>NC_056056.1:130180938-135180938 GCF_016772045.2 Ovis aries
ACTATTTATTTGGCTTTTGGATCCTTTTCTCCAAAATGTCACCTTCATAACGCCCATTGGTTCCACGAACTACAGCTGTAAGTTACAGGGTGAAGGCTATCCATAATGATGTTTTACGATTGCTGGTCAGTGACTATGGAAGTGGGGAGAAGAAGGTTGGCATGATGCAAAACGGCTTGTAAGCTAGAAACAATACCCCAAGATCAAGATCTCAGTTCTGCAGCACTGGCATTGAGGAGCCATTTCTTGAGCCCCTCACCCTAGTTGGACAGGATGTACTGTTCTGGGTTCTGCATCCCAGGACCCTAGTATTCCAGAAGGGGTGTCATATAATATGACTTCATTTGCCTACAGGACTTAGTTTAAGAGCACTGTTTCATTTATTTACTAATTCAAAAAATATTTGAGCCAGTGATTGTTTTCCAGCCTTAAGCATTATCTCCTGCCTTCTCACTGTGAAGTCACTATGGAGTCCTCTCACCTTCCTTTTGTGATTTCATTTCCTCTGTTTTCTTTTCTTCTTTTCTTTTCTTCTTCTTTCTATGGCTCATACTGGGTTTAGGTATCAGACTTCCTGGCTTGGTCTTTAAATGTTATCTTTTCTCTCCTATATTCTGTCATTTTTGTTGGCCTTTGGAGTTTTATCAAATTTTTCTCCCAACCTTTGTATTGGATTTTCAAGTTATGTCATATTTTTTCATTCCTAAGACTTTTTATGACTGCTCCTTTTAAAATACCATCCTATTGCTATATGTTTGCGGTATATTTTCTTAGTTCTCTGATAGTTTTCACCTTCAAATTACTTTAGTCTCTTTGGTTTTCATCTCTTTTATGTTTGATGCTTTCTTCAAACGTCTTGTGATTCTTGGTTGTCATTTGTTTTTTAAATTGGGGCACTAAAAAGCTTAATGGTAACTCTGTATTGTGGATGGGGCTTGAAGACCACCAGATCACACATAGGAGGATAAGACTGGGCTGTTTAATTGGATAACCAATGTGAGTATCTTTAGATCTTTTCTTGTGACTTGTCAAATGTTTTTCAGAGAAGAATTTTCTGATGTCCTGCATTGTATTCTGAAAACCATGTGATGAAAGGGGGCCGGTAGCTATAGTGGAGGGTTTCAATATTTAGTATTTAATGCTTCTGCTTTCAAAATGATTACTACCTTCCACTATACCATGTGCCCTCAACTCAGAGATGTTGTTTTTTTTTTTTTAACTTTCTTCTCCAGAAACCTCCATTTTCTGCTGAAATAGACCAGAATTTTTCACCTGGTTGCATAATGTGGGAAAGAGGATTTGTAGAGAGGAGTGTTCTAGCTGCCCCTTAGACTTCTGTCCTTTCCTTTACCCCCAAATGATGCTTCTAGTTCTTGAGCCTTTGGAGAAAATGGGCTATGACTTAGCTCACTCACTTAGAACATAACTTTCCTGGGTCCGCTAGGTCAGTTGTCTTTCCTTCTTCTGTTTTCTAATTTGGAACACTTTGTGGTTATCATTTTCTCTCCAGCTATCTTTTCCCTCTTAGATTTATGTCTTATAAAAAGAAATTTCTTTATGTCAGTTAGTGAGAATTCAGAGAAAGTACAGGAAAATGTGTATGTTTAGTTTCCTACCTTTAACTCTTCCTTTACATATATTTTACTAAGAAAATGGCCCAGTATTTTATTTACTGTCTTAGTGGTTACTTTTTAAAATTAAGGAAGGTAAAGAAGCTACAGTATTAATTTTGGAGACATTTTAGAGCATTTCTTACTGACAAAGTTCTTTTGAACCAGTTGTTGCCATTACGTGGTTCAGATTGCAATGACCTTAATTCACAAAAAAAACCTGTCTATTTTAGATTTGGGCTGCTGCTGCTGCTGCAGCTGCTGCTAAGTCGCCTCAGTCGTGTCCGACTCTGTGTGACCCCATAGACGGCAGCCCACCAGGCTCCCCCATCCCTGGGATTCTCCAGGCAAGAACACTGGCGTGGGTTGCCATTTCCTTCTCCAATGCATGAAAGTGAAAAGTGAAAGTGAAGTCGCTGAGTCGTGTCTGACTCTTCGTGACTCCATGGACTGCAGCCTACCAGGCTCCTCCATCCATGGGATTTTCCAGGCAAGAGTACTGGAGAGAGATGCCATTGCCTTCTCTGTTAGATCTGGGTGAATGATGTAAACTGTGAAGATAAGTGAGAGGATGTGAAGGGAATGAGGTAAATTGTGAATATTCATGATGGAGCAACACTAAAGAATAAAGCCCTGGGCTAGGTTGAGCTGGAGATGATGTTTTACCAGGAAAGTCAGGAAGCATGCCTGAAGTAGAATCCAAGTGTTTTTGATTAGGAGCCCAGAAATATAACTGGTCTTCATAAGGAGTTACATTCAAAAGAAAGTAATTTAGTATCTTTCAAAGACCATTAAAAGAAGTGTAATTCAGTGATTCCTCCCCTAAAATAATTATTCTATGGGAAAGGAAAAAAAAAAAAAAAACCACGTACAACGTATAATGTTGATTATATCATTGCTTCTGATAAGGAAAATTGAAACAACCAAAAAGTACATTAACAGAGGATTATTTAAATTCAGGATCCTTCATACCCAAATCAGAGAAGGCAATGGCACCCCACTCCAGTATTCTTGCCTGGAAAATCCCATGGATGGAGGAGCCTGGTAGGCTGCAGTCCATGGAGTCACGAAGAGTCAGACACGACTCAGCGACTTCACTTTCACTTTTCACTTTCATGCATTGGAGAAGGAAATGGCAACCCACGCCAGTGTTCTTGCCTGGAGAATCCCAGGGACGGGGGAGCCTGGTGGGCTGCCATCTATGGGGTCACACAGAGTTGGACATGACTGAAGCGACTTAGCAGTAGCCGCAGCGTACCCAAATATAACTGGTCTTCATAAGGAGTTGCATTAAAAAGAAAGTAATTTAGTACCTTTCAAAGACCATTGAAAGAAGTGTAATTCATAACCTACAATTCCATTTAATAGTTTATCTTTGTTATACAGCCTTATCATCAAATACTTGGAATGCCATATGTCAAAGGAAATAAGGTCAATTAATGTATATTGACATGGAACAATAACTAAAATATGTTATTCAACATTTAAAATGTTATAAAGGAAAATATATAGCATGACTTCATTTTTGTATAAAAGCTTCCAGGTTCAAGTAATGGCAAGTAGTTTTATCAGACTAAACATCCTACTGATAATAATTATAAACTCTGCTTATATGTCTACTTCAGTGTACCAGAGAAGGACTAAAATCACATTTAACTGCTTTTTTGCTGCAAGCATTCACTAGTCTGCAGAACACGCTTATTGGACTAAACAGTTAGAAGCCGGACTAGAAGGCTACAGAGCAACTGGAAATTGAAAGGAGCAGGGAAATCCCAGAAGGTTAGGAGTGATGGTGGTGGGGAGCCCCCAGATCTATGTATAAAATCTTCTCAAAAGCTTGGCTGACTCTTCAGATGCACAGGGCAAGATTCCAAGGAACAGAGCAGAAAACAACAGCTGGATGGCTGAAAGAACTGATCAGAGATTTTAGCAGCTGCCTGGTGCTAAGGAGACAGAGTTTGAAGTTAAAAACTACTAAATTAGAGGGGTTTGATAAATACGTCTTGCATTTCTGTGATTCGCCAGCAGTGTCATGCCTTAGATATAAGGACCATATCTCAGGACTCTGAGCTAAGGACTATGAGCCTAGGACTAAGGATAAAATTAAAATGTAAATAGCCTAGCAAAACCCAGAAACAAGCCTGCAGAGGAGTAATGTTATCCACGAGACATTTAGCTGCCTTCTGGAACAAAATGTCAGTACTCATCAGAGGAAGATAGCAGAATTTAGATGTCCACAGTGTGTCAGGTACAGTGTCTAATATACAATAACAATGACCAGAGTCACGAAAAAGCAGAAAAGTGTGACCCATAATAAAGACACACACACACACACACACACACACACACACACACACACACACACAAGAACTGAAATAAAAGGAGGCCCACAGACAAAGCAGATATTAAAATTAGCATATGAAGACTTTAAAATTACTACTATGTTAAATAATTTACACAAAAATTGATATAATTTGTGAAGCCATGGGGTTTTGGAGAAAGATATGAAAATGTGGAGAAAACGAGAACGTTCTGGAAATCACAGAACTGAAAAATACAGTATCTGGAATAAAGAACAGACTATCTGGAAAAACGCTGGGTAAGTAAATGACATGAGTCTGGAGATGGCAGAAGGAAAGATCAGGTAACCTGAAGAAAAGTCAACAGAAATCACCAAACTGAAAAGGGGGGGAAAAAAACCTTGAAAAAAAACAACAGAGACCCAGTTACCTATAGGAAAATAAGCAGTCTCACACACATGTTATTCAGGAGAATAGAGAACTCATGGAGCAAAAAATATTTAAGAAAGTTTTGGCTGAACTTGATTAATAATGTTAATCCATAAATCTAAGGAACCCAGTAAATCCCAGAGGGAAAAACAGAAAGAAATTCATATCAGGTGCATGATTGTTGAATGAAAATTAAGGATAAAGAAAAATAATGCAAAAATATCTCAAAAGAGCCAGACAAAAGGCACAACATATACATAAGCACAAAGATAAAATGACTGAAGACTGTTAGCCAGAAATAACAAATAAGGTGGGGTTGGAGCAGGACTTCCCAGGCCGCCTTTTATTTTATTTTACTTATTTATTTATTTTTGGCTGCCCTGGGTGCTCATTGCTGAGCACGGTCTCCCTCTGGTTGCCGCGAGCATGGGCTACTCTTCACTTCCGTGCACAGGTTCTCGCTGGGTGGCTCCTCTTATTGTGGAGCACAAGCTCTGGGCACATGGGCTTCCGTAGTGGCATGGCTGGCTCAGCAGCTGGCACAGGGCTCAGTAGTTGTGGCGTACCTACTCAGTTGCTCCTCAGCACGTGGGATCTTTCCCACACCAGGGGTCAAGCATTGGCAGGCAAATCCTCAACCACTAAAGCACCAGGGAATAAGATGCACTCTAGGACCCAGGAGCAAAATAGGAAGTTACCACACCCCAAAGGAAGGTTTTGAATACATTTCTTCCTACACTGGCTCTGGCACTGGTGTCTCTTTGGGGATCAAGGGGAAATAGTAAATAATTCTGGACTGATTCTAACGTTACAAGCCCAGGGTAAGACTATACGGTTCACTGTTTTGCTTTCTGACTCTGCTTTTAACATTCTTTTTGATCATCTTAACCACTCTGGGTTTAAGAATATGATTGAGAAAGGGCTGCTTCGGGAGCAAAAGGACAGAACATTTGATCCCCTCACAACCCCTCATATATTCCTGACACTCCTCACCACCGTCACCCGCCAAAATTTCTGAAGAAGAAACTTTTGCTGACACTATGCAAAATTGGACTTCTCATGTGGCTCAGTGGTAAAAAAAAATCCACATGCCAATGCTGGAGATGTGTGTTCCATCCCTGAGTTGGGAAGATCCCCTGGAGGAGACATGGCAACCCACTCAAATATTCTTGCCTAGAGAATCCCATGGACAGAAGAGCATGGAGGGCTACAGACCATGGGGTCGCAAGGAGTTGGACATGACTGAGCATGCATGCGTGCAAATACTGCTTTACTCCCTGAAGTCTGAAGACCAGCAAGATAGGTGGAGTCTTCAGGTCTTCGGAACCCAAAAATCGCTTTATGCCTTACAGTTGCTCCCGTAGCTTTGACAGAAAGCCTTATTTTCAGATAGAGTTGATATTTACTCTAGTTGACCTTTGTTAATAAGTCCTCTTTTCCCTACTGGTTTAGGTAGATTTGTTTTTGTTAGAATCAAACTGAGTCATAGGCTGCCTTCTCAGAAATAAATACCTCATCAGGAGACTTGTTGAAGTATCCTTAGGCAAACACCAAATTGAATATCTAACATTTCCTTTTTTTGAAGCTGGAAGGAAGGGTAAGATGATCCAAGGAAGCCAAGTCCTAGTTCCAAGCAAGTAGAGACACTGTTTGTACACTTTCTTTAGATGCTTATCATTTTTAGCCAACAGCTGCATGATCAACCTCTGTGACCACATCAAGGAGACGATGTGAACCAAACCTCCATTGGCCTGTCTGCCCTAAAGCAACAGATTTTGTCTTCTGGTGATGATTTGATGAAGCCCAGGTCATCCTTGCAGGGAGGAAGTGAAAAGAGGTTCAGACAACATTTTTTTTGGCAGCAACTATATTTCTGTGGCTCGTTTCTTTTAACACAAAAAGATCATGGGTGATAGATATGTCAAAGCTTCTTAGACACATGTCCTATTTGATGTGTGTTTTGCAGTGCTCAAAAATAAAAAGAAGTGATCTTTTGTAGCTTCCAAGAAAAAGTCCTCTTCTTTTTTGTTTGACGCACATCTAAATTCCAGCATCATCTCGGAAAAAGAAAAGGATGAAGACTTTCGAAAGATTTGGCTTCTTCACTACCAACATCATATTCCACCCCCACATACACAGGCATGTGTAGGAGAGAAGGTACTCTTTGTCTTTCTGGATCTCAGTTTGCACATTTAAGTAGAGAAGCCTTGTGTCATAGCCAATATCTATTGCATAAGGTTGCCCCTGAGACTAGTCATCAGAAACTGGATTAAATAGAACTGTGTGCTCAGATAAGATGGCTCCTTGGGAGATCATCCCAGGATGATAATAGAATACTGTACCCTATACCAAAGAAGTGGGTGATTTGAAAATATATGCATATATAGGATTTGTATATATGTATCAGTTCAATTCAGTCACTCAGTCCTGTCCAATTCTTTGTGACTCCATGGACTGCAGCACGCCAGGCTTCCCTGTCCATCACCAACTCCCAGAACTTGCTCAAACTCATGTCCATTGAGTTAATGATGCCTCCATCCATCTCATCCCCTGTCATCCCCTTTTCCTCTCACCTCCAATCTTTCCCAGCATCAGGGTCTTTTCCAATGGTCAGTTCTTCGCATCAGGTAGCAGCTTCAGCATCAGTCCTTCCAATGAATATTCAGGACTGATATCCTTCAGAATTGACTGGGTAGATTTCCTTGCAGTCCAAGGGACTCTCAAGAGTCTTCACAAACACTACAGTTCAAAAGCATCAATTCTTTGGTGCTCAGCTTTGTCTATAGTCTAACTCACAGCCATACATGACTACTGGAAAAACCATAGCTTTGACTAGACAGCCCTTTGTTGGCAAAGTAATGTCTCTGCTTTTTAATATGCTATCTAGGTTGGTCATAGCTTTTCTTCCAAGGAGCAAGCGTCTTTTAATTTCATGGCTGAAGTCACCACCTGCAGTGATTTTGGAGCCCCCCAAAATAAAGTCTCTCACTGTTTCCATTGTTTCCCCATCTATTTGCCATGAAGTGACAGAACTGGATGCCATGATCTTCATTTTCTGAATGTTGATTTAATCGAAATTTTTCTCTCTCCTCTTTCACTTTCATCAAGAGGCTCTTCAGTTCTTTTTCACTTTCGCTATAAGGGTGGTGTCATCTGCGTATCTGAGGTTATTGATATTTCTCCTGGCAATCTTGATTCCAGCTTTTGCTTCATCCAGCCTGCCATTTTGCACGATGTACTCTGCGTATAAGTTAAATAAGCAGGGGGACAATATACAGCCTTGATGTATTCCTTTCCTGATTTGGAACCAGCCTGTTATTCCACGTCCAATTCTAACTGTTGCTTCTTGACCTGCATACAGATTTCTCAGGAGGCAGGTCAGGTGGTCTGGTATTCCCATCTCTTTCAGAATTTTCCACAATTGTGATCCACGTGGTCAAAGGCTTTGGCATAGTCAATAAAGCAGAAATAGATTTTTTCTGGAACTCTCTTGCTTTTTTGATGATCCAGCAGATGTCGGCAATTTGATCTCTGGTTCCTCTGCCTTTTCTAAATCCAGCTTGAACATCTGGAATTTCATGGTTCACGTACTGTTGAAGCCTGGCTTGGAGAATTTTGAGCATTATTTTGCTAGTGTGTGAGATGAGTGCAATTGTGCAGTAGTTTGAACATTCTTTGGCATTGCCTTTCTTTGGGATTGGAATGAAAACTGGCCTTGAGGTCTAATCAAAACCTCTTACTTCTTCCTGAATCTAAATCTTGGGCTCTTCAGTCAGTTCAGTTCAGTCACTCAGTCATGTCTGACTCCTTGCGACCCCATGAATCGCAGCACGCCAGGCCTCCCTATCACCATCTCCCGGAGTTCACTCAAACTAACATCCATTGAGTCGGTGATGTCATCCAGCCATCTCATCCTCTGTCATCCCCTTCTTGCCAGCATCAGAGTCTTTTCCAATGAGTCAACTCTTCGCATGAGGTGGCCAAAGTACTGGAGTTTCAGCTTTAGCATCATTCCTTCCAAAAGAACACCCAGGGCTGATCTCCTTCAGAATGGACTGGTTGGATCTCCTTGCAGTCCAAGGGATGCTCAGGAGTCTTCTCTAACACCCTGGGCTGTTAGTACCCTCTAAAAGGATGCATGGAGTAAAGACGACAAAGGAACGGAGAAAATAAGGTGACTACTAACCCACCTTCTTAGGCACTTAACACAGAGGATGCAGTGAGTAAGAGAGAGGGCTGAGTCCACTTGCTCAGCCAACTGCATATAATTTAAAAGAAAGAGAACCACTCCCGGGGATGGCATCCTGCCCCTAATTACAGTTGTCCCATGGTATCCACAGGGGATTGGTTGCAGGACACTGGAGATACCAAAGTCCATAAATGCTCAAGTCCTTTATGTCAAAAGGTGTAGTGTTTGCATATAATCTCCTGTATCCTTTAAATCATCTCTAGATCACTTACAACACCTAATACAATGTAAATGCTATGTAAATAATTGCTGGCAAGTGGTGAAGCCAAGTTTTGCTTCGTGGAAATTTTTGGAATTGATTTCCAAATGGTTTTGATCCACTCTGGTTGAATATGCAGACATGAAACCAGTGGATACAGAGGGCCAACTGCATAAAGGTCTATCTCTGATCCCAGATGCTGACCAATCAGATTAGCAGCTCCTCTTCCCTGCCTGGTGTTGGGAGGCTAGGAAAAAGCAAGATGGCAGGCAGCAAGAAGTAGAAAACTGTCATCCCTGGTTTTCATTTTAGAAAACTGAGATGCAGAAATGTTACTGAAGTTTAATGAGGCCTAAACTGTGAATGAACATCCCAACTTTTAAATTCAGCCGCAGCGGTCACATTAAGTCAAAAACACCATACATGCTGCTGAACTTGTGATATACCTTAAATTTTTTTTTTTTTTTTGGCATCTCTTCTAGGTTATACAGAGAAGGAAATGGCAACCCACTCCAGTATTCTTGCCTGGAGAATCCCAGGGACGGGGGAGTCTGGTGGGCTGCCATCTATGGGGTTGCATAGAGTCGGACACGACTGAAGCGACGTAGCAGCAGCAGCTGAGTTATACATTAAAATAACTAAAGATACACATTTAAGAAACAGAAACACGAGAGGGAACTTGGAATCATTTATTGCTGCCTGCTCCCTGCAGAGGAAAGGAGACGGACATCTCAAGAGTTAACGTCTGGGAAAAGAGGCCCGGTGTCGTATATGCACTCCAGTCCAGTGGTTTCCCCCTGTGACACTGAGCTTATGTTCCCCTGGAGATTGTTTGAGTCTTCCTCTTCCCCAGCTATACGAGAGGCAGGGAATGTGGCAGAAAGGTGTTAGAATCAGAAGCCCCATGTT
The DNA here is from genome assembly GCF_016772045.2 of Ovis aries. Taxonomy (NCBI): domain Eukaryota; kingdom Metazoa; phylum Chordata; class Mammalia; order Artiodactyla; family Bovidae; genus Ovis; species Ovis aries. The sequence goes on from NC_056056.1 coordinate 130,190,635, forward strand.
AAGCCCGAGCTCCATTCTGTGTTAGTTCGTGTAATCTGGGCACTCTCTCCTCAGTTTCTTCTTCTGAAAAAACACTGGCATAATAGTATTTGCCAACTTCTCAGGGTGATTGAAAAGATAAAAGGAGGTACCAGCTGTGAAACATCTCCATGGAGTGCAGGTACCGGGCGAAAGGTAAGGAATCAGTTTGGGGAGATCTATACAGTGTCCAACCGCCAAGCTAGGATAGTCACGCCCCCAGCTTCTTACATTTTGCTTCCTCTAAAGTTTTTGGACTCCTCACTTCGCACATTGCACTCCTGCCTCTCCGTATGATGTCATTTCCATGGATGGTTCCTCCAGCTGAATTCTGGACCCAGAGTCCCGAGAGGCCAGTGACTCGGTTTTCTACGTGGGATGAGGTTTTCCCCTCCCGAAAGCCATGAGAATGAGCAAAGTGTGGTGCATACTACTTTGCAGGGGAGGAAGCGAACAGTCCTATTATTGGAGAGGAGTCTTAGAAGTTTTAGCTGCTTGAGTGAGTGTAGGCATTGAGACTAGCTGGCAACTGTTCCTACTAACAGTGGAGAGTCATTATCCTAGAAAATCGTTTCAATCTGCTGAGATTCCATAGAGACTCTTGTGTGATCCTGGGTATAATTAATAGCAGAACTATTTGGGAAGGGTATCAACATTTATGCAGGGCCTCCCATGCCCAAGGCAGAGAGTGAGATGTGAGGTTGGAGTCATTCTTGCTTTGCAGAGGAGAAAGGTGAAGTTCAGAGAGGTTTGGTAGGTGGTCCAAGGACATAAGCTTGTAAATGGTAGAGTTAAGGCCTGAATGAAGGTCTTCGCACTTTCTGCAGTGGAGGTACCAGGAAGAATCTTAACCCATTTTGAATTATCTACCTATGTTTGAAAATGAGAGAAGATGTACAGGGAAGTACTGTAATTAAAGTAGATTAACCAGTTGCCCAGAGTTTGGAAACTTTGGAAATAAGAAAGTTAAAATGTTGATTAAACATGGAAAATAAAAACCCCATGCTTTTCCTACCTCTTGACATCAGGCATGGATACACTTTTAGTAACAGATTTTTTTTCAGGTACTGTCAGTAGAAGAAGATTTCAACACCAGGGCCACTGATGAGTGGAGGGTATGGAAGGTCACAGCAAAATACAGGGGACCTAAAGAAAGGATTTGAAGGCGTGTCAGTCTGGCAAGAAGAAATTAAGTGAAACTCAGAAAGTCGTCAGATGCATAGCAAGAGATTTTGTTTCACAGCTTCTGTAAACAAACCCCCAAATATGTGGATTTCTAGGGAACAGAGAAATTAGCACATTGCCAAGGTGTTGATAATCAGTTCATGATATTGTTACAGCATAGTCTAACTTGCATATCTGATGGAAATGTTTTCCATACACTTTTTCGTTAGTGATTTTCAAGGAGTGGATTGAAACCACAGGACCCTGACACTGATTAAACATGAGACATGGAACAGGGAAGCAGTCCAGGATGGTTCCTGGGTTTCTGGGCGCTGTGCATGGCGTTCCCCGATGCACAGAGTTAGAGCAGTGCTGAAGGAGCAGGTTTCAGAGACAGGTGGGTGAGTTCCATTTTGGGAATTGTGAGGGGAAGGAGCTGTTTGGTTTTCTTTTGGCTGTGCCACGCACCGTGTGGGATCTTACCCGACCAGGGGTTGCACCTGAGCCTGTGCCTTGGAAGTGCAGAGTCTTAACCACCAGACCACCAGGGAAGTACTAGAAATTGCTGGGGAAGTCTGCAGGACGTCCACATGGAGCTGTTCAGTACAGAAGATGAACCATGGGTTGGAATCTCAGGAGAGAAATCTGAATGGGTTATGGATTTAGGAGTGATTGATCAGTGGATGGCCCTGGAATCCAAGGCTGAAATCACATCAGCACACCCAGCATCTTGTCTTCAAAAAGGGACTGGAAGCCGTCACTGTTTCTCCGTTGTCTTGGTCAGATCATATACGTGTGATTTAAACACAATGTCCATTCTCATGTCACTTTACGCTTTTTCGAGTGTTCACCGTATGTCCCTAGGACTTCGGGGCAAGGTGCATAGAAAGAAGCGAGTGATGCACATGCGATGTATGTCCAAGGTTGTAAAGTGCCGCGCAGTGAGTGAGTTCAGCTCTGGCTCCTTCCTGGGCTTCTTTCAGTACCCTATACAGTCTTCGAGGCTACCTCTTCTAACATTCCATAAAGAATACCCTCAATTCACAGATAGCTATGCCAGGCTGCAATTCAGAGAAGCAAAGGGACGGCCTCTCTACCGGTCTCTGGATTTTAGCTCCTGCTGCCCTTACCCGATCTTCCTTGTCCACCCTGTGTTGGCCTCAGCACATTGTCAGACAGCCTGTCTCTGCCCACAGCAGGTCTGTGAGGAAGCTCCGCAGCTCCTAAGTCTCTGGATGCCTGGCCTTTCACCAGTTTTAAAAGTGGCCCAACTAGCACCCAAGTGCTCAAAGGCAGAACCAAAGTGTTGTGATAATATGGAGAGATATCTGGTATGTTGGGAACAGAAGGAGTTTTCCTGCGGATCCAGATAACCACAGTGTGTGGACAAGAGATAAAAAGGTCATTTGGGTTTGGGGCTTTGTTTTTGTTTCTGAGTAATGGGATTCCTTTTCCAAAAGGAATTGTTGAGCAGGACACCAATATATAAAATAGTTAAAAAAGAAAAAAAAAAAGAACCGCTCTGATTAAAGAAACAGGGGCCTGGGAGTTGAGCCAGCCTCCTGGTGGGAGTGGCGACACTCCCCACCCCCCATGATACACACCCAGGGCCTTTTAGGTTTCTTGGAACCCTTTTGAAAAACAGTAATTTAGTCCATGCCCCAGGATGATGGATGATACCGAGGAATAAGAGCTCATGCTTTAGAGTCAGTTCCTTTGGTTTGAATCTGGTCAAGCTTCTTATTAGCTAAGTGATTTGGGACAAGTTATTTAAGTGTTCTGAGCTTCAGATTCATCTGTTAAACGCAAATAGTAAATACAGAATTGCTTTGACAGTTTTTAAAACAGAAAAAAGACATATTAATATAAAGTACTGAGTACTGTGCTCAGCATTTAGTATATTCTCAATAAAAGAAATTATTATTACTGTTGTTTATCAGTTTCCAAACATTTAGATTTTTCAAGTCAAGCTGAAAATTTTGATTTTCAAAGATGGGCTAGAAATTTGGATTTTTTTTGGTGAGGAGCTCCCCATGAGAAAAACAACAACAACAAAAATAAATTGAGTTAAATAAAATTGGATTCCAGCAATCCACTGGGGACCTCTGGAGTAAGTAGTTAATGCATGTTTGTGCATGCTATGTACCATATATGAGTAAGCATGTAGATAGAGCCACAACTGGAGAAGGGTGAATTGTCAAGGAGGAGGAGGGACAGGACGCTGAGTGGCTTGGAGGGAGAAGAGGCCTAAAGCTGTGTCTAGGTCCATGGGCTGGGGTTGTGGGTTGCTTTAGTTGGTAGAAATTGGACCCTGCCATCCTGCTGTTGGGTAAATTCATGTTTCTGGAGTGAGGGAACATTTTCTTCCCTGACCAGCCATGTTAATGCCAGGATTCACAAAGGAAAAGCTGATCCTAGCACTTCCCAGTTTGCATTCAACTCAGGAGCATCTCCATGGACCTGTCTTTATTTGAAATATTGATATTTGGTTTATCATGGATTTTCTGCATCAATTTTGATTTTTTAAACTGTTGTATTTAAAATTATATTTAATGGAAACTTTGTTAAGTAGGAAGACATAATTTTTTTTTTGAGACAGGGATAGTGAATTTTATTCTTCTTTTTGTACATCCACACTACTGATCATACAACTATACTCTTTTTTTTCCCCCATGCTATGCATTAGGTCCTTGTTGGTTATCCATTTTAAATATAGCAATGTGTACAAGGACATAATATCATTAGAGAATAGTTGCTAAGGAGGTAGGCTCTATAGCTAGATTACCTGAATTTTATTTTTAAATTTTTATTTAATTATTTAGTTGAAATACAGATGATATGCAGTGTTAGTTTGGGGTATGCAATGAAGTAATTTGACGTTTAAATACATTACAAAATGATTACCAACAGAAATCTACCAACCATCTATCCCCACATAAAGTTATTACAGTATTATTGACCATATTTTTATGCTGTGTATTTCATTTCCATGACTTATTCATTCTGTAACTGGCAGTTTGTACCTGTTAATTCCCTCACCTGTTTGGCCCACCCTGAACCCTCCACCCTTCTGACAACCACCCATTTGTTCTTGTTTTTATGAGCCTGTTTTCATTTCATTTGTCCATTTGTTCTTTACATTCCACATGTAATTGATATCATATGGTGATTGCTTTTCTTTGTCCGATTTATTTCACTTAGTATAATGTCCTCTAGATTCATCCTTGTGGACAAATGGCAAGTCCAAACCAGTAATATTCCACCATATACATATACCGCAACTTTTCTATCCATTCATCTATTGATGGAAACTTGGGTTGTTTTCATATCTTTGCTTTTGTAAATAATGCTATGATGAACATAGAGGTATATATATTTCCAAATTAGTGTTTTTGTTTTCTTTGGAAAAATACCTGGAATGAAATTGCTATGTCCTATGATAGTTTTTTTTTTTTAAATTTTTTGGGGAAACTCCATGTCGTTTTCCACAGTGACTATATCAATGGCCACCCCACTGATAGTACATGAGAGTTCTCGTTTCTCCACATCATTATTGACACTCATTGTTTGTTGTCTTTTTGATAGTAACCATTCTGGTAGCTGTAAGGTGACATTTCATTGTGCTTTTGTTGAATATTTCTCTTATGGTGAATAACATTGAACATCTTTTCGTGTGTCTGTTAGCCATTTGTATGTCTTCTTTGGAAAAATGTCTATTCAGTACCTCTGCCCTTTTTAAAATAAGATTCTGCTTTTTATATTAAGTTTCATGAGTTCTTTATGTATTTTGGATCTTAATCCCTTGCTGCTGCTGCTGCTGCTGCTAAGTCACTTCAGTCGTGTCTGACTCTGTGTGACCCCATAGATGGCAGCCCACCAGGCTCCCTCGTCCCTGAGATTCTCCAGGCAAGAACACTGGAGTGGGTTGCCATTTCCTTCTCTAATCCATGAAAGTGAAAAGTGAAAGTGAAGTCGCTCGGTCGTGTCTGACTCTTAGTGACCCCATGGACTGCAGCCTACCAGGCTCCTCCATCCATGGGATTTTCCAGGCAAGAGTACTGGAGTGGGGTGCCATTGCCTTCTCCATCTTAATCCCTTACTGGATGTCATTTGCAAATATTTCCTCCCCTTCAATAGGCTGCCTTTTGTTTGTTGATGGTTTCCTTTGCAGTGTGAAAGCTTTTTAGTTTGATGTAGTCCCATTTGTTTTGTTTTGTTTGCCTAAGGAGACAGACCCCCCAAATATTGCTACGACCAGTGTCAAAGAGTATGCTGCTTATGTTTCCTTCTAGAATATGGTTTCAGGTCTTAAATTCAAGTCTTTAATCTATTTTGAGTTTATTTTCTTACATGGTATGAGAAAGTGGTCCAGTTCCATTCTTTTGCATGAGCGTTCCAATTTTCCTGGTATCATGTGTTCAGGAGGCTGTCTTCAACTTTGTATGTATTTGCCTCCTTTGTCATATATTAATTGACCATATTAGCATGGGTTTATTTCTTGAACATCAGTTCTGTTTCATTGATATTTGTTTCTTTTTGGTGCCAATACCATACTATAGACTTGTAGTATGAAATCATGAGCAAATAACCTCCAGCTTTGTTCTTCTTTCTCAACATTGTTTTGGCTATTTTGGTCTTTAGAGGTTCCATACAGATTTTAGGTGTATTAGTTTTAGTTCTGTGAAAAATGCCATTGGTAGTTTGATAGGGATTGCATTAAATCTGTAGATTGCCTTGGGTGGTATGCAGTATTAATTATTTCAATCTGTGAGCAAGGTATGTCTTTCCATTTGTCTCTGTCATCTTCAATTTCTTTCATAAGTGGAATTGTTTTCTTAATTTCTCTTTCTGATAGTTCATTATTAATGTATAGAAATGCCATGGATTTCTGTATATTAATTTTATATTCTGCAACTTTACTGGATTGACTAGTCCTAATAGACTTTTGGTGGAGTTTTTATGTTTTTCAGTATAAAGTATAATGTCATCTGCAAACAGTAACAGTTTTACTTAAATTAGATTCCTTTTATTTATTTTTTCTCTGATTTTTGTGGCTGGAACTTCTGATACTAGTTTGAATAAAAGTGGTTAGAGTGGGTATCCTTATCTTTTCCCTGATCTTAAAGGAAATGTTTCAGGTTTTCACCATTGAATATGATAATGGCATGGATTTGTCATATAGGATCTTTATTGAGGTATGTTCCCTCTAAACACACTTTGTTAAGAGTTTTTATCAAACCATTTTTCTAGATCTATTGAGGTGATCATATAACTTTTATCTTTCATTTTGTTAATGTGGTTCAGTTCAGTTCAGTTCCGTCTCTCAGTCATGTCCGACTCTTTGCAACCCCATGAACTGCAGCATGCCAGGCCTCCCTGTCCATCACCAACTCCTGGAGTCCACCCAAACCCATGTCCATTGAGTTGGTGATGCCATCCAACCATCTCATCCTCTATCGTCCCCTTCTCTTCCTGCCCTCAATCTTTCCTAGCATCAGGGTCTTTTCAAATGAGTCAGCTCTTCACATCAGGTGGCCAAAGTGTTAATGTGGTATATCATATTAATTGATTTGTAGACATTGAGCCATCCTTGAGTCCCTGGGATAAATCCCACTTGATTATGGTATATGATTCTTCTAAATGCTTTCTGTTTGTGAATATTTTGTTGAGAATTTTTGCTTTCATATTCATCAGTGATATTGGCCTGTAATTTTCTTTTTTGTGGTGTCTTCGTCTGATTTTCAATTCAGGGTGATGCTGGCCTTGCTGAATCAGTTTGGAAGCATTTCTTGCTCTTCAGTTTTTTGGAATATTTTGAGAAGGAAAAGTGTTCACTATTCTTTAAATATTTGGTAGAATTCTCTTGTGAAGCCATCTGATGTTGGACTTTTCTTTATTACTGGTTCCATCTCATTACTGGTAATTGGTCTGGTTTGATATTTTACTTCTGATTCATTCTAGGAGGATTATGTATTTCTAGGAATGTATCCATTTCTTCTAGGTTGTCCAATTTGTTGGCATGTAATTGTTCAGAGTGATAGTAGTTTCTTATGATCCTCTGTTTGTGTAATATCAGTTGTGACTTTTTCTTTCCCACTGATTTTATGGATTGGACTCTCTTTCTCTTTTTGGTAAGTCTGGCTGAGGTTTGTCGATTTTGTGTATCATTTCAAAGAACTAGCTCCTAGTTTCATTGATATTTTTAAGTTATTTTTTTGGTCTCTATTTCATTTTTTTCTGCTTTTATCTTTATTATTTCTTTCCTTCTAATAACGTAGGTTTCTTTTTTCTTGTTCTCTTTGATGTAAGGTTAGGTTGTTTATTTGAGGTTTTTTTGTTTGTTTGTTTCATGAGGTAGGCCTGTATCACTATAAATTTCCCTCTTAGAACTGTTTTTGCTGTGTCCCACAGATTTTGTAATATATTTCCCATTGTCTCAAGGTATTTTTTGATTTGCTCTGATTTCTTCAATGAGCCATTGGCTTTTTAGTAGTATATGCTTTAGACTACATGTGTTCATGGTGGGTTTTTTTTTTTTTTTCCAGTTTTTAACTGGTAGTTAATTTCTAGTCTCATACCACTGTGGTCAGAAAAGATTATATGATTTCAGTCTTCTTAAATTTACAGCAATTTGTTTTGTGGCCTAGCATGTGATCTATTCTTGAGAGTGTTCCACAGGCACTTGATAAGAATGTGTATTCTGCTACTTTTGGATGAAATGTTCCATATATATTAAATTCATCTGGTCTATTGCATCCCCTAGGCCAATGTTTCCTTGTTCATTTTCTGCCTGGATGACCTGTCCATTGATGTAAGTAGAATGTTAAAGTCCCCTACTATTGTTGTTTTACTATTACTTTCTCCCTTTATATCTGTTAATATTTGTTCTATGTATTTGGGTATTCTTATGTTGGGTGCACATATGTTTATAAGTGTTATATCTTCTTGTTGGATTGATCCCTTTATCATTATACAATCTGTTTTTTGGTCTCTTTTTAGGGCCGTTGTTTAAAAATCCGTTTGATCTGATGTAAGTATTGCTACCCCAGCTTTCTTTTCATTTCCATTTTTATGGAATATCTTTTTCCATCCCCACACTTTAATCTGTGTGTGTCTTTAAATCTGAAGTGAGTCTTTCGTAAGCAGCATATATATGGATCTTGGTTTGTTTTTTTCTTTAACCATTCAGCTACCCTGTGTCTTTTAATTGGAACATTTAGTCCATTTACAATTAAAGTAGTTATTTATAGGTATGTGCTCCTAGCCATTTTGTTTTCTGATTTTTTTTTTTTTTTTGGTAGTTCTTTGCTTCTTCTCTTGCTCTCTTCCCTTGTGGTTTGATGACTAGTATTATGTTTTGATCCCTTTCACTTTCCTTTTTGTGTATCTATTTTAGGTTTTTGGTTTATGGTTACCAAGAGGTAGGAGTGTGTGTGGGGGGGGTGTGGGGGGTGTATTTTTTTAAGTTGACAGTCTCTTAAACTTGAATGCATTATAACAGCCATATATTTTAACTTTTAACCCCCCACCACATTTTGTTTTTTACATAATATTTTATAAGTTTTAATTTTTTATCTTTGTTAACTTGCTGTAGATATAGATGATTTTACTACTTTTTTCCTTTAACCTTCCTAATAGTTTTATAAGTGGTTGATCCACTACCTTTACTATTGTTTTCTTTTACCTGTAAGACACTAACTTTTGTAATTGTCTTATTTCTAAGACAATTGTGGCCTTTTCTTTTCTACTTAGTGAACTCCCTTTAACATTTCTCATAAGACTGGTTTAATGGTGATGAACTCTTTAAGCTTTTGCTTGGCTGTAAAACTCTATTGTTTCTTCTATTCTGCATAGACTCTGTCTTTATTTGAAGTATTGATATTTTGTTCATCATGGATTTTTCAAATTAATTTTTATTTTTTAAAATATTTCCTTAAAATATTACTTGTCTCAATTTCTGAATTTTTGGTGCCCCCTTAACCTTTGTGTCCAAGGAAAACCTCATTTGCCTCATTCTAGCCCCTGCCCTCACTTTTCACTTTCATACACTGGAGAAGGAAATGGCAACCCACTCCAGTGTTCTTGCCTAGAGAATCCCAGGGATGGAGGAGCCTGGTGGGCTGCTGTCTATGGGGTCACACAGAATCAGACACGACTGAAGTGATGCAGCAGCAGCAGCAGCAGCAGTCCCTGCCCTAAATCCTAGCCCTAAGTCATGGTTTAGTGGATTGTCCATGTAACAGGCTGTCTGTTGGAGGCTAGAACTCAGCCCTTATAGCTGCCCAAGGGAACATAATCACCCCACAGAGCAGGTGGATGCTGGGGAATGCAGACCAATTTTGAGTGTGGCCAAAGTAAACAGTCTTTAAGAGACAGATCTACTGAAGGAGAGGAGGGAACGAGCAAGACATTCCAAAGGCAAACAGGGACTGTTTCAGAATATTTATTCTTTTGGATTCTTGGCACTTCTTATTTCTCCAATTCCTTAGGAAGGAAATGCACAGACCAGCTTCCAGGGGATCAACTGTGACTGTCATCCCCCCAAGCTTGCAGCATTTCCTCGCTTTGTTCCATTATAAAAGGAACAGAGATTTGATTCAGAGGAGCTCAGCTGTTTGTGGAGAAAACTATTTTCCCTGAAGCATCTCTCATCCAAAAGCGAAAGTGAAGTCGCTCAGTCATATCCAGCTCTTAGCGACCCCATGGACTGCAGCCTACCAGGCTCCTCCATCCATAGGATTTTCCAGTCAAGAGTATTGGAGTGGGTTGCCATTGCCTTCTCCAAGGCTTCCATGAAATCCCAGCTCTGGGTCTGGAACTGCCTGTGGAGCCTGGCCTTGGAGCTTCCAGGCAGGACAAGATCTCAGGTAGTGGGGTCTGCCTGGGAAGCTGCAGGCCTGCTAGCTGTATTTCAATCAGTGTGGCTCGACCTCCATTCCCATGGGCTAGATAGAGCCACTATGGGCAGTGTCCCTACTATGGGACAGAGTGGCTGCCGGGCAGACACCTGCAATGTGCCCACTGTACTCCAAGTCTTCAAGTAGATGTATCTCATCCGACCTAGAAACCCTGCCTGCCTCTGAACTGAAGGGCGAGGTCTGGAAATTCGGCTGAATCAGTAGGCGTTCTGGATGAGCTCAAATGTTTCAGACGCAGAAAAAAAGAGACCAGTAGATTGAACCTCTCCATACGTTCCACCCAACTTAAAAAATGAAGTATTGCTGATACAGTCGAAGCTCCTTTAAATAATTAAAGTGTCTACCCTTGAGAGAATGCATATATAAGTGAAGGCATGTTTTAGAATATTCTTCATCAGGCAAACACATGAATCAGAGCTATCTGATTTATCTGTCATCACAGATAAATCTTAAATATTGTTGACCTTAATTCTTTCTTTGAGTGTTTCCTAAGAAGCTTGAACTGACTTCCCTATGAGAGTTCTCAGGTTAGGACAGGACTGAGACCTCCTTCTTTCTTTTCTTCCTACTTCCTTTCCTCTCTGTCTCTTTTCTTCTCTTACCTCTTCTAATCTTGGTTTATATTCTTCCTGCCTCTCCTGCTTCTCTCCTTCTTACTCATTCTTTTCACAGGAGAAATTTGGGGTGTGGGTGTAAGTATGCAGGGAGGTGTGTGTGTGTGTGGGTGTGTGTGTGTGTGAAAAGGGTTAATACCTAGGGTGTACCAGACCATACTGGGTGTTGTCCACACATTGCTTCACATAGTCAATCCATTATTGTCCCCATTTTAAGGAGGAGAAAACTGAGTCTCAGAGAGGTTGCAAAGTGGGCCAAAGTTCTACAGACTGTAAACAACTGAGAAGAGAGTTGAATTCAGGTCAGCATCTGAGATCTGGGCTCTGCCCGCTTCCCAGCACACAGCCTGCCCCATCCCTCCACCCCTTTCCTCTCTCCTGCCTTTTCTCTCCTTCCTTCTCCAAGTATATCTCCTCCTTTCCAGTTATTATTATTATACTTCCTGTTATACATTTCAAGGACCCCTTAAGCTACAGTTTATTAAATGCTCTTGCAAACAAGAACTTATTTGGTCTTAACGACCCCTATGAGATAGGTGAGGTGCCCCCCCCCCCTTTACAAAGGAGAACCTGAGGGGCTGGGAATATGTTGAAAGCCACATAGCCACGGGCTGCTTTTCTGTCTCTGACTCCTGATGTTTCGTTCATCATGAACTTTTGACGTTAATTTTGATTTCATAAGAATGTTGCGTTAAAATGTTACTTATCTGATGGGTGGGCTTATTTGATATCCTTAAATTCTACACTAGAAGTGATCCCTCACCATCCTCACTCTAGTCCCCGTCCTGCCTATCTTTATCCAGCACAGTAGCCTCCCTTATCCATGGGCTTGTTTTCCATTGCTTTAGTTACTGACAGTCAACATCAGTCTGAACATGTTAAATGGAAAACCCCAGAAACAGACAATTCATAAGCTTTAAATTGCACATCATTTTGGGTCACGTGATGAAATGTTGCATCTTGCAGCTCTGTCCTGCCCGGTATGTGAATCATCCCTTTGTCCGCTGCATCTCACCTGTTACTTGGAAGGCGTCTTGGTTATTAGATCAACTGTCATAGTATCACAGTGCTTGTGTTCAAGTAACTTTTATTTTCTTTAATAAGGACCCCAAAGCACAAGAGTAGTGATGCTGGCAATTGGGATATTCTCTTACTCTGCTTAATATTTCATAAATAAAACTTTCTCACAAGTATTTATGTATAGGAAAAGCATATTATCTTATATATGTATCTGGGGCTTTCCAAATAGTATGGTGGTAAAGAATCCACCTGACAATGCCTGAGACACAAGAGATGTGGGTTCAATCCCTGGGCTGGGAATATCCCCTGGAGTAGGAAATGGAAACCCACGCCACTATTCTTGCCTGGAAAATTCTATGGACAGAGGAGCCTGGTGGGCTACAATCCATGGGGTCACAAAAGAGTCGGACACCACTGAGCTCACACACACACACACACACACACACACACACACACACACACACTCCTTTTCTTTAAAGTTGCTCAGTTGTGTCCTGTTCTTAGGCCTGAATACTGGAGTGGGTAGCTGTTCGCTTCTCCAGGGGATCTTCCCAACCCAGGGATCAAACCCAGGTCTCCCACATTGCAGGTGGATTCTTTATCAGCTGAGCCACAAGGGAAGCCCAAGAATACTGGAGTGGGTAGCCTATCCCTTCTCCAGCAGATCATCCTGACCCACAAACTGAACTGAGTTCTCCTGCACTGCAGGCGGACTCTTTACCAACTGAGCTTTCAGGGAAGCCCCTCACACACATACGTTTATAATATTATCCATATTTTCAGTCATCCCTTGAGGGAGCTTGGAATGTATCCCCCACAGATAAGGGGGAATGACTGTACTAGAATTACAGTGTTTGCTTCTGGTGAGGGAAGCATGTGAGAATTAGTTTTACAACAGTGCCGCCTGGCCGCCTTTTCTGACACTCCATTAGTTTGGTTCAGAGAGACTCACTCCCGCAGGTCCCCTATGGGAACCTCATCTGGTGAGAATAATTCTGTAGGAGCAAGTGAGTCTCTGGGTCCGTGCAGGAAAAGTGATGCCTTAGAAAGAGGAGATGCTTTTTTCCACAGGGCCCCTGCTGTTAGCCGGTGCTCAGCTGTTCGAGCTAGTTAGCACAATGAAGTCTTTTTCTGAGAGGGAACTATTTGGGAATAAACTTCCATGGATACCTCCTCAAACACCCCTCCAACTCCCCCCCCCCCCCACCTTGGCTGTTAGCCTTTAAGAAAATAGAAGGAACAGCTTGATGGGGGTTTTCCTAGAAAAGCCCTTCGATGGGCCCATTATAGAAAAGAAGCTGTTTTTGTTTTCTTTGATTAATCACAGGGTCTTGTTTCCCAAAGCAAATGTGGCCTTGGATCTTCCAGTGAACACGGCCACAAAGGAAAGGCCATGGTTGCCTGGAGCTTGACAAGGACCCTGAGACTTCGTTGGGGTGGGGCCAACTGTGGCTCTGTCCTCAAGGACTCGGCTCTTCATTTCTTACCATTGAAGTGGCTCAGGTTACCCGTTTCCTTTGTGTTTTTCTGCCAGTGTGAATAAGAGAAATATTAGCCTTTAAAGATTTCTTTACAGTTCCTTGAAAGCTGGCTAGATGAAGTCAGCCAGAGAATTATATAACAGCAAGCCTCATTTAAAGCGACAGTGCCTTTCTATAGGACTGTGGGGTTTCATTGACCAGTTTTCATTGACCAGCTATAAATTATAAAGAAAAAGATACAAATTTTATGAAAAAAAGATAGAGGGACCCTCCCAGTTTTACTTTCTGTTCTTTCACTGAAAGGGATACAATTTCTAGGGTGTTAATTTTTTCTAAAAAGATACAAAACCTCTTTCAAGAAAGATAAGAAAAAAATCACGTTCATTAACCTCAGGCATTTATAGCATGCTTAATCATGTTTGAATTAAGTAGAAAAAAAATAATGAAGAGAAAATCTTTCTAAAGCATTCGTTTGTTTCAAGAGTTTTTGTGAAATTTTATAAATATTCAGCTTTTTTCCCCTCTCAAATGGAACCAGACCCTTTGAGGTAGGGAAGGATTCAAGCATCAGATAATCTGCTGCTACAGTGTTTTCTGTGGTGCTTGAATACCTCTCAAAGTACCCACCAGTCATTAATTCAACTGTTATTTCCATACGCCCTTGGTTTGCCCTTCTCTATCTTTCCATTTTAGAGATAAGAAAACTGAGGCTCAAGGTTTCTGTGACATGCCTGGCAGCACACAGCTCAAGTGGAGACCACATTCTGCGAGTCTGTCTTTCTCTGGCATCACCCTCAGAAGGCCCCCGTTTCCTTTCCTCTGTACCAGTAGTATTCAGCCAAGAGCAGCTCTGCCTTTCAGGGGACATTTGACAACATCTGCAGGTATTTTTTGATTGTCACAACTGGTGGAGGGGAGCGCGGTGTAGGTGCTACTGGCCCTCAGTGGTTGCAGGTTAAGGATGCTGCTAAACCTCTGGCAGGGCACAAACGGCCCCTACAAAGAAGTACCTGGTGCCAAAGGCAATAGTGCAGAGAAGCCGTGGTCTGCATCCGAAGGAAACTCCAACCTCTGGGAGCTGCCAGAGCTCCTCTGCCCAGCGGCAGGCTTGGCCTCTGTCCTGCGGCTGCCATAGGAGCCACTGTCCAGAATGCCCTTTGGCAGTGGCCAGGCATCCCCTGCGGAGTCCCCTACAGGACATGCGGTGCATCGGCTGGAGCTGATGTGTGTTATAATTTATAGTCACAGGGCGCCTGTCTTCATTTAGCAGCAAGCCCGCTGGCAGCCACCCTGCCGGGGAGGAAGCAAGTTCCACAGAGGCCCACAGCCCCCGCCAGCTAACAGCCCGAGGTATTTGGGGACGGCTGCTGCTTGGAGGCACCTGGGAATAGGCGGGGGTGGAGAGGGCGCTGAGCACGTGGTCTCCCCGACCAACCCATCCGTCAGCGGTGGCCCTGCCAGAAGATGGCCTATTGAACATTTCCAGGAATAGCACTGCCAAGCCTGTCAACTGCTTTCTTGGAAATACACTCAATAAGGATGGCGGGCCTCCAGCAGGGAGAGCGGAAAGCCTGGCCTGGACTGCAGGGCTCAGAAATGCTAGTGCAAGGCTGCAGGCCCTATCAGTGCCTTGGGGGAGGGAGCAGTGCTCCCTGGGTTTGGGAGCCTACCAGCTTCTGGGGTCATTGAGAAATGTTTTCAGCCTGGAAGGGAGAGGACCACACCTTTCAAAAGGCCAGGCCCTGCTGACTTCTGCAATCTTGTGACCTTTAGACGCTTGCTGTGTTCCAGCCACCAGCAGACTGGAAGGCTCTCCAGCTTGGAGGCCAGGTATTAACTAGGTTTTACCTGTCAGCAGTGACTGACCTCAGTGTCATCTGGGGAGCCTTGGCCATCACTCCTTTTCATGTCAGCTTCACTCTCAAGTAGAGCCAAAGGAGCACAAGAAAAGCAGGGTATTCCCCCACCCCACCCTGCTCCCAGCCCCTGCACCGTCCTTTCTCAGTCACAGTGAAGACAGAGCAAGTTACAGGCAAAGATGTGACGACTGAAAGAAAAGTATTGTAATCCACCCTTCCCCTACACCCCTGCAGAAGTAACCTTTCTCCTCACAGAGGCCTGACATTCCTGTTGAAATTTCACCACTTGGGACCCTTTGTCGTCTGAGCTACAGCCTTCTCTAGCCTCTGGGGTGCCCAGGCTTGGGGATGCCCTAAGGAGACCAGCTGCCTTCAAAGAAAAACCCTTTGAAGATGTAGGCAGTATAAAAAAGCAAGAAATGAAAAACTACTGTCTGCAGGGTTCAGGAAGTATTGTTCCCTCACCCTTTAACAGTAATAATAGAGTTACAAAGTTTACTGCCGAGCTGGTATGGGACATCTTTCCATTTCTAAAAGCCACCAACTTGCAGGACAAACATTATTCGAGGCCCACACTGAGCTACAGTTAGTCGGCGGTAGGGCCGCCAGTCCCTGGAGGAGGAAATAGTCACCCACTCCAGTATTCTTGCCTGGAGAATCCCATGGACAGAGGACCCCACCAGTTCGTGGGGTCACAAAGAGTCAGACAGGACTGAGGTGACTTAGCATGCACCCAGGGCTGCCAGTCTATTCTCAGACACCCAAATAAATTTAAATTTCAGAAAACAACAGATACTTTTTTCAGTATAAGTTTATCTGAAAGTCAAGTTTATCTGGGCATTGTGTGTTTTTATTTGTAAAATATTGTCACTTCTCTTTGGAGGATAGTGACCTAGTTGTTAATAACAGGGAACATCAATACACATTTAGCACATATAAAAAATCATAGAAGAGGAAGAAGGCAGGAAAGGAGAAGGGTAGCAACGAAGGAAAGAGGAAGATCAAGAAGAAAGGAAGACAGATATAATGAAGGAGAAAAAAAATCTAAGTGAAAGAGAAATGGGAAGTACTGAGAAATGGGATGAAAACGTCTCTGAAGGACCTAAAATGCTTTATGATGACAGTTCACAGGCTGCCATTTCCCTGGGAAATGCCGTTTCCTTAGCTAGCCACTGTTTCTGGATCTTCTACAGTTCTTTGTTCTGTCTGGTAAAACCCACAGTGACCACTTGGGAGAAATGAGTCCTCAAGCTCCAGTGGCAGTATGTAGGCCAATATTACCTTGGAGGCATGCTGAAACCAAACCTAAGCCTCTGTCCAACCCTAAGACCTGCCTGCCACCCACTCACCCCACCCGCCCACACCCGAACTGCTGCTATCAGGGGACTGTGGATTTTCAAAGAATTGTAATCTGAATAATACGGTGGGGCTAGTTGTCACAACTCTGGAAACTTTTGTTTCCAGTGATGTTTCAGAAAATCAGCTTCTTTTGCCTCGGGGTGAACGTGGTGAGGAGCAGGGTGTGCATGCCAGCAGCGATTTCCTGAATCATGAATCCCCTTATTCTCTGACCTGCAGAGGGGCACCAGGTTGGCCTAATCTGAAGAGAAGAAGCCTTGATTGGCTTGTAGGGGCATGAGAGAGGCAGGCCTCACAGGGAGACGGTGTCATGGTGGTGGTGGTGGTGGGAAGGAGGGGACCCTGCCTAGGAGCCTTTCATCACGTGTGTCCTGGCAAGTGGAAATGGGGCTGCGTTTGATTATCAGAGCAGCGGAATAGGTATCCCCATAAACTCCAGTGGGGAGCAGAAGAGCCTGACCAGTGACCCACTATGTTGTGATTCTATTCCAAGCAACTTCTCAGACTGTGCCCATTTTTGACATTGTCATTGCAACAGTAGCTAACACTCACCAAGCGCTGCCCTGCAAAAAGTTAAGCTCTTGTTTCAAAGTCAATTGATTGGTGAGTGTTGGGGCGAGTGTTGGGGCTGAGATTTGCCTGCAGTCTGCCCAATTCACAGCTCAGAATTCACCTTTGTCCCTCCAGGGAGACTGCAGAGGTCAGATCCCAGCTCTATAACTTACTAGCTGTGTGACCTTGGGTAAATTACTTAATCTCTCTGTACATCTGCTTCATCATCTATAAAATGGGGATAAAAATAGTATCTAGCCCAAGCAGTTGCTATGAAGATTTAAGGAGTTTGTATCAAGCACTGAGAACCCAGTGTTTCACTTCTCATTGTATCCAATCCTCCAACACTTCTTAAAGCAGCTAATATTATTATCCTTATTTACATGAGAGGAAGCTGAGACCCAGAGGGGCTAATTAGTTTGGTCAAGGTCAGTAAGTAAGAGAGCTGAGATTCAAACCTAAACAGACTGATCCATTTGTTGTTCAGTCGCTCAGTCGTGTGTGACTCTCTGTGCCCCCGTGGACTGCAACACGCCAGCCTTCCCTGTCCTTCACCATCTCCCGGAATTTGCTCAGACTCATGTCCATTGAGTCGATGATGCCATCCAACCATCGCATCCTCTGTCATCCGCTTCTCCTCTTGCCTTCAATCTTTCCCAGCATTAGGGTCTTTTTCAGTGACTCAGCTCTTCGCATCAGGTGGCCGAAGTATTGGAGTTTCAGCTTCAGCATCAGTCCTTCCAATGAATATTCAGGACTGATTTCCTTTAGGATGGACTGGTTTGATCTCCTTGCTGTCCAAGGGGCTTTCAAGAGTCTTCTCCAGCACCACAGTTCAAAGCATCAATATTGTTCAGCTCTCACATCCGTACATGACTACTGGAAAACCATAGCTTTGACTATACAGACTTTTGTCGGCAAAGTAGTGTCTCTGGTTTTTTAATACGCTGTCTAGGTTGGTCATTGCTTTTCTTCCAAGGAGAAAGCGTTTTTTAATTCCATGGCTGCAGTCACAGTCTACAGTGATTTTGGAGCCCAAGAAAATTAAGTCTGTCACTGTCCATACTTATAGATCCTGCCTCCTACCTGTATACTTTTATGTGTTCATTTCTTAGTTTCTGCCTTTTATAACCAGTGCGTTGTCTGGTGGCATTTTTATATACTTACACTTGTGAACAAGGTACAGTATCTTCCTTAAAGCTACCTGATACATATTGTTCATAGTACAGTTGCTCAGAAGCTTCAACTTCTCTGAATCTGCTCTCTGACCCCACCTGTGGATAGTGATGCTAGTATTCAGGCTAGGCTAGGCTATAGTGTAGTAACAAATATCAATGCTATATCACAACAAAGGTTTATTTCAGAATGCCTAAGGAACTTTCTGCTGTGCATTGACCTTGTCACTGCACAAGATGGCGTGGTCACAGCCAAATGAGATAGAAGTGGAGGAGGCATTCCCATTAACACCCGTGGTCTGGCATTCACACATGCCTCGTCTACTTACAGTGCTTTAGGCAGAATAGTCACGTGGCCCCAGATGCTATGGTCAAGGAGGTGAAGTGAGCATGTGGATTTTCCCCTTCCCATAGCTCTACTGGCCTCTACCTCCATGAATAAACCCAGCTCTGGTCTCAAGTTAAGAACAGTTGCTCAGTTCAGTTCAGTCACTCAGTCGTGTCCAATTCTTTGCGACCCCATGAAACGCAGCAGCCAGGCCTCCCTGTCCATCACCAACTCCCGGAGTTCACCCAAACTCATGTCCATCAAATCGGTGATGCCATTCAGCCATCTCATCCTCCGTTGTCCCCTTCTCCTCCTGCCCCCAATCTCTCCCAGCATCAAGGTCTTTTCCAATGAGTCAGCTCTTCGCATGAGGTGGCCAAAGTACTGGAGTTTAAGCTTTAGCATCAGTCCTTCCAATGAACACTCAGGACTGACCTCCTTTAGGATGGACTGGTTGCATCTCCTTGCAGTCCAAGGGACTCTCAAGAGTCTTCTCCAACACCACAGTTCAAAAGGATCAATTCTTTGGCACTCAGCTTTCTTCACAGTCCAACTCTCACATCCATACATGACCACTGGAAAACCATAGCCTTGACTAGACGGACCTTTGTTGGCAAAGTAATGTCTCTGCTTTTTAATATGCTGTCTAGTTTGGTCGTAACTTTCCTTCCAAGGAGTAAGCATCTTTTAATTTCATGGCTGCAATCACCATCTGCAGTGATTTTGTTGCTAGCTTCTTTATTAACCATATTATGCGAATCCCTTTCTTATTAATTATAGTCATGCATTTACTTGAATTGAAACTTCCTCATTTGTTCATTCAATAAATATTTAGCAAGTGTTCCTTCTCTACTAGGTAGTTTTAGGTCCCTGAGATATGTCAATAAATGAAACAAAAGAAAACCGCTGCTTTCTTAGAACTAGCTTTCCAGTGGGAAATGGAGGAGGATAGATACCTAACCTGAAAAATAAGGAAGTGATATGACATGCTAGGCGTCGGTATGTGCCATGGAGAAAGATAAAACGGGAGAGAGGATCAAGGTGTGAATGTGTGTGTGTATCTGAGCACTGAGGGGACAGTTTTAAATAGGATGTCTGGGACGGCATTCCTGAGAGGGTAACATTTGAGCAGACATCCAAAGAATGCAAGAGTGCTCTGGGGAAAAAGGATTCTAAGAAGAGGAAGTAACTGGTACAAAGGTCCTGGGGCAGGAGACTAGCTGGTGGATCAGAGGGCTGCATGTGGCTAAGACAGAAAGCAGTAGGAAAGATCAGGAAGGGATGAGGGTGGGATGCATTGACCCTTGAGGACCTTGTTACCTATAAGGACTTGTGCTTTTATTCCTGATTTAAAAATCTCCATTTTCTCCTCCTTGTTCTAAGAACCTGGTCCCTCCTCCATGCTCCCCACCCCCTACCTCCCAATGCACACACACTGTTGTTCTCTCAGCCCCCTTGCAGCAGTGCCTCTCAAACTTGAGGGACATCAGGTCCAGCTGGGGGATGGGGGATAACGTCAGATTGCTGGGGCCCACCTCAACCCCGAGTCTCTGTGGACAGGATCCCAGGTGATGCCAGTGCTGCTGGTACAGCGCCCACACTTTGAGACCATGGCTTAGTGCAACAGGCCCTCTCTTGCTTTTCCACTCATTTCCTCAGGAGAGCTTGCCTGGATTCCTGGACAGCACCGACTGCATCATTTGTGAGGTCCAAGGCAAGATGAAAATATAGACCCCCTTGTTCGAAAAGCAGAACAGAAAGGCTGATTGAAGGTAAAGTGTAAAGCTTTTCGTTTTAAAATATTTTATTATTTATAAGATTGTATGAGTTTTCCTTGTTAATTGTTGGTTTATCTGAAATTTTGTATGAAGGTGGTGTTCTATCAAATGGAACAGTCTTTACATTTCATTCCTATTTCTAAACCCATAGATATTTGGTTTGCAACACTGCAACCATTTTCAAAACCAGAAATTCTTAGTCCTTTGAAGAGTTTTAATAAGTCCCTGATATGCTTTGTTGCAGCATCAATGTGTATGCCCTTATTTTGTAATAGTTTACTGACAAGCTGTACTACCTGAGTGCGCGAGTGTCCTGGTGCTCAGATCAGAGGGTTAGTATTTGTGCAGATGCCGCAGGGACAGGCTCCGGGGAGAAAGGAGGAAGCCTGCCTCCCACCATGGGTCCCCATGGCGCCCCCGGAACCCCTCCCCTCCCCCACAGTCGCCTCTGCTGGCCCCACCGCTGCATCTGCTACTGCCGCTGCAGCCACCATCAAGCAGCCTGGGCCCAGGTCCCAGGCAGGGCTGCCTGCACTGCTCCAGGTTCTCTGGACAGCCCCAGGTGTGCACGTGCTCGCCGGACGGCCAGGCCAGCTGCTTGGTGCTGCCCGCTGCCATATGCTTGAGCACTCCAGCCCTCACGTGTGTGCACGAGCACCTGGAACAGCGGCTCTGCTCACGCGCAGGCTCCATTGTCCTTTCTGACCTCACAGGTTCAAATGTAACATCTTTAAAAATTCCAAGACACTGACGACAGAGCATTAAACCGAGCACGCTGTCCTGTCTGAGTGCACCTTGTTTGCACACCCACAAAGCTGGTCTTGCTCCTGGACTAAGTGGCTTACCCTAGTTTTTCCCTTTGGAGCATCTTATATTATTCTCTAGCAGTGTTGCAATTCTCTAGCATCTTATATTATTCTCAAACACTCTAAATGATTTAATGTCTGTTTTCCCCCCTGGGCTTCCCAGGTGATGCTAATGCTAAAGAACCCGCCTGCCAATGCAGGAGATGTAAGAGACACAGGTTCGATCCCTGGGTCAGGAAGATCCCCTGGAAAAGAAAATGGCCACCCACTCCAGTATTCTTGCCTGGAGAATCCCATGGATAGCGAAACCTGGAGGGCTACAGTCCATAGGGTCAAAAAGAGTTGGACACAACTGAAGTGATTTAGCACTCACTTAGCTTTTCCCAATAGCAAATTATGGCCCATTGGTCAAATCCTGCCAGCTGCCTGCTTTTGTAATGAAGTTTTATTGGAGCATATCATCACTCATTTATTTTGGTATTGTCTATGGCTGCCTTCATATTAGAAGGCAGAGATGAGTAACGCAACAAGGAATATTTGGCCCAGGAAGCCTAAAACATTTGCTGTCAGTCTTTTATAGAATTCTGCACTAGACTATAAAATCCCTGAAGGTAAGAATGAGGTCCATCTGGAACAATGCCAGGCACACAGAAAATGCTCAGTCAACACTACTTGTTGAAAAAAATTATTAGAAAATGAATACAAAGAGAGCCTAGTATTTTTTAAAGTAATTTATCTTAAAGAAAACCATGTAAATTTTGTTTGATTTTTTCATAAAAAAAATTATATGTAAAGTTACTTACCACACTGGGAGACTGACTCTCCAGGGAGGTGTAAGGTGTTTGTCGAATACCCCTCTGACATGTTGCTGTACACCCCAGACTGAAGAAGCACAGGCATTGAAAATGCATTATTCCTCATTCTGTGATAGTTATTAAGCAAAGTGTTGGGCTAGCCATTATGACAGGAGTGATAATTCACCCTTGTATCTCACCCAAGAGACTTTTAGGGGCTATCGAGCAAAGGAGAAAAGACTCGCAAATACATACTATATAGATAAGCAACTATGATAAATGGCATTCAGTGCAGAAGGAAATTTCTGGATCAAATGTTGTCGTCTTTCAGAGTCAAGACACTTTACTTTGGGCTGTGAAGTCAGAAGTTTCTCACCAGCCATTCTATTTGGTCTCAGATTTGACCTCTGTCCTTCTTCTGCTTTGCTGTGCACTGCAAGGAGCTAACTCCTGCAAGCTCCATTTCCCTGGCTATGCTGCCTGCTGGTTCCAGCTCGATTGCATCAATGGGAGACCCCAGAGAAAGATCATGTAACTGGAGGAAGGAAGGACCCGGGGTATTTCTCCTCACTTTCTGAGCCTATACAATGAAAAAACCAACAGAGTGTTTTCACAGGCTTTCTATGAGAATTAAGTGAGATAAGGCATGCAAAATGCTTATACCTTGTGTATAAAATAAACACTCAAGCAATAGAGCTGTTGTTGCTTTTAGCCTTGCTTAGGTGAGTGGGAAAGAGCACAGT
This sequence comes from Ovis aries, assembly GCF_016772045.2. Classification (NCBI taxonomy): domain Eukaryota; kingdom Metazoa; phylum Chordata; class Mammalia; order Artiodactyla; family Bovidae; genus Ovis; species Ovis aries. Next base: position 130,213,244 of record NC_056056.1, read on the forward strand.
GATCATTTAGTGACGTCTGCCAAGAGTGAAGGGTTGGGCAGTCATGCTGTGTGAGCAGAGTATTTACCAACCCTGATCTCTTGGAGCTGTATTGTGGAGATAGAACTGAGAGAAATTGGCAGGTGGATTTACAGACTGGTAAGGTCTTGGGAGAAATCAAAGAGTTGGGATGGTGATATCAAGAATAGATACAGGCAATGAACGAGAAAGAGAAGGTTTGGGAGAGAGGACTATGACTTCATTTTTAGATAAGTTGTTGGGCTCTTTCCAATTACCAAAAAGCAAAAAAAACCCAAACCAAAAAAGAATACACTTAGCACTGCAAGAGATGTGGGATTTTGATAAAAATTCATGTGTGCAGTGAGTTAGCAAAGAAAACCGTCTCAGCATCCACATGCTCAGACCTCACGATGAGACCACAGCAATTCCAGTTACTGTATTCTGGTCTCCTCTTGAGAGGAAAAACCACCATTCTTTGCTTAGTGATTCTTCCCTGCTCAGGATTCTCTTTCTGGTTCTATTTTGTTTTCCTCTTCTTGCCTCTGTGCTGTGGTTATATTCTTTGTGTCCTGCATTCAGAATGATCAGAGTGGGTATTTACCATGTAGCACAGGGCTTCCTTAACTGGGTTGCATTCTCAGTTCAGGCCACCTCATAGTTTCCTGAAGTCTGGCCCACACTGGATGTCCTTGGCTTGGCATAGCAGCTGTGGCTGGCATAGCAGTCACCTGACACAGAGTGGCAAGGTCCACCCTTCTCAGAAGGAGCTGTGGAACCAGCTGTGGAACCAGCAGGTTTCATGGTGTAGACGTGGTGAGTGAGCTGGAGATGTCATTGAGATCTCCATGGAGCTGAAAAGGTCAGATTGGGTCATGGTTGAGAGGGTATTGAGGAGACTTGCTTACTTCTGCTTTTATATATCTCATGCAAATTCGATCATACAGTATCAAAATCCGTCCAAGGTGCAGGGCAAAGAAGTCACAATTATTTATGAAAAGAGGATGGTTCTTCCAGTGGAACCCAGAAAACTAGACAGTTTGCAGAGGAAGAGATTATTACTGTTGTTTATAAGTCACTCAGTCGTGCCTGACTCTTTGCGACCCCATGGACTGCAGCCCACCAGGCTCCTCTGTCCATGAGATTTTCCAGGCAAGGATACTGGCGTGGGGTGCCATTTCCTTCACCAGGGGATCTTCCCAACCCGGGGATCGAACCCGGGTCTCCTGTACTGCAGGCAGACTCTTTACTGACTGAGGTACAAGGGAAGCCCTGTTTACTGTTGCTTATAGGGACATCACTAATTTCTTACAGGAACAAGCTAGAAATTGGCTTGGAAGGATAGGTGTGGTGAGTTTAGGGTTTTCTTACTGCCTTGAGAGCAAAATAGTCTACACTTAAAGAAAACAAATATAACAACTCAACCCTCTGTGATTCTTCCCAGAACTCTTCAAATCTGAGACATCCCTCACACCATTGGAACTTAAAGAGCCCAGAGCTTGCAACACACATATTTCAAGGGTAAGTTGATACGAGTTCACTTACGTGTATTTCTTGAAAACAAAGAGAAAGGAAAAAAAGAGAGAAGGAAAATATTAAAAGAAAAACACAATATTTTGAAAATCTGTTATTGATGGAGTCAGATGGGGGCTGTAAGTGTGCAGCCTTACCCTTACTCTTAAAAATTCCAGTTGAGGACAAAGAGGCTGATTCTTTAGGCAGCTCTACTTGATAGATGGATCTTTTTCTTTTTGTTCTCATTAGTCCCTCAGTCATGTTAGTAGTTAGTTGCTCTTCCAACAACACAAGAGAAGACTCTACACATGGACATCATCAGATGGTCAATACCGAAATCAGATTGATTATATTCTTTGCAGCCAAAGATGGAGAAGCTCTATACACTCAGCAAAAACAAGACTGGGAGCTGACTGCAGCTCAGATCATGAACTCCATATTGCCAAATTCAGACTAAAATTCAAGAAAGTAGGGATAATCACTAGACCCTTCAGGTGTGACCTAAATCAAATCCATTATGATTATACAGTGGAAGTGACAAATAGGTTCAAGCGATTAGATCTGATAGAGTGCCTGAAGAACTATGGATGGAGGTTCATGACATTGTACAGGAGACAGGGATCAAGACCATCCCAAAGGAAAAGAAATCCAAAAAGGCAAAATGGCTATCTGAGGAGGACTTACAAATAGCTATGAAAAGAATAGAAGCAAAAGACAAAGGAGAAAAGCAAAGATATACCCATCTGAATGCAGAATTCCAAAGAATAGCAAGGAGAGATAAGAATGCCTTTCTCAATGATCAGTGCAAAGAAATAGAGGAAAACAATAGAATGGGAAAACTAGAGATCTCTTCAAGAAAATTAGAGATGCCAAAGGAACATTTCATGCAAAGATGGGCACAATAAGGAACAGAAATGGTATGGACCTAACAGAAGCAGAAGATATTAAGAAGAGGTGGCAAGAATACACAGAAGAACTATACAAAAAAAGATCTTCACAACCAGGATAATCATGATGGTGTAATCATTCACCTAGAGCCAGACATCCTGGAATGTGAAGTCAAGTGGGCCTTAGGAAGCATTACTACGAACAAAGCTAGTGGAGGTGATGGAATTCCAGTTGAGCTATTTCAAATCCTAAAAGATGATGCTGTGAAAGTGCTGCACTCAATATGCCAGCAGATTTGGAAAAGTCAGCAGTGGGCAAGGACTGGACAAGGTTTTCATTCCAATCCCAAAGAAAGGCAATGCCAAAGAATGCTCAAACTACCACACAATTGCACTCACCTCACACGCCAGCAAAATAATGCTCAAAATTCTCCAAGCTGGGCTTCAACAGTACATGAACCATGAACTTCCAGATGTTGAAGATGGATTTAGAAAAGGCAGAGGAACCAGAGATCAAATTGCCAACATCTGCTGAATCATTGAAAAAGCAAGAGAGTTCCAGAAAAACACCTCTACTTCTGCTTTATTAAATGGCAATCCACTCCAGTATTCTTGCCTGGAGAATCCCATGGACGGAGAAGCCTAGTAGGTTACAGTCCACAGGGTCGCGAAGAGTTGGACACGACTGAGCGACTTCATCTTACCTTACCTTCTGCTTTATTGACTATGCCAAAGCCTTTGACTGTGTGGATCACAACAAACTGTGGAAAATTCTGGAAGAGATGGGAATACCAGACCACCTGACCTGTATGCAGGTCAAGAAGCAACAGTTAGAACTCGACATGGAACAACACCTGGTTCCAAATCAGGAAAGGGGTACGTCAAGGCTATATATTGTCACCCTGCTTATTTAACTTTGCAGAGTACATCATGAGAAACGCTGGGCTGGATGAAACATAAGCTGGAATCAAGATTGCCAGGATACAGGATGCTTGGGGCTGGTGCACTGGGATGACCCAGAGAGATGATATGGGGAGGGAGGTGGGAGGGGGTTCAGGATTGGGAACTCATGTACACCTGTGGTGGATTCATGTCAATGTATGGCAAAACCAATACAGTATTGTAAAGCAAAATAAAGTAAAATTTTAAAAAAAAGATAGGAGAAATATCAATAACCTCAGATATGCAGATGACACTACCTTTATGGCAGAAAGTAAAGAAGAACTAAAGAGCCTCTTGATGAAAGTGAAAGAGAGTGAAAAGTTTGGCTTAACACTCAACATTCAGAAAACTAAGATCATGGCATCCAGTCTAGTCACTTCATGGCAAACAGATGGGGAAATAATGGAAATGGTGACAGACTTTATTTTGAGGGGCTCCAAAATCACTGAAGATGGTGACTTTAGCCATGAAATTAAAAGATACTTGCTCCTTGGAAGAAAAGCTATGACCAACCTAGACAGGATATTAAAAAGCAGAGACATTACTTTGCCAACAAAGGTCCATCTAGTCAAAGCTATGCTTTTCCCAGTAGTCGTGTATGGATGTGAGTTGGACTATAAGGAAAGCTGAGTGCCGAAGAATTGATGCTTTTGAACTGGTGTTGGAGAAGACTCATGAGAGTCCCTTGGACTGCAAGGAGATCCAACTGGTCCATCCTAAAGGAAATCAGTCCTGAATATTCATTGGAAGGACTGATGCTGAAGCTGAAACCCCAATACTTTGGCCACCTGATGCAAAGAACTGACTCATTGGAAAAGATCCTGATGCTGGGCAATGTTGGAGGCTGGAGGAGAAGGGGACGACAGAGGATGAGACGGTTGGATAGCATCACCGACTTAATGGACAGGAGTTTGAGTAAGCTCTGGGAGTTGGTGATGGACAGGGAAACCTGGCGTTCTGCAGTCCATGGGGTCACAGAGTTGGACATGACTGAGTGACTGAACTGAACTCCAGGTGGGCTTTGATTTGACATTAGACATGGACTCCCTCCATTCCTCAGGTTTTTGGCTCACATTATGCCTTGATGTGAAAGAAAAAGAGGGCAAACTTGCCAGGTTCTTTCTGGGAGGACTTGTATTGTTTCCCACTTTCGCATGAACAGAACTGGGCTGAGAGGGAAGTTTTGAGGACTGACTGAGATCACACTCCTGAACAGATGAGCTGGTTCAAATCCTGCTTGTCATCAGCTGTGTAAGGTTGTGATATCTTCCTGCTTCAGTTTCTTTATCTGTAAGATGGGATGGAATGAATAGTGTCCCTCTCACGGGGTTATGGGAGGATTAGTAAGCTGTTAGTAGCTGGCGCCTGGGCTCCCCTGGTGGCTCAGTGGTAAGAATTCACCTGCCAGTGCAGGACACGCAGGTTCAATCCCTGAGTCAGGAAAATCTAGAGAAGGAAGTGGCAACCCACCCCAGTATTCTTTTCTGGGAAATCCCATGGACAGAGGAGCCTGGTGGGCTACAGTCCATGAGGTAGCAAAAGAGTTGGTCACAAGTCACGACTTAGCAACTAAACAACAACAGCTGGTGCATGGTAAGTGCTTAATGGTGCTGGCCATTGTTAACACTCTGAACAGATGTAAGAAGAAACTTTTGAAGTGCACAGAAGGCTAGAGAGACACCAAGTGGGGCAAGCTCCTCCCCAGGAAGGGAAATAGTCCTCTGTGTTGGTGGTGAGCAGTAATTATGATGGAAAAAACATTTTCCAAGGTCTGGAGCTGACGTGTCCTCCTTGTGACATTTTAATCTCTGAGTAATAGATTCCATTGCTTGCAGAGCCATGATTTTTCAGTTTATTGCTTTTTCCTCTTCTGTCTCAAACCTGGATTCCTCCTCCCCTGGGCTCCAGCCTGTCCCCAGCAACCCTGAACTGTTTCTGTTTCTGGACAGTCCCTGTTCCGGAGCCACGTTCTTTACTCAGCTCAGATAAGGAAGCCTTCAGCCCCAGCAAGACACACTGACTTCCTTGAGGAAAGTGGTGAGGGCCTACTGTGTTCTCTATCCACCATATCCCCTTTCATGCTCCCAGCAACCCCATAAAGCTGGCCCTGAGATGATCTCCACTTAAGGTGTAGCCGCGGGGTCTGTGCTTGTGTTTTGGAGTCAGCGAGCCCAGGTCTGGTGTTCTCGCTCACATGTTCACTGTGAAACCTTGGGCAAACTACTTCAGTCCTCTGAGGCTTGGTTTCCTCATCTCTAAAGTCAAGGGGACAATAATAATGCCAGCCTTAGAGGTTGTGGGGAAGACACATAGTATGTGTAAAATGTATGGTATAGCACCTAGAGTATGGGGGCATGCGCAATAAATGCTAATTACTAATGGTATTGTCTAGACTTGAAAAAACTGAGTTAAGGTCGTTATTATTGTTAGATTTTGCAGGTGAGAAAACCCCTTTATACCCATCTCTGAGTTTAGTGCTTTTCTCACTGTACACAGTCACTTACCTCTTCAGGGCCAGGACTACCATTCTCCTCTCTTTTATAATAATAGACATTTTGAATGAGTGGAAAGACTACATTTCCCAGCATTCCTTGTGGCTGGATGTGCCCATGTAACTGTTTGGCCAGTAGAATGTGCTTGGATATGTGATATCTGAAGCTTCCTGTTAGTTGTTAACAGGGAAGAGTTTTGCTTTCCTTTGCACCTTTTTCTCTTGAATTGACTACACAGACTTTAACATAAGAAGAATATAATTCTCTATCTTGTTTGAACCATTGTAGAGAAAAAAGCAGGGGTGTCAACCGTAATAGCATCGATAGTCAGGAGCCAGGAGACCTGGCCCTCATGTGTCACTTGACCCAAGCATTCATTTTGCTCCCGCATCTGACAACATTTATTTTGCCAGCAACTATACTAGACATTAGCAATTTAGACATAAGTAAGACACAGCCTCAGAAATGATCTTACCTACTGTGGTCTTGGTGATGTTATCCATGTCAATCCTCGGGGAGAATATACTCCTTTATAGAGGCTATGGATTCAATTCTAGGTGCAGGCCAGGGTTCTTAAGTAATTTCTCTGCTGGTTCTAAAGTTTTTGTAGATTCAAAATGGGCTCCAAATCTGTTACTTTAGTTAGAAAAATCGCTGGTGCCTAGGTACCTACTAGTTGCAAATCCTCGGCAAGTTATCCAACTTCAGCTCCAATGATTCAGTGTCAAATAGAAATAATGGCACTTGGAAGGTTAAAAAAGAAAACCCATGCAAAGCATTTAGCACTGTATCTGACATTTGAGAAACACTCAACAAATGATGATAAAGGTGTTAGGCTTGATTCTCTGCTGCTCATAAAGCAGTCTGTGGAACGAGCCAGCTAAGAAGGTCCTCTGAAGGGTAAGCATCAACTTTACCCTGACCCTCATAAGTGCTATAAGGCTCAAACAAGGCTGTGTTTGTTAAAACACTTTTTTAAAGGGTGATACGGTAGTGGAGTGAAAGCTTTGTCAGTATTCAAATCTGCAACATTCTGCCCTACCTATGTTGGCCCCTCAGATTGCTCTCCTTGTCTGCCAAGATCCCATCTGACAACTGCTGCTCCATTGCAATGCTTTATTGCCAATTCTGAGAGTTTATGTTACTGGCTATTGAGTATCTAATGTCTATGTCCGTTGGGATCTATTCCTATAAATACACAATTAATCAGATAGAATTCACAAAAAGAAAAAGTTTTAACCTAATCGTTACATGCGACCCCATATTTGAATATTCATAACAAGTTACATGGGACTTCCAATTATGGCTCAGATAGTAAAGAATCTGCCTGCAGTGCAGGAGACCTGGGTTTTATACTTGGGTTGGGAAGATCCCCTGGAGAAGGAAATGGTACCCACTCCAGTTTTCTTTCCTAGAGAATTCCATGGATAAAGGAGCCTGGTATGCTATAGTCCATGAAGGTTGCAAAGAGTTGGACATGACTGAGTGACTAACACACACACACACGCACACACACACACACACAAAACAAGTTACATATATATACATATGTATAATCTTGTGTTAAGAGTCAGCATCTCAAACTCAAAATTATATATTTATATAGATAGATCATATATATCATAGAGATAAACAGATTATATATTTTATATATATATATATATATATATATATATATATATATATATAGCTCTTAATTCCAGAGAATAATGATTATTATCTTAATTTTATAGGTGAAGATACTATGATTCAGAATGGTCATGTGTAAGTCTCTCAAGAAGCTAATAAAGTTTAAGCTCAGTCCTCTCACTTATATAAGCATCTTCCAAGTCTTTGTTTTGATTTTGAATCCATGCATTTCATATTCTTTTTCTTAAAAGGCTCCCCAACTTGTTTAAGCTTCAGGCTCTACAAAATCTAGATTCTTCTCTGAGGGGTCACACAGATGCTAAGAATGAAGCTCGAATTTGAGCAGTAATTGTCTGGGATTTCAACTGAGTTTAAGTTTTCTATAATAGTTCTTTGAAATGTATTAAAATCATGCTGTCGGCGTGTATGTTTGCGCCCGTGGGTCAGTATTGATCCGCAAGGCTGGTATTGCAGTCTCACTGTGTTATGCCCAAGTGATACTCTGGATAAATTTTATAAGTCCATTTGTTGATACTAGCACTTGCCGGTACTGTCCAAGGCACTGCACGGTGATAAAGGTCACAATACCTCAGTTTCACAGAGCATATTTCTTCGGACATGCTCAGTGACTGTATGCATTTTTCTTATGGGACAGAATTATCACTCCCATATTATAATTGCTAATTTAGCCAAGAAATAAACATCTAAATGGGAGAACCAGAATAGAGGACGAGGAAATTGTCATGAGTACATATGAGACACCTCTGGGAATTCCCAGATATGACTCAGTGACATGTTGAAATGCTGGGCAGCTTGCTTTAAAATGTGAGTAGTTCTCTACCTGACTCCAGTGTGTCTGTAGCCTGAAAAGCTCTAACTGATCTTGTTTCTTTGCTCATGTTTTCCATCCTTGAGCTTCCCTGGTGGCTCAGATGGTAAAGCGTCTGTCTGTAATGCGGGAGACCTGGGTTCGATCCCTGAGTTGGGAAGATCTCCTGGAGAAGGCAGTGGCACCCCACTCCAGAATTCTTGCCTGGAGAATCCCACGGACGGAGGAGCCTGGTGGGCTACAGTCCATGGGGTAGCAAAGAGTCGGACACGACTGAGCGACTTCACTTTCACTCTTTCATCCTCACACTTCTTCATTCCTCTCCTCTGAATAGCCACCATCTTTCAGAACTAGGACTGGGCACGGCAGAGGAATGCAGAAAAGGAAGCTGGATTCTCACCCAAGGGTACAGGAGTGTGAAGGTGGGGAAAGGACATGTGTAGCCGCCTTTTGCCTCTGATTATGACTCAGGTCATAGGTGAGGGTTGATCTGAATTCTAATGTTGCAGCACCAATCCTCTTCCTGGGGATAGTCAGCCATCTACACACACAGGGTCTGCCCTGCCTGGAAATCTCCATGCCTGGCTTCAATCACCTTCAGAGCTCTTCTTGGTAGAAAAAGACAAACATACCTTAAGGTTTCTGATTTCCTCTAATTTGGGAAATGTGCCATTTCCACACCTTCAGTACTGATGGATGTCTTTCCTTGTCTTATCAGTAAAATGCCCTGAAAAACCAGTAAAAACTGACTCACATTCAAAACAAATCTTATGGTTTTAAAGATATGGAGATGTTGTTTTCTTTTTCCCTTGAGAGTAGCTGCTGCTGCTAAGTCACTTCAGTCGTATCTGACTCTGTGCCACCGCATGGACGGCAGCCCACCAGGCTTCCCCATCCCTGGGATTCTCCAGGCAAAAATACTGGAGTGGGTTGCCATTTCCTTCTCCAATGCATAAAAGTGAAAAGTGAAAGTGAAGTGACTCAGTCGTGTCGGACTGCTAGCGACCCCATGGACTGCAGCCTACCAGGCTCCTCCGTCCATGGAATTTTCCAGGCAAGAGTACTGGAGTGGGTTGCCATTGCCTTCTCCTCTTGAGAGTAGAGATAAGACTAATTCTGGTTTTCCAGGAAGCAGGATGAAGGTTGGGTAAGGAGATGGGCAGAGAACAAACCAAAGCCCCTGAGTCCTGAGCCAACTACTCTGAGCTTGCAAACAGCTGCAAAGACATGCTTGAGACGATCCACAGGTGGGGGCCCAGTGAGGGCATTCAGAGGAGGCAGCGACCTCTGGCTAGTCCAGGAGTCCAGTGGCGATCCACCAATGGAGGGAGTTTAGCTTCCTCCCTTGGAGTCCGAGACAGTTTCTAGAACAGCTTCCAGGGCTGATTTCTGTCTATTTGAGAAGGATCTGAAATTCTGAGCCATCTTCATTATACACAGGCCAAACAATCTTTATTTTCCCACCTCTTTACCATTAAATTTTTTTGTATCAATTAATACATACACACAGGGGGAAAAACTGAGAAGATAAGTTTATGATAAAAAGAAATAGTCTCCTTTTCTACTTCTCTCTAGCTTGGTCTCTTTTTCTCCAGAAACCATTTCTCTTTCTCACTTTAAAAGTTGTAAAGTTTCTGGTGGTTGCCTCCACGTTGAGAAATAATTTTATTGCCTGTTCATGATTTATCAGCTTTACACTTTACACCAACTTCCTGTTAAGATATGAGTTTTGTTTTTTTAATCTCTCCTCTAGTCCCTCACCCTTCATACTTACATCATGATTTTGAGTTCCCAGATTTTGAAATTTAAAACTCTAATTGAATTTCTATTTGCTTATACAACTTACCAATGGAAACCAGTTCTTGCTAAAGAGTCAGGCTTTAGAAAAGCAAGGAATAAGAGTTGTTCTGGGAATCTAAGAAGCAGGAATGAATGCACCATCTCTTTAGGGCACTGCCTGATGTGAATTAGTGGGGATTCTTAATTTACCAGAAAGAGAAAGTCTGATTGGCTTACACTGGGCCACACGCTCACCCATTGGCTAGAGAGTATCCATCCTGTGGATGAAGAGTTTCACTCAGCCAGCAGGTTGTGGAGGGGAAATGACCCAAAGGAACTTGAGGTGCTATTACTCACGATATATGCTATAGATTCCTCGATTGCTAAGATGTCATACTTCATGGCCACCCCTTCCTTCTTCTCACTTCTCTTTCCTTCTTGCAAATCTCATTTGAATCTGTAGTTTAACACTAACACGATCCATAATAGTTACAGGTGTTTCTGTGCAGGCTTTGTCCTGCTGATTTTAGAAATGGAGAATCATTAAACAGCCCTTATAGCATTATCTTTCTGGAGAGCAGTATGCAATGATTGCAGTTCATCTTTTCACAGTTTTTAATTTTTCCTGGAATTTCTACTTGCCTTAATTTTTGTATTTTCTGCCTTTATCATTTCTTTATGCTCCTAAAATGTCTCTAGCATACTCTGTAATTTATGGAAGTTCTTTTCTCCCCAGAGCCGTCCTCTAGGAACTCTCCAATTACCTCCCTCCTCTCATGTAGACTGATGGCCTTCTGGGACTGATAACTAGCTGCTGTTTTTCCTTCCCTTTGGTTCTCCCTGGATCTTATAACTTCCTCTTTCTTGATTTAATTCCTAATTTGATTGGAGCACATCTTCTCCAGTAACTCCCAACTGAAGAATGCATAGGAGGTGAACTTTCTGGGGCCTGCCTGTATGATGGCAGATGTTTACTCTGCCATCATTATTTAATGACATTTTATCTGGGACAGAACTCGTCAAAGACCATTTCTCTTCCGTTTGAGAGCTGTTGTCCCGTTTCCTCTCAGCACCAGTGTTGCTGTGCCGGTCCATCTCTTTCTTTGTCCTTCATAGGTGACCATTTTCTCTCTCTGAAGCTAGTAGGGTCTTTATTTTTGGTGTTCTGAAATTTCATAGAGATGTGCCTAGGAGGGATCTTCTTAAATTTTCACCTTTCAGTATGGAAACTCTAGTCTTTTGTGTTGGAAAATTAATTTGTATTATTGCCTTCTCTCCTATTTACTCTCTTTTCTCTTGGGAACTCCTATTGGTCAGATGTTGGATTTTTTTGCACAGAGCCTCCATGGTGCTGGTCTTTTTCTCTCAGATTTTAGGGAGTTCACACCAAGTGAAGGAGCAGGCGGTGTCATGGAGTATGGCACATAGAGAGCCGGATGACTCACTCCGCGTGTGTTCCAGTTCACCTTCCTCTGCTACAGTGACTGCGTGAATAGAACCCCTTGTGGCGAGACATCAAGTATGTGGTCTGCGTTCTTCTACTTGGATGTGCTGGCACAAGCGGAGGCAGAAGTGATCAATGTGAGGTGGTAGTGGTAGGGAGGAGGATGGAATCTTCTGACTAGGAGAGTGGTAGAGCTGTCTAGAAATTCTGAGGTGGTAGGAGAAGGCGATGGCACCCCACTCCAGTGCTCTTGCCTGGAAAACCCCATGGATGGAGGAGCCTGGGAGGCTGCAGTCCGTGGGGTCGCTAGGAGTCGAACACGACTGAGCGAATTCGCTTTCACTTTTCACTTTGATGCATTGGAGAAGGAAATGGCAACCCACTCCAGTGTTCTTGCCTGAAGAATCCCAGGGCCGGGGGAGCCTGGTGGGCTGCCGTCTATGGGGTCACACAGAGTCAAACGTGACTGAGGTGACTTAGCAGCAGCAGCAGTAGCCAAGCTTACATCCTCAGGTCTACACTGCCTAATCAGTGCTAAGGAGCAGCAGCCGCTACCATGCCCCTCTCAAGCAGCTGGCATGGCCAAGCTCTTTCCTGGGTGTTAAATTTAAGTAGGTAGCATTCCTGATGGCTCAGGTGGTAAAGAATCTGCCTGCAATGTGGGAGACCTTGGTTAGATCCCTGGGTTGGGAAGATTCCTTGGAGGAGGGCATGGTAACCCACTCCAGTATATCTTGCCTGGAGAATCCCATGGACAGAGGAACCTGGTGAGCTACAGTCCTTGGGGTCGCAGAGTCAGACATGACTGAGAAACTACGCATAGCACAGCACAGGTAGCATTCAGACCTGGTTTTCCATCCGTCCCCCAAATTCTGTGAGCCACCCAATATCCTTTAACAAATCACTTTCTGCTTCAACTTGCCAGAATGGGTTTTGTTGTTTGCATGTAGTAAACTTTACAAGAAGGCATGTTCTGAGTAGTATGGAAACAGAGGCGAAGAGGTCTTTTCCTTCCTGAAATGAAAGAAATGATTTCACAGAATGAACGCCAATTGAACAGAGACTTTTAGAGTGAGTTGAAATTTATTGAATGGACAAAGATAGAAGGAGATTTCAGATAAAATGAAAAAGTGAGTGAGCTCATATACATTAATTCATTTATTTTAATATTCATGAATATATACTATGTTCTAGGTACTGGGCTAGATTCTTTGCATACAGCAGTGAGAAATATAACCATGATTCCTGCCCACAGGATGTTTATGTATTTCCAAATTGTACATGTAGATTATGTTACTCTGAAACAACTTAGATGTGGAGGTTACAATAAAGAAGTTGTGTGTCCCTTTTCCCATTAAGTACTTGCCTCTTGGGAGGTAAAGAAGAATATACTTTCTTACCTGTGTTTCTATAAATAGTGGTGAGATAATTGTCAGAATACTGGGCTAATTTGGTTTTATCCAAGTGATTGTCCTTTTCTGAAGGATCATCTTGTCTATCTTCCTTTATCAGTGTCTTAACTGATGTGTTCTGGTGCTGCAGAAACTCAGGGTTAGAGGAAGACAGAAATTGAAGAGAGGGATAAAAACATGCCTATGCCAGGGCTTATTATTCTATGTCAGGTTTCATAGTGAAAACTATCCAACTGTGAAGCCTCAGGGCTGCTCTAGATGCCCACCATCATTTCAGACTCTTGGCTTTGTTTCTTGGACTCCAAATGACCAAGACCACTCATGGCATGACAAGCCCCAAGGGACAACACGTGATGCCTGGGGCTGATGCTCCTAGATCCAGGGAGATTTCCAGTCAGTCTGCAGCCACCTCTATGTGCTGAAGATCCCCTTTACCTAGAGGGCTTCATGGCTTGGCTGGGTTTTCAGTTCCTTAATGACTAGAAAGGTAATGCCCTTCCTGTTTCACAATGAGTTATTGTCTATAACACCATCCCTACTTTTCTTTGGCTTTCTCTCTTCTGGAAATTGGCACAGTTCATTAATTAAATCATGAGAAATGGTAGGGATCCAATTTGCCATTGGCAATCCAAGAGGCAAATTCCAGATTCCAGTAGTCAGTTGCAGAATCAAATTTTCAGGGATTTCATTGCTAGGACATTTTGTGAAACCAATTTACCATAACAATAATAGTTAACATTTATAGATGCTTTTTGAGTGCCAATAGCTATGATAAGCATTTGTATGCATTTACCCCTTTAATGCTCACAACATCACCAATGGCATAAGTACTCTCAATGTTGCCATTTTAAGATGATGAGGTTGGGAGTAGTTAAGTTTAAATCGAGTCAGTTAATAAGTGGCAGAGCCAAGATGAGAACCCAGAGTAGTGAAATCTAAGGCCTGAGCTCTGATCCAATCTGCTATATTGTCCCCTGTGGAGAGCTGGCATTTTTATCCTGATTATTTTTCTCTGTTGGACCTCCTTCCTCATCCCTGAAATAAGAGTTTGAACCAAAGTAAGATTTACTGAAGCCAAAGTTTTGATCAGATTATGAATTGACCTTAAAATTAGTTTCCTGTGTAGGCATAGCTTAGCCATGAAGCACTGGGCATTCTCTCTCTGACTGGTCTGACAGGCATCAATTGCATATTTTATGGCTCTAAAAGAGTTTGAGTTTTAACTCAATAAATGAAAGAAAAAGCAGTGACACATTCTTGAAATTTAAATTGTAAGTATGTCCTCTCTAAGTTACCGTCAGGTTACAGGGTGATTTTTACAATGTTCACAGAAACTCAATGGTGTTGCTACTATTTTAGCACATAAATTTATGTCCAAGATGTTTAAGTGGCATATTGCAGAAAGTCAGCTGGATTTTGATTCTTAAAAATCTGGCAATGATGGAAAAGCTTTTTGAATTTAAGTGAGAACATCCTCCCTGCTACAACAGCATTCTGATTAGATTCATTTCGACAACTGCATTACTCACACATGGAAATGGTATAAATTTGTTACTAAACCATCTACAGATGGTAGGGTTTATCTTCCCCCAGTACACACCAGAGGCTGTGATAGTGCACTTGAGAACAAATGGGCTCATTTCTGCAGCCTCTTCATATTTTGCATAGCAATGTCCTGCTCATTGAACTGGGTCCCTAGTTCTTGAAAACAAAGGCTATTTAACATTAGTGATTGCATCTTGGAAAAAAACTTGTTTTGTTATGAAGGATGATTGCTTTTCTATCCTGTCCTATTCAGCAAGATATGGACTGCCGTAACTCCATGAAGAACAGAGAAACTATTGAAATGACAGAATCCTAAGAATTGAGAAGTGCAGTAAGTGTCACCCAGGGGAAGCCTCTGAAGTCTCTGAGAGATGCTTATTTCCGCTGCTCTGGCTGAATAACTTCTACAGATAAGATCCTTACCACCCTGCTGAGATGACCAATAAGAGTTTATTGAATGTGCCAGTCTCTGTGCTGGGTACTGGGGATTAGGAGGCAGACAATATACCCATTGCTGTCCTCCTGGTCTCTGCCCTCATGGAGTCAGTGTTCTAGTGGGGAAAAGGCAAGTAAGCAAGCAGTTGTGGTACATATGGGCTGTTTTAGTCACCTCCCAGGCACCCTATTGTTGAGGAGGGATTCCCAGCCTAGGGTTATGGGGATAACTGAATATATGACCCTCAGCACTGGACAGCTGAGACACAGCAGTTTAGCAACCACATATCCTCATGGCGGGGTGGGTGGGGATTGGGGAAGATACCACATACCATACAAAGATGGCTCTCAGGAGCCGAGTGGAACCATCAGGGTCTGTGACAGGCAGGCTTGTAGTATCAAGAGGATGAGGAGGCCCCTGGTTCCTGCAGGAGGATGTGACTGGCATGTTTGAATAGTTCGTCAGCTGGCAGGGAACTGAAACCCACTGCTCAAGGATAAGCAGGAGCTGCACCTGGGGTGGGGGTGGGGGTTGATAAAGAGGGCTATTTGATTAGGGAAGTTATCTATCCATGGGAGCAGAGTGGGGAGGAGACCTTGCCATTATGCCATTTGAGGCCTCCCTGATTTCATCAGATTTCAAGGCAGCAGGTAGTAATACTGAGTGTCAAATTTAGTTCTTACACCATAGGGGATTCTATGGAGGGACAATTAAAACATGATTTGGGGATGGGGCCTAGGCAGAGGAGATCGGGGCTGACATTCCTGAGAAAGAGAATATTTAAACAGAGACCCAAAGAATGAATTGGAATTAGACATTCCCAAAGGTGGGTTTTCAACTACAGAGCAGAGAGGTGAGAGAGAGCCCAGATTGTGCATATGAGGGGGTGAGGCCGACTGAGAAAAGTTAGCCCCTCAGATTCTCCCTGCAGGCATGCAGGCAGGCAAGAAGAGAGAGAAGGAAGGGGAGCCTCGTCAGGGCCGTCATGTAGAGCCTACCTGTCCACAGCATCAGACAGGTGACCTCTGTGAGCCGGAGGAAGGGCACACAGCAGGCGTGGCTCAGGCTGGGAGGACTTGGAGACAAAGTCCCAATCCACATGGGAGGCCCTTTCCATGTGGGGGCCTGTGCCCAGCATTACCAGATACCCCGATTTTTCCAGAGAAGCCATACGTTGGGCTTTGTAGACAAAGCTTTCAAATTTATAGACATTGGCTCTACTGGAAATTTATATTAAAAAAAAAAAAAGCACTGTGTGAGCCAAGCAAAACCTATCATCCCACAGGCTTCTGGTGAAGCTAGCTTCTAAGAAAAAAACTTGAAAGCCACGAGAAAGAGTTGAGGGTCTACCGTAAAGCCATGGAGATTTAGGAGCCATGGGGGTCTGCTGCACAGCTTGGTAAGGGGCCAGGGCAGGACCACATCTGTATGTGAGAAGGATGGCAGCCACTGAAGGCCAGGTGGGACGCTAGGATGGCAGTGTCTCTGTCTGACCTGGGGACGTGACTGTAAAGATGGAGGAAAGCTGTTTTCATTCCAGAATTGTGTAGGCGGTAGAAGCAATAGGACATAGATATCTTGGGGAGAGTGGGGGAAAGGAGTCAGATCTTTGACTTCTCACAGTATCAGGCAGTCTGTTAGAAATTCTATATGTTGAAGGCCATCAGGACTCATCCTGAGTCTTTTCCTCATTATTCCATATGTAGGGGCTGAGGTGGGTAGTAATAGATAGTGTGAAAATGCAAAGTTCTTTCAGCCTAAAACTTTGAAACCAGAATGAATATGATTTGTGGGGAGCAATAAATTTACTTGCTGAGCCATAGGCTAAGATTTAATAGAATTTTCATGTTCTGAGTTTTCATAAAGTGGTGCAGGAGCCAAGCTACCCCTCAGAGGCATCCTGGGTGCCATGGGGATTCCAGACAGTGATTAGAAACATGCAAGGCAGGTAATTCACTTGGATGGTTATTCAAATTTCTTATCAGAAGTTTATAACAAGCTGAGTGAGGGTGGTAGGTTCTCTGCCTGAGACGGAACATGACTAATTTAGCCATTTCTCCACATTCCAGAGAGATGAGAATTTAACACAGTTCCCCCCCACTCCTGATAAATTCCCTTGGTATAATTTAGATTTTGCCCTCAGATACAAATGTGTAAGTTGTTTTAGCCTCCCAAGTATAGACAAGTAAGGGAGTCAGCATCCTGCTTGTATAAAGGAGGCAAGCGCCTTAAATGTACCTGTATACTCCCAAACTATGAACAACAAAAACTAGTTTAGCAGACACAAACAGTAGGCCTATGCAAAGAAGATTCTTGGAGATTCTCCTTTTCTAGAAAAGATTTTTCTTTTCTAGAAAAGCTGGATCCTAGGTATGTATGGAAGATGAGAAAGGGCGAAGTATAGTCCAGAGCACACAGGAGATCCTCAGCTTGTCCCAGGTCTAGCAGGAAAATCAAACACATGTCAGTGGGAACTCTTTCATCCTCCAAAGGAAATGGAATAAACCCTGGATGCTGGTTATTTTTAGGTCTTTCTTATTCTATTGTGTTGCTTTCTCTTAACAAAACAAGTTTATTGTAGAAGATTAGAAAATAGTTCATTGTGAAAAAATACAAAAGTAGATACAAAGAAAGGAAAAGAAAGAAGGAAAGGATTTGAGAGACTGGAGAGAGGAGAGCGCTAGTAATTCCAACACCCAGAGGGAACCTCAGTGAACATTGGATGTATATCTTTTCAGTGTTTTTTTTTCAGTGGATCCATGTATTATTAATTTTTTCCAAGAGTGGAGTTCTACTCTTAATAGGGTATAAGAATATCAGTCAACCTGCTTAGGTAATTTGATTTATATCAAAAACTTGCATTCTCTTGGGGGAGCAAGAATGGAAATATAATCTCACTTCAAAAATGTCCTCACTTGCTCCACTGCTCAGTTGCCAGTCCACGCAGGGCACCATTGAGTCCTTTCTTATTCAAACTGCTGATCCTCCAGACTCCCATCCTTTTAACTATGTTTGTTTCCCTCATGAGTCACACTCAGCTGCAAGAAACTTAGTGAGCTTGTCTGAGGGGCCCTATTAATCGCACATCACTCTCAGACACAGAGGGCAGTTCACCAGGGCCCAGGACATGCTCCCTGTTTACGTAAAGCCTTCCTGCACACACACACCTCTCTGGGCCATTTGTTCCTCTGGCTTTCTACCACCTGCCCAGCCTGTGCCTGAGAAGAAAATGCAGGTTCCTCTTTCCCAGAGTTCTGCAAATGCCCAAGGAATTGTGATTTCCCCACTTAGTTGACACCTCCACCCCGCATTAGAAGAACATTCAGAAGATTTCCTCCTTCTCATGGGATCTTCCAAATCTGTTATTCATGCTCTGAATTTTTATTGTCACTATTGTTCCTTTTAAGGACTTTTAAAAGAAAAAGTCAGGAGAGAGTCCCATTTTCTCTTATCTGCTGTTCAATACCCATCACTCTGGCAAAAACTTCATATGGCCTCATTTGGGGCATTAAAGTGTTTGTCACTCAGTCATGTCCGGCTCTTTGTGACCCCCATGGATTGTAGCCCATCAGGCTCCTCTGTCCATGGAATTCTGCAGGCAAGAATACTGGAGTGAGTTACCATTTCATTTGAAGAGTAGAAGGGATGAAATATCAGGAAAGTGGAAGGAATGCCAGATAGAATTTTAGAGCGAGGTCATTCTACTGTGCTTACAGGAACTTAAGTTCAATTCCTCCAAGCAGGCTGGGAGGTGGCAACCTGGAGGAGAGCTTTCTAAGAGGACATATGGGGGAGAGGGGCAGTCCCTGGCTATTCTTTCTACTTGTGGTCCATGCTCTTGCGCATCTGGATGCAAACTCACAGGGGACTTCCTTGGTCCTGGCCCTTGGCCCCTGGAGCCCAGAGCAAAGGTATCCATCCAGGAAGAGCTGAGTTTTCTTACCTCACCTCTCACCTGCACTATGGGGGCGGAGGAGGGAGCCCTTGAAGGAATATAATCTCTTGGAGAGAAAGGCACTTTCCAACACTAATGTAAATATGATTCATGCGATTCCTGCAGCCAGGCTCCTTTTACGTCCCTAATTCGGAAACATAAGCCGGAGGTTCTTACTTATCCTCCATCCCAGAAGGAGACCCTGAGCTGGGCTTGGTCCTGCTCCAGCATCTGAAGTAGAAACCACAGCCTTGAGATGGTGCCAAGACAGCCAATTAAGAAGGTGTTGATGACACTTCCCAGGAACATTTATCTAGATGTTTAACTTTGACCAAAAGTTTAAGCTTCTAA
Organism: Ovis aries; assembly: GCF_016772045.2. Lineage (NCBI taxonomy): Eukaryota > Metazoa > Chordata > Mammalia > Artiodactyla > Bovidae > Ovis > Ovis aries. Next base: position 130,232,436 of record NC_056056.1, read on the forward strand.
TAAACCCCAGGAACCTCACATTTTCCAGGAAATAGTGCCTGGACTCTTAAAAACTTCCAAGAGACTCTGATTCTCAGAAGGCTTTGCAGCCTTCAAACTCACCCACCCATTCAACCTTTCTGGACAAAAACAAAGGCGATGAAAATGGTGCTTTCTCTCATTCCTGGAGAGTTTAGATGACTAAAGTCAGATAAGAAGCCTGGTGCCAATTAAGCCACTACATAGGCTTTGGGAAGCAAGGTCCGGCCTCACCGGCCCCAGCCTTGGCCGCTGGGTAGCAGAGGATTGGCAGTGACAGCAGCAGCTATATCTGTCAGCCCAAGAGCCAGCGGCTGGTGCTGGCCAGGCCTGTTCCCTCCATCCGGAATTTTTTCAGGGTCCTTGCTTCACTCTGTCTTATTCAAAATGACCACAGGCTAGCTCTTGACATCTGAACGTATATGACCATCAACCCAGCAATCTTATTGGACCCCTGCAAGCAGACATCCATCTCTTCCATCTCCATCTTACAGGTGAGAAAAGTCTCAGAGGAGCCAAAGGATTCATAAACCAGCAGACTTGAGCCTGGGTTCTGACCCACATTTGGATTTCTCAAGAGTAGGTGGGAACAAGAGAAGATCTCACAACGTCAATCTCCCCAGACCCTGGGGTGATCCGGAAAGTGCAAGAGGAGGGGCCAGGTTGAGTGGGAACCCGGGGGAAAGGGGTATTGAGGGTCCCCGGATAGCAATTTTTTTTAATCAAGTTGTACAAAAGTAATTGAATAATTTTACAACAGGCACAGCAAACCTGGTATGTAACAGCAAATATGAACCCTGGTCATAAACACATTAACTGAGATATCCAGTGGCTGGATAAAAGTGGGAGGGATCCACTCTCGGGATACAGAGTGGAAGGACTAACAAGATGGTCCATTAGACCATCAGAACGTGAGGAAGGGAAGGGCATCTCAAGGCATTTCAGGGAGGCTGGAGGGCAACAAGCAGCAGGATCTGCAAACTGTTGTGGGGTCCAGGGTTGGGGCACCAGGGAGAACACTTACAAGACCCGAAACTGGAGGGACACACAAAGACTTGGTCCGTGACATCTTGACGGGAATTTAGATAAAACATTCCTATGTTTTGGACAGGTGGACATTTGTGGGTTGTTTCTTGACTCTAAAGCACAAATTATTAAACTTTGAAAAAAAATGTTTAGACGTAATATTCTTTAAAACAGACACCTTTCCTCCATCGTGTTCTCCATTGCATCTTTGGTGCCTCCTATGCCCCTAAGCATAGGGTCCCTGCTCAGCAGTCCTTACTGATGCTGTCTCACTCCGTCATCTCACTTCCCAACAATCTTGCTGGAACTGGATCCCCTTTTAAAACCTCAGACTGCTTAGGTGAGCACCAGACTCTGGCCTGCCTATTCCCAGACCCCTCTCCCCGTGGGCCGGAGGCTGCTCTCCTTCTTCAACCAGGGAAGGTGGATTTGCTGTGAATCAAGTTATCATGCCACAAATTCCTACCTGCTTTTAATATACCTTCCTTTTATACCTTTATCTAATACCTTTAAATAATATGTTTATCTTTTATATAATACCTTTTAATTACATACATATATATACCTTTTTTATAATACCTTTTACTAATATCTTCCTTCACCTGGATTCCCACTGCCTCAGTCAATCCACTGAATTGAAACCCATTATACACCAGCTCCTGCAGGAAGCACACCAGGGGTCAATGTGGATACCATAAACTATGCTTCCTGCCATTCCCCTTGGGGTCTAGGGCTGAGCCAGGCACATTCCCTAGTTCTCCACTCCTGTGCCATCAGCTCCAAATATTCCACGTGCCCTGCTCTTCCCTACTTCACTCTCCTTAAGGAAGACACATCACGTATTACATAAGGGTGCCCTAAGTCACAAAACAAGGACAAGCCAACTGAAGTCATGCTTATCTGAACAAAATGTCTGACTCTCGATGCAAATATTTAGGTGAGTTCCATCTCTGTGATCTTGGGTGCCCTGAAGGAGAAGGTCCACGGTGCAAGAACCAAGTGGAGACACATCTTCAGTGCAGGGAGGCATGTGATGAAGTCCTTGTCTTTTGCCAGTTCTTGTCTACTCATTTTTAGCCCTGATGACCTAGGTTTATAGACACAGAGAGGAAATAAGATGTAGTAGAAAAGTCATGACTGGATGTCCTGAGGCCTGAATTTTCATCCTGGTTGTGTGTACCCCACCCCAGCTGTGTTGCTCCACTTCAAATCCCTTCTCTCTTTTTATTTTTTTATTTTTTAGTTTTTTTTTATTTTTTTAATTTTAAAATCTTTAATTCTTACATGCGTTCCCAAACATGAACCCCCCTCCCACCTCCCTCCCCATAACATCTCTGTGGGTCATCCCCGTGCACCAGCCCCAAGCATGCTGTATCCTGCGTCAGACATAGACTGGCGATTCAATTCTTACATGATAGTATATTAAGACTTCAGTTCCTTAGCCTTAAACAGGAGACTGGGTGGAGGGTGGGGGTGGCTGCTTGATACTCTTTCTAAGTTGATGATTCTCATTCTTCTTGTGTTTACAGCCTACTTTCAAAGAGCAAACTATGATGTGGCAATATTAAAAACTTTAAAAGACTCAAAACAACAGTAAAAATGCCAGCAATGGCTAAATACAATTCTCCAGCAGGGCAATGTCTCTCAGTGACTGTAAAATCGCCCACAGTTATGGTTCAATCTCTGGCTACGTTTCACCACCTTATGGTATTTTGAGTGGAGCTGTTTACTGCCGTGACCCGCTTCTCTTGTGGACCACAGAGTCGAAGCTTTCACATGTTCTGGAAGCTCCACAACCTTTCTTCTGCCTGGGCTTGTTGACATTGCGCCCATGCCCCACAGGGCCTGTTTGTTCCAAGTCTCACTACCCACGTTTTCTCAAGGGCTCATCTGACACACAGACTACAACGTCTTAAGGACTCAGATATAACCCAAATGGTTCTCCACATTGAACAAAGTTTAAAAATTGAGAATGGTGGCTCTGTGGGCCATGACAGCTATGAGGTTCTATCTTTTCATGAATTTTTAAAAAGTAACATTTTGAGAAAAGAACTATATATTTGAGATAGAGTACTTAATTAAAGCACCAAGTCCAAATCAGCTGAAGAAAGAAATCCTCATGGATGAAAAAGTGAGCTCAGAGAGCCCAGAGTGGCCCGAGGAGCTTGTCGAGCTTGAGAGGCATTAGCAGAAAAATGGGGCTTCCCTGGTGGCTCAGACAGTAAAGAATCTGCCTGCAGTGCAGGAGACTGGGGTTCAGTCCTTGGATCAGGAAGATCCCCTGCAGAAGGGAATGGCTACCCACTCCAGTATTCTTGCCTGGAAAAGTCTCTTGGACAGAGGAGCCTGGTAGATTCCACGGGGTTGCAAAGAGTCAGACCCAACTGAGAAACTAAGCAAATACACACAGAGAAGAAAGATGAGCAGGATGAATCACAGAGAATGTGAGTAGCCAGATGGAGAATCTCAGTTTCCCTCCATTTCTAAAAGGTATATTTTTTTTAGAAGCTGGCGTTTAGAGTTTTGGGTAATAGGAAGCAGTTATTTTTAGGTTCTGTTAAAAGATAAACTGAGGCATATTAGACATTTTGAGAGTTTATTTGAGCAAGTATCCAATCAGGCAGCATCCAATCCGGCAGATGTGATCCTGGGTCCTGGGAACACAAGTGTGTGGGGTGTCCCGGCAGGTCTCATTCTGGTCACTAGAGATATACAGGTCCTCCTTTCAGGGAGGAAAATACATTTTCCCTCTACCTTTTAGGGCGAACGCTTGGCTAAGACTCACTTTTCTCTAAGGCATCTCGTAAATGGATAGGCTTACTCAAGTAAAGTTCTCAGCTGTGCCCACTGTAATTAAAGATTTTCGTAAGGTTTCCTAAAGGTTAACCTGCTCATTTAGTGTTAAAACAAAATTGTGTTCACCTGATTTGGAAGGACTGACGCTGAAGCTGAAATTCCAATACTTTGGCCACCTCATGCGAAGAGTTGACTCATTGGAAAAGACTCTGATGCTGGCAGGGATTGGGGGCAGGAGAAGAAGGGGACAACGAAGGATGAGATGGCTGGATGGCATCACTGACTCGATGGACATGAGTCTGAGTGAACTCCGGGAGTTGGTGATGGACAGGGAGGCCTGGTGTGCTGCAATTCATGGGGTCGCAGAGTAGGACACAACTGAGCGACTGAACTGATACTTCACACTGAGCCCATCAGAATCAGCTGCACCCTGAACTCAATCCAGTTTTTCAGTCATGCCCACTCCAACTCCGGTCCTTTCCAAACTGTGGGTGAGAAAGAAACGCTCATGTGAACCCTGAAAGCTAGTAAGGCGGAAGCCAGAGGCTCCAACGTGGACCGTTGCAGCAGCTCCTGGGGCAGGGAGGCCGTGAACTCCCAGCTCCGCAGGTACTGTGTCTGGTTGTTCGTCGTTGCTCCTGGGCCCGCCGGGTCTCCTTTGGTTCTGCTTCTTACTAACAGAACTGTTGAAAGATAAACTGAGTCGTATTAAAATTTTTAAGAGTTTAACTGAGGAAAAGTCAATTCGAACCAAGCTGCATCCAGTCTAGTACAAAGAAAGGAGCTCCAGAAGCTGTTTGGAATGAAAGACTTACGAACACAAGGGAGCAGGGACGAGGGAAATAAACTAGGCCCAGAAGCAGGTGGTTAATGCAGTTACTTTCCTTCAGGGGCGGGCAGGGGTCTGTCAGGCAGAGACCCCACTAGTGCTGCCCAGGTGGTTCCTGAGTACTTGGTTTAAGCTTCCATTTACTGGGAGAGCCAAAAATATAATGAAGTCCCAGTACGGTGATGTGGGGCTTAGCATAAGTGATGCCATTTGAGGCCTGTTGTCTTAACAGTTCTTAAATATGGTTGTTTGGGGGTACCAAGTGGTGGGTCCCATTGTATTCCTAGAAATTATTTTTCGTTTTCTCAAATGCCCTTTCTAAACATTGGTTGGTTGGTTTCTTGTTCCCGGTACAGAAAATTATGACCAGTTTAGTGACTGCTTATTACAGGTTGAGTTTTGTTTGTCAGAGAATGCAGAGGACCAAAGCTTTTCAGTGCTAGGCAGAAACTAGATCAAAGGAAATCCTCATTTCACATCTCATAGGGTGTGACTTATCTTTAAATACAGAGGGTGGACATTTGGAATCAGGTTTTTACCATAAGACTGCTTTCTTCTGAGATAACAGTTTACCCAGCCACCTACCTATATTTGTGCCAGGAATGGGGTAGGGTGTGAGCTTTCTCTCTCTAGTGAGTCTCACGTGTTGGTTCAGTAATGATATTTTTGTGTCTCTTCTGTGTCAGATGGGTGCCGAGTGCTCGGGGGTACGTTGTTAAGTGAAGACTGGCCCTCATGTAGCCTAGCTGGGAAGACAGGCAGTTGTGTGTGTGACTGTGTTAAACTGTGGGAAGTGTTCCAACCAGGGACAAGGACACAGAGTCAGGCGGCAGGAGGAGGGGCACTTCACCTGGTCTGGGCAGCCACGAAGACCTCCGTAAATGAACGGCTGGGGCCAAGGAAACCTGAACAAGTGAGGGACGGGCAGTGTGTGGAACAGCACACGTCAGGCAGAGGAGATGAGGAAGGGGAAGGCTCCCCAGCAGGAAGTGAACAAGAGCAGTTCGGCCTGGATGGAACAAAGATGGCGTTGCCAAGAAGGAACGCTGAAGGGGAGGCAGCAGGCAGCCCACAGAGGGCCTTCCTTGTCAGCCCGCTTAGAGTGTGTCCTGTGTTCAGGGAACCATGAGAAGCGTTGGAGGGTGTTGCGTAGGAGATGATTGTGATTGGCTGTGTGTGTTTGAAGATTCCCAGGAGAGGGCTGGAAAACTTGTGTGTGTGTGTTGGTAAATCTGAGAGTCTGTGTGCAAGCCCGCTTCCTCTTTTATAGTGAATTATCACTGTGTCAGGAAAAGTAAATCGTGAGCTCAGGCACAGGATGCCTCTGGGAAGACCACTGAAAGGCACAACGGCTGCTTCCTGGAGAGGAGCTGAACCCCGAGGGATAGAAGTGGAAGGAGTCTGACTTTCCACTGTACACCTTTTAACATTTTTGAAATGATATGATTGTGTTATCCAATTAAAGTGTTTTTAAATCTGAGCATTGAAGAATTCCTTAAAGGGGATAGAGTCCTGCCCCCCTGGCAGTGGAGGAATCCTTCCTTTTCCCTGATAGACAGGCATTCCACTGTGTCCAAACACTTTCTTTGACAGTTCCAGGGCTGAGAAGTCAAGTCTAGAATTTGTTCTGACGTTGAGCTGAACTCCATGTTCCCTCCCCCATGCCCTTTCCCCTCCCCATTGGTTCTAGCTCTTTCTTTGCAGTGCTGCGTCAGCTTCTTCCATTCCCTAGCCTGTAAGTCATTTGCAGGAAGCTCTTGCGGTTTCCCCAGTCAGAGGTCACAAGCAAAAAGCTGGCAGGTGAGGCAGGTGTTGTAAATGAGCAACGCGGGCCTTGCCAGGTCCACGTGAAAGCGCACCTTCCACCTGGAGACGGCACGCAGCGAGGGTGGCAGATGCCATGGCAGGAGACGGAGAGAGGCAATGAGTGTGTGTGCTTGTGCGGGCACGTGTGCGTGCGTGCTCATGTCTGACGCTTTGCGACCCCAAAGGACTGTAGCCCTCCAGGCTTCTCTATCCATGGGGATCTCCAAGCAAGAGTACTGGAGTGGGTTGCCATTTCCTTCTCCAAGGGATCTCCCCAGCCCAGGGATCGAACCCACTGGCAGGTGGATTCTTTACCATTGAGCTACTTGCAACTATTCCTCCCCAAGGAAATACTGCCCTGGAAGGAAGAGGGCCAGATATTGCCGTTTCTTCCCAGGGACATCAGAAACTGAACATTTAAACAGATCAATTTAAAAATGTTGGCAGCTAGTTTTTTAAAAAATGTTGTGCAGAACAAGAAAAATGTACGCACAGCGTGTGGGTGGCAGCCAGTTTACCATCTGCTCTGTGGTCTTTCTCCTGAGTACCGTGAGAATATCTCACTTTGTTGTATTTTTTTAAACATTTATTTATTTGGCTGCACCAGGTCTTAGTTGCAGCGTGCGGGATCTTTATCTGCAGCAGGTGTGATCTTGTTCCCTGACCAGGGATCGAACTCGGGCCCCCTGCACTGGGAGTACGGAGTCTTAGCCACTGGACCACCAGGGAAGGCCCTCACTTTGTTGTGTTCTGGTTGGATTTGCAATGGGATGCCCGTGCCAGCACCACTGTCATCCACGGGAGCTGTTTATCAGTCTTGCTAGAGCACTAGAGGTGGGAGTCAGGCGGCTGGGTTACAGTTCTGGTCCAAAGCACTGTGTGATCTCGGGGAAACACCAAAAGCACGTCTTCCTAGGTTTGCATTTCCTCAGTGTTAAAGTGGGTCCTAATAGGGCTGCTTTACAGACTGTCTCGAAGAGTTTCCCTTCTTTGCTGAGCTTCAGAAAGTTTTGGAGCTGGAAGTCTGAGATGGGGGTGCGGGTGTGGTTGGGTGAGGCCCCTCTTCTGGGTTGCAGGCGTCTCCTCCTGCCTTCACCTGGTAGAAGGGCAAGGCTGCTTTCTCTGTTCATTATCCAGCTACAAGCTTGATTGTTTTCTGTTGGGGAAATGAAATAGGGCTCTTCACTTGGGTAAGATAAATAATCAGGGGCTTTTGCTAATGAACAATGAGCAAATGAGCTAATGAGCCCATGAGCTCCAATTCACAACATCTTGAGAGACAGTTAGGCCATAGCAGCATATTTACTACTAAACTGTGCCCAGGCAGGTATCTTGCCAAAGTTGCCTCCAGTACCCTGTCAGTCAGCTAGCTGCCTCCTAAGAAATCCCTTTGGAGGAGTCTCGGCCCCTCTTCTCAGTGTCCCATGTCTTCCCCTCCAGTTCTGGAGAGTTCTTTCCCCAGCCAGAGGCCATGTGGACAACATTGGTGAGGTGGGAGGTAGATGGCCCCCCAGGATAAAGTGGTAGGAGATTCATGCTTTATGGACCAAAAGTCTAAGATGACAATAGCAGGACAGTTAAGAGAGGAGCCTGGACCCTGCCCAGACCATGTATTTCTCCTTCTCGAGGTCAGGAGACCTCCCTGACTACACATGGGCAAAGCAGTTCCTCGGAGGTCAAAGGGGAGTGATGCCAAGAGATACTCTACCCATAGGCCTCTGCAGTAGAACCCATCTTGGCCAAGAGTTGTGTGTGCATACATGGGAGAATCCTGAGATATACAAAATATGGACTCTGAACCAGGCAAATCAAAATGACTGACCAAAGGAAACCAGAAGAAATACCCCATAAAGGTAATTCAAGCTGCCATGAGGGTGCGACTCAGGGACTGTCCCTCTGGAGTCTGCCCATGTATCTATCAGCACGTACTGTACTCTTCTTCCTTTTAACAAATACTTGTTTCATTCCTTTCTGCTTTGTGGGAATCCTTTTCTGCAAAGTTGAAGGGTAGGGTCTGATCACTGCCCTGGTGGTTCAGTGGTTAGGATTTGGTGCTCTCACCATCATGACCCAGCCTCTGTCTGTGCTTGGGGAACTTGAGCCCTGCTTCAAGCTGCTACAGCTGAGGCCACCTGAAATCAAGGGGACCCCCTGCCTCCCAGCTCATCCTGCCTCTCTTCCACCTGTCCTCTTCCCCATCTTATTCTGTCTTGTCTCTCCAGGCACCCTAACATGCCTCCCGTTTGTAAATACTATCAGGAGTCTTTAAAGACAGAGCATTTTTCAGTTACTCCTAGTTTTCTTCTTCCTCTCTCTTGCTAACCCCTGTTAGAGTTGAGTAAAAATTAGCAATTATAGCATTTATGTACCATCCATGCCCAATTGCCATACAGCACAGTAAAGATGGCTGTGCACATCTGTGATAGTTGATTTTATGCATCAAGTTGACTGGATCAGGGGATGCCCAGAGGTGTGGTTAAATGTTACTACTGAGTGTGCCTGTGAGGGTATTTCCCGAAGAAATTAGCATTTGAATCAGTGGACCGAGTAAAGTGGATCGCCCTCCCCAGTGTGGGCGTGCCTTAGGTAATCCGCTGAGGTCTGCAATAGAACAAAAGACGAAGGAAGGAAGCATTCCCACTCTCTACCTGACTATTGAGAGGGGACAGTAATCTGCCCTCAGTATTCCTGGTTCTCAGGCCTTCAGACGACTAGAATATACGCCATTGACTCCAGATCTTAGCCTTCTAACTGCACTACCAGCTTCCCCAGGTCTCCCACCGGCAGGTGGTGGCACTTCTCAGTGTCCATAATCTCAGTCTCCTTCTCAGCCAGTTCTTTATGGAGTATGGTGTGTGTGTATATATGTGATGTATAGAGTATATATGTGAGTATATATGTGATATATAGAGAGTATATATGTGATGTATAGAGTATATATGTGAGCATATATGTGATATATATAGAGAGAGTATATATGTGATGTATAGAGTATATATGTGAGCATATATGTGATATATATAGAGTATGTATGTGATGTATAGAGTATATATGTGAGCATATATGTGATATATATAGAGTATATATGTGATGTACTATATATATTATATATGTATTTACATATATTTCTTTCTGTTTGTATGCATGCATATTTACATATGCATTACAGATTTACTGTAAGGAATTGACTATAGGATATAGAATATATGGGATATATATTGATCATTGGTTCCATTTCTCTGGAGAACTCTAATACAGCATCATTAACTGTTGGATTAATTTGGGCTTCAGTTAAATTGTCACGGTACCATGTTGCCTGTACATGTTCCCTCTTTGTTGCTGTTGCTCATATAGACTGGCTGTTTTTAGACAACTTTAAGGAAAATGTAAGGCAAGGGTCACAGGTCACAAAGTAGTAGCTAAGCTGTGCCTCATCTCAAAAAACTATGGGTTGGTAAAGATGGTTGTTGAAGTGAAAGTTGTTCAGTCGTGTACATCTCTTTGTGACCGCATGGACTAAACAGTCCATGGGATTCTCCAGGCCAGAATACTGGAGTGGGTAGCCATTCCTTTTTCCAGGGGATCTTCCTAACCCAGGACTCCCACATTGCAGGTGAATTCTGTACTGTCTGAACCACCAGGGAAGCCCAAAGATGAGTGTTAGGCATCTATTCAAAGTTAGAACTATTAGTGGGCCCCTAGAAGACATCCTGTTGAATGAATGGGTAGGAATGTGGAGTTGCAATGCTAAGATTAACACCCATTAACAACAGCAGAGTGAGGCTTGCTCTGGGTAGTGAGGAATTCCTCCCGAGAGGAAAGAGTCCAGATGCTTGCATCCACGCTGGTACCTCCGTTGATGGCACAGGAAAGAGAGTTTCCAATAAAAAATTGATGGGGCTATGCAATGAGCCCTTAGCCTCTGAAGTTCTTGTCCCAAGTTGCCATAAGGAAGGGATATAAGAATGTAAAGAGCAGGCTCCCATTTCAAAGTCTAAAAAGTATGAAAATATCTTAGAGGCATAGCCTCTTCTAAGTTCCAGGACTTTGGCAAGGGGTAACAGTGTGAAGAAAGCTGAGCGCCAAAGAATTGATGCTTTTTTTTTTTTTTTAAATTTTGAACTTTATTTAGTTAAGAGCAATGAGAGATGAACTGAAGGACTTGGACATATACAAGAATTGATGTTTTTGAACTGTAGTGCTGGAAAAGACTCTTGAGAGTCCCTTAGACTGCCAGGAGATCCAACCAGTCCATCCTAAAGGAGACCAATCCTGGGTGTTCATTGGAAGGACTGATGCTGAGGCTGAAACTCCAGTATTTTGGCCACCTCATGCAAAGAGTTGACTCATTGGAAAAGACCCTGATGCTGGGAGGGGTTGGGGGCAGGAGGAGAGGGGGACGACAGAGGATGAGATGGCTAGATGGCATCACCAACTCGATGGACATGAGTTTGGGTGGACTCCGGGAGTTGGTGATGGACAGGGAGGCCTGGTGTGCTGCGATTCATGGGGTCACAAAGAGTCGGACATGACTGAGCGACTGAACTGAACAATAATATAGCAGCCAAGGAAAATGTCCATATGAACTGAACTGGGTGACAAGGTAATGACAGATCTCAGGAAGTACACAGAAAACCGGACTCCCGCAGTAACCACAGATGAAGGTAGTAAGCCACACAGGGAACTGAAATACGTGAAAACAGCTGGAGGGGCTTGTAGTCTCAATTATCTTAGAGGGTTGAGGCTCAGGGTCACTCATGTTGACTGACACCAGTGCTTTCAGTCATTTATTTTTTTATTTGGAAAAAAAAAAGGCTTGTTTGAAAAGCTTGCAGGTGTCAGGCTCAGTGGATGTGTTGACCTTGGTCAGGGATCTGGAATAAGTGGAAATCTGCCTGCAATGCAGGAGAACGGGGTTTAATCCCTGGTTTGGGACAATCCCCTGGAGAAGGAAATGGCAACCCTCTCCACTATTGCCTTGAGAATCCCATAGACGGAAGAGCCTGGCAGGCTACAGTCCTTGGAGTCACTAGAGTTGACCCAACTGAGCCAGGAACCAGTGAATCTATTCTGTAAAGGGCCAGCTGGTCAACTCTGATGTTATATCACAAAGGGAGCCATAGATAATAAGTAAACAAATGTTTGCCTATTGAATGGATTCCAATAAAACTTTATAGAAACAGGTGGTGGGCCAGACTTGGCCCATGGCCCATTTGTCATTTGCTAATCCCTAGTTTAGAGGAACAGTCTCAGACTGTTCTCTGATGGCTCTCCAGATCTAATCTATAGCCCTTTCCACCCTGCTCTCTGTCTCAAGTGGCTGACTTCTGCAAACTGTGTCACCCAGGACTCCCCACCCTTTGGCTTCTGATTAGATTTGGCCAATAGGAGTCACCGGCAAGAGATCAGGAGCTGGGGGGAGAGAGAGGGTGGAGGAGTTGAGTCCATCTACTTCCTATCTTTCGGGCTGTGCATTGGCAGTGGCTGTGTTCCTCTTCCTGTGGTCGCACCCCTGACTGGTGTTTTGTTCCTGTGGCTGTGCCTCTCATGCAGGTCCAGGCTTGGCTCCCTCCCCTGTCCTTCAGCCCTAGGAGTGGTACTGGTTCCCCACTATCCCCAGTCCTGAGAGCGTCTCCATTCCTTGTTGGTTTCCATACTGTTGCCCATACTGTTGTGGTCCCTTCATTAAACTCTCTTCAAATCTCCCTTCAAGCATGCCATCTCTTCCCTGCTGGAGACTGTCTGATCATGCCCTTGTTGTGGACAGTCACTATTTCTAGGTGTAACAGTGCTGGTTCCAATCTCAAATCTCGGTGGAAACATGATCTAGGCCAATCAGAGCGCTGAATCACCCAGGCCATAGTAACTGTTGCTCAAATGTTCTCATAAACCAAGTTGTTCCCATCAAAGGGAGTAACAATAGCTATGCAGATGCTACCAGGAAGTGCTATCTACTTGAGCCTGGGATTATATGAATTTGGAGTTCCCAGTAGCTATTTCATAAAGCTTGAATACAAGGCCCAGTGCCAAGATGGCAAAGTCCAGAGGTGATCTTGTTTGAGGTCCTGGAACTAAATCCACTCCTCCGTGTTTTTTTCAATGAAACAATAAAGTTCCTTGTATTTCCTTAAGCCAGCTTGAATTGAAGTTCCTGCCATTCATATCCTAAAGCTTACCTTATAAAAACAAAACCTGTGACCACTTTAGACAGATTTCATTTTACTGACTGAATTATCTGCATAGAAAACCAGGCCTGTTTCCTCATTGGGTTAAATACAGTTAAATAGAGTTCAATATACTGGGTTTCAGCAGTGACAGCAGGTAGGGAGTTGATCTGCCATCTTCCCCCTTCCAAAAGGAGATAACTAGAGCCCAGCGACTATTTGCAGTTACTACCTCCCATGCCAGACAGACACACCTCCCAAGCCATAATCTCACTCTCTTTGAGGCTGGAGAGTAGCACAAAGAGAAGAATTTTCCTTTGAGTGAATGAGGAGAGCGGCGCCATCGTTGGCAAGACAACAATGGCCCCAACAATGGCCCCGCTCTTCTCATTCACTCAGAGGAAAACAAGTTGAAGCCTGGTGTTTATTAACTGTTGTAAACAAATTGTGAATTTGTGCCAGTAACCAAAATAGAGGCAACTGGGCATAATAAACATTAATTCTCAAAGAGATCCTCTAACAAATAACCTAAAAGATCCTTTGTGGAATTCAATGTGTTGATTATATTATTACTAAAACTTATTCTGCTCATTGACTCATTTAAGAATTTGTTGAGTGAATGTCAGCCTGGTGCAATACAGGCAGGGCAAATAGTTTTCCTTTCTTGTGCCAATTACGGTTGTGGCTGCTCAGTGGGCTGTGTTGAGAAAGAATGTGAGGCTAAATCTGGGTTCAACAAGAATGAATATTATAGGCAATTAAATGTGTCTTTGGTGGAATTGGAAGAAAGGGGTGCCCAAGGAATTTGTCTTCTCTGTGAGTTGAAAAACTCATTGTCTAGAATGAAAAGAAATCGATTTGGAATAAGTCACTTCCAGTCTATGTGCTTTTATTTCTGCATTTGTGAAGTTGGGGAATTGATCTGAATAACTTACCAGCATTCCTCATTGTTTCCCTTATTCATCTATACGTTTTCTTTTTTTAAGTTGAAATATAGCTGATGTACAGTATTATGTTAGTGTCAGGTATAGTACATAATGATTTGATATTTGCATGCACTATGAAAATTGGATTGTAACTGATTGAATTGAAAACCACTGGACCAGAGGGTTCTAAAGTCCCTTTTTGCTTTAAAATTCTGTTAACCTATCAGATTACTTAGTCTGATGCCTTCCTTTTTGCAGGTGGGTAAACTGGAGCCCTCTAAATCTCTCATGCATTGCATTCAGCCAATTTCTGTTGACTACCTCCTCGAGGTGTGGATACACAGTGGACAAAAATCTGATCCCTGTCTTCAAGCAGTCTTCAGCTTGGCAGGCAAGATGAGATATATGCCAAGAAATAAAAAATAGAAAACCCCAGGTCTGGTTAGTAGCTCAGCTGTATCTAGAACCCACCATTGCTTTGAAGACTGGTTCATTTTTTATGCGTGGTACTCCCTGGGCCTGAGATGGGGCCTGGATTCTGAGGCTAGAAATGTTTCTATCTGTGATCATTGGAGAAGGGTAGACTGGGAGGAATATACCACCAGCCAAAAGAAAACGATTTTAGTTTACTCTCTCCTTTTCCCCCGCAGAATAACAGAAGCCTAGGAGTGGCTCCAGTACTCTTGCCTGGGAAATCCCATGGACGGAGGAGCCTGGTAGGCTACAGTCCATGGGGTCGCTAAGAGTTGGACACGACTGAGCGACTTCACTTTTGCTTTTCACTTTCATGCATTGGAGAAGGAAATGGCAACCCACTCCAGTGTTCTTGCCGGGAGAATCTCAGGGATGAGGGAGCCTGGTGGGCTGCCATCTATGGGGTCACACAGAGTTGGACACGACTGAAGCGACTTAGCAGCAGCAGCATGCAATGATCACAGAAAATCTGGTAACCACCAGTCACTATACAAAATTATTGTGATATGATTGCCCACATTCTATATGCTATATATTACGTCCCCATGACTTATTTATTCTTTATTATGTAACTGGAAGGTTGTACCTCTTAATCTCCTTCACCTGTTTCATCTACCCAGCCTCCCCTCCCTTCTGGCAACCATTTGTTCTCTTTATCTGTGAGTCTGTTTTCATTTTGGTTTGTGTGTTTGTTTTTTAGATTCCACATAAGTGATATCATGTGGCATTTGCCTTTTTCTGACTTATTTCATTTAGCACGATACCCTCTACATCACCCATATTGTTGCAAATGGCAAGGTTTCACTATTTTATGGCTGAGTAATGTTCCACTGATTGTACCATATCTTCTTTATCCATTTTTCTATAGATGGACACTTCAGTTGTTTCTATATCTTGGCTATTATAGATAATGCTCTAATGAACATGGGGGTATGTATATCTTTTTGAATAAGGGTTTTTGTTTCCCTCAGAGAAACACCCAGAAGTGAAATTGCTGGATGATATGGCAGTTCGACCTTTAACTTTTTGAGGAATCTCTACTGTTTTCCACAGTGGCTGCGCCAGTTTATCATCCCCCTCCAACAGTGCACAAGGGTTCCCTTTCCGCACACCTTCACCAACACTGATTATTTGTTGTCTTTTTGATGGTAGCCCTTCTGACAGATGTGACGTGGTATCTCATTGTGGTTTTGACTTGTAAATCCCTGATGATCAGTGATGTTAATCATCTTTTTGTGTATCTGTTGGCCATCTGTCTTCTTTGGAAAATGTCTATTCAGGTCTTCTGCCCATTTTCCAATTGAGTCCATTTTTTTTTTTTTATGTTGTTGAGTTGTATGAGTTCTTTGTACGTTTTGGAATCTTTCCCCTCATCAGAGATATGTTTGTAAATATCTTCTCCCATTCCGTAGGCTGTCTTTTCATTTTGTTGATAGTTTCCTTCGCTGTGTAAAAGCTTATATGGTCAATTAATCTAAGACAGCCTCTTCAATAAATGGTGTTGAGAAAACCTGACAGCAACATGTGAAAGAATCAAACTGGACGACTTCCTTACACCATACACAAATGCAAACTGTTAAAGACTTAAATAGAAGACCTGAAGCCATAAAACTCCTAGAAAAAAAAATATGTATGCATTCTTTTATTCATTGACTGAGGCTTAGCAGCTGTGGTTGATATTTATCTTCATATTCGGGGTGATTTTCCATTTTATGAATGCAGTTCTCTCTAACGTAGAAGCCAGAAACTTACTTTCCCAGCACTCTATGTAATAGTTAGAATGCAACCATGGAATCTAGGTCTACCAGTCAGGCACATCTGTCCTGAATTTGTTTGGAAATCACTGATGGTTAGAGGTAAGCTCTGCACATAATTCATCCGGCAAGGATGAAGGCAGAGACATCAGTTTGTTGAGGCTGCAGTTATAGAGGGTCTGGAGGGAATGTCCGGTGTCTCGCTGTGGATGGAGTTCTAGCTGGGAGCTGGGGGTCTGGAGGGATGAGAGGCTCCCTGGGAGAGGGGATGCTGATGACTTCATTGGAGCGGCTCTGCAGTACAGGTAGAGACATTGTTCCCTGGCTACAATCCATCTCTGGGCCTCCTTCAGTGACCTTTAGCTGTTTAAATTCTTTTTAAAATAAAATCCTTTTACTGCTGAAATGAATCGGAGCATGTTTCTTTGTTCTCAAAAAGCTCAACAATTTATGATCAGGACTGAATGCCTTCAAACAGACTTTTTTCTCCTTTAAAGATGAAAATGTTAATTCTCTTTCATAGATTATAAAGAATAGGCTTAGCTAATGCTTTACAATGTATTCTGTTGCAATTATCAGGAAGATGATCGTTGCAGATGGATCAATATCTCACTTTTATCTTCTTCATTATTCTAAGTGCTCTAAAGAAAATACAATTCCTTCAGTATTTATGGTTCACAGTTTTATTTTATTTATTTATTTTGGGTCACAGTTTTAAATTGAAAGATTCCTCTTCTTCATTATTGTTAGTGTGATTATCAGAGTTTGCAAGAGTGCTTGGTTAGGTTTGTATAGTTTAATTATTTTCTTTAATTTTCTAATGATTAGAAGTAAATATCTCATGAGGGAAGGATTGCCACAGCAACGAAACTTACTTGACTGTATTTATGAGAGTTTCTTCCAAGGATTTGAAACTTACTCCCCAAACTCTGTGTGTACAAGAAAGATCACATTGCTTCATTTTCCTTAATCAATTTAAGTTTCACTTCAACCTCCAACCTTCATTCTTTCTGGAGTTCTTTCTCCACCAATCTCCCATGGCATATTGGGCACCTACTGACCTGTGGAGTTCATCTTTCAGTGTCCTATCTTTTTGCCTGTTCATGCTGTTCATGGGGCTCTCAAGGCAAGAATACTGAAGTGTTTTGCCATTCCCTTCAGATTTCTTCAAGAAAATTTGAGATACCAAGGGAACATTTCATGCAAAGATGGGCACAATAAAGGACAGAAATGGTATGGACCTAACAGAAGCAGAAGATATTAAGAGGTGGCAAGAATACACAGAAGGTGAAGTCGCTCAGTCGTGTCCAACTCTTGTGACCCCGTGGACTTCTCCAGGCTTCTCCGTCCATGGAATACACAGAAGGACTGTTAAAAAAAGATCTTCATGACCCAGATAACCACGGTGGTGTGATCACTCACCTAGAGCCAGACATCCTGGAATGTGAAGTCAAGTGGGCCTTAGGAAACAGCACTACAAACAAAGATAGTGGAGGTGATGGAATTCCAGTTGAGCTATTTCAAATCCTAAAAGTTGAGCTATGAATGTACTGCACTCAATATGCCAACAAATTTGGAAAACTCACCAGTGGCCACAGGACTGGAAAAGGTCAGTTTTCATTCTAATCCCAAAGAAAGGCAATGCCAAAGAATGCTCAAACTACTGCACAATTGCACTCATCTCACATGCTAGTAAAGTAATGCTCAAAATTCTCCAAGCCAGGCTTCAACAGTACATGAACTATGAATTTCCAGATGTTCAAACTGGATTTAGAAAAGGCAGAGGAACCAGAGATCAAATTGCCAACATCTGCTGGATCATCGTAAAAGCAAGATTTCCAGAGAAACACCTACTTCTGCTTTGTTGACTATGCCAAAGCCTTTGACTGTGTGGATCACAGCAAATTGTGGAAGATTCTTCAAGAGATGGGAATATTGGACCACCTGACCTGCCTCCTGAGAAATCTGTATGCAGGTCAAGAAACAGAACTGGACATGGAACAACAGACTGGTTCCAAATTGGGAAAGGAATATGTCAAGGCTGTATATTGTCACCCTGCTTATTTAACTTCTATGCAGAGTACATCATGAGAAACGCTGGGCTGGATAAAGCACAAGCTGGAATCAAGATTGTTGGGAGAAATATCAATAACCTCAGGTATGCAGATGACACCACTTTTATGGCAGAAAGGAAAGAAGAACTAAGGAGCCTCTTGACGAAAGTGAAAGAGGAGAGTGAGAAGTTGGCTTAAAACTCAACATTCAGAAAGCAAAGATTATGGCATCTGGTCCCCTCACTTCATGGCAAATAGATGGGGAAACAATTTTGAACTGAGGTGTTGGAGAAGACGCTTGAGAGTCCCTTGGACTGCAAGGAGATCCAACCAGTCCATCCTAAAGGAAATCGGTCCTGAATATTCATTGGAAGGACTGATGCTGAAGCTGAATCCCCAATACTTTGGCCACCTGATGTGAAGAACTGACTCATTGGAAAAGACCCTGATGCTGGGAAAGATTGAAGGCAGGAGGAGAAGGGGACGGCAGAGGATGAGATGGCTGGATGGCATCACCAACTCAATGAACGTGAGTCTGAGCAAGGTCTGGGAGTTGGTGATGGACAGAGAAGCCTTGTTTTCTGCAGTCCATGGGGTCACAGAGAGTCAGACACAACCGTGCAACTGAACGGAAGGAAGACTCTCAACCAGTCATGGGCAGAGGCTAGGATCTCAGGGTCTATCTGGGGGGATCTGGAATCTTGGAAGAGATACAACATTTACTGGCAATACCTCCTGAAAAGGGGGAGCAGGGAAACACCCTGGCTTCTCTCTGTCCCCGTTCAGTTCCCTGCTAGAGTCCTTCCATTGGCCAAGTAAAGTGAAGTGTTAGTCCTTCAGTCGTGTCCAACTCCTTGTGACCCCATGGAGCCTGCCAGGCTCCTCTGTCCATGGGATTCTCCAGGCAAGAATGCTGGAGTGGGCTGCCATCCCCTTCTCCACAGGATCTTCCCAACCCAGGGATCAAACCCAAGTCCTCTGCATTGCAGGTGGATTCTTTACTGGCTGAGCTACCAGAGGAGCCTGGTGAGCCCTAGACCATGGGGTCACAAAGAGTCAGACATGACTGAGCAACTACCACACAATCTCCAGCTTACAAATGAGGGCTCTGAGGTTGAGGTGCTTCCGAGGTGACACTGGTGGCAAAGAACCCGCCTGCCAGTCAGGAGACATGAGACACCTGGCTTCAGTCCCCGGGTGGGGAAGATCTCTTGGAGGAGGGCATGGAAACCCACTCCAGTATTCTTGCCTGGAGAATCCCATGGAAAGAGGAGCTTGCTGGGCTACAGTCCATAGGGTCACACAGAGGTGGCTTAGCACACAAGCAAGGAGTTAAGTAATGGGGTCAGAGTAATACAGCTGGTAAATGACAGAAACCCAGGTTGGTAAAGTCTAGATTTTCAGAGAGAAAAGGAAGAGACTTTCACATGCGCTCACTATGGAGCCCACTAATCTGCATGCATCTGTTCCATCAAGTTGGCCTTCTCTTCATACTATAGCTGGCCTGTCCAGGCTCTATCTGGACGCCATCTCCTCTCACCTACAAAAGGGCATCGTACCTGCAGTTCTGCCTGCTCCATCTTCATTGTCGTGGATTTTCCTTCTCTGTTGGATCATTCCCATCAACAAACATGCTGCACTAGCTCCTATATTTGAAA
Source organism: Ovis aries (assembly GCF_016772045.2). Classification (NCBI taxonomy): domain Eukaryota; kingdom Metazoa; phylum Chordata; class Mammalia; order Artiodactyla; family Bovidae; genus Ovis; species Ovis aries. Next base: position 130,251,941 of record NC_056056.1, read on the forward strand.
ATATCTTCCCTTGACCTCAAAAATTCCTCCGGTTATTGCCCTATCTTTCTAACCTCCTTTGCCTCAAAACTTCTTAAAGCATTTTTCTATTCATCTCCACTTCCTCTCCTCACATTATCTCTTGAACCCACTCCACTGAACCTGTCATTATGAAAGTTATCGTCGACCTCTGTTTTGTCATTTTAATGGGACTCCTCCACTTCCCCAGTGGTTCAGTGGCAAAGAACCTGCCTGCCGATGCAGGAGACGCGGGTTCGATCCTTCAGTCAGGAAGATCCCCTGTAGTAGGAAATGGCAACTCACTCCAGTATTCTTGCCTGGAAAATCCCATGGATAGAGGAGCCTGGCAGGCTACAGTGCTTGGGGTCACAAAGGGTCTGACATGACTTGGCAACTAAACAAGGACAATAGCTCCATAAATCAGCATCATTTGACGTTGCTGATCATGTTCTTCCCCATAAAACGCTTTCTTTCCTGGCTTCTAGGATACCGCTCTCAGCCCTTCTGCTGAGAAGTGCCCTTTCAGGCTCCTTTGCTAAATGTTTTCCAATTTCGTGACCTCTAAACACTGACATGCCAAAGGACTCAGCCCTTGGACTTCTTCTCTCTCCTCTCTATATTCACTCCCTAGGTGATCTCATTTAGTCCCATAGGCATAAAATTTATCTAATGATAAAAACACTTGCCTTTCTATCCCCACCTTGATCTCTTCCCTAAATCGCAGACTTCTATATCCAAGTGTCCACTCAACATTTCCACTTGCGTGCCTAAGATCTTGTAGTTGGAAGACTGGAGCCCCAGGAGAGCTGGTGTGTAGTTCCCGTAAGTCTAACATCCTGAGAACAGAAGGGCTGGTGGTGGACGTTCTAGTCCAAAAGCCACCAGGCTCCAGACCCAGGAAGAGCCAGTGTTTCAGTCTGAATCTGAAGGCCGAACAAAAACACTATCCCAGGTCCAGCAGCCTAGCAAGAAAAGAGAGGGAGGGTCAGCCTTTTTTGTTCTATTCAGGCCTTCAACTGATTAAATGAGGCTCCCTCACATTAGGGAGGGTAATCTGCTTTAGTCTACCAATGCAAATGATAATCTCACTCTCACAGACACCAAGAATAATGTTTGACCAAATGTCCCGGTGCCCTGTGGCCCAGTCAAGTTGACACATAAAATTAACCATCGCAGTTGCCCAGAGAAAAACCTCGGAGTCGTCCTTGACTTTTCACTCTCGTCCTCCATATCAAATCAATTAGCAACCCCCAAAGGCTCTCTCCCTTCAAAATGTGGCCAGAATTTGACCATATTCCGTCACCTCTTCCACTACCAGCCCCTGTCTGCCGTTGTCTCTTGTCTAGATGATAACTGCCCCTCGTTTACGATTGTTCTCATGTCCCCTTCTATCCTAAGCACAGTGGTCAGAGTGATGCAGTTAAAATGTATCAGCTCCTGTCACCACTACATAGAAATCTCTGACTTCTCAGGTCATTTTGAAAAACCGTCCCCCCGCTACCTCACTCACCCCATCTCTTCCCATCCTCCCAGCGCTCACACCACATCAGCCACCCTGACATATTTGCTGTGCCTCAAACCCATGTGCCCAGCACATTCATTTCAGAGCCTATGCATGTACTTTCCCCTCTGTTTTGAAGGTTTCTCCCCAGGTGTTTTTAAGCCTCACTCCCTCGCCTGCTCTATCTCGATCTCTGCTCCATGCAGAAGACACTTTATTTAAAACAGCACACTCCATCGCTGCCTCTCTGCGCCCCCATCACTGTCTTTCTCCATCCTTCACATTGTTTTTCTTTACAGAACTTGCTATGACTGGCACATAGAAAATACTCAGCAATGTTTTGTTCATGCATAAATGAATTAACAAGTCAATTAGCTAATTAATGTCAGAAAGCAGTCAAATCATTGGCTTAACCATCCTGCAGAACTGTTACTACACAGAGCTGACCATAAACAATAGCTTCCATACAGAGATCCATAATTATAGAATTTCCCTTGAGATAGCAAATTATTGTCCTACATGCAACTATAAACCAGAATACTATTTACTAATTTTTCTTACCTGCCAGGATTCTAGGAATCTAGACATTATTAAAGCCTCAAACAAAGGAAATGGAGACTGGGAAAAAATGTTCTGTGTATATCAGTCTTTAAATTGCTGGTGTCTGCTGCTCAATGCAGCAGGCACTAAGGGCCCAGCAGTCAGTGGGCCCTGTGGGATGAATCAGCAACTGTCTTCTCATTGAAAGAGATGGATAATGGAGGGCTGTTCTTCACATCCTTACTGATGTTATGTTGTACTTTTAGAGTTACAGCAATAACAGCTGTAGCTTAATGAGCCTCAACTGCAAAGTGTTCTGTGTTAAGTGCTTTACTTTTAATTCTTTTAACCCTCATTATTGCCTTAGGAGCAATATGATATTTCTTTTACAGGAGACTGAGACTCAGAGTTATGTCCCTTTCTTGGCTCACATAGTAAAAGAATATGAAAATAGAATTCCAACCTAAACCAGTGTGAGTCCATAACCAGCAGAACTCATGAGGATGTTTCTTTTTCAAAATGTAGGGCAATTTCCTCTCATTTTCAATTGCATTTCTTAAAGGTGCCATGGGTCTTTGATATCTTTTGTTTGGCGTCTTCATTAATGTTACTGAGGACCCTCCCCTTAGGATTACTGGCCTTTGTGGTACAAGAGAGAGAGTGGATGCAGCCTGGCTAGAGGATCTTAGGAGACTTCGTTGACTCCTTAATGGCATTGTTCCATGTGACTTGTGAGGACATGTGATTTGTGACTTAGACCATGGAGACTATATCACAGTAGACTATGAGACCACTGTAGTAGACCATCTCAAGTTAAAGGTAAAAACTCTAAAAACAGTTTTTACAGGTTAAGCCTCCTTGCTACGCTTAGATGTCTTCTCATAATTTTCCCCTCAACGTGGTCCCCTTACATCATCTTAGTCACTCCAAAGTAAGCAGCGAGGCCATTGTGAGTGAAGAGGGTCTCAACAAAGATGAAAACATGGCCTCTGCCCCAGTTTGGGAATGTCTGTTACGCTGGGCAGGCCTCACCTGGCGATCTTATCCGCTTGAGAACTCTCGGCCTCTTGGTGCACAGAGTATCAGGTCATAGCACTGGAAAAACTAAAAATGGATCCTGAAGCTCCAGATGTCTCACCTACAAGTACATCATGTAAAACCTCCTGAGTCTTCTTCACTATAAAGCCAACTCCATAGTTTTCATAAACCCTAAACATTCTAGCCCTTTCTGTATAATCACACTATGATCATAATTGGAGACTGATGGCACAACACCTTATCTGAAAGGGAATTTGGGCTCTAAAGAGGGACGAGAGGACTTCACTGGTGGTCCAGTGGTTAAGACTCCACCTGCCAATGCAGGGGACACAGGTTCGATCCCTGGTCCAGGAAGATCCCACGTGCCACAACTGCTGAGCCCACACTCTCGAGCTTGTGCTCCACGACAAGAGAAGCCGCTGCAACGAGAAGCCCACACATGGCAACTAGAGAGGAGCCCCCACTCACTGCAGCTAGAGAAAGCCTGGGCGCCACAATGAAGATCCAGCACAGCCAGAAACAACTTTAAAAAAAAGAAAAGCAATGACGAAAGCACCCTCCTGGGGAACCAAGGGAAAGCATACCCACGCCAAGCTGCATTTTTGGCATACCTCAGCTCTTAAAGCACATTCTATTTCCATTTGAGGAGTTCCACTTGTAAAGTCTCCACAACAGTTAACTTTCTTTTGGTCTTTCTATGGATGACACAGTAGACATTTCCTCTCCTAGTAATTTGAACAGTGGAATTGGGTTATGATTCCCCCCCTCCCCCTGCCACCATTCTAGCCAATGGCCTCTGCTCGTCATTGCTAGACAGTTGGCCCAGTGTCTATGGTTTAGTCTTTGGGGTTTTGCCGCACATATTCTGGCAGTCAGCTTCTTCCTATTTTCTGGAAGAGTTGAGTTTGCTTACCCTCCTCCCCAGGTTTGGGTTGATCTGTTCTCAGCTTTAATTGCTGCATTCATGAAATCTTGCCATAATCATTTCTTTAACCTCTGCGCAATTCAGAGATATTTGACTGTAGTAGCTGCCAAGGTTCTGGCTCACGCTTTAGTCATTGCCTGACTGTACCATTCTGAGACTAGACTCCTGGCTGCCCTTCCCATTTATCTGCCAAAACCCTATAGCCCATTTCAAGAATTTTCTTTTTTTCAGTTTCTCTGTGACTTTCAGGTTAACCTATTATTTGGTCAGTTTCATTGCTTATCTTTATCTAGAGATTATGTTTTAACTTCCTACTTGTTGGAAGCTTGGACTGTCACCCTGATGTAGTAATCAAATTTTGGCTTGGTACTCTGGTGTATTTCTCATAAACTCTCCTGTCCTATTTCCCCTTCCCTTAATGACCTTTTCAGCTGATGTCATATTTGGGCTGGTTGCCCCAAGAAATGGGAGAGGTTGGGTATGATGACACTAAGCAAACATCCCTGCTGCTGCTGCTAAGTCACTTCAGTCGTGTCTGACTCTGTGCGACCCCATAGACGGCAGCCCACGAGGCTCCCCTGTTTCTGGGATTCTCCAGGCAAGAACACTGGAGTGGGTTCCTTCTCCAATGCATGAAAGTGAAAAGTGAAAGTGAAGTCGCTCAGTCGTGTCTAACTCTTAGCGACCCCATGGACTGCAGCCTACCAGGCTCCTCTGCCCATGGGATTTTCCAGGCAAGAGTACTGGAGCGGGGTGCCATTACCTTCTCTGAATAAAAATGCAACAAGGGGAAAAAAAAACCAAAACACTGGGCTCTTCACCTGGACCATACGGCATTTGAAAGGAAGTGAAATTTTCTCTTTTCAAACAAAATGCCTGCCCAAGTCTACTCTTATTACCAAGCATTTCAGGGGAGACTGTGTGGGGAAAGTTTCTCCCAGTTCTATCTCCCTGCACCTCTGATCACAGCACAACTGTGCAGACTTAATGTCCTCTTCCCCGTGGATAAACCCAAGAGATGGAGCCCATTAGCCACCATATGGTCTGGAGAAACTACACTAAGAGAAGGTTGCATGAGACTGAACCTCATGCCCAGGTCTCCAGAGGCACCTCCTGTTACCCTGCTATGTTCAGTTTATACGACCAGATATTAAAAGAGAAGAAGCCAGTTGTGTCTTCCACCTGGATGTTTCAGGAAACTCCATGGCTATTAATCACTCAGTAACTTCTCACTGGGCCAACAAGAAGACAGCTGTACCGGGTAACCTCAGACACGGAGCCTTTCCACATGTTACTGTTAACTTAAAACCAGGTAGGTTGGAATGACTCCAGCATAGAACAGGACAAATCTGACTGTCACCTAACTTTCTGTCCTCTCCACAAAATGAAGAAAAGAGCAAAACACAACTGTCTTCAGGTTCATTGCGGGTTTCTCAGCTCAGCACTAGTGACATTTTGGACCAGATAACTTCTTTGTTGTGGGGTGGGGCCTGTCCTGCGTGCACTGTAGGACATTCAGCAGCATCTCTGGCCCCTACCCAACAGATGCCAGTAGAGCTCCCAAACCAGTTGTGACAACCAAAAATGTGTCCAGACAGTGCCCCGCAGGCTCCCTTTAGTGGGATTCTGGGCCTGGCAGATCCCACGCCATGCTGGGGGGGAGACAGAAGAAATGAGCACTAATAAAAATTTATTCTTTCTAAAACCCCAGATACCTAGCCCCATTCATCCCTGTCCCTACACTTTCAGAAATACGTTCTTACCTAAAACCTTGGATCAGTGTTTTTAAAACTGGATGTCACAACTCATTTTCAGATTATGAAATCAGTGTATAGGTCACAGCCAGCACTTCAGATAAGAGAAAAGTGAAAGTGAAGTCGCTCAGTCGTGTCCGACTCTTTGCGACCCCATGGACTGCAGCCTATCAGGCTCCTCCGTCCATGGGATTTTCCAGGCAAGAGTGCTGGAGTGGATTGCCATTTCCTTCTCCAGGGGATCTTCCTGACCCAGGAATCGAACCCCGGTCTCCCGCATTGCAGGCAGACGCTTTACCGTCTGAGCCACCAGCGAAGAGAAGAAAGTAGAACAGAAACTGGAAGGCAAGCATCATCTGTAGTAAAGAGTCAGTGTTACTTTAAAACTTTGTCACGTGTCTGTGACATCTGTGTGTATGTGTCTGTGTGAATTGAGAGTACTAGATTGTGATAAAAAATCTTTTTTCTTTTTTTTTTTTTACTGTGAGTTTCAATCAGAAAAGTTTAAAAGTCACCATATTTGACCTTCACCAAGAGTGGTCCCATGAAAGAGCCATATAAGAATTGTTTCATTTCTCTATCTTTTAATTGCTAAAAAAAAAAAAAAAAAAATTACTCAAAAATTCTGTTCACTGGGTTCCATGATGACCCATCACAGATTCTCTTTGGAATTTAGGCCCCTGAAGAAGTTGCCTCTTTCTTTGGAAAGGCCATGTCAAATCATAAAATGATAGAATCTTAAAGTTGGGAGGGTCCTTAAAGTTTGGTTAGTTCAACTTGCCTCCCAGCCAATGCAAGAATTTATTCTATAGCAACCATAACCACCTCTCTTGCTTATACCCTTTCAAGCAGGGAGAATTCATTAGCTGGCTAAGTAAATTGCTCTCTTATTTCCTGTTCTGATAATTGAAATTTTTTCTCCTTTCTTTGAGGAAAGTGAGCGTTCCTTGGTCTATGGCCACACCTCTCCAGCCTCGGCCTCCATGGCCGTATTGCCGCCCCCTCTTTGGTGTGTTCCTTCCATGACTGCTACAAAGACACATGCCATTCGACAGGTCATAGGGCCCACAGGTTAGTCCAGGATGACCTCCTCATCCAAGGTCCTTAAATTAACTATATCTTCAAAGATCTTTTCCCAAATAAGGTCACATTCATATGTTTAGGGAATTAAGATTTCAACAATGCACATATCTTTTCTTTGGGAGGAGGGGTCAACCCACCAGAGTTACCAACTGAGTACTCTTGGGTGTTACAAAATTCACAGCTCAGTTGTTCTTGATCATTTTAGGATGAACTTGATTTTATCCATCACCTTTTTCTTTCAGTGATCAAATGTTTTATGCAAAGTCAGAACTCAGTGAAGAGATTTCACTTCCATGGTAGCACTTTGTAACCTAAGCAATTAGCCTGATGTAGGTCTATGTTATAATATCAGGAAAGTAAAAAGAATGATTATATTAACATTACACACCAAAACAGACACGCAAACAACACGCTCTCCTCTTTTTTTTTTAATCTTCCCCTTCCCCCCGCCGCCACCCCAGGATTTGTAGCTCATCAGCTGTAACTGTTTTTGCCATGATTGCTCATTCAGACTATGTTGGCATTTTTAGTTCTCCCTATTAAAAAAAAAAAAGTCAGAGTTTCTACTTTTAATTAAAATGGAAATTTTCCACCCAACATTGGGTTGACTTTGGTCTTCTGGGAAATTCTCTCCTGTAGCCCCTGTATCTGACACCCAAAGTCTTTATAAAAAATACTCTGTGATAAAAGAAAAATTATCATAATTCCAAAGGACTTGGCCTATAATTAGTTGCATTTTTAAATGAATTGCATTTGTCTTACTGTTTTTTTGGAAGAATTAAATGTAATTTGTATCTCTGGGGTAAAAAGATCAACTTCTTCACGTATATATTTACCTCTCTCTAGTGTTTGGTAATCGATAATGAGGCACATTTGTCCTGTTCACGCCACACAAGTCTGACTTCTTTGTGTGAAATATATTGACATTTGCTACCCCTTTTGTATCACATGTAAGTGATGCAGGAAGGGAAAAAGGAAGAGTTAGTAATTTGTTGTCATGGAAATGAGTTAATACAAAGCTGGTAGTTTGAACTATGTCTCAAGATGCTTAGGAGGAGGAGGAGAAACGGTGACAACATCTATAGCTTCATGAAGCCAAAACCCTTAGAGAAACCTTGGCAGGTCTTTGTCTCCTCTCTTTCTGTCCCCTTCACATGAACATTCAGCTGTTGGGCCTTTATTGATCTAACAGAACCAGACAAGGTGCCAGGAGTTCTTGGGCTCTCTGATCACGGCATGGCTAAGCGTGGTGTTGAGTGGAAACTGAACTGGGTCTCTGTGTTTTCTGAACAAGTATGACTCCAGTTAGATAAAAGAGACCAAATATAGAGACATTTGTAGCAGCTCCCCTTCACTCCTTGCCATTGACTGCCCGACTTCCAATGATGCCTTTTTTACTAGGAATGACCCTAAATCACAGAGTTGGCCTCTGCACCCAATAACCCATGTCTGAATTATTGACCTCGAGTCTCATCATTAGGTGCCATTCAGTAGATTTTCAGTCACTGGCACAGGGCTGGCACACTGAATATGGACCCAAATTCAAGTTGGCCAGTCATGGTAATTTGTCTTTCTGATCACGGTGGATTGATCTAGGAGTGGCCATCTGAGCCAGACTAGACAAGCCAAAACTGTTTCCCAGAACTTTTCAAGCTGGAACTAAGAGAAGACCATTGGCTCTGTTTTGACTGAAGTGATGTTGTGATTCCTTGGACCTGAAAGTGGCCACGTTGGACATCTTTTCAAGGAATCCTTACCAGAGATTGGAGTGTAGAGTGGCAGATAGAAGTTGGAGACAGAACTTTACTGGCAGACCTCAAGTCCCCAATTCATTTGTCCCCAAGGTTGAAGTGCACTTCCAACCTTTTCTCAGCTATGAGAATCCATTCCTATAAAGTCCTGTCACTTGACCAGATCATCTACAGATGGGATGCTCTCCCTAGAATTCATGAGACTTCCAACACACTTCTGTATCCTTTTTGGTTGAGACCAACAGCAGAGCTCTTTGTATTTTTATATCTCCTCTGGCATTTTCACAGCCATTATCATATTTTACCTCAGAAGAGCTCTGGAGGTGAGTGGGGCCAACTGTCACCACTGCCATTTTAAAAGGAGGAAGTAACTGCATTCCAGAAGGATCAAGTGTTTCGTTCAAGGCTGCTGAGTTAGTCCAGGACAAAACCAGCCTAAAAATTGGGTTTCCTGACTCTCAGAACTTTATCTCTCCTCCACTCACATTTGACCAAAAACAAATGAGTCTTGCGGTTTTGTCTTCTGGCTCTTAGTCTGAGGAAACAGAGAAATAGGCCTGGGAAATGCCCCTCCAGCTGGCATTTGTGGAGGGGTAACAGACATACAGAGATAAGGGTGGGGCATGGGGGTCAGGCTCATTCTGCCATCTTCTCACAAAGTGGAACTGAGACAATTAGATGCTCAGTCCTAACACAGTCTGCTAGAGTGGGTCTAGAACATGACAAGAGCAATGTGGGCTGAGGCTGAGGAGGATAATCTGACCTAAGGAAAAACCAAAAAATGTATGTTTCTCCCATCCGTGCATGTCTTAGGAGAGAGGCCATCATGGCTGGGGCCATTTTCCAAATCAGGAGAAGAAATTTCTCTTTGTCAGGAGGGCTGAGCAGTCTCCATGGAGGCAGACATTTGCCTGAAGAATTACTTGGCTGTATTGCTGGATGTGGTCAGCTACATTTCCTCTTCCAAAAGATGAGGAATCAGAGGGCTAGGGTTTCCAGATGGTTCTTCCCAGCCACACCCCTGGGAAAAGGAGCCACTGAGACTCCATTAGTGGGGGGAAAAAATAGTTGGAGGGTGTCTTGCTGAAAACCAGGTGGACCTAGGAATATACTCTGAGGCACCTCTTTCTAGCTCAGACCCCTGAAAATAAAAAGAAGCTTTATTGATAGTAATTGACTTGCTGACATTTAATTGCTCCCAAAATTTGAAAATGAGAGAAATGGGACTGACTTTTTGAATGCTAAACTCTAATACCAATACATGTTGGATTAGATGGGAATGGTCGATGGATGGCTTCTAAGGCTCTTGGGCTGGTTGAGAGTAGAAGATGGGGTGGTCCAAAGGGAAATGGTGGTTGTGATGGTCAAACATGGAATCAGAGAAGAGAGACATACAGAGACAAGTTCAAACCCTGTCCAGTGGAGAAGGAGACAGCCATTAGACTCTGAGCATGCAACACCATTCCTAATGGGTAAATGTACCATTGTGTTTTGAGTATTTACATCCGGTCTGTATATCCCTGTGTGAGATGAATGATACATTAGGCTAACTTGGCCCTACTGCTGTAAACCTTTGGCTTTACCCAGTTCCCCTTAATCTGATGTCACATTCAACAAGCCGTCTAACAAGCAATCTGACAGTTTTCTAGCTTTTGCAAGGAAGTAATGCCATCAGTAAATCCTAGAGCCCTCAGAGAGTCTTGGCCCTTCTAACGGTGGTGGCTCATGAAGAGCGAGTAACTTGGCATTCTGACTTTTCGCACTAGGCCCTTGAATGTGATTAGCGTGAGCTTGTCTTGGAAGATAATTGCATGTGGTGCTGACGGAATCATTTGTTAACTAGTCAGCTATTTGCTTTTGCTGGTCTCTGTTGCTGCACATGGACTTCCTCTAGTTGGAGCAAGTGGGGGCTGCTCTTCATTGCGGGGCACGGGCTTCTCACTGAAGTGGCTCCTCTCGTTGCGGAGCACAGGCTCTAGGTGCACAGGCTTCAGAAGTTGTGACGCACGGGCTTAGCTGCTCCACGGCAGGTGGAATTTTCCTGGACCAAGGATCAAGCATTGGCAGGCGGATTCTTATCCACTGTACCACCAGAAAAGTCCCAAAATCAAGTTTTGAGCTTACCAGACTTATCATCTGACTGCTGATGATTGTCACCTTGTAAGGTAACCCTCTAAGGCCAGCTGAGAAAGCACATTTAATACTTTCACATGTCCTTTTTGAGGGGAAAATAGATACAGTAAGGTAAAAGCAGAGTGCTGGTGGTGGGGGTGGAGGGAACACCCAAGCCTTAAGGTGGTGCTGAAACTTCATAGGATGAGTGTGATAGCAGTGAGAGTATGCCTCACAGACCCACAACCACAGGGGATGTAGCTGTGGCTGTGCTCAAATGCGTTGCCTTACTTGACAGAGGCCACACTTAGCATGGGCTACTTGCCGCTAACGACTAAGGCAAGCCCATTCCTGGGAGACTCGGGACTCCTCTGATGCTCTGATGGCCATCTTTGACTCCCCAGCTAGCTAGGCAAACCTTCTTTAGATTGCATGGCAGTTTAGAATGCTTCCATCCAACCTTCCTTCTCACTCCCCTCCACTCAGAGTCAGATTTTCATCATACTCCTTACATGTACAGTCTTATCTCAACAACTGCTTCTCAAATGTCCTGGATTAACACAAAGAGGAATGTAACAACATACCAGCAGAAGAGAGATGATGCTCTCATATGGGGATCCTTTGAGTAAAGTTTGGTAAAGAAATTATTTTCAAAGGTATGGGCAGGATATAGAGAAACCACAAGGAGGAGTGGTTGCTAAGGGCTAGTGAGGTACTCTTCCTTCACTATGTCTGAAGAAGCAAGAGGAAGGGGCACTGACTAGAATGCACAGACTGAGAGGCCCAGGGAGAGAGGCCTGCCTTATGGGAGCTGGATGCAACTCTGTGAGACCCTCACCTAGGGGAGCTAAAGGAACCAATACTCTTGTTTCACCATCTTGCTCCCTCTCATCTCCTGCTGGTGCTCCCATTGGCTCAATCTAGCCGGAAACTGCAGGGAAGGTGGGCCTGTTGATGCAGTTCAGCTGCATGCATCCTGCAGCAGGGAGGAGACAGATGGGGAGTGAAACTGGAAAAGCTGGAGGGACATCTCCAGCTAACAGACAACAGCAAACTTTTGTGTGGTGCCAGGAAACCTCCCCTGTAGGCTCCCCTGCAGCAGCAATGGCAAGAGAGAGCCCCAGGCTGGCAAGTTAAAGCACTCGACAGCTTTTCCCTCTGCATCTCTTAGCCTCAAACTCCCCCATGTGGTAGCTTTATCCTCAGGCTAGGAGGTTGATAACCACAGCCATTTCTGGTGTCATATTCCATCTGTACAATGTCCAGAGATAGAGAAGGCCATCTCTTCTCTTGTGATTCGCTCAGGCATGAGAAAACCTTTCTAGAAGCCCCCTAAGGGAATCCTTTATTGCACATGGCCACCCAGAAAAGGGAGATGTTTTGGACAAGCTTAGGGTTCTATTAGGATGGAGGAAGTGGGCTGCTACATCCATTTTCTACACAGTTAACAGTGCTTATTCAAATGCACAAACATGATCAGATTGTGTTTCCTGCCTAAAATCCTTCAGTGGCTCCTACTACTCTCATGAAAAAGCCCCACATTTTCCCACAAGCCTACAAGGCCCTTCCTGCTATGGCCCCTGTCTGCTTCCTCAGCTTCAATGCTCGGCCTGCGTTCCATCCTGCAGTCATATTAAGCCACTTGCACTCACACAGATAAATCATGCTCCCCACTCGGTCACTTCTGGGCTTTCACTGTGTCTTCTCTCTAGAGAATACACTGCTTCCTCTGGTTTTCTCAACATCAGAGAAATGCCCCCAGCCGTCACTTCTCAGACTTCCCCAGCCCTGCCGTGTGCTCAGGGCACTTTGTGCTTTCCCATACAGTATCTGTCTGATCATCAGGAATCTCTCCTGGGATCTGTGCTCCAAGAGGTAGAAGTTTGTACCTACTGCGAGGAGCTGCTGACGTGCAGGCTAAGAGCTCAGATTCTAGCATCAGACACCCTGGATTTGGCTCTTGGATTCACTTCTCACAGCTGGTAACCTTGGGCAAGTTATTTAAATTCTCTGGGCTCCTATTTCCCCATCTGTAAAGTGGGGACAATAATAGTAACTACTTCATAGGATCATTGTGAGAGTCAAATGAGATGATTCGTGTAAAGCGTTCAACACAGTGGCTGGTACCAAGTCTGTGCTCTGTAAATATTTGTGTGATGAATGTGGCAGGAAGGTAAACCAAACTGGGTCTTTCCAAGTGCTCTGGGAGTACTAGCAGGTATTCTAACATTCTTGTTCAGACTGGAGACTTCCATGGCCAATCTTCAACATGTGGTTGAGAATACAGAAGTATGTTGGCCTCTCAAATAACCCCCTCACTAGCCTATCAGGTTGCTCACGTTTTGCCACTACAGACTGACTCTTTCAAATTAGTGATCAATCCATGCTAGCTCACTCCCTGTTCCAAAAGACTCAGCCTTACCCAACTGGTCAACGGACATTGGACTTCAAAGGAGAAGAACTCTACATTGAACTTGGAAGACAGTTGGTATTTAGACAGGTGGAGAGGGAAGGAGACAATGATCAAGATAGTGAGGAGAAAAGAGAGGGATGAAGAGTTCATGGCATGACTGAGGATAGCGTGTGACTCCTGAGGGACTGGAAGGTCCCATAGGGAAATCCTTGGACACCAAAGTAGCCCCCGTGAAAAATGTGAATTCACTTAAAGTTAATAACACAGAATGTTAGATCCCAAAAGGAAAATTTTAATCTCCTTATTTGAAGAAAGTTTATCTCAGAGAAATTTAACATCTTGACCAAAATCACCAAGTTGGAAAGAAAGTCTGTAAGTTCAGATCCATTACCAAGCCATTTCCTAATTAGCTTAGTTTCATTTCTTGTTAATAAGCAGCTGAGATAGTGGAGTGAGAGAAATTGGGGGATCACTGGGGACGGGGAGAAAAGATGAATCTTTGAAGAAGTGGAGAGGTGGGGAACTTGAGTGTCTAACAGTAAGCCTCTTTTTATTTTTTAAAAATAATTTACGTATTTATTTCTGGCTGTGTGTGGCCTTCATTGCTGTGCAGGCCTTTGGCACTGTTGAGCACGGGCTTAGTTGCCCTCAGGCAAGTGGGATCTTCCTTGACGAGGGATCGAACCCATGTGTCCTGCATTAGCAAGCAGATTCTTTACCACTGAGCCACCAGGGAAGCACCTAAGCCTCTTTTTCTAATCCTCTTGTCTTTATGAACAGGGTCTGATCAGTGTGTTCCCACTGAGGTATAAATGACGGAAGAGCCCAAACTGAGGGCACTGTCCTCCAGGGGCCTGTCATTGAGAGGGATCTGTGTTGTAGGACATCTGAGTTCTGGTTTCAGTCTGTCAGCGGATCATGCTATAACCTTGGGGAAAAACAGCCAGTGAACCATGTAAAACATTCTAACTTGTTAATTCTTAAAATATTTGAGGACAGTTGCTCTATTCCAGCCTCCTCCCCACTCCCAAGCCTTCACTTATTCCAGCTGAATCCCTCCCGTTCTTTATGGTCCAGCCTGGTTGCTCTCCTCTGGTTGGGCTGCAGTCTGTCGGGTCTCAGTTCAAGGTTCCACAAATGGAAGATAACTTTCCAGGTGTACCAGGAAATGAGTACCATCCTCCCTTTGTCATGCGCTCTGTACTTCCATTAGTGGAGGGGAAGGACCAGGCCTGCTGGTCAGCTTCGTCTTATCAGAGCTTTCCTGCCATGTTGTGCCAGTCCACTGGGCTGCATACGTATCCATCCAGCAGGGCTATCATGGGCTAAAGATCTCTCCAGAAACAAATTCAGAAAGACATCGTCAAAGAGCTTGCAGACCTTCAAATATGGTATGTGGACAGAAGTCCCTTGGTTTACCTGGATGCAGGCACAATCAAAACAGGAACTGTTATTTCTTCATGAGCTTACATGGGCTCCCACTGGTCCTCTTCCCCTCTTCTAATAATGCTCAAGGATCTTCTTGGTTTATACCCTGTGCTGGGTTGCCTCCAGACTCACTAGGCTCTCATTGTCGAGATCCACCTACTTCTCCTCTTTTTTTAAAAAAAAAAAATTATTTCTTTTTGGCTGTGCTGGGTCTTTGCTGCTGTGAGGGCTTTTCTCTAGCAGGGACTCCTCTCTGTTGGGGTGCTCAGGCTTCTATTGCTGTGGAGCACGGGCTCTAGGCACGTAGGCATCAGTAATTGTAACACATGGGCTCAGTAGTTGCAGCTTCCAGGCTCTAGAATGCCAGCTCAGTATTTGTGGCGAACAGGCTTTGTTGCTCCACAGCATCCGGGATCTTCCTGGATCAGGAGTCAAACCTGTGTCTCCTGCACTGATGGCAGATTCTTTACCACTGAGCCACCAGGGACACCGTCAGTTCAGTTCAGTCGCTCAGTCGTGTCTGACTCTTTGTGACCCCATGGACTGCAGCACGCCAGGCTTCCTGAGTTTGCTCAAACTCATGTCCATCACATTGGTGATGCCATCCAACCATCTCACCCTCTGTCGTCCCCTTCTCCTCCTGCCTTCAATCTTTCCCAGCATCAGGGTCTTTTCCAATGAGTCAGCCCTTCACATCAGGTGGACAAAGTCTTGGCGTTTCAGCTTCAGCATCAGTCCTTCCAATGAATGTTCGGGATTGATTTCTTTTAGGATTGACCAATTTCATCTCCTTGCAGTCCAAGGGACTCTCAAGAGAAGACTTGAGAAGGGAAGCCCTACTTCTCCTCTTAAAAGAAAAAAGTTTCCTGCCTTTGACTGTCTCTGATTTTCTGACATCACCTCTATTTCTCTGATCATCAAGTGCTGCGCTGTGCTTAGTCCTTCAGTCGTGTCCGACTCTGTGACCCCACGGACTGTAGGCCACCAGGCTCCTCTGTCCATGGGGATTCTCCAGGCAAGAATACTGGAGTGGGTTGCCGTGCCCTCCTTTAGGGATCTTCCCAACCCAGGGCTAGAACCCAGGTCTCCGGCACAGCAGGCAGATTCTTTACCATCTGAGCCACCAGGAGGATTACCCAAAGGAGTTCAGTCATCTCATTGTAAAATGCCTAATTATGTGACATGCAATTTTTAATGCATTCCTTATAGAACTCATTCCTTGTCAGAGGGGCAGGTGTTGTAACAAAGACCACAGATAACAGGGAATTAAAAAAGATAGCAGCTCTCCTCCACCCGCACACCTCAGTAATGGTGCTGGGTGTAAGCAGTTCCATCTTTATGCCAGCGCCAAGGATCACAGTTCTTCAATCTGCTACAGAGTCGCATCTCTGTAGAGTGGCACTTGCCCATATGGTTCAGAATGGTTCGTCACATCCCCTTGGATGCCATCTATGCAGCAGAAGGAGAAAAGTCGGGGGAGGAAGGCGCATACCTTCTCTGAGTATAAACCTGAACTTACACGTGTCATTTCCATTTATATCCCATTGGCAAGAATTTACAGGCTTGGGCATCCAGCTGCAAAGGAGACTTGGAAATGTTGTTTTTACATTAGCCATAATCTACCCATCTGAAAGTGTGCTGCTCTAGCTTTACAGGAGAAGATGGATATTGAGGAAAATTTTAAGGTTGACATTAAGGAAAATCTAGCAGAAACTGCCACACTCCAATCCTGCTTCCTTTCTGTATTTCACAAGGACCCCTCTCTTTCCTCAGATCTGAAACCAAAGAGTCAATTCTATTTTTTCTAGGTCTTTACAGTCATTCACAAAATCCTATTCATTATATTTTAATCAGTTCTAAGAATAATTTTTAGCCATGCTTTCTTTTCTGTTTCACACTTAATGCCATCTGAATACAGATTCTCGTCCTTCTTTGGCTTTGTCAGCCCCGTCCAAGTTGGTCACCTTCCACCTGCTCACTGCTTGCTAGGAAAGGACACAGGCAAATCTTCTCCACTGACACTGGTGTTGGACATTGGTTTCTGCTGCCCTAATGCTGATGCCTCTTCGAGTTTGGAAGTGGGGGGAGTAGAGCAGATGCTCTGACTTGGTCCGCCCTCAGGAAGGATAAGGAATCATTGCTTCTTCCACTGTGGCCTTCTGCCTACAGTCAGTTCATTCCTAATGACCCTGGCTCCACCCTACTTCCTTCCAGAGAACTGGGCTCCACCAGTTTATGTCATTGTTTTGTCCCCTTTGAGGAACTATATTTTTCCATTTTGTCATTTCTTGACCACACTGTAAGAACCTATTAACTCATTTCTCTGAAAACATATTGTCCTCCTCTAATCCATTCTGCTCTGAACCAGATTAATCTCCTTAAAATACTGATTCATTTTTCTAAACTCTTCCACTTGAACATTTCTAAATAGTAGGTTATTTATCACAGCAGGCGTGGAAAATGCATGTTGCTTCATTCAAGGCCAACCTCAGTAATCAAGATTCTCTCTCCTGCTCAACCCAGATGAACCTTTAGGATCCTTCTTCCACACTTGGTGCTACCAACTAATTGGAATTGGCAAGGGAGATAAATCTGATTTATCACCCCTTGCCTACAAAATTATTTCTGAAAGGTGGGCTTTAACAGTCCTTCATCTCTGAAGATGGATTTTGTGCCCCAAAATCTTGCTGTTCAGCATATGCAGATCCTGTCTCCTCCAGTGGACCATAAGCTTCTGATTCTGTGTTTGCTTTTTCATTACATGTCTCGGTTCTGCTGACAGAGTTGAAATGTACTGTTCACAGGCATCCTCGGGTCAAAAAGGAGATGTTGAAGGTGCTGAAGTCTGAGCTGATGGATGAAGGAAACAAGGCCAGAAGGGACATCTGAACTCTCATCAGGAAAGGCAGTGCAAGGCTGTAATCGGAAAACTGGTGCCAGGTGTGAAGTCCAAGGAACAGGGCAAGGCCACACGTGGAGAAGCCAGATCCCAGGGGCCAGAAGGGAAGGGAAGCGAGTCGGATTGCAGAGTGCAAGTTGGGACAAGGCAAACAATTCAGAACTAAGCTTGTGAAAGCACTTCTTGGAACTGTCAGAACTGCCTGTGTACAGGATCAGCCGTTAACACAGAACCATGCATGTAACCCACAGTAATGCAGAGATAAGCATAAACGTAAATCATAAAGTAATCCCTTCTGATCCTATGTTGAAACACCATATTGAACTAGAAATTGCAGTACTTTCAGTCTCCTACATTCAGTTTTACACAAAAAATATGGACTGGGCAACTCTCCTTTAAATTCTCATATCTCTCGACGTGTATAAGACAGTATTTAAGTCAGAATGGGAAAAAAGGAAGCTCTCACTATATGCAGAAATAATCAAGCAGACCCTGAGACAAGGGGCAGATAGAAATGAGACTAGCTCTACCCAGGGCCTCTTGCAGATTAGACCCCCATGAAGCCTTTGTGGCCCTCTCTGCTCCTGCCAAGCCTGAGGGACAGACTTCTTGCTGCAGCTGCCTTTGCAGAAATTAACATCCTGCTCCTGCCAAGAAAGCAAGTGACACACACAGCAGCTCTCCTTGGGTTTGTTTTTCTCCATGGCAGGACGCATGCCTCCTGAGGAGGCCTTTGTTTGTATAATCAGGAGGGCTGCAAAAGCAAAGCAGGGAGCTGAAGGTGAGCCAGGAAGGAGAGAGTGGCACCTGGGAGCCGGATAAAACACCAAACAGCCAGGTGGTGGAAACAGGGCCAGCCAGCATGCCCCCAAGTGAATGGAGGCAAGTTGACTCATGCAACCTTGGTAACAGCTAAGAGTGTTTGCATCCACACGATGAATCATCTAATGTGTAAGTCAAGCCATCAGCTAGAAGTAATCTTGTGCATAAAAGCAAATTTGAGTACTTTGCACACAAGCTAATGAGGTTCACCTGTATGATCATGCAGCGCTCGGAGCTGGGTAAGTGTGGCAAGGTTAAAGGAGGGATCTAGCTGTGCCCTCAGGAAGTGCCTTTCCTTGTGGCCTATAGTTTCAGCCGCATGGTGCTCTGTGTGGGGTGTGAACATTGACAAGAGGTTGGGCAGGGTGGTATTTGCCCTGCCCTGTACTGCCTTCAAGTCCTTCTTTATTTACAGTGCTGTGACGGGGAGGATGCCTTCTGGGTACAAGGACTGGAAGGGTGCTTAGGGTTCTTTCCAGTTTGCAATGGACTTTCATGCTGATTGTGGAATGTAACCTGCTCAGATGACCAACTGCCAACTGCTGATTGCTATTGGTCATTTGCTATATGGTGACTGCTATTGCTATTTGGGTCAAATTGGTAATAGATGTTTGGCTTTGGGCAGGCTGATATCTGTTCCATATTCCCTGAAGAGTAGTACCTGATTCCTTTTGAAGATTTATTCCTCTTTAGTAGGTACAGCTTGATAAGACTGTAATCAAGGCGCCCTGCTCTGCCTCGGCTGCGGAGCAGGTGTGTAACCTATGCCACTGTTCTCAAACAGCAATGGTTCCCTGGTAAGAAAGGTAGGTGTTCTTGATGCCATAAAGAAAGATCTAGAAGGTTGCTCTGGTGACAAACTTTGGTTTTCCAGAACCAAATTTCTGAATTTGGTTCTAAGTGTCTGTTCTTTTTTGCTATTTCATGTCCTTCCCCCAAATTTCCCTTTTTGCCTAGGTTGCCAAGAGTCAGTTTCTGTTGCTCATAACTGAAGACTCCTGACTGATAGAGATTCATGTACCGGAAGTTTCCACTACTACAAATTTGTTCAAAGGAATAGAGATTAACAGTAAACCCAGCAATCTGATTACATCTGTGTATTTTACAAGGCTCCCTACAACAAGTCTTCTCTTCTTTACTATTCCTGCCTTGAAGTTTCTCTTCTGATTACCTTATTTCAAATATTTTATCAACTATTATGCGTGGTATGATAAATGAGCAGTGAGTCATCTGAAACCTTGCTTACTCACAAATATCTTTCACCCTGACAGGTCTTATGGGGGTGGGGGTGGGGTTTGTGGTCTTCTGTTTCTTATATGAGTTATGTATTCAACTATCAGTGTGTAAAAAGAAAGGTAATCACTTGTGGAATAGAAAAATATGGTAAAATACCCAAAAATAACGGAGAAAAGGAAACAAATAATAATAATATATTGAATTAAAGACACCATCAGTTGTCAGAAACACTTCTTTTACCTACCACTAAGAAAAAATGTTACTGATCAGTTTAAGGCACACTGACTCGATGGACGTGAGTTTGAATAAACTCCGGGAGTTGGTGATGGACAGGGAGGCCTGGCATGCTGCAATTCATGGGGTCGCAAAGAGTCGGACACATCTGAGCGACTGGACTCACTGACTGACTGACTGATCCCAACTTCAGAGATGCTGCAACACATGCAGAAAAAAGTATGTTTTAAAGTGGTGAAATTTGGTAATAACAACGATAACTAAATACACAGAACCCTTGGATAAATCTTGGATAAAGTGTTAGTTGCTCAGTCGTGTCCGACTCTTTGCGACCCCATGGACCGTAGCCCGCCAGGCTCCTCTGTCCATGGCAAGAGTATCGGAGTGGATTGCCATTTCCTTCTCCAGGGGCTCTTCCCGACCCAGTGATCAAACATGGGTCTCCTACATTTCAGGCAGATTCTTTATCATCTGAGCTACCAGGGAAGTCCACCTACATGATAAGTCCTGTTCTAAATGTTTCACATGTATTAGTTTATTTAATTCTAACAATCTGAGGTAGTATGATGTAGTGTTAACACACTAACATCCACAGGTATAACTGAGAGAGGGGATCCCGCTGCTCACTGCACAAGAGCCGATAAAGCGGCCAGGTTGGTGGAAAGGAAAGTTTGCATTATTTCGAACGCCAGCAGTTGGGGTGGGGGTGGGGAGGGCAGATGTCTGTCCAGAGGCTAACTCTTCCCCCACTGACAGTCAGTGGCCTAGAGCTTTTATAGGCTGTGGGAAGGGGCTACATGCAGAAATAACACAGTCATCTCTGATAGTCATCTTGAAATTGGTCATCCGTGGTCTGAGCAGCAGCATCTTGATTGCTTTGAGTACAGTTAGCCTTTAGTTCCAAGGCGGGTTTGTTTCCATTTCTTTGAGGCCAGTTCTCAGAATTTGGCAGCTTATGTCCTGACTACAGTCTGCTCATCATGTAGCTAGCTCTTCCACCTGCCAGGGGTTTCGGTATCTGCAAAGCGGCTCACAGGGTATGGCTCAGAATATCACCTGTGTGCCTTGAGAAGGAACTAGAGTGCCTTGACTCTGCTTAATGACTAAACTGTTATTATTTGGTTTCCTTTGACTGTTTCCCTTTGTTTCTGCATTTTCTCACTTCTCTGATTAAACTTATTCTTTGGCTAGTTTTTCAACAGACAAAAGGTAGGCAGAGGACATGGGGGCAAGGGTCACAGGGTTTTGCGCTACTTCATAGGTAGCCAAACAGGTGACTTGAACATGTTAGTTGCTCAGTCCTGTCAGACTCTTTGTGACCCCATGGACTGCAGCACACCAGGCTCCTCTGTCCATGGAATTCTCCAGGCAAGAATAGACTGGAGTGGGTTGCCATTCCCTTCTCCAGGGGATCTTCCTGACCTCGGGATTGAACCCAGGTCTCCTGCATTGCAGGCAGATTCTTTTCCGTCTGAGGCCTAATGTAAATTCAAATGAAAGATTTTGTCTTAACTGATAGTTTTATGTTTTAATCAAAGCAACAAGTAAAATTGTGTGAGAAAGTATTGCTCTGATGTTTTGTTTCAGGAGACTAATTTGTCAACTGCAACCTTCTCTTGGGCTCAAAACTTCATTCTTAGTTTTGTTTCAATCCCTACCATTTAAAAAAGTCATTCTTTTTTATCTTTATTCTATAAAACTTAAAAAGACCTTGAGCCAAAAGCGAGAAACATTTTAATTCCCTACCTCCATTGCGGGTTGTGTGCACTGGAAAGCAGTGTTACTCAGCAGTTCTCTAAAGATATTGCTGGTGTGGAGGGGCTCTGCTGTAACCTGAATAAACCCCGGGGTTCCTGTGGCCAATCTAAACACAGGGAGCATTCAAGAAACACAGTCCAATAATGAGGTGTGATTGCTGTCTTTCTCCTTCTTGCATTTCTCAAAAAACATTGAGATCTAATTCATAGTTTCACAAAATGATTCCTTAAATTTTTATTTTCCTCATTCTTCTCCTTCTAAAATTGCCTTGTATCTCAAAGCTTCCCAAGACCTCTCCTCTCCCATTCTTTATATTCTGCTCCCCTCTTGGTCTTCACTTTTCTTCCTCTCCTCCTTTATTTCCATTATTTTAAGTTCCTTTCAAGAAAGTTCTAGCCCTGATGGCAATCATTTCTTCCAGTCCATTCTTATGAGTAGTTTGATTTATGTAGGAAGAACCATGAGGTATGAATATCAAATTAAGGGAGAGATGCTGAATAAACTTAGTAAGGTTTTCATAGAGGTGACAGGTCAGGAAAGAGGCATGACATTTCCTTCTGTATTAATGATATTTTGCTTCTTCCTAAGCAAATGTAATGGGGTCATTTATATTGATAAGCACTGGGTACCTCTTCAAGATTACGATACATTAGCATCTAAAGACACTGAGAAGACTTGCAGTAAGGAGTTTTATTTATCTTTGATTAATCTATTATTTTGCAAATGTATGTAAAAATGAATCTTTTTAAAGATTCACTCCACTTCCTCCCAAATACACATATAGTAATCCATGAAATGCCATTTGGATAAAGTAGCCTTAAATTACGAAAGCTGTAACAAAAGCAATTAGAGGCAGACTTGGAATGTCAATGTGGAATTGTAGGATAGATGTTTCCCTGGGGACAGCCATAGTTTGAATGTGACCTGCGCCTCTCACACAACATGGAGAGCAGCGTCACCTTGCCTCCCATCTTGCCATTATAATGAGATAACTTAGCCAGAGTAGCCACTGACTGAGTTTGTCTGCTCAATATTTACATAGGCACTAACTGGTTCTGGAGAGCAGTTGTCCTTGACTCTGATTTTGCCAAGATGTTCTGTTCTATTACCTCCCTGGGTATCTTGATTTACCTTGGATGCTAGCCAGACCCTAGAGCTAATGTTGGATATTAGCCCATTAGCTCATTAGCTAGTAAATAAATTTAGTGTCCCTGGGTGTGGAGTGTATGATTAGATTGTAGATGGGCTTGTCCATCACTAGAGGTAATAAGTACCTGGGTGTCTGAGCAAGTTCCCATGTGGGATTGTCTGGAAAGGATTGGGAAATAGAACCTGAAGCCACAGGCACTCACTTAGCCATCCAAAGCATGGCACAGATTCAGAAGTAGGGGCAACAGCTGATGGATAATTTTCAAACTGGTGAAGTTTTTGCTGGATCGGATCACATTGGAAATCTTCTTACACAAAGGCGCAGAGGATTCAATGTTAATTAAAAAGAAAAACAATAGATAAACAATTCTTAGGCAATTTAAGAAGCAGATTTGAATAATGATTCTTATTGCCTACTTTCCTTTGAACTATTGTAATTTAGAGCACTGCTAGAGGCCGAGGTCCACTCCCGTAACACTGCTTGAGGCTTCTAATTTGTCTGAGATTTGCACCAAGTCAGTATACACGACTGTATTCACTAACATTGTCATCTGAAACTCTTTGGAAGTCATTGGATATCTTAAAGAAATTCACATCCAAGAAGTTATTCACCTTAGGCAAAATTTGGAAAAAAACACGTGTCCAAAAACAGGGTACTGTATTGGTTTACTATATTATATCCATTTACGGTAATCATCAGTGCCATCCACAGAACGTTTCTGGTTTTTCCGCTGTACACATGGCAGGATTACGTTTCTTGTTAAGTGAGGCCTTGTGACTAGCTTTAGCCAAGGACATGTAAACAACAAAGAGGCAAGTAGCATGATGCTTCCGGACAGAAACTTTGAAGACCATCGTGTAGTTTTCCATAGACACTTTCCCTTCTGCCTGGTTATGGCATGGGAACAATATGAAACACAGCCCCTGGGTGACCCACAATAGATACGCAGAGTGAGCCAGAAACTAAAAATTGTTGTTTTAAGTCACTGAGATTTAGGGAATGTTTGTTACTGCAGCTTAATTTGGCCTATTCTGGCTGATACCATGCAATGGAACACTAAACAGTTCATGAAAAAATCATAGGGTATGAAAATATTCGATTATAGGAAAATATACAGAGAGTATATTAAGTAAAATATTAATTTTAACAGACTTTTGTTCGATCATTGCAAATACATATGAAATAGGGATTCCTGGGGTAGATTGGATCTTCAGAATTTGAAGTTGGAAAATATCCCATTAAAATGGTGCCTTTGGAGGGGAGATGAAAAGGTGACCTTTGCATTCAGCTGCTTCTTCGGGAACACTTAGATTTGGATCTCCAAGGCAAATATTCCTTTTCCTTAGGAGAAACAAATCATGCCCTCTTTCTGGGATCAGGAGAGGGTACTGGACCTCTCCTCCAAGGTGTGGTGAAACTGATGATTCTTAGTATTGGGGAATGAGCCCACAGAGGGGTCATCTGGTGACCAGACAGGAACCATTCTGGCCACGGCCTCTGAACCCAGACCTCAAGCTGAGACTCTAACTAGCACCAGTTGACCCAGGAATTGGAGGGCCCGTCTTGCAGTTTGAAGGAAACAGCCAAGGAATGAGTGTTTCCCTCCCTTAGGCTCCCTGTGGACATGTAAAATCTGTCAACTACAAAGGCTATCTGGCTGCATCAGGGCCCCCGAGGGAGAGTTCAGTCCGAGAAAAAAAGAATGGAGGACCCTCAGCAAGGGTCACATTCAAAGTAATTGAGAGGTCCATGAAGATACAGGCAGCACTTGACATCCAGGGGAGGTGCATTCATCCCTTTCTCTAGGGGAAAATTCTCAGCTCTCAAACTGCTCTGAGACTGTTGTCACGGTGACAAGGCAGGAGGAAGCGGGTGTGTGGCTGGGCTGCACCCTGTCTCACACTTTTGCTCTCTCTGAAGACGAAAGAGGATGACAAATGAGAAGGGCTCACCGCAGGATGCTCTTTTCTGAGGACATGAACAGTCCCAACAGGATACGAGAGGCTGCAATTAATAGTGTCAGATGTAACCTTTGTTCTGATATGAAATGTCTGCACGACAACACCACCTAAGACCTAGTGCTGTCTCTACAAGAAAGCTTTTGTCCTCAAGAGCAGAAGTCACCACTTACTCCATCATCTCAGAGGACAGTGATCCTTCTAAGCCAGCCTGTCAGCCCCCCAGTTTAAACAGGGGGTTTCCAGGTTGTCTCCCAGCTATTAACAAATGAGCCCTTTCTATATTGCTGCCCCCAAACCTACTGCCATGCTGATGCGAATGACACTTCTGGTCAAATTAAAATGTCATTAAAAATGTCAAATAATTACCTCAAAGCTGCGGCTATGAAGCAAAAATAAAACACAGGTCGGAGACTTTGTGTGAATAAAAGGTTCATGTGAACAGTGAAGGTGAGGAACACGTACGTGTGTGCGTGTGTGTATTTAATAGAGAAATATCCACTCAAGAGAGCACTGACAGTAGCTCTAATAGCTTATATATGGCAGTGGGAGTGGAAATTCACATTTTCGTGGGTTTTTTTCTTTATCCTTCTTCACAAATGACATTTTTTTCAAACATCTGTGAGCAAAAAGGGGAGGGGCAGACATCAGTGTTAAGTGCTTGGAAGAGGAATCACAGAGAAATGCTACCCATTTCACTGGTCTCGGCTCTGTGAAAGATTACAGGCTTTGGACTACTTCTGGCCACAGTTGAGTATGAAAGTGGGAGCGGAGTCCTTAAGTGGACTGGGCATTTATGCATTAGGTGATTTGCCTTAAGTCAGAAAGTCTAGACTCTCCCTCCCCAGTGGAAATGTCAGAAATACAGCATATTATGACAAACTTCAGGACTCTTTTGAAACAGGAAAAATGAAGCCATTTGGGTGACCGCTGAAGCGAGTGGGCCCCACAGGTCTTGATTAAGGCACCTAAAGCAAAGGGAAAGTGTGGTGATTTGGCCTGTGGTTCCACAGTGCCCGGGAGTTGCTGATGGCTCAGACAGTAAAGAATCCAGCTGCAATGCAAGAGACCTGGGTTGGATCCCTGGGTTGGGAAGATCCCCTGAGGAAGGGAACAGTTACCCATTCCAGTATTCTGGCCTGGAGAATTCCATGAACAGAGGAGCCTGGCAAGCTACAGTCCATGGGGTCACAAAGAGTCGGACGTGATTGAGTGACTTTCACTTCCACAGTGCCCGGGTCTCACCTGGCTGGGTGAAGGCAGCCTCAGCTGGCAGGGAGTTCAGGACTTCAGCTAGATCTGAGTACCACCAATTTCCTACCTGGGAACAGTCCTTTAATCTCTCTCTGCCTTAGCCCCTTCATCTAGTAAGCAGACATAATCATTTTAACAGCCAGAATAGCTCACAGGTACTGACTGCCTCTGTGCCTGGCCCCAGAATGAATGCTTGATTCATTCACTCTTCTTGGCAACCAATGAGGCAGGTAGTCTTGGTATATTTCACTGATTCTAAGACCTTGAGAACCCCATGAACAGTAGGAAAAGGCAAAATGATAGGATATTGAAAGAGGAACTCCCCAGGTCAGTAGGTGCCCAATATGCTACTGGAGATCAGAGAAGAAATAACTCTAGAAAGAATGAAGAGATGGAGCCAAAGCAAAAACAATACCCAGTTGTGGATGTGACTAGTGATAGAAGCAAGGTCCGATGCTATAAAGAGCAATATTGCACAGGAACCTGGAATGTAGGTGCATGAATCAAGGCAAATTGGAAGTGATCAAACAAGAGATGGCAAGAGTGAATGTCAACATTCTAGGAATCAGTGAACTAACATGGACTGGAATGGGTGAATTTAACTCAGGTGACCATTATATCTACTACTGTGGGCAGGAATCCCTCAGAAGAAATGGAGTAGCCATCATGGTCAACAAAAGAGTCTGAAATGCAGTACTTGGATGCAATCTCAAAAACTACAGAATGATCTCTGTTCATCTCCAAGGCAAACCATTCAATATCACAGTCTATGCCCCAACCAGTAATGCTGAAGAAGCTGACGTTGAACGGTTCTATGAGGACCTACAAGACCTTTTAGAACTAACACCCAAAAAAGATGTCCTTTTCATTATAGGGGACTGGAATGCAAAAGTAGGAAGTCAAGAAACACCTGGAGTAACAGGCAAATTTGGCCTTGGAATGAGGAATGAAGCAGGGCAAAGACTAACAGAGTTTTGCCAAGAAAATGCACTGGTCATAGCAAACACCCTCTTCCAACAACACAAGAGAAGACTCTACACATGGACATCACCAGATGGTCAACATTGAAATCAGATTGATTATATTCTTTGCAGCCAAAGATGGAGAAGCTCTATACAGTCAGCAAAAACAAGACCAGGAGCTGACTGTGGCCCAGATCATGAACTCCTTATTACCAAATTCAGACTTAAATTGAAGAAAGTAGGAAAACCTCTAGACCATTCAGCTATGACCTAAATCAAATCCCTTATGATTATGCAGTGGAAGTGAGAAATAGATTTAAAGGCCTAGATCTGATAGATAGAGTGCCTGACGAACTATGGACAGAGGTTCATGACATTGTACAGGAGACAGGGATCAAGATCATCCCCATGGAAAAGAAATGCAAAAAAGCAAAATGGTTGTTTGAGGAGGCCTTACAAATAGCTGTGAAAAGAAGAGAGGCGAAAAGCAGAGGAGAAAAGGAAAGATATAAGCATCTGAATGCAGAGTTCCAAAGAAAACCAAGAAGAGATAAGAAAGCCTTCTTCAGTGATGAATGCAAAGAAATAGAGGGAAAGAACAGAATGGGAAAGACTAGAGATCTCTTCAAGACAATTAGAGATACCAAGGAACATTTCATGCAAAGATGTGCTCGATAAAGGACAGAAATGGTATGGACCTAACAGAGGCAGAAGATATTAAGAAGAGGTGGCAAGAATACACAGAACTGTACAAAAAAGATCTTCATGACCCGGATAATCACGATGGTGTGATCACTAATCTAGAGCCAAACATCCTGGAATGTGAAGTCAAGTGGGCCTTAGAAAGCATCACTACACAAAAAGCTAGTGGAGGTGATGGAATTCCAACTGAGCTGTTTCAAATCCTGAAAGATGATGCTGTGAAAGTGCTGCACTCAATATGCCAGCAAATTTGGAAAACTCAGCAGTGGCCACAGTTGAAAAGGTCAATTTTCATTCCAATCCCAAAGAAAGGCAATGCCAATGAATGCTCAAACTACCACACAATTGCACTCATCTCACATGCTAGTAAAGTAATGCTCAAAATTCTCCAAGCCAGGTTTCAGAAATTCGTGAACCATGAGCTCCCTGATGTTCAAGCTGGTTTTAGAAAAGGCAGAGGAACCAGAGATCAAATTGCCAACATCCGCTGGATCATGGAAAAAGCAAGAGAATTCCAGAAAAATATCTATTTCTGCTTTATTGACTATGCCAAAGCCTTTGACTGTGTGGATCACAATAAACTGTGGGAAATTCTGAGAGAGATGGGAATACCAGACCACCTCACCTGCTTATTGAGAAATCTGTATGCAGGTCAGGAAGCAACAGTTAGAACTGGACATGGAACAACAGACTGGTTCCAAATAGGAAAAGGAGTACGTCAAGGCTGTATGTTGTCACCCTGCTTATTTAACTTCTATGCAGAGTACATCATGAGAAACGCTGGACTGGAAGAAACACAAGCTGGAATCAAGATTGCCGGGAGAAATATCAATAACCTCAGATATGCAGATGACACTACCCTTATGGCAGAAAGTGAAGAACTAAAGAGCCTCTTGATGAAAGTGAAAGAGGAGAGTGAAAAAGTTGGCTTAAAGCTCAACATTCAGAAAACGAAGATCAGGGCATCTGGTCCCATCACTTCATGGGAAATAGATGGGGAAACAGTGGAAACAGTGTCAGACTTTATTTTTTGGGGCTCCAAAATCACTGCAGATGGTGACTGCAGCCATGAAATTAAAAGACGCTTACTCCTTGGAAGAAAAGTTATGACCAACCTAGATAGTATATTCAAAAGCAGAGACATTACTTTGCCGACTAAGGTCCGTCTAGTCAAGGCTATGGTTTTTCCTGTGGTCATGTATGGATGTGAGAGTTGGACTGTGAAGAAAGCTGAGTACCAAAGAATTGATGCTTTTGAACTGTGGTGTTGGAGAAGACTCTTGAGAGTCCCTTGGACTACAAAGAGATCAGCCAGTCCATTCTGAAGGAGGTCAACCCTGGGATTTCTTTGGAAGGAATGATGCTAAAGCTGAAACTCCAATACTTTGGCCACCTTATGCAAAGACTTGGCTCATTGGAAAAGACTCTGATGCTGGGAGGGATTGGGGGCAGGTGGAGAAGGGGACGACAGAGGATGAGATGGCTGGATGGCATCACTGACTCGATGAACTTGAATCTGAGTGAACTCCAGGAGTTGGTGATGGACAGGGAGGCCTGGCGTGCTGTGATTCATGGGGTCACAAAGAGTCGGACACGACTGAGTAACTGAATTGAACTGAAGATGTTTATTTTTTCTTTCATGTTTTAATATTGCCTGTTATCAGAATGCATCACATAATTGATAAGAGAGCATATATTTCGTGGCTTAATTTATATTTTTAATTCTTTCTTACTTGCATGGACATTGGTAGTATCTTGGATTCTTTGAGGAAATTGAGGCCCAGAGAGTGTAAATAACTCATCTAAGATCCTAAGCTAGAAAGTGTAGAGCTAGGGGCTTCCCGGGTGGTGCTAGTGGTAAATAACCCACCTGCCAATGCAGGAGACTTAAGAGATGCTGGTTCCATCTCTGGGTCAGGAAAATCCCCTGGCAAAAGGGCATGGCAACCCACTCCAGTATTCTTGCCTGGAGAATTCCATTGACAGAGGAGCCTGGCGGGCTAAGGTCCATTGGGTCGCACGAAGTCAGACATGAAAGAAGCGACTTAGCACACACACAGCACAGGACTTGAATCCAGGCTGTTTCTAAAGTTGACTTTCTTGTAAGGAGCTGGAGCTCCTGGTTTCTCCACTTACCCACTGTGTGATCTTGGGCAAGTTCTTAACCTCTCTGTACCTCAAGTTTTTCATCTGTAAAATGGTGATGATAATAATAGTGGTGCTTCACAGGATTGTAATGATGATTAGGCAATTCCACATACATAAAGCTCTTAAAATAGTGCTTGATGTGGTGAGTTTTCAATAAAATTTAGCTATTATTAGCTTTGATTATTATAAAGCAAAAACTAGCATCACTTGTTAGGAAGAGAGGCAGTTAGAAAAAAGAAGGATATCCAATTGCTTTTATTTTTATTTTTTATTTTTTTGGACAAATTTAGGACTGAATTAAAATTATGTAAATTGTTGAAAAAAAAAAAAGAAAAAAGAAGGATGTAACTAGTAAAAGAAGAACACGTTTATCAGTGTGTCCCTGAAATCCTCTCAGATAGACATGTTTACTGTAACTGGGGAAATGCTTTTGTGTTCTAAAACTGAGACAGCAAGTAAAAGTGAAATGGGAGAATGGGTTGAGGGGGCTGGTCCTTAGAGGTCAGGGAGAAGGGGGAGGTGAGTCAGACGGCTTGCCTGGGAAGTGGGGATAGCATCAGGGCCAGGTCAGGCGTGGGCACAGCTATGTGCAGGGCACGGTGTGTGGGGACTGAGCCCCTGACCAGAACGAAAGAGCGTTTTCAAGCTGCAGGTTACTATTCACTATTAAGTCAGGGAGAAGGAAATGGCAACCCACTCCAGTGTTCTTGCCTGGAGAATCCCAGGGACGGTGGAGCCTGGTGGGCTGCCGTCTCTGGGGTCGCACAGAGTCAGACACGACTGAAGCGACTTAGCAGCAGCAGCAGCAGTAAGTCAGGGGATCCATGTGGCGGGTCTCAACCCACATGTTCAGAGTGCAAGAAACGGGAAGAGAGGTGAACACAAGGAAAGCAGGTATCATGCGTAATGACAATAGACACTGGTTTTAGAGACTTGCATTTCAGTTAAGAAGGAATAGCTGTGTGTGATGTGTTGTGATGTAAAACGTATTTCTCTCTGAGGCTCTCAGTTCAAATGTTTGAAAGCTACGGAATTAAGGATATGAGATTAGATGTTGGCTGAAAAAGAAATACATGGAATGTGTTTAGTGTGTTTTAATATTAACAACCAAAGACCCTGCTCCTTCTGAAAACACTCGGGGATTCCAATATAGCTGAAGGGCCCTATAAAAGAGTCCCCCGCTTTGTGTCTCTGCCTTGAGGAACCTTACCACCCCTCCCCCTTCCTGGAGGACTCTGCCTCTCCTCTCTTCAGACTTTTGGCTTTGGACTCAGTTCCTGCCTCTGCCTCCCACGTCCTTTCCCATGTCATACTCCAAACCTAAACCTTCCCCAGGACAAGGCCATTTTTTGTTGATCCATGGAGCCCAGGACCTCCACACAGGATGCTTGGTCACCATAGGAGGCTAAGCTGCACCCTTTTAAGTTTTTTGTCAATATTATTGACATGTAAACAGCAAAGACATGGAAAAGTCATACTCCTCAGGAGTGATATTAACTTAGACCCCCTGGGGGCCCCCAGTCTGATCAGCTTGATTTAGCATTCAGATCAGGGGGTAGAAGGGAGCGGATCCTAAACCAAGAACCATCTCTTAGATTAGAACCAGGTAAAGAAGCTGAAACTCCAATACTTTGGCCATCTGATGCAAAGAACTGACTCATTTGAAAAGACCCTGATACTGGGAAAGATTGAAGGCAGGAGGAGAAGGGGACGACAGAGGATGAGATGGTTGGATGGCATCACCAACTCAATGGACATGAGTTTGGGTAAACTCCAGGAGTTGGTGATGGACAGGGAGGCCTGGCGTGCTACAGTCCATGGGGTCGCAAAGAGTCGGACACCACTGAGCAACTGAACTGAAAACAGCTATGGAAGCATAGATCTAGCCTAGTTTATACTAAACAGTGACCAATCACAAGTAATAAACTTTTCTTCTGCCATAGGAATTATATTAACATTGTTTTAAATATACACATGCAAAGTTTAGCATAACATGGGATGAAAAGGCCTGTAACATTTTGGGAGGCTCTTTTATTGGATCATAGCGCAAGGCCAAGTGCAAATGGTGTGAAGTTACTGTCAACAAGATATGGGGCATGGAATCAACCATTCCCTCCTTCCCTCTTAAGGCTACTATTCAAGCTACAAGAATTTGTGTGTTTTCTAAATTATTTTTACCTACCAGATAAAACAATTACTGGGAAATTAATTATCAGTCAACCTCATTGGGAGGTCCCGTAAGAAAAAGCAACGAAAACTTGTCTATGTGAAATTGGAAGTTGTCAGACTGTCTTACAAAAGGTGAGTGAAATACAGGTATTGATAGATTCAGATTAGTTCATTAAAATCCTCCCAAGATTAAAGAAAGTGCAAAACTTGGACATCACTTCCAAAACGTGGACAAAGACTTCACATGTAAGAATTGCCACGTGGAGGCATTTAACAGGCAGCCACTGTTTGTCAGTTCACGTAGTCTATAATTCAATTAGACATTATTATTAATGATTTCTTTTTGGTCACTCTTATACAATTAACCTTTTTCCATTAACTGTTTATCCTTCCAATTAATATGAAACAGGAAAAAAACTAACTTCTAGAACATATCCCTTGCCTTTTATTAAGAGAAAATTATTTCTTAGATTAAGTATTTACAAGTTAACCTATGCCCATAGGAACCTAACTATTGTGTAAACTGAGAAATTACTGTATTGCTTCTTAAGTCTTGAGAGAAATCCAGGTAGAATTCGGCAGCAGGCAGGAGAAAAGTGTGGCTTGATCCCTGGGTTCTTAAGGGATAAAGGGCAAGCTGGTCCAGCCTGAGGAGCTGAGCTGAGAGGAGACTCATGTTTCTTCATTGACATTCCTCAGATGCATTTCTGGAACACCTCATTTGTAAGCTGCTTTAACCCTGTGGCTTCCCTGGTGGTTCCGATGGTAAAGAATCTGCCTGAAATCCAGGAGACCTGGGCTCAATCCCTGGGTCAAAAAGATCCCCTGGAGAAGGAAGCGACAGGTTTTTACTGTTTATGAATAATAAATGAGGTTTTCCTACTTAGGCATGCAGCTTTAAGCACTTGTCTAATTTCTTCCTCCCCAAAGTGAAGAAAAGTCTACTGTATTTTCCTGCTGATATAAATTGAATATATTCATTACTAAAAACAACAATAAAAATATCAAAACAGTGCCTTGAGGAGAAAAGTAAAAGTTACCTGAAATCCACCTTTCTGAGAGAGAAACATCTCAGTGACCATCTTTTCCCATAACTCTTTATGCATTATGTACACATAGGTGTAAGTATGTAAGCACACATACATGATACATACGTTTTAAGAGAGCATTTTTAAGGGGTCAGTGATATACAATTCTCTGTATCTTAATAGCATATAATGGAAATTTTCCAGGTCAAGTGGTATAGATCATTCATTTTTAACTCTTGCATAATATCCTACTATATGGATTTTCACAGTTCATTCAGCTATTCTTTTATTAATGGACTTTTCATTTACTACCAGCTTTTTATTATTAAAAATAATGCTGTAATAATTGTCCTCAAATATACATATCTAGATACTAGGACATTTATTTCTGTACTCTAGAATCCCAGGAGTGGGACTGCTGGGTTGAACTGTATCTGCATTTAAATTGTCAATAGAGATCCTGAATTGCATTGCCTTTCCTCGTTCCCACCAGTCATGGGTGAGATCGCCCTGCCTGGCCCCCCATCTCTGCTAATAAGAGGAGCTATTACACGTTTATGTTTGCCACTCGGATGGGTGGCATCATGGCAATTCAAACTGTCATTTCTCTGTCTGTAGGGGAAGGTTGGACATTTTAGTGTACTTGTTTTTCTGTCAATTGCCTATTCAAACCCCAACCCCAATTTTGCTATTGAGTTAATTGTCCTTATCTAACTAAATTGTGAGTGAACTTTCTGTATAGTATTCAGTTCAGTTCAGTCCAGTTGTTCAGTCATGTCTGACTCCTTGCGACCCCATGGACCACAGCACGCCAGGCCTCCCTGTCCATCACCAACGCCCAGAGTTTACCCAAATTCATGTCCATTGAGTCAGTGATGCCATCCAGCCATCTCATCCTCTGTCGTCCCCTTCTCCTCCTGCCTCTAATCTTTCCCAGCATCAGAGTCTTTTCAAATGAGCCAGTTTTTCCCATCAGGTGGCCAAAGTATTGGAGTTTCAGCTTCAACATCAGTCCTTCCAATGAACACCCAGGACTGATCTCCTTTAGTATGGACTGGTTGGATCTCCTTGCAGTCCAAGGGACTCTCAAGAGTCTTCTCCAACACCACAGTTCAAAAGCATCAGTTCTTCAGTGCTCAGCTTTCTTTATGGTCCAACTCTCACATCCATACATGACTACTAGAAATATCATAGCCTTGACTAGATGGACCTTTGTTGGCAACGTAATGTCTCTGCTTTTTTTTATGCTGTCTAGGCTGGTCATAACTTTCCTTCCAAGGAGTAAGCGTCTTTTAATTTCATGGCTGCAATCAACATCTTCAGTGATTTTGGAGCCCAAAAAAATAAAGTCTGTCACTGTTTCCACTGTTTCCCAATCTATTTGCCAGGAAGTGATGAGAGCAATGGCAACCCACTCCAGTACTCTTGCCTGGAAAATCCCATGGGCAGTGGAGCCTGGTAGGCTGCTGTCCATGGGGTCGCTAAGAGTCAGACACGACTGAGCAACTTCACTTTCACTTTTCACTTTCCTGCATTGGAGAAGGAAATGGCAACCCACTCCAGTGTTCTTGCCTGGAGAATCCCAGGGATGAGGGAGCCTGGTGGACTGCCGTCTCTGGGATCACACAGAGTTGGACACAACTGAAACGACTTAGCAGCAGCAGCAGCAGATGAGACCAGAAGCCATGATCTCTGTTTTCTGAATGTTGAGCTTCAAGCCAACATT
Organism: Ovis aries; assembly: GCF_016772045.2. Taxonomy (NCBI): domain Eukaryota; kingdom Metazoa; phylum Chordata; class Mammalia; order Artiodactyla; family Bovidae; genus Ovis; species Ovis aries. The sequence goes on from NC_056056.1 coordinate 130,286,532, forward strand.
TTCACTCTCCTCTTTCACTTCCATCAAGAGGCTTTTAGTTCCTCTTCACTTTCTGCCATAAGGGTGGTGTCATCTGCATATCTGAGGTTACTAATATTTCTCCCGGCAATCTTGATTCCAGCTTGTGCTTCTTCCAGCCCAGCGTTTCTCATGACGCTTTCTAAATAAATTATGTAGACATGAACAGAATAGAAAATGCCCTACGTACAAAAATCGAAGCCAAACAAACTGTTTCCACTGTTTCCCCATCTATTTGCCATGAAGTGATGGGACCGGATGCCATGATCTTCGTTTTCTGAATATTGGGCTTTAGGCCAACTTTTTCACTCTCCTCTTTTACTTTCATCAAGAGGCTTTTAGTTCTTCCTCACTTTCTGCCATAAAAGTGGTGTCATCTGCATATCTGAGGTTATTAATATTTCTCCCAGCAATCTTGATTCCAGCTTGTGCTTCTTCCAGCCGAGTGTTTCTCATGATGTACCCTGCATATAAGTTAAATAAGCAGGGTGACAATATACAGCCTTGACGTACTCCTTTTCCTGTTTGGAACCAGTCTATTGTTCCATGTCCTGTTCTAACTGTTGCTTCCTGACCTGCATACAGATATCTCAAGAGACAGGTTAGGTGGTCTGGTATTCCCATCTCTTTCAGAATTTTCCACAATTTATTGTGATCCACACAGTCAAAGGCTTGGCATAGTCAATAAAGCAGAAATAGATGTTTTTCTGGAACTCTCTTGCTTTTTCAATGATGCAGTGGATGTTGGCAATTTGATCTCTGGTTCCTCTGCCTTTTCTAAAACCAGCTTGAACTTAAGGAAGTTCACAGTTCACATATTTCTGAAACCTGGCTTGGAGAATTTTGAGCATTACTTTACTAGCATGTGAGATGAGTGCAATTGTGCGGTAGTTTGAGCATTCATTGGCATTGCCTTTCTTTGGGATTGGAATGAAAACTGACCTTTTCCAGTCCTGTGGCCACTGCTGAGTTTTCCAAATTTGCTAGCATACTGAGTGCAGCACTTTCACAGCATCATCTTTCAGGATTTGACGTAGCTCAATTGGAATTCCATTACCTCCACTAGCTTTGTTCGTAGTGATGCTTTCTAAGGCCCACTTGGCTTCACATTCCAAGATGTCTGGCACTAGATAAGTGATCGCACCATCATGATTATTCGAGTTGTGAAGATCTTTTTTGTACAGTTCTTCTGTGTATTCTTGCCACCTCTTCTTAATATCTTCTGCTCCTGTTAGGTCCATACCATTTCTGTCCTTTATCGAGCCCATCTTTGCACGAAATGTTCCTTGGTAGCTCTAATTTTCTTGAGATCTCTAGTCTTTCCCATTCTCTTCTTTTCCTCTATTTCTTTGCATTGATAGCTGAGGAAGGCTTTCTTATCTCTTCTTGCTATTCTTTGGAACTCTGCATTCAGATGCTTATATCTTTCCTTTTCTCCTCTGCTTTTCACTTCCCTTCCTTTCACAGCTATTTGTAAGACCTCCCCAGACAACCATTTTGCTTTTTTGCCTTTCTTTTCCACGGGGATGGTCTTGATCCCTGTCTCCTGTACAATGTCATGAACCTCATTCCATAGTTCATCAGGCACTCTATCTATCAGATCTAGGCCCTTAAATCTATTTCTCACTTCCACTGTATAATCATAAGGGATTTGATTTAGGTCATACCTGAATGGTCTAGCGGTTTTCCCTATTTTCTTCAATTTGAGTCTGAATTTGGTAATAAGGAGTTCATGATCTGAGCCACAGTCAGCTCCTGGTCTTATTTTTGTTGACTGTATAGAGCTTCTCCATCTTTGGCTGCAAAGAATATAATCAATCTGATTTCAATGTTGACCATCTGGTGATGTCCACGTGTAGAGTCTTCTCTTGTGTTGTTGGAAGAGGGTGTTTGCTATGACCAGTGCATTTTCGTGGCCAAACTCTATTAGTCTTTGGCCTGCTTCATTCTGCATTTCAAGGCCAAATTTGCCTGTTACTCCAGGTGTTTCTTGATTTCCTACTTTTGCATTCCAGTCCCCTATAATGAAAAGAACATCTTTTTTGGGTGTTAGTTCTAAAACGTCTTGTAGGTCTTCATAGAACCGTTCAACTTCAGCTTCTTCAGCATTACTGGTTGGGGCATAGACTTGGATTACAGTGATATTGAATGGTTTGCCTTGGAGATGAACAGAGATCATTCTGTCATTTTTGAGATTGCATCCAGGTACTGCATTTCAGACTCTTTTGTTGACCATGATGGCTACTCCATTTCTTCTGAGGGATTCCTGCCCGCAGTAGTAGATATAATGGTCACCTGAGTTAAATTCACCCATTCCAGTCCATGTTTACTGATTTTTAGAATGTCAACATTCACTCTTGCCATCTCTTGTTTGACCACTTCCAATTGGCTTTGATTCATGGACCTGACATTCCACGTTCCTATGCAAGATTGCTCTTTACAGCATTGGAGCTTGCTTCTATCACCAGTCACATCCATAACTGGGTATTGCTTTTGCTTTGGCTCCATCCCTTCATTCTTTCTGGAGTTATTTCTCCACTGATCTCCAGTAGCATATTGGGCACCTACTGACCTGGGGAGTTCCTCTTTCAGTATCCTATCATTTTGCCTTCTCTTACTGTTCATGGGGTTCTCAAGGCAAGAATACTGAAGTGGCTTGCCATTCCCTTCTCCAGTGGACCACATTCTGTCAGACCTCTCCACTATGTCCCACCCATCTTGGGTTGCCCCGCTGGCATGGCTTGGTTTCATTGAGTTAGACGAGGCTGTGGTCCTAGTGTGATTAGATTGACTAGTTTTCTGTGAGTATGGTTTCAGTGTGTCTGCCCTTTGATGCCCTCTTGCAACACCTACCATCTTACTTGGGTTTCTCTTACCTTGGACGTGGAGTATCTCTTCACGGCTGCTCCAGCAAAGCGCAGCCACTGCTCCTTACCTTGGATGAGCGGTATCTCCTCACCACCGCCCTTCCTGACCTTCAATGTGGGATGGCTCCTCTAGGCCCTCCTGGGCCCACACAGCCGCCGCTCCTTGGACATGGGGTTGTTACTCCTGGCAGTGGCCCCTGGCCTCAGGCGTGGTTTTGCTCCTCCAGGCCACCACCCCTGGCCTCAGGCACTGTTCCTGGCCTCGGCCACCACCCCCGACCTCGGACGCGGGTTAGCTCCTCTCATCTGTTACTGTACCGTCGCGGCCTGGCACTCTCGGCCGCTGCCCCTGACCTCGGACGTGGGGTAGCTCCTCTCGCCAGTTGCAGCGTCCTTTAATTCGCTGATTCCTAGAATGTCGACATTCACTCTTGCCATCTCTTGTTTGACCACGTCCAGTTTGCCTTGATTTATGGACCTAACATTCCAGGTTCCTGTGCAAAATTGCTCTTTACAGCATCGGACCTTGCTTCTATCACCAGTCACATCCACAACTGGGTATTGTTTTTGCTTTGGCTCCATCCCTTCATTCTTTCTGGAGTTATTTCTCCACTGATCTCCAGTAGCATATTGGGCACCTAACAACCCGGGGAGTTCCTCTTTCAGCATCCTATTATTACTACCATAAACCACACACACACATATCTGAGTTCTATATAAATTTTACTGACTTTTTGGTAGAGTCCTATGCCACAGCTGTAACTTTTTAATTATTATTATGGCTTCTTAAGTAGTTTTAATTTAGAGTTTTAATACCACCATTCTTTATTCATTAATTTAAGAATATTTTGTCCAATTAAAAATAACGTTGGGAGTCTATTGGAGTGGTACCAAATTTTTATCTGTTTAGGAGAAAAGATTTATATATATATATATAATAATAAGCATTCCTTTCCAAGAACACAGTGTAGATTTCTATTCATTCAGATCTAATCTTTGCCCTCCAGTAGGGTTTTATTTTTTATATAGATCCAGTTTTTTTCTTGCACAATTTCTGTCTATTTTATAATTTTTCTCACTATTATGAGTGGATTATTTTTCTCATTTCCATTTTTGTATGGGTGTTGCTCATATAGAAAAAGCTAATTATTTTATGTCTTTTATCTTGTATCCACCCAGTTTATTGAATTCTTTATTACTTCTACTTGTTTTTTTGTTAGAGCTGCTTGGTGATAGAAGTATGAAGTGATATTATCAGCAAAGCATTTTACCTCTTTTTTCCCATATTTATATAGTGAATTTATGCTTATTGCATTTACTAGACTCTCCAAACAGTATTAAATAATAGTAGTGATAGTAGGCATTCCTGTCTTGTTCTTGATTTTAATGGAAACCACTTTAGCCGTATAAATACAAATGCATTAGCCCCATATTATTAGTTAATTATGCTGCAGTAACAAAACAACTCTAAAATACCAGGGCCTCATGACTACACAAGTTTATTTTTAGCTCACATAACATATTGGGTGCTAGTTGGTTGTGGTTCTGTGGCATGAGTCTTTTTTTTTTTTTCAGTGGCGAGGGGTAGAGAGAATCTGAACAAAATATAGAGTATGTATCTGGGATCATTCTTTCTGTAACAGAAAGAAAAGAGCAATGCCAAACCATGAAACGGTTCTTTTTTAAAAAGTTTTTCATTGAACAATAATTGCTTTACAATGTTATGATATATATATAGTCTGCTTAGTTGCTCAGCCATGTCTGACTCTTTGTGACCCCGTGGACTGTAGCCCTCCAGGCTCCTCTGTCCATGGGGATTCTCCAGGCAGGAATACTGGAGTGGGTTGCCGTGCCCTCCTCCTGGGGATCTTCCCAATCCAGGGATCAAACCCAGGTCTCCCGCATTGCAGGCAGATTCTTTACCGTCTGGGCCACCGGGGAAGCCTACACAGATAGACACAGACACACACACACACTCCCTTCCTCTTGAGCCTCCCTGCCACCTACCCACCATCCCACCCCTCTAGGTCATCACAGAGCACCAGGCTGGGCTCCCTGTGTTATAGAGAAGCTTCCCACTAGCTGCCTATTTACACATGAGAGTGTATATGTCAGTGCTACTCTCTCGGTATTTCCCATCTCCTTCCCCGCTGTGCCCACAAGTCCGTTCTGTACGTCTGTGCCTCTGTTCCTGCCCTGCAAATAGGTGCATCAGTGCCATCTTTCCAACTTCCGTGCGCCCATGCTCAGGCATGTCTGACTCTTTGCAACCCTGAGCACTGGAGCCTGCCAGGCTCCTCTCTCCATGGAATTTTCTGGGCAGGAATACTGGAGTGGCTTGCCATTAACTACTCCAGGGGATCCTCCCAACCCAGGGACTGGACCCCCATCTCCTGTGTCTCCTGCATTGGCAGGTGGATTCTTTACCATACGCATTGAAAAAAAGTGAAAGTTGTTCAGTTGTGTCTGCCTCTTTGTGACGCCGTGGACTGTAGTCCATGGAATTCTCCAGGCCAGAATACTGGAGTGGGTAGCCTTTCCCTTCTCCAGGGGATCTTCTCAACCCTAGAATTGAACCCAAGTCTCCCACATTGCGGGAGGATTCTTTACCAGCTGAGCTACAAGGGAAGCCCAAGAATACTGGAGTGGGTAGCCTTTCCCTTCTCCAGCAGATCTTCCCAACCCAGGAATCAAACCAGGGTCTCCTGCATTGCAGGCTGATTCTTTACCAACTGAGCTATCAGGGAAGCCCACCATATGCATTAATATACAAAATTTGTTTTCCTCTTACTTCATTCCATGTAATACCCTCTAGGTTCATCCACCTCAGTTCAAATGACTCATATTTAATGAAATCATTCTTAATGTTTCTGCTCAGAAATGACATGTATCATTTCTACTTACCTTCACAGGCCACAGAAAAGTCGCAAGATCGAGCTTAATGTCAATGTCATGAAAAAGAATAATCCAAACAGGGAGAGCAGCAAATAATTGGAAACAATAATACAATCTACCATATCTACCCCAGGTCTGAAATATTTTCTTTCCTTCCTTTCGTTCACAAAATAAACATGTCCATTCTTCCCCCAAAGTTCTATCTAATTATGAGTGATAAGTCTATTCATTTATAGTAGTCTCTATGTCATATTCGGATGTGACTCCTCTTGATCTTGAAGCCTAGAAACTATTTTAAAAAACTACCCTCTCTCTCTCTCCATATAAATATGTATACCCTCAATGCCTCCAACATACAACAATAGAAACAGACATGGTACACCTTCTATTTACACTCCCATTGAAAGGTGGGAAGATACATCAGTCACTGATCATAGCAATTCTGAAACCTCACCCAGGAAATGCTGTCAGGACCTCAAATCCTGGGTAAAGGAAAAATTCTTTTTTTTTTAAGTATTTTTTTATTGAATAGAAGATTCTTTAAATTCTTCAAATTACTGTTTTCATCAGAAAATACCCAGAAGTAGAATCACTGAATCATATGGTAGTTCTGTATAAAAAGTTCATAATATTTTCCAAACTGGTTACACTAATTTTGGAGAAGGAAAGGGCAACCCACTCCAGGATTCATGCCTGGGAAATCTCATGAACCTTCCAGGCTATAGTCCATAGAGTCACAAAAGAGTTGGACATGATTTAGCAACAGAATTTCACTTTCACGCCAATTTATATTTCTACCAACATTTCTCCTCATCCTTGCCAACACTTGTTATATAGTTGTCCTTTTTACAATAGCCATTCTGAGAGGTGTGGGTAATATCTCATTATAGTTTTGATTTGATTTCCCTGATAAGTGATGTTGAGCATCTTTGCATGAGTCTGTTGGCCATCTGTATGTCTTTGGAAAAATATCCATTCAGGTACTCTGCTCATTTTGTAATCAACTAGTTTGGTTTTTTTGTTTTTGTTCTGAGCTGTACAAGTTCTTTGTATATTTGGATATTAATCTCTTTTTGAATATGTTGTTTGCAAATGTTTTCCTCCCATTTAGAAGGCTGCCTTTTTGTTTTGCTGATTCTTGCCTCCTGTATCATAGATTAATGGACCACATATGTGTGTGTTCATTTTTGGTCTCTTATGCTGTCTGGTATTCCCATCTCTTTCAGAATTTTCCACAGTTTATTGTGATCCACACAATCAAAGGCTTTGACATAGTCAATAAAGCAGAAATAGATGTTTTTCTGGAACTCTCTTGCTTTTTCCATGATCCAGTGGATGTTGGCAATTTGATCTCTGGTTCCTCTGCCTTTTCTAAAACCAGCTTGAACGTCAGGGAGTTCACGGTTCACGTATTGCTGAAACCTGGCTTGGAGAATTTTGAGCATTACTTTACTAGCATGTGAGATGAGTGCAATTGTGCGGTAGTTTGAGCATTCTTTGGCATTGCCTTTCTTTGGGATTGGAATGAAAACTGACCTTTTCCAGTCCTGTGGCCACTGCTGAGTTTTCCAAATTTGCTGGCATACTGAGTGCAGGACTTTCACAGCATCATCTTTCAGGATTTGAAACAGCTAAATTGGAATTCCATCACCTCCACTAGCTTTGTTCGTAGTGATGCTTTCTAAGGCCCACTTGACTTCACATTCCAGGATGTCTGGTTCTAGCTTAGTGGTCACATCATCATGATTATCTGGGTCATGAAGATCTTTTTTGTACAGTTCTTCTGTGTATTCTTGCCACCTCTTCATAATATCTTCTGCTTCTGTTAGGTCCATACCATTTCTGTCCTTTATCAAGCCCATCTGTGCATGAAATGTTCCCTTGATATCTCTGATTTTCTTGAAGAGATCTCTAGTCTTTCCCAATCTGTTGTTTTCCTCTATTTCTTTGCATTGATCGCTGAAGAAGGCTTTCTTATCTCTTCTTGCTATTCTTTGGAACTCTGCATTTAGATGCCTATATCTTTCCTTTGCTTTTCACATCTCTTCTCTTCACAGCTATTTGTAAGGCCTCCCAGACAGCCATTTTGCTTTTTTGCATTTCTTTTCACAATAAACTGTGGAAAATTCTGAAAGAGATGGGAATACAAGACCACCTGACCTGCCTCTTGAGAAATCTGTATGCAGGTCAGGAAGCAACCGTTAGAACTGGACATGGAACAACAGACTGGTTCCAAATAGGAAAAGGAGTACGTCAAGGCTGTATACTGTCACCCTGCTTATTTAACTTATATACAGTGTACATCATGAGAAACGCTGAACTGGAAGAAACACAAGCTGGAATCAAGATTGCTGAGAGAAATATCAACAACCTCAGATATGCAGATGACACCACCCTTATGGCAGAAAGTGAAGAGGAGCTAAAAAGCCTCTTGATGAAAGTGAGAGAGGAGGGCGAAAAAGTTGGCCTAAAGCTCAACATTCAGAAAACGAAGATCATGGCATCCAGTCCCATCACTTCATGGCAAATAGATGGGGAAACAGTGGAAACAGTGTCAGACTTTATTTTTCTGGGCTCCAGAATCACTGCAGATGGTGACTGCAGCCATGAAATTAAAAGATCCTTGCTCCTTGGAAGAAAAATTATGAGCAGCCTAGATAGCATATTTAAAAGCAAAGATATTACCTTGCTGTCTAAGGTCCGTCTAGTCAAGGCTATGGTTTTTCCTGTGGTCATGTATGGATGTGAGAGTTGGACTGTGAAGAAGGCTAAGCACCGAAGAATTGATGCTTTTGAACTGTAGTGTCGGAGAAGACTCTTGAGAGTCCCTTGGACTGCAAGGAGATCCAACCAGTCCATTCTGAAGGAGATCAACCCTGGGATTTCTTTGGAAGGAATGATGCTAAAGCTGAAACTCCAGTACTTTGGCCACCTCATGAGAATAGTTGACTCATTGGAAAAGACTCTGATGCTGGGAGGGATTGGGGGCAGGTGGAGAAGGGGACGACCAAGGATGAGATGGCTGGATGGCATCACGGACTCGATGGACATGAGTCTGAGTGAACTCTGGGAGATGGTGATGGACAGGGAGGCCTGGCGTGCTGCGATTCATGGGGTCGCAAGGAATCGGACATGACCGAGCGACTGAACTGACCTGAACTGATGCTGTCCCATTGGTCTACGTTTCCATTTTGTGCTAGTACCATACTGTTTTGATTTTTCTAGCTTTAAAGTTTAGTTTGAGGCCAGGAAACATGTTACCTTTAGCTTTGTTCTTCTTCCTCAAAATTTTTTTGGCTATTTAGGGTCTTTCATTCTTTCATGAAAAATTTATGATTATTTGTTCTAATTCTGTGAAAAATACCATTGGTATTTTGATAGGAATTGCATTGATTCTGTAGACTGCCTTAGGTAGTAAGGTAATTTTAAAAATATTCTTCCTATCTATGTCGATGAGATGTCTTTTCATTTGCTTACATCATCTTCAATTTCTTTTATCAGTGTTTTATAGTTTTCCAACTTTAGGTCTTTATCTTCTTAATTGGATTTATTCCTAGATATTTTTTTCTTTTTGACACAATCATAAATAGTATCTTATTTTTTTCCTTCTGTGAAATACTTTGCTGTTAATGTACAGAAATACAACAGATTTCTTTAATTGTATCCTACCACTTTATTGAATTTATTTATTCATTTTTAAATTTTATTGGTGGAGTATTTAGAATTCTGTCTATATAATATCATGATATCTGCAAACAGTAAGTTTTACTTCTTCATTTCCTGTTTATATTCCTTTTATTTATTTTTTGTTTCTGATTTCTGTGGCTAGGGTTTCTAATGTTGAATGTGTTGAATAAAAGCTGTGAAGGTGTGCATCTTCATCTTGCTCCTTATCTTAGAAGAATGCCTCATCTTTTCATCATGAGCATAACATTGACTGGAGGTCTATCATATGTGGTCTTTATTATGTTGAGGCCACCAGAGTTCTATGCTCCAGGGGTGCTGCTTACGTTGGCTTCCTGGCCCTTCTGCTGTGGTGGAGCTGACTGCTGTGGGCACACTACGCAGGGCTGGCTCCATCCAGTTTGGCTCCCAGGCTGAATCTTATGTAGTGGCTGCTGTCCTGCTGGCAAAGTGGGCCAGGTCCTGGGGGGAGGCCTAGCATCAACCTGCTGGTGGGCAGGTACGCCCCAGTGCTGACGGGCTAGAGGGAGGATTAGAATAGCACTTGCCATCGTCGCTGTCCTTGTAGTAGACTGAGCTCCCCCCAGTAGCTACCACCCATGTCTGTATCCCCAGGGAGAGTCCCTGTTGCCTCCCACCTCTCTGGGAGGTTATCCAAGTTAAGCCAGTGATTCTGACTCAGACTTCTTTCAAATTACTGCCTCTACTGTGTACTCAGAGCATGTGGGATTTTGTACACACCCTTTAAGAGGAGAGTCTGTTTCCTACAGCCCTCCAGCTCTCCCATACATGAGCCCTGCTGGTTTTCAAAGCTAGATATTCAGGGGTCTCATCTTCTTCATGCAGGACCCGCAAGCTGGAGAGATGGATGTGGGCCCAGACCCCTTGCTCTTGGAGAGCAAGTTCTTGAGAGAAGTTGGATAATTGTGATAATCCTTGCATTTGTGAGTTGCCTACTCAGGATATGGGTCTTGCCTGTATTGCATTCCCACCCCTCCTACCCATCTCATTGTGGTTCTTTCTTTATATTTTTCAGTTCAGTTCAGTTCAGTTCAGTTCAGTTCAGTTCAGTCGCTCAGTCATGTCCGACTCTTTGCGACCCCATGAATCGCAGCACGCCGGGCCTTCCTGTCCATCACCATCTCCCAGAGTTCACTCAAACTCACGTCCATCGAGTCAGTGATGCCATCCAGCCATCTCATCCTCTGTCGTCCCCTTCTCCACCTGCCCCCAATCCCTCCCAGCATCAGAGTCTTTTCCAATGAGTCAACTCTTCACATGAGGTGGCCAAAGTACTGGAGTTTCAGCTTCAGCATCAGTCCTTCCAAAGAAATCCCAGGGATGATCTCCTCTAGAATGGACTGGTTGGATCTCTTTGCAGTCCAAGGGACTCTCAAGAGTCTTCTCCAACACCACAGTTCAAAAGCATCAATTCTTCGGCGCTTAGCCTTCTTCCCAGTGCAACTCTCACATCCATACATGACTACTGGAAAACCATAGCCTTGACTAGACGGACATTTGTTGGCAAAGTAATGTCTCTGCTTTTTAATATGCTGTCTAGGTTGGTCATAACTTTTCTTCCAAGGAGTAAGCGTCTTTTAATTTCATGGCTGCAGTCACCATTTGCATTTTTTGGAGCCCAGAAAAATAAAGTCTGACACTGTTTCCACTGTTTCCCCATCTATTTCCCATGAAGTGATGGGACCAGATGCCATGATCTTTGTTTTCTGAATGTTGATCTTTAAGCCAACTTCTTCACTCTCCTCTTTCACTTTCATCAAGAGGCTTTTAGTTCCTCTTCACTTTCTGCCATAAGGGTGGTGTCATCTGCATATCTGAGGTTGTTGATATTTCTCCCAGCAATCTTGATTCCAGCTTGTGTTTCTTCCAGCCCAGCATTTCTCATTATATACTCTGCATATAAGTTAAATAGGCAGGGTGACAATATACAGCCTTGATGTACTCCTTTTCCTATTTGGAACCAGTCCGTTGTTCCATGTCCAGTTCTAACTGTTGCTTCCTGACCTGCGTACAGATTTCTCAAGAGGCAGGTCAGGTGGTCTGTATTCCCATCTCTTTCAGAATTTTCCACAGTTTATGGTGATCGACACAGTCAAAGGCTTTGGCATAGTCAATAAAGAAGAAATAGATGTTTTTCTGTTGTGGAAAATCTTTTGTGCTGGTTTTCAGGTCATCCTCATAGATAGTTTCTCTGTAAATAGTTGTAATTTTGGAGTGCCCATGAGACGAGGTGAGCTCAGCATCTTCCTACTCCATTATCTTGGCCATGCTTCCATTTTCATTACTTTCCTGGTAGTTTATTAATATCCATTTATTATTGTCTCATTTTTATCTGCAAGCATACTAAAATTAAATATTTTCTTTTTTTCCTCATGCGCTCTTATGATTTAGCCTCTACTTTTAAACTGAAGGCTTCTGCATTTCCCTTCAGCTTCAAATATTCAATATATCTCATGGATACACCTAGTTCAGTATGCCTGAACATGTTAACATTTCTCTGAATCAATAATAACTGTATTTTTCTCAATTATTTGTATAACTCCCCTACCCCATGTAGATGCTCAAGCTAGAAACATAGGATTAATTCTTGACCCCAACCTGCTCCTCACATACATATCCAATCAAACACCAAATCCTGATTATTATACCTTCTAAAGTAGGTTTACCTTCCTTTCATCTTCTCCATTGCTGCTGTTGCTGCCCCAGTTTTACTTTCATCATCTATAGCAGATTATTACAAAGACTTTATATGCAAGACTTTCCTTTCTTTTCCCTGCTTCAAGCCCCATTCCACCCAAAATATATCCCTCAAAACCTCTAGGCTGATTTATCTATAAAGAAAATCTCACCATATGGTGTCCTCACTTGAAAATCCTTCAGTGCTCCTATTTTAAACACAACCTTGACATAGTCTATCAGGCCTTTTATATCCCCTCCTGAAGAGGAGAGCAGCTAACAGCATTAATAAATGAGTGTGAAACATTTAATGAATTATTCTGTTACTATGTCTTTGTACTTACAGATAGATGGAAAGCATTGGTAGAGAAAGGGACTAACGTATTCTCTGTCTACTGTGAACCAAGTCTTGTGCTAGGGTTTTAAAATTTCATTTAATCATTATAACATGATTGTGAGATAGGCATGTAGGAAATGCTTTCAGCTATAAGAAGCAGAATATCTCACTGATGATAGTGAGTGAGTGTCTTTAAACCTCAAAGACAGTCAATTCTCTCATATTACAATAAACGTAGAAGTTGGCATTTCATCCGTTCGATGATGCCGTCAAAGGCTCTTAGAGTCTTTCTACTTTTCTATTCTGCTATACCTAGCAAATTGCCTTTTCATTCTTATTCACCTTTTTTCCATAATGCAAGATGGCTAATGAAGCCCCAGATTTCAGAGAGAAGAAAGAAAAGAGGTAATACGAATGAGATCTCTTTTGGGGCTTTAGAAGGAAGCAGAAGTTCTCTCAGAAGCCCCCAACAGGTTTCCATGTACCTCTCATTGGCCAGAACTGGGTCAGTGGCTACCCCTATCTGCAAAGAAGATGAAAGAACAAGAACTTCAGGTCTTCCAGCCTCAAAGAAGCTGCATTCACTGCAATGGTGAATTGCAGTAAGAGATAAGGAGACTAGAGGTGACTAGAAAGTGGACCCAGGAGAATGACTTCACTGATCTCATTATCTCCAATTTATAGATAAGATCAAGGTTGCCAAAGCTCTACTGCTGGTAAGTGATAAGCCCTAGATTATGGACTGAGTTTTGTTTCCAAAGTCTGTACTGTCTTCTGTATACTACTGCAATCGCTCCACATACTCTTAAGAGTAGAATTTCAGATATTTACACATGATTAAGGGACATTTCTTGGCACCATTTCCCCCAAAGTCACATCACACCATATTCTCAGGCATCGGATAGAATCACTTAGAATAAAGATGAAGCCACCCTCTTGCCTCTTTGATGAAGTCACATGTAAATTGTGTTCCTTTTGTAAATAGAAAATTTAGGGACTATGTTAAGCCTGTATTAGATGGACTTTGAAAGAAATTGCATTCAAAGTATTTAAACCCCTACAATATGCATCCTCTAATCTTCCTGATCCACAACTGAGAATCCTTGTCAAAATTCATCATTTAGTTGTGAATAAGACTTGAGACATAGTCATCCTGACCTTTGGACATTTCACTTAGCCTAATGAATAGCCTGTAACTTATTTAACAAAGATAGTTAAACCTCCTCTAATATGTCAAAGAAAAAATTTTAAATATTCTCCTTAGGAACAGGTTCATTTCAACACAGAATTTCTAAGAACATCTCATATGAAATTTTATGTCTTAAGTTTCCTTCATCCTTGCTTTCATAAAATGGGAATCCACAGGTCAGTAATCTTGTTTTTGGCTCCTGAATAACAAGAATTTAAACCTTCTAGTTTTTAGTTATTGTGCAATGATTGTGACATCACAATGGGAAGAATAGGACCTCAGGTCATAAGAAGGGGAGGAAGTGAATATATACAGAAAAACATAAAATGTGTATAAATTCTGACTCCCCTGGAAATCATTCATCTCTGACAGTAATTTTTAGTTCTACCTGCTGAAAACAGATTTTCTATAAAAATGAAACTACAACTTAACATTCAGGGTTACAAAAAAAGTTCTCAGAAACATGTAGATGGTATTTTCTTTTTCATATCTCAAAGCTTTTTCTTCGGAAGCACACCAATCTCAGCCATTAAAATGAACTAGAGAGTCCTACATCCATCATCAAATCCTGGATAATCAAGAACCTTCATGCCACTCTCTGAGCACCATTGAATTAAAAACTACTGCATTGTTGCCAGCCTAATGGTTTTAATGATGTCTTCCTTTTTTCTTTCAAATTTAGACAGTCGATTTTCCTATAATGAAAGCATATTACTATTAGAGAAACAAAATACCTTGCGGAGAAATTTACAGCTTTCAATGAGGAATAGTCATTTCTTCACAGAGTTCTTTCTTGCAAAATCCTTTGACAGATTTGAGTTTCTATTCTGTGAGTTTTCACGTGGGAATAATGTTAGAAAATACTATTAAAGCAGGCATATATATCATATATAAAATCTTAAGACTCTAATGGATGGTACAGAGATAAAAGAAACACATTACAGAAGCAAACCCTGCAGCATTCTTCAGACTTGGTTTATGCCACAACAAAATGTTGCTATAGAAACATTCAATCCTCAACAGAATTCCTGGAAGTTAGAAATCTGTCTGCAGACTTGCTTCCAGATGCTGACTGGCTGGCTTGTTAAATAAAACTTGGCATTTATTGTATGGGAAATTTTATCTCAAAACATACTATGAAAACTAGCTGGTACTCACAATGGGGAGAAAAATATTAATACGGTGAGAACATCTAGTCTGGTAGATTTCTCAGGATTTTGGATTCAGTGCCTGTCAGCCTGATGGTTTCCTCTTCTTCCCTCATGAATACTCTCTATAAAGAAGTAGCTCTAAAATAGGATCAACCCTTCCTAACCAGACTTCCCTGGTGGCATAGATGGTAAAGCATCTGCCTACAATGCGGGAGATCTGGGTTCAATCTCTGGGTCGGGAAGATCCCCTGGAGAAGGAAATGGCAACCCACTCCAGTACTTTTGCCTAGAAAATCCCATGGACAGAGAAGCATGGTAGGCTACAGTCCATGGGGTCACAAATAGTCGGACACGACTGAGTGCCTTCACTTTCTTTCTTCCTAACCAGGTGATGAGAAATCACTGTTAATGCAATTGTTCATTCCCATTAAGCAGGTTAAGTCATTCTCACTACTAGTGAGAAAACCAAGTTTTCTTATAGATAGTTTGGGTCTCTCTTTAAGAGTAATTTTCCTCTAGTAATTATACAGCAGTTTGATCTCAGAAAACAGACTGATTAATTAGGAAGCAGCTAAATGAGTTCTTTTAACATGTCTAAAGATATTCCTGCTTCTTTTCTTATCCTCTTCAATCAAACTGACAGCTTTTTAAAAACCCCCTTAAATAGCGAATGCATAACAATTAGGTTGGAACTCGAAGAATTACCACTGGCCTTAGTTTAAGGAGGAATTTTAGAACCTAAAGAAGCGGAGTACCCTATTCATTTAAAGTTGCTCCGTCAGACGTTTCCCTGGGCAGACACCACCCATTTCTCTCCCTTCTTCTCATCCTATTGTTTTCCTTCATTTGGCGGCTTTGACCACCACTGGAGAAAACCAGCTCATCTCCATTTGAACATTTGTCCTCAGGCTGGGAGCTCAGCCTTCCACTGAGATAATAACTTCTTTCCTTGTCACCTCTTGCTCACAATCCCAGAATATCCAAAGTTTGATAAATGTATATACATAGAGTAGAAAGTATTCTCTTGTGCCCTAAAAAAATTGGGGGGAGGGGAGCCCCATTCCAGAAGTGTGGGTTGTAAATAGTGATTTCTTTCCAAAAAGGACAGTATAGAAAGGGGGGGCAGTGAGCAAAAGCGTGATCTTATAGTGGAGAAACAGTATGGAATCTACTTCAAGGCAGGTTATTAAAGTCAACATCAATAGTCGTAAATCACATTAACTGCATGCACCGTGGAGACGATATGATGGAAATGGCTCTTATCTCTGTGATCCTCTTCCTCTAAAACGTCTAACGCTAAGCTAATCATGAGGAAAACTTCAGACAAACCCCAGCAGTGGGGTATGCTGTAATATGACTAACGGGGATTCTTCAAAACCGTCAAGGTCATCAAAAACAGGGAAACTATGAAAAACTGCCACAGCCAAGAGGAGCGTAAGAGGACATGATGACTAAATAGTAGTGTGGCATCCTCGGACAGGAAAAGTACACTTGGTAGTAATTAAGGAAATCTGAGGGGACCGTGGACTTTAGTCAGTAATAATTTATTGATGTTCACTCATCCTTTGTACCAAATGTAGCACACTAATGTGAGATGTTAATAATAGGGGAACTGGGTGCCAGCCAGCAACTCAGTGTACTGTCTGCTCAATTTTCTGTCAGTCTAAAACTGTTCTGTAAATAAACTCTATTAATGAAAATAAGGGAGAGAGAGGAAAGACTGGGGAGCATGGGTAGCTAATGAGGCCTAGCAAGCTCAGTGTTTGCCGTCATTGACTTTGGGACCAAAGTGGGTCTCTAGGAGGATGTGAGGCATCAGTCCCCCCACCCCCGAGGACTTGGTCTGGCTGAGATGGACTGGACGCAGGTGAGAATGAGAACCACGTGCTCCCCATCTCTGTGCCTCCGGTCCAGCACAAAACCTTCAGCGTGAGCTCTGACATTCATTAAGCATCCACTAGGGGCCTGACACTGTGCTAAGCGCTTTAGGTACCTTGTCTCACACAGGTGTTCATGGGAGGGAAAGCGAGTCGCTTACCCAAGGACACAGGATTTGAACTCGGGCAGTTTGACCTCAGAGCCCCATTCTGTGTACTACCGCCGGCAGATGCTCCATAATGCAGATCTGAAATGATTTGCTGTTGTCCATGTTACATTTCAGGTATGAATCTCTGGTTTGGATCACTAAAATTCTCAAACTATGTTTGGCAGACCCAGTTGATCCTCAGCATCAGATTTATAGCCCTGGGGTCTGACTATGAAGACAGGTCACTAAGATCTGTGACATATAGCAGTTTATGATATCACTGAGGCATGGACCAGACTCGCTCTGCTGTGAGGCTAGAGGTGGCACTCTGTTTAGCAGTCACTTACGTGCGGCACTCTCAGGTCTAATGCTTGTGGACCTGGATTCTCAGATGCCATCCTGCTTAGCAGTCACTTACGTGCGGCACTCTCAGGTCTAATGCTTGTGGACCTGGATTCTCAGATGCCATCCTGCTTAGCAGTCACTTACGTGCGGCACTCTCAGGTCTAATGCTTGTGGACCTGGGTTCTCAGATGCAGCCTCTTTGGCTCCAGCACTCAGCAGTTCCGCACACTGATAGAGGCTTCCTCCTTGGTGCACAGGCTCAGAAGTGATACTGATGACAAATGTGTACGTGGATTTCTCACCTTGATGCCTAATCAACTGTTCTCACAGCATCACTGCTTCCCAGGTGGTGCTAGTGGTGAAGTACCTGCCTGCCAGTGCAGGAGATGTAAGGGACAGAGGTTCGATCCCTGGGTCAGGAAGGTCCCCTGGAGGAGGACATGACAACCCACTCCAGTATTCTTGCCTGGAGAATTCCATGAACAGAGGAGCCTGGTGACTACGGTCCACAGGGTCACAAAGAGTCTGACAAGACCGAAGTGACTTAGGACACACGCACAGCACCAAAGCACAGGTCATTAAAAAATAGATGTGAGTTGTAATTGAACACATGACCAAATGCTTTTCCCATATGCTTGGGCATCATGGTTCCCCCAGGACAATCCATCTTAGGACTGTTATGTCCAAATAATTATTAGCAATGCCCTCTTTACTTTTCAAAACGTTCACATCTGAATGATAACGTACACAGCCACCATGTCTATAATACAGAGACAGATAATCTGCCACTCCCAAGCTAAAAGCTCTCGAGACCATGCCAACTGCCTTTGCAATATGTCGGTGACAGCTGGCCCTCTTGTTCCTAGAGCTTTGGTAGAGTGAGTTCATCCGAACAAAAGTGATGTTGAAAAAGAAATCAGGGTTTTCGGGGGTATGACTATTTATTCATTCCACACAGATGAATGGTTTTGCAACTTTGTTCAATTTCAGCTATATTTCTTTTGCAGCCAAAGAGTGTAGCTGTTGCAGCAAACATATTTATTAAGAAAGAAATATGTTTTGTCACCATCACCTAAGCTCCAAAACTAGATGGTTGCCCTTAAGTGACAGGTGACATCATCCTCTTTGAGGATGGTCAACGTGGTCAAGCGTGAAGCCACACTGAGCACCAGGGCATCAACAGCCATCTTCTTGGAACAGGGCCAAAAGAAATAAACACTTGAATTCAAATCCTCTTGTCTTCTAATTTAAAGGTGTTGGCAGTTCTCATGCTTGACATACACCCCAAATTTCTTTTCTAGGCTCGTATATCTTATCTTACACTGTATACATTTTAAAAAAAATTTTGGCTGCATGGGATCTTAGTTCCTTCACCAGGGCTCAAACCCTCATCCCCTGCAATGGAATCACAGACTCTTAACCACTGGATTGCCAAGGAAGTCCCTGAGTGTCCTAAAATTTGACCATGTTGCTGTATCACCCATCACCATGGACCTCTTCTCTAGTTCTTTACTCTTCTATCTAGGTCACATTGCTGTGTCTATCTCTTTATCATTTGCCAGGTTAATAGATTTGCTGAACACTATGGGTTTTCCCTGACAAAACCTTTTAAGCTAAGTACCAGCTGTTAATTCCTATCATTTACTTTCTCTCAAGAATTTTAAAATTTGTTGCAAAAGCCTCTTCTCACAGGGTCACATAGCAGCCTCCAATAAATTCATGTACTCAATTCTAAGTGTTGATAAAACGTCTTCTGTGTGGTAAAGGCCACTGCGGCTGACTCTAACTAATTGCAGTATAAACGTGAATCCAAACCCACATGCTAGCATGTCTATTGTTACTACTATTGAGGAGATGTTTTTACTTGCTCAGAACTTTGGTCAAGACAGACACATTTATTTCTCATCTCTCTTAGAGAGCAACTGTTTTCTAGCCCATTCTTTCAGGGTCCCAGATTTATATCGTCATCTCATTGCCACCCCTGACTTTAGCGAGGCCAAGATCTTGTTTTTGTTCCCACAGAGCTGCTGAAACTATGTTTCTTAGTTCTGAAACTGGCAAATACCGTCTGAGCCTGGGCTTTCAACAGTTTGTTTTGGGCCCCCAAGGATTTCTCGTACTTTTTTTCATTCTCATCTTTGCACTTGAGAATATATTGATTATATTTTAACCATCTTTCCCAAGTATGCTGTAGTGGAAGGAATTTCAAATTACTACCATATTATAGATAATGGAGGTTAATACTGATAACTATCAGGGAAGTACAGGAGTGTTTTTTTCTTTTTTTTAGCGCTGCCCTTAATGAGGTTACCATCTTGTTGGGCATTTATTTGGAGATATCTTAGAAAGAAATAAAGAAATCTCTTTTAACGGTAGACTCTCCTAGACATGTGTCAGTTGTAACAAACATGCTGGGTTCATGGCTCTTCCACCATATCCCAGCATTGCAGCCAGGAGCTTTGTACTGTTGCTTGGGTTAAGTAGATTTATCATCCAAGTGAGCGGCAAGAACTTAGCGAAATACATTTGAAGGTTAGAGCAAGAAAACCATCTAAGATAAAAAGCCTTGTGAATAACGAAGGAAAGATGTTCATTTATCACTCAGACCAGGATATATTCATTCCCCAAGCAAAGCTGAGAAATCCTGTAGAATCCCAGGGGGAGGGCATCAAATAAGCAGTGCTTTTCATGGAAGGAGTTGTCTGACCAATAGATGTCAGAATCATCTCAGAAGTTTGTTTTTACAAATAGAGTTGAGGACTCCACTCTCACCTATCCTGATTCAGTAGACAGAAGCAGAATCTGGAACTCTGTCTTTTTAGCAAGCACCTCTGGTAACTATTCAGTGCAGTGAAGTGGGAGAAGCCGAGTGCCAACTGTGTTTGCATTTGCAGGAGTAGGGTGCCATCATTTCAGGAGCCCTGCTGATTCATGCAGCAGGAACAGAAAGAGCCAAACAGTAGAAAACCTGTTTGTGTCCTTGAGATTGAAAGTCTCCAAGTCTGTGTTGTGTTAAAACCTAAACTTTGTGCCATTACAGAGACAAAGAGACACCCAGGCAAATGGACAGACAGAAACCCCTCTGTGGTTAGTTCAGCAGCCTTGATCCAAATATGTGCCCATCTGGATTCTCATGACGTCAGACCTGGTCCACAGTAGAATGAAAAATGCTCAACAGGAGTCCAGAGAAATACACCCACAACCATTAAAGAAGAGCTGCTGGAGTAAGAGCTAGACTGAATTTTCACTCCTGGCCCTCCTGGAGAGGCTCTGTCCCCATTGTAACCGAGGAAGGGATTGGTCATTAGTGCCGAAACCACACAGAATCTAACGCCATGTGTCGTTTGCTGTCTGTTTCATGCAGCATACTTTCTTTAACCATTCCTTAACTATATATATATAAACTATATATATATAAACTATATATATATTAACTATATATATATTAACTATATATATTAACTATATATATATATATATTTCCTCCCATCGTGTGATTTTAACCCTTATCCCTAAGTTAGGTCTTTATAAGACATAAACTAAAAGAATATCTCTGGCAAATTTATATAGCCACACCCAGAATCCCTGTCCTGCTGCCGTCTACTGAAATGGAGACCAAATAGGGAGTCCTGGAGCACTGGTAGGAAAGAAAATGCTGCAGATGATATGAAGTGTGGGAGGAGAGGAGGGACCCAAAATCAATAGGATTCCGCAGATGATTAGGTTTATTAAAAAAAAAAAATTTGTGAGTGCAATGGTCCTTTAAGGAATGTCGTTAAAATGAACTGTTTTAAAGACTGCCATCCACTTAGAATTGTTTGGGGGAAAAGTTGAGAAGAATTTCTAATGAAGAACCTCGCTATGATTGTTGCCTTAGGCACCATTTTTGGTTTACAAATTACATGCCATTTTACAGACAACTAAAGAAACACGATCCAACTGTATTATTCTGTTACCCTGTGTTTTAACAGTTCCATATGGTTATCATCAGTCGGCTGATTTCTTCAGAAACAATTAAAAATCTCGTTAGACACAGGAAGAAACCACGTGAGCGTGTTTGCCTGTTGCTGGTGATACTGCCTCTCCTCCGCAGTCTCTTTAGTCTCTAACAAATTACCCAGTCTACTGGAGCAGGATCCCTCAAAGGCTGGGAAATGGCATCCCTTGTCTGAGACAGCCCCTCTTACCACAACTAAAATTGGGCCTTTAGGCAAGCAATAACACAGAAAGATCTGTTTTGTTTCTGTGGCACCAAATGACAGTATTAAGAAATGAAGGCAGTGTGAAGAACAATGAAAAAACCAGCTTGAAATGTAGTACCATTCAAGGTAAAGAAATTGACAATAAATCAGTAATATGTAGACCCATTTGAAAGGATGTATCAGCCAGATAGGCTAGACTTTGCTGTAGTAACATCCATCCCCAAATCCCAGTGAGATGATTACAAGGGTTTGTTTCTCACTGATGCTATCGATCAGGGTGGGGGTAAATCCAAGTTACTCACAGGTCATTACTCTGAGCCTCAGGCTGACAAAGAAGAAATTACCTGGAAAGCTGTTCATCGGCAGAGGGAAAAACAGCGTGCTAGTTTTCTTACCTTTATTGTCTTGTTCAACCTCCCTGCCATCCAGTGAGATAGGTAGTAATATTTCTATTTTATAGATGAGGAAATAAGTTTAGAATACTCAAAGAGCTTATTCAGAATTACCACCTAGTGAGTGGCAACAGGAAAATTCAATTCCAGGTCTGTCTGAACGTGGCAGGCAGGGCCTAAGATGGCCCTCGAAATCCTCACACCTTGAGATTCACACCCTTGTGTAAGTGTGCCCCCTTAAACGTGGGCTGGCCCTAGCACTTGCTTGCAATGGATAGCATAAGGCAAAGGTGATAGAATGTTGCTTCCAGTCTAGGTGATAAGAAATAGTCACTTCCACCTTACTGGCAGACTCTCTCAGCTTTCCCTTGCCAGCTTTGATGAAACAAGTGGCCGGCTTGGGTCATCCCACTTGGCAAAAGCTGAGGAAAACCTCTGTCTGACAGCCCTGAAGGAACTGAATCCTGACAACGTCCATGTAAGTGAGACTGGCGGAAACCTCAAGTGAGAGCTCAGTCCTGTTCAATGTCTTGACTGCAGTCTTATGAGATTCCCTAAATTAGAGATTCCAGCTAAGCCATGTGCAAGTTCCTAACCACAAAAACTTTGAAATAATAAGCGTCTGCTGTTTTAAGCCACTAAGTTTGGTGGTGATTTTTCATGCAGCAATAAGGAAACAATGCTCTTTCTACTACATTGAATTAGCCTCTTTTGGGCAGAGTATCCCACCCAAGCCTATTCTCCTCCTTACAGTCTTTGTTTTGGTTGATAACATTCTATCCATTTGGTCTCCTAAGTCATAGACTTGAGAGTCCCCCTAGATTCCACCTACTCCCTCACTCTTCACATACAAAGAGTCAGCAAATTTTGTGTAACACTGGATCCTATGCATCTAAAAAGATGTTTCCTTTTTGATTCCACAGTTCAAGTCAGGGTATAAAATCACCTCTTACCAAGACTTTCCCATAATGGAGACACCTGCAACCAGGCTCGCTCCCTCAAATTCATCCTCTAATCTACTACTGTTTCCTACGTTGCTTCTAGAATAAGTCTACACTTTATAGCATCCTAATATGATGTGGCAATTCAACGACACTTTACTACAGACTTCATGTTACCTTCAGAACCTTTCTCCCATCAAGGTCCCAGGAAAAAAATATTCTCTATATTGTTTCAGGGAAGGGTTGTGAGATGGAAACAGGGAAACAAAGTCAGCAAAATCCTGGCTTTAAGAATTTGGGCCCAAATCTTGAAGGACTCGGGGCATGTATCTTATACCTTGTAGTTTTTAAAGAACACGTGATCAGTCCCAATTTGTTTTTCCCATCCCAGATGAGATAATGGTTCTGTAGACTGAGGCAAAGGAAGGATGCAGGGAAAGCAGGAAAACCGAAGTTGCCCATGTTGCTTCCTAACTCACTGTCCCCATCCCAGTGCTGGGGAGAAGAATCCTCGAGTTTGGGGAATCAGAGACCAGAGAGACGTGCAGCAGGCTTCCTGGGCTGGAAGGAGGGGACAAACAGAGGGCAAGCCTGACAGAGCTCCCTGGCACCAAGCCTTGCCTATGAGCACTAGAGTCACAGCCGAGTGTGGTGTCTAGACAGACAGACAAGTGCCCATCTGAGTAGACTCTTGATAGGCCAGATGGGAAGGAGGGAATATTAGTGGATGCCAGAATAGGCAGATGGAGCAGAAAGACAGTCACTTTCCCTCTCCCTGTCCTCCATCCATTTTTTAGCACTTTGGTAGTCCCCAAACTTCGACACAACCGAGGGATTGGGGGAAGCTCCCCAGTTATGGTTTAGCATGCACACCTGGGCAGGAAAGAGATTTGAAACAGATTTCACCCTCTCACCAAGATTCTTCTAAAATGCTTTCTGTTTCCACCCCCCCTACTTGGAGAAAAAGCATTTGGAAACCAAGTGTCATCCTAAAAGGTTGATACTTTGGGTAGGAATTTGATTCTTGAGTACTGTGGGATGATGTGAGAAGACTCAAGAAAAAAAATTACCGGAAGGCTCAGACCCAGAGACTGACCCCGTCATCCTTCCCAGGGTTGTCTCCGCCACATCCCTTCCCTGTCTGCTCCTCACTTGTCCTCAGGGTCTTTCCCCAGGAATTCTACTCCTCTGCATCTACAGAGACCCAGGAAGAACCACATCCATGAAAACCACAGGCCACACTGCAGTTGTCTCTTCTGTCTGGTGCAAGGACCAGGGAGAGAAGAGGATACTCAGGTTCCTTCTAGTTCTTTTTTTCAATCCCTCACCACAAAACTCTCTATTGCCCAAACTATGACTAGCAAGCAAGACCTTTCCTTGTAAGCATCCCCAACTCCTGAGCTCCCACTGGACTTTTGTAAGAATCTAACGGCCTTGGAGGGGGGCAGGGTGGAATTTTCTGGATTTGAAAAGAAGTTGGGATTACAGCCCCTGGGGAGTAGTGTCCATCACTATTGGAGTGTGATGAAATGTTCAGAGACCAGGGACAGAGAGGCTTATGGGCTATGAGAAAATAGGAAGAAAACAGACCAGATAATTGTTCACTTAGGAGTCAGTTCCTGATGCTGCTAACCACTCCATCCAATGACCTTCCCGCGGGAGAGAATGAGGGGCTCACTGATCTTGTACAACATAATCAACAAGCAGTGTTTCAGGGAGCTGTCTGATGCTTGGTCCTTTGGTCTGGTCTTAGCACGTATTTAGCTGTCTGTGTGTTTCTAAACCTGGGGCCATAAAGCAAACAGTGGAGATGGCGCGCTGCCATTGGTGTGTGCACGTGGGTGTCATCCCTGCTAACTGAAGCGGCCTGACAGCAACGTCAGCCTCGGGACAGGGTGACTCGCTGCTCTCTCTGCTTCCTCCCTCCGTGGACCTGATTCCCCTCCCTCCCCAACCTCCTCATCTGCTTCTAACCTGCATCTCTCCTCTGCCTCAGGGCAAATCCAAGGGCCTCTCGACCACCATTTTCACTCACTTCTAGTCTCTGTGGTCTTCATCCCATTTTGGTTAATGATACGACCCTTCCTCCCTCCTCTCCTGTCCTCTCCCTAAAGGGTATCTGCTCTGCAGCCAGCCAGCTCTGCTTTTCAGAGAAGCTCTCTGTGGAGCCAAAATTGCTGCCTTCATTTCCAGCATCTACTGTACCAGGGGGCTTAAAAGCAACAGAAACTTATCCCCAACCAGGGGGCTTCAAAACAGCAGACATTTATTGTCTTACAGTTCAGGAGGCTGGAACTCAAAAATTAAGGTGTCAGCAGGGCCATGCACTCAGCACCTCTGAAGGCTCTAGGGGAGACTCATTCCTTGACACTTCCAGGCCCTGGTGATAACTGTCGGTCCTTGGTCCGCAGCTTCACTCCAAACTCTGCATCTGCCATCCTCTGCGGTTGGCCCTGCATCTCTGCGTCTTCATGCAGCATCCTCCTCTGTATGTGTGTCTATGTATAAATGTCCCTCTTCTTCTAAGAAAACCAGTTATATTGGATTAGGGACGACCCTAATGATCTCATTTTAACTTGACATGTCATGGGGTTCTAGCTGCAAACACCCTATTTCCAAATAAGCTTACATTCACAGATACCGGGGTTTAGAACTTCAACATGTTTAGGGAGGCACAATTCAACCCTCATCGATCCCATATCCATCTCTGAATTAAATTTAAAACAAACTAACAGAGTTTGATTCAGGAGGCCAAATCAAGAGCAGAATCTATGCAGGCCCAGGCAGGAAGCTCGAAGTCTTTGGTCAAGGAATTCTGGGAATTTTAGGAAGAACCCCAGAGGTGGTCCAGAGGGGGAGGAGTCTAGGCTCTAGATGGGCACAGCCTCTCAGCCCATAGGCACTGTCCCCTGTAAAGATGAGTGTGAAAGGGAGAGGGTCTGCACAGGGCCCTCCAAAGAATAACCAGCCAAAGTATGTTCCTAGGAGGGCTTCATCAGCATTACCCAGGAGCTCCTTAGAAATGCAGAATCCTGGTCCCCACACCCAACCAACTGAATTGGAATCTTTGGAAGTGAAGGGTGGGGTGGCAAATATCTGGGTGTTCCCCCAAGTTCTCCTATGATTCGTATGCATGCCAGAGCTTGAACACTGCTGCTTGGGAGCTTGGGTCCCAAGACAGAGTCCATCTTGTCCCTCTAAGGGTCTGTGGGCATCACCAACAAAAGATATATACCCTCTACTAGCCACTCAAATGATACAGATACCATTATGTAAAAAGGCAGCCCAATTCTTTGGTGAAAATATCTCTAAAGGCAAAACTCCATTTCTTCTGTTGAGCAGAAATCTTCATCTCTGCAGTTTCCACCTCTGGTGAATGTTATTCTTTGGAACTCCGAAAGAAATCCATCCTCTTTTCTGAAAATTACAGGTTGAAGGTACTCAAAACTAGCTGCCATGTCCTCAGTTCTCCCCTCCGCAGTCTGCCTTTCTAGACCCGTGTGTTTTAATGAAGAGGAGGAAAATGAAAGAAGTGAAAGTCACTCAGTGTCTGACTCTTTGCGGCCCCATGGACTATAGTCAGTGGAATTCTCTAGGCCAGAATCCTGGAGTAGGTACCCTTCCCCTTCTCCAGGGGACCTTCCCAACCCAGGGATTGAACCCAGGTCTCCCACACTGCAGGTGGATTCTTTACCAGCTGAGCCACAAGTAGAGGAGGAAGGTATGACATAAAGGGGTGCCAGGACCGAGTGCGGGACATTGTTGAGCTTATTTTTGGTGAAGACACTGGATTTGAAACCTTAAGTGATGTTAAAAGAGAATATGAAGTATTTTTAAAAATGTTTTTCAAAAAGAACCGTATGTTAGAAATGACCTTCTCAGTTAGATGACAGGAAGGATAAGGATCCCAACCAACTCTTTTTTCCCCAGATCCCTGCTCACAGAGGCAAAAAAATTCTAGGACTCACTCAATTTCCTACCTACTGCTAAGCCACTTCAGTCGTGTCCGACTCTGTACAACCCCATAGACGGCAGCCCACCAGGCTCCCCCGTCCCTGGGATTCTCCAGGCAAGAACACTGGAGACGGTTGCCATTTCCTTCTCCAATGCAGGAAAGTGAAAAGTGAAAGTGAGGTCGCTCAGTCATGTCTGATCCTCAGCGATCCCATGGACAGCAGCCTTCCAGGCTCCTCCAACCATGGGATTTTCCAGGCAAGAGTACTGGAGTGGGTTGCCATTGCCTTCTCCGTTCCTACCTACAAAGATGAGAAATATTGGAGAGAAGAACGTGGGAGATTTTGAAAAGTGTAAAAAGGGATTACTGGATATCTTTTATGTGGAGCGTCAATGGCCATCAGATTTCATAAATGTGCACATTTTTGTCTGACTAGACTGTTTACAACCCTGCAGAAAAAGAAGTTAACTTGTAGAGAAAAGATAGTAATGCATATAATGCTTGCCACAGAAACGCTAGCTGTGTCCAGGGGAATGCAACTGATGTTACTCCCTGGATATTGCCCCATTCTGCTAGTCCTAACATTGTAAATTCATTTCCCAAATCCTTATCTGTCCATATACACATGGCATATCTGAAAGAAAGTTTGTAATACCGTCCTGATTCCCTCCTTGATGAGTGCGTTAAATAAAACCTTAGACACTTGTTTATTTTTTATTTGGATAAAAGTCACCATCGTATCTTATTTTGAAAATTAGCCTTTAGCAATAGTTTTCTTTTTAATTAACTCATCTCTCCATCCATCTTTCGGCTTTTTAAATTGCTCACACATTGTAGATACAGAAGCACCTAAAATTCCAATACAATTACTGTTGTAGTAATAGAAGAGGGACCTCTTCCAGGGCCTGAGAGTGGGCTGTTGTCTAACATTCAGAAATTAATTATCTGAGGAGACACACGTACTGTACTGACAAAGCAAAAGACCTTTTTGGGAAGGGGCAGAGGAGAGCAGAGTAAGGGAACGCAAGAGAGCTACTTCGCCATGTGGCTGGCAGTCTCAGGTTTCATGGCGTGGGTTTAACTGTCCAGATTGTCCCTGGCCAGTCATCTTACTTGTGCCCTTATTTGGTCCGATTCCTGGCAGTGGGTGCATCTCTCAGTCAGGGTGGTTTCTAGCACAAGGGTTTCTGGGAGGTCAGCAGTACATATTATGGGTTGGCATCTCCTCCCCGCTTTGGCCCCTCCCAAATTCTTCTAGCTGGTGGTAGCTTTTCCGTTCTGTGTTCATGGGACCTCCCAGTGTGAGGTAACTCATGTAAGCAGTTATAATCCTGAATGGCCAGGGATAGGCAGTTTCAGTCAATGGTTCTTTAATATCAGCATGAGCTTGGAAACTGGGCTGGCTGAGCCAGAACCCTAGTCAAGTTACTTGACCTTTCTGTGCCTCGGTTTCCTCACAGGGTTTTGTGATGAATAAATGAGTCACATAACTAATGTAGCTAGAAAAGTGTGTGGTACATTAAAAAAAAAAAACAGTCTGTTAGTTTTTTCTCCTTTGGGTTGCAAGGAGAAAGAATTTCTCTTTCACTGAGGACCCACTCCTTCTTATGGGTCTTAAAACCATAGCCAGCTCCTCTGTTGCTTCTGTGAATGAAAACCAATTTCTAACTTAGGACCCTTTTGGTATCTGACAGTTCAGTTCAGTCGCTCAGTCGTGTCCGACTCTTTGCGACCCCATGAATCGCAGCACGCCAGGCCTCCCTGTCCATCACCAACTCCCAGAGTCCACACAAACTTGTCCATCGAGTCGGTGATGCCATCCAGCCATCTCATCCTCTGTCGTCCCCTTCTCCTCCTGCCCCAACCCCTCCCAGCATCAGAGTCTTTTCCAATGAGTCAACTCTTCGCATGAGGTGGCCAAAGTATTGGAGTTTCAGCTTTAGCATCATTCCTTCCAAAGAACACTCAGGACTGATCTCCTTCAGAATGGACTGGTTGGATCTCCTTGCAATCCAAGGGTCTCTCAAGAGTCTTCTCCAACACCACAGTTCAAACTACTTTCTAATTTTTTTCCTCTATCAGATATTAGTGTCAAGTAAGGATTTATATCATAATTTTTATTTGAGGGAACTCAATCTTTTTTTAACAATGATTTAACAAATCACCAGTCACCCTTATAACAGCCCATCAGATGGATCAGGTACATTTACTACATTTACTTATTCTAAACGTCAAATTGTAGCAGCTGCCAGGAGCCTGTGCTGAAGCTGGATGGACATCAGTCAGCCCAGTGAAACTGAAAAGACTGTGCTGTCTTTTACGTGTAAGATTAGGGAACCTACCTCAATGCTCCCTTTGGGGGAACAAGGAAGATGGGTTTGTGTTAGCTTCCTTAATGTTTCTGAGCTACAGAACTCTTTCTTCAGAACTGAGCTCTTAGATTTAAGTTTTCTAGCAAAGGTTGTTCCTGGAATAGTATTCAAGTCTCTGGTCTCGGCTTCATCAATCAGGATGGGCTTGGCTTTGTTACTGTTACAACAACAAACCATCCTCAGTGCCTTGAACAAGAAAGTTTTTGTTTCTAGCTAATGCTACATGTACAGCATATATCGATAGTGGTCTCTGCTCCATGCCACCCCCGAGTCCAGAACCCAGGCTGACAGAAGCTCTACCGTTTGGGTTTCTCCAGACTCAAAGCAAAATGAAGGGAACTTGGAATCTCACAAAATGGCTTTTCAATACTTTTGTACAAAGTTGACCAATATCACGTCTGCTCATCTTTCAGGGCCATGCCTAATGTCAGCGTGGGCAATGTGCCTCTCCCCTGTGCTCAGAATGGAGGGGAGCTGGATAGCAGATCCTGAAGGACAGGGGAGTGTTCACCACGCTAGTTACGCCTCCCCGTCTTGACTGCATTATTGCTCTTCTCCTGATTTATTTGCTTCACTCTCAGCATTCAGAATAGGATGTAATTGCAATTCACTTGGCCTGGCTTCTAATTCAACAACATCCCTAATATTATCTGAAATCTGTAAGGAGGAACTAAGCTCCTCAGCAGCACAGATTTGCACCTTCAGACTTCAGGGGCGCTCTCGTATGTGCCTTGGGTATTGTCAAGAGAGAAAGTTAGCTTGTTTATCCAAGTTCTGCCTCACCCAGCCCCCACCTGGGTCTAATTGTAAAGTGCATCTGCATGTTTTAAAAGCTCATTATGTAAATGTATCACAGTCCATATCCATCAACAGATAATTAAGAGACTATATACATATGTATGAGTTGGCTTAATATTGCTTTAATGAGGAGGTTTACTAGAAATACCAAATCAAGGAGGCAAGAAGAAAAATGATCATAATAAAAATGAGTGCAAGTTTCCAGCAGTTCCTGGCAGTCCTGAGAGCTGCAGGAACACTCAAAGGGCGCCTCACGTTTCCTCCTTGCCCACCATAAACGGGAGGAAGAAGCTTGGAAAGAAGTAGGAGTGTTGCTCAACACATCTTTGAAAATGAGGTTATACTTTTTATTTTATTCCAAATTAAAAGTTTTAGGGGAGCCAGAGTATCATATTTTCACCACCTGTAAAAGCAAGGTCATAGCAGGGAAGTGGTCAGAAGTCTGACATGGCAACCACCCGGTCAATGCCAAAACTGCAGAGATGGAGACACCAGACTAGCCCATGCGGCTCCTCTGCACAAATTAGAAAGGTGTCTCCTAGGAGAGGAGGAAAACCAGTGGGAAACCCTTGGCTCCCTCTAGCAGGCAGAGCCCTCCTGGTCCATGGCTCAGCGAGGAGGTGATGCTTTCTGTAGAGATATACGTGACCTTGTCGCCGGTGGACACAGCCTAGTAGTGTCAGGACACGTGCAGGTGAGCAGAACATGAGCGAGGATTTAGCCTTTACTTATTCTCTCAGCAAGGCTTCTTGTCCAGCACATAATCCATACAACTGCAACAGCAGGCGTTTCTAGAAAACCCCAAAGGAGTGACTCCCACAAAGAACTGGCCCAAGTCCATAGGAACAGAGGACCCTTCCCCCATTCTACCTACCAAGTTGTCCCTTTGGTTTACTCAACGGCAGCTCAACTCCACCTTTGGGACCCCTCTGCCAACCCTCTCTTCTCTGCTCATATGCAGTTCATTGGCCAAGACTGTCAGGTGGCTCTACCGAGTTACAGAGGAAGCTGGGCTTTGTGGTCTTGCTGGGTGACCAGATGTGGCTCCCTGCGATCTGGTGACTAGGGAATTTGAAGGCCAGTCATCTGCCTGTCCCATTTCCCACACATCGGAGGAGTAGGGACAGGAAACCAGCTCCCCTTCAGTAGAGAAGGATGGCACACCTTGACCACAGCAGTTCTGGTTTCTTGACTTGATCTAATTCTAGCCTCTGGAAAACACCACCTTGATCATCCCCCTGGCACGTCTGAACTAGATGCTGACAAGTGTGGTCTCCTAGGAGGCTCTGCTGCTTTGAAATCCCAAGTCCTCCTGGGTGAGTTTTGAGGCCTGAGATTGTTTTACAACTTGCAACAGTCAAAGACTCTTTCTTGTTTTTGAAACTCAAGGTTTGTGGTTTGTGGGACAAATGTAGTAGCTCTTCTCTTCTGTTTGCATTGACTCTGTATTATAGGGCAGGGACTACAGCCATGTCCTTCCTAGACATACTCCCCTAACTTGCTTTATGTCTTTGCTTCCTTATATCTCCCAGTCTGCCTGTCCCTCTGTCTCCTGAGTGAAAGACACATGTCGCATCCTCCCATATTCACACACTGCCCTGGCCGCAACTATTCACACAGTCCATGTAGCCGCAACAACGCCTGCAAAATAGGGAGTCACTATGTACCCAAAAGGAAACAAAATGGGGTTTGAATCCATGTCATTACTTCCTCATCTGGCCTGGGTGGTAAGTTATCCTGATTGGCCATCTCTACTCAAAGCATGTATTTAAAGCGAGTAAGGCTTCTCTGAGATAAGAAGGGCATTGTTTCTAAAAGAAAATAGGAATTGAAGTAGATAAACAGATTCCAACCTGGATAGAGGTTAAATGTTTTGAAAGGAAGACAAACCTAGAACGGACTCTTGACTGCAACATTTATGAGCCTTGGGTGTCTAGAAGAAATTTACAAGAACTTTCTGGGCTTCAGCTGCCTCATTGGTAAGATGCAGGTAGGAATAGTACTTCTTTCATAGACTGTTGTAGACTTATGTAAATGCTTGTCACATACTTGGCACAGCACCATGCAAGAGGAAACGTAAGTATATGAGGGTGTAGAAGGTATAAGCCTCAGTCTATATGTTCAGTTGTGCAAGAAATTTTACTTTCTTTTTCTGTCTCTGAATGTAATGTCTGTGTTAAATCTCCCTTTCCTTCTGAAAATGACAGGGACTTCATCTCAGTTGACTCATGGCTTCTCCCTGGGCTCTGAGGAAGTTCCAGGGAGCTGATGTGGGCTCGAGATGGCAGGTCTAGACGGTAGGCGTCTCTCCATCTATGTTGATCTGCAGGAGCACATCTCCGTCTATCTGCGGGAGCCCCTGCAGATCCGCCAAGTCCCTGAAGCATGTCTGGATTGCTCCACGGTGCTGGGTGCCATGGCCGTGTATTGCCCACAGCATCCTGGGACCCCAGAAACCCCTTGGGGTTGCCTTGGGCCTGTCTTGACACATTGCACAGATAAACCTTCTGCTCTTGTGTCTTATTGGCTTAGGGACTTTCAGAGTCTTCCTACCCCCAGCAATGAGGCTCAGATCCACTCTGCTCTTGGTTTCCCAATCTTATCCAGAGGACCCATCATTCAGCTTCATCAACTCCCTTGCTCCCGTGACTCTGTTCAGGGGAAAGGGCCCAGCCGTATCTAAGACCAAGCCGTGCAGTACAGTAGCCACTAGCCACATGTGATCATTCAGATTTAAACTGGGTAACATATGCCAGATTAGCAATACTAACCACATCTTGAGTGCTCAATAACCATATGTGGCCGGTGGCTACCACACTGAAGAACACAGTGTTTATTATAGAACACTGCTGTCATCCTAGAAAGTTCTGTTGACAACACTGGTCTAGGATCTGTGCCTTATATCTGGTCCTAACCCTGTCCGGCCATCTCAGAATCTGTATCTAAACTGGGCTGGAAGCTTTGCCCTTTATACATGATCATACAGTCTCATCCTGCCTTATACCTGGGTCTAGGCTTTGAAACCCAGAAGCCAAGAACTGGCTCTTTTGTTCTCCGCGTTCTACTGTATCATCTCTCTTCTGAGGCACAGAGGATGGGATGCTCATATTACCATCAGAGCCAGCAACTCGTCCAGTTTGCTGGGACTGAGAGGATTCCTGGGGCATGAAACTTTCCATTTGAAAACCAGGAAAGTCCCAAACAATCCAGGACAATTTGGTCACCTCGGTTCCAAAGAACCACTGATTACCGAGGAATGCAGGAAAGAATACCAGTCTTGATATCTCAGAGTTGCTTCAACCTTGTAGCTAATATTAATCTGGTGAGGATTTCATTTCACCCTTCAAAGTTAGATTTGGATATTATATTTCTTCTCTTTCTAGAAGCTTTTCTGACTCCCACTCTCTTGCCTCTCTCCCTTCCTCACCCTGTGACTCTCACAGATTTCATTGATTCCGCCTGGTGTTTACTAAATACACATCTTCAGATCAATGTTCCCCTTACCCACCTCCCTAGGAAGACTGTTTGAGTATCTGATATTTTGCCCTGTAAAACTATTGATCCTGAGGTCATGGGAAGAGTGAGCCACATAAAAGACTTCTGTAGGGCATGCAGGAAGAGCCAGCTCCAAAGAGCCCCTTTGGACATTAAAGTAAGACCTTCAGTGGACTGTTAATAGCTACCTTTTGGCCCATTTCTAACTCACACAGTGAGAGTTTCCAACACAGAAGCTATTACAGAGCTCAGTTCTCAGAGAAGAGACTGCTATGAACTGCCGTCACTCACCTGCCTTGCCCACTCCATCTTCTCCCTGACATTTTCCTGCCCTGGCTTATGAGGTTGTGTGACCTGTCTAAAAATACCTTGATAGCAGAAGCTCAGAGGGTCAAAGAAGGAAAATGAGTCATTCAGCAAGACCACGAATGTTCTTCTTTCCGCCAGTTCCTTCCCTCAGCGAGATTCAGACTTGAGGAAACACCAGCTCAGATTCTATCAGATGCTTTGACCTGTGCCTGTGATTTGTTCTGTTCTCTGTTCTTGCAAAGCTTTGCTTCCTGCATTAACCTTAACCTGTATGGTCCGGTGCAAGTACAGCCTCATCCAGGCAGCTGGTCATGATTTACCCTAGCCAAATTGTTCGTCTCAATGGCCAGTATAACAGCAGACTAGAAAAGTAAGGCTTATTATATAAACTCACCCCAGACTTGAATCAAAATTGAAACAAGAGGGTACAGAAAATGTGCATTAAAACTGTTTTTATGCTGGAATATAGTTGATTTACACTGTTGTGTTAGTTTCAGGTATACAGCAAATTGATTTGCATATACATATCCATATGTCTATTTTGTTCACATTCTTTTCATATATAGGTTATTACAGAGTATTGAGTAGAGTTCTATGTGCTGTACAGTAGGCCCTTGTTGATTATCTACTTTTATATAGGGAGGTGTGTAT
This sequence comes from Ovis aries, assembly GCF_016772045.2. NCBI lineage: Eukaryota > Metazoa > Chordata > Mammalia > Artiodactyla > Bovidae > Ovis > Ovis aries. The sequence continues at coordinate 130,320,856 of NC_056056.1, forward strand.
ATGTTAATCCCAACCTCCTAATTTATCCCTCTCTTTCACCTCTCCCCTTTGGTAACCCATAAGTTTGTTTGCTAAGTCTGTGCCTCTGTTTTGTGAATAAGTTCATTTGTATCATTTGTATCATTTTTTAAGAACCCACATATAAGTGATATCAGGATAGTTGTCTTTCTGTGTTTGACTTCGCTTAGTGTGATAATCTCTAGGTCCATCCATGTTGCTACAAATGGCATTATTCCTTTTATGGCTAAGTGATATTCCATTGTTCCTCTTCTTTATCCATTCATCCGTTGATGGACATTTAGGTTGCTTCCATAGCTTGGCTATTGTAAACAGTGCTGCAGTGAACACTCGGCTGCATGTATCTTTTCAAATTATGGTTTTCTGTCGATATATGCCCAGGAATGGGACTGTTGGATCACACAGTAGCTTTGTTTTTAATTTCTTAAGGGATCTCCGCACTGTTCTCCATAGTAGCTATACCAGTTTACAGAGCAGAAGCATTCCCTTTTCTCCATACCCCCTCCAGCATTTATGCATTTATTGTTTGTAGACTTTTCGATGATGGCTATTCTGACTTGTATGAGGTGAGAGCTTACTGTAGTTTTGATTTGCAGTTTTCAAATTAGCAGCAGTAAGGATCTTATCTTCTGTTCTTTGGCCATCTGTATGTCTTCTTTGGAGAAATTGAGATCTACCCTTTTTTTTCTAGCTTTTTTTTTAAATCGAGCTGCATGAGCTGTTTGTTTATTTTAGAGGTTAATCCCTTGTCAGTTGCATCATTTACGAATTTTCTCTCCAATTCTGTGGGTTGTCTTTTCATTTGTTTTTATGATTTCCTTTGCTGTGAAAAAGCTTTTAAGTTTAATTATGTTCCATTTGTTTGTTGTTGTTGTTGTTTTTGCTATAGAAGGTGGATCCAAAAAGACTTTGCTAAGATTTATGTCAGAGTTCTAAGAATTTTATAGCATCCAGTCTTACCTTTTAGTCTTTAAACAATTTTGAGTTTATTTTTGTTTATGGTGTTAGAGTATGCTCTAATTTCCTTCTTTTACATGTGGCTGTCCACTTTTCCCAGCATCACTTACTAAAGAGACTATCTTTTCTCCAATGTGTATTCTTGCCTCCTTTATCACAGATTAATTGATCATAGGTATGTGAGCTTATTTCTAGGCTTTCTATCCTGTTCCATTGATCTATAAGTCTATCTTTATGCCATACTGTTTTGATTACCCCTATCAAATTATCAATGGCATTTTTTTGCAGATATAAAACAAAAAAAAATCTTAAAATTTGTATTATACCACACAAGACCCTGAATAGCCAAAACAATCTTGAGAAAGAAAACCAGAGCTGGAGAAGTCAGGCTTACTGACTTCAAAAAACATGCATTTTAACAAACACTCCAGGTACTTCTCTTTTAAAAATTTACTGATATATAAATCATGTGCCATAAAATTCACCCATTTAAAGTACGCCATTCAATGTCCTTTAGTTTATGTAACTGTTACCACAATCAATTCTAAAACACTTTCACTCTCCCCAAAAGAAACTCCATATCCTTTAGCTGTCACTCCCCGATTCCCACTCCTCTGCCCCAAGTGTGAGTAGGCACTGGTCTATTTCTGTTTCTATAAATTGACCCATACTGGACATTTCATATTAATTCCATCATACAATATGTAGTCCTCTGTGACCAACTTCTTTCACGTAAAGTTTCAAGATTATTCAATGTTATAGCATGCGTCAATACTTCATTTCTTTTTATGCCTGAACAATGTTCCATGGTGTGGATATATCATATTTTATTTTCCCACTCATCAGTTAATGAATATTTGGGTCATCGTACCACATATGGTGTTGCCTATTATAAATAATATTACTATCAACATTCAGATACAAGTTTTTGAGTGGACCTGTGTCTTCATTTCTCCTGGTTTTACATCTAGGAATGTAATTTCTAAGTCGTGGGGTAATTTTATGCCTAACTTTCTGAGAAACTATCAGGCTGTTTTCCACAGTAGCGGCCACCATTTACACTCTCACCTGCAAAGAATAGGGATTCAGATTTCTTCTCAATCTTACCACATCCTTACCTGCTTTTTAAAATTCTAATCATCCTAGTGGGTATGAAATGGTGTCTCATTTTTGCTTTGATGTGCATTTCGCAAATGGCTAACGCAGGTGCTTCTTATAAAGTTTGAAAAGCTTTGGTACACTGCCCCATAATATGTGACGGAGTTACTTGTCTTTTGGTCCCTGTGTGTGTGCGTGCGTGATAAGTCACTTCAGTCGTATCTGACTCTTTGTGACCCTGTGGACTGTGGACCATAGCCCACCAGGCTCATCTGTCCAAGGGACTCTCCAGGCAAGAATACTGGAGTGGGTTGCTGTGCCCTTCTCCAGGGGATCTTCCCGACCCAGAGATCAAACCTGCGTCTCTTATGTCTACCTGCTTTGGCAGGCAGATCTTTACTACTAGCAGCACCTAGGAAGCCCCCTGATGGTCCCTCCTGGATGGTGAACTTGCAGACGGCCTGGAGTGCCCTGCATGGCTGCCTAGAGCCCCGTCAGTGTTGCCCAGAGCCCGTCACATTGCAGAAGCTGCATAAACAGCAGGGAACTTCTATGAAAGGCATGTACTGTGTCAGGCATGGATTATACAAATTAACTCGTTTAGTCCTCGAAACAACCATTTGAGGGCGGATCTATCATTCCTGCTGTCTTACAGATGAAGAAACTGAGGCCCAGAAGAGTTAAATAACTTGCTTGTATTTGAACTCAGGTGGCATGATGCCAGACTGAACTGCCTCCCTCAATAAGTACCTCTTGAATAAACGAATGAATTTCAAAGGAGGAGACAGTGGACTGCAGAGGCAGGGCTCACTCCACTGTCCATTTGCCTGAACAGCCATCTTTCCAGAAGAACAACACTGGGAGTTTGAACCTGCAAGTGACATCAGGACACTTCACCTCAGTTCCCAGTGAAGGACAGAGAAGGGGGCACTGGCTTGGATTTTTTAAACCAGATAGATGCTAATCCTGATTCCAAGCCCTTCCAGGAAGTATCCATGATGGAGAATGGAAACAGACTTGTTGTGGTGCAGACTTGAAGTCTAGGTGTGCACTGGCAGTGAGGTTGAAAGGTGGAAAGAACTCTCTATAGCTCTGAATTCAGCTATTTTATAACAAATGTCTCCTCTTTTGAAAACCGGCATGCTACAGATCAGGTCTTAATAGCCAACATGATTTTCTGCATCCTGTACAGGGTAAATCCTTCAACATATCCTACCAAGTCACAATTTTTGGCAAATTAGAAAATGATACTATTTCAGTCCAAGCCAGGATGCATGCGTTGGTAAGCTGAGCCTGGGTTAGATTTCAGCTCACACCAGCCCACTTGGCTGGGCATCCTTGTGCAGTGCCCAACCTGATCAACCATATATGGTCTATAACACTCTATTAAGGAGTTTCACCCTGGTGAATACAGGAATCTTGATAGTTAGGAAATAACTTGTTGTTGTTCAGTTGTTAAGCTGTGTCCAACTCTTTGCGACCTCATGAACTGCAGCATGCCAGGCTTCCCTGTCCTATTCTACCTCCCAGAATTTGCTCAAACTCACGTCCACTGAGTCAGTGATGTTATCTCACCATCGCATTCACTGATGCCCCCTTCCCCTCTTGCCCTCAATCTTTTCCAGCATGAGGATCTTTTCCAGTGAGTCGGCTCTTTGCATCAGGTGGCTAAAGATTGGAGCTTCAGCTTCAGCGTCAGTCCTTCCAATGAATATTCAGGATTGACGTCCTTTAAGATTGACTGGTTTGTCCCCTTGCTGTACAATGATCTCTCAGGAGTCTTCTCCAGCACCACAATTCAAAAGCATCAATTGTTTTGACTTATGGTCGGTTAAGGAAATTATCAAATAAATCAATTATTTGACTTACGGTAAGTCAAGAAAACAACTTACCGTAAGTCAAATAATGGATTGATCAAACCTCACAGCTCTTTATAATCCAGATGAAAGAAATCAGCAACAAATGACTGACAGAGACTTTGTCTGACATATGGGCTATAGAAGCTGATAAATCCAGGCAGACAGAATCCAAGCCAAAGCTATAATTTGAAACCAGCCTCATTCATCTTGACTTGTACCTAATCCAGAAAGCCGAAGTACCCATGGAGTCCTGAAAGATAGAATACCAATGAAGAGCTGAAGATTTGCAGTTCAGGACTGCTGGCAGCCTACTCACCAAGCAGCCAGACTAACTTCCAGAACAGAGCTTGTTTCCCAGGCAATTGACAGAGCCATCTCTGACACAGACTTTCTGAGGTAGCGCCACTAAGGGTTCTAACCAATAGCCAGCTACACCGCCGCCTCTGCCTCCTGGAAGCAGCTCCAGGGAGCTGGCCATGAGAAGTGGGAGTAGGTGGGAGGCTGTGCGAGTTACCCGAGCTTCTGGGAGAGGAAATGATGACACGAGCCACATCCACTGTTTGTGTCTCTCCAGCTGCCTGAGCCCACTGACACGCACCCCAAATGACATGGCATGGCTGTGGCTTGCTGAGGGACTGCGGTCACAGAAGGAACAGAAGTCTTCAGAGAGATAAAGAGACAGACTGGGAGACTCTGCGCGGACAGAGAGGAAGAGCTGCACACTGCAGCGGGCAGCACGCAAACGCAGACAGAGATCTAATCACAAGAGTCATTATTTATAATAAATAATAAAATTATTAGTAAGTTGCTGAGCCTGTTCTATGCCCTTTATTCCTGTTATCTCACTTGTATTTTAAGGCACATCACAGTCCTAAGAAGTGATTATTATTTGTAAGCGTCTTATAAGTGAGGACACTGAAGCACAGAGAGGGTAAATAACTTACCCAAGATCACACAGCTTGTACGTAGTGGAGCCTGGATGTGGAACAAAAGACCCCACCAGCTGAGCCCTGTCCAAATCTCTGACTCACAAAATCACGAGAAACAATAAATTACTGTTTTCTAGCCATTGAGTTTTAGGGCTGTTTTTCATAGAGCAATAGAAAACTGCCCTTATGGAACTTATAATTTAGTAACAGTGACAAACAAGTGAAAAAGCAAATAGATGCATACTCATGCATTTACTGCATAGTGAAGGAGAAAGACCAGAATTGTTCCTTCATTGTATTTTGTTGTCGTTCAGTCACCAAGTTGTGTCCGACTCTTTGAGACCCCGTGGACTGCAGCACGCCAGGCCTCCCTGTCCCTCACCATCTCCCAGAGTTTGCCCAAGATCATGTCCGTTGAAACAACGATGCCATCCAACCATCTCATCCTCTGTCACCGTCGTCTTCTTCTGCCTTCAATCTTTCCCAGTTTCAGGGCCTTTTCCGATGAGTCAGCTCTTTGCGTCAGACGTCAAAGTACTGGAGCTTCACCTTCAGCATCAGTGTTTCCAAAGAGTATTCAGGGTTGATTTCCTTTAGGACTGGCTGGTTTGATCTCCTTGCAGTCCAGGGGACTCTCAATAGTCTTTCTCCAGGACCACAGTTCAAAAACATCAGTTCTTTGGTACTCTGCTTCTTTATGTTCCAACTCTCACATCCATATAGGACTACTGGAAAGACCATAGCCTTGACTATACGGACCTTTGTCGGCAAAATGATGTTTTTGCTTTTTAATATGCTGTCTAGGTTTGTCATAGCTTTCCTGCCAAGAAGCAATCATCTTCTAATTTCATGACTGCAGTCACCATCCACAGAGCCCAGGAAGAGGAAATCTGTCCTTCCGCCTTTTCTCCTTCAATTTGCCATGAAATGATGGGACCCACATACCATGATCTTAGTTTTTTTTACTATTGAGTTTTAAGCTGGCTTTTTCACTCTCCTCTTTCACCCCCATCAAGAGGCTCTTTAATTCATTTTTACTTTCCCCCATTACAGTGGTATCATCTGCATATCTGGGGTTGTTGATACTTCTCCTGGCCATCTTGATTCCAGCTTGTAATTAATACAGCCCAGTATGTTGCATGATGTGCTCTGCATGTAAGTTAAATAAACAGGGTGACAATATACAGCCTGTCATACTCCTTTCCCAATTTTGAACCAGTCAGTTGTTCCATATAAAGTTCTAACTGTTGCTTCTTGACCCGCATACAGGTTTCTCGGGAGACAGGTAAGGTGGTCTAATATTCCTATCTCTCTAAGAGTTTTCTACAGTTCGTTATGGTGCGCACAGTCAAAGGCTTTAACGTAGTCGATGAAACAGAAGGAAATGTGTTTTTGGAATTCCCTTGCTTCCTCAATGATCCAGTGATGTTGGCAATTTAATCTTTGGTTTCTCTGCCTTTTCTAAACCAAGTTTGTGCACCTGGAAGTTTTCAATTCAATTACTGCTGAAGCCTAGCTTGAAAGATTTTCAGCCTAACCTCACTAGCGTGGGAAGTGAGTGCTACTGTCATCGCATTTATTTCACATGTAATAAGGAAAACTTCCACGGTCATTCAGAGCACTGGTAACAAGATGATCCTTTTTCCATTCTTCGAGCCTACCTCGCCTACCTTGCAGGTTGGCAGATTTTTACCTTTCTGGGCCTTGGTTTCTCCAAGGCATGAAATGGGCATAGTAGCATTCATCCCGTCTGCCTCATACGCTCCTGTGAGGATGAAATGAGACAAGAAACGAAAGTGCTATGATTGCTGAAAAGTCCTCAACAAGCTGCATCATAACAGAATAAATGTTCCCTCGTGCTAAAAGTGCTTAACTGCTTTATAATTTATTCTCTGAAATGGAAACATCTGGCCAAGGAAACTTGAAAGAAGCAGAAACCTTTCTGACCAAAGCAATTGCATCTAATAGCTGGTCTCTGGAGTCTCCTCCTTCAGCTCTGATTTGCCCATTACTTTGAGTTGTATTTTGAAATATGTCAGCCTTGCTTTTTTGCACATCTGCTTTTTCTATTTTTACTCTGGACCAAAATAGAGAAAGAAACCATTATAAATGGTAAATATCCATTCTTGGGCATTCCATCATGTATATATATAAAAATCTCTCCATGAATTTATTCATCAATATATCTCCTAATTGTAGTTGTAGAAACTGGAGTGAAGCAGAATTATAGAGGAATTTTATAAGGAACCTCAGCAAGCTGCAATTATTATCTGGCTGAACGAGATTTCTACCTGGGTTATGAAACTGAACCCAGGAGCCAAATCCAGTCACGCCTTCTCCCTGTTTAAACATTCCTAGTGACTTCCCAGTGCCCTCTATATGAAGACTAAGCTCCTCAGCATGGCGCTGAGGTCCAGCCATGAGTTTGCTCTTGCTTACAGCCCCCCATCCCCGCCTTGCCTCTCCCACTCTTGCTCTTGGGCTTCATGACCTGCTGATGGAGGTGTCTCATCTCCAGCCTCAACATAGACTATTTCCCTCACCCTAGTACACCACCCTCTTCCATCTTTGCCTAGCCTACCCCTTCAGTTTTCATGTCTAACTTTAGATGATCTGAGAAATCTTCCCTAAACCCCTAAGACTGAGTTTGGTGTTGCTCATCTGCACATTTTCTCTAAGGTAGTTTCACATTGTAATTTCCAGAAGATAAAAGACACAGCTCTCACAAACATACATCATGAGCCTATGTCAAATATTCATTTAATTCATTAATAAGGGTGCTGCTGCTGCTGCTGCTGCTGCTGCTGCTAAGTCGCTTCAGTCGTGTCCGACTTTGTGTGACCCCATAGACGGCAGCCCACCAGGCTCCTCCATCCCTGGGATTCTCCAGGCAATAAGGGTGCTAGCAGGGTAATAAAGTTGAGTCAAGGGAACATAAGAGAAACTGATTTATCTGTGGTAAGTGAAAGGAAGAATGTTGATGCGAGACTGCTAACTTAGATCCCAAACTGGCCATAATATAATGTCCTATAGGCAATAAGGTTCATGGCGGTTGGGTGCATGGGTGGTTCAGTGGTAGAATTCTCACCTGCCACGCAGGAGGCCCAGGCTTGTTTCCTGGCCCATGTAGCTACAGTGTCCCCTTTATTGGCCTCCCTGGTAGCTCAGACAGTAAAGAATTTCCCTGCAGTGCAGGAGACCTGGGTTTAATCCCTGGGTTAGGAAGATCCCCTGGAGAAGGAAATGGCAACCCACCCAAGTATTTTTACCTGGAGAATTCCAAAGACAAAGGAGCCTGGTGGGCTACAGTCCATGGGGTTGCAAATAGTCCAACACGACTGAGTGACTAACACACATAGGCAATAAAATCATAACCCTCAGAAGCTATCTTTTCCAAAGGATAAAAATTATTTTCATCTTATTGATTTCCTGCCAGTTACGATCTCACTTTTCAAGGACTTGATCTTAACTTGTATAGTAGTAGTTAGCCAAATCAAGGCTGTCAGAAGACCTATGGGCTGGCCTATTAGACAATGCTTTAGTATGACATTGAAAGGATACACTGCCATCTTTCTGGAAAAAAATTTTTTTACCAGTAGCATTAAGACTCTGTATTAAAATGACCTGTTATCTTATCTGAAATTCCCAGCTAATTGAAAGCTTCTCAGGGATGAGAGTCTGTTTTGGATAGCTCCTGTAGCCTCTGATCTTAGCTCGGTGCCTAATATGAAGTAGGCACTCATAATTATTGTTGGATGAGTTAAAAGTTTTCTTCTTGCAGGATTAAACTATCCCCTCCACGGAGCTTATCAGTTTCCCACAGATAGAGTTATGGGCTATAGAAATCTGCAGTGATCGCAGCCCATGGACGTCTCCAACCCCTGCCGAGTGTGTCCAGCGGCCCAAAGCCCCTTAAGCATTTCTCTTGCCTCCCACTGCTGCAAGAACCCAAACCGTCACCTTGATGGTCAGATGAGGAGGCAAGAAGAAAGAAGCCCGTCTCCTGTGTCTCCACTCAAGAATCAGGAAGAATGGGGTCCTTCCCTGCCCAAGCCCCCCGCCCATCGCCAAGCCCAGTGGGAAGGCTGAGCACTACAGCCCTCCCTAGCTGCCTCACATCCTTGCGCTGGTGCTGGGAGCACAAGGGCTCATTCTATTCCTGGATTCAACTCCCCAGGGACAGCTATTGGGCTACAGGCGCACTACTCATCATTCTAATAGGCTTATGGGGCAGCCCAGTTTTCCCACAGATAATGAGCCTGTATAATTTAAATCAAGACTAATTTACGCTCTTAAACATGCGTTGCTAGGATAGATAAATCACCCTACTTGTGACTTGTTTTTATTAGCACAGGAGGCAGGTAAAACATCATCCACTGATGGGAGAAGAGGCGCAGGCAGGCCTGATTTTCAGTTACTCATGGTCATGGAGTGTCTATAAAAAGGAAGGAATAGGGGTGGGATGTGCTCCAAATAACTTCCAGTTTTGAGGGGTCAGTCTGGAAAAAAAAAATCGACTTGAAATAGCATGAATGAGAATGACTATCACTTCACACAGCATCTTTGTCGATCTTGTGGAGATCTTGGAAAGATGTCAGGAAAGCAAGGAGTTATCTGGGCAAGAGTTTGAGACTTTTGGACTAGGAGTGGGTTCCAATAAGCCCAGGAGCAGTGATAGAAGGTAGATTGGGGTCCTGTTAAAGGAGAGAAAGCAGAGAAAGAACAAAACCACAGCGACAAAGGCCTTGTATCTCTCAGAAGCAGAGAAGGTCACTGAAAAATCTAGGGGATGGATGAGTCTGCCACTAGAGCACCCTGTTTCTCATTCCTGGGCCTTTCCCTGACCTACAGAGACCCTCCCACCCCACGTGCTCTCTCCTACACTCTCCCAGAACCCTAGCCATTTGCCCCTTCGCTGTGACTTGAAGGCTGGGTTCTCCTCTTGCAGTGATACTCACCTTTCAGTTTTTTCTCTCTGAAAAAGGAGTCAAGTGGCCAGAGAATTCCTCATCCATCCAGGAGTATTTTTACCATCCCTTAAAATTATGCCAGAACAATAGGAATAAACCAGAACTGTCCTAGAAGGGTCCTGGGCAAACCAGACCTCAGGTCATCCTAGAAATACAAGGCCTTGTCTCCCATTCAAAGAATTGTGGGCACCACTGTGCAGGTAGAGAGAGTTCCCTGATTCTTTCCCAAGGTGAGGGTAGTGGAAGGAAATGGAAGGGAGCATAGATACATTAAGATGTTTCCAACTGCTCATTCACTTTTCACTTTCATGCATTGGAGAAGGAAATGGCAACCCACTCCAGTGTTCTTGCCTGGAGAATCCCAGGGACGGCGGAGCCTGGTGGGCTGCTGTCTATGGGGTCTCAGAGTCAGACTTGACTGATGCTACTTAGCAGCAGCAGCAGCAACTGCACATAGTGGAGTATTCAGGTATTATGAGCTTATATTAAAAGGACTTAATTTTTTAACATAACAAGTGATCTAGGGGAGGAGGATTCCAAGCAAGATCAGTGTCTCAACCATGTCAGGGCTTCTCTGAGGATCTCTTGACACTCTCTCCCTCATTATTACAAAATAGCTCCCAAGGGTCCATACATCATGTCTTAATAAAAACACTTCCAAAGAAGAAGGAGATGCAGATTTTCCTCTTTTCTCACATAGACTTTGTCTTGCCCAGAATTCCTCCAGTAGAGTTCCCCTGTTATCAGTTTAATTGTCCAATATTGGGGCACATGACATGCCAGAGCTGAAAGGGCAGGTGTAAAAGTAACGGCCTACATTTTTTTTCTTTCTTTTTAAAAATTTGTTTATTTATTTGGCTGCTTCAGGTCTTAGTTGTGGCACTTGGGATCTTTGTTACTTTCTGGGGGATCTTCAGTTTCGGCATGTGGACTCTCTACTGAGGTGTGCAGGCTTAGTTGCTCCGTAGCATGTAGGATCTTAGTTCCCCAACCATGGATCAAACCCATGTCCCCTGCATCGCAAAGCAGATTCTTAACCACTAGACCACCAAGGAAGTCCCGAGAACCTACGTTTTCTACCTCTGTGATATGCAATGGATTCTGCTGGCCTGAAGGGTGAGCTAGCAACTGACAGTGTCTACAGCACTGAGTTGCTGGGAGGTTCAAAAAGGAAAATTCATAGAAAACTCCCTGCATAGTTTTTGACATAAACCTGGATTCAATAAGTTTAGCAATTTATATCAATTTATACAGTCCTGGACAGAGAAACGTTTTAAAGAATGAGCAATAGGAATACAGATCTAAAGGCAGGTAACTTGGCTTTCCCTGCCTGTCCTTTTCCATTTTGCAACCAAGAAGACAGGCAAGATTCAGCCCGTACTCAGCTTTCATGCCCACCTCACTTCAAGACAGCTTCAGGCTACGGAGTTGGAACTTTTATCTTTCACAGACACCAAATTTTCCATTTCAGCCTGCATAAACGTAGCATGAGAATACCCTACGGCCTGTATTTGCTATGTGTTTTCTACGGATGCCAGCAAAGCAAGACTTCTAGTAATGGGATCAGTAACCTGAGTAAAAGGACTGAAAAGGCAAGTCTGAATCTACCCTGCCGGTCATGTTCCAGAGAACAATGAAAGCACAGTAACGGGAAACACTGCCTTCTGACGTGTTTAAGCCAGTCTGCCCCTGCTAGGTCCTATTATTAGCAGCAATATTAATAAATGCTTCTGACAGGCAGTAAAGGTTCAGACTGCTGGAGAGTCACAGAGCATGCCAGATACATAAACTGCCTGCCCCAGGCAGCTCATAAACATGAAGGATACAAGATGAGGCCCTAAAGGCAGAAAACACGATGACCGGGGAGGGTTCCTGCTGATGAGGCGGGGAGATTTTTTTCAGAGCTGGGAACGAGAGACACAGGCCTTGGCACCTGCTCCCTGGCCAGCCATCGCATCGAAGAGCTCTTTTGGGAAATCACGGGGGAGATGATAGCAGACAAGGACAGTCCACTTCAGATGTCACCTCGATCGACTTGGAGCCTTGAGGGAAGCACTTGAGATGAGTCCAGCCCTCTTGCCATCTGAGGTTAGGCTGGGATAGAGCTTACAAACTGCTCCCCTGAGTCTAGACTCTTTCTTCCTTTAAGAAACACAGCTTTCTGCATTAGTTAGCAGGGAACTCCCGGAAGTTGGACTCTTCAAGTGATAGCCTGTCCTAGTCGCTGTGGCAATAGGCGTGGTCACCTGACTGACCTCCAGCCAGTGGGTTGAGGACAGAAGCCAGGCATGTACCTTGCAAACCACGATGTTTTAATACAGAAGCTCCAGGCCTCCACTCTCTCTTCCCCCTCCTGTCACCTGCTGGGGAAGGTCACCTGCTGTCACCTGAGCTACAGCTGCAGGTCCAGAGAAGGAGGTCGCCGTCAGAGACGGCCGCTCTGTCTTTCCGTCATCCGACCTTCCCAGCTCTAGACCTCTCACCCTCCTCCACTCCCCTGGATGGGAGAAAAGCAAGCTTCTGCCCTACTTAAGCCACTGTATGCTTCAATCTCTTTCTTATAGTAGCTTATCCCATGCAACATTCCCAGGCTTGGTTCTGAACTCGAGGAAGAAAACAAAGCCTCAAGTTCGTAGGGGGTTAATGGTGTACACACATCACCTTCAGCCAGGGCTCGTCTCTCTCGCTCACTCAGTGGACTCCCCTGAACTGAATGCTTTTCTGTTCCGTGACTCACTCACTTCTTCCCCATCTTAGTGCTCCTTTCCATTGGATGAGTCTGCTATTGGCGGCAGTAAAGAAAGGATCAGACTGGGAGGCTTAGATAACGGAACTTCTATTGGCTCACAGTTCGAGAGGCTGCAAGTCCAAAGTTAACATGTCGGCAAGGTTGGTTCTGCCCCGGACCCTCAGACCTCCCCTTGACACGTAGCTGCCCACTGCCTCTCCTCTATGCGTGCCTGTGTCCACCTTTACCCTGTTTATAAGGACACCAGTCACACTGGGTTAGGCTCACCCTACTGACCTTATTTTTACTTAGTTACCGCTGCAAGATTCTCCAAATAAAGTCTCATTTTGAGGTCCTGGGGGTTAGGACATATGAATTGAGGTAGGGATACAATTCAGACCATAGAAACCCTGACTTTATTTTATTAAATTTACTTATTTTGGGTTGTGCTGGGTCTTCATTGCTGTGCACAGGCTTTCTCTAGTTGCCGCGAGCAGGGGCTACTCTTCATTTCTGTATGCGAGCTTTTTATTGCGGTGGCTTCTCTTGTTGTGGAACGCACATTCTACACACACAGGCTTCAGTAGTTGCAGCACTTCGGCAGCTCGCGAGCTCTAGAGTGTAGGTGCAGAAGACGTGGACACGGGCTTAGTTGCTACATGGCATGTGGAATCTTCCTGGACCAGGGGTTGAACTCATGTCCCCTGCATCGGCACGTGCATTTTCACCACCTGGGAAGGCTGCAACTCTTTCCTTAGAACATGAATTTCATTCACTGGTACAGAGAAGGCACTCATTCATCTTTATTGAATGATTCAATATATAAATATTCATCATTTTTATTATCCCAACATCGTGTTCATTTTCAGTTAGAAATCTTTAACTGGCATATCTACTTCAGTACTTGATATTAATTCATATTTACTTGGCAAATAATAATTAATGTGAATGGTAGTATCCTGAAATTATGAAAGGATCCCAAAATGTAATTTGAGTAATTGGACAGAGATTACACTAAGCTCACTATAATTTTAACATTGATTGTATTTTATTAATGTAAAATTTGGTCATTCATCAGTTCAGTCGCTCAGTCGTGTCGAGTTCTTTGCGACCCCAGGAACTACAGCATGTCAGGCCTCCCTGTCCATCACCAACTCCCAGAATTTACTCAAACTCATGTCCATTGAGTCAGTGATGCCATCCGACCATCTCATCCTCCATCGTCCTCTTCTCCTCCCACCTTCAATATTTCTCAGCATCAGGGTCTTTTCCAGTGAGTCAGTTCTTCCCATCAGGTGGCCCAAGTATTGGAGTTTCAGCTTCAGCATCAGTCCTTCCAAAGAATATTCAGGACTGATTTCCTTTATGATGACCTGGTTGGATCTCCTTGCAGTCCAAGGGACTCTCAATAGTCTTCTCCAACACCACATCTCAAAAGCATCAATTCTTCGGCACTCAGCTTACCTTATGGAAAAACCGTAGCTTTGACTTGATAGACCTTAGTTGGCAAAGTAATGTCTCTGCTTTTTAATATGCTGTCTAGGTTGATCATAATTTTTTTTCCAAGGAACAAGCATCTTTTAATTCCATGGCTGCAGTCACCATCTGCAGTGATTTTGGAGCCCCCAAAACTAAAGTCTGTCACTGTTTCCATTGTTTCCCCATCTATTTGCCATAAAGTAATGGGACCAGATGCCATGATCTTTGTTTTCTGAAGTTGAGTTTTAAGCCAACTTTTTCACTCTCCTCTTTCACTTTCATCAAGAGGCTCTTCATCAAGAATACTGAAGTGGTTTGCCATTCCCTTCTCCAGTGGACCACGTTTTGTCCACTGGAGAAGGACCACCATGACCCGTCCATCTTGGGTGGCTCTAAACAGCATGGTTCATAGTTTCATTGAGTTGGACAAGGCTGTGGTCCATGTGATCAGAATGGTTCAGTTCAGTTCAGTCACGCAGTTGTGTCTGACTCTTTGTGACCCCATGAATCGCAGCATGCCAGGCCTCCCTGTCCATCACCAACTCCCAGAGTTCACTCAGACTCACGTCCATTGAGTCAATGATGCCATCCAGCCATCTCATCCTCTGTTGTTCCTTTCTTCTCCTGCCCCCAATCCCTCCCAGCATCAGAGTCTTTTCCAATGAGTCAACTCTTCGCATGAGGTGGCCAAAGTACTGGAGTTTCAGCTTTAGCATCATTCCTTCCAAAGAAATCCCAGGGCTGATCTCCTTCAGAATGGACTGGTTGGATCTCCTTGCAGTCCAAGGGACTCTCAAGAGTCTTCTCCAACACTGCAGTTCAAAGGCATCAATTCTTCTGTGCTCAGCTTTCTTCACAGTCCAACTCTCACATCCATACACGACCACTGGAAAAACCATAGACTTGTCTAGACAGACCTGTGTCGGTAAAGTAATATCTCTGCTTTTCAATATGCTATCTAGTTTGGTCATAACTTTCCTTCCAAGGAGTAAGCATCTTTTAATTTCATGGCTGCAGTCACTATCTGCAGTGATTATGGAGCCCCAAAATATAAAGTCTGACACTGTTTCCACTGTTTCCCCATCTATTTGCCATGAAGTGATGGGACCGGATGCCATGATCTTCTTTTTCTGAATGTTGAGCTTTAAGCCAACCTTTTCACTCTCCTCTTTCACTTTCATCAAGAGGCTCTTTAGTTCCTCTTCACTTTCTGCCATAAGGGTGGTGTCAGCTGCATACCTGAGGTTATTGATATTTCTCCTGGAAATCTTGATTCCAGCTTGTGTTTCTTCCAGTCCAGCATTTCTCATAATGTACTCTGCATATAAGCTAAATAAGCAGGGTGACAATATACAGCCTTGATGTACTCCTTTTCCTATTTGGAACCAGTCTGTTGTTTCATGTCCAGTTCTAACTATTACTTCTTGACCTGCACATAGTTTCTCAAGAGGCAGGTTAGGTGGTCTGGTATTCCCATCTCTTTCAGAATTTTCCACAGTTTATTGTGGTCCACACAGTCAAAGGCTTTGGCATAGTCAATAAAGCAGAAGTAGATGTTTTTCTGGAACTATCTTGCTTTTTCCATGATCCAGCAGATGTTCACAATTCAATCTCTGGTACCTCTGCCTTTTCTAAAACCAGCTTGAACATCTGGAAGTTCACAGTTTACCTATTGCTGAAACCTGGCTTGGAGAATTTTGAGCATTACTTTACTAGCGTGTGAGATGAGTACAATTGTGCGGTAGTTTGGGCATTCTTTGGCATTGCCTTTCTTTGGGACTGGAATGAAAACTGACCTTTTCCAGTCCTGTGGCCACTGCGGAGTTTTCCAAATTTGCTGGCATATTGAGTGCAGCACTTTCACAGCATCATCTTTCAGGATTTGAAACAGCTCAACTGGAATTCCATCACCTCCACTAGCTTTGTTAGTAGTGACGCTTCCTAAGGCCCACTTGACTTCTCATTCCAGGATGTCTGGCTTTGGGTGAGTGATCACACCATTGTGGTTGTCTTGGTCATGAAGATCTTTTTTGTACAGTTCTTCCGTGTATTCTTGCCATCTCTTCTTAATATCTTCTGCTTCTGTTGGGTCCATACCATTTCTGTCCTTTATCGAGCCCATCTGTGCATGAAATGTTCCCTTGGTATCTCCAATTTTCTTGAAGAGATCTCTAGTCTTTCCCATTCTGTTGTTTTCCTCTATTTCTTTGCACTGATCACTGAGGAAGGCTTTCTTATCTCTTCTTGCTATTCTTTGGAACTCTGCATTCAGAAGCTTATATCTTTTCTTTTCTCCTCTGCTTTTTGCTTCTCTTCTTTTCACAGCTATTTGTAAGGCCTCCCCAGACAGCCATTTTGCTTTTTTGCATTTCTTTTTCATGGGGACGGTCTTGATCCCTGTCTGCTGTACAATGTCATGAACCTCCATCCATAGTTCATCAGGCACTCTATCTGAATGGTTAGTTTCCTGTGATTGTGGTTTTCAGTCTGTCTGCCCTCTGATGGAGAAGAATAAGAGGCTTATGGAAGCTTCCTAATGGGAGAGACTGAGAGGGAAATTGGGTCTTGTTCTGATGGGCAGGGCCATGTTCAGAAAATCTTTAATCCAATTCTGTTCCCTCCCTGTTATTTACCTGGGGCAAAACTATTGTGGCCTTACAAATAGCTGTGAAAAGAAGAGAAGCAAAAAGCAGAGGAGAAAAGAAAAGATATAAGCATCTGAATGCAGAGTTCCAAAAGAATAGCAAGAAGAGATCAGTGCAAAGAAATAGAGGAAAACAACAGAATAGGAAAGACTAGAGATCTCTTCAAGAAAATTGGAGATACCAAGAGAACATTTCATGCAAAAATGGGCTCGATAAAGGACAGAAATGGTATGGACCTAACAGAAGCAGAAGATATTAAGAAGAGATGGCAAGAATACACAGAAGAACCATACAAAAAAGATCTTCACGACCAAGATAATCACGATGGTGTGATCACTCACCTAGAGCCAGACATCCTGGAATGAGAAGTCAAGTGGGCCTTAGGAAGCATCACTGTGAACAAAGCTAGTGGAGGTGATGGAATTCCAGTTGAGCTGTTTCAAATCCTGAAAGATGATGCTGTGAAAGTGCTGCACTCAATATGCCAGCAAATTTGGAAAACTCCGCAGTGGCCACAGGACTGGAAAAGGTCAGTTTTCATTCCAGTCCCAAAGAAAGGCAATGCCAAAGAATGCCCAAACTACCGCACAATTGCATTCATCTCACACACTAGTAAAGTAATGCTCAAAATTCTCCAAGCCAGGTTTCAGCAATAGGTAAACTGTGAACTTCCAGATGTTCAAGCTGGTTTTAGAAAAGGCAGAGGTACCAGAGATTGAATTGTGAACATCTGCTGGATCATGGAAAAAGCAAGATAGTTCCAGAAAAACATCTATTTCTGCTTTATTGACTATGCCAAAGCCTTTGACTGTGTGGACCACAATAAACTGTGGAAAATTCTGAAAGAGATGGGAATACCCAGACCACCTGACCTGCCTCGAGAAATCTGTATGCAGGTCAGGAAGCAATAGTTAGAACTGGACATAGAAAAACAGACTTGTTTCAAACAGGGAAAGGAGTACATCAAGGCTGTATATTGTCACCCTGCTTATTTAGCTTATATGCAAAGTAAATCATGAGAAATGCCAGGCTGGATGAAGCACAAGCTGGAATCAAGATTGCCAGAAGAAATATCAATAATCTCAGGTATGCAGATGACACCACCCTTACGACAGAAAGTGAAGAACTAAAGAGCCTTTTGATGAAAGTGAAAGAGGAGAATGAAAAAGTTGGCTTAAAGCTCAACATTCAGAAAACTAAGATCATGGCATCTGGTCCCATCACTTCATGGCAAATAGATGGGGAAACAGTGGAAACAGTGACAGACTTTAGTTTTGGGGGCTCCAAAATCACTGCAGATGGTGACTGCAGCCATGAAATTAAAAGACACTTGCTCCTTGGAAGTAAAGCTGTGACAAACCTAGACAGTATATTAAAAAGCAGAGACATTACTTTACCAACAAAGGTCTGTCTAGTCAACACTATGGTTTTTCCAGTAGTCATGTATGGATGTGAGAATTGGAGTATAAAGTAAGCTGAGCACCGAAGAACTGATGCTTTTGAACTGTGGTGTTGGAGAAGACTCTTAAGAGCCCTTTGGACAGCAAGGAGATCCAACCAGTCCATCCTAAAGGAAATCAGTCCTGAATATTCATTGGAAGGACTGATGCTGAAGCTGAAACTCCAATACTTTGGCCACCTGATGCAAAGAACTGACACATTTGAGAAGACCCTGATACTGGGACAGATTGAAGGCAGGAGGAGAAGGGGACGACAAAGGATGAAATAGTTGGATGGCATCACCAACTCAATGGAGGTGAGTTTGAGTAAGCTCCAGGAGTTGGTGATGGACAGGGAAGCCTGGCGTGCTGCAGTCCATGGGGTTGCAGAGTGAGACATGACTGAGCAACTGAACTGAACTGAAAAAAACTTGAGGGTTTAAGTAACATACCAAAAATGAAATTTCAATAAAATGAGAATAAAAACAGATTAAGTTGGATCAAGCTAAAAAAAAAAAAAAGAACAAGTGTTCTGACCATTTGAGTCATTATAATTGCTCTACCAATATGTGGCATCTAAGATATGAGACAGATGAACATGTCTATGAAATAGAAACAGAATCACGGAGACAGACCCAGTGGGTAGTTGCCAAGAAGGAAGAGGTTGTGTGAAGAGATGGAGTAGAAGTTGGAGTTAGCAGATGTAAGCTTTTACATGTAAAATGAATAAATAACACGGTCCTACTGTATAGCACAGAGAACCATATTCAACATCATATGATAAACCATAATGGAAAAGAATATTTTAAAAAAGAATAGGTATACATTTATTTATATATATATATATATATATATATATATAAAACCACTTTGCTGTACAGCAGAAATTAACACTACATTGTAAGTCAACTACACCTCAATAAATAAATAAATTGCTCTACTAGAGCATAAAGTTATGTTCAAAATTTTGAAAAACACAGCAGCAGATGCAAACAATACCCGAGAGGCAGTTTCATAGCAGTTCTGCAGGAAACAGAAGATGTTTACCTTGTAAAAACCTGAAGAGAAATTTCCGCCTGGGCCAGTCTAGAGGGCACAGCTGTCCCATGCCCACCAGCTTCACCCAGAATTCAGAAGAGGAACGTAAGCTGTTTCTTGTACCTGTCATTAAATCAAGCAACAACATGAAAACAATTTAGTGAAGGTAGCTTTTGAGGTGCGTGGTGCAAATATGAAAACTTCCACCCAAGAGTAGTACTTGAAATACACAGAAGAGTAGCTGTGACCACATGCCTCCAATTCTCTCTCCTAAATCTCTAATTTCCATTCAACCAGGCTCTTGGCAGGAACAGGGCTCATATTGCAATCCTTATGGGAGTTGGACGTCTGCATTGAAATCTAGGCTCCACTGTTTCTTAGCTGGGTGACCTTAGGTAAATTACCAATGTAAAAATGAGAATGATTATAATACTTATTTTACATGTAAATCCTATTTTACAAGATTAAATTAGATAACGTTCATGAAACTCTTAATACAGTACTCAGTAATGTTAGTGGCGATCAGTAGTAACCTATGCTTGGATCACAGGAACATAAATATACTTCAGAAACCACTTGGGTTAGTGGTAGAGTTCACATTCCCTTTTGAAAGAGCTCCAGTGTATTCCTGCCTGGACGGAAGATTTCATGGTCATATAAAGACGGGTACTGGAGAAATTGTTCCTTCACTAGGACACCTCGTTCTCTGATAGAAAACAGTGTATTCACTCCACTGACAACTTTCCAACAGTAATGCCCTCATTATAATCCTGGTTTCATTTCTTGGCATTAATTCACTTCATTAAATAGAAAGCAAAGAGACTCTAATTTACCCGAGTCTAATTAAACACAAGCATACACACACTTTTGTATAGATAACCCATCTGTTGTACAACAAAGCATTTGACTTGTCTTTGTCCCTGGTTCCTGGGAGGGAGGCTGAGGGGGAATTCCCCTCCTATTAGGCATGTCTTTGTTATACATGAGCCACTGAGGTGACTAAGGCTGGAAGCTGAAAGATCAGAAAGGTCTGACCTGTGATTAGGAGCTTGAGGCTCTGAGCTCCTTCTGTGGGTGGGAAAGGTATGTCTGTTTCATAACTTCCATTGGCTGGGAGTTATATTTAACAATTTTTTTTCTTTTTCTTTTTTTTTTTTTTTTACTTTACTATACTGTATTGGTTTTGCCATACATCAACATGAATCCGCCACGGGTGTACATAAGTTCCCACTCCTAATAGCCAGGACATGGAAGCAGCCTAGATGTCCATCAGCAGATGAATGGATAAGAAAGCTGTGGTACATATACACAATGGAGTATTACTCAGCCATCAAAAAGAATACATTTGAATCAGTTCTAATGAGGTGAATGAAGCTGGAGCCGATTGTACAGAGTGAAGTAAGCCAGAAAGAAAAACACCAATACAGTATACTAACACATATATATGGAATTTAGAAAGATGGTAACGATAACCCTGTATGTGAGACAGCAAAAGAGATGCAGATATACATAACAATTTTGTTCACATTCCTCTGATAAGGACTAGTTGTGTGGCCTCATCTGGATTCAGGTTAGGCTGGGAAATGTCACTGTGGTCTGAGCTGCTCTTCCCAGACAGAGTCCTATAATTTGGAAAAGAGGGCATAAATTCTGGTAGACTGCCATCAGAAATTGGCTAAAGGGTAGATGCATGACATGACCCAAATGACCAATCAGAGGATGCCTGTGGGATTGATATTGGAAAGCTAGGAGGAAAAGAGAGCTTTTGGTGTGGGGGGGTGGAGATCTGAATTTGGACTTTTGTTGCCAAGTTCTCTGTCAAAAGGTCAGAACATCTGCAAGACAAAAACAGGCAGGGAAGAAGAGAGAGAAATTCAGAGAGGGGGAGAGAGACAGAATTGGAAAGCAAGTGAGTCCCAGTGGCCACAGGAGAACTGGGGCTTTGTAAGTGACCAAATTAGCAGCCTCGAACAAATCACTGTTCTTGTTTCGCTAAGATACCTCTTTTGCTGATAGAAAACAGTGTATTTCACTCCACTGACAACCTTCCAATAGTAATGTCCATGTTATAACCCCTAATTTCATCTCTTGACATTATTTCACTTGCAATCTGAGATCCACTGAGATCTGTTGATACCAGTTTTCTTGTTTCAATATCTCATTAGCCTTTTTTATTCCGTGGTGTCCTTTTCAATGTCCATGTGCATGAGTAACGTGTCTTTCATTCATCATGACTCCAGTTCTAAGTTGGAGCCAACTGAGAGCTACAAATGTATTTTTATTTCAGCATTGCCTTCTTATTGCAGAGTGTGCACAGCAGGGATTATTGTGTTTTCCTTTGCCCCAGTTCATGGAGAGCATGATCCTTCTGTGTGACCCAGTCACTCAGGTGTCCCCTAGGATGTGCGGGGTTTTGCCCTCCATACCACGTGTTCTCAGAGTACTGTGCTCTGAAGTTGGATCTGTCTCTGGCAGTACTGCCCATTCCCTCTGCCACCGTCATTTCTAGCTGCTGCTAATCTCCCTAATGAAGACTTAGTTGCTTAGATCAAGGTCCAAGAATGTGTCCTTGTCTGTCCTCCCTTCAAGTAAAATACAACTATTTCCCCTGAGACCCTTTCCATTGACTTCAGAGGTCTAGGCGATTGGTGACCAGCATTCCTAGAAATCTGATCTCAGAGAATCAGGGCGTTATTGAAATGCCTGCCTGTTTACCTATTTAGCAAAAATACAGCACACAAGTTGTAAGACTGAGTTTACAAACCACTCTCCTCTTAAGCGATCAGGCATCCAGAAATCTTTGGCCCCTGAAAGTTTTCCGTGAACCTGGAGAGTCAATTAGAAGAGAGACAGATGCCTGTTGAAAACTTAACATTATGTATTCTTCATCCTCAGTCACTCCTGGAGGTCTCTCTCCTTGGGCCTGTCTGGAAAAGGCCCATGCTCTTATGCTGTCAACAAGATCAAAACAATCGTCAGATCTCTTAAGGGATATTTAGAAATAGAGATCTGAGGATTAGAATGAGTCAAAGGGGGTGAAATAGCAAGTGTTTACTCACTCCAGTGTTCTTGCCTGGAGAATCCCAGGGACAGAGGAGCCTGGAAGGAGGCCGTCTATGGGGTCGCACAGAGTCAGACACGACTGAAGCATAAGGCAGCTACTTAGTAGCAGCAGCAGCAGCAGCAGCAGCAGCAGCAGCAGCAGCAGCATAGGGCAGTACTCTCTCCCTGAAAAAGGGTGTGCAGCTGATGGGGAAATTGTGTTTAGTAAACAGCCAGATAGTAAATATCTTTTTGGCGTTGCATTCAATATACAGTTTTGGTCGCATATTCTTTTACTTCCTCTTTTTGGAAGTACATATTCTTTTGGGGGTGGGGGAGTTGAGGGGATTTTTTTTAATAATGCTTTAAAATTATAAAAACTATTAGGTAAGGAGCAGCGGCTGTGCTTTGCTGGAGCAGCCGTGAAGAGATACCCCATGCCCAAGGTAAGAGAAACCCAAGTAAGATGATAGGTGTTGCAAGAGGGCATCAGAGGGCAGACACACTGAAACCATACTCACAGAAAACTAGTCAATCTAATCACACTAGGACCACAGCCTTGTCTAACTCAATGAAACCAAGCCATGCCTGCAGGGCAACCCAAGATGGGTGGGTCATGGTGGAGAGGTCTGAGAGAGTGTGGTCCACTGGAGAAGGGAATGGCAAACCACTTCAGTATTCTTGCCTTGAGAACCCCATGAACAGTAGGAAAAGGCAAAATGATAGGATAACAAAAGAGGAATTCCCCAGGTCATTAGGTGCCCAATATGCTACTGGAGATCAGAGAAAAATAACTCCAGAAAGAATGAAGGGATGGAGCCAAAGCAAAAACAATACCCAGTTGTGGATGTGACTGGTGATAGAAGCAAGATCCTGACGCAGTAAAGAGCAATATTGCATAGGAACCTGGAATGTCAGGTTCATGAATCAAGGCAAATTGGAAGCGGTCAAACAAGAGATGGCAAGGGTGAACGTCGACATTCTAGGAATCAGCGAACTAAGATGGACTGGAATGTCTGAATTTAACTCAGATGACCATTATATCTACTACTGTGGGCAGGAATCCCTCAGAAGAAATGGAGTAGCCATCATGGTCAACAAAAGAATCTGAAATGCAGTACTTGGATGCAATCTCAAAAACGACAGAATGATCTCTGTTCGTCTCCAAGGCAAACCATTCAATATCACAGTTATCCAGGTCTATGCCCCAACCAGTAATGCTGAAGAAGCTGAAGTTGAACGGTTCTATGAAGACCTACAAGACCTTTTAGAACTAACACCCAAAAAAGATGTCCTTTTCATTATAGGGGACTGGAATGCAAAAGTAGGAAGTCAAGAAACACCTGGAGTAACAGGCAAATTTGGCCTTGGAATGAGGAATGAAACAGGACAAAGACTAATAGAGTTTTGCCAAGAAAATGCACTGGTCATAGCAAACACCCTCTTCCAACAACACAAGAGAAGACTCTACACATGGACATCACCATATGGTCAACATTGAAATCACATTGATTATATTCTTTGCAGCCAAAGATGGAGAAGCTCCATACAGTCAGCAAAAACAAGACCAGGAGCTGACTATGGCTCAGCTCATGACCCCTTATTACCAAATTCAGACTTAAATTGAAGAAAGCAGGGAAAACCACTACCATTCAGGCATGACCTAAATCAAATCCCTTATGATTATACAGTGGAAGTGAGAAATAGATTTAAGGGCCTAGATCTGATAGATAGAATGCCTGATGAACTATGGAATGAGGTTTGTGACATTGTACAGGAGATAGGGATCAGACCATCCCCATGGAAAAGAAATGCAAAAAAGCAAAATGGCTGTCTGGGGAGGCCTTACAAATAGCTGTGAAAAGAAGAGAAATGAAAAGCAAAGGAGAAAAGGAAAGATATAAGCTTCTGAATGCAGAGTTCCAAAGAATAGCAAGAAGAGATAAGAAAGCCTTCTTCAGTGATCAGTGCAAAGAAATAGCAGAAAAGAACAGAATGGGAAAGACTAGAGATCTCTTCAAGAAAATTAGAGATAACAAGGGAACATCTCATGCAAAGATGGGCTCAATAAAGGACAGAAATGGTATGGACCTAACAGAAGCAGAAGATATTAAGAAGAGATGGCAAGAATACACAGAAGAACTGTACAAAAAAGATCTTCACGACCCAGATAGTCATGATGATGTGACCACTAATCTAGAGCCAGACATCTTGGAAAGTGAAGTCAAGTGGGCCTTAGAAAGCATCACTACGAACAAAGCTAGTGGAGGTGATGGAATTCCAGTTGAGCTGTTTCAAATCCTGAAAGATGATGCTGTGAAAGTGCTGCACTCAATATGCCAGCAAATTTGGAAAACTCCGCAGTGGCCACAGGACTGGAAAAGGTCAGTTTTCATTCCAATCCCAAAGAAAGGCAATGCCAAAGAATGCTCAAACTACCGCACAATTGCACTCATCTCACATGCTAGTAAAGTAATGCTCAAAATTCTCCAAGCCAGGTTTCAGCAATACGTGAACCATGAACTCCCTGATGTTCAAGCTGGTTTTAAAAAAGGCAGAGGAACCAGAAATCAAATTGCCAACATCTGCTGGATCATGGAAAAAGCTAGAGAGTTCCAGAAAAACATCTATTTCTGCTTTATTGACTATGCCAAAGCCTTTGACTGTGTGGATCACAATAAACTGTGGAAAATTCTGAAAGAGATGGGAATACCCAGACCACCTGACCTGCCTCTTAAGAAATCTGTATGCAGAATTAAAGATTTTAAAATTAAAAAAATAATAATAAAATTAAATTAAATTTAAAAAAAAAAGAAATCTGTATGCAGGTCAGGAAGCAATAGTTGGAACTGGACATGGAACAACAGACTGGTTCCAAATAGGAAAAGGAGTACATCAAGGCTGTATACTGTCACCCTGCTTATTTAACTTTTATGCAGAGTACATCATGAGAAACACTGGACTGGAAGAAACACAAGCTGGAATCAAGATTGCCGGGAGAAATATCAATAACCTCAGATATGCGGATGACACCACCCTTATGGCAGAAAGTGAAGAGGAACTAAAAGCCTCTTGATGAAAGTGAAAGAGGAGAGTGAAAAAGTTGGCTTAAAGTTCAACATTCAGAAAACGAAGACCATGGCATCCGGTCCCATCACTTCATGGGAAATAAATGGGAAACAGTGGAAACAGTGTCAGACTTTATTTTGGGGGGCTCCGAAATCACTGCAGATGGTGATTACAGCCATGAAATTAAAAGACGCTTACTCCTTGGAAGAAAAGTTATGACCAACCTAGATAGTATATTCAAAAGCAGAGACATTACTTTGCTGACTAAAGTCCATCTAGTCAAGGCTATGGTTTTTCCAGTTGTCATGTATAGATGTGAGAGTTGGACTGTGAAGAAAGCTGAGCACCGAAGAACTGATGCTTTTGAACTGTGGTGTTGGAGAAGACTCTTGAGAGTCCCTTGGACTGCAAGGAGATCCAACCAGTCCATTCTGAAGGAGATCAACCCTGGGATTTCTTTGGAGGGAATGATGCTAAAGCTGAAACTCCAATACTTTGGCCACCTTATGCAAAGACTTGGCTCATTGGAAAAGACTCTGATGCTGGGAGGGATTGGGGGCAGGTGGAGAAGGGGATGACAGAGGATGAGATGGCTGGATGGCATCACTGACTCGATAAACGTGAGTCTGAGTGAACTCTGGGAGATGGTGATGAACAGGGAGGCCTGGCTTGCTGCGATTCATGGGGTCACGAAGAGTCGGACACGACTGAGCGATTGAACTGAACTGATTAGCTCATGGGTATATCTTTCCGTTTCTTCTTGCCTTTCCATTCTCTTCTTTTCACAGGTATTTGTAAGCCCTCCTCAGATAACCATTCTGTCTTTTTGCATTTCTTTTCCTTGGGGATGGTCTTGATCTCTGTCTCCTGTACAATGTCACGAACCTCCATCCGTAGTTCTTCAGGCACTCTATCTATCAGATCTAGTCCCTTAAATCTATTTCTCCCTTCCACTGTATAATCATAAGGGATTTGATTTAGGTCATACCTGAATGGTCTAGTAGTTTTCCCTGCTTTCTTCACTTTAAGCGTGAATTTGGCAATAAGGAATTCCTGATGTGAGCCACAGTGAGCTCCCAGTCTTGTTTTTGCTGACTGTATAGAGCTTCTCCATCTTTGGCTGCAAAGAATATAATCAATGTGATTTCGGTGTTGACCATCTGGTGATGTCCATGTGTAGAGTCTTGTGTTGTTGGAAGAAGGTGTTTGCTATGACCAGTGCGTTCTCTTGGCAAAACCCTATTAGCCTTTGCCCTGCTCCAAGGCCAAATTTGCCTGTTACTCCAGGTATTTCTTGACTTCCTAATTTTGCATTCTGGTCCCCTATAATGAAAAGGACATCTTTTTGGGGTGTTAGTTCTAGAAGGTCTTGTAGGTCTTCATAGAACCATTCAGCTTCAGCTTCTTCAGCATTACTTGTTAAGGCATAAAGTAGAATTACTGTAATATTGAATGGTTTGCCTTGGAAATGAACAGAGATCATTGTGTCATTTTTGAGATTGCATCCAAATACTGCATTTTGGACTCTTGTTGACTGTGATGACTAATTATTGACTATGCCAAAGCCTTTGACTGTGTGGATCACAACAAACTGTGGGAAATTCTTAAAGAGATGGGAATACAGACCACCTGACCTGCCTCTTGAGAAATCTGTATGCAGGTCAGGAAGCAATAGTTAGAACTGGACATGGAACAACAGACTGGTTCCAAATCAG
This sequence comes from Ovis aries, assembly GCF_016772045.2. Taxonomy (NCBI): domain Eukaryota; kingdom Metazoa; phylum Chordata; class Mammalia; order Artiodactyla; family Bovidae; genus Ovis; species Ovis aries. Next base: position 130,347,842 of record NC_056056.1, read on the forward strand.
GAAAGGAGTACCTCAAAGCTGTATATTGTCACCCTGCTTAACTTATATGCAGAGTACATCATGAGACACACTGGGCTGGATGAAGCGCAAGCTGGAATCAAGATTGCCGGGAGAAATATCAGTAACCTCAGGTATGCAGATGACACCACCCTCATCGCAGAAAGGAAAGAACTAAAGAACCTCTTGATGAAAGTGAAAGAGGAGAGTGAAAAAGTTGGCTTAAAACTCATTCAGAAAATGAAGATCATGGCATCCAGTCCCATCACTTCATGGCAAATAGATGGGGAAACAATGAAAACAATGACAGACTTTTATTTTGGGGGGGCTCCAAAATCACTGCAGATGGTGACTGCAGCCATGAAATTAAAAGACGCTCACTCCTTGGAAGAAAAGTTATGACCAACCTAGACAGCATATTATAAAGCAGATACATTACTTTGTCAACAAAGTTCCGTCTAGTCAAGGCTCTGGTCTTTCCAGTAGTCATGTATGATGTAAGAGCTGGACTATAAAGAGCTGAGCACTGAAGAATTGATGCTTTTGAACTGTGGTGTTGGAGAAGACTCTTGAGAATCCCTTGGACTGCAAGGAGATCCAACCAGTTCTCCCTAAAGGAAATCAGTCCTGAATATTCATTGGAAGGAGTGATGCTGAAACTGAAACTCCAATATTTTGGCCACCTGTCGGGAAGAACTAACTCATTGGAAAAGACCCTGATGCTGAGAAAGATTGAAGGTGGGAGGAGAAGGGGACAACAGAGGATGAGATGGTTGGATGGCATCACTGACTCAATGGACATGAGTTTGAGTAAACTCCGGGAGTTGGTGATGGACAGGGAGGCCTGGCATGCTGCAGTCCATGGGGTTGCAAAGATTTGGACACAACTGAGCGACTGAACTGAACTGATGAATGACCAAATTTTATACTAATAAAATATAATCAATGTTAAAATTATAGTGAGCTTAGTGTAATCTCTGTCCAATTACTCAAATTACATTTTGGAATCTTTCCATAATTCCAGGATACTATTGTTCACATAAATTGTAAAATGAGAGTGGGCTTCCCTGGTGGCTCAGTGAAGAATCCGCCTGCCAATGCAGGAGACTTGGGTTCGATCCCTGGGTCAGGAAGATCCCCTAGAGAAGGGAATGGCAACTCACTCTAGTATTCTTACCTGGAGAATGCCATGGACAGAGGAGCCTGGAAGGCCACAGTCCATGGGGTTGCAAAGAGTTGGACACGATTTAGTGACTAAACAACAATATGAGAGTACATAGGCTTTTGGTGGGATGCTCTATCACCGTGCTCGGCACCTGGTCCATGAACAGCGGCTGGCATTGCTATCGCTTTATTCACCATTAAGTCTCATTTTAATGTCATAAATCCACACAGTGGAATATTATTTGGCCTTGAAAAGGAAGTGAGTTCTGACATACGCTACAACATGGATGAAGTTTGAGGACATTAGGCTAAATAAAATCAGCTAGTCACAAAAAGGCAAATCTAGTATGATTCCACTTATATGCTTTTATAGGAGGGACCTAGAATAGTCCCATTCATAGAGACAAGAAAAGGGAAGGGTGGCTGCCAGAGGCTGGTGGGGATGGGGGATGGGCAGTTACTGTTTAATGGAGACAGAGTTTCGGTTTTGCGAGATGAAAAGAGTTCGGGAGATGCATAGTGAAGGCTGCACAACACAGCAAAGTTACTTGATGCCACTTACCTGTGCACTTAAACGTGGTTGAGATGGTATATTTATTGTGTCACAGTTTTTAAAACACATAGGGGATATCAGATATGGAAAAATAAAACAGGGAGTAGGCAGTATTATGAGGGGTGTGAAGGTTTAAATAGGGTGATTGACTTCCCTGAGGTGGAGATGTTTGAGCAAAGACCTGAAATGGGGAGAGGTGAAACCATGCGGGTGTGGCGGAGCGGAAGGATATTCTAGGTAATGTGTGTGTGTGTGTGTGTGCGCGTGTTAAGTCGTTTCAGTCCTGTCTGACTCTATAGCCCACCAGGCTCCTCTGTCCACGGGATTCTCCAGGCAAGAACACTGGAGTGGATTGCCATGCCCTCCTCCAGGGGATCTTCCAGACCTGGGGATCGAACCTGTGCCTCTCATGTCTACCTGCATTGGAGGGTGGGTTCTGTACTAGCGTCACTAGGCAAGCCCTCTAGGTAGTATAGTACGTGTAAAGGCCCTGAGGTAGGTGAGTGCCTGTGGGATCAGTGGGCTGGAGCAGAGCAGGTGAGGGGAAGATGAGATCCAAGAAAGAAGGGGAGTGTCAAGTAGGAGGCTAAGAGGACAAATCCATAGGACTTGGGCCACTAGAGACACCTGACTCTTATTCTCAGTGAAATGGTGTGTTATTGCAGGTTTTGAGCAGAGAAATAACCTGTAATTTGTTTTTTTATTGAGGCATAACCCAGGTGGTGCAGCGGTAAAGAATTTGCTTGCCGATGCAGGAGATGCTAGAGACACGGGTTCGATCCTTGGGGTGGGAAGATCCCCTAGAGGAGGAAATGGCAACCCACTCCAGTATTTTGCCTGGAGAATCTCATGGACAGAGGAGTCTGGTGGGCTACAGTCCATGGGGTCACAAAGAGTCGGACACGTCTGAGCGACTGAGGTGCACACACGTAACTGATACACAATATCATATTGGTTTCAGGTGTACATCATAGTACTTCAAATCTATACGCATTTCTAAGTGAGCCCTGACCTATATTTTTGAGAAGACCCGGGGACCAAGGGTGAGGCTGAGAGACCAGCCAGGAGGTTGTAGCAATTATCCAAGCCAGGGAAGATGGAGAAGCTGGCACGGCGATAGCGAAGGAGGGAATTGGTGGGATCAGGGATACATTCTGAGATAGAGTCAACAGGATGTGCCGAAGATTAGACGTGACAGATGAGAGAAACAGGAGCACGGATTGCTCCCAAGTTTGGGACCTGAGCCAAAATTCCCGTGCTTTACATGACACATTCATGTTAATTATCTCATTTGCATCTCACAGTCAAGGCCTCGCAGGAAGCAATGTTGACACCAGCACACAGCGGGTCACGTGGGGCTTGCAGGAGGTGAGAGGGGTGAGCAGAATGAGCACTGTGCTAGGAGTCTTGGCCCCGGGTGTAGGCCAGCTGTCAATCACAGGTTGCAGCCTGAGTTTTGGAGTCTTTGACCATGAAATAAGAATGACAACATCTGCCCCTGCACTGCGTGGAGGATCAAATGAAAGGGCAGGTGAATGAAAGATGTCACTCATGGATGACAGTATTGATTAAACCAAATGCATAAGCCATAATAATCCCAAATCATTTTCTGCTGTTTCCCAAATCACCGTCATTCAGTTCAGTTCAGTTCAGTCACTCAGTCATGTCCGATTCTTTGTGACCCCATGAATCTCAGCACACCAGGCCTCCCTGTCCATTATCGTCTCCCAGAGTTCACTCAAACTCAAGTCCATCAAGTCGGTGATGCCATCCAGCCATCTCATCCTCTGTCATCCCCTTCTCCTCCTGCCCCCAATCCCTCCCAGCATCAGAGTCTTTTCCAGTGAGTCAACTCTTCGCATGAGGTGGCCAAAGTATTGGAGTTTCAGCTTTAGCATCATTCCTTCCAAAGAACACCCAGGGCTGATCTCCTTTAGAATGGACTGATTGGATCTCCTTGCAGTCCAAGGGACTCTCACCTTCATTAGGGTTGTTTAATAAAATGCTAAATTCTGGGGCCCAGTCAGGCCCAAACTTGCTCTCCTCGCACTCTGCCCCCTGCCCCCACTCAGCACCAAGCAATTCTTAAACACATTAAAGCTTAGATCTCTTGGTCCAGGAGCTAACTTTGATGGAATAGAATAAAGGATAAGGGATAATCAAGTGCCGGGAGATTCTTGGTATTCAGCTAGGTGCTAACCTATAATATAAATGATGGATTTTATTCATCACATTTGAATCTTCCCAGTGGGTGGCACATAGAATTCCATTTCAAATAGCTGGGTAAGGCCACTTGTCAGAATTTTAAAGAGGCAATGTGAATTGTTACACGTTTCCCTTCTGAAGGGACATTTTTTTTAACGTGGAGCCGTTTTTCTAAAGATGAATTTCCAGTGTTCTTTCCATGTGTTCCTTCTTGTGCCCCCAGAACTCTCAGCCTTGGCTTTTCTTGGTGCTTTGCTAAGTGCCACAAAATCGAGGACTTACTGCTTTCACGCCAGCATTTCAGAACTGGGCTCACCTCCCGCAGCCATTCCACCACTACAGCCAGATGAGCCATCACACCTGCGTGTTGATCTGGGCGGATGCCCAGAGCACAGCCTGTCCTGATTGAAAGCAGGCCCTGAAGTTTTTGCTACACATTGACTTGGCAGGATCCAGATACCCTCCAAAAGCCAGACAAGCACTGGGAGTTTCTTAACCCTCAGCCTGTGATCTCCTAACCAGACAATAAATAGGCCCATCAGCTCAGTGGCCAACCCCAGAGTTTTCAGCTAGGCATTTCTCCATCTACTCAGGAGACGAAAAGCTTTGTTGGACACACAGATGCTCCAGAATCTATTTGGAATCAACTGAGCATGTGGGAGAGGAAGGGGGGGAGGGGTGGTGTGGGAGCTGTAAGGATGACCGGCACCCTTGGGGATTTGTTCCTTGTGTGGTAGGCACAGGTCCTTTGCTTCTGTGATCCTGTGGTCGCATGTGAAATTCTTTCCAAAGATACCGCACACACACACACACATACACACACACACATGGACACACAAAGCCAAGCACTATCTGTGCAAAGAGGCAGCTCTTGGCTATCCAATCACTGGGCATTACTTTGGCCCCTAGACATGAGAAACCAATACGCTGCCAATCAAAACAAAGCCGAGATCCTGGAATGACCTGAGGAAGCCAACACCCCTTCACTCAGAACACACAAGAACCTTGGAAAAGGCAGGGACATATGTTGTGCTGTGTTGAGGTCATCTAGATATCCAGGAGCCAGGATCCTTCAGCAGACAGCTGGCTTACATTATTGCTTTTATTATTTTCACAATTCCCATGGACCCACTGTGGGTCCCCTGCCCGCGTTGCCCCCTCATCAGGAATGCCCTCCTCTCCACCTGAGCCCTCCCCATCCTGCTCAGGGCTCACCTCCTCCATGCTGTCTTCCCAGGCCACAGGAGGCGCCTCTGACCTCCCACAGCTCCGAGAGCGCCGACCAGTCATCTTCCTCATGTTATTCTGTGCATGTGAGCCTTCGATACCCAACTGGGTTCCGTGGCAGGTACCTCGCCTGGTGTCCTTGGTTTCCCCACAGCGCACCACCCCCCCAAAACCTAGCACAATGTTCAGTCCCAGGGGGTGCTTGCTCAGTGCCTGCTGACTCATTAGCACGGTCTTGGACATGGAAATCACCTTTACAAACCAAATTGGGTAAGACAATAGGCTTTGTGAACATAACATATTACCTGAGTGAAAGATGAGAAACAAACCTTGGCAAAGCTGACCCAGTCGGATTATTCCATCATTCTGCACCTAAAAGAATGAGAGGCAGACAGCAAAATACAAGTCCTGGTGACATCAGCCTTGGCAGTCCCTAATGGAAAGTGACCCTGCCAGGGCCCTGCTCCCTCGCTCGATCCGGAACACTTTCCATTAACGCTATTAACCCCACACAGCGGTCAGGGGCAGAGCCAGACGGGCCAAACATGCTCAGTCCCAGCTGCTGAATCATCTCCATCTCATTTGCCCTTCCTCATACCTTCAAGAACTAGCAAAAGCAAAGGAGGGGGAAAGAGGCACAGAGAACTATCAACTTTAGCAAATCCTTAATAGGAAGCAGTTTGGCTAGTTTGCTCCATCCCTGGGAACTCTTTCCATGAAAAACATTTCTCCACCACAGCCATGTTTTAGACTTACCATTGTATCCTCAGCCCAAAGGAAAATTCTCTCCACCCCCGACCACATTCTCTGAGCGATTTCCTTCTAAGGGCGGATAATCACTCTTTTCAGCGTACAGCTGGATGGCTTGACATCAACCAGAAAACCCAGTAATATCCTGACCTTCTGAAATCAGATTGGGAGATCAGAGAAGGCTTTCCTTGCTGTCCCCAGGGCTCAGAACCGTCGAAAGGCACGGGAAGGCCCCAGAACTGAAGATGGATGAGAACATTGAAAAGGAAATGACAGTCAGAGATAACAGAGGAGTAGGCAAAGTCAGTTTTCTCTGGGCTGGAAAATTGGAGCTGAGGGAACGCTGTAATTAGGGGAAGTTCAGTGACCTCTGTTCTCAAGCCTCGGTAGGAGCTGGTTGCGAGAAGACTACACTGCCCTCTGTTGGAGACCTATATGCACACAGTGATGGATGGACGCACACAGGCACGTGTGCTCACTCGTCTGAATCCATGGACTGTAGCCTGCCAGGCTCCCCTGTCCATAGGGCTATCCCAGCAAGAACACTAGAGTGGGTTGCCATTTCCTACTCCGGGGATCTTTCCGACCCAGGGATTGAACCTAAGTCTCCCGTGTCTCCTACATTGGCAGGCAAAGTCTTTACCACTGCACCACCTGGCGGGCAAGCCCAGGTGCACAGCTAAGGGCTTCTCACTCATGGTCTTGATTGATTAGCCATTGCACCACCCTTGGGAGCTGAATATTATTATCTGAAACAAATAAAAATAACAAAAAAAATGCCAACTGAGGTCATAGACATCAAGTAACTTGAGGCAATGGCAACCCACTCCAGTACTCTTGCCTGGAAAATCCCATGGACAAAGGAGCCTGGTGGGCTGCAGTCCATGGGGTCGCAGAGTCGGACACAACTGAGCAACTTTACTTTCACTTTTCACTTTCATGCATTGCAGAAGGAAATGGCAACCTACTCCAGTGTTCTTGCCTGGAGAATCTCAGGGACAGCGGAGCCTGGTGGGCTGCCATCTATGAGGTCACACAGAGTCGGACACAACTGAAGTGACTTAGCAGCAGAAGCAGCAGCAACTTGCCCAAGGTCATGTGCCTAAGACGAAGCACAAGCAAGTATGCTAAACCAGGGATAAATGACTAAAAAATTCATTTCTTGCCACTCATCTTTGTAGATAATCTTTCCATCTTGGACTCAGGTAGCCTCGTGCTCTGAGAATCTTCTGTGGTACTCTCCGGTATGGTGGTTCTCAAAGGCCACTGTATACTAGAGTGACCTAGAGAGGCAGCACTAACCTGCCAAACGCTTAAGCCCCATAGCCAGAAATTCTGATTTTAATTGATCTGCCGTGGATCCTGGCTTAGGTAGATTTTAAGAGTTCTTTCAGTTCAGTTCAGTTCAGTTCAGTTGCTCAGTCGTGTCCAACTCTTTGCGACCCCATGAATTGCAGCACGCCAGGCCTCCCTGTCCCTCACCAAATCCCGGAGTTCACTCAGACTCACGTCCATCGAGTCCGTGATGCCATCCAGCCATCTCATCCTCTGTCGTCCCCTTCTCCTCCTGCCCCCAATCCCTCCCAGCATCAGAGTCTTTTCCAATGAGTCAACTCTTCGCATGAGGTGGACAAAGTACTGGAGTTTCAGCTTTAGCATCATTCCTTCCAAAGAAATCCCAGGGCTGATCTCCTTCAGAATGGACTGGTTGGATCTCCTTGCAGTCCAAGGGACTCTCAAGAGTCTTCTCCATCACCACAGTTTAAAAGCATCAATGATTCTGATATGTAGCCAGTGATGAGAATTTCTGCTCTAGCTGCAGGAGAGGTGGAGACAGAGATAGGTGCTTCCCTCAGATCTAGGACATAGTAGGCAATAGAGAGCAGGCTTAGAGAGTTTCACTCACTTTTGAAGGATGAGAGCTCAGTAGTGGATGTTACGGTTATGCTTTATGATATTGTGGTAAGTGAATAATAGATCCCAAAAAAGCACCACATCCTAGTCCCTGTAACCAATAAATATGTTACCGTTAATAGAAAAAGAGGACTTTACCAGTGTAATCAAGTTAAAGATCTTGAGAGGGAGAGATTATCCTGAGTTATCTGGGTGGCCCTGATACAACCTCAGGGTGCTTCAAAGGCGGGCAGGGGGTGAAAGTCAGAGCAGGAGATGTTATAACAGGAGCAGAGGTTGGGAGGGTGTGAGGAAGGGACCTGAGAGTGTGGCAGCCGGGGAAACCGGAGGGGCTCCAGAAGGAGGAGGCTGGCCAACACTGTGACTTTAGCCCAGTGACATTGGTTTTGGGCTTGTGACCTTCAGGTCTATAAGAACAAATAAACTGGTATTGGTTTAAGACACTAGCTTTATGGTTCTTTGTTGACCACTTATCTATAGAAATTAACAGAGATCTTGCATAACTTACTTCACTTCTCAGAGGTTCTGTTTCCCCATCTCTAAAATGGGGTCACTTCCATAGGGTAGTTCTGAAGATTAAATGCATTGATTAGAAGCAAAATGCTTGGTTTGATAGCTTTATAAATAGGGCTTTCTATTATGATCAGGGATAGAGGTCTCATGAGGCAGAAAGTGATGGGAAGAGAGAGAGAATTCCAGCTGTGCCTAAGTAGATTTCTACAGGACAGGGGATTGAGGCAAATGGAACAAAATTAGCCAAGACTGGTGTGAAACAGCAGTGGCAGCAGGATTTATCAGCCTGCTGGCCTTAGGGATGTGTTTTCACCTGTCTGTTCTGAACAGCGCTATTGGGTCTAATCCTCTGGAACCTCCTCACTGTAAAATTCACACAGTGGGAGAAATGGAAGACACCAAAAAGGCTCCAAAATGCAGGTTCTTCAGCATTTCATTCACAGTCCAAATACAGCCAGAAGGTCATTATAGGCAGTTCAGGGTTCTTAAACCCTCTCAAGAATAAGGTATGTTTTCTACCTATTTAGTTTCATTGGAATTATGACTAGTCATCTGTTTTCTACCAATCACTGGATTGGTGATCTTGAACAAATGACTCTGTTCTTCAGCTTTGTCATCTGTGAAATGAGGTCAGGGATAATGCCCACCTGTAGGGTTGTAATAAGCATTAAATGCTTTCTACATGCAGAGGGTATTGTGAAGTGCCTGGCACACCTTCAAGTGGCTCGGCAAGTTAGCTATTAACATTTTGATCAGGGTTATTTTTATGTGGGGCAAAGAAGTGAGGATAGGTGAAGGGAAACACATGCTAAGAAGGCTTGATATAAAAGACAGTTGTTTTCAATATTCTTTGATTATTTTACTCAGTTTCTTTTAAGAAGCCATAAGAGAAAGAAGTCCAAAATCAGACCCATATACAGTTACTTACTGAGTACCTATTATGTGCCAGGAATTCTTCTAGGACCTGAGAACCTAAAGACAAACAAGATCCATTTCCTGTCCTCAGGGAGTGTGGCAATAGGCACAGTGAATTTCCATCACTAGACAGCAAGACACATGCTAAAACTGGGGTAGGCAGGGTGTGATGAGATGTTCTTGGAAGAGACCTAAGCCTTGGTCTAGGGGAGGGGACATCAGGGAGAGCTTCCTGGAGAAAGGCCATCTAGGCTGGCTGTGTGGGGAACTCCATGAAGAGTTTTAAGAGGAACCAGCTCTGCTGAGAGCTTGAGATCAAGAGCGAGCAGTATTTTCAGGAAACAGCAAAGAGTCGATAGGAGCATGGTGTGAGGGGCCATTGCCAGAAAAGTTGGGGTGAAGGTATGGGAATTGAGAGATTCAGCTGGAAATCTAAGCGCCATTCGGAGTGCAGAGTGACTTAAGAACCTTGATAAGTTTGGATGTTAGCTTGAGGGGAATGAGGTGCTGTTTAGAGACTTTAAGCAGGGCAATTATGTAATAAGACTTGAACTTTAGAAGATCACTCTCAGAGGAACAATTGAAGAGGGACAAGATGAAAGTCAAAAGATTGTGGGCGGTGACTGCAATAACCCTCGTAAAAGAGAACGGATGATGGAGCAAAGTACTGGCAGCGGTGGGTAAATTTCGAGATATTAAGGCAGTGTGTGCGTTAGCCACTCAGTCCTGTCCAACTCTCTGTAACCCCATGGACTATAGCCTGCCAGGCTCCTCTGTCCATGGAATTTTCCAGGCTAGAATACTGGAGCGGGTTGTCATGCCCTCCTCTAGGGGATCTTTACAACCCAGGGATCACCTATGTCTCTTAAGTCTCCTGCATTAGCAGGCGGGTTCTTTACCACTAGCACCGCACCTATACATATAATATAATACTGTGCAAACAGCAGTTATTTAGTAAATGAAAGGATATATATTGGTTCCCTGAAGTGGAACCAATAGTGTATGTGTGTGTGTAGAGACAGGCAGGGAGGTGGATTGATTGATTATAAAAGAATGGCTCATGTGACTATGGAGGCTGAGAAGTCCCATGATCTGCCGTCTGTAAGCTTTCCAGTTCAGGAAAGCTGATGGTGTAGGTCGTGCTCAAAGCCGAAGACCAGAGAACCAGGGAAACCAATGGTGTGAGTTCCCGGTCTGAACCCAAAGGCCCAAGTACCAGGAGCTCCTCTATGTGAGGACAGAAGAAGGTGGACATCCTAGCTCTGGAGAGAGCAGAGTCAGCCTTCCTCTGTCTGTTTTGACTCTCTGTGTATTGAAAAATGCCCACTTGGATTGGCGAGGGCCATCTTCACTTAGTCTCTGGATTCAAATGCTGACCTCTTCCAGAAAAAGCCTCACAGACACACTCAGCAGTAACATTTTACTAGCTCTCTGGGCATCCCTTGGTCCTATCAATTTGACACATCAGATTAACCATCACAGATGGGTACTGTCATCTGTAAGCAATAATAGCCATACATAATTGCTGCTGGAATCCCTTTCTGGTATTTTCCCTTTTTACTTTTCTGGTTGGTTTCCAATTAATATTTCATATGAGCTTTTCTATTTCATTTGGTGTTTTGGTCCTTACTATTTCAACCACATCCTATAATTACAAGATAACTCGAACCAACACCAAACTTCCCAATCATTTTCTTTTCCTGCTATATAACAAGGTTCAGACACAACCTACCATTTCTCTTAAGACAATATTTATACCTCTGAGCTGCTTCCTGTACCAAAATCCACGTGCATATGACATGTCAATGCAAATAACTTTTGCCTGGTACCCTTTCATTACTGCAAATGGCAGAAGGAGCTGATGGAAGGACTACGGAGTAAATAGTCAGCAAATCTAAGTTCTAAATCCCTGTTGTACTTACAGCTCTTTGAAGTAATGGAAATTTGTTTCCCTTTGGTTTCCTTAACAGCAAGATAATATCATGTATTTGAAGGACACCCCATAAAACTATTTTTTCCCATATAAATTTTCAAACAAGGGATGTTAAAATGCTTGGGTATTTCATTAAGCTGTGTATTACTTTTAGTAAACAACGACTCCAAGGCCGTAAAGTGATGGTTACAAACTGGTGAATTGAGGGACCACATTGAGTCAATAGAAGTGTTTTGTTTGTCCAGCAATGTTGATTTTTAGATTTAAGTCAATTACTAAAAATGTTTAAGATTTGAGAGATTTCATGATTATATTCTGACTTCCTTTGAAAAAATCTGAAGATTTGGCACCCTCAGTCCACACTGCTGCTTGGCAACAACTTTCTGGAATTAAGCAATGATCGCCACCTTGAAAGGAAAAAGGATCCTTCTAGTTTGCCACAGTCCCCACCACTCGCTACCCTACAACAGCTAGTCTTTCCACAGTTGCCACCTCTACCTATATTAGCAGCCCTAGTCTTTGTCACAGTCCTCACCATTCACCCTTTTATTACCCCCAATCAGCTTAGCTCAATTCTGTTACTCTCTGGTTACTGAAGGCATTTACATCTGGCAGTTCCTATGTTAAAGGAATATTCCACAGCACGTTGTTGACTCCCCAGATTGCAGCTCTCAGACTGGCTCTATTCCCAAATAGTTCTAAAGAGAAAAATCCATAACAGCATTTGGTAATCCACAGGAACATTGGAACATCTCTCTTCTATCCAGAAAACTTTGCTTGCCGTAAATAAGCCAGCAAGAATAATACAAGTTTAGAGAGATGACATGTTCTAGCTCAACTGGTCCAATCCCTTTATATAACAGATGAGAAAACAAAAGTACTAGATGGTGAAGAGGCTTGTTTAAAGCCCAACAGAACTAGAACCAAAAGTCAGAACTATAACTACTAGACTCCCAGGGGAAAGCTGTCCAGGCAGCCACTTCTCATTCTTTCCAGGGTAGGCATAGAAAGGAGCGGCTTGCTTTCCTGTATGAAAAACACATTCAACTTGGACTTGAGAACAAGAAGTGGTTTGTCTCTTGTTCTAGGCTTCAGATTCTCAGACAGCTGAGTTTTCTAACCTTAAATGCTGCAAAGACCCTATTTTGAAGCCTGTATTCACTTCCTAGGACTACCATAATCCAGGGCCGCAAACCAGGTAGCTCAACAGCGGAAGCCTATTCTCCCACAGTTCTAGGGGCCGGAATTATGAAATGATGATGCCAGCGGGGCTGTTGTCCCCTTGAAGTCTCTCAGGGGGATACTCCTTGCTTGCCTCTTCCTAGCTTCTGGTGGCTCCCAGAAATCTTTGCCTTTCTGGGGTCATACCCACATCCCTCCAGTCCCTGTTGCCATGGCCTTCTTCCCTGTCTCTGTCTCCTCTCTTTCATGAAAACTTCAGTCATTGGATTTAGGGCCCATCTCAACTCAGTGTGATCTCATCTTAAATTAATTAAGCACATCCACAAAGACCTTCTTTCCAAATAAGGTCACATGCTGAGCTTCCAAATAGACATGAGCTGCTTGGGGGACAGGGCAACACCACTCAAGCTACCACAAACCCTCTCCAAATTTTCCTAAATTGTAGCCCAAGCCACTGGGGCTTATTATCTCACAGCTCTTTTGTGCTGTGTGTGTGCTAAGCTGCATCAGCCATGCCTGACTCTTTGTTACCCTGTGGACTGTAGCCCACCAGCCTCCCCCAATTATGGGATTCTCCAGGCAAGAATACTAGCGTGGGTTTCATGCCCTCCTCCAGGGGCTCTTCCCAACCCAGGGGCCAGACCTACATCTCCCGCACTGGCAAACAGGCTCTTTACCACTAGCACCACCTGGGGAGCCCTATAGGCTTTTTGTGCTCTGCAGGCTGTTTCTATAAGCCACCACCATGCTGGCCTTAAAGAGATAATATATGTATTCCCTACTTTTACCGACATTGGTACAGATAATGACCTTTTTCATAAAAGCAAAAATCCTCTTGAGATTTCTTTCAGTTAGCCAAAATAGACACTAATCTAGGATACTGTACACCATTTTGCCTTAGAAGAGGCCACCTAAGTGCTCTGCTCTCAGGCGGGGGTGGGACTCTACATACAAGCCCTCGTTACTTTCAGGCTCTTTACGCCTCTCCCTGCCACTTACTGTGAGCAACAGCGGGAAGAAGCGGTCAAGTGGCTTTTGTGTTAGGTGGGACTGAGTTTCCAGCTCTTCGGCTTTAATGCTGCAGCTTCTGTCCATGTGACTGCAAGACAGCTGGCTCAGCTATGAGAATCGTATTTTCGTACAGTCACTTCCATGCACGGGTTATTTCTTTCTGAAGAAGAAAAACCTTTCTTAGAAGACCGTTCCCACCCCCACCCCCATTCAGACTTTCCTCAGGACTTATTGCTCAAGACTGGGTCATTTAACAGTATCCTAGCTCAAGGTCCTCAAATGTTTTTGGCCTCAGGACTCCTTTGTACTATTAAAAATTATTAAAGACCCTAGAGAGCTTTTGTTTTCTATCTTTCAATCTTTACCATATGAGAAATTAAAACAGAGAAAGAAAGAAGTATATTAACATCTTTTTCAGATAATTATAAATATTCTTGATATTACACCACAGCTTGACAAGTGGTAGTTTCTGAATCGTTAGCTGCAATGTGAAATCTGAAAACATACTAAGGAATTTTCCATTCTTGATTACATTAAAACCCTGTACTTTGAATTTTGTAATGTGTGGATTGGTCATTTGGAAAATATTAGTCACTGAGTTATGCAGGTCTTCCAAATGTTGATACATTTCATTGTATAATATAAAAATGTCCCATTCATTAATATCACCACCAATCTCTAATTTCTTTTGAAAGTTTCAATTTTACCTTTGGCAGCAAACATTATTTGTTTTTTCCCCTGATATGTCTAACTCACTGCATTTAAAAAAAATATTTCTAACAAACTCCCAAGCCTGAATTATCAGTTTGTCCATCCATTGTTAGTTTAAGTGGTGTATGAAAGACAAGTGAAGAGCTCTTTCAGTTTGCAGCCCAATCACACAAATGTCTCAGGACAACCATCATTTGCTCTGCAGTAGAAATGCTTCCGGAGACAGCAATGGCAACCCACTCCAGTACTCTTGCCTGGAAAATCAGATGGACAGAGGAGCCTGGTAGACTGCAGTCCATGGGGTGACTAAGAGTCGGACACGACTGAGCGACTTCACTTTCACTTTTCACTTTCCTGCATTGCAGAAGGAAATGGCAACCCACTCCAGTGTTCTTGCCTGGAGAATCCCAGGGACGGGGGAGCCTGGTGGGCTGCCGTCTATGGGGTTGCACAAAGTCGAACACAACTGAAGCGACTTAGCAGCAGCTTCAGCAAAAATGTTTCATGTGGCCTTCTCAAGTCAAAGGAGATGATGTAATAAAATTAATAACTTTGACCACTTCAAGGGCATTCTTAAGTAAAATCCTTTTTCTTTTTTAACTCTGTGGTGGTGCAGAATACAATGACTACATTTTGGTGCCATGATTCATGCTAAGCCACCAGCAATTTTTCCCCACCCCACCATTACTATTGCAACATAAGTGCAAAAAAACAACATGGAGAGAAGGGCAGATAACATTTTGAAATAAATATATAATAATATTTTGTTGGACTTGTATAGACACACATCTATCATTAGAGATGAAAGATATAATGGCATATATAATTTTATTTTTTAACTTACTTTTAATGAAGGATAATTGCTTTAAATATTGGTTTGATTTCTGCCATACATCAACATGAATTAGCCATGGGTATATGTATGTCCTCTCCCTCTTGAAACTCCCTCCCACCTCCCACCCTTTCCCCACCCCTCTAGGCTGTTACAGAGCCCCAGCTTGACTTCCCGGAGTCATACAGCAAATCCCCATTGGCTATCTGTTTTACATACAGTAGTGATACGCTTCAGTGCTACTCTCCATTGATCTCACCCTCTCCTTCCTCCTCCCCAACCCTTGTCAATAAGTCTGTTCTCTATGTCTGTGTCTCCACTGATGCCCTGCAAGTAGGTTTATCAATACCATCTTTCTAGATTCCGTATATATGTGTTAATATACGGTATTTGTTTTTCTCTTTCTGACTTACTTCACTCTGTATAATAAGGTCTAGGTCCATCCACCTCAATGGCACACATAATTTTGAAAATAGTTTTGATGTTACAGTTTCAGAAAGGGTCTTATGGACCCCCAAGTATTTTCACACTTGGAGAACCCCGACCCTGCAGAAAGGAAAACAAGGAAAACAAATATCTGAGAAGCTCAGCCACTTTCTTCAGGAAGTGGGCTCTGCCCACAGGAAGCAGAAGGCAACTGTTTGTTGACCACCAAGAGTCCCCCCTGTCCCCTTTAAGGCAGGCATGGTGCATAGAAAGCATGCATTGATGGTGAATATTGTAATAAATATTATTTTGTATATAAGCAGATTGATTTTCCCTTCTACTTCCTCCTCTGGCAAGTTTTGTTTGTTTGTTTGTTTTTGATGACTAATTTATTTAATGATCTCAGTACCCTGTGAGATACAGTAGGCATTGTTTCAGAGACATAAGTTAAGCAAGCCAAGGTCCCATGCAAATTAAGGGCAAAAGTCAATATTCCCCAGGATGGTGCTCTAGAGCCCCACACCTAGTCCTGTGGCCAATCTGTGTCTCATCTCTACCTTCCCTGTAGTGCTCTAGACTCGGGAACAATAGCTGGTAAAGTCACGGCAACTCAGACCTCCAGAAGGCTGCTTCAGACATTTAGTCGCAGAACTGGGTATGGGATTCGTAGGGCGTTTTTTTCCTTCCGTGGTGGTCAACATCTCTTCCCAGTCCAGATGTTCCCAGCTGAACATCTCAAGAGAATATTCTCCAACTTCTACTTCTGTGTTAATTCATGTCATAAGAAAGCTTACATTTTATTGACATTGGCGGCCAAAAAGTTCATTTGGGCTTTTCCATAATCACATCTTCGGAGAAGGCAATGGCACCCCACTCCAGTACTCTTGCCGGGGAAATCCTGTGGACAGAGGAGCCTTGTAGGCTGCAGTCCATGGGGTCGCTAAGAGTCAGACACGACTGAGCGACTTCACTTTGACTTTTCACTTTCATGCACTGGAGAAGGAAATGGCAACCCACTCCAGTGTTCTCTCCTGGAGAATCCCAGGGACGGGGGAGCCTGGTGGGCTGCCGTCTATGGGATTGCACAGAGTCGGACACGACTGACGTGACTTAGCAGCAGTAGCAGCAGCAGTATAATCACATCTTATAGAAAACCTCAAACGAACTTTTTGGCAAAGTCAGTATTGTGCTACTGTCTCTCCCTGCAGACATGTATTCATTAAATGAGTACCACATACTGCCAATCGTAAGGTGAGCTATTTCACATTTTAATAGCTCCTAAATTAGAATGTACCTTACTGCGTCTGAGGAGTCACAATTTATTTGTAGTGTTTTCCCTTTCTTAGTGATACACAAAATAGTAGTATATCTATTATCAGTGGCATCTTAGATCCAACAAAACATGCATGGTATTTAAAAATTTAACTCCAGACTTTCCCAGGCTTGACATAAGAAATTACTTGAAGACTACCTCCGCACTTTCTGAAAAATAATTCTTACGCATTGTATAATTTATATTTAATGCCTGGAAAACAAATCTGTCACAATAAATCTCACAGAGTTCAGTGCTAAGGAAAGCGCTCTGTCTCCCACTAAATGGCCTGCCCCTCTTTCTGATAACCATAGTAATGAATTCTTGCAAATTTCTGTTTTAACCAAGACAGCCAAGAAGCTCCAAGCTCACCTCTCCCTCTGATCTTCCATTTACCATCTTTACCCTCGTTTTAATCGTGGTAAAGAACATACTCTTTTTTCCTTTTCAGAAGTAAGTGGGGGCATAGCTAAACAAAGACTCTGCATCTCTGCAGGTTTCCTGAAATACGCCAGCTACAGATAAAGCGCCCTCCTAGAGCAGTGATCCTTGACCTTTCTTTTGGCCTCTACACACATACACACACACAGCATCCTCCTGACAATACCACCTCATCACCCCGCCCCGCCCCATCAAGCTGCATGGAGGGACGCTGAAACATGACGACCTACCTACAGGAGCTCATCAGAACCTCAGACTGTGCCAACAGCCTCTAGTGATTCTGACCTCCATCCCACTCCTGCCTTGGTCTTGTTTCTATGCCCAGGAGAGTGAATTGCACAGTGATGGCTCAATGACTTGTTCCTGAAGATGACTGAAAATAATACAAAATTAGGTGTAAACATTTGAAAGGTCCACTGGCAATGAACAACTCTGGAGTTTCGGCTTCATTCCCCTCTAGGTATGATTGTGTGTCTGGCGAATGAGACATGAACTGAAGTGCCATGTGAGACTCTTTAAGGGAACAAGCAAGCCTCTCTTCTTCCCTTCCTACACCTTACTGCCTGGAACTCACCTATGACAGCTGGGGTTCCAGCAACCCCAACCATCATTTTCTTGTCTTTGGCCAAGAAAATGAGGGTCAAAGGACCCTCAAGTGCACAAATGGTAGGCCAGAAAGTCAAAGGACTCCAAGTCTCTCATGACTTTGGGAAGCTACCTACAGTCCCAGACTGCTCCCCTTCCAGACTTCTTCCTCATGAAAGAAGGAAGCCTGGGGGTCTTCATTCTTAGGGCTGTCTTGTGCTATGTGTGTGTGTGCTCAATCACTTCAGCCATGTCTGACTCTTTGGGTCCCTATGGACTGTAGCCCGCCAGGCTCCTCTGTGCACGGGATTCTCCAGGCAAGAATACTACAGTGGGTTACCATGCCCTCCTCCAGGGGACCTTCCTGACTCAGGGATCAAACCTGCAACTCCTGTGTCTCCTGAATTACAGGCAGATTCTTTACCAGTGAGCCACCATGGAAGCCCGGTCCTCACTGATACAGCAGCATAACATGACCCATATAGGAAGGGCATAGATCAGGAAAGGGATGAAGGTCATAAAATGAGCCCAGGCCTGAAAGTCAGATCCCCTCTTTCTGGTCTTTGTTACACTAGTTATGCCTTTAGCTCTATGAACTTAAGCAACTCACTTAACCTCTGTTTACTCAAGTCTTCTTCTTAAAAGAATAAAACTTCCTTCTACAGAGTTATGAGGCTAAATGACATAAAGAGGGGAAAATCTTTTGAGATGGTAAAGCCATTTATCATTATTATGGTTGGTTATAGTGATGTTCTATGAAATAATCCTTCCATTAGCCCATTTGGTGTTAAATGGGTCAATTCTAGACTCCCATGTCCTGGGCAGTGATGTTGACATTAAGATGGAAACCATAGAGCTTAAGAAATCACAAGTAATTTTGATAGAGCACAGTTTTGCAAGTCTCTTTTTCTTCAGAGGGAAGGGACCATCTTCTGATCAAGGGAGGTAGAATTGGGACGATGATCAATCCTTTTATGCTGATACTTACATGGAAGAGGGCTTAATAAACCTAACTGGAGACAATCTGATTATCCCTGGAGGAGTGAAGACCCACTCTCAGAGGCAGTTTGGAGTAATCATTAAAAGGCGAAGTCTACAGTCAGCCCCCTGGAAGTTCTGCCCTTAGACTTGCTAAGCTCCCTACACTTTGTTTTCTCCAGCTCTAGGGACAGTTTTGGGGTAGAGGTGGCCAGCTGGTCACCCATCCGCACTGTGGCGTGTGGCTGCCGGGTCAGTGTCTACCTTTCCCAGTCCCCTGTATGGCCACATGTGACTGACTCTCACGCGACAGCGGAAGGGGCTGTCCCTGATCAGAGCGGTTAAGAAGCGGGTGATTCCCCTACCAGTTCTTTCCCAACCAGCTGAAAGGAGAGCATTCTGAACACAGAGAGGAGGGCAGAAGTGTAGATGGGAAGAGCCTAGATTCCTATATCACACAAAAGGCTGCACACCCAGGATTACTCACAATAGATTGAAACAAGTGAGAAACCAGCTTTTTATCATGTTAGACCACAGAGGTTTGGAAATTTGTTAAAACTAGTATTAACCCAAACAAATACAAATATGAAATCCTACTTTGAGCTTGTCATGGACTGAGGTGATATCTGTAAAAACTTTTAAGCCCCTTAATAATCTCCACCGTCTTCCCTCACAAAGTACCCCAAAATGAACAGAGTCTAGACAAAGGTAATAGGTGGATTTTTCTCAATACTTTTTGAAGAAAATGCAAATGTGAGTAAAAAACAAACTCCCCAGCTCCTCTTAAAATCGGATACACGGAAATTCTGGAACACTGTTGCTTAGCAACCTGGCAGATAATCAGCACTTCTAATTGTCAGTTATGAGTATTAGAAGGGATAGTTTTTTTATGCAAACAATAATAAAAATCAATAGCTATTGGATGCTTACTGTGTATTAGACACTGTACTAGGAACTTGACTGTGTTATTTAATTCCAGCCATAAACTGATTGAGGTACACATATTATCCCTATTTTACAGATAAGAAAACTGAAATTCAAAAAAGATTAAGTAACTTGCCAAGTTAGTAAGGGTGTGGCTTTGAATCCAGGACTGTTCATTCCCAAAGCTGCTGGGAGCCAGCGTGAGGAACTCCGCCCATGGCAAAGGTCATGAGGAACAAGGCTTGGCATACGCAAAGGCGTGATCAAGCCTCAGGAAACCCCCTGTTCCCGAGCATCTAACCCCAAAACCAGAGTCTGTTTTATGCTCTCACCTACACCTCTGACTTTACGGGGGGCTCTCTCCCATAACCATTTCTTTCGGAGAAGGAGTTAACTTGCAGCTCCAAGTCAATAAAAATTCCTGGGCGTGACAAGAGTGTTTCAGCTTACGAACTCCTCTGAAGGTTATCTAGCCCACCTGTATAGGTTCCTCAGCCACATGTGATTGTTTACAGCCTCCCAATCTGAGAGGCATGAGATGTTTTAGACTTACTAAAGGCAAATTCTTTTGTGGAGTTAGAAATTATTAATATAGTGGGTTGGTTAGGAATTATATTGGTGAAGGGTTTTTCATTTGTTGTGTCAATAATTGCTGCTAATTCCCTGCTCTGGGTGGGACAAGGATGTCTCAGGTCAAACCTCTCTGCTGACAGACTAGCTTGTGTGACAGGATTATCCATACTCCTGCCACTACCCACATGATTGTTTACTACCTCTTAACCATAAACAGCACAGAGAGTTTTGGAGTATTTTGAAAGTCTTAATTAGCATAGGGCTTTTCTCATTGTTGAGTCAATGATTGCCCCCAGGCCTCCATATCCTTAGGCACCTGGGAATATATTAATCAATGTATTTGGAATATAGAAAAGGAAATACAGTAGTTTTTGATGTTAGCAATACTAGACTTTTTGAGTTAATGGATTTTCTCTTTTGTAATAGATCACTGTGCTTTGTTATAAATCACTGTGTCCTTGTTATGTAAAAATGTAACTTTATCACTATCTTAAGACTAAATAGATCTTAAGGGGAGCATTGGTGAAAGGATTTTCATTTGTTGGGCTGATGTTTGCTGCTAAATCTCCATATTCCCTATCCTTATAATGAATATAACTAGCATATAGGAGAAATAAGTATTAACCTTTAAGCATATAGGAGAAATAAGTATTAACCTTTAAGACTAATCATGTTAACTTTGGGTTAAATAAATTCCTTTCTTGATTGTAACTCACGACACCCTCACCCTATAGGAATGTAACTTTATTTGGAGGGTGGTGCCCGGTTTAAGAAAAAACACCCTTGGAAGAAATAAGTTTTTGGTTATCAGAAAGAAAGGATCATAAAATGTCAGCAGGTCTCACTCATGGCTAGAAGATGATGTACCTTTTTATACATTTATGTGAAGCACCTGATTTTGATAAAGGTCAGGACTGCTGACTCCCGCTTGACTCTATATTCATCCCTATGTATAACAAAAGGTATATAAGCAAACCCAAAAATAAAGAAATCGGATCAGTTTCCGGAAAGACTGTTTCCCCCATGTCTCTTCTTTCTTGCTCCCGTTTTTCTGGCTGAATTCCCATCTGGAGCATGGATGTTATTCCACGTAATCCAAGTTATTCAGCCTCTTTTTCTCCACTAATCTTCCTACTACACTATCCATTCCCAATCTCTCTATATCTGTGATTAAATATGTATTTTTCCAAAGATGCCGACTCTGTCCCCACCTTCGAATTCCCTGGATCCACCGGGGCTGGACCCCAGCACAAAGCCTGTGTCCTTTCCTTTCTGTTACGTACTTGGTTCCAGGGCTACCCCTCAGAGTACAAAGACTCTAGTCACTGGGGGTAATTTAATCACCACAATGCCATAACCAGATCCCTGTTTCTTGGTAGTTTTTTTTTTTTTAAAGCCCCTTAAAGTCAATTGCCAATCCCAAAAGGAAAGTATTTTTTAAGCCATGATTTATATAGGTTACCTCACTATAACATTTTTTAATCTTCTCTTAATTTTAATCACTACTCAACCCCCTATAAATTGGCACATCATGGAAGGAATGGATCAGAAAACTTACAAGGAGAAAGCTTGGAGGCATTAGTGATTTTTACCTCCCAGATTAAAGACACTGTCCTCAGAAGTCCCCCCGGGTTCCCATGAGAGCTCTTGGCATCTGTGATTTTTTGTGTTACAGCTGAGGGCCAAGGGTATGGACCCTGCCAGACATCTCTGCACAGGAGGGTGATCTAGAAAAGGCCAGCTCAGGACACCAGAGGAGAACAGAAGGCACAGATGCTCTGTGTCACACCGGGAAAGGTAAAGGCCTCCTCAGACCAGGAGTGTATCTATCACGGGTGGCCCTTTGTGACAGACAAGAGAAGATGGGCTTGAACTGCTTACTGCTTAACAGCACTTGTAAAGGGCACAGGGGACCAAAGTGCTGTCTCCTCCCTAAAGAACATGGGTCGGGGGGGCTTCCTTAATGATCCAGTGTTTAAGAATCCACCTTGCAATGTAGGCATGCAGGTTCGATCCTTGGTTGGGGAGCTAAGATCCCACACGCTACAGAACAACTGAGCCTTTGCACAGCAACTGCTGAGCCTGTGTACTCTGGGGCCCGTGCACCGAAGTGAAAGATCCCAAATGATGCAATGAATATCTCACATTCTGCAACCAAGACCCCACACAGTCAAATTAATTAACTTAAAAAAATTGTTTTAAAAGAAACACACAAGTGGCAGTGTTCTCTCCTGAGCAGATTGGACTTGCCTTTAGTCCAGGGTATTCCTATTCTCATTGTTCATACCTTTAAGCCTTCAAGACATTGCGTGTGTCAAAAATAGTAGCGCTCACAGTGCTCAGTTCTGATTTTGTTCTCAAGGCAAGGGAAACAAGGAAAGTGTTACTGACACTTACACTTGGCATTTCATTTCCTGAGTTTCTTGACAGCATTGCTTATTTGAGGGTGTTCATGAATCCGATTTCTTCTTCCTTCTGGATTCTGAACCAGTGGAGAATCCATGAGAATCAAAGATCACAAGGATGGCATTCTTGCCGAGGAGACTGGTTTGAAGACCTGGTTGGGATGGGAGTCCCAGAGAAGCAGTTCTCTTCCCGCTGAGATGAAAGCACACACTGGTCCCAGGATGAGAGGCTGTGGGGCATCGCAGGGCCTGTGACAGAGTGGAGGAGAGTGGGGACCCGTGAGGAGCTGAAGGGCTGAGCATAGCGGGTGGGCACGAGGCCCACTCCCCATTTTCCCGAGGAAGGCTAGAGAGAAATGTTGGAATGGTCCCTCCTGTTTCATTCCCCAGGGAGGTAAGGGGGCTGTGCTGTGCTTAGTCACTCAGTTGTGTATGACTCTTTGCAACCCCACCAGGCTCCTCTGTCCATGGGGATTCTTCAGGCAGGAATACTTGTGGGTTGCCATGCCCTCTTCCAGGGGATCTTCCTAATCCAGGAATTGAACCCAGGTCTCCTGCATAGCGGGCAGATTCTTTACCATCTGAGCCACCAGGGGAGACCAAGAATACTGGAGTGGGTAACATGTCCCTTCTCCAGGGTAACCACCTGACCCAGGAATTGAACTGGATTCTCCTGCATTCAAGGCAGATTCTTTACCAACTGAACTACCAGGGAAGCCCAGATAAGGGGCATGGATTCTGTGTTCTATAGGGATCATGAGGAGTAAGGCAAATAAGCTTTCCTCCCAACAAGCTGCTGAAGACAAGAAAAGATCCCCTAATTCCGGAGGCAGTTTAGAAGCCATAGAGGTGCCCAAAGAAAGGGAGCCCAGCTGGGCCTCTGAGTCAGCCACACCGTCTCCATCTGTCAGCCACGCCGGGTCTCCTTTTCTGCACCAAGAGGCTGACCAGCTTTGCAACTCTTGGCTAACTAGCTGGGACGCATCAGCATCCACTGATCCAAATCACCTCTGCCAGTCTCCTCCAGCCAGCGCCCGTTGGCTGCGTTTCCGCGTCCCTTCTCCTGGAAGCCCTGTGCCGCACTGACATTTTGAAGGATTGCTTTTCCTGAATCCACTGCATTTTCCCTTCTTGGGTGTAATTGATGGGCTGCTCGGCTTCCCTTCGCTGCAGCCGCAGCTCTGCGGTCGCCACAGCTCCAGCATGTGTTAGCGGATTCGGCAGGGTGAGAATTATAGTCCTGGGCTCCACATGCTTTCCTGATTGGTGGTGTTTTCCAGTCTGTTAGCGTTTGACAAGCAAAACATTATTTTAATTAACTTTGAGTGATACTGATGGGCTAGATTTTTTCTCTGCTTTTTCTCCTCCTTGTCCCCAGACCCCCATGCGGCATCCCTGTGCTGTCTCCTATAATGACACACCTCTAGTTATAAGGAATGCCACCAGAGGCCCTGGGCCCTTCCCATGCCTCCTCCCAGGACCTTGGGATCTTAAGAAACTGGCCCTGGCTCCTGGCCAAGTGTTGCCCTGGTTGAACTTGTTTTGATGCCCAAAGAGTGAAAGAATTTCCAAAGCAAGTTTGACTTGCGGGTTTGGTTGATCTGATCTTCTGCCTACCATAAATTATCTCTTAAAATACTTGTGCATTTGAAACAGTCCAGTGGCCCAAGCAGGGTAGAATGTTCCAGAAGAAGCCACATAAGGGCAGAGGTTTAAGGTGGTGGGTTCCACCTTGGGGGATGGCTATTTTCCTGAGAGGCCAGGGTGCTGCCAGGGAAGCTGAGAAGCCAACAAGACTTGTAGGCAAATATCCTTAGGCTGAATAGTAGTGATAGTATCTTGAATTGGTCTGGCTTCCAGAAACTTCATAGAACAAAGGGGTATTTTATCTAGATGTGATCTCCCCTTCACTGATTTTTTTTTTAATTTAATGAGAAAATATGTTTTAGAGTCTTTGAAAGAGCCCCTCAGCCCACCCAAGTTCAGGCCTTGGCTGTTTCTCACCTGGATTAACCTCAGGGTCCCCCCTCAGCTCTGCCACCCGCCCCCCTGCCCTTTGCCCCTCCCTCTTGTGGCTGCCAGCTTCAGCCATCTAGTGCCCAGTGTTAATCATGTCTGTCTCCTGGTTAACACTTGTCAGATGCTCACCTTACTGAAGGGAGGACAGGTGTCCCATTGTTGGTCCAAGGCTCGCCACAAAGTCATCCTGATGGCGTCCTCTGCTGCGCCCATTCTGCTCAGGGGTAAGACTCCCACTTGTCCTCCAGACACGCACTGTGTGCCCACTGTCCCTCCAGCCCCACCATCCTGCCTGGAGAGCCTCTGGCCCCTCCTCCTCCCAGAATCCTGCCCACTGTTCTAGGACAGAAGCACCACCTTCTTCCAAAAGTCCTTCTAGGCAGAAAGTGTGCGTTACTGTGGACACACTGTTCTCTGTCCATCTCTGTGCTGGTCATAACCTTCTCTTTGAGGGCACTTTCTCCATCTGTTCATCGCATCCTCCGTGGCATCCAACACAGCTTCTTAAACTTAACAGTTGCTCAATAAGCAGCAACTGAATTGATTTGGACTTAGCGTTGATACCTTGCTTATCATGTGCGCTGACGTTCTATCTTCCTGAGCATTTTCTGTCCTAGGTTCAGAAATCGTAAGACCCATATCCATCAAGATAGAACACTTGTGCTTTTTAATTTGGAGGACAACTTCTGTTCTTTTCATCAGATTTGAGGAACTAGAGAGGCATTGGTGGTGGGGGCAATGGGGAGGCTAGCGACTTCGTGAGAATTTCAAGAGCTTTGAAGTTAGATTTGAATCTCTGTCCCATCTCTGACCACATGTGTGACCTGGAGCAAGTTCCTAAGTCTCTCTGAACCTCAGTTTCTCTTCTGAAATGGAGACCAAAGTACTTATTTTGTTAGTTTATTTATGAGACTTAAAATGGAATATTTCCATTAAGCACTAATTCAGTGCTTTATATAGTGGCTCTAAATCATTGTTCCTGTCATCATCCCAACCCTAGTAGTAAATTAGTTTTCCAAATTGTATTCCAGAGTCAGTTGTTGAGCCTTTTAAGGAGTATATTGTGTTTCCACTAGTCACCTGTCTTGCTACTGACTGTTGAACGGGGCGAGGTGCAAAAGGGGACTATGACAAGATTATAACCTGATTGGAAGATACCAGCACAAGAACATTTATTGATCTGTGCATAGACCAGTGTTCAAGTGTATGTTCAAAGGTAAAGAGATTTGCTGAAGGCGAAGTGAGATGCAGTATAATCGTGGCATTGAGACGCCCTATTGCTGGGGCCCTGCTCCTCTGGCTGTGCACACTAACTGTAGCCGTGTGTCAGCGAATGACTCTGGAGGCACCTGGCTTCACAGACCAAGACCTGCAGTTGCCCTAGCCTCTTCACCCTCCAGTCCTGCACTTAGAAGGGCCCTGTGTGTGAGTGTGCATGCTACGTCACTTCAGTCATGTCCGATTCCTTGCAACCCTATGGACTGTAGCCTGCCAGGTTCCTCCGTCCATGGGATTCTCCAGGCAATAATACTGGAGTGGGTTGCCATGCCCTCCTCCAGGGGATCTTCTCCACCCAGGGATGGAACTCGTGTCTCTTGCATCTCCTGCATTAGCAGGGGGGTTCTTTACCATTCACGCCATCTGGGAAGCCCTGGAAGAACCCTGGGCTTGGCTTAATAATGCTCTGCTGTCATCAACTTGAAATTCTCCCTAATTTCCTAACAGGCTCTGTATTTGCATTTTGTACCACAAATTCTGTAGCCAGTCCTGCTTAAAAGAATTTGAGGGACATGACTGAAGCGACTTAGCAGCAGTAGCAGCATGCTTAATTCATTTTCTGCCCCCACTGCCTGACACATGATGTGCTCATAAATATTTCTGGAATTAATGAATTTTACTTCTACGATCATCTGGGTGACAACTGCTCATATATCTGCTTTTACCTGAAGTTTCAGACTTAAAACTTACAAAGTTAGGTATGTTTGTGCCTCAGAATTTGAATTTTGTGAAATAGGATATTTGCAGTTTTCTACATAGTATCCATGTAGACAAAGAGCAGCTATTAACAGAACCTGGGGACTTTTCCATCTGTTTTAAACATCTTAGTTTGACCTGTTCTTTTTTTATTCACTCAGTTATAACCTAGGTCCTCATACTCACTCCCACTCACTCAGACACTCACACTCACCTTTCCCTGGAACTGTTTTGGAACCAATTGGCACTCTAATGTAAACAAATTTATTGCAGACATTTAAAAAAGCAATTCAAGTACAGTTTCTGACATCTGCTAGAGTAACAATAGACAAGTAAAAAATACATTTGAAAAGTGATTTATATATACATTTTTACATGTTGGATATATGCATTTGTGGTAAAACTATACATGACATGAAATTTACCACTTTAACCATTTTAAAGCATACAACTCAGTAGCACTGAGTGTTGATATATTCTCATTGTTATGCAGTCAGCGCTGCCGTCCATCCATTTCCAGAACTCTTCCATCATCCCCAGCTGACACCTTGTACAATAATCCCTCATTCCACTCTCCCTCCAGCCCCTGGTGACCAGTGTTCTACTTGCTGTCTCTATGAATTTGACTATTCTGCATATCTCACATAAGTGGAATTGTACATTATTTCTGCTTTGGGGCCTGTCTTGTTTTACTTAGCATAATGTCTTCAAGGGGCTTCCCTGGTAGCTCAGATGGTAAAAACTCTGCCTGCACTGCAGGAGACTGGAGTTTGATCCCTGGGTCGGGAAGATCCCCTGGAGAAGGGAATGGCTACCCACTCCAGAATTCTTGCCTGGAGAATTCCATGGACAGAGGAGCCTGCAACCATGGGGTTGCAAAGAGTCAGACACTACTGAGCGACTAACACGTTCAAGGTCTTCAAAGTGTATACCCATGTTGGAGCCTGTGGCAGAATTTCATTCTTTTTAAGGCTGAATAATATGTTACTGAACATATATATCATATTTTGTTCACCTGTCAATGGAAATTTAGTTGTTACATATATGTGTGTGTGTGTGTGAAATATATATTAGCCATAATATTTCCTGAGAGCTTTTAAATATTACAATGTGAAAATCTTTTTAATAATGGGGATCCAGTGCCAGTGAGCTAGCCAGTCCTTCTTTCCCATACAGTCTCAGAGATCTTCTGTGATCATGAAGAGAATCCTGCCCAGAGGAGAGGAGGAAAAAACACCTCTCCAGAGTGCGATCTTTGGCCAAGCCTGAGCTTATAAACAGTGTCTCAGAAATGTCCATTTATAGGGAACTATATTCAATATCTTGTAATAATCTATACTGAAAAAGAATATGAGAAAGTATATATATGCAGATGCTAACAGAGTTTTGCCAAGAAAATGCACTGGTCCTAGCAAACACCCTCTTCCAACAACACAAGAAAAGACTCTACACATGGACATCACCAGATGGTCAATACCAAAATCACATTGATTATATACTTTGCAGCCAAAATGGAGAAGCTCTATACAGTCAGCAAAAACAAGACCTGGAGCTGACTGTGGCTCAGATCATGAATTTCTTATTGCCAAATTAAGACTTAAAGTGAAGAAAGTGGGGGAAACCACTAGACCATTCAGGTATGACCTAAATCAAATCCCTTATGATACTACAGTGGACGTGACAAAAAGATTCAAGGGATTAGATCTGACAGAAAGTGCCTGAAGAACTATGGATGGAGGTTCGTGACATTGTACAGGAAGCAGTGATCAAGACCATCCTCAAGAAAAAGAAATGCAAAAAGGCAGAATGATTGTCTGAGGAGCCCTTACAAATAGCTGCGGAAAAAGAGAGAAGCTAAAGTCAAAGGAGAAAAGGAAACATATACCCATTTGAATGCTGAGTTCCAAAGAATAGCAAGGAGAGATAAGAACGTCTTTCTCAGTGATCAATGCAAAGAAATAGAAGAAAACAATAGAATGGGAAAGACTAGAGATCTCTTCAAGAAAATTAGAGATATCAAGGGAACATTTCATGCAAAAATGGGCACAATAAAGGACAGAAATGGTATGGATGTAACGGAAGCAGAAGATATTAAGAAGAGGTGGAAAGAATACACAGGAGAACTATACAAAAATGATCTTCATGACCCAGATAATCACGATGGTGTGATCACTCACCTGGAGCCAGACATCCTGGAATGCAAAGTTAAGTGGGCCTTAGGAAACATCACTACGAACAAAACTAGTGGAGGTGATAGAATTCCAGTTGAGCTATTTCAAATCCTAAAAGATGAGCTGTGAAAGTACTGCACTCAATATGCCAGCAAATTTGGAAAACTCAGCAGTGGCCACAGGACTGGAAAAGGTCATTTTTCATTCCAACCCCAAAGAAAGGCAGTGTCAAAAATGCTCAAACTACTGCACAATTGCTCTCATCTCACACGCTAGCAAAGTAGTGCTCAAAATTCTCCAAGCCAGGCTTCAACAGTACCTGAACCATGAACTTTCAGATGTTCAAGCTGGTTTTAGAAAAGGCAGAGGAACCAGAGATCAAATTGCCAACATCCGCTGGATCATGGAAAAAGTGAGAGTTGCAGAAAAACATCTACTTCTGCTTTATTGACTATGCCAAAGCCTTTGACTGTGTGGATCACAACAAACTGTGGAAAATTCTTCAAGAGATGGGAATACCAGACCACCTCACCTGCCTCCTGAGATATCTGTATGCAGGTCAGGAAGCAACAGTTAAAAGTGGATATGGAACAACAGACTGGTTCCAAATCAAGAAAGGAGTACATTAAGGCTGCATACTCTCACCCTGCTCATTTAACTTATATGCAGAGTACATCATGCGAAATGCCAGGCTGGATGAAGCACAAGCTGGAATCAGGTTCCCAGGAGAAATATCAATAACCTCAGGTATGCAGATGACACCACCCTTATGGCAGAAAGTGAAGAACTAAAGATCCGCTTGATGAAAGTGAAAGAGGAGAGTGAAAACTCCGGCTTAAAACTCAACATTCAGGAAACTAAGATCATGGCATCCAGTCCCATTACTTCATGGCAAATAGATGGGGAAACAATGGAAACAGTGACAGACTTTAGTTTTGGGAGCTCCAAAATCAACACAGATGGTGACTGCAGCCATGAAATTAAAAGACGCTTGCTCCTTGGAAGAAAAGCTATGACCAACCTAGACAACATATTAAAAAGAAAAGACATTACTTTGCCAACAAAGGTCCATCTAGTCAAGGCTATGGTTTTTCCAGTGGTCATGTATGGATATAAGAGTTGGACTGTGAAGAAAGCTGAGTGCAGAAGAATTGATGCTTTTGAACTGTGGTGTTGGAGGAGATTCTCGAGAGTCCCTTGGACTGCAAGGAGATCCAACCAGTCTATCCTAAAGGACATCAGTCCTGAATATTCATTGAAAGGACCGATGCTGAAGCTGAAACTCCAATACTTTGGCCACGTGATGAGAATAACTGACTCACTGGAAAAAGACCCTGATGCTGGGAAAGATTGAAGGCAGGAGGAGAAGGGGACAACAGAGGATGAGATGGTTGGATGGCATCACCAACTCAATGGACATGAGTCTGAGCAAGCTCCAGGAGTTGGTGATGGACAGGGAAGCCTTGTTTTCTGCATTCCATGGGGTCACAAAGAGTCAGACACGCCTGAGCAACTGAACTGAACTGAACAGATATATGCACACCCTGAATACTCATTGGAAGGCCTGATGCTAAAGCTGCAATAATTTAGCCACCTGATGCGAAGGCCTGACACATTGGAAAAGACCCTGATGTTGGGAAAGATTGAGGGCAAAAGGAGAAAGGGGGTGGCAGAGGATGAGTTGGTTGGATGGCATCACTGACTCAATGGACGTGAGTTTGAGTAAACTCCAGGAGATGAAGGACAGGGAAGCCTGGTATGCTGCAGTCCCTGGGGTCACAAAGAGTTGGACACGACTTAGTGACTAAACAACAACGTGTATGTGTGTGTGTGTGTGTGTGTGTGTATATATATATACAGGCACATATATATAGAACTGAATCATTTTGTTATATACCAAAAACTAACACAACATTGTAAATCAACTATATTTCAATTTTTAAAAATGTCCATTGAACCCATACCCAGGAAGAACATAAGTTTCATACATAGACCCAGGTGCTTTCATCAACAGCCTTACACCCCCTAGACATCCTTTCCACACAACCTAAATGGACTCCAAATCATGGCATCTGGTTTGCAGTGAAGCTGAGTTGGGCAGGTGGGCTATGGACCCCGTCCCTCGGTGAGGAGAGTAGTTCCTCACACCTGGAGTTTGAGGTGCATGGGCTGCGGAGAGGGGGGCAAGAGTTGATGTAAATATCCGCATTGATGGCTTCTCTATTCTGGACCATGCTGGCCTGTGGCCACACCCAAGTCAGGAAGAGGCCTCAACAGCCTGAACAGCCATCTGAGTGTTGGATAGTGTCTTTGACGGAGCTGGCTGATAGTTCTTCTTTTCCCCTACTGAGGGCTCTTCAGGCGGAGGGGACTGCAGGATGGGAAAGTCTTGGAAGAGCCGGGCACGTTCCAGGAGCAGAAGGCAGGCGGAGGGCTCTGGCAGAATGAGCTGAGCGAGGAGCAGGTGGTAGAGGCAGGCGGTCCTTGCAGCTGGGTAAGGATCTGGACCAATTACAAGAAGCCAGAGGTTGATGATAAGCAGAAAAATGATCCAAAGGACATGGGTAAGGGCGGGCTCTGGTTGCAGCTGCGGGGCGCAGCTGCATCTCCTCATCCTCCCTTCTCCCTTTTGGGAGCATCGCAGGAAGGGGCCACAGAGAACCCAGCCTCAGCTCCCCCTCACTTGGCAAGCTTCTGTCAAAGCCAAAGCCCAGCCCTGGGCTGCGTGTGAACCTGGGTGGAGGCGACAACCCCGGGGGCACCTGGGCACCTTTGTCAGGCGCTGCCCTGACTCACTTCCGGTCTTGAGCAGTCCACTGCTTCACACTCTCCTTGGGCCAAAACGGGGAGGAAGGATTTTGTCTCCATGAAAGCTCTGGAGGAGAACCACATGAGGCCCCTCCACTGAAGGGCAGACCTTTGCCAGGGGCTCTCTAGGTGAGGGGTGCCCTCTGCATCAAGGAGCAAGCAGAGCAGAAGGTCACCTTGCAGATTCCTGCCCTGCGGCGGGCAGTTCTCTGGAGCGGGCAGGAGTCGGGGTGGGAGGATGAAGCTACATCACCTCCTTTTAGGGAATTGCTCCTCCCTATTCCATGAGTTCAGCATGTAGCTGGACAGTCACATCCAAAGCTCCGAAGAGAAAAATGATCTGGAAATACAGGTTTAAAAACAGGTGCAAGTGGCACCTGAAGTCTTGAAAGGGAATCAGAAATCTTGGGGAACATATGTGAACTAACAAGAGAAGACTAACAGCTGATCTCTAGAAAACATCGACATTGCAGGGTGAGCGGGATAAGAAACAGGGGAAAGGGTAAGAGGGCCAGGGGAAAGGCATGACCAAGGAGGGAGAGAGTCTTTAAGAAAAAGGGCATGGCCAGCAGTGCCAACCAGAAGTCTACCAAGAGGAGCTGCACTGAGGATCCAGCTGGTAATCCAACTGTTGGCTGGTATTCACTGTTGCCCAGGCAACAGCATCCTGTCCTTTGAATAGGTCTGGCTCTGTGTATGGAGGTAGCAGGGAGAGCGAAAAGATGCCAGAGGTGTAGGACACAGAACTGGCGAAGATTCTGAGGAAGGTTAACCTCAGCAAGGTTTGTAAAGGACAGTAGGAATTAGCCAGCTGCCAAGAATGGAGGGGAAACTATTCCAGACTGAAAGGGTGCTAAGGGAACACCCTGGGACCTGCCAGTAGTCTAACAGGCCTGGATGGTTGGGTGTACACGGTACAGTCATGAGAGAGAGGCTAGGGAAAACACCAGGGCGAAATGACAACAGGGCTTTTGGTCTTTTTAAGAAGCTTGCATTTTCTTTCAAGGCAACAGGGAGCCCCCAAGATATTTTAAGCATAAAGCTAATATGAGCACATTTGCATCTTGGACTGATCACCCTGGCAACAGAGAGAAGCTATTACTTTAAGGCAAGGTGAGA
Source organism: Ovis aries (assembly GCF_016772045.2). Taxonomy (NCBI): domain Eukaryota; kingdom Metazoa; phylum Chordata; class Mammalia; order Artiodactyla; family Bovidae; genus Ovis; species Ovis aries. The sequence goes on from NC_056056.1 coordinate 130,380,484, forward strand.
AATTACGAAGGGCTGTGGCAGTGAGGATGGATCTGTGATATATTAAGGAAGAAGATTCGGCAGGGCATTTTCAAATGGCAACCCACTCTAGTATTCTTGCCTGGAGAATCCCATGGACAGAGGAGCCTGGTGGGCTACAATCCATGGGCTCACAAAGAGTCAGACACAACTGAGCGACTTTCAATTTTATATAATACTTAGTGGTAAAGTTAAAATTCAACACCCTAAGTCAGGCTTAGTGTGCAAAGACTGCTAGTAACAGAATCTCTGGGTTTGGCTCCCCCAAATAAAACCTATATATACCATCTTCCTTGCAGTTATAAGGGCCATGTATCTCAGCTCTGTCCGATAACTTGTAAGTGGATGAGTCTTATTATGGGAACCCTCTTTATAATTTATCTGTCACCCACCCTTTGCCCCTTTATCCTTTTCTCCCTCCTGCTGGATGTGATGGCTGGAACTTGGACCTTGGACCATCTTGGACCTTGAGATGACCATGAACTTAGGAATGGAGGTTAAGCAGAGAAATTAGGCAGAAGGAATCCCCTGGTCCTTGAAGGCTTCTTGGGGCCGAGTTTCCCTATCAGCCCAGGAGTACCTAACTCCAGACTTTCATAGTAGAGACAAACCTTTTTATCTCTTGTTTAAGCCCCTGTTGTATGGAACTTCTTTTATCCTCTTACCTAATTAACTGGACCTGATCCTAACTAATAAAGCTCTCATTTTTAGCTGTTAATAAAATCCCAAATCCTGGGAGTCATTAGCCTGTACCACTACTCAGCCTTTATTAGCATATTCCTTTTGTCTCCAGTGCTTTTTTGCATCCTTGGTTGAACATCCAGCCCAATTCCTAGTAAGTGCTTAATAAACACTGAGGAGGAGGAGGAGGAGGTAGTACCTAGAATTGTTGTTTTCAGACCTTGTTAGTCATCAGGCCTCAGGAGAAAACTGTAATGTAAATTTCATCATGCAAAATATCTGATGCCTTGCCTCGTGGCACCGAGCCCAGGAGTGTGAAGGAGTAAAGAGGAGAGTCCAGCAAGAATGACTCTATTACTTCACCTGCGGACGTGCAGCCTTGAAGGCACTGACTCATCTGTTTGAGGGGCGGGGACAGAATTTCTGTCAATTGGCAGCACTGTGAGCATTAGGGTGAATAAAGAGGAAAGCTGTGCCTCAGATTCAGGTGAAGATTTCAGCTGGCACGCTCTCCCAGCAGCCTCTGCTTCTCCTTGGCAGCACATATCTCATCTATAGCAAAGTAATGTCTCCTGCAATTATTTGTTCAGTGTGTCTCCCCAAGTAGAGCATGGGTCCACCGAAATCAGGAACCAAGCCTGCTTTCTTCGCCCCAGTACCTGGAGCACAGAAGGCATTCAGTAAAATCCTGCTTGGAAAATAAATGAATCAGTCCACCTTTTCATTCAGAGGAAAGAGCTTAACAAATAGAATCCATCCAGCTCTATGTGGGAAAACCCCTTTGCAAGTTTTAAAGGAAAGTATTGTGTGGATAAGATTGTTCACTGTGTGGATGAACAATGAGACCTCTTCAGGAGTCTGGACCCTAAGTCAGCTTCCTTAGCTCCACTTTCATCCAGCCAGGTAAGCTCTATTACCCAGTGCTTGAGGAAGGGCAAATGAATTTTAAAATTCACTTAATGTTCACAAGAAAAATGAACAGTGGGTCTTCTGGAGCAAAGGTATTCAAAGGCTATGTCCAAGGTCTGACAGAAGTGACTTTTCAGTTTTCCTCAAGACAGGGCTGCAGGCACCTGGGGTTGGGGGTCTAAACCTAGACCTAGCAGGGCGTGGGGCCGGCGGGCGGAAGTGTGTTTGCCTGGCGGGGAGCCGGCGCGAGGGGAGGGCGCCCTCTGCCGTGGGTGAAGGAAAATGCGTCCCCACGCTCGTCTCTCAGTCTCTCCGGAACCTCGGGAGTAAATACTAACTTACAGGGGCAATAGTAGAGGGGAAGAAAAAACAACTCAAACTGTCAGCCAGGAAGCGCTCTTCACAAGCATTTCCCAATCCCCACCCTTAGAGCCCTAAACTTTTTCCGACTCAAAGGGGAATGACTGTGTTTAATTGCACCTTCTGAAGGCTCAGATCCCTGGAAACCGGAATGCTCCGGGTCTCCCCACTTCTCATCTTTTAAGTCCAAAGAACAAAGAGATTGCTTGAGATGACCAGAAATGGCAGCTTTTATATGACCCACAGGACCCTATTGTGACCAAATCATCTCCCCTTTTCTGGGTTCTGGAGCGCAGGTGCAGGGAAAGAGCCCAAGAGCTGCCTAAGCTTGGAACTGGACCTGGGGGCACCCCGCGGTGGAGGCCCCGGAACCAGCCAGGAGACACCCTTTAGGCCAGGAGCCTGGACCCACCTGTGCCCTCCTGGCAGCTCCCCAAAGCGAGGGAGGGGCGCTCCGACCCACATGGCCGCTGAAGCCTGCTCTGCTCCCAGCCTCGCATTCTGGTCGCTCAAATGCAAAATCTGGAGACTTGAATTAGATGGACAGGTGACCCTAACCTGCCAAGCCCCTGATCCTGTGGTCCGTTTTTAGACTCAGACTGTGTCAGTGGAGGGAGTTGAGGAAGATGGGGTGCTTTCGAGTATGAACCAGGGGAAATAATGGGTGAGGGCCGTCTACCCGGCTCCCTTCATAGAAAAGCCTGAACTGCTTTCTGAGACCCGGGGCTCTCTTTACTGAATCGGGAGTGACACCTAGTGGCACCTGCTCCTCACCAACACAGCGGGGCTGGTGCTCCCTGGGGCTTCGGAGGCGACTCTTGCCCGCTGGTCGCTAAAAGCCTTGGGAGCACCGGGTGCCACTGATGTTCCTGGGACTTCCCGGGAAGCGCTGTCAGGCCTACGTCAACAGCGCGTTCCCGGCAACGTAGGCAACTCCAGTTTACCTGCTCTTCCTATCTGTAGAGCTGGCTTGGGCGCGTCATCTCTCACTCTCAGGCAGCAAGTGAAGTATTGAGCTGGAAGCTGCTGTAGATGCTCGGGGTTCAAACATGACCAGGTCTTAGTTCTTCCCCTCAAGGAGCTCACAGCCCAGAGGGGAGGCAACAGAGAGGAAATAACAGTGGACAAATGTTAAAAGAGTGCGTTGGATGCTGGGGGGTGGGGGGTGGGTGTTGGAGGTGGATCTAACTCTTCCTGGAGGCATTGAGGAAGGCAGAAATCCTTGAGCTAGATTTTGAAGATTAGATGGTGTGGTAGGCAGAATTCTAAGATGGTTCCCAAAGTTCTCAGCTCCTCCTCCCCCCCCCCCCACCCCCCCACCCCCACACACATTCCCCCAGGTACTCAGGAAATACTAATTTAGGTGCAGTGGTAAGAGATTTTACATATGCAATTAAAGGTCCCAAATCAGCTGACCTCAAAATCTGGAAATTATCTTTGGTGGGCCTGACTTCAGCAGGTGAGCCTTGAGTGTAATTATACTTTTTCCTGGTAAAAGATTAGAAGCATGCAAAGGATTTATTAGGGGCAAGATTCTTCTCTTCTGCTAGCTGTCAAGATGAAGGGGGTCAGTGGCAAGGAAACTGGGCAGCCCTTAGAAGCTGAGAGTAACCCCCGACTGACTGCCAGCCAAGAAAGAGGAGAAATTAAGTTCTGCCAACAGCCAGTGAGTTTGCAAGAGAACCCTGAGCCCCATGTGAGAACAGAGCAGCATCTAACACCCTGACTCTAGTTTTGTGGGAACCTAAATGGAGAAACTAGTCAAGGCTATGGTTTTTCCAGTAGTCATGTACAAATGTGAGAGAGCTGAGCGGCGAAGAATGGATGCTTTTGGACTGTGGTGTTGGAGAAGACTCTTGAGGGTCCCTTGGACTGCAAGGAGATCCAATCAATCCATCCTGAAGGAAATCAGTCCTGAATATTCATTGGAACGACTGATGCTGAAGCTGAAACTCCAAAACGTTGACCACCTGCTGAGAAGAACTGACTCACTGGGAAAAACCCTGATGCCGGGAATGATTGAAGGCAAGAGGAGAAGGGGAAGACAGAGGATGAGATGGTTGGATGGCACCACTGACTCAATGGACATGAGTTTGAGCAAACTCCAGGAGTTGGTGACGGACAGGGAAGCCTGGCGTGCTGCAGTTCATGGGGTCGCAAAGAGTCGAACACCACTGAGCGACTGAACTGAACTGACTGAAACAGAACCAGCCACGCTTTGTCAAGCTGCTAACTTTGTGGTAATTTGTTATACAGCCATAGAAAATGAATACAGGTGGTCATTTGAAAGAGAGAGACTGCCTGGACAAAGGCTCAGAGGTGTAGAGCAGCAGGGTATGTTTGGAGAACTGAAGTCATTCGGTGCAGACGGACCACGGGGAGTGAAGGGGATTATAAAACGTGATACTGAGAACTCAGTTTTGTGTCAGAGAGATGGTGCCCTCGGGCTAGTTAACTTAGTTCTCTGCTCTGGGCCTCAGTCTTCTCAAAGTTAAAATGGGGCTAATGATAGTAGTTAAAATAAAAAGTTGTTTAGTGGGCCAAATGCACATGGAGGAGTCAACACAGTCTTCAGATGTGGTGAGTGTTCCAGAAATATTGGGTAGTTGTGATTAATAGTGATTGCTGTGATTAATAGTGATAGTTGTGATTAATAGTAGTAGTTGTGATTAATAGTGATAGCTGTGATTAATAGTGATAGTTGTGATTAATAGTGATCGTGTGATTAATAGTGATAGTTGTGATTAATAGTGATAGTGTGATTAATAGTAATAGCTGTGATTAATAGTAATAGCTTTGATTAATAGTGATAGTTGTGATTAGTCACATGGATGATGCATGAGGATAAGGAGAGGCTTAGTGAGGCCATTTCTTAGAGTCACTGAGGACACTCTTATTTCAGTCCCTGGGGAGCTTATTTAAAAATGAAGATTCCTGAATCCTACCATGAGTCCAGACTCAACCAGTGTCCCTGGGGTTGGGGCCTGAGAATCTGTGCTTTGAAAAAGCATCCCAGGTGATCCTTCTGAGAATCGCTGAGCAAGAGATAAGAAGACTTGTACCCAGGTCGTCGTAACGGTCGAGGGGAGGGTGAATGACTGCAGGAAGCAGCCAGGGCATCGCTGGTAAGGAGGGGAAGGGGGCGGCCAACTCTGCAGTGGAAGAATCTACGGGGCTGTAAAGTGATGGGAAGGGATAGTGAGAAAAAGGGCGGACAGAGGCTGGGCTGTGAACGCTATAAGGAGGCAGTGGAGATGGTTACGTTGGCTCAGGCAGTGTCAGGAGCGCCCAGGCGTCTGTGGGACTTCCGGGTGGACAGTCAGGTAGACAGCTGGAGAGTCTAAAATGTAGGAGGTAAGATGGGGCTGGAAATACGATTGGGATGTTCTTGAGTACAAGAACCATGGGCTGATGCCCGCAGAAGGAGAAGATGGTCAAGAATAGACATTACAATGTACCCGTGTGGAGGGCTGGGTGTAGGATCCGGAGAGATGCCCATCAGAGAGACTGACCAGGTGCTGCGTGGGGAGGAGTCCAAGAAGGTGGCCATCCCCAGGGTCCCCACCTTGCAGCAATCCCGATGGAGAAAGTGTGCTTGCATCCCTGAGCCCCAGCTACTAACAGCTCAGAGGCAGGATGAGTGAGGCCCACTTCAGAGGGGAGAGGAGGGAGGAGGCACAGGGGTGGGGATTGCTCTGCAGAAAGGAGGCCATGAGTGAAAGTGGCCAGTGCTGTGAACCCACAGACATGGGGGCAACTGTGCCTGGCCCTGCCAGCCCCGGGCTATGCAGGCAAGCGGGCAGGTGAGGCTCTCAAAGAAAGAAGGATGCCTAGATGCTGAGGTCAAGAGTGCAGATATGTTTCTCAGTGTGGGACCCCCGAGGCAGAAAGAGGAGTGGGGTGGAGATGCACTTGATTCTGGAAAACAAGACATAGAGAAGATGAGAACTCACAGGCACCAGGCTTGCTGGGCTGTGTGGAGGGCCCAGCTGGCTAAGATCACAAGAGTCCTGCGCGGAGTAACTGTGCGACTTTGGGAAAAGTACTGTGATTCTCCTTGCCTCCACGAGCTCATCTGTGCTGTGGGCACAGCAGTACTGCTTAGCTGGAGCCTGGCTGCAAGAACTCCCTGCTGGCCCCGACATGGCCGGCATGGGGGTGGTGGTTTAGTCCCTAAGTTGTGTCCAACTCTGAAACCCCATGGATTGTAGCCCGCCAGGTTCCTCTATCCATGGGATTCTCCAGGCAAGAACACTGGAGTGGGTTGCCATTTCCTTCTCCAGGGGATCTTCCTGACCCAGGGATCAAACCCGGGGCTCCTGCGGGAAGCCCCGGTGACTGTAGCAGTGGTAATATGTGGCAGCTGTCCTGAGGATTGTAACTGTTGCCCTTTTATGAGTCGGAGAACTGCTGCCTCTATTCAGAACCCTCTCATCGCTTCCCATCCCACACGGAGTAAAAGCTGGTGTCCTTAACCCTGATCTTGCCTCAGCTCTCTCTGCTGCAGCCACATGGGTCACATACTGTGCACCAAGCTCATCAGAGCCTTTGCCCCCGCTGTCCCTTCTCCCTGAAACATTCTTGCCCCAGCCACCCACCTGCTTCGTTCCCTCCCCTCCTTCGGGACTGTGCTCAGATGCCACCTTCTCGGGGAGGCCTCCCTTGGTCTCCCCGTCCCAGCCTGGTGCGCCGGGCCGTGGCCCTCGCCCTTGCCTTTCCGCCATCGCCATGCTCCAGGCTCTGTTTATCTGTCTCTCCACAGCAGGGCGCTCATCTTCTCTTCACTCCAGTGTCCCCAGAGCCCACAGCATCTGCGTGGCCCTCAGCAAATATCTGTCGTGCAGGAAGCAGTGACCCTTTCACTAAGGTCCTGGCTCAAACGTCACCTCTTCAGAGAGCCCCACCCCCACTGTGTGAACAGTGCCCCCGCCATCACCCTCTCTGCCCTCACCCTACTTTGCTCTTCCTGAAACTTATCCACACCTGGTATTATTTTATATTCGTCTGTCAGCTTCTTGTCCGTCTCCTCAGCTAAGCCAGCCCCCGGAGGGCAAGGACTTAGTTTAGCTCAGCGTATACCCCAAATGCCCATCTTGGCACCAGCTTATAGAGTACGCACACAGCATGGGTTTGTTGAATGACAGTATTATCATTGTGGGGGGTTATTTATTTATTTTTTACTAGTACTACTACTGATAGTTTTACTATTATTAGTAACAAAAGTGATGTGTAGAGCAGACTTTTGGACTCTGAGGGAGAGGGAGAGGGTGGGATGATTTGGGAGAATGGCATTGAAACATGTATACTATCATGTCAGAAACGAATCGCCAGTCTATGTTCAATGCAGGATACAGGATGCTTGGGGCTGGTGCACGGGGATGATCCAGAGAGATGATATGGGGTGGGAGGTGGGAGGGGGGTTCATGTTCGGGAACTCATGTACACTCGTGGTGGATTCATGTCAATGTATGGCAAAACCAATACAGTATTGTAAAGTAAAAATAATAATAATAATTAAAAAATAAATAAAAATTTAAAAAAAATAAAAATAAAATTATTAACTACAAAAGTAAAATAAAATAACGAAAGTGTTAGTTGCTCAGTCCTGTCTGACTCTTTGCAACACCATAACTGACCATATTATTGGAAAGCAGAACTGCCCTGGTAAGAGTGGCCCAGGGCAGGGGAGGACCATGGTCTTTGGGCAGGACATCCTAAAGGCACTGACTGGTGGAAACTACAAGAGGGAGTGAGGAGCCTCACCCCCATCCCCATCTGGGTGATTGCTCCCCCTCGGCACTCAGGCCGCCGCAGGCAGTAGCCGGAGCGCTCTCTTGCCTCTCCTCCTGGAGGCAGGAATGGCACACACTGGTGCTTTATGGATGCGTGTGCAGTGAATACACAGAACTTCCTGCAACTGTTTAGAATAAGTCGCGTGAATACCCACATCCAGACAATCTGTCCTTGGACGTGTACCGAGCAGCATTTTCAGAGTGCAGTTCAGTGGCTGAAGCCCGCTCTGGGGTCCCCACTCAAGAGAGGAGAGGAAGGAAGCAGAGAACAGATACCAGAATCGCACTTCCTGGCCCACACCCTTCATCCTGTGCCTACCTTGGTAACGTCTCTGTGCCTCAGCTTCCTCGTCTGTAGAAGGAGGGTAACTGTAATAACCTCCCTCATAAGGATGTTAACAAATAGATGTTACCTATAAATATTTGTGTATTTATTTTTTAAGTGGTTACTGGTATCTGCCAAGAACTAGGAAAGATTTGCGGATTTACGCTATTCGTAAGCTAACAAATCAGTCTGCACCTCTTTCATGAATGCTGGCCGATAACACAAGACTCCTGGTCAGAGGCAAATATGGACTTTGTTACTCACAGTAATAGCAATAGAGCGGCAGTCATTCCCTGAGTTCGATGCCCACAGAGGAATGAAAGATGATAACTGCACATAGAGTGGGCTGCATTAGAGGAGGGGAACCCTGAGCTTAGGGAACCCAGATATTTTATAACAGGCAGCAACCATCGTTCACTAATAATCAGCTTTGAAAAGATAAGTTGGAACAAAGCGGGGTCAGTGCCTCTACTTAGGAAATATGTGGGAATATAAGAGATGCACAGAGAATTGTCTCCCAAGAGTGTATGCTGAGAACTACTATTACTATGGATAGTAATAATACCATGGGAAAATGTGCCCAGACTAGATAATGTCACCTCTTTCGGTGACTCTGAAATTCTTACAAGGCAAACCAAGACACGGAATAAAGAAAACTTACAAAGACTAATGGCAAGTCCTGGCATTCTAGTTAAGGTTCAGTGACTGGACTTCCAAATGCATTTCACAAATGGGTTTCTGGGGGGGCAAAAACCTGCTGTCAGCAATTGATTATGATATTGGGCAAGTGAATTTGCAATTTCATGCTGAATAATCTGTCACTCCCTATCTTAGAAACTCAGGCACTCAATCTTTTTTTGACAGGCAGCACGTACAGTCTATCACCAGGAAGAAAGGCAATCGTCAAATTGCTAATTTTTCTCTGTGAAAAATGAACATTTAACTCAAATATAAGATCTGGAGGAACACATAGACCTTAATTACAAAGCACAATCCAAGATTTGTGCTAATTAATAAGCTGATGAAAAATTCATTGGAATTCAGAGAAGAATGAAGGGGAAAAATTGGCCAGTGTTAATACTCAGTGCAGTGAAATGTTTAAGTCTATCCAAATAGACAGCTACCCCTCTATCATAATTATAATTTAGTCATTCATATGATTATTTCACTTTATAAGACTTGAATTGCACATCAAAAAATGCAGAGAGAATATTTCTTTAAACTTTGTGATTTCTAGCAATTACACTAGCATGTTAGAGATTTTTGAAGAAGACTAGCTTAGCTACCTGAAATAAGAATTGTTTTCAAAGATGTGAGAGAGGTCACAGCTAGTGAATGGCAAAAGCAAGGATTCAAACATATGTCCTTCTCTCACATCTTTAAAGACAAAACTAGCTGTGACCTCTCGGAGACAGCAATGGCAACCTACTCCAGTTCTCTTGCCTGGAAAATCCCATGGACAGAGGAGCCTGGTAGGCTGCAGTCTGTGGGGTCGCTAAGAGTCGGGCCCGACTGAGCGACTTCACTTTCACTTTTCACTTTCATGCACTGGAGAAGGAAATGGCAACCCCCTCCAGTGTTCTTGCCTGGAGAATCCCAGGGACAGAGGAGCCTAGTGGGCTGCCGTCTATGGGGTCACACAGAGTCGGACACGACTGAAGCCACTTAGCAGCAGCAGCAGCTGCAGCTGTGACCTCCAGCAAGTTCTCTGAGCTCTTTAGCCTGTTTCCCTATTCAAATGATGATGCTGGAGAAACATGAGGTTGTGATGAAGGTGAATAGTTGTTACTATGAATTAATTACCTGCCTCCTCCCTTCCAGATTCTTAACCAAACCAGACTAGGAACCAGATGGAGATTGAAATGTTTTGACAGAACCAGCTTATTATCAATACAGCTGGATTGCTGAATAAGATAGTACCCAGGCTGAAACTGGACTTCTTGCGTCCACTCTCCCTACCCCACCCCAGCTGCCTACCCATCCAGTCCTGGGACCTGGCTGTGGGTAGAGTGGGTCTGTAGACTGACATCCAAACAGTCCCAGGAAGGGTACCAGGCTGTCTCATCCCCTGTAGGGAGCAGGAACGAGAGCAGCCAGTGAGAGGGTGAACCTGTTATTTTCTATCTTCTGCTGGAATGTTCTGTCTTCTTGAATATCCATCCATTTCATTCATTCAAACTACTGCAATGTTTCTCCAGGAATCAAGAGAGGAGATTGTAAAAAAAAAGAAAAAGTTGTGAAACACTTACTAAAAGTACCTGGCCCATCCTAAGCACTTTTAAGTATTTGATATTATTATTATTATCCAGCTTCGTGATTTTGCCATATCCTTATACCGCTTGGTCTATTATGAATATTTTATTTAAATCCACCAGCCTCCTGAGCAGGTGTCTGTGAAATTATAGGTTGGAAGAGCTAGTTACGTTCCTATAATACACATGAAAATAAAATAATTATTGAAATAAAACCTGATCATCTGAAGACCCTCCGCAATCATTTCCTCTCCCGCCACACCTGGAGAAACACTGTTCTGCGCAGCAGTTTGATCGCACGTCCATCTGCCTGCAGAGATGATAAGCTGCATGGAGGCAGACACCATGCTTGCTTCATGCTTTAGTTTGCAAGCACCCATGACAATTCTTACACCCTCAGTAACTGTTTGTGGCATGAATGAATGAGTGTAATTAAATGTATCAACCGATATTCAAGAAGCCAGAATGTTCTACACAAAGGATAGAAAATAACAGGCAAATCAAGCTGCTCTACGGGTTAAGAAAGCGTCTTGCAATGCGCAGGACCAGAGTTCGACTCCTGGTGAAGGAGCTAAGACTGGACACGCCACGCCAAGACTAAGCCTGCGCTGCAACTACTGAGCCCAAGGACAACTAGAGAGTCCGCAACAAAGGATCCCACACCATGCAGTGACGATCCCCTGTACTGCCAGTAAAACGTGCCGCAGCCAAATATACAAATAAATATTTTTAAAAGCAAAAAAAAAAAAAAAAAAGAATTGCAGTGAGCTGCCTTCTCCCTCTCCCCACCTCTACCCCCTGGGAACAATGAAATGACCTTCCCTCCCAATTTTCTCTCTCCTTCAACAAACCAACCTACTGGCTTATTTGACAGCAAGTTGGAGGGGAGTTTAGGATGGAATGAATCTTGCAGTGGTAATGAATCAAAAACTGGGGAGGAGAAATCAGATTTCAGCAACAGCAGAATACTCTCACTGTTTAAAAAGCCCCCGTCCCTGAGGCTGGGAAAGATTAGAAGCTAATAATTTATGTTGAAATCCGGCAAAGCCCTCCACAAAGTCCAAGTGCTTGTCCCTGCCTTTTGACTGACAGATATGAAAATAGAAACTGATTTGAAAACCTAGGGCTATTTAACTAGAGCAGCATTAATTTCTCCATTAGAATCGAAGAAATAGTGGTAGGGGGGCACCCAGCAACCACAAAGAAACAGATGCTGCTGATGGATGGCCACGCCTTTTTCCAAATACAACACTCACACCAGCTCTTCAAGTTGGAGTGAGCTTTCTAAGCTTCCCGGATCTCGAACTGGCAAAAATCATTGTTTTTTCCATGCTACTTAAAATGCCCTCGAGCTACAGTCATTGGATTTGCTGGACAGCGGCATCATTCTGATATTATCGGCTCTGTCTTCCTGTTTTCATGAATAATGTATAAGAAGGAGCTCTCAGCAATGGATTCTTCCATGGCTGAACGTGTTGCCACCAGACAGGTCCCTGAATTCGTCATTTCATCCGCGGCACTCACGGACCTCCTCCCTCTCCCCCGGCTACCTTCTGGCTGCTTGATATGCATGGAGACCCTTTCAAAGCCACCCTCTCCCTTGATAGTAAGAGAACTAGGGGTGGGGAGGGGGCACAAGAAGCGGTGCCCACCACCTTCCTTCCTTTTCCTTGTGGCTCCGTGTCAGAGGAGTAGTGTGGGGAGCTACTGATGCCAAGTTCCCGGGTTTGATTCCTGGCCCCATCCCGTGGGGCCAAGCCTGCCTTGCTGTGTGCACAGAGGTCTACCAAGAAAATGCTCCTCCCTGGGCACAGATGCGGCCGCAGGAGAACCTCTCCCTGGGTGTTTTCGTCCATGTCTCTATGTGCTCACATCTGTCATAGCTTCACAAAAAAGAGAATTGGCTTTCAGTCCCATCCACTCATTTATTCAGTATATTTGTATTACCTGCGAGGTGTCCAGTGGAGAAGGCTTGCAGTGACGGCAGAGACCAGAAATGGCTAGAAAACGGACAAAGAAGAGCATCGGTGGTGAGAGTGTATAATTGAGCGAGGAAGTTGAGTCGGGAGGCGGCAGTAAAGGATGCCAGACAGGGACTGGGACAGGAAGGCGGTGGGTGGAGTGCGGGCTGGGGAGCGGGGGCTGCAAAATGCCTGCTGGGGCGCTGTGCGGCGCTACCGGAACTAGTGGAAGATGCAGGGGCCGAGCACAGTTTGCAAAGAGGTGCTGGGGCTTCTCTGCCCCTCCGACACTGGTCTTCTTTCTCCTTCCTGACCCTCTCCCTCCCTTGGCATCTGAGAACTGCTGTTCTGACTCTCCTCCCGCTTCCGGACTAGTCCTCCCTCCCTGCCTCCTCCACTACTGTCCCTTGCCTGTGAGTGTGAACTTGGAGAATTCCTCCTCCTCTGTGCCCTGGGGTCAGGTTCAGCGCTAGCTGCCTAGAAGGAACACCATGAATGCAATGACCGCTGACGGTACTGAGTCCCAGGGGAGAACCGGGAAAGCATCTTGAATATCCGACAAGGGCGGGTGTTCAACAAACCGTCCCACTCGTGCTTTAGAATGTCATGCTGTCATTAAAAGTGATGTTTTTTGAAGACTGAAATGATCTTGGAAAGTTCTCATGATATAACATGAATTTAAAAGCAGCATATAAAATTCATCCTAAAGCATGATCTCAGTTTTACGTGGGGAAAAAAGATATATGCCAAAAGACTAGAAGCAAATTTATCAAAAATATTAACAGGCTATCTCTGTGGCTGGAATGATTAGTAGTTTTTATTTCTATTTTTGTACTGTTTCACCTTCTCCCCCCAAATGTGTTAACTAATTAATAAATCTTTTAAATTGGTTAATTGAATTAACTAATATTAAACATTCATTACATGCTGGACATCACTAGCAATTCAGTGATGGGCAGAATGCAAGCATGGTCTCCATCTCGAAGAATTGCTGTTATGATTTTTATTTTTTTGAAGTTTTTTAAAACAAGATGGAAGAGTGGAATAGCCGTCATCATTCCTGGAATATAACAATGCTTTCTCCTGCCGGTGTCAGGAGGGGAGCTCCATCCAGCAGCTGGGTGATAATACCCACTGAGGGTGCCAAGGACTGGACCTTGATGACTGTCTGTTTGTCATTTGTGCCCAAGGCAAGATGCTGGGAAGAAGGGTGCCTTCCTGTCAGCATCTATTACTCTGGAGTGGAACAGTCTTTGTACCATTCACTTTCAAAAATCTAGTCCCCACCTCCCACCTCCTTGGATGCTCACAGTTGCTTCATCTCTCCTGTGGGTTCACTTCCAAGGAGCTTTTTCCCCTGGACTCAGCCCTCAAGCATTCTAATTGAAAATACCCCCACCCCTACCCAGGCCTAAAGCCTGGCTCCACTACCTGCTGCTTCATCCCCAAAGTAGAGGCTTATGATTAAACCACAGAAAAAGCACCAGCCCGAGTGAGCAAGAAAACAGCAGGAGCCCAAGGACTCCTGTGAACAAAGAGTCTGATTGTTTTCATGCAAATTGTTTTTAGTAGGAGAGAGATAACAGGCAAATGAAATATGGGAGATAGGCAGAGATTTTTTTTTCTAAACCAGTGGAAGGGGCGGGGAGTTCTTTAATAAAACCACAGCACATCTTATTACAGGGAAACATCCAGCTCCCACATTTTTTATTGAATGAAAGAGAATTTCTGCTCTCCACTCTGGCTCCTCTTCCTCCCCTTCCAGTCCAGTGCAATTATGTCTCTTTCTGCTTTCCTGACAGCTCATCTTAGCCTTGTCTGAAATAGTATGTTTCGGAATGCTACCTAATAAGGAAAAGTGTATCACCAGAGAGTGATTTTAAGTGATAGGCAGAATAAGCAACATTAATTCTACTAGTTGTCTGTTTATTATTAACATACTTAGGAAATACTGTATCTAGCACATCCGATCCATGATTTTATTACAGGCAATGGCAGCCCTGGTTTTAAAAAGTGAATTAATATAGAACCAATAAAGAGAAAAGTATTAAATAAATCATGATATGAGTGGTATGCAAATGTGGCAAAATGGTGCATGCATGTATGACAATTGGAAGGTATGAGTGGGAATTCTGCAAATCCAAGGCAGTTCCTGGGGAAGGGCCAGAAAAGCCTGTGGCTTGTTGCAGTAACTTAGATGCACACATTTGCATTTCCCTCTGGATCCTCAGTAAGTCTTTACAATTCTGAATCCTGGGACATCCTGTGGTCTAAGTTTCAAGCTGAGGTTTCAAGCTGGTAGACTTTGTCTCCAGCAGGGTGAAGTATATAGTTTTAAAAATGAGGGCATCTCAGATAAAATGCAGGTTTTCTGTTCTTATTAAAAACTGGAAGGTCTAGCACACAGAGTTTCCATCCCTTGTTGTTGGTCGGTCACTCAGTCATTTCAGACTCTTTGCAACCCCATGGACTGCAGCACACCTAGCTTCCCTGTCCTTCACTATCGCCTGGAGCTTGCTCAAACTCATTTCCATTGGGTTGGTGATGCCACCCAACCATCTCATCCTCTGTCGTCCCCTTCTCCTCCTGCCCTCAATCTTTCCCAGCATCAGGGTCTTTTCCAATGAGTCAGCTCTTTGCATCAGGAGGCCAAAGTATTGGAGCTTCAGTTTCAGCATCAGTCCTTCCAATGAATATTCAGGGTTAATTTCCTTTAGTATTGACTGGTTGGGTCTCCTTTCTATCCAAGGGACTCAAGAGTCTTCTATAGCACCACAGATTGGAAGCATCAATTCCTCGGCACTCAGCCTTCTTTATGGTCCAACTCTCACATCTGTATATGACTACTGGAAAGACCATAGCTTTGACAATACAGACACTTGTTGGCAAAGTGATATCTCTGCTTTTTAATATACTGCCTAGGTTTGTCTTAGCTTTTCTTCCAAGGAACAAGTGTCATTTAATTTTGTGGGTGCAGTCACTGTCTGCAGTGATTTTGGAGCCCAAGAAAATAAAATCTGCCACTGTTTCCACTTTTCCGCATCTATTTGCCCTGAAGTGATGGGACTGGGTGTCATCCCTGCATGGCAGTAACCAGGTGACCACAGGCCTCAGTTATGACGACTCTCTGATGCAAGGCACTGTGGGTGCACTTGTGTGACCGGGGCTGCCCCAAGAACAGAAGTAGAAAGAGGGTTCCTCTTCTATAAGTTTCCTCTTCCTCTGTTTCTCAACCTTCTCTTTCTCCCCAGGCAATCCCTCCCACCCATACGCGCACGCACACATGCACTTATAAACGCGTTTCCTGGAGACAGATACCAGAGGCCGACTTCTGTCTCCTCCCAACTGATTCCCATGGCTACAGTCGCTTGAATGGCGGCCCCAATTCTCTGATAGTTCCCAGGCTGATTAGTTGTTACCTCTTAGCCATTTGACTGGCAGAAGATCATTTGAAACCACGTTATATGTTATTTTTGTGCAGGATGTGAGGCAGCAGTAAATATTTAATTTTCTTCCTACTTGCTACATATAAGAAAAAGAACACATGCTTTGAAGTCAGGTGGTCTGAGTTCCAATCCTAATTCTCTCATTTCCTGGCTATGTGATCTTAGGCAAATTATTTAACACTCCAGCACCTCAGTTTCCTCACCTGTAAAATGGGAATGATGTTGATAGTATCTATTGCATGGGATTTTTCTAAAGATTAAATGAGTGAATTTATATAAAGTACTTAGAATTGAGCCTAGCTTATAGTAAAGGTTGTAAAAATGTTATCTATTATATAAGTAATAATCTTCCACTCTATGAACTACCACCAGGATAAGCTTTAACTCTGTGCACGGTATATATAACACGGTAATATTAGTTGTATTTCTTTTATCCAGCAACTCTTTTTGCTGTCCATGTGTCAGGCATTACCCTGCACATTGGAAATATTTAAAAAAAAAAAGAGAGAGAGAGAGAGAGAGAGAGAGACTGTCCTTGCTCTTCAAGGAACTTCCTATCCCTAGTGGCTTTGGAATTTAAGTTAAACAAACATCATATGACAAGTGTTTTAAATAAATATAAGGTTAAATTAAGCCAACGTCATGTGACAGTTGTTTAAATAAGTAGGAGTCTTATAGAACAAAGAATTGAATTATTCCAGGTTCAGTCCAGAAAAATCAGTCTCCCAAAGAGTTAGAGGCAGTTAGCATTTTGAACTTAGACCGGAAGAAGGAAGCCAGAGGAAGAAGCTGGTGGGGGCTATCACCAGGGGATAACAAAGAGTCTTCTCTTATGAGAGGCTGATGCCGCTGCTGATCTGACAGGAGGAGGCGCGCAGGCCCTAATGCAAGTGATGGGGAGCAGCTATAGATACAGATAAAGCTCCGGTGGCCCGGAGGAGCAGGCTGGGGACCCCTGCTTTAGAATAATCAGGATGATATGATTCGTCTGCCAGGTGGTCACACTACTAGGAAGGGTAGTCTGAGAGGGTTCAGCTAGTGTCACGTCAGAGACTGCCACCTTCAGAGGCAGCTAGAAGTCCTTCTGTGATCAGTATCTCAATCAACAACTAATGTTGTCTATTGCGGAAACTAGCGACTTGTTGGAGAAGGCAATGGCACTCCACTCTAGCACTCTTGCCTGGAAAATCCCATGGACAGAGGAGCCTGGTAGGCTGCAGTCCATGGGGTCGCAGAGAGTTGGACACAACTGAACGACCTCACTTTCACTTTTTACTTTCATGCATTGGAGGGGGAAATGGAAACCCACTCCAATGTTCTTGCCTGGAGAATCCCAGGGACGGGGGATCCTGGTGGGCTGCTGTCTATGGGGTCGCACAGAGTCGGACACGACTGAAGCGACTTAGCAGCAGCAGCAGCAGCAGTGACTTGTTAATTTGCATGATGCCTGTTAGAAATAACTCTCATCAAAGACATGTGATTGGGCTAAAATGGTTCAGAGACAGCCCCCTTTCCACCTCCCCACGGCACCCACACACACTAGGAATGAATAAGGAATAAGGATCCAGCCAAGCCCTAAGACCAATACCACTGAGCCTGCACTGATCCCTAGTCAGCTTCCGACCTTGGCATAGGGGATTTCTGATGGCGTGGTGCCTGCAGGGCACGGCATACAGCCTCAGAAACCAAAAGGGACAGAGAGCTGGAACTCCAGCAGGATTAATTCTTCAAGGTTTTATGCCTGTGTAGCTAAAGAATTTTAGTCTGAAAGTGAAAATGTGGCAGAACTTGGCTTGAACTTCACCTTCAGTTCAGCCACAGGTGAGGGTCTGGGGAAAGAGAGGAATCTCAGCAGCTCAGCTTTGTTAGTGGCTGCTGTTACCTTCTGAAGAAGATCTGGTGCTGTGCTGGCCAAGCTGGCTGGTTCCCAAGAAGGGGTGGGACGATGTGGGCTCCAGGGCCCTGCCCAGGTGAGCTTCTTTGATTTTTCCAGGCTTCTCTTCCCACTCAGCCCTACTGTGTGGGTCCTGAATGGCTCAGAGATATGACAGGAGCTGGCAGAGTTTGGCCAGTGTCCTTCCAGGACTGGGATGTGAAGGAAAGCTGTTTATGATCATAATTTGGTCTTCAAAGGTTTCCCATTTGCCCCTGGCTGTACCCAAGAGTCCAAGGAAGGTCCTCACTCTCCTTGTTGAGCTCAGAGAGTCCTATCCAGGGCTTCTATGCTCCGGCTTTACCCAGTGAGGGGCCCCCTCAATGCCTCCCAGGCTGAATGAGAGAGGGGAAGGGACAAGCCAGAAAGAACAGTGACTTATCACAGTGTGTCCAGGCCTCCCAGGGCACTGATACTAGAACACTGTTCTCTAAGTGAAATCTGGCCCCATTAGGGGGAAGATTAACGTCAGGCCACCCCTCAGAAGGCCTAGAACATTACTGTTAACAGGACTTTCTGCCATGATCACCAAGTTCTCTGTCCACGCTAATAATGGTAGTCACTCTCACATGAGGTGATTAAGCATTAGAAATGTGACAAGTGTGACTGAGGAACTGCGTTTCAAGTTTTATTTCGTTGTATTGATTTCAATCAAATAGCCACATGTAGCTAGTGGCTACTGTATTGGGGAGCCTAGAGCCTGGCCACTCTCCCCATCGCTCAGGACCTTCTCTGAGTCCCAAATCAGTTTGATCTACCACCAGACTCTCTCCCAATCTCTTGTCATGACCTGAGTCACCTAGCTCTCTCTTCTTTCTTCAACTTTTGGAGTGTTCTGGCTTTGGTGGTTAAAGGAAGGAGATTCAGTGCTTCATAAACGTTTTCATAACAGAGATAGGCAAGAGGTTATGCCTCTAATCAATGGAATATTAATGATATAGGGGACTCATAGAATGAACTTGCCCCACTTGGCGCTAAGGAATGCAGATGTGCTATTCACAGTAATAATGCTCGATACTGGGGTATTTGTAGAAACAGGGTTTCCAGGTGGCTCAGTGGTAAAGAGTTCGGGCCTGCCAATGCAGACACAAGAGATGTGAGTTCGATCCCTGGGTCAGGAAGATCCCCTGGAGTAGGAAATGGCAACCCACTCCAGTATTCTTGCCTGGAAAATTCTATGGACAGTGGAGCCTCATGGGCTATCGTCCAGGGGATTGCAGAGTCAGACACGACTGAGAATGCACACGCCATTGCGTCCTGCATACAAAAGAATTAGACTCCCCATGACAAGGATAAGAAAACTGACAGTCGGTTCAGCTGACAAGATCACAGAGCAGGTAACGAGAGAGCTGGGACCAGAACCTGATGTTCTGGCTCCTAACTCCTCACCATTGGAAAATCTGAATCAGCCAAGATTAGAAAGGGAACATGGCTGGAAGAAGAGAGAAGACCATATCAGCCCAACAGATTGACCATGTCTTTAATGAGGCTCTGCTTTTGGACCTACAGGGAGCCATTTTGGATATTATTTCATTCTCTGGCACTATAGAAGCGCGGATGAGTGAGGGGAGTTTAGGTGGAATACCTGCCTCCCAGAACCTGTACTGCACCATCTTGATCCCTCTTGGATTCTTGCTGTATTATTCGGGATCTTATTAACAAATACCTTTCCAAGGATATCCTGCCCTTTACACAACTCCAGCAGGCGCCTTTATACACGACACAATATGCGACGCAGTAGTATTGCTCTAGTAGGATTTACTCCTAAGTTGAACAGACCAGGTGTCTTTCCTCATGCTTCAGTTACATTCATTTTCACATTATTTGTCTTAGGTGTTCCAATTAAGTACATGTTAAACCAAGGGTCTGCAACCTCGGCTGTTTATCTGAATTTATGGTGCTGTTTACAAAGTACACATTCCAGGTTCCATACCTTGAGAAGCTGGTCTTGAGCCTAAAAGCCATCTGGCTTTCCTCAAAGTTCCCTAGATGGTTCCAGTGCTAGAGCTGAGACTTGAAGAATGGTGGACCAGGAATCAGGACACTCATGTTCTGATTCTCCCACATGGCTGCCTCCCTGAGCCCATTTCCTATTCTGTAAAAAGGAGAGATAGGAGGCCTGCCCTCCTTTTATTAGTTTTAAGCATGGAAGCTTGGGTGAAAGAATGTTGAAAAGCAATCTGTGTACTTATGGCAAGAGGGAGCTGGCAGCTAGTGGTCAGGCCCCACCTGCAAACAGGCCTGGGGTTCAGTCACTTGGAGACATTTCCACATGGCTTCTCATGGCCAGCTTGCTCCATCACACCATGCTAAAAACGGGCAGGGAGTGGGTGGAGCTCAAAATACTTTAACTAGAGTGTAATTGTGTGGGCAGCTTCCACTTTGGCTAGGTAATTCTGGACAAATAGAAGCTCGCCTGCAAGCAGCTATATTTATTTCCAAAATAGCTGGTGAGAGCCCCTAAGAATTTTAGACATTCACTTCAGTTTTATCTGTTTTGAGACCTTTAGGCCGTGCAATTAGAAAGTTCCAGGCATGAATCAGGAGGCAGAAGTACACAAGTTGTGTATTGCCAACCTCAGAGCTAATACTCAGGGTAAACCCACAGCCATTTGAGGTGGGAAGGTTTTAACTGGAGAAATGAAATGCAGGACAGATACTACCCACTTACTTTTCATTTCAAGCAACACACACACACACCTGGCTGCTATTGAAGCCGAGCTGTATACTTATGAAAAGTGAAAGTGTTAATCACTCAATCGTGTCCAAATCTTGCAACCCCATGGACTGTAGCCTGCCAGGCTCCTCTGTCCATGGAATTTTCCAGGCAAGAATACTGAAATGGGTTGCCATTTCCTTCTCCAAGGGATCTTCCAACCCAGCGATCAAACCCAGGTCTCCTGCATTGCAGGCAGATTCTTTACTGTCTGAGTCACCAGGGAAGACCATATGCTTATTATAGACTTACACAGATACTCAAAGATGTTCACAATACTTTCTTTTCTTTTGAAACTTCATAATTTTACCTCTCGGACAAACAGATGGTTTCATTTCTGTTAATTACGTTTTGTGTCTTCAGTGCATCACAAGTTGGCCATAGCAGGAAAGGAAATGAATTAAGGATCATGATTTTGCAAAAGATTGATAAAGATACAGGGAAGAGGAAGTTAAACTTTGGTGGCCCTGATGCAACTCTTTCACACTTCTTGTGCAGCAAATTCAAAGTGAGTCTGGCCCAGGAGCCCCTCCATCTTCCCCAGGGCAGGCTCCATGCACACTCTGGACTATGACATAAAAGGCAGTCTGGCTTCCTGTTTGTCAGTTTCCAGGTAGGGCTGCTTATTTTCTGCTTTTACCCTGTAAGATCAGAAAAGTTCACCTCTTTCTCTTTGCCTTCCTTCCCTAACTTCTGTTTGTGTTTCCCAATAAATGAAGGAAGTCAGCTTGAGGATTCCATTTTTGTTTCTCCTTTCCTCCATATCTGGCCTTTAAGACATCTGGTCCATTCCTGTGTCTCACCCTGAGTGTCTGAACCCTGTTGGGGGATTTTTAGGGTGTTGTTGATTACCCAAAACTTTGAGGTTTTGGCATGTATTTCCTGCCTCCTAAGGAAGTTTCAAAAGGGAAGTGTTTCTTAGTAAAAGGCTGATAGACCCTCAAATTTTATCTTTCCCTCCAGTTTTACACCCCAGCTGCTATCAAGGGACCCTCCCCTTCCATCTTCACCCCCTCTCTTTGTAAAGCTGATCAAAATGAGGAAGTATATGGTGATATATGGCTGGTTCAAAATTCTCTGGAGGTGAGAGACACAACTCCTAGGATCTTAGAAGCTGTAAGAGAACAAGCATTACAGTCTGGTTTGTAATTTTGTGTGTGTTGGAGGGTCACTCTACTAAGCACGGGTGTGCTTTCAAGAGGCAAGTATCTTGTAAGACCAAGTGGATGCCATGCTGGCGGTGGTAACCTCCTTTGCTGTTCAGTTGCTAAGTCATGTCTGACTCTTTGTGACCCCATGAACTGCAGCATGCCAGGCTTCCCTTTCCTTCACTATCTCCTAGAGTTTTCTCATACTCATGTCGTTGAGTCAGTGATGCCATCCAACCATCTCATCCTCTGTCATCCCCTTCTCCTCCTGCCTTCAATCTTTCCCAGCATCAAGGTGTTTTTCCAAATGAGTCGGCTCTTTGCATCAGGTGGCCAAAGTTTTGGAGCTTCAGCTTCAGCATCAGTTCTTCCAATGAGCATTCAGGGTTGATTTCCTTTAGGATTGACTGGTTTGATCTCCTTGCTGTCCAAGGGACTCTCAAGAGACTTCTCCAACACCACAGTTTGAAAACATTAATTCTTTGGTGCTCAGCCTTCTTTATGGTCCAACTCTCACATCCGTACATGACCACTAGAAAAACCATAGCTTTGACTATACGGACCTTTGTTGGCAAGGTAACCTCCTACATCATTCATTCATTTGTTCATTTATTCATTTGTGAATAAATGATCCATTCATTTATTCCATTTGTGCACAACAAGCACACTGAAACATTCATGCATTCACCAAGCCTCTAGTATGTGCTAAGCATTCTGCTTGGAGCTGAGGATAAAGGGTAATACAACCAGTCCCTGCATTTAGGGAATGAGCAGTCTAGCGGGGACACTCAGAGTTGGGTAAACAAAGAATAACATATGCAATTACACATCATATTAAATGCTCTAAATGGAAAGAGGGAATACTATAAGGGAACCTACTGTAGACTGTGAGTGAGAAGAGGCACGTCTGAGCAGATGCTGAGACCCAGACGTATAAGAGGGAGCCCACCACAGAGTTGGGGACCTGTGTTCCAAGCAGCAAGGACGGTAATATAAAGATGAACTGAGAACCTCTAGAACATAGGTTTCTCCCGTCCTTTCTCCCCAGCTCCTCAGGCTTCTCTTCCTCCCGGATCCTTTGTAATTTCTACTCATAGAGTATGAGAGGCACCGAACACCGTTCCTGGCACAATAGCTAACACGATAAGCAGGTGCTGGGGTGAGTGTGTTACATGCTTTCACTCATTCGATCCTCATAACAACCCCTGATGGACGTTCCGTTCGAGAGGAGGCAACTGCGTGAGGCAGAGTGCAGTTACGGCCACTATTGATATTAAAATTAGTGATTTATTCAACCATGACGTATCAAACACCGGCCACTTCCTGGAAGATGGCATTTTGTTCACTTCTAATCTGTTCACTGCCCGTTTAGACCCTTCTGAAAATCCATTCTTCATTATTGGTTGTGTAAAATCTTTTAACTGCTGATCAGGTTTTACAGACAAATCATTTGCTGTATCCTCCCTAGCTAGCAACACCTTCTTTAATTACATCCCGTTCAGTAAATGTTTACTGAGAGCCTAATAATTGTCCAGAAAGACCCTAGAGATGCCAAGACTGGAACCAAAAATTCAAAATCAAAAAGAAACACGCACAAAGAGTAGTTAATAGGGTAGGATTTATGCTCTGCTTGTCTTGTAATTGAAATGCCAATACAAATGAAGAAGCGATTCATTCTGTGCCTGCTGATTGGGAAAAATATGACCTACATTCAAGTAGATGACCACCCAGCAGATGTGTTCTTTACTTTAGGCTACTGTTTTGTTTGTTTTTAAAATAGTAAGTGAGTCACCGGTCAAATGTGAAGCTGTAACAACTCTGTATTTTGGAATGTGATGCCCTCATAAGTCTGTCTGAGGACTGGGATTTTTTCCCCCCTGCAAATCACCTAGTTGTTTTTTTTTTTTAATTATCTACCAGTTTTTAGATATAGGATTACGACCAAATATACTTTTACCTTTAAAAAAAATGTACAGATGTGGAAGCTAACCTTTGAAGACACATTTATGAAGAGAATGAAACAGTAGTTACTGAAAGAGAATTAGTGCCTGGTGTGCTTATTTCCAAGCGGAGAGAGAACTTCATTTTTGCAACAATAAAATAGCAATCCACCCTTCCCAACAGTGTTAGGACACTTCCCTTTGCGCTCCCGCCTCCTCTTCTTATTTAGGTAAGGATTTAAAATAAACAGGAAAGGGGAACTGTGCACCAGACCCTAGGCAACTGGGTGGGTCAGCTAAGGTTACAGCTTGGTATTTGCACCCCGCCGCCCCCACCCCGACACACACATACACAATTTCAGGAGTTCCGCATTTGTATTTTATTGGGCACAAAGTTGCCCTTCCAGAGGGACCTGGCCTAGCCACTCATCCATTTTCAGAGATACAGTGAGCAGGCCAACTGCTTCTCTCGGCTGAGGATGGGAATTTATCTTGCCTGTGTCGGAGATGTCCACATCTGATAAGACAAGAATACCAGGAGAGGCTGTCAAGGATCCAGCAAGTCCTAAATTAGCAGAAAAGACAAGAACATCAGTGTTAGAGAACCACATTCCAAGGAAACAATGGGAGTGAATTTAATAAGGGTTTTTTCCAACTAGCATCCTCTAAGGGCACTTTTTCTCCTCTTGGTTTTGAGTCTATCTCCCTAAGAACCCAATTTCTTAAGGAACAGAATTATAAATGGTAATAAATTACTCGATGAGGGAAATGCATCCTGCACCCCTGTCCACTGGCAGCAGGGAAACACACACGGCCTCTGCTTCTCAGCTTTGTCTCCAGGTGGTTGAGGGGTCTCGGAACAGCAGTTTTTAACTGGGGTCTGTGACCTTGGATGGTGAAACAAAATTGCAGCTTTATTTTCTCGAACTGAAATTCAGCATTTCCTTCCATGACAATCCTGGGCAACACATTAGAATAGTAACAGAAGAGCCTGTGACTTTGTCGACATGGGACATCACAGATCTTTTCAAATCCTGTGTCAGTTGTTGCCAATATGTTGATTCACACGGATCCCTACTTCACCTCATGATTACACATCAGAGGTGCTGCTAGATCTTGTTATGTACAGGCTACCAAAAAAGCACATCTGTTATCATGTCATGATTTCATGATTTCATAACTGTATTTCAACATAGTTGACTTTCTTTCTAATCCTATGGGTTTTTTTTTATTTTAAAAAATTTTGAAGTTTAAAAATACTGTGCGAAGAGTCAGTAGACTTCACTAGGCTCTCAAAGCAGTCCATGCCCTTCCGCCTCCCATACCTACAAAACGTGGTAAGAGCCCTGTAGGAGATTCTCAGCACTGTGCCCCTCGCTTGAGGAGATTTCAGGATTCCCCACGGCCAAAGCACAGCTTCCACGAAGACAGGGGCCTACACAATTAATCACTGAGTGCATTTCATTGTGCTTTTCACTTGGTTTTAATTACCTCTTTCCCAATAACATACCTTAACAAAAACCTCGAATGCCATTCAATTGTCAGATATGGAATTATTTGATCCTCAAATCGCTGGTGAAAACTGCATCAGCTTTCAGCTATTCACGAGCTGACTGTCTGAGCTCTGAATTACCAAGGTCCCCTTTTCTTCCTGGTTTCCTCTTTGGCTGTTTACCATGTGGTTCTTTTACTGTGGGTCACAGGTGCACTGAAAGATAGGCAGGGCACGAGGGGAAATGACATTCAAATCTGACAATTTTCCTCCCTCACTAAGGAGTCGTTGATGGGCAGAGGTTGAAATCATTGATTAAATTAAGATTTTGGGATTACCTGTGGATTTTAATTACCATGCTATTCACTGTCCCAGTGTGTTCTGGCTCCCCCATCACTGCACTCCTGTAGCTCTAATGAGACGCTTATCAGATGCTATTTTGTATTGTTAGTTATCTTTGCGGTGCATACGCTCTTTGGGTTCACGGATCCTGTGTTGTCCTTCTCTTCGGTTGCCTCTGGTGCTTGGCAGACAATAGCCCCTCCGTAAATAGGTGTGGCTGAATTGAACAGCTGTCAACTGTGCATATTTAGTGGGTCTTCATGCTTGAAGTTGCCAGTGCTAACATGATTATTTTCCATCTCAGATTTGTTTATGCAACATCTATTCCACAAATACTAAACACTATGTGCCAGGTATCATGCTAGACATTAGAGACAAAGATGAATATAACTAGTTCTCCCAAGGAGTCTAAAGCAAGACAGCCCTCAGACCAATACATATTGCAATGGGGTATAATGAGAGCAAAGATTGGGTGTCAATCAGGTATGCTGGTGAAACCAGAGAAGGTCAATTTTGGCAAACAAAAGTCAGAAGATGCTAAAAGGGAGAACCCAAAGGATGAGTAGGACTTTAGCCAATAGGAATAGGGAATGAGAAACCATAAATCCGTTGGTATTGCAGCAGCATTCTTTACCTACCCAACACCCATCTCCTCTCCTTCCCTCCTTCCCTCTGAATAGAACCTTAGTTTCCGGTCTGGGATGGGCTCAAGGAAGGTAAGCTCCTTCCCCAGACCCACCAAGTTCATGAGCCAATCAGGCGCCAAGTATGGTCATTCCTTTTCTCTCTGCCAGTGATTGGTCCAGGGTGAGCACATAACCACCTTTCTGGTCAATGAGATAGAAGGGGAAGTCAGCCCGGGGCCTTGCATTTGGACATAGAAAGACAGTCTTGCTAGGAGAAAACTAGCTTTCTCCTCTTGTCTAGAAACCTGTTATGATGTTTGCAATTGTGGCAGCTATCTTGTGACAGCAGAAAGATAATAGGAGCCTGGGGGGCTCTTTGATAGTAACACTGAATAGCAACCAATCCTGGCAACTGGACTCCTTGTGTAGGGGAAAAAAATTAACCCCTACTTGTCCGTGCTACAAATATTTAGACTTTTTTCCCCCTTATAACTAAACACATTGTAACTTGTATGCATAGCTTCTGTAAACCATTTTCTTGCACAGATTTCTCCAGTGATTACCAATGTGATCCCATGGCTAATGCTGCTGAGTTTTCCTGGCTGACATCCTCAATCTGTATAACTCTAGAGTCAACTCCTTTCTTCTTCAGTCTCTCCAGTCACTTTTGGGAGCCCCCAGGAGAACATCTTTGATTGTGGCTTCCTCCTTACTACTCTGCATCTCCCCTGATGCTTAAACAGTATTCTCTGCAGAGCTGGCAAGAAAGTCTGACTCTCTGCCTCCATTTCACTCTATCACTAGATCCCAAGATGGTGTGAATGCCTTGAATATCATAGGCCTTTGGTCAAAGTATACCTTCTAGCTCCTGCCTACCCCTGCTCTCTATGGGGAATTGTCTGAGAAAGAGGAGGCATACTGTTCTCATCTGCTTTTCTTAGGGTCTTTCTGCAGAAGCCTAGCCTCAACCTCCACCTTTAGGCAGAACCAAACCAAACAAAAGCCCCCAAGCATATCAACCAGTGCCCACAGATGTCCGTGAGTTCAGGTTTACTAGCCAGCACGACTGCTCTCCAGTTAGCTCGGCCCAGGGCACAGTTACACATGCACATGAAGGCATGGGAACAGAGCTGCAAAAACAGGCAGTCAGGGACCTTTTATGGCTTCCCAGGTGGCGAGGCTGGTAAAGAACCCGCCTGCCAGTGCAGGAGACGTAAGAGACTTGGGTTCAGTCCCTAGGTCGGGAAGATCCCTAGAGTAGGAAACGGCAACCCACTCCAGTATTCTTGCCTGGGGAATCCCATGGACAGAGGAGCCTAGCGGGCTAAAGTCCATGGGGTCACAAAGAGTCGGACACAACTGAAGCGACTTAGCACACAAGAAGTGTAAGCAGTAATTTCTAAGCCAGAGCTTCCCCAGAAGTATGGCATATGGTACACTGAGATACTTCCCTGCCCTCTCAGTCCTTGGGACTACTGGCAGGGCCTGGCAGCCAGAGCCCTTAGACTGGTCACCCCCAGCAGCAAGAAGCCTCGTGTGGCTCTAGGAAGCCAGATCCAAGCAGGGCGGGATCTCATGGGACCATGACATGGGAAACAATGGGGAGGCATTGAAGAAGCCTCGTGTGGCTCTAGGAAGGTGGATCCAAGCAGGGCGGAATCTCATGGGACCATGACTTGGGAAGCAATGGGGGGGGCATTGAGGGATTTTTCAACAGTAAGAAACCTCATCAATTTTCCATCTCCGAAGGGAATGAGAAGGCAATGCAAAAGTTGGATGGGAGGGGTAGACAATGAGCCTGAGGCCAGGAATACCAGCCTCACCTACAGTGGCCCAGATGTGAAGCCATGAGGGGCTGCGCTAAGGAGGAAGAATAAAAAAGCAGAAGGGATCTGGGATAAGAGGAATCTTGAGGAGATTAAAAATCAATGAATGGACATGGTCTTGCTAGCTGATGAGATACACAAACGGAAGAATCCAGGATGACTTACAGCTTTTGGCTCGAGAACCTTGAGTGGACAGTGGCGGCATCCATTGAAACTGAGAATATGTGGGGGAAAGATAGAAGAACCTTGGTTTGAGACGCGTGTGGAATGTCCAAGGGAGATGACCAGGAGGCATTTGGAAGCATAGATCTCATGCTCAAGAGGTCACTCTCATCTAGAACTTTAGTCTTCCGCAGATAATATTGGTGATACTGACCAGGAAGAAGAGAGCTGGGATAAGAGAGGGCCAGACACGGAGCAAGGGAGAGAAACTCAACCCAAGCCAACTCAAGTCAAAGGACCAAGACTGAGAACTCAGTCCCGGTGGGCTTCATTCAGAGAGAGAGAGAGAGAGAGAGAGAGAGAGAGAGTGAGTGTGTGTCTGTCTGTCTGTCTTATGTCTGCTTCTCTTTGAATATTTGCCTCATTGCCTCCAATTTCAGACTGGTCTTTTCTGCTAGGTGGAGAATAAAGTCACTGGTAGCTCCAGAATAGCCCATCCCAGTAAGACTCTTTTCCCCCCACCACACTATAACAAGAAAGAAAGTGAAGTTGCTCAGCTGTGTTCAACTCTTTGCAACCCCATGGACCTCCGTCCAGGGATTTTCCAGGCAAGAGTACTAGAGTGGGTTGTCATTTCCTAGTAGTCCCTAGAAATAACTGAGTGGCTTTGCTTGGGTCATATGACCTATCCTTAGACCAAACACTGTTGCCAGCTATTGAGCACTTGGATTGGCCAGACCTAGGTCACATGTCATGAGTTCACATTGTCATCTGGTTGGGGGTGGGACATAGCAACAGGTTCTATTACGATAAGAACAGTGATGGTAAAGCTTTCAGGGCAGATAAATATGGTTACCATGGTTCCCAACCCATCACTTAAAGAGGTAGATGGAAAGTGGGGACCAGTAAAGGAGACAAAATATTGACATGTCAGAGTAGATTATCATCTTTTCAGAGGCTGAGAAATGTGTCTTATTCAGATCTGTTTCCTCCTTCCCTCTGATATGTAGTGCTATGCCTATAATCAACAAGTGTGGATGGAATGAATTCATAAACATTCCACATGGCAAGTAGTGGGTATTTTTCAAAAAACATGACAAAAACTGACACCCAGAAAATCTTATTTGGACAACACACAAAAGCACTTTTTTAAAGTAGTTGTCCACCACTGACATAGTTATTAACATTAATAGAGTCTCTGAAAAGAGCCAGTCGTTTTCATGATTTGGATTAAGGCACCATATCAATTTGGACCCAAACAGTTACAGTGAGAATTTGATTGGGGGATTGTCATGGAAATCGGGTAGTGTTGTTTTAAAGAATGTTCAGTTTATTGCTTGGTTCTAAGGCTGACTGTAATTTCATGCTGCATTTGCAAGCCTGCAGGCAGATATCTTAGTTACTATGGACACTGGATAGAAAGAGGAGTGCTAGTCCAAATCTCCATTAATTGGTGACATACTTCCACCTTCAGGGGAACAGATGCTAGGAAGGAATGAAAGAAATCTTGTAAACCACAGCACCTGGCAACTCCCCTTAGGTAGTACCTATTTTTTCTTATCAAGTACCTTTTATATCCACTAGGGGGAATCCTAGCGCGTATCAAAACGGCTCGTTCTAAGCATAATGGAATGATATACCCTTGAAAACTTGTCTGTTGATGGGTGTGTCCTCTACCCTGTAAGGGTCCAGATATCTGGCATATTATCATATTTTTCAAACAAATTAGAGAATATCATTCAAGATATGTTAAAGAGTGGCGATTATTTAAACTCTCACTGGATTTAGAAAGGGTCCACTGAGCATTTTAGATAAAGTTTTTTATTATAAATAGAAGTTTCCACCATGAAAAGGAGGGTTTATACTTGTTAGAATATTCGGCTATTAAAAAACAGAAAATGCCGAATCTGTACACTTTCACTTTTAAAGAGCTTAATTTTAAATACCTGTGTGATTTCAAATTTTAAGTTTAAATACTGTGATCTTGATGTTCACTGGAATTCTTAAAGTATTATTGGCACTCCGCTGATAATTATCATAAGCTTGTCTAACATAGTTACAGTATAAGACTCTTCTCTTTTCAACACAAAGCCGTTATCAAAGTTTCAAAGATGCTATAAATTAACAAATAATCTGAATGCTGTACTCATACTTGAATTCAGTGGGTGCATCTCCATATTGTCAATAACATATATTTTTGTAGTTGGCTATTGCTCTTCTCAATTCTGTTCTCTGTCTTTACAGAGATAAAGAATTCACAAATTGGTAAATATGCATTATATGTATGCTAAGTTGTCATTGTAACTAGGGCTGTGGGTACCCCAAAGAATGACGCCCTGTCCCTAGCATCTTCAGTGTTTAGAATGCAGTTCAGCCAATGTTTGTTGACTACTGAGTCTGGGCAAGGCTTAAGAAGGTGCACAGGGAGGGAACCATCAAGCTAGCTCACTGCCCCAACTCTCAACACATGCTTAGCACATGGTAGGTCCTCAGAAAGTATTTGTTAGAGGAATGAGCAAGTAAATAAACAAACAGTGTGAGGGGATAAAGGGAATTATGGTGATAAACTGAATAAGACACCATCCTCGACCTCAAGGAATCCACAACTGAACAGAAGAACGATATACGTGACCAATGTATAATGAATACTGTAGACTGCAAGATTTAAATGCTTTCATAGGCTGGCAGATAAAGTGTTGCTCAAGTTCAGAAAAGGGGATTCACAACCAAATGGAGAAATCAGTTAAACACATTCAATAGGCAAGTTTAAGGACACTGCTAGAAGGGAGCCTGGCAAGGAAGCAATACTCATTCCTATATTAGATAAGTGAGTGAACATTTACGGTATACCAGGCCCTGTGCCCATTCCTGGGGGCATGAAGATGAATCAGAGCTTGATTTTTATTTTATTTTTAAGCAATTTTTAAAGTTAATAGTCTAGTAGAGAGCTTCTAGTATACTTTCAAGAAAGACTTCCAGGAGAAAGTGGCTTTTAAATTGGGTCTTGAAGGATGCATAGGAGTTTGCAAGGCAGAGAAGAGAGAAAGGATGTTTTAGTTTTCCTTTTAAGTATTTATTTCTTTGGCTGTGCTAGGTCTTTGTTGCAGCATGTGGGATCTAGTTCCTTGACCAGGGCTTGAACCTGGGTCCCCTGCATTGGGAGTGTGGAGTCTTAGCCACTGAATCATCAAGGAAGTCCCAGCGAGAGGATGTTTTAGATGAGAAGTACAGTGTATGCAAGAGGATGGAGGCATGGAAAGGTCTGCCTTGTTGAAAGAATATCCCGTTGCTAAAAATGGATGACGGTACCAAGTGTATCACTAGCTCTTAGCACAAAGCCCTGTAGAGGGAAGTTCCTTAGTAAATACTAGTTGGTTTTGACAATAATGATGGTTAGAGCCAGAGGATGACCTAAGTCTTAAGTGCTGGTCAAATTCAAGTAAGTGTGCTCAGTACTGGACATACGCCCAGGAAACACTAGTTAAAATTCTCCTCTAGGGATGAGATTTAAAATGAGTATTATGGGCTGAATTGTGTCCCAACACACCCCAAAATTCATCTGTTGAAGTCCTGACCCCCCAATATCTCACAATATGACTGTATTTGGATATGGAGTCTTTAAAGAAGTAAAAGGAGGGCTTCAGGGTGGACTGGCATCCTTATAAGGAAAATGGGAATCTGGACATAGTTGGATACAGAGAGAAGACGAGGTGAAGACACCAGGAAGAGATGGCCAGCTACAAGTAGAGAGGCCTCAGAAGCAACCAACTCCACCACGCCTTGATCTCGGACTTGCAGGCTCCAGAACTATCGGGAAATAAATAGACTTCTGTTGTTTAAGCCACCTAGTCGTGGTACTTTGCTATGGCAGCCCTAGCAGACTAATAACGGGTTAGCAAGGCATTAGAGCCGTGGTATTGGTGGTGATGATGATGGCGTCATTTAGTGTGCTTGAAATTCCCCTAAAGTTAGATGCTGCTATTTCCCGGCTACAGTGAGGATGCTGAGGCTCAGACAACCCAGGGCTACATAGTTTTGGGGTGACGGCACTAGATTTGGGACTTAGGCCTGACTAAGGCTACCGCTAGCCTTGTAAAGCCTTTGCAAAGAGAAAAAGCATCTCTTCCTTGAGGGTGAGAAGCAGGTGGGCTGATTTCAGTTCCTCTTGCCCCCCCGTTGGCCAGATGCCTTGGTGCAGGGCTTACCCTTCACGGTGACGCACCCTACAGCCCAAGCACTTAATCGTTATGCTGGGCTTCCCAAGGGGCTGGGGTGGCTGGAGGTAATACCACCAAGCAAGGAAGAGGGCACATAAAAGGGATTCTGAGAGCCTGGACTGCAAACTTCACCTGCTCCACAGTTGGGCATTCGAGAACCCAGGTCCGTGAGCACTGGGTCCCAAGTGGGTGGGCTTCCAGTGGTCCTATAGACGCAAGGGGGCCTCGATTCAGCCCAGTTCTGCTAAGTGGCTTCAAACAGCTCCATCTCCAGTCCTCATTAAGCAAGAAATCTAGTTTGCTGGGATCACACGCCTATTCTGTCGCCAGGACCCCCACCCCCACCTCCCCACCCTCCAATCACAGCAACTGAGAAACACATCTTTGAGCATTTTGACGATGAATGTCAGTGCGTCTCTCCTCACAATTGAAGCTCCTGAATGTTCCAAATTGCAGCTTTCATGGTGGGGGAAAAAAAGGCCTCTGACAGCGTAAATATTTAATCACCATTAAGAATGTCCAACAAAGGAGGGGAGTCTGGTTTCAAATTGGCTGGTCCAGACGATGAAAGCAGAGAAGTCACAGCAGAGTAAAAATAAAGTTCCCTCTAAAGAACTCGTGGCTTTAGAACTCAAGATGGTTTCTATTTCTACTCCATGGAACGCTGTGCGTGTCACCTGTCCTTGAGCCATGAAGGAACCCAGAATGCCTGATTTATCTCTAAACATTAGTTGGGGTGGGGTGGGGTGAAGTCTGGAGACAAGAGAGGATAGCGGTCTCTTCATAAGCCTGTTCTGGGGAATCATGAATAAAAACAGAATTTCTAGACTGTATTGAAGGGACTGCTGAAGTTCAGACTTAAGGAAAAATGTCTAAAAAGGAAAAAGCAGAGTGTTCAGTTTTGTCTTATTTGAAAATAGACTTCAAATGTTCAGCAGTGTTTTAGATATCAGAACCACCCCTGCTCCCCACCACCTTTTGAACCCTTAAGCCCCTAGTAGTTCTCGGTTTACTTTCAAGGTAAAGCTTTTAGTTTTATGATTTAGCTGGAAAAATATATATAATCTTACTTAGTCAGGTTTCCATTTGTCTCTATCACCAGGCTGAACTAGTGTAGGAAAGCCTGTTGCAAAGGGGAGAAAGAAATGGAGATTTTCCAAAATCTAGATTGAGGGGAGCCAAACATTTGGAGAGAAAGACTAGGAGTTTCTCTGTGCCTAGCAGTGTCCCATGCTCCCCATCAGTGGACAAATAGAAGGTACAGGTTTAAGTAGCTTTCTCGTTCCCTTCTCCACGCATGCTTGGAGGGGGGCTGGTACATCAGTTATGGTTCTGAAAGAGAAGAAGTGACACGGGCAAATGGGTTTGTTAGTGAAGGGACCATGGCAGAAGTGTGGATGAGATGAAGGGAGACAAGCCAGGGCCAGCAACAGAGGGAGACGCTGGTTCCTGCAGACCTGAAGAGTAGGGGAGGCTGGTGATAACCCAGGGAAGGCTGGGACCACAGATGCAGTTGTAAAACAGGGCTGACCATAGCTTCTGTGGCCTTGGAGAGGGACAAGGCCAGTGCACAGATCACTGGAAGCATAAATATCCGGACATCACCCCTGGGTCTCCTGATGGGGGCTCAGATTGGCTGGACCTAACTGGAAACCAAAAAGCGAGGAGGAGGTCCAAAAGCGTCAAACTTGCGGGCGTACAGCAGAACGGGGCAGAGTGGGACTGTGCTCTGTAGAGATCAGGGGAAACTACCCAGCACAAATGGGGAAGGAAAAACAAATAGGGTTAGAGAAGGGGCAGAATGGCGAGGTAAATGCTCGGCCTTCCATCGGATTTGCCCTTGGGACTCTGAATGATGCTGTCTGCACGTCCAGTGCCTTCCCCACCATGGGTGACGAGTGAGGCTGCCCTCACCATGGGGACCACCTGTTGAGCTTCCTTTTGTCAACAACCCAAGTTCAGAGCTGATGCCAGTTGCTTCTCATCCACCTTTGTGGACATATTTTCTAGGGAGTGGCAAGGCCTAAAAATGAGGAGGTGTGCCAACTTGGTGGCAAGCAGCAGACCGCTCACCGCCCAGTCCAGCAACTTCATCGTCAGCTCAGAGCATCTCCCCGTCAGAATCTCAAGGAAACGGAAGTATGAGTGACTGTGACATTATCTGCGTGTTTATCTTATCTTCTGCTATTCGTTTCGAGAATTTGAGTTATTAATATGAGGGCCTGGTTTCTGGCAGCTCTTCTCTTTAAATGGGTTTATGCCAGGCTGCCAGTTATCAAAGGATTCAGGGCCTACGATTACACTAACAGGGAGCCTCAGAGCTGTGACGGCAGAACAGAGACACAGGGAAAGACATTGTATTAAAGAGGGATCGGCATTTTGTGTCTAGCCCATGATGCCCTTTTGGCTCCACATTTCAAAACAGCAGCAAGGAAAACATGAGCAGGGATAGACCCGGGTTTTGTGTAAAACCAGAGAAAAGCTGGTAACCGAGAGGCTGCTCACAAGTTACAGAGGTCCCCCAGGTCCAGAGGGGTAATGAATGGATGACTCTGTGCACTGTGCCGGATGAACTCCGGTTGGTCTGGAAAACCACTGTGATGGTTGATGATGTACCGTATTTTGCTTTCAGCTGATAATGGCCTCATGCTCCTAACCACTGATGGTTTGGGTGAATGTTTTGCAGAAAGAGAAACTTCATGACACTGAGTGTATTACATGAGAAGGGAGGTACTAGGATGGCAGGGTGATGTCCTAGACACCACAGTCCCTTAAAAACCTCTGACATTTGACATCCCTTCCATAGGGCAATAACTCATCCCTCCCTAGAGCTGACTGAGGTCCTCCTTTCAGCTTAAAGGAAGCTATTGGACTTGGAGTAAAGAATTGTTACCTTGCACATTCAATTGTATCTCTGCTGGTGAACGACCGTGAGGACAGTGTGATGTCCAAAAAAAACAATTGCAATGTGGGGAGCAAACCAAATTCTGCCTACTGAAGGAACACCACTGAGCCTTCAACACTTTAACCAAAGGCATGGGCATCATCACCAAAGTATAAGATGCTCAGCAGTTGTGTGGGGCCATGTTGGGTGGGCAGGGAAGACAAGGCACCGTGTCCCTTTGTTGTTCAGTCACTCAGTCATGTCCAACTCTCTACGACCCCGTGAGCTGCAGCACACCAGGCTTCCCTGTCCTTCATTATGTCCCAGACTCTGCTCAGACTCACATCTGCTGAGTCGGTGATGCCATCCAACCCTCTCATCCTCTGCCGCCCCCTTCTTCTCCTGCCGTCAATCTTTCCCAGCATCAGGGTCTTTTCCAATGAGTCGGTTTTTTTGCATCAGGTGGTCAAAGTATTGGAGCCTCAGTGTTGGTCCTTCCAATGAATGTTCCTTTACCATGTCTTAACTGTGCCTTTGACTGACTTTCCATGTTTATTGAACTGCATTCAACTTGTCTCTCAGCATCAATTCAAACTTATTAAATGGCTCTTCATCTTATCTGCTTTCAACCATCTACTCATCAGCATACTAGAAAGAAGCCTGGCTCATTTCTTTTTCCTGTCAGTCACAAAGGGGGCTAGAAGCTCTGATAAGGGACTTGATGTGGAAGACCACATAGATTTGAGTAAAGCTGTCTTAAGTCCTAGAAGGACACGACTGGAACTATTCAACCCCCTGAGTGGTGCTTTCCAAATGCCACCAAGGGGGTCGTAGCTACATAAATAAGATATAAAGAGAACTCATTGGCTGCCAGAACTAATCATCTTGGTGGCTTTTCATCTCTGCCGGGACAGTCATTCCCAAAGACCACTGTCAGAATTTCCTAAGTCAGAGAGCAAACCGAAGCACCAATGATAGCCATCTTGTGACTGTGACCAGTTGCCCGCCGACCAGTTCTTAATGTCCTGAACTTCGGCAGGAAGCCACAAGATCTACAAAGTCCTGTCCAGCAGAAATGAGTCTGATTGTGGATGATCTGGTTAACCCAGATTGCCTTTGGTGCCTGGGGGAGTTGATATTTTCTCGTTATGAAGACTTTCCCATCTAGTGAATGCTACAAATAAAAACTGCTCCGAATCAGTCTGAACTGCTTGTTTCCGTGGTAGCAGGTCTCTGTCTGGAGGATAAATCTGCACCATCTTCCTTTTTTTGGGTTTCAGCCAGTTGTGTTACAAGGAGTTCTGAATGTGCAACACGTGACACCCGATGGGCTGGGCTCCAGCACTGGGAGACGGAAACCTGGTCACCGGTGGGATTCGCATCCTCGGCCAGACAGCGGTGTCCAAGAGAAAGCGATCAAAACCATTCAGAATCCACATGCCTAAATATTTATTTTGGTTGTTCATGTTTCCCACCGTTTTCAAATGTGAACTTATGTCCTGAAGGTGGAGCTTTAGCACACAGGAAAATTGGAATGGGCCAAATATGTTTGTACCAAACAGGATAGAATCAGCAAAGAACACATTCATATGCTTCCGAGTCCTGTACATTTTTCATGCCAAAAAATAGGCACAGATTCTGATTTCTTTCACCATAGGAGCCTGCATACAATTAAATGGGAGAGAAAAGAAGCCTGCTCTCCAGAGCGGGGCTTACGATCCCAGTAGAATGCCAAGAGACGGTAGCCATCAAAGCCACTTATGCTTCTTGCTGGTAGTGTTTTTAAGATGTTGTTTCTTTTTCAACATGAGGCAGCAATGAATTGAGTAGTGATCAAAATGCCGCACCACAGAGTATGTTTAATCCAAATAGCTCCCAAGATGGGCTGCTCCTGATTGTACCAACTCTACGGGACTTCAAGAAATTACTTGGTTACCAGTGAAGTAAAACTATCTCCAGAATGGAATTGAACTGTTGCTTCTCATAACAACATTGCCACAGCCGGCTCATGAAGGCAGTGATCATTGTTTCTTCACCATTCACGGGAAACGCTGTCAAAATATGGGCGCACACATCCTCTCCTATGCTGTGAAGGGTTCCATGAGCTACTGCAGATGCTTCCAAGACACCACTTTTTCCACTGCCAGCAGTGCAAAAATTCTTAAAACGTTTCAGGTGGGAAGACAGTGCAGGGAGTGGCGCCTGTTTATTTTGGAGCAGAGCGTGTCTGATTAGCCTCTCCTAAAGATCTCCTGGTTCACCTCGATCTGGTAGGTCTTTCCCTTGCCCCTCTTCTCTCCTCACCAGCACCCCAACCGCCGTCACCGCAGCAGAAAGAGCGACCTGACAGCTTGTAGGAAAGCACATGCTGCCTCCTGGCAGGCAAAGATAATGTTATCCAATTTCAAACAAGGAAAGGACAAATGGAAAGATGACCACTTGTGAATTCAAAGTATGAGAGCTACTGCCGGGATGATGTGAACCTTTAACTGCACATCCAGATTGGAAACCCCAGTTCCTCTCGTGTGTCTTGCTTCCCCTCAACCTCCTTTGCTTTAGCCTTCCAGATCAGTCTCCTCCCGCCCTGTCCCTCAGCACCGGGGAGAAGAACTTGAGGCACTATGGTAGAAGTTTAAAACCTGCAACAGCTGCTCCTTCAGAAGGACTCAGCATCTAGAGGAAGCCCAGGCACCCACCCCATCCCACCCCCGAACCGATTCCATCTAGAATTGGGAAACTGGGAGGGGAAGGAAGAAAGGGGTTGTGACCAATTGCCGTCCCTGGGGCCTCTGGTCTGGAAATGGCCTGGAAAGAGTCACAGATCCTCTGTCATGGGGTGCACCGGGTTCCCCCTGCTGCGCCCCCGGATCACCTGCCAGATGGTAAGGTGCAGCTGCCTCAGGGCTGGGAGGCATCTGTGCAGTCTCTGAGGCTCCCTTCTGAGAAAGCATGAACCTACACACAGGTGACTCAGATAGTCACTGGGCTCCAGAAGTTCTTGGTGGTTTGGGGGGCGGCCCAGCTGGTATTTGCCGCCTTGGTGGGTTGGTGAGACCTCAGAGAGTCCAAAGGAAAGAGGTGCCAAAGGAGGACACAGACGGAGCGCCTCTAGGGAAATAAGGGTACTTGACTCTGAAGGCTGGGCTGGGAAGTAGGTGGGAACATTTAACTTGGGGAACTTTTCTGCCCCACCTGCTGAGAATGCTCTCCAGGTAGTTCTGTAAAGACCACAGGTGGAACTTGGC
This sequence comes from Ovis aries, assembly GCF_016772045.2. Lineage (NCBI taxonomy): Eukaryota > Metazoa > Chordata > Mammalia > Artiodactyla > Bovidae > Ovis > Ovis aries. Next base: position 130,418,759 of record NC_056056.1, read on the forward strand.
TAGAGGGAGCGGTGTAAGCGGCCCTGAGCTAGAAGAGAATTCGAATCTCACTTCTGCTGTCTGCCAGCAGTAGGACCCCCGGCAAGTTCCGCAACGTCTCCACCCCTCCTAACGAAATGGGGCTGATAATAACAAGTCACTAACAGGGTTGTTATGGGTATTAAATGAGTTTTAATCCACGTAATGAATTTCAAGCGGGACCCGGCACGCAGTACGTTCTCAATAAATACTAGCCACGCTCATTCAGGTTAGATGATGAGAAGAACTTTCTAAGTGCTAGGTTTGAAAGCCTGGGACTCCGTTGCCAAGGGAAATGCGAGAACCTCCTCAAGTATGGGAGCTCCGGCCCCAGGGATTGTCCAGAACCAGAATCTCGGCGCCTGCCTTTCCCCCACCTCACTCCTCTGACCCGGGGAAACCCAGCGCCTGTCACAGGGGCGCCTTGGTTCCTTGAGCCTCGGGCTTGTCAGTGTTTCCCTCTCTCGCGCTCCTCCCCAGGGCCTCCCTCCCGCCGCTCCACACCTGTCAGCCGCCCTCGCAGCCTCCCAGTGGCCCGAGCCCCGGGCCTCAGCTGCAACCCTTCGGCGGCCTGGGTCCTAGCTCCCCGAGCCTTGCGCATCTCTCCGCGCCGCTCTCGTAAACAAAACCCGAGCGTTGGAGCAGCCCCGCGGGCGGACAGGCGCTGGAGCCAGCTTGGTGCGCTGTTAGCGCGCCCCGGGAGCCCCGGGCGAGCTAAGGGGCTATGGTGGTGGCGGCGGCAGGCGGCTCAGCTTTGTTATGAATAGATGAAAGAGGCCACCTACACAGTAACCCAAATTACGAGACCTCCCTCCTCCCTATCTCACCGAATCAAGAGGGGAGGGGAGATGGGCGTGGAGGGAGGGCGGGCGGACAGGAGGCGGAGGGAGGAGGAGGAAGAGGATGAGGAAGGGGGCCAGTTGCATCCCACTTTCACAATGGGAAAGTGAAACGCACAAGCGCACCCAACCTCTCCAGCCCTCCCCGCCTGCCTCGCTCCCCTCCGCCCGTCCCCTCCCTTCCCCTCCGCGCCTCCCCTCGAGCGCCAGCATTGCACAGAGGAACTCTCCGGAGAAGGAGGGCCCGGAGGAAGCGGCGCCGGAGCGCGCAGGGCTTGCCGCCGCCGCCGCTGCACAGGCTGCCGGAACGAGCCCGCCGCGCGCCGCCCTCCCCGCTCTCCTTCCCGGGCGAGCCGCAGGGATGGGGCGGCCGCGGGAGCCCGAGCGCGCGCAGGAGCCGCCGCCGCCCGCGTCTCACTCGCCGCGCGCCTGAGCCGCCGTCGCCGCCGCGCGCCCTGCCCGGGGGCGGCCCCCCCCCCCACGCCACAGCCCCATGGAGGTCTCCCGGAGGAAGGCACCGCCGCGCCCCCCGCGCCCCGCCGCGCTGCTGCCGCTGCTTGCCTATCTGCTGGCGCTCGCGGCGCCCGGCCGGGGCGCGGACGAGCCCGTGTGGCGGTCGCAGCAAGCTATCGGAGCCATCGCGGTGAGCCGGGAGGACGGCGTGTTCGTGGCGAGCGGCAGCTGCCTAGACCAGCTGGACTACAGCCTGGAGCACAGGCTCTCGCGCCTATACCGGGACCAAGCGGGCAACTGCTCGGAGCCCGTCCCGCTGGCGCCCCCCGCGCGGCCCCGGCCGGGCAGCAGCTTCAGCAAGCTGCTGCTGCCCTACCGCGAGGGGGCGGCCGGCCTCGAGGGGCTGCTGCTCACCGGCTGGACCTTCGACCGGGGCGCCTGCGAGGTGCGACCCCTGGGCAACCTGAGCCGCAGCTCCCTGCGCAACGGCACCGAGGTGGTGTCGTGTCACCCGCAGGGCTCGACGGCCGGCGTGGTGTACTACGCGAACGACACCCAGAGCTGGTACCTGGCCGTGGCCGCCACCTATGTGCTGCCCGAGTCCGAGACGGCCAGCCGCTGCAACCCCGCGGCGTCCGACCGCGAAACGGCCATCGCGCTCAAGGACACCGGGAAGCGCAGCCTGGCCACGAAGGAGACGGGACGCCTCAAGCTGCGCGACGGCGGGAGCAGCCTGCACTTCGTGGACGCCTTTCTCTGGAACGGCAGCGTCTACTTCCCCTACTACCCCTACAACTACTCGAGAGGCGCCGCCACCGGCTGGCCCAGCATGGCGCGCATCGCCAAGAGCTCCGAGATGCTTCTGTTCCAGGGCCAGGCGGCCCTCCACTGCGGCCGCGGCCACCCAGACGGCCGCCGCCTGCTGCTCTCCTCCAGCTTGGTGGAGGCCCTGGACGTCTGGGCGGGCGTGTTCAGCGCAGCCACCGGAGAGGACCAGGAGAAGCGGTCGCCCACCACCACCGCACTCTGCCTCTTCAGGATGAGTGAGATCCAGGCGCGCACCAAGATCTGCCGCTGGGACTTCGAGATCGATAACAACGAGAACAACTGCGTAAGTCCTGCCCCTTCCTGGGTAGGGGAGCGCTCCCTTTGCGGAGCCGCGGGCGAGGCAGAGCCGCAGGCAGAGAGGGTTGACCTTTACCAGTTCTCGGATTTACGCAGCCCTGTGGCCGCCCGACCACCGTTCTGGTACCTCGGGCTACTCTCAAGCACGACCAGAGGTCCCCGAGGGAGTGTGAAAAAAGGGAGGTGGAGAGGGTAGGAGTTAAGCTCAAAACTCTGGTGACTGCATCCCGTTGCCATCCCTGCCTATCCAAACAGGGGCGCTTGTTTGGGTCTGAGCCTCCCCAGGCAGCTCCCCCGCCCTCCCCTAAACGCTTCCCCCGGTGTGTGGTCTGGGTTGGCCTGCGGCTTTGACCCTTGTCCTCACCAGGGTTACCAAACGCAGTGCCCTGGGCTGAGAAGCCGTGGAACCTAAAGGACTTGCCACACCCCAGTCTTTGTGCCCACCCCCCGTAACCCTTGTGATGTGGTCTGAAGAGTTGGTCTGCTCGACACCGGTCAGCGCTAGGCTGGAACAGAGGCTCAGGCTTGGGGGGAACAGAACCCTCTGCGCGGCCCGGTGCAAGGGGGCGGGGCTGTGGCTCTGTGGAGGGTGTGCGCTGTGGTCTACAGCTCGGGGGAGAGGCTGGGCCCGCGGAGGTGGCTTTGTGGGTAAAAAGCCTCACCCTAGAGGGGAGGGCGAGAGAAAGTGTTGGGGGTGCCACAGGCAGTTTCTGGGCTCCAGATTGTCTGACTAGATGGCGGGGCTCAGGGGCACCACCCACCCAGGCAAATGGCAGAGTTTTTCACCACCACCACCCCCCCCACCTCCCCCAGGGTCCCCAGGACAGCCACAGCTTGACTCTTGAAACTGGCATTTCTTTGACTGGGAAAGAAAGCCGAGGTTCAAGAGGGTCCAGTGGATGGGGATTATGGAGCCATTGTGCGCTTCTCCGAGGCTCTTTTCCTTCCAAGGCTGCTGGCACATCAACTCCACATATGGCTCCTGAGAGGGGAGCCTGCTGAGCGCCTCCTTTATAACTGGACAGAAATCAAAGAGCAGAAATTAACGGCTACAGGTGTTGCCATTGTTTTGGTATAAAATGCGTCAGAGAGCAAGGCGAGAAGTCTTCACTTGGAAAAATGTGCTGTGTTGATACATTTGTTGTGTAAGCACAGAGAGGACATTGGCGCTAAGGTCTATTGAGAAGTGTATGGAAAGACACTCCCACCTTCACCCAGGCAGAGCCCATCTTACCAAATATTAGCCTTATTACCCAGAAAGAAAAAAAAAAAAAAACAGGTTTTTTGCAAGGCCTCTTAGAATGGTCATTTGCTTCCTCCTCCTTGCCCACTACTTGTGTGCTGGGGCACACACATAATGTCTTCATTTGGTCACTGTTATAATTATTACATTATATACATTACGCAAATGTATATAATGCATAATACTTCCTACATGACTTCATCTGGCTATACAATTATAAGTTAATATTTAATATCTGTCTTCGTGAGATCCTTATGAGTTCAAGTTCGGCAAAAATCACCATCTTTGACTTCTCTGTTGAAAGACTTGAAAGTACCCCCACATAGCACTTAGTGTGCAGCTTTAGGCATACTTGGTCTCTCGGGTCAATGTCGAGACAGCTCGGAGGCCCGCAGCAGGTGATAACAGTGGAAATCCAAGCTCCGCCATCTGACAGCTGTGTAGATGTGTGGGAGCCAAAACATTTCTCTTGACTGCCTCGCTCTACCCATTGAGTCCTGGAGGACTTAGTTCCCTTCCAAACCCAGCAGGCACCCTGAATGCACTCAGATTCCACGTTTTTGGCTCGATCAGGTGTTCCTCCTTGCGCTGGGATGATGGGAAGGAAAAGTCAGAGAGCTGCTTATCCATCTTTGTGTGGGGCACTTCTGGGAGGTGGCTGCCCCCTTAGAAATCAAGCAAGGGGTAAACACATGCTGCCAAAAATCTGGAATTGGAAAAATAAATAATTAAACTAGGTCCCATCACAGCATGTCTTGCTGCTGTTATTTATCGAAAGCTCCCAGTGTGCTCAGAGCTGCAGTTTCTGAAAGACGGGGTCTCTAACCCCTGAGCTTGTCATCCAAATTAAATAATGTACTCCAGTTCAAACAATAGCTTGTCAGGGCTGCCCAGGTGGGAACTTGGAGTTTTGCCTTTTATAAAAAAATATGGAAGTAAATTCCTTGCTGCTCGTATGTATTAAAAAGCCTTAATGGAATTGAGTTTCAAGAGAGACTTTGAATGGGGAGGGGGGGAAAGGCGGTAGTTTCGATGAAAAAGCTGACAATTTTATAACCTATTAAATAGGCAGATGAGATAGTTGAACAGATATTTGTTTGATGCCTGCTAGGGCAGGCAGTGCTCTGGCAGTGCCACTGAATCTGCCATCGAAAGGACAATAGCAGGTGGCAACCCCATTTAATGGAGTTATGAGATCAGTGTGCCCCTAGTTGTCGCTCAGAACAATGATGTCATTTGGGTTGCGTTTGTTCTGCATTTTATTTTCAGGTTTTCAGTGTGTTTTGGAAAAGCCACGCTGAATTACAAGGTACCTATGACAGCAGACGAAACTTGAAAAACCACTCTAGAGGGAGCCTCAGTCGATTCTAACAGTGGTTCCCCCAGAGCAGACGCAGCATTGTAGTAGTAATCCATAGGCAGTGAGGCACAAGCATAGACTGGCTTGCCTTCCCCTGCTCCGCCTGTGTGACTCTCTTCCTTTCCATCTTCAGTCAGCCGTGGGTAGGAAAGTGACGGGGATGACTGGGTTGTGTTTTCTCATGTCTAGGTTCTCTCCTGATCTCTTGTGAGCTGATTCTCTTGCCTTCAGCTTCTCTCGCTAAGGATTCATTCACGAGATGCTTGGGCAATGATTGCGTCCTCAGCCGTTCACACACTGGGCCATGATTTTTTTTTCTGTCTTGCCTCCAACTTTGAGTCCCCTTTCACAAGTATGGCAGGTTAGCTCCAGCCTGCAAATGTGCCCAGGCAGCCTGATTCTGTAGACCCTCTCTAATAATCCTAATCAGTATTTGTATGCAGTTCCTCATATATTACTTCTTTTGAGCCCCTCATCAACTCTAAGGTTGCTTCTCTGAGGAGCTTTCCCATTTACCTGATGAGGAAGCTTGAGATCACTAAAGCAACTTGCTCGAGATAATACACGAAGTAAGCATCAGAGCCTCCAGCTTAAACCCAGGTCTTGCAATATCTACTTCTGCATTCATTCCACCACTCTAGTTCTTCTCAAACTTTGCCTTCAAAGTCCCCTGATTAGAGGCAGCAACCAGCTTCCCCTAGGATACACCCCTTGAAGTGTTTTTAAAACTTGATGTGATTTTTTTTTTCATTCTATTCCGTAACATATCTGTGTGCTTGGATCAACATAAAAATGAATGTTTTAAATTATGTACAAGTTAACTTCCTCTCATCTCTGAACTCCTGCCACCCTTGGCATACCAATACACTGATAGAAAAGTGTGTGTACCTGAGTTTTGAAGTCTGATTGGTCCAGATTATTTGGCTACTGTGGCTGGGTCCTGGGGTTGCTTGTGGTTTAAACATGGTGGCCTCTGTAGACGTCGAGGGTAGTGTTTTCTTATTGTGTTGGCCAATGAAATGACCCTTCTATTTCATTCTATTCCTTGTAGGAAGACACACCCCCTTCCTCCACACTCACATAATTCCAAAGCCTGATAAGTATTTGTCATGCAGACAACCACAAAACACTCACATGCTCTCCAACAGACAGTAACCCAAGACGCTTCTAGCTACTGTGTGCAGAAGTGATGTCCCAGGGCCACTCGGCAGTGCAGCCTTATTGACCTCAAAATCCACAGTCTTCCTGCGATGTTTATTTCCCCTTTAGTTTCTGTTATGATCGTGTCTGGCCACTTTGCAGTCTATAGACTAGGTGGTGAATTTTACCCCCATACATACGTCTGATATTTAAGCAGGGATTTAAAAAGGCCAACACCCACTTAGAGGGAAAAAGCAGCCATAGCTGCTACTGTTAGATGATTACTATGGCCAGGCTTTGAGCTAAGCACTTCACATGCCTTACATTTGGTTCGTTGTAATGCCCCATATGCAGCAAGGACCGTAGTTGTTGTTAAGGTTTTATGATGAGACATTGAGACCTGGAGAGCTTTGGTTAATTTCCATACCTGGTAAATGACAGAGCATTGAGGACCTGAGCTTGTAACACATAGCCGTGAACAGTTCAGCATCACAGACATTGGACTGTGGTGTCAATCTTGTCCTCCATGAGGAGGCTAGGCTCTTGCTGCTACTCAGAGGTCAGCTGTAAGCTGGACTTCAGTCCATTCAGTCTCTCAGTCGCGTCTAACTCTTCCGGGCTTCCCTGTCCATCACCAGCTCCCAGAGCTTGCTCAAACTCATGTCCATCGAGTCAGTGATGCCATCCAACCATCTCATCCTCTGCCGTCCCCTTCTCCTCCTGCTGTCAATCTCTCCCGGCATTAGGGTCTTTTCCAAGGGGTCAGTTCTTCACATCAGGTGGCCAAAGTGTTGAAGTTTCAGCCTCAGCATCAGTCTTGCCAATGCATACTCAGGACTGATTTCCTTTAGGATTGAGTGGTTTTCCTTTAGGATTGACTTAAGCTGGACTTAAGACAGTAGAACAGAGAATTCTTGAGTGTGAACTGGGTTTCTGGATCTGCATATTTGAGCGCCTGAAATTCAGGCTTTGAGGAGGTTGTTCCTCAATGGTCGGTTTCTAGGTAGCACTGGCACTGTTTGTATTCAGACTTATAACAACCTCGGAGAGACATATAGGACCTTTAAGGACTGCTCTAAGTTTTTGGTTTTCAGACATAAGAACTAGCTCATAAACTCAATCCCAAGATCTCAGCCTGTTAAATCTGGGTTATAGGAACTCTTGTCTTTATTAGCAGCCACAATTAAAATACAAGCCCCAGGAGGTCAGGAACCTTGTAACATTTTGCTCTCTGTTGAAGCCAGAGTACCTAGCATAGTAACTTAAGAAATATTTGTTAAATTAATAAATGAGAGGGGTTGGGGGCTCATGTTGGGGATGTCTTCTGTCCTTAGCAGCCACACTTTCTTGAGTCTGGCCACCTCATGCTCCCTTATGTATGCTGTGCTCTGTTGCTCAGTCGTGTCTGACTCTTTGCAACTCCATGGGCTACCAGATTCCTCTGTCCATGGAATTTTCCAGGCAAGAATACTGGAGTGAGTTGCCATTTCCTCCTCCAGGGGGGCTTCCCAGCCCAGGGATTGAACCCTCATCTGTTGCATCTCCTGCACTGGCAAGTGGATTCTTTATCACAGAGCCACCTGGGAAGCCCTCATGCCCCCTTAACTATTGTCTTTTTCTTGATGTCTAATGTGTTGGGGCCTCTTTCTTCTCTAGTCCGAGCCTCCCTGACATCCTCCACTCCTCTGGCTTTCCCCAGAAATTCCCATTCTTTGGGCTTGCCAGGCTTACGGTCTTGCCAACCTGAGCATTAACTTTGACCATAAAAACCAAGCCTGGTTGGCATTTTTTTGGTATAAGTTAATAATGGGCATGCTCACGCCTTCCAGAGACAAGAAGAGAGGGCTTTGTGCTGTTGGGCAGTGATCCGCAAAGTGTAGTCTCTGGACCAGCAACAGCATCACCAGGGAACTTACTGGAAATGCAAATTCTTGGGCCCCCACATCAGATTTACTAAATCAGAATCTCAGAGTAGGGCGTGGGATGGGCAATCTGTGTTTTAACAATCTCTCCAGGTGATTCTACTCTACATTCAGGTTTTAGAACCACAGCTGCAAGGTATCACAGTTTCCCTAGCAGCTCAAACACCTGAGATAAGAATTTGTCCCCCCCCCCCCCCCACCCCTGTTTTCACTGCAGTTTTACTTCAGGTCATAGAAAGTAACCAACTCATCCCACTCCCCTTATATTTCTTATCCTCTTCTAGTTGCTCAACAGAAATACCTAGAAAAACTTCCAAAGTCTTACTGTTTTTGAGTTTGGAGTCTGAGTCTTAAGAACCTGTAAGTCATAGTTTAGTTAGCTCCTTCACCCTTTCATGCAACAGTCTGTTTGCATTTCATTCCAGGATGTGGGCAGGGCAGGAGGAGATTTCTAGAGATTTCCAAGCTGCACGCCAGAATTCTAAGGGTCTACTATTTACAGCATCAATCTTGATACCAATTTCTATTCTAATTAGGCACAGTTGGTTGCATGAACCCAAGATCTACATAAGTAAGCTCCAACAAGGAGATGGGGAATTTAGTGGGTAGGAACATGTGGGATTACATGGAAGCCTAGGAAGAGGAGAGGTGGTCGCCTGCACAGACTCTGGATCCAGGTAGACAGGGGCCATAGCTGCCATTTCCCAGTTGTGTGACCTTGGGCAAATTATTTAACCTTTCTGTGCTTGTTTGTTTACCTAGAAGTATTGATCCTTTTTGCTTCATAGGATTTTTGTCTGGATTAATGACTTCATATGTATAGGGTACGAACACTACCTGACCTAGGGTAAACACCATGTATGTGTCTCCTTCATCACTGTCGTGATTTTCAGTAGTAACAGGCTGGGGCTCTCTGATGCGGGGGGCGGTGGGCTTCCCAGGTGCCATGAACGGTAAAGAACCCACCTGCCAATGCAGGAGACATAAGAGACCCAGGTTCGACCCCTGGGTCAGGAAGATCCCCTGGAGAAGAGCATGGCAACCCCCTCCAGTATTTTTGCCTGGAGAATCCCAGGGACAGAGGAGCCTGGCAGGCTACAGCCCATGGGGTTGTACAGAGTCGGACACGACTGAGCACCTTAGCATGGTGTGGAGTGAGAGGAAACTTCTGCAGTCAGAGCAGCGGAAAGATGCTCAGCAGCAGAAAGAGTGAAGGATCCTCATTCGAAGGTTTCATTGTCAGCCTGACAGGGTGGCGGCTTCCCTCAGTCCTGCTACCGAATGACCACCTGGGCTTCCTCGAGTATCTGTCCCTCTCCCTCCTCATCTGAATGTGCCTCAGTCTGACCTGATCCCCACTCTGCCTCCCAGTAGCATTTAACCTTCTGCATCAGCTACCAACTAGCAACAGCTTCCTATATTATTTACTTCAAATGACCAGGAAATAGAATGGGGTCCAACCCATCCTTTGACTCCACATTATGAGCCCAAATTCAGGGTAGGGGTTTGTTGCCGTTGGGACAAGTACTGAGTCCTGGTTCAGTCAGAGGAAGGGAGACCATCACGTGATGGCCCCCAGTAGGTGGTGTAGGCAGGTTGCCTCGGAATGCAAAGGAGGGAGACCCACGCCATGGTTACCATGTTGACTATAGCGGCATGGAACCGTCTCTGCCTCCCTTCAGGCTTCTCCATGACCCACCTCTGCCTTCCCTGAGGTAGGCACCTACGAGGTGGCACCTAGCTGATGATCACTGAGGGCTGCTCTGAGAACCCCCACAGTTGCTGGGGGCAGTTTGTAGGCATCCTGAATCTAACCTGTTTGTGGTAGCAGGGGCATGGTGAAAAAAGTCACTGAGCTAAGTGTTAGTTGCTCAGTCGTGTCTGACTCTGTGACCCCATGGACTGTAGCCCACCAGGGATTCTCCAGGCAAAAATACTGGAGGGGATTGCATTTCCTTCTCCAGGGGATCTTCCTGACCCAGGGACCAAGCCCAGGTCTCCTGCATTGCAGGCAGATTCTTTACTATCTGAACCACTAGGGAGGCCCCCTAGAGGCATGGTAGTGGTTAAGACTTATCAGTTATGCTCATAGTTTTTGTTAGCATTTTCATCAAGATGGAAAATTAATACTAATTTATATACTGTCAGAAAACCAAAGAGAATTGTGATTTGTTTTACAGTTTCTATAGTTGATGAGTTCGACTGTCTGATCAATAGTTACACTTAGTGTCTCCTCAGAGGAGTCATAAAGAGGATTTGACCCCAGTAATCCCCACTCCACTACTCTGGCCAGTGCGTTTCTGCAGAAGTCAGCAAACTTTTTCTGTAAAGATTGTCAGTATCGTAGGCTTTGCCCGCCACGTGCAGTCTCTGCTGCAATTGCTCGACTGCCAGTGAAGTGTGACTGCAACCGTAGACAATGCATAAAGGAACACTCGTGGCGATGTTCCAATAAAACTTTATGGACACGGAAATTTGAATTTCATGTATAATTTTCACTTGTCATAAAATATTATTCTTTAGATTGTTTCAGCCATTTAAAAAATGTAGAAACTATTCTTGGCTTGGGAGGGAGGCGCATTGCAAAAAGCAGGCAGCTTACTCGGTTTGGTCCACAGCTGGTAGTTTACCCACCCCTGCTATAATGGAAAGGGTGAGAGTAGAACAAACCTTTGCATTGCCCTAAGACAGCATATGAAATTTAGCAAAAAGGTGATGTGGAAACCCCAAGAAGGAGCATCAAACTCACGTGGGAGAACCGGGGAGGCTTTAGAGAGGTGATATTGGAGCTGTATCTTGAAGCCAAGTAGAAGAGGCAGAAAGGGAGTTCCAGAGAAGGCACAGCTTGTGCACAAGCGGGAAGTTGAATAAGCTTGTGAACCGCAGGTAGCTCACCCTCGCTGGGGAGTGTCCAGAAATGAGCACGCAGGGCCAGATGGCGAAGGGTTTAATGAGACTAGCTAAGATGACTGGATTTTATCCTGATGGTCAGTTGTTTTCAGGCTTTACAAACCAGGTTCCTAAATCTTAAACCAGAAGCTCAGTGTGAGAAAAAGGCTAACAAATCATCTTTGACCTGCTGTTCTGGGTGAGGCCATTGCCAAGTGCTGAGACTCAGGGTGAAGCGGGGTGGGGCTGGGGGAGACTCCCAGAATCCTGCGACTCAGCCACCCCCACCCCTTGCTGGTCCCTGCAGCATCTCAAAGGAACTTCTAGGACTCTACTGAGCTTCTAGTCCTCTTCTAGGACTCAACCGCCCTGTTTAGGGAGGACTAAAGCAGGGCTCTAAGTAGATGTGAGCTGGTTGTATTTTAGTGCAATCGTTCAGAAGAATGAATGAGGTGAGACGAGAGGCAAAACTGCTGATTAGAAGGACAGTCACTAGTTCAATCGGATACTTCTTGAGTCTGTACTCTGTGTCAAGCACTGTGTGAAATATTTCTATCAGTGATGTATAGAGTAGACAATAAATAGGCAGAAAACAAAGAGCTTCTTTTTGCAGTAAAATGATAGCTAACCCTTCTAAAGCATTCGCTTTGCACCAAGTATTGTTCTAAGTAAGCACTTTACCAATATTAACTCATTTAACCCTCACCCCAGCCTTGTGAGATGGGTAGTGTGATTTCCATTTTACAGATAAGGAAACTGAGGCCCAGGCTGAGACTGGAGCTACAAGAAGGAAAAAGCTGAGGATGTAATAGAGCCATGTTATTTGAGCTGGTGGGGAAAGTTCTTTTTAAGGAAGTTAGTCAACCCCAGGAAGATGAGAAAGGATAGTTGTAGGCGTCTCCCATGGGGAGTGGGGAGCAGAGCAAGGCTTCAAAAGGGGAAATGACTTAGTCATTTTGAAGAACAAAAGGCTAGTGTGGTTGGTTTAGGGAGGTGGAGGGGGAGAGTGTTGGGGAAGAAAGCAGTAGCCGACCCTGTAGGCCTGGCAGGCTGTGGGAAGGAGGTTATATTTTTTTTTTTTCCCTCAAAGCTTAGAAGAGCCTTTGAAGGGAAGTGAAATGACTGGATTTGAATTCCTAAATAATGGCTGCCCTGTGGGTCGTGGATGAGAGATTGGCCCCAGAAGAGGCAAGAGCCTCCTTTATTAGTCCAGGCGAGAGATGATGTCGCCTTGGTCTGGAGTGGTGGCCAAAATGGAAGCTCAGGGAGACAGATGGATCACGTGGGTTGCGGTAATCCAGCTGAGCCTGGTGGAGACCTGAACAGAGGTGGCAGTGTGGGCGGAGACAAGGGATCAAGTGAAATAGCTTTTCAAGATATTGAATTGAGAGGCATTGGTGACCAGTTAGTTTAATTGTCATAGATTTTAGATATCTCTGAGACCTCCTTGCCAGAGAGGGCAACTAAACATTCAGTTGGCCATGAAGTGAGGCCTACTCTGTCAGCCTCTAATGGAGAGCCTGCCGTGTGCCAGGCTCTGTGTTGGGCTCAACATGGCGATGGTGCCAATGGGGAGTAGCCAGGGGTGTCTCATTGGTGCTTCCAAGGCATCGAGAATGCCACCTAAGGCACAGTGGGCCCTCAATAAATATTTGAACTGAAAAGGAGGTTCCATCTGGTGGAGAAGATGTGATTACAGCTTATAGAGGTAAGAGCTTCCAAGAGAAGCCCAGGCCCCTGGAGCTGTGTTTATAGGAAGAATGAAAGCCAGGTGGCCAGTAGGGAAGGGCATTTCTGTGTGACTCCCTCACCAGTGAGGCCCGACTCCTGGTCTTTCCCTCCAGCCTGGTCTTGGAAGCGTCCACTTGAGAAGCATGTCTTCTAACCCATCAACTCTTCCTAATTACTCTGCACTGACATCCTCCTGAGGCCCCTTTTCCATCAGTGATCAATTTCAGAAATTGGATTCCAAGTGCTGGTCCTTGCTTCTCTGAGGCCTCCGCAGGCCTGGGACACCCAGAGCAGCCTCAGTCTCCTGGGCTTAGCAGCATCTCTGTGCCCCTCCATACGGGGGTCCTTGCCCCGTGGAGCCCTTGTGCCATGGACCTCCGGGGAAGCCTCATGGTTTTAAACACGTGAAAAAAGAGAGAGCTGCAAAATGAACCAATTATATTGATCTACAGATATAGCCAAATGTTTTTTTTTTCCAATTTGAGATAGAGTAAGATATCTTAACACATTAAATAGCGAGACCTCACAGCAGTAACTGCCATCATTTCCAAGCAGAGATAAGCACAAATGATATTTTGAGATACCTGCAACAACTATAAAATGATGTGAAAATATCTGATTTCTTTTGATGACAAAGTCACAGGTTCAGTTAATATGACTGTGGCCTGCATTAATAATTAAAGGAAATACTAAATTTCAGTCAGAGTTCACAATACAGAATTCTTTTTTTTCTCATCCAGTTTCGTGAATTCCCTAAATTCTTTGCAGGAACCAGATGTCAGTGGAGCCCATACTCCAGACACTCGTTCTATTACTATGTGTGTCAGAAAACCAATGGCAAAATGTTGTATTTTGTTTTAGAATTCATTTGATTGGCTTATTTTGACAGTAGGGGGTTTAATCCCATCTGTATTTTACAGGTCAAGCACTTGGCTAAGAGCCAAAAGCTTTATCAATGGCCTTGATGGAGCAGGTGGGTGGGTGGAGAAGCCTCAGAAAGGTTAAATGACTGCTTAGAGACAGCTCATAAGCAATAGAGCTTGAACTTAAACCCAAGTGTTTTTATTTTTTACCCTGAATCTCCTGCTCTTTCTTTCCACTTATCCATGCTGCTACTATGTTATTTCTAAAGTTAGCCCAATGTTCATGAATTATGCTGTTCTAATCATGGGGCAAGAACAGTGCTATTATTCTTTGCTTTGGTTAGAGGATACCAAAATACCTAAATGTATTTTGTTTAGTTCTTAGAGCCTCATTTTAAGTACACCAAGTCTGTAGACTGTCTATAGAGAGAGATAGCAAAAGACCCAGAAACTCTCTTCCAAGCATCAATGAACTATGGATATGAGTGTATTGGATGGGCCAAAAAGCTCATTCAGGTTTTCCATCTTACAAGAAAACGTAACGAACTTTTTGACCAACCCAATACATGAAAGCAGGTGATATGGGGTAGTTTGGTGGTGTTTCCCCAGGCAGAACCAAGGCCCAGTGCTTGCAGGGAACAAATTTTGCCTCAATAGAAGAGCTTTTGTAACGATTAGACCTATTTAGCAATGTACCAGAGTTGCCTGGCTAGATATTGACTGAAAGCATTCAAACATTGATCCGTATATTTATTTATTCATTCAATAAATGTTTATTAACAACTTGATACATGCTAGATGCTGAGGTATATGCTGCATTTGGAGTGTAGAGTAAGATAAGCTATTGTAGAGCTTAGAGTCTACTGGGAGACAGACATTGAATTTAAAAATTTAAGCAATATAATTATTTTCAATAAAATGAATGGAATGTTAAAATTCAAAATAACAACTGGCATAGGGATAGGACGATCTATAGTCACATGACCATAAGGAGGTGACACTGAACTTGAAATCTGAAAGTTGTTTTTCAAAAAAACCAGCCTGCAAGAAGTGAAGAGAGGGGAACTAGAAGAAATAGCACGTGCAAAGGCCTTGAGGCAGAAAGATGGGGACATGGTAAAGTGTCTGAAGGAAGGACACTGGGTGGGGGGTGGGGGGAACTGAAGCAGAGTGAAGGAAAAGAGTGGTATGACAAGGCTGAGTTTTAAGAAGTTAGCAGGGACCAGATCAGGTGGGACCTGGGGAGACATTTGGATTTAATTCTAAATGTGATGGTAAGCCACTGAAGAATTTTAGGCAATGAAGTAACATAGCCTATTTTATATTTTAAAGGATCACTCTGACTACTGGATAGAGAATAAATTATAGGTTGAAACAGAGAGACCAGGAGGCTCTTGCAGTAGATCAGGAGGGAGATGATGGGTAGGGACCATGGAGATGGAGAAAAAGTGAAAGTGAAGTCGCTCAGTCTTGTCCAACTCTTTGCGACCCCGTGGACTGTAGAGTACCAGGCTCCTCCATCCATGGGATTCTCCAGGCAAGAATACTGGAGTGGGTTGCAATTTAAGATAGACTTAAGACTGGGAGATTCAGCTGAGATTGTTCATGTGTTGGGTGTGGAGAGTGATGGAGGGGAGCTGAGGATGGATGGTGGTGCCATTCACCATGATGGAGGAGAGGAGGAGGGTTGGAAGGAAGAAGTGTCTGAATAACCATTTTGCAGCAACTCTGAAACCTTATGACAGAGTCCATTGGTTCTCAAAGAAGATGATGCCACTTATTTAGAGGGCATTTAGCAATTTGGGGAGGGAGCTTTTGCAGTAGTCAAAATGAGGAGTGAGGGCAGTACTGGTATAACATGGGCAGGTGTCAAAAATCCTGCATCATGGAGGCCAGCCCCCACGTGAAAAAATATCCTATTTAGAATCCCAGTAGCTTCCTCATGGAAAACGTTGTTGGATTGTGTCTCTTCCAACTCTAAGAATCTAGGGAAATGCATTTGTTTACACTGTCAGCCATTCAGAAGCTTTTGTGAATTGTTTGAGTCAGGTTGTCTTTTCATAGAGAATTGACTGAAAGTAGTCACATGGAAAGGATAGAGATTTAGATGGGGGTGGTGCACAAAACAGGAATAAAGAAGGATAAACCTGGGATAGTGAGACTTTGTCTGTAGGTAGGGCTGGAGCCGGGAGGCTCAGATGGTAAAGAACCTGCCTGCAATGCAGAAAAACTGGGTTAAATCCCTAGGTCAGGAAGATCCATGGGAGAAGGGAATGGCAACCCAAACCAGTCCATGGGGTCGCAAGGAGTCGAATACAACTGAGCGACTAACACTACGAGGGCTGCAGGGCTGGAGGACTCTGGTCCTTAGAGAGAGTGAAGCAGGTGGATATGAAATATCCAAGTGTGTCCCCAAACTTCCCTTTCATTCTTCCTGCACACTTTGAACTTTTCCTTTGGATCCTTTGAGTTCAAAAGTAAATTCTTCCTCCAGATGACCAGTTCAGTCACTCAGTCATGTCCAACTCTTTGAGACCCCATGGACTGCAACATGCCAGGATTCCCTGTCTATCACCATCTCCTGGAACTTGCTCAAACTCACATCCATCAAGTCGGTGATACTATCCAACCATCTCAGCCTCTGTCATCCCCTTCTCTTGCCGTCAATCTTTCCTAGCATCACAGTCTTTTCCAATGAGTCACTTCTTCACATTAGGTGGTCAAATTATTGGAGCTTCTGCATCAGTCCTTCCAATGAATATTCAGGACTGATTTCCTTTAGGATTGACTGGTTTGATCTCCCTGCAGTCCAAGGGACTCTCAAGAGTCTTCTCCAACACGACAGTTCAAAAGCATCAATTCTTTGGTGCTCAGCTTACTTTACGGTCCAACTCTTACATCCATACATGTTCAGTTCAGTTCAGTCGCTCAGTTGTGTCCGACTCTGCGACCCCATGAATCGCAGCACGCCAGGCCTCCCTGTCCATCACCATCTCCTGGAGTTCACTCAGACTCACGTCCATCGAGTCAGTGATGCCATCCAGCCATCTCATCCTCTGTCGTCCCCTTCTCCTCCTGCCCCCAATCCCTCCCAGCATCAAAGTCTTTTCCAATGAGTCAACTCTTCGCATGAGGTGGCCAAAGTACTGGAGCTTCAGCTTTAGCATCATTCCTTCCAAAGAAATCCCAGGCTTGATCTCCTTCAGAATGGACTGGTTGGATCTCCTTGCAGTTCAAGGGACTCTCAAGAGTCTTCTCCAACACCACAGTTCAAAAGCATCAATTCTTCGGCGCTCAGCCTTCTTCACAGTCCAACTCTCCCATCCATACATGACTACTAGAAAAACCATAGCCTTGACTAGACGGACCTTAGTCAGCAAAGTAGTATCTCTGCTTTTGAATATGCTATCTATGTTGGTCATAACTTTTCTTCCAAGGAGTAAGCGTCTTTTAATTTCATGGCTGCACTCACCATCTGCAGTGATTTTGGAGCCCCCAAAAATAAAGTCTGACACTGTTTCCCCATCTATTTCCCATGGAGTGATGGGACCGGCTGCCACGATCTTCGTTTTCTGAATGTTGAGCTTTAAGCCAGCTTTTTCACTCTCCTCTTTCACTTTCATCAAGAGGCTTTTAGTTCCTCTTCACTTTCTGCCATAAGGGTGGTGTCATCTGCATATCTGAGGTTATTGATATTTCTCCCAGCAATCTTGATTCCAGCTTGTGTTTCTTCCAGTCCAGCGTTTCTCATGATGTACTCTGTATATAAGTTAAATAAGCAGGGTGACAATATACAGCCTTGATGTACTCCTTTTCCTATTTTGAGCCAGTCTCTTGTTCCATGTCCAGTTCTAACTGTTGCTTCCTGGCCTGCATACAGGTTTCTCAAGAGGCAGGTTAGGTGGTCTGGTATTCCCATCTCTTTCAGAATTTTCCACAGTTGATTGTGATCGACACAGTCAAAGGCTTTGGCCTAGTCAATAAAGCAGAAATAGATGTTTTTCTGGAACTCTCTTGCTTTTTCGATGATCCAGCAGATGTTGGCAATTTGATCTCTGGTTCTTCTGCCTTTTCTAAAACCAGCTTGAACATCAGGAAGTTCACAGTTCATGTATTGCTGAAGCCTGGCTTGGAGAATTTTGAGCATTACTTTACTAGCGTGTGAGATGAGTGCAATTGTGTGGTAGTTTGAGCATTCTTTGGCATTGCCTTTCTTTGGGATTGGAATGAAAACTGACCTCTTCCAGTCCTGTGGCCACTGCTGAGTTTTCCAAATTTGCTGGCATATTGAGTGCAGCACTTTCACAGCATCATCTTTCAGGATTTGAAATAGCTCAACTGGAATTCCATCACCTCCACTAGCTTTGTTCATAGTGATGCTTTCTAAGGCCCACTTGACTTCACATTCCAAGATGTCTAGTTCTAGATGAGTGATCACACCATCGTGATTATCCAGGTTGTGAAGATCCTTTTTGTACAGTTCTTCTGTGTATTCTTGCCATCTCTTCTTAATATCTTCTGCTTCTGTTAGGTCCATACCATTTCTGTCCTTTATTGAGCCCATCTTTGCATGAAATGTTCCCTTGATATCTCTAATTTTCTTGAAGAAATCTCTAGTCTTTCCCATTCTGTTGTTTTCCTCTATTTCTTTGCATTGATCGCTGAAGAAGGCTTTCTTATCTCTTCTTGCTATTCTTTGGAACTCTGCATTCAGATGCTTATATCTTTCCTTTTCTCCTTTGCTTTTGCTTCTCTTCTTTTCACAGCTGTTTGTAAGGCCTCCCCAGACAGCCATTTTGCTTTTTTGCATTTCTTTTCAATGGGGATGGTCTTGATCCCTGTCTCCTGTATGTCACGAACCTCATTCCATAGTTCATCAGGCACTCTGTCTATCAGATCTAGGCCCTTAAATGCATTTCTCACTTCCACTGTATAATCATAAGGGATTTGATTTAGGCCATACCTGAATGGTCTAGCGGTTTTCCCTGCTTGCTTCAATTTCAGTCTGAATTTGGTAATAAGGAGTTCATGATCTGAGCCACAGTCAGTTCCTGGTCTTGTTTTTGTTGACTGTATAGAGCTTCTCCATCTTTTGCTGCAGAGAATATAATCAATCTGATTTCAGTATAGACCATCTGGTGATGTCCATGTGTGTAGAGTCTTCTCTTGTGTTGTTGGAAGAGGGTGTTTGCTGTGACCAGTGCATTATCTTGGTAAAACTCTGTTAGTCTTTGCCCTGCTTCATTCCATATTCCATGGCCAAATTTGCCTGTTACTCCAGGTGTTTCTTGACTTCCTACTTTGCATTCCCAGAAAAACCATAGCTTTGACTAGGTGGACCTTTGTTGGCAAAGTAATGTCTATGTTTTTTAATATGCTGTCTAGGTTTGTCATAGCTTTTCTTCCAGGGATCAAATGTCTTTTCATTTCATGGCTGCAGTCACCATCTTCAGTGATTTTGGAGCCCAAGAAAATAAAGTCTCTCACTCTTTCCATTGTTTCCCCATCTATTTGTCATGAAGTGATGGGACCAGATGCCATGATCTTAGTTTTTGAATGTTGAGTTTTAAGCCAACTTTTTCACTCTCCTCTTTCACTTTCATCAAGAGGTTCTTAAGTTCCTCTTCTCTTTCTGCCACGAGGGTGGTGTCATCTGCCTATCTGAGGTTACTGATATTTCTCCCTGCTATCTTGATTCCAGCTTGTGCTTCATCCAGCCCAGCATTTCTCATGATGTACTCTGCATAGAAGTTAAATAAGCAGGGTGACAATATACAGCCTTGACGGACTACTTTCCCAATTTGGAACCAGTCTGTGGTTCCATGTCTGGTTCTGTTGCTTCTTGACCTGCATACAGATTTCTCAGGAGGCCGGTCAGGTGGTCTGGTATTCCCATCTCTTTCAGAATTTTCCACAGTTTGTTGGGATCCACACAGTCAAAGGCTTTGACATAGTCAATAAAACAGGAGTAGATGTTTTTCTGGAACTCTCTTGCTTTTTTGATGATCCAGAAGATGTTGGCAATTTGATCTCTGGTTCCTCTGCCTTTTCTAAATCCAGCTTGAATATCTGGAAGTTCTTGGTTCACATACTATTGAAGCCTCACGTGGAGAATTTTGAGCATTGATTTGATAATGTGTGAGATGAGTGCAATTGTGCAGTAGTTTGAACATTCTTTGGCATTGCCTTCTTAGGGATTGGAATGAAAACTAACCTTTTCCAGCCCTGTGGCCACTGCTGAGTTTTCCAAATTTGCTGGCATATTGAGAACAGCATTTTAACAGCATCATCTTTTAGGGTCTTAAATAGCTCAGCTGGAATTCTATCACCTCCACTAGCTCTCTAAAGAGCCTCTTGATGAAGGTGAAAGAGGAGAGAGAAAAAGCTGGCTTAAAACTGACTATCACTATCTAACATGGGTAAATAGTTCTTTCCATTCTCTAATTTGGTGAACATAGTTTTCCAATTGTTTTCACACATGTGATTTCGTTTGGGCTTCACAACAATGCTAATAGGCAGGACATGTATTATTGTGTCCATTTTACAGATTCAATTGTTGCAGTTTGGGGGCTTGCCCAAATCAAGCAGCAGGTTAGAGATGGAGCGGGGCCAGATCTTGGGCATAGGGCTCCTGCTGAGGTTTCCTAACTGCAAGTGGGCCCCTGGGTAAGTAATGATGAAGAAACTGCTTCAGGTGAGTGTATGCCAATGAGGAGCGAAGTACAAGATTTACTGCCAGAGAGGCATTGGGCTTCCCGGGTGTGGCTCAGCAGTGAAGAATCTGCCTGCCAGTGCAGGAGACGTGTGTTCAATCCCTGGGTCAGGATCATTCCCAGAGGAGGAAATGGCAACCCACTCCAGTATTCTTGCTTGGAGAAGCCCATGGACAGAGGAACCTGGTGGGCTACAGTCCATAGGATCGCAAAAGAGTCGGACATGACTGAGCATCTGGGCAGAAGTTCCTAGACATCCAGTTGTTTTTTCGCCCTGGCCCCACAGGGGAAAAACCAAAATAAGAGAATCTTTTCAGCACTGTGGGGATTAAAGACTTTTTCTGTTTCCCCAACAGTTGAGAGACCACGTTTGAGTGCATTTCCTCCAGCTGTTCCCATAATAACTGCAGCAGGGCTGTGAGCATCCTGCGTGATTCTGAGTCAGATCATCTTGCACGTGGTAGGGGCGGGGCCCCTTGGTACTCAAGTCCAAAGTGTACCATTCACATCCTAGAAGACAGGCGCATGTCCCCTGGAGGTGGGCAGTGCACACTGGAGGATGTTTATGGTCCTTGAAAGATTATACGAAGGAGCTACAAGGTCAAGCTGTTTCCCTCATGATATGCCCAGTATTTCCTGAATATGCTCACACGCACATTCCTTCCCAGTAGCCTTGGTCCCACTTTGGTGTGTCAAGCCCAGGCACTCTCTTTTTCAGCCCAAACATCATTTGAGACAAACCGAAAAAGGTTTCCCTCTGAGAGCAGGCTCAAATGTAGGCGGGACGTGTGGTTAGACATGGCACGAAGGAGACACAGAGTGACAACTCTGAGGGAACCAAGAAAGCCCGAAGGGGAGACAAGGTTTAGAGCTAAATCAAGATTGGATTTTGTCATGAAAAGCAGAACTGGCAAAAGCATCATTACAAGGCATTAACCTTGTTACACACAGAAGAACAAGCAGAGGCTGGGATTCAGAAATAAATTACACATAATAGACTAGACAGAATAGGCCGCAACATTACCGATTATGCCCTAAGGGGGAGAGAAGGGCAAGATAGAAAATAGACAAAAAAAAAAAAAAATCCACAAAAGTGAAAATTATCTCTGGACATGGGGGGCCACAGCATTATTTCACCCCGTTTTCTACTTGACTCCCCAGGTATTAATTCCACTTTTGTGAGCAGGCTTCTCTGGAGTCTTTTGTTTTCATTTGCTGAAATGAGCAAAAGAAAGCCATTCAGAGGGTTCTTTTTTCCATTCACAGGGACCTGTCCATTTCTGTGTGTTTCCAACACAAAAGAATCCATTTCCATTCAACACGAGCAGCCCTTCAAGTTTACATGAAGTCCAAGCCCTCTTTTTCCTATTTTCTTCCAGACTCACTGTTGTAATTGGCTGCACAATCCTGACTATGGCCAGGGTTCTCCAGGGTGAGAGGATAACACTCGAGCAGCTCTGAGCCCTCGTGGCTGAGAAACACCTAGCGTCTAGGGCCGTGTCCAACAGATATGGCTCTCATTTCTTACACAGGGACTTCCTTTGGGTTACAAGTAAACCCAATCAAGTAGCAGCTTAAACCATGACATCTACTGATAGTAAAAAGCTTAAAGGGTAGAAGTCTGCTCAGTGGTGTCCTCAAGAGTCGAGTGTCTCTTACCCTTCCCCTGCACCAATCGGTTGGTTTTCATCTCCCATCTGGAATTCATGGAAGCAAAATGGCTGCCACCTCTCTGCACGGAGAGCCTCACATCAGAGTCCAGAGGGAGGAAGTGTGGGAAGAGGAGCAAAGGGCTTTCCTCAAGAGCCTTCGCTTAGCGAGGACAAAGCTCATTCCCGGAAGTGCCCCCAGTGGATTTCTGGCATCTCACTGGTCCAGATTGGACCACATGGCCACCTCTGGCTCTAAGGAATAGGAACATGAGTAACCAGGCAACGGAGAATAGGATAACCATGAAGCTCGGGCCAATCACAGTTTTCCCAGGCTTGGGTTTATTGTGACCTGAACAAAACTAGGGTTTTGTGGCAGAGAAGGAGATGGCCTTAACTGCCACGGGCATGGCAGCAACTGTTTTGTGTTTTAAATAAAGTAATGATAGCAGACATGGGTCATAAGTTATCACATGCTAGATTTTACTCAGTTTCCTGAGACTTGCCTCCTAACTCATTCAGTCCTTGTGAAAAGTCCATGGCGCAAATGCCTCTTAATCATCACTTCTGTTGTATAGAGGAGGAAATTGAATCACAGAGAGGCTGCATAATGTGTACAAAATTACTTAGAAAGTGACGGAGCCATGACTGAAAGCCTGAAAGTCTGTCTCACCACCCTGCGGGAATCCTTATTCGTTGGAGTATTATAAAATACTCCGCGAAAACACGGTAAATGCACGCTTCTGCTTCTCTGGCGGTTCGGTCAGTAAAGAACCTGCCTGCCAATGCAGGAGACATGGCTTCAACCCTGGGTCAGGAAGATCCCCTGGAGATGGAAATGGCTACCCACTCCAGTTCTTGCCTGGGGAATCCCAGGGGCAGGAACCTGGTGGGCTCCAGTTCGTAGGGTCGCACAGAGTCAGACATGACAGCAACTAAATTGCCACCAATAATAATAGCAGCTAGCATGTATTAACGTGTCATTATTATTACAGTCATTATTCTCTCTCCTTCATAATTACCCTACCAATCAGGCACCATTGGCCTTATTCACAGCTGAGAAAACCAGTTCCCAACAGTGTTCCGTAATTTGCCCAGATCATCCAGAGGATGGGAACCAAACTTGAATTGTAAACTTATCCTCTCTGACCCCTAGTCCCGGGTGGTTTGTTCTATGCCACCAGCTCTCAAGTTCTGGGAACACTGATTTAATGGCCATGCTAGTTACCTGTGCTGTTGATCCAGGACTTAATTTAGAAAAATGCAATTATTGAGAAACAGTCAGAAGTCAGGGAAAGATGTTAGAGAAGATGAAACAGTAATTTAGAAGCAATTTTCTCCCTGTTCCTTTCCAGCTTTATGAGCCACTTCTGGGTTTTTTGGAGTCAGTCTTTCACAAGCAGAGCATTTCATCCCACCTCAGCAAAGGTTAACTGTGATATGATTCTTGGCTAATCTGAGTTACTGCAGTTATTAAGCACCTATTGTATACCAGCGGAGAAGGCAGTGGCACCCCACTCCAGCACTCTTGCCTGAAAAATCCCACGGTTGGAGGAGCCTGGTAGGCTGCAGTCCATGGGGTTGCGGAGTCGGACATGACTAAGCAACTTCACTTTCACTTTTCACTTTCATGCATTGGAGAAGGCAATGGCAACCCACTCCAGTGTTCTTGCCTGGAGAATCCCAGGGACAGTGGAGCCTGATGGGCTGCTGTCTATGGCGTAGCACAGAGTCGGACACGACTGAAGCAACTTAGCAGTATACCAGATATGGGTTTCCCTCGCAGCTCAGGTGGTAAAGAATCTGCCTGCAAGGCAGGAGACCTGGGTTCAATCCCTGGGTCACGAAGATTCTTTGGAAAAGGAAATGGCAACCCACTCCAGTGTTCTTGCCTGGAGAATCCCATGGACAGAGGAGCCTGGTAGACTACAGTCCATATGGTGGTAAGAGCTGGACATGACTTCCATTGTCTCAGTTGGCCCTTGTGGATGGACAATCAACAGTCCAGAGTCATTACCCTGTATCATAGGAGGAGGGAGAATGGAGTCCCCCAGCCAAAAAGATCAGTGTTAGAACGTTTCCGATGCTCAGACAAAGATGACATCCAGTTCTCTGAGTGAAGCACTTCTGAGATGCTCAAATATTTAACAAAAATAAAAAGTGTGGTCAGCTGATCTTAAGTTTGAACAATTCTGGTTTTATTTTAAAGCAAGATGTGTGGTGTGGTTTTATTTTTTTTTAATCTAAAGGTCACCGATTTTTCTTTTTCTGCTCATAGTCACGAGGGATCCTTATCTAAACAGTGATCTATTGTTCTGATTTTAGACTCATAGACATTTTTTTTTCTTAACTTCATTTTCACAGGACAGTTCCTCATCTTCTCTGATGGTATTAGAAGTAATTTTTAACAGGAAAAAAAAATCTCTAATGAGCTTTCTAAAAATCTTCTTCAACTGAGTTCACTATGGAATATTTTATGCAAATAAGTCACTTTCTCTTAGGTTATGACATCTCTTACTTGAAAAGAGATCACGGCATTGGAGAAACCCTTGCCAGCTTATCTTTTCCTCCCAGCGCAACTTCAACAAAGAAATATAGACGGTACTTTAAAGGCTTCAGAAATCAATTTGGTCCATGAATCCGTTTAGTTTAGATGTTAATGAAACTTGGTGGGTTTAAAAATAATGAATGTTTAATAAGACATAAATTGAAATACATAAACACTGTCGGCAATAACATAATGAAGTTAATAAGTCTCAGCCTCCCCCTGCCCCTCTCCCTGTGCCCCAAGTGGGGTGGTTTTTGGAGTTGCCCTGATGCTTACAGAAGTCTGTGGGCTTTCACATTGGCTGAGATGTAAATATGTCTCTGCAAACCTGAGTGCAGTTGGGAACTGAGCTCCGGCAGATAATGCAGGCTATCACACCATGTGCGGCATACAGAGGGCAACGGCTCTTTCTAGCTCCATATCTTCCAGAGATTTGTATAACAAACTCCGTTTCCTGTCGTTGAAGGCAGGAAGCAGCATGAAGCACTTCATGCCTTTAAACAAGAAAAAAAAGGCATCTGGGGTGATGCACTCTCTGCTCTGGCTTAAAGAGGGGCTTTATTTAATGATCAGGAGTGAGCCTGTGATTATATGTGCTCAGAACCTCAGACCATTTAAATGCCTTCAGGTTCAGAGTTAGGTTTTTCCTTTCTTCTTCAGGAACATCAGCGCCAGATCCAGTCCTTGTGGTTGGTTCCTCCTTAGCCCCGTGGCTCTCTCTCACCCACCATCCATGACTCTGTCTTTCCCTCTCTACCCTCTGAATGACTTACCCCATCTCTGGGCTAACACACTGCCGCCTTCTTATAAATCCAGATTCCTTCCTCTCTGCCATTACATCAAATAGGATGGTCCATCTCACACCTTAGGAAATGGCTTGTTTAACCACACAGAAGCCAAATCCTCACCAAAATAAATTGTCGCATGTTCCTGCAAATAGCCAAGTATAAGACTGTCTCCTTCCCAATTCAGTGGTGGGCTCTTTCTTGGCAATAAAGTGGACCTCGGTTTCATATATCTGCTGCGGGAGTGTTAAGTGGATGGCTAGCTCACTGCTGGCAATCAATACATGTTAATACGCAGTAAACAAATGGCTTTCCACAGGCTGGGCAAGCACAGTGATTCTGCAGATAAAGGGGATAAAAGGTTGTTCCTGGGGATCTTGCCTAAACAAATGTATTGGGGGCTCCAGTAGGATCCTTACCAGGTGGGCATGAGTGACATTTTATCATCATGAGAATTATCACTGTTAAAAATTATCTTTTTGTTTTTTTAATTTGTACGTTTGTGTGCATGTTCAGAAAAACGGGGATGAACCTGAGAGAGTCGAACCGATCGCATCATCTACCTTGATCCATTCCGACCTGACATCCGTTTACGGCACCGTGGTAATGAACAGGACTGTTTTATTCTTGGGGACTGGAGATGGCCAGTTACTTAAGGTTGGTTCTCTGTGCCTTCTTCAATGTCGATTTTAATATTGATCCATTTTGTGCTTTTTGCTCCTTTTTTGTTTATTTTTATTGCTTCTGGTTTATACACAAGGCCATACCAACTGCTTTATGTACTGCTCAGAGAGCACCCCCACCCCCTGAAATGGCCTGAAAGAAATTTCCGGAAAGCTATTCATAATAACCTCCCTACCCATGTGTGAAAGTGACAGCCCCCTTGCTTCCTGGGAACTTGTCAAGGCAGTTCTTTTCCTTACTCATAAGCCGCCTAGGTGAAGCATATGGGGGTCTGGCCCTACCCCATCCTTGATTCACCTTCCTAAGACTTTTAACCTTTCAATTCTGTCTCCTTTATGATGGAAATGTACAAAGCACCTGATTTCTCATAGCTTCAAAGGGATTGTAGGGCTAAAAAGAAGAGGAAAAAAAACCCCAAAAAACAGATGTTCCTTCTCCCCGGCCCACCTGCCACCCACATAGGGGGGTTTGCTTTCTGCCCTTTGTACCCACACCCACCACAGAGAGGTTAGAGATCTGAAACCCTTTGAGACTCCCCTTGACTTTTATCTCTGAGGACTTTTTTTTCCACTTGGTGGGTATACTACTGCTCAAGTTGAGATTTTTATTCACTGGGGGAGAGGGGCAGTAGGAAGGAAGAGAAAAACTCAGATACTATATGACTCTGAAATTATATAGCAGTTATCTTATCAATTTCTTTAGTAAGCACTTATTGTGCACCTCCTGTGACCACCAACATTCATGGTTCGAAAGGGCACTGTCTCTTTCACCCTCGTCTGATTCTCCTTTGTCTCTCTGTAGCCAGTTAATTTACTCCAATTTAGAATTGAATACCAACAGATTTGTTTTCTCAAAGGATTTCCCACTGACAACTAGCTGTGTGACTTGAGGTCCATCACCCAGTCTCCCTGAGCATCCATTTCCTCATCTGTAAAATGAGATAGTACTGGATGACCTAGGAACCCCCTTTTTCTTCTGGTGGTCTGTCTTCCGTGCAGTCATGCCCTGCTGTAGCCAAGCCTGCCTGCTGGCTGGCTTCCTCCAGATGCGCCCGTGTACTGCTCCCATACCTCTGCTTACACGGTACCTCCTCCCTGGATTGCTCTTGTATTTTCCCCTCTGCTTTACTGAATCCTGTGAGTCTATGCTTTGGCTCAGCTCAAACTCCACCTCCTCTCTGAGCCCTCCTAAGACTGGAGTGTTCACGTTTCTCCCTCATCTCCCGAAATACCCGTTGTCTATATCATCCTTTTGGCTTGTTACAGATGTCTTGCTTGGATGCCTGACCTTTCCTCGTGTGTTTGTCTTGCCTTCCCAACTTGATTTTAAGCTTCCTGAGAAAGGAGGCAGGGAATTCCCACAGCCCAATACAGGGCTGAGTGCCTGGTAGATATTTGATTTAATCTGTTTTCTTTGGAGGAAACCCAGTAGCATATGGGAGGGGGTTTGTTTGTATACACATTCTTTTAAAATATACATTGATCATCTTTCCTGTTGTGTTAGCTGTCTTTCCTGGCGAAAGGTAAATACCCACCCGTCCTTGTGCACAAGTTGCTCAGCACCGTCTCAGTGTCGTCAGGCAGTGTCTGGAGCCACTGTGACCTGGTCAGACTGATTAGACCCCTTCGCCTGGCAGAAGACGTTTCCGCCAACCCTTACTGGGTCTCCTCACCAATTATCTTCCTCAGATGTGGGATATTTTTGACGAGTGTTTTGACAAGAACACCGTTTCCCCAAAGCTGAGCCAACCAAACTGTTAGATGGTAAACTGGAGGTGAAGGAACACTTGGCTATAAATAGTTTCCCATGGGACAGCCTGGTTTTGCCTGTCCTGTTCGTTCACCCCCGCAGTTCATCTACCCTGGCTGGCGGGTACTGATGTTGTGGTGGGTGGGTACTTGAGGGGTGGAACTGAGCTGCAGCCTCAAGCTGCTGAGGAAGAGGTGGCTGACCCAAGTCTCACTTTCTTCGGCATCTGTCCAGGCTTCACCCTCAAAAGTCGCGTGTGTAGCCTTGCTTGTAGGGTTCCAATAACAGGGGCAGGTCCGTTTTCCGTTTCCTTGTTTTGTGCTCATCACTCTACCTGTTCTGACTAACTTAGTCCTCTCCACCACTCGGTGAGGTAGATCAGGATCCCCACCCTCCGGGCTGAGGACTGGTGCCTCTGGTCAGATCAGTGGTGGCATTAGATTAGAAATAAAGTGCACAGTAAGTGTAATGAGTTTGAATCATCCCCGAAACCATCCCCCCACCCACCCCAGGTCTGTGGAAAAATTGTCTCCCATGAAACCAGTCCTTGGCATTGCAGTCCATGGGGTCACAAAGAGTCAGACACGACTTAGCTACTGAATAAGGACACGTGGCAGAGCAGGGGTTTGGGCCAGGAGCCACTTCAGAGACTGACTGGTATCCCTCAGGTTGCTCTGACTTGGGAGCTGCTGCCTCGGGTGAGGGCAGCCACTCCATGAAGGGTCTCTGGGGAGAGTGGGAAGGCGGCTGACAGGAGGTCATGCTGACTGGGGTGGGGGCGGGTTCTTAGAAGCTCAGGGAAGAATCCCAGCTTGAGAAGAAGCAGGCCATCTGACTGAGGGACTACCTCACTGGCAGGATAGCTTCTTAGGAATTAAACTCTACCCGCAGCTCCCCCTTAGGAGGATCCTGCCCTCGGGAGGAGGCTGTGAGCTCACCTGCCCACCCCCTCCCTGGCTCCCTAGGACAGCCCGGTCACTCCAAGACTCCCCCAGGAGTCCTGGGCACAGAGGGCTTGCTGCAGCCCCTTAAACCACCCAGAGTCCTGAGGAACCAGCACTGGGCAGGTGCTTTGGGAGAACCTCCAAATCCTTCATTCAAAAACTTCAAGCTTGTCCCTTGCCAGACTTGTCACTGGAACTGTTGGAAAAGACGAACATTGATAGACACAAGCTTGGCTTCTTAAGCCGCAGAGCGGAGCTACTAATGAGCAGAGAAAAACAAAACCCAACCCAAGGCAGCCTGAGGGGGGGAGGAGAAGAAAGGGCTTGGATCACCCACAGCCTGACTCATCAGTTTCCCCGGTGATCGAGAGCCGACAGCGTTTTGACAGACGCCAGGCGCGGTGGTATATGCCTGGTTGGATGAAAGGCAGGCACTAGCATTTGGGAGCCCGTTGCTGTTTTTGACCAACACACACACATGTACACACACATACACGCACGCACACACACGCATACATCTACCCCACCCCCACTCCCATTTCCTAAGTCTCTGAAAACTTCGTGGAGTTTTAATATAGTTTGGTGTCATTAAAATGTCATGTTATGTAAATAATTTTGTTTTATTGTAAGAGTAATACATGCTTATGGAGAAACTGTCCAAGTATCGGGGGTGTGAGGGGAAAGCAAAGAAAAAATGCCCCTAGTTTTCTTACATGGAAGCAGCCGCTGTCAGCATTTTACCTTTTTTTTTTTTTTTTTTAACATAGTTGAGGTCAGACTCTATCCTATTTTGCATCCTTTTTTCCTCCGTTAATGAGGAAAGAAATGCTTATATTGACATGTTACGGCACACTTGTAAACAGTATTTTTAAATATCATGTTCTAATATGTGGAAACATTCTGAGTTTAAGAGAGCGAAGCATTTTTAACACGTCTTGAAAGGCATGCACTCTTTCAGGTTAGCCAGTACTATCTCCGAAGGGAAGATTTTGTTGATGATAAAGTGGAAAAATTAAAGACCTCACAATATGCTAATGCTTTTACTACCCTCTTCCTCCTTTTATTCCAAAATTCCTTTATAAGGTGTTAGAAAAACTGAACTAATTTGGAACTGAACATGTCCTTGTGATTGTCTACCCTGCCCCTTCCTTACCGACTTGCCATCCTCATGGCTGTGAGACAAGTTATGTCCAGTCACTTTTCTATCTGGTTATTTCCTCATTTTACTTCCTTTCTGAGTATGACTGCATGTTATAATTTTTCAGTTGTCAGCGTCTCTACTGAGATCAGCTGAGAAAGTAGGGCCATGCTGAACTCAGTATTTGGGAATTCATACCCCATGTGGTGCATGGCCAGGATGCTGCAATGAGTGCTCATTCTTACCAACATGGGCTAGCTCTTTCTCCAGACTGTGGTACGCACTCGGGTGCGGTTTGGATTCCTTTGAGCTCACTCTGTTGTGTATAGCAGATCATTTCAGGGGCAGAATTGAATATCTTGAGCTTTTCTGGGTGGTAAAACAAGTAATAAGGAAATATGCATGAAATCTAATATCTGTAGCCTTACCCATGCCCATGCCTTTCTTGTAAGCATAATAAGGCAATGGGTGAGGAATAATAACAGCTCATGTTTCTGAGCTCATACTGTGTGCCCAGCATTAGGACCAGTGTCTTCATGGGTTAACTAGTTGAATGCTGTTAACATCTCCGCTTCATAAATGAAAAAACCTGAGGTTGTGAGATGATAGGTAACTTGCTCAAGGGGATTTGAACAGAAGCAACCAATCTTCTGGGCTTCCCGGGTGGCTCGGTGGGTAAAGAACCTGTCTGCAGTACAGGATGACGCTGGAGATATCAGTTTGATTCCTGGGTTGGGAAGATCCCCTGGAGAAGGGCACGACAACCCACTCCATTATTCTTGCCTGGAGAATCCCATGGACAGGGGAGCCTGGTGAGCTACAGTCCGTGGGGCTCATAGAGTCAGACACGACTGAAGTGACTGAGCATAGCACAGTGCAACCAGCCTCCCCAAAAACTGCACTGACAATTCAAATGTGTTCTGTAGAGTTTGTGGCACTGGTTTTAAAATTATTATTATTTTCTAATATTGGAATATCTAGGTTAATATCAAGATGCACGTATTTGAGGTTTCATGAGAAAGGGCTCTGGCTTTTGTGGTTCTAGTTTGTTCCTATTTAGGGACAGCTTGCTTCAGCCCAGCCGGTGCAGACTTCTCTTTTAGAAAAAGGCAGAGCCCTGTCCTCTTGGGGCTGCATGTAGTGTCTGGGAGCCTCTGAAGTCCCTTAGGAGGCCTGGCTTTTCCCCAGTGAACTCCTTTAGAGCGAAGGTAGGAAATCTGTTCCAGTTGAGTTTTAGAATGGCTCCAGCAGTAAGAGGCTAGGGTTGGCTTTCTCCAACGTCCCTGGGCCTCAAGTAGAGTTCAGGACACAGGAAGCCGTACCCGGCCCTTTCCCCAGGTCCAGCAGAGAAGCAGCACTCTTGTGCTTGGTTAGGGCTGATTCCCTGTGTAGCTCTCCAAACTCTGCTCCTACCATGGAGGGAAATTCAACCCATTTCCAGAAAGTTCTTCCTGCCTCCACCCAGAGTAACCTCTGAAGAGTTTGCCTGGACCCTGGCTTTTAAAATTTTTGAGTGAAAAATAAGAGAAGTCTTTCATAATGTCAAGCTCTGTTTATACTCCTACAGAATGTTCAAATAAGGAAAAGGAGGCCATGAGGAACCCAGGACAGGACCTGGGCCGGAAGTGGGGGTGGTGGGGCTGGCTGAGCTAACAGACCAAAAAGTAAAGACGGTGGGAACTGTTGAAACTTGGAAGTGGCCTCCATGGTCGGCTGTTGAGAATGTCATGTTCAAGTTTACCCCAATCTCATTCATTCCAGTTTGTGAGTGTGTAGGGACTCCCTGATTCAGAACAAATTCTCCCGTGTAATCCACAGATCTAGAACTCGTGATTCAGGCTGTGTGCCTCTCTTACTACTTACACTGAAATCAGGAGACAGGAAACCAGAGAGGCATTTGCTTTAATCTTTCTATTTCATACTTATTATTACTCCTACCTACTGAAAAGGCTACTGTATAATTACTTTGCTTTCTCGTGTGTGTGTGTGTGTGGTTTAAGTCTCCTTTGTAGCATTTCTCAGAAACTATTGATGGAAAAAAAAGCGAGAAGATTGGCTTGTTTACGCTTAACTGGTTAGCCTCACAGAGTGAGGTATAAGAAAAAAAATTTGGTGAAAAATAGTTTAACTTCTTGAACACCCATGGCTTCCCACTGTCATAGTAAAGAAAAAAATAGTCTTTCATTTAATTTCCCTCCCCCTCATTTTCCTCCCCCGGCTATCTTTCCCGTGGATGGTGTTGTCCCGGTTATATAGCTAACTGTACGATGTGGAAGTCTCACACACTGTACATTTCAGGACTATAGTTTGTTTTTTATTTATTTTTGCATGCAAGGAAAATCCCAAGGCTAGTTAATAGGCTGCCATGAGGCTTCAGGAAGATGTCAACCAAAACAATATATTGACACTAACTAAAATCCTCCATCAGGAAAAATTTGTTTTCTACACAGGCTGCAGCTAGAAAAATCTGAAGAGTCCTATAAAATCTTGAATGCTAATGAAGTATGTTTTTCATTTAATAAATACTTATTGGGTGCCTTTTTTATGTGCCAGGACCTGTTCTGGGTGCCAAGGATACAAACGTGAACACCACCGACAATGCCCCTACGCTCTTGGTGGGAAGAGAAAGACAGGAAACAAGTAAATGGATTGATTAGTGGTGAGGGCATTTCACAGGGTGATAAATACCACGGAGAAAGCAGAGTGATGGGTAGAGAGGGGTAGAGGGGCACCATAGAGAGGTGGTCAGGGAAGGCTTCTCAGAGGAGGTGACTTTTGAGACTCAGAGGATGAAGGGGCTTATGAGAATATATACGGTAGAGACTCAGATTGAGTTCAGGTTATCTATAACAAGTGTGTATCCTGGAAGCAACAGATGAAAATCTGCATCATGCCCAAGGGGAGTATGTGTGTATTGGATGCATTTCCTCTTATGCAAAACTCAGCCCGTTTTGGGTTTCTGTGACTCACCATTACTTCCTGCATCACCTCACTGATCGTGTTCTTTTCTGAGGCTGCCCAGCCCCAGTCTTGCTGGCTGGCTTTTCTGTGTTGAAGTGGATGTGACTTTTGCAGTTAGAAGATCTAAGTGTTCTCTCAGCATCCACGTGCTGGGCTGGGGTTGGGTGGGGTCAGAGGTGATATTAATAGAAATCCGGAGGAGGAGAGCCTTCCCCATCCTCTCCTGGAGTCATCTGAGAGAGATGAGGGTCATGCTGAAACAGAGACCCCAGGCTCTCCGTGTAGCTCGTGGTTTAGTGAAAATGTGATGAACATGGAAACTTCCTTCCTTGGGGCTATGGAGAGCATTCTCTGCATAATCTAGCAAAAAGAAAAACCGTTTGACCCACTCATCCTCAAACACTTGAAATTTAGATTGTATGTATGTATTTTTAAAGACAATGTATTAGCATTGTTCAAAACTCAAAGAACCAAGAAAACAGGCAGGGTTAAGCCACCCATTCTTGACTTCTGGGGCAACCAAACATCTCTCCATAAAATAGAGAGATTTTATATATGTCTACAAGCAAAAGGGGGAGGATAGTCTTTTCCCCATTTATTAATCATCTATGTTATATATGTGTATACATGTAGATATACTTATTTAACATAGCTTTTTGAACAGATAATACATTTGAACACATAATACATAAAAAGCATTTTAACTCTTTTTATTGCTAACTAGCATTTATTGTTTGCACTGTAGTTTGCTTACCTGGATCCCTATTGTTGGACACTTAGGTTGTTTCAGTCCTTTGTCGAAACACACAATGTTGTAGTTAGTACCCATTACATGCATCATTTCACATATATACTAAGGGCTGCAGGGTCTAAGGATATGTGTTCTTTAATTTTGATAGATGATGCCAAATTACCTTCTGGAGAAGTCTTACTCTCACCAACAATGAAGCATGTCCCTTTAAACCCAGCATCTCTAGTTATTGGGACAAGCTTCAGTGTTGGCCACTCAAGGTAGCTTGTTCAAGAAACTGGCAAATCCTGGCACAAATATACATTGGTAATTTAAAGAAGAAAAAAAACCCCAGCAATTTCCCTGACATAGTTCCAAGTTCTAGAGAGAATACTGATGCCCTATCTCTAAGGGATCTAGTAAACAAATCTGTATTGACCCAAATAAGATCTTTCTAGCCCCTACTCATCTGCATCCACCATGCTCCAGAAATGAATAAGCTCCAGTAACAACTACACGGCAGCTCCTAGCTCACTGAAAGTGGATGAGTGATATGAGTAAATTAAAAGTATGTTTTTATTTATTTTTAAATTTGAAAGCAAATCCAAGACACTATGTCATTTCACTCATACAGATTTTATTATACATGTCGAAGAAACTATGATCATTGCTTTATATCACCACAACCATAAAGCTGTTATCACAAATATTAATAGGAAAATTATAATTCTTTAGAATTATCTAATACCAAGTCCATATAACTAAATTTTCCTGATGGACTCAAGAATGTCTTTTTAAACTTGTTTTCTTCAAATTGGTTATCTGATCAAGATATCTGAACAAGATCTTGAACAAGGTATCTGAGCAAGATCCTAAAATGACATTGAGGTTGGTCTGTTTCTCCGAATCTGTGTGGCCTCCTCTTGTCGTTTGGTTTACCTCCACTGGCTTTTTGAGGAAGGGAAGTCTCTGGTCCTGTGGAATGTCTCGTATTGTGGATTTGGCTGTTCACATCCTTGTGGTACCGTTTAGCTTGTTCCTCTACCCCTTCTGTTTCCTAGTGCTAAGTGGATGTTAGCACTAAAGGGTTATCAGATCTGGCTTCAGCTCTATTGGCAAGAATGCTTCATAGGTGTTCCTCCCAAATGATGGGTTTTATCTTCTCCTGCCTCTAACTTCTATCAATCTTATTTTTATTTTCATCTGACTTCTATCTCTTTCCTTCTATACAACCACTTTCCAAGAACCAGCTCAGCTGTTTGCATCTGAGCTGATTAATAAGGAATGTGAATTACAGATGGGAAGACAGGAGCCTGGCAAGTCCACACTTGGTCAGTGCCTCCCCGAGGTCTCCCTTGGTTCACCATTCTCTGTAGGCCAGAGTCTCTAACAGAACTTTCCCTGAAGATGGAAATGCTGCCTATCTGCACTCACAATATGATAACCACTTGCTATATGTGGATAGTTATTCCTTGAAATGTGACTCATGTGGCTGAGAAAGTGAATTTTTAATCAAATTTATTCATGTCAATGTATGGCAAAACCAATACAGTATTGTAAAGTAAAATAAAGTAAAAAAAATTTTTTAATTTAAAAAAAAGAATAAAAATAAAAAAATTAAAAATAAAAAATTTAAAAAAAGAATTTACTAAAAAAAAAATTAAAAAAAAAAAAAAAGTAGCCCTGTGTGGCTACTGGCTACCATATTGGATGGTGCAGCTGTAGCATCATTTTTCAATGACTTGGGGTACAGACCTTTCCCAACTCCCTTGGGACCTAAATATTGCTTTTCCTTTTTTAAAAGTCATATTTAATGTATTTAGTTACATTGATTTTTTCCAGAGCTGCCACTGACCTTAGCAGTTCATGTGCTTCTCATGAGCTACCAGTTACACCAAATCCACCCAGGTTTGACTCAGAACAGATGATGGAAGGAAATCACCATCACAGGACAGGTCCAGATCCTGAGTGCATGCAGGATACAGTTCCATCTGCCAAACTGATAAGGAGCCTATGGTTAAATAGCAAAAATGTGCTCACCATCAGGATGTGTGGCACAGGCATGTTGTAGCCCAGTAGATGTGTTGTAGACTTTGAAAAGAATCTCAGGTGCCAGGTTTTGTTTTTTTTTTCCAGTTATATGCCCAGTGTAACTGATGTCCACAGTGGTAGAGAGGTGAATGAATATAGATGCTATATCTGCTGCTAAGTCACTTTAGTCATGTCCGACTCTGTGCGACCCCATAGACAGCAGCCCACCAGGCTCCCCCGTCCCTGGGATTCTCCAGGCAAGAACACTGGAGTGGGTTGCCATTTCCTTCTCCAATGCATGAAAGTGAAAGTGAAGTCGCTCAGTCATGTCTGACTCTTTGCGACCCCATGGACTGCAGCCTTCCAGGCTCCTCCATCCATGCGATTTTCCAGGCAAGAGTACTGGAGTGGGGTGCCATTGCCTTCTCCAAGATGCTATATCTGGATGTTTTCAAACTGACAAAATGCTGAACATCTTCACTTTGAAAAGCATTGTATTGTTTGGGGCAAAGGGGTGGGTACAGAGAGGATTAGGACATGGTGCCTACCAAGAGGAGCTTGCAATCTAGTAACAGATTATTATCCATCACGTATTGATTATGTGCTAAGCATTGCTCATAATTCTTATCTGGTCCTACAACAACTATTGTATAAGGAAGGCATTATGAGTTCCATTTTAGAGATGAGGAGATTGAGGCCCAGGGAGCTTCAGTAAACTGCTAGCTCAGAGTAGCACAGCTACTGGAGGGTAGAGCCAGGAGGCAAACCTGAGACCGAACTACCATTCTGTTTCCCCAGGATTAGGGTAATAGTCTCCTGAGCAGCCTTCCTATCCATGTTTCAAACCACACCTTCTCACCGTGTCACTCCTATGCTCAAAGCCCTGCTATGGCTCCCTGTCCCTTACCCAGAGTAAGAGGCAAAATCCTTACACAGGCCAATAAGAACCTATGTGATCCACCTTATTACCTTGCTGTCCACTCCCTCCTACCTTGCTTGTTTTGCTCAGGTCATACTGGTCTGCTCTCATTTTAGGGCCTCTGCACCAATGGATTATTTTTCTAAGAGTATGTTTTGTTCAGATACCTAAGTAACTTGCTCCAGAATCTCCTGCAAGACTCTAAATGAACGTCGCCTTCTAATGAAGCTTACATTGAACATGCATCTTCCATCTCATTTTATTTGGACCTGTATCACCTGCTAACATTTTTTGAATATCAGAGTATAGTTGATTTATAACTTTGGGTTAATTTCCAATGTACAGCAAAGTGATTCAATCGTAATATATAAATCGATTCTTTTTCAGATTCTGTTCCTTTATAGATTTTTATGAGATATTAAATGTAGTTGCCTATGATATAAAATGCCTGCTGGTGTATTTTATAACTTTATGATTTGTTGTTAATTATCATTTTGGCCCTCACCCCATGCATGCACATGAATATAAGTTCTATAAGGGCAGAATCTTCCCACCATTTGTTCACTGCCATTTTGCAAACATCTAGAATGTGCCAGAATAATACAGTGGATGTTCAGTAGATATTTATTGACAAAAGATGAATGAAGCTCAGGAATGTCCAGTTTCAAAGCCACACTTATATTTGATGTGTAAACAAGTACCTACTTGTGTAGGCCTGCTAAGTTGTCCTGGTTACTCTAAAACACATAGCCATGTAGACTCACGTAGGCAAATCAGGGTAACCCATGCAAATATCTGTCAGATTGACTGCCTTTAGTTTTAAGATCACTTGGCATAGCATGAGTGAAGCTGTCACTGTAGCGTCTCATAAGGCCCACGTGGTCAGAGATTGTGGACAGTGGGCTTCCACGTGTAAGGATGCTGCCCCAGCACTGAAGAGTGACCTTTTGTATGTGTGCAGGCACGGCTTTGTCCCCTACAAAAACAGAAATTCCAAGCTTGTCATCACTGGCATTGAAGGCTAAGACACGAGCCGATGATTAAGGAAAGGAGCACCTCAGCCGGTGCATAACGAGGAAGAAAGGATGGAGTCTTAGGATTAAGCAGTAAGTTTTGCTACCCCGAAATTCAGATTATTTAATGGAAGTTTTATTTCTTTTTTAAAAAAAACAGGTTATTCTCGGTGAAAATTTGGCCTCGAATTGTCCAGAGGTTATCTATGAAATTAAAGAAGAAACACCTGTTTTCTACAAACTTGTTCCTCATCCTAAGAAGAATATCTACATCTATCTAACAGCTGGAAAAGAGGTAGGCAGAAATACTAGTTACCATTTCTGTATTTATGAATGCAAACTGTTTGATTGATGTCATTATCTGATGGTAAACCTTGTACTTTGAACTACTGAGTTTAAACACTGCTGCAAGCTTTGAGAAGACCTGCAGTGGTTCACAGGCATGGAATTAAAAACCTTACTGTCAGTAAGTAAGCAAGAAATATTACCTATTTAGACAATTTTATTATTGGCTATATTTCCAATGCCAAGTTTTTCAGAGAAGTGTGTGCTTGCAAATGGGTGGATAATCAGCAAGGTAACTGAATTTACACATTTATCATGTGGGCATTGAATGGTTAGATGCATTTATGAATATGCCCAATGGGATTGGCTTTGGAATTTGGGGTTAATGTCAGGCCACAGTCTTATACACATTCATGAACCATGAAATATATGGCACCCACCCTCCCTCTCTTAATTTATCTGGCTGTTTTAGTTTTTCTTCTTGCTTCTGCTTACTGAAATAAAAAGGATGCCTTTTTACATTTTCTTCAGTTTTAAAGTGCTTTCACCAAGGGAAAGAGGAGGGGAACTAATTATTAGCATCCTACCGATGCTGTACTAGTTACTATTCCAAAGGGAGTCTCTCTAGATGCATAGAATTGTACACACAAACATACCAACCTCCAAATATAATAAACAACATTAACAAAATCTGTCAATAATGTAGTGAAATAAAAATTACCCTTGTTTTATATATGAAGAGGACTCAGGCTAAATGTCTTCTCATGGATATATGTATATATAGGGCCTTGTCAGGGTTAGGACTTAAATCCTACCCTGATCTTAAAGCCCATGACTGTTGTGGTTCAGTTACTAAATCACATCCAACTCTTTGCAGTCCCATGGACTGCAACATGCCAGGCTTCCCTGTCCTTCACTACCTCTCGGAGTTTGCTCAGACTTATGTCTATTGAGTCAATGATGCCATTCAACCATCTCATCCTCTGTCACCCCCTTCTTCTCCTGCCCTCAATCTTTGCCAGCATCAGGGTCTTTTCCAGTGAGTCAACTCTTCACATCAGGTGGCCAAAGTATTGGAGCTTTAGCTTCAGCATCAGTTCTTCCAGTGAATATTCGGGGTTGATTCCCTTTAGGATTGACTGGCTTGATCTTCTTGCAGTCCAAGGGACTCTCAAGAGTCTTCTCCAGCATCACAGTGTGAAAGCATCAATTCTTCAGTGCTTAGCCTTCTTTATGGTCCAACTCTCAAAACCATTCATGACTACTAGAAAAATCATAGCTTTGACTATACAGACCTTTGTCGGCAAAGTGATGTCTCTGCTTTTTAATACACTGTCAAAGCCCATAATAAGTGGGATCAACCCCAAATTTGTGAAAACCAAACATTCTTTCATGGTTGTTTTGACTCATGACCATTTGAACATACAAAGTGCAAAGAAAACTGAGACTTACATAATTACATGATGAATGTCACATGCTCTCAGCCCACCCCCATTTTTCATTCTTTTCCTCTCCATTATTCTAAGCAGAACAGCAAAGACATCAGTTTCCATGTACTAGCCAAGTCACAGAGATGATGTGCAAGCCATTTAGAGCTTCTGACTTTCCTAAAAAGGCCATATTGCCCTTTGCATGTTGAAAAGGCAGCTATTCAAAATGACCACACTGAGATGGCCAGTGAATCTCATATACCTTTGTTCTTTACCATACAGAAACTTTGCAAACAGCTTGCTTCAACATTTAAACACTGTCTATTATATTTCTTCCCCCAGGGCTCCCATAGTTGAAAGATTTTTATCTACTCAACAAACTGCATTTATTAAGGAACAGTTCCCATTCTCAGGCTTTATTTATCAAGGGCATCTCAAAAGAGCCACTCAGAGCGCTGACTGTGCTACCACAGGGAGCTGATAAAATTCCAGCTCAAAGCAAAGACACTTGTAGCCTTGCTTAGTCTGTGTATGTTTTTGTAATCAGCTTTTTGAAACATTGCAAACAGCTCATAAATCCTTCCCCCAAATCCCAGACTGTAGGCCGAGAACCACCGTGAGAACCACCAGTAG
The DNA here is from genome assembly GCF_016772045.2 of Ovis aries. Lineage (NCBI taxonomy): Eukaryota > Metazoa > Chordata > Mammalia > Artiodactyla > Bovidae > Ovis > Ovis aries. The sequence goes on from NC_056056.1 coordinate 130,458,554, forward strand.
TTGATAGATTCTCACTTTCTGAAGATGAAGAGTTCTAGTCTGGCCATTCAAAGCCTGAAGACCTAGGAAGGGTTTTCTACTGGGCATCAAAGCTGGCTATCCTTACTTTCTTCACTTAGATTCACTGCTGGAGTTCCTATTAGTAAGACTCTGGTGTTCTGGTTGAGCCAAGATAGGCCCTACAGAGGCAAAACCCAAGGAAGATCCTTCCTCAACTCTTGGGGAGATAGGAACAGACAAACTGAAATGCCCTGGTACATCCACAGAACACCAGGTCATTAAAAGCAACCGCAAGGGGATAGCTACATGGCTGTGGCATAACCCCTATAGTGTGTTAAGTTAGAGAAGCAGGTCCAATGTAGTAGTTAAGGTGGCCTTTCTTTACCATGGGCTTCCCTGGTGGCTCACAAGGTAAAGAATCTGCCTACAATGCAGGAGACCCAGGTTTAGTCCCTGGGTTGGGAAGATTCCCTGGAGAAGGAAACGGCTACCCACTCCAGTATTCTTGCCTGGGAAATCTCATGGACACAAGGAGCTTGGCAGGCTACAGTCCATGGGGTTGCAAAGAGTTGGACAGCACTGAGCGACTAACACTTTCACTTTTTTTTTCAGAGTAGTTCTCATAGAATGTTCTGGAGACCCATTTTGTACTAAATGTTCTGAGCAAAAGTGGTCCTGGGAGCAGATGTTACCTGCTATATCCCTCCTGCTGCTGCTGCTGCTGCTAAGTCGCTTCAGTCATGTCCAACTCTGTGCAACCCCATAAACAGCAGCCCTTGAGTATCATAACCAGAGTATTCAAACGCTCTCAGAAGCCTTGTGCTAAGGAAACCTGAAGTGAAGTGAAGTCGCTCAGTCATGTCCGACTCTTTGCAACCCCATAGACTGGGCCCTACCAGGCTCCTCCGTCCAAGGGATTTTCCAGGCAAGAGTACTGGAGTGGGTTGCCATTTCCTTCTCCAGAGGATCTTCCCGACCCAGGGATCGAACCCAGGTCTCCCGCATTGTAGGCAGACGCTTTACAGTCTGAGCCACCAGGGAAGCTGCTTTTTGCCTGTGAGGTTTCACATGTTTGTTGGACCGTGGAAACTTTTTCCAATGTAGTAGCAAGAGCTAGCATTTATTGAGTGTGTATTATGTGCTGGGCAATGTTGGTAATAACCCTGTGAAGTTAGCAATACCATCACCATGTCACAGGTGAGAAAACAAGGTCAGAGAGATTCTGTGACATTTGTGAAAACACCCCAGAATTACAAAGATGTCCTGTGAGCTACAAGGAAGTATCCACATTCTGATTAATTTCGGCTCAGGCTCGTGGCCTGCCTGCTGCATCGGTCAGCCACCCTGGGAACTGTGAGATGATGGGTGTGGTTATTCTTCACAAAGTCAACTTAGAATGGACTTTTCATTAGAATGGACTCTGCTTTTCTCACAAACTCCTTCTAGAACTCTGTTTCTCTGTGTGATTTAAGAAGTTACGTATGGTCTCCAGCAGGTACGACTTCCTGGCTCTGAGTTCTGCAGGTTTCCTGACTACCTGCTGTGGGATTTTGCCTGCAAAAAATGTGCCGTGTGAGGCTCAGGTCCTCCCTGCCTCCCCCGGCCCTGCTTGGAGGCTCGGCCTGCCTTTGGGGCCTGGGTTTGCCCATCACCATCTCCCTCTCTGGGGGCTGCTATTTCCTGGCAACTGGAAGAGGCAGCTCCAGGGGCTGAGAATGATTGGAAAACTCCAATTTCTTTTCTTTTTGCCTTCAGTGGAGGGAGTGTGAGCAGTGAGCTGGGAGCTGAGGTGATGGGACACCCCTGAGAGGGGTGTGGCGGGGGTGGTCCTCATTTTCATGCCATGGGTCAACCTCCTGCTGACCCTTGGGGTCAAAGCCTGTTGCTTTCCCCTGATGCTCATCTCCAAGGTGCTGTTGACTGTTGCTCTCTGAAAACCAGGTGACCTGATTCCATGATCATGGAAATCACTATTAGCAGATCAGAAAGCTAACTATGTACCTGTTAGCAGAGGTTAACAGAGGTTCACCTGTGAGAACTCTTTAAAAATACAGATTCCTGGGCCCCTGCCCTAGTCCTGCTCAACTTGAGTCTCAGTGGCAGGGGGTCTGGGAATCTGCTGTTTCAAAAGCTCCCCCAGGAGATGGTGATAAACTGCTCCATACACTAGGACTTGAGAACCACTGCCCGATGTCATTACACAGACATTCAGTGTTTGAGTTGATAAATGCCTCCTCGTGGCCCTTCATCAGATAAGGTGTTGGAGTTTTTCTGATGTTGCTTATAATTCCATCTGAGCTGCCATCATCTTTATTTTTAGGTGAGGAGAATTCGTGTTGCGAACTGCGGTAAACATAAATCCTGTTGGGAGTGTTTAGCAGCAACAGACCCTCACTGCGGTTGGTGCCATTCGCTACAAAGGTATTTCCTGAGTTTTCTCACCGACTTGCAATTTTGAAACAGTGCGATGCAGCTGCACACTTGTTGCCCTACTTTAAGGATCCGTTGCAATGACCTGGGGGAACTGATCTCGGCACCCGCTAAAATATCATTGTGTAATCCAAATTCATTCTCGGGGATGTTCCCAGCCACAATGGTGTTACTGAAATCATTTGACCTGGACGGCTGAGAGGGTCCCCAAGCTGGAAGGGTAGGGGGAGTTGGAGGTGGGGGAGAGGGGATAAGTTGGGGCTGTCAGTTTTTCTTTTACTTTCTGCAGAGTTCTCCAAGATTAGAGAGAGACAGAAGGTTCTTCCTCAGCGGAGATAAAAGAATAGGCATGTTTGAAATGTTTCAAATGAATCCTCACGATGTCACGCGTTCGGTTGGCTCCGCGGAAGCCTGATTATTGACGATGCTGTCTCCTGATGCGCGGTACAGCTGTGCACAGGCCTGATGTGCAGTCGCAGTCTCCGGGCAGAATCTGCCCAGCTCAGTCTTGAATTACGATGTTCACGACCCATCTAGGCTCAGGGCGACTTGTAGCAGCTTCCTCGCCATGGCAGCTCCCAGTGTAGCTGGGACCGGCCTGGTTGGATTCACTGTTGCCATGGCAACCCAGTACTCAGGCTCTGCTATAGAAGTGAGGAGAGGAGAGCCTGCCGCAGCTCAGGCAGAGGAAAACACACACACACACCGTAACAGTGTCTGTCAGGTTGGTGCTTTCAGTTTTTAAAGGTGAAAAAGGATAAGAAAGAGTAGAACAGGGGCAGAGAAGCTGAAGGCTAAACAAGGGGCAATTTGGGGAAAGAAAAGAAGGCTGAGAAAGAGAATTTGAGAGGCTTTTGGGGGGAGGAAGGCAAGAGGAATGAAGGGGAGGGGGGAAATGCAATATACACAAGAGGTTCAGAAAACAAAATAAAAATATGGGGATGGAATTAAGAGTTCATGGAGGAAGTCTGAAGCTGAGATGCAGCAAGATGCATAATTGCCCTTGCCTTTCACTGAGCTTCCTTACCGGGCTGTTGCCGTCAGAATCACCGGCAGACAAAAGAAGCAGGGCCAGGAAGAGTCTCATGAATAATTGTAATTGGGTAGGAACGTTTTCTTCTTGTGGCTTCCCTAAGACTAGACTTGAAGAAAATGAACTGATCACGAACAGACCTGTATCGCCGCACACCGACTAAGCAGTTTTGCTATAATCTTTGCAACCCTTTCCACTGATGTAGGTTCTCTAGGTTTGCAGAGCTCTGTGCAGGAGTTAATTCAGTAACAGTGGTGGAGCTGGTGGTGATGGTCACCGTGGAGATGTGATTAAATAGCCGCATGTAGCTAGTGGCCACTCTATGGGCAAACACAGGTCTGGCATTCATAAGAGATGTCTGAATTGGAGATGTGAATTTGGGGAGTTAGTAGTGTTCAGATGATACACGTCGTGAAGTCGTAAGACCAGTGAGGGAGGGGGCGTAGATTGAGGAGAGGAGTAGTTGGAGAACTAAGCTTTGAGTTCAGTGAGCATTGGTGCAGGGTTTAGGGGTCAGGGAGATGAAGAAGAAGTAGATCTGAGAGAACAGCCAGAAGCGAGAGGAAAAACTAAAGAAGGTGGCTTCTTGGAGGCCCAGGGAAGAAAGGAGGAGGGGAGTGGTCCATCGCGCCAGATTGTGCTGAGATGTCGAGCAAGAAAAGCAAATTGAACCACTGGACTTAGCAGATGATTACTGCCAATTGTGACAAGGACAGGAAGTAGTGATAAAACTGTAAAGAGAAAATGAGAAGAGGATGGAGCGGAGACAGCTCTTTGGAGGAGCTTTGCTGAGAAAGACAGCAGAAACACGGAGCAGACATTGCAGGAAAGTGTGAAGTCCAGAGAGTTGGTTTTTAAGATACATGAAATAGCTGTGTTTTTGTGCGGCTGGGAAAGTTCTAGTAGTGTGGGAGAAACTGACAATACAGGAGAGAGAAGAGAATTGTGGGGTGTTGTTTTTCTGCAGATGAAAGAAAATACGGTCTTCTGTGCCAGTGGGGGCCAGGCCTCAGCCAGCCTCAGCCAGGAGCATGGGACCCTCCATCCTTAGTCCTGGGAGGGCAGGAGGAAAATACGGGCTCAGGAGCAGGTCAGTGGTAGAAGTGTATGCAGTGTCTTTTCATGTGACTTTGCATTATTTCCAGGAACGTATGATGAGTGAGAGTGAGGAGAGGGAGGAAGCCCTGGAGTTGGAAGGGAGGCGTGAGAGAAGGCACAGAAGAGAGAGGATGAGAGAACAGAGCTGGGAAATGAGGAGCAGTTGCCAGACAGTGTCAGGGTGCACGTGAGGCCCATGGTCTTGCTTTGGAAGTGAGAGCAGTACGCCTGGTTCTGCTTTCACAGGCCCCGTTTGGCACTGTGGGCATAGCAGTAGGATAGGGGAGAGTTAGATTTAGCCAGAGATGGGACTGGTGGCTCAGCGGTAAAGAATCTGCCTGAAATACAGGAGACACAGGTTCAATTCCTGGGTGGGGAAGATCCCCTGGAGGAGGGCATGGCAACCCACTCCAGTACTCTTGCCTGGAGAATCCCCATAGACAGAGGAGCCTGGCAGGCTACGGTCTATGGGGTCACAAAGACTCGGACACGACTGAAGCAGCTAAGCAGCAGCAGGGAGTTTTCAAGAGAGGAAAGTGGGGTCCAGGAGCTGAGGGTGCCTGATGATATGGATTTGGATACTTACAATTGTGGACCCTGGGCTCCAAGCTGGAAGTGAGCTCTAAGGAGGGAGGTGAGGATGGGCGTGAGGGATGGCAAAAGGTAGCCAGCTCTGTGCAGGGGAGATTGTTTTGGGGTTTAAGACTTGTGGGACCTGGGGACCTGGAGACCTGGAGAAGTCCCCTGGACTATGGGGAACTTGAAATTAAGGTCACGGAGGGGGCAGACTTATTGGTCCTGACAGGGTCTGGGGTGGGATTCTGTAACTGAAGTAGGGTGGAGGACAAGATCATTGGCAGAGAGGGTGGGCAACTTAGGGGTCACAGTGCTTGCTGGGCCAGTCTTCAAGAAGGACTATGGAACAATTTTGGAGGAACTGAGGAGCAAGATATTCAAAAAAAGAAAGGTATTGCCTGCAGGCTGCATGGTCTGTGGATGGTCGTGATGGGGTGGGCCTTGGGGGCCTCTGGAGAGATGGCCCAATGGCTTGAGCTTCCGAGCTGGGGTGTGGGGAGCAGGCTTGGAAAGAAGGGAAGAAGAATCATTCTAAAGAGGCAGCAAGAAACAAGGAGGACCCTTATGATGAGGGAGAGGAAGCAGCCAGCCCTTGGTGGGCTGCAGGAATTGGCATCCTCAGGGAGAGCCTGGTTTCAGGATGAACAAAACAGTGAAGGGAACAGCTGGAGAAGCTGAAGACTCCAGGGATTTTATTGATGATGGGCTGTGATAAAGGAGTTCCAGCCTTCTAGAAAAGGCTGCTCATAGCTTCTGCTGCTTCTGCTCTTGTTCCCTTACCCCTGCCCCAAGAGGAGTGGGCGTTTAAAAATCTCAACCAGATCATTTTATTCCCCAGCTTAAAAACCTCCACTGGCCTCCATTGTAGAATTCAGTCTGACTCCCTTACTCACAGGACCTGAATACAGAGCTTCTAAGAATCAGGCCCTTGGTTACTTGGCCCTTTCGTTCTAACTTAAGACTATGCCAGGCTTGTTCCTCCCACAGGGACTTTTCACCAGCTGTTTCCTCAATCTAGAAAATTCTTCCCCAAATCTTGCCACGGTTGGTGCTTTCTTACTCATCAGGTCCCAGCACGCGCATCTCCCCCCCTACTAATGACCCAGTGTGAAGTAGCCTCACCTCACTCCCAGTGACATCACTGTTTTGTTTTATTCCTGGCCTCATCACTACCTGGCTTCCCTGGGTTCAGTCCCAGAGTCAGGAAGATCCTCTGGAGAAGGAAATGGAAACCCACTCCAGTATTCTTGCCTGGAGAATCCCATGGACAGAAGAGCCTTCTGAGCTACAGTCCATGGGGTCACAAAGAGGTGGACATGACGGAGCAGCTACCCCCCCCCCACCCCACACACACACACACATCACTACCTGAATGATCTTCTTTCTCTGCCTCTTCCTTTATTAAAATGTAAGTTGCTTGGGAGCCTCGTCTTGTTCATGACCATATCCCCAGAATCTAGAACAGTGCCTGGCACATGATAGGTGCTTTAAAAATGCATGTTAAATGAATGGAGATTGAGTGGTTGGGAAAGTCTACCAATGGCAGGCTGAGATGTGTTAAGTATGATTAAAACATTCCAGGTTTGTGAACTGATGGCCCTTCCCAGCCATGTCAGATCACTTGGTTTCAAACTGGCTTGGTTCTGGCCTAAGATGAAATAAAACTAAGCCTCATATCTGTGACTCATGTTAAGCTCCCAGTACCATTCAAAATTAGGAATTCTAAAGGGGGATGTTTTCTTATAACTGTAGCGCATCCCACTGTGTTTATTTTAAATGTCACAGATTTATTTAGAAAAATAATTTGTTTTCTCTTTTGAGAAGGTTGAGTTTTATTACATAGATGTCTAGAAAGTGGATGTGTTGGGGGGGTGGTAGTGTGCAAGAAAATGATCTTAGCTTCCTTTGGATCGAGTACGAAGAATGGGCATCCAGTATAAGCTGATAAAAAGCAATTAGACAAACAATGAGCTCAAAAAAGTCTAGTATTTTATTGTTGGAACCTCAGATCCAACCTATGCTGAATTTTTCTGTGTGGGTGGAAAGTGAATTTTTGCAGGCTGAATATCTTGGGTTTGAAAGCAGCTTCTCAGTTTCTCCCATATTGCAAAGCATAGCACATGTGTTCAGTTATGGATTTCCACAAAACTGGCAATCCTGAACCAATGAACGGGTGAGGTTCCAAAAGTTCATTTGCAAATTTGTTTGGCACTCCGAATGCATTTTTCCCATAGAAATAATGTCATAAATTAAGGGCTGATTCCCAAGTCAGCCCACAAAATTCAATTTATTTAATTTCAATAAATATTTATTGAATATCTACCAAGAACCCAATGTGGGAAGTGACATAACTAGGTGATATTGGGAGAAATCAGATGTCATTCTTGGCCTTAAAGAATTTACATGCCAGCTAAAGAGACAGACCCATCACTGGCCAAGGTTCATTCATTCAGTCATACATCACATCAACAGATTTCCTGAGCACCTACTGTGTGCTTGGGACACAGTTCTTTCTTGCCCACATTGAGCTTGCAGTCTGCTGCTGCGGCTGAGTCACTTCAGTTGTGTCTGACTCTGTGCGACCCCATAGACGGCAGCCCACCAGGATGCCCCATCCCTGGGATTCTCCAGGCAAGAACACTGGAGTGGGTTGCCATTTCCTTCTCCAATGCATGAAAGTGAAAAGTGAAAGTGAAGTTGCTCAGTCGTGTCTGACTCTTCACGATCCCATGGACTGCAGCCTTCCAGGCTCCTCCATCCATGGGATTTTCCAGGCAAGAGTACTGGAGTGGGGTGCCATTGCCTTTTCCGTTGCAGTCTAGTGAGGGATAAAAACAAAAAAAAGCGAAAAATGAAGTTGCTCAGTCGTGCTGTGTCTGACTCTTCCCGACCCCATGGATTATAGCCTGCCAGGCTACTCCATCCATGGGATTCTCCAGGCAAGAGTACTGGAATGGGTTGCCATTGCCTTCTTCAGGGGATCTTCCTGACCCAGGGATTGAACCCGGGTCTCCCGCACTGCAGGCAGACTCTACCATCTGAGCCACCAGGGAAGCCCAGTGAGTCATAGAGACAGTGTTATTAGTCAGGTCTGCTCCAGTAATACTGTGTTAGCCAACAGATCTCAGTGACTTACAAGAACAAAAATTTGTTTTTCTTGCTCATGGTTCAGCTCCAGTGGAGGGTGGGGGTGGGAAGGGGACTCTCTGTCAAGCTGTAGGTGGAAAGTTTGGTTCAGATCTGCTTCACATGTCTGCATGTACTCTCCTCAAGGCAGACAGCAAAGTGCAAGGACCCAAGCTAAACTCTGTGGTGCATGCAGAGCCTCCACCCATGTCATGTTTGCTGATATTCCATTGGCAAGCAAGCCACATAGCCAAGCCCAGCATCAGTGAGGTAGGGGTACACACTGCACCTGCTCCAGCCTCATTCTAGCACAGGAGAGACTGCAGAGCTGGGAACACCAATTCAGTCTACCCCAACACGCCGAGGGGTTTCCAATCTATTAATCTTGATAAGTGAATAGAGAGTAATAACGTTTAGCACAGAGGAAGTGGAGGATTCCATGGAGGCACAGTTAAAAAAAATCTAGATAATCGCACATGTTGGCGAGGGTGTGGAAAAAGTGAAACTCTTGTGCACTGTTGGTGAGAATGTAAATTGGTGCAGCCACTATGGAAAACATTGTAGAGGTCCCTCAAAAAAATTGAAAATAGAACCATCACGTGATCCAGCAATGCCGCACCTAGGTACTTTTCTTCAGAAAATGAACACTAATTCAAACAGAGACGTGCATTCCCATGTTCATTGCAGTGTTATTCACAATAGACGAGGTGTGGAAGCCACCTAAGTATCCTTTGATAGATGAGTGGATAAAGAAGTTGTGGTGTATGTACACAATGGACTGCTACTCAGACCTTTAAAAAATGAAATCTTGCCATTCATTCACAGCAACGTGCATGGGCCTAGAGGGTATTAAGCTAAGTGAAATGAGTCAGGCAGAGAAAGACAGATATTGGATGGATTTCACTTGAATGTGGAATCTAAAAAAATGTGAACAGAAATAGCAATGGAAACAGAGTCGTAGGTACAGAGACAAACAGGTCATGGCCTGAGAGGAGGGGGATGGGGAGGTGCAATAGGTGAGGGAGATTGAGAGGTACAGACTTCCGGTACAAAATAAACGAGTCATGGGAGTGAAATGTACCGCTGGAGAATATACGGTAATAATTAATAATAATTAGTAGTAATTATAAAATGGAATAATGATTAATGATGAGAATATGGTAATAACTTTGTATGGTGACAGATGGTACCTAGACTTGTCCTGGTGACTGTTTCATAATGTATAGAAATATCAAATCACTATATTGTGCACCTGGATCTAACAGTGTTATAGGTCAATTATACTTCAGTTAAAAAGAGAACCACAGGTTCAGTGGACATGAATCCATCAATCAAAGAAAAGCAACCTAAACTTAGGTCACAGAAGGCTTCCTGGAGGAAGGGATGTCTAAACCGAGCCTGAAATGTGAGCAACAGAGGGCATCCAGGTACAGAGAGAGGAGGTAGAGGAGACTGAGGGAACAGGCCATGCGAAGGCTGGGAGCTGGGGGAGCGCTTGGCCTGACAGGCAGTATGGCGCAAGGGTGTGGTCTGAGGAGTGTTAGTTAGTGCAGATAGACGGGGTGGGGGAGAAGGACTCTTATAGCCCGCGTCAAAGGTCTGAATTTTCCTGGGAAGGCTTTGGGAAGCCATTCCAGGGTTTCAGTCAGAAGGCAGACCGGATCACTTGTGTGGTGCAGAACAAGCATTCTGGCACAAAACAGTCTAGAGAAGACTCCGCTGGAAACCCGCAGATCACTGAGAAGGTGGTTGTGAACCAGTAAGAGACTGGACACTGAATTAGAGAGATGATCGTGGGGATGGAGAGAAGCAGGTGGATTTAAGGGCTGGCTGGAAGATAGAAGTGACAGGACTTAGTGATTAATTGGATTCCTCCCTTGAGTCTGACACACTAAAAATAGGGCCATAAAATGAAAAATAAAATATCAAGGTGGCCACTGTTTTTCTGGAAGATGTATTCTTTCTCTCTTGATCTAAGTCCTCACAAAAAGAGTAATGATACCCAAGCCTACACTGGATGCCTACTGTGTCTCAGGCCTTGTACTTGGCTCTGGGTGGGAACACAAAGGATGGGTACCTAAGTTAGATGGAGGAGGACTTCTGAGAGATGTGAAGCTGGGTCTCAAGTCCTGGGACTTTGCTGTTGAAATGATAGGGGAAAGAGTGCAAGTATCTGGCTTGGGTACCAGAGGGACCGAGGTATTATTGACTGAGCAGGAGTTTAGAAAGACTAGCCAGTTTGGGATGCCCAGCAATGCAGGGGATGACTTGCACACTGGAAGGAGGAGTCCAGCAGAGAAAGAAGAGTGCAGACCCTGGAGTCAGTGTGTTTGGGATCGAATCCAGGCCCCTGTGTTTCTTATCATCTCTGTGCCAAATCTCCTCTTCTGTAAAGCAGGGGCTTCCCTGGTAGCTTAGCTGGTAAAGAATCTGCCTGCAAAGCAGGAGACCCTGCTTTGATTCCTGGGTCAGGAAGATCCCCTGGAGAAGGGATAGGCTACCCACTCCAGTATCCTTGGGGTTCCCTGGTGGCTCAGCCGGTAAAGAATCCACCTGCAATGCAAGAGTTCTGGGTTTGATCCATGGGTTGGGAAGAATCCCTGGAGAAGGGAATGGTTAACCACTCCAGTATTCTGGCCTGGAGAATTCCATGGACTCTACAGTCCATGGGGTTGCAAAGAGTGGGGCATGACTGAATGACTTTCACTTTCATAAGGCAGAGTAGTAACAGTACCTCTCTTGGAGGGTTGTTGAGAGAATGAAATCAGACGATGTACATGAAGTCCTAGGCACAGTTCCTCTTCGTAGGAAGCACTGTAGTGATGTTAGCTGTTATGGCGAACGCCCAGAGGAAGGAGCGGTTGATTGTAACCAAGGCTGGGAAAAGCTTCAGAGAAGAGGTCACGTTAAAATTGGGTGTTGAGGGAGAGGAGAATATTGGGTCTTGAAGCCTAAGGAGAATTTCACCAAGGGTGGGGGGCGAGGGATAATTCAGGCAGCAGAACCAGCACAATAAGGGTTTGATCTTTTCATTTTATTTTCCTTTTTGGCTGCACAGCCTGTGAGATCTTAGTTCCCCAACCACGGCTCAAACCCATGGCCCCTGCAGTGGCAGCACGGCTGGGCCGCAGGGGCAGTCCTGACAGTAGGAGATCTTTTGAGGGAAAGGGCTCCAACTGAATCGTCTCACCCCAGCACTTCTCTGGAAGGAGGAAGTAGATGGGGAGGGGCCGGGAAGGAAAGGTTTCTGAATCTGGACTTTATTAGTTGGTTCTGGGAACTTAGGAGTTTTCAGCAGAGGACCGAAACAATCATATCTGTGTTCTTAAAAGACAATCCTGATGGCAGAGAAGATGAAGTGCATTAAGCCAAGCATTAACCGTGCCACACTTGCCACTCCTCCCCTTCTAGGGTTGCTGCCTTCCGGTATGTTTATGAAGAGTGAGTTTACCTCCTGCCTCTTCCTGAGTCATCTACTTAGCAGCCCTTTCTCCAAACTTCACGTAGCCCACCACCTGTCCCAACACCATCACGGGCTCCACCTGGGGTCCCGGTCACGTGATGGAACCAAGGCTGGGTCCTCTTCAGAAAACGTACATGTCAGGAAAGCCACACTCATCTTTATGGTCCTGTCCTGGAAAGCCCCGCCTCCAGAGCATGTGTACAGGATGGGGACAAAGCCCCCAGGCATGCTGATTTCAAAGTATCTGTAGACTCCCCTCACTTATTTGTATGAGTGCAACACTTACTCACATCCTCTGCGTTTCTTCCACGGTGGCGGTTGGAAGACTTCCAAGCAGCCCTTGGTGGCAGTTTTTAGGTTTTCATCTGCTGGTTGGCTGTTTGACTCATGACACTGTGAAAGAGGTCCTTTCTCAACTTGGCGTAACAACAGACTTGCTGAAAGGGGGTAACAGAAGGTGATTTGAATGCTGGTAAGAAAAACTAAGATCAGCCTGCTAAACATATTCATCCTCAACACCCCAGAGTAATAAGCACAAAGAATTCAATGATTTGCTTATGGACGTACTCAGTCCCCTACATCGCTCTCCTGTCTTGAGATCTTCCTTCCCTCCCTCTCCCAAGAGACACTGCTTTCTCAAGTCTCCCCTAAGCATCACCTGTAAGGCCTAGGAGCTGCTGTTGCCTGAGAATTCAACCAAGGTGACCCACGGTGCATGGTAACCCATAAACACATTCCTCTGAAGTTTGAGTTACTCTGGTTTGGTCTACCATTGTGAAAGGCGGGCACTCTGCAGCAGAGAAGGCCACTGGGGACTTTTCAGTGGAGGAATCCATCAGGATATGCCCATTTCTCCTTCAGAATGCAGTTACAGAGCCCCTTCCCTAGGAAGCCTGCCTTGAGCCTAGGCTCAGCCAGGAGACAGGGTCCCCAGGCACGGAGGACGATCTGCTTACCACACGTCAGATGCTATGCCCTGAATGTCCCCTGCGTGTTCCATTTAGTCCTCCTGGTACCCTGTGAAGTAAGCACTTATTACAGTACCCGCTTTTAAGATGAGAAAACAGCCTTAGGTTTCTGTATCCATTTCCTACTTCTGCTGTAGCAAATAACTACAACCTTGCAGGCATAAACAACATACACTTATTATCTTACAGATCTGGAGGTTGGAAGTCTGTAGAGGGTTTTGCTGGGTTAAAACTAGAGTGTAGAAAGGACTGTGTTCCTTCCGGAGCCCATAGGGAGTCCACAGTCCATTTCCTGTCTTTTCAAGTTTCTGGAGGCACCTACATTCCTTGGCTTGTGGCGTCTTCTTGAATCTTCAAAGTCAGCAGCGTAGCCTCTTCAGACCTTTCTGGCTCTGAATTCTGTTTCCATTATCGCATCTCCGTCTTTGACCCTCCCGCTTCCTCTTACGGGGACCCTTGAGATTACTTTAAGCTCACTTAGATAATCTGAAAGAATCTCCCCATTTTAAGATTCTTAATCACATCTTTGAAGTCCTTTTTGCCAAGTAAGGCAACACATTCACAACTTCAAGAGATTAAGACATAGATATCTTTGGGGTCATTCATCTGCTTCCTATAGCTTGTATAAGCAGTGGAAACAGGATTAAAGTCTAGGCTTAGATCTAGGCTCTAACTCCCAAGCCAGTACCTTTACCTACCACCATAGTGAAAGGGAGGAGAAACCTAGAGACATTATCCCTCCTGGTGGTGGTGGGGAGAAGGGAGAGCCTGCTCCAGATAGACCCACCATGGAAGACTGGTTACACATCTAGGTCAACCTGAGTTATGGGAACCCTTCTACAGCTTGAGAGTTGAAGCATCCATGCATTTACTTAGCAGATTTGGGTGTGTGTTCTGGCTGTGCTGGGTCTTCATTGCTGTTCATGGGCATTCTCCAGTTGCAGTGAGTGGGCACTACTCTCTAGTTTGGTACAGGGGCTTCCCGTTGCAGTGGCTTCTCCTGTTGTGGAGCACAGGCTGTCCAGCACATGCTCAGTAGTTTCAGCTCATGGGCTTAGTTGCTCCACAGCATGTGGGATCTTCCCGGACCAGGAATCAAACCTATGTCCCCTGCATTGGCTGGTGGATTCTGCAGACTCTCAACCCCTGGACTTTCTGGGAAGTCCCACTTAACAAATCTTTATGGAGCACCTAGTGTGTGACAGACGCTGTTCTCAGTAAGCATCTAGGTTCTCTAGTGATGAACAGCTCAGCCCCATGTCTTTGCCCCCATGCAGGTCCTTCTAGAGATGTATTAGTTTCCTAAAACTTTCATAACCAATGGCACACACTCAGTGGCTTCAAACAGTGAAGATTTATTCTCTCATAGTTCTGGAGGCTAGAAATCCAGAATCATGGTATCAGCAGGGCCATGATCGCTCTGAAACCTCGAGGGGAGAAACCTTCCTCTCCCCTTCAAGCTTCTGGTGGCTTCCAGTGTGTCTTGGTTCGTGGCAGCATATCTCTAACCTCTGCCTCCAGCTTTACGTGGCCTTTTTCCTCTTCATGTGTCCAAATTGTCTTCTCCTTTCTCTTGTCAAGGCACTGGTCATTGAATGCCCTAAATCCAGAATGACTTCATCTTGAGATGCTTAACTAATGACATCTGCAGAGGCGCTTTTTCCAAATCAGGTCACATTCTGAGGTTCTGAGTGGACATGAATTAGGGGTGGAACATTACTGACCCAACTACATGAGGGAAGAGTGAAAATAAATAAGAACATAGCGTGTCAGATGTGATCACCCTTAGGAAGAAAAATAAAGCTGAGGAGGGGGTAGGGCTTGCCAGCTGGAGGCAGGGGAGGTTAGTTTCAATCAGAAGGTCCTGGGAAGCCTCACAGAGAAGAGGGCAGCTGAGCCAAGACCCAAAGGAGCGCACTCCACCTTGGGATGTCCCCTTTGGAGGCTGTGGCCAGGAAGTCAATTCATGACAGAAGACGGCTCCCAGTTCTGCATCCGTCCCCCCTTTCCTTCCAACCTGGGACGTGTCCTCATGCTGCATTCTGTGCTGTGACACTCCTTTATGGTCCAGTGAGGCTCTAACGGCAGCGATCGGGAAAATAATGGGATTTGGGGGCCGCCCCTCCTCCTTGTGTGAGGACCCCATTGTGCCGACTAATTGTGTAGAAGCAAGCAGGACAACTGTCTGTGGGGTGGAAGCAGTGGGGAGCAGAGAGGAATATGTTATTCGGGCCTCAGGGCATCACTGAATTACCCTGGCAGAAGCCGAACCCATGCATCGGGGTTACCAAGGAGGCTGAAAGGGATGTGGGGGCCTTCTCATGCTGGAGGGGGGTCTTCGGTGGACCCAAGTCCCCTGGGTTCTTCATCATCTTTGTCAGCTGTTAGAAGAGCCATGAATATTTCAAAGCAGAAGGTGGAGAGGGGATGAAACCATGAAGGCGCCCAGCTTTTGGCACCCAGGCAGCTGACAGTGGCTGGCACAGAGGGAATGCTTACCATACTCAGAAGCCAGTTTTGTTCGGTCCAGCTTCAGTCTCCAAACTACTTATCCTCACATCTTTTAAATTGATGCTGTGTAGCTCGAGCAGGTACCATTAGGAACACCCCTTTTAGTAAACATATGTTTTAATGGAATAGTTTTTTTTTTTTTTTTTTTTGAAATGACCTTATCTCAGCAGGCACTTTCATAAGTATGTATTGATTGGCTTTTAAAAATTCCTCAGATGTTTTCACTCGTCTTGGTGACCTGGTACTTTTCCTGTTCCCAACAACAACTCCACATTGAAACCAATGTTCCTGTCTTCATTGGAAGCCTTCCTGCCAGGCTTTGATGTTTTTGCTCTTGAGTACCAGTGAGGTTTTGTAGCGTTTGGGCCCTTGTATCCCGCTTAGGGAGAGTGGACCATTTCTGAAACACCCCATGTGCGATTCGATGTTACTCTTAGGAAGATGGGTTTTATTGCTGCCTGCTTTTTACTGATGGGGGAAACCGAGGTCCTGAGAAGCTGAAGAGTGCTTCCCATTTCAGAACAAATGTGTGGGAGAGCAGCTTGGAACCCAGATCTTCCTGACTTGAGAGACATCATTTCCCATCTTTATTTCCAGGCTACCTATTCTTTACGAACACCTCCCTTAAATTCGCCAGTTCAGGGTATGCCTTTGGAAATTAAAATACCCTCATCACCCACCAAAGAGCCACATGAGGTGAAGGCCACACATCCCTTTTTTGTGTGAGTGCTTCAGTCTGCAGATGTGGTGCACGTGTGCTGAATAGCTCCAAGTGTCCAGACAAAGGCCGGTTTCCCACCACGCCAGGCACTGGCCAGCCCAGTGAACGAAAATCTGTGAAACAACTTCTGCTGGTATCGTGGAGACATAGACAAGAATTTAGTCACTTGAACATTTAATTCTTAATCCAGTTCAGTGAACATGTGTTGAATACCAGCCATGGGCCAGGTCCGGTACTAGGCCCTGCTGCTGCTGCTGCTGCTAAGTCGCTTCAGTCGTGTCCGACTCTGTGTGACCCCATAGACGGCAGCCCACCAGGCTCCCCTGTCCCTGGGATTCTCCAGGCAAGAACACTGGAGGGGGTTGCCATTGCCTTCTCCAATGCATGAAAGTGAAAGGTGAAAGTGAAGTCACTGAGTCGTGTCCAACTCTCAGCGACCCCATGGACTGCAGCCTTCCAGGCTCCTCCATCCATGGGATTTTCCAGGCAAGAGTACTGGAGTGGGGTGCTGGCCCTAGGGAGACAAAAATGAATAAGGCTCTGCCCAGTGGAAGCTCGCAGGTTAGCGTGGGAAGCAGGTATCAGCCAATACACCATGAAAAAATGCCCTCAGAGCTGGTATTCAAGGCATGGGGAGACCCCAGAGAACCCTCAGGAAGAGGAGAAGGGTTATGATTAAGAACCTTCCAAGAAGCCATGAGCTGAGTCTGCCCCCTTACGTGGAAAGGGCAGGCTGCTTGTTGATCTGGTGTGTGTGAGCAATGCAAAGGGCAGACCAGTTACCCCTGTTGCCCAGATGCCTGTCACATCAGTATCATTTTATATGTGTTTGGCTTATGTCATTCAAACTTTTTACCTAAGTTCTGTTTCATTTGCCTATGTAATAAATATAGTAACAGCTACTAATATTTACTGAGGCATTATTGGAAGCCTCAGTTAAATAGATGGACGTTTCTGAAATAACTCTTCGATCTATGGTTTTGTAGGTGTGTGTTAACTAGATGTACATTTTTATAACCATTCCATGAAATAGAAATGATTATTATCTGCATTTTTGCAGCTGGAAAGCCTGAAACAGAGAGAAGGTATGATTTGCCCAACGTCACCCGCTTATAATTGGCAGCTCCACCCACCACTTCTTCACTAAGTTCTAGCCTGGTCTGATATTTAATTAGCTCCTTGCAGAGACCAGACTTTAAGTGAGCTCAGGTTCTTGGCACTTGCTGTTCCTTCCGCCGAGAATGCTGTTCCTACTGCTCTTGATGTGGCTAGGTTGTCTTCATCCTTGAGATCTGAGCTGAAATGCCATCTTTCTTTTTAATTTAAGTTTTTGGCCATGCTACATAGCTTGCGGGATCTCAGATCCCCAACCAGGAATTGAACCCAGGTCATGGCAATGAAAGGCTGGAATCCTAACCACTAGGCCACCAAGGAACTCCTTGAAATGCCATCTTTCTTGACCAGCTTACCTAAAGTAGTTCCTCGCTGCTATATTTTTTTAATTTCTGCTGAAAACTAGCCTTGATTTGAAACTATTTAAATTATTGTCTGCTTATTTGGTTTTGGTCCATGTGCCTCACCAGAATATAAGCTCATTGAGAGGGGAGCTTTAACTGGCTTAAACATCCATACATCCCCAGTGCTCGGTGTTTGGTATCTGGGGGGCACTCAGACAATACTTGTGGAAGGAACCCTAGATGTGGCCTTAGGCCCTAGGGGTGGCAAGGTGCATAAGGCAGGCTTTTCCCTTGGGGATCTTACAGTGTGGGCAGAGAGACAGGCAGTCAGCAACCAGCGCATTGTGCTGTAAGCGTGTGTGGGGTACCCATTCGGACACAGCAGAGGGCATGACTACTTTGCCCGGAGGCCGGGCAGACATGGAGGAGGTGATTCTGAACTTGGAGCACCATTTCACCAATATTGCAGGCCCTCGCACGTTCTGCACATGCCGAGAAGAGCTGGGCAGTTTTCCCCGCATGTGTTTATTAAGTAATTGCTCTTTGCGAAGTGCCATGTACTAACTATTAGTGATGGATGTCTTTAGGAGCTTGTAAGTTAAATAGACTTATCAACCCACGATTGCCTGGGGATGAGTTTGGAAAAGAAGGAAGAGGCTCGATCATAGTATTGGGTACCAAGATGAGCGTGGAAATGTGTGTTCTAGGCTCTAGGTCATGAAAGGGATGTAGGTAGAGGAGTCTGGTGTAGGTGGAAGGGTGCCATTGAAGATTTTTTAGTAGGAAGCGGTGTATCAGTTCTGGACTTGAGAATACCTAGGCATTGGTGTGGAGAGCTGACTAGAGGCAGGCCATTCAGAAGCCTGCTGCAGGAGCCCAGGTGAGGGCAGATTGTGGGAGATGGCATAGAGCAATGCTTGGAAAGAATAGGTTATCATCAGCTGAGTATGAGAGATGAGAAAAAAGAGCCAAAAGAAGCCTCAAGTTTTCCAGTTTGATCTTCCACTTGGATTATTATTGCTCATTAGCCAAGATTTAAGTGCTTCTCAGTGTGCATGGCTAGGACTTCTAATCCTTCAGTAAAAACGTTAGAAGACGTGCATTATCCATTCCTATCTTTAAAGTTACAAAGTATACCGGAATATTGAAGGCTCTGAGAATTCCTGCAATAGGGAAGATCATTTAATTTTATTTAACTAGTGTTTCCCAAATTTCTTAAGCCTCGTTTAATACTAACACCTAAAACAGCTTGAAGAACACACTTGGAGAATTGCTGAGAAATGGAATAAAACCTGTATTTTTCCCATAGGGCTCAGGCTCTGGGAGGATGTAGTTATTTTTATTTTGGCCTTTATGATGTTGTTATCCTGGAAACCTTTGAAAATTTTGAGCTGTTTGGCACAGTCCTAAGAGTGTGAACACCACTGCCAGACTGCTGAAATACATACCATGCTGTCTAATCTCTGCGCCTCAGTTTCCTCATCATTGAAATGGAGCTGATAACAATAATACCTACTTCCTGAGGTAGCTATAGGATCAACAAGTCCCAGAAAGTCCTAGAAACAGCACCTTGTCCCTGGAAAGGGCTCCATAGATGAGGGCCCTGGGGAGGGGCAGTAGCGGGTAGGAGATGAGCCGTGGACTTAGAAGCAGCACTGTCTGATTTGGTATCTCAGCCCCTCTGCTTCCTAACTCTGACCCTGGGAAGCAATATGGAGCCTTCTGGCTCCAGTTTTCCCCAGCTGTAAAAAGCAAGGGAATTTGTCGTACCTACTTCATAGATTTGTGAAGAATAAGTGAATCAAATCATATGAAAGAACATCTCCTGGCATGTTAGATGTTTTCAGTTTAAAAAAAAAAATCTTCTAAATTGTTTCTGTTATTAGCATCATTTTCTTATGTAGGTTGGCTTTTCATCACTGGAGCTGAAACGCAATTTTTCAGCTTTCCTGGCAAGTTATTTTGGTCTTGTATTTTGGCATCCCTCTTGGCTGACTCTGGGGGCCTAGAATTCAGAGTGGAGCTTGTCACAGTGACTTCTCATTCTCTCCTTTTCAGTTGAGATTGGTTTTTCCATCTCGTGGACTACCAACGTTAATGAAAGTCCCTTGATTCTCGGGACCACCTGGTCCCTCCTCTGGGCTCCGTGCCCTTCTGAAAAAATGCAGACATCTGTTTCAAATCACTTAGCAGAAGACCTTGGGATGCTCTTGTAGCAAAATCTTCCTCCAGTCACAGACACAGTCTCCTGTTCTGAGAGAGAGGCTGGATCTTTCCTTGTTAAAAGTTTTCTGATACTGTGTCAGTAGAGAATCTTTGGAACAGATCACACCAACCCTCCCATTCAAGCAATTACCTGATGTTTAGTTGTCAGTTTACATCAGGGACTGTCTGCTCTTAGTGAACAATTAGATTAGAGGATGCTGATGAAATTCGAGTGGCAGGAAGTACAAGTTACATTTCTGAGTTTAGAGTTTCTATTTCAAGGTTGAGTAAGTAGTAAATTCTTAGGGAGAGATTCTAGCCTAATAGAGTCAGATTTTCAAGGTCCCCCAGCCCATCCCCTGGGCATTTCACCTGCCTGCATGCCTGGAAACTTCGGCTCATTTCTAGAGGTGGGTCTCCCAGTTCTTTATGTCGACATGAAAACAATTAATAATTTAAGTCACCCCCATTAAAAAATAGAAATACTGTATAAATGCAATACTGTAATAATAAATTTAAAAGTCGATCCAGCTGGGCACTGTTCCCAGACTACCAGCCAAGCAGAAACACAAGTAAAGAAGAAAAACTGCTATAAAATGCAAATGGATTCAATCTCATTGTTTTCTGCTACTCTTATATCGCAAATATATAGAATTGAAGTTACATCACAAATAAATAGGTTTTTCAGGTTAAAACCTGGAGACTTAATCACTATTTATAACATTATTTCTATGGGGAAGAAAAGTGTATTCCATATTACAAACCGAGGGTTTGCAAGCCAATTTTTGGAATACAATAGACTTGCGAGTTGGGGGGCTTCCTGGAACCTTAACCTCTAATTGGGTGTTTTGTATTCAGAGCTAGTGATGGGTGAACATGCAAGGCCTCTCAGAACCCTGCTCTGTGTTTCCCTCCCAGATCCATGCTCCTCTCTTCATTCTGGAGGCTCTGTCTCACCTTCTTCAGTCTATGCTCCTGGCGTCTTCATCTCTGTCGCCTTGTCCTGGCCCAGCCCCACCCTCCAACCACTAATGGGGCCCAAGGAAACCAGGAGGAACTCTAAATGTCATTATTTTTGTGCAGCTTATTAAATGGCAGTTAGGATCCTGGCAGGCTACAGTCCATGAGGTCGCAAAGAGTCAGACATGACTGACATGTCGTAACACATAGGGCTCACAGATGACCGTGCAGCTGCGTGGCCAAGTGTGTGGCTCTGAGAGCAAACTTCAGACGCTTGAACCTGTGAAACCTTGGCACATTGTAAACACCTCTCTGAGCCTCCATTTCATCCCTATAAAGCAACGTGGTTTTGAGGACTAATGTATATGCATGCTCCGGAGAAGGCAATGGCATCCCACTCCAGTACTCTTGCCTGGAAAATCCCATGGACAGAGGAGCCTGGTGGGCTGCAGTCCATGGGGTCGCTAAGAGTTGGACACAACTGAGCGACTTCACTTTCACTTTTCACTTTCATGCATTGGAGAAGGCAATGGCAACCCACTCCAGTGTTCTTGCCTGGAGATTCCCAGGGACAGGAGAGCTTGGTGGGTTGCCGTCTATGGGGTCACACAGAGTCGGACACGACTGAAGCGACTTAGCAGCAGCAGTATAGGCATGCTCAGTCTTGTCTGACTCTTTGTGACCCCTGGCTCCTCCTGTAGCCCTCCAGGCTCCTCTGTCCATGGAAATGTCCAGACAGGAATACTGGAGCTGGGTGCCATTCCTCCTCCGGGGGATCTCCCCAACCCAGGGATTGAACCCACATCTTCTGCGTCTCCTGCGTTGGCAGGTGGGTTCTTTACCACTGGGCCACCTGGGAAGCCCGTGAGGGCTAACAGAGGAGGAGAGATCATCAACACTCAGAACGGTGGTAGTTCCCCCCTGTAGATACCTGGTGGGGTGGTGACTGAGGGACATCAGGGTTTGGAAAGATTTCCACGAGCTCAGGAAGCAAACACACTGTCGGCAGATACTTTCTGAATTTGAAACAGCAAACTTAGACAAGTTTCTGGAATCTCCCTGTTTGTGAGTTTTGAACAAACTAAGAGTTAAGGGGAAGGGAGGGGAGGTCCACATATGCATATAGTTGAACAACAATCTCTAACTCTTATTATTTTGAACAGATTCAGCTCTACAGTAGATACTATGAACAAGCCTTCTTAAGTAGTTTAATTCATTAAATTGAATTCATGGTCCTTTCACCTAGCAAAAGTTTTTGTTTTTTTTTTTTTCTTTTAATTAACTTTTGGTTTTGGGGCTTTTTTTTTTTTTCCTTCAGGCAGTTTTTTTTTTTCCCCATTAATGCTGATTCTAGTAATTTACGAGTAGTCTAGTGTCTGCTAATGTTGGCCTTATTTTGTAGGCATGAAATCTAGCTGGACGTAAGGGCCAGAAAAATATTAATTGGGAGTCCTAGAACTTTGGGAAAGACGCTCCATGGAGACTGGGGCAACAGCATAAGATGAGAAAAGCAAATACATGGCTGCCACTTTTTTCCCCAGAATATGCTCATTCTAATTTGAATCCCATTTTCTTCCTGTCTTTCCTCGTATCGGAAGAAATTATCATGAAGTCAGTTAAGGAAGCAGCCTATCTGAGGTTGCTTCACTGAGGATCAGCCTTGCCGAGACCTGAGTCTGAAAATGAGATTTTCAGATTTTTATCTGGGCAAAGGCTTAAGTGTCTATGCACTTGACCATTGCTTTTGTGGATGTATAGGAACAAGAGTGATGGCTTTCAAAAGGGACCATTTTGGTTTTGTTTACTAAAACGTGGGAACTCTGAGGTCTGTTCCCCTTCCTAGAGAAAGTTTGTGTGGGTAATGTGCTGTCATGAAGATTTTATCATCTGCAATATTGAAGAAATAATAAGATGTTGTTGATTGACCATCTGGTTATACGTTCTTGGCGTTATGGTTTGCTTTTTAATTTTTATTTTTCAGCTGGTGAGAAAGAAGGCATGAGATCTCAAAGGTGTTTTATAAACCAGGAGTTTATGTTTAGTTGCTTAACATGGTTAAATTTTGTTTTCGCCTTATACAAAATAGGAAGTGAAAGGTCTATTACATATATATATACACACACATATATAAATATATATATGCTTCAGTGTTAAGTCGCTTCAGTCCTGTCTGACTCCTTGCAACCACATGGACTGTAGCCCACCAGGCTCCTCTGTCCATGGGATTCTCCAGGCAAGAATACTGACGTGGGTTGCCATGCCCTCTTCGGGGGGATTTTCCTGACCCAGGGATCAAACACGTGTCTCTTACATCTCCTGCGTTGGCAGGCAGATTCTTTACCATTAGCACCACCTGGGAAACCTATATATATATATATATATATAAACATATGTATTTTTTCCCAAAAGATAAACTGAAAACCTTAGTTTCTAATTTGTCCCCTCTCTGGCCCCCAATTCAAACTTTTGGCTTATATTAAAAATAGTCTCTTCACTAGAAGTACAAGTCAGACATAAACCCTAAAGAAACTCTAGAAAGAAACTCACCTACAGAAAGGACCTATAGAGATTTCATATTTCATCCATTCATTCAAAAATGTTTGTTGAAACCCTAGTATTTGCATATCATGCTGTCAGACACTGAAGCTCTGCAGAAGAAATATTAAAGATATTCTCCCTTCTTTTGAGGAGGTTACAGCTTACTGGGGGCCGTGATATAGACACGTAAAACAGTTAAATTGTAATTCAAGGCAGCATATGATTAAATACCAAAATGTGTGGTTCCAACAAGAAATGTTACAGGAGTTCAGAAAAGGGAGTGATAATTCAGTGGCACTACTGTTTTCTGCCTACAAATTGGCAAATTGTAGCACTATTTGTATGAAATATTTTACACTTGTTTTTTTGGCAGCCTTAGGCCTTGACTCCCAGGCAGTATTAAAAGCCTACAAAAACATTTGTACTCCATTCTCTTTAGAACTGGCTTTTTTTTTTTTTTTTTGGCCTCCTCTTAGACAGAGGAAGTGCCTTATACAAACTGGAATGCCCCTGAGAGAGAGGCAGGTCGTTTTTGACAGTCATCATCGCTTTCTAATACAAAATGGGGAACCAGCCTTGTCCTTCTGTGTGTTTCAATCCAGCAGTATGTGTCCCTCCATTGAAAACTCTCCCTGACATTGAGAGGAGGTTTAATTTGAACTTAATGTCCGTGACGGACGAGCTAGCCATCAAGGGTCAGATAAATTTATGACTGTGGAGAATTGCTGATGAAAATCCCCCTGGTCCTGATGTTGGAGAAGGAGCCGACACAGGTGGAGGAGAGCTTGGACACAGATGTGCTGCCTGGAAGCAGGGTTCCCCGAGATGCAAGGATATGATGACACGCTGTAAGAATTGCACTTGGGGGTGATGTCTAATGAAACTCACTGGCTTCCTGTTCTATTTCTGTCATATTCAAATTAGCGCAGCGCTCAAAGATGAAGCCGTGAGGCCTAAATTTATTCTTAAGACTTTTTTTTTTTTTTTTAAAGAGAAGAAGAAAAAGAAATAAAATGCGTGTCAAATATACTGTTTGGGACCACACTGGTCTCCACTCACTTCCTTTCAGGGACTCCCCAGAGTTGAATGAGGTTATTATTTAGTTGCTTTCAATCTCATGTGATTCATGAATTTTCAGCTTCTTTTAAAACTTACTGGGTCTCCTCCACCGCTTTGTTTTAACCTTGGACCTTGAGAAGGCAGAGGTAACAGAGGTTTTGTTCTTTCCTTGATACCATTCAGTACAACGTCTGTGGAGTCTAACACCATTTGGAAACCAAGTGACCTTTGGCGTTCATTCTTGTTGAGTTGGCCGCCCTGCTGGTGAGGCAGGAGCTCCCAAGTTCGCATGACCTAGAGTGACCAAAACAGGCATAGGCAAAGCGTTGATTTCGCCTTCAGCTTATGGTGGTGTTTAACAAAGTAGCTGACCCTGACCACAGCTTAAGATTTCTTTGGGGACAGCCTCTGGGCTGGCTGACTTGGGGAGGTGGCCCTGGCAAATGTTTCACCCAATAGCTTTTGATGTAAGTTGGTATCTGTCTAAATAAATGTTATGTAGCAGATGGTTCTGGAATGTCTTATCAAATTCTTGGGAAGACTCTGCCCTTGCAATATGTTTATTTGATTATCATACTGCAAAGCACAAAAATGGCCCCTTCTTTTTTTTTATTTTAAACAACAGTAAAAGTTACACAGTAGGTTGGTATTCTGGAAATGAATGGCAAACCTAAAACGTTTATGATGTGTAAACCTTTTTTTGGGCTGTTCTATGCTAGGTTTTTCTAGAAGGTAGTGCTTTAATTTTAGAATCCAGGAGAGGATGTGTTTTGGATGTATTTGCAGTGTCATCTTGAGAGATGGCTCAGGAGTCTAAGTTCAGCATGTCCACATTTGTTCTCAGCTCTGAGACATGATGGAAAAAATGCTTTGCTGGTTTCCTGTTGCTTTTCATGGTTTTAGCATCATGTTCTTATTCTCACTCGAAATCAATAATCCTCACACAAAGTCTGGCATTTTGTACTGAAGCCAAGTATGAGAAAGTTTTAATGATGCATGTTTGGGGTTGCTATTTTGCTGCCCCCTCCCTTTTTGTTTTTTTGATAGGTGTACTTTTAAAGAAGATTGTGAGCATTTAAATAATTCAGAAAACTGGCTGGATATTTTATCTGGAGCTAAAAAGTGCCCTCAAATTCACCTATTTCGAAGCAGTAAAGATAAGGTAAGAGGAAAGATTTTAAATTTGTCTCTATTGTCTCATTTTAGTCAACTGATGCCAACTTCCTTCTGTGTGTAAAATACCTATTAATGATCAAATAAGCTTAGTTATGAGAATTCACTCAGTTAACTGACACTGTGTGAGCATCAATTCCTGTACATTCTGCAAGGTGACGGGGAGATAGCAGAGAACGAGATGCATCGTGAACCTGCCCTCATGGAGTTTGTCATCTTGTGGAGCTGAAGATGACCTTCAGTTGTTGAAATTAAGGAAAAATGGACTAATGTCATTGGAAAACATTGATTTTAAAAAAGAAAGAAAAAAAAAGTTCAGATTCATGGTCTACAAGATTCCTTAAGTGCGACTTAAGTACTGAATTTTATTTTGTTTTTTAGTTCCTTTTCTTGATGTATTTGGGCTTTTGACAACTGTCTTGCGTGCATGCCTTCAGGTGATATTGATGGGGAGAGAAAGCAATATGGGCAGTGAATATTGCAAGGGGGGCGGTCGCTTGAAAAGCGCCTGGGCTCTTGCTGTGACAGTACTATACTGCCTTTGGCAACACATCAGGCCTGTCATTGGATGAGAGAAGTGAAGCGATGTGAGCATATTCATGCATTTTCAGATTTACACACCAGCCTCACCCCATGGGAAAATGGAATTCCTGCCTTGCAATCTCAGGGGCTGTAAGGAGACATTTTCTCCCTAATTACAGCTCTTGTATTATGAATAACTATACAGAATCACCATCAGCAGCCAGTTGACCTGTCTGCTGAGCTCACTCTGTTTTATTTGAATGCCACATTAACAAGGAGATGGGCCACTTTCTCTTTCCCCTTACACTTTGCCATTTCAAATAGCAAGAACTGTACCACTTAAGATGATTTAACATTTAATAAAAGAGAGCCAGAGCATTTAATGAGTGATAAATAATAAAAGAATCAAGCTTTCAAGTCATAACTGATCAGAACTCATGGATTTCAACTTCTGTGGCTGTTGTTACTTTCTGTCGCCCTCCTAAGGGCGAGGGTGTAGAGGATGGGTTGGGGGGTACCCTCCCAAAAAGACCCTTCAAAGCTTTCATCCAAACCTCCACCAGACCTGCACTAGCATGAGCAGATTCTATGGAAAAAGATGCTTAGGTATCTAAGTATAGGTATGGCCAAATTTTTATTTCTGTTATCAGTCTGAAAAATAGCTGACTTTAGTGCTGATAGAGACTGCTAGAAAATATCATGATCATTGAATATACCCAGGACTCTGATAAGTGGTTATGATTACGCATGGCTCTTTTTCTTTTATCGTTTTGAAAATGTTAAGGGGAGTGCTTAAGCAAAGCGCGGTGAGGAAAAGTAAGCTGCTCATTGACTAACAAGAGCCGCTTACACGGTTTGCTTGCCTATCTTTGGGTTCACCAGCATAAAGTAATCACCATTCACATCTAGTCTGGAACATGTTTACCACCCAGAGAACCACTGGTACTTTTCTTCCCCACCTTGAGTCCCAGTGTGGTTTACCCTAATCCCTCTAGAGTCTTCCCACGCAACCGTTACCTCGCTCTCTCCAGCTCACCACCACCCTCAAGGTAAAGGAGATAAGACTTTAGCAATTTGAGTAAAGCTGTTCTTTGAAGCCAACGTTGGGCTGATTATTTTAGTGACATTGATAAGATGTCTGTCTCCAGCTCTTGGTCATATTATTTCAAAATATTTCCCATCTTTATGGTTAACTGTGGTTTGCTGAGAGTCTCAAATCCTTGGTTATTTAAGTAATTTCTTATCCTGAACCTATAGAGCTGGAAGTCTATTGTCCTCTCCAGTTCCAGCTATCACAATAACTTGGTTCAAAGCGTGTTTGCTCACTGCAAATAACATTCTAGTAACTTTCTTGGTACCAAAAAAAAAAAAAAAAGATGCATATAATCCAGAGCCTCTTGTTTACACAAGACAATTAGAAGGTAGTATATTCTCATCCTTGTTATGAAATTGGCATTAAAAAGAGAGGAGTAGAGCAATTCTAATTGCCTTGGAGGAATATTATGAGATTTTGTTGAATAAAAATACCAAGATGCAGAAAAGTATATATAGCGTGGTCTTATATTGATCCAAAACTGTCCCTCTATATGTTTATGTCTATGTCTCTATATGATTGAGCATGGAGAAAAACGTGAGAGAATTCATACTAGGTTGTAAACATAGGCTCCCATGATGAAATAATTCGTGTGGTGGAGGAAAGGTCAGAGATAGACTTAAAAAAAGAGAGGCAACTGAAATCTTCATATACACAGACACACACAAAAAGGGATGCATGGCACCCCATTTTTACATTATGTAAAATTATATGTTTGGATGTGAGAGGTGGACAATAAAAAAGGCTGAGTGCCGAAGAATTGATGCCTTCGAATTGTGGTGTTGGAGAAGATTCTTGGGAGTCCCTTGGACTGCAAGGAGATCAAACCAGTCAATCTTAAAGGAAATAACCCTGAATATTCACTGGAAGGACTGTTGCTGAAGCTGAAGCTCCAATACACTGGCCACCTGATGCAAAGAGCTGACTCATTGGAAAGTCCCTGATGAAGAAAGATTGAAGGCAGGAGGAGAAGGGAAGAACAGAGGATGAGGTGACTGGATGGCATCACTGACTCAATGGGCATGAGTTTGGGCAAACTCTGGGATAGTGAAAGACAAAGGAAGCCTGGTGTGCCACAGTCCACGGAGTCACAAAGAGTCAGACATGACTGAGTGACTAAACAGCAATACCTATAAAGAGATTTTTAACAGTAAAAATGTTTTATACTAATAAAAAGAGAAAAGATGTAGGAATAAAAGTATTTCCCACAAATAGCATGGTTCCTAAAAGAGAAAAGAGAAACATTCTTTTTACAAATCAGAAGAGAAACATGGAATTCTGTCACTGAGACAACCAATATTGTTTTCAAAGTCGTGTCCCATGCACGAATGCAAGAAACAAGTGTTAATAATAGAAATAATTATTGGAATGGGATAGACAAAAATATTATTTGCTCATCTTAAGTGGGTATATTGATATATCTGTAAAATCTAAATATATTAGCTCTTAAAACTATTCAAATTAATAAAGGTCAAATAAAGTGCTAATGTCCAGTAAACGTTCAAGTATCAATAACCTTATGACATGTAAGATAAACTGTTAACACATTAATAAAAGATCCCATTCATTAAAAACAATGGAAATACTCAGGCTCAAACCTGCAGAGTGAGGCATGTACATTGTGCTTTAAAATTCTTTTTACTGGGAGATACGTGTTGAAGCCACCTACCAAAACAGTGATTTTGACTGTGCAATAGTTTTTCCAATGTTCTATTTTCTAATAGTATTTAGATAGTGAGGCAGTGGTCTATTGAGGCTAATTATATTTCGTAATAAGGAAATCTTATCAATTAAAAGTATAAATAAACATAAAACAGGTATTTTCTTGAAAGATATGAAAGCATGTTAAACATATCCAGACATATACTATGTTTCTTGGTGGGACAATATCATTAAAATGTCACTGTTTCCTCAATCTGTTGTCTAGATTTCATGTCATCCCAGTAAAAATTTGAATAGTTTTTGTCTTAAAAGTGAAGTCATTCAGTCATGTCTGACTCTTTGAGACCCCGTGGACCTTGGACTTTTCCAGGCAAGGATACTGGAGTGGGTTGCCATTTCCTTCTCCACAGGATCTTCACGATCCAAGAACCGATCCCAGGTCTCCTGCACCGTAGGCAGACTCTTTACCGTCTGAGCCACCAGGGAAGCCCTGAAATTAATGTATAAAATTCATCCGAAATACTAATGTGAATTGGTCAAGAATATCCAAGATATATATTGAGAAAAAGAAAATTCTTTAAGCAAGACCATTTCCATATGATTATAAGCACATATATAGTGGCAATAACTTAGCCCATGACTCTTGTTTACAAATGAGAATATAGGGACTTCCCTGGCAGTCTAATGGTTAAGACTCCATGCTCCCAATGCAGGGAGCATGGGTGTGATCCCCAAGGGCTGGGGAACTAAGATCCCACATGCCTCGTGGTGCAGCCTTAAAACATAAATAAAAAATTGGAATATAGATTCATGGAATAGGCTACAAAGCTCAGAAATAGATGTAAAAAATTTAAAGATTGTTTATCATGAATTAAGAGGAAACGAATCATTTCATAAAAAGTTGCTGAAATAACTGGCTTGCAATACGGAAATGTAATTTAATTCACATTTTTTACATGAAATATAAATTTTAGGCTAATTAAGAAATTCATCTAAAAACCTAACACAGAAAATAATTGAGCGTCAGATAATTTGGAAGTATAATCTTCTTGGCTATGAAACAATATATCATGTAATAGCAAGAGAAAAATATTCATATACTTGACTTTTAAAAAAATCTATACCACAAAAAATAAGTGATGACTAAAGCTCATGCTTCAGGAAAAACATTTGCAACAGGCAAAATATTAGCTGCAAGATATGAAAGCTAGGAGAAAGTAAAAAAAATATAGAGACACCAAAAAATAAGCAGGCAAAATTGTATATTCTCATAAGAGGATGTTTAGAGAGTTAGACATAGATATGGAAATATGCTCAGCTTCACCAGTTATCAAATAAATACAAATTAAAGTGTAAATAAGGTTTGCTGACACCTAGTGATGGCGATACCAATTAACACAACCTTTTTAGAAAGTAATTTGATAGTAACATTTCAATAGTCATAAATATATTCATTCTGTTTGAAGCACTACTTCCAGGCTTAGACTTCTGTAGAGGTAATTTTAAAAAAAGAAAAACCATTTGTGTATGGATGTTACTGTTGTGACATGTATAGACTTAGAAACTTGGAAATTCCAAACTATTTGTCAATAAGAGGTAAGGTTAAGCAAAATAAGCTCTGTTGATAGAATGATAGAAATGTCATGTGACAAGAATTTCTTTGGCTCCATGGACATTACAAGCTAATTGACACTCAAACTTTGTATCTCATCTGACTTTTCGGGTCTTCATTCCCACTTTATCCAGCTTAATTCAAGAGTTATTACCTGGTAAGCATTCCTACTTTGGGTTCCTTAATCCAAGGCATCAGCTTTTTAACCATTCTTGCATGGAACGTAAGAAAGTGTTAGTCACTCAGTCATGTCTGACTCTTTGTGACCCCATGGACTATAGCTCACCAGACTCTGTCCATAGAACTGTCCAGGCAAGAATGCTGAAGTGGGTCACCATTTCCTTCTCCAGGGGATCTTCCCAACCCAAGGATCAAACCCAGGTCTCCCACATTGCAGGCAGATTCTTTACCATCTGAGCCACAAAGGAATCCTAAAGTCACATTAAAATACCTTCAACTCCTTGACTATCCCCTTCTTCCACTGCACTTGAAAAAAAAACCCAAAAAACTGTCTCCTTTTTTTCATATCAGTGTCAACTTCTGCCCCATTGTTCCCCTGAATCTAAACTCCATAGAGGTATTCCAGGAGACACTGTCAGTCCTCATCCTAACATGGCCATTTGGTTGCGTTCTTGAAACTCCCCCATTGCCTTCCGCAGCACACACTCTCCATAGCCTGTTCCTTCTTGACTCTGCCGCAGCCTCCTGTGCTGGCTGCCTCTCTCCCTGACCCTGACTCCTCGAGCTGGCTCAGCCCCAGCTTTGGCTCTTCCTGCAGCTGACTCTGCTTTGCCCACAGTCTTGCCCACTCCTGTGGCTTAACATGCCATCATATGCCCACGTTGCCCTCATCTCCCGCCCAGATGGCCTCTGAGCTCCAGACTCATCTCTTCTCAGTTATCACACAAGTACTTGACTGAACTCAACCAAAGCTGAAGTCTTGACTTTTCCATCCAGAGTCTGCCTCCTGCTCCCTGTGTCCCAACGCAACGTGCGGTACCTCTGTACATTCGTTAGCTCACCAGATCCTCCACAACCAGATACCCCGCTTCCAGTCCTGGCCCATGATACCTTTAAAGGGTGTCTTGGAGCTATCAGTTCTTTGCATTTCTGCTGCACCATCCTAGCCCAGGCTTCTAGCATCTCTCTCTCTCTCTTTAAAAACTTTTAATTGGAGGATAATTATTTTACAATGTTGAGTTTGTTTTTGCTGTACAGCAGCGTAACTCAGCTATAAGTATACATATATCCCCTCCCTCTTGAGCCTCCCTCCCACCCCTCCATCCCACTCGTCTAGGTCTTCGCAGAACACCGAGCTGAGTTCCCCATATTATTCAGCTGCTTTCCACTAGCTGTATTTTGCCACATGATAGTGTAAATATGCCAATGCTATTCTCTCAGTTTGTCCCGCTCTCTCCTTCCCCTGCTGTGTCTACAAGTCCGTGCTCTATATCTGCATCTCTATTCCTGCCCTGCAAATGGGCTCATCAGTTCCATTTTTCTAGATTCCATATATATGCATTAATATATATTTGTTTTTCTCTTTCTGACTGACTTCACGGTGTATAATAGGCTCTAGGTTCATCTACCTCACTACAACTGACTCAAATGCATTCCTTTTTATGGCTGAGTAATATTCCATTGTATATATGTACCACAACTTCTTTATCCATTCATCCGTTGATGGACATAGAGGTTGCTTCCCTGACCTGGCTATTGTAAATAGTGCTGCAATGAACATTGGGTTACATGCGTCTTTTGGTTTTCTTATGGTAAATGCCCAGTAGCTGTATTGCTGGGTCATATGGTAGTCTTATTCCTCGTTTTTTAAGGAATCTCCATACTGTTCTCCATACTGGCTGTATCAATTTGCACTCCCACCAACAGTGATCTCAATCCTGTGTGACCTTCCAGTTTTAGTCTAGTGAAATTTTGCACACTTCTGCTAGACTGTAAGCTCTTTGAGGGTAAGGACTATAGCTGCTTGCTTCACTGAAGTAGCAAATACCTTGTGTAGCACACGGCACATCTTTAACGTTTGATAAAGGTTTATGAAATAAACTGAATCCCATAGATAGAGGAGCCTAGTAGGCTACAGTCCATGGGGGTCGCAGAGAGTTGGAAACGACTGAACGACTTCACTTCACTATGAAATAAATTAATGCAATGATTACAGTTATGTAAATGCTGCGCATATGAGGACTGAAGGCAATGTGGAAAACTTACAGGAGCTACTGAAAACAGGACTTTAACAAACTTTCTGATACTTCCATTATCGTGTTTGACCAGTGTATTCCATTTAAGACATACTTGTGGACAGGGTAACGGGTGATAACGGTCATACGCTGAGATGTGCAGTCCAGGGAGAAATGCAGGGGTGAAGCATGAGGGAGACTTCAGCCAGGTGTTGAAGAGGAGCTGGTGGGGATGGCTGGGGGTTCAGGTCCCCTGGAGATGGCTGGACTTCAGCTCAGTGGATGTTGGACTGTAAGAACTTGTGTTCTTCCAGCATGATTCTGTGGCTCAGACACAGAACTTTTTTAAAGTAAAAAGATAGGGGTGCAAACCCCAGAGCAAAACAGATAGAGCTTATCCAAGGATGAGAGACAGTGGGTTCTTAGCTGGCCGCGCAGACTCTGGGCAGAGATCAGGAGTCTAACAGAAGATGGACACCTCCCAGTGGTGAGGGACTGCCACTCTTCATCGCGGATAATAAGCTGATCTCTGCCTGTGTTCCCACCTCCCTAATATTTAGCCCACCTCCCCACCAGACCCCCTGAATGCACCTGATGCAAAACGGGTCTCCCACTGACATGTTGTTTTCTTTAACTTTCCTCTTTTTTTCTTCTTCTTTGCTTTCTTTCTCCTCCTCCTCCTCCTCCTCCCTCCTTTTCCTGCTCTCCCCACCACAGCTTCTGCCTCCTAAATATAAACAAAACAATTTGTGTTTAGATGAGAATGCTTCATATCATAAAGATAGAAAATCTCCTAAAATTAATGCATATATTTAGTACCTTTCCAGTTAGACTCACAGTCCCGTCACCCTATTTGGGTAAAATGATCTTAAAGTTCATATGGAAAAAATAATGTCTAGAAAATGCTAAGAAAATTACGAAAATAAAAATAGATTTACCATAAATATATTTAAATCCACAGTCTTGAAAATTTGATGACATTGGGAAAGAAGTGGATCAATAGATAATTGGAGCAGGGCAAAGTTCAGAAGTAACTTGTAGGTATATGGTGATTTAATACATGCGAAAAGTGGTATTTCCATTCAGTTGGGAAAAGCAACTTTTTTTAAAATAAATGCTTGTGACCTAGCTGATTAACCATCTGTGTAAAAATAAAGTTGAGCCCATATCTTATCCTTTGATTACAAATAAATTCCAGATGGATTAAAGATATGTTTAAAAAATAAAACAACAAAGATGGTGAAACAATATTATATTTGTCCACAAGCAAGAGTTGTGAAGAACTTTATAACAATAAACTTTGTATTTGATCATAAAAACATATAGGGTAAAACACATACAAAATACAACACAAACAGTACATTAGAAAATAGTGTCAGAAATATGACAGATAAGGATTAATATCTATACTATACAGAGAGCTCTTAAGAATTGATAAAAAATACAAAGCAGAAAAATGGCCTAAGAATATGAATATGCGACTCACAATAGAGAAAATTAAATAGCCAATAAAACATCTCTTTCTTTGCGTCAGCAATCCAAGAAACTCTCTTGTGGCAAATCAGAAGGTCAGTTCCTTTAAAGCTCTAGGGTGCATAGAGATGACGGAAGAACACCACATAATTTGGTTCCTGTATTTTCCTCCCCACAGACGACAGTGACGGTGGTGGGGAGCTTCTCTCCAAGGCACTCAGAGTGCGTGGTGAAGAACGTGGACACGGGCAGGATGCTCTGCAAGGGCAAAAGCGTGCACAATGAGACCTGTACCTGCAACATCCCGACCAGAACAGCTTACAAAGGCACGTGCGCTCCACTGGTTTTTATCAGCATTCTTAGCGAACGAAGAAGGCAAGAGAACCTCGTGAGCCCAGAGTGCCCAGGGCAACAGGTCAAATGGCAGGATTTGAACAGCCTCACCCTGTAGACTCCCTCTCCCCACTCCCTGCACCCGCCCTCAGTCCCCCTCGCCTTTGCTCCTCTCCTCCTGTGGCCGCAGGCCCCCACTGTCGCCTGTGGCTGGAGAAGGATGGAGGCTGGCAAATCCCCCCTCAAGTTGCTTAGGTGAGTGGCAAGCCAGAGACCGTTGAACTTGACCCTTCCTGGATGGTTCAGATAGTTCAGGGATCTGAAAAGCTGGGAATGCCCTTGGTGAGATGAGAAAAGGAAATGGCCAATATTTTATCATCTGAAGTTCATTGCATTCGTTCATTCAAACAAATATTTATTGAGCATCTGTGAGCCAGACACTGTGCTAGGTGGTAGGGACACCATGACTGAGAGAGACTGATCTGTTCTTTGCTCACAGTATTCAGAGCCTCTTGGGATAGCAGCAAGTGACCAGCACCTGACAGAGCCGTGTGCAGCGTGCAGGGAACACGCGTGAGAAGCACACAAGGAGGACACCTAACTAGACTCGGGGGAACAGCGAGAGGGCGAGGAAAGCTTCTTGGAGGATGAGTAGCATTGAGCTGGACAAAGAAAAAGGGGAGCAGTATTCCAGGCAGAGCCCAGCTAGTGTGACCCACCAAAGGAAGGAAAAAGCTTTGTCTAAGGAGCCAAAAAAAGGTTCTATGTGGCCAAGTCAAATGGGGTAGAGAGTGGAGTGACAGAAAACGGATACCAAAGAAGGTACAAAGTGTCTGGCTCAAAGTAGCCATTGATGATCAATTCATTCTTGTGGAATGAATGGCCACAGGTGGAGAACAGGGCTGGAGGAGGGAAGGGCTGCATTCGGAAAAGTCTGACAGAAGGGAAGCTGTTGCAGTGATTCAGGTTGAGGGGACTGAGAGTGGAAGTAGCTGGCGGCAGATAAGGATGAAGAGAAGTGGGTGGATTCAAAGGATGGTCAGGGGTGGGGTGAATTGGGAGTTTGGGATTGATACATATGTACTATTGATACTATGTATAAAACAGATAACTAATGAGACTAACATAGTGTGTCGCAGAAGGAACTCTGCTTAATGCCCTGTGGTGACCTGGAGGGGAAGGAAATCCAGAAGCGAGGGGATGTATGTGTATGTTTTGTTGGTTCATTTTGCTGTGCAGTAGAAACGTAATATTGTAAAGCAACTATGCTCCAATAAAAATTAAGTTTTAACAAAAGATGGCTAGGAGTTACAGTGTATGAACTGAGGATTCATGAGTTCCTTTGGGTGAGAAAGACGTGGAGCCAAGTGCATGGTTATTAAAATGCAGGTCTTGCTCACCTGGAACATAAGCTTCCGAAGTATTTGAGATCACCGTGAAAAGCTAATTGATTGCATTCTTAACATTTTTTAATCTTTGTTTTAAATTGAAATGCAGTTGATTTATAGTGTAGTCAATTGTTTTTAAAGCTTCTGTCAGTTTCACCCAACCGTTCGTCTGCCCTTTTCTCTGGATGCTTTATATATTCTGAGCTGGCAAACAGACACACTTCCTACCTCCTGCACCCAGCTAGTCAGTGGCCATTACCAAACCTTTGTCTGTAGTCTGTAGTAGCTTCATGCCTTTCACCAAATTCTATCTCCCTTCTGCTTTGAAGTCATCTCTTCCATAACAGCCTTGATGGATTCTGCTCTAATCATCCTAATCATTCCAGTTCCCTCTGCCCCCCGACATGCACCGAAATGCACCCAGTCTTGGTACCCGGGTGATGCATGGAACTTGAACCACTCATAAGGTATTTCCTTGGCTATCCTGTCATGTTGCTGTTTCACCTAAATTTTTTTTGTCTCTTCTAGAATAGCTGAATGCTTTCAGGGCTGAGATCATATATACTCATTTCCTTGTGAGGTTTCCCAGGAGTGTTTTGTGCACAGTTGATATGCAGGAAAGTACAACTCTTGCTAGTCTCTGTCACTGGACACTTGTAGATCCCGATGACGTGTATGTTTCACTGGGAGTCCCTCAGTGCTTACTGCCCATACATTCATTCTGTTAACAGTTATCAAGTGTCTTATTCAAATGCTCTTGCTGAGAGGTCATGCCAGCCCTCCAAACCTCCTTGTCTTTGGAACCGAGCATTATCATTTCCACTTTATGTGAGCAGAATTTTATGTGGCATCCTGGCTTTCAGAATGAATGTTCCTGTTGTAGAGAAGCCTCTTAAAGTAAGGATTCTCAGACTTTTGGAATCAAGCACTGATCATATTTCAGCAGGAAAACTAGAGGTACCGACAAAGTTAGGCCAACTTATTAATTTGTCAAGGAAAGACTTTTCATTTTTAAAGTATCATCTGCTCTCCCCATTAATTCCTAAAAGGAAGAAGATACTAATACCAAAATGGGGGACAACGAAAATGTCACA
The DNA here is from genome assembly GCF_016772045.2 of Ovis aries. Classification (NCBI taxonomy): domain Eukaryota; kingdom Metazoa; phylum Chordata; class Mammalia; order Artiodactyla; family Bovidae; genus Ovis; species Ovis aries. Next base: position 130,495,244 of record NC_056056.1, read on the forward strand.
GAGTGCCTTGGTGCCTGGACACAACGGGATTTGAAAGGCACCACCCTGGGCTGCTGCCCCCAAACCTGGCAATACAGTCAGTACAGTACATGGGGAGGATTACAAACCCAGATTCCCAACACACCCCAGGCCTGCCAAGTCAGAGTATCTGGGAATGTAGCCCTGGAATCTGTATTTTCATCCGTTTCTCAAGTGATTCTGATACGCAACCAGATTTAGGAATCATCTTGGATAGAGGATGTAAGTTACAGTGATACAGGAAATAGGCTGTTTCTCTCATGGTGGTTTAGCACACTGTTGATCATATTGCTTTATCCTTTGGGGGTTTTCTAACTGATGGGTAGGTTTTCAAAAGCAAAAAGGAAATCCTTCCTCATACATTTGGCAACAGTTGACTCCAAGAAGATCATGGCTCCCAGCCCACCGGAGCCACACTTCGGAGTGTGTTGTGTAAACATTTGTAGTGTGGGTTCTTCTGAAGATGCAGGGTTTCTTTCTTCTCTAACATTCTGGTTATCATGTTCTAGGCAGTTCTTGCTCAGTGACTTGTTTTATTCTTATGCTGTGGCCAATTACAAGCTGAGATAGTGATTCTGGGGAGAGGATGAGCTGCAAATGGGCTGTGAAATGGCTTTTTCCTAGTGATTATCCATGGGAGGCCTGGAACGAGGTAGGCTGGGGTCTGTTTGGAGGCTTGTGCTGTGCACTTCGGCTGCCTGATGGGAATGGCCCCAGGGAAGAGGCCACATACTGATGGAAATGTTAGCAAACAGCTGGCACACTCCACCCTGTATGGGGAGGAGGCAAAAAATATTTATTTTCTGTATTTCCGGCTTTGCTTGATGATAGCAGGGCTTCGCCGTCAGTGACTGCTTTTCCCTCTTTGCTCCAGATGTTTTAATTGTCAACGTGACGTTCTCATTCGGTTCCTGGCGTGTGTCAAAGAGATTCAACTTTACCAACTGCTCATCATTAAGAGAGTAAGATTTTATTTGAAATGTAAATATTCTCTCATTGGTTTTACTTTATTTATTTGCTTTACTCTCCGATTTCCTAAAGAACTCTTTTGTGGAGGAGAACTTACCAAGGCGCCTTTTGGACCGTGGCCTAATGGGAGATAGGAGGGCCCCTGAGCTCATCAGCTGGCTTGTTCAAGCCCCACTAAGTGAGGTGGTGCAGCCAAGAGGCAAACGACTGTGCCTGGGTGTGTTTTACCCACAGGGAAATACATCTTCCCCCGACCCAGAGGTGGCCTTGAAGTAATAGGCAAAAGGGTGCAGCTAGGTTATCTGTAGATCAGAATGACTTTGAGAATTTGAGTCAAGGAAGAGAGTGGAGCATGAGGTAAAAGGAAGTCACAGTTAAAAGACAAGAAAAGGCGGGAGTCTGTGTCATCAGAAGAACAAGTTAGGACTTCCCTGGTGGTCCAGTGGTAAAGTGGCAATGCAGGGGACACAGGTTCGATCAGTGATCCAGGAAGCTTCCACGCACCTTGGAGCAACTGAGCCTATGCACCACCAACTACCGAGCCGGCTCTGTGCAATGAGAGAAGCCACCCTAACTAGAGAAAGCTCCTGTGCACAGCAATGAAGATCCAGCACAGCCATCAATAAACAGATAAATAATTTTTAAAAAAAGAACGTATTATTCATGACCCACATTATTGTACCATGTTTGGCCCTGTTGAGCTGCATACCCCCCTGAATTAGGACCGCACTTCCCTCCTTGCTTCTAAAGCAGAGTGAAGGCAGAGAAAAGATGTTTCCCAGATTCCTGGTTTTCCAACTGGAAAATGGGATGGACGTTTCCATGGAAATGATAGGAAGCTGTCTTGTTAGTGATTCCGTAGTTCTTTCAGTGGTATGCTTGACCAACTGGATGAGTGCCAAATGTAGGTTTCTGTGGGTCTGGCCTGGGAACCATTGTTTCTTCAGGGAAAAGGCAACAAACTGGAAGCTGAGTAGGGAGGCCACCCTACACCTATATGGACAGGAGCTGCCGGACTTTACCTTTACCACCTCGGCATTCTGAAAGTGAGTTCAGTGATTTCCAACAAACAGAATGAATTCAAGGAGGGGAAAAGCTAAACTTGTTACAGAAAGCCTCAAAAGTCCATGAAAATGGGGGGGGGGGGGGAGAAAAAGGGAGAGAGTTAAACAGAATTGTATAGCTCAAGGAGAGTTTAAACACGATACAGCTCCCCACCTCCAACTGTAAAGCCTGGCGAAAAGAAGTGGCTTGCCTCGGGTGCACAAGGAGGTAATTAAGAACCATATCTCAGACCCACAGCTCCCCAGAGGGTGAGTGCCCACCCTTTCCTGCCCTTTCCCTGGGTACCTACTTCCCTTTTGGAAAGCACTTAGTAAGGTCATCACACCTGAGGGTTAGCAAGCAGGGCGCAAGGCGCAGGCCTGCTTTGAATGCGTGTCGATGGCCTGGTAAACACTTAGGCAAGCCTGCGCTTGCTTGCTTTCTCCCACCAAAACTGCAGTTTCTGTAGGTCAGGCACCAAAACTGCCTTGGCATCTCTGGAAGCATATCTGAAATGCGAATGTGTCCCCCTCTGCCTGATCTGGTCCTCTCCTTGTCCCGGAGGCCAAAGCTCTCTCTTGCTTCCCTTAGCTACACTTCCAGACCCACTTCAATTTCCATTTTTACTGTTCTTGCTTGAACACTGATTATCCTATTAAGTGCTTTTCAAGTCTTCCGCTGTTATCCATGCATGGTTGTTTGATTAGTCGACACAATTCTTCCTTAATTTGATTAAAAAGCAAACAGTGGCACCCTGTTTCCTCCGCTTGCCAAGGTAGCACTTTTAGTTTCCCACCTTCCAGGCACTGGGCGGTGTTCCTGCTCCAGTGAGGGTGGGCTTACTGGGGATGGGGAAATGAGCGTCCAGAGGGAAGCTTACCTGAGGCAAATGAATAGCAGAACCGGATGCAGACACAGATTCAGAGGGTTCCTGTCATCTTCCAATGCAGCAGGTGACCCCAGCTTCAGGTTTCCATGGCAACCTCCTAGCAAGCGTCCGGATGGTCCGTCAGCCCCGAGGGCTGCCCAGAGCAGGGCGCAAAGTCAGTGGTCTGTCCCTAGCCTGAAAGAACGGTCCTGTCTCCCCTGGGTTCATCACAGTCTATCTAGGGACTTTTTTCTTCTTGTTTTTAATCCTTACACACAGCATCACAGAGGGAAATTCTAGGATGTGTGTTTTCCTAAAAATGCAGGAATTACATTGGTTTTCTGTGTTGCCAGATGTCCAGGATGTATCCGAACTGGCTGTGCCTGGTGTAAAAGTGAGAGAAAATGCATCCACCCCTTCACAGCTTGTGACCCTTCAGATTACAAGAGGAACCAGGTAAAGTGACATTTTTTGGGTATTACAGAGTTTCACCAAAAATAAATGTTTGTGACCACCCAGCCCTAGCCTGTATTTTGTGTTTATTTCAAACTCTGAATTTCTACCCATTGGGATGTTGAAGGAATGTTCTTCGTTTCAGGACCTCTGTCCAGTGGCTTTTCAAAAATGGACACCACCCAAAACAGCAGGAGGAGGAAGATTCAAGGAGAATATGAGTAACAGAACCACTTGGGGCTTGCAGGTCAGACCCTATTTTTGTATTGATGCTGGGAAAATCCCCCTTTAAATGGCAGTAACATCTGCTACTTTGGGTTCCTTTTGAAAATTCCCTATTTTGCTTTCTACCCAAATTCCCGTTTTACCTTTGGTTTTTAACCAAGTTTCATTTAATTGGCTCAATACATCAGAGGCTGCACACTCACATAAAAGAAATTAAAAATCTGTAATTGTGAAAAATGATGTTCTGGTAGAAGTCAAACTTTAAATCTGATGTCGTGATCTCAGGAAGAGTTAGAGGGACATCTAGAGCACATAGCACTGAGGGGATTTCAGTTTTTAACCACATTTATGATTGCATTTCTGAGGGGTATATGAGGGCTGGGCGTGTCTATGCAAACCATACAAATGAATCTCTTTGAACTGCTCTTCTTTGTAGAGACAATCTGACCAGTAGTTAATAGTGTCAAAACAAAGAGTTGTTTCTATGTAATAAATATACATTTCTCTTCATGTCTCAAAACTGTCGTTCCTGAAAAAATACTTTTCATGAAAATTTCTTCGGAAATTCCTCTTATTTTCTTCATAGTAAGTCACTAAGCTCAACTGACAGACGTGTTTTGGAAGAGAGAATATAACCAAGGAAACATTTCTGGGCAGATTGATGCAGTTAGCACACAAATGCTGGCGCCGTTCAGTCAAGGGAAATTAATTGAGCATCTACTATGCAGTGAAAACCGAAAAAGGACAAGTTCTTATTCTCATTAACCTTGGGTCTAGTGGGAGCAGACAAATCAAACACAGGAGCATGTTTTGTTCTTAAAGGCTCAGTTTTCTATTTCTTGACTAATCTGTGGCTTTGACACATCCATTTGCTGCTACTTAAGGTCAAGTGCCAATATAAATAAGTAACACATTTTTAATCACCACCAAACAGTTGAGAGTACATGTAGGTGAATTCAGTAACAAGCAGAGGGAATGTGAATCAAAATGGATTATGAAGTTAATTAGAGGCATTAGAAAAGCTTGGTGTGCCAATCTCTTCAGACTTTTTAAGTCTTTGAGGTTTTATTAAATGATGAGCCACTTGACTCTTCTCATTGGTTGATGAAACTAAGGCGTAGTGACAGGTGTTTAAATCAAAAAGGCAGTGGCTTTTAAAAAAATTAAACTTCTCTTTTGCTGTTGTTTCAGTTTTTTTTTTAATTGGTCAAGCACATATAACACAAAATGCACCACTTTTAAGTGTGCAAGTTAGTAGTGTTAAGTTCATTCACATTGTTGTCAGGCATCGCCACCGTCTATCCCCAGAACATGTTTCAGCTGGCAAAACTGAAAGCCCGTCCCCATTAAACAGTAACGCCTCATTTTCCCTTCCCCTTGCCCCTGGAAGCTACTGTTCTACTTTCAGTTCTCTGTGAATTTGACTACTCTAGGTACTTCAGATGAAGTGGAATCAAACAGGCTTCGTCTTTTTGCGACTGGCTCGTTTCACTTACTATGATGTTCTCAAGGTTCATCCATCCTGTAACATGTGTTAGGATTTCCTTTCAGGCTGAATAATGTCGCATTATTTGTATATATCACATTTGGTTTATTCAGTCATCCGCTGATGGACACGTCTATCATTCCATTGATGTCTTGGATTGCAGACATCTTTTGGCTATTGTAACTAATACTTCTATAAATGGATGTGTACGCATACCTCTTCAAGACCCTGTTTCAGTTCTCTCGGGTATATACTCAGCAGTGGAATTGCTGGATCATATGATAATCCTGTCTTTAATTTCTTTAGGAGCACCGTTCTGTTTTCCTTACCTCTCGGCCTTTTTACATTCCCACCAACAGCGTTTGAGTGTTGTGAGTTCCCCACATTCTTGCCAACACTTTTTTAAAAATAGTAACCGTCTTACTTTGGTAAAAGGTGGTATTTCCCTGTGATTTTGATTTACGTTTGCCTACTGTTGAGCGACATTGAACCTCTTTTTGTGTGCTTGCGGGCCATTTGTGTGCTTCTTTGGAGAAATGTCTATTCAAGCGTTCTGTCCGTTTTATAGTCAGGTTGCTTGTTTTGTTGTTGTTGTTGAATTGCAGGAGTTCTTTACATACTTTAGCTATCAGCCATGTATCAGATATATGATTTGCAAGTATTTTCTCCTATTCCATAGATGGCCATTGCACTCTGTTAATTGTATCCTGGATGCGCAGAGGTTTCACATTTTGTCCAAGTCTAATTTATTTTTTTAAATTTTGTTGTCTGTGCTTTGGGTGTCACATGCAAGGTTTCATTGCCAAATCCAATGTCATGAACTCTTATTCTAAGCGTTTTATAGTTTTAATTCTTGCAGTTAGGTTATTTGATCCATTTTGAGTTAATTTGCATATATGGTATAAGGTAGGTGTCCGACTTCATTCTTTTCTGTGGCTATCGAGTTTCCTAAGACAATTTGTTGAAAAAACTGTCCTTTTCCCCATTGAATATGCTTTGCACCCCTATCAGAAAATCATGTGACTATATATGCAAGGGTTTATTTCTGGGCTGTATATCCTATTCCATTGGTCTAGAGGTCTGTCTTTATACCCATAAAATACCGTTTTGCAGTAAGTTTTGAAATCAGAAAGTGTGCATTCTGAGATTTTTGTTCTTCTTTTTTGTGATTGTTTTGAAAGAAAACGTTTTATTCTGAGATAATGTAGATTTGCATGGAGCTGTGAGAAAATAATACAGAGAGGTCTCATATATCCTTTACCCAGTTTCTCCCAGCAGTAACATCTTGCCAGACAACAGGACAATGTCGCAACTAGGATTTGACAGTGACAACAGTGCAGATACAGATGAGCTCTGTCACCTCCAGTCCCCCCGTGTTGCCTGCCTGTGGTCATCCCCGCCCCTTCCTCCCTCCCCCTTGCCTGTTTCTGACCTCTGGCTACCACTAATCTGTTCTTCATTCTGTAATTTTATTATTTCAAAGATTTCGTATAAATGGAATCATCCAGAGGCACCCTTTGTGAACTGGTCTTTTTAACTCAACATAATTCTCTGGCAATTCATCCACATTCTTTTATGCATCAATAATGTGTCCCTTTCTATTGCTAAGTCATGGTTCAGGCAGTGACTTTTTACATTTTTATTTTAAAGAAAAAAATAAGGTCACTGCATCCTGGTTTCTTGTATTATGTCTTCTTGAACCTTTCAACATATGTGGTTGAAAGAACTGGGGTCACCAAGGAAATGGGAGAAAGCTGGAAATAAACAAAAGCCCAGACCTGTCTTCAGGGCTTCTCTGTGCATGACCTTTGGTGAAAGACGTCTTTCTGATGCTGAAATGTTTTCTTTAAATACGTGGGGATTCCCTGGCTGCCCAGTGTTTAGGACTCCGTGCTGCCACTGCAAGGCGTGTGGGTTCAGACCCCAGCTGGAGAGTTAAGATCTGGCAAGCTGCATGGCATGACCAGAAATGAATGAATGACTCAGTTCAGAATGGACTATTGGGAATGGAGGATTGTCACCGGATGGATTTCTCATGCTCTGTGATACACGGCTGTCTTTTCCTTATCACGTGGAATGTGTAAATCCAGATTTCCAGTGTGGCCCTCAGGTTGGCTTTGAATGAAGCACTGAACACTATTCCAGCAGAGAAGCCATCGAAGGCTTTCCTTCGGTGCGTCTTCCACATCACATACATACTGAGTGCTTCCTGTGTGCCAGGCATGGGGGCGTGAGATATGAGTGAATGGTACACAGTCTTGGGTGTCCTAATGCTGAGCTTGGATTGATGATCCCTACAGGTGTTGATTGTGCACTGAATATATACCAATACGCAGAGCTCCATGGATGCCATGAGGAGGACACACGTGAACCAGGAGCATCTCTGGTCATCAGTCTTAAGAATCTTATATGCACATAAGCGCATAAATAAGAATACAATATAGGAAATAGTAGCCCAGGAAAGGTACCAGGAAGTACACAAACGCTGAGAGCCTCTCTGTGCCCGGGGCCTTGTCTTAGTCTTTCCTGATTATGTAAGCCCGGGGCCTGGCAGTTAAAAACACTTCGTCAGTGCAGTTGGTTAAGTCTTTGATGGATGGATGGATGGATTGATGCAAGATGGCATGCAGCCGATAGTTAAGGGAAGAGACCCCTGGAGACGGGGTGGGTCTTCTAAGCATAGGGCCCGGGCACTGCGAAAGCATAGTGCATCACAGAAAATTCCAGTGCACCCCTTATGGGAGACCCCAAGTGATTTAGTTTGGCTGGAGCAGAAGGCTGCAGGAAGTTATGGGACAGAACAAGGTTGAAATGACCCTGGAGCCTGCGTCTATAGAGCCTTACATTTTGTTTTTCAGCAGCAGTAGAAGGCTCTTCAAGACTCTTTTTTTTTTTTTTTTTTCAATGCATGAATGAACTCATCTGAGAAGGAAATGGCAAACCACTCCAATAATCTTGCCTGGAGAACCCCATGGACAGAGGAGCCTGGCAGACTATACAGTCCATAGCGCCTCAGACTTAGCGTGCATGTGAGCACGTGGAACTTACGGGAGAGGGCTCCTGGCTGACTCCCTGTTTGGCTCTGTTGTCCTCATGCTCTCTCATGACCCTGTGAGCCATCCCTTGACCACAGCTTAGTATCATGGCAGCTCCCCCATGGGAACCAGGAACGGACTTAACGATGTCAAACCAGAAAGAACCCAGGGGGCTTCATTAGGAGCCGCTTCACCGGAATAGGGCAAATAACTTAAAAATCTATCAATATATTTGTCCTTTGGATGGAAAGTATTTTCAACGGTCAGGGCCAGTCTCTGTCAGAAACAGTTGGCCTTGTCACCCTGCCCTAACCTCTCTTCCTTCCTTTTCTTAATAATCTTATATCTGGGGCCTCCACCTGCCAAGAGAAGAGGTGACTGCCCTGTCTTTCCTGTCCTCAAGGAAAGGTTGTGAAGGTCTGTGATATGAGGTTGTTCTAATATTTGTTATACTTATCACTGCCGGGTAGAAATGCATGGTACAAAGCCATGTCTTCCTGCTCTCGGGAGATTCACATTCCTTCTCTTTCTTGTGAGTTTTCTTCCCTTCCTCCATCACGTATGATGTGCATTTTAATTCCTCACAGTCAACCCAAATCACCTCATTCAGGGTCCCTGCCTTAAAAAGCAAAGTCAAGTTTAACATGTGCCTTGTTGAGTAGCTTCTGTGGGCCTGGCACTGAGCTGCATGCTGTGGGGTTCACTGCCAGTTGCTCTCGTATTCATTCATTTGAAACATGTTTATTGAACACCTACTATGTGCTGGGCAGAGAGGCAAAATATGTGCCCTCGTGGAATTTTAAGAACTTATAATAGTTGGGGATGCATTTTTATGAAGCTTCTTAGTGTGTACGACAGAAAAAGCCATAAGTAGGAATGCCAGAATGTGCAAAATTGACTAGGGGTGGCCCGTATTTGTGAAGCTTGGGGTTATATCCTGAGCTCAAAGTGCCCCTTTATTGGAGCTTTACGACGGACCTGTTTTCCCCACCTGATAGACAAATGTTGGCTTGCACAGGGTCAGTAGGTTTGAACCCAGGCAGTCTAAGCCACGGCTTTAACCACTAGTATACACTGCATGGGGCTTCCCTTGTAGCTCAGTTGGTAAAGAATCTGCCTGCAATACAGGAGACCTAGGTTCAATCCCTGGGTTGGGAAGATCCCCTGGAGAAGGAAATGGCAACCCACTCCAGTATTTTTGCCTAGGAAATCCTATGGACAGAGGAACCTGGTGGACTACAGTCCATGGGGTCACAAGTGTTGCACATGACTTAGCAACTAAACCACATATATTGCATGACCTCAATGTAGTATCAATTATAAGAGTCAGTCTGGAAGGGACTTCTCTTGGGTGGCCTGGGCAAGCTGTCAGGCGTGTGTGTTAGTGTTGAAGACTTGGGATGGGGTGATAGGTTGGAGCATAGTCGAAGAAAAGGAGTTAGACTCAGGCAAGCCTGGTGTCTCCCCCAAGATGGGAAGAGCAGAGAAGGCTTGAGATGGGAAACCAAAGCCCTCGGGAGAGGGGAGCACCAAGCATCTCATATTGAAGTTGAAGCTCAACAGAGGGATGGGTTTTGATTGGTGGGGTTAAATCTGCAAGCAGGGGTCTCTAATGGAATGGAGGCATTGCCACCTTGGTCACAGAGTCCTGGGCGCCTCAACCAGGTCTGAGGAACCACATTCAGAAGGTTCAGTGACCGAGAATTGCTGCCTGATGGACTGGCCTCGGCAGCCTCCCCTTCAAGTCCCCCAGGTCAGAGAAGCAAGCCTTGATCTCTCTGCAGAAGGCTTTGGTCTGTCACCCGCTTGGAGGCCTCCTGCTCCATCTCAGTTGGCCTTCTAACTCTTGATAATTGCCAGGACCAAGTGGCGGTTGCATCTCAAGCTCCCTAGGACCAGTCCCTTCATGGATGGGTGGGCCACGAAGAAGCATTCAGCTGGGGGCTGAGCATCAGATGGACACAACGTTTTTGTTCCCATTAACGCTCTCATTTTCCTCTGGTGGGACTGTATTTTGGTGTTCTCTTTCTACATCTCACCTCTTTTTACACTTTACCATCTCCACTGCTGATTACCACTCTTCTCAATGTATACATTTCATTAATATATTACTTCCATCCTTTTTGGTCATTAATAAAGATGTTAAATAATTCTGAACCAAATTCTCACCCCTGTAGGGCCCTATAAGGCACTTTCCTTTAATTAGTTGTGCTACCTTTCATCTCTCTAATGTCCTTTGGTTTCAGATCTCCAGCTGGTTTTTTTTTGAATCCATCTGACTTTTTATCCAGTCTCGTTTGAACTGATTTCACGAGTGAAAATCTGAGAAACGTTTTACTGAGTGTTGATTCAGGTCCAGGCCTACAGAGAGCTTTCCTGTATTCAGATTTTTTTTTGGAAACAGATTAATAGAGTACAATTTGGTCTTAATAAATTGAGCCTTCCTAATGTACCTCTCGCTAATATTCTTTTCAATCATAGTGGTAGTTTCTCCATTAATGTCATGGTAATTTGCATTGTGTTGATGTCAGGTTTCACAAAAGGTACTCTTCCTGTCAAGAGTAATCCTCTTAGACCTTTCCAAAGATAACTGGTTCTTAGTGGTTGTGCTATTTCCAGTGTCTTATAATGACTCTGTTTTTTAAAAAAATAAAATAACTGGGTATTCTGCAATCACCTGATTAACCAGTTTCTAACGTGCTTTTTTTTTAATATCAAATAGGCAGTGATTTAAACTTGTGAGCAGCCAGAGTTCCAAATATTTTATTAAATAATTTAAAATTGTACAGCCATTTAAAAAATAACGCTTAAATCTTTAAAATGTAACTGACAGGAAGTAGACTGTTCTGAGGTTAATTGTTGGGCAACCCAGGGTTCTAAGGGTTAGAGCCAATGGTGTTTTGATTTGTTAAATGGAAATCCTTGGGCATAGGATGAGGGAGGAATCTCACTCCATAGGGCTGTAAGGAATGATCTCTTTGCATCAAGCTAGATTATGTTTTTAAATTAACCCCTTGTATGTGTCAGCTTATGGGACCTGCTACTTCATTTCAGGTTATGAATGAAGTCTTGATTCAAATACAGAAATAGATCTAGAATACTGAGTGTGTGGCAAGATCATTCTTGGCCTTTTGTATGTACTGGATTTTTAAAGACTATTTATCAGTAAAAATAGCAAGTGTTGTATTTCTAAGAATTGTAGGCATATAGTACAGCCATATAGGCACACTGTCTTTTCTTGTATATCTGAGCTGTTTATTTAATGAGGTCTGTTTGGTAGCACTTTAACTCACTTGAAAGAGGTTCTCCAAGCAGACAAAGGACAACTAATCTGACCCTCTCTGCAAGCAGATCTGAAGCATCTGCTTTCACAAGATAGACCAGGGCTAGATTCCATCCTAGACAGCCAATGGAAACCTCTGTCAACAATAAGGTTTTAAAACAAAATCCTTTTGAAAATAGCAGGACTGTCTCTACTCAGGGGGAAATAAAAAGTTAATCGGGTGACATGGCCAGTCCTCTGATGGTGTTTGTGGAGCTGTTTAAGGAGCAAACTATAACCCCCTTTAGAAAATCTGTTTTAGTTAGAAGGCTCTCTTTTTAGCCTCTCCTGAAAGCAAAGAAGTAGCATTTACTTGGCGCGTTTGAAATTTCACTTGAGCAGACATCAACTGTCTTAAGTAGAAGAAGTGAGAAGGGCTATCTGCAGAGAAACCCAAGAATCAGAGCCGAGTTGGATATAAATGTGAAGTCTGCATCAAGGTTTACCTAAAGCCTCTTGCTTCCCTAAGAAGACAGTGGACCCAGTAGTGCAGAGGTCAGCCAGATTTTTTTCTTCGAAAAGTCAGACAGTAAATATTTCGGGCTTTGCAAGCCACGTGATCTCTGTTGCAAAGACTCAGCTCTGCCATTATAGTGCAAACGCAGTGACAGGCAATGCGTAAATGATGGTGTGGCTGTGTTCCCAAAAAACCGTATTTATGGATGCTGAAATTTGCATTTCATGTGTTTACACATGTCATGGAATATTCTTCTTCTTTTGACTTTTTTTTTTCCCCATAGGCTGTCCAAGAACGAGCAATGGACTGAATTTAACTTGCTCCAGGCAAATCTAGGAATTTACTTTCTCCCAATCTAGTGCACCCAGAGGTCCTGTGTCCCCCACAGCACCTCGTGCCATCCCAGGGATCCTGTAGATGTTTAACAAATACCTGTTCACTTAGCTGGCATCCTGTCAGAGCAAAGAGTAAGCCTTTTGGTATACAACACACACTTGACATTTGCGAGGGATTTATTTCCATGTCTTTGCTAATCCCCCCCATTCCAAGTACCACTCTTGCAGATAATTTCCCCCATAAAATGCAGTCAACTCTAACAGAATAATTAAAGTGACCCTCTCAGGCCCTCTGTGATTCTATAAATACAGGACTGAAGTCCTTTACTAAGTGATTAAAATAAATTCTGCCACCGAAATCAATTCCCTGTCGCATTACATCATTGCTGTGATGACATTAACAATGAATTTACCTCAATCTGGAAAATCAATCCACAGTGACCATGAGTGATGGTGACTGTTCCACCATATAGCACCTGTGTTTGTCAAGGAGCAGAATGATAAAATATCCTTTCAGCAGGGCGGGCAGCACAGCAAGGCCATCCTGATGAGCATCATATATACAAAGGAGCAGTGGATACTGGGGTGCTCGAAGAAGCAGGTGGCAGGCAGGTGCTGGACATGAGCTCCCCCAGTGCCTTAAGTGGCTTCCTCCTAGACTTTATCCTCTAAGTGGATACACTCGGTATTTATGACTTAGCCAAACTCCACATGATTAAGCATCTCTGGACCTGGGGGTCATTTTCAAATATTAGGAGTGTGAACATGAAAATTCACTCATACTAAAGATCTGCTGAGCTTTGTATGGGCTAGAATCTTAGAATCTTGCTCTGTTTGGTCCATATTATAGAAGAATATAAACTTTCTGAAAATAGTCTACAAAACAACTACTCAATGAGCAAAAAGATAGACAATGGCATCTGTAGAGAAAAGTGAAAGAGATCAAGATTGGTTTGTCTTTGAAAGGGAAAATGATTCTTGCCATCAAATAAAGGGCTTTTTTTAAAAGGGGAATTTGGTTAGATGTTGCAAATAGAGAAGTAAGGTGCATAAAATCTACATGATATGGGGCCCCAGTTATCGGGTTATTCCAAGGGAAACTTTCTTGATAGAAAAAAAACCTGATAAAGCTTGTAATGGGTTCCAAGGAAGAGATGGTATCTACAAATGTGGAATAACAATGAGGAGCTCCAGGAGTTTAAGCATCCAACTACTTGATATTAGGTGACTTAACTAGTTGGTTTCTTGAGTTTTTTTTTTCCCTGCTGTATATTCCTTGAATCAAATAGCCTACTGAAACAAACAAACAAACAAAAAAAATAGGAACTGCTTTCTTGGGAATTTAAGTTATCCTGGATGACATTTATTCCAACTTAATGATGAATCTGTTGTTGACTTACAGTCAGTGGACGCCTCATCTTTTACTTCATCTTGTTACGTTGTGAGCCTCCAGAGGCTGCAAGCATGTTTGAGAACTCTAGTGATATCTCACTCTTCAGACAGAATATCAGACTCTTCAACTGTATTTTCAACTGTCTTGTGAGACAAAGACTAATTGCTTTGACCTCATGCTGTCGCATGTTGAGAGACAAGAATCTGCAGCACTCCTCCCTGAATACATTGATTTCATTAAACACTGTCTGCTTGTGTTTGCAAAATGTTGTAATTTCCCAGTGATTTCTTCGAACGGCGGTGCATAAACAGATTTTTTGGAACAATGCCACTTCTTAGCTTTGATCTTGTGTTTTAATCTTTTCTTTCCCATAGGTCTTCTCTGTTAAGTCCATTGAGCCACAGAAAATATCGACCTTAGGGAAAAGTAATGTGACCGTCACGGGGGCGAACTTTACCGAGGCATCGAACATCACGATGATCCTGAAAGGAACCAGTACTTGTGATAAGGATGTGTGAGTTGAAATATTAGTGATTTATTCTTGGTAACATACTGAAAAGCTAAAGCCTATACCAAAGGAATAGCACTGAGATTATAATCTTTTTATGATTAATTTCTTTCCATGTGCCAATGTGAGCCACTTACTCTGTATATTTGATATAACATGATTTCAAGAAGTAAAATAATTTAAGCACTGCATTGAAGTTAATTGTGAGAGAATCTGTGCCATGTAACCCCCAACACCTCAAAATACAATAATTCCAGGATGTTGCCTATTGGGGTCCTGATTTGTTTTCATGAACAAAATCAAGTGAGTTGAGAAACAGACATCATTTTTAAGATGATCACTTAGAAAAATAGTTGAGTACCTTAGAATTTGATGGGAAAATAGGGCCACTCTTCCAATGTATTACTGAAAGTTGAGAGGACAAATTTTCTGATCCATTTTATTCTTTTGTTGCCTTCTCTGTATTGCAACTTAGCATGCATGCATGCATTGGAGAAGGAAAAGGCAACCCACTCGAGTGTTCTTGCCTGGAGAATCCCACAGAGGAGCCTGGTGGGCTGCCATCTATGGGGTCGCACAGAGTTGGACACGACTGCAGTGACTTAGCAGCAGCAGTAGCTGTACTGGAATGGTTTCAGGCTCAAATAATAACTAAATGAAACATCTATTAGTGTTAAAAAGAAGAAAACACCCCAACACAGATATCTGGTCAAAGATGTACCATTTGAACACCATTATTTCTATGACCTCTTTTCCCTAACACATTCTTTCAATGCAACTTTTGAGAGAAGAAAGTCTGGTATTTTACTAACACTCTTGTGTAAATGTTACTCTCCAAAATGAGATAAAGTAACAATAACATAATAAACCATTTGACTTTTCTGCTTGTTAGTTTTAGAGGTGTTGGCTAATTTAAAGCAGAAAATGTTGCCATTTACATGCTGTAGAATAGTGAGTTTGTTCTCACCATGGAAATGTGTCAAAGACCATCCACTGAAGCATGGTGTTTTGGTTCTTAACTACTAAAACAGATTTGTACAGCATTTTAATTTGCCACACTTACATACTGAATTCTTTGTTTTAATTCATTTGCTGCATCTAACCGTCATCCCCTTCCCCTCCTAGCAGTAAATTTGGGATGTCTGTCATTTTGATGGAAAAAGCTACTCCTTAGATGCTCTGCTTCTCTGTTGTGCTATTTACCAGAATTATCCAGCACACATTAGTGGCTGTATCTATGCGACATAGGTATTTTTGTATCGTTTATCCTGCCTAAATACCTCACTGCAAAAATCTTTCATTTTGTGTAGTGAAGTTAGACACCTGTGTGTTCACTGAAAGGCAATCAGCTTCACTGGAAAATAAGTCGTTTTTTAGAGCATTACCCTGTTTCTGACTCTTTATGCTCTCATTTCAATTCCGAGTGTGTCTTGAGATACTGCAGTTATTAAATTAAATGACTAAGAGAGACCTTTCTGCATGTAGCATTTCAGTAACCACATCTGTGTAGTGAACCCAAGTTCACAAGCAGTAAACGTAATACCCAGTTAATTCTGTATCAGAGTTCATGCCGTAATCCTAACCTCTCTTAATGCCGCATTTTTTAAATACCTAATTATTCCAAGGAGAAAAATATAAGAATAGTAATGGAATGATCCATATTTCTGCCTCTCTCATTCCAAAATTGATAAACAAGTTTGAATTTTAATGATCAGCCAGTTTACAATGAGTTTCCTAGAGCTTTGCTCTGAATATAAAATCTTAGAATGTAAATTTGAGGAAGTGTCAGTACAGACTGGCTCAAATATTTCTGAATTTGCCTTGTTGTTAGAATCTGTTATTACTGCTTAAAGGCTGTGGGTATTACCGTCAATAATCAGGTACAAAGCCTTTAAGTAATAATAGTCGATTCTCATGTGGTATAATTATACTGATCATTATCCAGACACAACCCCGTCTTCATGACTTGTGCTTTAGAGGCTCATGGTAGATGTGATATAGAGACGAAGCTGCAGAGGAATGCTGTAGAAGGCTTTGCTTTGACTCCCGAAGGATGTTGAGGGCATGCCCTGCAGATTTCAAGAGCACCCAGGACAGGCCCAGCTAAATTCCTGTCTGGAGATCATCAGGAGTTCTGCTGCTGGTTGATTCCAAGGCCCCTGGGCTCCTGGCATGGACTTGAGTGTTGAACTCTTT
Organism: Ovis aries; assembly: GCF_016772045.2. Taxonomy (NCBI): domain Eukaryota; kingdom Metazoa; phylum Chordata; class Mammalia; order Artiodactyla; family Bovidae; genus Ovis; species Ovis aries. The sequence goes on from NC_056056.1 coordinate 130,511,553, forward strand.
GTCCTTTGAATGGCAGAGTCTATCTCTGCCCAGGGTTGGGTTCTGCCGCACCTTCCCTGCAAGTGCTTGATTGATTTTCGAGCCTTTCATTGTGGAAATTTCCAATCATACACAACAGAGAACCTCTTCATATCCTCCAACTTCCAAGTCAACGTTTTACCAATCTTATCTCATTTATCTCCTCCACATATTTGAGAGTGATGAAAAGATGGAGGCTAGAGTTTTTAAGAGCATATCCCAGGATATCTCACCATATCCTTTGACTCATGACTGCTTCAGTATGTATGTGTAACAGATAAGGATGGTGCCATTAGCACACTCAAAATAAGTGGCAATTCCTTAATAAACTTTGACACCCAGTCCACTTGGCACTTCCTATTACATTGGGGCTTTTTAAAGGCAGTGGTTGCATTTCATTCTCTCCCCACATCTAAAGGAAATGTAAATAAAAACATTAAAATGCACAAAAGCAAAAGGAACCCGGCCCCAGATAATACCCATGCTGGGTAAGTGGGCCCTGATTAATCAGTAGCTGCCTGTGGCTGTTCTGATAGTTGAGGAGCTGTTGTAGTTCAAATGAAGTTCAAATCCTGTCTCCTTAGGTAATCAACTGTGCTAGCTATGTGTCACCGAAGAGCTCTCTTCTCCCCCTTATAGGATACAGGTTAGCCACGTGCTAAATTCCACCCATATGCAATTCTCTCTTCCATCGAGCCGCAAAGAAATGAAGGATGTGTGTATCCAGTTCGATGGCGGGGACTGTGCTTCAGTGGGATCCTTGTCTTATATTGCTCTGCCCCACTGCTCCCTCATATATCCTGCTACCACCTGGATCAGGTACTTTCTAGAGTGTCTTTTTCTCTTGTTGTGGTTAACAAGGCCATATGTATAAAGATCATGGATTTCACTCCAATAAATATAGAAATAATTATCATAACTTAATTTTCACAGACTTCCTCTTTAGGATTTATTCTTAGAAAACAAAGCCATACCTGAGAAGTAGGTAGCCTCCCAGCACCACAGTAAATACTGTGAGTACATCTTGTTTTATTCTTAGCTGTGGCTGCCAGGAAACTCCCAGCTGAAATGTTTGTTGAAATTCTGGTTTCTCTTCAGATCATGTTTGTGTTTTTCAATGTGTGTTCAACTGTAGTAACTAAGCCTAGGTTTCTGATACAAATACATAATCCTCTTCACTACATTTCACTCCTGCGTGTGCCCCCAAACTTCTTCCTTCATATAGCCTTCATTTTATAACCTTTAGAGTAAGCTCTTTTGAATAAGTTCAAGAAATATTGGGAACTATCTAAATGAGAAGCAGTGTCTACATTTCAAAGATACTCCCTATGTGAGAAATGGAAATTCCAAAGAAAACTCTTGCAGATGACTCTGTTATATTAAGAAAAAAAAATTCTCCCCCTAGTTGAATTTAAATTCACATTAAGATTTGGGAATATAAACCTAAAGATAGTTTCTCCACCTAACACAGCATGAAACTAACTTTCAAAGTACTGTCTAGGTAAAACTACAGATGAAGCTTTGTTTAAAAAAAAAAAAAGGAAAGGAAAATGAAAAAAAAATCACTTCTAATATTCTTATTTAAGATGAAGTGGGAGGTGGATGTCTTAGGCTGCTAGGGCTGCCATAACAAAGTACCACGGACTGGACTGCTTAAATGATAGAAATGTATTTAATCAAAGTTCTGGAAGCCGTGAGTCTAAGATCAAGGTGCTGTCAGGGTTGATTTATCCTGCAGCCTCTCTCCTAGGCTTGCGGAGGGCCATCCCCTTCCTGTGTCTTCACAGCGGTCTTCCCTCCATGCCTGTCTGTGTTATAATCTCCTTTCTTTCTTTTTTTTTTTTTTAGTAAGGACACCTGTCATATTGGATTGGGACCCACTCTAATGACCTCATTTAACCTTAATGACCTCTTTCAGGGTCCTATCTCCAAAGAGATTCATGTGCTGAGGTCCTGGAGGTTGGGACTTCAGTTCCACTCCTAACAGCAGCATGAGGAAAGCTGACATTTCCAAACCAAGGCACTAGCATGGTTCTCCCAGCCGTGCGTCTCAGTCCTTCCTATAAATAGGAGCAAACAGTGATGCAACACTCCCCATATGCCCAGGGTGTCAGATCTTTTGACTCAGGAAATCCTCCCAAGACTACTGGGTCCCCTATGCATAACCCTTTTTGCCAACGAGGCACCTGAGGTGTGGGGCAGTCAGACAGCTTGCCCAGGCTCCCGGGCAGCCTGGCCCAGGCTTGCTGTGCTCTGTGCTTTGTTGTAAGATAGGAGGTTTCCTAATGTCTCATCACCTGTGACAGTCTGAGCCAGGGTCTCTCGGTTACTCCTGGGCAAGAACACAGCTCTGCAGTCTGGCCATTGGCAGACCACACTTGGCCTGGTTTTCTAGTAATGGTGACAGGCTGGCATGAGGCCATCTCGGCCTTCCCTCTAGTGGCTGGAAGGTTCAGGGCTTAAAGCTTTCCCTCTGCCCTATACAAATCGGCCTTCTCATGCCTACCTCCTGGTCTTGTCATCATGGGCTCGGCTGGCCGACGGAGCTGACCTGTTCAGACTCCTGTCCCTTGGAATGAGTGTCTAGTGACCTAAGTGAACAGGGGTGTGAGGGCCCCCAGAGCTGTGGACAGCTGTTTATTTCGCATCTAATGGCCATTTTGCTAAAATGCAATTATGTGCTAAGAATATGTGAAATCATTTGGCTTAGTTTTGGAGAGCTAGGACATAGTTGTTATTTATACGATTTACCAAATAGGAATTTAGATTTGTAATGTCATTTATAATTTTACCTTGTCCAAAGTACTCCTTGTCTCCCTACATAAAATGTAATTGGTAGGTTGGGAGTTTGATTTTGAAAATTGTTAGACTGAAGAGTCTTCCTATAGATTAAACAGCAATCAAACAAAATTCTGTTTAGTGAAACCTTTTCAAGGTGCAGCTGATGATCTAATTATATGGGGTAACATAATACAATAAAATTCAGAATTCTAGAAAAGAATCTGGGCATTTTCCTAGAATTAAAATAGGATCCAACCTAAATTTTTACGTTTATGTTTCTTAAAAAACTATGATCTGTGGCCAGTATCATGAAAAGACATAAAATATCATGCATTTGAAATCAAAATTTATTAATTTGCTCTCAAACATAACTGAGTTTAATATTAATTATGAATAAAATGATGGTTTTATTCATAAATGCAAAATGCCTGTGTGTGTATCAATGAAACTCATATTTTTTTTCTTGCAGTGGTGGTCAAAATATAACCATCATGGGCCGAAATTTTGATGTAATTGACAACCTAATCTTTTCTCAGGAGGTGAAAGGAAACGTAAGTCTTCAGCTGCTTTGTAATAATAGTTATAATCTTTGTGATAATAGTTGTAGTTAATAATCATCAAGGATGATTTTTGTTTTCATCACACTAAAATATTTGTTCTTGTTCAGTCACTCAGTCGTGTTTGACTCTCTGTGACCCCTTGGACTGCAGCATTCCGGGCTTCCCTGTCCTTCACAATCTCCTGGAGTTTGTGCAAACTCATGTCCATTGAGTCAATGACACGTTGGGGATGCTTTTGGTTTCTGTGCTTTTGTGCTGTTATAAGGTTTTACCTGTTGCACGATATTACCATCTGCGCTCTAATGGAAATATTAAGACCTCAGACTTGGAGTTTGCGAGTTGTGGCACAGAGGGAAGAGGAATGAGCTTGATGTGGCAAGAGCTGCCATCTTCTCCCTGTGGGGTTGTGGCTAGCCCTGTAATGAGACTGTGCTTATGAACACGTGTGAACATGCCTTCTGAGTGGCTGAGGTGTGATATAAAGATGAGTGTTCCTGGGACAAGTAGGCGGCGGTGGTCCCGCTGTGCTTAGCGTGCTGTTCCGAGATGCAGTGACCTGCTGAGCTCCCAGAGAGCCTGTCACGTGCTTCTCCTCTCGCCCTGTCTCACTGAACTGATTTGCTACCTTCCTTCTGACCTCACCGCCTCTGGCCCTTCATCTCCCCACCCAGGGGTCTGGCCCCCATCCCCGCTCAGTTCTTGCCCCATCACAAGTCACACACAGGCCTTGTCATGGGAACTGATGGATTTCAGAAGCAGGCTGGGGCTGCTGAGTACACGTATCAGCTCTTCTCGAATGCTCTCCTCATTCTCTCTTCCTCTTTCTGTTCTTCCTTCATGAGAGATGTGATAACAGCCTCTCGGAGGCCCAGTCAGACCACTTCCTGCCAAAGCTAACAGGCGTGTGAGTGGCCGCAAACCTGGCCTCTGCTTGGCACCAGTGTGGCTTCTGGCCTAGATCCAGGAGACCTTCCTAACTCCTCCCAGAGCCTTGTCAGGACGCACATCCACGTCCTGATCCCCTTCAGAGCCAGTTCCAAGCCTCACGCTGTATCTGACTCCAGGTCATGTCTCCGTGATGTCAACACCTCCTGCTGAGTGTGTCATATAGGTTGACTCTCTGACCAGAGGCCTTGCTTGCGTTTGTAAGTGAACTTGCTCTCCCTCCCACTGCTGTCCCTGAATCAAGTAGAATTCATTGAGCACCTGCTGTGGGAAAAACATTTTCCCAGGTCCAGGGGACAAAAGAAATAAGAGAGTCATTGCCTTCATGGCAGGAGATGGCTAATTGACTGGGATGCAATGCTGAGAGCTCAGGGTATCGTTAAGTTCTAGGTCTGCTGACTCTTTTCTGGCTCAGACACCCCACTGTGTGTTTCTAAAGGAAAGGGTAATTAAAACCGGGCAGATTTCAGCAGGGTTGTGGTGTGGACCAGGATGCTAGGACTTGGGCAGGTGGAAGCCGGAAGGGAATTTCAGGTACAGAGGAGACAAAGCTGCTCGGAGGTCCCTGGTGGGAACATCAGTGATATTCCAGCCCTGCTGGAACCAAGAGGATGGGCTGGGAATGAGCCAGAGGGATGGCTGGAAAACCACATTGGGCCGTTCGAAAGGATCAGACTGAAAATGTTGCCCTTAATTCTGTAGGTGAGGGGAGGGATTGAAGATCTTTGAGCAGAGAGTGGTGTGAGGTAAGTACCCTTGATGAGTTTGGCAATGCTGCGTAGGGTCATATGTGAAGGAGTAACTGAAAAAAGCCTGGGAGGTCCTTGCGGATGCCCGTGCAAGTATCCAGGGATGCTGGGGAGATGGTGGAGCTAGAGATGACTGGTCATTTCTCTGGCATTGTCCTTGGAGGGAGTATGTGAATGCCATCCTGGGAGTGAGGGCAGAGGGAAGGAAGAAAAGAGGGCCTAAGGCGGAGTCTTACAGAACAGCTTCATTTGAAGGCGTGAAAGAAAATAAGATGGCCAGTGAAGGTGGCCAAAAAGTTTCTTCGGAACTGCAGAAAAAGAGTATTTCAGATGACGGGAGCTGGTCACAGGCATGGAAATCTAGAGAGCTGGGAATAATGAGGTTAGGATGACCCTATCACCAGTCATATTCCTGGAAGGTATCTTCAGCAGAAAGCCAGCCTGCTGAGGTTACCGCTGTTGAGAAGGGAGAGGCTGTGGGTTTTGTGGTTTTCTTCGTGCTGCCAGAGATGTGAAGGAGAGATTCAGGGCAGTCGTTTGGAAAGGGGCTTAAAGGGGAAGGAAGGTTTTGCTTTTCCAGGTCTCAGCGCTTTGCATCTGACTTTCTCACCTGTAGCTTCTTCCTACCCTCTTTTCAAAACTCCAATATTAGACAGCAAATAATAAAGAGGAAAACTCCCCACCTAGCAGATTTCATTTTGTGAGTTTTAGTTGCTCTGCTTTAGAATATTTGTCAACCTCCCCTCTCCCGGCAGCTTTCTCTGCCCATCTCTTTATACTCCTGAAAATGACAGTATTTATGTTTGCTTCTTTGTTTTAAAGAAGCTGGTAAAGCTGCCGTTGTTCAGTCACTAAGTTGTGTCTGACTCTTTATGACCCCATGGACTGTAGCCTGCCAGGCTCCTCTGTCCGTGGAATTCTCCAGGCAAGAATACTGGAGTGGGTTGCCATTTCTTCCTCTAGGGGATCCTCCCTACCCAGGACCCACGTCTCCTGCATTGCAGGTGGGTTGTTTACCAGTGAGCCACCAGGGAAGCCCAAGTTTGTAAAGCAGGCCGTCCTTTCTGCCTTGTTTCCCATCTTCATGCTCTTTCTTTCATGGGGGCTGCTTTCTCCCTTTTACTTTTTTCCTCTATTTTTTTGTCAGGCCTGCAAAGCATTTTCCTCCTTGTGGTTAGTGATTTCTGCTAAAGCACAGACGTTACCCAACACAGGGAAGCCAGCAGCATGCAGGCCAGCAGCTGGCCTTGCCGAGGGACCGGCTCCTCCCTTCCTGCAGTTTCCCAGGACTCAGCCTTGATGCCCTGAAAGACACGCAGGCTCGCTGGGGCAAAGCTTTCCCCTTTCTCCCACTGACTTCTTTCCAAGTACCCTTTTCCCCTCATTGTATCATCTTCTGCTTTCATTATTACTGATAGTGTTAATAACCATGTTAGCATTTGTTGAGGGCTTTTTTGCATGAATGTGTAAGCATCTTCACATGGAGAGTCACATTTAATTTAGTGAGCCCTCCTCTCATTTAGAGTTAATTAAACCCCATGAGGTAGGTAGTACTGTTATCCCCATTGTGCAGAGAAGAAAACAGAGGCACACAGGGGTTCAGTTGCCCAGGTCACTTAGCTCTTCAATCCCAGAGCTGAGATTCATTAATGAAGCTGTCAAAATGCTTTTTTCTTCTCCCTCAGGTCTCTGAATATTGTATGGCAAATTACTGCAGATTTTTAGCCCCCAGTTTAAAGAGTTCGAAAGGGCCTACAAATGTCACTGTGAAGCTCAGAGTCCAGGAGACCGCCTTGGATTGTGGAAGCTTGCAGTACCTTGATGACCCCAGATTCACAGGGTATCGAGCTGAGTCTGAGGTGGACACAGAATTGGAAGTAAAAATTCAAGTATGTCTCTCTCATTCAAGGTGTGGCGGGGGGAATGTGCTCCCCTCAACCAAAAAGGTGTGTTATGTTTGTGAGTTTCCACATGTGCCCAGATTTCTCCATCTTTTTCTTCACAGAAAGAAAATGATAACTTCAACATTTCCAAGGAAGACATTGAAATTACTCTCTTCTATGGAAAAAATAAGTCATTAAATTGCAGCTTTGAAAATATTACTAGAAATCAAGATCTTACCACCATCTTTTGCAAAATTAAACACATCACTGCTGCAAACAGCATCGCCACCTCTTCCAAGAAAGTCCACGTAAGCCGCCCGACAGTCCTACCTGTCAGTTTCACCTTATTTGGGGGGATTCTGATAGCTTACCGTGAACAATGCCGGGTTCCTGATCTCCTAATCAGAGGAGTTAGCTTCAGGGCCAGGGACTCAGCTTCAGACACTCAGAACTTCGTGTGGCAGAAATTTTATTACAGTGAAAAAGGGCAAGAGAAAGCTTCTGACATAGACATCAGAAAGGAGTGGAGAGTTCCCCACTTGCTAGTCTTTTCAACGTCTTATGTACGTTTTCAATTGGTTACTAACAATAGAAAGGTCTTCTGAGACCCACTCTCACAGCATACATCTGAACATAGCAGGATTAGTCAGAAGGTTCCTGTTAAGGAGAAACATGTCTTCCAGCAAGATACATTGTTGTTATATAATCATCGAAAGTGAAAGTGAAGTCTCTCAGTCGTGTCTGACTCTTTGCCACTCCATGGACTGCAGCCCACCAGGCTCCTCCCTCCATGGGATTCTCCAGGCAAGAGTACTGGAGTGGATTGCCATTTCCTTCTCCAGGGAATCTTCCCAACCCAGGGGTCGAACCGGGGTCTCCCGCATTCCAGGCAGATGCTTTAACCTCTGCGCCACCAGGGAAGCCCTTAAAATCATTAGTACAGAACTTAAGGAAAAACATACACTTGAGCAAGATAAGTTGCTTTGTTGTATAATCATTAGCTCTGGCCTTAAAAAAAGACTAACTCTCTTTAAGAAATAGATTGTTACCATAACAACTCAGAGCTTAAGAGGGGAAAAAAGTCTTATGTGACTAAGATAAAGGAATGTAGAAAGAAAAAGTTTGTCCTTTTCTCCTCCTTAAGGGTCCCAGACCCCTCTTCTCCTTGGGGGCCCTGGACTCCTTATCACGCTATCTAAGAATTAACTGTCTCAATTCCTTGGCTAAACCAGAAGCCAAGATAGAATCTTTTATGGATCTTTGGGTCTTCACTTTAAGTGAAGATAAACAAGGCTGGTGTCTCAGGCCCAAGCATTATTTCCCCAAAATAGCTTGCAGAATCCATCCATGTGCTTCTTGGAATGGCAAAGCATTGAGCACACCATTGTTTATAATAATAATGTCTTGATAGCTTTTGTTCTAGCCATAGAGCAGTCTTTTGTTCTAGACTGTAGCATCTGCAAGCAGAATCTCTAGACCCCATTGACAAATGAGCTGTCATTCTCTGCCTGAATGCAGAGGTGACGTGTCTTAACAGAAACCCAGGATGGGGTCTCCCCAGCGCACTGAAAGTAACGGTAGAGGCTAGTGGAAACCAGGTAGTCTATGAGTCATGGGCTGCTTCCTCTACTGTGAAGTCATGCTCACTGCATGTAATCTTCTCCCAGACATGTTTGAGGGCCCCATCACTGATGTATTTACGTCTCATAATAAAGGCATGAGACCATGGGGAAGGGAAACATATTGGAGACCTCCATTTTTAGCGTTCATGCCATAGGAGACTCTGCACGGTCTCTGTCCCTCCCAAAATGCTTTATCATCTAGAGTCATAAACAAATGGATAAAGGACAAGAAAAGAGAACATCAGACTGGAAGGCAAAACAAAAAATGTGTTCATGTCCCAGGGGCACCAGTTAATAGCTGTGTGACCATAGATAACTTGGCTTTAACTGAGCCTCCCTTGGTGCATCAGTTGTATGGTAAAGAGGGTCATAATAATTATAAAATGAATAACAACAGCTAAACCCACAAGTGCTCCCATGTGTCAAGTTAGTTAAAAAGAGCAAACGCTAGCATTCTTCATAGTTCATGACTCATCCCTGAATGCCTACACTGGGACGTAGGGATGAAGCAGAGAAAAAACGGAACCCGCCCGCCCCCCACCCAAAAACTCAGCCTTTATGGAGCTTACCTAATGAGGCATGCAGTATAGTATAGAAAATAAACTGAAGATGTGTTAGATAACTGATAAAGAAAAGTGAAGTGGAAGGTAGGGGACAGTGTTGCAAGGTTTCTGAAGGTGAGCAGCAAAGGGCTGCCTCTAAAGACGAGTTTTGGGGAGTTCCCTGGTGGTCCCAGGTGGTCTAGTGGTAAAGAACTTGCCTGCCAGTGCAGAAGTCGTAAGAGACAAGGGTTCGATCCCTGGGTTGGGAACATTCCCTGGAGGAGGGCATGGCCACTCACTCCAGTATTCTTGCCTGGAGAATCCCATGGACAGAGGAGCCTGGCAGGTTGCTGTTCATAGGTGCACAGAGTTGTACACGACTGAAGTGACTTAGCGTGCGTGCGCAAAGCTAACCTACTCAGCTATCCTGCCTAGCTTGCCACCTCTTTTTGTATCTTGGAGAAAACCATGTTGGGGGGGAAATGTGTTCCTCACCTTGACTGGGTCTAAAGACACTCTTTGTCCTATTAGGTCAGACTGGGAAACCTGAAGCTCTCTGTCGAACGGGAATCAGTTCTTTCGCCCTGGTATTTTCTGATTGGGCTTCCCATCTTGCTAGTATTTGTCATTTTTGGTAAGTGCCCTGTTTAATTTTGTCAGAGAAATTATTACCAGGGGCCTCTCGGCAGGCAGGAAGACTTTCCTGCTTTCAGGGGCAGTTTGCTTCAGTTGAGTATCAGTGGATGAAAACCCAAATCAAAACTTCAGGAAAGGACTAATAGTTTCACACCGAGGCCTTCCTAAATATTTTTTTAGGATGCTTCATTAATAAAATGCTGAATTACAAAGATGATACCTTGGTGTTTGAGAAATATAATCCACTCTGCTTCACTAAATTTGTGAATTATGATGACTGATGTCCCATTTACATGATTTCCTCGGAATTCCTCTGGGATATGGGGCTCCCAGGACTTGATCATCTCATCCTGCCTTCTCCCCCCAGTAACATCCACACCCCTGACCCCAGCCCTTCCTTTCTGGCAGAACTGTATTTTGGAATCATGATCTGTAAGGTCTATTGAAATGATCCGCAGCTCATCCAGGTACAGTGATCCCATGTGGTTGCTCACTGGATGAACTCCAGCCCACCAAGGTGTCTTGTTTGGCTCAAGTAGCATTTTTACAACTTTGAAGTCACTGACATCATTTTAAAATGACATGCTTCATATTCTTTATAATCACTTGAAAATTGTAAAGATCTGGATCGTTGGATCCTGATGTTTCTATAGCGTGGGTTTGCTAGAGCTGGGGCGCGGCTCTGTCTGGAGGGAGGGCTTATATTCACCACGCTTTTGCCACAGACTCAACCTTTCCCTTCCCTGGTGGCTCAGATGGTAAAAAAAAAATCCACCTGAAATGCAGGAGGCCCAGGTTCAATCCCTGGGTCAGGAAGATCCCCTGGAGAAGGAAATGGCAACCCACTCCAGTATTCTTGCCTGGAGAATCCCCATGGACAGAGGAGCCTAGTGGGCTACAGTCCATGGAGCTGCGAAGAGTCAGGCATGACTGAGCAACTTCCACTTTCCCACCACTCCCTTACTGCTCCACACAGGCCATTTAACTCATCTGAGGGCCTGGTCCCTGTAGCCGTTCAGTTTTTGACCCGTGTTTCTGAGCTGCTTTTCGCTTTAAGTCTGTTTGTTTCCTCTTGTCCTCCTGAAAAAAAAAAAAAAAAAGAGAGAGAGAGAGAGAGAGAACTCTTCTCCAGAGCTATGGAGCCCTTTCAATTTCTTGTCTTAGTACAGGCATTGTCTTTCTGATGGCTTTCTGTTAATAATTGCTCATTGCTTCCTTCCCTGTACTCACTGTCTCACTGACTCATCCATCCATGCATGCATGTGTATACCTGATGGTTATTGAGCACCTGTTGTGTTGCTGATAACTGTGCAAGACTCTGGACCTTGGGATGGTGAGTTCAGTCCTTGTCCTTTCTCTCGGGGAATTCCCGGTCCAGTGAGGAAAAGATTTATATGTATTGTTGACTAGCCTAATGGGATGAATTCATTCTGTAGAGACCTTGTTTTGTACTGTTTGTTGATGATCGTGTCAGGTCTTTGTTAAGCTCTCCCAAGTTGGCCACCACTTGTATGCGTCTAGAATCCAGAATTGGACCTGATATATTAATGAGGTCTTGGCTGGTGCTGGCTTTGAATAAGAAGATTACTTGTAAATTCTAAATGCTGAGCTCAGTTTTGAGAAATCCACTGCTGTCAGGCAGCTCTCGATAGAACAGTCTCATCATGGAGTCAGTAAACTCTGTGACTCCCTAGGAAGGTCTGATCCCTTCCCGGGCTCCCTGTGACTCTTCCTTCCTCTCCCTTCACTTTGTTGGTAAAAACTGTTGATGCTCTTTAAGGTGAAGAGGGCTGCATTTGACATGTGGCTCTTGATTTCATTGGTGCCTGAGAAGCCCTTCAAAGCCCTCCTCCCCTTCTTACCATGTGTCATTAGCAGCGTTAGTAAGTGTACCCTTCAGTCCATCAATCAGATCATTAGTGAAAATACTAAACACACCTGGCCTAGGGCTGCCACCTACGAAACACCCCCACTGTGGCTTCCCCTGGAGATTTCAACCAGGAAAAAGCCGTGACTGGAGGGATGTGGCCTGCTAGCTCCCTTTGCAAGCAGTGAGCTGGTGCTGCCTATAGGGTGGTCTGCGGACCAACGGTCCCAAGTGATGCTCCTGGGGAAAGGGTTCCACAGTCAAGTCAATTTGAGAATCACTGCCTGCTCCACCGTTCTTGAAGATGCATGATGCATGTTATCATTAAGACTGTTGACTGTGAAGTAGTCCAGTGCAGAGCTGTATAGTAAGTCCCTACATACACACCTTCAAGTTGTGAACTTTCAAACATGTGAATATGAATGTCAGCCCCTGAATAATGGTTGTTGTACCATACTGCTGAAAATGTTTTTTTTTTAAATTTTGGTTTTTTATGTACATGTTATTTTTGTTGAGTATTATAAACCTGTTACAGTACAGTACTGTGTTAGCTGGGTACCTAGGCTAACTTTGTTGGACTTACGAACAGAGTGCACTTAAAAACCCACCATCAGAATGGAACATGATGGCATGGAGGTGACTTACTGTGTAGAATTTTATTTCCTCCAGCACCATTCGCATCTACTGGTAACGTGATCCTTTTATCATGAAATTTCTATTAAGAGAAAAAATTTCTAGAAGAATAAGGACAGTTGACAATAGTAAGGACAGTTGTTACATATTCTTTTTTAAAAAGAGGCTCCAAATGCTTTCTGTGAGTTGCTTATTGGAACACTGTCAATACCACAAGGAGGCAGGCACTTTAACATAAGGCAGCCAGGCGCAGAGATGCCAGGGAGCTTACCTGAGGCCACACAGCTAGTTGATAGCAGAGCGGGGACATGAACCAGTGCTGAACTTGTTCAGTGTGCTGCCTCTGCAGTGTAGGTTAGAAGCAGAATGAAGTGGAGAAGGAAGCAACATCCAGACAGGGCGCTTCTCTGCGGACCACTCATCCTGTCATCCACTTGATCTATGCAAGTTTGACTCACGTAGCGCACTGTGGATCTGTGGGGCTTTTTCTGCATTTAAGGTTCCAACTTTATTTCTCCAGGGATGTTTAGAAACATTAAAACAGAACAGAACAATATAAGTGGCCTGTGGCTGTAGGGAGACTTGGCTTGTTTCATTACTTTTCAGCCAGCTGGAATCTTTGGTTACAAGTGAAGGTTATTTGATTTAGTTTTTACTTTGAAGATGAGTAATTTTTTTTTTTAATTTTTCTGTTACAGGTGAACATCTTCCTGTCTAGAGTGACCCTTCACTAGAAATTTTTCTTCTTAGAGATTCTGCCTCTTCCATGCTAGTCTTTCTTGCTTTCCCTCTGTTACAAGAACTATGAAAGTTGGTTCTGTTTTTTCCTTGCTGTGTTTTAACCTGTCAATCTCTGGCTGGCTCTCTTTCTCTGCAGTGGCCGTGGGGGTGACCAGGCACAAATCGAAGGAGCTGAGTCGCAAGCAGAGCCAACAATTGGAGCTCCTTGAAAGTGAGCTCCGGAAAGAGATACGTGATGGTAGGCTCCAAAGTTGTGTTTGTAGAAAAACAAGCCTTTTTTATTGTCTTTTTTTTTTTTACCCTTAAATGGAACCAGCCACGTTAATGAGAACCATTTGTATGATAGAAGACAACTGAACAGCAGGGTCTAGGCCTGGCTTTGTATTTTATTTCAGTTTCTTCGCAGCCAACCAAGTAATTATCTATTGTTTCTTCTTTAATGAAAAGCAAGGTCATACTCTGTGTTAGACAAAACAGCAGCAGATCTTATCCGTTGTTGGTTGAGTTAAAATATTGCTCTTGGGATTCTGTTTCGCAGGCTTTGCTGAGCTGCAGATGGATAAATTGGATGTGGTTGATAGTTTTGGAACTGTTCCCTTCCTTGACTACAAACATTTTGCTCTGAGAACTTTCTTCCCCGAGGTAAAAGAGCATTGATCATCTTCCTAAGGTTGAGACTTGAATAATAATGAAGGTGCTTGTTGCTGTTGTCAAAAAACTGGTGTTTGCTTCCAAGGCAGCTGCAGATAATGTGCTTGGTACAGAATAATGGCTTAAATCTGAGCAGAGCGGGGAGGAGGAGAACTATTAATTGGATTGATGAGGGTAGAAAGCAGTGATGGGTCGCTGGCAATTACTCTTTGTCCAGTAACAAAACCCTAGGAGGGACACAAGTTCAGAGTGATGATTTTTGCTTTATTTTACTACCAGTTTAGAACTGAATTTGTAGCTTGGGAAGTGAGCTAGTTTATTTAAAAATCAATAAATTGTGGGCTGGCCAATTTGTTGTGTTTATCTGCATGACTTCCGTTGCAGCCACTGGATTATTCACCATTACTTCGCAATTGGAGATGGAAAGTGCCATTGGCCGAGAGGGAGGAACCTAGACACGCGTAGGGTTTGAGTTAATAGCAGCCGTTTTTAGCACTGTAGGGTTTTACGGTTCTCTTCAGCAGTCATTCTTCAGCTGATGCGACGGTGTCACCCTCATTTAGCAGAAAGAGCTGCATGAGATGATTAATTAATTTGTTCTAGGACTCCGAGGAATAGTCTCCTTAAGCCTTTGGGTTTTCACGTTCTCACACCTCCATCTCCTCACCCACTCACATAGCCTTCCTCATTCACCCTCCTGAGTCTTTGGCAACGTACGCCCATCCTCTTGCCATTGCCTGAACATCCTGATACCCCAGTCCTTCCATACCGCTCTTTTCTCGTCCAGAACTGGTGCCCATATTGAGGCTCAGCTTCTGGAACACATCAACACCAATTATCAGATTTAAATCTAGATTCCTAAGCAAAGCCAGTAATCTCTCCAGGCCAAAAGAGAGATTTGGCCTGTATTACTTTACCAGCAACTTCTCAGCTTCATTTGGCCAGAAGCCTAGAGTTCAGAAACCCAGACACGGGCAGTAAGCAATTTTCAGTTTCTCTATCATTCTAGAAGCAGACACCATGATATGTGATGCTGTGTCTGGAGGTTGGGGTACCTCTATAAAACACCTACCATATATATATATATATATATATATATATATATATTTATTTTTTTTTTTTGGTCCAAGTCTTAGTGTAGTAAATCAAGGAGGCTAGAAATAAGACCTTAACTTTTTGCACTTGAATATTTTTTTTAAAGTTATCCTCCAAGAATATCAGGCACCGAGACTTACCATTTGGCACTCCTCCATTTCCACGGCAGAGCACCGCCTGGGGAGGGGAGTTTAATTCCCTGAGTCAGGATGACTGTGCCTGACCTCAGCAAAGGTTGCACCATGAGTCCTATTTCCCAGCTATCTGAGATCCCCATTAAGAATTTAATAGCAGTAAAATAAGAGATTTCTACCGTCTACAGGAGTACTATATGGGCTTTTATAGTTAATAATTGCCCTAGAGTGCTGAAGAGAGTAATCTGTGGCCTGCAAAAAAAGTTTTCCTGTCTTCTAAATTAGGTAATCAAGAGCAAGATTGAGTTGAGGAATGTAAAAAACACTGTTGCGAGTGTTTAAAAAAAAAAAATCCCAGACACAATGCTGTATTATCTTAAAGACATTTGCGAAGGCAAATGATTTAACTCAGGGTTATGTAGCATCTCAAAGGAGCGGGGGAGACCCAGGAAAAGCAAGCACATACATTTGTTAGAACCCCATTGTGAAGACCTGAGTTAAAATTGAACTGATAATAATTAAGAAGTGAGAACAGGGGAGGGTATTCTGTGACAACACCAGTTGAAATGCGTTCTAGACTTTGAAGTCCCAGTGATGAATAGGCCCTTCACTGATAAATCTGGACCAACATCCTCTAGGCCTGGAAGTTGGGAAGTGGGGAGAGAACTTGAGTGATGAATACCTACTCAATAACAACAGGCAAAACCCAGAGGAAATGGTAGCTTCTCAGAGACCAAGGCATTACCAGCTCCTAGTTTTTTGCCCTGCTAGTTGGGTTTTTTTGGATGTAAAAGCCTTGCTTTAAATTTTATCGGCAACTTTGTTTTGCTGTAAATAGAAGACAGACATAAGGCTAAGCAGAGCATCTAACCACCTGGAGGAGAGGAATTTGAATGAAAGGAGGAAGGAGCCTTTGAACCCAGGGAGCCAGAGCAGTATTTCCCTATTTGAGGTCAAGAATTAATCTGTTTAAATTGCCTATTGACATAAGGTTGGTTCAGCAGAAAAATATTAGGAACTAGAAAACGCAAACCTGGGGTCCGATTTTTCTGCTTATTACTAGTGGAGAGTATAACCAAAATAGTCTAAGGTCTTCTGCTTGGGCTAACAAATTTGAAAATATAAGGCAAAAATCCTCTACAGAAGAAATTCACTTTAATGGTTTCAATGATTATGAAAACATTTAAAAATAACAATGTTTAAATTTATATTTTTATCCCATTGACTCAGTGTTACACATCATGCTTTTTAAATTTTAATCATTTAATTCCAATATGATTTATGATACATTAGCAGAAACTCAAATTTCAAAGTTTATATTCAGGGGCTACAGAGCATAACAGTTTAAAATATTTTTAGAAACCAACAGGGCAATGGCATTGTGGTTTAGTATGCTGTTAGTGATTAAAAAAAAAACTAATAATGATAGCTGATGTGAAAACCTTACTATGCACTCGTTAATTTTATTTTCACACCTAACCCATGAGGTGGGAGTCATTACTGTTTCCATTTTGCAGATGAGGAAAGTCAGGTTCAGAGAAGTTCAAAGACTTGTCCAAAGTCATGTGACCAGCAGGTGATGAAACCAGAACTGGAACTCAAGTCGTTTGACTCCAGATTCTAGCTTTTAGCCACCCCTCTCCATCCGGTCCTGAATAACATTGTGTATTGAGACAGTAAATACTTCTAAGCGAGGACTTGCATAAACTTACCAATGCAACTCAGTATTTATCCTTAGAAGGTAAATTGCTTGAGGAGTGGTCTGTACATTTGCATAATCTTTTCACCGCCACTTCTTTAACTTTTGAATCAATTCTTTTAAATACCTTCATCTGTCAAAAAATGGGACTGATGCAATGATAATTATTCTTGGAGGCCTTCAGAAGTCACTGGTGTTTCTTGAGAGCTGAATAATTATTTATTATGTAGAGAACATGCAGTGAGCATACGCCCAGGGGCTCTTCAGATTAGCAAATAGTGTCTCTACTTTATTAAAACGAACTCAGGTATTATAACAGAAAAAAACACTCTTCATTTCATTTGGATGTTATGAATAATTAAAGTGTCTCCTTCCTCTCAGTCAGGTGGCTTCACCCACATCTTCACTGAAGATATGCATGTAAGTCTATAAGTTTTCATTTTTAGCCCATGACTGCCTGACTCTCATAGTGTCGTCATCACCACCATCATCATCTCCATCATTATTTAGAATTGTTATTGTGGGCATTTGGGGATCACAGATTTGGTATTAAATAATTCATTGTCTTGAAACCCCATTGTGGATCTACTTTCTAACTTTTAGTTAATTTATTTATATTATATTATATATTTTTTCAGAACAGAGATGCCAGCGACAAGAATGAAAGCCTCATAGCTTTGGATGCCCTGATTTGTAATAAAAGTTTCCTTGTGACTGTTATCCACACTCTTGAAAAGCAGAAGAACTTTTCAGTGAAGGACAGGTATCCGGCAGTTTGTTTCTATTTTGAAAGTGATTAAGGAGAGAGGATAAAACTGCGCCTCTTATTTCCTTTCCAAACGACAGCCTGGACTTGGTGTCTGAGAACCCGCATCTCTCTTTTGAGAGATCGGCTGGCTCTTTGGGTGGCCATGCAGTCTTAGCGTCTCCACTTCAGAACACAGTGCCCTAACACAAGTTCTGTTTTGAAGAAACACACACATGTGACCCCCCCCAAAAAAAGCACCCCAAAAACCCCCAACACCAAGAAAGAAACATGAATCCTGAGTCACAAAAGCAGAAGTGCTGTTTTCTATTTTTAAAACACTGAAAATTCAGGGAAGACATTCACTTCTTGTTACCTCTCTAGTTTGAAGTTTTAGAGCTGAAAACCTATAAAATGACCTGAAGTTAACATTGATATGTGGTTTTTATGGATTGAAGGCTAAGGTAGTTGAAACCTAGATGTTAAAAAAAACACCCACAGGGAGGCATCCTGTTAACACCCCATTGCTGGGCCCCTCATGTTTCCCTGGAGATGGCTATCAACACCAAGCAAGCCACAGATGATGGTTAACCCTAATTAACCAAGGCTCTGGTTTTTTTCTGTTTTTTTTTTTTTTAGTGTGCTTTTTTTCCATCGTCTGTGTATCTTTTTTTTTTTTTCTTGAGATATAATTGACATACAGCTCTGTAGAGGTTTTAGGTGCACAGCATGAGCAACACAATCTGATCTCTCTCTGAGTTTGAGGTTTTTTTTTCATATGCCATATTTAAGTGAACTCATACAGTATTTTTCTTTCTCTATTTCACTTCACATGACACCCTCGAGATCCATCCATGTTATTGCAAATGGCAGGATTTCCTTCTTTTTTATGGCTGAATACCATTCCATTGTATATAGGCACCACATCTTCCGTATCCATTCATCTGTTGCGGACACTTCCATGTCTTGGCTATTGTAACCCAGGCTCTGTTTTTACACAGGTGTCTGTTTGCTTCCTTCTTAACGATTGCCCTGCAAACCAAGCTGGTCTACCTGACCAGCATCCTGGAGGTGCTGACCAGGGACTTAATGGAGCAGTGCAGCAACATGCAACCTAAGCTCATGCTCAGACGCACAGAGTCCGTAGTGGAGAAGCTCCTCACAAACTGGATGTCTGTCTGCCTTTCCGGTTTTCTGCGGGTAAGTGTCGAATCCCTCGGCAGTGTCAGAAGTAAGACGGTAAGCAGTTATTTTCAGCAGATGCTAACGTCTTTGCCAGGATAAGTCCTGCGTACTCCGTGGTGTCAGTATTTAACTGCTTTTAGTCTTGGTCCTCACCAGGGGCACATGAAGGGGAAGAGAAAATTTGCTTTGGCTCTGATTGGCTTGTGCAAGTGTGATTCATTTAGAATTTCCTCAGGTAAGACCTCTCTCTTCTTAAAAATTGGATTAAGAAATACAGTCAATGTGAGACCCTTCTCACAGATTTTTAAGTGTACACAAGTGTTATCTTTCGCCACAATGTGGTACAATTGATTTCTAGAGCTTACCTTACGTAACTGAGACTTTAAACCCAGTGGCTTTTGTGTCCATCTTCACATGGTTAATTAACACATGCTGGGTGAGATGGCTGGCAGGCATCACTGACTCAATGGACCTGAGTTTGAGTGAACTCCAGGAGTTGGTGATGGACAGGGAGGCCTGGCATGCTGCAGTTCATGGGGTCACAAAGAGTTGGACACGACCGAGCAACTGAACTGAACTGAACTGAATGGAGAGAACATTCCTTTCTCTTTTTTTCTTATGCCTGTGCTGTGTGGCATATGGGATCTTAATTCCCCAATCAGGGATCAAACCCATGCCCCTGTACTGGAAACTCAGTCTTAACTACTGGACTGCCAGGGAAGTCCCCATATTTCAAATACTGATGAAAACACACTCTTTTCAGAGCCTCTGAGCATCTGGGAAATTGCTGTTTACTTACCACATGAGCTAATGACATTCAAATCCAAGTGGTCATCTCATGTGAAAGCAAGTCTCCAAAGAGCCCTCCACCCCTTGAGTTCACTTTGTGAGAGTTTCTATGGAAATATGGTTGTAGTCTAGTTGAATCTTGAAATCTTTTCTTACATGAGGTTTTCACAGATGCCATAGGTAAGAGGGAGTACTCTGGAGTCTGCTGCCTGGTCTAAAACTAGACTCTACCACTTACTATAGGCCCCAAGCAGGTGTTTTGACCAGCCTGAGCCTTGGGTTTATAACCTGTAGAATGGAAGAATGTTTTAGGGCTGTTCTGAAGCATAAATGAAAAAATGTATGCAATTGCTTGGCATTGAGGAAGCACTCCATAAACTGTGCCCATTATTATTATGAAATATTAATAGGAAAAGAAGTGTGTTCTGTTGAACCCAGTCTCCATTCAACCCTCTGAGGCCCCTGGTGCAGGAGGTTCTTATCCTTCTTTAATTTTACCAGCCATCCAGATTCCAGCAAAACTGCATAATTGTGTATTTGTAGCTGGTTCCGAAATCTAATTAAAGTTTGAATAAGATACACTGCTATGCCACAGGTTTTAACAGTGCTACTTAAGTTTAGATCCAAAAAGCAGTGCCTTAAATAGACTATGCTTAGAGTTTAACGCAATCTTACAAGTAGAGGCACAACATTTTTTTTTTCTTTACCAACCCTTTTCTCTCCCAAGGCAATACCCATTTATTAAGATTGATGAAATCTGCCTTCTTTTCTGTTTACTTGGTATAAATCATCATATGCTTTGGGGAGATGGGGAGCAGTTATTTCTGGGGTGAATATTTTTGGCTCCCTAGCTTCAGCCACAGCTGCTTCGAAAGAGGTAGCAGGGCCCTCACCTAGTTCCTGGCTCTTAGTCTCAAAAGGCACCCCCTGCCCCACCACTCGCTAGAGCCACTGACTCAGAAACTCAAGGCGAGGTCTGGCAGTCCCGGTTTCCAGGCTCCTGCAGGTGATCCCATCACCCTGCCTTTGAGAATGTGGGAGAGGGGAGCAGAAGGAACCCTGGCCTAGGAGTCTTGGCTAGACGTTCATCTCAGCCCAGCTCGCTTTGTGGCTCTGGGCATGGTCCTTCCCATCTGGGCATCTTCCCACTGAAGGAGGGGCCTGGCCATTAAAGAGGTCAGGAGTCCCCAAAGTCTGGGCTGAGAGCCCAAACGGCCCCTCTGAGCAGAGGATTCTGCATTAGGATTTTGCAGTGCTGATTCATGGGTGTCTTGAGCACTTGGGGTAGGGAGGGGGCAGCATGCTCCCTGGGGAGGAAGTGGCATTCAGCCAGTTGAGTGATACTTTCATTTTCAGGGGAACAATTCCCTCTGGCGTGGAGGGCCTGATTTCCCCCTCCACATGCCCAAAGGGCACAGGGCTCTGATGGCCTAGTCCTCCTGCCTGCCCTATCTCCCCATCCCGCCCCAAACGTTTGCTTGGGCGCCATGTATTCTGTGACCTCCAGGTAACTTCCTCCTCTCTGCCTCCAAGGCCGTGTGGGTCAAGTACTAATGATAACTGCCATTTATTGAATGTGCCAGCCAGTGTGCTAAGAGCTTTGCTTCTTTTTCTCATTGAATCCCATGAGGTGAGGACCTTTATGACCATTTTGCATTCCGGAGAGTTGGGGTGCACAGAATAGACGAGAGTTTTCTACTCACAGATCCCACAGCGCTGTGACAACACCAGAGAGCTCTTAGCCACCCCGCTTACTGCTTCCTCAAGGGGGAGGCCACCTTCTTCAGGCTTAGGAAAGGATTCAGGGTGGGGTGGGGCGGGGTGGGATGGTGAATGAGATCACAGGTGCAAAAGCCTCAAGCTCAGCTATGGCCAGAGAATCTGGTCTCCTGAAGGAAAGGACGGTGAAAAGGCCAACCTTAATTCCCATCACAGGATGGGAAGGGTGGGGTCAGTTCCGTAAAGGGAGCTCTGAAGGCCGGCTCCCCAGGAGCTGTGTGCATCCTGGTCTGAGTAGGTTCTAACACAACTTAGAACTTGTGTTCGGTGGTGACAAAGAAACCCCATGGCCTCATGTTTTCCTAAGTTGGCCATGCACCAGAATCTGCTGGGAAGGTGTTAAAACTACCAACGCTCAGACCTCTTCTCCAGAGATCCCGCATTTAAAGTAGAATCCAGATGTCTGAGTTATTTTTATAACAGCCCCAAGGGATTCTGGTGATGATTCTCCAGGTTTCGAACCACGGGTGTGGATAACAATGCCAGATGAGATGTTATTTATCTGAGTTTAGCTGCAGTCTTCCGGAGAATTCTGACTACAGGGCCACTGAGTCTGAAGCTGTCGCTCTGCACAGCCCAGAGGAGCCCACTGGCCCCCAAATGCCGACCTCTACAGAAGCCTCCAGCCCCCTCCCAAGGGTGCTTATCCCCATCTCTGATGTGGGCTAGAAGCAAAGAGAAGTGAGGTTCTAGGTTTGCGGTCAGGATATTACCTAAGGGGGTGGAGGGAGAGAGAAGAGAGCCGTGTGGTTGTGAACCTCTAAATAAAGGAAGTTTCTCATGAGAATTGAAATGCCGTGTTCTAGTCCCAGCACTCTCCCCACCTGGGAAATTTTTGAACATTCCAGCCCTGTCCTACAGTAAGGAAGCGACTAGAGGCTCTGTCAGCAGGGGAGAGGGAAGTGGTGCGGGGGCCCAGGGGCGGTGGGGCGGCACAGGAGAGACAGGAAGCCAGGGACAGGGACGGAGGAGGGATGCGCCCCTGCTGGCAGTGTAGAGAATGGTATGGGGGCCGGTGGGGTGGGATCCCAGGAGACTTCAAAGATGTCTTGGTTTACCTGTTCAAGGGAAAGCAGGTGAGAGATTCGGTGAAATCTTCCTTTCCAGGCCAGATGCATTGGCTGTGAAGCTTGACTTTGTAAACTGGGGCTTTAGGCCCTAGTCACGTGGTTGGCTGCTCATCATCACCGAGGCAGTCTGACTTCCTGGTTGTGGCCCTGATTCTTTCCTCCCCCTCAAATTCAGTTTAATAATATCCTTTTGATCACAGATGGCTTCTTTACTTCGTTTATTTTCTACACGATAGTCAACCCAGGGCTACATGCCTTGGAAGGCTGCATGAGAGCACAGCACACAAGCCTCCCGCTTTGGGGCTGCTCTGAGTCCATTCAAGCACAAAGTGGCTACAGATTTGAAGCATTTCTATAACAGCAAGGGTGGACACCCTTGATCCAGGAAAAAAAACAAGTGCAGGAGGAAGTTATCAGAATGCTTGGGAAGATCCTTAGAGTCATGGAATCGGATCTAGCCTGAGGAAGGAGACAGGGTTCCTCTGCAGCCTGTACTAGCAAAGGTACCCAGGTGGGACCATGATGGCTGGGGCCGGGAACCACTGGGGGCTGGCTTGCTCATGAGCAGGTGAGGCTGCAGATTGTGTAACTAAGGGCCACTTCCTTTATGAGAAGCTGTTAACACCAAAATTTCCTCCTAGATAAATTTATAAAATGTTCTTATGTTTATTCTAGTTACCAAGGTTAATCATCCTGCCATTTATTTTCAGCGTGCTAAAAAAAAAAAAAAAAAAAAACAACTGGGGCAGTTAAATAGGAATGTAAACAAAGGTTAAACCTCTGCGAACTGTTCTTAGGCCAACTGATGAGAGTTAGGCTGAAGTAGAGAAGCTTAACGCATAAAAGAATGATCAATCTGTGTACTGCATGCTGTTATCAACTGTAAATGCAGTGAGAGAAAGTGTGTATGTGTTTGTGTGTGTGTGAACACGTGTTTGCTAGGGAGAGGAGGCAGCTTCCTGAGTTTTGCTCCCAGTCCTAAGTAGAGCAATATGTATTTTCTTGAGAGTTTCATGTTGATTGTTAGAAAACACTGCCTCCTGTCTCTTGTCATGGTGCCATAAACTGAAACTTTCATTCTTTGGAAAGTACAGTGGATTCTGGCAAAAACTGTTACTTTTGCATCTTTTTCCAAGGAGACTGTTGGGGAGCCATTCTATTTGCTGGTGACAACTCTGAACCAAAAAATAAACAAGGGCCCCGTCGATGTAATCACTTGCAAAGCACTGTACACCCTTAATGAGGACTGGCTGCTGTGGCAGGTTCCAGAATTCAGTACTGTGGTAAGTTTGCAATGAAGCTGGTGGGGTGGACAGTGTCTGTGGGGGGTGGGGGGAGAGTGTCACTTGAAATGATGTCACGACTACTGTGAGAGGCCTCAGACTTTTAGTTAATTAAAAACAGTAGTTGATAAAATATTAACACGTGTTCACATAATAGATTTTAATTACTCTGATTGGGGAGAAAAGTATTATAACGATGCCTGAGGAACTCATCAATTTCCAAAGATTTTAATATCAGGATTGCTTATGGCCTTCAGCATCATCAAAGGAAATGCAAAGTACTCCCTATTCAGCATTTAGAATTGCAATCAGAATTTCTCAAATGACTCTGCCCTGGAAGACAATGTGTGAAGATGTATTTCAACCAAATTGAGGCCGTCTTATTTTAGAATGATAACGCAAGACAAATTCCACTGTGTTCCCCTGCAACCTGACGCCCTTACTTTATTTTCATGGATTAGTTACAAATGTTTGGTGTCATGCACTTAATGTTCTGTGATCTCATAGATATTTTTAGAGGAATGCTGTAAATCATGGCAGTAAGATGATTGCCTGGTTGCTGGAGGGTTTCACCCATTTAAGAACTTCCTTTTCTCCCATCCCCACTCCACCCACCCACCCTCTTCCCTTCCTTAAAGGAAAAGAGACCGGTTTTTTTTTTTTTTTTTTTTTTTCACAGTCAGGAATTTTAGAGAGTTAAGCGTGGCAAGTATCTCCAAAATCACTTTGGATTTTTCTGTGCTTTTCTGTTAATAGAGGCTTGGGAAAGAGATGGCTGTGTTTTGGCTTTGATCTTTGGCTTTATGGAGATTCTGAGCTGCTCACAATCTCATGAGTGGGGAAGGAGGGAAAAAATTACAGTGGGGTTTTGGTATTTCTGAGTGAAAGGGCTGAGTCTCCTGCGGCTTTGCTGTGGATGGCGAGCACTGCAGTGTCATCCTGGAAGAATCTATCCTTAATTGGAGCAGGCACCACGGTGCTGTAGACTATGTTCTGGTTGTGTCCTCTGGTGGGATAATAGTCCCTCAGTAAGCTTTATAGAGCTCTTGGTCATTGCCAAATGGAGCTCAGCCTCCACTGAAGACACATGCTCAGCTCCCTCCACAAGGTGGGAGGCTGGCCAGAGAGTCGCCAGTTCTGACTTCTGTCCCTGCTCCCCTCTTTACCCGAAGGATGCAGTGGTTCTCCAATGTTGGCGTGCATCAGAGGCCCCTAGAGAGCTGATTAAACCCCAGAGTTTCTAATTCAGTAGGTCTGGGGGTGTGACCAGAGAACCTGACATTTCTCAAGAGCTTTCTGCAGCTACTGCAGTCACTGATAGAGTGGTTACTCAGTGTAGATTCAGGAGCCAGGTGATTTGAATTCTGCCTCTGCCTCTGGATAGCTGTGTGGCTTTTGGCAAATTTGGAAACCTCTCTGTACCTCCATCTCTTCACATGTAAAATGAGGATGGTGATCATGTTGCTTGCCTATCTCATGGGTGTCACAAGGATTAAGGGTTGATATTCTGGGCTTCTCCGGTGGCTCAGATGGTAAAGAATCTGCCTGCAATACAGGAGACCTGGGTTCGATCCCTGGGTGGGGAAGATCCCCTGGAGAAGGGTATGGCTACCCACTCCAGTATCTTGCCTGGAGAATTCCACGGACAGAGGAGCCTGGAGGGCTACAGTCCATGGGGTCTCAAAGAGTTGGACAAGACTGAGCAACTCACACACACACACCATACACAGGCAGAAAGCACTTAGACCATTGCTGGACACATGAGTGCCGTGTAGAGTTATTAAATGTAATTCAAATCTCCTCAGGCACTTGTTAGAAATGCTGATCCAGACACACCCTCACCTGGGCCTTCCCTCGGGACTAACTCCGTTGGACTCTGGGGATGGAGCCCAGGGCACAGACAGATGTCTTAACTGCTCCAGGCGATCCTGATGTTCATCCTGCAGGAGGAATCCCCCTGGTATGTCGGGAGAATGAAAGATGAGCTTGCATCAGGGCCCATTGACTCTCCTTTCGCTGATTCAGGGTTTTGTCTTCAGACCCAGGGCCTGGATCCTAACCCTGAAGATGTTCATGCTTTTGCTTTGGAACATTTTAGGAGCTCCACAGGTTCCCAAAGAGAAATATTTACAAGTGAATCTAGGTCAGGGGAAGCCAGCAGGGTCTCACTTTCATGAAAACAGAACCCCCTGACAGGAAAGAGAGCAGAGGAGAAGATGGAACTGGGAGTGGGGAGGATTCAATGCCTGGAGCGGCTTTCAAGGCCTGAGTCCTTTCTGATGCTTTTCATCTGAACACTTTTTCCCCTTTCATTTTGAAACGTTATTTATTTCACAGTCAATTAAGACCATGTGTTTCTGATTTGTTAACACTCAACTCATCATCAAAATGTTTCTTGATGTTGAAATTTGTGTCGACTCTTAGCTTCTTTTTTCCTCTGTAGCCCCTGGGGAAAAGGTTGATGGAAAATTATGCTTTCCGAAATCCACATAAATCTTCCTTTTTGAATACGGATTTGCCAGTAGATAGCATTGAGACTGAGGAAGGGGCGGGCCTCTTGTTTCTAGGGCCCTTGACTTTAAGATTGATTTTTAATACCTTTTATTGGAGCTGCCCCAAACCTCTTTCATGGTGAATGGTTATACTAGGAGCTCCAGAGAGGCTTGATCCGGTCTGTGCTTGTGTGACAAAATGTTAGCAGAAGGTCAATATAAAAAATTTAAGGTTTTTCATTTCCTTTCAGGCGAGTCCCCTCAGCCTTAACCATCATCTTTTAAATTTTCTTCCTTCCTCTCTCCTCCTCCCTCCCCTTCTTTCTCACTTTACCCCCACTTCCCCAGGCTTGTACATACACCCGGCGGTTTAAAGTCTTGATTTTCTAAATTTGCCTGAGGTGGTTTATGTAATTGAAAACCAAGGTGTGGTGAACAAACTCGATTGTGTGTGTGTCTGTGCGGTGTACATTTTTTCAAGAAAAGAAAAGTCAGAGGGAGAAGTGAAGAGCAGCCACTAGAATGGTTTGAAATGGCAGAGGTTGGTGCCATGTCAGGGGCACATTTAAAAAGAGGCCCGCAAGCTCCTGTTTGGCTAAATGTTCAAAAACACAGCACCTCGTCCAACAGCCTAAAAGTTAGGTTTGACACCTCTAAAGATTAGAATGTGTTCTTCTGATGTGTGGAGTGTTTTCTAGAACATTAAAGACATCCTACCAATTGCTTGTACGGGAAATCATTATAGTAACACATGGGCTCCAAGAAGTAATTCTTTGTTTGCTGTGCCCTGGGAGGAAAACTCCTCTGCCTTTCTTAGATGTAAGCAAAGCCCCATAAAGTCACTTCCTCTAGGACCAGGAGAAACCCACTCTCCTCTACCAGGGGACCGCAGACTGGTGTTCAATGAGGCAGACCGCCATAATGTTCTCAAGCTCCCGGATGGAAGAATCAGGGGAGCACACGTACCCCACACACAGACACAGACACACGCACACACGACTCGAACATCCAGGCACACACACACACACACATATGACTCTAACATCCAGGCACACACAGACACAGACACACACACATACACACACGACTCGAACATCCAGGCACACACACATATGACTCTAACATCCAGACAGACAGACAGACACACACACACACACACACACACACACACACACATATGACTCTAACATCCAGGCACACACACACACAGACACACGCACACACGACTCGAACATCCAGGCATTCCAAGTTGACAGCTAGACAAGGAGTAAAGCCTGCTGCTCTGTGGTTTTACCTCCTTTAGGCACGTTTGAGGTTGCGGCTGGAGCCTCTCGGGCCCTCCCTCAAGGCGGTCTGTGTCTAGAGAGAGATTTTGGAGCAGATCGCCTGAAACTTCTGAGGAGGGAGTGAATGGGGATTTCAGTTCCGGGAAAGTGGACCGCATGGGAGAAAGGACATTTGCTTCACTTTCAGGAGGAGATGAGAAAACCCAATAACTCGTAGCAAGCATGCTGAATTAGCAAGAGGAGCTTGACTTACAATCAAAGTTCAGCGAGAAATGGTTTTTTGAACTCTTAAACCCAGGAAATGAGCCTGCCAGTCGGCTGTGTCTGAGAGATAGCATCTTGGCGCCCTGGGAGACACTGTTCCGACAAACATATTATTGCCCTCATTCTCATATCTATGAGAAAGTCTTTAAGATTATTAGAAAATCTTGAAAAAGCACAGATACTTACCTTCAGAAATCTTAATGCTGCTGCTATGACTTATGGCAGGTTTCTGCCGGCCCACGCCAGCCCTTTCTCCACAATAGTCACCATGCTGGGGACAGTCATGTTTCATAAACTGCTTCATCTCTGATGCAGCTCTAACTGTCTCTAGCAAGAGCTGCTCATCGATAAGTTTCCTTCAACACAGTGGCTCTGCCCCCCATGCCCCAGCTCCTTCTCTTCCGTTTAGTTTGTCCTTTCAGAAGATCCATTATCCCCATAATTAAACAACCCACTGTCCCGATTAAGTCACTCTCTGTTACTTCAATTACATCCCATTGTTCATTAAATCCTGATGTTTTCTCTTCAGCAATCTTGTTTTTTAATACTCCTAGCATTTGTGGCCAAACAGTAAAGTTAATTAACAGTTCTTAAGCTTTCCCCCCTTTTCTCTCTCCCATTGTGCAAATCATTTCCATTATGACTTGCAATAATACTGAAACCACTACTAACTCCATAGTTACAGTTCTGAGCTTTCTGATCACAGAAGCAAAACCATTTTTTATAATCATTTGAGGTTAAGTCATCCTATTTGATGGCAGGCAGTGGAAAATGAAAAATTAACCTTAAATGAGTGCTTTAAATGACTTTCCTCTTCGTACTCTTTGTTCTCACATCCATAGTCATGGGATTAGAAAATAATTTAGTTACCTAAATACAAAAGTACTTAATTTTCTTCTTTATGGCTCAAATGTGACTCTATTACTTCCTCATTAAGGATTCTTAAATTTATATTTGTACTCCTCAGAGAATGGTAACTTTTATAGGAAATCATAGTGGAGATAAAGACATTTTTTAGATTAGTCTTGTATTGTTAAAGTCAACATCCCATTTGATGTTATTGTTATCTAGAGCAGGAATCAGCAAACAAGAGCCTGTGAACCAAATGTGGCCCTTCTGCTGATTGTTATAAATAAAGTTTTATTGGCACACAGCCATGCCTGTTCAGTTACTTTGTCTGTGTGTGTGTGTGTGTGTGTGTGTGTGTGTGTGTGTGTGTGTGTGTGTGTGTTTTGCTGCTGCAATGGCAGAGTTGAGTAGTTGCAGTTGAGAGGATATAAACCTCAAAGTCTTAAATGTTTACTGTCTGGCCTTTTACAGAAATGTCGCCAGCCCTTAATCTAGAGCTTGACATAACAGAGGAAAAGAACTAAAATCCATCCTCCTGCTCAACCCCCAAAACCTTCGCCTGTTTCCTCTCCTTAGAGGGACACAGCAGTGGGAATGTTTCATCACTGTCCACAAAGCTACAATTCATGGGCGTTTTGCCAGAAAGACCAAAAACCTGTGAAACACATTAAACCTAAAATACTGGAATCAATCGTTCTGGGCTGAATCAGACAGATTCTCACTTGATTTTTGCATGAACAAGTGTTAGTAAATGCTAGCAAGTGTAGAAAAACTTGTGAGAGAAACTTAAATTTGAGGAAATTCTCTCCGTTAACTTGGTGTTTTTTCTTCAAAATGGAAAAGACCTTTCCTCCTCATTATTCTGTCAGGGGGTCAAATACCTTGACATGGGAAGCATTGGGCCCTCAGTCTTTGGTGGGGAAAGGAAAAGGAGGCTGGGGAGGGGTCTTCGGGCAAGCGAGAGCATCATTAGAGGGGGCGGCTGGTAGGATGTCCCCGACCCAACGCCAGTTTGAGATAAACCTCAAATCAAAAACTTTTCTGAGACTTGGAGGTCTAATTCTGCAGTCTCACTGCTCCTGCTGAACTTCTGGAAGTGGTTTTCTTCTCTCCAATTCAGTTTAGTATAAAAACCAGATTTTCTCTTGACCTTCATTTGGTTCTGCAGTGAAATTAGAAATGTATCTTATAGGTTTTATTTAATGAAAGCAATTATTGGCCTAAGACCTTTTACAATAAAGTTGCTGGTTTATAATAAATTCTTTTGAAATTGGTTTCTAGGTATCAGAAGGTATTCCAGAAAGGATGCAGCAATGTCCCTGCCATCATTAGCCAAGAATATGGCTGGTGAGGTCAAGAGGTGGAAGGATCATTCTTTTCCCACCAAACTGTGGGGAAAGTGGGGGACAATGCCTCTCCCCCTGCTTGAATCCTCTCAGCCCTCTGCAGCCTTATTTTTTCTACCTCCCTAATAACCTGAAACCACCAAGTTGGTTAAGGGCTGATGGGTAAAGCTACTAGCAAAGCAGCGGTATTAGGTGTCTAGGCACCATGATGGTCTGCTCAGAAGAGGTGGGGTTTGGAGTCTGACAGTCTTGGGTGTGACTCTGAGCTCAGCCACTTTACGCACTAGCTGTGTGACCTTGGGCAAGTCACCCAACCTCTCTAAACCTGTTTCCTCATCTTTAACCAGGTAGATTTTAAACCCTAGTCTTGTACATTTGTTAACGAGGTCAGGACATGATATCTGTAAGATGGCTAGCCATCGTGCTGCAGAGCGCGTGCTTGTTGTTCATTTATTTTTACTTATTTATGGCTGTGCTGGGTCTTCGTTGCTGCACACAGCCTTTCTCTAGTTGCAGCAAGTGGGGGCTACTGTCTAGGGGCGGTGTGCCAGCTTCTCACTGCGGTGGCTCCTCTTGTTGCGGAGCGTGGGCTCTTGAGTGTGGGCTTAGTATCTGTGGCTCCTGGGCTTAGTTGCTCTACGGCATGTGGGATCTTCTCAGACCAGGGATCGAACCTGTGTCCCATGCATTGGCAGGCAGATTCTTGACCACTGGACCACCAGGGAAGTCCTCGTTATATGTTGAAACACAAACTGCCCCCTCGCTGTTCTTTCTGGTTGGTCATTTACTGATGATGGGTGATACAGGGAAGCTGATTAGCTGCATCTATTGTCACTAAACACTTATGTTACTATTGAAGATGTTACCCATAACCCTATCCGTGGACTTCTACAACCTGTAGCATGCAGTATCTCACTGGACAGATGCGAACAGGAGGCCACAGTCACACTCCTGCATGCCCCAAGGGGCTGGACTGTGACCTGCAGTGGAGGCCAGGATCCTTCCAGTCTGGTCCTTTCTCTGGGTTTGGTACCTGTGCCTTCCAAATCCCCTTGCTCTTCTAAGACCCCTTCTTGATAATAGCTAAGGCGTTGTTCCTGAATCCATGGTTCCTTGAGACCCAAGATACCTGTGGTTTAAGCCACAGGGGAGTTTCTCTCTCACCCACATGAAGTTCCAGGGTGGGCAGGCCAGCTTTGGTGGGTGCCTCTGCTGGGGCGTCCTCGCAGACCCTAGCTCCCTAACTCCTCTCTTGTTATCCTGAGGTGACCTCAGGACCTAAGGTGCTTGCTCCCCACCAGCCTCCTTCCACAGTCCAACCAGCAGGACATATGCTGAGCCACAGAAAAGTTGACAGATGGTCACCAGCTGTCTTTTCAGGAAGTTTCCCAGGGGCTGCCACATAACACATCTGCTGAATCTCATTGACCTGAACTGAATCACATGGCCATACCCAGCTGCAACAGGGGCTGGGAAAGGTCGTCTTTATTCTGGGTGAACATGAGGCTCCTAAAAGTGCTTACCAGGGGCCCTGAGCCACAGGCTGCTCCAGACTGAGTGGGCTCCATGGGGCCCCATGCCAGCCAAGGTAAGGAGATCGAGTCTCCTCTTCTGTGTCCAGCTGTCTGCTCAGACAGCCTTTACTAAGAACCCGAGGCAGGTGGGGCCTTCCCTTCAGAGGTTTATCACCTCGCTGGCCTTTTGGCTCTGCAGTTAGGAGTGTGAATATGGCCTAGTTATGACCCGCAGCAGCTCTGCATTCTTGGACACGTTTCTGACCCTCTCTGTCTCAGTTTCTTCATCTGTTAAACGATGCTAATAATAGTGCCCACTGTAGACAGCAGTTGTAAGGATTAAATGAGTTAGCAAAGCGTACCTGACACGTGGTGCGGGTTCAGTCTGTGCTGGCTATTATTAATAGAAACCTAAACCAGCATTCTTGTCTTCAGACTTTGTTTCTGTAAATAGTACAGGGCTTCTCCCTCACGCGCCAGATGGTGGCTTTGGAAAGGCAAGCATGGTTCTTCAAGCCTCTACCCCCGATTCTTCCCCAGAGGAAGTGAGATTCTTTACCTAGCCTTCTTGACCTACTACCCTGAGCAAAAGCTTGAAGCTTGCTGCACATCCGTCTAATTAGAGTTGAAGCCAGGAGTCTCCATAGTCTAGAGGCCTCCTTCTCTGCCATTGCACATGTAGCACCTTTCCAGACCCAATTCAAATGCCCCTTCCTCCATGCAGCCTTCCTTGATTTCTCCCCCTTCGAAAACCCTCCTCCAAGGTAGAGACAATATCTCTCTGAATCTCTAAAGCACTTCATTGATGACTACTATTTTCTGTTGGTATTTGAATTCGTGTGTATATCCCACAGCTGTATCTGTCTTCAAATACTTCCCAGGCAGGATCAGTGCTAGCTTCCATTTGTGAACATTTGCAGTGCCCCACACACAGTATGTGTCAAGTAGATGGGTGTCAATGAATGACTTTATAACCTCAGCATCAACAAAGTAAGCTCTGTCAGGTTGGGGAAGATGTAAGACAGATGCAGACAGATGTAAGTAAGAGAAAATATGACTAATGGTGTGTGAAATCTTCAAAGCATGGAGTTGCATCTCAGAGCCACAAATCTGGAGGTAAGCAGCCACAAGGCAGGTCCCTGTGCTCAGCAGTGTCAGGGCTCTGGGTCACCATCTCCATGCTCCTCTTGGCCCTTCCTCTTAGTCACTAGATAGCTGCCACAGCTCTAAGCACTGCTCTTCCCTTTTGCAGAAACCTTTTCCCTTAATGTCTCATTGGCCACAGCTGGGTCACATGGCCAGTCCCTGGTGAATGAGGAGAAGAGTCACCACCAGTCGTGTTTCTTAACCTAGACTGGACCCACTGCTGTTGATACCTGGCTTTTGTCTAGCAAAGAAGGAAGAAAATGGCTGCTGAATGAATAGCCAGCCATATCTATTGCCCCAGCTTTGTTGACACTTTCATAGCCAGAGTATTCCTCTCAACAGAGGGACAGATTTCTGGAGACGAGACCAGGTGCATTTTACAGCACTTTAGCCTTTTGTGTGTCTTGAAAATTAATTGCCACCCCATAGATTTGAACTGTGCTTGTTTTTCAAAACATTTTCAAATTTTGAAAGGCAGGATCAGCAAATGTTTAAGAACATGGAGCTCGAGTGCCTGCTTCTACCTTTTCCTTGCCAGGGGATCTTTTACAATGTACTTAACCCCTCTGTACCTCAGTTTCTCATCTGAAAATGGGATAATAATAGAATCTATGTCATAGGGTTGTTTCTGAGATGAGTTTATATATACTAATACACATCATTTACCGTGGTGCTTGGCACACAGGAAGTACTCCTTAATTTTCTATTATTACTTGTCTTGATTTAGTGATCCTGTCACTTCTTGGAGATAGGAGCAATGAGAATTTTGAGACTCAGGAAGCTAGAGGACTTGCCCATGCTCCCACGGCTAGGAAGCAGAAGGGGATGATCCAGGGGGCCCGGTGCCAGTGCCGTGGGCTCTCAGCCCTCCTGTCCTCTCTGCTTGAGTTCTCTGAACACGTCCTGAGAGTGGAAGAGTCATATCTGGTGACTGAATATTGTTTCAAAAGTGATGCTTTGGTTCTCAAGTGTGTTGTGGATCATCTGAGAATGAGGACTATGTCTTAAGGCAGCTGTTACCCTCCTTTTTGGCACCCCGGACCTGTTTCATGGAAGGCTGTTTTTCCACTGACCAGGAGCAGGGTGGGGCAGAGGATGATTTGGGGATGATTCAAGCACATCACATTTATTGTGCACTTTATTGCTAGAATTGAATGCTGCCACTGTTCTGACAGAAGGCGGAACTCAGGCAGTAATGTGAGCGAGCGATGGGGAGTGGCTGTAACTACAGATAAAGCTTCACTAGCTTGCCCCCAGCTCACCTCCTGCTGTTCGGCCCGGTTCCTAACAGGCCACAACCAGTACTGGTCCATGACCCTGGGGTTGGGAACCCTGTCTTAAGATCTCTCCTAGCCCTGGCCCCTAACATTGTGCCTCTATGAAGGACTCTGGCGAAGTGGGTTTTGAAGGGGAGATTCCACGGGGAGTCTTTTGTGTTGAGAAGCAGAGTCCCAGCATGAGCTTTCCAAGCCGGGGGATGGGATTATGAGGAAGGGCCTGCTCTGAGGTCCCCCAGCTACACTTGCATATTCAGAAACTGCTGTTGGAGCACTAAGCGTTAGTGGCATAAAAAATGAACACAAATCAATTTGTCTCTGAATTTACTCTCTGAATTCCCCATGGACTCTATAAAATGCCATTTTACCTTTTTCCACCCATCTGACTGTGGAAGCAGTGGTGGATTTACATGATTTTATATCCAGTTAAGGGTTTTTTTTTTCCCCTTTTGGTTATGTTTTTAAGAAGAATGTTTATTGTCTATAAAAAGGTGTTTTTGTTGAAGGCAATAGTGCCCTTAAGGTAGTCATAGGATGTTATTTCACAAATACTTATGAAACTGTTAAACAAGCTGGGATCGCTGGAGCTCTGATTAAAATGGGCTTTTCATTTGTCTTTACCTTTGGAAGCTCCATGACATGGGTTTCACAACCCCTGCTGCTACTGGGGAGGAGGCCAGCTGGAGAAACACAGGGAGGCATGGGCAAGGCCACTCCGACCGACCGTGCAGGGCAAGGCTGCCGTTTGCCCCTCCAGCCCCTCCAGGAACGCTGTGTGTGCGGGAAACGCAGCTTAGGTCTTTGGACGTGGCTTGACCTAAGACAGATTGCTGGTGGTTCAGAGGGCTCCTGGGCTGTAGGTGGGATGGGGAGGAGGAGGAGGGAGGGTCCCTGGGTGCGAGGGACTGAAGCTGAGGCGTTCAAGGTGCCACCTCAGACTCACCACTCACACGCCATCTCCCTAGAGGCCGAGGCCTCTGTTTCCTCACTCAGAAAGTGGGGATAATTATAATAATACAGCACCCTTCTGCCCCAGGATACTGGGAAGATTAGAAGAAGCAGGTCTTGAAAGTGCGTTTGGCAGGGTGCCAGTGTGAGTGTTAGTTGCTCAGTCGTGTCTGACTCTTTGTGACCCTATGGACTGTAGCCCGCCAGGCTCCTCTGTCCATGGAATTCTCCAGGCAAGAGTACTGAGGTGGGTTGTCATTCCCTTCTCCAGGGGATCTTCCCCACCCAGTGATTGAACCTGGCTCTCCTGCACTGCAGGAATTTTCTTTACCATCTGAGCCATCAGGGAAGCCCAGTAAATGTCACTAAAAAGGGAGGTGAGAAAAGGACTCTGGGCTTCCTTCTCGCCCTTCCTGCTGCTTCTCACCTGCCCAGTGGGTCAGGGGTCAGGGTCCTGCATCCCTGCCTGGTGAGGGGCGGACCCAGAACAGGGATATGCCCTGAGAACGGTCAAGGGGGCCGCTCTCTGTCTCAGGAAAGGGAAGCTCTCACAGGCCAGACCGAGACCACCGCCGACTCCAGCCGGCATGTACTCGGAGTTTCAGTCTCTTGGTGAGGGCCTGACCAAGATTTACTCTTGCACAACTGTGAGCAGGACTGTAGGGGGAGGATGTAAAGGCAGTAAAAGTGCCTCTGAGCACCCCCCGCCCATCCACGCAGAGCTTCGTCTGGGGTCTTTAAGTGCTACCTCCTGAGCCAGACACCATTCTAAGTGTGATGTGATTAATTCAGTTCATCATCTTGGCAGCCCTGGGAGGCAGTTGTTGTTGTTCCCACTTCACAGGTGAGAAATCCGAGGTGCAGAGAGGTTGCCCAGCTAGTTACTGGTAAACTGGGCTTGAACCAGGAAGCTGACCCCGAGCAGGTGTTCTGCCCTCTTCTCCTTCCAGGCGGCTTGCTCTTGACTCTGGCAGAGACCCTGACGGTGGAGTCAGGGTCCCAGCTGCTCAAGGCCAGCTGCCTCTGTTTCCATGTGAAGGTTTACTGATACTAACGATAATCATAGTGATGACTTACATGAAATAATAATCTGCCTGTTACTTTTACTATTATCATCATCATTGAGCCTTTCCCAGCACCCCAGCTAATGCCAAGCATTTGACCCATATTATCTTTTTTTAAAAAAATATTTATTTGGCGACACTGGGTCTTAGTTGAGGCATGTGGGATCTAGTTCCCTGACCAGGGGTTGAACTCTGGCCCCCTGCATTGGGAGTGTGGAGTTTTAGCCAATGAACCACCAGGGATGTCCTGAGTTACTTTATTTAATCTCAATAACAATGCTAAGGGCGAGTGCTATGCTTATATACTGTTCTTCCCTGGTAGCTCAGATGGTAAAGAATCCACCTACAATACAGGAGACTCCAGTTCGATCCCTGGGTTGGGAAGATCCCTTGGAGAAAGGAATGGAAACCACTCCAATATTCTTGCCTAGAGAATTCCATGGATAGAGGAGCCTGGTGGACTATAATCCATGGGGTCACAAAGACTTTCACTTCACTTCACTTCACCTATTCTTACACCCATTTTAAAGTTGAGTTAACCCTAAGGCTCCCCATTTACCACATTATTTGTGTTTTCATCTTCTAAACATTTCCAGCAGCTAATCATTTTACATGCCCTCACTGTATCCAGGCTCAATAACTCAAAGTAACTGCACGCCGGCCACCACACCAGGTCATCTGGCTCCACGATTCCCAGGGTGCCTTAGAATCTGAACTGTGTGTTGTGCTGGTTACAAAACACTCAGCACTTGCCTGAATCAGCTCCACTGGGGATCCCAAGTATGTAACTTTGTTGTTTCAGATCAGTTTATTCTTAGGCAACGTAAACCTGAAATGGCTTTAAAGTTCCATTTGAAATATTCCCTAGTTCTGAGTTTTCACACATTCACCAAGGCCTTACTTCTCCCATTAGGCTGATTCTGAGGTTTTGCTGCACGGGGAGAATGTTAACTGACAAAAACCATAAGTAATGGCGCTGAACTGTAAAGTAATTAATGCAGGAATAATAGCACAGAGTGGGGATCTCGGTGTTTTAATGAGAGCTCAGGAAAC
Source organism: Ovis aries (assembly GCF_016772045.2). Lineage (NCBI taxonomy): Eukaryota > Metazoa > Chordata > Mammalia > Artiodactyla > Bovidae > Ovis > Ovis aries. The sequence goes on from NC_056056.1 coordinate 130,548,199, forward strand.
TGCCTGGCTGAAGCTGGTTGAAAGTGGAGGGGGAGAGGAAAGTAATCATAATCACTGCTGCATGTTAAAAAGTGACCTCTGGCGTGATCAATACGGAGACCTCATAACCTTTCCTGTCACCTGGAACTTTGCTTCTAAGATCTGTAGTCCTTTTAATAAAAAAGATAGTCCCCAGTCTACCCTCATCTACTGTGAAACTTTTCCAATATATTTTTTTCTTTTTGGAAGATGAAATTAGAAATCACCATTTTTAGAATATTTATGTGTGTATGTATGTTTTACCCTCAAATATATTTATTCAATGCTTGCTCTATAATGAGAGTTGTAACTTTCTGTTTTCCTTTCCATTATCCCTGAAAAGAATGGATTATGGAAAAAAGATTAAAGTGGCTACAACGCGATATGGTATTTGCTAATGTGCTATCAGAAGTATTAGTAGGACTTGCCAAGGTTTGTGTCTTTTATGAATGCTTTTCAGATTGCAATTATCTAATAGACTTGGAAACCTGTTTGTATTCTTGCAGGCATTAACTGTCACCTTTGAAAAAATCCCAGAAAATGAGAGTGCAGATGTCTGTCGGAACATATCAGTCAACGTTCTTGATTGCGATACCATAGGTCAAGCCAAAGAAAAGATTTTCCAAGCATTCCTAAGCAAAAATGGCTCTCCTTATGGACTTCAGCTGAATGAAATAGGACTTGGTAAGGCAATACTATTTTGTCCCAATTCCCTGATGAGCATCCCTCCCACCTCCCCTCCCTCCCATTGGGCCCCCAGCATGTAGCTGTGGCTCTGTTTGCTGAAGCTTACTAGCCTGGAATGTTCCCAGAGGGCATGTCTAGGGACCCGGAGATTGCATTGTTCTCTCACAAGTATTATCCTACAAAACCAGGATCCTTCAAAGAAGCTGTTCTTTAAAATATATATATATATATATAAAATGTTTGTAAATCAGATTCATGAGGTTGCTAACCCTGAGACCCAGTGAGTTCACCTTGCATCAAGAAGTACAAAAGGTGTCAACCTCAGGCCTTCTGTATGTGTTGCATTTCATGTTGGCGTTTGATTTGTTTGTTGTGGTACCGAGCGTGTCATTAGTGGGTGGCTCAGACTCTGGGTGTGAACCCGAGCAGGCTAGAAAGGTCATCTTCCTCTCTGCTAATCGCATCCTGCATTAAGTATAGTCTCCATCCTCCCCCACCACGAAGCAGCATCTGCTCTGAATTCATTTTCGGGCTCTATTGGTATACTGCAAAGGCGAGCATATGCGTGAGCGAGCTAACAGGGCTCCTCTTCACTCAAATGTTCATCAACATTTTAAAGTTGAGCTCCACGCAGCCCTCCCAGGAGACTGTCGTGGGATTTTACAGCAGATAATGGGATAGGGAGAAAAGAGTCAAATCGCAGCGGTGACAGACAGCGTAACAAGGTTCATCTCTCCTGCGTGTGCAGCTGTAGCCTCCACTAAGCAGGCAATTAAATTCATCCCACCTGGCCCTGCAAGGCAGAACCCCTGCTAAAGGGCCATTGAGAGAAACCTGGGGGCGGGGTCTGGCCCCATGAGTGAAACCACGCAAATGTATAGCAGTTCCAAGGCCTGGCTTCAAGGGAAGCGAGGCCTCTAAAGCTCTCTCGTCCACCTGTCTTCTGCTTCCTTCTGTTGGCTGGACTGTGGGCCCTTCAAGATCGTGTGAGCTCATTTGGTTGGAGGCGGGGTCAAAGAGCAGCTCCGGTCTGGCCACTGTCACGTAACCCAGGACCATCAGCTTCCTGGACCTGCGTCTTCAAGTGTCACTCTGACTGCAAAGGCCCTTGGAGCCAAGGCCCGTGGGGAAATGGCCCCGTGGCCTCAGTCCTGGTGCTGCCAGGCCCGTAGGACCATCCTCACACCATCCAGGGTTTCTGCCCATCAGGTGTCCTGGCCTCTGATGTGGGGGGTGGGACAGGGAGCAGGACAAGCCCCCTGGGAGCTTCCCGTTACAGTCTGATGGCAAGTGGCTTCTGCATGTCTGCTGATGTTCCAAACTAGCTCCTTGGCTAGCCTCAGAAAACTAAGGCATATCCTTAGATACCAGCCATAAATTGTATTAAAATCCGATACTGGAAGCAGCTGCGTGGAGACCTCTCAGAGCAGAGACTCACACAGGCGGATCCCCAGAGGGGCAGGAGGCCATCATAAGTAAGGGGTGTCGGCCTACCTGGGATAATGGGAACTGGTGGGACCCAACTTAATTGGTGAAGGCCAGCAGCCAGGTAAGGGGGCAGTGTGATCAGTGTTACCAGATGATCCAGTTTTATTCAAAAGAGAAATCACAAGTCCTAATTTTTATGTGCAATCTTCCAATCTTTAAATGTTGGTTCTGAATTGACATTAGAATATAATAAAACATGGTGCAGGTTCACAAAATGAAAAAAAAAAATCACACCCACAGGCCACACTCTAACCCTCGGGCACAAGTTGGTGACCTCTTAAAGGAAATGAAGCCCTGATGCCGGGGTGCCAGCCGACCAGCCACCCAACCCGGGGACGGGCAGATCATTCCCAGAACACCTACTTGTGAACACACGGGTGGTGGGCATGCAGATTTGCTTTTGGAATTTTCTGAAGAGTTTAATCTTTCTCAGGATGCATTATTTTGTCTTCCTTTGGCTTTATTTCCAGGCTTAGCCTCAGAGTAAAAGCTTCAGGAAAAAGTGATCTTACATATCAGAGCCCTAAACATAAAACAGAAGAGAACGCAGGCTACTGGTCTGGCTGATAACATCTCCAAACCTTCACAACCACTTTATTTTAGCTTTATTGTTTAGCTGCTAAGTCATGTCTGATTCTTTGCCATCTCATGGACTGTAGCCCGCCCGGCTTCTCTGTCCATGGGATTCTCCAGGCAATAATATTGGAGTGGGTTGCCATTTCCTTCTCCAGGGGATCTTCCCAAACCCTGTCTTACTTACAGAAGACAGGGATCGAACCTGTGTCTCCTGTAAGTAATTGCGAAAGTGACATGGTAGTATGTTACATTTCTCAGTGTCATTTTAAAAGAAAACAAAATGCTCTTTAAAAAAATTTTTTTCCCAGAGCTTCAAGTGGGCACACGACACAAAGAACTTCTGGATATTGACAGCTCCTCTGTGATTCTCGAAGACGGAATCACCAAGCTCAATACCATTGGCCACTACGAGGTAAGAATAAGGGCATCCCCGGCCCAAACTGGATTAGATCCTGTCCGGACCATGCAAATTCTTTGAAAATTACAAGATTCCCACCAGTTTTCTGGAATCATTTGAAGATTGCTTGTTTCAGGGGTAGGAATTTTCCTTACTTGCTCGTGGTCTGGGATCTCCTTTCCTGGAGCTGCGATTTTCATGGGGTCCAGTCACTCTCTATCCTGTGGTTTAGGTCAGAAACTTCACCTTTACCAGATCCTCCGGCCTGTTCAGTGGAAGAGGCGTGTTGAGCTTGACACTGAACAAAGCTATGGGAGTTCTAAGATGCACCGCTGTTCATTACTGACCTGGTGACCTCTGTGTAGCGTCCTTTGTTTCTGAAGAAGTTTTATGTTTCCCGTTTGTTTGAATATTCAGTGATACCTCCTTGGCCTCTGACCCACTTACTGGGTGAGTGTTGAGGTGGGTGACGGGAACATTGACCCAGCAGAGAGCTGAGTGCCAGAGAAGCGTGCGCAGAACCAAGGAGGGGAGGCAGGGGAGGTTCCTGAACACCACGGGATCCTGGGAGTCATTCAGTAAATTCCCCGAATCTTTGTTGAATATCCACTCTGTGCTAAGTAAGAGCTGGGATGGCATGCAAGTGGAACAAAGACTAGGTCCCTGAGCTCAGAGAGCCTACAGCCCTGGGACCAGGGTTGGGGGTGGAAAGGAAAAAGGAGCCAAGTCGGGAGGCAACATCTTACAGTTTAATAGTGCTATGACTCACAGCATCCAGGAAGGCTTCCTGGAGGAAGCGGTGACTCATCTGAGACCTGAAGAGTGAGAACTTTAACCAGGCCGACATTCCCAACAGGGAAGGGGCGCATGCTTGCTCTTCCGCAGAAAGACTAAAAGACTAGCTAGAACTGGAGAGGGGCACAGGTGGCAGTGAGAGCCAGTAAAAGCCAGTGTGTGTGGACCTCCTCGCCTTTGCCAGTTGCTGTTCTCAGCCTTTCCCTTTATTTCTGCAAATTCTATCCATAGCAGTCCTATGACATAGGGACTATTACTAACCCACTTTATAGATGAGTACACTGAGGCTCAGGGAAGTGTGAGCTAGTTGGTAGCCACTCAGTGGCAGAGAGAAGTTGGGACCCGAATCATTGGGCTTTAGGGCCCATGGCTTAACCAGTACAGGATGGCTTCTCACAGTAGAAAGCCAGAGAAGTGGGAGGGAGGAGAGCGGGGAAGTGCAGACCGTGCAGGCCCCGCGGCTTCGTCCAGAGTCTGACTATTATGCCCAGCACAGTGGGACACCATTGGAGGACCTTAAGCAGGAGAAATTTGTGTCTCGGGAAATGACTGTGGCTGTGTGTGGAGCATGGATATAGGAGGTGCCAACAGGGAGGCTCTTCAAAGGATTTCAGGTAAGGAATGTAGACCAGGAATGACACTGTGGCTCTGGAAAATGAGGCAAGCAGATGAATTCAGAGATGGGCTGAGTGGCTGTACTCTGATATGGGCTGAAGGTGCACTCCGTGAGCTGTGTGGGTGGGAGAGATACTGGCCGGGGGAGGGGTCAGGAAGGCATGGGGATGGCTGGGTAGATGCACAGATGCCCTAGTGGAGCTGGAGAAGCAGGGGAGCAGCTTCCCAGGCCCGTGGAGAGTAGTGCCCCGTCTTTCAAGGCTGAAATCCCATGGAGACGTGTCTGCACCAAGAAGGCCTTTGGGGCGGGCACTCCCCTCAACCAGACAGAATCTGAGACCAGTCCCTGCCAGGGTTTCCTGGACAGCCACCAGGAGCAGAGGACCCCCTCAGCCTTGGGCTCGTGGGCTGAGTGGGTCTCAGAGCTGGGCGAGAAATTGTTGCTTTGGGTAATCCCTGGGTCGGTGTTACCTCTGCAGCCTTTGCTGGAGGGCGCTCTGCAGAGAATGTGCCAGGTTAACAGTCTGTCCCTGTCCTCGCCCTTCTGCATCTTAGACTTTCCAACCTTGGTACCATCTTGCCAAAAGCTGCAGTGCCTTTCGAGTTTTTAAAAACTCTATAAAGCACAAGGAACTTTCTGCAAGTACCTATTCCTGTCAGTGGGCCACATTTGGAGAAGATTTCCAGAGGAAATCTAGGGCTGGGAAAATTAGAATCAGGCTTACTCCGCCTTCAGTCTGCGTTTGGGAGCTGCACCTGGCCGCTGCCGCCGCCTCCAGTTTCTGGGTGGTGGGCTTGTCTGGGTGAGTTTGGCAGAGACACAGCCACAAATGCCCTCCTTTGGGGTCTTGACCCATGTGCTCGCCTTGCTCATCTGTGCAGGGAGGGCTGGCCCACCCTGGTCAGGCTTCTCAGCGTCCCCTGGCCACCGTGTGGCATGGAGTGGGCCCCAAAGGAAGAGGGTGTGGCCACTCACTGGCATTAACAGGGAAAGGCAGGACAAGACACTCCAGCAGGGAGAGGGGAGATCCACGACCGCTGTCTGCAAGGCAAGGGGAAGACTGTCAGGAGAGAGGGGACATCAGTCTTCACTGCAGACACCGGCCGTGCTAGACACCGATCTGCTTAAGGATGATAATGAAATTAATCTGGCCTGTAGTCACTTCCCGTCCCAATGATTTATTGGCCTCATACCCTAGCGTTGCCACATGGTGGTAATAAATGACAAGACTAGGACACAAGGGCTTAAAGGATTCTCCTTGTGTTTAAAGAGCTAAGCCGTAAGGCAAATAAACGCAGAGAGCTTGAAGGAAACTGGGGAGGTCAATGGCCCCGTGCCCTCTGTACCTGGACCATCACACATGCCCTGGTTTTCAGAGACTATCGCATATCCAGCCTCCTAAATCTACACCTGCATTACAGCACAGTCAAAATTTGGAATCATTTGACAGGGCTGAGCTAAAGCTTCCTTTTGCCCTTTCATTAAAGAAAAATTTTCTCCTGGAACTTGTATTTCCCTCCAAAGAGACAGGGCGCTAATTATCACTCTTATTCATTTACTAAAGCACTCTCGTTTGAGTCACTGTAAGTGCTTGAATGCGAAAAACTATATTTCATTTAAAAATAGGATCTCACTTGGAGTCTTAAGTGATTCAGACTCACCTCCCTCCAATTAGCCCAAATTAGTGAGGTTTTCAAGTTAATCTTTAGCGAAGGCCAGTTCCTCCTCCTATCTAAACAAAGTCCCTGCTGCTGGAGTGTGAGCCCATTTCTTCTCTCGCCTTGTTCTGTCCTCAGGGCGAACAGAGTGTAGCTGGTCTCCTCCAAATGATTTACTGTCCGTGTTCTTGAAGAACCAATTTCTCGAAGGGACATGAAGGTGCAGCGAGAACATAGCGCCTCATGGGTCCGATGCAGCCTCCAGAGCCCCAAATTACCAGCACTGCCCTATCACCAGCAGGATGGCATCCTGGCCCACCCTGGGGGTCAGCACAGTTGCTTTGCACAACTGTGGCAGCAACTGCCGACAGTGGCAGCCGGTGCCCAGCACTGCTGGAGGGCACAGACGTGATTGATGTTCACACAACCTGTGACGAAGGTGCTTTGATTCCCCTCGTTCTCTATCAGAAAGAGGAGGGATTTCTGCTCCAGTCTCATTCAGTCCTGTGCAGACAAGGGGTGGAGAGACGCCCTTACAAACCCATGAAGCCAGAGGCATCTTCTCGCCTATAATTAAACCCTCCCGAATGCCTCCTTCACTATTGCCCACTGTGTGTGTTTACTACGAAGGGGGCTGTGCTGTGCTCTGGAGCCAACGCGCATGTCTGTGTGAGTCTATAGAGGATGTGGGCGGCTGGTCCCATGTGACTGTGGCAGGATGGTCTCTCCCGGTCCAGGCTTTCTGCAGCTGCCCCCGCCCCTGCCGTGTGACCTCTCACTGCACCCACATCCAGCCATTGGGCAGGCAAGTTTGCAGGGCAGGTGTTGTGTCCAGCAGGAAGTGTGCTCTACAGATCACACCTCTCGTTCTGAGCTGTGAGGTTTTGAGGGCAGAAGAGATGTTTAACCAACGTGTTGCTGAGGAACGTTCCTCCTGATGGGAGCGTGCCAGTGCTCAAGTGGTCACTGCTAACACCAGAGTTGTCACTCACATGACATTTAAAGTTCAGAGGAACGTCCCCAAGGTCAGTGGTCTGTCCAGTCAGGTGTGGCATCTGTAACAGACTGTGGACTGCATCTTTGGACTGTCTCTAAGGGTCTCTTATGGCACGGATGACTTTAGATTCTTACTTACCAGAAAAACGGAGAGCTTTTAGTGTGCTGGGCACTGTCCTAGGAGCTTTCACGAACAGTGACTGCCTCATGCTCTTTGTAGCCCGGTGAGGTAGACACTGTCATTATTCTCATCCTGAGGCCCAGGCAGGCTAAGAAACTTGGCCACACTCCCATAGCTCTCCTCACTGATGCCCCAAGGCTGGAAGCAGATGAAAAAGGGATTGCACAGAGGCTGTGCCTCTGCTCAGCGCCAGAGGGGTCACCTTGCTCAGAGCCAGGCTTGCAGCCCACACTCCTAGCCTCTGAAGCAGGCTGGCTGGAGAGCTTAGGAGAAATTCTGGTAGTCATCTTCTCTGATGTCAAATTCAAAAGGGCGACTTCTCTTCAGATCTTACGCTGAATCTCACGTCTGTGAGTTTATCAGAATGCTTCCTTACGTCTGATCCTTCTTTGACATCCTTTAAGGCCAATACTCCTTGAAGGCAGCAGAAGTTTACCTTCATCAGAGGGAAGCCTCTTTTAGGTATCCAAGGGCTGACAACTCCAGCGCAACAAAAGCCTGGGGAGCTTAGGTTCCTCATCGCATGCTCCTTGACTAGCTCGGGGTTCCAGCCGTCCTCAAAGTGGCTTTGTGTCTGGCCCAGGGCTGATTCCAAGCACACCAGAAAGAAGCTGGAGCTGTGTTGTTCATCGTCACTAGTTTCAGGAACCCTCCAGAGCTTTGTCCAGGGCGGCGGGAGCATCTTGGGGGATTTGATGTGTCTGTTGAGAATGTTGTAATGGCCCCTTCCAGATGCTCTGCTGAGCCCTGAGCCTCCTCTCCTGAAGGACTGAGCAAGGTTATCGCTTGGGCTCTGAGAAAGAAAAGAGATTCCTTTTTCGTCTGCCTCCAGCCTTGGGGTGTCAGCGAGAAGAGTGGAGGAAGGCGGGGAGAGCAGTATTGATGAGTGGTTGCTGGGACAACGTTAGTTGAATAGGATTCTGTTTTCACAAAATACCATTTTAGGAATGAGAGATGCCAGTAAGGGTTTCCACATGGAGCTTTGTAGTGGCTATTGTGTTTTTAGACTTACGGAGAAAATGTCATGGTGGTTCAGACTCTACTCATAATTTTCTATAAAATTCTTAGGCTAAAGTTCCAGCTTTCCTCTTGGGCTAGCCATTTGAAATTGACACTATCTCAGCCTCCCCTGGCGGCCTGGTGGTTAAGGCAAAAAGAGAAAGGGGCAGCAGAGGATGAGATGGTTGGATAGCATCAGCAGGTCAACAGACATGAATTTGAACAAACTCCAGGAGATAGTGAAGGACAGGGAAGCCTGGCACGCTGCAGTTCATGGGGTCGCAGAGTCAGACACAACTTAGCAACTGAACACCAACCAGTGGTTAAGACCTCATGCCTCCAGTGTAGGGAACACAAGTTAGATCCCTCGTCGGGGAACTAAGATCCCACATGCCTTGCAGTGCGGCCAAAAAAAAAAAAAAAAAAAAGACATTTAAAAAAAAAAAAGAAATTGCCAACATTTGACCATTTTTTATTTACAAAATGGCAGTTTCATCAGGTTAAGTTCAACCTTATATTTCTAGAAAATCTGTTTTTATGGTATAATCATCAACTTGTGGCATTAAGACAGTATTTTACCACAAAGAAAACTCACCTTCACTTACAATGTGAGGGTGTGTTGCTTTTGTTTATTTCAGAAGCAACCTCATTTTATTTTTTAAAAGATGTTCTTTAGTAACTCAGTCCAGTTCAGTTGCTCAGTTCTGTCTCTTTGTGACCCCATGGACTGCAGCACACCAGGCTTCCCTGTCCATCACCAACTCCCAGAGCTTGCTCAAACTCATGTCCATCGAGTCGGTAATGCCATCCAACTATCTCATCCTCTGTCGTCCCCTTTTCCTCCTGCCTTCAATCTTTCCCAGCATCAGGGTCTTTTCCCTGAGTCAGGTCTTTGCATCAGGTGGCCAAAGGATTGGAGTTCCAGCTTCAACATCAGTCCTTCCAGTGAACACCCAGGGCGGATCTTTAGGATGGACTGGTTGGATCTCCCTGCAGTCCAAGGGACTCTCAAGTCTTCTCCAACACCACAGTTCAAAAGCATCAATTCTTCGGGACTCAGCTTTCTTCACAGTCCAACTCTCACATCCATACATGACCACTGGAAAAACCATAGCCTTGACTAGACGGACTAGTCCCCGTTTAGTGAGTAGTCCCCACTTGATGCGCTTTAGTCCAGCGTACCTTAGAGGTGGCTGTTTGTTTCTGTGCTTTGGCTGAGCTGGGTGTTCGTTTCTGTGCAGACTTTCCCTAGGTGCAGCGAGTGGGGCCTGCTCTTCGCTGTGGCGCGTGCGCATCTCACTGCGTGGCTTCTGTCGCGAGCACAGGCTCTAGGCGCACGGGCTTTAGCAGTTGCAGCACACAGGCTCAGCAGTTATGACTGGTGGGGTTTAGAATATGGGCTCAGTATTTGCGGCACTCGGGCTTAGTTGCCCCCCGGCATGTGGGATCTTCCCAGACCTGCACTGGCCGGTGCCTTTGTCACAATGGACCGCCAGGGAAGTCCTGAAGCAACTTTAAATTGATGACATGGGTCCATCTCTCCCTGTGTGGTCTCAGCTCCTAATTCTGATGGTAGAAAAGTCTGCGGTCATCTTTGCCTCATTCCAGTGAGGGCCAGCTACCTTCATTGGAGGGGTGTGGCTTCGATGTCGTTTTGAATCTTGGAGCACCATGAGACTGGAAGGAACTTAATGTGAAATTGCTGTGTGTACCAACTCTGCTCTGGGCTGGAGAAACATTCCTGCCACAGATCCATCTAGTGACATTAATCTTTCTTTGATTTAATTTGGTTTTCATTTCTAAAGTAGGGGCCCACAGGATGCTCCCGGCCTCACGGGAGTATGGGAGGATTAACGAGCCACTCTTAGGAAAGCTTTTGGAGCTCCTCAAATGGAACAAACAGCATCATATATTTAACACCTTGGATTCTGTGGCACTTTTCAAAATGGCATTTCTGTCCTTCACTCGGCAGCAGCTGACTTTTCTGCAAAACAGAAAATGGAACCCTTTACCACCCGCCCCCCCGCCAACAACATCTGTAACTAAACTAGTTTTCTGTCTTTATAACAGTGTTAACGTGTCACGTGGAGGGAAAAACGTGCCAGCCCTAGAGCAGCTGTGAAAGTTAGACATACCCTCGCACACATACACGCTCACACACACACACAACTCATCCACTAATAAAATGCTTTTACACTTGCTCTCAGGAGATAATTTCAGAGTAAAATCTCCCCGGTACAAGCTGCGTCTGCGCTGTCTTAATGCCTGAGCACTGCGCCAGCAGCAAGTCATTGCCAGCTCTCGAAAAGACATTTGAACTTTTGGCTGTGCTCCTTATCGGAAAGCCCATCCGTGGTGTTTGTGATTATAGAGTAAGGGTGCTCGCTTTTGGCAAAACAAAGCATCTGACAGTAGCAGAGTATTGGCTCAACACACAACGGGATCCATTTGGGATTCATTCTTTGACAATTACCCAGAATGAATCACCAGCTTCCTTTTATAACAAAGGTGTTTATTGGCTTAGAAACAGAGCATATCCAGCTCTGCATGGGGAGGGATTTTGTAATGATGTTCAGACATCCTCATAAACTCAGTGTCTGAGTATTGCTAAGGGGGTGCCTGCACAGAGCGTTGACTTTAATTGCATCAAAAATGGAGGAGAATTGAAAAATCAGCTAGAAAACAATGAATGGCTCAAGGGGAAAGGAGAGGATGTTTGGTAATAGCGGCAGAGTCCAGGAGCTCAGTAAGAGTTTAGAAACCATGCACAAGACACTTAGCAGAGGCCAGAAGGCCCCCACCAGCCCTGCCCAGGGCCCCCTTCCCCCACAGGATGTCGGGAGCACCAGTAGGTGGAGGCTTCTTGCCTAGACTCAGTGACTGGCTGGACCCTGTGCTGAGGGGCCTCCTCCAGGGCTGGCTCTCACTCGTGTTCCTTCCCCTGTGGGGACAACCTGCAAGAGATTAGGTTTTAATCCTTTGGTGTTTGCTGAGCCGGTTTGTATATTCTGATAACCAACTTGCCACAGGCCAAAGACAGTCTAAGTTTTTACTTTTTTTCCCAAATGGAGGCCAGGTCCAAATTAATATTAGAATTCAGAAAAGCCTTAGAGCTTTCAAGTGGAGGGGAAAATCACTTGGCTGATGACAGTGTTCAGAAATAACAGGGTTAACCCTCCAGTCACATCCCAGAATAAAGGTGAGGATTTGTGTATCCCCGCCCTGTCATTTCTCCATGGCCCCTTTGTCTAGCATTTCTGTGGACCAGCCCCTCAGAACAATTTACTCCTACAGCAAGCAAAGCCTGCCCTCTTTCTCTTACCATCTAGGCCCCCTTGGCCGGATGGGCCCTTCTTCCTCTGGTTAAGAGTAGGGAAGGGTTACCTAAAGAGTCCATGGTCCCCAAAGGTTCTCATCCCTCAGAACTCTTGACGTTATTTCCAAAAGAGGCTACACATTGGGGTTGAAATCGCATCAGTATGGTGAAAGCATTTGTCAAATGAGTACATTTAAAATCCATGACAGTTTTTAAAAACAGCTGTGTTGGGATATAATCTGTATATCTTAAAGGTCACCTTTTCAAAGTGAAAGTGGTTCAGTGGGTTCTTGGGAACATTTGTGGAGTTGTGCAATCGTCACCACAGTCCAATTTTAAAACATTTTCATTACTTCAAATAGAAACCCTGAACTCATTAAGAGTCACTCTTCATTCCTCCAAAGGCAACTAGTAATCTACCTTCTGTTTGTATAAATGTGCCTATTCTGGACAAACTATGATCGTGTAATACGTGATCTTTTGTGACTGACTTCCTTCACTTAACCATGTTTTTGAGACCCATTCATGTTGTAGCCATGTGTCAACACTTCTTTCCTTTTACTGTATGGCAATTTTTTTGTAGTGTATTCATTCACTGGAAAATTCTTTTAAAAGGACAAGCTGCTGGTAGCTGCAACGATGCAGATAAATATAAACGTGATAGACTTTATATGGACCCTAAGAAGGTAGACACAAGTGTATGCAGAATGATTCCATGTACATGAAGTTCAAGAGCAGACAGAACTAATCGGTGGTGATAGAAGTCAGAAAAGTGATTACCCCTGGATGAGGATGGGGTGGTTACTGGTTGAGAAGCATAATAGGGGTACTTCTTGGAACCTTGAAATATAATTTTATATCTTGATGTGGGTGGTGGCCACACGGGTGTATATTGAAGTGAACGTTCTTGAGCTGTACACTTCATACAAGAACATTTCTGTAAGTCATGTTTAAGTTTTAAAGTTGTTATTTAAAAGTGTATGTAATTTTATGATTTTTACAAGCTTCTTTTAACAAGATAAAGACCTGCAAAAAAAAGAGAACAAATTAAGTGTCCTGCTGGATGGATTATCACAAAGTGAGCCTATCTCACAACTACCACTCAGATCAAGAAGTAGAGTGTCATGGGCCCCACAGACGCCCCCTTATAGACTCGCCTAATCACCACTTTCTCTTCTGCAAACATTTGCATCTTAGTTTTGACTGGGTTTTTTGTTTTTCTATTTTTTTTTTAAGCTAAATGTGAATGGAACCACACGGTGTGCATTCCATTCTGTCAGGATTTTGGTTCACCAGGATCACTGTGAGGTTCATCCATGTGGCATGGGGCAGTGATTTGCTCACTGTTACTGTCTTATCGTAACCTGTTACATGAATATGCCCCAAACTCTCTACTCATTCTACTGCTGATGGGTATTGGGGTTGTAAATGCCAGTATGGGGCACTTACGAAGTCTGCCTTAAGGATATGCACGTGTGTATACCTCAGTGTGAAACTGCTGTCATAGGGTAGCCACCAGCTTTATAGGCCAGTTTTTGAAAACTTGTTTCAGCATTTCTTTATATAGTAGGACCTCCCCCCTTCAAAAAAAGAAAGTGGTCTAAACAGTCCCTACTCCCAAGAGGCTGGGGTGCCCCCCAACACAATTGACTCCTCCCCTTGCCTGCCTCCTTCACAAAACCACAAGCTCCTTGAGGGCAGAAACAGTGTCGTCTTGCTCATCACTATAGCCCCAGCCTGCAACGCTCAGAATGTAGGAATTCTTAAATAAATATTTGATTGAATAAGTGAGAGAATGTAAGATCCATCCAGCCATCTAATTCCTGAGTGAAGTTGAGAAATACATTAAATTTTGAAAACTCATCTATTTTTTATCTTTGCTTTTAGATATCTAATGGATCCACTATAAAAGTCTTTAAGAAGATAGCAAATTTTACTTCAGGTAACCAAAGTCATGTTAACCTTTTGTTCTCAGTCTATGAAGTATTGCTTTTTGCCTCTCAGATGTACTGTCACAAAGACGAGACTGAGCTGTTGCTGTGTGATTCCCTGACTGGAGGAAAGCCATTTTGCTCCGCTTCTGGTCCTAAGAATGCGAGCTCTGCAAAGGGGGACAGGACACGGTGAACAGTGGTTGCCGGGACTGCCGGCGCTGAGGAAGCTGCTATCCTTAGCCACCTCTAAAGACGGGGCAGAATCAGCCATTGCAGCTCTTTCCCAACTCCTCAGTAGGATGGGGGCTGACAGAGGGGACCCCTCTGGCAAACTGAGGGAAGCCTGCAGATTAGCACACAGCCCTGCAAGCTCTGAACAGACAAGATAACTCACTTAGTCCAAAGCTCCTACTGATGGACCAAGGACAGAGGGAGCTTTGTGGGTAAAGTTAATTGGCCAGTCTTGAAACTCTCTTCTGTGTCCCTGATAGCCTAGGGGCAGGAAGACACTGTGACAGCGCCTTGAGAAAGTCCTGAGGTCTATCCCGGGCTTCTCTCTAGAGAAATTATATCCAGGCCAAGACAGTCAGTCCTCCTCGGCCCTCAGAAAGGTCCTGGGCCTCACCAATGGGGCCTGCTCATACACGCACAGCTGGAGGTGGGGCTTCCCTATTCCCGGATTCAGTGGTAGGAGCAGCCTGATAGGACCCAACACCTGGTGAGTGCAAACGAGGAATGCAGGGCTCCCAATGAAATGGATAGGATGACTGGGAATGTTGGAGGACACCCCTTGGTAGGTTGTAGGACGTCCCCACTTCCCAAGCCTCCATCTATCCCAAGTCAAGCTATATTGAGAGAAGCCATCTTGCAGTGGGCGGCTGTCCTTCTGGTCTAGGGTGGGGGTTGGTGTCTTTATGCTGTAATAAGTGGAGGAGCTATGTATTTTAGGCGTCAAAGACTATAGTCTCTTGAGAGCTTGTTATTTAGAGATCTTGCATTTGGATCACTTCATGGGCCTTAAAGGTGGTCAGTGCCTCTGCTTCCTCTCAGTCCAGTCTCTCCTTACTCTGCAAAACCCTTGCCCCTCTGTCCTTTCATCACGCACTCTGAACATCCCAGCCAGTCCCCTGGTGAACCCAACTGCTCCCCTTTCCTGAACCTCAGGCTGGGCCACCACGTGGGAGAGGCCTGCGACAGCACAGCTCAGTTGCTGTAAATCCCCATCTGGATCCAGACCCTCGATGTACCCTGTTCCCCTTTGTGCTTCTCCAGACAGCTGACCGTTCTCCGTGATCCCGCGTTCTCTCCTCTGATCCCCACAGGCTTCCCTGTCAGCAGATGACTTCACTCAGTACCTCACAGAGAAAAGAGATCAGAATGCCTTCAATAGCCAGCACCGCCCACCCTGCCTCCCTCCCTGCGTCGGTCAGTCCCTCCTCCTGGCTCCCGAGACATGCCAGGGCTGCCCTTCCTCCCAGCCAAATACCGTTTCCCACCTGGGCTTCGCATCCCCACCACTATAGTTTTCCACCAGCATTTTAAGGTGTTCTAGTCTCTCTCGTCTTCAAAACAAAAGCCAACTGCCTGCTTGCTCCTCTCCCTGCATTTGCCACTTCCTTTTCAGCCACATTTCTCCTCAGACTGCCCGCTTTGTGCTGCTCCATCACTCACTCTGTGACCTCCGCCTTGCTGCCCTTCTCTCCGATCCTAGAAGAGGTCACCTTCCTTTCCACCTCAGGGCTTTTGCACCCACCCCCCTCCCCATTTGGTCTTGCTCGCTATCTGTTCATTTAGGTCCAGCTCCAACATCCCTCCTCAGAGAACCTCACTGATTAGGTCTGTGCCTTGTTAGATACTTTCCTAGCTATATTATAATAGCATATAATTCTCCACAATCCTTATCACAAATAAATTAAACAGCTAACTATGTGATTAGGAGGAGTCTCTCAGTGGCTAGGATGTGAATTCCTTTAGGTGAGAGATAGGTCTTACTCATTGTTGTCTGCCTAGTAGCCCTTGGCACACAGTAGGTGCTCCAGCTCTATTTGTTAAATGAATGAGAACTGAACCTCTCCTACCCCACCCCCAAGTGATGGTTCAGCCTCTGCTGCAACACTTCAGGGGCAACTCCAGTCCCTGGCCCGTCCTATCTTCACACTGTTCCTAAAGTCTTAAGACGCAGCCAGGCGAGGCTGGGGGCAGGGCGCGGAATGTCGCTATGAAAAGCTCGGGTGGGAGGGCTCAAGGAACCTATTCTGTTTATAACACGAGTGGGGAAGGCCAGTTAGCCCATGGTTGTTTTTTTAATGCACTGTTTCTCCCCCCCTCTTTCCGTGGCGTTCAGATGTGGAATACACGGAAGATCACTGCCACTTGGTGAGTCCAGGCTTGCTTGTGCTTCCGCTGAATCGGATGCCTTCTGCACCGCAGCGCGTCTCCTTGGGTAACGCTGCTTCTGCTCTGTCTTCTCTTTAGATTTTACCAGATTCGGAAGCATTCCAAGATGTGCAGGGAAAGAGACATCGAGGGAAGCACAAGTTCAAAGTGAAAGAAATGTATCTGACAAAGCTGCTGTCGACCAAGGTACCCTTACCATTCTGGGAGTGCTTTTACGGCCACCTTGGGGGTGTATGATGTGTTTGACTTAATTTCCACTGAAGTGTGAAAATGTTACAAATCCCTTGTGCCTTCTAGCAAAGCAAAATGAAAGTTTAAATTGTAAACACTTCCTACCCCCTTCTTCTTCTCCCTCACAAACTGCAAAGATAAAGCACTTTACAAATGTCTACCATAGCATCGTCAGTCAGGGATTTAATGTTCCCAAGCCCTTTACCCACCACTGCACTGTTATTTTTTAGGTTGACAGCGTAATTATTCCTTTTTGTTTACTTGTTACTATAGATGAGCAATAAAACTCCCTCTTTAAATTGCAAATAAAATGAAGAGGGGGTGGTCATTTTAAAATTAAGAATTCTGTTCATATATACAAGTGTCAGATGTTTTAAAAGCCAGTGGAATAGGAATACCAAATTGAGAGCAAATTTTCCTTTATCTGGTTCTCAGTGGGATTAAACAGAAGTCTGTAGTGATCCTGTAAGTGCTATTATCTACACCTGGCCCTAGCCTTCCACTGGGCATGCGTCTTCAGATGTCTGCTTGGAGCTTAAACAAAGCTACTAGGTTTGTTTGGTGGGTAGAGGACAGCCAGAATCTCTTGGCTTTTCTCATCTATCCCACAGAACTCTATTTGTTTTTTATAAAACAGTCAGATGCTTGCTCTGGAAAGTACACAATAAAACCTTATGATGGAAATACATGCAACAGGAAAAATTCTGGGAACCAAGCAACATCATTTGAGTTTTTCCAAGCTGAACATAACTAATAAAAGCCAAACATCGGGGCTTCTTGGTTTGTGTATACAGCCCTATAACTGACATTTCAACTACTAGCAGTTTCAAAGACAGGGGCTGTTGCCTAAACAATGTCATTATCAGCAAGAAGCTTATGCACCCAGTCTAAACCTGGGCATGGATTTTCAGGACCTTTGTCTTAAACACTGGGTGCTGGCCTCATTTGACAACTGTACATACTTTCTCTTCAGCTTTTCTGTTTTGTTCATCATTATCTCTGAACTTGGATTTCATTTTTCATCATGTTTTCAAAAACCTCTATCCTATTTTCTCTTTAATCTTCTAAGTCTGATGTGTTCTATCTTTCAGGTGGCAATTCACTCTGTGCTTGAAAAACTTTTTAGAAGCATTTGGAGTTTACCCAACAGCAGAGCCCCGTTTGCTATAAAATACTTTTTCGACTTTTTGGATGCCCAGGCTGAAAACAAAAAAATTACAGATCCTGATGTTGTACATATTTGGAAAACAAACAGGTGGGAACAACAATAGGTGACTACCGACTTTAAGAATCTGGGACAGAATCTTAACTAAAAGAAGGGCATGGATAGTTACAGAAGGATTATCCCTATATTTGAATTTTTTGGCTTGGCAAGCTATCATGTCAAAGCAGTTTCTTACTGGTAGGTACTGTTTTTTATTGATTCCTGTGCTGAGAATCCTATTCTTTAGGGCAAAGTAGACAAACTCTATTATTTTTATTATCTTTAAACAAGTTTAGCTTGACCAGTAAATGATAAGAAATTAATATTTTGTGGTTTTATCACACACTTTTCAATTAGAGAAGAGTCTTAAATTTGTCCCTCAGAGGATTCACCATTTAGCATTTTCCAAGCTGTCTATTGTATAATTTTCTGCTTTTGTTTGGTCAAATGCCATGCTGCTGCTACTGCTGCTAAGTCACTTCAGTCATATCCGACTCTGTGTGACCCCATAGACGGCAGCCCACCAGGCTCCCCCATCCCTGGGATTCTCCAGGCAAGAACCCTGGAGAGGGTTGCCATTTCCTTCTCCAATGCATGAAAGTGAAAAGTGAAAGTGAAGTTGCTCAGTCGTGTCTGACCCCAGGCAAGAGTACTGGAGTGGGGTGCCATCATCTTCTCCAAGCTGAGGCAAGGTATCCAAATTAAAATTTCTCCTCACTGAAGAAACATAGCTCATTACCTCTCATTCAAATACTTTGTGCATGAGCTGAAGGAGACTCGATTATTATGTAACAGAACTTCTCAGTGCAAGCTCAAGCCCTTCTAAGCATTGAGGTTAGCCAGATCATTTTAACGGAGAAGGCGATGGCACCCCACTCCAGTACTCTTGCTTGGAAAACCCCATGGATGGAGAAGCCTGGTGGGCTGCAGTCCATGGGGTCGCTAGGAGTCCAACACGACTGAGTGACTTCACTTTCACTTTTCATTTTCATGCATTGGAGAAGGAAATGGCAACCCACTCCAGTGTTCTTGCCTGGAGAACCCCAGGGACGGGGGAGCCTGGTGGGCTGCCGTCTCTGAGGTCGCACAGAGTTGGACACGACTGAAGTGACTTAGCAGCAGGAGCAGCAGCTGGTCATTTTAAATAAGTATTAAAAGCTCCAGGCCTACCTTACCTGTCTACTGTGGCTCCCTTCCCGCTTTGTTCTAGCCTTGGCTTCCTAGGCCCTGCCACTCCCACATCAGGCTTGGGCACTGCAGGCTACCATCTCACTGGGAAGACTGTAGCGTGTGAACAGGGGCACTAGTCAGGACAGCAGAGACGCTGAAAGGCCCAGCAGCCCCTCTGATGGAGGGAGGTAGCTAGGCCAGAGGGCTCTGAGTGACTCCCAAGATCGTATCCAAATATTTGAGTAGCAACTATGTATCAGGTACTGTTAGGCATTGAAGGTAAGAGATGGAAATTCATGTTCTCATAGAGCTTGTATTTTAATAGGTAAATTTTATGTTAGAAGGCAATACTAATGCAGAGAATGAGGGAAAAAACAGACTAACAGGACAGGGTGGTCAGAGGCCTGGTGGAGATATTTGAGTCAGGTCTTGAAAAGAGGCATAAACCCTGAGACTGTCTGGGGCAAGAGAGTTTCAGGGACGGATGAAGTCCCGAAGCACAAGCTTGCCTGGTGCGTGTGATGAGAAGCGAGGAGGCTGGTGGAGCTGGGGTGGGTAAGGTGAAGCGCAGTAGATGAGTGCCAGGCCTAGATCATGCAGGGCTTTCTCCAGAGGGGTGGAGAGCTGCAGTGGAGAGACGAGGACCTGATTCTGTGCTAAGAGGGTTGCTGGCCCTTGTGGCAGGATTTACTGTTGGGAGCTGGCGGGAAATAATCCTGGTGAGAGATGTTGGTGGCTTAGGCCAGCGTGTAGCACTTAGAGGGGGTGAGAAGAGGTCTGATGAGATGTTCTCACTGGTAACCATTATCTGATATAATTGACAAATTTGTGGAGAAAATTCTTGTTTTGTCAGTGGCCAGTTTCAGACTTCTCCAGGCCTCCCTTTCAGGAACTCTGACAGTTTAACCCTTTCTTGTTCTGAGTGACTGCCATCTGTTGCTTGGTATGTTTGGCAAGGCAGACTTGCATACTTCAGTAACAAGGACAAAAACACCCATTTACAAACTGTGATAAACACAGCGTCTGCCTCACATGAAAGGCTGTACTTGAAAAGAGGTCTCTCTCTCTCTCTCGGAACAGCCTTCCTCTTCGCTTCTGGGTAAACATCCTGAAGAACCCTCAGTTTGTCTTTGACATTAAGAAGACACCACACATAGATGGCTGTCTGTCAGTGATCGCCCAGGCATTCATGGACGCGTTTTCCCTCACAGAGCAGCAACTTGGGAAGGTAAGGCCCAGCTTTAGGATTCCCTGTACGTGTTTGTGTGAGTCTGAAGCACTGTCTTCCTTGTAAACATTCAAGGAACACACAACACCAGCTAAGAAGAAAAAGTAAATGGTGGTCACTGAACACCTGCTTTTCTATAAAACTGTTCATTTATTTCTATTTTTAATCTAGTTAAAACCTTTAGCTTTTGTTTCCTAGAAAAATCTTATATAGATGCTAATATAGATGCTATTAAACTATGAACCCAAAGGATGTAATTATTGAAATTTGCCTATGTTAATTCCGTCTGAATATACCTAAAAGCATCTATTTGATTATAACAAATTTCTTATGGGGAAGTAAATCTTGCCTGAGGTTTCAAATACCTCTATTTTGTCGTTTTATAATCAAATCAATATCATTTGTCCTATGGTGTCCTTTGCTGAGCAAAAACTCTGTAAGGCAGGAAAAGATAAAAATACAGAGGAAGCTCTCTGAAAGAGATGTTTCGGTCTTAACCCAAGTACTCCATAATAAACTGAGCAGTATCTGTGCCTAATGGGTTTAGAAATCTTTTCATGCTGCACAGTGGGTCTTTGGTGGAAGGATGTTCAACGTGCCTGGAATCAGGTGTGATGGACATGTTAAAGGCACCTGAGACTCCTGGTCTAAATCCAGACTATCGCCAGTATTTCTAGAAACCAAACTTGTGTTTGACGTTTATTTTCCTAGCACTGCCTATAGTCTCTCAAGGTAACATCCTTGGCATTATCGTCCCCTTCTCCTTCCTCCCACCTCTGCATCTAGTTGGTTACTACTCACTTCCGTCCCTCCCCTGCCAACTGCTGTCCTGGCTTCTACGGTGCCTCTTTCGCTGTGTCTCAGGCTATCTTTCTAAAACAAAACTCTGATCCTGTCAGATTCCTGCCTGAACACTGTAAATACTTCCCATTACCTCCCAGATACAATCTTCAGCGCCACGTGGCCCTTGCCCACTGGGCTTCAAGTCTCTCCTCTGGCCTCATTTTCTTCCCCAATCCATCTACCTACCTTTTATGCTACAGCTTTTAGTTTTCCCAGACTTAACCACGAGCTTGTTTTCACATCACTTTGCTCGTCCCTTTCCTGTTACCTCTGTCTAATAAAACCCTACTTATTCATTCAGCAAATGTGATTTCCTAATGTATACCAGAAAATGTATTAGACTCAGATTTAGTCTAAATATACCTGCTCTGTGAATGTTCCCCTGATGCATTTCCCATGTGCTGATTTTGACCAGTAAAGTTCTCCCTAGCATGCAATACACAGACACAGTTATCCATACTAAAAATGGCTGTTTATTGATTACTATGTTCTTGGCACAATTCAGTTCTCACAGGAACCACACAGTTAACCACTACCCTCATTTTCTAGATGAGGACTTGATGATGAGAGGTCACAAGTCTTAAGATCATACATCTAACTCTATGTCCTTTCCTTTGTGCTACACTGCTACTAATTACTGATCTCAGATTGAAAACCAGTCAGCGCCTGCCCTTTAGAAGCTTACATTCAGTGCCTACCCACAGTGCCTGGCTAAATAAAACTTGAGTGAATGATCACAAGAGTTGTAGGTTCTACTTAAACTTGTAAAGTTGACAGGTGAAAAAATCTCTCAGTCCAGGCCTCCTTCAAGCCATCAGCACATTTAAAAATGTACTGGGGCACTACCCCTACCATTAACTCACCTGTCTTCCCTGAGTAGTGATACAATAAAAATTCATATTACAGGACAAGAAAAATTTAGGCAGAACTTTCACCTGTTTGGGCCTCCTCCCTCCCCTCTAGTGTGAAGTGTGCACCCCCGTTATGCATATATCAGCCCGCTCCAATGGCAGAAGTAGCCGCTGAACTCTGAAGACCCATTTTCTTCTTCTGGCACTAGCTGTGTAACTCCTTAGAAGATAATATTCCCCTCTCAATCCTGTAAGGGGTCACAGTGACCCATCACACACTGTATATGTACATACTACTCTGGTGAACTTTATATACAATGCCAACATAGTATTTCCCTTAAAGATAGTGACTCATCAGATGATCTGGGGAGATACTGGGCTGCACATAATGGAAGCTCTTAAATACTTTATTAATGTTAATTATTAATGTTCCTACATTATTTGTATTTTGTGCATTACCAAATATATGACTGAACCTCCAATAAAAATGGTGACTAGATGACTTAAAACAATTTGACCAGATATCAATTATTGGAATAGTGTAATTCTAGATGTGGGTAGAAGCAACAGGAAGGAACCATTTCCTGGACCATGAGAGTCTAGTAAGACAGGCCGTCCAGAGGCTTTTGGCTGCTGTTAATAGGGCCTACCTTGTTCAGTAACAGCACAGTGAGTGGCCTATCAATGAAATCCTCGTCTGACCTGAGAATGGGCATTCCTGCTCATGAAATGCCTCCCCAACATTGGTGAGAATTAAGTCTGAAAGGGAGGGGATTGCAAAATAATGTTGCCCATCACCTGTTATGACACACCCTGAAAGGAATTCAGGCCAAAGATCAGGATGAGGCAGTCTGCACGCAGGTAAAAAATGGCTAGACTTTGGTTAGTAATTTTCCAGAGAAAATTTCATGAACTCAGTTTCTTGAATCTTCCCATACTTAGAAATGCACTAAAACCATTAAGATATCTGTTCCTCACAAATAGCAGTATGTGATTGATTGCACAGCCCCCTTCCCCTAAATCACATGTATGCAGGCCGCACCCCCCCTTACCTCTTCACAACAGTCCTCAGAGCTTTCTGAGAGGCTGTCTCCTAGGTCATAATCCTCAGGCTGGTTTGAATAAATTTTTCCGTCTCTTTTCTAGACTGGCTGTGATTTTTCTTTGACATGTTAATTCTGTCAAAATTATAACTTAAAAAACCTTCCCTCACATTTTAACATCAGTTAAAATTACATGAAAACATTCAAACTATCAGGGAATTTTTCCAAAATCAAGACTTCAGAGCCACCAATACTAATGACCATGCTCTTTCTTGGTAACACTGAGATTTTTATCATCTAATAAAATAGGGAAAAGCAGAAAAATCTGCCGTTGCCAATTACTTACCACGTTCATGGTTATATAAAGGGCTCAATCAGACCTACAGTCAAACCTTTTATAAGTGCCAAAATTCACTGGTGGGTGAGGATGAGAGCAAATGCTTTAATTCAGGCTTTTTACAACTATTAGTAACGAACTATGATTGAAATAAGTTCCATTGTTACAGTAACTCAAAATCATGCAAAAATAATAATTTTAGTTCTTTTATGAGAGGAAGGCAGAATATATTAGCATTTAATCTGCCTGAAAATAACAGTGACTCACCAGAACTATCTGGATAGCAGTCAGTCATTCAGTCAATAACATTTATGAAGGCCTACTGCATGAAGATGCCTTGTTACCAGGAGATAAGATTAGTAATAGTGGTGGCGGTTCAGCTACATTGGTACTGCTCTAATTTCCTGATGGTTTTTTAAACTCTTGGTGGTTGCTGCTCTTTTTTTCAGGAAGCACCAACTAATAAACTTCTCTATGCCAAGGATATCCCAACCTACAAAGAGGAAGTGAAGTCTTATTACAAAGCAATCAGGGATCTGCCTCCACTGTCATCTTCAGAGATGGAAGAATTCTTAACTCAGGAATCTAAGGTATTGCTAGAAAGTAGGACTAAGATTACGTTTGGGTGCTTAAGCCATTTCAGAATCTCTCAACAAGGCTCTCTCTCTTTAAGAAACACGAAAATGAATTTAACGAAGAAGTGGCCTTGACAGAAATCTACAAATACATCATAAAGTATTTTGATGAGGTAAGATTTTCAATAACATTTTTTAAAAAAACAGATATGGATCAGCCACCAGAATTTGGTTATAAAGCGTCCTGTAGGCCTCAGGATGGCTCTGGCATCCCACATGGCCAGAAAGGGAGACCAGGAAGCCTGTCTTGAGATGCAGGATCCTGGCACCAAGCCAGACCCTGCGTGTGGCTGCCCACCTTTGGACCAGCCATTTGATTTAATGGGGCCTATGGACACAGTTAACTTGGATGAGTAAGTAGTGGTCCTAATAATAAGGGACCTGCTTATGCTTGATTGTAATCTGCTAAAATGAAGGCTAAGCTTGTTAAATCGCCTAGATTCTGTATTCAGTAGTTAAAAGTATATTTCTAACTTAAGCAACTATTTCAATAAACCATTCTCCTTTATGATTAATTCTCCTTAATCTGGATTTTTTTCTTTGGGAATTCACACAGACACAGTCATCAGATGCGCTGTTTCCAAATATATGTTAATTCCCCCTTCCCTGATTCCCCCCACTCAGTCATGCTGGGACAGGCTATCCATGTCAATGGTGAGAATAGCTCACCAATTCCATTTTCTACTTGAAGATCAAGTGAAGCACTAAGGTAGGGTAGAGGCAATGAGTTCCTTAAACATGATAAGCATCCCTCTTTCCAGGGGTCAGGGGTTAGAAGGGAAGCACTGGGAGGGGAGGGAAGGGGAGGGGAAGGGAGGTAGACATCTCTGACCAGGATGCCCCCTGCCTGCTGCATTTAAGAAGAAATACTTGCCTGCATGTTGGCTGCCCAGGAATGCTTGCTGTGCTTGGAATGGCTGTGACATAATGCATAAAACAGGGCCTTGGAATTCTGGCCCCATATTTGTAAGCAAGTAGTTCGGTATTTCTTGCTGAGTTTCTATTTTAAGCCGAAGTGTTGTTGATCCTGTGATAATGACTTAGCAAAACAACTTGCAAAGTGAGTATGTAAATGATCGAAGAAAATCTTGGCATCTGTTTCATACAGATTTACCACTCACAGCATCAGGAATGCAAAAAAAACAGAATTGTAATGCTAAAGCCACAATATCTAAAATAACTGTTCTAATTGTCAACAGATTCTAAATAAACTAGAAAGAGAACGAGGGCTGGAAGAAGCTCAGAAACAACTCTTGCATGTAAAAGTCTTATTTGATGAAAAGAAGAAATGCAAGTGGATGTAAGCACTCTGGGGCCTGGCTTAATCTGGTAAAGTTCTTCAGATGACTTGGGAGCAAAATGGCTGCTTGAGCTACTCTGTGTTGTGAACTGAAGTTTGCACGTGGGTTCCACTTTGAGCACTTTTTTAAGAGACCAAGGCACATGCACAGCTTTCAGAAAGCGTTATCAACCACTGTGCCTGTGTGTGAACTGTGGGAACCCTTCTGTAAATAGAGCTGAAGTGGTTGTTTCAAACAGCCTCCTTGTTTACAGAGAATACAGGGCCAGTAAGCAAGGGTCAGTATTGTTTAACTACACTCTCCACTTAAGCACAATGATATAAGTGGTTTTGTTTGAAAACTACAGCTATGTAGCACTTGTGACTACACTGCACCTCTGCAGACAAGGGACATTGCTAATGATCAAAACAAACTGTGAAATGAGTCATCTGGGAACAAGGTGGGGGTGTGCGGGCACCCTCGGGGATCTGCAGCACTGAGACTTTCCCCAGTAGCTCCTGGAAAAGCTGACCGCAGAATTTGGTAGTGTGTACACTTAGCATTTGTGAGTGTGTGTGTGTGTGTGTGTGTGTTTAAACCAAAAACTAACAGTGTTGCAACATTGTTGAAAGGGCTCGTGTTTTTCAGTGGTCACCGACTGTACTCCATCAAACTCACCTCCATTTCACCAGAGAGCTCTAAAGCAAGGAGAGGGAGTAGGCTTTGTTAAACGTGACAGCATCTTATCCAAACACTTTAAAGTACCTCTCTTTTCTTCATTTTGTTTTTCCATATTAAATGTATTCAATAGTAGACATGTTGGCTATTGTTAAAAAAAAAAAAATCATTAGCTTATTTCTAAGAACTTCGATCAGAACCATCTATGGAAGAGTAACTCCGTCCCCTAATCCTACACGTCTATACTACTATCTCCTTGCTTTAGACTTCTGGTGAACCCTGTGGTTATAAATACTTGTGTGTGATTTAAAAAAATACATTTTACATTTCATGAAATTGCTGTTCACACTGGAGTATTATATATGAATATATATATATTTGAGGCCCGTGGCCTGAAAAATATTAGTATACAACTTGGTATCTTAGTCTTACTATGTACTTTTTGAAAGTATTCCTCACAAGAGAAAGAGTTAAGAATACCTGTTTTATTCATGCCTTTTTTTAAAAAAGAATTCCCTATCTAGTTATATTGTAGTCTTTTTATTGCTGATTTTTTATTCCTGAATTTTTGCTGCTCATGACCAATTTTAATACCACTGTGTTTTCCTTCTATTAAACCAGAAGTAAAAAGTTTAATTGGCAACTCTTAAACTTTCTTTGTGGCACCTTTACCCTTGGTGCTCCAAATCCCAGATCGAGGAAAGGAAAATTTTCAAGTAGCAAATAAAAGTGATCATACATTCCTTAAAATCACTTACCAACAACAATCTATGAGATAGCAGGATTTAAAAGTACATTTGTCTTAAATGAATGCAGTTCTTTTTGCTTCTCACTATCTGGTAAAGAGTGAGAGATGACACCTCAACAAACTGATCAGAGAAGATAAGCATTTATTGCCCTATAGGCACCTTCCCAATCCTGTCACTTCTGACCACTGTCCTTCCAATGGACACACCTCAAAAATCCTACCACAGAGGTTCTTTATATGAAAAGTCTTGTCCCCATCTAAGGCTGCTGCAGCCTTGATGTGAAGACATTCATAGGAGAACAGCTGGAGAGTTGAGACCCAAGGGTAGGAGAGTTGCCCAAAAGACTTCCCCTCTTTAGGGTACAGAAATGCTAAGAAATCTCAAAGGATCAGCTACAGCTTTATCTCAGTATTTAGTAAATGCTACATGAGGGTGTCCCTGTCCGGCTCTCTGGCACATGAATCCTGTGTGGAGACGTACCTCCTTTTCCAGGGACTGTGCTGCTGGGAACTTTGGGCAAGTCACTTACCTCTTTGTGCCTCAATTTCTGTATAATATTTCTAACCTACCTCACTGAGGTGGTATGAAGATTCACTAATGTATGTAGCGTGTTTGTCAATCCTCCAGTGAAAAGCACTATCTAGATCACATTTGGGATCACGTTAGCCAAACGCAGTACATGGCCAAATTAGATGTGTGCTGAAGACAATCAGTCACTGGGTCTATATTAAACAGCAACCAGAGAAACAAATGGCAAACAATTTCTATTTTCAAGTTTCTTTGCATATTTTTTTGGTGCAAGACCATTTATAAACTTTTCTTTTTTCTAACACTAGTGTCTACAGCAGCATTTAAAAACTAATTCTGTTACTTTTTTCTGTATTAGGGATTTAAAGTCTATTTCTTATTGTATACCTGATTGAAGCAGTTCTTGGAGATGAATGTTTTAAATGTCTATATCCAAAAATAAACATTTTGATGTAAATATGGACTGTTTTTGTCTTTTTCTTCCTTCAAATTTTCTAGTAATAGATTTTTTCATTCTAAGTAGCTCCAGAGAAATTATTTTTCAAGAACAAAGTGTCACTGTATATGCTTTGTAAATTAGCAGCTATATTATATAGTAAGTAAATGATGTTTAAAGAATTTAAAAGAATTCAAATTCTTCTAAATGATGTTAAGGCTATGCAATCTTACTCCTGGCCTCCACTGTCATCTTGGAATTTTGAATGTGATGACGTCTAGATAATGAACATTCCACTTAGTCCAGCAGACTTTAGCTTTGCCACGTTGACATGAAGTTATTCCAGCAGAATGCCTTTAAACGATGTTACATAAAAAAGCAAATGATGGCATACTTAGGGACACAGAGAAATAAAACATTTATAACAATTTGGTTAGATCCAAAACAGTAGGAGACAAAGTTAAATACCAACATTATTTCTAAAGGGACCCCACTGGGTTCAAGTTTTACAATGGCCCTTGTTTTGTTATACAGCCACAGGATTTAATTATTTGTACTTTGTTATTTTCTACTAATTCTAACTCAATGAAGCCAAAATTAGTGAGATCTTCTACACTGCATGGTTAAAACAAAATTAAACACAAAACAGTATAACTAGAAAAATATTTATTAAGCTTTTAATAAATTATGTGCACACAGCTTTTAGAAAAGGTAGTGCTGTGTAATATATATAGATATCTTAAGTTTTATGCTGACTTTAAATTGTCATCTTTTTTCAAGAACTAGAGGTTTGTAACTTTTACATATAGTAAACCAGAAAACGTTTCTGACTGTGTGACTGCTAAGCACCTCAAAGAAGAGGGAATGCAACATAGTCCTATTTAGGCAAAATGCCACCCCCCTAAAAAAAACTCAACAAAGTAAAATTGATCATTGAAAAACGTGATTCTCTATTTAGTTCCTTTTTATTTGTTCATTTATTTTACATTCTCAAAGGGTTGTCAATAATATTCTAAATATCTCTGACGCTGTCTTAGGGTTTCACTTATCATTACCATAACCTTAAAATCCTGACATTCATGCAACACAGCATGTAGCTAGTACCTTTTCTTGAGGCACATTCAAGTGTTTTGGCAAACAGTAATAAAGTATCTAAAATGCCACATACATTAAAACTTCAAGCTTTATTGAGTCACTGATTTCATCCCTTTTGATCTGCCTTTTCTCCAAGCAAATCATTCCCCAGGAGATCCAAGTTCCTCTAGTTGTTTCCTTTGTGTTGTTTCAAGTTCTTCTAGTCTTTTGCGAAGTAGAGAGAGTTCCCTTTGATGCTGTTCCTCCTTAAAAGCACAGAAAAAGCATTGCAAGAAAGGCTGTTAGAAAAACTGGTGGAAAAATAACCGTTAGGCAGTGGCCTCAGTGCCTCTTTTATTCAGGTCTGCAACATGTGGCAAGAAAAGGATGACCATTTCAGCAGTCTACCACCACCAGCACGGTCCAGACTACCAACAAGTCCTCCCTTTTCTCCTGCCTCAGGGTAGCCTTCAGCCAATACCCAAAGTCTGTTCTTCTCTAGGTTTAAAGTTCACCACAGAATAAATTAGATAATAGTAATGCAGGGCCCTGGTGTACTAATGTGGCAACTTTCCAACAAGACGACTTTAACAGAAGTTTATTATATAAACAAAGCACTTCATCAGAAGTACAATTCAGGGACTTACAACATTAAAAATCTTCCTTGCTTACAACATTACAAAATGTCATTGCTTATTAACAGTTCATCTTCTGAAAGTCATCTGATCAATTTGGTTCCCTCAACATCTCAGGGATTTGATAAAGTAAAACTCACTCAAGTTTTGGAAACAGACAGATCTAGGTATGAAACTCAGCTCTCAGTTATGACCTTGAGCAAGTCACTTCACCTCTCTGACTCAGCTTCCTCATCTGCAAACTGGGAATACAAATATCTCCCCTCAAAGCATTTTTCATTAGGATTAAATATTGTTCGGAAAGCACATAGTACAGTACCTTTGCATAAATGCTGGTAATAATCAGAATTGTATGAGTGACCTACAAACTCAACAGTCTACTCAAAGACTTTATCAGTTTCTTCCTTTCAGGTGCCTAGTAGGAGACTTTACTCCTAGCAGCATCATTGAAGGATAGATTCAAATCCACTGTGCCTTTCAGCAATTTTTCTGGTAAAGATTTAGGTTTTTTAAGTATTTAAACATAAAACTTACAGAAGTATCTATCTAACTTTTTTCTCCTAAAATAAATGCCCATACCTGCATGTGAGGAGGAAAGGACAATTCCATGCCTGGAATCACAGTTGATGACTGAAGACTAACAGGATTGATGGATGCTGATGGAGGCATATTAGGAACCAAAATTAAACTTCGAAATTCATTATGTCTTCTCTGTATATCCTTTAGTCTTTTTTGAAGCCTTGTATACTCTTCAAATGGAACATTTTGTCTTAAAAAGGAAAAGCATTTCTGTTGCTTAATACAGTTATATTCTGTTGAAGAACAGTATGAGTCACAGAACATAATTGGGAGGGAAGGATTTTTAAGATTCACCGATATATAATACTTAAAATTGGAGAAGGAAATGGCAACACATAAAGTGCGGTTTACCTAGGAAGAGAAACAGAAGCATGACATGGCATCTTAGTTATATGTGTTACTGTTGGCCCTGTAGGCTGTCAACTTAAAGTTTATTTGACAATTAGTCAGAGATTAAAAACATTTTGATATTTTTACTTTAATTCTACTCCCCCAACCCATGAATCTTGAAACTAAAAGGACTCCTCAAAAAAAAAATTAAAAAAGGTGCCTTATTTTACTTCAGGAATCAAACAGAAATAGAGAAAATACCAGGTTGAATATTATGAATTTTGTAGGTGAAATATGGTCTGCTGCTGCTAAGTCGCTTCAGCAGTGTCTGACTCTGTGCGACCCCATAGATGGCAGCCCGCCAGGCTCCCCCGTCCCTGGGATTCTCCAGGCAAGAACACTGGAGTAGGTTGCCATTTCCTTCTCCAATGCATGAAAATGAAAAGTGAAAGTGAAGTCGCTCAGTCGTGTCCGACTCTTAGCAACCCTATGGACTGCAGCCTACCAGGCTCCTCCATCCATGGGATTTTCCAGGCAAGAGTACTGGAGTAGGTGCCATTGCCTTCTCCAAACTATGGTCAAACACAGCTAATTAATTTTGTCCTATTTTTTAATGTACCTAATGACAAAGGTCAAACTACCTAACTTAAGGGAAAATGACATGGATTAAAAAAACCTTTTCAGGCCTTCACAGTTCACCACTTTTTTAGACATTAATTTCCTAATAATCACAAGTAATCAAATATAGTTTCAAAACCATTTAAAGTTCTAGGTGATCTGTGCCATAGCTGCCCACTCTTGAATTGATAACACTTCCTCCACAACCATTAATTTTGAAATAAGTTGAATTTTGTTTTAGAATGAATGTAGTGGCTTCTCACTTTGGAACAGAGAGTATTTGTAAAACTGGCATTTATTCCACAGTCTGGAAACCTCCTGGATGTTCTAAAAAAAAAAAAAAAGAAAAAAACCACCACACACAACTGTTCACATTTTAGTACTAATTATACCCAAGAAGACCAGTACACATTGTAAAGCATCACTGCTTGATATACAGGCAACTTCCATTACAGAAAAGTCTGATACTGTCTAAATGCTGAAAGTGAAGTCGCTCAGTCATGTCTGACTCTTTGCAACCCCATGGACTGTAGCCCAGCAGGCTCCTCCATCCATGGGATTCTCCAGGCAGGAATACTGGAGTGGGGTGCCATTTCCTTCTCCACAATGCTGAAGACTTCTACTAATTAGCTGACTTTGAAAAGATTTTATTAACTTAAATCACAGGGGTCATACAATGCCACTACTACTAAATTAAAATGGTAAATCTCTGCTCAAAACTGCTAATGATGCAGATTATTAGTTGTGCTTGGATATAAATAAAAACCAGAAACTACCGCCCAATAATATTTTCCACACCAAAACAGTAAAAAACTGAGCCTTGACTCAAAGTTGTCAATTTGAGACAACTTGTTGAGTTGTCAATTTGACAACTCAAAGTTGTCAAAGTGGCCACAATTTCGAACTTGTAATCACTAAACGGTCTTGTCTCAGCAGCAAGGATTTACACCACTCCTGGCTACCAAAGCCAGGGACTGACCTTTCCGTCAGTCCCAACCATACAAAACAGAAAAGCATATGTTAAAGACCTTTTGGTTTGAAGAAACATTCAACCAAAAAAAAAAATGAATGAGGAGTCTAATGAAGTTTTAGGATTGTTTTCAATTTATATTTTAAAAGCAACCCAAGTACATTATACTCAGAAACAAAGTTCTATAACATCAAAATACCACATGGGGCATATATACAAACAAACATATTACCTATTTAACACCTGATTTTCTGTTTCCAATTCTTCTCTCTTTGCCTCTAAGATTTCTACCTTTTCCTGCAGTCTCTTTAATTTGTTTTCATGAAGAGATTTTCTCTAAAAAAAGAGAGAAACAATTAATACGAACAAGTATGGTAATATGTACTCTCCTATTTGAACAAAGCTATATAGTGAATATTTTACTCGACCAAAAAAATTTTACTTAGAGATAAGTATTTTCAGTGAATAATCAGAGCAAAGATCACTGGATACAATGCTTATTGAGAATTGCAAAGATAATAATGCACAGATCTAGCTCATACCCTCAAAGTAACAAACAGAACTATTATAAATGCCAAACCAGAAAATTAGCATCAATAAGGAAACTGCGCAGATAGAAATTCTAAGAAGGGAAGAAGTCAAATTTTACTAATGAGTTTGCCTGTCACCTGATAATCATGAGCTCTTCATTCTCCCAGAAGATATCCTGGGTTTAAAATAACTATAAATTTAAAATTAAAAGCAAGTTTGCAATTGATAAATCACTACCAAAGTAGTAAATTAAAGGATCAGACAGCTAAGACTGATTATGGATGCATCTCAGTTTGAAAGCATGCCTTTCTAAATGGAAAAATTTTCTAATAATATGGAAAAATCTATGTATAATGCAAAACAAGTAAATGAAAAAGGTAATACCTTTTTAATTTTATAAAAAGTTTGCCTTTAAGAAAAAACAGAAAAACACCTATAAATGCTGATACTCATTTAGTAGCTATAGACCTTTTAGGTTTTTGGTTTCTAACTCTTTACTAAAGGATAACAGGCTTACTGAAGAATGAGTAGAATATAAATGTATAGAATGTAAACCCACAAAGCAAACACTGGTGTCATCTCACAGGTCAAGAGCACGGGCATACCAAAAGGGCCCCTACCCTTCCCTCCTTTCAATCTCTACTCTCCCTGTCCTCTGAAAACATAACCAACTAATCTACTTCTCAAGCTGCAGTTTAGTTTTGCCTGTTTTTGAACTTCATGCAAACAGAATCATAGCGCACATTCTTTTACAGATGGCTTTTTTCTTTGACTCAATACTGGGACATTTATTCATGGTATTGCTTACAGGCAGAGTTCACTTACTGCCTACCCTGGCACTAAAACCACGTTTCCGTCCTTTATTAGCCAAGTATATATTTATGTATCAACAGGTGATTCGGGACTCTATTCACCCACACACATCAAAGAAATCATACAGTGTACATACTTCCATCTCTCGATTTTTTGTTGTTCAACATTTCATCTCTATGATTAAGTTATGTTTATTGCACAGTTCTCTATTGTTATCCCATTATCCATTTTACAAATACCTCATATTTTATCCATTCTCCTCTTGATAACAATTTGAATTGTTTCTAGTTTGAAGCTGCTACGAATAAAGTTTTTATGAACACTGCTGAATACGCTTTTGGTAGACATATGTCCTCATTTCTCTTTGCGTACATATTCAGGAATGAGTCATACAGAATATGTATGTTTTAACTTTAATAAACTGGCAGTTTTCTAAAGTGGTTCTAACAAATTATTAATCACATCTTGTGTGCATGCGTAGCTGTGTCTGACTATGTGACCCCATGGACTGTGTAGCCCACCAGGCTCCCCTATCCATGGGATTTTCCAGACAAGAATACTGGAGTGGGTTGCCATGCCATTCTCCAGGGGATCTTCCTGACCCAGGCACTGAACCCAGGTCTCCTGCATTGTAGGTGGATTCTTTACCATTTGAGCCATCAGGAAAGCCTAGTCATCACCTGCCCACCAGCAATATATGAGAGTTCTAACTGCTCTGCATCCTTACCAACACTTGGTATGGTTAGTCTTTTAAAATTTTAGCTGCTCTGGTGGAATAGAATAATATGTCACTGTACCTTTAATTTGCATTTTCCTGTTGTCTAATGAGGGTGAGTATCTTTTTTATGCATACTGGCCATCTGGATATCCTTTTTTAATGAAATGTTTGTCCTAGTCTTTTCCCTGTTTAAGAAAATATTTTGAGTAATCTGTTTATTTGTAGGAATTCTTTACATATTCAGAATATGAATACTTTGTCAGATATATGTGTGGCAGATTGACCTCCCAGCGTGTGGTAATATTTTTTCTCTTAAGAGTGTCATTTTATTTTAAAAAAAAGTGACACTTTAATGTCTTTATCAATTATATCTCTTAGGACTAGTTCTTTTTTTAATGTCCTGTTTCAGAAATCTTTACTTATCCCAAGATCTGTAAGATTTTCTCCTCAGGCTTCTTTCTAGCAGTTTTGTTTTTTTACCCTCACATTTGGGTCTGTGGTTCATTTTTATCTAATTAGGTTGGGTTAAGGATAACCAATTGACCCCACATCCTTTAAGTCCTCCAGCTTTGTTGTTCTTCAAGATTGCCTTGGTTGTTCTGGTCCTTTGTACTTTCATATGAATTTTAGAATCTACTTTCCAGTTTCCACAAGGAAAACTACTTAAATTTTGATTAGAATTGCATTTAATTGGTAGGTCAGTTTGGGAAGAACTGACATCTTAATAATATTGAGTTTTTCAAATCAACTATGGTATAGTTTCCTTTAGCTAAGGCTTTAGTTTTTCTTAGCAATATTTGTAGTTTTCAGTGTAGTCCTGCATATCTTTCATTAGATTTGTTCCTAAGTATTTTGTATTTCTTATGCTAATGTAAATGGATTTAAATATTTTATTTTCTGTTTGTTGTCTATGTAAAGAACTGAACATCACAGAAATGCAAGTAAAAACCACAATGAGATATCACAACTGTTAGAATGGATATTCTCAGACAAGAAACAAGTGTTGGTGAGAATGTGGAAAAAAGGGAACCCTCCTGCACTACTGGTAGGATTGTGCAGCCACTATGCAAATTAATGCAGCCACTACAGAAAATAGTGGGCTTCCCAGGTGGCTCAGTGGTAAAGAATCTGTTTGCCAATGCAGCAAGCACAGGAGACCCAAGTTTGATCCCTGGCTTGAAAGATTCCTGGAGTAAGAAATGGCAAACCGTTCCAGTATTCTTGCCCAGAAAATTCCATGGACAGAGGAGCCTGGTGGGCTATCTAGTGCATGGGGTTACAAAGAGTCTGACACAACTTAGCAACTAGCATGCACACATGGAAAATAGTATGGAGATTCCTCAAAAAATCAAAAGTAGAACTACCAGTAATTCCACTTCTGGATATTTATCTGAGAAAAACAAAAATACTAACTTGAAAAGGCATATGCACCCCACGTTCACTGAAGCATTACTTACAATAGCCAAGACATGGAAGCAAGTGTCCATCAATGGATAAATGGATAAAGAAAATGTGGTACACACACATTAGAATATGGTTCAGCCATTATAAAGAAAATCTTGCCATCTGCAACAACATGGATGGATCTTGAGGACATTTTGCTAAGTATAATAAACTAGACTGAGAAAAACTACCACGTAATCTCACTTATATGTGTAATCTTTAAAATAAAATAAGCTCAAAGATATAGTGAACAGATGGGCAGTTGCCAAAGGCAGGGGTTGAGGGATGGGTGAAGTGGGTGAAGGAGATCAAAAGGTACAAACT
Organism: Ovis aries; assembly: GCF_016772045.2. Taxonomy (NCBI): domain Eukaryota; kingdom Metazoa; phylum Chordata; class Mammalia; order Artiodactyla; family Bovidae; genus Ovis; species Ovis aries. The sequence goes on from NC_056056.1 coordinate 130,583,505, forward strand.
TCCAGTTAAAAAATAAGTAAGTCCTATGGAGGTAATGTACAGCATGGTGATTATAGTTAATAACACTGCATTGCAGATTTGAAAGCTGCTAAGAGATTAATTTATTGACAGACTGTGGTCCACTAGAGAAGGGAATGGCAAGCCACTTCAGTATTCTTGCCTTGAGAACCCCATGAACAGTAGGAAAAGGCAAAATGATAGGATACCAAAAGAGGAACTTCCCAGGTCATTAGGTGCCCAATATGCTACTGGAGATCAGTGGAGAAATAACTCCAGAAACAATGAAGGGATGGAGCCAAAGCAAAAACAATACACAGTTGTGGATGTGACTGGTGATAGAAGCAAGATCCGATACTGTAAAGAGCAATATTGCATAGGAACCTGGAATGTCAGGTCCATGAATCAAGGCAAACTGGAAGTGGTCAAACGAGAGATGGCAAGGGTGAAGGTCAACATTCTAGGAATCAGCAAACTAAAATGGACTGGAATGGGTGAATTTAACTCAGATGACCATTACATCTACTACTGCGGGCAGGAATCCCTCAGAAGAAATGGAGTAGCCATCATGGTCAACAAGAGTCCGAAATGCAGTACTTGGATGCAATCTCAAAAACGACAGAATGATCTCTGTTCGTCTCCAAGGCAAACCATTCAATGTCACAGTTATCCAAGTCTATGCCCCAACCAGTAACGCTGAAGAAACTGAAGTTGAACGGTTTTATGAAGACCTACAAGACCTTTTAGAACTAACACCCAAAAGAGATGTCCTTTTCATTATAGGGGACTGGAATGCAAAAGTAGGAAGTCAAGAAACACCTGGAGTAACAGGCAAATTTGGCCTTGGAATGCGGAATGAAGCAGGGCAAAGACTAATAGAGTTTTGCCAAGAAAATGCACTGGTCATAGCAAACACCCTCTTCCAACAACACAAGAGAAGACTCTACACATGGACATCACCAGATGGTCAACACCAAAATCAGATTGATTATATTCTTTGCAGCCAAAGATGGAGAAGCTCTATACAGTCAACAAAAACAAGACCGGGAGCTGACTGTGGCTCAGATCATGAACTCCTTATTGCCAAATTCAGACTTAAATTCAAGAAAGTAGGGAAAACTGCTAGACCATTCAGGTATGACCTAAATCAAATCCCTTATGATTACACAGTGGAAGTGAGAAATAGATTTAAGGGTCTAGATCTGATAGATAGAGCGCCTGATGAACTATGGAATGAGGTTCGTGACATTGTACAGGAGATAGGGATCAAGACCATCCCCATGGAAAAGAAATGCAAAAAGCAAAATGGCTGTCTGCGGAGGCCTTACAAACAGCTGTGAAAAGAAGAGAGGCGAAAAGCAAAGGAGAAAAGGAAAGATATAAGCACCTGAATGCAGAGACCCAAAGAATAGCAAGAAGAGATAAGAAAGCCTTCTTCAGTGATCAGTGCAAAGAAATAGAGGAAAACAACAGAATGGGAAAGACTAGAGATCTCTTCAAGAAAATTAGAGATACCAAGGGAACATTTCATGCAAAGATGGGCTCGATAAAGGACAGAAATGGTATGGACCTAACAGAAGCAGAAGATATTAAGAAGAGGTGGCAAGAATACACAGAAGAACTGTACAAAAAAGATCTTCACGACCCAGATAATCATGATGATATGATCACTAATCTAGAGCCAGACATCTTGGATGGTGAAGTCAAGTGGGCCTTAGAAACCATCACTACGAACAAAGCTAGTGGAGGTGATGGAATTCCAGTTGAACTGTTTCAAATCCTGAAAGACGATGCTGTGAAAGTGCTGCACTCAATATGCCAGCAAGTTTGGAAAACTCAGCAGTGGCCACAGGACTGGAAAAGGTCAGTTTTCATTCCAATCCCAAAGAAAGGCAACACCAAAGAATGCTCAAACTACCGCACAATTGCACTCATCTCACATGCTAGTAAAGTAATGCTCAAAATTCTCCAAGCCAGACTTCAGCGATACGTGAACTGTGAACTCCCAGATGTTCAAGCTGGTTTTAGAAAAGGCAGAGGAACCAGAGATCAAATTGCCAACATCCGCTGGATCATGGCAAAAGCAAGAGAGTTCCAGAAAAACATCTATTTCTGCTTTATTGACTATGCCAAAGCCTTTGACTGTGTGGATCACAATAAGCTGTGGAAAATTCTGAAAGAGACGGGAATACCAGACCACCTAACCTGCCTCTTGAGAAATCTGTATGCAGGTCAGGAAGCAACAGTTAGAACTGGACATGGAACAACAGACTGGTTCCAAATAGGAAAAGCAGTACATCAAGGCTGTATATTGTCACCCTGCTTATTTAACTTATATGCAGAGTACATCATGAGAAACACTGGACTGGAAGAAACAGAAGCTGGAATCAAGATTGCCGGGAGAAATATCAATAACCTCAGATATGCAGATGACACCACCCTTATGGCAGAAAGTGAAGAGGAACTAAAAGCCTCTTGATGAAAGTGAAAGAGGAGACTGAAAAAGTTGGCTTACAGCTCAACATTCAGAAAACGAAGATCATGGCATCTGGTCCCATCACTTCATGGGAAATAGATGGGGAAACAGTGGAAACAGTGTCAGACTTTCGTTTTTTGGGGGTTCCAAAATCACTGCAGATGGTGACTGCAGCCATGAAATTAAAAGACGCTTACTCCTTGGAAGAAAAGTTATGCCCAACCTAGATAGTATATTCAAAAGCAGAGACATTACTTTGCCGACTAAGGTCCGTCTAGTCAAGGCTATGGTTTTTCCAGTGGTCATGTATGGATGTGAGAGTTGGACTGTGAAGAGGGCTGAGTGCTGAAGAATTGATGCTTTTGAACTGTGGTGTTGGAGAAGACTCTTGAGGGTCCCTTGGACTGCATGGAGATCCAACCAGTCCATTCTAAAGGAGATTAGCCTTGGGATTTCTTTGGAAGGAATGATGCTAAAGCTGAAACTCCAGTACTTTGGCCACCTCATGCGAAGAGTTGACTCACTGGAAAAGACTCTGATGCTGGGAGGGATTGTGGGCAGGAGGAGAAGGGGACGACAGAGGATGAGATGGCCGGATGGCATCACGGACTCGATGGATGTGAGTCTGAGTGAACTCCGGGAGATGGTGATGGACAGGGAGGCCTGGCGTGCTGCGATTCATGGGGTCGCGAAGAGTTGACACGACTGAGTGACTGAACTGAACTGAACTGAAGAGACTTATCTTAAAAGTTCTCATCACAAGAAAAACAATTCTGTAGCTATGTATGGTGATGGATGTTAACTATTAACTAGACTTACTGTGGTAATAATTTTATTATACAAGTATCAAATTTTCTCTATGGAAGGTTTTAAATTAAGGATTCCATTTCCCTTATAGATACAGGACTATTTAGATTTCCTAATTTTTGTTAGTTTTATTGAGATGTTCAAGGAATTTGTCCACTAAATTGCAATATTAACATAGTTATTTTTATAATATTCTGTTTTAATATCTGTAAGATGTTTAGTGTTATCCCCCTTTCATTAGGATTGAACCTGGGTCTCCTGCATTGCAGGCAGATTCTTTACCGTCTGAGCTACCAGGGCCCATTATATTGTCCATTCGTGTTTATTTACTTATCTACCTATGAGGAGTCTGGGGAGAATCAATTTTATCACCATCTTTTCAGATTGATCAGCCTTGGCAAGTTAAATTTTCTCTATTGTATATTTTCTCTTCATTGATTTCTGCTAAATCTACCCACAGAGTTCATAATTCAGTTAATTCAGTGTTTTTTAGTTCTCAACTTGCCATTTAAAAAAATGTCTTCTAGTTTTCTGGTCCAATTCTCAAGCACTTATTCTGGAGCATACACAACATGGTACTTTTAAAGTCTGTGTCTGATAACTCCATTACTTGGATCCCCTGTGGGGGGGGGGGGGTTGCTTACATTGGTTGTTACTTCTCTTGATTTTCAGTGTTATTTCCTCATGCAGCTATTTTTAAACCATTATTAATAGAAACTTGTTAAAACTGATGAACCCGTATTGATACATTATTATTAACTGAGGTCCGCAGTTTTCACTGTCATCCTCTGTGTTGCTCAGTTCTGTGGTTCCATCCCATGCATAATGTCATGTATCCACTACTGTGTGTTAACTGTTCAGTCATGTCCACTGCTGTAGCATCACACACACACAGTTTCACTGCCATAAAAATTCCTTGTGCTCTACCTGTTTATCCCTACTCCCTCACCTCACAGTCTGGCAACCATTGATATTTTTCCTGTTTCCATAGTTTTGCCTTTTCTAGAATGTCATGTATTTGAAATCACATAGCAAACAGTCTTTTCAGACCAGCTCTTTTCATTTAGTAACATGCATTTAAGGTTCCTCCATATCTCTGCATGGCTTAATTGCTCATTTCCTTTTTATCACTGAATAATATTCTCTTGTGTGGATATAGCAAAGTTTTTTTTAACCATGCACCTACTTAAGGACGTATTTCTTGCTTCCAACTTTTGGCAATAATGAACAAAGCTGCTATAAATGTTTGTGCATAGTGTTGTGCGTGTGCGTGTGTGAACGTAAGTCTTCAACTTGTTTGAATAAATACTTAGGAGTGTGATTGCTGGACTGTATGGCCAGACTATTTCAGCTTTGTAAGAAACTGCCAAAGTATCTTCCAAAATGGCTGTATAGTTTTACAATCCCACCAGTAAAAAAGTCCCTATTGTTCCATATCCTTACCAGCAGTTGATACTGTGTTTTGAATTTTAGTCATTCCAATAAATGTGCAGTGATGTCTATGTTTATTTTTGATTTAGGGATAGATATTATAATTTAAAAACTGAGGAAGTAACTTGAAGCCTACAATGTTAGTTTCCCTTAGAAAAGATTTATACTTGTTTCTGGCAGGCAGCTAGGAACACTAACAAATAGGGGTTAATTTAATCTAGTTATAAGGACAGATTATCTGAAGTTGTGCTTCAATACCTGCAAGGACCAAGCTATTTTCAGTTCACTCTTAGTCCAAGGGTATATTCCTTCACAATGTCAACCCAAAGCACTAGTGGACTCAGACCTGAGACCCTCTCTCTAGCAGATTCTGAACTCTGATTTTTGTTCCCCTATGAGGGTGTCAAAAGCTCTGCTTCACTCTTCAGCTCTCTCTTCTAGAACTGGCAGTCTCCTCTAAGGGAAAAGCAGCCAAATGCCGTGCTCACCTCTCTAGGTTTCTCTCTCTCCAGGACCTTGGCCTCTTTAATTCTTCACTGCCCTTCATGGGGATATTTTTAAAAACATTTTGTCTGCTTCTTCTAGTTCTCATGTGGAGAGCTGATCCACATATTTCCTAGTCTGTTATTATCAAAAGCATATGCTCCTTTTAGGTATTTTAGTTCAACTATCAGCAGACATTTTAAAGATGGAAATGCTTAATACTTCATTATTATATGATTATATAAAACTTTAATCTTAAAATCTAGTTATATTTCTCCATTTTTACTGCTCATTTAAACTAGCAATTTTTCACTTTCACCAAATCTTAACCAAGTATGTATATTTATATACACACACATATACAGAGTACCCACTTAATTGGGCCCTATTTTAATCATAGGAATACAAACTGTAGGGATTTCTGAGGGAACTCCAATCAATAAGGACAAAAAACATGAGAAAAGGCTTTTTAGAAAGGATAAGAATTGAATAAGAAGAATCTGTAATTCTATAAGAATGTGGATTCCCCTGAAGGTTCTCCTGCAGTGGACTGATGGGTAAAAACATTGTTTTGAAAAGATTAATATGGCATTAATGTAAAAGATGGACCCTGAAGTTTGCCTCTTAAGAGGAAAATCTGGAGATAAGCTTCTTGAAGATAGATAGGGTCATGACACTGTTATCCTCATCACTGTAAAAACAAACAGCCATTTACTGAGCACTCTTCTTTGCCAGGAACTGAGCTGGAATGTTATAAAAGAGCTGCATGGCTGATTGACTAGTAGACTCAATGAATGCCTTAGACTCTAACATTATCTTAATTTGCTCACAGATCCCTCATTATATTGACTCAAGTCTCCGTCTCAAACTCACCTGGAGAAACTGACCTTAGTTAAATACGACCCTACTGACTGCACAGTTGGACCTATAGCAACTGAAATATAGCTGGCATGTACACGTGCACACACACATACACAAAATTATGCTGACTAGTCTCAAATTAACCAGCACTAACTTCAAATGGGGCTTCCCAGGTGGCTCAGTGGTAAAGAATCCATCTGCCAAGCAGGAGACATGGGTTCAATCCCTGAGTCAGGACAATCCCCTGGAGAAGAAAATAGCAACCTACTCCACTATTCTTGGCTGTGGAAATCCGAAGGACAGAGGAGTCTGGCAGGCTATAGTCCATGAGGTCCCAGAGAGTCAGACATGACTTAGTGACTAAATGACGTCAAATGGGCCCCAGAGGGTACCTGGGATTTCTATTAATTCCCTTAATCCAATCACTCTCCCAAACTCGTATTCTTTCACAACTTCTGGTCTCTCCTCAAATCTGTTAGACCTCTACTCTTCACAGTCTGAGCTGGTGACCCAGATTCTTTTTCACACTGAGAAAATAGCAGCAATCAGTAGAGAATTTCCACACATTCCCATTACATCCATCAATTTATCAGGAATTTACAACTAAGTATTTTGTCGTCTTTCCAGTTACAACAGAGACACTGTGTCCCAATCCCTTCCCCCTCTGAACTGAATCTAACGCCCTTCTGCCTACTAAAACACATCGTCCCTTCATTTGCCATCTTTCTCCCGCATTATCAGTTTTCCCCCTCAACTGAATCATCCTATAACTTCGTCTTAAAAGAAGCCTTTGCTCCCATCCCAGCTCTCTGTTCTTCACAACAAAAGTCCTTGGACAAACTATGTTCTACTTCAATCAGGCCTGCATACCTACTATTCCACAGGAAAATCTTGGGACAAAGCCACCAACAACGATCACAGGTTGTTGTTCAGTCGCTCAACTGTGGCCGACTCTCTGTGACCCCATGGACTGCAGCACGTCAGGCTTCCCTGTCCTTCACCATCTCCTGGAGCTTGTTCAAACACGTCCCATTGAATCAGTGATGCCATCCAACCATCTCATCCTCTGTTGTCCCTTTCTCCTCCCACCTTCTATCTTTTCCAGCATCAGGTGACCAAAGTATTGGTGATTCAGCTTCAGCATCAGTCCTTCCAAAGAATATTCAGGGTTAACTTCCTTAAGGATGGACTGGTTTGATCTCCTTGGTGTCCAAGGAACTCTCAGAAGTCTCCTCCAACACCACAGTTCAAAAACATCAATTCTTGGGCGCTCAGCCTTCTTTATGGTCCAACTCTCATATCCATACATGACTACTGGAAAAACCATAGCTTTGACAAGATGGCCTTTTGCTGGCAAAGTAATGTCTCTGCTTTTTAATATGTTGTCTAGGTTTGTCATAGCTTTTCTTCCAAGGAGTAAGCATCTTTTAATTTCATGGCTGCAGTCATCATCTGCAGTGATTTTGGAGCCCAAGAAAATAAAAGTCTGTCACTATTACCATTGTTTCCCCATCTATTTGTCATGAAGTGATGGGACTGGATACCATGATCTTAGTTTTTTGAATGGTGAGCTTTAAGCCAGTTTTTTCACTCTCTTCTTTCACCTTCATCAAGAGGCTCTTTAGTCCCTCTTTGTTTTCTGCCATAAGGGTGGTGCCATCTGCATATCTGAGGTTATTGATATTTCTCCCAGCAATCTTGATTTCAGCTTGAACTTTATCCAGCCCAGCATTTTGCATGAGGTACTCTGCATAGAAGTTAAATAAACAGGGTGATAAAATACAGCCGTGATGCTCTCCTTTCCCAATTTTGAGCCAGTATGTCGTTCCATATCCAGTTCTAACTGTTGCTTCTGAACTTGCATACAGTTTTCTCAGGAGGCAGGTCAGGTGGTCTGGTATTCTGATCTCTTGAAGAATTTTCCAGTTTGTTGCTATACACACAGTCAAAGGCTTTAGGGTAGTCAATGAACCAGAAATAGATATTTTCTGGAAGTCCCTTGGTTTTTCAATGATCCAACAGATGTTGGCAATTTGATCTCTGGTTCATCTGCCTTTTCTAAATCCAGCTTGAACATCTGGAAGTTCTTGGTTCATGTACTGTTGAAACCTAGCTTCAAGGATTTTGAGAATGACCGTGCTAGCGTGTGAGATGAGTACAATTGTGCAGTAGTTTGAACATTTTTTGGCAATGCCCTTCTTTGGAATTGGAATGAGACTTTTTCCAGTCCTGCAGCCACTGTTGAGATTTCCAAATTTGCTGGCATATTGAGTGCAGCACTTTCACAGCATCATCTTTCAGGATCTGAAATAGCTCAGCTGGAATTCCATTACCTCTACTAGCTCTGGGCTTCCCTGGTGGCTCAGACAGTAAAGAATCTGCCTGCAATGCAGGAGACCTGAGTTTGGTCCTTGGGTTGGTAAGAATCTGCCTGTAATGTAGGAGACACAGGTTCGATCCCTGGGTTGGGAAGATTCCCTGGAGAAGGAAATGGCAACCCACTCCAGTATCCTTGCCTGGAAAAATCTCATGGACAGAGGAGCCTGGTGGGCTGCAGTCACAAAGAGTTGGGCACGACTGAGCGACTAACACACTTATACTTACTTATTCTTTCCTAGAGAATGCCCATGGATAGAAAAGCCTAGTGGGCTACAGTCCACGGGGGTCACAAAGAGTTGGACATGACTGAGCAACTAAGCACACCACTAGCTTTGTTTGTAGTAATGCTTCCTATGACCCACTTGACTTTACACTCCAGGATATATGGTTCTAGGTGACAGATCACACCATCATGGTTATCCAGATTATTAAGATCTTTTTTGCATAGTTCTTCTGTGTATTCTTGCCAACTCTTCTTAATATCTTCTGCTTCTGTTAGGTTCATACCATTTCTGTCCTTTACTGTGCCTATCTTTGCATGAAATGTTCCCTTGGTGTCTCTCATTTTCTTAAAGAGATCTCTAGTCCTTCCCATTATATTGTTTTCCTCTAGTTTTCTTTTTAATACTCACATAGCCAAAGAAAATCTGTCTTCATCCTACTATTTTATCATCTTACCATTGTGAAATAAAGTTCACATTATGGGAAGACAAGAAAAATTTAAACATAAAAATTCTTCTCTGCCTTTGGCCTCATCTCCTCTCACTGTGTATCTGTCATTATGCATTGACCAAATCTCCCCCCCATCAGCAGGAATATCTGCTCAACCATAAATGGCAACATTCTCCTAGCATCAGTAAGACAACTCCTTGAAAGATAACATTCCCTCTTGATCTTGTAAAGGGTCACACGACCCATATAACAATGGTGCTTAATTCTGGATTGTGTAAACTGTCAATAATACGTCATTTAATGTACAGCTCTCTGTCTCAAAAAAAGCTTAAATAATAAGCTGCATCTTGACTTCTAATGGGGGAAACAGCTCTCAGAGCTTTCTGAGATGCTCTTCGGTTATAATCCTCAAATTTGTCTCGAATAATATTTTACAATTCTTTCTTATATTGACTGATTAATTTTTCGTTGACACTAAAGAGCCTCTTGATGAAAGTGAAAGAGGAGAGTGAAAAAGTTGGCTTATAACTCAACATTTATAACTCAAAACTAAGATCATGGCATCTGGTCCCATCGCTTCATGGCAAATAGATGGAGAAACAGTGGCAACAGTGACAGACTTTATTTTTCTGGGCTCCAAAATCACTGCAGATGGTGACTGCAGCCATGAAATTAAAAGACGCTTGCTCCTTGGAAGAAAAGCTATGACAAACTTAGACAGCTTATTAAAAAGCAGACATTACTTTACTGACAAAGGTCCATCCTGTCAAAGCTATGGTTTTTCCAGTAGTCATGTATGGATGTGTGAGTTGGACTATTAAGAAAGCTGAGCACCGAAGAACTGATGCTTTCGAACTGTGGTGTTGGAGAAGACTCTTGAGAGTCCTTTGGGCTGTAAGGAGATTCAACTAGTCAATCCTAAAAGAAATCAACGCTGAATATTCATTGGAAGGACTGATACTGAAGCTGAAGCACCAATACTTTGGTCATCTGATGCGAAGAACTGACTCACTGGAAAAGACCCAGATGCTGGGAAAGAGTGAAGGAGGGAGAAGGGGACGACAGAGGATGAGATGATTGGATGGCATCACCGATGCGATGGACATGAATTTGAGTAGGCTCCGGGAGTTGGTGACAGACAGAGAAGCCTAGTGTGCTGCAGTCCATGGGGCTGCAAAGAGTCAGACATGACTGAGCGACTGATCTGATCTGATGAATGTCATTTGACACGGCTAATTATTCTTGAAGCATTTTTCTTCACTTGGCATCCAATACTTTACTGATTATTTTCCTATCATACCGGCCACTCTGCCTTAACTTCCCAACTTCTTAAGTTTGGAATTCCTCAAAACTCAATCCTCAAACTTGTTCTTTTCTGTCTTCCTTCACTTTCTAAGTGACCTCATTTAGTCCCATTGCTTTCAATACCATTTACACATTGGTGAGCCTCAAATCTTTATCTCTAGCCCAGTCCTATTCCCTGAAGTCCTGATTCATGTGATCACCAGATTACTTAATGTCTCCATTTGGAAGTCTAGTGGGCACCTCAAAGAGTTAATGTGTCCAAAGGGGGCATCTCTGTTTTATCCCTGAATCTGTCCTATCCAAGGTCTTTACCATGTCAGTAAACAGCAATTCTACTTTAACTAGGTACTCAAGCCCAACATCTTAGTCACCTTTGATATATCTCCTTAATACCCTATAACCACTGTAAGCTCCACCTTTAAAAATGTATCCAGAATCCTACCATCAGTCTACTACTAGTTCTCTACAGCTCTCAGCTGGACTATAGAAAAGTGGTCTTCCTGAATCCTCTTTGCCCTGCTTACACAACAGGCAGAAATTCTCTTAAAACATTATTCAGATTATATCATGTCTCAATTCAAAACTCTCTAGTATGTTCCTATTATTCAGAATAAAATGAAAAAAAAAAAAAAAAAGCCCCAACATCACATAGCCTCCTCCTACTTCTCTCCATTCCAGCTAATCAGGTCTCCCTTCTTGTTTTCCTTCAACATACCAAGTCGACTCCTGCCTCCACCTTTTACTTTCTATTTACTCTGGCACATTCTTTCCCTACAAACAAAAGATGGCCCCTCCCTTCTTTCCTCGAGGTCTCTGCACAATGTTACTTTATCAGAGCCTTCCCTGATCACCTATATAAACCACCACCCTCTATCTCTACTGGTTTTCCTCTTACCACACATCTCCACCTGATATGTATTTGTTTCTTTACCCCATGTCTCCCATCCACTATCATATAAGCTCCTTAGTACGGTCTTTGTTTGTATATCACTGCAAATAAAACAATACGTAGCATATAGCAGGTTCTCAATAAATTTGTTAAGTAAACTGACTAAATGAATACAGAGAAACTGTGTAGAGAAGAGTCTGAGCTCAGATGTTAGCAATAGGAGTAAAAAGAAATGAGGTGGGCACAATGCGAGATATATTATAAAGGAAGAGTTCACAGGCTCCAGTGACTGTACTGGGTAGAAGAGTGTCTCCATAATATGTTTACACAGAATGTGACTGTGATATAAAAGGAAACATATTTGGTCTTTTTCCTGGGTTACTGGCAGAGAGCTCCTAAAACTCACTGAATTTCTTGAGTGGCAGAAGCATCTTTTGCTATTCATAATCAGCCCTTTTCAACCATATCTGAGTTAATACTAATAAGTTAACTTAGGATGCGATCCCTAGATAGTCTTAAAATAGGACTAGTCACTAGAAAAAACAAGTGGTGAGAAGGTAGGAACTTTCAGCCCTCCTCCCACCTCCCATTCTCAGCTTCTGGGAGGCGGGGGTACTGAGACCAACAGCTATCAAAACGCTTAACAAGGATACCTGGAAAGCCTCCAGCACAGTGAGTACACTGATTTGCTAGGAGGGTGGCACATCCCATCCCTTCCATACCTTGCCCTACACATCTCTTCTATTTGGCTATTCCTGAGTCGTACCATAATAAACCAGTAAATATGAATAAAGTATTTTCATAGAATCTGGGCAGGGGTTTTACAGGGACCCTGATTAACAGCTCTTATGAGACAGGACCCTTCAATCTGCGGGAGCTGATGCGGTGTCAGAATTTAACTGAACAGTCAGACACCCAGTTGGTATACAGAAAATTAGGTAATTGGTTCTTGGTCCTGGAAAACACTCCAGAGTGTTATTTTTAAAAAAGCGTAGAGTTAAGACTAGAGTAGGCCCTGAATCCAACATTGACTTGTGTTCTTATAAAAAGGGAGCAATCTGGACACACAGACAGATGCGCAGAGAGACCACCATGTGAAGACAGAGGCCCCATGCACCAGCAGCTGAGAGAGAGGCATGGAGCGGACCCTTACTCCAGAGCCCCTAGAGGGAGCATGGCCCTATGGACACCTTGGTTTTGGACTTCTAACTTTAGAACTGTAACATTATACATTTCTGTTGCTTTAAGCCACATAATTTGTAATAACTAGTTATAACCACCTTGCTTTACGCCACATAATTTGTAGTAATTTGTTATAGCAACCCTAGGAAACTGATACACGGATTGACTAGATTTGGAAAAAGGGAGCCCTCAGGATGAATCACAGGTTTGAAGCATAAGTGATTGGAAGAATGGTGCTCCACTGAAAGAAATCAAAGTCCAGAGGGGAAAGTGGCTGTAAGAAATGGTTTTAATTTTGATTTTAGTCTGATACAATCACAGGATAATCAAATGGATGCCTTAGTATTATAAACATTACAACACAAAAGAGTAAAAGACAAATCAAAAGATACTGATGCAAGACTCAAAGCTAAAATTTTCCTTTTACCACATTCTAGCCAAATTCAGTGAATTCTTTTCAACAATCATGAGCATTTATCTTTGATATCTTTCTTTCCTGTGGCTTATATAACAACATACTAGAGCTTCTACCTCTATGACCATCTGACCATTCCTCTACTAAATCAGCTACTTTCTCAGTCAACTTAGTTCATAGTCCTTTATTTTTCAGCCATTCCCCAAATTTGAAGGGTCTAATTATAAATCTCTAATCTGAACTACTGACCTTCATGCTTTATGTTCCATTATTTCTGGTTACCTACACAGTATCTTCACTTGAGAGTCCAGGACTTGTCTACATGGATGCACTGTTATCAGTTTATATTGGACATGTGTTTAGTCAAATACATCTTCTCTTTGTACTCAACTGACACATGCTCTTTATTTCATTATGACAACTCTTCTTATATCCCCTCATAGCTAAAATACGTCCTATTTTCCTTTTTCTTATTTAGCACTGTAATAGTCTGTAATTTTTTTTTCTTTTGGAATACTTTCAGGAGTCATCCTTCACCTTCACTCTATACTGCAAGCCCAAATTCCAGACCTCTTACGTCATTTTAAGATTACTGTAATAGCTTTCTAACTAGTCTGTCTTCAAGCCTTCTTCTCTCTAAGAGAGTGGTTCTCAATTTTAGTGTCCATACAGATCACATGGAAGTGACTAATAGATTCTTTAGGTATTGGATGTTATTTTATTTCTCCAATTAGATTATATGGTCAAAAAGGACAGGAATCAATCATGGCTTCTATGTTCTGCTCAGTGTGTAACATAATGCCAGGCCACAAAACATATTCAATAGATATTTTACAACTTTAAGACTACGGTTCATTTCTTTTTCTAAACCATTCATAACCTCTAACCAAGAGTTATTTCAAAAACATATACCTTAGAATAAAAATCACAAGTTATTTCAAGTGCCTCAAAAAGAAAAGCACAAATCATTGTCCTCCTACCAAGAGATTGCTCTTCATACTCACACTTAAAGAATATGTGAGGAAAACATACAGAGAAGTCATCAGTTACAGAAGGGCATTTCAACTCAAGACACTTGGTCAAGCTTTTCCAAACAATCGACAAAATATCATTACACATTGTCATTACATCTTCATGTAATGTCACTTACCAGAAAGGACATAAGCTTTGTGGTTAAAGAGGTTGGAGTTGTAAACGAACACAGTCAGTCAGATGGCAGTGAGCCATCTCACCTAGCCTGTAGGAAAAAGATCAAGCTGCTACTCCCCAGTTATAAGAACCTCTCACAGGAAAGTAACTCTAAAGGATTATGATTTCTGCTCTGGAGTTAATACATATTTGACCTGTTTTAAATCTTACCACGTAAGAAAGTTGTGACTTTTGTCATCTAAAGAAATTTTAAAAGTCTGCTGCAATTTTACGAATCCTCTTTATGCTATCTTATAAGCCAAAATTTTCATACAGAAACATCAATTTGAATGGGAAAAGGGTCTGAGTTAAAGAAATTAATTTTATAGTGACTGTTTTGCCACCAGAAATAAGACTCATGTGCATTATGGCTACAATGCAGAGAAGAGGAGTAAAGTATCTGGAATCAAAGAAAGGGGGAAATGAAAAGAGTAACAATGCAGAAGAAACACAGAACTAAGAATAGAAAGATGTAGGTTTCAGTCATGGTGCTCCTAACTGGTGAAGTGATCTTGGCTACCTGCCACTTCAGCTTCCTAATCTGCAAAACTCTATCTGAATACTAAGACCTTCCAGCCCTAAAATTACACACACTTGCCTACTTTTGACTATTGCCATGTCACATATATTGTCTGTTTTTTCACTTTAACTGAGGTATAGTCGTAAGCCTACAGGGTAGTGTTCCACATGATGGGACAGCTCTGGGTCATAATTATTTACTGAATTAACAACTTTTTACAACTTAAAATCATAATCCACAGATTACATTTTTTAAAGTAAAATAGGTATTTACTATATTCATACGCATCATTTGGCAGTAATTTCAGTAGGAAAAACATTCATCCTAGGTCAATACTGATCAAAGGTTATTTTGCAAGTTTCTTAAAATACCACCTTCTCCCCTCTTTCAGGTTCAGTTCAGTTCAGTTCAGTCGCTCAGTCGTGTCCGACTCTTTGAGACTCCATGAATCGCAGCACGCCAGGCCTCCCTGTCCATCATCATCTCCCGGAGTTCACTCAGACTTGCGTCCATCGAGTCCGTGATGCCATCCAGCCATCTCATCCTCTGTCGTCCCCTTCTCCTCCTGCTCCCAATCCCTCCCAGCATCAGAGTCTTTTCCAATGAGTCAACTCTTCGCATGAGGTGGCCAGAGTACTGGAGTTTCAGCTTCAGCATCATTCCCTCCAAAGAAATCCCAGGGTTGATCTCCTTTAGAATGGACTGGATGGATCTCCTTGCAGTCCAAGGGACTCTCAAGAGTCTTCTCCAACACCACAGTTCAAACGCATCAATTCTTCAGCACTCAGTCTTCTTCACAGTCCAACTCTCACATCCATACATGACCACAGGAAAAACCATAGCCTTGACTAGACAGACCTTAGTCAGCAAAGTAATGTCCCTGCTTTTGAATATGCTATCTAGGTTGGTCATAACTTTTCTTCCAAGGAGTAAGCATCTTTTAATTTCATGGCTTCAGTCACCATCTGCAGTGATTTTGGAGCCCCCCAAAATAAAGCATGACACTGTTTCCACTGTTTCCCCATCTATTTCCCATGAAGTGATGGGACCGAATGCCATGATCTTCGTTTTCTGAATGTTGAGCTTTAAGCCAACTTTTTCACTCTCCTCTTTCACTTTCATCAAGAGGCTTTTGAGTTTCTCTTCCGTTTCTGCTATAAGGGTGGTGTCATCTGCATATCTGAGGTTATTGATATTTCTCCCGGCAATCTTGATTCCAGCTTGTGCTTCTTCTAGTCCAGCGTTTCTCATGATGTACTCTGCATATAAGTTAAATAAGCAAGGTGACAATATACAGCCTTGACATACACCTTTTCCTATTTGGAACCAGTCTGTTGTTCCATGTCCAGTTCTAACTGTTGCTTCCTGACCTGCATATAGATTTCTCAAGAGGCAGGTTAGGTGGTCTGTATTCCCATCTCTTTCAGAATTTTCCACAGTTTCTTGTGATCCACACAGTCAAAGGCTTTGGCATAGTCAATAAAACAGAAATAGATGTTTTTCTGGAACTCTCTTGCTGTTTCCATGATCCAGCAGATGTTGGCAATTTGATCTCTGGTTCCTCTGCCTTTTCTAAAACCAGCTTGAACATCAGGAAGTTCACGTATTGCTGAAGTCTGGCTTGGAGAATTCTGAGCATTACTTTACTAGCGTGTGAGATGAGTGCAATTGTGCAGTAGTTTGAGCATTCTTTGGCGTTGCCTTTCTTTGGGATTGGAGTGAAACTGACCTTTTCCAGTCCTGTGGCCACTGCTGAATTTTCCAAATTTGTTGGCATATTGAGTGCAGTACTTTCACAGCATCATCTTTCAGGATTTGAAATAGCTCAACTGGAATTCCATCACCTCCACTAGCTTTGTTCGTAGTGATGCTTTCTAAGGCCCACTTGACTTCACATTCCAGGATGTCTGGCTCTAGGTGAGTGATCACACCATCATGATTATCTGGGTCGTGAAGATCTTTTTTGTGCAGTTCTTCCATGTATTCTTGCCACCTCTTCTTAATATCTTCTGCTTCTGTTAGGTCCATACCATTTCTGTCCTTTATCAAGCCCATCTTTGCATGAAATGTTCCCTTGGTATCTCTTACCTATGATTACCTGATAATCTCTCTCACCACTGGATGTCACTTTTGCGCCAAAGGAAGTCAACCCAACCTAACCTCAATAATTAGAATCTGATCTCTAAGATACTTACCTCTAAAGCCTCAACATAAAAGTTTTTCTGTGAAAGATAAAATCAGCCCTTGTAATTTCTAATGATTTCCAGCTAAAAGCTGGCTTCAGATGCTTTTAGGCTTCAAACAATACACGGAGGCATAAGTAGGATTTCTGAGATCATCCCAAGCCGTGAAATAGCTTCACTAAAACCCCATCAATACCCATACACTGCTCAGTACTTATATGGGCAGAAGGAAAGAGAAAGAGAAGTGATAGACTCAGAAAAAAACAATGAAGCAACATAAGTATATTTGAGTACAAAACACTGGTATTCCTATATAATTAAGTACTGTTTTATAATCTCACCATTATACTACTTTTAGCATACAAAAAAAAGAAATGCAATATTCATAAACCAAGAAAGTGGGGAAGTAACAATGTTTAGGCTTCTCATGTTGTCACTCCAACTATCAGGACAAATTTGGCAGTTATGTCTAATGACATAAACAAGTCACTAGGAACTGCGTCCTTTATTTCCAAATTCAGAATATATAAACAATATACAGTTCTCTTAAGCAAATATGAACAACTACACTTACCGATAAACACAGAGACATTAAGATACTCTGTATCTGTCCTGAAGTACCTTCCTCTCAGACCTTCTTACTTTCTCACACCAATGCCAGTACTAAGGGAACTTATGAAATGAAGACATAACAACTCATTTATGGGACTTTCTTTTTTTTTTTTTTTAACTATGTTCCCCTTCACCCAACATACATGTGCCAATCTTGCTAAAAATAACTGCTGAATTGCTGCCATAGTGAGCCATGGTTACTAATGGGGCTATGCTGCATTCCTTGGGTCTGCTGTTGTAAAAACCACTGACTTAGATGAATCACCTGGTTACATTACTTCCATGATGCCCTGGACTAAATTTTTAGGTTCTGGAGAAAATATGCCTGCAAAGATGAAGTTTTAAAAAGATCACGAGTGTGAGAACTATCACAGGTGTTTCAGAAGCCAGGGGAGTCCTAGTTCCTTCTGCTGGGGCAAGGAGATACTTGCTCCTATATTCCTGATTTGGAAACAAAAAAGTATTGGAACCACAAAAACAATGTTGAAAGAACTGGTTAAGCATAGCTGAAACAGACCTAATCACACTGTAAGTGAAGAATGAGTTAAATGAGCCTTGTATGGGCTGGTCTAGAAACTATCAATGAAAACTACCATCTCTGTGGAAAAACGTATGTGGGTTCTGAAAAACTGACTTGTACACATATTTCGAAATAAACCTGTTGAGTAGTTTGCATGTTCCCAATTTATCTTTGCAAAGTTGACAGCAAAATGTCATGTTTAAATATCAAACGTAACATACCACTAAAGTCTGCTTTAATTATGTATTATATTCTACTAAAAATAGTTATGTTTTTACTCTACAGAAATAATTTAATAAGAACCACTTGCCTTTTTTTGGGCAATTGCAGCTCGCTGCAATTTCTCTTTAGCTTGATTATACTTTTCTTCTCTGTCAGTGATACGTTCATGAAGCTTATGCTTTTCTTCCAACCATTGTATTTGCTTCTCTTCCAATGCCCTGTCAGAGAATGTACGTAAAACCTATTAACCCTTAGAATTAAATAGATATTACCACAAGTATAATCAAACTCACTACCTCCTTCTTCACCACCTCCTCCCTTATCCAACACAGGCATTCTTGCATGACCACATATTTCCTAACAGTACCATTAGTGACTGTTTCCTACGAGCCAGCCACTGTGCTTATTAAAAGAGTGCATGTATTACATCATTTAGACTTCATAAAAATCTTTTTATTTTTTAAATGAGGGAGAACTGCTTTACAGAATTTTGTTGTTTTCTGTCAAACCTAAACATGACTCAGCCATAGGTATACATATATCCCCGCCGTTTTGAACCTCCCTCCTATCTCCCTCCCCATGCCACCTCTCTAGGTTGATACAGAGCCTGTTTGAGTTTCCAGAGCCATACAGAAAATTCCTGTTGGCTATTTTACATATGGTAATGTAAGTTTCCATGTTACTCTTTCCATACATCTGACCCTCTCCTACCCTCTCTCCATGTCCATAAGTCTGTTCTCTATGTCTGTAAATAAGTTCTTCAATACCATTTTTCTAGATTCCATACATATGCGTTCAGTTCAGTTGCTCAGTCGTGTCTGACTCTTTGTGACCCCACGAACTGCAGCACGACAGGTGTCCCTGTCCATCACCAACTCCCAGAGTCCACCCAAACCCATGTCCATTGAGTCGGTGATGCCATCCAACCATCTCATCCTCTGTCATCCCCTTCTCCTCCTGCACTCAATCTTTCCCAGCATCAGGGTCTTTTCAAATGAGTCAGCAGTTCTCATCAGGTGGCCAAAGTACTGGAGCTTCAGCTTCAATATCAGTCCTTCCAATGAACACCTAGGACTGATCTTTAGGATGGACTGGTTGGATCTCCTTGCAGTCCAAGGGACTCTCAAGAGTCTTCTCCAACACCACACTTGAAAAGCATCAATTCTTTGGTGCTCAGCTTTCTTTATAGTCCAACTCTCACATCCATACATGACCACTGGAAAACCATAGCCTTCACTAGATGGACCTCTGTTGGCAAAGTAATGTCTCTGCTTTTTAATATGCTGTCTAGGTTGGTCATAACTTTCCTTCCAAGGAGTAAGCATCTTTTAATTTCATGGCTGCAATCACCATCTGCAGTGATTCTGAAGCCCAGAAAAATAAAGTCAGCCACTGTTTCCCCATCTATTTGTCATGAAGTGATGGGACTGGATGCCATTTATCTTAGTTTTCTGAATGTTGAGTTTTAAGCCAACTTTTTCACTCTCATCAAGAGGGCCTTTAGTTCTTCTTCACTTTGATACCACCAAGCTATTAAAAACTGAGCCCAGTAAAGATGGCTATCAGCCTTGTTATCAAGTCTTAATGTGATGTTTTCTAGCTAGAGTAAATTTCATATATGTGCTATTTTATAGTAACATCATAACAACTTACATCTTTAAAGCTTTTCTGTATGCTTTATGATTTTTTTGTATCCTCACTATAGGCAGTACAAATGAGATATACAAACCCTGAGGAGTCAAGACTGCATGACTAAGGTCATACAGATTTTAAGTGTCTTCGCTGGGACCAAAATCACATCAATGGACCCTTAGTCCAGCTATTTTCTGCTACATAATCCTATAAATGGGCTTCCCTGGTGGCTCAGTAGTAGAGAATCCGCCTGCCAATGCAGGAGAAGACAGTTTGACTGCTGGGTTGGGAAGATCCCCTGGAGAAGGAAATGGCAACCCACTCCAGTAGCTTGCCTGGGAAATCCTGTGGAAAGAGGAACCTGGCAGGCTATAATTCATGGGGTTGCAAAAAGTTGGACACAACTTAGCAACTAAACAATCCTATGAATAACATTTAGAAACCAATGATAAGTTGGTTAAATTTGCTAGCTATCCTGTTATTAGAATTCTTAAGCACATTTGAAATCAAACACTTAAAGATTTAAAGGATTCCACAAACACTTAAAGGATTCCAAGATACAAATTTCTATTTTTCTTTTTTCAAAATGTAAGCAAAATAATTTGGACTCTGTGATATGTCATGACACATTATGGGCAATTATCTTCCTTACTTTTCTTGAAATTCAACCACATATACGAAGCCATGGACAAGCCTTAAAAAATGAAAAACTGAAAATAAGAAAAAAAATTTTATGTGGCAAGCAGCCTTCAGAAGAAAAAATGTGAAAAGAATACTGTTTTATAGATTCAAAAACTTATAATGACGTGTTATAATAACAAAGCAAATACAAAATAGTAGTTTTCTATCATATATAAACAGAATTTTCCAGGGAAATCTTGATCACCACAATCATCTCCCTACAGTTTACTAGATTGTCTATTACTAAGAGATTCCAAGATCAAAAAATATAAACAAATAAATGAGCTTTTCAAAGAGAAAATCCAAAAGATTCTAATTCTAGGAAGTAAATTGTACACATCAAAAATTTTGTTTCTGATTTCTGGCATTCTGAAGAATTTATATACTTGAAGTACTAAGAAATATATTGATTTACTCAATGAATAAAGAAGTGTTTCTCTGAAGGTTTTCAGAATACTGTGGTCAGGCAGAGTTTTAAGAGGTCTTCTTTTTTTAAAAAACCAATCTCAGAGTTCTAAAAGCTCATCTCTAGAAACAGAAAATACATTACCTAAAACCACTGTACATGTCAATGGTGTATTTTAACTAATTATCAAAATACATTCAACACTGGAATCATCATTAAAAGAACACAGCATAAAGAAGAAACAATTTGTACATAAAAAAAGCAAACTCTACTTTTCAACTTCTAGTTGTGCTCTTTCAGCTTGGCTTCTTAAATTTCGGCATTCCTGTCTTAACCTCTCCACCATTTCCTTCAGTATTTGGTTTGAATTCAGCAACTCATTTTCTGACTGTGCCAGTGAGGTCACTTGGATCTGCAAACCACTGATTTGCTTAAAAGAGGAGAAGAGAAACATAAGCAAACACAACAGAATATGAGAGACATAGAAGACACTAAGCATCTTCCCTCACAAATGTCCCACCCAACTGACGTGCCCTTGGGGATACCCTGGAACAAAATAATCAAAAGCAGCAGCATTAGGATCATTTCTTAATATAACCAGAGACTATAAAGAACTTTATTCCTCAATCTGCAACTGAGTCCTCTCTCCTCTTGCCCAAATAAGCAGGCCAGAAGAGGTACTAGAAACAGGGAGAAGGGTCCTTAGAAAGACAGCGGCAATGTGAGCAAAGAGAATCCAAATATGAGTCTCCTAGCCTCCAAGGAAAGAACAGATTTTAAAAGGTGAGCTGGGAAAGCTGCTAAGAAAATCGTCTCATACTCCCACAAACCTTTTGATTAGTGCTCCGTCAGGGGGTTCTGCTTTCTGAACAGTCAAAAAACATAAATACAGGAACGCTCATTCTCACATTGTTTCTGAGTAGTTTTCAAGCATTCTATACATCAGGTGTTGGGCAGAAGATAATTTGAGAAACCTAATGAATGGTAGGGATTCCTTTGCCTCTAGAACCATTTATCAAACTGTGAAATGTCACTCAGGCTTCTCTATTCCAGTTTACCTTTATCTGGGAGTACTTCTCATGAAAAGTAGTTGATTATCTAGTTACAAATTAACAGGCTAGGAGATTCACATCACTGCTCTTAAGTTCTATCCAAATAACACATTTGGGACATATTTATACCTACTTCTTGCAAAAGCCATTTTACCAATTAATAAAATCAAATTCTCATTTTTCTTTCACTTTCTTCTACCTCTAAAAGCCATTCTCTGAGAGAAGTTAGGAGGCAGAGAGTTTAAGTGATTTCAGATCAAAAGAATCCATTATAAGACTCAAGAGTCAAAAGAAACCAGATTATGCAATAAAGAAGAAATAATTCCATTACTTTCTGATGGTAGCAAAGCCACCTACAGAATTATATAGGTACAAAAAGCAATCGTCAGAAAAATAAAGTAAAAAGGTTACGTTTCAGATTTTTATTTTAGAATGAATTTCTCCAGAAGAACTATTCAGTATTTTTAACTGCAGTTGTAAATATTAAATCTGTATTACAGATGGCTGAACAAGTAACCTTCAAAGAGCTTAATACTTTTCCATATCTTCAGGATGACAGAAAGCTCAATGCCAATGAAACTAGATAACTTCTGAGTATTAAACATTATGCCCTTCTACTTCAGACTCAGAAACCGTAACTATATATGCAAAGCATAAATCCTAAAAATGGAATTTTCACTCCTCATAATATGTTTTGCCCATATAAATCTTTCCTGAACCCAAACAACTTTAATTAAAATATGAATTTCCTTCCATAAATACAACTCTTTAGATTTCACAAGGATGTAATAAAAACACAGCTCATGGAATAAGAAATGCAAAGCTACAAGTCAATCACCCAAGTAACTCAAAACAGGGATGATCTTTCTAATTCATTTTTTAAATTCATAATATCAAAATATTGTCCTTTAAAATGTAATTTTAAAAAACTGATCTTGGGAGTTCTCTGATGGTCCTGTGGTTAATAACATGACTGTCAATGCAGGGCACAAGGGTTCAATCCCTGGTCCCAGAAGATTCCACACGCCATGGGGCAACTAAGCCCACGCGCCTCAAGCGCTGAGCCCACACACCACAACTACTGAAGCCCAAGCGCCCTAGGGCCCATGCTCCACAACAAAAGAAGCCGCAATAATGAGGAGCCTGCACACCACAGCCAGAGAGCAGGCCCTGCTCACTGCAGCTAGAAAGGCTGTGTGCAGCAATGACGACTCGGCACAGCCATAAGTAGGTAAAGAGTGATAAAGACGGATCACGGGCCACAGCATAGAAATATTCTAAGAAAAACAGCAATTAGCAAAAGAAACTTAGTAAGCTAGAGCTTAAAGAGGTTTAAACACTTCATCTTTACATATCAACCTCATCAATTCATTATCAATTCAAATATTTTCAGAATTCTTATATATAAAATGCCCACAGATTCAAAACACAGATTTAAAGAAGCACTTAAAAAAATAAAAGCAATTTGTTTGCTAAAATAATACCTGTTTCAGGTCAGAATTTTCTTTTTTCTCTTTTTCTGCATTTTCAATATCCACAATTTGTTGTTGAAGTTTTAACCTAAAAGTCACAACCCAACAAAAGATTATTAAAAATCCATAGTTCATATATTTCACTGAGTTTAACAATCATCTTATTGCGTGCTCATATTGACACATGGCATTGTCTTTATGCAAAGTGGTAGATTCAAAGGCAAAGATTTTGACTTCAAGCAACCAAGTTGTGTTCATATATAAGTAAAATGTAACAAATTTCTACTTCTGCTATGAAAAAAATCTATGAACTATGGGCACAGAGAAGATGAGAAATCAATTCTATCTAGAAGGATGAGAGATTACTACATGGAGATGTAACTATGATGGGTACGGTTCTGACAAACACAGGGAACAGCCTGAACAAAAGGCTTTGGTGGAGAAGAGCACAATGGGTTAGTAAGGCAAGAGAAAGTAGCCCAGTTCAGGAGGAGCCATCTTACAGCTAGGCAGTGTTTCACAATTTACAACATGCTTTCAGACATACTGCTTCTTCATTTTCATTCCACTAGGTTATACAGCTTCTAAATGTATCTTTAAAGCCTACCATGATGTCTAGAGTATAACAGACAACCTTTAATTAAGGTTGGTCAGTTTAGTAATTTCTCACAATAGTTCTATGGAAGTAACAAGTCATCTTTCTAATTCCAAATAATACAGAAAAACAGACTGAGGCTTAGCTAAGTCAGGCCCAAATCACATGGCTACCAAGCAGTCAAATTAAGATGGGACAAAGGTCTTCTCATACCTAAATATTCCTGTGACCCACTTCATTATGCCACAACTATACTGATTTTAAATCCAGAATTTAAAAGAAAACTATCTAGTACAAGACAACATACCATGTTCTGTAAAATATATTGAGTTTTCATCCCTGAGATGAAAGAACACTTACACAATTTGTGTCCTCTTCAAAAGGAATGATACATTCTCAGCCAAAACCTTAAAAACACAGTGCATCTCTGGTGACCAAAGGACTAACCTCATGAGAAAGACTTTACATTAATTAGCTTTGACAGGATAAGCTCTCAACCCGCCCTTTTAAAAATCCTTCAAACACTTACCTCAAATATAATTTGTTTGGCATGTACTCTTTATAGTTTAGCATTAATAGCATGCCTTTTCAACCTAATTAAAACTGCTTCTTGGGAAGACAACATTCTCAAGGGCCTAGAGTTGTGCTTTAAACACTAATAAAGATTCAGTAAGTATTTGCTGATGGACTAAATGAACCAACTCAAATCTTGGATTAAATATTTAAATGCACAAGGTGGCTGGACAATATGACATGGAAGAAACCATAAAATACACTGCTCCTGAGATAGGTGCACACAAAGCCAGAAACAACTGCTCTAAAGGAAGAGAGCCAGTCTTGCCCTGCCTGTGCTCCTTTGACAGGACCAGTGACACTCTGATTCTGTAAGTCTAGCTTTATGAAACGCTCTCAAACCTGTGCATTTTTCCCTTAAATGTTTATGGTGTTATTAACTTGGCACTTTTAAGTTGAGTGAGTGAGTGAAGTCGCTTAGTCATGTCCAACTCTTTGTGACCCCATGGACTGTAGCCTACCAGCCTCCCCCTTCCATGGAATTCTCCAGGCAAGAATACTGGAGTGGGTTGCCATTTCCTTCTCCAGGGGATCTTCCTGACCCAGGGATGGAACCTGGGTCTCCCGCCTTCCAGGCAGATGCTTTAACCTCTGAGCCACCAGGGAAGCCCAAGTTACTGAGTTAATAAAGGTTTCTTTCTACGTAACCATGAAGATAATAGAGGAGAAAACACTGTGGGTCCTCTCTCAGGTCCAGAGTTAAAGTGCGGCTTCAGATATATTTTGGCTCTTGTCAAGATTTTGGATACACCTGGTAAATCAGTTAAGAAATAAGACCCAGTTATGAAAGCATTCAGTTCAGTCGCTCAGTCGTGTCTGACTCTTTTCAACCCCATGAATCGCAGCATGCCAGGCCTCCCTGTCCATCACCCACTCCCGGAGTTCACCCAAACTCCTGTCCATCGAGTTGGTGATGCCATCCAGCCATCTCATCCTCTGTCATCCCCTTCTCCTCCTGCCCCCAGTCCCTCGCAGCATCAGTCTTTTCCAATGAGTCAACTCTTTGCATGAGGTGGCCAAAGTTCTGGAGTTTCAGCTCTAGCATCATTCCTTCCAAAGAACACCCAGGACTGATCTCCTTTAGAATGGACTGGTTGGATCTCCTTGCAGTCCAAGGGACTCTCAAGAGTCTTCTCCAACGCCACAATTCAAAAGCACCAATTCTTTGGCGCTCAGCTTTCTTTATAGTCTAACTCTCACATCCATACATGACCACTGGATAAACCACAGCCTTGACTAGACAGACCTTTGTTGGCAAAGTAATGTCTCTGCTTTTGAATATGCTATCTAGGTTGGTCATAACTTTTCTTCCAAGGAGTAAGCGTCTTTTAATTTCATGGCTGCAGTCACCATCTGCAGTGATTTTGGAGCCCCCAAAAATAAAGTCTGACACTGTTTCCACTATTTCCCATGAAGTGATGGGACCGGATGCCATGATCTTCATTTTCTGAATGTTGAGCTTTAAGCCAACTTTTTCACTCTCCTCTTTCACTTTCATCAAGAGGCTTTTTAGCTCCTCTTCACTTTCTGCCATAAGGGTGGTGTCATCTGCATATCTGAGGTTATTGATATTTTTCCTGGCAATCTTGATTCCAGCTTGTGCTTCTTCCAGCCCAGAGTTTCTCATGACACTTTCTAAATAAATTATATAGACATGAAGAGAAACAAAAGTGCCCTACATACAAAAACCAAAGCCAAAGAAACCAAAAAATGACAAAGTATCTGACAATCATTAAACATGAAAGAGGTTAAGACTATCACTTTGGTAGACTATAAAAGATGATCTACATAGTTCTCTCCAGTTCACTTTGCTGAAGCAGTGCTGGCTTAGAATTCACAACTGATTGGAGATTTTTATTTCTTTAAGGAGAAAATGAGTCCTTGATTTAAGATCATTATAGTTAGGATTCTAAGGGATATTTACATTCAACAAAAAGTAACCTTAACAGGGATAAATTCAATGGTCTTAAATTTCAGTAACAGTAAGACTTCAAGACATGTAGATATTATTTTGAAAAAGTGCTGAAGATGATTAGAAGGTTTTGAATAGTCAAAGGGTCTCACAAGCCAAAAGAAAATAAGTTTTAAAAGTACAAACTACAGAAGAAAGTACAATTAATTTTCATAAAAGGATCACTAAAGACTACATAAGAGAAATGCAATCTGAACTGAACCTTTCAGGCAAAATAAGAGTCTGAGGAGAAGGTACAGGTGAAGAAGAAGGTAACTGCCAAAGCAAGATGCCAGAGGAAATAAAGGGTGGGATGAAAAGCACTACTTACTTTGGATATAAAGGGAAAAAAGAATCTTAATAGAAAGGGAGGAGGGGATGGATAAAGATACAGGAATCCTCAGATAGGAGGAAGTGGAAAAAATTCATATCCAGGATCCTTTGCTCAGGTACAAGTAAGAGCACGGTGGGACAGTGGACACAGTTTCCAAGCTGAATGGCAGCAGGGGAACCAGCCTAAGAGACTGGAGGAATATTTTTTTTTAAGTACAAGAACTATCAGTTTCATTACCTTCAGTGAAAATGGGGTGGAAAGAGGAAAAAAAAAATAAGTGTCTGAAATGACTGGCTCTAAGAGATGACAAGGTCTCCAAACCACAGCTAAGCGAAAGGGCTTAGAATAAAGATGAAGAATGCCAGAATTAAGATAAAATAAACAAATGGCTAAGGTGTTAGAAGAGTCAAGAATATCAATAGTATGGTCAATAAGAATGATAGGACAGGACAGAAAATAGAGAAACATTGAAACAGAAGTGAAGGTCCTCAGGGACCACTGGGGAATATTCTGCATGTCAGTAACTGGCAGAAAAAAAGACAGGCATCAGATGGATGCAAGGAACATCAAAGGAAAGGCCATTTTAACCAAAGTTAGTCATACAATTGCAGGCGGATTCTTTACCAGCAGAGCCAGAAAGCTGAGCACCAAAGAACTGATGCTTTTGAACTGTGGTGTTGGAGAAGACTCTTGAGAGTCCCTTGGACTGCAAGGAGACCCAACCAGTCAGTCCTAAAGGAAGTCAGTCCTGAATATTCATTGGAAGGACTGATGTTGAAGCTGAAACTCTACCTGATGCGAAGAACTGACTCACTGGAAAAGACTCTGATGCTGGGAAAGATTGAGTGCAGGAGGAGAAGGGGACGACAGAGGATGAGATGGTTGGATGGCATCATTGACTCGATGGACATGAGTTTGAGCAAGCTCTGAGAGTTGGTGATGGACAGGGAAGCCTGGTGTGCTGCAGTCCATGGGGTCACAAAGAGTTGGACACAACTGAGGAACTGAACCGAACTGACTCAAACAATGGTCTGAAAGCAAGAGTGGGATTCACAAACAGTGATTTCTCTTCTTGGTCCCTAGTTGTAGGAGACAGGATGGAGAAATAATTTCTACTTAAAAATGCTGCCAGGCAATATACCATTAGGACAAAGTTATCAGTGAGGGGGGGTGTTTTAAAAATGTGGAGACTATAAAAAAACTTATTGGTAATGGGACAGATTTCAGAAACTACAGCAAAAATTGTTAATGGATTGCTGATGTGGAGAATTGAAAGGTAAAGGGTAAGTTGAGGAATGAGAAACTATGAGATCAAGTACTTTACATTTTGAAAGTAATTATGAAAGAAACTATATTTGGTAAGCAGACTGGAAGACCAAAGTACAAACAGAGTATGCAGCTACAGAAAAGTTCAATGGGAAACATTTGGAGTAACAGTGAGATGGAGCTGTTCTAAGTTCTCTTCGAAGTTCTCTTGTGCTGACTACTGCCTATGTTTTCTATGACAGGCAGCTGATGTATGTCATTTCAACATTCAATAACCACTGACTGAGTACCTACAAACGCAGAACCCAGTCCTAAGTGTTGCAGATACACTGGAGAATGACAGACAAACTCCCGTCTTTAAGGAACTTACAGTCCAACAGCCATTGTCTGACAGCTTTCTTTAATGATGGAAATGTTCTATAATTTGCACATCCAATGTGATAGTTCCTAGCTACATGTGGCTACTGCACATTTGAAATGTGGCTAGTATGACTCAGAAACTAGACTTTAGACTCTTGGCTTCATTTGATGTCAGTCTCAATTACCACACAGAAGTTGTGATTTCTCTATTGTCTAAGATCCTTAGAATCAGTTTTTTGAGAAAGGCAGTTTTTCCTGAAAGCCAAGGTTCTTGCCCTGAGTGATGGAAATCATCTCTGATCATTATTAGCAAAGAGAAAAGGACCTTCCTGGGAAGATATACGAGACTCTATGAATAGACAGGGAACTAGAGAGCCAGAACTGGGCTAGAGTAATTGGCCTGAATTACAAGCAAGGACATGTCACACAAACTGTCTGGTCTGTCAACAGCTGCCACATATTTTTCCATCCCTTATTTTGCTGTTCAAATTCTGTAAAAGAACTTGTTCAACTGGCCAAGTCTAAGTCTCCTGCTCCCTACTAAGATGATATGCAATAGATAATTCATCTCAAGATACAGTATAATAAGTAGAAAGGAAGATATATTAGGAGAGAAGTTTTTAAAAATGTTTCTAAAAAACTTAAGAAAAAATTAGAAAGCCACAAACAGAAAAATACAGCTTTGGCTTTACACTGCAAAATTTTAAATGATCAAGTTCTCTTTCTCTCAGTTAGTTAACTGATGCTATTTCTCTAAGACACCTCTTCCCACTCGTGGTAACAAATTGCACTTTACCACCTCTCCTTCTATATACCACCACCATGCCCACGCACTCAGAAACAGGCAAGAAAACTCTGGCAGAGTCAGAGTACCCTAACCCTCTGGCCACAGTGGTGGGCCCAGGACAGGCATATGAACCATACACAAAATCTTTCCAGACTTTCCTAATTTGAATCATCAGGTGAGAACTCTGCTTCTGATCTCAAAAGATAGTCTCATCCTCACAGGGAAAGCAGCAGAAGAGCAGCAGATACAGGAGTTAGGAAAGAAGAGAGGAGGCAGGTGAAAGGAGGGAAGAAGTTACTCTCAGCTGGCACATTTGAGTTCCTGGATCCAGCTGTCTGTGAGACCAGCACAATCCCTGTCCTGTCCACAATATATTTCAGCCAATAAAGTAACCCCCTCACCCCACCACCACCTTTTGTTATGCCTGAGTTAGCTGAAGCTGGGTTACCGCCATAGCCAAAAGTTGGTTGGGTATGCGATCTTATTTAAAATCGTGTAATTTTAACATGTTTTTAATTTACAAGTAACTTTATAAATTTTACAAACTTGTAGGGGGGTAGCCTTTTGAAATACAGAATCCTAACTAGAATAATCATTTTATTATTTAGCCCAGTAATGAAGAAACCATGTTAATGAAGACAAGAGACTGGAGAGTAATTAATAGTTGAAAGCATCTGCCAAAGTGATTAATCCCACTTTGTAAATAAATGGATACTTCTGCTTTATATGCTTTAGACTTTTCATAACCTTCAGTTCAGTTCAGTTGCTCAGTCGAGTCCGACTCTTTGCGACCCCATGAATCGCAGCATGCCAGGCCTCCCTGTCCATCACCAACTCCCAGAGTTCACTCAGACTCACGTCCATCGAGTCCGTGACGCCATCCAGCCATCTCATCCTCTGTCATCCACTTCTCCTCCTGCCCCCAATCCCTCCCAGCATCAAAGTCTTTTCCAATGAGTCAACTCTTCACATGAGGTGGCCAAAGTACTGGAGTTTCAGCTTTAGCATCATTCCTTCCAAAGAAATCCCAGGGCTGATCTCCTTCAGAATGGACTGGTTGGATCTCTTTGCAGTCCAAGGGACTGTCAACAGTCTTCTCCAACACCACAGTTCAAAAGCATCAATTCTTTGGTGCTCAGCCTTCTTCACAGTCCAACTCTCACATCTATACATGATCACTGGAAAAACCATAGACGGACCTTAGTCAGGAAAGTAATGTCTCTGCTTTTGAATATACTATCTAGGTTGGGCATAACTTTTCTTCCAAAGAGCAAGCGTCTTTTAATTTCATGGCTGCAATCACCATCTGCAGTGATTTTGGAGCCCCCAAAAATAAAGTCTCACACTGTTTGCACTGTTTCCTCATCTATTTCCCATGAAGTGATGGGACCGAATGCCATGATCTTCGTTTTCTGAATGTTGAGCTTTAAGCCAACTTTTTCACTCTTCTCTTTCACTTTCATCAAGAGGCTTTTGAGTTCCTCTTCACTTTCTGCCATAAGGGTGGTGTCATCTGCATATCTGAGGTTACTGATATTTCTCCCGGTAATCTTGATTCCAGCTTGTGTTTCTTCCAGTCCAGCGTTTCTCACGATGTACTCTGCATAGAAGTTAAATAAGCAGGGTGACAGTATACAGCCTTGACGTACTCCTTTTCCTATTTGGAACCAGTCTGTTGTTCCATGTCCAGTTCTAACTGTTGCTTCCTGACCTGCATACAGATTTCACAAGAGGCAGGTCAGGTGGTCTGTATTCCCATCTCTTGAGGAATTTTCCACAGTTTATTGTGATCCACACAGTCAAAGGCTTTGGCATAGTCAATAAAGCAGAAATAGATGTTTTCTGGAACTCTCTTGCTTTTCCATGATCCAGTGGATGTTGGCAATTTGATCTCTGGTTCCTCTGCCCTTTCTAAATCCAGCTTGAACATCTGGAAGTTCACGCTTCATGTACTGTTGAAGCCTGGCTTGGAGAATTTTGAGCATTACTTTACTAGCATGTGAGCTGAGTGCAACTGTGCGGTAGTTTGAGCATTCTTTGGCATTGCCTTTCTTTGGGATTGGAATGAAAACTGACCTTTTCCAGTCCTGTGGCCACTGATGAGTTTTCTAAATTGGCTGGCATATTGAGTGCAGCACTTTCACAGCATCATCTTTCAGGATTTGAAATAGCTCAACTGGAATTCCATCACCTCCACTAGCTTTGTTCATAGTGATGCTTCCTAAGGCCCACTTGACTTCACATTCCAGGATGTCTGGCTCTAGGTGAGTGATCACACCATCGTGATTATCTTGGTCGTGAAGATCTTTTTTGTACAGTTCTTCTGTGTATTCTTGCCACCTCTTCTTAATGTCTTCTGCTTCTGTTAGGTCCATACCATTTCTGTCCTTTATCATAACGTTAGCAAAACCTTTTTCTCCACAGGTAGTCTCTTTCTGACCTACCACAAATTCTAAGAAAGACAAGTCACGATGATGATTGTTTTATTAACTGGTCAAAATAGACCTGGTTGATTTAGCTAGACTTAATAAATCAGAAGATCAGAATTGCCACGGGAAAAACACAATTGTTGACTAGCAAAAAAAGCACAAATTTTGTGAATTAACCCTTCTGCTACTTAATATATTTTAAGTTGGTTACTAGGTCCTTATTTTAGTAAATTAGGGTCCATCAGACATTATAAATGACCTGGAGAACCTGAAGAGGAATCAAAAAATGATCAAAGTGGCTAATATAAAATCATTCATATTTTAAAAATACAGGAATGAAAACTGCTTTATATAGCATAATAAAATAAGGGTCAAGTTCATTATTGTCTTTAAATGATGATTGCTGCACATTTTATCACTATAGCAACAGAAGCCCAAACCAGGAGAAACAGGCTTAAATTCTAACAGAAAGGATTCTAATTGGCCAAATGGTGGGACCACAATAAGATAAAACATTAGAGTGGGGTTTCTGGGGTGAGGGTGGGCCCCTCTCTCTCCTTTCTGGAGACTGTCAAGAAGAGATTTTAAAAAGAGCCAAACTGTCCTGATTCATCAAAAAAATATGTACCCACCTAAAAGCAAAGAGCAGCATAAGATTGACTCTAAAAATCCGTAACAGATTTATGATCCTAGAATTGTGGTAGCTAACATTTAAATTAATAGCTCATAAAACCTGAAATTTGTAAATAATACATGTATCTTTGCCTGAGGTGATTCTTTCCTGGGTAATGAAAATTAAAAACTGTGTTCCAAAACACAACCTACAGCTTAATTAACATGATTTAAAAAAAAAAAAAAACTCTCAGCTGTAATCTATATAATTAGAAAGTCATTAAGATTTTACAATTTTTTAAAAAGCAGATATAGGGGACTTCCAGGTAGCAAAAGATAACAGTAAATGCCTAGTTCTATGTTTTATATATATGTATACACAAACACACACACGTCCTACAAAAAATACAGAAAACCAAGATCAAATAAAGCCACACAAAATCACATCTTTCCCATAAACAGAAGACAGAAAATACCCAAACTTCAAAATACCACTAACGAAAAAGAGGAAGTAATTCTCAATCTCCACAAGTGATCTCTTATGCTCCCCCTGCATATGTGCTCACCGCCTGTGAACAAGCTTAACTCATCCATTAAAACAAAAAGGTCTCTAGTTTGGATACATAGCAAGACCCAGCTGCTTGTGTATGCTACACATAAAAGACACATTTAAAAAGACAGACTAACAGTAAGTATCCCAGGCAAATGGAAGCAATAAGAAAAAAGGAGTAATAATAATAGTGAAATTCAAGCCAAAAACAAAAGACAAAAAGAAAGCGCTTTTAAATGCTAACAGCCACAATTCATAAGTGTAACTGTTATAATTATCTATATACCAAATAATATAGCAATCACCTATGAAGCAAAAAAATTACAAGAAATGTAAGGAGTCATAGATAGAAGCACATTAAACAATAGGAGACTTTAATATATAACTCTTCATACAAGACAAATGAACAAAAAATAAAAGTATGGAGAAGAAATAAACACCACAGTTAATAAGGTAGATTTTATGGATGTATATATCAAATTTTAAACTCTTATAATTGAGCACTTTCTTTACTAGTCCTTATGTAACACTCATAAAATTGATCATGTGTTACAGGTCTAAGACTGGGATAAGGCAAGAGAGGTACCCAGGGTAAAAAATTTAATGAGACTCAGCCCAGATTTCCTACAAGTCCAATGTCAACACATAAGAGTATCGCCTTAAATTTTGCACCGTGATTGCCTCACTGGCTTTACCCTAGTCCTGGCCTTGATATATTAGGTCACAAAGAAAACATCAGTATGTCCTATAAAGCAGAAACGGAGAAGGCAATCGCAACCCACACCAGTACTCTTGCCTGGAGAATCCCATGACGGTTGCGAAAAGTCGGACTCGACTGAGGGCACAGTAAGAATGCAACCACTCAAGTCAAGGACAGAGGCCTCAGGGGAAACTCAACCTACTAATACATAAGGATCTCAGGCTTCTAACCTCTGGAACTATAAGAAAAAAAAAAATTCCATTGTTTAAACTACCCCTGTCTATGGTATTTTGCTATGTATGGCAGCCCTTGAAAACTATTCATTTCACCTTCTATTAAACAACCACACCTTCTATTAACACATCTCCAATTAATTCCTAGGTAAAAGATGCTAATTAAAATTAGAGAATTTCTAAAAAATAATGATAATTAAAACACTACATATCATAATCTCTATGATACATTTAAAGCAGTAATAAGAAAATTCTCAGCATGACACTTTTACCAATAAAAATGAAAGAATGAACATTACGTGAAGTAAATTTCCAACTCAAGAAATAACCCAAAAAATTAAGGAAAAACCTAAAAGAAAGTACAAGGCATACAACATGATGTTAGAAACTAAGAACCCACAAAGCAGCTAGTAGAAAATACATGACTTTAGTAAGATCACAGAATTCAAGACCAACGCATAAAAGTCAACTATATTTCTAACTATGTGTGTGTTTTCTTTTTGGAGGGGCTTCCCTGATAGCTCATTTGGTAAAGAATCTGCCTACAATGCAGGAGACCTCAGATGTTAGCAGTAAACAATTAGGAAGTAAAAATTTTTTAAAATAACTTTATAATCACATAAAAATGCTTGGAATTAAAATTAATACCATATGAGCTTGATATATACAATGAACACTACAAAATTTTGATGACAATAATTAAAGATGACCCAAATATAATATAAATGTTTCCAGAGTAGAATCAGTGGTAAAGACTCTGCCTGTAATGTAGGAGACACAGGTTCGATTCCTGGGTAGACAAAATCCCCTGGAGAAGGAAATGGTTAACCCACTCCAGTATTCTTGCCTGGGAAATCCCATGGACAGAGGAGCCAGGTAGGCTACAGTCCAAAGGATTGCAAAGGGCTGGACACAACTGAGTGACTAAGCATGCATACAAGCACAGTGCCAGGCACTGGTCCAAAAGCTGAAAAGAAAATGGTAGGCCTAAGCCAGGACTGGTACCCCAGTTATATTCATCCTCCTGCTTATCATTCCCATCTCAACACCACCCCACTATAGGTACTGAACTTGTCCCTTTCAGGACAGAGAGTATGTCTCAGTTATCCAATTCCCTGAATGCCCAGTATCTAGAATTGAGCTTGGCACAGAGTATATGCTCAACAGATGTTTGCTGAATGGAAAATTTCTGGCTCCCAGTCGAGCACTCCTTGGGCTTCCCTGGTGGCACTCAGTTCAGTCCAGTTCAGTCGCTCAGTCGTGTCCGACTCTTTGCGACCCCATGAATCACAGCACGCCAGGCCTCCCTGTCCATCAACAACTCCTGGAGTTCACTCAGATTCACGTCCATTGAGTCCGTGATGCCATCCAGCCATCTCACCTTCTGTCGTCCCCTTCTCCTCCTGCCCCCAATCCCTCCCAGCATCAGAGTCGTTTCCAGTGAGTCAACTCTTCACAGGAGGTGGCCAAAGTTCTGGAGATTCAGCTTTAGCATGATTCCCTCCAAAGAAATCCCAGGGCTGATCTCCTTCAGAATGGACTGGTTGGATCTCCCTGCAGTCCAAGGGACTCTCAAGAGTCTTCTCCAACACCACAGTTCAAACGCATCAATTCTGAGGCGCTCAGCCTTCTTCACAGTCCAACTCTCACATCCATACATGACCACAGGAAAAACCATAGCCTTGACTAGACGGACCTTAGTCAGCAAAGTAATGTCTCTGCTTTTGAATATGCTATCTAGGTTGGTCATAACTTTTCTTCCAAGGAGTAAGCGTCTTTTAATTTCATGGCTGCAGTCACCATCTGCAGTGATTTTGGAGCCCCCAAAAAATAAAGTCTGACACTGTTTCCACTGTTTCCCCATCTATTTCCCATGAAGTGATAGGACCAGATGCCATGACTTTTTCACTCTCCTCTTTCACTTTCATCAAGAGACTTTTGAGTTCCTCTTCACTTTCTGCCATAAGGGTGGTGTCATCTGCATATCTGAGGTTATTGATATTTCTCCCGGCAATCTTGATTCCAGCTTGTGTTTCTTCCAGTCCAGCGTTTCTCATGATGTACTCTGCATATAAGTTAAATAAGCAGGGTGACAATATACAGCCTTGACACACTCCTTCTCCTATTTGGAACCAGTCCGTTGTTCCATGTCCAGTTCTAACTGTTGCTTCCTGACCTGCATACAGATTTCACAAGAGGCAAGTCAGGTGGTCTGGTATTCCCATCTCTTGAGGAATTTTCCACAGCTCATTGTGATCCACACAGTCAAAGGCTTTGGCATAGTCAATAAAGCAGAAATAGATGTTTTTCTGGAACTCTCTTGCTTTTGCCATGATCCAGTGGATGTTGGCAATTTGATCTCTGGTTCCTCTGCCTTTTCTAAAACCAGCTTGAACGTCAGGGAGTTCACGGTTTACGTATTGCTGAAGCCTGGCTTGGAGAATTTTGAGCATTACTTTACTAGCGTGTGAGCTGAGTGCAACTGTGCGGTAGTTTGAGCATTCTTTGGCATTGCCTTTCTTTGGGATTGGAATTAAAATGGAACTTTTCCAGTCCTGTGGCCACTCCTGAGTTTTCCAAATTTGCTGGCATATTGAGTGCAGCACTTTCACAGCATCATCTTTCAGGATTTGAAATAGCTCAACTGGAATTCCATCACCTCCACTAGCTTTGTTTGTAGTGATGCTTTTTAAGGCCCACTTGACTTCACATTCCAAGATGTCTGGCTCTAGATTAGTGATCATATCATCATGATTATCTGGGTCGTGAAGATCTTTTTTGTACAGTTCTTCCGTGTATTTTTGCCACCTCTTCTTAATATCTTCTGCTTCTGTTAGGTCCATACCATTTCTGTCCTTTATCGAGCCCATCTTTGCATGAGATGTTCCCTTGGTATCTCTAATTTTCTTGAAGAGATCTCTAGTCTTTCCCATTTTGTTGTTTTCCTCTATTTCTTTGCATTGATCGCTGAAGAAGGCTTTCTTATCTCTCTTGCTATTCTTTGAAACTCTGCATTCAGATGCTTATATCTTTCCTTTTCTCCTTTGCTTTTTGCTTCTCTTCTTTTCACAGCTATTTGTAAGGCCTCCCCAGACAGCCATTTTGCTTTTTTGCATCTCTTTTCCATGGGGATGGTCTTGATCCCTGTCTCCTGTACAATGTCATGAACCTCATTCCATAGTTCATCAGGCACTCTATCTATCAGATCTAGTCCTTTAAATCTATTTCTCACTTCCACTGTATAATCATAAGGGATTTGATTTAGGTCATACCTGAATCGTCTGGTGGCACTAGTAGTAAAGAATCCGCCTGCCAATGCAGGAGACACAGAGATGTGGGGTTCAATCCCTTGGTCGAGAAGATCCCCTGGAGAAGGTAATGGCAGCTCACACGAGTATTCTCGCCTGAGAAATTCCATGGACAGAGGAGCCTGGCGGGCTACAGTCCATGGGGCCACAAAGAGTTGGACACAATTGAAGCAACTTAGAACAGAAATACAGTACGTGGAGAGATAGGCCATATTTCTTGACTGGACAGACTTGAGATGACAACTCTTCTTAAACTGAGCTACAGATTCAATGAAATGCCAATCAAAATCTTAACAAGTCTTTGCGATAAACTGATTTTCAAGTTTATGTAGAAAGGCAAAGGACTCAGAGAAGCCAAAACAATCTTGCCCAAAAAGAACAAGGTAGAAGACAGGCACTACCTGAATCAAACTTACTCTGAAGCTACAGTAGTCAAGAGTGTAATATTGGTGTCAAGACAGACATACAGATCAATGAAACAGAACAGAGCAGAATACAGACACACACATATATAAGGCCAACTGATTTTCAACAAAGGTATCAAAAGAATTCAAATATATGAGAGAGATGGGCAAAGATTATATGGGAATACTCTGTAGCAGTTTTACAATGTTTTGTTAGCTATGAAATTATTTCAAAATGAAGTTTAAAAAACATGTGCATATATAACCTAATACTCTGTAGTTCCCTTCTGGCCGACTCTTCTGCCATCTGTGAAGCTCGCAATTTCTCTTCACACTGATCCTTTTCAGACTGCCTCCAGACATCATGTTCCACTTTCACTTTCTCTAAATCCGCTAATCTGCTCTCAAGTTCTAGCCTAAAACAACAAATGATAATTACATTACAAGAACTACAATAAGCATGATATGACAGCAAAACGTTTTCATCTGCAAGGAGATTTAACACAAAATAAGGTAATTAATTACTTACTTTTCATCTTGTAATTCCACAAGTTTTTGATAACCTTCTTCTTTGGCAGCTTGTACTTTACGTATTAATTCACGGTCCTTTTCTACTAACAGCACTTTGTGGTGTTCAACAGCTGATTTGAGAATTTCATTGTCTGACTGTAATCCTAGTATTTTTTAGAGAAGAACACTCTACTATATTCAATGTTATTAAAAAGAAAAATTGTAATTAAGAGCAAATATTCGTAAGTCAGTAAGACAAAAGAACATAGAAAGTCTCTCCAGATACACATCTCAAAGATCTTTACATTCGTTGACAAGTTTTTCTTAATGAAAAAGACTACCATTCAGACTTCATTTGTCATTTCATCAAGCATGCACAGAAAAAAACCTTAATAAACGGTATATACATTTACTCATTTGGATCTTGAGAGCTGGGGACATTGACCTGGGTAATATCAAAAGAGGTTTAAATACTTCTAAAAGGGTCTGTAATCTAAATCCCACAGAAAGCTAGCTGGGAAGCAGAGTGAATAAAATCAAAACCTATTAGAACTGTTAGATTTCTTATATAAATTGGAAGCTTTCAAGTGTGTCCAATGAATTCACA
Source organism: Ovis aries (assembly GCF_016772045.2). NCBI lineage: Eukaryota > Metazoa > Chordata > Mammalia > Artiodactyla > Bovidae > Ovis > Ovis aries. Next base: position 130,622,109 of record NC_056056.1, read on the forward strand.
AATTTTCCTTGTAATGAAATGACAAGTATTTTGTACATGGAATGATTAAAACAAATTCATATCTAACTCAAAGTTTAAAAAAATGCAAAGCTGGCTCTCAAACTCTAAGTTCCAAAGAAAATTTGCTCCCTAACACTATGAAAATCCATGAGTCAACATCAAGCAGAAATGAATAATGAAAACAGTCATTCATCATAAGCTCTGTCTGAAACTGGAGTCTAGTTCAACTAAAGACCAATTTGATGAGAGCTGCAGGTCCAGGCAGCTTATTTAAATACCGAAGAAAAGTCAGGAACAATATAAATTCTGAGAAATCTTGATGATAAGGACATTCTAATGCTAAATTGGAGTTTAAAAATAAGCTGAGACTGAACTAGACCCAACAACTGGCCTAGCATCTACCTAAAAAAACATTTTGACTTAAAAATTGGGCCTGAAACCCACCTACGTTCCTTACATTCTTTAGAATTAAAATGATCTGAGACTAATAATCACATGCTCTAAAGAGATTTTAAGTTATAAACCTTGGAAGTATGGAATCCTATCCATAAAGTTTCACTTAATTTATGTATTAATCAAATAACTATGATATAACCATGAGATTGATTTTTTAAGTTACATCACAGAATGGACATTTAACACACAAACAAAAACAGTACATACGTGCTCTAAAATTAAAATTCAATTAAGCTTAATATTGGAAATAAAAATTCAGTTTGATCTATTTTAGTAATCTGAATTTATATGTGACAATAACAGTAAAAAGCACGGGAAATCATATATTACCATCCAGTTCACTTTGAATTTTATTCCTTTCTCTTTCTAGCTCACTCTTAGCTCTTGCTGCCTCCAGTTTGATGTCTGTTATTTCTAGTTTGTTTGAATGCTTAAGCTCCTTTACCTGTTGATAATCAGAAATTGAAATTACTATTGGTCATCTTCTTGCCACTAAGTGCTAACCCAAAAACATCAGGAGAAAGGAGGAAAACCTTTGGTAGCAGTGTACAGAGAGTAGGCACCTTCCAGGAGGCACTTCCTAGAACAGTACTTGGCACTGAGGAAACAGTCTGCTTCTAACAGAACCAAGTCGCTTCTTTAAATAGCTGGGTGGGGTCATCTGGCTTAATCTGGCCTTTAGAAGTTTAACTGCAAGTACCTAAAATCTAACAGTCAATGACTCAAACATCCTCAGGGAAGAAATATTGATGCCTTCTTCCAAAAGAGTGCTGGTGACAAGAAGGCATTTTAGGTATAAGACACAGCATATAAAATATTATAAAAGTAGAATATCGACAGTCTGCTCGGAAAACAACCACCAACTTGTTACAGATACAGCATAGGAAGGTGTGAAATCTGTCAGGGAATAAACCTATATGCCATACAAAAGGACTGTTTATCCTGTTAGCTGTTAAAGGTGATATAATCATCTTTATTTCAGAAAGTTAACCCTAAGTGTGTTGGATCAAGAAACTGAAAAGAAATGAACCAATTATGAGGCAAAGGATGGACAAAGTGGACAAGAAAAAATAATCTATTGAATCTGGTGACTAAATTGTGTGTGCGTGTGCACAGGTTGGTTAGTAGGTTAAACAAGTACAAAATGTGTAAGTCTAATTTAAACCTTTACTGCCAAAATCTGATTCTTTTAAAGACCCAAGGTCAATGTAACTAATATTTTCTATACAGTTAACCAACACAGCTTTTTCTCTGAGACATTCCTTTTGAAAGTTGAATGATTATAGTTCACTAGTAGTATTGCTTTGTTTATTCAATAAATATTTCTTGAGCGCCTATTATGTGCCCAAGCACTGTCTGAGAAGCTTGGGCATACAGCAGCAAAGAAGAAAGTTTTGTCTCTCTCATCATCTGCACTACTCTCTAAGTTTCTATATCCCTGCCCTTTGGTGAGGTGTTTCCAAAATTAGGTATAGTACTATATTGAGGATTTAACCATAAAGGTTAGATAAGCCTGCATTCTCACATATTATACTATTGTATAAAACTATTAAATTAGAGAAGAAAAATCACAACTATAGAAAGGCAAATATGTAAAATATAAGATGGTGGTAATAGGAGGATAAAGGATAATTTACTTGAGTGCAATAAAAGTCTATAAAAACTAGAGAAGGGAGCTAGAAATAAATCAGGAAGAGGTGCCAGAGCCAAAGAGGGCAAAGATGAGGAATAGAAGTATCTTACTGGAAAAGACTCTGTCTATGAAAGGTCCTAGAACCGTAACGGGGTTTTGCGCAAAATCTTCACTTTGAAAAGAAACAAATTAAGAAAGTACTGTGCACTAAGACACAACCCTCCAAATTAACCCACAGATTTGCAAATGACACTACACAAAATGAATACCTCGTGCTGACATCAGATTTGCATTTTTAAATCTTCCTGAGGTTCTTTTCTATGAAAGCAAGTCTCAAAGAACAATATTTACAAAGCTGTTTCTAAATGCTTTCAGAGCAGCTGAAAAATTGTATTCAGTTTAAAATTCAAATTTGCTATAGATTTGAGTTTTTATAATTTCATGGATAGAATTCATAAATGCTTTAAAATTTAAATACAGCTATAATGAAAGTCCAATTTGTATGACAAATGTAATCATAACCTGCTATTATACACTAACTGCAGAAGGTTAAGAATGACATACACTTCGTTAGCAAACCACACTGTAGCTGCTTTATAGATGAGGTAGAAAATCAGAGCCATGTTATTTTGCAGAATCTTTCATTTCAATGAGAAGAACTACAAAATATATAAAATCATATTTTTAATTCATTCAGAGATTTACTGAAATGAGAAAATATTTTTCAATTAATCTATAATCAATGAAACTGAATAAACAGTTCGGTTCAGTCACTCAGACATGTCCGACTCTTTGTGACCCCATGAACCACAGCACGCCAGGCCTCCCTGTCCCATGACCAACTCCTGGAGTCCACCCAAACCCATGTCCATTGAATCAGTGATGCTGTTAGGGGAAGCAGACTGATTGAAAGCGCCCACCCTGGCCAGGCACCATAGTAACCATTTGCATGAGTTGTCTTATGACAGGAGATCCTGATAAGGCACAGGAAACTCATAAGCCACCACCAACTGGAAGAGTTCCCGAAAGGTTGAATGGAAACATCTGGAGTCCGTCCACTTCCCAGAATCCCTCTCGCTAGCATCCATAGTGGCTGAGTGATGTGTGCACCACCAGGAAAGACAAATGATTGGCCACAGATCACCCAGAAACTAATCCCATCACCATAAAACCCGAGACTGTGAGCCACGCGGCAGAGCAGTTCTCCTGGGTTCCCTTATCCTACTGCTCTCCACCCGCATGCCCTTCCCAATAAAATCTCTTGCTTTGTCATCACGTGTCTCCTCGGACAATTCTTTTCCGAGTGTTAGACAAGAGCCCAGTTTTGCCATCTCATCCTCTGTCATCCCCTTCTCCTGCCCTCAATCTTTCCCAGTATCAGGGTCTTTTCCAATGAATCAGCTCTTTGCATCAGGTGGCCAAAGTATTGGAGTTTCAGCTTCAACATCAGACAGGAAGTTATCTTCAGACTACTACCATTATTAAACTAGTGGTATATGCCCAAGCAACAGGCATTCAAATTTATGTGAGGACCCTGATGAGTTTGTTTTCCTTTAGTGCCACATTTTTAAAATCCTAAAATGACTGCACTCATACTAACAGTTAATTAACTTCCTAAAAGATATTAAAAGGAATTATTTGATTAAAAATGGAAAAACCTGTATGAATATTAATTACTGAGATATGACAAATAAAAGTACTTTCTATGAGTAATATGAACCAAATCCCAAATGGGTATAGTAGTTTCTTTCTGCCTCTAGATTCCTAGTTTTTAACTTTTGTAATCAAACATCAAAAACTCTAGGAAAACCAGCAGTCTTTTCTTAAATAAAATGTACAAGGTTAAAATGTTGCACATAATTTGAAAAGATTTACAGTCTTCTTAGCTTCCCAGGGCCAAGCTACCCTGTTTGTTTTTTCCACAATGTGTTTTCCATGTAGATTCTAGTCTTTGTGAATCTGCTTTATGCTTTTGACACAACAGAAGTATTACTATTCAGAGAATATTAGCTAGTATTAATAAAACTTTAAGAAGTATAACAAAGTAGCAAGAATAGGCATTTTATAAGGGTCCAGAATCTGTTAAATTACACAAACACACACAAGAAAACAATATGCGTAAGCAAGAAATTCAAATATAGTTGAAAAAATGTATTACTCAAGCAGCTCTTCAGGTAAATTCCAAAGAGACAGTATTCAAACTGATCTTTTTCAAAGGTCAGAGATGGAATGACCTTATTAACTTACATAATAAGGATAACTCTGTGGGATGACTTCCTTAAAACTGTACATTTTATTGGAGTCCTAAAGCTCAAACACCTCAAGAGGTAACAGAAGAATTTATCTAAATGAATATAAAATATTTTTAAGGTCATTAGTTTTAGGCCATCTTTGGTAATACTTTTTAATTCAAGACATTGATAGTTACATGATATAACTGTTCAAACCCTAACAAACATTTACAAATCTGAATAATTTAGACAAAAACACCCCAGGTGTTCCTTTGCATTGCAAACAACCATTTGTGAGAACTGCAAAATGTTGATGAAAATTTCAAGTTGCAAAGAAAACTGTGACAATGCTTACAACATTATTTTAAAATTTATCCTTCCAACAAAATATTTTTATAATGCAAGATCTCAAATGAAAACTTGATTTGCCTAAAGTTGATGGGTGGTTTCTAATAGACCATTTATATGCAAAATAATGCAAATGTGCCTTTAACAAAACAGGCAACTCTTAGCAATGTATGTTAATAAACATACAGTCTGAAAGTGGAAAATATATGCATTTGCCACAGAAAAAACTGGGTAGACTCTCTTCCAAGGATGGCATCTGATGTATCTAATATCACAGCTTTGGCCTTTCAGATGCAGAAATCCAATTCTGTCCCTGCACTTAAAGACAGCTCTCAAGGTCAGAGAGAGGTTACTAAAGTTTACAAAGTTCACACTACTGCAGTTTACAAAAAGTGACCTATAAAACCAGAAAGTCAGTTTATTAATCATGAGAAAAAACTGTAATGGAAACTGGAATATTCTAACCCTGAAGGACCAGTGCATCCTCTCCCTGTACAAAAAATTTCAGAGAAAGCTGCTTAGGATAATGCAATCAGAACGAAAGGAATGGGAGGAATTGATTATTTCATAGCCACAACTTAAAACAGATTGAGGTATTTGTTTCCACAGTAAGAATAATCTCTTCAGTGGGACCAGAATACTCACACTCTGCCAACTAAAACTATCTCTTTCTTCTGTCATAAACACTGTTTGACTCTGGACAAGGAATTTATGATGAATACATTACTCCTCTAGATAAGTCCCCTATGGTCTAGCAACTTTTAAGATGATTTTAATTACTCTAATAGAAATATAATACATGATCTCATCGACAGAAATCAGTTTTATTTTCAAGTTCTTAGAGCTACCCCAAGTACTGCTAATATAGGTATATTCAGGTGATAAAGCTAAGTGCTTTATATCTAAGTGCGGAATATCTCATTTAATCTCTGCCACACTCTATAAAGTATTAGTCTTCTTTCATAAAAGAAAATGCTAAAGTCTTCACAGAGAAAGTAAATTGCCCAAGATCACACAGCTAGTAAGGGGAAGAAATGTAATTCGAATATGTCTGACTCCCCCCAGTGCTGATATTCACTACAGTATTCTATAAAGTACTTTCATCATTGGTATCCTACTTCTGGTTACTGGATTCCTTATATATACTGCCTTTGAAGGAGGAAAAAACATCTAAATTTCTGATAAAAAACATCTAAATTTTTAATACTATGTATTAAAGATGCTCAAACCACTATATTCTTTAAAAAAAAAATGCAGATCATGCTGTTGATTCATTCATTTAACAAATATTTGTTGAGTGTCTACTGTACCCACTGTTCCAGGAGCTAAGATCTAACAGTAACAAAAGCAATGTCCCGGTTCTCCTGGAGCTTATATTTGATTGAAGGAAAAGGGATAGAAAAGACAAAAATAAACAAATATATCACCTGGCATTAAGACATATGAGGGAAAATAAAGCAGATAAAAAAGACAGAGAGTAAGGTGGAGGAAGAGGGAAGATGGTATTTCACTAAGTGAAGAAACCAAAGTCCTCTCTGATAAGGCAACATCAGAAATAGGTGAGGAAGAAAGCAATATACATATGTGAGGGAAGATCATGCAAGACAGGCAAGCACAAAGGCCCTGAGGTAGAAGCCTGATCCAAGAAGAGTGAGAAGACCAGTGAGGCTAGAGCAAAGTGAACAGGAGGGAAAACGGACTACGAGGCCTGGGGAACGACTGCAGAGGCCAGATCACACAAAGCTCTGACAGGGTAGAGTGAAGAGACCGAGTTAGGAGACCGATCAAAAAACTGAGATAGAGCGGTCACAATAAAGGTGGTTAGAATGGTCAAATTCTACACGTATTTAGAAGGTAGAATAAGACCAAAAAAGAGACTTCAACGTAGAAAAGTAAGCTACTTAAACACAAAATTCCTTTGTCATTATACAGTCTCAAGCATTCTAAAGAATAAAGTAAATACTGAGGACAACTTACTTTACTGGCCAATGTATTTACTTCCCGTTCAGCTTTATGCAATTTACTAATTAACGCAGTGTTTTCTTCATTGCTTGATTGTAGCTCTTTTTCCAAGCGTTCAGCCTGTAGTTTAGCTGACTGTTTTTCAGCCTTTTATTAAAACAAAATATTTTAAAATTTGTTGATGATTTTTCACAATTATATAAAAATAAAATAAGCACTAATAAATGTAATCATCATACTACCTCAAATTATTCAAAACTTCAACATTAACATATACCAAAGTAACAAGTTTTCTCAAAGCAATCAGAAGAATTCAAATGAAAGAGATTTCTTCCAGGAAATATGCAAGGTTACCTAGACAACTTACTTATCAACAGCCCCCACCACCAAGCTAAAACTCATATACTTCTCTCAGAGAATACATACCTAACACACGCATTTGATACCTCTTTACTATTATTGTGAATATAATTCAAATAAGCATTCTGGAGGATTATAAGTGCAGAGAAGATATGAAAAAATATATTACTAGGTAGACAGGAGGGCTCATTTGTGGTATTAAGAAGTGAGAACTGAAAATCTAAAATCAATGGAGATTAAGGGAAAAAAAAAAAAAAAACCCAAGAGATGAAAATTTTAAAATCCTCAACTAATCTGGAGCTTCTGGAAGTATGGGGAAAGAACTCCACAGTTCCTGACCTCATCACATAATAAAAATTCTTAATGAAGTTGTCAAGAAAATTCCTGATTGGTAACACTCATAGTACTCTTTAACTAGAAAGGGAAAAATGAATACTTTTTAAAAATATTTCTATTCAAAATAGCTAACATGAAAACATTTTGCAATTAAATGATAAGCTTCAGTTCTATAACATCTCATTTCCTATATATCGTAAATATGATAAGGAGTGCATTAAAAATAATTCAAAAACTTATTTTCCTCACATGATACTCTCCAGACACAATGAGAGCCAAAAAAACAAAAAACCCAGCAACAAAGAAAGGCATGCTACTGCCATTTACTTATTTTCATCTGACAAATAATAAAAACATAGGCTTTTTTGAAAATATCACAAATAAACTTCCCACCCTGTGTCATCATTCAACTTGTCCTAAAAATAATCACTAAATGACCTCAACACAAAGTTTCACACAGAGATCACATACCATACTCAAATCACAATCATCCCACTTAATCTGTCACTGAGGAGATACGTTAAGGCTGGAAGGTTGGCAACATGAACACTTCAATCTGAACTGCCTCGTGTCTAAGGTCCAATGATACTGTCCAATGACAACTTTAGTTCAGGAATCCGCTAAATACTGTCAGGAGTTTCATTCGGAAAACAAAAAGGTGACTTCTACTCTTCAAAACATACTAATATACTTCTTTTACCAGTTGGTAGCCTGGAAAAAAACTTACTACTTTGGATTTGGATATTGGATTTTAAATAAAAACTATGTGCACACTAATTTCCCTCCAGTTCAAATCACTTCACAACTATTTTGAAACATTCTGAAAACAAAACATTTCAGATTGCTCAAAATAAATAAACTTTTAAAAACTATGAAACTAGTATATTTGCTTCACGTAAGACACTAAGCATTATCTGAATAAAATGGTAAAGGGGTCCAGAATTTGCCACTGCAACATAAAAATTACTTTGAGCTGAAGTCTTCTGAGAATCAGGAGACACAGGAAAAACTTTTTCCTTGAACTCCTCTTATCTGTCTAAAAGCAGAGCCTCTAAAAAGAATTTAAGTGTTAGAATTCCCTTCCCCAGGAGTTTCATAACTAGGGAAGATCAATTTCTACCACAGGAGACACCATCACCAGGATAAGAAATCACCTACACAAACATCATCACAAAATTGTCACATCTCCCATTTGTTTTCCTAAGGACCCATTTACCTTTCCTAAAAGTTATTTGTTTTCCTATAATTGTCCTTTCTCCCCATCTCTTTTCCTCATTAAAATGGTGTATAAGCCCCAAATTAAATTGTCTCTGAGTCACATTTTTCTGTGAACTCCTGTTTACACACATGAATAAAAATCTGCCTTTCCTCTTGCTAATCTGTCTGTTGTCAGTTTAACTCACAATCCTCAAACACTGAACCTAAGAGGATAACGTAAAAGTTTTTCCTTTCCAACAATGGAAACCAAGAACTTCATAGGAGAATACCTAAGAGTACTAATGTAGCTCTGACAGCTCTTTTCTTTCCCTAATGAACTTAGGAATACTTCAGTAAAGGCGTTATATGCATTAGCAGCCAAGCTGAATTTTGTTACTCTGGCACGAAGCTGCCATAAGACATAAGTGCAGTATTTCTGTTGAAACAGGATTTATGATTTTAAGATCGTAAATCACAGAGTAAGGGAATGACTAGAAAGAAATTGCTCTTTCTGGTTTGAGATGATTTTAGTCTTCAGAAACTCAATTTTTTAAAAATATTTTTTAATATTCTACTCTGTGGCATTAAAAGAGTTAAAACATTTCAGCTAGATGACATGACTCCCAAAGAATAAATAATCCCTTTGTAAATGTGGTAGCATAGCTATTGCTTCAATCAAGAGCTTTCTTCTTTACAGAAAGTATATCTACTCTTGGGATTCCACAAATGCGTCAGCATTAAAGTGGTGAGCACATATTTATGCTCTAAAAATCAAAGGTCTGTCAACTGCACTTCAAATAAAAAAAGAAAAAGGATGCCATAGTCTACCGGGAAGCAATTAAAACCTTACCTCCAGGGATCTGACTGTAGCCTGCATCTCAGCCAACTGCCGCACCTGAATTCTTTGGACATTTTCTACCTGAGCACTAGAATTCTCTTTTTCAGCTCTTAATTCTGCTATTTCAGCTTCTAAACTTTTTAATTTCTGATGCAAATGGGCTTTTGCTCGAACAAGTTGCTCCATTCGTTTGCTCTCTCTTGTGGGATCAACACTGTGCAACTGGTTAAGGAGTTCTTTATCTTCCTCCAATCTTGCAATCTAATAATAATTTGAAAGAAAACATACAACCTTAAATTATCAAATTTTCAGCCATAAACATGCTTTACAAGTCAGCAAATTAAAGTTTGAAATTGCACAATACGAAACAAAAAAGCTCAGGTGGTGAATGAAAAAGGAAAGGAAAAAAAAATCCTAAAATGTCACGTTCTTCATTCTGTACTTGGCATGACTGAACTGTGAGGGCAAGGACCCTGTCCTATTTTTCTCCCTCCATCTCCTCATGGTGTTTAGCACAGGGCTTCATCAGATGCTGGCTAAAGTTCAAAATTAAAAATAATACTACAGAATAATTTAAAATATGTCAAGTATTTTTAAAATTCATCAGAACATTACAGGGACTTATGCAAGATCGATATGCTGATTACTCCTAAGCTTTTCCTCATCTGACAGTAATTCTTTGGCTATATCTATACTAATAAAATCATCTACTCCAAAGCAACTTAGTTTATTTAAAAAAGCTGCTTGTCCATATTACTAACTACAAATGTGACTGATAGAGTTTTAATGATAGCTGAGAGTTTATTAAAGCCCCAGTTGTAGTGATGGCCTAGTTCTTAATTCTCAGATGCAAGAAAGAACTGAAAATCACTACCCCAGGGTAATAACAAATCACCAGGGAACTTGTTGAACAGAAAGACCAATGGTCTTCTTATTCATGCCAACCACTGCGACTGGATCCCACGCACCTCAGCATCAGGAGATTTCAAGCTGCTTCCTAACCTCTAAGGCACTTCAGAGGTATCTCACCTCCAGGTATGAGGGTCCAAGTAATCAGAGTAAAACTCATTCTTTCCCTTTGCTGATCTCTCCAGCTCCCTATCCCCTACTAACAAATCTTTGTTGTTAACTATACCAGCTCCTCTTTTTATATACGGGGTTTCTTTAGATGATTTAACTTAAAAAAAAATTTAGCTGTTTAAAAAAGAGAGAGAGAGAAAGAAAGTTAAAAACAACAGCTATAAACATCACTAGGGGTTGTTTTAGCCAGGATGAGCTTAGAAGGCTCACTTTAAGCCAAAAGGACTTAAAGTAATGCTCTGCAGCCTGAGCCAAAATGGCCCAAGAGACAACTGACTGCTCACATTGCTATAAATGAATCTAAGAAGTGCGGTCAATAAGCAACAGTTAGAACCAAACATGGAACAATGGCTGCTACTGCTGCTGCTAAGTCCCTCAGTCATGTCCAACTCTGTGTGACCCCATAGATGGCAGCCCACCAGACTCCTCTGTCACTGGGATTCTCCAGGTAAGAATACTGGAGTGGGTTGCCATTTCCTTCTCCAATGCATGCATGCGTGCTAAGTCACTTCAGTCGTGTACAACTGTGCAATCCATAGACAGTAGCCCACCAGGCTCCTCTGTCCACAGGATTCTCCAGGCAAGAATACTGGAGTGGGTTGCCATTTCCTTCTCCATGGATCAATGGGCAGGTTCCAAATCTGGAAAGGAATATATCAAGGCTGAATATTGTCACCCTGCTTATAAGCAGAGTACATCATGAGAAATGCCTGGCTGGATAAAGCTCAAGCTGGAATTAAGATAGCCAGGAGAAATATCAATAACCTCAGATATGCAGATGACACGACCCTTATGGCAGAAAGAGAAGAGGAACTAAAGAGCCTTTTGATGAGGGTGAACAAGGAGAGTGAAAAAGCTGGCTTAAAAATCAACATTCGAAAAACGAAGATCGTGGCATCACGACCCCATCACTGGTCCCATCACTTTTGTCTATTATAATGTAGTTCAGAGCAATCTGAGAAGGGTGTAAATTAGAGAATTTGGAATATTTTAAATAAAGGAGTAGAGTCTGAAGTCAGGCTGGTTGATTCCTCCAGTTCCATTCTTCTTTCTCAAGACTGCTTTGGCTATTCGAGGTTTTTTGTATTTCCATACAAATTGTGAAATTATTTGTTCTAGCTCTGTGAAGAATACCACTGGTGGCTTGATAGGGACTGCATTGAATCTGTAGATTGCTTTGGGTAGTATACTCATTTTCACTATATTGATTCTTCCGATCCATAAACGTGGTATATTTCTCCATCTATTAGTGTCCTCTTTGATTTCTTTCATCAGTGTTTTATAGTTTTCTATATATAGGTCTTTAGTTTCTTTAGGTAGATATATTCATAAGTATTTTATTCTTTTCGTTGCAATGGTGAATGGAATTGTTTCCTTAATTTCTTTTTCTACTTTCTCATTTTTAGTGTATAGGCATGTAAGGGATTTCTGTATGTTGATTTTATATCCTGCAACTTTACTATATTCATTGATTAGCTCTAGTAATTTTCTGGTGGAGTCTATAGGGTTTTCGATGTAGAGGATCATGTCATCTGCAAACAGTGAGAGTTTTACTTCTTCTTTTCCAATTTGGATTCCTTTTCTTTCTTTTTCTGCTCTGATTGCTGTGGCCAAAACTTTCAGAACTATGTTGAATAGCAGCGGTGAAAGTGGGCTTGCCCTTTGTCTTGTTCCTGACTTTAGGGTTTATAATAGCCAGGACATGGAAGCAACCTAGATGTCCATCAGCAGATGAATGGATAAGAAAGCTGTGGTACATATACACAATGGAGTATTACTCAGCCATTAAAAAGAATACATTTGAATCAGTTCTAATGAGGGAGATGAAACTGGAGCCCATCATACAGAGCGAAGTAAGTCAGACAGAAAAACACCAATACAGTATACTAATACATATATATGGAATTTAGAAAGATGGTAATGATAACCCTGTATGCGAGACAGCAAAAGAGACATAGATGTATAGAACAGTCTTTTAGACTCTGTGGGAGAGGGAGAGGGTGGTATGATTTGGGAGAATGGCATTGAAACATGTATAAGATCATATAAGAAACGAATCACCAGTCTAGGTTTGATGCACGATACAGGATGCTTGAGGCTGGTGCACTGGGATGACCCAGAGAGATGGTATGGGGAGGGGGGTGGGAGGGGGTTTCAGGATTGGGAACACGTGTACACTCATGGCGGATTCATATTGATGTATGGCAAAAAAATACAGTATTGTAAAGTAAAATTTAAAAAAATAAATAATAAAAAAATAATAATAAATAAAGGAAACACCTGGACCTAGAGCAGCACTTCAGACAGAACTTTAGAACCCACCAGAGCAAAAGTGTTCTGAGAGGTTTCATGATGTCTACCAATGTGATTATGCACATGTCAGCGTAAGGACCCAACCAAGGAGGGCATGATCAGTTCTCCTGCCACCAGTGCTACAGGAAAACAGCATGTGGTAACAGAGACCCAGAGGAGTTCTCCTTTTTGCCACAGGAACTTTGGCTTCTCATGATCCCTACAGAATCCAAGGTAGAGCACAGCCAGTTTGGGACACATGATGGAACAGTCTCAGAGACCTGTCATTATGTATTATATCAGTTTTTCATATGGTGCAATGCTCACTTAATACTTAATACAGAAGATCTTAATACTTCTGCACTGGATTACTCTTTCACTCATTCAGCCTACATTACAATCACCTGAACCTAAAACTCTCTGTGTTGTTCTTCATTACTATTTGCAGAATAATATAAAATCAGAGTCCAAATAAAATGAAAACACAGTAGTACCATTTCCAAATAAGAATGTATGCAACTTCAGAATCTCATTTGTATAAAACCCCACACTTAATATGTGCTTACAGTCAAATGTACTAAGAAATCACGACGTATCTTTTTCATAAGATATCTTCCTTCATGTAATTTTTAAAATCTAAAGTATCACGAGGAAAATGTGAATTCCTAGCGTGTTCCTCAGGAAAACACTAATAACAAAATTTTCCTGAAGTATTACCATATGAACCAAAACTTCTTTCATCTGTAGAAGTGAAAATGTACACTTATTGTGTGAGTCCTTTTAATGCAAGAAAATCCAATTATTTTTAATACGCCAAGATAATATATTATATACCAGTTAAAGTTGCAAAATTGATAGATGGCAAGGGTAGGCCTTACTTTGAAGTTTTACTACTGTTTTGTAATCCACATCATCTCACTAGTTTTTACTTTAATTGTATAGAGAAACTGCAGTGTAAAGATAAGTGATGGAATGAAAGCAGACACCAATTATCCACTAATTAATACTGCTCCTGCATAATCAACTGGGAAATAGAAAGGAGAGAACTTCGGCCTTATTAGAAAGTTTTACTTTTCCAGCTTTTACTAATCATGGCATAGAGCTAGCCATTTATCTCCAGATTTCTAAGAACGTCATAACACATTCCAATTACAAAATTAATTTGCCACTGGCATCTTAAAATTTTTAATGATTATCATTTGGTCTTTCATGGATGAAAAATAGAATAGCCATCAGATTTCAGATGCACGTTTCATTCTTTAAAAAAAAAAGATAAAACTAAGAGAGCACAAATAATCATTACCAGATAAACATCAACCAACATTAGATTTTAAAAGCAAAATATAAAATAAAGCACCATTATCTTTAATCTCAGTAGTTACTCTTCAACATACTAAATCTACATTTTAAATTTGAAATTTTTATCATTCCTTTTCCCAGAGGAAAAATTTTATATGTAGTCCCCTTAAATCTATCATTATTATAGATTCAAAATCTTATATAAGTCAATTCATTTCTCTACAACATTACAGTGGTAGATGGCCCCTAATTAACATGGCAACCTTGAATCATTAGTAATTTCAAATTTAAAACTCTGGGCTGGGAGTTGGGGTACTGGAGTTCAGTTAACTTGGCTAATGAGTTTCTGTGAAACTTTGGGCAAGTCCCTTATCTTGTGCTTCAGTGTTTCCATTTAAAATGGAGAAAATAAGACAGTCCTGCCCCATTTCACTGACCATAATAGAACTGAGATCAAATGTTTTTAAAAAAAAAAAAGGCCATAAATAATTTTTTAATGAAAAAGACTATTATAATTATTTTTAGTTTTTTCAGTATCAAATTCTTAATGGACTCAAATGATCTGAGGTTCATTCAACTTCTTACATTTCAAATAATCATGGAGCAATCTGCTCACTGATAAAAAGAAATCAGTATGATCTAACTAGTAAATGTTAAAGGAAGGAGAGTATATTTTGGCTCTTAATTCCAAATAAAGACAATGCAATAAATATATGATGAAGATGTGTTTGTACACAGAACACTCCCCATAACAACAGACCGCAAGCAATTTCTTTTTAATAAATTCAACTAGCATTAGATTTCTTATCTGAAAGTGTGTTAGTTGCTCAGTTGTGTCCCAGTCTTTGTGACCCCATGGACTGTAGCCTGCTAGGCTCCTCTGTCCATGGAATTCTCCAGGCAAGACTACTGGTGTGGGTTGCCATTTCCTTCTCCAGGGGGTCTTCCCTATGCAGGGATTGAACCTGGGTCTCCTGCATTGCAGGCTGGTTCTTTCCTATCTGAGCCAGCAGAGAACATAGCAGGATAAAACAGTTATTTCTCTTTCCATCCTGAAAAATCACCTAAAAATAACATGAGGAATAAGAAACACAAATTTCACTTTTGGCAAATTTAGGAGACAAACCACAAAATGGTAAAAAAGGCCGCCTAACTCAACAGACACAGAATACAGTTGTAGACTACAGGCATTGTTATGATTGTAGATGTCAGAAAGAACACAGTGATGGTGAGGGGCACAATGTTGAGGGTGATGGGCACTCCCTAAGGTATAAACTCCTTAATTTTTATCAGTGGAAATAAGGCGCATGGGCTGACAGCCAGAGCTCTCTTGAATATGGTTTGATTTTAATAAGTAGAGGGGGACACTGCTAACCAAGCAATCATACAAACTGTATTTGCAAAGAGAAGTCTGTCTCTGTGGCTATGCATCTTCATTAACTGGGACAAAAGGAAAGAGGGAAAGAAGAAAAATTAACAGTTGAAAAAGAACACTGACAAGAAAAATGCTGCTTATAGAGCAGATGAAAATAATGACAAATATTAGCCATATAATTATTAGCCAATAAAATAATTATGCAATCAGCTCTAAGTTGAGATTCACAAAAAAATATATAATCATAAAATTTTATTGATTAGTAGCATAATGACTAAACCAGTATAATCAGTCACTCACCTCTGATTTGTGTTTTATTTTTTCTTCTTCTAAAATACGTGCAAATTCTTCTTTCTGGTGTTCAAATTCTGATTTGAGAAATGTATGTTCATAGCGAAGCTTATTATATTCAGCTCTATACTTTTCCACTTCCTAAATTTAAAAAGATTGTAATTTATCACAAATTTTAAAATGAAATTTACAGTTACTTAAAAAATCACTTTTGCAAAAAATTTAAACTGTTTTATACTGAAAGCCATTCTAAAAATAAAAACTAAGCTTAACAGAAGTATAAACAAACTTTGGAAAAGTCCTCATGACAAGAATGCTACAAACAGAATTAGCACACTCCTGAAAAGGTTTTAATAAAGCAAATTATCATTAATCTCATTTCCTCATTGATTTTCATAATAGAAATGTGTAGCATGTCAGCAGTTTTGACTTCTTGGCTTAATAAAATAATATTTAAGAATGTAGCACACCTTTCAAAACAGATTTTAAAAATTAATTCTATGAGAGTAGCACTGAAACACTTACACTGCCATGTGTAAAATCGCTAGCTAGTGGGAAGCTGCTAAACAGCACAGGGCGCTCAGCTCAGTGCTCTGTGATGACCTAAAGAGGTGGACTGGGGGGTGGGGGTGGAAGGGAGGCTCAAAACGGAGGCTATATGTGTATACATACAGTTGATTCAAATTGCTGTACAGTCAATATTGTAAAGCAATTACATTCAAATTTTTAAAAATAATAAAAATAAAAACTAATTCTATAACATAAAATGCCATCTTAAAAGTCAAAAAGGACGAATTCTAAGTATGTAAACGGTTATCTGAATGCTTAGCATAATAACCTAAGGTTCAATCAAATGTTATAATGATAGTCCAAGTCAACACACCAGTCTGAAGTATAACTTCAACCCTCCTGACTAACCAACAACACATGCAATACCTATGACCCAATTCTGCTCCCGAACGCTAAAAAGTTGATAGCATTCTGAATCTCAAGAAAAACTTAGGTAAAAGAGCAAGGAGGAGACACTATTTCAACATGCATCAGTGAATTAATAAGGAAAGCACACCTTCTAAAATACTCAGCTCACTGTATGTAAATCTTCAGTTGAAAGATTTCTAAGCCAGTTTATTGACCAAGAAAGTGGGTTTCATGATTTTATTATGGACATACCTCAGTTAAAAAAAAAAAAAAAACCCTCTCACTTAACTTGATCATCTAACTCAGGTTAAGTGATTTTGTTATATCCCCAAATTAAATCTACTCAGTTCAGTTCAGTCTCTCAGTCATTCTGACTCTTGCAACCCCATGGACTGCAGCACGCCAGGCCTCCCTGTCCATCACCAACTCCCAGAGTTTACTCAAACTCATGTCCATTGAGTCAGTGATGCCATCCAAAAACCTCATCCTCTGTTGTCCCCTTCTGCTCCCGCCTTCAATCTTTCCCAGCATCAGGGTCTTTTCAAATGAGTCAGCTCTTCGTATCAGGTGGCTAAAGTATTCGGAGTTTCAGCTTCAACATCAGTCCTTCCAGTGAATATTTAGGACTGGACTGGTTGAATCTCCTTGCAGTCCAAGAGACTCTCACAAGTCTTCTCCAACACCACAGTTCAAAAGCATCAATTCTTTGGCACTCTCTTTATAGTCCAACTCTCACATCCATACGTGACTACTGAAAAAACCATAGCCTCAACTAGATGGACCTTTGTTGGCAAAGTAATGTCTCTGCTTTTTAATATGTTGTCTAGGTTGGTCATAACTTTTCTTCCAAGGAGTAAGCATCTTTTAATTTCATGGCTGCAGTTACCATCTGCAGTGATTTTGGAGCCCCCAAAATAGTTTACTACCACTAAACTGTAATGCTTTGGTTACCAACAAGGATGATATTCAAAAAATGAATTTATCAAGCCAGAAAATCATTAGGAAAAGAGGATTCCACAACTATTTTGCTCAATGGCAGTATCACTAGACTCCACCTTTCCAAAGGGGTCCATTGTGAAGGGGACAATATTCATTTGCATGTATAAGGTTCAGTATATTTATCAAATAATGTAATATATAAAATGTCTAGCATAGTACCTAATATAGTCAGTATTTGCCATCTTTTCCTGTTCTTTTACCAAACAATTAGTCACATTATACTAACATTACATATGAGCGACATCTCAATTTGAAGAAAAACTAATAAATTTTCACTTTTCTGAGGTTGCCTGAATTTCATTCTTTTATTCAACAAATATTAATTGAGCACCTGCTGCATGCTAAGAGTTTCAGGAATTCAGAGTATAACAGTCAAACAAAACAAATGAAGTTACCTTTACTCATGCAACTTACATTCTAGCAATTGCAAAGAGAAAAAATGTAAAACAGATACAATAAATATATAGCATATTTAGAAGATTATCAATATTAGAGAAAAATTAAAAGTAGAGCAGGGTAAATGGGCATCCAAAGATCTAAAGAGTGATAGGAAAGGCAGGCTGCAATATTAAATGGAGGCAGTAGGTCAAAGTAGGCCTTGCTGGGAAGGCGAAATTTCAGCTGCCTTGAAGATGAGAAAGTTAACCAAGAGATACACGGCCGGAGTAACAGCTACGGCAAAGTCTCGAACTGTACCACTTCTAGAGTACCAAAGAAACACCAACAAGGTTAATGTGGACGGAGGAACAGGATCTTATCCTGTGCAGTCTTGAAGGGCACTTTCAGGACTGAGAGTAAGAATGGAAACCACTGCAGGGCTTTTGAGTAGGAAAATGATGCTTTTCTCATCAAGCCTTTCACAGTCTAATGAAAATATAAATACAAATTACTTACTTCATCTAGATTCCTAAAACGTTCTCTCATTGGAGTTTCCAGCTCTTGTTGTATTTGGGCTCGTAAGAATTCCAACTTTTGTGGAGTTAATACCTAATACGTAGAGAAATACAAACAATTCTAAATATAAAATCACAAATATTAAATTCAGGAATTAGACAAATTTTGAAGCCTCTCTCCTAATAACAGTGAAATTCAAAACTTAAACTGGCCAAAGTACTGGAGTTTCAGCTTTAGCATCATTCCTTCCAAAGAAATCCCAGGGTTGATCTCCTTCAGAATGGACTGGTTGGATCTCCTTGCAGTCCAAGGGACTCTCAAGAGTCTTCTCCAACACCACAGAACCATCACTTGAAACAACAAAACTCAATTTCAAGCTCTCAGAGATTAACAGACTAACACACAAACTTCATAAAGATTACAAAAACTTACCAGGATGTATATCTCTCCCTACAATTAGTTCAAAATCTCAGTGAAAAATAATTTACACATATAAATACCTAAGAACAGGCAATGTAGGTTTCAGTTCAGTTCAGTTCAGTTGCTCAGTCATGTCCGACTCTCAGCCACCCCCAATCCTCCCAGCATCAAAGTCTTTTCCAATGAGTCAACTAAAGTACTGGAGTTTCAGCTTTAGCATCATTCCTTCCAAAGAAATCCCAGAGCTGATCTCCTTCAGAATGGACTGGTTGGATCTCCTTGCAGTGCAAAGGACTCTCAAGAGTCTTCTCCAACACCACAGTTCAAAAGCATCAATTCTTCGGTGCTCAGCCTTCTTCACAGTCCAACTCTCACATCCATACATGACCACAGGAAAAACCATAAACTTGACTAGATGGACCTTAGTCGGCAAAGTAATGTCTCTGCTTTGGAATATACTATCTAGGTTGGTCATAACTTTTCTTCCAAGGAGTAAGCATCTTTTAATTTCATGGCTGCAATGACCATCTGCAGTGATTTTGGAACCCAAAAAAATAAAGTCTGACACTGTTTACCAGACAAGTAAAGATGAACAAAAAAGATATTTAGTATAGAAAGAATGGTGCATCAAAGGAATGGGAAAACTAAACCTTAGGTAGACCACAAAACCAAAGAATGGATAAAATATTAACAAAATCCCATTAACATGAGGTAAAGACAATCACTGATTATTATTGCTATTGTTAGGAAAAACCATGTTGGCAGCTAAGATTATCATGTTGGATACAGTGGCCAAGTCTTTGTCAAGGGCAAGCAAAATAAATTATAATAATTTGGTATCCCACAGGACATCCTTCAGACTTATTTTCAATCAGATAAAGCTGACATTTACTGTTCCAGCAAAATTAATTTAGGCTCCTCCCTCTTCTACTCTTACAGAACTCATATTTTCATAAGGAAGTATATCTGTAAACTTCTTAAAAGAACACGGCCTTTAGTCACCATGTGTTTCCGAAAACTCACACCACGGCCAGTGCACAGGAAACAATTATTTCTTGAATGGATTAATGAATACTGGTTGTGAAAAAAAAATAAAACCTAGTTTGTATTTACATTAATCTCAGAAAACTAAGAATAATGTTCACTGATTCATTCATCAATACTCCAAACATTTCAAAAACTTAACTGAATGAATGCCTACTACATATAAAGCATCATATAACACATTGTAATCTACATTACATACTGTTTTAAATTCCTTACAAGCATTAACTTTAATTGCCACAACAATCCAGAATACATTGAGTAGCTACATTATCATATCCCTTTTTATCAAAACACACACAGAGTCAAACTTCATAAAGATTACAAAAACTCCAGGAAGTATATCTCTCCCCCCAAATAGCTCAAATCTCAAGTGAAAAATAATTTATACATACAAATACCTAAAAACAGGCAATATAGTTTTAACGGACAGATAAAGACAAATGAAAAAGATATTTAGTATAGAAAGAATGGCACATCAAAGGAATGGGAAAACTAAAACTTAGGCAGAACACAAAATCAAAGAATGGATAAAATATTAGATTCCCTGGGGAGAAAAATGATCCTCAAAGGTGGCCTAAAGGCATTTTAGGCAGAACCACACTAAGCACTACAAGAAATTCAGAATCCTGGGACCCTGCATCAATAGTGGTAGTAATCTCCAGACTCTGTAACAACCAAGACCACGCTGAAACATCCTGTTAAACACCGCCCAGGTGAGGTGCATCCTGGCTGGAAACAAAAGGGAAAGGGGACCCACAGAGTAGAAGGTTCCTGAATACCAAGTGCATGCTCTTATTACTTACTCAGTACTTATTTTAAATTTTTTCTTTTTACTTAAAATGAATAAACATAATTATATAAATAAAAGAATTCAAACAAAATATAATAGGAAAAATCTGTCCTTTTCTCACTTCAGTCATCTAGCGTCCCTCTTAGAAAGCAACCAGTGTCGGTAACTTCCGTAGCCTTCTTCAGGCAGTCTATAGATGCATAAGCACGTATACTACTTTAAGTTTTTACAGAAAGAAAGGCATACCATACACATTTTTCTGCACCTTGTTTATTCATTGAAGGTTTTTGAGCTTAAGATTGGCATCACCACATATACATTTTAGGAAGAAGCAACATGGATCAAAAGTGCTCATAGGAGAAAACTGGTAGCTATGGGAAGGAGAAGCAATGAATGGGACTAGAGAAACCAAAGAGAAAGTTCCTCTTACAATATGGTTTATGATGTCAAGAGACTAGTAATTGAGTCCAAAGTGCGAAGGAATTGTTTCAGTTAGTTAAGGTACTCAATTGTGTCAGACTCTTTGGGACCCAACGGACTGCAGCATGGCAGGCCTCCCTGTCCATCACCAACTCCCGGAGATTGCTCAAACTTATCCATTGAGTCGGTGATGCCATCCAATCAACTTATCCTCTGTTGTCCCCTTCTCCTCCTGCCTTCAACCTTTCCCAGCATCAGGGACTTTTCCAGTGAGTCAGCTCTTCGCATCAGGTAGCCAAAGTACTGGAGTTTCAGCTTCAGCATCAGTCCTTCCAATGAATATTCCTTTAGGATGGACTGGTTGGATCTCCTTGCAGTCCAAGAGACTCTCAAGAGTCTTCCCTAACACCACAGTTCAAAAGCATCAGTTCTTTGGCAATTAGCTTTCCTTATACTCCAACTCTCATACCCATACATGACTACTGGAAAAACCATAGCTTTGACTAGATGGACCTTTGTTGTCAAAGTGATATCTCTGCTTTTTAATATGCTGTTCAGGTTGGTCAAAACTTTTCTTCCAAGGAGCAAGCATCTTTTTTAATTTCATGGCTGCAGTCACCATCTGCAGTGATTTTGGAGCCCTCAAAAATAGTTTCTCACTGTGTCCCATCTACTTGCCATGAAGTGATGGCACCAGCTGCCATGATCTTCGTTTTCTGAATTTTGAGTTTTAAGTCAACTCTTTCACTCTCCTCTTTCACTTTCATCAAGAGGCTTTTTAGTTCCTCTTCACATTCTGCCATAAGGGTGGTATCATCTGCATATCGAGATAACTGATATTTCTCCCAGCAATCTTGATTCCAGCTTGTGCTTCATTCAGTCCAGGGCTTCTCATGATTCTGTACTGAAGTTAAATAAGCAGGGCCACAATATACAGCCATGACTGCTTTCACGATTTGGAACCAGTCTGTTATTCCATGTCCACTTGTAACTATTGCTTCCTGACCTGCATACAGATTTTGCAAGAGGGAGGTCAGGTGGTCTGGTATTTCCATCTCTTTCAGAATTTTCCACAGTTTATTGTGATCCACACAGTCAAAGGCTTTGGCATAGTCAATAAAGGAGAAGTAGATGTTTTTCTGGAACTCTCTTGCTGTTTCCATGATCCAACGGACGCTGGCAATTTGATCTCTGGTTCCTCTGCCTTTTCTAAATCCAGCTTAAACACCTGGAAGTTAACGGTTCATGTACTGCTGAAGCCTGGCTTGGAGAATTTTGAGCATTACTTAACTAGTGTGTGAAATGAGTGCAGCTGTGCAGTAGTTTGAGCATTCTTTGGCACTGCCTTTCATTGGGATTGGAATGAAAACTGATCTTTTCCAGTCCTGTGGCCACTGCTGAGTGACACTGAGTGTAGCACTTTCACAGCACCATCTTTTAGGATTTGAAATAGCTCAACTGAAATTTCATCACCTCCACTAGCTGTGTTCGTAGTGAAGATTTCTAAAGCCTGCTTGACTTCACATTCCAGGATGTCTGGCTCTAGGTGAGTGATCACACCATCGTGGTGATCTGGCTCATGAAGATCTTTTTTGTACAGTTCTTCTGTGTATTCTTGCCACCTCTTCTCAACACCTTTTGCTTCTGTTAAATCCATACCATTTCTGTCCTTTATCGAGCCCATCTTTGCCTAAAATGTTCCCTTGGTATCTGTGTCTTGAAGAGATCTCTAGTCTTTCCCATTCTGTTGTTTTCCTCTATTTCTTTGCACTGATCACTGAGGAAGGCTTTGTTATCTTTCCTAGCTATTCCTTGGGACTCTGCATTCAAATGGGTATATGTTTCCTTTTCTCCTTTGCCTTTCACTTCTTTTCTTTTCAGAGCTATTTGTAAGGCCTTCTCAGACAACCATTTTGCCTTTCTGCATTTCTTTTTCCGAGGTCAGGGACAGCGGCCGAGAGTGCCAGGCTGCCATAGCACAGGAGCAGCCAAGAGAAGCTACCCCACATCCGAGGTCAGGGGCAGTGGCGGGGAGGACCTACCCCACGCCCAAGGCCAGGGGCTGCAGCCAGGAAGAGCAACCCCACGTCCAAGGAGCGGTGGCTGCGCGGGCATCAGAGGGCAGACACACTGAAACCATAATCACAGAAAACTAATCAATCTGATCACACTAGGACCACAGCCTTGTCTAACTCAATGAAACTAAGACATGCCAATGGGGCCACCCAAGATGGGCGGGTCATGGTGGAGAGGTCTGACAGAATGTGGTCCACTGGAGAAGGGAATGGTAAACCACTTCAGTATTCTTGCCTTGAGAATCCCATGAACAGTATGAAAAGGCAAAATGATAGGATACTGAAAGAGCAACTCCCCAGGTCAATAGGTGTCCGATATGCTACTGGAGATCAGTGGAGATTTTCTGGAGAAATATCCAGAAAGAATGAAGGGATGGAGCTAAAGCAAAAACAATACCCAGTTATGGATGTGACTGGTGATAGAAGCAAGGTCCGATACTGTAAGGAGCAATACTGCATAGGAATCTGGAATGTCAGGTCCATGAATCAAGGCAAATTGGAAGTGGTCAAACAGGACATGGCAAGAGTGACCATCGACATTTTACGACTCAGCGAACTAAAATGGACTGGAATGGGTGAATTTAACTCAGATGACCATTATATCTACTACTGTGGGCAGGAATCCCTTAGAAGAAATGGAGTAGCCATCACAGTCAAAGAAAGAGTCTGAAATGTAGTACTTGTGCGCAATCTTAAAAATGACAGAATGATCTCTGTTCCTTTCCAAGGCAAACCATTCAATATCGGAGTAATCTAAGTCTATGCCCCAACCAGTAACGCTGAAGAAGCTGAATGGTTCTATGAAGACCTACAAGACCTTTTAGAACTAACACCCCAAAAAGATGTCCTTTTCATTATAGGGGACTTGAACGTAAAAGTAGGAAGTCAAGATACACCTGAAGTAACAGGCAAATTTGGCCTTGGAATACGGAATGAAGCAGGGCAAAGACTAAGAGTTTTGCCAAGAAAATGCACTGGTCATAGCAAATACCTTTCTCCAACAACACAAGAGAAGACTCTACGTATGGATATCACCAGATGGTCAACACCAACATCAGACTGATTATACTCTTTGCAGCCAAAGATGGAAAAGCTCTATACAGTCAAAAACAACAAGACCAGGAGCTGACTGTGGCTCAGATCATTAACTCCTTATTGCCAAATTCAGACTTAAATTGAAGAAAGTATGGAAAACCATTAGACCATTCAGGTATGACCTAAATCAAATACCTTATGATTATACAGTGGAAGTGAGAAATAGATTTAAGGGACTAGATCTGATAGATAGAGTGCCTGATGAACTATGGACGGAGGTCTGTGACACTGTACAGGAGACAGGGATCAAGACCATCCCCATGGAAAAGAAATGCAAAAAGCAAAATGGCTGTCTGAGGTGGCCTTACAAATAGCTCTGAATAGAAGAGAAGCAAAAAGCAAAGGAAAAAAGTAAAGATATAAGCATCTGAATGCAGAGTTCCAAAGAATAGCAAGAAGAGATAAGAAAGCCTTCTTCAGTGATCAATGCAAAGAAGTAGAGGAAAACAACAGAATAGGAAAGACTAGAGATCTCTTCAAGACAATTAGAGATACCAAGGGAACATCTCATGCAACGATGGGCTCAATAAAGGACAGAAATGGTATGGACCTAACAGAAGCAGAAGATATTAAGAAGAGGTGGCAAGAATACACAGAAGAACTGTACAAAGAAGATATTCACAACCAAGATAATCACAATAGTGTGATCACTCATCTAGAGCCAGACATCCTGGAATGTGAAGTCAAGTGGGCCTTAGAAAGCATCACTACGAACAAAGCTAGTGGAGGTGATGGAATTCCAGTTGAGCTATTTCAAATCCTGAAAGATGATGCTGTGAAAGTGCTGCACTCAATATGCCAGCAAATGTGGAAAACTCAGCAGTGGCCACAGGACTGGAAAAGGTCAGTGCTCATTCCAATCCCAATGAAAGGCAATGCCAAAGAATGCTCACAATACCGCACAGCTGCACTCATCTCACACACTAGTAAAGCAATGCTCAAAATTCTCCAAGCCAGGCTTCAGCAATACATGAACCGTGAACTCCCTGATGTTCAAGCTGGTTTTAGAAAAGGCAGAGGAACCAGAGATCAAACTGTCAACATCTGCTAGATCATGGAAACAGCAAGAGAGTTCCAGAAAAACATCTATTTCTGCTTTATTGACTAGGCCAAAGCCTTTTGACTGTGTGGATCACAATAAACTGTGGAAAAATCTTAAAGAGATGGGAATGCCAGACCACCTGACCTGCCTCCTGAGAAACCTATATGCAGGTCAGGAAGCAACAGTTAGAACTGGACATGGAACAACAGACTGGTTCCAAATAGGAAAAGGAGTCTGTCAAGGCTGTATACTGTCACCCTGCTTATTTAACTTATATGCAGAGTACATCATGAGAAATGCTGGACTGGAAGAAGCACAAGCTGGAATGAAGATTGTCGGGAAAAATATCAATCACCTCAGATATGCAGATGACACCACCCTTATTGCAGAGAGTGAAGAGGAACTATAAAGTCTCCTGATGAAAGTGAAAGCAGAGTCTAAAAAAGTTGGCTTAAAGCTCAACATTCAGAAAACGAAGATCATGGCATCTGGTCCCATTCAGTTCAGTTGCTGAGTAGTGTCCGACTCTTTGCAACCCCATGAATCGCAGCACACCAGGCCTCCCTGTCCATCACCATCTCCCGGAGTTCACTCAGACTTGCGTCCATCGAGTCCATGATGCCATCCAGCCATCTCATCCTGGGTCGTCCCCTTCTCCTCCTGCCCCCAATCCCTCCCAGCATCAGAGTCTTTAAATCACGGGGAAACAGTGTCAGACTTTACTTTTTTGGGCTCCAAAATCACTGCAGATGGTGATTGCAGCCATGAAATTAAAAGATGCTTACTCCTTGGAAGAAAAGTTATGACCAACCTAGACAGCATATTAAAAAGCAGAGACATTAGTTTGCTGACTAAGGTCCGTCTAGTCAAGGCTATGGTTTTTCCTGTGGTCATGTATGGATGTGAGAGTTGGACTGTGAAGAAGGCTGAGTGCTGAAGAATTGATGCTTTTGAACCATAGTGTTGGAGAAGACTCTTGAGAGTCCCTTGGACTGCAAGGAGATCCAACCAGTCCATTCTGAAGGAGACTGGCCCTGGGTGTTCTTTGGAATGAATGATGCTTAAGCTGAAACTCCAGTACTTTGGCCACCTCATGAGAAGAGTTGACCCAGAAGAGAAGACTCTGATGCTGGGAGGGATTTGGGGCAGGAGGATAAGGGGATGACAGAGGATGAGATGGCTGGATGGCATTACTGACTCGATGGACATGAGTCTGAGTGAACTCCGGGAGTTGGTGATGGACAGGGAGGCCTTGCGTGCTGCAATTCATGGGGTCGCAAAGAGTCAGACACGACTGAGCGACTGAACTCAACTTTGGAATGGTCTTGATCCTTGTCTCCTGTACAGCATCACAAACCTCCATCCATAGTTCTCAGGCACTCTATCAGATCTAATCCCTTGAATCTATTTCTCACCTCCACTGTATAATCATAAGGGATTTGATTTACGTCATACCTGAGCGGTCTAGTGGTTTTCCCCACTTTCTTCAATTTAAGTCTGAATTTGGTAATAAGGAGTTCATGATCTGAGCCACAGTCAGCTCCCAGTCTTGTTTTTGCTGACTGTAGAGAGCTTCTCCACTTTGGCTACGAAGAATATAATCAATTTGATTTTGGTATTGACCATCTGGTGATGTCCATGTGTAGAGTCTTCACTTGTGTTGTTGGAAAAAGGTGTTTGCTATGACCAGTGTGTTCTCTTGGCAAAGCTCCATGAGCCTTTGCCCTGCTTCATTCTGTACCCCAAGGCCAAATTTGCCTGTTACTCCAGGTATCTCTTAACTTCCTACTTTTACATTCAAGTCCCCTATAATGAAAAGGACATCTTTTGGGGGGTATTAGTTGTAGAATGTCTTGTAGGTCTTCATAGAACCATTCAACTTCAGCTTTTTCAGCATTACTGGTGGGCACAGATTTGGGTTACTGTGATATTGAATGGTTTTCCTTGGAAACGAATAGAGATATCTGTCGGTTTAGAGACTGCATCCAAGTACTGCATTTCGAAGTCTTTCCTTGACTATGATGACTACTACATTTCTTCTAAGGGATTCTTGCCCACAGTCGTAGATATAATGGTCATCTGAGTTAAATTCACCCATTCCAGGCCATTTAGTTCGCTGATTCCTAAAATGTCGACCTTTACTCTTGCCATCTCCTGTTTGATCACTTCCAATTTGCCTCGATTGCTGCAGGAGCAGCATGGAACTAACATTCCAGGTTCCTATGCAATATTGCCCTTTACAGCATTGTACTTTCCTTCCATCACCAGTCACATCCACAACTGGGTGCTGTTTTTACCTTGACTCCATCTCTTCATTCTTTCTAGAGTTATTTCTCCAGTGATCTCCAGTAGCATATTGGGCACCTATTGACCTGGGGAGTTCATTTTTCAGTGTCCTATCTTTCTGCCTTTTCAAACTGTTCATGGGGTTCTCAAGGCAAGAATACTGAAGTGGTTTGCCATCCCTTCTCCAGTGGACCACGTTTTGTCAGAATTTCCCACCATGCCCTGTCCATCTTGGATGGGTAGCCCTAAACGGCATGGCTCATAGTTTCATTGAGTTAGACAAGGCTGTGGTTCATGTGATGAGAGTGGTTAGTTTTCTATGATTGTGGTTTTCAGTCTGTCTGCCCTCTGATGGAGAAAGATAAGAGGCGTGTGGAAGCTTCCTGATGGGAGAGACTGACTGAGGGAGAAACTGGGTCTTATTCTGATGGGCGGGGCCACACTCAGTATATCTTTAATCCAATTTTCTGTTGATGGGTGGAGCTGTGTTCTTTCCCTGTTATTTACCTGGGGCCAAACTATGGTGGAGATAATGAAGATAATGGTGACCTCCTTCAAAAGGTCCCATGCATGCACTGTTACACTCAGTGCCCCCAACCCTGCAGTAGGCTGCCACCGACCCAAGCCTCTGCCAGAAACTCCTGGACACTCACAGGTAAGTCTGAGTCAGTCTCTTGTGAAGTCACTGCTCCTTTCTCCTGGGTCCTGGTGCACACAAGTTTCTCTTTGTGCCCTCCAAGAATCTGTTTTCCCAATCCTGTGTAAGATCTGGAGGCTCTATGGTGGGGTTAATGGTGACCTCCTCCAAGACGGCTTCTGCCACACCCAGGTCTGCTGCACCCAGAGCCCCTGCCTCTGCGGCAGTCCACTGCTGACCTGGACCTCTGCAGGAGACACTCAAACACAGTTCTGTCTCAGTATCTGGGTCCTGGGGTTTGTTTGAGCCCTCTGAGCATCTCTGGCAGGTATGGGGTTTGCTTCTAAATGCAATTTCACCCCTCCCAACATCTTGCTGTAGGGCTGGGCAAAAAGGTCATTCAGGTTTTTCTGTAAGTTGTAACAGAAAAACTCAAATGAACTTTTTGGCTAGCCCAATAATTTAAAAAGAATATGCAAATTTTATTTGTATCCTTTTTCAAACAAACCAACTTTAAAAACAAGAAAGCAAAACTGTGAGACTACTGGGAATATCATAAAGAAAACATAACATTAAAAGGTTCTAAGAAATAAGCACTTTTAGGTATGGAAATAGTATTGTGGCTACACCTCTGAGGAACTGCTCGGGTATATAACAGAGATATGTACTAACATATCTGGGGTTGAGATGATATGATTAGGTTCAAAATAATTCAGAAGGGTTGAGAGAGAGAGGAAAAATGTTAGAAGACAACACAACACTGGCTCTGAGAGGGTAATTACAGATGCTTACATCTGTAATCAGTGATGGGTATATGGGGATGCATCATCCCAATCTCTATATTTTTGTAGTTGCTTCAGATTTCTATAATTAAAAGTTAATTAAAACAAAAGTCCTTTCACTTCCAGCAGATGGAATAGAGACCAACTTTACTCCCTTGTCTGAAACAAACAAAAGACTGAACAAAAATCAAACAATGGTTTTCAAGACGCTGGACATGATGAAGCAACAGATATCCCCAAGAGACAGAAAACACAGAAGCTGAGCTTTGGTAAAAGCTTCCAGGCTGTGACATAGGAAGAGTCTGATGGACCCCAACTTAAGGAGACAGAAGCAAGACTCCAGGGAGACTAGTGTAGCTAGAGTCAACGACTGAGTAACAGAGAAGAGGGTAGCAGGGAAAGAAAATGATGGAGCTCTGCAAAATGACCCTCTCGACTCACTCAGTATTGATCAGTACATGCATGTGAGGAAAATTCCTAAGGTCAGGAAGAAACCCACCTGAAAGGATTAGAAGAATGAGTACTCAGAGATTGTGTAGAGTTCCCTTTCCCAGAAGGCACATTTAAAACTTCATTTCACAGAGAGATGAGCAGAGTACTCAGAAGAGTCTCAGCAGTGACAAATAGTCAGCACTAAACACTAAACTTCTCTCCCTTAACAAATATTAAGGGCAAGACCCAGAATGACAAAACTGTTTCCAAAGAACTGTGTCCCAAAACAAAGATCAAGAATATTTACCAGAATACAAAAATATCTAGCATTCAACAAAATAAAATTTATACTGTCTAGCAACCAGTAAATTTTTACCAGGCAAAAGACCTAAGAATAAATTTTACCAAGGGGTTGAAAAACCTGTACACTGAAAACTGTAAGGCAAAGATGAGAAAAACTGAAGATACTAAAAAATGGAAAGATATGTCATGCTCATGGATTGAAATAATAGTTAAAATATGCATGCTACCCAAGTTCAGTTCAGTTCAGTCGCTCAGTCGTGTCCGACTCTTTGCGACCCCATGAATCGCAGTACACCAGGCCTCCCTGTCCATCACCAACTCCCGGAGTTCACTCAGACTCATGACCATAGAGTAGGTGATGCCATCCAGCCATCTTGTCCTCAGCATCCCCTTCTACTGCTGCCCCTAATCACTCCCAGCATCAGAGTCTTTTCCAACGAGTCAACTCTTTGGAGGTGGCCAAAGTACTGGAGCTTCAGCTTTAGCATCAGTCCTTCCAAAGAAATCCCAGGGCTGATCTCCTTCAGAATGGACTGGTTGGATCTCCTTGCAGTCCAAGGGACTCTCAAGAGTCTTTTCCAACACCACAGTTTAAAAGCATTAATTCTTCGGCACTCAGCCTTCTTCACAGTCCAACTCTCACACCCATACATGACCACTGGAAAAACCATAGCCTTGACTAGACGGACCTTAGTCGGCAAAGTAATGTCTCTGCTTTTGAATATGCTATCTAGGTTGGTCATAACTTTTCTTCCAAGGAGTAAGCATCTTTTAATTTCATGGCTTCAGTCACCATCTGCAGTGATTTTGGAGCCCCAAAAAAATAAAGTCTGACACTGTTTCACTGTTTCCCCATCTACTTTCCATGAAGTGATGGGACCGGATGCCATGATCTTCGTTTTCTGAATGTTGAGCTTTAAGCCAACTTTTTCACTCTTCTCTTTCACTTTCATCAAGAGGCTTTTAGCTCCTCTTCACTTTCTGCCATAAGGGTGGTGTCATCTGCATATCTGAAGTTATTGATATTTCTCCCGGCAATCTTGATTCCAGCTTGTGTTTCTTCCAGTCCAGCGTTTCTCATGATGTACTCTGCATTGATGTTAAATAAGCAGGGTGACAATATACAGCCTTGACGTACTCCTTTTCGAATTTGAAACCAGTCTGTTGTTCCATGTCCAGTTCTAACTGTTGCCTCCTGACCCGCATACAGATTTCTCAAGAGGCAGGTTAGGTGGTCTGATATTCCCATCTCTTTCAGAATTTTCCACAGCTTATTGTGATCCACACAGTCAAAGGCTTTGGTATAGTCAATAAAGCAGAAATAGATGTTTTTCTGGAACTCTCTTGCTGTTTCCATGATCCAGCAGATGTTCGCAATTTGATCTCTGGTTCCTCTGCCTTTCCTAAAGCCAGCTTGAACATCAGGGAGTTCACGGTTCACATATTGCTGAAGCCTGGCTTGGAGATTTTTGAGCATTACTTTACTAGCGTGTGAGATGAGTGCAGCTGTGCGGTAGTTTGAGCATTCTTTGGCATTGCCTTTCTTTGGAATTGGAATGAACACTGACCTTTTCCAGTCCTGTGACCACTGCTGAGTTTTCCACATTTGCTGGCATATTGAGTGCAGCACTTTCACAGCATCATCTTTCAGGATTTGAAATAGCTCAACTGGAATTCCATCACCTCCACTAGCTTTGTTCGTAGTGATGCTTTCTAAGGCCCACTTGACTTCACATTCCAGGATGTCTGGCTCTAGATGAGTGATCACACCATCATGATTAACCAGGTCGTGAAGATCCTTTTTGTACAGTTCTTCCGTGTATTCTTGCTATCTCTTCTTAATGTCTTCTGCTTCTGTTAGGTCCATACCATTTCTGTCCTTTATTGAGCCCATCTTTGCATAAGATGTTCCCTTGGTATCTCTAATTGTCTTGAAGAGATCTCTAGTCTTTCCTATTCTGTTGTTTTCCTCTACTTCTTTGCATTGATCACTGAAGAAGGCTTCTTATCTCTTCTTGCTATTCTTTGGAACTCTGCATTCAGATGCTTATATCTTTCCTTTTCTCCTTGGCTTTTCGTTTCGCTTCTTTTCACAGCTATTTGTAAGGCCTCCCCAGACAGCCAGTTTGCTTTTTTGCATTTCTTTTCCATGGGGATGGTCTCGATCCCTGTCTCCTGTACAATGTCACAAACCTCTGTCCATAGTTCATCAGGCACTCTATCTATCAGATCTAGTCCCTTAAATCTATTTCTCACTTCCACTGTATAATCATAAGGGATTCAATTGAGGTCATACCTGAATGGTCTAGCGGTTTTCCCTACTTTCTTCAATTTCAGTCTGAATTTGGTAATAAGGAGTTCATGATCTGAGCCACAGTCAGGTCCTGGTCTTGTTTTTGTTGACTGTATAGGGCTTTTCCATCTTTGGCTGCAGAGAATATAATCATTCTGATTTCAGTGTTGACTATCTGGTGATATCCATGTGTGGAGTCTTCTCTTGTGTTGTTGGAGAAAGGTATTTGCTATGACCAGTGCATTTTCTTGGCAAAACTCTATTAGTCTTTGCCCTGCTTCATTCCGCATTCCAAGGCCAAATTTGCCTGTTACTTCAGGTGTTTCTTGACTTCCTACTTTTGCATTCCAGTCCCCTATAATGAAAAGGACATCTTTTTGGGGTGTTAGTTCTAAAATGTCTTGTAGGTCTTCATAGAACCGTTCAACTTCAGCTTCTTCAGCGTTACTGGTTGGGGCATAGACTTGGATTATACCAATGGATAAACAAAACAAAAACAGATTCAAAGAACAGATTACTAGTTACCAGAAAAGAAAGGGGTTGGAAGATGGGTGATTTGGACGAAGGGGATCAACTGTATGATGATGAATGGTAACTAGACTTGCGGGGGGTAATAACTTTGTAGTGTAAACAGATGTTGAACCATAATGTTGTACACGTGGAACTTAAATACAAATAAAAAATATTTTTAAATTTAGCAGACATGTAAAGAAGCCTGAAAAACCACACTAGGTTGGTGCAATAGTAATTGTGGTTTTGGACCCTGAATTTTAAATCAGTATAACAAGGCACAAACACGTCTTTATTAATTAAAACAGGAACCATTACAATCAACATACTTTTGCCAACGAGAAATACTTATTCCTGCAGCAAAAAAAAAATCAGTGCTTCAGGATTCGATGAACTCTTGGAAAGCATCTTCTGCGTCCTGCTGGTTGTGGAAGCATTTTCCCTGCAAAAAGTTGTCAAGATGCTTAAAGAAGTGGTAGTCAGTTGGCAAGAGGTCGTGTGAATATAGGTACAGATGAGGCAAAATTTAGTAGCCCAGGTTGTTCAACTTTTGAAGCACTGGTTGTACAACATGTGATTGGGCACTGTCACAGAGAAGAACTGGGCCCTTTCTGTTGACCAATGCAGGCTGCAGGCACCGCAGTTTTTGGTGCATCTCAGCAACTTGTTCAGCATACTTCTCAGAAGTAATGGTTTTGCTGGGATTTAGAAAGCTGTAGTGAATCAGACTAGCAGCAGACCCCTAAACAGTGACCATGACCCTTTTCTTGGTGCAAGTTTGGCTTTGGAAGGGACTTTAGAGCTTCTTCTCAGTCCAACTGCTGAGCTGGTCATCACCAACTGAGGTATACAATCCAGTTTTCATTGCACGTCACAATCTGATCAAGAAATAGTTCGTTGCTGTCTAGAACAAGAGAACATGACACTTCAAGACAATTTTTTTGATCTACAGTCAGCTCATGAGGCACCCACTTACCAAGCTTTTTCACCTTTCCAGTCTGCTTCAAATGCCAAACGACCAAAGAATGGGCGATGCTAAGTTCTCGGGCAACTTCTCGTGTAGTTGTAAGAGGATCAGCTTGGATGATTCTCTCATCTGGCTGTTGGTCAACTTCCAATGGCTGACCACTACTCTCCTCATCTTCAAGAGGCTAATTATCTTTGCAAGACTTCTTGAATCACTGCTTCACTACATGTTCATTAGCAGTTCCTGGGCCAAATGCATTGTTGATGTTGTGACCTATCTCCACTGCTTATGACCCATTTTGAACTTGAATAAGAAAATCACTGGAATTTGTTTTTGTCTAACATTATTTCCATAGTCTAAAATACATATAAAATAAACAGCAAGCAATAATTCATTAAAATAAACATTAAGCAAGAAATGCACAATAATGTATAACATAACCACATTTAAGAATGTACTCCAATATCAAACAGCAAATGCAACAGTGCAAAACCGCAATTACTTTTGCACCAGTCTAATAATACCTACAATAGGAAAAGAAAGCCAATCAAAACAACCCAGAGTGATACAGATCTTAAAATCAGCAAAGACATTAAAACAGTCATTATAACTGAATTCCACATAAATTTGCAATAGAGAATAAACATATCAAGGAAAACATGAAAAGGATCAAAATTGGACTTCAGGATAAAAACTACGAATTCTGGGACACAAAATGCACTATGAAATTACTAGCAGATTAGACACTGCAGTAAAAAAGATCAGAGAACTTGAAAGACATGGAAACTGAAACTATCCAAAATGAAACAGAGAGACAAGAAAGATGAAAGATAAAGACATCAGTGCATTACGGGAGAACTTTAAGAGGACTAAAAGCAGTTCACAAAGGAAATCAAATAGGAGTCAGAAAAAAATATTTCGAAAAGCAGTATCTAAAATTTTTCTAAATTTGATGAAAACTATAAAGTCACAGACCCAAGAAGCTCAATAAACCTCGGAACCAGAAACATGAAGGAATGTCCAATGGGAAGTCAACCAGATCATTGAAAAATAGCAATAAAGAAAAAAATTTAAGAGCTGACAAGAAAAAAGATACATTAGATAAACAGAACAAAGATAAAAATGACAGCAAAAGTGTCTTAGGTAACACTTAAGTGAGAAGACAGAAGAGAAACATGTTAAAGTATTAAGGGAAAAACTGTCAACCCAGAATTCAAAGCTCAACAGAAGTATCTTTAAACACCATTTCTTTTATATATATAAAAGTTGAGGACTTCCCTGGTTCAGTTCAGTCGCTCAGTCGTGTCCTACTCTTTGTTACCCCATGAATCGCAGCACGCCAGGCCTCCCTGTCCATCACCAACTCCCGGAGTTCGCTCAGATTCACGTCCATCGAGTCTGTGATGCCATCCAGCCGTCTCATCCTCGGTCGTCCCCTTCTCCTCCTGCCCCCAATCCCTCCTAGCATCAGAGTCTTTTCCAATGAGTGAACTCTTCGCATGAGGTGGCCAAAGTACTGGAGTTTCAGCTTTAGCATCATTCCTTCCAAAGAAATCCCAGGGCTGATCTTCTTCAGAATGGACTGGTTGGATCTCCTTGCAGTCCAAGGGACTCTCAAAAAGACTTTTCCAACGCCACAGTTTAAAAGCTTTAATTCTTCGGCACTCAGCCTTCTTCACAGTCCAACTCTCACACCCATACATGACCACTGGAAAAACCATAGCCTTGACTAGACGGACATTAATTGGCAAAGTAATGTCTCTGCTTTTGAATGTGCTATCTAGGCTGGTCATAACTTTTCTTCCAAGAAGTAAGCGTCTTTTAATTTCATGGCTTCAGTCACCATCTGCAGTGATTTTGGAGCCCAAAAAAATTAAGTCTCACACTGTTTCCACTGTTTCCCCATCTATTTCCCACGGAGTGATGGGACCGGATGCCATGACCTTCGTTTTCTGAATGTTGAGCTTTAAGCCAACTTTTTCACTCTTCTCTTTCACTTTCATCAAGAGGCTTTTTAGCTCCTCTTCACTTTCTGCCATAAGGGTGGTGTCATCTGCATATCTGAGGTGATTGATATTTCTCCCGGCAATCTTCATTCCAGCTGTGTTTCTTCCAGTCCAGCGTTTCTCATGATGTACTCTGCATATAAGTTACATAAGCAGGGTGACAATATACAGCCTTGACGTACTCCTTTTCGAATTTGAAACCAGTCTGTTGTTCCATGTCCAGTTCTAACTGTTGCTTCCTGACTTGCATACAGATTTCTCAAGAGGCAGGTCAGGTGGTCAGGTATTCCCATCTCTCTCAGAACTTTCCACAGTTTATTGTGAGCCACACAGTCAAAGCTTTGGCATAGCTTTAGCATAGTCAATAAAGCAGAAATAGATGTTTTTCTGGAACTCTCTTGCTTTTTCCATGATCCAGCAGATGTTGGCAATTTGATCTCTGGTTCCTCTGCCTTTTCTAAAACCAGCTTGAACATCAGGAAGTTCACGGTTCACATATTGCTGAAGCCTGGTTTGGAGAATTTTGAGCATTACTTTACTAGCATATGAAATGAGTGCAATTATGTGGTAGTTTGATCATTCCTTGGCATTGCCTTTCTTTGGGATTGGAATGAAAACGGACCTTTTCCAGTCCTGTGGCCACTGCTGAGTTTTCCACATTTGCTGGCATATTGAGTGCAGCACTTTCACAGCATCATCTTTCAGGATTTGAAATAGCTCAACTGGAATTCCATCACCTCCACTAGCTTTGTTCGTAGTGATGCTTTCTAAGGCCCACTTGACTTCACATTCCAGGGTGTCTGGCTCTAGGTGAGTGATCACACCACTGTGATTATCTGGGTCGTGAAGATCTTTTTTGTACAGTTCTTCTGTGTATTCTTACTATCTCTTCTTAATGTCTTCTGCTTCTGTTAGGTCCATACCATTTCTGTCCTTTATTGAGCCCATCTTTGCATGAAATGTTCCCTTGCAAAGATGGGTTCAATAAAGGACACCACTTCCCTGGTGGTGCAATGGAAAAGAATCTGCTTGTCAAGGCAAGGGACACGGGTTCGAGCCCTATTCCAGGAATATTCCACATGCCGTGGAGCAACTAAGCCCATGCATTACAAATACTGAGCCTGAGGTCTAGAGCCTGCAGGCCACAACTACTGAGCCCCATGTGCCCAGAGCTTGTGCTCCACAACAAGAGAAGCCACCAAAATGAGAAGCCACCACAATGAGAAGTCCAAGCACTGCAACCGAAAATCACCCCTGCTCTCTGCAAGCAGACAAAGCCTGCACTAAGCAATGAAAAGTCACTGCAGTCAAACAAATAAATAACAGAGGCTGAAAAAATTCTCACCAGTATTTCTGTATTAGATGAAATTTTTAAGTCCTTAAGATGTCAAAAACAACACCCAGTTGTGCATGTGACTGGTGATGGAAATAAAGTCTAATGCTGTAAAGAGCAATACCGCATAGGAACCTGAAATGTCAGGTCCATGAATCAAGGCAAATTGGAAGTGGTCGAACAGGTGATGGCAAGGGTGAACATCGATATTGTACGACTCAGTGAACTAAAATGGACTGGAATGGGTGAATTTAACTCAGATGACCACTGTATCTACTACTGTGGGCAAGAACCCCTTAGATGAAATGGAGTAGTCATCATAGTCAACAAGAGAGTCCAAAATGCAGTACTTGGATGCAATCTCAAAAACATCAGAATGATTTCTGTTCGTTTCCAAGGCAAACCATTCAGTATCCCAGTAATCCAAATCTGTGCGCCAGATCAGTAATGCTGAAGAAGCTGAAGTTAAACCATTCTATGAAGACATTCAAGACGTTCAACTAATACCCAAAAGAAGATGTCCTTTTCACTATAGGGGACTGGAATGCAAAAATAGGAAGTCAAGAGATACCTGGAGTAACAGGCAAATTTGGCCTTGGCGTACAGAATGAAGCAGGGCAAAGGCTAAGAGTTTTGCCAAGAGAACGTACTAGTCATAGCAAACACCCTTTTCCAACAACACAAAAGACTACACATGAACATCACCAGATGGTCAATACTGAAATCAGACTGATTATATTCTTCATAGCCAAAGTGGAGAAGCTCTATACAGTCAACAAAAACAAGACCGGGAGCTGACTGTGGCTCAGATCATGAACTCCTTATGGCCAAATTCAGACTTAAATTGAAGAACGTAGGGAAAAGCACTAGACCACTCAGGTATGACCTAAATCAAATCCCTTACGTTTATACAGTGGAGGTGAGAAATAGATTCAAGGGATTAGATCTGATAGACAGAGTGCCTGAGAACTATGGATGGAGGTTCGTGACACTGTACAGGAGACAGGGATCAAGACCATTCCCAAGAGAAAGAAATGCAAAAAGGCAAAATGGTTGTCTGAGGAGGCCTTACAAATAGCTGTGAAAAGAAAAGAAGTGAAAGGCAAAGGAGAAAAGGAAACATATACCCATTTGAATGCAGAGTCCCAAAGAATAGCAAGGAGAGATAAGAAAGCCTTCCTCAGTGATCAATGCAAAGAAACAGAGGAAAACAACAGAATGGGAAAGACTAGAGACCTCTTCAAGACAATTCGAGATACCAAGGGAACATTTTAGGCAAAGATGGGCACAATAAAGGACAGAAGTGGTGTGGATCTAACAGAAGCAGAAGATATTAAGAAGAGGCGGCAAGAATACACAGAAGAACTGTACAAAAAAGATGTTCATGAGCCAGATCACCACAATGGTGTGACCACTCGCCTAGAGCCAGACATCCTGGAATGTGAAGTCAAGTGGGCCTTAGGAAGCATCACTACGAACAAAGCTAGTGGAGGTGATGGAATTCCAGTTGAGCTATTTCAAATCCTAAAAGATGGTACTGTGAAAGCGCTGCACTCAATATGTCACTCAGCAGTGGCCACAGGACTGGAAAAGTTCCATTTTCATTCCAATCCCAAAGAAAGGCAATGCCAAAGAATGCTCAAACTACTGCACAGCTGCACTCATCTCACACACAAGTTAAGCAATGCTCAAAATTCTCCAAGCCAGGCTTCAACAGTACGTGAACCATGAACTTTCAGATGTTCAAGCTGGATTTAGAAAAGGCAGAGGAACCAGAGATCAAATTGCCAGCATCCATCGGATCTTCGAAAAAGCAAGAGAGTTCCAGAAAAGCATATACTTCTGCTTTTATGCCAAAGTCTTTGACTGTGTGGATCACAACAAACTGAAAAAATTCTGAAAGAGATGGGAATATCAGACCACCTGATCTGCCTCCTGAGAAACCTGTATGTAGTTCTAGAAGCAACAGTTAGAACAAGACACGGAAGAACAGACTGTTTCCAAATAGGGAAAGGAGTACGTCAAGACTGTGTATTGTTGCCCTTATTTAACTTATATGCAGAGTACATCTTGCAAAATGTTGGGCTGGATGAAGCACAAGCTGGAATCAAGATTTCTGGGAGAAATATCAATTAGCTCAGATGTGTAGATGACACCACCCTTACAGCAGAAAGCGAAGTGAAACTAAAGATCCTCTTGATAAAAGTCAAAGAAGAGAATGAAAAAACTGGCTTAAAACTCAATGTTCAACAAGCTAAGATCATGGCATCTGGTCCCATCACTCCATGGCGAATAGATGGGGGGAAAATAGAAACCTTGAGAGAGACTTTATTTTCTTGGGCTCCAAAATCGCTGCAGATGGTGACTGCAGCCATGAAATTAGAAGATGCTCCTTGGAAGAAAAGTCACGAGCAACCTAGACAGCGTATTAAAAAGCAGAGACACTACTTCGCTGACAAAGGTCCATCTTGTCAAAGCTATGGTTTTTCCAGTAGTCATGTATCGATGTGAGAGTTGGACCATAAAGAAGGCTGAGCACCGAAGACTTGATGCTTTTGAATCGTGGTGTTGCAGAAGACTCTTGAGAGTCCCTTGGACTGCTAGGAGATCAAACCAGTTAATACTAAAGGAAATCAACCTGAATATTCATTGGAGGGACTGATGCTAAAGCTGAAGCTCCAGTACTTTGGCCACCTGATGCAAAGAGCCAACTCACTGGAAAAGACTCTGATGCTGGGAAAGACTGAAGTCTGTGAGGAGAAAGGGACGACAGAGGATGAGATGGTTAGTTGGCATCACTGACTTAAGGGACTTGAGTTTGAACAAGCTCCAGCAGATGGTGAATGACAAGGAAGCCTGGCATGCTGCAGTCCATGGCACAGCAGAGAGTCGGACATAACTGAGCAGCTACACAGTAACAACACCCATCAGATTTCAAATTAGTAGGTATTAGTTGTGATATTTTCCTGCAATCACTCAATAGCACCAATTGTTTATTTCTGCTTCTCTAGTGCTTGTTACTGTAAGGTTTTATTAATGTTGGAGGCATGGGTTGATAGAGGCAAAAGCCATCTTTCAAATCACGCAGTACAGTATGCCAGTGTCATCAAATGCATGGCTTCCTTTGACAGCAGTGTTTGTTGTTCCGTATCTTCTTGAAATCTTCCATTGTCGGGAAAACCACCACTTTAGCCTCCACCATGCTTACTGTTTCATTCCTTGGTATAGTATTTTAAAACCTCAGAAATGTGAGTTGAAGAGGGAAATAAAATTTGAACCTTTACAATTGTTAGATTAATTTGTTTTGCAAAGATTGAGTGCTACGTGAATGCAATCTGTGGGCACTAAACCAAAGGTATTCAAATTACTGTTTTCAGACATTGAAAATGTAGTAACTCTGTTTCTTGAAAGGAACAATACAGACATGCTTATTTGTAACAAGCACATACAAAATAGCCTAAAACGACTGCAGTAGCTATATTAACTATCAGAAAGAATAGACTCCAAGACAAAGATTATTAATAAAGATAAAAAGAATATTTCTATAACCCCAAAATGGTCATTTCATCAGGAAGGTGATGACCTTCAGCAAATAGTTACATTTTTATGCCCTCATTCTCATGTGATAAAGATTTTAGAAAAGGCAGAGGAACCAGAGATCAAATTGCCAACATCATGGAAAAAGCAAGAGAATTCCAGAAAAAACATTGACTTCTGCTTTATGCCAAAGCCTTTGACTGTGTGGATCACAATAAACTGTGGAAAATTCTGAAAGAGATGGGAACACCAGACCACCTAACTTGCCTCTTGAGAAATCTGTATGCAGGTCAGGAAGCAGCAGTTAGACTGGACATGGAACAACAGAGTGGTTCCAAATAGGAAAAGAGTACATCAAGGCTGTATATTGTCATCCTGCTTATTTAACTTCTATGCAGAATACATCATGAGAAATGCTGGGCTGGAAGAAGCACAAGCTGGAATCAAGATTGCCGGAAAAATATCAATAACCTCAGATATGCAGATGACACCACCCTTATGGCAGGAAGTGAAGAGGAACTCGAAAGCCTCTTGATGAAAGTGAAAGAGGAGAGTGAAAAAGTTGGTTTAAAGCTCGACATTCAGAAAACTAAGATCATGGCACCTGGTCCCACCACTTCATGGGAAATAGATGAGGAAACAGTGTCAGACTTTTTTGGGGGGGCTTCAAAATCACTGCAGATGGTGATTGCAGCCATGAAATTAAAAGATGCTTACTCCTTGGAAGGAAAGTTATGACCAACCTAGATAGCATATTCAAAAGCAGAGACATTACTTTGCCAACAAAGGTCCGTCTAGTCAAGGCTGTGGTTTTTCCAGTGGTCATGTATGGATGTGAGAGTTGGACTGTGAAGAAAGCTGAGCCGCGAAGAATTCATGCTTTTGAACTGTGGTGTTGAAGAAGACTCGAGTCCCTTGGACTGCAAGGAGATCCAACCAGTCCATTCTGAAGGAGATCGGTCCTGGGTGTACTTTGGAAGGAATGATGCTAAAGCTGAAACTCCAATACTTTGGCCACCTCACGCGAAGAGCTGACTCACTGGAAAAGACCCTGATGCTGGGAGCGATTGGGGGCAGGAGGAGAAGGGGACGACAGAGGATGAGATGGCTGGATAGCATCACCAACTCGATGGACGTGAGTTTGAGTAAACTTCGGGAGTTGTTGATGGACAGGGAGGCCTGGCGTGCTGCAATTCATGGGGTCACAAAGAGTCAGACATGACTAAGGAACTGAACTGAACTGAAAGGGCATAAATGTTGTTTTTAACAGGGATTGTTCTAAAGACTGATGAGATAAAAATAACCTGTATATTTTTAGTATAGTGTCTGGCACATAGTAGATACTCATAAACAATGGCAATTTTTATTCTGTTTGAATACGGACTCCATGAGGGCAGGAATTGTTTTTAGTGTTTCTATAGTGCTTAAGATGGTGCCTAGCAAGCATTTTTTATATGAATGACATGAATAAACAAATGAGTGCGTCAGAATTGTTCTATTCATATATGTTGCACTTGTTGTTTCATAGGTACTGAGATAGACAGAGCCTTAGTATTTTAGAGTTGATAGTCTAGTTCTCTTTCATATCTGCTGTGAGCTGAGTTGTGTCCTCTCCAAAGACAAGTTTTAATTCCCAGTGCCTCAGAATGTGACCTTATTTGGAAATAAGGAGTTTTGCAGATGAAAAGGTAATACTGAAGTATGATGGCCCGTTAATCAAATATGACTGATGTCCTTATAAGACGCGGGTAGACAGAAACAGGCGGGTGGGGAGTGGGGTGGGGCAGAG
Organism: Ovis aries; assembly: GCF_016772045.2. Taxonomy (NCBI): domain Eukaryota; kingdom Metazoa; phylum Chordata; class Mammalia; order Artiodactyla; family Bovidae; genus Ovis; species Ovis aries. The sequence goes on from NC_056056.1 coordinate 130,664,382, forward strand.
AGAATATCCCATGATGACAGAAGTAGCGGCTGAAGCCCTGCAAGCTGCCAGGCAACGCCAAGGATTGTCAGCACATCAACAGAAGCTAGGACAAGGCAAGGAAGTATTCGTCCTACAGTTTTCAGAGGCAACATGGCCTAGCTGACAAGTTGATTTTGGACTTCTGGCCTCCAGAACTGTGAGGCAGTACATTTCACAGCAGAATTCCTACTTCAAGCGTCTATGACACAGGGCTCTTCATCCTGTGCTTCACTGCTCTCAGTGTTAGAGAGCCTAGGGAACTTGTAAAGTGACCCACTTCCACGTATGGACTGGAGTATGTTAAGCATCTTCTTTCAGACTGAAATACAATCATCCGCCCTATAGCCTTCCTATTGCTTCTTGCAGTGTTCCTTGCCTATGTGTGCGTGTAGTAACTCGCTTCCTTCGTGTCCAACTCTTTGCAACTCTATGAACTGTAACCCACCAGGACCACCTGACCAGCGGATTCTCCAGGCAGGAATACTGGAGTTGGTTGCCATGCCCTCCTCCACTGGATCTTCCCAAACTAAGGACTGAACCTGCATCTCTTATGTCTCCTGCATCGGCAGGCAGGTTCTTACCACTAGCGCCACCTGTGTTCCTTGAAGTGAAGTGAAGCTGCTCAGTCATGTCCGACTCTTTGCGACCCCATGGACTATAGCCCACCAGGCTCCTCCATCCATGGAATTTTCTAGGCAAGAGTACCGGAGTCGGCTGACATTTACACAAAAAAAACTCTAGGTATTTATCCACATGATAACTTCCCAAATGTTTGCTGATAAATAAAATTTATCTGGTAAAGTTTCTGTTCTTCAAGATAAACATATCTGGTTTCTGTGTGATATCTACCTGGCAAAAATAACTGAAAGAAACATCTATACATAAACACAATATTGAAGCAATTTAGCTATTTGCTTAATGGATATTTGCAATCTGTACAAATTGTGAGTTGAGTAAAGGTAAGTAAATTCAACAAAGTAAAATCACCAAGAAATACTTCAGTGAAGGTTTTATGAAAGATGATTATTTTAAAAATACACATGTACTATATTGTCTACTTACAAAATGCCTTTTCTGATTTAAGATTTATTATCTCTTTGGCTTTCATGGAACAACAATATAAAAGACATTCATTTAAAGAATATTCTGCATCACTAGTGTAGTTGTAGTCATTGGGGATGAAAATAGTGCCTAGTTCACAGGATACTTTTAAAGGTACAGTGAGTCAATGCATAGAAGTTGTTCATACAGTGCTTTGATGTCATGAGTGGTTAGAGGAAGTTAGCTATTACACTGTTATCATGTAACATGTTAACAAAATCTTTTCTTAAAAATGGGAGTCATTTTATGTATTTCTGATAATTACCAAACATATATATGCTTTCTTTGTGCCTGGTAATGCAAATTGTATAACCCATGTTTCCCATATTATTTGCCTGCTAGGAAGCTCAGAGCAAAATTTATTACTCAGTTTGTCATTAATTTCTTAAGAATCTCTGGTACAGAGATATTTGCCCCATTAAATCAAAGCATTCTTTGAAAAAACTGGTCTGTATAGTATTATAATATTTAATAGAACAAATGCTGGAGTGTTGAAGATTTGCTTTTATAGACTTAATGTAGGTAATGAAACATAGATGGTTGTATGATGAAGCATTCTTTTAGGTTTGTTTTGAGACAAGTAGCAGCAGTAATTCCATTAAAAATCTAACACAGCATAATTTCCTCCTAATTTGGCATCAGTTTAACCCTCTAATTCTGTCTTTGGTGTATGTCGGCTTTGAGAAAGAGGGAGAAGGAAGGAAGATAGTTGTTTTTTTTTAATGTGTCTGCTTGTTAATAAGTTGCTTATGAAGTAGTCTTTAACCACAGTTAGAGACCTCACAAGACCGATTTCAGTGTTGTTTTTTCCTTTGTGGAGACATTTTTCTATCAGTATCATTTTCCTGCCATCTTCAGTTCATTTCCTCAGTCGTGTCTGACTCTTTGTGACCCCACGGACTGCAGCACGTCAGACCTCCTGTCCTACACCAACTCCCACAGCTTATTCAAACTCATGTCCATCGAGTCAGTGATGCCATCCAACCATCTCATCCTCTGTCATCCCCTTCTCCTCCTGCACTCAATCTTTCCCAGCATCAGGGTCTTTTCCAGTGAGTTCTTTGCATCAGGTGGCAAACGTATTGGAGTTTCAGCTTCAGCATCAGTTCCTCCAATGAACACTCAGGACCGATTTCCTTTAGGATGGACTGGTTGGATCTCCTTGCAGTCCAAGGGACTCTCAGGAGTCTTCTCCAACACCACAGTTCAAAAGCATCAATTCTTCAGTGCTCAGCTTTCTTTATAGTCTAATTCTCACATCCATACATGACTACTGGAAAAACCATTGTCTTAGACAGATCTTTGTTGACAAAGTAATGTCTCTGCTATTTAATTTGCTGTCTACGTTACTCATAACTTTTCTTCCAAGGAGCAAGCGTCTTTCAATTTCATGGCTTCAGTCACCATCTGCAGTGATTTGGGAGCCCAAAATAACAAAGTCTGCCACTGTTTCTCCATCTATTTTCCATGAAGTAACAGGACCGGATGCCATGATCTTAGGTTTCTGAATGTTGAGCTTTAAACCAACTTTTTCACTCTCCTCTTTCACTTTCATCAAGAGGCTTTTGAGTTCCTCTTCACTTTCTGCCATAAGGGTGGTGTCATCTGCATATCTGAGGTTATTGATATTTCTCCTGGCAATCCTGATTACAGTGTGTGCTTCTTCCAGCCCAACGTTTCTCATGATATACTCTGCATAGAAGTTAAATAAGCAGGGTGACAATATACAGCCTTGACGTACTCCTTTTCCTATTTGGAACCAGTCTGTTGTTCCATGTCTTGTTCTACTGTTGCTTCCTGACCTGCATACAGATTTCTCAGGAGGCAGGTCAGGTGGTCTGGTATTCCCATCTCTTTCAGAACTTTCCACAGTTTATTGTGATCCACACAGTCAAAGGCTTTGGCACAGCCAATAAAGTAGAAATAGATGTTTTTCTGGAATTCTCTTGCTTTTTCTATGATCCAGCGGATGTTGGCAATTTGATCTCTGGTTCCTCTGCCTTTTATAAAACCAGCTTGAATATCTGGAAGTTCATGGTTCACGTATTGCTGAAGCCTGGCTTGGAGAATTTTGAGCATTACGTTGCTAGCGTGTGAGATTTCTCTCACTGCTGCGTTTTCCAAATCTGCTGACACATTGAGTGCAGCACTTTCACAGCATCATCTTTTAGGATTTGAAACAGCTCAACTGGAATTCCATCGTCACTAGTTTTGTTTGTAGTGATGCTTCCTAAGGCCCACTTGACTTCACATTCCAGGATGTCTGGCACTAGGTGAGTGATCACACTATCGTGATTATCTGGGTCATGAAGATCTTTTCCATACAGTTCTTCTGTGTATTCTTGCCACCTCTTCTTAATATCTTCTGCTTCCGTTAAGTCCATACCATTTCTGTCCTTTATTGAGCCCATCTTTGCATGAAATGTTCCCTTGGGATCTCTAATTTTCTTGAAGAGATCTCTAGTCTTTACCATTTTATTGTTTTCCTCTATTTCTTTGCACTGATCACTGAGGAAGGCTTTCTTTTCTCTCCAAGCTATTCTTTGGAACTCTGCATTCAGATGAGTGTATCTTTCCTTTTCTCCTTTGCTTTACAATTGCTGTATGTCACAAACCTCTGTCCATAGTTCTTCAGGCACTCTATCAGATCTAACCCCTTGAATCTGCTTGTCACTTCCTCTTGCATAATCCTAAGGGATCTGATTTAGGTCATACCTGAATAGTCTAGTGGTTTTCCCTACTTTCTTCAATTTCAGTCTGAATTTGGTAATAAGGAGTTCATGATCTGAGCCACTGTCAGTTCCCAGTCTTGTTTTTGCTGACTGTATAGAACTTCTCCATCTTTGGCTACAAAGAATATAATCAATCTGATTTCGGTATTGACCATTTGGTGATGTCCATGTGTAGAGTTGTCTCTTGTGTTATTGGAAGAGGGTGTTTGCTATGACCAGTGCATTCTCTTGGCAAAGCTCTTGTTAGCCTTTGCCCTGCTTCATTCTGTACTCTCCAAGCCAAGGCCAAATTTACCTGTTACTCCAGGTATCTCTTGACTTCCTACTTTTGCATTCCTGTCCCCTAAGACGGAATGGACATCTTTTCTGGTCTAAGTAACAAGCATGAGATAAGCAGAAATAAACAGTAGCTAGTGCTACTGAGCGATTACAGTAAGATATCTCAACTAATATCTACTAATTTAAAATCTGACAGGTAGCTTTGCTCTACTTTTTGAGCAAACAGAAATGTGAACAGTATAAAAAAAAAATCAAAAGAAACTGTAGTTAGTACTTTAGTTATCAACTATCTGTTACTTGAGCAACTCCTCAGAAATTCAGAAAATATTTTTTAAAGTATGTTTAATTGTGAATTTTTATCAATTCAGACTGGCCTTTCCTCCAATTATTCTGAAGAGTAAGATATTATTTAAATCAGAACAGAAAATTAAAATTTACATAAAATAAAAGTTTTGTGGCTGAATTCTATGAGTAGCTAACATTCTAAAGTATATGAAAGAAGATTAAATTATACCACTGGAGATACAACAAAATACTCATTATGGATATAGAGAGAACTTACCAAATTTACCAAAATTACATATGTATCTCCATTAAACATCTGACTAATTTATACTAATTTGAATGTATTTTCTTACCTGCAGCTTCATCTCTTCTAAGTCTTTAGTTTTCTCAACTAATTCTCCTCGTACCTCTTCAAGCAGCAGCTGAAATTTTTCCTGGTGAGTTTGCTTTTCATTTAAAACACGCTTGAGTTCATTTTGTAACTTTATGTACTCATCTTGCAACCTAATTTTTAGAAAAAGAAGAATTTAAGTGTATCCATTGCTTTTTAGTTGTATGACCTTAAAGTCAACCAACACTACGGAACAAGATCAACACCATATATTCTATTTAAACTTCCAAATATCATTGCTTTACCAAGTGTCACTTAACTATTAACACTGTAATTTCTGAATACAACTTTACTTTGAAGGAAAAAATATTTAGCCACTGAGATACATAAATTTTATATCTCACTTTCAAAATAAGACTTTAATAAATTTATAATCCACTTGATTTAAAGAACATTTACTGTATTCAGAAAGTTTTAAATGTATATTGCACATTATAACAAAATTATACTGTATGTTCCAGAGCAAATATTCAGACAAAATAAAAGTTTTTAATCAAGCCTCTCACCTCCAAATTTAAATAATTACCTTGTGTGTTCAGCTTTCAGAGTCTGATAATTAGTTTTATGATGTTCACATCGTAATCGTTCATCAGTTAACATTTTTTGGAGCTCAGACTGAGAATGTCTCAGTTCACTGTCTCCACCAGGAGGAAAAATGGTGGGAAAAGCGTCCATATTGGTAACTGAATGGACAACCATGTAAAAATAAGTTCTGGCTTTCTTAATGTCTTAGTTTTCTTTCCAAGAGTATTTTCCACTTTCTTCTTGCTAAGACAGAATCTCAGGAGGTCAAATTATACCTGTAGAGAGACATACACTTAATGATCAGTGAACTTCTTCAGTGTTATATATTTTTATCACTTACGTAATTCTCCTTATCATTTCTATAACAAAACTCAATTTTCAGATTTTCAATTGTTCATAAAACAAAATTCAAAAATAAAGTTGAATCATACCTTAAATTTTCTTTACTTCCATGCAGTTTCTGTGACTATCAAGGTCACATCTCCAAGCAGTAACCTAACTAGAAGTATTGATTCTTCCACTATAAGTAGTCCTAGATTCACATATCACCAACATTTTCTAAAGCTACTGAGGTAAATTTCAAGGGTGGATTCTGGGACAAAAGCCATACTCTGAAACCAGGGGAAAAGCCATCTGGATCTTGGTAAGTGACTAGTGAGAGTCAGTGTCTTCACAAAGATGAGCTTGAACATGTAATTATGTCTGTGATTAATGTTACAAAGGGTGTTTTACTTGACACAAGGTGACTGCACTTGGGCAGCAGATTCAGAGGAGAAATCAGTTAACACATAAGTATCGATCATCTATGTATTATGCACTGTGCTAAGGACAGGAAACTCAATCACCAATTCAGGATTATGAAAGTAACTGAATGTGTGCTTTATCTAGAAGTAAAAAACTGACAACAGTGTTCTTACTGTAAATAAAAACAAAAATTTTAATCAAAATAATTCTGCTACTTTTAACTTCATTTATCTTTCTCAAGACTATTATATATATATATTTTTTTTTTTCTCTCTCCCTTAGTCATGGGTAATTATGAATTACCTTTCCTTACTACAAGAGACAATCTTTAGCCTACACAAACCAACCATTCGATTGCTGAATCTTGCTTGAAATACATCATTTCTGATAAATTAATGTGATGTCTACATATTACATAAGAAGACTTTTAAACTAAAAATGAGGTCACTTTGGTTTCCTGCTTTGTCTATGAAGAATCTGCCTGCAATGTAGGAGACATGAGTTCAATCCCTGGGGTTGGGAAGATACCCTGGAGAAGGAAATGGCAACCCATTCCAGTATTCTTGTGGGAAATCCCATGAACAGAGGAATCCGGCAGGCTACAGTTCACAGGGTCACAAAAATGTCAGACATGACTTAGCAATGAAAGAACAACAAAAGTCTTTCAAGGACGCTTTACTTCTTATTCTTAGGTTTAATGTGCACAAGGATTCAACCTTTGAAAATGCACAGTGAACTGTTTGTAGCAGCTACCTCAACATTATCCTGTTACGAGTATATATTTTATATTTGCCATGGAATTTATAAACTAGATCATAAAACTGGCATGTAATTTTGATTCTGCTCTTTGATCCAAATTAATTTTTAAGAGACAGAAGCATACAACAAATGTATCTCATATTTTCTATTAATATCACCAAAATGCATTATAAGGCTTTGATTTTAATTAGCCAAAAGCTTACACTATATTAGAAAAATCAAAGGCTACCCTTTAGTCCTACTACTAGTGAAAGAAAGATTTCCAAACTGAGTTTTTGTTTGTTTTTTTTTTTTTTTTGTATTCCAGTTAACTTGACAGTAAGGTAAATACTCTCACTGACCGCCTACCCAAAAATTAGTTAAGTCCTCACAGAAATAAAACTTTCCTCTTGGGAACTGAAATATTCACTAGAAGTACTTACTTTCTAGGATTTAACTAATTTTAGAAAATCCCATTCTCATTCATCACCACATTACCTCATCTCCAATTCTAGCTTCTATGCAAACATATGTATAATTGCCCTCTTATATTTTCCCAAACCAGGAGGATTTCTCTGCTCCAAGATGATGTTTGCAAATTCATTACCTTTTTATATGTTTAAACTTTATTGACTAATAAAGCTAGAATATACCAACACACATTACCAGTAAGTACCACACCGAAACACACGATACACTTTCCCCTCGTACATGAAGGGGCTATCCCAGGTGGCTCAGTGGTAAAGAATTTGCCTGCAAATACTGGCGACACAGGAGAAATGGGCTCGATCCCTGGGCCAGGAAGATCCTCTGAAGAAGGAAATGGCAACTCACTCCAGTATTCTTGTCTGGATGATCCCATGGACAGAAGAGCCTGGCGTGCTACAGTCCATGGGGTCACAAAGAGTCAGACACACCTGAGCAACTAGCCAAACCTACATGCAACACAAAAAAATCACGTTGCTAATTTCCACGTGTGCATATATGTTCACATGTACATGCATGTACACACACACGAATCTATACTAAGCTTTCTGGAAAGCTGTTATTTTTGTTCAGTGGCTGTCATGTCTGACTCTTTGCGACCCCATGGACTGCGGCACATCAGGCTAACCTGTCCTTCACTGTCTCCCAGGGTTTGCTCAGATTCGTGTCCACTGAGTCAGTGATGCTATCTAACCATCTCATCCTCTTCCACCCTCTTCTGCTGTTCGAATCTTTCCTAGCATCAGAATCTTTTCCAATGAGTTGGCTCTTTGCATCAGGTGCCCAAATCTGCTTATTTCCTGCCCAATCTTATGAAAATAGCTGGATGAGTACCCAAATGTAATTACGACATAAGAATTTTCTCTGTGACCTTGTTTTTAATTAAAAAAATGAAAAAAATCAGAAATAAGCTAAACTTCCATAAATAAAGGAAGGTATATCTACCCTATCATCATAAAAGATAAGTTAGATCTGGCTCCACAGTATGGTGAAGAGCATGAATGACAGATAAACACCCGTGTTTACATACACACAGTCAATTAGTGGTACAGCAAGCTGAGAATCGTGGTAATTTCTGGGGAAATAATAACTGGCAGACTCTCTGACAGGAAAACTTCTACTTTCAATTTTATTGTTAAATTTTATTTTTAAAAATTACAAATTTTTTTTTCCAGGTAATGAACAATTCTATCACTATATTCAAATTGCCTTCAACCAAATTCAACTACTTTGCTTTCACTCTACCTTCAACATCCTTATTTTCCAGCTTTTGGTACTGATAATAGTATTATGCTACCATTCATCCAAACTTACAACCCCAAAGTCTTCTCTGCTTTCTCACTCAATTTCCCATGCATAGACAACAAATACTCTCTTTAAAATGCACTCCATTCTCTCCATTCCTTCTTGACTACAAAAAGCCAGACTTGTATCACCTAGACTACTAGAGCTTTTTATTGTCCCTTTTTCCAATATTTTCTCTCTAGTCTACCAAAGCACTGCCAAATCAGCAGTCAGAAATTTTATTTCACTTCTCAGTTCAGTTGCTCAATCATGTCCGACTCTTTGCGACCCCACAACTCACAGCACGCCAGGCCTCCCTATCCATCACCAACTCCCGGAGTTCACACAAACTCACATCCATCAAGTCAGTGATGCCATCCAGCCATCTCATCCTCTGTCGTCCCCTTCTCCTCCTGCCCCCAACCCCTCCCAGCATCAGAGTCTTTTCCAATGAGTCAACTCTTCGCATGAGGTGGCCAAATTACTGGAGTTTCAGCTTTAGCATGATTCCCTCCAAAGAAATCCCAGGGCTGATCTCTTTCAGAATGGACTGGTTGGATCTTCTTGCAGTCCAAGGGACTCTCAAGAGTCTTCTCCAACACCACAGTTCAAAAGCATCAATTCTTCAGCACTCAGCTTTCTTCACAGTCCAACTCTCACATCCATACATGACCACAGGAAAAACCATAGCCTTGACTAGACGGACCTTTGTTAGCAAAGTAACGTCTCTGCTTTTGAATATGCTATCTAGGTTGGTCATAACTTTCCTTCCAAGGAGTAAGCATCTTTTAATTTCATGGCTGCAATCACCATCTGCAGTGATTTTAGAGCCCAAAAAATAAAGTCGGACACTGTTTCCCCATCTATTTCCCATGAAGCATTAAAGAATGCTAAAAGGGTGGAGAAATTAAAATTACTAAAACACTCTAAAAAAGGGTCTCTCAACATAAAAGAGAAGTTTAAAAGGAAAAATATAGCCATATGCTTTTTTTATAAGCCATTTTTAAAACACAAGGGCACGGAAAAGTTGAAATTAAAATCAGAGAAAATAATACAAACACTAATAGAGATGTTAGAACTAATATTAATAGCAAACAAAGTTGATTTTCAGACCAAAAAAATACTAGTAAAGATGAAAAGACACATTCATAATAAAAGGTTAAGTACACCAAAAAGATGTCATAATTTTAATTTACATACAACAAATGAGACAGTCAGAACTACAAGGAAAAACAGACAAATTCACAATCTTAGGGAGAGAATTTAACCATTATTGTTGGTAACTAATAGAACAAGCAGAAAAAAATTATCAGTAAGAAATACAAACAACTTAAACAACATAATTAACCAACCTGACCTGACATTTATAGAAAACTGTACCCAGTAAGTATAGAACAAATTCCTTATAAGCATGCATGGAACATTTATAAATAACCACATGCTGGATCATTTATAAATAACTATAAGACTATGTCAAAGCCTTTCACTGTGTGGGTCACAATAAACTATGGAAAATTCTGAAAGAGAGAGGAATATCAGACCACCTGACCGGCCTCTTGAGAACACTGTATGCAGGTCAGGAAGCAACAGTTAGAACTGGACATGGAACAACAGGCTGGTTCCAAACAGATAAAGGAGTACGTCAAGGCTATAAATTGTCACCCTGCTTATTTAACTTCCAAGCAGAGTACATAATGAGAAACGCTGGGCTGGAAGAAGCACAAGCTGGAATCAAGATTGCCAGGAAAAATATCAATAACCACAGATATGCAGATGACATCACCCTTATGACATAAAGTGAAGAAGAACTAAAGAGCCTCTTGATGAAAGTGAAAGAGGAGAGTGAAAAAGTTGGCTTAAAGCTCAACATTCAGAAAACAAAGATCATGGTATCCAGTCCCATCACTTCATGCAAACAGATGGGGAAACAGTGGAACCAGTGACAGACTTTATTTTGGGGGGCTCCAAAATCACTGCAGATGGTGATTGCAGCCATGAAATAAAAAGACGTTTACTCCTTGGAAGGAAAGTTATGACCAACCTAGATAGCATATTCAAAAGCAGAGACACTACTTTGCCAACAGAGGTCCATCTAGTCAAGGCTATGGTTGTTCCAGTGGTCATGTATAGATGTGAGAGTTGGACTATAAAGAAAGCTGAGTGCCAAAGAACTGATGCTTTTGAACTGTGGTGTTGCAGAAGACTTTGGAGAGTCCCTTGGACTGCAAGGAGATCCAACCAGTCCATCCTAAAGGAAATCGGTCCTGAATGTTCCACTGGAAGGACTGATGTTGAAGCTGAAACTCCAATACTTTGGCCATCTGATGCAAAGAGCTGACTCATTTGAAAAGACGCTGACGCTGGGAAAGATTGAAGGCATGAGGAGAAGGGGACGACAGAGGATGAGATGGTTGGAGGGCATCACTCAATGGATATATGTTTGAGTAAGCTCCAGGAGCTGGTGATGGACAGGGAGGCCTGGCGTGCTGCAGTCTATGGGGTCGCAAAGAGTTGGACAAGACTGAGCTGAACTGAACATGCTGGATATCTCACATTAAAAATATACATATCTCACATAAAAATATCTCACATTAAAAAATTATACAGAATATGTTTTCTGACTATAATTTAACTAAAACTCAATACAAAAAGGTAACTGGAAAAGTTACATATGCTTAGAAAGAAAACATTTCTAAATAACTTACAAACTAAAGAAAAGTAACTGTAAAAGTCAGAAAATATTTAGAACCAAAGGAAAATCGATTATTAAAACTTGAGGGATAAAGATATTTGCTTCCAGGAAGATGGAGCAGATGTACATTTCCCTAAGCACAGTAATACAACAAAAAAGTCTCAAATGTTATGTTATGATATGACATATAACGACTGTGAAAAATGGAGACTAGAAGGAAAATCAGCTAAGAACCCTGGGAGAAAAGAACCAACACAGCAGCAGGCTCCCTGGATTTTCTTTTTTCCTCATTTATGCCCAACTTGGAGGTGAAGAAGCTGGCAGTGAGTTCAGACCCCTCTCCCAATCCCACAAAATGTTTTAACCCTCTTCTTTAGCCAAACTAACAAGAAAGGGGAAGCCCAGCAAGATTTAAAAAAAAAAAAAACATTTAAGACAATAATGACCTACTACAAGCAAATACTATGGAAAAAGTTGTGGTTCTACCACTTCCACACAAGCCAAAGCCAAAGCCAGGCTGTAATCCCAACAACATCCTATCAGGGATGATACACAAGCAATCAGGAGGTTGGCACTTTTCATCTCTGCTGAAAAGTAGTTAAGCCTCAAGTTCCTGAATGTCAATGGAGACCACGTGGGTCACCTGAACTTTCACTCCACCAAGAGTAAGTATTAGCACATCCCTCAGTCTGCTTAACTGCTGTCAGAGAAAGCCTAGTGGAGAGTGAGGACTGGCACTACACTCAGCAATAACAAGGCCACCCTTTCTGGTGTGTCAGTAGAGACCCCATGAGAAGCCAGAGGTCTCACCACCCAACAATAAAGTGATAATCTTCCACAACTCAGGTGTCAACAGAGGCTAAATGGAAAAACTGAACTTTCATCCCCAATTGGCAATAATGAGATAGTATTTCCCCTCTTTCTCCCCCGACCAAAGAGATGTCCGGAAAAGCCAGCTAAAACAGGTTTAAGTAGAATCCAAAGTCTCATTAACATAAACCTCAAAGTTCCAGGTTTCAAAAGAAAATCACTGTCATATCCAGAATGAGAAAGACCTCAAATGTAAAACGACAACTGCAAGATGCCAACACTGAGATGACAGGGATGTTAAAGTTATCTGACAAAGATTTTAAAGAAGTTATGATTAAAATGCTTCAGAGAGCAATCACAAACGAGCTTGAAATACATGAAAAAAGAGAAAGTCACAACAAACAAATGTCTCAACAAAGAATTCAAGATATAAAGAAGAACCAAGTGGAAATTTTAGAAATTAGAAATACAATGACCAAAATAAAAATCTAAGTATGAGCTCAACAGTATGAAAAGATAAAGAACACAGAATTAACTAGAAAAGAAATTACTCACTTTGAAAAGACAACAGATTAAAATAACAGATGCTCAGGGACTTGTAAGAAAATAAAACATCTACCATTTGTGTCAAAGTCTGATTCCAGTTATATGATTATCCAAAATAGGTAAATCCATAGAGACAAAGTAGATTGTTGGTTGCAAAGAGCTTGGGGTAGGGAATAGGGAATGACTGCTTAATGGGTACAGAGTTTTCTTTGAAGGTGATAAAAACGTTTTGAAACCAGAAGTGGTAGTTGTACAACATCATGAATGTGCTAAATGGCACTGAATTGCACACTTTCAAATGGCTAATTTTGTTATATAAATTTCAACTCAATTTAAAAAAACTTAAAGCAAACCGGGAACTGAAAGGCACATCAATTTGATACAAGGTGTGCTCAAAAAGAATATAGTAAAAACCATGCTTGATTTCAAACTCTTCAATGCTTGCCTTTGAGAATCTGATTAATAAGACACGGATGTCCATTATCACCAATTTTACTCAACTTTGTACTGAAGATCTGGAAAAAGACAAAGGTATAAAAGGTCAAAAAAAAAGGAAAGAAAAAAACTTACATACAGAAGTTCTGATAGTAGGTATATAAAGTACAGGAGAATTTATAGAGAATTGATGAGAGGAAGGAAGCAGGACTGCTAAGGAGACTAACACACAAAAACTAACTGTGTTCTACAGACCAGCACAGAATACTTTAAAAGACAGTCTTTGTTCATGGGTCCTCTTGGTATCTTCTTTCATGTTATGAAATCTTTCTTTGAATCTTTTGTCCTATTTCTTCTGAATTATCTTTTTAATGTACTAATGTGTAGGAGTTATTATCTCATGTGAAATGCCAGGCTGGATGAGGCACAAGCTGGAATCAATATTGCTAGGAGAAATATCAATAACCTCAGCTGCACAGATGACACCACCCTTATGGCAGAAAGTGAAGAAGAACTAAAGAGCCTCTTGATGAGAGTGAAAGAGGAGAGTGAAGAAGCTGGCTTAAAACTCAACATTCAGAAACCTAAGATCATGGCATCCAGTCCCATCACTTCATGGCAAATAGATGGGGAAACAACAGAAACAGTGAGGGACTGTATTTTGGGGGCTCCAAAATCACTGCAGATGGTGACTGCAGCCATGAAAGTAAAAGACGCCTGCTCTTTGGAAGAAAAGCTACAACCAAGCTACACAGCATACTAAAAAGCAGAGACATTACTTTGCCGACAAAAGTCTGTCTAGTCAAAGCTATGGTTTTTCCAGTAGTCATCTATGGATGTGAGAGCTGGACTATAAAGAAAGCTGAGCACTGAAGAATTGATGCTTTTGAACTGTGGTGTTGGAGAAGACTCTTGAGATCCCCTGGACTGCAAGGAGATCCAACCAGCCCATCCTAAAGGAAATCAGTCCTGAATATTCACTGGAAGGACTGATGCTGAAGCTCCAATACTTTGGCCACCTGACGCAAAGAACTGACTCACTGGAAAAGACCCTGATGCTGGGAAAGATAGCAGGCAGGAGGAGAAGGGGATGACAGAGGATGAGATGGTTGGATGGTATCATCAACTCAATGGACATGAGTTTGAGCAAGCTCTGGGAGTTGGTGATAGACAGGGAAGCCTGATGAGCTATACCCCACAGGGTCACAAAGAGTCAGACACCACTGAGTGACTGAACTGAACAGAATATGTGTAAGAATTCTTATAAAATTAAAATCACAATGAGAAAACCAAGAAGACTGATGATAATAAGTTTGGAGAAAACAGAAGAGTCAAGTGATAGTATATCCACTTTTGGGAAAAACAAGTAGTATCTAGTCCCGTCGTTACTGCTGAGTTTTCTAAGTTTGCTGGCATACTGAGTGCAGCACTTTAAAAAACTCATCTTTAGAATCTGAAGTAGACTAGCTTTGTTCGTAGTGATGCTTCCTAAGTCCCATTTGACTTCACACTCAAAAAATGACTCTAGGTGAGTGATCACACCATCGTAGTGATCTAGGTCATTAAGACCTTTTTGGTGCAGTTCTTCTGGGTATTCTTGCCACCTCTTGACATTTTCTGTGTCTGTTAGGTCCATACAGTTTCTGTCTTTTATTGTGCCCACTTTTGCATGAAATGGTCCCTTGGTATCTCTAATTTTCCTAAAGAGATTGCTAGTCTTTCCCCTTCTACTGTTCTCCTCTATTTCTTTGCATTGTTCACTTAAGGATTTCTTCTCTCTCCTTGCTATTCTTTGGAATTCTGCATTCAGATGGGTGTGTTCATCTTTTCTGTTAAAGTGCTGCACTCAATATGCCAGCAAATTTGGAAAACTCAGCAATGGCCACAGAATTAGAAAAGGTCAGTTTTCATTTCAATCCCAAAAAAGGGCCATGCCAAAGGATGTTCTAACTAGCACACAACTGCACTCATTTTACATGCTAGCAAAGTAATGCTCAAAATCCTTCAAGCTAAGTTTCAACAGTACATGAACTGAGAACTTCCATATGTTCAAGCTGGATTTAGAAAAGGCAGAGGAACCAGAGATCAAATTGCCAACATCCACTGGATCACATAAAAAGCAAGAGAATTCCAGAAAAACATCTACTTCTGCTTCATTGACCACACTAAAGCCTTTGACATCATAACAAAACATGGAAAATTCTGAAAGACATGGGAATACCAGACCACCTGACCTGCGTCTTGAGGAATCTGTATGCAGGTCAAGCAGCAACAGTTAGAACCAGACATGGAACAACAGACCTGTTCCAAATCAGGAAAGGAGTACGTCAAGGTTGTATACTGTCACTCTGCTTATTTAACTTATATGCAGAGTACATCATGGAAAATGCCAGGCTGGATGAAGCTCAAGCTGGAATCAAGACTGCCGGGAGAAATAATAACAACCTCAGATATGCGGATGACACCACCCTAATGGCAGCAAGCAAAGAGGAACTAAAGAGCCTTTTGATGAAGGTGAAAGAGGAGAGTGAAAAAGCTGGTTTAAAACTCAAGATTCAAAATACTAATATCATGGCATCCAGTCCCATCACTTCATGGCAAATAGATGGGGGGGGAAATGGAAACAGTGAAAGACTTTATTTTCTTGGGCTCCAAAATCACTGCAGACAGTGGCTACAGCCATGAAATTAAAAAAGACACTTGCTCTTTGGAAGAAAAGCTATGACAAACCTAGACAGCATATTAAAAAGCCAGGCTTTGCTGACAAAGATCTCTGTCTAGCCAAAGCATTGGTTTTGCCAGTATTCATGTATGGATGTGAGAGCTGGGCAGTAATGAAGGCTGATCACTGAAGAATTGATGCTTTTCAACCGTGATACTGGAAAAGACACTTAAGAGTCCCTTGGACTGCAAGGAGATCATTCTGGTTAATCCTAAAAGAAATCAACCCTGAATATTCACTGGAAGGACTGATGCTGATGCTCCAATACTTTGGCCACCTGATGCACAGAGCCGACTAAATGGAAAAGATGCTGATGCTGGGAAAGATTGAGGGCAAGAGGAGAAAGGGGCTACAGAGGATGAGATGGCTGGATGGCATCGTCGACTCAATGGTCATGAGTTTGAGCAAACTCTGGGAGATGGTGAAGGACAGGGAGGCCTGGCATGCTGCAGTCCATGGGATCCCAAAGTCAGACATGACCGAGTGACGGCACCACAAAGCAATATCTAAAGTTAAAGAAATGAATATATATTATGACAGAGCAATTCGCTACTTGATATATATCTAATTAAAATGTGAGTAATTAATACAAGTATACCACGAGATAACTGTTCACAGCAGTATTATTCCCAACTGAAACCTAGAAACAAATCATACTGCCATTAACAGCTGAAGAGACAAACTGTGATATAAAGGAATCAGCACTATATGGCAATGAAAGCTATAAACTCTACATAAGTATCACAAATACACTATCCAAACAAAAGAGAGAGTCAAAAGAATATATACTCATCTATTCCAGACATCCAAAGTTCAGAAAAAATGAAAAGAGGACAAAATGAGATTTAGAGAATACACACTTAGGTATGTCTGGGTTGTGAAACAATTCGGGGGGGGGGGGGCGGGGAAGGAAGTGATTAACACAGAAGTCAGGATAACGTTACCTGAGGAAGGCTGCTAGTAATCTCACTCTCGATCTTGGTTGTGGTTACACTGGGGTCTGCTTTGTAAATCACTCAGATGTATACTTTTGTGTACTTTTCTTTTTTAAACTTTATTATAATCAATGTTTTTTAAACAGATTTAATTTTGAATTTTAAAACTCAAATTTCTTAACTTTCATTCAAAACCTGGTCTCAGCATCGCCAAGGACCCTGGTCTTTCCCTCTGCCCTGCCAGCATAATGTTGTCTTAATTATCCTCACAGCTGTGAGAGCACCACAACTTCAGACATCACAAGGATACACAATAACATGTGTGAAGGACTATTTCTTTTACTAATTCTCTTCTGTTTAATTTCTTTACAGTTTTTGTTTTTAAGGTTAAAATTTACATATAATGAAAGGCATAAATTTTAAGTATACAATTCCATGAGCTCACAAGGGAAGAACCCAAGAGTATTACACTGTTATATTTAAACAAAAGCACATTTTGTTCTTTTACCGATGCACATTTGGATTGTTTCCAGTTATTATGAATAAAGTTGCTTGTAACAAGACGTTCTGTGGACATATTTTCAGTTGGGGAGAGGTGTAAATATATAAGCGGAACTGCAAGATTATGAAGTATATGTTTATAGCAAACTGACAAATCTTTTTCAAAGTAGTGGTACTGTTTTCCATTTCAACCAACGTAAGAGTTCTTTCCTCCATATTTTGGCCAATATTTGGTGTTGTCAGTTGTTAAAAGAAAAACTGAGGCACATTAAAATTTTCAAGTTTATAGGAGCATAAAGGATCAAACCCGGATCTCCTACATTACAGGCAGATTCCTTACCATCTGGATCCACCGGGGGAACCCTCCATAGCAATTTAATTCAGTTCAGTCACTCAGTCCTGTCTGACTCTTTGCGACTCCATAGACTGTAGCACGCCAGGCCTCCCTGTCCATCACCAACTCCAGGAGCTTGCTCAAACTCATGTCCATCAAGTCAGTGATGCCATCCAACTATCTCACCCTCTGTCGTCCCCTTCTCCTCTTACCTTCAATCTTTCCCAGCATCAAGGTCTTTTCAAATTAGTCAATTTTTCGCATCAGGTGGCCAAAGTATTGGAGTTTCAGCTTCAGCATCAATCCTTCCAATGAATATTCAGGACTGATTTCCTTCAGGATTGACTGGTTGGATCTCCTTGCAGTCCAAGGGACTCTCCAGAGTCTTTGCCAACACCACAGTTCAAAAGTATCAATTTTTCGGTGCTCAGCTTTCTTTATAGTCCGACTCTCACATCCATACATGACTACTGGAAAAACCACAGCTTTGACTGGATGGACCTCTGTTGGCAATGTAATGCCTCTGCTTTTTAATATGCTCTCTAGGTTGGTCATAACTTTTCTCCCATGGAGCAGGCGTCCTTTAATTTCACGGCTGCAGTCACCATCTGCAGTGATTTTGGAGTCCCAAAAAATGAAGTTTGTCACTGTTTCTCCATCTATTTGCCATGAAGTGATGGGACCAGATGCCATGATCTTAGTTTCTGAACATTGAGCTTTAAGCCAACTGTTTCACTCTGCTCTTTCACTTTCATCAAGAGGCTCTTTAGTTCTTCTTCACTTTCTGCCATAAAGGTGGTGTCGTCTGCATATCTGAGGTTATCAATATTTTTCCCGGCAATCTTGATTCCAGCTTGTGCTTCATCCCAGTCCAGCATTTCTCATGATGTACTATGCATATAAGTTAAATAAGCAGGATGACAATATACAGCCTTGATGTACTCCTTTTCCTATATGGAACCAGTTGTTTCATGTCAGTTCTAACTGTTGCTTCTTGACTTACATACAAATTTCTCAGGAGGCAGGTGAGGAGGTCTGGTATTCCCATCTCTTGAAGAATTTTCCACAGCTTGTTGTGATCCACACAGTCAAAGGCTTTTTGGCACAGTCAATATAGCAGAAGTAGATGTTTTTCTGGAACTCTCTTGCTTTTTCAATGATCCAACATGTAGGGAATATGCTATGCACAGGACTGTACTATAATTAACAGGGCTTCTTTGAAAAATAAGAATGACTTTCTCATCACCCCCAGGAGAAGGGCTGGGAGCAGTAAAAAGTACATCATGGAAAGACATCTTGGAAACGTTCTCTCAGAAACTACACCTTTTGCAAGGATATAACCTGCTGGATGCAACAGCAGATGGGATTTCTCAATTAAACCCCATTCCTCACTTGAAAACTATCGGAGGATCGATGGCTGGTTTTATGTTAATTTTTATATGTCTTTTTTTCTGTTTCTACATAGTCTGCGGGCAACTCACCAAGAAAGTCAACGGACAACAACAGCAATTAACGACAAGCAAATTAGCAGTTGGCAAACAGCATAGAAGCTCTGGCTTCTATGACTATCGCTTTGGTCAGTAACCACAAAAAGTAAGCTTCAAAAAATAAAAAAGGGAGATATGTAGGGAATATGTTATGCACAGGCCTGTACTATAATTAATAGGGCTTCTTTGAAAAATAAGAATGACTTTCTCATTACCCCCAGGCAAAGGGCTGGGAGCAGTAAAAAGTACATCATGGAAAGACATCTTGAAAACAAGATGTTGAAGTACTGATGTGACTGATGGAAAACTATTAGTGACTGTTCCTGTAACCAGAGCCTTGAGGGAGTTGCTGAGAAAGGGCATCACTAAAGGGCTAAACAGAGTACTGAAAGGCCTGAAGGTTTGACATTAAGAACTGTGCAATGTATATCTTTATCCCCAATCTGAGATTGATATCAGATATCAGTATCAAAGAACAGATATTGATATCAGATATTATAGAACAGATATCTCTAGAGCATGTACAGGTAGATGTTAACAATAAAAGGCATGCAGGATTAGGATCTGGTCTTTTGCCTATGAATGGCACCAGCCCCGATCCCCACTTTATTTCTGAGCCTTATTTTTCCTTATTCTTATGCAGCACCAGTCCCTCAGGTCAGTTTGTTGTTGGGCTGGTCCCAACCAGCAATTTGATGTTGGCAATTTAATCTCTGGTTCCTCTGCCTTTTCTAAATCCAGCTTGAACATCTGGAAGTTCATGGTTCACGTATTGTTGAAGACTGGCTTGGAGAATTTTGATCATCACTTTGCTAGCATGTGAGATGAGTGCAACTATGCAATAATTTGAACATTCTTTGGCATTGCCTTTCTTTGGGACTGGAATGAAAACTGACCTTTTCCAGTCCTGTAGCCACTGCTGAGTTTTCCAAATTTGCTGGCATATTGAGTGCAGCACTTTCACAGCACCATCTTTTAGGATTTGAAATAGCTCAACCGGAATTCCATCACCTCCACTAGCTTTGTTTGTAGTGATGCTTCCTAAGGCCCACTTGACTTCACATTCCAGAATATCTGGCTCTAGGTGAGTGATCACATCATCGTGCTTATCTGGTCAGGAAGATTTTTTTTGTAAAGTTCTTCAATGTATTCTTGCCACCTCCTCTTAATATCTTCTGCTTCTGTTAGGTCCATACCATTTCTGTCCTTTACTGTGCCCATGTTTGCATGATAATATTCTCTTGGTATCTCTGATTTTCTTGAAGAGATCTCTAGTCTTCTGCATTCTATTGTTTTCCTCTATTTCTTTCTGACAGAATGTGGTCCACTGGAAAAGGGAATGGCAAACCATTTCAGTATTCTTGCCGTGAGAGCCCCATGAATAGTATGAAAAGGCAAAAAGATAGGATACCGAAAGATTAACTCCCCAGGTCAGTAGGTGCCCAATATGCTACTGGAGAAGAGTAGAGAAATAACTCCAGAAAGAATGAAGAGACAGAGCCAAAGCAAAAAAAAAAAAAAAAAATCCAGTTGTGGATATGACTGATGATGGAAATAAAGTCCGATGTTGTAAAGAACAATTTTGCATAGGAACCTGGAATGTTAGGTCCTGAATCAAGGCAAATTGGAAGTGGTCAAACAGGAGATGGCAAGAGTGAATGGCGACATTTCAGGAATCAGTGAACTAAAATGGACTAGAATGTGTGAATTAACTCAGATGACCATTATATCTACTACTGTGGGCAAGGATCCCTTAGAAGCAGTGGAGTAGCCATCATAGTCAACAAGAGTCTGAAATGCAGTACTTAGATACAATCTCAAAAATGACAGAATGATCTCTGTTCATTTTCAAGGCAAACCATTCAATATCACAGTAATCCAACTCTGTGCCCCAACCAGAAATGCTGAAGAAGCTGAAGTTGAATGGTTCTAATGAAGACCTACAAGACCTTCTAGAACTAACACCCCCAAAAGATGTCCTTTTCATTACAAGGGACTGGAACACAAAAGTAGGAAGTCAAGAGATACCTGGAGTAACAGGTCAATTTGGCCTTGGAGTACAGAATGAAGCAGAGCAAAGATTCATAGAGTTTTGCCAAGAAAATACACTGGTCATAGCAAACACCCTCTTCCAACAACACAAGAGAAGACTCTACACATGGACATCACCAGATGGTCAACATCGAAACCAGACTGATTATATTCTTTATAGTCAAAGATGGAGAAGCTCTATACAGTCAGCAAAAAACAAGATTGGGAGCTGACTGTGGCTCAGATCATGAACTCCTTATTGCCAAATTCAGACATAAATTGAAGAAAGTAGGGAAAACCACTAGACCATTCAGGATTATACAAATCCCTAGGATTATACAAGTGGAAGTGAGAAATAGATTCAAGGGATTAGATCTGATAGACAGAGTGCTTGAAGAACTATGGACAAAGGTACAGGAGGCAGTGATCAAGACCATCCCCAAGAAAAAAGTGCAAAAAGGCAAAATGGTTGTCTGAGGAGGCCTTACAAATAGCTGAGAAAAGAAGAGAAGCTAAAGGCAAAGGAGAAAAGGAAAGACATATCTCTATGTCTTAGTGAATAGTAATTTCTTTGTCCTGAACGTCCTTTTCATCCCCTTTACACTCTGATAATGGCACCCCACTCCAGTACTCTTGCCTGGAAAATCCCATGGACGGAGGAGCCTGGAAGGCTGCAGTCCATGGGGTCGCTGAGGGTCGGACACAACTGAGCGACTTCACTTTCACTTTTCACTTTCACACACTGGAGAAGGAAATGGCAACCCACTCCAGTGTTCTTGCCTGGAGAATCCCAGGGACAGGGGAGCCTGGTGGGCTGCCGTCTACGGGGTCGCACAGAGTTGGACACAACTGAAGTGACTTAGCAGCATAGTGAATTCCCAGTCAATCTTCAAAACCATGTTCAAGAATGCATTACTTCCTCCATGAAGTATCCCTTGACTCTTGCAAACATATGTACGTAATTACTTCACCTTCTAGCTTCTAGGTTAGTATATACAACATAGTCAATGTAACGTCACCCAAGGGAAGGAAATATGTCTTACTAATATTTATAACCCCAAACCTAAAACACATGTACATATGAGCACAAAAACACTAAACGAGTATGTTCATCATCCTAATGCTGCGTTAGCCTCAATTCACTTTCCTCATCCATATTCAATAACTGAGGCTGGGCTGAAAGCTGGCCCCCCAAAATGGTATGTCACTTCCTAATCTCTGTAACTTATAATAACATTAAATAGCCAAAGATGTGATTAAATTAAGGATCTTAAAAGGAGGTGCTTATCCTGGATTATGTGGGTAGGCCCTAAATACAATGACGTTTCCTTATAAGAAAAAGACTCAAAAGTAGGCAATATGACCAAGAAAGCAGATATCAGAGAAATGTAGTCACAAACCAAGGAATGCCTTAAACCACAGGAAGCTGAAAGAATGCTCTTTCCCTCTAGAGTATCGATCACCTTCTTGGCACTAAGGACTGGTTTCACAGCAGACAGTTTTTCTACCAACCTGGGGTAGCGGGTGGTTCAGGATGATTCAAGAGCACTACAGTAGGGTTTGTGCTCCTACGAGAATCTAATGCCACCACTGATCTGACAGGAGCAGCGGCTGCAAATACAGATAAAGCTTCGCTTTCTCACCCACCCATTGCTCACCTCCTGCTGTGTGGTCTGGACTGCGGACCCCTGCCCTAGAGCCTTTAAAGGGAGAGTGGCCCTTAATTTCAGACTTCTGGTCTCCAAACTATGAGAGAATAAATTGTTGTTGTTTTAAACTATCTGATGTGTGGCAAATTGTTATGGTAGCCACAGGTAAATAATACACTGGCTTTCTCTGCAGTCTATTTTTTCACAATGAATTTTAGCCAGTCTGTAAATTTCTTTCAGTTTTAAACTCTTTCCGTAGTCAAACTTTTCTAATTTTAGCCAGTCAACAGACAGGTATCAGTTCCTCACAGACCACCTAAATACATTAGGCACCTGAACTATACAATAAAAGAATTCCTATTATGTGTTTACCAAGTAAAAAATTCATAATGCAAATTATAAAAAGTACATAATTCAAACAACAATAAAAAGTAAAGCAGATTACTTTGATCAGCCCATTAATCAGTTAAGCACTTATTAGAAAGCAATTTTTAAAAGACATAGCACAACCCTTCTCCAAATACATCTTCCTAACTTTGCAACTATTACTCTCATAAAACCACACCCACACGTCCTTCCTACTACATCTTTAGACCAGTCCCAGCTCCACAGACCCACACATGAAATTTACTTTAACACAGGAGCTGTATTTCTTAAGAAGTGGTACAATGTCTACCCAAAAGGATGGTAATTCAAAATATTCTAAAAGCACAGCTGCTGATGCTCATGGAAAGCTTCCAAAACACATTCCATTAAAAAGCACATACTATGCTTTTGAACATTTCAAAACAGTGCTTTAAATACTACATGCCCCAAGGTTAAAAGTCTAGGGAGTACCCACATTGGGCATCACTTCACTTATAAACAAAACATTACAAATAAGTTACTTTAAAATTCAAGAGAATTCTATCTATACTAGTCAACCAAACAGCCTTTGGATGGCCATCCCAGGATGTCTTGTATACAAAAAATGTCACAACTTGACACCCTGCCAAAACCTGAAGTGCAGCTGGGAGCAGACCCTTCAAAGCCCTGGTAAGGTGCCAGGCCCTATAATTGTGATTTAGAAAGAAACGGGAGGGGAAGGAAAGAAGAAGGAAAGAAGATATGTATTAGAGTGGTTAGCAATCAACCACCAAAGCACTGAATTAAAATGTTATTCTATTCTTATAATTGCACTGTCTGCCTCCACACAGCTTAATTCACACAAAAGAATTCTGGGAAAGTATGATACAGTAACCAGTCAACCTCAAATGCTTAGCAATAAATTATAAAAGTCTCTGAAAAGTTGTGATCTGAAAAACAAAGATGACTCTTACCCAAACCATACTTCATTTTCCTATTTCTTTGTGTAGGCTCTATTACATATGAGGACTTACAAAAGATGTATGAGTACTTAATACCTTTGTGAGAGCTGCAAAGTCTTCTGTGCTCACACTCCCATATTTCTCCTAAAATAGAAAAGGTGGTAGCTCCTAACCATATGGCTTCTAACACAAAATGAAGGTTGTCTACAGATCCAACAACATATCCTGGAAATTATTTGTTTTTTAAATAAATTCTGATTTAACTATTTCCATGAGATTTATGCTCTAGTCTAGAAAGTTAAATAAATTTTAAAATGTGTTAGGACTTCAACTGATGTTTTTATTGGGGTTAATATAAGCATAAGCATCCAATTCTCATATTTGAGAATCTGCCAGAAAAAAATGTATAAAATTTTTCAGAGCCAAAAAAGGGAGATAAAAGTACACTGCTGCTGTGGCTGCTAAGTCGCTTCAGTCGTGTCCGACTCTGTGTGACCCCATAGACGGCAGCCCACCAGGCTCCCCCGTCCCTGGCATTCCCTAAGCAAGAACACTTTATGGGTTGCCATTTCCTTCTCCAATGCATGAAAGGGAAAAGTGAAAGTGAAGTTGCTCAGTCGTGTCCAACTCTTTGGGACCCCATGGACTGCAGCCTATCAGGCTCCTCCGTCCATGGGATTTTCCAGGCAAGAGTACTGCAGTTGGGTGCTATTGCCTTCTCCAATAAAAGTACACAATACAGGTTAATTTTAAAACCATTTACTTAAAAGAAGAAAAAAAAAGGATTAAACAATCAGTACTTACTGAGCGGATACTATATCATACTTACTGAGTGGTCCACTTACTCAAAGGGCTCTGAAGGAGATAAATATGCAGACCATCAAGTCAAGCTGACTTCTCAGCAAGGAAGAACGTGCCCATATTCAGAATACTATGGACAGTTTCTAAGTACCTATTTTATGCCCGACACCTTGCTGAGCACAGGGGTTCTGAAATAAAAGAAAATCTGTGCCCTCAAGGAATTCATGGTGGTCAGTGAAACATGGTAACAATAGCTAACTAAACAAAAATGAGAAAATTTACAATTTATTCCTTATTGTACTTAAATATTTTTTGTTGTGCGGGTATATTATCTATATAAAATTCAGGGCTTCCCTGGTGGTCCATTGGTAAAGAATCCTCCTTACAGTGCAGGGGACACTGGTTCAATCCCAGCTCAGGAAAGATTCCACATGCAACTAAGCCTGTGTTCCACAATTACTGAGCCCGTGCTCCAGAACCCAGGAGCCACAACTATCCAAGCCCGGGCACCCTAAAGCCTGTGCTCCACAACAAAAGAAGCCACCGCAATAAGCTGTCTGAGCTCCTGCAAGCCTAAGTGCGGCAACAAAGGCCCACCACAGCCAAAAATAAATTAAAAAGTGAATTCAGAAACTTTCAGAACTATAAAGCACAGTAATATATTTATAGGTAGTATGGGTGCACTTGGGAGAGAGGCCAAATGCTGCTGGAGAAGCTGTCAGGGAAGACTTCATAAAGACAGAAATCCTGAGCTAAGACAAAGAAAGGGATGCAAGGAATATCAAGTACCAAGGCATGGAGATGGAGAGATGACGTTGGAGGTAGAGGCTGACGGGTATGGGGGAGCGTTACCAGCCTGGAGAAGTAGGACAGAGTCCTGAAGTCAGGATGTAGAAGACTGGAGTTCATCCTGAGATCTAGGAGAGTCAACAAAAGGCTTTAAGCTTGTGGTAGGTAAGGGACAGTACAGAGTGGGTTCAGATTTGTAGTTCAGAACAACTACATTATCCAAGGTGTAGAACAGATCTGAGGTGGGGTGGGGAGTGAAAAAAAAAAAAAAAAGAGAGAGCTATTAGAAGTCCAGGAAAGCAAAGATGAAGGCCTCAACTACAAGACTGGCAGCAGGTATCAATAGGGAATAGTCTTGAAAATGAATCTGGAGGCAGAAGTAACAGGTGTTAGTAGTCAGATATTGATACACCTCTCAAAAACAAACAAAAAACAATCCACTTTTTTCAAAGACACCAAAAGGCCAAGAAGGAAATCAGGACTTTTTTTTTTCTTCTTTACAAATAAAATGGAATCCCAGTTAAAGCAGAAGACTGTTTCAAAGATGACAGTTACTTCAAGTACTAATCCTTCACATGAACAAAGAATAAAGCACAGGGACCTTTGCAAAGCATCTGAGTAAATGCAAATACCATCACAGTATCTCTAAATATCTACCTTTCTTCCATAGGGACTTCATCAGCAGAGGGGTAAATGCTAAAGCCAGCTCTGTCGGGAACAAAGACATAAAATAAGTATTTTGTTCCTTAACTGTCCACCTGCTGCTACTCCTCCTCATTCTTTCCTTCAAACAATCATCTCTATAGCAACACATTCTTAAGAAATCTGTGGGTGGAAAGCATATGTTTTTGCAAAAATATGAGAACTCAAGAACATGAGCTACTTTTTTTTCCCCTGTAATACAAGAGATACACAATATATCTTAAAAGACAACTGCAAAATATGAAACAAAAAAAACACACTTAAAAACAAGGAAATGTAAAAACTGGCATTGCACATTTACATGGAGTTTCTTTTTATAGGTTACAATGACACCTTGTGGCAAGATATTTTAAATTATAAGTTATCTTGAGAAATATTTCACAGCAGATATAATAAAACTGGTTTAGAAAATAAGACCAAGACCACACTGTGGAGGCACTATGAACATGTACAATAATCCATTTGGAACATTAAGGACAAGGAGGTTCCTCAAAACATTACAAACAGAGCTCCATATGATCCGTCTGCCTGCAATGCAGGAGACCCAGGTTCAATCCCTGGGTCAGGAAGATCTCCTGGAGAAGGAAATGGCAACCCACTCCAGTATTCTCGCCCGGAGAATCCCATGGACAGAGGAGCCAGACAAGGTACACCCCACGGGGTTGCAAGAGTCGGACACAACTTAGCGACTAAGCCACCAAAAGCACTTCTGGGTATTTACCTGAGGAAAACAAAAACGCCAAACTCAAAAAGATATATGTATCCCAATGTTTACTGCAGCAACCTTTATAGGAGCCAAGACGTGGAAACAAGCGAAGGGCCCATCAGTGGACTGAACACAGAAAATGTGGTGAGCTCTGTGCGTGGCACACGCGATGGAGCGTGATTTAGCCGTAAAAAAGAAGAAAATCCTGCCATTTCAACAACACGAATGGACCTTGATGACATTACGCTAAGTGAAATAAGTCAGACGAAGAAAGAAAAATACCGTATGATCTCTCTTAGCTGCAAAGTCTACACACAAGCACGTGAAAACATAAGCTCAAAGAAACAGAACAGAGTGGTGGTTGAGGTTGGGGGTGGTGGTGAGGGGAGAGTAATGGGTAAACTGCTTTGGGATTTTTGTTTTTCTTAGTTTATTTAAGTTGGAAAAATTAAGAACAAAAAATAAACTTTTAAAAATGTCACACTACTAGTAAGGCAAAAGCATCTTATGAAACTATTATTACAAAGTCATGCTATTGCCTCCACTTGAGCCAAAACTATAAGACTTTTTAAGTGATGCAATAACAAACAACTTTTATAATCTGAGACAAAACTGATAATGTTGGCAATACCTTTACATGAAAATGTTGACATATTGTTTACAAACTATGAAATAATCATATGTCATTAATCCTTTCTTACCAACTGAATCCTAAAAGATGACGCTGTGAAAGTGCTGCACTCAATATGCCAGCAAACTTGGAAAAATCCACAGTGGCCACAGCACTGGAAAAGGTCAGTTTTCATTCCAATCCCAAAGAAAGGCAATGCCAATAAATGCTCAAACTACTGCACAATTGCACTCATCTCACACGCTAGTAAAGTAATGCTCAAAATTCTCCAAGCCAGGCTTCAATAGTACATGAACCATGAACTTCCAGATGTTCAAGCTGGATTTCGAAAAGGCAGAGGAATCAGAGATCAAATTGCCAACATCCATTGGATTATCAAAAAAGCAAGAGAGTTCCAGAAAAACATCTACTTCTGCTTTATTGACTATGCCAAAGCCTTTGACTGTGTGGATCACAACAAACTATGAAAAATTCTTCAAGATGGGAATACCAGACCACCTGACCTGCCTCCTGAGAAATCTGTATGCAGGTCAAGAAGCAACAGTTAGAGCTGGGCATGGAACAACAGACTGGTTCCAAATCGGGAAAGGAGTCCATCAAGCTGTATATTGTCACCCTGCTTATTTAACTTATATGCAGAGTACATCATGAGAAACACTGGACTGGATGAAGCACAAGCTGAAATCAAGACTGCCAGGAGAAATATCAATAACCTCAGATATACAGATGACACCACTCTTGTGGCAGAAAGCGAAGAAGAACTTAACAGCCTCTTGATGAAAGTGAAAGAGGAGAGTGAAAAAGTTGGCTTAAAAACTCAACTTCAGAAAACTAAGATCATGGCATCCGGTCCCATCACTTCATGGCAAATAGATGAGGAAACAGTGGAAACAGTGGCAGACTTTATTTTAGGGGTTCCAAAATCACTGCAAATGGTGACTGCAGCCATGAAATTAAAAGACACTTGCTCCTTGGAAGAAAAATTATGACCAACCTAGACAGCGTATTAAAAAGCAGAGACGTTACATTGCCAACAAAGGTCGTTCTAGTCAAAGCTATGGTTTTTCCAGTAGTCATGTATGGATGTGAGAGTTGGACTATAAAAAAAAAGCTGAGTGCCAAAGAATTGATGCTTTTGAACTATGTTGTTGGAGAAAACCCTTGAGAATGTCTTGGACTGCAAGGAGATCCAACCAGTCCATCCTAAAGAAAATCAGTCCTGAATATTCATTGGAAGGACTGATTCTAAAGCTGAAACTCCAATACTTTGGCCACCTGATGCAAAGAACTGACTCACTGGAAAAGACCCTGATGCTGGGAAAAACGGAAGGTGGGAGGAGAAGGGGACAACAGAGGATGAGATGGTTGGATGGCATCACCGACTCAATGGACATGAGTTTGAGTAAGCTCCGGGAGTTGGTGATAGACAGGGAGGGCCTGGCATGCTGCAGTCCATGGTGTCACAAAGAGGTGGACACGACTGAGCAACCAAATTGAACTGAATTACCAATTGAACAGATAATAACATGAAAATTTTCAATATTAATCTGATAAATAAGAGAATAATGTAAACTACCTTTCATCAAGAGTTTACTATGTTTATTTACTAAACTATGCTAAACACTAGTAAACATAAACCTTATCAATGCAGTCTGCACACAATCACCTTTAATAACTGCTTTGAAATATTCTTCTCTCTTAGTGTCTTTAACACCATGATCACCTCCTATCTCCGATTCTTCTTGTTCTCCCTAATACGTATGTTCTTTCACTTACTCACCATGAGAATCTCTAGTCTGATGAAAAGTCAAGCTGCCTCTCTCACTGCCTGATGTATTACTGAGTTGGCCAGAAAGTTCTTTCAGGTTTTCCCGTAACATCCAACTTTCTGACCAACCCAATACATCTATCTGAATGACACTCAAATTTATACCCTCTCTCTCTTCCAGAGCTAACTCTTTACCACATGTCCCACCTACAGTGGAAGCTCAGCATAACAAGAATGAAACTCACTAACTTCAAACTTTCCACCTTCCTCCTTAAATTAAAAAAAAAAAAAATTACTACTACCATCCCCTTATTTCTTAGCACACAAACTATTCCCCCTCTCCTATCAGTAATAATTAATCCTACCTGTCTACCTGTCTGTTGATTTTAACCACTCTTTTCCATCACCATTTAGTGCAGAAATCTCAAATACTTTATATTTGGCTTATTTTAATAAAAACCTAAACAGTGTCCTGGATTTTGGCCTTTCCTCATCCTTACAATAGCTTACAAATATCTACCAGGACAATCCTCTTTATATACTGCTGCCATTATTGTAACGCCTACTATGCTGCTGCTGCTGCTGCTAAGTCGCTTCAGTCGTGTCCGACCGTGTGCAACCCCATAGACGGCAGCCCACCAGGCTCCCCCGTCCCTGGGATTCTCCAGGCAAGAATACTGGAGTGGGTTGCCATTTCCCTCTCCAATGCATGAAAGTTAAAGGTGAAAGTGAAGTCACTCAGTATCCTTCCTATTGTTTACTGGATCAAACCTACACTTCCCAGCCAAACTCAAAGCCCTGCATTAGCCAACTCCCCTTACAAATGCAAACAGTTTCATGTTGCTGCCCCACAGGACCCATTTGCTAGAGCAAATTAAGATGTTTGTCTCTCATACATGGGTTGCCTATTCTTACCTTCACAATATTTTTCATATGCCAAATTAAAATACCTTCTTAAATCTTTTCAACTAATCCACAAATCAAGATCAGAGTCAAACCTAAAATTCTACCATCTGAATAACCATAAAACTATTGCCAGAGCTTATAGTTAACTCTAAAAGTGAATGTAAGCAATAGCTTGTGCCCATCTTTCTGCCCCATAAATTTCTACCTTCCTTGTGCTTGCCTCACAGTATTTATTCTAAATTCTATCACATAGGCATTTTCCCTTTCATTAATTTATAACTAAGTAATCTATCTTTCCAAAGAGACTGAGATCCTCAAAGGTAAAACTACAATCATCTTCATTTTTGTTTATCACCACAGCTCCCAATTCCAGTAAACCGAGGTAATGACAGAAAAGTGATCCACAAAATTTCTGTGATGTTAGCCTACTTTCACAGAGGCTAACAGTGTAATTTAAGAGAAAGCTTAGGGAGAATATCATTAAGAACATCGTTTGCCAATCAATTATACACGCCTTCTGATATTTATCAATCAAAATATTTGTTTTCAAAAAGAATTCTAGGCAAGTGTTTGGTAATCAAAAGCTTTAAAAATGAACATATCCTTTGACCTAGCAATTTCACATGTAGGAAGTACTCTTAAGAAACTAATCAAGAGATGTGCACAAATATTTACGTTCAGGAGCCTTCTTCATTTATCATTTAACAAATGCTTATTGAGAACATGCATGCAAAGAGCCAACAGGAGTGGAAGAC
The DNA here is from genome assembly GCF_016772045.2 of Ovis aries. Taxonomy (NCBI): domain Eukaryota; kingdom Metazoa; phylum Chordata; class Mammalia; order Artiodactyla; family Bovidae; genus Ovis; species Ovis aries. Next base: position 130,695,475 of record NC_056056.1, read on the forward strand.
AGAATCAGATCCTTGCCTCCATGATGCTTACATCACGGAGCAATTTATAATGGATAAATAGGCTATAAAAAGTATATTTAATAGCAAGATACACTATATACATGGATCAAATTACTCAACATTAAGATGTTTATTCCTCTCAAATTCAGTGCAATGCCATTCAAAACTCCAGCAGACTTTTAAAAAATAGAAATTAACAAGTCAGTTTTAAATTCATGTGAAAACAAAAGGACTTGGAATTACAAAAACTCTGAAAAAAAAAAAAGTTGGAAAATTTGCCCTACCTGACTTCATAACTTATTAAAATGCTACAGAAATCAAAACAGTATGACATTCATATCAAGACAGACACACAAAGAGAGTCAAATTCACAAACAGACCCAAATATACATTAGTCAATTAATTTTTGATAAATATGCACAGTCAATTCAATGGAGAAAGGACAGTCTTGTCAACAAATGGTCCTGGGACAGCTGCCGATCCATGTGTAAAAACACACTTCAAGTCTTACCTCACATCGTACACAAAATGGACTCAAAATGCAAACACAAAACATAGTACAATAAAACTCTTAAAATCAAACATAGGAAATCGTCTTGATCTTGAGTTACAGATTTCTTAGATACAATACCAAAAGCATAATCCATTAAAGGAAACAAACTGACCAACTGGACTTCAAAATTAACAAAGAACTCCTTTAAAAGATACTAAAGGAACAGATAAGCAAGCCTGAAGGAATAATTTACAAACCATATATTGATAAAGGACTTGCATCCAATATTAAAAAATTGTCAAAATAATAAGAAAACTCAATTTCACAAAACAAAACAAAAAAATTGGCAAAAGATTTGAATAGGCACTTCACCAAGGAAGATACACGGATGGTTAACTGAACACATGAAAAAGTGTTAAATATCATTCGTCGTTAGTGAAGGGCAAATTGAAAACACAATGCAGGGACTGCCCTGGTGGTCCCGTGGTGAGGACTCCACTTGCCAGTTCATAGGACACGGGTTGAGTCCCTGGCCCAGGAAGATTTCACGTTGCAAGGCAACGAAGCCCACGCACCACAACTCCTGAGCCTGAGCTCCGCAACAGAAGACGCCACCACAAGCAGCCTGTGCACCGCAGCTGGACAGTAGCCGCCTCTCGCCTCAGCTAGAGGAGAGCCTGCATAGCAACAAAACCCAGCATGGTCCAACATTTATTAAAAGAACCCACAATCCAATATTACTAATTATGCACCTATTAGAATGGCTAGACTTTAAAAGGATGACCACACCAAGTATTAACTAGAATGCAGAGAAACTGCAGTTGTTAATAAACTGCTAATGGGAATGTACAATGGGAAAATCGTTTGGGAAAAACACTTGGAAGTCACTTAAAAATTAATCATACACTTACCACATAATCCAGTCATTTCATTTATAGGTAAACATGCAAGAGAAAAATATTTTTACACACATGGTGGAAGTAGCTTTATTTATGAGACTCAAATATGGATCCACCAAGAGGTAAGCAGGTAAACAACTTGTGATACATCCACACAAAGGAGCTACTCAGTAATAAAAGGAATGCATTAATGTGGGTGAATCTCAAAATAATTGTGCTAGGTGAAAAAAACTAAACAAAAATGAGTATACAGACGCTTTACCCTCTAAGCCACCAGGGGAGCCCCTATTATATCAAATTCTCTGAAATTCAAACTAACCTTAGTGACAGAAAGCAAATTGGTGGTTGCCTCGGAATGGAAATGACTGGCTGGTGGAGGGGGCAGAAGGAGGAAAGGATCTCAAAACAACATAAGGAAATTTGGGGTGTTACAAATATATGTAATACCTTGATTGTGGTAATAGTTTTACAGGTGTATACATATAACAAAACTTAAAATTGTTTACTTTTAAAAAGGTATACTTTATTATTATCAATTACATTCAATAAAGCTATTTTTAAAAATAAACATTATGAATTTTAGAAAAAAGATTTTCCTAAAAGAAATCTGTAGGCCCAGATGATGTCACAGTTAACTTTTTCTTAAAGAAAAATTAGTAACATTACACATGCATTTTCAGTTGCTTTAGTTATGTCTGATGCTTTGCAGCCCTATGGAATGTGGCCTGCCCGGGCTCCTCAGTCCACGGAATTCTCCAGCAAAAGTGCTGGAGTGGGCTGCCACGCCCTCCTCAAGGGGATCTTCCCAACCCATACAGTGATTCTGGAGCCCAAAACTATAGAGACTATAATGCAATCAGCCTCTTGCACTATAGGCTAATTCTTCACTGCTGAGCCACCAGGGAAGCCCTTTAATAAATTTTTTTTAATGTTACAAAAGAAGAAAAAACAAATTATAAAAACGTACAGCCCTTATTTTGCAAAAGCATGTTTACATTACTATATATGCAGAGGAAAAAAGAGAAGATAGACATAAAAATACTAATAAGATTATCTCTGAATCATAGGCTTGCCTTTATTATTTGTGCATTTCCTGTCATTGTGCATCACTAAGTCGTGTCCAACTCTTTGCAACCCCCTGAACTGCAGTACAGCAGGCTTCCTCGTCCTTCACTATCTCCTCGAGTTAGCTTAAATTCATGTCCACTGAGTCAGTGATGCCATCCAACCATCTCATCCTCTGTCATCCCCTTCTCCTCTTGCTCTCAATCTTTACCAGCATCAGGGTCTTTTTCAATGAGTCAATTCTTCGCATCAGGTGGCCAAAGTATTGGGAGATACAACTTCAGCTTCAGTCCTTCCAATGAATATTCAGGATTGATTTCCTTTAGGAGGGACTGGTTTGGTCTCTTTGAGTTCAAGGGACTCTCAGGAGTCTTCTCCAACACCACAGTTCGAAAGCATCAATTCTTTGGCACTCAGCCTTCTTTACAGTCCAGCCCTCACTTCACACATGACTACTGGAAAAACCATAGCTTTGACTATATGGACCTTAGTTGGCAAAGTGATGTCTCTGCTTTTTAATACGCAGTCTAGGTTTGTCATAGCTTTCTTCCAGGGAGCAAGTGTCTTTTAATTTCTTGGCTGTCGTCACCATCTGCAGTGATTCTGGAGCCCAAGAAAATAAAAGTCTGTCACTGTTTCCATTTTTTCCCCATCTATTTGTCATGAGGGGATGGGACCAAATGCCATCATCTTAGTTTTTTTGTTGAGTTTTAAACCAGCTTTTCCACCCTCCTCTTTCATCTTCATCAAGAGGCTCTTTAGCTCCTCTTCACTTTCTGCCATAAGGGTGGTGTCATCTGCAATATCTGAGGTCATTGATATTTCTCCCGGCAATCTTGACTCCAGCTTGTGTGTCATCCAGCCTGGCATTTCGCACAATGTACTCTGCATATAAGCTAAATAAGCAGGTGACAGTACACAGCCCTGACATAATCCTTTCCCAGTTTGGAACCAGTCTGTTGTTCCACGTCCAGTTCTAACTGGTGCTTCTTAACCTGCCACAGGTCTTGACCTTCTTGACCTGCAAACAGGTTTCTCAGGAGGCAAGTCAGGTGGTCTGGTACTCCCATCTCTTTAAGAATTTTCCACAGTTTCTTGTGATCCACACAGTCAAAAGCTTTAGTGTAGACAATGAACCAGAAGTAGGTAGTCTTTTGGAATTCCCTTGCTTTTTCTCTGAACCGGCGGATGGTGGCAATTTGATCTCTGGTTCCTGCACCTTTTCTAAATCCAGCTTGAACATCTGGAAGTTCCCAGTTCACATACTGCTGAAACCCAGCTTGAAGGGTTTTGAGCTAATCTTGCCAGCATGTGAAATGCTTTAGTATGGTAATTTGAACATTCTTTGGCATTGCCTTTCTTTGGGATTGGAATGAAAACTGACCTTTTCCAGTCCTATGGCCACTGCTGAGTTTTCCAAATTTGCCGACATATTGAGCGCAGCACTTTAACAGCACCATCTTGTAGGATTTGAAACAGCTCAGCTGGAGTTCCATCACCTCCACTAGTGTTGTTCACAGTGCTGCTTCCTCAGGCCCACTTGACTTCACACTCAAGGATGTCTGGCGCTAGGTGAGTGGCCACATCGTCAGGGTGACCATTAACGTCTGTTTTGTGCAGTTCCTCTGTGTGTTCTTGCCACTTCTTCTTAATATCTTCTGCTTCTGTTAGATCCATACCATTTCTGTCTTTTATTGTGCCCATCTTTGCATGAAACGTTCCCTTGGTATCTCTAAGTTTCTTGACAAGATCTCTCGTCTTTCCCATTCTATTGTTTTCCTCTATTTCTTTGCATTGTTCACTTAAGAAGGCTTTCTTATCTCTCTGCTTGCTATGCTCTGGAACTCTGCATTCAGTTGGGTATATCTTTCCCTTTTTCCTTTGCCTTCTCTTCTCAGCTATTTGTACGGCCTTCTCAGACAACCACTTTTGCCATCTTGCATTTCTTTTTCTTGAGATGGTTTTGGTCACCACCTCTGTACAATGTTACGAACCTCGGTCCACAGTTCTTCAGATCCTGTCTATCGGATGTAATCCCTTAAATCTATTTGTTACCTCCACTGTATAATCATATAAGGGATTTGATTTCCTGTACTTTTCTTATTTTACAACAAACACAGGTTATTATGTTTATAATCAGAGGGAAAATGTTTTTGAGGAAAAAGGAGAGGAACCTCCAAGTCTACTTGAAGACTAGAGTGGTGGCGGGGGGTGGGGGGAGGGAGTCTCTCCCTTTCAGACCAGAAAACAGTGACCAAATATTAAAGAGTGTAAGACTTGAAATTCTATCTCCCACTTTCGTAAAAACACCCAGAAGATCTCAAATCCCATTCCCTTCTATGCAAGTTTATGTAATAAACTGAAAAATACGATTTTTTAAATGTAGCTCTTTTCAGCATCAGATCCATACTTTATAAAGTTAACCATATCTATAACTCAACTTATAATTCCGTTATCAATATAACTGCCTTTTATCTACAGTTTAATAATTACCAATTAAACTTCTTTTTCAAATTAAATCCTATAGAATCCTATATTAGAACAGACTGTGTCATTTTTATCCATATTAATAATAAAAAATTTAAGGTCATAACACTATTTTAAAGATACATCAGACCTTTTATTCTTTATCAGTTAATATGCTGTTGGTATCTTGAGTTTTAAAATCCAGCTATACACCACAGTTGAAATATATATACTGTGTATGTCTTTTATTATGGCTTTGGGAAATGTAGTTAAACAAAATTCAAACCACACCTTGACAGAATCCTGAAGTACTTTCCATTCAGTTTTGCAGAATTGATCAATAAAGGTTAATCCAAGCTTCTTAATATAATATACAAAACCCTCCACAATCTGGGCCCTCTCTACCCTTTCATCCTCATCTCTTACAACTCCCTCATATGTACTTCTGTCCTAACAACATTAAACTGCTTTTAGTTCATTGAACATACCATGCTTTTTCTCATCCCATGCTGATCTCTCTACCTAGAACTCAATCTCCTAATCTCACCCTTCACTCATTTTTATATTCAGTCATTCTTTCCTTCTGATAGTTTTGCTTGGATGTCTTCCTTTTCCATTTATCCCAATCCATTCTGAGTTAAGAATCCTTAAGAGTTCTTCCAGAATGCCACAAATTTATCGCTATCAATGTATGTACTTTACCACAATATAATCAACTATTTGTATACCAATCTCTCTCACTAGGCAAAGACCTCCTTGGGATCAAAGATTAGGTCTTAGCCATCTCTATACCCCCAAAACCCTATACAATAGCTAGAACATGAAGGTAGTTAATAAACACTTGCTAAATGAACAGTAAGCAGTTTCTTCCACTGATCAAAAGGATAAGAAACACAAGAAACTAGCTCAGAATTCCCCAAACCCAAGTGCCTTATAGTTTGAGGCTTGAGGGAAATCATGAAATTTAATTCATGTACATTTGGAGTGATCAATAAATGTCTAATATTGTGCAGAGGATTATGAGTAATATAAAAAAATTTATCCTCCTGAGAGAAGAATACCATACATAAATCAAAAAACAGACCTCCTATTTCCAGCCTGACTGAATGAACAGGTCAACAAATCCTTTCCACAGAACAGTCATAAAAACAGCCATACCAGTGCTCTGGAATTCAATCAAAGGCATTCAACAAACTGAAGTGTTTATTCACAAAAGCTGCCAAATTCTGCGTAAGAGCATAAACAACATTGGATAAGAAAACTCTGGATAGGAACATGCTCCAGAAACTGGTAACATCACACTTAACTGTAAAAATCTGTGTACTTTCCCCCCAAGACCAGGAACACTCATCCTCTCACTGAAGAGTCTGACCCACACAATAAGGCAAAAATAAATAAACGAATGCATCAACATTCAGACTAGAAATGAGGTAGAAATATTTTATTCACAGACATGATTACCTATGTAAAAACAATATATAAAAGCTGATTGCATGTTTTATGTGCCAGCAATGTACAATCTAAAAATCAAACTATGGAAACTCCATTCTCATTAGAACCAAAAATGATCAAATTCTTAGGAATAAATTTAATAGAAATACAAGACTTATATACCGAAAATTTTAAAGTGTTGAAAGTAAAGATTTAAATGGACAGACATTACATGTTTATGAATGGGAAGCCCCAATTTTAAGTTAGCAATTCTTCCCATGTTGATCTATAGATTCAATGAAAATTCTATCAAATCCCAGGAAATTTTGTAAAAATTTACAAACTGATCCTAAATGTTCTATGTAAATAGAAAGGATCTAGAATCACTTTTGAAAAAGTTAGGGGATTTAACACTACCCATCTTGAAACTTACTATATAACACTATAGGTATCTAGACAGCATGGTACTCAAGTGCAGGGATATAGACAAAATAATTAACACTCTAGAAATAAATTCAAATTATAGGCAACTGATTTTTTTTTTTAACAAAGGCTCCAATACAATCCAAGAGGGAAAAGAGCAGCCTTTTTAACAAATGGTTCTAGGACAAATTGGTAGCCACTTGGCATAAAAATAAAAAAGAAATTTAATTCAATATGAATCTTAAATCTAAATGAAGGAGCTAAAAGAAAACTCAGAAATCTTTGTGACCCTGAATTATGCAAAGTTTTGAAATACAAAGTCAAAAATGCTCTTTATTGTTGTTCAGTTGCTTAGTTGTGTCTGTCTCTTTGAGACCTCATGGACTACAGCACCAGTCTGCCCTGTCCTTCACCATCTACTGGAGTTTGCTCAAATTCACGTTCATTGAGTTGATGATGCCATCCAATCATCTCAAATATCAAAATATTGATATACTGATACAAGCCATAAAAGAAACAAATGATATATTATACTTCATTAAGAACTCTGCACTTCAAAGACACCAGTAAGAAAAAAGCCATAAACTGACAGAAAGTCTCTGTAAATCTCTGATTAAAAAAAAAACCTTTATCAAAAAAAAACTTTATCCAGAATATAGAAACTTTTACACCTCAGTTAAAAAAAAAAAAAAGCTAAAAAATGAGCAGAAGATTAGAACAGATGTTCCACCAAAGGCTTATAAATGGGTAATAAGCATATTTAAAGGGCTTTCCCAATGGCTCAGCAGGTAAAGAGACTGCCTGCAATGCAGGAGACACAGGAAACTGCAGATTCGATCCCTTGGTCAGGAAGATCCCTTGGAGAAAGAAATGGCAAGCCACTCTAGTATTCTTTCCTGAAATATCCCATGGACAGAGGAGAATGGCAGGCTACAATCCAAAGGGACACAGAGAGTCAGACACGACTGAGTGACTAGCACACAAGCACATGAAAAACTCAACATCATTTGTATTTAGGGAAATGTAAATTAAAATCAGGAGTCTACTGATTGGCAGCAACAGTTACTCAGTGGAATGGCTGTAATAAAAAAGACAGATGATACCAAGTGTTGATGAGAATGTGCAGAAACTGGAACCCTTGTACAATTTTGATGGGAATGTAACTGGTCACTTTCGAAAACAAAATTTCGCAGTTTCAGAAAAGATTAAAAATAAATTCTGGGGACTTCCCTGGTGGTCCAGTGGTCAAGAATCTGTCTACCAATGCAGGGGAAACAGGTTTGATTCCTGCTCCTGGAAGATTCCCAGGAGCATGCCCGGGGCAGCTAAGCCATTGCTCCCTAACAAGAGAAGCCACCACAATGAGAAGCCACCATACCGCAATTACAGAGTAGCCCCCACTCACTGCAACTAGAGAAAGCCTTCACACAGCAATGAAGACCCAGAGAAGCCAAAAATGATAAATTTTACACACGCACACACCAAAAAAAAAAACACATTCTCAACCGTTGTTAGAGCACTTCTGTAGAGTTTTCTTCCCATCAACCAATTCACTAACTGTAGACTTCTAAAATTTAATTCAGTCTTGACAATAACGACCCAGAAGTAGTGCAGATCCCACAGTTTAAGGGCTCAGTCCATGTGGTGCTCCCACCTTGGACACCAGTCATACGTCCCACTTCTTCAGGTGGTGCTCCACTTTAGGTGGTGCTCCCACTTGGACCCCAGTCGTGAGTCCCAGGTTGCCACCTATACTTCTGACCAACCACCTGAAAGTCAGGAGTTCCATGACTCTCTCCTTAGGTTTGATAATTTGCTAAAATGGTTCACAAAACTCAAGAAAACAATTTACTACTGCTGCCTTATTATAAAGGCTACAACTCAGGAGCAGCCTATGCAAAGGCTGCATGGTACAAAGTCTGGGGAAAGAGGCACAGAGCTTCTCCCCTCAGGGAAAGCCACTCTTTCAGCACCTGTGTTCATCAATTGAGACACTCTCAGAATTGCATTGCTCAAGAGTTTTTACAGAAGTCTAGTCTCCCTTCCTTCTTCCCAGAAGTTAGCGGGTAAGGCTGAAAATTTCAACAGTCTCATCACATGGTCTTTCTGGTGACCTGTCCCTTCTGAGGATCTAAGGACCCCTTCTAAACCACATTAGCATAAACTTGGGTGTGATCAAAAGGGGCTCATTAAGAATAACAAAAAAAATGGGTCTCCAGTTCAACATGGCGTAATAGAAGGACATGTGCGCATCTCCTCCTGCAAGAGCACCAAAATCACAACCAGCTGTTGAACCACCATCGACAGACAATGCTGGAACCCATCAAAAAAGATACCCCGTGTCCAAAGACAAAAAAGAAGCCAGAGAGAGATGGGAGGGGAAGCACAACCACCATCAAATCCAATCCCATACCCGCCGGACAGGTGACCCACAAAACTGGAGAACAATAATACCAGAGAAGTTCTCCCATTGTTGTGAAGGTTCTGAACTCCATGTCAGGCTTCCCAGCCTGGGGGATTTTATAGAAGGACTGGGAACCCCCAGGGAATCTGACCTTGAAAGCCAGTGGGATTTGATTATAGGAGTTCCACAGAACTGAGGGAAACAGAGACTCCAGCCGTGGAGGGTGCACACCAAGACCCAGAGGAATGACCCCACAGGAGACTGAACCAAACCTAGCTGCTAGTGTTGGAGGGTCTCCTGTGGAGGTGTGGGCTGGCAGGGGCTCACTACAGGGACACAGCACTGGTAGCAGCAGCAGTCTGGGAAGGTCCCCCTTGGCATAAACTCTTTTGGAGGTCGCCACTAACCCTACCATAGAGCCCACAGTTCCCAGGGCTGGGTCACCTCAAGCCCAACAGCTACCAAGGAGGGAGCACAACCCCACCCATCAGCAGATAATGTGGATTATAGATTACTGAGCAAGGCCCTGTCCACCAGAGCAAGACCCAGTTTTTCGAACACCAGTCCCTCCCATCAGGAAGCTTACACAAGCCTCTGAGCCTCCTCCATCAGAGGGCAGACAGAAGAAGGAAGAAGAACCACAATCCCACAGTGGCTAAAACAAAACTGCATTACAGAAAGTTAATCGGGATAAAAAGCAGAAAGTTATGTCCCAGGTGAAGGGACAATATAAAACCCCAGAAAAACAACTAGCTCAAGTGGAGATAGGCAACCTTCCAGAAAAAAATTCAGAATGATAGTGAGAAAACAATGGAGAAGATGCTAGAAATGTTTACGAAAGACCTGCAGGAACTAAAGAACAAACAAACAGAGATGAATAATACTCTAGAAGGAATCAATAGCAGAAAAACAGATAAATGACCTGGAGGACAAAATGGTGGAAATCACTTCTGCAGAACATAGAAAACAGAATGAAAAGAAATTAAGACAGTCTAAGAGACCTCTGGGACAACATTAAATGCACCACAGGGGTCCCAGAAGGAGAACAGAGACAAAAGGAACCTGAGAAAATATTTGAAGAGTAAATAGCTGAAAAATTCACTAACATGGGAAAGGAAATAGTCAACTAAGTCCAGGAAGCAGAGTCCCAGGCAGGATAAATGCAAGGAAGAACACACCAAGACAGATAATAATCAAAGTGACAAAAATTAAAGACAAAGATAAAATATTGCAAGTAACAATGGAAAAACGACAAATAACATAAATGGGAACATCCATCAGGCTATCAGCTGATTTCTCAACAGAAATTCTACAAGCCAGAAGGGAAAAGCATGATACATTTAAGGCGATGAAAGGAAAGAACCTACAACCACAAACACTTTACCCAGAAAGACTCTCATTCACATTTGATGAAGAAATCAAAAGTTTCCCAGACAAGCAGAAGCTTAAGAGAATTCAGCACCACCAAACTCGCTTTACAACAAATGCTAAAGGAATATCTCTAAAAAGAAAACAAAAGACAAGGAAAAGACCTACAGAAAGTAAACCCAAAACGATTAAGCAAACAGTAATAGGATTATATATATTGATAATCACCTTAAATGTAAATGGATTAAATGCGCCAACCAAAAGACACAGACTGGCTGGGCAGATGAAAACAGGTGCCCGCATACACTTCTACTCACCACACCACTCTTGCCTGACTCCCCAAATTGTATGCAATTATTTTATACTGTTAGGTTAATCATGTTCCCATTATGGCTTGCAATTTTAATTATCTTTTATTTTTTGTCTGGCTCTTCAGTGTGAAAATTGATCAACATCTTTCACTATTATGACTATGTTAACTATTACTCACCCAATACCACTGTATCATGATTGGTCAACAGAAAAGTAATATAGAACTCTATATCACCAAAATTACCATTTAATAGAAAAGCCTGTAATCATTTTCTAAAATCCAGATGCATATGAGAATTATTTTGGAATTTTTTGAAAAATACAAATGCTAATGGACAACGTGGAAGAAATGGACAAATTCTTAGAAAAGTACAACTTTCCAAAACTGAACCAGGAAGAAATAGAAAACCTTAACAGACCCATCACAAGCACGAAAATTGAAACTGTAATCAGAAATCTTCCAGCAAACAAAGGCCTAGGTCCAGACGGCTTCACAGCTGAATTCTACCAAAAATTTAGAGAAGAGCTAACACCTATCCTACTCAAACTCTTCCAGAAATTGCAGAGGAAGGTAAACTTCCAAACTCATTCTATAAGGCCACCATCACCCTAACACCAAAACCTGACAAAGATGTCACAAAAAAAGAAAACTACAGGCCAATATCACTGATGAACATAGATGCAAAAATCCTCAACAAAATTCTAGCAATCAGAATCCAACAACACTTGAAAAAGATCATACACCATGACTCTAAGTGGGCTTTATCCCAGGGATGCAAAGATTCTTCAATATCTGCAAATCAATCAATGTAATTCACCACATTAACAAATTGAAAAATAAAAGCCATATGATTATCTCAACAGATGCAGAGAAGGCCTTTGACAAAATTCAACATCCATTTATGGTAAAAACTCTCCAGAAAGCAGGAATAGAAGGAACATACCTCAACATAATAAAAGCTATATATGACAAACCCACAGCAAACATTATCTTCAATGGTGAAAAATTGAAAGCATTTCCCCTAAAGTCAGGAACAAGACAAGGGTGCCCACTTTCACCGCTACTAGTTTTGGAAGTTTTGGCCACAGCAATCAGAGCAGAAAAAGAAATAAAAGGAATCCAAATTGGAAAAGAAGAAGTAAAACTCTCACTGTTTGCAGATGACATGATCCTCTACATAGAAAACCCTAAAGACTCCACCAGAAAATTACTAGAGCTAATCAATGAATATAGTAAAGTTGCAGGATATAAAATCAAGACACAGAAATCCCTTGCATTCCTATACACTAATAATGAGGAAGTAGAAAAAGAAATTAAGCAAACAATTCCATTCACCATGGCAACAAAAAGAATAAAATACTTAGGAATATATCTACCTAAAGAAACTAAAGACCTATACATAGAAAACTATAAAACACTGATGAAAGAAATCAAAGAGGACAACTAATAGATGGAGAAATATACCATGTTCATGGATTGGAAGAATCAATATAGTGAAAATGAGTATACTACCCAAAGCAATTTACAAATTCAATGCAATCCCTATCAAACTACCAGCCACATTTTTCACAGAACTAGAACAAATAATTTCAAGATTTGTATGGAAATACAAAAAACCTCGAATAGCCAAAGCAATCTTGAGAAAGAAGAATGGAACTGGAGGAATCAACTTGCCTGACTTCAGGCTCTACTACAAAGCCACAGTCATCAAGACAGTATGGTACTGGCACAAAGACAGACATATAGATCAATGGAACAAAATAGAAAGCCCAGAGATAAATCCACACACATACGGACACCTTATCTTTGACAAAGGAGGCAAGAATATACAATGGAGTAAAGACAATCTCTTTAACAAGTGGTGCTGGGAAAACTGGTCAACCACTTGTAAAAGAATGAAACTAGATCACTTTCTAACACCCCACACAAAAATAAACTCAAAATGGATTAAAGATCTAAATGTAAGATCAGAAACTATAAAACTCCTAGAGGAGAACATAGGCAAAACACTCTCCGACATAAATCACAGCAGGATCCTCTATGATCCACCTCCCAGAATTCTGGAAATAAAAGCAAAAATAAACAAATGGGATCTAATTAAAAGTAAAAGCTTCTGCACAACAAAGGAAAATATAATCAAGGTGAAAAGACAGCCTTCTGAATGGGAGAAAATAATAGCAAATGAAGCAACGGACAAACAACTAATCTCAAAAATATACAAGCAACTTATGCAGCTCAATTCCACAAAAATAAACGACCCAATCAAAAATGGGCCAAAGAACTAAATAGACAGTTCTCCAAAGAAGACATACGGATGGCTAACAAACACAGGAAAAGATGCTCAACATCACTCATTATTAGAGAAATGCAAATCAAAACCACAATGAGGTACCACTTCACACCAGTCAGAATGTCTGCATCCAAAAGTCTGCAAGCAATAAATGCTGGAGAGGGTGTGAAGAAAAGGGAACCCTCTTACACTGTTGGTGGGAATGCAAACTAGGACAGCCACTATGGAGAACAGTGTGGAGATTCCTTAAAAAATTGCAAACAGAACTGCCTTATGACCCAGCAATCCCACTGCTGGGCATACACACCAAGGAAACCAGAATTGAAAGAGACACAAGTACCCCAATGTTCATCGCAGCACTGTTTATAATAGCCAGGACATGGAAACAACCTAGATGTCCATCAGCAGATGAATGGATAAGAAAGCTGTGATACATATACACAATGGAGTATTACTCAGCCGCTAAAAAGAATATATTTGAATCAGTTCTAATGAGATGGATGAAACTGGAGATGATTATACAGAGTGAAGTAAGCCAGAAAGAAAAACACCAATACAGTATACTGACACATATATATGGAATTTAGAAAGATGGCAATGACGACCCTGTATGCAAGACAGCAAAAGAGACACAGATGTGTAGAGCGGACCTTTTGGACTCAGAGGGAGAGGGAGAGGGTGGGATGATTTGGGAGAATGGCATTGAAACATGTATACTATCATGTAAGAATCGACTCACCAGTCTATGTCCGATGCAGGATACAGCATGCTTGGGGCTGGGGCACGGGGATGACCCAGAGAGATGTTATGGGGAGGGAGGTGGGAGGGGGTTCATGTTTGGGAACGCATGTACACCCGTGGTGGATTCATGTCAATGTATGGCAAAACCAATACAGTATTGTAAAGTAAAATAAAGTAAAAATAAAAAAATTTTTTTAAAAAGAAAAGAAAAATACAAATGCTGAGGAATTGCTTTTTCACCAAAGCTCCACATAGGTATGTGTCTAATCAGCAGCCATGTTTAAAAACAACTAGACTATATGATGATCTTTTACTTTTATCTAGTTTGTTTCACTTTTTCTATTTCATATTCAGTGCTCTCATTTAGTTTGTTTTCCAATTTCTCCATCTTTAATGTTCTTTCTCAAGTCCTTATCAAGTATAACAGAAAAGCTTTTGTATACATAAATATAAATAATATGTATAACATATATTTTAGAAAACTTGTGAATTTTTGCCTAAAAAATTTATGACATTTTGATTCCATTTGTTTGATTCAGTACGAACAGAATACTAGATTTCTAACTAAAAAAAAAAATTTGATATGCAACAAGCAACAAACTGTGTGGATCACAACAAACTGTGGAAAATCCTTAAAGAGATGGAATTACTAGACCACCTTACCTGCCTCCTGAGAAACCTGTATGTATGTCAAGAAGCAACTGATAGTACCAGACATGGAACAGTGGACTGGCTCAAACTGGAAAAGGTGTACATCAAGGCTGTATACTGTCACCATGTGTAGGGAACAAGGTATAAGGAAGGTTGAGAAGTGCTTGCAAACGAGACTCTCAACCAGGGCTGAACATTCTTGCAAATGAGATGTTCAGCTAAGAATCCTCTGTTTGTTCCCGTGGGAAAAGAACATTTCTTGCACACAAGGATGTTTCTCTGATTCCTCAAAAGGAACAGACCCAGGGACAAAACGGATTCTAAGTTGATAAGGAAGTTCCAAAACAAAGTCTTAGCTGCAGTAAATAAGTTAAGGTAAAGGTTATCTCGCCCTGCGCCTGCGCACTGTATACTCGCTGAATTATGGTGTTTGGCAACTTGCCGTGTAGATTGTTGTGCAAAGGATATAAAGTAAAGCAGCTGTAAGAAGCAAGGGGTTAAAGTAAAAAGATTCAAACCACTCTGCAGTGTTGGTGTTTCATTCCGTCGCCAGCAACCATGCTTATTTGGCTTATATGCAGAATACATCATGCAAAATGCCAGGCTGGATGAAGCTCAAGCTGGAATCAAGACTATGAGGAGAAATACCAAAAACCTCAGATATGAAGATGACACCACCCTTATGGCAGAAAATGAAGAAGAACTGAAGAGTCTCTTGATGAAGGTAAAAGAAGAGTGAAAAAGCTGGCTTACAACTCCACATTCAAAAAACTAAGATCACAGTCCCATCACTTTGTGGCAAACAGATGGCAGAAAAGTGGAAACAGTGACAAAGTTTACTTTCTTAGACTCCAAAATCAATGTGGATGGTGTACGCAGCCAAGAAATTAAAAGACGCTTGTTCCCTGGAAGAAAAGCTATGACAAATCTCAACAGTGTGTATTAAAAAGCAGAGACATCACTTTGCTGACAAAGGTCCATATAGTCAAAGCTATGGTTTTTCCAGTAGTCATGTATGGATGTGAGAGTTGGACCATAAAAAAGGCTGAACACCAAAGAACTAATGCTTTCAAACTGTGGTGTTAGAGAAGACTCTTGAGAGTTCCTTGGACTGCAAGGAGATCAAACCAGTCCATCCTAAAGGAAACCAACCCTGAATATTCATTGGAAGGGCTGATGCTGAAGCTGAAACTCTAATACTTTCGCCACCTGATGCAAAGAGCCAATTCCCTGGAAAAGACCCTGATGCTGGCAAAGATTGAGGGCAGGAGGAGAAGGGAGTGACAGAGGATGAGATGGTTGGATGGCATAACTGACTCAATGGGCATGAGTTTGAGCAAATGCAGGGAGAAAGTGAAGGACAAGAAAGCCTGGCACGCTGCAGTTCATAGAACTGGAAAGAGTTGGACATGACTTAGTGAGTATAATTGGTAGAGCCAAGATTTTAATTTTCAATCTCAGGATTCAGGCCCCCAAAACATGTACTTCTTCATCTCTGATATGATGCTAACACAAAGACTTACCCCATTTGCAACTCCAGATCTTTGTAGAGATCATCTTTGCATTGATGAGTTTACATTTACATAGCTACTCTGTGCTTCTTGACTAGCAGCTTCCATTTAAACAATAAAGTGTGATATACATTCCCTCCCTGCATTCCAAAACTCTGCCTTCTCTGGTTTTGCTCCCTACTCTTTTGCTCCACCTTCTCATTACATGCTGATGTTCACCAGCCCCTGTCTACACCCAGGATCTTAACTACTACCATGGCTGACAACTTCTGACTCTCTCTCTCCAATTCAGAGAAACTCCGGTTTTGCTTGTCTGATTAATTCCCTCCAGGCCACTCTCAGATTACTCTTACAGAATTCAGACGAGGCATTCCTCAAACACAGTGTGCCATGTCTGCAGGTCTAGGTCAGTGGTCTTCCCTACATGCCCCCAGTGAGAGAAGCTGCTCAGTCGTGTCCGACTCTTTGCGACCCCATGGACTGTGCGGGCTCCTTCGCCCACGGAATTTTCCAGGCAAAGATACTGGAGCGGGTTGCCATTTGAACACACTCTTATTTATTTACTGGATTTATATTACAAATTATCCATTCCTCCCACCAAAGCTGCTTGAGACTATGTCTTACTCACAATCTGGTACTCTGGTATCTAGCATAGTGAAAGACACATAATGGACACTCAAATATTGACTAAACCAAAGAACAGAAGAAATAATATTTGCTTTAAATTGGAAGGATATAATTTCTTAAAGAATTCTTTGCGAATATATTTTTTCAAGTGAGAAAATAGGCCAAGAAAGGTTAAGTGACTTAGTCAAGCTATGGTCGCCTGAGTCATAATTCTCTTCCCACAAAATCAGGGTGCCTATCAATTCATGCTTATTGATCTACCCTATCAATGAACCTCTAAAAGTAATATTAAAATGTTATCTAATGAAGAACCATTTCAACTTCATCCATTCCAGCTCTGGCTGGCTATATCAGTTGTAAAGAACTCTGATATTAATTATTATTTACCAGTTTTTTTCTGTCTAGAATAATCTTTAATTGAACCAGTCTTTTCACATGTTCTTCACATGCAATTCAATATATATTTATCTTGCATCTCTATGTGGAAAACATGAATGCTATAATTTGTCAGCACTAAAAAAAAAATACGTAATTATATCATAGGTAATTTCAGTTTGTCTCCCTTAATGTGATTCAGTTGAAAAAAACAGACTGAATCTGAACACTAGAGATAGGCACTGCAACTTCATTGGGAAAATCCCTGTAGCCCAAAGCTAATGTTGCCAGTGGTTGCTATGCTCGACCGCAATCGTGTTACTGGGCAACAACTCAGAAGGTAAGACAGCCAGCTCACTAAGAAGCAACTGAATCAAACCAAGATTTATAAAAGGACTCTGAGACTCAACTTTTTAATACCTTTAACTAAAATGACTCTTTGTCATAAGTATCAGATATAAGATTTACAGCAAAACTATTAAAATACCTAGAATTTATTTGAAGACCTATCTTGAGAGTGATAAATGTTTTCCAAAAGAGAATAGCTAGGTTTAGGTTCCTCCTAACTCCATGAATTTTAACTCAAAAGGGATTTGAAGTTACACTATTCAGAAAACAAATAACTGGACACTTCATGGCTTTAATTTCTTTCTGGATTATAGCTCAGTTAAACTTTATTAAAAAAAAAAAAAAATAGTGCTAGACTACAGAGTCTGTGATCTTTCCAGGACCCAGAGAGGCAGTCCTGATAGAAAAATATAAAACTTAAGAGAACTGTTAATTTATGAGGGCCAAATGAAAATACTAACATAATTTCATAAATTAAGTCTTTACTAGGTAAACAGTAAAATGGAAAGGGGCAAAATGAGGAAACAGAAAGAGAGGAATGGAAGAGGGCAGGGAAGAGGAAAGGAAGGAAAGGGAGTGGGGGAATTATTTTTTTAAAACCCAGATTCTACTAAAGAAGAACTAGGAAACTGACCAAACTCCCAAGACCACTAGGGAAATAGTGCCAGCATTCCTGAGGGAGTCCTTACAGCTAATACTGTCATGGGAAATTCTCAACTGTTCATACTTTCCAGGAACAGAAACTTTACCTCAATTCCAGTTGAATCCCTTTTTCAATTCCCTTCCTTATGGCTGACAGTTGCCCTTTCTCCCTCAGTTGCTCTCAGAAGATTTTCGTTTACTCGCACTGCACTACAGGAGTACATATACACATTCCTCATCTCTAACAAACATTTATTCAGCAGCTCCTATTCGGAAAAGACTAAGGATATAGTTTACTGAGATCTGATGTTCTGCCCCTCAAGAGCTTATCATCTCTAGTTAGGAGGGTAAGAGACACACAGAAATGTTATAACAATACAATATGAAGTTTCAAGTGAGCAGCACTGATAAATACATTCTGCAGAACTTCAGAGGTGGAGTGCAGTACATGCTACCACAAAATCGGCCCCTTGGGGATACTGACAGAGTTAGAGGCACCCGAGAAACAGCAGATCAAAGAGGAGCACTCAGACCGTCCTTTTTCCTCCAGAAGGCAGGAGATAAAACTCCCATGTGAAAGGTGCCCTCCCTGTACCAGGAGGAAGGAAGACATCTTATCACCAGGGACAGTGAATGAATCAAAGCCAAGAAATTTGTACCAACTTGTTAAACTAACCGTTATCTTCCTGGTCATTTCTCCAATTTGTGCCTCCTAGCCCAAAACTCTTTGTTTTGTCAATTTTTCACAAATTAGTTTCTTTGTCTAAAAGATATAGACCATCTCTAACTTAGGACCTTTTTGACTTCACAGTAGTGCAAAAGCAATTCACTGGTTCAGACGGTGAAGAGTCCAGCTGCAATGCAGACCTGAGTTCAATCCCTGGGTCGGGAAGATCCCCTGGAGAAATAAATGGCCACCCACTCCAGGACTGTTGCCTGGAGAATTCCATGGACAGAGGAGCCTGGCGGGCTACAGTTCATGGGGTCATCTGAGCCACTAACACTGTCACTTTCAATTCACATTCAGTAGAAACCACATTTCGAATTTTTAACTTTGATCTTTTGCCGGCCTGTGATATGCAGTACAGCCCTCTCTCTCGTGAGTCTGGGCAGCTGCAGCAGTGAGCTGCAGCTCCCAGCAATCAAGAAGGTAAAGAACTGATACACTTCCAACCATTCTGGACCCATATAGCCATTCTATCTTTCACTTTCAGTACAGTACTCAGTAAGTTACATGACATAATCAACACTTTTTATTATAAAACAAGCTGCATGTTAGATGATTTTGCCCAAACTTGTAGGGTGATATAAGTCCTCTGAGCATGTTTAAGGCAGGGTAGACTAAGGTATGATGTAACTGGGTAGGTTAGGTATATTAAACGCATCAGCTTACGATAGGGGAGGTAACACCACTCTAAGTGGAGGAAGATTTATAAAAGCTGCCTGCTCTGGTCATATTTTCCAGTCTTCATTCTCCGTGTACATGAAAAAAACATTTTTTTAAAACCCGTATACTGTTCTGTTAATCTATATCAATTCAATTATTAGGCCCAGCCAGAGACCCTAACAGGGTAGAGAATTTTTCCTCCCTACAGAGTCGAACTTTATAGAGAGCATACTATTTAGATTTTAGGAAAGGAAAGAAATCAGGTCAGATAGGGACAAAGACATGAAGACTGGTAAGGAAAGGAGAAAGCACATAGTAGGTTTAGAGGATGGTCTGGTCAGAGGATAGCTTTTCTATAAAGAACATAAGCTTGAAAAGGCAGAGTGTGACGAAATTCTGAAGAGTTCAGATAAGGAATGTGAACTTCAGTCAACAGGAAAGAGTACTTCTGAACATTTTTACACAGATTAGACAACTTTAAAAAATTACCTGCTGAGCCTAATACATTACATATGACAAAGTTAAAATAAAACTCATTTACTTTAGGCAGAGACAGCACCTAGAAAACACCACACATACAAAGAATTGTGACCATTCACTCATCTGTTAAGATTTCATTCTTCTAGGCTTCTTCAATTATAACTTCCCATGACAAAATGCTGACTTCTGACTACTAAGGATTTTATCACACAACATGTATGAGTCATTCTGGATTTTTCTCCTTTGCTCGTCTTGCCCAATTCTTGACAATTTCATTACTTCAACATCAGTATACAAGGAAAGGAAAGAGGGAAAGGACTAAAACAAAGTCTAGAGATTTTTGAAATAGTCAGGGCATGATGTAAATAACAAAACTTTAAGTTCCAATTCCCATCACTAACAGTCCGACTTCAAAAAAGTCATTCACTCTCAGTGTGTCTCAGGTGTTCTCACCTTTTTTCCATACTTGATGGGTTAATGCATTCAATACCACCCCAAAAGTGGTCTAAAAACTACCTACCAGCATAATTCATTTTATTGCACTTCATGGTATTGCACCTCACAAACAGTGCAATTTTTTTTTTTACATATTGTAGGTTTGTGACAACTCCGCACTGTCAGACAATGGTCAACACTTTTAGCAATTAAGTATTTTTTTAAATTAAGATATGTATATTTTTAGACATAATGCACACTGCACCCTTAATAGACTACAGTTTAGTGTAAACACAACTTTTATATGCTCTGAAAAATGAAAACAAAAAATTTATATGACTCGCTTTACTGCAGTGGTGTGGAACCAAATCCACAGTATCCCCCAGGTACACCTTATTTGCCAAACAAATTATATCATTAAGGGTTCAATGAGTGGAGAAGAGTGAGATTATTGGCTAAACCAAGGTTTAAAACCCACCTGTGGGCAGTTAGTGTTTCAATCTCCCAATGCTGTTACCCTAAATTGGTATTCCTCTACTACTTGATAAAATTTCTAAATATAACCACACTTCACCTGGTTAGAAAATACTCAGAGGGGAACACCTGACTTCCTATGTCCGAAAAAACCAAAGGATGTAACTCAAATTCACTTTTAACTCTCTGGAGAGTCCTACACAACTCTGAAATTTAAAGCAATCTAATAATTCTAAACAAAGTGAGTTTGAAATCGCAACTCAATACAAAAGGTGAATATGAACTGCAACCACCTACAGACCGAGCCCCTGAATTTAGAAAATTCTGAATCCAGATAATTGTAGGATACATACATTTAATTATATTCTAGTTGAGTATTAGGCTTCTTTACAAGAGATGTTGCTCGGAAACAGGAGCAATGCTTTAACAACCTATTCCAGTTTTAGATCTACTCAGGTATTTTATGCTCATAGTCTGAACACAGTATGAACTATACACTATATATGAGAAACTATAAACAAGTTTCGTGTTATCCTAGACATCTTCAACATTTTACTGAGACAGTTTCATCATTACAACTTTTGTGACCAAAGGCTTTTAAAACACTTGGAAGGGGCATTTTAAAAGCCAAGTGCCCGTTTATTTTGGTCAAAATTTGGACATTAAGGGCATATCAAAATGTCCATTAAAGCCCAGCACTCACATATTCTAACGTTATCTCTGTAATGACAGCCAACATCACTGCTAGAATTGTCTTCAGGGTCAACGAAAACGGGAGCATGTTTTTTCGCAAGCGAAACTAGATGTATCACACGTTTGGTCAGTTTTTAAACGGGCTACACAAGCACCACGCCGGAGTACATCAAAAAGCCCCATGAAGAGTTTCACTTGCAGCCAATAGGCTACAGAACATTCTCCCAGCTAACTTTTCTAACACCCTCTCCAACTGCTCCACGAGAAAAATAACAAAAGAAGAACTCAAGGGCAAGTCATGAAGAAAAAAGCCACGAGTATTCCAAGCCACGGACAAGGCAGCGTTACCTACCAGACTCACACACGGTCCTTGCAACGTGCGCACAGAAAACAGTGACCGGTGTTCTGGCCGCACTCGCCAGGCGGACACCCTCACGGCTCTCCTCCCGCCGGCGCATTGGGGCTACGGGAGGCGGTCCCGCACGCGGGTTGCCGGCCCAGCCCGTCACGTCTGACGAGGTCTCGGCTGCCGCTCGTGGCACAGGCTGAAGAGCAGGAGCCGGACAGCCGAGCGCGCCCCTCGGGCTCCCGACCCTAGGGAAATGCGGGGTGTCCCGGGAGAGCTCCAAAGGCAGAGAGGGCGGCGATGGAAAAAAGCCCCGCTCCTCCTCGGCGGACCGGCGTTCTCAGGGGTGCGGGGCCGGCGCCGAAGTCCGGCCGGAAAGGGACCCCGGGCCCGCCGCCCCGCAAACCCCACGGAGCGGACTCGGTACCGAGACCCAAGGGCGCGCGAAGCAGGAAGTCCCGCCCCCACGCCGACGTCACCCTCGCCGCGGACGCCGGCCGCGACCTGAGGCCGTTAGAGGGAGGAGACGGGCGGCCCGAGGCGGGAGCTGCGGCCGACAACCGCGGGAACGCCAGGCCCGGGCAGCACCCCGAGAGGCCTCTGGGGGTCGCCAAGATCCCCACAGGCGAAAGGAACGCACAGTGCGGGGCCGGCATTTGCTGCAGGGAGCCAGAGAAGCGCGCAGTTGAGCGGGAAGCCACGCTCCCTCGCTTCTTCCCCACGCAGCGCCTCCGGGGCTTTCCTCCAGCTTCCCGCTTGTGCGCTCGGCCCCGCTCTTCGCACACTTTTTTCCTGTCTGAGGGCTCCGGTGGTGGTCCTGGCTCCACCGCCGCCTGCCTTTGTGCCCGACCGTGCAGATTTAGAGTCTCGAAGTCGCTGCCTTACGTCGGCCGTGGGGCCTCCGCCCACGAGTGCGGAGCCGGCGCGGCCTGCCCGGAGGAAACGGCCAGGTCAGAACCGCGGCCCAGGCGCCGGTCCCCCTCGCCGCCCGCTCCAGATCTCAAAACGTGTCACCACCTCAAATTCAGGGCCCACTGGGGTAACGTTCGGAGAAGGCAGTGGCACCCCACTCCAGTACTCTTGCCTGGAAAATCCCATGGACGGAGGAGCCTGGAAGGCTGCAGTCCATGGGGTCGCTGAGGGTCGAACACGACTGAGCGACTTCACTTTCATGCATTGGAGAAGGAAATGGCAACTCACTCCAGTGTCCTTGCCTGGAGAATCCCGGGGATGGGGGAGCCTGGTGGGCTGCCGTCTCTGGCGTCGCACAGAGTCGGACACGACTGAAGTGACTTAGCAGTAGCAGCAAGGGTAACGTTGTGAACGGTTTGTCTCTAGGTGGTAAACTAGAGTTGGAAGACAAATTTTAGGTTTTGAGAATGTCAGTTATAGGCCAAGGGCTGAAATAAGATAGGACTTAAGCCTTTCAGAATAGGAGGTAGGAGGAATGGGCAGCCTGCCTTCCCCCTTACGATGCCTCCGAGCTTGGGTTTTAATTGGTCACGACCCTGTGTAGCACAGCTTATCCCCTCCCCTCCCCAAGGTTAACATTTTCGAGCTCTAATTATGATTAGAAAGGCAACTGAAATTAGGACCTGTTTTTGTGAAAATGAGGAAAGAGGAGTCATTAGATGGGACTGAGAGATGGGTAATGGATGTTAATGGATCACATAGATGTGGAAGATATATCAGGGAACAAAATACAGAATCCATAAATGAACTGCTGTGTACACATCAGTAATAGTAGTTCACATCCTCTGAGCAATTACATGTCAACTACTGGAGTCCCTTTTCAGATTGTCTTATTTCACTCTCTGTAAGATAGATGCGATTATTATTATCTTGATTTTACAACATTACCCAGAGCCTTTACTGGTGACTGATGAAGTCAGTCAGTCTGACTCCAGAAGTCTCAGTGGAATCAATAAACTGTGTGTTACAAATCATTGGTCAGTGAGAAAAAGATTATCTGAGGAATGACTAAACATTGGGGACAGGCTATTCAACGATTTTATTTGTTAAATACCAGATGAATCAAGAATTTAAATGTAAAGAATGAAACCATAAAAATACTACAAGAAAATTGAGGAAACTAAAATAATCCTGAGAAAGGCCTTTTATAAGTATGTAGCAAGAACTAGAAACCATAAAAGAAAAAAATGATAAAAATTAACCACATAACGATTGTAATCTACACACAAATAATAACCAATGGAAAATCAATGTGTATCATGTGAAAAAAGGGAGAAGATTCCTAATACACAAAAAGCTCAGAATATCAGTTTTAAAACAACACAATAAAATTGGCAAAGGATATCAATAGGACTTTCTTAAACCAAGAAAAACAAACATCTAACTAACAAATGAGAAGATGTTCAAGTTGCAAACATCCTTTTTGTCAGTGTACACAGTGAATGGGGATGCAATTACTGTCATGTATTATTGGTTTAAAATTGAAATTGGCACACCAATATTTATCAAAATTTAACATAAGCATTAGCCTTTGCCCCAGCAATCTCATTTTCTAATCATACACGCTAAAGAAAATAAAACATTTACAAGGATGTTCCTCACTCCCTTTTTATAATATATGCTTCTAGAAACTGTAAGTACCATCACTAGGACACTAGTTAAATATATGATGGTACCTACATACAGTGAAAAACCCCTGAGCTGCTAAAAATGATGATGTAAATCTCTATATGAAAATCTGTCCATAGCACACAAGTTTCTTTTTACCTCTAAAAAGCAGAGTACAGTTTGAGTACAGTACATCCAGTTCAGTTCAGTTCAGTCGCTCAGTCGTGTCCAACTCTGCGACCCCATGAATCACAGCATGCCAGGCCTCCCTGTCCATCACCAACTCCCGGAGTTCACTCAGACTCACGTCCATCAAGTCAGTGATGCCATCCAGCCATCTCATCCTCGGTCGTCCCCTTCTCCTCCTGCCCCCAATCCCTCTCAGCATCAAAGTCTTCTCCAATGAGTCAGCTCTTCGCATGAGGTGGCCAAAGTACTGGAGTTTCAGCGTTAGCATCATTCCTTCCAAAGAAATCCTAGGGCTGATCTCCTTTAGAATGGACTGGTTGGATCTCTTTGCAGTCCAAGGGACTCTCAAGAGTCTTCTCCAACACCACAGTTCAAAAGCATCAATTCTTCAGCGCTCAGCCTTCTTCACAGCCCAACTCTCACATCCATACATGACTACTGGAAAACCATAGCCTTGACTAGATGGACTTTAGTCGGCAAAGTAATGTCTCTGCTTTTGAATATGGTATCTAGGTTGCTCATAACTTTTCTTCCAAGGAGTAAGCATCTTTTAATTTCATGGCTGCAGTCACCATCTGCAGTGATTTTGGAGCCCAAAAAAATAAAGTCTGACACTGTTTCCACTGTTTCCCCATCTATTTCCTATGGAGTGATGGGACCAGATGCCATGATCTTCGTTTTCTGAATGTTGAGCTTTAAGCCAACTTTTTCACTCTCCTCTTTCACTTTCATCAAGAGGCTTTTGAGTTCCTCTTCACTTTCTGCCATAAGGGTGGTGTCATCTGCATATCTAAGGTTATTGATATTTTTCCCGGCAATCTTGATTCCAGCTTGTGCTTCTTCCAGCCCAGCATTTCTCATGATGTACTCTGCATATAAGTTAAATAAGCAAGGTGACAATATACAGCCTTGACATACTCCTTTTCCTATTTGGAACCAGTCTGTTCCATGTCCAGTTGTAACTGTTGCTTCCTGGCCTGCATACAGATTTCTCAAGAGGCAGGTCAGGTGGTCTGGTATTCCCATCTGTTTCAGAATTTTCCACAGTTTATTGTGATCCACATCATTAGGGAAATGCAAATTAAAACCATGATGAGATCCTATTACATGGACTAAACTCAAAGTCTAATAACACAAATATTAGAATTTGAACCAGCTAGAATTCATACATTGCTGGTATGAGTGCGTAATAGTAAAAACACTTTGAAAAACTCCTTGGCAGTTTGTTTATAGTTAAATATTCATCTAACCTATTCATGACCCAGCAGTATCAGTTTTAGATAGTTATCAAAGAGAAATGAAAATACATGTTCACAAAGACAAAGTTTAAAGCAACCTAATTGATAGTAACTAAAAACTAGAAACAACCCAAATGTACATCAAAAGGAGCATAGATAAGCAAATCATATACAATATAATGCATGTGCTTGCATGCAAAGTTGCTTCAGTTGTGTCTTTGTCTGACTCTGAGACCCTACGGACTATAGCCCACCAGGCTCCTCTGCCCATGGGACTCTCCAGGCAAGAATACTGGAGTGGGTTGCCATTTTCTCCTCCTGGGGATCTTACCCAGAGATTGAACCCACGTCTCATGTCTCCTGCATTGGCAGGCAGATTCTTTACCACTAGAGCCAGCTGGGAAGCCCATACAATAGAATACAACACAGTCATAAAAACGAATTAGCAATATGCCTAACAACATGGATAAATCTCACAGATATCTTAGTTACAGAAGAAGCCAGGCACAGTAGAGTGCGTGCTATATGGTTCTAGTTATGTGAATCCAAGAAAGACAATACTAATCTGGCATCAGAAGTTGGCTGCAGAGGAGAATGCAAGGCAGATAACAAGAGAACTTTCAGGAGTAACACAAAGGATCTATATTTCGCTGCAGTTACAAAAGTATACATACAGTTATCAAAGCAAAATGAAATGTCTGAAAACGAAGTTGAAGGACTAAAGCTACAGTAATCGAGATGCTGTGGTATTAGTAAAATAATAGACAAATAGATCAATGCAACAGAATAGGCAGCCCAGAAACAGACACCCATAAACTTAATCAGTCTTTGACAGATAAGCAAAAGCAACACACTGGAGCAGATAGTCACTTAAATAAATGCTGCTAGAACAACTGGACATCCACATGCAAAAATATGATTTTGGACACAAACCTTATACACTGAACAAAAATTAACTCGAATCACAGACCTAAATGTGAAACACAAAACTATAAAACTCCTAAAAGATAACAGGAGAAAACCCAGATAACTTTGGGTACAGTGATGACTTTTAAAATTTTTATTTTCATATTTATTTTTAAGTATAATTAACCTACAACACTTGTGTTAGTTCTAGATGCACAACATAGTGATTCCATATTTCTATACATTACAAAATGATCACCATAATAAATCTAGTTACCATCTGTCACCGTACAATATTCTGGAGTATATTCCCCATACTATGCATTTCATCCCCATGATTCATTTATTTTGTAACTGGTGATGCCTTTTTAGATAAAACACCAGACATCATCCATGAAAGAGATAATTGATAAGTTGGACTTCATTAAAATTAAAAACTATGCTCTGCAGAAGACAATGTCAAGAAAATCAGAAAACAAGCCACAGACTGGAGAAAATATTCACAAAAGATGCACCTGATAAAGGGCTATTATCCAAAATATACAAAGGACCTTGAAAATTTAATAATAAGACAATAATCTGATTTTTAAATCGGCCAAAAACCTTAACAGACACTTCAACAAAGAAGATAAACAGATGGCAAATAAGTATATGAAAAGATGTTCCACATCATAAATCATCATGAAATGCAAACTAGAACAATGAAATACTTTTCTACACACCTATTAGAATGGCCAAAATTCAGAATACTCTTAACACCAAATGTTGGCAAGGATGTGGAGCAACAGAAACTCTCATTCATTGCTGATGGGAATGCAGAATGGTAGAGACTCTGGAGGACAGTTTGGCGGTTTCTTAGAAAACAAACTCTTAACCATATGATCCAGCAATTGCACTTCCTGGTATTTATCCAAAAGAATGGGAAACTTATGTTCACATTAAAACCTGCACACATATGTTTTAGCAGCTTTATTCATAATTGCTAACATTTGGAAGCAACCAAGATATCCTTCAACAGGTGAACTGATAAACTGGTACATCCAGATAATGGAATGCTGCATGTGTGTAGGTGATCAGTTGTGTCCAAATCTTTGCAACATCATAGACTGTAGCCCATCAGGCCCCTCTGTCCATGGAATTTCCAGGCAAGAATATTGAGGTGGGTTGCCATTCCTTCTCCAGGGGATCTTCAATATTCAAGGATCAAACCTGTGTCTCCTGGTTGGCAGGTGGATTCTTTACAACTGAGCCACCTGGGAAGTCCATATTAATTATATCACAATAAAATACACATGAATATTTTAAAGTGCTAATAAAGATGATTCTATTAACTGAAATACCAATGTCTGCTAGCAAGGTCGCTTTCTTCCTTGTATCAAGATATCCAAAAAATATAACTAGTAATCATAAAGTTTTTTGGTACACACATATTCAGAACAAAAATCCAAACTTTTATCAAGCTTTTATCAGAAAAGCTTGATAAGCTATCAAGTGACAACCAATGTCTTTGTTTACTATGGCAGATAAATGAAAGAAAGAATGGCTATAATCATGAAGGCTTTGATAATCATGGAGCTAACAAAGTTCACATTACATGTACATAAGTGGAGTAACAGGGTCCTTAGAAAATCCCATGGACGGAGGAGCCTAGTAGGCTACAGTCCATTGGGGTCGCAAAGAGTCGGACACGACTGAGCGACTTCACTGTCACTTTTCAGTTAGCAACCTAATAGAAAATAGTTTTATAAGTTTGAATTTTAAATGAGAGAAGTGAGGACATGTGGAATATTTGATTAAGAATGAGTGATTTAGGATATGGGAATTCTTTTGATGAAAAGCAGGCATTCCAGTATTGCTTTTCACATTTAATGCCTTGTTGCCAAAGCCAGAAATAACGTAGAGGAATAAACTTGTATTTCAGAATGTCAAGGAAAAGAAGTTGTATGTCATATGGCTCAGTGGTAGACAGAACTATTTTTGTATTCTTAAAATTTCACATACCTTATTTTCTCATCTCTTCTTTCCTATTTCTCTTTCATCATGCTACTTTTCCTTCCTGTTTTCTTTCACCTTATTCATTTTTTTCTGTTTTTCCTCCTTTACATCAGATTAACTTTAGTTTCATGATTGACCTAAGAAGCCATTTTAGGCATTTTTACACTAATTTTACTCCCATCCCCTATGAGATCTTAAACCACAGATATCCTGTATACTTGTTTATGTACTGGAGGGCCACAAAGCACTGTAATATGGAAGGTTCTTTACCCACTGAGAATGCATTCTCCAGATAATAAGTTCTTTTGGGGGGAAGGACCATGGGGCTTTCCAGGTGATGCTAGTGGTAAAGAACCCGCCTGCCAATGCGGGAGATGTAAGAGACCCGGGTTCAATCCCTGCGTGGGGAAGGTCCCCTGGAGAGGAGCATGGCAACCCGCTCAAGTATTCTTTCCTGGAGAATCCCATGGACAGAGGAGCTTGGCAGACTATGGTCCACAGGGTTGAAAAGAGTTGGACATGACTGAAGCAACTTTGCAAACAAAACAAAAAAATCATGTTCTGTTTACTATTGTATGTTCTGTGCTTAATATATAATACTTGGGGCATAGTAGGTAATAAATAATTAGATGAATGTTTATTGAATTAAAAGTGAAAATGGTCTCTGCTACAGACTTGTCAACTATACTAAAATTCGTGGATCTTTTTCAGATGGTGCTACCTACTACTGACTACTCCCCAATCCCTCCACATTCCAAGAATGTCTTCCTGAGACTATATCCTTGTGACGTGGGGGCAGGAGGAGAAGGGGACGACAGAGGATGAGATGGCTGGATGGCATCATGGACTCGATGGACGTGAGTCTGAGTGAACTCCGGGATGGTGATGGACAGGGAGGCCTGGCGTGCTGCGATTCATGGGGTTGCAAAGAGTCAGACACGACTGAGCAACTGAACTGAACTAAACTGGAAAGCATTATAATCACAAAAGCAATACTTTGGCAGCCAATTCCAAGAGCAAATTACTTACACAGGAGCTAATTTCATCTATCATAACTGATTTTTCTCTTTAGCTTCAGTTTCCGAAGGTAATCATTTCCTAAACTTTTTTCTAAATTCTGTGGCTGTACAGCCTCTTTGGTCCTTCAGTTCAGTTCAGTTCAGTTCAGTCGCTCAGTCATGTCCAACTATTTGCAACCACATGAATCGCAGCATGCCAGGCCTCCCTGTCCATCACCAGCTCCCGGAGTTCACTCAGACTCACGTCCATCGAGTCCGTGATGCCATCCAGCCATCTCAGCCTCTGTCGTCCCCTTCTCCTCCTGCCCTCAATCCCTCCCAGCATCAGAGTCTTTTCCAATGAGTCAACTCTTCACATGAGGTGGCCAAAGTACTGGAATTTCAGCTTTAGCATCATTCCTTCCAAAAGAAATCCCAGGGCTGATCTCCTTCAGAATGGACTGGTTGGATCTCCTTGCAGTCCAAGGGACTCTCAAGAGTCTTCTCCAACACCACAGTTCAGAAGCATCAATTCTTTTGGTCCTTAAAACCCCACTATTCAAGTTTATCAGTTTCAATTGAGACATTAGAAAATGAAAAGAAGGTGAAGGCACTGTAGGAGAGGGAGAAAAGGAACAGAGGAAATCATTAAACTCTTCTGTTTCATAATTGTTTTACCTGGAGAGTTCTTTGAGCTGAATTTGTGATCTTGATGACTATGTTCTTAAGTGGTTCTCAATAGAAGCATTTTGGCAATCTGAAGGAGTCATTAGTTACCTCAAAATGGGGACAGTGCCACCAGCATTTGTGGGTAAGGCCAGGGATGCTAAACATCCTGCAATACATGTGACTTTGGTCAGTTCAGGTCCATGAAAAAGTAGACATCAAGAGATTTGTTGGGGAAAATAGCTATTAAGAAAAAAATAAAGAGGAGGCAGGAGACCAGGAGTGCCCTCAGACTGATGCAGTTCTGCTACGCATGAAGCAAGAAAGAGCTGCCATTCAGCTCTGAGAAGTCTTGGCTAGACCAATGAGGAGCCTCCAAACAAAGACTGACCATTTGAAGGGCTCCCTATTTGGGTGGGCGTGGCCTGGCTCTAATACCGGAGCTGTGCTCAGTCTTGATGGGGAGCAGTTCGGGGAGGATGAGGCTATAACATAAATGCTGTGGTGAATTCCCAAGGTATAGCACTAGAAGACTGTCAGATAACTATAACATTCACAGCAGTTTCTCTCCCTCTGTATCTCTCACTCTGTCTATAAAGGAAATAAAAATGACACTTCACTTGGAAACCTTTGCCTGTAAACAAGAGAACAAGTTGATATAAATAAGATCATATGAGACATGCCAAGGTGAATATTTTGATGCTTTCCCCTTTTTTTTTTTTCTTTTTGCCAGGTTAAAGTGTGGTACAGAATAAGTCTTGGGACACAAGAGGCACTTGAGAGCTGAGATCCAGTATGAAAAATAAGATGAATTAACTTACTAGGCTGCAACAATATTTACATTCCTAAGTTGCCCCAAATTTGTTTCACATTTTGAGCTCAAAAGGCTTGTGGGAACTTTAGGGAAACTCCACTGGCATCTTTTAAATTTTGCTTACTGTCCCCAAGAGGAATAGCATCAGAATTTAACAGAAATGGCACTATCTGGCCTACAGTATCAATAATCTTATCACAGATCCACCCCCTGTGGTTTGCTGTTAAGACTCTTTGAGGGTTCCAGGTCACTGTCAACTTCATTTGAGTTCACAGTTGTAGCTTCACAAATAAAAATAATCTTAGTTGATGGTCTGCAACCTTTTGCCTAAGTTATAGTCAGAGAGTCACATTTATTTTGTTGTTTGAAAAGCTTCATATCACCATTAACAAATGTCTTACTAGTGTATTTGGCTAGCATCTGCTTCTGAAGAGGCTGGCTTGGAAGGAATTTTCATAGTTTTTTTTTTTAATTTTTATTTTTACTTAATTTTACTTTACAATACTGTATTGGTTTTGCCATACATTGACATGAATCCACCACGGGTGTCCATAAGTTCCCAATCCTGAACCCCTCTCCCAATCCTGAACCCCCCTCCCACCTCCCACCCCATATCATCTCTCTGGATCATCCCTGTGCACCAGCCCCAAGCATCCTGTAACCTGTATCGAACATAGACTGGCAATTCGTTTCTTACGTGATAGTATACGTGTTTCAGTGCCATTCTCCCAAATCATCCCACCCTCTCCTTCTCCCTCAGAGTCCAAAATCCGTTCTACACATCTGTGTCTCTTTTGCTGTCTCGCATACATACAGGGTTATCATTACCATCTTTCTAAATTCCATATATACATGTTAGTATACTGCATTCATAGTTATTTTTAATTTGTACCTTGACTTTTGGAGGTGAACTGATGTTATTTTTAATTGTTACTAAAGGCATTTTGTCAAAAGATTTCTTTCTGTTTCCTTCATCGTCATCATCATCTTGATAAGTATCATTTCCCAACATTTCTGTAGCTTTAGACGCATTGGCATCTATTCTTGTTCACTTCATGATTTCTTCACTCCTTCCCTTCTAATCTCTCTTGAAGGAAGACCTGAGCAGTGCATCCCGCAACCACCAGAAACCCCCCCTGCATCCCCACTGATCCACTTCCCCACCCATGTTCTGGGAGCAGCTCCTCTACAGCTTCTCTAGACCTCTCTTCTGGAGCTAGAGCTTACAAGAAAGAGGTTACTGGGACAGAGTACACCCCTGTTACTCAGTTGGTCTCAGGAATGTAACTACTGCTCATCTTCCTCTTCCTCCTCCATCATCTGATTCAAAATTTATGACTCTCTACCTGTCACTCTACAGGTCTTAGTGGCTTACATGAGTATGACCCAAATGCTCTCTTAATGAAAATGTATATTGAGTGGTAATTAGATACTTCTCAGGCTGGGATTGCTGCATATGTCCTTGCAGTTCCAATTAAGTATCAGTAAACTTCCACATGGTTCACATGCAGTCCACATGTATTTTCCTGCCTGTTATATGAAAGCAGCCCCTCCTCTTCCTGTTGATTTAGGTCAGTTACATTTGCCAAGATAGGGACTCCTCTTCTTGCCTGCTGGGGCCTGGACGCAAAGAGTTCAAAGTGCCCGAACAGTAACCATAGCCTTTAGTTCAATGGAACTCTTGTGTTCCCTAGCAAAAACACACTCCCTCTGGGGACCAAGACTTCTAAACCTGCAAAGTCCAGAACTGCGGTCACAGGAAGCACAAAGTCACCCAATGACTCATTGAGATGTTTAGTGAGGCCACTTCTGTTCCATCCTCTGGACCCAAGTATTCTTCCTATTAGGAGCAGTGTCGTTCAGAGCTCTCTGATTCAGTTATATACTGGTCCTCTGTCCTCACAGAATACTGCCTGTAAGCTGGCACCTCAGCTGTGCCTTCAGTACTGAGCTCTTCAGTACTATGCCATCAGGCTGGCAGCTTCTGGATAGTGCAACAGGTGACACAAACAGTAGATAGATGCCTTGGTCATGAGTTCATACTCAAATCACCTTTAATGTGAAGTGGCTCCTTTTTGGATGCTGTGTAGAGTAGGATGTCATACCAGTGGATCTGGCCTTCTGCAAGCTCCTGGATAGTGGTACAGCTGAGGCTCTGCAGGCAAAAAAGGCATACCCATACCCAGAGTAGGCATTTATCCCAGAAAGGATGAACCAGTGGTTACTTTATAAGGCAAAGGGCTCAGTATTGTTGACTTGCCACCAAATCGCTGCTCTATCTCCTCAAATAATAGTGCCATACTGGGGTCTCAGTGTTTGTCTCTGTTGCTGGCAAGCTAGACCTTCCAAGGCAGGAGTAGCTCTACTGGCCTTGGTAGGTGGGATTTCGTGCTGGGCTCAGTAGCTTCTGTCTCTACAAACATGGCCATTCCATTCATATGCCCATTGTGCCAGTTCTGGGGTGGGCCATGATAACACTTGGCTGACATCAACTCATAGAATCATTTTATCTCTTTGGTGGTTTCATTCCTCTTCCCATGGTTGATGCTTTCTGGTCAGAATGAAGACAAGATACAAAAATCTTTACTCTTATGCCCACCCTAAATATGTTTGATGACATGCCTCTACTCCAGACCTCTCTGTCTCCAGTCTAGGCATCTGTATGAATTCTCACCATGGGTCACTTTTTCCACACAAAGTGAATAACCAGCCACACTGCTTAGAGTTTTAGAAAGCGTTTCCCTCTCCACTGTCTTTCAGGGACACGACTGAATGTGGGTGTAATATGCTGCCATCCATTTTTCACCTCCCACCCATATACCAAAGTGAAAGTGAAAGTGAAGTCACTCAGTCGTGCCCGACTCTTTGCGACCCCATGGACTGTAGCCTACCAGGCTCCTCCATCCGTGGGATTCTCCAGGCAGGAGTACTGGAGTGGGTTGCCATTTCCTTCTCCAGAAGATCTTCCCCACCCAGGGATCGAACCTGGGTCTCCCGCATTGCAGGCAGACATTTTACCATCTGAGCCACCAGGGAAGCTCATATACCAAGCCAACCCATTAATAATCAAGCTTAAGTTTTTTTCTCCTCCCTCAGCTGGTCAAATGTGAGCCCTTGTGTGGCCACACAGCCTGAGGGTGGGGTGCTGGAACAAGCATAGTGGGTGATATGAGGGTCTGGACTACTAGGTCATGTTGTTTACGCATGCCTTCTGGTCCTATTGGAGTTTAATTCTGAATGCATCATTTCACCATATTATGATGAATGGCTGCTGGGCCCATCAATTTTATGACTGGGCATGTCTGACAGAACTCAGCTTGTGACAGGCACTTCCAGATCCATGATAACTCGGTGCCCCATAGTCTAGTTTCTGCCCCTACTAGGGGTTGGCACCATACCAGGGGCTGTTTCTTGAGTCAAGTCTTCTGCTGCAGATGGCATTACCTGGCTCTGAAATCCCAGGGGCCCATACTGTGATCTCCCACTGGGACTTGCTCTGTGTTCCACACTGGCTGCTGCAGAGCCTACTGCTGTTCCAGGAGGCACAGAACTGTGACCCAGAATGTGAGCCACAGTACTCCTAGGTGTGCAGTTTGTGCTTCCAGAACCCAAAGAGGCCCATCAGACATCATGCTTCATTTCTGTGGGAGTTGCAAGATACAGGAACTTGTTTTTCACTCTGGAGGGGACGTCTCCACACGCCAATGCCTACTGGCCCTCTAAATACCTTATGGAAGTGGCATTTCCCTGAACCTTCTCAAGGTTTATCTCCTACTCTCTAGATGCATGTATCTTACTGAGGCCTCTAGGATACAGCCACCTATTGCTCATTCTACCCATCAGTATATTATAGGTGTAATATATCAATGTGACGTTCTGCAGGGTGTCCAGACAGTCCAGATCCCTTCAGACTGTATTAAAATAGAGGCTAGAAGAGGTAACATAGTCCTTGGATGAAGCCAGAAATAAGTTATCTCTTCCACATCAATGTAAACTGCTTCTTATCCTTTTTTTGGATTGAATAGAAAAAAATGCATTCACCAAATCACTAGTCACATAACATGTGCCTGCTGCTGCTGCCGCTGCTGCTAAATTACATCAGTCATGTCCGACTTTTAGCAACCCCATGGATTGTAGCCTACCAGGCTCCTACATCCACGGGATTCTCCAGGCAAGAGTACTAGAGTGGGTTGCCATTGCCTTCTCCAAACATGTACCTAAGGCCTTACTAATCTGCCCTAGCAATGACAGCATGTCCAACTCAGCTTGAATTGAGACTACTACTTGGCTGAGCTTGCTGTGGTAGTCTACATCACTCTGTGGAATCCAGAGCAACACTAAATACCACCATCTCCTCTGGGACACAGTGTAAGTTTTCATTATCTTAGCTGGACCAAAGAATGATTTTAAAGGCCTCTAGTTGCACTTCTTCACTCTGGTAGCTCCTATCCAACAGCCTAACAATGTGGTACTTCGACTGCTAATTATGTCTATTGGATTTACATACTCAGGGACCAGGGAAACGACCAGCAGGTAAGTACGCAGACCCAGTGAATCCTCTGTAAACCAGACTTAAGCTAGGACTCTGTTAGCTGCTTCTGTAATCTCCAGCTCTAACAGGAGGGATGATGACATTTTGGGTCTCCAGTTATCAAAGCAATTAGAGCCTCACTCCAAAGCTCCTTGAAATGACCGGTCACTACCGTTTCCCCATCGTACATGACTTAAGTAAATACCCTGGGTCCCTTTGGGAAATGACTGAAGAAATCATTACAATATAGTATACACAATGCTCCAGAATCCTTCTCCTAAAGACCCACACACTTCTTTATAGTCAGTAGATTCTAGATCTGAAAATTGGCTCAAACTCAGGAATTGAGCAACATACTGTACCTTTTTATTGAGATGACAGCGCTTAGCCTCCTACACCTCCATTCTTGCTTTCTTCTGGCCAAAGAGGACAATATAAGCATCATAATGAATTATGACTGAAGTGAGTTTAAAATGTCAAATATATTAAAATCTGTAAGTATATAATGATATTCAAAAGTAGGAAGAATATAAATTCATTCGAAGACTAGTTTATAAAGAAAAGGAGTTAAATTGAGCACTTATATTGCCCTATCTGTCCAAATATTTGAAGAGAGAGTTTTAATTTCAAGTAATAAATGAAAAAATATAAAATTAGAATATTTCCATTTTGCATCTCTAAATGAAATAACGAGCAGAGGCCATGATCATCAGTGTCTGCTAAGACCATTAGATGAAAGGCTACTGAGAAACACTGATACAAGATAGGCCATGCTGTCAAAATTTGAACCCATTAATCAACCTTTACATCAGAAAAAGAAAAACAGCCAGATATTGATGTGCTTTCTGCTGTGATGCAACAAGAAGGACATAGCACCACCTGTGAAATACTCCTGACCAAAAAAAAAAAATCAAACATGACTACGATCCAAGCCTCTAGATCTAATAGCTGGTGGTTTAGTAGCTAAGTTGTGTCCTGCTCCTGTGAGCAATGGACGGTAGCCTGCCAGGCTCCTTTGTTCATGGGATTTCTCAGGCAAGAATACTGGAGTGGGTTGCCATTTTCTTCTCAAGGGAACCTCCCCAACCCAGGGATTGAACCAGAGATTCCTGCACTCCAGGCAATTCTCTACTGCTGAGTCCTGAGGGAAGCCCAGAGCTAACAGCTAGATTAGAGTAAATACAGAAGTGAAAGAAATGTGACTAACAACATAGGGGCAGAATCAGCAAAATCTTGAATGTTGGAAACTCTGTCACAGATGATCCAGTTCCTTTAACAAATAAATGGCAGGAAATGAGAAAGGAGAAAAATCATCATAGATTAAGAGAGATTTGAGAGACTTATCAACCTAAGGCAGTGTTTGAACTGCTCGACACAAATCAAGTATAAAAAGACATATGAGTATCTCAATATTTGCTGATATTTAGGAATTATAACTTGTGTTAGCTGACAATAGTATGTGATTATGGGTTTTTTTAATAAAGTAATTTTAATAATAAATTTACTTAATATATCTGAATGTTATCTGGCTTTGCCTTAAATAACCTGAGAAGGTGGGAAATAGTAATCAGGTGGGGAATGTTATGTAGATCAGTGGTTCTCAAACTTTAGTGAACCTACAAATCAGCTCAAAAGATTATTAAAACACAAAATTCCTGGGCCCAACCTCAGATTCTGATTCAGTGGTCTGAGGTAATTGTTGTTCAGTTGCTCAGTCATGTCTGACTCTTTGCAACCCTATGGACTGTAGCACGCCAGACTGCCCTGTCCTTTACCATCTCTCAGAGCTTGCTTAGACACATGTCAATTGAGTCAGTGATGCCATCCAACCATCTCGTCCACTGTTGTCCCCTTCTCCTCCTGCCTTCAGTCTTTCCCAGCATCAGGCTTTTTTTCCATGAGTCAGCTTTCCTCATCAAGTAGCCAAAGTTGAAACCTCAGCTTCAGCATCAGTCCTTCCAATGAATATTCAGGGTTGATTTCCTTTAGGATGGACTGGGTTGATCTCCTTGCAGTCCAAGGGACTCTCAAGAGTCTTCTTCAACACCACATTCAAAAGCATCAATTCTTCGGTGCTCAGCTTTCTTTATGGTCCAATTCTCACATCCATACATGACTACTGGAAAAACCATAGCTTTGACTATATTATACGGACCTTTGTCCACAAAGTAATGTCTCTGCTTTTTAATACACTGTCTAGGTTTGTCATAGCTTTTCTTCCATGAAGCAAGTGTCTTTTAATTTCATGGCTGCAGTCATGATCTGCAGTGATCTGGGGGCCCAAGAAAGAAAGTTTGTCATTGTTTGCATTGTTTCCCCATCTATTTACCATGAAGTGATGGTACCAGATGCCATGATTTTACTCTTTTGAAGGTTGAGTTTAAGCCAGCTTTTTCACTCTCCTCTTTCACTTTCATCAAGAGGCTCTTTAGTTTCTCTTCACTTTCTGCCATGAGGGTGGTATCATCTGCATATCTGAGGTTATTGATATTTCTCCCAGCAATCTTGATTCCAGCTTGTGCTTCATCCAGCCCAACATTTCGCTTGATTTACTCTATCAATCAATATTATCGCTCAGTCATGTCCAACTCTTTGTGAATCCATGGACTACACAGTCCACAGAATTCTCCAGGCCAGAATACTGGAGTGGGTAGCCATGCCCTTCTTGAGGGGATCTTCCCAACCCAGGAATTGAACCCAGGTCTCCCACATTGCAAGCAGATTCTTTACCAGCTGAGCTATCAGGAAGCTTCTGATGTACTCTGTATATAAGTTAAATAAGTAGGGTGACAATATACAGCCTTGATGTGCTCCTTTTGCAGTTTGGAACCAGTCTGTTGTTCCATGTCCAGTTCTAACTGTTGCTTCTTGATCTGCATACAGGTTTCTCAGGAGGCATGTAAGGTGGTCGGTAACTCCCAACTCTTTAGAATTTTCTGAAGTTGGTTGAGATCTACACAGTCAAAGGCTTTAGAGTAGTCAATTGAACCAGAAGTAGATGATTTTCTGGAGTCCTCTTATGTTTTTCTATGATCCAGCGGATGTTGGCAATTTGATCTCTGGTTCCTCTGCCTTTTCTAAATTCATCTTGAACATCTGAAAGTTCTCAGTTCATGTACTGTTGAAACCTAGCTTGGAGAATTTTGAGCATTACTTTGCTAGCACATGAAATGAGTGCAATTGTGCAGTAGTTTGAACATTCTTTGGCATTGCCCTTCTTTGGGATTGGAATGAAAACTGACCTTTTCCAGTCCTGTGGCCACTGCTGAGTTTTCCAAATTCGCTGGCATATTGAATGCAGCACTTTCACAGGATCGCCTTTTAGGATTTGAAATAACTCAACTGGAATTCCATCACCTTCACTTGCTTTGTTCATAGTGATGCTTCCTAAGGCCCAGATGTCTGGCTCTAGTTGAGTGATCACACCATTGTGGTTATCTGGGTCATGAAGAATCTTTTTTGTATAGTTCTATTTGTATATTCTTGCCACCTCTTCTTAATATTTTCTGCTTCTGTTAGGTTCATACCATTTCTGTCCTTTATTGTGCCTATCTTTGCATGAAATGTTCCCTTGGTATCTCTAATTTTCTTGAAGAGATCTCTAGTCTTTCCTGTTCTATTGTTTTCCTCTATTTCTTTGCATTGTTCACTTAGGAAGGCTTTCTTAACTCTCCTTGCTATTCTTTGGAACTCTGCATTCAGATAGGTATAACTTTCCTTTTCTCCTTTGCTTTCACTTCTCTTCTTTTCTCAGCTATTTGTAAGGCCTCCTCAGACAACCATTTTACCTTTTGCATTTCTTTTTCTTGGGAATGGTTTTGATCACCACCTCCTGTACAGTGTTACAATGGTCCTGTACAATGGTCTGAGGTAAGGCCAATGAATTCGCATTTCTAACAATCTCTTAGGTGACACTGATGCTGTTGGTCCAAGGACTACATTTAAGTAGCACTGATAAGGATGAAAACAATTGGCTATTTATAATTGATCACTGCTGAAACTAGGTTCTGATAAGTACAAAGTAGTCCATTAACACTTAATCTGATTCTGAACCCAATTTCAATGGTATACAGTGGGTACACCAAGCAATTCTCCAGACTCTAGCTGAGTGGCCTACAATTCAACTCAATTCTGGCAGTCTACCTAGAGACAGCATCAGATTCCACAGGTTAAACGCCCAGTTCCTCAAGGCTGAGCAAACTCCCTTCCTTCAGATGCCAATCACAAACCCAGGTTACCACTTGTACTTCTGACTAAGTAGCTCTATTAATAGATTGGAGATTCCCATTATCCCTTCATCAGAGTCAATTAATTTGCTTAGGAGAATCATAGAACTCAGAGAAATATTTTACTTACTAGATTCATTTCAGTTCAGTTGCTCAGTCATGTCTGACTCTTTGCAACCCCATGAACTGCAGCTCACCAGGCTTCCCTGTACATCACCAGCTCCCAGAGATTGCTCAAACTCATGTCCATCGAGTCAGTGATGCCATCCAACCATCTCATCCTCTGTCATCCCCTTCTCCTCCTGCTTTCAATCTTTCCCAGCATCAGGGTCTTTCTCAAGGAGTCAGTTCTTCGCATCACATGGCCAGCATATTGGAGTTTCAGCTTCAACATCAGTCCTTTCAATGAATATTCAGCACTGACTGATTTCCTTTAGGATGGACTGGTTGGATCTCCTTGCAGTCCAAGGGACTCTCAAGAGTCTTCTCTAACACCACAGTTCAAAAGCATCAATTCTTCAGCATTCAACTTTCTTTACAGTCCAACTCTCACATACAAACACGACTACTGGAAAAGCCATAGCTTTGACTAGATGGACCTTTGTCAGCAAAGTAATGGCTCTGCTGTCTAGGTTTGTCATAGCTTTTCTTCCAAGGGGCAAGCATCTTATAATTTCATGGCTTCAGTCACCATCTGCAGTGATTTTGGAGCCCAAGAAAATAAAGATTACTTACTAGATTACTGGTTTATTATAAAAGGATGTAGTTCAAGAACAGCCAGATGGAAGAGATGCATGGGGCAAGCTTGGAGGGAAGGTCACAGAGCTTCCATGCCCTCTCAGAGTGCACCACTCACCAAATCTCTGTGTGTTCGCCAACCCAAAATGTCTGTGAACCTCATCCTTTTGGGTTTCTATGGAGGCCGCATTACGTAGACATGACTGATCATCAGCCATTGCCAACAGATTCAAACTCCAGCCCTTCTGTCCTACCCAGAGGCGGGGGGTGGGGGGGAGTAAGACTAAAAGTTCCATTCCTCTAATCAGTTTTGATGCTCTCTTAAGAAATTCCAAGAGGTTTAAGAGCTGTATAACAGAAATGGACATGAATTTGGGCAAACTCCGGGCGACAGTGAATGACAGGGAAGCCTGGCATACAGCAGTCCATGGGAACGCAAAGACTCAGACATGACTTAGCAACTGAACAACAACAATGCCAGAAATGAAACAAAGACCAAATATGTTTCTTATTATAAATCAAAATATCACAATCCTAGTCACTCTACTTTAGCATATGTTTGAAATTTACCATAACAAAAAATTTTTAGAGAATATATATGCAGACTACCTGAAATTTGCCATTTACATTTAAATTTGCCAAATTACATTTGCCATTTTCCCCCAAGTATTTACATATTTCAATATGTAGTTTTATTATAAAGTAACCTGAATTTATTTACCCTTTGTAATACAGTTAGAGCATTGATTGCATCATATTTGTGTTTCACTTGAAGATGGTTAAAAATACTTATTCTAAAATGGGAATATTGAGTCCAATAAGGGTGACATCTGCTAATCTAAGACAGTCTATGGAGAAATGCAGGCTATGGAGAAAAGCAAGCCCTGCAGCTGAGTGGGGAACTTCAACGGTAACCAAAGCAGATTTATCACCAGACCTGCCAGGATTTCCACTTTCCTAAAAGAGAGGCTTAACAATTCAAAGCATTCTCAAGTCCTCCCAGGATATTTTCTTGTTCACCATTTGAGATTTCCTAACTATTCAAGATGGGAAAATGGTTCTGAAGACAAATTGACTTTTCTCCAAAGAGCAGCAGGCTAGCTATTAATGCTTCAGGAACTTGTCAGAGAGCTCTATTTTCAACAGACAACTACCCAGCACCAGACAAGAAACAGCTGAGAACTGTGTGGGAACGACACTCAAAGGCAGTGGCTGCATGTTGGAATTATCAGGGGAACTTAAAAAGAAAATACTGATATCTGGGTCCCACTCTTCTGATTTATTTATTTATTTATTTTCCACCCTTCTGATTTAATTGGTCCAGAGTAACTATGGTACCACCCTGGTGATCCAGTGGTAAAGCATCTGCCTGCCAATGCAGGGGACACTGGTTTGATCCCTGGGTTCAGGAAGATCCCACATGCCTCACAGCAACTAACCCCATGTGCCACAACTACTGAGCCCTCAGGCCAAAACTACTGAAGCCCGCACGCCCTAGAGCCTGTGTACCTTAGAGCCTGTGCTGTACAAGAGAAGCCATGGCAATGAGAAGCCTGCCCACCTCAATGAAGACTAGCCCCCGCTCGCTGCAACTAGAGAAGAGCCCCCATGCAGCACAGCCAAAAAGTTAAGATAAATAATGTTAAAAAAAAGAGTAACTGGGCAGTGGAGATGTCAAGTTACACAGGTGATTCTAATGTGTGAGCAACTCTGAGAACCACTGCTGGAAAACTGAAGCAGTGATTCTCAAAATTCAGAGGGAATTGGAATCACCTGGAGGGTGGCAAAACACTGTAGGTCTTGCTGCCGCTGCTGCTGCTACTGCTAAGTCGCTTCAGTCGTGTCCGACTCTGTGCAACCCCATAGACGGCAGCCCACCAGGCTCCCCTGTCCCTAGGATTCTCCAGGCAAGAACACTGGAGTGGGTTGCCATTGCCTTCTCCAATGCATGAATGTGAAAAGTGAAAGTGAAGTCGCTGAGTCGTATCCAACTCATAGCAACCCCATGGGCTGCAGCCCACCAGGCTCCTCCATCCATGGGATTTTCCAGGCAAGAGTACTGGAGTGGGGTGCCATTGCCTTCTCCGGGTAGGTCTTGAGTGGGACCCAATATTTTGTATTTTGAACAAGTTCCCAGGTGATACTGAGGGTGCTGGTTTGGAGACCACACTTGGAGAACATAAAGCACTCTGCTGCATACCCTAAGGACAGTGTCTGTGTCAAGGAAAAGCACTTGTGCAATTGAGTTGCTGAACTTGACACTTTTTATGGAACATTATTTTAATTTGAAAGAATGCTGACAAAAGTTGTTCAGACTTGGGAATTTGGGAAACACTTTCTCAAAAAGTGTGCCAGTCACTCTCAGGAAAATTAGTGATAATATTTGCTGCCAATGACCAAATTTGAGCTTGCAAGTGAAAACTAGAAATTTGGAAAACTTGCATCTACCATCATGTGCTTGACTACATACCAATACTTGAAGATTTATGTGGTCAGATTGGTAGAGACATTCGTGAATGTGATTTTCTTCCTTGATACAATAAGATGTGTTAAAATTTGGAAAATCTGCATAACTCAGTGAAGCTATATTTTCCAAATGAACAGTGAATAACGTTACCAAATCATGTATCGGAGACAGAGCCACTGAAGGAACAACTTAGACCATCTGCTTTTAATGTCACAGAATATGGTATAGTTTTAGATCCTGTATTACAACTAACCTTTAAAAAACTACCTGCGGAGTGCTGGTATAGTGTAAAGACAATCCACAGTTATTTGAAAAGGCCACTAAAATACCCAGGCCCTTTTTCCAACTGCATGTCTTTGTGGGGCCAGAGTTTCTTTATATAATTTAATGCTCTGGGGCAGAAAACTCTCCCCTTTGTCTATTCTAGGTTCTTTGGTTGGCCTAATATTCAGTTCAGTTCAGTTCAGTTGTTCAGTCATGTCTGACTCTTTGCAACCCCATAGACTGCAGCACACCAGGCCTCCCTATCCATCACCAACTTCTGGAGCTTACTCAAACTCCCATTCTCCTCCCACCTTCAATCTTTCCCAGCATCAGGGTCTTTTCCAATGAGCCAGTTCTTTGCATTAAGTGGCCAAAGTATTGGAGTTTCAGCTTCAACATTAGTCCTTGCAATGAATATTCAGGACTGATTTCCTTTAGGATGGACTGGTTGGATCTCCTTGCAGTTCAAGGGACTCTCAAGAGTCTTCTCCAACACCACAGTTCAAAAGCATCAATTCTTCGGTGCTCAGCCTTCTTCACAGTCCAACTCTCACATCCATACATGACCACTGGAAAAACCATAGCCTTCAGACCTTTGTTGGCAAAGTAATGTCTCTGCTTTTGAATATGCTCTCTAGGTTGGTCATAACTTACTCCTCCAAGGAGTAAGCATCTTTTAATTTCATGGCTGCAGTCACAATTTGCAGTGATTGCAGAGCCCCCAAAAATAA
Source organism: Ovis aries (assembly GCF_016772045.2). Classification (NCBI taxonomy): domain Eukaryota; kingdom Metazoa; phylum Chordata; class Mammalia; order Artiodactyla; family Bovidae; genus Ovis; species Ovis aries. The sequence goes on from NC_056056.1 coordinate 130,739,680, forward strand.
AATCTGCCACTGTTTCCACTGTTTCTCCATCTATTTTCCCTGAAGTGATGGGACTGGATGCCATGATCTTAGTTTTCTGAATGTTGAGTTTTAAGCCAACTATTTCACTCTCCTCTTTCACTTTCATCAAGAGGCTCTTTAGTTCTTCTTCACTTTCTGCCATAAGGGTGGTGTCATCTGCATATCTGAGGTTATTGATATTTCTCCCGGCAATCTTGATTACACCTTGTGTTTCATCCAGCCCAGCATTTCTCATGATGTACTCTGCATATAAGTTAAATAAGCAGGGTGACAATATACAGCCTTGACGTACTCCTTTTCCTGTTTGGAATCAGTCCGTTGTTCCATGTCCAGTTCTAACTGTTGCTTCCTGACCTGCATACAGATTTCTCAAGAGGCAGGTCAGGTGGTCTGTATTCCCATCTCTTTCAGAATTTTCCACAGTTTGTGGTCATCTACACAGTCAAAGGCTTTGGCATAGTCAAAAGCACTGGCATTGCCAACAGATGTTGGCAATTTGATCTCTGGCCCAATATTAAGTTGACATAAGACAGCTAAGTAGGAGAAAATTTAATTGTGTACTTAGGGAAGCCCACAAAGACATGAGAGACTCTACAGCAATCAGGTAATGAAGGCTTATACATCATCCTGAACTTAGGAGGAGAAGACAGGGGTGTGAGGTCTCAAAGGGAAGGAAGATAATTCACAGGAAGAGAAGTACAGATGTTTGGTAGAAAGATGTTTGCCATGTAATGCAGGTATATCTTTAGGATATAAAATGTTATTTTTGGTAATAGCCGGAGAAGGTAGTGGCAACCCACATCAGTATTCTTGCCTGAGAAATCTCATGTCTTCTTTGGAGAAATATCTATCTAGTTCTTTGGTCCATTTTTGATTGGGTCGTTTATTTTTCTGGAATTGAGCAGCTGCAGGAGTTGCTTGTATATTTTTGAGATTAATTCCTTTGTCAGTTGCTTCATTTGCTATTATTTTCTCCCATTCTGAAGGCTGTCTTTTCATCTTGCTTATAGTTTCCCTTGTTGTGCAGAAGCTTTTAATTTTAGTTAGGTCCCATTTGTTTATTTTTGCTTTTATTTCCAGTATTCTGGGAGGTGGGTCATAGAGGATCCTGCTGTGATTTATGTCGGAGAGTGTTTTGCCTATGTTCAACCCAGATGTCCATCAGCAGATGAATGGATAAGAAAGCTGTGGTACATATACACAATGGAGTATTACTCAGCCATTAAAAAGAATACATTTGAATCAGTTCTAATGAGGGGGATGAAACTGGAGCCTATTATACAGAGTGAAGTAAGCCAGAAAGAAAAACACCAATACAGTATACTAACGCATATATATGGAATTTAGAAAGACGGTAACAATAACCCTGTATGCGAGTGAACAAAAGAGACACAGATGTATAGAACAGTCTTTTGGACTCTGTGGGAGAGGGAGAGGGTGGGATGATTTGGGAGAATGGCATTGAAACATGTATAATACCATATAAGAAACGAATCGCCAGTCCAGGTTCGATGCATGATACAGGATGCTTGGGGCTGGTGCACTGGGATAACCCAGAGGGATGGTACGGGGAGGGAGGTGGGAGGGGGGTTCAGGATGGGGAACACGTGTACACCCACAGCGGATTCATGTTGATGTATGGCAAAACCAATACAATATTGTAAAGTAAAAAAAGAGAGAGAGAGAAGAAAAAAAAAAGAAATCTCATGGACAGAGAAGCCTGGCAGGCTACGGCCCATGAGGTGGCAGTGATAGGACACGACTTAGCAACTAAACTACGACACCACCTCTTCTTGGTACAAGACCCCTATCTAAGTTGTGTTATGTAGTTCAAGGAGAGATGAAAAGTTCTACCTGAGTCTACTGGCCATGACTGTCTTCAATTCCAAATAATTACCATGCCTGGCCTGAACCCCCTCAAACCGAAAGCAGCATATCACAACAGACCAAATGCAGAATCAGATCTGAGAAAGAGAGTTGGGGAAAAAATTGTGAAATCATGTTACACTTCTTGATAATTTTTTTGTTTTGGCAAATATTTAATTTTCGTTACAATTCTTAAGGTTAGCATCCTGTAACCTATTATGGTTATTTTAAAGTAAAATTCTCAGTTTTAATTCCTGACAATATAAATATTACTAGATATAGAACATATACATGTAAGCTTTCAATAATTTTTAAAAGCAAAAGGAAGTCCTGAGACCAAAAATAGAACTGCTGCTCTCAAGTTCAAGGAATATTCTATTTCTCGGCTTGATTGTAGCTACATGGATATTTGTTTTCCAGTTATTTCTTAAAATATGTATATAAATTTTATGTATTTTTGTGAATGTTATATTTCACATTTTTTTAAGTTGCAATTAAGGTTATTTGCCTCAGTGTAATAGAAAAAGCAGGGTTTGGGAAAGAAAAGATTTATGATTCAAGTTCTCTACCTGTATTAACCTGTTGTAAATACCAAAAAATCCTACGAATACAATGGTATAATACCACCTTCTGTAAAGCATGCAAGTGCTTTATGAACTGTAACGTGATGTGCAAATACTGGCCACTATCATTACTGCACAGTATCAAACAGATGTATCTGTTTAAAACTTTCTTCTGACAAAATGTGGTCCACCAGAGAAGGAAATGGCAAACCATTTCAGTATTCTTGCCTTGAGAACCCCATGAACAGTATGAAAAGGTGAAAAGATAGGACACTGAAAGAGGAACTCCCCAGGTCAGTAGGTGCCCAATATGCTACTGGAGATCAGCGGAGAACTAACTCCAGGAAGAATGAAGAGACAGAGCCAAAGCAAAAACAATACTCATTTGTGGATGTGACTGGTGATGGAAGCAAGGTCCGATGCTGTAAAGATCAACATTGCATAGGAACCTGGTGTTAGGTACACGAATCAAGGCAAATTGGGAGCGGTCAAACAGGAGATGGCAAGAGTAAAGATAGACAATTTAGGACTCAACAAACTAAAATGGACTGGAATCAGTGAATTTAATTCAGAAGACCATTATGTCTACTACTGTGGGCAAGAATCCCTTAGAAGAAATGGAGTAGCCATCATAGTCAACAAAAGAGTCTAAAATGCAGTACTTAGATGCAATCTCAAAAATGACAGAATGATCTCTATTCATTTCCAAGGCAAACCATTCAATATCATGGTAACCCAAGCCTAAGCCCAACCAGCAACGCTGAAGAAGCTGAAGTTAAATGGTTCTATGAAGACCTACAAGAACTTTTAGAACACCCAAAAAAGATGTCCTTTTCATTATAGGGGACTGGAATGCAAAAGAAGGAAGTCAAGAAACACCTGGAGTAACAGGTAAATTTGGCCTTGGAATTCAGAATGAAGCAGGGCAAAGGCTAATAGAGTTTTGCCAGGAGAACACACTGGTCATTGCAAACACCCTCTTCCAACAACACAAGAGAAGATTACACATGCACATCACCAGATGGTCAACACCGAAATCAGACTGATTATATTCTTTGCAGCCAAAGTGGAGAAGCTCTATACAGTCACAGAAAACAAGACTGGGAGCTGACTGTGGCTCAGATCATGAACTCCTTATTGCCAAATTCAGACTTAAACTGAAGAAACTGGGGAAAACCACTAGACCACTCAGGTATGACCTAAATCAAATCCCTTATGATTATACAGTGAAGGTGAGAAATAGGTTTAAGGGACAAGATCTGATAGACAGAGTGCCTGAAGAACTATGGATGGATGTTCATGACATTGTACAGGAGACAGGGAGCAAGACCATCCCCAAGAAAAAGAAATGCAAAAAATCAAAATGGTTGCCTGAGGAGGCCTTACAAATACCTGTGAAAAGAAGAGAAGCAAAAAGTAAAGGAAAAAAGAAAAGATATACCCATGTGAATGCTGAGTTCCAAAGAATAGCAAGGAGAGATAAGAAAGCCTTCCTCAGTGATCAATGCCAAGAAATAGAGGAAAACTATAGAATGGGAAAGACTAGAGATCGCTTCAAGAAAATCAGAGATACCAAGGGAACATTTCATGCAAAGATGGGCTCAATAAAGGACAGAAATGGTATGGACCTCACAGAAACAGAAGATATTAAGAAGAGGTGGCAAAAATACACAGAAGAACTGTACAAAAAAAGATCTTCATAACTCAGATAATCACAATGGTGTGATCACTTACCTAGAGCCAGACATCCTGGAATGTGAAGTCAAGTGGGCCTTAGGAAACATCACTACAAACAAAGCTAGTGGAGGTGATGGAATTCCAGTCGAGCTATTTCAAATCCCGAAAGATGATGCTGTGAAAGTGCTGCACTCAATATGCCAGCAAATTTGGAAAACTCAACAGTGACTATGGGACTGGAAAAGGTCAGTTTTCATTCCAATCCCAAAGAAAGGCAATGCCAAAGAATGCTCAAACCACCACGCAATTGCACTCATCTCACACGCTAGTAAAGTAATGCTCAAAATTCTCCAAGCCCCAACAATACATGAAGCGTGAAATTCCAGGTGTTCAACCTGGTTTAGAAAAGGCAGAGGAACCAGAGATCAAATTGCCAATATCCACTGGATCATTGAAAAAGCAAGAGAATTCCAGAAAAACATCTACTTCTGCTTTATTGACTATGCCAAAGCCTTTGACTGTGTGGATCACAATAAACTGTGCAAAATTCTTCAAGAGAAGGTAATACCAGACCACCTGACCTGCCTCTTGAGAAATCTGTATGCAGGTCAGGAAGCAACAGTTAGAACTGGACATGGAACAGCAGACCGGTTCCAAATAGGAAAAGGAGTACATCAAGGCTATATACTGTCACCCTGCTTATTTAACTTCTATGCAGAGTACATCATGAGAAATGCTGGACTGGAAGAAACACAAGCTGGAATCAAGATTGCCGGGAGAAATATCAATAACCTCGGATGTGCAAATGATACCACCTTATGGCAGAAAGCAAAGAAGAATTAAAGAGACTCTTGATGAAAGTGAAAGAGGAAAGTGAAACAGTTGGCTTAAAGCTCAACATTCAGAAAACTAAGATCATGGCATCCGGTCCCATCACTTCACAGCAAATAGATGGGGAAACAGTGGGAACAGTGGCAGACTTTATTTTTTGGGCTCCAAAATCACTGCAGATGCTGACTGCAGCCATGGAATTAAAAGACGCCTGCTCCTTGGAAGAAAACTTATGATCACCTAGATAGCGTAGTAAAAGGCAGAGACATTACTTAGCCAACAAAGGTCCATCTATCAAGGCTATGGTTTTCCCAGTGGTCATGTATGGATGTGAGAGTTGGACTATAAAGAAAGCTGAGTGCTGAAGAATCGATGCTTTTGAACTGTGGTGTTGGAGAAAATCCTTGAGAGTGTCTTGGACTGCAAGGAGAAGCAACCAGTCCATCCTATAGGAGATCAGTCCTGAATATTTATTGGAAGGACTGATGTTGAAGTTGAAACTCCAATAGTTTGGTCACTTGATGTGAAGAGCTGACTCATTTGAAAAGACCCTGATTCTGGGAAAGATTGAAGGCGGGAGGAGAATGGGATGACAGAGGATGAGATGATTGGATGGCATCACCGATTCACTGAGCATGAATTTGAGTAAGCTCTGAGAGTTGGTGATTGACAGGCAGGCCTGTTGTGCTGCAGTTCATGGGGTCACAGAGTCAGACACGACTGAGCGACTGAACTGAATTGAACTAATGAACCTCCCTGTTGCCTTTTAGCAGACTTTTGAGCATGCCTTAAACCATTATGTTTTCCGTTTTTCTTTGACTTCCAAAGAACCTGGAGTTAAATTTATTGCAGTGTTAACAGCACTACTCTACGTTTGCTACAGATTACTTCTCCTTCAAATTGTTTTTAATCTTCCTGATTTACCTTTAACTTATGTGTATCTTAATATTGTCAAGGACCTCAAATGCTTTATGGAAAAAGAGGAAGCTGTTAAATCATATATAAATTATAAAGGATATTGACAGTATGGGAGAGAAGATGGACCTCACATGTCCTTTTTCTACAGGTTTTGAGGCAACATTTGTGGCAATCTTGCTTCCCTCTTTCTTCAGCACATCACCCTCAGATAAATAAATAAAGCCCAGGACTTTTATTTCCAGGCAGTTGTCATAGCAACTTTTGACTATCCACAGCAGAAGGAATTCTCATATCTTAAGCCCTGATTCCAGAAGAGCTAAAAGACACAAAGACTAAAAGGAACAGTAAAGAATGATTGCAGGATGTAATGAAACGGGATATCTGTTATTCAGAACTTTTCCACTAAATATATATACTTCCCCCAAAGGCATATATCCCCTTATAGATTTCAGAACTCAACAGCAATAGACTAATAATAGCTACCATTTATCACTTATTGTATGCCAGACACATAGAACACTACATATACTGCTTTTTTAAAAATACTTCTAACAACACTATATATGTGGTACTATTTTTGTCCACATTTTACTTTATGAGGAAATTGAGTTAGACAGATGAAACAGTTTCCCCAAACTCACACAGTATGTGCTCAGCCTTTCTGCCTTCAACAAAGCTGACTAGTTCTTAAAGCACTCTCAAGTTTTCTGGATTTCCTCCTGCTTTACCGACCGGATACTTTGCGGGCTCCTTTCTGCTTGATCTTTAAACTGTTGCTGGCCTGGGACTTAGATCTGAGCACTCTTCTCTACCCAGATGATCTCTTCCAGTCCTGCGGCTTTAAGTGCCTTATATGTGCTGATAATTCCTACGTGTGTATCTCCCACCCCAGATGCCGACATGCATGACTCATATAAGCGCTGCTTGTTTGACACAGATCTCTAATGGGTATTTCAAAGATAATCAGTCTTTAAAAAGTTCCTGTCCTTTACTCTTCCCTGTCTCAATAAATGACAGCATCAGCTAACCCAGATGAAAGTGAAAGTTGCTCAGTTGTATCCGACTCTTTGTGACCCCATGGACTATACAGTCCATGGAATTCTCCAGGCCAGAATAGTGGAGTGGGTAGCCTTTCCCTCACCAAAATCTTAGAGTCATCCTTGATTTCTCCTTTCCTTCACATTCTACTGCTAATGTATAAACAAGTCTTTTTTTGGTATATACCCCAAATCTATCTTAAACCCACCTCTTTAAAAAAAATTTTTTGGCCACAGAGGATGTGGGATCTTGATTCCCTGACCAGGGATCCAACCTATGCCCCCATCACTGGGTCACCAGGAAAGTTCCTATAAACTCACCTCTTTTCGTCTCCTTCACCATCACTCTCACCTGTGTTAAAGCCTTCAGTGGCTTCCCATTGCTCCTGGAATATGACTTGAGCTCCTGACTATCACCTCGAAGATCCTGCATGGCCTAGGTCCTCCTTCCTGCCCGGTCCCCTACAGTTGCCCCCCTACCCCACCTTGCCATTCTTCTTTAGTCACAATATTCTCCTTTCCTTCCCAAACATGTCAAGCTCTTTTCTGCCTCTGGGATTTCACAGTATAAACGGTATGAATGGTTTCAAAGTTCCCTCAGCTCATCTTCCTAGCTGGCTCTTTTTCATCCTTCACGTCTTACCTCAAATAACTTCTTAGAGATTACCTTATCTAAAAGTGGTTTCCTGTCAGAGTTTTCAGTCAATCACATCATTTTTAATAGCACTTACCAGTATCAGAAATCTTTACTATCTTCCCTCCTCTCATTTATGTAAGCGCCATGGGGTCAGGGATCCCAACTGTCTTTTTCATTTCTACATTCTCAAAACGTAGGAGCATATAGGACATGCTAAATACACACTCACTAACAGAGAAAAGGAAGGAAAAAGAAAAAAGAAATCATTCAGTGCCAGGTTCCCATCCCAGGACTATTTTACTCCAAAATGGCTTTTAACTACCTCTCTATTTTTATTTATTATTTTTATTTCCTTTTTTTAAACTGAGATATGTGGAGAAAGAGGAACCCTCATGTACAGTTGATGGGAATATAAATTGGTATGGCCACTATTGAAACAATTTTGGAGATTAGTCAAAAAATTTAAAAATAGCATTATCATATATATGATCCAGCAATTTCGCTTTTATTTATCTGAAGAAAATTAAAGCATTAAGTTGAATAGACACACGCACCACTATGTTCATTGCAGCCCTATTTACAACGGCTAAGATACAGAAGCAACCTAAGTGTCCCATCAATAGGACAATGAATAAAGAAGACGTGATATATATATATATGCATATGGATTGTTTCCTCAGCTTCTCTTTCTAATAGCTCACTATTCGTGTATATAAACACAACTGATTTCTGCATGATAATTTAATATCCTTACAACTTTGCTGAACTCATTTATTAGTTCTAACTGGTTTTTGGTTCAGTGTTTATATATATTACCATATTATCGATAAATATTGACAGTTTTATTTTTTCCTTCCCAATTTGAATTCCTTTTACTTCTTTTTCTTGCCTAATTGCTGTAGACAGGACTTCCAATGCTACTGGAATAAAAGTAGTCATAGTGGGCAGCCTTGTGTTGTTCCTGATCTTACAGGAAAAGCTTTCAGCTTTTCAATGTTGAGTATGATGTTAGCCGTGGGTATATCATTTGTGGCTTTATTTATGTTGGGGTACATTCCCTCTATACCCACTTTGGTGAGAAATTTTATCATAAATGGTTGTTTGAATTTTGTCAAATGGTTTTTCTGCATTGATGATTTTTATTCTTTGTTTTGTCAATGAAGGTTATCATGTTGATTGATCTGCAGAGGTTGAACCATCCTTGCATCCCACTTGATAAATCCCACTTGACAATGGTATATAATCCTTTCAACAAATTGTTGAATTTAGTTTGCCAATATTTCATTGAGGATGAAATATTTTTAGCTTTTCCCTTCCCATTTTTAGCTTTTCAAGATGACTTCCAGTTATATTATTTTGCTTTAACTCAAGATTAATGCCTGAATCCCACAAGACCCTAAGTTGAGATGAAAGTGAAGGAGATGGGCTGTCACAGAACAGAATAGGAAAAGCTCCCAAACAACTGCAAATATACCCTATCCTATAAATTCTCTTAGCTTTGTAGGGGAGGAATAAAGATAGAGGGCACTTTGGCAGTTTTTACCCCCTCAGAAATGAGGGTTAAATTTCTTGAAACAAGAAAACAAGGTCCCCATCACATCCTTCCTGACCAAATTCTCAAAGTGTTGAGGGACTTGTTTATAAGCAAAGAATATTATTCCAAAATGTTAATATTGGGTATAGAATTGACAATTGTACCAGATTGTTGCCTCTCATTTTCATTCATTAGTGGCACCAAAATTACATTTAAACAACTTCTGAAGAAGGAAGGCCCAGAAAAGCAAAACCTGAAGCATTAGGAGGCAAAGGACGGCCTGAGGAAATTCCTGGACATAGGGAAGAAAAAATATCTTTTTCCTCTACCTATACAAATTCTAGGCTGGGGCCCTGTAACAAAAGACAAGTTACCAAGAGAAAAGTGAACAAATTTAGTTAATATAAGTTTTGCATAGCATGGGAGGCTTCATAAGGAAGTAAAGACCTGACCTAGTGGTTAAAACTGAGTATTTTTATGATAGGTTGATGAAATGTGGAAAGTCATGAAAAAATGTGATAGGACAAAGTCTGTGTGCCAAGCATAGTAAACTAATGATGACTTAGCAAGATCTGTTCATTCAGATTCTTCTCTGAGTCCTTTATCTTCAGATATAAGGATGCTCTTTCCCTCCAAGTTTAGGGAGGATACATCTCATATGAGGGGTTTATGATCTGCTTCAGAGGAAGGTCGCAAGTTCTTTCTGCCAGGTCATTTCTCAAATTTCTTCAGCTTACAACATTTAACATGCTAAGACGCCATATTTTATGTTAGGGTGTACTCAGCCGTGTCACGGATGTTTCTCATAGCTGATCCCTCTGCACTGACTTAAAATTGCTTGTAAAGTCCAGCCAGTTCCTAGGGAAAGGAACAGGAAAAATGACGCAAGGATGTTCTTTCACACAGAATATAATTCTAATTTATACAAGTTTCCAAAGAATTTAAATCTCAAATATTTCATTCTACTTCTGGCATCAAAAAGAAGCATGCCAAGGCCTGAGAGAAATAAATTGTTATAATCTGCATGTTAGCTGGCTTTCAAAGTAAGCTTGGCTCCTGAGCCTTTTAAATGTCAAGGATTTTAGCATTAAAATGTTAAGCTTTCAACACTTTAGAAACTCAGTGCTAATGTTTTTGTTTTGTATTTTAACTAACAATTCTCTAGCTGAAGTATTTCACCTTCAAAACACTTAAATTCCTAACACATAAGAAACCTGCAGGCAGTTTGAAGAGTTTGGGCCATAATTTTAAACTGCAAGTGAATTCTTCTCTTGACCTTGATATTGATTCGCTGTGACTGTGCAAAGCTCATTTATCTTCCTGCAGTTTCAATTTTTTAATTATTCAGCATTAAAAACAATACAGATATTTATTTTGAGATCATTGGAGAAAATGGACAAGTCTATGTTATTTGTAGATATATCTAATCCAATTATGTAAATACTATTTTAAAGTATCTTTCTAATTCTGTACGATATGATTTATAAGTTTCATACAGTGGAAACAAAATTTAATTTGATAGTTTGTCAAAATCTAATATCTCCAGCTTTCTTTCAATTAGGGTGAAAGAGCCACACTAGAATTGAAATAATAGAATCTCCAGAGTTAATTCTGTGTTTTCCTCTTCTGCACAGAACCATGCCTCTTTCCTCTGTCTTATAAGTTTTCATTACTCAATGCTCCACTCTCATACCTCTGACTTTGGATCTACAAAGACCACAATTTTATATGAAAAGACATCTTATATAAGAAAAAATGCAGACATCAAAAAACATTAAAATTCTAGTAAACAAAGAACAGAAACTGAAATTGATAACTTTTTCACCTAGCCATTTGGCAAATATTAAAATTAAAGTTGGCCAATGTTAAAAAGAAATCATATTTTTCAATACTGGCTAAGGTATAAGGAAACAGATTTTCACAGAATGCTAGTGGGTGTAAGGCTTTTTTGAGGAGCAATTTGGTAATACCTATCACAAGCTTCTCATTTTACTTTGACCACCATGGTAGTACACAAAGATACAAAAATAATATCAACTATCAGTGGGAATGTAAAATCACTGGAACACGTTTACACTGCTAATGGAAATGTAAGCTGGCTTTAGAACATAATTTTACTTTATCTGATGAGGCTGAAGAGGTGCGTATCTAATGACCCAGCAGTTCCACTCCTCAGCATGTAGTCAAAAGAAACTCTCGCACATGTGTTCATATACACACTGTAAGACCAAGAAAACAGAAACAGTCCCAATTGTCAACCAACAATGCAATAGATAAATAAACACAGCAGTGAAAATCGATGCTCTCCAAAACACCCAATGGATGTTTTGAGGAAATGAAGTTGCAGAATAATGTTTACAGTTTGATTCCATTTGTATAAAGTTGAAAAACATGCAAAAGTAATTCATTGTTTAGAGAAACAAATATTGTAAAGCTAAAAACAAAGTAATGATAGATGTAAATTCAGGGTAGTGGTTACTTTGGAGGAAGAGAAAGGAGGACAAGTTGGAGAGAGGCACACAAAAGACTCTAAGGGTGGTAAAAACACTGAGTATTTTTCCTTAAGCTTGATAGTGAGTTAAGGGTGTTTGGTGACAACTGTGCTTTTTTCACTTCATTTGTTGTCGTTGTTCAGTCGCTGAGCCACGTTCAGCTCTTTGTGACCCCATGGGATGCAGCACGCAGGCCTCCCTGTCCTTCACTATCTCCTGGACATGAGCTCAAACTCATGTCCACAAAGTCAATAATACCATCCAGCCATCTCATTCTCTGTTGCCCTCTTCTCCTCTTGTCCTCAATCGTTCCCAGAAACAGGATCTTTTCATAGAGCTGGCTCTTTGTATCAGGTGGCCAAAGTATTGGAGCTTCAGCATCAGTCCTTCCAATGAATATTCAGGGTTGATTTCCTTTAGGATGGACTGGTTAGATCTCCTTGCTGTCCAAGGGGCTCTCATGAGTCTTCTCCAGCACCACAGTTCAAAAGCATCAATTCTTTGGTGTTCAGCCTTCTTTATGGTGCAACTCTTACATCTGGGTATGACTACTGGAAAAATAATAGCTTTGATTGTATGGACCTTTGTCAGCAAAGTGATGTCTCTGCTTTTTAATACACTGTCTAGGTTTGTCATAGTTTTTACTTCATAAATATTTTTTATCTGCTAAGTCACTTCAGTCGTGTCCAACTCTGTGCAACCCCATAGATGGCAGCCCACCAGGCTCTGCTGTCTCTTTTTTATCTAGTGAATGGTTAAAAAACATTTTTTAACTTTAATTATTAGTCAAAATGAGTATATTGTTGATATAAAACTTTTGTTGATATAAAACTCTATACTTATTAGATATATAAACTGCATAAAAGATCCTGAAAGGACATACTCTAATGTATTAATCACTATTATCACTATTATCACTTAGTGATTGAGTTTGGGCCAATTTTGCTCTCATTGTTTTAGTTTAGTATATTATTTGTTTTGTTTTATAAAAGACATGAATTTATCTTTATAAAAACAAAAAACTATTTTAAAAAAAGATACAATATTAGGATGTTCCTCACATTATTGTATATATTACATAGTAAGTAGTAAAGAATCAGCCTCATCTAAAGAGAGATCTGGCCTTTGCTCTTGGCTTCTGTGAGATAATCTCTATGCTGTTGGAATGCCTTACCTGATAAGAGTGTCTTTGTTTACCTGGGGACCTTGGCCACACCAGACTGTCTATGCTGACAATGAATTGATGGCTGGGGCCTTGAGCCACATGGTATCAACTTAACCCCTGAAGGAGCTGCTTTGAGGCAAAGTTGGCCATGTAACCAGTTGACCATATCTCTGTGTCCAAGCCAAAAAAACTCTGGACATCAAGGCTCAAGCAGGCTTCCCTGGTGGTCAGCACTCCATGAGTACTGTCATGTGCATTGTTTCTGAGAGGAGCTAGGGCTGCCCAGGACTCCACTGGGAGGAGACAACCAGGAGCTTCCTGCGTGGAACTCTCTTGGGCTCTGCCCCATGTGCTGAGGCTGAAAATGTGCATACCTAATGACCCAGCAGTTCCACTCCTGGGCATGTAGTCTAGAGAAACTCTTGTACATGTGTTCATATACACACCATTTGTAAGACCTTGGATGATTTTAATCTGTCAGTAGCCTTCCACTCTAGCAAACTATAGGCATGAATGCAACGCCTTCCAGTGTCTTCTGTCTCTCCTTCCAACAAAGCACAGAACCTGAGAATGGTCTTGGAGATCTCCAGACTTGTACTTGGTATCAGAAGTAAGGGTGGCCTTGAGGAGTCTCAAACTTTACACATATATATTACCAACTATTAGCAAAACAAACTTAAAAGCCATCGAAATGTCTAGCAACAGAAAATTAGTTAAATAAATTCTGGTATAACCATAGCTTAGGACACTATTGTCATTAAAATCCTATAAAAGAATGTTAAAATGATATATTAAGAAACAAGTACTATGACAGTAAGATTTCCTTTTTAGTAAAATGTTTGTAAAATAGAGTCCAAAAAGAGTTTTTGTTGTTTTTTTTTTTTTTTTAACAAGGGCACACATATTCATCCAAAATCCTCTCCTGAGTTCCCTGTGTCTGTCCCTGTCCCTTCTTTAGTGACCTTCCCTCCCTCTTACATCAATCATGTGGTTCCAGCTATACTGTTATTTAGTCGTGTCCGACTGTCTGCAACCCCCTGGACTGTAGCCCGCCAGGCTCCTCTGTCCATGGGATTTCCCAGGCAAGAATACTGGAGTAGGTTGCCATTTCCTTCTTCAAGGGATCTTCCCAACCCAGGGACTGAACCTATGACTCCTAAATTGGCAGATGGGATTCTTTATCACTGAGCCACCAGGGAAGCCCTCCAGGTATATTACCAAATTCTTAATCCATCCCCTGCCCTTAGGCATTAATCTGGAGTAGGCACTTGATCTAAGTTGGGCCTGTCACCCTATACTGCCCCACTCACCACAGCTGACTGGTTGAGGAATGAGTCAGTGAGAGTTCTACCGTAGAAATTATAAAAAACAGTTGTGCCTACAGTTTGAAATTTAGGAGCTGCCAGTGGCAGTAATGTTAGGAAAACAAACTGACAGTGAGAAAAAAATACAGCCAGTTCTCAAAAAGACAAATAGGAAGGAGAATTTTAAGAGTCACGGTCATGTTTGAGACTGGATCCAGTTTTCCTGAAACCAAACTGATTTCTCTTCCCTTTTCCCTTTGGTTATACAACTCTTTAGTTATTATCTTTCCGATAAGTTTCCCCAATTCCCTTAGGCTTCTTGAGATGGAATTATGTTGCTTGCATTTAAGGATCTCAATTAATAAATAATTGGCCAAATCAGAAACATGAAATATCTTTGACTTCTCTTTTTTTCCCCACATATACGCGATCACTAAGTTACGTTTGTACTCCTGCATGATACCTCTCCAATCCAGTCACTCCAGCCACTTCTCTCCATCTTCACTGCCGTTGCCTTAGTTAAAGTCACCATCCCTCTTGCTCTCCTTCTCCCACTTTTTATTGTGACAGCTTCCTAATGATCTCCTTACTCATTAAATTCACTTAATAAATATGTATTGAGTGTCCCGTGTATACCAAGCATTTTTTAGGTGCTGAAGAAGTAACCAGCAAACAAAACAAAGCCCCTGTCTTCACGAGGACTCTATTCTCCTTGTGTAGGGGCTATGGTTAATTGATGGACAAACGTATAATATAATATCTAATGGTGATCAGTGCTACGAAGCATCCATGGTTCAGGGCTTTCCTGCTGGCTCAGTGGTAAAGAATCTGCCTGCCAATGCAGGAGACATGGGTTCGATCCCGGGTCTGGGAAGATCCCACACACCACACAGCAACTAAGCCTGTGTGCCTCAGCTACTGAGCTGGTGCTGTTGAGACCGAGAGCCGCACATCAGGAGCCCACATGCTGCAGCTACTGAAAGCCACGCGCCCTACAGCCTGCGCTCTGCAACAAGAGAAGCCACAGCAATGAGAAGCCCGCGCTGCAGCCACTGAGAGTAACCCCCGCTTGCTACAGCTAGAGAGAAGCCTGTGCAGCAATGAAGACCTAGCACAGACCAAAGTAAGTTAATTTAAAAAACTTTTCTAAAAAGAGTCTATGGTTCAGTGTTGCAGTAACGATCCTTAGTCACACCCGCCCCCACGGCCCCCATATCCACACCCTTGGGAATTCTCCTCCCACAGTGACTCTGGCTTAATCCTATGCATGTGTTAGCCAACACGACATCACCAAATGAGGTGCAAGCGGGACACTGCAAAGTGCATGTTTAGTGAACTAAATTCTTCCTTCTGAGAATTCTTCTGCCACCATGTGAACAAATATCAACCCAGCCACTTTAGCTGTTCCAGCTAAGATCTTATGCGTGTGAATGAGGTCACTGAGACCATCTGGTTATAGCCAAACCAGCCCTGGCCAGAAGAACTGCCCGACCAACCCACGGAATGTCAAAAAATAATCATGTTTGTTGTTTTAAGACACTAGGTTTGGGTATGGCTTGTTACACAGCAAAAGTTAACTATTGATAATAGAACATTATAATGGAGCAGAATTATGGGAAGCTGCTACTCAAATGGAAGTAGAGAAGGCCTCTGTGAAGAGATGACATTTGAACAGAGAACTGAATGAAGAAAGGAACGGAACCATTTAGCCATCTGGGAGAACATTTCAGGCAGAGAGAACAACATTCCAGGCAGAGGGAATAGCATGTCAATATAGCTTTGAGGCAGGAGCATGCTTGGCATGTTAGAATAATAGGCTTGTCCCTTGAATTTAGTGTTCCAGGGAAAAGAGAAATAAGAAATCAGAGGTGGCTGGGGGTCAGTCATATCTTGTTATTGCAAACAATGCTGAAGTCAATAAATTTTTACAGATGTTTTACATAAGTGACATTACAGCTACAGGGTAAGTTCACATAATTAAATGGCTGTATCAAAATGTTTGTGTTTTGGTATTTTTGACAAGTATTGCTGGATTGCTTTCTATTAGCGTTTGGAATAAGTTACCAGGCTACCAGGAATATGTTACTTGCAATTATCAAACAGAGTATTATCAAACGCATTGGTCTTTGCCAATCAGATAGGTGGAAAAATGGTTTTAATTTGCATGTTTCTTATGAATGAGGCTGAGCAATTATTCACATACTTCAGAGCCACTAGTGTGTGTGTTTTTTTTTCCCTGTTAATTGCCTATTTATCTTCTTTGCCCATTTTTCTACTAGATTGTCAATCTTTTTATAGTCCTTCACATACTAGGAAAATTAGGCTTTGTTTGTAATGGAGTCACATTTTGAAAAAAAGTCTGGCTGCTGTAAGGAATAGACTGATGGGGGCAGGCATGGCAGCTGGTGGACCTGTTAGGAGGCTACCCTAATGTTCCAGGTAAAAGAAGGTGGTGGCCAGGGTTAGAAACGTAGAGACAGAGATGGTGAGAAGTGGTCAAACTCAGGAGAATGCTGTAATAATATCTAATGTTTATTGAAGGTTTACTTTGTATTATTAGGTAGTGTGATAATGACCCTATAAGCATTTCTCATTCTATTTCTCCAACAATTCTATGAGGGAGGTGCTATTTTCCTTCATTTATAGACGTAGGTTAACTGGGTTTGACTCCAAAGTTCTTATCCACAGTGCCATACTTTTTGATAGCCTCCTGCAGCCAAAGTGATCTTTCTAAACTGCAAGTGTGTTCTGGTCACTCTCCTGCTTAAACACTCTAAAGTGGCTCCCAAGCCTTAGGCATCAGAGTTCACTGAGCATTCAAGATATGGCCAGAGTTAACTGCTGCTACTCCTCCCCACCCCTGGGGCTCCTCCATTGCCTAATATGGAACTGCTCACGGCTGGAAGCCCAGGACACAGCACCCCACCTTCCAACCCAGGCTGTGGCCTCCATCAACAACATCCTTCCCAATCCCCAGACTTTCCCAGACTAAGTCACACTGGCCCTCCAGTCTCAACTTAGACATTAGCTCCTCTGGGAAATTGTGCATGGAGTCCACTTCCCCAAAAATATCCTGGATGAGGTAGCCCTTGTATGTTTTATCAAAGGACCCTGCAGTCTCCCCTTCACTACCGTCCATTCCAGTGTCCATAACTCCCCCACAGTCCCTCCCAATTGCATTATAAACAAAATGGAGACAGAAGCAATATTTGTTTTTTTCTTAAATATTTCTATACAATGATTTTAAAAGATAAAAAGGTTTAGGCAAAAAGATTTACACTGTTCACACATCAGATTATAAAATGGCATCCCCTCCCTGTCAGCTAGACAGGGATTCCAGGACACCCCACCTCCACCACTGCCCTGCCCTGCACTTACCAAAATCTGAGGATGCTCAAGTTCTTTACAAAAAATGGCATTCTACTTGCATATAGCCTCCACACATCAACCAGTACACTTTACATAATCTCTAGACTACTTGTAATACCCAAATACCATGTACATAGTTGCCAGGGTGCAGCAAATTCAAGTTTTGCTTTTTAGAACTTGGGATTTTTAAAAAATATTTTCAATTCATTATTAGTTGAATTCTCAGATGGTATGGAAGATTAACTATACAGTGAAAAGTGTCTTTCCCTTCCTCCATCAGTCCCCATTCACTTAGTTTTCTTCCTTTACAAGTAGCTATTACAGTTTCTATTTATCCTCCTGAAAAATGTTTATGCATGATTCAAGACTAAATATATATGTGTATGCATGCATGTGTGGATTCGTTTCTTCTGCAAATATTCCACACAAATGGTAGCATACTAAACGTGTTTTTTATTGCACTTTTTTTTTTAAACTTAGAATATATTGGGGATCTTTTCACATCAATACATAAAGGAGCATCTTCCTCTGTGTGTATGCGTGTAGGGGAAAGGCCAAGAACTACATTTTGCTCACTGGTACATTCCTCACTGCCTCAACACAGGGTCTGGCACATAGTAGGAGCTGTGCATGACTGTTTTACTGAATTGAGGTGAACTGAATTGAATTACAATACAGGAGGTTGATAATAAAAAATGCCGAGGAAATAAATTATGTGACTAATAGGCACACAAAAATGTGCTCGTCACCATTATTCAGCAGGGATATGCATTTTGAAAATACAGTGATATTTTACTACCCACTCACCAGAATGGCTGAAATAAAATGAAGTATCTGGAAGCAGAAAGTACTGGAGAAGACACGGTACAAACAGAGCTCTTTACCAGTGAGAACGGAAACTGATACAGCTGCTTCAGAAAACTGTCGGTAATAACCACGAAGCTGAACATAGGCATAAGTTCTGACACAGCAACTCTATTCCTCCATATATGTCCAGTGGAAATGCTATATAAATTCATCAAAAGACACATACAAGTAAGTATGCAGTAATGGCTTATCTTTGCCCAAACAAAGGTTTGATTCTTGAACAGCTCCTAGGAGGTAACCGCTAAGCTCTTGACGTCGTGACTAATAAGAGTTTCCTTGTTTATCTGGGGGCTTTGGGGCGTCCCAGATCACAATGTGATTGATGGTCAGGGCCTTGAGCCACAAGGCATCTATCAGCTTGACCCCTGGAGGAGCTGGAGACTAAAGACAACCACATGGGCAGTCGCCATGTCTACCTGACCTACCCCCAGTAAAGCCCCTGAACACTAAGGCTGGGGTGAGCTTCCCTGGTTGGCAATAATCTGCACATACTGCCACACACCACTGCTTGGAGAAGTACATGCTGTCTGTCACTGGGAGAAGACAACAGAGGCTCACAGCTGGAACCCTGCTGGATGCCGCCTTATGAATCTTTTCCCACTGATGATTTTAGTTTGTATTCTTCCACTCTAATGAACCATAACTGAGTGTAACAGCTTAATTTCTGAGTTCTGTGAGTCCTTCCAGTGAATTACTGAACCGGGCAGTGGTCTTGGGTATCTCCTTAATGACAACAAGAATATTCAGAGGAGCATCATTCATAAAAGACAAAAACTGGAAACAACCCCAAGGAGAATAGTTAGACTGTGGTATAGTCATACAATGGAATGCTCTACAGCAAGAAACTAAACCCACTATACCTACATGCAACAACATGGATGAACTTCTCAAACATAATACTGAGAAAAAGAAGCCACACAAAGAGTGTAAGCATATGATCTCACTGACAGAAGGTCCAAAAACTAATCTATGGTGACAGAAGTTAGGACAAGGTTGCCTTGGGAATGGAGCAAAGAGACAAGAAAGTTTTCTAGTGTCTCTTCTTAGCTCCCCTGGTGGTTCAGGTGGTATAGAATCCTCCTGCAATGCAGGAGACCTGGGTTTGATCCCTGGGTTAGGAAGATCCCCTGGTGGAGGGAGGGCCTGGTAACCCATTCCAGTATTCTTGCCTGGCAAATCCCATGGACAAAGAAGCCTGATGGGCTACAGTCCATGGGTCACAAAGTGTCAGACATGACTGAATAACTAAGCACTGAGCAACCTGGTTCAAAAGCGCACCACCCTCAGGACTCAATCACTTTCCCAGGGCCCTACCTCCTAATACCATCGCTTTGGAGGTTAAGTTTTCAACATACGAATTAGGGGAGGGGGAGACACAACATTCAGTCCACAACACAGGGAGGGGGCACAGGGCTGTTTCTGGGGCACTGGTAGTGCTCTGATTTCTGATCAGTTCAGTTCAGTTCAGTCGCTCAGTCCTGTCCTACTCTTTGTTACCCCATGAATCGCAGCATACCAGGCCTCCCTGTCCATCACCAACTCCCGGAGTTCACTCAGACTCACGTCCATCGAGTCCGTGATGCCATCCAGCCATCTCATCCTCGGTCGTCCCCTTCTCCTCCTGCCCCTAATCCCTCCCAGCATCAAAGTCTTTTCCAATGAGTCAACTCTTCGCATGAGGTGGCCAAAGTACTGGAGTTTCAGAGTTAGCATTATTCCTTCCAAAGAAATCCCAGGACTGATCTCCTTCAGAATGGACTGGCTGGATCTCCTTGCAGTCCAAGGGACTCTCAAGAGTCTTCTCCAACACCACAGTTCAAAAGCATCAATTCTGCGGCGCTCTGCTTTCTTCACAGTCCAACTCTCACATCCATACATGACTACAGGAAAAACCATAGCCTTGACTAGATGGACCTTAGTCAGCAAAGTAATGTCTCTGCTTTTGAATATACTATCTAGGTTGATCATAACTTTTCTTCCAAGGAGTAAGTGTCTTTTAATTTCATGGCTGCAATCACCATCTGCAGTGATTTTGGAGCCCCCAAAAATGAAGTCTGACACTGTTTCCACTGCTTCCCCCTCTTTTTCCCATGAAGTGATGGGACCAGATGCCATGATCTTCATTTTCTGAAAGTCGAGCTTTAAGCCAACTTTTTCACTCTCCTCTTTCACTTTCATCAAGAGGCTTTTAGTTCCTCCTCACTTTCTGCCATAAGGGTGGTGTCATCTGCATATCTGAGGTTATTGATATTTCTCCCAGCAATCTTGATTCCAACTTGTGTTTCTTCCAGTCCAGCGTTTCTCATGATGTACTCTGCATTGAAGTTAAATAAGCAGGGTGACAATATACAGCCTTGACGTACTCCTTTTCCTATTTGGAACCAGTCTGTTGTTCCACGTCCAGTTCTAACTGTTGCTTCCTAACATGCATACAAATTTCTCAAGAGGCAGGTCAAGTGGTCTGGTATTCCCATCTCTTTCAGAATTTTCCACAGTTTATTGTGATCAGGATGGTGCTTATAAGGACGCATTCATTTTGTAAAAGTTCATGAAGTTTGACAGAGGATTTGCACACTTTTCTGTAAGTATATTATACCTCAATAAAAATTTTTACTCCCCTACACATCTATTATAATGCCAATGAAAGAAAAAAAAATGAAAGGAGAGAGGAAGCAGGGGGAAAAGAGAGAAGAAGGACACTGACCACACTAAGTGCTGGCAAGGATAAGAGAAACCAGAATTCTATCCTGGGTGGGAATACAAGAGTACAGCCACTTTGGAGAACAGCTTGGCAGTTAATTACACAGTTAAACACACACTTACCCAGTAACCTGGCAATCCCACTCCAAAAAGCCACCCAAGAGAAAAGAAAAATTATCGTCACACAAAAACTTACATACAAACAAACAGCTTTACTCATTATCTTAAAAGAGACTTGTAAGAATGCAAATGTCCCTCCACAGGTGAATGGATGAACTGTGATGCATCCAATAATGGGGTAATATTATTCCACTCAGCACTGAAAACGGGGGAAGTGTTGACCCACGCCTGACCTGGATGAAGTTTATGCAAGTGAAGGAGGTCAGACTCAAAAGGTGAGGCATGGCGTGATTTAATTTACGTGACAGATCAGACTGCCTAGCTTTGGCGGAAGGGGCTGAACACAAAGGGGCACTGGTTGGACACGTTATATAACTTAATTATGGTGCTGGTGGTTATACAACTAAATGTGTTAGTCAAAACTCAGAACTATACACTTAAAAAATCTGAGTGAGTTTTACCGTACACCAAGTCTTCTTCAAAAAATCTATATATAAAAATGCTCAAAGCTTCCTTTAAAATGAAAACAATAGGTGCCACAAGAGATGTAATATGGATGAAGCACAAAATATGGAAATTTTATTCCCAAGTGAGAATCAGGAAGGCTTCATGGAAATGTTCATATTTACACTGGGCCTCGAATGGAAGTAACATTGGGGCAGTCACCATCTTGAAGAACTAATTTCCAAACCTGAATTTTTAGGAGAAACAATCAGAGGAGATCAGACATCTGCCCTTCTGCCATTAGCACATCCTATGGTGACACAAACCAACGAGAATCTGAGAGCCACCCAGCCCCACCTGTCATCACCTGACAGTCACACAGTCTCTGCTTCAGAAATGGTTCAGGGGCTTAGGAAAAAAGTCCTTGGGTCTTCCAGAGAATTCCAGACTTCTCCCACGTCTGTCCCTTCAGAGCAAGAAGGAATGACCCATTAATTTAAGAAGGCTAACACTCACACAGCACTTACTGCGTATTAGAACCTCTCGGGCATTTTCTGTGTGTGCACGCAGGCATGTCTGACTCTCTGCGACCCCATGGACTGCAACCCACCAGGCTCCTCTGTCTATGGAATTTTACAGGCGAGAATACTAGAGGGGTCGCCGCTTCCTCCTCCCAGGGATCTTCCTGACCCAGGAATTGAGCCCCGTTTCCTGCATCTACTGTACTGGCAGACAGGTTCTTCACTGCTGTGCCAGCTGGGAGGCCTGTATATGTGCATTTGTTGCTGTTCAGTCGCTCAGTTGTGTCCGACTCTTTGGTGACCCCTATGCTCAGGTGGTAGAGACTCTGCCTGCCAATCCCATGGGCAGAGGAGCCTGGTGGGCCACAATCTATGGTGTCGCAAAGAGTCGGACACAACTGGGAGATTTCACTCACTCTGTACTGTAGCCTGACCGGTTTCTCTGTCCATGGTGTTTTCCAGGCAAGAATACTGGAGTGGGTTGCCATTTCCTTCTCCAGATATAGATACAGATACACACACACATATACACATACACATATATAATCTTTAATATAGTATATATAAAGTATATGCATAAAATAATAAATATATCTAAAATTTGACATATGCACATATATGTACGTGTATATATTTATACACTACAAATGTATATTTTATATTCTGCCAATATATACTTACACAAGTTTATACAGACACAGTTTTATGTTTAATATATAATTTATTAATATACTTAATCTATTAAAAGTAATTTGCCGACTATGGTCCATCTAATCAAGGCTATGGTTTTTCCTGTGGTCATGTATGGATGTGAGAGTTGGACTGTGAAGAAGGCTGAAGAATTGAAGAATTGATACTTTTGAACTGTGGTGTTGGAGAAGACTCTTGAGAGTCCTCTGGACTGCAAGGAGATCCAACCAGTCCATTCTGAAGGAGATCAGCCCTGGGATTTCTTTGGAAGGAATGATGCTAAAGCTGAAATTCCAGTACTTTGGCCACCTCATGCGAAGAGTTGACTCACTGGAAAAGACTCTGATGCTGGGAGGGATTGGGGGCAGGAGGAGAAGGGGACAACCGAGGATGAGATGGCTGGATGGCATCACTGACTTGATGGGCGCGACTCTGAGTGAACTCCGGGAGTTGGTGATGGACAGGGAGGCCTGGCATGCTGTGATTCATGGGGTTGCAAAGAGTCGGACACGACTGAGCGACTGAACTGAACTGAATTAAAAGTATCTGTGTAGATGATGTGGTTAAGGAACGTGCTCAGGGTGCGACATTCTTAAGTGCTGAAGCCAGAACTGGAATCTGAGCAGCCTGGCTCCAGAGCGCCTGTCCTGACCACCATGTTCCAGTCCCTCAACATACCAGCGAGGCTGAAGGAGATCCCTGCAGAAGCCTGGTGTGGCAGTAGGCACTGGCTTCCTACCTGCCCTTCCACAGCCCTAAGTGCAGAAGGCAAAGCAGCCATGAGATCCTCCAGTCTCTGCAGAAATGCAGCTGCCCCCAGTGACCAGAGCTGTTTCTGCCAAGTGATAAGGAAGACTGAATCACCAGCTGGAAGTGATTTAGCAGAGAGCTGCCTAGTGCTAATTGGAGTCAGACAGCCTTCCCTTACACCCTGGCTGCCCGCTTCAGCCACTCAGGGACCTGGAGCAAGTGACTTCTTTTTTTAAATTTGTTAATTGGAGTATAATTGCTTTATAGCATTGTGTTGGCTTCCCAAGTGGCTCAGTGGTAAAGAATCTGCCTGCCAACGACAGAGACTGGAATTTGATCCCTGGGTCAGGCAGATCCCCTGGAGAAGGAAATGGCAACCCACTCCAGTACTCTTGCCTGGAAAATCCCATGGACAGAGGAGCCTGGCAGGCCACAGTCCATGGGGTCACCAAGAGTCATTGTGTTCATTGCTGCTGTATTACCAAGTGAGTCAGGTGTATGCACACATATACCCCCTCCCTCTTGGACCTTCTTCCCAGCCCACCCCACCCCCACCCATCTAGGGCATCCCAGAGCACTGAGCTGAGCCCCCTGAGTCACTTCTGAACCTCCCTGTGCTTCAGCTTCTTTGTCACGGAAGAAAAGCAAGACTGCCTGCCAAGTGAGATCACACTAGTAGAAACTTAGATCAGCACCTGGCACAGCCAGTGCCATTGTAAGAAGTCTGCTGCTGGTGGCAAACGTGTCCCCTGTGGTTCTGACGTCATCCTCCTCCACCCCCCAGCTTTATTGCAATACACTTGACATACAACATTGTATACGTGCAACGTGTATAGTGTTGGTCTGACACACTGACATGCCGCAAAATGATACCTCCACAGCCTTCGCAGACACCTCCATCCCATCACATAATTACCATTTCCTTTTCGTGGTGAGAGCTCTTAAGATCTACTCTCTCCGCAACTTTCAAGTTCATAATAGAGTATCAGTAGCTATAATCACCATGCTGCACATTATACCCCAGAATATGCTCATCTTCTAACTGGAAGTCTGTACCCTTTCCCCAGGATCGCCCCTTTCCCCCAGCACCTGGTAACCAGCACTCTACTCCCTGCCGCTCTGAGATATTTTTGGATTCCACACATAAGGGCCTCCCTTGACCTGCTGGTTGCTGACTCTCTGCCTCTGACCAAGATCTCCTGTTCTGCTGCCAGTATAGGGCAGCTTCCCCACCGCCTCAGCCTGGCCAGTGCGTTTCCCAGTCAATCCCTGCCTCCAGCACTTTGTCCTTTTTCCAGCGATCATCACGTTCTTCACCACTTCAAAAATCCAGCATTAAAAACTCATTGGCTCCTCTCCTTTTCCCATCTCACAGAGCCCGGCCATGCCCCTCAGGAGCAGGAGTCTAGGCCCAACCACAGGCCAGGATAAGGATCAGGAAAGTGAATTCATTTGTGGTTAACATTTTCTTTGATGCTGTTTGTAGGAGGGGAAGCCTGCACTTTCTGCTCTCTGCAGCTTCATGTCAGGGCTGTGACTGCAGGCCTTTTTGAGATTGCAAATAGGCCTGACCCACCTGGCCAATCTCAAAGTCCACGTTCCCAGAGTACACCACTGCTCCAAACTGGAGTCACTGAACTTCAACTCCCCCAAGACCTGGAGGGGAACAAACACCCCAGTGTTGCTTTAAGTGTTCAAACCAAGACTCTGGTGCCACTGATGAGAAGGAGGTAAGCAGGAGCAATGGGGGAAGAGATGCAGTTTCCCTGGGTCTTTGCACATCGTATAACGTACTAGAAGAATTAATTTGCAAGAACCCTTTGAACCTGGAAGAATGTCCCCAAAGTAAGTCTGGATTTTTAAAAATCTGTACTTCCTCCTCTGTCTCATTTAAAATTTCACTTCTCTCTGTGAGCCCGTCCTGTACCTTCTCTTTCCTTCCAAGTCATCGCAATCAATTTAGAGAGTCTTAACAGCAATATATTTTCTCCCTTGGCCTCTTGAGCAGCCCAGCATGGGCATGAGACCTAACTCAGGCAATGAAACATGGGAAAATCGAATAAAAGGGTTCTAAAAAAGATTTATTTCTAATAAAAATGGGCACAGGGAGAGAAAGTCCTCCCTCCTTGTTTGTTGGCACATCTCTGCCCACATGTGATGTCTGGGTTTCATCTTTTCTCTTAAATGTAGAACCCTTCTTCCCCTGGGGTCAGGCCTGGCTCTGTGTCCATCCTTAGAAATCTCAATCACACATGACTCCACCCATTTCTTCTCTGCACTTCTTTCAGTAATTCAACAGATATTTATTAGGCACCTACCTTGCACCATATTCTTGAAGCTAGAACAAGACCAGCCAGGTCTCTACTCTTGGGAAACTTCATCGAGTGAGCTCCTCCTAGTACAATCTCGTCAACTGTCTCTGCTGCCCGTTTCCGTTTGGGGACCCCACCATCCCTGACACAGCACATCTAAAGTCAAAATCACTCTCCCCCCCCCCCCCAAACTGATTTCTCCAGCACCCTCCATTTCTTAGAGTCATTAAGTCTACTGTTATTAAGTGCCAGAGGCTGGAGCTACAAAGATAGGACAGTCTCTGATGCACAGAATAATCAGAGTGGAAGATGTGCCACAAGAGAGGTGTGCCCAAGAGAAGTGGGAGGAGGGAGTGTCTGAACTCCTCTGAAGGAGTCAAAGAAAGAGAAAATGGGGAGAGGAAGGAGAGACTGAGCCAAAAACGGAACCTTGGAAAATGCTAATAGGGGGCAGAACAGTGTCAAACGCAGCAGATGATGACAAGGCCCCAGAAGATCTTTGATGTGTTACATCTTGATGAGAACAGTTCCGTGGAGAGGTGGGTTGGTCTGTGGTAGGTGGAAGACTAAGAAAGTGGTAAGAAAGACTACTTTTACATTCTCAGCCTCTAGCCTCCCTTCCGGTAACTCGGTCTTGATTTTCCTTTGGGACCACTCCTCTCCCTCTGTCATTGGTTGGGTAGAATTGGTCCCACCCCCAGGTCCAGAATCGAGCCAATCATATCACACTATTCGTTGCCGTGGAGATTTGCTTAGGGGTGTGCTCCAGATTAAATTTGAGCCGAGAGAAATCAGCTGGTGAGTCTTAGGAAAAAACTCCCCTACACCAGCTGGTAGCCTGGGCTCTTACCGTTTCAGAGTTGGACTACTGCACCAATCTTTTCACTGGTCCCCCTGACTCCTAATTCTTTATACTAACCAGAGCTTCCACACCGTTTTTCTCAGCTCTGCTTTCACATTATTCAAAAACTCTTGAGCAGCCACCATTAAATTCATTGCACCTGATGCTTCATATTCATACTCCACAGCCTGTATCCAATTTACCTTTCCTTGCACCTTCCTGTCATCAAGGCTTTAATTATCTCCCTCCTCCTGGACTTCCCACCCCTTTCTTTTCTATTATTCAAACTTTCTTCATCTCTCAACGTCCCAGCTCAAATGCCATCTTCCCTGACTACCGCTTGGTATCAATATGAATTGATGGCAATTTTTGGAAAACATGATTTATTGTCTAGTTATCTCATTTTACATATCACTTTTTTTTTTTCTTCCACATTACCCTGGAGGGAAGTTAAAGACAAAGACTGTGTCAAGTTACTGGTAGACTGTGTGGCATTTATGACAGAGCTCTGCACAGTCAACTCTCAAAAATTTTCTTAGAATGATTAATAGACATTTCTCAGTTTGGCAATGGAAATGGAGCTGAATGTAGAGCTGCAGTTTAAATGAAGAGAAGATGGACTTCCTTGTGGACCAGCAGCTAAGACTCTGAGCTCCCAAAGCAGGGGATCCTGGTTCGATCCCTGGTCAGGGAACCAGATCCCTCATGCCTCAACTAATAGTTCACAAGTCACAATGAAGTCCCTGCATGCTACAACTAAGACATGGCACAGTCAAGTAAATAAATAAATGTCAAAATAAATGAGGAGAAGAAACATGCTCAGAGGGGAAAAAGCTTAATGGATATGAATAGTCTGGTCAAGAAAACAAAGCTGGGAGTGTGATCAATGGAAAGTTCTTGTACAAACTCAAACTTGCCAAGGCAAGGAGACAAACCTCAAACACAGGATGGGGGCCATGGAGACAAGTTCTGAAAACCCTGGACAATCTGTGATCAAAAGGGTGATGAGGGATGGGAAAGCCAAGGAAAAACTAAGTGACCTGGTTGAAGGAATCAGTGCTGGGACTTCAGCAGCAAGGCCTCAGATGACCTAGAGAGTAAAGGATAAATTGTCCTTGGAAGTAGCACTCATTGGATTTAGGACACATTCTCATTCTTTTCAACTCCTTCTCTTTGAGAGAATGAAGGAAAATTCCCAGAATTGGCTCCCCAGTTTATGTGGAATAGTGATGAGGAACCGCTGTTAATGAGGTTCCAGAAGACCTCCCCATTGCCATTCTCATGGTGATTTCCCATCAGGCTTACTTGATGATTCCCTCATCCTGAAATATTCTCTTCATTAACCCTCTCTTTCTGGGTTACACTCCTAAAGGACTGGCCCTTCCCTCTCAATCTCATTTACTGTGCCATCTTCATCTTCTTGGCCTCTAAGCATCAGAGTGCCCCCAGTCTTCCTGCACTGACCTCTTGTCTAGATTTGTGCTTTGGTCATGGGGGATTTCATTCAGATCTAGGCTTTAAATCTAGGGCTTTAATGAGCTTTTGACCTAATTTTGCACCTCAAGCCCTAACTTCTCTCCTTTTCCTTGAACTCTAGATTTGTATATTCACAGTCTATCCTACATCTCCACTTGGAGGTCTAATAATCATTTCAAACTTATTATGTTCAGAATTAAACGTTAACACACACACACGGTGCCAAATCTTACTTCACCTGCATTTTTGACCACTCCTGTAAATTACTGCTTCACTCTACAAGTCATCAGACAGAACTCCTTCACTCATCCTTACCTGTACTCTTTCTCACACCTGACATCCAATCCATCAGCAGATCTGGTCAGCTCAGCCTTTGGAATCTATCTTGATTCTGAAATATCTCATCATTTCCACTACTGCCATCCTAGTACAGTCCACCATCATTTCTCATCTGGATTTAAAATGGCCCTGTGATTGGCCTTTGCATTTCTGCCTGTGT
Organism: Ovis aries; assembly: GCF_016772045.2. Taxonomy (NCBI): domain Eukaryota; kingdom Metazoa; phylum Chordata; class Mammalia; order Artiodactyla; family Bovidae; genus Ovis; species Ovis aries. The sequence continues at coordinate 130,768,314 of NC_056056.1, forward strand.
TGCCTACCATCTCTTTCTGCAAAGCCTCCAGAGTTACCATTCTGCAGTGTAAGTAAAGTCTTATTAGCTTGAAGCCCTCCAGTGAAATTCTGACCCATGCTACAACACAGACGAACCTGAAGGAGTTATGCACAGTGAAATAAGATAGACACGAAAGGATATTATCCAATTTCACTCATATAAGGTAACTAAAATAGTCAAACTCACAGAGATAGAAAGTAGAACTGTGTTCTACTGCAAGGAGAGGGGAATGGGAAGTTATTATTCAATGGGTACAAAGTTTTAGCTTGGAATGATGAAAATTTTCTGGAGATGAACAATGATAATATGTTAATGTACTTAAATGCCACCGAACCGTACACTTAAAGTGGTAAATTATATCCCTTCCAAAGTTTTTAGCCCTATAAAACGTTCCCGTCTCACTCAAGGTCAAATCCAATGCCTTTACCAAGGCTATAAGGTCCGACAGCCTTGGGCCCCTGCGCCCTCTCTAACCTCCTCTGCTCCTGCTGTTTATGCCATCCCTCTGCTCCAGTCACACCTTCCTCCTTGTTCTTCTTGAAATAAGCTGTAGACACTCCCACTCTGCAGTCCATAGAGTCGCAAAGAGTTGGACACAACTGAGCAACTGAAAAACACTTCCACTCAGACATGCCAAGTCCGGTTCCGCCTCAGGACCTTTGCATATGCTGTTCTTTCTCTCTGGAATACGTTCCCCCCGAAGTCCATGTGGTTATCCCTTTTATTTCATCCAGTTCTCTACTCAAATGTCTCCTTTGGAGCAGCAGTCTCGTCACTATCACACATGCCATTTCCACTCTTCACAATCTCTCTCCCCAGATTTATTCTCTAGAGCACTTATCAAGACCAATATCTGGCTTTTTTTTTTTTTCATTTGTTCAGTTATTGTCTGACTCTCCCCATTGGAATATAACCTGAGAACAAGGATGTTGTCTGGTTCACTGACAGATCCCAGCTCCCTACCACAGTGTCTAAAATATAGTAGACACTCTAAAAATATTTGTTGAATAAGTGAACTTTACCTATTCTCAGCAAGTGCCAAAAGATACTAAACCAAGAGGCTATTTAGATGAGTAACTAATATCTGGATAAGTAAAACAGATTTTCTTAGAGGAGGTATGCAACCCAAATTGCTTTGTGTGTTTTTTTTTAAGTGTGAAACACATGTTCATTATAAAAATTTGGATAACACCAAAAAGTAAAGAAGCTAAAAGCTACATGCTTCCACAATTACCTACATGGGTATTAGGAAGTTTCATCCAAATTTTTAAATGTATATGCGTATTTCTTAGCCTGGGTGCTCTAAAAAGCAGAACCGAGGGTTGAAGTGCTGAAGAATGAAGAGAAGAGAGAGCATGAGGCAAGGGAAGATGCAGAGCGAGGCAGTGACATACTACAATGGGACAGAGCAAGTCAGGCTGCCGACTAGCTCGCTTAGCAGGAGGGACTCTGGGAGGCTTGCAAAGACAAAGCACAGAGGAAGAATGCAAGGAATAGAGACATATGCGGAAAGTACCACCTAATTCCTTCCGATTCCATCCCGTCTCCTAATTTCTATCAAAGTTCACACATGGAACTAATTTTCCTCAGCTTCCAAGTTACATCACACAGCCCCTTGGTGGCTTCCTATGAAACCAGATCCAGTGTGTCACGGTGACATTTCAGTGGAGTCTGGAGGTGAAGAGGTGACTTGGTGTGGTACGCCAACTGACAAAAGAGAAAGAAGAAGGCAGTCAGGAGCTTTTGAGAAGTTGCATGAGACTTGTATCAAATATAACATTTTAAACAAAACTGGAATCATATACCCTTCACGGTTTGTTTTCATTGAGATATAATTCATATACCATAAAATCCATGCTTTAAAGAATACAGTTCATTGGTTTTTAGTATAGTCACAAAGTTTTGCAACCACTGCCACCCCTATCTAATTCCAGAACATTTTCCACAAGCTAAAGAAATCTCACACCTATTAGCAATCACTTTCTAAACCCACTCCTTTCAAATCCCCAGAAACCACGGATCTACATTCTGTCTATAAGTATTAGCCCCCTCTGCACATATTCTATCAGTGGGATAATACACCACGTGACCTTCTGTGTCTGGCTTCTTCCACGCAGCACATTTCCAGGTGCATCTGTTTTTGAGCACGCATCAGTTTTTGAGCGTGCATCAGTACTGTATTCCTGTTTACGTCTAGATAGTATTCCATTGTAAGGACAGACTACATTTCATTTATCCATTTATCAGTTGGTGGAAATTTGGGGTGTTTCCACTTTTCTGACTAATATGAATAATACTGCTATTCATGTACAAGGGTTTATATGAACATATATTTTCATTTCTCTTGCACATATACCTAAGAGTTTCATATTTTCTTGTGTTTTTTTTTCACATCTTTTTTTAACTGAAAGCTGAATATTTTAAATAATATAATGTAGTAACTCTAGAAACCCCAGGCTTTGTTGAGGTTCTTGCTCCTGATGGTTGCTGTTTGTCTAGCCTCTCTCTGAACTAATCTGTAAAGTCTATTCTTTCTTGAATGAGGCCACTAAAGTATCTGCTTAGCATAGTGGCCAATTTCTTTAAATACCTAGAGCCAAGAAGTTCACCAGTCTTTGTTGAAGGGCTCTGTGTACACATTGGGAGCACGCTTTCAGCATTCAGACAGTGGAAAGGCAGTTCAAAACTCCCCTTGACCTTCACTCACTGCTGGCACGGAGACTCAAGCTGAGCCATGGCAGAGAGCGAGGCCTGACTCACACCTCCCTGAGCCTGCACACATCCCTGATCAGAGGCACAACCATATGCGTGCACGCTGCCTTCTAGATGCCCAGCAGTATCTTGGAGCCTTTCAAAGCCCCCTGTTGGCTTCTCATTCCCTAGACTTTCCTTTCAGCCTACTGTTCACCCAGTCATCCACCACCTAAGGAAGCCAGTGATTTTTGCCTCTGACTATTCTTAATGGAGAAGGCAATGGCACCCCACTCCAGTACTCTTGCCTGGAAAATCCTATGGATGGAGGAGCCTGGTAGGCTGCAGCCCATGGGGTCACTAGGAGTCGGACACGACCGAGTGACTTCACTTTCACTTTTCACTTTCATGCATTAGAGAAGAAAATGGCAACCCACTCCAGTGTTCTTGCCTGGAGAATCCCAGGGACGGTGGAGCCTGGTGGGCTGCCATCTATGGGGTCGCACAGAGTTGGACACAACTGAAGCAATTTAGCAGCAGCAGCAGCAGCAGTATTCTTAACAAATACCCCTGGGGAAAGGTCTTCACAATGGTCAACCTCTGGATGAAGTCAAAGAAAGCCAGCCCTGTAAAAAGGATCTTTCAGGGAACCAACCACTGGATAGGTCAAATAATGACATGGGCTTTGAGGAGCTCCAGCCCTGTTCTGCGCCCTCTGGTGGCTGCCGGTTTTCAACATGATCGTGTGAAGAGGGCATGGCAACCCACTCCAGTATTCTTGCCCAGAGAATCCGCATGAACAGAGGAGCCTGGCAGGCAACAGTCATAAAGGGTCGGACATGACTGAGTGACTAAGCACAGCACGGCAGAACTGGGAAGAGGTGGGTGGAATGTAGCTAATTAAAATGCCATGATGCTTACTGCTTTTACTGAAATCCAGTCACTTTTTTTGAATCAACATTCTCTGGTTGATTCTGACAACTTTGCCAGCTTTCTCATTGCTTAAGTGGGACTGAGGATTTTTAGAAGTCTGCTATTTTCTCTGACACCACTCAGTTTTCTAATATTTGTTTTTAGATGTTACATAATTATTGATTATATTCCCAACACTGTCCATTTCATACGCTTGAATCATCTATTTTGCAACTGGAAGTTTGTACCTCTTAATCTCCCTCACCTATTTCTCTTCTCTCCCCAACTCTCAACTCCCACGAGGAGTAAGCCAGTGAGAAAATTCTCAGGACTATGTCACATGGCCATCATTAAACATTAGGAGGGATTAGGAAAACAATACCTTTCCCTTTACAAATCAGTAATGAAATACGAGGTCTGATAGAGCTTTTGCATAGTCAACTGTGTTAAGACAGCAGAAGTTAAAATAGTGCTGTGTAACAAATCGCCACGGAATTTAGAGGTAAAAACAATAAACATTTTTTTTCTTGATCACACCTCTGATCAGCTGAATGGCTGAGCTAGACTGGATTTGGCTAGACTTGCCTATGGTTTGGCTCAGGTTTGCTCTACGTGTGGTCATTTTTGTTCATTTATTTTTGTTTTTACTTTTTCTTATAAAAACATATAAAGAAAAGAATGAAAAACATATATATGTGTGTATGCATGTGTGTGTGTGTATATATATATATATATATATGTATCTTAGTGAATTATTATAAAACAAACACTTTTGTAACCACCACCTAGGTTAAGACATAGAACCTTGCCAGAACCCAGAACTTTTCCTATATGCCCCATCCCAAAGATAGCCCTCCCCATCCCCACAAATAACCACCATTCTGACTCTTAAAATAATTACTTCCTTGTACTTATTTAATCATTTATGATCACATCCACAGACCCGATGGTTTTAAGAACCATATGTTTAAGAACTTGGGCCTGGACTTTCCTGGTGGTCCAGTGGTTAAGAATCTGCCTGCCAATGCAGGGTACATGGGTTTGATCCCTGGTCCAGAAGATTCCACATGCCATGGGGCAACTAGGCTCATGTGTCACAGCTAAATGCATGGGCCTAGAGCCCACGCTCCACAGCAAGAGAAGCCACCACAGTGAGAAGCCTGTGCGCCACAACTAGCAAGAAGCCCCCCTCACTGCGACAGGAGAAAGCCCACGCAGCAGTGAAGACCCCGTGCACTGAAAAACAAATTTAAAAATTAAATTGAATTACAAAAATAAAAGAACCTGGGCCTGCTGACCTATAGACCGTCCCACGGCCTGGGTTTCACCCATGCTTTACTCATGGTACAATGCAACATATTCCTTTGTCCTTTCATATTTTCTGAAAATAGGCAGCTGGATCTAGAGGCTGAATAAAATCAGCTTTAACCTGTTTTTACTTTCTGGTAAGGCTATCGGTGGTATCTGGTTTTCACTGCTTTTTTTTTTTTAATGTTATCAGACTTTAATGCTCAATGCTGAGATCCTTTCACTCATTTGAGTTGTAAAAAGATAACAATATATCTATCATTTCACCTTACTTATTAAATAGATGAAATTTTTAAGAGAGAACACATCCTCTCATGTATTAATGGTTAACCAGTGGTACAGCTTATGTGGGAAAGGCAGAATCATGCTTGTTTCTTTTCCTTTATTTATCTAGTTTTCAAAAGAATGAATTAATTTCCTATTATCCTCCAAAGGAGACCAATTTGGTTTTTATTTTTACGAATTCATGAATTTAAATGCATTCAATGTGTTCTGATGCATGACAATTCTTATCCTCATTGCAGCTTAAATTGTCTTATCTTTGAACACTGGGAACCTCTTCAAGTTGACTTCTGTGTCATTTTGACATAACTCTAATTGTCTTTGATCGATTTCTTGCTATCTGGTATGACAAAATGTTCCAGGATAATTTTTGCCACAGATTTGGAATCTGTCATTTCTTCAAGGAGTCCTGGATTTCTTTTAGTGGAAAATGGCATTTCATAATCACAATCTCTTATGCTATTGGATGAGTTGGTCAATATTTCTGGTCTTTGATAGTGGTCAGAACTAGGAACTTTATTTTTTTAAGATGAAACATTTCATGAGTTCACAGTGATATTTCCAATCCAAATTCAGGACTATGAGGGCTATTCTTTAATCTCTTTTATATTACTCCTGAATCTCCTCTGTCCATACCAAGAATTCTTGTATGGTTCTCAAAGACATAATTAATGACAGAATATCTCATGATTGCTCATTTACTTTACTGTACATTCTATACAGAAGAGACTCAAAATAGTAATACTCAGGATACTGTTGTTTCTTCGTTAAGTCATGCCTGATTCTTTTGTAACTCCACGGACTGTAGCCTGCCAGGCTCCTCTGTCTATGGGATTTTCTAGGCAAGAATACTGGAGCGGAAACTTAAAAGCCTTTGCATAGCAAAGGAAACTATAAGCAAGGTGAAAAAACAACCCTCAGAATGGAAGAAAATAACAGCAAATGAAACAACTGACAAAGGATTAATTTCCAAAATATACAAGCACCTCATACAACTCAATACCAGAAAAACAAACAACCCAATCAAAAAGTGGGGAAAAGACCTAAACAGATATTTCCCCAAAGAAAACATACAGATGACCAACAAACACAAGAAAAGATGCTCAACATCGTTCATTATTAGAGAAATGCAAATCAAAACTATAATATCACCTCACACCAGTCAGAATGGCCATCACCGAAAGTCTACAAAAAATAAATGCTGGAGAGGGTGTGGAGAAAAGGGAACACTCTTGCACTCTTGATGGGAATGTAAATTGATACAGCCACTTTGGAAGACAGTATGGAGGGAGATTCCTTAAAAAACTAGGAATAAAAGCACCATATGACCCAACAATCCCACTCCTAGGCATATATCCTGAGGAAACCAAAATGGAAAAAGACACATGTATCCCATTGTTCAGTGCAGCACTATTTATAATAGCTAGAACATGGGAGCAACCTAGATGTCCATCGACAGATGAATAGATAAAGAAGTCGTGGTACATATACACAATGGAATATTATTCAGCATAAAAAGGAATGCATTTGAGTCAGCTCTAATGAGGTGGATGAACTGAGAACCTATTATACGGAGTGAAGTGAGTCAGAAAGACAAAGATAAATACTGTATTCTAAGGCATATATACAGAATCTAGAAAAATGGTATTGAAGAACTTATTTCCAGGGCAACAATGGAGAAAGAGACATAGAAAATGGACTTATGACATGGGGAGAGGGGAGGAGAGGGTGAGATGTTTGGAAACAGTAACATGGAAATTTACATTACCATATGTAAAATAGCCAGTGGGAATTTGCTGTATGGCTCAGGAAACTCAAACAGGGGCTCTGTATCAACCTAGAAGGGTGGGATGGAGAGGGAGATGGGAGGGAGGTTCAAAAGAGAGAGGATATATTTAAACCTATGGCTGATTCATGTTTAGGTTTGACAGAAAACAACAAAATTCTGTTAAGCAATTATCCTTCAATTAAAAAAAAAAAAAAAAAGAATACTGAAGTGGGTTGCCATTTCCTTCTCCATGGGATCTTCCTGACCCAAGGATCGAACTCGTATCTCCTGTAAAGCAGGTGACACTTTACCACTGAGCCAGCAGGGAAACCCCAATATTCAGAATAACCACCACCATTTATATTACTAAAAACAATTTTTAAAAACTTTGCATACCCTACCTCCATTCTCATTTCATTTTTCTTTTAATTGTACAACATCCATATTGTCAAAACATATAGTCATCACATACTATATTCTCTCTTTCACCCTTAGTTGGTCTTCAACTATAAGTAACTATACACGTAATGCTCAGCATAATTCCTTATATTAAAGTCTCTCTAGTGTCGGAGGAGGCCTTACAAATAGCTGTGAAAAGAAGAGAGGTGAAAGGCAAAGGAGAAAAGGAAAGATATACCCATTTGAATGCAAAGTTCTAAAGAATAGCAAAGAGAGATAAGAAAGCCTTCCTCAGCAATCAATGCAAAGAAATAGAAGAAAAAAATAGAATAGGAAAGACTAGAGATCTCTTCAAGAAAATTAGAGATACCAAGGGAACATCTCATGCAAAGATGGGCTCAATAAAGGACAGTAATGGTATGGACCTAACAGAAGCAGAAGATATTAAAAAGAGGAGGTAAGAATACGCAGAAGAACTGTACAAAAAAGATCTTCACGACCCAGATAATCACGAAGGTATGATAACTCACACTCACCTAGAGCCGGACATCCTGGAATGTGAAGTCAGGTGGGTCTTAGGAAGCATCACTACAAACAAAGCTAGTGGAGGTGATGGAATTCCAGTTGAGCTATTTCAAATCCTGAAAGATGATGCTGTGAAAGTGCTGCACTCAATACGCCAGCAAATTTGGAAAACTCAGCAGAGGCCACAGGACTGGAAAAGGTCAGTTTTCATTCCAATCCCAAAGAAAGGCAACACCAAAGAATGCTCAAACTACCACACAATTGCACTCATCTCAGTTCGTTCAGTTCAGTCAGTTCAGTTCAGTCGCAAAGTCGTGTCCGGCTCTTTGTGACCCCATGAATCACAGCACGCCAGGCCTCCCTGTCCATCACCATCTCCTGGAGTTCACTCAAACTCACGTCCATCGAGTCAGTGATGCCATCCAGCCATCTCATCCTCTGTCGTCCCCTTCTTCTCCTGCCCCCAATCCCTCCCAGCATCAGAGTCTTTTACAATGAGTCAACTCTTTGCATGAGGTGGCCAAAGTACTGGAATTTCAGCTTTAGCATCATTCCTTCCAAAGAACACCCAGGACTGACCTCCTCTAGAATGGACTGGTTGGATCTCCTTGCAGTCTAAGGGATTCTCAAGAGTCTTCTCTAACACCATAGTTCAAAAGCATCAATTCTTCGGAACTCAGGTTTCTTCACAGTCCAACTCTCACATCCATACATGGCTACTGGAAAAACCATAGCCTTGACTAGACGGACTTTAGTCGGCAAAGTAATGTCTCTGCTTTTCAATATGCTATCTAAGCACTCATCTCACACGCTAGTAAAGTAATGCTCAAAATTCTCCAAGCTAGGCTTCAGCAATATGTGAACCATGAACTTACAGATGTTCAAGCTGGTTTTAGAAAAGGCAGAGGAACCAGAGATCAAATTGCCAACATCTGCTGGATCATCGACAAAGCAAGAGAGTTCCAAAAATACATCTATTTCTGCTTTATTGACTATGCCAAAGCCTTTGACTGTGTGGATCACAATAAACTGTGGAAAATTCTGAGAGATGGGAATACCAGACCACCTGACCGGCCTCTTGAGAAACCTGTATGCAGGTCAGAAAGCAACAGTTAGAACAAGGCATGGAACAACAGACTGGTTCCAAATAGGAAAAGGAGTACATCAAGGCTGTATATTATCACCCTGCTTATTTAACTTATATGCAGAGTACATCATGAAAAACGCTGGGCTGGAAGAAACACAAGCTGGAATCAAGATTGCCAGGAGAAATATCAATAACCTCAGATATGCAGATGACACCACCCTTTCGGCAGAAAGTGAAGAGGAACTAAAAAGCCTCTTGATGAAAGTGAAAGAGGAGAGTGAAAAAGTTGGCTTAAAGCTCAACATTCAGAAAATGAAGATCATGGCATCTGGTCCCATCACTTCATGGGAAATAGATGGGGAAACAGTAGAAACAGTGGCTGACTATATTTTTCTGGGCTCCAAAGTCACTGCAGATGGTGATTGCAGCCATGAAATTAAAAGACGCTTGCTCCTTGGAAGGAAAGTTATGACCAACCTACACAGCATATTCAAAAGCAGAGACATTGCTTTGCCAACAAAGTTCCATCTAGTCAAGGCTATAGTTTTTCCAGTAGTTATGTATGGTTGTGAGAGTTGGAGCCTAAAGAAAGCTGAGCGCAGATGAATTGATGCTTTTGAACTGTGGTGTTGGAGAAGACTCTTGAGAGTCACTTGGACTGCAAGGAGATCTAACCAGTCCATCCTAAAGGAGATAAGTCCTGGGTGTTCATTGGAGGGACTGATGTTGAAGCTGAAACTCCAATACTTTGGCCACCTGTTATGAAGAGCTGACTCATTTGAAACGACTCTGATGATGGGAAAGATTGAGGGCAGGAGGAGAAGGGGACGACAGAGGATGAGATGGCTGGATGGCATCACCGACTCGATGGACATGAGTTTGAGTGAGCTCTGGGAGTTGGTGATGGACAGTTAGGGCTGGCGTGCTGCAGCTCACAGGGTCGCAAAGAGTCGGACATGACTGAGCAACTGAACTGAACTGAATTGAACTGAGTCATTCTGGTTATGTAAAACTTGTTCTCTAACAGATTCCTGAGGAAATACCCATAGGAAGAATATTCCCTAAGTCCCTTCACATTCATAAGAGCTTCTCAGTCCTTGAAAATAAGTCACATTTTCTTTACTTGGATATTACAATATACTATCTCAATATGCTTTCTTCTGCCATAAACTGCTACAATCAGAAAGTCTATTAATAAGAATAGAGACACAACATAGAGAGTGGACTCATGGACACAGCAAGGGAAGGAAAGGGTGAGACGAATGAAGAAAGCAGCACTGACATATTTACAGTATCATGCGTGAAACAGATGGCCGGTGGGAAGCTGCTGCATAACACAGGGAGCCCAGCCTTGCGCTCTGTGATGACCTAGAGGGGTGGGATGGGGGTGGGGTGGAAGGGAGGCTCAAGAGGGAGGGGGCATATGGACAGTGATGATGGATTCGGGTTGTTGTATGGCAGAAACCAACATTGTAAAGCAGTTATCCTCCAGTTGAAAATGAATATATACATATTTAAAAGTCTAACAATAATCTTCCTTCCCTTATAAGCTACACGTTCCTTTAACCTAGATGCCTAAAGATGTTTTATCTCTTTTTCTTTAAAAATCCAGAAATTTCACTAGACTATGTCTTGGTGTTGGTCATTCAGTTCCATATTCTCCTATGCATAGTGTGTTCTTTAACATGTACTTTCAAATTTATTTAATTTCAGAAAAAAATGTCCTTGAATTATAATATTTAGCATTTGTTGAATTCTCTTGCTTTTCTTCTTAGGAAATACTGTTCACCATATGTTGGATCTTCTTTGCTTATACTTATTCAATAGTAGTACTGTCTCTCAAACCTTTATCTCTTTCTCAATTTATTTTTTATTTTAAACAATTTCCTTAGTTTCATCTTCTATTTCTCTTAAGGCATTATCTATGTATTTATTCACTGGCTTCCCTACAGGTTAGCCTTCATTTATTTTATTTCTATGTTTTCCCTAATTTCTATCACTTCACTTCTAAAGTTTTGTATTTCTTATTAATTTAGTCTTTCATGTCGTGTATGTATTTTAGCTTAATGTCTTAATGTCTTTCAGCTCATTGTGAAATAGTATGTTATATTTTGCTTCTTTCTTATTTTTAAGCAAATATTTCTAGCCTGCTTTCATTAACTGTAGGGATATCATTCTGTTCATTATTCTAATTTTTCTTGGAATAACTTTGTATAAGATTTGACTTTAATACTTTTTTGTTGATCATTTTTGTATGAATTTAGTTTATTGAGCTTTTATAAGATTTTTTACCAAGGATAATGTTAACTTCACAAAGCTACCCATTCTGTTGTGTTTCATAGAGTGCAAAAAATATAACAGCTTGCTTTGTAAGACTTCCTAGATGTGTTCCACTTTTATCTGGACTGCCTCTCCTTCATCTCTATAGTGTCTCTTCTGCTCAGTTTTAATTCCACTCCTAGCAGCACCCTCGGGGAAGCTGCCTGTCCTAAAGGAAGCCCTTGCTGATGCGGTTTGAGAGTTCACAGGGGAGAGACTGCTCCACACCACTCAGGCTTTACTGCAGGCCTGTGCACTCACCTGCTAATTGGAGTGGCCACAACCACTTCAGCTGTTGTTCTAAAATTAGCTTGCTAAGCTTTCCAGTGAATACCTGTTGGATATTTCAGGGGTTTCTTGTTCTCAGGCTTGTTAGCTGCCCCACTGCTTGTTCCTGCACAGAAGCTGATACCATACAGGTCTTGTGACTATCAATGATTTCTCCTCATCTCTTGTATTTCAGAGGCCAGAGGGATGCTTTCTCACCTGGTTTTGTTGGAAAATTGGTGGATTTTCGGTTTTGTTACTCTACTGCTCTCTGTTTTTTTTTGTTTGTTTGTTTGTTTTGTAGAGATTAGATGAGTTCTAAACACTATTCTGCCACTATCATTTCCACCTTCTCACATCCATGTGTTCACTCTGGGTCTCAGACTGAAGGGTCAGGAGCACACAGGGGAAGCTCCTCTTACGGTGAAAGGAGAAAAGCAAGAGAACAAATCTGAAACCACAGTATGCCTAAATCTCTGCTTGCAGGACACATTTGTTAATACTCCATTGGCCCAAAATAGCCACAAAGCCAAGCACAGTATTGATATGCAAGAGAGTACACTTCGCTTCCAGGAGAAGGAACCACAAAATCACGCAGAGAGCAAGATGAGGAATTGGGAACAATAACGCAATGTTCCACAACCACCACCTGCATCCACTCCAAAGCCTTTTTCTCTTCTTAAAGATTTTATTTTATTCATTTTTTGCAGGTTTAGATTCACAGAACAAAGGGAACAAAGATTTCCTATATCCCCCTTACACTCACACAGGCAAAGCCGCCCCCTTATCAACAACCCCCACTAGAGGGATGCCTTTCTCACAACTGCTGAACCTACACTGATGCATCCCAATGGCCCAAAGTTCACAGCTTACACTAGGGTTCACTCTAGATGCTGGATCTTCTTTGGGTTTGGTCAAGTGCATAATGACATGTATCCACCATTAATAGCATCACATCTCTAAAAATCCTCTGCGCTCCACTTACTCATCCTTCATTTCCCCTTTGCCTCACTGACTGTTTTTTTCTGTATACATCCTTTTGCCTTTTTCAGAATGGCATATTCTTGGAACCATACAGTATATGGCCTTCTCAGACTGACTCTTTTCACTTATCAATATGCATTTAAATTTCTTCCATGTCTTTTCATGGCAAGATGACTCATTTCTGGTTTCCTTGTCTGGATATACGAGGATTTATTCATTCACTCACCTACTAAAGAGCATTCAGATGGCTTCTAAATTTGGGCAATTATGAATAAAGCTGCTATAAACATCCATGTGTAGGTTTTTCTGTGGACATAAGTTTTAACTCTTTGGGTACACAACAAGGAACACAATTGCCAGATCACATGGTTAGAGTATTAATTTTGTTAGAAATTGCCAAAGGCTTTTTCTAAATCTTGCTAGTTGTTATTGTTTAGTTGCCAAGCCATGTCCAACTCTTTGCGACCCCGTGGACTGCAGCACGCCAGGCTCCTCTGTCCAAGTGTGATTGCCATTTCCCTCTCCAGTGGACCACACTTTGCCAGAACTCTTCATTGTTCTTCTTGGGTGGCCCTGCACAGCACGGCTCGTAGCTTCATTGAATTATGCAAGCCCCTTCATCACAACAAGGCCATGATCCATGAAGGGGAAATCTTGCTAACTTACCTTCAAAAAATGGTTTGCTATAATAATTATACTTTTATCCATCGATATGAGAGTGCCCATCACATTACACTCATCATTATCGAACATTTTATATTGTTGCTAATTTAATAAGTAAAAATACGTACATGGTTTAATATTCAGACTGCACCTCTTCTATTTTGGGGAAGTTTAATCTTTTTTCATTAGTTTATTAAGCCATTTCTTTATCTCCTTAAGAACTTATCTCCTCATGTCCTATATCCATTTCTCTACAGCAGATGTTGCTTTTCTTGTTGATTTATAAGACCTCATTTCATAGTAAAGATTTTAATCTTTATCTTTCATATTTCTTGCACAGATTTGTTCCAATTTTTCATTTTGCATCATTTATCTAACTCTGCATAACAAATTGCCTTAAAACCTAGTGTTCTAGACCAAGTAACATTTACTATTACTTATGAATCTACCGGTCAGCAGGATGTATCTGATGACCTGGACCAGGCGTGGCTGATCTCGGCTGGGCTCACTCATGCATCTGCTGTCAGCTGGTGGCAGGGCTAGGGAGCAGATGGTCTAGGATCGTCTCACTCACATACTGGCTGTTGGCTTACTGTCAGTTGATGCAATAGGGATTAATGGGCCATGTTACCACCATACTTTTTTTTTTTTTACTGTGTTTACATTAGCTAAATATAAAAGTGTAGACATTTTTAATTTTATATATTCAAAGTTATCATTTTAAAATCTGATTTCTTTGTTGCTGTTGTGCTGGTAAAGTTCTTCCCCAGTTTCAAGGTCTGGTATATAGTCACTTACATTTTCTTCTACATTTTTATTGTTTTAATTATTACTTCTATTAAATCCATTGGAAACTGTTGGGTATGAAGTGAGAATTTAAATGGTTGTTTTTGAACATGCAGTTAACCAATTACCCAAGCACTATTTACAGAGCATTCATTTCCTCTTCGCATGAATTAATGACATCATTTTTCAATCACAGAGTAGATTAGGATGGAGTCCTTGGGTCCGTTTTGGGGGCTTTTGCTCTCTGCCACTCACACGTATGTCTATGGGTTCTTGTACTGCTCAAATCTATTTGGTCAAGAGGTGGAAGGAACTCAGAGTTGGGGTGAGATTATCATCAGTATCTCGGCACATTAAGTTCATACTGTCTCAGCCCTTTTGAAGACCAGGGTTCAAGAAGAGCTCTGAAAGTTCAGGAGGGAAATAGGGGATCAATCCAGACCTCTCAGAGGGCAGAAGTCTTTGAGCAGAGAAAGGGCACTTATGAAGACGAATGTCCTAAGCTAGCATTTGTTGTAAAAGCAGAAGAAAGACATATAAATACAGTCTTGATAAGAAAAGAAAACCTTGGCTTTTCCCCCCGTATCTGAAGTACCCAAGATGCTCCTGCAAGACCAGAGTCCGGCAGAGCCATGTGACCGACGCATGCGGAGGAAGTAACTGCGCAGTTTGGAACGTTGGGCTCCAGCCTTTCACGTGCAGCAGAATCTGTGCTATCTACCGATTTTCCTTTGAATAACAGGCTTAGTGTAGATTGTCAAGTTTCTGGGGGGATCAACACAAAATGATCCCCTCCTCAAGTCTATCAGTTATGTTTTGTGGAACTTCCTTTTCCCACTAGGTAGCTGGCTCCATTAGCTATGTCTATTATCAGTCTGATTCTGAAACATTTCATCATTTGAGTTATCAAAAGATTCTCTTCAGTTATTAAGATTAAGCTCTGCTCAATTTAAAATTTCAGTCTTATATTTGATCCGAAGCTTTCCTCGTTGCCTCTAATGCAAACAAGGCCCTAAGCTTTAGCCGATCTGGGGGTGGGGGAGGGGAGGGCAGACTTGGTCTTCTCTTTCTCTCTCCTCTCCCTCCCTACGCTTACGCTTCTGGCTGTGGAGGAAGAAGAAGAAAAGCCAAAGGTGAATATGCCTCTTTGTGATTGCTGGTGACAGGACTGTTGGTCCCTGTGGCTGACCAAGTGGTCCTGAAGTCTGCCCTGGGATGGTGCCTAGCAGCTTCTGGTGGTCCAAGAAGGACCATGTGGCTTCCTTTTCCAGTCAAGCCCTATGTGACGCCTTGTGCAGCATTTCTCCAATGCACAGGTCTTTCTGCCCAACACGTGGCCATCTTCCTGCAAGTCTACACCCCCAAACTCCAGGGCCAGTGTTCAGGAGAGGGACCCAACCGTATTCTTAAACCAAGAGCTTCACAGGACCATCCTCTCAGGTAACACCAGCCTGTGACTGACCAGCATATGTGCTCCGTCATTTCAGTAGTGTCCGACTCTTTGCAACCCCATGAACTGTAGCCCACCAGGTCCCTCTGCCCATGGGGTTCTCCAGGCAAGAATACTGAAGTGGGTTGCCATGCCCTCCTCCAGGGATCTTCCCAACCCAGGGATCGAACCCACATCTCTTGTATCTCCTGCATTGGCAGATGGATTATCTACCACTAGCACCACCTGGGAAGCCCAAGCTGTTACATTTCCATCCTATAAAATCTTCCTTCTGACCTCAGCAGCAGGTTCTTGCAGACCTCAAGGCTGACCACAGCCCTGGACTCTACATTAAACTGGGCTCTTGGTGCCCCAAGTCTCTACCATAAAGGTTATATTATTTTTATTTTGATGACTCAAGTTATTAAGTATCTTCTCATTATAATATCTTAGTATTCAACCAAGGTATAGTCACTTTCCTAAGACTATGGACCAAATCAGCACCATGCTCAGACTAGAACATAAAGTGTCAGAACATATGACCCAGGTGTTTTCCATCAGGAGAGAATTTCTTGGGCTTCCAAAATGACAGGAACTAAGAACCTGGCTTTGGTGTTAGCTGTCAGCCTAGGAAGAAACACTTCCTAGCTGGGTAATCTTGGACAACTTACTTAACTCTTCTTACTTTCAGTTTCCCCACCTGGAAAACAAAGGTAATAATAACAGTGTCTATCTTATAGGGTTATCTTATAGGGTTATGTTGCTTAAATGAGATCATGCAAGAAAATCCCAGTGCCTGGTACCTAGTGAGTTCTGATTTATGGTAGTTATTGTTTTGTTTTGGATTTTAAACTGAAGTATAATTGATACACACTAATATGTTAGTTTCAGGGGCATTACATAATGATTGGATATTTGTACATATTGCAGAATGGTCACCACGATAAGTCTAGTTAATATCCATCACCACACACAGTTGCAAAAGTTGTTTTCCCTTGTGATGAGGACTTTGAAAATTTTCTCTCCTAGCAATTTACAAATATGCAACACAGTGTTATTAACTATAGTCATATGGTAGTAAGTGGTGTTCTAACCAAGGGAATCTCCTCAGGCCACTGTAAATTGAAATATGTCCAAATGTCACTGCCTTGATGATGGCTGAGCCCTGTTCCCGGGGTTAACTCCCAAGCAAGAAAGCAAGTGTTCCTTCCATCTCTGCAGTGCGTGCTCCATTCCGGTGGTGAGACAGAGTGGAAGTGAGTGTGAGGAGGAGCATCTCTGAGTCAGTATATGTGTACCATCACATTAATTTGCATATATATTTCTTTAATGTTTTCCAGCTGCAGACACAACCACACAATGTACTAGAAAACTCTTAAAATATTATTTGGTGTTTCTCAATACTGAGACATACTCCCTTATGATAAATTGCTCAGTAGTGTTCAGAAGTCAATTCACATTAAAGAAGCGCAAAGATTATGAGACAACTGACGCTTTAAAACAGTCATTCAGTGGTATGTTCATTATTCACATTGCATCCACTCTCAACCTACCCTCTGGGTTTCTTATTTTATTCTTATTTCCAGATTAATAGCCCAATTAAAAACATATCGACTAAGGCCCTACTAAAGGCAACGACCCTCTTTCCTGCTATACCAGCTCGCCCTTTTAAAATCATCCTTAAAAGCAGAGGAAAAATGGCACGGGTGCTACCATTCCTGGACGAACTCTGCCCCCTAGTGTTCATTCGCACACGTGCACACCAGCAACCTAGCATCTCCTTTGTTAGTTTTTTCCTCCGGGAGACTTGAACAGAGGAGGCTTGTCACGCCCACACCCCTGCCTCCCATTAGCCCGCTCTGTGTAGATAACCCACCAGAAGGCTCAGATGTTATTTCTGTCTCATGTATTTGAAATTAACTTAGCCCACCAATCTCATTCTCTGACAGAAAGTGTCCCTCCATGGAACACTAAGGATCACCCACGGTGCGAGAGGGCAGAGGGGGTGCCTGAGGTCTCCTGGAAGCCCTCCCCCCAGGGGAGCAGGGTTCACTCAGGCCCAGGAAGTGGGGCCTTGGCCAGCTCACGTGACCCATCTGGGAGCTCGGTTTCCTCGCACATGAGAGGCGTGGAGCAGGCCCCACACCCTTGCATCTGTTGCGTAGGAGAACAAGGCATGCCGGTGCTGTCTTGGACAGGGTACTGAGAGTGGGCACAGGGCATGTGCCTCAAGCTGTGGGACCCTGGACTTTCAGAAATTCACTCTTTCAACGCTGAGCTTTTCATTGGATTAAATGGAAACAAGGACTTTGTCCTACCAATGGCATCATTCTCTTGTGAAGAGCAAGCGAGAGAGGGGCAGAAGGGGCTCCCCTAAATGTGCTCTAGGAGTCCCTGCTGCAGAGTCACCAGGCGTTGTTCACGGTGCAGATCCCCAGACTCCATCGGAGAGGATGGAATCAGAAGCTTGGGTGCAGAATCAGAACCCCCAAAGATGCTCGTGTGCCAATACCCTGTGATGATGTGACCTTACATGGCAAAAGGGACTTTCCAGGTGGGATTAGAGTTAGGATCTTGAGATGGGAGATTGTCCTGTGCTGTCAGAGGGGCTCAGGTAATCACAGGAGTCCTTGGAGGGAAGCGGGAGGCACAGAGGCAGAGAGGGTGTGATGACAGAAGTAGGGATCCACAGCCGTGAACAGGAAAGTTGGCAGCCTTGAGCCAGAAGAGGCAAGAAACACATTCTCCCTGAGAGCCTCAGAAGGAACCAGGCTCTGCTAACACCCTGCCCTTAGGCCTGTAAGACCCTCTTCAGGACTGCTGACCTCCAGCACTGTAGATAGTAAACTTATGTTGTCTTAAGCTTGTAGTTATCAGTTACATCAGACTCAGGACACTAATAGAGCATTGGGGTGGGGGCACGGTGGTATCATAAATCTGCATTTTTCACAGATTCCTTGGTGAGATCTTTGTGCAACACTAAATTTAGAAATTGGAAGTGTGGTGAGAAGAGGCTGGGGACCAGGAGGTCTGGATTCAGCCTGCCTCTGGCGTCATTAGCTATGTGACTTTGGCAAGGTCATTTCACTTTGCTGAGCCTCGGTTTCCACATCTGTAAAAGGGGGCAGCTTGGAGAGGGATTGCTAAGGATTCTTTTGCCAGGAGCATTCTGAAAGTCTGAAAGAAAATAGAGAAGCTCTTCGAAGAGAGTCAAGTCTGCTCAGTATGGGTCTTAGTCCTCAAATCTCCTAGAAGACATAATTCTTTGAAGTACTAATTCTTTTTATACAGCACTTCCTGTGTGTCAGGTCTTGGTCTAAGCTCTTCACTTACGTGATCAGCTATCTGTGGGGTTATCTTGGCACAGCAATTATTAATGTGCAATTAATAATTAAATGCTATAGGGGGAATGATTTCTAATCAGGAGTCTGATCAATAAGCCAGGAAGCAGGGGAGCCGTAGGCACCATCTTCAGCTAATTAAGGGGGCAACTCTGTGTCTCTGCTATGAAAAATGTCACCAAATATTACAAGCAGCCTGAGGGGTCTGGATAGAAGGGGGAAGGGGCTGCTGTTGCCTGGCAACGGGCTCCTCACCACTAATCATGTGCATAAAGCCGTGGGTCCTGTTCTCAGCACAGCCAGTGGGCCTTCCTCTTTCTCCCCCGCTCACCCTGCTCCAGACAGCTGGCCTTTGGGCTCTGGTTCCAGACACCTGGATCCTGAATCAGGCCCAGGACCCCCTCAGTATTCCAGGGTTAGTGCTACTGCTAAAAAAGCAAAATGACACAGAAAACACTCCATGTCCATCTCAGATGAGCTGAGCCCTGGCACTGATATTCCAGAATACTTTGAATGAGCCATCACCCCAGAGGCTGGCTTAGATTTGAGAAAATCCCTTTCTGACCCCCGCATTCAAGGGAGGCTCTTGGTGTTTGCCATGTAGATGCTGAGCAAACACGTGGGTCCCTGGGCTGGCTTTCGATGTGCTCTGTAAACACTTCTCTCTGGATACAGCCAACTGTCCAATTATGCAAGATGCAACCCTCCTCCCCTGGGGATTTGTTGTCTTAAAGAGTGAGGACCCAGTGTGATCAAAGAGTTTACATAGTACATGTTGTACAGAGAAGACGCACCCACTGGGGATGATGTGGTCCCATGGGGGCCCAGCCATCTTCCAGAAGAGAAGAGCAGAAGGCTGTTTCATCTGTGACTCCTTCTGGAACACAGCAGCTCAGGAATAGCCAAAAATGGAAAAAGTGTTTGCATCTGCTTGCTTCCAAGACACACAGACTCTCTAGAAGAATGGAGGACTATTTTTGTGCTGCAGGGGCAAATGCCACATTTGGGATGTTGTGCTGGAATTATCAAAGGGAATTATCCTGGAAGGTTATTTTAGAGAAAAGACATCATCACAGGCATCATCAGCTAAAAAGACATCACTCCACAATGTATAATGCACCAACCCAGTGACCTCCCACAGTTATAAAGCTGGAGCTGCAGTCCTGTGCTGCAGTCAGAAAAGGGGACTGGCCTTTCCGAGGAACCCCTGAGGGGTTGGTGTCACCCCCAGTGCCCAGGCAGGCTGCACGGCACCTGGAGAAGGGCTGCGAAATGCGGGGACACAGCTCGGTCCCGTCACTGCCCTTCCCTCTCTCTGCTTGAGCCAACTGGCCTCCATGCTGTCTACTCAGAACTACCCGGTTCAGGCCTTTGCATGTGACCCCTGGATTCTCCATCTGAATTCCGGGTGACCGGACACCTTCTCTGACCATCACCCTGGCTAAGATAATAGATCTCCCACCTGTACAGACTCTCTTCGCCATGTTTAATTTTCTACAAAGTACCTGACTTTCTCTCTCTCTCCCTTTCTCTCTTTCCGTCTGTCTGTCCATCCATGCATTTTATTCGATCATTGCCTGTTTCCTTTACTAGGTTCGTGAGGGTGGGACATGAGTCTGTCTTATTAATACTAACTGCTGGGGCCCTGGCACCTGCCACGTGCCTGCAATAAGACCAGCCCTCAATTAACATTTGCTGAGTCAAACCCAATGACTGTGATTCCACTCTTTTCAGGAAGGCACAAGGCTCTTGAATCCTATTCCCTTCCCCCAGGCACCCACAGCCTTTCTCTGGAAGCAATTAAGGTATGAGCTTCTGGTGTGTCTTTACTAAGAGGTAACATTTATTCCAGCCACACACACACAGTTACCTTTCTCCCACCCATCCTTTTTAAAACACTAACAATAGAGTACTTTATATTTCTTCTACACCTTTCTTTTTTTTGCTGTATGTATCTTGAAGATCATTTCATGTCAGTTCACAAAATAAACTTTATGTTTTTCTACAGTTTAGTCATATTCCAAGGTATGGATATACAGTAATTTACTTCTTTGGTCCTTTATAGATAGATATGATGGTTGTTTCTCATCTTTCGTTATTACAAAGAGTGCTGCAAATAATCTGGCCTTTATGTCGTATCATGCATACGTAACCATATCTACTGACAAATTGTTAGAAGTCAGATTCCTGGTCCAAGGAAGATATATGTGCTTGTAATCTGGGGAGATAGTGCCAAAGTGCTCCCCACAGAAACCATATCTACATTCCTACCGAAAAGTTATGAGAAAGGTTGTTTCCCCACATAAGTACAGACTTTCTTTCCCCTCTATGAATCTGATGATTGGAAAGTGATATTCAGTGCTATCTTACTTTGCATTTCCTTATTGCGAATAAGATTTAACATCTCTCCACCCCTCCATATGTCTAAGAGGGCTTCCCAGGTGGCGCTAGTGGTAAAGAACGCAACTACCAATGCCGGAAACATAAGAGCCGTGGGTTTGATCCCTGGGTTGGGAAGATCCCCTGGAGGAGAGCATGGCAACCCACGCCAGTTATCTTGCCTGGAGAATCCAATGGACAGAGGAGCCTGGAGGGCTACAGACCATAGGGTCGCAAAGAGTCGGACACGACTGAAGTGACTTAGCACCCACGCACCCTTATGTCTAAGAGGCGCTTGTATTTCATTCATGAACTGCCTCCTTTTCTATTAGATTGTTGGTCTTTTTTTTTTTTTTTAATTGATGTATAGAAACTCTGATATATTGGGAAAATTAATCTGGCTGTGATATGAGTTACAAATATCTCCCCTGTATGTCATCTGTCTTTGGATACAAACCGTTTTGTATGTCTCCTGCCTTTCCGATTTTTAGCCTAACTTCTGCATCCGTGTGCGCATGTGCGTGGCTGCCACCTTTTAATTTGCATTTTATCTTGTGCCATCATATGTTTAGCAGTATTCTCGGAAACTGTACCTTTTCCGAGTTTGTTTGAAATGGTGCTTCCCTGATGAGGCTTTTAGGATCCACCCTCACCGCTTGATGAACTGGGAGGTGAGCCTATTTCTTGGAATCCAGAGAGGCTTGGAAAGCACTCAAACCAGAGAACCCTCATCTGCCTGATGTCAGCTCTTATAAGTCTGTTTCAGAGAGTGATGATTCTTGACTCTTTTTCAGGATTCCAAAACCTGCCACATGTCTAAGTCTTTAATCCTCTCTCCACTCCTTACAGGTACAGGAGGTGGAAGCACCTGGAAAGCATTTGCTTCCAGAGAAGAGGAGCCGCTCTCTCATGTCACTCTGCTTGGCTGGAACCCACTGTCACTGTCAGCCTCCATGGACCTGTCCTCCTCTCACTCGTCTTCCCGTCTTCCATCATCGCCACCCCCACCTCCCTCCCGCTCCACTTCCAGCCCTGGTGCCCCAGTTCTCAGCCTTGGCTCCAGGCAGGAGGCCCCTTCCCACCTCTTCACTGCAGCCCGAGCATGGGGGCTGATCCAGGTTTACAGGGGCCTGAATCATGTTCACTCTTTTAAAGAACGTGAATGCAGGGACTTCCCCTGGTGGTCCAGTGGTTAAGAATCTGCCTTGCAATGCAAGTGATGTGGGTTCAATCCCTGGGCGAGGAACTCAGATCCCACGTGCTGTGGGGCGAGTAAGCCCTTGCAATGCAGCTACTGAGCCTGCATGCTGCAACTAAGATGCAACACCGCCAAATAAATAAAGTTAAAGAACGTGAATGCAAAATGACAAGTGCAAAATTAAATATGAAAATGAACAGAAGGAGTAAATAAATCAGAACAAGTTACAAACTTTGAAAAGTGGAAAAATATCACAAAACACAAAATACAGACAAATAACCTATTTGCTAGTGTTAATTAGTTGTCTGGCACACTTTAAAATACTATTTTTCTTCCTGTTTGGCTGCATACCGTTTGTCTCTTAATATGACAGTCAGCTAGAAACGCCATTGTCTGTCAAGGGAACAGAAAGAGACTTCAGGTTTTTCTCTAGCGTGGTTGATCATTTAGAAAAGCTGATTTTAGCTTCACAACCTATTATTGGGAATGTCATGGTAAGACACAGTTCAATACGTTAGGAGGCATGTACACAGACATACCCACTGTTACATAAATCCTACAGGATTAAATCCACAGGAATTCTAATAAATTCCATTTTTGCACAGTTTGCATCAAAAAAAGAAAAAACTGTAGTATGTTTACTTTATAACAGCTTCACCTGTTATATTCCTACAGGTAAAAAAACTCTCCCTAAAGGGAGAGTTTTAATTTTGACCAGAAGTCAAGACTTCTGTCTTCTGTTTTATAACTTTACACATCTGATGACTGGAAGGATTTTTCAACAGTCCATCTTTGGCTCAGTACAGTTCCAACTTGTTTACACTCCCCACACACTTCTGGAGGTGGGCGCTGCAGGGCACAGTCTTACCACCACATGACCACAAGCCCCTACCTTCTTGACACCAGGCAGAGCGAGTCAGGCACTCGGAGTATTCCTAAAACCCATTCCTACACCCAGCCAATGAGTAAACTTCACAAAACAACTGGAGGCCACATACAAATATCCCATTTGACACACAGTAAGTATATCCTCAGCTCAATTTCCCCCTAGATGGTTTTCAAAAATGTCCACAGTCATGTCAAAACTGGGGGGAGGGAGGATTTGATCAAGGGGATGTTGAAATGGGAAGAGACTGAAGTGGTTCAGTAATTGCAGCTACTGCATTGCCTAAAAATTCTGCAAAAGCATATGAAAATGACTCCCAACTAGGGTGGTGGAGGGACTCATGTGTGAGTGGCCTTGAAGCTTAAGCTTCATTAGCCTCAAGAGAGATTCAGCCTTCTGTCTCCCCACCCCTCGCCCACTGCCTAGCCTTCATTCAAAATAGCCTCTATATATGTCAACATGATTTGGACTTCCAGGGACAGAAACCCCACCTGAAACAAACTGAATGGAGGATACATCAATTTCCCAACTGCTGGTCTCAAGAACAACTGGGACTGGTGATGGAAACCCTGACAGGACTCTCCATCCGTCCTTCTCTCTACACCTCAGTTTCCAGCTCTACAAGGGCAGATTGAATCTTTGACCTCACGGGAGGTTTGCTCTCCGCCAAACACACATTCACATCACCTTGCTTTGCCACTGAAGTGAAACTGAAAGTCATTCAGTTGTGTCTGACTGTTTGCAACCCCACGGACTATACAGTCCATGGAATTTCCCAGGTCAGAATACTGGAGTGGGTAGCAGTTCCCTTCTCCAACTGACCTTCCTGACCCAGGAATGGAACCAGGGTCTCCTGCATTGCAGGTAGATTCTTTACCAGCTGAACTACCAGGGACACCCTTAAGGGAGCTGGGGTCATGTGACCACTCTAGCGGCGCACCATGATGGACAGCTCCCCACTCGATCTTCAAGGCTGGAGTACGCAAGAGGAGAGAGGTGCTGTGTAGACAGAACAGTACCGCTCCCTCTCACAAAGACATCCATGTCCTCGTCCTTGGAACTGTGACTGTGTTATCTTATGTGGCAAATAGACTTTGAAACTGTGATTACATTAAGGATCTTGAAATGGGGAGATTATCCTGGATTATCTGGGTGAGCCCAGTGTAAACACAAGGCCCTTCTAAAGAAGGAGGCAGGAAACTCAAAAGACAGAGAAAGAGATGTGGCGATGGAAGCAGAGAAATAGGGGCCGTGAGCCAGGGCATGCTGGCAACCTCCATAAACCAGAAACGCCAGTGAACAGGTTCTCCCATGCTGCCTGTGGAAAGCTGGCAGCTTTGCGAAGGCTTGGTGTTGGGACTTCCAGAACTGCAAGAAGATGAACGTGTGTTGTTTAAGCTAATAAATTTGTGGCAACTTATTACAGCAGCAACAGGAAACGAATATGGGTGCGGTGTATTGGCCTTCCCTGGTGGCTCAGATGGGAAAGAATCTGCCTGCAATACAGGAGACCTGGGTTCCTGACAGAGGAACCTCACAGGCTACAGTCCATGGGGCCGCAAAGAGTTGGACAAGACTGAGCAACTAACAGGTGCTGAGAGGGTAACAAAACACAAGCCCGCTGTACCTTTCCTCCCTTCCTTCCTGGATCCTCCCATCTGTTACAGAGCCAACTGTGTTCTCCCCATATTCCTATGCTGAACTCCTAACCCACCATGCCTCGGAATATGTGGAGATAGGGTCTCAAAGAGGTAATTAAGGTAAGATGAGGTGCTATGAGTGGGCCCTAGTCCAATGTGACTTATGAGAAAAGGAGATGAGGGGCACAGACACAAAGGGAAGATGATATGAAGACGCAGGGAGCAGTATACCGTCTACAAGCCCAGGAGAGAGGCTTCAAGAGAAACGAATCTCACAGACACCTTGACCTCTGACTTCCAGCCTCCAGAATTGGGAGAAATCGAATTTCTGTTGTTTAAGTCACCCATTGTGTGCTATTTTGTTACGGCTGCTGCTGCTAAGTCACTTCAGTCGTGTCCGACTCTGTGCCCCCATAGACGGCAGCCCACCAGGCTCCCCCGTCCCTGGGATTCTCCAGGCAAGAACACTGGAGTGGGCAGCTCTAGCAAATGAATACACCATCCTTCAAGGCAGAGTGAAATTCTACCTCCTTTCTCAAACTGTCTTTGATTAGCTTGGCATCAGTGAAGTCGTGGTCTCAGAAAAGCTAGTGGCTGAGAAAGAAGGACATCCTGCCATCTGCGACCATGTGATGGGCCTCAGGCCTAAGTGAGACACGTCAGACAGAGAAAGACAGGTGCTGCATAAGTTCACTTACATGTAGACTCTGAAAAAGCCCAACTCAAAAGCAGTAAAGTGGTGGTTACCAAGTGATGGGGAGTTGGGGAAAGGGCAGATGATGTTTAAGGGTACAAACTTACGACCAATACTAAATAAGCCCTACAGATCTCATGTTCAGTGTGGTGAAAAGGACAACCACATTGTATTATGATCATCACACTTCCTAAGACTTAATGATTCCAGCCACTAAAAAGAAAGGAAAATTAGGCAATGTGATAGAAGTGCTACACTGGCTAGAGTCACTTCAATAAATGCAAGCGTCCGAAATCCAAACGCCTACAGGGCCAGGAAGAGAACTGACAGGAGGGAGCCGGCTAAGGAACACAGTGCCTGCAAATCTCTGTCAGTGACCCAGACATCATAACAACAGCTCCCCTCTCAGTCACCCCGTCTGCTTCCCCTTCCCTCACCTTAACAACAGCTCCCCTCTCAGTCACCCTGTCTGCTTCCCCTTCCCTCACCTTTATGGAGGATGGGAAACATTCTCTTCTCTTCCTGGCAGCGCCAGGGGTTGAGGCGGCCGTGCAAGAGGAGAGAGGCACAAGGTTGGCCCTCGTTCTGCATGGGGTCCAGGAGCCCGTGAGGAAAGGGGCTGCGGGGAGCTAGGTGCAGCCCTGCCCTGTGCAAAGGGGCAGCGCAGCTCCAGCCAGTTGTCACCAAGGCCAAGTTGAGGCCCCAGGGCTGCTAGAGTTTTCCAAATTGTCAAAAGAAACTGGAAATCTAGATTTAAAACAAAACAAAAAAGCTGATTTTTAAGGATTGGCAACTAATTTGAAAACTTGGGGGAGACTTCCCTGGTGGTACAGTAGTAGCTAAGACTCAGAGCTCCCAGTGCAGAGGGCCCAGGTTCGATCCCTGGTCAGGAAACTAGACCCCTCATGCCGCGACTAAGAGTTCACATGCCACAGCTAAAGATCCTGCACGCTGTAGCGAAAACCGAAGATCCCACGTGCTGCCGCTAAGACCTGGTGCAGCCAAATAAGTAAATAAAGTGGTA
Source organism: Ovis aries (assembly GCF_016772045.2). Taxonomy (NCBI): domain Eukaryota; kingdom Metazoa; phylum Chordata; class Mammalia; order Artiodactyla; family Bovidae; genus Ovis; species Ovis aries. The sequence goes on from NC_056056.1 coordinate 130,794,917, forward strand.
GAAAAAATTAAATTGTGCTAGCCACTTGACACCCTTTAGGATGACTATTAAAAAAAAATGAGAAAATAAGTGTTGAGGGGGGATGTGGAAAAATTGGAACCCTGTGCAGTGTCGGTGGGACAAAAGACAAATGCTGCATGATTTAATTTCTATGAGGTGCGCAGAGTAATTAAACCAGACAGACAGAACAGAGGATGGTGGTTGCCAGGAGCTAAAGATGGGAAGTGGGGATGGGGAGCTACTGTTTAATGGGTGTAGTGTGTGTGTGTGTGTGTGTGTGTGCACTCAGTTGTGTTTAACTCTGCAGTCCTGTGGACTGCAGCCCGCCAGGCTCCTCTGTCCATGGGATTCTCCAGGCAAGAAGGTTGCAGTGGGTTGCCATTTCTTTCTCCAGGGGATCTTCCCGACCCAGGGATCGAACCTGCATCGGCAGGTGGAATCTTTAGCACTGCGCCACCTGGGAAGCCTGTTTAATGGGTACAAGGCCTCAGTTTTGCACGAGGAAACACGTTCTGGAAGTGGATGGTGGCGGCAGTGGGACAGCAACGCGAATGTGGTTAATGCCACTGAGCTGCGCACCGAAAGCGACTAAGACAGGGGACTCCACACTGGGCACACTTTGCCACGCTACAACAATGGGGAAACCACAAAGCCTGTGCTGGTGGAAATTGTAATTGCTGAACAAGATGCACATAAGGGCTCCATTCAGGCCACAGGCTACCAGTCTGCAAGCTCTTGCTTAATGCTTATTTTTTTCTAGTTATTTCACGTGTGTGTGTAATATTCACTCAACTAGAAAGTAGAAAAAGCTATAAAAGTAGGAGCTGTGTCTTACTGTCCTTCAGTGTCCTCCAGGTCGTCTGCAGTGGACAGCTCACAGGTGCCCTGCAGAGTATCTGATGATATACACACACACACACACACCACTCACATACACAAACTCACACACACCACTCACATACACAAATTCACACATTCAAACACCACTCACACACACAAACCCACACACACCACTCACACACACAAACCCACACACACCACTCACATACACAAACTCACACACACCACTCACACACACACCATCACACACACAAACCAACACACCCCACTCACATACACACCACTCACACACACAAACCCACACACACCACTCACATACACACCACTCACACACACAAACCCACACACACCACTCACATACACACTCACACACACAAACTCACACATTCACACACCACTCACACAAACCCACACACACTCACACAAACACACATTCACACACACACACACCACACACACTCACATATACACTCTCTCACACAAACTCACACATTCACACACCGCTCACACACACAAACCCACACACACTCACTCAGATACATACACACACAAACTCACATATTCACACACCACTCACACACACAAACCCACACACACTCACACAAACACACATTCACACACACACACCCCCCACACACTCACATATACACTCTCTCACACAAACTCACACATTCACACACCGCTCACACACACAAACCCACACACACTCACTCACATACATACACACACAAACTCACATATTCACACACCACTCACACACACAAACCCACACACACTCACACAAACACACATTCACACATACACCCCCCACACACACTCACATATACACTCTCTCACACAAACTCACATTCATACACTGCTCACACACACAAACCCACACACACTCACACAAACACATTCACACACACACCACACACACACACTCACATACACACTCTCACACAAACTCACACATTCATACAAACCATTTACACAGACACACTCACTCACACTAGCAACTAATTATTACAAAGTGTAGTATGTGGAGCTGTGAGCAGAGGACTGCCTCCCAACTGCCCAAGAGTGAGGGAGCACCGAGTTGGGAGCACTAAAAGGACATCATCTGACGAGAAGGTGGAGATGCTCTGTCAGGAGGGACAGGCTGAGGGTAGGTGGATCAGGGAATTTTCTGGAGGTTCACCCTCAACGCAGTGGGGATGAGAAAGTGCCGCAGGCTCTTAAGCAGATGGTGACAAGACCAGAGCAGATTTTGAGATAAATCCTAAAAACTAGAGCCCTAGTTTTTAGGGCTGGAATGCCCTGGCTGACAACTCAGGACAAAGCTCAATCTCCCAGAGACAGCCTTACGTATGTGTGGGAAGAATGGGAAGACTGGGACCCGGGGAGGCACTGGGGGAGCAAGGGGGGCTTCAGCAAGAGGGGTGATGACTTGGTGGTGTGCCCCATTCAGAGAAAACTGCTGTGTGTGTGTACACCAGTAGGCACAGTAATTCTCAGGTGGATCCAGGCAAGCTGACCGCCCACAGGTTCAACACATTCCCCTCTGTGGGAAGAAGACGTTTCTCTCTGCTCATCCAGCTTTGTCTCTAAGAATTAAATTGACACGAGAGAGATGAACAGGAGAAAGTCAAACAGAGCTTAATAACAGATACATGGGAGAGACTCAGGAAGACTGCATAACCCACCAAAACAGGTTCATATCTAAAACCCTCACCTTAAGTACCATCTTCAGCTAAAGATATAAGAGCATGTTGGGGGTAGTGGTCTGGGACCTCAAAGGGGAGTCAGGCAACTGACATGGAGACAGAAAAGCAAGTGTTTGATAGACAGATGTTTGCTGGGTGGGCAGAGATGGTGGGCCATAGAGAGGGGTTCTACCAGACTTTGCTGGTCCCTCCCTCGCCACCACTGGCTCACACTGCAGTCGTCTGTGCTGATGGACCCCCTCCCGGGACAGGCCCTCTGTCTACACTCTTTGGGCAGTCAGGGGGAAGGTCAAAGTTTCTTCCTGAGTCTTTTGGGTCATGATTGTTTCCAGCTCAAAATAACCCACGTGTGAAAGAGACACTTTGTGGGGGATACATTTTGCTCCCCTCCACTTCCTCTACGTGTGTATGCCAACCAGTTCCAGACCCTGGTCAGCGATGGGAGGTGGTCTTGAGATCCAGCCATCAGATCATCTTTGGCCCCTGGGGACATCTGGAGGAAATACTGAGCACTCTCACTTTAAACGGCCCACGCGCTCAGTAACCCGTGGCAACCCCTAGAGGCTGCTACAACCTCAGCAATGAGGAGGACTGTACCCAGGGAACTTGGTTCCCCAGATGAGAAATGGCTGAGCCTTGGTGATCACAGGACATGACCACCAACTGTCTGCACGTGCCCGCAGCTCTCATGTTGATGAGGTCTGAAGGGGGAGATGCCCACTCCCCTAACATCCTTCTCTGAGAGGAAAAAGAATCTCAGAAGAAATGACGTGAACAGCAGAGGACGCTTCTCTGGTGGTTCTCTGATGGCCAACAGTGACTGGATGTTTCTTAAGTCTATTTCTCTACATTTGCTCAGGGGCAGATCTTCAATCCTGAGACTTGAAACAATTTCTTCAGAAATTGGGCTTCCCTGGTGGCTCAGATGGTAAAGAATCTGCCTGCAATGCAGGAGACACAGGCTTGATTCCTGGGTGGGGAAGATCCTCTGGAGAAGGGATAATTAACCAGCTGCCATTAGTGGTACCTCGTAAAGCCTGGAAAATACTGTGGTCAGAAAAATCCCACTGAAGAGGCAGTTGGGGAGGCTTGGGGCATGTGGATGGGACCACTGTTGTCAGCAATCTATGTTAAGAACTGGGTGACATCTGGGCTGCTGGCCCCAGGGATTTTGTATTTAGCAATGGAGGGTACCTCTTCACTCCCAATCTTGACTAGTGCTAAAGATGTCAGATGCCCACGACTGATCACGTGATCGTGATCGATACATAACTCATATCACCATGCATTTCTGTATACAAATGGGGATGCTTCTGAAGGGGCCAGGGTACTGCATAGCCCCATTAGCCTCTGGGTTCCCCCTCTCTCCCTGCTCTGGGTTGCATCTATTTTTATTGTATGCCTAAAAAAATACTGCAGTCCTAAGTGAATGGAAGGGCTTCCCAGCAGGCACAGTGATAAAGAATCAGTCTGCCAATGCAGGAGATGCAAGAGAGGTGCTTGATCCCTGGGTCAGGATGATCCCCTAGAGGAGGAAGTGGCAACCCACTCCAGCATTCTTTCCTGGAGAATTATATGAGCAGAGGAGCCTGGGGGCCATAGTCCCAGGGGTCGCAAAGGGTCGGACATGACTGAGCAAGTGCATCCACACATGCAAGCGAGAGGAAAACAACAAAGGGTAGGGTGTGGGTTCATGCAGAGAGAGGCGCATGGATCTGTACGCACACCACTCGGTGACAATATAAAAAAACCTAAATAGTTAATAGTTTTTCTTCCAGTTACCTAAAGACACACTTCACACTAAAACAGCTGCTTTAAGGTTGCTACGTCAACACCCGGCACACGTGTTCTCATACTGCTCCTCCCAGCTGCCCACTGCCAGTGTCAGTTAGGAACATCTTATGATGTAACAAGAAGCAACTAACAGAGCTTCAGCAGGAGAGACGTTTCTGACCTTACATCACAAGAAGTCTGCAAGTAGATGCTTTCTGGTATTGACTGAGGCGCTCAGCCAAGCTGAGAAGGAGCCAGCCTCTTACTGTGTTTCTTCTACCATCCTTAGCATGCTGGCTGTCAATCCTCACGCTCGTCACCTCACGGTCACAGGACGGCTGCCATAGTTCCACACATCATATCCTCATGCAAGGCGGGAATAAAGTGAAAAGGGCAGTAGTTAAGAGGTGGTTACAGCTGAATTAAGAACTGAACCAAAACCAACCTAGCGGTAGCTGAGATGAAAGGCAACACATTTGAGACGTGTTTAGAAGGTAAAATTGACATGACCGTGGTGGCAATGATGAGGAAGATGGACAGAGGTTTCTAGTTTGGGTGACCAGGTAGGTGATGGTGGTGGTGACTTCAATGGAAGCAAAGGGTACAGAAAAAACAGATTTGGTAGAAGAGAAAAATAATGACCTTGGTTTTTTTTTAGTTTGAGGTACTCTAGGGCCATCAAGTTTATATAGATATTTTATGGGAAACTTGAAACTGCATCCACGGCTCAGACAAGATGTGACATTAACTATGTAATTAAGGTGGTACTTGTCACACAGGTGATGCTGAAGCCATGGAGAGTGTGTAGAAAGGTGGTGGAGGGGAGGTGATGGAGCCACGGAGCTCTGCAGAGTGGAGAAGTAAAGGACACCCAAAAGCACGGTGTTAAGGAAAACCCCTCAGGGAGGACAGAACATCAAAGAGCAGGGAGAGACCTGCACTGTCCAGTGACCTAGAGATCAAGTAAGACCAGGGCTATGAAATATACCCGCTGTTTCTGGCAATGAGGTAATTGATGACCTCACTGAAAGCAGTTTATGGGAGGGAGGCACTGACTGTGCTTTATCGAGGTTTGAAGAGCCTTAGGAAATTAGGAAGTGGAGAAAATTCCCTCAGGAAACATGTTGCGAGGTGTGGCCATATGACTCATTCTGGCCCAGGAGTGATAAGATTGGTCTTATTGGGGGCCTGGAGATGAGATTTTCCTCTCTGTAAAAGGCAAGAGTGAGGACAGCCTGCAATTCCTGTTGTGTTTTTCTGTGTGAATATGTGATGGCTGGATCTGGGGCAGTGATCTTGTGGCCAGGAGGGGAGACATCATTAATACACTGAGGCTTAGCAGAGCAGTAGGATGGGATGAGCTTGGCCCTTGGCCTTCACTGAGCTGGTAAACTATCTCTGCAGCCACCTACCTCTCAACTTCATTTTAGATAAGAAAAATAAATCCTTGTTGCTCAAGCCACTTTTATTCTGCTTATAACTGGCATGTTGAACACACTGTTCATGAGATATAATAAAAAATGAACTCTATTATTGCTTCCCAACATCCCTGGAAACTATGAAGACTCGGGTTTGGCCCCTGGGTCAGGACAACACACTGGTGGAAATGGCAATTCATTCCAGTATCCTTGCCTGGAGAATCCCTGGTAGGCTACAGTCCATCAAGACTGAGCGGCTAACACACACACACACACACACACACACACACACACTGGAAACTATGTACTGGGGATAATAGCTCCCTCAGTTCAGTTCAGTTGCTTAGTCATGTTGACTCTTTGCGACCCCATGAATCGCAGCACGCCAGCCCTTCCTGTCCATCACCAACTCCCGGAGTTCACCCAAACTCATATCCATCAAGTCAGTGATGCCATCCAGCCATCTCATCCTCTATTGTCCCCTTCTCCTCCGCCCCCAATCTCTCCCAGCATCAGGGTCTTTTCCAATGGGTCAACTCTTCGCATGAGGTGGCCAAAGTACTGGAGTTTCAGCTGTAGCATCATTCCTTCCGAAGAACACCCAGGGCTGATCTCCTTTAGGATGGACTGGTTGGATCTCCTTGCAGTCCAAAGGACTCTCAAGAGTCTTCTCCAACACCACAGTTCAAAAGCATCAATTTTTCTGGGCTCAGCTTTCTTCACAGTCCAACTCTCACATCCATACATGACCACTGGAAAAACCATAGCCTTGACTAGACGGACCTCTGTTGGCAAAGTAATGTCTGTGCTTTTGAATATATCCCTACTCCTAGATAAAAGCTCTGGCAGACCCATTACTTTTGTCCTCACACTTAGGTAAAAGTATAAATTATCCTCCAACAGTAAACATGGTTGCAATTTTGTAATTAAAATGGTCCAAGACTAATAAACACACTGAACCTAATTTTGGATCAAATGTCGCCTCATCAGGCCTGGGTTAGGTTCAAAGCCCAAGGTGACAAGAGCCACAAGGCCGGATTCTTTTTGTCCACCTCATGCTCCTCCTCTTTCCCCTGGAGCTTACCTCTCACCTGCATGCTAGGGTGCATTTGACCCTTTAGGTCAGGGTCAGGGTACAGGGTCATGAATACTCAAGCCATGGGGTGGATCTTCCTTGACCAAGTCCTTCTAGAAGCTGGCTGCAGCTCTACAGTCTCAGCAGAGGTGAAGTTGACATTCTCATGGGTGCTGCTGTGGGCTCCTAGAAGCTTCCCATCCTTGAGGATCATCATTCCCTGCAGCACCCTTGACTCGAGGGGATGCAAAAGGCGACGCCAAAGAATGCTCAAACTATCGCACAATTGCACTCATCTCACACGCTGGCAAAGTAATGCTCAAAATTCTCCAAGCCAGGCTTCAACGGTACATGAACCATGAACTTCCAGATGTTCAAGCTGGAGTTAGAAAAGGCAGAGGAACCAGAGATCAAATTGCCAACATTCGTTGGATCACAGAAAAAGCAAGAGAATTCCAGAAAAACATCTACTTCTGCTTCACTGACTATGCTAAAGCCTTTGACTGTGTGGCTCACAACAAACTGTGGAATATTCTTCAAGAGATGAGAATACCAGACCGCCTTACCTGCCTCCTGAGAAATCTGTATGAAGGTCAAGAAGCAACAATTAGAACCAGACATGGAACAATGGACTGGTTCCAAATTGGAAAGGAGTCTGTCAAGGTTGTATACTGTCACCCTGCTTATTTAACTTATATGCAGAGTGTATCATGTGAAATGCCGGGCTGGATGAAGCACAGCTGGAATCAAGTTTGCTGGGAGAAATATCAATAACCTCAGATATGCAGATACCACTCTTATGGCAGAAAGCAAAGAGGAACTAGAGAACCTTTTGATGAAAGTGAAAGAGGAGAGTGAAAAGCTGGTTTAAAACTCAACCTTCAAAAAACTAAGACCATGATATCCAGTCCCATCACTTCATAGCAAATAGGTGGGGAAACAAAGGAAACAATTTTCTTGGGCTCCAAAATCACTGCAGATGGTAACTGCAGCCATGAAATTAAAAGAGCTTGCTTCTTGAAAGGAAAGCTATGACCAACCTAGATGGCATATTAAAAAGCAGAGACATTATGACTCAGCTGGTAAATAATCCGCCTGAAATGTGAGAGACCTGGGTTCAACCCCTGGGTTGGGAAGATCCCCTGGAGAAGGGAAGGGCTACCCACTCCAGTATTCTGGCCTGGAGAATTTCATGGACTGTATAGTCCATGGGGTCGCAAAGAGTCGGACACAACTGAGTGACTTTCACTTCACTCCACATTATTTTGCAGACAAAGGTTTGTATAGTCAAAGCTATCATTTTTCCAGTGGTCATGTATGGATGGAGAATTGGACCATAAGGAAGGCTGAGTGTCAAAGAACTGATGCCTTTGAACTGTGGTGTTGGAGAAGACTCTTAAGAGTCCCTTGGACTACAAGGAGAGCCAACCAGTCATTCCTAAAGGAAATCAATCCTAAATATTCATTGGAAGGACTGATGATGAAGCTGAAGCTCCAATACTTTGGCCACCTGATGCAAAGAACTGACTCATTGGAAAAGACCCTGATACTAGGAAAGATTGAAGGCAGGAGGAGAAGGGGACGACAGAGGATGAGGTGGTTGGATGGCATCACTGACTTGATGGACGTGAGTTTGAGCAAGCTCTGGGAGTTGGTGATGGGCAGGGAAGCCTGGTGTGCTGCAGTCCATGGGGTCGCAAAGTTGGACCTGACTGAGCGACTAGACTGAACCTGTCCTAGGGGCTCCTTCCTCAGCCAGAGGAAGGCTGTGCCCACTTCCAGCTCCCTTCTGCTGTGTTGCCCCCAGCCCCACCCCCTGGCTCAACCAAACTCATACCATGCAGATGTCTCTCCTGCGTGGCCCATGGGAAACCGGGCAACCCTGTGGCTGAACCCGACACAGCCCGTGTCTCCCGGGCAGCCACAGGCCGCTTCCCTGTCTCACCTGTCAATCAAAGCTCTCTTGGGGACCTGTTCTCAGGTGAGGGCAGCAGAACCCTCGCCCCAGGCCATCTGAATGCCTGAAATCTGAAGACAGAAATAATTTACAAATACTCTCCTTCTCAGACTTCCCTGGTGGCTCAGACAGTAAAGAATCTGCCTGCAAAGAGGGAGACCCAGGTTTGATCCCTGGGTCAGAAAGGTCCCCTGGAGAAGGGAATGGCAACCCACTCCAGTATTCTTGCCTTGGAAATCCCATGGACAGAGGAGCCTGGCAGGCTACAGTCCATAAATAGTCCATAAGCAAAAGAGTCAGATACAACTGATCGACTAACACTTACACTTCTCTTTCTTGCCCCGTCTCAGTCGTTTTCTGTTCTCGAATCAGTGAGAGGCTCCTGATCACCTCCTTTGGAAGTTCTACACGAACGACTTGGCTTTAGAATTTCATCTTTTATATTCTGGTGGTTTCCTCAAAACTTTGGTTTAGCCGCCCACCCCTGAATGCTTTTGCCGAGAAAAACAAACCTCTGTTGTTTCAGTTCAGTAGTCTTATCACCAGGCATGCAAAGTAGCTCAACCACCTCAGCTGGCTTCATGGGTCTCCTGGCACAATAAAGTTCAAGTCGGTGATTTATAATAGTGAAAAATCAGAAGTGTCCAACCACAAGAAACTCAACAAATGAAACATGCATTTGATGGAAAATTATACAGCCTTTTCAAATGATACTTGGGAAGAATTGAAATATAGGAACATAGAAAAATGTTCATATTTTGTTAAATTATAGAAGAAAATTGACTTCCCTGGTGGCTCAGATGGTAAAGCGTCTGCCTACAATGCAGGAGACCCAGGTTCAATCCACGTTCAATGGGTTGGGAAGATCTCCTGGAGAAGGAAATGGCAACCCACTCCAGTATTCTTGCGTGGAAAATCCCATGGACGGAGGAGCCTGATAGGCTACAGTCCGTGGGGTCGCAAAGAGTCAGATATGACTGAGCGACTTCACTTCACTTCATAGAGGAAAAAAACTAACAGAAAATATGTCAGAAAGATCAAAGCCCAGTTTGGTTGAAAAACCATCACATGCACAGTATATATGCATAGAAGACAGCTGGGTGAATACGCAAGACACACAGGCATCAGCATCTGCCTCTGGGGAGGGTCCTGGGGATGAAGGAGGAGGTGGGGGGCTGTGACTTCGGAAGGTATCAGTCAGATGCATATATTGCATTTTCAACCAAAGAAACTGATGGTGTTGTTTTTCTTTTTTTAAGTTTGATACTGTAGAGGGAAAAGGATAAAAATAGTTTTCTCTGAATGGAAGATTTAATAGAGATTTTAAAAAATCTTTTTCTTCATTTCTCACGTATTGCCAAATCATCACGTGTTACTAAAATAAACAGGAAAGGGGACTTTCCTGGCCATCCAGTGGCTAAGATTCCACGCTCTCCATGCTCCCAATGCAGGGGGCCTGGGATCGATCCCTGGTCTAGGAACAGATCCCATAGGCCGCAACTAAGATCTAGCGGACACAAATAAATAAATATTTAAAACAGAAGGAAAGCCACACACCCACAGAAAAATGCCCTCCTTCTCTGTTGCCTGCCTTTCCCTCCCTGAAAGGTTTTAAAGCCACAAGTAATAAGTGGGCAAAGATAGTTGGGCTCCATGGGGGGAGTGGATGGTCTCGAGCAGGGTGGTGGAGCTCGAGCAGGGGGACAGGACTTGGTGGAGGGACCCTGGGGGAGGCACTCAGAGCCCGGGAGGGGTGAGGAGGGTTTCCTGGTGTGTCAAAGTTGGAGCCGGGTGGTGGGGGGGCATCCACGCACTGAGATGACCTGGCCAGGGAGACCGAGATTGCAGTGGGGTGAGAAGGGCTGCTTGGCAGAGAGGCAGCCTGGTGCTGAGTGTCGACACCCAAAACCCACCCAAGGCAGGGAGAGGCAGGCAGCAGAGAGAAGGAGCTGGCTACACATGGAAGCTGGCAAATGAGGAAGAATATTAGAGACAATGGAAGGCAGTGTTTCACTGTTGGAGTGGGGCTGCAGAGAGGAAGGCAATTTGAATGAATCCGTGGGGTTGGCCTGGGGTCAGAAGTATCGGTGTGCACTCATGGTTTTCAACATACAGCATCCGTGTGTGTGTATGTGTGCGCTCAGTTGCTTCTACCTCTTTGCGACCCCATGGACTGTAGCCCACCAGGCTCCTCTATCCATGGAATTTCCAGGCAAGAATACTGGAGTGGGTTGCCATTTCCTACTCCAGGGGATCTTCCCATCTCAGGGATCAAATGCACATCCCTGTGTCTCTTGCACTGGCAGGCAGATTCTTTACCACTGAGCCACCTGGGACGTCTTTTCAACATACAGAGAGATACAGAAATAAGCAGAGATCTAAATGCATATTTATGTGAAAATATGTATAAGCAAATATATATGCTGTCTAAGCTCAGTCTGCTATAATAAAATATCATAAACTGAGTGGCTTAAACAATAGCTTCCCCCCCCCACCCCCCATAGTTCCGGAAACTAGGAAGTCCGAGATCAAGGGTGCAGGTTTGACTCCTGGTGAGGGAGATTTGACTCCTGGTGAGGGCCCTCTTCCCGGCTTGCCCTGGGTTGGCCACCTCCTCGATGTGTGCTCACCTGGCCTTTCCTCAGTGCACCGTGCTCCTCTGCTTATAAAGCCTCTAATCCCATGGTGAGGAAACCACTCTAATGACCTCATCACCTCCCAAAGGCCCCACCTCCAAAAACCATCACATCGGGTTACGGCTTTAACATACAAATTAGGGGGACACACACATTCGGTCCATGGCAGGTATATACACAGGTGTATATGTCTCATTCCATGTCACATGCACATACCCATACACGAACACTGTGTCTAGTCCCTACCTCTGTCCACTCAGAGGGCCAGGGAGTGATGACACCCCAATATCAGAGAGCAAAGCTAGCACCCAGATCTTGGCTTTTAAATACTGTTTTCCACTGAAAGGGACCTGGATTCCTTGCCCAAACTGCCAGTTCCAGGTCTGGGATGAGGAAAGAACAAGATGAAGCTGGAACATCTTGTGCCAAAGTGCAAAGGGTGCTCAAAGAATTGTGAGGACACGTCAAAGGGACAGAAAGACAGCTCGAATGAGGTCCCAATGGTCAAGCAGGGGACAACACGCTCTTAAGATGAATAACTGTAACCTCTGTAACCTTTGAATAAAAGAAAAAGCCATTAACCCCTACTGACAGAAGTAAATCAAAGAATAAATTGAAAGTTTTTGGAGAAAACAGGAGGCGCAAAGTAACTTCCCCTAAAACACTTGTTAATTACCAAGAGGAAAAAATATTTTTATAGTGGTGGAGCCTGGCAGACACCACCTTAATCGAGTGTTCAAAGCAAAAGCATCCGTAACGAGACACAACAAAACTGCAGCCCATCTGATAGGATGCAGTGAGAACACAGCGTCACTTCTGCGATATTCCTGCCAAAGATGGATATGCTAAATCTAATCACGAGGAAACACCAGCTTGGGGGACATAATACAAACAACTGCAATCTTCAAATGCGCCGAGATCAGGAAAGTCAGGGAAAGATTAAGGAACTGTTTCAGACAGGAGACAGAAAAAGAGAACTAAATGCAGCTCATGCTCCTGAACTGGATCCTCCGGCTGCAAAGGACAATCCCAGGACAACTGGCGAAAAGTGAATGGGGTCTGAGGACCAGACGCCAGTAACATCTCTATTTAATTTTCAGATTTTGATGGCTGCATGGTGGCGATAGAGGAGAATGTCCTTCCTTTCAGGAATCACACAGTAAAGTCTGAGCAGGTGACTGGATTTCACTCCTAAATGGTTCAGGAAAAATAAAATTCTTTGTACTAAACCTCCAACTTTTCTCCGAGTTAGTGGTCATTTCAAATCTTTTTTTAAAAAAATCAATAAATTCAATTCACATATATGAGTTAAATATCCCTAAATACAGAATAGGGCTTCCCTGGTGGCTCAGAGGTTAAAAAAAAAAAATCCACCTGCAATGCAGGAGATATGGTTTGGTCCTTGGATCAGGACGATTCCCTGGAGAAGGAAATGGCAACCCACTCTGGTTTCTTGCCTGGAGGATCCTATAGACAAAGGAGCCTGGTGGGCTACATCGACGGGGTCACCAAAGAATCAGACATGACTTAGTGACTGAACAATGACGACAAAGACAGAATAGGTATGTTATACACTGCATGTTTACTTTATCTGTGCTCGAACAGAGCATAAGCAGCCATCTGTATACACAGCACAGGGGCCTAGAAGCAGACAGAGACCGCCCAGTGCTGAGCCGGGGGTTGCGGCCCCTGGTCTGGAGAGCTGGGCCAGCCTCTGACGGCTTCCTGACTGCAGCTGGAGGCTGGGCCCCTCCCTAGAACATCTAGCTCTACCCCCCACCCTCCCACCTCTGCCAATTCTCAGAGAACAGCTTCCAAACATCCTAGAAGATTCAGAAATCAGAAATTCACAATTGCTGACCTCAGAAATCATTGAAATCCCAAACATTCTTGTATTTGAGGATCCCCGGGGCATGTCCCAGACAGCCTCATACCCCTGATGGTGACACCTATTGTGACCTGAGGGTTCGGAGTCAGACAAAGGAGGTTCTATGCTCAAGTTTCTCTGAGTCTGTGCCTCAATCACTCCATGCATAAGATAAGAAGTTGGGGGGACTTCCCTGGAGGCCCAGTGTTTGGGACTTTGCCTCCCAATGCAGGGAGCGATGGGTACAAGTCCCATCCCTGGATGGGTAGCTAGGATCCCACATCTTGCAGCCAAGAGGCCAAAACGTAAAATAGAAGCAACATTGTAACAGATTCAACAGAAGACTTTAAAGATGGTCCACATCAAGAAATTCTTAAAAAGACAAGAAGAGGGCTGTGGTGGGGATGAGGTAACGTAATCCATAGGCCCCACGCCCTGTACCGGGTACATGACAAGCTCAGTGAACAGGAACTGTTTCCCTTTATCAGCTAAACATTCATGTTTCCTTTCCTGGACTCCAGAAATGTAGTCACCACTTCAGTAAAAGCTAGAAGTACCAAAAGCCAGTTGGGCTGGGCTCAGATGTGTGCTCTATTTTTAGCCACGTGAACTTGGGACCCCGGTGAGGTTTTATGAGACCTGCTTTATGGCTCCAGGCTTCCTTCTGGCACAGGGCGAGAGTGAGGTTACTGGCTGAGGTGACAGACCAGGGAAAGTCAAAGTGAGGGAAGCTTTTCAGAAGCCACACTGTCCCAGTTAGAGACCCTCATCCCTTGGCAAAGTGAGGGGCTCCTGGGAGGAAGCTTATGCAGACCCTATTTTCCATACTCAGTAATATGTTGTTGTTTAGTCGCTAAGATATGTCTGACTCTTTGTAACCCCATGGACTACAGCCCTCCAGGCTCCTCTGTCCATGGGATTTCCCAGGTAAGAATACTGGAGTGGGCTGCCATTCCCTTCTCCAAGGGACCTCAGGGATCAAAGCCATACCTCCTGCATTGGCAGGCAGACTCTTTATAACTGAGCCACCTCGGAAGCCCCAGCAATATGTTTTGAACACCAATTGTCTAAGAACGGCAGATAAAGAAGAAAGGAAACACTCAACGAGGGCAAGATGCTTCAGCCAAGAGAGGGCATCACAGTGGCAAATGACGTAGAAATTAAGAAAAGACACAAGCTGCAAACTAGGCACCAGATAAGCAAAGGGGTCACTGGTGACCCCACTGAGAGAAGTTGCCCATCAGTTTGGGGGCTGATACTAGTTTTTGGTGGATTAAGAAGCCTGGGGAGAGCAGAGTGGAGATTATTCCTTTAAGACACATGGTGAAGGGATGAGAAGGAGTAGTGAGTGGAGCAAGGGAAGGATGCAAAAGAGTGGGTTCAGGACATTGGCGGTGTGGACAGTGGTGTAGGCTGAAGTGAGTGCGTAGAAAAGCAGGCACGGACGGCCCCAGACTTGATGACAGCGGAGCAAAGTCTCAGGAGAGGCGGGACAGGGAGAAGTGGGCACAGGTGGGTGGGTCATTGTGGATGAGCAGAGCAAAGAAGGGAAGAGGGGAGAACCACCGAGCAAGCCTGGGCCTGATGAGTAGGGGTCTGGGGGCTCTGGGGAAGGAGACCTACTGGGGAAGGGAGTGTCTTCCTCTGTACCGGCTGCAGTCGGGCACACCATGGCCCAGATGGTGAGGATGCTCCTGGTATCCCTGCCCCAGGATTCCAGGGAAGCGGTTGTATCAGCTGCACCCCTGGCTGCAGGTGCAGGGAGCAGCTGGCCTGACCCGGGGTTGTGCCCAAGCAGGGTGACAGGGGCAAGAGTCTGGGGTGAGGGTGCAGAGGCTGCCAGTGAGAAGCCCCTCAGGGATGTGAGGGAGCCAGTGGGGCGCTCTGTGTACGCTCTGAGCCCAGCATCCCGCAGAGGGGTTACTCACTGCTGACTCAGACCCAGGTGCTCATTTGCATGTTATTCATTTCAAGCCAAAAAAAAAAAAAAGAGCAAGAATACTGAGAGCATCTCATTCTCCCCCTTCCAAAAGAACCAGCCCAGATCCCCCCAGTGCTCCTGTGCCTGTGCTGTCTCGCTGACCTAGAACTCCTTCCCCCTTGGAGGGCTCCCCTCAATCATGCCCACACCGCTGTCTGTGAAATTTGCAAAGTTCACTTCCTCTCCAAGAACACCAAGGTAAGTTTTCATTCTAAGTTAAACGCTCAGAGCATGGCCCTTACTACTGCCAAATATTCTGGTTGTGTCTTTGTCTCCTCCCACCACGACGTCACCTCCGTGAGGAGAGGGGCGTTGTTTCGTATCCCTGTTCCTAGAACAGCGCCTGATACACTGTAGGTGCTCAAAAAACACATTCGATGACTGAAGGCCCTGTTCCAAGCACTTTAACTACACCTTTCCACCCTGGGCATGTTCCAGTTGAGGACACGGAGATTCAGAGAGGCTAAATGTTTTCCCCAGGTTATTCAGATTGCAAGTACAAAGAAAGCCCCAAGTTTCAGGCTGGCCTGCCCACACGTCATGCAATCATTCAGAAGCTGCTTGATGAGTTTATTGGCCAACCACTCCTATGAAGCTGATTCATGCTAACCCAACTCTGACAAGAACATCCCTGACAAGAAAAAGCAAACGTGCTAATTTACATTCAAACAAAAATAAACTACCAAGGAGCTGAAATGCTCTGAGCAGTTGGGTGGCTCAGTCCAGCCCCAGTAGGACATGTGCTGTGGCTAAGGAAGGCAGAGGAATGTCCTCCAGCTTGGCCAGGACCCAGCTCTGGGAACTGGACACCAGGAGCCCCACTGGGCTGACTGGTCAGGATCCTGCCTCCAGGAGGACCAGCGATACACTGCTGCCTGAGCTCTCCCCTTGCCAGGAGAGCCAGCCTCCAGCCTCCTTGGGTCCTCCCAGGTTCTCATTTGGGGAGAAATGCTTGTTGAATAATGAGTGGAACTTCCCCCTTCCAACTCCATATATGGTTTTCATCAACTCTTCAGTGACTGCTTCTCATTCATAAGGGGAAACCCTACATGTACCAGGAAGTCATACTGTTTAACAACTCTGACCCCAGTGTCTAGGGAAGCCCATGTCTGTGAATCCAGGCCTCCACTTGGGTTCCTCCAGTTTGAGTCACTGAGGGTGTTTATGTCCTGCCTATGGTTTGAATTTGGGGGATCTCTCTTATAATTCTCTGTTCCCTGCAGCTAAGAGGGCATGGGCTTCAAACCACAGGGGAGTATGAGACGGAAGAGCAACCAAAACGGCTTCAGAGGGACTTCCCTGGTGGCCCAGTGGCTGAGACTCCACACTCCCAATGCAGGGGGCCCGGGTTCGATCCCTGGTTGGGGAACGAGATCCCACATGCTGCAAGGAAAGATCCTGCAGAACGCAGCAAAGATCAAAGAGCCCGTGTGCCACAACTAAGACCCAGCTCAGCTAAAGACATAAATAGATAAAAAGCAGTTTGGAAAGCAAACTTATAATGTGGGCGGTTGAGAATCAGAGAAGAATCTAGGCCTTTCCAGAAAGAGATTCTTTGGCAAATGGAGTCCCTTAACTGTTAGTGGAAACCAAGGCATGACTTTGCTCCTTTTCTACTACTTAGCAGTTATTTTCAAGCAGAACATTAAAGAAAAAAAAAAAAAACAATTCCCAGTACCTGGGCCAGAGCAATGTAACCACCACCAACACAGCTGTTAACACGGCTGACGCTCGTTGCGGTCAGCTGCTTTAGTCCAGTTAAAGGCCTGGCAGGGGAGAAATTCTGGCCGGCTCAGCAAGGAGAGGAATCCGAGAGTAGCACCACGGATGGTGGGTGGCAGATGCTAAGAAAGCACAGGGCAGAAGCTAAGAGGGACCACACCGTCTCAGAGCTGAGCAACAAGCTGATGAATACTCGGCCCAGCCAACAGCCCAGGAAGCTCAGGAAGCCGGGGAGGGTGTGGAAGTTTCTTTAGTTGATAGCTCTCCATTCTTTTCAACCACAAATTTGTCAGCCTATGTCTTTTCAGGGAGCAAGTATATCTAGCTTCAGATAACCATCCTCACCATAGTATGGCCAAAGAGCAAAGGTGAAAATGCACAGTTTGCAACTGGGCTCCAGGAGAGTCATTTGCCTCGCAGAAGCTGGGAGCGTCCAAGTAACTGGATGCCAATCATTCAGTCCTTCTATTACAGCCCAGGGGGTGGTTAGGAGTGTAGGCTCAGAGTCACACATGCATGCAGCTGACTAACAGACCCACCATACCCATGATAAACTTCAGCCACTTGGAACCGGTTTCCTCAGCTGTTAAGCAAGGACAGAAGTGCCTATGTTCTTGGGTGCTGGTGCGATCATGTTTGATAGCGAATGCAAACCATCTGGCACATAGTATGTGGTAGTCATGGTTTAGTTACTAAGTCCTATCTGACTCTTGCGACCCCATGGACTGAGGCCCACCAGGCTCCTCTGCCCATAAAATTCTCCAGGCAAGAATACTGCAGTGGGTAGCGCCACTCCCTTCTCTCAGGGATCTTCCCGATCCAGGGATCGAACCTGGATCTCCTGCATCTCCGGTACTGCAGGAGGATTCTTAACTGCTGAGCCCCACCAGGGAAGCCCCAGAACATAGCATGGTACACAGTAAATGCTCAAAGAACCTTAGCTGTCACTTCACAGCTATGCAAGTCCAGACGGCCGTTCCATATCGTCACAGACCTGCTGTGTCCCATAAATTCCTCCAGCTCATGGTCATACCTATCAGAAAGTAACTCTGTATGTACGGCAGCAGAGGCGATCTCACGGTTGGAAATTAACAAATCTATTATTACCAACTGCTATTACGGTCTTAAGCTACTTGGTCAAGTTGTGACTATAGATATTCTCAAGTGTCCATGATAATTTCTTCTATTAGGAGTCCAGGTATGATTCAAAAGCAGAAAGCACTGCTTTCCTAGGTAGCAATAGCTTTCATTATTAGCTATAATCCAACTAAACAAATTTTTTTTCCATCTCTCGTTTTAAGGAAATATAGACTTGGTGTTTTCCCTAAAGCAACACTTGGGAATATGCCAGATCAGTCCCACACTTAATATAATTATTTACATTTTCTGTATGTACATCTTCAGACATCAAATAACAGTGGGTGTGCAAAATAACAGTGGGGTGCCCTAAGATTTCCAAGAATTCAGATACGCAAATAAACCAGGGCAAGGGAGAAGCTGATGCATTTACCAAAGTCTCCATCCTCTAAATGTTCTAGTTATCATGTTAGTGCAGGGTGGGTGCTGGAATGACCCGAGCAGAAGTTGCTCATCACATCGAGCTGAGCGGAAGTAGATAAAAAGGCAGGAGAAGGCAAAGGCAAAGAGAGTCCCAGCTCCCTCCTTCACTCGCTGTGACCTTGGTAAACCTGCATGTATCTGAGCTCCAGTTCCACCCACGTACCCGGGGTAGAGATGCCCATGGCATAGGACTGGCTCGGTTGAGTTCCAGTACTAGGAAAACAAAGCGCTTCGTCAGCACCGAAGCACCGCGCAAAAGAGGGACACCACTAAACGCACAGCTTCCGGCAGAGGGTCCGCTCGTCCTGCGCCCACGCCCGCCCCGGCGACGCCCTCCTTGTCTTGCTCACTCCAGCCCCAGACGGCTCTGCCCTGTCCTCAGCATCCCACCACACCTCCGCCCACAACACCGGGGACAGCCCCTAGATTTCCAGGTGCTGTGACAAACCACCCTTCTCCCTGCCCCCAGGCTCACGGAATGGGCACACAGACAACTCTCCGCAGAGTTGAAAGTAGCTGAAAGATCGATGGTCGGGGCGGGTCGGGGGGCGGGGAGGTAGAGAAGACTGGGAGGGATAAAGAGATTTTTAGGGCAGTGAAACTATTCTGTATGGTACTATTAATGTAATTAATGGTGGGTACATGTATACAAGACTGAACCCTAATGTAAACTAGGGACTCTGGGTGATAATGATACATCAATGTAGGTTTGTCAAGTGTCACAAAAGCACCTCCCAGTGGGGAGTGTAGACAGGAGGGGAGAGTGTGCATGTGTGGGAACAGAGGGGTGTATGGAAATTGTTATACCTTCCAATCAAGCTCTTTGTGAACCTAAAACTGCTCTAAAATAGTCTATTTTAAAAAATGATTCTATACACACAGAGATCTGCTATTGAGATGGGATCTAGCTCTTTATTTAACATCAAAGCCAACATCAAGTGTTTATTTAAAAAAAAATAACAGCCCCTGCTTTGAATGGGGTGAAGATCTACATAGAATTTACAACTCTAGGCTAACAGGAAACTATATGATATCCCATTAAACAGAAATTCTGTAGCAGGCCTCACAATAAGCATTTCCAGTTTCTGCGCTCAGAGCCACTAACTACGGCCTAAACACATTAAACAGAGAGCTTTGCTGAAACATTTCTCTAAGGACAAATGCAAGAGACATGCTTTAAATAAACCAAAGTTGCAACACATAAATCATTCCTAAAACAATCAAGATATGTTACGTTCAGCTTCTTATAAACAGAGAATTGCATTGACTTTAGAAAATTATAGACCTGCTTTATACCTTCTGGGTTACCACAGTGATTAAATGTACCTTTCTTTTCAGAAAAATTTCTTAACTACTTTTAATATAAATAGGCCAATTTCATTCTTTTCAGTGATTTATCTCTTTAGATCAACTCTTTCCTTAGCATATATGCTAAACTTATAACACCTCTCTCCAGAGAAAGTCCTGAATTTTAAATAATGCCATTTCATCCTACCTCCCCAGTTCCTTAAAATTATGAAAAAAAATGCAAAATCAACCATTTAATCATACATGTTCATATTATTAGCAAGTATATTTAAGTGTTTTCCCAAACCAATATAACTGTATTTGGATTCAATGCAAAAATGTTGCATCTGACGCAAAATAACTTGGTATTTAAAAAACAAAGGAAAGGGACCTAAGTAAGGAGTTGCCTAAGAGAACTAGTTCCTCTCGCTATTACTGAACCCACAATTAAACCTGACCCACTAGGAGAATGGCAAGGCGAGAAACATACATGGTGGGGAAATACACAAATGAAAAGCAGAGTGACAGCATGAGGAAGGCTAAAACCACACAGACGCTCACTCATAGGGAGGGAGGGGCAGGAACAGCATTCCGGGCTGTGCTGGAGAGGGGAGGAATTCAGACCATCAACAGATCTCAGCAACCGTAACAGCTAAACAACGGTACGTGCTAGACACTTGGGACTGACCTTCACCGCTCCAAATCAGCAACGGAACATTTTTATTTCCTGCTTCATCGCTGGTTTCATCTTGGTGGGGAGCGGGGAACTGAATGGGAGGATGTTTTGTTTTGACTCAACCATACTCAAAATATAAGCTGCAATAACCAACTCAAAACCCACAAGAGAGTATTCTTAGGTTTTTCTTTTGTCTTCAGCAGACTATCATTATCCTGGTGATCATGAAAATAATATGTCACCAAAAAATCCAGCACTAGAACCCAATGCCCAGTATCTTCAATCACTTAAGTTCATGGAGGGAGCAGGCACTTACCCATCCCACAGATGGCTTTCATCTCTAGGTATGCAGATGACACTGACTGCCAGGGAAAGATGGGGAAAAGGATTCGTTACCTTAAATGTAAATTGAATACCAAATTCCACAATATGTCATAGCAAGATCACTATTTTTATTGTATATTTATAACATTTTATTTAATCTCCTTAGGCAGTGAAAAGCAGCAGCGGCAGGAGAGTTTATTCTTTGAGAAGAGAATAATAAACTGCAGAGAGTAAAAGTCTCCTTGGAGGATACCATCTTATTAAAAAGCTTCATGAACTTTCAACGAGACTTGAAAATAAATACACTCTGTAGGTTGAGCACATCCAAGTGAAAACAAGGTTTCTGAAGTCTAATGAGAATCACTGGAAATAAGAATTCTTAAAAATAAAAATTCACCATCGGGTGGAGTGACTTAGACCCTACAGTATTTCAGAAGACAGTCAGTTTCGAGCAGCTTCTGTTAACAGCTCCAGGTTGCAGGGGGGCGAATCCTGTTGCTTTCCGTTTACTTCTCCATCTCTCTCACCAGGGAGGAGAGACACTGATCACACGTCTGGGAAGCATCAAAGCGAAGGTGCCAAGCTGAGCAACGAAGCGGAGTATGGGGGCGTGGGGAGCAGGCTCGAGCCTCCTTGGGTCCTCCCAGAGCTCTTATCTCAAGGGCCAGGGATTGATCTCCTTTCTAAACTACCAGTAGCATCCACACCCACCCCACCCCCTGGTTTGTCCAAAGTGGCCTCAGAAAGGTTCACAGAAATCAAGAGGACCCATCCAGGAGGCAGCTTGATTCAAGGGCGTAAGTTACATCCAGCCCTTACCCATATGGAGACTGAGGCCCGAGGACAACAGGGAATGCTGCCCATGAAAACAGAACCAGACTCCTCTGGATCCGGAAGCTGTCTCCATCTCCTGGACTGGAGCGATAGAGACCAGGGGAGAGTCTCGCAGTGAAAGGGGGCAGAGCCAGGAGAAGAGGTAGGGCTGTAACTCCCTCTTCCCTGAATGCAAAGTACTTGAAGCCAAAGACTTCACGAAACAATGTTTATTGTTGTAAATAACTCAAGTCTGGAATTAGATGGTAGCCACAGTTGCTTACATGTGAATGGACTAAAACCACTGAATTGTAAACTTAAAAAAACAAATAAAAGCAAGCAAACTTGAGTTGTATACGTCTCACCCACACTGGACTTGTACCAGATGCTCTATGGTTCCGATCTCTCAAACCGTGGCCTATGCCAGATTTTTGAAGATTTTCCTAAGAGCGTGCGTGCATGCAAAGTCACTTCAGTTGTGTCCGATTCTTTGCAATCCTATGGACTGCAGTCCGCCAGGCTTCTCTGTCCATGGGATTCTCCAGGAGAGAATACTGGGGTGGGTTGCCATGCCCTTCTCCAGGGGTTCTTCCCGACCCAGGGATCAAACCTGCATCTCCTGCAACTCCTGTACTGCAGGCAGATTCCTTTCTGCTGAGCCACCAGGGAAGCCCTATTTGCGAAAATATTGCACTTAAAATTTAAGTCCGGGTCATCTGATGTTTTCTGGAAGATAACATACACTAACACTCTCCTTTTTGTCTTCAGATAACAAAACAGCTGGTGGGAGTAGGGGATGAACCAGTTTCCATTAACATCTTCTAGAGCTTCTTTTTTGTGACAGAGAAACAGATTTAAAAGGCAGTATCATCTGGGCTCAGAGAGTAAATGACATCCCCCAAATTGGCCAAAGATGTTGACTTCTGCACGCTCTCACCTTAGCAGAAGGGTGACCACTCCATCTACTCCCTTAGAACTTATCCTAAGAGACAGAGGGCAACCTTGGCTCAGACACCGAATCTAATTTATTTTATTCTTGCAGGTCTTTCAGGGTCTGCCAAGGACCCTCTCAATCTTCATGCAGGTCACCTGCACCCACTGGTCTAAATGTCACCGCCTTAAACCACATATTTTATTTTCTTCCCTTTTTCCCATGTTCCCACTTCAGGGCACTTTAGCTTTAGAAACTATGATCCTGCTATCCTTTCTTGAAGAGAGAGAGAAAAAAAAACCAACTCGAAACGTGAGCAGCCTTTTTTATTTACTGAGTACACTTTGCCAGCCGTCACAGACTGAATAAAATGAATCACAGAAAATGAAACACATCCTGAGAGGGGCTGATCACAGTGAAAATTTGCTGGAACACAGATACAGTGCTTTTCGGACCTCAATTAAAGACACAGTTTGAAGAGGGACTGGGGAGCATCTCTATATGCCTGGAAGGTGGTGTGTTCAACAGTCAGTGAAGGTGGAATCAGGACTATGGCTCCCTGGGTGTAAGAAGGCAAGACCCGTTCATAAATCCTCACGTCTCACCATTTAAGAGCAATGGAATGCCTAGGTTGACTTTTGATGGACTAACAGGTGAACTGCAAGATTCCCATGTGACAGTCACACACAGTTGGCCATGGTGGACACTGGGCACACGGGGGACCGACGGTCAGCAGCGGACAGTGGGACAGATTACATGGGATCTACTGTGCTTTCACAGGCCCCACAGGCTCAAAGGGTCACCGTCTGAGCGTCTTCCCCTCCCCAAGTCCTGCCACATCTTCACTGCTTACAAGACTCAAGGGGAAATGTAACCCTAGCAACGGTGAAGCTCAATATCGACAGAGACTTAAGAGAGACTGAAAATCTCTCTTCTTCTGGGTCACTGATTACACCGCATGCTTGGCAACCAGAGGCTGACCGTGCTCAGGTGGGCAGGAGACCAGGACTGATTAAGGCAGTGAGCAAGGTGTGGAGAGCCTGGAAACAGATTCACAGAACCACGCTGGTGAGTGCCACCGAATGACGAGAACTGTAGTTATTTACAACACACAACCCCAGTCCTTGTATTTGTCCGTCGGCACAAATGTGCATTTTAAAGTTTGGTAGTATGCACAAAGTTTTCTTTAAAATAAAAACTTGAAAGGATGTGAGGACAGGAACCGGAGACTTCATCTTGGTATTATTATCCTTTCTATGGCACAGAGAATGTGGTCCCAGTTTTTACAAAATATCGCAAAGAGAGTCACAGCAAAGAAGGTGCCGAGGATGTGGAAGCGGCTCTTCATCATGGGCGAGATGAACTTGGCGATGGTGGACACGCACACCAAGATGACGGTCATGAAGGCGAGGACGACATTGATGCACTTGCCCAGCAGGACTTTGGCGTTCACCGTGTCCGTCTGCAGGGCTTGCTGCTCCTGCTGGTGGAGCTCCAGCTTTGAGATGCGGGTCTGGCAGGACTCCAGGGCTTCCTGTGGGCGAGAGGGAGAGCGAGGATCAAACGCTGTCGGGGCAACATGGGAGCATGAGCCAGGATGTGCACAGGGCCGCCCCGCTCAGGATGCTGCTGCTGGGGCAGCTTCACACCCACGCTGACCAGGAGGTGCACAGGGCCGCCCCGCTCAGGACGCTGCTGCTGGGGCAGCTTCACACCGACGCTGACCAGGACCTGCAGAGGGCCACCCTGCTCAGGACGCTGCTGCTGGGGCAGCTTCACACCGACGCTGACCAGGACCTGCAGCAGCCGCCCCGCTCAGGACGCTGCTGCTGGGGCAGCTTCACACCGACGCTGATGATGACAATGGTGGTGATGACAGACAGAGGTGTCAGACAAGAATCCCAGGGCTCGCCTTATCCTGCTATTCATGGATAGAATGAGCATGTATCTACAACCGTGAAATACCATGAATAAGGAATTTACGGGCAGGTATTTTGGTTTTTGGCTACACTGCACAGTATGTGGGATCTTAGTTCCCCGACCAGGGATTGAACCCATGCCCTACACTGGAGGCACAGGGTCTTAACCACTGGATCCCCAGGGAAGTGCCACGGTTAGGTATTTTGATTCTGCCTGTATTTAGAATAAAGTGCATAAAATACTGGCATCTGGTGGAACCCTCAGGGACAAACCAGAGGAGGGGGTGGGGTCCCGTTTTGCGACACAGGACTACCTCCAGCAATGGAGGACGTGGCATCTCCAACGGCTGGTCCTCACGCCACTGCTCAGAGTCTGCGCATCCGCTGCAGAGCAGTGGAGGACAGTGGGAGAGACAGGGCCGTGGACGCGGGGCTCCCGTGGCTGCTCTCTGAGCGCCGCTGCCACGCCCTCTGCCTAGGGCTCGGCCCGCCACACTTTCATTACTTGTACTCCAGGTTCACCTCCAGCCCAGCTGTCTCTTCTGAGACTGAGCTGTGTGTCTACATGAGCCCTTGACATTTCCATCACTGCTGCTGTTCACTCACTAAGTCATGTCTGACTCTTTTGTGACCCCACAGGCTGTAACTCACCAAGCTCCTCTGTGCATGGGATTTCCTGGGCAAGAACACTGGAGTGGGGTGCAATTTCCTTCTCCAGGGGATCTTCCCGACCCAGGGGCTGAACCCACGTCTCTTGCATCTCCTGCACTGGCAGGCAGGTTCCTCACCACTGAGCCACCAGGGAGGCCCTGACATCTCCGTCAGAGCTTCTCAGAAGCACCTCAGATGCAATGTGGCCAGTTCTGTATACACATCCTCACCACCCTCACTCCTGCCATCAACCCTGTTTCCCCTCCAGTTCCTTTTCTCAGAAAACAGCACTTGGTGAGCCACAGTCTCATATGAGAAGCATGAGGGGCATTCCCTGATCCAGCCCCACCCACACAACGTCTGGTATTTATCTTAACTGGTCCATTCCTCTCCCCTCCCACAGTAACCCCCCACCTAAATCACCAGGGTCTCTGCCTGCAATAACTTTACACTCGTCTCTCTGCACATCCTCTCCATCCTCACCCTCATGAATCCACTTTCCACACAGCAGCCCCGGTGATCTCTGAAAGATGTGTCTCTGGTATGGCTCTTTCTCGTAGAACCTTTTAAATCTTTAACGTGGCCCAGGCCCAGCCACTCTCTCCTGCCAAGCTTACCAGAGAAGCCCGCTTCCTCCCCGCCTTCACTGTGTTCTGGCCATCCTGGCTTTATAAAGTGCTGGAAAGGACCACGTTCAGGGCCTTTGCACATGCGCCATGCTCTGCCCAAAAGGTCTGCCTCCCCACACACCACCCCACTCCATCTTTCGGGCCCCATGTCGATGGACACATCCTGAGGGAAGCCTTCCTGGACCCACCAGACTGTCAAGCCCTTCTCCGGGCCTCCCTGCTAACCAGGGGACCAGACCTGCTCTGCACTGGGCATACCTCCAGCAGCAGGCACAAGCTGGCTGCACGCTCCAGAGATCGAATGCCAGTAAGGGGACACGAGGCTTGAAAAGGGGACGAAACATACACCTCCCAGGGGAAAAAGACCTAGGTGGAGGCAGTACCATGACCCAGTCTGGTTCACCAGCCTATTTTCTAACTCATTTCCCAATATATGTTTGCTCAATTAAAATCCAGTCATGTTTTCAGATTTTAAACAAGCATAATGGCGCCAACATTGATTTACTTTTCTTTTTGTGAACATACGCTGTGGTCCAAGGGTTCTCTGTTACTATAGTAACTCTCATCATACAGGCTACCAACAAAGAAGGTAAAACTTCTTCAGATCCTCACAGTCTAAACAATGCTGACTTTCTACAGCAACAGGCAAAGGGCCCCCCAAATCATGTATTCTTTTCAAATGCTTAGGTCCGCAGATAACAACCTCTGTTTTAGGCAAGGCATGGAACTAGTGATGGAACAGGACAAAAGATCACCATTTTAGGTAGATGCATTCACCTGTGATTGGGGAGATGTTTTACATATACAGAATAGATTGACTCTAGAAACTGCCTTAGAACTTCTGTCAAATTTTTAACCAAAAGAAAAGGTCAAGAAAATTAAGCAGTCAGCTGTAAGGAATTTTGGTCACAGCACCCACCAAGAAATTATGGGCCAAAGTAAGTACTACATTTACTGGGGATAAGGACAAAGGACACGATTGTCTTTAAACTTTTCATTTCAAATTCAGGGTTTAAAAAACTCTTTCTTGCTCTTTAAAACAGCAAGCAAAGCTTTGTATCCTAACAGGCAACAATTACCCTCATCTATACTACTCCATCACCTTGTATAACCCTGCCTATAAGCACAGAAGAAACAAGAGGAAGCTGAGCAGGCCCAGTCACCAAAGCCCCAAGAAATACATACTAAATAGAAAACTGACCAGCATCTGTTTTTTGTCTGGTAATGTATCAGGTAAAGATTTCAGTATTTTATCTATCTTATCCCATTTAATCCTTCTGACAGACTTCTGAGGTAGAGCTCGCTAATATTTCCATTTTACAGATGAGGAAGCTGAGGCACAGCACTGACTTGTGCCGGGTCACATAGGAAGTGACAGGGGCAAGATTCTAACAAGAAAGGCCCTCCAGTCACTCGCACGGACATCCCCTTTGCACTTCTGGGCTACAGGTAAAACTAGAAAACAGTAAAATGAAATCTGAATTTTTAAGCTCTCTCTGAAGTTCACCCCCACCCTTATCTTACCCCTTTCGTCTCTAAAGTATATTTCTTTAAAAAAAGAGTAACAATATAAACCCAAACAATCCCCTAAAGAAGCAAACCATATATAGTATTTAGATATAAGCCAGTGGAATCCCAGATGTATGCTAAACAGCATGCTCTAATAAAAGACTGTGCTGTTTGCCTGGCAACATGTCACATTTAAACGGGTTCACATCTTTTACACCAGTCAGCAGTAAAGTTCAGTCTCCTAGCCCAGAGCAGAAATCCGCTTGGTGTCTTCTGCACCAAGGTCCTCACAGGCAAACAAGGCTGATGCTTTCTTTGGCTCCCAGCATCGTCCAAGCAGACAACTGGCATTAGCACAGGCTCAGTCCTTGACAGGAAGGAACAAAACACGGATAGCTGAAACTCGGGACAGCTGAAACTCACATAGTGTGGGAGAAATCTGTGTTTCAGCCCCTTGTGAAGTGGGGTTGGAGAAAATAACCACGCCTACAAAGAACATTTGTAAAACTGAAGCTGCATGACTTGGATAGTACTCTTTCTTTTCTTAAAAAAGGCAGTCTATGGGAATGTAAATCACTGCAGCCACTGTGGAAAACAGCATAGAGGTTCCTCAAAAAATTACAAGGAGAATTACCATATGATCCACAAACCCCACTTCTGAGTACATACTGGAAGGGCATGACATTACCATCTAGAAGAGAAATTCACACCCTCACATTCATTATAGCATTACTGACAATAGCCAATCCATGGCAACAACTCAAGTGTCCACTGATGGATCAGTAAAGAAAATGTGGTACCCATACACACACAGGCATACTATGCAGCCACGAGGAAGAAGAGAGCAATGCCATTTACAGCACGGAAGGACCTGAAGGGTATTAACGCTAAGCGAAATGAGTCAGACAGCAAACACTGTAGAATCTAACAGGGGAAGGGAGGCAAAATGGGTGAAGAGGGTCAAAAGCACAAACTTTCAGTTATAAGATGAATAAACCCCGGGGAATGCAATGTACAGCTTGGTCACTAGAGTTAACAACGTTGTATTGTATATTTGAAAGTTGCTCAGAGTAGACCTTAAAAGCTCTCATCACAAGAGAACAAATTTGTAACTATGTGAGGGGATGAATGCTAATTTACTGTAGTGATATTTCTGCAGTATGTACACATATGAAATCATTATGTTGTATACTTTAGTACAGTCGTATGGAAATTATATCTGAATAAAAGCTGGGGGTGGAGGGGAAGGAGGCCTTCTGGAACCCCCAAAAAGGAGCTCAAGAAGCCTAGGGCCGCTTCACTACAGTGTTGTTGTTCACTTGCTCAGCTGTGTCTGACTCTTTTGCGATCCTATGGACTGTAGCCCATCAGGCTCCTCTGTCCACGGGATTTCCCAGGCAAGAATACTGGAGTGGGTTGCCATTTCTTCCTCTAGGGGATCTTCCTGAGCCAGGGATCAAACCCAGGTCTCCTGTGTTGCAGGTGGGTTCTTCACCGTCTGAGCCACCAGGGAAGCACCATGACAGCTTCGGTCTCACATTATCACTAGGACACGCCTTTGTTTATACTGATCCATTTTCCTCCATCCACTGGGATCCCATCCACGCCTTCAAAACCCATCTTCTCCAGGACTTCAATTCAGATTCATTACTCAAGGACTACTTGTAAGACCTTGAACAAGGTCTCTGGGCCTTTGGTCTCTACATCTGAGAAATGGGGAGAGTAATCGGAGCTATCACAAACAGAAACAAATGGGCAGACAGACATCTCAAATGCTTCGCCAGTGCCTGCCACAGAGCATGTACTCAAGTGCTTGAAATTCCCACAAATACGAAAGCTTTATTTTACAGATTAGCAAAGAGACTTAAAGCTTGCTCAGGACCAGGTAGCTGGTAAACAGCTGGGACTGAAATCCAGGGTCTGATCACTCTGTGGCCCCCTGCCCCACAAGTCCATAGCTTGCTGGGCACCGCACCCCTGAATTTCTGAGGCTTTCAGAGCCTACAGTCATGTAACTTGGCCCTCGCTCATGTTGTCTTAAGCCCACTGCCAGCTGTGTTCCTCTTGATTTCTCACCTAAGCAAGAATGTTGGAGGCAAGGTTCGTCTCATGTTTTAAAATTTGTAAAAATGTGGTGATGGTGGGGAAAGTAGAGTATAGGTGATAGGCTTGGGAATAGGTAAAAAATAATTGTTAACTAATTTAGGCAGAAAGCAAACAGACTATAGCTTAAAGTCTATATCAGCAGCTATTGGGGTCAACAGGGTAAAGATTAAATGTTTGCCCCTCATGCCAGAAATTCTTACAGGTTTGCATGTAATGTATCGGTTGGTTAAATGAATGAACGGCGGGCAAGAGCCCACCAGAGCTTGGTTTGTTAAATGAATGAACAGCAGGGAAGAGCCCGCATGAGCTCTGGTAGTTGGGGGGAAGGTACCTGGATGTCCCGCGAGCGCTCGTGGGCTTGGTAGGCCACCTTCTCCTCGATGCTGGCTAGCTCCTGCTTCAGGTTGGCCGTCTCGTGCTGATGCAGGTCCGTGAGGTCATGGAGCTGGTCCTCCAGTCGCTCGTACCTTTGTAAAGAGATGAATCGATTCTGAGCACGATGTTTCAAAAGTGTACAGACAGCACTTAGAGAATGACATCCTTTGTGCTTGCTGTCGCCACTGCCCTGTGGCTTGTGCTCATCCAGTCAGACTGAGCTTCCAAGAGTACATCTGGCTGAAGGGGACATGCTTTTGGATAACGCTGAACTCTAGCTCCAGAAAGGACTGGTCTCTGAAGTCTTAACTCTGTCCCCACTACTGAGGGTTCATGCAAGCCAAATTGGTTTTTTCTACCCACACCACACCAGCACCTTGCTGGCTGTGGGGACAACAGGGCAGACCCCACTGGCTCCTCATTTGGGCTGGTCAGGAGACGGGGCTGGCAAGAAGCCTGCTCAAGGCGAGGACCCACTGGCATGCTGGTGCCTCTCCCTTTTGTGACCCCTCAGTGCCCGGTGGCTCACCGCCATAGCTCTCATGCACCAGAGAGGCTGTAAAGGACGGACCAGTTTCTATGTGGGAACCAATGCCACTGATTTCCCAGGGTACACGGTGATGGTGAATACAGGTCTTAGTTCTTAAGTGCCAATAAAAAAAAATTCAGCTTGTTACAAATTCAAGATGGCTTAACAGGTGGCAGTTCGAAAAGTTCAAATCTAAAGAAGCACAAAGATTCTTATTCCCAGTGCCCAGTGCCCTCAGAGAAGGGGAATTTTGTCTTATATCTGAAAACTTATATAATATTTATTTTGAAACAGGAAGCACTATTTGGGGAAAATGCATTAGCCTGGATGACTTTTTGAGTAATGCCAGTTTTAGACACTTCATATAGGTCACTTGAAAAAATCACTTAACACTTTAACACAGATTTAATGATCACTCTCAGGTAGGACCTTGTAGCTGCTCAGTGTTGGGTGTTTGTAAGCAAGCCTTTTGAAGACCTCTTAACAGATGAATGGATAAAGAAGACGTGGTACACACTGACAATGGAATGCTACTCAACCCTGAAAAAAGAACGTGTTGCTGCCATTCGCTGCAACACGGATGGACCTAGAGGTTATCACACTCAGTGAAATAAGCCAGACAGAGACAAACAGCGTGTGAGATCGCTTATCTGCGGAATCTTTAAAAGAAAGACACAAATGAACTTATTTAAAAACCAGAAACAGACTCAGAGACTTAGAAAACAAATTGGTGATTGTCAAAGGGAAAGGGGAGGGGAGGGATAAATGTGAAATCTGATACTAACATGGACACACTGCTATGTATAAAATAGGTAATAAGGACCTACTGTATGGCACAGGGAACTCTACGCAATACTCTGTAAAAGCCTAACTGGGGAAAGAAGCTGAAAAAGAACAGACATATGTATATGTACAACAATCACTTTGCTGTACCCCTGAAACTCACACATCATAAATCAGCTATTCTCCAATATAAAATAAAGATCAAAAACAAAGATCTCCTAAGGTAAGCAATATAGTGAGAGACTAAATCAGGAGGATCACAGACATAACTATATAACAACATGAGAACCAGAACTGTTTGAATGGATATTTGTGACTTGAAATAAAATTTGGACCCAAACGGAGGTGCATCCCAAACTACCTGAGTGTAATTAAAGTCAATATTATTTAGAAAACCTGTGACTCAAAAATAGTTCTTATGTGACAAAGAATCCAAAGCCAAAGATGTACACAGTTTAAAAAAAATAATTGTTTCATAAAATAGCTGAAAAAGCCACATCTCTAAATTAACACTCATATAAATTCACATATCAGATATAAAACAACATGTAAACTAAATTTAAAATTTAAATTTTATAATATGTAACAGGCATTCACTGTTTCATCTATATTTTTAGAAGTTAACCTCACCTGACAAAAAAACCTGATGGGGGGATATTTTTACTGGGAAAATGGTGGAAAATCACTTCATATTTGGGCATGTACACTTTTTAAGC
This sequence comes from Ovis aries, assembly GCF_016772045.2. Lineage (NCBI taxonomy): Eukaryota > Metazoa > Chordata > Mammalia > Artiodactyla > Bovidae > Ovis > Ovis aries. The sequence goes on from NC_056056.1 coordinate 130,826,700, forward strand.
TAGAGGCACCAAAAAGCCAGCCATATATAACACTTGAATTTAAAAATTAGCTAATACAAATCCACAAGATTTGAATTTTTAAGATTCCGTTTGAAAGGTTTTCATTTAGGGTGAAAGGTTTATTAATAAGCAAAATGCAATCTCACAAAAAAAATACATTATGTAAAGACTTTGAGATTTATGTATCAAATAAAAAGTTACCTTGCTGGACCATGATTTTGTTTTTTTACTTGACAGTTATTACGGGGGGAAACCAAATACAGATCTTGAAATTAGTATACCGAGATCTTGTAACAACTGTCTACTGAATCAGGAGCTCAATATGCATGTGAGTCATTGCCTATATGGTGACATTTTAACAGACCCACATGCATAACATCTTTCTCTAAGCTGTCGGGCTTCAAGTCACAAATTACAATATTTAGAATTGCAAAGTACGGAAGGAACTCTCAGTTCCTAAATGCCTTTTGACCCACATTCACATTAAAAACAAAAATACAACCATTAGCATATCAATTTCAAACAATCTCTCCAACCTTAAAAACTCACGCTCCTAAGAGCAGAGCCTGAAATACCTGTATCTCTCCTCTTGCAGCGTCTGAGAGATGAAGCCGTACTCCCTCTTGAACTGCACCTTGAGGGCCTCGATGTCCTCAGCCAGCTGCGCCTGGGTGTCCTTGATCTCCCGGAGCTCCTCCAGGATGGCCGTGAGTTTGCTCGGGCCGTCCAGCGCGCCCGAGCCCCCAGCCGCGAACGACTGGTTCCCATTGCTGTCGGCGGAGCCGGACGTGCCGCTCGAGCACTCGTCGTCGCTGCCGTATTTGGGCTTGTTCACGATGGTGGCGCTGCCCCCGTAGGCCCTGGCGCTAGCCTCGGGCCGGAACTCCTCCAAGGAGTTCTTCAGGTGGGCAATGTTGTCAGCGCTGCCGAACTTATTCCGGATCAAGTTGGCGAACTCTCTGGACTTGTTGAAGACAAACACGGGCGGGGTGAGGGACACCCCGGGCATGCCCGACTTGCTGCTCTCCAGGCTGTGGGGGGCAGTGCGGGACTTGGCCTGGACATCCTTCAGAGAGGGCGGGATATCCTTCGGCTGGTCCTTGGCAGTGTCCTTGGCGCTCCGGAGGGCCCCGTTCTGCTCGAGCTCCCGGAGCTTCCGGTGGTACTGATCTAGCTTCTTCTGCAGCTGGGCGATGGAGTGAGCCGACTTCTGGTTCTTCTTCTCGAACACCTGCTTGATGCGGCCAGCCTGCTGCTTGTCCGCGCTGCTGACCAGCTTCAGATACTCTGCCACATTCCCATCACGGGACGTTTGCTCGATTTTTATCTGCTCTGTGACCTTGAGGATTTTCTGTCTCAGGCTGTCCGCACTGAGTTTGACCTTGTGGAAGTCCAGGATGCCATCCGGTACATCGAAGTTGAGGTTGGTGTCCGACCCGCCTCTGCGGATGTTCAGGGGCAGGCTTAGGGTATTCATGTCATGACGTTCTACCTGGAGGAGACAGCGGGTAGGGGGGCAGGAAGCACTATTAGACTGGAAGTCCAAGAGAGGGTCACTGTGACCGACCCTGTACACACACAACAGACATACTTTACGTCCCAGATTTTCAAACTGCAAGTATTCGCCAGGTAAAAACTCCCTTCTATCCTCTCAAGTTGAATGAAGGACAACCCAACTCCTTCCTGCACTCATGTACAGGGATAATGAGATTCAGCTCCACCAGGATATCCAATGTTCTGTCTGATTAGATAGCAAGCATTTGTTGCCAGGGTAGAAAATCCATCATGCGGTGATGTTATCAGTCCTCATGGCTTCCCAAAGTGCCCAGGTAAGTGGAATGCCTGCCGTGTCCCATTCACAGTGAACTTCACTTCACCACTGTGGGAAATGCACTCAATTCAGAACTCAATCATTTAACAGAAGGACAGAAAAATAAAAATAAAAAAGAAAGCAAGGTTCCAGTAGGTACATTCATCAACACAAGAATCATTTTCTTAATGGAACCCTGAAACAGATGTGATAGAATAATATGGTACAAGAGTAACTGAGTAATACAACAGCGATGTTTAGATGTGGAAACAAATAACCCAAACCACAACCAAAGTGATTATAAACAACAACAGTGACAATACTATGTGAAACAGCTTTCTCACTCCAGGGCCACCAGGGAAAAGAACTGCATCACTAGGTCCTGCTCTAAAAGGGACAGGCAAGCGGGATGCACACGGCAGGCACTGGATGGTCACAGGGCTGGTCTTGTCTGGGCCTCGCCATCACACCAGGCAAAGAGCTTGTTACATCCACATAACACGTAGAAACAGACTTGAAGAGCCAGGATTCGAATCCAACACACCCTACCTCGGTCCTCTTCACACGTCAGGACACTCTTGTCCCCAGAGGACTAAACAGAGGTCTTGATAGCATCTGAACACAATCTCTGAATGAAGATCCTTAGGCTGTAAACTGAAGTACCTTACTTGTATAGCTGACAATCTTTTGATTAGAAGAATGACTTAGGAGTCTTGGGAGACGGCATGGGAATCAAGACAATGTTCAGCTCATGTTAGCTTTTTTTTTAAACGGGAGAAGAGGCTGACACAGCTGAAAACTGCTTTGACAATAACAGACCTCATACTGACAAGTGACCCAGGCTCAAATGTGGACCATTTCCAATACTTAGCATCAACACTTTGCCATGTGCAAAACCCTACCCAGTGCTTTCTCCATGGAGGGAGCCCAGTAGCCCAGGGGGACACAATCCCAGGTCAGTGGGTCAGTGGGCCTCCTTCACAACTTAAAAAACGTTTCTTAACTTACTTCTTGGCCCCCTCTCTCCACACACGACTTGGCTGTAAGAGATCCTGGTTGCTTTCTTTGGCAGATGAGCATCACATAGGCAAGGCTGGAAGGAATTAGATGCCAGATCACTATAAGACTATAAAAAAGGATAAAGGAATGGTGACTTCACCTGGTCAAGGCGGAAGGATGGGTGTAGGAACTAAAGAAGGTACATAATGATCACCTTCAAGCCCTGAAGAGATGACCACAGGAAGTTCAAGGAAGCCAAGCACCTATGGCTCACCCCATGGATCCACACAGGAATAGGCTCAAATTACAAACAAAGGATGCACTAAGCTGAGGAAATATTTACTTTGGGCAGACAGAGTTAATAACAGTATAACTGCAAGGTTAGAAATCCAGTTTCACTTAAGATAGCCCATCTGATCATGCTGCTCTACTTCTGAGAAAATCTCTATGCCTCTCTCATGCCTCTCAATTTATTTAATACAACGTGGCCACTATTAAGGGCCCAGCTTATCCATCAGGCCTCCACCATGCACCTGATGAATGCCAATCATCTTAAGTGAACCATATAAACCAAAGTTCCCAGAATGTGTGCATTTTCTATGGATTTCCTCATATGCACGGTATTTTCAATGGCAGCTACATGCCCACTTCTGCTTATCAAAATTCAGTATATTCTTTATAATCCATTTCAAATGCCACTTTTTTCCTCTGAAGCTTTTCCTAGTCCTGTCAGAAAGCTGCCTGTCCTCCCTGCGACCCTCCATAGTGCTCTTGCTTCACTTTACTCCGCCTCTGAGCACTCACCCACTCCTCCAGGGGAAAGGTGGTGTCGCAACTGCCCCCAGCTCTAGAGCAAGCTCTGTCCGTACTTCACAAGAGGCTGTCACTTACATGTTTGCTGAACTAAAGTGACCTCATTCTTCATTCCGGAAGAATCTACACTGAAGTCATTTAAGACAGGGGTACTCAACCTCCAGGATCTAATGCCTGATGATCTGAGGTAGAGCTGATATAATAGTAATAATAATACAATTAAAGTGCACAATAAATGTAATAAATGTAATGGGTTTGAATCATCCTGAAACCACCCGCCACCCCCACTCCAGGCCTGGAAAATGTCCTCTTCCATAAAACCGGTCCCTAGTGCCAAAAAGGATGGGGACCCCTGATTTAAGATATATTTGAAGGGACTTCCCTGGTGGCTAAGAACCCACTTTGCAATGCAAGGGACACAGGTTCAATCCCTGGTCAGGGAAATAAGACCCCACATACCATGGGGTAACCAAGCCCCTGGGCTACAACCACTGAGCTTGTGTACCTCAACAAACACCCAGTTCAGCCAATAAATAAGTAAATAAAACTATAAGATACATTTGAAGAGAAAAGAAAAATGGCCTTAGAAGTTCTGTCTAGACAGACCAACAATTTCAGGTAAAGACGTTTTCTTAATACCTAGGTAGTAATTTCTACATCATTTCAACCTGCTTCAACTGATCAGATTTTTCTAAGTATCAACATGCAACATGAAGCACAAATAAAAACAAGGACTTCTAAACTTTAAGCTTAATTTACACACAGAAAAGAGTGTATTTGAAAAGAATAAAACTTGAATTTTCACAAACTCTAAACTTAGTGTAACCAGGACTCAGTTTAAAAAAAAAAACAACACACACATACACACAAGCTCCCCTGCGCCCCCATCAGTCACAACGACATCATCCCCCCTCCAGAGGTAACCACGAGCCTCGCTTCTAACAACACACATTCGTTCTGGCCAATATATCATGTGGTCCGCTTGTTGTTTTTGCTCCACATCGTGGGAGTCATAAGAAGGAAGGCTCCTTTAACTCAGATAAAAGCAGATTAAGTTTTTTTTCTTTTTTTTAAAGAAAACAAAACCCTCCTTGACAGTCCCCGTTAAGAAGTCCACCACACCTTGGAGGATACAGGGGCTCTTAATCCTTACCTTACCAAACACAGCAAGAAGTCATCACCTGCTCCTCTTCCTGTAATTCTCAGCCCCACAGCAGCTGCCTGTCCAGCCCTGGTGTCTCAGAGCACCGGCCCGGTTCCCTCACAAATGCTGGCCCTGGCCGGCCGCGTACACAGGACTGTTTGCACTCAGACGGCTGGCTGACTTCTGGCTCACTTTAAAGTTACAAAAATGCCTGGCACATTCTCGAGAGTTCAGGTGGAGGATAGCAACCCTGTCTAAAGCTCAATCAATGACTCTTTCTGCTGGCTCGCCAATCGTAGAAACTTCTGATGAGGGTGGAGACCTGAAACTTGTGCTGGGCTGCAGCCCTCGGCCTTTTATAGCCCAGGCTCTGCGAGATAATTAAGAGTCAGCAAACCCATACAATCCCTGACCTCAAGCTGGGGCTGCAGGTACTGGCTGGAAGAAAGCTGAGTGAGTCCTCCAGCTACCATATCAGACTTGGCAGTGAGGTCATGGTACAAACGCAGCTATTTCGGGGCTGGGTTCCAGGGAGGAGGATTAAGGTCCACAGCTCGCCCAAGAGCCAATGAGCTTGGGGACCAGGTGGGTCAGGGCACATGCGCTCCGATGCTGGCATTGGCATTCACCAGCTGTGTGTTCTCGGCTATATCTAATCACCTGTGTGGTCTTTGATTTCCTGATCTATAGAATGAGGAGACAGAACCAGACAACTCAGAGCTAACACTGCAAAACTCCCTGACGCGTCCTCCAAGCTATCTTGACTGTGAGAGGGCAACATGGGATAGTCAAAACCCTGGACTTGAAAGACAGACTGCTTTGGTTCCCACCTTGGCACTGTTCTTGTGACCTGTGTGGCCCTGGAAAAATGACTTAGCCTCTCTGTGCTTCAGCTTCCTTGTCTGTAAAATGGAGATAGTGATTCTTTGAAGAGTTGTGAGGAATAAATGAGCTAATTCGCATGAAGCACTTAAAAGACTTCCCAGCACAGAAATTAACCATTTTGGTTTCAATAAGATGTACTACTGTTTATCATCCCTATGTTATTTACAAACGTACCGATGTAAAACTAAAAGAAAAACAAGCTCCAAAGTGCTAACAGTGGTTTTCTTTGTCCTGTGGGGTTATGAGGAGTCATTCGTTTTATGATGCTTTTGTATTTTTCAATCTTTAAAAAATAAGGAACCTGAATTACCATTTTGGTAGAAAAGACGCTGGTTTTAAAAATGACTGCTAAGCTTCAGTTCTCTTAGAGTGATCTGTCTATTATTACCTTACATGAAAGCAGTCCGCCAGCATTCTAGTGAAAAGCCATTCCTCATAATGTTTTCCTTCCGGCAGCAGTAACATTTCCACTGTCTCCTCAGTGTTCTGGAACAAAGGCTAACGAAAAGCCTTAAGCCCCGGACACACGTCAAAACCTGACACTGAATCATCTCTGCTCCAACCCAAGCCTCCAGCACAATTACCCCTGGGAGCTCACCTTCCTCATTGGGATGCCAGGCACATCTCAGTCATTACCAGTGTTGCTCAAACACACTGTTCAGGCTTCAAAAGAGGGCTGTTCCCCAGGACATCTCATGTGTACCCCCTAAAGCTCAGAGAGACATGAACAAAAGGAGCAGCATAGCCAAGCAGAGGCACATGAGCCAAACCAAGAGGACTGGAAGGCAGAGTGCGGGCTCCCGTGGACGCAGACCAGCATGGACTTGAGGCAAGAGAGCCTGAGGCTCTAGGGTCACAGGGGGGCCAAAAGCTGCAGGGGCAGAGAGGTCAGAGCCAGGGCAACAGATAACAACCAGCACCTTAGTCCCAGGGCCAAATACGATGAACCTCTACTCACAGAAAAGCTGCCTGAGCTCGGCCATATTGGGAAAGGGCCAGGTCCTGCAAACAGGCGGCCACTGCCCGGGGCCTGGCGTATTTCAGAGCACACACAAGGGTGGTTTTACAGACACACCCATAAGGGAGCTGCAGGTTCAGGATCCAAAGGTTTTCAGGGTCTCCGCGGCCGAGGTGTCCAAGCCAACACAGCTGACATTCTGCACTATCACTCACTTCAGCCGGAATCTAACTTTCGGTGTAGCATCGGGGCTGTTCCTCTGGTGTGCTGGTCAGAATGCGCTAGGCTTTGCTGGCGTAACAACCAACATCGAAATTCTAGGGGCTTAAGAAAAAGGGAAAGGTCTCTCTCTCATGCATGCTGACAAGCCTGCTTCGAGTCGGCTGAGGGACCCGGGCTGTGGAGGAGGCCCTGCCTCAGGAATGCTGCTGGCGGGGCAGGGTACTCGGTGAACCGTCCCCTGGCTCCTGCAGCCTTCCCCAGAAGTCTCCTGGGCTTCCTGAACTCGATGCACTGGCCCTACCTAACTTCAATCCTGCTTCATGCCCGGGAGGAAAAATACCATGCTAGTGATACGTACCATATCTTATTGGCTAAAAACGCTGAGACAGGTTCTACTGTTATTACCCTTTTACAAATGAGAAACCTGGATGCTGAGAAGCGAATTGCCTAGTAAACAGCAGAACTAGGACTGAAATCCAGGCCGTCTGTCTCCAGAGCCTGTTTCCCTGACAATCATGATTGAGGGCTCTTATTACGAATCAGGCATTATGCTAAATTTGTTTATATATTCATATATTCTTCACAAATGTATGAACAGAATAATATACAAACACATAAATTGTGGTGCTGGAGAAGACTCTTGAGAGTCCCGTAGATTGCAAGGAGATCAAACCAGTCAATTCTAAAGGAAATCAACCCTGAATATTCATTGAAAGGACTGATGCTGAAGCTCCAGTACTTTGGCCACCTGATGTGAAGATTAGACTCATTGGAAAAGACCCTGATGCTGTGAGAGATTGAAGACAGGAGGAGATAGCAACAGAGGATGAGATGGTTGGATGGTATCACTGACTCAGGAGACATGAGTTTGAGCAAACTCCAGGAAATAGCAAAGGACCGGGAAGCCTGGTGTGCTGCAGTCCATAGGCTCGCATAGAGTTGGACACAACTGAGCAAATGAACAACCAACCAACCCAATCACTGGACCCTGGACTCAAACACTTGCTTTTCTTGCCAACTAAGCCAATCTGCACTGGAAAAATAATTTTGAAGGTCAATAAGCATCCTTATCAAGATGTAACTACTACATCCATGGGGACACCTATACAGAACATTTAAGACCTATATTCGAGAAGGAGGCCACTTCCCCTCCCATAACTATATGCTAGAAATGAAAAATCTGAAAGATGCTCACGTGGTATCCAAAAGGATATGTTATTAGTAAACTGTCTTAGTACAATGTTTGTTCTAATTTGTTCAGACAAAGAACACTTCCTTTCGCAGTTCAAATCTAACAATGGCACATTCTGTTCACGGTGTACAGAACGGGAATTGAGTCACCAGTTTTATCATAAAAGTTTAATTTCTCCCCACCTCTTCCTCTCAGTATCACTGACAAAAGAAAACCTGTAGCATCAAAAGTTCTATTTCTTGATTGGCAGGTAAAGTAAATCTGGAATCAAGGATCATTTGGAACTGGGGCTGAAATACATGTCCTTTTGAGAGCTCAATCTTTTATTCACAGATCCTGCTAATTAACAGTGTAAGGGAGATTAGGCAAAGTGTTCAGAGATCTCAAAAATAAATTCTTCAAATATCTTCAAGCACTTACAAACACTTAATGCTGTAATTAGAAATAATTATCTTCTTGTTAAGCCTCTACCAGGCAACAGTGGTAGGTAACCTACTTAGAGTTACATATACTAGAAAAATACTTATTTCTTCAAAAGAGCTTTCAATTAATGCAAACTAATCCCTTACCAAATTAGTCTGATCTGGTAAAGATTTACTGTATACTTTATAATTTATCTAAGAATTAAAGAGGGGGAGGCCAGATTTAAAAAGACTGTGCCTTGAAAAGCAGAAGAGGAAGGCTATGGTGATGAAAACCAATCTACCCAGAGAACCACCTGTGGCTCAAGGACGGTCCCCGAGTGAGCGTAGGCGAGTGTGAGGCAACATGAGGCAAGGGTGCTGCTGACAAGAGGAGGGAGTCTCTGGGGACCCCGTGTACCTCGAAAACAGGCAAGCTCAGGAAAGGGAAGTGAGCCCCTCACCTCCACCAAGAACTCAGCTTTCTCTTAGGAAGAGTTCACAGTTCCTTTTTTTTTTTTTTTAAAGGATTTTAAAGCTTTATTTCACTGAGGTTAAGACTTCTCCTGACTAGGTTTCTTTTGTTCTAAAGTATCTGTTTTTCAGAGTAGCAATGACATATATATATGCTACCGTGTGCAAAGCGGACAGCTGGTGGGAAGCTGCTGTGTAGCACAGGGCGCTCAGCTCGGCACTCTGTGCAGACCTAGAGGGTGAGACTGGGGGGGGGGGGGGGACAGACACGTACACATGGCTGATCACCACGCTGTGCGGCAGAAACCACCACAGTTCCTTCTCGTGGGGAGACGTGGGATGGGGAGCTTTGAAGACGGGGAAACAGGAAGCCCCAGTTTTAATACTAAACACAGAATAAAGGTCACTGAGGCTTTTAGTTCCTGTACTCAGAACAAACGGAGGGAAGGGGTGAGTGGGAAGTCCCAGGCGCCAACCTAACAACTTCGGAGGGATTCAGGGATCTGTCCCCAGCATGGTTATTCCCGGTCCATTCCTGGCAGCATCTGTCAGCAAAACAGATCCAGGAAAGGGACCTGAGCACTCACGTTTTGAGGGAGACAGGGGAGGACCATATTCTGTTGCAGGAGAACCTCCCCACCCCCAGGAACCGAGGGAGCAGAGGCAGCTCAGAAGAAGGCAGGTGCCAAGGTCCTGAGCCAGCGGGCAGAGCAGAGCGGTGGCCAGTGGCAGTCTGGGGCAGACAGCCTGGCTCCTGCTAGGCCGGGGCCCAGCCTTCTCCTTTTCCTGGAGCCTTTATTCACTGCCTCCTCTCCTCAAAACACAGAGGGTGGGTGTTCTCGGGAGGGCCACATACTTGAGCAAAGCTTCTGAACGCTAACTACAAAGCCAGCCGTGTCCTGGTGTCTTTCAGCACCTCCAAGCTGAACAAGGTGAGAGAGGGAAACGCATCTCCCTCTCAGACACACAATGATGGATAACTTAACACCAGGGGCAGTGACCTGCAGCAGAAGTCACTCTCAAGAGGGAAGAGTCCTTGGAAATCTCATCTGGCCTAATGCCTGTTTTTAAAAGCAGCAGCCTGAGGATGTACCCAACTTACTTTTCATTGCAATCTGCGCTCTCTTCATCCTAGGGGCCTACACAAAAGGGAAAGTAATTTGTCTTGGATTGACATGTATCACTGCTATACTTAAAACAGATAACCACTTGACTGGGGATCAGAAGGCTGGGTGACAATAACAGCTCTGCTCTTGAGTTGCTGTGTGACCCCTGTGGAAGCCTCAACTCAGGTACTTTGGTTGTATATCAGTATCTGGACCACAGGTTCAATGGACCCATCTTACTCTATAATCTTATGAACTCAATTTTAAAACTTTCAAATAAAGTACTTAAAAAAATAAAATAACCAACAAGGACTTACTGTATACCACAGGGAACTTGCTCAATACTCTGTAATAACCTAAATGGGAAAAGAATCCGCAGAAGAGATGCATGTATGTGTATAACTGAATCACTCTGCTGTACACCTGATACTAACACAGTATTGCTAATCAACTATATTCCAACATAAATACATTTTTTAAAAGTACAGCTGCTTGGATCAATACATAAGGTGGATATAATAGTGAATATGATAGGGGTGTCTATCAGACACCAACCATCAAGTTTCCCTTTTTGCTAGGATACTAGGAAGTTTAGAATCAAATTCAGAGTAACTGTTAGATTTGTCAATGAGTCTATTTGCTTTTCCTTTTTTTTTTTTTGAAATTTTGGATATTATTGCTACTCTACCTATCATATTCTGACTCTTAGTGGAGAGAGGTAGGTGAACTTTAATGAATCTGGGTGTGTCATCTTGCCAAGAGATGAACACTAGACTCTCACTCCCATATGTGACTGGGGGAATGCGGTTGAACACTGAGCTCACACTGGCACAGTCGCCTCTCTCCCCCTTCCCTAGGGCACCCAGAAAAAGCCACAGGAGTGTCACAACCTGGTCCAAGTCCTTTGAAAAGATGCTACATTAAGACTGAGCCAGAAAACACACTCAGGCCCTAAAGCACCTTCCCCAAGGAAACCTAAGCCTTATAACTGAATTATTCCCTGCAGGCCACGGGTTTAATTTGGTTTTGGTCCTATAACAAACACTGGAGGAGGGGCACAGGTCCTGGATGATCTGTGTAGTATTTAATTCTTTTTTAAACGAATCAGAACATTACTAGATATCAGACATGGCTTAGAAATAACATACTTAAGTTTTGAGGAAGCAAAGGAAAACTAATCTATATTCATTTCTTTCCCTTTGGCAAAACGGGAATTACTTCCTTTGAGCAATTTTATTTTTTCTAACATAAGCCAGCAGTATTACCACCAGATAGCAATTGGAAATAAAAAGCTGCTTTTGGTTTCACAAAAATTATAAATAACATTACTTAAAAAAAAAAAACTTTAATGTCCATGAAAAGTGCACTCAATCAACATTTTTCTATTTATGTAGTATGGAAAAACCACCTGACTGTGAAGTCACGTTGGACCTTCAAATGAGACAATCAAAATAAAAACTCTGACCTCCTTGGACTTAATAAAATTACCTTTTTAAAAGATAAAGCAGATCATGTCCTTTTCAAAAAACTCTTCAAGATCCCTAACGTGTGAAATCCTTAGCAAAGACTTTAAAATTCTTGATCAGAGTCCTCTCAGCCTGTACTGCTAGCAGACTCATCCATAATGCAACTGTGAGCACATCCACGCACCAGCACTAAAGTGAGGATGAAGCCTGATACACACTCTCACTTGAATCCCCGCAGCTCCATGACGTAGGGGCCATTACCCATGCTTCATAGATTCAGAGGTGAGGAGCCATCACATAATTTGTGATTACAGCTAATAAGACACAGAACCAACATGTGCACCAAGGTCTCAAGCCTTTAGTGTTCACTGCACTCGGTCAATAAGCTCCTCAATGCTTCATGCACTGGTTCCTCACCCTAGCACGACCTCTCATACTTCCATCCCAAGGTGTCTTCTGAGGTCTAATCCAAACACTGTCTCTCACACAGCCTCCCCCATGCCCCTTTACACTCTCCCCACAAGTACGCCCTTCAGGTGCATACTCTGCAGGTCTGGCAAGCGCGTGTTCTGTTCAGATGTTTTGGGAGAAACATCTGTTCTCCTGCTGTCTTAAAGCCTGGAGGAGGAGGGAATGTCTCCTAAGCCACCTGCGTCCTGGCCCACATTCCTTCTTCAACAGGACCTTGTTATCTGCCGGGTGAATCAATGGTTGACACACAGCCAGCTGGGGCAGCCAGTCATCCCGCGTGCTCACATCCTCTCAGCTGCTTGCATCCGAGATCAAGAAGAACCTGCAGCTGAAGTGCTGCTGGACTGTCTTCAAGACAGACTGGACTGTGGACTGTTAATGGCTCTTGATTCATGTAAGAGGTCAAATATTCAAGAGACTAATGTGTCTCACGGCTCTTTGACGCTCCAAGCGGAATACAGGTGACCGATTATCAATTGATAGATACGAAGACCCTGTCCCATCACTCCATGGGAAATAGACGGGGAAACAGTGGAAACAGGGTCAGACTTTATTTTTGGGGGCTCCAAAATCACTGCAGATGGTGACCGCAGCCATGAAATTAAAAGACGCTTACTCCTTGGAAGAAAAGTTATGACCAACCTAGATAGCATATTCAAAAGCAGAGACATTCCTTTGCCGACTAAGGTCAGTTTAGTCAAGGCTATGGTTTTTCCAGGGGTCATGTATGGATGTGAGAGTTGGACTGTGAAGAAGGCTGAGCGCCGAAGAATTGATGCTTTTGAACTGAGGTGTTGGAGAAGACTCTTGAGAGTCCCTTGGACTGCAAGGAGATCCAACCAGTCCATTCTAATGGAGATCAGTCCTGAATGTTCATTGGAAGGACTGATGCTAAAGCTTAAACTCCAGTACTTTGGCCACCTCATGTGAAGAGTTGACTCACTGGAAAAGACTCTGATGCTGGGAGGGATTGGGGGCAGGAGGAGAAGGGGACGACAGAGGATGAGATGGCTGGATGGCATCACGGACTCGATGGATGTGAGTCTGAGTGAACTCTGAGAGTTGGTGATGGACAGGGAGGTCTGGCATGCTGCGATTCATGGGGAAGCAAATAGTTGGACACGACTGAGCGACTGAACTGACTGACTGAAGACCCACAATGTGCAAGAGGTGTATTCTCTTCCTAAGTGACATTTCGCCTGAGGTTACCATCCTGTCACAGAGAATTAGGTGTCTGCTCCTATCATATCCATGTCTCAACTCAATCCATCATTTGTGGTGGCATGTAAGGAAAGAGTCTTGTACTGCATTAAATGAAAATCTTCAAAAAGTAATTTATTCAATGTGCCAGCAAGATTATCAAGACTATAGCTGATCCCTGAACAATGTGGATTTTAACTGCGCAGGTCCACTCGCACACAGTTTTTCAATTGATAGTATAGTACCACACAGTCTGTGGCTGATCGAATCTGAAGATTCAGGGCAAAGAGGGGCAGAAATGAGAGGGGAGTACGGGGCTTGAGCACCCAAAAGTTTCAGTATCCAAGGCGGAGGGGGACGGTCCTGGAACCAATGTCCCAGGGACACCAATGTCGACTGTAGTTCCTTGTCCCTTAGGAAATCACAATTCAATAGAACTGGAACAAAAAAATAAAAGAGCCCTTCTTTCCTCCAAAGCCTAAGAAGGAAATGACTTGATTAAAGGCCAAAAGCAGGGTCCAAGAAAGAACAGAACCTTGGCAAAATAGTTCAAATTTATTTTTAAAAGTTCAGTTCAGTTCACTTGCTCAGTCCTATCCGACTCTTTGTGACCCCATGAATCGCAGCACACCAGGCCTCCCTGTCCATCACCAACTCCCGGAGTTCACTCAGACTCATGTCCATCGAGTTGGTGATGCCATCCAGCCATCTCATCCTTGGTTGTCCCCTTCTCCTCCTGCCCCCAATCCCTCCCAGCATCAGAGTCTTTTCCAATGAGTTAACTCTTCGCATGAGGTGGCCAAAGTACTGGAGTTTCAGCTTTAGCATCATTCCTTCCAAAGAACACCCAGGGCTGATCTCCTTCAGAATGGATTGGTTGGATCTCCTTGCAGTCCAACGGACTCTCAAGAGTCTTCTCCAACACCACAGTTCAAAAGCATCAATTCTTCGGTGCTCAGCCTTCTTCACAGTCCAACTCTCACTCACATCCATACATGACCCCAGGAAAAACCATAGCCTTGACTAGACGGACCTTAGTCGGCAAAGTAATGTCTCTGCTTTTCAACATGCTATCTAGGTTGGTCATAACTTCCCTTTCAAGGAATAAGCGTCTTTTAATTTCATGGCTGCGGTCACCATCTGCAGTGATTTTGGAGCCCCCAAAATAAAAGTCTGACACTGTTTCCACTGTTTCCCCATCTATTTCCCATGAAGTGATGGGACCGGATGCCACGATCTTCATTTTCTGAATGTTGAGCTTTAAGCCAACTTTTTCACTCTCCTCTTTCACTTTCATCAAGAGGCTTTTAGTTCCTCTTCACTTTCTGCCATAAGGGTGGTGTCATCTGCATATCTGCAGTTATTGCTATTTCTCCCGGCAATCTTGATTCCAGCTTAAGAACTTATGAAGCATCATATACTTTTCTAAATGTCTCACATAGATTATTGTATTTTTCCTTTCAAGAATCTGAGATCAGAACAACTATTTTCCATTTTACAGATGGGAAAAGGAACTGACTTTTCTGAAGTCATAAAGCTAGCATGTAGAAGAGCTTTCATTCCAGTTGGCTTCAAGGACTAGGCTCTAGTAATATTCCCACCTGCTACTGAGACCTACTGCATATACCAGACTTTCCTAGACATGAATGTGTTTCCCATAATCCCTACAACCCCTAAGATTTTGTTTACTTAAGTCACTATGTTACTGTTAAATGTTACAAAGTAAAAAGTATGTATGGTAGAGAAACCAGAAGGGTGAATACTAACAGATGGATTTAGACAGTTCTTGGTGCCACAAGGCAATTACTGGAGATGTTCTGAATCCAACATTTAATAAGTAAGACAAAACAGTATGCTTAAATCCCAAGACACCATGGGTAATAAAAAAATGTAGGTTGCTCCTGTTTCAACCATTAAAGATGATTCTCAATGCCAGGGAAACATGCCAGCTTGTGCATCAACTCCCCCTCCTGGCAAAAGCTCCAGTGGATACTGCAGTCATTAAGGGCTGTGCTACCAAGAAGCAGTTCAGAGGGGGCTTCCTTCTCCCACAAACACAGCAGTTCACAAGCACCAGAGTCACATTTCATAGACAACTCACAAGCACCAGAGTCACATTTCATAGACAACTGTCCTCTAGGAACTTACTGTTTTGTAATCTTGGAGGAAGAAAACTACAAAGAAATGAATTGTAGATTGTGATTTTTAAGATAAAGACTATACCATGACCCTTCTAAGAATCCAAGTCTATATTTGGTTTGTATTTCCAAACAGAGGCAACAGCCTTCCAGGGCCACTTATAACACTTGCAGCAACTAGCCAACTCAGATTCAGGGGAAAGCCCTGATTCCAAAGCTGCATGTCCTAAACAGAGATTTAACTGTGTCACAGTGGTGGCATAAATTAGTGGTTTAGAAGCAGAGATTCAGAGCAGGACTATGTAGGTTCATATCCCAGTTCTGCCATATTAATTGTGTCCCCATGGGCAAGTAGTTACTTACTCTCTCTATGCCTCAGGCTCCTCATCTGTAAAGGGGGAACAGGTATCGACTTCACAGGCTGACTGTGAGGATTAAACGAATTAATGTTTATAAACTGCTTGGAACAGGGCCTCGTACAGAATAACTGCTGTCTAAGTGTAAGCTATCGTTTATTAAACACAGCGTACCACAATGGGTACTCCCCTAGGTCAGGAAGATCCCCTGGAAGAGGAAATGGCAGCCCATTCCAGAATACCTGCGGGGAAGTCCCAAGCACAGAGGAGCCTGGCAGGCTACAGTCTGCGGGGTTGCAAAGAGCTGGACACGATGGAGCACACACGCACACCCAACCCGTGGGAACTTCAGAAAAGTCCAGAACAAGCACAAAGGTGCTGCTGTTGCCATGACTAGGCTCTTCCAGCAGAAGCTGATCACTGCCCCCACCCCATGGAATCTGCTTGTGTCTGCATCTAGCTGCACACAGAGAAGAGACACGGCAAGCAGGGTGTCAAACTCACACCAGGAGGTGCCTTAAGGATCAAGTGTCAATGAGCCTGAATAGTAAAGCTAAGACGTCTTTAAAAATGCCAGCATCGCTCATTATTAGAGAAATACAAATCAAAACTACAATGAGGTATCACCTTACACCAGTCAGAATGGCCATCATTAAAAAAAAATTTATGAATAATAAATGCTGGCGATGGGGTGGAGAAAAGGGATCCCTCTTGCACTATTGGTGGGAATATAAACTGATACAGCCACTATGGAGAACAGTTTGAAGATTCCTTTAAAAACTAGGAATAAAACTACCATATGACCCAACAATTTCACTATTAGACACATACCCTGGAGAAACCATAACTGAAAAAGACACATGCACCCCAATGCTCATTGCAGCACTATTTACAATAATTGGGACCTGGAAGCAACCTAGATGTCCATCAACAAATGAATGGATGAAGTTGTGCTGCCTATACACAGCAGAATATTACTCAGCCATAAAAAGGAAAGCATTTGACTCAGTTCTAATAAGAGGGATGAACCTAGAGCCTAATATACAGTGAAGTCAGTCAGAAAGAGAAAGACAAAAATTGTGTATTAACTCATATATAGGACTCTAGGAAGATGGTACTGATGAACCCTTGTGCAGGGCCGCGGTGGAGACGCAGACATACAGAACAGACTTGTGGGGACGGTGGGGAAGTGGGCCACGTTGAGAGAGGAGACTGGAACACACACATTGCCGTATGTAAAATCGGACAGCCAGCAGAAGTTTAATCACGCAGGGGGCCCAAATCCGCTGCTCTGTGATAACCCAGAGGGGCGGGATGCGGTGGGAGGCGAGAGGGAGGTTCAAGAGGGAGGGGAGTATGTATACCTATGGCTAATCCATGTTGATATACGGCAGAAACCAACACAGTATTGTAAAGTAAAATAAAGTAAAAATAAAAATTAAAAAAAAAGACCTGATGCAGCCAAATAAATATTAAAAATAAAATAAAATAAAAATAAATACATTTTTTAAAATGCCAATCAAAAACAGATGACCTAGTATATGAGTGATTTAATCTAACTTTTAAAAAGGTTCAGTTCAGTTGCTCAGTCATGTCCGACTCTGCGACCCCATGAATCGCAACACGCCAGGCCTCCCTGTCCATCACCAACTCCTGGACTTCACTCAGACTCATGTCCATTGAGTCGGTGATGCCATCCAGCCATCTCATCCTCTGTCGTCCCCTTCTCCTCCTGCCCCCAATCCCTCCCAGCATCAGAGTCTTTTCCAATGAGTCAGCTCTTCACATGAGGTGGCCAAAGTACCGGAGTTTCAGCTTTAGCATCATTCCTTCCAAAGAAATCCCAGGGCTGATCTCCTTCAGAATGGACTGGTTGGATCTCCTTGCAGTCCAAGGGACTCTCAAGAGTCTTCTCCAACACTACAGTTCAAAAGCATCCATTCTTGGGCACTCAGCCTTCTTCACAGTCCAACTCTCACATCCATACATGACCACAGGAAAAGCCACAGCCTTGACTAGACGGACCTTAGTTGGCAAAGTGATGTCTCTGCTTTTGAATATGCTATCTAGGTTGGTCATAACTTTTTTTCCAAGGAGTAAGCGTCTTTTAATTTCATGGCTGCAGTCACCATCTGCAGTGATTTTGGAGCCCAAAGTAATAAAGTCTGACACTGTTTCCACTGTTTCTCCATCTATTTCCCATGAAGTGATGGGGCTGGATGCCATACGGTATCTTAAATGATTAAAATTTTAAAGCTCAATATCTGGTCCTTAATTTTTAAATAAATTCATTACTGTTCTATGTTGCTATTTTCGGTAAAACCAGAACTCTAAATTAAGACCTAAAGACAGATATCTAACATTTCTCATCTCTAAGTCTTTAAGCCAAACAAGAGGAAATTGTATTAGATGAGCTTATCTAATGATGATAATTTGCTACTTTTTCTAAAGAGCCTCCCAAATTACTTCTTGAGAGTATGTCATGGAAGCTTGTCTTTATAGATAAAGTGTGGAATTTTTTTTCAGCCAGGTTACAGTTAATTCTACGACCTTATCTATCAATGACAACATTCTCTAATTTTGCCTAGGTTCTCTCTCCTTCAACCCTTATTCAAATTGCCACCAAATTCTGTTATTTCTTTGTGCAATAATTCCTCTCTAGATTGACACTTTCTCGCTATTTCTGGGTCTGTCTTGCTGATTGCAATCCCACCCCTACCTTACCCTACACAAAGGTGTCCTGTCCATAGAGGGTCATCACGCTAATTTTCTAAGCTTCCACTTTCATCACATTAAAGCAAGATACTCAAGATGCACAATGGTTCTTACTTTAATACAGAAATCAGGTTCTTCCTCCTCTTGGTACTTAATCTGAGTGTTTTTTCCCATTTCAGCTCTTCATTGTCTTCCTCCTTTCTACCAACCACCCACCAGACAGATCCTGATGCCACTGTACACTGAACACGTTTTTGTACTCTTTTTTTACCCTTAATACTTACATCATTCCCAGTGGATACACCATTTCAAAAGTCTCTGTCTTACCCCAATTCTACCACTCTTTCAAGATCTCTTCCATGAGGTCCACATCCCATCCTTCCCGATTCATTTTGGCTCTTATTTATACGGTCCAGTTGGTTCCTACTTGTTTTATCTTTCTTGCTGGATTTTTAGGTTACTAGGAGTATTCACTTTTCAGACGCCACACAATACTCAGCACAGAACTGGCAATATCACTGGGTAGCAAATACTTATTATAACCAACTTCCCTATGCTATAAAGCAATATAGTCCTAATTCTGAATGAGACCACAGTAAGAAATACACATGTACCACGACATACATACATATGTGTGCATGTACACACACATACATAACCAAAACATAAATTTTATAAAGCAAGTACTTATCTTTATATATGCAATGCAACTATATTTTTAAAAAACATGGCTAATACTTTTAAAACATTTAACATGACACCTGCATATTAGTAAATTATAATTAATTCTGTTAGGTATGTTAATTTTATTATGTAGAAAAAGTCCTTGTTTTTAAATACATATCAGAAACAATATAACTTACTTTGAAAAAGACTACACACACACACACACACACACACACACACACACACACAAAGGAAATGTGAAAATTTTTAATTGCCGAATCTGATAACATGGATGGGTGTTTGCTATACTCTTCCTTCTAGCTTCCCATCTAAAAATATAAAATGATAGTTGCTAGCCATTAAATCTATTTCATAACCAACTAATGGGTTTCTATCTTGTTTGAAAAAAATGTGCTTTATAATTAAGAAAAAGACATAAACCACTTGTTTCTATGTTTACTAATTATATGTAAGGAGACTCTAACATACTGAAGGGGGCTTCCCCTGGTGGCTGGCTCAGTGGCAAACAATCCACCTGCCAGTCTATGGCGTCTCAAGTCAGACATGACTTAGTGATTAAACAACAACATACTGAAGAATGTTCTGTAGTTACTTCCTGGCCAGTAGGTCAATAAGGGATTTAATCTTCCACTGCTATGATCCACTAATCTCTCCTTTAAAATCCTTTCTATGGAACTTTCTGTGAAACACAACTATCTTAGCAGGAAGGTATAAGATTAAGGACTAATTTTTTACTTGCAGAGATCACAGAATCAGAATTTACCTTCAGACTTCTCATCCTAAGAATAATCTTTGTGGTTTTCATCAAGGCTTGAAAAGAGTAACATCTGGGAATGTTCAAAAGGATGCACTGGAACTGAAACATTCTAATAAACACGCACATTGGTTAAGACAGTCCCCTTCCTTTCCCTGTAAGCACTGGGTCTAGTAAAACAGTAAGTTTCACAGTCAGTCAGTAACGCCTCAGTTTAACTGACCGGAAGAGGGAAGCATTATAGATGAGTGGCAGAAATTTCCAGGAAACCAGAATTCTTACCATTTAGGGGCCAATATATTAAGTCTTGCTGATTGCAGATTTCTAAATTACGAACTTCCCATGACTGCTTTCCTGTTGACTGAGATCACCCATATGACCCAGTCTAAACTGTGACACAGCATCCTGACCTCAGGAAGAAACCTGGTTTAGATCCACGTGGGACCTGGGGTCTAGTTAGCCCTCCAGTCTTAGGTCCCTCATTTGAGAAAATGAAGCGGCTGAACTCTGCAACCTCTGTGCCTTTGCAGCTCTTCTTCTCCACAATTCTATTACTACTAGGTCTGTAAAGCTGGCTGCTCTCAGCACATACCAATGAACACACGTTGAATATTTACACTTCCGCATAATGAATTTTACTCACCAAAATGAAAATCAAGCAAAAAGCAGTTAAAAATAATATGCAGCAAGGAAAAAAAAAAACAACAAAGAAAGAAAAAGAACAGTTTTTAACATACCACGTAAGTGGATCCCAATAACATCATTCTTAATGAAAGAAACTATAAACCAAGAAGGACATGCTCTGTGATTCCAGCGATTGGGATGTCAAACTGGTTATGCGTGTGGGGAAGCAGAGAGGACCTGCCAGAAGATGGCACAGTGGAGTGCTAGATGCTGACCAGGCCGATGCAAGGGATAGTTACATGGTGCAACACAGGCAGAAGCCATTCAACTGTACATTCAGACGTAACCACGTTACCACAAGTTATTCTTCAAAAGAGTAAAAAAAAAAAAAATGCAAAAAAATCATAGAAAATTGAAAATTACTGTCAAAATTACTATTTTATCTTTACAGGACCTAAAACATGGCAGGTATTCAATAAATGCATATTGACTAACATGAAACTGTTCGATTCTAGCAGGAAAGGAATTTTCAGGGGTGTGTCCATTCACACTTTTGGTCAGCCCTTTCACATTTTTAATGTTTCTGAAATTTTCATGATACTCTCTTACAAATATTTGTTTTTAATACCCGGATAGAGAAGAGCAAATGTACCAAATACAGAAAAAGAGTAGAAATCCACGTGATACACTAGCAAGGCACTAATACTTACGATGTAACTAAATACCTCAGATTTAAACGCAAAAATATTTTATCTTACATTCTGCAAAATGCAGTAAAATCCTAAATACCATGTTGATGCAGATTGAAAATGACCTGGTTCAGTACATGATAGTTATTTAGAAAGCCAGTTTTTCTCAAAGAGGCTGAGAAACCTCTTTGCACACCACACCTAGTACAACTAGGGCTTACTCATTTATAAGACCAAATTATTTTTATGACAGTTAATAGAACTGATTAATTTAGGTTCCAAGCCAGGCCCCCTAAGATACAGAACTCACACTCAAAAAATGTTTTCATGGGCATTTTTGTGAGCCACACAGTATGCTAAAAGTGCTGGCGTCAGAAAGATGAAATGATAAACTCTACCCTAGGAGTTCACTGTTTGGGCTGGAGACACACAGAGCCACACAACTGTAGAAAAATGTAGTAGGTACTCTAAGAAATAAAAAAGTGGAAATACTGGACACAGAAGGCTTCAGTGAGGCATCTTCCAAGATGCTATCTGACCTGGGCTTGGAAGGGGAGGCCAAGAGAGACCACAATGGGTCCACAGAGGCAGACTGCAGAATATTTAGGAAACAAAGTTTCTTCAGATGTCTAGAATTTATAACAACTAAATGGGTCATTCTAAGTCAGGCTTGGGCCAAAAAAAAAAAAAAAAAAAGTGCAAGGCAAGAATTTCTAAAGGAAGGAGACATGAAATGCTGAAGAATACAGACAGTCTGTGCCAGGCTCTATGTAAACCATGTTAGACTTGATACTTCATCATGCAGGCAAGGTGAAGCTGGGAATTTTTAAGTGATTGGGAAATTTTTTTAATCATAAAAAATAAGATACTGAGAAATAGAGAAGCTGAAATGTCAAAAAGAGTAGGGGAAAAAAAATCAACCACGCTGCTGCTAAGTCTCTTCAGTCGTGTCCGACCAGACCCCACGAGGCTCCCCGGTCCCTGGGATTCTCCAGGCAGGAACACTGGAGTGGGTTGCCATTTCCTTCTCCAATGCATGAAAGTGAAAAGGGAAAGTGAAGTCGCTCATTCGTATAGCCCCACCCTAAAAACAGACGCTGCTCAGACTCTCAGTAATTTTTTTGAAACATAGAGCTATAACTATACTTACTGTACATAAGGATTTCAGACTTGGTTCATGTACTGTTCACATTCACATAAGATTTATTCATGAATTTGTAAGACTCCATCAATACTGTGCCTGTATACTCACTGCACTGCATAGCAACACTACCGGGAAGCAGGGATCAGGCAACCAGATCTATTAAAAAAAAAATTATTTGAAGTTAAGGACAGCTGAATTCTCCCCTAAAATAACAGTGCCCATCACATGATGGGAAATCAGGCATTCTGCCTCAGAGACATGATTGGTGATTTATCCCATCTTTACTCATCTCTTTGCAAGGGATCTGAAATGCTAAACTAATTATCACAGCGGCTGGTGCTTTATCAGAGGGTTTTTTGACAGATTGCAAAGGACAAAATTTTACCTAGGATGAAAGAAAAGGCCAGAATTAAAAATGACTTCCCTGAAGGGTACAATTCCTTTTGTCTTTTATTTACAGATTGAAAAAAGAAATCCTTCAATGTATGCGTGTTACAAATTATATTCTCTTCACTGTAAGCCATGGTTACAAAAACATCTCAGATTCTTCTGCCTGCAGGAAGGCACCACAGTAACCCTGCTCTACACTATCCATCTATTATGACTCAAATTCTGTAAGAAAAAAATATATAAAAAATCCAAATTAGATTAGTGAAAGAGGGGGAAAAAGGCTGTGAAGGATAGAAGGTAGTTTGGGAAATTTCGATGACAGATGCTTTCATTTCTCTTTACTGGGAACTGAAACCAAATCATAGGCCAGTACCTGGCTCAGAGCCCTAACTTTCCAACAAGACTGTAAAAACTCTGAGATAGGACACCTGCTCTGAGCTTATCACAGAACTGCTTTGTGCAGAATTACCATTGGAAAACACATTAACTTTATACCCAAATGGAAGAATGCCTTTCTTAAAAGGCTTTATTCAAGCCTACTTCCCTAAGATATACGAATGGTGGGATATTCTCTTGCCTAACACTGGGAAAGCCCATGAACTTATTAAGACTCTAAAAGGGCGGCTAACTATACACGAATATTCCAAAGTAGTACACTTTATTAATCAGACTCAGTCCATCTACCTTATTCAGCATTCCAAAATGTTAGAGGACCATCTGTTCAAGATTTCACCAACTGAGAAAATTATGAAAACTCATTCAGCCCAAGATGTGATCCTGAATGTGATGAACAGAAACTCTTTGATTTCTATAGTTGATGATACCTGTGATGTCATTCATTACTTCAGATGCTCATTTGACTCATGTTTTATTACTGAGGCCACTTTAAATATATCCATAAGGACCACAATCCCTGTGTCAGAGAAAATTTTGCTCAACCACTTTTTGTCCTAGATTAACATACAGTCAACAATTACTGAATATATTCTTCATACTACAGGACTGACTCAAAGTGCTCCTACCTAATCAGAGGGATGGGTGTATTTATTTTATTAAGGGGCATATCCTTCAAAGAAGATTCACTTTATATATAAAAGGGGGGAAAGTGACAAACATAACTGGGCAAGGATTAAACGGCAGACTTGGGCATCATCATTTATTTACCACTAATAGAGCATCTGTCATCAAAAGTTTCAATAAGTCTTGCCAAATGTTCTTGACCCAACCTAGGATATAATTATCTGAAAGTGTTCCAAATCACTTCTGAATTTCACACTGAACAAACAGTAGCCATTCAGGCTTGGGGGGCTCATTGCTAAGTCTTTTCTCCCCCTTGCCTCACATATCACTAAGTTTCTTTTTTTATCTTCTAACACCTAACCCTTCCTTTCTCTCCGACATCTGATACTTGCTTGTCCAAGTCTTCTATACTGAACCTGCAACCATCTCTTGACTCATCTCACTGTTTCTAGGCTGCCCCATCAGTGATCACCACAGGCTGTCTACAGCAGGGGCCCCCAACTTCCAGGATCTAACGCCTGATGATCTGAGGTGGAGCTGATGTAGTAACAATAGAAATGAAGGGCACAATAAATGGCATGGGCTTAAATGACCCCCAAACCAGCCCCTACAACCAGTCCGTGGAAAAACTGTCTCCCGTGCAATGGGTCCCTGGGGACCGATGCTAAATTCAGTTAGAAAAGTCAAGGTCCTCCATGTCTTGACCCACATCTGTCTCTCTCTAGATTTTGTACACCGGAGAAGGTGATGGCACCCCACTCCAGTACTCTTGCCTGGAAAATCCCATGGATGGAGGAGCCTGGTAGGCTGCAGTCCATGGGGTCGCTGAGGGTCAGATACAACTAAGCGACTTCACTTTCACTTTTCACTTTCCTGCATTGGAGAAGGACATGGCCACCCACTCCAGTGTTCTTGCCTGGAGAATCCCAGGGATGGCGGAGCCTGGTGGGCTGCCGTCTATGGGGTCACACAGAGTCAGACATGACTGATGCGACTTAGCAGCAGCAGCAGACTTTGTACACACACCCTCTTACCTAGACCAAATGACTTGACTTAGTGATCTCTGACTAGGTCAACATGCCCAGATCACTTCTATTAACTCACTTCACCTGTGCTCAAGAGCACCCCCCCAACATGCCGACCAACCACCCCTTCCACCTCCACCATCTCCTTGGTGCCTGCCACATGCCCAACAGCATGACAGACGTTTGACGTTTCTAATCCTCACCTCAGTCCTACAAGTTATGGTTCATCTATCATGATGAGTATCAAAGAAATCAAAGACTTTGACAAATTCACAAATTGGTGCCAGATGAGCTCAAGCTCGGGGCTTAGTCCATAGCCTATGTTCTTTCTAAAGCCTCAGGCTTCCTGGAATACCATCCCCCACTCTCTCCTTACCAAAACCTTGGGGTTCCTTCAGAGTCTGATTCAATTTAACCTCTTCTACCCAAAGGTGCTTCTCATCACCTCCAGTCTAGTAAACAGTGCTTACTCAGAACCTCTGCTGCTCTTATTGTCTGAGTCTGTCTGGTTGCAGTTAATTCTTTACTACCTCTTATTATTAATTGCCTTATTTTCCCCCTTGTTCATAGTCCCACAGCCTCATGTTGCCTCTTGAACACAGAAGGCGCTCAACTGTCCTATAACTGAGTTGCTCTCTACTTTGACAGCATGTCCTATGGGTAAAATTTGATACCAGCAGGATAATTTCAGTAACCAAATAAAAGATTCAATATGATGTCACAAACCAAGAAGATCAGCAGAGAGGGCTAATCTGAAGGCTTAAAAATGTTATCAAAGATCCAAGCTCTTTCCATTGTTTCATTATACCATCTTCAGAGCATCTGCAAGTTCTCTCATGGAGGCAAATAAGCTACTGTGGTTTTAAGAACCACATATAGATAATTTCCAGCTAAAGACAAGTACACTGCTCTTCTTTCATATTTTGTTAGGAAGGAAACTGTTTTCTAGAAACTCCTCAGCAGATTTCCCTTTGGACAGGACTGAGTCCCATGCCCCTGAGCTAGCTGCAAGGGAGGCTGTGGAAGCAGTACCTAACATTTTCAGCCTCTACTGTGCTGGCTCCGCCAGCCAGGGAGAAAGGGAAGAAGATGAGTATTTGGATAGACAACCGACGCTGTTAGAGAAATATCAATGCAATGATAAGCTCTGTATAATGAAACCCCTTCACAGTTCAAATAGATGAATTATCTTAAGAAAGTTCTGCTAATCAGGTTATAACAAGCAATCCTGTTACAATAGGGTGCTGTTTGCACACTAGGAGAGATGAGAACTGGAATCTCCCAGATCTTTAGCCAATAGGCTGTAAATACACTCCTCTTCCTCAGATCCTTAAATATCACAATCTCTTTCACCATTATGACCATCACAAAGAAGGAAAGACAAGCAGGGGAAAAAAAAATCATCAGGCCTTTTGACCTTCCATACACTTCTCCAAACACACTAAAACATTAAAAAACACTTTTGAGAGATTTAAAGAACAGAAATGGAAATGAAAGTATTTCTAAGTCTCTGCTTCCTTGTCTTATTCTTTGCTTCTCCTAATAGGACAGTCTGCCTTGTACCACCACCATTACCATTACCCCCAGCATTATCTATTTCTAATTCTGGAATCAGCTTAGACATCCACTAATGGAGAACCACTTAAAAACCAGTACAATGAAGAACAATGCAGTTGCCAAAATAGAGGTGGATCTGAATAGGCTACTATGGGAAGCTGCCCAAGCTAAACTGTTAAGGGAGAAAGATACAGAGCTGCGTCTGTAGTGCACACTCACTTGAGCTTTAAAAGAGGGGCAGTGGTGGGATTCATATAAATGTGATACAAGTGTATTTTATTGGTAGAGAAATTTCCAGAAGGATATCTTAGGAATTGTGGGTGGTAATTACTTCTGGGGAAATGGCAGAGAGACAGCAAGGGAGCAGATAACACAAATCTTGGGATAGCATCACCTCCTAGGAGAGGAGATTTGTGATACGGTGATATGAAATCAGGGAGAAGGTCAGAGGGTTAAGCCTGAATTTTTGCCCTGGGTTTTAGGTACAGGGGTGTCTCATGTTACTTTTTAAAATGGCATATCTGTGTGTGCAATATTTTACAATTTACAAACATTTAAAAATAAGAACTACAGAACAAGTAGTGTTAGTCACTCAGTCGTGTCTGACTCTTTGTGACCCCATGGATTATAGCCCACCAGACTCCTCTGTCCATGGGATTCTCCAGACAAGAATACTGGAGTGGCTTGCCATTTCCTTCTCCACAGAACAAATTACACAGTAAAAAAAAACAAAACAACAAACCCAGGTGTGAACGTTTAAGGCTTCCCAGGTGAGGCTAGTGGTAAAGACTCCGCCTGCCAATGCAGGAGACATAAGAGACACAGGTTCCATCCCTGGGTCAGAAAGATCCCCTGGAGGAGGGCATGGCCATTCACTCTAGTACTCTTGCCTGGAGAATCCCATGGACAGAGGAGCCTGGTGGGCTACAGTTCAGGGGGTCGCACAGAGTCAGACACCACTGAAGCGACTTAGCACGCACTCACCCTTGAATAGGTACCTTGAATATGTTTATGTGATGAATAACAACCTCTTTTAATCCTATCGTTTTATTTCTGAATCTACACTTAACTATTTGGGTATTACCTTAAAATCTAAATTTGAGGCCCTACTTAAACTGTGACCTGGATTTAAAGGCCCTCAGGAGACCCCCTTCAACCAGGCCTGAGTTAATCTCCCTGGGGCATTATCCTCGGTGCCTCACATCCAGGAATTTGAAGGATAAAGCCCCATATTTCCCCCAGGCTACAGGTGGCTGCAAACAACTCAACTGTGTACTTTGGGCAATCCAACTGGACTCCTCAGTGGCTGGAGGAGGGGAACAGAGAGGAGGAAGAGCCTGGGTGGAGTGGGCCAGCCAGGCTTGCGAGGGCTTCTCCTGAAGAGCCCATCCACCAGCAGCAGCAGGCAAGAAGAATCCCACTCTTACGCCCCTTTGGAGCAGCCTCGCACAGACAGCAGCTACAGTTGTTTCACAAGCTGTGCTCCAGCAGTTCGGGTGGCCATTTCCCCCTTTCATTCCAACGGAAACCCTGCGTGTCAATCTCTGTCAACCACTGCACTCACAATGCTATAAGACTATTAAAATGCTCTGTTAGAATAGCTAGCCCTCCAGTTTTTTTTTTTTTTTTGTAACAGAAATTTAATTTTCAAGATTCAAAGGATTAAGCAATGACTGCAAACTTCTCCAACTCTCCATACCCCTCACCCCCCAACCAAAGCTGTTTTAGCTTCTAAAGATTGGGCGTCATTACCAACAATAAGACCACAGTTGGGAACTTCCCTGTGGTCGAGTGGCTAAGATTCTGGGCTCCCAATGCAGAGGGCCCAGGTTCGATCTCTGTTCACGGAACTAGATTCCACAGGCTGCGACTCAAGAGTTTACAAACCGCAACTAAAAGATCCTGCATGCTGCAACTAAGACCCGGCACAGCCAAGTAAAATAAATAAAAGACTATTTTTGTGACATTCCAGGCAAATATCTAATTCAGAACTAACTGGGGGAAAATGATCTGAATTAATAAATGTGTTCAACATATGTTAATGTCCAAGAAATGAAAGAAAGTTTGTATTTATTTGCAGCGATAGCCCCACAGTTTTCTAGGACATAGATGCAAGAGCACAGCCACAAACTGAACACAGATTTCCCATGAGATTCAGCAGCTCTCAGAAGCAGAGCTCAGGTGAAACGGAACCGTCCCTGCTCCCCACCCACCGCCATGGGGTGGCCAAGGGCGGCCAGAACAGCCCTAGCGCTTCAGGCCACAGCGCCTCCCCTCCGCTACTTCCTCCCCCAACCACAGGCACCACACCACACACCCTCACGCAGTCACTTTCCTGCTGTCTCAAGTTTCAAGGGGCGATGTCCACTTGTCAACAGACTGAATGTTAAAAGACAAAGTCAGATGCCAACTCAGTAAGCTCAGACCCAGGATCACTTTCAAAATGACAGGGAAGGAGCAGGACTGGCTCTTTTCCAGCCAGTAGCCGGCACACTCATGCCTAGATGTTTGTTCACCTCCTAAATCACACACATTGGACTTACATTTTTAAAGGACCAAGCAGTAAAGAGTTCGGTGGTTCATTAGGAGTTGCGGCAGTTTAAGAATGTAGAAATCCACTGAGAAATTATGAAAGGTGCAGGGCAAGCAAAAAAAACAACTATTAAAAGCCCCCAAACAACTTGTACCTCTCTTTCAAGCACCCACGCAGCTCTACCATACATCCTGACACAGCCTGGCTGAAACAGGAGCACAGGGAAGAGACTTACCAAACACCACACCACACACCAGGGAGCAGAGACCTGGGTCGGCGGCCAGCTCACCCTCCTGCTCGGGAGGCATCTGAGCCTGGAAGGCAGGCAGGCTGGATACTGCAACAGCTCCTACCGTATGACTCACCCTGGACTTTGGAGATACTGCTCACATATCTCTGGGTATTCCCATATTTGCCTCAGAGAAACTCCACGCCCTGCACCGTAACCAATACTACTGCCAGCCGTAATACACTGTATTCAGCCCACTGCTGACAAATGGGCTCTGTGTGCTGCCAGGAGAAAAGATACAGTTCTGTATTTTCAGAGAGAGGCAGACTAGAACAGAGGCCTGTTATCACACCACTCTGGGGGTGCGAGAGGGATTTAGGGGGACGTTCGGACTGGCACTGCCGGTTTACAGACTAGGAAACGGGCTCAATTCAACCAACTTCAGTTGGGCAGAGCCAACACACACCAGCGATCTGAACACAGGAAACCCCAACAAGAATGGAGGCAGGGTGAGCAGCAAGTGGTCAGAGCGCAGAGGGAAGGGCAGTGAGTGGAGCCGGGAGAGCCTTCCTTCTGTTGCTTCATTCATGAGACAGACGCTCTCCGGTGCCTTGGCGTGTCAGGCGCAGCGAGGTGTGCTGCAGTCGCAGAGCGGGCTCCCCCACCCCTGGGCTAGAGACAAGGCCAACAACGGCAGTTGCTGATGAGCCATGGGAGGTTGTACATGGTGCTATAAGGCAGCATATGGGAGGGGCAGCCCAGGGGAGACAGGCGGGGGAGGGCAGGAGAGGTGACAAGGCTGGTATAAGGCAGGAAGAAAGAGATTTGTCAGTCAAAAGGTGCTTCAGGCGGTGCGTTCTGAATCAGCCAGCCAGAGAGCCCGTGAAGATGTGACGGGTAGTGCGCGGCAAAGGTGGCAGGAGAGGAACTGGGTCAACAGACTGCGATCAGACGTTGAGGATTCCAGTTAAATCATGCTAAGGTGTTTGGATTTCATGAGAGGACAGGTGGCCGGAGTTAAAGGGATGAGGGTAATGAGCTCTCTGTTTCAGACAAGTCATTCTGAAAAAGCAGATGAGAAAATGCATCCCAGTGGCAGGGATTGAAGCCCCCAGTAGTGACCCAAGGCAAGAGCTGGTAGCGGGGGGATGAAGGGGTGGTGCTGGGGAGAACAGAACAGTGTCTGGGGAATACACAGACTGCTGCTGCTGCTGCTAAGTCGCTTCAGTCGTGTCCGACTCTGTGCGACTCCAGAGATGGCGGCAGCCTACCATTCTGTCCCTGGGATTCTCCAGGCGAGAACACTGGAGTGGGTTGCCATGTCCTTCTTCAATGCATGGAAGTGAAAAGTGAAAGTGAAGTCGCTCAGTCGTGTCCGACTCTTCGCGACCCCACGGACTGCAGCCCACCAGGCACCTCCCTCCATGGGATTTTCCAGGCAAGAGGACTGGAGTGGGTGCCATTGCTTTCTCCGGGGGAATACACAAGAGGCAGCGTCAAAAGGACGTGATACCCATCAGATGTGGGGGTGAACAGGGGAGTCAAGGAAAACCCCACTTGTTTCTTTCTGGTGGGCAACACATCATTCATGAGATAGGCAACTGAGGACAGGCAGGAGGAGGTAGAGCTCTGCAGGGAATTCAGCATCAGACAAGATGAACTCGAGGTGCCTGCAAACATTTCAGCACAGGCATACAGAGGGATGCTCAAAGAGATAGGGGCTGAAGACAGAGAACGAGAGCCTGTGGGTGACACTGCCTTGGGGCAGCCCACTCACTCAGAGTAGTGCCTGGATTTAGGGTCAGGAAGACCTGGTCAAAACCCCACTCTGCCACTGAGTAGCTGACCCCCAGCAAGTAAATTAATTCTTCTGAGGCTGTAGTCTCATTTGAGGAAATTCCTCCTAGAATGTAATAAGAGCAGCGAAGAATCTGATGTCAGGTCAGACACAAATATTAAATATTTCTCTCTTGCCGTTCTTTAATCATGAATGGCTTTTGCTAATAACAAGTTGAGTACTAACCTCTGCCACAGATTACAAGCTGCCCTGTTGTCAGCCACTTGTCTTCGAATCCTTTTGAACTTCCTTGTATGAAGAGATTCTCAAATATCTGAACTGCTAGCTCAGGTCAGAATCAGTCTAAGAGACCAAGGGTTTCCTGCCCTTGACATTAAATAACTAATGCAAAGATCTCAAAATGGTTATATGGTTTATGTGGTACTGAGTTAATTCTGTCTCGGGGGCGTGATGGGATGGGGGCAGAAAAGGCACTGGGTGTTTGCAGAAGACAGAAAACTGTGTCGGTCTAATAAAGCCTCATGAAAATAACAGGACTTTCATTTTTTTTCGGAAAATTATACTGTAATATTTAAGAGGAAGAGTGTCCCCTGAAGTTGAAGAAAGTGAAAGTGAAGTCACTCAGTCGTGTCTGACTCTTTGGGACCCCATGGACTGTAGCCTACCAGGCTCCTCCCTCCATGGGATTCTTCAGGCAAGAGTACTGGAGCGGGTTGCCATTTCCTTCTCCAGGGGATCTTCCCTGACCCAGGGATTGAACCCGGGTCTCCTGCATTCCAGGCAGATGCTTTAACCTCTGAGCCACCAGGGAAGTCCATATGAAGTTAGCATTTACATAGCCTCTATCCTCTGCTTCAATTCAAATAAATGTCTTAAATGTTAAATAATGAACTCTAGCAAATGGGTCTTGCCTTAAACCTAACGTTAAGTCAATAGTATACTGTGTATGTAAGAAATACAGTTTCTTTGTAAGGTTCATTTTGCTTTTTCTATTTATAACTCTTAAAATGGACACTTAAAAACTACAGTAAAATTGAAAACTCACATTTGACCGCTAAGGCACACGGAATTCAATTTTACATAGCCAAGCCTGTTCATTTTTTCCTCCTGGTTTTGCCTTCAAATCTGGGCGCTAATTTGTTTTACCCAGTTTTTACTGGCTGTCTTCCTAGCCTGAAAACCTAGCCTTGGTCCCTGGATATTTTATTGCATTTCCAACTTACTTGCTACAGTCTTACTTGACCCTGTTTCCTGATCCCTCCCTAGCTTCATATATTCCCATTCTTTCATCCACAGCCTAGCTTAACATACCTATTTCATGTTCTCTGTCTCAAAACAGCACCAAAAAATTCACAAAAGTTTCTAATATAAATTTGTTTTACAACCGCCTCAAAGCTCTCTTGTTGTTTGGCTTATTTAATTAGTCTGATCAAAGACAGAGAACGATCTAGTTCAGAGCTACGGTCTTTGGGACTTGATTCATTCCCAGCTGCCTTCAACTTGGCCACAGGTGGTCCAGCTCAAGCATGATCAGTTTCAGAGAGCACTCTGGTCCCTCTATGCTGAAGGAGAACACGTATCCTCTCCCCAGGATGCCTAATTCTAACCCGAAGTTCTCACGGACTGTCTGGATGTCTCCCTTTAAGCTCACACAACACACCTGGCCCACCCACATTAGCCAATATCTGAGATTCTCACTCCTCAGTGACTTACAGATCCCCTCAAAGATGCCCCCTAGTTCTTCCCTGCCTTGAATGGACTTGAATTTCCCAGACTTGAATAAACTCAACTGAGACACTCTCCTATCTTGCTGCCACCAGGAGACACAGTGAAGGCAGAGAGACAACGGCAGATAGCGTCAGCCGGGATGGGATCTGCCGCTAAACCAGCACGGCCCCATGCCGCCCAGCTCCTGACCCGCGTTAAGGAGATGCACACACATCTGACTGAGAGACTGTGTGCTCAGTCGTGTCTGACTCTCTATGACCCCATGGACTGTAGCCCGTTAGGCTCCTCTGTCCATGGGATTCTCCAGGCAAGAATACTGCAATGGGCTGCCATTTCCTTCTCCAGGGGAGAAGCCTAAGGGATGTACTTCTTTCCATTTAAACGTTACTCTGGGGCTTCCCTGGTGGCTCACTGGCAAAGAATCTGCTTGCCAATGGAAGAGACACAGGTTTGATCCCTCATCCGGGAGGGGCCCACATGCTGCAGAGCAACTAAGCCCATGTGCCCCAGCTGTTGAGCCCTACAGCCCGGGGGCCACAACTGCGGAGCCCAAAGGCGGAAGCTCGTGGGCCCTAACTCTGTGCTCCACAAGAGAGGTCACCGCAATGGAAAGCCTGCGCACTGCGACTAGCGTAGCCCCTGCTCACCACAGCTAAAGAAAAGCTCACACAGCAGTGAAGACCTAGTACAGCCAAAATACATAAATAAATGATTTTAAAAATACTCTGAAACACACACACATCTAACTACTAGACGGTGATTCGCATTAGAGGTGTTTGAAGAGCATCGCATCAGCACGACACTTCACCCAAACTGCCCTGCGGCATCCACTAACGGGGCAGGTCAGATCCAAGAAACACTTTACCACGATCTGGAGCATGATTTTTCTCATTATCACATTCTGCTCCAGGGCTGCCTGACTTTTTTCTGAACCCTGACTTTCCCCCGGTTCTGGGACCTTGTGTGACCCAAAGCTTTCTCCTTGCAAGTTCAGGATTAGCTACTTGCTTTGCTAAGCCATTCTATATACTCGTCTCCCTCTAAAAACCTAAGATACCTTTTTAATTCTTCTCTTTCTCATGAAAGATCTCATTTCATTCCTTCAAGCAGAGACTCTGGAGACTCAGGTTTTGAGTAAACAAGGAGAGTTAGCTGCTTACTTGCTGCATCAGAACCAACTGGGGCAGGAAAGCCTTTTGAAAAGAGAAGATTTTCCTGATAAACAGGCACAACCCTCTAGAAGGACATTTTGTTCCCATTGATCCTTATTTAAAAGACATATGTCCTTTGACCCAACAATTTTGCCTTAAAAAATTTATCCATATATGGTTACAGAAAAAAAGATGTACAAAAATACTCAGTACAGTATTAACAAATCAAAAGAAACATGGAAAAAAGCACTCTAGAAGGAACTTAAATTGTATTATCAATAGGAGACTAGTTAAATACATGACAGATATGGAGGTTGTGTGCAGAGAACTTTTCTGTGAAGATACATAGGAGACGTAATAACACCTATCTCTAGGGATAAAGATGAGACATTGGAAAGAGACTCCATTTTCTAGCATCTGCCTTTTAGTGCTATGGATTTTTCCCCCTATGAACTTGCATTTTTTTGTGTGGACTGTAAATAGGAAAGCAAAGTGCACCTTCATAATTTTCACTTACGTGGATGATCTACAAGACACTTCATTTAACAATGTCATTCAATCTTTGTAAACAGGAAATAGGACGAGGAACAAATAGAAACTCTACGTATTAAAATGTGTTTGCTCCAGCAGGTAATGATCTCATCATTACACATTAGAAACCCTTGTCTCAGAGTCTGAGAAGATCAGGCTTCTTTTCTCTGTACCTGCTGAATGTGCTACAAACTCTTCCACAATCTAGGTGGCTCAATTTAACCACCTCCCTTGTGCTAATAAATGTGTTCTGACACTTAAACTTAGTTTTATTCTGGAAATTGAGGGGGGATTGAGAGAGGAGCCCACAACTTTTGTCAAAACCTCAAAAAAGGAAAAAACCCTTCAACTTAAAAAAAGACTGATACTCAAGCTCCATATAGGACTTACTGAATCTTTGGGTCTGGGAGTCCAATTCCTATATCTTTTAACCAGTTCTCCAGGTAATTTCTACATGGCTGGTCCCACCTCATGCACAGCAGAAATAACCGTGTTTAGCAAACTCTATGTCTTATCTGAACAAAAGCACACACCATAGAGTAGAAAATTCTATAAACAAAGGTGTTCACTACTGCACCACTCCAAGATTTTAAAATTATTATATTTTTGAAACACTGATACAGAGTTTGGAGCTGACGCTGGCTGCAAGCAGAACCACTGGGCACTGCCATCAAAGCTTCTGGCTCATTTATTTTCTCAGATTGTGGCTGCAATCACCTGACCGCATGGCCTCCTTTCTCCTACCCACTCCCACCCTAGTCTCATGTCTGAATATAGTCTGACAACTACTGAGCTCATCTGGTATTCCCTGAACATCTGACTATAAGATCACCTGTGTGTGCTGTGCTTAGCCGCTCAGTCGTGTCTGACTCTTTGGGAACTTACGGACTATATCCCACCAGGCTCCTCTGTCCATGGGAACTGGGGCCCCTAATATCCTTGTCCCACCCCAGACCTAGTGAATCAGAATCTCTAATAGAGTTTCTGGGTGTTAAACCAGTGACCCAGGCTACTCTAACAAACAGGGAAGTCTGGAAAACACCACTTCAGGTCACACTCGTTTTAAGATAAGGAAGTCAAGATCTAAGTTGTTAAATAGGTTTTCCAAGGACTCACCAGCTGATCACTGACAGCTGGGACACCCGAAACCTGGTGAGCTAATTCTCGCCTCTTACACCTTGATTACTTGTTATTCTGTTTACCATGAGTATCTATGAAGTTTCTGATTCACCATGATGAGGCCCCAAGTAAGTGACTAATGAAGTCTGAAGGCAGAGGGCATGTCATGACATGCCACTCGTTTAAAGAATAACATCACTGTAACGCTGTCCAACATCTAAGCTACCTGCACCTAAAGTTCTTTCACTTTCAGTATCAGGATGAGTGTCTGCGTGAGTGTGTGTGTGTGCATACGCTCAGTCATGTCCCACTCTTTTCGACTCCATGGACTGTAGCCCACCAGGCTCCTCTGTCCACGGGATTTTCCAGGCAAGAATCCTGGAGTGGGTTGCCATTTCCTTCTCCAGGGGACCTTCCCCACCCAGGGATCAAACCTAGTCTCCTGCATCTCCTGCACTGGCAGGCAGGGTCTTTACCACTAGCGCTACCTGGGAATTCCATCAGGATGAGGAGGCACATCAAGTGGAACATGGGACGGGAAAAGACATACAGTTCCACACATTTGTAACCAGGTGGGGAAGATCAAAGTCCTCTGATCTCACTATTTCTTGCTCAGATGTTAGAACCTTTACCCAAAGAAGTCTAATAACCACACACTTTCATTACAGCAACAGCCCGCGCCTTGCTGTTAGGAGACAGAAGCGGACCGCTCCCACCGAGATTCCACAACCTTACCCTGAAACCAGTATCTCTTAACCCATCGATGAGAAAAACCGATGGGAGACAAAACCCTCAGCTTGGAAAGCACACAGCAAGCTTTAATTCGGGGAGGGTTCCCTGGAGTTATAATTGCCTCTAATTGGCCCTCCCACACAGTCTCACAATTTACAGCTGTAATCAGTTCCACAAAGAATGTGTTAAATTTCTTTTCTACCTTTGAAATCAGAATCATTTCCGGTTAGGTTCTTACAACATTATAGTTTGGTTTTTTTTAATACTAAGATACAGAAAAGGATGAATGAGTGAATAAAAAGCAAAGATGCAGACAGATCTTTTGGAAATTATCACTGAACCCTCCAACTTAATGATAACCCAAAGGGATTCAAATTTGTAACAGAGACTGATGCCAATTCGGGAAACCTTTCCGTTCCAGGGCACACGATCCAAAAAAACACATTCATCTGGTCAGACATTTTCCATACTCTGATTTTTATCTTTCTTGGCATGCTCCACTCTCCTTTAATAAAGTCACAACCCGTTGTTGCCATGGAACCCAATCAGACTTGGAGCCTGTTACTATGACTTCCCTGCAGGTCTAAAAAAAGACCAAGTGACCAAAAAGAACAGCCCTTTCTTTAAAAAAAAAAAAAAAAAAAAAATTTATAAGGCAAAAAGACTCCAAAAAAGACCCAACCCTTCTACATCCACTGAAGTTTAAGCTCTTGTGCTGGCTAATTTGAACGCTGGAGCCAAAGCTAGCCAATGTTTTATAAAAATTTGTCAGCTGAGACATTCCCAAAAGATGGTTTTATAAATAAGTACCTGGCAAAGAGGATAAAAATGTTCTTAGGATTTCTTCCTTTTTTTCCCCCCCTTCCAGGCAGTCTTTCTGAAATCTGAGTAGCTGTTTAGCAAACATGTGTCAATCAGCAGCTACCAAATTGCAATATTCATTTCCACCAATACTTAATTTTTGCCAAGAGCTCAAGATCTCTCTGTAAAAAAAAGATAAGCGAAACAGTACAATCCATCCTGTGTTCTCTCATCTCTGGAGCTGGACCAAAGCTGTAGAAAAAGACACCTGAGACAGACAGCAGAGCTACTTACGGAGCTACTTAAGGAAAGAGAATGAACATGCGTTGAGTGCCTACCGTGAGCTGTGCACTTCGAGGTCATCGTGAGAACCCAGCAACAGATGCATTTCCCTCTCTCTGTTTTGCAGCTAAGAGACCAAGACTCAGAGAGCTTAAAACAGTTTGCTCCAAGCTGCCATGCTAGGATGGTGTCTGGCGCCCAAAGCCAAAGCTATTCATTTGTTCAGCCAACATGAATTTCTGGCCTCACAGGTGCTTTTGCATTTTGTAATGTTTCTTATTCCTTACAATAGAGGACAGTAGAGACTGAAGCTTCTAAAGCCTGTCTGTAAAGAGGGCATGGCATCCATCTTTACTGGCACAAGGGGCCAGTTCTGGCTGTCCCCGCTTATCACAACCACATCTGAACAGCAGCAGCTAACTCTTGGGAGAATCATGAGTAGATGCCCTGGCCTCTTACCTGAGGTGACAGGGGGCCAGACACTCACTACATCCCTCAAAAGGATGCCCGCTGACAAGGCCTTCCAACTCTGGACCCTGCAGAATAGAGAGGACCAGGAAGCTCTTGGTACTTTTGGTGCAATTTCAGTGGCGAAGTAAAAGCCAAGTCAGGAAAACTCAACGACAATTACTCTATTCAATCCTGGTTGTGGATATCCAGCTTCAAGAAATGACTAGGAAGGAGGAATGTGGTAAAGCATAGAAGTTAATTTCAAAGTTATACTATTACTCATACAAGCCTTTCGGCTAGATACTTTGTCTGTTTCCCTGTATAACGAAATACAACTGCTTTCATTAAAAGAAATTTCAAAAACCCAAACAAAACCACAATGAGATAGCACTTCGCACCCATGAGGACGATCACAATCAAAAGGCATAAAATAACAAGTATTAGCAGCAACAGGGAGAATCAGAACCTTCATAACCTGCTGGTGGGAGCAAAAAAATGGTAGATGCTGTAGAAAACACTCAGTTCAGTTCAGTTCAGTCCAGTCGCTCAGTCGTGTCCGACTCTTTGCGACCCCATGAATCGCAGCACACCAGGCCTCCCTGTCCATCATCAACTCCCGCAGTTCACTCAGATTCCCATCCATCGAGTCAGTGATGCCATCCAGCCATCTCAGCCTCTGTCATCCCCTTCTTCTCCTGCCCCCAATCCCTCCCAGCATCAAAGTCTTTTCCAATGAGTTAACTCTTCGCATGAAGTGGCCAAAGTACTGGAGTTTCAGCTTTAGCATCTTTCCTTCCAAAGAAATCCCAGGGTTGATCTCCTTCAGAATGGACTGGTTGGATCTCCTTGCAGTCCAAGGGACTCTCAAGAGTCTTCTCCAACACCACAGTTCAAAAGCATCAATTCTTCAGTGCTCAGCCTTCTTCACAGTCCAACTCTCACATCCACACATGACAACTGGAGAAACCATAGCCTTGACTAGACGGACCTTAGTCGGCAAAGTAATGTCTCTGCTTTTCAACATGCTATCTAGGTTGGTCATAACTTCTTCCAAGGAGTAAGCGTCTTTTAATTCATGGCTGCAGTCACCATCTGCAGTGATTTTGGAGCCCTAGATTTTGGAGCCCTGAAAAATAAAGTCTGACACTGTTTCCACTGTTTCCCCATCTATTTCCCATGAAGTGATGGGACCAGATGCCATGATCTTCGTTTTCTGAATGTTGAGCTTTAAGCCAACTTTTTCACTCTCCTCTTTCACTTTCATCAAGAGGCTTTTGAGTTCCTCTTCACTTTCTGCCATAAGGGTGGTGTCATCTGCATATCTGAGGTTATTGATATTTCTCCCGGCAATCTTGATTCCAGCTTGTGTTTCTTCCAGTCCAGCGTTTCTCATGATGCACTCTGCATAGAAGTTAAATAAGCAGGGTGACAATATACAGCCTTGACGTACTCCTTTACCTATTTGGAAGCAGTCAATGGAACAAGGTTTGTGACACTGTACAGGAGACAGGGATCAAGACCATCCCCATGGAAAAGAAATGCAAAAAAGCAAAATGGCTGTCTGGGAGGCCTTACAAATAGCTGTGAAAAGAAGAGAAGCGAAAAGCAAAGGAGAAAAGGAAAGATATAAGCACCTGAATGCAGAGTTCCAAAGAACAGCAAGAAGAGATAGGAAAGCCTTCTTCAGTGATCAATGCAAAGAAATAGAGGGAAAGAACAGAATGGGAAAGAAGAGAGATCTCAAGAAAATTAGAGATACCAAGGGAACATTTCATGCAAAGATGGGCTCAATAAAGGACAGAAATGATATGGACCTAACAGAAGCAGAAGATATTAAGAAGAGGTGGCAAAAATACACAGAAGAACTGTACAAAAAAGATCTTCACAACCCAGATAATCACGATGGTGTGATCACTCATCTAGAGCCAGACATCCTGGAATGTGAAGTCAAGTGGGCCTTAGAAAGCATCACTATGAACAAAGCTAGTGCAGGTGATGGAATTCCAGTTGAGCTATCTCAAATCCTGAAAGATGCTGCTGTGAAAGTGCTGCACTCAATATGTCAGCAAATTTGGAAAACTCAGCAGTGGCCACAGGACTGGAAAAGGTCAGTTTTCATTCCAATCCCAAAGAAAGGCAACACCAAAGAATGCTCAAACTACTGCACAATTGCACTCATCTCACACGCTAGTAGAGTAATGCTCAAAATTCTCCAAGCCAGGCTTCAGCAATACGTGAACCGTGAACTTCCTGATGTTCAAACTGGTTTTAGAAAAGGCAGAGGAACCAGAGATCAAATTGCCAACATCTGCTGGATCATGGAAAAAGCAAGAGAGTCCCAGAAAAACATCTATTTCTGCTTTATTGACTATGCCAGAGCCTTTGGCTGTGTGGATCACAATAAACTGTGGAAAATTCTGAAAGAGATGGGAATACCAGACCACCTGACTTGCCTCTTGAGAAATCTGTATGCAGGTCAGGAGGCAACAGTTAGAAAACACTCTAGCAGTTCCTCAGAAGGTTAAATATAGAATTACCAGGGGCTTCTCCAGTGGTGCAGTGGCTAGGACTCAGTGCTCTTAAAGCAGAGGGCTGAGTTTCAACCCCTGATCACGGAATTAGATCCCACATGCCACAACTAAGCCCTGGCGCAGCCAAATAAATATTTTTTAAAAGAATTAGCATATAACCCAGCAATTCTACTCTTAGATATATATCCAAGAGGAACAAAAACTTATACCTACACAAAAACTCATACACAAATGTGTATAGCAGCTTTAATTATAACAGCCCCCAAATGGAAAGTCCCAAATGTCCATCAGCTGACGAATGGATGATAAATGGTGTACATTCATGCAATGAACCACTATTTGGCAAAAGAAGTTAGGTACTGACACGTTACACTATGGAAGAACCCTGACAACAGTATGCTGATTGAAAAAAGCCAGAGATAGAGACTGCATGACAGAAACTCCACCCGTCTACAGAAAATGTCCAAAACAGGGCAAATCCAGAGACAAAAAAGTGAATTAGTGGCTGCCTTGGTCTCGAGTTGGGGAAGGGAGGAAATGGAGAATGACTGCTAATGGATGCGGAGCTTCCTTCCGTTCTGGAATTGATTGCTGCTGTGGTGGTGGTTTCGCAACTCTGTGCATATACAAAAATCATTAAACTGTACACTTACAAACGGGTGAATAGTATGTGAATTATATTTCAATAAAGCTGTTTTTTTTTTTAAGGAAAAACCAACACAACTCTTTTTTGGTTTTTTGTTGTCCTATTAAATGAAAATTACCCAACTGACAAGACCACCTGACCTGGGACATGTGACTTTGTCTCTGCGGTCTCTGTGCTTTTAAGGAAACAAGGCTCAAGCCGGAACCCGGGATTCTCTTCTGCTGCCCCATGAACAAAGGAATCTTGTGACTTTTTATTTGAGGGGGAAAACCACGTGGATGAACCTCTCAGCCAGTGTTCAAACAAGGGAGTCAGACCCCATCTGCCGGACAGGCCAGGATCTATCCCACTCTCGCTGACTCTCTTTAAGTCCCCTCCTTTGGTTCTTTCCTTCACCCCAGCCGTGAGCCTTAACTGGTTCCTGAACACCTGCCATGCACAAAGTTTGATGCCAGGCAGTTTTCATCACCGCCCTTCTCAGTCCCCAGTACAGAGGTATGCTCTACTCTACAGGTGCGTGACAGGCTCAGGAAGATTATGCAAGGTGATGAGGGGTGCATGGCCGCAGACTGGCAGAGATGAGACTGGAACTTGAAACCAAACTCTGAGCTGCTTTTCTTATTTCTACGCCTGAGTTTTTCAAACTGGGTCCACAGGCATATTCTGGGGTTCCATGATTTTGCTACAAACAATTTAAAAGAATGTATTTAGACAGTGAAAAATATTAAAATTTGGAGGATCACAGAGACAACCATCTGCTAAACAAGTTAACTGGAAACTCTGGGGTTTCAAGGCTTTTTCCACTTCTGCTCATGTGAGGCCAGGTATCTGTACTCCTCTAGTTGCCACGGGGGGACAGGAAACGTGTCAGCTGTCTGTCTTGGTGGGCTGGGGCTGCCATAACAAGGGACCACAAAATGAGTGGCTTAAAACAACAGAAATGTATCGTCTCGCAGCACTGGAGGCCTGAAACCTGAGTGCTGGCAAGGCCATGCTCCTTCTGAAGGTGCTGGGGAAGGGCCTCTCCAGGCCTCTCTCCCAGCTTCTGGTCGCCCCAGGCAGTCGTTGACTTGTAATTTCATCCAGTAATCCTGTCTTCACATCATCTTTTCTCTGTGCATGTCTGTCTCCCACTCCCCCATTTTATAAGAACACCAGTCACAGTGGATTAAGGCCCATCCTAATGACTTCCCTTCAACATGTGTGGATGAAGAATGTCACCTGCGTAGTGGCCATCAAGCCATCAGTCACTGCAGCCACCTTCAACTGTGCCCCCTGAGGGGATGAAAAACAGGATACTGGCCCCAGATGATTACGGTGCTTATCAAAGGAATGATTTCAGTGAGCCCAGACTCCCGAAGCTTCCTGGAAGCCTGGCGCACAGCAGGTGCTCAATACACATGTGATGAATTAGGCTGAAAGCAGAATCATTACAAGCGTGACTCTTCTGCGTGGAAGTTGGCCTGACATCTCCCATATAAGATGCTGCTGAGCTGGTGAAAAGGACAGGGAGGAGACACTGGGTGGGAGGGGGTTGGAAGAAGCCCCCCTCAGGGACTACAGGCAGCTCATTCTTCAATCAGTGCCATGCCAAGATGCCTGAGTGACTCCTCTTCCCCAGTATGTGTTGAGATGTAGGTACCACCCAGCTGGGTGTGCTGCACATCAGGGCTGCTGTCCATCAAAGCTCTCAATCTCAAGGTGTGGTCCTGGGAGAAGGGGACACCTCAGACCATGAAGCTTGGAAAGTAAAGGGTAGCCTACTTTTCTGCCTTCTCCCAAAGTGCTAATCAATGGAAAGCTCTGCCTGGCCACTCAAGGAGGCCCTTTTTCTCCCAAGTTAACCCCCATCTTTTCTCCCAAGGGCTGTGAAACCCCAGGTCCAGGAAGCTCATCAGAGCTCCTAAAAGAAAGCCACAAGGGCTCAAGCCTCCAGGAATTCTCACAGCAAAGGTGGCCTCTGAACTTGCCTATAGAGTGACTGGCAGGAGTGCGATATTGTAAGCATCTGAGTCTGCTGAATCTAGAGAGTGATGGATGGTGAAGACCCAAGCACAAGAAGACCGCTCAAGGCCAAACAGCAAATGCATTCAAGAGAGGGGAGAGGGAATACTCTTCACCAGGGAGGAGCCTGTGAAGGAATGCATAACGTCTCCCAAACTCCAAACTCAATCTCAGCAAACCCTTTGTGAAAGTCCTGGCCATGTGGATTAGACTGGGGTGGGAGTAGGGTTGCAAATGGGGGGGACACAGTGTAATAATGGGAAAATCATTAAGTACTGACTTCATAAAATTCTAAGGCACTTAAAGGGTCCCTTTCATCTCGGAAGTTCTACAAAGGAACCAAAATCATCGCAAGCCTATTTCCAAAAAGCAAACAAAACCTCACTGAGAGATGGTACTATAATTTCTTGAGTTTTCGTCAGTCTGTTTTCTGTAGTTAGAAAAAAGGTG
Organism: Ovis aries; assembly: GCF_016772045.2. NCBI lineage: Eukaryota > Metazoa > Chordata > Mammalia > Artiodactyla > Bovidae > Ovis > Ovis aries. Next base: position 130,869,925 of record NC_056056.1, read on the forward strand.
CCGGGTTTGGGTTACAAAGGCAGTGTTCCACTATAAAAACCTGCTGGTTGCTATGGCAACGAACATCTCTGGTCCTCCCTTTTCTGTAGCATCCTTCTTACATCTGAATCAAATCAAAGGACTATCTGTGATGGCCAGGGTTTAGTGCTTCCTCTGCAGGAGGATATAAAAACGCATATACATACATATGCTCATACCCAAAATACATCATCAAAGGGCTAACCAGGGCCTTCCCTCGGGGCTCAGTGGGAAAGAATCCTCCTGCCAGTGCAGGGGACACAGGTTTGATCCCTGGTCCAGGAATATCCCCCAGGACGGGGGAAAACTAGGCCCACGTGCCACAACTACCGAGCCTGTCCTAGAGCCCACGAGCCTTAACTACGGAGCCCAAGCGCCACAACTACTGAAGCCTGCGTGCCTGCAGCCTGTGCTCCGCAACAAGAGAAACTACTCCACTGAGAAACTTGAGCACCGCAACTGCAGAGCAGCCCCTGCTCACCGCAAATAGAGAAAGCCTGTGTACAGCAACGAAGGGCTGGCACAGCCATACATATATAAATAAATCTTAAAAACAAAAAAGAAAGGGGGGGGGGGCGAATCAGAGGTGAAACAAAAGCTCAAAAATGGGTACCATTTGTCCTCTCCTTACAAACATCTATCAGGAAATACCCAGGCAGGAGAGTGTGAATATGAAGGAAGGTGAGCTAGGAAGCCTTAGCAGTGGACACTTCTTCCTGCCTAGAGCATCTCAGGGTAGACTTTCGGTCAATTCTTTTCAGAAAGGCTCACATGAGGCCAGGGCTCCCTGGAGCACTGCCATTTTCCATCTGCAAAACTGCTGACCTGAGCTCCTCTAAGGCAGTGCCCACGTCTGACTGGTCATAGGGCCCAGCACAGAGCCAGGTAGGTTCACAAAGAAGCACTTAGGACAATGAAGCGGGCTCTGGAATAAGGCAGCCACTCCTTACATTTTCTACGAAGATCTCAAGTTAGAACCCGTCCTGCTTCAACTTGTGCCTGCCTGAGAAGCCAGGGAACTCTAGATCCACGCTCTCGGGTGTACAGCTTGGGGCCTGCAGGGGCCTGCAGTGCAGCGCTGCTACTGGTTTCCATCACTGTGGTCCTGAGTCTTGACCACTGACGCTTCCCCAGACCTGGGGCAAAACAAAGAGTAAATGAGAAGTTACAGCACTAATGTGGTTTATCGTCTCCTTTCCAGGACTAAGGCTGCTCGTCACTTAGCTAGATTTAATCGCAAAACATGTTTGTTTTAGAAAAGCTACGAAAATACCAAAAGGCCGGTGGAAGAGAACTAGAGCTCCCATCGTTCTGCTTGTCCAGAGGCTGTGTGTGTGCATGCTTAGCTGCTCAGCCGTGTCCATCTCAGGTTCCTCTGTCCACCGGGATTCTCCAGGCAAGAATACTGCCATGGGTTGCTATGCCCTCCTCCAGGGGATCTTCCCAACCTAGGGGTCGAACCCAGGTCTCCTGCACTGTGGGGGATTCTTCACCATCTGAGCCACCAAGGTAGCCCAAGAATACTAGAGTGAGTAGCCATCCCCTTCTCCAGGGGATCTTCCGACCCAGGGATCGAATCAGGGTCTCCCGCACTGCAGGCAGATTCTTTAGCATCTGAGCCACCAGGCTGCCAGTGTCTGCACTGGAATTTCTGGTCACTACCCTTCCAGGGATTGCGGCCGTTCTGCCTAATGGTTAGAGGAAAAGGCTCGGGAAAGCAGACCAATACGGATTCAAGTTCGAGCCTTTCCACTTTTTACTGGTATAATCATGCTAGAGTCATTTGTCCCTGTTTGAGCCTCAGTTCTTCATGCATAAAATGAGGATAACTGCACTTATTTGCTTTCAGGCAAAATTAAAACGCATACAAACTCTGCTGCTAAGCTGCTAAGTCACTTCAGTCGTGTCCGACTCTGTGCGACCCCATAGACGGCAGCCCACCAGGCTCCCCTGTCCCTGAGATTCTCTAGGCAAGAACCCTGGAACAAATACTATTCAACATACACATAGAATCTAACATCAGTATGAACATTTTCTATGACAAATATTAAAATATGGCTTTAAAAAATCACTCCTGTAAGTACAGTTATTTGACAAAGTTACTTAAAAATAGACAAAGTTACTTAAAAATAGATGGTACACTTAAAGATATTCTTTTTCCTCTGTCCCAGGAATGTCACTTCAAAGTATCTTTCCTAGAGAAACTCTCCCACAAATATACAGACCTTCTCAGAATCAGCCTGCCTGTCCAGCATTAGGAGAGTGGCTACAAACACTCTCTGGTTTACTCATATACTAAATAATGTACATCAGTATAAATGGGAATGAAGCTGGATAAATTCATACACATCATGTTCGGAAAAAATAGCCAGTTACAAAAGAGGTGCCATTTATATAAATATTTAATACAAAAAACAGTACTATAAATTGCTGACGGATTCTTTGGTTGGTTGGTTGGTTGGTTTTTATTTTCCAGAAGGAGAACTGAGCCTCTGACAGCCTTTATGGATTCTCCTCATGTGTAAAACCATTAAAAGGATGAAACACAACAAATTCAGGTTACGGAGACCTCTGAGAAACTAGAAAGGGAGAAGATGTCAAGGTACTGTGTCTGGAACCACTTATTTCTTAAAAAAAAAAAAAAATCTGAACACGTGCATACCTGCGGTGGTTTCATGTTGATGAATGGCAAAACCAATTTAAAAAAAAATCTGGTACAAGCATGGCAAAATATTAACATCTGTTAAATCTACGTGGTAGGTCTATGAGTGCCACAACTTAAAAAAAATGGTGTAAGCTGCTGTTTCTGATGGGCCATTTCATTACCTTATCATTTTGGAATCTGATGTCACTGCATTTACTTCCATAGGACATTAACTGCAACCTTAAAATCAACAACCACAGTAGGCTTAGGAAAATTAATTTAAGAAAATTAAAATCTACTGAGGGTTTAATAAGCTAGCTGCCCTAGAAAAACATCCAGCCTCATTTTACCTTATTGTTTAAATAAACTAAGGAACAATTATCCAATGGTAAAGAACCCACTTGCCAACGCTGGAGATGCCAGAGATGTGGGTTTAATCCCTGGGTCGGGAAGACCCCCTGGAGGAGGGTGCAGCAACCCACTCCAGTATTCTTGCCTGTAGAACCCCATGGACAGAGGCGCCTGGCGGGCTACATACAGTCCACAGGATCACAAAGAGTCGGACACAACTGAAACAATTTAGCACAGACCAGCACAGGGAACTAGATCCCACATGCCGCCACTAAGAGTTTGCACGTCACAACTAAAGATCCTGCATGCTGCCACTGAGACCCAGAGCAGCCAAAGAGGGGGGAAATTATTTACCAACAAAGTAACTGTGATTTCTGAAATGTTCAAAGTATCAGAAAACATAAAGTAATCTTTGGGTACAGATTTAATCTCTCTCTCAACTGTATATGTATTATTCTTATTAAACAAATCAGCTATCATTAACATCACCCCAAATGTGCAACAAATAATTTTTAAAAATGAAGGCTGAGAAGGCATCAACATTAATTTAAAGGAAACCACATAAATATGTGATTATTTCATTCATCTCTTATTTGCCCAAAGAAAAGTTTCAAAAACTGTTTGTTGAAACAGCAAAACCATCTTTAAACAGCATAAAGCTGAAGAGCTCTCCTTTTAATTCTTTCTTTATAAATAGAGCCTAATTTGAGCCCTGAGTACTTAAAATCATTTTAAATTGCCAAAGTGCTAGTTAAGTTTCTCAACAGAATTCAATGCGCTCCCACCTACCCAAACAGTAGGAGCGTGTCTGGGCACTAAAACGGACAAAGATGTGGTATAAATAAGAGCCCTCACGGCTCCCATGGTGGTACAGTACATGAATGAGCCGCTTGAATGAAAGGAGACTCTCACTTTAATTTTGGCGCCCACATATCCAACAGATGATGCCAAGGCAGTGAGTACCTCTAAATCGCTCAGCACATGAGGTAAACTTTGGCTGGCTCTATAAAAGAAATATTACTTGATAATTTGCTTAAGTCAGGAGGTTTTGACAAGCACGGTGGCCTTTCCCAAATGAAAACACACGTAATAAAAGCATACTCGTTTCACCATTATAATACACTCATGGGTCAGCTTACGAAACATTAAGTGTGAATTTCTGGGTACAACAAACAGTTTCAACTTCCCTCTCTGTCAGACACATGCGCTGTAACCCATGTGAACCTCTTGGTAATTAACTTTGGTGCATATAACAACTACTAAATATCTAGTGATATTTAGCAAGCCACAGGAGTAACTTACAAATATGAGTAATTAAGCCACATATAGCAACACCTTATTACCTACAAACACGAAATCTTGTTTTATTATGTTAACATGAGTCATAAACCAACTTAAATTCCTAGCACCAAGGATAGCACAAGGGAGCTATAGATGTTTCCTAAGGGGAGGACCAAGCTTTTCCTAAGCTTGAAAGTGGTCTGCTGAGAGTTATTCCTGTTCTTTCATCTCTGGAGCTAAGATGGTGGACCACAATGATTAACGCAGTAAGAATACATATTCTTTATACTGTAACAGCTTTTGCAAACATATGGAAGGATAAATGAAAGTGTTAGTTGATCAGTCGTGTCCGACTCTTTGTGACCCCATGAACCATAGCCCACCAGGCTCCTCTTGTCCATGGAATTCTCCAGGCAAGAATATTTGGAGTGGGTTGCCATTTCCTTCTCCAAGACTTTACATCAAATAGAATTTGTTGAGAGGTAACATCTAGTTCAAAAGGGTTGAAAGCAAATTTTTATTTTTAAATGACAAACTCTACCATCTCTTCTGTTTTACCCTTTGGTCTTTCCTTACCGTAAGTGATACTGGAACTATGCCTGTTGAAAGTTTCTAAACACATGAGCTCGAGTTCTCAAAATGCTCCCTTTGTGGGGAGGAGGAGGAGATGGGGAGGAAGGATATCACTCCAGAAAAAATGAACCAAAAGCATAACCTTTGATTCAATACATTTACAACCAGAGAAAGAAATTCATGAAAATGAAACTATACATATGGACGGCAGGGTATTTTTAAAGAGAAGTAACTGCAAAAAATGGCGCAGGAATAACTATGGCATTTATGTGCAGACATCTTACAGGGGATCAAATTCTAACTGGATCAAAGATTAAAATATATAAAAAGAAAAATCATACAATGTATTGTAAAACACCGTGGTGTTTATGGTTTTTTAAAGAGTCATTTAAAAGGCTATTCTAAGAATGACACAAACCTTTAATAAGTGCTAAATTTTTTTAAATTTCTTCATGGCAAAGTCTGGTTAGCATATATTCCGTGTTTGCTACATGCTACCTCTATATACATGCGAGGTATCATTAAGTCAGTGTGGAAGGCAGAATTCTGAGAGAGACCCCAAGACTCCTACGCACTGGTGTCTACACCTTGTATGATAACCTCTCCTTGTGTGTACACAAGACCTGTGAGTAAGATGGGATTTTACCTCCATGATTAGGTTACATTATTTGTCAAGGGTAAAAGAATTTTGCAGATATAATTAAGGTCCCTAATCAGCTGACTTCAGTTCATCAAAAGGTGGAATAACTGAGTGGGCCTGGCCTATCAGGTCTCTAGAGGTGGTGCGACAGAGATACTTGTCTGCTGGCCTTGAAGAAATAAACTGCCACGTTGTAGAGAGGGCCACGTGGCAGGAACAGCAGGCAGCTGGGCAGCCTGTGAGGGCCGAGGGCCTCAGTTCTACAGCTGCAAAGAACTTAACTCGGTAAAGAACAGATGAGCTCAGAAAAGGATCCCAGGCCTCAGACAAGACTGTAATCCTGGCTGACACCTTGATTTTAGGCTGATGAAACTTAACGAGAAGAGACGCAGGTAAGCTGGGCCTGAACTCTCGGCTCATGGAAACTGTGATGATAAATAGGTGTCGCTTTAAGTTGCTAGATTTGCAGGAATTTGTTACATGACAGGGGAAAATTAACAGGCAAAAATGACTAACAGAGAAAAAAATACGCAAAACAGCCTATTAAAAACTCCTACCAATCAATGTGAGATTAACAACCCAATAAATAAATGACCAGAATATATAAACAGGTAATTCACAATAAAGAGAAATGTTTATAAGTGTATAAAAATATGATTAACACATTGTAGTATAATCACATAAGATGTAACCGTTGGGAAAATCTAGGTGGTGGGAGAGGGTAAATGGACACCTCCGTACTACTTTCTGCAACTTCCTCTGCCTCTAAAATTATTTCAAAATATTTAAAAATACAGGTAATCTCATTCGTATCAGGAAAAATATAAATTAAAGTGAGGTACCAGTTTTCACCTACGAGATTGGCAAGCATCAAAAAACCTTGCAATACACTATGTGTCAGAAAAATGTGAGCTGAGGCATGTTGATACATTGATGGTTACATAAACTCTAACAGTTTCACTCTCTACTGTACCTTCAGCTCCTACTGTTTGACACAGGTAACAGCGTTCAATTTCACAATACCATAACTTAAAAGGCACATACCCTTTGATGAGCAAACCCACGTTTAAGAATTTAGCTTTCAAATGGAAGATCTGCTGGAGAAGGGATAGGCTACCCACTCCAGTATTCTTGGGCTTCCCTTGTGGCTCAGCTGGTAAAGAATCCGCCTGCAATGCAGGAGACCTGGGTTTGATCCCTGGGTTGGGAAGATCCCCTGGAGAAGGGAAAGGCTACCCACTCCAGTATTCTGGCCTAGAGAATTCCATGGACTATACAGTCCATGGGGTTGCAAAGAGTCGGTCACAACTGAGTGACTTTCATATATTCTTCACATGTGCAAAAAGAAGCATGCCCCAGTGTGGTGAGTGAGGTGCCTATAGTAATTAAAGACTGAAAGCAATACATGTTTCCTGTAATAAGGAAATGGTAAAATAAATTACGGACTACCCATAGACTGGAATCCTGTATAGCAATTATAGCAAGTTTGATTAATCTGCATTGATAAAGATCAAGAGTAGAATATGTTTTCCAGCTTCTCAAGTCCCGCTGAGCAATTTCACAGCATACCCACATTCACTTATTTGGTCAGTATTTACATGTCCCAAGTATGTATCATGCTCCATGTCTGGATAAAAAGGATGTAACTATCCCCATGTGAGAAGATGGAGCAAGCGCCCACAGGCAGAGAGGGGAGGCAGGGGAGCCCACAAAGAACAGAGACCAGGGCTCAAGGGACAAGAGGGCATAAAAGACATAGGTCAGATGAAGAGGCTCGGGTGACAGGCTGGGATTCTGTCCTGCTGAAGGATTTAAAGCAAACTCTTGACAAGACACTCAGTGAAGCACACAGTTACTGTAAAAACCAAACAGGGGTCCAGCTGGAGAAGCTCAGGATCTAGAGACCATGTGTGATTTCATGAGAGATGTCTTAGGGCATCTCAACTTGAGCACTTCCAGTAAGCTGCGCCACCCAGGCACAGCCCTGCACCGCATACCTGCTAAGACCTCCAGAACCCTGAGGACAGCATGAAGTCCTCTTGAAACACGCCATCTTGCGTACTGGAGTCAGAGGACATACTCGACACATTGCCCTCGCTTGGAGAAATATTTACAAGCAGATGTCTCAAGCACCTGGACATGCTTCCCTTAACCATGTTCCTTTATTAGTTCTTCATCCAACATTTAAGGATGGAGTCAAAGGAGCAAGCTATTCCGCTGCATTTCTACAACCTTCCTGTCTTCTGAGCTCTTAATGGCTGAAGCTTTCAAGCACCATCCCGGATGCCAACACACAGCCTGAACAGCTCTTACTGAATGGATCTTACATTTTCAGATAAATTAAAATCTATGCCAACTAGTGTTCAGTCTCAAATCGAGGCCACCTGTTCCAATTAGTGAGATTAAAATAGTATACCACTGACTATCTGAAGTCGAGTCCCAAGTCTTCTGGATTATCACAAAATCTTTACAAAAAACAGAAAAAAAAAAAAAAAAGGAGAGAATTTCGGTCCTAACACACAGTTGCACTCACAGGAGTAAATATATCCAGGTGATGAAGTATAGCTTTCACTAAGGACAGACTTTATTTCTGGACAAGTGCTTACATCAAAATTTCTGAAAAAGGCTGCAGCTCAAGGCATCATTTAATTTCCTTACAACAAGCTTACAGATACAGCTTAATTAGATTCAACTTTACTTCAGAAAAACACAGAGCTTAAATTTCTTCTCCACCCATCTTTCTGTCCCTGCCTGAAATTCCCAAAGAATCTGCATCTTCTGGATGTTCCACTGTTTAGCCCCACGCCCTCCATTGTCTCAGTTTTTCTCAGGTCATCAGAAGACTAGAAAGACAGCCTGGAACACAACTCTCAATTTCCCAACCTCTCCCAAGCATTCCTATCCCAACAAGCCTGCCTTCAGCTCACCAGAGTGTGCTTTTGTTCATCCCAAACATTCAATTATTTAGATTTTTGCAATCCATGAGAAGAAGAAAAATCTCTTAGCATTTTCAAGACCAAAGGTATTAACTGTTTCATAAAGGAAGAGAGATGATGATACATCAAGGCTAGTGTTTTCCTGAATGATTCTGAATCATTTTAGGTGGACAAAATTGAAAGCATTAAATACACACAGAATCAGAGTGAGTTAGTTCCTTGAAAACAATCCTCAACCCAACACAGCTGTTTGAGGCTGGGAGAGAGTCTGGGTTCTGCGCTAACAGCCCCTTTACCAAGCTCCCATGTTTGCTCATCCCCTTTTTTATCTGGTGCAGAGGCCTCAGAGGCCCAGACGATATTCACCTAGAGTAGTTAACACTGCTGTTGTTTTTTTAATTGCTCAGTTGTGTCTGACTCTTTTCGACCCCATAGACTGTAGCCCCCCAGGCTCCTCTGTCCTTGGGATTCTCCAGGCAAGAATATTGGAGTGGGCTGCCATTTCCTTCTCCAGGGGATCTTCCCGACCCAGGGATCGAACCCGCATCTCCAGCACTGGCAGATGGATTCTTTACCACTGAGGTACCAGGGAAGCCCAAACTGATTTAGAAATATTAAATAAATTAAGTTGCTGGTGGTCTGCGTAGGAGGTGTGGGAATGAGCGAGGTTTGGGGAACTCTGCACTAGACAGAGGATGACTCAGTGTCAGAACAACCCACACTGTGATGGGTCTGCCAACCCCACTTCTCACGGTCATTCACACAAGCAGGCAGGGGGAGGAGCGGCATCCCAGGTTGACTCCAGACTCTGAACCCTTCGCTCCAACCCTCAAATCTGGAAGCAAATTGAGGCAGTGGTGTTGGGGATGAAGAGGAAAAGGTGGCTGAGAAAATTTAGGAAGCAAACCATCGGATGTGGTGGGTAAGGGGGCTGACTGAGTGGGCTTCCCTGGCATCCAGTTTGGGGACTGGCTGTATTGGAAAAGTATTCATCAGGAATTGGGGGCGGGGGTGTGAGAGAACAAATTAAGTTTGGCACACAGACTTTGAGGTGCCCGTGGGACATCTGCATAGAAACATGAGCACACAAATATGAAAGAGAAAGCTGCTCGGGCGTGTCCGACTCTGTGACCCCATGAACTGGAGCCCACCGGGCTCCTCTGTCCATGGGATTTTCCAGGCAAGAATACTGGAGTGGGTTGCCATTTTCTTTCCCAAGGGATCTTCCCAACCAGGGACTGAAACTGGGTCTCCTGCATTGCAGGCAGACTCTTTACCACCTGAGCCACTAGGGAAAGGGTAGAAACATACTATGTAATAAAGCCACACCTAGGTTGAGCTCTCAGATCAGCTCATGAGGCAGGAAGTACACACACTTTCACGCAGGGAGGCGTGCCCCTCAGGACAGACATGCCAGCTCCCGGAAGGTGACAGACCCCACCCCTGGCTTCCCCCAGGGTGCCAGCGCACGACTGTTTCTTAGGCTAAGAAGCTGATGATGTTGCTGGCTTGTGTTCAGGGGCTGTGTTGTATGGAAATTATATATGCCAAAGACAAAGGGTGCTGGAAGATGCTCTCAAAAGAGACTCACAGGAACAGAGCGCTTCAGAGGTGACAGAAGACTGAGGCTGAAATTCTAAGTTAAATCCGCACGTGATGTATTCTATGACTTTTGCATCTGGTACGTGTTTTTTCCCAATACCCTTTCCCAACAGGTAGGAGGTCAAGACAAAGATGAACTCACATCACAAAACTTGATTTTTTGGGGGGGGGGGGGAAAGGACCATAAAAGGGACCTCAGAAAAGATTTTTTAGAAAAATTTTCATCACACCCCACAGCATGTGGGACATTAGTTTCCTGCCCAGAGATTGAACCTGTGCCCCTGCAATGGAAGGCAGAGTCTTAACCACTGAACCACACGGGAAGTCCCAGAAAAGAGAATTTTAAAACAGACGCAGCAGATCCAATACAGCTAAGTAGTTTAACATATGAATTGTTACCCCTCCTATTCACTCCAACCCCACCAGAAATCTGGAAATAAATTCAGAAGCACAATGGCCTACCACTAAATTATTCAAATTCACTTTGTTTACCCCCAAATCACAAAATTTTAAATCTGTTCATTAATTAATTCTCTACTGAAAATAATTTTTTCATCAAGTTCAATTTTGAGATGTTTATCACATAACTTAGCAATTAGTATGGTATTTAAAGCGTTTTAAGGACTTCCCTGGTGGCTCAGACGGTAAAAGCGTCTGCCTACAATGTAGGAGTCCTGGGTTCAATCCCTGGGTCGAGAAGATCCCTCTGGAGAAGGAAATGGCAACCTACTCCAGTACTCTTGCCTGGAAAATCCCATGGATGGACGGAGGAGCCTGGTAGGCTACAGTCCATGGGGTCACAAAGAGTTGGACACAACTGAGCGACTTCACTTTACTTTGAAGTGTTTTAAGTAGCTTTCTTTTAAGAAAGCCTCTTCTAAGACAGGAGCTGGTATAGTGCTTAGTCCTTAAATCAGTTTGTATTCATTCTATCTGGTTACAGTCTGGTTGGATTTATTCTTGCAAAGTATAAATAGAATGATGTGGAGTTAAATGTCTGAATTCTCTTCCAGTGCTAACACGGTGAAATCTTTAAGTCTAACTTTCCAACCTCTGCCTTAAGGGTTAGAAGGATATGCCCGCCCAGTGAAGCTTGAGTCTTACAAAGAGATCCTGTGAGGCCAGAAAGTGACTCAACTATCACAAGAAGAAACCACCCTTGTTTTGTCCTTCCACTGCTCATCCTTCAGAGAAAACACACCAGGAAGAACATGACTCTTTAACAATGTCTTTAAGTTCTAAGCTTATTCAACAGCCTTGAAGATGTCCCCAACTACTGTCAAAATTCTTACGCCCTAGGCATTATAAGAAGTTTATAAACGATCACTCTAAATTGTTCATCCACCGAATGCTTACTGGGAACAACCACCCACCTGCAGAGTACCAGCAGTGTGCAGTTTCCTAACAATCTTGAGTGTGCAGTCTGGCGGGCCCCCAGCAGAGGTGGAGCACATTCATCCCCAAGCCCTGAGCAGGTTTCTTAAGACAGAACTGCTCTTCTGCACTCAGCTCAGAGGCAGAAGACTGGGAAGTGGCTAAAATGCCAGCTCTGGAATTAGATCTGGATTCGCCAAACCCAAGCGCCACTATTTCCCAACAGCCACAGGCCTTGGACAAATCACTTAACCCACCTGGGCTTTAACTCCCCCATCTGTAAAACATAAGTATAAATAGGATATCGTGAGGATTAAGGAGTGCATTTGAATTGTTTACTATTGGCACCTGGTATATAGTAATGAACTGGTTCAGTTCAGTTCAGTCGCTCAGTCGTGTCCGACTCTGCAACCCCATGAATCGCAGCACGCCAGGCCTCCCTGTCCATCATCAACTCCCGCAGTTCACTCAGACTCACGTCCACTGAGTTGGTGATGCCATCCAGCCATCTCATCCTGTGTCGTCCCCTTCTCCTCCTGCCCCCAATCCCTCCCAGCATCAGACTCTTTTCCAATGAGTCAACTCTTTGCATGAGGTGGCCAAAGCACTGGAGTTTCAGCTTCAGCATCATTCCTTCCAAAGAAATCCCAGGGTTGATCTCCTTCAGAATGGACTGGTTGGATCTCCTTGCAACTCTCAAGAGTCTTCTCCAACACCACAGTTCAAAAGCACTCAGCTTTCTTCACAGTCCAACTCTCACATCCATACATGACTACTGGAAAAACCACAGCCTTGACTAGATGGACCTTTGTTGGCAAAGTAATGTCTCTGCTTTTGAATATGCTATCTAGGTTGGTCATAACTTTTCTTCCAAGGAGTAAGCATCTTTTAATTTCATGGCTGCAGTAACCATCTGCAGTGATTTTGGAGCCCCAAAAAATAAAGTCTGACACTGTTTCCCCATCTATTTCCCATGAAATGATGAAACCAGATGGGAACTGGTACCTATTGGCTATTATCACTGTTGCTGCATTCTTCTCTTTACTTACGTTCAATTTTTGCCTTCTTATAGAGGAATAATCGACACAGACCCTACATTCTCCTTCAAGCAGCATCACCCTCTCCCAAGTCGGTGGAAGCAGCTGGATTATGCATAGATCATATACCCCCATGTTCCTTTTCTGAGGAATGTGAAGTCCTCACTCTGATTCACAGTACAGTGATTCATGGTTCTCTTCTCTCTCACCACTCCCCCCTCACCACGCTCCACTGAAAACACGGAAACACAATTAAACAAAGAAATGGCAGGGCTGAAACAAAGTCAAGCTGGGCTTGACTTAGCAGCCTCTCCTAAGTCAAGACCTGGGCAATTTCCACCCAGAAGCACGAGGCTCATTTCTGACCTTAACGGCAGACCTGGAAATTTAGGCAGTGGGTCTGAAGCAAACACATCCTGTGATCCAACTTGGTAGCAGCTGTCTTGGTGTTCCACAGCGGATGTGACAAGCGGGCGTGTTGCTGGAGGCTGGCAATTCGTTTTCCTCTAAAGGGAGAACCAGTGAGCCCACAGCAAAGCATTGCTCAAAAAACACAACACATCAATCCATTCATGCTATACTGAAGACAGTTACAACTCACACATTCATCCACCGACCATCCCTTTAATTAACTCTTTAGAAGAAAACAAATCACTGATTAAAAATTGTACTCACAGACCACTCACTCAAGTTACCCCTTCACCAGGTCAGTGTCACCTACAGAAGTCTGTTTCCACTCACTCTGGTTTCTGTTCAGGAAGTAAGCATGCAATCATCAACTTATTACATCATTGCCCAACCATTTTCACAGTGAGAAGGGCTCTGACATCTTCCTCTCCCTGACTGCCTCTGGCCGTTACTCATCGTGCAGTTCTGGATCTATTTCCAGACCTCAGAAGGTTTAAAGATGTACTACAGGTGGCAACTATGCGGGACACAGGTTTTACTTCAGACACTAGAGACTTGTACACTATCATCACTTCCTCCTATAAAAGAGAAGGGTATTTCCTGGGGCTACAAGGATAAAAAAGATACATTCACTAGATACTAAATTTCCAGAGCGGCCAGACTGTTTCATCACCCATATCTTGCTGATGCCTAGAACAGCAGCGAGCACAGAGAAGGGGCTCAGAAATATTTGCTGAATGAAGCCCCGTGCTCTCCCAGCACCAGTGTCTATCGTTCATAAACATGTAAGCAATCAGTTGATGAGGAATGTGCAATGGAGGAAGGTACCACATGTTAAAAATCCAAGAAAAGTCTCTATATTATTCACAAAATCAGCAGTCTTTCCATTCTCAAGTTTATGAATATGTGTTTCAGATCAGTCACTCAGTCATGTCCGACTCTTTGCAACCCCGTGGACTCCAGCACGCCAGGCTTCCCTGCCCATCACCAACTCCTGCTTGCTCAAACTCATGTCTTACATAGCAATAACAAAAACTGGATACCATCTATTGAGTCTTACTGTGTACCTGACATTTTATAGACATGACTCATTTATTACTAACAACACCTCAACGGTGTGGAAGAGGAAGCTAAGGCCTAGGATAACTGTAAGGTCCAAGGTCGAGTGCTTAGTAAGCAGCCCTAACTAGCAGAGGATCTGTCTTCTGCAAGCTAGCCGCATGAAAGCGGTTCTGTTGACGGAACAGTCTGGTCTGTGCAGGCAGGATGGAATAGAAGTTGATGACATCCAAGAGCAATGAGGAAGCTAAAGCACCAGCTATCTCCTCCTGAGGTTGTAAGTGGCTAAACCAAGGTGGGATGTCTGGGGAACACGAGAAGAAGGAAAGGAATCCAGAGGAATGTCAGAGATCCAGGGGCATGGCTGACAGACTAGAGATGGGGGGAAGGCAGGCACTCCAGACAACTAGCGGTTCTGATCAGTGGACCAACAGCATAAGGAACAAAAATTATTTACCTCACATATGGAGAAAAACAGCTACTACTGAGTATATACAACTACTGTTTTTACAAATTCTCTTACTGAAGACTCACAATCACTCCCCAAACTGGGGATTACTATCACCTTTTATGCATGGGCAACTGGAGGCTTGGAAAGGTTAGAGCCTGCCCAGCAGTCACCCCGTTGGGAAGTGTGAAGAGCCAGTTAAGATCCAAGTCTTCTGCTTCCAGAGCCCCAGCTGTCGACACTAGACCCTAGTGGCTGAAGATGGCTTTTTAGGACACTTAAAATTAGAACGGACAAAAATTTGACTCAGACATAATTAATAAAAACCAGTTACTATATAGAAAGCAGACTCCCTATATTCTTAAATAGATAATAGGCTTTATCTAGGACATGAAAAAAAAAGTAAGATTCTAATTATGTACGTTCTTTCTTTTAAAATAAAGGGATATAATGTGCAGCGAGTTTTAACATGTACCATTTCTGAGTTTTACTCAGACGTAATTTAAAAATGTGAATGACCCTGACTTGTCAGCTTAGAGACAATCACAGAATTCATCAGTTACATTACATTTTCACCAAGGGGGGTGGGGGGGGGGAGGAATTTAGGTTAATCCACCTGGCTGTAAAAATAGACTTGTGCACTGTTAAAATAGTACACTGCCTCATTATTATTCTAGTCTCAAAGGCTTAAACAAGCTCAGCAAGCAAGATGTCTATTTTCCCTGCTCTCTCAACAGGGTATCAATTTTGAACACAGAAAGTGACCATTCGGTAAACAAGACCCTGATCTCACTGAGTCTTGGCCCCCCACCCAAGGGGAAACTTCTTATCTCTGAAAGGTTAATCAACTCCTCACACACACCTCCATTTCTCATTATAATGTTTTTAGGGGAGCTAATTTACCAAATAAGTCCACGAAAAGGTTCTTTTTAAATCCTATGTCAGAACCTTACTGTATGGCACAGGGAACTCTACTCTATGCCCTCTGGTGACCTAAATGGGAAGGAAATCCAAAAGAGAGGGGATATAGGTAAACGTATAGTCAATTCACTTTGCTGCACAGCAAAAACTAACACAACACTGCAAAGCAACTGCACTCCCATCGAAAAATAAATAAATGAACCCTATACTAGATGCTGTACTGTCAAGGCAAAGGTGACATCAAGAAATTAAGTATCAGTGTTCCCTGAGGTTACCCTCAGCATCACATACTTGCTGAGTGTAAAGAAAATGTGTTTTTATAGCTACTTTCAAATGAGTACCACAAAACAGGAGTTAAAATCATCTACTGGGATGCTTTCTGCACGGGAAAATTGCTTCCGCCTGGCCTTCATTATAGCAGTCTTATGGCAGCCTTCAGGACAGATCAAAATTATATCAGCCTCATCTGAGTAAAGGTCTTTGCCGTAGAACTTGTGATCACAGCGCACTGAAGTTCTAGCCTTCCTCAATTTGATTTTGTCCAGTGCTTACAAGATTTCATTTGCCCTATATAAGCTAATTTAGAATAATCAGTATATATGTGTCTAACACAGTTTTAATATATGGTCTATATAAAAACCAGGTGTCTCCATGTAGTACTTTAACACGGTCAACAGAATTTTAAATAAAATAAGAAACCCCCTTCACAAACAGTTCCCCTACTTTAACAGGAAAGATGGGTGTGGAAATGGAACAGCAGCAGATACAGCAGAGATAAAGTCTGTCGCTGACTTACACATCTGCTTTGCCACTTTCCATCTCAGTAGTTAAGCTAAAAAGAGCTGAGTTTTGGAAAGTTCCGTGTGCTTTTGCCAAATTGCTTAAATTGTTCACAATGAGCCATCCCTCCCTCAAAGATTACTAATCCTGCTGTTTACACGAAGATTATCACAGTTGTGACAAGAGAAACCCAGCTTCCACACTTTTTTCAAACCTGAAATGTCTTCCGTCGACTACAACACTATGGACCACACATCCTCCTGACTACAAAGTCATCAGAAAAAGATCTTCATCTTCCTTTGCAGTTAACAGTGTATTAGTCAGCAGCCATCTCTCAACAAACGTCTAACTTTGGGTAACCAAAGATTTTTTATTGTCAATATTTTCTTACAAATGCAGTTTCTAGTTATTTTCACTACAAACTGTTATGGAACTTTTAAGAAAGTGCAGAAAAAGAGAGGGAGAATTCTTTCGTGGGGAGGGGAGAGCGGGCTGGATGCTGGAGATAAGTATTACTCCACTAAATGTACTTAATCCGAAAAAATTAAATCATTTTGTTAAACTGATTAACAGATGCGAGCACGATCCTACCTCCTGAACTTTAAGCAGAGGCTGGCACTCAACGACTAAGATCGTGCAAGAGAGCAGTTAGCGCAAAGAACACCTTCAGGCAATCCTCGCCCGAACAAATGCCAGGCGGAGGAGGTGCAGTTCTAAACGGCAGTTCAATCAGTCAAGGGGAGAGCCAAGTGTTCAACCTGGACGATCAAACATCCCTAAAAGAGCAAAGCGATCCCCGAGGCAGGTGAGGCTTCCTCTCTCCGGAGGGACCGGCCCGCAGGCTGAGGCCTCCCTCCCTGTTCGAGCATTACATGGTTCGTCTCCGCTGCTCACTCTGAAAAGCTATTTTCGCCCACAGCCAAAATCAGCAACAGCAAATTACACAGCAAACAATGGAGAGGGCGCCTGCTCCTCACGACTAGAAACTCTGTACAGGCAGCGCGCAAGACCGACTTTTCACTGGGGCAAAGCCCGGAGGAGCGGCCGCGAGAAACCGGGAAGCGGGGTCTGCCGCCTGTCCACGCTCCGGCCGCGCACAGCCCAGAGCCCGAAAGCCCCGACGGCTGGGGAGGCGCGGCGGCTGCACTTGAGTTTAGGAAGCTGGGAGGCCGAACGCCCGGGACACGACCACGCGGGCGGCGGGATCCCCTCGCGTCTGGCCCCGCGCGGCGAGCGCTCCCTGGCGGAGAGGGCGGCGGAGCGCCGGTCGTCGAGGAGACCCTGGCGCGGCGGGACAGACGAGCTGCGGTGGGCCTGGGCTTGGCGCTGCTCCCACCCCGGAGGGGAACTGGAGGTCTCGGAACCGCGCGGGCCGAGCTCCCACAGCCCCCTTCCCGTGCCCGTCAGCCCGAAAGGTGCAGGGAAGTCCGGGCTCGGAGCCGCAGGGAAGGGAGGGAGGGAGCCGGCGAAACGCGCAGGGCGGGGTCGTCCCCGCGGGAGCCCACGCCCACCCAACCTCGCCCCTGGGAGGGCGCCCCCACCGCCACAGCGACCGCGACCCTCACCCTTCTCTTGTAGTGGTGGTGCCGGCCCGGGTCGGAATAGGTCCGGTCCACGGTGAGCGCCGTGTCGCTGCCCGGCATCTCGGCGCTGGCGCCGGGAACTTTCCCGGGGTCCAGTGCCGCCGCGCCGCGAGCTGCCGGCGTGCTCGGGCTCGGGCTTGGGCTCGCCCGGGGGAGCCTCGGCCAGGGGGCGGTGCGGGCTCCCGCAGCTGCTGCCAACACCCGCGCGGCCGCCCTGCGCCGCCGCCACTGCCGCTGCCGCGGAGTGGGGAGGGCGGGGGAGGCGGGGCCGGGAGGCGAGTCTCCGCCCCCTCCGGTCTCTGCCGCGCCCCCTGCGCGCCCCGCCCTCCAGAGACCCTCTCCAGGTGCCTCGGCTCTGCCTCCCTCGCTTGCTTACTTACTTACTTACTGGATGACACCTCCTTCCACACTGCCCTCTTTTCACTCAAGAGATGACTGGCATCTCCACTATTTGTTGACTTACCTGATGAAAGATGGATTTTGGTCAAGATGTTGAGGTATGCCTTTAATGCTTCCTTTCACGTCACTGGTATTCAACATGCACTTATGGGACATCGTGCTAGGCCCTGGGGTAGGGATCAGAATTCTTTTTTTGTGTCTGAGGTCTTTTTTTTTTTTTTTTTAAAGGGCTCATGTTTTTCTTCTGATTCCACTGAGCAAAGACTACACTTCCCCTTAAACAACCATCTATAATGTTACGTATTTTTATTTTGCAAGTCTGGCTCACCTTTATGTTGGAAACTACTTGAAAACCAAGATACATCTTTTCATTTTAGTATTCCCTATTTCGAGTGAAGAGTTCCTCCCCACAAGAAATATGGAGTCTAGAGGAGACAGTGAAAACACTTCGTCTGGTTATAGACAGTGTACCAGTGGGAGAATGAGTTGAAATGCTGAAAGTGCAGCTGCTCCAGAGAAGAGTTAGAGTTAGACCTTACCAGCCCAGAAGGAGGAGGATTGTGATCCTCTCCTTCAAAGGGCTGAGGGGGAAGGGAAGTGCAGGCAGAAGAAAAATCCTGAGCATAAAAATAAAGGTGCATGCTAAGTCACATCCAACTCTGGGCAACCCCTATGGACTGTACACCGCCAGGCTCCTCTGTCCATGGGATTCTCCAGGCAAGAATACTGGAGTGGGTTGCCATGCCTTCCTCCAGGGGATCTTCCCCACCCATAGATGGAACTCACATCTCTTACCTCTACCTACACTGGCAGATGGGTTCTTTACCACTAACGCCACCTGGGAAGCCCCAAAAACAAAGGTACATTCGGAAAACCTCAAGCCATCAGTTTAGGGAGTCTCTTCAGGGACAGAAAGACTGGATGGAAAAAGTAGGTGGCGACCATGTGGTGCAGAGCTCTACTTCAAGGCTAATTAGTTCAGCCCTATTGTTGGATACTGGGAGAGCTGCTGGAGGGTTGTAAAAGGGGACAAGACAATATCAGGATGGAAGGTAAAGAAGAAGAAATATCTAATAGCTGTGAGATGCACTGATTAAAGATGGGTAAGGGACACTGGCTAGAAGGCTACTGCAAAAATTGAGAACAGCTTCAGTGTCCTTCAGAAGGGGATTGAGTAAATTACAATATAGACATCCAGCTAAGTGCTGCTGCTGCTGCTAAGTTACATCAGTCATGTCCAACTCTGTGAGACCCCATAGACGGCAGCCCACCAGGCTCCCCCGTCCCTGGGATTCTCCAGGCAAGAACACTGGAGTGGGTTGCCATTTCCTTCTCCAGTGCATGAAAGTGAAAAGTGAAAGTGAAGTCACTCAGTTGTGTCTGACCCTCAGTGACCCCATGGACTGCAGCCCACCAGGCTCCTCCATCCATGGGATTTCCCAGGCAAGAGTACTGGAGTGGGTTGCCATTGCCTTCTCCAGTGTTAGGTGCTTGTAATAGAATGGCAGCTCTCAATGTATAGCTACAGAAATATCTCTAACATATCTGGTTAGTAAAAAGCAATGTGCAGAATAATATATATATATAGTATTCCACCATTTATATAAAAACTATATATATATGGTTAAATAAGCATAGCATATTTTGGGGAGAATTAACATGAAACTAGAGAAATAGACAAGAAACTGATGGCAGGAGATAGGAACTAGGTAGCTAGAAGGAACGGATGAAGGTTTATTTCTCACCGTATATGCTTTTTGAACTTGAAAGCTTGAATTGTGTGCATATATTGACTATTTATTTTGTTTGTTTTTTGTTTTTTTATATTGACTATTTAAAAACTGAAATAAAACATATCTTTTATTGGAGCAGGGTTTGGGGGAGAATGGATACATACACATGTATGGCTGAGTCCCTTCACTGTTTACCTGAAACCATCATAACATTGTTAATTGGCCTTACCCCAATATAAAATAAAAAGTTCTAAAAAAGGCAAAGATTTCTACATACATACATACATATATATATATATATATATATATATATATATATATTTTAACGAAGAGGACAAATTTATCAAAACTAACTTAAGAAATGGAAAACTCCATAGAGTCCTAAAATCATTCAAAAATTAAATCAACATTTTAAAATACTCCCCATATATGAAACAACTCCACCAGTCCCAGAAAGTTTTTCAGGTGAGTTATTCCAAAGCAGAGAAGAGAGATTTCAAATGTGAATGTGTGTATGACCTTAGCTAGGGTGGCCACAGAAGGCCTCCATGATAAGGTAACATCTGAGAAGAGATCTAGGAAGAAGGGGAGCTAGCCACGTAGATGTCTAAAGACTGTTGATGGAAGAAATAGCAAGTATTGATATAAAGTCCCCAAAGCAGGAACATTTGGGAGTGTTCAGGAAGAGCAAGGAGGCCAGTGTTGCCTGGAACAACAGTCGATGAAATCAGAAACATTTCAAAGGACCAGGTCATATAGGGTAATTTAGACCATTTTAAGAACTTTGAGTTTAATTCTGAGAAAGATGGGAATATCTGAAATTTTCTAAGCAAATGCTCTGTCTTTTCACTTGGGAGGAAAAAAAAAACCTGATCCCTACCTCAAGGCATACAAAAAATCAGTATCAGACAGATTAAAGACCTAAAGGAGAAAATGCAATTTTTAAAACTGCTGAAAGAAAGTGGAAGAATATCATTCTGATCTCAAGTCATAAAAAGTAGTTCACAAAAAACATAAACCATAAAGATTCAACTACACTGTTTTAATTTTTCTGCTCATGAAAAAAAAATAAAGTGAAAAGATAAGCCACAAACAAAATGAGCTGAAAATAATCAATATAGATGAATTTCATCAACAATACTGAGAAACAAAAGAAAGCAAACCACATAAAACTGCCTGTTGTGAGATTCTATTCAAGTAAAGTTGAAATAGGGAGAATAAATGGCATTTTTAGGAGAACAAAGATATATAGCTAAGCTATTAAGAAAAGTTAACAGCATGATATACACAAATTTCAGGAGAGTACCTCTATCGTGGAGATAAAGAAGGAGTCAAGAGGAAAGGGAAACAAGATTATAAATAATGCCATATTTACTGAATGGCTATTGTTATACTAGATATGTTTTCATGCCTACACATATACACAATATTTCATAATTTAAAATTCTAAAGATAACAAAGACTCAAAAGACAGATGTGATGATGGCATCCTTAATCCTGGATTTAAGTCACCAGTGGAGTACCTACTTATATACACAAATGTAATGAGCACCGAAGAATTGATGCTTTTGAACTGTGGTGTTGTAGAAGACTCTTGAGAGTCCCTTGCACTGCAAGGAGATCCAACCAGTCCATTCTAAAGGAAATCAGTCCTGGGTATTCACTGGAAGGACTGATGTTGAAGCTGAAACTCAATACTTTGGCCACCTGATGCGAAGAGCTGACTCATTTGAAAAGACCCTGATACTGGGAAAGATTGAGGGCAGGAGGAGAAGGGGATGACAGAGGATGAGATGGTTGGATGGCATCACCGACTCAATGCACATGGGTTTGGGTAAACTCCGGGAGTTGGTGATGGACAGGGAGGCCTGGCGTGCTGCGGTTCATGGAGTCGCAAAGAGTTGGACACGACTGAATAACTGAACTGAACTGAATAACAATTTACAAGTATAAATCTTGATATAAAGGCAAGACAGTCTGCTGTTATTGTCTTTATGCCAACGTAATCTTATAAAGATCCATTCTGAAATCGGTAAGAGTCTGTCTCTGGGTTTTTCCTCTTCATTTGCCTGATGCCTCATTTTTTCAGGTACCTAGGACTGTAGAAATTATATTGATCAGGTGTACGCATGTACATGTGTGTGTAACTGTATCTGTGTGTAACTTTAGAGAGGCCAGACCTAAGTAAGGTCTCTGACAAGCCAAGATTGGGCTTTGGTTAGTGTGACAGCAGGCAGCTATTTTCCATTTCTATTACTGTCTTGGTGTTGCTTAGAAGAACTCCATTCTGGTAAGAAACGCTGATCCTCCACAAAAAGAATGAATTAAAACTATATTAGGCTCACTTCAATTTCAATTAACAGAGGATGTTCTTTTTTAGATCATTTTATTTCATAAGCCAGTTGCCCAAAAGCTGCTCTACTGGGCACTCATACAAAATAATGTTTTAAAAAACCCAAATTAAATAGCACAAGAGCAAGCTCCCCAGAAAAGAAAGAAAACAAGCCGTGTGGATCACCATTGGCTCTCTTTTTTGGAATTAGAACCCATGGGGAATATAGACCATGTGCCTTCTTTTGCAGGCAATGCCTAAGGTTTTGTCAGACTCAGGGGGAGAGAGAGCGAGAGAGAGAGGACACACATTTTTTCTTCAACATAAGAATTATCTGTGCCTCTGATAACAGCCTCCAAAAGCCTCTCTCTGCAAAAGGTAATTAAATTTTTTTTTTTTAAACCGCACCTTTAAAGTAGAAAATGCAATCAGAACAATACGGAAAATAAAAGTACAAAATCTAGGGTGTAAAGTAAGAATTTACTTCCAAACTGTAAGGCACAATAACGCAGCATGTTCTCAGCAGGAAAGAAGTGAACTGGGTCATTCCAGCCATAATAGTGTAAAATAGTGAGAAAAGGCTTCGCAAAAGAGATAGGATTGTACTGGATTCTCACAGTACGTATTTGTTGTTTTTGCCTGCCACAGCATTCAGCCTCTTATTCTCAAAATATTAACAGTATCTGGATTTTTCTTTTGGGATCCACTCCACCCCCACCCTCAATTCAAGTAATTTAGGTGAGACTGACCACGCCGGACCTCTGCCTCCAGGAAGAGGCACGTGATCCAGACTTGGCCAATCAGAGTTGCTTCAACTTGCGCAGAAAGAGGCTCATGACCCAGTCAGAGCCAATCAGAGTCTCCCCTGAGACTTCTGCTGTAACTACTGGGAAAGAACTGAGCCCATCAAGTTGGCACTAGGTTCAGCCGGTAGAATATAAGCCTGCTGCTGTGGTGGGCATTCCTGCTATATGTTGTAGTCATACAAACACAACTTCCTTTCCGAGGAAAACAGCCATGAAAGGGGAAAGACTCATCGCTAAATTGTTGGAGCACCGAATCCAGCTTTTCCCACTATCTACTGCCACGCGACAGCTCACCCTAAGATATACTGGCTTACAACAACTACCATTCATTTGCTTATGAATCTGCATTTTGAGCAACTCTGC
The DNA here is from genome assembly GCF_016772045.2 of Ovis aries. Taxonomy (NCBI): domain Eukaryota; kingdom Metazoa; phylum Chordata; class Mammalia; order Artiodactyla; family Bovidae; genus Ovis; species Ovis aries. Next base: position 130,893,213 of record NC_056056.1, read on the forward strand.
GAAGTTTGTCTTTTCTCTGCTCCTTGTGATACTGGCTGGAGCTAGAGTATCCAAGATGGCTTTACTCACCTATCGGCACCAAGAGGAATGGGGATGGCTGGAATACCTGGGGCTGGCCAGGAGGCCTCTATCTCAATTTGTATATGTTTATATATTTAAACAAAATATTTTTTATATTTCATAGTCTCCTTTCTTCCCGGGCTCCCCTCACTCTATTGGAATAGCTGGACTTATTTACATGGTGAGTGGTTTTCAAGAGATCAAAACCAAATGATGCCAAACCTCTTAAGGGATAGCCTGGAGTTGGCAGGGTACCACTTCTGTCACATTCTATTGGTTAGAATGAGTCAAAAGCCTAGACCAGGCTCAAGGGGAGGAGAAGTAGCATCCACTCTTGACTGGAGTAGTAGGCACACGCAGGGATGGGAGAATTGTTGGATGCCATCATGGCAGGCGATCCACCACACCAGATGTGGCTAGGTCCTCCCCTCCTTTCTGGTTATACGAGGCAAGGCATTTCTTTTTACTTAAACCAGTTTTTAAAACCCTAATACAACATTTCATGCTGGGTCTAGATAGACAGGAGTGAGAAGGGTGGCATTGCAAGAGAAAGCAGGACCTAAGGACAACATAAATAGAAGAAGAGTGAGCAGAGAATTCTGGTGAGGACACAGTTTTTATCAGGCCACTAGTTGAGCTTTCCTTGGTCAGTCCATGCCAGATGACCTCCTAGACTCTTGAACTAATTACAGTCCATACCTCTTGTTTGAACACAAAAGTTATCTTATCACATTATTTAAATATTTTGTGTGGTGTTTTGTATGTGCCCTCCCCCAACTAGATTATAGGTTACCTGAAGGAAAAAATGATGCCTTCTAGGTAAGTGTGTACAGTTCTGGTTCCTAACATAGTATCACATATTCAATGCATACTTGCTGAGTGAATGGATAGATTCAACATTTATCAAATGCCTAGTTATTTTCCCAGCACTAGGGTTTTAAAAATGAGTAAGAGGTAAGCAAAAGGTAGCTTTTGCCCTCCAGGGGTTGGGATGAAAATGTGTTGAACAATGAGTGTTACTAATTTTCATATACTAAGTAGTTACTGAAATTGTGAACTCTGCGATTGCTTATTGAGCATCTTTGATGTGATGGGCTCTGTTCCTGGTGCTAAGGATATAAAAATGAATAAGAGGGATGTCCCTGGTGGTCCGGTGGTTAAGTATCTGCCTTTCAATAGAGGGGACACAAGTTTGATCCTTGGTCTGGGAGCTAATACATATGCCGAGTGGCACCTAAGGTCGTGCACCACAGCTACTGAGCCCATGCACCTAGAAACTGTGCTCCACGATAAGAGAAGCCTCTGCAATGAGGCCTGCATACCGTAACTTGAGAGAAACCCCCACTCGCCGAAACTAGAGAAAGCCTGTGTGCAGCAAGAAAGACCCAGTGTAGCCAAAAATAAATAAATAAATTTTTTTAATTAAAAAAAAAAGAGGATGACATGGTCCAATCCTGAAAGGCTATCCCATTTAGACAAGGAGACAGACTTCAAAAAAAAAAAAAAAAGGTTACTATGAATGCAAAGATAGTTATATCCTTGGTACCCTGGGGGGCAAAGGGAAAAAGTTGTCTCCTGGTGAAACTCACTTCCTTAGTTATGTTAGGCTTCATGTCACTAGCAGGGAGAAGGAATTAAATACAAAAGAAAGTGTGACTTTAAAGATGAAAATGTAAGCCTCTTATAAAGTAAAGGAAAATGTATTTCCTTTCATATAATATTTTGATTTAATAGTAGCAGGAAGTTTCCTTCTCCAGGGAAAATATGTAAGACAAAAAGTACAGCAAGCTTTTCTCCTAAGGATTTAAGGACAGAGAGTGGAAAGAGAATAAATCAGATTTTTAAAATTTATTCAAATAGCTTAATGTGAATGCATGCTGATATATATTAAAAATATATATATATATAACTTGTTTATATCCCAGACCAGAAGCTTCCAGGGCTGATACAAATATAAATCTCTAATTTTAACTACCTGATTTACAGCCAACTGGAAATGACCACTTTTAATGTTTATACTTAATTTTCAAGATAGCATGTTCTATATAACTGTAAGAAAACAATTGCTGCTATTTATTTAGCATTAGCAATCATCTGGCACAGAAACCCATAACTTCCACTTGGCAAGATTTTGATAAAAACAGGAAAGTAGAAAGATTCAAACTTTGCAGGCTTGTGAACTTGCCTTCTAAGTTTCCTTTTTTTTTTTTTTAAATTTAACAATGTCATGCTACTGATTTCTCAAGACCAATGAAATCTTGTTTCAATTTTTTAATTGACTGATGATTGCTTTACAATGTTAGTTTGATTTCTGTCATACATCAACATGAATTAGCCATAGGTGTACATGTGTCCTCTCCCTCTTGAATCTCCCTCCCACCTCCTGCCCATTCTCACCTCTCTGTGGTATTACAGAGCCCCCGTTTGAGTTCCCTGAGTCATACAGCAAATTCCCATTGGCTATCTACTTACATACGTTAGTGTGTATGTATGCGTGCTACTCTTTCCATGCATCTTGCCCTCTCCCTCTTCTCCCTCACCCTTATCCATAAGTCTGTTTTCTATTCCTTGTCTTCATTGCTAACAGCAATGAATCTTAAAGAGGATTCTACATGGAGATTTCAAGTGTTCAAGAAACTGATCCCTAACATTTATCTTCCCTGAAGACATGAAGCTACATTAAGAAGTACAAAAATGTATTTTACCTCATCAAAATTAAAAACTTTTGCTTTGTAAAAACCTTGTTAACAGGATGAAAGGACAGAATACAGATGGGGAGAAATATTTGCAAAACCACAAATGCAACAAATTACCTGGATTAGTATCCAGAATATATAAAGAACTCTCAAAACTCAGCAGTAAAAAAAAAAAAAATAAACAATTCAACTGGATTAAAAAAAGGCAGAGGAACCAGAAGTCAAATTGCCAACATCCGTTGGATCATAGAAAAAGCAAGAGAATTCCAGGAAAGCACCTATTTCTGCTTCATTGGCTACACTAAAGCCTTTGATTCTGTGGATCACAACAAACTGCGGAAAATTCTTCAAGAGATGGGAATACCAGACCACCTTACCTGCCTCCTGAGAAATCTACATGTGGGTCAAGAAGCAACAGTGAGAACCGGACATGGAACAACAGATTGGTTCTAAATTGGGACAGGAGTCCGTCAAGGCTGTATATTGTCACCCTGCTTATTTAACTTCTATGCAGAGTACATCATGCAAAATGTTGGGCTGGAGGAAACACAAGCTGGAATTAAGACTGCAGGGAGAAATATCAGTAACCTCAGATATGCAGATGACACCACCCTTATGGCAGAAAGTGAAGAGAAACTATAAAGAGCCTCTTGATGAAAGTGAAAGAGGAGAGTGAAAACTCTGGTTTAAAACTCAACATTCAAAAAACTAAGATCATGGCATCTGGTCCCATCACTTCATGGCAAATAGATAGGGAAACAATGGAAACAGTGAGAAACTTTATTTTCTTGGGCTCCAAAATCACTGCAGAAGGTAACTGCAGCCATGAAATTAAAAGACGCTTGCTCCTTGAAAGAAAAGCTATGACCAACCTACACAGAATATTAAAAAGCAGAGACATTACTTTGCCAGCAAAGGTCCGTCTAGTCAAAGCTATGGTTTCTCCAGTAGTCATGTATGGATGTGAGAGTTGGACCATAAAGAAAGATGAGCACCGAAGAATTGATGCTTTTGTTTTTAACTCTTGAGAGTTCCTTAGACTGCAAGGAGATCAAACCAGTCATCCCTAAAGGAAATCAGTCCTGAACATTCATTGGAAGGACTGATGCTGAAGCTGAGGCTTCAATACTTTGGCCACCTGATGTGAAGAACTGACTCACTGAAAAGACCCTGATCCTGGGAAAGATTGAGGCCAGGAGGAGAAGGGGACAACAGAGGATGAGATAGCTGGATGACATCACCAACTCAATGGACATTAGTTTGAGCAAGCTGTAGGAGTTGGTGATGGACAGAGAAGCCTGGCGTGCTGCAGTCCATGGGGTCACAAAGAGTCAGACATGACTGAGTGATTAAACTGAACTGAAAAATGGGCAAAAGACATGAATAGATATTTCATCAAGGAAGATACACAGATAGCAGGTCACATATGAAGAGATGTTCAGTGCTATTAGCCATTCAGTTCAGTTCAGTTGCTCAGTCGTGTCCGACTCTTTGCGACCCCATGAATTGCAGCACGCCAGGCCTCCCTGTCCATCACCAACTCCCAGAGTTCACTCAGACTCACGTCCATCGAGTCAGTGATGCCATCCAGCCATCTCACCCTCTGTCGTCCCCTTCTCCTCCTGCCCCCCAATCCCTCCCAGCATCAGAGTCTTTTCCAATTAGTCAGTTCTTCGCATGAGGTGGCCAAAGTACTGGAGTTTCAGCTTCAGCATCATTCCTTCCAAAAGAAATCCCAGGGCTGATCTCCTTCAGAATGGACTGGTTGGATCTCCTTGCAGCCCAAGGAACTCTCAAGAGTCTTCTCCAACACCACAGTTCAAAAGCATCAGGAAATGCAAATTAAAACCTTAATTGAGACATCACAACCTACATATGAGAACCTATCAGATTGGTAATAATGAAAAATAGTGATAGCACTAAATTCTGGCAAGGATATGGAGAAACTAAATAATTCATACATTTCTGGCAGGAATGTAAAATGGTACAATCTCTCTGGAAAATAATTTGGCATTTTTCTATAAAACTAAATATGCAAATACCATATGACTCAGCAATTACACTCTTAAGTCATTTATCCCAGGGAGAAGAAAACATGTTCACATTAAAACCTACACAAAAATGTTCATAGTAGCTTTATTCATAAAAGCCCCAAACTAGAAATGGCCCAGGATGGCCTTCAGCAGATAAATGGTTCAACACACTGTGGGACATCCATACTATGAAATGCTACTTAGCAAGAAAGTGGTATACATAAATGATATACAACTTGGGTGAATGCTCAGGGAATTATGCTGAATGAGAAAAGCTAATCTTCCAGAGGTTATATACCACATGATGATTTCATTCATGTAGCATTCTTGAAATGACAAAATCATAGAAATGGAAACAAGATTGGCGATTGCCAAGGATTAGGAACTGGGTGGGGAGGAAGGGGGATGCAGGAGGAGGTGAATAGAGTGATAAAAGGGCAACACCAGGGATCCTGTGATGATGGAAGTCTTCTGTATCTTGACTGTAGTGGCACAGTACTCATCCATGTGATAGAGCTGCAGAGAACTAAACACACACACACACAGAATTGTCCCTCAGTATCCGGGGCATTGGTTCCCGGACCCACTGCAGATACCAAAACGCACAGATGCTCCCATAGTCAACCCTCAATATCCATAGTTCCACATCCTCGGATTTAACCAACTGCAGGTACAGTATGGAATGTGTTCACTGAAAAAATATCTGTGTATTAGTCGACCCACGCAGCTCAAATCTGTGTTGTTCAATGATCAATTACACAAGCAAAATGGGAAAAAAAATCTGATTAAGGTTGTGAATTGTTTCAATGCTACCATGTTATTTGTAGTACTACTTCTACAAAAGATGTTACTTTTGAGGAAATTAGGTAAAAGGTACCCGGGATCTCTCCGTATTGTTCCTATAACTACATGTGACTGTATAGTGATCTCAAAATGAAAACGTTACTGTAAATGTATTTTAGGATTTCCCCAGTGGGTAAGAATCCGCCTGCCAGTGCAGGGTTCGATTCCTGGTCCAGGAAGATTCCACATGCCCCAGAGCAACTAAGCCCATATGCCACGACCGCTAAGCCTGTGCACGCCTAGCACCTGTGCCCACGCAGCAGGAGACGCCACCACGGTGCACTGCAATGAAGAGTGGCCTCCACTCACCACAACCGGAAAGTCCATGAGTGGCAGCAAGTGCCCAGCACAACCAAAAACACATTGTTTTAAAAATAAATAATATAAAATGTATTTTAAATGTAGGTGCAATTGGGATAATTTTCACAGGAAAATCTTTGCGTTTGGGGAAAGGGAAATAACACAGCAAGTGGGAGTGGGTGGTTCAGTTCAGTTCAGTCCAGTCGCTCAGTTGTGTCCGACTCTTTGCGACCCCATGAATCGCAGCACACCAGGCCTCCCTGTCCCAAACCCATGTCTATCAAGTTGGTGATGCCATCCAGCCATATCATCCTCCTGCCCCCAGTACCTCCCAGCATCAGAGTCTTTTCCAATTAGTCAACTATTCGCACGAGGTGGCCAAAGTACTGGAGTTTCAGCTTTAGCATCATTCCTTCCAAAGAACACCCAGGACTGATCCCCTTTAGAATGGACTGGTTGGATCTCCTTGCAGTCCAAGGGACTCTCAACAGTCTTCTCCAACACCACAGTTCAAAAGCATCAATTCTGTGGCGCTCAGCTTTCTTCACAGTCCAACTCTCACATCCATATATGACACCAGGAAAAACCATAGCCTTGACTAGACGGACCTTTGTTGGCAAAGTAATGTCTCTGCTTTTGAATATGCTATCTAGGTTGGTCATAACTTTCCTTCCAAGGAGTAAGCGTCTTTTAATTTCATGGCTGCAGTCACCATCTGCAGTGATTTTGGAGCCCCCCCCAAAAAAGTCTGACACTGTTTCCACTGTTTCCCCATCTATTTCCCATGAAGTGATAGGGCCAGATGCCATGATCTTAGTTTTCTGTATGTTGAGCTTTAAGCCAGCTTTCGGAGAAGGCAATGGCACCCCACTCCAGTACTCTTGCCTGGAAAATCCCATGGACGGAGAAGCCTGGTGGGCTGCAGTCCATGGGGTCGCGAAGAGTTGGACACGACTGAGTGACTTCACTTTCAGTTTTTACTTTCATGCATTGGAGAAGGAAATGGCAACCCACTCCAGTGTTCTTGCCTGGAGAATCCCAGGGACGGCGGAGCCTGGTGGGCTGCCATCTACGGGGTCGCATAGAATCGGATACGACTGAAGCAACTTAGTAGTAGCAGCAGCAGCAAGCCAACTTTTTCATTCTCCTCTTTCACTTTCATCAAGAGGCTTTTTAGTTCCTCTTCACTCTCTGCCATAAGGGTGGTGTCATCTGCGTATCTGAGGTTATTGATATTTCTCCGGGCGGAGTGGGTGGTAGAGAGAATTTTTTCTCTGGAGGAGTGGTAAGAGCAGAGTTCCTCCAGGTTTTGGCCCCTTACCACACCACAGGAGGGGACCAGCTGTAGAGATCGGCAAGTAAGGGCCAGACCATAGGCGGTGTCCATGAATGAGCTCGCCAACAGCAGCCCCCAGTTGCAGTGACACTGTGTCTGAAGCTCTAGTCAACTCTGAAGACTTTGACACCAGGGGCTAGTCCTTTATCCTGAGCCAGCCAGTGCTCCTCATTTTAACAGAAGCCGTCATTCTATGTTTTTGTTTGAATAAATGACTGACGATTAAGAACAACAGACCAAACAGACCGAACAACAACATTTTCAGTAAAATGCAAAAATTCATATTCTCTACATTGAATAGAGAATTTTACTGTTCTGCTGAGGAGTTCCCATATTGGTTTGAGTCTCTGAATTACATTCTGTAACACACAGATGATAACATGAGTGCTATGTTATTTCTAACCTCTTGACCTCCCGTTTACTAGGAAAGTGTTGCATTGTCTGACCACCGTTTATGACTCTTGGCTGTCTGCTCCTGCAGTTTCCTAGAAGCCACAACAATGACAGAAAACAAACCTAGCTGCAAATGCCTTACTTTGTATTCAGCACAAAGTGTTCCTTTTGGTTAAGTCTTTAACTAGAGTCGTGACGCTCAAGGTTCCTACTTCCCTTCACCACAGAGGCAGCAGTGTTCTGATTTCTAGCTGACTTCACGCTATGCATGACCAGCCAAGGAGAATTATTTCTCATCAAACACATACTGAGCCTGAAGGCTGAGCTAGCTTCACTTCAGGAACACAGTGTCTGTGAATTCACTTTGCACTTTATCAATTCACTTTGCAAGATAAGGATGGTGGGAGATGAAACTGCCAGAGAAATCTGATGTGATGTCTAAAACAAGTCCCAGTGCAACCAAAAGGGACGATGCTGCTTGCTGATGCCTTCCTTGTCCACTCCAGTTAACACTCAACGTATCCCTTCTCTGAATTCTGACAGCATCTGTTGCTTCTATCAATCAGTCGATAAACCTTTAAGTAGAAACGTTCTTCTGCTGTTGCAGGGAGGCAGTACCATACACACTGGAGATAGGCACACTGCCTGGATTCTAATCTTGATGTTACTACCCATTTAGCTATAAAGCCTTGGTTCTCTCATTCGTAAGCCAAGAATAATAAAAGAATCTACCTCATTATTGCTAAGGATTAAAAGACATATGAAAAACATTTCAAAATGATGGCTCAATAAATGTCTACAGACAGCAAAACAAAACCTAAAATCTGTCTTCACATGACACATTTTTCTCCTGATCAGTAAGACTTCAATGACCGGCCTTATCCTGGAAAGTATCCTATTAAGGAAGAGGTGCACTTCAATGTCATACCTTATCTTCACAAATTAAGAAGGAGTAGGAGCCTGTGGCCAAGCTCTGGGCCAAGAAAGGTAAACTTCTCTTCACATTAACCTTTGATTCCCTTCATCTTCAAGGTACCTGCTCCCACATATAACACAGAGTTGGTTTTTTTTTGTTTTTTTTTTTTGGCTTGTACAGTTTGATCAAGTAATTCCACTTCTAGGACTCTATCTTAAAACATCTACGCAGGAAAAGTTTTGTAGATGAAGACTGCCCATCACAGTGGTTTATCATTCTGCAAAGTTCAGAGCAATCTAAAGGACTGTTTGTGAAACAGTTGTTTATTTTTTATAAAGATAAAAGGTTGATACAAATTATGATAGTGCTACAGAAAGAGAGTATACCTATTTCAAATTATACTTAGGAAGAATGTGTAAGCATATGGGGAAATGCTTATATAATAATATTATACAAAAAAATCAGGATAACCCTAATTTGTCAGACTGACAAAAATTTAAAATGTATTCTAGTTTAGCACTGGCAATGACCTGGAGCAGCAGGAACTCTTACATATTGGAGGTGGGAACATAAACAGGTACAACCCCTCTGAAGCACCATCTGGCATTGTTTCATAAAGTTGAGGCCATGCCTATCCTATGAGTCAACCTCTCCACTCATCAGTATGTATCCTAGAGCAGCAGTCCCCAAACTTTTGGGCACCAGGGACTGATTTCGTGATTTCCTGGGAGACAATTTTTCCATGGACCAGAGGTTAGGGGGATGGTTTTGGAATGCTTCAAGTACATTCCATTTGTTGTGCACTTTATTTCTAATCCAGTGCCATTGCTGATCTGACAGGAGGTATCAGCCTCCTGAAAGGAAGTTCGGGACCCCTTTCCTAGAGGAGACTAGTCAACCAGAACAGAAAGACAAGGATGTTCAACATGGTAAGAGTCCCCAGCAGGAAATAACCCAACTGTCATCAACAACAAATGGGTAAATTGTAGAAGTTGTATTTGAGAATTATATTTTCCAATTAATGTCTGTCATCTGTTGCTGAAAATCAAATGCATGACAATGCTAACTACAGCCTATTTCTCATTATCTTAACTAGTTTTTACAAAGTTGTAAAAATTGGCTGTTTGGTTGTAGGTAGCCAAACTGATGGACCCAGAGTCAAACAAAATGCCCAGTATAAAGTATCATAAACGCTAATTCTCCCTGCCCTACCCCAAATGTTCAGAGCAAAATGATTAGCAGAAGCCCTGAAACATGTTGCTACTGAAGAGTAAGGAAGAAAATCTTCCTCTGCTGCTTCTGTGTCTTCCTATGGCGTCTGTCCAGTACTCTGTACAGAGTCAGTAACAGACGATCGTTATTATTGTCTTCTGGATAATATGGAGTAGGAGCAGCCTACTCCATCTGCACTGGAATTTTAAATACATCAGCTCTGAGTTATGCCAAGCCCCTTCCCTGCCCCCATCTCTGTGATAGTACATGCTATTATTTTTTCATTTTGCTGAGTGGCAACTGGGTCTCTAAATAAGTTATCTGACCAAGGGTATTCAGCTAATAAATGGCAAAAGTGGAGTCCAAATTCCAGGCCGATTTGAAATCAAAGCCCACTTAGGTATAGATCCTTGGACAATTTATTTAACCTTTCTAGGCCCCGGTTTCCTCACCTGTAGAGTGGGGATAACTGCAACCATTAACATCGAACCCAGTTACTGTCTCTTAACCAAAGACCTATACTGGCATTGCTAAGACAAGGAACAAGGAAGAACCTCAAGGCATCTGGAAACTCCACTGATGCCTGGCACCTCACTTGACATGCAGTTCATATGAAGCTGCTCCCCACCTCCCGCTTGATCTTTTCCTGCACCTCTTGAAGAATTTAATGAACAGCAGCACTGTTAATAGGCCCATGGAGATGATTTCTATTTTCTAAGCTTCTTGTTTCCTGTTCTCTCCTTGAAAGAAAATGAGCAGAGCTTTTAAAATTCAAAATTACGTCATTGGGACTTTATCTGAAGGCTCCTTGTAAATCTTTTTTTTAAAAATCATTTCCAAGCACTTTTAGCTTTCCCGTTTTTCATTTCAAAATGCAAAATGAGAACTCAATTCTCAGATCACTGTGGAAGGGAAGGCTAAATTTCCTACCAGTATTTAGAAGTACTCACCATCCTAGCTGACATTGTTGAAAGGTATTCTACAGTTCTATTATTTCTTATTGCTCCTTGCCAGATCAGCTGTGGCTGATGCACTCCCAGCCAGTATTTCTGACATTCCATTGAGGGAATGTCTTTCACAAAAGAAAAAAAAAAATTGCTACCCTAGGCACAAGATTTAAAATAGCTAACAAAGCATCATGGAGGGTACCCAGCTGGTAGCCATCCCTGCTTATGAGCATGAACATGCACTTAACATGTGCACACACACACACATGAATTATCAGAAGTTACCAAAAATGCAACAGGGTTTGGTCATTTGGAGTTAAAAACAATAATAACCCTTTCAACTGTGAAAAGGGACTCTTGGAGGTAATAAGAGGAAAAACAAACAAACATGATAAAAGACAAAATAATTTATAAAGCTTGATTTGGAATTTCTGTTCCCAAAGAAGAAGAAAATCCATAAATATCACTGTGGCCTCCTGACGCTCATAATTGTAAAACTGTTCTCTAGACACAGCTCCAGAGAAGGTGATGGCACCCCACTCCAGTACTCTTGCCTGGAAAATCCCATAGACGGAGGAGCCTGGTAGGCTGCAGTCCACGGGGTCACAAAGAGTCGGACACGACAGAGCGACTTCACTTTGACTTTTCACTTTTATGCATTGGAGAAGGAAATGGCAACCCACTCCAGTGTTCTTGCGTGGAGAATCCCAGGGACAGCGGAGCCTGGTGGGCTGCCGTCTATGGGGTTGCACAGAGTCGGACACCACTGAAGCGACTTAGCATCAGCAGCAGACACAGCTCTACTAAGATGAAGTTTTTCCCAAGCTTGATTAGTTCCATCTGATCCTTTTACAAGTGGAATTACATTTTGTCAATTCAAAAATGGCATAATGTCTTAGATACAAGCCGTTAGAATACAGGTTATCAATTAGAATGTATATTATTCATAAAATTCCAGTGCACAAGCACCTACTTAAATTATTGTGTTTAAAATATTTTTCCTCATTGAGATAAAGATTAACTGCATAATAAATGACTGTCTAGTACTGCAGTGTCCAACACAACAGACACTAGCCACATGTGGCCCGTGAGCACTTGAAATGTGCCTACTGGGACTGAGGAGCCGAATTTTTTATTTAATTTTAATTAAATTGCATTTTGAAGATTTAGTACCCCCAAACGCAAAATATTCATTAATATTTTTGGTACTGACTACCTGTTAACATAAACAACAAAGGCCATTTTTATTTAGTTGCCAAAATGTGAAAACACAGAGGTTGACCAGTATTCTCTAAATCTCATTACAGAAAATATGAGACAGATATAAACATACTATTATTTATGCATACCTCTTTCTCCTCAAATGATCTCTCAGGTCAAAATTAATCTTCCTTCCCTGCTAGCATGTTATGTATAATTTTAGTACCATATTTATGACAGTCTAATATTTTTATTGACCACATCAGACGGCTTGCAGGATTTAAATTCCCCTATCAGGGATTGAACTCAGGCCCAAGGCGGTGAAAGTATGAAGCCTTAACCACTGGACTGCCAGGGAATTCCTGACAGTCTAATTTATATTAAATAAACTGTGCATGTCTACTACACCCTCCCTGCTACTGCTGCTAAGTCACTTCAGTCGTGTCCAACTCTGTGCGAGCCCATAGACAGCAGCCCACCAGGCTTCGCCGTCCCTGCAATTCTCCAGGCAAAAACCCTGGAGTGGGTTGCCATTTCCTTCTCCAATGCATGAAAAGTGAAAAGTGAAAATGAAGCCACTCAGTCGTGTCCGACCCTCAGCAACCCCATGGACTGCAGCCTACCAGGCTCCTCCGTCCATGGGATTTTCCAGGCAAGAGTACTGGAGTAGGGTGCCAACTAGACTGTAATTGTTTTGAAATAGGAGGACAAACTTGCTCATTCTAAAACTCTGCCACTCCCCACTGTGGTTCTTACAATGGAAATCCTTTCATAAATGTTTGAGAACTTGAATACAGTGTATACAAGTTTTTTTTTTTTTTAAGTTCACTGTTCTATAAAAGAAAGCCTAAAACTAATAATGAGGAATTCTATGCTCATGGAAGGAAAGATGCAATATCAACTAAATGACAAGTTCCCCTAAGTCAGTTGATAAATGAAACAGAAACTGATTAGTTACCATGACCAGGAATAAGACCAATAGAGAGAGCTCAGAAAGAGAGTCAAGCATATTTAGTAGCATAATCTGTGACAGAGGCAGCATTGTAAATCAGCGGGGAAAGGAAAATACTGGTAGTTCACATGGAGAAAAGGAAAACTGCACTAGAGTCTCACACCAAAATAAAAAAATTCAGGTGCAACTCACCTCTGAAAATTATGTCATATTTTCTACTATTGATGATTCATTGAGATTTCCAAGTGGACTATGTAACGTAAATTACACACTGTGAACACACCATCCCTACCCAATGGTAATAGAAAGGAACAGAAATGAGCACTTTTAAGGACTTATTTTAAAGATGCCCACACAACAGGGTACATAAAACACATTTTTTCTTCTTTAATGTACTGAACCAAGCCAGAAGTCACTGCGGCTGAAGGTCAAAATTTCAGAACTGAGGTAGAGGCCAGTGAATCCATGGAGGGACTCAGTAACTGTGCAAAGTACTTCTAAGGGCTTCTTTGAAGTTAACTCCATAAAGCTGGAACCAAATCCAGCTGCACAGTGACAGCGCTCTACTCTGAAACAGCGCCTCTTGACTCAGCCCCATCTGGGCTGTTTCACTGAGGCAAAGCTCAGTGTGACCCTCACTCACCCAGATCTAAGCCAGTTACTCTCAGTGTAACCCCACGCATCAGACACTCAGAGCAGAGGCAGTGCGATCCCGCATGTCGCAGGGTTTGCTTACACTTTCTGCAGTTCTGAGCAAGTGGTGGAATTTCTTCCCTGACTTCCAGGGAGACCAAAACCCCAAAACCAGGCTTGGAAAGAAAAGAGTGTTTCAAACATGTTGCCTATCAATACCACATGTGCTCAGATCATCTCCGACATGAGTTTATTTCCTGCTTGAAATCCTGTTTTCTAGATCTCATAGCTTCGATTCTCCTGAGCGGTCTTGTAGAGACCTTGTAACACAGATGTGATATTGCTATCACCATTGGTATTAGTTTGTGGGGCTGTCATGACAAAATACCTTCAATGATAGAGTGGCTTCAATAGTAGAAACATATCTTCTCCCAGTTCTGGAAGTCCAAGATCAAAGGACCAACAGGGATTGTTTTCTCTGGGGCCAATCTCCTTGTCTTGCACATGGCAGCCCCCTTGACGCTTTGCCTTTTTCCTTGGTCATCACCCCGTGCCCTTGTGTCCTTGGTGTCTCAGTGTGATCAAAGATCCTCTTCTTACAAGGACACCAGTCAGACTGAAATAGGGCCCAACTCAACAGCCTCATTTTAACTTAATCATCTTAACTTAAAGACCCCCTTTTCCAACACAGTGATGTTCTCAAGTATAAAAGAGTAGGGCTTCAACATGTGAATTTTAGGGGGACACAATGCAGCCCCAAACACCACTTATGTAATGATTAATTTGCCAAATACATGTAAACAGCCATGCTGTGAGGCTGGGAGGAAGAGCAGCTGAGAAGTGGAAGAGAAGGGGTCTCTAAGCCCACAGAGAAACTCCATGACCTGTAGGGGGTGGGGGGTAGGGAATGCCAGATTTCTTTTGTAGAAAACTGCTCATTTTGAATAGGTACTCTCTTAAACTCCCACTTAAATTTCACATAGACTTATGTAAAAGATTTCATGCAAAGAGATAACTAAAGAGGTGTGTGTGTGTGTGTGTGTGTGAGAGTCGCTCAGTCATGTCCACCTCTTTGTGACCCCCATGGACTGTAGCCCACCAGGCTCCTCTGTCCATGGAATCCTCCAGGCAAAAATACTAGAGTGGATAGCCATTCCTTTCTGAAGGAGATCTTCCCAAACCAGGGGTAAAACCTGGATTTGCTGCCTTGCAGGTAGATTCTTCGGAGAAGGCAATGGCACCCCATTCCAGTACTCTTGCCTGGAAAATCCCATGGACGGAAGAGCCTGGTAGGCTGCAGTCCATGGGGTCGCTAAGAGTCAGACATGACTGAGCGACTTCACTTTCACTTTTCACTTTCATGCATTGGAGAAGGAAATGGCAACCCACTCCAGTGTTCTTACCTGGAGAATCCCAGGGACGGGGGAGCCTGGTGGGCTGCTGTCTATGGGATCGCACAGAGCTGGACACGACTGAAGCGACTTAGCAGCAGCAGGTAGATTCTTTACTGTCTGAGCCACCATGAAAGCCCACTACAGAAGTAATGGTCCATTAATTGCCTCTAACAGCTCCTGCAAAATACCTAGCCTTTTCTCCAATTCTCAGTGTGTCATCTCTCCGCGTAAAACATATGTGTAGGGCCTAGTGATAAACGGGCAGAAAAGGAGAGTGCGGGGAGAGAAACAGAAGAGATGGGGGAAAAGGAAAACCAGTGAACTGATATTTTTAAGGAAAGAAGTACAGCAAGAAAAATAAAATACACTTGAGAGGTAAGACCATGCTGTAACTGGCACTTCTCGGAGTGAAAGAAATGCTAGGGCAGGATGGACCAAGAGAGTTTTGGATGTGAAAAAGAAGTAATAGGATGGAAAAAGAAGTATGAAGCTGTTATAAAGCTCAGTGATTCATTTTTTTTTAATTTTTATTTTTACTTTATTTTACTTTGCAATACTGTATTGGTTTTGCCATACATTGACATGAATCCACCACGGGTGTACATGCGTTCCCAAACATGAACCCCCCTCCCACTTCCCTCCCCATAACATCCCTCTGGGTCATCCCCATGCACCAGCCCCAAGCATGCTGTATCCTGCGTCAGACATAGACTGGCGATTCGATTCTTACATGATAGTATACATGTTTCAATGCCATTTTCCCAAATCATCCCACCCTCTCCCTCTCCCTCTGAGTCCAAAAGTCTGTTATACACATCTGTGTCTTTTTTGCTGTCTTGCATACAGGGTCGTCATTGCCATCTTTCTAAATTCCATATATATGTGTTAGTATACTGTATTGGTGTTTTTCTTTCTGGCTTACTTCACTCTGTATAATCGGCTCCAGTTTCATCCATCTCATCAGAACTGATTCAAATGTATTCTTTTTAATGGCTGAGTAATACTCCATTGTGTATATGTACCACACTTTCTTATCCATTCATCTGCTGATGGACATCTAGGTTGTTTCCATATCCTGGCTATTATAAACAGTGCTGCGATGAACATTGGGATACATGTGTCTCTTTCAGTTTTGGTTTCCTCGGTGTGTATGCCTAACAGTGGGATTGCTGGGTCATAAGGTAGTTCTATTTGCAATTTTTTAAGGAATCTCCACACTGTTCTCCAAAGTGGCTGTACTAGTTTGCATTCCCACCAACAGTGTAGGAGGGTTCCCTTTTCTCCACACCCTCTCCAGCATTTATTGCTTGCAGATTTTTGGATCGCAGCCATTCTGACTGGTGTGAAGTGGTACCTCATTGTGGTTTTGATTTGCATTTCTCTAATAATGAGTGATGTTGAGCATCTTTTCATGTGTCTGTTAGCCATCTGTATGTCTTCTTTGGAGAAATGTCTATTTAGTTCTTTGGCCCATTTTTTGATTGGGTCGTTTATTTTTCTGGAATTGAGCTGCATGAGTTGCTTGTATATTTTTGAGATTAGTTGTTTGTCAGTTGCTTCATTTGCTATTATTTTCTCCCATTCAGAAGGCTGTCTTTCTACCTTGCTTATAGTTTCCTTTGTTGTGCAGAAGGTTTTAATTTTAATTAGATCCCATTTGTTTATTTTTGCTTTTATTTCCAGAATTCTGGGAGGTGGATCATAGAGGATCCTGCTGTGATTTATGTCGGAGAGTGTTTCAGTGATTCATTTTTGAAATGAGACGTGATCTACTTAAAAGGACCTGGGAGACAAGGAAAGCATGGAGGTATGAGGAGATGATGTCATAGCAACTGCTGGGAGTGGGGATAAAAGGAAGTTCTGCTGTTGCTGGGTCAAATGAAGAGTGGGTTTTTCAGGTCAAATAAACAGAACTGAATCTGAGGTTAGCAAAGTACTCTACAGTCCCAGACTCTGGTGTTAAAAATCTATACCATGCCTAAGTAAAAAATATCTTTTAAAGAGCTCTGGCTAAAGATGGGGTTTTATAATTACATATTGATTTATATTGGATTTCTTGGTCTACTGCAGAGTTTGGAATCTCTCCAGGAGTACTTCCCTGCCAATTTCTAGGTAGCTTATAGCAATTTCCAAGTACCTCTGAATATACATTTTCAACAGATGGGATTATTAAATGCTTAGTGCAAACAATGATCCATAGATGTGTTACCACCCACCAGGAGACAAAGCAGATCTTCTCTCTGCTCCACTCTCATTTCAATAAATATTTGCATCCTTCCATTACTCACTTCAAGACTGCAGGATATGGAATTTCATTGCTCTTTTAAGGTGAATGCAAGAACTTATTGGTGCTTTCCAAATTTTCCAATTAACTTGCTCTCAGAAAAATTTACTTTTGGCTCAAAGAACAGATCCAGTTCATGGTCTGTAGACACTTTCATTTACAGATCAGTCATAATTCTCAGCATGGTGCCAATATTTTTTTCCAAGTAGGAACTCTCTTTTTTTTTTAATATTTTACTTTTAAAACCTGGAATTGCAGAACTTTTCCGAATCTTCCAGAGTATGTGGTCTAGCCTTGTTTTTTAGATGAGGAAACTGAGCCACAGATATGTAAAATGACCTACTAAATCAGTAAGATGGTTGGAGGAAGGGGTGGGAGAAAAGAGAGAAGAGAGACTGTGGGCAGGTCCAGAGCCAGGTCCATGTCCATGCACTGTCACACACACACACCTCACAGCATCCTTGTCACAGTCCCAGGACAGGAGGACTGAGAGACTGAGGCTGAGAGATGTTAGGAAACCTGCCACTGGACTGATTTAAACCCAAGTCTGTCTGACACCACACACCAACCCTTCCCTATTTCCCTACACTTTCAAAGAACATAAACAGACCAAGTTATATTAAGTTCAAAGCTGATATTTACAATGGCATTACATAAAACTTCTCAAAACCTTGGGTTTATTCCTTACTGTTCAATCTCTGATTTCTACCAGTTTAAACTCTGGCAGCATAATTGACATTTACTTAAGAAAGTATGAATTACTACATATTTAATCTTCCCTAGTGGCTCAGCTGGCAAAGAATCTGCCTGTAATGAAGGAGACCCGGGTTTTATCCCTGGGTTGGGAAGATCCCCTGGAGAAGGGAAAAGCTACCCACTCCAGTATTCTGGCCTGGAGAATTTCATGGGGTCACAAAGAGTCGGACATGACTGAGCAACTTTCACTTTCTAAAAAAGTATGAATTAATACATGCTGCTG
Organism: Ovis aries; assembly: GCF_016772045.2. Taxonomy (NCBI): domain Eukaryota; kingdom Metazoa; phylum Chordata; class Mammalia; order Artiodactyla; family Bovidae; genus Ovis; species Ovis aries. Next base: position 130,911,391 of record NC_056056.1, read on the forward strand.
CTGCTGCTGCTGCTAAGTCGCTTCAGTCGTGTCCGACTGTGCGACCCCATAGACGGCAGCCCACCAGGTTCCTCCATCCCTGGGATTCTCCAGGCAAGAACACTGGAGTGGACGGCCATTGCCTTCTCTGGAATTAATACATATTTAGGTATAAATCAAGTGAAATCCCAGCTGTCTGGCCTTAAAGAATCAGTGATAAAAAATTCATAATCTTTTGAAGGGTTATTTGAATTATTTGAAGGAAATACAATGCAGACCCTTCAGCATGTCTTACCTACATTGGAAATTTACCGGGTATGTCTTACGTGTGTGTGTGTGTGTGTGTGTGTTTGTACTCAGTTGCATTGGACTCTTTGCCACCCCATGGACTGTAGCCTGACAGGCTCCTCTGTCTATGGGATTTTCCTGACAAAAATACTGGAGTGGGCTACCATTTCCTTCTCCATATCTTTCATACCCGTCACCTAATGTTCATGGTGAGAGGCATGAAAAGGTACAAGAAATCAGCTAACAACTGATGCAAACTCAAGGCCGTGATGGGTATGTGCTTAGTCATGTCCGACTCTTTGTGACCCTATGAACTGCAGCCCACCAGACTCCTATGTCCATGAATTCTCCAGGCCAGAATATGGGAGTGGGTCTCCATTTCCTCCTCCAGGGGATCTTCCTGACCCAGGAATCGAGCCCAGGTCTCCCATGTTTCCTGCCCTGGCGGCTGGATTATTTATCACTGAGCCACCTGGCTACCTGGCACCAGAAACCAAGCCAAGAAGTGGGGTAGAATGTACATTTAAAATACATCCAGCATATTTAAATGTGAAAGCTTGTTAGAATTTTGTATTTGTTTCACAGAACTTACAGTCTTCTTGGGAATCGTTTCATCAAACTAAGGACTGGTGCTCAATTTCTCTGGCCCTGTTAATTAGATCGGTTTTATTTGGCAGAGAGAATAAATAATTTGTATTTATTTAAAACAGTTTGGTAGCTACGTAGCTACAACTCAACACTGTTGGACCACAGGGCTAATGAGACCTGATGCTTCACTCCTGTTGACTCAAAGGGCCGTCACCACAAAGGTCATCCTTAAATCTTCATTTGGCAAATCTGAACTGCATGAGTGATTAGGTAAGAATGTGGCCTATTACTGTAATAAAACAACCCACAGGGCACGCATTGGGTTGGCCAAAAAGTTTGTTCGTAATAGCTTCTGGAAAAACCCAAACGAACTTTTTGGCCAACCCAATACTATTACTACTTTAGGAGCCAATGGCATAATGTTAGTTTTTAACAGACAGCAAGTAACATTCATTAGCAGACTTTTTGTGTCCTTCTGCTCACATTTAATGCATGAGGTTAGAGCCTAACGTTAAAGCTATTTTAATACCCAATCTTCTTTCAGATCACTTTGAAAAATCTAAGTTTGCCTTGGGTCATCCTCAGTAGAATGGAAACTGGGAAGGCAATGAATTGCTTTTGTTTTTATGTCACCATGTCCATAATGAGGCAATGATTTTAAAAAGAAAACAATCAAAAAGTTCAAGGCACAATACCCTTGTAACTTTGTGCTCTTTTGTAACCCAAAGTGATAATACTGACAAGCCTGGTAATTATGCTTTCTAAATCTCAGATAGCCTTCTCTCATTTGCCAAAAGTGCATTTAGTAAATTACATCTACTTCTGTCAGTATTTAAATTCCCATTTGTATCCCAGTAGAAATATACATTTCCTGAAGAAAAGAAGGAAGCTGACATCTTTAAGCTTGGATTAAGTCTTTTTAAGATGGAAAAAACTTTTGGCAGGATCTGAGTTCTTCCTACTCCAATGGAAATTGGAAACTTGTCCCTTATTTCATGAACATTACTATACAAATTATAAAACATACTGGTACCACAACAATCAACTCCACAGAGTATATATGTAGCTTTTGATGGTAACCTGAGCAGGGGGGAAGGCAAAAAAAAAACCCTTTGTTTATAAATTGAAGTATAGCTGATGTAAGATAGTATATAAGTTACAGGTGTATAGTGATTCCCAAGTTTTAAAGGTTATACTCCACTTATGTTACTATAAAATAATGACTATATTTCCCTTGTTATAAAACATATTCTTTTTTGCTTTGTTTTTGTTTTACAACATATTCTTATAATTTATTTTATACATAATAGTTTGTACTTCTTAATTACCTACCCCTAAACTGCCCCTCCTCCTCCCCTTTCCAAAAGTCACTTAATTTTGAACTTGAGGGTTTGTGAGGATACTTTCTATTTTCACTATCCCAGACTTCCCTAGACCTTTCACTCAGGGAGAACATGTGATGCCGATTCCTTCAAGTCTAGAGTGTGAGGAACATTATTTTACTGGGTTAGGCATATAAAGTCAGTACAGTTGATGAAACAGGAACAAGCAACATGAAACCTCAAATCAGGCTGATAAATAGTCTCAGGATTATCCCAGGTTTCTTGCTCTCTGGGTTCACTACCTCCCTTGGAAAATCTATTTCCATTTTTTTAAGAGATTCAGACAACCAAATTAATGCGTGGTCATTGCAATCTTCACTTGGAAAACACTTTGTTTTATGAAACATCCTGACATTCATAGCAAAACCGAGGCAAACTGGCCAGTTGGTATTTCGAGGGGGCCCACTGTGTGTCGAGTTTTGGCCAGATTGTAGGGTGACAGCTGCAGAATGAGATCCCCAACTGCCCCTGGCTGAACGCAGTAAAGCACTGATGGTGAAGACCAACACAGCACACGGTGGGCTCCAGGGAAGAAGCAGGTGTGTGGGTGCCTTATGGCCCGCAGACCTGCTAGGGGAAGCACACTGATCGAAACCGCCCACCCTGGCCAGGCACCATGGTTGCGTAAGTTGTTTTAGGACAAGCTGTCCTGATAAGGAACACGAAACTAATAAGCCACTACCAACCGGAAGAGTTCGGGAAAGGTCAAAAGGAGACACCACGTGTCCGACTCCCACCCAGAATCCTTCTCTCTGGCATCCATCTTGGCTGAACAAGGCGTGCACCAGCAGCAAGAACTCTGAGTCAGAATGATTGGCTAAGGACAACTTGGAAACTAATCCCATCACCATAAAACACGTAGCAGAGCAGTTCTCCTGGGTTCCCTTACCCTACACTTCTCCACCCAGGTGCTCTTTCTCAATAAAATCTCTTGCTTTGTCAGTACACGTGTCTCCTCGGACAATTCATTTCTGAGTGTTAGACAAGAGCCCAGTTTTGGGCCCTGGAAGGGGTCCCCCTTCCTGCAACAGACCTAATCAAGTCTGGAGCTGAGAAGGATTCTCTACTAAAGAGACTCTTAAGTTGAAGCCTAAAGAAAGAACAGCTGTTAAGCTGGTGCAGAAAGGATAGAGAAAGACAGCTGAGGGGAAGAGTGGTGTACACTTGGGAAATGGAGATAAATATAACAGCTGGAAAAAGTAAGCGATGAAGCTGAAGAGAAGGTAAGAGCCATACCATACAGAGTCTGGTGGGCCAGAAGAGGGAATCTAGAATTGATTGCCAGGGCAATTAGAAACCACTGATCCGTTCCAAGCAGAGAAGTCATATGATCCAATTGTTATTATTGTTTGTGGTCATTTTAGGTCACTCTGGCTGCAGTTAGGGTGGAAGTAGAGAATCTAGTTTCTTCTGATAAAGCTGAACATGCATAGGTACCACACCCACTCCTCCTTCTAATTTAAAAAACCCTCCAATTAAGTAGGAGGGTCCTCTGAGCAGCAGGAGGCAGGCACAAAACCATTATTCAGTGTTAATAAGCTTCCTGTGGTCAAGGGAAACTGTTACAATTCCTATCTGGGGTTTGCCCAGATATGATATTAAAGAAAAGCATTCTTTATTCTGGGAAGTAGCTTTCTGATCACGCAAATGTCAGTGGGATACCCACTGTCCTTCGGTAGCTCTCCAAGCCAGTAATGTAATCCAAAAGCAAATGCTCTGATGTTATTAAGTGTCCTTTAATAAATGAAAAGGCTGTTCCACTGTGAGAAAGACATATCTTTACAGAAAAACTCTGATCCTCATAGAGTTCTGCATTTTTGTGGAGAATATCATTTAACAACCCCGGGACTTTCCTGGTGGTCCAGCGGTTAAGAATCTGCACTTCCACCCCAGGGAGCACGAGGTTGTCCTCCCTAGTCAGGGAACTAAGATCCCACATGCCACGTGGCATGACCAGATAAATTAAAACAAACGAAACAGTTACCAGCTAGGAGGCTACTGCTCTGCTCAGTTTAGTCGCTCAGTCATGTCCAACTCTTTGCGACCCCATGGACTGCAGCACACCAGGCCTCCCTGTCCATCACCAACTCCCAGAGCTTGTTCAAACTCATGCGCATTGAGTTGGTGATACTATCCAACCACCTCATCCTCTATAGACCCCCTTCTCCTCCTACCTTCAATCTTTCCCAGCATCAGGGTCTTTTCCAATGAGTCGGCTCTTTGCATCAGGCGGCCAAAGTATTGGAGCTTCAGCATCAGTCCTTCCAATGCATATTCAGGACTGATTTCCTTTAGGATTGACTGGTTTGATGTCCTTGCAGGCCAAGGGACTCTCAAGAGTCTTCTCACTGCTCTGCTAGGCTTGTAGTAAAGAGACCAGGGGAGAGGTGCTGTGGAATACAAACAAGAAGACGTGCTGACTCCTGATGTAATGTGCTAGGGAGGGACGTTCCAAGGAGGGCTCTTGACGGCTGGTTGTGTGGGGATGCCATTCACTGACCAGTGTGACCCCAGAGGAGCCAGAGGGGGTGTGGAGGAGCGTGAGTATATTCGGATGCACTCAGTGGCGACCAAGTGCCGGTAGAGGTAAACAAATAAGTAGGACTGGGGGTCAGAAGACAGGGAGGAGTGAAAGAACCGAGGCTGGGAGTTGCAGGCACATCAGTGCTCTCTGAAGCCAAGCGTGGTCTAGGAGAGAGAGCAGGATGGGAGGGGAAGGGTCACCTACAGACCCAGAGTAAGCCTGGACCATCCCAACAGCCTCCCCTGCAGCCCCTTGGCTCCACCCTTGTCCCCAGTAGTCTATTCTCCACAGAGAATCTATAGGGTGATTATTTTAAAATTAAAGTCATTATTTTACTCAAAGCCCTCCAATGACCTCTAAGTTCACCTGAAATAAAGCCAAGTCCTTACAGTGCCTGGAAAATGTCTCAAGATCTACCCTGCCCCTCTCCTCACCACAGACCACTTCTCTGACTTCATCTCCACATCCACCCCTCTCCTGCTGGGCTCACTCTGCTCCAGCCTCACTGATTTCTTGCGGCTTCTCAAATGTACCAAGTACTCCCCTGCCCCAGGGCCTTTGCACTGGCTATTGCTTTTGCCTGAATGGCCTTCTAAATATTCTACATGTATTACTTCCTACTTCCTGAGGTCTCTAGTCAAAAATCAGCCAATCGGTCAGGACTTCCCTGAGTATGCTATCCTAAATTGCAGCATTCATCCATCCCCCTTTCCCTACTGAAACTCAGTAATGTCTGGTATATGTCCACTAGACATATGGTTCATTCAATACAATATATGTTATACAATACAGTAGTATATATTATATACTTTTACTATGTGTCAGTCGTCATCTGATACAGTATGTGTTAATTTCTAGAATTTCCCAGCCCCAAGCATAACCCCAGGAAACCAGCAACTTAATTCTGTTCACCGCTGCATCCCTAGAACCAAGAAAATTTCCTGGCATGAAATACGCCCTTGCTAAATTATTTGTGGAATGAACAAATCCCAACATTTCATGACACCATAGAAGAGCAGAAGGGATTGAGGATGTAAGAGGAACACAAGAAAAGAGTGTCACTAAAACCAAAGACGAGTGCGCTGAGAAAAGCAAGAGTTAACACTTATTGTTGCTTATCGCTATCTTGGGTTCAGAAGATCCCCTGGAGGAGGGCAGGACAACCCACTCCAATATTCTTGCCTGGAGAATCCCATGGACAGAGGAGCCTGGCGAGCTACAGTCTATACGGTCGCAGAGAGCTGGACACGACTGAAGTGGCTTAACACCCACACACATTGCTGCAGCAGACACTGTGCTCACCATTGCATGAACCATCTCATTTAGACCTGGCTACAATCCTAAGAGGAAGTTAAGTCATTTCCCAAGGTTACCATGTGCACTACATCCTGCTAAGAGAGAAGTTAAATCGAGTCCTAAAAACTGCCCACTGAACTGATTCACGTGGAGACCACTGGTGACTTTCACAAAAATCTGGCAGCTTCCGGACTAGAGAAGAGTGAGAGGTGAGAGGAAGGGGAGGAAACGAGGACAGGGAAGCAGCCACAATTTTTAAAGAGTATACTCCACTTCTTATCATAAAATGTTGGCTATATTCCTTGTGCTGTACGATATATCCTTGTAGCTTACTTTATGCACAGTAGTTCATACCTCTCACTCCCTTACCCCTATCTCGCCCCTTCTCACTTCCCTCTCCCCACTGGTAATCGCTAGTTTGTTTTCTACATCTGTGAATCTGCTTCTAGTTTACTGTATTTGTTAGATTCCACACATAAGTGATATCATACAGTATTTGTCCTTCTCCAACTGATTTCACACAGCATAATAGCCTCCAAGTCCTTCCACATTGCTACAAATTTCATCCTTTTTATGACTGAGTAGTATTCCGGTGTGTCGTGTGACGTAGCAGCAGCAGCAGTGTTCCAGTGTGTTTGTATTGTGTGTGTGTGTGTGTGTGTGTGTGTGTGTGTGTGTGTGTGTGTATTCTCTCTCTCTCTCTTCAATACTTCCTAAATGAGGCTTACTTAGGGCAAGATCATACATGACTACAGCCTAGAACCAACTCCCCAACTGGGGCCATTTCTTACAAAGACATGGAGACATGGTCATCTCCAATTAAAGGGACAGAGAACAGAACCACAAAGGCTTTACTTTTACAATCTAAAACATCAAGTCCTGCTCTTTAGTTATCACTGTATGTTACAAATATATATGTGTGTGTATATACACACACACACTCTCCTTTATCCATTCATCTGTTGATGGACATTTAGATTGTTTCCATATCTTGACTATTATAAATAATGCTGTTAGGAACACTGGGGTGTATGTATCTTTTGAGTTAGTGTTTTTAGTGTTTTCAGATATATACCCAGGAGTGGGTATATGGGACTTCTATTTTTAGTTTTTTGTGAAACCTCCATACTGTTTTCCACAGTGGCTGCACTAATTTACAATCAAGGTAGGTTTTATTTTAGGTGACAATGAAATAATGTGAATTTCTAAAACCCAACCCCTTTCAGAGTTTTGCTTAGCAACTCTATGGGAGCAATAAGCATAGATAAGGTATTTGTTTTCCATGTTTCCTGCTCCAAAGAAATTCAGATTTTTTGCTTACAAATTTGGTTTTTAAAAGTCCTTGGCTAGGCATAAAACTTGCATCCCACATCCTACAAGATGGAAAAATCTACAGAAAAGATGGGTAACTGGGTCAACATAACAAAGAAACAAAAAGAAGACCTACTCCAGTTCTCTCGGAAGGCTGAAAATTCAGAGGTTTATAAAAATACTATTTTGTGACAACCTGGAACACAGGCCCCACACTGTACATGGGGGAAGAAAGCCTAGCTGACTAGTTCTGGGCGAGCCACTGCTGCGCTCTGTCACCTTGTCCAATCTGTCCAACGTCAGTGTCAGAGTGATGTTTATTATGGCTCCCCTGGTTCTGGGCAGAATCAGAGGAGGAGGAGCCAGAAAAAGTGCTTTATGCAAACGCAACCCTATTTCTTGTGATTGAAGGTGAGTAAGCATTAAAAGGGGGCTTCCCCGGTGGCTCAGCGGTAAAGAATCTGCCTGCAGTGCAGGAGACCCAGTTCAATCCCTTGGTAGGGAAGATCCCCTGGAGGAGGGCATGGCACTCTAGCACTCTTGCCTACCTAGAGAATCCCATGGACACAGGAGCCTGGCACCTGCAGTCCACAGAGTCACACAGAGTCGACTGAGGCACCTAAGCAGCAGCAAGCATTAAAAGATACTTCTAATAATGTATGCAAGCTGACAGCAACCGGTTGGATATGTGTACAAACATTCACCAACTGATTCGAGAGAACAAAAAAACTTCAGTGATTGCTTAACAATTACACATGTCGTTTATTTAGAAACACCTGCATACTTACTGTTAATTCCTACCACTGGTGCTGCGGAAGCCAACTGACAATGAGGTTAAGCCAGGCCTAAGCTTGAAGCGCTGTCTGCTCTCAGAAAATGCAGTGTGTGACATACTTTCAGTTTGCTCTGAATCTGACAGTGTAACAATTCTGTACCCAGATCTTGGCACATAGTAAATGCATTACTAACCAAAGAAAAACCAGTACAACCAGTCTAATTATAGACCAGACAGGCTTTAAGCCTCTCTTCAGTAGTTCCTAATTGAGGCTTACTTAGGGCAAGATCATACATGACTGCAGCCTGGTACCTACTCCCCAACTGGGGCCATTTCTTATGGAGACACGGAGACATAGCCATCTCCAGTTAAAGGCACAGAGAACAGAACCACAAGGGCTTTTCTTCTAAAATTTAAAACATCAAGTCCTTCCCTTTAGCTATCACTGTACATTACAAATATTGAAAATGTTGAATGGGGGCAGAGGTGGTGGATTAACTGTTACAGAGACCAAAAGCATCAGGTGTTTCACTTATATAACATTCTGGGCTCCCAGAACCTCCGAGTTGGAGTGAATCAATACCACACCCAAGCAGATAACAGCTAAATCACCCTCTCACACAGTTCTTCCCGGCATCCTCCTCTATCTCTGCAAAACAAGATTGGTTCTCCTTCCTCTCCCTGACCCCAGGGCCTAGGTCCTCGGCTGCCCAATGACAGTAACACTTGAATCACACCATCTTCTGGGCTGCTGCGGCTGTAGTTACCAACAGCCAAGGTGGGGCTGGAGAGAGCATAGCTTTGATGATGCACTTGTGACTTTGACAAGAGTTGCCTCCGGGCTTCTGCAGTGGCTCAGCGGTAAAGAATCTGCCTGCCAATGCAGGAGATGCGTGTTTGATCCTTGGTCTGGGAAGATCTCACATGCCACGGAGCAACTGAGCTCATTTGCCGCAACTATTGAGGTTGTACTCCAGGGCCCGTGAGCTGCAAATACTGAGCCTGTACACCTAGAGCCTGTACTCCACAACAAAAGAAGCCACCACAATCAGAAGCCCGCTCCCAGCAACGAAGAGTGGCTCCTGCTAGCTGCAACAAAGACCCGGCGCAACCAAAAGTAAACAATTTTTTTAATATTAAAAAAAGAGTTGCCTCCTAAGGCTCCTGGGAATTCTCCCTGCCACGAAGTCAGCCTTGGCTAAGATCACGAGTATGCTTATGTGTGCGTGCTCAGTTGTATCCAACTCTTTGCAACCCTCTGAACTGTAGCCCACCAGGCTCCTCTGTCCATAGAATTTTCCAGGCAAGAATACTGGAGTGGGTTGCCATTGCTTCCTCCAGGGGATCGTCCCTACCCTGGAATCAAACCCAGGTCTCCTGCAGCTCCTGCATTGCAAGCGGGTTTCTTTACCACTGAGTCACCTGGGAAGCACCAGGACCATGAGTATTATCAACGACAAAAAAAAGAGAGGAGGAGGTAGGAGAGGAGGAGTGGGAGGATGGGAAGGGGGAGAAGAGGGGCAGGAGAGGGAGAGGAAGAAAAAGGCAGTGCAATCCTTCTTTACTAGGTGTTTGGCACCCAAAACTGAAACTGGACTTCCCAACACAGGAGTCGAACTGGGGTCTCCTGCATTATAGGCAGATTCTTTACCAACTGAGCTATCAGGGAATCCCTGAAATTGGACTAGGAAGTAAATATGATTGAAACCAAGTCCCCCTAAGACTAACGTACCAAGTTGATGATTAATCTCTCTCCAAAACTTCATTCCCATTCTTGTCCCCTCTGACCTCAATTCTGTGCTAACTGAACACTAATCAACCAGAATCAGATGACCAAGATTGCTGTTGTTGACAACAGTGTTAATGTACTAAAACTGTTTGTATTATTGTATTGCTCTTATAGATGTCACCTTCAACGCACACACTCAGATTGTTTCTCCAGGGCATGATGAGCTCACAGATCCCGCACGAGCCAAGGCCAGAGAATCATAAACCAAAGACATCCTGACTCTCGAAACCACAGTTAAGAAACATCACAGAAATGTCACAAGATGCTAGTGCCCAGTTTCTCTGTTCTCCTTTAAAGAGACTCCTAAACTCAAAGACCACATTGGAGTGGATCTCCTCCTCCCGTACTCGGCGCCCTGCAAGAAATCTTCACTTTGCTGCAGGCTCCCACTGCCAGATTTTGGTTTTCTGCACCACAGGCAAGCAAGCCCTTTGCTTGGTCACATGATGATGGTCAGCATGGGAAACCTTCCACAAATACCAGGCTTTCCCTCCTCCCTTTCTGCAGCTGGCCCACGCTCCACGCCTCGGTCAGCCTGCATTGCTCACCATTCCCTACACATGCTGCCTGTCCCATCTCCATGCTGTTTTTTTTGTTTTTTTGTTTTTTTTTTTTTGCTGATGGCGTAACCTCTCCTCATGGCAAACAGAAAGGGAAAAAGTGGAAATAGTGACAGATTTTCTTGGACTCCAGAATCACTGAGGATGGTGACTGAGGCCATGAAATTAAAAGATGCTTGCTCCTTGGAAGGAAAGCTATGACCAACCTAGACAGCATATTAAAAAGCAGAGACATCACTTTGCCAACAAAGGTCTGTATAGTCAAAGCTATGTGTTTTCCAGTAGTCATGTATGGACATGAGAGCTGGACCATAAAGAAGGTTGAACACCAAAGAACTGATACTTTCGAACTGCGGTGCTGGAGAAGACTCTTCAGAGTCCCTGGATAGCAAGGAGATCAAACTAGCCAATTATAAAGGAAACCAACCTTGAATATTCATTGGAAGGAAGCTCCAGTACTTTGGCCACCTACTACAAAGAGCCGACTCATTTGGAAAAACCCTGATGGTGGGAAACAAGACTGAAGGCAAAAAGAGAAGGGGGCGGCAGAGGACGAGGTAGAGAGCATCACTGAATCAATGGACACGAGTTTGAGCAAAGTCTGGGAGATGGTGAAGGACAGAGAAGCCTGGCGTGCTGCAGTCCATGGGGTTGTAAAGATTGGGATAAGACAGGCACTAAATGACAACAACAACCCGTCCTCTCTCACAGGAACCCCACCCTTCCGGGCCCAGATCAAATGCTCCTTCCCAAAGAAGTCTTCCTCAATTACCAGAAGCAATAACTTCTTCATCTCACCCCAAATAATCTTCTGTCTACAACAGTAGGTAAAGTTTGTAATAAGATTAGCACATGCTATGGGACAAGAATCAGGTGACACAGTTGATAGTTTTTTTCCCTCTAATCCTCACAGTGACCTCCATGTGGACACATCATTACTGTTCCCTTCGGTTGATGAGAAAACCGAGGCTGAGAAATGTTAGGTATTTTAGAAGGGCAGTGAGGGCAGTGGGCTGGAGTAGCTTGACTCCAGAGCTCACACGCTCTCCCGCACACTGCCTTGTACTGTAATATACACGTGTCCCATCTGCTCTGTGAGTTTTGAGGTCGTATATCTTCGGCTATCCCATTATACTAACTCAAGGCCTGGCTCAAAGTGGGTGCTTGAATTTGAGCAAAAGTAACTTGGTGCTGTGTTATGCATTTCTAGAGCTATTCCATTATATTAACCCGGGGCCGGGTTCAAAGGGGTGTTTGACTTTGAGCAAAAGTAACTTGGTGTTGTTTTATGCATTTCTAGATAGATCACTGTGCCTGATTTTTCTAGGCATATGATCTCTCTCTCTCTATTTCATCCAGCAAAAAGGCTTTAGGACAAGTAAAGAATGGCAATTATAATTGGCCATCCAAGGTCAGGAATCCAAGACCCAGGAAGTAGGAGAAATCTGATCCTTAAAACATTCAAGAAGCATCAAAAGGGCCCACAGGACACGGGCACCACTCTTTCCTAATTTTGGTGACCAGATATCTGAGACATGTAAGAACTGCCTTTGTGCGCATCAGATAGATCACTTCGAATGGTGAGTTCTGGGAGGGCCTTTCTTTTCAGGTGAGTTTATTATAAATGTATGTCTGCTGCAGTCAGCATTCCTTTCGGTTCTCTGTTTTCAGTCTCATGGAGAATGATAAACTCTTGTTGAGAGCATAAGGCAAGGCGGCTCGCACAGCAGGTGGGCTTTCCTGCTAAGTGGACTTGGTCTCAATGTCCTGTGGAGGAGGAAAAAGTTTCCCACGACTCTCTTAGGGTCCCTCTCGTTGCTGTTATTTAGTCCCTCAGGCGTGACCAAACTCTTTTGTGACCCCATGGACTACAGCCTGCCACGTTCCTCTGTCCATGGGATTTCCCAGGCAAGAATACTGGAGGGGTAGCCATTTCCTTCTCCAGGGGATCTTCCCAACCCAGGGATAGAACCTGTGTTTTCTGCATTGCAGTCAGATTATTATTATTTTTTTTCTTTTATTAAAGGATAATTGCTTTACAGAATTTTGTGGTTTTCTGTAATAGACCAACAAGAATCAGTGCAGGCAGGGTCCCTGACTGGCCCTGAAAAGTAACTGACAGGAGGAAAGCATATAGCTTGATTTAACAAGATACTTCGTATGGAAATGAAGACCCCAGGAAGCAGTTAAGCCTGTGTACTCTTACGCAAGGTTTGATGGCGAATGCACAGTGGTGAAGGAATATGACAGGTTAAGGAATATGAAGTAACTGCAATAAACTGGGGGAAACCAGCAAAGCTTGTTTGTTCAGATTCTCTCCAAGTACCTTTGTCTTTGGAGATAAGGATGCTCCTTTGCTCAGGGTGTAGGAAGGACACCTCTCACAGAAGGGTTTTATGATCTGTGTTGGGAGAAGGGAGAGGAAAGGTCAGAGTGACCTTCCTGCCTGTATTGTTCATTCAGCTTAAAATATTCATACACCAAGGGCCCCATTGGGGTAGTATGTCCTCAACCCCTTCATTCCCAAATCTGCCCCATTTTTGTCATGTAAGACTTCACATTTGAGCCTGGGTCTGCTTGTCTGATAATCAGCACCCGTTCATCCATAAAATGACTGGAGGACAGAATGCAATAATGCATATAAAGTCCACAGTACACTGTACTCAGAAAGTGCTAGCTCAAATTATTTAGTGATTACTACTACTAATACCAGAGGTCTTCCTTGGTGGCTCAATGGTAAAGAATCCACCTGCCAACCAGGGGATTCGATCTCTGGTCTGGGAAGATCCCCTGGAGAAGGAAATGGAAACACACTCCAGTATTCTTGTCTGGAGAACCCCATAGAGTTTGGCAGGCTACAGTTCACGGGGTCACAAAGAGTCAGACTTGACTTAGTGACTGAACAACAACAATTACTAATATTAAATGGCCACTGTAGGAAATCATGGTTTATAGCTCACAGGAAAACTTTTTTCATCTGAAAAATTCCTCACTGAAGTTTACTGGTTAGTGCTATTTTTTTCTGGTCTGCAGAGCCAACAGTGAATACAGATACCCACACCTCTCAACATAAAGAAGGAGGGGAGATAAACTGTAGAGGGACCATCTAACAATTAAAGCTGCTTGAAATCTGAGACTGTGAGCGCTCCCTCTTTCCTACCCAACAGAAGATGTCTCCCCTATGGATGTTGTCCTTTGTCCAACCTCAGTTCCCTAAGATCCTACTTCTAAGAGCCTAGCCACTTTCCCTAGTGACTTACAATGATGATTCCTAAACTTTAGAGGCCATAAGAATCATTGAAGGTGTTTAACAAATGCAAATTCCCAGGCCAACTGCAAGGGATTATGAGTTAATAAAGAGCATCCCAGGTGATTTCAATATCAGGGGTTCTGGGTGCCATACTCTGAAATGCCTGGGCAGTGACTGACACCTTAGAAATACTTAACATGTGTAAGTTTATTTCCTGTATCAGAAAAAGACTGAAAATCTTTTAATTTTCTAACCCTCTATCTGCATTTTAAAAAACAATGCTCATTTTCAACCTAATCCTTGGATTCTACAATAAGGGGTGTGTCTTCTAGTTATAACTTATTAGTTATTGTCTATTATTGTCTATTAGGTATGCTGAGTAGTTTTAAAGTCTCCTTTAACTTAGTGTTGTTGATGAAACACACTGAAAAGTTCTTCCATTGTTCCTTCCCAAAGTTGTAGATTAGTGTATTATTTTAAGACAGGCCAAGATCTTGACATTGATTATCAGTGTCAGTTCAGTCGCCTAGTCGTGTCTAACTCTTTGTGACCCCATGAACTGCAGCACGCCAGAACTCCCTGTCCATCACCAACTCCCAGAGTTCACTCAAACTCATGTCCATCAAGTCGGTGATGCCATTCAGCCACCTCATCCTCTGTTGTCCCCTTCTCCTCCTGCCCACAATCCCTCCCAGCATCAGAGTCCTTTCCAATGAGTCAGCTCTTCGCATGAGGTGGCCACAGTGTTGGAGTTTCAGTTTTAGCATCATTCCTTCCAAAAGAACACCCAGGGCTGATCTCCTTTAGAATGGACTGGTTGGATCTCCTTGCAGTCCAAGGGACTCTCAAGAGTCTTCTCCAACACCACAGTTCCAAAGCATCAATTCTGTGGCGCTCAGCTTTCTTCACAGTCCAACTCTCACATCCATACACGACCACAGGAAAAACCACAGCCTTAACTGGATGGACCTTGGTCGGCAAAGTAATGTCTCTGCTTTTGAATATGCTATCTAGGTTGGTCATAACTTTCCTTCCAAGGAGTAAGCGTCTTTTAATTTCATGGCTGCAATCACCATCTGCAGTGATTTTGGAGCCCCCAAAAATAAAGTCTGACACTGTTTCCACTGTTTCCCCATCTATTTCCCATGAAGTGATGGGACCAGATGCCATAATTTTTGTTTTCTGAATGTTGAGCTTTAAGCCAACTTTTTCACTCTCCACTTTTACTTTCATCAAGAGGCTTTTAGTTCCTCTTCACTTTCTGCCATAAGGGTGGTGTCATCTGCATATCTGAGGTTATTGACATTTCTCCCAGCAATCTTGATTCCAGCTTGTGCTTCCTCCAGCCCAGCGTTTCTCATGATGTACTCTGCATAGAAGTTAAATAAGCAGGGTGACAATATACACCTTGATGTACTCCTTTTCCTATTTGGAACCAGTTTGTTGTTCCACGTCCAGTTCTAACTGTTGCTTCCTGACCTGCATACAGGTTTCTCAAGAGGCAGGTCAGGTGGTCTGGTATTCCCATCTCTTTCAGAATTGTCCACAGTTTATTGACAATGATTATAATATATATAATAAATAATTTTTAAAATTATATAACTTATATAGTTATACAAGTGATTTATATATATATATATATATATATATACATACACATATATATATATATAAAATCAATCATCAGAGGTCTGGAACAGAGGCCATCAGGAGAGAATGCAGCTGCAAATACCAGACCTGCCTCAGAACTGACCGATGAGAGTATTCATTTCTTTCCCGTGACTCCGGTGACTGGGGACAGCACAGTATCAATACTTAAAAGCAGTAAGACCATACACTCTGGGGGCAGACGGCGTGAGTGTCAAATCCAGCTTCTACACTCACTTTACTATGTGATTCTAGGCAAGTTATCTAACGGCTCTGTGCCTGAATTTCTTCATCTATGAAATGGGAGGCTGGAAGAACAGAGTTGGTTCATAGTAAGCATTACTATTATTGGATGCTATTATTGGATGGTTAAGCCAAAGACACCCGGTCCCAGAACTTTGGCTGGGTATCCTTCTCCTAGAGTCACTAAATTGGTAGACATATGAGAGCTGCCAGGGGCCACCTGTGGAGAAAGTCTTCCTGAGACTGAGTTTCCCACAGGAGAGAGAGAGCTGAGAGGCAGAGCAGTCATTGCTGGGGTTTGTTATTGTTTGAGACCAGAGCCTAGTCATGCCTGGACATCCAGGGGAGGGCTCTTCAATGACCTGGTCTATGAACTCCCTGTTTTCTCTGATTGAGTTGGGAGTTGGTGCTTCCCTGATAGCTCAGTTGGTAAAGAACCACCTGCAATGCAGGAGACCTCGGTTCGATTCCTGGGTCAGGAAGATCTGCTAGAGAAGGGATAGGCTAACCACTCCAGTATTCTGGGCTTCCCTAGTGGTTCAGCTGGTAAAGAATCTGCCTGCAATGCAGGAGACCTGGGTTCGATCCCTGGGTTTGGAAGATCCCCTGGAGAAGGGAAAGGCTACCCACTCCAGTATTCTGGTCTTGAGAATTCCATGGACTGTATAGTCCATGGGGTCACAAAGAGTGGGACATGACTGAGCAACTTTCACTTCACTTCGCTTCCTATTATCTGCAAAAAGAGAATTTTGACCTGGTTTTATTGAGACATAATTCAGAATACAATTCACTCAATTAAAGCATACAACTCCTTCAACGGTTTTTAGTACATTTCCAGAGTTGTGCAACCATCACTATGATGTAGGAGTTTTGATCCAAAACTCCTCAGAAATGGCTTAGGAGGCATGAGGTGTGGAAGGTGGTGGGGACAGACTTGTGCACATCTGCTTGCCAAAGCGTCACAATTTTGAAACTACCTTTAAAGTTGGAATCATCAACTTTTTTTTTTTTTCAACTTTTTGATTTGAAAGTGGCTTCCAGCTCAGCACAGCATAATGGAAAAGGAAGTGAACTGGAATTAGAACCCTTAGTTTCTTTATTATTATTATTATTTGTTAAGGTCTATATTGAATTTGTTACAGTATTGCTTGGGCTTCCCTGGTGGCTAAGAGAGTAAAGAATCCACCAGCAATGTGAGGGATCTGGGTTCAATCCCTGGGTTGGGAAGATCCCCTGGAGGAGAGCATGGCAACCCACTCCAGTATTCTTGCCTGGAGAAACCCATGGACAGAGGAGCCTGGCGGGCTACCATCCATGGGATCATAAAGAATCAGACATGCCTGAACCACTAAGCACAGCACAGTATTGCTTGTTTTATATTTGGGGGCTTTTTGGCCTCAAGGGATGTGGGCTCTTAGCTTCTCAACCAGGAATTAAATCCATACCCGCTGCATTGGTAGGCAAAGTCCCAACCACCAGACCACCAGGAAATTCTCTAGAACTCCTAGTTTCTTTTGAGGGAAATTATAAAATCCCTATGATCCCTTCATACTCTACACAGTTCTATGCTTTTAGTTAAATCCTGTCAGGTTCTTGACAAAAATGAAAACCAAAGAGGGTAAGCCAACTGCTCAAAGTCGACAGAGGTATTTACTGTTAGATACCTTCATGGATACAGTTCAGTTTTCTGCTGCTAGTTTCAAGTAGTTCTTACTTTTTCTGCAGGATTTCATACTCAAGATCCAGTTCAATCTCTTGAAATGCTTGGAGGTTAAGTCTTTGAAATACTAATCAAATAGTCATCCATTCATTCTAGAAATACACTGTGATTAACGATATTCCCCAAACATGTTTGATCTCAGTGTATTTCTCTTCAGATATCATCCTACCTATAGAGAAAAATTAATATACTTTCTTTAAAGCAAAATATGATAGTTAATTGCAAAAATATTTGATAGTATTTAATGTTAGGTAGATAACAGACTGGCAAGTTTCTACACATGGTTTGCAGGATCAGGAGGTTTCATTACAAAGTACTGTTGGGGATAAGACTGATGGTTAAGGGAATAACTGCATTCTTCATCTATTAACAACAAAAATAAAAAGATTTGATAACCAAACTGAAAATTTAGAATAGTTTCACTTCTAACATCTCGTGAGGCTTTAGATGAATTACCAAAGGCATAAGAACTCTAGCTGTTATTAATCTTAAATCTGCCTATCTGGGCACAAAAGAAGTCTATATACAGGCGTTTGAAATTTTTAGAAACACACTTCCTGGAAGAACCTGAGAGTCTAGATCTGGCCAACAAAAGGTAATCCAGACTGGGACAGGATGCACGGTACTTAGCCATATTCAAGGTCAGAAAGGAATTTGCTTTATCTGAGCTATCCTGTGAAAACACAATTAGAACACCCAGGGAAATATCACCAGCAGGGATACTATTTGTGATCATCATTGTTTTTAGTGCATCTTTTTCTCCTCTGTGAATCTAGACAAAATTAGTTGAACCCTGTAAAAAGAGTACTGGATGTTTTATTTAAGCTACAAGCAAGAGGTGGTAAAATATTTAATCTGAGTGGTGAGACCTTGTGTGGGCTTCAAGGGGTAAATAGTGAGAAAGAGAGGAACACAGTCCAGAATTCCATCACCCTGCTACACCTACCACAGGGGTGTTACTCCATGTCTATTTACTCTTCTCCTAAGCAGTCATTATATACACTTGCAACTGAGAGGAGAAAAAGCTCTATCTAAGATGTCCTGCCAAGTCCTGCCTTTACCGAACTATCCTCTTTCCCAGCACATATATTCTCTTCCTTCAAAACCAACAAGCGCTATCCCATCACCCTTGCTACGGTGGTTAATACAAGCCCAGGCTCTCCAGGGATGCAGGCAAGTAAGCATCCCCACCAGGCTGCTACCCTCATACACTTCTGACAGCCCAGCACCCCAAAGCTCTCCACTCTGTCCTCTGTCCGTAGTCTTCCAGCAGCAAATTCCTCTCTGTCCTCCAACTTCGAACATTTTCTTCACTTCCCTGTTCTAATTGAAACCTGCGGTCACTGCTTGCCCTACTGTTTTCTCTCGCATTTTCACTGTGCTAAGGCCTGAGACCACCTCCACAGCTGGCCTCCTCCGTGTCAGTGATCTTCCTTTTTCTCTATACTCCCACCTTTTAAAAGTTGTCATTAGACTCAACGACAGGCAGCTCCTTGCTGCAGTTATCAAGAGAAGGCCACCCCTTACCACCGCCCACCCCCATTCCTTTTGGTTTTCCTTTGGCTGTACTGAACGGCTTGGGGGATCTTAGTTCCTCAACCAGGGATTGAACCAGGGCCCTTGGCAGTGAAGCATGGAGTCCAACCACTGGACTGCCAGGGAATTCCCCATCCACTCTCATTCCTTAATGATTTTAGTCCCTGACTCACTGTTACCTTTGCCAACATTACTTACATTATAAAATACTTCCTGATTTCAAAATCCACAGGGGAGCCTCCCAATACTGCTGGCCTCTAGGTTCCTTGACCACTTTCCCATCTAATGTCTTGTCCTCCACACTACTGCAGCTTCCCCCATAGTCATGCTCCAGACCATGTCACTGCCGAACCCCACGGCCACCCTCCTCCATCTCAAGCATCCCACCACCACTTGCTTGACTTCCGGCTTACTCCCTTTAGTTCCCTAGCAATCCAAGGAGACCTATGAGGCACTGATCTTACCATCTTTTCACATTAATAATATCCTGCATTATCTCCACTCAGCTTCTTCAGACAGCTTATCATTCACCTACGTATACCTCCAACTCCTTGCCTCTCCTTCCCATCCTAATATTCATGCAGCAAAACCTCTGCCTTGTCTCACTTACTCTGTGCCTGCATCAGTGCAGCTCAACACAGCTGGAGAAAAACATACCCATGTGGCTGCTCTCATCTTAAATCCATGACCAGAAACCAGGATTGCCGTCTGATAATCCTGCCATCTGGTCCCTCTGCCCTCCCTCTCTCCTAGACGGTTAATTCATACCCGCCTTTCCTCAAACTTCCAACACCTGCACCTCCTCCATCCTCACTCTTGGCTCATGATTTTGCTTTCCATGTCTCTTGGAAAAAAAAAAAAAAAAGGTAGCAATCAGAAGAGAACTTCCACAATCTCCCCACCGCATCGACCCACCAGGCGCACCTGCGCCCGTTCACACACCTGCTTTCCCTCCTGTCACAGGTGAGCTGTCCGTGATCCTGAGGCCAAGCTCCTCTTCCCACTCTACACCGCAGAACTCCTTCCCTACTCAGGGCATATCGCCGGCGATTCTCCCCTCTTTCTCGCATCATCATATTTTCTCCCTCGGGGATCCTTTACAAAAGCACACAAACATGCTGTAATTTTTTTCATCCTTAAAAATCCCTCTCTTGACCACATCTCGGTGAAAACTAAGTCAGACCTTGTCCATTCTGCTCAAAACCCCTTAGGCTCCCACCCTACTTAGAGAAAGGCCAACATCTACCAAAAACCTCCACAGGTGGTCCACCCACTCCACCCTCTGTGCCTCAGCCCAGCTGGCATTTCCATTCCTCCAAGCACACTCACTGGGCATGCTTTCTCAGGCCTTGTGCATGCGGCCCCCTCAGACTGAACAATCATTCACGCCTTCACCAGAGAGGCTCTGTTGGCCTCCCTGCGTAAAACTGCAATGCAACCATATCCCCAATGTGACCTATCTCTTCACTGCTTTATTTTCCTTCTTTGCATGTATTGATATCTAACATATAGTGTGCCTACTTGTTGGGTTTATTGACTGTTTCCTCCAGTCAATATTCACAGAGCTGGAATAGAAACTCTGTAAGAGCAAGAAATTTTTTTTGGTTTACTTTGTTGACTGCCAATGTTTCCTCAGCACCACAGGGTCTGGCTCACAGCAGGTGTTCAATAACCATCAGTTGGTTGAATGAATGGTTAAAATTAAAGATGTAAGAATAAGATTTATCATTTTAAAGTTTTCATAATCATGTTTATTTACGGTTCTTCTATAGCCTTTGCAGTAGAGTGGAGAAGAGCTGGAAAGTGAATCTGGCTCCCCCACTTCTATAGCCTCTGAATCAAATGTAAGGACCTTCATTTTATCATGATCTCCTGTAAACATGTCCCTGCCTTTCAAACAGAATTTGATTTCAGAATGAGAAAAGTCAAAATTCTGGAGCACCTTCAGTCATTCTTTTCCTGCTTTCATTTCAGTTTATACTGAGTTTGGTTTGAAAGGAGGTGGCTTTTGCGTCTGTCTTGGAGAGCAGAGAAAATCTTGGGAGGACTTGAGAAAGAATATCTGGGAGCAGAAAGCATCAATCAGAGCTTAGAAAGAAACCCATTCAGAGGGTAAGGGGGAAAAATACTGACCCTGGAAAGAAACGGTAGAATCAGTCATATCACCTGAGAATATGGTTCTCTGGGTCCGAAGAACACTGTGGCCCAAAGCTGCTTCCAAGATCAAAGGAAAAGTGGAATTCCACAGCAGAAATAAAGATTTTAGCCAGGATTAAAAGTACAAATGAAAACAAAACCACAACAGGGTTTGAAGGTGGTGCCAGTGGTAAAGAATCTGCCTGCAATGCAAGAGACCCCCCCAGTTGGATCCCTGGGTGGGGGAAGATCTTTCCACTCCAGTATTCTTGCCTGGAGAAGGCAGTGGCACCCCACTCTTGCCTGGAAAATCCCATGGATGGAGGAGCCTGGTGGGCTGCAGTCCATGGGGTCGCCAAGAGTCGGACAGGACTGAATGACTTCACTTTCACTTTTCACTTTCTTGCATTGGAGAAGGAAAAGGCAACCCACTCCGGTGTTCTTGCCTAGAGAATCACAGGGACGGGGGAGCCTGGTGGGCTGCTGTCTATGGGGTCGCACAGAGTTGGACACGACTGAAGTGACTTAGCAGCAGCATTCTTGCCTGGGAGAATCCCATGGACAGAAGAGCCTGGCGGGCTACAGTCCATAGCGTTGCAGAGAGTCAGGCAACTGAAGCGACTATTAGTACTTAACACACACATAAGTACAAATAAAACCACAACAGTGGGACAGCGAGCTCAGGAGCTGGAAAGACCTCAAAGTGAATCTGGCTCCCCCATTTCCCAGCGCTGGTAGGGAGCTCCAAGCCGGTGGGGGGGTGGGGGGAGTGGGAGGGGCTGATGGATTTTGGCTCCTCCCCCACCCCAACCCCCACTGAGTCCCCAGAGCCCAGCACCGGGTAAGAGGCCTGGATACTGAACAAGCAATGCTTGGCGTGAACAAATGCCGAACTCAGGGGACGACCTTTTCAATTCAAGCTGCCTCTACAGGTGAGCCAGACTTCACAGAATTTGCTTGGTTTTTTCCGTCAATTTACTGCCCCCTCTCATCGTCTGCTTAACCCACTCTCAGAATAATCTTCCCATTTGTTGTTTGTGTCTCCGCTCCACAATGGAACCAGTGTCCACGACGTCAGTCCCTCAGCTACCAAACATTAATTTCCATTTAAAAACATGGCATTGTAACATGTATACTATCATGTAAGAATCGAATCACCAGTCTATGTCTGACGCAGGATACAGCATGCTTGGGGCTGGTGCACGGGGATGACCCAGAGAGATGTTACGGGGAGGGAGGTGGGAGGGGGGTTCATGATTGGGAATGCATGTACACCCGTGGTGGATTCAAGTCAATGTATGGCAAAACCAATACAGTATTGTAAAGTAAAATAAAGTAAAAATAAAAATTAAAAAAAAATAAAAACAAAGTGTTTTAGCAAAGAAATAGGGATGCGGGAGGCACGGTGCAGTGTCTGGGCTCCACGTATTAGTCCAGGCTGACAGATTTTTCATCAGGTTCTTGTTTTTCTCCTCTGCAGGAAAGCTTATTTCCATAGAAGGATATCCCCTCTTTGTGTTCATTCTTCATTCACAGTTTTAGTGTTTACTTTTGCTTTTCGTCTTTGCACAATCCTTGCAGTTTCAAGAATCTGAAGAGACTCTGGATGGGAATGCCTTACCCTTCCCTGAAAATACCTCGGGTGCCTGCCAGTAGGAGCTGACACATTTCCCTGGTATTCCTTTCCCATCTCTGTAAGGCAAAAGGGTGCTAGTAAATCATGTGGACAAGCCTCAGATAAGCTGGCATTTGTTTGTGGGGTATTTTTCAAGCCTGGGGCCAAGACTGCAACAATAAGTTCCTTTCAGTGGAATTCCTGGAGAGAGGGTTCCAGATGTACTCTGGACTACATAACCACTGACCTGTTCAGAAGTCCAGCAAAGTTGAGGAGGAAGGCTTCAAAGCCCACTGCTCAGAGAGCAGCTGTGCCCACTGAAGCAAGAGGCTGCTCTCCCCAACAGTTGGGGCGCCAGGAGGGGGTCAGGGAGGTGGGAATCGCTTGGTAAACACTGGAGCAGCAGAAGTGACAGCCTGGGGGCAGCCCCAGAAGAATCTATCTCATGAATGAGGGCAGAGGCCTCTTCTTGTTTTGTTCACAACGTCTCCAGCATCTAACTATGTGCACAAGTTATAATTACTGTTCAGTAAATATTTATGGGATGCATGAATGAAGGAGGCAGAAAGGCTGGGCACCACAAAAATCCTTTTGAATAAAAAGGGGAGTTTTGGAAGGGGTGAGATCTGCTCTTGTCATGTGAAGTTTTCCTAGGAGATGTTTATAATTCTACTGAAACCCCAGGTTGCTGTGGCCTGGAGAATAAAATGAGTCATTGAAGTTTTTTTTTTCTGCTATATATGACAAACCAAAAGGGGGGGGCTTCAATCAAAAATTATGGGACCTATTGTGAGCCAAATATAGTAGTAGACAGGAGATGAAAAACTAAGATAAAGACTCCTGGACACGGAGCTATATCTGTGTGCTGTTATGTATGTGTATACAGAAATATACAGTTACTATTTATTAGCACTTGCCTCATTTCAGACACTATTTAATTCATCTAATACCAGTAAGATGTTGTAGCACTGTTATTTCCATTTGATAGATACAGAAATTGAGGCCAATAAGTTTTTAAAAAGGCTAAATATAAAGCAACCGTGACAATAAAGTGCTTCTTCCTTTCCCCAATGAAAAAATTACCCTCTTGCAAAGATTCTTGGCTAACTGAAGTAAGAAAGCTTTTAAAAATGATAGTACACAATTTCTGATATGCACTGTTCAAAATAAGGAACCACCAAAGTCACTGACTTAATTCTCCCTTTGGCCAGAAGAAGACAAGACAGAAATAAATTTTCGAGGATCTCTTTCTTGAAAAAACTTTATGTAACCTTGTGTTAGTCGCTCAGTCATGTCCAATTCTTTGTGACCCCGTGGACTGTAGCCCACCAGGTACCTCTGTCCATGGCATTTCCCCAGCAAGAATACTGGAGTGGGTTGCCATTTCCTTTTCCAGGGGATCTTCCCGACTCAGGGATCCAACCCCTCTCCCACACAGCAGGCAGATTCTTTACCATCTGAGCCACCACAGTTCCTAATTTGAATAATGTTATACCATGACAATTAATTGGCAGGTAATGTTATTTCCATTGGAGATACTAAATTTTAGAAAATCTGGGTGTTTCCCAGTGGGTTTCTTAGAGACAACTCTAAAAAGACATTTCATGGTTACTAAAAACAGAGTAGGATTTTATTATGGGAATGTTTTCAGCCTTCAGCTTTATTCAACAGCTTTCTCTTCTACACGGCCTTACCGTTTAGCTCCCAGTCTCTGTACTTACATTAACACCCTCTCTTACATGCTTAGGGTTTTTTTAACCAGCAATTGCTGAAAAGGAAAACTGCTATTTTCAGGCCACAGACAAGATTTCATTTGCTGAATCTAAGTCAGAAGAATAGAAAGTAAATTTAAGGCCAAATCAAAGAATATGAGAATAAATAGATTTTAGGAATAAACATAAAATTTATAGTATGTTTCTTCCAGGGAGGTGAATAATATATGATCAATATCTATTATATTTTCATCTATCAATCAGTCTGATTCAGTGTATACATTTCAAATGTCTTCATCATCACTACAGCTACTTTTTGAGTCAACTAACACAGTTCCTGTAGTCTTTACTGTGTCTGTCTAGTTTCCTTAGTAGAAACACACATGACTATAAATATAGGCCTTTTCCTCACCTTGTTGTTCAAATAGCTGCACATTATTACAAAGCATATTTACCAATATGCTCTGGAAACACTGGATTGTTTCCAAATGCTCAATATTACAAAGGGCACTGAAACAAACATCCTTGTGGATAAACATGTACATCTGTTCTTAATGATGTCTATAGGATTTCACTAGGTCATAAAGCCAAGCAGGACCCCATGGGATCTTCCTGGGGAAAGGCCTCTCATCGTACCTCCCCATGTCCCTAGCCTTTTCCCTGTTTAAAAAAAAAAAAAAAAAAAGCCTTTAGCCTCCTAGGCTCAGAAAAGTTACAGAATCAGAATAAACCAAAGGAAGTCAAACAAGACCAAATGATGACAGTTTAACTAAAAAACAAAATCAAGGATCTTTAGTTCTTCCTCAAGGGCTATAGATAATATCTTGAGCCATATCTTTGAGTTGTTTTATAGATACTAAAACCCAGGCCAGGTGGAAGAAATTAACTGCATGCTGACCAACAGCATGCAGACCCCAGATTGGTTAAAATCAGAAAAGTTGATGATCAATATTTCCAAAACATCACCCTGTTACCTCACTATTAACCACTATTGTGGTTAGAGAACTGAACACAATCTGATCATCCATCTCATGAGCCTCTCTCTCATACTGTCTTTAAAAACCCTTTCCAGAAAGCCATTGGAGTGTTTAGCTCTTTTGAGCATGAGCTTCCCAAGAATACCTCCCCATCCCCACCTGGCACAAGAGATTTTCTTTTTTTTAATCACCATCAGTTAACTTTACCTGTCTCTGAACTTCATACAGGGCTTCCCAAGTGGCTCAGTGGTAAAGAATTTGTCTGCCAGTGCAGGGGCCTCAGGTTCAATCCCTGGGTCAGGAAGATGCCCTGGAGGAGGAACTGGCAACCCCCTCCAGTGTTCTTGCCGGGAAGAATCCCATGGACAGAGGAGCCTGGCAGGCTACAGTCCCTGGGGTCACAGAGTCGGACGTGACTGAGCGACCGAGCACGACTTCATACAAGCACTCCTCTCATGCCTGGCCTATTTCACCCAGCAGAACACCTTTGAGATGCAGTCCTGCTTTTCAATGTGTCACTGGGCTATTTTTAAAATTAGTTCATAATTTTCATTGCTATGAAATATTTTACGACATGAAAGTGCCACAGTTCATTCTATCCATTTCCCTGCTGATGTCCATGTGGGTGACTAGCTTGGAGCGATTAGAAATAAGGCTGCTATCAACACCACTGTTCATGTCTTTTGGTGGTAAAAGGAGGGCAGAACAGGCCACCCCAAAATGTGCCACCTCGCCACGTGGGTCATTTTGAGCTGAAGGCAAACAAGATCCAGCAACAGGAGAAGGTTTTTACTTCTCCCTTAACTGCCTAAAAGTAGAAAGGGGGACTGTCCTAAGAACAGTCATTACCAACTTCATTAGACTTAATCTGCAATGCAGGACAAACATTTGTTTACCAAATGCTTGCCTTTCTTTCTTACAGTTCTGTGTGCGTTCCTCTCCTCTGAAGCTCCAGATTCCTGTCCCTTTCCTTATCTCAAGATAGGGAACAAGCCTAACTGCATGGCTGCCTTTGATTCTCCTATCTTGTGGGATTCCTGTATGTAATTAAATTCATTTTTCTCCCATTAATTTGTCTTTTTATTATGGAGAGTCTCAGCTAAGAACCTAGAAAATTATTTTTCCCTTCCCTTCCAGTGAACACATGCAGTCATTTTTCTTATAAGTTTATTTAGGAGTGGGGCTGCTGTTCAATGGCTAGGTATAGGCATGACTTTAGTGAAAACTGCCGATTCTACAAACTGAACCAATTTACATTCCCACAAGTAATATAAGATTAGTTCCAGTTATTCCACACCGTTACCGATATGCTGTCTAAACGTGAAGATATTTGATAGATATGACATGACGGAGTCTTACACATTCCATTTATATTACAATAATTTATTCTGGATTTTTCACCATTAGAACATAGAGTACAATAACAAAGGAGGGTTTAGACAGTTGTTTCAAGTAGTTGATTCGTGGTAGAAACTGTCTGTACTATTACAATCATTATTATCCTGGTCAACATGTCTGAGACCTTCTAACATACAAAAAGGTCAGAGAAAACCCCCTATAACCTTTCAAGTCAAGCTGTTAACCTCCCAAATGAACCTCTAAGACATGACAGTCCATAATCAGCCACATAATTAGCAAACTAAAGTCAAAGGCACTTTTATCTCAAATCAAAATGAAAGAGATTTATGTCCAATTACTAATGTAGCTGATGCTCATCATAATAAAACTTATCTCCATGAGAAATCTCACAAAATGAACTGACTTTGACTAGGTGAAGCCTCACACATCTCTGAGAAAAGTATCTTACTATGTCCAGCTTATGAAAAAATGAACTGAGACTTTGAAGAGTTCTGGCTCAGATGGTGAACAGGCTTCACAGGCTCTGTGGATATACCAGTCCAATTCTTTGTCCTCCAATTAAATCATGGCCACAGACTCTCCCACGCGTGCACTTATAAAAAGTAACTTGTAACTGTCGACCTGGTGGCTCTATCTGTTACACAGCTGGGGCCAAGAACGTTGGAACCCACACAAATGCCAAGAAGTGTGAGAAACTGAGCCTGCGATCCTCCTCCCCGTGTCCCAGTCAGCCCAGGGGCAGGATTGGCATTGAGGGTCTTCCAGCTGCCCCTCAAGGACCTTCCCTGGGAGATCAGCCCACACAGGCTGCAGCAAGAACCTGCAGGCAGGCTCGCCATGGGGGAACATTGGCTGGAAGGGGAAAATAAGAGTGAGGCTGGGAGAGTCATTACACCAGTCTCTCTCTGCGGCTCCCTGTAAGCTGGATGCATCTTTTGACCAGAAGGCATAGCTCTGGTCAGGCAGCCCCCTGCACATGGTCTCTCGTCCTTGGTTCTGGTGACCACTCCCTTCCTCTTCAGCTCTAGGGCTGCTATCAGCCTGAAGTAGCCCTGCACATGCCCTGCGTTTTCTCTCTGCCTTTATAAGGAGTTTCTTTATTAATTCTCACTTATCTGATTTATGTGTGTCAGCTATGTCCTATTTGGAATCTAGCTAATACTATAGTCTTGTCAAAGACCCAACCTAAAGCCTTCACAGTAAATGAAAAAGAAGGACACTATTAGACATATCCTAAGGGACATATCTAACCTTAGGAGGCCTGGAGGAAGAACAAGAATGAATGGGCTTTACCTACCCACCTATAAACAAGCCGCCTACAGAGGGCTGGTGGCTCCCTCAACTTGCAGTGAGCACCTGTGATGTGCAGGCCTGGTGCAGGGACTTTCACACACACTAAAATCATGTGCTGTGTAGCTTTGAGCAGACTTGTAACCTCTTGGCATCCCAGTTTTTCATCTGTAAAATGAGAAAAATAATAGGACTCACCTTGTAGGGTTATTGAGAGAACTACACGAGATAATACTGTCAAGTGCCTAACAGGACATAATACATGTTCAATCAGTTCAGTTCAGTTCAGTCTCTCAGTCATGTCCGACTCTTTGCGACCCCATGGATCGCAGCATGCCAGGCCTCCCTGTCCATCACCAACTCCCGGAGTTCACTCAGACTCACGTCCATCGAGTCAGTGTTAGCTATTAATAATAATGATTTTGGGGAGACAATAGTTATGAAGACGAATAAGCAACTCTTAAAACAATCTTCCGAGGTCGGTATTTCCCTCATTTTAAAGAGGAGTAAACTTGGGCCTCGTGAGCTACACCACAAAGAAGAGGCAGAAGAGAGATTAATCTGGGGCTGCTTCTCAAGGATGGAAAAGACCACACTGATCTGTTGACTGTGCTTTCTATGTAAGAATGAATTCTTTAATGAGTCCAAAAGACAACTAACCTGTTAGTCAACTAAAATAGAAATACTTTCATCCCTAGGATTGGTTCCAGGAACTCTGTATATACCAAAATCCAAGGATGCTCACGTCCATTATAGAAAACAGCTTAGTACCATCAGCCCCCCCTTATTCACAGATGTGAAACTTGAGAATACTGGGGGGGCAACTGTATATTTACTGGAAAAAAATATGCATATAAGTGGACTTCTGCAGTTTAAATCAAGGGTCAACTGTACATACATGTATACACGACACATACTGAAAACTAAAATAAAAACTATTATTTTTAACACCAATACAGCATACTAACACATATATATGGAATTTAGGAAGATGGCAATGACGACCCTGTATGCAAGACAGGAAAAAAGACACAGATGGGTATAACAGACTTTTGGACTCAGAGGGAGAGGGAGAGGGTGGGATGATTTGGGAGAATGGCATTCTAACATGTATATACTATCATGTAAGAATTGAATCGCCAGTCTATGTCTGACGCAGGATACAGCATGCTTGGGGCTGGTGCATGGGGATGACCCAGAGAGATGTTATGGGGAGGGAGGTGGGAGGGGGGCTCATGTTTGGGAACGCATGTAAGAATTAAAGATTTTAAAATTTAAAAAATAAAAAAACTAAAAAAAAAATAAATAAAATAAAATAAAATCAAGTACCCTGATTTTTTTTGAGTCTTTAATTATGAATCAAATATCTCACACCTACTGAATTCACTTGTACAAAAGGAATAGGTTGATGCCTTCTCAAAGTGTTCTGTGAAGAGCTATGGCATCAGAAGTCTTAGACCTTCATCTGAAGATAAAGGTTTCCTTTAGGGAGCTATAGTGAATCTACAATTTTACAACTGCATAAAGTTGGAAAAAACACTTTTGTAAAAGTGATGACATTCTTTAAAATTGCTCAGCATCATGTCATTGTTCATACAACATTTAATTAATCCTAAAGAAGTATTAGGGCTTCCCAGGTAGCTCAGCTGGTAAAGAATCTGCCAGCAATGCAATAGACCCCAGTTCGATTCCTGGGTTGGGAAATTCCCCTGGAGAAGGGACAGGCTACCCACTCCAGTATTCTTGGGCTTCTCTGGTGGCTCAGATGGTAAAGAATCCGCCTGCAGTGTTCGATCGCTGGGTTGGGAAGATCCCCTGGAGGAGGGCATGGCAACCCACTCCAGTATTCTTGCTGCAGAATCCCCATGGACAGCAGAGCCTGGCAGGCTATAGTCCATGGGGTTGCAAAGAGTCAGATATGACTGAGTAAATAAGCACAGCACAAAGAAGTATTATTCCCTTCATGTTTCAAAAATCATACACAATATCTATCTAGGATCTTAAAATCTTCTGTCATTTGATAGATACCTTCTTTCTACATCTGGTGAAAGTGAAGTGAAAGTGTTAGTGACTCAGTCATGTCTGATTCTTTGTGAACCCATGGACAGAGGAGCCTGGCAGCCTAAACCCATGGACTACAGCCTGCCAGGCTCCTCTGTCCATGGAATTCTCCAGGCAAGAATACTGGCGTGCACAGCCATTCCCTTCTCCAAGGGACCTTCCTAATCGAAGGATCAAACCTGGATCTCCTGCGTTGCTGACAGATTCTTTATCATCTGAGCCACGAGGGAAACATCCTACATCTGTTTAAGGCCAATAATAAAACATTTAAGAATCTTCTGTTATCCTCCTCTAAACAAAAATTAATTAAAATTTTTAAGAAAGGGGAGAAATTGATTTGAATCCTGCTGACACTGAATCTGTATCTATTCCACCATCACCACATCACACTCCCCTCTGCACCCCCCACTCCCACCCCACGTTGCCACAATTCACAGACTACATAAAGGATAACATAGGTGTGGCCCATTGCTCTCACATTCTTCTCCCCAAATAAGTAATGGAAGAGGGTCCTCCTTCTAGCCGGTCCCCAGAAATTCTCCTAACATGCTATCCCAAGAAGCCATTAACAGTCATCAGATTTGACTTGTGACATGAACCTCACCTGCTATCTCTGAAGGAAAACATCAATTCAGATGAAACAGGGCAAAATCAGATTCAACAAAGAATATTGGCTCTATAGAATAGGAACTTTGCTATGTTCACTCCAGTTACCTCCAGGGCCTAGAACAATGCTTGGGTCATAGGAAAGGAAAAGAAAGAAAGTGAAGTCACTGAGTTGTATCTGACTCTGTGACCCCATAGACTATAGCCTACCAGGTTCCTCCGTCCATGGGATTTTCCAGACAAGAATACTGGAGTGGGTTGCCATTTCCTTCTCCAGGAGATCTTCCCAACCCAGGGATGGAACCCAGGTCTCCTGCATTGTAGGCAGATGCCTTACTGTCTGACATCAGGGAAGTCCTGGGACATAGGAAGTGCTCAGTAAATGTCTGTTAGATGAATGAATGAATAAAAGTTGTGATTTATAAGAGGTAGTATCATGGCTCCTGGGAATTTATATAGAGACTGAAGATGGACAAAAAAGAACACAAACAACCCTAACGCCTAAGGTAGGTATCAGAAGAGCACAACAAACTGTGGGTAACACGTGAAAAGAGGACAGTCTGAATTAGACTAACACAACATTTAAAAAGAAATACAGCATCGCTTTAAAAAGAAATATAGTATCTTCATCTAGGCCCACAGCCTTCTCAGACAGACATTCTAGTGAAATGGCTTTAAGAAGCAGATAAAAATGATTTATCATTATTAACACCGTTTGTCTTAAACTGTTTACAATGAAAGTTAATAAATAAATCTTCCTTTTGGAGTAAGCAAATGGGACCTTCAACCCACATTCTGTATGGATCAATCTGAATGAATGAGATTTTCAATGATATGAACTTGAGCACCAAGGTCTGTTGCTTGCCCTTTTTCTACTGAAACCTAACAGAGGCCTTGTACAGACTTGTTTTTCCTTTGACCCCACCATGGACATATCTTTAATTTTTTAATTATAAAAGACATATAATACAGATTTGGCCTTAGAACTTCCCTAGATACAAAAGTTTAGAAAGTAGAAAGTGAAAAGCAAGTCATTTCCTCTCCCACCTACCCCCACCTCCCACCCCCATCCTTCAACTCCTCCCCCACCCAAAGGACCAGGGAGGTCTGCAAACTATGGTCCAAGGGTCAAACCAGCCTTCCACCTGTTTATGTACAGCCTGTGAGCTAAAAAATGGTTTTTACATTTTTTTCAATAGGTGAAAAAAGTCAAAAGAAGAAGAGTATTTAGTGGCATATGAAAATTACATGCACTCAGGTTTCAATTTCCATACATAAATTTTCACTGGCACACAGCCACATCTGTTTGCTTATGTGTTGTCTGTGGCTGCTTTTTCACCAGAGTTGTAGAGTTGAGCAGCATCCCTCATCTAACAGAATAGATCCTATCAGCCTTTCTAAAGACAACTCTCCTTCTAACCCACTATCTTTTATTCATCCATCTATATATCAGATTGCTTGACACAATACCTTCTGTCCGCCTGCTTTTTTTCATTCAACTATATATCATGGCCATCGTAAGTTTTCCTAGATCCACCAACTTTCTAATAGGTATTTCATCATCCGTCATGCATTCAAGGGCATTTCTTCCTCTCCTCGCTTATCTTCCATACTAAGCACAGGAAGTGCAAATTGGAAAAGGTTCAGGAGAAATGGCAGCGATAATCCTCTGATTTCCCTTTAAAGTAAACACAACATGCTGGTCATCAATCATTCCCCAACTGCGCTGGCCAGGTCTGGTGGAACACACCCATTGTAATTGTGCTGCTGGTGGGGAAAATAATAGCTAAACAAATGTCTTAAGTGAGTGGGCAGCCCTGAACAAAAATAATAGATTTTATTCTCCTGCCCTTTTATCTAATGTGAGTAACCAACTTTAGGCTGTGTAGTAGTTGTGCCTAATTTCCAGCAACCCACAAATTCACTTAAACTCTGATTTTACACTGACTTAGTTTCTGTAATTTTTATGATGGCACTTTCTTGACATTCCACCAACAAATATATTCTTACAAGATTTCAGTTGAGTCAGTAAATCTGTACTAAGGTAGGTGCTCTTTGATATTTGCTTGAGTGAGGATAGAAGGGGGAAAAACATTTTAACTGTGCAAAAATAATTTCTGGGATTATTTTCAGGTATGGTTTGAATTAAGAGGTAAGTTTCTTCTTCTAGAGGACTTGCTATAATAGCACTAGTACTAAAGAAAATTATACTCCAGAGGGAGGGGATATGTGTATATAATTAGGACCGATTCATGTTGTTGTACAGCAGAAACCAACACATTGTAAAGTAATTTTCCTCTGATTAACAAATAAAGTTAAAAAAGAAAACAATACTTTATTGATTTTACATTTGATTCTGGTTTACATTGGTTATAGTCGGTGGGTGCTCCGGTCGTACCATGCCAAAATGTAGTGGTTTAAACCAGAAACAGTCATGTATGCGGCTCATGAATTCTGCAGTTCGGGCGGTGTTCAGTGGGGACATCTCATCTGTGTTCCACGTGGCACTAACTGGGGTCATTCAGTGGAGGCTAGAGGGTCCACTTGCACGTGACCCACTCACGTGGTTGGCAAGCTGGCACTGAGTAACCGGCATCCTTATTTCCTTTCCTTGGGGGCCTCTTGATTTGGTGCCTTGGGCTGCCTTATAGCATGGCTCCTAAGAGTCAGTATTCAAAGAAGCCAAGGCAGAAGCTGCGTGTCTTCTTATAGTTCACCTTGCATGTCACACAGCGTCATTTCTGCTTCACTCTACCGATTAAGCAAATCATTACAGCCAGCATAAGTTCAAGGGGAGGAGGAGAATTCAATCCCATATCTCAACAGGAGTCTCAAGGAATTTATCTACTGTAGCACCTTTAATCTACCATAGCACATCAAAGAAACAGTGTAAACGTGTCTCTGAAAATCTGTAAATGTGTGGAGGGTCCCGGATTGTTTGAAAAGGTGTACCAGATGCCTCTCTTGGGAGGAAATAAATCACATTAGTCAGAAGCACAGACCATTTGGGGATGATTCCTAGCCCATCTACCAGCTATACAATAATGAACAATTTGCTTGATTCTTCCACATCCTCACAGCCTCATCTACAAAATAATGTCTATTGCATCAGGTTTGCAGGGGGAAACCAAAATTCTGCTTTTTAATTTTTTAAAAAACATCAAAAAATTTAAATATAACATATGCAAATAATATACAAAATTAAAATTTCTATGAATTTGCACAAACTGAACACATTCATCAGGCCTGGGGAGCAACAGAGAGCGGTAGGGACTTTGGCAAACAGGAGAGATATCTCCCTTCTCAGGGAGACTCTTGGCTCTTGCCAGTGGTCGCCATGCGGGAATAAAGGTCGAGTGTGCAGAGGGTCAGACTTGGCCCAGGGTCCCTGTCTGGGACTTTGTGGGAGGTTCAGGAACAGTGGTAAGGGAATGAGAAAATCAAAGAGGGCTGAACAACAAGAGAGCCTGGCCTTTAGGGTGTAGCCAAGCATGCCAGTAACAGGTATGGAATTAACCAGGCACAAGGTTCTGTAGGGCTTTCCTCATGGCTCAGAAGGTAAAGAATCTGCCTGCAATGCGAGAGACTGGGGTTTAATCCCTGAGTCAGGAAGATTGCTTGGAGAGGGAATGGCTACCCACTCCAGTATTCTTGCCTAGAGAATTCCATGGACAGAGGAGCCTGCTGGGCTACAGTCCACGGGGTTACAAAGAGTCAGATGTGACCGAGCAACTGACACACGCAAGGTTTTCTAAGGAAACTTGTCTTGAAGTCTGAACACAAGAAGGCTTCTTGATGCCTAGAAAAGGCTAGGAGACAATTGGCCAAGGCTGGCCCTTCACACACACCACCTGTTTTCATCACTAAAGCCATTTCAGGAGCTCCACTCTCATGAACTGTCCTCAGGCTTTCTCCCCCATTCCCTTTGCCTCTGTCCACACAGGGGGCGATTTTCACGTTCTCTCTTTTCTCACTGTCTTGCTTGCTTTTTCACATGCTGCCCTTCCGTGTGGAGATCCTAAGGCTCTCCCTCTTGTGAAATGTCTTGTGACACACATCATCCTATTGGAAGATCAAATCCTTTTTGGAAAGAGACAGACACATGTCAGGGAAATGAATACGATATACTACCCATGACTCTGGCTATGAAATCTGAGGCATCTGGTAGACCTTTTCAAACAATTTTGAGCCCTCCACACCCTGGCTGTGGCGCATGGTTTAATCAGTGCAACCCACTCCAGTGTTCTTGCCTGGAGAATCCCAGGGACGGGGGAGCCTGGTGGGCTGCCGTCTATGGGGTCGCACAGAGTCGGACACGACTGAAGCGACTTAGCAGCAGCAGCAGCGGCAGCAGATGGAGTACTGAGATGAGGTGGGAGGAGGGAAAGTCTGGGATCTAACAACTAATCGCATAACTGACGGATCTACAGAATGGCTGCCCCCGGGATGCAGCTGGTGAGAGCCACATCAGGAAGAGGACTGACTTACTTGGAAATATTAGGATGAAACTACCACCTAAACATTATATCCATGCCTGCAGCCTACTAAATGAGATAGTGCACAGTAAGCACTTAAGCTCAAGGCTGGGCAAAGAGCAGGTGACTTATAAACCCTTTCCCTCTCCCCACCCCTTTACTCTTTTCCCCTTTCTATCAGGCTGTGTGTGATTACATGAAGCTTTATTTACTTGAGAATGCTGCTAGTTATAGTCAGCTCTTTCTCTCAAGCTCTACGCCCTGATCTGAACGACATGACCACACTAGTTTTCTATTGACTAGGAAGATGCCTTCGAACCATTTCATTCACTTGTTAAAGATAAGGCCTCTAGTTCAGAGATTGTGAGTGTTTCTGGATATATACATTCTGTTACATATAAATCATCATTACTTTGGAGGTAGTACAATGATACAGCTGATTTGTTCATGTGTATAAACACATTCGTATGCTCAGCACACATTCTACGAAGAAATCTAGGTACTTTAAATACAGCTGGAAGGAGAAATGACGTAAATTAATGAAATCAAGTTGAAGGACAAAATTTTACTTAAAATATTTTTTTTCCACCCTATATCCTTATTTACGGTGCATTTTAATAAGTTCTGTTTCGGGTGTTTTTTGTTTTTTTTTTTTTGGCTGCACCACATGGCTTATGGGATGTTAGTTCCCTGACCAGGGATTGAACCCCGGCTCTCAGCAGTGAAAGAGTGGAATCTTACACCAGGGAATTCCCTAGGGTATCTTAAACTACTGTAAACAAATTGGTTAAGACAACACTAGATTCTTTACACTGTGAATAAAAATCTCTACTCAATAATTTAGGATGAGCTATAACTTTTAAGAGAGTCAAGATTACTTTGGAAAAGGAAGTACAGGTGGTGACGGGAACATGTTTTAGGCTCTACTAGTAATAGTAATTTATGAGACAAGGACGCCACTCAGATGTAATACTAAAAATCTAGATTTTGGTTTAGATTTTAAAACATTTTTATTTTCATCAACATTTTAAAAGCATTAAAAATTTAGCATATGTTTTTCTAGAAATGCACTTGCACACATACACTTTTATATATACTGGGCTATGAATTCTTTTTGAAATATGTTTTTTCAAAACAATAATGCAAGTATTTCTACTTTAGCTACATCACAATACTGCAGTTAACTCATGGCCTATTGTTGGATACCATCTGCAACATTTCACTGTTTTAAACAGTGCTAATAGAATCATTAGGGCTTCCCTGGTAGCTCAGTGGTAGAGAATTCGCCTGCCAACACAGGCTTCCAGCCCTGGGTTGGGAAGATCCCCTGGAGAAGGGCATGGCACCCCACTCCAGTATTCTTGCCTGGAAAATGCTATGGACAGAGGAGCCTGGTGGGCTACAGTCCATGGGGTCGCAGAGACTAAACAACAACACAACCATTCTTTATATCAGAGTTTACATGCCTGTCCCTTTATTTCCTGAGGACAGTCTCCTGGGAGTGAAATTACTATGACAAAGAACACACACATTTTAAAGCTTGGAATATAGCTTTCAAACTCTCCTCCCCCAAATCCTATCAATTTACATTCCAACCAGAGAGCTCTTCCCCGCAGCTCGGCCAGCACTGCACTGTCCATTTCTTTACTGTCCTTACCATCTCAGTGGCATCTGTTTAATGACAGCTTTGATTCTTTGTGAAGTGTTTTTAATACATTTATTATCATCTGAATTTCTGTTGTTGTGAACCGTCTGATCAGGATGTACGCAGGTGTGGGTTTTACCACATACACTGTTAATGCAGAGCAGACCTCACAGGCCTCCAGAGGACTGAATGCACTATTGAAGCGATTCTGGATGTAAAACATACATAGAGCGAAACCTCTTACTTCTTGTCTGAAGTAAACAGAACACGCTCTCCACGTGTGGGCCAACACAATTAGCAACTCTCACTAAAGAAAAAGGGCTGGTTCTGGCTGCTGAGTCATCTAGATCATGTTCCACTTGGCAACATAACTTTCATTCCTTTTGCAAATAAAGAGATGTTCAGAACTACTCCGAGTTCCAAGCAATGCGTTAACAACAACAGGAAACACACACCCACAAAAGATAGATATACTTACAAGCAGGAATCCAGGCATTTATACAAAGTCCAATAACTATTTTATTATTTAATAGAGTTAATCTTTCTTAAGTTAGGACCTCACTGTCAAATACTGGCTGGAGATAAATTTAAACAAAACATCTGAAATCCAAAAGCCCTCTCTCTAAGTATTTTATCAGTTTAAGTATTAAATAGTATCTTGTATTTACGGATGCAACCTGGTACCCCAAGTTTGTTATTTCCTATTCCAAGTCTCAGTCAGTCAGTCAGTTCAGTCGCTCAGTTGTGTCCGACTCTTTGCAACCCCATGGACTGTAGCACACCCGGCCTCTCTGTCTATCACCAACTCCTGGAGTTTACTCAAATTCATGTCCATTGAGTCAGTGATGCCATCAAACCATCTCACCCCCTGTAATCCCCTTCTCCGCTCACCTTCAATCTTTCCCAGCGTCAGGGTCTTTTCCAATGAGTCAGCTCTTCAACATCAGGTGGCCAAAGGATTAGAGCTTCAGCTTCAGCATCAGTCCTTCCAATGAATATTCAGGACTGATTTCCTTTAGGATGGACTGGTTTGATCTCCTTGCTGTCCAAGAGACTCTCAAGAGTCTTCCAACACCACAGTTCAAAAGCATCAATTCTTCAGTGCTCAGCTTTCTTTATAGTCCAACTCTCACATCCATACATGACTACTGGAAAAACCATAGCTTTGACTTAAACAGACCTTTGTTGGCAAAGTAATGTCTGTTTTTTAATATGCTGTCTAGGTTGGTCATAACTTTTCTTCCAAGTAGCAAGCGTCTTTTTAATTTTCCAAGCCTAACCTGCCTATTGTATTCACTATTTCTGTCCAATAGCAGGGCTACCCTCCCAGGTACTCAAGTTGAACACTATGACATAATCTTTACTTCTCTCCCTCCTTTACCCTCCAAATCCAATCAACTGCCATGTCCTGGGGACTGTTCTTGCTTAGTTTTTTTAAAAAATATAAATGAACCATTTATTTTAGAATAGTTTTAGATTTACAACAAAGCTGCAAAGATAATAAATAGTGTTCCCATATTCTCCTGACCTAGATACCCGCAATGTTTTCACCTTACGGTACCACGAGGCACCCGTCACATGGGAAACTCCACACTTTATTCAGACATCACTAATCTTCCCCGTGTCCTTTCTCTGTGTCGGGACCCCATCCCCAGTGTAGAGTACTCTTAGCCAGCGCATCTCCTTACTCTCATGTGGTTTGTGACAGTTGCTCAGACTTGTTCTTGAAGACCTGGACAGCTTTGAGGAATGCTGGTCAGGTATTTGGTAGAATGACCCTCCGTTTAGGTTTGTCTGGCGTTTTTCTCATGTTTGACTGGGGTGATGAGTTTCTTGGAGGATGACCACAGAGGTGAAGTGCTGTTTCCATCCCACAGCAAGGATACATGCTATCAACGTGACTTATATGTAAGGACAGGAACCTTGATCACCGGGCAGACAGGACTCACCAGGTCTCTCCAGAGTTACTCTTCCCCACTCCCGCTTTCCACACTCATTTTGCAGATGAGGAAACAGGTTAGAAGTCAAATGACTATGTCAAGGTTAGAAAGTAAAACTGAAATTGGAACATAGTACTTCTCCCCCCGCCCCAGTTCTGTGTTTCTTCCATAATACCAAGGGTTGGGAAACTATGATGGTAACATGGGCCAGATTCTATTCTCTGACTGTTTTTATAAAGCCTACAAGCTAAGCATGGCTTTTATATTCCAAATGGTTAAGAAAAATAAAAATATGGGTGGGGGGAGAGATAGTTAGGGAGTTTGGGATGGACATGTGCACACTGCTATATTTAAAATGGATAACCGACAAGGACCTACTACATAGCCCAGGAAACTGCTCGATGTCACGTGTCAGCCTGGAGGGGAGGGAAGTCTGCGGGAGACTGGATACGTGTATATGTTTGGCTGCGTCCCTTTGCTGTCCACCTGAAACCATCACAACACTGTTAATTGGCTATACTCTAACATAAAATAAAATGTTAAAAAAATAAAAGTCAAAAGAAGACTATTTCCTAACATGTAAAACTTACATGAAATTCAAATTTCAGTGTCCATAAATCAAGTTTACTAGAATATAGCAATGCTCACTTGTTTATATATTTGCCTGTAGCCACTTTTATGACACCTCAGCTAAGCTGAATAGTTGTGACAGAGACCATATGACCCCCAAAATTTTAAATATTTATTATAAGGCCCTTTTCAGAAACCATCTGCCCACCCTGTGCTATTCCATGATGCTAACCATCCACCAAACAGCCTCATTTTTGTCAGGGGGTGGAGAAAAGAAGAATCCCTTCATCCCTAAGAAGATTTGCTAACTGTGCAATTTACAAAGTGTGAAAAAGACCCTCAGAAATATTTCTTCAGGAGCCCAGATTCAAGGGTTGCTGTGCTTTCCCATTCTTAGTGATGAACTCATATGTGTGGGGTGAAGGAGTTGGGTGGGAGTAAGGCAGAGATGAGGAGACAGGGACACAGAGCAGAAAAATAGAGAAACACACATTATAATGGATGTTAGGATTTGGGGGCAGATCCCTCAATGAACAGATGGTACATAAAATTAGTGCAGTGAGTCAAAAATCTGTACCCTGGGAGAGTTTGTGACAGGCCAGGGATCTTTCAATGCAAGCATTGAGATCCCCCTCCTACTTGTACAGCAAAGGCATCCTTAGAAGCATTCCTTGCATGCTTCCAAGTTGCAGCTGCTCCAGCATATTCCAGGGAAAGCCCCTCCCAGCCTTCTCCCTTGCTCAGACCATGACCCCCATCATTCCTATCCACAAACGACAAGGCTGGCCACTCGCCCAGCTCTCTAACATTGTTCTCTGTTTCTAACTCTAGGAAATGAGAGAGATGTCTCATGATAACTGTACTCTGGGGTGTTATTTTAAGTATCTGGTTTTACTGTGTATAAAATACAGAAAATTACTTTTTTCTCCACCTTTTATGAATAATCATTTTTCTTCTTTCTGGGTTCCCATCAAATGCCTATGAAATTTCTGAGTTAGGAGCCCCCTCCTTTTGAAGAAGTTTTTTTCTTTTTTTATGAAACAGATAAGAAGTGGGCATTGATCAAGAATCAGGAAAATGGGATCATCTTTGGAGAGGAAGAAGCAACTGTTGCAAAAAGACAATGGGCAAAGGGAAGGTCATTTGAGGATAACGTGATGAAAGTAAATAATAAGCAAAGCAGCCAACCTAGGAAAGTTCAAGGATAAGGGCACTGCTGAGGCTGTGTAAACATGTTGACCTAAAGAACTCTACAACTGTTCAATAGTTTATACTTTTCTAAACGTGTCAGCTTCCCTGATAGCTCAGTTAAGAATCTGCCTGCAATGTAGGAGGCCCTGGTTCTTTTCCTGGATCGGGAAGATCCCCTGGAAAAGGGATAGGCTACCCACTCCAGTGTTCTTGAGATTCCCTTGTGGCTCAGCTGGTAAAGTACCCACCTGCAATGTGGGAGACCTGGATTTGATCCCTGGGCTGGGGAGATCTCCTGGGGAAGGGAAAGGCTACCCACTCCAGTATTTCAGCCTAGAGAATTCCATGGACAGTCCATGGGGTTGCAAAGAGTCAGACAGGACTGAGTGACTTTCACTTTCAAATGTGTCAGCATAGAAATCCTGTGAGGTTAAGAGTTAACCTTTTTTCAAGTAAGGCCCGAAGAAGTGAAACAGTTCATTTAAGTTATCTCCATGAGGTCAGGGCTCCATATATCGGATTTATCACTATATTCCCAGAACCTACCCTCATGCCTTGGAACACAGCAAGTATTCAATAAGGAATTATTAAGAAACATGTCATTTGGTCAGTTGACCAAACTCCAGCTTGTGTCTCCAACTATTCATACTGCTCACGGATGAAGAAGACTCCTGCAATAAATGATCCTCTCCCTTCTATGCCACCTTCAAAGTACAATCTGTTGATCCATGACTTGCCAGTTTGGGAATCATCTAAGTACAGTTTGGTCACTAGTGAGTCAGTTGTAGGTACAGAGAACCAAGGGAGGGACTCAATGTCCCATTTCCTGAGCATTTTAAGTTAATTCCAACTCAGCGGGTAGATTATATTAATCTCAAAAAGCAAATGTATACAACACAATATTTATAGAGGATCAGTATTTACAGGGAGAAGGCAGTGGCACCCCACTCCAGTACTCTTGGAAAATCCCATGGATGGAGGAGCCTGCTGGGCTGCAGTCATGGGGTTGCAAAGAGTCGGACACGACTGAGCGACTTCACTTTCACTTTTCACTTTCATGCGTTGGAGAAGGAAATGGCAACCCACTCCAGTGTTCTTGCCTGGAGAATCCCAGGGATGGGGGAGCCTAGTGGGCTGCCGTCTATGGGGTTGCACAAAGTCGGACACGACTGAAGCGACTTAGCAGCAGCAGTAGCAGTATTTACAGAGGGCTTCCCAGGTGGCGCTAGTGGAAAAGAACCCACCTGCCAATGCAGGAGACGTAAGAGACACAGGTCTAACCCCTGGGTGGGGAAGATCCCCTGGAAGAGGACATGGCAACCCCCTCCAGTATTCTTGCCTGGAGAATCCCACAGACAGAGGAGCCTGGAGGGCTACAGTCCATAAGGTCATCAAGAGTTGGACACGATTAAAACAATTTAGCATGCACCCACAACATTTACAGAGGAAACGTTACCATTTAATAATTAAATCTTAAAGTTGTTTTCCAAGCTTACAGATGGGACTGGCTTTACTTAACAGTTTGGCAATAAGAAAATGAAGGGCAAGATGAGAATTCTGCAGAATTCTCTAGACTAACCTTCTCGTAAAAGCCATATCTGTAAAACAGAAGAGTATGAGGATATACCCCCAAAAAAAAAAAAAAAAAAAAAAAACAGAAGAAAAATTCAGCTGCTTTTTATTTTCTCATAAAAAAGCCAAATTACCAGTCACAGTACATTCTGTACAGTCGATTCATTAACCTCTATTTACATAATGATGCAAATGTTTGAGGCCACAGTTTTCCTTGGAGGAGGCATGGTTTGAAAGCAAATAATATCACGATGCTCCACAAGGCAGGAGAAAACCGAATGGGCAGTGTCACAGGTTTGCTGAGCCCCTTTTAAAAAATTCCCTTTTCAATCTCTGGAATGAATAGAGACTTTCTGGCAATGCCATATAACTTTGTATTTGAGAGACATGTGGGGGATAACAAGGCATGAAATTGCTTTGCAAAAGAACTCATTTTTCTGATTCAATAAGTGGTACGGGGGAAGGGAAAGGTCCATTCAATCCTGATCTGAATTAGGGAGAGCAAAGAAAATCTTTAATGCTTTTCAAGTTAATCCTGCACTGAGATACTGGTTCTGAGAGATGACGAGAAAAGAAAATCTAGGAGCACTTGGTCATGAGAGAAAGTGACTTTGTTATTTCCAAGAAACCAGTATATTGTCCGCAGATTTGCTAACAGACCACCCAGCCAGGATGGTATAACTGGATATGTAAAACTCAGTGTCTACCAAGAGCAAATTGGTTCCTCAGGCAAAGCACTAATAAGTCACTGGTTTGATGGTAGAAACAACAGTTTTTTTTGTTTTTTTTTGTTTTTTTTTTTTAACTAAGACAACAGAGAGCTCATAGTCCCTAGAGGGAAAAGGTACTTTCCTGCCAACACTGGACAAAAGTACAATTCTTCAGAAACAGTCCACCAAAGGCTTCCTCTCCCCTCCCCACCACGGCCGGCAATAGAATTTTATGTCTCAAATGAATGAACGTTTTAATAATGTTTTCTGATAAATGTGGTTATGAAAGTAATTTCTCTTTGCTCTGTGAAATGAAGACACATTGAAATTGACTGCATGTGGAGATTTTGTTTATTTAATAACCTGGATATGCTATGAAATCTCAAAAGTACTGGACTAAAGGAACTCAAAGAACTCACTGGATCCATGGTATATCCCCTTGTTCCAAGGCGTGGCCCTTGGACCAGTAGCATCAGCATCATTCTAAAGCCTGTTAGAAATGCAGAATCTTGGGCCCCATCCTAGAACTAGTGAGCCAAAATCTGTTTTGTTACAAGATCACCAGGTATTCTGGATGCACAAAATTTGTATCCTTTCTCCTTCAGCTGCAACTCTCTCGAGTTTAAGAATCCTTCATTTAGCATGCAGATACATTAGCAGTGGTATCTGGGGATGGGAATTGCTTTGGCCATTGCTAAGATGGATGCCTGTGTACCATGCTCACCCCTGCAGGAAGGTAGGGAGTCAGGCCATGTGGACTGACTGCCGAGGAAGAAAAAAATCAATCAAAGTGCAATTACAAGATAGAGAATGAGTGATGAGCAAACACATCAAAAGATATTCCCAAAATGATGAGTAGTTAAGGATAAGCACCTGACCCAAGTCAGGTCAAGGAGGCTCATTTGTGAGTCTTTTGCCACATCTACAGAGAAGAAGAAGCTCTTGGTTCTGAGGTTATAAAACTGATAAAATAGAACCCTAGAGCCACCCGAAGGGTGACCTCTTAAGAGAAGGCCTGTCGGACAACAAAGCAAACCCCAGGAAAACAGGGCTAAGAGGTGGAGAAAGACCAAGTCCCCAGGACTTCAACTGTGCCCGCAAGCATGGGGCCACTAATTCCAGGGGCCCAGCACACTGTTTTCTGATGACACCGGAAGGCGCCCCTGCAGCGAGGCAGCCCCACGCAGCCCTTCTCGGCTGGAGCTACGCCTGCGCCACACGTCCACCCTGGACTCTGTTACGCGCACCAATACATTTCCCCACCTAAAATGTATTTTCTGGTTTGAGGCAGATTTTCCATGACCTGAAGCCAACCAAAAGACTGCTAACACTCATGAGGTGCTTTAAAAATACTCAGGCTCACATCCAGCCCAAAACTTTCTCCTCTACAACAGACTGATACGGCCTAGGTGGGGGTGGGCGTTGGGGAAAGACAGTCAGATTATGCATTCCTATGCATGTCTGGGAAGGTGTAAATGAATAAATCCTGTTTAGGAAGGCAATTTGGTAATTTCTATTAATATCAAAAAGGATATGCCCTATAAAATAAATAAGTCATGGGATATAATATACAGCATTATATATTAAATTATAATTAACAGTACTGAATTAATTAAGCTATTATTAATTATAGCATTAAACTACAATTAATAATACTGTATTTGTATATCTGAAAGTTGCTAAAAGAGTAAATCTTAAAAACTTTTCATTACAAGAA
The DNA here is from genome assembly GCF_016772045.2 of Ovis aries. Lineage (NCBI taxonomy): Eukaryota > Metazoa > Chordata > Mammalia > Artiodactyla > Bovidae > Ovis > Ovis aries. Next base: position 130,955,855 of record NC_056056.1, read on the forward strand.
AAAAACTCTATAACTATGTATAGTGACAGATATTAATTAGACTTACTCTGGTGATCATTTTGTAATATATATACAAATATCAGATCATTCTGTTATATACCTGAGACCAAAAAAAAAAGGAAAAATATAGATGGCCAATAAATAGAACAAAACAAAAAGGATATACCATTGGGCCTAGTAATTCTACTTCTACCAACTGATTCTATCTATAAATCACCACATGTACCCGTAAGTATTCACATATATTCAACTAAGTATTATTGGGATGACAGAAGCTTATACAGCCAAACTGCACAACAATAAGAGGCTAAAGTAAATGGTTTAGATGGTCCATTTGAAATATGAAACAGACATTCCACAGCTATTAAAAAGAATACATACAGATGTAGGAAACAAATGTATGGTTACCAGGTGGTAACCATAAGCTCTGGGGAGGGATAAACTGGGAGACTGTACACGTGCGTGCTGAGACGCTCAGTCATGTCTGACTCTTGGTAGCCCACCAGCCTCCTCTGTTCACGGGATTTTCCAGACAGGAATCCTGGAGTGGGCTGCCATCGCCTCTTCCAGGCCATCTCCCCGACCCAGGGATCGAACCTGAGTCTGCTGCAGCTCCAGCACTGGCAGGGCGAGTCTTTATCACTGAGCCGCTGGGAAAGCCCCAACATTGGGAGCCTGGGACTGACATATACACACTGCCATATAGAAAAGAGACGACTAACACGGACCTGCTATATAGCACAGGGAACTCTACTTGACACTCTGTGATGGCCTAGATGGGGAGAGAGTCCAAATACAAGTGGACATATGCATATGTACAACTGATTCACTTTGCTGTACACCTGACACTAATACAACATTGTAAATCAACTTTACTTCAATAAAAATATTAAAAAAAAGAAAAAATATGGCAGCTCTACATGTGCTATCCTGGAACAATTCTCAAGGTAAGTGTAAAAAGTAAGATATGAAATATCAATTATTCCAGAGTATGCCCCCATTTATATAAATAAAAAGGATAAATACACGTATGCATATTATGTGTGTATGTACATGTAAGTATAATATGTACAATATGTATATGTATTTATGAATAGAATATCTTTGTAGAAGTAGATAAGCTTAATAATAGTCGTTTCTGGGGAGATTATAGGCTCAGAAAGAGACCAACATCCTTTACATTTTGCAACTACTGTATTCGTCAGTTACATATGCATTGCCCTGGCTTATCTGGAACACTTCCCTCCTGCCCCCTTTAGAAACACTGGCCTGGAGAAGATGGGGATGCATGGCCCAGGGAAGGGGTCTGGAGACTGAGCGATCAGCAGCCCTCTCCTCTCTTATTAGACCAGAAGCTAAGTATACCACAGCCACTCAAAAATTCTTGACAAATCGCTCAGAGAACTGAATGTAATCAGGGAGGGTGGACCTGCATGAACAGGAATGAGAGTTATTTTCCCCAGGAGCAGACATACACAGAGACTGGCCCTCGGAACATCTGTCTTGCTGAAAGAATGCTGCCAGGCAGGGAAGGTTCCCAGCTGCCCCGCCATCAAAGCAACCCTCTCTGTGATTTCTTTCTCTCAGGTGGCCTGAATCCTCACTGGCATCTGGCCTGGCCTGTTGACCAATCAGAATTACTGAGCCCTCCTTCAGGCCACCCTTTTGATTTCTAAAGACCTGCCCCTCTGAAGCACGTATAGCTGGAAACACTAAAAGCTTCAAGCCCAGTTTAAATGAAAAGTGTAAGCAACCTACACATTAATTCTGAAGCCTTGACTTTCCTAATGAACTGAGGGTTAGACAGTCACTGGCGTGAGTCTGGGATGTTCTGCCGAGGTCACTATGTGCTGGTTGACAGTGAGACACAAACACAGGGACACAGGGTGATCTGAGACACTCCTGGCCAAGTCTACCCACACAGGGACAGCTGCCAGTGGGGGGAGCTCGGGGCTGGCACTGGAGTTGCTATCACTTCACTGCTTTCAAACGTGCAACTCAAGTGTGATGAAGCTATTGTTTCCATTAAGCTGTAGTGAAAGTCGTGTCCAACTCTTCGCAACCCCATGGACTGTAGCCTACCACGCTCCTCCATCCATGGGATATTCCAGGCAAGAGTACTGGAGTGGGTTGCCATTTCCTTCTCCAGGGGATCTTCCCGACCCAGGGATTGAACCCAGGTCTCCCGCATTGTAGGCAGATGCTTTACCATCTGAGCCACCAGGGAAGTCTATTAAGCTGTAACTCACCTACAAATTAACCTCGCTGCACTGTTTCAGTTAAATGATGTTTTAGAAACAGTTCTGATCCCAGTCTTTGGAATCAGAAACTCATTCTCCCTTTTTTCCCCAGCAAAACCCATCCCCCCTCACTGCCCCAAATTCCATATCTCACTGGCGAGCCTTCTGAAATGGATGTGTGGTTATGTGTGCATATGCGGGGGGTGACAGAGGGTGAGCTGGGAAAGTGGCGCATGCATGCTATCAGAGAGCGCAGAACTGGTTTTAATGCTTTCCCAAATGAACACACAAACTGCACTTTATACGTTTCCAGGCCTCGGATTTCTCATCTGCCTACGGCTCCCTGAGAAATCAGATGAATGGTCTCAGAGCCTCTTGCACTGCACTGTCAGCGCTTGGACCAAAAGCACCCAAAGAGGAGGGCTGGCATCAAAAAGAGCTAGCGGTCACAGGGAGCTCGGTGCTCTGCGATGACCTGGAGGGGTGGGATGGGGGTGTGGGAGGGAGGTTCAAGAGGGAGGGGATAAACATATACACACGGCTGATTGACTTTGTTGTCCAGCAGAAACGAACACAACCTTGTAAGGCAATTATACTCCAATTAAGTAAATAAATAGAGCTAGAGGTTTAGTTGTTTTGATGATTACGGTTGGAGCTGACCGTGTCTTTCACAATGCCCATCTGGGGAAAGCTTAGTAATACTTACTGAACTGAGCAACCTTTGTCTCCACTCCAGCTGCCACAGAACTGTGTGCATGTTCAGTTTGAACATTAAACAAAAACAACAGAGTGCAAGTATGAAATCCTGTTGAACACACAATTAAAATGTATTCAAAATGGACTCGAGTCTATTATTAATTACCGTGGTTTGGTGAGCTCTGGGGGAAATGTGGCTCTTTTCATCTGGGGGGATTTAAAAAGCCACACAGGCAGTTCCAGTTGAAACACACTTGCTAGGGGCCTCCTGAGTCTAGGCAGACTGAGACACAAGTCCACGAGGGCTACATGTTGTGCTCGGTGTCTGGGGAAATTCTTCACCTGGGCTTCATCTGAGCCCACCTCCATCCCACACCACCTCACAGGACAAGATGTAAACTCGCAACACATGCCAGAGGCCCCACCTGACCCGAGGTCTCTTCACGCAGAGTAGTCTGCCTGCCATAGACAGGGTCTGACCCTATTCACACTGCATGAGGTCAGGTAACATGTAGTGGGGTTAGACTGGATCATGGACAACAATCCTAACCAGAAAATGTCTAGAATGATCTGTGATCCAGTGTGAGTGAATTTATACCTCCAGCAACAATGCCAAGCCTTGGGATATGACAGAGCCTCAAAAGAGCTGAATGAATGAAGTGAAAAGCCAGACTACATCCTACATTTTTAAGGAAGCAGTTAAACCAAATCCACAGCAAGATCTAATCTGAATCATATGAAATAAGTTTTAAGGGTTCTTGTGAGCTGAATGGGATGAGAAACTGGCTAGTGATTCCTTACACCTGTAAACTACTTCCTCAGCACTTTCATATCTGTGATCTCACTTCCGTCTAACAAAAACCTTATAATTGCGGTTCAACAAGTATTATTATCCTTATTTTACAGATGTGGAAACTGGCTCAGAGAAATTGTGATTGGTTTAATAACTTTATATTAAACAGAGCTAGGATACAAATTCTGATGTCTCTGACCTCACCTTACCATAGGAAGCTACAGTTACTATTGTTTATCTTTTAAAATTACGCTACATATAAACATAGCGTCACACAAGCACACAGTACTCAGAGCATCTTCCTTCCTTCATCAGTGTCTGCCTCAGTGTTTCCACAGTGGAAATCAACTGACCTGGGAGGCAGACAAACCTGGATTCAGGTCCCCACTTGGATCTATGTGACTTTGAACAAGTAACCATCTCTCTAAGCCTCTGCTTATGTATCTGGAAAATGAGAATAACAAGATCTATCTCAAAGGGTTATTGTGAGGATTAAATGAGAATACAGGTAAAGTGCTTAATACAAAGATTAACACACTGTCAACATCCAGTGAGTGATAGCTCTCATGATTATTATGGTAAAATGAAGGCGAAAAATGTCATCTGGGACTATGAATTTGAATTGAGGTTATACAGCATAGCTTGTAGTGACTCATAGCTGTTGGTTTCAGACTGGATTACCAATTGAAAGAGTTTAAAATATACAGTATACAAGATACATAAAACGAGAATCTAGGAATGCATTGAGATTTTCACATTTTTAAGCTAAGAATGTCTACATGCATTTAAACATAGGCAAACACACTCAACATTCAGAAAACTAAGATCATGGCATCCAGTCTCCTCACTTCATGGCAAATAGAAGGCAGAAAAGTGGAAACAGACTGATTTTATTTTCTTGGGCTCCAAAATCACTGCGGATGGTGACTGCAGCTATGAAATTAAAAGACACTTGCTCCTTGGAAGGAAAGCTATGACAAACCTAGACAGCATATTCAAAAGCAGAGACGTCACTTTGTCGACAAAGGTTCATCTAGTCAAAGCTATGGCTTTTCCAATAGTCATATATGGACATGAGAGTTGGACCATAAAGAAGGCTGAGTGCTGAAGAATTGATGTTTTCAAATTGTGGTGCTGGAGAAGACTCTTGAGAGTCCCTTGGACTGCTAGGGAATCAAAGCAGTCAATCCTAAAGGAAATCAACTCTGAATACTCATTGGAAAGACTGATGCTAAAGCTGAAGTTCCAATACTTTGGCCACCTGATGGGAAGAACTGGCTTATTGGAAAAGACCCTGATGTTGGGAAAGACTGAAGGCAAAAGAAGAGGACGGCAGAGGATGAGATGGTTAGATAACATCACCGACTCAGTGGACATGAGTTTGAGCAATGTCTGGGAGATAATGAAGGACAGGGAAGCCTGGCATTCTGCAGTCCACGGGGTCACAAAGAGTCGGACATGCCTGAGCAGCTGAAAAACCACCACCACATACACACTGATGCAGGTTGGGGAAACACACTTCCCACATTATAGCAGACTTCGTGATGAACTGAAAAGCTGACTTAGCAAAAATAACAGCTCAGTGGACTTCTTTTCAGCACAAACAACACTGCAAGTGAGAGAATAAGATCCATTCTGATATGACTGTACCCACTACAGGTAGAAGTTCATCCCCTGAAAGTACAACACACTATAAAGATTTGATCAATTTCCCTTACAGTCTGGAAATCAGTTCTGATCACCAACTTCACTATGATATTATATCTCTAAAAGCTCTTGAACATGTTTCAAGGCTGAAAATCCAAAAGATTCCAGGGATACTGATGGCTAACAATAATTAACCATCTTTTTCTTTTTTACAAACTGAAAGCTGCTAATACAATACATCAGAGAGCCAAGAGATTCTTTAGTAATAATTCACAATGAGCACAGATTCTGGAACTGGATGGTCTGAGTTTTTTGTTTGCTTGGCCACACAGAATGTGAGATCTTAGTTCCCCAGCCAGGGTTCAAATCTGGACCCTCTGCATTGGAAGCACAGCATCTTAACCACTGGACTGTCAGGGAAGTCCTGTCTGAGTTTAAATTCAGACTGTACCACTTCTTAGCTGGGTGATTCCCAGTAAATTATTTCATCTTCCTGTGCTTCAGTTTCCTGTCTACAAAAGGGAAGTAACAAGAGCATATACTTCATCAAGTTTCCTATGAGTATTAAATGAGATAACTGATATAAAATTCCTAGAAAGGCACTTAGCACAGAGTAATAAATCAGTAAATGGTATCTATTGTTCCAGTCACCACTTGAGTCCTATAGCCATCCTTCCTCAGTGACCAACCTTAGAATTTCCACCCAATGATGTGAAAACTTATTTATCTTGCATTCTCTGCTCAGAAAGGCCAGGTACTATGATTGGCACAGAATAGTTACTCTGAAAATATTTGATAAGAGAATGAAATAATGACAGCAATATTTTAAAGCACTTTGGAAGTATATCATGAAAAGCATGATATTCACTGTGATCCTCAAGGGTAAGGGAGAAAGAAAAGCTATTCAAAGCTTAGATTGTCTTTCTCCCATTGGAATAAAAGGGAAATGAATAAGAGCAGCTATTGCAAGAGGCAGTGGAATTAAATTATGTCAATTTCCCAGCATGATAAAAACAGAAAGCTCCATCCAGGCTAGGCTGGTCACCTATTTATCCACTCTGTACTTTTAAACGACACACCATCCTCTCACAAACCCCTCTGTTACTGATCAATGTACATGAGTCACTGAGAACTCACATTATACAAAAATCACAAAAAAGCAATAGGAATTCAACAATATTTTTTCTAGCTCTCACAAATATTTGGCCCCCAAACCATGGGTATCAGAGAGCTGAATTTCCAACACGCTTTGCCACCGTCATCTGACAGCAAAATCCTATGGAGGAGGCTCGGGTCAGTGGTTCCTATGGGGATCCTATGCCAGGAAAGATTCATAATCAGAAGGGTGGGAGCTGCCCAAGACCTGCAATGAAAGCTCTGGTCAAAGCCCACAGAAATTCCAGGCTTCAAACTCAGGCATTCCACACAAAAAGACAAAATTATCCCCTGGGGGGCAGAAGCTGCATTGTTACAGAAGCATATACATATATAAGGGAGAAAATCAACTGCTCCAATATAAAATTAAGTGGCGAAATGTCCATGATACATTAAGTTTTCCCCCCTAAAAGAGAACATTGTAGACCAACATGCATAGTGACTCTGTTTAAACAAACCCAAGCAAAATCTTCCCCACTGCCCTTCTTTCTTTGTAATTTATACATAGGAAAACAGACTGTCTGCTCTCATCCGATTCCTCTTGAAAGGGAATCAACATTCCACATGTGCCTTGATCAGCTCAGAGTCCAGGGGCCCTGTGCTTCACTCATTCCATGCAGTACTTTTCAAGATGGTTGTTACTGTGAATGCATTTGTGGCTTTGATTTTTAGCAGCTTCCTTCCCCCTCTGGATCATCCCAAGATTAGACTTGACTGACACTGTCCACAGCCCTGCCTGGCCACATCCAAGTTAAGTGAGGCTCTGAGTCAATGACAAGCAGCACTGAGGGTACAGTAAGACAGCGGCTGTCAATTCTGGCTGCATATTAGAACCATCTGGAGAAGCTTTAAAAACTCTTAATGCCTCATTCTAGTGCCAGAGATTCTGTCTGGTTCGGTCGATTGGAGCATTCTTTTCAAAATCATTTTTTTTTAAGCTCCCACGATTCTAATGTACAACCAGGTTTCAAAGTCACTGCAATAGGAAATCCCTCTTAATAGGTAAATACGCTCTGGAATTCGTCTGTAGCTCGCTATCTGTAAATAGAGCTCAAGGCGCCTGACAGGACTTCTACAAAACAATTCACAGACTGCACCAAGCATTTAATAAACTACATTCAATTCTCCCAACAATTGGGAAGTGGATTTTATTATCATTTCCCTTGACCAGATGCAAAAACCAGTCCTCAGGAATGGCAAGTAACCTGTCCCAGGCACTCACAGGAAGAAAGGGGAGGGAAATTGCAGATTTCAAAGACATGTCCTTCATGCTGGTACCCTTTCCCCAGTGGAGCCCCATGCCTTGGCCTTGCTGAAATGTTTCACTTGCTCCTGGCGCCCTGAGAGTTGGGCTCCCTTTGGTTCTCTGAGGAGACTGGGGTTCAAGCCTGAACCTCTGCCTAATTCTTACCAGCCCTTCTTATTTATTGCTTCGGATACCATTTCCTTCACCTTGAAGGAACTCTGTCCAGGACAGCTTTGGTCACTCTCTAGGGCACAGCTCCCTCTGGTCACTGACCTCCCTCCCCACCTCCCCCCAGTTCACCCTACCACTCTCTCCCAGACTCCACCCACACTCAGCCCTGGGTGACTCCCAGGTGTCTGCATACATGCTATACCAATCGCAGTATCACTGACATCTCCCTGGGTTTTTTCCCCATGTGAACTGTCATGAAGCTATTCATCTGGCAGGTTTATGATTATTCCTTTACATTTATATATAGGACTGATTGTTGCTTTTTCATTAAAAATATTTTTATTTTTATTAGTTTGGGGCCATTATCCCAGCACTCCTACAGACTTCTGAAATTAAATTGCCATGTATCATCATGATGTCTCCTCCTGAGATCTTTTTATCATGTCTAAGTTTCATGACCATGGGCTCTACGTTTTTTCCCAGATTCCTAACAAAAAGGGTTCTTCACTATTGCCCTTCCTTTCGTGTGGCCTGAAACCGACAGAAATAACATTCACTAGGAAAACAAGTCACTCACTGGACTCCCTCCAGTTAACTGTATTAGTTGTTCAGTTGCCAAGACTCTTCATGACCCCGTAGACGGCAGCATCCCAGGCCTCCCTCTCCCCCACCATCTCCTGGAGTTTGCCCAGGTTCATTTCCATTGAATGCGTGATGCCATCCAGCCATCTCATCCTCTGTTGCCTCCTTCTCCTACTGCCCTTGATCTTCTGCAGCAGCAGGGCCTTTTCCAATGTGCCGGCTGTTCATGTCAGGAGGCCAAAATACTGGAGCTTCAGTTTCAGCATCAGTTCTTCCAACGAGTACTCAGGGTTGAGTTCCTTTAAGACTGACTGGTTTGATCTCCTTGCTGTCCAAGGGATTCTCAAGAGTCTTCTCCAGCACCACAGTTCGATTCTTTGGAACTCTGCCTTTTTTATGGTTGAGCTCTCACAATCATATGTGACTACTGGAAAAACCATAGCCTTGACTATATGGACCTTTTGTCAGCAAAGGAATGTCCTCGCTTTTTAACACACTAAGTTTGTCATAGCTCTCCTGCCAAGAAGCAATTGCCTTCTAATTTCATGGCTGCAGTCACCATTCTCAGTGATTTAAAGTCCAAGAAGAGGAAATTTGTCACTTCAGTTCAGTTCAGTCGTTCAGTCGTGTCTGACTCTTTGCGACCCCATGAATCGCACTACTTCAACCTATTCCCCTTGCCATAAAGTGATGGGACCAGATGCCATGATCTTCATTTTTTTAATACCAAGTTTTAACCTGGCTTTTTCACTCTCCTCCTTCACCCTTATGAAGAGGTTCTTTAGTTCCCCTTTGCTTTCTGCCATTAGAATGGTATCATCTGATATATTTGAGGTTGTTGATATTTCTCCCTGCAATCTTGATTCCAGCTTGTAATTCATCCAGCCCAGCATTTCTCATGATGTGCTCTGCATATAAGTTAAATAAGCAAGGGGACAATATACAGCTTTGCTGCACTTCTTTCTCAATCTGAACCAGTCGGTTGTTCCACACAAAGTTCCAACTGTTGCTTCTTGACCAGCATACAGGTTTCTCAGGAGACAGGTAAGATCATCTGGTATTCCCATCTCTTTAACAGTTGTCCACAGTTTGTTATGATCGACACAGTCAAAGGCTTTTGTGTAGTCAATGAAACAGAAGTATATGTTTTTCTGGAATGCCCTTGCTTTCTCTATGATTCAGTGAATGTAGGCAATTTGATCTCTAGTTCCTCTGCCTTTTCTAAACCCAGCGTGGACATCTGGAAGTTATTGGTTCATGTAATGCTGAAGCCTACCTAGCATGCAGGATTTTGAGCATAACCTTACAAGCATGGGAGATGAGTATAACTGTCTGGCGGTTTGAACCACCAGACAGTTCATTAGTACTGCCCTTCTTGGGAACTGGGATGAGGACTGACCTTTTCCAGTCCTGTGGCCACTGCTGGGTTTTCCAAATTTGCTGACATACTGAGTGCAGCACTTTGGTAGCATCATCTTTTAGGATTTTAAATAGTTCTGCTGGAATTCCATTGCCTCCACTAGCTTTATTGACAGCAGCACTTCCTAAGGACCACTTGACTTCACATTCCAGAACGTCTGGCTCTGGGTGAATGACCACACACCATCAAGGTTATCTGGTTCACTTAAGATCTTTTCTTGTACAGCTCTTCTGTGTATTCTTTCCATCTCTTCTTGATCTCTAGTGCTTCTGTTAGAGCTTTACTATTTCTATCCTTTATTGTGCTCGCCTTTGAATGAAACGCTCCTCTGATAGTTCCAGTGTTCTTGAAGAGATCTCTAGTCTTACCCTTTCTGTCATTTTCCTCTATTTCTTTGCACTGTTCACTGAAGAAGGCCTTCTTGTTTCTTCTCGCTATTTTCTGAAACCCTGCGTTTAGATGGGTGTACCTTCCCTTTCTTCCTTGCTTTTTGCTTCTCTTCTTTCGTTAGCTATTTAAAAGCCTCCTTGGACAACCACTTTGCCTTCTTGCTTTTCTTTTCCTTTGGGATGGTTTTATTTGCAGCCTCCTGCCCAGTATTGCAGACCTCTGTCCATAGTTCTTCTGGCAATCTGTTTACTAGATTTAATCCCTTGAATCTATTCATCACCTCCACTGTATATTCATAGGGGGTTTGATTTAAATCACACCTGCCGGCCCAGTGGTTTTTCCACTTTAGCTTAAGCCTGAATTTTGCTATGAGAAGCTGATGATCTGAGCTACAGTCAGCTCCAGGTCCTGTTTTTGCCAACTGTATAGAGCTTCTCCATCTTCAGCTACAAAGAATGTAATCAACCTGATTTCAGCCATGTATAAAGTCATCTCTTATGTTGTTGGAAAGGAGTTTTTGCTATGACCAGTGCATTTTCTTGGTAGAATTCTCTTAGCCTTTGCACTGCTTTATTTTGTACTCCAAGGCCAAACTTGCCTGTTACTCCAAGTATCTCCTGACTTCCTACTTTTGCATTCCAATCCCCTATGATGAATAGGACATCTTTTTTTAGTGTTAGTTCTAAGAGGTCTTCTGGTTCTTCATAGTACTGATCAGCTTCCTTGGCATTAGTGATTGGGCATAGACTTGAATTACTGTGATGTGGAATGGTTTGCCTTGGAAACAAACCGAGATCATTCTGTCACTTTTTGAGGCTGCACCCGAGTACTGCATTTCAGACTCTTCTGCTGATTATGAGGGCTACTCCATTTCTTTTACAGGATTCTTGCCCACAGTAGTAGATACAATGGTCAACTGAGTTAAATTCACCCATTCCCGTCCATTTTAGCTCACTGATCCCTAAGACATCGATGTCTACTCTTGCCATCTCTTGCTTGACTACGTCCAATTTACCTTGATTCATGGACCTAACATTCCAGGTTCCCGTGTAATACTATTTTACTTTCATCACCAGATATATCCACAACTGAGCATCATTTCCGCTTTGGCCCAGCCGCTTCATTCTTTCTGGAGCTGTTAGCAGTTGTCCTCCACTCTTTCCTGGTAGCATATTGGATACTTTCTGACCTGCAGGACTCATCTTTTGGTGTTCTATCTTTTTGCCTTTTTTATACTGTTAGTGGGGTTCTCACAGTGAGTGTCCTGGGGTGGTTTGCCATTCCCTACTCCAGCGGATCATATATTGTCAGAACTCTCCAATATGACCCATCCGTCTCAGGTGGTCCTGCACAGTATGGCTCATAGCTTCACTGAGTTATGCTAGCTAACTGTACAATCTTATTTTTCAAAATCTGATATGGGATTTTGTGAGTACCTTGTTGAAATTAGGATTTACTATGTACTTTTCTCTGAGCTGCTAAGTCGCTTCAGTCGTGTCCGACTCTGTGCAACCCCACAGACGGCAGCCCACCAGGCTCCGCCATCCCTGGGATTCTCCAGGCAAGAACACTGGAGTGGGTTGCCCTTTCCTTCTCCAATGCATGAAAGTGAAAAGTGAAAGCAAAGTCGCTCAGTTGTGTCCAACTCTTCGCGACCCCATGGACTGCAGCCTACCAGGCTTCTCCGTCCATGGGATTTTCCAGGCAAGAGTACTGGAATGGGGTGCCATCGCCTTCTCCATTTCTCTGAGCTGTCACCATAAAGAATATTCTTAGTAAATCTTTATGGCTTTTAGTGATCTCTTTACTATTTCCTCATTACCATCATCTATTTGAGAATCTATTCTAAACTTGTTAAGGATTAAGAGAAAGGTCAAAGACTATTTGTGAAATGCAGTACAGTATTTTCCCATTTTTGAGGGGGCAATTCTCCTATTCTCCACAACTTTTCAAAATTTGCTAATAGTTGCCCTGAGGTCAAGACCCTTACACATGGAATGTAATCAGACAAGGCTTCCTTACCATCTCCCCACCTCTCCTTTCAGTGCTCTTCTAACTCATTTATCTTTTATTTTGGGCTCAGATGGTAAAGAGTCTGCCTGCAATGGTGGAGGCCCAGGTTCAATCCCTGGGTTGGGAAGATCCCCTGGAGAAGGGGATGGGAACCCAGTCCAGTATTCTTGCCTGGAGAATTCCATGGTCAGAGGAGCCTGGTGGGCTATAGTCCATGGGATCACAAAGAATTGAAAATGTTACTAGGGTAACTGAAGATTCACTTTCAGTCATAAGAAATAATAGAGAGATAGATCCTTGTGTACTTTGCCCAGCTTCCCCCAGTAGTTTTTCCAAAACTGTCATATTTAATATAATACCACAACCAGGATATTGATATTGATAACATCCTCATATCTTCTTCAGACTTCCTTACTTTTACTTGTACTCACGTGTGTGTGTGTGTGTGTACGTATATGTGTGTGTGAACTTCTCCACAACATCACTACCTGTGCAAAATCATGTATCCAGTCAAGATACAGAACAAATGGTTCTAACACCACACGAGTCCTTCATGTGGCCTACCCACTAATCTTTTAAACATGCTTGCTCTGTTCTTTCTGGATCGATTACCATAAAGGAAAAAGCATGAGCAAAATACGAGTTGAGAAGTGCTTTCCTTGGGTTATTGGTTAACATCACTGCTTCCTCCCCATTTAGAGCACAGTTTCTTAAAACTGCATAAACTTCTTTTTTGAATACTACTACTACACTCTCCAGAATTTTTTAAAAAATACGTTTAAGTCCTTAGGTGTTCTTTATTTGATGCTCATATTTATAATTTTTTGGAGTTCTTTATCGGATGTTCATTTTTATAATTTCTTTAGAATGAAGCATGATAAATGGGTGGAGAGGTTTTTTTATCCTACTTTGTAGCAGAAAGGAAGATGGTTTCCAATTATAAGTATTTGTGAGACATCTTTCATTTGAGTATGAAACTGTAACCCGAAGCTGTAGATCTCTTACCATGTTAAAGTATCATTTTCCCTTACCATATTAAAGTATGGCATCTGACACATTCTTTGAGGAATAGGATCACATCCTACACTTCTTTTGTGTTTCCAGTGGCTGCTGTCCTTGACTCTCCAGGACCCATATATCCCAGATGATTAACCTAAGTTAAGGATCAGCGGCTTTTCTGTAAAGGGCAGACAGTAAATAGTTCAGCCTTTGCCAGAAGATCACTGCTGCTGCTGCTGCTGCTAAGTTGCGTCAGTCGTGTCCGACTCTGTGCGACCCCATAGATGGCAGCCCACCAGGCTCCCCCGTCCCTGGGATTCTCCAGGCAAGAACACTGGAGTCGGGTGCCACTGCCTTCTCCGAAGATCACTGTTGCAACTGTTCAATTCTGCTGCTGTATCATGAAAGCAGCAACAGGCATTATGTAAACGACTGAGCCTGGCTTATGCCAATTACACTTCATTAATATTTGCCAAACCCTGACCTGAACTAATCATGGTAAGTCCATTTCCTCAGTCAATGACTGGCTCACAAATGGACACAGGACCCAATCCTGATATGTGGAATGTGCAAAAGTTTGCTGAGGGGCTCCTAGGAAAGATTATTTCACGTTTTAGATGGCTAAGGAAGAGACAGCCCTCTTTTTCCCTTTGGCTATTAGCAGATCTGGATGTGAAGCCTGGAATCACTGCAGCCATCTTGCTCCCGATCTAAAAATGAAGCCATAGGAGGGCGGAACCATGAGAATCACAGAGGACAGCAGAAACGACACCCTGTGCTTGTGGACTACTCCTTCTTATGTAAGACGGCAGATTTCCTTATTCCTCAAGCCAGTGAGTTGGCAAAAACGCATCCTAATTACTATATCCTCTTCAACGCTTAGCAAATTACTTCACAGAGGAAACTCGTGCAGTAAACAACATTCTGTTGACCTGGCTCACAAACTGAACCTTAAATGCATACAAATTAGAGTTCTTTCCATTGTAAATAACAGCCTGCTGCTGCTGCTAAGTCGCTTCAGTCGTGTCCGACTCTGTGAGACCCCATAGACGGCAGCCCACCAGGCTCCCCCGTCCCTGGGATTCTCCGGGCAAGAACACTGGAGTGGGTGGCCATGTCCTTCTCCAATGCATGAAAGTGAAAAGTGAAAGTGACATCGCTCAGTTGTGTCCGACTCTTAGCGACCCCATGGACTGCAGCCCACCAGGCTCCTCCGCCCGTGGGATTTTCCAGGCAAGAGTGCTGGAGTGGGTTGCCACTGCCTTCTCCGAAATAACAACCTAGCTCATTTCAAAGACAAGTTCAAATTTTCTGGAAAAAAAAAAACAAAAACAAAAACAGTAATACTAATACGAAGAAATAATAGTAAACCTCATATTATTTAAGATGAGTAGAAAACCAAAGTATTCAATAATTTTTCATTTTTCTCAAAATAAATGTGCTTCAAGATTATCCACTCCTTACAGTTCTCCTCCCCTTACTTGAAGCCTTCCTATCCCCGACTGGCCCTTGGAAAAGGCAAACTGCCTGCAAATGTCTGTATACTCATCAGTCTTACTGGGCATGGTTCCAATTGGCCACCCCACATGAACACAATAAAAGTTAAACATCAATTAAAATTCATGAAATCCATTTAGCTCTCTGAAAAATCACTAAATAACCATACACATTTGGGGCCCAAATTAATCCTAAATTGTTTTCCATCACTGTTTGTTATCAAACATACTGGGCCTCATTTTAGACTCTATTAATTGCTCATTCAGCTTTCACAGAGTAGGCCATCGAAAATGAACCCAGGATGAAAAATAAAGACGTGGAATGAGATGCCACACTGGGTCAAGTTCAGCTGGCCAGGTAGTCTGTTAGTGATGGTGGCACTAGGGAGATTCCGCTGGAGGGCAAACCCTATCCAGGGCTGAGGGGACACGCAAAGGGTTCTCTTCCGAGACATCCGCTGGTTTATTCATCTGCTTTCAACACAGACCTGGATGTCTAACAGGCATCTCACACTTTAACATATCCAAAGCAGAATGCATAATTTCTCCTCTAAGTCTAGTTCTTATCCTACCTTTGCCATTTCATAAATGGCACCCAACTACATAAGCCCAAAGTCAGCATCACCCTTGATTTCTTTTTTCTGTATCCCCACAACCATGCCATCAGCAGTTCTCACTGACTCTGCAACCAAAGCCTGTCCATTCCTCCCCATCCCACGCCACCACCTTAACCTGGATCTCTGTCATGTCCTTTTTGAGATGACTGCCACCACCTCCTAAATAGCCTCCCTGTTGTCCCTTCTGCCTCCCAACAACCCATTCTTTTAAAAATTAAATACAGTCCCATCACTCCCCTGCTTAAAACCCTTCAATAGCTTCCATCTGCATTTTTTCCTATTTAAATTTTTGGCTGTCTTTTTAAAATTTTTGGCCATGCCCCATGGCATGTGAGATCTTAGTTTCCCAACCAGGGATCAAACCAGTGCCCCTGCGGTGGAATCTCAGAGTCTTAACCACTGAACCACCAGGGAAGTCCCCCAGCTGCATTTGAGAATTAAAATCTTTATGAATTTCCTATTGCAGCTATAAAAATTAGCATAATTTGGTGGCTTAGCCCAACACAAATGTACTCTCTTACAGTTCTGGAAATCAGAAGTGTAAAATCAAGGCGTCAGTAGGGCTGGGTTCCTTCTAGAGGCTTCAGAGGAGAATCTGTTCCCACGCCTTTTTTAGCTTCTAGAGCTTCCTACACTCCTCAACTTGTGGCTCCTTCCTCACCTTCTCTGATTCTCCTGCCCTCCTCGAACAAGGACCTTTGTGATGACACTGGGCCCCACCCAGGTCACTCAGTATGGTTGCCCCATCACAAGATATTTACCTTCATCACAGCTGCAGTTTCTTTTACCGTGTAAGTGACATATTTACAGGTTTGGAGACTAGGACAGGGATAGTTTAGAAGGGCCCTTATTCAGCCCATCATAAAATCAAAAACAACACATGGATGGACCTAGAGAGAATCATACAGAGTGAAGTAAGTCAGAAAGAGAAAACCAAATATCGTATATGAACGCCTATACATGGAATCTAGAAAGATGGTATAGACGATCTTAATTGCAAAGCAGAAACACAGACACAGATGTAGAGAACAAATATATGCATACCCAGGGGGGAAGGGGACGTGGGAGGAACTGGGAGATTGGGACTGACACTGTATATAAAACAGCTAGCTAATGAAGAGATGCTGTACAAGCCGGGGAACGCTGATGGTCACCCGAGGGGAGGAAGTCTGAAAGGCAAATGTGTATGTATGGCTGGTTGATTTCTCTGTATAGCTGCAACTAACACCATGTTGTAAAGCAACTGTACTCCAATAAAAATTATTTTTAAAAACACAACATAAAAAAACAGAGCAGCTCCTGACCAGCCTGATGTCACCCATGCAAGCCAGACCTGATCTCCTCTCACTCTTGTCTCTCGCTCACCTTCTCCTTCTACTCGGGCTCCTGTCGCTGTCAATGCGCCAAGCTGGCTCTCCCCCTGGAGTCTTTACCCAGCTGTCCCCTCTATCCGGGGCAGTCCTTCCCCAGAAGGCCACATAGTTGATTCATTCTTAAGAGCTCAAGTGTCATTTGCTCACTTTCCACCGCCCGAGACCGCCTCCTTGACCTATATTCTCACTGTCAGTAAGTCAACTCAGGGGGAAGATTCTCTGGTTTGTTCACTGTACCACCTAGAACAGTGACTGACACTTGCCCCAACTAAATATCTGTTGAAGGACTGGACTTTATGACTTCAAGATGTTGGTGATTTCCCCATAACATGCCTTCATAACCCATTCTGGTTTTATACTCCACAGATTTACACAAATGCTTTTTCAACTCGCCCACATCTTCTTCCTAGATCAGTGCACAGGATAAGGCTAAACAAGATGGAATGTGATAAAAACAGCTGTAAAGCCTGCAAACTATTGCTGGGGGAGGTGGGAGGTGGAGTGAGGGGACAGGGCTGAAAAAAATTTGAATAACATAACACGGGTTTCCCTTGTAGCTCAGTTGGTAAAGAACCTGCCTACAATGCAGGAGACCCAGGTTTGTTTCCTGGGTTGGGAAGATCCCCTGGAGGAGGAAATGGCAACCCACTCCAGTATTGTTGCCTGGAGAATCCCATGGACAGAGGAGCCTGGCGGGCTATAGTCCATGGGGTTGTAAGAGCTGGATACAACACAGCAAGTAAACCAACATAACATGGAAAGTAGATTCAGAAGGAAGACTTACAGATGACTCTTAACTCAACATGACTTACCAGTAGGACACAGCTACCAAAAACATAACCTTCTGTGCAACGGAGGTTTTCAAGCAAAAAGAAAACTACTTGGACACACTTCATTAACAAAAATAAGAAACTGCCCTGCAGGCAAGTGGTTAAGATTCCATGGTTTCATTTTCGAGAGTTTAGGTTCAATCCCTGGTTGGGGAACAAAAATCCCATGAGCCACGCATGGCGCAGCACCCCACTCCCTCACCACTCACAAAAAGCTATCATTTACCAAGGGCACAAAATGAACTAGGCACTGTAATGAAGGCTCTACATGAAATGCCTCATTTAATCCCCAAAATACTGTTATGGAGGAGTGTGTTAGTCGCTCAGTCATGTCCAGTTCTTTGCGACCCCATGGACTGTAGCCCACCAGGCTCCTCTGTACATGAAATTATCCAGGCAAGAATACTGGAGTGGGTTGCCATTCCCTTCTCCAGGGGATCTTTCCGACCCGTGGATTGAACCTGGGTCTCCTGCATTTCAGGTAGATTCTTTACTACCTGACCCTCCAGGGAAGCACACTATTAATATTTCTCATTCCACAGATGGGAAAAATATAGTTCAAAGGAGTCAGGTAATTTGCCCACATTTGTAGAATTAGTATGTGTTAGAGTCAGGATTCAGGAGTCCAAAGGTCTTTAAAAGTAATGGTCTATTGTACCAGCTTTTACTGACTATGCTGGGCACAGTCAAGGGTTGATAAGAAAGCACTACCTGTTCTTTAGGAGTTGTGGGATTCAGCGATCTGAGCAGCCAGCCCTGTGCAGCCTGGTGAAGCTTATGACCCATAAACCGGAAGACTAAGTCCTTAATTTATAACTGCAGAATATCCGTGTGCTGATTAGCTCCCAAAATACCACCACCTGCCAGTAATTCAGGCTTCCCGTTTCAAAGATCATCTGACACTTTCTTCTTCATCTCCATCTCTCATAAAGTCCAGCTACCAATTCTACTAATATTTCTGTTTATAATTACTGAATTTCAAAGACAAACATCCACTGTTAGAAAGACAGTCTAACACTATAAAAAGATCGATAATAAAAAAAGTAAGTCTCCCTCCCATTATAGACCCCAAGTGCTCTTTTCTGGAGACAACTGTTACTGTTAAAAACACACACAAATGGGAAAGGGGGTGATAGGATCAGACGTGGGTCAGCCTGGGTACAGTGGAGGGAGGGTTCGGGCAAGTGAGGCAAACACCAAGAGGTCAGCACAGAGGATACTGCAATGGTTCTGGTGACCCATGATACAATTGTGAAGCAGGGCCATAGCAACCAGAAGAAAAGAGCCTGATGCTGGGAAAGATTGAGGGCAGGAGCAGAAAGGCGTCACAGAGGATGAGATGGTTGGGTGGCTTCATCCACTCAATGGACACGAGTTTGAGCAAACTCCAGGAGGCATTGAAGGACAGGGAAGCCTGTCGTGCTACAGTCCATGGAGTCACAAAGAGTCGGAGACGACTTAGCGACTGACCAACAACAAACCTGAAGAATCTGTGGAATACAAGGGGGATGAGTCATTTAGAGACAGCGGTGCTTGGATTTGGGGAGGAAAGAGAGTGAAGAGTCTGGGATGACCTCTGCATGCCTGGCTGGACAATGGTATTGTTTCACTGAGATCAGAGTATGCAGTGACATCGGAGTATGAAGTTCACAAACAGCCGTGGACATGTTTGTGGCGGTGAGGGCATAGAGCAGACAGACAGCAGTGGGGATCTAGAGCTCAAGAGGGTGGTCAGGCTGCAGCACAAGGGGGCTGCTGAAGCCGTGCACAGGCTGAGTTCAAAGAGGGGGTGGCCTGAGCAGGGTGCGCACCATCCCGGATGTCGTCACCACTGCACGGACAACAGAAGACGCTCCAGACACCTGTGTTTATCTGGAGGTGTATTCTGACGTGTATTCAGTCCTGTTCTGAGCCTCTGCCATTTCATATGCCTGGCCTTCTGTCCTGTAACACTTGCCATCCTTTCAAAGGTGGAGATTTGGCAGGTTTCACACATGAGGGATGACGCTTTTTAAACTTTTTTTTGCATTTCAACATGTTTTCTTAAATTAGGGTATGCAGCTGCTAGCAGTTGGGCTGGGTCTGAGCACTATAACAGCCGAGGTGGGGGGCGGGAAGGTTTGAAATGTGCACGCACTGCTCGCCTTGCTGCCTGTGTCTCTGCCACAGCCGAGAGAACTACTACCCCAGTCCTGGGCTCAAAACAGGCACATGAATGGGGCAGAATCGCCCCAGCTGATCCACAGACCTGAGAGGGAGAAACAGGTGCTTACTGTCAACCAGGTGGCCCTGAGATTTTGCGGTTGTTATGCGACAGATGGTGAGGGACAGGGAGGCCTGGCGTGCCGCATTCCACGGGGTCGCAAAGAGCAGGACACGGCTGGGTGACTAAACAACAACATGCAAGTTGCTCCTTTCCTTTGTACTGAAGTATCATTTATACACGAAGAAATGCTCAGATCCTAAATACACCTTCAGTCTGTATTCACCGGTGGAACCCACACCCCTGGCAAGACACAGAACCCTGCGTAAGCGATTTGCTGGCCCTTTTGAGTCAATCGCCACCTCATGTCCAAAAGCAAACACGGATTTCCTCTAACATCATATCTTAGTTTTAAGACTTCTATCATTGCAACCTACTCTGGGGGTAAGCTGATATAAAAAAGAGCAGGGATTAGCAAAATCCAGCCCATTATCCATGTCTGCATGGTTCATGATCTAAGAATGGTTTGTACATTTTTCAAACAGCTAACAGAAAAATCTAAAGAGGAGTACTAGTTTGCGGCATGTGAAAATTTTCAAATTTCAGCGCCTGTGATAGTTTTTTATTGGCACGCAGCCAGCTCCATTTGTTGATATATCGTCTATGGCTGCTTCTGCACTATAGCTGTGGAGATGAGGAGCTGAGATTCGAGAGCATATGCCCCAGAAGCCTGAAGTATTTACTACCTGGCCCGTCCGCCTCTCTCCATCACACATGTGGATCCAAGTGCTGGCGGTGTGGGGGAGGGGGGTGGTCAATGCTGAGAACCAGGAGTTCTGAGTGCTGTTCTAGTTACCTTCAATCAAGCTATATATAAAAATCATACATGTTCATGGAGAAGGCAATGGCACCCCACTCCAGTACTCTTGCCTGGAAGATCCCATGGGCAGAGGAGCCTGGTGGGCTGCAGTCCATGGTGTTATGAAGAGTCGGCCACGACTGAGCGACTTCACTTTCACGCACTGGAGAAGGAAATGGCAACCCACTCCAGTGTTCTTGCCTGGAGAATCCCAGGGACGGCGGAGCCTGGTGGGCTGCCGTCTATGGGGTCTCACAGAGTCAGACACGACTGAAGCGACTTAGCAGCAGCAGCAGCAAACATGTTCATGAAAGTCTAAATACTGTCAAAACACACAATGTGGAAAGTGAGAGCCTCTCAGAAGCCCAGCTCTAGGGAAGAATACTCTTAAGATTTCCAAGCAAACTAAAGCTAAGTTACAACTAATGCATAATCATTATTATCCTGTATCATTTTCGTATGATGGACACCATCACGAAGATCCATTACTACTGAAACAGAAAGAGTGAAGCTGTAAATAGAAACAGGCCAAAGTCAGATGGAAGAGGTAGGATGAGTGCCAACATCTCAGCTGTGAACTACAAGGGGAGACAAGAAAGAGTCTGATCCCCAGAATCACTGCATTAAACACCCAAATCCCACCAGGCCAGTCCATGGGCACATCAGACCTGCAAGGACAAAAGGAGGGGTCCCGAAGGGGGACCAGCCACCACACACTGCGCTGGCTGGGCTTTGCCAGATTAGAGGTGTGCATGGCTGCCTTGGAAACAGCCTGAATCTTATCCTAGAATGCAAAGTGTGTTGTCTCTCAGCTAGTAAAGTGCAGTGCTATTCCTCTGCTGGGAATACTGGTAAGCATTTACATTATGCCTTTAGGAATAATACCATCTGGAGACACCTTTCCAGTATATGGCTTTGTTCAATAACTCCAACTCTAGAAGACCATCTCTTCAAGTTTTTCCCAACTACCTCAGCCTTCCTTAATGGAAATATTTCTCTTTTCATTCAACGATTTCTCCTGTAATTGAGAACCATTTTGATATTCTAGAAGGGATGTGGGATTGGGGGCAATGACAGATCTGAATACCTGCAGGGCTTTTCTTATGCTGAGTGGAAAACATCAGTCGGGATCAGAGTTCAATTTTGGAGACAACAGGGGAAAAGCTGATGCCATTTCTTATCACATCCGTTTAAGTGTATTTGCATAAGTATTAAAGCTTATTAAAAATGATAAAGTATTACTTTAAAGGGTATCAATTTAGTAGCCAACTGTGGATGTCCATATGCCTCTGTTTTTGGGGTGGGGGGGTCGTTGCTGAGTATTTCAGGAAACTTATGAATTCTTTGCCCAGATAAACACTGTGCACACCTCCCCTATACACACACACATGAATATTCATGGTGCCTTCAGGCTCCCAGTGCATGGCGGAGGATCCCAAGTTTATAAAGCTTAATTAGGGATGCAGGGGAAGGCGGAAGGGGAGAGTGTACCCTGAGGGGCTGTAGTAGAGCCAGTCTAAAATGACAGCATCCTATGAAGTTTGCCTCAGAGGCAGGGAGAGAAAATGAATAAAATAGGCTCTTAATTTGTAGCTCAGCTGGCCTTTGGGGAAAACGCAAGGGTTTGATTTGAGAGTGACTAAACTGGTATTCTAAGGCTCTGTGTGTCTGTGTGTGTAGGTGCAGGTAGACGTGGGAGCTGTGTGTGTTCACGTGAGTCCCTCCTTGAGATGAGCCGTCCATTCCCTCGGTACTGTTCCTCAGTTTAGCAGCTGAGATGAATTCACCCAGGTGAGAGCCAGCCGGTGGGGCCCCAGGCAGCCTGCCCCAGGGGGACCCCGTTAACCTCTTCCCACCTCCAAGTGTCTGTGCTCACGGCCACCATCAAGTCGAGGACACCAGTCCCCGTGGGAGCCTTTCTGGCAGCTGTGAACTGTTCCAATTCCTTCTAATCGCAGAGGACTGATCTGCTGCTTACTGCTAAACCGCCTTAAACTACATCCCGCTGTGCGGCCCAAGGGGGATTAGCAGCTGTCTGGAGCTTTTATCTTTCCACCTCCCAGCAGCAGACAGGAGAACTCAGAATGCGACACGAGTAAGAACCAGGAGGAAAGAAATTCCCGGAGGGGCGAGTCTGTGTCTCTCAGAGGCGCAGAAAGCATCCCACACAAAAGTTAAACGTGAATCTTGGGTTTCCTGAATTCTCCTCTGTCTTTTCTTGGCTAAATGCATGAGACTGATAAGCCAGTGTCTGCCAACTGTGAGCTCTGGCCAGCAAAGAAAATCAGATGGGGGAAAGGCTGGCGCCTGAGCAGGGGCTTGCTAGCAGGCAAACACACACAGGCCAGACGTGGGGAGAAAGGAAAGAAAAGGCCACCGCCCTTCCTGAACTTTCAGGGACAGCCCTACAATTGTTTCAAAGGGTGGTCCAGACAACACAGGAACTCCTGAGTTCAGCTGAGGGAGGAGCACGTGTGCGCGCCACAGGATCATCAGACTGGCTCTGTTTCCATGTCCATGATCACACACAGGTTCTGCTTCCTATGGCAGCAAAAGCCAGGCTGCCTTCAGCACTCTGGGCTGTCTTGCCAGGTCTGGCATCTATTCCAGGAACCCTTGGGACTAAGAGACTGATCAATAGAGGAAGGGAAAAAAAGAGTGTTTCATTGTGCAAAAGCCCAAGTAACTTTTTAAAAATGTGCATTGTTTAAAATCTTCCAGCGGATTCCCACTTCCCTGAGGATAAATTCTCAGTTCCCTAGGTTGGCCTTTATGTAGAGAATACCATATACCTAGATGCTCCAAACAGGGACACCTTGGAGAGTGAAAGACACTGCTGTTCATAACAATGCTGGGACAACCATCATAAACCAGGACTGTCTACTGAGACACCAGACTCCGGGCATCCTCTGGCTCAGCCCAGGGACCCCCCTTTCCTCCCACCACTCACAGGCTTTCTCCCACCTCCTCACCCTGGACATCCACTCTCCTCTCCTTGTTCCACGTGTCTGCAAGTTTCTCACCCACCCCACTCTTGCTCAGCCCTCTCAGGTCTCAGTCTGGAAGGAACACGGGCAGGGAGGTCTCCTCTGACCCCTGAGACAAGGTTGGTTCCCTCTCACAGGCTCCCAGGGCATCCAGAACACCGCTCATCACTTCTGCTATCTTTATTTACTGGCTGTGGTTGCCTTCTGCAGCCGCCTCACTGTTTGGCCTTCGGGTTGGGGCAACTCAGATCCTTGCACTAGGCCTGATGCAAGGGGATGTTGGGTTCTTCCAGTCTCACCCACGACACCTGTTTCAGATGCTTCCCTTCACCGCCGTCCCCATACCACGTGAGCCAAGGGCTGTTCCAAGGGCTCTCAGGACCTCAGGCTGCCTCTGACACGCTGCTGACATGGACCCACTCAGCGCTCTGAGCCCTCCAGGGCAGAGAGTGTGATCCAGTCATGCAGGCACACTGTGGTCCTTGGGGAAGAGGCTGGAAAACGATGAGAGGGCCACGATCCCTGGTCAGAAACCTTGGGCCCGGATGCACTTTGGGGTTCAGAGTTTTTCATCTGAAAATGATAGCTTGATGTAATAGCGCCAGGGGAGCTGGGGCAGCACCCAGTAATCTGCCACCACTGACATTTCTGCAGCAAAATGTGTGAATATTCACACTGAGCGGCTAAATAAAGCCTCAAAATACCCTCACCCCGACTCCTTTCAGGTCAGGCTTTGCAAGCCACTGAGTTCAGAGCAAGTCAGAATTTTTTGCCCCTGTTATGAAGGAATGTTGCTTGTCAAGAGCTTTTGGGTAAGGAAACATTCAAAGAAATAATAGCTGAGAACTTTTCTGACTTGTTGAAGGTCATTACCTACCTGGTCACAGCAGGTTCTTGAATTTTTGTCTATAAGTATTAAATAAAAGTTTTTTTAAACCCCTCCCCCCCAAAAAAAAAAAGTTTTTGGGTATTTTAATCATGGGAAAGGGGCTGTGGATTTGTGACAGCTGACACTTCATTAATACTCATCTAGGTGCTGTTCCAAGTTTCTATACAATTATATATAACACAATATATTCTACATGTCTATGAACATGTTATAAATAATATATAGGCTGCGTCTATAAAATGTGATTTTGTGCTCAAAACAATCCTATAAAATAAGTGTGACTGCTTTACTTTGCAGATGAGGAAACTGAGGCACAGAGAAGACACAGAACACACACAGGGTAAACAGCAGGCCCCAACACCAACACACGCTCCCCAGCTAGTGCTCAGCCACGGCTGAGTGAGTGAACCAATAAAGCTCAAGTGTGCACCCAGCAAGGTGCAGGGGAAGTAGCTGAGCAGCAGATCTGCAGAGGTGGCCGGGTCAGTTCCCTGGGGCTGTCTGTCTCAAACCTCTTTTATAGGCATTGCTTCTATCCCAAATTAAACGTCTCCACAAAGATTCTATCCCATCTTAAATGTTTACAAGTGGCCCAGCCTCCTAGACACAGAGCCTGCCTGGTGCAGGGGCTGGCTCCTGACTCAAATTAGGACCATTAACGACAGTTCCCAGCAACTTGGGAGCTGGCATTACAAAGACATTTTCTTTTGGACAATGAGACGCACGCATGTTTCAAAAGAATATAGTAAACCAGAGACAGCTGAGACATCCAAACCCAGCCTGACATATTCTACTCTGTAGGCTATGATTTCTTTTTAAATAAAACACTGGCTGGCACGCAGGAACTAGCAGGCCAGTGGGGACTGCCTCTTGCTGCTGATATGTAACTGATTATTGTCAAGTCATTTGGCACTGATATTCTTCCACCAAGGCTGACCGTGCATCTCCTACGGGCCAGGCGCTCTGCTTAGCAGATAATGTGGTGCGCACTCTCCCAGGTCAGGCGACTATAGTGAAAAGTCAACAACAGGGTGAGTGTCATGATCCAGGGAATATATGGGCAGCAGAGAGATTTATCCGCAGTGGGTTTAAATCAATTTGTAATTGGACCTGAAGTGGAACAAAAATTAATTATAGTATTTATGAGCTGTTCAAGTTTAATTCCAACAAATTTGGATTATAAAACTAAACGCTTGTGAAGAATTACTGACGCAAGCAGTCGAGTTTCGTGCACTGAGTCATTCTAATGCTCCCGTGTCGAGCACAGACCATCTAGACTGACTGTTATCATTAACAGAGAATTAACATGATTTGCATATATATTGTAAATGTCTAATTAAATAGTTCAACAGTGGAAAAACTAATACAATTTGAGAGTATGGGTTCCAGAAAACACTTAGTTCAGCCAATATCTTTTGTCCATTTAAAGCCAGGTTTATCTCCAATGTAAAACTGCATTCTGCAGAAAGCACTTCGCAAAAGTATTCGGACACCTGCAATTCAAGAGATAAAAGAACAACACCAAAGAGCCTGCAGCTAGAGTAAATATGATTGTGTAGCTACAGCAATAGAAACACATTTGATGGAATATATGACAGACCCTGTTAGCTGTGAATGCATTTATTCTTTTCTTTCTTGTGAACATGACCCCAATTTTGGTCACTACTCTAACATGTCCTGCTAAATATACTATTTTCCAGCCTCTCTTGAAGTCACAGATGGCCATAGGTCATGGTTCTGGTGAATAAAGTCCAAGTCTGTGTCTGGCTCCTAATAAAAGGAAATAGTTGGCAAAAGGAACCCTTCTCCTAAGCTGGAGGTAGACGTGATGCTGGAGCTGCAGCCACCATATTGTCACCATGAGGATGAAAGTCAACATGCCAAGTAGCCCTGATGAGGAATTCAACCAGACTACCTCTAGACTTTATATTATGTGATTTTAAAAAAGCCACACTCTTACTTATTTTAACCACTGTCTTTGATATTTCTGTTCTTTGGAGCCAAACATTACTAACAGAATAGCACAAGACAGGAAGTTGTACTGAGAAGTCTGAACCTTGGGTAACTATAGCTACCAAGACAGAGAATTCTCTATAATCAGTGACTCAGTGCAGACAGTAGGAAGTAGCCAGCCTGGTACAGAGCAGCATAAAATACTGCTCATCATGGAACATCAAGTCAGGGTGGTGGCAGAGGCTGTTGGCTGTTTACTCAACATGTGTCCCTGCCGTCTTTCTCACCAATATATTCTTTTCCAGCCCCAGAGCAAGTCCCATTTGAGTCACCTGGGCAAAACCTAATAAAAGACAGGAAAGTTGGTTCAGGGTTGTGCTCTGCAACTGTGTAGACAGTTAAGCTTCCAGCTTCCACTTTACAAACGAGAGATTTCAATATGAGGTGCAGAAATGTGGTTTGCTTCGGGGCAAGTCCAATTTACTGTTAGAACCTTCGGGCCATTTTCTCTGTTTTTTGGTAGAAGTAGGTTTCTAGGAGCCTGGTATATTTGATATAAGATTATTACTACTCCTGGACTCAAGGGTAGCTGTATAAATACACATGGAAGAGGTAGCTGCATTTCCCTTGAACATAATGACCTCAACTTTCCCCCTTTTAAATCGAGAAGCAGTCTGTGCTTTTTTACTCTCTCTTGGGTTAATGCTTCATTTGTAAATAATAAAACATTATCTATTTATTTATTCTAAAAAAAGAAAGCATGGGGAGAGTCCCAGACAACAAGGCATGCTCAGAAATTCTAAGGCTGGAGAGCACCAGGAGCTGAGGTTTCATATATGGGCAGGCAGGTGTGGGAGAGTTCTGTGTCTCACACATTCAAGACTGACTTTCATTCCAGTGGCAACAGGAGCCACTGAAGGATTTTAAACAAGGAACTGACATGCTCAGATGTTTTATTTAGAAAGATCACATGGGCTGCACTATAGGGAACAAATTGCAGGTGGCATAAGAGGCCACTTACAAATTAGTAACAAATGATGTAGGCCTGATTACGGCCATGGCAACCGCCAGATCTGAGAGGCATTAAGGGAATGGGCTTGACACCAGCCTGGGTTCATTTGGTACAGGACAGGAAAGCATCACAGCGGCTCCCAGATTTGACAGGGGACAGTTGATACCATTCAGAGCCATGGAAAATGCAGGGGTGGCAGGTGAATGGGGATGACAGGTAGATGGCCCCTGCGCCTCTGTGCATATGGTGGGACATCTCCTGAAGATATACCCCGAGACAGTAGAACAGACGGGTCAGGCCCTCAGATCTGACAGTAACTAAACGTGCATGCAAACGAATAGCAATCAAACTGTAGATGAACTGACTCGTGGAAAGAAAACGAGTGAAATAGGAAGATGCATCAGTGAAATCACAGGAAAAAGAAAAAACACTAACAGCAGGGATCTACAAATCAGAGAGGGAAGAGATGGTCAGCAGCGTAGGAAGGGAGCCACAGAGGAGGCGGGGCAGGGAGCAGGGAAGCAAGGCGGGATGCCCAGGGAGGAGCTGGAAGGCCTGAGTGGCCTGCAGGGCCCACCACTGCAGAGTGGAGCTCACACCAGCAGCTCAAGGCTGCTCCCCCTCAGCACACACGGGCTTTGACCCACGCCCAGTGTGAGTGCGATTCTGCTCCCCCACCACAGCTACCGGGTCGAGAGGCGATCATTGCCCCAAGCAGTGTAGAAGCCTGGAGTGCCATCGCCCCGCCACGGGGACTGTGAAGCTGGCTGAGGGGGGAGGAGAGCAGGAACACAGTGTCCCGGTCCGTGTTCTGATAAATGACTGTTGTGCTAAGGTGAATTCCAGCTGGTTTCTCTTACTTGGAATAATCCCAGTCTATATCCAATGAGAGACGCAGAAATACAAATGGCTGTATCGCCTGACAGAGTGAAATACATGCCTGATGGAGACGGAAGAGGCCGCCGTGCCAGTTCCAGAGGAGGGGAGATGAACTGGGGCTGGGTTTAGGGAATGCTTCCAGAAGGGAGGTGGCATCTGGGCTGGCACTTGAAACATTAGGAGGCTTTTCAGGGGGAAAGAAGGGAAAGAGTGCGCTCTAGCTGAAGGAGGAGCACCAGCAAATGCAGAGAAGCAGGAAATAAATGGAGTGTTCGGGCAAAGGCAGGGGATGGCCATGCCCCTGCCAGTCTCCTGGTCTGGTTAACTCTGGCACTGGCACATCCTTCAGGACCCTGCAAAGCCTTCCTGCCCTCCCGCAGCAGCCTGGCCAGCCTGTCTCAGCCCTTCCCACACTGTCTGGGAAGTCAGCCTGCATGCAGTCTGAGTCCCTCTCCAGGCTGGAGGCACTCATCCTTTTACCTCCGTCCATCGGGGGCCTAGAGCAGAGCCTGGCACAAGTGGGGGTTGAGGACAGACCTGACCATCTCCAGTAACGTCTGCTCAACCAGTGTACTTGGAGGAGGGAAGCGGCATGGAAGTCTGAAAAGGGAGCCTGGGGTCTGGTAGCAGGAAGGCTGCTCCTCGAGGCTGGCTTGGATGAATGTCGGTGTAGGAACATTAAGACAACTTAAGTTTTCTTTTTTTTTTTTAGTGTGGTAAAATGTATAGAATATAAAATTAGCCATTTGAGTGTCCAGTTCAACGGCATGAAGTACATTTATATTGCTGTGCAAACGTCACCACTATCAATTCCCAGAACTTTTCCTCTTCCCAAACTGAACCTCTGTACCCATTAAACACTTAAGTCCCATTCCCAGCTCCTCTCACCCACCTGTAACCGCCACACCACCTCCTGTCTCCATCAATTCTATTCCTCTGGGTACCTCAGTAAATAGCACTTGACCTTTTAGAAACAACTTAACGTTAATCGGGCTTTAAATCGCAAACATTTACCAAGTGTTACCACTTCCTCCTCCTGAGGTGGGCAGGGCAGGACTAGAGGTCTGGCTTTGGAGGCTGATGAAGCTGGGCTCAGGAAAACTAAATGATTCAGCCAAGCCTCGGCTTTAAGGGTCATAAGTGGCCCACGTTCCCCAAACTGCCAGGCTCAGCTGACCCTCTCAAACACTCCATGGAGGCCCCTTCAAAATCTGGACTGCTGGAGGGCCATTACCCCAACACACATACCACATATCAGCTGGTCTCCCTTGCCTGGGCCCAAGGGTGGGTGGTTTGGGCACTTCGCTAAAGATTAGCAATCAGAACAGGAAATGGCCAATTTAGTAGGGCAGGGACAACAAGGATTTAACCTTAGGCTGGGGTGTGTCTTTCCACGGTCAGATGCTCCCTGCTCAGGAGGGAGACTTGCCCACAGAGGTCAAAGCCACAGCCAGCATGAATTATAATCTGCACACTTCTTTGGAATCCATCTGGGTAGTGAACACAGTAAAGTCATAGCAGAAAAGTGCTAAATGATTAACCCTCCTCCTGCCAGAGTCCCTGGCTCCTGGGCTGGCTGTCTTTCTACTGAACGTCCGGAGAAAGGTTTGCTTTCCATATTCAGGTCAAAAGGTTTGCTTGATTTTGTTTTCTGCACAGTCATGGTCAACACTAATGAACTATTTGGTGGTGGTTTAGTCAATAAGTTGTATCTGGCTGTTTGCAACCTCATGGACTGTAGCCTGCCAGGATTCTCTGTCCGTTGGGTTCTCCAGGCAAGAATATTGGAGTGGTTGCCATTTCCTTCTCCATGGGATCTTCCAGACACAAGAATTGAACCTGGGTCTCCCGCATTGCTTCCCTGGTGGCTCAGACGGTAAAGCGTCTGCCTGCAATGCGGGAGACCCGAGTTCGATTCCTGGGTCAGGAAGATCCCCAGGAGAAGGAAATGGCAATCCACTCCAGCGCTCTTGCCTGGAAAATCCCATGGACGGAGGAGCCTGATAGGCTACAGTCCATGGGGTCGCAAAGAGTCAGACACGACTGAGCAATTTCACTTTCACTTTCACTCCTGCATTGCAGGCAGATTCTTTACCAACTGAGCTACAAGGGAAACTCCTAATGACCTATTTGCAGACTGCCAAGGACTCAATCAAATGTTCCCTTGGTATCTCTAATTTTCTTGAAGAAATCTCTAGTCTTTCCCATTCTATTGCTTTCCTCTATTTCTTTGCATTGATCGCTGAGGAAGGCTCAATAAAGGACAGAAATGGTATGGACTAACAGAAGCAGAAGATATTAAGAAGAAGTGGCAAGAATACACAGAAGAACTGTACAAAAAAGATCTTCATGACCCAGATAATCACGATGGTGTGATCACTCACCTAGAGCCAGACATCCTGGATTGTAAAGTCAAGTGGGCCCTAGGAAGCATCACTACGAACAAAGCTAGTGGAGGTGATGGAATTCCAGTGGAGCTATTTCAAATCCTGAAAGATGACGCTGTGAAAGTGCTGCACTCAATATGCCAGAAAATTTGGAAAACTCAGCAGTGGCCACAGGACTGGAAAAGGTCAGTTTTCATTCCAATCCCAAAGAAAGGCAATGCCAAAGAATGCTCAAACCACTGCACAATTGCACTCATCTCACATGCTAGTAAAGTAATGCTTAAAATTCTCCAAGCCAGGCTTCAGCAATATGTGACCCATGAACTTCCAGATGTTCAACCTGGTTTTAGAAAAGGCAGAGGAACCAGAGATTAAATTGCCAACATCCGCTGGATCATGGAAAAAGCAAGAGAGTTCCAGAAAAACATCTATTTCTGCTTTCTTGACTATGCCAAAGCCTTTAACTGTGTGGATCACAATAAACTGTGGAAAATTCTGAAAGAGATAGGAATACCAGACCACCTGATCTGCCTCTTGAGAAATCTGTATGCAGGTCAAGATGCACAGTCAGTCAGGAAGTACAGTTAGAACTGGACATGGAACAACAGACTGGTTCCAAATAGGAAAAGGAGTA
The DNA here is from genome assembly GCF_016772045.2 of Ovis aries. Lineage (NCBI taxonomy): Eukaryota > Metazoa > Chordata > Mammalia > Artiodactyla > Bovidae > Ovis > Ovis aries. The sequence continues at coordinate 130,987,326 of NC_056056.1, forward strand.
CGTCAAGGCTGTATATTGTCACCCTGCTTATTTAACTTATATGCAGAGTATATCATAAAAAATGCTGGGCTCGAAGACGCTGGAATCAAGATTGCCGGGAGAAATATCAATAACCTCAGATGTGCAGATGACACCACCCTTATGGCAGAAAGTGAAGAATAACTAAAAAGCCTCTTGATGAAAATGAAAGAGGAGAGTGAAGAAGTTGGCCTAAAGCTCAACATTCGGAAAACGAAGATCATGGCATCTGGTCCCATCAGTTCATGGGAAATAGATGGGGAAACAGTGGACACAGTGGCTGACATTATTTTGGGGGGCTCCAAAATCACTGCAGATGGTGAGTGCAACCATGAAATTAAAAGACGCTTACTGCTTGGAAGGAAAGTTATGACCAACCTAGACAGCATATTAAAAAGCAGACATTACTTTGCCAACAAAGGTCCATCTAGTCAAGGCTATGGTTTTTCCAGTAGTCATGTATGGATGTGAGAGTTGGACTGTGAAGAAAGCTGAGCACCGAAGAACTGATCCTTTTGAACTGTGGTGTTGAAGAAGACTCTTGAGAGTCACTTGCACTGCAAGGAGATCCAACCAGTCCATCCTAAAGGAGATCAGTTCTGGGTGTTCACTGGAAGGACTGATGTTGAAGCTGAAACTCCAATACTTTGGCCACGTGATGCGAAGAGCTGACTCATCTGAAAAGACCCTGATGCTGGGAAAGATTGAGGGCAGGAGGAGAAGGGGATGACAGAGGATGAGATGGTTGGATGGTATCACCAACTCGATGGACATGGGTTTGGGTGGACTCCGGGAGTTGGTGATGGACAGGGTGGCCTGGCGTGCTGTGGTTCATGGGGTCGCAAAGAGTCGGACACGACTGAGCGACTGAACTGAACTGAACTGAAGGACTCAATGGAAAAGACCCTGATGCTGGAAAAGACTGAAGGCAGGAGGAGAAGGAGACGACAGAGGATGAGATGGTTGGGAGGTATCACTGACTCAATGGACATGAGTTTGAGCAAGCTCCAGGAGTTGGTGACGGACAGGGAAGCCTGGCATGCTACAGTCCATGGGGTCACAAAGAGACAGACACAACTGAGCGACTGAATTGAAAGGATGCAGGGTTTCTTTAAGTTAGTTTGTTTGCTGGAATTAGAAATGGTTCAAACTGTGCATTCATTATCTTCTAAATCAATGTAGAAAGCTCTTACTGAGCCTAAAGATAATGAGGCTCATTCATTCCATTCTCATCGATACCAACTAAAATAACTTATCAGGTGTTTGTGTGTGCATACATAGGATCTAACGTTAAAATCTGAAGACAATCCTTTAAAGATGCTCATACTTTTTATTTGCCTCTAAATTTACCTGAAGGATAAAATCAAAAGCTAATTAGTTTGCTCCCATGTGGCACCGTTGTGCTTAAGCCTTAAGGAAGATTATGTCTTAGAATTTAACAATTTCCCTTTGGGCTGGTTGAAAGATGGAAATCCTGTCTCACCTTGAGACTCTGTACGTGAACCAGAGTGGCTGGGAGACAGATACGGAGGAGCAACCAAGGCAACTGAAGAAGGAGCTGAAGCAGGAAGACCTAGATTCACAAGCTCCCTCCCACTTACGACACCGTGCTCTAGGGCAACTCGATTTATCTGAGCCTCAGTTTCCTCCTCTGTGAAAGGATCATACCTTCATCTACCAAGGAGGGACAGTGCAGAAATTAAATAAAATGAGAACTAATAGCAGCAACAATTCACTGCGTGTGTACAATGAGTCAGGCACTCTTCTGTGGAAATTACTGCAATGCACTCTACAAATACCAATCGTAATAACAACTTTATTGTTGGCCTTTACTGATAATGCATAGAGTTTCAGTAAGTTTAGAGGATGTGGACAGGTTTCTTCCACTTTATTCTTAAAATCCCATACTGTTTGAGTACCAAAGGTCTTACCTCTCAAATGCCACTTTTGAGTCCATAAGGATCTTCTTCCCGCCTGTCCTCTCTTCAAGGGAGGAGGGGAGAAAGTGGACCAGAAGGAAGAGAACGGGGAGCTAATATATATTAATTGAGGCACCAAACTTCCATAGCCAGAAACTTAGCCAAATGTTGGGTGTACAAAGACAATAAATAGGAGTAATGTTAAAATGCATCATTATGCTTTTTTCCACCTTTTGTGTTTGCGGGCTGATGGACTGGCAGCAGCAGGGATTTGGAGGCTAGTGGTGAATGACGAGCGCTACAGCCCCCGCTGGTTGCTGCCAATAAGCCACCCTGAGAAGTCAGGTGGCACCAGAGGCATTTCAGCCACTACCCTCCAGGGAACAGTCCCAGCTGGGCACAAACAGGGAATCAAAGACTCAGCATGTCGTCTGCTCATTCCGGCCACTGGCCACTACCAGCCATACAAACCACGCTTCCTGCTCTTCTCAGGGGCCGTTTTGAGGAGGAGCTGGAGTGGGGATAGGGCTGTGAAAGACAGAGACCTCCAGGCAAAACCAAATTACCTACACAGCCGATTTTAGTCGTTGGAGGAGACGAAGCTATCAGATTAGAATAAGATTTGGTTTTCCTCTGCTACCCAAGGAGCTCAGATGAAGCCTGAGTTCACTCTAGAAAAATAAGTTACACTTTCTTTGCAAATACAAGTGGTAAGAGTAAATCCAACATTAATATCCTGCAGCTCTCAGCCATGCTCTGGGAAAGGCTGTAATTATTTCCTCTGCCTGGAAAGCTTTCCCTCACCTTTTTGCTCTCCTCTTCCTAGTTAATAGCTTTTTCAGATGCTAGCTTGGAACAGCTTCCTGATGGAAACTTCCCTGGAACAACCCCCCCACCCCCAATCCACATCCCCAAAGCCAGGTCAGTGCTCCCCCCTCCCCCACGGCCATGCTCCCAAGCCTGTGCTCATCAAGGCAGGGACCTCTGTGTTGTAAATGCTTGTTTATTTTTTTTTTTTTCCCTCTGCAGCCTGTGTAAACTGTTCAAGTCAAGGACTGTGTCTTGCTCACCATTACATTCCTGGTACCTAACACAGTGTCTGACAATACAGATGTGTTCAATACTGACTGACAAGTGACTCACTGACGACCACGCAGGGAACACGTACTCCTTAGGTGTCAACAATTTGAATGTGGGAAGACAGCAGCCCGTCAGGGCACGCCAAGCACAACACAGAAGGGAAATGAGGAACCTGGGACGTGGCTGGTTAGAAAAGACCATGCTCATTTTGAAAAGGGTCCAGAACGAAAACGATGTTTTGTTTTGTTTTGTTTTCCGGGTAACGCCATGGACGTGCGCACCTGGCACCTGGCCAAGCTCCGCCTCTAACTGGATGTGGGACTTGGCCCCAGCTCCTCATCACTTACTCAAGTTTCACTTCCATGTAATCCCATCATCAGAGCTTCAGGGTTCTTAAGGGATGACAGAGACTTAGAGAGACTTCGTTTAATTCTGTATTATCCTGAAAATATAAAACAATAAAATAAATCATGCAGGAGTAGAATTCTGGAGTATTTCTTTCTGGTTTTCTAAAATGCACAAGATTATCCTTTTTGTGTTATATATTCTAACGAGGTCCATGCCCATGGACAGCTGCCACCTCTGGGCACCTTGCTTCCCCTGCTTCCTCAGCTCCCATTCACTCTAGGGTCCAAAGAGGGCCATGGCATCTGCGGCTCGCTGTCCCCGGGGGCATCAGAGGGTGCACTCTCACTAGGGCTTTCACGTTTGTTTCCAGTAAGTACTTTGTGACCAGTCTTTTAAGTGCTACTTAAATGTTTTTTGGGTTTTTTTTTTGGAAAAACAAAAACAAACAAACAAGGGACTTTCCCCGATGGTCCAGTGGTTAAGAATCTGCCTTCCAATGCAGAGCATGGGGGTTCAATCCCTGGGCAGGGAGCAAAGATCCCACATGTCATAGGGCACCTAAGCCTGCACAATGCAACTACTGACGCTCGTGAGCCCTAGAGTCCATGCTCCACACCAAGAGGAACCTGCGCACCACAGCTAGAGAGAAGCCCTGCAAGCTGCAACGCCTCGACAAAGACCCAGTGCAGCTAAACAAACAAACAAACAAACAAAAGCATAAACAGGTGAAGGGAACAGCGTTAAGAACCCATATGCCCCTCACCCTTATTTCATATTCTCCCCCACACTGTATGTGTGTTGGGAGCACTTGAAAGCAGACACCATGTATCAAATCTTAAACACCATTTTTAACTGTCCCTGTGCCCTGAAGCTGCCTTTGGAAGGGACAGAACCTCAGAAATGCACAGAATGTGTAAAGAGTACCAGTGGGTAAAGGCTGCTTGTGGATGTACATGCTCACAGCATCACGCTGATTTTTTTCTCACTGACCTGCACGAGAGGGAAACCTTCCAAGTAACTGCTTAAAAACAAACTCAGCAAATGCCTTTGATGCCTGCAAAAAACTTAGTAGGAACCAGGCAATTTTCCAAAAGCACCACAGTCCAAACAGTAACATGCTGGGTCAAATGGACATTTCTGCCTGATACCCGGTTATTTCAATCGTCACCTCTCCAGTTACTTAGTCTCCCTGCTTCATTCCGCCTGGACAGTGGAAAGGGCCACCTGGTTCACTGACTGCCACTACCTTTTCTTTTTCCTCACAGAAAGAAAAGGGGAGTATTAGTTACAGGTGCCGTGAGAGCAAGGGAGAGCAAGTGATCTTGTCTAGACACAGAGAAAGGGGGCTCTGAGCTCTCAAAAAAAAAAAAAAAGAGTACTGGCCTATCCAGGGACAGACACAGACATAACTGGGACTTCCTTAAGCACGCAAAGGCACAAAATGAATGAATGAATCAATCAATCAGGCAAGACTAAAGAGGCTAGAGGCCCAGCGGAATGAATGCTGGAGCCTGGATCCCCCAGGCCAAGTACTGGGAGCAACAAACAACTAAAATAAAACCCAAAAAATAACACAGTGAGTTTCAAACATATACCATCTCGGGACTTCCCTGATGGTCCAGGGGGTTTGGTCCCTGGTTGGGGAACTGGGATCCCACACGCTGCGTGGCATGGCCAAAAAATAAACCCTAAAATATCAACTCAACAAAAGAGTTACTCTCTTTCTTCAACTTAACTTCTGAGTCTTGGTCCTTGGTAGAGTCACTTCTACACAGCTAAAATCACGGCATACGGGTAGTTTTATACATGATCCTCCTCACCTAATATACCAAACACATCCCCACGCTGTCTGTCTTCCTCAGAATTAGTCTATGTAGCTGCATGGTTTGTAGACATGCCTATAAATCCAAATGTAACTCTCTGCTCTACTCCTTTCCTCTTTCTTCAGTCATTCATCTTTTGGAAGTAAAGTGAAGTGAAAGTCGCTCAGCTGTGTCCGACTCTTTGCGACCCCATGGACTATACAGTCCACGGAATTCTCCAGGCCAGAATACTGGAGTGGGTAGCCATTCCCTTCTCCAGGGGATTCTCCCAACACAGGGATCAAACCCAGGTCTCCTGCATTGCAGGCAGATTCTTCACCAGCTGAGCCACAAGGCGGGATGCAAAAACTGCTCTTTCGCCTCATCTCCATCCCCTTCTGCCACAAAGCGCTCATCCCGAGAGGTACCCCTGCCTCCAGGAACTAGCTTGTGCTTCCGCCTCTATAGACAACACTCCGCAGCCCACTCTCCACCTGGCCTATTCCCACCTCTGTGTAAGGGCTCAGATTAAAAGTCACTTATTCCAGGAGCCTTCCCTGACCCTCTTGATGACCTTAACTTTCTGGACTTCAAGGGTCAAGGTACTCATCACACTCTGTATTGTAACCATTTGTCTAATAGTCTGTTTGATTGATAGAACCGAGCAGAAGTCATTTTTCTGAGCCCGATTAGCCAAGTGGTCTGGTCTCCCTTGAGCCTCAGTTTCCTTATCTGTGGGAGGGGATAATTACGCAGTCTCTCCCACCATTCACAAGGATGTTGTGAAAATCATGTGAGGCAGTATTGCAAAGATTCTTGGTACAGCATGAAGGGCTTTAAGAATGTTGATAATCATTACTGATTATACATCTGTACTTAATTCCAACAGATAAAAAGCAGACACATAATTTTAACTTTTTGAGGATCACAGATGAATAGTGATCGCCAACATTTACTGAAGGGCTCCCCGGTGGCTCAGTGGTCAAGAATCCACCTGCCAATGCAGGAGACTTAGATTCAATCCCTGGGTTGGGAAGATACCCTGAAGAGGAAATGACAACCCATTCTTGCCTGGGAAATCCCACACACAGAGGAGTCTGGTGGGCTACAGTCCATGAGTTGCAGAAGAGTTGGACATGACTCAGAGACTAAGCAGCACTTACTGAATGCTTATGGGCACCGTACCAGGCAGTTTATATACATTTTGTCATTGTCTCCTCATGCAGATGAATGGGGCGAGACCTCTTATTCTCATTTCTCAGAGGCTCAGAAGACTAAATCATTTTCCGGAGGACACACTGTTTTAGAATAGGATGCTAAGAACCCATGTAAGCCTCTCTTCAACAAATGTCCACACTCGTGTCCATAGAAAACAGTGCCCACAATGTCCACAAGTTCACGGGTTCCCTAAAGCCCATGTCCCGTGGGCTGCGCCCTTGTTCAAGGCAGAGAAATGAATTCTGCAGAAAAGTTCAAAGATTTACACACCTCGCAGTTCTGGGTGGTTATGAGAATAAAACCTGTGTCAGCAAGAATTTGAGAGCCTGGGAACAGGTTGTAAATCCTGAGGTCTAACCAGACATTGCTGCCTTGGCAATTTAAGTCATTGGATGACTGAAGACTCTTGGCCCAAGAGCTACCTGGCATGAATACTGCACTCTGATACATCAGGTGCCGGGAGAAGCTGATGGTACCAGCTGTCAAACTCCAGCCACTAGCAGCAACAGAGAGACACTTCAGGGTATAAATAGTTTCTGAAGACACTCATAGCTTGATGGAGCCCACAAACTGGAAAAGCATTTGCTAAACAGAATGTAAGCGGCCACAAGGAACCAGAGCAGGAGCAGCAACAAGAGTGTGTCGAACCATCTGGCTTTGGCCTCTCCTAATCTCAGAAAGGCTTTAGAAACTGTGAGGCATCACCATGGGTGTAAGAAGTGCGTGTGGCTCACACCGAGAAGGGTGAGAGACAGCAGCCTGGCCACCAGGCATGGTGAAACCCATCCCTCTGCAGAAAAATCCCTGGGCCTGTGCCATAAGCCAAAATAAGCAATTAAAACATGAAAGCAATCTCGTGGGCCAGGCTGCATTTTTCAGCGTGGCACCGCGTGGGCAAAGCCTCAGAGACCACCTGGGAATGGACTGAGATGAGCCAAATTGGTTGCCATGGTGAAGGCTCCCCGAACCAAGGAACAAAGGCTTACGGAGTATGTGGCTTCGAGAAAAGCAGCCTGCTGAGTAGTATGAGGTGTGATGGTCCTCACAAAGGCAAGGGTGGAGACCGGCTGTTCAGGTTCCCTCGGGAGACAGGAAGGGAATGTGGCTGAGGAACTGGTTGGAGCGGGGGTCAGGGGGAGCAGCCTGAGGGAATTCCGCACCCCTGGGACCTGTCACGTGTGGGACTAAGCACACACACAGAGAAAGGACACAGACACACACACAAGAAAGGTGCCAAGCAGCCCCCTAAAGGTCAGAAAGGCAGATGCCCCCTTGAAACAAGGCTTGCTTTGCTTTTAACAAAGGGCCTGGGGTTCTCGTGGCGAGAATACTGGAGTGGCTTGCCATTCCCTCCTGCAGTACATATTGAGGGACAGGGAAGCCTGGCGTGCTGCAGTCCATGGGGTCACAAAGAGTTGGACACAACTTAGCAAATAAAGAACTGAACAACAACATCCTCTATCAGATATTATGTGGGTGCCCCGTAACTTCAACTTCTATCAGAGCAAAGAGGGAGGACACATTTTTAGGCCCACACACTTTTACCTTTAATTCTGAGACCCAGAAAGTTCTGAAAATACGAAAGCTTTTTTCTAAGTGTGTGTAAATCAATCACTTGGTAACAAAAATCTGACCCCAAGTAACACACATATTTATAGTCTTCCCTTCTAGCTGTAAGTCATACCACAGATATATCAACATGTCTGATCACAGAGTGCAACCCCAGCCCCACTGGGGTTCTGATGCAATGTAAGACGTAATAAGCAAAGAATTTCCTTTAAAATTTCAGATAACTGATGCTGGACATATATCTCCTTTCCTACACATCAGTAAAAATCAAAGAAATGCTGGACCATTTGGGATGGGATGGATACAGTCAAAAAGACATCTGCAAGATCTCATTTAGACTCTTTGAAGGAACGTGGCTTTGAGGCAATTTGCGTGTCCTCATAGGGTCCATGCACAAGCCTATCCTTATGTTCCAGCCCTAGTTTAGAGTTTACCTCTGATGATTAATTCTGTGAAACTCTACCTCTGCACCCAGATAAATCCAAAGCAACTCCAGTCTTTTCATGCACACAGCAAAGTTTGGAAGATTTTCTACCACGATGGTAAGGATGGGTAACAAGTCAGCCATTGCCTGCTCCTCTCCCAAAAGCGCGTGAGCTGAGGACTTGATTCCTTTCATCTCCAAGGGTCCATGATTTTAGAAAAGGAGTGTTAAAAAAAAAAGGCAAAGTTAAAGATGAAGTGTTTTCTCAAGGATTCAAAGAGTGTTTTCAGTGAACAAAAAGACTCCAAGCTTTTCTATCAAAATGATCTGCTTTTCCTGTTTCACAGCAGAAAGATCATTTTGGGCATCTGGGGACAAGGAAAGAGGGCCCCCCCCCAAAAAAAAGGAGTAAAGATGGTTTATTAACAAAAAGACTCAGATTCAAAATCACACACTGCCACTTAAGAGCTGTATGACCTTGGAAAGTTTACATCCCTGAGGCTGAATATCATCTGGAACCTGGAGGAAACAATACTTTCCTCGTAGGGTTTTTACGAGGATGAAATGACATGGAAAACATTCAATATATGGTAGTTATTATTGTGGTTGCAATTAGATTTTGGAATTTGAACAAGGCCTGGCCTCACTTCTTATTTCACCAGATTGCCTGGCTCAGCAGAGTGTAGGGAATACTGACTTCACAAGCACAGAGCCAGTGGCTATTAAACACACATAGCAACAAATCACCTTGGTAAACCAATCTCCCTCCACTAATAACTGCTTCCCAGGCTACTGCGTTTGCTTTGTTAAAGAACTCAATAGGTCCTGAGGGCTATGAAACCAAATCCTCTAGAAAAGGGTGAGTTTCATCAGAATTAAAGATTCTGTTAAGGGCCTAGTACTATGGGAGGAACCCATTCAAAGCCATGCTTTCTAAAGAAGGCTAAGCAAAAAAACAGTCCATCCTAAAGGACTGGTTAATCAGTCCTGAATATTCATTGGAAGGACTGATGCTGAAGCTGAAACTCCCATACTTTGGCCACCTGATGCGAAGAACTGACTCATCTGAAAAGACCCCGATGCTGGGAAAGATTGAAGGCAGGAGGAGAAGGAGGGGATGAGATGAGGATGAGAGACACAGGATGAGATGGTTGGATGGCATCACTGACTCAATGGACATGAGTCTGAGTAAACTCCGGGAGTTGGTGATGGACAGGGAGGCATGGAGCGCTGCAGTCCATGGGGTCATGGAGTCAGACACGACTGAGCGACTGAACTGAACTGAAGCAAAAACACGCACCTAAGTAACTTGGCATGTTTTCTGAGGCTTATCTTACACCTTCCCCTCAACCAATCCTTTCAGGTGACAAACATTTACTGAGATGCACTATGTACCACATTAAGTGCTGGGGCACAAAAATGAAAAGATACGGCCCCTTCCCCTCAAAGAATTCAGGCTTGCAAGTGAGACAGTTGCATGAATCAGTATGGTACATGCTCTTAGTGCTAATGAGAAACACAGGTTTATAAATGGACTATCTAAAACAAACAAAGATCTTTCTATATTTTCTTAATGTCAGATATTTCCATAATGTTGGGATTTTATATAGGGCACGTGGGTGACTTTAGAAATTAGGGGAAATAAAAACTTTACAGGAAAAATAGAGAGCTCAATGATGGAACGATATGACTGATTATCTAACATTCAAATACAGGGGTGAGTGCCAAAATTCAGCAAAGAACCAGAACTTTGATGGGACCCAGGAGAAGAAAGGAGGGCACCCCACACCACCTGGAGGTAAAAGTGACAAGTCAGGCTTCCCCAAGAAAGTAGTACTTCAGGTGAGACAAGAACTGAGTGATAGTTTGCCAGTGAGAGTGTAAACTGGGGTAAGTACAGCCCTTTTAGAGAGCAATCTGGGAATATCTGTCAGTTTTTAAAATGTGCAGGAACTTCGCTGGTAGTCCAGTGGCTAAGACTCTCTGCTCCCCATGCAGGGGGCCTGGGTTCAACCCCTGGTCAGGGAACTCGATCCCACATACCACAACAAAGACTGAAGATCCCACTTGCCACAGCTAAGAAGTGGCAGAGCCAAACAAAATAAATATTTTTTTTTAATAAAACGTGTAGACCCCTCCACTCAGATGTTCCTCTTCCACTGAGATGAATGTCAGGAAACACACACAAAGGTCTGTGTAAAAAGAGGTTTACCGCATCACCGTATATAATAAGATGACACTGGAAATGACTTAAGTGTCCATCGAGAGGGGATTCTTTAAATAAAGCAGGAAGTACACCAGAACATAACCATGAAACTATAAAACAAAACTTACAAATAGCATATTGTTTTTAAAAGGCAAGTTACAGAGTAGCACGATCTTATTTTTACATAAATAATTTTATACATACTTCATTTGTATATGAATAGGAAAAGTCAGAAAAGATACACAACAAGCCATATTAGGCCTATGAGAGCTGGTAGGGGAGTGAGAGGGGTGAGGAGAGGGGATCTCATTCTCTCACCTTCTCTATATTTATATTTTAGGACAACGCATTTCTTTAGTATTTAAAAAAGGTTTTTAAAAAGTTTATTAATTGGACAGTTATGAGTACAAAACAAAAAAGAGATTTTAGAGAGTGTGTATTCAGAAACAGGCTTCCCTGGCAGCTCAGTGGTAAAGAATCCGTCTGCCAATGCAGGAGATGCAAGTTCAATCCCTGGGTCGGGACAATCCCCTGGAGGAGGGCATGGCAACCCATTCCAGTATTTTTGCCTGGAGAATCCCATGGACAGAGGAGCCTCAAAGAGCCGGACACGACTCAGCACCTGGGCACACGTGCACGCATTCAGAACGAGATGATTGCTATTTAAAGACAGGAGGCGCCTGAGTGCAGGTGACGGGATCCAGGGAGACTTCACAGAAGAGACAGAAATGAGGGGTTCTCCTTGGAGAGTGGAGGACAGAGTGTGGAACGAGCAAATGGCACAGGGACAGAAGAATCGAAGAATATTCTTCAAACAGATGAGAACGGTACAGAGAGAAGTGGACCAGCGATTTTCAAGAGTGAAAAGCAGGAAACATCTGAAGAGCAGAGGTATCAATACATCTTTTATTTATTTTTTTAACACATCTTTTTAAAGGAGGGTATCTACTAAACAGATTAAAAACTAAATTTTCACTAAATCTCTACTATAACTTTGTTTGCTAAGAGGGAAAGCAGAGGGAGACAGAAAGTTGTTTTAAGCAACAGAACAATTTAAATTAAAATGCCAATTTACTCACAAATTGTTCCATTACAAATACCAGTGACACAATGGAAAGGGCTTTGAAAGCAAACCTGTAGTTAGTCCAAGATGAGTTTCAGACCAAACCCCAGCCTCCCTCTTGCTTTCTCCCTGGTGGAGACTCACCTCATTCCCTTTTGGGAGCCCAGTCCTTCTCTCAGGAAGATCTAAGGTAAGTGGCTTATACTTCAGTGTGAACTTATAGTCATTCTTCCCTTTCAACATATTTTAATTTTAGGTCCTAACTCCCCTGGTGGCTCAGATGGTAAAGAATCTGCCTACAATGCAGTAGACCCGAGTTCAATCCCTGGGTCAGGAAGATCCCAAGAAGGAAATGGCAATCCACTCCAGTACTCTTGCCTGGAGAATTCCATGGACAGAGGAGTATGGAGGGCTACAGTCCATGGGGTTGCAAAGAGTCAAACACAACTGAGCAACCAACACTTTCACTAAATACAAACCCTTAATTTAGAGATCCAATGTTTTTTAAAGCAATTGTGAACATTAGGCAACAGGTGAAGATGGAGGGAGAAGGTTCCTCATGGCCGTGAGTAGAGTCACCTACACTTGGAAGCTAGTCTTCTTTTCATGTCTAAACCACACGGAAACAGCCCTCTCAGAACTGTGAGCTTGGTCCAGGATACATAGGTTGAATTCTAAAACACTGATGGAGCAGAGGTGGGGGAATATTACTCCCTTGTAGCACATTTCCTTAAAACACATCAGCAAATGAACTGAAGCTATAGCCATTTTCTGGTTAATTTAATCAACTGGAGACGAGAAAACTAGTGAATTCTGCTGAGAAAGTATCCCTCTGGTGGTTAAATGGTCTCTTGGGCTGTCCACATCCATCAAATTAATTCAATAACCCTGAGTTCTCATTTCACATTGTGTTATATGAATATTACTTTGGCAGGTTCAATGTTGATGACCTAATAAGCATCTCACCAGCATTTGTGAATAGCTTGGCAGCTAAAAGGTCTCTTTCTCCCTTCCTAAAGGAGGGTCTAAAACAATGCCCAAGGGATCCTGGAGGAAGTGTCACAACTAGCACAGCTGAGACCCTGCCCCACTTTTCAACAGGGGCTTCAATCACGAAAAGGTGCTGGTTTAAAATGCTTTAAGCTGACTGTATGTTTCCCAATCCAAAACATAAGTAATTTTAAGGCATCTGGCAATTGATAGGGAGAGTAAATATATGGGGGTTAATCGTCCTACACTGCCCATATTTGGAACAATAATAAAAGGGAAAAATGAAATAGCAAACATTTTTAAATGTCCAACATTGCTAACAAGACTAACGAGTAACCATTTTTAACCTATCAGATGGGCAAATTTTTTAAAAACATTCTTCCAATGTGGGAGAGTATTTAGGAAAGTGGGTGCTGGGCTGTCCTTGTGGCTCAGTGGTAAAGAATCTGCCTGCCAGTGCAGGAGACACAGGTTTGATCCCTGATTCGGGAAGACCCCACACGCCTCGGAGCAACTAAGACTGCGAGCCACAGCTATTGAGCCTGTGCCCTAGAGTCTCTGCTCTGCAACAAGAGATGCTACCTCAGCGAGGGGCCGGGGCACTGCAGGCGAAGTGCAGCCCCCACAGAACGAAGACCCAGAACTGCCAAAAATAAACAAATAAATGCATAAAATTATGTAAAAAAGAAAGCTGGGCCCGGTGAGAGTATACTTCCTTTCAAAGAATAACTTGAAATTTTGCTCAAAACATCTTTTAATGTGCGTATGCTACGACTCAGCTATTTCACTGGGACATATTCTAATAAAATAAACAAGTATACAAAAAAAGATGCACAAAGATAATCTTCGTATGATAACCTATAATAGTAAAAAGTTGTAAAAATCACAAATTTCCATTAGTAGTGAGCTGTAACTTATGTTATAAAATGGAATACTCCGCAGTCATTAGCACTGATAATGCAGAGGCATACTGACTCATCAGTACACTCATACCATGCTATTAATGACAGAGGCAGGTTATAACACTATATATAGCATGAAATTTCACTTTTGTTAAGCAATACAGACACACATATACAGAATATAAATTGAAAAGTGTTAAGCAATTTATACACACACACATCCTGACCTATAAATTGAAAAAGTATAATTCTCTTCAAAATATGCTAGCATAAACAGTGTGATATATAGATGTGTGAGTTTTAATTTATATCCTACAAGTAAGCCGTTATTTAGCATCTTAAAGACTTAATTATATGTTGCGGCTTCCCAGATGGCTCAGTGGTAAAGAATCTGCCTGCCCATGCAGGAGACACGGGTTTGATCCTGGGTCAGGAAGATCCCCTGGAGAAGGAAATGGCAACCCACTCCAGTATTCTTGCCTGGGAAATTCCATGGACAGAGGAGCCCAGCAGGCTATAGCCCATGGGGTCGCAAAGAGTCGGCCATGACCTAGTAATGACCACAACAACAAATCACATGTTGACATGTCTATTATAAGGCTTCAATCACCTTTATTCTCTGATCAATATCAGAGCATTTGTTAATAACCATAATGGATATTGGAAATGATTGTTACTGATAAAAAGACAGGTGTTGCAAATATATGGCTCAGCCTGAAATGTTATACAGGCAACTCCGCCACGGTCCGGGTGTGAGAATCAGGCGAGCCCAGCTGCCTCTGGCCCCAGCTCGTGTGGAGGTGGCTTCTGCGGTGTGAGCAGCCTGTGAGGCCGGCTGAATCCCACAGCTGCGGTGCTACGGCTGCTCACCCCACATGCCTCCACTCAAGGTGCTCCACTTAGGGCCTGGAAGGCCAGGAGCCGGGGGCTCACCGGCAGTTCCCAGCGTGGCTGTGTGCCCATCTGGTGAGGCACATTTGCCCCTGTAACAGGATTTGGTCCAGAGAACGGTTTTTGATTTACCCTTCTACCTCTTCGGGAAGCTGTGGCAATGGTCTTTGCCATGGGCCTCGCCATGGTCCTCGCCTCCAGGGATCTGTAATCGTTGGAGGCTACTGATACCTACCAAGCATGACCTTATTAAGTGTGGACTACCGAGCTGACTTTGGTCACTGTGCAACCGAGGCCGTCATATGCCGGAACTGCAGCAGTGATTACCTACAAGTGCTGGGACCTGAGACTCCTGCCCACCCTTCTCCAAGGTGCTTTCTAATTCTTCCTGTGATGAACAGGCAGTATGTGTTTTCTAAACAATAAATAAATAAAAGGAATCAGACTGCACTGTCACCACCTGCTGGCAAATATTTAGAAGGGCCACTCAGGTTAATGCAGACTCATCACCAGTAAGCAGCAGGGCTGAAGTTCTACTCACTGGCTTCAAGTCGTTTTCAATTTAGAAGTGTAACGTTTGGATTATTCTGGAGGGGGAAAAAAAAAAATCACCTGTTGTGATGGACAGCATACTTTAAAGTAGGAAGCTCTCTTTAAGCAAGCTATGTTAACAGAATTCTGACTTTTCCAAAGAAAAAATACAGTTCCATTGACCGTGGTTTAAGTATAAAGAAAATCATACTCTGCTGGACGTAACATTATTCACTTGGTCATCCGTCAAATGGTCCACATGTTCTTAAATGCATCCCTCCCAACTATCAACATGTAACACAAAGTATATGTCTACTGGACCCGTCTTCACAAAAACATCTGTTAACTGATGACCATAAGCTGATGAAGGAAATGGCAACCGACTCCAGTACTCTTGCCTGGAAAATCCCATTAACAGAGGAGCCTGGAGGGCTACAGTTCATGGGGTTGCAAAGAATCAGACACAACGTAGCAAAGAAACGACTGCTGACTGTAAGTTAGGTCTATATTCTATTAGACGTCAATCCACACCACCCCTTGACTTTTTCCCATATGGCATTCCCACGCTTCCGTCAGCACCATCTATTGCCACAGCTGTTCGGCACCGTCTGAACAGAGGGCATAAAAACAGCCCTTACTACACTACCAGGTGCTGTGTGATAATCTGGGAGTTTACTTCGCAAAGCACCCTTCCCCAAACAAAATGTTCTCCTTTATACCTTCATCCCTTCTTTTCTTACCACAGGATGGCATATCTTTACCTTTGCCTCTCCACCCCATGCCATCTTCCTGAGGCCTGTATCAAATATCAGAAAAGCCCTGTTTAATCTATCCCCCAAGAAGTAAATGTTTCTTGCTCTGTGGTCTTGGAATACTGTGTTCGTCTCTTTCTAGCAGTACTTGCTTCATCCTAACTTAGACGATACTGTTGCAAACCTGAGTTGTATGAACCAGCAGATATGCACATGTAGCTGTCACAGAGCACTCACCCCCACCCCGCCCGCTGCCACCATGATGCCGTAAATATCCGCTCCCCCCCCAGCCCCCGCCACCATGGTGTTTGACAGGGGTGCCGTAAATATCCACTGAGTATTTGCCAAGTTGAAAGTGTGAACCTTTGATTACATGGCTCAGACCTAAATAGCCACTGACTTGGATATGTGTGAGCACACTCTTCACATACATACAAACACACATATACCCCACGGATATAAGCAGCTCAGATGGTGAGAGATGACACCAACCACAGCAAGAATGTCACCAGGGTCAGCAGCTTCACATCCAAAGCCAAGACACTGACCACCGGCTACACCCACTTTAAATCATGTTAAGGATCTCGCTCTTTGGATGTTTTTAATCGGGGGGTCGTCAAAACGGACTCAATCAGTAAGGCTATAATCTCTCCAGTCTTAATATCTCTGCTGAATTTCTAACAGGAGTATCAGTATCTTAGCCTCAGGGTTCAGGTTCTGTAAGCAAAGCCAATTCCACACAGCCACTGATGGCAGGAAAAGGCAGCAGTCACAACAGCTCCATGACAGGACAGCCTTTCCCCAGCCTGCTCTCTGGGCAACAGAGCCTCCTGGTGGCACAGGACTCGTGCGTGCGACCGGCCACCAGTGACCGCCTCCCTCTCCCTGCCAACCTCTGTTCTCTTCTGTGCCTGGCTCCCATCACCCCAGCTCAGGAAACACAAAGGCTGCTGCCCTCAGAACATCCATCCTGCCAGCTCAGGTTCACCCCATTCCACCCTGTCCTCTCTCCAACGGAAGAAGATGCTACAGGGACACCCCACCCACCCTCCAACCATCTCGCTCTCCCATTACACCCCTCACACACTACTCATCATTTCTGTAAATTATTTATACATCCTCTTTCGTTATAAATATGTTACTTGGAATTCTTGCTTGAAATGAATGGAAAACAGACAAATCCTTCTAACAGAAAGGATGGGGAGCAAGGGTCCACTGTGAGCTCAACACACACACACTCAATGGTTATTCACACAGAGGGCACACAAGATTTTACCTGCAACTGTTAAACCCACTGTCCACACCGGAAGGGACTACAGCGGTCCTCTAATTTCAGTAGGGCCCAGACTTTCGGATTCCAAGGCAGGTGCAACTGTCTCCCCCGCACGATCATCCTACATAATTAAAAGGGAAGGAACAACACGGAGCTGCCAATACTCTATTTTACCAATTTCGGGACTTTTTAAAATCACCATCTCTTTTGGAAAAGGGTACTTTAGTGTCACAAAAGAACACCCTACCAGAATGACAATGATTAAATTTAGCTTTATGAAACTGACTTCATTGCATTTCCTCTGTCATGGACCTGAGCTGGTTTGGGGATAGATTAATAATAGGCATCAGTGACCTAGATTGTTTCAAAATTTCAGATCCTCTAAGAACCAAAGTTTTAGATATTCAAGATATCATGTCATACTGTACACTGTTTCCTTAATATTTTTGATTAAATAAACTCACATTTTTAGTTTTCTTTTAAAAGAAAACTGTGGATCATGTCCATAAAGGAAAAATCAATACCACTTGCCACAAATAAAAGCAACCACAAATGAATGCAATAAAAACAAAACATGTTATTAAATTCCAGCTAGATACTATTGCCTGGCCTCTCTCTGCACTGCCAAGGGAGATTGGCAAGTGTTGGAGCAGTTATTAAAGACGATCATTAGAAAAGCTTTCTCTTTGACAAAATCAGAGGGTTGAAATTAAATTGAAAAGAAATTACTTTCACACAAGGTGATACAATATTATTTAGTGCTAGATCCAGGCTCCATCTAAAATCATCTCTAGTGGTTCATGTCCTACTCAAGAGGCATACTGATCAAGACACTTTGGTGGCTGAATCTCATTCATTCGTTCACTCATCCAACACACTTACTGAGCACCTACTATGTTCCGAGCACTGTACATAATAGAATGAACAAAGCAGACATGGTACGTTTTGCAAAAAACTCACCTTTCAGTGGTGAAACCTACATTAAACAAACGGTGACACGAAGTATATTTGTGGGCACTTCCCTGGTGGTCCAGTGGTTAGGACTCTGTGTTTCCACTACAGGGGGCATAGGTTTGATCCCTGGTCAGGGAATTAATATCCCACGTGCCACACAGTACAGCCAAAACACAAAGAAAACTCAAAAAAAGTATATTTGTGCTGTTTTATATATGTAGATATGTGTAAGATATATCAAAACATGATATGCATGTGATAAGGTTATACACACACACACAAACTTGCCTTTATCTGGTAAGTGCTATAAACAAAAAAGGGCTTCCCAGGTGGCACTAGTGGTAAAGAACCCACCTGCCAGTGAAGGAGACACAAGACACAAGGGATCGATCCTGGGTCGGGAAGATTCCTGAGGGAAGGCATGGCAACCCACTCCAGTATTCTTGCCTGGAATCCCATGGACAGAGGAGACTGGCGAGCCTCAGTTCACGGGGTCGCAAAGAGTTGCACAGAACTGAAGCAATTTAGCACGCATGCATAAAGGGAAAAGGTGTTGTGGTATAGTTTTATTAGTAAGGCTCTCTTTAAACAAGGGGTTCAGGAAAAACCTATGTGAATGTAACAATTAGGTTGAGCCTATAGGAAGAGCAAGATTTAGCAGGCCGAAAGTGTTGGGGGGCGGGGTGCGGGGGAGAATGCCTGGGGCATTCTAGGCAGAGGTAACCATGGTGTAGACAAGAGCTTGGCTCCTCTGGGGAACTGGAAAAAAGAAGCATGGCTGGAATGCAGCAAGTAGAGGAAGAGCGGGCTAAGCAGTTTTCCAGCCTCTGTCGAGTGATCAGAACCTTTCTACCTCTGTCTGCAAAGATCTCTTCCATCCTTGCACCGCTCCCCAGAAATGTCTCCTTTTACTAAAGAGAAACCCATCTCTCTCCCTCATTTAATGAGTTTACACATTAATATAGCAGTTCAACCCTTTGCCTCACAGACAGAAAATTCAACCCTTCTTCCACATGGGAGCCCATCATATATCTGCAGAGAGCTAGCATATTACACCTGAAGCTTCTCTTCCAAATTAGACAACACCCGAGTTTCTGCGCTACATGAGGTCTCTGTCTCTTGCATGGAAGGTAGATTTTCCAAGGCCCATTTCTGTTATGGCATTAGAATTTCCCTCTGCACATATAATCCAAAGTTTGTTTTCAGCCTTGGGTATTCTTTTAGTTTGCTCTGTTTCTAACAGCTTTTCTGGATAATACCCAAAAGAGTTATGGTCAGGCCTGAATTTCTTAACTGGGAAATCTCAAATGTATACCATCATTAATATTTATTTCTTCTTTCATGTCCCTTTCCCACATCTTGGAAGACACATTTCATTTGTAGGGGTGGGCTAAGGATCTTTTTCAAATAATGGAGTGGCAATAGATTCTGATCTAAACTGAATTCAAAGATACCATACTCAAAGCTTGCGGTACAAAAAACACACACAAGTTATTATTGCTCAAACTAACCATCCATTTATTTGGAAGACTCTGGGAAGGTGCATGTAATGCAAGAAAACTGCTCTGGATTGCTTCACCTCCAGCCCCAGACTCCCCGGAAACTAGGGTGAGGTTACAGGGACGGTGCTGTGTACGCAGGGCACTCTGCCAAGCACGGCTCACATATCTTCACTTCAAGACTGGAGTGGAAAAACAGACCAAAACGTTCATGAATAAATAGTGCATCCTTGGCACGCTGGATGAAAGTTAAGTGGCCTTTAACACAATTTATCCAAATAAATTGGCCTCTCTCAGTATTTCTACCCCCTTCCTCCCTGCCCTCTCCCCTCTTATCATATTAGGTCCGATTTCTGGCTGCTTCCTGTTGCAAGGTGAATTGTCCCAGGGGAAAAGGGTTGCTTCCATGTGATCCCTTATTCCTGAAGCTTCTTTCACTCTGTGGCTGTCATATTGCCCATTACCCCTTCATCAGGGGAGGCCCTGTGGTCTGAGGAAAAGCAGAAGAAATTCAAAGGTGATGAGCTGCTTCTTCCCTATTAGTCCTAAATACCTTGGGGTAGGTAGTGGGAGATACTGAATACAACAGAGAAAGTCTATCTTCTCATTAGCCTGCCCATCAAGCTCGCGTTCAGCATGTAATCCGAAGAAGTACCACGCCGGAAAAACAGTCCTCACGTATGAGTAAAATTGTATCACCAATAGAATTAAAGCTCAGTGAATTTAAGTGACAGATGAAAGGGCTTTTCTCTCTCACCGGAAGCATCTGACATATAAAGCTGTAGGGAACAGTGTTCCCATTAAAATATCAACTCCTAGAGGGCAGAGGGGGCTTCCCAGGTGGCGCTAGTTGTAAAGAACCCGCCTGCCAATGCAGGAGACATAAGAGTTGCGGGTTCGGTCCCTGGATCGGGAAGATCCCCTGGAGGAGGGCATGGCAACCCACTCCAGTATTCTTACCTGGGAAATTCCATGGATGAGCCTGAGAGGTTACAGTCCATGGGGTTGCAATAAGTCAGACACCACTGAGCGACTAACACTCACACCTTTCAGCCCAGAGCTCTTTCTTCCACTACACCCTTCCCTTCCCTGAAAAGACACTGTTTTGGTGAGACTCTAATGTTTTTTCCTCTTTCCTTTTCTTTATTTTCGTGCTTTTATATTTGATGTTTAAAATCATCTTCAGGAAAATTCTAGGGGTAAAAGTTAAAGTGTGTTTGTGTAAATTGACACCAGTTGCTATAACAGATAATTCCCCAATCTTAGTAGCTTACCACAATCGATTTACCCCCCAACTCATATAAATTCCCAAATGAGTGTTCTTTTTTTTTTAATTGGAGTTTAGTTGCTTTACAATGTTGCGTTAATATCTGCTGCACAGCAAAATGAATCAGCCATACACAGACCTTCTTTGTCACCACGGAGCACTGAGTTCCCTGTGCTACAGAACAGCTTCTCATTAGTTATCTATTTTATACATGCATGTACTGGAAAATCCCATGGACGGAGGAGCCTGGAAGGCTGCAGTCTATGGGGTCGCTGAGGGCCGGACACGACTAAGCGACTTCACTTTCGCTTTTCACTTTCATGCACTGGAGAAGGAAATGGCAACCCATTCCAGTGTTCTTGCCTGGAGAATCCCGGGGACAGGGGAGCCTGGTGGGCTGCCGTCTATGGGGTCTCACAGAGTCGGACATGACTGAAGTGACTTAGCAGCAGTACTCAATTGCTCAGTCATATCTGACTCTTTGCAATCCCAAGGACTGCAGCCCACCAGGCTCCTCTGTCCATGGAATTTTTCAGGCAAGAATACTGGGGCAAATTGCCATTTCCTACTCCAGGGAATCTTCCCAGCCCAGAGATGGAACTCACGTCTCCTCCGTCAGCAGGCAGATTCTTTGCTACTGTGCTACCTGGGAAGCCCATTTATACACAGTAGTGTATATATGTCAACCCCAATCTCCCTATTCATCCACTCCCCTTTTGCCCCTCGGGGTCCATATGTTTGTTCTCTCTCTGTGTCTCTATTTCTACTTTGCAAATAGGTTCATCTGGACCAGTTTCCTAGATTTTTTAAGTCTGCAACCCAATTTAAAAGCAAACTATGCCATCCAGTAAGCTTATTTCCTTAGAAGACATTATTTTAGAAGGTGCAGAGCAGAATATAATTTAAAAGTCATTAAGAAAAACACCCTCTCCTGTTTTCGTAGCAAAACACTTCCCCACTCCTTGCTGACAGATGACTTCAAAACAGCCTCTGAAAGGAATCTTAACAACTGTGAGCAGTTGAATAGTAAACATCGCAAAGAAAGGAGGGTTTATTATGTATTCGTTTGCTTCTCAAGGAGAAGACTTAGGAGAGATTTTCTGGGGGCTCATCTTCCCCCAAACATTTATTGATGCATGAAGTTCAAACTCTTTATTGTAAAAATTTCAAATACACAAAAGAGAGAGACTAAAGAGGTGAAGTAACTCTTTCAAGGTTTCCCAGCAGCAGAAGCAGAGGCAGGATGTGAACCCAGGTCTAGTTAACTCTGCAGTCCAAGCCCTTAACGGTGCTACCACCCTACCCCCTCCTGTTGACATGTTCATTGGTTCCAAAGTACAGGTGAAGGTTAATGTCCTTCTGAATCTAGTGTGTGTTGAAGATGGGAATAGATGGGAAAGGACAGAAGGAACTCTCCCGCCCAAGGTCTGGGGAAATCCCTGGGGCAGACAGGGACCCTGACAACAACTTACAGACGTGACCTCGAGGGCATCAGCTTTCCCAGACCTCACCTGGAACTGCAGTTGCCAACACCTATTCTGGGACATCCCTCTAACCAGCAGGCCACTCTGGGCAGTGGGTTCCTGTGGACCAGCCCCTGGTGCCCTGCTGAGTCAGAACATTCCCAATCCCACCAGGAAGAAGGTGGATTATCAGACAAGTGTTGCTGAAGCAGATGGCAAAATCAGACTATATAGTCTGAAGTAAGATTGCTAAAGGGATTGTTTACAAAGGTGTGGGCAGGGTATGGGGCCAGAACTCGTGGCCATAGGGACAGTCACCACCCCAGGCTCGACAGAGAGAAGGAAGGGGCTGCTGAAGTCCCAGGAGGGAGGACTATGGACAGACTCTCCTTCACCAGAGCTGAAACCTGTGGTCAAGGCGGACTCAGGAGCCAGAGGGGACTTAAGAGGGAGGAAGCTGGGAAAACTTACTTTACTACGATCTTCTCTCCCGACCACTCTCACTGGCCTCCCCACTGGCTGAAACCAATGCGGAAACCAGAGGATGAGGGAGCCTGGTAGCTGGTTCACAGTTCATCTCCGAGGACTCAGAGCAGGATGGGGAAGGAGGTCTGGGGCTGCCAGTGAAAGCTGGCAGGACATAGGGGCTCACAGCCACCTTCCTGACTCTACCGAGCCGCAGCTTACGTGGACACACACTTGGCGATGCCCAGGACTCCGGCTCTCCAAACACTCAATGGGCCGCCTTCTCCCCACACCTGCCTATGGTGGCTCAGAGCAGCTGAAGTGATCAGAGCACACCACTCCTCAGTTCAAAACCTTCCAACATTGTCCATCTCATTCAGAATAAAATCCAAGTCCCAGAACGGTCTGTGAAGCTCTTTATGAGCTGGCTTCTGCCGCCCTCTCTGGTCTTACTGTCTGACTCACATGTGTGAACATGGGTGTGTACTGAGTGAATTGATGAACACGCACAAGCATGAGAAACAGAACTGCTTCATTTCAGCTGGGCTCTGCTCCTGAGTTCTCACCTCAGTGCCCCGGAGCACTTGGCCAAGCTCCTTAGCAGAGCTGCACTTTCATCTCACCTATTGTTAATGGTTTTCCTTAACTATCAAGGTGATTCACGTTCATTGTAGAAAATCTCGGAACTCACAAAGAACAAAAATTTGAAGATTAATTCAGCCACTGTCAGCAGAGCTTTTATGCATATATTTAGTATACAAAACTGGTATACTATTATGATTTTGTGACCTACTATTCTCATTTAACAATGTGGCATTAAACTTTCTTCCAAAACATTGTTTCAAGACTGCATTGCATTTCACTGAATCTCCAAACTAATGCCACTAACTAATCCCCTACTACTGCACATTCCATTTGTTTCCCTTTTTCTAGCTATCATAAAAAACAATAAGAAACATTCTTTCACATCCACATGCTTCCATTATTATATGCTCCAGACAGATTCCTATAACTGCTTGACAAATGCAGACACAAGTTAGAGCATTTGGAAGTATTACTGAATTGCTCTCCAGAACAAGTGCCTCGATTAACACTCCCAGCATCGGTATTTAAATACAGTCATCTCCTTTTTCTTTTACTAATACTGGGTATTAGTATTTTTAAAAATATACAATACCATGTTGAAACTGTCAATTTTCTATCTCTATTAAATAATTAGATCACAGATTTCTTGAGAAAGAAAACTGTCTTTTACTTCTGATATATAGCAGGCACTTGATGGTGAAAGGATGGATGAGTGGATAGATGGATGGACTGGATGGATGGACAGATGGATGGATGGATGGGCTGGACGGACTAGATGGATTGAATGGATGAATTTTCTCAAGGAGTACCAGGAAAGACACTGAGCCACATGAATAAGTTGTCGTTTTCCAATTTCTAGGACACTCCTGACTGGTTTGTGTATTCATCGTGGTGACAGTCCCTCCTCCTCGGTTAAATTCCACTGGGCATCACTTTGCTTTTGATTATAAAGCATTAGGCTCATATTTCACCAAATCTGGCTCTCCCTCCTAGTTGGCTTCAGCAAAGAGGTACTAAAATCACTAATTTGGGCTTACGTGTTTACGGTCTCAAGTATAACTAATTAACATTTTAACAGCAGAATAACAGGTCCCAGATTTTCCTTAGTGAAGCAAAACTGAAAGTAAACACCATAATGGATTGCCCCATAGCATCCAAACCTACCGCCTAGAAAGATATAATCACCAGGGGCTGCAGCTGACCTAGAATCTGTGCTGAGAGAAATTTAACCCGATGATGCCGCCATGGGGAGCTGCCTGGTGCCCGTTCGCCCCATGTGCAGACCACAGCTTGTCAGTCCTCGGGAATCAGCAAGGGGTGGGGCTGGAGTCTGGTCTGCTGGTGGAGCCCTTGTGCCCAGCATGGTCTGAAACATGGTAAAGTGAGGCGAAGTGAAAGTCGCTCAGTCGTGTCTGACTCTTTGAGACCCCACAGACTCAGTCCATGGAATTCTCCAGGCAGAATACTTGAGCGGGTAGCCTTTCCCTTCTCCAGGGGATCTTCCCAACTCAGGGATCGAACCCAGGTCTCCCTCATTGCAGGCAGATTCTTTACCAGCTGAGCCACAAGGGAAGCCCAAGAATACTGGTGTGGGTAGCCTATCCCTTCTCCAGCAGATCTTCCCAACCTAGGGCCTCCTGCATTGCAGGCAGATTCTTTACCAACTAAGCTATGAGGGAAGCCTCTGACACATGGTAAATACCAGTTAAGTGTCTAGTGAATAAGCAGACCCCAAAGAGAAGGAATATGGGGCAAGAAGATTCCTGGAAGCCTGCTTATACTGAGTGGGCTATACTGCTCATAAATTCTTGAACCTGGATTTAGACCTAGGCCAGAAACAACCCCATTCACTTTCTCTGTTCTATGCTGCCTTTCCACATTAGAGAACAATGTTTAATGCCCTCTTTCTGAAAACCTGTGCTGCAATAAATAATTTGAATCACAGTTTCAAATTTAAAGTGCCTCAGATAATCAATCATATTTCATCTACTGTGAAGGGGTTCTCACAGCAACATTCCCCCTGCTTCTAATGACCCCAGTATGATAAAAAGATATGGAAGCAAGAACTACTGTCTACCCACAACAAACTGGCACTAAAATCATAGGCTTCTTGGGCTGGGAAGCAAAAGGAACAATGTATTCTCCAATTTGCTTTTGTTTTTTCATATGTACCCTCTGGCTGGAGATAAGAGTTAATCACTTTAATGACATCAAGTGCCGATAACAACTTATGTGCAAACATAGCAGAAGAAGCTGTATAACTTATCTACTCATTTATTTGGCATTAGGCACCATGGAACGCAGGAGACCCCAGTTCAATCCCTGGGTTGGGAAGATCCCCTGGAGAAGGGAAAGGCAACCCACTCCAGTATTCTGGCTGGAGAATTCCATGGACTGTATAGCCCATGGAGTCGCAAAGAGTCAGATACAACTGAGCAACTTTCACTTTCAGGCACCATGGAAACAAAGACAGGAGGTTCCTCCTACCCTCACGATTGCCAACTGGAGAGATCTATATGCAATCTATCACAGTACAACACGGAAAAAGCACAGAGAGACCCATGTCCATGCTACAGGAAGTTTCTGACCAGCTTTCTGAAGGAAGTGAGAAGTTGCGGCAATAAGAAAAAAGAAGGGACTGTTAGAAAGCAAGAAGGACCATGAATTATATTCACTGAGGATATATTAATTATACTAGAAGTTGCCCATTTACTCAGTGCCCTACTATGGAACCAGGATACCCTCACTGAGGTAGAACCTCTTATTATCCCCATCTTAGAGAGGAGGAAACTGAAGCTTAGTTAAAATAATTTGCCCAGCTAGTTAAGTTCCTAACCATAAGGAGAAGAAACTGGAAGATGTGAAAACTGTGTATAACAATCATTGCCCCAAATATCACTTGAAAATTAGGTGTAAACTTACCAATGATCTGCTGTTACATAACAAGCTACTTTCAACACTTAGTGGTATGAAACAATAAACATTTATTATCTTTTAGTTTCTGTGGGTCAAGAATTCAGGAGCAGCTTAGTTGGGCTGTTCTGGCTCAAGATCCATCAGGAGTTTGCAGTCAAGACGGCAACTGAGGCTGTGTTCATCTGAAGGCTTGACTGGGGCTGGAAGATCTACTTCCAAGACGGCTGCTGGCACGGAGCCTTCATTTTCTTGCTTTGGGAATCTCTCCACAGGAGTCAACATCCTCATGGCATGGCCATTGGCTTCCTCTAGAACTAGCACTTCTAAGGAGAGCAACACAGAAGCCACAGTGCCTTTCATGACTTACTCTCCAAAGTCTGGTACCATCACTTCTTCCACTTTCTATTAACTAGAAGTGAGTTTTGGGGGGTTTCCCTAGTGGTCCAGTGGTTAAGAACCTGCCTTGCAATGCAGGGGATACAGGTTCAATCTGTGGTCGAGGAACTAAGATCCCACATGCCAAGGAGCAACTAAACCCACGCACTGCAAACTAACGAGCCCTTATGCTACAACCAGAGACCCAGCGAAGATCCCTCATGCTGCAGCTAAGACCAGAAGCAGCCAAAGAAATATTTTTTAAAAAGAAGTAGTGAGTTGTTAAGCACAGGCCATAACCAAGGGGAAGACAATCTCTTCTACCTTTTAAATGGAGGAGAATTTTTGGACATATTTTTAAACCACTGCTAGACCTCAGACTGGAAACTAGAATTGACTGCAAGGACCCTATCTAGAGGAAAAGATTTGCATTCCAGAAAAAAAAAGGGGGTGACAAATAAACCAGGCCCCAGGTGCTGGGGAAATAAGATGGCACCTATAGGCCATCAAAGGGCCAGGAAGCTGTTCACACTCATTAAAGACTGAAGTGTAATTATTTTAGAGGAAGGAGTTAGGCGCCTGGTAAAATTCATAGTTTTTGAAAGAGTAACATGCAGTTTAAAAAAATATTTCTCTACTGTTATTAATTTCTTTTGGTTTTCCCTGCCATTGAGCAAAAGCTCTTTTGAAAATGTTAATTTATTTCTTAGATGTGCTTCTAGAAAGGAGTTGGGCTGGATAGAAACAAAGGAATTATGATCTCAGGAGGAGAGGGGAGTGGCAGCCAGGATCAAGGGCAGGGAGACCGAGGAGGTGGAAGAGGAGGAGCAGGGCCCCCGGGGAAACTGTTCCCACCAGAGAGTCTCCTTCAGGGCTCTCCTGGGCACGCTGCAGACCTGCGAAAACTACGTGTTCTGTTCAAAAGGGAGGGGCTCTTCCGTTTCAGAGCATGCAGAAACTAGATGGAAATAAACCTCCAAGCCCAGATAGTTGAATGTTAAACAGTCAATTTACATGCCTTCCCCAATGCAAAAATACAGACCGTGAAAGGTCTCAACATATTGCACGCAGTGTCTGCACCAAGTTGGAGAAAAACAGAGGCGGCAGAGCCAAGAGAAAGGCGAGCGTCATGGCAAAATGAATGATGTTCAGCTGGACCTGGGTTCAAATTCTAGCGTCTTCTCTCACCAGCTGTGACACGGTGGGAAAGCTATTCTTTCTGAGATTTGATTTTCTTATGGTAAAGATAGAGGTACCAGCAATTTCCTCACCAAGTGGCGAGGATTTAATGAGAGATGTAAGCGTTCAACGATGGTCATGTTATTAACGCACAACAGGAGCTAAGATATGAAGTTGACCTTTAGGAATAAAAACGGAGAGCGTCTGCTCATTTTCTCCATCTCGGTGTAGTTTATGAGAAATCCTCTCAAGCGCTGCGCAGAGAACAGATGGTGAGTCAGGCACCTCCTCTCCCTCTCGCAGCCTCCCTGACCTCCATCACTCTGCTCTCCAGGGCAAGGGGCCGGCCCCACCTCCCCTGGGCTAGCAGGGGAAAACGCAAAGAGCTGCTGTCCCCAGAACACTAGCAGCATCTCCAGATGTGTAAGTTCTGGGGAGGAGCTGGGGCGGTGAACTCCCAGGGCTCCTTCATCCCCATCTTCCTGAGACCATGGCTTTTCTGCCCAGCACAAGCCCTACCCAACAGCAGATTTTTCACATCCCAGAAATCAGGCACCAGGGTGACCCTGTGGGCCTCCTGGAATCCTAGGGAAAGGGATACTCAGGGTAGGTAAGGACCCTCTCTGCAGCACAGTGAGAAATAATCCCTTCGGGGTTATTATCACCTCAGCTTCAGGTCACAAGCCACAGAGCAATATAAGCTGATAACCAGTGGAGCCATGTGCCTACGTCCAGCAGTGCAGTTTGAAGGCCTTTATGAAAAGGAAAACAATTACACAGGTGTTATAAGGTACCTTAAAAAAAGCTGATGGCAATACAGATGCAACTAATTATTATCCTAAGCGAAGTAAGTCAGAAAGAAAAAGACAAAAACCATATGATATCACTTATAGTGGAATCTAGAATATGGCACAGATGAACCTATCTACAAAGCAGAAACAGACTCTCAGGCATAGAATCAGATTTGTGGTTGCCAAGGGAGAGGGAGGAGGATGGAGTGGGAATTTGGGGTTGGTAGATGAAACTATCGCATCTAGAATGGATGGAAAAACAAGACCTCACTGTATAGTCCAGGGAACTATATCCAGTCTCCTGGAATGAACCATAATGAAAAATAATATTTTAAAAGGAATGTCTATATGTGTAAAGCTTACTCACTTTGCTATATAGCAAAGATGGAACAATGTTGTAAATCAATTTTTTTTAAAGCTGATGAAAGGATAACTGCTATTTCCCACTTCACATGATCAAGTGTCAACACATCAACAGGTCAGCTGGCCCCTCACTCCCACTCTCCAGCGGGGAAGGAGGTGAGCTCCAGCCCAAAGTTGGCAGAACGTGGAGGGCGGAAACCGGCTGAAATTCCTTTCCAGACCTCATCCTTACTGTTTCCCAAGTCTCATCAGGGAAACGTTCCTTGACCTCCTCAATACCTTGCCAGCCAAACAGGAAACTTCAGGCCCATGCGGCCTTGTCCCATTAATAACGGAAGCACTCTCCTAAAAGCAGGCAAGCCCGGCTTCAGGAAGGAGCCAATCGGCAAATACAATACAAAATTTTCATAAATGATTCATGCCTCACCAGGGCTTCCCTGGGACTTCTCAGGAGTGGAGGCAAGACGGCACTGACAGCCACCTGGGAAGTCAAATTATTCTGGATTCTTGGGGGAAAGAATAGAATGTGTTGCTATTTACTTTTAATAACAAAACCGCCTAGCACCTGTCTATGCCTGTTTCTCAGTCAAAGAAAATTGTTACTGCTGTTACAGGGGAAGGGCTGGCTCTGAGGGCTGATAGACACACGTGCACAGGGGACCTCAGGTGGACCCTCCGTGGAGTTAGGAGACACCTGATTGCACACCCACCAGGTAGCTCAGACTGACTCCGGCCAGCAGCTTCTGGCCCTTTCTGAGCAGTAGGAATTTTTCAAGTTCTCTGTGCAATACTTTCCTCGGCCTCAAGATCAACAACAATAACAGCCAAAACCTACTGAGCCCTTGTGATATGGCAGGTACTGTTCTGATATGTATTATCTCTTTTCTTTTCACAACTACCCTGAGAGGTAGGTTCTATCATCATCTCTGTATCCTACAAATGCAGAAAGTGAGACACAGGGAGTTTAAAGAAGGAAGCTAGCCAAGGTCCCACAGCTGAAAGAACTGTAGAGCTGGGATTCAAACCCACAGTCTGGTCCCAGAGGCTGTACACTTGCCACTGGGGTATCCGAACTTGCTTATTGCATTCCATATGTGTTTCTGGGTTTTCTCATGACATTTGAGGATGAAGTCCTTCCCCCCTTCTTCGAAATCCTACCAAAACACAGGTGGCCTTCAATGGTGGGCATCTCACACCTGTTGGTCAGTGTCTACATTTCAGCTGCCTCGATCCAAGAGAAGATTGCTGTTTCATGCTTTAAAAAAACAAAAAAAAACCCAAAACTTAACATTGACTCTTTGAGATTTCTTATGCCAAATGTTATTTTCTAGTGATGATGTAATTTTATTTCCCTAAAGAAGCAGAAAAAATGGTGGAACAAGGGTTCTGAAGAGAGAGAAAGATTCCAATTGGCCTTCTGCCACTTCTTGATGAGTGACCTTAGGCAATTTGATCTCTTGGTCTTAGACTCCAAGCCTATAAAATGTGGGTAACCATACTTATCTTTGAATATTATGATGAGAAACGAAGGATATAAGGCATAGAAAGCATCTTTTATAAGAGTAATTCTCTAAGGCTTTTTCCTGTTCTAAAGGCCTGTGACTCTGTAGCTATATTGCATGGGTGGTTATACATCTTCAAAGAAGCAAGCATTAGGTTTGCTGGCTTGCTTCATTCTCAAGCATGTCCTGGCTGTGGAACAGCAACGAGCCACCACTGAGTACTATCCTCCAGTGCACGGCCCATGTCTTCTGCCCCAGAGAGCGTTAAGACACACGTGTGTGCAAAGAGAACCAACCGTTCCAAGAAGGAAATGACCCAGCAGAAGACTGACAGGAGAAGGCACTTCCTGCTGGGCCCTGTGTCAGGCTAGATGAGAGGAATTGCTAGGGAAGAGCAGACTGGGACAGGCAGAGAAGGTGAAAAAAAAAAAAAATTCAGGAAGGGCTCAGAAAGACAGCACAGTGAGGACTGGAGTGCAAAGATGGAACATCATCAGCTATATCCACTTCACAGTAAGACAGCTGGTTAGGCAGCAGATTTAATGGCAGGAAATTAGAATTAAATAAATAATTGATAGTGGATAGATTATTGTTACATTTTGCTTTACCAAGTGTATGCATGTGACCCTACTTAATACTTACAAGGGCAACGCTAAGCTGGCATTATCTCCACTTTGCAGTTGAGTCAGAGACACTCTTGGAGAAAGCAACGGCATCCTACTCCAGTACTCTTGCCTGGAAAATCCCATGGGTGGAGGAGCCCGGTGGGCTGCAGTCCATGGGGTCGCTACGAGTTGGACACGACTGTGCGACTTCACTTTCACTTTTCACTATCATGCATTGGAGAAGGAAATGGCAACCCACTCCAGTGTTCTTGCCTGGAGAATCCCAGGGACGGGGGAGCCTGGTGGGCTGCCGCCTATGGGGTCGCACAGAGTTGGACACGACTGAAGTGACTTAGCAGCAGCAGCAGAGACACTCAAAGACTCTGATGCTGGGAAAGACTGAAGGCAAAAGAAGAAGGGGGCGACAGAGGATGAGATGGTTAGACAGCATCACCAACTCAATGGACACGAAACTCCGGGAGACAGTGGAGGACAGAGGAGCCTGGCGTGCTGCAGTCCATGGGGTCACCAAGACTCGGACACAACTTAACAGATGAACAACAACAATGACTCAGTTCACTTTATTTCAAAATTTGATCCTCAAAATAATTAGAAAAGATGAAATATAATCAATCATATTTCATCTACTTCAAAGGGGTCCTCACAGCAAACTTCCCTCTGCTTCTGATGACCCCAGTATGCTAAAAATATATGGAAGCAAGAACTACTGTCTACCCACAACAAACTGGCCACTAAAACCACAGGCTTCTTGGGCTGGGAAGACAGAAAGCAAAATGAACAATGTATTCTCCAATTTGCTTTTGTTTTTTCATATGTACCCTCTGGCTGGAGATAAGAACTAATCACTTAATACCATCAAGTGCCAGTAGTAACTTATGTACAAACATAGCAGAAGTTTATAACTTATCTATTCATTTATTTCACATTAGGCACCATGGAAACAAAGACAGGAGGTTCCTCCTACTCTCATGATTATTATCTCCATGTATAATGCTAACTTTATTATCCTGAAATGAAATCTAATTCATAAATAATGTAACAGCCATAACTGTGACAACTAAAACTGTCCCCCCAAATATCCCAAGTACTGTCAAGGGGATAGGATGCCCTCGCCCACCCAAAGTCAAAGGCAGGGCCTAGTCACAAACTCAGGTCTCCAGACTTCTGGAACAAGGCTTTTCCTTGAAAAGGTGGGTGTGGCCAGAGTAGAAGGCACAGATCACCAGAGCCATGAATGGGAAGCCTGAACATCAGTGAGGTCAGGCCTGCAGCTTCCTGTCCTTCTGCCATTGGCCACCAGTATTGAGAAGATGAAGACATTCCCACCCATCACATTCACTCCCATCCTCAGGTCTTCAGTCTCTAGAACTCGTCTTGGTGAGATGGAAATTTTGTCTTCTGTTACGGTAAAGAGTCCGTACCCTAGTTCTAACAAAAAGTGTAAAAATACAGGATTCTTCTTGAGAAGAATCATTTACATTCTCAATGGCCGATTCAAATCAAGTTATAATACAAAACACATTTGCTTTAAAAGCCTATGCTGGGAAGGAATGGAGACGCGGAGGTAGAAAAGGGGCGGTGGACACAGAAGGGGAAGGAGAGGGTGAGACTAGCTGAGAAAGTAACATCGACATATTACACACTGCCATGTGTAAAACAGCCAGCCAGCAGGAAGCTGCCATACAAGGGGGCCCAGCCTGGCACTCTGAGAGGACTTACGAGGGCTGGGACGAGTTGGGTGGGGGAAGCCTCAACTGGGTGAAAGTGAAGTTGCTCAGTCGTGTCCGACTCTTTTGCGACCGAATGGACACCAGGCTCCTCCGTCCATGGGATTTTCTAGGCAAGAGTACTGGAGTGGGTTGCCAATTCATTCTCCAGGGAATCTTCCCGAACCAGGGACTGAACCCAGGTCTCCCGCATTGTAGACAGACGCTTTACCGTCTGAGACACACTGGGTTCTTTTGGGGATATATATAGTCACGACTGATCTGACTGTTGAATGCAGAAACCAACACGACACGGTGAAGCGATTATCCTCCGCTTAAAAAAAAACAAAACAACAGTCTGTGCTTGACTCTGGGTTGGATTTACCTTCCTCTGGGTCAAGCCCCCTGACAGGATGACGGCTTTGATCAACCAAAAAAAAGCAAAAGCAAAAAGACATCCAGAGCTTACATTTCGGAGTGCTTCTGGTAGCTTCTAGACTGAAACTTTTAAGCACAGATTGTCAGGAAGAAACGCAAAACTTTATTTTCATTCTTGTGGTTTAATTCATGTGCCTCAATGCCACGTTAGCATGCTTGTAAACCTATGTCATGACCCATCAGACAGTGAGCATATGCATTCCTCTCAGCTGGCTGTGTACCATTCTCTCAGCAGACATTAAACAACAAAACTACCGCCTAGGAACCGCTGTCCTGTGGCTCACTTCCTAAAGTTCTATCTACTCAGAATTATTCATTCCACAAATGATTACCAAGCACCTACACAGTGCAAGGCACCATGAGAAGTTGAAAGCTGTCCCTGGTCCTCCCAGGATTCCACAATCTGATGAAGAAAAGGAGCCAGGTACCCAGGCAAAGAGCCCTGTGGGTGGGGGTGGGGATGAGTGAGTAGGGGTAGGGGTGGGACACGAAAGCCTGGGGAGAATGAACGGACAGTCCAACCAACGTTTGCTTATGTGGTAAACAAAGCTAGGAATGGTATGGATAAACAAAATCCACAGACAACCTCAGATTGAAACTAATTGAACAGGTCAAACCTGTTCAAAAGATTAACGGTAAATCTTTCTTAATTAGGCTTAAACACACCTACTGTTGCCTGAGACTGGCTTATTAGAGGGAAGAGAGACTGCGGGTTATCAAAGTTCAGTTGAACGGCAGAGACTAATCACCAGCTGAGGGAGAAGGGAATCACAGGCAAGAAGGAAATAACTTGAGCTGGGAAGTTTCTGGTGCTTACAGTATAGGACAGATGTAAAGCAGTATGGGTGCACGTACAGTGGTGTGCTTAGTTGCTCAGTCATGTCCGAGTCTTTGCGACCCCATGGACTGTAGCCTACCAGGCAGGCTCCTTTGCCCATGGAGATTCTCCAGACAAGAATACTGAAGTGGGTTGCCATGCCCTCCTCCAGGAGATCTTCCCAACCTGGGGATCAAACCCAGGTCTCCCACACTGCAGGCAGGTTCTTTCCCATCTGAGCCTCCAGGGAAGCCCATGTATGTGGGTGTACAAAATTGGACAGCGAAAGACTTACAAACCAGGGGAAAGACAGAACAAAAACATCTTTCAGATTTTGTAAAGTCCTCTGACACAAAGTTCAATTTTATTAACTCTGTCCTCACTTGTGAAAGAACAAAATCCTACAGTTTAAGAAATGGATAAATAGTGCCAAGATTTTCTTTTCTTTCTCACAACTTGAAAACAAGATATTTTAATTTTCTTCTTTGTATTTTTTATGCCAACTCCCTAATTTCTTCTCCAAAAAAGGATAGCATTCTATGCTACGGAGGGTAAAAGAAGGCTGCTTTCATGATACAACACCCTCAGCTTGGAAAATGCTGTGTTAGTGCTGCTAAGGTTTTTAATAGCTTCCTTGGAATACTACTTACATAAAACATAGTTTACCCACATAAAGTACATATTTCAGTGGGTTTACTATGTTTATTATAGTGCAACCATCAACACAACCTCATTTCAGAACATTTTCATCCCAAAACAAAATCCTAAACCCATCATCAGTGACTCTCCATTTTCCCCTGACCCCTGACGACTGTACCTCCTCACAGGGAATTAAGTGAGGTTAAGTACAGAAGAGGAGTTCAAGAAACATAGCTCTTCCCATCAAGATGATTGTTTTTTAAATAGAAAGGAGTAAGCAAATAATTGAGAAAACCATTTGATCCCTGCAATCTGCTTTTACTTTGGTCTCAACTTGCAGCTTAACCATGAAATATTCATGTCAAATAATGTCTGCAACCTTAAACTGGTAACACAGGATCTTTAATATGAACTTCTGTCATCAGTTAGGGTTAGATTCAGCTGTGAGTGACAGAGACTCCAGATAATGATTTAAACAAAATTTAAAAATGTATTTCTCTTGTCTGTGAAAGTCCAGAGGCAGGCAGCACAAAGTTGAGCATGCTAGCTCCAGTCCAGAGAGTCCTCACAGACCCCCAGATCTTCCAGGTCACCTTTCGTACACCCTTTGAGTGTCGACCTTGTTCTCACGATTCAGTATGGTGGCTACAGTCATCATAACTGTGTTTCAGGCTCAAGGATGGAAGAAGGAATAAATAAGAAACAGAGGGCAAAGAGCACCCACCAGTGTTTTTCAAAAACATCCTGCAGGGTACCAAACAACCCTTCTACTCACATCCCATCAGCCAGAACTACTTCCCTGGACTCTTCTGGTTGTATGGGAGGCTACAAAACGTAGTCTTTATCCTGGATGGCTGTGCCCAACTAAGAGCTGTGAGCTCTGATAAGAACAGCATGAACATGAAGTCATTAAGTATAACAAGCAGTCTCTGCCACAACAGGAAAGACGCCCAAAACTCAAAATATAGCAAGTGAGTATTTTAAAAGGAGGGTATCACCGACATCGCTAAGTGCTACTTACAAGAAATTTGCAGAACTCTAGCTGCAAAGATTTACGAAAATAATGGAAGAACCAGTATTCAGAAGTGAGTCACAAATGAGATGAAAAGCTGTGGATAAACTGTCTGGAGATAACTAGTTCATCAACAGCTCTTTTTATCTCCTTTGTGGATGATGACGTGAAAGAAAGTTCACTGATGCTTCAGAAAGTACTGCAACGGTAAAAGGGGGCATATTTTTGATCCAATAAACCCATATCCTGAATTGTCTTCAAGAGTGACATAAACTATATGTAAGATGTGTTTGTTGAAGAGCATTCAGTAAGAAAAAATACTTAACTGTACAGAACTGAATTACAGAATTAGTAAACAAAATGCTGTAATATACAGTCAGTAAAAATAAAATCCATGTACAAACTTTATCCTATGAAGTGAACAGAAGTTTTTTACTGATTATTATTAGATATACATTAAATGCATATAATGAAAACATGAATTAAACTTTTTAACAATGACCAACCAGTAGAAAGCTAGATGGGCTTTATATGAAGTCAAATAATTCTCTGTTCTGTGGGCTTGAAGAAAAAAATAAAAGAAATTTCAGTAAAAGAAATTTCAATAGCACCAACTTAGCCAAAATGACACCTTACGTATGACTCTAACCAGAACTGTAAAATAGCTACAAAGCTAGCTGTTCTAAATTTACCTCCTTCTCCTGCCTTGTATCATTTAATGGCACTAAAAATAAATAGATCACTGACAACGTGGAGACTAGGAGGCAAAGGAGTAACTTCAAGAGTTTTTTAAAAAAAGTAAAAGAAGTAAGCAAACTGAATGATCAAAATTAACTCATCAGTTCCCAAATGACAACTGTTAAAATTGCGGTCTTTTAGGGACTTCCCCGTTGGTCCAGTGGATAAGAATCCACCTGGCAATGCAGGAGTTCAGTTCAGTTGCTCAGTCGTGTCTGACTCTTTGCGACCCTATGAATCACAGCATGCCAGGCCTCCCTGTCCACCACCAACTCCCGGAGTTCACTCAGACTCGAGTCCATCGAGTCAGTGATGCCATCCAGCAATCTCATCTCTGTCGTCCCCTTCTCCTCCTGTCCCCAATCCCTCCCAGCATCAGAGTCTTTTCCGATGAGTCAACCCTTTGCATGAGGTGGCCAAAGTACTGGAGTTTCAGCTTTAGCATCATTCCTTCCAAAGAAATCCCAGGGTTGATCTCCTTCAGAATGGACTGGTTGGATCTCCTTGCAGTCCAAGGGACTCTCAAGAGTCTTCTCCAACACCACAGTTCAAAAGCATCAATTCTTCGGTGCTCAGCCTTCTTCACAGTCCAACTCTCACATCCACACATGACCACTGGAGAAACCATAGCCTTGACTAGACGGACCTTAGTTGGCAAAGTAATATCTCTGCTTTTGAATATACTATCTAGGGTGGTCATAACTTTTCTTCCAAGGAGTAAGTGTCTTTTAATTTCATGGCTGCAGTCACCATCTGCAGTGATTTTGGAGCCCAAAATAATAAAGTCTGACCTTGTTTCCACTGTTTCTCCATCTATTTCCCATGAAGTGATGGGACCCGATGCCATGATCTTCGTTTTCTGAATGTTGAGCTTTAAACCAACTTTTTCACTCTCCTCTTTCACTTTCATCAAGAGGCTTTTGAGTTCCTCTTCACTTTCTGCCATGAGGGTGGTGTCATCTGCATATCTGAGGTTATTGATATTTCTCCCGGCAATCTTGATTCCAGCTTGTGTTTCTTCCAGCCCAGCGTTTCTCATGATGTACTCTGCATAGAAGTTAAATAAGCAGGGTGACAATATACAGCCTTGACGTACTCCTTTTCCTATTTGGAACCAGTCTGTTGTTCCATGTCCAGTTCTAACTGCTGCTTCCTGACCTGCATACAGATTTCTCAAGAGGCAGGTTAGGTGGTCTGGTATTCCCATCTCTTTCAGAATTTTCCACAGTTTATTGTGATCCACACAGTCAAAGGCTTTGGCTGGAGACATAGGTTCAATCCCTGGTCCAGAAGATTCCACACGCCTCGGGGCAGCTAAGCCCCTGTGCCACAAGGGCCAAAGACCACGCCCCCTAGAGCCTCGCTCCGCAACAAGAGAAGTCGCCACAATGAGAAGCCTGTGCACCACGACTAGGGAACGCCCACGCACAGAAGGAAAACCCAGTGCAGCCAAAAATAAATAAAATTTTAAGAAACTTTTAGAAATCTTTTAGAAAAGGTATACTTCCTATGGGTCTTCCCAAGTGGCGCTAGTGGTAAAGAACCCGCCTGCCAATGCAGGAGATGTAAGAGACGCGAGTTCAGTCCCTGGGTAGGGAAGATCCCCTGGAGGAGGGCATGGCAACCACTCCAGTATTCTTGCCTGGAGAATCCCATGGACAGAGGAGCCTGGTGACCTACAGTCCCTAGGGTTGCAAAGTCAGACACGGCTGAAGTGACTTAGTATGCACGCATTGGAGAAGGAAAGGGCAACCCACTCCAGTATTCTTGCCTGGAGAATCCCAGAGACAGAGGAGCCTGGTGGGCTGCTGTCTATGGGGTCGCACAGAGTCGGACACGACTGAAGTGATTTAGCAGCAGCAGCAGCAGCAGCAGCAGCATACTTCCTATGAGACTTGTATGCTCTCTTCTTTCCACAAGTATGAGTTATGAGCCTTATCATATTTCCTCTTTTGCTATGGCTGCCATGAGGCTCCATGTAAAATCCATATTAATACTTATGGCTTATGGTCAATTTTAATACTTATGGCTAGTATTACTATTTTAGCATTCTCTTCTTTTCCTTGCTTCTGATTTTCAATTGCTAGATCTACTTTACTAGCTTCACTAGTATACGTCTGTTGAAACTCACTCCAAATTCTCTGCAGCAAGCAACAGGGTAAGTCAAATGAACTCCCTGGAATTTATATTCCACCAAACTTAACATAAAGTGTAGCTCCTCCTATGTGAGCTCATCAGAACTAACCCCTGTGCAAAGCTTTTGTGACAGCTTCTGCTAGACTCTGCCATGCCAGCTGACACCTCCATGATCTCCCCCAAGGAGACATCTGGCCTTAAAACACAAACAGCATACTTCATTCTGATGTAGAGCCTGTGGTTAAAAGTGCTTGCTATCATTTTCTATTCATGTTTTATCGTCAGAAAAAAAGTACATTCTATTCTAATTCTTCATCACAAATATTTCAAACCATCTAACACATGCCCTTCGTAACACCGAACTTGCTGCCTTTGTAAAGATTATGGATTTTTATTCTGTATAAATTGTTTTATAACACAGACTACAAAGGGGAAAATAACAGGAGATTCAATCACTCTCTGATTTATTTAAATGAAAGATTATTCTCTTGCCTCTATAAAATGATGATGTTTTTCTTTTCTGTCCACTCCATTGTTTCACATTTTGAATATCATATAAAATACAAACACCACCAAACCAAGCAAAACACAAGAAGTTTCTCATGAAAACTAATTCTCTTAGCACACAGGGAGGATTTCTGATACATCCTTTGGTGGCACGTTCATTTATTAATTCTTTCAATAAATATCCATGAAGAACCTACTATGTGCCAGGCACTAGACAAGGCATAGACCCTGTCTGCTCTTTACCTATACGGTATCATTTTGGGCAACACAAAGGGTTTTCTTCAGAGTTAAGTGTTCTGCTTGCAAGCTGCAGTAAGGTCATGTCATTTCTTTTCCACATTTTCTTATGCCCTGAGCATCTTCTGCGTCCCGTTGCCAACTGGTCCCTTCTCCAGCACCCAGACCTCCTCTGTGAACTCACAACACAGTAATACATGACATGGGAACCCTAGGGCACTGCTCTAGTAGCTACTGAGCAGTTCTTGTTTTGCATCATTTGATAAATATTTTCAACACAGCCCTGGTTTTGCTTCTCCTCATTTCCACCTGGGCCACAGATCCAACACTGCAGCCTCACTCACCCAGCTCCCCCATGGTTTCCCACCTTCCATGTCACCTCGTCCCCTCTCCTGGACACAGCAGTTCTGCAGGAGATCAAAGACTTCCCTTTCCACCTCTCAAGAGGACCAGGATCTCCATCTCTCCATTTGACTGTAAGTGAGTAAGACAAGCTGGGTCTTTCAACCTTCCCCTCAAGGAAAGTTCAAAGTGTCTGCTTTGTCAGTGGCATCAAGTAGGTTTTCCCTTATTATTTTGACACATTTGGAATTGTCACAGGCAGTCTGCTTAAAACAAAAAAGTGTCGTGGGAGGGGGGAGGGGGGAAGTAATGGTGGGTGACTAGACAATCCACAACAGGGTTTAAAAATGATTAAAACCAGTAAGGAGACCTTTGTTCGGGTAGAATCCCAAACTAAGGCCCTGGAGGGCAAGAGTGACAGATGCAAAATCTGCGGACCAACTCTAGCGATGATTATGCAAAACACCACTGGCCTTGCACGCCTGGATGGTGATGCACTAATTTCTCCAACTTCCAGCACACTAAATGCAAGCATCGTTTAATGACAGCAACTGGATTGAAAGGTAATTGGGAGCTGAAAATAGAGACTTTGCCTCATTATAATAATCCTTTACCAGAAATGTTTACTGTGTAAAAAAGCGCTATTCCCTGGGCACCTGTTTAAAGAAGCAGCCATTAAAGACGCTAAGAGTGTTACCATTTCCAGTGTTTTAAATGTATGAATGCTAAAAAGCCTATAAAAAATAAATACTTTTGCATTTCTTTTTAAAATTTTTATTTTGATCAGGGGCCCAGGAGGACTGAATCCCATTTCTGAGCGAAAAAAAATGTGAGAGCAATAAGTTCAAACCATGAGCCTAGACTGCTTAGCTGACTTCCCTCTAATGTTACTTTTTCCCCCCTCCTCTTTTCCTTTCCACTCCTAACACTCTTTCTTCAATATCAGGCATCCCACCATGCTTTGCACAACCTTTTATAAGAGTGAAGGTAAATAATGAGGTAAAATAATAAGAGAAGGGACAGAATTCTTCAACATTTCTTTTCTTCTGCCACCCCTGTAGTCTGACTTGCTCCTGGAGATACCCTGGGAGTGATGGTGGAGGTAAGGATGACAGTAACTACCACTATGTATCTACTCTGTTCCAGATACATTAAAAATATGCTCTAATTCTCATGAGAACCTAATAAGGAATAAATACTTTTAAAATCATTATTTGATTGCAAAGAACAGAAAATATAGCTAACTGAAGCTTCCATAAATAGGGGCCTATTTCCTTGCACAACGAGAAACAGTTCCAGATGTTTAGGGGGGTTCAATAACAGTAGGACTCGGGGTTGGCGTCCCTGATTTTCCTGGTCTTCTGCCTCATAGTCACAAAATGGCTGCAGCAGTTCCAACCATCATATCCTAGCCCTGTTGCATTCAAAGCAGGAAGCAGAAAGTAGCTTAGGCAGAGGTGTTTCTCTTTTACCTCCTACTTACCCAAGGGAACAAAAATTCCTCTCAGAAGACTTCCCCACACATTTCATGGACCAGAAGGTCACATGTCTGCACCTTTAGGCCAGAAACAAGGCCCATCTTTCCTGAGTTTAAGTGGGCTTTGTTAACAAGGAGACAAAGAGTAATGGTTTGGGGCTAAACAACAAACAGTCCAAAACAGTACTACCATCTCTAAACAACAGATGAGGAGACAGGATCTTGGTGAGGCGATATAACCTGCAAAGTTCACAGCTAGCAGTAAGTGGCAGAACAAGGATTCAAAACTGGGGGTCAGGGTGCTTTCTGATCCCCTGAGCAAACT
The DNA here is from genome assembly GCF_016772045.2 of Ovis aries. Lineage (NCBI taxonomy): Eukaryota > Metazoa > Chordata > Mammalia > Artiodactyla > Bovidae > Ovis > Ovis aries. Next base: position 131,028,671 of record NC_056056.1, read on the forward strand.
CTAACTGCAACAGTCCCTCCTGCTGGGACCTAATTCCTTCTGTCTACAGTGCTCCCTCCTTTTTTCTTTCATTACATGTATTTTTTCTTACGACAGCCACACTGAGTCTCTGAACTCAAAGCTCACCGAAACCTGTAGAGATCAGCTCCTCCTCACCCATTTGTAAGAATTAAGTCCAAATCCATCAGGTCAAGAGCCCCTGAGGTTCAGTGTCTGCTCTGCATAAAACAGCCACTCCCTAATTACCTAGATCAGGAGCTGGAAGGGACTTCCCAGGCGGTGCTAGGGGTAAAGAATTTGCCTAACAATGCAGGAGGGGTGGGTTCAATTCCTGGGTAGGGGAAGATTCCCTTAAGGAAATGGCAAGCCACTCCAGCAGTCTTGCCTGGAAATTTTCATCAACAGAGGAGCCTGGTGGGCTACAGTCCATGGGGCTGCAGAGTTGGACACAGCTAAGCACATGCACACGTGCTGGAAACCGCCCTCCCTGGGGGCACCAGGGCAGCACTCATTTCGTTAACAGAGCTGCCGGAACTCACTGGCCTCGGAAACACAGGGCAAGCAGAGCCTGACAAAGATGTCACCATCAAAAACACGAAAGGGCGAAGGCCTTTTATAAACCTGAAAATGTCAGGCCTGTGCCTACAGCTCAAACCCAGGTCGGGTGGACTTAGCCGCCCCCACAGGCAGCCCTGGAGGCAGCAGAGGACGAAGGGCAGGTTCCCAGGACAGGCTCCTACAGCCCCTGCAGGTTTCCTAATCAGTGCGCCGCCGTCCTTAACTGTACAATGGAGATGACAGCAAATCTCACTGCACTTTTTTGAGAATTAAAAGCTTATGTGCGTCGTATGTGAGTACTCAGTCACGTCCAATGCTTTGTGAACCCGTGGACTGTAGCCCACCAGGCTCCTCTGTCCACGGAATTTTCCAGGCAAGAGTACTGGAGTGAGTTGCCATTTCCTTCTCCAAAGGGTCCTATCAAATTGCCTCGCTGTCTGCTCAGCCCAGAGCTCACCATCTCCCTAATTCACTCAACCATGAACAATCACCCAAGACAACACACAAAGTATACCATTTGATATGACAAACATCGTGTTGTATTTTTATTTTATGCTATGTATATGTTTTCTTGGTATATTTGCTTTTGTGTGTTTGTCCGGTGGGTGTGTGCGTGTGTGTGTGTGCGCGTGTGAAATATATTCCAAGGAATCAAAAGAACGCACATAACAGGTGCACACATTAAAAATTAAAAATAAAAAGAAAGAAAGAAACACCCACACACCATCCCATAACCCACAAAACAGAATAAAAATCAATATCTTTGAAGTCCTTTTTGTCCTTCTAGGATTTCCAGCCCTTTCTTGCCTTCCCTACCTGCTCCCACCCAGCACAGGCAAATGCCAATCTGAATTGTGAATGAATCATTCCTTTGCTTTTCCTTATAATTTCCCTATATATATATTTCCTATATATATATTTTCCTATATATATATTTATTGCTTAGGGATATATATATGGATATATATATCCATATATATATCCCTAAGCAATAAATCATATAATTGTATATGATTATATATTTTTACTAAACTTTAGGTAAATGAAATTATACATTCTTCTGCAATTTGCTTTTTCACTCAATATTTATCTTTTGAGTTTTATCCATGTTTACACATATATTTATACTTCATTAATTTGCATTGATACTTAGTAATAATCCATTGTAGGAATACAACACAATTAACTTACACATTCTCCTGTTTACGGATATTTGCCTTGTTTCTAGTCCAAAACTCCTAACCTCAAGACAAGCTTCTTCTTGTTCAGTTGCTTACACAGTACCTAAATATTCAAGATAGCCATATAATTTGTTGTCCAAACTTATACATATTTGAGAGTGAAAGGAAATGCTATTAATAAATACATTAGGAAAAGAAGAATAAACTATTTTGTATGTCACCCTTTAAATCCTGAATATTACTGTAGGATTTCTTAATCAGCCCCCTAAAGTGAAAACCGAGGCATTTAAATCCAGTCTTGATGGTTTACATTTCAAAAGCTGTTAGCATCTTCATCTGGAAGTACAACCCTGCAGGAGAGCCCTGACAACTAATTCTTTCTTTTATCCTGAGAAGAAGAAAAGCAAATTCTCTGGGAAGTAAGATGGAGAAAATGCACAGCTTCCCAATCCTCTGCTGTCTCAGACATTCGCAGTTTTATCATCATTGTCTGAAGAAAATCCCAGCTATGATGGTAACAACAGAAAGATAATGTTTGAAATGCCTTCGAATCCAAGTCCTTGTTCTGAGCCCAAGGAGGGCTAAAGGCTAAGCATCTAATGTCTCATTTAAACTAAAATGGATTGGAATGGGTGAATTTAACTCAGATGACCATTATATCTACTAGTGTGGGCAGGAATCCCTCAGAAGAAATGGAGTAGCCATCATGGACAGCAAAAGAGTCCGAAATGCAGTACTTGGATTCAATCTCAAAAACGACAGAATGATCTCTGTTCGTCTCCAAGTCAAACCATTCAATATCACCGTAATCCAAGTCTATGCCCCAACCAGTAATGCTGAAGAAGCTGAAGTTGAATGGTTCTATGAAGACCTACAAGACCTTGTAGAACTAACACCCAAAAAAGATGTCCTTTTCATTATAGGGGGCTGGAATGCAAAAGCAAGAAGTCAAGAAACACCTGGGGTAACAGGCAAATTTGGCTTTGGAATGTGGAATGAAGCAGGGCAAAGACTAATAGAGTTTTGCCAAGAAAATGCACTGGTCATAGCAAACACCCTCTTCCAACAACACAAGAGAAGACTCTATACATGGACACACCAGATGGTCAACACTGAAATCAGACTGATTATATTCTTTGCAGCCAAAGATGGAGAAGCTCTATACAGTCAGCAAAAACAAGACCGGGAGCTGACTGTGGCTCAGATCATGAACTCCTTATTGCCAAATTCAGACTTAAATTGAAGAAAGTAGGGAAAACCGCTAGACCATTTAGGTATGACCTAAATCAGATCCCTTATGATTACACAGTGGAAGTGAGAAATAGATTTAAGGGCCTAGATCTGATAGATAAGAGTGCCTGATGAACTATGGACTGAGGTTCGCGACAATGTACAGGAGATAGGGATCAAGACCATCCCCATGGAAAAGAAATGCATAAAGCAAAATGGCTGTCTGGGGAGGCCTTACAAATAGCTGTGAAAAGAAGAGAAGCGAAAAGCAAAGGAGAAAAGGAAAGATATAAGCATCTGAATGCAGAGTTCCAAAGAATAGCAAGGAGAGATAAGAATGCCTTCTTCAGCGATCAGTGCAAAGAAATAGAGGAAAACAACAGAATGGGAAAGACTAGAGATCTCTTCAAGAAAATTAGAGATTCCAAGGGAACATTTCATGCAAAGATGGGCTCGATAAAGGACAGAAATGGTATGGACCTAACAGAAGCAGAAGATATTAAGAAGAGGTGGCAAGAATACATGGAAGAACTATACAAAAAAGATCTTCACGACCTGGATAATCATGATGGTGTGATCACTCATCTAGAGCCAGACATCCTGGAATGTGAAGTCAAGTGGGCCTTAGAAAGCATCACTACGAACAAAGCTAGTGGAGGTGATGGAATTCCAGTTGAGCTATTTCAAATCCTGAAAGATGATGCTGTGAAAGTGCTGCACTCAATATGCCAGGAAATTTGGAAAACTCAGCAGTGGCCACAGGACTGGAAAAGGTCAGTTTTCATTCCAATTCCAAAGAAAGGCAATGCCAAAGAATGCTCAAACTATGCACAATTGCACTCATCTCACACACTAGTAAAGTAATGCTCAAAATTCTCCAAGCCAGTCTTCAACAATATGTGAACCGTGAACTTCCTGATGTTCAAGCTGGTTTTAGAAAAGGCAGAGGAACCAGAGATCAAATTGCCAACATCCGCTGAACCATCGAAAAAGCAAGAGAGTTCCAGAAAAACATCTATTTTTGCTGTATTGACTATGCCAAAGTCTTTGACTGTGTGGATCACAATGAACTATGGAAAATTCTGAAAGAAATGGGAATACCAGACCATCTGACCTGCCTCTTGAGAAACCTATATGCAGGTCAGGAAGCAACAGTTAGAACTGGACATGGAACAACAGACTGGTTCCAAATAGGAAAAGGAGTACATCAAGGCTGTATACTGTCACCCTGCTTATTTAACTTATATGCAGAGTACATCATGAGAAATGCTGGACTGGAAGAAACACAAGCTGGAATCAAGATTGCCAAGAGAAATATCAATAACCTCAGATATGCAGATGACACCACCCTCATGGCAGAAAGTGAAGAGGAACTCAAAAGCCTCTTGATGAAAGTGAAAGAGGAGAGTGAAAAAGTTGACTTAAAGCTCAACATTCAGAAAACGAAGATCATGGCATCCAGTCCCATCATTTCATGGGAAATAGATGGGGAAACAGGGTCAGACTTTATTTTTGGGGGCTCCAAAATCACTGCAGATGGTGATTGCAGCCATGAAATTAAAAGACACTTACTCCTTGGAAGAAAAGTTATGACCAACCTAGATAGCATATTCAAAAGCAGAGACATTACTTTGCCAACTAAGGTCCGTCTAGTCAAGGCTATGGTTTTCCAGTGGTCATGTATGGATGTGAGAGTTGGACTGTGAAGAAGGCTGGGCACTGAAGAATTGATGCTTTTGAACTGTGGTGTTGGAGAAGACTCTTGAGAGTCCCTTGGACTGCAAGGAGATCCAACCAGTCCATTCTGAAGGAGATCAGCCCTGGGATTTCTTTGGAAGGAATGATGTTGAAGCTGAAACTCCAGTACTTTGGCTACCTCATGCAAAGAGTTGACTGTTTGGAAAAGACTCTGATGCTGGGAGGGATTGGGGGCAGGAGGAGAAGGGGATGACAGAGGATGAGAAGGCTGGATGGCATCACTGACTCGATGGACCTGAGTCTGAGTGAACTCCGGGAGTTGGTGATGGACAGGGAGGCCTGGCGTGCTGCGATTCATGGGGTCACAAAGAGTCGGACACGACTGAGCGACTGAACTGAACTGAACTATGCTGGGTGGCAGGTATGATGCTCAGAGAGGTGGGGAAACTTGTCTAAGGTCACAGTGCATGTAAGCAGCAGAGCCTCAAAGGTTGTGGCTAAGTTGGTGACCATATACTTTATTGTACAAATCAGGACACTTCTGGGAGTGAGAAGGCACTGATATTAACAATTGCACCAGGAAAACAGGTGTCAACTGGCACCACGACACGGGATGGCTTTAGTTCTAAATTTTCCCACATGCTTTCCTAATCTTCCCAGTTCAGATACGATTAACTTGGAGATTGACCAGATTTTTTGGACCCTATTCTCTAGGGTTCACACTCCTTTAGGGTAAAGAGGCAGCTCCCCTGAAGGACACCCGGAACCCGTCCCTCATTCCTCTCCAGTAAACCTGGAAGGCCTGAGTGACATCGCAGTAGCATCCTTCCCTCCAGCACAGCAGGTTGGAGAGGATCGTCATTTGCTTCCCTGCTGCTAAGTCCTAATTAAATTAGAGCAACATTCCTCCTCCCAGAGAATCAGCAGAGTTAATGACCCGCTCACTGGAGCGAGCATCACTCTGAGCAGCTGCAGCCACGTCCTCTGACTGGAGGCTCTACAGCCCTCTCCTTCGGCCAGTCCACTGAAACCCCCAGCCTTCGCGCCTTCCGTGCACATGTGTGTCCTTTCTCACCGTCTCTTTTCTGTCTCTCTCACACACATGCGTCCTTTTTTCTTTAATTTAATGAAATATACAGTTGGTGGGACCTGTCTCTGCATCTTCACCAGCAGCTGGGGCACCTCCAGTTTCTCTTGCGTGTTTCTGGTTTGAATTCCTAGAGCTCTGTACTGTGAAGCTACAGCACTAAGACCTTCACCAAGGAGCTCCTAAAGGGCTGCCCTGGCTAGAGAAGAGTGGGTTTGTTTTTCATGTGGGTTTGTTTTAGACATGGAGAAATAGAGAACTACAGAACAGTATCTCCTCGGCCTGAAGAACACGTCTGCCATTGGCTATACAAAAGTGCTCACATCCACATTATTTGGAAACATCACAAATGTTCAACAAGAGTGAAATGATAAACTGTGGTAGAGTCATACAGTAGGAATACACTCCAGTAGTAAAAATGCACAGATAAGTTAATAATACACACAATAAATTAATCTCACAATCAAAATGTTGAGGGAAAGAAGCAAAAAAAGGGGTATTACAAATAATATGATTTTATTTATAGAAGGTTCAAAAATGGGCAAAACTCAACTACAATGTCAGAAATGAGGAGGAGGTAAAGAATAATGATTAGGTTGATAATATTCCATTTCTTCATCTGGACAGTGATCACAGACGTGCTATGCTAATTCATCAAGCAATACTACGAAGACAAGTGCATTTTTCTGTATGTACATTACACTTGGAAAAAACTTTACTTTTAAAAAACTTAAAACTGAAGTCTCTTTTAGTCAAATAGCCTGTAACTTGTACCAGAATTACCTTTACTATTAAACTATCAGTGCGCCCTTCAACAAATCACTTAACTTCTGTGTATCTATTTCTCTACCTGTATTAGCACCTAGAAAAGGAAGTGGCATTTGGAGAAGGAAAGGGCAACCCACTCCAGTACTCTTGCCTGGAAAATTCCATGGACAGAGGAGCCTAGTGGGCTACAGTCCATGGTGCCGCAAGAATCAGACACAATTTAGTGACTAAAGAAAGTTAAGTCGCTTGCTCAGTCGTGTCCAACTCTTTGCAACCCCGTGGACTGTAGCCCACCAGGCTCCTCCATCCATGGTATTCTCCAGGCAAGAATACTGGAGTGGGTTGCCATTTCCTCCTCCAGGGGATATTCCCGACCCAGGGATCAAACCCAGGTCTCCCGCATTGCAGGTAGACGCTTTAACCTCTGAGCCACCAGGGAAGCCCAAACCACCACCAATATCAACAGATGTGTAGCGTCTACATGAGAAGTACTTAGTACAAATGAATGAGACATACTTAGTAAGTACCTGGTATACAAGCACTGCTCAGTCCTAAGTTGTATCTGACTCTTTGCGATCCCATGGACTGCAGCACACCAGGGTTCCCTGTCCTTCACTAACTCCTGGAGTTTGCTCAAACTCATGTCCACTGAGTCAATAATGCCATCCAACCATCTTATCCTCTGTCACCCCCTTCATCTCTGGCCCTCAACCTTTCCCAGCATCAGGGTCTTTTCCAATGAGTTGGCTCTTCCCATCAGGTGGCCAAATTATTGGAGCTTAGGCTTCAGCATCAATCCTTTCAGTGAATGCTCAAGATTTATTTCTTTTAGGATTGGCTACTTTGATCTCCTTTCTGTCCAAGGGACTCTCGTGAGTCTCTTCCAGCACCACAGTTCAAAAGCATCAATTCTTTGGCACTCAGGACTGTTTTTTACATGACTTCTGGAAAAACCATAGCTTTGACTACATAGACCTCTGTCAGCAAAGCAATATCTTTGCTTTTTAATACACTGTCTAGGTTTGTCATAGCTTGCTCCTCCCAAAGAGCAAGCGTCTTTTAATTTCATGGCTGCAATCACCATACACAGTGATTTTGAAGGCCAAGAAAATAAAATCTTCCACTGTTTCCAGTTTGCCCCCTTCTATTTGTCATGAAGTTATGTGACCAAATGCCATGATCTTAGTGCTGTGAATGTTTACCTTTAAGCCAGCTTTTTCACTCCTCTTTCACCCTCGTCTAGAGGCTCTTTAGTCCCTCCTCGCTTTCCGCCATTAGAGTGGTGTATCATCTGCATATATGAGGTTGTTGATATTTCTCCCAGCAATCTTGATTCCAGCTTATGAGTCATCCAGCCCAGCATTTCGCATGATGTATGCTTCATATAAGTCAATTAAGCAGAGTGACAGTATACAGCCTTGACATACTCCTTTCTCAGTTTTGAACCAGCACACAAATATGTACTCAAAAATGTTAGCTGTTTGAACTGGTGGTATCCCTTCTATGCCTGCCTTCCTCATATTTGGGACTTGCATCTCCGTTTATCACCTACTCTCGACAGAGTGAAGACGTGCTGAAATGGACAAGCCCACTTACCCCTGTCGAGGGGGCTATGGAGAGGAATGGATAAGTCTCTTCCAGCGGACAATCTGGCCACATGTACCAAGAGTCCCCCAAAAATGTTTGCACCCTGTAATTCCATCCTAGTATCCTAAGGAGATGAGACATGCATACAAGATTTGTACGTGCTGCAGTGCATTTTATTTATAAAAGTGGGAACTGGAAACAATTTATTACCTCAGGAAACAGGTAAATAAAATAACGCTGGTGAGAAGTTTTAATGATATGAAAAAGCTAAGTATGAAAGAAGAGACCTATAGGTTACCCATCAAAAAGTATTAACAAATATACAGAGAAGAAAAAATTAAAAGAAATTAAACCAAAAAGTTTAAGCTAATTATCTTGAGAAGACCATGCCACGGGGATTTACGTTTTCCTTCCTTATACTTTTCTGTTTTTTCAATATTCTTCTTTGAGTTCATGTTACCTTTTATAAATGTGAAACACAGAGTTTGTGTCTCCTTGTCCACAGGCCTTCATCTCTGTCATCAAGGTGACAGCCAGTTGCAATTCATCATGTTTTAGGAAGGACACCACCACACAATGGAAGGCGTCAGAAGGAAGGTGACTGCCAAGTTGGCAAAGGGCTTCAACAGCAAGACCCGGGAAGAAAGGCTGGAGAGAAGGGAATGTGTACCTTGAGGAGGACCAGTCAACAGGATAGCTTTCTTGGAGTACCTATCACGTGGAAGAGGGATTACCCTTGCTCTACTAGAACCTAGAGATTGGAACCAAGACCAAAGGATCAAAGGTTCAAGGAGGAGAGAAGGGGAGAATGAAGATTTAGCTCAAGGAGCCAACACACTGTACGATCACACTATGAACCTCAGGCTTCCTTCCTGCCCCACAGCAAGGAGCTCCTTGGAGGTAGCCAATGAATTGTTTTGTTAACATTTGGGAAACCACACAGCACCATCCTGAGGGCCAGCTGAGCACCATCCCAGACCAGTCTACTGTGAATAACCGCGGGAGTTACGATCTCTGAAATTCATCGCCCTTTAATCCCTCTCTCTTGCCCTGCAGAACAGCCTTTAAATTATACCCAAATTGGGCCGCTCCTCTCTGTTGTCTCCACTGGATGATCTTAGTCCAAGGCCTCACCGCCTCCCTTCCCTGTACCACAATGGCTGGTTTCCAGCGCCTACTGCTGCCCCCAGTCCACCTGCTACACAGAAGCTCAAGTAATGGCTTTCTTAGACTAAACTGAAAAATCATTACATGACTTCAAGACTCAAAGTGGAGACTCCAGCCTTCAACAGGACCCTTCCCCATCGCTTCCCGCACTCCTACCAAATCAATCGTCTTTTAGGTTTATCATTCACAGCCAACTCTTTCCACCTCAGGGCATTTGCACGTGCTGAAACACTCTCCATCCCTCACCGGCTTGACTCTTCTGCAACTCAAATCTCAGGTGTCATTTCCCAGTTTTAGTCCTATAACGGCATCTCAATGCCCTAATGAAACTTCATGTGGTTTATAGGATTTCTGTGAGTATCCATAACTGGCCAGACTGCCTCCAGGCTCTCCACCAAGCAGAAGCCCCCTTTAGTTCCTCAAATGCATGAGCATTCTCTTTGTCCATCAGTTTTGTGTAGCTTGCTTTCTCTGACTGGAAAACTCTTCTTGTGGCTAATTCCTATCACCTCTAGGTCTCACCCTAATGCGACTTGAATTGACTTGAGGGAAAACTTCCCTTCCCTCTAGATACTGGGTGAGGTACCTCCCCAGAGCATGGCTACAGCCCCTGGAATTATTCCATCACAGCACTCACTTTCCTCAACTGTATTTGTAGTTGTTGCTACTTGGCAAACTACACCAGGGATGGCACCTATATTGCTCAGCACAACCGAATAAATGACTTCATTTTAAAAATATGATGTTTTCCCCCATGCAGGAGCAAATGGAGGTTAAAAAAATAGGAAAAAAATAGATTGCAACAGGAAATAGTCTACTAAGTGGTATTCTCTTTCTAGCATAATGAAACAAACCTAGACTTCACTCAATTCCCTGTCTTGAGCAAGGGTTCACCTGTTGTCATTTTTAGTTTCACTACGGACTCCCCTGGTGGCTCAGATGGTAAAGCATCTGTCTACAATGCGGGAGACCTGGGTTCGATCCCTGGGTCGGGAAGATCCCCTGGAGAAGGAAATGGCAATCCACTCCAGTACTATTGCCTGGAAAATCCCATGGACAGAGGAGCCTGGTAGGCTACAGTCCATGGGGTCACAAAGAATCGGACACGACTGAGCGACTTTCCTTCCTTGCCTTTAGTTTCACTGCCTGGCACAGTAATTACTCTTGACCAGCACTTGAATGCCCCGGGCAATCTTCAGTATGCACACAAAAGGATCAATAGGTACTAAACAGACTGAAAAGATGTATAGTACTAAATTTCCAAAACAGCAGGAAATAAAAGAAAATCAAGAACACCCTGGAAGACAGAAGACCAATAAGCAAAAAAATAAATCTTCCATAGTCTGCCTTCCTAAAGGCATATACAGCTTCTGTTGGTTTGATGAAACTGTTTTGAGTGAAAGACCTTGGGAAGCCAGAAGCCAGAACCCTAGTCTCGTTCTCAGTGCGGATTCAGTGAAGGTGCTCTGTGGCGACCTAAATGGGAAGCAAATCCAAAAGGAGGCGATATATGTACACGTAGAGCTGATTCACTTTGGTGTACAGTTACTCAGTCAGTTCAGTCATTCAGTCTCGTCCAACTCTTTGGGACTCCACGGACTGCAGCACGCCAGGCTTCCCTGTCCATCACCAGCTCCCGGAGCCTCCTCCAACGCATGGCCATCGAGTCGGTGATGCCATCCAACCCCTCTCATCGTCTGTCGTCCCCTCCTCCTCCCGCCTTCACTCTTTCCCACTAACGAAACATTGTAAGCAATTGTACTTCCAGAAAAATAAAGACATCACAAATAAAATAATTTAAAAAAATAAAACATCTCACTTCACAAAGGATTGGATGAGATACTGAATGTGAAGCAGTCAGCACAGAGGCTGGCATTTATATGCCTAGTAACTTATAGGAGCTACTATCATCTTTTCCATTTGGTAGAGCTAGAGGTTATGATGATAAGAGCTAATAGTTACTAAGCACTCTTGCATCAGGCACTGCTCTAACACATTGCATGTACTAAGGCATTTATTCCCACAGTGATCAGGTACTATTATTATCTCCAATCTACAGATGAGGAAACTGAAGCAACATCATGACAAGGTCACACAGCTTGTCCAGCTTGAGCCTCAAGTCCAGGCCGTCTGACCCCTGGGCCTCTGTTCTCTGTTGCCAAAATACACCATATCCTGTGCTGTCTGGGGGCAGTGGCACGTCTCCCCATGCAACTTGGAGAGCTCCCTCGGGGCATGCCCTGCACTGCATACTTCTCAGGGACCTCCATGACAGCTTTAGCAGGGAACCTGAGCCGCCATGAGCAATCCAGACACCTGTGACATCTGACTGGCACACGAGGCACAGCTGACCAATTTCCAGAACACCTATTTTGTCAGATGACCTGTCAGATGACCTTGACGTAGACCATCTGTCTACTGCAGAAGGTATGTCTGAAGGGAACATAGAGGGTCTCTGCCACAGGAATGGAAGCTCCCTCCCCAAATACAGCTCTTCGGTTTTCAGAGTCAGATCCCTAAATGTCTGAAAAACTCTGAGAACAATCTGGCCAGTGTTCATACACTCCTAGAGTCTAAACTGACTCAGCTGAAGGTCTCTGTGAGTCATTCAAACTAAAATACCTGCCAGACAGAAGGAAATGTGCCTCAAAGTCTGCTGATCTGTAGAGCACTACCATTACCCGCCTTGGCTCTGATGGACAACAAAACTCTTCACGTTGCCATCGTTACAGACACTTTTACTGAGTATGTCACTGTGCTAATTAGGTGCTAGCAATGCAGGTAATAGGACACAGACCCCATTAACATGGACTCCATTAATTTGGAATATGCGAGAATGCTTACCATTCAATTTTACTTTTTCATTATCTATAAATGAAAACAACATGCATAATATATGAATAAATTAAATCAATTTATCCAGTCTGCAAATACTTTTTGGGAATCTCATGTCCTAGCAATAGGATGGCAGTCAGAGATATTATTTTGTATAATTCTCATTAAAAGAGAACTCTGTAGTGCAAGAAGTAATGTATTCATTTTAAATAAGCTAGAAGTCTGGAAAATTTTTAAGTATGGTACATCCATACTGTAGAATGCCTTGCAATTATAATAAAACCAGTGGGGTATATCGGTTGGTGCTAACATATTAACAAGGGCAATTGCTAAATGAAAAAAAACAACAGGTGGAACTCTCTCTAAAGTATCTCATTTATTTGAAAAAATAACAAGATGATATGAATAAGAAGCTACCTGCATAAATACATATACAATGAAATTCTCAGGAAATCAAGTTAAAATCAAATGGTCTGACATGGAAAACCAACCCATTTTTTTAACTGTACTTTTGTAATGTGGAATTCTTTACCATTTTCATGTTATTTGCATAATATTAATGCTAATTAAAAGAGCTTAGCATAAATTATTATTTATTGGCCCATGCTAAGCACAGTGTCTGGTACATAATTGGAATTCCAGTATCTATTGCATAAATGTAAATATGAATGACCATTTAAACACATTAGTCTTTCCTATTCACTGCATCAGGTCTCATTCTAATAATACAGGCAATAATAGAAAAACGTGAATGAATTTTTTGGTCAACCCAATACTTGGGAGTGAGTTCAAGTCCATGCATGTGCTTGTGCTGGGCTCAGGCATAGCCAACTCTTTGCAACCCTTGGACTGTAGCCTGCCAAGTTCCTCTGTCCATGGGATTTTTCAGTCAAGAATACTGGAGTGGGTTGCCACTTCCTTCTCCAAGGGATCTTCCTGACCTAAGGATCAAACCCACATCTCCCACATTGCAGGTGGGTTCTTTACCACTGAGCCATCAAGGAAGCCCACGGATGTGCTTAAAGAAATTCAGCTGTAACAGTTCTGAAAAATTTTCCGTAACTCACACTTTTTCTTTATGCTCCTGCCCTCTTCTTTCTCAAGCTCTGTGCTACACAAACAAGCGCATGTGTTTGCACGTGCACATATACATACACAGAGTCAGGAAAGCAGCTCACTGACAAAAAAGAAAGCAAGCTTTGGAATTAAGAAATGCTTTGCTGCTGTTGCTAAAAATGGTCATTTTTAAAGCAGATACTGACTTGAGGAAGGCAAATCTATAACCTCGTTACCGCTTACTTTGCTCTGTCACAAATTCTGAAGTATGTTTTGAAAAGAGTAAGTTGCTGCAGATTCATTTGAAAAGATGCATTTTTTCCTATCAGCAACCACAGAAATGCTAATAAATAGTGAGGGTAAAGCTTAAGCATCCTGAAGGCCAGCAACACTGAACTCCTGGATTGAAAGGTCTTAGGTAAAGCTGGCACGTCCGGCTGCTCCTTATGTTGCTCCTTCCTGCATGAGAGATGGAGAGCCGGGGAGCTGGAAACTGACAGTTCTACTTTCTCAGTGCTGATAAAAGGGGAACAAATTATGTATTTGCCCTGAGTGTGCAGGTACATTGTCTTAAGTTGTTTTGCTGGCATTTTTCCCCCAGTAGCAGCAACTAGGCAAAAAAAAAAAAAAAAAGAAAAGACATCTGCTAGCTTCTTTAGGGAAAATTTGAACAGATTTGTGGGTGTAATGCTAGTCAGTCTGTTTCATAAATAAACCCCAGGCAATGTCATCAATTAAATATCTTTTTAAAGATGGCTTTAACATGAGCAATGCCCTGGAAACGAAAATCCCAATATCCTAATAATCTTGAGAACCACCATGTATGGAACATTCATTAGGTCCTGGCAGGCACTGTGCAAAGAACTCCACAAGGCAAGCAACGTTTTAATTCTTACAGCACAACAGTGTGTCATTATTATCTCCACTTTGTGGATGAAGAAACTGAGGTGAATTAACTTGTCTAAAGTCACAGAGTTTGTTAGCTGAAGAACTGAGATCCAAGCCCAGTGTCTGAAGCACAGTGCTCAACAGGCTTACCGGAGAGAGAAAGGTTAAGGATTCAAGGGACAAGGCAGGAGCCTCTTTCTCCATGCACTAGAGCTGACCTCTGACCTTCGGCACTTTTTAGCAAAGCAGGCCAGGTGTGGCAGACAAAATAGCCGGCCTGGCACTTGGAAGCACAGGGTTGTCCTGGTTCTACCATGAGCAGACCTGCTTACATCATGTAACCTGTCCAAGCCTTGCTCTTCACAGATGCGAAAGGAGGCGGCTGCACTAGAATATCCTTCAGATCTAAAGCTGCACGTCCAGGAGCACACACATATAGAAACCATTTTTCCTGGATGGTGAAGAAGAAAAAAGTCGAATGTAAGCCACAGTGTACAAGTGAGCCACTTTACAGAGGAAAGTCCTGACAGACGGCATTCACCAGCAGTCATCTTCCAAAAGTGCACTGATGACCCCCAGGTGCCATTACTAAAGCCAGTGGTCCATTTCCGGTCATCCTAACTGAGCGGTCAGCAGCGTCTGCTCTGCGAAGCCTCTTCTTCACTTGACTTCAGGATGCTGGTCTCTTCTATATTTCCCTCTATCCCACTGTGCTGCTACTTCTAATTCGGCTTTGCTGCTTCATCCTCGCCTCCCCAACCAATGCAGTGCCTCAGAGTTGAGTCCCAGGCCCCTTTGTCTACACTAATTCTCAGGGTGTTCTCATCTGGGTTCATGGATTTAAATGCAATCTGCCTGCTGCTAACAAATATCCATCCTGGAACTCCAGACTTTTATATTCAGCTGCCCACTTGACATTTCTACCGAGATATCTAGTGGGCATTTCATGCCCCCAAATGAGCTTCTAATGCCCACCTAATTCTGCCCTTAGTAAAGACCTGCTACAGTAAATGGACACTATACTCATCTAGGTGTTCAGGCCAAGGTCTCTCTGACTCCCACCTTACTGAGGGTTAAAGCCGAAGTCTTGTAATACTTACAAGTCCTTCCAGGTTCTTATCACAACTCATTTCCAATCATCTCTCTGCCCTCATCTCCAATTCCCCGTTCCAGCCACTCCAGCCAGCCCTGGCTTGGGCAATTGCAATTCGCTCTGCTTGCACACCTCCCTGCATAACCCACAGGCTTGCCTCCTCACCTCTCTCAGGTATTTGCTCAAATATCACTTTACCTGATACTCTAAATTGTAACCTTTCCCTCAGAGCACACTCTTCTTCCTCTCTCCCCTGCTTTATGTCTCTCCATAAAATTTTACCATCTGGTGTATTTTATATTATTTTCATGTATTTCCTTACTGCCTATATTCTCTAGCTAGAATGGAAGCTCCAAGGAGGGAGGAAGGTTTACTGTCTTGTTTATTGATGTATCTCTAATACCTAAAATATTGCCTAGAACAGAGTAGGCACTTTTTGTGGGAAAAAAATTATTTACTCTATAATGATGTATACATAGCTTGTGAAGAGTAGAAGACCAGATCAGCCCCAAAATAAGCTACTTGAACATAAGGATTATTTTGAGCTGAAGATAAATGACATTTCCAGTTACCACATGAAAATAGTCAGAATACAGAATTTTTAACAACAACAACAAAAATGTATGCAAGAAACAGGAAAATATGGTCATCCACCCTTCTCTCTTCCAGGAAGGATGGAAGTCAATCACCAAGGCAGTCTAGACCCCTATCAGCCCAGAGAACTCTAAGGCACTGGAGAACTCTATATAATTATCCTTGCTAAAACAAGCCCCTATCTTCCATTAGTTTCCTTATACATTGGTCTTCTCACAATCTGCCAACCCCAGAATTCCCAGGTCCTTTTCCTCTGTCTTATCACTTGTCTAGAAATCCACTGTTCTCTTGTGAAAATGCTATAGACAACCTCTTCAGTTTCTCATCTCTGAGTCCTCCCATAGGCATGCATGACACACATGTTAATAAACCTCTGTTTGCTTTTCTCTTGTTGATCTGTCTTTTGTCAATTTAATTTATAGGGCTCAGCTGGAAAACCTAGAACAGTAGAGAAAGCAGGTTTTTTTTCCTCCCTCTATATTTGGGTACACCAGAGCACACACAATAACCATTTCTCTGTGAGAGGGAGGAAAATGATGAAATACCATCTCAGACACTAGTTTCTTTTCCTCTCATCTAAAAACAGGGGCCAGTTAGGATTTAAGGAGAAGTGTATATTGTGGTTGTCTCATTTAAACTTCACAGTCCCGGAAAAGAAAGAGGAACATGACATCTTTAAGGTAACTTTTTAAAAGTATTTGACTTAGGATTAGTATTTTGTTTCTATCATATGTAAATTAATTTTTAACGTATACACTTCTTACATATATGTTTTCTTAAGCTGGAGAACCAATCATGCCAGGATTTCTATGATAATCTTGAAACTATCTTTACATATCAACAGCCTATTTTTTTTAACCTATAGCAGATTGCACTGATAATTCTTTTTTTTTTTTTTTCAAATTTTAAATCTTTCACCCATCATGATTCTGCAATGGCAAATGATATCATCAAGTAAAAAAAGTCAAAGCTCAGACACTAGCATGCTGCTGCTGCTAAGTCGCCTCAGTCGTGTCCGACTCTGTGCGACCCCATAGACGGCAGCCCACCAGGCTCCCCCGTCCATGGGATTCTCCAGGCAAGAACACTGGAGTGGGTTGCCATTTCCTTCTCCAATGCAGGAAAGTGAAAAGTGAAAGTGAAGTCGCTCAGTCGTGTCCAACTCTTCACGACCCCATGGACTGCTGCCCACCAGGCTCCTCCGTCCATGGGATTCTCCAGGCAAGAGTACTGGAGTAGGGTAGACATTAGCATGAAAGAGCCTAAAGACCTAAGTCATGGGTTCACTGCTTTACTAGCTAATTTCATCAGCTTATTTAACTTCCCTGATTCTTGGTTTGCTCATCTGTGAAAGGATGTTAGCCATCCACTAAGATTTGTGGGAGCATATAAAACATGAAAAACACTTAGCTAGGCAAAGAGGAAGAACTCAATTATTATTATACTTTATCTGAAGACTTTGGCTCTCAAAATTCGAAAGGCCTAGAGATCCCAAACTCTCCCCCAGCCACCCATCACTCTATCTCAATGCCTTACTTTATTTCCTTGGTACATTTACCACTACCGGAAATTATCCTATTCGTTTATTTGGTTTACACTTGCTTCTCCACCCCAGAATATAAACTCCCGCAAAATCAGGGGCTTTGTCTTGTCAACTGAGTCTAGAGCAGTGTTGCTGGCACGCAGTGGTGCTGAAATCAGCATCAGTTGAATAAATGAATATCACCTGCCCATCCATAAACATAATACCACAGAGTGCCCAGGCTAGGAACGAAAAGAAAGCAAAGACAGAGAAAGCTGTGCCATTTTGAATAGGGTGGCCAGAGAAGGCTTCTGAAATGCTGACACTGAAGCAAAGAAGAGCAGTTTCGATGACAGTGGGGGAGACAGTGTGACTGGGGTGAGATTCAGGCGTAAACAGGATGTAAGCAGCTGCAGGGTGCCAAGACGGGATATTAAAGCAGCTGAGAGTGGGGCCCCTGCACTTACTACCCTTTGCCTGGACCTCAGCTAACAAAATACTCTGGTGTCTGGCAAAAAAAAAAAAAAAAGTTTTCTTTTATTTATGAAGCTTTTATAGCAGTTCTGACGTCTCCCTCCTCTGCCCCTTGGGCCTTTTGTCCTTTCTTCAACTACAGCACTTACAGCGCTTCTGTGGAATTGTTGTTTCCCATTTTACCTGCCTCTTGTCCCCTCCAGTGAGCTCCTTGAGGGCAGAGACCCCCCAGGGTACCCAACAGATATGGAAAGAAGAGAGCTTCTGGCTGGTGCTTCTCCCTGTGGATACCCTTCTGCTATAAAGACCAAGTTTCTTCCATTTAAAACAAGGCTTTCAGGAGTGATGTCATGAAAAATGGCAGAGCAGGAAGTTGGAGAGATCATCCCGCCACTCAAGCAACCCCTGAGGTGGCAGAAGTGGTGAGAATCAACTATTTGGGAACCTAGAACCTAACTGGACACTTAGAGCAACCTGGGGAGTGCCTGATGAAGAAAGAGGCTGCTCATCTTTCTTAAGCAAGCAGTGTGGGTAAACCAGCTCCCACCCTCCACTCCTCAGCTCCATCGCAGCTGGGGGAGAGCAGCTCACATTCCTGGAATGGCTGACTGGTGCCAGGATGGGCAGTGGGGGCCTCGTCCTCTAAAAATTTGGGGTTGTGCACGCAGGCTGGTCTGGAGGTGCTCGAGGCACTGACACAGACAGTTGCCTTGGTTTTAGCCCTCTCAGTGGCAGCAGCTTCACTGATGGCATTCACTGGAAAATTTCAGACCAAAAAAAAAAAAAATCAAAAATCCCTCCTGGGACTTCCCTGGCAGTCCAGTGACTAAAATTCCATTCTTTCACTGCAGGGC
Organism: Ovis aries; assembly: GCF_016772045.2. NCBI lineage: Eukaryota > Metazoa > Chordata > Mammalia > Artiodactyla > Bovidae > Ovis > Ovis aries. The sequence goes on from NC_056056.1 coordinate 131,047,263, forward strand.
GCACAGATTCAATCCCTGGTTGGGGAACTAAGACCCCACATGCTGCATAGTGCAGCAAAAAAAGAAAAGACGCTTCTTTTTGGAGCTAGATATTTAAATATATCTTTGTCAGGCCACTGGCTGACCTCCAAGATAAGGGAACAGAAACTTCAGTGACCAGATACAACAAGAAATGCATATTTGCAACACTACTGTGGAAATGTCACAAACAGCAGCAGCCCTCAACACCACCAGCAAAACGATCAACAATCCCTGAAGAGTAGGAGAATGAGATTTCCAGCTACCATGTTATAATAGTCAGAATATAGAATTTTTAACAACAACAAAAAAAACTACAAAGTATACAAGAAACAGGAAAATATGATCATTCACAGGGGAAGAAATAGAATGCATCAGAAGCCATCCCCAAGGAAACCTAGACATTGGAATTACTGGTCAAAGATGTTACATCCACTGTGTTAAACCTGTTCAATAAGCTAAAAGAAATTATGAACAAATAATTAATAGAAATAAGAAAAATGTGATATGGGCAAAAAGAATATTGATAAAAAATAGAAATTATAAAAAGAAAATAAATTCTGGAAGTTAAAAGTATAATGACTGAGATGAAAAATGAGCTAGAGATGTTCAGCATCAAATCTGAACAAGCAGAAAAAAGAATCAGCAAGCTTGAAGACAGGAAAAATCAAAATGAACAAATCTGAGCAGCAGAAAGAAGGAAGAAAACTGAACAGAATCTAAGTGAGGTTCGTATGTAGCAGACTTACTGTATATACTGCAAGAAGCTCAACAAACTCCAAGAAAAATAAAGCCAGAGAACCACATGGAGACAAATTATAGGCAAAATGTCAAAACCCAAAGAAAGAGGAAAATTTTAAAGCATAGAGAAATGATTCTTCAAATACATGAGAGTATCAATAAATTTATAGCTGATTTGTCATCAGTGGAATAACATTTAAAGTCCTGAAAGAAAAAAGCTAACCGATAATTCTATATCCAACAAAACTATCCTTTAAGAAGAAAGATAAATTAAAATTAATGTCTATATAAATGAAAGATAAAGGAGTTCATTGCCAGCAAGAGCTTCCCTGAGAAATGATAAAAGAAGGCTAAAATGAAAAGAAACTCAAAGCCATAGGAAGAAATAACGAACACTGGTAAAGGTAACCACACAGGTAAATATAAAAACAAGCATTACCGTACTTTTAATTTATAACTTCTCTTTTTTCCTATATCACCTATAAGGCAGATACACAAGATAAATCTTGTTTTGGGGCACGCAGTGTATGGTGGGGTAAATGTGACAGTGTTAGTCACTCAGTTGTGCCCAATTCTTTGTAGCCCCATGGACTGTAGCCCACCAGGTTCCTCTGTCCATGGAATTCTCCAGGCAAGAATACTGGCGAGGGTAGCCATTCCGTTTCCCAGGGGACCTTTCCCGCCCAGGGGCTGAACCTGGGTCTCCTGCACTGCAGGCAGGTTCTTCACCGTCTGAGCCACCAGGGAAGCCCGTCCTGGCAAGGACAATAGGAAGGAGGAGGCCCAGAAATGGAGCGCATGCTACTGAAACTAAGTTGGTGTTAGTCAAACTAGACTGTTACAAGTTTTCTTTTGATTTGAATGCTAATTTTAAAATAAAGTTTATAAGAAGTATGGTGTCATGGTGGAAAAACTATGAAATCAAATATGAAAAAAGGCTGAAATTGCCTCACAGCACACCAGCTTTATCCTGATTGAGTTGAAAAAAAAATTTTTTTAATATTTCCTAGATATTTAGATATTTTCTAGAAGAGTCAGACTATAGAGGGGAGCATTTCAGACAGGGGGAATAATATGAGCGGCAGAGAAGTGTTTTTTTTTTCCTTTTTCTCAAAGAAATGGGTTCTCCTTTGCTCAACAAGATTTTTCAGAGTACTCTGGATATCAAAGACACTAGAGTATAAGAATTAAGAAATAGACTCTGAGCTAACCTATCCAGATTTTAATTTGGACCTATCATTTACTTTCTGTGTAATCTTGGACAATCTTTCAATACCTCAGTTTCTTTATCTGTAGAATGGGAATAATAGTAGTACCTACTTCATGAGGTTGTTGTGTGGAATAAATGTTAAAACACATAAAGCACTTAGAACAGACTCTGGAATATAGGTAAAGCCTAACAAATATTATTTCTTCTCATAATCATACAATCATCTAAAAATTTCCTGAGAGGTTCCAGCAAGCTCTACAACTGTAGCAATAAAGAAAATGTAAAATTCTTTACCTTATTTCACAGTCTAACCAATCAATCCATTTCCTATCAGATGCAGATAATTCTTATCTAAGATTCAGAACAAGTGTAAAGAGTCAGATACAACTGAGTTACTGAGCTGACCGAAAGCCTATCAATATTTTGGTAGTACTTATTTAAAAAAAAAAAAAAAAAAGTCTTCCATCAGCATTGCCAACTAAAGACTGTTACCCCCTTCAGCTCTACAAGGATTAAGTCACTAGCCACTACAGTGGCTGACCTTTAACACACTCTGAAAGGAGTTCAGGGCAGAGATCAGCAATGAAGCACTCTGTGCTCTGGGAAAACTGAAAGAACAGACCTTTAAATAGTTAGGTATTTTCAGGAGAAACTTTTTATAAAGCTGGATTCTTTCACCTTCCCATACTTAGCTAAGTACTAAAACCATAAACTAAGATGTCTGTCCCTCCTACTATCAACAACCTTGTAACAAGATATGTGCTTTACGTAGCCCTTCACCAAAATCACATTTATAGTGACCACCCACGTATGTACTGAGCAGTTCCTCAGAGCTATCTGAGAGGTTGTCTCCTCAGCTGCAGCTCCCTGGAAGTCCCCAAATGAAACCCACAGCTCTCACACTGGGCATTTTTATTTCAGTAAACAGAGTAATAAGGCAGTTAGTTCTAACAGCTTTCTTCTAAACCAGCATTACAGCATTTGTATCTTTCTGTCATTGCCATTTTCACAGGATATACAACAGGATATAAACTCCCATGCAGCTATCTAGAAAGCTAAACCGGTTAGCCATGTGAGATTTATTCACTCCTTTAGTCAGCCATTCAATAGATACTGAGTACCATTAGCGTGCCAAGTACTGGGAAAACAGGAATAAACAAAACAGAGGAACCTCAGCTGACATTCTGACAGGTAACCACAGATGGGGAGGCGGTTGTCCAGGGAAGCATGGGACCTGGGCAGGCAGGAACAGGGTTACTGTTGTTGCTTCCTTCCTGACCCCTCTGATTTGGAACCATATTATATCACATTGTATTCAACTCAAGACTCCTGGTCCAGAGGTAAAAACCATGCAAGTGAATTCCTTAAGTCCCTGCTACTTCTCACCACCATCACCCAGTCACCCAGGCCAGAAACCTAGAAACCAAAAATGACTCCATCTCTTGGTCATATCCAAAGACAAACACTGTAATCACACAAGAGCCACACTAGCAAAGATGAGTTGAGAGCTGTGTACCTCGATGACCTTTTTTCAAAAAGGATCTCCATCTTCTCAGGGTGATTTAACTAGATTCCTGTCTGAGGCAGAAACGAAACCACTGTCCTCCAAAACCTGGCTTTCCAATTTGAGTCTTGGTCTGGACAAGCCATTCAACCTCTCTGACGGTTTCCTCAACTGTTAAATGGGGACAGTAATGCACACACCTACAGGGCTACGGTGATACATGAGTTAAAGACATGAAAAGTGCTTAGAACGCCTGGCACGTATGAAGCACTCAACACACACTGAAAAACGTGAACCTCCCAACATTCCGTTCAGTGGGTCATTTTATCTAGAGAGGATCACATCTATGAAAAGTACAACCCAACAGGTGAGTGCATAATTCTCACAGCACACCAAGCAGAGAGGCACATTTGGAGGGTGGGAGAGGCATGTCTCAGGCCACAGTTAAGGGCCTGGGCTGGCTGCAAGATTTGGCTTTTCCAGGAGCTTGGAACCCTACCTATCCACTGGCACTTTCTGCAAAACGTCCCAGGAAGACTCTGCCTCCCACGCCCCTCACTCCACCCCCAGCTTCCACTTGTTTTCCTTTAAAACTGATTCAACTGACACAGTGGGGGAAGGAGAGGGTGGGATGAATTAAGAGAACAGCATGGAAAGATATACATTACCACGGGAGACCTGGGTTCATTCCTTGGCTTGGGAAGACCCCCTGGACAAAGGAATGGCTACCCACTTCAGTATTCTTGCTCGGAGAACTCCATAGGCAGAGGAGGCTGGTGAACTACCGTCCATGGGCTCATAAAGCGTTGGACACGACTGAGCTACTGACACACACATATACATTACCACAGATAAAATAGATAGCCAGTGGGAATTTGCTGTGTGACACAGGGAGCTCAGCCCAGTGCTGACAACTTAGAGGGTTGGGGTGGAGTGGGAGATGGCAGGGGGGTGCAGGAGGGAGGGGACACACACATATATATATAAACCTGTGGCTGATTCATGCTGCTGGATGGCAGAGGACAACACAATATTGCAGAGCAACTGTCCTCTGATTAAAAAAAAAAAAAGAAAAAAATGATTTACCTAAGGAAGTATGGGCCTTGAGGCCAGGGCCTAATGTGGCTAACAGGGCCCTGGCCTGGTGCTTCCCATACAGAGTCCCCCAAACCCTGTATCAAAGGAGACCCATCAGGAGAAGCACATTGCCAGCCTTTCTCACAGCTCATCACAGCTGGAAAACTCTCCCTGTAGCCTGGCTCTCCTCTCTCCATCTGCATTCAGAGAAGTACACTGACCCTGCCCTGGAGAGGATGCTGCAGGGGATCACTGAGGGGCCACTGGTATTCCTTTCACAGCATGTGGTTCTTTCTCCCTGAAGACCCCTCTCCCCAAGTGGTCAGAAGCCTGCATTTCAGCAGCACAACATGCTTCACCCTGAGGCTGGCGGCTCTGGGTGAAAACAAGCCAGGGCTGCAGGACAACTCGACAGACACCCAGGGGCCTCGAGGGCACTCTCTGCAAAGGGGAGTAAGTCCAACAGGGAAAGACAAACACTGCATATTCTCACTTATAGACGGAATCTTTTTTTTTTTTTTGCCACACTGCATGTCTTCTGGGATCTTATTTTCCCAACCTATGTGGAATCTTAAAAAGCCAAACTCATAGAAATAGAGTAGCATGGTGGTTGCCAGAGGCTGTGCTGCTGGGAAATTGGATAACGATTTCCACTGGCTACCTATAGCCAATTCCCGTTGGCTATCTATTCTAACTGTGGTAGTGCGTATGTGTGTGTTAGCCAGTTGCTCAGTCCTGTCCAACTCTTTACAACCCCATGGACTGCAGCTCGCCAGGCTTCTCTGTCCATGGACTTCTCCAGGCAATTGTTGGTCAAAGTGTACAAACTTCCAGCTATAAGTTAAGGATCTAAGATACAGCATGATGACTTAAAATTAACAGTCTATTGTATTACATACTTGAAAGTTGTTAAGAGGGTCAATCTTAAATGTTATCACCACACCAAAAAAGGGTAATTATCAGCGGGGATGGAAGCACTAACTAACATCATTTTGGCCATCATTTTGCTATAAACATAATACATATAGCACACTGTACACCTTAAACTTATATATGTCGATAATATCTCAATAAAGCTGGAAAAAAGTACCAAGATCTGTGGTTTCTCCCCAGCTGCCTGTCCCACTGAAGTCTAGAAAACTAGAAACATTTTCTCTTTGACATTTTAAAATCAAATTCAAGAAATCAGTTTCCTTGCTGTGACTACAGAAATGCTAACTGTTTGGATGATTATTCCTCTTTCTTATCTGATGACATCTCTGTGAGGATAGGGGCTGCAGCTCAATCAACTCTGCATTCCTAGCACTGAATACAGAAACTAGCCTAAGAAAAGGCTGTTGAATAAATACATAAGTAAATTCTATCTTTATAGCATCTACTGACATCTAAGAATTCCAAATTAGAAGATATAAAACTTACATATAAAATGTATGAAAGATATCTTAAGAACAAATAAGCTGCAAAATCAGTTATGCACTACATACTACACGGAATTTGATAAAAATTAGCACTCTCTTCAAATAAAAAAAATGTACCGTAAAACACGCGTTGTTATTCATTGGTATGAACACAGAACCAATAATTAATTCTAGCTTTCACTATTATAGAATGCTTATATTTTCCAGTTTATTTAGTGGGAGAAACAACAGTTACCTCATTGAATTTCTGTGAAGATTAAATGAGTTAATACATGAATAGTACTTGGGATAGTGCCTGGCAGACAATGACCACTTAAGAAATGTTAGCTATTATTATGCTGTTACCATTATCAGGCACTGTCCTGGCTGAGACTATTACCAGAGTTAGAGAGGAGTTCATTTAGTTAATCTGCCTAGAAAAATATTAATAGAAGCAAGACGCACAGATAGCCTATCCCCTTGACAACAAAAGTTGCCCTCAGAGCTTTAGATATCTTCTAAAAGCCATTAATGGATTCTCATCATGTAAAAATTGCCTATAAATTGTTTGTTTCTTAGAATGTGATGGTACCTTGAAGCAGAAATATATACTTAGCAGACCCTAAATGAAGCCCAAAAGAAGTGAATTAGCAGCCTCACTCAAAGGTTCTTTAAAAAAAAAAAAAAATCAGAGAGCAATTTTTACCTTCTCTTCAGACCGGATGATGATGGTCCTGATTCAGAAAGGTCTGGGGCACTTTTATCTGACATGGTCCTGTGTGTGCGCGAGAACTTCAGATGACTACTGTTTGGGTCAAAAATAGTGGCTGAGAAACAAAAACCGAGATACCACTGAGAACAGAAAGCAGAAGTATTTTCAGAGTTGCTCCATTTGCCCTCTCCCACCGTGGGCGTTTCCCTGCTTCTTAGAATACCATCCTTTCCCAAAGTGTTCCGCAGGCCTCCAGTCCCCAAGGTGCAGGGCCATACAAGGGCCCTCAAGTCAACTTTGGGAAATACATACTGTTTTCCTCTCCAGAGAGTCACAGTGCCCACCAACATATCAGAGGTCTTGAGCTTCTTTCAGCAAAGAACTCGTTTAGTTGCGCTTTACCCACTGGTTGAGAAGGTAAAATGAAAATGCTGCTGCTAAGCCAATTCTGTGAGGATCCAGCCAGTAGCCACTGCAGTCACTCACCCACGATGGGCCTGAGGGGAATTCAGGACAGAGAGAAAGAGCACATTCCAAGTGGGCTTCGCCGGTGGGAAAAGAATCCACCTGCCTAGGCAGGAGATGCAGGTTCGATCCGTGGGTTGGGAAAATCCCCTGGAGAAGGAAATGGCAACCCACTCCAGCATTCTGGCCTGGAACATCTCATGGACAGAGGAGCCTGGCGGGCTACAGTCCACTGAGTCATGAGAATCAGACATGACTTAAGTGACTAAACCACCACCACCATATTTCAAGTACTTACTGGTCCAGAGGAAGCTAAGATACATATCTAAGGAGAAATCTCAGCGACCCCAGATTCCCCAGTCTTCCCATAGATAGAGAAGCATTTAACTTGAGATGCTGTTCTTTGCAATTAGCAGTAATCTTTTTATGTCTGACCACATGTTGGTTTTTTTTTTTTCCAGCAAACATGTCATATATATTCTGGCTCCCCTCTTACTGCTTCAGAGCTGTTTCTCAGAGCTATCTGAAAGGTGGTCTTCCAGGCTACAGCCCCCAGTTAAGATCCTCAAACAAAACTTCTTGTGCACTTTTCTTTTAGTCAACAAGAGATCAGCCACATATACCTTTTTACCAAAATAAATAAATTAAAAATACATATATATATGTGTGTGTGTATATATATATATATATATATATACACACACACACTAGAATTTTCATTTTGGATACTGAAATAGGCTAAAGTTAACCACTTCTTTCCATTTAGGAATAACAGTGGGCTCATTACCTGGCCTGGCAAAGTCAACACTTAAACGTAGATAGGAAAGAATATTAACCTTATGCATTTTCATGACCCCTCATTCATCGCATGTTTTCATGACTGGCTTCAAGTCAAAAAGAAACTATCCTCAGGATCCATATGAGGTATACCCCAAACCCAGAAAGGCACCCATAAATTCTAGGAATGGTCCACATATAGCATCATTTCAGAAAATTTTGAGAATAAGAGAAAAGAAGAAGATGTAACAGCAATCCAATCAACAAAAGAAATTTAATTGTCCTATTTAAGTCCAGGAGAAGAATGCAAGGGCATTACAATCTAATCAGAACATGTCCAAAGTCCTTAGGAAGAAACTCACTGAGGTCAGTTTAACTCAGCCCCAACCAGAGAGGAATGCTCAGGGGTTCCTTGTCAAACTCTCTCCAAAGACCCCAATCTCTAGAACATTATCTTAAATCTATAAATGGAAAAAAATTTCCAGAATCCTGAATAGCTATTTGCAATTCAGCTTTTCCCTAGCCCAGAAACTTAGGGGTATTAGAAGCATCTTGCCTCCCACCCTCAGGTCACTATAATAGTCACTCGACCATTGGCCTCCCTGATGACCAAACTTACTAAAAAGGCACAGCATCAGCAGAGAGGAACGTGAACGTGAAGTTTCTAAAATAACTAAGAATAAAAGCATCCTGGGTTATGTAACTCTTTGTTTCCCAGGATTCAAAGGTGTTCAAGTTCCTTGAGACTGAGAATCCCCGAAGTGGGGGAGGAAAGGTGTAGGGAAGGTGTTACTTGAACAGATCTACAGAAAAGCCTTATCTCACAGACTCTGCAGCTGAACAGAAAATCACCTAAAATTGCCACCATTTTGCTCCATCACTGTCCAACAGAACTTTCTGCAATGAAGAAAGTGTTCTGTACAAGCACTGTTCAATATGGTAGCCACTAGCCACATATAGCTACTCCACCCTTGAACTATGGCTAGTACAACTGAAGAACTGAAATTTCAATTTTAGTTAATTTTAACTTAGATAACCACTAAGCCATGTGGCCCATGACTTCTGGACTAAATAGTACAACTAGCTAATATAGTCAAAGTTCCTTCAACATGAATTCCACAAAAAGAGAGGTGGTCAGGGACCAAGGGAGGTTCTTCCTAGATTCTGGGAAATGGATTATTTTACTTATCAAAGGAAGAAGGGAACAATCAAGTTCAGTATCTCATGAATCTTCATGTACACCACTATCTTGGCTAAGGGTGAGCATTATTCCCATTATTACTAAAGGAGAAACTGAGATACAAATCGATTAATTGATAAAATCACCAATTGCTATTAGCAGAATCTCTACATATCCAAAGGGTTTTTTATATAATTTTTACAACAATCTTCCAAGATACACATTACTGTCTTTCTTTTACAAATGTGGACACTGAAGCTCAAGGAGGTTAAGTGGCTTAGGAAATGCCAGTTAAGTGGAGCTAAGAATTGAACTTCAAGACTACCCCGTCCCCTAAAAAATAGTTGTGGTCTTTAGCAAAAACAACTTTTCCTTCTAGATTTAATCAACAAGTATTTTTTGAGCATCTATTATATACAATACCATGCCAAGGGCTTGGGTGAAGGGGTGATACAAAGGTAAACCAGGAAAACCAATGCACTGAACTTGAGAATCCGGTGGGCTTGTTAGCTTTCTCTACAAAGTATAGTAACTATTCAATTACTCACAGTTAGCAACGTCAGCCCAGAATATAAAATAAGCTAATATTTTTAGTACTTCAAAAACATACAGAGCCAAAAACAAAAGTGACAAGAGAAAAAAGTGAATAAATTAGACTTCATCAAAATTTAAAACTTTGGGAATCAAAGTAAAAACAGCCATCAGCAACAGAATAAAAAGACAAGATGGGAGAAAATAATTGCAAGTCACACAGCTGACAAGGGACTTGGATCTGAACTGTATTTTTAAAAAACTCTTTCAACTCAACAATCAGAAGACAACCTATACACATTTTATGTGGACATATGTTTACATTTTTAGGAGTAGAATGTTGGGCCATACGGTCATTCTGTGTTTAGCATTCTGAGGAGGTACCAAACTGTATTCCAAAGTGGCTGCACCCTTTTACAAGCTCAAATTTCCCCACAACCTCATCAACACTTGTTATTGTCTGTCTTTTTTATTTTAGCTATTCTTGTTGGTGTGAAATGGTACCTCATTACAGCTCAATTTGCATTTCAGTAAAGACTAGAGATGCTGAATATCTTTTCATGTGTTTACTGGCCATCTGTGTATCTTCTTTGGAGAAATGCTTACTCAAATCCTTTGCCTGTTGTTGCTGTTGCTGTTTTTCATGGACAGCGGTACTGTGGAAAGGAAAATCAATCCATTTCATTGAGCGGCTCCAAGGAAGGGTCCAAGGTTTGGGAAGACAATGAGATCCAGATCCGGCCAGGATCTCTCCAACCTCACAGTCACTGAAAGTCTTATCTGTTTTAAAATGGGTTGATTTTAATATGAAGTTGTAATAGTTTCATATATATTCTGGATACAGTTTCCTTATCAGATACACAATTTGAAAATATTTGTTTCCTATTTTGAATCTGCTCTTCTATGAATCAAGTCAGGTTCTCCAGCAAACAGCCCCATTCCTTGCTCAGGAAGGAACATGTCATCTGAAAACATAAAGGACGACGTTTTTTAAAGGGCATTTCACTTTCTAATGTGGAGCAGTTGAAAAGCCCTCTCAATCCACAGCACAGATGGGTCACTAATGACTTGAAAATAATCATGAAGCAGGAAGCTGGAAGATGGAGCAGACTGGGAAAGAAATGTTAGGGCTGAGCTAGTGAGTCACAGATTTCAAAAGTGAAAAATACTGCCCTTCTTTTTCCTTCCTCTATTTTGTTTTAAAATCTCTCTTTGTCACTATTTTTCTAAAAGGGCCTACATGCTTCATAATCATCAGTATGTGAGCCGCATAGGGCAACGATCTGGAGAACCTGACTTGAGTCACAAAAAAAGCAGAAATGTGTTAATTATGAGCCATGCTACCCAAGACCAGAAGGTCCATGGAGGAGTACATAAACACTTGTGCACAAGTCTAGGTGGCTCGAATCCCTACCCCTGCATCTGCTTCCTACACAGCTATTATCACTATGAACCTGCCAAAACCAAAACATAGCTGGGTAGAGAGGACATCCAGATGGACAGGTACTAGATATGCAAACATCTCTCTCAACAGACAGACAGACAGAAGTTTCTTGGGGGAAAAAAAAAAAACAAGAAAGGGAAGAAACAAGATTCACAGCAGTCCCAAAGGGTGAATACTGGGGAAAACCCAACAAGATCAACATGGTAAATTTCCAACAGATGCCAGCTGTTAGTGTTAACATTAATATTAAATAACATTAACTGTAAAGTTCTGAATTTATGTTTAAAACAGTAATTATATAAAAAGAGACTAATGGAAAACTGGCTTGTCTAAAATCCACAGGAGGAAAAAAAAGTTGGGAGTTTTGGTTGACCACAAGTTTAACATGTGCCAGCGGAGCAATGTAGCTGCTAAACAGCTATCCCCACAAGGCAGCCCCTGTCTGCATCAAAGGAACTGATAGGTTCAGTAAACTCTACCAGACAGGCCAAGTCTGATGTGTAGGCTTGGTGTGGGCATAGGAGATATGGATAATCTAAAGCATATCTAGCAAGGAGTGACCAGGATAGCCACAGGTCCGGAATGCAAATTAAATACAAACTAGCTGATGGAACAGGACATATGTGGACCTATAAATGTGGAAGTTTAAGGTAGCTACATTTAAATATCTGAAGAAATGCCAATAGAGGATGGCCCTATGTCATTGCATGTTGCCAAAGGTGAAAGTTACAGGGGAATGCTATGCTCCATATGTGAAGTAATTTTCATGTACTCAAAGTCATCCAATAATTGATCTCATGGGCTTGAGAAGCTCTATTTTGTTGGGCACGCTGGGCTACTGAACAGATAATTATATGCCAGCCAGAGCAATCTAAGGATCCTGTGGTGGGTCCCCAAACTAAGGATCCCATAGTTTTAAAGTCTCTTCCAGCACCAAGAACCTGCAGTTCTATGATTCTGATTATGGCTGAAATCCATCACACTAGTAGACAAAGCCCAGTGCTTATCTCTCCTCCCACTCATCTTTATGTTGTAAATGGTGAACATTTAAAAGTACTCTTGGTAGGCCTGGAAAAATTATTAAGTAACATCAGAGTCTCAAATATTAACTATTTTTGTTAAATACTTTTCCACTGTACTTAAACCCTATTACTTATCTGCAAAAAGACTTAAATGAAATGATAAAAGTGAATAAACTCTGAAGAACTCAAAGCAATATAAGGGATTTTTATTATAACTGATGGTGATCAGTAAACAGAAAAGCACCCACTGCCGCTGCTGCTGCTAAATCGCTTCAGTCGTGTCCGACTCTGTGCAACCCCATAGACGGCAGCCCACCAGGCTCCCCTGTCCCTGGGATTCTCCAGGCAAGAACACTGGAGTGGGCTGCCACCTCCTTCTCCAATGCATGAAAGTGAAAAGTGAAAGTGAAGTTGCTCAGTCATGCCCGATTCTTCGCGACCCCATGGACTGCAGCCTACCAGGCTCCTCCGTACATGGGAGTTTCCAGGCAAGAGTACTGATGGTGATCAGTAAACAGAGAAGCACCCACTAACTTTAAGTAAAAAGAAAACACTTTCATATGGAGCAGCAGTTTCTTCTTTTCTCTCAACTATAGACTTCCAAGGCAGATCTAATTTTATCTTCATCTCAAAATTTCATAAACAGAGTGCCAGACTCTTGCATACACAATTTCAACAGAGTATCCACCACAAAATATTAGCAAGAGAACTTGGAGTCTGGGCTTTGCCTTCTGTCCTCAAAGAAGAATAAATGCAGGATCCAGGGAGAATGTAAGAGTGAAAACTGGAGCACCTAAGCTAACAACAAACCAAAGACACAGGCTAAAAGACACAGCCTAAGCATAATCTACAAAAGAAACAAATAAATGAACTGGACTTCACCAAAATTAAAACCCTTCGCGTACTTCCCTGGCAGTCCAGTGTTAAGACTCCACACTTCTAATTCAGGGGGCATGGGTTCAATCCCTGGTCAGGGAACTAAGATCCCACAAGCCAAGGAGGTGTGGCAAAAATTAAAACCCTTTGCTTTTCAAAAGCCACCATTAAGAAAATGAAAAGACAAGCCACAGATGCGAGAAAATATTTTAAAATCACTTCTGAAAGGGGACTTGTATCAAGGATACATAAAGAACTCTTATAACTCAATAAGAAGACAACCCAAGTAAAAAAGTAAAAAAAAAAACTGAACAAATATTTCACCATAGAAGATATATGAATATTTAATCTAATAAGCACATATAAAGATGCTCACAATCAATTGTCATTCAGTTCAGTCGCTCAGTCGTGTCCAACTCTTTGAGACCGCATGAATCACAGCCTGCCAGGCCTCCCTGTCCATCACCAACTCCCGGAGTTCACTCAGACTCACGTCCATCGAGTCAGTGATGCCATTCAGCCATCTCATCCTCTGTCGTCCCCTTCTCTTCCTGCCCCCAATCTCCCCCAGCATCAAGGTCTTTTCCAATGAGTCAACTCTTTGCATGAGATGGCCAAAGTATTGGAGTTTCAGCTTCAGCATCAGTCCCATTAGGGAAATATAAATTAAAATGACAATGAGACATCCCTACACACCCACTAGCATGGCTACAGTTGGAAAGACAGTTTCAAATTTGTAGAGCAACAGAACCCCTCTCATATTCCAGTAGTGTGAAAGTAAAATGATAAGCCACTTTGGAAAACAATTTAGCAGTTTCTTAAAAGGTTAAACATACACCTACCATATGTACCAGAAATTGCACTCTCAGCTATCTACCAATGAATAATGAAAACATTCGTCCATATAAGCACATGCACACAAATGATCATAGCAGAGACAACACAAATGCCCAAGAAGTGCATAAACGTGGTATATCCCTGCTGTGAAATATCCAGCAATAAAAAGGAATTATCGATACATATTAGAACATGAATGAATCTCAAAATCATTATGCCAAGTGGAAAAAAAAAAAAAAGCCAGACCCAAACGACCACACATTGAATGATTTCATTTATGTGAAATTTCCAGAAGAGGTAAATTCACAGAGAAAGAAAGCAGATCAGTGCTTGCCTGGGAGTGACAGCAGAGACCAGCTGCAAACGTGCCACATTTGGTAGTGACAGACAAGTTTTAAACATGGATTTTGTTGATGGCTGTACAGCTCTATACATTTACTAAAAGTCACTGAATTTAAAACAGATGAAATTTACAGTATGCAAAATATTCCTCAATAAAACTCTTTTAAAATATAGTACAGCCCTGAGACCAATGAAAAAGTAGGCCTGGATCAGAGGGTAGATCTTTCAGTCATGTTCATTACGTACGTCATTTTCAGTTCACAGAAACATAATGGAGAAAAAGAACAAATTTCCTTTTTCTTCTGTCTTACTTATCAAAAGCAATTTCTTCAGGTATCTCAAAATTTGAAGCCATAAGTGCCAGATTCTCTTATAATGTGATTTTGAAGTCAGTGTGCCTAGAGGTTAAAGGCGGGGACTATGGGCTCAACCTGTATCTAAAAGCTGCTTTCCGACCTACTAGGCAACCCCGAGCATGCGACTGAATCTGGACCTCTGTTTCTTGTTCCTGTAAAACAAAACTCATACATAGCAGAATTCCCTGGTGGCCCAGTGGAAAAGAATCTGCCTGCCAATGCAGGGGACATGGGCTCGATCCCTGGTCCAGGAAGATCCCAGAGGCCACGGGGAACTAAGCCCATGCACCATAAGTACTGAGCCCACCGGTCACAGCTACTGAAGACCATGTGCCCTACAGCCACGCTCCTCAGCAAGAGAAGGCACCGCAGGGAGGAGCCCGGGCGCCACACCTGGAGAGTAGCCCGGCTCACCGCAGCTAGAGAAAAGCTCACGAAGCGACAAAGACTCAGCACAGCCAAAATAAATAAATAAGCAATTTTTTAAAAAACCTCACACACATCACATGGTCTAACACACAGCAAGTACTCAGCAAATGAATGAGGAAGCTATGATTCTGATTATCAGCGAATCATCATGACCATCAATATCACTGCCCCTCCCTCAGGAAGCGTGAAGTGTGCCTGACCCACACGTGTTCTCAGCATACAGTCAGTGCTCCGTGACTGCTCTGGTCCATTTAATTCAGACTCCCACAGCAGAGGCATCACCAGGGCTCCTTGTGATCCTCATCTGTTATCTTAAGGACTCCGACTTTGAAATAAAGTCCCCAGATCACCTCGCAGGAGAGAACGAAAGCTGTCCCCTCTCCTGGGAAAAGCTAGGAATTTTCCAAGGACACAACACAAAATAAATTTACTAGGTAGGCTTTTGTTATTTGTTTCTAGGAGAACTGGATAAAGAAGAAAACGTCAGCCTTTGCTCAGAGATGCCCAGCAAACAGTGGAAAAGAGCACTAGAAAAATAAAGTCATCTGTCAGAGGAGCTGGTGCAGGTACTTGACCAGACCCTGCCCCAGAGGGTCACCAACACCCACTGAGTGAAGAAGGGGCCCTGGTTCAGTGTGGGCTGCTTTCTCAGTCAACAGCTGGATCCCAGCCAAAAGCAAAACCCCTTTTTTTTATGTTTTGTTTTTTTAATCTATATGAAACGGGAAGGGAAACTGCATGGGAGTGAACTCTAGTCTATAAGACAAGCGTCTTCTGGTTCTCCTTGTCTTCCTTCTGGGCTTGGGGCCGGGGGCCAGAGCCCTGGAAAAGCATCTGTGGTATTGAGAATGAGCTTATGTTCTCTGGGGAAATGCTTGGGGAAAGGCGATAGTTAGGGAGTTTGGAAAGGACATGTACACACTGCTATATTTAAAATGGATAACCAACAAGGACCTACTATATAGCACAGGGAACTTTGCTCAGTGTTATGTGGCAGCCTGGGTGGGAGGGGAGTTTGGGGGAGAATGGACACGTGTATGTATATGAGCTTCCCCGGTAGCTCAGCTGGTAAAGAATCTGCCTGCAATGCAGGGGACCTGGGTTCGATCTCTGGGTTGGGAAGATCCCCTGAAGGAGGGCATGACAACCCACTTCAGTATTCTCGCCTGAAGAATCTCCGTGGAAGGAGGAGGCTGGCAGCTTACAGTCCATGGGGTCGTAAAGAGTCAGACGCGACCGAGCGACTAAGCACAGCACATATGCATACTGAGTCCCTTCACTGCTCACCTGAAACCATCACAACACTGTTAATCAGCTACACCTCAGTACAAAATAGAAGCTTAAAGAGGCGCCAGGTGAGCCACTTCATCACCAATGACTGGAAACGTACGATGGTTACACCTGCCCAGCCCGCGTCCCTCTCCACTGACCCACCAGCGCACACAGCCCCTAAAGAACCCAAGCCTTCCAGCACATCCCTCTGGCCGACACCTCAGAGAACATCTGGGAAGAGACACCCACAACACGACCGAGGGGCAAGTGGCCTTCAGTCTCCACACTTGCTGGTCAGCCACAAAAGCCCCAAGAACTCAAAGTCTTCGTAGGAACTATGTCATGGGACTTACCTATCAAGAGGGCCACTTTAACTCAGCATCCAAGACGACCTCATGGCCTCTATGGGGCTTCTCTTGCTCATTTTTCATTTACTTATTCTTGGCTGTGCTGGGTCTTTGTTGCTGCGTGAGCTTTCTCCTGTTGCAGTGAGCAGGGGCTACTAAGTTATGGTGTGCAGGAGTCTTCTCATTTCCACGGTTTCTCTTGTTGGGGAGCATCAGCTCTAGAGCATAGCCTCAGTAGTTTTGGCACACGGGCTTAGCTGCTCTGTGGTGTGTGGGATCTTCCAGGACCAGGAACTGAACTCGTGTTCCCCGCACTGGCAGGCAGATTCTTATTCACTGGACAGTCAAGGAAGTCCTCCTGCTCATCCAAATAGCAGTAAAATAACAGCAACAAAAATAATAAGGAAAGAAACTTCCCCACATTAAATGAGGGCCGGATATAAATGCCCTGAAATCTGAATGGATGATGCTCCTGGCATTCTGGATCTGTCCTTGAGCGTTGTCTCTATTTCGCTTTTCCACCGCGACGGCAGAGAACTTGAAAGCTGAGAAGGCCCACAGGGGACCAGAGAAGTGAAATAACTTACCCAAAGTCACAGAACATAGAAGCAACCAAGCCAAGGCTAACACCAAACCTCTTCCACACAAACTGGGAAACACTGTTGTTCTGAATTACAATCCACCCTCTCCATGAAAGCACATGTCCCTGACCCAGAAAGTGCTCACAGGGGGACTATAAAGAGAGCTGATGCCAAGGTTCAAATCTAGTTCCGCCCCGTACCAAAGTGTGTGACTGCAGGCAACTTCCTTAACCTCAGTTTTCCCATCCATCATAGGAGCCTGACAAGCACTAACCCTGTAGGCTATTCTGAGAATGAAATGTAACAACATGGTCTCTAAAATAGTACCTGATGTAAGCAGTATAAAACTCAAGATCATCACCATTCTGAAACAGAGGGGAAGTGAAAGTGGAAATGGGGATTAAATGGAAAAAAAAAAAAAAGTGAATGTGTGATCATTAAGTAAGTAGAACACGTTGCGACCATTTAACTTCAAAAAATTGAGACACACCAAGAGTCATGTTGACAGTAGCTAGTGGGGGGTACTTCCCTGGTGGTCTAGTGGCTAAGACTCTGAGTTTCCAATGCAGGGTGCCAGGGTTCAATCTCTTGTCTGGCAACTAGATCCTACATACCCAAACTAAAGAGTTCACATGCTGCAACCAGGATCTGATGCAGCCAAATAAATATACATTAAAAAAAAAAAAAACACCAGCAGCTGCCAGGAAAATGAAAGCAAAACAAGGACATGTTTACTAAAGGTACAAAATGACTCCAATTATGTTAAATGATCATACCTATACCCACACATTCATACACACTTCAGAAAGAGAGTGAAAGAAAATAGATAAATGAAAATAAATGAAACATTCTGCCATTCTCTGAGCCATGGGATTATGGTTGACTTTCATTATCTTCTCTGTTTTCCAAGTTTTCACTCTGCAGACATGTACTACTTTAGAAATCAACATAAAGGCGAGTTTTAAAAATTGTATTTAAAGAAGATACTTGACCCCAGGCCAAGTCTCAAATGGCTGAAGGGCTGTTATAGAGCAGCTGCAATGGGGTGGGTGGAGCCCTAAGAAGCCAGGCCTGTGTTCAGGCCTGTATTTGGGAGGGAAGCCCCAGAGATGGAGATGGGGGACTCTCAAACCACCAAGCAAATGTGAAATTTGATGCCTGAAGTAACAGGTCAGGGACCAGGAGAACTCTTTAATAGGAACAAATTTCAAAAAGAAAAGAAAATGGGAGTGATGACTTCGGCAGTCCCTAGTTAAAAAGAGAGATATGAAAGCCTGGGAAAGGGGGGGAATGAGAAAAATTCCGGAGAAAGCTAACCAGCAGCCAGTTGTCTTTCTCTGGCTGAGACAGATCAGTCGCCAGAACTAAAGAGAAAAGATCAAAATGGCTGTAAAAAAAAAAAAAAAAAAAAATGGCTGTAAAAAGGAACAGTGGGCCCCTACTGGGGACAAGGCTGGAACAAGCCACCTGGGCTTGGTGTTTCCAGCTGCTCTCCCAGTCTAAGACCATCCCCCATCCTCAGTGAGGACCAAGAATGCCCTTCTTTCCAGCAGCCAGATGGGAGACGTGCACCTGCTGACTCTGGGACCGCTGACACAGACATAAGCCAGAGAGCCCAAAAGAACTTCCCGCGGGGCCTAAGGAGATTGCGTTAGCCTGCAGTCTTTCTCTACACATCTTCCTGGCCTGTTTTTAGTCTCCAGTTCTTCAGCTCGAGTTCTCGATTTCTTGTTGCTCATGTGAAGGGCAGACAAATGGGACAGAAGAACAAGACACACAGAACAGGTGGCAAAGGACAGCATCGCCCCACCCAACATCTCCTGTTCAGCGTCTCCCTCTCCCCTGAGAAGCCTCCAACCTTGCGATCAGCTGAAGCAGAGCACATCCTCCCCCCTGCCCCAACCCCAGCATCTCTGCATCTTTCCCCCACACCGCTCTTGGTGTGCTCAAGAAGGGCCGCTATCTAGGATCACTGCATGTCAAGGTTCATCCAGACCACTCACCAAGTTTCCCTATTTCACAGATGAGAAAAAGGAGGCAGAAAAAAGAGGATTCTGTGTCTGAGCCTATCAAAGTCAGATGAGATAACACACTATCCCCAGACCATCTGATTCATGGCCTTGCCCGAGGTCACAAATCTGTGTAGTGAAAGAACCAGGACAAGAAGGTTGTTAGCCTGCTGCCTGCCCCTTCTCTGGCCTGTGAACTGGACTGCACTCTCCACTGCTCACTGTAAAAGCTCCAGCCCAATTCCAGGCTCCTCCTGGGAAGACATCAATGAAGAAATAATCCAGAAGGTAACTCAAATCCAGGTGTAATAGACAGGAGTGACGCTCCTTCTAAAAGGACAACTATAACAGAAATGTCTCAGTCCAAGAAGTGGCCCTACAAGGGTGGACTGTTAGCACCTGTGATGACCTATGGATGAAACATTATGAATATCTGCACAAAGTATCATCCCCAAATATCAATATATATGAATAAAAGTATTATTAATTACTCAATTGTTTTAAAATGTGCCTACAAATTTTTTGAGATTCCTCCCTCTAGAAGATGGAGCTTAAACTCCCTCCCTCTCCCTAAGTGTAGACAGGACTCAGTGATTTCTCTTCTAATGAACAGAATATGGAAAGGAAAAAAAGAGTAATTTAACAGCAGCAAAATCTGACAGATACCACCTCATGACCAAGCGATCGAGGTTAACATCACCAGTGGTGAATCACGCTGATGTCATGTACTTCCTGACCTGATACAATGACCAGGACATATCACTTCTATTTCACTCATTGCTATAATCTATAACCTCAAACTAACCACAAGAAAACACTAAACAAACCCAAATCAAGGGACAGTCTGCAAATTACCTGATCACTACTCTTCGAAAAAGTGTCAAGGTCATGGAAGGCAAGGGTAGATAAAACTGAAGGAGAATAACCACACACGACAATTAAATGCAATATGAATCGGATCCTGAAACAGAAAAGAATATTAGTAGAAAACGTGGGGGAATCTGAAGTCTCAATAAAGTCTACAGTTAGTAATTAAAGTCAAGAGCATTGTAAACGTCTTAGTTTTGACAAAGGCACCATGGTTACATAAAATGTTAATACGAGGGGAAGGCAAGTGAAGGATGTGCAAAGATTGTCTATACTATCAACATATAACTATTTGCAGACTCTTCTGTAAATCGAAGAATATTTCAAAACAAAACTGATGCTTCAGGAAGCTGCACTGTGCTTACGCTAAAGGCTTCAGGTCCCCACAAAACCCCTAGGAGTCTGAGAAGCTACACATCTCTCAGCTGTCACCTCTTGCCTAACACCATAGCCGTGACAATGACACATCATCAAGAAATGGCACGCAGCATCCTAATTATTCAGCTGCTTTACCCCGCAGACCCTTTCTAAACTCCATTCTGATAAGGAGAGGGATGAAAACAGCGCTGAGGCTCTGAGCACGGCGAGGCTCCAGCTTGTTGCTTCTGGTCCCATCACTCAGCACTTTGCTAGTTTCCAACACAGGATGAGTTACTGACACACCCAGAGGACACATTCTGAGTGTGCATCAGTATTAATTCATTTACAGAGAGGGTTTTGCTTCCCTTCCTCTCCTTCTAGAAACAGCCTGATTTAATACTTCATGCTCCCTCAGAGATAAGCTGTCACTAAACCTTCAACCATCCATGACTGAGAAGATAAAATCTTCCCAATAACCTTGAAGGAAAACATTTAAAAGTTCTCATCATCTAAATATATGCATTTTATTTCATAGTCCAGTTCTATAATCTTTGGGTGAGGCTCTTTTGTTTCTTCTTTATTTTTAAGATGCAATGAGGGATTTGTTTGGTGGGCCAGTGGTTAAGAATCTGCCGGCCCAGGCAAGGGACACGGGTTCAATCCCTGGTCCGGGAAGATTCCACATGCCGAGGAGCAGCTAAGCCCATGTGCCACGACCACTGAGCCTGCACTCTACAGCCTGAGAGCCGCAACCTCGGAGCCTGCGTGCTGCAACGGCTGAAGCAAGCCTGCACACCCAGAGCCTGCGCTCCACAAGAGAAGCCACCACAACGAGAAGCCCACACACCACGAGAGAAAGCCCGCAAGCAGCAGCCAAGGCCCGGCACAGCCAAGGATGAGGAAATAAAAAGACATAGAAGACACACCGCTTGTACCAATGCCCACAAGTTCACCACCCCTCCTGTATCCACATGCTTTTTCAACATTATGTGGCTTCCTCCACCAAGCGTGCGGGGGTAGGGAGCACTATTTTCCCTACCCCTAGAAGTTGGGCTGGTCTTGTAACTTGCTCTCACCAATAAAATGTGGCAGAATTGACAGCATGCTGGTTTTGAAGCTGGGCCCAAGAGGCTTTGTCTCTTTTCTGCTCACTCTCCTGGAACAGTCACAAGACCAAGCCAGGGCTAGTGGGCTTTAGGATGAGAAAACTCGTAGCATGAAGATGAGGTCTCATGGCTAGACCCCAGCCAACCCATCAGCCGACTCAGATACATGAGCAATTGCAGCCAAGAACAGAACTGCCCACCTGACTGAGGCCACCTGCTGCTGCTAAGTCACGTCAGTCATGTCCGACTCTGTGGGACCCCACAGATGGCAGCCCACCAGGCTCCCCCATTCCTGGGATTCTCTAGGCAAGAACACTGGAGTGGGTTGCCATTTCCTTCTCCAATACATCAAAGTGGAAAGTGAAACTGAAGTTGCTCAGTCGTGACCCCATGGACTGCAGCCTACCAGGCTCCTCCATCCATGGGAGTTTCCAGGCAGGAGTACTGGAGTGGGGTGCCATTGCCTTCTCCAGAGGCCGCCTGAGCCCAGCCCAAACTGCTGACCAGCAGAGTCACAAGCTACATAAATAAAGTCACTTAATTTGGGGATAGTTTATTGCACAGTAAAACCTAGCCAATACAATGGAAGTGTGCAATTTTAATGCTATTAATTTTTCTGATCTTAAAAGTATTACATACTTATTGGGAAAAGCTTAGGAAAAACAGAAAAGGAGAAAATTACCACCCTTATGGCAGAAAGTGAAGAGGAACAAAAAGCCTCTTGATGAAAGTGAAAGAGAGAGCGAAAAAGTTGGCTTAAAGCTCAACATTCAGAAAACGAAGATCATAGCATCCAGTCCCATCATTTCATGGGAAATAGATGGGGAAACAGTGGAAACAGGGTCAGACTATTTTGGGGGGCTTCAAAATCACCACAGATGGTGACTGCAGCCATGAAATTAAAAGACGCTTACTCCTTGGAAGGAACGTTATGACCAACCTAGACAGCATATTCAAAAGCAGAGACATTACTTTGCTGACTAAGGTCCATCTAGTCAAGGCTATGGTTTTTACTGTGGTCATGTATGGATGTGAGAATTGGACTGTGAAGAAGGCTGAGTGCCCAAGAATGGATGCTTTTGAACTGTGGTGTTGGAGAAGACTTGAGAGTCCCTTGGACTGCAAGGAGATCCAACCAATCCATTCTGAAGGAGATTGGCCCTGGGATTTCTTTGGAAGGAATGACGCTAAAGCTGAAACTCCAGTACTTTGGCCACCTCATGTGAAGAGCTGACTCATTGGAAAAGACTCTGATGCTGGGAGGGATTGGGGGCAGGAGGAGAAGAGGACGACTGAGGATGAGATGACTGGATGGCATCACTGACTCGATGGATGTGAGTCTGAGTGAACTCCAGGAGTTGGTGATGGACAGGGAGGCCTGGCTGTGCTGTGATTCATGGGGTCGCAAAGAGTCGGACACAACTGAGTGACTGAACTGAACTGAACCCCTAATTTAGCAGTACAAAAAAACCAATACTCTGGTATATTTCTTTCCAATCTTCAGTGCGTATGAGTGAATGAAAATGGGATCAGTTTCGTTATGATTCTATATCTTGCTTCTCCCCCACAAATATTCTAGAAGTTTTTATTCTGTGAAAACAATTTTTAATAATTTAATAATATTATCATAGATGTACAATTTATAAATCACAGTGGCTCAGAGGATAAAGAATCTGCCTCCTCTGGTGACTCAGATGGTAAAGAATCTGCCTACAATGCAAGAGACCCGGGTTCAATCCCTAGATAGGGAAGATCCCCTGGAGACGGGAATGGCAACCCACTCCAGTACTCTTGCCTGGAGAATCCCATGGACAGAGGAGCCTGGTGGGCTACAGTCCACGGAGTCACAAAGAGTCAGACACGACTGAGCAACTAACTTGCACAATTTCACTTTCACAGTTTAAACCTGTGCCATATATTTTGTAGTTACTGTAAAATGAATAAAGTTATTTTTTCATTATTATAAATAATGCTGTTCACTGGAGCACAGAAACTAGCCCCCTGCACACATAGCACGCTCGCTTTCGGGCAGAGATCCATTGTGTTCGGTTCACCCCGTGGTCTACCGTGTTTCCAGAGTCTGGGCAGGCGGGGCTCTCCCCAGCGAAAGAAAGAGAGGAAACTCTTGATTAGTCTAAGCTGCAGGCTAAATCCTTCTTATCACCAGTTACTGTATGGTCCATTTAATGCCATTCTGGTCTGTGAGACAGGAGAAGTCTTCTGGGAAGCTTTGGAAAAAGTTTTCCTGATAGAAAGACATCTGTGCAGGAAAGAAAGGTCCCTTTTCTCAGCTCCACCTATCAGTGTGTGAGAAAGTATTGCCTGGAACTGATGCTGCCCTTTGTGACCATCAGGAGCTACACCTGAGGGGAAGAGTCAACAGGTAAATATAACCAAGCAGGAAGAGGAAAGAACCCATGTCCTTTTGGCTGGGGCTGAGTCACTGAATTCCCTGGAAACACGCCACCGCTCACAGCAAGACAATAAACCTGAATCTCTTCTTGCTTAAAGCATTCTTAACCAGATTTTCTGTTTCCTGAGGGCAAAGGGACAGAGACTCTTTAAACACTGTAGCAATGGACCTCTTCTTCAGCACTCTAGGGGCTTATATAAAATCTATAAAAATAACTGGGTGAAAGGACAAATATAAAGTACTCAATATTCTAACATCCAGACCACTGATGTAGTTCTCACTTGTTGCAATTTTTAAAAAAAAAATCTCCTAGTAACTTCCTTTATTCACCTAAGTCACCTAAGTCCAAGGATGTGAGAGTTTTTCTTTGGGTTTTGTGTTTTTGGCACTACTGTGATTGGGAGCATTTTCCCATTACAGCCAACAGACTGTTGCTGATCCATAATACTGGTATTATTTCTTAGGTATATACTCACAAGTTTACTGATGTCTCATTAATTCCAGGAGTATCACCATCTGGAATGTTTTTATTGGTATATAATTACTTTGCTTATTAAAAAAAAACCTTTCTTATTGTCAGCTACACTTTAAATACACGTTTCATGCTTTACTGCCCAAGCAAGCGATGCCAGAACAATAATGAATATCATCTTCGGTTTTTCAAACTGAAATCGCTAGTGCTTCCCACTAAGCAAGATGTTAGATGCTAGTTTAAGATACATGTACATGTGTGGATCCACACACATACATTTTTATTTTTTGGTGTATCCTTAGATAGAAATGATCCAAGGAAACATCTTATTTCTCTAAGAATTTTATTTTCTAAGTTAAGAATGGGTGTGCACAGTATGGTCTGTCGTACTGGAATTGACTTGGTCTAATTTACAGACTTCCTAAAAAAACTTCTTTATATTTCTGACATAAAATGTGATGCCAACATCTTGAATGATTCTTCTCATTAGACTTTTCCTTTCCATGTCCTTTATCAGGTTTTTTAAATCACATGACTAGGGTAGCTCTTCTATTTGAGAATGATAGCAAATATGCAACATGGAAATTACCTGATATTTGGAAATTCAAATAAGGTCCTAAGTAAAATTGCCTTAGGAACCCATTACCTCGTGGCGAGAGAGGAAAAACCCCAGCAGATCATGGTAAACAGTTTGGAAAGAAGGAAGGAAGGACCGTCACTGAAACGCTGGAATTACTGACATTTCTAGAGCTGCTGCTAGACGAAAAACTATAGAATACTTGCCTGGTGTTGGGACTTAGCTCTGCCTTTTTGTTGTTTTGTTTTATTTTGTTCCATTGCACCAGAGACACTTCTCCATGTTCCAGACTGGATTACTTAGGAGGGCAAAGAAACCCTTAGTTTCTCCATGTGGAAACACAGAGCCAAGCACCTGTCCATTTCTCACCATCTCCATATGTATCAATCACATACTTTCACAATAATGTTGTAAAATAAGCGATACAGACACACCACTGATACACAATAATAAGTGCTGACAGCTCCTACTGTTGGATATGGTGATCAGATTAGGTAGCTCTCCTGATCTTGGCTGGAATTACTTACCCTGGTATAATTGTTACCCTGGAGTCAGCTGGCTCTTCACTGATTTAGGAAGTTCTTGGCTAGGAAAATTAGGGTCATTTGGCTCTGTTCTGAAAATATTCTCATGGTAATGATGGAAGCACAGCAGAGCAAGCAGAAACACTTAATGCCTCTTGAGGCCTGGGCTTGGAGCTGAAACACCATTCATCACTACTACAGCACTCTGATGCTGCTGCTGCTGCTGCTGCTAAGTCACTTCAGTCGTGTCCGACTCTGTGCCACCCCATAGACGGTAGCCCACGAGGCTCCCCCATCCCTGGGATTCTCCAGGCAAGAACACTGGAGTGGGTTGCCATTTCCTTCTTAAAGTGAAGTTGCTCAGTCGTGTCCGACTCTTTGCAACCCCAAGGACTGTAACCCACCAGGCTCCTCTGTCCATGGGATTCTCCAGGCAAGAATACTGGAGTGGGTTGCCATTTCCTTCTCCACATGGCCGAAGCGAAAATCACAAGGCCAGGCCAGATTCAAGGGGTGAGGAAATGGAGTCTGGAACTGAAAAGAGGAGCGGTGAGAACTACCCATGCTTGCGATCAGCCGCATCTCCTCTGCCTTCGGCTCTCTGCGTCTAAACATTAGTGACAGACACCACATCCTTTCCACTCACATCTCGCCACCACGACATTTGCCCATAAATCACCCTTTCCCCCAAGAAGAGATAGGCTGTTTTTTCGTCCCAACACTTTAGCCGTCTCAGGGACCCAAGGAAGCAGCTAGGCTTTCTGCTCAGGGGAAGGAACAAGAACTGCTAAGTGAGCTGGTAAAAAGTTGTCCCAGAGGAGAGGGCAGGGAGGTGAGAGAACAGAGACTCTGGCAGACCACAGAGACATGGCTCGGCATGGCTCATGCAGAGTGGCTGCTGGGGCCCCGTGTTCTGCATCTCTGCCTGTCAGTGAGTTAAGAACACAGGAAAATTAAGTTTAGGGCTACAGAGTACTCCCCTTAGAGGTGGAGCTTCTCCCTGTCAGCAGTATGTGTCAAGATGGGCAAGTTTGAGTTAAAGGCTGTGCAGTCACTAGCTGCCTGATCTTGGGGGGCTCTAGACCTCTTGTTCTTGCTGTTTAGTCATTAAGTCGTGTCCAACTCTTTCTTGACTCTATGGACTGTAGCCCTCCAGGCTCCTCTGTCCACGGGATTCCCAGAACATGGACAAGAACACTGGAGCGGGTTGCCATTTCCTTCTCCAGGGATCTTCCCAACCCAGGGATCACACACGAGCCTCCTCTGTCTCCTGCACTGACAAGTGGATTCTTCACCACCGAGCCACCTGGGCAGCCCCCAGACCTCTCAGCACACTGATTACAAGCAAGGGGTTGGGTAAGTCTCAACCTTTCAGCACCAACATTCCATGGCTGTGGATTTTGTTACCAAGCTGAACTCTCTTCATATATACTCTCTCTTCAGGTCAACCTGTAGTACAACTGGTTACAATTTTAAAGATCAGAGGAACACTACCAACAGCATAACCTTAAATCCAACCTCTCAAGATATGGGTTCTGCCATCCTAGATGATCAAAAGCTGCCAAAGGACCATCGTATAAAGGAAACCAAAAGTGTATATTTTTCAGGGCAGTGCAGGTTCACTTTTGATTGAAGAAAGACTCAGATTTATTTTAAGCAATTAACACTGCTGATTTTTTTCACATTGAGAATTACTATTATCTCCCCCATTTCAGTTATTTTTTAAAAATTCAACGTATTTTTTGAATAGGTGATACATGGACATGGAACTAAACTCGTAAGTTATAAAATAATACAAAGTAAAATGTAGGCTTCCATAGCATTCTTATTCCTAAAATACTCAATTACCCTCCCCCCAGGGACAACCATAGCTATCAGTATCCTATACATAGAATAAGTGCAAGCATTTGTATATCATGTGTGTACACTTGGGCAGACACACACACATACACACTCTTCCTTTTAAAAACTAATAAATGGCATTATACTAAAAATATTGTTTTACATCTTATTTTTTTCCCTTTTAATGGCATATATTGGGCATTATTCCACATAGAGCTGCCTCATTCTTTTAAAAGACTGTATTATATTCTGTTGTATGGCCATTCTATTGCTCAACCAGTTCTCATAATGAATATTTAGATTATTTCCAATATTTTGGCATTTCAAACAAAGCTACTCTGAGTAACTTTATACACCAGCTATTTTGCATAGATGCAAGCGTACCTAAGGATAAATTCCTGCAAGAGGAATTCCTCTACCTGTTGATAACTGTGTGAGTTTCCCTGGAAGCTCAGCTGGTAAAGAATCTGCCTGCAATGCAGGATACCTGGGTTCAATTCGTGGGCTGGGAAGATCCACTGGAGAAGGGATAGGCTACCCACCCCAGTATTCTTGGGCTTCCCTGGTGGCTCAGACGGTAGTGTCTGTAGCTTGGACAGATAAAGCCAAACCACTTCCAGATCAGATGATGGCAAATTATGATCCACAGGCCAAATCCAGCCATGAGCTAAAGATATTTTTGCATTTTTAAAGAGCTACTTTTTTAAAGAGGAAGAGGAGGAAGTGGTGGGTGGGGAAGAAAGTTTGACAGTGACCTCACATGACCTTTAAAGCTTCAAATATTTACTATTGGGTTCTTTACAGAAAAAGTTTGTTGACCCCTTCTCTTGGGCAACTTATATTCCCACTAGCAATTTGTGATGAGTGTTTCTCCACTATTTCAGTTTTAATCTTTGGTCAAATTAAGATTTAAAATAATGCTTCGGGTTTTGTTTCAGTTGAAGAAAAATTTGAAGGACCTGTAATACTTCACACACTGGCACTATGGTCTTTCCAGGAGAAAAACATAGCTTGTCAAATATCAGCTGACACTTGAATTGCTCCTGATTCACTCTGTTGACAAACTCGAGGCAGATTTAGGACTAGAACCTGGGTCTTCTGCCTCCCGGTCTTACACACCTTTCTCCTAAACCACAATTTTCACATGTCCCGAATCCCAAAACTAATCAAGAGAACAACTGGTCCAACCAACACCCCAGCCCACTCTCTACCTTCCCCATCTCACTGGGGTCCAATCTGTTTATTTCTCATCCAAAATGTGTTTTCAGTCCTCTTCACTGGGTTGGGGGTACGGCAGGGGATGACACCAAGAACAAAATAGGAAACCTTCTCTCTTCTAAGTACCTAGAGAATTCCAAATTCATAAAGGACCAAACCCAACCATCCATGCATTCTAAATGTGTCTTTTTTCCACCACTCTTTATAAATAGCCTCTACCTCACTCACTCTATTTACGCTTCCAGAGTCTGGCTGCTCCTGTAGTGCCTGTGGTGGAAACACACACAGGAGTTTTCATAGACACTTAAGAATTCATGAACAGAGGAGCTTGGCAGGTTACATTCTATGGGGCTGTAAAAGAGCCAGACACGACTTAGCGACTAAACACACACACACAAGAATTCATACGCTGTGTTAGTTAATTTTACGTTGTCAACTTGACTGGGTTAAAAGAAGCCCAGAGAGCTGGTAAAATATTATTTCCGGGTGTGTCTGTGAGGTTGTTTCTGGAAGAGGTGAGCATTTGAACTGACGAACTGAATAAAGCAGATGGCCCTCCCCAGAGTGAGTGGCCACATGCCAATCAACTGAGGGCCCGCACAGGGTGAAAAGGCAGATGGAGGGCCAGTTCCCTCCCTGCTCGAGCTGCGACATTCATCTTCTCCGGCTCCGGGATATCACATCGGAACTTCTGATCCTCTGGATTTCAGACTCAGATCAGAATTTATACTACCAGCAGATTCTCAGGCCTTTGGGATGGGACTGAATGATACCACTGGCTTTCTTGGTTCTCCAGCTTACAGACAGCAAACCATAGACTTTCTCGGCCTCTATAACCACATGAGCTAATTTTTATAATAAATCTCTTGTATATATATTTATACATATCCTATTCATCTGGTTCTCTAGAGAACCCTAATATATCTGCTTGCATGGAATTTGAGGGCCAAGTAAACGTCAACGGCCCTGGATATGGAGCAAGAAAAACATCTCATCTCCGTCAGATCCAGCCTTCGCCTTCCTCTGCCCTCCCTGCTCTCCTAGGATTCAGCACTCATCTTTCTCCAGTGTGCCAGGCACTGCTCTCTTGCCCCCATGACTGCTCACCCACAACTTCAGATGGGAGCCAGCCTCATTAAGCACCACCCGCCACGTGGATGCAACACAGCTGCTGGCGGAGATCCGCCAGCCTCCGCGGCACAGATACCCAGACTCTGGTCTGTGCCTGCTGAGCACTATCGTTTCCAGCTAGCCCTGTGGCTAAATCTAAACGATTCTCGAGTTGGAAATGCTTCCTGTAGTCCTCCCAACATCATAAAAGAAAATGCATTTGAGAGCAGTCACCACTGATAATAGCTTTAATAAATACATTCCGTCCTATTTTCAACTAAGATTTTAGCTTTCACCCAGCAGGGCTTTAATGGAAGTCCTAAGCCGGAGAGCAGCTCATTGAAAATGGAGAATATCTTTTTTAATGAACCAAATAGAAGGACTTTTGTTGCCATCCTAGGTTTTCTTTTTCAAGTCTTCCTGGCCCTCATCATTCTGAAACGCAGTTGAAGATGATTCTTTTCCCTCACAACACCATGTACTCCCTCCCCTCTGCTAATTCCTACCTCCAATTTGTATTCTGTTATAGAGTCGGACACGACTGAAGCGACTTAGCAGCAGCATAAAGCTTTTTAATAGGACTAGTAATATAAGAAAGAAACTAAGTAGTAGGTAGAATATTTTGTTCCTTATAATAGGCTGTGGTCAAAAAAATCATGCAAGTTCTCACCAGGATGCCAAGAAGGGAGACATATACGCCAAGAAGGTTCCACAAGGGGACTCGGATGTGATCTCTCTCTGCCGATACCTCAAAATAACCTCTTAAGGTTCTGGCAGCAGGCTCTGCATAATACCACGTCTCTATCAATCAGCTCAGTCATGCAGATATGATTTAGTTAGCTCCCAGGACAACAGGATGTTTGGCTGATGTTTGGAGACAAATGAGGAGGCCGGTCCTAGAGACTGCCTAGCTCCACACTGAGGCTCAGAGGGACTAGCCTGCCTTCTACACTAAGCTGTCAGCTCCCTGGCTTGTATGGACATTTTTAAGGTGCTAGATTGAAGACCAGAGGAGGAGAGGGAGGCAGAGGATGAGACAGTTAGGTGGCATCACCAACTCAATGGACATGAATTTGAGCAAACTCTGGGAGATAGCGGAGGACAGGGGAGCCTGGCGTGATGCAGTTCACGGGGTCACAAAAGGTCGGACATGACTGAGCGACTAAACAACAACATTAACCCATTAAAGGAGTGAGCATGAGATGGCGTGGTTGAAGCAGGCCCTCCCACAGTCGTGCAATGGTGGAGGTCAAAGCTGCCCCGGGGGTTATGAAGAAAAGCACTAAGCTAAAATGACACAGCACAGAACAGTGAGTCAAACAGGGCGGATATGTGTATATAAACACATACTTGTTTACATATACATATATTTGTGACATGCCACATGGTTAGTGGCTTTCTCTCAAAATTTTATTCATTCATCTGTTCACTCATTCAGCAAACAGATACTGAGGGCTCACTGAGTGCCAGGTATGAATACTAAGAACTAGGGAAATGATGGTAAACTAGATAACTTCTTATGGAGCTTACACTCTAGTGTTTACAGCTTAGCTAAGAAAGAAATTTATAACTAATGCCCATTAAAAGAAAAAAAAACCAAGTAGTTGGGAAAAGTTGATATTCTGGACAATTGAGAATTATCATATATACCATAAATGGATTCTCAGCTCACAAATAAGTAGACTTACCTATAAGTAGTCTACTTACAACTGAGTAAATCAAAATAACAGTTCTGCTCATTCCAGGAAAAAAAAATGTTTCTTGAGGACAAGCTGCGTGCTAGTCACTGAGTTGAAAGCTGGATTACAAAAATGACTGATAAAGTGGTCCAGTGGCTAAGACTCTGTGTTCCCAGTGCAGGGGCCTTAGGTTCAATCCCTGGTCAGGGAACTCGATCCCACGTCACAACTAAAGATCCCACATACTGCAACGAAGATCCAAGATCCTGCATGCCCCAACTAAGATCCTGCACAGCCAAATAAACCAAAACAAATTTTACTTAAAATACTATAAAAATAAAATTAAAATAAATATTTTTAAAAAAAGAATGGGAGGGAGGAAAGACATAAGGTTTGGAAAGAGGGCAACACTTAAGACTATGAGCAGAGTCTTAAAGAATGTTGAGTAAGGCAGTGCCCAGCAGGCAAGGGGTTGGGAAGTTCACTTCAGATGGAGGGAAGAGAATGCACATTCCCAAGAGAAAACAGTGCCGTCAGAGGGAGCAGACAGTGCATCTGGGCAGTGGCTGAAGATAAGCCTAGAAAAGGAAACAGAACCCACATCGAGAGCGGCTCTGTACACCCTGACGACACAGCTGCACTTTATCTGGCAAGCAGTGGAAAGCCTCTGCTGTGTTCTGAACACAAATGGATTAAACGATTAGATTTATCTGTTGAAATATTTCTCAGGCTGAAGTGGTATGCACGTCACTCATTTCTGAAGGTGTGGCTGAGGGTATAAGACTGGAGGAAGGGAGAATGGGGCAGGAGAGCAATGATGCCGTGGCAGGAGGATAATGACCATCATCTGTTCTTAGCTTGATTGCAAGCCAAAGGGAGTGTAACTGAAAACTAAAGAAAGATATCCAAGAAGAGGCCATCCATTAAAGTCTGTCCAGACTCTTCATTAAAGCAAAACAGAACAAAAAGCAACCTAGCATCACATCACAAGATGAATAAAACTGCCGGTGCCTTTAGACCTGTTAACTGCATCGAGAGATTCCCAAGAAAAGAATATTGATGAGAGTAAAACAACTTTGTGCAAAGATGTTTTTAAGTCTACTACTCAAATAGCCAACAAATGAAAATAATCCAAATGTCTAAAAATAAGCAACAGTTTAAGTCAGCTGTCATCAACATGACTAAGTACCAAATAAATATTAAATACAGCCATAACTAAAAAAAAATAACTTATAACTAAATGCATGAATAAATACATAAAAGAAAACAAAAAATATATAGCTGTAACTATCCCCATACACTATGTGAGGGGCAAGCTTCAGAATAAGATACATACAATGCTTATAACCATAAGTGCCCAGTATGTGTCAGGCCTAATGCTAAGTTCTGAGAATCCAAAAATAACACTGGGAAAGCCAAACTCAGACAGTTTTAGCAATGCAAGAAATTCCAGACAAAGCTGGTCACCTCATGGTGCAAGAGAGAAGACTTGCCCAGCTCAGAGCCAACGCATAAACACAATACGATTGTGGGCATTCAAATCAGCAGAAGAACTCAGTTACAAATCTGATCACCCCCAAACACGCACCTATTGATTTTATTAGCTTACCCTGGACATGAAGACAAAAACTGTGAGACTTATGATGTGTGCGTGTGTGCTAAGTGGCCTCAGTCAGGTTGGACTCTGAGATGTTATAGACTATAGCCTGCTAGGTTCCTCTGTCCATGGGATTCTCCAGGCAAGAATACTGGAGTGGGTTGCCATGTCTTCCTCCAAGGGATCTTTCCGACCCAGGCTTCAAACCCCTGTTGCCTGAAGCTCCTCCCTGCCGGTAGACTGTTTACTGCTGAGCCACCGGGGAAGCCTGCGTAACCTATAATGAAGAACACTCAAATCCCCAAGACCTTGGTTTGAGAGACAAAGATTTAAAAGTAAGAGGGTGGCAGTGGAAAGGAAAGACAACAAAGATTCATCCAACAGTATTCAGCTCCTGAGGAGGATTGAGAGAAAAGAACCAGATATGCTGTCAAAAGACTGAAGCCTCCACAACTGGGAGAATGGTCATGGGGTTCCCTAAAACAAGAGACCCAAAGAGAAGATAAAGTTTGAGAGTAAAAACTAAGCTTCATTGTTGTTGACATTCAATGTTCCTCATTTGGGAAACGAGAGAGAGAAGTATGCAGGACTGTGCTAGAAAATCACTTCTGGAGATTTGGAGCCATAGGGTAGAGATTCAGAATCCAAGTTATTCTTATGGAGACAGCTGAAACCAGAAATGAATACTGGACCACACGCATGAACGTATCTACCTAACACTCCTAAAATGGAGAAGATACACCTCTTTTAGCCCCTCAAATATTCAAGCATCTACTCACTTTCAAAGTAGTAGTGCTATCAAATCAATAAAATAAGTGGAGTAGAGATGTTTGGATAGCATCACCGATTCAGTGGACATGAACTTGGGCAAACTCCGGGAGACAGTAAGGGACAGAGAGGCCTGGTGGGCTGCAGTCCACGGGGTCACAAAGAGTCAGACACAACTAGGCGACTCAATAACAACAACAAAATGGAATAAAGAATGACAATACAATAACCTGTGGAATAAAGGATCAGTCTACACACAGAGTAGATACACCGATCTATTTTTCCACGAGAACCATTCTCTACTTTTATGGTGAACATAATTTGGAAACATGGTTTGATTAATAACAATTAATATGAGGGACTTGTCTGGTGGTCCAGTGGCTAAGGCTCCGCATTCCCAGTGCAGGAGGCTGGGGTTCAATCCCTGGTCAGGGAGCTAGATGCCACATTAGTTGTGGCATGCACAACCAGGAGTTTGCATACTACAACTAAAACACCCTGTATGCTACAACTAAGATCTGCTGCAGCCAAATATATATATATATATATATATTTTAAGTAATAATAATTAACATGAAAGCTAACTTTTTCTGTAGCCATATATTCAGAACCACCCTCCTACTAAAAGGACTGTGGGACTATGTCTTAGGTAAATTTCTAACAACATATCTGGAGGATAGCAAACATTTAATATTTATGAAAGAAATTTTGCAAACCAAGGACTACTTTGTATGGTTCTCAAACATGAGGAAGTTGCAGAGTGCGATATATGAGAGCATTTGAGTGTATGTACATACTACTGAGTTCTCCTGCTGAAAACAATCTGGACTGCCAAAGTGGAGGTGGGTGCTTTCACTCATTTGAAATCTACAATTACTCATATGTAAATCAGAGGCAATGCAAGGAATGTGAGAAACTCAGAATCAATGTATCTTTTTAGTACTACTGAGTTTCTTTTTGGGTTTGTGATCTGTGTGTGCCAACACTACAATTGTGTTAGTTCCAGAAATAACTCGGAAAAACATTTTCAGTGATGAGCTTTGAGCAGCAAAACTGGAAAGGATATTGTCGATCTAGTGTACATTCAGGGTGTGCTGAACGTCCTGCTCTTTCTCTCACATGCATGCTTCAGAGCACAGATGTGAAAACAACGCGGTAAAACTCAGGACTACGGGGAGAGAGCTGAAGAAGGAGAAACACAATTTGGGTACTTACTCTGGGTTGGATATCAAATCACCAGTTCTCCTATTTCCACTTGCTGAAACACATTCCCAAGAAGCTAAAGTGAAAATAATTCTTGTTCTTCCTGAGCCTCTATGTTTGATTCCCTTTTTGTCTGTGAAGACAAATGGCATGAACTTTTAAGGGGAAAGTCCAGACGAGGATTAAGAGGGAAGTTCTGGTTTTCTTAAATCAATCAGCTGAGGCATACGAACAAAGCAAAGCTTCCCAAACACAACACAGTTACCTAGGGAACCTGTTAACAATACAGACTTCTCGGCCCTCTCAGAAAAATTCTGATTCAGTCATTTCTGGAGGGGGACTGGAAATCTGTATTTTTCCAAAGCCCTCTCCACTCCCACAAAGGATTCTAATAACCAGCCAGGTGTGTGAGCCATAAACCAGAAACTGTACTCAGACTCAGCAAATAACAGTAACAGTTTTCACGTGGGCAGCATCTCAGAGTTTACAAAGGCCACATCCACATAAACTACCTCATCACCATGTCACCGATGATGAGGTTCAGAGTGGTCCGAAGTTCAGAGTGGTCCAAGGTCCACCAGGCTGTGTGTATCACATCTCAGTTCAGAAGCCACAGTATAATAACACATCTCCACTGCACCATTACTCCAGAACCAAATTTCTGAGCACTGGTGAATTCTAACCTGATCTTGAGCCCCATTTCCCAGAGTACCCATGTACCCGACTGGCAAATCACTGTGGTGCACCCAGACAATTCTTACAGCTGCCTGTAGTTCAGAAAGACTATCTGCATCCCAAGTGACCACTTCTTCCTATACAAGCACTAGCAAAATCTATTAAATGGAAGGTTAATAAATTTGTAGAATGCACAGCTTGCAACATTCTAATTTCATTTTATAACTTGTAATGATAAATTATCTGAAGATAAAGAAGACAAAGGTATCCACTTCAGAAAATAAAGTGAGGCCCACAAGCCTCACTACTAATTTCCATAATAAATTTCCATAATTCTAGTTAATGAAACTCATTAGGATCCTGAAGCATGAGAACAAGATCCTTTGTAATTAGAGAGGGTGCTATGAACAACAAATAAAGGTAAATGGGTGGATGTGTGTGTCTAGGCAGCCAGAGAGACAAGCAGGGAAATGAACTATGAAATATCTTGGTTTGGAATGGGTTCCTGGTTTTCTGGCCATGTGGTTCGGCATAACTTCTGAGTGCTGTGGCAAGAAAAGCCGGTTCACATACTGGAAGACAAACTGCAGACACACCTGGGACACAGGCAAAAACCTAATGCTACCAGAAAACCAGGGCCAGATCCAGCTGCCTATCTTGTGTGTGTGTGTGATCCATAAGAGGCTTTAACATGTTTAAATGACTGAAAAAATCGGAAGAATTTTATTTCATAATGTGTGAAAATTATGTGAAATTAAGATTTCCGCATCCATAAATAAAGTTTTACTGGGACACAGCCACACCTACTCATTCTGTGTCTTATGTATTGCCTATGGCTGTTTTCACTTGCAGAGTTAAGTAGCTGGAACAAGAAGCCATATGACCCAGGAAGCTCTAACTATCTGGCCCTTCAAAGAGAAAGTCTACCAATCTCTGCTTTAGGGCAGGTGTTAGATTACTTCCTGAAAAATGACTCTGATCATAAATAAATAAAATACTGAACTTAGAATTATCTCAGATTTATTTTCTTTGATATTGACCTTAAAAGCATAGATACCAACCATCAAGTAACCTCTGCCTGGGTGTCCTGATATTGAACTGAAACTATTCCCATGGTTTCTGAATCCAGAAGTAGGAGCAGGTGAGGGCTTCTGCACATTCAACTCCATCATTACAATGACGGATGCATGAAGAGGCAGCCAAGCAGGCTAATCCTGCAGGGCTCTCTGCATGGGCTGGGTCCGAGCCTTCCTTTTATTGAGGGGTGAAGAGCTTTTTACCCTGTCAACAAATATCTCAGGCACTATTGCCATTTTCCCAGCATTAATATTCAAAAGCCTGAAATGCAGGACACAACGCATAATTCAAAGTAGAATGGCAGGAGCCGCTGCCCTCCCTTCCACAAGGCAGGAAGGTGGCCTGCCAGGGTCCAGACAGTTCTGGCCTATTACGCATAGTCTTGTTTCTGCCATCTCTGCTGCTGCTGCTGCTGCTGCTAAGTCGCTTCAGTCGTGTCCGACTCTGTGCAACCCCATAGACGGCAGCCCACCAGGCTCCCCCGTCCCTGGGATTCTCCAGGCAAGAGTACTGGAGTGGGTTGCCATTTCCTTCTCCAATGTGTGAAAGTGAAAAGTGAAAGTGAAGTCGCTCAGTCATGTCCAACTCTTAGCGACCCCATGGACTGCAGCCTACTAGGCTCCTCCATCCATGGGATTGTCCAGGCAAGAGTACTGGAGTGGGGTGCCAGGCAACACAAATTATGTATAAAGTGTTTTATACTGTTGCACCAGTCAGCTAATTCAGTTGTCAGGATACCTCAAACCCTGTATTTTAGACTCCAAAG
Organism: Ovis aries; assembly: GCF_016772045.2. Classification (NCBI taxonomy): domain Eukaryota; kingdom Metazoa; phylum Chordata; class Mammalia; order Artiodactyla; family Bovidae; genus Ovis; species Ovis aries. The sequence goes on from NC_056056.1 coordinate 131,084,644, forward strand.
AGTGGGGAGCTTCGCGCCTTTGAACTGCCTCTTTGACTATTCCATGTCACAGCTTGCTTGAGGTGGGGGGAGGAAAACGAAAATGTTCTCCATTAGAAAATCAATGTAAACACCCTGGAAAGCCAGTTAATAAGCATAATGGTTTAGAAGAGAAGTGAACAGAGTGGTTTATTATTCACAGCACAAGTACATATTTTAAACTGTGGCTGTATCACACACATTGATTGCTGGTTAACTTTTTTTTCTTTTTTTTTAAGGCTTCTTGTTTGGTTGCTTATGTGTTATGGTTGAATTCTTAAGGTATTTTACTCACATTTCAAACAGCACCTAATCCAACCCTCTTTGCCGGTGTCTTTACCTAAACCCTCTGTGAACCATAGTTTCCAGTTTCACAACATATCCAGTCCTTAGGTGCCAAGGTAACAAAGAAGGTGCCCTCTTACTGAAGACCTCTGTGGGCTCATCTCCCTGTGGAAAACCTGAATCTGCTCTCACAAGCTGTAACTCTAGTATGAATCCCAGCTCTGCCTGGTCGATGTGCACAGAGACGATACGGCATTTCCCTGAGCTCCAGTTTGCAGCTGACAACCGAGGTTAAGACTACTTTAAATGATGATTTTGACTCAGGAAATTTACTAAATATCACTGAATTACACATGTACCATTGGCCAATTTCATAATATGTAAACCATTCCTCAATAAAGTTGCTTAAAAGTTAATTTTTTTAAATTGTGGTGAAGGCCAGAAGCCGTCAGTGAAAAGGAGCAAGTAGAGACACACGCTCACTGAGAAGAGATCAGGGGAGGCGGGAGTAAACAGACGAAGCCAGAGGCCCAGACAGAGGCCCTCGAGAGTGTCCCCAGGTGTCATGTCCTATTTAAACCCCTCTTCCTAGATTCCCCTGACTCTCTTCTGCCCCTCAAACTGGCTCTTTTCTAGGCTGTATTTTGGATATGCTTTTGTAAATGCAATTATCACATTGCATAGCAAATATTTCTTTAAAAGTCTGCTTTCCACTCAACTGTGTTTTTGGAAGGGCAGTCTTGGTCCCTAACTTAGTCTACTAAGGTTTAAGAAAATTAGATGAATGAAAAATGAATAACTACTGTTACTGCAAAAAGTAAACAAAAAAAGATGGCTTTGAAGAATCAATTAACTGTACATGTATATCAAAGCACTTAGTACAATGTTTTGCATGTCACGAGCATTAGTAGACGGTGTTTCTCTTTGTTAACAACACATGCTGAGAACTACACTACAAAAAGAAGTCTTTTTTGAAACCACTGCTAACCTGCAAAATAGAGGTGTCCAAATGCATAGAAGACCTAGTTTCAGGGGACCCTTGTCTTATTTCCAAAACTTAAGGGCCCAGAAACTGGCCGGACTGCAAAGAACCTCATAGAGCTATCTACAATTTGTGATCAGAATTCTCCAAGGTCACAATTAGCAGCAATCTCACTCTTCCTTAACCTTGGTCTTGCAAGCTGTAGCCATTATTGAGCAGTACCTGTTGGGCTGGCTGAGAATTCATTCTCCCAAAGTTTAATCTGAATGAGAAGAGACAAAAGGCAACAGAGGGTAAGGGAGGGAAGAAGCGAGAGATGGTGTTCCTGACGGTCTCCTCCTCTTCCCAAAGGTAAGCTACTGTCCAGGGTGTCAGGAACTGCTGGATTACTGACTTAGCTGGCACCATATAAGACTGCTTCAGCCATTCAATAGATATTTACTGAGCCCCTCCTATGGGTCTGCCATTGTTCTAGGCACTAGACACACCAATGAACAGAGCATTTAAACATACTCAAGAACAATGAGGTAAGGTGACACTACTATCTGACATCAGGGGTTAGTATAAATAAGCAGTGACCGAGATCTGAAGAGGGAGACCACGGATTCCTCCACATATGGAGACTTGATAAATGAAAAAGGAGGCCCTTCCCATTCGTGAGGAAAGGATGGGGGTTCAGTAAGTGTTGCCGAAGTGGTTGGTTATCAGCATGGGGGGAAATACTAAATTCCTAACTCACTTACTATGTTGAACTTAATATCAAGTGGGTTAATGGTCTAATTACTAAGTTCAGTTCAGTCACTCAGTCGTGTCCGACTCCTTGTGACCCCATGAACCGCAGCATGCCAGGCCTCCCTGTCCATCACCAACTCCGGGAGTCCAGACAAATCCATGTACAGTGAGTCAGTGATGCCATCCAACCATCTCATCCTCTCTTGTCCCCTTCTCCTCCTGCCCTCAATCTTTCCCAGCATCAGGGTCTTTTCAAATCAGTCAGCTCTTTGCATCAGGTGGCCAAAGTATTGGAGTTTCAGCTTCAACATCAGTCCTTCCAATGAACACCCAGAACTGATCTCCTTTAGGATGGACTGGTTGGATCTCCTTGCAGTCCTAGGGACTCCCAAGAATCTTCTCCAACACCACAGTTCAAAAGCATCAATTCTGCAGCACTCAGCTTTCTTTATACTCCAACTCTCACATTCATACATGACCACTGGAAAAACCATAGCCTTGACTAGATGGACCTTTGATGGCAAAGTAATGTCTCTGCTTTTGAATATGCTGTCTAGGTTGGTCATAACTTTCCTTCCAAGGAGTAAGTGTCTTTTAACTTCATGGCTGCAATCACCATCTGCAGTGATTTTGGAGCCAAAAAAATAAAGTCTGACACTGTTTCCACTGTTTCCCCATCTATTTCCCATGAAGTTCTAGTGATGGGACCAGATGCCATGATCTTCGTTTTCTGAATGTTGAGCTTTAAACCAACTTTTTCACTCTCCTCTTTCACTTTCATCAAGAGGCTCTTTAGTTTTTCTTTACCTTCTGCCATAAGGGTGGTGTCATCTGCATATCTGAGATTATTGATATTTCTCCCGGCAATCTTGATTCCAGCTTGTGCTTCCTCCAGCCCAGAGTTTCTCATGATGTACTCTGCATATAAGTTAAATAAGCAGGGTGACAATATACAGCCTTGACATACTCCTTTTCCTATTTGGAACCAGTCTGTCGTTCCATGTCCAGTTCTAATTGTTGCTTCCTGACATGCATACAGCTTTCTCAAGAGGCAGGTCAGGTGGTATGGTATTCCCATTTCTTTCAGAATTTTCCACAGTTTATTATGATCCACACAGTCAAAGGCTTTGGCATAGTCAATAAAGCAGAAATAGATGTTTTTCTGGAATTCTCTTGCTTTTTCCAAGATCCAGCGGATGTTGGCAATTTGATCTCTGGTTCCTCTGTCTTTTCTAAAACCAGCTTGAACATCTGGAAGTTCATGGGTCACGTATTGCTGAAGGCTGGCTTGGAGAATTTTGAGCATTACTTTACTAGCATGTGAGATGAGTGCAATTGTGCAGTGGTTTGGGCATTCTTTGGCACTGCCTTTCTTTGGGATTGGAATGAAAACTGACCTTTTCCAGTCCTGTGGCCACTGCTGAGTTTTCCAAATTTTCTGGCATATTGAGTGCAGCACTTTCACAGCGTCATCTCTCAGGATTTGAAAGAGCTCAACCGGAATTCCATCACCTCCACTAGCTTTGTTCGTAGTGATGCTTCCTAAGGCCCAGTTGACTTCACATTCCAGGATGTTTGGCTCTAGGTGAGTGATCACACCATCGTGATTATCTGGGTTGTGAAGATCTTTTTGTACAGTTCTTTTGTGTATTCTTGCCACCTCTTCTTAATATCTTCTGCTTCTGTTAGGTCCCTACCATTTCTGTCCTTCATTGAGCCCATCCTTGCATGAAATGTTCCCTTGGTATCTCTAATTTTCTTGAAGGGATCTCTAGTCTTTCCCATTGTATTGTTTTCCTCTATTTCTTTGCATTGATCGCTGAGGAAGGCTTTCTTATCTTTCCTTGCTATTCTTTGGAACTCTGCATTCAAATGGGTATATAAATACTAAAGGCAAAGTTTAAATTCTCTTTAGGAAAAAACACAGGTAAATATCTTTAGTCTGTAGACAGGGAAGGACGCCTTATGAAACAAAAAGCACAAACCACAAAGGAATGAATTGGCAACCTCAAATACATTAAAATTTAAAATATTCTATTAAAAAAGATAAACTGGAAAAATTGGAACTCAGTAAGAAAAAGACAATATAAAAGAGAAATAAGCAAAAGATATGAACTGATATTTCACAAAACAGGAAACTTGAATGGCAAATCAATACATAAACATATGTTCAACTATACTTGTAATCAGAGAAACACAAAACCACAGTGAGAGGATATTTTTACCCCTGTCTAATTTGCAAAAAAAAAAAAAAGTTACACTCTTGACAGTACCAAGTATTTGGTAAAAATACAGGCCATTCATAAACTGCCGATCAATCTCTTTAGAGAAGAGGATGGCAATATCTAGCAGAATGGACAGTATGATTACCCTGTAGTCCCACTATCCCACCTCTAAATACCCTGGCAAACAAGTAGATACACAGAATAATACAGCAGTACTGCTTTAAAACAACCTAAATGTATGGTAAAAAGAGAAAGGATAACTTAATTACATAGTTATTTCATTTTGCAAACATACTATAAAAATGCATTATCAGCTATTGGTATCAAATAGATAAATGCCACATCATGCAAAAAAGCAAATTATAAGAATACATAATACATTCATACGCACACATATGGTATATATGTTGCGATACATATAAAGTTTAAAGCCAGGCAGAATAGCAATATGTCTTGCTTAAGGATCTATGCATATATAATGACACGTTAAAGGTCATGAAGTCTGTCACCCTTCACCCCTGTCCTCCCTGAGCCTCTGCATCCTGCTGCCGCTACTTAGTTCCTCGGTCGTATCTGACTGTGCAACCCTACGGCTGCAGGCCGCCAGGCTCCTCTGTCCCTGGGATTCTCCAGGCAAGAATCCTGGAGTGCGTTAGCCACGTCCTCCTCCAGATCTTCCCGACCCAGGGGTTGAATCTGGATCTCCTGCATTGCAGGCAGATTCTTTTCCGCTGAGCCACCAGGGAAGCCCCCACTGCATCCTATCAGTCACTAAGTTCTACTGATTCTACTGCCAGAACACCACTCAAATAGAACAAGCCCTTTCCCTTTCCCCCCTGGTCACAGTCATCAGGATCAATGACTGATAGCCTCCTAACCAGGATTCCTACGCTATTTTTCCACCTCCAGTCCATACTCCACCTAATAGCCAAAGGAAACTTCTGAAGCAAATGTCTGATTGTCAAAAGTCTGCTTAGAAGCTCTCAATGGCTTTTGGTGGTTCTTTGGACACTTCTCAACATGACCTCCACAGCCGACAGGGCCTTTCCCCTTCTCTTTCCCTCCTCAACTCTGTGCGCTCCCTTGCGCTGGAGGCATCAGCTACTCTACATGCCTCTCGTTCCTTTTGGCGTCCTACTCCTCTCCCCTGCACATGCTGTTCATCCCACCTGGAACGAAATCCTCCTCCTCTTTCCTGGATGCCCTGCTCAAGCTTCAAGTCTCTGTCAACAGTCATATTGTCTGAAAGCTTTTATGAACCGTCCCTCCACCCCTGCCCTGAGTAAGTAAGGAACTTCTAGCTTGCCAACAAAGGTCTGTATAGTCAAAGGTATGGTTTTTCCCGTAGTCATGTATGGATGTGAGAGGTGGACCATAAAGAAGGCTAAGTGCCAGAGAATTGATGCTTTTGAAATGTGGTGTTGGAGAAGGCTCTTGAGAGTCCCTTGGACTGCAAGGAGATCCAACCAGTCAACTCTAAAGGAAATCAGTCCTGAATATTCATTGGAAGGACTGATGCTGAAACTGAAGCTCCAAAATTTTGGCCACCTGATGCAAAGAGCCAACTCATTAGAAAAGATTCTGATGCTGGGAAAGACTGAAGGCAGGAGAGGAAGGGGAGGACAGAGGACAAGATGGTTGGATAGCATCACCGATTCAATGGACATGAGTTTGAGTAAACTCCAGGAGTTGGTGAAGGACAGGGAAGCCTGGTGTGCTGCAGTCCGTGGGGTCGCAAAACGTCGGACATGACTGACAACTGAATAACCACCGCCACCTTCTTTGCAACAGCATGCCACCACTCACAGAACTGCTTCACCACCTCCTCAGACAGACTGCAAGCCCTCTGACAAGATCAGTGCTACTCAGAGCTCGTTCACTCACCACGGATGCCTAGCACACATTAGACGGTTCATTTGAGATATCTGTTCCATGAGCATTACCACATTACATTCAGTCCATGTACAAACAACGCTTGCGAAACCACCTCAGTTTGTTTCCTTCAACTTGAAGATATGCAGGGCTCTAAATTCAGAAAGCCATGAATTACCTGTGGTGTTTATGTTTTATCCCCTCTGCTGCTTTGGCAAGCATTGTTTGCCACCAGAGAAGCACTCCATCAGAAGAAGCAAGAGCTGGCAAGACTCAGAACCAGCCAGCTTGAGTCTCAAACCTTAAAAAAAAAAAAAGCTCCATGTATTTTCAAAGGTCAACACCTCAGTTACAAGAGAGACATAATGCCTGAAATCTTGTTAGGATTACCACGACTGAAGTGGAAAGGTTTTTGGCAAAAGGACTGAAAGTTTATTCATTTATGTTTTTTTGTGCAAAGATTTTTGGTCTAAGGCTCAGGTGGCTATGCTCAACAGCTGCCAAGGATAGAGGCTGCCTGCGAGTTCACCAGCAGTTTACCTAGACCTGCTGCTGCTAAGTCGCTTCAGTCGTGTCCGACTCTGTGCGACCCCAGAGACAGCAGCCCACAAGGCTCCCCCGTCCCTGGGATTCTCCAGGCAAGAACACTGGAGTGGGTTGCCATTTCCTTCTCCAATGCATGAAAGTGAAAAGTGAAAGTGAAGTCGCTCAGTCGTGTCCGACTCTCAGCAACCCCATGCACTGCAGCCTACCAGGCTCCTCCAACCATGGGATTTTCCAGGCAAGAGTACAGGAGTGGGTTGCCACTGCCTTCTCCGTTACCTAAAGCAGAAGTTCTCAATTTTAAATCCCCAACCTTTCATCCCATTCTTTTTTTCTATTAGCAGAAACATTAAGAACACAGACTCTGGTGCCAGGATGCCTGGTTTAAAACCCCTGCTACATCATTTATTGGCTGTGGTATGCTGGGCAAATTACTTAGCTGCTCAGCGTCTCTAGCTTCCTCACTTGAACATGGGGATAAAATGGCACTTATTTCAGAGCTTTGCTGTGAGGATTAAATGAGCTAATTACACATAAGGCACTTGGACTAAAGGCTCCATCAGTGTCAGACAAATCTAGGGGCAGAAGAATAGGTTTGAAGGAGCAGGGATGTGAAACAGAATGGAGAACACGGAAGCAAAAGTCATCTGCTACAATAATAGCAGAGCACTTTGGACAGATTATTACTCAGCCTTCAGAAAAATCCGTTAATGCACGTGAGCCAATCCAAGTCACATGGCTAGTAAATAGCTGAGCTGGATTTGAATTCAGGACATCTGTTTCCAGAGAGCAAGTCCCGAACCATTATGAAATCGTGTCTCCTACCTTCACAGCTGCCCTTTGGGGAATGGGATCCCTGCCTCGAAAAGGAGAAAGTGAAGCAAAAAAGATGTAGGGAATGGAAAAGGAGAAAGAATAAACAAAATAAGGTCAGACTCAACTACTTTCTGAATTTAAAAGCGATAAAGTGACAGGTTTCCCTTTATCATCCCTTCGCACAGAGCCTACTATTCCTGTGGCTGACACTTTACTGTGAATCTGGTGCCAGGATGAAATTAAAGTCACTGTGAAAGGCTGCAACAGGATCACAGATCCCTCTCACTTGGTAAGACCCAAACGTGAAGTGGACATCAGGGTCATGAAATGAGAGGGTGGGCAGAAGAGCCGTGCACTGAGTATCAGAAACACAGAAATGGTGCCCCTATCCAGAGCATCAGGACAAGCTGCTGGGCTTTAGAGGCAGGCACACAAAGGATTCACACTGTTGTCTGGCCCAGAGCATCTGAAAAAAATGACTTGACACCTCTGAGCATCACTTTTTCTATATGTGAAATGGGAACAAGAACACCCACCTCTTCACGGATAAACCACATTGCTACAATGTCAGGAAGAAATGGGAAGCCAGCACTCACGCAAATGCAGCTGAAGAGCGAGGAAGATTGGTAATCAGCAGTGGTGTTCAGTCACTAAGTTGTGTCCGACTCTCTGTGACCCTGTGGACCACAGCACGCCAGCCTCCCTGTCCTTCACTATCCCCCAGAGTTTGCGCAAACCCATGTCCATTGAGTTGGTGATGCCATCCAACCTATGTCACCAATCTTGTCCTCTGTCACCCCTTCTCCTCCTGCCCTCAATCTTTCCCAGCATCAGGCTCTTTTCCACTGAGTTAGTTCTTCCAACCAGGTGGCCAAAGTACTGGAGTTTGAGCTTCAGCATCAGCCCTTCCAATGAACATTCAGGGTTGATTTCCTCTAGGATTGACTGGTTGGATCTCCTTGCTGTCCAAGGGACTCTCAAGAGCCTTCTCTAGCACCACAATTTGAAAGCATCAATGCTTCAATTTGGTGATACCTCTTTCTTTTTTTCAATTTAACAAACTTACACAGCACTTAAAATATGCCAGGCACTGTACTAGTCAGTCACTCTACAATTCTTAACTTATCCAATTTTTGTGGCAGACTGTTTGCCAAAACGGGGGCCGTGATTCCCCTTACTGTATCCTTGTCCTTGGAGAGTCCCCTCCCACATGGACGCCAAGGCTGGCCGGATACCTGATTTGGTCAACGGGACAACAGCAAATACGACATAAGCAGAGATCCGAAAAATGCTTGTGCTTTGGGGTTTGCCATCTGCTGCTTTTTTGAACCCTGAGACCTCCACATGAACATCTGCCACCCTAAACGACATCCCCGAAGACCAACTCGCTCGTTGACTGCCAGACACGAGGGAGGCCACCCTAGATCCTTCAGCTACCAGCTGGCCCACCAGGACCACAAAGCCAGAGAGAACTCAGTGGAGCTCTGTCGGGTCGGCCAAGCCAAGAAGAGCTACTCAGCCAATCTACCGATTCACGAGCTGAGTAAAGCAGTTATTGTCTTTAGTCACTAAGCTTTGGGATGATTTAACAAATCAACACAAACTGATACAACCTTCACAACTACCGTGTTAAGTAGGCATTACTCTTATTCCTATTTTACAAGTCAGGCAAGGGAGTTAAAGAGAGGTTAAGTGACATGCACACACTGTTAAATGGCAGTTGAGTCCACCCCAGGCAATCTGGCTTATAAATAAGTGCTATATTTATGTGTCTATGTATTTATACAGATACCTCCGCAACACTCTGCTGCTTCACCTAACAAAGGTAAAGACATTTGTATCAGTTGATCCAGAAATTTATCACACAGACATACTCATATGAAATCATGTATGTATAAGAGTATTCAGCACTGCTGATAGTAGCAAGGCTGCTGCTGCTGCGTCGCTTCAGTTGTGTCTGACTCTGTACGACCCCATAGACAGCAGCCCACCAGGCTCCCCCGTCCCCGGGATTCTCCAGGCAAGAGCGCTGGAGTGGGTTGCCATTTTCTTCTCCAGTGCATGAAAGTGAAAAGTGAAAGTGAAGTCGCTCAGTCGTGTCCGACTCCCAGCAACTCCATGGACTGCAGCCCACCAGGCTCCTCCGTCCATGGGATCTTCCAGGCAAGAGTACTGGAGTGGGGTGCCATTGCCTTCTCTGAGTAGCAAGGCTAGAAAACCCAGTTCCAGCAGATCCATATAAAGGTACCATGTGAGGCCATAAAAAGAACAGGTAGCTCTACAAACACCAATCTTGTGTACACAGAAAAAAAAAGTGCCTTTATATGTTAGCATTATATGCTAACATTTACACTTGTGTGTAAAAAAAAATGGGGGGGGTAGTGTGAATAGACATCTGCTGTGTCTCTGCAGAGACTATTTCTGAAAGTACACAAGAAATGGGTTTAACCTCAATCATTTCTAGCGAAGGGAAGCAGCTAGTTGAGCAACAGAGTAGGAGGAAAAATGTTCACTCTAACCTTCGTATCTTTTAAATTTTATGTAAATGTATCGCTTATTAATTGTAACTTTAAAGCTGTCGCAAACATGAAGGGAGATGACCCATGCCTGGCACAAAGAAGCCACCAGTAAGCAGTAACTACCACCGTCTTTATTTTTCCACAACTGATTTCTAACTCTTTTTTTCAAACTTTAAACTTTTTTTGGGGGGGGGGGGGGAGAAATAGAATGGTGTTTTTATTCTCAGCTGGCGGAGAGGGGAACACAGTACGTGCCTGCCTCATACTCCCAGTGCTCCCAGTCAGAAGTCTGTGATGAGAAAGCAAAAGGTGACAGGACCTTGATTTCTTCCTCTTGCATTGTTTCAAAGACAGTCATAAACTGGCGTCAGTAACCCAGTAACTGCACCCGGCAGTTTGGTGGCTCTGAGGCCTTCTTTCTGACATGTAACTACAAGGGGAAGGGTGTTGTAAACACCAGATAGGGGATGTATTTAGCATAGAGTCAAGTGAAGTGTAGCTCCTGTAGAGTTAGAGGGCAGAAAAACAAACTTAGTTACAGATGCGCAGAATTAGGAGCACTCTTATCCTTTTCCATCAGAGGGCAGACAGACTGAAAACCACAATCAGAAAACTAACCAATCTGACCACATGGACCACAGCCTTGTCTAACTCAATGAAACTATGAGACATGCCGTGTAGGGTCACCCACGACAGGTGGGCCATGGTGGAGAGGTCTGACAGAATGTAGTCCACTGGAGAGGGAAATGGCAAACCACTTCAGTATTCTTGCCTTGAGAACCCCATGAACAGTAGGAAAAGGCAAAATGATAGGATACTGAAAGAGGAACTCCCCAGGTCAGTAGGTGCCCAACACGCTGCTGGAGATCAGTGGAGAAATAACTCCAGAAAGAATGAAGGGATGGAGCCAAAGCAAAAACAATACCCAGCTGTGGATGTGACTTGTGATAGAAGCAAGGTCCAATGCTGCAAAGAGCAATACTGCATAGGAACCTGGAATGTCAGGTCCATGAATGAAGGCAAATTGGAAGAGGTCAAACAAGAGATGGCAAGAGTGAATGTTGACATTTTAGGACTCAGCGAACTAAAATGGACTGGAATGGGTGAATTCAACTCAGATGACCATTATATCTACTACTGCGGGCAGGAATCCCTTGGAAGAAATGGAGTAGCCATCATGGTCAACAAAAGAGTCCAAAAGGCAGTACTTGGATACAGTCTCAAAAACGACAGAATGATCTCTGTTCGTCTCCAAGGCAAACCTTTCAATATCACAGTTATCCAAGTCTATGCCCTGACCAGTAATGCTGAAGAAGCTGAGGTTGAACAGTTCTATGAAGACCTACAAGACCTTCTAGAACTAAAACCCCAAAAAGATGTCCTTTTCATTATAGGGGACTAGAATGCAAAAGTAGGAAGTCAAGAAACACCTGGAGCAACAGGCAAATTTGGCCTTGGAGTACAGAATGAAGCAGGGCAAAGGCTAATTAATAGGGTTTTGCCAAGAGAACACACTGGTCATAGCAAATACCTCTTCCAACAACACAAGAGAAGACTCTATATGAGGAGATCACCAGATGGTCCAATACTGAAATCAGACTGATTATATTCTTTGCAGCCAAAGATGGAGAAGCTCTATACAGTCAGCAAAAACAAGACCGGGAGCTGACTGTGAGTCAGATCATGAACTCCTTATTGCCAAATTCAGACTTAAATTGAAGAAAGGAGGGAAAACCACTAGACTATTCAGGTATGACCTAAATCAAATCCCTTACATTTATACAGTGGAAGTGAAAAATAGTTTCAAGGGACTAGATCTGATAGTTAGAGTGCCTGATGAACTATGGACGAAGGTTCATGACATTGTACAGGAGATAGGGATCAAGACCATCCCCCAAAATAAGAAATGCAAAAAAGCGAAATGGCTGTCTGAGGAGATCTTACAAATAGCTGTGAAAAGAAGAGAAGCAAAAAGCAAAGGAGAAAAGGGAAGACATACCCATTTGAAAGCAGAGTTCCAAAGAACAGCAAAGAGAGACAAGAAAGCTTTCCTCCATGATCAATGCAAATAAATAGAGGAAAACAATACAATGGGAAAGACTAGAGATCCCTTCAAGAAAATTAGAGATACCAAGGGAACATTTCATACCAAGATGGGCTCAATAAAGGACAGAAATGGTATGGACCGAACAGAAGCAGAAGAAAAGAAGAGGTGGCAAGAATACACAAAAGAACTGTACAAAAAAGATCTTCACAACCCAGATAATCACGATGGTGTGATCACTCACCTAGAGCCAGACATCCTGGAATGTGAAGTCAAGTGGGCCCTAGGAAGCATCACTACGAACAAAGCTAGTGGAGGTGACGGAATTCCAGTTGAGCTGTTTCAAATCCTGAAGGATGATGTTGTGAAAGTGCTGCACTCAATATGCCAGCAAATTTGGAAAATACAGCAGTGGCCACAGGACTGGAAAAGGTCAGTTTTCATTCCAATCCCAAAGAAAGGCAATGCCAAAGAATGCTCAAACTACCAGACAACTGCACTCATCTAACACGCTAGCAAAGTAACGCTCAAATTCTCCAAGTCAGGTTTCAGCGGTACGTGAACCATGAACTTCCTGATGTTCAAGCTGGTTTTAGAAAAGGCAGAGGAACCAGAGATCAAATTGCCAACATCTGCTGGATCATGGCAAAAGCAAGAGAATTCCAGAAAAACATCTATTTCTGCTTTATTGACTATGTCAAAGCCTTTGACTGTGGGGACCACAACAAACACTGGAAAATTCTGAAAGAGATGGGAATACCAGACCACCTGACCTGCCTCTTGAGAAAGCTGTATGCAGGTCAGGAAGCAACAGTTAGAACTGGACATGGAACAACAGATTGGTTCCTAACAGGGAAAGGAGTATGTCAAGGCTGTATTATCAACCTGCTTATTTAACTTATATGCGGAGTACGTCATGAGAAATGCTGGGCTGGAAGAAGCACAAGCTGGAATCAAGACTGTCAGGAGAAACATCAAGAACCTCAGATATGCAGATGACACCACCCTTACAGCAGAAAGTGAAGAGGAACTAAAAAGCCTCTTGATGAAAGCAAAAGAGACAAGTGAAAAAGTTGGCTTAAAACTCAACATTCAGAAAACTAAGATCATGGCATCTGGTCCCATCCCTTCATGGGAAATAGATGGGGAAACAATGGAAACAGTGACAGACTTTATTTTCTTGGGTTCCAAAATCACTGCAGATGATAACTGCAGCCATGAAATTAAAAGATGCTTATTCCTTAGAAGAAAAGTTATGACTAACCTACACAGCATATTAAAAAGCAGAGACATTACTTTGTCAACAAAGGTCCATCTAGTCTAAGCTCTGGTTTTTCCAGTAGTCATGTTTGGATATGAGAGTTGGACTACAAAGAAAGCTGAGTGAGTGAGTGAGTAAGTGAAGTTGCTCAGTCGTGTCTGACTCTTTGTGACCCCGTTGACTGTAGCCCACCAGGCTCCTCCGTCCACGGGAGCTGAGCACCAAAGAATTGACGCTTTTGAACCGTGGTGTTGGAGAAGACTCTTGAGAGTCTCTTGGACTGCAAGGAGATCCAACCAGTCCATCCTAAAGGAGATCAGCCCTGAATATTCATTGGAAGGACTGATGCTGAAGTTGAAACTCCAATACTTTGGCCACCTGATACGAAGAGCTGACTCACTGGAAAAGACTGTGATGCTAGGAAAGATTGAGGGCAGGAGAAGAAGGGGACAACAGAGGATGAGATAGCTGGATGGCATACTGACTCAATGGACATGAGTTTGAGTAAACTCTGGGAGTTGGTGATGGACAGGAAGACTTGGCGTGCTGCAGTCCATGGAGTCCCAAATAGTCAGACAGGACTGAGCGACTGAACTGAACTCACCACAGGGAGTGGTTGGAGTGGCTGCAGACAAATAAAGGCCAGGTGGCAGGCATTCTCCTTTCTTGGGGCCTGCTGACTCACACTGAAGGGCTGCAATCGCTGATTCCATGTCTCAGGTCTTTCCTTCTTGGCTGTGGATGACCATTATCCTCCTGGAATTTAGGCTCCGGGTCCTGCTTCAAAGTTATTTATAAGTGATTCACTGCTGCCTCCTCCTTCTTCCACCACTCCCGACTACTCCAAACTTTAAACTTTCTATTTTTTTTATGATAATGATAACCCTATATGCGAGACAGCAAAAAAGACACAGATGTATAGAACAGTCTTTTGGACTCTGTGGGAGAAAGCGAGAGTGGGATGATCTGAGAGAATAGCAATGAAACACGTATTTTATCATATGTTAAACAGATCGCCAGTCCAGGTTTGATGCATGAGACAGGGTGCTCAGGGCTGGTGCACCGGGATGACCCAGAGGGATGGGATGGGGAGGGACATGGGAGGGGCGCTCAGGATGGGGAACACATGTACACCCATGGCTGATTCATGTCAATGTATGGCAAAAATCACTACAATATTGTAAAGTAATTAGCTTCCAATTAAAATAATTTTTAAAAATAAACTTTCTATTTTGTATTGGGGTATAGCCAATTAACAACGTTGTCATAGTTTTCGGTGAACAGCAAAGGGACCCAGCCATACACATACATGTATCTATTCTCCACCGAATACAAATAAGTTTTTAAAGTAACTTTTGAAACCCTTGGCTCTCATAGGAAGGAGCTCATTTTGGATGCAAAATAGAGAACAACATGTTAACCAGCTACATGAAGAGGTGAAAGAAGAATCGAGCAGGTGGGTTCTCTAGAGGTCATCTGAGGTTCAAAGCACCGGGAGAGTGGTTTATGCACCATGCCAGCTTCTCCCTGCAGAAACCCAGTTACTGGGCATCCTTTGTGCTGCCATTCTGAACACCCTCATGCACCTTCCCTTTCAATCAAGAACACCAGGGAAAACAGTCACTGCTTTCCACGGTAATAGAATGTCTTCCCTCCCTCTGCGTTTACTGATCTACAATGGCTAAACGGTCACCACATGCATCTTCCTGACAGCAAAATTATCTCTTCAGGACCAGAAAAAGTCCGAGACAGGAGCAGGCGGTTTGCGGGCAGCAGAGTAGACTGGCGCGAGCACGGTTTCGGGGTCAGGCAAGCCCAGGTCCAGCCCCAGCTCCAACACTTAGCTGGGTGGCCTAGAGCAACATGCTCAACGTTCTGGAGCTGTGACTGCATCTGCAGAATGGTAACAAGAGTTACTATTTCACAGGGCTCTTGCTCATATGTGCACCACAGTAAATGTTCACTGAATGCTCACTATTTTCATTACCACTGGGGCATTTTAACCAAGGCCCAGCCACCTTTTCTCTCCCTCTCTCTCGCTCTCACATACACACATTCGCACAGTTAGCAACCTTAAATGTACATGAGGATTCCTATCCCTTCCTTCCTCCCACATCAGCAACTTCAGCTGACTTTACCTCCAGAATACCTCCCCCGGCTCCATCACTCCTCCACTCAAAGGTGGTCTCCCTCTGCCACGCCCATTCCCATCCCATAATCCATTCTACACACATGGCCAAACTGATCTTCAAACAAGTAAAGCAGACCCCGTCATTCTCCTCCTCTCGTTAAAATTCTCTAACAAGCATTCCTCTAACCAACAGGGACCTACTGTGTAGCACAGGGAACTCTGCTCAATGTTACGTGGCAGCCTGGATGGGAAGGGAGTTTGGAGGAGAATGGATACATGTATATGCATGGCTGAGTCCCTTCACTGTTCATTTCAAACTAGCACAACATTGATAATCAACTATACTCCAATATAAAATGAAAAGCTTAATAAAGTGGAAAAAAAAAAAAGAGCATCCCTCTGCATTTAGGCCTAAATCCAAATTTCTTACCAAATTTCTTCATTCCATCTCCTCACCCCTTACACACCCCACTCTGCTTCAATTCTGGTATCTTCTCTCTGTTTTTCACACAGGCCATGCCTGCTCCTATCTTTGCATTTGATGTTCCTCAGGCTATAGCACTTTCCTCAAAACTTCGCATAGCTGACTTCCTTTCCCGTGTAACTCACAGTTCAAATGTCGACTCCTTAGAAACATCTTCCCTGCCCACCCAAATTAAAATGGTTTCACTCCCGGATTCACTTTCCATTCTGTAACAGAACAAACCCAACTCCATAATGACCTATTCCTTTAGCTCTAACCTTTGAGCTCTATTGCCTGAGCTTAAGTCATAGAGATTCTCCATCCGTTTGTAAAAAAATATTGCCTATAGCCTGAAACACACAGGACAGCCCATTCCCAAGGCTCTGACCTTTAAAAGTATAACATTTCCCGTCCATATAGAGACAAAAATTTGGAGAACAGAGAATAACCTTAGTCTTGTTGAAGATTTATGGGAACACTGTGACCAGACCCTCCTGGACAGCTGCAAGAACAAGCGATTCTGGAACCAAGGAGTTTGCAACAATCAGCCACACTCCCTCCCGTTTTTAGTAGTATAAAAGCAGCTGGAATTCTAACTTAGGTAAGATGGTTTTTGGGGGACAGTAGTCCACCATCTTCTCAGTCTGCTGGCTTTCCAAATAAAGTCGCCATTCCTTGCCTCAACAACTCATCTCTTACTTTACTGGCCTGTGCTTTATCGGCAGTACAAGCTTTGGCTGGCAACAATTCCATTATCCTGCTTTATTTTCTTCATAGCACTCATCACTATGTAGAAGTATTTGAATATTTGTTTACTTCTGTATCATCTAATTTCTCAACCAGAATGTAGCCTCCAGGAAAACAAGGTTTCTAGCTATCATCTGCCCTCTGTACTCCTAGAGCTCAGAACAGTGCCCACACACAGTAAGTGTTTAATACATATGCCTTATGGTGGTGGTTCCCTGGTGGCTCAGATGGTAAAGAGTCTCCCTGCAATGCAGGAGACCTGGGTTCAACTCCCTGGAGAAGGGAATGGCTACCCACTCCAGTATTTTTGCCTGGAGAATGTCATGGAGAGAAGAGGCTGGAGGGCTACAGTTCCTGGGGTCACAAAGAGTCAGACATGACTGAGTGGCACTAAAGACACTAACACTTTTCACTACTTTATAGTAGAGTGGTGGTGGGTGTTTAAATGCAGATTGCTGAGCTCCAGTCCTAAAAGTTCTCTTGTAAAATGACTGAGGCGGGGCCCAGAAATCTGCCATTCTAGCAAGCATTCACCTCTTTCATCCTAAAGAAGGTAGTATGCAAATCTCATTTCAAAATACTTGGGTCAATGCCCTCCATCCTCAAATCTAGATTCTCCATCTAACACACCTTACCTAGTCCTACAGACTCCATCTCAGTTGCTTTCCTTCATAACCCTAGTGGCACTCAAGGTAAAAGGAGGTTACTGAATTGGACTTTAAACAAGTAACCCCGCCAGTTTCCATTTCTGCTGCTTTTCTGATGCCAGGTGTGTCAAACTAGCTGGCCAGCCCCGCTGGAATCCTGTTCTCCCCAGAAACACCTGAGCAGGTTTGGACTCACTCCAGAGGCAAGCCAGGTAAATTTCCATGTCAGCTCACTAATAGACTTTCCAGAGGCAGCTGAGGCCAATTCACACTTGCTCTACATAAACTCACTCTAAATATCACCCACCCCCCACCAAACATAAGACTTCAACTTGCTAAAGGACAGGCCAGAGTTCCCTTTGAAACACCCTAGCCCCTGAGAGGAAGAAATCTTTGAAAAGGGTCACAGGTGACCAAATTAATAAGCACACACATAGGGCTTCCCAGGCGGCTCAAGTGGTAAAGAATCTGCCTCCCGACAGAAGGAGACACAGGCAAGAGAAAGCGGGTTTGATCCCTGGGTCAGGAAGATCCCCTGGAGGAGGAAATGGCAACCCACTTCAGTATCCTTGTCTGGAAAATCCCATGGACAGAGCAGCCAGCCTCACTCTCAAAGAGTCAGAAAGGACTGACTGAACTGAACACACACACACATACCTTGTCACAAGGCAACCCCAAACTCCAACCCAGAGAAATTCACAAGCTCTGGTGATAATTACTCTGTTTTTCCCATTTCCTCTCTCAACCTTGTCTCTTCAGAAAACACTCTGCTCTGGCACACAAATTGTCATGAGGGTTGGCCTTTAGGAGGTCTGGGGAAATGTCACGGTATCTACCTGGATCTCCTTGAATTTTCTCTCCTCTCTCTTTTACTCTGTAAGTGCCGAGATCCTGCATTTGATTAAAGCAGCCTGGTCCCCAAGATTAAGATCCAAACGGCATACGGGGACTGATAACTCAGAAAATCACCAGTACTTTCATGTCAATCACCGACACGCCCATGTCAATCACCAACACTTCATGTCAATCACCAACACTTCCATGTTAATCAGCTCCCGCACACAGGCAAGATCAAACTGCGCAGGACATGAGAGCGTGCTTCGCAGGGCGGACAACTAGCATCAGACTCTTCCTTGGGGTGGAATAAACCCTGCAGTTCAGCCTGTGGATTGGAGTCCACCACCCCAACCCCCCCGCCCCCCCCCCGCCCCAGGAGCTCTGGTGGAGGGGGAACGGTGTGAGCAAGACCCTCACACTCGCGGTTTGGGGAAGGAGCCGCTGTCGAGGGCGCCCCCAGCCCCGACGCAGGTGCTGGGAGCCGGCCTCCGGGACTCCGCGCGGGTTCCCGTCGGTGGGCAGCGCCTGGCTAGCGGGAGCGACTAGAGTTTACACTCACTCCTCCGCGACTTCCAAACGCATAAGCGAGCGCAATTCTGGAGAAGACTGGGCACCACTACCTCCTCCAAACGCACGCACCCGCCGCGGCGCTGTCACTTGCACGGGTCGGCCCGGGCCCGCCGCTCCCTGCGTGTGCGCCAGAGGAGTCCGAACCGCGCCTGCCGGCAAAGTTTACGAGGCTCCCGAGGAGCGAGCGAGGCGCCGAGCTCAGAACGCAGCGGCGAGCCGAGCCGGCTTGGGGAACGCGGGGAAAGGGGCTCTCCCCAAAACGGGGGGCGCAGGGTGCGGGGAAGAGCCCACCTCGGCCTCGGGGAGGCGCTGACACAGCTCTCGACGTGTCCCCGCGGCCGCCGGCAACCGATGAGCCCGCTGCCCTCAGGCGAGGAGGGACCCCACGGCACCGCGTGTACCCCCACGCCGGCCGCAGGGCGCCGCCCCCCTCCGCACGCCCAGGCTGCGGCCGCGGCCCCGCGAGACGCGCCGCGCCCGCCCTCTGCCCTGCCCGCCCGGCTCCCCCGTCGCCCCGGAGCGGGGCGGGAGGGACGCGCTCTCACGCTCCCGGGCCGCTCGCGGGAGCGAGGCGGGCACACTCACCCTCCGCATGGTGCCGCGACGGTGCTGGCCGGGCTCGGCGGCGCGGGCGCGAGGCGACGGGGCGGGAGCGCCGCTCGGCCAGCGGGGAGGGCGGCGCTGCCCCCGCCCGCACACGCCTGCGCCGCCGCTGGCGAACCTGCGGACCCGCGGCTCGGGGCGGGGCGGGGCGGCGGCTTCCCGGCGGCTGGGCCCCCGGGCCCGCCCCCTCCCGCGTGCCTGGCTCCGGGACCTCCCGCTCTGGGGGCCTTCGTCCCCGGTCGCGGCGGCCCCACCTTCCTCGCGCCGCTGCGCCCTTCTTCTCGAGGTCGCGCCCCATCCGGAGAGGAGCCGGTCCTCGAGGCCACCCCAGCGCTGGGAGACGGCTGGAGTTGAACGTGGGGACCCTGCGGGGACCCAGTTTAAGGAGCAAGAGGGACTGGTGGAGAACTGAAGTGAGAGTTCGCCCCACTTTGAAAGTACTTCTGTACTGCCCGCTGGGCGGGAGGATGCCTACTAGTGTCCCATCCCCTCTATAATAGAGTCAGCGATTGTCTTGTGGAATCAAGAAACCTTTGTCGGGGGAGGAGGGCTAGGGGAAGAGTTAAGGGTGGGACACCGCGGATCAACCTGAGGCAGCCTCACGGAACAGAGATGATCTAGTTTTGTCCAGATGAACGAGCTCGGTAGGGCCAGGGCATCCTCATTGCTGAAGAACCCACAGGTCTTCCTGGCAAACCCCTGCTTGCTAAGCTTCCTCTTCACAAACAGTCTCCCCACCCCCACCCCAACTTCTCCAAACAACAGAGAAAGCCCATCCCCTACTGCTGATGCTGGGAAAAGGATGAGGGACACGGGATACAGTCCTCCTGCTCAAGAAAACACTGCACACCTGGAGCCAGAGTATGCAGGAGCCAAATCTTCGAGAACAAATTGGAAGGGAACCATGTGTGCAGGTCCTCGGGAAGAAACCTGGCCTTTCTCTTTTCAGCTTCTATTGCTGAACAAAGTAAATCAAATAGCACAGAATTCAAGGCAGCCTAAATTCAATGTAGAAGAGAAGGGAAAAAAAAAAAAAAATCCCTGTTTACCAAAAGAGCCTTCGAAAAACTTAAAAAGACGCTTGTGTTTTCAAACCCAGCTGTGACAGGTAAGCAGGCAACAGCAGCAGGAACGCAAAGGCTTGTGCTGGGTAAACACTTCTGAGAATGTCGCGTCTTTTACATTGCCTGACTGCCAATTATTCTGGCAACTCACCACTTACCGCCGTCAAAGATACACTGTTATAATTTCCTAAGGTTGATAGAGTGTCAGCGGCACCAATTATTAAACAGACTAAGTACTTTTATGATCAAATGAATGAAAATATTTTGTCTAGGTATCTCTTGGGTACCTACCAGCACAGATTAGAGGAGAGATGACTGATGATGTATTGGGAGAAAAAGTAAACGAAATTTATGAACTCTGCTAACTCACTTTTTACATATTTATGATCTGCATGCATAAATAGATGAGGTTTTTGCTCCCTTGATCTGAATCCTTGCCTGGTCTTTGATGTTTTGCCTTTGGGGAAATAACAGTTGTAGCCAGTATACTCACTTATGCACCGTAGGCTTTACTCTTGTTACCACTTTCAATCCATGCAACCCTATGAAGTGAGTACTACAATTTTATGATTTTTCAGAGAGCACTACAGAGAGGGTCAGTAATTTGCCCAGGTTCATACAGCTTGTTAGTGGCACAGTCAGAATTTGAACTCAGGCAAGCTGACTCCGGGGCCCATCCACTTAATCCCAGTGCTTTACTACCCTCCTGCTTCAAATAAAAAATGCAGCAGTGAAAAATGTCACTCAAAGCTAAAACATGAGCTCCTGTCATAAATCACGTAAGTTGCTTCCCATCTCTGAACCTTGGCTCCCTCATTTATAAGATGAAAACTTGCACTAAATAAATGCATTAAAGACCTTTCCAGAAATAAAGTTCTAGTTTAAAGTATTATGTACAAGTGAAAGTCCCTCAGTTGTATCCGACTCTTTGCAAACCCATGTTCTATTCAGTCCATGGGATTCTCCAGGCCAGAATATTGGAGTGGGTAGCCATTTCCTTCTCCAGGGGATCTTCCCAACCCAAAGATAGAACCCAGTCTCTCACATTGCAGGCAAATTCTCTGCCAGTGAGCCACCAGGAAAATCCAAGAAAACTGGAGTGCGTAGCCTATGGATGATCCAGTGGGTCGTCCCAACACAGGAATCAAACCAGGGTCTCCTGCATTCAGGCAGATCTACTAAGAGAAGCTTAGAGAATTCAGTTCAGTTCAGTTGCTCAGTCATGTCTGACTCTTTGCAACCCCCATGGATTGTAGCACACCAGGCCTCCCTGTCCATCACCAACTCCCGGGAGTTTATTGAAATTCATGTCCATTGAGTCGGTGATGCCATCCAACCATCTCATTCTCTGTCATCCCCTTCTCCTCCCGCCTTCAATCTTTCCCAGCATCAGGGTCTTTTCCAGTGAGTCAGCTCTATTGCATCAGGTGGCCAAAGTATTGGAGTTTTAGCTTCAACATCAGTCCTTTCAATGAATATTCAGGACTGATTTCCTTTAGGATGGACTGACTAGTTGGATCTCCTTGCAGTCCAAGAGACTCTCAAGAGTCTTCTCCAACACCACAGTTTAAAAGCATCAATTCTTCAGCGCTCAGCTTTCTTTATAGTCCAACTTTCACATCCATACATGACTACTGGAAAAACCATAGCCTTGACTAGACAGACCTTTGTTGGCAAAGTAATGTCTCTGCTTTTTAATATGCTGTGTAGGTTGGTCATAATTTTTCTTCCAAGGAGTAAGCGTCTTTCAATTTCATGGCTGCATGAAATCATGTTTAGAGTATTACCATGTGAATGTATTGTGCTCAGCATTGCGGGAAATCTTAACCTAGAGGTACGGAGTTAGTAACTTCATTGGTTTCTATAATATCTCACCAGAGCCTCTGGTTTTGTACTGCTTATGCTGCTTTCTATAACACTACCTCTCTCTCCTCCTTCTGATGAAAGTCCTTTCCTCTGTGAATGCAATTTCTAATTTAATTACTGTTAATTTCTTACTCAACTTGAATAAGACCCCTGGTGTGAGGGGGGAAGTTTTAGTTAAGTAATTTTTATGGTAATCTTCAAGCCTTAGTTAGCTTAAATAATTTTTAAGCTCACTTCAGAAGCCAACAGGATTATTCAACTGTATCAAATAAATGACAACATATCATTTGTTAACGGAACAGAGTGATACTGAAGCTCATCTATGGAAATCCCCATGTTTCCAATACTATCATTAACTAATTTGAAGAACCAATTTAAAAGTGGAACTAGATTGAATCAGATTTTCCTCTTTCTGCACGGGAGGGCCTCTATTTCCTTTATATAGTTAAAGCATATTCAAAGTGTTTTAATGATGTTATATTTCTGGTTCATATTATCATATCTCCATAAGCCTTCTATACTGAGATATATTACTATTTGTTTCCTTGAAAACCACCTAATATTTGAGAACATAGTGTATTTTTTTTCTTTTTCTTTTTCTTTTTTTTTTTCAATTGTGTAACAACATTTCCAACAGTCTCAAATAGTGGTATTTAGTCCTCTTGATCTTCACGCCAGATTTATGGGTCCTCCACTTAAACACAGCAGGAAATGTACTAGGATTAGGAGGCCAATTTAACTTCTTCTATTAGTTATTAACATCCATAGGCATTTGCTATAAAATTGGGCAAAAATGAAACTATTTGCAATTTCACATAAATAGTAAAAGAGAAATGAATAATTTGTCTACTTTTTGTAGATAAGAAATGTTGCCAATTAGCATAACTTCTTACCAGTCTATCATCAGCTGGAAATGCCTTAGCAATGGAATATTGTTTTTCTTTGCCAATGTTCTTAAATCAGATTCCTTCAGAAAGCATCTATTAAATACCTACTAAAAAGGACATACGGTATTGGTTGAATCAACCCATATTTCCCTGAAACAGATCAAGAATAATATAAGGAAAAGAAATGGTCACAACTACATATGCCCCAGGCACCACGACAAACCATTTTACATATATCAATCTGTTTTGTCCTCACAAAACCCTACCAGATAGTTGTTATTATCTCCATGTGATAGGTTGGGAAACTGAGGCTTATCATGAATAAACCCCTTCCATAGGTATCAAGATTGCCAGGAGAAATATCAATAACCTCAGATATGCAGATGACACCACCCTTATGACAGAAAGCAAAGAAGAACTTAACAGCCTCTTGATGAAAGTGAAAGAGGAGACTGAAAAAGTTGGCTTAGAGCTCAACATTCAGAAAACTAAGATCATGGCATCTGGTCCCATCACTTCATGGGAAATAGATGGGGAAACAGTGGAAACAAAGACAGACTTTGGTGGGGAGGGGCTCCCAAATCACTGCAGATGGTGACTGCAGCCATGAAATTAAAAGACACTTGCTACTTGGAAGAAAAGTTATGACCAACCTACACAGCATATTAAAAAGCAGAGACATTACTTTGCTGACAAAGGTCCATCTAGTCAAAGTGATGGTTTTTTCAGTAGTTATGTATAGATGTGAGAGTTGGACTATAAAGAAAGCTGAGCGCCAAAGAATTGATGCTTTTGAACTGTGGTGTTGGAGAGGACTCTTGAGAGTCCCTTGGACAGCAGGAGATCCAACCAGCCCATCCTAAAGGAAATCAGTCCTGGGTGTTCATTGGAAGGACTGATGCTGAGGCTGAAAGTCCAATACTTTGGCCACCAGATACGAAGCACTGACTCATTTGAAAGGATCCTGATGCTGGGAAAGATTGAAGGCAGCAGGAGAAGGGGATGACAGAGGATGAGACGGTTGGAGGGCATCACCTACTCAATGGACATGAGTTTGAGTAAACTCCAGGAGTTGGTGATGGACAGGGAGGCCTGGCGTGCTACAGTCCATGGGGTCACAGAGTCGGACATGACTGAGGGACTGAACTGAACAGATAGGTGGCATGGCTAATAAGTGGTGCAGATTTAACCCAAGTGTGTCTGACTCCAGAGCCCATGAGATTAACCAGTGACAAGTGGATGCTGATACATCACAGACTCCTCTCTCTAGAACTTCTTCAAAGCAGTGGAAATGTGAGCCAAGAGTTTTATATCCAGTAAAGCTGACTTTCAAGTATTTCTATTTGAATAGAGTGGATTTAACTAAGAAAGGGTTCCTGAAGAAGATGATGTTTGTTGTTTCGGTTGCTAAGCCCTGTCCAACTCTTTTGTGACTTCCCTGTAGCCTGCAGACTTCTCGGTCCATGGGATTTCCCAGGCAAAAATACTGGAGTGGATTGCCATGCCCTCCTCCAAGGGATCTTCCCAACCCAGGGATCAAACCTGCATCTCTTAGGTCTCCATTGGCAGGCAGATTCTTTACACTGAGCCACCCAGGAAGCTCTGAAGAAGATGAGTCCTTATCTTTTTTTTTAAAGAAAGGACAAGATTTGAATTAAAAGAGTGAAGACTGTTCTTGAGAGGTGTCAGCACAATGGCCAAAACATGGAGAAGATGACAATTAAAAACAAACAAACAAAAAAAGACCTGATCTCCTAAGGAGTCCTGGGGCACATGACTGGGGAGATATGCCTGGTGGCCAGCTAATAAGAGGCTAAGGATACTCATCAGGGTACAATCATACACATTCCCTCCATTTCTATTTGCACTATCACAATCACTCAAAAATATCCATTTATTTTGCTGTAGAAGTTCAGCGTGGTTGCTATGCCATTATTTTTCTTCTTGCCCTTGCCAAGACCTCTTTGACTTCTCTGAGCCACAACCAAGGAATTGGGCACTTCATGAATATTATTTTTTTAGGTGCCTGAGGATGCACGATTGGAGAAAGAGTAAGGAAGAGCTTACCTGGAGTTGTGTGTAGCCTTTGGCGGAGAAATTTGGTTCTGCTCTCATCTGAGAGTGAACCCTGTTCTTTGCAGGGTTCACTCCCTAATAGGTATTTGAAAAGATAAAAATTCACCTATACTCCTCATACTGTTTATATATTTCCACATCCCTTTCTAGTCTCAATCCAAATGCATATCTGCTTGCAATCTATTTACATAGCTTTCTCTTCTGTTAGACTCCTTTATAGAAGGCTCCTTAAAGTGTTATTAACTCAGTCATATCGGTTCTTTGTGACCCCATGGGCTGTAGCCCACCAGGCTCCTCTGTCCATGGAATTCTTCAGGCAAGAATATTGGAATGGGTTGCCATTCCCTTCTCCAGGGGATCTTCCTGACTCAGGGATCAAACCAGGGTCTCCTGCATTGCAAGCAGATTCTTTACTTTCTGAGCTACTATCGCCCATCTCCTTAAAGAAGGGACTGTCTTAACAATCCTTACATCTCTATGGCCTATCACAAAATAGGTACTCAGTATATGTTTAATAAATGAATGAATGATGTTAAAATCATATTGTAGTCTTCTCCTTTCCATTGACAAAAGATTTTCTATATTAATAATTGTCTTTATTGCTGCTTATATGGACATCTCATTGGTGCTGCTTCCCAGGTGGCTCAAGTGGTAAAGAATCCACCTGCCAACACAGGAGATGCAGGAGACGTGAGCTCAACCCCAGGGGTGGAAAGATCCCCTGGAGGAGGCCATGGCAACCCACTCGAGTATTCTTGCCTGGAGAATCCCATAGACGAAGGAGTCTGATGGGCCGCAAAGAGTCAGGGCAGGACTGAGTGCACACGTGCATTGCGCACATTGATATATTATCCTTAACCATCCTTTCAAGCCATTTGAGTTCTTTCTACTCTTTTGTGAGTTAATAAATAGAGACATGACTTGCTATAAGCAAAAATTTAGAGGCAAATAATATGAATGAGGTTGGTCAAATGGTCTAGATGTAAGGAGGCCAGTTAGGAGACTCACCTCAGCCACTCAAAAGGGTGCGGATGAGGTGGCCAAGGCCAGGATTAGGATGATGGCTGTGGAAATGGGAAGGGGGAATCCATTTCTATGTCTACTGCTAAAGCTGGAAAGTTGTAATATGGGTTTATGTCTGATGCTAAGTCACTTCAGTCGTGTCCGACTCTGTGCGACCCCATAGACGGCAGCCCACCAGGCTCCCTGTCCCTGGGATTCTCCAGGCAAGAACACTGGAGTGGGTTGCCATTTCCTTCTCCAATGCATGAAAGTGAAAAGTGAAAGTGAAGTCGCTCAGCTGTGTCCGACTCTTCGCACCCCATGGACTGCAGCCTACCAGGCTCCTCCGTCCATGGGATTTTCCAGGCAAGAGTATGTCTGCTGCTGCTGCTAAGTCGCTTCAGTCGTTCCCGACTCTGTGCGACCCCATAGACAGCAGCCCACCAGGCTCCCCCATCCCTGGGATTCTCCAGGCAAGAACACTGGAGTGGGTTGCCATTTCCTTCTCCAATGCATGAAAGTGAAAAGGGAAAGTGAAGTCACTCAGCCGTGTCCGACTCTTAGCGACCCCATGGACTGCAGCCCACCAGGCTCCTCAGTCCATGTGATTTTCCAGGCAAGAGTACTGGAGTTTGGTGCTGTTGCCTTCTCTGGGGGCTAAATATAGGAAAGACAATAGCAACATTGTTCTGTGTTGAAGGGCATTGTTTTAGCACCACGGACAGCTCCTGGCTTGTGAGGCAGGGGCTGTGGGTGGAATGGGGCCATTATCGCTGTCTGAAGGCTCCTCTCAATAAAAAAACAATAAATAGCATTTGTTGAGCATGTACTCAGTGAGAGCTTTCCATGCATTAACTTATTTAATTCTCACAAGGAAGCAGGCACAGAAAGGACCCCCAAAGTCAGACAGACAACAAATGAGGCAGAGCTAATTTCTGAACCCAGGCATTCTGGCTCCAACGTCTATTACACCATATTGTAAAAGACAATTACAGTTAAGTATGATAAATTATATGACAGAAAAACCACAAAAGAGAGGTATCTGAACTATACCATGCAGGGAAAGAAAGGGAGGAGTATTCTGGGAAATTTTCCCACAGAAGAGAACACTGGAACAAAGTTTTGAAGAATGAATGGGATTTAACTAGAGAAGAAGAAGGCTAACAGTCTCCTTGAAGCCCTGTGTTGAGAAGGGTTCTGAGGCCAGATCCAGGCTCAACAAAAAGGCTCCTGTGATCAATTAACAAATGAGGCAGAGAACAGTAGGAGACCTGAGCTAGCAAGGTAGGTGGGCCAAATAATAAAGGATCTTGCATGTAACTTAAGAAGTTTAAGGCTTCCCTGGTGGCCCAGTAGTTAAGAATCTGCCTCACAATGCAAGGGACATCCCTTGCATTCAATCCCTGATCTGGGAAGATCCCATGTGTGCGTGTGTTAGTCACTTAATTGTATCCAACTCTTTGTGACCCCATAGGCTGTAGCCCACCATGCCTCATGGCAACTAGGCCCTTGAGCCCTAGAGCCTGTGCTGCACAACAAGAAAAAACCCTGCAATGAGAAGGCTTCACAACAGAGAATAGAGAATAGCCCTCACAATCACAATAGAGAATAGCCCCCACTTCCCACAACTAGAGAAAGCCTGCACACAGCAGTGAAGACCTAGCACAGCCAAAAATAATTGACTAATTAAAAAATAAAAGAAGTTTAGACATTTTTTTCTAAAAGCTATGAGAAATCACCAAGGAGTTTTAGGCAAGACATGGCAGGATAAAATTTGCATTCTAGGAAAAGCATCCTAAGATGTCCTAATACCTAATGTAATGAACAAAACTTAGCTTAGAGAGAGGGCAATACATTCATCCTAGATAAGGTGGAAACAGAGGCAAACAGACTACATCCACTCAACAATAGTTACAAGAAGCTCTGATTGGAGATGCCCTTATTAAATGAGAGTGAGATGAAAAGAGATTCGGAGGAGGCAATGGCACCCCTCTCCAGTACTCTTGCCTGGAAAATCCCATGGACGGAGGAGCCTGGTAGGCTGCAGTCCATGGGGTCACGAAGGGTCAGACACGACTGAGCGACTTCACTTTCACTTTTCACTTTCATGCATTGGAGAAGGAAATGGCAACCCACTCCAGTGTTCTTGCCTGGAGAATCCCAGGGACGGGGGAGCCTGGTGGGCTGCTGTCTATGGGGTCGCATAGAGTTGGACACGACTGAAGTGACTTCAGCAGTAGCAGCAGGAGAAAAGAAATTACATGGCGACCATGTAAATACAGTACAATCAAACATGGGAGAGACAGGGAGGAAGGAAGGTAGTGGGTGAACTATGAAGAAACTAGTCTGGAAGAAAACATAATGCCAGGATACAGGAGATCCTCAGGGATTACATTGCACAAAAGGGCCTTAATAAGAAAACGAATCTGAGAAAAATAAGACCTCAAAATTCAGATGATAAAATAAAAGAGGGAGAGTAAAGAGATTTCAGAGCTAAAGAAATGAATCAAGAACAGAAGCAACACCATTATATATCTCATACATAAATTGGAAATGTCAAAGTAACAGGAAAGACATGATTGAAAAACTGAATTAATGGCATGGATAAAAGACTTGAGATAATTATCGGAAATACAAAGGAAAAACACAGAGGGAGTGAAGCAATTAGGGAAAAGATAATAAGAGAAACAAGAGACCATCAAACACAAGGATAATTGGTGTCCCTAATGGAGAATCCAATAAATGCAACAAAATATGCATTCAGAAACACAATACAGGGACATTTTTCCTAAAATGAAGGAAGAACTGAATCTGCAGAGGAAATTTTCCATTGTGTACCAGGGGGAAAACTGCTTTGAATAAACAAGATATAGCCTGGTGTTACTAATTTTCAAGGGGAAATAACTTAGACATTGGGCAGAAAAGGCAAATCATCCATGGAGGGAGAGGTGGGTAGGGATGGAATCAAGCTGGATACAAACATTTCCAAACAGCCTCAATGTAAGAAGACAATAACACAATGTCCAGAGAGTTTGGAGAGAACAAAGGGTGACCTTGGAATATTACAACTAGCCACAAGTAGATGTCTCAAAGGTGAAAGAACAGAGTGAAACACCCATGAATCTTTCTTGAGGAAAAAAAATCCAACCCGGGCTTCCCTGGTGACTCAGTGTAAAGAGTAAAGAGTCCACCTGCCAGTGCAGGAGACATGGGTTTCCATCCCTGGTCCGGGGATATCCCACGTGCCTCAGGGCAGTTAAGGCCATGTGCCACAAATACTGAGCCTGTGCTCTGGAGCCCGAGAGCCAAAGCTGCTGAAACCCGCCCAGCCTCCGTAGCAAGAGAAGCCGCCGCAGGAAGAGGCCAGCCGGCACACTGCAAGCACGAAGTAGCCCCTGCTCAGCGCATCTAGAGAAAAGCCTGTGTGGCGAGGAAGACTCAGCACAGCCAGACAGATAAATAAAAGTTTCCTAAAACGCCACCCAATCAGGACCAAGAAATGAATTTCTTAAAAATGAATTCAGGAACAGAAGACACCAAGGTAAGAGTCAAAAGAATATGATGACAGGATGGGCAGGTAAACTGTTTATAGACAGAATTAAGACAAAGGACTGATGGAATTCTAGGTATGGAACAAAACGTAGATATTACAAATCCTGACAAAGTAAATCTAATAGATTTTACAAATCAGAAGGTGGGGGAAGGAAGAAGTAAAATGCTGATAACCTCGTCTCTCACCTGCAGGGATCCAATTGCTATCACCTAAAATTGAAGCATAAACCAAGGGAATAGTGTAACTTCCTAACAATTTCCTAACTTTTTTTTTAAGCTCAGAAATGTCTTATAAAAACACTTCTCCCAAGGTGAGGGGAAAAAGTTATCTGAAACTAAATTACCTCAGTTTAATTTTAGTTTTTCTTTTTGTAAAGTGGAAGTGAAAGTCGCTTAGCTGAGTCCAGCTCTTTGCGACCTCATGGACTATACAATGGAATTCTCCAGGCCAGAATACTGGAGTGGGTAGCCGTTCCCTTCTCCAAGGGATCTTCCCAACTCAGGGATCGAACCCAGGTCTCCCGCATTGCAGGCAGATTCTTTACCAGCTGAGCCACCAGGGAAGCTTAAAATTCAGTACTTCAATTAAAATGACTTTGGTAATTAATCATAAAATTCTTTCCATCTGTCTGTCTCTCATCATCTACCTTTATATATACATAAAAGAGACCTTGAATTATGTTACTATTTCTGGGTGGTGAGATGTTTTCCCAGTTTTAATGAAATATAATTGACATACAACATTGTATTAGCTTAACCAATATGTACAACATACTTATTTGATGTATATATTGTAAAGTGACTATCACAGGAAGTTTAGATAACACCGATCACCTCACATAGGTATAATGGCAGGATTCCCTTCTTTTTTGGGTGGTGAGATTTTAAGGAATGTGCTGCTTTTATTTTTTCTTTGTGCTTTTCTGTATTGCCTGAAACTTTTGGTAAGGAACAGGTATTTTTATTTTAAAATAATTACCTTTTCATGGCAACCCACTCCACTCCAGTGTTCTTGCCTGGAGAATCCCAGGGACGGGGGAGCCTGGTGGGCTGCCATCTATGGGGTTGCACAGAGTCGGACACAACTGAAGCGACTTAGCAGCAGCAGCAGTGGCAGCAGTAGGTTTTGATCAATATCTCAATCCATTGACTTTTTAGGATTGCAAACTATTTCTACATGCCTCAATAAAAATAGTAAGTATTAACAAAAGGTGTCTAGGGAATTCCCTGGCAGTCCAGCGCTCAGGGCTCCACACCTCCACTGTAGGGGGCACCAGGTTCAATCCCTGGTCAGGCAACCGAGATCCAACAAAAATGTTTTGAGTTCTACATTTCTTTCTCATTCATTAATTGAAATGCTTTTATCTGGAGATAATTTCCCTCATTGGTTACCCAGTGTTGCAATTTATACGGAAAAGGCAAGATCATTGTTTGACTCTGTTTTCTTTACTAGTTTTGAAGATAATGAATTGGTTCCCTATCATATTCTGAAAGTAATCAATTATTTTTTAATGTTTATATGAACTCATGGGCTAAGCATATTTGGTGGATTTTAATCAATTGCTATTATCACCCTTCTGAAGGCTCTGTCTCGTCTTTGGCCAAGCCTTCCAGTGAATGCCTCTTGGCTGGGGATTCCCCTGCTCTCCATCCAGCAGCTGACCCGCAGCTCCCTCTGCTTTGTAGCACAGATGTTGATGCCACACAAGTCTTCCTGTATTGGGGGATTCGGCGGTAATCTTGTCACCCAGTTTTGTTAGAAACATGTCCACGGGTTTTGGATTTAGCCCTCTAGTTTCTCTGTCTGTATTGCCAGTTAAAGCCTCTTCAATTCAGCTTGTGGGTTTTATTGTTTGTTTTCTGTTTGGCCATGTCCCTAAAATGCTTCATATCTTCCCCACTGTCAGATTTCCAAGTTCAACTGGTAGTGTCTGTCGCAGATAGGAATCAACTATTTCTCTGAGACTTAACCATTTCTCCAAGAAGCCTTAATTTAATTGAGAGGTAAATTAAGAGAGGCAAATATTTCAAGACCACAATATTGGTAACTAGGCATGCTCCATGTTTCTGCCTTGCTCACAAATTGTAGGCCTCTGGATATATATGATTTATGTGTAGTCTTATAGTCTTAGCTCTGTCCTCAAAGACACCAACCTGTATGTAATCTATAGACCACAGGCTATATATACATGGACGAAAGACTGTCTCTCTTTCTCTCCACTTAACTCTGAACTTGGCTTCCCTTCTCTACTGTCTTCTTCCACTCTTTCTCTTTCAGGGCAATATCCTACCCTGAAAAGGATCCCTGGCTGGTCGGCTAGAAGAATCTGTAAAGGTTACACTGCTCCAGCTCCTCGGGCTTTTACTGCGAACCCACTCCACTCTCCAGCTACTGGAGCTGACGGATCTCTTCCGGTGACAACAGCTGTTCTCAGGTTACGCTACCATGCCTTCCAGTGAACGCCTCTTGACTGGGGATTCTCCTGATCTCCATCCAGCAGGTGACCCACTGTTTTGCTCTGCTTTGTCAGCACAGATGTTGATACCATGCAGGTCTTCCCATATTGGGGGATTCAGCAATATCTTGTCGCCCAGTTTTGTTGGAATTGTGTCCACGGGTTTTTGATTTAGTCATCTAGTTTCTCCATCTGTATTTTTCAATTCAGAGAAATTTCAGAAAATATGCTGCAGCTACTATCTTCCCAGCTCGTCTTATTTTACTATATTTTTACAATGGTTATGTTTAGGCTGTTATGTTTTCTGGGAAGGAGGAGAAAGCAACAATATTTTCATTTGGGGAAGGAAAAAAGATAAGTCTGGCTGCATTATACTGTTTGGCTTTGGGGGAGTTAGATAAAATCAGCTGGTATGCACTAGCGCAGCTGTACCACTAGTAAATATTTAAACACATCCATTTCAGCTAGCACCAGGCTCAACTACTCCCAGGTGGCGCTAGTAGTAAAGAACCCGCCTGCCAGTGCAGGGGATATAAGAGACCAGGATTTGATCCCTTGGTCGGGAAGATCCCCTGGAGGAGGGCATGGCAGTCCACTCCAGCATTCTTGCCTGGAGAATCCCATGGTCAGAGGAGCCTGGCAGGCTACAGTCCACAGGATCGCACAGAGTCAGACATGACCGAAGCGACTTAGCAGCAGCAGCATTCCAACTAGTAAATACCACTATTTCAACCCCAAGTTCTCCTACCTTGATGTTCCTTTCCTGTGCCCCCAACCCCTCCACTTCAGAAAGGTTAATGTCTACCCTGGGAGGGGTCCTTCAGGATTCCAGCTCACGGGCTGCTTGGTTAGTGCCCAGACTACTCTGTTGGTTCAATATCCTGACCATGGTGACTTCCCTAGTGGTCCAGTGGCTAAGACTGCACTCCCAATGCAGGGGCCCTGATTCAGTTCCTGCTCAGGGACTAGATCCCACATGCTGCAACTAAGATTTTGCCGTTCGCATGCCACAGGGAAAATCAGAGATCCAGAGTGCCACAGGGAAAATCAGAGATCCAGAGTGCCACAGTTAAAACCAGGCATGACTGACTGAATGAATAATAAATAAATAATAAAAAATATATCCTGACTATGACCTCTGGGAAGACTACACAGGGTTTTGAGACCGGCAGTACATGGAGATAAGAGAGAGGATGAAACGGGTCTGTGGCTTCTGAATGGGCCTCAGCTGAATAACTCAACCAGTATTTCTGAAGCATTCCCTGTGTGTTAGGCGCTGTGCTAAGCTACACCACTGAGGAGCCCACAAAGTTCTATGCCCTGGGGCCATGGGGAAGATGACAGTTTTGCCATAGAGAGGTACAAACCTCAGTCCCTGAGTGGAAATGGGAGGAGCGATAAAAGTGCAGACCCAGTGTCAAAGCTCTTCGACATCACCTAACAAGTGCACGTCTCTCCACCTTTGGAACACTGACTGCCATCAAAGTCCCTGCAGCTAATTAAACACACAGTAAATAAGCCAGGCAAGGAGCAGCCTGTCCTTGCACACAATGAATCCAGCAGTCTCCTTAGACGCAAAAGCTGGCATCTTTATCTACAGAGTGAATCAGTTCTTTAACAATTCATGTTCCGTGTCCTAATTGGACCAGCAATGGTTTCTTTGAATACCGAGGAAAAGAGACCTAGCGTAAAAGCAGGTCGGAAGCATAGTATTTGTCTAAATAAAAACAACATTTTTTCTTAAGAAAGACTTTTACAGTCAGGAATGTAACATACTTGAGAAGATGCGCTAATTGTGTTTGCCCAGTTACTGGAAGCACGAATCTCTTGGAGGAAAAAAAAAAAATTAAATAGGACTAGCTATCTACTGTCAGAGCCCCAAAAGTACCATGAGGAAAAATAAATAACCGTGACACCTTCATTCCCTTAGAGTCAACAAATTCCAATTGATCACATGTATTAAGCAAATACATATTGTTGTTCAGTCACTCAGTCATGTCTGACTCTTTGCAACCCCATGAACTGCAGCACACCAGGCTTCCCTGTCCATCACCAACTCCCAGAGCTTGCTCAAATTCATGTCCATCGTGTCGGTGATGCCATCCAACTATCTCATCCTCTCTTGTCCCCTTCTCCTCCTGCCTTCAATCTTTCCCAGCATCAGGGTCTTTTCAAATGAGTCAGTTCTTTGGATCAGGTGACCAAAATATTGGAGTTTCAGCTTCAGCATCAGTCCTTCCAATGAATATTCAGGACTGATTTCCTTTAGAATTGAATGGTTTGATCTCCTTGCAGTCCAAGAGACTCTCAAGAGTCTTCTCCAACATCACAGTTCAAAAGCATCAGTTCTTCAGCGTTCAGCTTTCTTTGTAATCCAGCTCTCACATCCATACATAACTACTGGAAAACCACCGTTTTGACTAGATGGACCATTGTTAGCAAAGTAATGTCTCTGCTTTTTAATATGCTATCTAGGTTGGTCATAGCTTTTCTTCTAGAGAGCAAGTGTCTTTTAATTTCATGGCTGTAGTCACCATCTGCAGTGATTTTGGAGCCCCCAAAAAGAAAATCTCTTACTGTTTCCATTGTTTCCCCATCTATTTGCCATGAAGTGATGGGACCGGATGCCATGATCTTATTTTTTTGAATGTTGAGTTTTAAGCCAACTTTTTCACTTTCATCTTTCACTTTCATCAAGAGGCTCTTTAGTTCTTTTTCACTTTCTGTCATAAGAGTGGTGTCATCTGTGTATCTGAACTTATTGATATTTCTCCCGGCAGCCTTGATTCCAGCTTGTATTTGTATTCCAACCAAAGTACTGGAGCTTCAGCTTCAGCATCAGTTCTTCAAATTAACATTCAGGGTTGATTTTCTTTAGGATTGACTGGTTTGGTCTCTTTGCAGTTCCAAGGGACTCTCAAGAAAGAGTCTTCTCCAACACCACAGTTTGAAATACATATTAAGCATCTGCTATGTATCAAGTGTCTCAATACTTTGGCCACCTGATGCGAAGAGCTGACTCTTTGGAAAAGACCCTGATGCTAGGAAAGACTGAGGGCAGGAGGAGAAGAGGGGGACAGAGGATGAGATGGCTGGATGGCATCATCAACTCAATGGACATGAGTGTGAGCAAGCTCTGGGAGATGGGAAAGGACAGGGAAGCCTGGTATGCTACAGTTCCTGGGGTTGCAAAGAGTCAGACATGACTTAGTGACTGAACAAGAAGAACAATGTATTAAGTGCAGACTCTACTGTTACCAACTTCCACCTTAATCATCAGGGAACTCAACATGCAGACATCACTGCTGTAGAGTTCAGCCTTGCTTCTGTAGAAGAAGTATAGAAATTCAATGTTTCCCACGGTGGAGGTAATACTTAAATAGGAACCAGACATATATTGTGAGTAGGACATTATTGTTTATACCTTCAGTTGGGACTTCTGAGAAAATGAACACTCACAACAGTTTGATTAGTCTGTAGGAGTATATGATGCATTTGGGAACCCCCTGTCTCAGATCCTATTTCCGAAGCAGAAGAATCAGACCCTGTAAAATATCAGCTGACAAAGTCAGAATGTTCCATGGACAACTGCTGCCATTAACTTCTAATAATACAGTGGTTTGCAAGTTGGGAAGGAGATGTATCAAAAATCTTGGTGGGGTGACAGAGGGAACTAAAAGGAATGTTTTTCAAATTACACGTCCCCTTAATAAGAGATTTTATACAGAAATGATTATGAGCACAGGCTTTGGATTCAGACTGCCTAAATTCAAATCCTGGCTTTAGTATGTATTAGCTGCGTGACTTTAGATAAATTATGAAGCTACCATATGTTTCCGTTTTTGAAGTTGTAAAAGGGGAACAATGACATTAGCAGTATCTGTTCATTCAGCTGTTTTGAGAACTGAGCGAATTAACACAGGTAAAGCCCTTAGAGGAGAAGGCGATGGCACCCCACTCCAGTACTCTTGCCTGGAAAATCCCATGGATGGAGGAGCCTGGTGGGCTGCAGTCCATGGGGTCGCCAAGAGTCGGACATGACTGAGCGACTTCACTTTCACTTTTCACTTTCATCATTGGAGAAGGACATGGCAACCCACTCCAGTGTTCTTGCCTGGAGAATCCCAGGGACGGGGGAGCCTGGTGGGCTACTGTCTCTGGGGTCGCCCAGAGTCGGCCACGACTGAAGTGGCTTAGCAGCAGCAGCAGCAGCAGCAGCAGCAGCAGCAGCAAAGCCCTTAGACACGTGCCTCCCTCTCAGGCACCTTTCTACTGCTGCCCCTTGCTGACCTACGGAGACCTTCCTGGGGAGGCCTCAAGCCTCAGACCATGACAGAATCAAGAGTGGGGAGGAAACTTGGAGGCCATCTGCTCTCATCCATTCTGGAATCCTCTCTCTGAAATCTTGGCTGAGTCATCTGGCCCCTACTTGAACACACTGAAAAAAATCCATTCCATCTCTGGGCATTTGAAAGCACACACTGAAAAAACCTGTTCCATCTCCAGACGTTTGAAAGGCCTCCCTTGTGTTGAGCTGAGTCTGTTTCTGTCTTTTCTTACTTTTGTCTCTCTTTTGGAATTGGAAACAATAAGGTTATTAATATCCCTTTAAATAATGGAGGACAGCTAATGGTGTTCGGTTAAGCCTGTGGGCTCTATGGGGAGATTGCATGGATGGACTGACTCTCAGCTTCCCCATTTGTTGATTGAGTGATCTCGGACAATTTAATCTTCCTATGCCAGATTCCTCATCTGCAAAAAAGGCATACTAATACTGCCAGTTTCATAGGGTTGTTGTGGGGACTGAATGAAATAATATACTTAAGGAACCTGTTGCATGAGATTCAATCACTGTCGGCAATGTCATCATACATATATGGTTCCTAAAACTCAATAAATGGGGACTTCCTGGTGGTCCAGTGGTTAAGAATCTACCTGCCAGTGCAGGGGACACAGGTTCGATCCCTGGTCCAGGAAGATCCCACATACCACAAAGCAAGCAAGCTCGTGCACCACGACCACTGAAGCCACACACCCTAGAGCCTGTGCTCCACAACAAGAAGCCTGGGTTCTGCAACTAGAGGTAGCCCCCCTTGCCACAACTAGAGAAAGCTCTCATGCAGCAATGAAGACCCAGCACAGCCAAAAATAAATAAATGAATTTCAAAAATGAATGTCATCAACACTGATGCTGTGGTAACCCTCTTGAGCATTTGTTTCTTTGGGATAAACATCTATATTTCCTTCACTTATTCCTGATGCAATTCCAGTACCCCCTCAGCCGTTCCCTCTGAGTGAGCTCCAGTTGCCAGTCTTCCTCTCTGGGGCTCCAGCTCCCTTTTCCTCTTTCGCTGTACCCCCTGAATGGAGTCCAGGACTCTGGGGGCTTCTGGTCCACATAGACCAGAACGAGGCACCATCTTGCTTGTTTGGTGGTTGTTTCATCTCCTGATTCATTCACAAATGATTTTAAGCATTTATATTTTTATAAATGGATCCTAAGGGAGAACTGGCTTTTTTAGCAAGCACATCACTGTCTTGATTCACAATGAATGCACAGTGACCTGACTCCTCTTTAGTTAGAAATTTTACGAGGAATTTCCTTTGCACTCACAGCTGAATGTTGAAGGTTAAGACTTCGGATTTGTTTCTTTTACGTAACTCACTCAGCTCCTTAAAATATACTCACCTTTTTTTTGAGGGAAAACTGAGACTTTCTATAAAATCTACAGACTTGAAGAAAATTATACTCACCTTTAAATCAGAGTAAGGGTTGCAAACTGGTGGCTCCAGGGCCAAATCCAGCTGGCAGAAACGTGCAGTGGCATCTTCACCCCTGCCTCCCTCCCTCCCTTCCTTCCTTCCCGGTATAAAATATCTGACTTTCTTTTAGCAAAGCACGGACTCCCCAACTTAGCTAGGGTTTCCTCCATTCTCTGTTGTCCCATACCGGGTATATACACATTTAAATGACCTTCCTGGTCCTGAAGGCATTGAAGGTTTAGATCCCAACATTTGGGACAGTGAGCGATTTGCAAAAGGGAGGGGTCGTTATAGCAGTTTTTATTTTAGAGCATTTACTGTGGACAGGCACTGGGCTATACATACATTCCATACATCCTACAACTTTAAGAGACTGAGAAAGATAAGCCAGCGCAGAGCCACAGAGCTGGGGGCAGCGCTGGGGCCCATTCAGGCCTGGGTAGGCCAGAACACCCTCCTGTGCTCCATGGAAATGGGTGCGCTTCTGAAGCAGTCACACCTGGTCTCCTTATTCTTAAACATCTAAGGAAATACAGAGGCTTTAATTCAGCAGAAAAACCGAAGGGGAGCAGACTATGCTACCCTCAAACATTATACCGTGGCATACTGATTATTCTGAACTACAGTTACTTGAGAAACAGCCAGTTTAAGGACACTCTGACTCTTCTCTGTCCCCCTGAAGGCAGGAAACAAATCTCTCATCCCAAAGCTACCTTCCCTGTCCCAGGAAGGTATAAGATATTTTTTCTCACCAGAAATAGGGAATTTAGGACAGGGAAGGCTATATAAACAAATTTTGTTACATCTTCACTAATTTGCTACTCTAAGTCCAAAATCCTTTGTGAATTCTTTATAAATTTACTGGTTTTTGTGTGTAAAAGGTATAAAAGCTGCCAGTTTGGGTCTCATACTTTTATGGGATTCCCGTTCATACAGCATTAAGTGTTTTCTTCCTGTTCATCTGCCTTAAGTCAACTTACATATTAGGCCAGCCAAAGAAACTACTGTAGAAGGGAAGAGGGGGACATTTTTCCACCCCTATGAAATTATGACTAGATGTGAAAACCAAAACCCAGAAAAGAGAATAAACAGATGAGCCCCAGAACAACATGATAAAAACTGTGCTAGCTTTTAAGAGGAAATTCTAAAAAGCCTGAGAATGAGAGTTGTTCTGAGGCTATTATTATTAAACTAATTGGTCACATGTGCATGTGTATCTATACGATATTTTATTTTGTTGAATATGCTTTTATCACACCATAGCCCATGTGTAAAACTTGATTTCTCTAAGGACAGTGCAGAGAGACCACCAGAGCTGATCATTAGTAGCTGTGTCTTCAGAAGCAGAACCAGACAGGGGAAGGAGCAACAGAAAATTAACTGACTGCCTCATAAAAATTCCAGACTAGTCAGCCCTGAATGACAACAGGGGCCTCCCTCCCTCCCTTGTGTTCTCAACAGGGATCAAATGAAGGCCCACAAACTACTGACATTATTACGTCTTTAGGAAAGACCACCTTTTGTCAGTTCACATGTTTCTGAGGGCCAACTGCTGTGTCTCGTGCTGAAATACTGGAGCTTAGAATCTAGACAATGCAAGTTCTTTCCTTTTGAGTTTCACTTACTCAGAATTTCAAATATTTCTCGTAATCATTTTCCAACAGAAGATGTCTCTGAAACAGAGATGGATTATAGTTTCTGGAAGTATCTAGTTCCCAGGATGCAATAGACTGAATTATGTCCTTGCCAAATTCATATCTTAAAGCCTTAACCCCCATGTGACTGTACTGGACACAGGGCCATTCAGGAAGATTAAGGTTAAGTGAGGTCATCAAGTGTAGAGTCCTGATCTAATAGGACTGGAGTCCTTATAAGAAGAGGAAGAGAAACTGGTGCTCTCTTTATGTGCACACACTGGGGAAAGGCCACGTGGGCACACAGCAAGGAGGCAGAGCTCTGCAAGCCAGGGAGAGGGTTCTCGCCAGAACCCAACCTTGCTGGCACCCACATCTCAGACTTCTAGCCTCCCAAATTATAAGA
This sequence comes from Ovis aries, assembly GCF_016772045.2. Taxonomy (NCBI): domain Eukaryota; kingdom Metazoa; phylum Chordata; class Mammalia; order Artiodactyla; family Bovidae; genus Ovis; species Ovis aries. The sequence continues at coordinate 131,124,645 of NC_056056.1, forward strand.
AAATAAATCCCTGCTTAAGTGACTCAGCCTGCAGTATTTTGCTATGGCAGCTCTAGCACACTAATATATGTGGTGTGATATCATGGTGTGCAGAGTAACTAAGGGTACAGAAGCATTAGTATGGAAACAGCATCACTCAGATGCTCCTCCTCAGTTCAGGGGCTTGATAGGCATCTACTATTTTGCCTGCTCTGCTTCTCTGACTTGTGTGGGGAACTCCTCATCCCCAGTCCATAAAGCTCATGTGGAGTTGTCAGCTCACTGTTTACTGCCCCATGCTGACCACAGGCTTGCTTACCATGGTACCCAATCACTCTGACGACGGTGATGGTAACTGGTACAGCAGCTGGCATGCCACACAGAAAGGACTTATCAGAACCTTTCTCTGCATTTGTATGCAGTACTTACCTTGGACATTTGATATGCATTGAGTGAACTTGCTTTTTCTGCTAGGCTTGCAGAAAAGTAAAAGTGTTAGTCACTCAGCTGGGTCCAACTCTTTGGGACCCCATGGACTGTAGCCCACCAGGCTCCTCTGTCCACAGGATTTTCCATGCAAGAGAACTGCAGTGGGTTGCCATTTCCTTCTTCAGGGGATCTTCCCAACCCAGAGATTGAACCTGGGTCTCCTGCATTGCAGGCAGATGCTTTAACCTCTGAGCCACCAGGGAAGCTTGTAGAGCTGGGTCTTAAAAGGCTGGCTGCATATAGGAAGCCTGACTGTAATGGTAGGAAGGCTGACACACGGAGGACAAGAAAAGAGAAGACAGAGAGCGCATGTTATGTCTCAAACCTACTCCTGGCTCCCCACTCCCCAAACCAGTGTACTGCTTCCCTTTTAAGCTTAAGCTAGCTTGAGTTTGATTTTTGTCACTTGCATCTAAGAATCTCAACTTATCCAGTAGGTTCATTAGTCCCTTTGAGTCCTTTGTTGGCCAGATTTGGCCAGAACCCAGGCTCAGAGTGGCTTTCATCCTCTGGTTGTGCTGATCCTTTTCTTTTCAGAGGGCAAGTTTTATCATCATATTTCCCACGACTAGACATACTTTCCCTTCATTCCCCTCTAGGTTCTTCCAGCTAAACACCTCAGTTCTCCTGTCTTTAAAAGGGCAACAGCTACCTGTAAAAACACTGAATCACTATGCTGTACACTCAAAACTAATATAGTATTATAAACCAACTATACTTCAGTTTTGTAAAAATTGGGAGGAGTTGCTGTGAAGTAATTTCAGGACGTATCTAGCATATTACTGGGCAGTAGTTGGTGCTTGGGAATGTTAGCTCCAATCATGGAAAATTCTCTGAATGGTGCCTGAGGCCCTCTCTTAGGCATCCATATAACAATCTCTTATTTTTCCTCATGAAAACCAAAAGCAATGAACAGATCACAGTCAATATCTGTTGTTTTGACAATAAGATCTTAGTCCCCTCCCAGAGGAAGGTTGTCTATCTGTAACAAGGAAGGAGAATGTAGGTACATAAATGCTCTGCTTAAAATTGTGCTTTGTTTAGAAATCATTCTTGCCTACTTTTCCTCTTCAATTCAAGAATGAAAAGAAACCATTTCTTCAGCATCCAGAAGCATAACGTAACATAACATGCTCAGTCCTGTCTGGATCTTTGTGACCCTATAGACTGTAGCCTGCCAGGCTCCTCTGTCCGTGGGATTTTCCAGGCAAGAATACTGGAGTGGGTTGCCATTTCCTCCTCCAGGGGATCTTCCCGACCCAGGGATGGAACCCTCATCTCCTGCATGTTCTTCACTGATACTCGGGTTCTTTACCACTGAGCCAGATGGAAAGCCCCAGCATCCAGGAAGGAGAACTGAAATGAAAGATTACCAGGGGCACTCAATTACTGCTCTGAGGAAATTAACAAAGAGGGCTGGCAAGCCTGCCCTCCCTGGCACGGTCACTGGATGGACTTGCATAGACTTGGTTGGATCCTGGGGAAACTCCTCTGCTGTCTGCCGTCACCGCCAAATGGGAGGTACCACCCCCCACCCCAGGGGAGGATAGCTTGGAAAACAGAAGAAGCCCAGGTTAAGGCTGAAGAAGGAGCCGTAAGGCTGCTACCTGGGTGGTACATCTGGTATAATAGGGATAAAGGAAGTGCAAAACCCTTTTGACTGGTCTCTGCCTCCTGGGATCCTGAAATTTCCATTACTTGGGATAAAAAAGAATTGCAGTACAAACTGCCCCACAGAGGAGAAGCTTCCAGTCAACCATTAGGGCTTGCTAAACAACCAACCAAAGCAGGGTAGTGCTGACACAGGCTTAGCAAACCATTAAATCAGAACACTCAGCGGGTCAGCCTCAGTCAGGGCCACCAGCCTTCCCTGTCGTGGACTGAGCTCTGAGTCACACTGCTTACACTCATCCAGTTAGCCTTGCCCTGTGAGGTGGGTACCTATCCCCCTATATAGAGGAAGAAACAGGCTTAGAGACACGAGGTAACCGGTTGGTAAGCAGAACTTCCTAGTCCATATAAACACAACACCCACATTCTCCCCACTGCAAAAAAGTATCCACTTATTTAAGACTCTTGTTTCCAAGGCATGCAAGGAGGGCAATTAGGCCAGCACACCCCTAATTAACTAGATGGGCTTCATTTTCCTAATAATCTTCATCTTTTTTTACTCTAAAACAGAAAGCCGTCCTATCAGCATCATTCAAAATGCTTGGAGAAGGAAATGGCAACCCACTCCAGTATTCTTGCCTGGAGAATCCCAGGGACAGAGGAGCCTGTTGGGCTGCCGTCTATGGGGTCGCACAGAGTCGGACACGACTGATACGGCTTAGCAGCAGCAGCAGCAGCAAAATACTTCCTTTCCCAGAGAAGAGGCTGTTCTCCAATATTTTCTCAATCAGCCTTGTGAGAGCCGGGCACATTGTTTCTCAGTAACTGTGAGCAGCGTCCATCTGCATCTCTTCATTCGCTGAACGCTGAAGGGGTCAGGCCTCTCTGCGCCATGTCCTGGGTCCTTAGAGGGGCCTGCAGTCCCTTTATGGCTGGCGCAGCCAGAGACCAAAGCAGATGGGCCAGCTCTGGGGTAGAGACCTCCTCTGGTTTCCCCACTTGAAGACCAGTTAATCACCTGCGGTAGTTCATGCTTCTTCCTTTTCCATACAAATAAGACCTAGGGCGCTTCTTGAGAAACCTCTGGCTTGCAATGTTTTTAAAACTTTTCAAACAACCATCACTTGCGCTTCCACTCAGCAGCTGAAGGGTCAGTGTGGCGGGCTGGAAAGTCAGGGCGACAATTGCTGTCCTGTGACAGCTGCATTTATTTCACTCATTTCATATATTGGCAGGAGGATGGGCATAAATGGTTAGGTGTTTACTTCTTGATTGGTTTAGGGCCCTCTCTCACCCTGCGCCCAGTCTCATTCATCAGTAACTGGAGACAGCTGTCTACAAGGAATTTTTTTTATGGTGTTTTAATGTTATTTTATTTTCCTAAAATGTCAGTTGGACAGCCAAGAAAATTTCCCCTTAGAGTCCTTGGAGGTTGTTCTGAGCTGAAATCACCACCCCCATGGTTGGCTGAGCACTAAATGAAAAACAGTGTTATAAGTCACATTAATATTTTAGGGAAGAAAATGTGTGAACCCACACCGGCATTTCCGCCAGCATAATCTCAAGCTTTAGCCACAAAACTGCAGAGAACAACCAAGGGCCAGAGTCACCCCTGGCCGTCAGTTAGGGAGCCGAAATCCAAGAGAGGGAGAGAATGAATAATGATGATGAGGTCTCCGTTCATCCACTGTGGCAGATTAGAAGGCCGTCAGAAGGCAGGAGTGATGACATTTTTAAATGGATTCATTCTGTGAGAAGACAGCTGGGTGAAAAGCAGTGGGTCGGAGCTTATTAGAAACCACAGCTGAAGCCGTAAGGAAAAAACATAAGACACTGTAGAAAAATAATGATGATGAGAGATAAAGCAGCTTGACAAAAGCAGTTTACAAAACTGAACGTACAATATTGTCCAATTTTTGAAAACTACAAGAGAGATACAGACAGGCAAGCAATAGGCATGAGTTGAGTGCCAGGGATTTAAAACTGGCTTTGTTTTTTTTTTTAAATTTTTTTATTTTTTTAGTTTTTTATTTTTTAAATTTTAAAATCTTTAATTCTTACATGCATTCCCAAACATGAACCCCCCTCCCACCTCCCTCCCCATAACATCTTTCTGGGTCATCCCCATGCACCAGCCCCAAGCATGCTGCATCCTGCGTCAGACATAGACTGGCGATTCAATTCACATGATAGTATACATGTTAGAATGTCATTCTCCCAAATCATCCCACCCTCTGGCTTTGCAATAGAATGTTCTGGATTTTTTTTTTTTTTTCAAACACAGACCCATCATCCCTACCCCTGCTGCTGCTGCTGCTGTTAAGTCGCTTCAGTCGTGTCCGACTCTGTGCGACCCCATAGACGGCAGCCCACCAGGCTCCGCCGTCCCTGAGATTCTCCAGGCAAGAATACTGGAGTGGGTTGCCATTTCCTTCTCTAATGCATGAAAGTGAAAAGTGAAAGTGAAGTCGCTCAGTCGTGTCCGACTCTTAGCGACCCCATGGACTGCAGCCTACCAGCCTCCTCTGTCCATGGGATTTTCCAGGCAAAAGTACAGGAGTGGGTTGCCATTGCCTTCTCCTCCCTACCCCTAGAGGTTCTGATTTATTGGCTCTGGTTTGGCATCTTTATTTTAAAAAGCTTCCCAGGTTGTTCTGATGTACTGTCAGCACTGAGGACCACTATTACATACAGAGAAAAATTTAAAAACCAGAAATGGCTTTATGGAGTATTTCTGATTTAATTTTAATGTAGTTTTTCTGTGTTCCTACATATTGTTCTGTGAACATGCATTACATCTATGATCAGAAAAGGTTATTAATAAAAATTATAACTGAACTTACTAGGAAAAATCACCCAGGCAACAAGAAATAATAATAATGACTAACATTTTGCTGAGAGCCAGATATGCTCTTTGTCTTGTTTTTGTTTTGTTTTGTTTTTCGGCAATTGGGAACGTCGGATCTTTGTTCCCTGATCAGAGATTGAACTGAACCCATGCCCCCTGCAGTGGAAGCACAGAGTCTTGACCACTGAACCGCTAGGGAGCTCCCAGACACTGGCTTTATTAATGTTGTCAATAGTCCTTACAACAGCTCTGTGACCGAGGCACTAGTATTTCAGCCATTCCATGATACGGAAGGTAGAGGTCCAAGAGGTTCCAGCTCAGACACCAAGAGAGTGACAGTCACAGCACAAACTCGGGACCAATTACTAGAGAACCTGAGGCTTACCCTAAAGAAGTCCTGTGTGGTCCCTCCCCTCTATCACACCATCACGGGCCCGCTGGATCCAGGGCCTCACCTGTGCCTGCTTCCCAGGGGCTCATGGGAAGCTTCCCCTCTGAATTCCCATCAATGTTCTACTTCTTCCAAAGGCTTCCCACAGTTCGCTACTCCCCTCAAAGGAGAACTCTGTCTCCATGCAAGCTAGAGAGAGGGGAAAAAGAAGGAAGAAAGTGAACACCACAGGATACTGTCTATTAAGACCTATTATAAGAATGCTTTTTTAAAAGTATTAATTGATTTTTTAACTGGAGTGGAGAATGAAGAGGAGGTGCACCAGGCAATTATACATGGGAATACAGATGTGAAATTCTACAGGGTTTTCCCCTGGGAAGATGATAGAATGCTTATCAGATTATTTCCCCATTTCACAGATGGTGGTGCCAAATTCTTAAGAAACTACACGAAAGAGAAAAATAAAAATGAGTTGATGGTCCAGCCAGAACCAAAACTCCTTTCTAGTGCACAAAAGGTTTGTGGATTTTAAACAATTTTTAAAAAATCCACAGCTATTTACCTTCATTCTCTTTCATGGTTAGGTTTCCAGATAAAACACAGCATGTCCTGTAAGATGTTAATTTCAGATAAGTAATTTTTTTGGTAAAAAATGTCCCAAATATGGGACATATTTATACTAAAAAATTATTGGTTAATTTTATTGATAGGTCAATTTTAACTGGGAGCCCTGTACTTTTATGTGCTAAATATGATAGACCTATTTCATGAGAAACATGATTTTCTTTCTTCCTTGGACAATGTTTTTCCTTCTCAGTGTCATCAGCTCAATGATTTGAAGAAGCATAAACCAGAAAATTGATCTCATCAATTGAGCTCATCCTTTTGTGTCAAACAACCCACTGAGCCAACTCCTCTGGTAGTCAATAAGTGTTACATCTTCCAAAGGCACACACACACACACACACACACACACACACACCCCTTATACATATGCATTCACAGACACCCACACACCTTCAGACATGCCCAGGCATACACTTTCACATATATGTATACATATGCACACACACAGAGTACAAACAGATTTTAATTTCTCCTAACACTCTAACATGCAGATCCCTCATTCTCTTTTCAGATTTTCTCGGCTTTCCAAACACATTTTCTTATTTGTTCAAGGAGAAAAAGTCATGTCTCCAGTTTGCTTTATATGCCCAGCTACACTGACTGGGCTTCCCATAGGGTTGGCAATAAGACCTCATCTTTTGTATTCCAGAAATGTTGAATTTTCTTTTCTTGCCACTGCATTAACCCGCTATTTTAGTATAAAGGGGATGACAGTTGTCTTAGGGTCAGATGCTAAACACAACTTAATAACAAGGAAAAATACAAAACTGCAAATTGAAAACTTGAACCATGTAATAAAAATACTTGAAAATGAGAGAGAAGAAAAATTTTAAAGTATTTTCAAGAAGCATAGTAGTTAAATGAATAATTCCTAGATTCAGCCTACCTGAGTAACTAGCTGGCCAAGTTACTTAACTTTATCTGTAAAGTAGAAATAACAACAGTTTCCATCTCATGGATTGCTGTGATGTTTAAGTAAATATATAATTAAAGATGTACAAAATAGTGGCCAACACACATTTCTTACTATTACAATTACCTCTTATTTGCCACACACAGGGGTAGCCTCTCTGCATACATAATACCATTTGATTATCAAATGAATGTGAGCTATGTAGTCATGAGGAAACTGAAGCTCACAGAGGTTAAGAGACTTCCCTGAGGTCACACAGCTAGCATGCAATAAAGCCAAGATTTAAGTACCAGTCTCAGTACAAAAACAGTGTTCTCTGGATTGCCCAGTTTTAAGGTAACAAGCAGAAAGTAAACAGGCGGCAAGGTGGTAGCTTTGCAAGGAGAAGACCCCTATGGTAGTTGCTTCTACGGAGTGGGGTGGGGGTGGGGTATTCGGAAAGGTTTGGACTGGTGCATCAGGTAAAGAGTACAGGACCCTCTGTCTAGTTACAAACCACACCCAGACATTTGCCAACCAGATGAGGGCCCTACTTTTTTGTGACCTCTCCAAGTAAATCCCCAGGAGGTGGAAAGCCCCGACCCTGACTCTGCCTGACTCTCTATTTTAAGGCAACATAAGGCAGGGCTGATCCACCCGCACTGGCTGTCTTCTAGCAGCAGCCCCAAGGACTCGATCCTTCACTCACATTTGTCTACTCAGCTTCTCCACCTGGGTATCTAAGACTCTCATCTCAGACTTAAGTCCAAAACTGGCTTTACCTCCGGGGGCCCCCGTTCAACAGATAACAACTCCCTTCTTCTGGCTGAGCGGACCTAAAGGCGTGGAGCTGTCCTTCATGTCTCTCTTTCTTGTGCCCTTGATATCTAATCCATTGACTCATCCCTCATGCAGTCCTGATGGTTCTGCCTTCAGAATACACCCAGAACCTGACTGCCTCCCTCCATCTCTGCACCCGCCCTCCCAGTCTGTGCATCGCGCCTTCATCGGGACCGCTTCCATCCTTGTCATCAGCCATCATGCCATCTTCACACAGTGGCCGGAGTACTCTTGTTACATTTGCCTCAGATCGCCAGGCTCCTCTGCTCAAACTCCTCCAAAGTCTCCCACCTCAGAGGGCCCGAGAAGCCCGTCATTATCCACAACTCTGCCTCAGCTCTCTCGGACCTCCCCTTGCACCATGATCCGCAACCCCATCTGTTCCAGCCCCTGCACCTCCACACCAGCCCCTGCACAGGCTGAGCCAGCTCCCGCATTAGGCCCTTCACTCTCTGTCTGCCGGACATACCCCCACATTGCCTACACGACCCACTCCCCAGCATCCTTCAAATCATGGTGCTCCTCCATCTCACCCTACCAGAGATGACCACCCTGTCCACCTACATAAAACAGCGACGCACCACCCTCCCCCGGGCACTCCCTCCCCCGTAACCTGCCTTATTTTTCTCACAGCACTTATCACTTCCTGATGCGCTCTATTCACCTATTTGCTTATTGTCTCCATCCTTTAGAAGGGAAGATCCAGGTGGACAGAGATTTTATCTGTGTTACTGACTGCTATTTATGTATCCTCAGGGCCTAGAAGCCTATGTACACGCAGTAGGTACACAATAAATATTTGACAAATGAGCGAATGGAAAGAGCCCCGTGTCATCTGAACAGGACACCTCTGCTGATTGCTTCAGCTTTCCTGCTCTAAAGTCAGCCTTTAGAAAGACTCTTGGGGCCTCCCTGGTGGTCCAGTGGTTAAGACTCCACACTTCCATTGCAGGGGATGTGGGTTGGGGAACTAAGATCCTGTAGGCTGTGGGGTGTGGCCATAAAATGGAAAAAAGAAAAAAAGACTCTCCACTCTGCATTCTTTTCCATCTTAGGAGTCAAAACTCCAGGGTGATCCTGAACAAATCTTTTCTGGCTGGCCTGCCGCTGTGTTGTGTAGTTCTGCTCGGTTGGCTTGAACAGAACAGGCTCACGGACAAAGCCACGTGCAAGGCTCCCTGTGTGTCTCTGGCTTCCCATGTGTTCTCGATGGAAACGCGTCTGGGGCCACTGTTCTAAAGGCTCCAAACCAACCGGCGCATGACGAAAACCTCATCACTCCAGTAGAGAAGAAAACAAATCCATCCACCTCAATGCCCACTTCCATGGAAACTTGGCATTAGTTCAAAAGGCCAGTGCTGGCAACACTTTTGACTTTTATTATCCTCTTTTGTCATTCCAGGGATTGTGTTTACAGGCACATACTGAGAGGAGGCGGCCTTTCGAATTGAATGCAGCAAGCAGGAAACCTTCCAAAGCCCAAATTAATTATCTTCAGCAGCATCTAAATAATGATTATTTTGTGAGGAGTCTGGCAGCCAGAGACTTTGGCACATCCATTAGGGACCCTGAAACCACGCCAAGGACTTAGCCTTTCACTGCAGAAATCCCTTTACCCCCCAAATCAGCAAGGCTGTTAGAGAAAGGCTTTGCTGATCCAGGTGGGAAGCCTCAGCCAATTCTCTGGCTTCTGCTGCATTTCCTAACAGCTGAAGTGTTGCCTGCAGGAGCCTCACGCAGACCCTGGACACTGTGAAGGCGGAATGCTAGAGTATGCAGTTGCCAAATGTCCAAGGGTCTGTTTCTAAGAGGATTCAGGTATATCCAGTCACCACTGTGTTGGTTAATCATTTCTCCAAGATTACATTGGCCAAACTATCAATAAGTCCAGTGAAAAGTGAAAGTGAAGTTGCTCAGTCGTGTCTGACTCTTTGCGACCCCATGGACTGTAGCCTATCAGGCTCCTCTGTCCATGGGATTTTTCAGGAAAGAGTGCTGGAGTCGACTGCCATTTCCTTCTCCAGGGGATCTTCCCAACCCAGGAATCGAACCCGGGTCTCCTGCATTGCAGGCAGACGCTTTACCGTCTGAGCCACCAGGGAAGCCCAAGTTCCTGTTAATGGGTCCCAGGTTCATGTACACACATGCTATTCACATGAAGAGGATAACGCCCAGTGGAAGTACTTGGACTCTGTGGTTTTCCTGGCACTTGCATCAGCCATATTCCCTCTAAGATTCCTGAACATTCAACCAGCACAAATTTCTGGATCGTCTTTAAAGTATATTTATGGACACTGGAGGCTCGGATGGTAAAGAGTTTGCCTGCAATGTTGGAGACCCAGGTTTGATCCATGGGTCAGGAAGATCCCTTGGAGAAGGGAATGCAACCCATGCCAGTATTCTTGCCTGGAGAATTCCATGGACAGAGGAGCCTGGCAGTCTACAGTCCACGGGTCACAAAGAGTCAGACATGACTGAGCATCCATCACTTTCACTTTCGCACCATACTTTAATTTGTCATCCATTTTAAGATGCACCATTATTTTATGTTGGAGAAGGAAATGGCAACTCACTTCAGTATTCTTGCCTGAAGAATCCCACGGACAGAGGAAGCATGATAAGCTACAGTCCACAGGGTCACAAAGAGTTGGACACGACTGAGTAACTAACTCATACATACATACATTATTTTATGTAAAGCTAAGAAAGACAACAATGCTGTCAATTAAATTAGAACAAGCCATTGATTGTAGAGTGAGTCCTGATCAGAAATAAGTTGTCAAAAAGTATGCATCTTATCAATACAATCATGTGTGTGTGTGTGTGTATGTAGGGAGAAAGAGAAAGATGTAGTGAAGAATTTCATATTTTCACCTGTTCTAAAATTAAAGTAAAATTACTATATTGCTTTAAAAATCCATTTGGGGATTTTAATAGAATTTTTTATATTATCAACTGTATGAATTTATTTCTATCTTAAACTCTACTGAGCAGGCACCAAGTTCTCTAACATGAAAATGAATTATGTAATTGCTCTTTCTGCTTGCTCTTCTGGCAAAGGGCCAAACCAGGTTCAGTGTTGCTGCCTCAGCAGAGCACGTATGATTAAGTAATGCAGTAGATGGCCATGGTTCTAAGATCTTGAATTCACTCACCCACTCTTTCATGACTGCCTTTCAACCTCCGGTCAATGGTAATTTTCTGAGTTTATCACTCGTTTCTCATTTACAGAATGAGAAGCTAGAACTAAATTGATTTCTAAGCACCTTTTCTGCCTTAACATTCAGCTTTATACTAACTCCAGTTTGACTTTTAAAATATAGGAATCATCTGAAAAACACTGAATGAGCATGTGTTCAAGGCACTCTAGTTATTGCTTTTCATATAGTGTTTCATTTAACCCTTGAGGCAGCTCTGTGAGGTATAACAGATGTTACTATGACTATTTTACAGATGCAGAAGCTGCAAATAATTCCCGAGCACGGTCTTTTGTTTTCCGTTACAGATTGAGTGACATATAATTCACATCCCATACAACTCACGGAGAAGGCAACGGCACCCCACTCCAGCTCTTGCCTGGAAAATCCCATGGACGGAGGAGCCTGGAAGGCTGCAGTCCATGGGGTCGTGAAGAGTTGGACACAACTGAGTGACTTCACTTTCACTCTTCACTTTCATGCATTAAAGAAGGAAATGGCAACCCACTCCAGTATTCTTGCCTGGAGAATCCCAGGGACAGGGGAGCCTGGTGGGCTGCTGTCTATGGGGTCACACAGAGTCGGACACGACTGAAGTGACTTAGCAGCAGCAGCAGCAGCATACAACTCACCTTTTAAAGTGTAAAATTCAATGATTTTTAGTATATTTGGGGCTTCCCTGGTGGCTCAGAGGATAAAGTGTCTGCCTGCAATGCAAGAGACCCGGGTTCGATCCCTGGTTTGGGAAGATCCCCTGGAGAAGGAAATGGCAACCCACTCCAGTATTCTTGCCTGGAGAATCCCGTGGACAGAGGAGCCTGGTGGGCTTCAGTCCATGGGGTTGCAAAGAGTCGGACACGACTGAGCGACTTCACTTTCTTTCGTCTTTAGTATATTCAGAGTTGTGCAAACAGCTGTTGTTATTGCTTAGTTGCTCAGTAGTGTCCAACTCTTTTGCAACCCCATGGACTGTAGCCTGCCAGGCTTCTCTGTCCATGGGATTTCCCAGGCAAGAATACTGGAGTGGGTTGTCATTTCCAACCCCATGGACTGTAGCCTGCCAGGTTCCTCCGTCCATGGGATTCTCCAGGCAAGAATACTGGAGTGGGTTGTCATTTCCTTCTCCAGGCGGTCTTCCTGACGCAGGGACTGAGCCTGTGTCTCCTGCATTGGCAGGCGGATTCTTTACCACTGAGCCACTAGGGAAGCCCATGCAACCATGTACCAAACTCAATAAAAGCCATGTATCATAATCAACATTAGAACCTTTAGATCACCTTAAAAAGGACCTCCACCCCTTCTAGCAGGCATTCCCCTCATTGCCTACTCTCTCAGCCCCTGGCTACCATTAGTCCACTTTGCATCTCTAGAGTTGCCCAGTCAGGAAATGTCCTACAAATGCGATCATACAATACAGTCGTCCCCTTTGTATCCATGAGGAATTGGTCACAAGAATCCCTACAGATGCCAACCCTGCTGCTGCTGCTAAGTCACCTCAGTCGTGTCCGACTCTGTGCGACCCCACAGATGGCAGCCCACCAGGCTCCCCCGTCCCCGGGATTCTCCAGGCAAGAATACTGGAGTGGGTTGCCATTTCCTTCTCCAATGCATGAAAGTGAAAAGTGAAAGTGAAGTTGCTTAGTTGTATCCGACTCTTAGCGACCCCATGGACTGCAGCCCACCAGGCTCCTCCATCCACGGGATTTTCCAGGCAAGAGTACAAACCTCAGTTCAGTTCAGTTCAGTTCAGTCGCTCAGTCGTGCCCGACTCTTGGTGACCCCATGGACAGTAGCCTGCACCAAGCTCCTCTGTCCATGAGATTTTCCAGGCAAGAGTACTGGAGTGGGTTGCCATTTCCTTCTCCAGGGAATCTTCCCAACCCAGGGATCGAACCCAGGTCTCTCACATTGTAGACAGACGCTTTACTGTCTGAGCCACCAGGCTTTGTATTGCAAATCCCATAGATAAAATGGTGAAGTACAGTGAATACAGTTGGCCCTCCATGTGCATAGTTTCATATTTGCAGATTCAACTAATCATGGGTATGGAGGACACATTGTATGTGGTCCTTCCTAGTAAGGTCTTGAACCCACGTCTTTCGGACTGCAGGATTATATACCATACTGCCTTGGTGCTGGGTATTTTGAAGGACATAGATAAAGTAGGATGCTAATCTCTGCTCAAGTTTGAGTGAGAAAAGTGTTAGTCGCTCAGCGGTGCCCAACCCTTTGCAACTCCATGTATTGAAGCCCACCAGCTCCTCTGTCCATAGAATTCTCCAGGCAAGAATACTGGATTGGGTAGCCATTCCCTTCTCCAGGGGATCTTCCTGACCTAGGGATCGACACGCATTCAAAACAAGAGCAGACATCCCTATCAAATTACTGATGGGATTTTTTACAGATCTAGAATTTTCAAAAATCTTAAAATTTATATGGAAATACAGAAGATGTCAAATAGCTAAAGCAATTTTGAGAAAGAAAATGAAGATGGAGGAATCGGGCTTGCTGGCTTCAGACTACACTATTAAGCTATAGTAATCAAAACAGCACAGAGTCAGACTTATAGATCAATGGAAAAAAATAAAAGCCCAGAAATAAACCCACGTACCCATGGTCAGTTAGTTTATGACCAAGGAAACAAGAATATACAGTGGAGAAGACAGTCTCTTCAGTAAGTGCTGCTCGGAAAACTAGACAGCCACATGTAAAAGAATGAATGAAATTAGAACATTCTCTAATACCATACATAAAAATAAAATGGATTAAAGACCTTAATGTTAGACCAGATACTATAAAACTCTTAGAGGAAAATATAGGCAGAACACTCTTTAACATAAATCGCAGCAAGATCTTTTTGGATCCACCTCCTAGAGTAATGAAAATAAAAAATAAAAATAAATAAATGGGGCCTAATTAAATTTAAAAGCTTTTGCACAGCAAAGGAAATCATAAGCAAAATAAAAACAGAACCCACAAAAATAGAAGAAAATATTTGGAAATGATGAAACCAACAAGGAATTAATCTCCAATATTGAGCTCAGGCGGCTCAATATTAAAAATAACAAATAACCCAATCAAAACCAGGAAGATTTAGATAGACATTTCTCTAAAAAAAGCGAAAGTCACTCAGTCCTGTCTGACTCAGTCCTGTCTGACTATACAGTCCATGGATTTCTCCAGGCCAGAATAATGGAGTGGGTAGCCTTTCCGTCCTCCAGGGGATCTTCCCAATCCAGGGATCCAACCCAGGTCTCCCGCATTGCAGGTGAATTCTTTACCAGGTGAGCCACAAGGGCCAAAAAGCACAGGAAAAATGCTCCATATAGCTAGTTATTAGACATATGCAAATCAAAATACAATGGGAAAAAAACACAATGAGATGTTACCTCACACTGGTAAGAATGGCAATTGTCAAAATGTCTACAAGCAATAAATGCTAGAGAAGGTATGGAGAAAGGAGAAGCCTCCTACACTGTTGGTGGGAATGTAAATTGGTACAGCCACTATGGAGAACAATAAGGAGGTTCCCTAAAAAACTAAAAATAGAGCTACTGTATGATCCAGCGATCCCACTCTGGGGCATATATCTGGAGAAAACCATAATTTGAAAAGATATATGCACCCCAGTGTTCATAGTAGTGTTTACAATAGCCAAGACATGGAAGCAACATAAATGTCCATCAACAGATGAATAGATAAAGGCAATGTATTACATGTATACAATGGAATATTATTCGGTCATAAAAAGACTGAAATAACGCCATTTGCAGCAACATGGGGGCTTCCTACGTGGCGCTAGTGGTAAAGAATCCACTCGCCAATGCAGGAGACGTAAGAGATGGGGGTTCAAGCTCTGGGTCAGGAAGAGCCCCTGGAGGAGGGCACAGCAACCCACTCCAGCACACTTGCCTGGAGAATCCCATGGACAGAGGAGCTAGCAGGTTCATAAGGTTGCAAAGAGTCAGACACCACTGAAGTGACTTAGCACGCACGCATGGAGCAACAAGGATGGACCCAGAGATTGTCACACTAAGTGAGTCAGTCAGACAGAGAAAGACAATACAATACCATGTATACGTAGAATCCAAAAAGATAATGCAAATGAGCTTATTTACAAGACATAAACAGACTCACGGACTTAGAAAACAAACTTACGGTTACCAAAGAGGAAAGGCAAGGGGAAGGATAAATTCGGAGGCTGGGATTAATATACACACACCCACACACACACACACACACACACATATATATATAAAATAGGTAATCAACAAGGACCTACTGTATAGCACAGGGAACTCTGTTCAATGCTCTGTAGTAACCTATATGCGAAAAGAATCTGAAAAAGAATAGATGCATGTATACATAGAACCGAACGACATTGCTGTGCACCTGAAACTGAGACAGCGATGTAAATGCGCTATACACCAATATGAAATTAACCATTTTAAGATAATTAAGAAAGTAAACAAAACAATAACACAATATAAGATCACAGGGGAGACAAAAATGTGATCAGACAGGCCTCCCCGACTCCCCAGTTCTCCTGCTCTTCTCGGCCTGTGTGTGCAGGTTTAGGAGGTCCTCAGAGGTACTTGGGTTCTGAGCAGGAACCCACGCCCACTCACTCTGAGGTCCACTCAGAGCTATAATACTGTAAAGAGAAAAAGCAGATAACTTTCCCGGCCCTTTATGGCCAAAGCGGGGACAGACTGTGGTCTTGTTTCTGTACTGAGTCTTGAGCTGACAAAGCATTCCTCAAACACCTCCAAGCCACAGCTCGGACTCTCCCTTCCTGCACCCTGGCTGGAAGTTTCAGTCTTTGTACTCAAACTGCTGCAGATCTTCTCACCATGTAGGCCAGCCCCCTTCCCTAATGTGTGGAAGGACACGGGCTGGCACCTTGCAGAGGTGACTATGCTGGATATTCTCTATTTGTCCCACACCATCGCTGCCCTCCTCTCTCTGCTCTGGACTCTGAAGGCTGGTCTCTGGGCTCACCAGGCTCCCTTGCTCTCAGGTTAGATCCAGGCAGCTGCTTGCAAAAGACAGGAGGACAAGAAGATGGAGAGCCTGGATCCAAGAGAGAGGGGTCAGAGATAGGTCCAGGGCTAATAGCAGCTGCCTTCTCTTGCTAGCTTCCAGATATCTCGCAATCCTTTGATGGTTCCCTTCAGTCCAGTTCTGTTCAATTCAGTCGCTCAGTTGTGTCTGACTCTTTTCGACCCCATGGACTGCAGCACACCAGGCCTTCCAATCTATCACCAGCTCCCCTAGCCTGCTCAAACTCATGTCCATCGAGTCAGTGATGCCATCCAACCATCTCATCCTCTGTCAGCCCCTTCTCCTCCGCCCTTCAATCTTTCCTTAATCTTTCCCAAATCTTTGAAAATCATCTCTCCATTAATTTTTCAGTTAAATTCTTCTGATTGTGTCATCTGTTTCTGCTAGGACAGCTAGCAGCCTTCAGAGATAGCTACTGACAGCTACGTGCATGCGTGTTCAGTTGCTCAGTCATGTCCGACCCTGTGACCCTATGGACTGTAGCCCTCCAGGCTCCTCTTTTCATGGAATTCCCCAGGCCAGGATACTGGAGTGGGTTGCCATTTCCTCCTCCAGGGGATCTTCCTGACCCAGGGATCGAACCCGCCTCTTTTGAGTTCTCTGCATTGGCAGGTGGATTCTTTACCACTGAGCCACCTAGGAAGCCCCACTGAGAGCTACAGCAGCCTTCAAATAATCACTCCAAAAGGGGGAGGCAGAACTAGCTGTCTATTTATCAGCAGAACTAGCTGCCTATTTATCAACTTTCCTTCTGCCTTAATGGGCTTCCCTCATAGCTCAGTTGGTAAAGAATCAGCCTGCAGTGCAGGAGACCCTGGTTGGATTCCTGGGTTGGGAAGAACCTCTGGAGAAGGGATAGTCTACCCCCTCCAGTATTCTTG
This sequence comes from Ovis aries, assembly GCF_016772045.2. Taxonomy (NCBI): domain Eukaryota; kingdom Metazoa; phylum Chordata; class Mammalia; order Artiodactyla; family Bovidae; genus Ovis; species Ovis aries. The sequence continues at coordinate 131,141,464 of NC_056056.1, forward strand.
GGCTTCCCTTGTGGCTCAGTTGGTAAAGAATCTGCCTTCAATGAGGGAGACCTGCGTTGGATCCCTGGGTTGGGAAGATCCCATGGAGAAGGGAAAGGCTACCTACTCCAGTATTCTGGCCTGGAGAATTCCATGGACTATTTAGTCCATGGGGTCACAAAGAGTTGGACAAGACTGAGCTTCACTTCACTTCTGCCTTAATAATAATAATAAACCCACTTTATTTGTAGCTGGACATGTAGCTACTCCTATTTTCTCAGCCTCCTTTGCAATTAGCTATTATGGCCTTATGGCTCAGTTCTGCCTGTTAAGACTTAAGCAGAAGTCAAATGTAGCAATTTCTGGGAAAGCTTAAAAGAAAGCTAGATAGTGTCATTTGGCCTTTTCTTCTGTGTTCTTTCCTCTACTGCTTGAAACATGGTAATGATGGCTAGAGTTCCAGTAGCTGTCTTAGACCATGAGAATGAAGGCTATACCTAAGTGATGGTGGGATGGGACACCTGAAGGAGCCTGGGTCTTTGCATGTGTAGAGTTCCTATACCAGCCTGGAGTGCCTACTTCTGATCTCTTGTACAACCCATGCTTGCTTATACCGCTGTTATTTTTGGCTGTCTGTATGATGCAGCTGAGTTCAGACTAAAATTGGGGAGTGAGATTGGAAAAGAAGTGTGGTTTAGGAGAAAGAACTTTAGGCCAAAAGGCAGAAGATGCTGGTTCAACCTGTAGTTTTTCTACTAAGAGCTCTAGAATATTGAGAAAATCACCTGGTCTTCCTGAGACTCAATTCCCTATCCATTAAGTTGGAAAAATAGTATCCACTTCACATGATCATTGAGAAGATCACATAAGATAACATATGATTCGGCGGCAGCAAACGGCAAGCGCATGGTTTTAAGTGTACAGCTCTAGAGCTAGACTGGGAGTTGTAATCCTGCCCCCTCTCCTTACTAGCTGTGTGACTTTGAGAAAAGCTGTGTGCCTTTGAGAAAAGCTGTGTGCCTTTGAGAAAAGCTGTGTGCCTTTGAGAAAAGCTGTGTGCCTTTGGGAAAAGCTGTGTGCCTTTGGGAACTGACTTGGCCTCAGTTCTCTCATCTTTAAAAGTGCTTTATAATAATACATGCCTCACAGGGCTTCCCTGGTGGCTCAGATGGGAAAGAATCTGCCTGCAATGTGGGAGAACTGGGTTCAATCCCTGGGTCAGGAAGATCCACTAGAGAAGGGAATGGCAACCCCCTCCAGTCTTCATGCCTAGAGAATTCCATGGACAGAGGTGCCTGGCAGGCTACAGTCCACAGCATCACAAAGAATTAGACATGAATGAGCAGCTAACAGTTTCATTTTCACAGGACTTTGAGGATAAAATTCGGGAATTTGTGTAATTACCTTATTTTATTACCTAGCACATAGTAAATATTCATTAAATGAGTAAACTACTGCTACTGTTATTTCCTGGTCATCATCCTCTAATCATTTTTATATATTCTTATAATGATTATTTTCATTTTAAGTCTTGGATTGCATATTCCTATGACAAAGGAATGTCTGTATACTGTTACAGACTTTACTGCTCCAAGCTCAACGCCAGACCCAGAAGTACTTGATTAAACAGCTCACAAATCACCTTGCATGATTCAGTTGAGGAGGTCTAGTTTTGCAGTGAGGTTGAGATTCCTGTTCTCAGAAAAATAGCTAGATTTACCAAAGAGGAATGAGATGGGGAGGGGCTGGGAGAAGAGGCTGAGAAGCTGTTGAGATTTCAGAATTAGTAGGGCATTATGTAAATCAAGAGTCCTTGTTGCAGACAACAGAATTCACTCTGGCTGGCTTAAGTAGAAATAAGAACATGAAAGAAGCTGAAAAGCTCACAAAATCTTTGGGAGGAACCAAGCTTGAATGCAATGCAGCCAGAAAAAAGATGCCCCGCCACAACATGGAGCTGTTTTAACGCAAGCCTACAAAGAACCAAGTGCTTCTACCTTGGAGGTTTACAGAGAATCTGCTCTCCTTCCCTCCCTCCCTCTCTCTTTCTGGACTTAGCTGCCATCATGCATCTAGGCCTCATAAGTTGGGCAGAAACTATCACACGTCTCAGGCTATCTGCAAGGGAGTCTAAGAATGTAGATTTTAGCTTTCTTGACACAAAGGGGTTGGAATATGAGTTTACTGAGTCAACTTATAGTATCTGCCACATAAATTTCAGGACTTTCTGGTTGCCTATGGCTTCATCCGTGATGTGTCAGAAAGATCATGAGGTATAGTGAAAAGATCACAGGCCATGATAACAGATGAATGTGCCTCTTTCTTTCCTTTGGACAGACCAAATCTGTTCCTAGAGTCATTGCCCATGTTCATCTTTTCCCTGGAACTCTCTGCCCCTGTGGCTTCTCATGGTTCACCCATACTTGTCCTCAAGTTCCAGCATGAATGTTTCCTCCTCAGACAGGCCTTCCCTGACCACCCATCTACATGATTCCATCTCACCCAGCCTCCCATCATGTCATCCTTTTATTTTCTTTTTAGAATTTATCTGCTATTTTCTTGTTCTTTGTTGTGGTTGCTCTTGCAGTCTGTACTCCTCTTACCTCTAAATAGAATGGAAATTCCATAAGAGCAGAGACTTAGTCTATCTTATTCACAGCTGTACCCCTGGAGTCCTGAAGAGTGGCTGACACATGACAATATTTATTTTATTATTTATACATAGACTTCCCTGGTGGCTCAGATGGTAAATAATCTGCCTGCAGTGTGGGAGACCTGGGTCCAGTCCCTGGGTTCAGAAGATCCCCTAGAGAAGGGAATGGCTACCCACTCCAGTATTCTGGCCTGGAGAATCCCATGGACAGAGGAGGCTGGCAGGCTGCAGTCCATGGGGACACGACTGAGCCGCTTTCACCATGTATACTTCTATGCATTCATACGTAAGTCTGGCTCTAGAGCCTGAGCATGCTAAGTACAGTAGGTTAATTTCTGGGTACATGTGTGCATGGATGTCTTTGAGCCATCTCGTTGGCCCTCTCTGTTATATTTAACACTGCTAATTATCTCTTTCTCTGTCTCCTCACGGGCTTCTCGTCCTCAATCCCCCTGTCCCCTCCCTTTACCTGCTCGTGTTCTATAGACGTCCATCCTGTGTCAACTGCTCTTTTTACCACACGCTCTCCTTGGGTTTTATTCAGCACCTTGATTGAATACCCATATTTTGTGCTGACAAGTCCCAGATATACCATTAGTTTCTAGTGCTGATTCTCCAAGGGGAACGGGACTAAACGTTCTCGGCTTCCTGGATGTCACCGTTGGAGCATCCTTTATGCATCTCAAACTCAACAAACACAAAGCTGACTTCATCTGCTATGTGTAATCAGGTTAGTCTCAGCCAGTCTGTGGAGAGGGTGCCATTTCATCTTCCCCCCAAATAAAATCTGCTCCTTCTCCACATCCCCCATCTCAGTCAACATCACCACCGTTTAGCCAGTCTTCAGGACCAACAGCCTGGAATTCACTTTAGATTCCCCCGCCTCCGCACCCTGCCCTTCTCATAGCCCATCTATGACCAGCTCCTGCGGATTCTGCTTAAATAGTTCTCTAGTCCTTCCTTTCTTTTTATTCCTGCTCCCGACAGGATTTCTGCATTTTCTTCCAAGAACATATATTGCAACAGTTTCCTAACTACTCCACCTGTCTCTGGTCTTGCTCCCTCAAATCTGTTTCTGAATACCACTGGTGTGATCGAACTACAGTAAAATTTTGTTTGCCCTAAGCTACACTCTGCAGTGGCTCTGCCATTCATTGCCATCGGGATAAAGTTCCCACCTGTTAAAAATCAACCTCGACCTGGCTCTCACCCACATCCCAAATCTACATCAAGTCCTTCCCTCCTCCCAACCTTCACCATCGCCTATGCTGCAGAAATGACCAGCTGGGGACTTCCCTGGTGGCTCGATGGTTAAGAATCCACCTCCAGTGCAGGGAACATTGGTTTGATCCCTAGTCTGGGAAGCTCCCACACGCCATGGGGCAACCAAGCCTGTGCCATAAACATGAGCCCACATGCTGGGACTGCTGAAGGCGCTGGACCCAGAGCCTGTGGTCCACAGCAAGAGAAGTTGCTGCAACGAGAGGCCCTTGCAGTGAGAAGCCTGTGCACCACAGCAAAGAGCAGCCCCAGCTCACCCCAACTAGAGAAAGCTGGCACCCAGCAACAAAGACCCAGTGCGTGCAAAAATGAAAATAAATACATCAGTTCAAAACAAATGGCCAGCTGGCCACTTCACTGCTTTTCCCCACCAAAGCCCACATATAGAGGTCTGTTTTGCTCCTTGCGGAGTAGGGATCAGGGAAAGTCAGTCAACTGGAGAGGAAAGGAAGCATTATGGTAGCTTTTCGGTCCCTTAGTTTCTTCCTGAAGCCCAGCTGCAGTCCTGCCATTTCACTTCTCCAGACCCTCCAAGAGCTTAATAATTCAGTTTCTTTATCCACTTCTGGCTCAAGTTGTGTCTGCTATTTGAAACCCAAAGAGTTTCAACAAATGCACTGATGAAAGTGAAAGAAAAGGCAGCTATTTACATAAGATGATTTGCATGAGAGGAAAGAAAGAGGACTGGGGAGGCTGGCCCAGCCAGCCCGGAGGATGCGTGTCTGAGCAGTGAGTGCAGCGGGAGGAGCTGTGAACAGATGATGAAGACTCTATTTCACAGAGCCTGTGCTCACTTCGGCAGCACATATACTATTTCACAGAGCTTCCCTCCTGCAGAAGCACAGCTTCTGGGTCCAAGTGACAAGCACCGCCCAGGGCAGAGCCTTCTCCACCTTCTGTAAGGGACGCAGCTGGGGCATGTTTAGGGCTCCCGGGAACATGGAACTGCTCTGGCATCTCCAATCACAGAAGAGATGGCATTCCTGGCACAGTCCTCAGCGTTATCACCTTGGACACTAGCAGCATGGGCACAGAAACACACCCTCCCCAAATGGCTCAGTGGGCAACAGATATCTTTGAGGGGAGGTGATCAGGGCACAGGAAGAAGATGTCATGAATGTCCCTCAGTAACGGTAGTGGACAGACTGGCTTGCAATACAACCACTGGGGAATCACAAAAATAACTGAACGAGACTTGAATGGGGACACTCATGGCTCTGAAACTTGAAGATGTGAGATGAATTCAGCAAAATGTGGGTTATCACCATTAGTGGGCCCCCACTGCGACCCCCAGGCCAGGGAAATCTGAGGAAATTGAAGGTCATGGTATTAGGTCTACTTAAAAATGGTTTTAAGTGAAGGAATAAAATAACCCTAGGAAAACTAAATTGGAATTATCTATTGGATTTTCCTTCAAAGCCTTGTCTAGAACTCATAAGATGTTTATGAAATGTCATCCACTAAAAGAAATAGTTTATAATTTAGTATGCTGAGATTTTCCTACTAACTCAGCAGAGTAGAGGAGGACCACAGAAAGCGTATATTCCAGGGTTACAAGTCTGAATGTCCCCTTTATAAAATCAGGATCTCTGGGTGGTTAGCCACAGAGATCTTGTCAATTATTCTCGATCTCATCTGGGAAAGAGGTAGACAGATGTTTTTATAACCTTACTTTTCGTTCTGCATTTCACACGGAGTGCTTGACCCAATTGTGAAGTGACACGTTTTCCACGGCCTGGTTGGGATAAACCTGACTGAACAAATAGCAGATCAATTCACCCATGAAATGGATGGATGTCAACCTAGCCTTAAGAGAAACTTTCTCTCTAAAGAAACATTGAACTAAATTGATACTCAATACATCTTTCCGATCTTTGGTTCTCTTTCATTCTTATAAGTGATAATACTGAGTTTCAAATTGAAGTTGATGAGTTATAAAAACCTTCATTTATAACAGCCTAACTATGTTTACAGACATTGTTATAACACTCAGGAGACATAAAATGCAGGATCATTAGTTCATTGGAAGATGAAGACTTGGGGAATTAAAATGTTTCTCAAACATAAATTTTCTAGTAAATGAAATCCAGAAATCAAACTTCCTATGTGACAAGAATCATTCAAAGCAATTAACAAAGCCTTCTGAGAGAGCTGTCATTTTTTCCCTATTTCACAGATGAGGAAACAGAAGCTTGGGACTTCCCTGGTGGTCCGCTGGCTAACACTCCAGGCCCCCAATGCAAGAGGGCTGCATGTGACCCCTGGTCAGGCAACTAGAACCCACACACACAGCTCAAAGTTCACGTGCCGCAACAGAAGAGTCCACGTGCTGAACTAAAAGATCCTGCGTGCCTCAACTAACACCTGTGCAAGCAATAAGTAAATAGAAATAAAATTTTTAAAATGAGAAGGAAAGAAACAGAAGTTTGGAGAACTTAAGTAACTTGCCTAAGACCCCACAGCTAGTAAGAGCCAGGCAGGGATTTAAGACAAACTGACTAGAGAGACCAGATGTGATATCGGAATAAGTACACAGTGTCCTGACTTCTTCTAGCTCCTTCTTTAGCCAGTATGTGTACCTTTGGACTGTTTTGGTGCCAACTCTGATCCCACCTGCATGCGATCTTATCCTTCAAGCATGTAACCGCTTCTCTAGGAAGTCTAACTGACCTAGGGTGAATTAGTGTCTTCACTATGGGTTTTTCATTTTGACATGATCAAGTAATTCCTTAATTTTCAGCAGACACTGGCTGGGTCCTGAGTGTCCTAAATTAACTCATTTCTGGCACTATCTACCTGGAGACGGCGTGAGATTCTACAGGTCAAGGGCTCAGTCAAAAACATTCCCTCTTCCCTACCCCCCAACTTCAGATGCCAATCACAAGTTCAGATTGTCACCTGAGCTTCTGATTTACTAGCTAGAGATCACAGGTTCCTGTGACCGAATTCTTGGGTTTGATTAACTTACTAGAGCAACTCACATAAGCGTTTTACCTGCTAGATTACTGGCTTATTAGGAAAGGATATAACTCAGGAAAAGCCAGATGGAAAAGATTCATAGGGCAAGAGATGTGGGAAGGGGCTCAGTCTCCTAGCCCCTCCTTGTGATCACCAATCTAGAAACTCCAAACCCCATCCTTCTGGCTTTTCTATTTGTTTCTTTGCCACTCTGTATGGCCTGTGGGATCCTGGTTCTTCAACCAGCGATTAAACCCAGGCTGCAACAGTGAACGCACCCTGTCCTTTTGGTTTCTATGGAGGCTTCATTACATAGCCATGCTTGATGAAATCTTTGACCATTGCAGAACAATTCAACCTCCAGTTCCTCTCTCCTCCCCAGAGGCAGGGGGAAGGAGAGGGACTGAAAGTCCCTTTCTTCAGAGAAGGGGTTAGATGCTTGAAAGATAAGACCACATATAGATGGGTTCAGAGTTGATACCAAAATAGGCCAAACAGCAGTGGTCCATTCCTTGGCAACCACCGTCCATCCTTTGGTGCCTTCCAAAAGTCACTTCATTAGCATAAACTCATGTGTGGCTCAAAGGGGTTTGTTGTGAATATTGAGACACCTTTATCACTTAGAGAAGTCCAAGGGTTTTAGGAGCTCAGTGCCAGAAAGGAGGACAAAGACCCAATATATACTTACTATAAATCACAGCTTTCATGTTTAAGTTGTGGCGACATTAAGTGGAAAAACCCCTCAAATGCACCTACTACATCTCAGTGAGGTCTTTATAATTAAGACTTGAAAAATAACCAAAAATATTAGGGAATCACAAGGCGGAGGATTACCAGTATCAATGACCTACAATGTGCCAAGAAGTGAAGGTGAAAGTCGCTCAGTCATGTACGACTCTGCGACCCCATGGACTATACAGTCCATGGAATTAATATTGGCGTGCGTAGCCTTTCCTGTCTCCAGGGGATCTTCCCCAAACAGGGATCAAGCCCAGGTCTCCCATATTGCAGGCAGATTCTTTACCAGCTGAGCTACAAGGGAAGTCCATTATGTGCCAGGCACTGTGCTAAGAGTTCTAAATGCATTACCTCATTTATGTTTGTAACAACACAAGAACAAAGACTATCAAAGGGTCAGTTAGAACAATCAACAATGTTAAAGAACAGTGACAATGCAAGATATTAGAAGACTTCAACAGCCTAAGAGGAGACAGAGTAGGAAGATGGTCCTTGGGAAGAGCCTCAAACCAATGGATTTAAATTCTTCTTAATTTATATTTTGAATGGGTATTATATGCAAAATTCAAAAGGTACAAAGAAAGTCTTTTGACTATTTTATCTAATCAAAATAGTTTATTGATTGGGGTTCATGTTTGGGAATGCATGTAAGAATTAAAGATTTTAAAATTAAAAAAAAGAAAATTAAAAAAAAAAAATAAATGCTCAGTACAGCATTGCAATGAAAACAAAGCATTGAAAATAATTTAAATATCCATCAGTACAGGAGTGGATAGATAATGGCTCATTTTTATTATGAAACAGTATAAGGCTTAAAACAAAATTGGAAATATCTGTAATATTTTTGTGTATCAAGATGGGAAAATTCCCAAGAGATAAAAAAAAAAAAAGATAACACATATCCTGAAACCCTTTGCTGCTAGGATATAGACATGTGACTATATTCTAATAAACCCCAAACCTAAGCACGTCTGGAAATACAAGCGAAAAAATTACACATTATTCTCCCGGTAAGTATGGCCCTGGGGAATTTGCCTTTCTGCAGGAACTGCAGTGGGTCCAGGTTTTATAGATGCCGAGCATCCCCTGCCTGGCAGCCACAGCAGGACTTCTGCTAGAACACTCTGATGGTGTGTTCAGACATTTGGGATGTCGTTGGACATTTCTCCTGGACTGTTTGACATGCGGGCTTTGTTGTTGGCCTTCCCAGAAATTCTAGTTAATATCATGCAATGAAGTTCTACTGAAACTAGATAGAATGGATTCTTTCTTTGAAAGAGATCACAAGGTACTGGGAATCTGGGATAGATTAGATGACCTGGTTGGCTAAGAAAGCAGTAAGAGGACTTCCCTCATGGTTCAGTGGTAAAGAATCCGCTTGCCAATGCAGGAGACACAGGTTCAACCCCCTGGTCCAGGAAGACCCCACATACTGCAGAGCAACTAAGCCCGTGCACCACAACTATTGAGCCTGTGCTCCAGAGCCTGAGAGCCACACTACTGAGCCCACGCTCTGCAGCTCCTGAAGCCTGCACGCCCTAGAGCCAGCGCTCCACAATAAGAGAAGCCACTGCAAGGAGAAGCCTGCACACCACTAGAGGCAAGCCCCTGCTCGCCACAGGCAGAGAAAAGCCTGCACAGTCACAAAGACCCAGCACGGTCAAAAGTAAATAAATAAAATAAGTAAAAAAAATAAAGCAGTAAGGATGGGATGCAGGTAAAACAGTGGCACCCAGTGGTAAAAGAGTCATGAAAACTATTGCAATACAAGTTAGGATGATGCTGTTTCTTCCTCAGTTTAGACAGACACATCACTAGATTATATCTCAGGATGCCACAGTTAGAGTGCGGCTGGCCCCTATTCCCCAATCTCCCCACTATTAGGCAGGATTTGTAAGGCTGAAAAAGCTGCCCCACATCTCCTGAGCTTCTCAGAGAAATCAAGAATGTAAACAGGGCTCAGATTATTTGGAGAAAATGGCTGAGAAGATCTTTTTTGAAGAGGTTTCAGCTCTAAGTCTTTTCTCCTTTGGACAAGGGTGGAGGGTGCTTGGTGCTATCTCCCAATCTCAAGCCTGGTGAAAGAAATTTCCAGTAGACCACTGAGTAAGTTGCAGCAGCCTCCTGCAGCTGGAAGACACGGAAGACCAGGGTCTGACTAATGACCAAGAAAGTGTGACCCAGTCATGGAATGAAGTCCAGTTTCTCCAGCAAAATGTTGAATGTTAAGAAAGGCTGGTTAAGTGCTCTGGATAGAACAGACCCAGGAAGTGCTCCGCTGGAATCATCGGGCACTCTCAGAGCTTGCTGGGGCCAAGGGAGGAGATTTCTCATGGCTACCTGTGGGTTGCGCAGGAGAAAGCCTTGGATCCTAACAATAGGTCTTTTTAGACAGATCTTGACAATCAAAGCTGAGCGTGTACTGTTGGATATCCAGGGGCTAAGGAAAGAGTTGAAAGGAACCACCCAGAACAGAGATCTGTCCTATTAAGGGAAATGCAGGAGAGGAGGACTGCAGGGAGTGTCCAAAATCCCTAGGCCAGTATGCTGAGGGAAGAATCCTCCTGAGCCCAACTACGACCCCCTGGGGGTCACCAGCTTTAATCATCTCCAAGGCTCAGAGAACATGAAGCCACAGATCAAGTCATAACTCACTGGCCTCTTTCCCTCTCATCTTACTTTATCTTCAATCTGAGAGAAAAAGAAAATGGTAGCTAGCAAGTGGAGGTGAAGGTCATTGGGGAGAGCAAGAGAAGCTGTCAGAAGTTTCATCTGGGGGGAGAGGAAGATCACCTCTCCTCCTCCATCCCTGAATGAAATTGAAAGAGTTGGTGGTAAACACAAAAGTGCATTTTGATTATACCATGAGTTATGTTCATACTGGGGCTTCCTAGGTGGGGCTTAGTGGTAAAGAACCAGCATGTCAATGCAGGAGACATAGGTTTGATCCCTGGGTTGGGAAGATCCCCTGGAGTAGGCAATGGCACCCCACTCCAGTACTCTTGCCTGGGAAATCCCACGGGTAGAGGAGCCTGGTGGGCTACAGTCCATGGGACCACAAAGAGTCGGACATGACTCAGCACAAGCACAAGCACACACACATACACCCAGTGGCAAAACTACTGTTGTGCAGAATGAAGTGTCAGTGAAAGCAGGGCTCTGGCGGGTGGAGAAGGAAGGCATATAAAGGCTCTCAGGTGAGAAGTTCCATCTAATCACAGAAAAAAATTAAAGAAAAAAAATCATGGGCTTAGGAGTTTAATTTTCACTTCAGAGCATGGTCAGTGAATGAGAAAGGTTCTATGACCTCCCTAAAATACTCTTTCATCTCATGAAGGCACAGAGCTAATGAAGCTGAAAAGTCAGAGGCAGAGACAGAGCCTGAAGATTGATGGATTATAAAACAGACTGAATCCACAGTCTCACCAGGTGTTTCAGGGCATTTATTGGGGAAAAGTGACTCTTGCCCTGAGTATTGGAATGGACATATTTTGGAGGCGTCAGATAGCCCCCAAAATCTAAAGTCCCAGAACAGAACTTCCTGGATCAACAAAAACAGCCCCTCCTCCCATTCTGATGAGGCTGGTCCTGTCCTGTTCAAAGACACCAACTTCACTGGGTGGTGACCTTGCAAGGGGAAGTCCTAGCCCTAGTTCTCTCAATCCTAATCTTAGTACTCGTTCCTCATGGTCCACCCCTACCTCTGCTCACTGACTCCAGACCCACAGTTAAAGTCTGATTCTAGCATGCCCTGAAATCAAAATCAGACCTGGGAAGAGCAGGCTGGCACACCGAAAGCATTGCAGGACTATGGGAAAGTATTCTGACATTGTTAGGAAGAGAAGGCCATCATTTTAGATTGGATTGATGTCATCTGATAGGTGCCCTCACCAAAAAGTTCTGGATTCAATGTGCTAGATTAAACCATCAGAAGAGGTGTCAATTTCTTGCCTGGTTGTCTGAGACTGAATCTCAGTGGCAGCCTCTGCATGTGAAGTTCAGATGCCACTCATCCTTGATGGAATGTACACCCTAAGTTATCTCATTAGTAAAGATACAGGTGTGCTCAGAAGGGTTTCCTTATGAATAACGAAAGAGTATCACATCACTCAGGAAATTCCAAGGGTTTTAGGGGCTCTGTGCCAGGAGCCAGAAACGAAAACCAAATATATATATTCCTTAACATAAGTCATAATATCACATATATGTACCCCAATGTTTATAGCAGCATTATTTACAATTGCTGAGATGTGGAAGCAACCTAAGTGTTCATCGAGAGATGAATGGATAAAGAAGCTGCGGTATACACACAACAGAAAACTACTTACCCATTAAAAAAAAAAAAGAATGGAATTTTGCCATCTGCAGCAACATGCATGGACCTGGAGGGTATTGTGCTAAGTGAAGTAAGTCTGACAAAGAAAGACAAATACTGTGTGGTGTCCCTTATACGTGGAATCTCACAGTGAAAGTAGTGACGAAAAGGAAACAGACTCATAGATACAGAGAACGAACTCGTGGTTACCGGAGGGGAGTGGTGGGGGTGGGCAAGACAAGAATAGGAGATCAAGAGGTACAAACTGTTATGTATTAAAAAATTAGCTACTAGTATATATTGTACAATACAGGTTAGGTTAGCCAATATTTTATAATAAAAATACATGGAGTATAATCTTTAAAATTGTAAATCACTATGCTATATACTGGAGAAGGCAATGACACCCGACTCCAGTACTCTTGCCTGGAAAATCCCATGGACAGAGGGGCCTGGTGGGCTGCAGTCCATGGGGTCGCTAAGAGTCGGACACGACTGAGCGACTTCACTTTCACTTTTCACTTTCATGCATTGGAAAAGGAAATGGCAACCCGCTCCAGTGTTCTTGCCTGGAGGATCCCAGGGATGGAGGAGCCTGGTGGGCTGCCGTCTATGTGGTCGCTAAGAGTCGGACGCAGCTGAGCGACTCAGTAGCAGCAGCAGCAGCCTGCTGCATGCCTGTAACTTATATAATATTGTACATCAAGTGTGCTGTCGTTGTTCAGTCACCCAGTTGTGTCCAACTCTTTGACACTATGGATTACAGCACACCAGGCCTCCCTGCCCCTCGCCATCTCCCAAAGTTTGCCCAAGTTCATCTCCATTGCACCAGTGATGCCATCCAGTCATCTCATCCTCTGACACCGTCTTCTCCTTCTGCCCTCAATCTTTCCTAGCATCATGGACTTTTCCAATCAGTTGGCTGTTCACACCAGATGACCAAAAATACATCAACTATACCTCAGTTAAAAAAAATAACAATATCAGAGTTATCCATTTCATTAGATTGTAAGGTCCATGAACATCCATTTGTGTCTTCTTCATCACAGTATCCCCAGAACTGGTGCAGGGTTCTCTGTACATGGGATTTTCTCAATAAATGTTGGAATAAATGACTCACTGATTTTTAATATAACTGTATTGTCAATTATCTATTGCTAGATAACAAAATGCTTCAGTTAGAAACTTAGAACAGCACACAGTTATCATCTCATGGTTCCTGTGAGCCTAGAGTCCAGGCAAGACTGTTGGTTCTCTACTCCAGGGCCTCATCTGCAAGCTGCAATCACTATCTTGGCCAGGGCTGCAATATTAGCTCAAGATTTGACTGGCGAATGATCCACTTATAAACTCACACGATTGTTGGAAGAATCCAGCTTCTCGAGGACTGTGAGGCTGAGGGCTGCAGGTTCCTCCCGACCGTCGGTGGGAAGTTACCCTCAGTTTCTGCCTTGCGGGCCTCTCCTCAGGGAGGCTCATAACACGGTCACTTGTTTCCTCAGAGCCAGCAAGGAAGAGGGTCTATTAGTATCAGGGACGTTAAAACCTTATGTAATAAACTGACATGCGATGCGCACGCAATCACACACATTCCGTTACCTATTGATCAGAAACAAATCGCAGGACCCACTCACACTCAAAGGGAGAGAATTACACAATATCATGGATACCAGGAGGCAAAAGTCTTTGGGGCCACCTTACAGCCTGTCTACCCCAGTGATGCACCAAATATCCTTATTGAATCAGCTAAGCTGTAGCCATTTTCTAAAGAAGGTTGGACAGTTAATGTCTGTGAAATGCCAGAGGGTCCTCATTAGCTCAGCCTTCATTACTCAAGTCCCAGCTATTGTCAGGTTACATAGGGACGCAAAGGTCATCTTAAGATAAAAATATTCGCTAATATCAAATTAGTTCCCATTCGAAAAACATTTCTTCTCTTAATGCTTGTATATGTCCTCTTAGATCACATTTTGCCAGAGTACCTCCTGCTAATTGGGCGAGTCTGCAATGCAAATACAATCAAAACCAATTGCATGGGCACTTCAAAAGAAAATTATTTGAATATCAGAGGCTTAGGAGAGGCCCTTGGGAAAACCAATGGATCCCTAAAATAACTTTGTAAGAATATTCTTATTTGGACCACACTGGGAAATTTGATCATGAAACATTATGTGTCCTGCTGCCATGCCAGTTTTGGAGAAATATTATGAAAAACTATCAGCAAAATATTCCTTTTTCTTATGCTAAGAAAATTGCCTAGATGCAAAATAATTAAGTAAACTAGCCTTAAATATAAGAGACAATAACATAGCCCCATAATTTTATTTTTTTTACTTACTATAACCTTGAGTCTTTTGTGGCCTGGGTTCAAATCCTAGTTATATTAATTACTAGCTGTGAGATGGGCAAGTTAACATTTCTGTGCCTCAGACCACATGTCTATAACATGGAGATGCTAGTAATAATACCTGAATCACCTTGTTCTTCATTTGACCCTAATGACAACATAGGGAGGCCAATGTTAAGGCAGGCGCTCTTGACGGGATTAATGACTGTGATTGGGGTAAGATGACCGGACGTCCCTCTTTTTGCCTTCAAAATGCTGGGCCTCCACAGCATAAATCATAGAGGCCAACTAATTAAGGTCAGGGGAATCTGCAAGTTCAGGATAACTTCCTCATTGAATAGGTTTTTTAAAAAGTCCATACAACATGAATCCACCAAAAACAAAGACCGGATGATATATTGCACCTCATAAGATATAAGAGCCTTTAAGTAACTTTCCATAGGTCAATAGATTAAAAGTGATGGATTCAAAGCCCTGTGCAACTAACTGCAAAGCCCACTTTGATGCTTTATTCCCATAACTTTCTCTGTGTACAGCCCTGTGGGTAGGAGGATGAGAAGCAGGGAGGAGCGGGCCAGACTGGGAGAAACACCCAGTGCTCAGATCCATAGCCAGCCCCAGAAAATCACCAGCCCGGCTTCCCCACTCCCTCTTCTTCCTCAACGAACCCTTCATTCCTTAGCTCTTCCCTCCCTCCCCCACAGCTCTCGTGTTCCTCCAGCCTGCTGCTTAAGAAGGTTTTTGAACAGTGCCCTTGAGATCTCAGGAAAAGGGAAACAATCTAAATCAAAAAAGCAAATAAACATTGAACCATCTTCCAGCTGCTCTGTTTGAACAGAGAGAAGAACCCGAAGCAAGGCCCGGGAGTGTTAAGAGTTCATTTTCAAAGCACAGCTCAGATAGTGCTCGTGCTTAATAAACCAACGGAGTGAAACAGAACGTAGAGACCGGGGAAAGGGTCATTGCTTGACAGATCAATGCCACAAACATAAACAGCCGAGCCCACACACATGCAAATACAGATTGAGGTGCTGCTTGGGGCTAGGAAGCATCAGCTGTATCTTTGGAACGTGTGGTTCCAACCACGTAGCCTGGCTTTCCCACTTGCTAGTCACAGCATCTCTACTTCTTCACATGTGTGAGGAAGAGAATAATCAAAATCCTTAGAGATCAAGTTGGGAATGGCAAAGAAAAGCAAATGCTGGGATCCAAGTGGTATTGCTTTGGAAAATAATCATTGTGAGGGAAGGAAAGTATTATTCCATAGCTGGTGCTGGGTACAGTCTGAAGAGTGAAATGAATTCATTCCACTGTGGAAATATTTGACTGAAACAAAAAGGACTGTAGATAACATGCTACATGGTATTTAATGATCAGGTCTGAGAGGCAAATCTCATGAACAAAAGTACACAGAGAATTCCAAACCCTGAGGTTATATTATCATCTTAGTAAAACGATGAAAGAGGATTAGTGAATATTCACACCCCAGAAACCTCAAAACACAAGGAACAATAAATATCATCCAGGTAGTCAAACATCTTAAATCTAAAATTTCTTATCCCCAATAGTCCTGCTTAATACAGTTTATATATATACATGTGTGTGTATATATATATATATACACACACATGTATATATATTCACACACATATATAGTGGTTTTTTCAGATGTTAATTGAAATCTCAAAAACATATATTTAACCAATCAAGAAAAACAAATCTTGTCTTGTTGTTGCTTTAGTCACTCAGTTGTGTCTGACTCTTTTGTGACCACGTGGACTGTAGCCTGCTCTACAGACAGGCTCCTCTGTCCAGGGGATTTCCCAGACAAGTAAGCTGCAGTGGGTGGCCCTTTCCTTCTCCAGAGGATCTTTCTAACCCAGGGATTGAACCTGTGTCCCCTGTACTGCAAGTGGATTCTTTACCACTGAGCATATATACCATAAAAAGATATCTCAAAGAAGGTTATGATTGATTCATTGATTGATTGGCTGATGGGGGAGTTTAGGTACTTTATCTCCAATCATCATAAAAGCTCCCAATGCGCTTTACAGAAGGGAAAACAGGCTCAAAATATCTAAAATTATCCAACTGATAGAGATGTGCTTAGTTTCAAAGCTTCTGTTCTCAGACTGCAGCTTCCTGGCTGGAAGAAGGAAGGGGATGAGCAGAGATTCTGATGGAAAACTAGAGGCTGGCCAGAGAGGAGGCCACCAGGCACTGGATCTGGTGGGATAGGTTTATGTAGTCAAGCGCATCAGGAAGCAAAAGCTTGGCCACTCTGTGCTGTTAGTGGGTCATAATATGAATAACTGGCTGAATATTCCAAGTGTGGACTGTTATCAGTACAATGGCTAGCCTACAAGAAGGTGTTTCTTTTAACCACCCCAGTTTACCCCAGTCCCCCAGTGAGAACAGACTGAAGGCTCATATCAGAACCTACTGAATGAGACAGAACATTGTCTGAGTGAGTCTTACTGACATCAGGAACTACTAAACACTGCCCATAGTTCCAAATGTTACACATTTTTGCCACTAATACTTGTGCATGACTTAGCTTGTTAAGGAAATAAGCAAACTAATGACTTCCCAAGACCAGAAGAAAGGAGGTTCAGATGAATAAGTTTTGTAAGGGAAAGGGGCTGTGGTTGGGAAGACGCAGAGGGTAGAACCGAAGTGGGTAGAGCCAGAGCGAGAGTTGGACAGAGGTCAGGGGGATGGAAGGCCCTGAAATAACAAGAGGGATTCAAGGAAGAAAGCTCAGAGGACACAGAAGATGAGATCTCAGTTCTTTCCAAACCTTACTGTTGTCCGTGAAATTGAGCCATCCATGGGCAGCTGTCCCTTCCACCCTAAGCCAGGGCCCCCTGGGATGGGTCTGCAGTCATAGGCAAATATCTCTTTTGTTTTTCTGTCTCAGATGAGTATTGATAGCACAGTATAATGGATAGAGGAAAGGCTTCACACTTTGGAGCTGGTGTTGGAGATGAATGCTGCCTCTTTCACCTAATGGCTTAGAAATTACTCACCTTCCATGAGAGTCAAGTTCCTCATCTATACAAAAGTTCATAGCAATTTATTAAGGTAACACCATATGCCGTGCAATACTTGTTAGGTGAGCAGGTAACACCTACTAAGGTAACACCTCAGCACACAGTCTCATGTTCCACAGACGAGTGCTTCCTTCCCTCAGCTATAACTCTAGTCCTGCACTCTGCTCACCCCAAGCAAGCAGAAGTCACTGAGTTCATCCATTCCGCTGCCTGGGTCTGAGCCATCCGAGGTCAGCACCTCTCCTTCCCCTGGCTAGCACCCTGACAGTCTGCTCTCTTTATTTTCCTACTGTCCCTGCCCTGAGGACCTCTGAGGACTTGGCAGACCCCAGAGGGGAAACAAACCATTTCTATGTTATCAAGAGGGAAGTTAGGACACAATGAAAAAGAAGTGGTTTTTCCAGGAAACATTTGAGAGAAATCCCAGATTGTCATCCTTTCCCATCATCCACCCCACTGTTTGAACTGCTGCCCTGGACACCGGAAGAAAGCAGCTGGCTATCAGGGACTGAGGTCCACAGGGAATGCTTATCAAGGGCTGGTTGGGGTCAAGTTTTCAGGCATCTCATCTTCTGAAGCCCTTGGAAAGTGCCTCTCCTGAATGATGGCAGCTGCAGCACCAGAGTCATTTGATCCTGAAACAATTGCCAAACACCAAGCGTACCCAGCTTGTGGCGCTGGAGAGGTGTGAGTGACGTGGTTCCTCGGATTATGTCCATCCCTTTGAGGAAAAGCATATTGCTAGGTGATAGTAACCTCTGGTATCAGCCTCTGTTTTCAGTCTCCAAGTGAGTGATGAATCAGGTTCTAATCTGACAGTGTGTTTAAAGACATATTAAAGTCAAATTAAATTACAGTGCCTCAGACATCACACACAAATTCTAAAGAACAGAGCCAGAAGGCATTAAACCTGTCCAGTTTCAACACACACCCATTATAACCTAAATTATTCTTATTACATATCCCATTATACATCAGAAGGTTAAATGTGACTCTAAGATGAAGTAAGTTTCCTCTAATTTTAATCAAGCCTCCTATATTCTGGTAGTTCATTCCAAAAGCTGGAGATAGAAATGATTTCTCTTGAATATTATCATTGTGCTGTGAGCTCAGACACTGCTGGTAGAATCAATACTCTCAATCGCTGAGATCAATCTGGAACACTTGTGATATTGGCAGACACTGCCTTGGGCACTGGGGAGACAAGGGTGACCAAGAGCAAGAATTATTCTTGCCCTTGTGGAGCGGGTTTAGGGGGAAGAGAGACAACAACCAAATAATCAAATAAGTAAATGGTTAGAATTGAGTGCTGAAATTATGTTACTAAGTCTCTGATTTTATCTCCTCCATCCATCTCTTAGCTCTGCTGTCTTCTATTTCAGCACCTCTCTCTATGTGACTAAGATGGCCACTTGCAGCTCCTGACTACTGTGGTGCTAATGAATGATGATCCTAAAGGAACAATTATCCCTAGAGCTCCAGCATGTCCTGGAGAGGGTGCTGATAGGCCTGGATCAGATCACATGCTCCTTCTCACAATGCCATGGAGACCTGGGAAAGGAATATTCTGATTGGCCAGCACAGGTCACGTGTGCACTCAAGGTGGTGAAGGGAGGGGTGGTGTTAGTTTCCTGGTACCACATGTGTAAGCAGGATTCCTATGGCTTGGGAGACAGCAGCTTCCCAAGTTAAAGGATGATGGGCCAATGAACATTTGTCCATGAAAGTGTCAGGAGGTTGATGTTTAAAGTTAAGTCAAGTGAAAGAAGAAAAGAAGCAACAACGTAAGTTATGCTTTCTCTGCATTCCTTCCTGCTCCTCTAAGGGCCAGGGACTGAGGCATGCAACAGGGTAGAAAGAGAGAGGGCTTCAGGACCAGACAGACATGGGGTCAAATCCTGTCACCATCGCTTCTTAGAGGCTGTGTGGCCTTCAGCAAATCATCTAACCCTCTAAAAGAGCTTCTTCACTGGTAGCAAGGGGATGATAGTCCCATAGGACCGACAGGGAAATGAAATTGTCCAGTGTGAACAAGGAGGTACAGCAATGGGGCCACTGGGGCTACCTGATGGATGGGGGGTATTTAGAAATCTCCCTGAGGCACCATATTGCATAAGAAACATTGTAGACAGACAAGGTCCTAATATGGAATGGAGGGAGGGAATGGTGTTCAGAGACAAGAGGAAGAAACAAAATATAAATGAATAAGCTTACATTCATATTTTGAAAGTGCCCTGATGGAAATAAACAAGGTAGAAAAAACAAGGGAAAAACAAATACATTAGAGTAATAAGAGTGGAGGCCTCCTTTAGACGGAATCGGCCAGGAAGGCCTCCTTGAGAAGGTGATACGTGAACTAAGTCCTGAAGGCTGAGAAAGGGATTGGCACACAAGGAATCCAGGCAGTGGGCTCTGGACAGAGGGAACAGCAAGTGCAGAGGCTCAGAAGCAGGAAAGGGGTGGGATTATTCAAGGAACAGAAGAAAGGACAGAGGTGGGAATGGTGAGATTAAAGAGAAACAGGAAACAGATCCTAGTAGGCCTTTCAGTCCATAGTAAGGTAGTTCAAATTCCACACTGAATGATATATCTGGCTAAAAATTCTAATAAGATAATTAGGGTTGTTGGGTGGAAAACATAACGGAAAAGGCATGTGTGGGGCAACCAGTTGGGAGACGATTGCAGTCATCTAGGTAATAAGACCGGAGAAGGCAATGGCACCCCACTCCAGTGTTCTTGCTTGGAAAGTCCCAGGCAAGAATGGACGGAGGAGCCTGGTAGGTTGCAGTCCATGGGGTCGCTAAGAGTCGGACACGACTGAGTGACTTCACTTTCACTTTTCACTTTCATGCATTGGAGAAGGAAATGGCAACCCACTCCAGTGTTCTTGCCTGGAGAATCCCAGGGACGGGGCAGCCTGGTGGGCTGCCATCTATGGGGTTGCACAGAGTCGGACACGACTGAAGTGACTTAGCAGCAGCAGCAGCAGCAGGTAATAAGACAGTGGGGACCTAGCCTACCCTGATGACAGTGGAGATGGGGATAAATGGCTGGATTAAAGATATATTTTGGTTGTAGAACCAGGAAGACTCAGAGATGGATTTGTATGTGGGAGGTGAAGGAAATGAAAGAATTAAAGATAAATCTTGCCTCTGGGGATTGAGCAACTACTTGGGCAAATATGGGCCATTTAGTGAGTTAGGGACACCTTGGGAAGAGACAGATTTAGGATACTGAGATTGAAGTCCCTATAGAGACTCAGGGGGTGACAAAATAGATTAGGCAGTTTGATGACAAATCTGAGTCTTAGGGGAGAGGCCAGGGCTAGGGTACAAACCTGAAACCATAGAACTGGAGGAGATCATCCAGGAAAGAGGGGAGATAAGAAGAGAAGGGAGAAGGTCCTTGCATGAGCCTTGAGACTCACAGAGGAAGAGCCAGCGAGAAAGAGGGGCCATGATCCAGGAGGGAAACCAGAGAGCCAGAGCAACAGAGGTCAGGAGAGGAAATTATTTCATAAGGAAGGAAGCAGTCAATTCTGGTGAAAACTGTTGAGAGATTAGTAAAATGAGGACAAGGAAATGAACTTTAAATTTAGAAACAAGTAAAATGAAGCAGGATAAAGGTTAACAGAGTTTTGTCAAGAGAACACACTGGTCATAGCAAACACCCTCTTCCAACAACACAAGAGACAACTCTGCACATGGACATCACCAGATGGTCAATACTGAAATTAGACTGATTATATTCTTTGCAGCCAAAGATGGAGAAGCTCTATACAGTCAGCAAAAACAATACCCGGAGCTGACTGTGGCTCAGATCATGAAATTCTCATTGCAAAATTCAGACTTAAATTGAAGAATGTAGGGAAAATCACTAGGCCATTCAGGTATGACCTAAATCAAATCCCTTACAGTTATACAGTGGAAGTGAGAAATAGATTCAAGAGACTAGATCTGATAGAGTTTCTGAGAACTATGGATGGAGGTTTGTAACATTGTATAGGAGGCAGTGATCAAAACCATCCCCAAGAAAAAGAAATGCAAGAAGGCAGAATGGTTCTGAGGAGGCCTTACAAATAGCTGAGAAAAGAAGAGAAGTGAAAGGCAAAGGAGAGAAGGAAAGATATACCCATTAGAATGCAGAGTTCCAGAGAATAGTATGGAGAGATAAAGTGAACAATGCAAAGAAATAGAGGAAAACAGTAGAATCAGAAACACTAAAGGTCTCTTCAAGAAAATTAGAGATACCAAGGGAACATTTCATGCAAAGATGGGCACAATAGAGGACAGAAACGGTATGGACCTAACAGAAGCAGAAGAGATTAAGAAGAGGTGGCAAGAACACACAGAAAAGCTACACAAAAAAGATCTTAATAACCCACATAACCATGATGGTGTGATCACTCACTTAGAGCCAGACATCCTGGAATAAGAAGTTGAGTGGGCCTTAGGAAGCATCACTAAGAACAAGCTAGTGAAGGTGATAGAATTCCAGCTGAGCTGTTTCAAATCCTAAAAGATGATGCTGTGAAAGTGCTGCACTCAATATGCCAGAAAATTTGGAAAACTCACAGTGGCCACAGGACTGGAAAAGGTTAGTTTTCATTCCAATCCCAAAGAAGGGCAATGCCAAAGAATGTTCAAATTACCACATGATTGCACTCATTTCACATGCTAGCAAAGTAATGCTCAAAATCCTTC
This sequence comes from Ovis aries, assembly GCF_016772045.2. Taxonomy (NCBI): domain Eukaryota; kingdom Metazoa; phylum Chordata; class Mammalia; order Artiodactyla; family Bovidae; genus Ovis; species Ovis aries. Next base: position 131,163,491 of record NC_056056.1, read on the forward strand.
AAGCTAGATTTCAACAGTATGTGAACCGAGAAGTTCCAGATGTATAAGCTGGATTTAGGAAAAGGGGAGGAATAGAGATCATACTGTCAACATCTGTTGGATCATAAAAAAAGCTAGAGAATTCCAGAAAAACATCTACTTCTGTTTCACTGACTACACTAAAGCCTTTGACTGTGTAGATCACAACAAACTTTGGGAATACCAGACCACCTTATCTGCCTCCTGAGAAACCTGTATGCAGGTCAAGAGGCAACAATTAGAACAGGACATGGAACAACAGACTGGTTCCAAATTGGGAAAGGAGTACGTCAAGGCTGTACATTGTCACCCTGCTTATTTAACTTTTAGGCAGAGTACATCATGCTAAATGCTTGACTGGATGAAGCACAAGCTGGAATCAAGATTTCGGGGAAGTACATATCAACTTCAGATATGTAGATGACACCACCCTAATGGCAGAAAGCGAAGAAGAATTAAAGAGCCTCTTGTTGGAGGTGAAAGCAGAGAGTGAAAAAGCTAGCTTACAACTCAATGTTCAAAAAATGAAGATTATGGCATCCGGTTCCATCACTTCATGGCAAATAGATGCGGAAACAATGGAAACGGTGACAGACTTTATTTTCTTGGGCTCCAAAATCACTGCAGATAGTGACTGCAGCCATGAAATTAAAAGGTGCTTGCTCCTTGGAAGAAAAGCTATGACAAACCTAGATAGCACATTAAAAAGCAGAGATATTACTTTGCCGACAAAGGTCTGTCTGGTCAAAGCTCTGGTTTTTCCAATGGTCATGTATGGATGTGAGAGCTGGACAATAAAAAAGACTGAGTACCGAAAAACTGATGCTTTTGAACTGTGGTGTTGGAGAAGATTCTTGAGAGTCCTTTGGATTGCAAGGAGATCCAACCAGTCAGCCCTAAAGGAAATCAACAGTGAATATTTATTGGAAGAACTGATGCTGAAGCTGAAGCTCCAATCCTTTGGCCACCTGATGAGAAGAGTCAACTCACTGGAAAAGACCCTGATGCTGGGAAAGATTGAAGGCAGGAGGAGAAGGAGATGATAGAGGATGAGATGGTTGGATGGCATCACCGACTCGATGGACATGAGTTTGAGTAAGCTCCGGGAGATGGTGAAGGACAGGGAAGCCTAGCGTGCTGCAGTCCACGGGGTCAGAAAGAGTCGGACATGACTGAGGAACTGAACGATGACAAATAAACAGAAGGCCACCCTTGACAGTGGTGCTCTCAAACTCATCTTTCTAAAACACATCTGATAATCTTACTCCTCTGATTACAAAATTTAGTAGCTCATCACCAAAGCCTTAGCAGGGCACATGGGCCCAGTCCTTCCCAGCAAGACCTCCATCTGCTCTCATCCGCTCCCTACTTCTCTGCCTGTGCTTCCTGTGAGCAGCGACCACAGATAGTCCTGCCTCTCTGGGAAGCCCCTGCTCTTTGGGTCTGTGGACACAGCTTCTCAGATCTGCCCTGCCTGCACTGCCTTTCCCTTGTTCCTGGCGGATGCCATACCCTGACTCCATCTCAGTGTTGTTGGAGCCACAAATCCCCTCCTTAGCTAATACAGCACTTCTCAGGTTGTGTTAGAATTGTTGGCACCCACTAGACTATGAGTGAGATCCTTTACAGCTGGGAACTTGCTTTGTTCATCTCTGCACTCAGCACAATACCTAATGCATAGTAGCTGTCTACTAGGTATTTGTTGACTAAGTTTCCTAAAGACAAATAGAAGTTTTAACTACTCTTTAAAAAGCAATGTTAAAATAAATCCCTTGAACCTGAATACATATACAAGTTCCCCTCACTCAAAAAATCATCTTACAGGGTACAGAAATGTGACCACTCCTATTATCACTTGAACTGTGTTCTCCACCGCTTACTGAAGTCTTAACTCTCAGTACCTCAAACGGGACCTGAGTTGGAAATAGGGTCTTTACAGAGGTAATCAGGTGGCAGGGGGGTGGGGCTAGTCCAATATACCTAGTATCCTTACAAAAAAGGAAAATTGGGACATGGAGGCAGACACACCCAGGGGGAAGACCATGGGAAGAGAGGGAGAATGCCACGTGAAGACAGGATTAGAGTGATGCATTTACAAGCCAAGGAATGCCTGCGGCCGCCAGAAGCTAGGAAGGAGGTCTGAAGGGTTCCTTCCTCAGCACCTTCAGAGGGAGCGTGAGCCTGCTGACACTCTGATTTTGAACTTCTGGCCTCTGGAACTGAGAAAGTAAATTTCTGTCATCTTAAGCCATGTAGCTTTTGCTGCATTGCTTTGCCAACTCTAGGAAGTTATCAACAGTACATCCCCTGACATGCAGGAAGCCCCAAATGTATTTTCTTTCTCCTGTCCCTTTGGCACTCCATAAGCTGAACACAACCCATTATGCTGAAAATGTTTAAAATACAGAAAAAAGAAAAATCACATTCCTCAATTTTGCCTAACAGAGAATGAAGAATCCCCAAAGACGTGAGTTTAATCATATTTAAATTAATCTACATTTTGTATTGGTAGTAATATTAAATTAACCAAATGCATTTTTATAATAATAATGTAGTCTGAAGATGGAAATTGGATTATATTAATTTGAGCACTCTATTTTTATTTAGTAAAAGAAAGTTATGCATTTTCTTCTGCTCATTTTATAACCCTGAGTGAGCTTCCTTATAAAATAATATAGTCTATTAATTAAAAAATAGTCTATGAAAACCATAAAGTTCTGGAGTGAAACAGTGAGACAGGTGGTTTCACTGAAAATTAACTATGTCAACTTGACCGGAATAAGAAATGTCCAAATAGCTGGTAAAACATTATTTCTGGATATGTCTTGTGAGTGCTTCCAGAAGGGATTAGCATTTGAAATGGAAGAGTAAGTAAAGAAGACCATCCTCACCAGAACATGTGGGCATCACTCAATCCACTGAGAGCATGAATAGAACAGAAAGGAAAAGGAAGGGCAAGTTTGTTCTTTGCTTGAACTGGGGTGACCATCTCCTCCTGCCCTCAGACAGTGATACTTATTGGTTCCTGGGACTTGAAGTCAGCCTCCCTTATACCACTGGCTTTCTTGGATCTCCAGCCTGCAGACAATAGTTCAGGGGACTTTCATATATATCTATCTCTCACCTATCGGTTCTGTTCCTCTGAAGAACTCTGACTAATACAGATGGGGAGGTGGCAGAGAAAGTATCATTGACTTAGTTGAGTAGAGAAGAAAAAAGTAAAGAAGCTGAGCTGAAACTTTGGGAAGGCATTAGTCAATTTATCCAAAAAAACAGAAGCCACTTTAAGTGTTTACACAGAAGGAATTTAACATAGGGGATTGGTGACACATGACAGAAGAGATGGGCTTCCCCAAAGGCTTAGGTGGTCAAGAATCTGCCTGCAGTGCAGGAGACCCGGGTTCGATCCCTGGGTCAGGAAGATGCCTTGAAGAAGGAAATGGCAACCCACTCCAGTGTTCTTGCCTGGAAAATCCCATGGACAGAGGGGCCTGGCGGGCTACAGTCCATGGGGTCACAAAGAGTCTGACGCAACTGAGCAACTAACACTACTACCACTACTAATGGGAAAGCTAAGCACCAAACAGAACAATGAGGCGAACCCGAGATGAACAATGGAAGGAGACACTATTGCCTTTAGGCTGGAGCAGGCTTCTCAGTCGGGGCTTCTCACTCAGGCTTCTCAGTGTTTGGGGCCAGATGATCCTTTGTTATCAGGGGCTATGCCCTGTGTATACAGGATGTTTAGTCTTCATCTCTGGCGTTCAGCCACTAGACGCCAGTAGTACCACCCTCCCAAGCTGTAACAACCAAAATGTTTAGACATTGCTAAATGTCCCTTGAATAGAGGGAGTGGGGATTAGGGAGAAATGTCCCTGGGGTGAGAACCACTGAACTGGAGAGACAAAAGGAGGAAGTGGTGTTACTGAAACTTAGGTACAGGGTCACCTAGGAAACGCTGGATCCACAAAGCAAGAGGTTTGTCCAGTGAGAATTAGAGACATGGAGAAGAGGCTTTAGGCAGAGAGGGAGAGGGAGAAATACCCTGGCTCTTCCCCTGCCCCCTCAATCTCCTGCAGGTTGGTATTGGTTTCCAGAGATATGCATGCAAGTATGCATGCTAAGCTGCTTCAGTTGTATCTGACTCTTTGCTACAGGCCCCATGGACTGTAGCCCACCAGGCTCCTCTGTCCATGGGATTCTCCAGGCTAGAATACTGCAGTGGGTTGCCATGCCCTCTTCCAGAGGATCTTCCCAACCCATGTCTCTTATGTCTCCTGCATTGGCAGGTGGGTTCTTTACCATTAGCGCTACCTGGGAAGCCCCGAAATACAGAGAAGACCAAGGCAAAGGCAAGGAATGGCCTGAGGGTGCAGAATCGGTGCAGAGATTCCCTTAAAACTCTGGTTCTGAATAGAACAAGTATTTAAATCTGAGGTCCACCTTTGAGATGCTCCAGATCACCAGATGACCACCACACGTCATACAGAGGTAACTTACTGTGAAACCAAAGAAATCCCTTGTTTGCATGGGCCCCTCCAAGGTACCAGGAGGGCTCTAGTAATGTGTCCAACATGGTCTCACATTTTAGTAAAATGCATATCACGTTCCCCCTCATGTTGGGTGGACCTGAAGTGGGTGTGGGCACTTCAGAGAACTGGCCCATGGACCTGAGCAACCGGGGCTCCTGCCCTGGGGCCCACACATCAGAGAGCCGCATGGTGCCTCCTCCTGCTGCACCCTCCCCTCTAGATGAGAAGTCTGCAGGGTCTGGGGCTGCCCACGGAGAACTTATACCCTCCCCTTTTGCCTATACTTTGAGCACCCAGGGCTATAAAACTGCCTGTCCATATGGTCCTGAGCCAGCTCCCAGGGTCTACATGGGCCTCTCCTCTGAGTCCAGACTTCCAAGACTGGAATGCACACCCTTAGGAATAGGAATGCACACTCCTAGGCCCAAGAGGGAGCCAAGGAATGGCAGTTTGCTGGAGGTTACAGATAAAGCTTGGTTGGATGGACTGCAGTGTTCGCACATGTGATGAGGCCCTGCAGGGTGCGGAAGGGAGCTCGATAGGAATAGGAAGAGAAGGGGAGTCCTAAATAAGCAATAAGATCAGTATAAATTATTCCAACATTAAGAAGCAAACTGTAAGTCCTCCGTTTTTATTCAAATTATATCCAAAGAAATAATTCACAAAGAAGAGAGAAGTTTTGAATAGAAGGAGTCAGCTTTTATATTGTTTGATATCTGTTTCTTCTTGATCTAGCATGACATACTGACATCATAATCTACCCAAACAATGACAAACTGGTTAATGAGGGTCCTCAGTTCAAAAAGTATTGAACATTAGTCCCTGTGCAAGAGAATTTGAGATATGTGTGAATTCTTACAGCTTATATGTAAAAGAAAGTTGATGTAGGATCTCCCAAGTTTGACAATTTTAAAAAATTACATGACTTATCAATAACCAGTTATGAGGCTGAAAAACTTTTTCTATCATATCAATAAAAATATTTATTCAACCAGGCTAGAAGAAAGGCTGAATAATCTTGCTATAAGGTGTACGAGGACTTCCCTGGTGGTCCAGTGGCTCAGATGCCACACTCCCAATGCAAGGGGCCTGAATTCAATCCCTGGTCAGGAAACTAGATCCCAAATGCCGCAACTAAGAATCCACATGCTGAAACAAACAAACAAAAAATATCCCATATGCCAAAACCAGAAATATCCTGCATGCCACAGCGAAGATCGAAGATTCCATGTGCTGCAACCAAGGCCTAGCTCAGCCAAATAAATAAATGGATATTAAATAAACTAAATATTTCTTTAATATTAAAATTTAAAAAGAAGTTTACAGAGGTATGTCACCAATCACTATAGAGAGAAGGATATTAAAGAGATGTGTCAAGCCATCAAATAATGAAGATAATATTTTTCTAGACTTTTGAAGAATTTGTCAGTTTCTAAAACTTTGTGCCTTGCTGTAGTTCCTTTTCCCATTTCATGTAAACATTCAACTTCATGTTTAGTTGTTCACAATTTTTCATTCTCTTCTCTAAAGAAAGAGCCCGCCTCCCTCTAAATTGCAAAGCTTTGGTTTCCACCAAATCTGGCTCTTCCCCTGGCATCATAATTTATTCTATGAGTTGTTTGCGTGTGGAGAAGTGAAGTAAGAGGGGCTTGAGGGCTATGCCTGGAGATATTTATAGAAAATTATCTGAATGGGCAGCTCATCCTGACTCCCAAAATGTCAAGACGTTTTATTTCCAGGTAAGTGAGTCAGTAAGTGGCGCTTCTCGAATACCGTTTTCAGATGGCTGAATTACGTCCCCTTTGCTCCGTGCTTTTGTTCTGTAGTCGTGGTGGCCGCTGATGGCAGGAGACTGAAGTGGGTGAGGGGCAGGTGTTTAGCTATGCCTCCTCCGTCTCTCACGTAGTAGAGAGCAAAAACAGACGACTGAAAAAGAAAATTTAAAAAAAGAGGCCACCAGAACACGCCTCCAACCCTGGCGAAGAGCTGGTATCCATCTGGGAGCCCCAAGGTCAACCCAAAGTGGACAAAGCCGAAGCGTGGGTGTAAGGTCGTGGGAGCCAAAGTTCAGGGGCTTCATTTGTGAGCCTCTAGGCTGCAGAGCCAGGACTATTCATCCCACTGAATGAAGCACAGGGATTAATTCTTAGTGTGTCATTTATTATTTCTTTTAAAAAGAAGCTATTTTATCTTGATGTTATTAGGGTTCCTAAGTGTTCACATTTCCTCAGAAACAATTATTGGGATTTGCTGATGTAATTCCTACATAATTCCTTGGTGTAGTTATGTAGTTCCTTGCAACAGAAGAGCTGCCCTGAGCAGGGCTGCCAGTCCATTTTCCAGCAAAGGTTTTTTAATTCCTCATAAACTTTCTCATTACAGTGGGTTGAACACCAGCTCTTTATCTCTGCTCCCTTCCATGATCCCAATAACACGACTGGAAAAAGAGTGAAACAGGAAAACCTCACAAGGACAAGAAGAATGAGAGACAGTGACAGCGGAACTGAAGATTCACCAATCCTGGAGACTGCAGTCCTGGAAAGCGGGGCTCAGCGGGAGAGTGGATCAGAAGTGCTCACCCTCCTCTACCACTTCTAGGCCAGAACAGAGGAACTTTCACAAAGTAATTTCAAACTTATATATTCTGGGGTTATTTTCTTTTATAAAATGGATCACTTCAACTTATAGAATAGAAGCTTTCATTGACTTAACAGGGAGAGTTAATTGGGAGCAAGTCAATTATTACCCCCAGATCCATCCTCTATCCCTGGTCAGGAAGTCCTCTTTCTGGAGAGATGGGACCAGCCAATCCTGGATTCAGAGAGGGCTTAGATGAGATGTTAGTCAAGGTGGAGTCAGCTGTCTCTGAAACACAGATACTGGAGGGAAGGAGGAACAATTTCCCCAGATGAAGCTGGGTAATAGTGGCAACAGCTGATGCATACACTCTGCGTGAGGCAGTTTCTGAAGCACTTTATGCATATTAACTCAATTCTCGCAACAACCGTATGCTAGGGGTCCAATTATCACTTTATTTTATGTACAGGGAACTCAAGGCACAGAGAGTCTCAGTACATTCCCGAAGGCCACATCAGCCAATTAGGGGCAGAACAGGAGACGAACCCAGACAGTCTGGCTATACTGAGAGGGGGACATGAACCCCAGGGGGCAAAACCCACGAAGGTTTCCCTCAGGGAGAACTGTGGCTTATGTTCCAAAATCTTCATGGATTGTGTAGGTTATATGCAGTTAATTTCTGGTAGCTACAATGTGAGACAAGCAAACAACAATGCCAAGCTCATTCATTTTGAGCAGATTCTTTTCTGCAGCAGCAGGTAACCCTAATGACCGCCCCCACCTCCCCAAAAGATGCCATGTCTCAGTCCCTGGCACCTGTTACGTTACATGGTAAAAGGGGCTCTGTGGGTGTGGATCTTGAGATCTAAATGCAGGATCTTGAGATGTCGGTTCTCCAGTCCTCACAGGAGGCTTCAGGCCTTTTGTACTTACCCAGCTCAGAGTACTAGGTGAGAAGCTCACAGACTACACACCCCTCTGCTAATACCACATGCAGCCCACATCACAATTCCAATCACCAGTAAGAACCTGCTGACAAAGGTGAGTGGGAGTGGACTTCAGATAGATCTGTCTCTTAACTGGGATATTAACTGAAAATCAGTACTGATTACACACCACATACTGAGCACATACCACGTAGGATACCCATGTAAGAAATGGTTTCTAATCACAGAATAGAAAACTCTTTCATTAAAAACAGGATAAATATACTATGACCAAAAAAAAAAAAAGTACTATGACATTTGCAGAGCTCGAATAGCAGCACAAATGGATTTTGTGCAGGAATTAGAATTTCTAGAGTGCCAAAGATGTTGCTGTGATTTCAAGGAAAGAACTGTGAATAAAGCTTGGCTCAGCAATGTCTATAGAAAGGTTGAAACTTTATTAGTCATGGAAGGAGACTGGTGTGGGATCAACAGCTCACCTGTTCTCTTGGTAGAAATCATCTCTATTCCTGTTTAGACAGTTTTGATATTGTGAATTGGTAATCCTAAAATGATCTTTGAAGCTTAGGATGGAGGAGGGAGGAGGAGCTTAGGAAGGAGGGAGGGACACCATGGGGGCACCTGAATGAGCCACCAGAAACTTGAGCAGATGGAAGCAACCAACAATATAAGATAGGGAGGGGCCCAAGCAAGTCATTTTTCCAGGGGTGTGTCAATCATGTCGGGTCTGCAAGAGAACTATGAACCTGATGGGATCCTTAGACAAGAAGCAGAAGGTTATTGGGTATATAAGTCCTAAACCAGGAAAAGACACATTGAGCCGGGAGCTGCAGAGAGACATCTGAAAGGCTATGTCACTGTTAGAGGAGGCTAGGCTGAGCTTGACTTAGAACAGTGATAGCAAAAGCACAGTTACTCTCTACCCGATGCCGATGGCAGACATCACTTACACTTTCTTGCTGAAGCCAGTGGCAGCCTCAGAATCTTTCTTAGCTTGGATCTCAGTCCTAATACTTATTGATCAGAGTTGACAGACGAGATGAAATCTATTTGCTGTCCCTGGTTTAGAACAGGGATACAAGAACAAGAGGTAAAAGAACCAAGTGTTGGTTAGAAAGGCATACACATTAGTATCTTGAAAAAACACCAAGGGCAAGTTGAGTGAAATAGAAAGATTTGGGCAAGAAAGAAAGGAAGGACTCCAGGGTCTGAGGCCAAGGGGGTATCCAGGAAGCTGCAGGAGATGACACTAGCCAGGTTGAGGTCTAGAGGGAGATCTTAGCAAATGCTTCCTCATGTCTCTATGGCCTTAATGGGATTATGGGCCCATCCTGAACTGATCACTGTCATCACACGTGGGCTCTGCTGATTGGTTTAAGTTAATAAAGCCCACCTGTAGAGCAAAGGGCATTCCCACCTAAACCTCATGACTAACAGTCAGCAAGAGGTGGCTCCCCGAAAGAACCAGGGTACCCCTCCCATGAAGGAAGAGACTTAATGCTGGGGAATAAACAACAGGCTTTACCTACACTGGGTAGGATTTACAAGGACCAGATTTGGAGAGCTCTTATAGAAGGGCAGTGGGATAGCCATCAGGTAGGTGCAGGGTGGCTCAAAGCCCACAGAGATAATTTCTGGGGACCACATAGGAATTTCTTTCCTGCTCTAAAGAGACCAAAGAATTCATACCTGCCACAGAAATGAGGAAGCAAGTTTAGGTTGCGACTCAGAATGTCCCCAGACCTAGTAGAGACACCAGCTTGAATTTCCTTGGCTAAGCATTTCAGGCCAGCTTTTCAATGTCATATGAGGGTGACACCTTGGAACCAGCCAGGAACTAGATCCTACAGCTCAAAGACAACAATAGCAAGTGCTTTCTGCAACCCTGAAAGCATCCTGTGTTTGTAATTTTGCTTCCATGAATGTTTCCTCGAGGTGCGTGACAGCCAATTCCTGAGGTCTGAAAGTCCCGAGTGATTGCCTTCTAGAAAAGAAAAGAAGAAGGAAATGAAGGGATTGTGTCCTATGTCTTTGTCACTCCTGGAAACAGAAAATTCCCCAGGGCTGGAGAGGGGATGGCAGCTTTGAAAAGAAAGGGAGTTTGGATGTTTGGGATACATGGAAAAGAGGAAACGTGCAGAAAGGCAGTGATGAGAAGCAGGTGTGGGTTCAATGGGGAGAAAAACCCATGGGTTATAGAGGAGAAAGAATTTGTAAATAAGAAGAAAGCCATCACTGGAAAGAAAGGGGTTAGTTTGCTGCAGTTTGTTCACAAATGGTATCAACTGTGTTAGGTATCTGCCAGGTGTAAGCATTAGGAAATCGTTCCCAAATTGGCTTTAGAAAGAAAAAGAATTTATTAGCTCATGTATTTGAAAGGGAGGGCCTTCCTGGTGGCTCAGTGGTAAAGAACCCACCTACCAACGCCGGAGACGTGGGATCCATCCCTGGATTGGGAAGAACCCCTGGAGAAGGAAATGGCAACCCAGTGCAGTATTCTTGCCTGGGAAATCCCATGGACAGAGGAGCCTGGGATCACAAAGAGTCATACACAACTTACAGATCAAACAACAATAACAAAATTTGAAAGAGACAAATGTAGAATGGACTTTGGGCAAACTCTGATCCAGTAGGGACTTCCCCAGTGGCCCAGTGGCTAAGACTCTGCACTCCCAAGGCAGGGGCACTGGGTTCAATCCCTGGTTAGGGAACCTGATCCCATCTGCCACAGCTAAGAGTTCTCATGCTGCAACTGTAAGATCGTGCCTGTTGCAACAAAGATGCAAGATCCCGTGGGCCACAACTAAGACCTGGCACAGCCAAGTAAGTAAACAAATAATAAAAAACAGATCTGATGCAGCAACTCAAAGGATTCTACTTCTTCCCACCTCTACTCTCTTCATCCTAAGGCTGGCTCGTCTCATTGCTGCAAGATGCCTACCAGCAGCTCCTGGGAAAAAGGAACATGCTTCCTCATTAACATCAACAGAAGAGAAAGGACTCTGTGTCCCAGAATCCCTATCAAAGGACCTCTGATTGGACTTACTTAAGTCCTGTGACTACCTTTGAACCAATTACTGTGTTTAGGGGAAGGGAAATCAGGTTCTAATCATAGGTAGCTACAGAGCCCCTCACATCATATCTGCATGGCTGAGAATGGTCCAAGTGGTGGTTTTCTTAAACAGGATAATGTTATCAAGAAGGGAGAGAACTAGAGGCTGGAGAGCCAATAGCAGATCTCCTTGTATCAGACGTGTGGAGAAAGGAGGAATGGACTTAATACATATTTCTAAATTAAAGATAAAGGCAAATAGCAAAAGTCTCTCTCCTAGAAGCGACTTGGACTTTAAAGAATAAACCGATGACCAGAAGCGAAAGGCTCCCACGGTTTGACTGCAGCCACGCTCGGCTGGCTGGCAGCTGCTCCACCAAATGAAATGAGGCTCACGATCACAACTCACATGGGTCACCTCTAAAGAGGGATCTTGATATACATACTTAACCCCACGTTCTTAGAGGGACTCACGGGGCACATCGCAAAGAGGGAGTTAATGTTCTGTTAAGTTCTTGCTGTATTTATTCGCAAAGGTGGTTTCTTCCTGAAACCCAGCACTGTATTAACATCCTGGAAGTCCCTCTGGTTCAAGTAAGCCATAGGAAGATGGATGACTATTCATTCACTGAAGAATTTCCCAAGTTAAGAAGACATACAATAAATAATGGTAGAACAACCCAGCTAGAAACTCTCAATAAGCCATATGCCATGGAAGACAGAGAATAATGAGAACATTCTACTGTGCCCAGAAGAGAATAGTGAAATAAGAGTCAGTAGCATGATAACTGTTCAGTAGATCTCTTTTTCTTCCTGGCCTAGCCGTTCTTGGTTTGTGCCATTGGCCCATGGGGCTGAGAGAGCCAAAACACTCATCTGAAACAGAATTCTCCAACCTCTATGTCAGATTGTAGCAGCAGATTTCAAAGTCTTGACTGGTAATGAGATGATTCTTTAAACAAATTATGTTATATCCCTACAATGGAATTCTATTCTTTCACTTAAAATGATGCTGTAGATGAAAATGTATTAACTTTGCTTTTTAAATATTTATTTATCTGGCTGTGCTGGGTCTTAGCTGTGGTACATGGGATCTAGTTCTCAGACCAGGGATCAAACCCAGGCCCCCTGCATTGGGAGGATGGAGGGTTAGCCAGTGGACCACAAGGTGGAGAAGGGATTCATAGGGCCTGGACTCCATCTTAGGCCTGTTCATGCTGATCAGGCTCGGCCAACTTTCCAATGGGCTCTGAACTCTGTGTTTAGCGCCTATGAAAACATCAACAGAAGGATAAGACCCCCTCCTTGAAGATCATATCTAGGTTACTCATCGCCTAACAGAAAACATACCCTAATCACCCCTTCCCCTAGACAGACCATAAATTTTTCTGTATCTATAGGAGTGTTCAGTTCAGTTCAGTCGCTCAGTCGTGTCTAACTCTTTGTGACCCCATGAATCACAGTACACCAGGCCTCCCTGTCCATCACCAACTTCCAGAGTTCACTCAGAGTCGCATCCATCAAGTCAGTGATGCCATCCAGCCATCTCATCCTCAGTCGTCCCCTTCTCCTCCTGCCCCCAATCCCTCCCAGCATCAGAGTCTTCTCCAATGAGTCAACTCTTCTCATGAGGTGGCCAAAGTACTGGAGTTTCAGCTTTAGCATCATTCCTTCCAAAGAAATCCCCGGGTTGATCTCCTTTAGAATGGACTGGTTGGATCTCCTTCGGTTTATTGATTACTGGCTAATTGTTTGACTGTTTGAGCACACAGCACATAGCACGTGAATGATGGGGTTATTAGGATTGTATTTTCCTTGGTTTATGTAAGTCTCAAGGAATTTGGAGTGGTGGGTTCAGACACGTACACATGGGGTATAAAAGATTTTCACAAATGCTGGTCGGGGTCCTTGGCTAAGAGGAGACTCTGCCCTGGGCCTGCTAGTATAATAAACTGCACTCCACTATCTGCATTGTCCTTCTGAGTGAGTTTGTTTCCTGGAATGCGTGGCTACAACACAGGAAGTCCAGAAGTGTTTTAACTTTAAATGATGTTCAAAATATATTATTGGGTAAAAAAGCAAATTAAAAAACCACATGGAGATTACAACCGTACTTTTCAAAAATATGAAAATATTTCAGCACAGAAACAGTGAGAAAATATAAAGTGTTTCTAGTTAGTTTCCTCTGCATGATGGAATCATGAATATTCTTTTTTTTTTTTAAACTGGAGGATAACTACTTTACAATATTGTGTTGGTTTTTGCCATTCATCAGCATGAATCAGCCCAGGTAGACGTATGTCCCTTCCCTCCTGAACCTGCCCCCCAGCTCCCTCGCCATCCCACTCCTCTAGGTAGTCAGAGTACAGGGTTGAGCTCCTGATCACACAGTATGTTCCTGCGGGCTATCTGTTTTACATATGGTAACAGATTTGTCTCCATCTCAATTCATCCTGCCCTCTCCTTCCGTGCTGTGTCCACACGTGCGCTCTGTGTCTGCGTCTCCATTGTCACCCCGCAAATAGGTTCATCAGTACCATCTTTCTAGGGAATCATGAATATTCTTTGTGGATCTTTTTTCTTTTTTTATATTCTCTAAATTTTCTATAATGTTTATCTATGGCTTTTGTTATAAAAATACCGCAGAGATATTTTGAACTAAAAAACTATACCCATTACACCTGTAACTCTTTAATTGTACTTCCATCTTATTCTTTTAAAAGTGTGGTATTCTTGTAAGCAGCCACAGGTCCTCTGTGGCATGAGGCAGGGGAAGAAATGCATGCGTGCATATATAAACGAGTGAATGAATAAACACGGCCCCAATTACAGCAGGAAAGGAAACTCTGGGGAATCAAAAGCCTGACCCTCTGTTCCCTCATTTTGATTTAGTTAACATTGAAATGAGATCCAGTTCCAGGAGAATAGTCCCAGCCCTGGCCACGTGAGACATTTTAGTGCTTCTGGGTCTGCTGATGGAGTTTTCTTGCTCCCAGGAGAGGCATCTCAAGAACATAGATTCTCAAACTCGAGTCAGGGGTCCATCACGCCCCTCTGGGCCCCAAGAGGCCTTTCTCATCCCATAATCTCTAGATCCCACTCTCCTCCCCAGGCAGGGCCACATTTGGCCTTGGAGGGCATGCCACCGCCGGGAACCGGAAGTATTCCTTGACCTTCACACTCACATCAAGGTTTCTGGTGCTGTCCCCTGCTTCAGGCACCTCTAGTCCTGCCCCCCTATGCAGCCAGCATCACGGCAGCAAGCCTGCTCACAATACGTTAGGAATCCCTCCCCTCCGCTTTAGTCCCGAACAAAGCTGCAAACTCCCCCTCAACAGCTGTCAGCCTCTAGAAACACAAAGGCCTCTTTACAGAGCTGTTCTCAGGTAGGAAGAAGGTGGACACATCAAGGTTCAGATCAGTCCCACAGTACCCCCACCTTTCTCCTCACCAGGCTGCTACACTTGGGGACACGAAGTGACAGAAGTGGAGGTGAGAGAGACTCAAAAGCCTGCAAGTAACATGTTATCTACAAGCTGCTGAGCTGCCGTAATTGTTGCCAAGGGTAATACAGGCCTGGTATTGACAGGTTTGTTGAAGAGAAAGTAGAAATTTAGGTTATATTATCTGTAACCTCCCAGTTTTTAAATACTGGCCATGTGCTGCACTTAATCTTTGTTTACATTTGTTTATATATTTATTTGCACCGGGTTTAGTTGAGGTGTGGGATCTAGTTCCTTGACCAGGATTTGAACCCGGGTCGCCTGCATTGGGAGTGCAGAGTCTTAGCCACTGGACCACCAGAGAAGTGTTCTATATTTTTAATCCCAAAATAAGTCTGTCCTGGTTAGGAATTCTGTCCAGTTGCAGTGACAGAGATGAGAACTAATATGGCTGACGGTAGAGGCTTGGTTCTCTCTCACCTGAAAGAAATCCAGGGCAGGGCAGGGCAGGGCTGTGGGCAGCTCCACGAGTATCACGTTTGAGTCACCTGGCTTGGCTTTCTGCCTAGTGGCTGCTAGAGCACTGGGACTTGAATTCAAGATTAACTAGCTGAAAGTCCCTGGGCACAGCCATTTATCTTTCTATGCTGGTTTCCTCTTTTGTACGGTGGACTACAACAGTACCTGCCTCACAGGATGGATGTGAGAGTCGAATGACATAATACATGAAAAGAGCCCAGAGCACAGTGAGCCCCGTAAGTGTTGTATAAGACACAGTAAACCCCATCCTAGACCCTTCTACACGGCAATGACAAAGTAGCCCTTAGAGAGCTGGGCACAGGATAGATAAGAGCCGAATTGTTTTGTATGTTAAAATGAGAAGAGCTCAATTTCCTATCTTTTTCCCCCTCTTAGAGCAGGAAATGACAGGAAGAAAAGGGAGGAGAGAAGCAAGCAGAAAAGCAGAGGGCAGAAGGACACTTACGAAGATCTGCTCTTAATTTTTGACACTGATAATCTTTTTTGAAACGTAAGCCCGTCTGTCACCCCGAATCTTTAAAGTCTGCTAGGCACTAAAATATCTATTGTAAGTAATTTTAAAGAAAATATGAGAAGGGGATGAGTTCTGTGGATATTGACGTAGGATACAAGTGGACAGCATGTATAGGACTGTATAGTCTCATGAATAACTAACCAACAGAAATGAGAAGGGTTGGGAGTTTGGGGTTAGCAGATCACAATCAGTATGTATAGGATGGATAAATATCAAGTCCCACTTTAGAGCACAGGGAACTATATTCAATATCTTGTGATAAACAAGATACTGGAAACAAGTGTGAAAAAGAATATAAATATGTATAACTAAATCACTTTGCAGTTCAGCAGAACTGCAGCCATTAACCTCTGGAGCCAGAGGTTAATGTGTAAGAACATGAACTCTACCCTTCCCCAAATCCTTGGATAGATTACTGGACTTTCTTCAAATGTGAAAGGAGGGGTGAGAGTTTGAGTCAATTTTATTAATACCTTGATCTAAAGCAGCAGGATCACCCTAATAGACATTTGATTTGCATAGCTACTACCTGCCCTCCTCCAGTCCTCAACCACACTCCCGGTGACCCTTCACAGAACTGAAGGGGAATCTTCTGACGCTGCCTCTGCATTTATAACACTCTTCTTCAAATCAGGAAGAGCTTGAGTTGACTGTAATTCTAAAGGATGAATGGATGCTGATGGTGTTTCCTAGCAACACCTGGAAAGAAACCAAGATTAAATGATACAGTGCCATGAGTAGAAGCAAAAGATCCACTGAAACACACTCGGAAGTAACACAGGCTTAAGGATGGACCGTCAGACCAAAACTGGCAATCGCACGCTGCTCCCGTTAGGATGCTGCACAGATGAGGCAACAGCGAGAGACAAGGCAGGCTGAAGGAGGCCTCGCGAAAATGACCCCGATCACAGTGCTCGAAACCCGGGTTTGGCGCGACAGCCTTAGCCAGAGAAAACCATTTCATCCATAGAAAACTGAAGGTCATACAAGGCTGTCAAATAAATCCCTTTGATCTGATTACAATGACATTTATTTCTATAAAGCCATGTAGTATTAAATAAGACACTAACAATCACATTTCAGAAGAATAAAAACAACTCTCTTCACTACTGTATTAGTAAATTTGACAAGCACTGATTGTTAACCAAGTACCAGCTGAAGAATACTAGTATATCCCACTGTGTTTGTCAGAGGTATTTTTACTGCCAATACAAGAAATGCAGCTTGAACTTCACTTGAGCAAAAAGAGGATTTGGGGGAAGGAGGAAGTCGTGGAATCAAAGAAGACATCCAGGAATCAGGGCAGCGCCGAGGAACCGGAAACCGGGGATTTAACGCACCTGGGACTCTTTCTGCTCGCTGACTTCTTTACTTCCCTGGGCTTTTCTCTGAGGCTACAACATGGCTGGTAACAACTCCGGAGCGGTGTATAGTTATGTGGTCCCAGGAGGAAAGAGCACTTTCCTTACTAGTCTCACTTAGGAAAAATCCCAGGGTCGGATGTGTTACCCCACACTGGGCTGCGTGTCTTCTGGGCTGTTCACTAGGGTCGGGAAGAAGGTGCGAGCATGGGTCAGGCCTGGGTCACCTGCTCACCCCTGGTGTCGGGACAGAAGGTAGGATACACTGGTTAGCAGGGCTGGGATGGGAAGAAGTCCCACAGAGAAAGGGATGCTATTTTCCAAAAGAGAAAAACCTGGCACTGAGCAGAAAAGAACACATGTCCACCACATTTCTTGAATTGGTGAGGAGAGGGATTTTCATAACCCACTACTATCCTTAGCTTGTCTAAGTTGTCTTGGCAAAAGGCAAATCATTACAGAATCCACAGCTGTCTGGAATGTATTGTGGATTTGGTTTAACCTTGAAAAATTTCAATTAGCCACGGCAGGAAGTGGGATTTTAGTTGTTCATCTCTGAAAATATCAAATCCCATTTTCTCCATAAATAAAAAGATGATAAAGATAACATCTAATGTAATAGCTACATTCTGAACTGTTTCCAAATAGAATAGTTACATTTATTAAAGACTTTTTAGTCAGTAAAATAATGCAAAATTGAATTTTTATTAACATTTAGAGGAATACTACACACAATAGTTTTTTAAAATTACTCATTCCTATACAGTGATCAGGCTTCCTGGTAGCTCAGCTGGTAAAGAATCCACCTGGATGCAGGAGACCCTGGCTCAATTCCTGGGTCAGGAAGTTCCCCTGGAGAAGGGATAGGCTATCCACTCCAGTATTCCTGCCTGGAGAATCCCTCTGGACAGAGGAGCCTGATGGGCTACAGTCCATAGGGTGACAAATATTGATATTTTAATATAAGATTTAGTTGACCTAGTTAATATTTACAATTCTATTTATTTAAAATAAGCAACAGTAAAAAGGCCTAACGTTGATTAAGAGTTCAAGAACTATAAATCAATAAATTATTACTATGTAAAATTTGTTAGGTTTTGCCTCTTTTGCCTATGGTTCTACCAAGATAATTAAGGTATGATGATAACAGTGCTAATGTTTAGCATATGTCAGATGCTTTACTTGAGAATTCTGTAAGGAAGGTTTGATTATCTCTACTACAGATGAGGAAACTGAGGTCCTGTAAGTTGTTAGCTACCCAAAGCTGAAGTAGTTGGCTAAAAGTCAACTCTAGAGTCAATTATGTCTCCAGTCTACCAGGCTGCTCCCCTGATTCAGCACAGCTGGAAAAAAGAACAAAACTGTGGGATATTTGTTAATAAACTAGGAGTGTAACAATTGAGTGGGCTTCCCAGGTGGCTCTGTGGGTAAAGAATCTGCCTGTAATGCAGGAGACACAGGAGACAGGGGTTTGACTCCTGGATCGGGAAGATCCCCTGGAGGAGGGCATGGCAACCCACTCCAGGATTCTTGCCTGGAGAATCCCATGGAGAGGAGCCTGGTGGGCTACAGTCTGTAGGGTCACAAAGCGTCGGACACGACTGAAGCGATTGAGAACCCACATACACCAACTGTCTCAAACAATTATTGAATCATAAATTGCATAAATGTGTCTCATATTTGGGCAAAGAAGCTAATCTCTTAGATTTCAAAATGTTCTCCCAAAACAAGAGAAGACACATTTGCAGTGTGCAAAATGAAACAGTTGCTAATTCTAAGTGAGTGAAGTGAAAATTACGTTGGACTTTATGTGCACCCATGGACTCTAGCCCGCCAGGCTCTTCAATCAATGGGATTTTCCAGGCAAGAATACTGGAGTGGGTTGCCATTTCCTTCTCCTGCTAATTCTAAGACCCTAAGAGAAATCTCAACATCAAACTTGATGTGAGAAACCACCGATCAACAAAAAATGAAGGCAAGAAAGTTGTCATCCAGTCAAAAATCAAGGAACAACTGTGCCCCGAAAGACCACAAGAGAAAATGTGAGAATAAGATCTTAGCTCTTCTTCATCAATGGGAAACTAGATAAAGGGGTTTTTAATTTAGGGTGTGAGGACAGTTAGGGAGCTTGGGCAAGCACAGTTACATGACAAATATTAACGGCCATCTCAATTCTCAAACTGGAAAATTCAGGTCAGTTTGTATAGGGGAAGCTGTCTCCAAATGCAACAGCCTTGTTTGAGCTTCACTGGTAAAGCCTACCTAAGCAAGGGAAGTCATCTGAGCTCACAGAGAAGTACAGGATTCAGAACAAAGAGATGTTTGTCAATAGGGTACATACTCGTGGTTGCCAAGGTGAGGGGGTCGTGGGGAGGGAAGGATTGGGAGTTTGGAATAGATGCCAACTAGTATGTATAGGATGGATAAACAACAAGGTCCTACTGAATAGCACAGAGGACTATATTCAGTATCTTGTGATAAACCATAATGGAAAAGAAAATGAAAAAGAATATATATATATATATATATATATGTAAAACTGAATCACTTTGCCCTACAATAGCACTTGTTTTAAAGTCGCTAAGTCATGAATGATTCTTTTGTGACCCCATGGACTGTAGCCCTCCAGGATCCTCTGTCCATGGGATTTCCCAGACAAGAATACTAGAGTGGGTTGCCATTTCCTTCTCCAGGGAATCTTCCCGAGTGAGGGATCGAACTCATGTCTCCTGCATCGGCAGGTGGATTCTTTACCATTGAGCCACCTGGGACAAGCCTGCGGTAGAAATTAACACACTGTAAATCAACTATACTTCAATAAATTTAGAAAAAAGAAGAGATGTTTGTTAAAACATCCCTACGTTTTTGGACAAAGTTCCAGCAGAGTGGTAGTTTTCCCAGTGGACAAGGCAACTTTTCTCCACCGGGAATATTAATCACAATACAGTAAGAGCTGGTCGGACACCACCAAGCTTGGAGTAGGATTTGCCATGACATCATTAATGCCAACCAGGAGTTATTCCTCCAGCTTTTGTTAACAGAATCTTAGTTTTGCTTACCCTTCATGTCTTTCAACAAGGCTAAGTCCTGGTCCAGCCACTGGGGATGACTATTGATTAATAAACCAAATATGGGCATCTCATGAGCCTTGCTAGGTGACTAGTTTAGACATGGGCATGAGGTGCAATTCTGCTGAAGGTTTCTGGGAAGATTCTCATGCTTTCAAAAAGGGACATAAGACAGGGGCATTCCCCCTTTCCATATTGTCCTCTGCATGTGACGCCCAGAACTGCAGTAGCTATTTTATGAAAGGAGCCAGACTAAGAGAAAAAATCCCCATATTGAGGATGGCAGAGTGGAGAGATGGGAAAACCCAGAGTCCTTGATAATGTTATTGGGCCATTGAACTTAGAAACTACAAACTGCTTAAGTTACTTCAATCTCTTTTTTTTATTTTTTTTATTTTCTTAAATTTTAAAATCTTTAATTCTTACATGCATTCCCAAACATGACCCCCCCTCCCACCTCCCTCCCCAAGTTACTTCAATCTTAAGTACAGATTCTTTATAGGTTTGTTATTAGTGTATTGAAGGCACTTTTGAATTGGTTTTCTTTCTAAGCCAAAGCTTCTTGAAGCTCTACCCAAGCCAGAGGTTTCAAAATCCAATTTCAGGACATGACGGTCAGATCAGCCTTCCAGCCTCCTCTACTTGCTGCCCAACTTTGTGTGTGAGCTTTTAACATTCAAAAACTTGGCATCCCCATCCTCCTTTACCTCCCCTCTCTTCCTTTCCATCCCCTCAACCCCCCACCAGACCTTTACTTTAAACCTTATCCACCCTCAAGTCACATTGCACTTAACTGCAGGTAATGGAATTTTTAGGAGACTCAACTCAATCTATATTAAGCCCAATTGCAAAAAGGCAGAATAATCATATGGTGCTTGCCCAAGGATGGGGTAGTTTTTAAATGGTAGTAGGGTGAATGTCACTTTCTTTTATGCTGAGGATACAGTATATAACCCATTAGAATTGAGTTTTTAAATCATTTTTTTTCATTGAGACAAAAGTCACATAGCACAAAATTCACCTTATAAACCATATTAAAATGTGTAATTCAATAGTTTTTAGTATATTTACAATATAGTGCACCCATTATCACTATCTCATTCTAGAATGCTATCTGATCCCATCATTCCTCCCCCCAAAATCCCAGGCCTGTTAGTGCGTGTATGCATGCTAAGTCTCTTCAGTCGTGTCTGACTCTGTGAAACCCCATGGACTGTAGCCCGCCAGGCTCCTCTGCCCATGGGATTTTCCAGGCAAGAATACTGGAGTGGGTTGCCATTTCCTTCTCCAGGGCATCTTCCTGACCCGGGGATTGAACCCATGTCTCTGACGTCTCCTGCATTGGCAGGCGGGTTCTTTACCACTAGTGCCACCTGGGAAGCCCAGGCCTATCAGTGAAAGCGAAAGTCACTCAGTCGCGTCCAACTCTTTGTGATCCCATAGACTATAGTGTCCATGGAATTCTCCAGCCCAGAATACTGGAGTGGGTAGCTTCTCCAGGGGATTGTTCCAACCCAGGAAGTGAACCAGGTCTCCCGCATAGCAAGCGGATTCTTTACCAGCTGAGCCACCAGGAAAGCCTATTAGTTGTAAACGTACATGTCTTAATAGACTTTCACTGATTTTGTCTCTTGTAGTTTGTATTACGAAAATAACAGGGTGGACTGTTCTTATTCACTTTTCCAATGCAAAATTATGTTTTACAACTTCCCTGGTGGTCCAGGGAAGAATCTGCCTGCCAATGCAGGGGACGCGAGTTTGATCCCTGGTCTCAATGCAGGGGACTTGAGTTTGATCCCTGGTCTCAATGCAGGGGACGTGAGTTTGATCCCTGGTCTGGGAAGAACGCACATGCTGCGGGGCAGCTGAGCCCGGGTGCCACAGCTGCTGAAGCCCGAGCGCCTACAGCCCATGCTCTGCGACAAGAGAAGCCGCTGCAGTGAGAAGCCCACGCTGCAACTAGAGCAGCTCCCCACCCCCACCATCCCAGCAAGTGGAAAAAGCCTGCACACAGGAACGAAGACTAAGACACCCAAAAATAAGTGAAAAAACTGGAAAGAGGAAACTCTTAAACAGAATCACAATACCACTGTGATTTATGTCTTATTGTTGTTTGTGCTTTTTCAAACCATAGATACCTCCCAGATTCTGATGGGCAAACCCATCTCTGTAGGCATCCTCTCTCAGCAAGCAGGAATATGCCGTTAGAGGATACCTGTAAGATGTGCGTATTTTGTGTGCACGGCTCTTATATGGCCAACTGCTTCTTCCATGAGTGAGTTCTTGTTTTTCTCCACCTAGCTCAAGTTAATGGTTCTAGTGATTTAGATGAAACTCTTAACATTACAAATTTACTGATCCTATCTGCAAATAATTGCTTTTCATAAATGAAATAGTTTTTAATGATAACTTAATATTTAAATTTCAAATTAGGACACAGACTTTTTCTGTCCCATACTTTTCCATCCTCTTCCTATTGCTTTGAAAGGAGTATCATTTCTAATGAGGTGGTTGAAACTGGAGCCTATTATACAGAGGCAAAGTAAGTCAGAAAGAAAAACACCAATACAGTATATTAACGCATATATATGGAATTTAGAAAGATGGTAACAATAACCCTATATGTGAGACAGTGAAAGAAACACAGATGTAAAGAACAGACTTTTGGACTCTGTGGGAGGCCAGGATGGGATGATCTGAGAGAATAGCATTGAAACAGGTATATTATCATTTGTGAAACAGATCGCCAGTCCAGGTTCAATGCATGAGACAGGGTGCTCAGGGCTAGTGCACTGGGATGACCCTGAGGGATGGGATGGGGAGGGAGGTGGGAGGGGGGTTCAGGATGGGGAACACGTGTACACCCGTGGCTGATTCACGTGAACAGATGGTAAAAACCACCACAATATTGTAAAGTAATTAGCCTCCAATTTAAATACATTTTTAAAAATCATCAAAAAAAGAAAAAAAGGAGTATCATAAATCCCTTAAAATGTGGGGGTTGATGCTTAACCTTATTTAGTTTAACCTTAGTTAGGTTGCTCAGTCGTGTCCGACTCTTTGCGACCCTGTGGACTGTAGCCCACCAGGCTCCTCCATCCATGGGATTCTCCAGGCAAGAACACTGGAGTGGGTTGCCATTTCCTTCTCCAGGGGATCTTCCTGACCCAGGGATCGAACCTAGGTTTAACCTAGGTTTAACCAGACGCTTTAACCTTTGAGCCACCAGGGTTTAGTGACATAAAAATGATGTCTATTTTTTTTTTACCAGTTTTATTGTGGCCCAGTTCTATTGTTTTCCTCTATTTCTTTCCAATGATCATTGAGGAAGGCTTTCTTATCTCTCCTTGCTATTCTTTGGAACTCTGCATTCAAATGGGTATATCTTCCTTTTCTCCTTTGCTTTTCACTTCCCTTCTTTTCACTGCTATTTGTAAGGCCTCCTCAGACAGCCATTTTGCTTTTTTGCATTTCTTTTTCTTGGGGATGGTCTTGATCCCTGTCTTCTGTACAATGTCAAGAACCTCCATTCATAGTTCATCAGGCACTCTGTCTATCAGATCTAGTCCCTTAAATCTAAGAGAAACCTGTATGCAGATCAAGAAGCTACAGTTAGAACTGGACATCGAACAACAGACCAGTTCCAAGTAGGAAAAGGAGTACGTCAAGGCTGTATATTGTCACCCTGCTTATTTAACTTATATGCAGAGTACATCATGAGAAATGCTGGGCTGGAGGAAGCACAAGCTGGAATTAAGATTGCCGGGAGAAATATCAATAACCTCAGATATGCAGATGACATCACCCTTATGGCAGAAAATGAAGAACTAAAGAGCCTCTTGATGAAAATGAAAGAGGAGAGTGAAAAAGTTGGCTTAAGGCTCAACATTCAGAAAATGAAGATCATGGCATCTGGTCCCATCACTTCATGGCAAATAGATGGGGAAACAGTGGAAACAAGTGGCTGACTTTATTTTTCTGGGCTCCAAAATCAATGCAGATGGTGACTGCAGCCATGAAATTAAAAGATGCTTACTCCATGGAAGGAAAGTTATGACCAACCTAGACAGCATATTAAAAAGCAGAGACATTACTTTGCCAACAAAGGTCCGTCTAGCTAAGGCTATGGTTTTTCCAGTGGTTATGTATGGATGCGAGAGTTGGACTAAAAAAAAAAGCTGAGCACTGAAGAATTGATGCTTTTGAACTGTGGTGTTGGAGAAGACTCTTGAGAGTCCCTTGGACTGCAAGTAGATCCAACCAGTCCATCCTAAAGGAGATCAGTCCTTTAGCGTGTTCATTGGAAGGACTGATGTTGAAGCTGAAACTCGAATACTTTGACCACCTGATGTGAAGAGCTGACTGATTTGAAAAGACCCTGATGCTGGGAAAGATTGAGGGCAGGAGGAGAAGGGGACAACACAGGATGAGATGGTTGGATGGCATCACTGACTCAATAGACATGGGTTTGGGTGGACTCTGGGAGTTGGTAATGGACAGGGAGGCCTGGTGTGCTGCGGTTCATGGGGTCACAGAGTCGGACACGACTGAGTGACTGAACTGAACTGAACTGAACTGACTGTGGCCCAAAGTTCCAGTTCAGGCTACATGCAGTCAGATCTGCAGACCTTTCTAACTGGAATCATCCAGTAGAGTCATAACATACACGAATTGTAAAGACCTGGATATATCTTCAAATGCACATGCAGATGCCTTATGGAATGTGGGCATCCACTTTAACACAAACTTTAAGGTTTTAAAATAGAGGGTTTTTTTGGTGTGTTTTTGTCTAGTAATAAATCCTAAAAAACACCACAGGCCATCAAATACCCATATTTATAAATCAAAAATTCATAATCCGAGCTATGCCTAATAAGAAAGATGATACAAACTAGTAACAAACATTATTACAGAGGAGAAGTGATGAAGTCATAAGAATGTTATATCCACGAGGACATTCAGTTCAGGCAAAGAAATCAGTGCATGTTCAGAAAACAAACAAAACCGGTGAAATTCATTGGTTTCACTAAAATGTCTAAGTGAATTCCACCTTCAGGCACAGTTGGAATTGGGAGTTAAACACTCTTAATAAGCCTGTCCTTCTCTTGGCCCCACTTTCCCTTTCACTGCTCACTTTCAGGTTCCTTTCCGTGGTGCAGGGGCTCCCAGCCATGCCCAGGATTTATCCTCCGAGCTCAAGTCTTACGTGTGTGTGTCCAGTCATGTTCAACTCTGTAATCCCATGGACTGTAGCCTGCCAGGCTCCTCTATCCATGGAATTTTCCAGGCAAGAATTCTGGAGTCGGTTGCCATTTCCTTCGCCAGGGGATCTTCCCGACCCAGAGATCCAACCTGCGTCTCTTGCATCTCCTGCATTAGCAGGTGGGTTCTTTACCTGCTGAGCAGGGAAGCCTTATAGAATGAGGAATTCTATTTTCCAGTGTTTCCAACTAAAGCCTACTAGTTGAGTTTCACTGGTCTGTCTTCAGTCACCTATTCATTCCTGAACCAGTGACTGAGGCTAGTGAAACACAATACTCTGAGAATATTTAGAGAGTGGTTACAAACCCACTGACCCATATGGACTACAAGCAGGGGTATGATAGTCCTCAAGGTAAGTCAGGATTCTATGACAGAAGAAAGGAAAAGAGATGCTGGGCATCCCCAGCAACAGATGTCCAGACATATGCTTCCCAGGAACTGGATTAACTCCCTGACACGTCCTGGTGGATAACCCAGAACTAATGTGTGGCACAGCTCCAGGGGACACCACTCATACTGTATTCACGTAGGTGAAAAGTGCAACACAGTAGCTATTGTGCCCAACCTCTGCTTTGGACGGGAGGGCTGAATTAACACTGGAGATGAACCTGGGAGACAATTTTTGTAAGGCTAGTTCTGTCCCAAAGAACCTGTTAGACAGTCTACCACCACATCCCTGCTTCGGTAATCCCATTCTTCCCCTGAGTCTTAAGACAGATGTTACCCTTCTGGAGCCAGCGCTAACAAATGTGCCCTGATTACAGGGCACTTATGAGGCAACTGCATTTCATTCTCGTGGGCACTTGGCACCAGCTGATGGATCATTTTGTATTTGAGAAGAATGTTGTAAGTAGTTTTCTTCTGTAGGAGCATGATTTAAAACAGAGATGCAGGCCTGGAGGTCTCTGCAAACCCTTGATATAATCACTAATCTTTTTTGGAAACACAGCACAACATCCTGGCAATTAGTGTACTTTTTTCCTTCTTCTATAAAAACTGCTCAATGAAACATTTTCAGTTCTCTATTTATAACTAGTTGCATGCTTTAATGCTATCCCCCACAGATCCTTTCACTTCCTAAAATTTGTTTAATTTCAGTCATCACACCTCTATCAAAAATATGAAATCTGATCAATACTATTTTACTTTAGGTGTTCGGTCAAGGCTGAATACACAGATTATCTCCTGGAATAATTTTGTTCATCTTGTTTTTCAAAAAGGAACGATAAATACTACGAAGAAAATAAAACAAGCAAATTTATATAAATAGAATTCTTAAATAAGAGGAAGTTTCAAGAGAGTTCCTTTAGATTAGACAGACAGGGAGCATCTTGCTGTGGAAGTGATACTGGTTAAGTGAGACATCAGTGATACAAAAGAGGGTAGAACGCGAAGATGTTACTGTTCCAGGCCGAAGGAAGAGTAAGTGCAAAGGCCCCAACTCAAGAATGAATCCTGTTCTGAAAGGAGGCTGGTATGACTGGCATATGGTATGTTACAGAGGGAAAAACAAGGAAGATAAGGTCTGAGAAACAGGGGCACGTCAGGAATACAAGACATTGCTCCCAGAGACATTGGTTCATTGCCTCTTTTGGTGAAGTTGCCTGTATTTCTTGAGCACAAGCACTCTTCTGTGTATGACAAAGCAGAAGGCATTCTCAGCCCATGAACGTTAGTGCTGGCCAAGGTAGGACAGGATCCATACTCAGAATAACTGTCTATTTCCATGGGAACAGATCACAGCTCCATCTACAATGGCAGCGGTCCAACGAAATGAACTTGTCACCAGGTGGCTGCTGGACTTTATGCTGGGTTCCCTCAGAGACTGGCACTAGGTCAAGGATTTGTGCTCAGGAGGTGATCCTGGTAAGTACTTAGCTGCTTTGCTCTAATCTTAAATTCTAGGTCCCATCCTCAAGGTTCATTGGTAAAATCCTTCCTAAAACCTTTACACCAGTTGCCAACATTGCTTTTTTCAGGACTCTGACCATATAGCCAGAGATCGTTTTAGAACCTGGCTCAGGTCATGTTTTCTTCAAGTCAAAGTATATGGTAAAAGGCATTGCTTGGAACTTCCCTGGTGGTCCACTGGCTAAGACTCTGCACTCCTAATGCAGGGGGGCCCCCGAGTTCGAGCCCTGGTCAGGGAACTAGATCCTACATGCCACAACTAAAGATCCTGCATGCTGCAGCTAAGACCCAGCACAGCCAAATATATATAAAGGCATTGCTGTATGGCAGAAACCAACACATTTTAAAACAATTATCCTACAACTAAAAAACAGTAATATAAAAAAGGCATTGCTTGAAGTCCCATCTGCTGGGATTTGCCCTCTACGGTCCTTCAAGATCACTGTGAATAGGGGCTGCAGTATACAGCAGTATACTTCCACCTGGTAATACAGATTGCTCAACAATATCTATAAGCCAGGCTTGACCTTTTCCATTCTCAATTAATTGGCCAACAACTCTCCACCAGGGCAAAGGGACAGGCTGATAGGGGCACTGAGTGGGAACAGGGTACTTAAAGGCACAGAGTGGGGAAAAATCTGCTTACACAAAGGTAGAGTGCCTTCATGGTCTGCTCTGATCCCATCTGCTATGGGAATGCTACTGGAAATAGCCAACTTTTTGAGTAGGTGAATTACACAGTACCTGGGGTCACAGGCTCTCCACCATACCAGCAGCCGTATCACAAAAGGAAAATAGTCATTTTTCTGAAGGGGATGTGCCCTTGTTCCAAAATCCTGTGGGCTTCCATTGTGACTCTCCCAGAGGCTTGTTTCCGACTGTAGTAAAGCATTTCAATCTCTCAGATACTTTGAGAGGGCCGAGCAGCAGAGCTGCTTGGTCTACAGCCTGGATGGGCCACCGAGAGAGGCTGCTTTTGCACTGCCAACTTTTCAGGTCACTTGGGAAATAAATATGTGCAAAACATCTGTATGCTATATACTGTCTCTAAAATCCAGAGTCCTTCTTAATTGTAGAACAGGCAAGGTGCAGCAGCTTGCCCTTTAACACTGAAGACAGCCATCTCAACATGCACTAGACCACTGAATCCCTGAGAAAATCACTAAGGAACCAAGTCCCTCCATTTGTAGAATACTCAGGTTCCATCCCTGGCATATGTTGTGTCCTATCAGGGCATTTGGGTATCTGATATGTCATGCTCTGCAGCAACACAGTGGGCTAATGTGACATCCTACCGTTTGATGAGGCATTAAATGTCCTCATGTAGCAACTGGCTAGAACTGACATCCATTCTGTCCCTGCCAGGTAAAAGCAAACAATTGCTGATGGAGTCTACCAACCAAAATGGGTAAAAATACAGTAGTTAGACCAACAGTTACATATCAAATGCCAGAGGCTGTACTAAGTTGCTCCAGTGAAGAGACCATTGGATAGTATCTACAATTCAAATCACCTCAAGGTTAAGTGTGACCATTATAGACTGCCGTCACCCTCCAAGGCCTTTCTCACTGGTCATGGAATTACACTGTATATTTGGGGACGACAGGTATGTCCACATTTATACCTTTCTTCCCACCAATGGTTGCATCTAACTCTGTCATTACCCCAAAGACATACTGCTTTTTCACTTATTATTTTGGTAAGGATGGAATGCTCCAATGTCCTTCCCTTGGCCTTTTGCCACAAGTATATTTACTCTTGAAGGCAGGGATCCAATGCTGGGCTTCTGTAAATGGTGTCCAACCATCTATACTTAGGAACTGAAGAAATAAAGCACAGGGTAGTGGAAAGAGGAGTTCAGCCTTCCCCATGGGCTTATAGTGAAATGGGGTCCAATGTGCCACTCATAGCCTGTATTTTTATCAGTGGGCCATTGTGTTCTCAATCTTCCCAAAGTTGGTGCTAATTTGGAACAAGTGTCCACTGAAACACTGATATTTCTTTTTTCTAAGTACACATATCTATTAATATAGCACAGCCCTTGAGGGTTTAGCCTTGTGAATTAACTCAGCTGTGAAATCGAGAGAGAAGCTGTGATCTAGCTTGATTCAAGTGTCTATTATCCAGACCTATAAAGTTGGCTTCAAGAAAAACCAGATTAAGAACTAAGGTAGCTGCCTATTGCTTTCATTCCTAGAAGCACTAAGCTAACAATCAACAGAGATCGCTGCAGATCAGACCATTTCCTAGTTACCATCTCTGTCCACCTTCCCTCTCCTTATGAGAACCACGCCCACTTTCCTTCCAACAGGTGAACCTCCAGCAAGAACAGCCAGGACAGAACTTCTAATTTTTCACAAGTTTCCCTTTTCAGTCTGTTCCCAACTGCACTAGAAAGCCATGCTTTAGACACTGACAGAAACGTCAGTGAAGTGGTACACAGAGCATACAAAGTCTCAGTCTAGCACAGGCTAGCTCTTAGCGCTTGGTGCTGCTCTTCTTTGGTCAGTCAACAAACTGCAGACAGCTGCCCCCAATAACATGCTGACTATCATACCTCCTGAGAGCACCACATTCAACCTGATCCAGCTAAGTAGGGAATACTCAGCAGCGAAGCTATGGGAAAACCTTAATTTCTTATGATTGAGAAAGTTTCAGAACTCTGTTTCTTCACAACTAGCTTGGTGTGTTTTCCCCTTCAGCTCAGTATTCCAGAACCTTGGCTGCAAAGAAAGGTGAGCCTTTAACAAACACTGATGCCTATATCCCACCCTCAGAGGTGCTGGTTTAGTAGCTTAGGCCAATAGAGCTTTACAAACGCTTCAGGTGTCTCTAATTTGCAGCCAAAAGATATTCTAATTCCTTCCGGCTATCTCTGTACCAAAAGTTAGGACCCCACTCTATCCCTTAATTTTCACATAAGAAACCTGAGGAATTGGCTAAGTCATGTAATTGTCCTGACTTTCACTCAACACCTTGAGTGGAGATTTGGGGATTAAAGTTCATTCTCTCCCTTACGTTATCCAGTGTCCTGGAAAGCAACCACCTGACTCCATAACCTTTTTCCATCACTAAATTGTTCCATCTCTGTTCTGCTAAACTACTCTATGGTAGCTGCTAACTGGTATCCAAGGGCGTTATCCTTCAGGGGCTTATGGATCCTGGTGACTAAGGACAAGAGCTTGATAAGCTGATCACTGCAGCTGCTAGCTTCCCATCCAGAATATGAAGAGAGGTGGTGGTGCCTTTCATCTTACCCATCATCAGTGTGGATGGTGACTGCAGCCATGAAATTAAAAGACGCTTGCTCCTTGGAAGAAAAACTATGACAAACCTAGATAGCATATTAAAAAGCAGAGACATCACTTTGCCTACAAAGGTCCATACAGTCAAAGCTACGGTTTTTCCAGAAGTCATGTATGGATGTGACAGCTGGACCATAAAGAAGGCTAAGCACAGAAGAACTGATACTTATGAATTCTGGTGTTGGACTTCTCCACTCCCTTGGACTGCAAGGACATTAAGCCAGTCAATCCTAAGGGAAATAAACCCTGAATATTCACTGGAAAGACTGATGCTGAAGTTGAAGCTCCAATACTTCAGCCACCTGATGTGAAGTGCTGATTCATTAGAAAAGACCCTGACGATGGAAAAGATTAAAGGCAGGAGGAGAAGGGGACAACAGAGAATGAGATGGTTGGATGGCATCACCAAGTCAGCTGACGTAAGTTTGAGCAAACTCTGGAAGACGATGAAAGACAGGGGAGCCTGGTGTGCTGTAGTCCATGGGGTTGCAAAGAGTCGGACACAACTGAGCAACTGAACGACAACGTAACCAGTTCCAAAGATTCCTTATTTCCCTCAAGATCTTTTGCCTACAATCCATTCTTTGGAACCAATCTGGATATGAGTTAAAGCTCTTTTATTTGCAAATAAAAAGAGAAAAATGTCAGTGACCTTACTTGGCTTAAGGAAATAAAAATATATTGGAATGGATCCTGGGGTAGTTTACAGATTCAAACAGACTATGAAAGAACCAAAACTCAGGAAATATGAAACCTCTCATAAACTTCTTACAGGCCACCATCAAAGTCAACCAACTTTGATGTCTCTTAGTCTCTCCATTCACCTTTCAAACTCCCATGAGAAGATCTGTTTGGCTCAACTCAGTGTTAGGTCTCCCCTGTCAATCAGCTATGGCAGCAAGGCAGGGCCACAAAGCACAGACACAGCCACACAGGAGATGGGGGACTGTACACCACACAGCTGCCCCAGCAGAAGGCTACTTCAATTACCCATGTTTGTAAACTTCTATTTTGCAGCTGATAAATAACAAAGTTAAGGGCAAAAAAAGCACAAAAGACGCTGCTTAATCAAATAACTTTAATCAAGTTAACAGTAAGCACTACAATTATAGGAAAAGCCCCATATTTTACACGTAAATTGCTTTTCGTTGTCTTTACTTGTAAGGTGTTGAAGGTGGGACCCACTCCTGAATCTTCTTCCTAGTGGTGGAATAAGGTACGTACTGTTGTGGAGTGCCACTCAGATTGAATTTATGGTTTGTCCAAATGAATTTACGAGCAGTAGGTGGTTTTACTGTTGGAGGATCATCAGTCATACAGTGAAGCCAACGATGCCTTAAAGAGAGAGAGAGAAAAAAAAAAGACAGTTATGAAGAGGCAGCCTAGTGTAGGAGGAGGAGAGTAAGAGAGCAGTTCTCGAGTTATTATGTTGCTTGAGCTCCAATCTCAGCTCTATCACTAACTAGCTGAACCTTCCTATGCCTTGGTTGTTTCATCTGAACATTCTTACTAAGAAAAGTATAAGGATTAAATCAGATAATACCTAGAAAAACTCCTGTGCATGGTAGGCACTCAACAAATGTTAGCTACTGTTTTTATGATTATTATAAGTCATCAAATCTAGGACCCCATCAATTTTAAGATACACCATTATTTTATGTATCACTAAGAAAGAAAAGAAGATGCTGCTAATTAAATTGTGGCACTATTGATTATAACATGTATCTTAATTTTAGATATAAAAACGTAGTTTAGAACTGGTGACGTACAGCATTATTCTATTAGATGCTAGAGGCTGCCTCCGCAGTTTCAGTATGCTCAGGATGCTCTGGTTCATGAAGCTCTAGTTTGAAACCCTTCAGGCTCCTGTCGAAGAAGAGGGTCTCTGCATGCATCTTAAGTCAAAGCTTAAGTCTGAGCCCTAGAGGACATACAGTTTGTTATAATAAAATTGTTCAACTACAGCCCAAAGTTCAGGAGTGTTTCAGCTTCAAGTGTTTGTAAAAAGATACTTGGGGGGAGGTGCCAGAAATCTGGCCTAAAGAAGGAAGCCGGGCGTTTCCTTGGAGTACAGAAAACTCTCTAATAACAGAAAAGAAAGAAACTAAGTCCAAGGGACAAACAGTAGAACTGAGCAGAAAACCAAGATGAATTTATATGGGAAAGGAAGGGGAGAGAGAATTCATAACAAGACCCCGAGCTCATAAGACAAAGATGACTCTATAAGAAAAGGGAATGAGGTGACAGGCACAGAATTGCAGCTCCTAGGGAAAAAAAGGGCTGGGGTGGGGTGAGGGGATTATCCAGCTAGAGAGGAAAGGGCAAGTCAGTCAAGGAAGCTTCAGTAAAATAACTGACTAAAGCTAATGAGAAAAATGCATGATGCTATGTAAGTTTAAGAATATTTGCTAACAGTAATTGACAGATACAGCTAGGTAATTGTCTAAGATCAATAAAATATTATTATAGTTGCTGTATTTGTGTCTAAAGATAATTATATCATGACCAGCTAACACAATGAAGAATGAGGAAGCCTGAATCCACCGGGCTGCTTTCTCTCTTACATCCTCCAAAGGAAAATGGGGATTAGTGAAAGTAACCTGGACCAATAAACCATGACTATTATGAGACACCGGTGGTGAGAGGCTCCACTAGCCACCTGAAGGAGGGATTAGCTGTGAAAACCAGAGCTCTTACTTACCAAGGGGTTTTATGTAAGTTAAGGCACAGCAGAAATATTTAACTTTCGCCTTTTGAGTCAGCCTAACTACAAAAAAGTGTGTTCAAACAAACGTTGCTCTGTCATGTCTGACTTTTTGCAGCCCCATGGACTGTAGCCTGCCAGGCTTCTCTGTCCATGGAATTCTCCAGGGGAATCTTCCCAGTCCAGGGACTGCAACCAGATCTGCTGAACCGCAGGCAGATTCTTTACTGTCTGAGCCATTTTTATTCAAATAATTGTCATCAAGACTCCTGAAAGTTAAAATGATATTTAAAGAAGCAGAGTCCAAAGCTTTTATACGCCTATTCAGTAACTTAACTGAGAGCTCACAGAGACAGAAAATGCTAAAATGAGACAGAAAACTAAAAGAGGAGGGAATCCTCTGGTGGTCCAACGGTTAGGACTCAGCAGTTTCACTGCCAAGGGCCCAGGTTCAACCCCTGGCCAGGGAACTAAGATACCACAAACTGCACTGTGAGGCCAAAAAAAGGAAAGAAAACTAAAAGAAACTTTTACCGCCAACAGATAAAATCTGAAAATGTTCATCTAGTAAGACTATTGACTGGAGGCAGGGAATGAGTAAACAATAATTTATTCTCATTATGTTAGAATAAGAAGCTACAAGAAATAAGAAAATGTTTATAATCTGCTAGCCTAATATACAGAGAAGGCAATGGCACCCCACTCCAGTATTCCTGCCTGGAAAATCCCATGGACGGAGTAGCCTGGTGGGCTGCAGTTCATGGGGTCGCCAAGAGTCAGATACGACTGAGTGACTTCCCTTTCACTTTTCACTTTCATGCATTGGAGAAGGAAATGGCAACCCACTCCAGGGTCCTTGCCTGGAGAATCCCAGGGACGGAGGAGCCTGGCGGGCTGCCGTCTATGAGGTCGCACAGAGTTGGACACGACTGAAGTGATTTAGCAGCAGCCTAATATAACCCTTCTGTTATAACTATATTATTAAATAAAGCCTAAAGAAACCATATCTTTTAGATTTTCACACCGAAGAGTTTGTGCAAACAGGTTTTCATTTGGGTCATTTTTATTCCAATTAATTAAAGGCACCAATGGACTAAGAGTACTGCCTAAAAAACTGGTTGAGCTGGTATCAGACCCATTTCAATTTTATATCACTGTTATTACCTTACAGGACAAAATATAAACTTAAACTTGATAAAGTCAGTAAGACTATAAATAAGGAGACTGGCAGAAAGGCAAAAAGTTATAAATACAAAAGAGATAAATATTTGTAATGAAAACAGATTACACTTTGGGAAAAACTTAGTACTCAAATATATTCAAGTATGTAAAAATTAATAACAAAGATACTAAACCATAATTACAACACAACTCAAGTGGAAATAAATCCCACAGGTGGTTGATCCAATTTTCAGTTGTTAATGAGGAAAACAGAAAGACTGGAACACAAAAAGAAGTGTAGAAAGGAACAGGAAAAGACGACCTTTTCTTTCTTTGAAAACATACTACTTCACTTAAGTTTGAGGTTGTTAGCCACTGTAAGTACAAAATGGGGGGATTTATTTCTGAAGAAAGAATAAAACAGCCTAATAGGAAATTTAAGAAATAAAAATATACACCATATAAAACAGATTGTAAGATGGTAAACAATCTTTAAGATGGCTATTAATAATAAAGATAAAAAGTTTAATTTTCCTTTTCAGAAATAAAACATTAACAAGTAACAGCAACAAAAATATAGGCAGTTTTGAATCTTTTCCTTGGATAAAAGACATTATTAACTTTGGGAATCAAGGCTGGAGTCTGTGTTCATGTTTCAGATATTTTTACCTAACATCACTGAGCCTAGAAACAACAGATTTTTCAACTTTTCAAAAAACAGACTAAGAAAAACCACACAAACCCCTCCAGATTGTTTTTTGAGGTAAGAATATTCATTATACTAAAACTATTATTACTCCATCTCACTTTAGTTTATGAAACATTCTCATGCATATCACTCCATCACTTAAATTAATACTAAGCATTCTGTATTTTTAAATTGAGGAAACGAGTTGAAACCACCTTCCCAAGGCCCCACAGCATGTATGTCACACAGCTGAGGCCTGAACAATTTCCCAGCAGCTGAAAAGAACATCTTGATCAGAGCTTAAATACAAGCAACAGATGAAAACTGGCCGGGATGATGATAGCACTTAAGTATCTGTCAAAATCCTGAGATCCGTCCAACCATGGGATAAGATTGATATATTTAACAAAATAAAAACCAAAGACAATTCATTACAAGATAGCCAACTCAAACTTCTTTAGCTCAGTAATTACTGTTTTTAATTAAATGCAATCTGAATCAAAATCTCAATAGGGTTTGACAATTATAATTCTAAGGATCAGCTGCAAGCCTATCTTAAGAACACTTTGAAAACACAACAATCAGGAAGGCTGGCAATACCAGACTTTAAAGTCACAGATATTAAAACAATATAAAAATTGGTACAAAAGCTTTGTACTAAGAATTTGGTACAAAAGTACAAAAATAGAACAAAAACCCCTAGACTTAAGGATGTATAAGGTAAGGCTGGCATATCAAATTATTGGGGAAAGTAAATTTTTCTCAATAAATTATGCTATGACAATTTTGTTGAGAAAAAAGTTAAAGAATATTTATATTCATAAGATGTATTGATACTAACAGAATATGAAGGCCCATTTCTGAGCTTAACATCAAAGTCCAAAAGCCATAAAGAAAAAAAACGGTAATTTTATTACATAAAAATTGAAGTATGTTTATGTCCTAAAACTCTGAAAAATAAAAGAAACGGGGAAATATACAGAAAAGTAGTTCATCTATCACTGTAAAACAGAAAAAGTTAAACATTCAATAGCAAAACAGATAAATGATGTTAAGAGATGAGTCATAAAAAGAAAAAAGATAAACAACAAAAAAGTTTAACCAAGGGAATAAAAATTAAAACGAGATACAACTTTTTACTTGCTAAGCTGGTAAAGATTTAAAAATAAAATAATATCTAGTATTGGTGAAGTTATAGAGAAATCAAACTCACATACTGTGAATGTATTTACCCTGAGAACGTCAATTGAGGGAAATTTGGCAATAGGTACCAAACACTTACAAAACATGTACACTTCCGGACTCAGCAATTTTACTTGTAGGAATGTGCCATAGAAACTAGGTTGTGTGGATAAACGCTTACATACAAGGATATTGACCAAAGTTTTACTTATAACAGTAAAAACACAGAAAGAACAAAACCAAGAATAATATAGGGAATACTTTAACTCAGGGCATATCCATATGACGGAAGATTAATGCCTTAGTAAATATTATGTTAACAGAGAATGCTCACCAAATGTTAAGCCTAAAAAGCAGGTTATTTACTTAATTTACTGAGATACTAGATAGCATTTGTAAGTGTAAGTCATGGCACTGTTCTAAACAATTTATAAATATTAACTCATTTAATTCTTAAAAGAACTCTATGAGACAGATGTTATTAACCTGATTTAATAAATCAGGAAACCAGAGCACCAAGAGTTTAAAAATAACTTGCCCGTGATGGTGAAGCCAGGATTCAAACACAGGCTACCACTTTAAAAAATCTACTTACATTAAAAACAAAAACAACGGATATATATGCATAGGAAAAGGGGAAATGAGAAGAATATATATCAAAATATCAACAGTAGTTTGTCTCTGTGCGGTAGGATAATAGGTTACTTTTATTTGCTTCGTTATTTTCTGAATTTTCTGTAACAGACATGTACTACTTTGTAAGACAAAAGAAAGCTATTAAAAATTAAAATCCTAATTCAAAACAACTAGAGATTCAAAACAACTAGCAGGGTTTCAAATCCTCCTTGAAGTCATCTGTCATTTATGTGAGACTATAAGTAGGTTCTTATAGGGCTTCCCTGGTGGCTCAGAGGTTAAAGCGTCTGCCTGCAACGTGGAAGACCTGGGATCGATCCCTGGGTCGGGAAGATCCCCTGGAGAAGGAAATGGCAACCCACTCCAGTATTCTTGCCTGGTAGGCTACAGACCACAGGGTGGCAAAGAGTCGGACACGACTGAGCGACTTCACTTTCACTTTTCATAAGTAGGTTCTTCTAACTCCATTTCATCCCACTTTATGCCATCACTTAAAAAAAAAAAAAAATCACTCTCTTTTAAGTACTGAATGTTTTAGTAGCAGACAGACTGTTTCTCTCAGTCTACCTTAATGGAAATTTTTCCTATGTCACCTCCACAGCACAATGTCTTTCACTATAGTTACACAGGAAAGGTTCAAACTGTTTTTCTAATTTAGAAACCTCAGAAATTTCTACATATGACTCTGTGTGGCACATTTTAGACTTCGATAACCTGTGAACATCAAATAGATTCTGTCTGGAAATTGCAGAGTAGTTCTTTGTTCACCAAACTACCCAGTTTATTTCCACAATCAGGTATGAAATTTTACAACAACACATCTTTGTGAAATGTTACACTGAATAGTGAATAAAATGTGTTATTTATTATAAAGCAATATTCTGTAACACCTAAATATCTACGTAAACATGCAGTTTATAGTTCCTTAAAACATAGCCACCTAATACTCATCTTCTGAAACAGAAAATAAACATTAGGAAGGAACTACTTTGAAAATAACCTGCAAAACCCACTGTACTGAGTAACAATGATTTCAGTTCAGAGTATTTTATACAACACTATCTGAAGAAGGACAGACTGGGCAGGTGTATCAAGAGGAAGACAATATTCTCTGGCATTGAGAGACGGCCATTTATTTAGGAAAATAATATTCTAAAAGACTAAGATACGATTCAGTGGGACAAGATATTAAAAAGGACAGGCTGAAGTTAGAGTGGAACTCAGAGGTAAATATATTACAGCTTCAAATTCATACAAAAGCTATTAAAAAAAGTGCAGATATACCATTTTTGGATCAGCTAGCAGAAGCAAATAAAATTACTGTATCCAAAAAGCAAAATAACAGTTGTTTCAAGTAAAACAGTATGTCCACATTCATCTAGCAGAAGTTTACCGAGCAACTACTATGTGTGAGACACTGATTTAGGCATTAGCAACACAACAGTGGACAAGATTCTTACCAAGAAGCATGGCAGCTGGAGAAACGAGCCATGGGAGAAGGACGGGGCTCTTTCAGCTAGGGCAGTCACTGGGACAGACACATGAACCACCTGCGGGCATGAGCCGTGCAATCTGGGGAAACACCTCGTGCAAAGTAACTGCGGTAGGAGTGTGGTCACTCCGTGAGGGAAAGCCAGAAGGCCAACGTGGTTACCAAGCCAAGAGTCAGCAGGGTGGTGAACTGGGCAGGGCACACAGACCTGGAAGGGCCAGGATGGCATATGGCCTTGCAGACCGAGTGAAGTGAAAGTCGCTCAGCCATGTCCGACTCTTTGCAATCCCACGGACTATGCAGTGCCTTGAATTCTCCAGGCCAGAATACTGGGATGGGTAGCTTTTCCCTTCTCCATGGGATCTCCCCAACCCCGGGATCGAACCCAGGTTTCTCGCACTGCAGGTGGATGCTGTACCAGCTGAGCCACAGGGAACCCCAAGAATACTGGAGTGGGTAGCCTATCCCTTCTCCAGCAGATCTTCCCAACCCAGGAATCGAACCAGGGTCTTCTGCATTGCAGGTTCATTCTTTACCAACTGAGCTATCAAGGAAGCCCTGCAGACCAATGGAGAGTTCTGAGCAGAGTACTGATATAATCTGAGTTAACATTTTAAAATAGCCACTCTAATCACTTAATCATCTTCCCAGGTGGCACACTGGTAAATAATCTGCCTGCCAATGCAGGACATTCGAAGACACAGGTTTGATCCCTGGGTCAGGAATATGCCCTGGAGTAGGAAATGGCAATGCACTCCAGTATTCTTGCCTGGAAAATTCCATGGACAGAGAAGCCTGGCTGGCTATATAGCCCATAAGGTCACAAAGAGTCAGACACGACTGAGCAACTGCATGTGCGTGTGTGTGCACACACACACACTAGATCACTCAGTATGTTGGGAATACTGGTATATTGTAAGAATGTAAGCCAACCAGTCAAGTGGTTGCAGAAGTCCAGGCAAGACATTACTGTGTTTTGGACTGGGACTTCCCTGGTGGCTCAGACAGCAAAGCGTCTGTTTACAATGCGGGAGACCCGGATTCGATCCCTGGGTTGGGAAGATCCCCTGGAGAAGGAAAGGGTAATCCGCTCCAGGACTATTGCCTGGAAAATCCCATGGACAGAGGAGCCTGGTAGGCTACAGCCCATGGGGTAGCAAAGAGTCAGACACGACTGAGTGACTTCACTTCAACAGCCATAGACGCAGTGATTAGGCATGGGATATATTCAGAAAATAAAGCAGAAAGAACATGCTGATAGAATAGTTACTAGAGAAAGAGTTTAAAAGGACCCTTAAATTTTTGGCTTGAATAAACAAGAGTCATTTAAGGGCTTAGGAACATTTTGCTTGATAGATTCATTAACCTACCTACACTGGGCATCTGAAGATATTTTAAAAAATCAAATATATTACATTTATAAATGTGCCCTAAAATGCTTAAAGGGATGTAATTAACTAACATTGCAAGTGGAGATAACTCCTTGCTGCTGCTGCTAAATTGCTTCAGTTGTGTCCGACTCTGTGCGACCCCATAGACGGCAGCCCACCAGGGCTCCCCCATCCCTTGGATTCTCTAGGCAAGAACACTGGAGTGGGTTGCCATTTCCTTCCCCAGCGCTAACTCCTTAGGAGAATGTAATTCTTTCCATTAGCGTTTATTAACCATTCATCAAAGAACGAGAGAATATAATTGCTTTTTATTTTTATGCACAAGTATTCAAGTTACTAATCTTGCTATCCTATTCATAAACAAATCCTCAAAGCTTAAGAGCAACTACATTTTAAAGTTTGCAGCTATAGTTAATAGAATATTCATTTTAAACCCAAATTGCCATTAGTCCTATCTATATTCAAAGCCCCTCTACACTAAAACACTCAAACTGACAAGCAGCATATTAAGTGAAAACATTTGTGCTATATTAAGTGAGGGGAGGGGGAAGAGAAACAAAATATTGTATATAATAAATATATTTGTATATACACATTTACCTATATACAGTTATTTATAATCACAAATCTTCTAAAGAAGACGCGACCAATAAACAACAACCTGTTCTCCACTTTGTGGTCCTTTGAACATATTCCTTCTCTACTCAAAAGCCAACAAACTGGTATCTGTTCAATCAGTGAACAAAATCTTAACAGTGCTTATTTATTGGCTAAGGAATTAGTTTATTTTTGTTTGTCCATCTATGGATTTTCCAAGTTTTCTATAACAACTGTACATTTTTACAATCATGATTATAAGGATTCTTTTTAATAACAGGGAAAATTGCTTATATTATAGACTGAAAAAAAACAGTAAGTAAAACTGAATGATTAGGAACACAACTAACATAAACATTTATTTTAAAAGACTAAAGGAAATGTGGCAAATGCTGACAGTGGTTGCTTCTTAGGGGTGTATGTGAATTATCCCTGCCCATCTAACAGATTTAAAAAAATTTTTCTGATCTCTTCACATTTTTTTCAAGAACAGATTCCATTTAGATTCAATGAAGTTCATACTGCCCAATGCACATGGACACTTCTCTGTCCTTTTATTACTTAACCTCTCAGCAAAAATCAACACAGTTAGACTTCCTATGATTGTTGAAATGCTAATCTCTCTTGTCTTCCTTACTCTGCTGCTGCTGCTGCTGCTAAGTCGCTTCAGTTGTGTCCGACTCTGTGCA
The DNA here is from genome assembly GCF_016772045.2 of Ovis aries. NCBI lineage: Eukaryota > Metazoa > Chordata > Mammalia > Artiodactyla > Bovidae > Ovis > Ovis aries. The sequence goes on from NC_056056.1 coordinate 131,204,561, forward strand.
ACCCCATAGACGGCAGCCCACCAGGCTCCCCCGTCCCTGGGATTCTCAAGGCAAGAACACCGGAGTGGGTTGCCATTTCTTTATTCAATGCATGAAAGTGAAAAGTGAAAGGAAAGTCGCTCAGTCGTGTCTAACTCTTAGCAACCCCATGGACTGCAGCCTACCAGGCTCCTCCGTCCATGGGATTTTCCAGGCAAGAATACTGGAGTGGGGTGCCATTGCCTTCTCCATCCTTACTTTGCTAGTAACTACTTATTCTTTACTGGCTTGACCTCTGTCCTAAGCTACAGATTCATCTATCCTGCTGTTTACTTAACATAATTGTTCATTTGGATTTCTGGCATGTTATCTCAAATTTCCTACATCCAAAAAGGAGGCTTCTGATTCCTACCCTCCACCCTCACAGGCTACCCTTCTCCAAGTCTTCCCATCCTAATGAAAGGTACCACCACCCACCCAGTCTCTCAAGCCCCAAGTAATCACCTCCAGGTAATCCTCCCCACCTGCTACCTCACTTCTCTACAAAGGCTTCTAGAACATCTTCTGTCAAGTGAAAAAAAAAAAAGCTGACTAAAATGACGTTGTGTGTATGTTAAGTTGCTTCAGTCATGTCCGACTCTTTGCAACCCTATGGACTGTGTCAGGCATCTTAAATAAATTAACCCTACAGGAGAAAAACCATTGTCAGTGTCACCATGGCACTAAAAAAATCTTCAAGGACAAATTATTTTCTGTAAAAAAAAAAAAAAAAAAAAAGTGAAAACTTCTGAACATAAGCTATAATTTCTTCTAAAAAGTACTGATGTATTACTTGAGTAATTTAACCATTAATTTTAATAAGAAAAATTAATATATGAGGAGGAGAGACCAGTGCACTACATGGAAGAAGGAAGGACATGTTACTTTAAAATGAACAGAAGGTGCCACCAAGTGGGAAAAAAGTATATCCACAGTAAAGAAAAATCCAGGCAAGCCACGGTTTTTTCTTTTTTAACTTGGCTCCAAGGATTTCAGAGTTCAAATACTTCAAACCACACACAAAACTTTGTTTCTCCTGATGTAAATGAAAACAGCAATTTTATACTATTATGCAAAAAAACTGCCCGAATTTTCTTTCCATTGGTATTCAACATTTTATCGTGTCAGATTTCATGAGGATACTGATTATTTAATTGGTTTACTACCATAAAAATGAAAATAATCATTATTGTGCATTACTGTATAGACGGTGGCACTTAGCTAACTTAAAGATAAAATTAAGGGTACTCCAAAATAGTATAAGACAGTATTTGTAATCAACTGAAATAAAGACTTTGAGTATTCTATTCAGTCAAGTTAAAGGAGAAATTAAAATCTAATCGTTGACCCCATAAATGAATCAAGGACTGCCCTGGTGGCTCAGACAGTAAAAGCACCTGCCTACAATGCGGGAGACTGGGGTTTGATCCCTGGGTCAGAAAGATCCCCTGGGAGAAGGAAATGGCAACCTACTCCAGTACTCTTGCCTGGAAAAATCCCATGGACGGACTGGGGAGCCTGGTAGGCTACTGTCCATGGGGTGGCAAAGAGTCAGACTGAGTGACTTCACTTTCACTTTAAATGAATAAAACAGGTAAGAAAAGGAAGGTACTGTAACAAAGAAAAGTAACAGATAGTAAGTTACAATACAGTATTAGTCTACCAGCCAGTACTCATTAATTGACTATAAACTCCAGGACAGGCTCTTACATATTTTCATCTGTATAAATGTACAAACCCATGAGTACCTGAAACATAGTGGGGTACTCAATAAATAGTCACTCAATGGCATGAACTGTTTGTAAGCTGGGTGCTGCGCTGGGCTCTAGGCAATAATTTTTTTCTTTAATTTTCAAGGTTCGAGTGGCTCCACTGCCCATCCAAGATGTTTGCACCACCATGGATACCTTTTGTTTATCTACTGCTAGACCTTACCGACTGCTGACACATTCAAAGAAAATGAAAGCTTTGAGACAAGACTGACAAAATGAACTCATTTTCCCACACAATTTCTCATGTTACCACAAGGATGGGGAGCATTAAGTGAGCCACAAGCTCATTAAAAATACGCCCTGGTTCTACCAAAAACACTGAAAGTATGCCTCTGAAGGGAAATCCTTCCCCAGGTGAGACTATGTAACTACTCAACAGAGACTGTCAGAGGCCACAGAGGGCCCCTGAGAATCAGAAGGGCCGGGCACAGGGACCACAGCCTGCGGAGCTCAGGGACACGTCAGGTGTTCCTTCCACCGGGAGTCTCTGCAGTAGTTCCTCCAGGGGACATGGCTCACCCAGACATCCATCTTTGACTCTCTAGATGACACAGCACAGGCTCAAGGGAGGTGAGAGCCACACGAGGCAGGTGCCGGAGCTGCCCTGACTTTTAAAGCTTCATGTCCACAAAAGCTAACATCTCCGCTAACAACTACACAGGCACAGCTTCAGGACTGCCGTTCCCAGCAGGGACATACCGGCTCTAAGAGCAACAAGACAGGGGAGCCCAAACATAGCTAACTCATCAGGCATTTGTAAGTCCTCTCAATCCAGATGCAGTTTGCCAATCAAGGATCAGTTTTATCCAGCAATATGACTGATACAATCTAACCTGGTTTCCAGGGTAACAGAGCTAGATATCTAACCGAAGATCAGAGTCTCTCAACCCTTTTACCCATAATTTATGAAAACTGCATACTATGCTAGGTGAAATCACACTTGAAGTCCTATCTCCAGCACCAACTTCTATTCTGACCTTCAGACTAATGTTTTCAACTATCTACCCACCATACTCACTTGGCTGTCTAACAGACAACTCAGATGGAACTCTTGATTACGCCTCCCAATTCTGCTTCTCCCATCCTGCCTGCTTCTCCTCTTCCCAGATAATATACCACTAGTAGTTCAGGCCAAAATCTTGAAGCTACCCTTTTCTCTCAAAATCCAATCTATCCGCAAATCCAGTTTAGTCCATCTTACTTCAAAATGCGTCTCTGTGGTGGGCAGCCTCTAAGATGACCTCCAATGACCACATCCTCCTGGTGAACACACCTCTCCTTGAGTGTGGGCTAGCCCGACGGATCAACTCTAAACAACAGAATACAGCATCAGTGTGGGGTGTCACTTCTGAGATAAGGTTTAAAAAGACTGAGGCTTCCAACTACGGTGCTCCCTTTCATTTGCTCCTGATTGTAACTCTGGGAAAACCAGCTGCCGCCACTCTGTCCACAGCCACGTGAATGAATTCGACAGTGGATCCTTCCAAATGTAAACCTCAATATGACTGCAGCCTCACATGGCAAAGAGATGGGGAAACAATGGAAACAGTAACAGACTTTATTTTCTTAGGCTCCAAAATCACTGTGGACGGTGACTGCAGTCATGAAATTAAAAGACGCTTGCTCCTTGGAAGAAAAGCTATGACAAACCTAGACAGCGTATTAAAAAGTAGAGACATTACTTTGTCGACAAAGGTCCATATAGTCAAAGCTATGGTTTTTCCAGTAGTCATGTATGGATGTGAGAGTTGGACTATAAAGAAAGCTAAGTGACAAAGAATTGATGCTTTCGAACTGTGGTGTTGGAGAAGACTCTTGAGAGTCCCTTGGACTGAAAGGAGAGCCAACCAGACCATCCTAAAGAAAATCAACCCTGAATATTCGTTAGAAGGACTGATGCTGAAATTCCAATACTTTGGCCACCTGATGCTGACTCATTAGAAATGACCCCGATGTTGCGAAAGATTGAAGGCAGGAGGAGAAGGGGACAACAGAGGATGAGATGGGTGGATGCCATCACTGACTCAATGGACACGAGTCTGAGCAAACTCTCAGGACAGGGAAGCCTGGCGTGCTGCAGTCCATGGGTTGCAAATGGTCGGACACCACTGAACAAATGAACAACAACAGCAAACACATGGTGTCTTCTGTGTGGCCTTGTGAGAGATTCTTAGCCAGAGACATCCAGCTAAGCTGCACTCAAACTCTTACCCACAGAAACTGTAAGATAATGTTTATTGTTTTAAACTAAAGTTGAAAAATCTGTTACACAGGAGTAGACAACGGTGTGTGTGTGCTCAGCTGTGCCCGATCTGTGACCCCAGGGACTAGACAGCCCACCAGGCTCCTCTGTCCATCCTCTGGGATAACCCTGGCAAGAATACTGGGAGGGGTTGCTGTTTCCTCCTCCAGGGGACCTTCCTGGCCCAGGGAATGAACCCGCGTCTACTGTGGGTCCTGCACTGGCAGGCAGACTCTTTACCTCTGTACCACCAGGAAAGCCCCCAAGAGCCATCAGCTGGGGCTAAGCAAAGTAAGCATCTGTCTGCTTGGCACAGTGGGTGGAGAGGAGGAGTGTGGTGGCAGAGCCTGCACGGGGACAAGAAGGCATCCACGTGGGCAGGTAGGGGGAGTTGCCAAGCTTATGTGGGGTGCTGGAAGCAAAGCGGGGTAAGAAGGGCGTTCAGAGGTGGGGAGTGGGAAGGAAGCAATGAGAAGTTCAATACACAGAGTGGAATTCATCAAATAAGTAACTCTATTTAAAAAAAGAAGAAACAGAAATATGGAAAGAGAAAAACTAGAATATAACCTGAGGTGTTGGGCTGGATTCAGTGGCATTGCTGTGGATGCATGGTTTTCAATATGTAGACTAAAAAAGACAGAGATATAGATATATACACACATACACACAGTTGTTAGAGCCAAGTAAGCTTGTCCACTGAGAATGCCTGGGAGCAGTGATGTCCCAACAGCAGTGAGCATACCTTGCACTTAGATACTATTATAGTTTCTAAATACTATACTGAAAAATAGCCAGAAAACAACACAAACACAGGGCTCCTCAAAGAAATGGCTGTTTTCATGGGTGGGGCAGGGAAAACATAGATGAACCTGGAAAAAGTGTTGTCAGAAAGAATGCGCTCCAAGAATGCTGGAGATGTTTTAAAAGGTCCACAAATGCAGACTGAATGGACTCCTACTGGTCAAATTTGTTCAATTTGAGCAATAAAAGAACAAATTATATTAACAGATTATGCTGCTGCTACATTGCTTCAGTTGTGTCTGACCCTTTGCAACACTATGAACTGCAGCCCACACTGTGGACAGAGGCCCCTCTGCCCGCGGGGATTCTCCAGGCAAGAATCCTGGAGCAGGTTGCCGTGCCCTCCTCCAGGGGACCTTCCCCATGCAGGGACGGAACCTGTATCTCTTATGTCTCCTGCGTGGGCAGGCACATTCCTTACCACTGGTGCCACCTGGGCAGCCCATTAATGGCCTATAACCCACTGATTAAAGTAACAGTTCATACTGCTATAAATAAATGGAAGTTTCTTGAGTAACTGGATAGTTATATAACTTCAAAGTTTCTCCCCACAAAATGCTAATTGTAAAGGGAAAATGAGTAACTTTAGACTACAGAAATATGGGGAAATCAGAAGCCATTTAATAAAATGCAAGAAGAACCTGACATTGCTTCCGTGACATTCCTGCCACAGATGCATAGCTCGCATCGAGTTATGAGGAAACACACTGAGGGGCACTCAACAACACAGCTGGCCTGCAATCTTCCAAGTGTTAAGATCATAAAAATCAAGGAAAAACTGATGAACCAATCCAGTGCCCAAGAGACTAGAGAGAAATGGGGTCTACACGAAAGGCATGCCCAGACCCTCTCGCTACAAAGGACACTGTTGGGAACACTGATGAAGCCTGAAACAGCAGTGGTGTATCACTTAATTTCCTACCTTTGATGTTACATCGTAGCCATGTATGTAGGAGAATGTACTTGTTTGTAGGAGTTATATACCAAAGTTAATTCTGTTGGAATATGACATAATTTTGGAAACTTATTTTGAAATGATTCAAGTACTTGGAATTTTTCAGAAAATTTGGGATTGTTCCCAATTTTTTAAAAATTGTAAAACAGGACTTCCCTGGTGGCACAGTGGATAGAATCTGCCTGCCAGTGCAGGGGACACTGTTTCGATCCCTGGTCCAGGAAGATCCCACATGCCAGGGAGCAGCCAAGCCTGTGTGCCACAACTACTGAGCTCATGCTCTAGAGCCCGCAAGCTGTAACTACTGAAGCCTGCGTGCCCGAGAGCCTGTGCTCCACAACACAAGAAGCCACTGAATGAGAAGCCCCCACACACTGCAACCAGAGAAAGCCCACGCACAGCAAAGAAGACCCCTCCCAGCCAAAACTAAACGAAGCAATAAAATTTAAAACCTGTAAAACAGATCACACTCCTTATCTTACCTTCCAGTGGCTTTCTAAGAACTTTAAAAAAAACAGCCAAAGGATTTACCCATGACTTACAAGATCCGCATGTATGTAGCTACTGTAGGCCCTAGCTAGCTAGTCTCCTGACATCTTCCCCTCACTCATTCCATTCCAGCCCAACTGGCCACTTTGCTGTTCTTTTGAATACAAGCAATATATCTCAGATACAACGGGCCTTTGCACCTGTGGTTTCTGCTGTCTGGAACTCTTCATTCCTCCCCCACCTCAATCCCCTCCCCTTTTCAACTGTCACTTCTTCAAGAAGCCTTCCCTAACCCCTGTATCAAACAGCCACCTCCCCCATGAGAGAAGGTCCTCACTCTTTATGAGTATCAGCTCCCTTTTATTAACTGTTTCCTAAAATACATAACATGCTTTTTTTCTGCTTCCTCTCATGAGAGCAACGGCTTTGTTTCACTCACTTGTTGTATTCTCAGAGCCCACAGTTGTTCTTGGCACCCGTTAGGTACGCCATAGGTTTTCTGTTTTTCCACTGTAAGTATTTGAATGAATCAAGATGACAGACTGTAGTTCATTACTCTACACATAATACCTGGCTCTCTAATGAAAGAAAAGTCAACCCAACTTCAGATTTACTCATGGGTCAAATCAAAGGTAAGATTAGAGTTCTACAACGTATTGCACTCACTCAGAAAAGGGGTTTCTGAGAAACAAACAGCTGAGCTAATCCAAACCGCTTTCTCCAAAGAAGACTCATCACAAGCCTTTAAGCTTCCTTTACAAACAAGGGTCATCAAAGGTGCTCAGAACTTAGGGGGCTCCACTCCACAAAGAAACCCAGCTTTGTATTCTCAACTGCCCTCAGGCGGCACCCTAGCAGGTGATGTTATCTTCTACAGCTTTCAGCTTCTTTTTTATGTGATCTCAGATCTTATATATAAAGGACTGGCTTGGCTGAATAGTACTTATCATTTCAGATTTTTAACTATTTAATGGTTTAAGATGTGTTTCATCCCACATAACTTAAATCAATCCCCTCCCCCAACCCCTAATCTAGACAGGTACTCTAAAAGAGATGGCCATCCGTCTGAACAACAGCCCACAGACCTTCTACACACTCTCAGGACCAACCCCTCCCCAAAACAATCAACCAAATAAATGAAAACTGCAGGATACCTCGTCATCTAAAGCCAACACTCCACTTTGAGACTGTGGTCTCAAATAGTGCCCCTGACATACAGAATGCCCCTTTAGAGAAGGCAGATAGCTTCAGACCTAAAATTATAGCTAACCACATTTTAAGAGACCATAGATTATTATTTCCCATTAAAAAGAGCACCAAAACCCAGCCTCAAGTAACATTCAGTGCTGCTTTCTCATGTTAAGAGCCAATGAGTTTTATTAAAGACACCCTCCAATACCGTAGTCTTCAAACCACATCACTGACAGGAGTAAATGGTCCTAAGGAGTCCAAACAGTGGGCCACAAGTTGAGAACTGTATGTACGTGAAACCTTATAGACATATTTTCCCTAGCTCACATAATATTTAAAAAGACAAAAAAACTACTCTGTCCAGTCAAGTAGACTGTTCAATTTAAATAAGATATTAGATTAGTTCACTTCCTTAGTCACATTAGCCACATTTCAAGGCGCTCTGGGCTACATGCGGCTGGTGGTTTTGTTGTAGTTCAGTTGCCAAGTCGTGCTGGACTCTTTGTGACCCCATGGACTGTAGCCCGCCAGGCTCGTCTGTCCACGGGACTTTCCAAGCAAGAACACTGGAGTGGGTTGCCATGCCCTTCTCCAGGGGATCTTCCCAACCCAGGGATCGGACTTGCGTTTCTTGCACTGGCAGGGGGAGTCTTCATCACTCACTGAGCCACCAGGAAAGCCCCACTGGGGAGCGTAGCTACAGACGTTTCCATCATCACGCGAACTTCTGCTGGACAGTGCTATATCTAAACTGACAGGCATCTTTAGAATAAACATTCAAAACAGACAGAAAACAAATCTCATAAAGAAGTGCAGATCTGCACTTTCTCTTGAAAACTCGTATCTGGAAACCCATGGCTGGATCCCCACCTGGTGGAGCTGGAGAGGGAGCAGCACGCTGCCCTCACTGATGGAGTGCGTACGTTCAGCTCACTGTAACGCCCAGAACCCCTGGCACTTCAGCCATTCACTCAGTGCCTAAATTCCTACTTGAGCCTTTAGAATGAAAGTGAATACTATGAGATTATCTCAGTTTCTACTCAGTAGAGCCCCAAAACTATTTCTGATGATCAAGTTCAACTAAAAGATCACAATTAACCTGATACTTTATTTTCAGGTGTGGTTTTTTTTGGTAAAATTTTCTAGACCAGGATCTTCTAGAAAGGATCTCTAGAGTATATCAACCAGCAATCTACGAAATAAATACTTTTTTGAACTATTTTAATTAAAATTTTGGTAATTCAAGGATTTGAAATTGCATTAAAAAAATAGAAAATCATAGTTTTTAGAGACCTAAGGAATTTGAGGGAATCTCATTTAACAGATGAGAAATCCAAGCTCCAGAGAGGTTAAGGAATGTGCTTTAAGTTGAACTGCTGAATAAGATCAGAGCCAGAGTGCTTTCAGCCTTTCTCTTCACTATGGCTAAGTGATACTACAGCCCCCTGTTTTTCCTCAAAGACAGCCACGCATTATGTAACCCAACATATAATATGATTGGTGACACCTCTCCTGTTAAACATGAACAGAGCTTCCTAACTGCCTCGGCCAAGGGAATGCAGACTCAGTACTGGATGACTCCAACACCAACTCAGATAATATGGCTTCTGCCTGGCGCTCCCTCTCAGAGCATTTGCCTGAGGAGGCTCAGGCTACCTGAGGGTATTCCAACCCAACACTCAGCCATGCCCCCTGCTAAAAGCCAGCATCAACTGCCAGACGGAGAGATAACATATCTCCAGACTGTTGTCAGAGCTGCTCCAGGTCTTTGCTCAAACCCTCCAATCCCCACCTTCGGCCAGGTTGTCCTTGCTTAAAACCAGCCAAACAAGCCACTACCTCCACCCACACGTTTAGTAAAAGTGAACATAAATTTTTAAGTTAAAGGGTCCAGAGATAAGAAAGGAAGCTACAAGCAAAAACTCAGATGGAACCAGATGAGACCAACCAGTGAATCTGACCTCCAACTATAATAACCCTGAGTCGTCTTATACATTGATTTCTATGATATTTGCATATTAAATGGCACCCCTACCAACAGTGATGACCAGACATTAATAACAAAAAAAGGATAAAAAGGGAGTGGCACCCCACTCCCTGAGGATGGGGGGAGCCCTACCTTACCTGGCAGACTAACGCATATGCCCCCCATCATTAGCCTCACTCCTCCTCCCTGTGTCTTTACTTTTTAAAATAAAATCCCTCTTGCCACTGATTGAGTAAGATGGAGGAGGAGAAAGACATGTGCTCATCTCCTCCTGCGAGAACACCAAGATTGCAACTAGCTGCTGAATAAACAGGAACCTACCAAAAAATGATACCCCACATCCAAGGGCAAAGCAGAAGCCGCAACAAGATGGTAGGAGGGGTGCAATCGAGTTTAAAATCAAACCTCATACCAGCCCAAGATGCTTGGAGAATACACACAAAAAAACCTTGTGTGCACCAGGACCCCAGGGAAAGGAGCAGAGACTGAGCCAGACCTGCCTGTGTTTTGAGAGTCTCCTGGAGAGGCATGGGGTCTCAGGAAGCATTATGACGAAGAAAGCCAGTAGAGGTGATGAAATTCCAGCTGAGCTATCTCAACTCCTAAAAGATGATGCTGTGAAAGTGCTGCACTCAGTAACAGCCCAGCAAATTTGGAAAACTCAGCAGTGGCCACAGGACTGGAAAAGGTCAGCTTTCATTCCAATCTCAAGAAGTGCAATGCCAAAGAATGTTCAAACTGCTGCACAACTGCACTCATTTCACACGCTAGCAAAGTAATGCTCAAAATCCTTTAAGCTAGGCTTCAACAGTATGTGAACCAAGAACTTCCAGATGTACAAGCTGGATTTAGAAAAGGCAGATGAACCAGAGATCAAATTGCCAACATCTGCTGGATCAGAGAAAAAGCAAAGGAATTCCCAAATAACACCTACTTCTGTTCCATTGACTATTCTAAAGCCTTCGACTGTGTGGATCACAATCAACTGTGGAAAACTCTTAAAGAGATAGGAATACCAGACCACCTGACCTGCCTCCTGAGAAACCTGTATGCAAGTCAAGAAGCAACAGTTAGAACGAGACATAGAACAATGGACTGGTTCAAAATTGAAAAGGAGTACGTCAAGGCTGTATACTGTCACCCTGCTTATTTAACTTATACGCAGAGTACATCATGAGAAACGCTGGGCTGGATGAAGCACAAGCTGGAATCAAGATTCCTGGGAGAAATATCAATAACCTCAGATATGCAGATGACACCACCCTAATAGCAGAAAGCAAAGAGGATCTAAAGTGCCTCTTGATGAAGGTGAAAGAGGAGAGTGAAAAAGCTGGCTTAAAACTCAACATTCAAAACCTAAAATCATGGCATCCAGTCCCATCACTTCCTGGCAAATAGATGGTGAAATAATGGGAACAGTGACAATTTTCTTGGGCTCCAAAATCACTGCAGATGGTGACTGCAACCATGAAATTAAAAGACACTTGCTCCCTGGAAGAAAAGCTATGACGAACCTAGACAGCGTATTAAATAGCAGAGACATCACTTTTCTGACAAAGGTCCATCTAGTCAAAGCTATGGTTTCTCTAGTAGTCATGTACAGATGTGTGAGGTGGACCATAAGGAAGAATGAGCACTGAAGAACTGATGCTTTTTAACTGTGGTGCTGGAGAAAACTCTCGAGAGTCCCCTGGACTGCAAGGGGATCAAACCAATCAATCCTTTCCTGAATATTCATTGGAAGGACTGACGCTGAAGCTGAAGCTCCAATCCTTTGGCCACCTGATGCAAAGAGCCAACTTACTGGAAAAGATCCTGATGCTGGGAAAGACTGAGGACAGGAGAAGGGGGCAACAGTGGATGAGATGGTTGGATGGGATCATCAACTCAACAGACATGAGTTTGAGCAAGAGTTTGGGAAGAGAGTAAAGGACGCAAAGCCTGGCATGCTGCAGTCCATGGGGTCGCAAAGAGTCAGACACGACCAAGCAGCTGAACAAAAACTATTGCTACCTAGGCAAGAAGTTGATCTGTGAACATAGTTCTTGCTTCTCCACTCTTTGGCCAGTGAATAAAGCTTGTGCTGAGTCAATCTCAATCAGGGTCTATGGGATGTAATCAGTAACAAGATGATTCCAGCATCAGCCCTCTGAGTCTTCTCCTTGAAGCCTAGGACATCCTGGAGCAGAGATAAGCCATCCCTGCTCTGTCTTGTCTGAACTCCTGACCCCAAAAAACTCCACGATAAATACTTATTGTTGTTTTAAGCTACTAAGTTCTAGGATAACTAGTCACATGGCCATCACAATTGGGACCGATGCTTTCAGAACACCAGCGATTAACTTAGGAATATAAATTAGACAAATATTTGTGTAATACTGCCAATTTAAATAAAATAAAATGCTGATGCAGCCTACCATTCAGGGGGCACCATGCTTCCATCCACATCCCAGAATGTGTTTTTGCCATTCATTTCAGTAGTATATATAACCCATCGGTGTCGGCCTGGATGGAAAAATCAACGTGTAGTTTAGAGAGATGTGAGGAGATAAAGACCAGCTTTCTAAAACAGCGTAATTGCATAGTATCAAAATAATCTTTTTATTAAGAAAAGACTTTTATATGCTCTTATGTAAGAGAAAAGTTAAAGAACTATAGAGACCCGAGTGTACTACTGAAGGTAAACTCAAGAAGTACATGGCATGGTTTATCAAAAACCTAGAGGCCACCTCAGGAAAACCCCTCTAGGGCAATGAACTCACTCTGTGGGTGGAGCTCAGGCCTTTTCCACAGTGCAGAACCCTTGCTTCCCCTCCCCAGGTCCCCTGCCAAGCAGGTATAAGAGAGGGAAGGGGAGTATGTTCCCAGTCATTCTGGGTATTCAGGAGAGAAAAGTGCTCCTCCTGAAATTGGGGCAAGAGAAACGTATTCACAGCAACCACACTTGAGCTACAGGTTTCCATATAAATATTTTTAAATAACCATCAGAGATTCTTTAGGAAATTGGTGGTTATTATATAATAAGCAAACATTATATATGATGGTTAGGTAAGTAGAACAGCTCATGTTATCAAAATAGTATGGCTGCATGTTTTAACAAATTTCTATGAAACAGCTGACTGCCCAACCACAACTTACAAAACTGTGAGGCAAAGGCCTGTATTTTAATGAACACCGTCACTTCTTTTTCTTTTACTTTTTACTGGGGTATAGTTGATTTACAATGATGTGTTTCAGGTGTAGAGCAAAGTGAATCTGTTTTATATATATATCTCTCTCTCTACTCTTTTAAGATTCTTTTCCCATATAAGCCATTACAGAGTGTTAAGTAGAGTTCCCTGTGCTATACAAGACTGTCATTTATTATCAGTGGCTGTTAGGCAAGTTATGAGCCTCAGTTTCTTTATCTATTAAAAGTGGATGATTATACCCACATCTTAACATTGTTATGAAAATTAAATGTCACACACACACACCTAGTTTAGTATCGAGCACGTAAGTGCATAATAAACATTAATTTCTTTCATCTCTTCCTCACTGCCCTCACCCCCACAAAGGGAATACTGCATTCATCCCTGTAATGAATTTTAAGCCAATAAGCAAAATGATGCCATGATAGAGCTGGGCTTTAACAACTTCATAATCTATACTTCGCAAAATTTTAAATGTGCATACTCAGACTCAGCAATTCCACTTACAGGAACTTACTCTTGGAATACTTAAACAAGTGAACATGGACATTGTTACAATCAAGTTCGCTGCACCATTGTCTCTAACAGCAAAAAGCTGAAGGCAATGTGTCTACCAACAGTGAACTATTCAAGAAAATACAGGTTCTTCCATACAGTGGAATACAGTGTTGCTATTAAAAAGAATGGTGTGGAAATTTGTAAAATAAGAAAACACAAAACAAGTGTTCAAACAGAAAAGAATGCTGTAGATACCTTCAACTTACTATGGGGAAAATGACTCATGATTTTTATGTAAAATTATTTCAGTTTACAAACAACATGCATAATTTTAAAAAATGAATGTTTACACATGTACCAAGGAATCTTGAAATATATATATTATACTATTAAAATGGGGTAAAACTATGAGACAAGGAAGCTTTCCTTTTTCACTTCATACACTAAGTTTCAATGTTTTACAACAAAATACATCATTTTTTAAATTAGCAGAAGTAAAGCTGGCTTAAAGCTCAACATTCAGAAAACTAAGATCATGGCATCTGGTCCCATCACTTCATGGGAAATAGATCGGGAAACAGTGAAAACAGTGTCAGACTTTATTTTTGGGGGCTCCAAAATCACTGCAGATGGTGACTGCAGCCATGAAATTAAAAGATGCTTACTCCTTGGAAGGAAAGCTATGACCCAACTAGACAGCATGTTAAAAAGCAGAGACATTACTTTGCCAACAAAGGTCCATCTAGTCAAGGCTATGGTTTTTCCAGTGGTCACGTATGGATGTGAGAGTTGCACTGTGAGGAAAGCTGAGTGCCGAAGAATTGATGCTTTTGAACTGTGGTGTTGGAGAAGACTCTTGAGAGTCCCTTGGACTGCAAGGAGATTCAATTAGTCCATTCTAAAGAAGATAAGACCTGGGTGTTCTTTGGAAGGACTGATGCTAAAGCTGAAACTCCAATACTTTGGCCACCTCATATGAAGAGTTGACTCATTGGAAAAGACTCTGATGCTGGGAGGGATTGGGGGCAGGAGGAGAAGGGGATGACAGAGGATGAGATGGCTGGATGGCATCACCGACTAGATGGGCATGAGTTTGAGTGAACTCCAGGAGTTGGTGATGGACAGGGAGGCCCGGCGTGCTGCAATTCATGGGGTCGCAAAGAGTCAGACATGACTGAGCAACTGAACTGAACTGAACTGAACTGAAAGATATTTCCAATGTGAGGCAAAAATGGAGAGAAGAAAAGGGGAAAAAATGAAGGAAATTTAATATCATACTAGTTTGTAACAAAGCGATGAATAGAAAGAATTTTGGCCTGGGGCTCTGCCATTACCTAGCTGTTATTTAATTAAGTTCCTTCTGGATAAGACATTTTCTTGGGCCTCAGTTTTTTTCTCTATTAAAGAAAAAAACAGCTTTTTGATAATCTCTTAAAATCATTTGCAGGCCTAGAACTATGATTTGCCTAAATATTAAAAAATCATGGTTACAGAGTGTTAGGATATCGCTGTTTACCCCTTGTAGACCAACTTGCATCCAATGCAATCACACATGGATACGTGATTTATATATTCCTAAAAATATTATTAAGGTCCATGACCAAGTTTCCTCTGTAAAATGAGGGAGGGGAGGATTAAAGTGCTTACCTCCAGTAGATGCTAAATATTAAAGTAGATAATGATTGTTATATGTGTTCAGAAAGCATATGGCACTCAAGGCCATTATATTTCACCTTATCAGTTTTCCCCCTGGATGAAGACTAATTATTCCCTCTCTGATACTTTTAATCTCAATCAAAAGATAATTTTTTTATTATAAAAGTAATAAATGCACATGGCAAAAAATTCCCAACACTTCAAGAAGGTAATAGTAATAGCAACAGTAGTATAGTATTTTTTGAGCACTTACAGCCCGAGCAATAGACCAGCGGTTCTCAACAGGGGACAACTTTGTCCCCCAGGGGACATTTGGCAAAGTCTGGGGACATTTTTGGTTGTCACAACTGCAGAAGCAAAGTGTTTCTGGCACTTGGTGGGTCGATGCCAAGGATGCTAAGCATTCCATAATGCACAGACCAGCCCCTCACAACAGAGAAGTATCTGACCCACAGTGTTAATCTTGTTGAGGCTGATAAATTCTACATTTGGATAAGCTCCTCCCATTCACTTTTAATCTATTTTTTATACAAGTTTATGAGGCAAATGGAGAGGGAAATGGCAACCCACTCCAGTGTTCTTGCCTGGAGAATCTCAGGGACGGGGGAGCCTGGTGGGCTGCTGTCTATGGGGTCACAGAGTTGGACACGACTGAAGTGACTTAGCAGCAGCAGCAGCATGAGGCAAATATTATTATGATGCTACTTTATAACATGAGGAAGCTGGGGCTGAGAGACATTAATTAAGTAAACTTCAGAGTTACAAAGTTTTAACATGGAGGAACAAAATGTTGAAACCTTACCATCTGAGAATACTTCTAAGTTTCTTGTATTTCCTTCCAGCATTTGGAATATGAACACAAAAAGCTTAATTTTCTTCCTGTGAGGCAACAAATTGTTCTGCATCTGGAGTTTCTTGTGTTACACACATCTTTGACATCTTTCTATATAAAATGTACTGGTTTATATCATTCTTAATAACAACAAAGTATTATAAAAAAATGCAATTCATCAGTATCCAATTGATGGAAAATTAATGTTGCTTTTAGAATTTAGTAGTAAAACAATGCTGCAATGGTTGTTTTTGGTTTGCAAGAATATTTAAGGTGGATTCCTAGAAGTTGAATTGCTGGGACAAAAGATATGTGTAATGTAAATTTTAAGAAAATTTACTGACTGTCCTCCAAAAGGACTGTACTGACGTGTATACTTTTATATATATATATATATTTATTTATTTATTTATTTATTTATCTGGCTACACCAGGTCTCAGCTATGGCACATGTGATCTTCAATCTTCCTTGTGGCATGCAGGATCTTTAGCTGTGGCGTGTAAACTCTTAGTTAGGGCATGTGGGATCTAGTTCCCTGACCAGGGATTGAACTTGGGCCCCCAGCACTGGGAGCATGCAGTCCCAGCCACTAGACCACCAGGGAAGTCCTAATGTATATACTCTTACGGCATTTCCCCACTAAGTATTTATCAGATTGGCAAATGCTTCAAAATTCAACAGGTGAAAAAAGGTAACACTGTTTTTTGAGCTGCATTTCTGTAATTACAAGTGAGGATGAGAGGGATAAATTAGGAATTTAGATTTTAAATATACACACTGCTGCTGCTGTCGCTAAGTCGCTTCAGTCGTGTTCAACTCCGTGCGAACCCATAGACGGCAGCCCACCAGGCTCCTCTGTCCCTGGGATTCTCCAGGCAAGAACACTGGAGTGGGTTGCCATTTTCTTCTCCAATGAATGAAAGTGAAAAGTGAAAGTGAAGTTGCTCAGTCGTGCCCGACTCTCAGCGACCCCATGGACTGCAGCCCGCCAGGCTCCTCCGTCCATGGGACTTTCCAGGCAAGAGCACTGGAGTGGGGTGCCATTGCCTTCTCCTAATATACACACTACTATACATAAAATAGATAATCAAAAAGGACCTACTATATAGCACAGGGAACTATACTTAATACATTGTAATAACCTATAATGGAAGAGAATGTAAAAAAAGAATATGGGTATTTATACACCTATACATGAATCCTTTTGCTGTATACCTGAAACACTGTAAATCAACTATATTTCAATAAAAATTGAAAAAAAAATCATGTATTCTTTTAATAAAAAGTAAGAATGAACATCTTTTCATGCCTTTGTTGGTGGCTTAATTTTCTTTTCCTATCTTTTTCTTTTTTCTATTGAGTTCTTCATCCTTTTACAAGTACCTTGTAAAAATACATTATGGAAAAAGTAAAATCAAATCCCAATCTCATTCCCATTACTTATAACCCAAAATACTGCACTTACCAAAAAACTGCTTGTTGTCTTCATAGTATTTATTTCCGTATTTGTCTTCTCCCACTAATGTGCCAACCCTCACATCATTTGCCCTGGGAATGTCCAAAAGAAAACAGACATTTTGGAAAGATTCTTTATCTACAACACATGGGTAAAAAGAGAGAGTATTAACTTTCACAAACACAGGCAGCTGTGCCAAGGAGAAAAACAAGATGCTGGATATGGTCACTGATTGTATACTTCCAGCACAAGAGAAGAGAAACTGAGCCAACTGATGTGCCTTAAATACACTAAATATATAGACCCAATACCTTCAAATTACAAGACTACTTTTAAAAATCTATTATCCCTAGGTCTGAGGCACTGAAGTTAGCAAAAAAACTTCAGGAAACCTGGAAATTAAAGTGTTTCATCTTAAAATGATTCGAACACCTGGCTCTTTCATTAGGCTCTAGGTCTCCAACTCCGTCTCCCCGGACGATGCTGCTCGTCCAATTCACCGAGTTGAAGGACTAGTCGGGGAAAATTGTAATCACTTCGTTTTAACTCCTTACAGTACACGGAAGGAAAGGGAAGGCCAGGGAAGGAGGGGAAAAAAAAACCCCAAAGTTTCCCAAGGTCACACAGTGTGAGCTTTTGGCAGGCTCATTACTCTCCAGGAAGCAGAGCAGGGGCGCAGCCCATACATGTCCGCACCGCTATGTCTCAGCTCTGTCTCTACAGCCGGCTTTGATCCCTTCTCCGGGAGACCCCGGGACAGACTTCCGCCCAGGGGAAGCCAGGCTGACTTGGCCGGTTGTCCTTGAGAAGAGTTGGATTCTCCAAGGTGACCCAAGCCCGAACCCCTTTCCAAGAAACCAGCCAGGGTAAGTCCAGTCCCAGAAGCCAAGAGCATGGCTGGCCGCCTACCTGAACAAAACTCGTAGATAGCCGCGGAGGCCACCGTGGCCGCTGACCTGCTGCAGCCCGCGCTTCAGGACCTGCAGCAACTCCATCTTGTCCTGCAGGCCCCGCCTCCCCGGCGCGCCGCGGAAAAACCCACCGGCGGAACCAGCCACTCAGCGGCAGGGAGCCGACGACAGAAGGTTCCCAAGCACGCGCGGCAGGCGGAGTTGGTTTTGCGCATGCGCGGGTCTGGAGCCGCACCCCCCCCCTCCCCCCGCTTGTGGCCTCCTCCCGTTTTCCAGAGAAGATGAGCTTGATTGTCGTCCCTCCAGAGCTGCGTTTTCAGAGATGCCATTTACAAGACAGGACAAGCGGAAAAGTCACCTATACTAGGGTTTCCCAGGTGAAGTTTTCTCCTTTGGGGACCTCAGTTTCCTCATCTAAAGTGATTGCTTCAGACGACTCCAAAAATCCTTTCTAGAGTCAAGATTCTTTAGAAACAAGTTACCATTAAGGAATTCAGTATTAAGCACAAAATGATTATTGCACATTTGAAAGTAAGTACATTTGATACTACAGGAGGAATAAAAATGTACAAGATTAAGCATCTACTTTCAAGGGCTTAATGATTCAGTTTCAAGTTTTGAAATAATAAAAAACTTTTCTAATTTAAATTAGATGCATATTTAATTTTTTAAATAGTCAATTCAGTTAAATCGCTCAGTCGTGTCCAACTCTGAGACCCCATGAACTGCAGCAGGCCAAGCTTCCCTGTCCATCACCAGCTCCTGGACCTTGCTCAAACTCAGGTCCGTTGAGTCTGTGATGCCATCGAACCATCTCATCCTCTGTCATCCCCTTTGCCTGCCTTCACTCTTTCCCAGCATCAGGGTCTTTTCCAGTGAGTCGGTTCTTCACATCAGGTGGCCAAAGGATTGGAGCTTCAGCTTCAGCATCAGTCCTTGCAATGAATATTCATGACTGATTTCCTTTAGGATTGACTGGTTTGATCTCCTTGCTGTCCAAGGGACTCTTCAGGAGTCTTCTCCAGCACCACAGTTTAAAAGCATCAATTCTTTGGTGCTCAGCTTTCTTTATAGTCCAACTCTCACATCCATACATGACTACTGGAAAAACCATACTGGAAAAACTAGACGGACCTTTGTCGGCAAAGTAATGTCTCTACTTTTTCATATGCTGTCTACGTTTGTCATGGCTTTCCTTCCAAGGAGCAAGCATCTTTTAATTTCATGGCTGCAGTCACCATCTGCAGTGATTTTGGAGCCCAAGAAAACAAAGTCTGTCACTGTTTCCATTGTTTCCCCATCTATTCGCCATGAAGTGATGGGACCAGATGCCATGATCTTCATTTTTTGAATGTTGACTTTTAAGCCAACTTTTTCACTCTCCTCTTTCACTTTCATCCAGAAGCTCTTCAATTCCTCTTCACTTTCTGCCATAAGGGTGGCATTTCTGCCACTTTTAAATAATAAAAGGCATTAAATGAACATGATTTTTTCTAGCACCTAACTTTATGACTTTCAATATGCTTTAAAACATATGCTCCTTGATCTGTCAGTATGAAACAGGCCTCTGATTCCCAGCTATTTGAGATGAGAAACTTGGCACATGGTCACTTTCTTCATCCTTCTCATCTTTTGTGCTTCCAGATGCCAGTTCACCATATCATTTCTTTAAAAAGGCCAAGGCTTATAAGATTTACACTCTAATCCATAACTGCAAGTCTTCATAACTGTCTAAAGAGTTTTAATAATTGAGACACATTATTTCCTGAGAGGACTGAGTAATAAGATTGGACCCAGACATGTAACGTCACACTACTAAATCTTCAACCCCAGAAGAGAAACCTCCAAATGTTAGGATCAAATTTTCTTTTCTTAGACTCAATTGCTCAAAATTATGTCACACAGGAATTTATATTATGCTGAAGTGTGACTTTCATGGGCTTTCCATAGGCTTTTTTTTTGTTTTTAAAAAATTCCATCTGTCTTATTTCACAATATAAAATTTTTTCTAAAAGCATAACCATATTATTACTATCTCACCTGAAAAAGTTAATAACTGCTTAATATAAAATATCTGCTGAGGAAGGTTCAAGTGTCCACAATCATTTAATACTTTTTTTAGTTTGTCCAAATACGTTCTGATTTTCCAACTGATTTTAATATATGATTCCCCCATTTCCCACCCCTTGTTTTTGGTCCTTCTGGTTTATTTGACAAAGAAACTGGTAATTTCTCCTGTAGAGTTTTCCACTGTCTGGATTTTGTTGATTGTGTCCTGTGTTCTTCTCCCTGTATTTCTGCATGTTAGTATTAAATCTAGGCACCTAACAAGATTTGTGTTCATTTTTTTTGTTATCTTTCCATTCAGGAGCATATATGGTGTCTGTTTGTCTCATTTTTTGTGATTTTAGCTGTCACTGCTAAGCATTGTCTGAATAATTTCATTCCTTGATTAGCCACAGATCTCCTATAAAGAGAAAAGTATGTGTGTGTGCTCAGTCGTGTCCAACTCTTTGCAGCCCCACTGACCTTGCTCGCCAGGCTTTTCTGCCCATTCATTTTTCCAGGCAAGAATACTGGAGTGGGGTGCCATTCCCTCCTCCAGGGGATCTTTCTGACCCAGGGAACGAACCTGGGTCTCCTGCATCTCCTGCATTAGCAGGCAGATTCTTTACCACTACCACCACCCTGGGAAGTCCTATAAAGAGAAAACTTCCTCTCAACTATTTGGTTCCTGAAATACTGTTCATATAGGAAAGATGCTTGATTCTCTCCCTTATGGAAGAGTTTTCAAAAGTACAATCTGGTTTCCTAGCATCCTGTGTATGTGTAGGGGGAGAGGCAAAAAAAACCCATGAAATTTACCATCGTTTTAAAGTGTATAACACAGTCATGTTAACTATATATATATATTGTTGTGCAGCAAATCTCTAGAACTTTTGTATCTTGCGAAACTGAAACTCTCAACACACAGAACAACACTCGCCTTTCTCTCTGTACTAGGTTGTGCTGTGCTTTGCTAAGTCGCTTCAGTTTATCTCTTTGCGACCCTATGGACCACAGAACGCCAGCCTCCTCTGTCCGTGGGATTCTCCAGGCAAGCACACTGGAGTGGGTTGCCATGCCCTCCTCCAGATCTTTCCCACCCATGGAACAGCCAGGGACAGATCGAACCTGCATCTCTTACATCTCCTGCATTGGCAGGTAGGTTCTTGACCACTCCTTGATAGCTCAATTGGTAAAGAATCAGCCTGCAATGCAGGAGACCTCAGTTCAATTCCTGGGTCGGGAAGAGCCGCTGGAGAAGGGATAGGCTACCCACTCCAGTATTCTTGGGCTTCCCTGGTGGCTCGGCTGGTAAAGAATCCTCCCTCAATGCAGGAAACCTGGGTTCAATCCCTGGGTTGGGAAGATTCCCTGGAGAAAGGCTACCCACTCCAGTATTTTAGCCTGGAGAATTCCATGGAGTGTATAGTCCATAGGGTCACAGAGTTGGACACAACTGAGTGACTTTCACTTTCTTTACCACTAGCACCACCTGGGAAGCTCCTATTGGAGCTCCTATTAGGTCACCAGAGCCCAATAACCACTATTCTACTAAGAGTATGACTACTTTAGATACCCGCTATAAATGAAATCATGCAGGCCTTGTCTTGGCTCAGACAGTAAAGAATCTGCCTGGGTCAGGAAGATCCCCTGGAGAATGGTATGACAACTCACTCCAGTATTCCTGCCTGGGGAATTCCATGGACACAGGAACCTGGTGGGCTACAGTCCCTGGGGTCGCAGAGTCAGACATGACTTTCACTTTCATCTTACTTAGCATACTATCCTTAAGTTTCATCCACGTTGTAGGATGAAATCCATGTGACAGGATTTCCTTTTGTAAGGCTAATACTCTACTGTATGTACATATCACTTTTTCTCTATCCATTCATCTTTCAGTGGGTGTTTTTGGTTGCTTTCATCTCTTAGCTATCATGCAGTAAACATGGGAGTGTATACATCTCTTCCAGATCTGTTTTCAATTCCCTGAGATATAAGTCTGTGTGTGTGTATTAAAGGGATGTGTTAAAGGCATAAGCTTTCACCATGGATTAAGGTTTCATTTTTTCCTAAAGTGTTGTTTCTGCTTATTTTAAAATCTGTTTGCTCCCCCTTGCTGTTCCAGTTTCTTGCTTTTTTGCGGGGGTTGGGGTGGGAAAGAAAAGTTTATTGCAAGGCCAACCAAACAGAATGGGTGGTTAGTACTCTAAATCCCCAAACTCCCCAGTGGTTCTCAGGGCAAAGTTTTTATAGGTAAAATTTGGGTTGAAGGCTGCAGGGTATGTGACTTTCTTCTGATTGGCTGGTGGTGAGGCAACAGGGCAGTGCAGGAATCTTTTGCTCAGCCTGCAGTTGCTATCTTCCACCTGGGTGAGGGCCTCAGATTTGTAAAATTGCCAGGCCTGCTATGAAACCAGGTAAACCATCTAAACAACTTGGTTCTTCAGTCTCTCCCTTATTTGCACGAAGCAAAATGGAATCGAAAAGGTGGTGGGTGTTCTGATTCAACCAGTAGTACCCTTTTGGACATCTACCATGTGCTGCGGTTGTAGGCACTTCTGAGTCCCCAGCACTGCTGGCTCAGTGACCTCCCTGTTTTTTAAATGTTTTACTGAACCACTGCCATGCCCATTCACTTATGTACAGTCTACAGCTGCTTTTGAACAATAGCAGAGTAGTTGATTCAGACACGGTAAGGTCCTCAAAGTAAAAAACACTGATGCTCTGGCCCTTTACCGAAAAGTGTGCAAAACTCTGATGTAAATTAATAATGTTTTCCCCAGAGAGTTTTGAATCTGCCAGGACAGGGAGGGTTCATGACCTGGGACAACTTTAGCCTGCTTTGAGAACTCATGCCATATTTCTTGCAAGTCCAGCCAACAGATCAAAGGCTTTCAGAGTCATCTATTCCACAATACTGTTAGAAGCAGTAATACACTCTCTTCTTTGATTATGCTGTTCTCAGTTCAAGATGGTATGGATCTTTTTCATTTAACAGGTCAATCATTCAACCTGAGAAACACATGTCCTTCTGTGGAACTTTTCTTGTATCAAATAATTTTCTTGTCTTTTGTTTGCTCTTAAGTCCTTACTATTAAAATGTTAGACGTCCTGTTCTATCTTTTCTCATTTTCTATTTCTCTGTCTCTTGGTTATAGAGTTGACCCTTAAAATCATGGGTTTGAACTGTGTGGGTCTATTTACATGCAGACTTTAAAAATACATACACGCTGCAGTACTACAGGATCTGCAGGTAGTTGGTGCCCCTAACACCCATGTTATCCAAGGGTGAATTGTACTTTTAAGGTTGCTGAAACCTTGGAACCTTTCCTCAACAACTTTATCTTGGAACCCTTCTAATGAATTGTTTTGGCTAATGAATCAGTTTAAATTTCCAGGGGCAGTTTCTTCCTTTAGTTTCCTTTTCAAAGCATCCTATTTTCTTTTAATGAATACACCTACTTTCTTTCAAAATAGTAATTATATTTGAAGGTGGGGTCCTTTTCTGATCACTGCATTGTTATCCGCCCCCACCATCAGATTATAGCTGGTCATCTTATGTATTAGAAATTTTCCTCAAATATCTGATGATCCTGTCTCTATGTTCATATTTAACAGTAGACATTAGAGAGCTGAATGGAAACCCCATGTATACATATATGACTTGGAAATATCGGGATTCACTGAAGAGTGATAAAACGGTAGGCAGTCTTGTTATCAGGGACAACCAAAAGTTGAGTGTCTGGAGATCTTTTTTCCAGACAAATTAGTTTTTCCCAGAGAAAAAAAATCCTGGCATAGAAGCCTATACCCAGTGGTCAGCATTCTGGGAATATGCTTAGGGAGCCCATATTCAACGCAGATTTTCACTTAATCCATATCTTCAAGATTATACCTAATCCAAGCCTTCTGTTATCCCTGGTATCCTATAAATCCTGTGATCTTCTGGTTTAGTGTCTCAAAATTATTAATCTCTGGCTTCTTGCTCGAAAAGGCTGAAGGACAGAAAGTGGTCACTGGGGACTTCCTTGGTGGTCCAGCAGTTAAGATTCCAAGTTTCCAGTGCAGGGGGCATGGGTTTGATCTCCAGCTGGAGAACTAAGATCTCACATGCCGTGCAGCGCAGCCAAAAACAAGACAATAAAAAGAAAAAGAAAGTGGCCACCTGACTTCAATAAACGAAGAGAAAGGTAGTTCAATGATTCTGTAGGCAGATATGCAATCAATCCTCTTTTTAATGCTCCAAGTATCATCTCTGAAAATGAGCACCTGGTTCCTCCAGGTACTAAACAGCATTCCTGAACACTGCAACGTATACTGGCTTCTTTCTCAACGTGCCACCTTTTGCAGGCATTCAGATGACCATTTCCTTGGATTTGGCTCTTTCTCTACCTGCATTTTCTTTCCCTAAAATTTATTCAACTCTCTTATCCTTTGATTTCTTCTCTCATGTTTCATCTATCATTGTGTGTTTACACTTAACTGAGATTTCAGGGGAGAAAGAAAATAAATGGTCGGTGTGTAATATTTAGTTGCAAGTCTTCAAACTGAAATGTAAATCATCCTAAAATACTGGGATATGGAAATGTTTTCCATGCTTTTTCCTTCCTGAAAGTACTTTCATAAATCTTACTAGAGATTTCTTAACAATGGAACAAACAAATAAAAGGATGACCAAACAATGAACAAACAGGACTCTGAAATCAAATATATTAGCAGAAAACAAATTTGTAATGCAAGCCACATTTTAATGTAGTTTTTAAAAAACACTTCCAAATACAACTGTAAATGTAATCAGGAAAAATACTTCAAACATGTATCTTAATTAGTACATTACTTAAAAGAATTTCTTGAATCCTTGGCTTTCTTCATTGGGTTTATAAAGGTATAAACCTACTTTTTCCATTTGAGTATTCTGTACTAAATGTAGTTTACCCAGCTGTAATTATAGAAAAAAAAAAAAAGCCCCATTGACAAAAATCACCTTTTAAATAGGGAAAAAAAGTTTCCCTTAAGTTGGTAAAGACTGTAAATTGATACTTTAAAACTTCTGATTACTATAAAGCAGCAATTAGTAAAATCCATACTCTTCCCCCAAATTCTGCTTCTCTTCTACTGCAAAATCTTTGTAAAAAATGTTCGAGTGCAATAAAATATCCGTATTTTTAAAAAATCAAATAGAGATAACAAAGTAATTTCTCATGAAGTTATAGCAAAGAAATACTTAACAGTATCATGTTCTGCTAAGGAAAACATTATTGTGGAAGACATTCAAGGAATCTACAATGTTTCCATTGTGGTAGAACAAGGCAGTGCTTCAGGCTGATGCTCATACTATTGCTAAAACAGCCCTTTCCCCTTTAGAGTGAAAAATCAGTGCACATTCCTCCATATATGAAACAACTTAAGTCTCAAAAAATTACCAATTGCTTTAAAATAACTGTCTAACTCACCTTGAAAACACGGACTGGCTATGATAAATCCACTTTCACAAAGGAGGTATTTGCAGTGACCTAAAAGAAACTGGCTAAATCCCATGGAGGGTCAGGAAACTAAATGCAGGTCAGAAAAGAGGGAGAGATGACAGATGCTTTCTGTGGAATAAACAGCAACAATTTAAATATCTATTGTGAAATACTGAAAGTTGTGGCGCTCGATCAGTTTCTATTACTTTTACAACACAGTAAACCAAAAACATTAAAACATGAACCCTATCTTATTCTCAAAAACAATTTTCTGCTACATACATAAATAAAAAGTGCTTATAACTAATAATACACAACACTAAAAATATCAGCTCTTAAGATCACAAATAACCTATGTCTCATTGCCAGCAATGAGGGTGATAAATGCTAATGGTGCCATGATATTTACAAAA
Source organism: Ovis aries (assembly GCF_016772045.2). Taxonomy (NCBI): domain Eukaryota; kingdom Metazoa; phylum Chordata; class Mammalia; order Artiodactyla; family Bovidae; genus Ovis; species Ovis aries. The sequence continues at coordinate 131,230,485 of NC_056056.1, forward strand.
AACAAAAAATATTTATATTCAATTATTATCTCCTATAGTCCCAGTGTTTTCATTATACCACTGAGCATAAAATAATCTTCTTTAGACAGATAATTAAAACAGATTATATTTTAGAAGCGTAAAATGCAAGAAGACCCTTCTTAGCGATTAAGTGTTTGTACTAGTTCATAATGAAAGTAAACATGAATAGAACACAATTCTGGGGGAAAAAAAGAGAGACTTATTTATTTGTTTTATAAAATAAAAGGAGAAATCTTAGTCAAGAGGTGGCAGCTCTAGGTGTCATCTTAACCAAGAATTAATTGATAGTATTTTTTATTCACTTAAATAAGACAGGAAAGGAAATTCTACTTCCTGCTACCTGCTCAGTCACTTCAAACATTCTTCTTAACGAAGTAAAATCAAAATATCTTGGTTTTTGGTTTCTCTTTTAAAGTAAAAATTTCCAGATGCCCTGGAATCAGTGAGTTTGATTTGGTGTCCTCTTGTGTTCTGGGAAAGAACAATCACTTTAAACTGAGATCTCAGCCTTCAAATGCTGTGACCAATTATTTGTGAGTTATAATCTGCAGGTTCCATTTTTAAAATATGTGGGATGACACTGTCAATTCGAACATTGCCGATGAGACCTTTGAAAAACAGTTCTTCGGTGATGGTAGCGTTCATCAATCTCAAAGCTGGCAATCGAAGTAGTAGTCTAGACAACCTCAAAAGAAAAAAGGAAGGCGAACAAGGTTGTAAATCAAAGAGTAACTCAGTGCAAAGATATTAGTAATTTCTGCATGAATACTAATGCCATAAACAAAGATCATCAACAGTTTTCAACACTTAAAACCTTTAGTATTCTCAAGCCTTAAACTATATGACAGTCACCTGGATATATATGATGTCTGACAGACTTCTTTGGAAAGCTTTGCTTTTAACTGCTATGCTGTGCTACCTCTAGTTGGTTGTATGAACCACGGAACAAAGTTTTAAATCATGGATCAAGTTCTAAGTTTAATGGCTTAGGAACTCGTTCAAGGTTATAACAGCAATGTTTTGTGTTATCAGGATACATGAGGCTCAATGATAAGTTTTTTTGGTTTTGCTTTGCAAAATGTATTGGGAATAGTAAAACAGGCAATGAAGTGAAGTGAAGTGAAGTGGAAAGTCGCTCAGTCATGCCTGACTCTTTGCAACCCCATGGACTGTAGTCCCTGTAATTCTCCAGGCCAGAATAACTGGAGTGGGTAGCTGTTGCCCTCTCCAGGGAATCTTCCCAACCCAAGAATCGAACCCAGGTCTCCCATATTGCAGGCAGACTCTTTACCAGCTGAGCCACTAGGGAAGCCCAAAATAGGCAATTAATGGGGAGCACAGATTACAGAATCAAAACCATTAGGTTCAAATCCTGATTCAACTACTTCCTAGCTATGTGAATGGGTGGAAGCCACTACTCGCCCTGTCTCTTTCACAATGTTGTGACAATCAACAAAATGATCCCTGCCAGGTTCTGTGCTAGTGAGGTAGGACAATGTCTCGTGTGAAAGTACATTATAAGTTGAAAACTGCTATCCAAAGGTAATTAATTACACTATCTACGAATATAAGAAACTAAGAAAGAGTTCCAGAGGTCAAAGAACCTGGAACCTAACGGCACAGAGGTCAGCAAGAAGGTGTAGAGTCAAAACGAGGAAAATTCTAAATACTGTATTTATTTGTATGTGTGTGCTGGTTGCTCAGTTGTGTCTGACTCTTTGCGACCCCATGGACTGTAGCCTGTCAGGCTCCTCTGTCCATGGAATTCTCCAGACAAGAATACTAAAATGGGTTGCCATGCCCTTCTCCAGGGTATTTTCTTGACCCAGGGATCAAACCCTGGTCTCCAGCATTGCAGGCAGACTCTACCATTTCAGCCATCAGGGAAGCCCATTAGTTTATATAAGGTATAAAACTATTGAACCTTTAAAAAACTGAAAAAAAAAAAGGTCATAACAAAACCAACACCCAAAGAACCACCTTTTCAAATAGTTTGTGGCATTATCTATCCTTCCTCTACGCTAAGCCTTACGCTCTTGAGAACAAGTGAAACCAGCAGACCCAGAATTAAGTAATCTTTCTGTATTCATGTACTATACTGCTCAAATATCTCATTTCCTGTTTGTTCCCACCAGCTGAGCTGTATTCACAGAACTGGTAGGAAGTAGGGTAGGAAAACTGGTTAGATGTTAGATAAACTACAGCTGATTTTCATGATGGAACTGGCTTATAACCCTATTATCTAATATATGTAAAAAGTTATTATATGTAACATATTCTTTTACTAGTTTGAAGTATGTTAATAATATTAGTAAACAAATTTATATAGCCCTTACTATGTAACAGGCACTGCTCTACCAAGCTCTTTGAATATATTAACTGATTTAATCCTTACACTAACTATAAAATGTGGATACTATTATCTCCATTTTATAGTAAAGAAATTGAAATAGAAGTTAAAATAACTTCTATTAACTTCTATAAGGTCATACAGCCAGTAAGTGGCAGGGTTAGGCATTAAACCCAGGTGCTCTTGCTCTGACAGCCAAATGCTTAATCACTCAAAAACTGAGTTCATTTTATTAAAGGACACTGGTAAGAAACACCTTGCTATAAATGCCATAAGCCAAATTTCAAAATTAATTATAAACTAAGCCAAAGGTATTTTTTTTATTCATGTACTTTTCATCTACTTTTCTAATTCAATCCATTATTTCATCTGAAGCAAGTTAAGAGCTTGGGTGTGAGAGTCAAACTACCTGGCTCTGCTGTTTATTGTGTGACTTTGAGCAGGTTACTTAACCTTTCTATGCTGAAGCCTCATATAAAACAGTACATATAAAGTACTTGCAACAATGCATTACCTACTTGAAAGGCCAAAGCTGACTAAATTTAATTACACTTGGAATGGAGAATAAGGAAACAGATACACAAAAATTTTTAAGATGAATTTAACTTCTAGATACCTGTAGGTGTCATCTGGATATGTTTTGGTTATATAATCTTGGAATTCAACATAAGCCTTTTCCTGAAATTTCTCAATCTGTTCCATGTTTTCTAGGCCTGGATGATCTGAAACATTAAAGAATATACTGTTACCTTAGTTCTGAATACTCATTTACTAAGATACCGACTGGAGATGGAAGAGGTGATAAAAACCAGTTCAGAAGGAAGCCCGATCATATGTGTGGCTCTTTCATTCCACAAATACTATTTTAATAACCCACCCACTAAATACCAGGCACTGTACTTAAACCCTTAAAACTATTTCATCTGAGATATGTATTCTAACATCTAATAAAATCAAACCATTGGCTCAAATAAAATAAGACAGCTTTTCTATTTCAAAAGTGGTAGAAAGGATTTTCGGAGAAGGCAATGGCACCCCACTCCAGTTACTCTTGCCTGGAAAAGCCCATGGACGGAGGAGCCTGGTAGGCTGCAGTCCATGAGGTTGCTAAGAGTCAGACACGACCGAGCGACTTCACTTTCACTTTTCACTTTCATGCATTGGAGAAGGAAATAGCAACCCAGTCCAGTATTCTTGCCTGGAGAATCCCAGGGACGGGGGAGCCTGGTGGGCTGCCATCTATGGGATCGCACAGAGTCGGACACGACTGAAGTGACTTAGCAGCAGCAGAAAGGATTTTGATCATTTTGCTTTCAATAGAAACAAAAAAATGAAATGACTTAGCTTAGTTAAAAGTATTTTTAACCAATGAAGTATTTTTAGAATAAAAGTGAAGGTGAAACTCGTTCAGCCATGTCCGACTCTTTGTGACCCCAGGCTCCTCTATCCATGGAATTCTCCAGGCCAGAATACTGGAGTGGGTAGCCTTCCCCTTCTCCAGGATCGAACCCAGGTCTCCCACACTGCAGGCGGAAGCACTCCCACTCTTTACCAGCTGAGCCACAAGGGAAGCCCAAGAACACAGGAGTGGGTAGCCTATCCCTTCTCCAGCGGATCTTCCCAACCCACGAATCCAACTGGGGTCTCCTGCATTGCAGGCTGATTCTTTACCAACTGAGCTATGAGGGAAGCCCCCATTGTCAAAATATATTCTTTAAAATTTTTTTTCATTAAAATAATAATACATACTTTAACTTAAGTATAATTGACATACAACACTGTATCTGTTTAAGGTACACAACAAAATGAAGTGACATTCATATGCACTGTGAAATGCACCACAGTAAGTCTAGTTACCATCTGCTACCATTCAAAGCTATAAAACTTCTTTCTTATGAGAACTCTCAAGGTTTATTTTCTAGGAACTTCCATGTTTACAATACAATAGTGACTACTGTCACCATGTTATAAATTGTATCACTGTGACCTGATTATAACTGCAAGTTTGTACCTCATGATTCTCCTTCACCCATTTCACCCACCCCCTCATACATGCTATATTCTATATTTTTTTAATAAGAAAATCTTCCTTTCATCATTGTTAGGATAAAAAGATACTTATGAAATTATAAACTCTAAACATCATCTCTATCAGAAAAATAATATAGCAATATGAAATAACCTAAATAAATATTTCACTGAAATGGAAATGTTAAAAGAATTTCATGAAACTTATGCCTAAAATGTGAAAGTGGTATCCTGACTAAGGAGAATTAGAGAAGTAGCAAACAGAAATAGAGGGAATACTTAATAAAACAAAAGTACATTATAATTCTATTGTCAAATCTATGGTCTTTCAATTTTAAGGAAAATTAAAGGGGCAAACTGGTTGTGATAAAAATTGTGATACATGTTATTAATTTATCTAAAACATCAGAAGAATAGTACAAAATAGCTTTAATTATCTTACTGATCTCACTGAAGGTGGTAAGACGCAGGGTTCCTCAGATAATTTTATGATGATATACAGTAACAGAAAAACATATACCAAAATGAAGAATACAGAGCCTAAGAGTCAGTTTTTCTTACTCTAAAATTGATTGTTGAGCTTTACTGTTGTTTTACTATATGTAAAAACTAGTAATTGGCAGAAAGACAAGAGACCCATTTTTCTATTTACTGGGAGCTCGGAGAAGGAAATGGCAATCCACTCCAGTGTTCTTGCCTGGAGAGTCCCAGGGACGGGGGAGCCTGGTGGACTGTCGTCTGTGGAGTCACACAGAGTCAGACACGAATGAAGTGACTTAGCAGCAGCATAAGATGTTTGGAAATTTAACCCATTAACAAAGCAATCTTCATCTCTCTTTTTGCCTTTTAATGATGCCTAGTAAAATATACCTAAACATTCAAGTGCTGAACAGGACTAAAAGTCTATGTCATTTTACTGATTTCTTCAATTTCCCTTTTCATACCCAGATGTCTAACGTCCAAAAATTTCACAGATCTGAAGGGTACATACAATTCAATAGTTTTTTAGTATATTCAGAGCTGTGCAACCCTCATCACAATCTAATTTTAGAACATCTTTGTTGGCCCCAAGAAACACCCATTAGTAGTCACTATCCATTCTCTCCTCTCCTTACACGAAGGAAGTCACAAATCTCTCTATAGATTTGCCTATTCTAGACAATGCAGATACATGGAAATATTTAATATGTGTGTTTTTTTTTGGTGTGTGATTGGTTTCTGTCACTTACATACTGTTTTCAAGGTTTATCCATGGTGGCATATATTAGAATTTTGTTACTTTTTATGGCTGAATGATATTCCATTTATATATACATTACATTTTGTTTATTCATTTGTTTGATGGACACTTCAGTTGTTTCCACTTTACATCAATGTACATTCCCAATGGCAAATGTATGAGGGTTGCAATTTCTCCACATCCTCAAACACTGTATTTTTAATAAGTAAATGTTTATATACCTGGACTGAAGAGTACTATTGCCTTCAGGTAGGCATATTCATATCCATCAATGCAGAGTTTTACCATGCTGTTACAAAACTCCTGTAGTTTGAAGATGTGTTCCATCAATAATTTTCTTCTTTCTGCTGGTATTTTATCTTTAATCAAAAACAAAGAAACAAACAAAATCTTCTAGTGTTCAGCAAAAATGCATGACTATTTTTATCCAACATATTTCCTCCTCACTAATTTCCAGCTTTGACTATAATCAATTTATCAAATGTTAAAAATTAAATATATCTGTAAGTTTAATGTTTTATTTATTTATTTATTCAGCTGTGCTGGGTCTTAGTTGCAGCATGTGGGATCTAGTTCCTGAACAAGGGATGGAACCCAGGCCCTCTGCACTGGGAGCACAGAGTCTTAGCCACTGAACCATCAGGGAAGCCCCTCTCTGCAACTTCAGATGAAACTAATTAATGATCTTCAGACACTGTTCATTCAAGAAAATAAAAAAAGAACAGGCTGTTAATATAAAAAGCCCTAAAGGTAATGCTTCCTTCCAAGATACACCTTTGAGAAGATAAGCTATAGAGATTAACTACAAAAGACTCAAATTTTGGTAATAGGATTTAAGTTTATATCAATACGCAAAATGAAAAATGAGCAAAATCATCTAGACATTTAAGTTACCAACACTTCTACAACAACAACAACAAAACCCTGTTAAGACCAAAGAAAAGTTGAGTAAAACAGTATGTTCTAACTTAAAATTTATTGTGTTTATGTAGTACTGACTTCTGGCATATCTACTACTGATGAGATCTTAAGGTTATTCTTTGCCATTAAGTGGAGGGGAAGCAGATAGTTCAAGGAAAATGTCCAACAACGGGAAGCGGCATATGTAAAGGAAATAAATGTAATTCTCTGTCTATAATTTTTTCTTGAACTCAAAAAAAATAGTTCTTCCCATTTGATGAAGGGGCACCTTCTTGGATGGTCACAAGCCATTCTGAAACAAAACATTTATAAATCAGTGCTTGCCCACCTGTCTCCTCAAAAGGAAAAAGATAATTAGGATTGTTCTGTGACTCTTTAGTAGTGTCTAAGTGAAAGGATACATACTGATGAATTAACTAAAAAAAAAAAAAAGTTTAGCCTACCTTGGGATTCAAAAGGCTACAATGAAGAAAAGCAGTTTAAAAACAGTTGGTAACTATATATTTATAAATAGTTGATTACCTCTATATAAGCGTACCCTGGATTCTTTGGTATGTATGTTGAAGTGTAAAAATTCATGAGGACTGATCAGAAATAGCACTTAAATACATTTGTTTCAGTTTTGTTGTACTCTCATTTAAAACTATTTTGGGTGATTAATGAATTTTATCAAAATGTAAAAATTATGTAAGGTAAAAAGGATATTGGTATTTATCTTTTGATACTTAACTTTAAACGTAATACTATAAAACCGATGTCTCCTCTTATATCCTAGAAAAGGAAAAATAAGGTGCTTTTTACCTTGTTGAAGGCTACTGTGAAGACAGTTGACAAATGTTGCTAATATAGTTGCGACATTCATCACTTGCCAGCACTGGGCAAGACCAAGAGTAAAAAGTTCATTCCAATAAGCTTTCACCAATGATATGCTGTTTTCTTGCCTATAAAAACAAAAACAAATATCAAATATATTTTATGAAACTTTATAACTCACTCATATATTTGAAAATACAATGTTCAGTTCAGTTCAGTCGCTCAGTCGTGTTGGACTCTTTGTGACCCCATGAACCACAGCACGCCAGGCCTCCCTGTCCATCACCAATTCCCGGAGCCTACCCAAACTCATGTCCATTGAGTCGGTGATGCCATCCAACCATCTCATCCTCTGTCGTCCCCTTCTCCTGCTTCCCTCAATCTTTCCCAGCATAAGGGTCTTTTCAAATGAGTCAGCTCTTCGCATCAGGTGGCCAAAGTATTGGAGTTTCAGCTTCAACATCATTCCTTCCAAAGAAATCCCAGGGCTGATTTCCTTCATAATGGACTGGTTGGATCTCCTTGCAGTCCAAGGGACTCTCAAGAGTCTTCTCCAACACCACAGTTCAAAAGCATCAATTCTGCAGTGCTCAGCTTTCTTTATATTCCAACTCTTACATCCATACATGACCAATGGAAAAAACATAGCCTTGACTAGATGGACCTTTGTTGGCAAAGTAGTGTCTCTGCTTTTTAACATGCTATCTAGGTTGGTCATAACTTTCCTTCCAAGGAGTAAGCGTCTTTTAATTTCATGGCTGCAATCACCATCTGCAGTGATTCTGGAGCCCACAAAGACAAAGTCAGCCACTGTTTCCCCATCTATTTGCCATGAAGTGATGGGACCGGAAACCATGATCTTAGTTTTCTCAATGTTGAGCTTTAAGCCAACTTTTTCACTCTCCTCTTTCACTTTCATCAAGAGGCTCTTTAGTTTTTCTTTACTTTCTGCCATAAGGGTGGTGTCATCTGCATATCTGAGGTTATTGATATTTCTCCCAGCAATCTTGATTCCAGCTTGTGCTTCCTCCAGTCCAGCATTTCTCATGATGTACTCTGCATATAAGTTAAATAAGCAGGGGGACAATATACAGCCTTGACGTACTCCTTTTCCTATTTGGAACCAGTCTGTTCTTCCACGTCCAGTTCTAACTGTTGCTTCCTGACCTGTATACAGGTTTCTCAAGAGGCAGGTCAGGTGGTCTGGTATTCCCATCTCTTTCAGAATTCTCCAGTTTATTGTGAACCACACAGTCAAAGGCTTTGGCGTAGTCAGTAACGCAGAAATAGATATTTTTCTGGAACTCTCTTGCTTTTTTGATGATCCAGCAGATGTTGGCAATTTGATCTCTGGTTCCTCTGCCTTTTCTAAATCCAGCTTGAACATCTCGAAGTTCACGGTTCACGTATTGCTGAAGCCTGGCTTGGAGAATTTTGAGCATTACCTTACCAGCGTGTGAGATGAGTGCAGTTGTGACGTAGTTTGAGCATTCTTTGGCATTTCCTTTCTTAGGGACTGGAATGAAAACTCTGAGTCTAAAGTTTTATACAGGAAAGTCAAAGGTAATCAACCAGTGAACAAAGCACACAAAAAAAGAACAGAGTAAACAGATTTAAAAAGGCAGTTTTTGATGGCCTGTGTTATACCTCTTCGTTAGAAAATAACATTGGCATTGTTGTACAATAAGGTCCTACAACTTGACCAATACTTTTCTAACTATGGGCTTAACTTTCTCCATGGTCTCTTTGCTTCTTCAAACCAGTTACTTTAAAACAATATGAAGAAATCTGGCAAACTTTAAACAAAGCTTGGATTTCTCATAATAGACCATTTTCCATTACCACCTAATCTAAACAGAATACAGACATGCTCTTCAGTGATACAACCAAACTTCTAACTCATCATAGTGGTACTATGGGCTAATTTATATTTTCTTACCTTTTTAGAGGGCAACCAACCCCATGATTAAAAAACAATTACTTCAATTTTCAGACATATTCAGTGTATGCAAGTTTCAGATCCTTATTAGCAAGCCTGAGATGACACTGAAACAGTGGTGGTAGGGAGAAACAACACCCCAAGTCATCTAGAGCCTCCCTCATTTAAGCCAATCAAAAACAGCCTATTACAAATGCTGGCTCCAGTGCACTGACTTCATTCAAACTGTTAACTCCATCAAATTATGAAATATGGATAATCTTCCACATAAAATAATATACAGTAAATACCACCCACTCTGATTCTTCATATAAAATTTCAAGTTATAATGCTGTATCAGTTTGCCCCCTTTAATCAAATTCTCCCAAAATAAAAGCTCTTGCCTCATGTACATCTGTGCTACAAAATCACACTTAATATTCAAGAACTTCAAGACACTTACCCTAGAGCCTGGAAGGAAGGAATTGAAAGTGCCCAGTGCATTGATAAGAACAGCAGCCTGGAGGCAGACTCCCCAATGTAGTGCACATTCAGGTACTCAGGCATAGGAGACGGCATGGTGAGCTAGTGTGAACAGGGATGAGGTCAATTATCTTACATCGAACACTTCGAAATGAGCACTCTTTGAAAAACTTAACTGTCAACATGACAAGTAACTATCTAACATATTAGCCAAAAAGGCAAATCTTGATATAATCCAAGTCACTGGATGTGACAGCTAAAAACAGGATTTAGAATAAATGAAAAGACCAGAGTTTCTAACAAAGCAATATTCAGATAAAGCAGAATTCCACTTAACAAATACCAACCACAACAGTATCTCGGTGTGTTTTTAAAAGTTACTTTCTGTCTTCATATCAACAATAAGTCTTTCCTTTCCTCTCTTCATTAACAGTATAACAAATTTAATTCAAGAAGCAATCCTTTATGTTAAACGTCCCTTTCATCTAGGCTTATGGGGATAACAAATTCAAATGCTTATAGGAGAGTAATGAGTGAAGTGACCTGCTGATGCCATTTGTAGAGGGCACATTCCCAGATAACGAGCATGGCTGAATTCAACACATTGAAAACATTTGAAATTCGGGCTCAGAACTACTTGCTTTTTCAATTTTTCAAAAAGTAGCTTCTATGTAAAATCTTACCATCTAATCTACAGGAAAAATAAAACGTGTCTGTGGCCATAACAGTCACAGGCTGACCTTAGATAATGCATGACCACTGTTGGAAATAAAGGTCCTATATCAGAATACTTATCAAAGCATTTTTGAAAATCTTGTTAAACAGATCTTTTATTGCTATAAATTAAATGTAATTTCATCCATAAGAAACTTCAATTTTAAAATTATTAAAATGATCAGTAATACCAAGCATAGGTGATTATATAGGGAAACAAATACATAAAACTGAAGTGAGGTGAATGTTGTTCAGTCATGTCCGACTCTTTGCAACCCCATGGACTATACAGTCCACGGAATTGTCTAGGCCAGAATACTGGAGTGGGTAGCCTTTCCCTTCTCCAGGAGATCTTCCCAACCCAGGGATCGAACCCAGGTCTCCCGCATTGCAGGTGGATTCTTCACCAGCTGAGACACCAGGGAACTGAGTACTGGCCAAATGAAGGGCAAATTGGCTGTATCTATCAACATTTTAAAACTGAGCTTATCCTATGACCTAACAACACTATTTCTAAATCTTTATTCCAAAAGGATACTTGCATATATGCACAAAAAAGCGTATACAAGGATGTCCATTTCAGTACTGCTCTTAACAGAAAAACTAAATGCTGGCTACAACCCAAATTTCTATCACTAAGGAAAGAATAATCCATGCCTACTTAGTAGGCATTAAAATTAGTAACATAAACTGAGACAGCATAGAAAAGACATTTCAGACATCTAAGCAGAAAAAATAGAAAAATAATACTGATGAACCAATATATGTTAAAAAGAGTGTACGTATATAGATACACACTTTATGTGTATTGTATATATGATAGGAGGAGATACACCACACAGTTAACAGTAGCTACCTCTGCTGAGGGACAGGTGGAAATGCCCATGTGCATTTTTCTGGGGAGTGAATATATAGCTTTTAACGGGTTCTCAAAGGTATCTATGATGCCAAACAGATCAAAGCTTTTCATTGAAATGATACCTAAGTTTTCTGGAAATGTTAGCTAAAAATGCAAAAAATATTAATTTCCTTTGTTCAGTGTTAGCCATAAGTGGTTTGTCTACTTACAAAATGGTGTCAAGTAATAAAACAGGACAATCAACAGCTGAAATTTCACATGTGAAAAGATAATTTTTTAAAATGTTTGAGAAATGTTTACTATAGCAATAAACTAAAATATCATTCCTTGAGAGAATTATAATAAGTAGATATTAAGCATCATAAATTTAATTGTTAGGATGCAACTGTTTCCACACATAAGTATATAAAAAACAAATTGGAAACTATCACACATTTTCATACTGCCTATGGTGAGTAGGAAAAAAAAAACAACCCTGAAAAGTCAGGGAAATTACCAAAGATTTCTAGTTTTAAGGGTAGGATTAGGGTGCAAAAACAAGACAACCCTTTGCTAAGTAGTTTAAAATCATTCTAAAACAAATGAAATACTTACAATATGTAAAAACTGGATATTAGGGCTAAAAGATACAGATGCATCCTGATTTACACAATAGTGGTGGCAATGTTGAAAACTCTGTTGCTCTAATCGTGAAACTGACACCACTTGCAATATACACGAGAGCCTGTTACTCAAAAGACTGCCACATTGTACTATTTTATAGAGAAAAAATGGCTTGGAATTTATCTGTTTTACATACATAATTTTCTTAAAGCCAAGATAAACCTCCAGCATTATATCAAGGCCAATTCTAGAAAGAAAAATGTTTTAATTTCCCCAAGTCATCTGTCCAAAACAAATTTTTGAAGGATAACCCTGATTATTCTCACTGCCTGTTCCTCTAGCCCCCATAACATTTTTTCTTGTAAAGTACAAATAAAGCATTTCTGATTTTTTCATGTAAATTAACTTTGGAAAAATGTTCCATAAAGACTAGTTTCCCTGATACATTTGTCAACTATATCAAATTACAGCCACAATTATTTAAATGTGACTTTTCTCTGAGTCATTTCTACCAAGCCATATTTTGTAGGAATAAATTTTATCATACGCAGCTTTGATCAGTGTTAGATTTTTTTTTTTTTTGGCTGCACCGCACAGCATGTGGGATCTTAGTTTCAGGAAGGGACGGAACGCACGTGACCAACCTGTAGTGGAAGCGCAGAGTCTTAACCACTGGACCACCAGAGAAGTCCCCGGCCAGGGTTAGATTTATTTTGTGTTCACTATTTCTGCCAGTAGCACACATATCTATTTGATAACTGTATATATTTTCATAAGAAGCCCATGGAAATTTATAATCTCCAGTAAAGTTATGAGCAACTACCCTCAGGTAGTCCAGGACTGCTATGCTATGCACTGCTAACTAGGAGTTCTTAAGCACTTTCAATCACTTGCATATGATTTGCTAACAGTCCTCAGGGTGGGCAGAGCAAAGATAAACAGAGGGATCAAAACAGCAGAATTTTAACGAAGGGTCTCAGTGTCTCAATGGTCAGCCTCCCTATAGCTGTAGTTCGAATATTATCTGAATGACAAATCAAATGCCAGATGTTATTTTCTAATATTCTACATGTACTGTTTCTAGTATTCTACATGTATTGTTTCCATCATAAATATATTTAAGGAAGCAAAAAAGAAATTACAGATGTACCTTCTCCAAATGGTTAAAGTGTAAAAAGTTAAAAACCAAAAATTAAATAGTTTTAACCTTCTTAAAATGAGGCGGAGAGCTAGCTAACTGAGGCATTATATAATTAATTGTGTTCTTTGCAGTTAACTTGGTAAAAGCAGAAAATCTGGGTCTTAAGATACTGATTTACACTAAAGCAGTAGTAGCTAGGCACTGAATAAAACCAGTGGATTCCATACATGATGAACACCAATACTTAAGAACACTACCATCAACAAACTATGTCTAACAGAGTCTAAACGAAAAAAAATCATGTCCAAATGTCCTAAAAGCTAGCTTTTATAATCTTAAACACATTAATTAATATTATGAGTACTATATAAACAGGATGTTTTATTGAGCTGTTATTTTATGTTTTAGCTGCTGTTTTGAATCCTATTTGGGGTATCTCTGAGTTTAAAAGCACAACAAATATATTTTGACTTCTGAAAGGACAATTAAAATCAAAATGGTCACACAACATAAAAATTATGAAATATATATACATATAGAAATACCCTGAAAGCTACATGTGAATCGCTGAGAAGTGGCCCCTCTTTTTCGATGTAATTTATGCTTGAGTCTCCAGCAATTAGGTGTACGTTTCCTTCCATGCCCTCTCCTGAGCTCTGACAGGCTGTGCTTTCTCCAGGATTCAAAGCTTTTGCGAGAGTGTCAAATGCCCTATAAGGAGACATCAGAAGCTGTGAGCTTGGCCAATCTCCACAATAAAATGAGAATTCTATATAAAATTCGGAAATTAAGATTTAGGCCTTAAAAACTGTTTAGAAAATAGAACTTTGGTATATCACTGAGCATTCTATATCAGTGATGTCTCTGACTCACTCTCCAAAAGTAACAAATTAAACTTCAAATGTATAGTATGAAAAACTTTACTATTAATATATTTTACCAGAGAATTAGTCTTTTTTAAAAACTTACATGATTTAAGGGGAGAAAAATTCTTACGCTTCCTTTTACAAGTTAAATATTTGATACAACAAGGTATCAGGCCATTTATTTTACATACAGAAGTTATTTAGAAGAACAAGGGCAAGAACTTCAGTTGACTTTATTTTACACAACACAAAGTTAGGTTTTTAATTTTATTTTAAAATGCAGAGAATACTCTAAACTTATGACAACACAGCTATATCTGAACTATAAGAATCTGAGATTAGGATGGCAAATAATTAATATTAGTAAATAACTAGCCAAAATAGCTCCCTGTATTTTTCAGTGAGAGCGCTTCCACAGTTCTTTAAAACCTCATGTTCAACAAAGTACTTAGTGAGATTCTTAAATGCAGTTCCTTCAATATTTTAGAAGAAGAACAGAGTGTGAAAAAAGCCTGAAAAAAGTTGGTTTCTACGTATTAATAGCAAAAGAATGAAAAGTAGAATTCTGATACAAGTTTCCTGAAGTGTAAACTTAAAACTATAATGGATTCAACCCAATTTTTAAAACCTATTTTCATCACCAGAAATTGGTGGAGGAAATGAAAAATGACTGCTTAGTAAGATGTATGTTAAACTTTAAATACATAGAATATAAAATCTGGCAACTAAAACATCTGAAAAATCAGACCCAAATTATCATCTTTATTGGAAAAAAAAAAAAAAACTCCTGAATTTTGACTATATTTCTAATCTTATCATATTTACTTATTGCTCATTATTTACAATGTAACCTGCTGGACATCATTTTATAGTGAACAGATTTTTTCAATGAAAATTTACTTATGACTTAAATTTTCTAAGTTTAATAGAAATAATTGTTTTTTGAAACTTCTGTAAATAATATTTAACATAACAATATTTTTTAAGAGATAATAAAGGACAATTGGCAAAGGGACACATGCTCAAAACAGATCTTACCTTGAAACATCACCGTTAGTCTGCATTTCTTGATGAAATTCACACAAAGAGGTATAAGAAGTATCACCATTGCTTAAGCTTTCAATCATAGACACTTCATTACTATTTGGAGCAGGATCTTTAGTTTTTCCAAGGTTTGCTAATGATGTAACCACACTGGCCAATGTACTTAAATCTCCCTGACATGATACAGCCTTTAAAAAAAAAAATTAAAATTCTGCAAATTGGTATCAGTTAACATTTCAATCTTAAATATCGAATCCTAGAATGTGAAATGCCAAAAGAAAAGTATATGAAGATAAATGAAATCTAGAAAATAAAATCAAAGAGCTCTGAGCTTTTAGAAACTTGAGGGAACAAGTTTAAAAATATCAGGCACATTCCTAGGAAATATTAATATTTACACAGGTGACTTTAAACTAAAAACTGTACATAATGGCCATCTATCCACATAACAATTGCTTTTATTAAAAAGGTATTTCCTGCCCCAGGTCTTAGTTGTGGCCCGTGGTATCTAATTCCCTGACTAGGGATCGAACCAGGACTACCAGGCAAGTCCTGTAACAGTTGCCTTCCCTATAAAAGGATATTAAATTAGATGAACTTTCAAGATCTTCCAGCATTAAAATTTTGATATTGCTGTAATTTCCAAAACTTATTATGCAAACCTGAAAGTTGCATAGGATAAAATTAATGTTTTATTAAGGAATAGAGAAAAAAAAGAGAAGTGTATTACTGAACAGACTTCCAGGATGCCAAGTTTTACCAGCCACTGTGTTAAATGTGTTAAACATTAAGCACTCTGTAGCTGGAAAGTCCCTCTACATTATTTAGGAGACTGGGCTTTTGTTATATATTGCATGTTTTCCTATTTGTCACCAGTTTTTATTTTTGTTAATGTGTACATTCTTTATGCATGAACTAGCCACAATTCTTTTATGAGAAAATCTGCTCAACTCTCTGACTACCCAGAAATATAATCTGTACAGAAAAAGCAGATGGATGGTTGATTTTTCTTCCTTTTATCAATTTCAGAGCAATGAATCAATGCCCAAGCAACTTATGATGAAAGGTGAATTTTGAGTATCATTTTAAATTCATATTTTTAGATATTTTACTCATTAGTCATTCTTTCATAAATGCTCAAATCATTCCACCCTCATCAAATGAAAGGCTCTTCACTTGCCTTCTATGACTTCTAATAGGTCCATAGATATTTAAAATTTTTCATTATACCTTTATGGTTTTTTAGTGATAATGATTACTCCTAAGAGAATACACATTTCCTTGAATTTTTCTATATCAATTCTTTAGTTTATGTGAAACTGATTTCAGTGAATGCATAGACAAAATAGTTTCTGTGCTCTCCCCAAACTAAAGAAATGGTCCCAGAATTATGTACTGAGCAATCCACCAGTTACTGAGTTTCTTACATGATTGCGACCTTTGTATGTATTTTATGTAATCCACACAACAATCCTGTGAAATTGGAATCACTGTCCCTGTATTACTGATAAGAAGAATTACTCATTGTCACTTTAGCAGTAAGTAGCAGAGGCAGGAAGGAAAGTCAGACCGGTCTGACAGGAAAGCCTGTGCTCCTAACCCCTGCTCCTGCCTTCATATATACATGTAAAAGGAGCTGACATTTTTAGGTGTTTTAATTTTCAACTAAAACATTTATATATTCTCTTCCATTTCATAACATGTCTATCTAGACAGGTGCTTAATGTGGAAAGGACTTACATTGTAGCTTGACAGCTTTGGGACCATTTGTCAGAAACTAACCAAACAAGGTTGTTAACACAATTTAATATAAAGACATTTAGAGAAGTACAGTGTCTGGGCAAGTATTACAAAAATTTTCAACAAAACTTAGTTCTCTTCCTTCCCTAAAGAAGTTAGTATGTCAGTGAAGTTGTAACTACCATTCTAAGCACAAATCATGTAGATAACGCTAAGTGAAGTCTTGAATGTAATTCCAAAATATATGGCAAGATACCAAATCTCCATAATTAATAACAATATGCTAAAGCCCACCCTGTAAGGCAGACACTCTTATTATCCCTTATTTTATAGATGAGGAAGGACACTGAAGCACTAAGGTCAAATATCTTGCCCAAGGTTATGCAGCTAGTAAGTGGCAGATGAAATTTGATTCCAGAGCACAAGAATTAAGATTGCCTTGAAGTATCAAACAAAAAACAACACAAATCTGGCCATATACAGAATAAATAATCTCATAGGGCATATGAAACCAGATTACATTACAGGTTAAGAGAAACACCAGTTAACAGGCTCTCTGAAATCTGCCTTCAGGAACAATGTTTGTTTTCAGTTCTTATAAGGGGCTTTCAAACACTACGGAATTCCACATGCTCGATCTAAACAAGCAAATTTTTTTTCTTTCAGACCTCTTGCTCAATAAAGAGCTGCTCCAAATCTCTAAGGGGACCCAGATGACTTGGATACATAGCATGAGAGCTCATGCAATTCTGTTCCTACTCTTGATTCAAGTCAGTGTTTTAAGTGAGGTGTGTGAAGAATTTCTCTTCACCTGAAATATTTTAAATATCAACATTTTAACACTAAAAAGTTTGTAGGAGAACACAAAAGGAATATAAAGAATTTTATACTTATTATACATTTCTATATCTGAGGACTTTTAAGATGAAAGAAACCCAGAAGACTTTTCCACATTGAAGCTATAGTTGGTTCTAGCGGAAAAATGAACATTTCTACTGATAAAATTAATTTATCAGGACTCACAAAACAGAGGCTGCTCCAGTGACCTGGCCCATTTTACACCACACTTACGGCAGAAAGCAAAGAACTAAAGAGCCTCTTGATGAAAATGAAAGGGGAGAGTGAAAAAGTTGGCTTAAAGCTCAACATTCAGAAAACTAAGATCATGGAATCTGGTCCCATCACTTCATGGCCAATAGATGGGGAAACAATGAACACAGTGACAGACTTTATTTTTTGGGCTCCAAAATCACTGCAGATGGTGACTACAGCCATGAAATATAAAGACACTTGCTCCTTGGAAGAAAAGCTACGACCAACCTAGACAGCATATTAAAAAGCAGAGACATTACTTTGCCAACAAAGGTTCGTCTAGTCAGAGCTATGGTTTTTCCAGTAGTCATGTATGGATGTGCGAGTTGGACTATAAAGAAAGCTCAGAGCCAAAGAACTGATGCTTTTGAACTGCGGTGTTGGAGAAGACTCTTGAGAGTCCCTTGGACTGCAAGGAGATCCAACCAGTTCATCCTAAAGGAAATCAGTCCTGAATATTCATTGGAAGGACTCTTGCTGAAGCTCCAATACTTTGGCCACCTGATGCGAAGAACTGACTCATTGGAAAAGACCCTCATGCTGAGAAAGACTGAAGGTGGGAAAAGAAGGGGATGACAGAGATGGTTGGATGGAGTCACCAACTCAATGGACATGAGTTTGAGTAAGCTCCGGGAGTTGGTGATGAACAGGGAGGCCTGGCGTGCTGTAGTCCATGGGGTTGCAAAGATCCAGACACTTTAGTCAGACACTTCAGTTCAGTTTCAGACTGAATGCAACTTGAGTCAGTTTGCACTTAAAGGAAACATCTGTCAAAGAAACCTATCATACACCAGTAATAATCCTCCAGCTCCAGCTTTAGTGAGCTCACCTCACCCTAGACAGCAGGACCCGAGAACATTACAGGGAACCCCAAACTCTGGGCCCATCCCAACCTCTGTTTCCTTTTTGCTGCTTCAAATCCTCTATAAAACTAACTCTTGTCTAAAATTCCTCCACTAGAGTGTTCCACTGCTTATCAGCACTGTAATCTGCTCATCTTATTTTCCCTTAAATAAGGAACACTGAACTCATTACCAAATTTTTTTAGTTTTGTTATTTGATACTACCAGTTGATAATTTTCATTAAAATAAAAACAAAAATCTGTAACCCAAAATATTTAGGACCAAATCAATTGGCCAAACTGATGGAGGAGAAAAGGGAAAACTTTTATGAGCTTAAGCAATTTTAAGCTTTAAATTAATTGTACTAAACACACCTTATCTGGTGTCATCAGCATAGTTGACTCAGTTTTTATTCCAGATTGATGAATATTCACAAACATTCCTGAATCTAAAAGTCCTGCTGACCTGTAACAAATAAGTACAAATTTTAGCCTTCATTTCACTGGGAAGACAAAAAATGACCACCTACTTAATATATGTTGCTGTTGTTTTCTTTTTTTTTTTTACTATACCTTGCAGTTTCACTATCTGTTACAAAAGTTGGAGTTGCGGCTAATGGGCTTCGAAGGTCTTTTCGAATGTAGATTTTTTCTGTTGAAGCAGCACAGTTGGAAGATTTTTCTCTGGATACTTCAATGGGTTTTCTTTCACATTGAACAGCTACAAAAATGTGCCAAATTTATATCACAATGCAGAATTTATAAGCAATTATAAATGCAAGCTCTAGGTCAGCCATGTTGTTACGGGAGACATGGTTACCATAACTCTAAAGATAACCATCAATCTTTAGAAATTATTTTTCAAGTTCAACGAAGTTGCTTCAAATAGTAAAACTGGCCACTGTGCATCTCTTTTGTTCTCTTTTCTCTCCCTGCCCTAGTTGTAGCAGAAATGCAGAATTCCTACCTTTTAAAAGTTCACTGTCAAGAAGGAAAACCTGAAGTTAGGAGTCCTTTACATATCTAATATACTTAAGAGTATTAAAAAATAAAGTATTTAAACAACTGAAGACAATACTGACAGTGAGCCACAAAAAGACCCAAGTCAAATTTTTTAATTAAGGGCAGGGAGTTTTTTTTTTAATTTTTTGGTTTTTTAATTTGTACAGGGCAAGGAGATTTTTGAGCAGCAACTCAACTGCTTAGTTTTTATTTATAAAATAGAGGTTAATAAAAAAAAATAGAGGTAATAAATTTTATGGCCTTCCCTGGTAAAGCTCAGATGGTAAAGAATCTGCCTGAAATGTGGGAGACCTGGGTTTGATCCCTGGGTTGGGAAGAGCCCTTGGAGAAGGGAATGGCTAACCATTCCAGTATTCTGGCCTGGAGAATCCATGGACAGAGAGGAGCCTGGAGGGCTACTGTCCATGGAGTTGCAAGGAGTTGGATGTGACTGAGCAACTTTCAATAAATTTTACAGCAATTTTATTTCATGATACTTAGGAGACAGTATACTGAAGTTGTTAAATGTACGTTTTCTGAGAAAAACAAGACTGCCAAGATGCAAATCCAAGTTCTGCCACTTATTAGTTATGTGACCTTGGGCAAGTTTCTAAATTTCCTCTGTTCACACAAACGTAAAATGGCTAACAGTAGTATCTACTGACAATTCTGATGTGAGAACAAATAAGTTAACTTATATGCTATACACAGAGTAAAGCACAATGAGAGCTCAATCAATACTAAGGTAATGACAGAAGCTAGTACTGTCATTACCTTATTAACCACTTTAGTATTAATAGTTTGGTGAAAAACTAAATTTTTTAAAAAAAATTATTATTACCAGATCCAAACTAAAATTACATGCCTGGCATTATAGGCATTCAGTTAAGATCTGTTGAACATACAAAAAATACACATTCACATATTTCTATATTTTTGTTGGAAAACTTTAAATTAAAAACGATATATATTTGACATATTTTAACATGTAATTTCTAGGAGTTTGCCTGAATTCTTAAAAGTATTTTCTCCTTAAAAGCTAATACATACAGTCTTGTTTCATTCCAAACGCAATACATCTTTGTAACCTGCAGTATTGACAGCGATTTCGATGGTGTTTATTAATAATACAGTCCTTTGATCCTCGACATGAATAAACTAAATTTTTTCGGATACTTCTTTTAAAAAATCCTTTGCAGCCTTCACAAGTTACTGCTCCATAATGACGCCCTAGAAACAAATGTTCAAGAAAATACAAAAGTCACATTTTTTCAGAACTGAAATGAAGTAGGCCCGCCCACATCTACCCTTAAAGCATGAGCTGAAACTGAGATTTCTGAATTTATGACATGATTTTTTTTTTTTTTACGAACTACCAGAGAATGACACAAACAATTCTCCGATAAAATATACTACACAATATGAGATTTTGAATTTTGTAAAGTACTTTTAACAATGACATGGAAAATTTGGGAAAGAGAAGAAACAAAATCACCCATAACCCATGATATAAAAACTACTTTCACTTCTGAGATCACTTACAAAGGACAATTCTATTATATACTATTTAAGGGTTTCCCTGCTGGCTTAGTGGTAAAGAAAAGTGAAGTCGCTCAGTCGTGTCCAACTCTTTGTGACCCGTGGACTGTAGCCCACCAAGCTCCTCCGTCCATGGGATTCTCCAGGCAAGAATACTGGAGTGGGGTGCCATTTCCTTCTCCACCTGCCAATGCAAAAGATGCAGGTTTGATGCCCAGGTTGAGAAGATCCCTTGGAGTAGGAAATGGCAACCTACTCTAGTATTCTTGCCTGGGACATCCCATGGACAGAGGAACCTGGAGGGCTATAGTCCATGGGGTCCAAAGAGCTGGACATGACTTAGCAACTTAACAACAAAAATATACTTTATAAAGCTATTTTATTCTGAAAACTATGCTCTAAAAAAAGGATATAATGTCAGTTAGTATTTGAAATCTAATCATCCTTCCTCATAGTGAGTCCCACCTTTAAATTTCTGGAGAAATCTGTTACACTTTGATAAACTTATCATTTTCACAAACCATATCCTTCGCATAAAAACTATTAACAAACTGAACATACTCCAGGAAAAGCTCTAGTACAAGTTTTGTAATGAAGCTATGGGAAAGATAAAAATGATGAAGGAAAACAAGCTGGGCCCTTAAACTTATCTCACTGGTACTTATGAATATATATGAATAAATATGGGTATGTATTTCTGGGCATGAAGGAACAATGGCCAGAACTAAAACGGTGTAAACCTGAGAACTAAAAACAGGCCTGGAGAAATGTCTGCTCAACTATGCAGAGCATTTCATCAGGGTTCACCAGAGCTTTTCCACCTCAGTAATCTATTACTCTGTATTCCTAGAATGAGAACAAGGCTCAACAGGCAGATTAATAATCTAATGTTATATGTTATTAAGGATCACAACTAATTTTTAAGCAAAACTTTTGACAAAACTGGTTTCACATTCAGAAAAATTTCCACATGTTCAGTTTACTTTCAAAAAAGTGAAACTGCCTTTCATAATTCTTTGAAATATGCATTTTATGTCATTGCAAGATCACATTAAACTGCAGTGAAATAAAAAACCTTCAGGTGAATAAAAAGCTCTGGGGGAAAATCAGTTAAATTTCATAGGCTACAAATATGAACCATAAAAACAACAGGTTCCTTTATTTTACTTTTTACTTTCAGTAGAAGAAATGCAGTAGTAAGGCAGTTATTTTAACAACACAACAAATATAGCAGGTTATTTGTAGTATTACCTGATGCTTTGTCTCCACATACTACGCAAAGATCAAAAACCTTATTTGGTCCTTGTTCTGAGGAAGAATTATCTGTTAAGAACTAAAGAAACCCCCCCAAACAAACAAACAAACAAGAAAACAATAATTTGTTGTTACTCAGTAATACTCTTATGTAAAAAATTAAAAGAACTTTCATATTACTTTTTGCTTTCTTTTTTGTAAGTTATTCTGAAACTTTGAACTCTATTATTATGCATGTATCAATTAAACTATTCTTAATTTTCTTTACATAAAGATTAAAATTTCAATGTTATAGAAAGTACAGACAGAAATAATACCTTTTTGGTTTGTTCCATAACAATTCATTAAAGTAAAAAGGGTCTTAAACACACAAATACATGAGTATATTTTTCACTGTATCTCACCCACAAAGTATTCACTATTCATACGGATCACATCAAATTACTGTAGAAGTTATCTGTCCTATTGTGACATTTGTCTTTGAATAACTCAGAACATTTCCCCATAGAATGATATGACTAAAATAAGCTATAATAGCATAAAAAGAGAAATCTAATTTTTTTAAATATAAAAAGGTTATGAAGAAAAAAGAAATCTGTTGAAGCATTTACTTTAACTATGGAACATGACTGATGTACAAAGGTATAAACTTTTCATTCAGCTGTCTAAGGATTGGGTTAGGTGCAGAGGTTGAGAACACGGACTCTGGAGTCTGTTAATGACAGCAAATTATTAGGGACTAGATGGAGTGGCCTTGGGCAAATTACTAAACTCTTTAAACTATATTAAGAGCTCATCACTAGGTACAGCTAATATAATACAAAGAAATACTAGTTTCTTCTTTTAGGTTTATCCTTCAGTCTGTCATTTTCTTTCAATCTTTTGAAATGTGAACAAATTAAATTCAAGCTTCAAAATGGTAAAAACCTACCCCTGCTTTAAAACAGCTCACAAAATAATCCTCTACTTTGACTCTTCCTTCTCTTAGGGGTGTGAATGCCTTCATGAACAATTCTGATTTTAAAAACTTTAAATAGTCATTAAAATAGCTATCCCAGGGAATTCCTTGGTGGTCCAGTGGTTAGGACTCTGTGCTTTCACTGCTGAGGGTCTGCGTTTGACCCCTGGTTGAGTAACTAAGATCCTGCATGCCATGCAGCAAGGCCAAAAAAATTTTTCAAAAATAAAACAGCTGTCCCTTACTATGTTACAGTAGTATAATTTCTTCTTATATCACCATAAAAATCAGTCTTCAGTGAAAACTTAAAAACAATTTCTGGTATTAGATATCCTTTGAAAACATCTCTGACAAACATCTATCTTTTCAAAAATAGCATATCTACTGCAAACAGTGCTAATCTTTTATTTGTTAATTTCCTAAGGGTGGAAGAGACACTGAGGTTAATGGGCCTGCCCACATCCCATCTTAGGTCACTAGAACAGAAATCAAATCTTGGCCCAGGGGAATTCCATCCTATACCTGTTTCTCTTTCATTGCTCTTAGAGATGCAAAGTACTGATATTATTTTTATTTTTTAAATAAAGAAAACCTTTCAAAAAGATTAACTTCAAAGAAATCTGATATACACCTTTTCAGCCAACCGATGTCACCAGTCATAAATATGATGATAGGAAGTACCCTTGGAATGATGTGATGAAAACGGCACTTAACGTCTGCTAACTACTCCCCCAAACCCACAACCCCAGTCTAACCATGAAAAAAACATCAGACCAAGTCCCACAGTAAGGCAATTTATAATATACCTGACCAGCATAACTTAAAACTATCAAAGTCACCAAATGTAAGGAAAGTCACAGATAAGAGGAGTCAAAGGAAACGCAACAAATGTACTATAATTTGGTATCCTGGAACAGACAGACGTTAGGTAAGAATTAGGGAAAGCTATGGAATTTAGCTAATGTATAAATACTACCGGTTCATTATTTATAATAAATATATCACACTAATGTAGAATGTTAGTAAGTAATTGTGTGTTGGGCGATTATATGGGAACTCTCTATACTAAATGCTCAGTATTTCTGTAAATACAAAACTGTTCTTAAGAAAATCAAGCCTGTTTATGAAAAAAAAAAAAATAAAGAAATTAGGGTATGGATAATGCCAAACATTTTTTTAGTGACTTCTTTCTAATAACTTTATATATTTTATCCATTTTCTACATTAACTGTTTTTAAAAGTAATATAAAATTGTGTAATTGGAAGAATAATAGAATCTATGAGGATATATAGGCATAATTTTGTATCTTACGAATTTGGAGCTTTTCAATTCTAAAAGGAATTTTTCTTTTAGCTTTTCATCACAAAATATGGAATCCAATTTTAAGTTAGTACCCTCACCAAAGCTTCTGGAGGCCAACTTAAGGGTTCACTGTTTTTATATTCAAACATAGCAACCAGTGGTAAAAACAGCAGCTACGTAATTGTATAAAAGCCTTAGCTGGCTCTTTGAAGAATAATATATAACTAGCAAAAATAAAAAACAATGTAAAGTTAATTCACAGTACTGACTGAGTTCCAGCGTTAGAGCATCCCATAGGCTAGACTGCTTACTACATTAGTGAAGATGTATGACAAAAGGGAAGCAAAGGCCACAAAGCTGCTAGCTATAATATGGACTTCTTGATCTGGCAGCTGCTTGTTCACAACAGAGGCATCTTGGTCTTGGAAACTGCAGTCACAGAATTCTATAGATGCTCCTGATTTGGAAGTTTCCTAACTGCAAAAGCAGAAGGTCACCTAGAATCAAGTTCTGAAGCAGGCTCCCATAGTTATTCTTGGAAACCTGACCTACAAGTGTTCCTTCAGCCTTTCTATCAGTACTTTGAGCTCTCTACATTCTTTGTTAAATTCCTTCCTGCCCAAACCAGCCAGAGCGGATCTTACTATATGCCACTAAAAACCCACCAAAATATACGCTGTGAGCATGTGTGAGGAAAAGTATAGTGGCCCATAGGAGAAGGTAGCACCTAATTTTATACAAGATCTTTTCCTACTGAACATGCAGGATATAAAGTCTTAATGTCAGGACTTATTTTATGATATGCTTTTTCTTTTTTTCAAGGATAAGATTTAAGAGAAACTCTGAATTTACCTGGAGCTGTTGTGTAGACAAATCAGGAGTTGTAAAAAATAACTGGTTGACACCTGCTGCATCTGGGGTCGTGAAGAAAACTTTTCCTGGAGTAGAGTCTTGCCTGGCCAGAATGACTTTGTTTGGAGTAGAGCCATCGTGATTTGTCAGAATGAACTGTTTGCCTTGGGTATTATGATCAAGTGCTGTCACAATCTGGATTTTCTGGCCAGTAGGCTGCTCTGTAACAATCTAATACAATCATGTCATTAGTAATTAAGTCAATTTAATCTTTTTCCTTCTCTAAGGACAATTTTTCTCATTTCTTCAGACAAAGCTAGACTAGAAAGCATACCATTACATACATAGATTCAATGTAATACACATAACATACATACCATTTAATCTAGCAATTCTACTTCGATGACATCCTACCCTACAGAAATAAACAAATGTGTAAATAAAGCTACAATAGTAAGAACACTTGGACTTGACTATTTTGATTCCTTCCCTTCCCCTCCTTTCTACCTTTCATATACATAAACATATACTGGGTATATTCTATTTGCCAATCGCTGTTTGTTCTGGGTCCCTGGATATAATAATAAACAAAACAAAATTTTTATTCTCATAAAGCTTTAACTTTAGTGAGGAAAGGCAGATAAAAAACAAGCAAATAATATTGTCAGGTGGTATTATGTGTTACAAAGTAAAATAAAGCAGGGTAAGCTGGGGGTTATTAATGGAATGAGAGTGACGAGGAGATAATATCTCAGCACAGACCTGAGTGAAGGAACAGACCAAGGCTTAGGACTAGCTAGGGGAAATGCATCCCTAGTAGAGGAAGCAGCCTGTGGGGCAGGAAGACTGTATTTGATATTGCTGAGGCAAGAGACACAGCAAGAGAGCTGTGTGAATGAAACTGGATGGGAGAGAGATTTATGATAGGAAGTGGGATATGAGAAACAAAAAGGGCCAAACTGAAAAGGGTCTTGTAGGCCATACAACATCTGATTTCCTCCTGGATGACATGGAGATCCACTAAAGGGCTTATAGAGCAGAGACGTGGCAGGATGTTTTGCCAACAGCATCTTTCTAGATTTAGTGTAAAGATCAGACTGTGAATGTTTAAGAGCAGAATTAAGGGAGACCAGAAAGGAAGCTAGCGCACAAACACTGGCAGCACCTGGGCACTGTATACAGGCAGAGACACAGGCCAAGACCAGGGCAGTAGCCACGCTAGCGGTAAAAAGCGGTCTGGGATATTTTATAGAGGGAGAGGCGACAAGATACGCTGCTGGACTGGATATGGAATATGAGGAGAGAAGAGTCGAGGATGATTATGAAATTTTGGCCTGACCAATTAGGACAGAACTGTCATTTACTGAGACAGAGCAGTCTGGAGAAGAAAAAGTTCATGAATAAAAAGAATAGCCTAGCATTGAGGGTTTTCGTTGTAGCTTAGCAAATATTTTACGGAAAAAAACTCATTAAGCCAATTAAATTCCCTGAATTCAATTTTAAAATGGCAAAGCTGATTTGTTTCCAAGTTTTTCCCATTTCTCTGAAATTATTTTCAAGACTATTTTTTACTTTTTCTGGCTCTCTAAGCAGCCCCACGGTGGTCGACAAGAACCAGCGCCTCACGAAAGGAGGCAAAAAGAGAGCCAAGAAGAAAGTGGCTGACCCAGTTTCTAAATAAGATTGGTATGATGTGAAAGCACCAGCTATGTTCAATATAAGGAATACTGGGAAAACACTGTTCCCAAGAACTCAAGGAACCAAAATCACATCTGATGGCCTCAAAGATTATGTTTTTGAAGTGAGTCTTGCTAATCTGCAGAGTGATGAAGTAACATTTAGAAAATTCAAGCCAATTATTGAGAATGTTCAGGGCAAAAACTGCCTGACTAATTTCCATGGCATGGATCTTATCCGTAATGTTGTATTCCATGGTCAAAAAGCGGTAAACCATGATTGAAGCTCATGTTGATGTCAAGACTACCGATGGTTACTTGCTTCATCTGTTCCGTGTGGTAACTAACAAATGCAACCATCAGATTTGGAAAACCTTTTACGCTCAGCACTAGCAGGTATGCCAGATCCCCAAGAAGATGATAAAAATAATGACCTGAGAGGTGCAGATGAATGACTTGAAAGAGGCGGTCAATAAATTGGTTTCAGATAGCACTGGAAAAGACTTGCCAATCTATTTATCCACTCCATGATGTCTTCATTAGAAAAGCAAAAAATGCTAAAGGAGCCCAAGTTTGAATTGGGAAAACTCATGAAGCTACATGGTAAAGGTAGTAGTTCTGGAAAAGCTACTGGGGATGAGACAGGTGCTAAAGTTAAATGAGTTGGTGAATATGAGCCACCAGTCCAAGAATCTGTTTAAAATGTGTACTTTTAATGATGACAAAAGATCTTACTTGTGGTAGAAAAAAAAGACAACTGTTTTCTGCACAAAATTTACAGCACAGTTCTGAATCACTAATTAGTTTTTGTCTAGAGCACACTGTATTGATTATGGCTACTACCAATTTGAGTTTCCGTTGACGACCAGTATTTCTACCATGCCCTATTTTCCTGGCTGCAGTCTTAACTGTTTTGTTTTGCATAGGTTATTTCTACCAAGTCTAGTCTCCATCCTCCCCACTAACAATTCCTGCAATTTTCAATGATACCTATAAGAGGTTTCAGTTCATCTGTAATTTTACCATGTAAAGTTTATGCTGTTATACATTTCATTTTAGAATATTCCTATCAGAAATATTAATTGTAAACTGAATAAAAATCTAATGGCTCACATTTATTTCTTAGAGACAAGAGCATCAGGTACATGCAGGGTCCAACTGTTACTGCCTGGAAACACTTTGCTTAGATGGGTAAAAGTATGTTTACTGCCGCACAATAATTATAATTAGAAACTGAAGTGATCCAAGTAGCCTTCAATAAAGAAGAGTAAATAGATTATGGAAACAGTTCTCAGGTCTTAGGATTTCTTTACATGCCTAAATAAATAAATAAAAATCACTGAGAGCCCAAACAGCTTTTATTTACATAGGTTGTATCTATTGATATTTACCATATTGAAATTCAAATAGAAAAAATTTAAAATATTATTTCATTTTAAAATAACTCATTAAATATTAACATATTTATTTAATGAAAAATAAGTACATTTTCCAAACAAACAAAAAAATTAGTGGAGGACAGAGGCACTGATTTACATTTTTGCAAACAGATTCAATGTCTGGCTTAATAGAAGCTGGATGCTCATACGTGCCTGTGCATTCAATCTGCTGCAAAGGCTGTTTTGGTTAAAAGAAAGAAAGAAAATCCAGCCTTATATTTTTTGGGTAAAAAGGGGAAGAATATCTTAATTGCTTCTTCAAATTGTGTAAACTGTTCTTTGATATGACAACAAAACTTGAAAAGTGATAGCTTTTTAGAGGTTAGTTGCAATGTAGAATCAGAAACTACTGGGTTGGTCAAAAAGTTCATTTGGGTTTTTCTGTAAGATGATACAAGAGACTCGAACTAACTTCTTGGCCAACCAATATATTAAAATCTCTTGGTCTATCCTGCAATGTGAATCCTTCACTTATGAGTGATTTTGTTACATCATGCACTGGTCATTTGGAAAACGCTGGTTCAATGAGTTATGCACACCTTTTAAATTGTGACATATTTTAACATATCATGTAACGGGTAGTCTCTGGAAAATTACACCACATATTTGTGAGAGAATTATAGTGAGAAGACAAACAGCATTTTAGTACTATTATGAGAATGGTTTGGACCTTGCTGATTCTGAGTCCCTAGATGATATTTTGAAAACCTCTGGACTATGGAACTTCTTACTAGAACACAACTATTTATATGATATAGATCTCCTTCTAATGGTCCAGTAAACCTCAGATTTCGAACCCTCCAGAAACAGTCTCTGACTAGATCCTCACACCCCACAACTCTTCATTTGCTGTTTTTCTTCCATGTTCCCAATTCCCAATTACACTCTACACAATTACCTATCATAGCACTGAACATATTCTATTTTTATTGTCCAATTATTCAAGCATCTCTCACTAGATCAAAGTGAACTGAAATCAGTTCAGTTCAGTTGCTCAGTCGTATCCGACTCTTTGCAACCCCATGAACTGCAGCAAGTCAGGCCTCCCTGTCCATCACCAACTCCCGGAGTCCACCCAAACTCATGTCCATTGAGTTGGTGATGTCATCCAGCCATCTCATCTTTTTTCGTCCCCTTCTCCTCCTGCCCTCAATCTTTCCCAGCACCAGGGTCTTTACAAATCAGTCAGCTCTTCACGTCAGGTGGCCAAAGTACTGGAGTTTCAGCTTCAACATTAGTCCTTTCAGTGAACACCCAGGACTGATCTCCTTTAGGATGGACTGGCTGGATCTCCTTGCAGTCCAAGGGACTCTCAAGAGTCTTCTCCAACACCACAGTTCAAAAGCATCAATTCTTCAGCGCTCAGCTTTCTTTATAGTCCAACTCTCACATCCATATATGACTACTCGAAAAACCACAGCCTTAACTAGATGGACCTTTGTTGACAAAGTAATGTCTCTGCTTTTTAATATGCTGTCTAGGTTGGTCATTGGAGAAGGACATGGCAACCCACTCCAGTACTCTTGCCTGGAGAATTCCGTGGACAGAGGAGCCTGGTAGGCTGCTGTCCATGAGGTCGCACAGAGTCAGACACGACTAACTTAGCAGCAGCAGCAGCAGGTTGGTGGCCATAACTTTCCTTCCAAGGAGTAAGCGTCTTTTAATTTCATGGCTGCAATCACCATCTACAATGATTTTGGAGCCCCCAAAAAATAAAGTCAGACACTGTTTCCCCATCTATTTGCCATGAAGTGATGGGACCAGATGCCATGATCTTAGTTTTCTGAATGTTGAGCTTTAAGCCAACTTTTTCACTCTCCTCTTTCACTTTCATCAAGAGGCTCCTCAGTTCTTCTTCGCTTTCTGCCATAAGGGTGGTGTCATTTGCATATTATTGATATTTCTCCGGGCAATCTTGATTCCAACAATCAAGGGTATCTTTTATCTCTGTGCCACCAAAACCTAGCAAACTTATTTGTATAAATCAGTTTGGTTAAGCAGTTAATGAACAGTAAATAAGACATACCTCTCCCATTTGTTGTTCGATAATTTGATGTGCAATTTCTTCTATGGATGCCATGATTTGATTACCAAAAATAATCCTGCCAAAAATAAAAAGATGCTTTTTCACAATTATACCCACAAAACACATTAACTGAAGAATTTACAAATGAAATTATATGATAGCTAGGATTTGCTTCAAAATATTCTGGTTGTGGGAAGAGGGAGAGGGTAGAGGTGGGAAGGAATAAACAACTGAAGATTGGCTGTGTGTTGACAATTATCAAAGACTGCTGACGCTTATACAAGAGTTCATAAAACTATTCTCTTTTACAAATTTTGAAAATGTCTATTAAAAAAAACTTATTCAATACCAAACAATTTCACTTTTCAAAGTTACTGAAGACTAAACCACAGACCTTCGATATAGTTCAGGAATGGTTTATTAATTAAAGAAAGTCAATCCAGTCTATAAACAAATACATCACTGAAGCCATTTAACATACTTTTTAATCAGTATACTGTAAAAGCTGACAAAATATTCATTCAGAAGACTAGAAGATTTCTCCATAATTTTGTGATTGTTCTTACGTGGTAAGTTTAATTTGAATTTTAACATAAAACTCTTCAAAGAGATTTGAGAGTCAGTAAGATTAACAGATTGACTTTGACATTTGTTTTTTCTCTATATCAGGTAGTCAAGAATACAAAAATCATTTGACTTTATCATATACCATTATAAATTGACTAATATTCTATAATTATAATATTAATCACCAAACTGTTTTAATTACTTGTCTTTCAATCACTTTTAAAACCTTAAATGTTTCAATTACTTGTTCTAAAAGCAATATATAGTATTTAATCACTCAACTATCTCCCACTTGAAAAGTAGTGCCAGTTAAGTGTCCTCAACCTCTCTGAAACCCAACCAAGGAGACGGTTACTGGCAAAGCCTGTGTGATCTAGGTCCATGATGGAACACGAATCCTCCCAAACTCTGCTCCATTTTGGCGGGGGGTCGGGGGGACAGGGTGTCATTCTTCCTTTTTTGGGGAAAGGTAACATGTTCAAAACAGAACAGCCCTATTGATCCACCCAGTATTCCAGAGTTCCAGAATTCCAATAGCCTTCATTCATTTCATCCCATTTATGTCCCCTTCAGTTCATGCTGGCAGACATTTCTGCTGGCGTGAATTCTCAGAAATCTTTGTTGCCTCCTATGCAATTCATGTGGGTTCATGCCACCAGACAAGAGAGTCCTGTACAGAGCTCTTGTGGGTAACTGCATCTCTAGTCCCACTATGCGCTCTATGTAGATCTCAAGGACACTGTGAATGCAGTCTTTTGAACAAGGCCGCTTACTTTTCCTACATGAAAAACTCTTCCTTTGAGACTTACTTAAGTGAGTTATACCAGTTTTTAATGTCATTCATTCACTTCTCTTTCAATTACATTACTTATTGAAGACTGACAGACTGTTGTCCTGTTCCTGCCGTTCTCCCAGTTTCTTGCCCTCTAGGTCCAATAACATTCACCCACTTGCTATTAATACCTTAATACTGTGGTGCCAGACTGCTCTAATGTATATACTTAACATTATTTTAGCTCTTAATGTTCTTCAAAGCCTTCCCTTTAATTACAGGATGTGAGGTGCCAATGGTTAAACCTTCTATTTTAGCCATATGTACTACTTGTAATTGTTTGAATTTATTACCATGTTGCTTCATATTGCCATGTCTCTGCTAATGGCTTCTCTCTCTACCACAACTGCCATGGAATCACTAGATCAACATGTGTTTGTTTTCCAAGACTAAACTTAACTCAAAAAAACTGAGGAAAAAAAGGATTCTTTACATATTGTTGATGTAAGTCTAAACTGAAACAACCTTCCCAGAAATTTGCGAATGTTTATCAAAGCCTTAAAACTTTTCCTACTCATTGATCCAATAATTCATGCAATATTCTTCCATTCAACAATAATTGTTGAGTGTTTACTATGAGCCAGGAAGTTTTCCAAATGTTAGGGATATATCTTTCTAAATGTCAGGGAGTATTAAAACAAGGGCTTCCCTGATAGCTCAGTTGGGAAAGAATTTGCCTGTAATGAAGGAGACCTGGATTTGATTCCTGGGTTGGGACGATCCACTGGAGAAGGGATAGGCTATACTCACTCCAGTATTCTTGGGCTTCTCTTGTGGCTTAGCTGGTAAAGAACCTGCCTGCAATGTGGGAGACCTGGGTTTGATCCCAGGGTTGGGAAGATCCCCTGGGAGAATGGAAAGGCTACCCACTCCAGTATTTTGGCCTGGATAATCCATGGACTGAATAGTAGGAGAAAAAGACAATAAATAAAATATACAAACATTCTCAAATATTAATGATGACTTCTCTAAGTGGAGATTTACAGGCCACTTATTTTCTGCTTTTTGAATGGGTATCTACTAATGGGTAATTAGAAAAGTAAACATTCCTTCATTTATAATCCACTGTATTTTGTGCCTATTTATCTTCTAAAGCACCTGGGTTTATCTGTGTAGATGATAAAAAAACTTCTAAAGTAAAAGAACTCGTAGTTTTCCTATGGACTAATTTTTTTCCAATGAACCTGTAGTGTTTAACACTGCCTGGTATTTGTATTTGAACTCAGAAAGCATCAATATTTACTGAAAGATACTTATCAGGCACTGTGTGACTACTAGACTTCACAGTGACTAAGACAGAGACAATCTCTGCTGCATGGAGCTTATATTTTAATAAGGAAACAGATTTTTAAAATTACCATGTACTAAATGCTACGAATGGAGAAGGTGATGGCACCTCACTCCAGTACTCTTGCCTGGAAAATCCCGTGGATAGAGGAGCCTGGTAGGCTGCAGTCCATGGGGTCACGAAGAATAGGACACGACTGAGCGACTTCACTTGCACTTTTCACTTTCATGCACTGGAGAAAGAAATGGCAACCCACTCCAGTGTTCTTACCTGGAGAATCCCAGGGACAGGGGAGCCTGGTGGGCTGCCGTCTATGGGGTCGCACAGAGTCAGACACGACTGAAGCGACTTAGCAGCAGCAGCAGCAAAGGCTACAAAGTAAACTAGGAAGTAGTGATAAAGAGAAAAACAGAGAAATATCGGAGGGGGTTTATGATAATAACCTCAGATATGCGGATGACACCACCCTTATGGCAGAAAGTGAAGAAGAGCTAAAAAGCCTCTTGATGAAAGTGAAAGAGGAGAGCGAAAAAGTTGGCTTAAAGCTCAACGTTCAGAAAACGAAGATCATGGCATCCGGTGCCATCACTTCATGGGAAATAGATAGGGAAACAGCGGAAACAGTGTCAGACTATTTTTTTGGGCTCCAGAATCACTGCAGATGGTGATTGCAGCCATGAAATTAAAAGACGCTTACTCCTTGGAAGAAAAGTTATGACCAACCTAGTTAGTATATTCAAAAGCAGAGACATTACTTTGCCGACTAAGGTCCATCTAGTCAAGGCTATGGTTTTTACTGTGGTCACGTATGGATGCGAGAGTTGGACTGTGAAAAAGGCTGAGCACCGAAGAATTGATGCTTTTGAACTGCGGTGTTGGAGAAGACTCTTGAGAGTCCCTTGGACTGCAAGGAGATCCAACCAGTCCATTCTGAAGGAGATCAACCCTGGGATTTCTTTGAAAGGAATGATGCTAAAGCTGAAACTCCAGTACTTTGGCCACCTCATGAGAAGAGTTGACTCATTGGAAAAGACTCTGATGCTGGGAGGGATTGGGGGCAGGAGAAGGGGACGACAGAGGATGAGATGGCTGGATGGCATCACAGACTTGATGGACGTGAGTCTGAATGAACTCCGGGAGATGGGGATGAACAGGGAGGCCTGGCGTGCTGCAGTTCATGGGGTCACAAAGAGTCGGACATGACTGAGCGACTGAACTGAACTGAACTGAGTGTGCCATAGAGTCACGTCAATAAATCAGACTTTCAACCCCATTTTTACTATTTACTAAATGTTTAACTACATGTCAGTCACTTAAGGCTGTTTGTTTATAAATGAAATGGATTCAGTAAAACCTATCTCAAAATATTCTTGTAAAAATTGAGTTTGTGAAAATATCTTTGTCAATGTATGCTGTTGTTCAGTTGCTAAGTCATGTCCAGCTCCTTGCGACCCCATGGTCTACAGCATGCCAGGCTTCCCTGTCCTTCACTGTCTTGGAGTTTGGTCAAACTCATGTCCATTGAGTCAGTGATGCCATCTAACCATCTCATCCTCTGTCACTCCCTTCTCCTCCCGCCCTCAGTCTTTCCTAGTATCAGGGTCGTTTCCAATAGGTTGTCTTTTCGCATCAGGTGGTTGAAGTACTGGAGCTTTTGCTTTCGTCCTGCCAGAGAACATTCAGGGTTGATTTCCTTTAGGACTGACTGGTTTCATCACCTTGCCGTCCAAGGGACTCTCAAGAGTCTTCTCCAGCACCACAATTCAAAAGTATCAGTTCTTCGGCACTCAGATTTCTTTGTGGTCCAACTCTCACATTGGCACCAATGACTACCGGAAAAACCATAGCTTTGACCAAATGGACCTCTGTCGGCAAAGTGATATCTCTGCTCTTTAATATGCCGTCTACGTTTGCCATGGCTTTTCTTCCAAGGAGCAAGCATCTTTTAATTTTGTGGGTGTAGTCACCATCTTCAGTGATTCTGGAACCCGAGAAAAAAAATTTGACACTGTTTCCACTTTTCACCCATCTATTTGCCAATATATCAACATCTATACACACACACACACACACACACACACACACACACACACACACACACACACACACATATGTATCGGTGTACAATGGTCTCTTACAGGTAAAATGTTTTCCCTGACAGCTGAATAACAAAGTGCTCAATAAATGAGCAACAGGTCAGGAGAACCATCACACCGGAGTCGGAGGGTCTGGGGAAAATCTTACAGAAGAGACATTTGAAACAGGCACTGAAGGATAAACGTTTTTACCAACCTCAGGGACAAAGCAAAAAAACAGGAGGATGCTGCCTTTACTACTCTAGAGCTAATTAAGATACAGAAGACATACAGTCTTAGATTTTTGCCTCTGATTCTTCTTTTTTCACATTTACCTCAATCTCATGTCTATGTATCTTCCCCACAGGAAAAAATATACCCTCAGTGATGCCATTTGAATTTGTTCATGGGGCTCTCATAGCAAGAATACTGCAGTGGTTTGTCATTCCCTCCTCCAGTGGACCATGTTTCGTCAGAACTCTCCACTATGTCCCATTTGTCTTGGGTGGCCCTTCATGGCACGGTTCATAGCTTTATTGAGTTATGCAAGCAAGCCCTTTCACCATGACAAGGCTGTGATCCATGAAAGCTATGGTTTTTCCAGTAGTCATGGGCAGATGTGATAGTTGGACCAAAAGAAAGCAGAGCATCAAAGAATTGATGCTTTCCAAAGTGCTGCTGGAGAAGACTCTTGAGAGTCCCTTGGACAGCAAGATCAAATCAGTCAATCCTAAAGGACATCAACCCTGAATATTCACCTGAAAGACTGATGCTGAAGCTGCAACACTTTGGCCACCTGATGCGAGGAGCCGACTCACTGGAAAATACCCTGATGCTGGGAAAGACTGAAGGCAAAAGGAGAAGAGGGTAGAGCAAAGGATGAGATGGTTAGATACCACCAATGAATCAATGGAGATAAATCTAAACACCAGGATATAGTGAAGGACAGGGAAGCCTGGCATGCTGCAGTCCATGGGGTTGCAAGAGTCAGAAATGATTTATTTACTGAACAACAACAGTGGTGTCATCCTCCTTCCATTCAGGTTCACAATTTTAAGTCTGTGCTCTTTGAGTACATCATGAACAGTCCATTTTCTTTCTCCACCAGCCCTACTCCCATCAACCAACTGTAGGCTCTTGTTACAAAGTAGTATTTTGCAAACTCCTTGCTGTGAGCCACTTGTGGATGGGGAAATATAGTAGGTCAAAATTTTCTTCTTTTAAAAAAGAAAGAAATTAGAATAGAAAATGCTGCATCAAGTATAGTGAGGGTAAGGACTTATTTCAGTTTAATCTGTGTTAAGTCATGATGGAAAACCTTTTTTTTGTGTAGCAGTCAAAAAATGCTTGAAAATATGATGCAAAACAATTTTTTTTTTTCCTGGTAGGGTGGGTCAAACATAGATTTGAAAATCTGGGACTTCCCTGGTGGTACAGTGGATAGGAATCCACCTGCTAATGCAGGGAACATGGATTTGATTCCTGGTCTGGGACTATTCCACACATCATGAAGTAACTAAGTCCATTAACTACAACTACTGAGTTCGTGTGCTGCAACTACTGAGCTCACACTACAGCCCACACTCCGCAACAAGAAAACACTTCAGTGAGAAGCCTGGGCACTGCGACTAGAAAAAGCAAGGTGCAGCAACAAAGTCCCAGCGCAACCAAAAATAAAAAATAAAAGAAAATCTGATAGAAGTTAAGGCTTCCCTCACAAGAAAACAGGTTCACATTCATTCACTCTACAACTGATGATATATGCTATGCTGAATTTCAAGGAGTTCGTAAACTCTCCTATGGCCAGCCCAAGGTCTTCAGGTTAAGAATCCTTTCAGTATAATTTCAGCAACTGGCAGAAATAACTTTCCTGGATGAATATTTAATATATTCAACTTTGCGTCTATGAAAAACCCCTAGAAGGCAAGAATCATCTGTGTCAGCTCTTCTGACCAACAGCAAAATCTCAGGATGCTTACAGAACTGAAACACATCCTTATTCTCCTGTTTCATAAGTATCAGTGCCTCTTTAACGGTCAAAGAATAAAGTTTCAGTCCTTCTCCTGGTAGTTTTTCAGTATTTACTAAGTCCTTATAAACACGCCTGCCACTGCAGACACAAAGGAGCATTCCTTTATAGTTTGACTTCCCCATCTTCCTATTTCATCTCACCAGTCCCAGAGGGGACTCCTTCAGGACAAACTGGAATGTTCTTTATTCCCCAATGTACAACTCCAAGCTCCTCCTCCCTCATTTAAATTCTCCCATCTTTAAAACTCAGTTGTGAAACTTCTATTTACTTACAAAATTTTATGCAAGGGTGCATTTTTCTAGAGACAGTCTATGGCTTTCATAAAAGATTTAAAAAGGTTGCAGAGGGTTCTATGACTCAAAAAAGGTACATGATTATATAAACTATTAATCCTTTCTTATATACGATTTCTTTCCTTTCTTCTCTCCAACAATAGTAGGAATTATATTGTGTAGCACACACAAAGAGTACATATTTTGGGAATGTTTTCTGCCTTTGATCTCCTTTAAAAAAGCTGAAATGCTCCTACAAAGAATGATGAAATTACATTTTCTGCGATCCATTTTAAAAATAAACACAAATACCTTCTTTATTGTACATCTACCCAACTGACATACAATTAAAATCTAAAACCAACCACACAGCAGGCATTGTTCTAAAACCCTCAAAGTCGAAGGTCCATTAAGTTCCGAGGCACAAAAACCCTAAAGGCCTTAATTTCAAGCCTCTTTGTTTTTCCTTTCCAGCAATTATTTTTTAACAGTTGACCTATATAGCGAAGGTTACAAAACAACCTGGCAACATTTGCCATTCATAAAACGGTATCTGCAAGAGCTGGAAGCAGACTTTCTTAACAAAAGAGATGCAGGAAGCTTGGACGCGCACTGCAGTGAGGACATTCGGCCGTTGCCTTTTCTTTCTCTAAAGAGAGAGATCCAAAGGCAGCGGCCGCTCCCGCGCCATCGGCTGTGAAGTAGAGAGCGTCATTCCGTCGATCCAGTAAAAACACAGAAACAAGTCAGAGGCTCGTGGTAAAAGGGATCCGGGCCTCGGCTCGCCGCCAGGCCGGCCTCTCCCACGTTCCGCAGGCGCTAGAGCCCACTCCGACCCCGGGCCCGGCGGCAGAGCGCGGCTCCCGGAGGCTGGGGAAGCGGCGCCCGCGCCAAGACGGAAGCGTTCCCTGTAGGTGAAAGGTCAGAGGTGCCGCGGGAGAAGCTGCCGTGCGCGCCGAGCCGCTCGCCGACTCCCTCGTGAGCCCACCGACACGGCCCCGCTCCGGGCTCTGGACACCGCTCCCGGCTCCGGCTCCCGCCTCGGCCTTTCTCGGAGCCCCGCGCACTCGGCCCCGCTGCTCCGGCCGCTCTCCCAGCCCGCCCCGAGTAGCGCGCCGCGGATGCCGAAGAGCGGGTTCTGCCGGCCGAAGCCTCAGGCTGCTGAGGGGCCTGGGGGCGCGCCCGTTGGCAGTTGGGAGGAAGGGACCTTCCCAGGGCCCCCCGCCTTCCTCCCGGGCGCCGCTGCGGCCGCTTTTCTCCTCACCCGTCCCTTCTTACCGGCGCTTCTCTGCCGAGTGGCGTCCTACGCTGGGCGTAAACCGGGCAGCCCTGTGCGGCGGCTGCTGGGACGGGATGGGGTAGGGGGCCTCCAGGCAAACAGACTGGAAAAAGCTGGAGCGGGGAGGGTTAAAAAAGTGGAGACGGAGCTTTCTGGGTTTGTGTATTTGGGGGCGGGGGGGGGTCAGAGTTCCTGACCCCCTCCCTCAGCGGCTCGGTGCGCGCTCCCGTCCGCGCCTGCGCACCAGTGGAGTGGAGAGGCGGCGAGAGGCGGTCGTGACGTTCCCCGGGTGGAGGGTTGAGAGAACCCAGTCTCTGGAAGTCGACTGCCCCCTATCGCGTAGGAGGGAGACTGCTCCGGCATAGCTGCGCTTCCCTTATCTGGGACTTGGAGAAGACACGTGCGCTTAGCATCCTGTTTGCAAAAGGCGATCCTTAAAGGAAATTTTGAGACTGTTCAGATTGGAGCCAAGATAGATGACCTAATCAGTTTTAGACAGTTCGGTCTCTAATTTGTGGGAAACTGGGCTTTGTCACAGGCTCTTGCCTTAGACTAAATGGTTTATTAGAACACTTAACAAAACTGGATAGATCCCAATAAAATATTTCAAATTCCCTTAAATAAGCTGGAGTATAGCCCTGTTGAGTAAGGCTAAGTTTTACTGATCAACTTTTGTGAGTAAATAACATAGTAGCTAAATGGA
The DNA here is from genome assembly GCF_016772045.2 of Ovis aries. NCBI lineage: Eukaryota > Metazoa > Chordata > Mammalia > Artiodactyla > Bovidae > Ovis > Ovis aries. Next base: position 131,270,257 of record NC_056056.1, read on the forward strand.
GCCAGAGTAGAATCACATAGAATGAAAACTTTCAGAAGACTGGCTTTAGTCTGTTTTGTTCACTGGTGTATTCCCAAGCTTATGGGACAGTGCCTAATGGTAAATACAGATTTGTGAAATAAAGTGTTGACAGAACATCCCATTCTGATAGTGGCCCCTGAAGCACCAAGATGTGGTAGCAAGAGCCGCCATGTTTGCAGAGTGCTGTGTGGTTTGGTCTTGCAGGGGTCCTCAAAAGGTCTTATTTATTTTTTAATGTCTTAGTTTTGATTTGCCCTAGAAAAGCAGTCACGCATTCAGGCCAGAAACCCAAGTCAGGAAAAACAAGGTGCACTGATAAGGAGAAAATCTCCTCTGTCATTTCCCCCTGGAACTAGGCATCTGGGCAACAAAAGGGGCATGCAACAACCCCTAACAAGTGAAAACACTCTTTATGTCGAATTCTCTAGAAGTCACCCTCTTCCTTCTAGTATCATTTGTTGTGTAATTAGTGGTTTTAAATCACCCCTCCTCCATCCATCCTTGAAGTCGAGTCCTAAAGGAAATCAACCCTGAAATGTTCATTGGAGGGACTGATGCTAAAGCTGAAGCTGCAGTTCTTTGACCACTTGATGTGAAGAGCCGATTCTTTGGAACAGACCCTGATGCTGGGAAAGACTAAAGGCAAAAGGAGAAAGGCCAGCAGAGGATGAGATGGTTGGATGGCATTATTGACTCAATGGACATGAACTGAGCAAACTCAGGGAGATAGTGAAGGATGGGAGCCCAGCGTGCTGTAGTCCATCCAATCCCAGAGAGTTGGACATGATTTAGCAGCTGAACAACAGCTACTCCATCCACCCAAACTGGGATCCACTCCTTACATCTGTCCCAAAGATGAAAGCTAAGAAAGTATATTACCTATAGGTCCAATGGAGAAAGGAAATCTGAGACCGTTTCTCTATTCTCAGTGCCCAATATGCACACCCACAGTGATGCTTGGGGTCATCCCCTTTATGGCCAATTAATTTGCTTAGGTCACAGTAGCATTTCGATGTAGAAACCATCCAAACGGGGAATATGTTTTGTTGGTGAAAAAGAGCTTCCCCTAACTATGATTCAGGAAAACAGATCAGTGTGGTTCATCTCTAACTGCATGACTATAAAAAATGATTTAAAAGACATCATCACACTGAAAGTAGATTCAGTAAATTTATTTTGTATAAATACATAACATTATTTACACTGCTAATATTTTATTTATAAAGGATCTATATCTCTATATGGACAATAAGATACAAACATCATTTTTAAAGTAAGTGTTTCTGTAAATTTATGTCATTTGAAAAAATAGTATTTCAAGATTGGTTCTTAACATGCTATGATGAACTCATGTAAAAGAAAGTTGCCACCATTGGTCCTAACCACCCCCTCAAAAACGGGGGAATTTGATATTGAGACTTTAACATCTTAACAAAAAAATCCAACTAGAAAATTCCCATTAGAAAATAACATTAGAAATGGCATAGGCTCCAGAATATTTGTGTTTTAGAGGCATTCAAAAAAGAGTACGAGATCATTTGAATTAATTTAATTCACAACAGTGTCCAGTGAATGCAAGGCACTCTGCCAGGTGCTGAGGAGGAATCGCAAACAAACAAGATACAGTTGCTCTTCTCAAGGCTAGAATGTGATAAGCACCATAAGAAAGTCTGTTTAAGAGCCAAAGGCTACAGGAGCATAGAGGAAGGAGAGACTAGATCTGATCTGCAGGAATGGGGAGAGGCTAGGATCAACTGTTTAGAGAAGTCTTAGGTAAACAGGCAGAAAAATGGGGTTGGGGGAGGATGAGAAAAGACAAAACGGTGTGAACAGAGGAAGGTAGGGTCGGGGTGAGCTGCCACATGATACCTGAGCAAAAGTATTCACGCCAAACCACTCGGAAGGCAGTGAAGGTTGTAAAGGGCAGGAATGAAACTAGATTGGAACTATGCTTAACAAGGTGGGTCTGGCAGTGTTTAAATGGGACCATGCAAAGGCATTGGAATTAGAAGAAAAGTTATGCCCATCACTGGGAAGAGGTAACAAGGACTTGAGCTAGGGTGGATGCAATAACAGGACAAAGAAGGTGGAAAGGACACGAGGGCAATTGTAGAGGGTCTTGGTGAGACCTGGAGGCAGATTCTGGAGCCAAGAATGGTGTTTCTCCATTGTAGAAGAAAATATACAGATCTGAATGAAAGGAAATTGAGTTTTAGACATTTAAAGCTTAAAATGCTTAAGATGTAGATGTCCAACAGGTACTTGCTAATATGGCCTTGCAGGATGGTGGGAAGAGCAGGTCTAAGATCTGAGTTATAATATGGGCCATCTGGGACTTTTGAGTTTGAAATAAGAATCCTGTCCTTACTTTCTTCAACAAATATTTTCTCCTGAAAGATGCAAGGTAGGTATTTTGTGAGAAACTGATGTACCAGGAATAAAACAGTATGTTTTCAAGGACTGTGCAGTATCCTAAGGGAAATAGGATTTACCTCTCTGGAAGCCGCTGTGATGACATCCGACTACAACAGATCTCAAATTTAAAAAACCAAGTACAATGAAAGCACACTCGAAGACATAAATCAAGATATGCTGTGATGACATTTACATTTTAACTGAATTACTAAATAGTAGGCTTTCCCTATTTCTGGATATAGTCTACCATCCAAATATAAAATACACCTTTGGCCAACAAAACTATACTTTAAAGTTATCCTCACTTGGTTGGTTCATTACAGCTTTATATTAAAGTTTGCTCTGATGATCTCATTTTAAGAAATGCTACTACACTATCAATCAAGCTTTTAGTTATTAAAAAGGAGATGTATCTTGGGAAAAGACAATAGCAGGATACTGGGTACATTAGGGAACAAGGGGAAAGAGGTTGGGAAGAGGTTTAGAAATACCAAAGATAAACTTTCTCATTTTCTTAGACTCTGGTGGGTCCTCTATGTTTAAAGCTGCCACAGGTAAGGGAGCAGCACTGCCTAGAGACACATACTAAGGCTGGCCTTCCCCTAGTTTGACCTGGCATCTCTTGTCTAGGTTTCTTAAGCATCCTTTTGGACTTAACTTTATAACTACTCTTCTTTCTCCTTATGAATAAAAGGAGACACTTGAAAAGGATTTGATGGAAGCCCATGTATCAATGTAGGAAATACACTAAGCACTATTGGGATCTAAGTACTGTTTATGTTTTCTTCTCATTTATAGTGTGCATGCAACATCTTTCTTTTTGCTAAAATGTTAGCTTCAGGAGTGGTTTTAAAAGTATCGACAGCTTTATAACAAAATATATATAATCAGGCTTCTCATTTGACATTGAATGAGCAAGGTTAAATAATTGATCAGCTTCAGTGAAGCTATGAAGGACTGATAAGGGAGAAAGGGAATGTAATACTATTCCACATTTAAAACATCGGGGTCGGGGGGAGGCTGCTAATCTGATAGCTTCTTCAAAAGGCACCATATTTTATATTTTTCAAAGCCCTCCATGGGGCTAAGCCAACACTAGCATAATCATACATGCGCTTCACATGTAATTAGAACTATTAGAAATCTGTGCACTGTTTCTTAAATATTTAATTATTGATTCAGCCAACTCTTAGAAAGACAGAATAGCCACTGGCTGATAATTTTCAGATTCTAATTAGACCAAACCTTGCAGTCAGAAGGTTGAAAGCTCAAGAGGAGGAGAGAGGAACCCCAGTAACCTATTTTACAAAATGCTGATCCTGTGAAACCAAAAGAAACACTTCATAAGGCATGACCTTGGTCTCTAAAAAGGACACACTAAAAACTGCAGGGATTTTAACATGGAAGCCTTATTTATGCTATCTTGGCTAAAGTTAATGAGATGCAAAGAAATGTTAGTTTACCTACAGCTAACAGAAAGACTTGGAAGTTAACATGCAAGGATTGTAGGTGAGGGTGCAAGAGGGTTTAAAATGACTCCACAGCAAGCAATAGCCAGAAAATGACAGCAGTCAAACTCGAGATGTAGAGACCCTGGTGCTGCAACAAACACTCAAAGGGCTTCAGAAGGCGCTCGGTAACTCTTGGCAATCACAGAGATAATACGAATGAGGAAATTCTTTACATAACAGCAGAAGGGAAATTTCTTGTGCCTTTTATTCAAAATTTCTTGCCTTTGAAGATACTTTATATTTCATTTATGCTCAGTCAATAAATTTATCTTATGAATATCAGGAATGACTTTAATCATAGTATTAATTTAATTTTACTTCTGCTCATCAATTTTACGTATAAAGCAGTTCATATGTTAAACAATAGGTGAGCCAAAATAGGAATGTAAGTCCTTCCTAATGAGGTATGCTGACAGCTGTTTAAAGGAAAATATAAAAAAATATACTTTAATTACTAGAAAGGACATAACACAAAGTGGTATTTAAAAATCTTTTAAAAATGATTACTATACAATTTCTAATACTGGCTTAGAATATGTGCTTTTTGATATGGTAATTCCAGTTCATTTAAAAAATCACAATATTATAGAAAATGTAACATTCTTTTTATATACAAATACCTCTCTACTACCTTGGGCTCAGAACACTTAGAAGAGCAAGGGACATTATGTAATATAATACTCACCCTATTTTGCTTTTTAAAGAAATAATACATTTATGTTTGTGTTGAAATGGTAGTTTTCTTTTTCTTTAATTTTAAAGATTAGACTTAATGTAAAGGCCATAGAGTTAATTATTTGTGTTACCCTGAAAATGGAAATATTCTTTTTCCTACTCACAGTTGAGTTAAATGAAAATTCAGATTCTATCCCTTTGCTGTAATTCCTTGATGATATAACATTATCTCATAGCACAAGAGGTACTTAACAGTAGAAATACTTTAGACAATTTACTGGAATTTTGTTTCAGTTACTGAGGTAGAAATTGGCCATGTGTTTTTCCATTAAAAGATACAAAAATTCATCTAAATGTATGGATTCAAAGACATACATTTTTCTCATCAGCTGTTTAATCATAATTTCCAATCCAAAGACTGTATAGAAATTCACTCCTTGATGTGTGTTTTTTATTTACCATGACTTACACTGGTGAGAATGTTACAAAGTAACACTGTAAAACACGCTGAGAAAACAGGATGGACTGTGTCACAGTTAATACAGTATTAAGATAAGTTTTCTGGTTTCTAAAGAAAAGGTACTTCAGAATACAGTGTGAATCTCACAAATAACTCTGACCGTTAAGTAAACAATAAAATTTTAATAAATAACATACATGAAAAACAAACATTTTTTAAAAATTACCTTATACCTAATAAAATAATTTCTCTGATGAAGATTTTAGTTGGATTCATCTTGGCATTGTTCAGTTATATAAAATGTTTCTACTGCACTTATTCTGATGAAATTCCACTGTTTTGGAATCACACGAGATGAAACCAACACAACTACAATATTGTGCCTTCTTGAAATGCTTCTATCCACCTGTAAGAGAAATTCGTTAGACTTGTAAAATGCAGTCATCCAACATATGGCAAGACAATACTACAGACCACAGCTATTCTCTTGGATCCAATTACCCTAACAGTATATTTAAGATCTTTTCTATAGCAAATGAGAATTCTGTATGTATGAAACTACCCTTTCATCTGGTAACTTGGACCAAAATTTGGCCTGAAGAGTGCATCTTTTATTCTTTTTAATGGTCAATTTAAAATGCAAATGGCATATAAGTTATACCATAATAAATAAAAAGATTTTTTAAATGTCAAAAGTTTTCTTTAAAATTAACACATTTTAATATTCTGTAATATGAAAATACAGCAGCCCATGTGATATTAATAAACTCAAAGAGAAATTTATAAATTAGCCTGTATTAATTCTAAATAACAACTAAGCTGATTCTTTTCATCCAACTACATTCAACTCTCTTGAAGGGATTTCTATCTTGTCAACTATATAAGGAAAAGATACATATTCAAAAGTTCAACAGCTAATCATGAACACAAAAATGATGAGAAATGTAATATCAAACAGAATTGTAGGCAATTATTATTTTATCCAAATAACTATTTTTTAAAGAAAAAATAGCCGTGTCATAATTTTAAATTATTCTTCAGTACCCAGAAGTAATCATTTAGATTAACAGCTATATATAGTTGGAAACCCTAATACAGACTGAAAAAAAAGGCTTATAGAGTATTTGTAATATAGTATCTGATTATTATTGAGGGGGAACATGTTTAATTCTGATACATTAGTTGTAACTACCTTAATAAAAGACAAGCCTTACTTAAAGCATTCTTTTAGATTTGTGTGTACTTTGAGAGCCTAGTGAGAAAACATGAGCACCACTTGGTGAAAATAATGCATATTTTTATTTTGAGGCCAAAATAAAAATCTAGTGAAAGGGAGGTAAACTGAATTGTTTTGTTCACAGAGGACCTCAGTTTCACAGAGATACTCTTCTCTATGTCAAGCAATCTCATGACATCTAAATAAATATTCTTTTTGGAATTTTGAAGAGACTATTTCAACCACTTCCATCTAAAATGATATACATTTCCTTCTACTCAGTCACTGGAAATAGCGTAAGAGACTCTTAATGTGTTTGACCTTCTCCCCAAAGATGTAAGTTAGCAAGCAGCTGTTTAAGCTCCTGCCGTTCCATGGCACGATTGACTCACTGGATTGCCAAAATCCCAGAATGTTTCAAAATAAAATTCTTCACCTCATTGGAGGAGAGGTCAAATACCTCCGCTTCCCTTCCTTGCAGCAAAGCAGCTTCATGCTGCTTCCTCAGAGGTCATGTGTACACAAAATATTTTGGACAGAACTACCTATTTTCTTTTCCTTTCTGCTTCCTGAAAATATTCCAGATACTCTTGCCCATCTTTAAAACAATTCTAAAGAGTCTGAATAACATTTTAAATCTTTCTAAATGGGATCTCTGAAATATATTCTTCATTGATCCCATGCATGGAAGTAGGTTATTTTTAAAATGAATCATTTAAAGTAACAATTTGAAATTTCATGTATGAAAAAAAGGCTAAATTACTTACTTCTGAGCTGAGTGAGCATCATCTGCTTTGAATACATAAAATAGCATGTTTTTGTGCAGTAACTGAAACACTCTAGACTCTGAATTCTCATCTTTGACTTGGGCGACTGTGAAGCCTAGTAAAGGCTGACTCTCCAAAGCTGCCACATCCTAAATTTACAAAGACACAAAGGAAGACAGACTTTCAAAATGATACAAAATTCAGACCTGCAACTTTTTATCTGAAAAGCTCTAATTTAATTTCAAACAAACACACATACATAAAACAATGGTAATTCTAGCAACAAATTCACTTTTCATTTATTCAACAATATTTATTGGGCCACCCCCTCCCCACCCATCAGACAGACACTGCAGTAGACAGTTTCCAATGTGTTCATATTCACTGATTTCACATTATTTCCCTACAACCATGGGAAGTGAGTAAGTACATTACTTTCATTTTATGGATGCAAAAAACACAGCTCAGAAAGGTGACATACCCCAGTCTTACCAAACTTCTGCCTTTAGTGAAGTAGTCAGTAGTCACATGATATCCCCCAAACTTAACATTTTAACACTACGGAAAATTCCTAACATCTTTGAGTATCTTTAGATACAAAACAAGGACACTGTTCATGTCAAAAACAACAGTAATATTTCCCCCTCTCAAAGCAAAGCAAAAGCGTAGACAAACAGATTAGGCAAACACTAATTATTTCTAGGTGGCACTATAAAACAAGACTCTAAATTATTCATGTTTACATTTCAGATCTTACCTCACTTGCAGCATATGTATATAGTACTTTATTTTTTATGACAAACCACAAGTGTTTCCAAGGTTTTTTATTGCCCTTTGATCTGTACAAGTAGCCACTCATAGAGGAATCTTCTGTGTTTGCTGATACCTAAATAAGCAAACCCCATACACAGTTTAATAGGTTTTAGACAAAATCAAAATTTAAAAAGACAAAATTGTTTTTGATCATTGATGCTGAAAGCAATAACCATAATAATATCGTGCTTAAGAATGAAACTGCTTATATTCAAAATCTGCTGCTGTACAGATTGAATATTGCCATTACCATGAGCATAAAATCCTTCCTTTTAAAAGCAATTCCAGAATTTTACCTGGTTTACCTGTGCTTGCATGTATAGGTTTCTTAGTGGGTTCCACTAGGTTTTCTGGGTTGCCAGGAGATGAATAACTTCAAATGACAAAAATGCCTTTTTAAAGCTGTGTTTTGGTGCCGGGGGCCAGCGTGAGGAATTCCGCCCATGGCAAAGGTCATGAGGAAGGAGGCTTGGCATACGCAAAGGCGTGATCAAGCCCCAGGAAACCCCCTGTTCCCGAGCATCTAACCCCAAAACCAGAGTCTGTTTTATGCTCTCACCTACACCTCTGACTTTACGGGGGCTCTCCCCCATAACCGTTTCTCTCTGAGAAGGAGTAAACGTGCAGCTCCTAGGCAATAAAAATTCTTGGGCGTGACAAGAGTGTTTCAGCTTACGGACTCCTCTGAAGGTTATCTAGCCCACCTGTATAGGTTTGTCCGGCCACATGTAATTGCTTGCAGCCTCCCAACCTGAGAGGCACGAGATGTTTTAGACTTACTAAAGGCAAATTATTTTGGGGAGTTAAAATTATTAGTATAGTGTGTTGGTTAGGAATTATTTGGTGAAGGGTTCTTCATTTATTGTGTCAATAATTGCTACTAATTCCCTGCTCTGGGTGGGACAAGGATGTCTCAGGTCAAACCTCTCTGCTGACAGACTAGCTTGTGTGACAGGATTATCCTTACTGCTAGGCACATGATTGTTTACTACCTCTCAACCATAAACAGCACAGAGAGTTTTGGAGTATTTTGAGAGTCTTAATTAGCATAGGACTTTTTCTTCTTGTTGAGTCAATGATCGCCGCCAGGCCTCTATATTCTTAGGTACCTGGGAATATATTAATCAATGTATTTGGAATATAGCAAAGGAAATATGGTAGTTTTTGATATTAGCAATACTAGACTTTTTGAGTTAATGGATTTTCTCTTTTGTAATAGATCACTGTACTTATATATCACTGTGTCCTTGCTGTGTAAGAATGTAACTTTATCATATCTTAAGACTAAATAGATCTTAAGGGGAGCATTGGTGAAAGGATTTTCATTTGTTGGGTTGATGTTTGCTGCTAAATCTCCATGTTCCCTACCCTTATAATGAATATAACTAGCATATAGGAAGAAATAAGTATTAACCTTTAAGCATATAGGAGAAATAAGTATTAACCTTTAAGACTAATCATGTTAACCTTGGGTTGAATAAATTCCTTTCTTGATTGTAACTCACTACACCCTCACCCTATAGGAATGTAACTTTATTTGGAGGGTGGTGCCTGGTTTAAGAAAAAACACCCTTGGAAGAAATAAGTTTTTTTGGTTATCAGAAAGAAAGGATCATAAAATGTAAGCAGGTCTCACTCATGGCCTGAAGATGATGTAATATCCCTAAGACCTTTTTTTTTATACATTTATGTGAAGCACCTGATTTTGACAAAGGTCAGGACTGCTGACCCCCACATGACTCTGTATTCATCCCTATGTGTAACAAAAGGTATATAAGCAAACCCAAAAATAAAGAAATCGGATCAGTTTCCGGAAAGACTGATTCCCCCATGTCGCTTCTTTCTTGCTCCCGTTTTTCTGGCTGAATTCCCATCTGGAGCATGGATGCTATTTCACGTAATCCAAGTTATTCAGCCTCCTTTTCTCCACTGATCTTCCTACTACACTATCCATTTCTAATCTCTCTATATCTGTGATTAAATATGTATTTTTCCAAAGACGCTGACTCCGTCCCCACCTTCGAATGACCCTGGATCCACCGGGGCTGGACCCCGGCATTTTGGGGACAGTATATGTTGTTTATTGCTCTCATTTAGGGGTATTAGGGAAAATTCTTAAACCTTCAACTTTGTTTCTAAGATAACTCTGGATTTCTACAAATTATATCAACAGATAAGTAAACAGGAAATTCTATTTTTGGGGGGAGGGGGTCATGCAGCTTATAGGAATCTTAGTTCCCTGGACAGGGATCAAACCCCTGCTCCCTGCACTGGGAGCTCAGAGTCTTAACCACTGGACTCCCAGCAAAGTCCCAAGTGGAAAATTTATATCTAATGTTAAATTAGAATGTCTATTAAGTGCAAGTAAATCTGTATACAGAAATAACATCTTATATAAGACTACCAAGTAATTAAAAAAAAGGAAAACTACAACATTTACATTCAAAAGAGGTTTCTCTTAAAATGCAGTTACACTGTGATACTATTGATAGTAAGTACTTAGGTTAACTGTTGCTATCATTGCCTGAAATATTTTGTACATTGCTCTTTTGGAATATTTTACAATTAATTTAATAGCCATATAAGACTAATCACAATACTGAATAATCATACATAGTCCTCTATTACCTTTTTAAAAGAAAAATTAGTGTTAAACCAGTTTAATCACCTAATTCACAAAATTTTCATTCTAATGATTCATTTAAAAAATAAGTGAAGTTATCGATTCAAGAGACACAGTCTGCCATTACTGAGCGTACTGAAGTTTTGAATGTATGTAATTCTAAAAGATGAATTTCTAAAAATGTACTGAACATCAATGGAATAAGAAAAAATTTTCCAATTCCTTAAAAAGTTAAACATAGGGTTATTATATGATCAACCAATTTCACTCCTAGGTATATAACCAAGACAAATGGAAGCGTAAGTGCACATGGAAGTCTGTATATCAATGTTTATAGCAGCGTTATTCACAACAGCCAAAAGGTGGAACAACCCAAGTGTCCCTCAACAGATAAATGGCCAAGTTGTGGTATATATCGAAAAAGGAGTACTATTCAGACACACAAAAGAAAGTGCTGATGCATGCTATAACTTGGCTGAATCTCAAAAACACTGTGCTAAGTGAAAGAAGCCAAACATCCAGGATCATATGTTGCATGACTCCTTTTCCATGACAGCTCCAGAAAAGACACGAGCAGGTTCACGGCTGCCAGGAGGTGGGGGGTGCGGGTGCGGGCGGGGCTGATTATCTAATACACACGGGGTGTTCTTAGGCGGTGATGAAAAAGTTTTGAAACTGGAGCAATTCAGCAGCTACACATCACTGTGAATACACCAAATACCACTGAATTGTGTATCTTTAAACAGTTAATTATATGTTACATGAATTTCACCCCTGTTTAAAACAAAAGACAAAAAATCACAGGTTTCCAAGGAGACTACTTTGACTTGTATAGAACGTAATTAGAAAAATGAATTTCTCCTGTGTGGCCACAGAGGCACAAAGGAATGGTTTTCAAACTTCGGCAGACATACACCTGAATCACTGAGAATGCTTGTTCAAGTTTCTGATTCCACACAGCTGGGCCCAAGAATCTGCATTCCTAGTGAGTTCCATGGTGGTGCTGCAGCCACTCTGGAGGACACTGAGAACCAGCGGAGTCAGGGGAGAAAGCAGAGGTTTGAAAGTGGAAGGCCCGTTTGTGTGCTTGGGTAGAAAGATGTACAAAAGTGGACTGGAATTAGGTTGAGTCTAGTCTATAGGCCATGAAGAGTTTTTGTAGCCAAAAACTCTGTGGAGTTCTGACTAAAGAGGGGAGCACGTGTCAGAATTAAAAATAGTGACATCAACATGGAGAAGTGAAAAATTACAAAGAACTGAAAATTATTTCAGTTGGTTAAAAACTTCAAAGTTTTTGAATGTAGACTTAGATTCAGGAATTGTGTGATAGAAGAAAAAGAGTTAAGAGGTATTCACCTAGCCGGCTTATCCAGTTTCACATGAAACTTGGCAAATGGAACTGTAAATCCTATTCTTACTATTTCATGAGACTGGCTATAAATCACTTCCTAGTATTTCAACAGCCATGATGAAATATGCTCAACTTTACATGAGGAACATGATCTTCATCAAAATTTTAGAGTTCCTTTCTTCCACTTTTCATGATGGAACACCTCGACAGCAAACAAGCAAGAGAACAAACTTTAAAACGCTACTTTTCCTGGGCACAAAACCAATTAATCAACTAACCAAAACAGGAGTGACTAGAAAGGCAGGACTATTTGATCTCTTGACATCGGCTGATTTAACACTTGACTTTGAGGAACTGGGACAGGATATCAGAGATGCATATGGATTTACTCCAGGGGCAGGTCAAGCTTTGTAGGTTATTAAAACTTAAAACTTTTTCTGTTAAGTTGAAGGAAGAACAACCAACTATCAGTGAACAATCTACTATATCAGTTTTATATAACCTACTAATGCCGAAAAAAAATAAGCCATGTAGATGAGTAAATGCTAACAAAATTGCCCCCAATAGTTTATAGACTTCTTCCCTCTGATAAGGGGTCTCCTCAAAGTAATTTTAAAAATTAACATGAGTCCAAGTTATCTTTACTTTCTATCACTGCTATAAAATGCTTTCCAAACCTTTCAACAGTCATTTTCTAAATGACTCAGGTCATAAGGGAGATAAGGGAGGCCTAAGCCATATCCATCTTCAGTATTAAAATGCATGTCTTAACAGTGGTAGGAAATGGCATCTTCCTTTATGAAAGAAAAACTAAAGCACTATCTGGGTATGAATAATTCAGCCTCTATCAAGTTGCAAGTTTAATGGAAACACTTACTTCTTTAAGAGCAGCTGGGATTTTTTTCTGTTTCCTCCCTGATGGAATACTATGTAAGACTGATGATAAGGCGCTGGAAGGAGATTTGTGATTTCCAGGGGATCCAAACTTAGGAGAGTGCTGGTGATCTAAAACAAACCAGGTACACTTATGGAACCAACGGTAAACATTCTGCAATTCAATTTAATCCAAGTCAATAAACACTGTTGTGCAAAATATCCACGGAAGGATACTTAAGAGACTTGTGTCACTGAGGCTCCCGGGAAAGGAAGCCAAATGGGTGGAAGTTGAGTGGAAGGAAGACTTTCCACTGTCTATTTTTTACTTTTTTCAACTGCAAACCATATGAGAGAATTGCCCCTTTATGCCTTCAGAATTCTGAAACATGTTCATGTACTACCAACTTAAAAAACTAAATTGAAAAAACTTCTCTCCTGACTTAAAAAAAAAAAAACTAACAACATCATTTAGTATCTAATATATGACCAAATAACATTACATAAAATTTCCGAAAAGAGACTATAAGGCAAGAGGAGGCAGTAATTAATTTTGACTGCAGACGTTCAAGGAAAGCTGAAGCTGGCATCAAGGTATAAGTAGGAGTCTGGCAAGCAAAAAAGAGGAGGAAGAACACTTCGTGAAGAAAAGTCAGCATAAGCAAAAGCAGAGAGATATGAAATTAGATCATTTATTTGGAGGTGAAGGTGGAAAAAAGAGGACTGGTTCTAAGGACTGTCTTTTAGGCAGTGGGAAATTAAAAGCCTTCTGGGCTGGGAAGTAGACTCAATTTAGAAAACTAAATGTGACAGTAGGAAAGGGGAAGGATTTGCAAGAGAAAAACCTGTTAGGAAAGTAGGACAGTAGTCAGATGAAAGATAATGAAGGCTCTGTTAGGGTGGAGATGCAGAAGTCAAGAGCAGGACAGGAAGATAAATTTGACAAGATTTATTGACCAAATGGGTGACAGCGGAGTATTCAACAATGGATTTTGAATGTTTCAGCCTATATTAGCTACTCAGAGAACAGAGGGAGGAACATAAGGCTGGCAGAAGATCAGATGAATGTTTCTTTTTGGAAAATGTGTACAGAAAATAACAAACAATTCCTCTATTAAAGTATGGATTTTGAAATAGCATGTCATCCAGTTTTATTCACTTAGACATTCTCACCTGCTAATGAAAAGCTATTCTTCATTGCCATGAAGGATCATCTTTTAAAAGTGTAGATTCTCTAAGTTTCAGGAATTCTAACTAAAGGATCTTCTCTCAAAATGTAGACCTGAGCTGCATTCATCTTAACTGGGGGAATGGATACTTGCAGGCAGATATAACTCATCATTTTGTAGCTGGTAAAAAGCTGCACATTTAGATTTAGAATAAAACCTCACACATCAGTCCAAGTGAATAGAAAGAATAAGGCTAACAAAGCGCCACTTGGTATGTTTTCATAGAGAACTACTTGACTGATAGATAAAAATGATTTGTAATACACATAGATGTGAAACTAGAAACTTGAAAATTACTCAGAAGCTAAAGTTCCCTTGTAACTGTTCGAAGCATTTCATCCTGTGATTATACTTCTACAATAGAATCCTTAGCAAAACCCTTTTTTGAATAAAAATAAGTTTCAGTGCAACCTTTCCTGGAATCATCACAAAATATGAGTGAAGAAAGCTTAACTATCCAGTGCTATGTGACACCTAGAGGGGTGGGAGATGGGAGGAGGTTCAAGAGGGAGGGGACATTTGTATACCTATGGCTGATTCATGTTTATGTATGGCAGTAACCGAGACGAAACTGTAAAGCAATTATCCTCCAAGTAAAAATAAATAAATTTAAAATAAAGAAAAAGAAAGCTTAACTAAATTAAGAAAGCAAGATATTTAATATTTTGAGAGAAGTATCACCAATTATATTGCTAACAGGCCCTATGACGATTCTTTTAGAAGGTTTTTTGCAAGCATCTGGGGCATAAAGGAATTTTCAGTTAAATTTTACTTATACATTACCTAATTTCTGCAGTTCTTGGAAACAGTGTTCACATACTCTTGCTGGTTGATTTTTCAGGTAATCTAAGCCACACTTGTTTGATGAACAAGCTTGGCATACAATCTGCAAACACATTGGAATTATTTCATTTCATTTAGAATAACCTTTGTATCTAAACCATCAGGCACAATTTATAGCTCAGTCTCCTTTTCAAAACCTGTTCATAGTCATTGAGTCTCAATAACCACTCAGCAGAGGTATGTAGGGAACTCACACACAATACCACATTTGAAGAGGCCACAGATTATCACTGATTGCTTATGACAGATAATAACATACTAATGGAGTTAACAGGTGCAAAATGTTTAGAACAGTGCCTGGTGGGTAGTAAGTGCTTTGTTAGCTGCACCGTCATCACCGTCATTGCCATCATCGCTGCTGTAACCATGAACACCTCTGCTGTACCTCTTCGTAGTGTCTGGACTGTATTAAATGTTCTCTAAATAACATCCACGAAATCTTTACAGTCACTCTCTGATTTCATTGTTACTATGCACATTTTACTGATAATATTATGAAAACTTAGAAACATCACAAAGGGTAACTTCAACACTGAAAGTTTCCTCCTGTTAAGAACGTAGTATTGGGACAAATGTAGTTTCAACAATTACCTATAAATGTGAGCAACTATTTAATTGTGAATTTGTTAGTTTTTTTTTTTTTAAATGAACACGTTCTACTATTGACATCCTAAAGTAATCTTGGGGTAGAAGCAGTAAGTTTCCTAACAAGATTGCCTCATGCTAAACGTTTAGGGGGAGATACCAGTCGTGAGACAGTATCTCTTTCCTCCCTACCCTACAATGGTTTACAAGGGGAAATACACTTCTTCACCATGTACAGTGTGGAGCTATTGAAAATCACAAGGGAAGTGAGTGTGATCCTCTCCAACCTTTCCGCAGGCCCGGCAGTGATGTCGTCTCCAGGTGAGAGTAAATTCACTGGTGCAGATCATACACATGGTGGCCCTGGTATCAGGAATCCAGATGGGAGCCTTAGATCCAAGAGGACTAACCTCATCTTTGTTTTCTGAGTCAGCCTGTAGAAGAATGACTTCTGATTATTTCTAGGCACACTGCCTGCTACAGCTCCCATCTTTTTATTTTGCACTGGAGGCTCACAATGCTGATGGTATCATTAAGGATGCGGATGAAACAGGAACAATCGTAGTTTTCATCTTCTCAGGACATTAAGATTAGCTACATTCCAACAATCCCCTAGTGCAAAACTGTACTACCATTGCCTGTGGTAGTGCAATGACAGCTGATTAGTTTCTTCCTCAAACTACACTACTGTATTTTCTACAGTGAGGTCTTATAACCAGAAAAAATATGAATGCCCTATATACTATCCTAGACTTGTAGACATTAATAGAATAAACATTTAGGCTCTGAAATTATGCACATACCCAATCCTTCTGTGAAGCATATGCTGCTTTTCTAAACCCCTGGGAAAAGTTTAAGGTGAAATGGTTTGAAATGCACTTAAAAAACACACAAAGGAAAAGACAATACCTCATCAAGACTCCGACTAGGACAGAATGTGATTCTTTTCTTGGCATACTCTTCTATTGACCTGGAAATGGCTTCGAGCCATTCATCCCTTTCTGGGGCAGAACTGTTGGGGGCAAAAGAGGTTGTATCAGCCAGATGTCAGCTCTTATTCTTTGCCTTTTTCTTACTTTTTTTCCTTCTGCCATGGCAACAGATTCCACCACCCTCCAACAATGTGAGTCACAGGCAACAACTTAGGGGTTTCTGGGCACAAATAACCAGCGGGCATTTAAAGAACATATGGCATTTTAGCAAACACAACACTTTTCTTCTTTCCAAAGATACCACTTTCTAAAACTGAATGGCTTTGGAAGTCTCCTAAATTTGGAGGTATTTTTGTTCGATTTAAGGGCTATTCATGCAATTAATAATTGTGATTACTTATATAAACAAGGAGCTTCCTGAGATATAATCCTAGCTTTAAAAATATTCCAAGGAATCAAGTTTTAAATCCAAATTTACAACACAGAATACTAAATATTTTTAGGTTACTGAATACTCTAGAAAGGGCACTAGAGTAAAGGAAACATAGTTTTGGTGTCATAAACAGAAGCTGAAGGCGTGGTTAATAAGGTAGAGAGCCTTCAGTGGTTATTAGGGTTCCTCTACCAATTCAGTCCATCACATTTTCTGTTCTTACCCTCAGTTCATCAGGAAGCGTGTGACCCAGATATAAATAGAAATGGGCCAAATAGGGGGATAGCCTGCTCAGAAAAATGCGTTCTTGTTCTATGTTTTTGCAAAGAGGCCCTCTAAAAAAATTCTATGGTGACTCAGAATCATTACCGATATTGGTGCATTTGTTTTGTAAACTCAGGAGGGGAGACACATTTTAGGTATTGTGTGTGTGTGTGTGTGTGTCTTTGTAGAAAGAAAGAGAATTTAATAATAAATATAAAACTGTATCATAATAAAAATCCATTATAATAATGGGAATGTTACTGTGTAAGAAAATGAGCGTTTTCTTATTTTTAAGAGAAGCATACTCAAGTATGCAGGAGTAAAATGACCTGATATTTGCCATTTGTTTTAAAGTACTTTTAGAAAAAAGGAAAATCTGTGGCAGAACCTTGGTAATTTTTGAGTCTTAGTGACCAAATATGCAGGTTTGATGTAGTCCTCATTCTAATTTTAAGTGCATAAATTTTAAGTAATGACTTTAAAAGGAAAAATTCCATCATAAAAAATTATACAAATAGGCATATTTTGATGAATCCAGAGCACATCAAGGAGATACTTTAACCTTCCCCACCATAATCATTCTCAGAAATGAACCTTCTAACTAAATGGCTTCAGTACCATTTAGAAAATGCACTCATACAGATATTAAAAGGAAGGTATCCAGTTTACAAACAAAATTTTAAAACTAGTATATTTTTCAAAGTTTCATTATATATCATAACCAAAATGAAATAGCCCCTATCTCTCTAAACCAAACCAAACCCACCTCAGTTACCTCTACTATTCCACCATCACTGTCCCACTAGCTGCTGCTAATTTAACATTGACCACATTATCAGCCAGTTGTGCTGAATGCTCTCTGTGCAAATGCCATCACACCTCATACCCTCAGAGGAATCTCTCTCTCCCCCAATCCCAATTTCACACCCCATCTCCATCTATAGAAAAGCAATGTGAAGACTTGAATCGTTAGATAATTTGCTTTAGATAATATGATGCTCAGGTGCTCAGTCCTGTCTGACTCTCTGTGACCCCATGGACTGGAGCCCACCAGGCTCCTCTGTCCGTAGGATTCTCCAGACAAATGGAATGGGTTGCCATTTCCTTTCCAACGGATCTTCCCGATCCAGGGATCAAACCTGTATTTCTTGCATCGGCAGGCAGACTCTATACCTCTGCGTCACTTGCGATGCCTTAGATAACAGGCTGCTGTAATAAATGGTGACTTGGTATCAGACCCAGGTGTGGCTAAGGAGGGAACCCTTCACCACCAGGCCATCTCTAGCCCGTTCCTGTCCTCTGAAGAGTTGTGCTATGAGAACATGGGCCCAGGTTCTGGGTAAACATTCATAAAATATTACTGTCCCCCCGCCTTCTCTCCTTCCCCAACTTTTCACTGGAAAAGGTAACAGAAAGCAGAGAGACAGATGGCTAATGTGAGGATTGCTGTCTGGTTTTTCTGGAGCCCTGGGAGCATGTGGAATGTGATTCGACTGCAAATCATGTCACATATGCTGTTCTTTCATTCGGTTATTCCTGGCTTTTTCTTGTGTGGGCTTCTGCCAAAACAATGTTTATCAGCTCTTGATAAAACATGTCTCAGAGACCACACACATCTGCCTCGAGCATCAAGTGCAGACATTCTAGCCCTGCTTTTGTGACATGGTCAAAAGAAGAATCAGCATCTTCCTCCTATGAAAACACAGTTAAGCCAAGTATTCTTTTCTTTATGGGATGTGGACACTACCAGAAAGCAAATTTGCACCAACCAAGCACCTTTTCACCACTGATTGGGAAGAATTTCTAAGGGAAAAAATTCTCCAATAGAAGGGATTTCTGGGTGCTCGACCTGACACACCATGGCCTTCTTGTGTTAACTGTGGGATGCTACTCTGGGGTCCAAACACCCCACCATTTCAGTTCACTTGTATAACATTTATGGGAGCCTCCTATGGCCCAGACATAATGCTGTGAATCGGGCACAAGAGTACCCTTCACTTCCAAGTGCTGACACCCAACTGAGGTGAGTCCTAAGAACAAGTAATCACCGTACAATACAGTAAGGGTGAAGTAGATAAGTAATGCAGAAATAGTAAACTACCTTATTTGGGTAGTAGAGGAGGCTTTGCAGAAGTGATGACTAATGTGTGACTGGAAGAATTACAGGATCTAACCAGGGGACTCTGGGGTCTCCCTGCGTACTCCCAGTCAGTCTGCTGCCTTCAGTCACCACCTCTAAACTGATGACTACCCAGGACATGCCTCCAGTCTAGTCTCCCTTCTGACATCCAGCTCCTGGCATAAACTACCTCTGTGCTGGCTGATGACTTATAGGCAACTCACTCAATATGCACCTGTGTGCCTCTGCTCAGTCGCGCCTGACTGTTTGAGACCCCATGAACTGGAGCCCACCAGGCTCCTCTGTCCGTGGCATTTTCCAGGCAAGAATACTGGAGCAGGTTACCATTTCCTTCCCCAGGGGATCTCCCACTCTGAACCTTAATTCCTGATTTCTCCCCAAAGCTCCCAGTTACCTATCGCAGCAACCTGATACACTGTCCAAGCTAAAGACTCAATCTTGCTGCCTCTCTCATTTCCTATGTCCCACTACTCACCGCCTTCAGTTCCCTCTCAAACTATCCTCCCCAGAGTAACCAGATATTCTTTTTAAAATGCCAATATGATCACATCATTCCTTTGTATAAACCTCCCAGTGGTTTCCTGTGGCTCTTAGGCTAAACACCAAAATCCACAAGACAGTTCTGTGTAATTTTTCTCCCTGTCCCTTCAGGTTTATCTCGGCTCACTTTCCCTCTCATTTGCTATGTTCAAGACACAGTGGCTTTTCAGTTCTTTGAACACGCCACGCCGCCTGCTCCACCTCAGGATCTTCATTCCCACCACTCCCAGTGGCCAAGAGCCCCCTCTTTTTCTCTTTGCCAAGCTGTCTAACTCCTACTTACCCTTCATACCTCAACAGACACAGGACCTGAGGGAGGCTATCCCTAACTGCCCTTTCTCCATCAAATCTAACTGAAGGCCAGACCTCAGACTAACCATAGTCCAGACCTCACCATCGACAGCCTCCTATCCGGTCTTCCAACTTCTACTCTAGCCTCTGGTGGCCTGTCATCTACAGAGCAGATAGTGTGCTTTTTTAAAAATGAAAAATGAGGTCACACCAATTCTTGGCTTAAAACCTTTGGATAGTTTCCCATCACACTTAAAAATTCAGTGATCTTACTAGATCATTCTAGGAGCCAGATCTGATAAAAACACACATAATCTAGATATATAACTGATAGGCAACCAAAGAAAGAAAGACTGACCATCATTTTCTGAATTGTTTAATTTTTAATAAACAGAATGTTTATCAAAGCACATTTTAGTTAGAAAACTTAAGAACAATTGAAAACTTAACTTCCCTATAAGCATTTCCTCTTTGGATCTTTGAAAATAAATTTCTTGATTTTAAGAACCAAGCTGAAGTATTCACCAGGAACCTGATATACCAGAACTTGATATTCTTTGCATTTTTTGTGCTAATTCAAGAAAGAAAGAAAAGAAAGGGGAAAAATCACATAGTTTCAGGCGATCAAACTTTTTTCTCACTTTCTTGAAAAAAAAAAAAAAAAAATTTGGCTGCACGGCTCGGCTCATGGGATCTTAGATCCCCGACCAGGTATTGAACCTGGGCCCTGGGCAGTGAAAGCGTGGAGTCCTAACCACTGAGCAACCAGGCAAGTCCCCTACTTTCACATTTTAAATACTGATCTAAAGGATGCTTCAAGTACTCCCTCCCTTGACAGAGCTCTGCTTGCTCTAGCCAGTATCTGGAAAGCACGTGACAAACCCGGAATACAAGAGTTTGTCTTCTCCTGGCATCCTGAGATTTAGTATCAGACAGCAGTGGCCATTCTATTTCAGAAGAGTGACATGACCCAGGGAGCTGCTCCTGTGGTCTCATTTGGGAAGCTGGCACATTTGGTCTGAGGCCTTGACATCCACGGACATAGGCAACATTAGAACAGTTAAAAGAATGAATTTTAGTGTCAGATCCAAATTTCAGCTCCACTGGCTCTGCTACTTAATAGCTGGTTGACTTTTTTCACCATAAAATGGGTATAATAGTAGTAACTCACCTAAAAAAGTTATTGTGAAGATTTAATGAATTAATACACAGAAAGTACTCAGGATAGTCCCGAGCACAGAGTAAGCACCATGTAAGGGTTTGTTGCTATTTTGATTACATCGGGGTGAAGTCTGAGAGCCACCCAGACTTGTTATCCAGATCTGGCAGTCGAGCAAGCTAGAGCTGTTGGTGTCTTTCCCTTCACCAGTCAAATCCTGCCAGACAGCCACTCCTGGCACCTAGCCAAACCTGAATAATGTACCTGTATGAGTCATACAGTTTCAGGTTTCCTCAGCACTTGATTTACATTATGGTCATATATTTTGCAGTACACGTAAATCACTGTAGGTTTCTATTAGAGGCAAAGTGGTATTAAAATAACAACAGAATTAAAACCAAAAAAAGTTCTGTTCATATCCTGACTTTGCCAGCAATGGACAACTCAATTTTTCTGTTACTTGGTCTTCCTCACTTTTATGACACCTACCTCAATAGATTTGTTATGACCTTGGAATGTTACATGAAAACTTCCTTGTAAAATATAAAGCGTTAGATGTTTTAAAAAACATTGCATATCACTGTAGAAGGATTTGAAATACCCACTTCAAAAACAATGATTGGCAAAGCACTTTTTAGCATTATTACTCCATTCAGAGGGACATTTTAATATTTGTGCTTCCAGCATCCTACTGTATCAGCTCTCAGACATTCTCCCTACACGGTAAATCAAGAGTAAACTGCATGGGGGACTCCCTGATGGTCCAGTGGCTAAGACTCCTCGTTCCTAATGCTGAGGGGCTGGGATCTCGTTCCTCTGGTAAGGTAACTAGATCCCACATGCTGCAATGAAGACCTGGCGCTGTCAAATAAATTAATAAAAATAAATTTAAAAAAGAAAAAGTAAACTGCATGGTATTAGGAGAGAAAAGAAGGGGGAAAAATAAGTCTAGTTGTTAACCTTAATGTGGAAAATGTTGCAGGTATCTGAGCCTGTAATACTGGCAAATGTTTATATGTATTTGTAAAATGTACCTGGCTGAGAGGATGAAGGAACGTTCTACACTTTCGATCTTAAGTTCATTCTGATATGCTTCTTGGGTGGGTTTTCTGACCTGGAAGAAAGCAAAACGAACTGAGCAGACATTTCCTATGGAAAACCTCATCTCTGATGTGCAGTTAAAACTGCCCAATGCTCTCCCTCATCTGCTCCACAAGAATGTAAACACCCACATACTCAAAGGCCCAACTTTCCCATCTTCAGGCCTTTGCTCACCCTATTCCCTCTTCCAAGAATGCCTTTCCCCACATCTCAGTGTGGCCAGATGTGACGTACTCTGTTAAGATTCTTGGCTCTTCCTCCAAAAAGACTTCCTCAAGTTTCACTCTTTTCTCACTGCCAACTATCCCTCCACCATGTCCCATGAAAAGCTACCCGTTCTTTATTTTCTGAGCTCCCACAAACTTTGTGCCTTTACAGTGATTATTTATTACCATCTATTTTATAGGTATTGATATGCAGTGTATTTGCTTCCCCACTAGTTGCTAAACTCATGGGGGTTTAGAGCAAAGGTGGAGACAAAAGAATCCTGCTTCAATTCATCTTTGTATTTTTCACTAAGTCATTAACATGTTTTGTTTATAGCAGTTCTCAGGAAATATCTTGTAACTAAATTAATATACGAGGGAAAAAAATGAATACGTGAACACATGAACAGGAACACATGGAGACAGGAGAGAGAAGGATTATGAGAAAATTATCATTGTAGGGATTTTTCTCTAAATACATCTGGGTTAAAAAATATATATATATCTTCTAACAGATGCACAGACCTTCATTCCAGCCAATGATAGCATGTTGTTCAGTTTGTACATCCCAGACTGCACTGGTGTTGTATACAACAGGGCATCATTAAACTGAAAGTAGAAACATTTCATAGGACAAAGTAAAGCAAGAAATTTTATCTACAAAGATACTGGTAAGACACAGGAATAAAGGAACAAAATTACCTCTTTGCTTCAAACTCTCTCAATAAAATACTTAGATTCTGCTTATAAAATCAGAACCACCTAGGATGTTCTATTAGTATATCACTAGAAGGCCATTTCTGGAAAATGCGCTTTCTGAGTTCTATAAGAAATTTGACATTTTCTAAATTCTAAATCCCACTAAGGAACTATAATCTGCCAAAACAAAACACCGACAGAATCAATTTTTCCAAATCAGACATGAAATAAACTAGATTCAAAAAGGAAGTAAATTTCTACTTATGCGCCATAAAAGACTTTGTTTCCTATACTTGACATGCAAATAAGCACTCCAGACAGTCAAAGATCCCACTAAAACTGCTATTTGAATGTGCCAAGCTTATCTGGCCTGAACAGAGGTCTCCTTTCCCTAAGCAATTACCCCTGCCTTGGGTTCAACAGCAACACACATGGCCACTTACCAGGAAAAACATTCGGGGCTGCATGACTTTCCGAGACAGCTTCATCAGAATTCCTTCTTTGAGAAAAACCTGATTCATCCAAACGAACGCCCATTTAGTACCATCACAACTACAATATATGTATACATGTAATTTCCTTTTCAACCTTCTTTACCCAGATGTTTTGTGTGGAGGCTGGGTAGCATAGTTTCCTTGTGGCTTTTTACAGCCATGGTTTCTTTTAAAACCCTTAAAGTCATTTAGGAATTGAATAAGCCAGCAGAATTCTATAAAGCCAATATTGACCCCAGGGGTACCATGTGATCTAAAATGTAACTGACTGAGTGTGTACTTTATCCCGAGGCTGAGCCAACATCCTGACAATTGCACTTTGTAAATTTCCTGAATTCATTCCCTCAGCCACTTTTGTGCTCCAGGAAGAGCATCAGAACACCAATAATTTTCCCCTCCTCTCAAAATTCACTCTTACATTAAAGATTTGAAATGAAATTGTCTTTAACGCTGTGTGAGGTCAGCTAGGATTACACAATAAAACAATCCTATTTAATCAGATACTCTGTGGGGTCCATTGCCATTCTCCTAATTGAATTGGACTTCTTGTTACAGTGACTTAAATCATGCATGTTTTTAAAGGATAGAATGAAGGCAGTTAATCCAGATTGGGTCACTGAAGACTAACAATAACAAAAAACCTATTTTCATAACTCAAATGAAAATAGTTACAAATGGTGACTAAATCCATTGTATTAAGCTTGTAAAAGGCAATCTAGAACACTCACCCGTCCAGGCTGAACTATTTCATGGTGTCCATTTAAGCTGTACTGAATTTGCATAAGTTTCTGGAAGTTGTCCTACAGAAAGAGAATGCAGAGCATATGAAGGCATAAGCTCCCAAGCATAACAGTACAACAGCCACTGAAATGAAGATACTTACTCCTTGCTTCATGGTGTCATTGGCGTGGTTGGCTACCTCTATAACAACAGCAAGGGCATCTAAAACACGTAGGAACAGAAGGGGCATTTGATCACCATCATTACCAATGAAATGCAACATTGACCAATTCCAGGTAACAAGACGGCTAGTGGAAGAGCTCAGTTAACTGTGCGTGGGCAGAAATACACATGGTGAAGTTCGATGAGAGCAAAACCAAGGGAAAACAGGCAAAAACAGTACTTATGAAAAGAAATGAGCCAAAGACAGACTCTGAAGACACATTATAGGGAATTCCTGGCAGCCCAATGGTTAGGACTGCCATTGCAGGGAGTACGGATTCAACCTCTGATCAGGGAGCCAAGAACCGATAACCATGCAGTCTGGCCAAAACCAAAAAAGACACATTATAGACCATGCACATCAGCAGCAGGGAGTCAGGATTGTTTTGCACTGAGACTTGAGCTGTTGGAGACCACAAGGATATGAATAGGATTTAACTGGAAGCTGAGGACCATTCCAGGATAAACTGCCTTGACAGACGAGGATCCTGGGATAGGAAACCAGAATTATGAGAACCTTCGATTTAAAAAGGTCAGGGCTTAGCTGTCTTCTCTTAGTCTGATCCCAAGAGGGAAAAATGCCACATGGAAGCATACTGTATCTTAGGAAATTACACACATTATTTTGTGAGTTGGGTTACTGAGCCTCACCTGTGTTTTATTCTTTTTATTAACTTTTTGCCTTATATCAAATGTTTCTGAATGTCTCACTCAGTCTTACCATCTTCATTATACATATAAAGGAAAAAGTGTCCCTTGTCTCCTTTTGGGCCATGGCTGTTCTCAATACAAGACAACAGTGTTCCCCTAGGGAATGCCTGGATATGTGTAAGATAACTTCTGTTTGTCACAATGATGGGAAGGTCCACTGGCCCTTCCTGGGAAGGAGGCAGGGATGTTAAATATCCTGCAATGCTAATTAGCAATCCCCACAAAGAAAGCTCTCCCATAGGACAGCAGCACTTCCACAGAGAAAAACTGGCAGAGTGTTCGAGAGGGAAGCATACTCTCCTGAGCCTGGTGTGCCAGTGACAGTAACTGTCAATGAAAGGATTATTTTTTTAAATCGATTTCTGGAAAAGGTTTGAGGTTTTTTTTTTGGACCAGCTACTATACCTACTGGGATTCCCTGATGGCTCAGATGCTAAGAATCTGCTGGTAATCTACAGGAGATCCAGGTTTGATCCACGGATTGGAAAGATCCCCTGGAGAAGGGAATGGCTACCCACTCCAGTATTCTTGCCTAGAGAATTCCATGGACAGAGGAGGCTGCTGGGCTACAGTCCACGGGGTCACAAAGAGTTGGACATGACTGAGGGACTAACTATACCTTCTAAGGGATACTCTTTCTGGTATCGACCCTGGAGGTTTCTGTAGCCTTTAAATATATTATGGGGCAGTACAGTGGATGAGAATCCACCTGCTAATGCGGGGAACATGGGTTCGATCCCTGATCTGGGACGATTCCACATGCCGCGAAGCAGCTAAGCCTGTGCGGCACCACTACTGACCCCATATACTGCAGCCACTGAAGCCTGCGCGCCTATAGCCTGTACTCTGCAACAAGAGAAGCCATCACGATGAGTGGCCTGCTCTCCGCAATGAAGAGTAGCTCTGCTCACTGCAACCAGAGAAAGCCCACTCACAGCAACGAAGACCCAGTGCAACCAAAAATAAATGTGTTATCATCACCTTTATTCATGGAAAGCAGTATCTTCTTATACAGATTCCAACCACATATTGGAATTTACTGCAGTTGGCACTCATCATGGAAGATATCAAGAGGTGAGGCTAGACACATTCCCTGCTTTCTGACCTGCTTGAACTCCCAGTGGACAGGGACAAAGGCTTGAAGATTTCATGAATGGATGAAGTACTAAAGCTGCTGCTCTTTGGTCACCTGGCCTCCAGGCTCTGACGTCTCCCACCCATTCTGCAACCCTACTCTTCCCATGTCATCCCTTTACAAGGCCCTGTGTGACTCTGTCCCTTTAACTCTTCTGCTCACCTTCCAAAGCTATATTATCAACAGTCTCATTTTCTCTTGCCCTTGGGCAATCTCATCACTGCACTGCATTGCCTCTGGCCATATAGAACATGTCACCATTCACTGCTTATTCTAAGCCATGTCTTTGCAAAAATGTGTAATTTCCTTTAAACAAGCTCCTTAATCTCTGCCCTGCCTCTGTTTTACTGGCAAAATGGACCTAACAATGCACTTTCTTTGAAGGCAGAAGCCCTGGGACAGATGTTTTCTTGAGGCCTGATCTGTTCAAATCTGTCTAAAATATTTATCTTCCTGATGTCCATTCTTCCTCTCGTCCACCATCTCCAGTCAATTCATCTCTGGTTCCACCTTTCTCTAAGTAGAACTCTGCCTCTTTAATTCTCACACTTTGTTCCCTCTTTCAAATGATTCTACACTGCTCAGCGCATTCTTTCTTTAAAGCTATCTGCTTTGTTCTTTACCTGAAGGGTATCACAGACGTCCTTCTTCAACTAAATCATGTTCACCAAAGACAAGAAGCATGTTCTATCCTCCACTCCAATCTTTTCCTTTAACAAAGCACCCTTTAAAGCATAACACTTGTGAATAGAAAATGTTAGAGAAAAAGAAGTAAAATGACTAACAGAATGAATAAGAGTCTCTACAGAATGGGTTAAAGACCTTTCAGCTTTGTAATCTGATAATGTAAAGGATGATGCACAAGAATGTGATCAAAATTCATAAGATGAATGGAGTGGAGATGGATTTGTCTAGGGTGTTTCTGTAGATGACATTTAAAAGAGGTAGTTTGGGAGTAAATAGAAAAAAACACTACTATCCCAAATGGAATTAAATCCCTGTGTGTGTGTGTGAAAGAGAAAGAGAGAGAGAGACAGACATACTTGCGTGCATACGTGTGCGCACACACACACACACACACACAGTGGATTATCCCAAGAATATCAATGAATCCCTTGTACTGTACTAGACTATTCCCCATATGTACTATTGGGGTAAGGAGTGGAAGGATGACAAAGCTAATGCCCATCTTTAAACAGCCCCAGAGTAATAGATTATTTTATACCTTACCTCTAATTTGTACTGTTTGGTCACTTCATGGACTCATGATTTTAAATCCTGAAAGGACGTTGCAGATCAATTGGTTCAATCTCTGCTTTCGAAAGCTGGTGGACATTTAGTGAAGGTGAATGCACCCTGGCACAGACAGACTGAGCCCAGGAGGATGGAGCTTCCTGACCACACAGCATGCTGGGACCACCCTTTCAGGGGGCTGGTTCTCACGGCTGCCTGGCCATGGGCATCTTTGGCCCCTATAATTTCACCTGCTTCCAGGCCACTAAGACTTTATCTAGTTCTATCTTCATCTGCCCAAAACAGAGTTTAAAAAGGCTTATTATGAATAAAACACAGTTTTGTATATGGGTTTTGTTACATTTTTACTTTCTAGGTCCAAATGAATGTAACGTAAAAACTTCTAACACATGAGACCACAGGAATCATTTACCTTGAGTGTCTCTGTAATCTCCAGAGTCTTCTAAGAGATTTTTCAAATAATCTAGAAAAGGGGAAAAAAAAAAAAAAAAAAAAATATATATATATATATATATATACACACACACACACACAGTATTTAGTACACTAAAGTATTAAGGAAAAAAAATTAGTCAGCCTTATTAGTCAGACCAATAAGTCAGCCTTATTGGTTAATATACACATTCATTCTGGTTGTGCTAACTTTCTAAAAATGAAAGACTAAAGCCCTGGGGTCAATTTGAAATCAGGACACAGAATCAGAGTTAAGAAAGAGCCTAGAGGTTGCACTGGTGATTTTAGAGATGAGTAATTGGGCTACTGAGGACACGTCTCACCCAAGTAATCCCACCTCTTTGTGGCAGAGCCAAGATCAGAATCCAGGTCTCCAGCTCAACACTTTTACTCCAACACAGTAAATCCCAAGATCAGATGTACGTCTAGTTCCAAAATTCAAGCATTAATAAATTGAATGCCTAAGGGACTCAGATTCATCAATCTTAAGAGTCTAATAATGCCCAGAATACCACAAAATGCAATACGTGTGTCTAGACCAATGGTTCTCAAACGGGGGCAACTTTGCCCCCCACCCCCCTCCCAAAACATTTGAAAATGACTGAAGATATTTCTGATTATCACAACTGGGTGAAAGGGGACACCGCTGGCATTGAGGGGTCAGAGGCCAGAGATGCCGCCTTCACATCTTCCAAATGCACAGGATTGTCCTAATGTCAACTTTAGGACACTGTCAACAGGGCTGCAGTGAAGAAACCCTGGTCCAGATGAAGATGGTCTGTAAATGAGCAACATGGTACACGGCAGCTCTTGCAACACAAAATAAATTAAGGCAATAGGTTATATTTAATTTGTCTTTAACATCAAGGAATATTGCTGGATTTCAAAGTGACACTTCCAGTTGAGAAATGCTAGACGACTTAACTATCAAATTAAAACAAATCCCATTTCCTATAATTTCAAGACCCCACTACGTGGTCCCTGCTGACTGTTCCGATTTTCTTTCTTGCTACTGCCTTACACCAGCCCTTTGTTCTTATTAAAGTTTGATTCTGCACAATTTCTTAAACACTTCCTGTGTGTTCCCTGGCTCTGTACCTTTTGTCTTTAATGCGCTATTCTTCTGAATCCTTTCTCTGTCTGCATATAAAAATTCTACTCATAATTCATCAAGGCTCATCTCAAATTCCTCCTCCCCTACCAAACTTTCCATTAGAAAGAACTATTCTTTCCCTTTGAATAATACATAACACAGCAGTTACGCACTGTATGCCTTCTATCATTTTGTTTTTCATTAGATTCAAGGCTCCTTGTGGGCAGGGCCTGCCCACATCTGATATCATCTTTCTATCTCTCATACCACTTCGCCAGAGACTTGGCATACAAGGGACAAGAAATACTTAATGAATTTTTTAAAAATGATTTTTTTCATATAGGATTTTGTCTTAGTGGGTAAAAGGCAATAAAAGCTAAAATCAATCCTAATTCCTGTGGGAGCTGGGAAATGGAAAGAGGAAAGGCATATTAAAAGACTGAATGCATTTTATCAGATCCAGTCTCCACTACGAGATACTGTAGATGACATTAAGCCTCTGTGAGCCACAACACAGGTTCTATCTTGCCAGAGACCATCACACCACTTGCACCCCCCAGGTGGGCGCTAGTGGTAATGAACACGCCTGCCAACGCAGGAGACATAAGAGATGCAGTTTTGACCCCTGAGTCAGGAAGATCTCCTGGAGGAGGGTATGGTAACCCACTCCAATATTCTGGCTTGGAGAGTCCCATGAACAGAGGAGCCTGGCAGGCTACAGTCCATGGGGTTGCAAAGAGTCAGACACGACTGAAGTGAGTTACTACCATGCAATCTCCATTTAGCAATATTATGGAACAAAAATAATTTCATCCCATGGATTTATGAAGTCATGCTCAAAAAGGCACAAAGAGAAACTTGGACATTGGTGCCAGCTTTTCAAACTTAATAGATGACATAAACATACACACCCAACTGTTGAAACTATACTTCTTTGAGACACTGATCTAAGGACCTGTGTGAGTCTAGACATGCACACTGTAACTACGCAGCCCTGGCAGGAAGTCATGGCGAGATACTGTGGGAGACGGCATTAAGCTTCTGTGAGCCACAGCAGAGGTTCTATCTCGCCAGAGGCCATCACAAGCAACCTAGACCCAAAACTAATCCGAACACACACTGGAGAGCATTCTTCCAATCAAATAAGAAAATCTCCAAAACTAACAAAATATATTGACCGTACACTATACTTAGCCTCATCCAGGGATGAAAAAAGAATTTAATCTCACTCTGACCCCACTCAGAATGCATTCCCTGTATAAGTCTTTTTTTGTGAATCCAAATATTTAACTTTTCCATGAGAGTGACAGGGTTAGGAAGAAAACCATACTCTTTTTAGGCTACCTCATTAATCAAAAGGGATGTTCCTTTAAGCCTGGGGAGCAGAAGAGTGCAGAAATGAAAGCAGATTTACCTAAGCATCAGATTCACAGCAAGTTCCTATTTTGTCTTTGATTCTTGTTCTTTAATACAGAAACATATCCATGCAAACTGAGACATTTCTCTAAACCAAAAGAGGTCACTGGAGGTTGTCCATATTAGGAAATCCTGACCTCAGAATCACTATGCTAAGCCTGATAAGTTTCTGAGTTGCATTTTCTTCCCTTGTACTCAAGCTCAGCTACTGCTCGCCAACCTAAACTTTTAGGAACAAAGTGGAAAGACACAGATTGGCTGAGCAAAAACCCCACCACAAAGCTGTTGCAAAATCATGCTATTAATCAAGGAGATAATGGGGTTAGGTTTACTTTCCTTGCCAATTAAAAAAAAACAACAACTTAAAATTCAACTTTCAAAATTCAGCTTTCCAAAAGTGAATTTTAGAATTTCAACTTTCTAATGTATTCATCCGTATTTTCAGGTTATCTCATTGCAGTACATCTTCCTTTTGAGAACTTTTACCTTTTCTAGGAAGACCCAACCATGAGCCCCTCAGTTAAGAATCACTCCATGCCCTAACTACAGAATGAGCAGGAGACTGATCACCCTCTGAGTCAGACGGAAGGAGCAATGAAATCACCAGCTGTCCCAGTGAGTGTCATAACCCAGGTGAAACCCAGGAAGGGAGACGAGACAGACACGCCTGCACTGGTCATATGGAATTGTTCACTACGTATCATTTAGGTCCTACTATCCTGCTGCCACCTAATGCGAATAACTGACTCATTGGAAAAGGCCCTGATGCTGGGAAAGATTGAAGACGGGAGGAGAAGGGGACGACAGAGGATGAGATGGATGGATGGCATCATCGACTCAATGGACATGAATTTGAGTAAGCTCCAGGAGTTGGTGATGGACAGGGAAGCCTGGTGTGTTGCAGTCCATGGAGTCGCAAAGAGTTGGACATGACTGAGCAACTGAACTGAACTGATCCTGACGGAGATCATTTTAAAAAATGAGAACACAGGCGTCATTTCGATTTACCATGTTGGATTTATAGTATTCCATGACTTTCTTGTTTTCAACAAACCAAGCAAAGCATTTTTCAAAACTTCAGTACTAAAAATGCCTCAAATACTACTGAAGTTATTTATGTCAAAGAAAAACAGGCTGGTGAGGTCTGCATGGGCACCACAAAATGTACTTTCCGGCCACCAGGTGGCACCATTGATTAATAAAGGTTAATTAATCCCCATAATTACCATCATCCAACAGTAGCGGCACAAAACTAACTAATTTAGCATGTGCAGCCTCAAGGATTAAGCAAGTTAATTTTGTCCTCATACATAAGGACATATTCTTCCACGTTCTCATAAAAGAATGAGAACCTAAAAAACACCATATCTTGTTAGAGCTCTAAGTTTTCAATATATGGACTCCTAGTAAGCCTTACCATTCCTTGATTGCCTAATCAATGAATAAGCAACTCAAGGCAGAAAACTATTCAGAGGTATAGTAACAATTTCCTAAAGAAGAGTCATCTGTGAGAATCAGGGACTTTTTTAATTCAACAGCACCCAGTCAGATTCCTGGACTGTTTGCTCAGAAAGGGTTGATGGCAAAGAACAGAGGAAATGAGCATACACAAAGGGTAGCGTTCCAAAGCTGAGTGTTGCGAATCTGAGGACATGGTTCTGCGGTGTCAGGTATCCCTTTAAACACAAATGCTAAACTGTGGATTGCAGGAGGATCGGAGCCTGATTAATTACTCTTCTATTACCAGCATCTAAAACAATATGCAATAAAATTGCATGTTCAGCAGATGTTTCCTGCATTTATGATGGACTAAATGACATTCACCTAGGGGTTACCACCTTTTCCTCCATATTTTATTAAGCAGCTGAGATGATGCTCGGAGGGTCTGATTAATTAAAAAGTGATCCAGTCTTTGCTCTGATTCTCCCGCTTTTCAAATATGGAGAACTCAGTTGGGAACCCTTCTCAGTTCAGTATGTGGTCCAGAGCTGCCTAAGTTAGTAAAGTGACCTTTCCAGGCTCTCATGCTTACCAATTCATGTTCTTGGAAAGCTGACAATGCCTTTCTGTGAATTAAAAAGACCATTTATTTCTCAGGACTTCCTCCATGGTCCAGTGCTTCCTAATGCAGGAGCTGTGGGTTTGCTCCCTGCTCAGGAACTAAGATCCCATATGCCTCTAAGATCCCACATGCCTCATGGCACAGCCAGAAAGTGTCAAAAAACATTATAAAGTCCAATTCTCCTGGGCTGATGCAGTCCTTTCACCAGGGCACCCAATAAGGTGAGCAGAGTGAAAGCTGGACTTGGAACTTGGCAGGGAGTCCATCAGGACATAACCACTTGAGGCAACACTGGCCTATCTTAAGACTTTGATCAGTCTGGTCCAGAGGGGCATGCCCAAAGAACTCACAAACCAAACCTGATGCCAGGCTCATCGCAGGGCAAAATTTTAGAGCAGGTCTTATAATGGACAGACTCTCCCTTCAGTTCCTGTTTAGCAGGACAGGTTGGCTTGGCATATCCAGAATGCCCTTAGAGGAGTCAACCCCAGAAGGAAGTCTCCCAACAAATGTAAACATCCATTATTTTTACTTCACTGAGATTGCTTTTCTTCGTGGATAACGTTTTTCAAGCATTAAGGCTGCCAGTTTACCAAGTGAGAATCTCACATATACAGAAATGGCTTCGTTGCGGCCAAGGCCCACTTAAAGAACCTCTTATTCATATTTGGTCCCCACCAGCCCAGTTATCTGGAGAAGGCAATGGCACCCCACTCCAGTACTCTTGCCTGGAAAATCTCATGGATGGAGGAGCCTGGTGGGCTGCAGTCCATGAGGTCGCTAAGAGTCAGACACGACTGAGCGACTTCACTTTCACTTTTCACTCTAGTGTTCTTGCCTGGAGAATCCCAGGGACAGGGGAGCCTGGTGGGCTGCTGTCTATGGGGTCCCACAGAATCAGAGATGACTGAAGCGACTTAGCAGCAGCAGCAGCAGCACCCCAGTTATCAACGAATCACAGTTGCAAATAAAGTATTTTGAACTGCAACAGAACAAGAGCTGAGCTAATTACAATAGGAATTTTGAATGTTATGACCCTCCCATTTCACAAGGATGGAGCTGCCTTATATCAAGGGCTTTGGATTCCTTAGAGACGAAATTCTTTGGCTGGTGTCCAGGACAGCCCTGCCTTTCATCATGTTTTGCTCTAGAGAAAATGTTAGAATGATTTTAGATGTAGAAAATCAGCCCATGGTTTTCAAACAAACACTTGCTAGGCAGAGGTTTTAATTTTCAGAAGCAAAAGTTTCAATCTTCAGTGGGGATTTTTAAAAGTCATGCATTAATCTGATTCTGATCTTTTGTCATATCTGTTTATTAGCCTGTTCACAACTCAAATTTATAGCTTCAGAACACTACGGCAGATGTAACACTACAACAGATGTTTTCAATATCCCATTTTTCTATCAAAATGGGAAATCCTGGATTTCTAAAACCTAGAGGGAGTTAATGCCATCCTGGAATGAAGGCCAAGATTATAGGAAAAGTAATATAATACGTTGTTAAAGTCACTTATAACATAAATATCTTGAACAAGATCAAAGGAACTACCTGATCTGAATTTAATCAAAGTTCAAAAGATTGCTTCCTCTGCCACATACAGAAATGGAAAAAAATACTTCAGAGGAATTTTTAAATTACACTTTTCATTATATTTTCTCCACTAGGATACCCAATGATTCACCTTGTTTCAAAACCAATGTAGTAACTTTCCACAAATAAATGGTTTTTTACTGAAACTTTTATAGTGCATATAACACAATAGAGACCTCCTCCCCGCAAATAAAACCCCAAATCCTAACAACAGCAGCAAAAACAAACAATCCTGAAAGGATACATGATAGTCATCCCTGAATGGTAGAAGATGAAAAGGGACTTTCTTTTGGTATTATGTAATATACTTTTCATAAACACACAAGTGAAAGAAAGTGAAAGTCACTCAGTCATGTCCGACTCTTTGTGACCCCATGGACTATACACCAGGCCTGAATACTGGAGTGGGTAGCCTTTCCCTTCTCCAGGGGATCTTCCCAACCAAGAGATCAAACCCAGGTCTCCCGCATTGCAGGCAGATTCTTTGCCAACTGAGCCACAAGGGAAGCCCCAAAGTGCACTTGTCCCACCGAGCCAGCCAGGAAAGATTCCTTCAAAAGAGAAAAGGTGATGCTTAGGAAAATAAATCCTCAGAATCTTCTCACTCAAACAAATGACCAGATCAATATAAATTCTAGGCAAGAAGAGGAAGAGCTGGGAGGGAACCTGAAGGGTTGGGTGTGGCTCCCAAAGAACAGGACTATAAGCTCAGTAAGGGCAGGGACCACCATTGCCTTGTGCATACAGGTGCCCAGCTCAGCGCCAGCCATGTGAATACTGCTTGAATGAGAGAGTGGTCGATGAATGGAGGAGAAACTCTGCCCTTGACAGTCAGGTTTGAGGAGACAGTCAGATAATGAACGCAGCTAGAGCAAAGGAAAGTAAGACTTGCACCATTCTTCACTTACAAAGAACACGTTTAATAGTGGTGGTCTTTATACTGTGGACAAATAGTTTTTTTTCTAAAGTAAGATTTAACTTTTTAGAGCAGTTTTACATTTACAGCTAAGCTGAGGAGAAGATATGAAGACTTCCTACATATCCTCCGCCCTCACACATGCAGTGTCCCCCATCGTCAACACACCCCATCAGCATGGCGCATATCATACAATGGAGGAGCCTACACTGACACCCCATAACCACCTCAAATCCAGACTTTCCATTACGGTTCATTCTTGACTTTGGATAAATGGGTAACGACATGTATCCCTCACTGTGGTATGATAAGCAAGTTTTCAACTTTTCTAAAAAGTAAATTAAAAGTATGTCTGCAAAATGACAGAAACTATATACAGCTATCCCTCGCTATCTGTGGGAGATTTAGTTCCAGCACTCTGCTCAGATACCAAAATCTGGATGTGCAATTCACTTATCTAAGATGGTACAGTACAGTCAGCCCTCCCTGTGCGTGAGTTGTGAGTCTGCAGATACCAGAGGCCAACTGCAGAGTCTCTGCTCCCAGTTCCTGGCCCAAAGCTCCCCAAATCTTCACAATCTTCTAAATGACAGAAGCAGCAGGAGCATCTTTTGTCCTAATATCTGGATTCCCTGGTGGCTCAGATGGTAAAGAGCCTGCCTCCAATGTGGGAGACCTGGGTTTGATCCCTGGGTGGGATGATCCACTAGAGAAGGAAATGGCAACCCACTCCAGTATTCTTGACAACGGGCTACAGTCCATGGGGTCACAAAGAGTCAGACACACTGAGCAACTTCCCTTTCTTTCCGTTCTTTGACCTTAGTTCTGACAAAAATGGGCTTGCCAGGACATGCTAGTGGTAAAGAACCTGCCTGTCAATGCAGGAGACGTAAGAAACATGGGTTCGATCCCTGGGTCTGGAAGATCTCCTGGAGGAGGGCAAGGCAACCTACTCCCATTCTTGCCTGAAGAATTCCATGGACAGAGGAGCCTGCGGGCTACAGTCCATAGGGTCACAAAGAGTTGGACATGACTGAAGCGACTTAGCGCTTGGACACACACACACACACACACACACACACACACACACACACACACCCCAAAGCTACCTTGGCATTCCCTAGGTGACAATAGTATCTTTTGTTGTAACAAGGTGACTCTTAGTGGGCTCCTAAATGGGGATGGGTCACCAGGAAGATCAAACCATGACTGAAACTTCCAGCACCACTCTGCATCCTTCAGGAAGGGAAGAGGGACTAGACGTGGAATTAATGATGGGCCATGCCTCCACGATGAAGCCTCCATAAAAATACCAGAGGATAGGATGTGGTGGTGTTCTAGGGAGCTGGAGTGCCCAGAGAGGGCATGGGAGTTCCAACCCACATACTTAGCCCTAAGTATCTCTTCCATATGAAGCTCATTTTTATGCTTTATCATACCCTTTTACAATAAGCCAGTGAATGTAAACAGATGTTCCCCTGAACTCTGTGAGCCATTCTAGCAAATTTTCAAACCCAAGGAGAAAGTCATGGGAACCCAGATTTACAGTCGGTCAGAAATAGAGGCTGCAGCCTGAGACTTGTGAACAGCACCTGAAGTTTGGAAGGGTCTGTCTTGTGGGACTGAGCCCACTACCTCTAGGCAGACACTGTCAGAACCGAATTAAATGCCAGCAGCAGTCTTCAACCTTTTTGGCACCCAGGAACCCATTTTGTAGAAGACAATTTTCCCATGGACCAGGTGTGGGGGGATGGTTTCGGGATGATTCAAGTGTGTTACATTGATTGTGCACTTTACTTGTATTATTACATCAGCTCCACCTCAGATTATCAGGTGTTAGATGTCAGAGGTTGGGAACCCCTGAATTATGGGACACTGAGCTGGTGCTAAAGAGAATTGCTTGGTATAGGGGGAAAAAAAGCCTATATATCTGGTGTTAGTAGTGTTGAGTGTGGTGGTATGAGAGCCAACGGGATACATGGGAGGAGTGTGCTTTTTCCAAAGGTCTTCTTGGAAGGGGGCTTGATAAGAACAGCATGACCAGTAGGAAGATACTGCCATAACTTGGCATGAGTTTAGAAAGATCTGGCCTGGACCATAAAAAGGGAAATGGAAAGAGCAGGAAGCAGAGCAGAGGAAAACTAGTCAGCAAATCCTACGACGGAGGCAAGATGGGGAAAGGGAAGCATTTCAGTCCTTTCCACAGGTTTGTTTCTGGATAACTGGAAGACTGTTTTTACTCTTTTATTTTTTAAAAGAAATTTATCGATCCATCCATCCAACAAATGTTCACTGGCACTACCATATAGGAATTCTCAACCTCATAAAAAGAAACACTACTTATTTCTCTGAGCCCTTTCAGTTTATTGAGTCCCTGTTATGTTCCAGAATCTCTGCAGGCACTGAGTTAGGATAAAACAGATAGTCTCTATCCTGAACTGATGAGGAGGTAGAAAATAAAAATTAATGTTGTTTCTTCAGCAGCATCTGTGTGTTTAAAAAGAACTGCTCCCTCACTGTTGCTTCAAGATCTCCCTTTGTCCTAACTCCAAACAGGGTTTGGGCCCCACACAGACATAAAGATTTGGCCAGATCCACTGGTCTTAAGTGGCCAAAATAAAGGCAGAATTTACAAGTTTCCCTTCTTAAATTAAGTCACTTTATTTACTACTTTAAAAAAAAAAATCTGATCTTAAGCATTTCATTATACAACATGGACATTTTCTTGGATCCTATTTTGAGTTGAGTTTAAAAAAACATTATCAAGAATTTCGTTGGAAATTTTACTACAATGAAGAGAGAGTCTAAAAAAAATACCCACTAAAAACGCAAATTAGGTCCTGAAGAAAACACTGCAAGACAATACGGTGGTTGTTTGAACAGGAGGCAGGACTGCTGTATCCGGGGATTTCCACTTACCTCTCTCTAGCAGAATTCCAAAAGAAACCATCTTATCTGCACTCCATCCCTGCATTTCTCAATCTTCCCTTCCCGAGAAGCCAAAGTGGGCACAAATCTACTTACACCAAGCCGGGCAGGAATCCTTCCCTTTCTCTGCCCAATAAATCAAAGTTGTCAGGAGTTGCCTCAAATACTCTCACTCTTTCTCTCTGTGCCCCTGGAATTTCTAAAATGGAAATAAAAGTACTTCCCTCATAGGGTTGTTTGGAGGATTAAATCATTGACTTTGTTTATCCAAAGATGAAGATCCAGCTAATTCACACATCTGAATTGATGCTAACTTAAGACCTAAAGTCCAACTTATAAAAAATCTAAATGCATAGACAGGGGCACTTTGATAACTAAAGCAGAAATATCTTGCAAGGAAAAGAAAAATCAGAACATGACAAAAAGGAGTATTGGAAAATCAGAGTTTTAAATAAAAAGACATATAAAACAAACTGTTGACATCAATTCCCATATGTCCTTAAGGATTATATGATCATAGATTCTTCAGTTAATACTATTTGTGTTGCTGGGGCAGGACATTTCACCTCTCACATCCCTGAAATTCTCTCTCTCAATGTTGTCCTTTAGGTTAAAGAGATTTTGGTTAAAAGGATGCTTTAAATGTAGCTTAAAATCAACAAAAATTATTTCCTAAATAGCTTTCAAGTGATCCCAAACTGACCCAGATATATTGGGGTGTACTAAATTATGAATTAAAAGACTCACTCATCAGGACTTCCTGGTGGTCCAGAGGTTAAGAATCCGCCCGCCAATGCAGAGGATACAGGTTTGGTCCCTAGTTTGGGAAGATTCCATATGCTGCACAGGAAATAAATCTGTGTGCCACGACTACTGAGTCTGCACTCTAGAGCCTGTGCTCCACAACAAGAGAAGCCACTGTGATGAGAAGCCCTCACACCTCGACAAAGAGCAGCCACTACTTGCCACAGCTAGAGAGAGCTCGTGGGCAGCAACAAGGCCCAGGGAAGCCACAAAACAATAAGAACAAAACCTCACTCATTGACCTCAAGGGGCTTATAATCAAATTAAGGAATCAATATCCAAATAAATGTTTACTAAGTCACATTGCACCGATACTAAGGATCAAGGAGAACTGAAGTAATCAGAGATGGCTTTGGAGGGATGGGGGACTCAGGTCAGGGTGGAGGAAGGGAAGAATCTGAATCAACAGAAGAAAAGGCACAGAATGAATATGAAGTCTTTGCTTTACAAAGTCTATGTTCTTTCTTTAACTTTAGTCCTGAACTTTGCATCTGTCTACAATGCAGGAGACCCGGGTTCGATCCCTGGGTTGGGAAGATCCCCTGGAGAAGGAAATGGCAATCCACTCCAGGACTATTGCCTGGAAAATCCCATGGACAGAGGAGCCTGGTAGGCTACAGCTCATGGGGTCACAAAGAGTCGGACACGATTTAGCGACTTCACTTCACTTCAGTTTGCAACCTTGAACAAGTCATGTATTACCTTTACCTTTCAATAAATCCACAATTATTAAGAGTCTTCTATATATAAAGTATTGCACACCATTTAAATATTTTAGATTTTCCAGGTTAAGAAATGGGGAGGGGGGGGGCTTTAAGATCAAAGAAGACACAGCTCAAAACTAACTCCAATCTCATATCACCTTGGTTATAAAACAATGAAACAACTGAAACCTGTTCTCTTAAAGAGAATTTTTAAAACTTGCTGTTGCTATTTCACCATTCATCAATTAAAATCAAGCCCAGCATGAAACCTACATTAAACACATGTGTAACTTTTACTTGGATCAGTCATAGTGTGGGAAAAAATATATTTTTACATGAAAATTTCAGGACCTTGCTCCATTCTTCTCCCATTTGAAAACCATAGTTGTCTTTTGCCACTAAAAACAGTACTTAATTTGACAGCTGTAGAAATAGCCTGAGCCCTTCAATAGCTCATTTATGATAAAGCATTGAATTTATCTAGCAAAAACACAACACATGCATGGGCACTTCCTTTTGCCCTGTGTATTCTAAATCTCTGCCAACTGCAAAGGAAAGAAAGTACAGATGGACAGGATATCCTGAAATTATTTGGTTTGCCTTATGTCACTCCAGAGAGAAATCCTGTGCCTGATTCACAGAGAGAAATTCATATTAAGTAGAAATATCTAGGGTAGCCAGTCCTGGGGCTAAAGGCAGGCATTCCTCACCAGTGGTTCACCAGGGAAGCTTGGAAGGATGGGTTTGCCTAAAGTGAAATCAAGAAATCTTGGCTTCCCAGAATTCATTTCCCTCATTCCATTAAGCTCTTGGCTTAAGAGAAAGTGATTAAGGACAAAAGCATGCATGCCATTTCTTAAGAACACTAACAGTACCTCAAAACCTATTACACAAAATTACAATGGACTGAATTTAGAGTTGTGGAGGCATTTGAATATTCTTGTGTATTTGAACACAATTCCTTTAAAAAAAAAGTTTTTTTTTGGCATGCAGGATCTTAGTTCCCAGACCAGGGATTGAACCTGTACCCCTTGCATTGGAAGACGGGAGTTTTAACCACAGACATTCAGAGAAGTCCTAGAAACAACTCTTAATGGTACTATATATATATTAAGTCATTGCACATCCAATACATTTCAGCAAATACCACAGAGGACCTAATAGTATGTGTTTGATACTATGCTTGGTACTGAGACTATAACTGGCTTTTTTGTGATGCCAAACAACTTAATCACTACAAACCTGTAATTTCATCTGTGTAAGTATGTGAAATATGCATAGCTATGGTGAAGATTTAAAGAGCCAATGAATATAAAGTCCTGAGCCTCCATTCAAATCATAGTTTTCTTTTCCTTCTTTTTTAAATGATTACATTGGTAAACAAGACACGCAGCCCAGTAATCCTGAAGCTCTAGTAGAAGATACAGACAATGGCCCGACACAGTGACAGTGATGATGATGATGATGATAAGGATCTAATAATAGCAGCTAATACTTATTTAGACTTTACTATGAGCAAGGCTGGTGGCTCAGATGGTAAAGCATCTGCCTGCAGTGCGGGAGAGCCGGGTTCAATCCCTGGGTTGGGAAAATCCCCTGGAGAAGGAAATGGCAACCCACTCCAGTACTCTTCTTGCCTGGAAAATTCCATGGACTGAGGAGCCTGGTGGGCTACAGTCCATGGGGTCGCAAAGAGTCGGACATGACTGAGCGACTTCACTTTCCCTATGAGCAAGGCATTACTCTAAGCACATAGCTCATCAATCAACCGTTGTAACAACCCTCTGAAGTAAGTGACTAGGGCCATGGTGAAAAAGTGAAAGTCTTTTAAGTCGCTCAGTTGTGTCTGACTCTTCATGAAACCATGGACTGTAACCTGCCAGGCTCCTCTGTCCATGGAATTCTCCAGGCAAGAATACTGGACTGGGCAAGCCATTCCCTTCTCTAGGGGATCTTCATAACCCAAGGATCAAACCCAAGTCTTCTACACTGCTGGAGATTTACCATCTGAGCCACCAGGTAAGCCCCAGGGTTATGGTAGTTGACATTCAAATATGTGGGAATATATTTGAATATATCCTCTAAACCTCATTCTTGAGTGGCTGGAAAAGCACCTTCTAGGAATTAATAATATTAAGCACGTAAAATGACCCAAGGTTGTGGGGCTGAGACGGTAAAAGAAGTTCTGAGCAAAACAAATTAACATGCAGGAAGGCCCAGAGCAGAGAATGCACACGGATGATCGAAGAACTGGAAGAAGCTCAGTTCTGGTGATATCTATCTGAGGCCACCAGCAACGTATAAATTCCCGTGTTCGGAAAAGCAGCTACTGGATAGACAGAAAAACAGAAGTGTTCTCAGGAAAGGCAGGGTGTCCTCAGTGTGATAGGAGTTCCTTGGGTGGTACTCTGCCAGGGAAACCCACCTGTTAGCAGCAGCCTGTACTGGGGAATCCTCTGAACCGGCTTGAGCAGGTAGTGCTTGAGGGCCAGATTAGCACAGCGTGGGCTCACCTGAAAGGAAAGGCATCCAAAGTAAACACGAGCATTTTCCTCCGAAGCAAGAGACCCAGATTCAAGTTCTTGGGAAGCCAAGTTTTAAATAGCCAGCAACTCCAGGAGGGGGTTCATGGAGATACTCCCTTTATTTTAAGGCACAACTCCTACGCTGAGAGGGAGACCGGAGCTGACTCACCATGGAGCCCACCCTCTCTTGTAGGTAGGTCTCTGAAATCACTGATTGATGAGGAAATTCCCAGCCCAGAAATAAAACTACTGGGAACTGAATTCAAATAAACATCAGAGCCTGTTGTCAATATACTCATAATAACAGCTGGTACTGGGGAGAAGGCAGAAAATAAAGACAACCTGAAAAACAGCCTTGCTAAACAAACCTCTTAGAAGCCTGAAGAATGTAAACTCTCCCAGATGAATGGCTACAACGGACAGCCCCAAATCACACTGTTTATGCAAACATTTGATTCTGGAACCCTTCTGACTTGACCATGGGACATTTGATTCTGCCTTTAAAGTTGTTTTCTATAGTATGTATAACAGATACTGGTGCCCACTTCTGAGCCCCACCTCCAATCTCCATAACAGGTATTAACTGTGGGGAGACAACAAAATGGCCAAGGGAAAATGTCCCCGCATCCTAAGACGTCCTGGGGTTCTTACACAGCTCAAGTGGGAAGGGAAGAGTTTTTTTCAGATTTGTTCAGAGGGTTCTATTTGTTTCTAAATATATACCTCCAGGGTCTGGTATGCAGGATAATTATGAAAGCATAATGACAATGCATGTTAAGAAAGCATCTGTTGTGCAAGCATCATTAGACATTGGACAGCTAACTTTCCCTGGTCTTATGTGTTTTTTTCGCTGCCAAGGCAACAGAACAACTCACTGAACAGTGATGAGAACCCAGGCCACAGCTATATATATAGTTATATCACACTTCCATTCTTAACAGCACGAAGACTTCAGGAGAAAGGAAAAGAGAGAAGAAAAGTCGACACATAATTTCAAAGTTTAATTACCATACAAATTAGAAGGAATCAGCAATATCTTAATACTTCTAAAACTTTTCTAGTTTGGTGTAAATGGAATTTACTGATAGTTTTAGCTTCAAAACAGAGAAAGGGGTAGCAAAACTGACGATGGTAGCAAAAATACCTCAAATTCTCTAACAACAGCAGCAAAACCTGGGTTTTTCTTGCACTGCTCATCCAACAAAGCTATATTCTTATCAAATTCTTTGATGTATGTGG
This sequence comes from Ovis aries, assembly GCF_016772045.2. NCBI lineage: Eukaryota > Metazoa > Chordata > Mammalia > Artiodactyla > Bovidae > Ovis > Ovis aries. The sequence continues at coordinate 131,313,673 of NC_056056.1, forward strand.
AATACATTTTTAGATATGGTCCCTTCTTTACAAAGATATCAGCAATTCTTTGTTGTTCCGTCCTAAGGAGTGAAAAGGGATAGACAAGAAAAAGAGTCATTACAGAATCCAAAATATATCCATTGATAAGCAGAGTCCCATTTCCAAGCCATCAGTTTATCTTTTCTTCCTCTCCTTGTAAGAAATAACCCCTAATGCCCACTCTTTCCCATGTCGATTGTCATTATATTTTGCCTGGTCTCTGCCAGTCCTGACTGGTCTTTCCTGCTTATGTACAGCCAGAGACTTCAGAAAATTCAGATGAATTTCTAAGATAATTTTTTGTAAGAAGAATGATAAAGTACGGACCAGGAAATTCTCTGTAATTACACTGTATTTTAGCATGCCTTTAAAAGAGAGCTTTTAGTCACTCCTCAGTCCTTAAACTGTGTAATTATAGTTTTAGTCTTTCCTTAGCCCTTAAACTGTATAAGTATAAATTTTATACTTAGGCTACAGTGAAGTATTAATCACTATTTAGCATATTTTCCCAACATGTAGAGGCAAGATATTTCCAAAACAGGCAGAGGTATTTTCATGGATTATATATAAATAAAACTTAGAGGGAAATTTTTTTATCATGAAAGTAGGTGATACACAGTGTTGTTGTTCTAATAATTTGGGGGTTACCATGAACTTCAACAGTAAATCCAACTCCCTAAACCAAACTCGCCACCCACTTCTAAAGATGTCACCAAACTTTCTATTACTGTCTAACTATCATAATGGGCTTCCCTGGTGGCTTAGATGGCAAAAAGAATCTGTCTGCAATGTGGGAGACTGGGGTTTGATCCCTGGGTTGGGAAGATCCCCTGGAAAAGGAAATGGCAACCCACTCCAGTATTCTTGGCTGGAGAATTCCATGGACAGGAGAGCCTGGTGGACTATAGTCCACAGGGTCACAAAGAGTCAGACAGGATGGAATGACTAACACACAAATACGGGTAATGGCAGTCAACCTTTGGTATTGTTTTTCGGTTGTGAAATCTACAGCATCTACAATGATGTCATATATGTGTAAATTTTCTAAACCAAACAGAAAAATCTCCCTATTCTCTTGGTTAACGGTCTCCTTTAGAAAAGGCAGTTTCCTCTTTTTGAGGTTCCAAAAAGACAGACATTTTAAAATGTTTCCAGTGTGAATATATCAACTAAACCCTCCTCCCAGTCTCAAAAATCTTGATTATCAAAGGGCACCTACAGAAAGTTAAATTGGCCAAATACAGGCCCTTCTTGCTTTTGAGATGACATCACTAAAGAATTAAAAAATGTAGAGTACTGAGTTCAGTGCACCAGTGAATTCTGGCCATCTAACATGATCAATCTAGGGGACTTCCCTGGCAGTCCAATGGTTAAGACTACAAGCCTCCACTATGCAGGGGGCACAGGTTCAATCCCCAGTCTGGGAAATAAGATCATGCATGATGTGCTGTGTGGCCAAAAATAAATAAATATATAAATAAAGTGATCAATCTCCAGGTAATTGCCAAGAAAATTCAATATACTGAATAAACACAATGTAAGGAACAGCAAATCTCTGTCACATGCAGGTCCCTCCTGCCTTTATCTAAAACTGGAAACTCTGGGAAAGCTGGTCGGCCCATTTTTACCAGTTTGACATTCTTTCCTCCAGCTCCTTCAGGAGATCCCGATTGAGCTCATACAGCTGAGGCAAGTAGTACAGGATCTGATTTAGGATCCGGTCCTCAATCACTGGTTTCCCAAGTTGCCTGGAAGCATGGGCTACTGCACCCCGGAAATCCTGTTGCAGTTCAGAGGAGGAAAAACAATGTACACACACATACCACTTAATATAATGAAAAGCTTTTCCCCCAGTCACTCTCTTTACCACAACAATATAAACTGCAAACTATTTCCCGGGTAGAGTTCAAATTGAAAGCACCCACTTCCTCTTACCCCACTTACTTGGATAAGAAAGTACACACAAATACACACACACACACACACACACACACACACACACACACACACACACACACACACACACACCCCAAGTGGCTGGGGTGGATATTTGGTTTTTAAACAGAACGTGATATTTCTCTTAAATCTTTTGGTTTGATCTCCAAACTTAGCAATTATATTAAGGAGGTATCTGCAAATTATACTAGAACTCTAAGTAGTCCTCAAAATTATTCCAATACTGCTATATGAACAAAATCCATTTATTTAAAAGTCCCCAGAAGATCTTAATTAATTTTACATTGGGAGCATCCTTTCGTCCACTTTCAGTAATTATTTGCCAACTTCTGGGACATTCTAACTGAGGCATTTGGAGGGTGGTACATTCTTGATTATCAGAGAATATTGGATATAAGCCCTTGTTCCTATTTCACTGTATTTCATTGAGCTAGCTCCATTTTCCTCATCTGTTAAGTGGTTTATAAGACTTTAATTAGCTACTGCACACAAAGCTTTCTGCAATGTATTTGGCACACAGATTCAACAAAACATTATAACTCTGGACTTAAAACTCTCTCTTCCCTCTATCCAACCTCCCCATAAATTCACCAGAATTTATACTTTATAGAAATTAAAAATTTTTCTCATCACACATTATTTTTCCTTGACTTTTCCCTATAATAAGACTATTTATACCATGTTTTAAGACAAGTCCACCCTACTCCACCCTCTCTCTCCAGAGAATTTGGAAAGGGTGAGGCTGGAGATGGTAACTGGCCAGAATTCCAAATATCTTGAGGCCTACCCTCAGGATAAGTAAGACAATAGTAAACTGTATCACAGTCCTGAGGATTCAAAAAAAAATTGTTCCTTCTTAGAAAGGAAATTTAATTAAAAACCTTAAGGCAAAGGTGGAGTAAAACAGACTCTTTACTAGGCTTTATCTTCTTTCTCCTTTCTAACTGCTTCCCTTTAGGAATTCACTGGGCAAATCAAAAAACAAAACAAAAACCCTGATTTCTTCCCTGATCCCTTTTAACGCCCACCCTGTACATACACACACTAACCATTAGTATCAGTATTTCTTGAGCTTCTTGTAAAGGACAACAAACGTTAAAGTGAAGTTGCTCAGTCATGTCTGACTCTTTGCGACCCTGTGGACCGTAGCCTACCAGGCTCCTCCGTCCACCGGATTCTCCAGACAAGAATACTGGAGTGGGTTGCCATTTCCTTCTCCAGGGGATCTTCCCAACCCGGGGATCGAACCCGGGTCTCCTGCATTACAGGCAGAGCTCTGAACCACCAGCGAAGCCCAACAAACTCATACCTAATTTGAAAGTAAACAAAAGCTGCCAGAGTAATGAAAATAAAAACAACAGTAAACAAATGGAACCTAATTAAACTTAAAAAGTTTCTGCAAACCAAAGGAAACCATAAACAAAAGGAATAAACAATCCACAGAATGGGAAAAAATATTTGCAAATAAAGTAACCTACAAAGTATTAATCTCCAAAATATACAACTAGCTCATGCAGCTCTATGTCAAAAAAATAAACAATCCAATCAAAAAATGTACAGAAGATCTGAATAGGTATTCCTCCCAAGAAGACATACAGATATCCAAGAGGCTCATGAAAAAATGCTCAACATCACCAACAATCAGAAAAATGCAAATTGAAACTACAGTGAAGTATCACCTCATACTTTATTTTATTGGACTCCAAAATCACTGCAGATGGTGACTGCAGCCATGAAATTAAAAGACGCTTGCTCCTTGAAAGAAAAGCTATGACCAACCCAGACAGCATATTCAAAAGCAGAGACACTACTTTGCCAACAAAGGTCTGTCTAGTCAAAGCTATAGTTTTTCCAGTAGTCATGTATGGATGTGAGAGTTCGACTATAAAGAAAGCTGAGCGCAGAAGAATTGATGCTTTTGAACTGTGGTGTTGGAGAAGACTCTTGAGAGTCCCTTGGACTGCAAGGAGATCCAACCAGTCCATTCTGAAGGAGATCAGTCCTGAATATTCATTTAAAGGACTGATGCGGAAGCTCAAACTCCAAAACTTTGGCTACTTGATGCACAGAACTGACTCACTGGAAAGGACCCAGATGCTGGGAAAGATTGAAGGCGGGAGGAGAAGGGGACAACAGAGGATGAGATGGCTGGATGGCATCACCGACTGAATAGACATTGAGTTTGAATAAGCTCCGGGAGTTGGTGATGGACAGGAAGGCCTGGTGTGCTGCAGTCCATGGGGTTGCAAAAAGTCAGATACAACTGAGTGACTGAACTGACTCACCTCATACAGGTCAGGATGGCATCATCAAAATATCTACAAATAATAAATGCTAGAGAGTCTGTGGAGAAAAGGGAACCCTCCTACACTGTGGGTGGGAATGTAAATTGGTACAGCTACAAGGGGGACAGTATGGACGCTCCTTAAAATACTAAAAACAGAACTACCGTACGACCCAGCAATCCCATTCCTAGGCATCTATTTTATCAGGAGAAAATCATGCTTCAAAGGATACATGCAAATGTTTACTGCAGCACTATTTGCAATAGTCAAGACATGGAGGGACTTCCCTACTAGTCGAGTGGCCAAGATCCTTGTTTCCACTGCAGAAAGCAAGGGTTCAACCCCTGGTTGAGGAACCAGATTTTGTGATTCTGCATGTCACCCCGTACAACCAAAGGGGAAAAAAAGAAAAAAATGACTCCTCTTCTAAGGCATATTTTAGACAAGTCAAATGCTATGCTCGACAAGTGCTAATAAACCCTTCACTTAGTCCTCAGTGTGTTCAGTTGCTAAGTTGTGTCCAACTCTTCATGATACCATGCACTGTAGCCCATCCAAGGAATTTTCCAGGCAAGAATACTGGAGTGAGTTACCATTTCCTCCTGCAGGGGATCTTTCCTCGTCTTCTGTGCCTCCTGCATTGAAAGGTGCATTCTTTACCACTGAGCCACCTGGGAAGCCCTCAGTACCTGGGACTAACTTTATCAACCCAAATAGTCATAGTAACCCATAGGAACCAAGCTACTTCCACCAATAACTAAAGGACTACTTTTACAACTAATTACTGTAATATAAAATAAGGATTCATTACTTGTACAAACTAAAATTCAGAAAACCACACAAAACAACTCCACAAACCAAATGGATTGGGGCCAAATTCCACCTCCAAACAGCTTGTTTTTATCAGCACTCACATATAGTAAGAGAAAATACAGCTAACTTAACATTTTTGACAGTCATCAGGATTTCCATCAGGCAGAATTATAGAGAATGTATTTACATATCACAAATAACATCCTCAACTATAAATATACTCAAAGCACTATAGTTAAACATCTTCTATGGCGTTTTTTCATTTTCCCAGTTTAACGACTAATGTAATTAAGATGCAAGAGTTCCTTTTTCAGCATAACAAGAAGCAGTGTCCTTTCTTCTGATAGGTTAAATGATGGATATGTTTGTCTCTTGGCAGGAGGATAACTTTTATTTTCCAGTTAGAAGGCATTTCCTCAGCCAGGACAGTGACAGCAGACATTAGCTGCTAAGCAGCTTAAGAACCTGTTTGACACAGCTTTTGCTAGACTCTGCATTCCATGTCTGCCACCACTGCCAAAAAGGAAACTGGTTTATTTAAGACACAGTCAACAGAGACCAGCTAGTATGCTGCACTGACGAGTAAGGTGGTTACCTCTAACTTGGGGTCGTTGACACACATCTGGCAAACTGTGGGTTGTTTTTTTTTTTTTTTGAGTATTACTGGATAATGTCAGCAGTTCTGCAGGAACGAATGGCCCAAGATGCCATTTTGGGGGGTTCTACTGTGCTTTTCTTGGAAGAAAAGCTATGACCAACCTAGACAGCATATTAAAAAGCAGAGACATTACTTTGCCAACAAAGGTCCATCTAGTCAAAGCTATGGTTTTTCCAGTAGTCATGTATGGGTGTGAGAGCTGGATCATAAAGAAACTGAGCACCAAAGAATTGATGCTTTTGAACTGTGGTGTTGGAGAAGACTCTTGGAGTCCCTTGGACTGTAAGATCCTACCAGTCCATCCTAAAGGAAATCAGTCCTGAATATTCATTGAAAGGACTGATGCTGAAGCTGAAGCTCCAATACTTTGGCCATCTGATGTGAAGAGCCAACTCATTGGAAAAGACCCTGATGCTGGGAAAGACTGAAGGCAGGAGAAGAAGGGGACAACAGAGGATGAGATAATTGGCATCACCAACTCAATGGACATGAGTCTGAGTCGGCTCCGGGAGTTGGTGATGGACAGGGAAGCCTGGCATGCTGCAGTCCATGGGGTTGCAAAAAGTCAGACATGACTGAGCGACTGAACTGACCTGTGAAGCATGCAGGACCTTAGTTCCCAGACCAGGGATTGAACCCGTGATCCCTGCAGTGGAAGCACTGGATCTTAACCATTGAACCACCAGGGAAGTCCACCATGATGTTTTTTTTTTTTTAATTATGATAGCATGTCAAAATAAAAGAGAAATAATTATAAGAGCGAAAGAAGAATGTTTATGATGACCTTAACTGAACAGGGCAGCCCTGGCCCCCATCTCATTTTCCCACCCTGTGGGCCACCATCCCCTGAAAGCCATGTGCAGTGGCCACAATGCCAGATGTAACTAAGTCACACAGAAACTACACACAATCTAACTTCTCAGCTCTTCATGAACCTCGACCACTGCCAAACATGTGACACTGGAAGGAGGAAAAAAAATTTTTAATCGAAAGGATGATTACAACATATGTCTGGTTCTTCTTCTAAATGCTAACAGCCAGGATAATTTGGGAAAGTGTGATGACACTTGAGAGTCAGAGGCAAAACTATTTTGGGGCAGAAGAATCTAAAGTTGCCAACACCCCCTCTTGAATAAGTCAGTGAGGACACAGGACCATAGGACTAGTACTTTTAGTTAGATCCAGAGTGTACTTTTTCACACTAGAAAAGCTGAGGAATTAAAATAAATGGCTGTAGGGGAGCTATCGTATAAAAATGTTAGGTGCTGGCATCCCTGGTGGCTCAGTGGTAAAGAATCTGCCTGCCAGTGCAGAAGACAGGGGTTTGATCCCTGGTCCAGGGGTTTGACCCCACATGCTGCGGAGCACTCAAGCCTGTGCACAACTACTGAGTCTGCGTTCTAGAACCCAGGAGACAGAATTACTGAAGCCCACACGCCCTAGAGCCCATGTTCCACAAGCGAAGGCCACGCAGAGCCAGTAGAGAGGAGCCCCCGCTTGCTGCAATGAGAGAAAAGCCCATGGGGCAACAAAGTCCAGGCACAGTAAAAAATAAATAAATTAAAAAAATAAAATTAGTTTTAAAAGTTAGGTAAATGAGTGAGTTCTTTAAAATATCGACTACATATACTTCAGTCTATTCTTCTAACATAAAACCTACCAAAGAGTCTGTATGCAAAACAAGTTCCTAATTACCACCAATCTGGCCTTTTTAGAAGTAGAAATGGGTGTCTCAATTAAAAAGTGTAGTATAATATTATTCTTAATAATTTGAAGAAAACCTACAACCAGATAAACTTAAAAAAAAAAAATAGTCAGCTCCTGTGAGGTATTAACATACTAGTCTTACCACCTCTGATCTCCCGGGCAAAAGCAAGCAAAAATCAATGCAAACAAAATCGAGACTGAACATTTTAACGTAATGAAGCACAAAACAGATGGCCTTGTTCACCAGGTCAGACTTGATATCCCCAGGGCCAAAGAGAAGCAAGTGACTTAATGACCAGCTGTCCTGATTGGCATGACCTGACCTTAAGGCATTACTTAACCACTATGAAGACACAGTGAATTACAAAGACCAAATGGATATATGGGCAGACAAGGGGCTCTGTAGAGCTCCCTGCCTATATGAAGGGTACTAATCAATTCATATTAAGCAAAAGCAAAGGCGCTGCTAAGATCAGAGAGCTATGATAAATAAGCAAAAGGCAATGTGATGCTATGAAGTAAAAGTGGGGACGGGGGGGTAGGCTCCACATTAATAACTTGATTTTGTTCTAAAATGAAAATCTTTGACCAAGGAAGTTACTCCTCTCTTTCTCTATGTTCAGACCTGGTGATAATCTGAAAGCAAGCCAATAAACTCAGATACACCAGAGCCCATACAGCACAGCAGACATTCCAAGTAACAACTTTTAATCAATTTCTGAACATTCACTTAGCACGTGGGTTCAAAGGGACCAGAACTTAAAATCTGGCTTTGCCATTTAGTAATGGGGTACTTTTGGCAGTAAGGTCAGTTTCTTCATTTAAAAAACGGACATGACACCCATTTGACAGGGTTGTTATGAGGACTGAAACAGATAATTTATGTAACACGGCATGCTGCAAGGCGCACAGAGAGCACTCAGTAGACAGCCATTTATTTCATTAAAGGAGATTCAGTTATTTTAAATGATCACATGATCACCACTTACAATCACAAGTCCCTGGAAGCTTGGAAAAAGAGCTCTCAAACAGAGGTCTATAAACAGAAGGAAACATCAAAGCAAGGTGAGGAAAACCAACAGTCCAGTGGCAAGACAGAGACACGTTCAACAATGAACTTCATTCAGTGAAGGAAGCCACTCAGAACTGAAGGTTTGGTGTCCATGTCAACACACACCACAGGAGGATGCTACACAACTAAACAACAAATAATAATTAAATAGTTCACAAAACTGAAAAGAGACACTGTATTTGGTGAAACAAGACGGTCATTTTAATATGGTAACAACTGGAGGCTTCTATGAGGAAGTCTTTTATTCTTTTTATAGTGCACTTTTAAAAAAAAGAATATTCTATTTACTAACAAACACCTGAATGTCCAAAGTAACTCTGCCTCTAACTCTATGGATTTTAACTGGGAGTCCTCTCAAATCTTCAGGGTAATGTATATCCCAGCCTAAGGAAATTGGTGGAACAAAAATGCCTCATTACAAGTACCACTTATCTACAACTTAACCAGCCCATCTTTGTTCGAAAGACCTGAAAGTCTCGCTCATTCTCTCTTAAGATGTATTATTTACATCATGCTGTTTAGACATTTATAAAATAAGTTTATAGATACATCTATTAAACCAGTCTCCCAGCAGAGAGCAAATCAGATAACAAAAACAAAACAAAACCAAAACAACATTGTATCATTTGTACTTAATTATATTAGATGTCTAAGGTGTTTTATCTTGAAAATGGTACTTATAAACAATATTATAGCAACCTCTGGATTGGACAACTTCTGATACAAAAAAGGAAAAGAAGTATAATTAACTAGAGCTCTACCAAACCAAGAATTATTCATCACTTTCCTATCATTCATTTAATAGATATTAATTTAATGGGATAACACAAACAAAACAGGCAAAAATCCCTGCTTTCACGGAGCTTACTTTCTAATGGAAAAAGAAACCTAGTAGGGTATTTTTCAGGAACAAATTCTGATTGATTTGAGTAAAAGCTTACTTGGTAACAACAAAATTAAATACAGATTTTGACTGATAGAAATAATTCTAAATAACAGCACATTAACCTGAAGAATGTCCACTTCACCTGCAGCTAACACTAATTAAGTGCCTAACATTTATTTTGTATGATCACATTTAACCATCACACCAAATGTGATTATCATTCCCACTTTCAAGAAGAAACCAAGGCTTGATTAATTTCTCCAAGAGCACAGTTAGTGGCAGAAGCACAATTCTTAACCACTAGCCAATTAGTCGCATTCATTCACCCAATAACATTTACTGGGGGCCTTCCACACAATAGGAATGATGGGAAACTCAGAAGATATCCCTGGGTTGGGAAGATCCCCCCTGGGAAAGGGAATGGCAACTCACTGCAGTATTCTTGCCTGGAGAATCCCATGGATAGAGGAGCCTGGCAGGCTACAGTCCATGGGGTCACAAAGAGTTGGACATGACTGAGCAGCTAACACTTTTACTTTTTTTTTCTTTTCTGAAACTACAGGATCGTTGCCCTCACCTAGCTTACATTTTAGAAAGTGAAGTAAAGTGAAAGTCGCTCAGTCATGTCCGACTCTGTGACTCCATGGACTGTAGCCCGCCAGGCTCCTCTGTCCAAGGGAATCTTCAGACCAGAAATACTGGAGTGGGTTGCCATTTCCTTCTCCAGGGGATCTTCCTAACCCAAGGATCGAACCCAGGTCTCCCACATTGCAGGCAGATTATCATCTGAGCCACCAGGGAAGCCCTATATTTTAGACGAGACTAAAACCAAACAAGTAAACAAATAGATAAACAATATGTGTGAAGTACCAAGAAGAAAACAAACACAGGAAAGTTGAAAAGGATGGTCAAAGACCTCTTTGAGAAAGTCACCTTAAGCTCAATTGGAAGGATAAAGAAAGAACTAGCTTGAACGAACGAAGGAAGGATAAATATTCCAGGAAACTGCACTGGCAAAATCTCTCAGCAGAAATAACCTTAGCACTGAACTAAAAACTGAAGGCAGGCCACGATGGGACAGAACATAGTCTTTTACAAGTGAGAGAAGGCCTTCCTCTCTTTCACTGCCTTTTCATCTCATTGCTGCTGCTACTGCTAAGTCACTTCAGTCGTGTCCGACTCTGTATGACCCCATAAGACAGCAGCCCACCAGGCTCCCTCATCCCTGGGATTCTCCAGGCAAAACACTGGAGTGGGCTGCCATTTCCTTCTCCAATGCATGAAAGTGAAGTCGCTCAGTCGTGTCTGACCCTCATCTCATTACTAGAAGCCAAATACAGAGCACCTTACAGGCACAGGGAACAGTAACTTACTATCCAAATTAGATTATTTCTGACAGTAGAAGGAAGCTCTATTAATAATATTTGTTGCTGCTGTTTAGTCACTAAGTCATGTCTGACTCTTTTCCAACCCCATGGACTGTAGTCCACCAGGGTCCTCTGCCCATGGGATTTCCCAGGCAAGAATACTGGAGTGGGTTGCCATTCCCTTCTCCAAGGGATCTTCCTGACCTAGCAATTAAACCTACATTTCCTTCACTGGCAGGCAATTCTTTACCACTGAGTCACCTGAGAAGCCCGTTAATAATATTATGCCAAGACAATAACCAAGATGGTCAAAAGCGGACTAGGACAGATCGTCATCCTATTTACAGGACTTGGACTTGCTAAGTAACGGTTTTTATTCTTAATGCAATGGGAATCATGTAAACAGCTTAAAGCAGGAGAGTGACATGACCTAATACATATTTTAAGAAAATCACCCTTAATATTTCACATGAAAAAATATTTTAAGGGACAGACTGAAGGGGGGTAAGAGTGGAAATAGGAAGCCCAGTTAAAAGGCTGATGCTATTTTGAGTAAGAGATAATATGCTGGACTAGGATAGTGGCAGTAAAGAGGAAATAAAATCAGCAGGGTTGCTGACAGTTTGGCAAGAGAGGTGAGAGGGAGAAATGAAGAACAAATCCTAGTTTTCTGGCTTTGGCAGCTATATGGATGCCATTACTATTTTGAAAAGAGAATCTCTTTTTTCTTTGGACTCAATAGTGTATTGACTTAGAGACAGTGTGTACATTGGACCATTTTTTCAAATCCAGGTCAAAGTCTAAGTGCTCATGGTAGATACTGCAGAGTAAGGACCATATAAAACATTACTTTTATTTTATTATTATTTCTTTAAAACATTACTTTTAAAGTCTTGCTACTGCCTCGGCAGGCCCAATTTTTTCTCGCAAGCATCAGAAGAATCAAAGCCTTCAACTAAGTACACCGATTCTCAGAATTCTGAGTATACTTTAAATCACATGATCTCTACCCCAGTCTAATTCTTTCCAATGTAATATAATAAAATTCATTAGTTTAGATTTAAAATCACTTTTATGAGCTATATCACCTAGTTCATCAAATTCGAAACAAAGAAATGATAGTGAGCTACAGTGATATATTAAAGTGATATATAAAGTATTGGTGAACTACAGGGATACATTAAAATTTTGAGTGTGTCTACTATACTAGACAGTGCAGATATTGAACATTTCTGTTTCAGAGAAAGATCTATTAATGCTAATCTAGAGTCTTGAATATGGGAAACTATTAATGGGAAATCATATATAACTGAAATAATAGCTCCTCCCAAGCCACTAATATAGTGGGTTGATTTCCAAAAGTACCCACTGGGTTATCTAAAGCCTGTTAGATATTTTAAAGCAGTCATATTCTATCATTAACACAGTAGTTAATTCCCTTAGATGAAATCAGCACTCAGGATTACGACCGTCCATGAGCTACCTTTGTGGTAGGAGAGTAAACATGAGGCTTAATAGCATGATTGGAGTGTTGGATTGAAACAAGAGATGCTTTTGGCTTTACCCACATTATCCTGGTGACGAAGCCCTCTTAGCAATGGTTCAGAATCTGTCTTAATGCCTGGCTGTTAAGTCACCCACTAATGTTGGGCTCTGCTGAGTTACCCTTTGCACATACCAGACAGGATGTTAACATAAGGCTGGCAGATGATCTATTCTCACTCCTACATTAAAAGCTTAGGCAGTTTTGAAGATGTACAAATCAAGGTGAGTTATGGATGATTCACTCTCACATCACTGGGGAAGAAGCTGAGGCCATCTATCAAATCTGAGATGATAAAGGAAACATTTTGGTCTAACTGTCTATTCTCATGGTGCTTTTGTTTTGTTCCAAAAATACAGAGGTAAGAATGAGGATACTTTTTTTTTTTTTTAAATCAAACACTCTGGTAATGCTTTCATTGGGCTTGCCTTGTGGCTCAGCTGGTAAAGAATCCGCCTCCAATGCAGGAGACCTAGGTTCAATCCCTGGATTGGGAAGATCCCCTGGAGAAGGGAAAGGCTACTCAGTGACTTTCACTTCACTTCATTTCAATGCGTTTAAGTGCTTCTCTACCTACTGGAATCAGAACTTCCTTCATGAAAATGAAACCTTAGTTCAGGAGTAGAGGAAAAGGCATGTGAAAGCATCAGAATTGTGAAAAGTCTACTGCCTGGTAATATTAAAATGGATACTTCATTCACTGATGCTCTACATGGGAAGAATGAGAAGAAGAAAACAGAACAGCAATTTGAGATCCTATCGTATACTTTATAATATTAAGTTTTTTCACATACTTTATTTCACTGATTCCTCATGACCTGAGAGATGGATTTTTTTTTTTTTTCCAGCCACACCCCAGCTTGTGAGACCTTGAGTTCCCTGACCAGGTGTGGAACCTGGACCCTCAGCAGTGAAAGCTCAGAGTTCTAACCGCTAGACAGCCATGGAATTCCCCAAACTGTTTTCTAAAATTCACATACCTAGTAACAGAATCTACTTAGCTAATGCTTCTCCAAGTGTGGTCTACAAACTGTTATAGGTATACAAAGACATTGTCAAAAAAAGTAAGAATAAGGGATTAGAAACTTTTCTATCCATTTGACAAGTCATGAATTTTTATTGCATTTTACAAAAGTTTTGGTCCACCATGGGTGTGCAATTTAAACATTCATTTGCTCACCAAGGCAGTGTGAGAAGCAGTATATTAGACTACAGGCATCCTGAACATATGTTCCATGCAAGGTTTGAATAGCACAGTGAAGTTAAACAGCAATTTTTGCCTCTACCAGTTTTCCTCATTCACTTGCAGATGCTTCAAATTTCCTTGAGGAGGTCCTCTGTCTATTTAAACATGTCTATCAGGAAATATATCAAATAGATATAATGTGCTCATCCTGGAGATAAATTCTAAGTTTTCCAGAAAACAGCGATTCAGTATTGTCTTCCACCTCTCCCACTACAATTCCTTACTCAGTAGAGACAGCTGGGGCATAGCAGCCAGTGCATACGCAGTTTATTTTCAAAAGTCACTTACTTATCAAGTTTATCATTACTTTTTAAAAATTACAGTATTGTTGTCATTCAACAGCTCTGCTGCTGCTAAGTCGCTTCAGTCGTGTCCAACTCTGTGTGACCCCAGAGATGGCAGCCCACCAGGCTACCCCATCCAGGCAAGAACACTGGAGTGGGTTGCCATTTCCTTCTCCAGTGCATGAAAGTGAAAAGTGAAAGTGAAGTCGCTCAGTTGTATCTGACTCTTAGCGAACCCATGGACTGCAGCCTACCAGGCTCCTCCGTCCATGGGATTTTCCAGGCAAAAGTACTGGAGTGGGATGCCATTGCCTTCTCTGATTCAACAGCTAAGGGTGACCAAATATTGCTATATATAATATATATATATAATTGCTATATAATATATATATGATATATAATCCCTTATTCTTATTTTTATATATACATAAAAATTTTAAAAGAGAACCTACCAATATAGTCAAGAGTTACATGAAAAACAATTCATGGGAAAAACAAATTAGCAATGTTAAGAAATTTTTAAGAAAAATCTTCCAAAGCTAGAGACTTTTCACATAGGAATTAGGTCTCCATGTGCCCACTGGACCAACTACAGAGCACAGCGGATTGTTTGGTAAATGTTACCCACCTTTAAGTGTAACCCTCTTTTCATGTTTATATAAAAGAAAACAGAAAATGATATTCTTTTCAGAGACATGAATAGGTATATATTTTGTAAACCTACCACTCCTCAGTAACTCAGTTAATAATTACCATCTAAGTAAACTTGGATGGTAACTTAATTCACTTCCATGTCTTTTAAATTGTTTTCTCTATTTCAAACTTTTCTTTTCTAAATCTTAATATCCTGCTAAAATATAACTAAAACAAAGTAACATCAAAGGCACTTTAATTGCCAATAAGTAATGAAACTTGTGGAAACTTGCAGGAGTGCATGAGAAAAGTGACTATGCAGCCAGACACATTAACTGTTTCCCGACAGCTTTGTTCAAGTTTACAATGACAAAAATTGAAAACAGAACTTTAAAAATGTTTGTTTTTAAAATATCTATTTTAAGTGTCTTTCTAGGAGATTGTTCATATAGAACAGTTTTGAACATCAACATTCTTTATCCATTGCTGTGCAAAATTCTACTGAAGCAGAGACCTTCTGCAAATGGCCAAGAAGAAATATTATCCTTTTAATAACTCTTTATTACGAGGATAAAAAGTTTCAAGATTTGGAGATACAGATATGAAGGCTCTATTTTTCAGAAATCATCTGGCACACTACACATACATGAGATTAATGCACTTTAGAAAATTTCTGTCTTCACAGAAATGTGTGAATTTACTAATATAACCGTGTATTAGAAAGCACATACGTGTATATACATGTTAATTTAATGACACTGAACATATTGAAGGACAGGGAAAGACGTAAAAGAGGATAGTCAGACTTCAAGAAAATATTAGCAGATACTTACAATATGCAAAAGTTTTAACACATCCACAAACCTGTAAAAAACAGCAATGAGAGACATGTTTTAAACGAACCAATGAGGAAACAAATAGTCTTCTGAATTGGAAACTGGATACCTACACTTTTTCTGAGCTCATGATCTCTTTGGCAATATGATGGACTTTACGTTTCATTCCAGTATCTTCACCCTGTGGATAAGAGTGCATTAAGACAGCATGAACTCATAAAAGGATAAGGAAGATCAGCTTGGAGTTATTCAGATGTACATTCAAGCTCTGATACTTACAGGTTTCAAATAGAACACATTTCATACTATATAATGTCTCAAATGGCAAACATGAAGAATAAGATGTGGTTATTAAACCATGATACAGGAGAAGCTGAGAGCAATCAGTAATCCTCACTGATATCAATGCCGGATTCATGGAGTACCCTGAGGAGCCCCAGAGCCCCAGTGGGGCACACTGTTAGTGGCACAAAACTGAAGTTACATTCTGCAGGGAAAACAGACACCACATGAACGTGTGTTCTTGGGGTGCATGCAAGTAATTTTAGTTGGTAACTATTTAGTAGGCCTGTATAAGTACTTCACCTTCAGTAAAGCCACTCTAAGTCAGACAACTTAAGTGCAGAATGGAAGGTGCTCTTCCGTGGTCTATAACCCCACACATCACAGCCATAGGCTTTCTCAACTCACTGAAAATACCTTGTAGAAATATGCTCTTCCTGGAATAGACTGCTTCCTCACAGTCCTCAGCTGTGCTGATACACTAATCCTGGACATTTCCCCTCTGGAACTGAGACAATAAATTTCTGTTGTTTGGGCTTCCCTGGTAGCTCAGTGGTAAAGAATCCACCTGTCAGTGCAGGAGACATAAGAGATATGGGTTCGATCCCTGGGTTGGGAAGATCCCCTGGAGGAGGGCATAGCAACCCACTCCAGTATTCTTGACTGGAGAATCCCATGGATAGAGGAGCCTGGCGGGCTACAGTCCATGGGGTCTCAAACAGTAAGACATGACTGAGTGACTAACACGTTCATTGTAATTTGAGGTTGCAGCTGCCTCCTAATATCACTGAAGGCAGAGCTTATGTTTCTTATCCTCATCCTCTTTGTTATTCTGAAATCATTCCCGAGAGGAAGAACGTACCATTTTTACTCCATCATTTAAAAATCTGAAGTTAGTAATTCACTATCTGAAATCACTGCAGATGGTGACTACAACCATGAAATTAAAAGACACTTGTTCCTGGGAAGAAAAGCTATGACAAGCCTAGATAGCATATTAAAAAACAGAGACATTACTTTTCTGACAAAGGTCTGTCTAGTCAAAGCTATGGTTTTCCAGTAGTCATGTATGGATGCCAGAGTTGGACCATAAAGAAAGCTGAGCGACAAAGAATTGATGCTTTTAAACTGTGGTGTTGGAGAAGATGGACAGCAAGGAGATCAAACCAGTTAATCCTCAAGGAAATCAGTCCCAAATATTCATTGGAAGGACTGATGCTGAAGCTGAAGCTCCAATACTTTGGCCACCTGATGTGAAGAATTGACTCACTAGAAAAGACCCTGCTGGGAAAGATTGAAGGCAGGAGGAGAAAGGGACAACAGAGGATGAGATGGTTGGATGGCATCACCGACTCAATCGACATGAGTTTGAGCAAGCTCTTGGAGTTGGTGTTGGACAGGGAAGCCTGGTGTGCTGTAGTCCATGGGGTCACAAAGAGTCGGACACAACTGAGCAACTGAACTGAACTGATCCCTCATCTGATAGCATGGTTAGTAGGAGAAAACAGCTTCACCATCAGCTAATTCATTGCTCTGCAGCTGAAAACACTTCTCATCATTAAAACCACCAGGCAATGCATGAGACAGCGTGCTCAGGGCTGGTGCACTGGGATGACCCTGAGAGATGGGATGGGGAGAGAGGGGGAGGGGGGTTCAGGATGGGGAACACATGCACACCCATGGCTGATTCATGTTAATGTATGGCAAAAACCACTACAATACTGTAAAGTAATTAGCCTACAATTAAAATAAATTAATTAAAAATAAATAAAACCACCAGGCAACTCTTATTAATTGTCAGACTCCTACGTAACTGTCTTGGAAATTCTGATTTTGTACTTCTGAAATGGGGTATGAAAGTAGATGTTAGAAGCAGGGATTGAACATAAATAAGAAATAGCTCCAGGCTTCAAGAAGTGAAGCAAGGGAGCAAACCACACATACAAATAACTATACATAAGGACATGGACTTGCCTGGTGGCTCAGATGGTTAAAAATCTGCCCGCCATGCAAGAGACATGGGTTTGATCCCTGGGTCAAGAAGATCCCCAAGAGAAGGAAATGGCAACCCACTCCTGTATTCTTGCCTGGAGAATTCCACGGATAAAGGAACCCAGTGGGCCACAGTCCATGGGGTTGAAGAGTCCAACAGGACTGAGTGACTAACACTTGGACTTTTCATATACAAGGACAACTGTGAAACGTGCTGATATCTTGAAGGAGAGAAGGATCATAACCAGGCAGTGGTACGATCATCATCAGGAAAAGATTGACAAAGAATAAAAACTTTGATGACCTTCAGTCACTCCTTAAACAGACATAAAATACTCACATGCCAGATACTATACATATCCACTGATCAAAGCCAGAAACCTGGACTCGACTTTCTTCTCCACTCTCTATGATCACAACTGAATCACTGAGCCCTGCTCATCTGTACTTCTGAGTATCTTACTAATCCTTTCGTCTCCTTTCATCCTGCCTCCTTATTTCCGGTCTACACTACTGCAGTAATCTCAGTGGCTCCCGTGCTCTAGATTCACCCCAGCGGCAACCATTCTCTGCGCTGCCACTAGACTACGAGGTTCTTAACTGCGAATATAATCCCATCTGCTCTCAGGCGGAAGCACATCAGCAGCCCCCTATCACCGAACTTTCTTTCCTATGTGTATAAGGTACTCCACAATGAGGGTCTAGTTATCTTCACCAGTCTCATTCCTACTCCTCCAGTGTGTACTCTCGACTCCAGCCAAACTGGAACCACCTTGAAACTCCAAGTGTGCTCTGCCCTTACATGTCTGTCTTGCTTCGGCTTCCCTCCTTGCCAGCTC
Organism: Ovis aries; assembly: GCF_016772045.2. NCBI lineage: Eukaryota > Metazoa > Chordata > Mammalia > Artiodactyla > Bovidae > Ovis > Ovis aries. The sequence continues at coordinate 131,332,093 of NC_056056.1, forward strand.
CACCTCCCCCAAAGATTTCTGCTCATTATATTCCAACCCATCTTTTAAAGTGGCAGGCACTCAGTTTTCTCCTTGACAAAGGCTGCCTTTATATTCTCTCCCTGCCATCCTTGGGGATGTCATTTGGATGACAAGATTACTCTCTTACTGGTGTAAAGTTTACAGAACGTAACCCGGTGGGTTGTGTTTATTTGCTGACACGTCTAAATCCTCTCTAGCCTGTGATCTTATTCACCCTTGCCCCCTTATGCACCAAGCAGAGTGCCTGGTTCACTCTCCACTTAAGATGCATGAATGAGCAAGTGTACAAGGGTGGCTACCATCTTCTCAGAATCTAAGACCAGAGAGCACTACTTTTGAGTAACAGGGAAATGTAAATTCAAACTAACAAACAAAAGGCTCATTACAGCTATTTCGTCATGTAAAAGAACAGAATGTTGGACTAGATGATTAAAGGTCTGCTGCTGCAATTCTAAACTTCTAGGAGTCTGTATATTCTGTTTTCTACTTTACCTTTTAAACTAGGAAGATGGCAGAGCTAAAGAAGGACAGAAACTACTGGAAAATGATTCAGAGGATTACAATCATTTTCAAAGTAGAGAGAAAGCCAAAGATAATAAAAAAAATAAAAATAAAAAAATAAAAAGCTCTATATTAACTCCAACTTGTAAGAACAATGATTCTGACCCAAGTCCAACTATGATGGGAGAGTACATCCCACTGTAAAACCTCAAGAGAGAGGCCTTATTTGGTGTCTTAATTTCTCTGTTAATGTAAGTCCTCAGTTAAACTACATCACATTTCAAAGGAGGCTGCCTGTTAGATAACTGCATGTCCCCAAGTACACAGTCATGGAAGTTGAAACAAGAGTCACAAATGAGATTACTTTGTTAAGGTCATAAAATAATTCAAACAAATTCCAAACAGAACCTTTGATCTGAAATTTAGTTTTATGTTCTGATCTCCTGATAACAGCCCAGCTTTGTGAATTCTTAACTGTGTTCTCTTCTTTTCATGTTTGTTCACAAGTAAAATCCAGTGAAATTTATCCATTACTTTAAAACAGAATTCGTAAAAGATCTCTGCTATAGCACTTGAGTTCTACTAAAAATAATATATGTGGAATTTAGAAAGATGGTAACAATAACCCTATATGTGAGACAGCAAAAGAGACACAGATGTATAGAAGTCTTATGGACTTTGTGGGAGAGGGAGAGGGTGGGATGATTTGGGAGAATGGCACTGAAACATGTATAATATCATATGTGAAACGAAACGCCAGTCCGGGTTTGATGCACGATACAGGATGCTCGGGGCTGGTGCACTGGGATGACCCAGAGGGATGGTATGGGGAGGAAGGAGGGAGGGGGTTCAGGATGGGGAACATGTGTACACCCGTGACGGATTCATGTTGATGATGTATGCCAAAACCAATACAATATTGTCAAGTTAAAAATAAAAAAATAAAACCTGAACAACCAGATCGCCCAAGAAACATCTCCATATCATTAAATAATCTCACAAATGAGGTGACACCATGATGAACTAAAAGAAAAAAGTCCTCAGGTTTTCACCTCTCTCTTCATGGTATGTATCATATGAGCTGTTACACAGATAAAAAAAAATGTGGGGGAGGGAGGCAGAGAAGTCAATATTTAGGAGGGGTGAATAGTGGCAAATATTCTAACCATAACGAAGCAGAATGAATAACATATCCCATTCTTAAACAATCATTTATTAAGTACTGAAAATAAAGACCACAAAATATAAAACTAAAAAATTGGAAAAGAAAAAATTTGCATGGCCATTCCTCCATCCCAAACACATTCCATCAACATCATTCAGATTCTGTGGCTCAAACCAAGTTATTAGCAGTGACAGATTTTGGCTAAAAACCTCAGTTCCGGAGGTTCCAAGGCAAGTTATTTAACCTGTTTTTAAAAAGTCCCTTTCTTCATGTGAAGAAGAGAAAAAGAGGACAGCTGTCAAATCTATATTCCAGGACGATTTTGAAGATTAAGTATAAGAACCTGCACATAGATGGGCACAGATACACAGATGTGGTAGAGGGAAGTTTTCTTGCTTTTATGCTGGCACTTTTAGCTTTCCAGGAATAACTTTTTGAACATCAGTTTGTTGTTCCTTCACAAGTGAAAGATAAGGGCGCAGTGGCCCTCATTCTTTCTTCTTTCCTTCTACTGAGTCTGGCACTTTGATGAGGGAATGTTACTGGCATCTAGACACATATTCCGGAGAAGGCAATGGCACCCCACTCCAGTACTCTTGCCTGGAAAAGCCCATGGACGGAGGAGCTTGGTAGGCTGTAGTCCACGGGATCGCTCAGAGTCAGACATGACTGAGCGACTTCACTTGCACTTTTCACTTTCACGCATTGGAGAAGGAAATGGCAACCCACTCCAGTGTTCTTGCCTGGAGAATACCAGGGACAAGGGAGCCTGGTGGGCTGCCGTCTATGGGGTCACACAGAGTTGGACACGACTGAGGTGACTTCGCAGCAGCAGCAGACACATATTCATGATGTGCCCGTTATACGTCCATGGAATGTGGTATTTGCTATAGCTTGAAATAAGTCCCTCCAAAATTAATGTTCAAGTCTTAATCCCCAGGACCTCAGAATGTGACCTGATTTGGAAATAGGCTTGCTTCAGATGGCTCAGATGGTAAAGCGTCTGTCTACAATGCGAGAGACCTGGGTTTGATTCCTGGGTTGGGAAGATTCCCTGGAGAAGGAAATGGCCACCCACTCCAGTACTCTTGCCTTGAAAATCCCATGGATGGAGGAGCTTGGTGCAGGCTACTATCCATGGGGTCGCAAAGAGTCAGGCATGACTGAGCGACTTCACTTTCTTTCTTTCTTTCTTGTTTCAGATGTAGTAAGTTAAAAATGAGGTCATTTTGGACTATGGTATGCTCTTGATCTAGTAAGACTCGTTTCCTTATAAGAAGAGGGGACACAGACACACACACAGGGAACACCCCATGTGCTGACGGGGGCAGGACTGAAGCACTGTAGCTATAAGCCAAGGGACCCTAGGGATGGCCGGCAGATCACAGGCAGAGGTAAGGAAAGACTCTACCTTAGAGCTTCCAGAGAGAGCTCGGCCTTGCCAACACCCTGATTTTGGAATTCTGACCTCCAGAACTGTTAAATAATCAGTTAATTATTAATTGTTAATTTCTGTTTTCAAGACTCTCAGTTTGCGGTACTCTGTAACAACTTCCCTACGAAACTAATACAATCTACTACAAACAGAAGCACAGACGTACATTACATGTGTTTAATGTGCAGACATTTCTTTGAGTCACGAAGATTTCCAAAGTGTTTTGGCAACTATTAGCCTGCTTGAGAGTCGAAACAACATTACTGTCCCACTGAATAAACTGAGAAATGTAAAATCAAAGAAGTTATAAAAGAAGGTCTACTCCTATGCTTCTACGCCAAAGACTTCTTTTGGAAACTATCACCTTTTCTCCTTGAGTTACTGGCTGGCTACAGCCACATTTGTGGTCTACCCTTGGCTGATGTATATGGACTACATGCTATGCATGTGCTGTGCGCAGTCGCTCAGTCGTGTCTGACTCTGTGTGACCCCGTGGGCTGTGGTCCGCCAGGCTCCTCTGTCCATGGGATTCTCCAGGCAAGAATCCTGGAGTGGGTTGCTGTGCCCTCCTACTCTGTACTAACCTTTCTCTTAGCACAATTATTTTTCCTTTACCAGGATTTTTATCTTTCTTTAACAACTTTTCTGAGATATAATTCACATTTCATAAATATATTTTTGTCTTTTTAAAATATATAACTAAATAGCTTTTTAAAATGTGCAGGGATGTGCAACCATCACCACAAGGTAAGTTTAGAACATTTTTATCACCTCAAAAGAAACTAGTGGTTCCGCCCAACTCCACGATCCAATATTTTATAGAAACGAAGTCTTGTGAATAATAAATATCAGAGTCATTGCATTCTTATCACGTACTGGACAGTATTCCAAGACTTTACACATAACAACTAATTTAGTTGACACAATTCTATGAAATAAGTACTAATTTTTCTTCATAACACTGAGTTCTTTAGCTCAAAGAGGTTAAATAATTTGCCCAAGGCTATTGAGATCATAGGTGGTGGCACTGGAATTTAAATCTAGACAATTACAAAACATGTGCCAATCACTTAAAGCTGAAAGTTAATTTAAACAAAGCAAAACTATAGTAAAGAGGAAGCACAATGGTCCGATAAATTATGACACGGGAGTTAAGTGACATGGATTTTCTCTAGGGCTTGATAAGTTTGCTATGTGAATCCTTTCAAATTCCACCTTCCCGTAACATTTCAACATATTCTGGGGATATTGCTGATAACACTATTTTTTTTTCCATTGCAACTATTTCTTTATTCAAAGAATTATGATTTAAAATGAAACATATGCATATCAAACTAGAGAAATAGTGTCATGAATTCCCATGTATCTGCGATACATCTTAAATAATTACCAGTACATGGACAATCCTGCTTCATGTATACAGAAAATACACACATAGATTATTTCAAAGCACATCTTGAGGTACTATTGACAGCAATCTTTATTCTATCCCTAAAAAGACGTGATTGAGGATGAAATGCATCTAATTCCTTTCTTTCAAGTAGAATCACTGGCAGTACAGGAAGCAATCCTAAGAAGGGTTTTTATTATCAAAAGAAAATCAAAGGACATTACCAAAAACAATTTCTCGAAAATTACTAAATAATCTCTAAATGACATGTTCTTTGAAATATGAAAACATCTCAGGCAGATATAGCAAGAATTAAATAACTAGAAAGATGTTTTATAAGGTTTTGAAAACTAAGGAAGGATTTTATGCCTATCATGATAATCAATATTACTTCTGAGTGTCCTGAGAGGCCAAAAAACACAAAAGTAAAAACTTGTAAATACCAACAACATACCTGTTTATCGTCCAGCAGATCAGGCTCCCCTTTACTAGAAGCAGAGCTGACATCATCTTCATCTGAACTGTTGCTGACTTCCTCTTCATCTGAAGGAAGGTCACCAAGACCAAGGTCCAGATCACTGTGTCCCTCCTGGGATGCTCCAGAATTGCTTTAATAAAGAATATCGCCTTAGACACCCTTGAGAACAAGAAATCCTACCAAAAACAAACTGTGAGGGCTTCCCTAGTGACTCAATGGTAAAGAACCTGCCTGCCAATGCAGAAGACACAGGTTTGAGAATTCCATGGACAGAGGAGCCTGGTGGGCTACAGTCCATGGAGTTGCAAGAGTCAGACATGGCTGAGTGACTAACACACACACACACACACACACACACACACACACACACACACACACACACACTAATTGTGAGAGGTAAGCAAAGCACATCTAAGGGATCTGGAGGGATGCAAAGAGTCAGATCAACCAAACTCTCCCTTCCCTTTCCCCATCTCAGTTGTCAAAAACCCAAATTCATCTTGGATTTAAAATGGATCACCTTGAAAAACATGTTTGTTTGTTTTACAACAAACCAGTGAATACAACATAAAAAAGGCAGACTCACAGATACAGAGAACAAACTAGTGGTTACTAGTGGCAGGGGGAAGGTACAATACATTGGGTGTAGGACAGACTCAAATGTATTACAACATGGGAAACATGGCCAATATTTTGTAATAAATATAAATGGAAAGTGATCTTTAAAAATTGTATAAAAAAACAAAAACAACACCCAATGGGGCTTTCCTGCTGGTCCAGTGGTTAGGAATCCACCTGCTAATGCAGGGGACATGGGCTCCATCCCTGGTCTGGGAAGATTCCACATGCCAAGGGGCAACCAAGCCTGTGAGCCGTACCTACTGAGCCCATGAGCCACAACTACCAAAGCCCACACAACCTGGAGCCTGTGCTCCACAAGAAGAAAAGCCACTTCAGTGAGAAGAAGCTGGTGCACCGCAACTAGAAAGTAGCTCCTGTTCTCCGCAACTAGAGAAAGTCCGCAGCAACAAGGACCTGGTGCAGCCAAAAAAATAAATACAACTGGATAAATCTTAAAAACAAAAAAACAGACCAAACCTAACATGTACTTCTGTGACAAGAAGGTGGGTAAGGAGCAAGTTTCCCAGATGCCCCTATTCTATGCTTTAATATACCCCTACTCTGGATAATCAGGTCTCTACAAACACAAACCAAGAAGCTTCATAAGAGGTGGCCTGGGTTACTGATCACGTTAATGTTTCAACATTAGAAGAGGTGTTGCTTCCTTAGGTCTCAGAGGTTCATTTTTTAAAAAAGCAATGAACAAATCTGTAAGTACTAGGAGGTAATGATGGTGACCATGATGCACAATCCACGTGCTGTTGTGAACGTGCGCCCACCTCTCTGCTCATCATTGCTGCCTTTCATGTAACCACATCTGAGGATGGGCACAGAATCCCCGGCTTGCTCCAGACCTGCTGAATCAGAAGCTCTATAGAGATGCAGGGCCCCGAAGGGATACAGGCTGGAGTTTGAAAACCCTTGTACAAGGCCATTTATCAACTCCTCTTCACCAGCCTGACATCAACAACATTTCTCACTCTGTACTGAGACAGAATTCTTGAATCTAAAAGACACTGTGGCAATCCAATCTATGAGGGGAATTCCATAGGAAAGCTCCCAAGGAAGGCAACAGAAGTAATTCTAGCTTTAGTTGTGAAGACTCAGGAAGAAAAGGACTGTAGTAACGGCTTTCCTGTTTGTAGTCTGTAAGAATATCTGCAGAACAGAAGAGTCAGGAAAAGATCCATAGAAAATCACCAGGGAAGACACTCAGGCAGAATAAGGTGACAGTTCCATGCCCTGTGGCAGGTTCCTTTTCAGGTCATGGGCAGGTCACTCAACCGCCAAGATTCCTAACAAGTCATGAGATTTTCTAACGGGAATCTTAAAAGTTAAATTTTCTGCCAGTTCCTGATTACACATTGTAGGATACAGACTTGCCTCAGAACCCATTCCTGAAGCCCAACTGCTATACACACCAGTTGGATGGAGGCAGAACGCCAAAAGAACACTCCCTCCTGCCAAAGTTACAGTTTCCTATTACTCAGGGGCAGAGGGCCTCAGGGAGTAATATCACAGCCTCAATTAGGTGGGTGCATATCTTATCACAGCTCCCCCTGGCACAGAGAAGATTCACCCCTGGGATGGTGGGTGGGGTGGACAGCAGAGCAGTCAAATCACTGGCAATATTCACTTGTCTCTTGGTGCAGGGATAGGAGCCCAACCCAGCTGGGTAATTAGGTGATTGAGATGAGAGACATTCATCCCTATAAGCAGAAGGAAATATACCTTCAACTTGCTTTTTATCTTCGTTCTTAATCTCTTCACATCCTCTGAAACCCTGCTCCTCAAAACATATTCAGTCTATTAGCAACTTCAGCATCACCAGGAAGCTTTTTAGAAAAATAAAACTGTAGTCCCGCCCCACCCCAATGAATCAGAAGCTGGTTTTAACAAAACCCCAGTAATTTGATTTTTTGGATTAGCCTATCCATGAGTTCTTTATGATTCAACAGTATAAAAATTCCAAATAGTAATACAGCTGTGGCACCTATGAGGAAATTAGGTTTATTTTGTCTAGAGAACACTGGATTAACATTCGGAGAGCTACTTTTTTTTTTTTTTGGAGAGCTATTTTAAAGAAGACAGGTTGCCACATCCATTCGCGGACACAAAAGTTCACAAAAGTTAACATTTAAGAAGAAGGGGACAAAAAGTAAATAAATAAAATATTTAAATAAGGATCAAAGAAATAAAAAGCTTTAAATATTAAAAACAAGGATCAAAATGTACCTCCATACAACTTCAGGAGATTTTCGTTCTGAAAATTGATTACCTAGAGAAAACCTTCCCTGGTCATCCTCTAACCTACTCCAAATTAGATTATCTGGCTCTTCTCAATCCTACATGCTCTTACTTGGTGGTACATTTTTTCCCCCTCTCATTAAAATGTAAACTGTTAAGGACAAAGAAATTGTCTTTTTCAGTTGAACTGCCATCACGTTACTTGATATGTAATATGCCCTCAATACATTTTTATTGAATGAATGAAACCAATGGGTATTAAATTGCAGAAGTTCAGATAATGTATGTGGTACTGGTGATGCCAGATAAAGGCCTGGAGCAGGGGGAATACTGGAAAAATGATGGTTTTTAAAAGAAAAAGGATCTCTGGGCATCATCATCAATGGTACAGAAGAATGCTGGTATTCACAAAACAAAAAAACCATATTGCCTACCAAAGGAATCTCTTGTGAGTAGTTAATGGGAAACAAGCTTGGAGAAGATGACAGGTGCCAAGCTGTCAAGAAGCATGAAGAGTTTATACGCATCTTACAGGCCTTCAGCAAGGAGAGTGAGACCTTCCAGTGGACCTCAGAGATCTCCTCAATATATCTCCAAGATGCATGTCAGTACCACACGTCTTTCTTTTTTTAAAAAAGTCTTCAGTGGGTTTGTTACAATATTGCTCCTGTTTTATGTTTCACTTTTCCTGGATGAGAGGCATGTAGGATCTTAGTTCCCTGACCAGGGATCGAACCTGCACCCCTTATACTGCAAGATGAAGTCTTAACCACTAGACTACCAGGGAAGTCCCTATACATCTTTCTTATTAGTGCCAACAGAGAAGACAATGGCACCTCTTCCATCAGTCAAGTTTTGTAAGCACAGTACCTACCCCTCTCTCCCTATATCCCACCCCCTTCAAGCAGAGGAAAGGATATTGTTGTTTATTAGAATCAGTGAGGTCATCTTACAATTTCAGAGCCTAAGTCGAAGCTAAAGCAGCTCCCCACATACCTGGATGGTAAACAGTAGAGATCAATTATGGTTTCTGAAGCTTAAGAGGGAGGAACTTTTGTAGACCAAAATAGGGTTTTGCTGCTGCTAAGTCGCTTTAGTCGTGTCTGACTCTGTGTGACCCCATAGACGGCAGCCCACCAGGCTCCCCCGTCCCTGGGATTCTCCAGGCAAGAACACTAGGAGTATTAATTTTGTAACCTCAAACCAATGAACTGAAATGGAGATAGGCAGAGTGACAGAAAGGGAGAAAGACCCCGGAGGTAATTTCCATAGTGCAGGCAGCCTGAGCCAGGGAGGCTACATCAGAAATTGAGAGGAAGGGCTGAACATACAAGGAAAACACATCACCAGAGCTAGGGCAAAGAGGGGCGAAAAACTCAAGTCTTCCTTCAAGGTCTCATCAACAGCCACCAGCAGAATGAGGGAGACACATCAATTGAAACAGAAATATACCAACAAAGGATTTGATTTTAAAAGAAAATGGAGTCAGCAGCAAAATCAGGAAAGATGCCACCTAGAACCCACATACATGCTCATCTCTCCATGACTAAACAGAGAAAAACTGTTGATTACTCTATTTTCCCATATAACCGTGAATTTTCAAACCTATCTAATAATTTTAGATTCTTGATAATGAAACATGGATTTCTTGCCTATGCTAGTCACTGAGTTCAGGCTCCTCCATTCCTTACACTCCCTTCCCACTCTCAGAAAGATAACATCCTAACACAGTCTGCTTTTAGGGTTAAAGGGACAAGACATAGTGTTTCCTCCACACTTTCCTGCCTAGTTATTACATAATTTGACAACTGAAATAAAAGGACAGTAAGCTGCAAAAACAACCAAAACAGAGTCACAACTGGGCTCTCCTTTCGCAGGCCATCGTTTCCAAAAGTACACTCGGATAAAAACAGAGACAAGGAGAGCCAGAAGTAAATTTCTACTAATTTAGGTAACTGTTCCCTCAATCTCACATGCCAAGGATCCTTGCAATTGGAGTGGTGATTATTTACTGTCATCACTTAAAAAAAAAATTGACTTTTTTGTTCATGTTATTTTCTGTATATACACAGTACATTTTATACTGGAAGTATATCAAATTTCTCTTTTTAACACATCAAGGATGATCTCTCTTTTTAAAAAGTAATTCTTTAAAAAAAAGATTCCTATTTTATTTCCTCAAAGAGTTTTTAGAAACATAAAACCTGCACGGAGCCAAGCTAGGCATAAAAGTTGCTAGGGTTCACCAACAAAACATCCTAGTGAACCTCTATTAAATTAGAGTCTAGCAAGGGGAGGGGAGAAAGCCAAGGATGACGCAGAAATGAAAAGAGGAGCGGAATCAACAGAACACGTTTTCAAAGCACTGAAAGCAGTTTTGGCAAATCCAGTTACCTTTTACCTCTCTTGCCTGTGATCTTATTTTGGAGTCCCTTAAACAAAGAAAATCCCCCTGCAACACAGGAGACCCAGGTTCGATCCCTGGGTCGGGAAGATCCCCTGGAGAAGGAAGTGGTGACCCACTCCAGTATTACTGCTTGGAGAATCCCATCAACAGAGGACCCTGGTGGGCTACGGTCTATGGGGTGGCAAAGAGTCGGACACGACCGAGCAACTAAACAACAACAAAACAAAGAATATTCCATGTAATTTCTCCAAGTGTGAAAACAAGAAATTCACTCCAATATTCTCACCTTCAAAGTTTCTCTCGAATTTTCAAGTGACAACACGTAAATCCAACTTTCTGTCATCTTTCGTCTCTTCTTTCTACTCCTCGACCAAACTGAACAGAACACCTGCTAGTCTTCAAGATTTCAAAATTATTTTGCAAATGCTGTCTCATTATGACTTGGTGATTATGAACCCACTCCAGTATTCTCGTCTGGAAAATTCCATGGATTGAGGAGCCTGGTAGGCTATACAGTTCATGGATTTGCAAAGAGTCGGACACGACTGAGCAACTTCACTTCACTTAGCTACTTTCATATTTATCACAGAGTAAGTGGGGAAAATGATCAAGGAAAACTTGAAGGATGAACCAGGAAAAAAATTTTTTAAATAAGTCATATATTATAAAATGTAAAGTATATAAGACAGGCTTACAATTTTAACTGGAAAATTGTTTCTATTTAGTTTCCCCAGAAAACTTTCTACTCTTTCACTTCAGTTCCTTTATGGAATTGCAGATTCCACTGTCAAGTTGAAAACTAGGCATTAAATCAACAACAAATTTTTAAAACCATTCATCTTCTTATTTTCAGGTCCTCTTCTCAATTATCCAGTATGTGTGGAATTTTCTCTACCCACTACGCACATGACTACCCCCAAAATAAGAAAAGATTTCTCTCTACTTCTTTTAGGAAATATGGAACAACTCAGGAATTTGCCCTACATAACATTTTCATCCTCTAACAAAGCAAGACTCATAATCACGTCATGATTTCAGGTTTTCCAAACACAAGATCTTGCATGATTATTTTCTGTCTGTGCAGAGCCAGAGTGACAGAACACAAAAGCCAAGAGATAACAAAGAGTTTGAGACAAATTTATCTGACTTCAACAAAGCTCAAGTTCCACAGGTGTAACCCTTCTGGGCTCAGATCATCTGATAGGTCGTCTTCATCGCTAACTGTTTTGACTAAAAATAAACACTGGTGTCTCCATAATAAGTAAGGCTGAGACTTTTATTACTGATTTCAGAAAAAGAAATCACACACACACACACACACACAGATATAAAGAAAGAAAAGCAAAAGGGAAAAATGACTGTCTGAGGAGGCCTTACAAATAGCTGAGAAAAGAAGTGAAAGCCAAAGGAGAAAAGAAAGATATATGCATCTGAATGTAGAGTTTCAAAGAATAGCAAGGAGAGGTAACAAAGCCTTCCTATAGGAAAGACTAGAGATCGCTTCATGAAAATCAGAGATATCAAGAGAACATTTCATGCAAAAATGGGCAAAATAAAGGACAGAAATGGTACGGACCTAACAGAAGCAGAAGAGATTAACAAGAGGTGGCAAGAATACACAGAAGAAATATACAAAAAAGACCTAATGACACAGATAATCACGATGGTGTGATCACTCACCTAGAGCCAGACATCCTGGAATGTGAAGTCAAGTGGGCCCTAGGAAGCATCACTACGAACAAAGGTAGTGGAAGTGATGGAATTCCAGCTGAGCTATTTCAAATCCTAAAAGATGATGCTGTGAAAGTGCTGCACTCAATACGCCAGCAAATTTGGAAAACTCAGCAGTGGCTACAAGATTGGAAAAGGTCAGTTTTCATCTAATCCCAAAGAAAGCCAATTCCAAAGAATGCTCAAACAACTGCACAATTGCACTCATCTCAAACGCTAGCAAAGTAATGCTCAAAATTCTCCAAGCCAGGCTTCAACAGTACATGAACTGAGAATTTCCAGATGTTTAAGTTGGATTTAGAAAAGGCAGAGGAACCAGAGATTAAATTGACATCTGTTGGGTCACAGAAAAAGCAAGAGAATTCCAGAAAAACATCTACTTCTGCTTCATTGACTATACTAAAGCCTTTGACTGGGTGGATCATAATAAACTGTGGAAAATCTTAAAGAGACAGGAATATCAGACCACCTTAGCTGTCTCCTGAAAACATGTATGCAGGTCAAGAAGCAATAGTTAGAATTGGAAATGGAATAACAGACCGGTGCCAAACTGGGAAAAGAGTCTGTCAGGGTTATATATTGTCACCTTGTTTATTTAACTTATATGCAGAGTACATCATGAGAAACACTGGGCTGGAAGAAGCACAAGCTCGAATCAAGATTGCTGGTAGAATCAAGATTGCTACGCAGATGATACCATCCTTTTGGCAGAAAGTGAAGAACTAAAGAGCCTCTTGAAAGCTAAAGAGGAGTGAAAAAGCTGGCTTAAAATTCAACATTCAAAAAATAAAGACCATGGCGTCCAGTCCCATCACTTCATGGCAAATAGATGGGGAAAGAGTGAGGAGATTATTTTCTTGGGCCCCAAAATCACCACAGACGGTGACTGCAGTCATGATATTAAAAGATGCTTGCTCCTTGGAAGAAAAGCTATGACTAACCTAGACAGCATATTAAAAAGCACCAGAGACATTACTTTTAGACAAAGGTCTGTATAGTCAAAGCTACGGTTTTTCCAGTAGTCATGTATGGATCTGAGAGCTGGACCATAAAGAAGGTTGAGCATGGAAGAACTGATGCTTTCAAACTGTGGTGCTGGAGAAGACTCTTGAGAGTCCCTTGGACTGCAAGGATATTAAACCAGTCCATTTTAAAAGCAATCAATTCTGAATATTCACTGCAAGGACTGATACTGAAACTCTAATATTTTGGCCACCTGATGCAAAGAGCCAACTCATTAGAAAGGACACTGATGCTGGGAAAGATTGAAGGCAGAAGGAGATGGGGACGACAGAGGACGAGATGGTTAGACAGCATCACTGACTCAATGGCCATGAGTTTGAACAAGCTCTGGGAGATGGTAAAGGACAGGGAAGCTTGACATGCTGCAGTCCATGGGGTCACAAAGAGTAGGACATGACTGAAGCGACTTAGCAGCAGCAGCAGCATGTACTATATTAACTTTTTAGAGTTAAATGCTTTAATAACCACAAAATATAAATAAATAAAATCACTAAAATAAGGGATAGGACAGGAGGTGTTTGTTACCAAAAAGAAGTTAAAAAAAAAAAAAAACTTGCAGCATAAAATGTACATAATTAGTGTTTTTACTCATTGTCAATGAGCAAAAACATCCAAGCCTTTAAAACAAGGTATTAACATCCAAGCCTTTAAAACTAGCAAGCTGGAGATCTATAGCCTTAGAAAAACAAACCAGAGGAAAATATCCAGTGTCCACTGAAATGTAAACTAGATTATTTAAAAACTGGCTTCAGAAAACAACAACAAATAAAACAACAAAAAACTAGCTTTGTGTAATGAACTTTGAAAATCAGGTCTGCGTCATTTTCCAGGGGCAACTTCTACCGTCATAAATTCAACATTCATCCCCTTCCCCAGAAACACATTTATTACTAGGATTCTTTTTTGCTTATTTAATTATAATTGAAGGATAACTGCTTTAAAATATTGGTTTCATTTCTGTCTTACATCAACATGAGTAAGCCATAGGTGTACACATGTCCCTTCCCCCTTAAATGTCCCTCCCACCCTTTCCTACCCCTCTATCAACGTTGTTCAGTTCAGTTCAGTCGCTCACTCATGTCCACCTTTTTGAGACCCCATGAACCACAGCACGCCAGGCCTCCCTGTCCATCACCAACTCCCGAAGTTCACTCAAACACATGTCCATTGAGCTGGTGATGCCATCCAACCATCTCATCCTCTGTCATCTCCTTCTCCTCCCACCTTCAATCTTTCCCAGCATCAGGGTCTTTTCAAATGAGTCAGCTCTCTGCATCAGGTGGCCAAAGTATTGGAGTTTCAGCTTCAACAACAGTCCTTCCAAAGAACACCCAGGACTGATCTCCTTTAGAATGGACTGGTTGGATCTCCTTGCAGTCCAAGGGACTCTCAAGAGTCTTCTCCAACACCACAGTTCAAAAGCATCAATTCTTCAGCACTCAGCTTTCTTTATAGTCCAACTCTCACATCCATACATGACCACTGGAAAACCATAGCCTTAACTAAACGGATCTTTGTTGACAAAGTAATGTTTCTGCATTGAAATATGCTGTCTAGGTTGGTCATAACTTTTCTTCCAAGGAGTAAGTGTCTTTAAATTTCATGGCTGCAATCACCATCTGCAGTGATTCTGGAGCCCCCCAAAATAAAGTCTGACACTGTTTCCACTGTTTCCCCATCTATGTGCGATGAAGTGATGGACTGGATGCCATGATCTTAGTTTTCTGAATGCTGAGCTTTAAGCCAACGTTTTCACTCTCCTCTTTCACTTTCATCAAGAGGCTCTTTGGTTCTTCTTTGCTTTCTGCCATAAGGGTGGTGTCATCTGCATATCTGAGGTTATTGATATTTCTCCTGGCAATCTTGATTCCAGCTTGTGCTTCTTCCAGCCCAGTGTTTCTCATGATGTCCTCTGCATATAAGTTAAATAAGAAGGGTGACAATATACAGCCTTGACGTACTCCTCTTCCTATCTGGAACCAGTCTGTTGTTCCATGTCCAGTTCTAACTGCTGCTTCCTGACCGGCATATAGGTTTCTCAAGAGGCAGGTCAAGTGTTCTGGTATTCCCATCTCTTTCAGAATTTTCTACAGTTTACTGTGATCCACACAAAGTATTTGGCATAGTCAATAAAGCAGAAATAGATGTTTCTTTGGAACTCTCTTGCTTTTTCAATGATCCAGCAGATGTTGTCAATTTAATCTCTGGTTCCTCTGCCTTTTCTAAAACCAGCTTGAACATCTGGAAGTTCACAGTTCACGTATTGCTGAAGCCTGGCTTGGAGAATTTTGAGCATTACTTTACTAGTGTGTGAGATGAGTGCAACTGTGTGGTAGTTTGAGCATTTTTGGGCATTGCCTTCCTTTATGATTGGAATGAAAACTGACCTTTTCCAGTCCTGTGGCTACTGCTGAGTTTTCCAAATTTGCTGGCATATTGAGTGCAGCACTTTCACAGCATCATCTTTTAGGATTTGAAACAGCTGTACTGGAATTCCATCACCTCCACTAGCTTTGTTCATAGTGATGCTTCCTAAGGCCCACTTGACTTCACATTCCAGGATGTCTGGCTCTAGGTGAGTGATCACATCATCGTTATTATCTGTGTCGTGAAGATCTAGGTTGTTACTGAGTCCCAGTTTGAGTTCCCTGAGTCATACAGCAAATTTCCACTGGCTATCTATTTTACATATGGTAGTGAATATGCTTCCATGTTTCTCTCTGCATTCGTCTTACCCTCTCCTTCCTGCCCCTCACCCGTGTCCCTTAAGTCTGCTCTCTATGTCTGCATCCCCACTGCTGCCCTGCAAATAGGTTCATCAGTACCATCTTTCTATTACTAGGGTTCTTCAGATTGTATTCTCCTGACAGAAACAAAATCAAGATCAGTACCCTGAGGCTGTTATTTAAAATACAGTCACAGAAGGACAAGGGCTTCCCAGGTGACTCAGTGGTAAAGAATCTGCCTGCCTAATCAGGATCCGGAGAGGCAGGTTTGATCCCTGGGTGGTAATATCCCCTGGAGGAAGAAATGGCAACCTACTCTAGTATTCCTGCCTGGAAAATCCCATGGACAGAGGAGCCTGGTGTGCTGCAGTCCATGGGGCCACAAAGAGTCGGACACGACTAAATGACAGCACATATACGCATGGAGGGACAACTCTGAAAACTAGCTAGAAAGCAAAATGGAATTCAAAATTCCTTAAAGTAGAAGATAACCTACCCAGATGCGAGCACTTGACGTAAGCAGATTCCAGAGTCAGTAAGGTTTAACCACAAAACAAGCAGTTTTAAAAGAAGTTTCCATCAATGGCCGTTAGTAGGAGGCTGGTTAAATAAACTGGGCATATTCATACAATGATATACTAAACAGCTATTTTAAAAATGAAACAGTTCTATGCACAATGGTATAGGTTGCTCTCCAACAATATTGCAAGGTTCAAAAGGAGTCAAGGCACAGAGCAGTGTGCATCCATCTGTGTAAAAAGGAAAAACACACACATATATGTGCCTATGTGTCTATCTACATAAATATATGCATATAAAAGGTATGCAGACAGGCTGCTGCTGCTGCTAAGTTGCTTCAGTCGTGTCCGACTCTGTGTGACCCCATAGACGGCAGCCCACCAGGCTCCCCCGTCCCCGGGATTCTCCAGGCAAGAACACTGGAGTGGGCTGCCATTTCCTTCTCCAATGCATGAAAGTGAAGTCGCTCAGTTGTGTCCGACTCTTAGCGACCCCATGGACTGCAGCCTACCAGGCTTCTCCGCCCATGGGATTTTCTGGGCAAGAATACTGGAGTGGGGTGCCATTGCCTTCTCTAGGGGATCTTCCTGACCTAGGGATTGAACCCAGGTCTCCCACATTGCAGGCAGACGCTTTAACCAGGGAAGCCTGAAAGAGTCACAAGAAACTGATAAAAATCATTGCCTCTGGGGCTACAGTCTGAGATGAGAGACTTCATTATTTACCCTTTCCTGCTTAAAAAAAAAAAAAAAAAAAAAATTTCTACTTACTTTTTCAAAGACAACACACACACATCCCAAACTCAGAAACTGTAAAGTTTTAATTCGAGCACCAACTCTTTAGGCATTCTGCCCACACCCCAGGTTTAGATTTCTGCGTATTTTCAAGACTGTCTTTATTTTTTCCCTTTAATTGCTTCTTACATGGGAAAGATACATAGATTATGCCTTCTCTTATAGTTAGTATGTAGGGACTTATTTAGGAAAACCATTGGCATGAGTCTCTAGATAATAGGTAGGAGGAGAGACCTTCTGGCCAGTCAGCTGATAGCTTTAAAAAAGAGAAAGAGAGATTGTAAAGGGATTGTTCAACAGTCTATAGAGGCCACAGAGTAACCACACAACTGTTAAGGAGACCACAGTAAACAGCACCATATTATTAGGCATCTCCCAGAGGGCTCTGTCTGGGTTGTGGGAAAACTCCTGGCCTGTAAGATCATGCCCTCCAGAGCTCCTGGTCCAACCTTAAGGACAAAGGAGAAGTCCAAAGCCAATCACAATCCAACAGACTCCCCTGTCCCTCCAGCTTGGGGCTTCCCAGGTGGCTCAGTGGGTAAAGAATACACCTGCAATGCAGGACATGCAGAGACACAGGTTCAATCTCTGTGTCGGGAAGATTCCCTGGAGAAGAGAATGGCTACCCACTCCCATATTCCTGCCTGGAGAAACCCATGGACAGGGGAGTCTGGAGGGCTACAGTCCATGGGATTGCAAAGAGTCAGACACAATTACACATGCATGCCCCTCAAACTTAGGCATCTGGTTCAAGTCTGAGCTGTTCTGAGTTACAGTGGAATAAACTGTTATAAAAATGTCTTCTGAAACAAGCACTAGCTAAAATAAGTACCAAACATTTAACTACCAGCAGTTTTGCTTTCTTAAGGGATTTGAGGAATGAATGATTCTTTAAAATGCATTTCAAGAAATATAGATAATAGAAATCTGTTTGTTAACACAAATAGGAAAGAATTCTACTGAGCTTAGAATTGCTTCCAAATTAAATACAGCAGGTTCCCAACCCGGTTTTCTTATTGCAGCAAAGATGGTGTTTATTTTGTTGAAAAATAATGTTTAAATAAAGAGATGTTGACCCAACATCATTTCTTCCCTTTACCTCCTCATTATGTAACATGGAATTCATTAGTACCACACCAAATAGAGGCCGCTAGAAATAATGAGGTTGGGATGAATATATGAGGACACTTCATATTTAGACATGCACACACACAGATACGCACACACACATATATTGCACATATATACATATATTTTCACACATGTGAGAAATGGAGTATTTCCTGCCATGTCAGTAAACAAGGATGTCACAGTCATCAGTGATTCCAGCCCTCCGGGGCACTCAGGAAGGAAAAGAATACCTGCTAAAGCTGGCAGCCGTGAGGCTGTAGCCACTCCCTATGCTGAGCACTGAGGAACTCAGGATGTGAAGAAAACACAGGAGTCTGACCCAGGATAGCTGAGGTGCATATGAAAGCAATGACTTCAGTGAGCCCAGACTCCTGCATCTTCTCGTACACAGAAAAACACTAAATTACTTAACTTGAAATATTTGGTTTCCTTTAAATAATTGTTGTTTAATTAACAAAAATCTCTTGATGTTCCAGCTACCTGCCCTTTGTTGTGAAAATTCTATAAAGCCTGGTTTCTTCCCTTGCCTCCTTGAAGCAGTTCTCTCAGGATTATGTGAGAAGCTGCCTCCCAGGCTTTAAGTCCTAAAAATTTCCACCAAATAAAACAGAACTCTCAACGTTAAGGTTGTGAATATTTCTTAAGCTAACATATATATTTTATATAATATTCAATATATAAAACTAACCATTTATTTCAATAAATATTTACTGTAGGCTTATTATGCATTCCACTGTAGGCACTAGATGAAGATACTCTAACAGAATTAGTCATAGATGATGTTCAAACTGTAAATTCTATTGGCTGCTTTTCTTTTTACCTGCTAATTGAGACTCTCTTGAACTAATAAATGCAAAAGGAGTCAGGATAACTGCAGTAAATAGGGTAAAAGGCAGGGACCATTTTCTCAACAGAGAACAACTAAAAGTAGTGAAAGTGAAGCCGCTCAGTCGTGTCCGACTCTTTTCGACTCCATGGACTGTAGCCTACCAGGCTCCTCCCTCCATGGGATCCTCCAGGCAAGAGTACTGGAGTGGGT
Source organism: Ovis aries (assembly GCF_016772045.2). Taxonomy (NCBI): domain Eukaryota; kingdom Metazoa; phylum Chordata; class Mammalia; order Artiodactyla; family Bovidae; genus Ovis; species Ovis aries. Next base: position 131,351,321 of record NC_056056.1, read on the forward strand.
TGCCATTTCCTTCTCCAGGGGATCTTCCCAACCCAGGGACCGAACCAGAGTCTCCCACATTCCAGGCAGACGCTTTAACCTCTGAGCCACCAGGGAAGCCCGAACTAAAAGTAAGTGCATGCTAAATGTTAAAGGCAGCTCACAGGCACTAAGGGCTACAGAAGCAGAGAAAGAAGCACCCCATGCAGACTGGGGAAGTCAGATAAATTAGAGGTATGGGCACCTGGGAGAAGATACTTCAGTGAATGAAAGGAGAAACAAAGGTCTCCTAAATAGGAGAGGACTGGGGGGAAAACTGTGAGCAAAGGCATGGAGGCAGAAATGCAAGCGATGTGGCAGGTGATGGGAGATGGTGATAGGAGGGTGACTGCATTTCTGTGTGATGAGAAATGAAGATATTTACTAGTTAGAAAGAGGTTCCTACAGCTAGGAAGCAAGCAAGGCACACAAGAAATAATCCATTTGTGATGGGAGCTGGGATCCAAATTCAACCCTTCCCCTTAGCTTTATCAAGTTTCAACACTAGACGGGGAACCTAGCAGGGGAGTCAGGTTAGGAGAACAGACTGCGTGGTGAGCAGGCAGGGATGAACAGCTCACCCTCTGACTACCATCTCTAACAGGGTGACCATGTGCTTTTGTGTCAATTGTACGTGCCACATTGCTTCTGCTCATGTCTTTTCATCATAATCCTAACAGTCACTGAAAACGTGGTGAGATTTTTGGAAAACATGACCAGGTCCTCTGCCCCTGCTACGCTCTTGATTGTGACTCAGTATGAAGCCACTATGGTGTAAGGGCCCATACAGTGTTCTGCCTTGACATCGGGGGGAAGTGAAGAGAGCCCCAAACAGCCTAATGACAAGTTGCTCTTCCCACTCTGCTCCCTCAGATAAGGCCCCCTAGTCAAACAACCTTCTTGACCATAGGGACTCTTGTGGCTTATCCATGAATAGGTGATTTTAGTTCTCAGTCACTGTGTGAAATCACTGAAACTAGTCAATCACATTCTCCCAGGGAATCCTCTTGATGCTACAAAGTCTGGCTCCCACAGCTCCTGGTGGTTCTCTCCGCTTCCAGGGCAGCCTCTGTGTGGCCCTATGTGGAATGCTATGTCCTCCTCCCCTAGGGTGTACGTAAGTGATAAACTGCTGTCAAGCTTACCTGTCACCTTTTGGCCATCCTCAACCATCCCTCACCAACAGGGTGAACAGAATGTAACCAAAACACCTACTAAAGAGGATGTCATTTTCTGGGACCCTTACATACAAAACTGGTGCACTGTTGATTTCTAATCGGCTTATCCTCACATCATATTGAAGGGTATATGAACCTAGCGACATGAATTCCTAACTAAACTTTGCATTTACGTCTACACAGACTCTGCCAGGATAAACGAAAGCAACTTCAAGTTAAAGTATTACTTCTATTATTACAGATAAAAGACATATTCCATGTCACACAAAATAAAATGTTGTATTACAGACCCCACTATAATAAAATAGTGGGGGATTATAAGGAAATCAGCAGTTAAACCAAAATCTACTTACTGTTCAAGATCTTATTGTATTCAAGCCTACTTCAGTGTTTCCATTTTCTAACAGGAACCACAACCTGTAATTGGGATTTCCCACTGACATGGAGGAAAAAGTAGGCTTCTTGGTAGCCCGTAAGTAGCTAAAGAGGGGAAGGTTAAACTATCGCTTATGAATAAATCAGTCCACTTCCTTATTTAAAATAAGCATGAAAAACTGTATTTACCATTTCCCTTAGACTACTCTAGATCAACTATGAATTGTCAACAACACCAAAGATCCACCTGGGACCCATTTCTTCCTCAGAGTACCCTGGATACAGGTCCATTTTTTTAAGACTGAGAGTCTGCAGATGGCCTCAGGAAAGTTTTGTCTTCCACAAAACAGTATCAGTGTATCTTTGCACTGGTTACACTATTGACCTCTCCTCCTTTATCTCTGGCTCCCTTGACTGGGAAACAAACTAAATCACAACATTTTTATCAAACTTGGGCAACATTTTCTAGAGTCAGAGAAAATGGAAGGGAAGTAAAAATAAACATGTATTCAAGAAGTGAGATAAACGGATGCACTTTTGCAGGGTCACAAACATTTCATCATAGTTTCATAGTTTCTCAGAGTAGATGCTAGAAACACTCTGCCTTGGAACAAAAAAAAACTGCCTGTCTGAGTCCTCACCTAACCATTTACTAGATAAGTGAAACTGACTTAACCTCATTATGTCTCATTTCCTCATCCATAAAATGGGGATATCATAGTGTCTACCTGACAGGGTTTTATGAGAATTAAATGAATTAATATAAATAATGCTCTAATAATGTCTGAGACATAGAAAGTTCACTTTCCTATGTGCACTCTCTTTCTCCTCATATACGTGTGTGTGTGATCATCTCTAGTATTTAAAAGATTAGTACTCTAGACACTTAGAAGTCTAGACTTGTAGCAAAAAGGACTGCAAGAGAGAAGCTTCTGCATTGTCAGTCATGTGAAACAGCTGATCGCCAGCACACACATCTGAGTAAAGAACTGCAGTGAGATCATGTGAGCTGTGGTTTTGCAGGTCACTCCTGGGCTTGTTTTCCACCTTTAATTTCACTGCTTCTCTGTGGCAGTTTACTACTGGTACAGGAAGACTGAAAGCTCAGTTTCACAGTACAGTCTCCTGTTTCTGAAAGAATTTCAATCTCAACATAAATGACTTAAAGGTATCCTGCTGAGTCTCAAGATACTTTTTAAAGTAACTTTCGGTAAAGCTAGCTTCATCCCTCTTTGGTACATGATGATCACAATGATAACAACTTCAAAGACCAATATAGGTAGAGATGGTCTATGAATGATATAGGAAGGAAGTGTCACTTGTGGAATGAAACTGCTGATTTCCTTGTCAATATGAACTCCACTTCGCAATGTAAAGCCAAATACTTGTACGACTTTCATATGAGGTTAAATAGCATAAAGAGTCTGGTAGGCCTTCAAAACACTGATCCTCTGTTCTGAGCCACTAGCTAAAAGTGCAAAAAAAAAAAAAAAAAGAGAGAGAGAGAGAGGAGGGAAGTAAAGAGAAATTAAGACACCAGGTAGAAAGACAAAGGGGCTTCTCAGGCACCTCAGTGGTAAAGAATCCGCCTGCCAAGAAGATGCAGGTTCAATCCCTGGGTCAGGAAGATCCCCTGGAGAAGGGAATGGCAACCCACTCCAGTATTCCTGCTTAGAGAATTCCATGGACAGAGGAGCCTAGTGGGCTCTAGTCCATGCGGTCACAAAGAGTCAGACATGACTTAATTAAAGACTAAAACAACAACAGAAAGACAAAGCGTCCTCTATTCCTCCAGCTGTGATATGTGTTAATTCTGGCCATTCACTGAGCTTCTGGGGTGGTAGTTTTCATGTCAGGCATTGACACACAAGAAGGAAGATGCTATTCCTGCCCAGGGGGAAATAGGGCTGACAGCTTCTGTCTTTCTCACTTACTTCCAAGATAACAATAGCCTCCTAGGGACAGAGACAAACTACCCCTAAACTTTCCATTCATTCTAAAACTTTCCATACTAAGAAGCAAAACAAAAACAAACAAAATCCTTCAAAACCCTTATCTTTCAGCTGGACCAGAAGAGGGTAATGAGAGGGAAAGGGAGTATTTTACTTTTCACTATCTCTACATTTAACATTTTTTTAAAATAAGGATTCTATATAACATTTAGAATTAAAATATAATAATATATAAAATTAGAATATTTCCTAACACCATACACAAAGATAAACTCAAAATGGATTAAAGACCTAAATGTAAGACCAGAAATTATAAAACTCTTCGAGGAAAGAGTAGCTACTTGTCATCAAGTAGCTAGAACACTTGATGACATAAATCAAAGCAAGATCCTCTATGACCCACCTCCTAGAGTAATGGAAATAAAAACAAAAATAAACAAGTAGGACCTGATTAAACTTAAAAGCTTTTGCACAGCAAAGGAAACTATAAGCAAGGTGAAAAGATAACCCTCAGAATGGGAGAAAATGATAGCAAATGAAACAACTGAAAAAGGATTAATTTCCAAAATAAACAACCAGCTCTACAAACAACAAATGCTGGAGAGGGTGTAGAGAAAAGGGAAAGCTCCTGTACTTTTGGTGGGAATGTAAACTGATACAGCCACTATGGAAGATGGTATGACGAGTCCTTAAAAAACTAGGAATAAAACCTCCATATGACCCAGCAATCCAACTCCTAGGCATATATCCAGAGGAAACGAACACTGAAACAGACACATGCATCCCATTGTTCACTGCAGCACTTATTTACAATAGCTAGAGCATGGAAGCGACCTAGATGTCCATTGACAGATGAATGGATAAAGAAGTTTTGGTACAAATACACAATGGATTATTACTCAGCCATAAAAAGGAATGCATCTGAGTTAGTTCTAATGAGGCGGATAAACCCAGAGCCTATTATACAGTGTGAAGAAATTCAGAAAGAGAAAGGTAAATACTGTATACTAACACATACATATGGAATCTAGAAAGATGGTACCAATGAGTTTATTCTGCAGTGGCAGCAATGGACTTCCCTGGTGGCTCAGACGGTGAAGCGTCTGCCTACAATGCAGGTGACCTGGGTTCAATCCCTGGGTCGGGAAGGTCACCTGGAGAAGGAAATGGCAACTGGCTCCAGTATTCTTGCCTGGAAAATCCCATGGGCAGAGGAACTTGGCAGGTTACAGTTCATGAGGTCGCTAAGAGTCAGACACGACTGAGCGACTTCACTTCACAATGCAGAACAGACATAGAGAACAGTCTTATGGACACAGGTGATGCTTCCTAAGGCCCACTTGACTTCACAGTCCAGGATGTCTGGCTCTAGGTGAGTGATCACACCATCGTGATTATCTGGGTCCTGAAGATCTTTTTTGTACAGTTCTTCTGCGTATACTTGCCACCTTTTCTTAGTATCTTCTGCTTCTGTTGGGTCCATACCATTTCTGTCCTTTATCGAGCCCAACTTTGCATGAAATGTTCCCTTGGGATCTCTAATTTTCTTGAAGAGATCTCTAGTCTTTCTCACTCTATTGTTTTCCTCTATTTCTTTGCACTGATCACTGAGGAAGGCTTTCTTATCTCTCCTTGCTATTTGGAACTCTGCACTCAAATGGGTATATCTTTCCTTTTCTCCTTTGCTTTTTGCTTCTTTTCTTTTCACAGCTATTTTAAGACCTCCTCAGACAGCCAAGAGAACACTTTAACCCTTCAGATCTTTATTTTATATTCATCACTAAAGCCTTCTGATTTTCATTTTTAGTTCCTTTTATACTTCCCTAAATATGGTGCTCAATACACAATATTATGTAAGTACCTGTTAACTGGAAACAACTTTTAACACACTGAAGAAAGAGGTAATCCACTAAATAGCTTTCACAGGTTATCTGTGCAAATCCATAACAATATTTTACCTGTCTTCTTAACAGCTAGTACATGGGATTTTACCCAATATAGAATAAGAATACCAAAAGATAAAATAGAGAGTTTTTTTAAAGTAACATTTTTCTAAAAGATTTTATAACTTTCTTAGATAAAACTCTTAACATCTTCCCCATCTGGATAGCCAACTAGTCCATGCTGGGGTTCACAACACACTTTATTTAGAGACAATGGAGCAGAGTCTGAAATAACACAGACAGATGTTCAAATCCTGAGATAATTTTATGAATAATTCACTCTACAAGGGAAAACAGGTTTTCTGTAGCTAAAACATTCTGAGCATTTACCCATATACATAAAAGTTGCACAAGGCCCTTTACCAGGCTCTTGACTTTGGGATATCTTAGTAAATTTTTGCTAACTCCAAAGGTACCTACAGACGGCCCAGATAGTTTCACTTTCAGTTTTACATGTAAGACATGGGGACAGTTCTTTCCTTAAGAAGAGTTTTGTAAAACTGTAATTTTTTCTAGTGATAGACAATTTTTAATAATTGTTTTCTGAATAGCATATGAAGATTTTAAGATCTGCACTACTTATGAAATTGTTAAAAACTGTTCTGTAAGCTTGATAAAAGGCCTAGTGGAATTAGAGAGATGGCATGTTTTGTGCATCACTATTCCACCATGTGGAAGGGTGCTCACTACACAGCTAAAAGACAGACGCACGTTAAGGGCTTTTAACTCAGCGTGTCTTCTCAAAGGGAGCTCTGTTTTACTGAACAGCAGTAATTCTCCAAATCGGTGTAACTGCTTTCCAAAATGATCAGGTGTTTCCTGTATATTCTGGAAGCCCGGTCATTGGGACACCGGTTTACTCAAAATGCAGCTGGACTCTGACCTCATGCAAGTAAAAGCAACGTATAACCTGACAACTATTTACTCAGATCTGTTCATCTATTTTGTGCCAGGTATGTGCTGGGGTCAAGGATACAACGGTGCTTATAATCTCCTACACCATTTGTTCTTTTATTTCATTTACTATGTGTCTTTTAGCGGGAGTGGTAAGAAGGATAACAAAACTCTGGTAGAAGAATGAGTTAGTGTTGTGCAACAGCAGAACAAGGTGTGCCTTGTACTGCTTGGTATACAGTCAACACAACACATGTTAGCCATTACTTGTACAATGCAGCAAATAGCAACTGACAGGCAACATGCCGCAGAAGGGAATGGTGACACAGTAGCCACAAACCCACTTCCTTATTCAGCCTTTCAATAAATAGATACTATGTCCCTACCATGCGCCAGGCACTGTTCCAGGCATGGGGGACAAAGCAATGTGACCAAATTAAGTGTTTCCCATGTGGAGAAAAAGGAACCCTCCAACACTGCTGGTGGGTATATAAACTGGTACAGCCACTATGGAGAGCAGTATGGAGGATCCTCAAAGAACTAAAACTAGAGTCACCATATGATCTGGCAATTCCACTCCAGGGCATATCCTGGATAAAACCACAATAAGAAGAAATAAATGCACCCCTATGTTCAAAGCAGCACTATTTATAATAGCCAAGATATGGAAACAGCGTAATGTCCACCCACAGATGAACAGCTAAAGAAGATGAGGCACATATATACAATGGACTATTACTTGGCCACAGAGAAGAACAACTATGCCACTCGAAGAAACACAGACGGGCCCACAGATTATCATGCCAGCTGAAGTAAGTCTGACAGATGTCTGAAAGACAAATGTCTTATGATATCACTTATATGCAGAGGTTCACAGACACAGAAAAAGTTATTGTGGGTAGGGAGAGGTAATTAGAGGAGTTTGGGAATAATAGATACACACTACTATTTATAAAAGAGCTAAACAAGGACCTACTATACAGTACAGGGAACTGTAGACAATATTTTATAATAACTGATAATAGAAAACAATCTGAAAAAAATACTTATGTGTGTTATTTAACTGAATCTCTTGCCTATATACCAGAAACTAATATAATATCCTGGTATGTGAAGTCAAGTGGGCCTTAGGAAGCATCACTACAAACAAAGCTAGTGAAGATGGTGGAATTCCAGTTGAGCTATTTCAAATCCTGAAAGATGATGCTGTGAAAGTGCTGCACTCAATAGGCCAGAAAGTTTGGAAAACTGAGCAGTGGCACAGGACTGGAAAAGGTCAGTTTTCATTCCAATCCCAAAGAAAGGCAACACCAAAGAATGTTCAAACTACCACACAATTGCACTCATCTCACATGCTAGCAAAATAATGCTCAAAATTCTCCAAGTCAGGCTTCAACAGCACGTGAACTGTGAACTTCCAGATGTTCAAGTTGGATTTAGAAAAGGCAGAGGAACCGGAGATATAATTGCCAACATCCTTTGGATCATCAAAAAAGCAAGAGAACTCCAGAAAAACATCTACTTCTGCTTTCCTGACTATGCCAAAGCCTTTGACTGTGTGGATCACAATAAACTGAGGAAAATTCTGAAAGAGATGGGACTGCCAGACCATTGACCTGTCTCTTGAGAAATCTGTATGCAGGTCAGGAAGCAACAGTTAGAACTGGACATGGAACAACAGACTGGTTCCAAATAGGAAAAGGAGTACATCAAGGCTGTATATCGTCACCCTGCTTATTTAACTTATATGCAGAGGACATCATGAGAAACGCTGGGCTGGAAGAAACACAAGCTGGAATCATGATTGCCAGGAGAAATATCAATAACCTCAGATATGCAGATGACACCACTCTTATGGCAGAAAGCGAAGAACTAAAGAGCTTCTTGATGAAAGTGAAAGAGAGTGCAAAAGTTGGCTTAAAACTCAACATTCAAAAAACGAAGATCATGGCCTCTGGTCCCATCACTTCATGGGAAATAGATGGGGAAACAGTGGAAACAGTGAGAGACTTTATTTTGGGGGAGCTCCAAAACCACTGCAGATGGTGACTGCAGCCATGAAATATAAAGACGCTTGCTCCTTGGAAGAAAAGCTATGACCAACCTAGACAGCATATTGAAAAGCAGAGACATTACTTTGCTGACAAAGGTCCACATAGTCAAGGCTATGGTTTTTCCAGTGGTCAAGTATGGATGTGAGAGTTGGACTATAAGGAAAGCTGACTGCTGTCAAATTGATGGTTTTGAACTGTGGTGTTGGCAAAGACTCCTGAGAGTCCCTTGGACTGCAAGGAGATCCAACCAGTTGATCCTAAAGGCAATCAGTCCTGAATATTCATTGGAAGGACTGATGCTGAACCTGAAGCTCCAATCCTTTGGCCACCTGATGTGAAGAACTGACACAATGGAAAAGACTCTGATGCTGGGAAAGATTGAAGGAGGGAGGAGAAGTGGATGACAGGGGATGAGATCATTGGATGGCATCACCGACTTAATGGACATGAGTTTGAGTAAGCTCTGGGAGTTGGTGGACAGGGAAGCCTGGTGTGCTGCAGTCCATAGGGTCGCAAAGAGTCGGATATGACTGAGTGACTGAACTGAACTGAATTGATAATATAATTTATAGCATTATTTGCTTAAAATGAAGACTAGCCAGCTTTAGTTCAGGTTAGGCAGGATGAACACAGGTGCTAAATTTAAAGAGGCATTTCAACTAGTTTACCCTTGGAGGTAGGTTTCACCAGCCCCTAGGTAGAGAGGGTCAACAATTATGACACATGTCTGTAGTCCCAGCAATGATGCTAGAAATGCTTTAGCTAAGGAAATTTCTTTCAACCTACAATCCAACGAAATGTTTTCCTCTCCTAGTTTCCAGGTCTTATCCTGTCATAATTCAAAGGCTCCAGAAATCCTACTTCCTCTAATCTTCATCTAGAGAGTTTATCACCTGCCTCTTTGGGGAAAAAAAATCCACCATTCACTTAAATCTAATTTTTCATCAAGATAATAAGGCTACTAGGTATCATAAAAGGTACTGCAGCCCTACAAAATTATTTGCTTTGGAGAATCTATAAATACTAGCTAATTTTAAATTACAGGGCTTTAGGGGGGCTTCCTCAGTGGTCCAGTGGTGAAGACTCTATGCTTCCACTGCCAGGGGCAGAGGTCCAATCCCTGGTTGGGGAACTAAGATCTTCAATACTGCCCAGCATGGCCAAAAAAAAAGAAAAAACAACAAAATCCAAAAAACTACAGTGCTTTAGAACTCGGAAAGTACTTGACAGAAAACGAAATGAGGAACTGGAATAATAGATAAAAAAGCAAGTGTCATGTAAATCAGTGGGAAAATATGAGACATGCATAATTTTTTCTGTATCATTGATGTCCACATGCAACCAGTAAATGACAGGAACTTTTTAACTCGTTCTGAATAGCAACCACCACTAACTTGACCAAATGCAAACATGGCATGATTATTTCCATTTTTAACCAATGAAACACCTAGTCCCTAACCATAAAGGTTTTCCAATTCACAAACTTCTCTTGCATGAAAAATCCTGGGCCTCTGAAAATGCTCATTAATGTCCATACAAATCACTGCAGGTGTCCCCGTGTTTTTTCCTCTAGATAGTGAACAAATTGGGGACAATAATAAAAGTGAAGAGGAACTAAAAAGCCTCTTGATGAAAGTGAAAGAGGAGAGTGAAAAGGCTGGCTTAAAGCTCAACATTCAGAAAACAAAGATCATGGCATCTGGTCCCATCACTTCACGGGAAATAGATGGAGAAACAGTGGAAACAGTGTCAGACTTTATTTTTTTGGGCTCCAAAATCACTGCAGATGGTGACTGCAGCCATGAAATTAAAAAACACTTACTCCTTAGAAGGAAAGTTATAACCAACCTAGATAGCATACTGAAAAGCAGAGACATTACTTTGCCGACAAAGGTCCGTGTAGTCAAGGCTATGGTTTTTCCTGTGGTCATGCATAGATGTGAGAGTTGGACTGTGAAGAACGCTGAGCACCGAAGAATTGATGCCTTTGAACTGTAGTGTTGGAGAGACTCTTGAGAGTCCCTTGGACTGCAAGGAGATCCAACCAGTCCATTCTGAAGGAGATCAGCCCTGGGTGTTCTTTGGAAGGAATGATGCTAAAGCTGAAACTCCAGTACTTTGGCCACCTCATGCGGAGTTGACTCATTGGAAAAGACTCTGATGCTGGGAGGGATTGGGGGCGGGAGGAAAAGGGGAAGACAGAGGATGACATGGCTGGATGGCATCACCAACTCGATGGACGTGAGTTTGAGTGAACTTCGGGAGTTGGTGATGGACAGGGAGGCCTGGCGTGCTGCGATTCATGGGGTCGCAAAGTCAGACACGACTGAGCGACTGAACTGAACTGAACATTTTTTTAATCATAGTCTCCTGGGTAGATAGTCTATAATATGAACATGTTCTGATTTAAAATTATTATGTCTCAGGATCAGTTTTTCTGAATATTAGCTGTGTGCCCCTGGGTGAGTTATTAAACCTCACCGAAATCTTAGTTTCCTCATGTTTAATAAGAGATAGTATCTATCTTATAGGATTTGCATGTCTGCTAAGTCACTTCAGTCGTGTCCGACTCTGTGTGACCCCATGGAATGTACCCTGCCAGGCTCCTCTGTCTGGGGATTCTCCAGGCAAGAATACTGGAGTGGGTTGCCATGCCCTCCTTCTAGGGGTCCTTCTCAACCCAGGGACAGAACCCAGGTCTCCTGCATTACAGGCAGATTCTTTACTGTCTGAGCCACCAGGGAAGCCCAAGAATACTGGAGTGGGTAGCCTATCTCTTCTCCAGGGGATCTTCCCAACCCAGGAATCGAACCGAGGATCTGCTGCATAGGATAATAGGGACTAAATAACTCTTATGAGAGTTCCTAGTATATCAGAAATATCAGCTGTTACTATTAAATATGGAATCTATGCTATATGATATTACCAGCATTTCTTATCCTTGATATCATCTGATCAATAAAGTTTTGGTGACTCAAAATGGATTAAAGATCTAAATGTAAGATCAGAAACTATAAAACTCCTAGAGGAGAACATAGGCAAAACACTCTCAGACATAAATCACAGCAGGATCCTCTATGATCCACCTCCCAGAATGCTGGAAATAAAAGCAAAAATAAACAAATGGGATCTAATTAAAATTAAAAGCTTCTGCACAACAAAGGAAAATATAAGCAAGGTGAAAAGACAGCCTTCTGAATGGGAGAAAATAATAGCAAATGAAGCAACTGACAAACAACTAATCTCAAAAATATACAAGCAACTTCTGCAGCTCAACTCCAGAAAAATAAACGACCCAATCAAAAAATGGGCCAAAGAACTAAATCGACATTTCTCCAAAGAAGACATACGGATGGCTAACAAACATATGAAAAGATGCTCAACATCACTCATTATTAGAGAAATGCAAATCAAAACCACAATGAGGTACCACTTCACACCAGTCAGAATGGCTGCGATCCAAAAATCTGCAAGCAATAAATGTTGGAGAGGGTGTGGAGAAAAGGGAACCCTCCTACACTGTTGGTGGGAATGCAAACTAGTACAGCCACTATGGAGAACAGTGTGGAGATTCCTTAAAAAATTGCAAATAGAACTACCTTATGACCCAGCAATCCCACTTCTGGGCATACACACCGAGGAAACCAGAATTGAAAGAGACACATGTACCCCAATGTTCATCGCAGCACTGTTTATAATAGCCAGGACATGGAAACAACCTAGATGTCCATCAGCAGATGAATGGATAAGAAAGCTTTGGTACATATACACAATGGAGTATTACTCAGCAGTTAAAAAGAATTCATTTGAATCAGTTCTGTTGAGATGGATGAAACTGGAGCCGATTATACAGAGTGAAGTAAGCCAGAAAGAAAAACACCAATACAGTATACTAACACATATATATGGAATTTAGGAAGATGGCAATGACGACCCTGTATGCAAGACAGGGAAAGAGACACAGATGTGTATAACGGACTTTTGGACTCAGAGGGAGAGGGAGAGGGTGGAATGATTTGGGAGAATGACATTCTAACATGTATACTATCATGTGAATTGAATCGCCAGTCTATGTCTGACGCAGGATGCAGCATGCTTGGGGCTGGTGCATGGGGATGACCCAGAAAGATGTTATGGGGAGGGAGGTGGGAGGGGGGTTCATGTTTGGGAATGCATGTAAGAATTAAAGATTTTAAAATTTAAAAAATTAAAAAAAAAAAATTACCAGATATCAAAACTAACTGATATCAGAAAATGAATGATCAGGGAAAGGAGGACAGGGAAAGAGTTGATTGGGAAAATGCATGCAGAAATTTTCTGTTAAGTGATGAAAATGTTCTATACTTTTTTTGAGTGGTGGTTACAGTGGTGAACCCAATGCCAAAATAATTAAGCAAAACAATTAATATATGTGTATTTGATTATACAATAATTACACCATAGAAAAATAAATAAATATTTCTCTGGGAAAAAAAAAAAAAAGTTTATTTCAAAACATTTTGTAAACCAATGTGGTACAGAGAACCCATTCTATCACTCTCTAGCTGTGTGACTCGGAAGGTTTAGATATGGCCTCTCTGAACTTTTTCTCAACTGTGAAAAGGGGTTAATTACAATTAGAATGTGTACCTGATTGCCTGACACAGTAAACATAATAAACGTTGGTAATAACTGAAAAAAAAAAAATAAAAAAAAAAAAAAAAAAAAAGTTTTGGTGAAATGGGGAAAAAAAAAAACTGGATTGATGGGGAGAATCAGAGAGTTGAAGGAAAGAGATACTAATATACCAACATATGTTAGTGGCATGAGATTATTTGTAAAGCTTCTGCTTAGTTTTGTTAGGTAGGTAGAATAGGGAAAAGGAGTCCAAAATGGTGGTGGCTAAAAGAGAAGCAAGGGAAAAGCCCAGGAAAATAGAACAAAAGAAGGTCCGAGGACCGGAGTGAGGACCTCAGGTAAAACAAACAACACTCCTGGCTGACCCAATTTCCATAGGACAGGCCCGGGGAGTGAGAAACATATCAAAAGAGAAGCCAAAGCTAGCTTGCTCGCTCTCTCGCTCTCCTGCGCACTGGGGTGCTCTTCTCCTCTTATCTTTGGACTGACGTGCCCTCACGCCTCAAAGATGGATTTTCCTGCTATCTTCTAAATAAAATAGAGCTGTAACACCGAGCTGTAACACCAATTTGTCTAAGAGCTATAACATGGTCTGTTGAAGACCTGAGAGCTGTAACACAGTCTATCCAAGTCCTGAGAGCTGAGACACGTTGAGGGGGCTTTAGTGTCCGTCACTCCAAATCTTTGTTGTGACAAAGAACTGAGGAACATACACTCACGTGACAGTTTGAACACTCCCCTCCCTGAAACCACCATTTAAAAAGTAGGAGTCATATAATCCTGTGCTTATATGCAGCTGTGTGGCAGCCCTCTTTCCTCAAACAGGGAACATTATCTGTCCTAGTAGGAGAAAATAAGGCCAAGGTACAAGCAATCCTGAAGCTTTCTGCAACTATTTCCTAAAACTTGTGGTCTCTGTAATACTTCCACAATAGCGTTAGAAGTGGAGATGTGGTATTTTGAAGCACCGGGTTGGAGCCACAGTTTCGCAATTTCTGTCTCTCTCCCCTGTAGGGAAAGTCAACAAATCGTGCTGTGCTGGGTTTTATCAAGCGAATGCGGAGGTTGGGCTGAATGTTTTCTAATGACTCCTTTAATTCAGAACTTTAATGATTCTAAAACTACATTTAAACTAAAACCATTAAAAGACACACTTCAATTTTCAAAGTTTTCAAACGACCCCAAAGGCCCCCATTTAAATGTCTTCATCCCAACTTTTGTTAACAAAAAAATCATACTGGACTAGTGAAGGATCTCATTATTTATCCCTACTTGCTCCCAGGGCCCCGAGCCCTGCCCCCAGAGTCCTCCCCACAACCTAACTGGGGGTTACAGAGGAACTATGCTTTATTTTCCTCTTCCTCACAGTGAAGCTATTGAAAGAAAAATTAAATAGTGTAAAAACTACTCATTTAAATTGAAATGGTTACTTATGACTGTAGATACATCTAAAGACCAATAGAAAGAGGAGGGGAAAAAGTTTCCAATTACTCCTTCTTTATTTATTATATATGTTTTCCTGATGTGAAATTACACTTGTCATGCAATTCAAATCAGAACTGCTTTTCACATTAAGGGCGGGGGTGGGGGATGGGACACAAAACAAAAACCAAGCTATTCTAAGTTTGATAGAAAACCAGTCTTTAATTGGTTTACTTTAATTCCTAATGTTTAAATGATAATAATATATGACAAAATATATCAACTGTTACAAATATGTTACCAAGAAACTTACTTTAAAAAAAAAAAAAGTGATTTAAGTAAAACAAAGGTTTCAGTGGAAGCCACGGGAGCTAAAAGGAACAAGCACTGATATTTCAAACAGAAAAAGTCTAAATGTGTTTGTTTTCCTTTAAATTTTTATCCAAACAGTAAGGGGAAACTGACTTGCTTTGTTCAGTGTTTATTATTTCACCTTTCCTGAAGCTGAAACTAAAATACTTTGATAAATGGGAGTCTGGTAAACAGACCATTCAGAGTTAGGGCTTAGAACCACTAATCCATTTGCATTTCCATCTTGGCCCATTTTTCCTGAAGTCACTATTACCATGATTGTTTCTTTACATATAAAAGGGTAATAATACCTCATACAACCTTACTCCAATTCACACTTACATGGAACCAGAATGGATCTGTAATACATGCAAACAAAAAGGGATAAGAAGTCTGAAAGAAAACTGCAGCAGAGAGCTATCCTTTCTGGAAATACTATCATAGTACTTTACTCCACTGGTATCCTATTTAACCAATCAAATTTTTATAGCCCCAGTGATAAACTGTCTCTGCCTGATGACAAAACTACTCACAAATACTTTCTTTTTTCCTCTAGAGATCCACAAACACCAGACCCAAACTAAACCACCAAAGAAGTTTTCCCATACTATCCAGAAGAAACGAGGCAGTTCCATTCTTGAACTTAACTCTTAAGCTAAGCTAAGTCACTTCAGTGTGTCCGACTGTGCGACCCCATAGACGGCAGCCCACCAGGCTCTCCCATCCCTGGGATTCTCCAGGCAAGAACACTGGAGTGGGCTGCCATTTCCTTCTCCATGAAAATATTCCATAAATGAATTTCAGTAACTCTTAAACATTCCACAAAATTTCCTAAGAACCTGTGAGAGTATAATACCTGGCAATCCTCTCTAAAACAGAAATTCACCTATCTGCTACATTACTGCTGATGATCTGAAATGTACATGATCTCTAAAAAATAACAGTACTGAATAAAACTGAAAGGATCATCCAAGTTCCTACATAATACCAAAGTATTTATCCAGGATTACTGAATAAATCATAGCAATTTGGTATCCTTTTCAAACTCAGTCTTTAAAAGAAGGTCGGCACTGCTTTGTAGAGTCCCACACCCAAAACTACAGTAACTCGAACTTCTCTTTGTACCTCATACAGTTTCAAGAAAGTGTTAAAATAAACAGGCTAATATAAACAGGTCTACTTTTTAAATAAAGGGCTTTCCCTAAATATCAAGTTAATCTATGCAACCCCAGGAAAAGATGATGCATTTGAAAGAAATGTCTGGGAGAACCCAGAAATCTTACCAAAGTAGCATACAAGTACAGGCATTTAGTGAATACCTGAAATATGAATATACTCATCCCCTTTTGTTTGAACAGGGGCCTGCATGTGGAATTCCCCTGAACCACCTGGAGGACTGGTGGGCCAAAGGTCATCTTCTCCACCTCTTCGTACTAGTCCCTCCTCCCTTATTATTTTCCTTATCAACACACTAACCGTTCCCTCTTCGAATACATCAGCATTTAGAAGTCATAAACACTATTTATTTAATTTTATTGCCCTGTTTAATGCTATCGTCCGCGGCTCACTTCCCACTATTTTCCACTGCATTTTTCATATGTTAAAGATGCTCTTGTGTTAAGGCTGGGAGCCCAACCTGCATGGTTATTTCTAAGGCAACAATTCATTAGGTTGCAAACATCCTACTGTTAGGTTTAATCCATTCAGACTGGTGGATTGTCTGATTATCTTTACCTATCAGGTCCTTACAGAAATTAAAAATGCTCAGGAAAAGAAGGAAGCCCCTTTTTGTTACCCTTCCCACATGTGCCCTTTCCCAAACAGAAACATTCCTGGGAAAATTTTTCCAGGAAAAAGATCAAAATTTCATTTTGCAAAGCAATTTCTACCTCATTGATACAATTCTTAATTGCAATTTTATGAAAAAAAATCATAACCTTGGTGAAATTCTAAAACTATATATTCAATTTTTACCATTGAAAAATCATGGAAAAACCAGCCAATTATCTCAAAACAATGTCATCTTTTTTTCCCCAAATGTGCAAATATCACCTATCTCAAAACAATGTATTTTTACCAAGGAAGACAGGATGTGCTCACACACACGCACGGACATGTGTGTGTATACACAATCACAGTGGAGGATATTCATTCTTCTTTTCTGGCTAAAAATATGCTCTCTAAAAGTATAAAGTGATATTCCGTCACATAAAAACATATGTATTTGACAAAATATTAACTTATCTGTTTTGGCAAGAGTGAGACCAAAGGAATATAGTTGGACACAAATACCACATTTTAATTCCTAGTACATATTTAAAAGGAAAAAAGAAAAGTTGCATAGCCAAGAAATAAAATCCAATGCTTCTAGTTGATGTTTCAAATGTAGGGTAAGTATGTAAACAAACAGATCTGCCAAAACCGTGTGGCTATGGTTCCAACACAAGAAGCACGAAGTTAAAGAGCCATACAAATTTTTGATATTTCCTGAGCTGATGCTGAAAATAACTCACAGGAAAGAGCTGCTGTTGAGATGTACGAGTCCCAGCCCCCACCCTTTAACTGTGCTTAATCTTCGTGGTGCTATGACAACCATGGAAGTGCTCATTAGGGCTACTAATTTATACTTTAATCATTATATTAAAATCCAACAAAACCACCAGATGGTAAACGTAACCCAGGAGAGACAGCTTCTAGGCTGGGTCTGAAGATTTACAACACAAATGCCATACTGGGACTTGAGATTTGAAATGCCATTCGGCTGCTCTTTAAGCCCAGTTTTGTATTTAAATTAAGGAGAAAACAAAGAATGAAACCACTCTTACAGAGGTTGGAAAATGATCTAAATGCCAAATCCAATCATGTCCATTTTATAAGCCACAGGTCAAGTGTCACCATCTCTGTGAAGTCCAACACCCTACTTGGGATACAACTCAGACAAAGCTTGTCATCTATAACTCAGTCCCACTGGGCAGAAACTCCTAGGGAGTAGCACATGCTTCCATCTCTGAATGCATACTGCTTGACACCGGTCAGCCTTGTGCAATAAATAAACTGAGGACTTGATAGGTTACCCAGGAAAACCCAATTACCACACATTTTCCCTGAAGGGCTTATAATAAGAACAAACTAAAACAACAGAGGAAAAAACCTGGAATGTTTCCAGGGAAAACTGTTCTGGATTATAGAATCAGGAAATCTGCTACAATTTTAAGAGGAAAATTCCACTGTTTGGGCCCTACTATTTTGCGATCTGTCCCTAACTCTTTAACATCAGAGGCCCAAACTTTAGAAACTTCCTTATGGAAATCACACTTCTTGGTCAAGTGAATGAGCACTCGTCACTTGCATGCCAGAGAGAAAGGCCCACTGCCCGTTGTTTTAGATGTATTACGTCTGAAACACATCAAGGAAGAGGATCACTGTACCCCTCAAGAGCACTGGAATACTCCAAAGGGGCTCACCATCTTACTTCCAACAAAATTACTTCTGAGAACCCAGAGTAATGACCCAGTGGTGACCTACCTGGGAATACCTAAAGCTATGTTTCTATGCTTTCTATGTTTCTAAGCATCTAACTCTGGCTCCTTGGAAGAAAAGCTATGACAAACCTAGACAGTGTATTAAAAAGCAGAGACATTAATTTGCCAACAAAGGTCCATCTAGTCAAAGCTATGGTTTTTCCAGAAGTCAGGTACAGATTCGAGAGTTGGACCATAAGGAAGCTGAGTGCCAAAGAATTGATGCTTTCGAACTGTGGTGTTGGAGAAGACTCTTGGGAGTTCCTTGGACAGCAAGGAGATCAAACCAGTCAGTCCTAAAGGAAATCAACCCTGAATGTTCATTGGAACTACTGAACCTGAAGCTCCAATACTTCAGCCACCTGATGTGAAGAGCTGACTCATTGGAAAAGACCTCGATGTTGGGAAAGCTTGAGAGTAGGAGAAGGGGGCATCAGAGGATGAGATGGTTATATGGCACCACTGACTCAATGGACATAAGTTTGAGAAAACTTATGGGAGATAGTGAAGGACAGGAAAGACTGGCATGCTGCAGTCCATGGGGTCACAAAGAGCTGGACACCACTGAGCGACTGGACATCAACAATAATGTTTCTATGACATCATTCACCCTGACCTTGAGATTTGGCTGCTCAACCACTCCTTACCATCCAGCCCCCTCCCTCAGTTTCTTCCACTCACTCTTTCCTAAGGTCAGAGACTAATTAGGTGAACCGCACAAAGGAGTCTGAGGAGGGTTAAGGGGAGGGGTGGGAACAGTGAAGGAGAAAGGAGGAAAAGCAAATCCAGTGCATCCTAATTCCCACCCACCCAGCCCTTCCCTTCTTGTCACTGGCAGTGCTTTGTAGTCTTTCTCAGCCCAGCCCCCAGTTTCCTCATTCTTCCTTAGCTGCCTCACCCTTTCCACAAACCCTGCTGCCTCCAAACAGCAACTCTGCTCCTGCCCTGCAGGCACTCGGCTCCAGCCTGGCCAACTCTCCTGCATTAGCACAAAGCACTGAGGATGAATCTACCTGGAGAGGGGCAAGGGGAGGCCAGGACAGTGATGGCTAATGTAACTCGGAGACTAAACTGGGGCTTATAGCACCATCCCACAACTGTGTCTTTGAGAAATACACTAAGTTTCAAATCATCATAAACTTTTAGAACACAATCCTCTTTGAAATTGAGGGCTGCCTGCAATTCTTTCCTGAAGAGTTATAAACATGTTGTTATGAATCCGGAAATGTTAAGTTGTTGGATTCGTGAAACATCTATACTCTAAAGAAGAAGACCATACAGGCTACCCCCATTATTCTGTTTACTAATCCAGAATCTGCTCGGTTATCTAAGTAGACTGTAAAACTAGTGAGTTTCTGTGAACCAGTCCCCTTTACAAGATCCAGAACCTCCTCTCCAAGGCCTAAGAAACTGTTAAAGACACTTGTTTGATTCACTTCAGCAGAAAAGTTTTAAAGAGTTCATTTGTGTTTTTTCTTATCATTTTAGAAGCACAGGGTGTTGAATTTTAATTACTCTAAAACACAGATCTTTATTTTCAACAGCCAGGTTGTCAAACAGGATTTCCACTTGGATCCACTCAGCTCACCTGAAACAGACACCCCACTTCTCATTTACCTTATTTTGGGGGAAGCCAGGTATCCTCCTCGGGAGGCTTGAATTCTCCTTTCTCTTTCCACGCGCAATGTTGTTTACACAAGGTACGACCTCCCAGGCAACACTGTTAGCCTGGCCTGTGACTGAAGGCTTTTGATTCAGCTGGCACATTTTAGGACTCCCCAGTCTGCTCAGGCCTCCCTGCGCCAGGCCTAAACAAAAATCTCCATGGAAAGCGAAATTCAAAAGCAGAGCTCACCCACTCTTTACCAGGCTGCCCTACTTGACAGCTTCAACCTGTCCAAAGCCGCCCTTGGTTTCCTGTGGCCTTGAGAAAAAGCCCTTCTTATGAATGCCATCCGGCTGCACTGGCTGGATGTGTACATTAACCCCTTCCTTCCTCGTTTGCCCCTGACCAGAGCAGCAGTGCCCTAAAGGCATAAGAAGCAAACCAGATGAAGAACAAGTTCCAGAAGTTTACAGTTTGTATTACAGATAATCACAAACCCTTCAGATCAAGCCTGAGGGTCAACAGAAAACTTCCAGGGTCAAATCTCCAATTTCAAGGAAAAAAACTTCATCTTCGCTAAGGATAGGAGTATATCACAAAGCCCTGACAGTTCAGATGGTAAAGAACCCACCTGCAATGCAGGAGACCCGGGTACAGTCTCTGGGTCAGGAAGATCCCCTGGAGAAGGGAATGGCAACCCACTCCAGTATTCTTGCCAGAATTCCATAAAGGAGTCTGGTGGGCTACAGTCCATGGGGTAACAAAGAGCCGGACATGACTGAGTAACTAACGCTTTCCCCTAGATGGTTATCTGGCACCTCAAATCCAACATATTCCAAAAGCAAACTCACCACCCTTATTCCAAACCTAATCCTATCTTAATTGTTGGCATCCACTCATTGCTCAAGCAGAGAAGGTGAAGGCACCCCACTCTAGTACTCCTGCCTGGAAAACCCCATGGACGGAGGATCCTGGTGGGCTATAGTCCACGGGGTCGCTAAGAGTTGGACACGACTGAGAGCCTTCACTTTCACTTTTCACTTTCATGCGTTGGAGAAGGAAATGTCAATGCACTCCAGTGTTCTTGCCTGGAGAATCCCAGGGACGGGGGAGCCTGGTGGGCTGCTGTCTATGGGGCTGCACAGAGTCGGACATGACTGAAGTGACTTAGCAGCAGCAGCATGTCACAAAGAACCCAAATTCGTCCCTTCAACATACACATATACACAATAACACACAAAACTTTGTTAAAAGGAGGGCAGTACCAGCAGAAACTAACACAGCATTGTAAAGCAACTATCCTCCAATAAAAAATTATTCAAAAGGAGGGCAGCATCAACAAAACTGTTCCATGGTGAGATGAGCAGGCATGAAAATAGAAAACAGACTTTTTTAAAAAAGTTGGATACTTTATTCCCCATTGAAATATTTATGCCAAGGGAGAGGTTTTCACCTAGGTACTAACATTCAGAGTGCTGCTAAGTCACCTCAGTCGTGTCCAACTCTGTGCGACCCCATAGACGGCAGCCCACCAGGCTCCCCCATCCCTGGGATTCTCCAGGCAAGAACACTGGAGTGGGTTGCCATTTCCTTTTCCAATGCATGAAAGTGAAAAGTAAAAGTGAAGTCGCTCAGTCGTGTCAGACTCTCAGTGACACCATGGACTGTAGCTCACCAGGCTCCTCCATCCATGGGATTTTCCAGGCAAGAGTACTGGAGTGGGGTGCCACTGCCTTCTCCGAACACTCAGAGTAGACAGCTGTAAACAGGATGAAGTCAGATTTAGAAAAGTTAAGGCAAAGGAGGTAAGCCTTTTTGGGTTAAAGGAGGAAGGGCAAAGAGGATTATGAGCAAAGAAAAGTGCCAAGAGAGCATCTGAAAGGTAAAAGAACAATTTATTTTACTTGGTGCAACAACTAAGATTCTGCTTAATTTGACTTATTCAATTCATCCAATAATCCTTTTTTTTTCTGAGGCTCTACTATGTGCCACATGTATCAATATTTCTACAGAAGTCCTATTTTAAGACCTAAGCACTCAAAGGCTTGAAGTTAGTCACCTAAGAAAGAATATAAAGACGTCCAAAACGGTCTGTGTGCTTTGTGTTAAACACAAAACACTTTCAACACAATGCCAAGGGTCCCTTTGTGACTAGGGAGAGAGAAGGAAGCTGCTCCTGGGGTTAGGAAGCTGCTCCCCTTTGCCCTTCTTTCGCTCATTCTTCCATTTAGTCAACCAAATCTACCGATCCCTACTAAGACCCTTGCATTAGCCTCATGCAGGATAAAAAGATATGACCAGAACTCTTCATGAAGCCTGAAACCAAATACCAATCAGGCATGGCAATAAACAATTCTACCATAAAGAAGACTGAGATAAAGGACACCACAGCATCAAAGCGTAACTGGGAGATCAGAATAGGAGGTAAACACGTCGTACTAGTTAACTGTGGAAGCTTCAGAAAGCAAGGGATTGCTGAGCTGGACCATCAAGGACAAACAAGGTTTCAAAAAAGACAGATGAAGTAGGCACACCAGGGGCAGAAGTATGTATACAAAAGTGAGAAAGGCAGGAGTTTTCTTTCTCTTGCATTTCTTCTATCTCCATCTGAAGTTAGTAATTAGCCTTCAACAAGTGAAATAAATAATCCTCAAAGAGTAGTGAATTTTGCAAATTTAGAGGTTTTATCTGACAAGGGCACCAAAGTTCAAGGGCACACATAGATTTCAAAAACTTCACAGATTTCTAGTACCTAGCAAATAAACCTCATTGACTTGGACAACTCCCTCCTCTAGGGTATTGCTCTGTATTCCAAGTTGGTACTTTTAAGTCAATGACTGAAAGGTTAGATTGCAAATACCCATCCTGACTACATGATAAAAAGAGACTGCACTTTGGAAATAACAATATATGCTTAACTAAACCACTCTCTCAAACTGGGTCACTGGTAGAGACGTGATGAACCTAGAGAGTTATATAAAATGAAGTAAGTCAGAAAGAGAAAAACAAATACTGTATATTAACCCATACATGTGGAATCCAGAAAAATGGTATAGATGATCTTATTTGCAGAGCAGAAACAGAGACGCAAATGTAGAGAACAACTATATGGATATCAAGGGGGAAAACAGGGATTGGAGGAATTGGAAGACTGGGAGGGACACATGTATACTATTGATAATACGATGTATAAAATAGATAACTAATGAGAATACAGTGTATAGCACCAGAAATTCCACTCAATGCACTGTGGTGACCTGAATGGGAAGGAAGTCCAAAAGGGAGGGGATGTAATGTATGAAAGTGAAAGTGAAGTCATCCAGTCCTGTCTGACTCTTCGTGACCCTGTGGATTATAGCCTACCAGGCTCCTCCATCCATGGGATTCTCCAGGCAAGAATACTGGAGTGGGGTGCCATTACCTTCTCCAGATGATCTTCCCGACCCAGTGATTGAACCCAGGTCTCCCACATTGCAGGCAGACACTTTAACCTCTGAGCCACCAGGGAAGCCTGATATAATGTATATGTATGGCTTATTCATTCTGCTGTATAGTAGAAACTAATGTAACATTGTAAAGCAACTATATGCCAATAAAAATTAATTAAAAAATAAAATCAAATAAACCACTCTCTTGCCAAGTGACCTGTCCCCACCTATGAGATCTTGACCTATCTCACAGGGTTGCTGAGGGTTAATTTTAGTGATACACGAGTCTGTCTGACACCTAAGTGTTACCTGGAATGCTGGTGTCTGGGTCCAAGTTGGAGCTGGCCATCTGGAGCTTCATATGGCTCCTCTACCTCATACACACTTGCATCAGTGTCCTCCACACTGCTGGAATTCTGCTGTTCCAACTCTGGAGTTTTCCCCATAGCCATAACAAATGGCAAGTTCTCATACTCTGGTATTTCCTCATAATGGCGTATATTTTCATACTCCGGTGCACAGTCGCTGGTAACAGATTTGCAAAGTGCCTGCAAGGACGACTCCCGGGAGAGCATTTGGTCATCCAGAGACTCGGCTCTTGGTCCATTAGCTGCACTGGTATGGCCCCGCAACTTCTTCCTCTTCTTCTGGGACTCCAGACTATAGTTATCTGCCGAATATGCCTTGATGGGTTTACTTCTCTTCTCTACCAACAAACCATGCCAATCACTCTCATTCCCTTTTTGCTCCCCACCTGCCAGGCTGCCTGAGGTTGTGTCTCCAAGCTGGCTATTCTTGAACCAAAATTTCTGGAAGTCACTCTTCATGAAACAGATGGACAGCTTCATATTGAGCAACTTCTTTAAAGAGCTCTTCTTGTGAGAGTCTTTGCAAGGCTTAGTGCACCTTTCCATATCCACAGCAG
This sequence comes from Ovis aries, assembly GCF_016772045.2. Taxonomy (NCBI): domain Eukaryota; kingdom Metazoa; phylum Chordata; class Mammalia; order Artiodactyla; family Bovidae; genus Ovis; species Ovis aries. Next base: position 131,375,605 of record NC_056056.1, read on the forward strand.
ATAATGATTTTGCTCTAGGCTTGGTCAGGGCACTGGAAGTCTCACTGTTTGAGGATATGGTGACGGACTTTAAGGATTCTGGGGTCCCAGAGAAGGGGATAATGGGATGAGGTAATTTCCACACTGGCTTCTCTGAAGCCCGTTTAGGCATATCAAAGGAGGATGACATACCATTGTTTGGGGCACATAAATGCTGCACGTGATCTCTTTCTAGACCCTTCTCTGAATCTTTTTCTTCATTTGAGGGGTAAGAACTTTTCTCCACAAGCTCTTCAGAGGCAGCCTTTTTAAGCACTCCGGCAGCAGGCAAACTGTGTCTCTGAGGTTTTTTGGGGACAACTTTTGAGGAACTTTCACCTTTTATCACAGATTCCTTTTGCATTTGAGGGGCAGACACTCCCGGGTTAGACGCAGTAGGCAAATGTTCACTGCAGGTTAATTTGAGCTGCTTGGGCAGGCTCATAGATAGAGTATTGCATCTTATAAAATTGGTTCCTTTGTCCTCGGCAAGTGACATACCAGAACTATCTCCTGACTTGTTGTCAGAACTCAAGTTAGAGTCTGTTTCTAAAGGAGGTGACATTTTTTCAGAGGAAAATGTTTCAGGACACATGGCTTTCTGTGAATAGACCGAGTTTTGTCTATCACCGGTGAGGTCCACATTCAATTCACCTTTATTTTCTGGCTTCCCTTTGTCCACCTGTTCCTGGTTACACAAAGCAGTCTGATGAAAGACACTGATTTTATTGTTTTTCAAACTATCTTCGAAAAGATGAGGCAAGCTGTCTACATTCTCTGGTTCTTCAGTACTTTCACTCGGAGTATCTACATGTCTCTGGCGTAAGAGGCGTGCAACATGTGTTTTTCTGGGCTTGGGAGTTGGAAACTTGGGAGTACATGGCACTAAGTGGATTTCCAGGGGACCAAGGTCTTTGGCTTCTGATTTCTTACTATCTCCATCTGAAGATAAGAAAGGACTCCTTTTTCCATTTTCTAGAGCTTCTTGTTCAGATGAATGAGAGCAAGTGTTGCTTTTTTCACTGTCATTCTGATTAGTTTCAAAATTTTGAAATTCAGTGCTAGGAAGTTGTAGGTGGCAAGGGTGATGATTAGAAACGTTTTCCAAGCTGGACAGGGAAGGTGACAAGTCTGCAAATTCAATGCTGAACTGTCTGTGGGAATTACAGCCATCACTCATTTCTGGACTGTCTGTGGATCTGTGCTTCTGGGGGAAAAGAAAGGGTGACGTTCGTTGTGTTAAAACATCTTTGAGCTTCTCTTCGAGGATGCTTGCCTTTAAAACTACTTTACCCTGGCTCTTGACCCTTTCACCAACAGAATCGCATTTATGCTGATTTTTTACAGCTGAAGGGGACTCACCAATTTTGTTATTTTCTAAATTCTCGTGCATTTCCAGGGGCCCTAAGGCAAGCTGCTTGACACACGAATTCCCTCTGTTCTCAAGCTTATGGTCACATCCAGGATGGCAGGAACACACTGGTAAAATATAATCACTGCTCGGATGCCCTTTGTTTTTGCAGTTCGAGTTGTCAGTACTTTCAGGGAATTCCTGTGTATGCTCTTCCAGGTTCATGACGATTTTCCTTGATCTTGACTGTGTGATATCCTGGACAGGTGAGGCCTTCAGAACTTTTGGTTTTGGAGCTATGGATGGTTTGGTTTTCTTTGTTGACTGTGGAACACTAGAAACGAAGATCTCGGGTTTGGGTGCGACAGGAGGTGGAGCTGGCTTATTAGCTGACAGAACAAACTTTGGTTTGGGGGCCACTGGTGGCTTCTTAATCTCTGGATAGAGGGGAGAAAAAAGTATGATGACCAAAAATCCAAAGCAGAAGATAAATGATTAAGTTTGAGAACATTTTTACTTTTGACAATGCATTTTACTAGGTAGATTATTATACTACATTATGCAGAGTCAGCAATTACAATTCTGTAAATTGCTCTTCAATTCAAGTACATACAGTTTTTGGTATAGTGTACACTGCTTAGTAAATCCAATACAGTTTTTCTTCTAACTCTGGAACAGATCACCATATCTGTAGTCAACACTAAATAAAACTGGCTTTTGCTTAGATCCGTATAGTAGGAGAGGATACTGTGGTTCATTTACTGAGTCCAAGAGCTGAATTTGCCTAAGGTTTACATAGGATATGACCCAAACGTCTCATGTGAATAGCAGTATTCTTCTATCTCGAGGATATACAGTGGAGTTGTATAAAATGCCCTCTATCAATGACCTATCTCACTTGAACCCCAAAATAACCTAAAAGAGAATACAGAAACTAGAAATTTCCCAAACTTAAACACTGAAAATTATCAATACTGTATTATCTGAGGCTCTTAATAAAGTGGTATTTTTCCTGTGCAGGCGTTGTCAAATGGGAATTTTCATTATAATTCTTCACTGAGCTTTATTTTTAGAAAGTCACATGTCTACACTCTATCCCAGGTGATTACGATGTGTACCCCTCATTTATAACCACAGTTCTAGTGTATTTAAAAGATGACTATAATTCCTATGGTAGCAATTCTTTCTTGACATTACATTAAAAGGACTTAATAAGCACCTTATAAGCACTGTGTTAGATTTCGACAGATCTGCTCTAGCCTACAGGAACCTAAAACTTCACACAAAATGCCTGTAAAATGAAGTTACATAGTCTGAGCATCCACATTTTTTAAAGTTCTTTTATGTTTTTCTATCTATACTATCATTTTTCACCCTGTCATATTTCTTAAAAGACTTGTGGTAAAAATATTTTTGAACCTTTCAAAATATCATCTGCTGGACACTGTTTAAGTGCTTGGATACACAGAGGCTTTGATTCTTCACTTGGTGGTGAGTTTCTTTTCAACAAAGGAAATTAGTCACAGTACTCCAATTCGGGAAGACATTACAGGGACACAAGTAAGGAGAAAAAAAAAAAGTAGGGTGCTCTACTTCCTTTTTACCAACCAAGGAAGAATTTCCCAAACCTCTTCAACTAAGGTCACCCGAGAACAGATGCCTTCTCATTTAATTCTTCAGTATAATGTTATAATAAAAAAAGATAGGAGGTAGTTCCAAAATGCCTTAATATAAATTCCCAAAGCCATGCAATTTCAGTTAAATGTTCAATAAGCACGTTATTATTTTGCTTGGTTTTTTTTTTTTTGGTATAAAAAATTTTAAAACCACTCAAACCCTAATGATAAAGCTTTGTGTCATAGTCTATTAAATTAAACCCTTGACCTATTAAGTGAAGTCTTAAGAGAAAGTATGACTGCCCGAGGCTTCTTCCTAACCTCCCATCTTATCCAAGATAAGGAAGACTGACAGACTGTCACACTGATTTCATTTCTGTAACCATTCTGAAAACATCCTACCTCTGGGCATTTCGAAGGAATAAACAAAAAGTTTTGCAACATGGAAAGAGTTCTGGAGACTGGCAGCTGAGCAGTATGAATGCCCTTACCACTACTGCTTTGTACACTTAGAAATAGTATTAGATGCTAAATTTATGTTAGGTTATTTTACCACAGCTAAAAAACCAAAAAACAAAAGCAAAAAAACCCTCTGATCTCATTAACCTTTTACTGAGTCTTAGAGCCTGTTCAGAAATTTCAGGGTCATTCACTCAATCAATTTTTGCTATTTCAGTTCAATCTTTTTTTTTTAATCTTTGGTATCAACTTTACTCTTTTCTTTAAATACGCTTTGAACAGGGTCTGCTTCCAAGAATCATAAATCTCTTACTGTTCCAGAAACTCAATTAACTACATGAACTATGGTGATTACCAAGAAATACAGCACAGCATTATGTACCTAACTTCCTCAACATATACTCAATGAATTAAATAAAGAACTGTGAACTTTGGCTTAGTTAATGCTGTTTCAGAGGAAACCAATAATGTAACTGGGAAAGCTGACTAACCTAACTGTGTGTTTTTATGCAGAATTGGTTGCCTCAGTTTCCTTACTTGTAAATGAGGGATTTGAACAGATTACTCTAGAGTCTGTCTGAGATACCTGCTTCAGGAGAACCCTTAGATTCCGGAGCCCTTTGCCCTGTGTGATTTTTCTTCAGTGTACCTCCCTCTGTCTTCCCCACAAGAAGACAAGCTCCAGGAGGGCAGGCACTTTGTCTCTCTGCCGTATCCGCAATGCTGAACATTGGGCCTGGGAACAGACAGAGCTGCCACATACACATCTTTACTATGTCTCAGTAACAAGATATTTCTTTAAAAAAATAAAAGTCAATATCCACTTAAACATAGAATAATAATATGTTTGTAGGAATCAACTTCAATAGGATTACTGAGTAAGTTCTTAATTATTAGTAGGAATAAGTGTTCAACTAAGCCAGTATAACACAGCAATATTTGAAATTCATCATTATTTTTAGTGGCTCTATTTTGAAAGAAACACAAATCAAAAAATAACAAGCCATTATATGACAGTCTGCTCCAATGTCAAACTTGCAATAAATCCAGCACCTTTGGATGTTAATACTGTATTAACAGTCAGACTTGAAACTTTTTAGAGCATAGCAGCAAATCTTTTATTTACACAGCTGTTTGGCTCCAGGGAAAAGTAAGGTAAGAGTGTAAAGCACTAGTACCACTATTCTAACAATTACAAACACACTCGTCATCTATTGCACACAGATGGCTGCGGTCCACGTGCAACACTTTGAGCTACTAGACCAGCCAAAAAGCAAAGTACAGCACATGTACTCTGAGACCTGTACATGTTCAAAAAGGTATAAAATACATTCCTATAATTAGCTCTCTTTTTCTCATATACTGATTTTAAAAATTCTAAAATCTCTATGTGGGCCTACTCTTTCACAGATGCAGAAAAACAAACAAGCTCTTCTTTAGAATACATATAATTTAGATATTCTATATTTTTCTTATGTCCTTAAATTAAGCCAACCAGCCCAAACAATGCCACAGATTAGGTTCAGTGTAAACAAACATCTCCCCCAGCTGCAAATAATGTTCCTAAAGTTTTAATGAATTTAAATTTTGTTCCAAAGAGCATCATAAACAGCTTGTAAGAATGATGAACACATAATTTTGTTAGAAGATGGAAATAAAACCCCAGTTCTTTTCTATATTCTCCATTTAGACATGTGAAAAAATTATAATAAATCTTAACAGATGGGCAAGCAAAAAAGTAGTTAATGCTTCTCAGCCAGCTATGCTAAAAACCAACTAACTCAGCTAAACACAGGAAGTGTCCCTCTTTTTAACACCACAAAAATGTCTGTGGATTGAATTGTAAAGTTGATAAATATAAAAACAGCCTGCAATATTTGAGGGTCATTCAAATGAAATAATACAATTCCAAACTGAGACCTAGATCAGGTTTACATATTTAAATGTCAATTAAATGCTTCTGTATCTGTTCATTTATAAACTGTTGGGATTGGAACTGAAAGTTGACACATCCAAGGTACGAATTTTAAATGCGTTTGGTAAAAGAAGGAAGAGTTAAAACAGGCTGGAAGGATTTTAAAATCTCCAGTAATTTTAAATTTAAAATTTGTCTTGTTCATTACACTGAGGCACAGAAATTTAGGATGAAAATACTTCACCTCAAGTAAGTAGAAAGCCTTCCTTTGGTAAGGAAAGAAGAGTTAATAAATAACATAATTCTCACTATATGATGACATCCTCTACACACACATATAACATCTAAAGGGAAGATCCACAACATCTTCAGAGATAGTACTACAGGAATACTGCACTCCTTGCTTTCCTACTCCTATTGGCTAACTTCTCAGCTCCTTAATTTGTAATCAGATTACACCTAGCAGTACAACCTCTAACATATCTAGTATTCAGAAAGAACACAAATCAGAACATTTAGGGTGCTGTTTGACAGTTTCAAGTTACAGGAATTTAAAACAAATGCCAAGAAAAGCTAAGAAAACTTAATCTGATACTTAACTGCTGATTCTAGAAGTAACTTTGGAGTCTTACGCTATTTTACTATTAAATGTATAATGAAGGTGTATTTCTTTCAATGTGGGCGAAATTGTCATTTTTAAAAAATTAAAAATTAAAAAAATTCTAACTTAAAAGTTAACCTATGTTCTTATAAGGGAATATAATATTACTTTAGTAATTATTTCGGAAAATAGGAACTGTTCCTTCTGAACGTTGTCCATAAAATTCTTCAGAGTGCACACAAAGGTAATACAACAGGCTTTGCCATATGGATGAAGGGAAAGGACCAAGGGAGGTAGACAGAAAATAAGCCTTTGTGTTCACTAACCAGGTAGACAGAGCTCCAAAACCGGGTGAAGATGAACAAAAACCTTGGCATCGGCAGTTCTACTCCTCTGATTCTCAGCTAACAGGGGGGAACCCAGGAGTAACAAAGTCTACATCTCTTTACTAAGGGTCAGGGTTTCCAGTCCTCACTGAGGTTAAAGCCACACAGCCTAGTGGCTAAGTTCAACACTCCAGGAACGCTGCCCTTTCCTAGAATAACTGATTTCTTAACATGGGAATCTAAACTATTTTCATACGCAAAGGCAAAGTCGCTCAAATTTTAGAAAAGAATAAATAAATGCCCTCTTTACATTTCCCGTTTCTCCTGGAGCTAAGAGACCCCAACAAGGTCTTCCTTTAAAGGGAGGTCCCAAGAGACACATGATTTCCAAAGAGCCCCTCCAGGCACGAAGGGACGAGAAAATCCGGCAGCAAACACCGTCTGCTCCGCACTTGCTGCAGTCCCGGAGAAAGGCACAGGGAACACTACTAAGCTATCCCGGGGGAGAAAGCAGCTCCGAGCCCCAAACCTGCAGCGCTCGCTACAAACTTTCCAGCGGCAGCTTGAGCGCCGTCACTTACCGGCAGCAGAAGTCATGATTCCCCAGTAAAGCTCGCTTCCCAGCTCGCCCCCCTTAATCCCCGCGCCCCTTACAGTCCATTGTTTCAAGAATTTGGGCAGAAGAGAAAAATCCTCGCAGAGCCCACATTCCGTCCTGAGGGACCGCGGCGCAACGTGAGCGCCGCACAAAGGAAGCTGCCGGCTCTGAGGACCCGGCGGCGCTCCCCGGCGCGAGCGCCGGCGACGGGCAGGCGGGCACGAGCACCGAGCAGCGGAGCTCCGGGCGGACGTCCACGCGCGCGCACGAGCAGTGCTCAACGCCGCTTTGCCAGTGCGCGGACTTCTCTAGCTCCAAAAAAAAAAAAAAAATCAGAGCTCCAGGCGCCCCCTGCTAGTTGCGGCCGTAAAAGGCGGACAAAAGCCCCAGCCTCCTCCAATCAGAGGGCCCAAGTTTCATCCCGTTCCCGCCCCTCCCGCCCACATGCTCAAGCTCAGCTCCAATGAGCGGGCTTGAAAAGGGGGCGTGAGTTACAAGGCATGATGGGAATTGTAGTTTTCTGCACACAAGGACTGGCAGGGGCAGACGCCTGGGTGCAGCCTGTTCTCCCGCCTTCATTTCCCATCGTGCTGAGGCGGGTGGCATGGCGGAGAAGGATGACACCGGATTTTGACGAAGAGGTGGTTTTTGAGGTAAGGGAAAAATGGCGGTGCGTGTGAGTTGCCTTTGTTTGAGAAGGACGAGGGAGAAGGCGAGAGGCCGATCGAGGGAGCGAGGGAGCGGGTGACGCTCCTGCCGTTCTTGGTCACCGAATCTCGTCGATTTCCGGGCCTAGTGCTGGCCGCTGCCTGACAGGTGTAGCCCGAGGCGCCCTTGCCTCGCCCAGTCTCTGCCTCGGGCCCTCCCAGAATTCCCAGCCTGGCCGGTGGACGCGAGCCCTGCGTGTTCCTTCCCGGGTGATGGAGACGCCTTGGCGGGGTGTGGGGGTGGGGTAACTGCTCCTGGTTGGGGCGGGGCGCAGTCGTGGATTTTGGAGACTCACCCGTACGACTTAGCCTCCCCCTTTTTCGTCCTTTTTTGGGGTCAGTGTCAAGAAGTGCCCGAGGTCACCGTTCACTGTCGCGGCGTGGCTCTTCGAATGGAGGCAGCCGGTGCTAGTTTTCTAACGTGGTTTAAGATCTGTGTGTGGGACCTCCTGTGGGTGATTAGGGCCGGGGCGTCTCAGCATCTGATTCTTTTGTCCTTTGCTTGTTGCTCTAGGTGTAGCTATTTCTTCTGTTTCGAGGCTTTGGTGAGAGTGCTTTTGTGTGGGGACTATTTTAAGACGTTCTCTGCCATCTTGAATGAAAAAAAAAATTCTAGTGTTTCTGTTGCCATTTATCTATCAGGCACAGGCGCAAACACACACCTCTGTATGAGGCATGTGTATGAATGCTTTACCAAAGTCCATTCATCCAACTTGATTTTAAGAAATTTAAGAAAAGAAACAGCTCATTCTTTAAAAGAGAGCTAGACAATAAATAGTGCAGAATGGTATATGTTGAAATATATGCAAACTGTCATTGGAGGATTGGTTTGGAAACTGCCGTCTGTTCTCGGAGACGCTACACCCAGTAAATGGATATTGGAGGTGGGTCTTGAACTGTGAGTCTATTTAGAGAGATGGAAGGGAGAAAATGCATTCTGAAGAACGAGAACAAAGTATGCCAAGCTTGGGAGGTGTGACGGTACCTGGTGCAGATATTTCTAGGACTTGAGTGTGAACTCACTATGTGAAGCGGTCTGATAGGGCTAGAATGGAGAAGCAGTGAAAGATAGGCTCTTTTACCAAAAGGAAGTGTCTTGATTTGAGGAGGTCAGTAGGGAATACAAGTGCCTAAGTTTCAGATATGAGAGAAGACTGAACTGAATAATGGCTTGGACAGATACTGCTAAGGTAAAATTGAGGAAACAAGTTACAAGATTGCATGTGGGACATGAGAGACAAAAATCTATGTTACTTAGATTGCTAGAGAAAAGGGACTGGGTGGATTTTTTTTTTTTTTTACCCTGTTATGTGGTTAGATATCTGAATATAATAATAATCCATGCTCATTTCTACAGCATTTCTTTGTAGAAAACAAGCCACAAAATTAAAATCACTCGTTATCCTTTCACCCACAGATGGCCACTATTAAATTACAGTGTGTATTCTTGCCAACTTTTGCTATGCAAATGTATGTTTGATTTTTTTTAACACAAAAAAGTATACCACATAGAATTGTATATGTATTTTTCACTGAGTGTTTTCTTATCATTACTCTTTGAAAACAACATAATATCCAATATGTATATGTATCAAAATCATTTTCCCATCCTTGGATAGTTGCCATTATAATCAACACTGGCATAAGTCCATTTTTAATTGCATCTCTGATTTTTCCTTAGAATAATTTCTAGAAAGGAAACTAGTGGGTCAAAAGATACAAACATTTTTCAAGACTTTTACGCGGAAAGGTTATACTATTTCAAGTTTCCGTTAAGAATAAGAGTATTATTTTCACCAAATCTAGAAAATAATACTAGCAACCTTATTAATTTCTTTTAGTCTTTGCTAATTTGATAGGGAATAGAGCATTCTGCTGTTCCAATTTACATTTTTTGAATTTACTAGAAACATTTTTATTTCTGTCTTGAGCATTTCTTTTAGTATTTTTTCCCCCATTTTCCTGTTGGATTTAGATTCTCAAAAACTGATTTGCATACATTTTTCATAAGTTACTTAAACCTATTTTACTTTTAGCAATTTATTTATTTATTTTGTGGCAGAACCAGGGGGGCTTGTGGGATCTTAGTTCCCTGACCAGGGATCAAACCCTGCAGTGGAAGCATAAGATCTCAACTGCTGGACTTTTGGGAAGTCCCTAGAAATGTTTTTTGTTGTTTAATTTACTTGCTTTTTGTCATATACATTAATTTTTATTGCAGCATAATGTTCGTAAGAAAAGTGCACAAATCATAAATGTGCAGACTGATCAATTTTCACATGTTGAATACACCCATGTAACCAGGACCTGTGTTAAACTGAACATCATCAGCACACCAGAAGCTCCCTCTTACTCTCTTCCAGTCACTTCTCTCCACCCCCAAAATAACCACTCTTCAGACTTATAATAATTAATTTAGATCCCTTTTGACGTTTTTTATAGTGTACACACTATGCAGTTCCATTTGTATATGCTCTTTTTTGTCTGACTTTGCTCTCTGATTTTGTCTGTTATGTTCATCCAAGTGGTCATGTAAGGATTTTTTATTTCTCCATAGTATTGCATGTGAATGTATAACCAGTTTTTAATCTACTCTACTATTAATGGTCTTTGGGTGATTTCTAGTTTGAAACTACTATGAATAGTGCTAATGTGAACATTTCAGTATATATATCTTACTGAACATATTTCTGTTGGGTATATACTTAGAAGAGGAATTACTGAGTCATAGGAAATACATATGTTCACCTTGTGTGGATGTTGCCGAACATTATTCCAACTTGGTAGTACCAATTTGTACTCTTAACCAGCAGTGTAGGAGAGGTCCAGTTGCTCCCCTTAACCTCACTGACGCTGCTGCTGCTACTGCTGCTAAGTTGCTTCAGTCGTGTCCGACTCTGTGTGACCCCACAGATGGCAGCCCACCAGGCTGCCCTGTCCCTGGGATTCTCCAGGCAAGAACACTGGAGTGGGTTGCCATTTCCTTCTCCAATGTGTGAAAGTGAAAAGTGAAAGTGAAGTCGCTCAGTAAGTGTCTGACTCTTCGTGACCCCATGGACTGCAGCCCACGAGGCACCTCCGTCCATGGGATTTTCCAGGCATGTTTAAGGACAGGTTGTGTATTCACTTTGTGAAGCCAATTCAAATTTGCTGCATATTTTTATTTTGGGTTATCTCTTGATACCAATTTGAAGGATTTCTTTACATATACTGAATGTAAGTCCTTTGGTGGATATATGTACCTCAACTGTCTCAGGTCTGCTCTTAATTTTATTATAATCGAAGTAAATCTTTTTTCTTTTATAGTCAGTGCCTTTAAAGAAATATTTGCCTGCTCTAAGGTCACAGAGCTTTATTTTAACCTTGTGCTTCTAGATCTGCCATCCATATGGAACTGATTTTTGTGTGATATCAAGTAAAGGTCAACATATGTTTTTTCCCCACATGGTTGTCTATTTAACCTGGCATTTTCTGAACAGACCATGTTTCTTTGATGAACTACAATGTTGCCCTGTCATAAATCAGGATACCTTGTATGTGTGGCTTTGTTTTTGGATGTTCCCTTTTCCACTTGTTAATTTGATCATTCTTGTGCCTATACCACATTATTGTAATTACTATAACTTTTATAATAGTTCTTAGTATTTGATAGAATAATACCCATCAGTTTTATTTTCCTTCAAGATTGCTTTGTCTATTCTTAGCCATTTGTCTTTCTGAATGAATTTTAGAGTCAGCTTGTCATTTTCACTTTAGAAAAAGGAAACTGCAAAGATTGATTGAAATTGCTTTGAATCTCTGGATTAATTTGGGGAGAACTGACATCTTCACGGTATTGAATCTTCCAATCCACAAGCATTTTTATTGCTTGCCTTCTAAATGACTCAAGCAACTTCTCATCACTTTGTGCTCTAGGACAGATTTACAAACTGGGATAACAGGGGAGGACAAATAATTTTCCCTCTACCCTTTGAGTTCTTGGCTGAGACTCCTGTAATAACAGATAGATTAACTAGAGAAAAAAAAAAAACACACAGAAAAAATGTTAACATTGTTATGAAGCGAAATTCATCTAGAGTAAATTTAAAAGATCTTACAGACTTTGTTCACCAACTTATGTATTGGGCAGCATCCCATCTAGCAGACAGAAAGGAGTTCCCGAATCTATTAAAAAGAGAGAGAGAGAGACTTTTATAGGCAGAGGAAGTGGGTCAGGGAAGTTAGGCTAGTAAAGAGGAGATTGGTTGTATCAAGGTCACATTCTTTTAGGGGGTGGCAGGGGTCTGTCAGGCAGATTACCTCACTGATGCTGATTGACTGGCTTAAGATTATATTGCTGTTACTGAACAAACAAGTTCCTATGCCCAATTTGGACTTACTAGTCCAAACACCAAAACATTGAAGTCTGGAGCAGAGAAAGATTTATTGCAGGGTCATGCAAGGACAACGGGTGACTGCTGCCCCCAAAATCCTAACTCCTGGAAGGGTTTCACAAAGCATCTTTAAAGGCCAGATGAGGGGAGGATCATCCCAAGGTGTGTGATCTGGTCACTCAGAATTCTCTGATTGATTGATTTTAAGTTAATAGGGCCATTAACATTATCAGTTCCTAGGTACCAGTAGGTCTGAGGGCTACAGGCTCATGATCATCAGGTAGTTAATTTCTGCTATTTGGTGGTGGTTTTTTAGCATCTAAAAAACTCAGGAAATATGCAGGATATACTTGCTGTTTCTGATAGGAGATACAGCAGAGAATATTGGGAGAGGGGCTCTGTCCCAAGAAGGCCCCATAGGGTCCTCTTTGGTTACATTTCTGGAAGAGGCCAAAAATGTAAGCCTTGGTTTGGAAAGTGGATCTTAGCATAAGTGACTCCATTTGGGGCGTGTTGTCTTGTTCTTAACAACATGCCTACCCACATATATACATGGGAGATAGTGTTTAAAAAAAAAAACAAATGGAACTAGATGATAGTTAAAGCAGTAAAAACATATTTTATTCAGGACTACTGCAATAGGGGGAAGAGACCTCAGTATAGAACTGGATTCTATTGCAAATACATGAATAAGTGGAAATTTAATTACTAAGAGGAAATCTTGGATTTAGAGGGGTTTTGGCTAAACCAATATACCAGGATTCTTGCTGAATACAAGCCAGGGTGGTCTGTTCCTTTGTTACTGCAAGTCAAATGCTGAGAAACTGAAGTTTGCCGTAGAAGAGTTTACTCACAAAGCAGCCAAGGGAAAACAAGCAGAAAATCTACCCTCAAAGGTGGGATATTTATGGAGTAAAGAAGCAGGGTGGTCTTAGTTGCAAGGAAAGGTGATTGGAGGTACAGGAGAATGAGGTAATCAGTGTTCTTTGCAGGCATATCTAGGTTACATGCTTCTTCCAAGGATGCATGTTAAAAGATGGAGGCACTTAGCATGATTCTGGAGGTGGAGGTTTTGGCCCTCTGATGTCAAAAGGACGTTCATCCAACACCTGCGTGGGTCCAGTCTTACGGCCTGTGATCTCAACCAGTTTTAGCCAGCTCTGACTGAACAAAAGCTGACTCTTAAGTTCCTAAAAATCAGCTTAAGCCCCTGCCTACAGTACTATAGCAAGCCGTATATCGAGATATTTTCTGTAGGGTGCTTAAGGAATCTTGTGGTATATTACCTAGGCTCTATGAAGCTTGGGGTGCATGCAGTTAAAGAGAGGGCAAAAAACTAAAGCAAGCTCACCAGTGAAGGCAGTCTATAAGCAGAAGAGTTTTAACAAGCTGTTCCTTTATCTGTTCTTTAAGACAAGCTCAAGAATTTCTATTAGTCACCAGCTTCTGTTAACCCTGTGGGGCTTGATTTCACCTGGAGGGATGGTAGAAGATGAGGAACCCATGAGGAGGATTGAGGGTGATCTGTTGCGGAGGATGAGAGACTCTTGCTAAACTGACATAGCAGGGTTTTGTTAAAACCAGACTTTGCAGAGAAGTGTGTAGAATTTTCCGGAGCCTGACAAAGTTGGGTTAAGGAAAGAATCTTTGTCAGGGGAAGGTTGTAACACTCCAAGATGTCTTAGATGATTCAGGCTCATGTACCATCTTCGTGAGGCCAAGGAAGGGATGTAGGCCTCTTGTGTGAGTGTGCTAAGTCTCTTCAGTCATGTCTGATTCTTTGCCACCCCAAGTACTGTAGCCCACCAGGCTCCTCTGTCCATGGGATTCTCCAGGCAAGAATACTGGAGTGGGGTACCACGCCCTCTTCCAGGAGATCTTCCCAACCCAAGGACCGAACCCATGTCTCTATGTCTCCTGCATTGGCAGGTGAGTTCTTTACCACTTGTGCCACCTGGGAAGCCCCATGTATACCTCTTAGGGGAGAGTAAATATTTACTTTGCAAAGATAAATGGGTCCTTAGAAGAGCCGGTGGGAGATATGGCAAAGTTTGACTGGGTATATCCTCCTTTCCTCTGATGAGTCAATCTTCCTGGTTGATGAAACTCCCAAGTAGGGAATTTATGGGAATTGAGTTTCTTTTGAAAGATGCCCCAGTGACATAATTTTGGGGTGGCATATTTTGCTACCTTTCAGGAAGGATCTATTCCTCGAGGCCATAGCTAAATTGACCCTCAAACTGTCTAGACCTTTGCTGAGGGTGCACAGAACAGATGTAGTTTAGTGGTTCCTTTTCTTTTATGGTTAATCCTCAGTTCCAGTTTTCTGTTTCAGGGGATATTTTGATAGTCTTTTTTATTCTGAAAGGGAGTGTAATACAGTTGTCAAAGGAATAGAATCTTGAGTTGGACGACCCAGGAAATCTTATCTCCAAGATATATTAACTAATGTGACTTTGAGCAGTTTACTCCTCTTTGTGTTGGTTTTCTCGATATTAAGTAGAAATAACAGTATCAATCTCATAGAGCAGTTGTGAGTCATTAAATGACTTAATGTAAGTGAAGTGCTTAGATGAGTACCTGGCACATTATAAGCATTCTGTAAACGTTAGCTTCCCTGATAGCTCAGTTGGTAAAGAATCCACCTGCAATGCAGGAGACCGCAGTTCGATTCCTGGGTCAGGAAGATCCTCTGCAGAAGGGATGGGCTAACCACTCCAGTATTCCTGGGCTGCCCTTGTGGCTCAGCTGGTAAAGAATCCTCCTGCAATGCAGGAGACCTGGGTTCAATCCTTGGTGTTGGGAAGATCCCCTGGAGAAGGGAAAGGTTACCCACTCCAGTATTTTGGTCTGGAGAGTTCCATGGACTGTGTAGTCCATGGGGTCACAAAGAGTCAGACACGACTGAGTGACTCTCACTTTCAAACTTTAGCTACTATTAAATTTTTCCTGAAAAAAATTCATGTTGGTTTTCAAAATTACTGGTATTGTGTGTTTCTTGAATTAAAGACTTGAATACTAAAAAATAATTTGTAAGGTTATAAATGTCCCTGGGTGCTGTACTGGCTGTATTTCATGAGTTTTGAAATGTAGTTTGTCTCATGGTTTTGTAATTTCCTTTGTGATTTGTTCTTAAACGCCGGCTTAACACCTAGGCGTATGGGTAAGGGATTGATGGTGGTAGTGATGACTTTTCTCCATTCAGGTGGTGAGAATTCTATTTAACTAATTCCATTTAGGCTCAGCCAATCTAGTTAATTCAGGCTGCTGTAACACTCAGATTGGGTAGCCTATAAACAACAAAAATTTACTTCTCATAGGTCTAGAGGCTGGGAAATCCAAGATTAGGGTACCAGTGTGGTTGAGTAATGAGAACCCACTTCCTTGGTTCATAAATGACTGTCTTTTCCCCTGTGGGCAGCAGAAGGGGTGAGGGAACTCTCTGGGATCTCTCTTATAAGGGCACTAATTCTATTCTTGAGCGCTCTAACCACATGACTTAAGCACCTCTCAAAGGCCTCACCTCCAAATACTGTAACATTGGAGATTTAGGTTTCAACATTTGAATTTTGGGAGAACACAAACATTCAGACATAGCAAGAGTATAGAAGACAGAGCACTGGAGAGACACTATATTTCTAGTTCCCTCCTAGCAGGGCTGCCATTTGGTAGTGATTGTGTGTTCCTGTAATTAAAGCCACAAGTCTTTTGGGGGACTTCTTTAACTTCATCTCTTTCGGGCTTCAGTGACACTGTTGCTTTCCTTTGACCTTTAGGCCCAAGGGAGTTAATAACTTACTGCTGTTGCCAGTCCCTGGATGCTTTACTGTCCCCTCTTAGCTGCCTCAGCCCTTCTTAAGGCTATGTAAATAACGGTCATTTCATTACTCTTTTCACTTATCCCTTTTGAGTGTGCCATCCGCTTCTTGTAAAATCGTCCTGCAAGAGACTTTCTTGGTTAACCTACTTTGTAGCCCTTATTCCCAGGATTAACGTATCCATTGTCATCCACAGCCTTTGGTTTTGCCTTCTGAGAACTTATTCCTTCTCTCTTAGCACTCCTTAGCCTCATAGGAAATGGGTATTAAAGTATGCTTTACTTGGAGGCTGCATACCTTTAACAGCCTGATATGGGTTTAAGAGTTGCTGTACAGGTTGAATAAATATGAGGTTGCAGGATTTTGGTTTCCCTGCCAGTATCAGTTCAGTCGCTCAGTCATGTCCGACTCTTTGCAACCCATGAATCGCAGCACGCCAGGCCTCCCTATCCATCACCAACTCCCAGAGTTCACTCAGACTCATGTCCATCGAGTCAGTGATGCCATCCAGCCATCTCATCCTCGGTCGTCCACTTCTCCTCCTGCCTCCAATCCCTCCCAGCATCAGAGTCTTTTCCAACGAGTCAACTCTTTGCATGAGGTGGCCAAAGTACCGGAATTTCAGCTTTAGCATCATTCCTTCCAAAGAAATCCTAGGCTGATCTCCTTCAGAATGGACTGGTTGGATCTCCTTGCAGTCCAAGGGACTCTCAAGAGTCTTCTTCAACACCACAGTTCAAAAGCATCAATCCTTCAGCACTCAGCCTACTTCACAGGCCAACTCTCACATCCATACATGACCACTGGAAAAACCCACAGCCTTGACTAGACGGACCTTACTCGGCAAAGTAATGTCTCTGCTTTTGAATATGCTATCTAGGTTGGTCATAACTTTTCTTCCAAGGAGTAACCGTCTTTTAATCTCATGGCTGCAATCACCATCTGCAGTGATTTTGGAGCCCCCCAAAATAAAGTCTCACACTGTTTCCACTGTTGCCTCATCTATTTCCCATGAAATGGTGGGACCAGATGCCATGATCTTCGTTTTCTGAATGTTTAGCTTTAAGCCAACTTTTTCACTCTCCTCTTTCACTTTCATCAAGAGGCTTTTGAGTTCCTCTTCACTTTCTGCCATAAGGGTGGTGTCATCTGCATATCTGAGGTTATTGATATTTCTCCTGGCAATCTTGATTCCAGCTTGTGTTTCTTCCAGCCCATCATTTCTCATGATGTACTCTGCATAGAAGTTAAATAAGCAGGGTGACAATATACAGCCTTGACATACTCCTTTTCCTATTTGGAACCAGTCTGTTGTTCCATGTCCAGTTCTAACTGTTGCTTCCTGACCTGCATACAGATTTCTCAAGAGGCAGGTCAGGTGGTCTATATAGTTCCCTGAAATGTGGTAGAGTTTCAGTTTGTTAGCTTCTAGACAGTTTTATACACAAGCTGGTTTTAGAAAAGGCAGAGGAACCAGAGATCAAATTGCCAACATCCACTAGATCATGGAGAAAGCAAGAGAGTTCCAGAGAATCATCTATTTCTGCTTTATTAACTATGCCAAAGCCTTTGACTGTGTGGATCACAATAAACTGAGGAAAATTATTCAAGAGATGGGAATACAGACCACCTGACCTGCCTCTTGAGAAATCTGTATGCAGGTCAGGAAGCAGCAGTTAGAACTGGACATGGAACAACAGACTGGTTCCAAATCGGGAAAGGAGTACATCAAGGCTGTATATTGTCACCCTGCTTATTTAACTTATATGCAGAGTACATCATGAGAAACGCTGGGCTGGAAGAAACACAAGCTGGAATCAAGATTGCCAGGAGAAATATCAATAACCTCAGATATGCAGATGACACCACCCTTATGGCAGAAAGTGAAGAGGAACTCAAAAGCCTCTTGATGAAAGTGAAAGAGGAGAGTGAAAAAGTTGCCCTAAAGCTCAACATTCAGAAAACGAAGATCATGGCATCTGGTCCCATCACTTCATGGGAAATAGATGGGGAAACAGTGTCAGACTTTATTTTTGGGGGCTCCAAAATCACTGCAGATGGTGATTGCAGCCATGAAATTAAAAGACGGTTACTCCTTGGAAGAAAAGTTATGACAAACCTAGACAGCATAGTCAAAAGCAGAGACATTACTTTGCCGACTAAGGTCTGTCTAGTCAAGGCTATGGTTTTTCCTGTGGTCATGTATGGATGTGAGAGTTGGCCTGTGAAGTAGGCTGAGTGCTGAAGAATTGATGCTTTTGAACTGTGGTGTTGAAGAAGACTCTTGAGAGTCCCTTGGACTGCAAGGAGATCCAACCAATTCATTCTAAAGGAGATTAGTCCTGGGATTTCTTTGGAGGGAATAATGCTAAAGCTGAAACTCCAGTACTTTGGCCACCTCATGCAAAGAGTTGACTCGTTGGAAAAGACTCTGATGCTGGGAGGGATTGGAGGCAGGAGGAGAAGGGGACAACAGAGGATGAGATGGCTGATGGCATCACGGACTCGATGGACGTGAGTCTGAGTGAACTCCAGGAGTTGGTGATGGACAGGGAGGCCTGGTGTGCTGCGATTCATGGGGTCGCAAAGAGTCGGAAACGACTCAGCAACTGAACTGAAATGAACCACAGAGAGCTCATTTGGGCCTAACTGTTAAATCTGAAATCTATAGAGTGTTTACTGGTTCTCTTTTGGATCTTTTCTCCTCATTCAACTTCATGGCATTATCTACAATAAGAGGCCTGTTGAAAAGGTGTCACCTTTATTTAGATCCTAGCAGCTGGGCTGGTTCTCATTAATAACTTATGGTGAACAATGTCAGATTCTTGATCTCCAAAGATTTGGCTGTGGGATCAGGGATCAGGCTTGATCACTGAGAGCTTTCGTGTGGCAGAAGTTTCATTACAATGAGAAAGGACAGAGAAAGCTTCTGACACAGACATCAGAAGGGTGGAGAGCGCCCCCTCACTAGTCTTATCAAGGCCTTATATACTTTTACCAGGCCCACACTCACAACCTGTCTTAATATAACAAGATTAGTCAGAAGATTCTTGTTAAAGAGAAACATGTCCTTGAGCAAGATACATTGTTGTAATATAATTATTAGTACAGAGCTTAAGGAAAAACATACCCTTGAGCCAGATGGAGAAGCTCTATACAGTCAGCAAAAATAAGACCTGGAGCTGACTGGCTCAGATCATGAACTCCTTATTGCCAAATTCAGACTTAATATGAAGAAAGTGGGAACTACCACTAGACCATTCCGGTATGACCTAAATCAAATCCCTAACTATTATACAGTAGAAATGAGAAATAGATTTAAGACACTAGATCTGAGAGACAGGGTGCCTGATGAACTATAGACGGAGGTCCATGACATTGTACAGGAGACAGGGAGCAAGAAAAAGAAATGCAAAAAAGCAAAATGGTTGTCTGAGGAGGTCTTACAAATAGCTGTGGAAAGAAGAGAAGTGAAAGGCAAAGGAGAAAAGGAAAGATATACCCATTTAAATGCAGAGTTCCAAAGAATAGCAAGGAGAGATAAGAAAGCCTTCCTCAGTGATCAGTGCAAAGAAATAGAGGAAAACAATAGAATGGGAAAGACTAGAGATCTCTTCAAGAAAATTAGAGATCCCAAGGGAACATTTCATGCAAAGTTTGGCTCAATAAAGGACAGAAATGGTATGGACCTAACAGAAGCAGAAGATATTAAGAAGAGATAGCAAGGATACACAAAAGAACTATACAAAAAAGATCTTCATAACCCAGATAATCACAATGGTGTGATCACTCACCTAGAGCCAGACATCCTGGAGTGTGAAGTCAAGTGGGCCTGAGGAAGCATCACTACAAAGCTAGTGGAGGTGATGGAATTCCAGTGGAGCTATTTCAAATCCTAAAAGATGATGTTGTGAAAGTGCTACACTCAATATGCCAGAAAATTTGGAAAACTCAGCAGTGGCCACAGGACTGGAAAATGTCAGTTTTCATTCCAATCCCAAAGAAGTGCAATGCCAAAGAATGCTCAAACTATTGCACAATTGCACTCATCTCACACGCTAGTAAAGTAATGCTCAAAATTCTCCAAGCCAGCCTTCAACAGTACGTGAACTGTGAACCTCCAGATGTTTAAGCTGATTTTAGAAAAGGCAAGGGAACCAGAGATCAAATTGCCAGCATCCGTTGGATCATCGAAAAGGCAAGAGAGTTCCAGAAAAACATCTACTTCTGCTTTATTGACTATGCCAAAGCCTTTGACTGTGTGGATCACAACAAACTGGAAAATTCTTCAAGAGCTGGGAATACCAGACCTCCTTACCTGCCTCCTGAGAAATCTGTATACAGGTCAGGAAGCAACAGTTAGAACTGGACATGGAACAACAGACTGGTTCCAAATCGGGAAAGGAGTACATCAAGGCTGTATATTGTCACCCTGCTTATTTAACTTATATGCAGAGTACATCATGAGAAACTCTGGGCTGGATTCCAGCAGAAGCTGGAATCAAGATTGCTGGGAGAAATATCAATAACCTCAGATATGCAAATGACACCACCCTTATGGCAGAAAGCAAAGAAGAACTAAAGAGCCTCTTGATGAAAGTGAAAGAGGAGAGTGAAAAAGTTGGCTTAAAGCTCAGCATTCAGAAAACAAAGATCATGGCATCCGGTCCCATCACTTCATGGGAAATAGTTGGGGAAACAGTGGAAACAGTGTCATATTTTATTTTGGGGGGCTCCAAAGTCACTGCAGATGGTGACTGCAGCCATGAAGTTAAAAGACGGTTACTCCTTGGAAGAAAAGTTATGGCCAACCTAGACAGCGTATTCAAAAGCAGAGACGTTACTTTGCCAACAAAGTTCCATCTAGTCAAGGCTATGTTTTTTCCAGTAGTCATGTATAATTGTGAGAGTTAGACTATAAAGAAAGCTGAGTGCTGAAGAATTGATGCTTTTGAACTGTGATGTTGGAGTAGACTCTTGAGAGTCCCTTGGACTGCAAGGAGATCCAACCAGTCCATCCTAAAGGAGATCAGTCCTGAATATTCACTGGAAGGACTGATGTTGATGCTGAAACTCCAATACTTTGCTCACCTGATGTGAAGAGTTGATTCATTTGAAAAGACCCTGATGCTGGGAAAGATTGAAGGCGTGAGGAGAAGGTGGTAACAGAGCATGAGATGGTTGGATGACATCACCAACTCAATGGGCATGAGTTTGGGTGGACTCTGGGAATTGGTCATGGACAGGGAGGCCTGGGGTGCTGCAGGCCATGGGGTCACAAAGAGACGGACACGACTGAGCAACTGAACTGAACTGATGTGCATCTAGAACCCTAGCTGCAGGATAATTTGGAAAATATTACATTTAGCTCTTTCTTCTCTTTAATACAAGAGTTGCACTAGGCAGGAATGTAGAGGCCAGAAAAAAAAGCCTACCACATCCATCATAGGATCTAACCTTTCTTCTAAGAAAATTTAATGGGTTTTTTAGTATGTCTGATGTAATACTATTATTTATAATGATTTTCAGAGTCAAAAATCAGGCTTATTTATGTCTTAATACTAACTCAAGGGAGTCATGTGCCCCATTAAAATTAAAATTTTGAATTTTAAATCAAGCACATATTTGGAAAGTATTCCAATCACGTCTTTTTTCTATTTCAAACATTTTCAAAATGACTTTGTTTAATACCAGTTTCCTTGGTTATTAGTCAATTGCATTATGTTTTCTTGTAGTTTGGGTCTTTTGTATTCTCCCTCCAGAAGCCACCTTTGAGCCCTCCTAGACTGAACAATGATATAGAGGATGAATCAAGAAATGGAAGGAAGAGTGAAGTTTCCAGACCCAGTTCCTGGTCCTTACCCTAGAACCTGACTGTTTTCCTTTCATCAGGGCTAGATTCCATATATATGAATATCTTGAAAGTTAGTTCCTTTATCTTGGAGCCCGACTACCCCCTGGAGGCTGAAATGGGAAAGACATCACCTCACACTTGGACCTGTGACTGAGTAGCAATGGGACAAAGTTTAGAAAATGATGGACTCCATATCTAACATGGGTATTAAGCAAAATAAATACTGAGGTACCAATATTGCCATTTTGGTCTGTTACTGGAATCTCTTAAGATGTTTTGAGAGTAAGAATTCTCTAGCCACCTTAGATGACTAGTCTGATTGCTCGTTCATAGCTGTTGGGTTTTTTTCATTAGAGATTAATTGCAGAAATTTTGAGTTGTTTATCCTATCTTGAATCCTTCTACTCCTAGAGGGAAGAGTATCTGAAAATAAAAATTTTTTGAAGGACTAATATTTTTACCTCTTTGCCTTGTTTGTAGTGCAGCTAAGCCTTTTTTTTTTTTTTTTTTGTAACTTTCTTAGAGGGACAGCAGCATCCTCAAGGGACCTTTTTACTCTGTAAACTCTGTACACGATAACCTTTTTTTGTCGTTGAACTCCTTCTGGTATTTGTTGAAATTCATTCTTTTTTCCTTTGTTCATGACTGGGGAACCTAACTGCTCAGAACTGGGAAAGCCCCTCTTGTCTTGACGTCTCTCCTCCTTCATCAATAAATAATTAAATGTTAACCCTTTGTTGGCAACGTGTTCAGGTTTAGCTTTCTCTGACCCCCAGCACTAAGGCAGTCAAATGAATGTGAGATGGCACTTACACAATCTCCCATGTCTATAAGAAAGGTACAAAAATATCCTCTCTTGCTTGAGAAAGATTCTCATTTTGTTACATTTTAAAGGTTATTATACATCTCTGAAGAACAGTAAGGCATTTTTTATAACATTTGTAGGTTCTTTCCTATGTGCTTTATTGATTTGACTAATGGAAGGAAATTTTTTCTTGTATGTTGATAGTATTTGCTGTTTTGATAATTGAGCTTTCTCTCTGAAAAAATTATACTTAAAAAATTTTAGGTATTATGGTATCATATTATTATTCCTTAAAATGCATTTTCAGTTACCTGTAGTACATAAAGCTTTACAATTGTATTATATAGTTTACTTCTGACAAGTAGCTGAGATCAGAAGCATGACAAAATTCATGTTTTTATCACTTACCTATAGTAGAAAGGATATTGATTAATGGGAGTTATTAAATCAGAACCCTATTGACATATAAGATTGACCATTAAGACCAGAGCTAGTTTATTACCATATATACAAGAATAAATTTATTTAACATGGATTGTAAAATTTTTTCTTGAGGGACAAGTCTTCGCTTTTTCCTGTCTGTGTCATATTGTTTCTACTGTTTTGGCTTCATCACATATCCTCAGAGCTCCAATATAGATGCTAACATTAAAAAAAATACGTTGACAGTGCAAAAGATAGTAGGTCTCTGTTTATTGCATTTGTTAAAATGCAAGTTCCTTTGTCTGATATACAATCCTTAAGTTACTTTTACTGGTTATCTTGGTAGCTTATGTAGTTATATTAACGACTTTCATGCTTTGAAAACATTGTGGAAGGGGACTAATCTAATAGTCAAGAGATTAACATGAATTAGCAATGATATCTTAAATGAATCACTTAATTTCTCTAAAGCTTACTTGCCATCTGTTATAGAGGAGTTATACCAGATCATCCTTGAGTATTAAATTTTTCTTGAATCTGGTAGGTTGGTTGAGTTAATGAGAGTAAGCCCCTAAAGGCTTCCGTTAATTAGAAAATACAGGAAGAGATTCTGCTCATTTCCAGTCTATTTTTAGATCAATAATCGTGGCTCAATTTTCATTTTCCTGATTCCACTCCAGGTGTTTTCTGAGTTCCCAGAAGCAAATCATGCTTAAGGATTTAGGAGAAAAGGCCAAGCTCAATGTACTCCACAGGGGTATAGTATTAGTGTGCTGACTTCATTGCCTCTGGCGTTTTAGAATATTGCTTACATGCTTATTACTGTTATTCCCACTGCAGAAGATCAAAATGCCCATTTGTCTTTATCTCAAATATTTGATGATTTAATTCTTAATCCACATTGTAATTTATTTTGCTGACAGAATCTGGCCAACTATATCCTGTTTGGGGATTTTTGCTGATAAATCCACAGTCATTAACCTCATATCTCTTTAACACCTTTATTAAAGTAGATATTCTATTTTAGTATATATTTTGCCATGTTCTTTTCATTTTACTTTTCCTTTCAAAATCTCCTGATGATAGAGTATAATGAATTATTTGAGAGAAAGATGTCGCCTCTGTCCCTTAACAGAATCACAAATTCTGCCTCCACATTTACTATTATTATTTAGAATAAGGAAAAAAGAAAATAAGGTTAGATGGGATCTAATAGGGCTTCCCAAACCTCACTTTGGTGTTTGTTGTATGCTCTTCTCACACCCAACATTTTGCCAATGTATTCAACATGGCTCCAATTTTTTTTTCAAAAGCAGTTGAAAATGATAGTTTTCCTTTCTCACATAGCTTCTGCTCTATATTCATTAAGTGCCCAGTATATGCCAGTTGATGAACAAGATACTGAGTAACATTAAGGGTAGCATCAGAACTACAGAGGGGTCAATCAGGATCACTGTCTTCCCTTTCCTTAGTTGAGACTAAGTCGCTGCTGCTCTTTGCTTTAATCAGTTGAGCCTGTAAGCTGTGTGAGTGCTCTCCCTTCGCATCTCTTCATCTTTCTTTTGATGAATATGTTTTGTTTTGGATTAGATACTGTTGCACTTAAGTAATTTGTACTGTTATACAGGAAAAAATGTGAAGTTAATCTCTCTAAAGCTTTTTGTTGTTTATAACATTTCATGAAAAATTAACTGGATAGGATGAATTTCTGCTGGAAAACAGAAGCCTACAACCAGGAGAATTTATGAATAGATGTCTTATTTGCTGCTGGTTTAAAAAAAAACTAACATAAATATTAAGGAATAATCTCTAATGGCATTTTTTAAACACCACCGTCCTTATTACTGCTTCTGCAGTTACAGAGTAATATTGAGTGGCACTGAAGAAATTATGTTCAGGTTTTTTCAAAGAGCTGCTTCTGATAGCAAAATGCTTAGTAATGATGAGGACACGCCCTCCAGTTCAGTGGCCATTTTGTACTGTAGTTCTGGAGAAACAAGTGGGAACCATCAAAGAAAGAAGTGTACGGATCAAAAGAATATGGTCAAGAGGCAATAAATTTTTCCTCTGGCTCAATTGGAGGATTTAGAACTATGCTGTCTGTGAGTAGCTTAATTAGTTGGACCCTAATTAAACCCATTTATGAACCTTTTTAGCTTAATCTTTTTTAATTCTATGATTAGATTTTTGCTTTGTTGATAATGAAGAACAATTAACACATGAATTTGGGACTTTGGGAATAGTAATTTAGAAGTTATGCTGAAATGTGTATACTCCAAAAAGTATTTCTTGTTATTTTATAATATCTTTAATTTTGCAATATACTTTTTCTGTATTATTATTCAAGGTTTAAGGTGGGGGCAATAAATAGTTATTTTTAAATTATGCTTTATGGTTGTGTGCTGACTAGAGATAAATGAAAGGTCTATAGAAATTCCATATATTAGCAATATAGTTAATAGTAGTGGGAAAATGTATTTTCCTTTGTAGGGTTTATTAATTGTGACTGTTTTAGGTGTTGATATACCAAAAGTTTCTTCATTAAAAATAGAGAAAATAATTACCTCGTGTAATTTGGTAATGACAGTCTTCCTCGTCAGCTTATTTTGTGGAGTGCTTCAGTTAACTGTGAAAAAATAAGAAAATCGAAGCAATTGACAACAGTTCATCCTTTTCAATCACATTCTTCAAAAACAATGCTGTTCTGTATGTGATAATCACTTTTAGACCTACAACTTTAAACTACATTCAAAAATAAAAGATTTTTAAAACATTTATAATGGTTAATAAATTGTTTCAAGGCAAATATTCTCCATCAAATTATTCTAATTACAGATATCTTTCTCCTTAAAGATTTGTTTTGAATAAAAGATCTTTTAGAGGTTCTGTTGGTATGGTAGAAACGTTTAAAACTATGTAACTTAAATAAATGTTTAAAAATATGTAACTTAAATAAATACAGTACTTTTCTTAGACTTTTAAAGAAAAGTTACCTGCAAGTAATTTGATAAATTCTGTTAACAAGGGGATGGAATTCGAAGGCTTCTGAGAACAGATTTGTACAGGTGTAAAGTCTTCATTAACAGTTACTTCTGCCTCACACAGTTTCAGGTTTCTGTGCCAGTGCTTCCTACTACTTTCTGTTGGTAGTTAACTATTTTCCTATTGCTTTTTGAGTTTAATAAAAACTTGCAGAGATCATATAGCATCTAACATTTGGCAGTAGTTAGCATTTTGCTTTGGTATGGTATGATGCTTTAAATAAAAGAAGTGTGTAACAGTCAAGCAGACCATTAATTTTTATATAGAAACGTGCTCAGGATCATTCCATTCATTTGCTAAATTAAGAATTCAACCTCTCATATTGGGCACCTTTTCCCACACAAATAACACATAAATATATTTTCATTGTAATAATACTGTACTCTTGCAAACGACTTTGAAGTCTGGCTAGAACAGACTTTGTAGCCAGCTTCTAGGCTTATGTAATCTGAGGCAAATTCATGTGAATTATGGCTCATCTGAAAAAGAAATGATTGGTAATAAATGTAGATATTACTGGGAGACTTATGCTGATCTGTTTTGAGTTTTCTAACTTAATCTGTTAAGTAATTTAAAAATCACAAGTTCAGCTTCTGGTTAAAAAAATACACAAGCTGTACAAAATACTATATAAAACAAAGTTAATGAACTTCTTTACTTATTTGCAATGCAGTGGAGTAAATAACAGCTTTGACTCTGTCAGTCTGCCTTAGATTCATATCCTGACTCTCAGCATTTACTGTCTCTATGACTGTGGCCAACCAAGTTACTTGGTCTCTGTGCCTTAGTTTCCTCTTCATTTAAATGTGTTCTGCCATAAAAGGTTATTGTAAAGATGAGAACTGTTGTATAAAAAAATGCTCAGAACAATGCCTGGCAGTGTGGTTACTCGGTAAATGTTTGGTGCTGCTTTGTTTGGGGAGGAATTAGTAGGGAGAGCATCAACAAACAGATGAGCGTCTACATTGATCATCTTCTTGTGAGAAATAAGTGCATCTGGTAGCACCAAACAGAATTAGCAGCTTCCACTGACATTTCCAAACCGGAAGCAAATGCTGTAGTAACCTGCAAAATGGGCAGGGGGAGCGGGTCAAGGACCATTTTGAGATATCCACTGCCTGTGGGCCCTGTAGCCTCTGCGAAACTACAGCACTGGAATGAGTGAAAAGGAAAATGAAAGAGCCGATAGGTCATAAGAACAGTAGTTCTGTGAAGATCTACTGCCATTTTCAAAATATATTCACAGAGGAAAAAAAGCCACTTTGAGAGACTAGTTCTGTGAAACTTAACGCTAGCAGTGAAAGGGAATAACTTGAGATGAGGACAGCCTGAAGAAAAGGGAAAAATATATAACTGAGTTAAAAATAGTACCGTGCAGGGCCTGCATTTTAAACCTTACAGAATATGAAATCTGACATATAAATTTATTAGTGATTGTTTTACATTCTGTTTTTTGATGCATTTAACAACTTGGAGCCTTGCTGACCCTGCAGGGATTGCTTCTCCTTCCAGGTTACGAAAAAACTGCTCACCTGGCTACTGTCTGTCTGCCTAGTCACCCTGGGGTCACTACCAGGCCCTACTCGGGACAGACCCTGTGCTCTAGAGCCTGCTGAAATCATCCATCTCGCCAGTGTGAAGCCTGCTTACTTTGCTGCCTTCCTTCCCACAGAAACCACAGTGAAGTCTCTCTCCCGTAATTCCCTCCTCTCCCTTCCGACTGACCCTGGTGCCGCCCATGTCCCTTCTCCTCCCCTGTGGCACAGGCTGCTCCCATCTCGAGATCTGTGAATATAACAGTCTTTGCAATGGCGTTGTCTCTTGATCTGTGGGCCTCACCATACCTGTATAAACTTTTGTGAGAGAAGCCTTAGTTGTTCCTTTTAGATCTCCTTTTTCCTCAGGCAGTTTTGTGTTATGGGTAAAGATGTAGGCTTTGGACTCACCCCAGCTAGCTTCCATTCTGCTGGGTGACCTTGGATAAGTTATTTAACCTCTATATATCCCAGTTTCCTTCTAAAATGGGAGTGGTAGTAATAATACCTCTTTAGAAGTTGATTGTTAGGAGTAAATTAGGTATGGTAAAACAGGCTTCACCTATGCTTCATATATGTTCAACTCAACAAATCTTAACAGTTTTTACTGTTACTCTTACTATTTTCCAGCTTTGACTTTACTCTTTTTTAAAATATTGATCTCTCTTAGGACCCTCTTGTCTTCTCACACTGTGTGTTATCTCAGGCTGATCTCATTTACGCCATCTGTTTTTCACACCTGTATGACATTGTATGGGCTTGCCTGCATACCTAATTCACTAAAAACTCAAATCTACACATTCAGATTAGGCCCCTCTCCTGATCTCCAAATATCTTAGGTCCAAGTTACTTACATTTGAATGTCTCACAGGTGCCTCTAACTCATTGCCTCTCTCTTCAGACTTGTTCCTCTGTAGCTATTTTATTTTTGGTAAATAGCACCTCCTAATTGTTCAAACCAAAAATCTCAGAGTCATCTTAGCCATCTCCATTGCCAGCCACTTTTCAATCATAAATGGATACCAAATTTAGGAGGAAGAATTCACAAGCTAAAGAATGTTTATTACATTTTGGGAGAGGATGTAGGGGTAGGATCAGGGGCAGGGGAAAAAAGTTTTTATTGCATTTTATATCTTTTGGTATTGTTTTAATTTTTAATTTAAAAACAAAAAAAAATCCATGACATTGAGCATTTGAACTTAGTTTCCTTTTATAGGTAAAGCAAAGTTAACTTTTTATTGAATATTCTCAGAGAGAAGTTAATGGCGAAAATTACTATAACTCTAGTTAGTATAGTAGGTGCTCTATAAATATTTGGTTAGTGGTAGATAAGCAAATGACGATTGCCATTTAAGTTTCCCTCTTGCTGAATCTTCCTGGCAGAATGCTGTAAGCACTCAGTCATCCGCATCTAGAAGACAAAGCAAATAGTTGATGAGGAACCAGAATCAGAATTCGGCCAGCAGTTGTTGCAGACTAGAGATTGCTTTTCTAAAAGGGTAACTGAGCTCTCCTGGGAAAGGCGAGTATCCAGAAGGTGCATCAGGACCAGTTTGGAAAGAGCATCGTAGCATCCTGCTGGCATCTTCCAGCCTGATGCAGGTGCGTGCTGGTGGGCCTGTAGCATTGACAGAGGTGTGCCAATAACCAAAGGAAGCCACTTCTTAGTAAGATGCCATCTGTGGAAGAAAGTGAGTTTACTTAGATATCCAAATTTCCTAGTTGCATATGTGGCCTCATTAGTCAGATATATATTTTCTTTTCTTGTGTTGAGACCCCAACAGAAATTTTTTAATAAGGAAATTATTTTATTGGAAAATTAAAGTTCAGGTAGATGAATAAGAAGTTCATTTAGAAATAGTCTCCAAATGTACCCAAGTGCTGTGATGATTTTGGTTTTGCATGGTATTAGTGACTGGTTGAAATTTTAACGTGTTAACTCTGCTGCAGTTATTTCAAAGGTAACTCATTTCACTATTACAGAGCCTGTTGGGTTTTTGGATGGCAAGTCATGGAAGAGTAATTTTCAATTTTAGCTTTGGAATCTATCATGCACCCAAAGTAAAAGGTAAATAATGAAAGCAGCTACTGGGCTATATATTTGGGGGAATTTTTTCAAACTGTGATTCCTTATACGTAAAACAGGGTTTCTCAGCCTCGGCACTGTTGACAGTTTGGGCTGGATAACTTGTAGGTGTCCTCCTGTGCGTTGTCAGATGCTGAGTATAGCCTTGATCTCTCTCTATTAGATGCCAGTAAAGCTAATCCCCTCAGTTATAACAACCAGAATTAACTTCAGTTCAGTTCAGTTGCTCAGTCGTGTCCAATTCTTTGCGATCCCATGAATTGCAGCACGCCAGGTCTCCCTGTCCATCACCATCTCCCGGAGGTCACTCAGACTCATGTCCATCGAGTCAGTGATGCCATCCAGCGATCTCATCCTCTGTCATCCGCTTCTTCTCCTGCCTCCAATCCCTCCCAGCATCAGAGTCTTTTCCAGTGAGTCAACTCTTCACATGAGGTGGCCAAAGTCCTGGAGTTTCAGCTTTAGCATTGTTCCCTCCAAAGAAATCCCAGGACTGATCTCCTTCAGAATGGGCTGGTTAGATCTCTTTGCAGTCCAAGGGACTCTCAAGAGTCTTCTCCAACACCACAGTTCAAAAGCATCAATTCTTCAGCACTCAGCCTACTTCACAGGCCAACTCTCACATCCATACATGACCACAGGAAAAACCCATAGCCTTGACTAGATGGACCTTAGTCGGCAAAGTAATGTCTCTGCTTTTGAATATACTGTCTAGGTTGGTCATAACTTTTCCTCCAAGAAGTAAGCGTCTTTTAATTTCATGGCTTCAGTCACCATCTGCAGTGATTTTGGAGCCCAGAAAAATAAAGTCTGACACTGTTTCCACTGTTTCCCCATCTATTTCCCATGAAGTGATGGGACCAGATGCCATGATCTTCATTTTCTGAATGTTGAGCTTTAAGCCAACTTTTTCACTCTCCTCTTTCACTTTCATCAAGAGGCTTTTTAGTTCCTCCTCACTTTCTGCCATAAGGGTGGTGTCATCTGCATATCTGAGGTTATAGATATTTCTCCCAGCAATCTTGATTCCAGCTTGTGTTTCTTCCAGCCCAGCGTTTCTCATGATGTACTCTGCATAGAAGTTAAATAAGCAGGGTGACAATATACAGCCTTGACATACTCCTTTTCCTATTTGGAACCAGTCTGTTGTTCCATGTCCAATTCTAGCTGTTGCTTCCTGACCTGCATACAGATTTCTCAAGAGGCAGGTCAATGGTCTGGCAGTCCCATCTCTCAGATTTTCCACAGTTTATTGTGATCCACACACTCAATGGCTTTGGCATAGTCAGGAAAGCAGAAGTAGATGTTTTTCTGGAGTTCTCTTGCTTTTTTGATGATCCAGAGGATGTTGGCAATTATATATCTGGTTCTTCTGCCTTTTCTAAATCCAACTTGAACATCTGGAAGTTCATGTTTCACGTGCTGTTGAAGCCTGACTTGGAGAATTTTGAGCATTATTTTGCTAGCATGTGAGATGTGTGCAATTGTGTGGTAGTTTGAACATTCTTTGGCATTGCCTTTCTTTGGGATTGGAATGAAAACTGACCTTTTCCAGTCCTGTGGCCACTGATGAGTTTTCCAAATTTGCTGGCATATTGAGTGCAGCACTTTCACAGCATCATCTTTCAGGATTTGAAATAGCTCAACTGGAATTCCATCACCTCAACTAGCTTTGTTCGTAGTGATGCTTTCTAAGGCTCCCTTGACTTCACATTCCAGGATGTCTGGCTCTAGATGAGTGATCACACCATCATGATTATCTGGGTCGTGAAGATCTTTTTTGTACAGTTCTTCTGTGTATTCTTGCCACCTCTTCTTAATATCTTCTGCTTCTGTTAGGTCCATACCATTTCTGTCCTTTCTTGAGCCCATCTTTGCATGAAATGTTCCCTTGGAATCTCTAATTTTTGAAGAGATCTCTAGTCTATCCCATTCTGTTCTTTTCCTCTATTTCTTTACATTGATTGCTGAAGAAGGCTTTTTTTTATCTCTCCTTGCTATTCTCTGGAACTCTGCATTCAGATGCTTATATCTTTCCTTTTCTCCTTTGCTTTTCGCCTCTCTTCTTTTCACAGCTATTTGTAAGGCCTCCCCAGACAGCCATTTTGCTTTTTTTGCATTTCTTTTCCATGGAAATGGTCTTGATCCCTGTCTCCTGTACAGTGTCCCAAACCTCATTCCATAGTTCATCAGGCACTCTATCTATCAGATCTAGGCCCTTAAGTCTATTTCTCACTTCCACTGTATAATCATAAGGGATTTGATTTAGGTCATACCTAAATGGTCTAGTGGTTTTCCCTACTCTCTTCAATTTGAGTCTGAATTTGGTAATAAGGAGTTCATGATCTGAGCCACAGTCAGCTCCTGGTCTTGTTTTTGTTGACTATATAGAGCTTCTCCATCTTTGGCTGCAAAGAACATAATCAATGTGATTTCAGTGTTGACCATCTGGTGATGTCCATGTGTAGAGTCTTCTCTTGTGTTGTTGGAAGAGGGTGTTTGCTATGACCAGTGCATTTTCTTGGCAAAACTCTATTAGTCTTTGCCCTGCTTCATTGCGCATTCCAAGGCCAAATTTGCCTGTTACTCCAGGTGTTTCTTGACTTCCTACTTTTGCATTCCAGTCCCCTATAATGTAAAGGACATCTTTTTTGGGTGTTAGTTGTAAAAGGTCTTGTAGGTCTTCATAAAACCGTTCAACTTCAGCTTCTTCAGCCTTACTGGTTGGGGCATAGACTTGGATAACTGTAATATTGAATGATTTGCCTTGGAAACGAACAGAGATCATTCTGTTGTTTTTGAGACTGCATCCAAGTACTGCATTTAGGACTCTTTTGTTGACCGTGATGGCTACTCCATTTCTTCTGAGGGAACCTGCCTGCAGTAGTAGATGTAATGGTCATCTGAGTTAAATTCACCCATTCCAGTCCATTTTAGTTCTCTGATTCCTAGAATGTCGGCATTCACTCTTGCCATCTCTTGTTTGACCACTTCCAATTTGCCTTGATTCATGGACCTGACATTCCAGGTTCCTATGCGATATTGCTCTTTACAGCATCGGACCTTGGTTCTATCACCAGTCACATCCACAACTGGGTATTGTTTTTGCTTTGGCTCCATCCCTTCATTCTTTCTGGAGTTATTTCTCCACTGATCTCCAGTAGCATATTGGGCACCTACTGACCGGGGGAGTTCCTCTTTCAGTATCCTATCATTTTGCATTTTCATACTGTTCATGGGGTTCTCAAGACAAGAATACTGAAGTGGTTTGCCATTCCCTTCTCCAGTGGACCACATTCTGTCAGACCTCTCCACCATGACCCGCCCGTCTTGGGTTTCCCCGCGGGCATGGCTTGGTTTCATTGAGTTAGACAAGGCTGTGGTCCTAGTGTGATTAGATTGACTAGTTTTCTGTGAGTATGGTGTCAGTGTGTCTGCCCTCTGATGCCCTCTTGCAACACCTACCATCTTACTTGGGTTTCACTTACCTTGGGCATGGGGTATCTCTTCATGGCTGTTCCAGCAAAGCACAGCCGCTGCTCCTTACCTTGGACGAGGGGTATCTCCTTACCACTGCCTGAATTATCTTCAGACATTGCCAAATATCAGTGTTGGGGAATGAGGCCAAAATCTACTTACTTGCTCCATAGGAATATATTGAGTTTTTGTATTTAACTGTCTAAACATGGCTTCAGAAATCACATAGATGAAAATTGTTTATCCCACAAACTTCACATTAGTTTTTGAAAAGTAAATATGAATAATTGACATGTAGTTAGCCATTTATTTGTACCTCTGCTAAGACTGATAACTTGAAATCTTGTTGCTAGAGAGAACTTTGTTATATTCTCTTTCAGTAGATACTAAAAATACCAGTACCATTATATGGAAGTTTGTAAAGACTTGAGAATTCTTTTCTAAAATTTAATAAACTTATCTTTTTCCTAGATTAAAATAATAACTTGAATTTTTTCAATTTTTTTGCCATTTTCTTAAATCTTTTATACCAGACTCTGGAAAAACCTAGCATCTGACTTTTTAAAACTTTTATAATGAACTTTTAAAATTATACATAAGAGTAATACAGTGAAAGTTCTGTGTGCCCATAACCCAACTTCAGCTTGAGCAGCTGTTAACATTTTGCCAAACTGTCTCATCTGTTCCCCTCCCACCCTCATCTTTCTTGGAGTATTTTAGAGCAAATCCCAGACATTACTTAATTTCACCCATAAATGCTTCAGTATACATCTCTAACAGATAAGCACTCTCTCTGGTTTTAATGCTAACTCCAATGCAATTATCTAAAAAATTAATAATTCCCTAGTATCATCTAATACCTATGTTTGGATTGCCTCAGGTATCTCAGAAATGTCTTCTTACAATCAAACCAGGATCCTAACATTCCTTCCATCACGTTTGAGTGATATGTCCCTTTAGTCTTTAGCAGTTTTCTTTACCTCCTCTACCTTTATTTTATCATTTTTTTGTTGCTGAAGAAACTGGGTGATTTAATCTGTAGAATTTCCATACTGTAGACTTGACTGATTACATAGGATAAAGTGGCATTTGAGTTAACACAAAATTCTACATTTTAATGTACCACTTTTTTGTCTTGTTTCCCAAAGAATGTCATGAGTTTTGTTTTACAACCTGAACAAGTTTAAGAACCTCATGGCATTCTTTGTACTTCAGGAAACTGAGACCAAGAGAGCGTTTTCCTGAAACCATCAACTTGGTTGGAAAGTATCGAGTGTACCATAGTTTTATCAGAAGTGTCATAGAATGAAACTTTTTTAGCAAAGACATCAACCTGTTTTGTTTTCTCACCTGTGCCTACATATTACCTGCCACATGGGGGGATTTTTAGTATTTATTATTATGAGTTGTCTAATTCTGCTGGATTTGGCCTCTTCTTCCCCTTCTGGGCTAGAACATGAAAGATTACAACTTGCTCTACCTGTAAGGGTTTAAAGCGGTTTAAAAGAGAGAACATATTAATAAGAGCATTTTACACATCACCTCCATTTCTGCACAGTTAATCTTTTAAAATGCAAATCAGCAGTAATAGTACTGGCACTTCTATGGAATGTACCATATATAAATCATGGAGAAAATAAACAGTTTGTTAAATGAGTTGTTCAAACTTTATATATCCATTGGCATGGGATCTCCTGTCTTGGGGAGAGCATGAAATGCAGGTAATCTGGGACTTAAAGAATCATTTTATTGCAGTGCTAGCAAAAATATTGGGATTTCCTGTCTTATTTTATGTTTACTTTCTTACAAAAGTATATTTTAGCCATCAGAACAATCTTAGCACAACCAAAGACTTCTGGCATTTTTGCATTTAGCAAAATTCTTTCTGGTGCTATGATGTGTGTTTTCTGTCAGCTAAAATTTACAGGAATAGTGAACCACAAGGATTTCCTGAGGAGAAGCTCCCACATGCTGTGTCTGGGATTTCTCATATTTCTTTTGGCAGCAGTAACATTCTCCAGTACTACAAAATTGTAGTTTGAATCCAGTGCTAATAATTTCTCTTCTAGAAAACAACTGAAACATTTTGATTCTATTCCCTTGAACCAAGGGAAAAAGTTATAACAAAGAAAATTATTTATCACCACCTACTTTGCCTTACCCTCCACACACATACAAAAAGTCCCTTTCTAAAGCTGAATCAACCTATAATAATACTCATATGAATCACAGAAATTTCTGTGTATTTGTTTTTAAGCCTAATAGTCTCCCAATAGAGTGGTTAAGGATGTTGCAGTATGGAGTGTCACCTTTCTGTCAAAGAAAAAGTAATTTGTTTTATATTGGTTGATCACGTTTTATACTAAGACATTATTTGCTTCTATTATTCTCTCTTGCATGTACAAAATATGAAAAGCTCACCAATTTGGTTTCATATTTCATGTTAAACCTTTTCAAAATTATCACTTGTAGACTTTGATATGGCTATTTTTTGATAATACAGGTATCAGAGAAGACTTGAAATACTCCTCCCTTTCCAACTGCCTATCTGTTTACCGTCTGATTTTCCTTATATACTTCATCCAAAATAAAAACTTGCTGCTGATTCAGTGCAGAAACAGATATAAGAATCCAGCCACTTCCTCCTGTCATGCCAGACTTTAATAAGAGATTTGCAAAAATAGAAAACAATCTACTTTTCTCAATACATTTATTTCATTGTGAAAAAAATTTCATTAAAATCATGTTAAAATGTTTTAAATTGCTTCATGACTATTATAATAGGTTTATTATTATTTTAAGTAAGTTGATAAATATTTTAATTTTTTAGTTTTAAATTTCTAATATGATAAATATTGTTAGGCATCCAGATAAACAAAAGCTCTTTGGGACCTTTAATAATTTTTGAGACTAGAAAGGAGTCCCGAGACCAAAAATTTTTGAAAGTCACTGGTCTTTATTTGGCTATCTGAGATCTTTCAGTTTGTGCATAGATGATTCGGTAGTTTCAGAGAGAAAGGTAATTTTATCTGCCAAACATTTTCTAAATTAATATAATTACTAAAAATCCCTTTGCATTCTTAAAATTTGTCTTACAAGGTCTATCATGGTCAGTTCATCTTGGCTGATGTTCAGTTTGTTAGCCAAAGGATGTTTTGTTTTTCATTTGTGTGTTATCATTGGTTAAATTTTAAATTTTCTTTTGGCTCAAAGGTTATTGAGTCATAAAAGTGCAAATAAAACAGTAAAATAAATGCTACAGTGCAGAATTCTATCATAAATATAATCAATAAAGCTTTAGTGTTCATATAGTCTGTTTATATGTGTTAGAAAGTGATATGATTTGCATTAACAGCCAAAAAGAAGTACAGACATGAAATATGACAGTGACTGGAATTAACATTTTACTAAACCTGCTTTACCTTCATCCCCTGTCTCCAGAGGTAACAGAGGTCTTCAGAGAGGTCTCTGAAATTTTGCCAAAAGCTTAGTTACATAAAGCCATGAAACAAAGCAGTGATGGGCTTGGCAAGCCAGAGTTTACTAGACAATTAATAGTTGCTGTTTTGTGAAATATGAAATAGTGGTTCAGACTGTGGTTATCCAAACTGAGGGTGTATGCTCTTAGTTAATGTGCAAACAAAAAGGGAGAACAGAGTATTTATTGTATCTCTTCTGTGTAATCACTTTTTAAAAATCTGTTACAGATACTTCATTTTGTTATTTTGTGAGCTGTGACATAAGCTGAAAAAGGAAGGGACATTGTCAGTCAGTGTTGGACATAGCATCAGCTAGTTTACTGTAAGGTAGGGCCTTACAGTTTGAATAAAAAGAAATTTGGCCCGGTCCCCACCCACTAAGCCCCTTCCCAGAGAACAGTTAGCAATCAGAAGTGTGCCTCATGATCTTGATTGAGTAGGGAGTCAGTAAACTCTGGGCCAATTTGTACTCCTTCGATGCCTATTTTTATATGGCTGGTGAACAAAGAGTGGTTTTTACATTTTTAATGGTTGGGGAAAATATCAAAAGAATGTTACTTTGTGACACATGAAAACTATAAGAAGTTCACTATTTCCATAAATAAAGTTTTATCGGAACATAAGCACATTCATCAGTCTGTGTATCGTGTGGCTGCTTTCACTCTAGAGCAGCATACTTGATTAGTTGAGACACAGACCATATGGCCTGCAGAGCCTAAAATGTTTACTATCTGGCCTTTACAAAAGAAGTTTGATGACCCTTGAATTAGAATAACTCCACTTTGACCCATTTTATTTATTGTTCTTCCCCATGGGAATTCATTTGAAGAAAGGATTCTACTGTCTTAAAAACAAGTTTTGGTTTTGTTGTTTTTTTTTTTTAAGTATGTAAACTTTTCTAAAGGTCAGCCCAAAAAAACTAGTATTCTTGTTCTTTTGCCATTCTAGGGGCAGAGCAAGATGGGATTCACAGTTCAGTTTGAAAATACATATTGAATAACTCAAGGCAATATTTGAAAATACATTATGGGTAATACAAAGATTAATCATTTCTGCCGCTAGAGATTTTAAGTCTGATTTAAGGATGAGACTATAAGTTCTTTCTCCTTATTTTTAAATGCTTTGCCTATTTTTCTCAAAGAAGAGATTAAACATAGCTTCAAAGGAAGGCACTCATCTTCCTATTCTCTCAAATTAATAGCCAGTGAATTGCTACCAGTCCAGCAGATTCCCACTCTTCCTCATTTTTCCAAATTCAAAGATATATTCCCTTAAAGTATTGGTCTCATTTAGCTGCCTCTCCTCTGTTTCCATACCAACCAGTACGTTCTTGTAATTATTCATTTGCTTCATGTCTCTGTACTAAACTGTACGTAAGCTTCTTTGGTGTCTTCTTTTCTAAACACAGGAGGCTGTTTGTAACTTTAGGTAATATAGCACAGTATTTCAGAGCATTAGCTTTGGAGTGAGACCTATCCTGCTTTCTCTAGGTGAGTGAATCTTTCCTCATCTATGAAACGGGAATAACAGTAGTAATGATGGTAAAGCATTTATCTAGAATTGTCCCATGGATTTTCATTCAATAGTGATGAGGATGTTTCTGTTTGCTCTATTCCATAACCTGCTTTGGCTTATATAAAGTTGAGGTGTAAATTGAACAATTGCTGTGTGCTAGGGACTACTCCAAATGCTTTATATTTATTTAGTCCTAGAACCCTATGGTTTAGGTATTAATATTATACCTATTTTTAGATTAGACAGCCCAAGCATAGAAAGATTATAAATCACCGTGGGTTACCAAGCTGGTAGGAGGCAGTGTTGGGATCTAAATCCAAATAGTCTGGCTCCAAAGTTTTTGTTCTTAACCTACACTGCCTCTTATTTGCCGTATGCTTGTATGTAAGCTTATTTTGGTAACTTTCTTGGTGTTTTAAGTTTGTTTTCAGTGCTGACAAATGATACATAATACTCATCTGTGCCTGGTTGACTTAATCAGTATGTTTATATGATAAATTTATAATTAATACAGTATAATCATTGCTTCTTGGCTTCAAGTAATAACTATTTTTCACTGTGAGTCCTTTTTGGCACGATATTTAGCCAGGATTAGCTATTTTGAAGCGATTTATTCTAATACTGCAAATAATTTGGACAAAGAAATTGCTTAAATCTATTTATATTCCTAAATTTATTTTTGTTGCTGGCACTCAAAGAATGTCTATTTTATTTAGTTTTTCCTTTTTTGAGTTAACCCTGCTGAATTGTTTGTTGATTTTTTTTTCTTTTGATGTTAAGTGGCATTGTGTAAATAATTCAGTTTGGGCATACTTGTCATAATGTTGAATTTGGTCTCTAAAACTTTTGAAATAGTTGACCTTTGAAATATGGGGGGGTTAGAGGCACCACCCGCATATAACTGCGCAGTCAGTCCTCCCTACGCTCTGTTCCTCTTGCTGGGCTTCAGCCACCCCTCCATATATAGTGCTGTAGTGTGTATTTATTTTTTAAAATCATTAAAGTGGAGTCCTACCATTCAAACCCATGTTGTTAAAAGGTCAACTGTAGTAATTATCTTGAAATTTATTTTATATCTCTTTCAGAATTCTCCACTTTACCAGTACTTACAGGATCTGGGACACACAGACTTTGAAGTATGTTCTTCTCTGTCACCAAAAGCAGAAAAAAGCACAGTGACAGAGGGACAGCAAAAGCTTCCTGCAAGAGCCCTGCCAAAAGTAAGGAGGCATCTCCATTCTCTATGACTCAATCTTTTGTCTTTTACTGATTATTTAAATTGCCTTTATCCTTATCCTTACTAAAAAACACCTTATTGGCACCTCCATGTTCTTCCCCTGCACTGGTTAAGACTTTAATTTTTATTTCATCAGTGGTATGTATCTGTTTTGATAAACATGAATCCTTGGTATTTTGGACTATCTCATGGTTAATTTGTATAATGAATTGAAATTAATATGATTGAGGATCAAAATATATTGCTTATTTAAATATCGAAGTTACTTAGAGTGAACCAGGAAAAAAAAACAAAAAAATAAAAGTCAGTACCTTAATAGGAGCCCAACTACAGGACGCCTACAATAATTAGAATTTTTTTCTTTAGATTTTTTTAAAGAGAAAGCAAATTAATATTTAATAAATTATTTCAAAGATATATAATGGAGTAAGTATATTTACCTCAATTTCTGCTGCCCTTTATATCTGCAGTATCATATATTTTTATATAGTAAGTATTTCATAGTTGATATACAGCATTGGGAGGCTGAGGTACTAGAAGAAGCCACCAATAATTAGGTTCACTAAATTGATTTGTGCTCTATTATTGTATTTACTAAAATAAGAAAATATTCCAGCATATTTCAGTTTTAACAAAAAGAATTCTAACAGAAAAAAAAATAACCAGATTACTTCATTTCTTGAGCATTCTAGTTTAATCAGTGTTTTAATATAGGAGTCTGTTACTTTTGGGAGGAAGATTTTAAAGTTTTCAGTTAATCATTTACTCTGTAAGATAGAAAGGGAAGGATCTTTCCTTTTGTTCTTCTTAGGAAAAAACTCTAAAATGTGAAGTAACCAAGCTGGACCCAAATGCAACAGCAGAGTAAACACCAGGGAAACGGTGGTTTTTTTTTTTTTAGCTAACTCTCACAAGGAAGGAGTTAAGGGAGTGAGAGCGCACATAGACCAGAACCAGTGTTGAGGGTCCTCCCCACCTAAACCCTTTCTTCTCCTTGTTCCTTTCAAATGCAGATATTTCTGGGGAAGGTTTTAAAAGCAAAACCTAAAGATATATCTAAAAAATGATTCATAGATTAAAATTTGAATTTGAGATTACTTGGCAACAGAAGACAAAGGATGGGTCAAGGGATAGTGTTGGGACTGGAGATGAACATTGACCTCGTGTGTGTGTGTGTGTGTGTGTGTAAACTTGGTTTTATAACTGTTTAATTCTTTTCACTTATGACAGTATTTTTACATTTAGAAATATTGTTACTAGTTTATAAGTAAATAAGAGTTTAAAGTTCATCCTCTCAGAAATTGAGGAGCAGTTAAAAGCATAGCCAGAAGGTGTTTTTCAAAATTACCACATATCCAGAAAGTTCATTTAATCTTCATGTTACACATTTCAACTGCATAAGGTACATCTCTCTAAAATTAATTTTTTCTATATAAATCTGGGGCAGCTAGAACTTTAAAAAGATTTCTTGTTCCTTCTTAGGGGATATATTTTTAGAATTGCCCCCCAGATTCTGTTCAAGTGATGAAGTTCCAGTTATTTCCTTTGGAAAGCAAATTTTCTGTATGAGTTCATGATGAAACAGTCACCATTTTTAGACTTTTTTTAAAAAAATGTGATTGTTAGGTACTTACTGAGTATTCTGTATTGGTATTCATTCTCTGTATATTTTTCTGGTTTCTTTTCCTGGGATTATTCTTAAACATTCCTTCCGTAAAGTTTTAGCATCAATCCTTTGTGTGGTCTCTTTTTCTCTGAGCTATCTCATCTACTTTCTTGCCCTCACTGGCGTTTTGTCTATTCTCCATTTTCACTGAGTTCCAGATACTTGTTAGATATTTCCATCTGCCTGTGCTCCAGGAAACTCATATTCAACATGCCTAAAGCAGAGCTTTTTTTCTCAGCACCCCTGAAACAAAGAAAATATTTTTCTGTATTCCCAAATTACTACCTTCTTAATTTATCTTACAGTTTCCCACACTCTGACATTGATTTGGTCAGTAAGTGACTTCAGCTTCTTTCTAAAATCTAATTCTTAGTTATTGCTGTTTTTACTACCCTAGTGCAAGCTTTTATCATTATTTAGCTGGACTATTATGTACCCTCCTAATCATGCTTCTTGGCTACACTCATTCCTTGCTAGTACAGCCACTGCTCTGTTGCCATTTATTTTTCTAACACACAAATTTTTATTGTTTCGCTTCCTTGTATTAACCTTCCATGACTCCTCATAGTCTATAGGATAAATTCAAAACTGTTAAGACCACAGTCTTTTGAAATCTATCTCAGTGTGCCTTTTAAACTTCATTGCTCTTCTGTTCTTCCCTTGGCTCTTTGCCGGCCCAGACTCGTAGCTGCCACCGTCTGCATGGCATAAGCTTCCAGGGCTCCCTCCTGTGCTCATCCTTGTCCCTTGCCTGGGCTTAGCTCCAGTGTCAGCTCCTCTTGACCTCCTTCCTCCTACACTTCTCCAGATTTTACATTGTGAAAGAAAGTGTGAAAGTCGCTCAGTCGTGGCTGACTCTTTGGGACCCCATGGACTATACAGTCCATGGAATTTTCTAGGCCAGAATACTGGAGTGGGTAGCCTTTCCCTTGCTTCAGGGGATCTTCCCAACACAGGCACTGAACCCAGGTCTCCTGCATTACAGAATCTTGTAATGCAGATTCTTTACCAGCTGAGCCACAAGGGAAGCCCAAGAACACTGGAGCAGGCAGCCTATCCCTTCTCCAGCAGATCTTCCTGACCCAGGAATTGAACCAGGATCTCCTTTACCAACTGAGCTATCAGGGAAGCCCAGATTTTACGTTTAGTTCAGTTCAGTCCAGTCGCTCAGTGTCCAACTCTTTGCTACCCTATGAATTACAGCATGCCAGGCCCCTCTGTCCATCACCAACTCCCGGAGTTCACTCAGAGTCACGTCCATCAAGTCGGTGATGCCATCCAGCCATCTCATCCTCTGTCATCTCCTTCTCCTCCTGCCCCCAATCCCTCCCAGCATCAGAGTCTTTTCCAACGAGTCAACTCTTCGCATGAGGTGGCCAAAGTACTGGACTTTCAGTTTTAGCATCTTTCCTCCCAAAGAACACCCAGGACTGATCTCCTTTAGAATGGACTGGTTGGCTCTCCTTGCAGTCCAAGGGACTCTCAAGAGTCTTCTCCAACACCACAGTTTAAAAGCATCAATTCTTCGGTGCTCAGCTTTCCTCACAGTTGAACTCTCACATCTATACATGACCACTGGAAAACCATAGCCTTGACTAGATGGGCCTTTTTTGGCAAAGTAATGTCTCTGCTTTTGAATATGCCATCTAGGTTGGTCATAACTTTCCTTCCAAGGAGTAAGCGTCTTTTAATTTCATGGCTGCAATCACCATCTGCAGTGATTTTGGAGCCCCAAAAAATAAAGTCTGACACTGTTTCCACTGTTACCCCATCTATTTCCCATGAAGTGATGGGACCAGATGCCATGATCTTCGTGTTCTTTATGTTGAGCTTTAAGCCAACTTTTCCACTCTCCTCTTTCACTTTCATCAAGAAACTTTTTAGTTCCTCTTCACTTTCTGCTAAGGATGGTGTCGTCTGCATATCTGAGGTTATTGATATTTCTCCTGGCAATCTTGATTCCAGCTTGTGCTTCTTCCAGTCCAGCGTTTCTCATGATGTACTCTGCATGTAAATTAAATAAGCAGGGTGACAATATACAGCCTTGACATACTCCTTTTGCATTAGTTTGTAATTATTTGTACTGTCTCTTCTAAGTTCTTGAAAACATCAGTTATGTATATTCATCTTTGTTCCCGTAACCCTTTTTCAGTACCTGGAATATTATAGTCATTCAGTGAATGTAAACTCCATTTACTGGCCTGCTCAGGAAATGAGCTAATAAGGTAAACTGAATTTTTGATTAATTCAATAATATAACATATTTCAATATGAGATAGTTATTCTAAAATTGTTAAATTTCTTCTTTAATATTGTAGAATGAAATGTTCTTAATATTTGAGAACTTGGAGCACTTGGTTTCCATTTTGAAATACCCATATCATCATCATGTTGACATAGGTAGTATTAATACATAGTGTACTCAAGGTTTCCAGGTCTTATTCCAAACTCACTGAATCTGAACGTTTAGTTGGGGGAGCCTGGGAGTATGTTCCTAGCTAAAATCTCCAGGTGATTCTGATACACAATTAAATTCGGGATCAATAAGGAGACTGAGACATACTGGCAAAACATATTATATAGCATATAATACAACCTAGATGATTTTAACTTTCTTTTTCTGATTAAAAAAATGTGATTAATTAGAAGTAGGTTATTTGAAGTTTTTCTGATATTTAGGTGCGGTTTAATAATCTTGCACAATGTCATTCATCTCCTTCAGCAAGGCATCCCGTTAAAAGTGGCTGAAACCATCAAGAGTTGGATTTTGGCTCAGTCCAATAAGAATGATGACTTACTTCACAAGTTGGTAAGTGTTCACTTCACTTTTTGGTTACTTTTCAGGGCTCCAGTTTTTTTTCCAATGAGAAAATCAATGAATCCAAATTTGTTTTGCCACTGATTTGGACAGTGACTAATTTTAATTAGAAATTCTGGGCTGTTCTCTAAAAGGAGATTATCTGCTTCATGAAGTGTTAAAAAAGTTTGTATTGCCTAAGGAAAAAGGAAAAGGAGATTCTTCAATAACTGGATATCTTTGCATATGGACTCAGTAGTATTTCATAGATCTTCTAAGAGGTTGTTAGCTACTGAGAATAGGATATTCTGATAGTTATTGAAGACCTATTTGTTAGATTATTCATGTCCTGCTGCCATCTTCCTCCACTGACAGATATTCCTCACACTGAGTTAGAAAATAGATCCATTAGTGGGATCTTCCCTCTTTTCATTAGG
This sequence comes from Ovis aries, assembly GCF_016772045.2. Taxonomy (NCBI): domain Eukaryota; kingdom Metazoa; phylum Chordata; class Mammalia; order Artiodactyla; family Bovidae; genus Ovis; species Ovis aries. Next base: position 131,419,740 of record NC_056056.1, read on the forward strand.
AACTTGATTGTCTCTATTCCGCAGCCTTTGATTACAAAGTTTGGGCAAAATCAAGAGTGTGGTTCCTCCCTAATTTATTTATCATTCATTTGCCATTCTCTTTGCTGTGTGTTTAGTCACTCAGTTGTGTCTGACTCTTTGCTACCCCACGGACAGAGGAGCCTGGCGGGCTACAGTCCATGGGGATTCTCCAAGCAAGAATACTGGAGTGGGTTGCCATGCCCTTCTCCAGGGTAGCTTCCAAACCCAGGAATCAAACTCAGGTCTCCTGCATCACAGGCAGATTCTTTGCCGTCTGAGCCACCAGGGAAGCCCACCATTCTCTGACAACTTCATGTATAAAATTTAGTCTTCTGGAATTGATAAATCAGAAAATTTCCCAAAGAGTTACTTGATCCCTGAGCCCCAAGAATGAGTGCCTCAATGTTTTTAAATCCTAATATTAGTAATAGGTAGTATAGTTTAAAAAAATAAAATTCTCTCACAAGTAAGCACGTTTCAGAATCTTCTGCTGGCCTATGACCTTAAGATGATAATTTAATTATTATTCTTGTAAATTATCCTTTGATAAGGAATGTTTACAAAGTGCTTTCACATTTTGATTTGGTAATCTAAACACTATGTAAGATTCAGTATGGTTTACCATTTGGAAAGCCTGAGCTTCAGATATTTCAGTTTGGTTAAGAATACTCATTAAGAGAGTTGTTCAAAAATGTTCAGCTAGAAAGTGAGTCAGAATTTGAACTCAAGTCTGGTTTCAAAGCCCAGGCTCTTTCCGTTATGATGTAGCCCTCTCTAGTTTGTGTGTTGTTTTTACTGACTAATATTACCTTTTTAGCAATCCATTCGGGCAGGTTCTCTGTTTAGGGTTCATCTCTGTAGGTGTTTTGAGAAGGTCAATGAAGTATCTTTTCATCTACGTAGAATATTGTCTCTATCCAGGTGGAGCCATCTTCATTCTTCAGTGATACTAGGACTGTGGTAAGGTATGTGCTTGGTCTTGTCAGTCATGTCTGACTCTCTGCGACCTCCTGGACTGTAGCCCACCAGGCTCCTCTGTCCATGGGGTTCTCCTGGTAAGAATTCTGGAGTGGGTTGCTATGGCCTCGTCCAGGGGATCTTCCCTACCCCTGGATTGAACCCACGTCTCCTGCACTGCAGGCAGATTCTTTACATGGCTTGTTCTTTGCTGAGCCATGAGGGAAGCCCAGTGGTAAGGTATGTGGGTGCATATACATTTTTCTGTGGTTTAATCATAGTGTGCACAGTCCTGATCTTTTCATTCTTGGATCTTTGTCACTGGCCACATGCTTCATGTCATATTTCACTTTAAAGTGCCAGCTTTTGTATGCATCTCTTTTGTGCCTAGATTATAGAGAATTTTAGGAAGTACATACCTGAGAAATAGTTCACAAGTAATAACATAAGGAATTGCCCAGTTGGCATGTGGCATGAAATTGCTTGACTTTTTTCTCTTGATTATAAAATATTTAAAATTTTGTTAGCTATACAGATACTGAATGAGTCCCTCTTTCCTTTTATAAAGATACTGGCAATTGCTCCATCATATCTGAACATTTTATTATTGTTCACTTTGATTAAGATAGTACTTTTCTTCTTAAAGACTAAAAAAAAAAATGATAGCAACTATGATACTGGTGGTATTGGCACTCTCTAAGCACTTTTTGGCCTATAAAGTGCTTGCCCAGAAGTTGTCTCACCTGATCCTCATCAGCTTAATTAAATAGCACTATATATTTAAAAGTGTGTAAGATCATTGAAGTATATTGACACATGAATATGTTTTCTTCATCCCTAGGGGCCACAATAGAAATCTCTTTATTCTTTAGCAGTGCTTCTCATATTCTTCATTCCATCCAGGCAGTATTCTTCCTAAGTTATCTTCTCATGCTGTTTCCCTGTTTAGTTTCTAAAAAGATACCTACTAACTATCAAGTCAAGTCCAGTTCATCACTTTGACTGGCATGAAAGTGTTTGCATAATTTGGCCTTAATCTACCTTTCCAGTTTTATCCACCAATATTGTACCAGCCCAGTATAGTCTTCCTTTCTGTTTATTTCTTGCCTAGTCTCTATATATGTACTATTATACTGTGAATTGTGTTCCATTTTTCTATTATTAGAATCTTTCCAATAAGCAGTTGTAGCTCTTCCTCAGGACCTTTCTCAGAAACTACAGCCTGTTGGATCTCTTTTCTACAACAACCTTGTAATAATTATGTGTGCTATGTTCTGTAAGTTTTTATATTATACATGCTTTTCTTTACTGTACTTTTAAGTATTTCATATGTACTAACAACACTAACAGCTAACACTTACATAGTGCTTACTGTGAACCAGATACTCTTAGCAGTTTATAAATACTGACTTATTTAATCCTTGCAGCAACCCTATGAAGTGGATACTATTATTATCCTCTTTGCAGATGAGGAAACTGAACAGAAAAATTAACTTAAGTTGTGGGACCAGGCTATAAACCCAGGCACTAAGTCTTGACACTAGGACTTGTTGAGGGTAAGCCAAAGTTCACATAGTACACTTCCTCCCCAGCACAGAGCACCAATACTATCAATACTACCTCAGATCACACTTGTTTGGGGGAGGCTTTATCCCCAAACCAGACCTGGTGCCAAGGAGTGGTGTTGAAGAAAGTGAATTCCTGATGAAGCAGCAGGTCCATAAGAGAGCCTGTGTAGAGGAATAGCTCCCATCTATGTTAATAGCTTCCCCCTCTCTGTCAGTGTTGGCCTTCATTTAATTAGGCTTCTTTTAAACTTACCCATATATAAGTACATAGAAGTCTCACAAAAGGCCTGCTTTCAAGTTTTTTGTAGCAAAAGTTTTATTTTTAATATTTCCATCTGAATATGGTCCTGTCTGATGGGAGAATCCAAACCAAATTATAAGGCCACTACATGAAGATTTATTTCAAAGATTACGTGAAAAGCTACCCTGCTCCACCCACTGCCCTCCCTGCCTCCCACTGCCCACCTGCTGTTGATATTCTACAGCCCCTGTCCCCTTCCCACCCTCAACAGTAGTATAAAGCAAGTCATGCTGTTCTCTGTTTATGAAAGTGGGATGGAATGTCAAAAAATCGAGTAGCGCCTAATGTTAGGGTTGTAAAAGAGAGGACGCAGGAGTTCAAACATGAGCCATAGAAGTGCTGCAGAGGTACGTCCAGGGTGTACCAGTAGATGCTAAAATCTATATCGGGCTAAACAGAAGATCAGCATTGCACTGAGATGCTTTTTTATTATTATTATTGATAAGAAATATATCCAAATAGGCTTCATATTAAAAAATACTCTTCTCTAAAAGTGATGTGTACCACCCATGATCAAGAGGATAGGTACTTGTAGTATGTGGATCACTGCCTTCTTGCTTAAGTCCTCATGATGAGCTCGGGCTACAGTTTTAGGGTGGGAATGATTAACTAAGAATAGGAAACCCTAGGCCTAACTGATTTTACTTTGATTGCTAAAGGCCTTGTCCATTGAAAGTTATCTTTTATTTTTTATCATACAAGATGATTCTATTCTTGAATCAAATGCAAAATAAAAATTTAAATTTTCTGATAGAGAAGACTATATTCAGGAAAGCAGAATCAACTAACTACCAAAGACATATGATTTAAATCAGAATTCTGGAAAGTTACTTAGTTTCTTTGAGCTTCATTCTTCCTCCATAGAATGGACAGAAAATGATAATGTACATGACAGGGTTACTGTGAGAACTGCTCTAACATTGCTACTTCATCTCTCATCTCTCCACCAGGTATATTCTGCCCAAAACTAATGTTGGTCACTTACAGGTCCCCAAACTAGAAGAGGCTTGCTTTCATTCTGTCTCATCCCATTCTTCCAACTCTTTCATCTGGTCAGTTCTTGTGTATCCTTTAAGCTTAGGCTCTTTTACTTTCTCTTTGTTGCCGGTTTATTCCCTCAATGCCGTTTTCATAATAACCTAGTTATACCTCGTCATACTTGTCTGCACTTTATATTGTAACTGCTTACCTTTCAGCCCTCTCCTTTAAACTCTGAACTCTCTAAGAGTAAAGACTTGTGTGTCTTGTTTATTTTTTTGTGTTTTTGGTGTCAAGCATGTTGCCTGGTATGTTATGAGATATTGCTTGATAGATGGATAAAAGGGAAAGAGGGAGGAAAAAATGAGCTGGTATATGTGAAAGCATTTTGTAAACTATAAAATGCTATGCACACATTAGGGCCATTTTATGTTCTATTCCTTAATGATATATTTTTTTAATATTCGAATGTTTCATTTTTAGAAAGCCTTGATCCTGCTGATGTTATTCTTGGATGTTGGCTATATTGTTAGAGTATCTAGGGACAGCATATCTGTTAGAGGATTATATTTTCCATGTTGTTTTGCAGCCATTTAATTAATTAGGCTTAACAGGTTTATTAATCTGTAAAAAATACATATTTCACTCAATATATGGCTCAATGATGTCTACCTCTGTTTTTTTTTGTTTGTTTCATATTTACTGTGAAAATATAACCCTGTACATCATGCTGAAAATTGATTGACTATTGTTTCTTCTTGGAGTCTATACTGAAAATAAATACCTCTAATTTTATTAGCATGGTAGGAGCTTAATATTTAATGCAAAATTATGTGTGTATTAATACCTCTCTTCCGGTCTTTCAATGGCAAGGATATTGGATTCCGACTCGATTCACTTCATACTATCCTGCAACAGGAAGTCCTGTTACAAGAGGATGTGGAGCTGATTGAGCTGCTTGATCCCAGTATCCTGTCTGCAGGGCAACCTCAACAACAGGAAAATGGACACCTTCCAACACTTTGCTCCCTGGCAACCCCTAATATTTGGTACTGTCCAGAAAACATCTATCCTTTGTTTACATTTAGAGTATTAGCAGAGGAAATCCATCATCATCCTCTCCATTATAAAGGCATTATAAACATTTTAGCATTGTAATTAATATAATGATATGCCAGAGGTTTTTTTTTTTTTAAAGAGGATACCTTCTAACTAAATACTATTTAAAATGAAAGTGGGAAAAAACATCCAGTTTGACTATTATGTACTTGCAACTCAGTGTAAATAGTTCGGTGTATAACAGCCCAACAAGCAGGATTAACATATGCCAAAAAAGAGTCTCTCTTATATACATGTTTGCATGAAGTCCTAGCCAGTTCTTCATGTTTCTTTACCCTTAATAGATTATATAATAATTACATTGTAGAGACACCCAGGAGAGTATGAGACATGGAGATAAACAGTCGATTCCTCCTTTGTTAGGTGAGATGAGATTATAGAGAATATAGATAATTCATATTGTCGTAAAACTTGTCTACCACTTGAAGTATTTGTGTTTAATGCACAAGTCCTGGGCCATCATCCATTTAAAAAGAAATATATATGCATAGTAATAAGGAATTGTATATTCAGAGCTGTTAATATCCTCTTTCTATTAAAGTATGAGTTTATTAAATGAACTAAATTATTGCTCAAACTGTTGAAGTTATATGGGTAGTTACATTCATTGGCCTCAGTGTTCTGAATTTATCTGTCTTTCCTGTCATGTTGACAAATGCTTCATTCTGTAACAAGTAGTCTATGGGGTCGCACAGAGTCGGACACGACTCAAGTGACTTAGCAGCAGCAGCAACCATGTATAGTGTTTTCCAAATGTGTAGTTACTCAGATACTGTCATAATGAAGTGTACAGCATCTTACCATTTAAAAATTTAAGAACTTAGGGAGCTGCTAAAAGGAATCATAGGTTTTCAGAATTTTACAACTTTGTATTCCTTTGACTACAAAGGTAATTAAGCAAGTCTGAGGCCTATAAATCCTTTCTAGGTTTGCTATAAGTATATAAAAGTATATGATGAGATTTTGCTATGATATTACCAATATTGCCTAACAGTAAAGAATTCCAAGGGAGATTTTGGCAGGCAAATATTTATTAAATATTCTTATATGTTATTTTCTTTATAATTTGACTGTAACTATCTTCAAGTATTAATGATGATGTTTCTTGGATATCCTTAGATATAACTCCCCTGTCTTTGCCTTCTTATACGTAAACTTTTTCATCAGAGCCTTCACTGCTTGAAAGAAGTTTGTAATTGGCCTAAATTTAAAAATATCATGCGTATTTTGATTTCACTTAAAGCAGTATAAAAGTACAAAGCTTCTCCATATTATGGTCTTCAGTAAATATGTATATTCCAGAATTGTAATGATAACAACTTAAAATTAGATGACTTTTTTCAAAGGAATTACTCACGAAGTATATATTATTTCTAATTGGAAAAATGCTTATAGTTTGCTGAGATATTATATGTTTTCGCACAAATAATTAGAGTCTGATTTTAGGAAAAAAGACCTCATAATATCTCCAAATATGAAACATTTTTAGGTTTTTTTTTAACTCTTTATTTTGTATTAGAGTATAGATAATGAGGTTTTTAGTACTAAAAACTAGTAACAATTAAAGCTTTTTACTTTAATATTTATAAAATCAGATTTTAAAATCTGTAATTGTTTTTAGGTTAGAGTATGTATCTTTAAAAAAAGTTTATTGCGAAGACACCTATTTATATCTATCACCTAAACTTATTAGCTTTAGACTGTGGTATCTAGCAACTAGATAGTGGTACTAGATATTTTTTAACTGTTTCATATTATTTTTTAATGTCATATTTTATAAAGTCATAGTTTATAGAGAAGCTAGCATTTTATCTATTTTGCTGCTGCTGCTGCTGCTGCTAAGTCGCTTCAGTCATGTCCAACTCTGTGCGACCCCATAGACGGCAGCCCATCAGGCTCCACTGTCCCTGGGATTCTCAAGGCAAGAACACTGGAGTGAATTGCCATTTCCTTCTCCAATGTGTGAAAGTGAAAAGTGAAAGTGAAGTCGCTCAGTCATGTCCAGACTCTTAGCGACCCCATGGACTGCAGCCTACCAGGCACCTCCATCCATGGGACCTTCCAGGCAAGAGTACTGGAGTGGGGTGCCATTGCCTTCTCCGTTTATCTATTTTAGAAAACTTAAATTACTGACAAGAGAAACTCATCTTTCTCTGGACTGATGGATATCATTTTCTTGGTTTCTCTGTTCCAGGGATGTCTCAGTGGTATTTGCCTTCATTAGTTTGCTTGTTATGCTTCCCACTTGGTGGATTTTATCTTCCTGGCTGGTATGGGGAGTGATTCTGTTTGTTTATCTGATCATAAGAGCTTTGCGATTATGGAGGACAGCAAAACTACAAGTAACTCTAAAAAAATACAGTGTCTATTTGGAAGATATAGCAACAGATAGCCGAGGTTTTACTAACCTTGTGAGAAAAGCTTTACGTCTCATTCAAGAAACTGAAGTCATTTCCAGAGGATTTACACTGTGAGTTCATTTTTCATTTTATTTTTTAAATAACTATTTTCTACTACCTAGTTAAATTGGAATATTTATTACCTATTTTCATTTCTGTGTTGTATTTACAGAAAAAACTAGGTTTCTCTTTAGTATTTATTAAAGTCTATTAACTACTAAGTGAAGATATAAATACATTATATGCTAGATTTAATAAGTAGTATGAGTCTGTTTATTTACTTTGAGAAACCAAAGTGTTTTGAGAATCATGATTATTTCTCTGTGTTACCATGTGGTTATATGAGATAATATAGAGACCTTAATATTATATATATATATTATATATTTTATAAATATATAAAACCCTTGCATGCAATAGTTACCCAATAAATATTTGTTCCCTTTACTCACCCCCAGATGCTCTCTTTACTCAGTTTACATGATAGATGATTTCACATAAATTCATTCTGAAAAATCTTGCCATGTATTAATAATATTCTGTAGGTTAATATTAGGAGATATTATGGCACTGACACTCTCATATGCTCTCACTGATATTTAATACACGAAATTAAATATTTACTAATCTAGCTGTAAGTGTACTAAGGTACCGGATAGACAGCCTATGTATTGTGTTATTAAAGGGAAAGCACCAGTTATGTTCCATATACTGTGCTAGACAATTTTGCATACAACTAAAGGCATACAATTATAAATGGTTGAGCAAATGTTCAAGTTCATTCCATCTGACTCTGAAATTTGGTTTCCTATACACTGCCACCTAAATACTCATACATGACAGTTGCACTATAGTGTATTTAATACTTTATATAACCTTTGTAGCCTATAGGTGGGAGGAAGTAAGTATATGGTAAAGAAAAAATATTGCTCTTAATTAGTTATATCTGGAAAATCATGAAAAGAGGTGGGCAGAAGAACTTTGAGTGGTTATTACTTCCTTCACTCTGCTGTGCTCTGGAAAAGAACCTAAATAATCTTGAATAAAAGCTGTATTTGGAACATCAGGAAATAGGAAAGTAGAAGAGTCTCCAGTAGTCATCTCATTCTTCACTCTGTTGTGTTTTGGAATAGTGTTTAAAATTTCTGAGACATGAGAGAGGTTTTATAACTTCTCTTTCTGCTCAGTTCAAAACGTAACAGCCCTCAGTGTCTGTTAATTTTGGTCCTTCCATTGTAAAGTCCAGTTATTGACAGAGCATAACAAATATTGAATGTCAAATTTTAAAAGTTAAAAATTATGCTAAGTAAAAGTAATAGCTCCTTTTCATTCTTGTGCAACATTTTATTAGGAGGACTGAATGGTTAAGCAGAGTGGCTATGTGTCCAATTAATGCTTAGCCTTGTGGTGATGGTTCTGTGCCTTTTGTCCTTGTTCCATCTTTACCCATATGTAAACAATTAGAATGAAGAGCTAAAATGGGCCAGTTAGGCATGCTTTCCCTCTGGATTATGACATATATCTACTCAAATGCAGACAGAAAAAATTTTGGAAAAATTGTACCTGTGTCCATCTAAATGTAAATGGATTGGAAAAAATTATGAGGAATGATAAATTTTGAATCATAATTTTTTAGAAATATTTTTGTTTTTAAGACTGAGTAAAATGGAACACAAACAATAGTGTCCATATGTTAAAAATATTATTGCTGGTTTTATTCTGCCTCAATTTTTTCCTCTCTAGCAAATAATTGAACCTTTCTTTGCCTCTATCAGTCATTGTCCTGTTTTTTTATAGATTTTTAATGCCTGAATGTGTTTTAATTTGGTTTAACATTTTTTTTTAAGTTTTGAGTTAGACACCTTATTTTACAAATTTGTGGTTATAGTGTAATAAATTTATAAATTCCAATATTTTGTCTTACTATTAGGAGTGGTTACTAGTTAGGTGAAAGCCTATTGTCTGGAAAACTGTAATATGAAATCATAATTTAATTTATAAAAGCATAATACATTATATGGCATTGTTGCAAATAGGTAGTCCTCCATTTACCTTTGGAAAAGTGCTTATGAAATGTGCTTCCTCTTGAACAGTTTTGAGAGTAGCTATGCTCCTACCTAGTAACCCTTACTTTGCCTTTCTACTTGCATTCCCCTGTTGGCCACTGGTTCTGTTATCTTTCTGCATCTTTCTGTTATCTTTCTACTTCATTTTGGGTAGGTAAGTGCCAGTGGCTGCAGGTGGGTAAGTAATTTTACCCTACTTTTATGAATGTACAGAATGTATCTCTATACAGTATTTGAGTGTTCTGTACAAATGACCAAAAATATGATTGATAAACATATGTAAATGCATATTAAGGACATGAAAGTTTATAATTAAGGCTTTCCTACTTACTGTAGATACCAGGTTTTTGAAAACTAAATGTAAAGTAGTACCACTTTGGTATATTCCAGCAGATAGAGTATCTGTATTAAAAAGTTAGTATCTTAAATAAATATCCCTACTTTTCTACTATTATTTCAATTAAAATTAATTGTGTCCCCCCCCCCATCAGAGAAAGTATTCTTTTTTCAATTGTCTTTTTTCTGGTGGCTATATATGTGTCATAGAAATATCTGTTAATGAGACCTGAGTTGAATATTTATAACCATTTTCTAATGAAAAAATAATTTTTTCCTAAGTTTAATAAAATTGTGGATTTAGAAAACACAAACTTTAGGACACCTGTACAGTTGTATCACATTTTACTTTTCAAGTTTGCTTGACAGGGTCAGTGCTGCTTGCCCATTTAATAAAGCTGGACAGCATCCCAGTCAGCATCTCATCGGTCTTCGGAAAGCTGTCTACAGAACTGTCAGAGCCAACTTTCAAGCAGCAAGGCTAGCTACTCTATATATGCTGAAAAAATATCCTTTTCTGTCTATATGTAAGAATAAGCAATGTTTCCAGAGTCCTGAATATAGATATTATAGCTGCATCCTGTAAAACTTAACTGTAAACTGAAATCACCTATTTGGAAGCTGATTTCCATCATCACTTCTATTTTGAAACTGGAAATGCATTCCAGGGGGAATGACAATAATAGACAGGAAGAAAGTACTTCTGCTTGCATGTGGCTCATTTTTAACAAGGAAAAAACTTGATGTCCCTTCCTTTAGTGGTCCAAATAATAAAGTCAAAAGAACCTGGCTTCTCCAGGTCACAGTTTTTCAAATTACTGAACATGGCAAATTTGCGTCATGATATGGAAATAAACTGGCAGCAGAAAATCCTTCCCTTTTCAAAAAAACAGAGGCTCTAGAGTCAGATTGACTTTCTGAGTTTTGGCTGTATCAGTTACTATGTCAGAGACCATAAGCAAGGTTCTTAACTCTCTGTACCTTGCTTTATTTATTTGTAGAATGACAAAAATAACAATCCTCCTGACTGTTTTTGTTAGATCCAATGAATTTATTGTATATAAAGTGCTTAGGCAGTGTCTGGTATATAATAAGCACTTAAAGACTGCATGACAATAAGTCTGTCTCTTAAATTTACTAAAATAGGAAATTAGTTCTAGTAGTCAGAAAATAGAAGTGTGTAAGATCTTTATTTTAGTTCAAATTCATAGATTAAATAATGAGTAAATGGGATGCAAAAACTACTTTGTACATTCAGTATGTTGGATACTGTGACATTGATGAATATAATGCTTAAAGTTTATCATTATATCCTATACAAACCTTTCCAGTTAGATTTTCTTATCCCCACTTAATGAGAAAATGAAATAAAATCACTACTTTATATGAGATTTACCCAGTGTCATACAATTAATAAGAGATAAAATTGTATCTTTATTGTAGGACTTAGGACTGTAAGCATTTTCTATATGTGTATAGATATACTATATCTAGATTTATACAGGCACATACTGTACTGTGCTACCACTTGGGATATTGAGAGAAAGTACTTTGATCTTAGTCAGGAACTTGTGTATTCAGTTCCCTTACTGCCTAAATACTTGCTTGTATTGTGCTAGGAAGACAGAGCAAAAACCTGTACTGCCTACTTCTAAAACCTTCTGAGTGTAGTCAGTAGATACTCCTAATACAGTAGAGTGCCTGGGATGCCTTCCAGCATAGGAGGACAATGTGCTTGGCCTGTGAAGTCACAGAACGCTTTCAGGGAAGCAACACCTGAGCTGACCCTCAAGGAACGAGTTGGAGTTGACCTTGGGAGAAAAAGTCTGCATTTCAAGTAGAAGGAAGCAAGATATAGAAGGAAATGGAGCCATGACAGTGTGGCATGTTAACTGCCAATAGTTATTCATTTAGGGAATATTATGCCAAGCAATATGCGGGTCACTAGATAGGCAGTGATCAACACAGCAGACGTGGTTCCTGCCTCAGGGAGCTTATAATTTCTTAGAAGTGGGGTGGGGGCAGGTGAGGGGGCCTAACAAAGATTGTAGATTGTTGAGTTCCCAGTGCCAGTCACTTTTCTAGGTACGAGGGACCTAGCAGTGAACAAGATAAACAAGATCCTCGTTTTTAGGGAGTTTGCATTCTAGTGAATGATGAATAAAGAGTGAACAGAAAATTTTCAGATGTTTGCTATAAAGAAAAAAAAACCCAGGGGAATAGGATAGAAAGTGCTTGGTAGGTTGCTGTTTTTGATTGGATAATAAGGGAAGGCCTTCAGTTTAAATGGAGACTTGAGATGGAGTTCCAGTCAGATGCACCGGCAAGTATAAAGAACTTGTGTCAGGAATGAATTTAGCATGATCAAAGTGTAGAAAAAGAATCACCATACTCCAAGACAGGAGTACAGCAAGTTGGGAGTTGGAGTATGAGATAAGATCCAGGATTAGGCAGGGGCCAGATCATATTCTTCATAAGGGAAACCTTAAGAAATTAAAAACTGTTATCTACCAAGTATTTCTTTGAAAAGACGTAATACATTATATAAACCCTAGCATCCCTGTTCAAAGTAAAAAGAATGAAAATATACAAGATTAGTAATGAGAATAGAGCAAGAAGCTGAAATTATTATGTAAGGGAACAGCGACTGAGCACACATGTAACTTTCTGGCCACAGCTCTGAAACTGTAGGGGAAATGGATCATTTCATATGAAAATGCAAACTCAAAAACTGACCTAGGAAGAATTGAAAAGCTGGAGATTAGGCGTATCATAAAAAGGATTCCATTAAAACAGAAAACACACTTGGTCATATATATAAACAGTGGGAAAATATGCAGCTATTAAAAAAAGTTACTGGTATACTGTTGTGGAATGTTGTTAAATAAACGAAATGCACACAGCGATATTTATGCTACCCTTCCATTTGTGCATAGAAGGGAGCGTAATATGTGTGTTCAGTTCAGTTCAGTCGCTCAGTCATGTCCAACTCTTTGTGACCCCATGGATCGCAGCATGCCACGCCTCCCTGTCCATCACCAACTCCAGGAGTTCACCCAGACTCATGTCCATCAAGTCTGTGATGCCATCCAGCCATCTCATCCTCTGTCGTCCCCTTCTCCTCCTGCCCCCAATCCCTCCCAGCAACAGAGTGTTTTCCAGTGAGTCAACTCTTCACATGAGATGGCCAAAGTACTGGAGTTTCAGCTTTAGCATCATATGTGTGTATGAGGGGATAAAGAAGTGTGTGTGTGCATGTGTATATATTCATATGTATAGCCATATACATATATATTTATGTTTAGATTTCCTTTTATGTATGTCCATAATCATAAAATATCTTAAAGTATACACAGATACTGGTAACAGTGATTGCCTTTGCTTTTGGGTAGAGGAACTAGGTGGCTAAGAGATAGAGGTAGCAAACAGTTTTTACAATACCTTGTAAAATTTTAATCCCATAAATACCATACTTATTCAAAAACTAAGTGAATGAAAAAAGTGTTTAACTCCCTGGTCCAGATGGTTTTATAATTTAACAAAAACCTATTTTAGACCATAGAAAAGATTAGATAGAAAGTTACTCTACATCATTTTATTTATGCAGATACTATAATCTCACTTCTAAAACATGATGTAATATACAAAATAAAAACTACAGACCAGTCTTGCCAATGGAGATGCAAAATATTTAAATAAAATATTTATAAATTTGGCCTAGTACTGTATCAAAAGATTATTATAATATGACCAAATAGGAATATGCTATAAATGCATGGACAGTTCAAATATTAATATCAAGAATTGTATGGATATAATTCTTTACAAATACAGTTGAAGAGGAGGAAATCACATAGTAAAGTTGGTAGCTGCCATGAGGAAGAGGGAGACAGAAGGAATAGCAGCCTGTGTCAGACAGCCTGGATGCAACAGGCTTAGTGTCATATCAGTAGTTGTATGTTTCCAGGTCATCGTTGTCAGGCAGTGATGTCCTGCAGTATGCAAGCGGGGAGATAAAGGGAAGTGTCTACTGTAGGGTGGTAGGGGCGTGAGCCATGGAGTCAAGCACGGAATACAGTTTCAAAAGGCACGGGTCAAAAATAACTGAGTTAGTACTTTAGCACTTGGGAAGAGTTGGACTTTTACCTGTCTAGTTATATTTTATTCTCATGTTTCCTATAAGATTTGAGGTATATTAATCTATTAGATTTTAAGATTAATTTCTTTTCAAACTGATGTAAATCTCCAAGGTCAGATACCTTTACTTACCTTTTCCTGAACTTTGAGGAGAATTGCCTCACTTTTTAAAAAGAAACTAATCTTAAAATCTAATAGCCGACTAATTGGAAAAGACCCTGATGGTGGGAAAAATTGAGGGTAAGGGGAAGAGGGGGTGACAGAGGATGAGATGGTTGGATAGCATCACTGACTCAATGAACATGAGTTTGAGCAAACTCGGGGAGATAGTGAAGAACAGGGAAGCCTGGCATCCTGCAATTCATGGGGTCACAAAGAGTTGGACATGATTTAGCGAATGAAAAATTGTACCCTTTATACTTTAATGAAAAGGCTTTGTTGATTGCCTTAACCTAATTTAACCTACCCCCTGAACTCCGAGAGTGACAATGTAACCAACTACATCTGTGTGGTGCCTTTTAAGGAGCTGGGCCTTGGACTTAGTGAAGAGCAGATTTCAGAAGAGGAAGCACATAACCTTACAGATGGCTTCAGCCTGCCTGCGTTGAAGGTAATCCATTTGTAGATGTGAAGGGCTAAAGAAAAGATAGATGGATTTGGGTTGTGTTTGTGCTTTCTGAATGTACATGGTACACCTGTCCCCCGACTTTTGTTGTTTGCTGGATACCATTACCATAATAGCCTTACTGGTGTTTTTGAAGCTGCCTTTAAAAATGGAGAGTATTATAAAGATTGGATGAGGAAATCCTTATAGTCCGATGTTAAAATACTTAAAATTCTTAATAAATGTATTTCTTGAATTAGAATTTGAAGATAAATGAGTTTAAAAGGAATCCAATGTGTGATTTTATTTACTAGCCATTTGTTTCAACAAACATGGATAAAGAACTTACAAGATCTACCCCTTGGAAAATCTTCCAAATCCTTGTTTAGAACAAGAATTTTTTCACATGTTTAAAGTCTCTTAAAAGGATATATTTGACTACATAAACTTCTAAACTTTAAATGCTGCTGCTGCTAAGTCGCTTCAGTCGTGTCCGATTCTGTGCGACCCCATAGACGGCAGCCCACCAGGCTCCCCCATCCCTGGGATTCTCCAGGCGAGAACACTAGAGTGGGTTGCTGTTTCCTTCTCCATTGCATGAAAGTGAAAAGTGAAAGTGAAGTCGCTCAGTCGTCTCTGACTCTTAGCGACCCCATGGACTGCAGCCTACCAGGCTCTTCCGTCCATGGGATTTTCCAGGCAAGAGTACTGGAGTGGGGTGCCATTGCCTTCTCTGAAACTTTAAATGCTGTATCCTTTAAATGTGAATAAGCTCGCGGGGAGGGGGAATGCAATGATTTATAAGCAAAGGGCTTGAATTCTTTCTATATAAAGAACACTAAGATATGTAAAACCTATTGAAGATAGGTCAGGTGCATGAATTGCCAGTTAATAAAAGAAGAAATAGAAACGGCCAATAAATATGATAAAAAATTTCAATCTTATTACTAATGAAAGTAACAAAGAAAAATAATTACATATTTTGCCAAGGATTCTGAAAGTTGATAATACTCTTCGTCAGTGAAGACTTTTGAGAGAACTCACACCAGTGGTGAAAGTGTCAACTGCATCACTTTAGCAGTGAATACCAGTCTTTACAAATGTACCCTTTACTCCATCAACTTTAGCTTATAGATTCATCTCAGAAAGTAATCGAAGATATATTCAAAGTATGTTCATAATATTACTACAGCAGCAAATATTGGAAAGAAAGGAAAAGTTCAGTGATATGAGATTGGTAATGATTTATGGTGTATTCATTTACTGAACTGTTTTGGAGTTAGTAGTAGAAAAAAATAACATGAAAAAACAGAAGTTAAAGAATGTTACAAAACTGTATGTATTGTAAGATTCCAGCAATATTTTTTGAAAGTCAATCCAAATGTCTTGAAGTTCATTTTCAGTATTTAGCAAACTCCACTTCAATATTTCTTTATTCCTAGTCTTTAAACTTTACTTGACACTGTGGAAATCAGTACAAGTGTAATTAACAGTGTATTTTTCAACATCCGTTTTGTTTTGAGACTGTATGAACTTTCACATCTTTGAAATTTTCAGATCCTCATAAAAGTTCTCGTTCTCCTGTTTTTCTTTCTGGTTACTTGAAATTCACCTTGACTAATTTTTAATGTCATTCTAACCCATCTTAATAAATGTCACCATACAACTTATTAAACTAGATACCTGTTCACTGTCATCTTATCCCTCTTTTTACCCCTCACATATAAGCTATCAGTAGATTTTTGTGCCACCTTTAAACTACATTTTAAACTCTTTCCCTTATTTCATGTCATTTCACACCATTCTAGTCATAGCTGCCATCATTCTTATTAAGGCCACTACAATAATTTTCTTTTTTGGTTTACCTTAGTTCCTTAAAATTTGTTTCAGAATGCCCTTGACATGTACAGTGCCTTAAAAATGATAGAATCAGTAATTCCACTTATGCAAATCTTTCCTAAGGAAATTATTTCAAGTATCTTAAAGCTTTATGTACCAAGTTGCTTACTAGCTCTGTTCATAATAGTTAAAAATGGAGCACTGTCTAGATGTGCAGCAGTAGAGGAATAGTTGCATGAATTACGGTAAATCCAGTAGGGACCATTCAATAATAGCTACAACTTGCGTATAAAGATTTTGTAAAAACTTGGAGAAACCAGTGCAACAGTCAGAATAAGTAAACATATGTTTAGTATGACCACAACTCTGTTTTTAAAACAGACCATGAGAAAATACTAATATATTAACTATCCTTAGGGTGGTTGCACTATAGGTAATTCCATTTACTTCTAAATTCAATACCATGACCATGCTTTATTCTGTGAATGGAAATAGTCATTTTCAAAAGACAGTTTGGGAGATGAAAAAGCAGAGACTTTGGAATTAAGCAGATGTGGGTTTACATTTTAGC
Source organism: Ovis aries (assembly GCF_016772045.2). Taxonomy (NCBI): domain Eukaryota; kingdom Metazoa; phylum Chordata; class Mammalia; order Artiodactyla; family Bovidae; genus Ovis; species Ovis aries. Next base: position 131,436,636 of record NC_056056.1, read on the forward strand.
CCTGACATTGACTAGTTGTTTGACTTCAGTGAGTTATTCTTTGAATTTACTAAGCTGTAAAAAGGGATTACCATACTTGCCCTACATGGTTTTAGATTAAATGAGAAAACATACAAAATACCTACAACAAAGCTTGGTTAACCCAAAACGGTAATAGCTGTTACTGTTTAAGAAGGATTTGGAGAGAGAATTATGGTCATATTTCTTTCTTTTTTAAATATTTTTTTCTTTACTCATCAAGATGTCTCAGTTATTTCCCTATTTTTCTATGCTTTTTAAAAAGCTTGTTAAATCCTGGATTATATTTTGTCCAAGTACAGGCAGCAAAGAGAAAAAGTGGGTCTCTTGGAGTCAGACTTCTAGGTTTGACTCTTGCCACCTGACTATGGATATGGTCTTGAACAAGTCGTCGCTTCTGTGTTTATAAAAATGAGATAATGCTTATCACTAAAGGATTAAATATTTGCCAGTCCAGTGCCTGGGACTGAGTAAGTGATTAATAAATGTTAGCTGATTTTTTTAATTCCATCTGACATGACCTATTCTAAAATGTGGGACGCGTTCACTTATCTGTTCCGCATACTATGATGAAGGATGTAGCTGGATCCTCTTTGCTCACCCGTATTATTTTACAAATGAAACTTTAGTGTTTTAATTTTGTTTTATTTTAACATATAACTAATATATAACTAAACTTGGTGATTGTGTTCCATTGCTACCAGGAACATCAGACTCCAAAAGTAGCCTGTCTTGAGATTTACTTTATAAACTGCTAAAAATTCCCGTAATGTTCAAAAACTGTGTAGGGCCACCTTGTTCAGTTGTCATTATATCCAGATAAAGAATTTCAAAGTGAATTTTATAAGCTAAATTTTAAAAGAAAATTATTTCTCAAAAGAGCAACACTAATTAAAGCTTTAAAAAAAATGTAGTGAAAGATGGTTTAGAAATAAATTAGGTCCTTTTGTTTTCCTTTGTAATCTTCATTACGTCTTTTAAAGAAAATGTTTTGTTTTGTTTTTTCAATTGCTTGCATATCTTCTCTCAGGAGAGCTTCAGTTCAGTTCAGTCACTCAGTCGTGTCCAATTCTCTGTAACCTCATGGACTGTAGCATGCCAGGCTTCCCTGTCAATTATCAGCTCCTGGAGTTTGCTCAGATTCATATCCATCTAGTTGGTGATGCCATCCAACCATTTCATCCTCTTTTGTCCCCTTCTTCTCTCACCTTAAATCTTTCCCAGCATCAGGGTCTTTTCTAATGAGTCAGTTCTTCGCATCAGGTGGCCAAAGTATTGGAGCTTTAGCTTCAGCATCAGTCCTTCCAACGAATATTCAGGACTGATTTCCTTTGACTGGTTTGATCTCATTGCAGTCCAAGGGACTCTCAAGAGTTTTCTCCAACACCACAGTTCAAAAGCATCAATTCTTCGGCACCCAGCCTTCTTTATGGTCCAACTCTCTCATCCATGCATGACTACTGGAAAAACCATAGCTTTGACTATGTGGACTTCTATTGGCAAAGTAATGTCTCTGCTTTTTAATAGGGTGTCTAGGTTTGTCACAGCTTTTCTTCCAAGGCGCTTGCTTCCATAAAAGCAAGTGTCTTTTAATTTCAAGGCTGCAGTCACCATCTACAGTGATTTTGTAGCCCACAAAAGTAAAGTTTGTCCCACGAAAATAAACTTGTTTCCATTGGTTTCCCATCTGTTTGCCATGAAGTGATGGGACCAGATGCCATGATCTTAGTTTTTGAATGTTGAGTTTTAAGCCAACTTTTTCACTCTCGTCTTTCATTTTCATCAAGAGGCTCTTGAGTTTCTCTTCACTTTCTGCCATAAGTGTGGTGTCATCTGCATATCAGATTATTGATCTTTCTCCCAGCAATCTTGATTCAAGCTTGTGCTTCATCCAGTCTGGCGTTTCCCATGATGTACTCTGCATAAAAGTTAAATAAGCAGGGTGACAGTATACAAGCCTTGATGTACTCCTTTCCCAATTTGGAACCAGGTCATTGTTTCATGTGTGATTCTAACTAACTGTTGATTCTTGATCTTCATATAGATTTCTCAAGAGGCAAGTAAGGTAGTCTGGTGTTCAGGAGAGCTTAGCAGTAGCAAATGCTGCATCTTTGGAAAGGAAAGAAACTTCCTAATTGTATCCTAAAGTGAGACATATGTGAAATATCTACTACAGAGTCCTTACCCCTCTTTTTTCCTTAGTTTAAAATTTTAATTAGTTTTTTGTAAAATTATTATAAAGAGTATCTTTCCTGCTGTAAAAAGCAACTCTACATTTTGTGAAAATGCTTTTTTTTGTCTTGCTGCCTGGCTTGCAAGATCCTAGTTCACTGACCAGGGATTGAACCAGGGCCACAGCAGTGAAAATGCCAAGTCCTAACCAATTGACTGCACGGGACCCCCTGAAAATGCTTTAAAACAGCATTTCCTAATTGCCCGTAAACTATGGTTATCCCCTCATCCAGAGCGGCTTCCCTTATTCAAAGAACAAACAAGAAAAAATGTGTATTTCTGAGTTTTGGTTTAATTGGATAACATGGCAATGATTAGATAATAGTCTTTTTTTTTGTTTCTATGAGGGCAATAAGCTATGCCAACTTGATTTTTTAGTTGTCTGAAACAACTAGAATTTGAAACCCTAGAATCATCCTTGTTAACACTTTTACTCATAAACCATCTGTCAAGAGATTCTGTCCATTCTGTTTGTATCCAGAGTTTGTCCTCTGCTTACCTTTTAATAAAGCTGAATGGTTCTGTGAAGACCTACAAAATCTTCTAGAACTAACACCCAAAAAAGATGTCCTTTTCATTATAGGAGACTGGAATGCAAAAGTAGGAAGTCAATAAATACCTGGAGTAACAGGCATATTTGGCCTTGGAGTAAGAATAAAGTAGGGCAAAGGCTAATAAAGTTTTGCCAAGAGAACGCACTGGTCATAGCAAACACCCTCTTCCAACAAAACAAGAGAAGACTCTACAGATGGACATCACCAGATGGTCAATACTGAAATCAGATTGATTATATTTGCAGCCAAAGATGGAGAACCTCTATAGTGTCCGCAAAAACAAGACCAGGAGCTGACTGTGGCTCAGATCATGAGCTTCTTATTGCCAAATTCAGGCTTAAATTGAAGAAAGTAGGGAAAACCACTCCATTCAGGTATGACCTAAATCTAATCCCTTACGATTATACAGTGGAAATGACAAATAGATTCAAGGGATTGCATCTGATAGAGTGCCTGAAGAACTGTGGACGGAGGTTTGTGACACTGTACAGGAGGCAGGGATCAAGACCACGCTCAAGAAAAAGAAATGCAGAAAAGGCAAATTTGTAAGGCCTATTTGTAAGGCCTCCTCAAACAGGAGAAGCCCTTACAAATAGCTGTGAAAAGAAGAGAAGTGAAAGGCAAAGGAGAAAAGGAAAGATATATCCATTTGAATGCTGAGTTCCAAAGAATAGCAAGGAGATAAGAAAGCCTTCCTCAGTGATCACTGCAAGGAAATAGAGGAAAACAATAGAATGGGAAAGACTAGAGATCTCTTCAAGAAAATTAGAGATACCAAGGGAACATTTCATGCAAAGATGGGCTCAATAAAAGACAGAAATGGTATGGACCTCACAGAAACAGAAGATATTAAGAAGAGGTGGCAAGAATACACAGAAAAACTATACAGAAAAGATCTTCATAACCCAGATAATCATGATGGTGTGATCACTCACCTAAAGCCAGACATCCTGGAATGTGAAGTCAAGTGGGCCTTAGAAAGCATCACTACAAACAAAGCTAGGGGAGGTGATGGCATTCCAGTTGAGCTATTTCAAATCCTAAAAGATGGTGCTGTGAAAATGCTACAGTCAATATACCAGAAAATTGGAAAACTCAGCAGTGGCCGCAGGATTGGAAAAGGTCAGTTTTCATTCCAGTCCCAAAGAAAGGCATTGCCAAAGAATGCTCAAACTATTGCACAATTGCACTCATCTCACACACTAATAAAGTAATGCTCAAAATTCTCCAGCCCAGACTTCAATAGTACGTTAACTGTGGAGTTGAACCGTGAACTTCCAGAATGTCAAGCTGGATTTAGAAAAGGCAGAGGAACCAGAGATCAAATTGCCAACATCCATTAGATCATCAAAAAAGCAAGAGAGTTCCAGAAAAACATCTACTTCTGCTTTATTGACTATGCCAAAGCCTTTGACTGTGTGGATCACAATAAACTGGAAAATTCTTAAAGAGATGGAAATACCAGACCACCTGTTCTGCCTCTTGAGAAATCTGTATGCAGGTCAGGAAGCAACAGTTAGAACTGGACATGGAACAACAGACTGGTTCCAGATCAGGAAAGGAGTACGTCAAGGGTGTATATTATTGCCATGTATATTTAACTTGTATGCAGAGTACATCATGAGAAACATTGGGCTGGAGGAAGCATAAGATTGCCGGGAGAAATATCAATAACCTCAGATATGCAAATGACACCACCCTTATGACAGAAAGCATGAAGAACTAAAGAGCCTGTAAGAGGAGAGTGAAAAAGTTGGCTTAAAACTCAACATTCAGAAAACTAAGATCATGGCATCTGGTCCCATCACTTCATGGCAAATAGATGGGGAAACAGTGGAAACAGTGACAGACTTTGTTTTGGGGGGCTCCAAAGTCACTGCAGATGGTGACTTCAGCCATGAAATTCCAAGGACGCTTGCTCCTTGGAAGAAAAGTTATGACCAATCTAGACAGCGTGTTAGAAAAACAGAGACATGACTTTGTCAACAAAGATCCATCTAGTCAAAGCTCAGGTTTTTCCAGTAGTCATGTATGGATGTGAGAGTTGTACTATAAAGAAAGCTGAGCACTGAACAGTTGATGCTTTTGAACTGTGGTGTTGGAGAAGACTCTTGAGAGTCCCTTGGACTGCAAGGAGATCCAACCAGTCCATCCTAAAGGAAATCAGTCCTGAATACTCATTGGAAGGACTGATGCTGAAGCTGAAACTCCAATCCTTTGGCCACCTGATGTGAAGAACTTACTCATTTGAAAAGACCCTGATACTGGGAAAGATTGAAGGCGGGAGGAGAAGGGGACGACAGAAGATGAGATGGTTGGATGGCATCACCAACTCTTGGATATGAGTTTGAGTAATCTCCGGAAGTTGGTGATGGACAAGGAAGCCTTCAGTCCATGGGGTTCCAAAGAGTCGGATACAACTGAGCGACTGAACTGAACTACCTCTTACCTCTCACCGTTATGTACAAAGTACCTTGTTAACTCCCACCTGCATTATTGCAGTAACCTCCTGTCTTCTGCTTACCTCCTTATTATCTTATTATCTTCAACACAGCAGCCAGAATGATCTTGTTAAAGCTGAACTTGAATCATATTACTCTAATGCTTAGAAACCTTCAGTAGCTCCCTGTTTCTCTTAAAAATCCAATTACACACTCTCCCCCTTGCTTATTGTATCCCTCTGCTATTCTCTCCTTCCTCTTCCTCTCACATATGCACACACAATCACACATTTGCTGTTCCCTTTCTCTGTTATATTCTCCCCATACCCTGTCAGCCAAGAAACTTATCTTTTACTTGTTAATATCTATTGCCCAACTACTTGAACATAAGCTCCATCAGGGCAGGGATATTTTTCTCTTTTGTTCTCTGCTGTATTATTAGCCCCTATAATACTGCTTGGCACATCATTGATGCTTAAAAAACACTTGTTGAATGAACAAATAAAGGGATAAAGAAAAATTTGGGGGGGGCCATACGACACACTTGTGGGATCTTAGTTTCCCAACCAGGGATTGAGCCTGGGCCACAGCAGTAAAAGTACAAAGACAGCCACGGGATCACCAGGGAATTTCCAGGGAAATTATTTTAGTCATAAAATTTAATGGTTAAGTAAGACTTCTGCAATAGCTTGTATTTGTATTTAAGAATTCTTGGTGTATCTTTAGTGATTTGGAATTTTGGCCTTGCTTATTAAAAAAAGTTAATAGTAAAATAGGTTTACATTAAGTTATCTTAATTCATTATTTGCATAATTTTAAAATTCATTTAATATACCAGTTTAAATAATGTCCATTTTCACGTTTATAAAAAACTAGAATCCAAATTATCCAAAGTGGTTGAATCCTCTGTGTTATCTGCTAACTCCTTTTCGTACTAGATTGTATTTGTATGTTTGATATTGTCCTCTTGAATAGGACGATTTACAGGAATCCATTGCTGCCAGGATCAAGGTGTGTCTTTCAAGAATGGTTGTTGTAGTTTCTCATACCAGACATTCCTGAGTATGATCACTCTGGAACTGATTTTTATGTTATTTCTTAGCTATTTCCAAGGCCAAAATATTGGTATAATTTTGAACTCCAAACTCTGGATCCATCAATGACTTATTTCTTTGGACTTACACAGATCCATCATTTCCGCTCTCTCCATTTCTCCTTTGTATACAGTTTAAAAAAAATAATTCATCAAAGAACATTCATTTCTAATTAGGTGTGTCTCATTCCATCAGCATTTCTCTTTTAGGATAGTCAGTCAGTCCATTCAGTCGCTCAGTCGTGTCTGACTCTTTGCGACCCCATGAACCGCAGCATGCCAGGCCTCCCTATCCATCATCAACTCCCAGAGTTTATCCAAACCCATTTCCATTGAGTCGGTGATGCCATCCAACCATCTCATCCTCTGCCATCCCCTTCTCCTCCTGCCCTCAATCTTTCCCAATATCAGGGTCTTTTCAAATGAATCAGCTCTTCGTGTGAGGTGGCCAAAGTATTGGAGTTTCAGCTTTAGCACCAGTCCTTCCAATGAATATTCGGGACCGATTTCCTTTAGGATGAACTGGTTGGATCTCCTTGCAGTCCAAGGGACTCTCAAGAGTCTTCTCCAATACCACAGTTCAAAAGCATCAATTCTTTGGCGCTCAGCTTTCTTCACAGTCCAACTCTCACATCCATACATAACCACTGGAAAAACAATAGCCTTGACTAGACGGACCTTTGTTGACAAAGTAATGTCTGTGCTTTTCAATATGCTGTCTAGGTTGGTCGTAACTTTCCTTCCAAGGAGTAACCATCTTTTAATTTCATGGCTGCAATCACCATCTGCTAAACTGGTATAAGCTGCTATAGGATTAGAAGTTTGTATGTGCTATGATACATAATTTGATGTAACATGGGCTTCCCAGGTCTCGCTAGTGGTAAAGAATCACTTCCAGTGCAGGAGCTGAAGGAGTTGTGGGTTTGATCCCTTGGTCTGGAAGATCCCTTGGAGAAGGGCATGGCAAACAGCTCCAGTATTCTTGCCTGGAGAATCCCTTGGACAGAGAAGCCTGGTGAGCTACGGTCCGTAGGATCACAAGGAGTTGGGCATGACTAAAGCAACTTAGCATGCAGGCATGCATTCTTTGCTACTCAGCTATATTCATTACTTAGGATAAAGTGAAAAGTTTAATCCAGAAGTTAAGATTAATAAATTTGTAGTTTGTTTTGAATATTGGCCAATATTTTTTTATTGATCTTGTTCTTTTTCTCTTTTTAGGTTCTGTTTCAGCTCTGGGTGGCACAGAGTTCAGAGTTCTTTAGGCGGCTAGCCCTGTTACTTTCTACAACAAATTCACCTCCTGGGCCCTTACTTACTCCAGCACTTTTGCCTCATCGTATCTTATCTGATGTGACTCAAGGTCTACCTCATGCTCATTCTGCCTGTTTGGAAGAGCTTAAGCGCAGCTATGAGTTCTACCGGTACTTTGAAACTCAGCACCAGTCGGTACCCCAGCGTTTATCCAGAACTCAGCAGAAGTCAAGAGAACTGAGTAATGTTCACACGGCAGTACGCAGCTTGCAGCTGCATCTGAAAGCACTGCTGAATGAGTAAGTTCAGAAGCCGTGTAAGGAGACATCCCCATGACTAGCAGGCTTCATTCTCGTGCCATCGTGATTGTTGGCTTGTGTCCTAGCTGAAAAGAAGCAACAAAATCGAGACACGCAGCCTAAAGGATGGTTTCAACCTACAAATGTAACAAACTGATTTGTTAGTACTGTAATTGGGGGGATTCATTTATAGTTTTTACTTTTTTAAATTTCAACAGAAAACCTAGAAAGATAGGACAAAAGCTGAGAAGTATTATTATATGTAGTTGAAGGGTGTTATATTGCTATTTTTGGACAAGAGGTTTGGACGTTTTTCTATAGCATAGAACAACTTTTTTGGCCCCAATTGGATAGTAAAATTGGAGAAGGCAATGGCACCCCACTCCAGTACTCTTGCCTGGAAAGTCCCATGGACGGGGGAGCCTGGTAGGCTGCAGTTCATGGGGTCACTCGCTAGGAGTTGGACGCGACTGAGCAACTTCACTTTCGCTTTTCACTTTCATGCATTGGAGAAGGAAATGAATGGCAACCCAGTCCAGTGTTCTTGCCTGGAGAATCCCAGGGACAGCAAAGCGTGGTGGGCTGCCATTTATGGGTTCACCCAGAGTTGGACACGACTGAAGTGACTTAGCGGCGGGATAGTAAAATGTAGGATCCATAGTTTATATTTGTTGACCTTCTACTTCGCATGGTGTTGTTAGTACTCCACCTTAGTAAAATGCAGTGTCCAGTCATTTCAGTGAAATTTTTCTATAATAGATACTCATAGTATAGGACTGGATCAAATGAATGCGTTGGTTCATGTTGTCTTGTAATCAGGGAAGGTCGGAGGAATTTAATGAGTTGAGAAGATTGTAGGTGATGTACTTGACCTTGGATACCAAGCAAGATGTGAAAGGGGGAGGGTAGCAGTTGATTTTCAAAGATAAGAAAATGCATCAGAAGAACTTGAAGTCTCAGTAAAATCAAAAGGCTAATTTACCAGAGTAAAGAAGGATGTGATGTACACAGATAGGAAATTAAGGTCAGAAAGACATTTTAAAAAGATAAGTTTTTAACCATCAATTCAAGGTCTGAGATAGGTAGATAATACTCAAGTAAAGGTTGAGGCATAGAGAACAATTAAGACACTATGAGGCAGTGATGTTCCATTTATCTGTTGCTGCTATTCTAAGAAAGCTATCTCCCACTGGGAATGTGGGAGATAAGCCTGTCCATTTGAGTGGGTGGCAAAAGGTGGATCATCATGAGAGGAAACAGTGGATGGAAAGGTTGTGTTAGGCAAACCAGGGTCTATCAAGAATTAATGTTTGGCAATGGAATCAGAGATGTACAGGGTGTAATAAAATGCGTTGGCATAAGGAAGATGGTTTAGGAAGAAAGGGTACTACACTAGATGGACATGAAAATGACAAAGAAGGGCTTTGTACCTTGGCCAGGGATTATGGAAAATACATGGGAGGTATGTTTCCTGTTAAAAAATGAAAGATTTTATGTACGCCACTTCACCCTTCAGAATACTTTCACTAGAGAGCAGTCCAGTCACAGAGCATCATATCTGATTTGCTCTTTAGTACTGCCAGACACAGCTTTGAAAAGAGTTATCTAAAAAATTATTCTGTGTTTCATTCCTCCCCCTTGCTTGTCCCATTTGCTGTTCCCACTCTCACTTGCCTACAGGAGAACATTGACTCTGTAAGTGTTTTCCTGGTCTGTAGAGTGCCTGCTGCCAGATGAACATTTCTGAGCCTTATATTTGCTTTCTTACTTATCTGAAAATTTTCCCTGGATTTGGAGTGAGTGTAGCAGCTTAGACTGAATGAAACATCCTGCAGAAAGGGTTAGATGTAAACTGACTGCTGTCTGCTCTCTATCTTTATTTCTCATTCCTTTACCTCAGTCCAGCCAGACTGTATAAAGGCTGTTTCCCATTACCATCTAGAGTGGCCTTCTTCATCTTCTGTACACGCTCAGGTTTTATCCATCCTTCAGTGCTCCCTCAGAAGTGCCTCTGCCTTAGCACAGTAACTTGCTCCTCTTCTGAATTCTTTTAATCCCATCTTTCTGTCTGTCGTTTTGTGCCTGGATATAACCCAGCTTTACAATTTACCAGCTGTATGACCTGGGCAAGTTTCTTCAACTCTCTAGAACTAATTTCTCATCTTTAAATTGGAAATAAAATGTTAGTTTTAATTTTTTGTAATATTATATATGTATCACTTCTCTGATGTGGATTAAGTTTCCTATAAGTAGGAAATAGGTTTAACTTATCTTTTTAGTTTGTAAAAATGCCTGGTATATATGCAAGAAGTATTTGTTGAAGAAATATATGATAATCTTTATAAACTTTTTTTAAAACTGGTAAATGCATATAATGTAAAATTTACCACTTAACCTTTTCTAAGCTACAGGTAAGTGACGTTAAGTACATATATATTGTGTGCAATCATCACCACCTTCCACATTCAGAAATTTTTTTCATCGTACAAACTTTTTTTTAAAATAAACTTTGTGAATTATACATTTCATTTCATAGTTTAGAAATCTGTTTTTGTTTTTCTTTGTTACTCAGGGTAATAATTCTTGAGGATGAACTTGAAAAGCTTGTCTGTACTAAAGAAACACAAGAACTAGTGTCAGAAGCTTATCAAATCCTAGAACAGAAATTAAAGTTAATTCAGCCCCATGTTCAAGCAAGCAACAATTGCTGGGAAGAGGCCATTTCTCAAGTGGACAAATTGCTACGAAGAAATACAGATAAAAAAGGTACCTATGAGAGAGTGCTTTTGCATACACTTACCAGACATGCTTATTCCCCAGTAGGACTTCATCAGGTTTACTTCTTGTCTGTATGATAAAACTGACTTGATAAAATTTCTTAGTTGTCTAAAAAAAAAAAAGGTGAACTTATATGTGCAAATTGACTCTGAATATAAAGTGTTGGCTCTTATTTTTGTAAATAAAAAATGAATATGATTTGAAGTTTCCCTGAATCATATACTTCCTTTTTTAAAATTTTAATTAAAAAATAGATTTTAATAGTATTAATCCATTATTAGAAATTCCAGAAACTCTTTTCCAGTTAGGATAATAATGAGTTTTGATAGTCAGGGACCAGAAATTGAATTTACTTTTAAGATAAAATACATCATTAACTTCACTAATTTAATTGTAAATGTTTGGCATATTAATCTTTAAACTTATGCTATAAGTCAATAATATGTTTATCCCTTGGACCTTTATTATGATAAGAGGGAGGGGACATATATACACCTATGGCTGATCATATTGATGTTTGACAAAAAACAACAAAATTCTGTAAAGCAATTATCCTTCAATTAAAAAATAAAATAAAAAATTGTATTATTGCCAAAGGTGAGTAATGCTTTATCATCCTATTAAGTCATTGTTTTGTTTATAGCTAGATCTATAATACGTTGTTTACTGTCTCGAGCAAACTGAACAAGTCCTTAGATAGTAAAAGTATTAGCATTCTTCAAAGGAAATGTAAACAAGCTAATTACTGATATACTATCAGTAGATTTCCTCAAATGTAAATAGTGCATAATTCTTTCTCCAAAAGTTAGATTTGCCAAGGATTTTTAATATGTGCAAATATTTATGCATATTAAACTTTTTTAGATGACTTAACTCTAGAGCTTTCAGGTGTATTTTTTATAAATAGAAACACTCAGGAGACCACTGGGTGTTAGAAGATGCATCCCATTCATGCCTACCTTAGCATACTGTAAGATATTGAATCTTAGTCACTTGAACATGGTTGTTAAAACAGTCTCAAATCATTGGGCAGGTGATGAGCCATTTCTTGATTTGCTCATCGGTGGTAATGATACGAACTAAAATACAAGTATTCAGAAACTTTTCTCACTAAAATGCCCATCATAGCCTTGGATGCTGCTGCTGCTGCTAAGTCGCCTCAGTGATGTCTGGCTCTGTGCGACCCCACAGACTCCCCCGTCCCTGGGATTCTCCAGGCAAGAACACTGGAATGGGTTGCCATTTCCTTCTCCAATGCATGAAAGTGAAACGTGAAAGTGAAGTCACTCAGTCGTATCCGACTCTTACCGACCCCATGGACTGCAGCCCACCAGGCTCCTCCGTCCATGGGATTTTCCAGGCAAGAGTACTGGAGTAGGGTGCCGTTGCCTTCTCCAGTAGCCTTGGATACACAACTCTAAATAAAATTGTTGGTTTAAAATTTTTAAGAAAGAGGTGCTTTAGTTAGCTATATCTTTTTATTTTAATTATTTCAAAATTATAGGAACATCACAAGAATAATTTTAAGTACCCCTTAATTCCAGATTTCCCAGTTTTATACATTCTACCACATTTGTGTGTGTGTTGTCTATAAATTCTTTTGGTGGTATTATTCTAAACTCCTCTTGAGTTAAGAAACAGACGTGAAATCCCATTGCCCCTGAGTACTTCTGTTCCTATTTTTAAAAATCAGACATTCTTCTGCATACCCACAGTATACCAATAAAGTCAGGAAGCAAGCCAAGGTCCTTCACCTGATGAGAACGTAAACCGTTACCTCCATCCACACAGCAGAATACTACGCAGAAATAAAAGAGAAATGGACTACTACTGCTCCGTTAGTAAGATGGAGGATGCACTGTGCTAATCAGCGGAGGTTAGGCTCAAATCACTGCATACTGTGTGATTCCATTTATAGGACAGTCTCAAAATGTTAAAGCTTAACAGGAATAAGAAACATATCAGTGATTACTAGGAGTTGGATATGGAGGGAGGAGTAGGGCATAAAGAGGCAGCATTAAGTAGATGTTTTGAGGTGATAAGACTTCTGTATCGTGATCAGTGGTAATGGTGATTACATGACTGTAATTTATCTAAACTCATAAAATTGTGTATCACAAAGTGAATACATTAGCTTAAAATGTTTTCAGCCACTACTTTTAGCATCCATTGATAGTTCTTGCTTCAACTGGATATTGCTGTGGTGGTTTCAGATGGTAATTGTCTAATTACGTTTTCCACCTACACTTACTAGTTGACACTATTTTAAGGTTAAGCATCCCCCTTTCTACTTATTTACACATTTATATTAGTATGGATTATTTTATTCAATAGATCATTAGTTATTTTTATTTTGTATTGTTGCTCAGGTTGTCCATAGTTCAACCAGAGGGAGCCCATTCAAGGTGGTTCCTATCACTGTCATTCTTTGAGCACTTGTTGACTTTGTCTCATACTTTCCTTGCCTCCAGCCCTAACATCTGCCTTGTCTCCAAAGAGCCTCATTCTTTTTAATAGAAAATGACCTTTAGAAACCAAGAACCTAAGTGCTAGGGATGCTCATGGCCACTGGGATATTAACTGCTCTTACCACTTCTCAGTGTACAGAACTATGGAATAGCACATATACATGTACAGGCTACAATCCCTCGGGTCACAAAAGAGCTGGACACAACTGACCACACACACAACTCATATGCATGTACACACACATCTATCTCTATTTGTAGATCTCTCTGTCCATATATGTTATATACCACACCTTCATACCAGTGCCTCCAATGCAGTTTCAGCACCACATAGTTTATTCTGGCCTCCCCCTCCTCTGTGTTTGTTCTTCCCTTTTGTGATAATGAGAAGCTTGACTGTCACTAGTTTCAGTATATTTACTTATTTACTCAGTCTTTTGTATGAAGCTAGTCACCTGACACTGTGGGCTAAGTCACGTTTCTGCTGATTGTACCCACTGAGAGTTCTCTTCCGCTAGCCTAGATTGCTCAGACCATACCAGCCCATGCTAGCCAAGAGTCTCCCCCAACTCTGAAAGCTAAAAATCTAGAGGCTTAACCCCTACTTTTTAAAAGTAGACAGATAATGATAAAAGAGAGCTGAATATGAGGCTAAATAACCCCAAGATTGGATGTCAAACACTGTTTTTTAATAATTAATCGAAGTTAAGCTCACTTGAGGTAATCTTTTCAATCTTTTACTTATGAAACTCATTTCCAATCCTCATTTCTCCTGAGAATAAAAATGGTATAAGGAAAGTGCAGAATTGAAGTTTGTTTTTTGTAAGGAAGAATGATGATAGTCTGTCTTGAGTCTGTTTCTATGCCAAGAGTAAAGTTGATTGTTGAAGTATTTAGAGTACCTTCTGTGTGCCAAGTACTACGGTAAGGTGAAAAAGGAAGAGAGAAAACAGGTTTTCTTCTCCAAGAGTTTATTTAAATTATAAATCTACAGATGTTGCTCTTCGTTAACTTTAGCAGATATTCACTCCTTCCTGTGTTCCTTTTTAAGGGAACCCTGAAATGGCATGCGAGAGTCCACGCTGTGCTGTGGCACCTGTGCTGCAGCCGCCTCTACACATTGCAGATAAAGATCCAATCCCTGAGGAGCAGGTAAGGATGAAAACTGCTTTTTTTCTCTCTAAAGAACTTAATGTACAAACCTTACCTCCCTTTCTCTGTAATTGACATGGGTAATTGTTGAATTAAAATTATCTAAGGTTCAGTCCCTATTTGGGAAGATCCCCTGGAGGAGGGCATGGCACCCTGTTTTGAGGGCTTCTCAGGTGGCGCTAGTGATAAAGAACCTGCCTTCAAATTCTGGAGATGTAAGAGACACAGGTTCAGTCCCCAGGTCAGGAAGATCCCCTGAGAAGGAAGTGGCAACCACCTCCAGTATTCTTGCCTGGAAAATCCCATGGACAGAGGAGCCTGCAGGCTACAGTCCATAGGGTCGCAAAGAGTCCAACGCAACTGAAGCGACTTAGCACAGAACAGTTGTTGAATAATTATGCACAGTTGTTGAATTTATATTTCTAATGATCTTCAAAAATCACAACACAGTGTATTGAATTTATATCATATCATTAGTTATTAGTGCCTTGAATTTTAATCCATCGAATCTGCCAGAAGATTTTCCTGTTTATATCTAATTGTCCATTTCTTAAATACTTGAAAGTGATGAAACGCATTAAAAATTAGTACATTGGTAAAGGTACCTTCTGGGATGCTGGGAATGTTTTTCTCTTGATCAGAGTGGTGTTTCCAAGTATGTGTACATATGTAAAAATCCTTTACACTTAAGATTTGTGCATTTGAATGCATCTATGTAAGTTATGTGAAAGATGCTTGGTTATGTCTGACTCTTTGCGACCCCATGGACTGTAGCCTGCCAGGGTCTTCTGTCCATGGAATTCTCCAGGCAAGAATACTGGAATAGGTAGCCATTCCCTTCTCCAGGAGGTCTTCCCGACCCAGGGATTGAACCTGGGTCTCCTGCATTACAGGTATATTCTTTACCATCTGAGCCACCAGGGAAGCCCAAAAGTGCAGATCGTCAGGATGTATGTTAAACCTCACTTTAAAAAATACTTTTTAGATGATTAAGTTAGATATTGACAACAGATTTCTTATCCTGAAGACTTTTCTTCTGAAGAAGACGACTTCTTTTTCTTTGTCATTTTGTCTATTCACTATTCTTAATTGCAAAGGGAGACGAACCCTACTTAGTTTAACAAAGAAATTTATTTAAAACAGTTAGCCAGCTGACAGAATATTTCAGAGGGCCAGATAATGAGCTTAAAGCAGGGTGGGGTACACAGCCAAAGTCACTCAAAAGAACTGTTACAGTGGCAGCGCCACTGCTGCGTCACTGGGTGTAGGCATTGCCACTTGTTGCATCATGCTAAATAAAGAAAACTATATTCAGAACCTCTACCTCTAGAAACTGTCTGCCACCATCCTTGCCGGAATGGTTTCCTTAAAATGCCTGTTTCTTTTATCACAAACTTCTGAATCAGATCTGACCCAGTTACACCTGATTTCAGTTCAGTCGCTCAGTCATGTCTGACTCTTTGCAACCCCATGAATTACAGCACGCCAGGCCTCCCTGTCCATCACCAACACCCGGAGTTCACCCAAACTCATGTACATCGAGTCAGTGATGCCATCCAGCCATCTCATCCTCGGTTGTCCCCTTCACCTCCTGCCCCCAATCCCTCCCAGCATCAAAGTCTTTTCCAGTGAGTCAACTCTTCGCATGAGGTGGCCAAAGTACTGGAGTTTCAGCTTTAGCATCATTCCTTCCAAAGAACACCCAGGGCTGATCTCCTTTAGAATGGACTGGTTGGACTCTCAAGAGTCTTCTCCAACATCACAGTTCAAAAGCATCAATTCTTCGGCGTTCAGCTTTCTTCACAGTCCAACTCTCACATCCATACATGACCACTGGAAAAACCATAGCCTTGACTAAACAGGCCTTTGTTGGCAAAGTAATGAATGTCTCTGCTTTTGAATATGCTATCTAGGTTGGTCATAACTTTTCCTTCCAAGCAGTAAGTATCTTTTAATTTCATGGCCGCAGTCACCATCTGCAGTGATTTTGGAGCCCCAAAAAATAAAGTCTGACACTGTTTCCACTGTTTCCCCATCTATTTCCCATGAAGTGATGAGACCAGATGCCATGATCTTCATTTTCTGAATGTTGAGCTTTAAGCCAATTTTTTCACTCTCCTCTTTCACTTTCATCAAGAGTCTTTTTAGTTCCTCTTCACTTTCTGCCGTAAGGGTGGTGTCATCTGCATATCTGAGGTTATTAATATTTCTCCCGACAATTTTGATTCCAGCTTATGCTTCTTCCAGCCCAGCGTTTTTCATGATGTGCTCTGCATATAAGTTAAATAAGCAGGGTGACAGTATACAGCCTTGATGTACTCCTTTTCCTTTTTGGAACCAGTTTGTTATTCCATGTCCAGTTCTAACCGTTGCTTTATAGGTTTCTCAAGAGGCAGGCCAGGTGGTTTGGAATTCCCATCTCTTTCAGAATTTTCCACAGTTTGTTGTGATCCACACAGTCAAAAGCTTTGGCGTAGTCAATAAAGCAGAAATAGATGTTTTCTGGAACTCTCTTGCTTTTTCCAGGATCCAGCGGATGTTGGCAATTTGATCTCTGGTTCCTCTGCCTTTTACTAAAACCAGCTTGAACATCTGGAAGTTCACAGTTCATGTATTGCTGAAGCCTGGCTTGGAGAATTTTGAGCATTACCTTACTAGCGTGTGAGATGAGTGCAATTGTATGATAGTTTGAGCATTCTTTGGCATTGGAATGAAAACTGACTTTTTCCAGTCCTGTGGCCACTGCTGAGTTTTCCAAATTTGCTGGCATATTGAGTGCATAAAAAATTTAAAAAAAATTTTTCACAGCATCATCTTCCAGGATTTGAAATAGCTCAACTAGAATTCCATCACCTCCACTAGCTTTGTTAGTAGTGATGCTTTCTAAGGCCCACTTGACTTCACATTCCTGGATGTCTGGCTCTAGGTGAGTGATCACACCATTGTGATTATCTTGGTCATGAAGATCTTTTTGTACAGTTCTTCTGTGTATTATTGCCACCTCTTCTTAATATCTTCTGCTTCTGTTAGGTCCGTACCATTTCTGTCCTTTATTGAGCCCATCTTTGGATGAAATGTTCCTTTGGAATCTCTAATTTTCTTGAAGAGATCTCTAATCTTTCCCATTCTGTTGTTTTCCTCTATCTCTTCGCATCGATCGCTGAAGAAGGCTTTCTTATCTCTCCTTGCTATTCTTTGGAACTCTGCATTCAAATGGATATATCTTTCCTTTTCTCCTTTGCTTTTCACTTCTCTTCTTTTCACAGCTATTTGTAAAGCCTCCCCAGACAGCCATTTTGCTTTTTTGCACTTCTTTTTCTTGGGGATGGTCTTGCTCCCTATCTCCTATACAACGGCACAAACCTCCATCCATAGTTCATCAGGCACTCCGTCTATCAGATCTAGTCCCTTAAATCTGTTTCTCACTTCCACTGTGTAATCATAAGGGATTTGATTTAGGTCATACCTAAATGGTCTAGTGGTTTTCCCTACTTTCTTCAATTTAAGTCTGAATTTGGCAATAAGGAGTTCATGATCTGAGCCACAGTCAGCTCCCGGTCTTGCTTTTGACTGTATAGAGCTTCTCCATCTTTGGCTGCAAAGAAGATAATTAGTCTGATTTCAGTATTGGACCATCTGGTGATGTCCGTGTGTAGAGTCTTCTCTTGTGTTGTTGGAAGAGGGTGTTTGCTATGATCAGTGTGTTCTCTTGGCAAAACTCTACTATTCTTTGCCCAGCTTCATTCCATATTCCAAGGCCAAATTTGCCTGTTACCCCAGGTATTTCTTGACTTCCTACTTTTGCATTCCAGTCCCCTATAATGTAAAGGACATCTTTTTTGGGTGTTACTAAAAGGTCTTGGAGGTCTTCATAGAACCATTCAGCTTCAGCTTCTTCAGCGTTACTGTTGGGGCATAGACTTGGATTACTGTGATATTGAATGGTTTGCCTTGGAAACGAACAGAGATCATTCTGTCATTTTTGAGATTGCATCCAAGTACTGCATTTCAGACTCTTGTTGACCGTGATGGCTACTCCATTTCTTCTGAGGGATTCCTGCCCACAGTAGTAGATATAACGGTCATCTGAGTTAAATTCACGCTGATAAGAGGATCCCAGATAATTTTCCTTAACCATAATTGCAACAGAAGCTGAGTAATAAGGATCCTACCCTTCACCTTAGAGATAAGGAGAACCATCAGATGAGGTGTTCCCTAATCCTAGCGATAGTGTTCAGACTTCCTGAAGAGTCAGAAAGAAACACAAATGTCTATCAAACATATCTGACTACCTCCGTAAACCAACAGCCCTGCTAATTTTGATTGATTTTGACATAGCTAATAGAATCTTAACTAGATCTATCGAATGGTGTCAGAGAAGAAAAATAATGACTGAAGTTATTAAACTTTCTTATCCACAACTCTTTTTAGTATCATAAGTTTCATTAAGATTTCAGTTTATCTGTGTTTGCTTTGTATGCCCAACTTGTGCTTCAGTGACCTATGCCAGGAGTCCTTATTTTTTTAATCTTGGAGTTCGATAGGTTCAAATCAGTGAATGCTACTAGAAAACTGTCTGCTTGAAGTACCGTCCTTTTTCTTTTATTCATTTTCAGGAGTTAGAAGCTTATGTAGATGATATTGATATGGACACTGATTTCAGAAAGGATGATTTTTATTACTTGTCTCAAGAAGACAGAGAGAGACAGAAGCGTGAACATGAAGAATCCAAGAGGGTGCTCCAAGAACTGAAATCTGTGCTGGGATTTAAAGCATCAGAGGCAGAAAGGCAGAAGTGGAAGCAACTTCTGTTTAGTGATCATGGTAAGCACTGACTTCAGAGTAACAGTTTATTTCAGTGTAAGGGATTCTTTTTTCTTGAACTGTAAATCTTAGCCACAGAATTCTTATGGTGTTCATTTTAGGGATCCACCAGTAAGTATAGTACTTTGTCTTTTAGACACAAAATCAATTTGATCATTAAAAGAGTCATTATATAATCCAATTTGATCAATAAAAGAGTTACTGTATGATCAGATTGGGAATATGAAGTCAGACTTTTTCATCAGTTACTCTTATTTTTCTACTAAATTTGTTTCAGTGGGTTCAAGATTCTAAACCCTGTTCTGAATTATAATTTTTAATATAACACAAAATTAATAACTGTTCACTGTTGAAACCAATGAATTAAACCCTAGGCCCTTAGCTATATCACTAGGTTACTTAATAATAATTGATTTGAACACTGTAGAAGATAGAAGGCAGAGATGCTTATGTGCACACTGTCTTCATATTTGGATTTGTACAAAAGTGGATGACTGATAATACCTAAGATTACCCTTGAACTTCTTTATGTAACCACCTTCTTTTCTTTAGAACTTCATAGGAGGCAGGGGAGCAAGAGAGGGGAAGCTTAGTACTCAATAGTATCATCAGACTAGCTAATTCCTAATTCAAGAATTAATTCCTCTGGATTTCTAAGCAAGTAGAGTGGGACTTCCCTTCTATTTTAGTATATGCGGAGCCTCAAAATCAACTGTCTTCTCTTCCCTTTCTCTTTTTCACTAGAAGTGTATCGGTTACTCTGGAAGGTTCCTCATCATTCTCTTTTCTTCTCTGGGGCCCTCCTATCCTCGCTTATCCAGATGTATACTTCTTGATTTTGTCTTTCTCCTTTCTTCCCATTGATCCCCTTTATAGCCCAGGTCCTCGTAAGGTTGGGCTTCCCTGGTGGTTCTCATGGTAAAGAATTTGCCTGCAGTGTAGGAGGTCCAGATCTAATCCCTGGGTCAGGAAGATCCACTAGAGAAGGGAATGGCTCTCCACTCCAGTATTCTTGCCTGGAGAATTTCATGGACAGAGGAGCCTGGCGGGCTAGCATCCATTGGGTTGCAAAGAGTCAGACATGACTGAGCTACTAACACTCACTTATAAGCTTATGCTCATTATTATAATAGCCTCTTAGCTGACTTGCATTTTCAATACCTTTTTCTTCTAAGCTGTTCTTGAATATAGCTTCTAAGCCTTTAGGTTTGCTTCTGTCTATCCTTGAAAACTAATTTGATTTTTCTCAAACAGCACATAGAAAATAGCTCTCTGTCTGAAAAATCTACAGCAGTTTCCCTTTTTTATTGTATTTAATCTAAACTCCTATTCCTGGTTTCAAGCCTCTCCATCATGAGTACCCCATATTCAATTATATTCCCCACTCTTTCTAGTATAGATATCTTCCTCTACTTATATCTAATTAGCAATGGTTCTGCAAGCTGGCTGTTTTTATTAATGAAAAGTCTTCATGGCGATCCCTTTCACAGGAATGCTGTCCTCTCCACCAGTCTCTCCTCCGTGAGTCCCCCTCTTAGTGTTCCAGTCCTGCCACCTCTCTCACTACTACAGAGCCCTACACGCAGGGGACACTGTTGTGAAATGAGAGGATTTCTTGAGCAACAAAGCAGAGTTCATGCAACCTGCTTGTCCATATATTGGGCCTTCGTAAATCAGAGATTAGGAGTATTAGATTTTACACACTATTGTTTCCTGTGTGTTCTATTTTTTTTGTTTGTTTCTGAAATTAAATTACAGTGTTCTTAAATAGGGCCTTTATTATCCCCCACGGTATTCATTTAGAAAATTACTCAATAAGTAGATAATAAGATATGGTTTACTATTGAAGCCCCAGCACATAGATCAGGAGACAGAAATCCGTACAGTCCTAGAGGTTTATATTCTAGCACAGTGTTAACGTACTAGCTCATTGATACATTATACAGATTACCCGCCCTCATTTAATTAACAATAATCAGAAATATCAATCAACTTCTAATATGTGTTGCTTTCTTTAAGAATTAACAGATTTATCAGCTAACACTGTACACAAAGTTGTACACAAAGTCTGAAAATAGCACTGTATATAAACTTGTATCCTTTTTTGTTGTTTAGTACTTTTTTCATGTGGCTTTAAAACTATCCTCTTGACAGTATGGGTAAAGTTATAATGATGAGAGAAGTATCTCTTTTCAGGTATGTGCTTTTGATAGTTTACATTTGAAAAGGCATAATGCTAATTTAGTTTATGAAAATAAGTAAAAAGCTGATACCTTAAAATGCTTTTCCCATGAAAAATTTCAGTACATCTTCCAGAGTTGTTTTCATCTCTGCCTACAGGGGTAAAGTCCGAATGGAATTAGAGAGGGAAATTCTACACTGGAACCTGCTGTGGCCATTTTTTTCTGTTGTTGCTGCTTCTCTAGTGGAGTTACTGCAGCTTAGGGATCTGTTTCTTGGAAATGGACACGTTTTACAAATTATTTTTTAAAATAAACGCCAGATCTTCAAGACGCACTTTTTTTTCTTCCGTCATGCTTCATAACATATTGTATTGTACTAACCCCTCATACTGGGAGGAGAGACTGCATAGCAAGCAACCCACTGCCTACTAACATCAAGAGGGGCTAAATAAAACTTCATATTCCTTGAAAGGACAACTTCTGCCGTATGGATGTAATATTTATGTATTATGCTTTGTACAGTAGTTGATATGGAATACAGGTTTTATTTTATTTTATATTTTTCTGTGGCGTTAAAATATGTAGAAGTTATGGCTTTACTGTCATCAGGGTCTTATTAGGTGGTTAACAAGTGAGTTGAATTGTATGTTGTAATTTTTTTCCATGATGTTTTAACTTGTAAATATGTGTGTGTTGATGATGATAGGATTATTACTTGAATTACTCTTAGGTGTTTCGTCTGTCATACTCTGGGTGAAACCATGCTGCTTATCCTTTAGTACAGTGGCTCTCAAACTTGCGTGTGCATCAGAATCCAGCAGAGGGCTTGTCAAACCGTAGCCAGTCCTCCTCCAGTTTCCGATTCAATAGGCATGGAGCTGAAGAATTTTCATTTCTAAAAAATTCCTAGGTGATGCTGACTGATGCTGTTGGTTCAAGAGCCACACCTTAAAAACACTGCTTTAATGTTTTGAATTAAGAGAATGCATAAGGTGTTTTAAAATATTTATCAAAACCCCATCTCATTTTATGTCTGAGGTATTTTATCTCTTATAAAGTTCTCTGGTTTTATAAATTTACTTTGATTTACTAGAAAGCTTTATTTAGCTTTTATTTATTGTTCTTTATAAGAAAAACCTACTGGGAGTTTAAATTAAAGTTTAAATCATTGCTGGGTTTTTAGTTATTATTTTTCTTTCTTTTTTTTTTTTTTTTCCCTTTGAAGCTGTGTTGAAATCCTTGTCTCCTGTAGACCCAGTGGAACCCATAAGTAATTCAGAACCATCAGTGGATTCAGATATGGGGAAAGTTGGTAAAAATGATACTGAAGAGGAAAATAATAAAACCTCTACAGCTGACAATGAAATAAGTAGTAGGACTGAGTATTTATGTGAATACCCTCTAGATGGTAAAAGTAAAGACAATTCTGCAAATGAAGTCTTCTTCCAAGGAGCTGAAGAAAGAGCACATTACCAATGTAAGAGTGAAGATGAGTCTCCGAAGGCAGATGTAGATGGCCTGGCCCCTGCCCACCCAACCCCCAGGGTCTCATCACAGCCCTCCATCAAGCAGAGGCTGGCCCAGCTACAGCTGTCCCCTGATTTCACTTTCACTGCTGGCCTCGCTGCAGAAGTGGCTGCTAGATCTCTCTCCTTTACCACCATGCAGGAACAGACTTTTGGTGATGAGGAGGAAGAACAAATAATACAAGAAAATGAAAATGAGGTAGAAGAAAAGTAAGAACCAAGATTTACGTGAAGGATTTTATTCTTTGTTTGTGAAAGTGTTTTAACTTCAAGACTAGAAATTCCACTGGAAAGGGAAAATGAGTGTAAGTTTACTGTATTTAAAGCTAAGATGTGAATCTATAGGAAGAACCTTGGTTTGAACAACTGATCTGGAAATACTAGTTACCTGTAAATGGCAGACCTTTTAGGAGAATAAGAGAAAGGTAAGGGTTCTCTTGAATAAATTGCTGTTTTATTTGCAGCATGACTGATTGATCGTGGAAACTCTTTAAGTATCTTTAATAACAAATGAATTTATCATTTCTTGCCAGAATTTACTACCATAAAATGACTGGGATAATTCTGTTGCAAGAATATTAACATTTAGTAAGGCTCCTTTTTACTGTATTCTCGCAGTTAATAACTGCAGCTATTATGTCAATAACAAGTTGTTTGTATTTAATTTTTGTTTATACCAGTCTTAAAGATACACGTTCTGAATAAAAAAAGTTGAATTCATGAAATTGATGTGTACTGGGGTTTGGAACTGAAACATGGTTTCAGAAGTACTTGGGTTATAACATGTGTCCTTGTTTGTATGTGTATTCAGTATCTTAAGATTTCTTAATGATCTTGTGAAGAAAAACATTGCACCTTTTTAGGAATGATCCTTTAAATTTTTTGTGTATTTATCTTTTTCTGTTGTTGCAACTAAAAGAGATGATATCAAAGTGGGATCTCTTTAGTTCCAGGCCTCATCCCCAACTTTATAAAAAAGTTTCTTTTATCAGTTTCCCTAGAGATAATGAGTGCCATTGACATCAGTAAATCATGATGCTGCTAATTTCTAGCCTGAAGCTATACCCTCTCCACCTTAATAAGATTATGGAGACATCCTGTTGACTTCTTGGAAAGCATTCTTGTCTCCTTAATACTTTATTTACGAACTACCTCCTAAGACATTGCTTTCCAAATTTTCTCAATTTCATCTGTTTTGTCTTGTGATTACATTTTCAAAGAGTGATATTTTCAAGAGTATAATGTTTTTTACTACCTATAGCTCCAATGCACTGACATAGTTTACAGATGTTATTTGAGGAAAATGTAGGAAAAACTCTACGCTACTGTCCTAGAAAGGAAATTATGAGTCTAGTGTGCCTTTGGAGTTAAGAAACACATTTAAATTCTTGTAACTTAGCACTTCAAGTGAGTAAATTTTTGTATACCAAAGGGGATTTTTTTTTTTTTCCAGTAATCTAAGGAAATTTATTTTTGGTCCTGAAGAAAAACTTGGTTCTGCTTTATATGAATAATAGTGATTTCATATACTATAAGTGATTCTGCCAGTTGCCAAATATTCTGGGACTTACCCATAATTAAGCTCTTAGGAGCAATATCTTAGGGTGGGCCTATAACATTTAGAAATAGCTAAATTTCAAGAAAAAATTTTGTGTTGTAACTATTATATTCTTAAATGGTAATGCTTAGTTAGAGTTTATTTTCACTTGAAATTGCTTAGTTTCCCATCTCCTCTTTTCCTTTAATTTAGAATTACGGAAAAACTTGGATAATCTTTCTCTAAATCTGTATAACCTTATACACAGAATTAGAGTTTAATCATTTTTAATTCTGTTATTATTTATATATTTTTACTACACCAGTTTGGGGAAAATATCTTCATTATATTATGCCAATTTTATTTAATGCTTTCTAAAATGATACTTTTTAATTTTGAAAGACTAATTTTAATCAGGAATTCTTTTTTATTATTATTTTTAATCAGGAATTCTTAACCTTCCATTCTGATCTGTTTTATTCACTAGTTGTTACTTAGTTCTATGAAAATTCTACCTGAAATCATGATAATAAGGATATTGGAATTGTAATTGAATGTTCTTTTTATGTACTTTTCAAAATTTGTCATTTTTCAGAATATTTCCAAGGTAAAATATTATTTTCCCTGTGAAAATTCCTTATTTTCTCTTACAGTAGTCTAGCAGTCAGTGTTTCTCTGTTCCTCTCCCCTCCCTTCACCCCCCTGGGGCCACCTGCATTAGAATAAACTGTAGGCCTTATTTTTTTTTTTTAATGCAAATTTGGGGCCATACTCTCAATTATTCTTAGTGGTCATTTTGGAACAAGATCTAGGTGATATTTATACCCAGTAAAAATCTAACAACTCTGTCGAGGACCTTATTGTTCTTGCCATGAATACCTTAGGAAATAAATAAGTCAGTGTAACATAACTAGATATTTTTGTTACTTTTCTCAGAATATTTCAATTTTTCTTATCAGGCTTGTGACTAGTTTTATAGCTGTCATCCTCTGTCCAAAAGAAGCCCTCTGGGGAAAATATTCCGTGGGGAAAACTTGTAATTGTGCTTTCCAAATTTAACAGTGGTATTTTGACAGAATAATTCTTGTAAGGAGTAATACCGTGAGAGCTTTTAATATAAATGTTTCTATAAAAAAGGCATTTAGGTCACTCTTAAAGACAAGATTTTTGCCCCTTGCCTACAGTTAGGAAAGTCATGGCAGTAAATGATCTGGTGACAGTTATCATATCTTAAATCCTTTTTTTCCCCAAGCCTTCAGTGAAAGTCTACATATCTGGCCTATCTAGGACCAGACTCTTGCTGGTCGTGGATGGGCGGTTCGTTGCTTATTTTCACAAGTTGTCTCTTTGATCTGACTTCCGAAGTTAAGTCCTCATTAAAATCAATTGTACTTAACAGCGTGTGAATATATTTCATTAGAAACTGATGCAATTGACTCAAGTTTATTTTCTGAAGTTGTTGAAGATAAAGTCAGAAAAAAATGCATTTAAGGCAACTTTCTACAGAAATTTAAGAATATGGTTTTAAGGATTTAATATAGAAGGATAGACCTGAGTTTAAATCCCACATCTCTATCATTTAAAAGCTATCAGTGCAGCTGAAGTAATAATATCATGGGGAGTTTTTATAGCAAAACCCAAATTCTCTGAATTACTAAATGATATTTGTGACTTCTGACTTCTCAGACACAGTTAAAAAGAAAATAAAACTTTTGAGGCTGCGAAATAAGACCATTTATATTAGTAACCAGTTAGTAAATATGTTAATAAAATAGGTCAAAAAATTTTAAACTCAACTTTTTTGAAAAATAAATAGTAATATTCTGATTCACATAATAAAAATGGTAAAGTTTTTAATCTTAAAGCATAAAAAGAATTAAGTTCTGATACATTTCACACAATTATAAGTCACTGGAGTATTAATCAAAAGCAACCCTAGAGGTCATTTCACTCTGATGACTGACTTTCACTTATACATCATCAGTAATTTAAAATATGAAATATTTTGATTAATTATTAAATATCATGTGGGAAGAAAAGGTCAATGGATCTGGTTTAATCATAGCATATTGTTTCTCTATCCAAACAAAACAAGAGCTGCATACCATAAGGCTGTAAGTATAGCTTGTTATTTGAACTAAAGTGGATAACCAGAAAAAGCATAAAGATTGATTTATCCCTCCAATTCTATTTAAAAGACACTAATGCAGATCACACTGAGAATTACGAGATGAGCTACAAGTAACACCCTGGTGGTTCAGTGGTTAGGACTCCGTGCTTCCACTGCAGGGACCATGGGTTCAGCTCCTCGTTGGGGAACTAAGATCCCACATGTCACATGGTGCAAACAAACAAAAAAGAAAACTACAAATATTTTAGAAGGGAAAATATCTTTAATACAGTAACAATTCATGTATATCATCATTGGCTGTATCATATGCTAAGGCGGCTACCTTGCATAATTTAATTTTTCAGTTAACTGAAGCAAATCCAATCAATTTTTTAACAGTTTTATAAGAAATATTCTAAAATATACTTTCTACTTCTCTGCATTTTCTTTGTCATCTTTAAGAACATGCATGGGATGATAAACAGAAATTCACCCTTAGGGGCTGCTGAGATATAGAATGCCCCTTTACTACATGACCTTGCGTTGCTGTGCTTTTTGAGTCATATCTGTTTTTCACAGTTGCTCTATTTTCCCTTATAATCAGTTGTCACTTTTTGCTGCTGTCTTGTGTGCCTGCTTCTCACACTAGGCCCCTAACTTGCTGCTTCTAATCTGCTGTGGACTGAGAAACCAGATTGCCAGGCTTGCTAGAATTGTGTCTAAAATAAGAGTAAGTAGACTGAACAAGGCTTAAGGGGCTTTTCTGCCAGTACAGTGCATGGACTTTGTGGTACCTGTTTGGCTGCTCAGCGTACTTTTGTTTGCTTCTTAGTCCTTTACTAAGAATTTGCTAAAAATACTTGTTTGAATATGTGATTGCCATACATTTAGAGTATTAATTCAGTTTTTATATGGTGATGTTTCTAAGACTCTCCATTAATGAATTCAGCCATAAAAGAAAATTTGACTATCTTTGTATAAATCACTGTATATATTTTAGGAAAATGTTAAATATTTTGTTCTTGCTAAGTGTTCTAATATAGTATGCAGACTTAAAACTTAGAGCACTATAAGTAGACTTCAACTCTGTTCACCAAGATTGATATTCTAGAACTGTTGGTTTGAGACTAAACCTGCATGGCTAATTTAGTAAGAACTGCCTAGCTGAATATTTGGGGAATGAGTCATTCTAGATATCCCTGTTTCTGTGGAGTTTAAGCCTCTAAAGAGCTTTTAAAGTTTGTGGAACAATTACTGAAGAAAATCTTTTTAAAACAGTGTGCATTGCTGTCTTCTTAAGCAATATATGAAATACATTGAAAAGATTTTGATGTCACAATGATTGTTACTAACAACAGTTTTACTGTAATAAACTACTCAGGCACTGAAAGCTATATGCCCCTTTACTAAGTAACTCCATTCTGCTGTGCCTTTGATTTCTTACAGTTTTGATTTCTCTATTACTGCTCACTGAAGTGTGCCTGTAGCAGTAGCCTTTCTCCACCTTCATAATGTTCCTTCTAGACTGCTTCAGTTTTGGAAGACAGCTGACTGAGACAGCTAGCATAATGTATAAAAAATACAAAGAGTAAACTGACTCAGTGAAAACCTGAAAAACTGGATTATACCTAACTACATGAATTATAACTGATTACCTGTTTCATTGCTGTCTTTAAGTGTACTAGATTAGAGTCCTGTTCTCAGAATAGAAGAGCTGTTAGTGTACCAAAGAAATTATTTTGTTTCCATTCTTTACCTTCTAAATATTTCATGCTGCTAATATTTTTGGCACTGATTAAAACCAGTCTAGTCAAATTAGCTTTTTCTATAGTACTTTCTATTTGAGTTAGATACCACACGATGCCAAGAATTTCTTTGGCTAGGTTGTTTTTGTTATGTCGGTTTTGTTTTTAGAGAAATGTATCCTTATTTTCAAAACACGAAGTAGGTTGAGCCCTGGAAAATAAGGAAACTTTTGTTATTGATACTGTGGAGAACTGAACGGTAATAAGGGTTTTAGACTCAAAACAATTATACACGGGAAAATTATTCTTTGATTATACAAGTTCTTAAGATAATATCTTTTATTCAATTAAATGTATATTAAAAGCTGGCCAAACATAAAAGTGTTAGATCTAATGATCTTGACAGATACTTGAATGACTAAATTCCCACTGTCATTCTGTATTTTGCATGTTTAAGTTTTAATTTCATGTGTTAATTAATCAAGCATGATTATTTTTCTTGTGAAAAATAAACATTAGATTTGCATGTTATATAATATTTGCAAGTAAAAATCCGGAAAAGGATACTTGTCTGAGATTAGCACTGAACTACTTGGTTTTACCAACAGTCTGATTGTGTTTTAGTAACCATATGTTGATTCATCCTGCCATCTAATTACATGGTAATTAGAGAATCAATCCACTTGTTTTACGGCCATGCCTCAAAGTCAGCTTTCAGTTATTCATGCTACTAGAAGGGAATTATGATACAGTATTCATCAAAAAATAGATGACCCAAAACACTGTCTTAAGTTGAAGCTGCCATTACAAAATAGTTATGAAGCCAAACTTGGTTTGGTGATATAAGGAGAAAAATTCTCTTTGAGTGTAGTTGTGAGAAGAAAATGACTCTACCTAGTATAATTGCTGTAAATCAAAAAGAGGATGAATTGATTCCAGAATTCACATATACAGAAGTTTAACATGAATAAAGAGTTGATTTTTATGGATATCCTAAAATGTGTGATAAATTAAAATACATATGTTTTAAATGCTATAAATTTTAATATATATTTTAACCTGTGAGCGATTCAATTAGTTTGTTTCATTTCTATTAACTAATTTCATTTGTTACATATCAAACATTTTACTGCAGTAGGACAGTATTTAAGTTGTATATACTTTGGAATACACTATTTTTAAAAGTGAGTATATTCTGTGAGATACTGTTGCACAAGTATATTTCTCCTCTCATTTATATTTTAAGAGTTTCTCCAAATAAGAGATAATTTTACTATCTTGGACTCGACATTTTTCACTTTTTAGCATTTTCTTAAAGGTCGGCTACCTACAAGTTATTTATCATTGAACTATTTTAAAAACTAACACATGTCTTTTACAAATAATTACATTATTCTTTTTCCCTTCCCGAGTACATCTATAATATATTAGCTCAAATGGAAATCTGTATTAGCTGAATCACAGTATTTTCTGCACTTTTATTTCACCAACTTGTACTTCTGTTCATAACATGATTTAAATAATGCTTACTCAAGCACAGGACTAGCATCTGGCAACATACAGAAAGCTCCAGATATGTTACACCCATCCCTTAAAGACTGGCTTATGGTTCTGGTACAGCCCCGGAGGTCCATGTGAGTGAAAAGCCAGAAGTCCGCCTGAACTGAAAACACTCCCAAGGAGTTTGGTTTTGTTTGGGTTTGTTCTAGGTATGGTCCCAGGGATCCCAGATCAAACCAGGCCCCTGGGCCTATCCTAGAACCAACCTAAACTCGCGCATCATTCCTGGAACGTCAAGAGTGTGAAGGCTGAAGACAACCTGAAGCTGATGAGACATACTGAGTTTTAACGTTTTGTGTGTGTGTGTGCCTGTGTGTGAACAAGAATGGGTTCATTAACCCTTCTCAAATAGAGGGATGACAGTGGACAAGATAGTCTTGCCAGACTTTGACATTGTAGTCACTTATCACAATAGGAATGTGGTATATAATATGGTTATTATTAATTGCCGGTGAGAAGCATTGTTCTTACAATTTTTATTATTTGGTCTCTATTTTTAGGGTAAACAACTTAGCCACCAAAACAAATTTCCCTCCTCCCCAAATTCATGATTTCTGCTTTTGCTTTTCTCAAAAACTTTCTACTCAACAATATTATTACAGTCTCATTTAACTAATTTTTCGTGGTTTCTAAAAAGGTATTCTAAAAAGTCTTTGCTTTCTTGCTGCATTGTAGGTGATTCTTAAACTCTTGTTTCTGGAATTTAATGCCCTTTTTCTTTTAATCTGTTACTGAATCTACCGCATTGCTCTCTGCTTGCTTTTTGAGGTTCAGATCTGGGGAGGACTTGAACAACATTTGTAGATGCACCATCCCTGTTAGACTCAATGTAGGCTGCATTTTAGAATCTGCTGTAAGATTTTTAGCAAGGTTCTTTATTTTTGTTCCCTGCTGCTCTGGATTTTTAAAATATTCTGACCTAGTTGATTTATCAAATGGCCTCGTATAACATCGCTATAGTCACATACATGTTTTTTTTTAGTTTGGAGAACAAGATTTCTGGACAGGCATATTGAAAACACCCCAAAAGGTTGTTATACACCTTTGGTTATTATATTTGTATATTATATTATACACCAAAGGTTATTAATACACAGTGAAAATGTATACTTTTGGTAATACTGGCATTTCAGTAGATTTAGACCACGTTTGAAGTAATTGCAGACTAAGCAGGGACTATACCTGTGACAGCAGCTGGAACTGTGCTGTTCTTCCAAACCTTGTCACACTAGAAAAATCTGGCCAGTGAGGTATCCTTTAAAATAGGACTGAGAGATTGTCGAGGCTCATGCTGAAGAACTCAACCCTGGGATTATTGCTGTATTACATTCGTTATGTAGATGCTTCATCCCATGGATTCTGTTATTTTTACCTTTTAAATCTTATTCTGTTTACGCTTCTCAATGTTTTTCTTTTTGCGCAATGTTTTTCTGTTTGTGTAAATCAAAGCACTGTACATGTTACTCTGCGTGTATATGTATTTTTAATAAAAGAGTAGACTCTGGGTCTAATGATTTTGAATTTTAAAGCTGAATTATTTAAATGCTTTTTATTGTCTTGTAAATTCACTCTTAATTTATACCTCAAGTCTTCTCATTTATTTTTTTCTCTAATGGACTATATAGATTAAATAGGTGAGCCTTATTTTCATCTTCTGCCAGAATTTGACATTTTGTGTTCACCCAAACATGAAAAAGTTCTGTCATCTGCATTCTTATATCAGTCCACAGTTAACTGTATTTCTTGACAGTTAGCCCAGCTTATGTTTATATACAGTAAGTATTCTTGGTTATGGGGAGGGGCCTGTCTACTCACTTTTAACATTGTTATTTATGAACACTGACAGTAGGAATTTGCATACTGTCCTACAAAGTTCATGCTTATTTACATAGTAAGTTTCTAAAGTCTACCTTCACTTTAGATACTTTGGGAGTGTTAAGGTGTATTTTTTAAATATCATTTGAAAATATTCTTTCAGAGATGTTTTAATTTTTACTTTCTGACTACGTATGTTTTATATGGTAAAACTGCATTTCCAACCCTACTTGAAGACTTGAGAGTATAACCTTTTTTAAAAGTAATTTCTTTGATAACTTTATGTATTTTATCATAATGAATTTTTGTGAACTGTTTTAAAAGATTTTACAAAATCCCAACAGTAGGTTTGTACGTATCTGTATTGTTCCTCCTAAGCCTAAGTCTCCAATAAAACCTGTACTTCTTTATACTTTGTACCTTTTGTATTCTGGTGTTTGTCACATGAATTAGCCAAAAGATAAACTTTTTCTGTTCCTTCTGTCTTTATTTTTCCATTGGACTTTTTTTTTTTTCTCCCCAAAATTTTTTCCCAAAAGACAGTGGTTGTCTAGGAAAGCCTTGGATTCATTAGTCTAAGTTTTGTTTGATCACTCAGGTGCCTCACATGATAATTTATCAGCACAAATTAATAATAATAATAATTTAAAAGCAGCAGATTAAGTTTAAAAACTCCATTTTAACCATTCTCTGTGACTGTCAGTCACTGGATACATTCTCATCCTGTTACATTTGTTGCCTTACATGACCTCCCTTACAGAAAGGGCGTATTGAAATAATAAGGGGTCCTATGTAATGAACGGAAAGTTGGTTTTGACTTCCTAAGCTTAGCTATAGTCTTGGGAACATTCATGGTAATTCCACAGTGGCTCTTCAGACTGAATGCTGGTTAAAGAGAAAGTGATCTTCCTTGAACTGAACTTTTAAATAAATAAGCTACCCCTTTGCAGAAAAGATTTGAGGCAAGGAAATTTGGCTCTTATCTGAGATTTTTTTAATTAAAAATGTAAAGATAAAGTAGATTGTACATAGTGTACTCTACCGGATCCTGAAGTCACTGGGTAGGAAATATCCCATATGATAATCACTCCTTGTCTTCACAGTTTGCTTTTGAAGATCCTTAGCAGATGTGCCATAACCATTGAAAATAAAGTTGGCAAATAGTAATTTTCCCTGAATATACATCTGTAAAAATTAATAAAACTCTTACAGAAAATGGCCATATGAAAATTAGCCCTATTTGTTTGAAGTAACGTCTTAGATGTGTCTGTATAAAAAAAAATTAATTTTTATATACAAAGTAATGTTAGGTAATAAACATGTTCCTAGAACCCAAATATGTTGTTTGAAGATTAAAAAAACAGGCTCAGTTGTTTTCTCACTCAGAGTCATACACGTGAAGTGGCAGAACCAGTGTCCCAACCAATTCTAAAAAGATAACGAGCCTTCTTCATTATGGTAAGCTACTTGTGGATACATTTAATTTTACAGCTAACCTCTAGGATAAAGTAGAAAGACCTGAATTGGAAGTTAGTAGAGTTGGATGGTGGACAAAGACTCAGACAAATCACTTAATCATAATGAGCCACAGTTTTCTCAGTAAGAAAAAGACAGCTGCTTGTGTGAATGTGTGGCAAAAACCACCACAATATTGTAATTAGCTTCCAAATAAAATAGAAAAAGACAGTTGTCTTATGAATTGGACTAGACTTCCAAAATCCTCTTCTAGCAGTAAGATTCTCAGATTGTCTCTTTCTTAAAGAGATACAGTTCCACTATGTAAAGCCATATTTGTCTTTCTCTTCCAGGGTGCATTGAGCTAATATTTAGGCACAGGTGAGCATCTTGGAAATTATTCAATTTTTAGAGGCTAGAAAGGTTAAGAAGAGGTGGCAGGGGAAGGAGATAGTAGTTTTAAAACAATGTAGCTGGTTCCAACACAGAAAATAACCTACTAAGAACTAAGTATACCTTATTTTTAAAGCTGTCTAATACAAATGTTTTAACAGGAGACTGTAAGAATTCAGAAGAAACAGTTGTTCTCTATGATTACATGTTATTTCTTTCCTCTTAGCATGATCTTTAAATCACAAAGGGATGTCCTATTGCAAGGTTTGCTCAAGGAAGAGAATAATTATTATTATTTCATTTTAGGAACAAAAGAATCTCTCTTGTTTCCTATCTGGGATCATCTATAAACACTGGCAAAAAGGGAGCTTGGTGTGGTTCCTTGATCTGAAACATTATTCTTTGACTTTATTCTTTAGCACCCATGCCTGGCTGTTAGTCATGAAGCTGCTTATCTTGCCTGTACTTAGATACATGATTAATGATAGCCAGTGACAAGGGTACTATATTCAGTGTATGAATATTTCACAAGATCTGAAGAATTTAACAATGATAATTTCTTAAACATTGATATCAGGGTAACTGGAGAAGGAAATGGCAACCCACTCCAGTGTTCTTGCCTGGAGAATCGCTATTTTTTTCTACAAAGATAAATGTGAAACATTTGTATAATAGAAAAAAGTGTAGTTTAAGAAACATTAGTTGCAAACGTGCAGGATTTCATTGTTTTGGGGCTTATAATCATCCATATAAGCCATCCCCTCTTAGGTCGAAATTGAGGCCTAGAAAAAAGGGAACAAAGCAGCAATCTTTTGTTCTTGCAGAAATAACTTAGTCAAAATACAGAGAAATGTTAGACTAGAAAGAAAAAAAAAACCAACTTTTAGTTTGTCCAGAAGCCAGGGTATGACCAGACACAGTATTAAAATTAAAAATATTTTCTTACTGAAATGTTGAATTTGAGTTTCAGTTGAGCTTCAAAACCTGGAATAAATAATCCAGATGTTCTCAGCATTTTATCAAATGAAGACTTCTGCCCCCATGGGACGTATGCTTTGAAATTTTTTAATCTATCACATAATCTATGTTCATTAAAACCCCGTAGATTGGGACTTCCCAAAAGTCCAGTGGCTAAGACACCATACTTTCAATGCAGGGGCCTCAGATCTGATCTCTGGTCAAGGAACTAAATCCCACCTGTCATAACAGGAGTTCCCAAGCTGCAACTAAAGATCCTGCATGCCGCAACAAAGATTGAAGAGCCGGAGTGCCTCAACTAAGACCTGATGTAGCCAAATAAATACTTGTTTAAAAGTGCTCTGTAAGTTGCATACCCTCCCAAGTCCCTCCCTTCTTTGTTTTTTCAACTAGCCGAAGTTGTAATGGCCATTTAATTAGAGTGTATGCTGCAGGCTGGGCTTCCCAGGCGGCACTAGCGGTAAAGAACCTGCCTGCCAGTGCAGGAGATATAAGAGATGTGGGTTCAATCCCTGGGTCAGGGAGATCCCCTGGAGTGGGAAATGGCAACTCACTCCAGTACTCTTGCCTGGAGAATCCCATGGACGGAGGAGCCTGGTGGGCTACAGTCCACGGGGCTGCACAAGAGCCAGACGTGACTAAGCACTCTGCAAGAAGGATATGGAGAGTGCAGAATGCTTTCGATGGTGGTCAGGTGTGAGGGAGCGAGGGAACCAGCCCCCACGAGCAGAAGAGTATTGCAGAAGCTGAGTGAAAAGGCATTGAGGCAGGAACAGAGGTAAAGAGTAAGGAGCGGCTGAAGCCCCACAAGAAAGGGGCTGGCCAGTCAGGGAGGGTCTTGGAATGGACAAGGCTTTTACTTTGAGTTAGGAAGCCACTGGAGGCTGTTGGGCATTACAGTAACATGGCTTAGATTTTTGCAGGAGGCCTGTTGGCTATTGCAGGGATCTGCATGAGGGATGCTGAGTGGCGGTAGTGAAGGCAGCCAGGGGTGATCAAGTTCTGGATCTATGTCGAAGGCAGAGCCAACAGGACTTGCTGATGTAATGAATGTGCAGTGTAAGAAAGGGGGGGTCTAGAAACTTGTATGGTGTGCAGCTTGAGAAACTGGAGGGACAGAGTTGTCATTTATTGAGAAGGAGCACCCAGTAAGGTTTGGGTAGAAATTGAACTGGTTTTGGATAGGCTACACATGAAATACTTATTACTCTTTAGGTGGAAATAGGAACGAGCAATTCGATATACGAGTTTAGGAGGGAGATCCAGACTGGGAGATGTCAGTTTGGGATGTGGTTAAAGGTATGAATATAGGTCAGAGGATAGAGTCGAAACACTGAGATCTTTCTTTGGGGTATCTGAAGCTGGAAATCAGGAGATAAAAAGGAAACTGCAAAGATTGAAGGAGAGCAGTCAGACATAAGAGTGGTGTTCTGAAGCTGAATGAACAAAGTATTTTATAACAGAGGCCATGATTAACATGTCAGTTCCGTTCAGTTCAGTCGCTCAGTCATGTCCGACTCTTTGTGACCCCATGGACTGCAGCACTCCAGGCCTCCCTGTCCATCACCAGCTCCCAGAGATTACTCAAACTCACGTCCATTGAGTCGGTGATGCCATCCAACCATCTCATCCTCCATCATCCCCTTCTCCTTCCACTCTCAATCTTTCCCAGCATCAAGGTCTTTTCCAATGAATCAGTTCTTCACGTCAGATGGCCAAAGTATTGGAGCTTCAACATCAGTCCTTCCAATGAATATGCAGGACTAATTTCCTTTAGGATGGACTGGTTGGATCTCCTTGCAGTCCAAGAGACTCTCAAGAGTCTCCTTCAACACCACAGTTCAAAAGTATCAATTCTTTAGTGCTCAGCTTTCTTGATAGTCCAACTCTCACATCCATACAAGACTACTGGAAAAACCATAGCCTTGGCTAGATGGACCTTTGTTGGCAAAGTAACATCTGCTTTTTAATATTCTGTCTAGGTTGGTCATAACTTTTCTTCCAAGGAGTAAGCATCTTTTTAATTTCATGGCTGAATTTACCATCTGCAGTGATTTTGGAGTCCCCCAAAATAAAGTCTCTTACTGTTTCCACTGTTTCCCCATCTATTAACACGTCAAATGCTGCTAAAAGATCGAGAAAGGTGAGGCCATTTGTGTATCTTCCGAGCAATGCAGGAGACCTGGTTTTGATTGCTGGGTTGGGAAGATTGCCTAGAGAAGGGAAAGGCTACTCACTCCAGCATTCTTGGGCTTTTGTGACTCAGCTGGTAAAGAATCCGCCTCCAGTGCAGGAGACCTGGGTTCAATTCCTGGGCTGGGAAGATCCCCTGGAGAAGGCAAAGGCTACCCACTCCAGTATTCTGGCCTTAAGAATTCCATGGACTGTATAGTCCATGGGGTTGCAAAAGGTGGGAAACGACTAAGTGACTTTTACACACAGAGCAATGCCTGCTCAAGTTCTTTGCTCATTTTTTAACTGGGCTATCAGTTTATTTTGTTCTTGAGTTTTAGAAGTTCTTTATATCATCTGGATATTAATCTTTTATCAGATACATGCTTTGTGAATTTTTCCCCTTCTGTGAGTATGTTTTCACTCTTTAATAGTGTCCCTTGACAATAAACATATTTAATTTTGATGTAGAAAAAAAATCTTATTTTTCTTTTGTTGCTAAATCTCCTCTTTTCAAGAAAGTCAAAAATAATAACACCTGGTTCATAGGATTATTATGAGGATTAAAGAAATTACTACATGTGAATACATATAAAAAGACTGGGACAATACTTACCAAGTCAGAAGCATTCAATAAATACTAGCCATTATTCAGGCTAAGTTTAGTACAAAACCCATGGGTTAGAGGAATAGAATTATGTGACATGAAAGCCACTGGAGCAGAGTCTCAAGACCATGATCAGCAATGTAAAATGATGCAGAGATGTCAAATAAGAGCCCACAAGGTAGGACCATGGTAAGACAGAGTTAGATGCCAAATTATACTGGATGGGAAAAAAGTGTTCAGCTCTTTTTTGTCCAGGGTCAAGTCCCCTACTGTTTATGCTCTTATGGTGCTCCAAAACAAGAGTAAGCCTGTGGGGGTTGCTAAGGCACAGATCTAACTTGATTTGGAGTCAGAACAACTAGGTTAGAGTCTCTGCTCTCCTACCACTTCATGCCTGCGCTCTCTTCCAGAGTTCCCATTTCCTCACACTTGGAGGACAACTATTCCTGTGTTCCAGAGAAGGCACTGGCATCCCACTCCAGTACTCTTGCCTGGAGAATCCCATGGCCGGAGGAGCCTGGTAGACTGCAGTCCATGGGGTGGCTGAGGGTCGGACACAACTGAGCAACTTCACTTTCACTTTTCAGTTTCATGAGTTGGAAAAGGAAATGGCAACCCACTCCAGTGTTCTTGCCTGGAGAATCCCAGGGACAGGGGAGCCTGGTGGGCTGCCGTCTGCGGGGTCACACAGAGTCAGACACGACTGAAGCGACTGAGCAGCAGCAGCAGCATTCCTATGTTACGAGATCAAGGAGGGTTTGAAAAGTAAACATAATGGTAAGTCATTAATTAATATTGTCATAATAAATGGTTCTAACTCCTCTTCTTATTCTAACTTTCTAACGTTCAGTAGCTCCCCCTGCATGCCAGATCTTGTGTAGTGGGGTATTCCCACCTCTCAGATAACTGACTTACAGATTTACAATGGTAATTAAGATGACATTAATACACGTCTAGGGGCTTCCCAGGTGGCACTAGTGGTAAAGAACTCATCTGCAAACACAGGAGATGTAAGAGACACATGTTGGATCCCTGGGTCAGGAAGATCCCCTGGAGGAGGGCATGGCAACTCACTCCATACTCTTGCCTGGAGAATCCCCATGGACAGAGGAGCCTGGCGGGCTGCAGTCCATAGGGTCACACAGAGTTGGACACGACTGAAGCGACTTCATACACACACACGCGATACACATCAAATGCCTATGACGATTTGGCATGCTATTGTATGCTGCTGGGGGACTTTTGTCTGAGTTTTAGCGGTGACTCTATCTCCGGGTCTGCTTCCTGAGCCACTGCATTCCTCACGGCTGTGATGTTCACCAATTTAATTCATCTTCAACTGTTGCCATAAAAAGCAAGTGCTTAAAATATTATCATTGAATAGACCAGTGGATCTTTTTGTTCACTTTGTTTTGGTTGTAGACACGAGAATTTATTTAACTGAGTTCTGAGTGCACTGCAGAAGTTTGTTTGAGGATTTAATCTGCTGTTCAGTGAACAGAACATGGGGCTCCTACTGAGTTCCTGCAGGTGCCTAAGCAAAGACGTTTTCAGCAAAGGAGCGGCCCAGGCCTGGTCACTCTCACCCTTGGGAGCCACATTTCAGGGCAGGACACAAGTCGCATTTATTTACTCTGGTTTGCACCTTGTCTTGTGGCTTATTTTATTCTTTTTTTAAAGTTTATATTTCTTTTTATTACATATCCCAAGATACCTTAGGAATGAATACATTTTCAAAACATAATAATAAATTCTATAAAGAATTCTTGAATAGCCTTGCAAGGAAATCCAAATGAACTATAACTTTATAATATTTTGTTTGTTAATGATGGATGGTTACAAATGGAAAGAATTTTTAATTCAATACATACTTATTAGGGGCTTCCCTGGTGGCTCAGTGGTAAAGAATTCGCCTGCAATGCAGGAGATGTAAGAGACACCGGTTCACCTCCTGAGTCGGGAAGGTCCCCTGGTGGAGGGCATGTCAACCCACTCTAGCATTCCTGCCTGGAGAATGCCATGGACAGAGGAGCTTAGTGGGCTGCAGTCGATAGGGTCACAAAGAGTCAGACACGACTGAATCGACCTAGCATGCACACACGCACGTTCTTATTGACCGATTTTCTTTGTGCTAGACACAAAAATCACCCTATGAGATATTCCCATTTTATAAATGAAAAGCGTGGCTCTCGAATAAGTTAAATATCTAGCCCAAGAGTCCAAGCCTCTTAGCAAGAAAAACTAATGCACTAGGTTCCCTAAAAAGTCTCTTTGACTTCAAATTAGATGTTTGTGTTTTGTCACTTTTCTCTTGTTTTCCTGCGTAGGTCACCACATACAAGGACACGCATTCACGCAAGCACGTGCATGTGCACACACACAGGAATCCTAATTACCACTCCAGACAGCACAATCCCCTCTGTTCATATTTAGTTTAATCACGGGATTCCTAAAAGAAGTCAATTGAATGGGCAATTAATTCCTCTGTTCACTGTTCACTCATACATTAAAACTCTTAATCTAATTTCTCTAGATATTGTCCCCCAAAACACTGTCCTTAGTGTTTAAATTCCTTATTACTTATGAAGTTGACGTGAGAATCTTTTTGCAAGAGCACTTTGTAAACTGAAAAGATATTCTATTATCTAGTTGTGGGATCCAGTCTGTTCAGTTTTATTTGGTGGTGAGAGGTTAAATGTTTATCCTTTGTTTCAGGAACTGAATGAGTGGAACTCAAACCAAGCAAACAGTCCCTGATTTGCTCTCTCAAGCTAAAAACATTAGCCTTCTGGTGACCAAATATTGACTACATGAAAGCAAGGATATTCTAACTGCCCACTAAAGTCCTTCCCAATTAACCTTAATGAAATATCCCAAGATACTTCCAGACAGCTACTCTTTCTGTTAAGCAAAGACTAGAAAAAGGATATATGTTAGGAGAGTAAATCAGTTCAGGTCAGTTCAGTCACTCAGTTGTGTCCGACTCTCTGCGACCCCATGGACTGCAGCACTCCAGGCTTCCCTGTCCATCACCAACTCCCAGAGCTTACTCAAACTCATGTCCAGTGAGCCGGTGATGCCATCCAAACATTTCATCCTCTATCGACCCCTTCTTCTCCCCACTTCAAACTTTCCCAGCATCGCAGTCTTTTCCAATGAGTCAATTCTTCACATCAGGTGGCCAAAGTATTATTGGAGTTTCAGCTTCAGCATCAGTCCTTCCAATGAATATTCAGGACTGATTTCCTTTAGGATTGACTGGTTGGCTCTCCTTGCAGTCCAAGAGACTCAAGAGTCTCCTCCAACATCACAGTTCAAAAGCATCAATTCTTTGGTGCTCAGCTTTCTTTATAGTCCAACTTTCACATCTATACATGACTACTGGAAAAATCATAGCTTTGACTAGATGGGCCTTTGTTGGCAAAGTAATGTCTCTGTTTTTTAATATATTGTCTAGGTTGGCCGTAACTTTTCTTCCAAGGAGCAAGTGTCTTTCAATTTCATGGCTGAAGCCATCATCTGCAGTAATTTTGGAGCCCCAAAATATAATGTCTGTCACTGTTTCCATTGCTTCCCCATCTATTTGCCATGAAGTGATGGGACCGGATGCCATGATTTTCATTTTCTGAATGTTGAATTTTAAGCCAACTTTTTCACTCTCCTCTTTCACTTTCATCAAGAGGCTCTTTAGTTCTTTGCTTTCTGCTATAAGGGTGGTGTCATCTGCGTATCTGAGGTTATTGATATTTCTCCCGGCAAACTTGATTCCAGCTTCTGCTTCATCCAGCCCAGCGTTTCTCATGATTTACTCTGCATATAAGTTAAATAAGCAGGGGACAATATACAGCCTTGACATACTCCTTTTCCTATTTGGAACCAGTCTATTGTTCCATGTCCAGTTCTAACTGTTGCTTCCTGACCTGCATACAGATTTCTCAGGAGGCAGGTCAGGTGGTCTGGTATTCCCATCTCTTTCAGAATTTTCCACAGTTTGTTGTGATCCACACAGTCAAAGGTTTTGGCATAGTCAATAAAGCAGAATTAGATGTTTCTCTGGAACTCTCTTGCTTTTTTGATGATCCAATGGATGTTGGCAATTTAATCTCTGGTTCCTCTGCCTTTTCTAAATCCATCTTGAATATCTGGAAGTTCATAGTTCATGTACTGTTGAAGGCTGGCTTGGAGAATTTTGAGCATTACTTTAGTAGCGTGTGAGATGAGTGCAATTGTACAGTAGTATGAGCATTCTTTGGCATTGCCTTTCTTTGGAATTGGAATGAAAACTGCCCTTTTCCAGTCCTGTGGCCACTGCTGAGTTTTCCAAACTTGCTGGCATATTGAGTGCAGCACTTTCACAGTATCATCTTTTAGGATTTGAAATAGCTCCACTGGAATTCCATCACCTCCACTAGCTTTGTTCATAGTGATGCTTCCTAAGGCCCACATGACTTTGCATTCCAGGATGTCTGGCTCTAGGTGAGTGATCACACCATCATGATTATCTGGGTCATGAAGATCTTTTTCGTACAGTTCTTCTGTGTATTCTTGCCACCTCTTCTTAATATCTTCTGCTTTGGTTAGGTCAATACCATTTCTGTCCTTTATTGAGCCCATCTTTGCATGAAATATTCCCTTGGTGTGTCTAATTTTCTTGAAGAGATCTCTAGTCTTTCCCATTTTATTGTTTTCCTCTATTTCTTTGCACTGATCACTGTGGAAGGCGTTCTTATCTCTCCTTGCTATTCTTTGGAACTCTGCATTCAAATGGGTATATCTTTCCTTTTTTCCTTTGCCTTTCCTATCTCTTCTTTTCACAGGTATTTGTAAGG
The DNA here is from genome assembly GCF_016772045.2 of Ovis aries. NCBI lineage: Eukaryota > Metazoa > Chordata > Mammalia > Artiodactyla > Bovidae > Ovis > Ovis aries. The sequence continues at coordinate 131,478,659 of NC_056056.1, forward strand.
CCTCCTCAGACAGCCATTTGCCTTTCTGCATTTCTTTTTCTTGGGAATGGTCCCCTGCCTCCTGTACAATGTCATGAACCTCTGTCCATAGTTCATCAGGCACTCTCTCTCAAATCTAATCCCTTGAATCTATTTGTCACTTCCACTGTATAATCATAAGGGATTTGATTTAGGTCATACCTGAATGATCTAGTGGTTTTCCCTACTTTCTTCAATTTAAGTCTCAATTTGGCAATAAGGTGTTCATGATTTGAGCCACAGTCCACTCCTGGTCTTGTTTTTGCTGACTGTATAGAGTTTCTCCCATCTTTGGCCACAAAGAATATAATCAATCTGATTTGTATTGACCATCTGGTGATGTCCATGTGTAGAGTCTTCTCTTGTGTTGTTGAAAGAGGGTGTTTGCTATACCCGTGCATTCTCTTGGCAAAACTCTGTTAGTCTTTGACCTGCTTCATTTTGTACTCCAAGGCCAAATTTGCCTCTTACTCCAGGTGTTTTTTTGACTTCCTACTTTGCATTCTAGTCCTCTGTGATGAAAAGGACATCTTTTTTGGGTATTAGTTCTAGAAGTTCTTGTAGGTCTTCATAGAACCATTCGGCTGCTTCAGCACTACTGGTCGGGGCATAGACTTGGATTATTGTGATATTGAATGGTTTGCCTTGGAAACGAACAGAGATCATTCTGTTGTTTTTGAGATCACATCCAATTACTGCATTTCAGGCTCTTTTGTTGACTATGATGGCTATTCCATTTCTTCTAAGGGATTCCTGCCCACAGTAGTAGATATAATGGTCATCTGAGTTAAATTCACCCATTCCAGTACATTTCAGTTCGCTGATTTATAAGAAGTCTATGTTCACTCTTGCCATCTCCTGTTTGCCCACTTCCAATTTGCCTTGATTCATGGACATAACATTCCAGCTTCCTATGCAATATTGTGGCAGCTGCATGGCACTGGAGTGACTGTGAGAAGATACCCTACGTCCAAGGGCAAGGGAGACGCCCCAGCAATATGGTAGGAGTGTCAAAATCACATTTGGAATCAAACCCCATACCCGCCAGAGATGCCTATGGGGCTCAAACAAAACTTGTGTGCACCCAGAGACCCCACAGAGACTGAGACAGAACTGTGTTTGAGTGTCTCCTGCAGAGGTCCAGGTCAGCAGTGGACTGCCGCAGAGGCAGGGGCTCTGGGTCCAGCAGACCTGGGTATGGCATAAGCCCTCTTGGAGGAGGTCACCATTAACCCCACCATGGAGCCTCCAGAACTTACACAGGACTGGGGAAATAGACTCTCGGCAGGCACAAACAGAACCTTGTGTGCACCAGGACCCAGGAGAGAGGAGCAGTGACCCTGCAAGAGTCTGACCCAGACTTGCCCGTGAGTGTCCTGGAGTCTCCAGTGGAGGCATGGGTCGGCGGCAGCCTGCTACAGGGTTGGGGGCACTGAGTGTAGCAGTGCGTACATGAGACCTTTTGAAGGAGGTCGCCATTATCTTCATCACCTCCACCATAGTTTGGTCCCAGGTAAATAACAGGGAGAGAGCACAGCCCCACCCATCAACAGAAAGATGGATTAAGGATTTACCGAGCATGGCCCTGCCCATCAGAACAAGACCCAGTTTCCCTCTCAGTCAGTCTCTCTCATCAGGCAGCCTCCATAACCCTCTTATCCTTCTCCATCAGAGGGCAGGCAGACTGAAAACCACAATCACAGAAAACTAACCAATCTGAACACACAGACCACAGCCTTGTCTAACTCAATGAAACTATGAGCCATGCCACCCAAAACAGATGGGTCACAGTGGAGAGTTCTGACAAAACATGTCCACTGGAGAAGGGAATGGCAAACCTCTTCAGTCTTCTTGCCTTGAGAACCCCATGAACAGTATGAAAAGGCAAAATGGTATGACACTGGAAGATGAACTCCCCAGGTCAGCAGGTGCCCAATATACTACTAGAGATCAGTGGAAAAATAACTCCAGAAAGAATGAAGAGACGGAGCCAAAGCAAAAACAACACCCAGTTGTGGAGGTGACTGGTGATGGAAGTGAAGTCTGATGCTGTAAAGAGCAATATTGCATAGGCACCTGAAATGTTAGGTCCATGAATGAAGGCAAATTGGAAGTGGTCAAACAGAAGATGGCAAGAGTGAACGTCAACATTTTAGGAGAGTAAATAGAGACCTCCAAAATACTCTCTCCCAGAAAAAAGTCTCATTTACGGAAAAACAAAGAGGAGACAGTTTTGCTCTCTACCTACCCATACATTATATCCCAATGCAGTCAATAGACACTTCCTGTTCCCCATTTTGAACTATGAGTTAAGATGCCTGGGTTCAGACCTCAGTTCCTCCCCTTAGCTGTGTGATCTCCTCAAAGGCTCATAGAAACAGCAATATCATCTCATAGAATAGTTGCCAGGAGTCATGAAATTAGCTATGTGAAAAGGTATACTTCTCAGCAGATAGTCTTTTCCTTTGAGTCTCAAATTTTATTTTTTCTGTGGGAAATTCCTGCCTTGTAGAAAAGCCTGGGGCCTTGCTAAGGGCTGGGACAAAGGCTTGGTTGATAAGTGAAAGAGACAAAGCAAAGTAAAAATGGGTTTGGCCTTCCTGTAGGAAGGATTGGTGAGTATTCATTCACCCAGTCAAAAAGTACTTATTGCAGTCCACTATTTTCCTAGGCACTGGGATGTAGGAATAAACAAAAAGCATGAAGTCTCTGCCTTCAGTGGGTATACTGAAAATAAACCACTAGTTGCATAAGATGTCAATGAACAAACCAGGGCAAGGCATAGAGAGTGAAAGAGGCCCTTAGTGTAGAGCAGAAGGGGAAGGCCACTGAGGGGTGACATCATCTAGAGATGTGATTATGTGTAAGAGAATAAACTATTAAACTGAATGGAAAACAACCAGCACAGAGAGTGCCACGTGTAAAGGCTCTTATGGGGAATGGCCGGGAGGCCAGAGTGGCAGGAGCCGAGTAGGCACGGAGAAGAAGGCAGCCAGGGGCCAGATTACATGACATCTTGTGGTCCATGGAAAGGGCCGGGGATAAGCAGCCCACTGTAGGGCTCCAAGCAGGAGAATGCTGTCATCTGATTTAAGTTTTATGAAGATTACCCTGGTCGCTATGTAGAGCACAGACAGTAGACAGGGCAAGAGCAGAAGCAGGTAAATCAAAGAGGAAGATGCCTGGAGGTGGTGAGATGGCACACACAGTAGGATTCTGGATATGTCAGCAAAGAAGGGGCTGCAGGATTGGCAGATGGATTGTGAGCAGGATGTGAAAAGAGAGAAATCAAAATTTAATTCAGTAGTTTTGGTCTGAGGAAAGGGGGCGAGGGCCAATGCTTGATATGAGGAAGATACAGGGAGGAGCAGATATGGGAGAAAATGAAGAGCTCCATTTGGAAAAGCTGAGTCAAGATACCGATTTATCAAATGTCTGAGGAAAATATTGAAGTGAGTTGGAATTAAAAGGAACCTGGAGTTCAAGGGAAACATGGCACTAATGTGGGGTTTTCTGAAAGCCCTGGCACTGGAGGAGAGCATCTCAAGCAAGCACCGATGGAACATAAAACAGACCTGAGATGATCTACTCTTCCTAGAGGCTGAGTGACACAACTGACCCTTAACCCTGGGTGTCTGTAAAAGTTACTCAAGGGTCCATTTAAAAAATAGATACCCAGGGAATTGTCACTGATGGGAGAATTCTCCACAGGTGGCCCAGTGGATAGGACTCTGTGCTTTCATTGCCAGGGACCCAGGTTTGAACCCTGGCTGGGGAACTAAAGTCCCACAAGATGTGTGGTGCGGCCAAGAAAAATGAAAAAGATACCCAGAATAAAACAAACTAGTGAGTATAACAAAAAAGAAACAGACTCACAGATATAGAGAACAAACTAGTAATTACCAGTGAGGAGAGGGAAAGGAGGATGAGCAAAATAGGAGTAAGAGATTATGAGGTACAAACTATTATGTATAAAATAAATAAGCTACAAGGAGCTATCCCACGTTGAAGGTCAGGAATGGCGGCAGTAAGGAGATGCCCCTCGTCCAGGTAAGGAACAGCAGCTGTGCCTTGCTGGAGTAGCCGTGAAGAGATACCCCACACCAAGGTAAGAGAAATCCAAGTAAGATGGTAAGTGTTGCAAGAGGGCATCAGAGGGCAGACACACTGAAACCATACTCACAGAAAACTAGTCAATCTAATCACACTAGGACCACAGCCTTGTCTAACTCAATGAAACCAAGCCATGCCTGTGGGGCAACCCAAGACAGGCGGGTCATGGTGGAGAGGTCTGACAGAATATGGTCCACTGGAGAAGGGAATGGCAAGCCACTTCAGTATTCTTGCCTTGAGAACCCCATGAACAGTATGAAAAGGCAAAATGATAGGATACTGAAAGAGGAACTCCCCAGGTCATTAGGTGCCCAATATGTTACTGGAGATCCGTGGAGAAATAACTCCAGAAAGAATGAAGGGATGGAGCCAAAGCGAAAACAATACCCAGTTGTGGATGTGACTGGTGATAGAAGTAAGATCCGATGCTGTAAGAGCAATATTGCATAGGAACTTGGAATGTCAGGTCCATGAATCAAGGCAAATTGGAAGTGGTCAAACAAAAGATGGCAAGGGTGAATGTCGACATTTTATGACTCAGTGAACTAAAATGGACTGGAATGGGTGAATTTAACTCAGATGACCATTACACATACTACTGCGGGCAGGAATCCCTCAGAAGAAATGGAGTAGCCATCACGGTCAACAAAAGAGCCCGAAATGCAGTACTTGGATGCAATCTCAAAAACAACAGAATGATCTCTGTTTGTCTCCAAGGCAAACCATTCGATATCACAGTTATCCAAGTCTATGCCCCAGCCAGTAACGCTGAAGAAACTGAAGTTGAATGGTTTTATGAAGACCTACAAGATCTTTTAGAACTAACACCCAAAAGATGTCCTTTTCATTATAGGGGACTGGAATGCAAAAGTAGGAAGTCAAGAAACACCTGGAGTAACAGGCAAATTTGGCCTTGGAATGCGGAATGAAGCAGGGCAAAGACTAATAGAGTTTTGCCAAGAAAATGCACTGGTCATAGCAAACACCCTCTTCCAACAACACAAGAGAATACTCTACACATGGACATCACCAGATGATCAACACCAAAATCAGATTCATTATATTCTTTGCAGCCAAAGATGGAGAAACTTTTTACAGTCAGCAAAAACAAGACCAGGAGCTGACTGTGGCTCAGATAATGAACTCCTTATTGCCAAATTCAGACTTAAATTGAAGAAAGTAGGGAAAACCACTAGACCATTCAGGTATGACCTAAATCAAATCCCTTATGATTACACATTGGAAGTGAGAAATAGATTTAAGGGTCTAGATCGGATAGATAGAGTGCCTGATGAACTATGGAATGAGGTTCGTGACATTGTACAGGAGACAGGGATCAAGACATCCACATGGAAAACAAATGCAAAAAAAGCAAAATGGCTGTCTGGGGAGGCCTTACAAATAGCTGTAAAAGAGAGGCTAAAAGCAAAGGAGAAAAGGAAAGATACAAGCATCTGAATGCAGAGTTCCAAAGAATAGCAAGAAGAGATAAGAAAGCCTTCTTCAGCGATCAGTGCAAAGAAATAGAGGAAAATAACAGAATGGGAAAGACTAGAGATCTCTTCAAGAAAATTAGAGATACCAAGGAACATTTCATGCAAAGATGGGCTTAATAAAGGACAGAAATGGTATGGACCTAACAGAAGCAGAAGATATTAAGAAGAGGTGGCAAGCATACACAGAACTGTACAAAAAAGATGTTCACGACCCAGATAATCATGATGATTTGATCACTAATCTAGAGCCAGACATCTTGGAATGTGAAGTCAAGTGGGCCTTAGAAAGCATCACTACGAAAAAAGGTACTGGAGGTGATGGAATTCCAGTTGAGCTGTTTCAAATTCTGAAAGATGATGCTGTGAAAGTGCTGCACTCAACATGCCAGCAAGTTTGGAGAACTCAGCAGAGGCCACAGGACTGGAAAAGGTCAGTTTTCATTCCAATCCCAAAGAAAGGCAATGCCAAAGAATGCTCAAACTACTGCACAATTTCACTCATCTCACATGCTAGTAAAATAATGCTCAAAATTCTCCAAGCCAGACTTCAGCAATACATGAACCATGAACTCCCTGATGTTCAAGCTGGTTTTAGAAAAGGCAAAGGAACCAGAGATCAAACTGCCAACATCCGCTGGATCATGGAGAAAGCAAGAGAGTTCCAGAAAAACATCTATTTCTGCTTTATTGACTATGCCAAAGCCTTTGACTGTGTGGATCACAATAAACTGTGGAAAATTCTGAAAAGATGGGAATACCAGACCACCTAACCTGCCTCTCGACAAATCTGTATGCAGGTCAGGAAGCAACACTTAGAACTGGACATGGAACAACAGACTGGTTCCAAATAGGACAAGGAGTATGTCAAGGCTGTATATTGTCCCCCTTCTTATTTAACTTCTATGCAGAGTACATCATGAGAAATGCTGGGCTGGAAGAAGCACAAGCTGGAATCAAGATTGCTGGGAGAAATATCAATAACCTCACATATGCAGATGACACCACCCATATGGCAGAAAGTGAAGAAGAGCTAAAAGCCTCTTGATGAAAGTGCAAGAGGAGAGTGAAAAAGTTGGCTTAAGGCTCAACATTCAGAAAATGAAGATCATGGCATCTGGTCCCATCACTTCATGGGTAATAGATGGGAAACAGTGGAAACAGTGTCAGACTTTATTTTTGGGGGCTCCAAAACCACTGCAGATGATGACTGCAGCCATGAAATTAAAAGACGCTTATGCCTTGGAAGAAAAGTTATGACCAACCTAGATAGCATATTCAAAAGCAGAGACATTACTTTGCCGACTAAGGTCCGCCTAGTCAAGGCTATGATTTTTCCTGTGGTCATGTATGGATGTGAGAGTTGGACTGTGAAGAAGGCTGAGCACCGAAGAATTGATGCTTTTGAACTGTGGTGTTGGAGAAGACGCTTGAGGGTCCCTTGGACTGCAAGGAGATCCAACCAGTCCATTCTGAAGGAGATCAGCCCTGGGATTTTTTTGGAAGGAATGATGCTAAAGCTGAAGCTCCAGTACTTTGGCCACCTCATGCGAAGAGTTGACTTATTGGAAAAGACTCTGATGCTGGGAGGGATTGAGGGCAGGAGGAAAAGGGGACGACAGAGGATGAGATGGCTGGATGGCATCACCGACTCGATGGATGTGAGTCTGAGTGAACTCCGGGAGATGGTGATGGACTGGGAGGCCTGGCGTGCTGTGATCAATGGGGTGGCAAAGAGTCGGATACGACTGAGTGACTGAACTGAACTGAACTGATCAAGGATATATTACACAACACAGGGAATACAGCCAATATTTTAGAGCAACTATAAACAAAATATTACCTTTAAAGATTGTGAATCACTATGCTGTACGCCTGAATCATATACTATTAACCATGGTGGTGGAAGTTTAGTCACTAAGTCATGTCCGACTCTTGCAACCCCTTGGACTGCAGCCTGCCAGGCTCCTCTGTCCATGGGATTCTCCAGGCAAGAATACTGGAGTGGGTTGCCATTTCCTTCTCCAGGGGATCTGCCCCACCCAGGAATTGAACCCAGGTCTCCTTCACTGCAGGCAGACTCTTTACCGACTGAGCTACAAGGGAAACCCCATGTTAATCATGGCTCAATAATAATAATTTAAAATACTCAGGATTCACATGAATCTACTGAATGAAAATCTCTAGAAGGTGACACTTGTGTTTCTTAACGAGGCCATGAGTGGGCAGCCAGGTTTGAGGACTATTGACCCAGGAAAAACTAAGGCAAAGAGAGTGGGAAAGGCTATGCTTCAGCTAAGACTTAAAAAAAATAGACCAGATGCTCAACAAAGAACCCATTAAACCCTTCAATTCTACACACACATTCACACACACACACACACACACACATACCCCATCTCCCCCACCACTTCCTCTATCACCATTACTGTGTGTTCATTTCAGTTCAGTTCAGTTGCTCAGTAGTGTCTGACTATTTGCGACCCCATGAATCACAGTACGCCAGGCCTCCCTGTCCATCACTATCTCCCGGAGTTCACTCAGACTCACATCCATCGAGTCGGTGATGCCATCCAGCCATCTCATCCTCTGTCGTCCCCTTTTCCTCCTGCCCTCAATCCCTCCCAGCATCAGAGTCTTTTCCAATGAGTCAACTCTTCGCATGAGGTGGCCAAAGTACTGGAGCTTCAGCTTTAGCATCATTCCTTCCAAAGAAATCCTAGGGCTGATCTCCTTCAGAATGGACTGGTTGGATCTCCTTGCAGTCCAAGGGACTCTCAAGAGTCTTCTCCAACACCACAGTTCAAAAGCATCGATTCTTTGGTGCTCAGCTTTCTTCACAGTCCAACTCTCACATCCATACATGACCACTGGAAAAACCATAGCCTTGATTAAACAGACCTTTGTTGGCAAAGTAATGTCTCTGCTTTTGAATATGCTATCTAGGTTGGTCATAACTTTTCTTCCAAGGAGTAAGCGTCTTTTAATTTCATGGCTGCAGTCACCATCTGCAGTGGTTTTGGAGCCCAAAAAGATTAACTCTGACACTGTTTCCACTGTTTCCCCATCTATTTCCCATGAAGTGATGGGACCAGATGCCATGATCTTCATTTTCTGAATGTTGAGCTTTAAGCCAGTTTTTTCACTCTCCTTTGTCACTTTCATCAAGAGGCTTTTTAGTTCCTCCTCACTTTCTGCCATAAGGGTGGTGTCATCTGCATATGTGAGGTTATTGATATTTCTCCCAGCAATCTTGATTCCAGCTTGTGCTTCTTCCAGCCCAGCGTTTCTCATGATGTACTCTGCATATGTGTGCTAGTCGCTTAATTGTGTCCAACACTTTGCTACCTCATGGACGGTATCCTGCCAGGCTCCTCAGTCCGTGGGATACTCCAGGCAAGAATACTGGAGTGGGTTGCCATTTCCTTCTCCAGGGAATCTTCCTTACCCGGGGATCGAACCCAGGTCTCCTGCATTGCAGGAAGATTCTTTACCATCTGAGCTATATGCAAGTCTTAAGTTCTACACATCAAAATAATAATGATAACATACACAATATTTTGTGGTTTATCAAGGTTTTGTACACATTTTCTCATCTGAACACATTCTCACATTAATCCTGGAAGAAACAGGTGAGGACTGCATTTACTTCTATTAACTCTAGCTTTACACTCAGGTCCTGTTCATATGATAATTCAGTTAATCCTTATGACATCCCCATAGTGGAGGTGGTGATTTTCGCCCCAGTTTACAGATGAGGAAACTGAGGCAAGCCACAAAAAGAAGTGGCAGATCTCAGATTCAAATTCAAGTTTCTGCCCTTATGCTCTTATTTCATCAAATATAAAAAAGTAATCACTGCTCTGCTTCATTTTCTTTAAAAAGTGACTGTAAACTAGGTTAGCTGTTTTTTTTTTTTTTTTTTGGCTATGCTGGATCTTTGTAGCTGCGTAGGCTTTTCTCTGGTTGCAGTGAGAGGGGGCTACAGTCTCTAACCGTGGTGCATGGGCCTAGTCGTTCTGCAGCATATGGGATCTTCCCGGACCAGGGATCAAACTCCTGCGCTGGCGGTGGATTCTTTACTGCTGAGCCACCAGGAAAGCCCTAGAGTAGCTTTTGTAGCCCAGAATCATTCATCTTATCAGAAATGATAAAAATAGCAGTGTACTGGGAATTCCTGATTCTGAAGTAATTATTGTGATAGCAATGTCAACCAGATTTCCATACTTCCTTGGTAGGTACTGGTTTTGCTCCCAGAATTTTTAACAAGAAAAGTTTTTTCTTAGAGATACAGGTGTAAAATATGTAAGCTCCTCAAATAGTCCTCTAAAATTAGAATCTAAAAATGGAACAATAGGGTAATTGATTGCCCCTCACATCCAAGTCAGGCTGGTAGGATTTGGTGGAGGAAGTTATAAATTTTATACACATTAAGAGAGAAGTTTCATTTCCCTTCTATCTGTGATTATTCATCCCTTTCTAAAGCATGATTTTTTCCCTAAGGTTCAGCATTACAAAATCTGTTTCTTCCTAGTAGGTTTGATCACTAGTGTTGATAACCATATGCCCTCCTTATTTGCCATATAGTCTTAGGAGAATTTATAAATGTGGCTTTATAGAATGAGCCCTCCTAGTCAGGAAGAATCTTTACTCTAGTTCCTTAGAGTCAAATTAGACATGCCCAAACTCACTGCTTCCAGAAATTTTGTTGGTTTTCACTGTACCAGATTCACATCCTTAGAATTAACAATACAGATTTCAAAGCTGTGTCTTAAGAAGGTTCTAGATTTGAGAAGAAAACAGAATAAAAAATTCAGTGCCACTATATAGCACAGAGAACTATATTCGATAGCTTGTAATAACCTATAATGAAAAAGAATTTGCATATATGTACGTATAACTGAATCAATTTGCTGTACACCAGAAACTAACATAGCATTGTAAATCAACTATACCTCAATTAAAAAAAAAAAAGCACCATTGTACTGGCACAAAAATAGACAAATGGATCAGTGGAACAGAAGAGAAAGCCCATAAATAAACCCATGCTTCTATGGGAAATTAATCTGTGACAAAGGAGGCAAAAATATACAATGGGGAAAAGATAGCCTCTTCAGTAAATGATGTTCAGAAAACTGAACAGCTACATGCAAAAGAACGAAACTGGACTACTCTTTCACACCATGCACAATGACAAATTCAAAATGGATTAAAGACTTCAATGTAAGACCTGAAACCAGAAAGGTAGAAGAAAACATAGGCAGTATTTTTTGGATCTGTCTCCTCAGGCAAGGAAAACAAAAGCAAAAATAAGCAAGTGGGACTACATCACACTAAAAAGCTTTTGTACAGGGAGGGAAATTATTAACAATATGAAAAGCCACCTACTAAATGGGAGAAGATATTTGCAAACAATTATCCAATAAGCAGTTACTGTCCAAAATATATACAAAGAACTCGTATAAGTCAACATAAATAAAAAGCCCAAAACCCAGTATTAAAATGGGCAGAGTATCTGAAGAGACATTTTTCCAAAGAAGGTATGCAGATGGCCAACAGATACATGAAAAGATGCCCAACAATACTATTCATCAGGGAAATGCAACTCAAAATCACAGTGAGAAATCACCTCACACCTGTCAGAATGACTATTATTAAAAAAAAAAAAAAAACTTCCCAGGTGGTCCAGTGGCTCAGAAAGTGTCCTCCCAATGCAGGGGGCCCAGGTTTGATCCCTGGTCGGGGAACTAGATCCCAGATGCCACAGTTGAGAGTTCCCATGCTGCAACTAAAGATCCCTCATGCTGCAATGATGATGGAATACCCCACGTGCCACAGCGAAGACCCAGTGTAGCCAAATAAATAAACATTTTAAAAATCCAAATAACCAGTGTTGGCTAGGATGTGGAGATAAGGGGACCATCTTGCACCGATGGTGGGAATGAAGAAATTAGCAAAGCCACCAGGGAAAATCAGAAGGGATGTTCTTTTAAAAATTAAAAACAGAACTACCATATGATTCAGGAATTCCATTACTAGCTATTTATCTGAAGAAAATCAAAACGCTAATTCAAAAAGATATATGCACCCCTAGGATCATTGCAGCATTATCGATAATGAGTCAAGATATGGAAGCAACCTAAGTACCCATTAGGAGATGAATGAATAAGAAGATGTGGTATGTATACACAATGGACTATCACTCAGCCATAAAAAATGAAATCCTGCTATTGGTGATGACATGGGTGGACCGAGAGGGTATTATGCTGAGTGAAATAAGCCAGATAGAGAAGGACAAATGCTGTATGATTTCATTTATATGTGGAATTTAAAAAAGAAAACAAATGAACAAACACAGAAAAACAGTTACAGACACAGAGAATAAACAGGTAGTTGCCAGAGGGGAGGAGCTGGGGGGACGAGTGAAATAGGTTAGAGAGATTAAGATGTACAAAATTCTAGTTGCCAAATAAATGAGTCATGGGTACAAAATGTACAGTGTGGGAAATATTGTGAAACACTATGGAATATCTTTGAATGTCAACATATTGTAACTAGACTTATCTTGATGATCAGTTTGAAATGTATAGAAATATTGAGTTACTATGTTGTACAACAGGAACTAACTGGGGTAGGTCAATTATACTCCAAAAACAAACTCATTGAAGAAGAGATCAGATGTGTGGTAACCAGACATGGTGGGTAAGGAGAGGGGCAACTGGAGGAAGCACAAACTTCATCAGGCAAAAAGTACAAACTTCCAGTCATGAGTACTAGGGATGTAGTGTACAACATGATAAATGCAATCAACACAGCTCTGTGTTATATATGAAAGTTGTTAAGATTGTAAATCCTGAGTTCTCACCACAAGAAAAAGTGTTTTTTTTGTATTTCTTTAATTTTATATCTATATGAGATGATGGATGTTCACTAACCGTATTATGATAATCGTTCCATGATGTATATAAGTCAATCCATTACGCTCCACACCTTAAACTTCAACAGCTGTTGTTTAGTCTCTCAGTCGTGTCTGACCCTTTGTGTGACCCCATGGACTGTAGCCTGCGAGGCTCCTCTGTCCCTGGGATTTCCCGGGCAGAATACTGGAGTGGGCTGGCATTTCTTCCTCCAGGGGATCTTCCTGACCCAGGGATCGAACCTGTGTCTCTTGCATTGGCAGGCGGATTCTTTACCACTGAGCCACCAGGGAAGCCCTAAGTTTTAACAGTGCCATGTGTCAATCATATCTCAATAAAACTGGAAGGAAACAAATTCCATATTTATTAGTTGATTTTCTTCAGACTGTGTAATTCTTTTCTTAAACTCAATGCAGTAATTTTTTTTTTTTCCTTAGAGGAAAAGTAGGAGTCCATAACAATCAGTTCAGTCGCTCGGTCGTGTCCAGCTGTTTGCGAACCGCAGCATGCCAGGCCTCACTGTCTATCACCAACTCCCAGAGTTCACACAAACTCATGTCCATTGAGTCGGTGATGCCATCCAACCATCTCATCCTCTGTTGTCCTCTTCTCCTCCTGCCCTCAATCTTTCCCAGCATCAGGGTCTTTTCAAATGAGTAAGTTCTTCATATCAGGTGGCCAAAGGATTGGAGTTTCAGCTTCAACATCAGTCCTTCCAATGAACAACCAGTACTGATCTCCTTTAAGATGGACTGGTTGGATCTCCTTGCAGTCCAAGGGACTCTCAAGAGTCTTCTCCAACACCACAGTTCAAAAGCATCAATTCTTCAGCACTCAGCTTTTTTTATAATCCAACTCTCACATCCATACATGACCACTGGAAAAACCATAGCCTTGACTAGATGGGCCTTTGTTGGCAAAGTAACGTCTCTTTTTAATATGCTGTCTAGGTTGGTCATAACTTTCCTTTATAGCAATAGTTGTAAGTAGTTTTGACTCTGTGGTCCATTTTTTATGCTCTTACTAGTAAGGTATGAAGACTGAAGATGCTATTTAGCTTTCTTTATATTATGTTTACACCACTTCTCCCTATATTAATACTTCTAGCCAACCTCTGTGTTATCAGGTAGGGAACCCTGGTTAAAAGCTAATTTACTTAGAAGCACAAACAGCAATTTGATTTTCAATGCTTTCCCCACTAAGAGTCGTAATGGAAGAGTCCCCCAGCCTTCCTAACTAGATGTGTTATAGAAATGAAGCAGATTTTCAAAACTAAACTCCCAACAGATTCACTTTTTCACTGTGGAATGTAGATATGTACATATTAAGGCCCTGTCAAAACTAGAGCTCATAGCTACTTATATGATTTTCAATAACACTTTCCATGTTAGTAGACATGTGATATGAGTTAGGTCAGGGCTTCCCTGATGGCTCAACGGGTAAAGAAACCACCTGCAATGCAGGAGACACAGAAGACTTGGGTTCGATCTATGGATTGGGAGAATGGCACCCCACTCCAATATTCTTGCCTGAAAAATCCCATGGACAGAGGAGCATGGTGGACTAGAGTCCAAAAGGTCCCAAAGAGTCGGACATGACGGAGCAACTAAGCACGTACAATCAGACTTCCTCTCTCCTGGGCTGCACACAAGTCAAAGTGTTAGACGCTCTGTTAGTTCTGTTAGGTCCCTACCATTTCTGTCCTTTATTGTGCCCACCTGTGCATGAAATGTTCCCTTGGTATCTCTAATTTTCTTGAAGAGATCTCTAGTATTTAGATGCTAGAGTGGATAACCATTCCCTTCTCTAAAGGATCTTCCTGACCCAGGGATCAAAGCCAGGTCTCCAGCATTGCAGGCAGTTTCTTCACCATCTGAGTCACCAGGGAAATCCCAGGCGGCACGCAAAGTGCAGGCATACTGAGATGGACGAGGCTGAAAGCTGATGCTCACCCTCTGACGGTGCCCTGGAAGGAAGGTCCAGAGTGGCTGCTGCTCTGGCTCCTTTCTCTCCCGGGGTCTTCTTAATGAGCTGGGGTCTTAACAATAACCTGATGAAGTCTGACTTTGACTCTGTGAATTGCCCTGATCCTTCAAAAGCCACTCCCACATTTAAGTTAGTTGGTTTCTGTTGCTTAGAACCACAGATCTTTAACTGATTGAGAAACCAAACATAGGCCTCAACACCCATAAAATAAAGTACAAAACTGGAAGGAAGAGTATCAGCTTCTTTCAAGGGCACTGCCTCTTTATTGCTATTCTATATATTTGTGATTAGAAAGTACACTTAGAAATTCAAAAATGTAGGAAGCCTTTGAGCTTTGGTGCAAAATAATGCATTCAGAACATTTCCTGGCTGAACCAAACAGGTTTCTAGTTTGTGTGCTATTTGTAAAGTTCTGCATGCAAATCAACTTATATCTTTCTTAGCAAAAATAATTTTCATGACTTTTAATTTTGACCTCTGGCTATATCCTTCTTGGCATTTTTTGAAGGTGGCACTAAAGAAGAGGTCCTTTTTCCCCAACGCTTAAAATAGTTTTGAGATATAATTAATTTTGTATCTCCATTTTAAATTGTACGATGAGTATTTTTTGTGTATTCACAAGGTTGTGTAACCATCACGACTGTTTTCAGAACATTCTCATCCCTAGAGAAACCCCCTACACATAGGAGTCGCTTCCCATTTTCTCCTCACCCAGCCTCTGGAAACCAGTTTTCTACTTTCTGTCTCCATGGATAGATCTTTCTGGACAGTTCATATATATGGAATCATATAATATGTAGCCTTTTGTGTCTGGATTCTTTTTCTTAAGCCTAATGTTTTCAAGGTTCTTCCAAGAGATCTTCTCTGAGCATAGCTTTTAATCAGGTTATCTCATCAAATACAAAATATATCTCAACAAAAATACATATGTATATACATAATGCTGCCGCTAAGTCTCTTCAGTCATGTCCAACTCTGTGTGACCTCATAGACGGCAGCCCACCAGGCTCCTCCATCCCTGGGATTCTCCAGGCAAGAACACTGGAGTGGGTTGCCATTTCCTTCTCCAATGCACGAAAGTGGAAAGTCAAAGTGAAGTCACTCAGTTGTGTCCAACTCTTAGTGACCCCATGGACTGCAACCTACCAGGCTCCTCCATCCATGGGGTTTTCCAGGCAAGAGTACTGGAGTGGGTTGCCATTGCCTTCTCCAATATACACAATATATATACATATAACATATATAATACATATAATCATAATGTATATACATATGTATCTACCTGCATCTACCTACAGATACATTTATATATATAGGAATCTACTGGGACCCTTTTTCCTTTAAGATCTTATAAGGGCTCATGCTTTTCCACTCTAATGATTTGGTATGAAAGAAAGGAGGGAAGGAAATAATTCTTACAGGAAATACTAAAACAAAAAGCAGGACTTCTTAAGCAGCAATCTGGGGTCAGCCTTTTCTTTCTTTCTTTCTTGTTTAACCCTTTTTTGTTGCCCTTCTTTCTTTCTATCCCTCTTTTTCCCATCTTTATTTTTTTTCTATTTTATTATTTTTTTAATTTTAAAATCTTTAATTCTTACATGCGTTCCCAAACATGAACCCCCTCCCACCTCCCTCCCCATATCATCTCTCTGGGTCATCCCCATGCACCAGCCCCAAGCATGCTGCATCCTGCGTCAGACATAGACTGGCGATTTGATTCTTACATGATAGTATACGTTAGAATGCCATTCTCCCAAATCATCCCACCCTTTCCCTCTCCCTCTGAGTCCAAAAGTCCGTTATACACATCTGTGTCTTTTTTGCTGTCTTGCATACAGGGTCGTCATTGCCATCTTTCTAAATTCCATATATATGTGTTAGTATACTGTATTGGTGTTTTTCTTTCTGGCTTACTTCACTCTGTATAATCGGCTCCAGTTTCATCCATCTCATCAGAACTGATCCAAATGAATTCTTTTTAACGGCTGAGTAATACTCCATTGTGTATATGTACCACAGCTTTCTTATCCATTCATCTGCTGATGGACATCTAGGTTGTTATGTCCTGGCTATTATAAACAGTGCTGTGATGAACATTGGGGTACATGTGTCTCTTTCAATTCTGGTTTCCTCGGTGTGTATGCCCAGCAGTGGGATTGCTGGGTCATAAGGTAGTTCTATTTGCAATTTTTTAAGGAATCTCCACACTGTTCTCCATAGTGGCTGAACTAGTTTGCATTCCCACCAACAGTGTAGGAGGGTTCCCTTTTCTCCACACCCTCTCCAGCATTTATTGCTTGCAGATTTTTGGATCGCAGCCATTCTGACTGGTGTGAAGTGGTACCTCATTGTGGTTTTGATTTGCATTTCTCTAATAATGAGTGATGTTGAGCATCTTTTCATGTGTTTGTTAGCCATCCATATGTCTTCTTTGGAGAAATGTCTATTTAGTTCTTTGGCCCACTTTTTGATTGGGTCGTTTATTTTTCTAGAATTGAGCTGCATAAGTTGCTTGTATATTTTTGAGATTAGTTGTTTGTCAGTTGCTTCATTTGCTATTATTTTCTCCCATTCAGAAGGCTGTCTTTTCACCTTGCTTATATTTTCCTTTGTTGTGCAGAAGCTTTTAATTTTAATTAGATCCCATTTGTTTATTTTTGCTTTTATTTCCAGAATTCTGGGAGGTGGATCATAGAGGATCCTGCTGTGATTTGTGTCTGAGAGTGTTTTGCCTATGCTCTCCTCTAGGAGTTTTATAGTTTCTGGTCTTACATTTAGATCTTTAATCCATTTTGAGTTTATTTTTGTGTATGGTGTTAGAAAGTGATCTAGTTTCATTCTTTTACACGTGGTTGACCAGTTTTCCCAGCACCACTTGTTAAAGAGATTGTCTTTACTCCATTGTATATTCTTGCCTCCTTTGTCAAAGATAAGATGTCCATATGTGTGTGGATTTATCTCTGGGCTTTCTATTTTGTTCCATTGATCTATATGTCTGTCTTTGTGCCAGTACCATACTGTTTTGATGACTGTGGCTTTGTAGTAGAGCCTGAAGTCAGGCAAGTTGATTCCTCCTGTTCCATTCTTCTTTCTCAAGATTGCTTTGGCTATTCAAGGTTTTTTGTATTTCCATACAAATCTTGAAATTATTTGTTCTAGTTCTGTGAAAAATATGGCTGGTAGCTTGATAGGGATTGCATTGAATTTGTAGATTGCTTTGGGTAGTATACTCATTTTCACTATATTGATTCTTCCGATCCATGAACATGGTATATTTCTCCATCTATTAGTGTCCTCTTTGATTTCTTTCATCAGTGTTTTATAGTTTTCTATATATAGGTCTTTAGTTTCGTTAGGTAGATATATTCTTAAGTATTTTATTCTTTTCGTTGCAATGGTGAATGGAATTGTTTCCTTAATTTCTTTTTCTACTTTCTCATTATTAGTGTATAGGAATGCAAGGGATTTCTGTGTGTTGATTTTATATCCTGCAACTTTACTGTATTCATTGATTAGCTCTAGTAATTTTCTGGTGGAGTCTTTAGGGTTTTCTATGTAGAGGATCATGTCATCTGCAAACAGTGAAAGTTTTACTTCTTCTTTTCCAATTTGGATTCCTTTTATTTCTTTTTCTGCTCTGATTGCTGTGGCCAAAACTTCCAGAACTATGTTGAATAGTAGCAGTGAAAGTGGGCACCCTTGTCTTGTTCCTGACTTTAGGGAAATGCTTTCAATTTTTCACCATTGAAGATAATGTTTGCTGTGGGTTTGTCATATATAGCTTTTATTATGTTGAGGTATGTTCCTTCTATTCCTGCTTTCTGGAGAGTTTTTATCATAAATGGATGTTGAATTTTGTCAAAGGCCTTCTCTGCATCTATTGAGATAATCATATGGCTTTTATTTTTCAATTTGTTAATGTGGTGAATTACATTGATTGATTTGCGGATATTGAAGAATCCTTGCATCCCTGGGATAAAGCCCACTTGGTCATGGTGTATGATCTTTTTAATGTGTTGTTGGATTCTGATTGCTAGAATTTTGTTGAGGATTTTTGCATCTATGTTCATCAGTGATATTGGCCTGTAGTTTTCTTTTTTTGTGACATCTTTGTCAGGTTTTGGTATTAGGGTGATGGTGGCCTCATAGAATGAGTTTGGAAGTTTACCTTCCTCTGCAATTTTCTGGAAGAGTTTGAGGAGGATAGGTGTTAGCTCTTCTCGAAATTTTTGGTAGAATTCAGCTGTGAAGCCGTCTGGACCTGGGCTTTTGTTTGCTGGAAGATTTCTGATTACAGTTTCAATTTCCGTGCTTGTGATGGGTCTGTTAAGATTTTCTATTTCTTCCTGGTTCAGTTCTGGAAAATAGTACTTTTCTAAGAATTTGTCCATTTCTTCCACATTGTCCATTTTATTGGCATACAGCTGCTGATAGTAGTCTCTTATGATCCTTTGTATTTCTGTGTTGTCTGTTGTGATCTCTCCATTTTCATTCCTAATTTTATTGATTTGATTTTTCTCTCTCTGCTTCTTGATGAGTCTGGCTAATGGTTTGTCAATTTTATTTATCCTTTCAAAGAACCAGCTTTTGGCTTTGTTGATTTTTGCTATGGTCTCTTTTCCATTTATTTCTGCCCTAATTTTTAAGATTTCTTTCCTTCTACTAACTCTGGGGTTCTCCAATTCTTCCTTTTCTAGTTGCTTTAGTTGTAGAGTTAGGTTATTTATTTGACTTTTTTCTTGTTTCTTGAGGTATGCCTGTATTGCTATGAACTTTCCTCTTAGCACTGCTTTTATAATGTCCCACAGGTTTTGGGTTGTTGTGTTTTCATTTTCATTAGTTTCTATGCATATTTTGATTTCTTTTTG
This sequence comes from Ovis aries, assembly GCF_016772045.2. Lineage (NCBI taxonomy): Eukaryota > Metazoa > Chordata > Mammalia > Artiodactyla > Bovidae > Ovis > Ovis aries. The sequence goes on from NC_056056.1 coordinate 131,498,054, forward strand.
ATTTCTTCTGTGATTTGTTGGTTATTCAGAAGTGTGTTGTTCAACCTCCATATGTTGGAATTTTTAATGGTTTTTCTCCTGTAATTGAGATCTAATCTTAATGCATTATGGTTAGAAAAGATGCTTGGGATGATTTTGATTTTTTTGAATTTATCAAGTTTAGATTTATGGCCCAGGATGTGATCTATCCTGGAGAAGGTTCCATGAGCACTTGAAAAAAGGTGAAATTCATTGTTTTGGGGTGAAATGTCCTATAGATATCAATTAGGTCTAACTGATCTAATGTATCATTTAAAGTTTGCGTTTCTTTGTTAATTTTCTGTTTAGTTGATCTGTTTTTATAAGAACATTGGTCACTCCCCAATATAATACATAGTATTGTCTCTTGCCCCACTAGAATGCTTGTTCCTGAAGAAGGGGAAATTTTTGTCTCTTTGTTAATGACCATATTCCTGGTGTCAAGGACAGTGTCTGGTGCATAGTAGGCACTCATATTTTGGGGGAGGAAAGAATGAAGGAGGTTTAGTGTGAGATGAGACTCTTTAGGTAGCGAGAAGGCACATGACCAAGCAGCCCTGCTCCCTTCTCTGGAGTTTTCCTAGGACTGTGGGCATTATCAGGGCACCAGCTTGCTGGCCATGGGGACTCCATTCCCCCTTCAATCTTCTGACCCCAGGCAGAGTCCCCTTCCCCAGATCCCCTGCCTCCTTCCTATGGCCCTTTCAGATTGTCTCAATAGCCACCTAAAAGTTCTTCCCACTCAGTCTTGTCTCTCTCCAATTCATCAGCGGTATTGGGTCAATAGTGATCTTCCTAAACCATGGATGTATAATTGTGTTGCTCCCTGTTAAAAATACTTCAGTGCTCCTCATTGCTCTTACAAATCAAGTTCGTGCCTCTCTGACTCCCCTTCCTCCTCCTCCCCTTCCTCCTCCTTCCCTTCCTCTTCCTTTTCCCCTTCCTCCTCCTTCCCTTCATGGCTCATGAGGCCGTACATTATTTATAATTTCATCTTTTGCAACTCTTCTCATGCCTTCTTAACCTTATACTTCATGATCCAAATGGATTTTGTATTTGGACTTGTTTCTGAAGTACCTAGAACACCTCCAATGGAGAGGCTCCAAGTCTTGGATGAGAAGTCGGGACTGGTGATGGAGATTTAGGTGTCACTAGCCTACAGCTATCAAGATTGCCAGGAGAACTATCAATAGCCTCAGATATGCAGATGACACCACCCTTACGGCAGGAAGTGAAGAGGAACTAAAAGCCTCTTGATGAAAGTGAAAGAGGAGAGTGAAAAAGTTGGCTTAAAGCTCAACATTCAGAAAACGAAGATCATGGCATCTGGTCCCATCACTTCATGGCAAATAGATGGGGAAAGAGTGGAAACAGTGTCAGACTTTATTTTGGGGGGCTCCAAAATCACTGCAGATGGTGATTGCAGCCATGAAATTAAAACATGCTTACTCCTTGGAAGGAAAATTATGACCAACCTAGATAGCATATTCAAAAGCAGACTTGTTGCTTTGCCAACAAAGGTCCGTCTAGTCAAGGCTATGGTTTTTCTAGTAGTCATGTATGGATGTGAAAGTTGGACTGTGAAGAAAGCTGAGCACCAAAGAATTGGTGCTTTTGAACTGTGGTGTTAGAGAAGACTCTTGAGAATCCCTTGGACTGCAAGGAGATCCAACCAGCCCATTCTAAAGATCAGCCCTGGGATTTCTTTGGAAGAAATGATGTTAAAGCTGAAACTCCAGTACTTTGGCCACCTCATGCGAAGAGTTGACTCATTGGAAAAGACTTTGACGCTGGGAGGGATTGAGGGCAGGAGAAGGGGATGACAGAGGATGAGAAGGCTGGATGGCATCACCGACTCGATGGACATGAGTTTGTGTGAACTCCAGGAGTTGGTGATGGACAGGGAGGCCTGGTGTGCTGCGATTCATGGGGTTGCAAAGAGTTGGACACGACTGAACAACTGAACTGAACTGAACTGAGCCTGCAGAAAGAGTGAAACGTGGGAAAGGGTGAACGTGTCGAGTTCAAAGAGGACTCATGGCAGAACCCTGAGGAGGGCCAGAAACCCAGCAACCTCAACCAGGGATGCGCTTTTAGGTATCTTGACTCCTTCATGATCCAGATCAAAAGATCTAGCTTTCCTGCTTCGCAGTTCATCCTTCCCCTTTCTGGTTTTTAGTGAGGAGACAAAATTCTAAGACCTATGTTCTTTAATTTAGCATAGGCTACAAATTATCACTGAAGCAAGCCCCAGCAGTTCAACCACAAACCCAAGTATTTGACAAGACAAATACTCAGCAAGGCGGTATATCTTAGATGTAAGAAAAATGAGTATGCACACCCTAATTCCTCTGAGTAGGCAGCAGCAAAGATCCCCAAGTGATCCCCGTCTGTCCCCCCAACTGAAGACTTGCAAACAACCCGACATGATTGCAGCCAGCTTGGCCCTGGTTTGCTCCAGTCACTGGCTGTGGTGCTCTCCCATTGCATCCAAGGCCACATGGGCCTGAGGAAGGCCCAGAAAGGTAGTGAGGGACGGGGACAGGGAAAGGGCCATTAACATCGTCTTCACTTTTCACTTGCAGTGCTCTCCTATCAAGTGGAAACCTGGGAGACACGTGATTCGGAACACGAGATCTGTGGAATGTTAAGAGTCAGATCAAAAAGGGGTTCTGCAGCTAAATGACAGAGAATTTGAACAAAATTAAAAGACTTCTTTAAAGGGAAAAAACTGTGAGTATTTACCCATGGGTGGCGCTAGTGGTAAAGAATCCACCTGCCAATGCAGGAGACGTAAGAGACACTGGTTTGATCCCTGGGTCAGGAAGATCCCCTGCAGGAGGGCATGACAATCTACTCCAGTATTCTTGCCTGGAGAATCCCATGGCCAGAGGAGCTTGGTGGGCTACAGTCCATAGGATCACACAGAGTCGGACACGACTAAAGTGACTTAGCACACACACAGCATAAAGTTTATGACTTTTATGACTTGTCATTATGAAGTCAAGTTTCTCAAGCTGTTTGCTATGAAGGGCAAAGAGCTTTCTGGTGATATACAAAGATTCATTGTAATGATTACAAGGACTGTTGATTTGTATCCTTCAGATCATAAATATTTGTAATTGGAAACTGCATTTGCTAAAATAATGTTTGTTTACTTAAAACTATAAACTATATTTGTTCAACAGATTGATTTTTATCCACCAAACTAGATAATTAGCTTCACCAACTTTTTTCTGTAGCATTTCTAGACTCTAATTGGTGCCTGAATAATAATGCTAACTGCTAAGTCACTTCAGTCGTGTCCAACTCTGTGCGACCCCATAGACAGCAGCCCACCAGGCTCCCCCGTCCCTGGGACTCTCCAGGCAAGAACACTGGAGTGGGTCGCCATTTCCTTCTCCAATGCATGAAAGTGAAAAGTGAAAGTTAAGTTGCTCAGTCGTGTCCGACCTCAGCGACCCCATGGACTGCAGCCTTCCAGGCTCCTCCATCCATGGGATTTTCCATTATTATTATTATAGTTAGAAAACGCCAACACCTTTTATCTGGACTTCTACAGACTGGTATTCTAATAAGCCTGGCAACTCAATGATTTCTGAAAATCATAGCAAATGTCAACTTGTCTCCATCACTTATCTGAGAGGAGGTGTCTTTTTCACAAATGTTTGATCATCAAGTGGGACCTCAATAGAAATCCTGACATGGCTTTGTCCTCAGAACATGCATTTTTCTGATGACTGTTTAGAGTTGGAAGAATACCTAATCCAGTCCCCCTTGATTTACAGATAATGAAATTGAGGAGTAAAAAGGTTATCTGTTAGAGGCAGGACCAGGGCTAGAATCAAGTTTTACTGCTTTTCCCCTACTTATCCCCCTCCCCTGTTTTTTCCTGTTATTGTAGTAGAATGTGTGAAAGTGTTAGTCACAGTTATAAATTTTATACACATTAAGAGAGAAGTTTCCTTTCCCTTCTCTCTGTGATTATTCATCCCCTTCTAAAGCATGGAGGGGACAGCCATTCTTGTCTCCAGGGGATCTTCCCAACCCAGAAATCAAACCTGGATCTCCTGCATTGCAGGCATACTCTTTACCATCTGAGCCACCAGAGAAGCCCTGTAGTACAAACTTTACTACTTTACCCACTTTTAAGTGTTCAACTCAGTGACATTAAGCACATTCACAGCATTGTACAACCATCACCATTATCTACCTCCAGAATTTTTTCATCACCCCAAACTGAAACTCTGTACCCTTTAAACAGGAACTTTGCGTTCTCCCTCAGCCTAGGCCCCAGTAACCAATGTTCTATTTTCTGACTATGTATTTAACTGTTCTAGGTACCTCATATAAGTGCAATCATACAGTATTTGTCCTTTTGTGTCTCACTTATTTCACCTAGCCTAATGTCCTTAAGATTCATCCACCTTACCCCATGTATCAGAATTCCATTCTTTTTCAAGGCTGAACAATAATTTATTGTAGACATATACCACATTTTGTTTATTGCTTCATCTTTTGATGGACATTTGGATTGTTTCCACCTTTTGGCATTTGTGAACAATGCTGTTATGAAGCAAATAACTGCCCTGCTTTTAATTCTTTTAGATATATACCTAGAAGGAAAGTTGCTGGGTCATATGATAATTGTGTGTTGAATTTTTGAGAAACCACTATCCTGTTTCCCACAATGTCAGCATCACTTCACATTCCCTCTCCTGATTTTTTCATGTGCAGTAGAAAGAGTATTGAATTGAAAGTTGCCAGTCCAGCCCTAGGTGGCTCGGTGGTAAAGAATCTTCCCATCAATGCAGCAGCCATAGAAGACTTGGGTTCGATCCCTGGGTCAGGTAGATCCCCTGGAGGAGGAAATGGCAGCCCACTCCAGTATTCTTGCCTGGAAAATCCCATGGACAGAGGAGCCTGACGGACTACAGTCCATGGGGTTGCAAAGAATCAGACATGACTGAGCACGCACACACACACACACACACACACGCACACATGCCTACAGTCCAACCTCAGCATTGATTTGCTGTGTAATCTCAGCTGAGCCACTCCACCACTCAAACTCATTTTGCCCAGTCAGAAAGAGCCAAACCACATTTGGCTCTCTGACCCCACAGAACCATTACAAGAATTCAACAAAATGAGATACAAAGACTGCTTTATAAACTAAAAGAAATGTTATTCAGTGGAAGTTGTTATTAGTTGTTTGTGCTAAATTGGAGTCAAATCCAAAGTCAAAAGAGAAAACTATGAGGTATTAGGAAGGAAAGGGCTCATTAAAGAAATCTGATATCCAACAAAGACTTCGATCTAAAGATCTTTTTTTTTTTTTTTTTTTTTTTCACAAACCTAGGCAGTTTGACCCTAAACAAAGAACACCATGTCTCAGTGCAAGTGCAAAGTTACAGCCAGCTTGGGAGAAGCTGAGAAAAGAGAAAATCAGCTCTTCAGAAAGCAGCAGTGGGTCACTCAGCTATTTGAGTCTGAAGCTTTGGAAGTCAAGTTTTATCAGAAGAATTCAGAACTGTGTTTACAATTCTCTGTAAACATATCATTCCTAGGACAATGCGGCTGATTCCTTTTGACTGATGATAAGGGTTGCTGAAGTATATCCAACAGATTTCTTTGTCTGAACTTAAACGTCAGGCTTAGTTTTACTCACATTGATTAAACAGCCTTCTGTAAATAGGAAGTGTTCAAAGTGGCCAAGACGGTGGGATAGGAAGACTCCAAATAGGAAATGAAAGCTACATGCTAGCTTTATAAAAAATTTAGAGATGCCATTGTGATTTGGGATCCTAAAATATTAAATTTACTCTTTCACCAAAAATTGGCGGTACAAATACTGATTTTGTAGCTACTCTAAAGAATGTATCAAAAATAAGAAGAGTAGAATCCCTGCCCTAAAGTGATTAAAGTCAGAATTAAGGATCTCAAGAGGTTAATACAGTGTTGATCAACTTTATAACTAATGACACAAGAGAATTATTTTCACTCTTATTTACATATACTAACATTATTGTACATAAAGAGCATCCCCTTTAAAATTTGTTTTTTGTTTTAAACACATTTAAACTTCTTTTGCCAGCTCTTTCCTGTACCCATCCTGAATAGTATTCCATTTTTAAGAACAATGAAGGCCTAGGATATTCTTATGATGTGACGCTAGGCTACTCAACTATTCAATGGAAGAGGGTGGGAATTCCCTAGTGGTCCAATGGTTAGGTCACAGTGCTTTTACTGATTGGTCCTGTCCCTGGTCGGGGAACTAAGATCCTACAAGCTGCATGGTGTGGCAAAAAAAAAAAAAAAAAAAAGGTTATTGGGCCTAGAGAGTGTCTGATTAGATTGGCCAGGAAAGAGAGAAGCCCTATGGTAGTGGGGATACGGCTCAGAGGCAGAGCATTTGACTGAAAAGCTCTTCAGTAGAGACAGGAATGCAAAAGCAGTGCTTTCTGAATCTGGCACTAAGGAGGGAGAAGGAGATGGTCAGGATGATAAGGTTGAGATGAGGCTGAAGCACAGGGAAAGAAGGCAAATACCAGGAAGAAAAATAGCTGCCACAAGAAATGCGGTCAAAGAAACGAAAGAGGGTACCTTCTTAGAGTAGGAATTGCTTCTGAGATAACCCCTAAAAATTACATTCTAGCCTCTCAAAACGAAAGCTCACTGCTTTGCAAGGCTGTGCATTCCAACATTATCAGACAGCTTTAATTTTTCTAATGTACTTCTTTAAATCATTTAATAGCCATCAGTAAAAGATATATTAAGTAATAAGTCATGGTACAGCCATATATTGGAATATTATTCAACCAACATAAACGATGTTGTTGTAAAAGAATGTAGAAACAATACTTGGTGATATGGGGAAATACTTGTAATATTTCCTAATATTAGCACCGCCTGAGCAGCGCTGGAGCAGCAGGCAGTGGAGAGGAGATACCCCACGTCCAAGGTCAGGAGCAGTGGCTGCACTTTGCTGGACTGGTCATGTGGAGATACCCCATGTCCAAGGTCAGAGAAACCCCAGTAAGATGGTAGGCACAGGAGCGGCTGTGAGGAGATATACCACAACTAAGGGCAAAGGAGAAGCCCCAGCAAGATGGTAGGAGGAGTGAATGTTTAGAATCAAACCCCATTCCTACCAGAGATGCTCAGAGGGCTCAAACAAACCTTGAGCGCACAAGGATGCAGGGACCCCACAGAGACTGAGAGAGAAATGTGTTTGAGCGTCTCCTGTGGAGGTGCCAGTTGGTGGTGGTATGCCACAGGGACAGAGGCTCTGAGTGCAGCTGTCTTGGGTATGGCATAAGCCCTCTTGGAGGAGGTGGGCATTAACCCCACCATAGAGATGCCAGAACTTACACAGGACTGGGAAATAGACTCTCGAAGGGCACAACAGAACCTTGTGCACCAGGACCCAGAAGAAAGGAGCAATGACCCCACATGAGACTGCCCTGGACTTGCGTGTGGGTGTCCTGGAGTCTCCAGAGGAGGCATGGGTCACTGGTGGCCTGCTGCAGGGTTGGGGGCACTGAGTGTAGCAGTGCGTGCATGGGATCTTTTGAGCGAGGTCACCATTATCTTCATCACCTCCACCACAGTTTGGCCCCAGGTAAATAACACGGAGGGAACACAGCTCCACCCATCAACAGAAAATTGTAGTAATGATTTACTGAGCATGGCCCTGCCCATCAGAACAAGACCCAGTTTCCCCCTCAGTCAGTCTCTCCCATCAGGAAGCTTCCATAAGCCTCTTATCCTTCTCCATCAGAGGGCAGACAGACTGAAAACCACAATCACAGAAAACTAACCAATCTAATCACATGGACCACAGCCTTGTCTAACTCAGTGAAACTATGAGCCATGCTGTGTAAGGCCACCCAAGACAGACCGGTCATGGTGGAGATTTCTGACAAAATGTGGTCCATTGAAGAAGGGAATGGCAAACAACTTCAATATTCTTGTCTTGATAACCCCATGAACAGTATGAAAAGGCAAAAAGATAGGATACTGAAAGGGGAACTCCCCAGGTTGGTAGGTGCCCAATATGCTACCAGAGATCAGTGGAGAAATAACTCCAGAAAGAATGAAGAGACAGAGCCAAAGCAAAAACAACACCCAGTTGTGGATGTGACCAGTGATGGAAGCAAGCTCTGACACTGTGAAGAGCAATATTGCATAGGAACCTGAAATGTTATGTCCATGAATCAAGGCAAATTCGAAGTGGTCAAACAGGAGATGGCAAGAGTGAACGTCAACATCTTAGGAATCAGTGAATTAAAATGGACTGGAATGGGTGAATTTAACCCAGATGACCATTGTATCTACTCCTGTGGGCAAGAATCCCTTAGAAGAAATGGAGTAGCCATCATAGTCAACAAAAGAGTCTGAAATGCAGTACTTGGATGCAATCTCAAAAACGACAGAATGATCTCTGTTCGTTTCCAAGGCAAACCATTCAATATCACAATAATCCAAGTCTATGCCCTGACCTGGTGACTCAGACGGTAAAGCATCTGTCTACAATGCAGGAGACCCGGGTTTGAGCCCTGGTTTGGGAAGATCCCCTGGAGAAGGAAATTGCAATCCACTCCAGTACTATTGCCTGGAAAATCCCATGGACAGAGGAGCCTGGTAGGCTACAGTCTATGGGGTCACAAAGAGTCGGACACGACTGTGCGACTTCACTTTCACACGCCCTGACCAGGAATGCTGAAGAAGCTGAAATTGCACGGCTCTATGAAGACCTACTAGACCTTCTAGAACTAACACCCAAAAAAGATGTCCTTTCATCCCAGGGGACTGGAATGCAAAAGTAGGAAGTCAAGAAACACCTGGAGTAACAGGCAAATTTGGCCTTGGAGTACAGAACAAGGCAGGGCAAAGGCTAATAGAGTTCTGCCAAGAGAATGCACTGGTCTTACAAACACCCTCTTAGAACAACAAAAGAGAAGATTCTACACATGTACATCATCAGACGGTCAACACCAAAATCAGACTGATTATATTTTTTGCAGTCAAAGATGGAGAAGCTCTACACAGTCAGCAAAAAGAAGACCAGGAGTTGACTATGGCTCAGATCATGAACTCCTTATTGCCAAATTCAGACTTCAGTTGAAGAAAGTAGGGAAAACCACTAGACCATTCAAGTATGACCTAAATCAAATCCCTTATGAATATACAGTGGAAGTGAGAAACAGATTTAAGGGTCTAGATCTGATAGACAGAATGCCTGATGAACTATGGATGGAGGTTCGTGACATTGTACAGGAGACAGGGATCAAGACCATCCCCAAGAAAAAGAAATGCAAAAAAGCAAAATGGCTGTCTGAGGAGGCCTTCCAAATAACTGTGAAAAGAACAGAAGCAAAAAGCAAAGGAGAAAAGGACAGATATTCCCATTTGAATGCAGAGTTCCAAAGAACATCAAGGAGAGATAAGAAAGCCTTCCTCAGTGATCTGTGCCAAGAAATAGAGGAAAACAATAGAATGGGAAAGGCTAGAGATCTCTTCAAGAAAATTAGAGATACCAAGGGAACATTTCATACAAAGATGGGCTCAATAAAGGACAGGAATTGTATACACCTAACAGAACCAGAAGATATTAAGAAGAGGTGGCAAGAATATACAAAACTGTACAAAAAATATCTTTATGACCCAGATAATCATGGTGGTGTGATCACTCACTTAGAGCCAGATGTCCTGGAATGTGAAGTCAAGTGGGCCTTAGGAAGCATCACTACAAACCAAGCTAGTGGAGGTTATGGAATTCCAGTTGAGCTATTTCAAATCCTAAAAGATGATACTGTGAAAGTGCTGCACTCAATATGCCAGCAAATTTGGAAAACTCAGCAGTGGCCACAGGACTAGAAAAGGTCAGTATTCATTCCAATCCTTAAGAAAGTCAATGCCTAAGAATGCTCAAATTATTGCACAATTGCACTCATCTCACATGCTAGTAAAATAATGCTCAAAATTCTCCAAGCCAGGCTTCAACAGTATGTGAACCATGAACTTCCAAATGTTTAAGCTGGATTTAGAAAAGGCAGAGGAACCAGAGATCAAATTGCCAACATCTGTTGGATCATTGAAAAAACAAGAGAGTTTCAGAAAAACATCTATTAGGATCTTGAAGAGATCTCCAGTATTTCCCATTCTATTGTTTTCCTGTATTTCTTGGCACTGATCACTGAGGAAGGCTTTCTATCTCTCCTTGCTGTCCTTTGGAACTCTGCATTCAAATGGGAATATCTGTCCTTTTCTCTTTTCCCTTTTGTTTCTCTTCTTTTCAAGGCTATTTGTAAGGTCTTTTCAGACAACCATTTTGCCTTTTTGCATTTCTTTTTCTTGGGGATAGTCTTGATTCCTGACTCCTGTACAATGTCATGAACCTCCATCTGTAGTTCTTTAGGCACTATGTCTATCAGATCTAATACCTTGAATCTATTTGTCACTTCCACAATCCCTGGTAGCTTAGACGGCAAAGCGTCTGCCTACTTTGTGGGAGACCTAGGTTCAATCCCTGGGTTGGGAAGATCCCCTGGAGAAGGAAATGGCAACCCACTCCAGTACTGTTGCCAGGAAAATCCCATGGATGGAGGAGCCTAGTAAGCTACAGTCCATGGGTCACAAAGTGTTGGACATGACTGAGTGACTTCACTTTCACTTTCACTGTATAATCATAAGGGATTAGATTTAGGTCATACCTGAATGGTCTAGTGGTTTTCCCTAATTTCTTCAGTTTAAGTCTGAATTTGGCAATAAGGAGTTCACAATCCGAGCTACAGTCAGTTCCTGGTCTTGTTTTTGCTGATTTTATAGAGATTCTCCATAGCTGCAAAAAATGTAATCAATCTGATTGGTCATGTCCATGTGTAGAGTCTTGTGTTGTTGTAAGAGGGTGTTTGCTATGACCAGTGCGTTCTCTTGGCAGATCTCTGTTAGTCTTTGAACTGCTTCATTTTGTAGTCCAATGCCAAATTTGCCTGTTACTCCAGGTATTTCTTGACTTCCGACTTTTGCATTCCAGTCCCCTGTGATAAAAAGGACATCTTTTTTGGGTGTTAGTTCTAGAAGGTCTTGTAGGTCTTCATAGAACCGTTCAACTTCAGCTAATTCAGCATTACTAGTTGGGGCACAGACTTGGATTGTTGTGATATCGAATGGTTTGCCTTGGAAACGAACAGAGATCATTCTGTCATTTTTGAGACTGCATCCAAGTACTGCATTTCGGACTCTTTTGTTGACCATGATGGCTACTCCATTTCTTCTAAGGGATTCCTGCCCACAGTCGTAGATATAATGGTCATCTGGGTTAAATTCACCCATTCCAGTCCATTTTAGTTCACTGATTCTTAAAATGTCAATGTTCACTCTTGCCATCTCCTGTTTGACCCACTTCCAATTTGCCTTGATTCATGGACCTGACATTCCAGGTTCCCATGCAATACTTTCTTTACAACATCAGATTTTACTTCCATTACCAGTCACCTCCACAACTGGGTGTTCTTTTTGCTTTGGTTCTGTCTCTTCATTCTTTCTGGAGTTATTTCTCCACTGATCTCTAGTAGCATATTGAGCACCTACCGACCTGGGGAGTTCATCTTCCAGTGTCATACCATTTTGCCTTTTCATACTGTTCATGGGAGTCTCAAGGCAAGAAGACTGAAGTGGATTGCCATTCCTTTCTCCAGTGGACCACGTTTTTTCAGAACTGTTCACTGTGACCTGTCCGTCTTGGGTGGCCCTTCCTGGCATGGCTCATACTTTCATTGAGTTAGACAAGGCTGTGGTCCATGTGATCAGTTTGGTTAATTTTCTGTGATTGTGTGATAAAACATAAATGTGTTGACTTAGTACAAACAGATGGGACGAAATAGTATTGAATAATGCAAAGTTTAAAAAATCTGAAATACGTTTTGTGGTATAATTTCTATTTTAGTCATTCAACCTGACAAAAAAGAATTTGGAACAGAATCCTACATTAACATTACTCTATTGTCTACTATATAATGAAGAGTCTCAATATTTTTGGATCATGAACCTCCCCATTTTGGGGAGTGCGAACGGAGAGCAAACATTTACTAACCAACTCTTTTCTTTTTTAATTTAGTCTTTCTCTTTAATCACTCATGCATTGGCAGGAAGGTTCTTTACCACTGAGTCACTTGGGAAGCCTGCCCATGTAGTATTAGTATATCTATATGTGCTCTACTTTAAACATTTTTAATCTATGATCAGTCCTGTGTGTTAACTGGAAGGACTGATGCTGAAGCTGAAACTCCAATACTTTGGCCACCTCATGCAAAGAGTTGACTCATTGGAAAAGACCCTGATGCTGGGATGGATTGGGAGCAGAAGGAGAAGGGGATGACAAAGGATGAGATGGTTGGATGGCATCACCGACACAATGGACATGAGTTTGGGTAAACTCCGGGAGTTGGTGATGGACAGGGAGGCCTGGCGTGCTGCAATTCATGGGGTCGCAAAGAGTTGGACACGACTGACTGACTGAACTGAACTGAACTGAATCTATGTTACTAGAAGAATAGGCCCACTAAAGTATTAATAGGTAATATAGATTTACAATAATATAAAACTAACTCAGAATTAACTTTCTTAAAGATTATAAATTGGCAAGAAGTAGTAAATAAATTGTATTTGACATTAAAAATTTTTTAAATTGAAAGATAATGGTGTTACAGAATTCTGTTGTTGTCTATCAAACCTCAACATGAATCAGCCATAGGTACACACATATCCCCTCCCTCCTGAACCTCCCTCCCACCTCCTCCTCCATCCCACCCTCCAAGTTGACACAGAGCCCGTTTGAGTTTCCTGAGCCATACATCAAATTCTCATTGGCTATCTATTTTACATATGGTAATGTAAGTTTCCATGTTACTCTTTCCATACATCTCACCTTCTCTTCCCCTCTCTCCATGTCCATAAGTCTATTCTTTATGGATGTTTTTCCATTGCTGCTCTGTAAATAAATTCTTCAGTTTCGTTTTTCTAGATATTGTATATATGTGTTAGAATATGATATTTATCTTTCTCTTTCTGACTTCACTCTGTATAATAGGTTCTAGGTTCATCCACCTCACTAGAACTAACCCAAATGCATTCATTTTTTATGGATGAGTAATATTCTATTGTGTATATGTACCACAACTTCTTTATCCATTCATCTGTCGTTGGACATCTAGGTTGCTTTCATAGTCTAGCTATTGTAAATAGTGCTGCAATATACAATGGGATACATGTGTCTTTTTCAGTTTTGGTTTCCTCAGGGTATATGCCTAGGAGTGGGATTGCTGGGTCACATGGTGGTTTTATTCCTAGTTTTTTAAGGAATCTCCACACTGTCTTCCATAGTGGTTGTATCAATTTACATTCCCACCAACAGTACAAGAGCATTCATTTTTCTCCACACCCTCTCCAGCATTTATTGTCTGTAAACTTTTTGATGATGGCCATTCTGACCAGTGTGAGATGATAGCTCATTGTAGTTTTGATTTGCATTTCTGTAATAATGAGTGATGTTGAGCATCTTTTCATGTGTTTGTTAGCCATCTGTATGTCTTCTTTGGAGAAATGTCTGTTTAGGTCTTTTCCCCACTTTTTTGATTGAGTTGTTTTTCTGGTATTGATTTGTATGAGTTGCTTGTGTATTTTGGAAATTAATCCTTTTGTCAGTTTTTTCATTTGCTATTATTTTCTCCCATTCTGAGGGTTATATTTTCACCTTGTTTATAGTGTACTTTGCTGTGCAAAAGCTTTTAAGTTTAATCAGGTCCCACTTGTTTACTTTTGTTTTTATTTCCATTAGTCCAGGAGGTGGGTCATAGAGAATCTTGCTATGATTTATGTCATCAAATGTTCTGCCTGTGTTTGCCTGTAAGAGTTTTATAGTTTCTGGTCTTACCTTTAGGTCTTTAATCTTTTTTGAGTTTATCTTTGTGTATGGTGTTAGGAAGTGGTCTAATTTCATTCTTTTATATGTAGCTGTCCAGTTTTCCCAGCACCATTTATTGAAGAGGCTGTCTTTGTCCCATTGTATATTCTTGCCTCCTTTGTCAAAAGTAAGGCACCCACAGGTGCATGGGTTTATTTCTGGGCTTTCTATCTTGTTCCATTGGTCTATGTTTCTGTTTTTGTGCTAGTACCATACTGTCTTGATGACTGTAGCTTTGTAGTATAATCTGAAGTCAGGAAATTTGATTCCTCCACTTCCATTCTTCTTTCTCAAGACTGCTTTGCCTATTTGGGGTCTTCTGTGTTTCCATATGAATTGTGAAATTTTTTTGTTCTAGTTCAGTGACAAATGCCATTGGTAATTTGATAGGGATCGCATTGAATCTGTAGATTGCATTTGGTAGTATAGTCATTTTCACAATATTGATTCTCCCTACCCAGGAACATGGAATATCTCTCCATCCATTTATGTCACCTTTTATTTCTTTCATTAGTGTCTTACAATGTTCTGTGTACAGTTCTTTTGTCTCCTTAGGTAAGTTTATTCCTAGATATTTAATTCTTTTTGTTGAAATGTGCATGGGATTGATTCCTTAATTTCTCTTTCTGATTTTTCATTGTTATTATATAGAAATGCAAGTGATTTCTATGTATTGATTTTGTATCCTGCAACTTTGCTAAATTCACTGATTAGCTCTACTAATTTTCTGATACTATCTTTAGGGTTTTCTATGTACAGTATCATGTCATCTGCAAACAGTGAGAGCTTTACTTCTTCTTTTCCAATCTGTGTTCTTTTATTTCTTTTTCTTCTCTGATTGCCATAGCTAGGACTTCCAGAACTACGTTGAATAATAGTGGTGAGAGTGGACACCCTTGTTCCTGATCTTAGGGGAAATGCTTTCAGTTTTTCACCATTGACAATAATGTTTTCTATAGGCTTATCATATATGGCCTTTACTATGTTGAGGTAGTGTCCCTCTGTGCCCATTTTTTGAAGAGTTTCAATCATAAATGGGTGCTGAATTTTGTTAAAGGCTTTTTCTGCATCTATTGAGATTCATGTGGTTTTTATCTTTCAATTTATTAATACTGGGTATCACATTGATTGATTTGTGTATGTTGAAGAATCCTTACATTCCTGGAATACACCTAACTTGATCATGGTGTATGAGCTTTATGATGTGTTGCTGAAATCTGTTTGCTAAACTTTGGTTGAGGATTTTTGCATCTATGATGATCAATGATATTGGCCTGTAGTTTTCCTTTTTTTGGGTTGTCTTGGTTTTGATATCAGAGTGACAATGGCCTCGTAGAATGAGTTTGGAAGTGTTCCTTCCTCTGCAAGTTTTTTAAAGAGTTTTAGAAGGGTAGGCATTAGTTCTTCTCGAAATGTCTAATAGAATTCTCCTGTGAAGCCATCTGGTCCTGGGCTTTTGTATTTTGGGAGATTTTTAATCACAGTTTTGATTTCTGTGCTTGTAATTGGGTTGTTCATAATTTCTATTTCTTCCTGATTCAGTCTTGGAAGATTGAATTTTTTTAAGAACCTGTCCATTTCTTCCAGGTTATCCATTTTATTGCCATATTTATTACTCATCATAGTCTATTATAATCCTTTGTATTGCTGCATTGTCTGTTGTAACGTCTCCGTTTTCATTTCTAATTTTGTTGATTGGATTCCTCTTTTTTTCTTGATAAGTCTGGGTAAAGGTTTGTTAATTTTGTTTATTTTCTCAAAGAACCAGCTTAAGTTTTATTAATCTTTACTATTGTTCCTTTTATCTCTTTTTCATTTATTTCTGCTTGGATCTTTATGATTTATTTCCTTCTACTAATTTTGGGGTTTTTTTTGTTCTTCTTTTCCCAGTTGTTTTAGGTGTAAAGTTAGGTTGTCTATTGGATGTTTTTCTTGTTTCTTGAGGTAGGATTGTATTACTATAAACTTCCCTCTTAGAACTGCTTTTGCTACATCCCATAGGTTTTGAGTTGTGTTTTCATTGTCATTTGTTTCCAGGAATTTTTTGTTTCCCTTTTGATTTTTTTCAGTAACCTGTTCATTATTTAGAAATGTGTTGTTTAATCTCCATGTGTTTGTGTTTCTTACAGTTTTTTTTTTTCTTATAATTGCTATCTAGTCTCTATCCTCGTGGTCAGAGAAGATGCTTGATATGATTTCAGTTTTCTTAAATTTACTGAGGTTTGATTTGTGACCCAAGATTTGGTCTATCCTGGAGAATGTTCCATGTGCACTTGAGAAGAAGGTATATTCCTCTGCATTTGGATGGAATATCCGGAAGATTTCAGTGAGAGCCATCTCATCTAATGTATCATTTAAGACTTGTGTTTCCTTATTAATTTTCTGTTTTGATAACCTGTCCATTGGTGTGAGTGGGGTGTTAAAGTCTCATATTGTTATTGTGTTACTGTCAATTTCTCCTTCTATGTCTGTTAGTGTTTGTCTTATGTATTGAGGTGCTCCCTTGTTGGGTGCATAGATATTTACAATTGTAATGCCTTCCTCTTGGATTGATCCCTTGATCATTATGTAGTGTCCTTCCTTATCTCTTGTAATCTTCTTTATTTTAAGATTTATTTTGTCTGATATGAGGATTGCTACTCCAGCTTTCTTTTGCTTTCCATTTACATGGAATATATTTTTCCATCCTCTCACTTTTAGTCTATATGTGTCTTTAGGTCTGAAGTGGGTTTCTTTTTTTAATATAAATTTATTTATTTTAATTGGAGGCTAATTACTTTACAATATTGTATTGGTTTTGCCATACATTGACTTGAATCCACCATGGGTATACATGTGTTCCCCATCCTGAACCCCTCTTCCACCTCCCTCCCCAAAGTGGGTTTCTTGTAGACAGCATATATATGGGTCTTGTTTTTGTATCCATTCAACCAGTCTGTCTTTTAGTTGGAGCATTTAATCCATTAACATTTAAAGTAATTATTGACATATATGTTCCTATTGCCATTTTCTTAATTGTTTGGGGTTGATTTTGTAGATCTTTTTTCTTCTTTTGTATTTCTTGACTATATAAGTCCCTTTAACATTTGTTGTAAAGCTGGCTTGGTGGTACTGAATTCTCTTAACTTTTGCTTGTCTGTAAAGCTTTTTATTTCTCCATCAGTTTTGAATGAGATCCTTGCTGGGTACAGTAATCTTGGTTGTAGATTTTCCCCTTTCAGTGCTTTAAATATATCCTGCCATTCCCTTCTGACCTGCAGAGTTTCTGCTGAAAGATCAGCTGTTAAACATATGGGGTTTCCCTTGTATGTTACTTGTTTCTTCTCCCTTGCTGCTTTTAATATTCTTTTGTGTTTGGTCTTTGTTAGTTTGATTAGTATGTGTATTGGCGTGTTTCTCCTTGGGTTTATCCTGTATGGGACTCTTTGTGCCTCTTGGGACTTGATTGACTATTTCCTTTTCCATGTTGGGGATATTTCCAACTATAATCTCTTCAAAATTTTTCTCATACTCTTTCTTTTTTCTCTTCTTCTTCTGGAACCCCTATAATTTGAATGTTGGTGCATTTGATATTGTCCCAGAGGTCTCTGAGATTGTCCTCAGGTCTTCTCATTCTTTTTACTTTATTCTGCTCTTCAGAAGTTATTTCCACCACTTTATCTTTCAGCTCACTGATTTGTTCTTCTGCTTCAGATATTCTGCTATTGATTCCTTCTAGAGTATTTTTAATTTCAGTAATTGTGTTGTTTGTCGCTGTATGTTTAGCCTTTAATTCTTCTAAGTCTTTGTTAATTGATGCTTGCATTTTCTCCATTTTGTTTTCAAGGTTTTTTTTTTTTTTTAAATCATCTTTGCTATCATTATTCTGAATTCTTTTTCAGGGAGTTTGCTTATTTTGTCTTCATTTATTTGGACCTCTGTTTCTAGTTTGTTCCTTCATTTGTGTAGTATTTCTCTACCTTTTAATTATTTTTTTCTTTAACTTATTGTGTTTGAGGTCTCCTTTTCCCAGGCTTCAAGGTTGAATTCTTTCTTCCTTTTGGTTTCTGCCCTCCTACTGTTGGTCCAGAGGTTTGTGTAGACTTTGTATAGGGTGAAATTTGTGCTGAGTTTTTATTGTTGTTGTTGTTGTGTTGTTTTGTCTATTTGTTTGTTTTTCCTCTGATGGGCAAGGCTGAGTGAGGTGGTAATCCTGTCTGCTGGTGACTGGGTTTGTCTTTTTGTTTTGTTTGTTATTTAGATGAGGTGTCCTGCACAGGGTGCTACTGGTGGTTGGGTGATGCGGGTCTTGTATTCAAGTGGTTTCCTTTGTGTGAGTTCTCACTATGTGATACCCCCTAGGGTTAGTTCTCTGGTAGTCTAGGGTCTTGGAATCAGTGCTCCCACTCCAAAGGTCAGGGCTTGATCCCTGGGCAGGAACAAAGATTCCACAAGTGGTTTGTTATGGCATTAAGTAAGATTAAAACAAATACCCAAAAATGAGAAACCAAAAGTGAACCCCAGACAAATGGCAGTTACAAAATCAGGCAAATAATAATTAAAGTAATGGAATATACACATAACATATATACCCCTGAGCAAAGTCAAAACTGTCCAACAAAAATAAAGTACAATAGATTGACCTGGTGAACAAAGGAAATAAAAATTATATTTACCAGTTAAGAACAAAACTAACTAAAGCACAAACTGGAAAAACAAAACTAAAGCAAGGTGCCAAGTGGAGAGTAGAGCAATTAAAACAAAACTAACACATATGTTGAGAGGAAAGAAAAAAAGAAAAGAAAGAAAGAATAGATATATGGAGTGAAATAGAGGTAGATGAAGAAGATTTATATACATCAAAGATTAACTTCAAGGGGAAAATACCATTAGGAAAGGCAAGCAAAGGAATAAATGTATAAAAAATATAATAGGTTTAAAAATTAAAATAATAAAAAAGAAAAAAAAAAAGGAAGAAGAAAGAAAAAAGGAAAACGCTACAGAACTGCAAAAGCCCAATGCAGAAGCAGAGGTTTATAACAACAATAAAATGTGAGACTTCATATACATGTACACACATAAGCAAAATGAAAACTGTTCAACAAAAATAAAGTACAATAGATTGACCCAGCGAACAAAGGAAACCAAAAATTATATCTACCAGTTAAGAACAAAACTAACTAAAGCAGAAACTGGAAAACAAAACTAAATCAAGGTGCCAATTGGGGAATAAAGCTATGAAAATAAAACTAACACATATGTTGAGAGGAAAGAAAAGAAAGAAAGAATAGATATGCAAAGTTAAATAGACGTAGATGAAGAAGATTTATATACATTAAAGATTAACTGGAAGGGAAAAGAACAGTAGGAAAAGCAAACAAAGGAATGAATGTATAAAATAATACTAGGTTTAAAAAATTAAAATTAAAAAAGAGAAAAGGAAAACTCCACGTAACTGCAAAAGCCCAACGTAGAGGCAGAGGTTTATAACAACAATAAAAAATGCGACTGAGGAGAGAAAACAAACAGCTCAAAAGCTTAATTAGATTTCATAGTGCCAATAAAATTGAAAACTACAATAGAGGGGGGAAAAAAGAAAAGAAAAGTCAAAAGAATCTACTGTGCTTAGTCGCTCAGTTGTGTCCAACTCTTTGTGACCCCTAAACAAGTCAAACCATAAGAATAATAAATGTTTTTCTCGAGTCACTGCTGTCAGAGTCCAGCCTCGCTGGGAGTCACAGTCCGCCTCACCTCCCTAGGATGCCCTCCAACACTGTGCTGATCTCTGGACCTGCTGTGGGGGCAGCTCAGGTTCTAATCTGGTCCTATGCCTTGAGTGTTCTTGCTTCCAATGTCCACAGCCGTCAGAACTAGTGCGTTTTCTTTTGAGGGAGTTCTCAATGGCCTTTTACATATTCCATAGACACAGAGTCTGCCTAGTTGATCGTGTGGATTTAATCTGCAGCTTGTACAGCTGGTGGGAGGGTTTTGGGTCTTCTTCCTGAGCCACACTGCCCCTGGGTTTCAATTGTGGTTTTATTTCCACCTCTGCATGTGGGTTGTCCACTGGGGTTTGCTCTTGAGGCTGCCCTGGAGGACTTGGTTTGGCCCCTGTGAGGGCCAGGTGTAGAGATGGTGCAGCTGCTTGGGTCGCAGGGGTTCTGGCAGCACCAGGTACTCAGGGGAGTTGGTGGCTAGGGCAGCAGGAAATACAGTGCTTTAGAAGGATATGGCAAGCAGTATTGGCCAATATGCTCCTGCACTTTTGCCTGGAGAACCCCCCTCCCTGACAGAGAAGCCTGGCAGGCCACAGTCTACAGGGTCAGACACAACTGAAGCGACCCTGCATGCATAGATGCAAGACTTTTTGTTGCCTCTGGCAGCTCTGCCCCAGTGAGAGTTGAGCGTGAAGGTGGCACAGCTGCTTGGCTTGCGGGGACCCTGGGCGGTGCCAAGTGTGCAGGGACATGGACTGCCTCTGCCGCAGGAGTTATGGCCTTTTCAGACTATTTTTTCAAGCCTCTTATAGCTGGCGATCAGAAAGCCTCTTGGGCCAGTTTTTCCCCATAGCCTTACCCATTTAGGCACTTAGAGGCCTCACTTGCCTGGGGTCCTTCTCTGTTGTTCAATGCCTCAGGCACTTAAAGGGGCACCCTGGGTGGGGTCCTACTCTGTAGTTCAGTGCATCAGGAGTTTGATGGGCGAGCCTCTCTATTGTTCCCTGATGGCTCAGATGATAAAAGCGTCTGCCTACAATGCAGGAGACCTGGGTTCGATTCCTGGGTTGGAAAGATCCCCTGGAGAAGGAAATGGCACCCTACTCCAGTATTCTTGCCTGGAAAATTCCATGGACAGAGGAGCCTGGTAGGCTGCAGTCCATGGGGTTCTGGTGTTCTGCATGCAGCTCTGTGTCTGAAGATGTATTCCTGATGCATCTATGGAGAGAGATGTACTCCACATCCACCTACTCCTCTGCCTTGTTTCTTCAGATCAACCCTTTTAAAGACTCCTGAAGCTGGCACTCAACTCACTTCCTGTGTTGTCCTTTTAAAATGAGCATGTGACCGGTTCCACCATTCCCTCCACCGCATTATCATCACACACTACCATCATTTCCACTGATCACACTGAATCTTAGTACAGTGTTGTTGCCTATCTAGTTCTCATTTTGAAGACAGGGATCATGTCCAGAATAGAAAGAATAATGTAAAGCCACGGCATGGCAATCTGGAAATAACAGTCTACAAAGACAGCCTTGTCCCTCTTCAGAGCGCTGGATTATGAACACCCAGCACTCTAGCATGCTTGGATTAGAATGAACAACCTGGGTAGAGAACTGTTCCATCCCAGTGCATTTAAGTAAGCTGCTAAAATGAATTTTCAGCTGTTTACACAGTGCTCTTTACAAGCTTTCTGCCTTCATTGTCTATATTGTCAGGGAAATGCAGGTTAGTTTATTATGGACAATCACACTCATTATCTGTACTGCTTTGCCCAGAGAAATCCAGGCTCAATGTGGTTACGTCAGAACAATTTACCTCACATTTTCCCTTGAAAGATAAAGAAAACAGAATCATTCTGCCTTGCTCCCAAGGAAAGACAGACCTTCCCCCAAGACCCTCAGAACTCCATCTGGCTGCAGTCTTTCCCAGAGTTTGCTGGCCCTGAGACAAAACACATTCATTTCAGATGGATCAATACTGTCACCCAGTGGACGGTCAGCTAAGCAGGTTCAGGCCTTCACCTTGCTCTTGGCTTGAAAGTCAGAATTCTGACAGCCAGGAATTGAGTAGGAACCTGTTTGCTTTAGGTGATCGTGAGTAATGGTTGACATTTTCTTACAGGGAACTGGAAGGACCTCAGCTGATAAGTCTTTGATTTGGATTTCACAGATGAATGCAGCCTGGGGAGGACATATATTTCCATTGTGCTGGTACTTTTTTTTTAAGCCTCCAGTAAATTTACAGGAAGCAGAGACTATAAACCAAACATGCAGTCTGCCAAGACTCATAGGATCAAATAGGTTTGCAGGAGTTGGGTGATATTTGATCACCTGCCAGGTCTGTGGGAAGACTTCCCTACCACAGAATAAGACTCATTGTTTATTGTTCACAGTGACAGGGATGTGTATTTTGAAAACTGAAAGCAGAATGTTTTTGTGCATATGTTCGTTGAAATTTGAGGAAGTTACTCAATTTACTGTAGTGGTATTAGTGGATGAGCTACCTCTGTTTTCTCTATTTAATATATATCTCAAAACACAAGTACAGATGCAGTCTCTGCCCCATGTCTGAGTCTGAGTCTCTTTCTCTTGTCTAAACTGTCATTTGAACACTTGCAACCAACTGGCTCACTTTCATATTAAGGTGACAGGCTGTTTGCCTATAAATATGAGTGTTATAACCATCCTAATTATTACAACAGCAATCATATTTGTTACTCCTAAAATTCAACTTCTATAAAGTACCTCTAGACTAGCCGATGAAATCATGGTACCCTTTTTAGTTATAGGGTCCTGTGAGATCAGCCAGGCTGTTGCTTCTCATTAAAATCATCTAAGGAAGCCTTTAAAAAGCGCTGATAGCCCAAGTAGACAGAGGAGAGGGTGCTTATTGTGTGAATGCTCTAAGTTGAAATTTTAGAAAAGGCAAACCTAATCTACAGGGACAGTAAATCACAACAGTGACAGCGATTGCCTGGAGGCGGAAGGACTCACAGCTCAAGGGCCAAAGAAAACTTTTGGGGGTGATAGCAGTGCTTTCCTTCTCAATTATAGAAGTGGTTTCATGAATATCCACATTTGTCAAGTCACTGGGACTGTACACTTTACAGTGAGTGCATTATATTTTTTTTGTAAAATATATCATAATAAAGAGAATACTGATGCTGAGTCTCACCCACAGAAATTCTGATTTAATTATTCCAGGGTAAGGCCTAGAAATCATTATTTTTTCATGCGCCTAAAGCATTGGTTGGGATTGAGAGCCAGTCCTCTCCTCTACCAGGTGAGAATAACATGGTTATAATGGAAGACACAGGACTAAAAACCATATCTCTAGGTATTTTGCCCCCCAAACCTTTACCTTTACTAATAATATTCCTCCTCTCTGGAATTTCTTTCTCCTCCTCTTTCTTACCTCTGTCAGAATCCCTCCCACCTTTAGAGCCCAGCTCATATATCACCCTTTTCAGGCTACAGCTCTCCCCACTGTACTAGGAGCTCCATGACAGGAAGGAATGTGGGTTTTTAATTTGTGTATCCTCAGTTCCCAATACTGTGCTTGGCACAGAGTTTTCAATAAACATTTGTTGAACTGAAAAATTGCTGGAAGGGAATTAACACTTACTATCTGCCCATGATGTGCCAGGAATTGAAACAAGCAATTTATGCACATTATTTTACTAAATTTTTATACTTTTATGAATTGGTTATCGTTATCCCCTTTGGTCACCTCAATGTTAAATGATATCCAACTTTTAACTTCACTAGGAATAATTATAAGGCTAAGATCTGCAGTCAAGGAAGTACCACAAAATGTTGTGATACAAGCTGATCCATTTCTGCATTCTTATAGCCTCTGTGTACTCTGTGAATTATCTCTAAGTCTGGCAAGCAACATACACAACAGTCAAAGAGTTATATATCTCAAAGCACATACCAAAAAAATTCCTGGGATGACGTTGTGCCTTTGAACCAGAAGTGGACTTTTGCTACTAGTAAATTTGGATGCAGTGATGACGTTGTATTTCATCAATCGAAAGGCATCTGAACGACACTGAGAAAAGAAAAAGGGAAATTGTAAAGATATTGAAACCCAAGTAACAAATCTTTTGCTCCATTCATCATTATTTGTATCCTTGAATCAAAAATTCTAGACTCGATCCCCACCTCTCTATTAGAAATGCCTTCATAAGCTCACTGGGCTTCCCAGGTGGCACAGTGGTAAAGAATACACCTGTCAGAGCAGAAGACATGGGTTCAATCTCTGGGTTGGGAAGATTCCCTGGAATAGGAAATGGCAATGCACTCCAGTATTCTTGCCTGAGAAATCCCAGGGACAGGAGCCTGACGGCCTATAGTCTATGGAGTCAGAAAGGGTTGTCGTGATTGAATGATTGAGCACCCAGGCATGCACACATAAGCTCGCCAAAGACCTCTCTGTATTGCCAAGCCCAGGGGACAATTTTGTGTTTCTTTGATTACTTCACTGCTTCATGGCATTGAAAATTTTTGAATTGTACCTCTTTCTCTGTCTCCTGGATTTCAGTGGCCCCATTCTCTTCTGTTTTCTTCCTATTTCTCTGTCATCCTAGTCTTTATCGTGTACAACTTTTTTCTACTTGGCCTCTAAACTTCTACTGTACTAAAATCTCCATTCTTGCCTCCGACCATTCAGTGTCTTCACACACTCCTTGGGCAAGCCATAATTTTAAGCACTCTTCTACATCTTCCAAAGTTAGTGCTCTGCTCAGAGCCAGACCTGTAGGTTGAGTTGCCTATTTCTTGATGTCTCCATTTTGATGTCATTTGGGGACCTCAACTCAGCATTCTCAATCTGAATTTTTCATCTTTTTCTTCAAATACTGCTATGGCAGATTAAAGACGTCTATCAGTCCTTTGCCGTGCCACTCCTTGAGTAATGGGAATCTATTTCCACTCATCTGGGCTGGCTCAGTGGCACCCTTTAACCAATCGCATACTGTGTAACTTAAGAGATCTCCAACTTGCATTTTCACCTCTTGGGATATTCCTTTTCAAAACACAGACCCCATGTTGTGAGAAAATCTGAGAAGCTATGTGGAAAGGCCCTCATGAGGAGGACAGAGACCGCTGGCCAGCAACCATAGCTGTGAGCTCCCAAATGGCAGCAGCGCTACCTGCCAGCCTTGTGAATGAGCCCGTTCTTGAATTCTCTGGGCTTCTTCATCCTGCCTCAAGCAGCGCTACCTGAAGCATAGCCAAGCCAGTCATGAGCACACACGTGGCTGTTGTTTTAAGATTTCAGAGTTTCTATGTGTTTTGTTATGCTGTGACAGATAACAGACATTTCTTTTTCTCCTGAATTCCCTCTCTCAACAAGGGGCACTGCCATTATTCCAACTGTCCTCACGAAAAGCTGACTGACATCTTAAATTCTCCCCTCACTCAACAAATTAAATCTTAGAGAGTTTTGCTTCTAACTCACACTTATACTCAGCATCCCTTTTCAGCCCCACTGTCCTGGCAGATTATTTCTCACCTGGTAAAATGTATTTATAGTAACTGAAAGTGAAAGTGAAAGTGAAGTCGCTCAGTCATGTCTGACTCTTTGTGACCCCATGGACTGTAGCCCACCAGGCTCCTCTGTCCATGGGATTTTCCAGGCAAGAGTACTGGAGTGGGGTGCCATTGCCTTTTCCAGGGGATCTTCCTTACCCAGGGATCGAACCCGGGTCTCCCACATTGTAGGCAGATGCTTTACCATCTGAGCCACAGGGAAGTCATCATAGTAACAGGCCTCCCTGTTACTCTGACATTTTCTGGGTTGTTTTTTCAAAATGATCCTTCTAAAAATTTTTTTTAAGTCTTCGTATTACTTCTCTGCTTAAAATCCTTTAATGAACCCTTCTACTTTTCAAGGAGAGTTCAAATTCCTTATCAAACCTCACAGTCTGTTGTTTGTGAACCTCTAGTTGCTAGCTCCTTCAACATGCACCCCTTAATACTGATTTATTTCCAGTCTTCCAAATTCATCTTCCAATTTCCTACCCTCTTGCCTTCCAACATACGTTATTCTAACGTGCTTTCCAAAACACAGTTTGTGGGAGATGTTCTCTGTCCAGTTAATTCTTCTTGGTGCTATAAGACGCTTCTTGCCCGAATGTTCTGTTCATACTTCTGACCGAGCACTCGGTTCACTGTGTTGTGATTGTCTGTTCTCTGGATTGTCTTTTCCTAGTAGATAAGATCAAAGTCTAATTCATTTTTCTATCACATGCTCCTACCAGTTCTTATCACATGCTCCAGCATTTGTAGAGCTCAGTGAATGTTCAAGTGTCAAAAGTGCTCACTGGGGACTTCTCTGGTAGTCCAGTGGCTGAGAATCTGCCTTGCTATGTGGGGGACGTGAGTTCTGTCCCCGGTTGGGGAACTAAAATGCCAGATGCCTTGGAGCAACTAGAGAGACCATACACAGCACTGAAAGATCCTGCTCGCTTCAGCTAATAAAGAATGCTCCTTGGACTGATTGCTGCTGTTCAGTCACTCAGTCTTGTCCAGCTCTTTGCCACCCTATGGACAGCCCCAAGTAGATATTACTAGTATTTTGGACTTATTTCTTCATTGCTAAAAGGGTGCAGCCAGGGATGGCTCCTTTTATCAACTGCATTGGCCTCCCTAATTCCTGCTGGGTATACATACAAAGCCCCTTCCCCATATCCTGCCCCCACAAGCCCAAGCATATATTCCTAAAGGGCTAAATATGAGCCGTTCCTCACAACCCATTCACCTCATTCAGCCCCACTCTTGCTTCCCTTAGCTGCTGATTTTCCTACTCTACGCTGCTATGCAGCATATGCCACAGTGCTTATGAGCACAGGTCCTAGAGTAAGACTGCCTGGTCTGAACCTCAGCCCTACCACCTTCTGAGTAAAAAGCGGACGAATAAATAACTGTCTTTTGTCTTAGTTACTGGCCTGTGCTCAATAGATGCCTATGCAGAGAGGCGGCTATTTAGGGTTCTTTTGAGAATTTAATGATATATCAGGAAAACAGTGGTTGCAACACAGTAAGCACTCAATAAATATTTTCTCTCTTGAGCTTATCTTGATTTGCCATTTCTGATCATTTCAGCAAATGTTTACTGTCTATTGGTTGCCAGATATACGGTGTGGGACGGTCAGGCACCGGCTACCCCGAGGGTATCAGAGCCCTTGGATCTGATGCACCTTGCTGTCATTACAGTGAGGAGTGGAAGTCCTGACTGTAGTCTTGCTGTCTCATCAGCTTGGCTTGTCTGTCTCTTCAGGGGAGACCTAGCTCAGTTCACAAGTAAATAGTTCAAGAAGCCCCTTGCATAGGGCCCAAAAAGAATTTGCAGTGACCATATGCCCTCATAGGCTTCACACATGGTGCAGTGGTAAAGAATCCACCTGCCAATGCAAGATACAAGAGACGCAGTTTCGATCCCTGGGTTGGGAAGATCCCCTGGAGCAGGAACTTGCAACCCAACCCAGTGTTCTTGCTTAGAAAATTCCGTGGACAGAGAAGATTTGTGGGCTACAGTTCATGAGCTTGCAAAGAGTAGACTAAACACACACATACATATACTGCCGTATCTGGCCCTCGGGCTGAAGAGTCGCTTACTCACTCATCAGTCCATTTATTCATTCGATAAATATGTTTTAAGTGTTAATCAATCCTTAGGTCCTGTGATAGCCATTGGGGCTCTAATGTGAATAAGACATGATCCTGCCATCCAGAAGCATCCAACATGCAAGCAGAGGATTCCAGCAGCCTCTGCAGCTCAGGCCACCCTTCTGGGAGCTTTGTCTGTACCCTAGATGCTTCCACCAGAGTATCCAGTGAATTCCCTCTGCTGTTCAGCTTCCATGTACAGCTTCAGCAATTTCAGCACTATGCAGGGACCTCTACCAGGCCCCTACACACCACCAGGTCCCTGGTTAGGCGGAACTGTAAAGAATGAAGGCCAGACAACTCTGTTTAAGGAGACTGAGATTCGCAGGTGAATTTCCTGTGTTTTATAACCATCTCTATTCTTACGTGTATTCCCTTCAGTGTCACTGGTATAGTGAAAGTGAAAGTGAAGTAGCTCAGTTGTGTCTGACTCTTTGCGACCCCATGGACTGTAGCCTATCAAGGTCCTCTGTCCATGGGATTTTCCAGGCAATAGTACTGGAGTGGATTGCCATTTCCTTCTCCAAGGGATCTTCCCAACCCAGGGATCGAACCCGGGTCTCCCGCATTGTAGACAGACGCTTTGCCGTCTGAGCCACCAGGGAAGTCCTGTCACTGGTATGGGATCATTCTTTTCATTTTTATGAGCTAAAACAGAATCTACTTCTTGGAAGCATAAGGTACACAGCCAGTAATGCCCAGATTCTCTTTCTTTACCATCCAAACTTACAAACTTTCATGTCACCTCCCTGCAAGCTTACTCTCAACTCTGCTGGATGAAATAATACTTCCTTAGCCAAATTTACATTTTAAATTTGTTGTTTACCCTCTGCCTTTTTAGCAAAAACCTGAGATGGTTTATAGGAGGTAAATAAAGCCTAAAAGAAAATCATAAATTATAAAAATTACAATGAGAAGATTTTAATATAAACAGAAGCTCTAGATCCAAAGAGAAGAAATGGATTTTAGATAAGTGGTCCATAACTTCTTACTGTATTGTTATGATTCAGTCTAAAACTTTGCTCTGTACTTTCAAGCAAAGTGAAAACAGAAACTCAGTTGGGCACCAAAAATCTCATTACCAGGGAAAAAGAAACCAACCAGATCCTCACAGGAAATAAAACTTTTCTAGCTTCTCATTCGAAGACAATTTTCACACTTCACTGCAATTCCAGGACATCAAACTTGTGGCAAATAATATAACATCCCTCAGAAGAAGCTCAGAGCATATTCAGGGCAACATCCTAAAAGGCATCTCATTGAAAGTAGTTCCACAAGGGGCCACGAGGCCCAAGCCCTCAGCTTTCACGTGCTTCATGCTGATGCAGAACAAGAGCTGGGCTCTCAACAGCTCTGTAAAGTATCCCCCGGGGCTATAACTAGGGCTGGGATCATGAACTGACCAGGCAGGGCTGGAAAAGCCCCTGTGGGAGAGACCCTCAATGTCACACAAAGAAACCTGTACTGGACTTTATAAGAAATCCTTAGAGGGTTTTAAGCAGAAGATGATGCGTGTTCAGATATTAAAAAGAACACCTTTTGATGTGTAGAAGATATCAGAACAACCAAGACCAGAAGCAGGAAACTTTTTCAGGGAGTCCACTGGGGAAAATCAAAGTCTGAAATAAGCAGAAGCTTTGGGATTGAGATGAAGAAACAAATAGGAAAAAAAAGTCACAACAATAGAATGAATAAGACTTAGAGACTTACTGTCAGAATAAGAAAAACAAATATCGCATATTAAAGCATATATGTGGAATCTAGAAAAATGGTACTGATGAACCAATTTGCAGGGAAAGGATGGAGATGCAGATATTGAGAACAGACTCATGGACACAGTCAGGCAAGGAGAGGGTGGGATGAATTGAGAAAGCAGCATTGACATATATATACTATTATGTGTAAGAGAGCTAGCTAGTGGGAAGTTGCTACATAACACAGGGAGCCGAGCCTAGTGTTTTGTGATGACCTGGAGGGGAGGAGGCTCAAGATGGAGGGGAGATATAGACACATATAATTATGACTGACTCATGTTGTTGTACAGCAGAAACCAACACAGCACTGTAAAGCAATTTTCCTCCAATTAAAATGTAAATTAAAAAAATGACCACATAGAGACATAAAAAATAAAATTGTTAAACACTGGGGAAAAAAAAGACTCGGAGATTTATTAAATGAGTTGAGGGTAAAGGCTGTCATGTAGAAGATGTTTCATTAGTGCCTTCTCAGGTCAACTTTTAGTGGCTATTTGAAATACAACCACAAATAAGAATTAGGGCCCAGTCCAGGCTCAGTTGGAAATAATGGATTAGTAGGCTGTCATCTATGGGGTCGCACAGAGTTGGATGTGACTGAAGCGACTTAGCAGCAGCAGCAGCAATGTCTGCCATGTATGCAGAATAGGAGCATGTTGGCATGACTGGTATTTACCATTCTTATTCTCTGACAGAGGAAACACAAAAGTATACTGTGTTTTTAAATGTGCACACTGTATGATTCCATATCTGTAGGCAAGCATGCTAAGTCGCTTCAGTTGTGTCCAGCTCTTTTATCCTAAATAAATTAACCCTCTGTCCATGGTATTCTCCAGGCAGGAATACTGGAGTGGGTTGCCATGACCTCCTCCAGGGATAATTCTATGTATATGAAGATTTAAAACAGAAAAAACTGATTTATTGTGATAGAAGTCAGAATAGTGGTTACCTGGGATGATTAGGTGGTAGAATATTGACTGAGAAAGGGCAAGAGGGAGTTTTTTCAGGTCTGTAAATACTCTATATCTTGATCTGAGTGGTGATTTTATAGGTGTATATACAGGTGAAAGTTCATTCATCTACGTATCCTTAAGATTTGTGACCTTTGTTATAGGAAGGCCATACCTCAACTTAGAAAAATGGAGGAAAAACTCCTTCCATGATCCTCAAATAGGAAAAAGAGTACGTCAAGGCTGTATATTGTCACTTTGCTTATTTAACTTATATGCAGAATGCTGCTGCTGCTGCTGCTGCTAAGTCGCTTCAGTCATGTCCGACTCTATGCAGAATACATCATGAGAAATGCTGGGCTGGATGAAGCATGAGCTGGAAATAAATTGCTGGGAGAAATATCAATAACCTCAGATATGCAGATGATATCACCCTTATGGCAGAAAGTGAAGAAGAACTAAAGAGCCTCTTGATGAAAGTGAAAGAGGAGAGTGAAAAAGTCAGCTTAAAGCTCAACATTCAGAAAACAAAGATCACAGCATCCAGTCCCATCACTTCATGGCAAATAGATGGGGAAACAGTGGCTGACTTTATTTTTTTCAGCTCCAAAATCACTGCAGATGGTGATTGCAGCCATGAAATTAAGATGCTTGCTCCTTGGAAGAAAAACTATGACCAACCTAGACAGTATATTAAAAAGCAGAGACATTACTTTGTCAACAGAGGTCCATCTAGTCAATGCTATGGTTTTTCCAGTAGTCATGTATGGATGTGAGAGTTGGACTACAAAGAAAGCTGAGTGCCGAAGAATTGATGCTTTTGAACTGTGGTGTTGGAGAAGACTCTTGAGAGTCCCTTGGACTGCAAGGAGATCCAACCAGTCCATCCTAAAGGAGATCAGTCCTTTAGCATGTTCATTGGAAGGACTGATGTTGAAGCTGAAACTCCAATCCTTTGGCCACCTGATTTGAAGAACTGACTCATTGGAAAAGACCCTGATGCTGGGAAAGATTGAAGGTGGGAGGAGAAGGGGATGACAGAAGATGAGATGGTTGGATGGCATCACTGACTCAATGGACATGAGTTTGGGTAAACTCCGGGAGTTGGTGATGGACAGGGAGGCCTGGCGTGCTGCAGTCCATGGGTTCACAAAGAGTCAGACACGACTGAGCAATTGAACTGAACTGAATGATCCTTTATGTGGCTGAGGAAATATACAAAGATATTAACATGCAAGTAAACTTTATTATACAGGTTGCCTTTATACGCACGATACTCACTTGAATACAAGGCATGCTTCTATGTCTATTCAGTTTCCTGTACAGTTTGGCCATTTCTTTCATAGTCTTGTCCTTCTTCTTAGCTGAGAACACATAGACTATAACGATCTGATCCACAGAGGACAGCTGGTCAAATATTAGGTGATCATATTCCAGGTCTGTCACTTCAGGGATGTGGTAGGTGCTACACTGACATTTGTTCCTTTCCTTCCCGCATAGTGTCCATCTCAGGACCACAGGACAAACCAGCTGGGAGGCAAACCATGCATCCTTGTTCTCAATGGGGAGAGGAAGCCTAGAAATGTAATGGTTGAAATCATGTTTAAAGAACTGAAAGGAGAGAAAAAATCCATCTTTTAAAAACGCCAAAGAATCAGAGTGGCTACTTCAGTAAAGGATCGAAATTTAATTCTGGATAGAATTCTGTTTGCCATCATGCTAAAATACGTGTCGATACACTAAAGGAGTTCAGTGTAACATTTTGTTTTCAGCTATATAGGCACCTAGGGTTCAGAAACCAAGCGACATGTTCAGAGCAGTTTAACAATGTAAGAAGATTGTTGGTCTGTAAGATACTTACTTTATTTCCTCTTAGAAATGGGGAAACTGAGACTTAGAAAATTCAGTAATTTGACCAAAACCACACAAGTGGTAAAGGAAAGGGTTGGAACTAGAACAAGTGTGTGTTCTTTTCTATTATGGCCCTTCTATCTCACTGACTCCTGAAGATGAAGTGCCAGAGGCATGGTTCTGTGTTGATTTTCATATGTTACTAGAGAGGGTATGCAGAGAGGCTCAGATGGTAAAGAATCTGCCTGCAGTGCAGCAGATCCAGGTTTGATCCCTAGGTCAGGAAGATCCCCTGGAGAAGGCGGCGGGCGGGGGTGGGAGGGGCGCAGGCGGGGGGCGCAGTCTCCAGTATTGTTGCCTGGAGAATTCTGTGGACAAAGGAGCCTGGAGGGCTACAGTCCATGGGGTCACAAAGAGTCAGACACGGCTGAGGGACTAACACTTTCACGTGCAGATGATACCAGTCTAATGGCAGAAAGTGAAGAGAAGCCTCTTGATGAGGGTGAAATAGGAGAGTGAAAAAACTGGCTTAAAACTCAATATTCAAAAAATGAAGATCATGGCATCTGGTCCCATTACTTCATGGCAAATAGATAGGGAAAAAATGGAAACAGTGACAGATTTTATTTTCCTGGTCCCCAAAATCACTGTGGACAGTGACTGCAGCCGTGAAATTAAGACTCTTGCTCCTTGGAAGAAAAGGTATGATGAAGCTTTTGCTGTTTTTGTTCAGTTGCTAAGTCGTGTCCTAGTCTTTATGACCCCTTTGAACTACAGCACTAGACAGCATATTAAAAAGCAGAGCATCACTTTGCCAACAAAGGTCCATCTAGTCAAAGCTATGTTTTTTCCAGTAGTCATATATGGATATGAGAATTGAACCATAAGGAAAGCTGAGTGCCAAAGAATTGATGCTTTCAAATTGTGGTGCTGGAGAAAACTCTTGAGAGTCCCTTGGACTGCAAGGAAATCAAACCAGTCAATCCTAATGAAAATCAACCCTGAATATACATTGGAAGGACTGATGCTAAAGCTGAAGCTTCAGTCCTTTGGCTACCTGATGAGAAGAGCCAACTCACTGGAAAAGACCCTGATACTGGGAAAGACTGAGGGCAGGAAGGAGAAGGGGATAATAGAGGATGAGATGGTTGAATGGAATCACTGCCTCTAAGGTACCTGGGCTGTGGAAGGAATGGTGAATATTAAATAAACTTGGGGTCCTATTAGGAAGGGTGAAGATAGAAATGATTCTTGGTTATTCAGTTAGAAAAATGTTCACCAATGTCCACCACAAATGTAATGATTTGAAATGTGCACTTGCTGAAACAATCAGAAACAAGGCATGAAAAGTTAGGGAAAGGACTTCCCTGACAGTACAGTGGATAAGAATCCGCCTGCCAATGCAGGCGACACGGGTTCAATCCCTGGTCCAGGAAGATTCCACATGTTTTGGAGCAATTAGGCCAGTGCACCACAACTCCTAACCCCACGTGCTGCAACTACTGAAGCCCCAGCGCCTAGAGCTTGTGCTCACAAGAGAAGCCGCTGCAATGAGAAGCCTGTGCACCACAAGGAAGAGCAGCCCCTGCTCACCTCAACTAGAGAAAGTCTGTGCCCAGCAACAAAGATCCCGTGCAGCACCCCCACAAATTAAATAAACAAATAATTAAACAAATCAATTGATCACATTAAAAACATTAGGGAAGGACATATTAATACTTGATTGCCTGTGAACTGTCATTCATACAGATCACTCTAGTGGGTAAAATTCTGTGCTTATGTGCTCCTCATACTGTGGCTGATTTCATTTCTTTCGTCAAATAGCGCTTACGTAGACAGTGCTCAGAGTTCTGTGACTGAATGCCTGTTTTACTTTACAGACTGCTGTAGCCTTTAACAGTCTTCCGTGAAATATGCTGCCCTGTGTTGCACAGATGTTACTGGTTTTCTTCACTCTGATTTTATGAGTAGAATCTGGGCTTTAAAAATTCTGCTCTTATTCTTTGAAGCATGTTGAATACTTCCTAACAGGATGGATAGTTCTGAAAACAAAGGGCTATTTAAACTTGCCCCTGTAGTTCAACCTCATCAGTGGTGACTGTGAACCATTATGAAGAACATAGCAACTTGCTTGTGCCTATAAGGAGAAATTGGAACTGGAAGGTGTATTATATGGGGACTTCATGGGCTTAATTAATCTAAAACTAAATCTTAATGTGTTTGCGCATCTGATCATTTTTTTCAGCATTTCGAGACATCCAAGAAATACTTTATTACTAGCATTTTCCTGTGCATTAACCTCTAAATGTGAAAAGTTACTGAACTTCTTTTTAAATACATGAATTTAAAAAATTAATGTAGATGCATTTTCTGTCTTAAACTTGCATATAGCGTGTTACATTAAAATATTAACTTCAAATGTGCATCATGACAAATACAGAGAATGAATATGAATTCCTTAAGCACACAACAAAACAGTATATATCTCTCACTAAGAGGCTGAACAATCTTAAAAGAAATCAACCCTGAATATTCACTGGAAGGACTGATACTAAAACTGAAGCTCCCATACTTTGGCCACCTGATGCAAATAACCTACTCACCAAAAAAGACATTGAGGCTGGGAAAGACTGAGGGTAGGAGGAGAAGGGGATGACAGAGGATGAGATGGTTGGATAGCATCACCGACTCAGTGGACATGAATCTGAGCAAACCCCAGGAGATAGTGAAGGAAAGGGAAGCCTGCTGTGCTGCAGCCCATGGGGTCGCAAAGAGTCAGCCATGACTTAGCAACAGAATAACAAGAGGCTGAATATTACATTAACAGTCTTATATTGGGGAGTGGGTGGTAGACACAGTACTAAAAACTTGATCTGTATTATCTCATTTAATTCTTTTACAGTCTTGTGAAATATTTATTATTATCCCCATTAAAGAAACAGAATCTTTGAGAGGTACTTGGCTGCTGAGGATCTCACAGCCTGTATGCTCTGCTAGTGTGTTATCAGGAATTATGCCAGGTGTCAGCCTGTCCTCTGTGCACGGGATCTGGCTGGCAGTTGAACCAGAACATGGAACCCATACAAAACAGCGACTGCATGTAAGATGGGCTTTCTCACGCATGGAGCTTATTTCTAAGTCATGAGCTAGGTGAATACTGGATTAGGTAAATGCGGTGTTAGGTGAAGCCTTTATGCTTTCTAAATTCAAGATTCAGAGTCCAATTGTGGATTTAAAAGTCTCAGGGTTTGCAGAAATAAAGGACACCCTTATTGGATTGATATTCATCGCTTCAAATGTCTGCAACTTGTATAACGGAACTGTAAAAATAGTGATATATTTCACATGAAATGATTGGGTTTTAACTTCTTTCAACAAACATGAAAGCCATTTAATTTATTTACTTTTTAGATTCATTTTTATTTAGCCGTGTCAGGTCTTAGCTGAGGTACAAAGGATCTTTAGTTGTGGCATGTGGCATCTAGTTCCCTGACCAGGGATTGAACCCTGAGCCCCTGCATTGGAAGCACAGAGTCTTAGCCACTGGAACACCATGGAAATCATTTGAAAGCCATTTTAGCTCTAAAATACATGTGCCTACTTGCTTTCTCATTAGATTTTAAAAGATTTGGTTAGTTTTGTTATTTGCTCCCAGGCCTCACCTAGGGTCAAGGCCTTCCACGATCTGGCCCCAGCCCTGCCTATCCCGTCTTCTACATTCTGAGCATTAGTAAAACTAAACTGTTTAGCTTCTTGTGCTTTGCCTGTACTGCCCCTCCATCATGCCTCTGCTCTCCTGCTTGCTTGCTCTGTCTTTGGGGGTGGGAAGGGCATGGCAGGATTATTGTTACCCCTTAGGTGTGTCGTGGATGTTAAATGGCATCTTGGGAGAACAGTGGTTAGCATGGTACTTAGTGTATACTCAGTGCTCAGTAAATGTTAACTGTCCCTGACATGACCAATATTATCAGTGTTCTTACTACTCATCTCTCTACATGGATTACCCATCCCTCCCTGCCTGCATATCCAAATTCTCCTCATCACTCAGGATTCCACTCAAAGGCTCCCTTGTTGCTGTTGGTCAGTCACTCAGGCATGTCCAACTCTTTGCGACCCCATGGACTGCAGCACGCCAGTCTTCCTTGTCTTTCACTGTCTCCCAGAGTTTGCTCAAACTCAGGTTCATTGAGTTTATGATGCCACAAATCCTTTAAAAAGTTTTTCTCCCTCCTCAAAACTTCTTTAGCATTTCACGTCTGTACGACTCCAATAGCACTTTCTTCTTTATTTTCCATTGATTAATAGTATGCATTCTTAACCTCTCTTTGCAGACTTGAAGCCCTTGGAGCGCAGGGACCAAGTCTGTATTTCTGGCTGTGACTGTGTCTCCGTGGATGGCAGATGACAGTTATTGGTTGAAGAAATCATTCCATGGCCAAGGGTCTGGTAGCACTGCTTGTTTAGCAGCATTGTCTGCTGACAATGCTTCAGATACCAGAAACATGGCCCTCGTGGCACTTCCCACTTTTCTAAAAAGTCATTATCTTCACCAAGTATTACTGAAACAATAGTAAGATTGAGAGCTCTAGGGATTCTCAGGTCCTGGAAGTCTTGGCAGATGGCGGCCCATCTGGTTTGCTGTACACGTGGTGGGAGGAAGCACGGCATCTCCTATAGCTTCCGAATGCGGCCACCTCAGGGTGGATCCCAGTGTAGAGAGCAACCACTCTTTCGACCACTGCTCCCTTTCCCCACGCCTTCTAGACCTGGAGGAAAACAACACTAGGACTTTCTCTGCCTGAGGTAGGAAGCACTGCTGTTTGTAGCTACTCCCAGAGATACAAATGCATAGAGAACTTGGCTTTTTATGCTAAGAAAACAAGAATATATTTCTTTTGAGAGGATTACATGAGAAGGCAAGGGAAGCAATAACTCCTGGCCCTCATTTACCATTACCAGAATCAGAATTTTTTTAATTAATTGTTTTAATTGAAGGATATTTGCTTTACAGAATTTTGTTGTTTTCTGTCAAACCTCAACATGAATCAACCAAAAGTATACATATATCCCCTCCCTTTTGAACCTCCTTCCCATCTCCACCCCCCACCCCACCCCTCTAGGTTGATGCAGAGTCCCTGTTTGAGTTTCCTGAGCCATACAGCAAATTCCCGTTGGCTATCTATTTTACATATAGTAATGTAAGCTTCCATGTTCCTCTCCGTACATCTCACCCTCTCCTCCCCGTTTCCCATGTCCATAAGGCTGTTCTCTATGTCTGTCTCTCCATTGCTGCCCTGCAAATAAATTCTTTGGTATCATCTTTCTAGATTCCATATATGTGCATTCAGTTCAGTTCAATTCAGTCACTCAGTCATGTCCGACTCTTTGCGACCCCATGAATTGCAGCACACCAGGCCTCCCTGTCCATCACCAACTTCTGGAGTTCACTCAAACTCACTTCCATCGAGTCAGTGATGCCATCCAGCCTTCTTATCCTCTGTCGTCCCCTTCTCCTCCTGCCTCCAATCCCTCCCAGCATCAGAGTCTTTTCCAATGAGTCAACTCTTCGCATGAGGTAGCCAAAGTACTGGAGTTTCAGCTTTAGCATCAGTCCTTCCAAGGAACACCCAGGGCTGATCTCTTTCAGAATGGATTGGTTGGATCTCCTTGCAGTTCAAGGGACTCTCAAGAGTCTTCAACACCACAGTTCAAAAGCATCAATTCTTCGGCACTCAGCTGTCTTCACAGTCCAACTCTCACATCCATACATGACCATAGCCTTGACTAGATGGACCTTTGTTGGCAAAGTAATGTCTCTGCTTTTGAATATGCTATCTAGGTTAGTCATAACTTTTCTTCCAAGGAGTAGGCGTCTTTTAATTTCATGGCTGCAGTCACCACCTGCGGTGATTTTGGAGCCCCCCCAAAAATAAAGTCTGACACTGTTTTCCCATCTATTTCCCATGATGTGATGGGACCAGATGCCATGATCTTCATTTTCTGAATGTTGAGCTTTAAGATGATATTTATTTTTCTCTTTTTGACTTACTTCACTCTGTATAATAGGCTCTAGGTTCATCTACCCCATTAGAACTGCAGAGTCAGAAATTTCTGACATACAATCAGTGTTCACTGAAGAGGCAGAAACAGAGTCTTGATTTCTGATTAATCAAATTCTTTCTGTTAAATGCACAGCCTCTTGGGAAGCAGATTGGAGAGAACTCAAATGATTGAATCAAAGCATGTAAGTTTGTGTCAGTTTTTAAAAATCTTTTGGCCATACCATGGGTCATGTGGGATCTTAGTCCTCCCACCAAGGGTCAAATTCATGCCCTCTGCATTGCAAGCACACAACCTTAACCACTGGACCACCAGGAAAGTCCTGTCCCAGTTTTAAGAAAGATTTTTCACTGACAGCATGTAAGTGGCAACACCTTAACTCAGTCTGCTGGAGAACTCTTACATGAAGCAACTGAACAGCAGGCTTTGCTCAGCATTTGTAGGTGGACTGAATGAGATATTCATCTAAAGCTCTTTCAAATGTAAGTTGAACCATGAATTATTAAGACAAATGAAGCTGTTTACCTGAAGGGTGGACTGCTGGCTGGGGTCTTCTGAATTTGACGGACGGGCAAAGGCTTAAACATACCCTTTAGTTTTAGGAAGGTATTTTGGTATCGAAGATATTCCTTATTCTCATTGCTTTCCTTTGTACTTTGTTTCAAAGGAAATTTTGCTGTTGTGATTCTTCTGACCGCTTTTTGTGGAAACTTGGGCATTTTGCAAATATGTCGGGTTTCTAGTCCTGAAACATAAACAGAATATACTTTACTGCATAGGGAACCTAGGTCACTATAGGCGGAGCTATATGGACTAAGTTGGCTGAAATAATCTGGACACTCCTTCACCCATTTACAGAACTGTCTTTCTGTTGGTTCTTTTCTTTTAAATGCACTACACGGTCTGTTCAGAGAATATATAGCATCTATGTAATAAACAAAGAAAAACTTTAGGTTATCAACAGACCTGATCCATAGGAGAGATTGTCTGTACTTACCTTGTGCCAGGTAATGTGCTAAATACTGTAAATAAACAATCTCATTGAATGAAGTACCTTCACGAGGTACTCTTATTTTTAATATATCACAGGTAAGTCCAAGTCCACTCAGCTAGAAAGAGACAGAACCAGGCTTTGAGCATAGCTATTTAATTCTGAAAGTTGTACCGTATGATTAGACATAGTGCTTCACAAATTTTTCTCATCAAATCAAAAATTGTAGACTATAAACCCCTATATATATTAGATCATTATCATAGAAATATGATGTAAAAAGAAAGTATGATGTATTTGTATGGCACACAGTGGTAAAACTACTAGGCTCCTTGCATGTGGAATCAACAATCTGAGGGGCTCAATCACCCCAGCCCAGCTGGTTGCCTGAGGACTGAGGGGTTCCATTTTTCAATTGCTGTGTTAAACATCTGTGGCACATCCTTTGGGGAACTCTGCTATATACTATGTGTGTGTGCATGCTAAGGTGCTTCAGTCCTGTCCGACTCTTTGAGACCCCATGGACTGTAGCCCGCCAGGCCCCTCTGTCCATGGGATTCTTTAGGCAAAAATACTGGAGTGGGTTGCCATGCTCCCCTCCAGGGGGTCTTCCTGGCCCAGGGATCAAACCCACATCTCTTCTGTCTCCTATTGGCAAGCAGGTTCTTTACCACTAGTGTCATGGGGTAAGACAGCTATATACCACAGTAGGTAGCAAATTACCTCCTCAAATGGAGAAGGTTGCCTTTTAGATTTAGCATACAGTTGATGCTTATCACTCACAAATTCTGTATTTGTGAATTTGCCTACTTGCTAAAATGTATTTATAACTCCAAATCAATATCTGTTACACTTCTGTGGTCAGAGTGACATGGAGAGTGGTGAAATCTTTTAATTGCTTCATACATATTCCCAGCTGAGATTAAACAAGGTGATGCTTTGCTTCTTGTTTCCCTGCTCATACTGTAAACCAGTGCCCTTTACATGGTCTATTTTGTGCCACGTTTTACACATTTGTATGCGTTTTGTTGGTGATTTTGCCATTTATAATCACCTGCAAGCTTAGTACTGAAGTGCTGTCTACTGTTCCAAAGTGCAAGAAGGTTGCTATGTGTCTTAATGAGAAAATGCTTGTGTTACCGTTCAGGCACAGTTCATAGAGCTGTTGATCTGGGTTCAATTAATATATCAAATTATTATACAGAAACACATATAAAATAGATTATGTATTGATCAGTTGAAAATATTGTGAAGCTTGCAAGAAGCTTGCTCTAGAGTGGCAGTTTGATATCACTAATTCAATACAGGTAGAGATGCTACAGAATCTAACTACCATGTTTAACGAGCATCCATTGCATTATGTCACCAGTCAAGAACTGACACAGTAACAGGTCATCAGAAACTGTCATCAAATACAAGCTGTGAGTTGCCATTACAGCAGCACATGCCAGTGTGAGGACATGGGCCCCTTTCAACACAGCAAATTAACAAAAGACATTAGCAAGGACAGAGGTATGGGTGGAGAGATTGAGTGGTGATGGTTGAGGAGTAAAAGCACTTTCTGATCCAAAAAATGAATGTGAAAGCACCTCCTTTTATGAAAACACACAAGTTGGCCAAAAAGATTATCTTTTCCAAAAAGGAAGGAAATAAAATTAAGGTCAGCTCCTTTGATTTTCTTACAATGGTCAATCACCTGGATCTGTGTTAAGGATCTATACGTAGAGCACTTCCAGTTTACAAACTCACCCCCTGGGAAACCTTGGAAGGAAAAGGCATTTAAATGTTAGTCTGCTAGAAGTCTGAATGATGGAAATGGATTATGTGGAACAACACAGTGGATTCTATAACTGACCTAAGGCAAATCTGTAGTGATTAAGCCATTGAAGTAAGATATGCTTGGCCTTTATCTGTAGTCCTCTCAATTTAATAACAGCCACCACGTCAGACATAGGGCTTATGTCCATTACTGGATCAAATGTAGCTATATCCACCGAGTCTGTTAAACCTGAAGGCTTCAAAACAAGAAATTATATATATATTTATTAAAAAGAGAGAGGCAATTTATTATATAATTATCAAACATCTGTTCATTCATTTACTCATTCATTCATTCAGTAGGTTGTCCAACAGATGTTTTCCTAGTGTCATTTACAGGCCAGGCATTAGGAAAGAGACAAGGACTGAAGATATCTCTCTATTTATCTATATATATATATATATGTCATGTTCCCTTGTGAATATGTGACACTGATGCTGTTCCCTTGACACTGAATTACACATTTTAAAATGATTAAAGGGTAAACATCATGTTATAGGGTAAATATTATGCTATATATTCTAGCACAACAAAAAATGAGGGAAGAAAAAGCCATGTTCTCTAGGAGCTCACAGTCAGCTCAGAACTAGATAGATAAACACTATGGTACTGCACAAAGACTTTGTTGTCCATAAGTCCAGAGTGTTTTGAGCACAAAAATAGAAAATTTACCACTTGCAATACTGAGTTATTTAGCAGAAGAAAGTTTCGAAGTAAATAATGGAGGCATTAAACTTCAAAATAGATAGTAGTATGTATGATCTGTTCAAAATGAATTTGGGTATATTAGAGTAGATACTTGGAGAAGGCAATGGCAAGCCACTCCAGTACTCTTGCCTAGAAAATCTCATGGATTGAGGAGCTTGGTAGGCTGCAGTCCATGGGGTCGCTACTAGTCGGACACGACTAAGCGACTTCACTTTCACTTTTCACTTTCACGCATTGGATAAGGAAATGGCAACCCACTCCAATGTTCTTGCCTGGAGAATCCCAGGGACGGGGGAGCCTGGTGGGCTGCCATCTATGGGGTCGCAAAGAGTCGGACACGACTGAAGTGACTTAGCAGCAGAGTAGATACTTAGGTTTGGATGAGTTTATGTGACTAGGAAAATTGCTAACATTTCAGTTTTATATACATCCATTATGTGTACAGAGAAGGCAATGGCACCCCACTCCAGTACTCTTGCCTGGAAAATCCCATGGATGGAGGAGCCTGGTAGGCTGCAGTCCATGGGGTCGCTACTAGTCGGACACGACTGAGCAACTTCACTTTCACTTTTCACTTTCATGCATTGGAGAAGAAAATGGCAACCCACCCCAGGGTTCTTGCCTGGAGAATCCCAGGGATGGGGGAGCCTGGTGGGCTGCCGTCTATGGGGTTGCACAGAGTCAGACACGGCTGAAGCAACTTAGCAGCAGCATTATGTGTTAGTCACTCAGTTGTGAGGAGTTAGTCACTCCAACTCTTTGCAACACCATGGACTGTAGCCTGCCAGGCCCCAGGGAATACTCCATGCAAGAATACTGGAGTGAGTAGCCACTCCCTTCTCCAGGAGATCTTCTCGAACTTCGGTCTCCCACGTTGCAGGCAGATTCTTTACCATCTGAGCCACCAGAGTACACATAATTCAAGAAACATGTATGTATACACAACTAGAGAAACATTTATGTATAAAACATATGCATAACTGAAATCATTATCCAGGTGTCATTTGCACAGTTTGAGTGTATTACGGCAGGGACAGATGAAGATATGAGAGACATTCTGAACCCAAGAAGAATGTGAAGAAAGGAGAGAACTCAAAGACCCATAAGGAGAATGATGAAGTAGATGGTGAGGTTTTGAGGAATTTGGTCTGCAGAAATGAGGCAATGAAGATGAACCTGAGAAAAAACAACCTTATCTGAAGGATAAGTTCAGGCTTTAACTCTCTTATCATGATGACTCTAAAAAGGACTTAGAGAACCCATTTGAAAGCTTGATAAAAATTATCTCCCAAAATGCATGTCTTACGTCCTGAGCCTCAGCCTCAAAAATAAGGAGATGCTGGATAAATAATCCCCAGAAAAGTTTAGAATTTAAATAGGGAAATAAAGTAAATCAAAGCTTTAATGTGTATAAAGCATTTTTGAATTACTGAGTTACTCGTGTATTTGTTATGCTTGCAATATGAAAGCTATTTTGGTAAATTAAAGACTGAGAGATTCCTCTTGGGCTTTCAGTTTATGAGTTGACTGATTTTACACCTGTGATTATTAAGTTTAAAAGTTCAATATAATTTAA
This sequence comes from Ovis aries, assembly GCF_016772045.2. NCBI lineage: Eukaryota > Metazoa > Chordata > Mammalia > Artiodactyla > Bovidae > Ovis > Ovis aries. The sequence goes on from NC_056056.1 coordinate 131,541,125, forward strand.
CTAAACTCAAAACTATAATTGGAATATTTAAGAGAATTTGAGATTCTCCCCAAATTTAGTTTATTTGCTTTATAAAAGTTAAAAACTAGAGAATATTTTGTTTGAGTGTAAATATGCATTTGAGGTACTTAGATAGGAGCAAAATATATAAAAATACACAAACACTTTAAAATATATAAGGGATTGTTATTCATTGAGTTGTATATGAGTCATTGTTAAAGGAAGTTTAATCAGTTCAGTTTGAGTTAATCAAATATTAATCAAGAAAAAAGGAGAAGTCATTTTAGTAGAGTTTATAGATAGAATAAATAGGTGTTTATTGACCTTAAACTTAATGAAAACTGGGTGTTTAATGTTCACTCCAATAAAATAAGTTTTAATTTCAACACTAAAGTGATCGCATTTTTCTATTTACAAAAATTTGGAGGGTATTAAAAGCCTCCACATTGATTCCTTGCTTTCTTAAAGCCTCTCCCCATTACATGTTTACTAAGTTGGTTAATCACAACCAAAGAGAATTTCTTTAAAGTTTTTAATAGAATGAAGTTGACAGAAATTTATGCGTCTTCTATGAAGAAATGTCTATTCAGATCTTTTCCCCAATTAAAAAATTGATTTATTCATCTTTTTATTATTTAGTTGTAAGACTTCTTTATTTTCTAAGTCCCTCATCAGATATATGATTTACAAATATTTTCTTCCATTCTTTAAGATGTCTTTTACTTTCTTGATGGTATTTTTTTCCAACACAAATGTTTTAAATTTTGATCAAGTCCAATCGATCTGTTTTTTAATTTCTTTTTTCACTTGTGCTGTTGTATCTAAGAAACTATTGCCTAGTCCAATATCATGAAGATTTACACCAATGTTTTTTTCTTTCTTTTAGCTCTATCATTTAGTTCTGTAAAGTAAGGACAAGATCCAACTTCCTTCTGTTGCCTGTGGATTATCCAGTTTCCCAGCACCATTTTTGGAAAAGACCATTCTTTAGTTGCCTTGGAAATGTGGCCAGAGTTTTTTTATTAAGAAAAAAACTTCATCCCCTCACATTTCCATAGAAGGAGGGTCCTTCGTGTCCTCTCTTCAAGAAATCTTACGAGGGTGGGTATGTCTTGTTTCTTCTTCTGTCCCCTCATTCTCTCACATGGGAGGATACAGTTTAGCTAATAGAAGAGCAGACAATGGTTACTTAACCTGACCATATTCTCCAAAGTGGCACCTTTTCAACAGTTTTTAGGGTATGTTGTTCAGACAATTGTTGGGACTACAATGAAAAAGATTTTGTTAAAGCAGAGTGACAGAGAGACCCTGAAATAAACAGGGAAGGCACAAAAAGATTTCCATTTAAATATCCTCTCCCACAGTAGCCAAGGAGTGCAGGTGAGACTCTGCCACACTGGACCACCTTTCCTTATTTGGGTCAGAACATAGTTTGCTCTTGCTGACCACTTGCTCATATGTAGCATGAGTTTGCCCTGCATATCCTATTCCCATGTGACAAAACGACCAATAGATGTGTCTCCACTCCCTGTTGCAATTTCCCAGCTTGCGCTCTGATGAATAGAGTTACTAGTTTTTTCAGTTAGGGGAAGGATTTAGGAAACTCCACTTTGGCCTGAGGTTCGAGCTATCTTCTCCAATCCACCTCTACCCAGGAGGACTTTCAGTAATAAATGCCTTGATTTCTTTTTTTATTTTTAAAATGCATTTATGTGTTGGTTGCCCTGAGTCTTTGTTGCCCTTGGGCTTTCTCCAGGTGTAGCAAGTGGGTACCAGTTTTGTTGTGTGCAGGCTTCTCATTGTGGTGGCCTCTCTTGCTGTGGAGCACAGGCTCTGGGCACGCGAGCTTCAGTGACTGCAGCGTGCAGGCTCAGTGGTTGCAGCTCTCGGGCTCCACAGTGTGGGCTCAGTAGTTGTGGAGCACAAGCTTAGTTGCTCGCCGGCATGTGGAATCTTCCCAGACCAGGGATCGAACCTGTGTCTCTTGCATTGGCAGGTGGATTCCTATCCACTGCACCACCAGGGAAGTCTCAATGCCTTGACTTCTATTTGGCTCCTTATCCCTGTTTGGAATCAGATTCAAAAAGGAGGAAGAAAAAGGGGCTTCCCTAGTGACTCAGATGGTAAAGAATCTGCCTGCAATGCAAGAGACCTGGGTTCAAACCCTGGGTCAAGAAGATCTCCTGAAGAAGGGAATGGCAACCTACTCAAGTATTCTTGTCTGGAAAATCCGATGGATAGAGGAGTCTTGTGTGCTACAGTCTATGAGGTCGCAAAGAGTTAGACACAACTGAGTGACTAGGTGTACGCACACACACACACACACACTCTTCCACTACAGGGGATACATGTTCAATTCCTGGTCATGGAACTCAGATCCCATATGCCACTTGGCACCGTCAAAAAAATTAAAATAAATAAATAAAAGAGGAAGAAAGAGCAATAGGCACTTCCAGATTACCAACATTTTTATTTCATTCAGTTACAGGTTATGTGTTCTACAAAGTTCTATTTCTGTTTCATTTTTCACTGGGCTTTTTTGGTTGAGTTGGATTCATATAACTTAATTTATCTTTTTTAGATTATTTTAAAATTTATGTATCTATTTTTGGCCGTGATAGGTCTTCCTTGCTCAATAGTAGATTTATTACAATTGTTGGTGTTTTGGTATGCTAAAATTAGTTCATCAACTATTCCTGTGAAAACAAATTATCAGGAAGAAATGAAACAACAAAAAACCTTCTTTGGAATTTCATGCTTTTACATTCTCCTTTAGAAATAAAGTACAAAGAAAATATGAAACATCTAAAAAGCAAAGAATCCATCTTTCAAAATGATTTTTAAAAGATAAGTTGTCACAGTTGAGAAGATTCTTGCTCGCACAGCCTTGAACAGTTATTTTTGAGGGGAAGGGAAAACTGCTGATTGTAGGAGTTTTCAGAAGTTACAAAAAGGGACTGGTAATTACTTTGTGCTATTTGTGAATTCAAGAGATAAATATGTCCATCCTTATTAAGGATATAACACAAGAAGCCTTTTCATGCCCTGTGGAGAAGGAGTCCTCGTCCTAAATCTGACAGAAAAAGAAAGTGAAAGTGAAGTCGCTCAGTCATGTCCGACTCTTTGTGACCCCATGGACTGTAGCCTACCAGGCTCCTCTGTCCATGGGATTTTCCAGGCAATAGTACTGGAGTGGGTTGCCTTTTCCTTCTCCAGGGGATCTTCCCTACCCAGGGATCAAACCCAGGTCTCCCGCATTATAGACAGACACTTTACCGTCTGAGCCACCAGGGAAGTCCTGACAGAAGTGAATAAACTACAGGGCTCACACTTTCAGAACTGCATCGCATTACAAATATCAAATTTTTTCTGATTTGGTGTCTGTTAATATTTTCCACATTGTTTTTACCTTTGTGAGTCCTTTACACATTTAAAATTTTTTTTTCTTATTTCAAAAGTAATGTATTCAACACAAAAAAATAGGCATACACCCTTTCAGTCTTTTAAAATACACATATAAGAATCTATTTTTCTTTTCTTTTTTGGTTGCATGGCATTCTAGATCTTAGTTCCCCCATCAGGGATCAGACCCATGCCCCCTTCATCAGAAGTGTGGAGTCCTAACTTTTGGACCACTAGGGAAGTCCCAAGAATATATTTTTCTTTGAACAAAAGTGGAATCAAACAGTACGTGCTGCTTTGTCATCTACTTCCCCCCTACACAGGCACTTACCACTTTCTATGAACATCAGAGGGTTTTATTTTGTGATATTACGTCCCTTAGGAACTAAAGACCATGCATATGGGGGAAAAAAGTAAATTCCTTATATTGGAAAACTGTGACTGTAAGCATATTTCAGTCAGATTATAAATACTATAAGGAGCATCATTTATAAACATTGTTTTATATTAAATAACTAAAAAATGATCACCAGTTTAATAGTGCCAAGATCCCTTGACAACTTAAGCACTGAAGATTATCCCACTCAGTGAGAGAAGCTGTAGAGGCCAGGACCAGAGTGCATGGATTTGCCTTCTTCCATCTGAGACAGAAATCAGCAAAGGCCTTCTCACGTGGCATCAAATGCAGAGGCGTGGAAATTATGGGGAGGGAAAGGCACTTCAGAAGGATGTGGCAGAGCAAATAGAGGGAAATAGGGTTTGGGGTCCGCAGAAAAGAAATCGTGTCTTCTGAATGTAAGCTTGTCAGATTGTTTCCTCCCCAAACAACTACAGAACCAAACCTATGGGGATGCTTTAAGTCTGCCGCAGTGAGGAAGAAGGAGAATTTGAGGACCACTGTCATGGCAACCTGGGGATCAGAAAGCTCGCCAGTGCAGAGTGAGGCATTTAAGTGGTCTGACATGTAAGAAGTTAAGCAGTCTAGAAAACTTTGAGAGTTGAGGTCTAAAACACCCCTCTTCTTTCATACCAAACTAATCCAAAGCATAGGCAAATGCCAACAATAACACAAGAATCTCCAAGTACAGTATTCAGGTATCTGCTCCTCAACTTATTGTAATCAGGATTCCACTTCAATCTGTCCCTGAAACGGCTCTTGTTGAAATCACTACTGATCCCCATAGAGACAAACCCAATGGGTACTTTTTATTTCTCATTTTCTTGGCCTCCCTGAAAGGCTCACTCTGTTACTGCTCCCTCATCTTGAAACTCTTTCCCTTTATTTTGTGTGTAGTTTTCAACTTCAGGAAATAAAATCCCCTCCAGCTATTTTGTATATAATTATAAAATCCCTGAACGAGCAGAAGGGGCGATCTCTAGCTGCTCCCAGAACACCAAACTGACCGGCCAGGGAGGCTGCGGCGTCTGCCACATCAGGAAGGTGCGCTCAGGGAACTGCCACTGGGCTGGTGGGCTCAGGAGCAGTGGCCTGACACTGTGCCCTTGGAACCTGGAAGCTGCAGCAGTTACATCTCAGTAACCATGACTGGATGATGCAGCACTGTGGGAAAACCCAATTTCTTCATGATTTTGCTTGCCTAAGCAGGAAGAAGGTGTTCCCTTATTTCCATCTTCCAAATCTCACATTAACGCATCTAACTGATGACCTTAGTCCAGAAATCCATCTGCCAGGGTGTCTGGAAATAGTTTTCAGCTTTCCAACCCCTGTAGTACACTAGAGAGAGAGGGGCACGGACACAGAGCTCATTGTGTCCACATGGTTCTCCTCCTACCTGGTTACCAGACCGTTAAGTGTTGGCTTACTTGACCTCTTCTTTCCTTATTTTACCTACTCTTCCTTAGTGACTGATTCTTCATTTCAACACATGAGCCAGAAAACAGTCCTATGACTTCTGCCTCCCAATTAACTTGTACTCCCGTCTATTTTCCATCCTCACTACATTAGTCCAGTCCACAATATCTTAGCTAGATTAGTGCAGTAATCTTATGACTGATCTCCCTGCACTATACACCCAAATATGTCCCCAGGGATAATTGGTATAGAAAAGTTCTCAACCCAAGTGAATACATTTTCCTTTTGGACATTCAGAAATGTGCATGGGCCTTTGACTGATGGCATCAGTTCAGTCGCTCAGTCGTGTCCGACTCTGTGCGACCGGATGAATCACAGCACGCCAGGCCTCCCTGTCCATCACCATCTCCTGGAGTTCACTCAGACTCACATCCATCGAGTCAGTGATGCCATCCAGCCGTCTCATCCTCTGTCGTCTCCTTCTCCTCCTGCCCCCAATCTCTCCCAGCATCAGAGTCTTTTCCAATGAGTCAGCTCTTTGCATCAGGTGGCCAAAGTACTGGAGTTTCAGCTTTAGCATCATTCCTTCCAAAGAAATCCCAGGGCTGTTCTCCTTCAGAATGGACTGTTTGGATCTCTTTGCAGTCCAAGGGACTCTCAAGAGTCTTCTCCAACACCACAGTTCAAAAGCATCAGTTCTTCGGGGCTCAGCCTTCTTCATAGTCCAACTCTCACATCCATACATAACCACTGGAAAAACCATAGCCTTGACTAGACGGACCTTAGTCGGCAAAGTAATGTCTCTGCTTTTGAATATGCTGTCTAGGTTGGTCATAACTTTTCTTTCGAGGAGTAAGCGTCTTTTAATTTCATGGCTGCAGTCACCATCTGCAGTGATTTTGGAGCCCCCCAAAATAAAGTCAGCCACTGTTTCCACTGTTTCCCCATCTATTTCCCATGAAGTGATGGGACCAGATGCCATGATCTTCATTTTCTGAATGTTGAGCTTTAAGCCAACTTTTTCACTCTCCTCTTTCACTTTCATCAAGAGGCTTTTTAGTTCCTCTTCACTTTTTGCCATAAGGGTGATATCATGGGCATATCTGAGGTTATTGATATTTCTCCCGGCAATCTTGATTCCAGCTTGTGTTTCTTCCAGCCTAGCGTTTCTCATGCTGTACTCTGCATGTAAGTTAAATAAGCAGGGTGACAATATACAGCCTTGACGTACTCCTTTTCCTATTTGAAACCAGTCTGTTGTTCCATGTCCAGTTCTAACTGCTGCTTCCTGACCTGCATACAGATTTCTCAAGAGGCAGGTTAGGTGGTCTGGTATTCTCATCTCTTGAGGAATTTTCCACAGTTTCTTGTGATCCACACAGTCAAAGGCTTTGGCATAGTCAAGAAAGCAGCAATAGATGTTTTTCTGGAACTCCCTTGCTTTTTCCATGATCCAGTGGATGTTGGCAATTTGATCTCTGGTTCCTCAGCCTTTTCTAAAACCAGCTTGAACATTGGGAAGTTAACAGTTCACATATTGCTGAAGCCTGGCATGGAGAATTTTGAGCATTACTTTACTAGCATGTGAGATGAGTGCAATTGTGTGGTAGTTTGAGCATTCTTTGCCATTGCCTTTCTTTGGGATTGGAATGAAAACTGAACTTTTCCAGTCCTTTTCCAGACTGATGGCATAACAGGCACTTATTGATAGTTTGTGGGGACAAGAGATGTGTTTTGAAATATTCTAGGTAGTACTGCATAACTAAGAGCTGCTGCTGCTGCTGCTGCTAAGTCACTTCAGGCGTGTCCAACTCTGTGAGACCCCATAGACGGCAGCCCACCAGGCACCCCTGTCCCTGGGATTCTCCAGGCAAGAACCCTGGAGTGGGTTGCCATTTCCTTCTCCAATGCATGAAAGTTTAAAGTGAAAGTGAAGTTGCTCAGTCGTGTCTGACTCTTAGTGATCCCATGGACTGCAGCCTACCAGGCTCCTCCGTCCATGGGATTTTCCAGGCAAGAGTACTGAAGTGGGGTGCCATTGCCTTCTCCAAACCAAGAGCTGCTGCTGCTGCTGTTAAGTCGCTTCAGTCATGTCCAACTCTGTGGGACACCATAGACGGCAGCCCAACAGGCTCCTCTGTCCCTGGGATTCTCCAGGCAAGAATACTGGAATGGGTTGCCATTTCCTTCTCCAATGCATGAAACTGAAAATTGAAGGTGAAGTCGCTTAAATGTGTGCAACTCTTAGCAACCCCATGGACTGTAGCCTATCAGGCTCCTCCATCCATGGGATTCTCCAGGCAAGAGTACGGAGTGGGGTGCCATTGCCTTCTCCGAACCAGAGCGATCTGGTCCCAAATGCCATTTAGTGCTCTCTCTAGAAACAAGGGTTCATAGATACAGGATTGCACGGACACTAAATTTAGAAAAATATTGGAAACCAAAGCAAATTGTAAACTTTAAATTTCACTGAGTAGGTATATCAAACAAAATTACCACCATCTTTTGCCACCATTGTTTTATGAGAGAAGATAATTAATTTAAAAAAATTTATACACAAATGTTTATTTTGGCTTTAATCATAATAGCCAAACACCGAAAACAAATGTCCACTGGTGAAAGGACATTCAAATGGTCCACTCAAATGTCCAACTGGTGAAAGGATCAAGTGTGGTATACCCATACAAGACAACGCCACTCACCCATACAAAGGGAGAAACAGATACATACAATAACGTGGATGACACCCAGATACATTGAGCTGATCAAAAGCAGCCAGAAGGAAGAGAGTGCCTGCTGGTTCTTCTTGCGTGAATGACTCTCCCTATATGAAACACTAGAAATGCATATCTAATTAACAGTGACAGAAAGAACTGGCTATCTGGGGCCAGGAACAAGGAGAAATGACTGGGAAGGGGCACATGGGAACCTTCAGGTGTGTTAGACATTATATCTTAATTGTGATGGTGGTAGTTACACAGGTTATACATTTGTCAAAGCTCATCAGGTATAAACTTAAAGTGCATGATTTTATTGTAAATAAATAATTTTTCAATAAAGTTGATTTTTAAAAAGTTGAATATAACCACCCTCATGCCCGTTAGGATGGCAACTTTTTCTTTTTTTCCTAAAAGAAAATAAAAAGTGGTGGTGAGGGTATACAGAGAAATTGGAACACTTGTGTACTGGTGGTAGGAATGTAACATAGTGCAACAGCTATGGAAGCTGCAGGGTGATTCCTCAAAAACTTAAAAACAGAATTACCATATGATCCAACAATTCCACTTCTGGGAATATATCCAAAAAAATTGAAAGCAGGAACTTGAAGAGAGATTTGAACACCATTATTCATTGCAGCATTATTCATAATAGCTAAAATATGGAAATAATCCAAGTGTCTACCAACAGATGAAGAGATAAAATATGGCATATGGAATATTATTCAGCCTTAAAAAGGATGGAATTCTGACACACATGATACAACAAGGAGAGATTTTGAGGACATTATGCTAAGTGAACTTAGACAGTTACAAAAGGAGAAACACTGCATAAATCCACTTATATGAGGTACCTAGAGTAATATAACTCATAGAGATATACCTGCCTCCTGAGAAATCTGTATGCAGGTCAAGAAGCAACAGTTAGAATCAGACATGGAACAACAGACTGGTTCCAAATTGGGAAAGGAGTACATCAAGGGTGTATATTGTCACCCTGCTAATTTAACTTATGTGCAGAATACATCATGCCAAATGCTGGGCTGGATGAAGCACAAGCTGGAATCAAGATTGCCAGGAGAAATATCAATAACCTCAGATATGCAGATGACACCACCCTTACGGCAGAAAGTGAACAAGAACTAAAGAACCTCTTGATGAAAGTGAAAGAGGAGAGTGAAAAAGTTGGCTTTAAAACTCAACATTCAAAAAACAAAGATCATGTCATCCAGTCCCATCACTTCATGGCAAATAGATGGGAAAACAAGGAAAACAGTGAGAAACTTTACTTTTGGGGCTCCAAAATCATTGCATATGGTGACTGCAGCCATGAAGTTAAAAGACGCTTGCTCCTTCGAAGAAAAGCTATGAGCAACCTAGATGGCATACTAAAAAGCAGAGACATTACTTCACCAGCAAAGGTCTGTATAGTCAAGGCTCTGGTTTTTCCAGTAGTCATGTATGGATGTCAGAATTGGACTATAAAGAAAGCTGAGCACAGAAGAACTGATGCTTTTGAACTGTGGTATTGGAGAAGACTCTTGAGAGTCCCTTGGACTGCAAGGAGATCCAATCAGTCCATCCTAAAGGAAATCAGTCCTGTATATACATTGGAAGGACTGATGCTGAAGCTGAAACTCCAATACTTTGGCCACTTAATATGAAGAACTGACTCACTGGAAAAGCCCCTGATGCTGGGAAAGATTGAAGGCAGGAGGAGAAGGTGACAACAGAGGATGAGATAGTTGGATGGCATCATTAACTCGATGGACATGAGTTTGAGTAGGCTCTGGGAGTTGGTGATGGACAGGGAAGCCTGGCGTGCTGCAGTCCATGAGGTTACAAAGAGTCAGAGAAGACTGAGCAGCTGAACTGAAGTCATAGAGATAGAAAGTAGAATGACAGCTGGCAGAGGCTGGAGAGGGGAGAAAGGGGGGGGTTGTTTAATGGGTATGTAGGATCAGTTGGCAAAATGAAAAAGTTCTGGAGATGGATGGTGGTGATGACAAGGTTGCACAACAATGTGAATGTACTTATGCCACTGAAATGTACATATAGAAATGGTTAAGATTTTTTTTATAAAAAGTTAAATACAAATAAACAAGTCAGCATATGCTCCTTCCAGATAAATGGGCCTATCTGTGTTCAGTAGCTGAATTCTTTGGCTGTTTTTCTAAGACTATGTCAAAAGAGAAAAATAACTCTAGAATAATGAAAACCAATGTCCTTATTTGACTGAAATATTAAAATAGTGACTATTTTGCACTTACACCTTTGTTCTGTGTTATGCATTTCATTTGCTTGCACTTCGCTTTGTAGGCCTTGAATAGCTTCCTGGCTTCTTCGGACACAGTATTGACATCATGGAATGACTGAGAGAGATTGTAAGCTGTTTTCAGGTGACATGGCTCATGAAACCCAGGGAGGCAAGAAACTTGACATAAAGACACTATTTATGCAAAAATTATAAAACTTAAGCATATGTGAAATCACCATGGTAATTTTATTACCATGAGTAACATAGTAATAGTTCTGATGCCTGTCCCTAAAAATAAAGATATTTTTATGTGTTCATACATGTTCTGTAATATGTGTACCATTAACACAAATGCACTCAAAAATTTAAAAAGTGTCAAAAGTTTTGATCAAAATCAATCAAGCTAGCTCACTGCTTAACTACATGAAACTGGAGATAGTAATGTTTTGTCTCACCTCTTAAGAAACAAAAGCTTTAGCCTAAAATTCCTCAACAGAGATTTTGTGCAATTGTGAAATGGTTATTAAGTTATTCTGAGCCATAGATTTAACAATGCTCTAACATCTCCAAGTTCCTTTGGAGTGTTTACATGCTTAAAAAAAGTGAACTTAAATTGACTTATTATATTTCACTTTAGAAAAAACAAGTGTCATACCGTTTTAAAGAAATCATAGATTATATAAATGCAAGCATGCAACTGATTAGGACACCAGAAATTAATTCTCCAAAGCTCAGGAATCATGGCCTTAGAAGAAACTAAGTGTTCTTTTTACTCCTACTTCTACCATTCTAACTTCTCCTCATCTCAAACTTTCAGTTATTTCTCAAATGAGGTCAATGTACAGTCATGGAAGGATTTTTAACCAGCCAGGATGCCAAAATCCTTATTGATGAATAGAAATCACCAGGCAATACTAAACTATGAGTCAACATTGTTCTGCTCTGGTCTGTGCTGAAGTGATAACATGATAATTAACGAAACTGCTGGACCTACCGCCTCAGGTAACTGTGGAGGAAAAGGTTTGCATTTTACGGGTGCCAGAGATAGACTTATGCTTTGGGGATGCCATTTGTAGACCAAGGTGATGGCAGAGCGCCCAGAAATCTTCACGGTAATGAACTTATTCACCTAGGGGCAATAGAAAGGATTGTTAATTCCTGCCCAGAATTCTCATTCTCATAACTCAGGTGGAAATCATAGACATTTACATGATGCACAGAAGGAAATTTCAGACCAATATTCACAAACAGCTTCAGTCTAATTCCATTAAGTCAGAAGTGAGGTTTAGGTTTTGGTACTGCCAATTCATTGGTGCTTGATTTATTGAGAGAAGAAAGAGAAGTGGGGAGAAATTATTTAGAATTAATGTAATTATGTCTTATAGAGAAAGATTCATTTTCAATTGCAAAAATGCTGGGTCAGTTTGCAAGTACTTCTGAGCCCTAATTCTAGTCTGAAACACAGACAATCTTGCCCATAAGACACACTTGGTATCAACTGATTCCCTTGATGTTGAGAAAAGTAATTTATGCCTGCCAAGTCCTTAGAAGTTTTATTAGCGTTAATATTATTGTGAAACTTATTAAAGTTGGAGGTATTTTATAAGTGAGAATGGAAAACTAATGACAAATGAACAACTTCTTAAAGCCCAAATGAATATCTGCAGATTTGTAGAGCAAATTTACAGGCTTGCTACAGATGAAGTGTCCTAATTGAGTCAGCTGCATTAAGCATGCAAGGACTTTTATCTGGTTACAAGTTATACTCCCTTGCTTCCTGAAGGCTGCCAGCTGGAGTAATTTGAATTGAATAATCTATCCCATTGCAATCCTGAATTTTTAGAAAAAAAGAGTAAGGAAACCCTGATTCCTGACTGTCAGGAAGCTTTCACATACAGGCTTATCTGGTACAGTTTCTTTACCCGCTCTTTACTTCCCTAACTCTCTAGAACTGAGCAGATCTCTTTAAAAATAGCTGTCTAAATAGTAAATATAGGATGATACCATGGATTTTGTAAATTGTGTAGGACAGACCTGGAGGTACTTTTCATGCCTGTCCAGTAGAAATACAATATGAGCCACATAAGTAATTTAAAATTTTGTAGTAGTCACATTAAAATGAGTAAAGGGCAGGTGAAATTAATTTTAATACAATTTTATAGCCAAATATATTCAAGAATTAACTTTTAAGTATATAACGATGTAAAAATGATTCGTGATATTTTACATTCTCTGTTTTGTATTAAGTCTTTGAAATCTTGTGTGTGGCTTACATTTACAGTGTATTTCAAGGGTTCCATAACCATGGATGGCTGTGGCTGCCACAGTGGACAGCACAGCTCTATATGTCTGTGGTGGTGCTGAGGCTGGCTGTGCAGGACACCACCAGCACAGCATATGCAATTGCCCTGGATGCAAAGTGCAGTCCACGTACACACACACACACACGCACACACACGCGCGCACACATGCACACACACACATGCATGCACACACACAAACGCACACACACCCACACACGTGCACACGCACACACATGCACACACACAGACGCGCACACACACCCATGCACACACGCATGCATGCACGCACACACACAGTGACTATATGTGAACAGAGAAAGTCTAGCCCAGAAGTTTCAGACTGATACCTCAGAAATGTTTGGTTTATTATTCTCAGAGTTTGCGCTAATTGCCAACTTTAAAATATCAGGATATTTCATTAAAAAAACCCGGAATTTATGACTTCTAAAAAATCATAAAATATAGCAAGCCTAGACCCACAGTCCCATTTAGTGATAATCTTCTGGCCTTGCATAAAGGCTGCCCCCTTTAAAATGTGTTTTTAGTAGGCATGAAATGCTTTTATAGTAATAACTTTTTAAAACTACTGCTGCTGAACAAAGACAAATCCATTTTAAAAAGGACCAAGTGAAGTGAAGAACTGAAATAAAAATTTATCAGATCAACTGGCTAGTGTAGACCACTAAACTAAATAATTCAGACCTCTTAATCCTCCTACTCCCAACAGTTTATTTTAGAAACTCAAAGTAAATGACTGTTACAGAATAAAAATGATCAAAAGAATGATAAATTGTAAAATAATACCCAAATTTCCACTGGATCGTCAAGTTTTCCCTTTGAAGGCCATATCCATTCCCTCACAGTGGTTCCTTTTTTGCTGAGCATCATGCCTCCATCCTGATTAAACATCATTGATATTACTTGGCTATGAAAAAGACAGAAATGTATCTCATTTAGAACAAAAAAATTGATGGACTCATTGATTTGGCTGAGATGACAGACATCATCAGGTTACAGCTTTTAAGAGTACAGGACTCCCTTCTATCACATTCCTGGTGAGTGGTCACCTTGCCTCTGCCTGAATATCTTCCTTGGAGAGAAGGCTGGTATATACATCTCAGCTGATCAAAATTTCCCTTCTCTGAGACACATCCCCTCCCATTCACCACTCCCCATCTACAGAGTCATGGAAATGGGCTCTCCAGCCATGATTATCAGGCCATGTGGTCCCGATGCCTTGGCTCTGGCTGATTGAGTTGGGTGGACAGCTGACATAGAACTGTGTTGCAACTGGATGCAAAAAATACGTATACAAAAGGCTATGAGGAAGGTGTTGAGCACAGTGCACTCGAAGGACTTATAGAAAGCAGTGTGGCTAGGGACTTCCCTGATGGTCCGGTGGCTAAAACTCCTCGCTCCCAAAGCAGGGGGGCCAGGTTCAATCCTTGGTCAGGGATCTAGATCCCCACATGCTGCAACAAAGAATTCTAACACTGACTTTAAGACTCAGCACAGTCTAAGAAATAAATATTAAGAACAAAAACAATGTGGCTAGAGTCCAGAGTGATGCCAATAAGGCTGGAGGGATCAGCAGGTAGGGACTGGATACGCAGGTGTTCCTATGCTGTATCTTGAATTTTACCTTACAAGTAACAAATCATATAATGGTTTAATAACAAAGCAATGAGGTGACATGATCAAACAGATTGGTGGGGAACCAAAGTAAATGCTGGGTACCAGTTCAGAGGTCATATCAGTGGTCCAGGAGAGAGGATGGCAGCTTGGTCTAGGGCAGTGGTGAGAGAGATGGATACATATGCATATATTCAAGAACCATCTAGATTTGCAAAGGTAGAATTTGTGTTGAAAAACCGGGAGGTGTCAATTTTACCTTCCCTATACTTTATATGTCTGTTAATGCAGTCCAGCATTTTATTACATTATCTTTTCTGGATGAATAGCATCAGACTATGTGTTCATGTCTAGATCATCTTTGTGTCTTCCTTCTCAGCATAGCACCTGGCACAGAGAAGAAGTATAAATTGCTCTGATAAAATGGGTTCAATTAAACAAATACATTAAATGCAAGATACTCTTTAGTGACTGTTAGGTGTCTAGGGATGCTCAGCATGAGGTGATCTCACTGCACTCAGGAGATTTTCAGTCTTGTGATTATAATTATCTTAATAGATTATATTTATTTGGTGCCTTCTATGTGCCAGGCCTTAAATACATACTTTTATTTTTACTAATTTATTTATTTATTTTTGGCTGTACCACCCAGCATGTGTAATCTTAGTTCCCTGACTGTGGCAAGAGTACACAGAAGAACTGTACAATAAAGATCTTCACAGCCCAGATAATCATGATGGTGTGACCACTCACCTAGAGCCAGACATCCTGGAGTGTGAAATCAAGTGGGCCTTAGGAAGCATCACTATGAACAAAGCTAGTGGAGGTGATGAAATTCCAGTTGAGCTATTTCAAATCCTAAAAGATGACGCTGTGAAAGTGCTGCACTCAATATGCCAGAAAATTTGGAAATCTCAGCAGTGGCCACAGGACTGGAAAAGGTCAGTTTTCATTCCAATCATAAAAAAGGCAATGCCAAAGGACGCTCAAACTACAGCAAAATTGCACTCATCTCACAAGCTAGTAAAGTAATGCTTAAAATTCTCCAAGCCAGTTTTCAGCAATACATGAACAATGAACTTCCAGATGTTCAAGCTGGTTTTAGAAAAGGCAGAGGAACCAGAGATTAAATTGCCAACATCTACTGGATCATGGAAAAAGCAAGAGAGTTCCAGAAAAACATCTATTTCTGCTTTATTGACTATGCCAGAGCCTTTGACTGTGTGGATCACAAGAAACTGTGGAAAATTCTGAAAGAGGTGGCAATACCGGAACACCTGACCTGCCTCTTGAGAAACCTGTATGCAGGCCAGGAAGCAACAGTTAGAACTGGACATGGGACAACAGACTGGTTCCAAATAGGAAAAGGAGTACGTCAAGGCTGTATATTGTCACCCTGCTTATTTAACTTATATGCAGAGTACATCATGATAAACGCTGGGCTGGAAGAAGCACAAGCTGGAATCAAGATTGCTGGGAGAAATACCAATAACCTCAGATACGCAGATGACACCACCCTTATGGCAGAAAGTGAACAAGAACTAAAGAACCTCTTGATGAAAGTGAAAGAGGAGAGTGAAAAAGTTGGCTTAAAGCTCAACATTGAGAAAACTAAGATCATGGCATCTGGTCCCATCACTTCATGGGAAATAGATGGTGAAACAGTGCAAACAGTGGCTGACTTTATTTTGGGGGGCTCCAAAATCACTGCAGGTGGTGATTGCAGCCATGAAATTAAAAGACGTTTATTCCTTGGAAGAAAAGTTATGACCAACCTCGACAGCATATTAAAAAGCAGAGACATTACTTTGCCAACAAAGGTCCATCTAGTCAAGGCTATGGTTTTTCCAGTAGTCAAGTGTGGATGTGAGAGTTGGACTATAAAGAAAGCTGAGTGCAGAAGAATTGATGCTTTTGAACTGTGGTGTTGGAGAAGACTCTTGAGAGTTCCTTGGACCACAAAGAGATCCAACCAGTCCATCTCAAAGGAGATCAGTCTTGGGTGTTCATTGGAAGGGCTGATGTCGAAGCTGAAACTCCAATACTTTGGCCACCTGATGCAAAGAGCTGACTCATTGGAAAAGACTCTGATGCTGGGAGGGATTGGGGGCAGGAGGAGAAGGAGACGACAGAGGATAAGATGGTTGGATGGCATCACCAACTCAATGGACATGGGTTTGGGTGGACTCCAGGAGTGGTGATAGACAGGGAGGCCCAGCGTGCTGTGGTTCATGGGGTTGCAAAGAGTTGGACACGACTGAGCAACTGAACTGAGCTGAACTGACCAGCGATCAAACCCATGCCCCATGCATTGGAACCAGAGTCTTAACTACTGGACAAGGCAGTGTTACATAATGGTTACAAACTCTATAGAGCTAGACTGTTAAAGGTATTGAACCTAGCTCTTCCATTTCCTTATTGTATGAACATCGGCATATTTCTCAACCTTTCTGTGGCTCAGTTCCCTTGTCTTAAAATAGCGATAACAACAGCACTCTCCTCATAGAGCTGTTGTTAGTACTAAATGATCTAATATATGTAAAGCACTTCAAACAAAGCTAGACAGCTTGTAAGTTTTCAAGAAGCGTTGCTTTTATTAAGTCTCACATAAGTCTCACAAGTCCATTTATAGCCATTATGGTTTCTCTTTCCCAGATGAGAAAACAGAAGCTGAAGGGTGTTCACAGAATATGCACAGCCTAATGTGAAGTTCAATAGAGAGGTTCATCATCTAATGAAAAATAATAGTTCCCTGTATAAAACAGGTGCTTTTGGCTTAATCAAATGCACAGTCTAACAGGTGGGCTGGAGGGGCAAAGTGACAAAACCAATGAAACAAAGCAGAAATGGAAATCCCATGCCTTGGACACCTAGAGAGCATCGCTTTCTTGAATAGCCTACCCTCTCAGCCTGGGCAACCCAGCCTTGAGCTGTTCTCATTTCTGTGAGGAGTCTCATCACGCAATGTAGGAGGAGCTCTAGCTAAGGCAGCTGTCCCCCGCTGGCACAGTGCTTCCCTGCACGCTGAATCCTGGCAGCAAAGGTCCCAGTCCACACTCCTCTCTCACTCATCTTCCTGCTGATGCAAGCTTCCGAACCTTCTCACCAAGAATCCCCCTTGGTGGGGTGACAGATGTGCAAAAGGGGGATTGGTTTAACAAAGACCTACTATATGGCACGGGGAATTCTGCTCAATGTTATGTGGCAGTCTGGATGGGAGGGCAGTTTGGAGGAGAATGGATACATGAATGTGTATGGTTGAATCCCTTCACTGTTCACCCGAGAACGAAACCTAACACTGTTTGTTAAATACAAAATAAAAGTTTTTAAAAATTGCAATAACAAAAAAGAAATGTAACATACAGCATTGAAGACATATAAAATTTATAAAGCATAAAATGAATAGCCATATCCACTGCCCAGTTTACTAAATAAAAGATTACCAGAGGTTAAAAAAAAAGAAGGGGGAGGGGACTGGTTTAAAAGATCACTAACAGATAACGAATTCCTTCTGGAAGCAAATTTTTTGCCTTCTCTTTTTCAGAGCCTTCAGTTCTGCTGAAAGCAGACTGTACCCTGTGCCAAGGAATGGTCTGTGGTGCCCAGGATGAAATTACACAGGGGCAGGACTTATCCATGAGGCATAGTGTTTTGGGCTTCTGTGAATTCCAAAAATACCACTAACAGATGGTGTTGTATAAATCTGCTACTGTCATCAAGGAAGACAGGGAGGGGATGAAGAAGGGGACCACTCTAGAGGGGCAAGTGGAGGGAAATTACTTCCTTGTTTGTTTGCATATATAATCCTCATCTTGGACATTTAACTTCATGTAACAATATTGAGGGGGACATTTTCTTGGCATAAACTTCATTCTTGGGCCATACTAAAGTCTGGCCAGGGCACTGAACATTCTGGCATCTGCCCAGAAAGTGAAGACTTGGGATGTACTTTTATTTCAATTCTAACTTTGCTGACTTGTAAATCTATTAGTCTGTCTGTAAGTTAGCCCTAAATGAGATCTCAGAAATCACATGGCCCACCTTTGTATCAACCACTATTTTTTTATTATAGCTTTTATTTTTAATTTAATATTACTTAAATGACAAAGGGAATTTTTAAAATATTTCATAAAATTGTGAACAAGAAATGTCAGGTTTAGGTGCAATTTTCTTATAGGCAAAAGGGAAATAATAACATATACTTGATGCAATATTGGACAGAAAATTATATATCAATATTTTGAGGGGCTTCCCTGGTGGTCCAATGGTTAAAAAATCCACCTTGACATGCAGGGGACACTGAATCAATCTTTGATCTGGGAAGATCCCACATGCTATCTGCCTAATTATCCTCACTACTAGAGAAACAGCAGAGAAATCATACTTTCTTGAAGTTGGACTGGTATTTTCACTGTTTTATATACCTTTATTATTCAAGGATACTGGTTGATTCTTCTCTAAGCTTGAAGATTAAACTTATAGATGACTAATATTTATTGGGCACCTACTATATGTCAGGCCCATTTGTATTTTACTCTTTGTCTAATTGCTTTCTTACTGCTTTCAAGATTTTCTGAAACTCCAGTACTTTGGCCACCTCATGCGAAGAGTTGACTCATTGGAAAAGACTCTGATACTGGGAGGGATTGGGGGCAGGAGGAGAAGGGGACAACTGAGGATGAGATGGCTGGATGGCATCACTGACTCGATGGACGTGAGTCTGAGTGAACTCTGGGAGCTGGTGATGGACAGGGAGGCCTGGCGTGCTGCAGTTCATGGGGTTGCAAAGAGTCGGGCATGACTGAGTGAACTGAACTGACTGAATTGATATCTTTAAAAACTAAAGGAAAAGTTTTTTAATTAAAAGAAAATATGATGCCAATGATTTATTCAAATAGAGAATAGCAACAAAGAGACAGAAATTAAAGGCTAAATAGACACTCTGGAATTTAAAGTATAGTAGTACAACTGACAGATTCAATAGAGGGGGCCAACAGCCTACCTGAGCTAGCAAAACAAGAATCAGTGAACTTGATGGTAGCTCAGTAGAGATTATTGAGTCTGCAGAACAAAGAGAAAAGAAAAGTGAAGAAAAATAAAGTCTGAGAGTCCTATAGACACTATTAAATTCACTGACATACATACATGTGATGGGCGTACCAGAAACAGTAGAGAAAAACGGGCAGAAAAATAAAAATAGTGGCCTAAAAGTCTCAAGTTTTATGAAAAACATTAATCTGTCCATCAAAGCAGCTCAAAAAATTCCAAGTAAAATAAACTCAAAAGAGATTCACACTTGCACACATCAGAGGCAAACTGTTAAAAGCCAATGATGAACAGAAAGTCTTGAAAGCAGCAAGAAAGCAATTAGACAAAAGAGTAAAATACAAATGGGCCTGACATATAGTAGATGCCCAATAAATATTAGATATCTATAAGTTTAATCTTCAAGCTTAGAGAAGAATCAACCAGTATCCTTGATTATTCAAGGTATATAAAAGAATGAAAATACCAGTCCAACTTCAAGAAAGCATGATTTCTCCACTGCTTTTCTAATAGTGAGGATAATTAGGCAGATAGTATCCAGAGTCTAGGCCAAAAATAGGCAAACTATAACCTGCAAGCCAAATATGGCCTGCTGCCTGGTTTTGTAAGTAAATTTCCATTAGAGCACAGCCGTGCACATTTGTTTATATGTTGGCTATGGCTGCTTTCATGCTACAGTGGCAGAGTTGGTAGTTGCAACAGAGACTGTATGGCTGGCAAAGCTTAAAATATTTACCATCTGGTCATTTAGACAAAAAGTTGTCCAGCCTCTGGCCTAAGTACTTCTCCCTTGTTCCCTCCCCTGGGTCCACCAGAGCTTTGGAAATCCTACTGTTGCTGTGCTCTTTCCTACTGGACTAGACTTTTGGAGATTGTGGCTCACGCAAATCAAGTTCTATCTGCTCCACTGCTGGTGGCACACTCAGCATTCAATCCCTACCTTCCCCTTCCTTTCTAACAAATTCCTGTTCGTTTAGTTCTTCACGGCTCATTCAGTCAAATCCCATTTACAGGGGTAGATGCTGAGCTGTCTAAGCCCATGGATGCACGGCTCCCTTGCACCCCTTTTGGTTAAAGTGTGTGCCTGTGACTAAACTGACCTAAAAACACTGAAAGGAAGGCCTCACCATTTACTGAAAGAAGCTTTTTTTCTGTTAGACATGAAAAGGATCATGTAGCTAGTGTCACTGGTAGTGACACCAGGATGATTACCTTGGAAGAAAGGATGCCTAGGATAGCCAAGTGGAGAAATGAAAATAACCTGGGTCCTTCCTGATGTCACTGAGCCCTAAGTTATACTGTACCCAGAGGCCATCCTATCTCCAATTTAAAATGGTATTTTTCTGTTACTTGCTATACCAAAGCATCATAACTCTATTTTTAGCAAAACAACTTTGATTATAATTTTCATGACTGGCTCTCTTAAAATCCTGTCTGTCCTGGCCACCCCATCCCCACCATCTTTTCCCAATAGCCTGACACAAATATTTCCAAGTCATGTTCACTCACTCTTCAACCACTCAACAGATATTTATTAACATTTACTATATACCAGGCTTCCCTGGTGGCTCAGTGGTAAAAAAGCTACCTTCCAATGGAGGAGACAAGGGTTTGATCCCTGGGTTGGGAAGATCCCCTGGAGAAGAAAACTGCAACCCAAACCAGTATTCTTGCTTGGGAAATCCCATGGAGAGAGGAATCTGGAGGGCTACAGTCCATGGGGTTGCAAAAGAGTCAGACACGACTTAGCAACTGACTAAACAACAGCAAAAAAATACTAGGTACATACTAAGTGTTGACGGTGGAGCAATGAATAAGAAAGATACGGTCCTTCCCATAATAAAATTCACAGTCTAGTTGCACAGACCCAATTTCAGTTTGTTATTGGTGCTAAGAAGAAATAAAGTCATCACTTAGAGTAACAGAAGGAGGATGGTTTTTTTTTTTTTTTTTAATGGATGGTCAGAAAACAGTCTGCAAGTTCCTTGAAAAGTTAAACATAGATTTATCATAGAACCTAGCAGTTCTACTCTTGGTATCTATCCAAGGGAAATGAACCATAACGTCCACACAAAAACCTGAACATGAATGTTCACAGCAGCATTATTTGTAGGAGTCAAGTAGTGGAAACAACCCCAATGTCCATCAACTAATGAATGAGAAACAAAGGTGGTATATATCAATACATTCAATGGAATATTATTTGGCCCCTAAAAGGAGTGAAATACTAGTATATGCTACATTGATGCAACTTGAAAGCCTTATACTAAGTGAAAAAAGCAAATCTTCAAACACCATATATTGTATCATTTCATTTATATGAAAGTTCCAGAATAGACAGATCTACACAGGCAGAAGGTTTATTAATGGTTCCTAGGGTTGGAAGGAAGGGTAGGGAATGATGAGTGGCTGCTAAGATTTCTTTCTCATGTGATGAAAACATTCTAACATTAGATTATGGTGTTGGTTGAAAAACTCTGTAAATATACTAAAACCCACTGCATTGTACATTTTAAATAGGTAAATTTATGGAATGTAGTTTTTCTCAATAAAGCTATTTAAAACAAAAGAAACAGTCTCTCCTAGGAGTGACATTTAAATGGAGACCTGAGAGATAAGAGTAAACTAGTCAAGCAAAGAGCTAGGACAAGAAATTTCAGTCACAGAGAACAACAGTGTACAAATGCCGTGAAAAAGAGTCAATGTTTTCCTCTATCATGTGGACTTGGGAAAGATATCCATCTTCTTTGAACTTCAGTTTGGAATTATATCTAGTCACAGGGTTAGATAGCATCACCAACTCAGGCAACGCACACAAATCTGAGCAAACTCCGGGAGATGGTGAAGAACAAGGAAGCCTGGCATGCTGCAGTCCACAGGGTCACAAAGAGTCAGACACAACTTAGAGGCTGAACAACAACAGGGTTCCCAGGAAAATTAAACAACATGAGAAAGTGCTCTCGCAACTTAAAGTGATACATGTTTGCAATTAGTAGGGGGGAGATGTTTTAATCAAGTTTACCAGCAACAATTTCCAGACTCTAACTTGTACAATCCCTGGAAAATCTAACTGATTAAAATAGTTTCTTCTTCATGAAAGCAGTTTTAGTTTTCCACCCAGTCTGTAGTGTCACAGAATACGAAGTCCAATCAGAAGGCCATAAAATTACATGGTGTTTCCTAACTTTTCTTTTGAAACTGTGGAACTACTAGGGTTGGGAGAGGAAAGGACTTTTTGAAGGTATGTGCTTTCTCAGCCTTTGAAATGCTTCCAGATTCTGTCATCTTCTTTTCATCTCAACATCAAAGTTGGGAAAGGCTCTTCCACACTGAAGGCAGGTGTGTACATGCCACTCAGTAAGGTACTTTGCTGCCTCATTCATCTCTCTCTTTCTCTATTTGCATCTTGAGAATCAAACATTAGTCTTTTATTTCTTTTAGCTTTTAGCTGACCTGTACTTTATTTGCTGGCAAGCTGCTGACATATTTTGACAGGTGATTTGACTCATAAAAACAGCCAGGGAAGGGGAACAAGGAGAAGAGGCTTCACCAGAAGCTAATCAGCACATACGAAATGCTGAACATGGCAGGAACACACAAAAGCATATTTATGAAATGGCTTAAAAAAAGCAACCGTCAACTTCCATTGTCTTGAAATCAAGGGAACACAGGAAGCTCAGGTTGGTGCTCTGTGATGACCTAGAGGGGTGGGATGAGGGAAGTGGGAGGGAGGCTCAAGAGGGAAGGGATGTTCGTCACTCAATCATGTCCGACTCTGTGACTCCATGGACTGTAGCCTATCCTACTCTGTCCACAGAATTCTCCAGCCAAGAATACTGGAGTGGGTTGCATTTCCTTCTCCAGGGGATCCTCTTGACGCAGGGATTGAACCCAGGTCACCTGTGTTGCAGACAGATTCTTTACTGTCTGAGCCACCAGGGAAGCACATATAGCTGATTCATGTTGTACAGCAGAAACTAATACAACACCGTAAAGCAATTGCCCTCCAATTAAGACTTTTAAAAATATGGAGGCAGGAAAATATGGGATTGAGGATCATTCAAAAAATTGAAATTCAGCAAATATGAAAGCAATATGATATCTTAGTTCACTGAAAGGCTGCAGATCAACAAGCTACAATGTCAATCTATTTCTAAAGCTCCAGGGGCCAAAAAATGTTTTTCTCAGCCCACACTTCATGTTTTTTTTTTTTAATTTGCTGTATTTGTA
The DNA here is from genome assembly GCF_016772045.2 of Ovis aries. Taxonomy (NCBI): domain Eukaryota; kingdom Metazoa; phylum Chordata; class Mammalia; order Artiodactyla; family Bovidae; genus Ovis; species Ovis aries. The sequence continues at coordinate 131,564,525 of NC_056056.1, forward strand.
TATTTACCTTTGTGCAACATTTTCAACAAGATGCTTTAAAGTGGGTCACCAACTAAATTGAAATTGAGCACGTGGAAGAGGTGCAGGCAGAGGTGTGGGGTAAGTAATAAACCAAAGAACATCACATACAGGGGAAGAGTCATTACAGTGAGTTGCATAGTGTCTCCCCAAGTTTCACGTGCACCCTGTACCTCAGAATGTGACATTATTTACAAATAAACCAGGTAACATCAGGAATTGCCAGCAACCAACAGAAGCTGAGAGAGGCATGGAACAGAATCTGGAGAAGAAAATATGATATACTGGGCAACACTTAGGATGGATGAATCACTTTTCAGCACACATAGGTACATTTTACATTTCATATAAGTTATTTGTATCACTGTGCTATAAAGACCCAAAGCACCTGGCTACCCTTACAGAGGTGGGCCACAGCCCATCAGGTAGGAAAGAGTCAGGCACAACTGAGAGACTGAGCTTACACGCATGCACAGAGAGCACAGAGTCCTCAGGTGAGTGGTTTTTACGTGTGAAAATCAAGGAAAGGAGCAAATTCCCCAGTTAGCTCAAATCAGAGTCAAAATAAGATCATAGATGCAAGACACAGCGTGGAGAATACGATTCAGAGGAGGCAGGGTGTCAAAGCCAGAGGAGACCATGAGAACTCTGCAGAACTCTTGAGGAGGATGTGAGACTTTGCATGGGCATGGGATGGTAGTGCTGCCAGTGTTGTCTAGTCTATAAGAGGGTAGGGAGGCCCCGCTGATACCTGGCTTACCAAATAACCCAGTTTTGCTTCCCAGCCCGTGTTCCTGGGGCGTTGGCTTCATATAAGTCCCTATATGAAAAGGGGCTATAGTGTCTTCACATGGATGGCGGAGTTGGGTTCTCTGAGACCTACAGTCTTTTGGTCTGTTCTGATATGCAAGTCTGTACATGGAACAGCCATGAACACATGTATAGGTTTCATTTTCCTTATCTGCTTTCCCAAACTAGATTGCTGATTTCAAAGATTGTTTTCCTATCCTTTCCATTTCTGGGATTTAGCGCTTCCTCCATCTCTTACCTTACCCACACGTTCTAGTTTGTTTGGAATTTCATGTACCTCTTAGGAGAAGAAATGCTACCACATCCAAAAGGCGTGAAGGTTCCAAGGATAACTTGATTTGGCAAGTCACTAAATATGTTGGTATACATGCCACCCCAAGGGAGGGCAGAATAGCTTTGGCAGACAGCTAGGCGGCCAGAAGGATAGATAAGATCCAGGTTAAGGAACTGCTATTGATAAAAACAATAATAATGCTGATAACAACTCTCAGATAGAATTTGCTCTTTAGTAGAACCTATTCTTATAATAATTCTTAAGTAGAACTTTTCCTACCTAATTTTTAAAATCAGCTTATGTAGGCAACGAAGTCCAGAGAGTGTGACTTGCTTTCCCCTAGACACTGAGCGCAATAACGAGTCACAGGCCAGCACATCTGACTGTGACTTCCACTTGCATGATCTTTCCACGTGTGCACATTGCCTGAACCTCCACTTCAGCTGCAAATTCCTTAAAACCAATCTTGTGACTAGTAACAGGAAGGTCTGGTCAGACAGGTTCTGTTAATGAAAGAGTCACTGGAAGCCAAAGTTGCCCACTGCTACCCAGCATGGCCTCCTGAGGTCATTCCAGCACACAGCAAAATGATTGGGTGTCCCCAAAAATGTCGATGGACAGACCAGGCAAAGGAGGACTGAGGGACAATTATGAGTATGCAAACAATTTCACAAAACCTAGCTGTACGAAACTTTACAAAGCCATGATGAACCCTTGAAGTCTTTTTCATCTTGGATTTGTAAGAATTTATTACAAAAATCCCTATTCTCTCTAAGCTAAATCCCCAAATATCTCTCTAATCAGGAAAATGAACAACAATTCATTTTCTCAGGATCATGTGACACCTTAGGTGCTTCACAAAGTGTTGACTAAAACCAGAGACCCCATTAAGTAGAAGAAAGCTTTATAAACTGGAGAACTTGCCCTGACCTCTTTCTTGGATTGACTTCTCCCACCCCCAGAGTGAGGGAGTGTAGACCCTTGGGAGAAAGGGACTGAACAAATACAGGGGTCAGACCTCTTTTTTTAATGCTTCTGGGATTTTCTGCTGAAACAGAAACACTCCACCTGCTGCCCCTTTATCACTCCTGACCCATCCCATCCTTCTTCAACCATTGGCGTTTCACAAGGATATTAGGTCAGAGAGGAACCATCTGTCAGAGCATAATGGAACTTTTTCAAATTCTGGTCAGGCTTCTTGATTGTCGGCATATTAGTCCTCCTCCTCAGCAACTCTAGCCAGAAACACTGGGAATCTTCAGGGATGGTGTTCACCTCTTCCTCGTTATAGTGGCTCAGGATAAGCTGTTTGTTGAATCCTTCTTTCCTTAGCTTAGCTTCTTCCGTTTTTCTGTTCAAAAGAAAACAATTCAAGATCCAGCTAATTTCTTGTTCTTATTAAGGGCCGGGGGATGGCCAATGGGTGTTTAGGCCTCTGTGACCTCACCTTTGTTGTTGCTGCTGCTGTGTAGTTACTAAGTCATGTCAGACTCTTTTGGAATGCCCTGGCCTAAAGCTCACCAGGCTCCTTTGTCCATGGGACTTCCCAGGTAAGAATACTGGAGTGGGCTGCCATTTCCTTCTCCAGGGGATGATCATCCGGACCCAGGGATCAAACCCACATCTTCTGCATTGGCAGGCAGGTTCTCTACTGAGCCACCAGGGACGCCCGGCCTCACCTTTACCACCTATCTAATGGATTTCCTTTCAATCAGGAAAACTAGGCTTTGAAATCCTTAGCCAAGCATTTATTGAGTGCCTACTATTTTAAAAACAGTCACAGAGTGTCTACTGTGTCTGAAGCACAGAGGCTCAGCAAATGCAGGACTAGGCAGTAGCCCCCATGCCCACAGGGGCAGCACTACACAGCACAGGATTTGGATGAGAACTGAGGTGAACCTGGCACTGCCACTTGAGACTACAGAGAGTAGGCAAACTATTAACCTCCTCTGCACTTTGATTTCTTCGCCTATAAATGGAGACAACAATACCTCCTGGAAGTGCGGGAATCTCTGATTATAATGCACATAGACCTCTGGGCCAGACCCTAATGATTAGCATGTCATCTGTTAAAATGAATAATTGTTTTTGTTACAATTTAGTGGGGAACATATATATACATATTCATTAATAATATGATGATCAAGGAAAAGGGCAGGTGAATAGGAAACTACCTGGCTTCTAGGTTTCAGACAGAAACCTTCAAATTAACGTAGCCTGTTAGAACATTCATTTAACCATTCACAAATATTCACTAGGTGTCTTCTGCAGTCAAAACTCATACATTCTTATGAGAAATGTGCTATCTGTCCCCATTCTTATGAGAGTGACTGAGTTTTGCAGCTATATGGTAAAGCCTGGATGCAATGCCAAGGACTTCCCTGGCAGTCCAGTGGAAGGCCCCCTTCCAGCGTAGGGGGCATGGATTCAATCACTGGTTGGGGAATTAAGATCTCATGTGCTGTGTAGAACAACCGAAAACAAACAAACATAAAAAACAACCCCCCCCCCAAAAAAAAAGGCTGGATGCAATGCCATCCACATCAACTCCATACTCTGCTCTGTTCTCTTCGCTTCACAACACTGCCCTCTGCATTCCTAGTGTTGGGAGCTACAAGAGCTATGGGCATAGTATAAGTGTATTTTAAAAATGCAGATTAACCAAGGCTCTTTTTTTGAAAGTCAGCCGGTGAGGCAGACCTTCTTGCCACTAACACATGCAAAGGTATACACACATGAACACACACACATGCACATACACGCATACACACTCATGCACTCAAGTGTGCCAAGTAGGAGCTGCTGGCAACATGCCATAGACGAAGCCTCCAGAGTCAGGCTGGCAAAACAGAGTCATTAAAGAGATGTTCTAGCTGCCTTGGAGACCAACAGGACCTGTTTAATATCTCCATGGCCTGGCTGGCATGACTGACTTAGTCATGATCTGAGCTACCAAAGATGGGCTGCTGAGCTTTTGGGTTATTAAGACATAATACGAAGATGGAATTGGGCAGACTCATGATCAACATTTGAGAATAATCAGAAATGTCCAGATTCTAATTAGGGGAGGTAGGAGCTACTTTCTTAGAGAAAGAGTTAGCAGTTTGGGAGTTTCCAAGCACAGGGAAAGATTCAAAACAAACAAACCTCAGCAACAGCGTGAAAGAAGGTCTAAGACTGCCCTCAGCAAATCCCTTCAGATACACAGCAGTTTCAAACAGGAATCCTCAGTGTTTTTCATTTTAAGGTGCACTTGAAAACTCCTAAAACTGAGCTGGCATATCTCAAGGATACCCTTGGAATATTGGGAAGAATTGGTCCGTGTGTGTTTGAGTGTACACACCTATGCATTTGTTGGCTGAGGGAGGGAATTGGAATGTGGAAAGAGCTATGCTGAGAGGACTTTTAAAGGATAAAAATAACTAACTGGAAATAACACAGCTGATTAATGAAAGGAGAAGTATAATAGCCACCCTATTGCCAGTGTTGGTGGCAATCAGCAAAGGTCTCTGACCCCTCTCGGAGAAGCTGGAGGAGGTGCTCCTCAGAAGTCCTGTGAGCAAAGAATCAGATCCAGGAGGGTGGGCAAGAGCCAAATCTGCTAGAAAATGGAAATGCTTGATTAAAACAATTACTTTCTCTCCCCTACTTTTATCTCGTCTCTCACTTTCCTTCTCCTGCTGCTCCTTTTCTTTCTTGTGTTCTCATGAAAATGTGTCCCACTGCCAGAAATGAGGTGAGTGGGCAAAGTTTTGCACGGTGTGACAAAAGCGAAGCACTTCTAGATCTCTACTCTTCCCCACACCAGAACACACACATGCCACTCCATTCATAAGCATCAGAGGCTGGCAGGATTTCAGCTTAACACCACCCGTGTATAAGCCAACTGGAAACCCAAGTTTAATCATCATTCTCCAAGCCCATACCTCTGCCCTTTCAATCAACGCCTAGATGTGATTCTATTTTTCCGTGACTTTCCACAATGGACCATTTTGGATTATTCTTGAAAGAAAGGTAAGTATGCCTCTGAAGTGTAAACCCTATGCTACTACTGCTAAGCCACTTCAGTAGTGCCCCACTCTTTGCAACCCCTGGACCATAACCCACCAGTCTCCTCTGTGCATGGGATTCTCCAAGCAAGAATACTGGAATGGGTTGCCATTCTCTCCTCCAGGTAAACCCTATAAATCATTGGAAAAAAAAACACATAGTCTTCCTCCTTACCAATATGGCCAAAAATTAAGATACAAAAGCTATAGGGCAAAAAAACTCCAGTGCCAAGACTCCTATATTTATATAAATCCCACATTACTCAAGATAGGCAGCTAAAATTCAGTAAAGTTCTTCATTACAATTTTTAAAGCAGCACTTCCTTTTGTAATCCCTTTAACAGACTCCTAGATAAAGAGTCTTTTAGTCATTGTGTGACATCTAGTCAGCCTCCCATGCCAGTAAAGACTACTTCATCTCTGCCTTTTCTCAAATATTGCTAGTGATCTGCTCTCCTCTTGCCCAAGGCCCAGAAGTTGACCTCTGGATTCTCCAGCAGGCGATAATTATCACCAAATTGGTAAGTTCAACAAAAGTGTCTTTGGATTTCCCCGGTGGTCCAGTGGTTGAGAATCTACCTTGCCATGCAGAGGAGGACGCGGGTGGGATCCCTGATAGGGGAACTAAAATCCCAAGTGCCACAGAGCAACCGAGCCCACACGCCACAACTAGAGAGTCTGTGCTCCACAAAAGACCCTGTATGATGCAACGAAGATCCTGAGGGCTGCAAATAAGACCTGAAGCAACCAAACAAATAAATATTTTTTAAAAACAGAAAAGCCCTGATACTTACACAAAATGGTTTATTAGAATTTCAGGTGGCTGGTTATTCCCAGGAAAAGTTATTGTCAGGACTTAAGGAACAGTCATTGTCTAAGTCAGAAGCTACCCAATTATCTCAGACTTTTATTATCTAGACTACTCAAAGACAGAGGCTGAAATAGAAAGGGAACTACATGTCAAATCATCTTAAATCAAATTGGTCTATAAATCTAACAGTAAGTTAAATTCCACATGGTGGGGGCATTCATTGATTGTAAGAACTGAAGGATATCTGGAGAATATCTAATCTTGTTTTACAGATGAAGGAACCAAAGCATAGAAAAGGGATCCAAAATTGCTAAATAAGAGTTACTGTTCTACAGATTGTGCTTTTAGCTACATTATTCCATTTAATGCTTTGAACAACTCTATAAGGTAGATTCTAGTAGGATTTCCATTTCTTATGAGGAAAGTAAGGTCCGTCTAGTCAAGGCTATGGTTTTTCCTGTGGTGATGTATAGATGTGAGAGTTGGACTGTGAAGAAAGCTGAGCGCTGAAGAATTGATGCTTTTGAACTGTGGTGTTGGAGAAGACTCTTGAGAGTCCCTTAAGGAGATCCAACCAATCCATTCTAAAGGAGATCAGCCCTGGGTGTTCTTTGGAAGGAATGATGCTAAAGCTGAAACTCCAGTACTTTGGCCACCTCATGCAAAGAGTTGACTCATTGGAAAAGACCCTGATGCTGGGAGGGAATGGGGGCAGGAGGAGAAGGGGACGACAGAGGATGAGATGGCTGGATGGCATCACTGACTCGATGGACATGAGTTTGAGTGAACTCTGGGAGTTGGTGATGGACAGGGAGGCCTGGCGTGCTGCGATTCATGGGGTCACAAAGAGTCAGACATGACTGAGCGACTGAACTGAACTGAACTGAAGGCTTGAGAAACTAAGTGTCCCAAGTCCCATGGTTGGCAAATGGGAGCACGAAAGTTGTGTGGATTCCAAAGTTGGGCTCTAAACCTTAACAGATATTAGCCCCTGTACTCCAGGTCACACAGCAAATGAATGGGTAGAAGCAAGTCTGAAATTGGCAGACTAGTGTTTTTGCATCACCATACTCTAACAGTGAATAAGAGAGCTTCATTATTTATATCCCAGATTCAGGCCCAGAGAACAGCTCTAGGTAGACCTGGTCTAGAGAATGTGCTCTGCTGTGCGGAGTGTCCTGGGACCTGTCTGCTCTGGGACGAAAAGATTCAGACTATGTTTGTCAGACTAGACTTCCTGTGTAAATCCATAGTGTATCCTAGTGTGGATCTGCCAATGAAGTTAGAGACTTTTTTCTTTCTGCCTTCAATTTCTCTGGGCCTGACTTGATATTAAACTTCTATAATGTTAAGCAAGTGTGGTAGAAACTTGGTAGGGTAAAATGGCTGATATTTCTGATTTTCGTAAAATTGTACTTTGTTCAGCAAGCATTTATTTAATCTCCATGCTATTAATATCTCTCATCCTGGTAATCAGGGGATGTTAATATTTGGTCGCTTTTCTTACAGAAATGTTTTGTAATGCATAAACTGTAAAATTACATGTGCTTTTTAAAAAACTTGGATCCTGTATATGACAGATCCCTTAAGAAGGGATTCTACCAGTTCTACCAAGACAATTAGCAAGTCTCATCACTTTTGTCACTGATGTACTCATCAGTTACAAAATCACTCCCTTGATGCAGTTTATTACTGTGGGTCATGTATAAAAGCATCTTACTCATCCCTGTTGCTATGTTCCAGTAAAATTTGCCTGTTCCATCTACTCTGCCAAGCTATGCTGTCTTAGTTCTAAACCTATTTGTTACAAGCAACCACTTCTGATGGTATTGGGTTATTATTAAAGAGTGCTTTTTACTTGCTTAGTGCTTTAGTGTCTATAAAGAATGTTTATATATATTGTGTCACAACACGTTATGGTAAGCAGCAGAAGACATATTATTATCTCTAAATAGTTAAAGAAACAGAGGTTCAAGGAGTTCAGGGAATGACTTGCCCCAGATCTCATGCCCACTGATTAAAGAACCTGGGTGTTCTGACTCCAAGTTCTTTTTCTTTCAATTTTTAAAAAGATATTATTTTTTAGAGAGTTTTAGTTTCCACAGCAGAACTGAGTGGAAAGTACATAGAGTACAAAATGCCCCCTGCAAAGTTTAGTTTCCTTTTCATTAAAATATGCTACCTGCTCCATATCCTCTGAGGCCTTTTTAAACTTGAAAAACTAATTCTATAATTCACTGGGAAGAATGAGTTGGTGAAACTGATTAAGATGCTTTGAAGTAGAAAGAGTAGCCAGAGGATATTTGTTGTACCAGATACTAAGATAGTAATAATTAATATTTATTGAATGCCTATTTGTGCTAGGAATCTTTACAACAACTATAAAAGGCAGCTACTAAGACTATCCCTATTTTACAGATGAGGGAAATGAGGCAAAGGGCAATTAAGTGACTTTCCCAAGGTCACATGAATTGATGGAGCTGGGATTTTAACCCTATCAATTTGGCTTCAAGGATTTTTTCCTACCATCACAGCTGCCTGTCTCATACTTTATAATCTAACTAATTAAAATAGTTGACATAAACCCACATACCCATGGTCAATTAATCTTCAAAAAAGGAGGGAAGAATATAAAATGATGAAAAGACAGTCTCTTCAGCAAGTGGTGCTAGGTAAGTGGGACAGATGAATGTAAATCAGTGAAGTTAGAACACACCCTCACATCTTTCAAAAAAATAAACTCAAAGTGACTTAAAGACTTAAACATAAGACATTACACCACAAAGCTGCTAGAAGAGAGCACAGGCAAAACATTCTCTGACATAAATCATATCAATGTTTTCTCAGGTCAGTCAACTAAGGCAATAGAAAAACAAAAATAAACAAATGGGTCCTAATAAAACTTATAAGATTTTGCACAGCAAAAAGAAACCAGAAAAAAAAAAACCTGGGAAAAAAATCTATAGCATGGGAGAAAATATTTGCAAATGATGTGACAGACAAGGGCTTAATCTCCAAACTATACAAACAGCTCATTTAACTCAATGACAACAACAAAAAAACAAACCAAGAAATGAGCAGAAGACTTTAATGGACATTTCGCCAAAGAAGACAAACAGCTGGCCAGAAGGCGTATGAAAAGATGCTCTACATCACTAATTATTAGAGAAATGCAGATCAAAACTACAATGAGGTATTATCTTACACTGGTCAAAATGGCCATCATTAAAATGTCTACAAATAACAAATGCTAGAGAGGGTGTGGAGAAAAGGGAAGCCTCCTATACTGTTGGTGGGAATGCAAACTGGTCCAGCCACTATAGAGAGCAGTGTGGAGGTTCCTCAGAAAACTAAGAATTACCATATGATCCAGCAATCCCATTCCTGGGCACATTTGTTGTTCAGTTGCTAAGCTGTGTCTGATTCTGCAGCCTCATGGACTGCAGGACACCAGGCTCCTCTGTCCTCCACTATCTCCTAGAGTTTACTCCAATTGGTGTCTATTGAGTCAGTGATGCTATCTGACCATCTCATCTTTTACTGCCCCCTTCTCCTTTTGCCTTCAAAATTCCCAGCATGAGGGTCTTTTCCAAACAGTCGGTTCTTCCCATCAGCTGGCCAAAGTATTAGAGCTTCAGCATCAGTCCTTCCAATGAATATTCAGGACTCATTTCCTTTAGGATTGACTGGTTTGATCTTGCAGTTCAAGGGACACTCAAGGGTCTTCTCCAGCACTACAATTTGAAAGCATCAGTTTTTTGCTTCGTTATGGTCCTACTCTCACACCCATGCATGACTACTGGAAAAACCATAGCTTTGAATATACGGACCTTTGTCAGCAAAGTGATGGCTCTGCTTTCTATTAATAATATGTTGTCTAGGTTCATCATAGCTTTCCTTCCTGGGAGCAAGCATCTTTTAATTTCATGGCTGCAGTCACCATCCACAGTGATTTTGGAGCCTAAGAAAATAATATTTGTCACTGCTTCCACTTTTTCCCCTTCTACTTGCCATGAAGTGATGGGACCGGATGCCTGGGCACATACAAAACTATAATTTGAAAAGATTCATGAACCCCTATGTTCACAGCAGCACTATTCGCAATAGCTAAGACAAGGAAACAACCTAATGTCCACTGATAGATGAATGGCTAAAGATGTGGTACAGATACACAGTGGAATACTACTCAGCCATAAAAAAGAATGAAGCAATGCCATTTTCAACAACATGGATGGGGCGAGAGATTAACATACTAAGTAAAGTAAATCAGAAACAGAAAGATAAATAATATCATATGATGTCATTTATACGTGGAATCTAAAATCAAAAGTGGGCTTCCCATTGCCTCAGTGATAAAGAATCGACCTGCCATGCAGGGACCACAGGAGATGTGGGTTCACCCCTGGGGAGTGAAGATCCCCTGAAGAAGGGCATGGCAACCCACTCCAGTATTCTTGTCTGGAGAATCTCATGGACAGAGGAGCCTGGCAGGCTATAGTACACAGGATTGCAAAGAGTCGAACATAGCTGAAGTGACTTCGCATGCATGCACAAAATATAACATAAATGAACCTATCTACAAAACAGAAAAAGACTCACAGACACCAGAGAAGACTTGTGGTTGCCAAAGGGGAGAGGCATGGTGGAGGAAAGAACTGGCAGTTGGGGATTAGTGGATGTAAACTACTGTATAAAGGATGGATAAACAACAAAGTCCTACTGTATAGCACAGGGAACTATATTCAGTATCCTGTGATAAACCATAATGGAAAAGAATATTTTTTAAAAAATGTCTAAGTGTATATAACTGAGTCACTTTTTGTGCTCAATTGCTCAGTCGTGTCTGACTCTTCTGCAGTGCCATGGACTGTAGCCTGCCAGACTCCTCTCTCCATGGGATTTCCCAGGAAAGAATACTGGAGAGGGTTGCCATTTCCTTCTCCAGGGCATCTTCCCAACCTGGAGATCGAACGAGTCTTCTACCTCTCCTGCAGGCAGATTCTTTACCCACTAAGCCATCAGGGAAGCCCAAGTCACTTTACCGTACAGCAGAGATTGACACAACATTGTAAATCAACTATACTTCAATTAAGTTTACAAAATAGCTGAAATCTCAATAGGCAGGTCAATGAAATAGAATAGACAGCTCAAAAGCATACTAATGTATATGAAACGGAAGCTATGATTAGGTTGAGAACTCAAATTAGTGGATAATAAGAGGATGTCTTCAAGAAAAGGCTGCAAAGAGGTAATACAGTGTTATGGTTAACTGCACAGGTTTTGGTATCAGATAAACCTAAGCTTATATAGAAGCTTACCCATTTATTGGCTCTCTGACCTTGGTGTAAAAACAATGACTTACGAAGGCAGCGATCAATAAATTGCTTGATGTAGTACCCTATACAAAATGACCACTCAATATACCCTAACTATCATTATCAGCACTCAATAAATACTAGCTATCATTATCATTGGCGTGGGAGGAATAAAACTTGAATCTCATTACCTCACACCATACACAACAAAATTTCCAGCTAAACGTAGAAAAAAGAAATAAAAAAATAGGATCTATCTAACTAACTTGAAAGCAAGGAAAGGTTTTTCCCAGTTATAAAAACAATGGGAAAATTCTTAAAACAAAACATTGATAACTGAACAATAATAAGAGTTAAATACCATGTGTAGGTTTTTTAATGTAGTGTAAGTTTAAATACTAAATTTACCAATTTAAATTACATTAAAAATTTTAACCCTCATTTCAAGCTTTAGAAAATTTTACTGGAACTTACTCTTTATCAATTAAATCACCAGGAACTTTCAGAACAATATTTTTAATATCTTATTGCTTGCCAAGACCTAGACTCTGGTGCTTGCTCTGGCTCTCCTGTTCCTTAAAGGAGTCTGGTGGGAGAGACATCATTAACAGAGACCAGGTCAGATGGATGTAGGTCTTTCTTTCCCAGTTGTGCCGCACAAACTGCTCGATTCTTGTCCAGAGTAGGAAAGAGCCAGGATTTCAGAAAAATTAAAAAAACAAAAACAAAAACAAAAAAAAACCAATTTGACATTGTTGGGACTTCCCTGATGGCCCAGCAGTTAAAACTCGGTGCTTACACCCCAGAGGGTATGAGTTCAATTCCTGGTCAGGGAACTAAGATCCTGCATGCTGTGTGGTGTATGGCCAAAAAAATTTTTTAATTAAAAAAAGAAAAAAAAGAACTTGACATTGTATTATAAGATCTCTCTTAATTTAGATTTATCAAATGTCAAAACTTATTTGCTTCTCATCTAAACACTTTTCATTTTGCGACTTTTTTTTTACACGTACATAACTTTAAATACTTTAAATACTAAGCATAAATTGGGCTTCCCTGATAGCTCAGTTGGTAAAGAATCCACCTGCAATGCAGGACACCCCGGTTCCATTCCTGGGTGGGGAAGATCTGCTGGAGAAGGGATAGGCTACCCACTCCAGTATTCTTGGACTTCCCTTGTAGCTCAGCTGGTAAAGAATCCACCTGCAATGCAGAAGACCTCAGTTGGATCCCTGGGTTGGGAAGATCTCTTGGAGAAGGGATAACGCTACCCACTCCAGAGCTGGCCTAGAGAATTCTGTTTTAGTTCATGGGGTCTCAAAGAGTTGGACATGACTGTGCAACTTTCACTTTCAAGCATATATTATATTTAAAATACAATCCCCAAAGCGATAAGTGATGAGTTTCACACCAGCAGCCAGGTGAGGAGCTAGAGAAGAATGGCAGAGAGTGAGTGGACTTTGGAGTCAGATAGGGCTGGGTCTTACCCCTGCTCTGCCTTTTTCCAGCTATATGACTCAATGAATTGCTACATTTCCTGGCACATTAGTTTTCTCATCTATAACCTGGAAGTGATCATCAGACCTATTCTGCTGGGTCCTTGTAAGGAGTCTAGATAACACCTGTAAAGTGGCAGGTCCACTGTCCATCACAAAGTAGATGCTTTCCAGTGCTTGCTATTGTTATAACCTCCTCCCATTTGTTTCATTTGTCATTTATTGATCGTTAATTTGCTGAGATGTCTAGTTTCCCATTAGTTCCTTGAACACAGGGGCTGATTTTATGTTTCCTTAGAACAATGCTTTGCTTACAGCTGGCTTTTCTTTCCCTGATTTCTTCCCCTCTTCCTCCCCATCATCTTCACATGTGATCTTTTACAGCCTACCTAACAAGGTTGATTGACTGGTAAGTCTTGTACCACAGAGCGACTTTTCCATGAGTTACCAGGAAGAGAAGGGTTTGTGAGTATGTATATTTTTTTATAGTACAGATACAATAGGCAAAGTGATAAGGTAACTTGTCCAGAGTCCCATAGGCTCTCATCTGTTCTTGCCTACACCCTGGTGGCTCAGATGGTAAAGACTTTGCCTGCAATGCAGGAGACCTGGGTTCGATCCCTGAGTGAGAAAGATCCACTGGAGAAGGAAATGGCAACCCAAGCCAGTATTCTTGTCTGGAGAATTCCATGGACAGAGGTGCCTGGCAGGTTATAGTCCATGGGGCCGCAAACAGTCTGACACGACTGAGCAACTAACACCCACACATTGTATCAGCTACCTAATAAAAGTATAGAATTCTAAAGACTGCAAAGGGCTCCTACATTTGCATTATGGCTACTTGTAGTTTCTTCACAGCAGTATCAAGAATTGTCTTCAATTTTAGAATTTCCAATTTTGAGGAAGGATGCTGTAGGATCCAACCTTAAAAAAAAAAAGACACACATATTAACACAAAAGGGATTTCAAAATATATATTGAGTCAGTACTCACTGGGGAGACCCTATCCAGTCATCAGTCTATCAAAGTCTGCCTGGTTTAAAAAAAAAAAAAAAAACAAATCCATTTATATTAAAGCACAAATAATTATCAGCTTAAGAATTATTTTTCCTATAGGAGGATTTACACTGAAGGGATCATATCTTTAACCCCCTTGATGACATCTAAAGTATTAGAGGCCTTTCAGGAATGCCTTCACATCCTGTGATTTTAGCATCCTCAGGATAGAATCCCATCTATCAGAGAGAACATTTTATAGGCAGTCAATAGACTTGGGTTCAGTTCTTGATTCTCCTACTGACTAGTTTGGGTACTCACCACCTCTGGGCTTGAGTTTTTTCATCAGTAAAATGAGGGAGCTGAATGAGATGATTTCGAAGGCCTCTTAGCTCTATAGTTCTTCCTTTATAAAAACTCTACCCTGGTAATAAACATATGGAAGGATCCACCAACAGCTTCAAGGAACTTAAGGGAAGAGGAAAACCTGCTATTTCTTTATTCCAAGTCTAATGCATTAAATAAGCCAGTAAATTACATATAGAAGAAAACTGGGAAAATAAAGAGTGGCATGGGGAAGGACATGGTTATCTTACTCCACAAGCACTGTTACCATTTTGGTGTGGCTCCTTCCAGATTTTTTCCCCTATGCATTATTCCCCTATGCAAAATTATTAAAGCATTATTTTGTAATGAGAATGTCTACTGTTTACTCTGTCTCCAGATCTTTTGCCTTAGTCATGAGCTCTTCATTTTAGCCATAACTCCAGGTGAAACTTTGAATCAGGGCATTCTGGCTCCTTCCCACTTTGTTCACCTCTAATCCCCAGCTTAACAGGAGATTAAGGACAGGCTTAACCTTCTCTTCCCAAATTATGGAACTACTTGACTTCCCTTTCTTTGAGGCATCATGCCACCCCCATCCCATGCAGCTCAAGCTGGGCTGACAATTACAGCTCCTTAACACACATGAGCCAAAGACCCAGGTTTGATCAACAGTATTACTCCAATTCCGAGGCAACCATCATTGAGCCATAAGGTGGGTACCTAACTGAAGTAGAGCTCATCAGAGTCACTACTTTGACAAATTAGAGTCAATCCCAATATCTTGAGATTATGCGGACACTGGAGGAGAAGAAGCACTTTCTTCCTAGGCAGGGAACATGTGAATTTAGGGCTGGGGGTGACATCATCTTTACTGTATGAAATGAGTCTAACTGTAGAATTCAGCCAGAGTTGGAAGAAGAATCCCTGAAGCATGGAGTCCAACACCTTTGTTACCCAAGCTGATTTCTCAGAACCCTGAAGAAAAAGTTCCCAGGGTACTAGAGTAGAGAAACCAGAGGTGGCTGGATTAGAGGGGGATGCCTTTGAAAAGTTTGACTTGGAATCCATAAACTTAAATGTCTGACTCTTATTGGGGTTATACCAAGAGGATGGCTGGGAGAAAGTTTCCAAATTCAGGGAATGGAAGTGATTCTCGCTCTGGTTGCTCACTGGGTGGATAAAGGGATCTTACCATTTTCTAAACAAATCTTGGATGTCAGTGAGAAGTGGGTGACAACAGGTAGACTGCTATCCTGGGAGATCTGGGAACACTGCTTTTGGTCGAGAAGAGCTAGGAAAGAAGGAAGGAGGAATGTGAGCAGGGAGAGGGGAAGGAAGAGAAAAAGAAAGCATTTTGCCAGATCATCATCAACAGAAAATCCAGTTGTCAATATTTTAATATTCTTACCAGGGAATTAAAATTTTCCATAAGCACCCACAATTACCCATAAAATATTTTCATTAGTTCTGGAGTCAGTCTTTCAGACTGAAAATTCCAGACTTCCCTGGTGGTCCAGTGGTTAAGATTTGCCTGCCAATGAAGGGGACATGGGTTTGATCCCTGGCTGGGGAAGATCCCACATGCTGCAAAGCAACTAAGTCCATGCACCACAACTACCAAGTCCCTGCTACAACAAGAGAACCCCCTAACCACGGCAACTAGTGAAAGCCCACATGCAGCAACAAAGACCTCGCAGAGCCAAAACTAAATAAATAATCAATTAAACAATTTTAAATGAGTGTAGATTTAGTCTCAAAAAACAAAAATAGAAAATTCCTCTGCATAATTTCTCAATTTATTAGGGGACTGTGTTTATGCTTTCAAGAATTGCCTTTTCACATGAGTACTACTGAAAAAAGGTTCATGTTTTATTTTAATTTCTTCTTCTAGTAACTGGATAACGGCAGCCTGTTGTTGGCTTAAAAAAAAAAAAAAGGCATGCTCAACAATGGTAATTACTAGAGAAATGCAATCAAATCTAGTGAGGTACCACCTCACACTGGTCAGAATGACCATCATTAAAAAGTCCACAAACAGATGCTTAGAGAAGGTGTGGAGAAAAGGGAACTCTCCTACACTCTTGGTAGAAAAGTAAATTGGTGCACCCAATATGAAAGTTCCTTAAAAAAAAAAAAAGCCAAACCCTGAAAATAGAGTTGCCATATGAGACAGCAATTCCACTCCCAGGCATACATCCAGAGAAAACTCTAATTTGAAAAGATACATGCACCCCTATGTTCATAGTAGCAGTATTACGATAGCCAAACATTGATAAAACCTAAATGTCCATTGATAGATGAATGGATAAAGTAGATGTGTATACATACACAATGAAATACTACTCAGCCATAAAAAGAATGAAATGATGTCATCTACAGCAACATAGACGGACTGAGATTATCATACTAGGTGAAGTAAGTCAGAAACAGAAAGACAAATACCAAATGATATCACCTATATGTGGAATCTAAAATAGGACACAAATGAACTTATTATGAAACAGACTCACAGACACAGAAAACAAACTTATGGTTACTAAAAGGGGAAAGCGGGTGGCTGCTGCTGCTGCTGCTAAGTCACTTTAGTCGTGTCTAACTTTGTGCGACCCCGTAGACGGCAGTTTGGGATTAGCAGGTTCAAACTACTATATAAGTGATAGACCAATAAAAAGTACTGTCATACAGAATGGCACTTGGAACTATACTTAATATCCTGTAATAAACAATATTGGTGTGTATAACTGAATCATTCTGCCGTATACCAGAAACTAACACAACACTGTAAATCAACTAGACTTCAATTAAAAAAAAAAAAAGGCTACCAGGAAACAAAGCCTTTCAGTATCATTAAGTTTGAGGCTAAAATATAAATCTAAGACAATAAATTTATTAATCTATGAAGTGGAATGAATTCATCCCACAGAGAAAACATACACATTTTAAAAGCTGTCTAAATACAAAGTGCAGAAGAATTGATGCTTTTGAACTGTGGTGTCAGAGAAGACTCTTGAGAGTCTCTTGGACTGCAAGGAGATCCAACCAGTCCATCCTAAAGGAGATCAGTCCTGAATATTCATTGGAAGGACTGATGCTGAAACTGAAACTCCAATACTTTGACCACCTGATGCGAAGAGCTGACTCATTGGAAAAGACCCTGATGCTGGGAAAGATTGAAGGTGGGAGGAGAAGGGGATGACAGAGGATGAGATGGTTGGATGGCATCACTGACTCAATGGACATGAATTTGAGTAAAGTCTGGGAGTTGGTGATGGACAAGGAGACCTGGTGTGCTGCAGTCCATGGGGTTGCAAAGAGTCAGACACGACTGAGCAACTGAACTGAACTGAACTAAATACAAATTTTAGATATATTTTGAAAAGAAAGCAAAACTCATGGGAGCTTCTTAAATTTTATATGTAAATTTAGGAGGTCTGTATGTCCAGGATCCCATAACAAATAGGCTGTATCAGATGCAGAAATAAATAAGATGAGAAAATCACAATGATTTAAAAAAAAAAAAGCAAAAGAAATAAGGCTATAGGTAAGAAATTGCACAGTAACCATGAGTTACATCTGTTGAGAACTATGCTAAGTATATTAAAAGCATTATATTATTTAATTCTCTCAACAAAGTTATACCATTAATTCCTCTCCCTCTCTCATTTTATAATGAGGAAATCAAATAAGTCTAGGATAAGGCCTGAAACTTGGCTCTTCTAACAAGTCCCCAGTGACGTTGATGCTCTGGTGTAGGGACCGCACTTTGATAACCACTACTACAGGGCATCTCAACCCCTTTATTAAGAGCAATCACTTTTTCTTAAAAAGTAAAAATCCTATTGCTGGAATTATCTTGCCAAAGCAAATATATTGAGCCTCATGAATCATCAGGAATCAACAATAATACCTATATACTAAAGGTTATCATTAGGGTCATATAAAAGAAGGAGGATAATAATAATAAAATAGCAAAAAACAATATGTAGTGTCTGCTACATTTAGGTTCTTTTCCAAGTGTTTTAGTGATTATTTATTTAACATTCCCAACAACACTGGAAGGAGGTATAATTTGTAGTATCATGTTATAAATAACGAAGCTGAGGCAAAGAGAGGTTACAAAATGTGTTCAAGTTACGTACCTATGGAGTGAAAAGCCAGAAGTTGGACCCAGAAGCCTTTGACCATGTGGATTACAACAAACTGTATAAAATCCTTAAGAAGATGGGAGTGCCAGACCACCTACCTGTCTCCTGAGAAACTTGTATGTGGGTCAAGAAACAACAGTGAGAACTAGACATGGAACACTGATTGATTCCAAATTGAGAAAGGAGTATGACAAAGTTGTATATCGTCACCCTGATTATTTAATTTCTGTGCAGAGTACATCATGCAAAATGCCAGGCTGGATGAATCACAAGCTGGAATCAAGACTGCTGGGAGAAATATCAACAACTCAGATATGCAGATGATACCAGTCAAATGGCAGAAAGTAAAAAGGAACTAAAGATGAGGGTGAAAGAGGAGAGTGAAAAAGCTGGCTTCAAACTCAGCATTCAAAAACTAAGATCATGGCATCTGGTGCCATCACTTCATGGCAAATAGAGGAGGAAGAAGTGGAAGCCGTGACAGAAGTGATCTTGGGGAAAACCACTGCCGATGGTGACTGTAGGCACGAAATTAAAAGACACTTACTCCTTGGAAGGAAAGCTGAAACAAAACTAGACAGCAGATTCAAAAGCAGAGACACCACTTTGGCGACAAAGGCCCATACAGTCAAAGCTATGGTTTTTCCAGTAGTCATGTATAGATGTGAGAGTTGGACCATAAAGGAGACTGGGTGCTGAGGAACTGATCCTTTCAAATTGTGGTGCTGGAGAAGACTCTTGAGAGTCCTTTGGACTGCAAGGAGATCCAACCAGTCAATCTTAAAAGAAATCAACCCTGAATATTCATTGGAAGGACTATTGCTGAAGCTCCAATACTTTGAATACCTGATGGGAAAGAGCTGACTTACTGGAAAAGACCTTGATCCTGGAAAAGATTGAAGGCAAAAAGAGAAGAGGGTGGCAGAGGAAGAGATGGTTAGATAGCATCACTGACTCAACGGACATGAATTTGAGCAAACTCTGAGAAATAGTGGAGGACAGAGGAACCTCTGTCCATGTCCAGAGAAACTATGGCATGCTGAAGTCCATGAAGTTGCAAAGTCAGACATGACTTAGCAGCTGAACAATAATCCTAAGAGCAAATGTGTAACCTCTATAACTAGGTTACTTCTCTGTCTCAAAGGGGTTGTTGTAGGGAGAGCTACAACTACTATTTATTCTTATTGTCAAATCATTATCATTATTATGATAGTAGAATGGGAGTTAGGGCTAAAGCAGTATAAAGAACAATATACTGGGAGTCAGAAGACCAGGGTTGGGGGTCACAGATCTATCAGAAATTGTGTCACTCTGGGCAAGTTACTCAGCCCTTAGTGAAACAGAAACCCTATCAGCTATCCCACAGGAATATCAGGACAACTAAATTAGACAATGGTTAGAAAGTTCCCTATGATCTGTTGTTGTTGAGTCACTAAGTCATGTCTGGCTCTTTGCCATCCCATGGATTGCAGCATGCCAGGCTTCCCTGTCCTTCACTATCTCCTGGAGTTTGCTTAAACTCATATCCATTGAGTCAATGATGCCATCCAATCATCTCATCCTCTGTAGTCTCCTTCTTCTGCCCTCAATCTTTCCCGGCATCAGGGTCTTTTCCAATGAATCAGCTAGTCGCATCAGGGAGCTAAAGTATTGGAGCTTCAGCATCAGTCCTTCCAATGAATATTCAGGGTTGATTTTCTTTAGGATTAACTGGTTGGATCTCCTTGCAGTTCAAAGGACGCTCAAGAGTCTTCTCCAGCACTGCAATTTGAAAGCAGCAATTCTTTGGTGCACAGCCTTCTTTATGGTCCAACTTTTACATCTGTATGTGACTACTGGAAAAACCATAGCTTTGACTGTACAGACCTGTGTCAGCAAAGTAATGTCTTTGCTTTTTAATACGCTTTCTAGGTTCATCATAGCTTTTCTTCCAAGGAGCTAGCATCTTTTAATTTCATGGCTGCAGTCATCGTCCACTGTGATTTTGGAGCCCAAAATAGTAAAGTCTGTCACTGTTTCCTTTTCTTCCCCCATCTATTTGCCCTGAAGTGATGGGACTGGATGCCATGGTCTTCATTTTTCCAATGTTGAGTTTTAAGCCACCTTTTTCACTCTCCTCTTTCACCTTCATCAAGAGGCTCTTTAGTTCTTCTTCATTGGTGGTATCATCTGCGTATCTGAAGTTATTGATATTTTTTCTGGCAATTTTGATTCCAGCTTGAGCTTCATCTAGCCTGGCATTTCGCATGATGTAGTCTGCATATAAGTTAAATAAGCAGGGTGACACTATACAGCCTTGACATACTCCTTTCCCAATCTTGAATGAGTCTGTTGCTCCATGTCCAGTACTAATTGTTGCTTCTTGACCTGCATACAGGTTTCTCAAGAGGCAGGTAAGGTGGTCTGGTATTTCCATCTCTTTAAGAATTTTCCACAGTTTGTGGTGATCCACATGGTCAAAGGCTTTAGCATAGCCAATGAAGCAGAAGTAGATGTTTTTCTGGAATTCCCTTGCTTTTTCTATGATCCAACAGATATTGGCAATTTCTATGATCTGTAAAATGCTATAAACTAATATGATTTTTATTTTTTAAAAATAGCTCTTTTGCTACATCTGCTGCTGCTGCTGCTGCTGCTGCTGCTGCTGCTGCTGCTAAGTCGCTTCAGTGTCATGTCCGACTCTGTGTGACCCGAGAGACGGCAGCCCACCAGGCTCTGCCGTCCCTGGGATTCTCCAGGCAAGAACACTGGAGTGGGTTGCCATTTCCTTCTCCAATGCATGAAAGTGAAAAGTGCAAGTGAAGTCGCTCAGTCGTGTCCGACTCTTAGCGACCCCATGGACTGCAGTTTGCTACATCTAAATCCATTTATATATATTCAACACAATAGACAGTGAAATGGGAAACATTAAGGTTCTGAACATAAAGTTTCACTCTAGTAGGAGTCAGAACAGGGTCTACCAATACTCTTCTTCACTGTGCAGTGCTAATCTCTGATAAAGATGTTCATCCTTTTTGAATCGCATGACTATGCTAGTTACTCATATTTCCCTATCAAGTTTTCTGAAATTATTATCAGCAATGACTTCAGATCCCTAAGCTTCTTTTAAAAAACATTTCTAGGCTTGCAAATTTTCAGCATCTGAGAATAGCATCAATTTCTTGGAAATAAAATAGTAAACCTCATTTTAGCTGTGAAAACCATGGAGACTAAGAGTAAGTGATGGGATGAAGCAACGTTCTGAGAGAGGAGAGTGGTACCTCAGAAGTGAAGGAAGAAGGCAGCAGGACTGATCTCTCTGTTAGGCACACAACCCTTCCAGGAACCTAGAAAATGTGTTAATTTTAATTTCTTCTCAAACAGAAAGAACCCGAATATGACAACAATGGATATACAAGTCTAACTAAATTATATTTGTCTTCATAACAATACAGTCATAAGAAGTTACTTTTAGTAACTTTATGGAGGTAGGGACTCACGAAGGCAAAAGTGCCCAGAACCCACAAAAGTCATAATGTAGTCCAGGGAGTGAGGGAACACAAGCAGTTCTTCTTCAGTGGTGGGGAGAAATGTGCTGTGGAAGCAGCAATGATCCAAGTGCCTTTAAAATGGGCCAGTTTGCACTATTTCACATACAAATCACATTATCACAGGTTCCTAATTCTAGGCTTACAGACTCAAGTTTTTACTCCCCTCTCTGAAATTAATTAAATGCTCTTTATGACCTTGGATACACTCGTCCTTCCACTCAATTCCTTTTATCTACCCCCTTATAAAAAGTAAAGCTTAATTTTTCACATTGATTTGGTTATCCCTTTTTTCCATTGTGATAAAATATACATAACGAAATTACCATTTTTAACCAGTAAAATATTTTATTGTGGTTGAATATGCGTAACTTAAAATTGATCACTTTACCAGTTTTTAAGTGTACAGTTCTGTACTTAGACTACTCTAAGTACCTCATATTATGTTTGTTGTTTATAGAGTATACTATATTTGCTGTTTTGTTTCTAGATTAAAATGCCTTCAAGGTTCATCCATGCTGTACCATGTATCAGAATTTCACCCTTTTTCAAGGTTAAATGATATCCCACTGTATATACATACCACATTTTGTTTATCTTTTCATCTGTTGATGGACATTTGGGCTGTTTCCACATTTTGGTTATTATGAATAGTGCTGCTCTGAGCATTGGTTGTACAAAAATCTGTTTGAGTTCCCACTTACGATCACCTCCAGTTAAAGATAACCTTATCCTAGGCCTCAAATATTTTTAAAAACAATTTTTCAAATTACAATATCTGGCACAAAAAATAATCATATTCACAGGGAGTCAAGAAAACATGAATGAGAATCAGCAGAAACAAAAGCAGAACCCAGAAATAGATTTAAATACCTATGCCCATCCGACTTTTGACAAAGATGCAAAGGCAACTCAAAGGAGGAAAGACAGTATTTTCAACAAATAAGCTGAAGCAACGGGAGATCCATAACCCAAAAAATGAACCTCAAGTTAGTCTCAGATGTATGCAAAAGTTAACCTAAAATGGGTAATGGCTTTAAATATAAAATGTAAAGTTATAAAACTTTTAGGAAAAAAAAGAGAAAAACTTTAGGATCTAGGGCAAGGCAAAGAGTTCACAATCTTGATACCAAAGGCACTACTTATTTAAAAACTGATAAACTTTATTTCTTCAACATGTAAAACTTTTTCTCTGCAAAAAACCCAAGTAAAAGAATGAGGAGACACTGGGAAAAATATTTGTATAGCACATATATAACAAAGGACCAATATCTAGAATATATAAAGAATTTGCAAAACTCAACAGTAAAAAAAATATATTATCCAATTAGAAAATGAGTAAAGACATGAAAGACATTTCACTGAAGAAGACATACAGACGGCAAACATTCAGCATCATCAGCCGTGAGAGAAACGCAAATGAAAACCACAATGAGATGTCACTACACATCTCCAAGAATGGCTAAGATAAAACACAGTTACAACATCCAAATACTAGCGAGAATGTGGAGGAAGGAGACCACTCAACATTGCTGGTAGAAATGTATTATAAAATGGCACAGCCATCCTAGAAAACAATCTGGCAGTTCCATATAGAAGGAAACATGCAAATACCTCATAGTCCAGCAATTGTACTTCTGGGCACTTATCAAAGAGAAATCAAAACTTATATTTACACAAAAATCTGTACATAAATGTTTGAACAGCTTTCATAATATTCAAAAACTGGGGGAAAAAACCCCCACCTACTGAAAGAGGGAATGGTTAAACTGCGGGACATCATACCATGGAACGCACACTGCCGAGCAATAAAAAGGGACAAACTACTACATACAACATAGGTGAATCTCTAGAGAATTAAGTTGACTCAAGAAAGACAATCACCAAAAATTAAACATTGTAGGATTTCATTTATACAACATTCTTAAGATGACAAAAATACATAGGACTTCTCTGGTGGTACAGTGGAAAAGAATTCGCCTGCCGATGCAGAGGACGCGGGTTTGATCCATGGAGCTGGGAGATTCCATGTACCATGGAGCAACTAATTCTATGCACCTCAACTACTGAAGCCCACGTGCTTAGAGCCTGTGTTCAGCAGTGAGAGAAGCCACCGCAATGAGAAGCCTGCCTACCTAACCAGAGAGTAGTCCCACTCGCCACTAGAGAAAGCCTGCACGTAGTGACGAAGACCGGTGCAACAAATAAAAAAATTAACCAAAATACAGAAATGTAGAACACATTGGTGGTTGCCAGGGTTAAAGAGGGTGTGGGGACAGGAGGGATGTGGGTGGGATTATAGAAGGACAACATAAGTGATCCTTGCTGTGGTGGAATGTTTTGAAGTTTGACTGTGTTAATGTCCATATTCTGGTTGCAATGTTTTCCAAGATATTGTCATATGGAGAAAATAAGTAAACAGTATATGGGATCCCTTTATATTAATTCTTACACATGTGGGTCTATAATTTTCGTAAAACAAAAAGTATAATTTTAAAGATTACATATGTGGCTAGCATCCTATTTTTGCTGGACCAAGCTCCTGTACGAGAATCTGTAGGATCCCCTGAGGTGGAGACTTAATATCACATGAATATGAAGCATAATAGATGCTTTATTTAACTGAAAGCAATTTAAAATTTTGTATCTTATTCCTGATCTTCACTAATAATGTATTTAAATGGTTAATGCAAACCAAGTATCATTAATGTGTTTTCAATATCTTACTTGCCATTTTCATTTTTACTTTTAAAACTGGAGGATTATTTATAAATCTAACTAGTAACTTCTACTTACATGTTTTTACCATAGGTTTACTTGCTGCATCATGATGGTCTTCTTTTACTTTTACCAGGCAGTTCCTCTTATGATATTCTTCTCTTGAGCAGCTGTTGATTTCGTATCCCTTTAAGTCGATCATAGTCATGATACTGGTATCATCTTGGAAGGCACGATGTTTCTTCAACATAGGATTTTTGGTTGCATACTTATAAGCATCTGCAGTAAGATCATGCCAACTGTAATCCACAAGATTTACAATTCCCACAGGGAAAGTAATGTTATACACAGCATATTTCTGCAATATCTCCTCAAGTTCGTACAGTATTTCAGCAGCAGTGAGTTTGTATTCTTCAAATAGAGACTTTTGCATTTGTAGTTTGGAAAATTTAAAATTAGTAGATAACATAGAAACACTAGAAGTTTGTGAGACACTAGATGAGATGAACTCATCTTTCTCCCCAGATTCAGCTACTGTAGAAAATCTTGCTTTCTCTACTTCTTTAAATATACTCCTTGTAGGACTGTAAAAAACACATATGAACTTTAAAGATATTTTATAATTTTTAACCTAGTAATTTGACTTCTAGAAACCCATCTTAAGGTATAATAAAAAACGATAAAATCTATGCATAAAATTGCTAACTACAGCATTATTTTTGATATAGAAAAAAATGGAAAAGAATCGAAGGCCTTATAGAGATATAGTTAAGTAAATAATGCCATACTCATACAATAGGTCGGAGAAGGCAATAGCACCCCACTCCAGTAGTCTTGCCTGGAAAATCCCATGGCGGAGGAGCCTGGTAGGCTGTAGTCCATGGGGTCGCTAAGAGTCGGACATGACTGAGCGACTTCACTTTCACTTTTCACTTTCATGCATTGGAGAAGGAAATGGCAACCCACTCCAGTGTTCTTGCCTGGAGAATCCCAGGGACTGGGGAGCCTGGTGGGCTGCCGTCTATGGGATCACAGAGTCGGACACGACTGAAGCAACTTAGCAGTAGCAGCAGCATACAATAGGTAGCCATAAAAAATTGTTTGGAAAATTGCTCTTAATAACTTGGGGAAATTTTTATGTTATAATATATAAAAGTATACATAATTGCATGTGTAGAAAGATCTCAAATGTATTTTATATACATATATATATAAAACATATCTGGCATTAAAAGAACTAAGCAAATGCCGACCCAAAAGCAAACATTGTGAGATTATAGAAGTCAATTTTTATTTTCTCTTTTTATACTTTTCTACATGAACATTTATTATGTTTATACACAGAAGATAAAAACCAATATCTTTTCTATATGTGTTTATTCAATTGTTTAATTATAAGATGTCTTCCCTGGTGGCTCAGAGGTTAAAGCATCTGCCTCCAATGCAGGAGACCTGGGTTCGATCCCTGGGTCAGGAAGATCCCCTGGAGAAGGAAATGGTAACCCACTCCAGTATTCTTGCCTGGAGAATCCCATGGATGGAGAAACCTGGTAGGCTACAGTCCACGGGGTCAAAAAGAGTCGGACACGACTGAGTGACTTCACTCACTTACTCACTTACTTAATTATAAGATAAGACACAGATCACTTCTTCTAGAAACCCTTCCCTGAATTTCTTAGCGTACATTTTCTGTGTTCCTGTAGCCCACTCTACACACTCCTATTAGATGTTACTATCATGGAACAACAGAGTGGTTCCCAATAGGAAAAGGAGTACGCCAAGGCTGTATATTGTCACCCTGCTTATTTAACTTATATGCAGAGTACATCATGAGAAACGCTGGACTGGAAGAAGCACAAGCTGGAATCAAGATTGCCAGGAGAAATACCAATAACCTCAGATATGCAGATGACACCACCCTTACGGCAGAAAGTGAGGAGGAACTAAAAAGCTTCTTGATGAAAGTGACAAAGGAGAGTGAAAAAACTGGCTTAAAGCTCAACATTCAGAAAACGAAGATCATGGCATATGGTCCCATCACTTCATAGGAAATAGATGGGGAAACAGTGGAAACAGTGGCTGACTTTATTTTTTTTGGACTCCAAAATCACTGCAGATGGTGATTGCAGCCATGAAATTAAAAGACGCTTATTCCTTGGAAGAAAAGTTATGACCAAGCTAGATAGCATATTCAAAAGCAGAGACATTACTTTGCTAACTAAGGTCCGTCTAGTCAAGGCTATGGTTTTTCCAGTAGTCATGTATGGATGTGAGAGTTGGACTGTGAAGAAGGCTGAGTGCCGAAGAACTGATGCTTTTGAACTGTGGTGTTGGAATAGACTCTTGAGAGTCCCCTGGACTGCAAGGAGATCCAACCAGTCCATTCTGAAGGAGATCAGCCCTGGGATTTCTTTGGAAGGAATGATGCTAAAGCTGAAACTCCAGTACTTTGGCCACCTCATGCGAAGAGTTGACTCATTGGAAAATACTCTGATGCTGGGAGGGATTGGGGGTAGGAGGAGAAGGGGACGACAGAGGATGAGATGGCCGGATGGCATCACTGACTCAATGGACGTGAGTCTGAGTAAACTTCGGGAGTTGGTGATGGATAGGGAGGCTTGGCATGCTGCGATTCATGGGGTCGCAAAGAATCGGACACGACTGAGCGACTGAACTAAACTGATAGTAACGCTAAAATTCTAAAGCGGACAAGAAAAACAGACTCACAGAAGACTAGGTGTTTCAGATATTGGAATTTTATAAGCCACAGTTTATAAAACAGCTAGGCATACAATGTTTAAAACTTTCAAGTGGTCTTCCCCTTTTGGTAATAGCATCGGGGTAATCCAAAGTACCCCACCCTGACTTTGGAAGACAACTAGAGAAGCTGAACAGAATATTAAAAAAATTTCTCATTAAAGGCAACAGAGAACTAACAAGATAGTGAAGGGCTACTCTCAATACCCTAGAGAGATGGAAATCCAAAGAGGAATTTGAGAGGCTTAGAGACTGATCAGGGCTTTTTATAGTTTTGTGGAGGCTAAGGGTTTTGGAGTCCAGGCTTTCCAATGGGAGGCTGCATCCTAGGAGTCAGAGTTGTCCCAAAAGTAGACCTAGACCAGCACATTCAAAGACAGCTTCAAATCACTGCATTCTCTGAAACTGAATTAAGGTGACCCCTGGCTGTTTCCTCAAGCCTCTGACACAAACAAATGTTAAATTGCCTTCAGAACAAGATAACTTCATCTTGGTCCTCAAATTATTTTTACAAACAATTTTTTTTTTAAGAGAGCTGAGGTATTTATTTATTTGTTAAAAAACCTTTTTATTTTGTAATGGGGTATAACCAATTAACTATGTTGTGATAGTTTCAGGTGAACAGAAAGAGACTCAGTCATACACATGTATTTATCTATTCTTTCCCAAATTCCCTTCTCATCCAGGTTGCCACATAACATTGAGCAAAGTTCCATGTGCTATATTGTAGGTCCTCATTGGTTTCCATTTCAAATATAGTAGTGTGATATTTTGGTGACTCTTGCAATATTCAAAACTTTTTCATTATTATTATGTTTGTTATAGTGGTCTATGATCTTTAATGTTACTTTTGCAAAAAGATTAAAACTTGCTGAAGGCTCAGATGATGGTTAACATTTTTCAGCAATAAAGTATTTTTTAATTAAAGTGTGATGTGAACATTGGTTTTTAGACATGATGCCACTGTACACTTAAATAGACTACAATTTAGTTTGATACAACTTTTATATGTACAGAGAAACCAAAAAAAATTGTGTGACTCATTTTATTGTGATATTTGCTTTATTACTGTGGTTTGGAACCATGTAGTTTGGAATACCTGATGGAGTTTCACTTGAACACTGTCTTTATAAAATGGTCCGCAGTGCAAAGGAGCCAGTTGCATTTTCCTTCTTAATCGTGGTTCCATTAGCATAGTTTGAAAAAAATGACATAGGTTTTCTAGCTAAGTGTTTAACATGAGATCAAAGGGAACACTGTTTTAAGATCAAAGGTATTTGAGGTGGAAAAGAATTCTAAATGTGGGGAATTCCCTGGTGGTCCAGCGGTTAGGTCTTGGCACGTTCACTGTGGGAGCCTGGTTTAATCCCTGATTGGGGAACTAAGATCCCTCAAGCTGCATGGTATGGCCAAGAAAACAAACAATAAAAGAATTCTAAATGTGGATCTTAAATTTTTATCTCTGAGCACTGGTTATATTATTACATTGATATTTAAAAGCTGGAAAGCCCATTTTTGAAAACAGTAAATATATTTTCATAGTAATGATTCATTAAATTTCTATATTTTTAGAGCTTAAAAATCACTCTCATAAATATTATCTTAGCAATTTCTAATACTCACCCTATGAGTCAGCTAGTGTGTTATCTCTATTTTATGTTATTTTCTTTGTAAACCCTATATATAATGCATTAGTGGTAAATTTATCTATCGCTCAAATAAAATCATAGAGATTGGATAAAGACAAATGTCATATGATACTAGTTATATGGGGAATCTAAAAAATGATACAAACTAACTTATTTACAAAACAGAAATAGACTCACAGACTTAGAAAGCAAATTTATGGTTACCAAAGGGGAAGTGGGGTAGGAATAAACTAGGAGTTTGGGATTAAAATATATACACTACTATATACAAAATAAACAACAAAGACTCTACTATATAGCACAGGGAACTATATTCAACATCTTGTAACACTTTGCAATGGGAAAAAATCTGACAAAGGAAATACATATAACTGAATCACTTTGCTGTTTACCCTGAAACACTGTAAATCAAGTATACTCCAATTTAAAATAAATAAATAAAATGATAGAGACTGTACTTATTACAGTAATTATAGTAACACCTATCATTTATTAATTCCCTGGTGGTCCAGTAGCTAAGACTGTGCTCCCAATGCAGGGGGCCCAGGTTAATAATTTTATCACATGTAAAATGATGTCAATAATTATAGCTCCTTCATAGGGTTGTTAAGAAATTTAATGTACATTTGAAAAAAATAATCTTTATATGTTTGGTTTCCTTTTCAGACAACAGCTCAAATAATGGACTGTTGAGTTCAAAACCAGGTTAAACAATCCTTTGTTTTTCCTTTGATGTGGACTTCTTCAAAGTCTCCACTGAATTCACCACAATATCACCTCTGCTCCACGCCCTGGCCCCTAGGCCATGAGGCACGTGGGATCCCAGCTCCCTGACCAGGGATTTTTTTTTTTTTTTTCCTGACCAGGGATTGAACCCACACCCTCTGCACTGGAAGGCAAAGTCTCAACCACTGGACCACCAGGGAGGCCCCTGGATTTAATAATCTTGACAAGAGATAATCAACAATAAAGGGGTTGGGACCTGGCCCAATCTTAAAGTAGCCCCACTTCTCCAGGTACAGCACATGTGAAGAAACCATTCAGCAAAATTCAACAGGCGCAGTTCTAGGTGCTGAAAAGACATGGTGAAGAGGACTGACCTCTGACCTAATGGACCTTACATTCTAGTTGGAGAAGGAGAGGAAGGAAAGAATGAAGGAGGAAGAGAGGAAAGAGAAAGGAAATGACAGGTAGTGGTAACTAATGATAAAATTAAAACAGAGCAGTATAAAAGAGTGACGATGGGGTATGTGTGTTTGGCTCCTTTGAATTGGGAGGTCAGGGATATCTTTTCAGAGGAGGTGACATTCAGGTTGAGATTCAGACGATGATGAGGAAGAGTCAACCATAAAATTATATGGAAGAAAAACATCTGAAGCAGAGTGCATAGCAAATGTAGAGAACGTAAAGTAAGGGTGGCTTGATTGTCAAATGAATTCATAGCACATAACAGCTGGGGCATAGTAGGTGTCATGGAGTGGTCAGAGGACAAGTGTGAAAGGAAATCACAGAAAGGCCTGCAGTTCATGATAAGGAGTGTGGATTTCATTCTTGGTGCAATGGCTGCAGTAGGAAAGCCAATGGAAGAAAGAGGGTGTTACCAATCAGAGTTGACAGAAACAAAACTTGAGCCATGCCCTGAGGAAGACATCAAATGAGAAAGCTGGGCAGCCAATAAACCTCTGAAGCTTTATATAAATAGACGTACTTAATGCTCACATGACAATCTGGTTTCATCCACTGAGTGCCAATTATAAGACCAATTGCGGACGCAAACTGACCAAGTTATGCTGAATTCATTTAGGCAGAAAGAGTTGAAAATGAAGAGACAATGGACTTCTGAAAAGAGCAGCAACTTGCTGGGATCTTGAGAGAAGTTATAGCAGCCTCAAAAAACACCAGAGCAGATTAATATTTACTGGGGCTTTTCAACCCTGGCATTATTGACATCTTTGACCAGATGATTCTCTGTTGTTGGCTGTTTTGCGCATTGTAGGATATTTAGCAGCATCTAGTGGCACCCCACTCCAGTACTCTTGCCTGGAAAATCCCATGGACGGAGGAGCCTGGTAGGCTGCAGTCCATGGGGTCGCGAAGAGTTGGATACAACTGAGCGACTTCACCTTCACTTTTCACTTTCATGCATTGGAGAAGGAAATGGCAACCCACTCCAGTGTTCTTGCCTGGGGTCATGCAGAGTCGGACACGACTGAAGTGACTTAGCAGCAGCAGCAGCAGCAGCTACACGCCAGATTGACAATAGTGACACAGCTGCCTAGTTGTTAACAATCAAATACGTCTTTGAAAAGTGAAAGTGAAGGGAAAGTGAAAGTCAACTCTTTGCAACCCCATGGACTGTGTATAGTCCATGGAATTCTCCAGGCCAGAATACTGGAGTGGGTAGCCTTTCCCTTCTGCAGGGGATCTTCCCAAGCCAGGGATTGAACCCAGGTCTCCCACATTACAGGCAGATTCTTTACCAGCTGAGCCACAAGGGAGGTCCTTAGACATTGCCAAACATCCCTGGTTTGGAATGGGCTGGGGGAGCTCTGCCTGCTTAAGAACTCATAGGTTGGCAACTTCTAAGCTTTGTGATGTATGTTCTAAGACAGGTTGAGGTATTTTAATTTCCGCTTCGCAAATTAAGAAATTATCGTAATTAGAGGGTAAAAAGTGCTGTGGAATGACTAGTTTCATTATTTCATTCATCTTTGTAGGCTTGACACAATTTCATGGTTGTTAATCACAAATCTCTTATTAAGTACTTTCTATATGTCAAGCATTATCTTTGGGACTGGGGATAGAGAAGTGATAGAGAAGTGATTAAGTAAGTAAACTATCTTAACCTCTATAGACTTCATACTTTCATGAGGAGAGAGAGGGCAAACAAATAAATAGAAATATCATTTATAAAGTTAGAAAGTATTAAGAGTAGCAGAAATGTTAGGAAGGGGACTAAAGAATACCAAAATGTGCATAGGGTGGAAATTTGAAATAAGGCAAATAAGAAAAGCCTTACCACAAAGGTGATACTTAAATAAAGACTTAAAGGGAATAGAGTATACAATGCAGAAAGCTGAGAAGCAAACATCTAGAACAAAACGCCTAAGGCAAAAGTGGAGCTGGGTTTGTTGTGAAATAGCAAGGAAATCCGGATGACTGGTTGATTTGACCACTTTTGCTTAAGTCAACCAAGAATTTGGCCAAAATAAAGTTCTCCATTGACTTCATAATCAGCTTTGAAATGGCAATTCCTTGATGTGGTTTCTTGGGGGATGAGGAATAGGGGAGGACTGGTCCTGACCACCTTATAACCTTTTGAGAATGTAAAGTGACCCTATCAAATAGAGAATAAATTCCATATCTTTTACTTATAGTTAGCTCCTTCAGTGCATTCCAAAAGGGGGAAGTGGTCTTCACATTTTCTCTTTTCCCATATTTTCCTTTTTGGTTTTATCTAAAAGAAAAGAAAATTTTCTGATTAAAAAAGACAAAAAAATATCAGTCAAAAGTAAGTTACTTTTTAAAAAAGTAAACTATTATAATTTGTCAAAACTGAGCTATATTATTACCTGATCAAAAAAATAGATGGGTCCAGTGTCCAAAAATTTAATTTCAGTAAGGTCTTCCATTCTACCAGGAGACCTAAGAGGGAAAAGGGGAATTCTGAAGTTAGGTTATCATGTCTGTAGGTAATATTTCAAAGCACTTGATGGTTTTAAAGTTTAAACATTTTATTTTCAATGAAGTGTAAAAATTAAGGGGGGGCACAACCCTCCCTTTACCTCTACATTCATTTCATAGGCTATTGACTTGACATTGATGTAATCAGGATTTCATGCTCATGTCAATACTGAGTTTCTCAACCTTGATATTACTGACATTTTAGGCCAGATAATTCTTTGCTGTAAAGTGTTGCCTTGTGCTTTGTAGAATGTTTAGCAGCATCTCTGGCCTCTACCTACCAGACACCAGTAGCATAACTTCTTACTCGGACAACAAAAAAGTGTCTCCTGACACTGCCAAATGTCTCCTGGGAATTAAAATTGCCTCTTATTGGGAATGACTATGCTAGTGTAATAGCCAGGAGACAAAAATTTTGATAGGGAATGATCTGGTGCTTACGAAGATGAGTGATACTACTGATGGCAGGGTCATCAGAACAGTGCAACTCAAAATGTGGTCCCTGCACCCCTATGGGCACCCTATCTTTGACAAAGGAGGCAAGTATATACAATGGAGAAAAGATAGCCTGTTCGCTAAGTGGTGCTGGGAAAACTGGACAGCTATGTGTAAAAGAATGACAGAACACTTCCTAAAACCACACACAAAAATAAGCTCAAAATGGATTAAAGACTTAAATATAAGGCCAGAAACTATAAAGCTCTTAGAGGAAAACATAGGCAGTACAATCTTTGACAAATTGCAGTAAGATTCTCTCTGACCCACCTTCCAGCTTGACGGAAATAAAAACAAAAATAAGCAAATGGGACCTAATAAAACTTAAAAGCTTTTGCACAGCAAAGTAAACTATACAAGATGAAAAGACAACCCTCAGAATGGGAGAAAATAACTGCAAATGAAGCAACTGACAAAGGGTTAATCTCCAAAATATATAAGCAACTCATACAGCTCAATATCAGAAAAGCAAAAAACCCAATCAAAAAATGGGCAGAAGACCTAAAAGACATTTCTCCAAAGAAGATGTACAGATGACCAATAGACATATGAAAAGATGCTCAGCATTGCTCATTATTAGAGAAATGCAAATCAAAACTACAATGAGGTATCACCTCACACCAGTGAGAATGGCCATCATCAAAAAACCCACAAATAATAAATGCTGGAGAGGATATGGAGAAAAGGGAACCCTCCTGCACTGTTAGTGGGAATGTAAACTGATATAGCCATTACGGAAAACAGTATGAGATTCCTTAAAAAACTAGGATGAATCTACCATATGATCCAGCAATCCCATTACTGGGCATAAACCTTGAGAAAAACCACAATTCGAAAAGACACATGTACCCTAATGTTCACTGCAGCAATATTTACAACATCCAGGACATGGAAGCAACCCAGTTGTCCATCGACAGATGAATGGACAAAGAAGTTGTGGTACATATATACAATGGAATATACAGTCATAAAAGGGATGAATTTGAGTCAGTTGTAGTGATGTGGATGAACCTAGAGCCTCTTATATAGCATGAAGTAGGTCAGAAAGAGAAAAACAAGTATCCCATGTTAATGCATACATACGGACACTACAAAAATGGTCCTGATGAATTTAGCAGAGAACGGACTTGCGGACACAGCAGGGGACAAATTGAGATAGGAGCACTGACCTATATACACTATTACATGGGAAGTTGCTAAATAACACAGGGAGTCCAGCCTGGCACTCTGTGATGACGTAGAGGGGTGGGTTGGGAAAGGGGAGGCAGGCTCAGGAGGGAAGGGATATATAATTATACAGATATATGTATAATTATGACTGATTCATATTCTTGTAAAGCAGAAACCAACACAAAATTGAAACTCTATTTTCCACCAAATAAAAAATAAATAAAATTTTTAAAAAATGTGGTCCCTGGGCCAGCAACGTCAGCATCACCTGGGACCTTGTTAAATCGCCCTCATGGGTTTGCAATGAAGAAGATGAGTACACGATGGAAGACTGGGCAGCAGCAACAGCATCAAAGAACTGGGACATGCAGTAGACTGAGGATTGTTAGCTATTATTATTCATAAGAAAATTTTTCCGAGGCTCAGGCTTGACTCTTTCCAAGGCTGAGAATCTGTTTAAAACAAGACTTGAAGTACACTAAAAGCTCCTGTTTAATTAAACATCTCTAGCTCATTGTCTTGCCACTATGGCTAAACTTTCCATTTCGAATAAATTGTATCTCCAAAATCCCTGGTTAAAGTGTAAATACAGATATTTATGCTCTGATATATACATTTGTGAAAAACATCATGTTCTGTAAAATTATGCACTAAAAATAATTTGGTTTATGAGAAAAATAAGATTAGGATGCACTAGTTAAAATGTATGCCACTTTGGAACCAGAGCACAAAAGAAAAACAGTAATTGGCACCACACAAACAGCTTAAATAGTCTAAGCAGGCAGCTGAGGCCAGAAGATGCCTCAGGGGATATTTAAAATAAACAGAGTAGAAATGCAAATTTATGAGTACTGAAATAATGTGGATGAAGTAGACCTTGCCAATGGGATTGACTTTAAGTTGGGTACAGAAAGAAATTAAACCTGCCAGAATCTAAAAGCCCTAACTCTGGGGGTGTGCCCTTTTGGAAAATGATTCCTGAGTACTAGTACTCATTTTTAGCTTTTTTTATTTTTAAGGAGTTGAAAGAGCTCTTGCCTATGCAGCAGCTGAACCGAAGACTTTTCCCTGTCCAGTTGTTACTTCTGTGACCCCCACTTTACTAGAAAAATCAGGTATGGAAAATTAAGAATGACAATTTCTACTTACACTGAAATCATTCACTTATTTAACAATAATTGGCTAATTTGCATTATAGAAACAGAAATTGTGGTAAAGAGACAAAATGTTTTATTGGGAAGAGAGAAGAAATAGCTTACGCTAAAAATAAATATAGAGTGTTTCACATTAGGTCATTATCAGCTTGAAACAGAGAGCAGGCCTTGAAGAAATCAAGGAGGTAAGTATAGCAAAAAGAAGGCAGTAAAAGGATGATTCTGAGAACATCAAACATTAAAGAACTTCAAACAATTCTAGCACAGACACACAGCAAAAGGAAAGTTGGAGCTATCAAAAACTCAAGCACTAAGAATATCCTACATTCATCAAAAAAATAGAAAAAGAAAACCTTCCCTACTCAATCTACAAAGCAAACATTACCCTGATACAAAAACCAGGCATCACCAAAATAAAGCCACAGTTCAAAATGGTTGCACTATGGTTACATTTGGGGCTTTCTGCAACTATAAAGCAGTGGTTATGGAAACCATGGTCCTCAGTATCAATATTTAAAATGCAGCCATCACCTATTCCACATGTCTTCTCTTTAAGGATTTTTTCTTAATTTTTCTTAATCAATCTTGCTGTTATTGCTATTTCTTAGAAAAATTAGAAAAAACAAAACTGCAAACATTGAACATAGCATTTTAGAAATTAAGATATTTAAAACCTTCAATCTATAGGAAAGGGAAAACCACAATAGGAAAGGCAAATATATAGTAAGGATTTTAGGCCACTTAAATAAAACAGAATGTGGATTAAAAACAATTAAACTATAAAACAATTATAACTACAATTAACAGTAAAAGGATAAGCAGGAAGATGTAAAACAAGTCATCAAAATTGAAAAATGTGGGGAAGGGGAGTATAAAAATGTAGAATGTTCACATTTTAGCATGTGTGTGAACTTGTATATCTATTAGTTTAAAGCAAATTGTATAGTTATGGGTCAACATACTTGAACTACATATGAAGCACATGTCAAAAACATAACAATAGATTAAAAAAAAATAAAAAGAAAGGAACTCAAGCATACTACAAAAGAAAATCATCAAACCGTAAAAGGAGAAACAAAAAGTAGAAATAAACAAAAAAAGAACTATAGAAACAACTGGAAAGTAAGGATTAACATGGCAATAAGTACATATCTATCAATAATTACTTTAAGTGTCAATAGACTAAATGCTTCAATCAAAAGACACAGAGTGGCAACCTAGATTAAAAAACAAACAAACAAACATGATCTGTACTGTGCTGTCTATAAAAGACTCACTTCAGGGTGAAAGACGCACACAGACTGAAGGTAAGAGGAATGGAAAAAGATATTTCATGTAAACGGAGACAACAAGAAGGCAGAGGTAGTAACATTCATATCATAAAAAATAAAAGGCCACAAAGAGGGACAAAGACGGGCATTACACAATGATAAAGGGATCAACACAAGAAGAGGATATTATACTTGTTAACATATACGTACCCAATATAGGAGCACCTAAATATAGAGAGCGAATACTAAAAGACGTAAAGGGAGAAATCGACAATAATACAATAACAGTAGGAGACTTTAACACTTCACTGTAATCAATGCACAGTTCATCCAGACAGAAGATCGAAAAGGCAACAGAGGTCCTAAATGACACAACTGAGATACAATACACCTTTTGGATTTAATTGATATCTATAGGACACTATATCCAAAAAAAATACAGAATATACATTCTTTTCCAGAATGCACGGGGCATTCTCTAGGATAGACCACACATTAAGTCACAAAACTAGTCTCAACAAATTCAAGAGGATTGAAGTTACTTCAAGGATCTTTTCTGACCACAGTGGTATAGAACTAGAAATTACCGCAGAAAGAAACATTGGAAAATAACAAACAGATGGAGACTAAACAACATGCTACTAAAAAAAACCAGTGGGTCAAATTCTAAAACATTCAGCATGAAATCAAAGAAGAAATTAGAAAATGCCTTGAGGAAAAGAAAAATGAAAACACAACCTTACAAAATCTATAGTAAAAGTAGTTCTAAGAGGGAAGTTCATAACAATACAGGCCTTCCTCAGGAAAAAAAAAAAAGAAAAACAAGAAGAAAAAAATCTCAAATAAATGACCTAACTTAGAAAAAAGAACTAGCAAAAGAACAGACAAAACCCAAAGTCAGTAGAAAGAATGAAACAATAAAAATCAAAAATCAAATAAATAAATAAGAATTTTTAAAAATAGACAAAAAAAATCAATAAAACTAACAGTTGAATTTTTGATAAGATAAATCAACAAACCTCTAGCCTGGCTCACTAA
This sequence comes from Ovis aries, assembly GCF_016772045.2. NCBI lineage: Eukaryota > Metazoa > Chordata > Mammalia > Artiodactyla > Bovidae > Ovis > Ovis aries. The sequence goes on from NC_056056.1 coordinate 131,602,229, forward strand.
GAAAAGAGAGAGAACACAAATAAACAAAATAAAAAATTAAAGAGGAGAAATAACAACTGATACCACAGAAATACCAAAAAAATCATAAGAGAATATATGAACAATGATATGACAACCAATAGGACAACTGAGAAGAAATGGACAAATTCTAAAACATTCAGCATACCAAAATTGAGTCAAGATGAAACATAATTTGGGCAGATCACTGTAAGTGACATACATAGAATCTGTAATTTTAAAAACTCCCTGCAACCAAAAGTCCAGGACAGGATTGCTTCACTGGAAAGTTCTACAAAACTTCAAAGAAGAATTTACACCTATCCTTCTCAAACTATTTCAAAAATTCAAGAGGAAGGAAAACTCAAACTCATTCTGTGAGGCTACATCACCTTAATACCAAAAAAAAAAAAAAATACAAAAAAGGAAAACTATAGGTCAATATATTTCATGAATATAGATGCAAAAACCCTCAACAAAATATTAGCAATCCAAATCCAATAATGCTTAAAAAGGATCATAAACTATGATCAAGTTGGACTCATTCCACAGTCACAAGAATGGTTTGACATATGCAAATCAATCAATGTGATACATCACATTAACAAAAGGAAAGACAAAAACCACATGGTCATCTCAAAAGATGTGGAGAAAAACATTTGACAAAATTCAACATTCATTTAGGATTAAAAGCTCTCACCAACATGAGTATAGAGAACTTAATATAATCAACAGTGAACAGCCGACTCATTGGAAAAGACCCTGATGCTGGGAAAGATTGAGGGAAGAAGAGGGAGTCAGAGGATGAGATAGCTGGATGTCATCACCAATGCAATGGACATGAACTTGGGCAAACTCTGGGAGATACTGAGGGACAGGGAGGCCTATTGTGCTACAGTACATGGGGTCTCAAACAGTCGGACATGACTGGGTGACTGAACAACTTAGGCCATTTACAACAAACCCACAGCCAATATAATACTCAATAGTGAAAAGCTGAAAGCCTTCCTACTAAATTCAGGAACAGAAGATGTCCACCCTACCTCTTCTATACAGCTTAGTGCTGGAAGTCTTAGCCACAACAATCAGACAAGAAAAGAAATAAAGGTATACAAATGGGAAGGGAAGAGGTAAAACTGTCATGTTTGCAGATGACACGATACTCTGTATAGAAAATCCTAAAGTTTCCACCAAAAACTGTTAAGAACAAATAAATGAAGTCAGCAAGGAGAGAGGATACAGGATTAATATACAGAAATATGTAGCATTTCTTTACATTAATGATGAAACATCATAAAGAGAAAAAAAAATCCTGCTTACAATCATGTCAAAAAAAAATACAATACCTAGGAATAAACTTAACCAAGGGGGTGAAAGACCTCTGCACTGAAAACTGTAAAGTGCTAATAAAGGAAACTAAAAATTATTCAAAAAAATGGGAAGCTATCCCGTGCTCTTGGATTAGAAGAATTAATATTGTTAAAATGGCTATACTATTCAAAGCAATCTATAGATTTAATGCAATCTCTATCAGAACACCCATGAAATCTTTCACAGAACTAAATAATCCTAAAATTTATATGAAACCACAAAAGACCCAGAATTGCCAAAGCAATGATTCACAATAGCCATAGAGTAGAAACAATCCAAATGTCTTTCAACTGATGAATGGAAAATGTTGTGTAATTAGATAGTGGTGGTAGTTGTACACTTACACTAACGACCATAGAACTGCACACTAAATGGTGAATGTCGTGGCATGTAAATTATTGAGATTTTTAAAAAGGGATACCCAAGAGCTTCAGCCAGTTCTTACTTTAACTCATTCCAACCTAGACATGTCAACTTCCAGAGATCAGGTCCTTGAAAATATGTGAATGCCTTAAAAAGTACCTACTTTCAGTCTCACCAGCTGCTGCCAGTTTTCAGACCCAAAGAATACTAGAGAGCTGTTGATTCTAACCCCAAAATAACTTAATAACAGTGTTCCATTCGGAACTTTAAGACCTGTTGATTCTGTTCAAGTCTTTCATCTCAGTAATCCTCAGTTACCAGAAATATAAGCTTGGAATATCTAGATCTAGAATGCCTAACTGAGTGTTAACTCCTTTACATTCTGAATTTGTACCCATTACAATGACTTTATAAGTACCAGGAATCTGTTTTAACAATATAGAGTTGTAACATCTTACATGTTTGGAGGAAGAGTGACTAGCATAGGGTTTTTCAAGTCAGAGGCTGAATAATACAGTCAAGGGCCAGCATCTTTCCATTCTTTTCCAGATTTCATCCCCAGGGATCATTTTCTCAGCCTTGAGAACATCTAAAAGAAGAAAGACTATGTTTTCTTTTCATTTTTTAAAAGATTTAAGGAACCTTTTCCAGAAGTTCTCAGTGGCTTTTCTTCCTGTCTCATTGATCAAAATTGCAACACATTTCTGTGCTTTAAGAATTCATAGGAAGAGGGACTGGAATTGTTGTGTTTTAGCTCAGCTCAATCAAGATGCATCTTTGAACTCAGGACAGACTCACCCAATTAGAACATGGTTAGGCAGAAAAGAGTAAATACCTGGACCTAAACAGGCCTATGTTAGCAAGAGAAAAACTAAAAAAGAATTCAGGATAGGTATCCAGAAGTGCCTATTATGGGGATACAACATCTATGGTCCACTTATCATGCATTCTCATTAAAGTAAAACTTTCCAGTTTGACAAAGCCCTGCCCATTGACACAAAAGTCACAGTCAGTTTTTACACTGCTGCATATAAAATTATGACTTGGCCAGCGATGCTCATCAGACATTTAGGGAAAATCTGAAACATGGAAATGAAAGATCATGATAAAGATTTCTAGTTTCAATCATGATATAATAACTGATATTGAACATAAGACCTTCCACAGTATAAATAACTGTTTTTAGACACTGGTCAATAGGAAACATAGAATTCTGATCCCTAATAAAAGGGAAACAAATGAACAAGCTTCATGATCACCACAGCTTTCTGTGTGTATGCACTTTTCAGACTATAGCACAGGGAAAAGCCAAACAAAGGATGGCGGTGTCACTGAGCTGAGGTGACACGGAACAGATACCATGGAGAAGAAAGCTGCACAAAGAATTGTGCACAGGAAAGGACTCCAGGAGACTAGGCGAAGAACAGCTGTTAGAGAACTTACAGGGAACCATGATCTGAACAACGACCAGAGATTGCAAAGGGATGGGAGATGTTAGTGTTTCAAGCAACCACAGCGTAGAGATCTCATAAACCATCCCAATAATTTAGCAGACACCCTAGAAAGGCTGAGTCTTAGTAGTAGGGAAAGTCTATCACTACAGCAGCATTATTCAAGAGAAATACAAGATATCACAGACATAAAATTTCTACCTTTTTTTCAAGTAACCAGGAACATGGTGGACTTTTAGACAAAGTGTGCCTACCAAAAGCAACCTACCAACTTTCAAAATAAGAAAAGGGTCCTGCTTGGAGAAAGCAGCAAGGAGAAGCTCCCATGATATTACCAGAATGTTGGTTTGGGCTCTGAGATACTGAAGGAGGCCATTGAAGGCACCTACATTGATAAGAAACGCCCTTTCACTGGTAATGTCTCCATCCAAGGGCAGATCCTGTCTGGGATGGTGATACAGGGGACCATTGTCATCTGGAGACTACCTTCACTGCACCCAAAAGTACAACTGCTTCCAGAAATGCCACTAGAACATGTCTCTGTACCTTTCCCTCTGCTTCAGGGACATCTGGATTGGGGACATTGTCACAGTGGGCAAGTGTGGGTCCCTTACACTTGCAAGGGACGGTGAGCTTCAATGTGCTCAAGGTCACCAAGGCTGCTGGCACTAAGAAACAGTTTCAGAAGTTCTGAGACTGGATCCCTACTCACTGCTCCAAACAAAATTATTTTCCCAGATAGGTAGATATACAAATAAAATTTCCTAGTAACCTCTTGAAAAAAGTAAAAATGAACAGATAAAATTGTTAATAAAATATTTTACTTAACCCAGCATATCCCAAATATTGTCATTTTAACATGTACCCAACATAGAATATGAGATATTCTATGTTTTTGTCATACTAGACCTTGAAATTCAGTGTTCATGTTTCATTTACAGCACACTTCCATTTAGACTAGTCACATTTCAAGGGCTTAACAGCTAAACATGGCTAGTGAATTTAATATAGGACAGTGGTGCCTTAGAGTAAAGGATATTCTAGTTCTGTATAAAAAAGAGCTTAAAAACAAACCTTGAAAGTACCACACTGAAATGCAAGTAAATTTACTGCCTGAACAACTATTAAAAAGTTAATTAAAGAATACCCTAATAAGAAAGACAACAAAAATTGCCCAAAGAAGAGTCTATGGCATCCAGCATAAGAAAAAAATTACTAGGCATTTTCTCTCTTGACCAGGAGAAAAAACTTATGAACTCAGAAATGAGAGAGATGATGGAAATAGGGGATACGATTTTTAAAGCAGCTATTATAAATGTGTTACTTAAAGGAAAATATAAATATAATAAGAGAATAAACAGAAAATCTTAATAGAGAAATGGAAACTATAAAAGGAACCAAATGGAAATTCTAGGACTGAAAAATATAGTGTCTTAAATCAATTAAGCAGATGGGCTTGGCAAGAGTTAGATACTATAGAATAAAAGTGAACTTAAAGGCAAAGCAACAGAAGCCATCCAAACTGAAGCAAGAGAGAAAAAAGCAAAAACAAAAAATAAACCCAGGGGCTTCCCTGGTGACTCAGTGATAAAGAGTCAGCCTGCCAATGCAGGAGACGCGCGTTGGATCCCTGGTCTGGGAGGGCCCACATGCCTAGCAGCAACTAGGCCTGCGCACCACGAGTGCTGGACCTGTGCTCTACAGCCTGGGAACTGGAACTACTGAGCCCACTGGCCACACCTGCATAGTAGTCCCCGCTCACAGCAGAGAGAGAAAAGCCCATGGAGGAACAAAGACTGAGCACCGACAAAAATAAACAAAATTCGTTTAAAAGTATGTCGTCTATGCTAAATTGTGTGTGTGTGTGTGTGTCAAATCTGTGGGTCCTCAATAAGTCTTCAAGTATAAAAAAGGTCCTGTGACCAAAAGTTTGAGAACCTCTGTCTAATCCTTTTCCGTATTAAAATCTTACCCACAGAATAATCCTAGTTCAACTCTACCTACCTCTGCCTTCAACACTAAAATAACCTTCAGTCTTTAATAAGGAGTGGATAGAGAGAACCGTGTAGGAAACTATCATTTGTCCTCCAGTATTTCATGGGGCTCTTATCTTCCTTTTGTGAACCCTAGATACTGACTCCCATGTAGCCCTGGTCAATGAACACTTGAAACTTCCATGTGGGCAATAATGCTCCTGATGTCTTGCCTATGGGAACATTGCTTAGAGCCATATACATCTTTCCCGAAGTTCAGCCTAAATACTTGGATGCTACATAGAAATTATGGGGAATGTAAAGTTCCATCATTAAGGATCTAACTATTCTCCAGGTATAAAAAGAGATAATAATATATTGTAATATAAAAGGAAACAAGATGTTGTTGGACAGAGCTAAAATAGGTAAAAGGTTACAGAAGAGAATGTGGCAAGAGAGTCACATTTAATTTCAAGAAAGGCACTCTTTAAGAGAACAAAAGAGGAGAGCGTTGCAAGATCGCTGACGAACTAGGTTTAAGATAAAAAGATCCTTTGCTCCATCAGCTAGTGTCTAGGATAATGCATCAAAATTTCTTGTGAGAATTATTTTTTTGATATGCTTTAATTACACTGATCTCATTAAAATCACCAATGGCTAAAATCAATGGTCTAATTTAAGACTTTGTATTCCTTGATCTTTATTCAGCAGTTTCATATGCCTGACCAAACTTTTGTAAAACTTTCTTCTCTTCTTATTTCCATGTGATTATTTCTAACGCATCTTCTCCTTGTTCTATCTTTCTTTTGTAGTTTCCTTTACAGAATTTCCGACCTTGTTTTTTATAACACCCTTGTTTGTTATAAACAAAACCACCAAATATTAGTGTCCCTCTGGGTTGTGGTTTTTTTTTTTTTAAATACTTTTCTCTCAACTACTTCATTCTTAGCCTCTACCACACCCAAGCCTAATAACTCTCATGTCTCTATCTCTAGATCCATATTTCTAACTTACTACTAGATATCTCTGCCTGGATGCCATGTAGGCATCTCAAACTTAAAATGCTCAAAGCTTATCTTCCCCTGCACCTCCTCCAAGGCCTCTTCCTCCTCCTTTATTTGCTATCTCAGGGAGTGGTACTACTATCAACCCAGAAACCCAAGCCAGAAAGCTGGCTTGGAGTGTCATTTTCAACTCCTCCCTCTTCACAGATACTGGACCATTGCATGTGTGCATCCTAAGTCGCTTCAGTCGTGTCCGACTCTTTGCAACCCTATGGACCATAGCCAGCCAGGCTCCTCTGTCCATGGGATTCTCCAGACAAGAATAGTAAAGTGGGTTGCCATGCCCTCCTCCAGGGGAATCTTCCGGACCAGAGGATTGAATCCATGTCTCCCTGTGGCTCCTGTATTGCACTGAGATTCTTAACCACTGAGCCACCAGGGAATCATAATGGACCATTAAGTTCTCTTAATTTTAAATTAGAAGTGTTTCTGCAATACAATCTCTTCTCTCTAGTCCCCCAAAAGCCGTCACATAAGTTCTCATCAATATTGTTATCAACAATAACATCTTAGCAAGTCTCCCCAACCAGCAGGCTCTGCCATTTCCAGTACTTTCTTTAGAATATAAGCCATCAGACTTAGAGATATCACTACTGATAAAAGTTTTAAAATGGTTTTAAGAACTGACATAGTCCAGGCCCCCTTAAAAAAATTTTTTTTTGTCTGGGCACAAGAAATCACTCTCCACTTTATTAGCTCATAATAATAATTTTAGAAGACCGTCAAACTTCAAAAACTAGAAAATACCATACTCTCAGTAAACAGTTCTTTAAATGTATTTGAATTTTTAAATAAAATGAAGGGACTTACTTGAAGGGAACCACTGCTCTAGAATCTAAACTGCCATCAGAGTGATCTTTTACAAATGACCATGTTTTCCTAGGTTGAAGACATCTGTAAGTATTACATAAACATATACATTTATCCACATCATCTATATGAATATCATTTTACTGGCTTTTAATGGCTATACAGTTTTAAAAATATATTTATTTGGGGGATGTATTGGGTCTTAGTTGTGGAGAAGGCAATGACAGCCCACTCTAGTATTCTTGCCTAGAGAATCCCGGGGACAGAGGAGTCTGCTGGGCTGCTGTCCATAGGGTCACACAGGGTTGGACACGACTGAAGCGACTTAGCATGCATGCATGCATGCACAGGTCTTAGCTGAGCTACACTGGACTTGTGGCGGGCATGTGGACTTCTTTCTAGTTGTGGCACGGGCTTAATTGCCCTGCCAAATGTGGGATCTTATTTCCCTGACCAGGGACTGAACCCGAGTCCCCTGCATTACAAGGAAGATTCTTAACCACCGGACCACCAGGCAGGTCCTGGCTACATAGTATTGTTCATTGTGTTTGCATGCTATGGACATGCCTGTGGTAGTTTATTTTAGGCATTTAAAAAATATCAATTTTAAACAGTCCCTGTCACATATCACCTTGAGGCCTTACAATAAAAGTGATACTCTTTAGGGTAGGGTAGAAAGCCATTTATAATATGGTCTCAATTTACCTACTCCTCAGCAAGAAGTTCCCCTACACATGCCACTGTCAACTGAAAAATAATGCACAACCTAAAAGCACAGAGTTATATTTTATTCAGCAGATATATTTAGGACTTCAAGCTTGGCAGACAGCCTCTCATATAAACACTGAGAAAACTGTTCCAAAGAGTAAGAGAGGGAAGCCAGGACATAGAGGGGTTTCTGCAGCACCACCACATAGTCGGAATAAAAGGCTACTATTAATACAAGAAAACTAGATATCCCAAGTTAAGGAATTGAGCACCTTTCTATGTATTAGATGATGTACAGTCTGGGATCACTGAAATCATTCCTTTGATATACACCTCAGCTTCCCTGGTGGCTCAGAGGGTAAAGCGTCTGCCTGCAATGCAGGAAACCCGGGTTTGATTCCTGGGTCGGGAAGATCTCCTGGAGAAGGAAATAGCAACCCACTCCAGTATTCTTGCCTGGAAAATCCCAGGGATGGAGAAGCCTGGTACGCTATAGTCCATGGGTCGCAGAGTCGGACACGACTGAGTGACTCCACTTCACTTCACTTCACTTCAGCTATCTGGGCTCAGTATCTTGTGTTTCCTCATCAGGAGTGTCCTTAGGCTGCACTGTTAGGGGTGACTGCAGTCTGCTGGCTTCTAGATGGCAGGAAGTCCTCAGAGCTCACCATCAGGGGTGGCTGCAATCACTGATACCTTTGACATCCTTTGTTTACTGCCTGTTTATGGCAGGAAATATTTTATTTCTCACCACATTCTTTCATGCCTTTATGCCAGTGGCTCTCAGTCAGGAGCAATTCCCTACCACCCATCCTCCTTCTTCAATATGGTCTGAATTATATTCCCTCCAATTCACATGTTGAAGCCCCACTCTCAAATGTGATTGAATTTATATCTGTATCTATACCATATTATCCATATATTTAAAAATTTATAAAGCACTTTTCATGAAGATATGAAAAAAAATCCTCAGTATTTCCCTTAATATCAAGCAAACAAACTTTACCATTTTTTCCTAATATATTTCTTATTAACCCATTGCCAAAGGTCACCTAATATGTGTGTGCCTGGAAATATTTAGGCCATCATGAATTCCATACAAATAGAAGAATTTCAAGACCATGGCTTATTAATAGCAACCTTGGCTAATACATATCACTGTTGTGTCAGACATTTTTATCATAAGTGCTTTCTATTTTGAGATTTAATTTCCATATCCTATGATGTGGCACTATTACTGCCCTCATTTTACAAATAAGGAAACTGAAATTTGGAGAGATCAAGTTATTTGTCTTAAGCCATATCATTAACAATGACTTCACAGAAAAGAAGGTGGGGGCTAATTATGTTGTCCATTTTGGAATAACGTTTTCTCACAAAAAATACATTTTCTGGACAAAATAATAAATATTATATTTCAATAAACTGATTTTACAGTAGGAAAAGTATCTCATAAGGGAAAAAATCTTATTTTTGCTTGCTTATCTAGTTAACTATCTGCGACAAAATGACTTCAAATAATGCTAAAAAAAATATACTAGTCTGTGCTGGTCTTGAGATCTACAGGAGTTTTGGTTTCTTCTCTTTTTTAAAGAAATTTTTTTTGATATGTACTATATTTAAAGTCTTTACTAAATTTGTTACAATATCACTTCTGTTTTATGTGTTGGTTTCTTGACTGCAAGGCATGTGGGACCTTAGCTTGCAGACCATGTATTAAACCCACATCCCCTACATTGGAAGGTGAAGTCAACCACTGGACTGCCAGGGAAGACCTACAAATGCTCTTAAGTTCTTTTTCATTTTTTAAGTTTTTGAAAGTGAAAGTTGCTCAGTTCTGTCTGATTCTTTGCGACCCCATGGGCAATACGGTCCATGGAATTCTCTAGGCCAGAATACTGGAGTGGATAGCCTTTCCCTTCTCCAGGGGAATCTTCCCAACCCAGGGATCGAACCCAGGTCTCCCACATTGCAGGCAGATTCTTTACCAGCTGAGCCACAAGGGAAGCCCAAGAATACTGTAGTGGGTAGCCTATCCCTTCTCCAGGGCAGCTTCCTGACCCAGGAATTTAACTGGGGTCTCCTGCATTGCAGGTGGATTTTTTTATCAACTGAGCTATCAGGAAATTGGAGGATAACTGCTTACAATGTTGTGTTGGTTTGTGTTATACATCATGAATCAGTCATATATATATATCTCCCCTCCCTTTTGAGCCTTCCTACCCAATCCCCCCAATCCTATCCTTCTAGGTCATCACAGAGCAGCAGGCTTGGCTCCCTGTGTTCAATCCCCTATAATCTTACTTAGGTTTTCCATATTTCTCATTCCTTTACCCCATTCAATTTCCTCTTGTAGAAAAAAAAACAAATGAAGAAAAATGGTGAAAATAAGGCATGCCACAGGTGGAAGACCTGGATTTGATCCCTGTATCAGGAAGATACCCTGAAGAAGGAAATGGTAACCCACTCCAGTACTCTTGCCTGACAGTATGGTAGTGAATATTTGCTGGATGCTAATTTTCCATGAAGTAATTTTACTATTACCTTAGAAGTTTTGTTTTCATGTCTCTTTTCAGAAAAGAAAAGGCGAAAAGTAGAGTAAATTCCTCTGCAGCAAAAAAACAGTATTTCATCAGTGTATTTTAACATCTTTTTTTTTTCACTGAAAAGATTTTATTTTGACATTGATAACTCTGTAGATCAACTTATACCTCAAGAAACCTTTTGTCAGAATTTACCTACTGACCCTATAGGTTCTGTCCCCCAGGATCCTGAGTCTCCTGCACTAGGACTGAGGTAGTAGCCATGGCCCAAGTGTTCCCTGAACTTGCGGAACTGGGAAGAGTCACAACAAAGCTAGAAGGCATTTTTGATATAGCATATCTTACTCATAAGTATGGTAAAAAGCTTCTGGCAGTAGCTTTGCACCTCAACAAGGGTGAGCTTTGATTTCTCCAGAGGTTGACAGTCACATCTTTGCCTCCAAACTGCATATCTTTTAGGTCCTTTTAAAATTCCTCACATTTATGACAGACTAACTTGGAATAGAAAATAATAAATGATGTAAGCAAAGTATTAGTATTCTTTTATCCTTATTTATATGTCTGACTCTACACATGGACATCACCAGATGGTCAATACCGAAATCAGATTGATTATATTCTTTGCAGTCAAAGATGGAGAAGCTCTATACAGTCAGCAAAAACAAGACTGGGAGCTGACTATGGCTCAGATCATGAATGCCTTATTACCAAATTCAGACTTACATTGAAGAAAGCAGGGAAAAACAATAGACCATTCAGGTATGACCTAAGTCAAACCCCTTACGATTATATGGTGGAAGTGACAAATAGATTCAAGGAATTAGATCTGATAGCGTGCCTGAAGAACTATGGACAGATGTTCGTGACATTATACAGGAGACAGGGATCAAGACCATCCCCAAGAAAAAGAAATGCAAAAAAGCAAAATGGCTGTCTGAGGAGAACTTACAAATAGCTGTGAAAAGAAGAGAAGTGAAAAGCAAAGGAGAAAAGGAAAGATATACCCATGTCAATGCAGAGTTCCAAAGAACAGCAAGGAGAGATATAAGAAAGCCTTCCTCAGTGATCAGTGCCAAGAAATAAAGGAAAACAACAGAATGCGAAAGACTAGAGATCTTTTCAACAAAATTAGAGATATCAAGGGAACATTTTATGCAAAGATGGTCTCAATAAAGGACAGAAATGGTATGGACATAACAGAAGCAGAAGATATTAAGAAGAGGTGACAAAACACAGAACTGTACAAAACAGATCTTCACGACCCAGATAATCATGATAGTATGATCACTCACCTAGAGCCAGACATCCTGAAATGCAAAATCAAGTGGGCTTTAGGAAGCATCACTACTAACAAAGCTAGTGGAGGTGATGGAATTCCAGTTGAGCTATTTCAAATCCTGAAAGATGATGTTGTGAAAGTGCTGCACACAATGTGCCAGAAAATTTGGAAAACTCAGCAGTGGCCACAGGACTGGAAAAGGTCAGTTTTCATTCCAATCCCAAAGAAAGGCAATGCCAAAAAAAGCTCAAACTACCACACAGCTGCACTCATCTCACATACTAGTAAAGTAATGCTCAAAATTCTCCAAGCCAGACTTCAACAGTACGTGAACCGTGAACTTCCAGATATTCAAGTTTGTTTTAGAAAAGGCAGAGGAACCAGGGATCAAATTGGCAACATTCGTTGGATTATTGAAAAAACAAGAGGTTTCCAGAAAAACATTTATTTCTGCTTTATTGACTATGCCAAAACCTTTGACTGTGTGGATCACAACAAACTGTGGAAAATTCTGAAAGAGATGGGAATACCAGAACACCTGACCTGCCTCTTGAGAAATCTATATGCAGGTCAGGAAGCAACAGTTAGACTTGGATATGGAACAATAGACTGGTTCCAGATAAAGAAAGGAGTATGTCAAGGCTGTATATTGTCACCATGCTTATTTAACTTCTATGCAGAGTACATCACAAGAAACCCTGGGCTGGATGAAGCACATGCTGGAATCAAGACTGGTGGGAGAAATATCAATAACCTCAGATATGCAGATGACACCACACTTACAGTAGAAAACGAAGATGAACCAAAGAGCCCCTTGATGAAAGTGAAAAAGGAGAGTGAAAAAGTGGGCTTAAAGCTCACCATTAAGAAAACTAAGATCATGGCATCTGGTCCCATCATTTCATGGCAAATAGATGGGGAAACAGTGAGACTTTATTTTGAGGGGCTCCAAAATCATTGCAGATGGTGACTGTTGACATGAAATTAAAAGACACATGCTCCTTGGAAGAAGTTATGACCAATCTAGACAGCATACTAGAAAGCAGAGACATTACTTTGCCAACAAAGGATGTCTAGTAAAGGCTATGGTTTTTCCTGTGGTCATGTATGGATGTGAGCGTTGGATTATAAAGAAAGCTGAGAGCCAAAGAATTGATGCTTTTGAACTGTGGTGTTGGAGAAGACTGTTGAGAGTCCCCTGGACTGCAAGGAGATCCAACCAGTCCATTCTGAAGGAGATCAGCCCTGGGATTTCTTTGGAAGGAATGACGCTAAAGCTGAAACTCCAGTACTTTGGCCACCTCATGCGAAGAGTTGACTCACTGGAAAAGACTCTGATGCTGGGAGTAATTGGGGGTAGGAGAAGGGGACGACAGAGGATGAGATGGCTGGATGGCATCACTGACTCGATGGACGTGAGTCTGAGTGAACTCCGGGAGTTGGTGATGGACAGGGAGGCCTGGCGTGCTGCGACTCATGCGGTCGCAAAGAGTCGGACACGACTGAGTGACTGAACTGAACTGAAGGTTACCAGTGGCTACCACGGCTACTATATACAACTGACATTTTTCACGCTCTTTCTTCTTAGCAGCACTCAACGCAGTTGGTCACTCCCTCCTTGAGACGCTATCTTCCTTTAGCTTCTCTATGAATAAACGTCTTCTTATCTTTGACTTCCCTGGTGGCTCAGAGGGTAAAGCGTCTTGCTTACAATGCCGGACACCTGGGTCCGATCCCTGGGTCGGGAAGATTCTCTGGAGAAGGAAATGACAACCTACTCCAGTACTCTTGCCTGGAAAATCCCATGGCCGAAGGAGCCGGGTAGGCTACAGTCTATGGGGTCGCAAAGAGTTGGACACGACTGAGCGCCTTAACTTTCTTTCTTTATCTCTGACTGCTTCAGTCAGGGCCTTTTTGTAGGTACATCTTCTTAACAGCTTGGACAGCCTCGCCGTGAGCTGTAATAGTAATAAAAACTCAATCCTTTCGAGTTATAAAAAAGAGGTGTATACAAGGTAAGGCATTTTTTTCGAACTTCTCGCTTCTGGTGCGCAGTATAAAACCACAAATCTAAAAGTTTTCTGTTTCAGTCGAGGGGCCTCTCTCCGGCGGGGGGGAACACCTGTCCACAAGTCAGGCGCCGGCTTTCAACCTGACCCTAAGCAGGCAAGTTTGCCCGAAGCGAGGGAAGAGGGAAAAGTCTGGTTTCGCCAGGTGTTTCACGTTCTCCTCGGCCGCGCTCCCGCAGGCTTGCCGTAAGCCCGGCCCCTCCCCGCGCGCCGCCCTTACAGTCGAGTCCTCCGTAGTCCCAACATTCCCCGCGCCTCTACCATCGAGAGCAACTTCCGGCGTCGCTGGTGTAGGTGGGTGAAGAAGGAGCGGGCCGTCGCTCTTCTGTTTCAGTGCCTCGCGCTCTCTTGGGCAACATGGCGGGTGTGGAGGAGGCACCGTCTTGCGGGAGCCACCTGAATGGCGACCTGGATCCAGACGACAGGGAGGAGGGAGCTGCTTCTACGGCTGAGGAGGCGGCCAAGAAAAAAAGACGGAAGAAGAAGAAGAGTAAAGGGGCTGCCACAGGTAAGGGGAGTTTTATGTTTTCCTAGTCCCTGCCGGGATGGCCGAACCGCTGGACTCGGGCTCGGCGTTGGTGACAGGGCCCGGGGACTGAGCACCCTGGACTGATTCCCCGGACTGAACGTGTGTCCCGGGAGAGCTACAGATTCCCAGTCCCGGGAAGAGGTGACTTCTTCCAGGCGTCTTTTGGGTGTGGGATGGCGGAGAAGAGGGTGCCTCGGTTTCTGTGCGGTTGCTGGGGCAGAGCCTCTAAATTGCCGGAACTTCGCTCCCACGCAGACGATGCGACGGACTTGAAGCTGTGCACGGGGCCCAGCCCTTCTACCTTGCGGGTTGGCCTCCTTGTTGAAAATCTGGTTCTGACCGCACTGCCGCCTCTGTGCTGGAAAGACGTGGGACATTTTTTCGTCGAGAGTGGGGGTGAAGTGGGCAAGTCTTAGTACTTGGACTGCACCAGCTCCTATCATCCTAGTTTACGGAGGGATTTTTTTGTGGCGCGCTGCACTTTGGGGTTGAGTGTGTGTGTGAATTTGGGGTGTGTGTGTGAGAGAATGCCCACGCGCTCTTGTCACTGTTTGCGTGGGTAGGTGTATGGGTGTGTGTGATTTTGTGGCGCGCTGCACTTTTGGGGTGTGTGTGTCTGAGAATGTGCTCTTGTCAGAGTAGTAAGAGCGGGATGTGTGGCTGCGGTGCGAATCCTCACCGCCTAGCTTTGGGGCTTTTAGGCCTGAATTATGATGCCACTTGTAGGCAGTCTGGGTAGAATATTCTTGAGTCCGAATGAAGCTACTCCAAATCCACTGGTAAGGCAAAGAAAACAGCTGAAAGTTTACAGTTAGATTATAAGTTAGAAACTTAAATATTTGAATATGAGAAGTCATTGTTGTTGATGCATCGAGGCCTTCGTTTTAGGAAAAATTATTTGTACTGTTAAAATCATCTGCAGAAAGAATGAGAGAAAAATGGAGAGGCCAGAAGTGATGAGGTGGAGTTGAGAGAGGTTGAAGAGGGTTAACCTGTATCTTTCTGAAATTTTGATTAATTGGGAGTTGAAGAGGGAGAGTTGTAGGTGCTGGGACACTTTCAAAGCAAAATTTAATTTCAGGACATGGTCTGGTGGCTGTTCTGGCTTTCAGATGAAATCCAAACTCTTCAGTTTGTCTTTTAAGGTGTTTAGCAGACCGACCCTAATATTTTTTTAACAGTTGTGTATCTCAGTATGAATTCTCTACGGTAGCTAGCATGTCACCTCATTATGTACTACCTGGTAATACTACCTCTTTTTACCTATTACTCCTATAGCTAGATTGTAATCCCTTCTAGAGCAGGGCCTGGTCTTGTGTTTAGCTGTTGGGGAATTTTGTTTTTTAGTAACGGAATAACTTTTCCTATATATTTTGATTTTACCCTGCTCAGCTTGACAGGTTCTTTTTATCTGAACCCCTGAAGCTTCCAGGATTTCCCACAGACATCTTCTTACTAAGGCCTTAAGCTTTTATTTCCCATCTTAAATTCCTGTTTGGTTAATAAAGTATTTGCTGTAGATTAATTGTTAAATACTTTAGAAAGTTAAGCTACTTAAGGGTAGGGACCAACTCACCATTTAGCTCCTAGCCGAGAATGCCTAAATGAGTATCTTGTTAAATGGGCTGTACCACTTAGATATGTAAGACTTTTCTGTTATTAAATAAATTCTATTCTCGTTACAATGTTTCTGTTTTCATTTCCTGAACCTTGTCAGGAAGAGTTACCCGTTTTTTAGGATCCTTAGAACATATTCTAGTGGGAAGATACCTTTGTCAGATTTGATTTAGTTGTTATATTTGATCAACAGGGCAACAGGAACCTGATAAAGAAGCAGGAGCCTCAGTTGATGAGGTGGCAAGACAATTGGAAAGACAAGCATTGGAAGAGAAAGAAAGAGATGATGACGATGAAGGTAAATGGTTAATTTTAATTTTATGGTTAGGAGGGCAAGAAAATATGACATTCTTTGACCAAAGCTGCTTATTTGTTGATATAATCCGATATTCTTGGATTATAGTGGATATTTTACTTAATTGATATTAAGTAAATATTGGATATTTTATTAATTGATGTTAAAGCCTCAATGTCACAGGTAAAAACAAAAAGGTATTTATTAGCAGCTCTTTGAAAAGTTGGATATGTTGAATGCTTAAGTAACGCAGATCTCAGCTTTTTAAAACATACTTGGTAGAAAGCCGAGTAGTAGATGAGTATTAATAAGATAAAATTGAATGAATGTTGATCTTGAACTTTTATTGAGCAACTAATATGTACTAGGCACTATCTTAGGTTACTTCTGTCCATTTTTATTTTACCCTCACAAAAACCTAGCAAACAGGAAATGATAGTTATGTGATTTGCCCAGTCTGACACAGCTAGTATGTATAAATAAAGTCAGTTTCAAATCTAGCACCTGTGCATGTTAAGTCACTTCAGTCATGTCTGACTCTTTGTGACCATATGGACCGTAATTTGCCAGTCTCCTCTGTCCATAGGATTCTCCAGGCAAGAATACTGGAGTGAGTTGCCATGCCCTCCTCCAGGGGATCTTCCTGATTCCAAGTCTGTTCCTTGTACTCTATCAAAGGTACTTTTATTTATTTTCAAAGGAGCACATTGGAGTGCTTCTAAAACCTATTATGAAGCCACTGGCCCCAAATCCTTGTATTTTGGAGCTTTTGCCAAAGGTTTCTATAAAGACAACATTTCTTGGAATTGTAGGAATTGATGCTATCAATAAGACAGTGGAGGGAGTGATTAGTTGGGAGAACTATTATTCTATAGCCTCTTTAGGCAGAAGAGGAGATGGGGCTTCCTGTTCTTAATTATATACTGCTGTGAGCTGTTGTTCCTCAAGAACTGCCAGCTAGAGCTTATGCCTTCCAATCTTTAGCAACAAATACCTGCTGTACTCTTTTTCATGTTAGGATAATGCAAAGCACTTATGCTTCCTTTAGGAAGATAAGTTCTGTAAGCCTTCAAGGAGATTATGGTCAAATTTAGTAAAAAAAAAAAAAAAAAAAAAAAAAGGCCAAGAATTGATACCGAACATGGACACTGGGTTGTAGCAAAGGAAAGTACAGTGCTTAATTGAAAGATGCCAAGCAGGGAGAATGGGCATCTCATGCTCAAAAGCCCTGAAGGCTTTTTGTTGTTCAGTCATTCAGTCATGTCTGACTCCTTGCGACCACATGGCTTGCTGCACTCCAGGCTTCCCTTTCCTTCACTGTGTCCTGCCATTTGCTCAAACTCATGTTCATTGAGTCAGTGATGCCATCCAACCATCTCATCCTCTGTCGCCCCCTTTCCCTCCTGCCTCAGTCTTTCCTAGCATCAGTCTTTTCCAATGAGTCAGCTCTTCCTATCAGGTGGCCAAAGTATTGATGCTTCAGTGTCAGCATCAGTCCTTCCAGTGTAATAATCAGGAATGATTTCCTTTAGGATTGACTGGTTTGGTTTCCTTTCTGTTCATGGGACCCTTAAGAGTCTTCTCCAGAACCACAATTCAAAAGCATCAATTCTTTGGCATACAGCCTTCTTTATGGCTGTGCATGACTACTGGAAAAATCATAACTTTGACTGTACGGACCTTTGTCGTCAAAATGGTGTTTTTGCTTTTCTAAAGAGCAAGCATCTTTTAATTTCATGGCTGCAGTCACCATCTGCAGTGATTTTGGAGCCCAAGTAAATAAAGTCTGTCACTGTTGCCATTTTTTTCCCCATCTATTTGCCATGAAGTGATGGGACTGGGTGCCATGATGTTGGTTTTTTGAATGCTAAGTTTTAAGCCAGCTTTTTCACTCTCTTCTTTCACCTTCATCAAGAAGCTTTTTAGTTCCGATTTCTGCCATTAGGGTGGTGTCATCTGTGTAGCTGAGGTTATTGATATTTCTCCCAGCAGTCTTGATTTCCAGTCTGTGCTTCATCCAGCCTGGCATTTCACATGATGTACTCTGCATATAAGTTAAATAAGCAGGGTCACAGTATACAGCCTTGACATTCTCCTTTCCCAGTTTGAAACCAGTTTGTTGTTCTATGTCCAGTTCTAACTGTTGCTTCTTGACCTGCATACAGGTTTCTCAGGCAGGTAAGGTGATCAGGTATTCCCATCTCTTAAAGAATTTTCCACAGTTTGTTGTGATCTACACAGTCAAAGGCTTTAGTGTAGTCAGTGAAGCAGAAGTAAGTGTTTTTCTGGAATTCCCTTGCTTTTTCTATGATCCAGCGGGTGTTGGCAATTTGATCTCTGGTTCCTCTGCATTTTCTAATCCAGCTTGTACATCTAGAAGTTCTCGGTTCACATACTCCTGAAGCCTAGCTTGAAGGATTTTGAATATTACTTCACTAGCATGTGAAATGAGTGTAATTGTATTGTAGTTTGAACATTTTTTGGCGTTGCCCTTCTTTGGGATTGAAATGAAAACCCCTTTTCCAGTCCTGTGCCACTGCTGGGTTTTCCAAATTTGCTCGCATATTGAATGCAGCACTTTCACAGCATCATTTAGGATTTGAAATAGCTCGGCTGGAATTCCATCACCTCCACTAGCTTTGTTCGTAGTGATGCTTCCTAACACCCACTTGACTTTACATTCCAGGATGTATGGCTCTAGGTGAGTGGTGACACCATGGTGGTTATCTGGGTCATTAAGATCTTTTTTGTACAGTTCTTCTGTGTATTCTTGCCACCTCTTCTTAATATCTTCTGCTTCTGTTAGGTCAGTACCATTTCTGTCCTTTATTGTGTCTGTCTCTGCATGAAATGTTCCTTTGGTATCTAATTTTCCTGAAGAGATCGCTAGTCTTTCCCATTCTATTGTTTTCCTTTTCATTGTTCTCTTAAGAAGGTTTTCTTTTTTCCTTGCTATTCTTTGGAACTTCTTAAACAAGGCTTTTAGGGAAGGATTTTAAAAGGCAGCATTAGAAGTGAGGGTTGCCATGTGTCTGATCAGCTTGTGGACATCTTCTGATTGGTTGGTTGTGCACTATCAGGGTGACTTTTTGGGAGTCTCAGTTATCAGTTTTCTGGCTTCAGCTTATCTGGAGTCAGCCTATAGTCTGGTGGTCAGCATATAGCTAACTTATCTGCAAACCAGCTCAAGAATGTGGCTCAGTATTATCTATAGCTCTTGAGGAGAAACTACAGGTCCTTTACTCTGTATGGCTAAACTATTATGATTTTGTGTTGTTGGACTGTTTTCCTTTGTTTCTGGGTTTTTCTCATGTCTCTAATTAAATTTGTTCTTTGGAACTCAGGGAAAACCCAAGAGTTTAAAGCTCTTTTACCACCAAGAGGCAGGATCTATCCCACAGGGTCCTGCTTGGTTTCAGACTCAGTGAAAAGGAAAATAGTTAGATTTTTGTTTTCTTTAAGCAGACCTCTTGTCCATTCTGCCTTGGTTTATACTTCAGATTATGAGCATATTTTGAATTCTTCACAAGAACAGTAATTATAAATTCCAGGTTGCTGTTGACTCACTATGTGTAGAGTATCCGCTGATTTGAAGATAATGCCTTGTTTCATTGCACTTCTGCAGAGTTATGTGAATCTCTAGACATTGAAGAAGGAAACTTTGCTTTTCAGAATGGAAATCTTCAGTGTATTGAAGATTTTAGGAATATTAGTAGTTTTCTCCAGTTTGGTTCACCGTATTCCTAATTCATTTTGATAATGAGGATCAGCCAATACTGTTTAATTGTTGTGAGAAGTCTTTGAGTGGATGGAAAGCTAGTAGTTCAGTATCTGTTCTTAAGGAAAATTGATCATTGTGGAGGACAACATAGAGGTGGTAAGGTATACTGGTACCTGCCGTAAAAGTTATTGAAATTTGGAGGTGGAATTGTGAGCTGAATGCTGAAGGAAAGCTCATTTGAAGGAATGGAACTTAAATAAAAGCCAAGCAAATGGGACCATTTTGGGGCAGGACAATGCTGAGAAAGTATTCAAAGTGTAGTAAACAGTGCATACTGGCCTCATTATGAGGTGATTCATTGAGGGAGTCTTTGAGCAGTTCCTTTTTCCCATTTTTCATTTGTTCATTCTTTTTTCCTCTCAGTTTACAATTGGCATATAGTTCTGTGTATGATTAAGGTATATAGCACAATGATTTGACTTACGTACATCATAAAATGATTACCACGTAAGCTTAGTGAATATCCGTCATCTCATATAGATACAAAATAAAAGAAAAAAATTTTTTTCTTGTGAGAACTCTTAAGATATACTATTTTAAGAATTTTCATATATAACATAAAGCAATATTAATTATGTTAATCATGTACCTTACATCTCTCGAAGACAGAGATTCGCTCAGTTGTGTCTGACTCTTTGCAACCCCACAGACTGTAGGCTGCCAGGCTCTCCATGGAATTCTCCAGGCAGGAATACTGGAGTTGGTTGCCATTCCCTTCTCCAGGGATCAAACCTGGGTCTCCCGCATTGCAGGCAAGTTCTTTACCATCTGAGCCACCAGGGAAGCCCTCGTAGTAATTTATCTTCTAACTGGAAGTTGTACCTTTTGACCACCTTCATCTGCCCACCCCGTCTCTGGTAACCTCAAATCTGATCTCTCTTTCTATGAGTTTGAGCATTCTTAAAAGAAAAATGTTATGAAAAGATAATATAGACTTCATGTACATGCAGGATTGTTAGAAATGAGGAAATAGAGGCATGGAGATCATTTTGGAGGCCAGTTGACAATAGCCTCAAGCATGTGGTAATGAGAATGGAAAGGAAGGGTCCAATGGAACAGCGATCCTGGAAGCAAAATTCAAAGGATTTAGAGGCTTTCAGTCTGGATAGAGGGCTTTCCATGGGGTCATGAAAGAGTCAACACAACCTAATGACTAAACAGCAACAAAATCTGGAGAGGAGAGAGGAGAAACTAGCAGACTCTAGGGGTCTAGGTTTCGAATTTGGGTGACAGGATGTTGGTACCATTGATTGAAATGGTGAGGTAAAGAGGGAAAGTTGGTTAAGAGATTAGAAGGGGGTGCTGCAGGCCAAAAGGTTACGCTGAGTTTAATTTTAGATTTGTTTATTTGTAAACGGGGGTATTGATGTGGAAAGTTAATCCTGTGGGTGTTTGGTGATGTGCTGACCCTGGTGGCTCAGGCCATAAAGAATCTGCCTGCAATGCAGGAGACTAGGGTTTGACCCCTGGGTCAGGAAGATCCACTCCAGTATTCTTGCCTGGGAAACTCCATGGAGAGAGGAGCCTGGCAGCCTACAGTCTGTCGGGTCTCAAAGAGTCTGACACAGCTGAGCACCATACCCAACATATAGGCCTGTCCAGTTAACCTTTTCATCCCACAAAGGATGCTCCCTTTGCCCTTTTGTACTCGGTTCTCTTGCTCTGTTTGCTGACTCCCGGTAACTTTTGATGTATTTTCTGTTGGTGACTTTTGATATATTTTCTGTTCCTATAGTTTTTTCTACAATACTGTATGAATGGAATTTTTATAGTATGTAGCTATTTTGGTGTTTGACTTGTTTCACTTAGAATAATATTTTTGAGAGTTGTCCAGTTGCCTATGTATCAGTAATTCATCATTTTTTTATTGCTCAGGAATATTCCAAATTTGTTTGTCCATTTACTAGTTAATGACTATTTAGATTATTTCCAGATTTTGTCTCTTACGGATAAAGTTACTGTGATCATTTACATACGTGTAGGCTTATGTTTTCATTTCTTCTGAGTAAATACCTAAGAGTACAGTTGCTGGTAATGTGCTAAGTGTATGTTTAACCTCCTAAGAAACTTATCAAACTGTTTTGCATTCCTGTCAGGAGTGTTTGAAAGTTCCGGTCCCTTTGTATCCTCATAAGCACTGGCACTGTTTATTTTAATTTTAGCTCAGTAGGTGTATAGTGGCATGTCATCTGTTCATATTTTTATTTGTCTTTCATTTATCTTTGAAGTATATGTTCAATACCATTTGTCTGTTTTTCAGTTGGGTTATTTGTTGTCTTACTGAGGTGTAAGTAGTTCTTTATCCAAGTTCTTCATCAGTTACATATTTTACAGCTCTTTTCCCCCATGCTTGTATTGTTTGTAGCCGAAAAGATTTTAATTTTGATGAAGTCCAGCTTATCAACTTTTTTCCTTTCTGGGTCATATTTTTTGTGTCCTGTCCAAAAGTTAAATAATTGATGTCTTTAAAGTCATGAAGATTTTTCTCTTGTATTCTTCTCAGTAAGTTCTGTATGTGTCATAAATGTTAAAAGGAAGAACTGCTTTATATATATAATAAATGTTTTATATGCTTTGGTCTATGTCCATTTAGAATTAATTTTTATATATAGTGCAAGGTAAGGATTGAGATTTTTTTTTTTAGCATACAGATGTCCAGTTGTCATATCAAGTATTAATTGATTTGAGCATAGTGCTAATGCAGAAAAGAACGGTCTCTGTCTACTTAGAGTATCCTGAGATGCTCTGAAAGACAGACATGTAAAAATATAAATTGTAGCATGATATGATAGGTGAAAGTATGAGCCTATGGTATTAAAATTTAGATCCTGGCTCTACCATCATTTTAGCACAAGTGGCCATTTTTCTGTGCTGAATAGCAACCTTGGACGTTGATAAAATGATTAACCTTAGGATGATCAAGTATCTGAGGAGTGTCATCTTACCCATTTTAAAGATGAAGATACCATGGTGGTGGAGGCTAATTAACTTGCCCAAGGTCACAGCACTGGCAGGATTTTGAATGTGTTTGAAACTGGTTATACATCATGGAGCATTTGTTTCAGGCTCAGTCTAAGGTAAATTGCAGTGTGCTACATTGAATATTTGTCCAGAACAGAGACTGTCTTGTTTACTGTTCTGTTCCTATTGCCTGCCGCTGAAGAACTCAGCAAACATTTACTGGATGAATGAAGAAGGCTGCTGTTAAAACTGTAAAGCACGATATGCGAATTAGATTATATGATACATGAGGATGTTGAAAGTTGTGTTTTCCAAAATTTTTAGTGTTGTTTTTGTTAAAGCTTTGACTTGAGAAACCACTAATGAGTAAATCAGTAGTATTTGTTTTCTCTACTGTGTTTCTGTTGCTGCTGGAAGATTGAATATAAGAAACATAATTTTGTTGGTCAAAAATTGCCAAATAATTGTAGTTTCCTATCACTCAGCCCGTTAAAGCCTTAGATTATTTTACCTCCCTCTTTGCTAAGCTGCTGTTTCCTATATCTCAATTGGATGAAAATAAATATAAACAGGATAAACTAAAAGAACACTCGTTTATTGAATAGATTGAATATTTATCACGCGCTTGGCACTGTGCTTAATGGTGTCTAATCTTTAAGGAGCTCACAGACAAGTAGAGGTCAGTATAAATCAGTGATTGAGTGATAATTAGAATATATCGTGAGTGTGGTGAGATTTCTTTTATGGCTTGTATCAGTCCAGCAGTAAAAAGGGAGCACTTCGAACAGAAAATGTAAGCACTCATTTGACATTTTTTGATGAAGGTGGATTTTACTAAAATTATTAATGCTAAAGAACCATGAGTTGCTACCACTAGGTGAAACATTTTAAAAAAATACTATATGCTAGTCATACTATTAAACTATCAACTTCTAATTATCAGGAACAGTGTCCGATTCATCCCTTTTTCATAGTTATGTTATTTGTGAATAGAATAGCATACTTCAGAAATAATTGTTAAGATGTATTGAGCAGCATTTTTAGAAATTCAGACACTTAGGTCTATTTTTCATACCTTTATTTAAAATAGTTTAACCCCCTATTTAATCTTGGTCATAATTATTTTTTTTTTCTAAGTTTATGGGCATTGGGTTGCATAGAAAGTTGTCATAAAAACTGACAAGCAGATTGTGGCTGTTTTGGATAGTCTTTTGCTAACTGTTTTGGAAATAGTTCTCAGTTTTGGTCATCAGGTTCTTTTGAGAATCTGAGAACCTAGGAAAAGTAAGATTTTTTTTTTAATACAATTTGACACATAAAGAGAACTCTTTCTTTGATAACAACTAGGTGGGAAAAGGTATTTTAAAATATGAGACCCCAATTACCTCTCACTGGATTAGGAATCAAGTGATATTCTTGGTCCAGTTCTACTATTTACTTATTAGGATTATCTTGGGCATGTCCCTTAAACATTTCTTGTTCAAGATTGTTTTGAGAATCACATGAGGTCATGAAATACAAGTGTTTAACTGCAAAGCATATATCAACTGTAACTAGTATCCTTTAAGATGAAGTTATATAGTCATTATTATACTGGTATTTAAGTAACACTAGTTATTTTTCTTAGCTTTAAAAAAATGTTATTTAATACATTGTTTATTAAAATGTCTTATTCAGCAATTCTTATATTTATAATAAATCAAAGTAAAGTTTATTAGTGCCTTTGATTGCACAAGTCAAATTCTGATACTTGAAGCTAAACAACATACAAAATTCTAGAGTATTGGGTCAACTTTGTCGTATGCTATTTAAGATGCACTCTGTGTACTTGTGTGCTTGTTTTGTCCCTCTGCTTATGAGGTTTAAATGAATTTGACATGTCTTCTCTTAGATGGAGATGGTGATGGAGATGGAGCAACTGGAAAGAAGAAGAAAAAGAAGAAGAAGAAGAGAGGACGTTAGTGTCTTTAGTTGATCCTACTTGCCAAATTACAAGTGGTTATTAATCAGCAGGCTTGAAGAGTAGGTTTGAAGTTGCCTAAGATCCTGGTATATGTTAGGGAAATAAATGATGGCCTAATAGAGTTAGAATTTAGTGAAACTTACTAGTATTATTTTCTTCAGTTATTATTTAGTCAAAGGATAATAATAAGTTTGTTGCATTTTACTGCAAGTTAGGGATGAATTCTTAAAGAACTTTATAATTTAAAATTTGAATAATTCAGATAATTTTGTCAGTGATGACTTAAATAATGCCACCATGTGGTAATAGAATAAACAGTTTGCAGTTCACCTACCAGTTTTGATATTAAAGAGATTCTTGACATAGTTAATGAGGAATCCCATTATTTAAAATTTGTGAATATGGTGAATTTTTATTAGTAATATTTGTATTGTGCTATTTCACATTCACTTAAAATATGATCCTACTTGTATTTTGTTTCTGTAAATAATACAGCCAAACATCTTAAGGGACCTGAAACTCTTAGGGAGAATAAGGGGTGACTGTGGTATTGGGGAACAAACATTGGGTTGGGAATCAGAATGAGTTGTAATCTTGGATGCCCTTTGGCATCAGGGACCATTGATTGTCTGGCTAAATCTTTAGGATAAAATTTTATGAATGAGAATATTGAGGGTTTGACTTTCATTTTTATCTCTGTGTTGAAAATACTCAAATTATGTTTTTTGAAAAGCTGTTAGCTCTGCTAGATATTTCCCTGATAAATCTCAGGTGTAGATGGCATTGCTTTCTTTCTAGTCAGGCATCTATTCTGGTTAGATCCTTCTACTCAGGACATCATTTCTGCCTCTAGCATAATCTGTATTTAATGAGCATAGGTTATTTGCTTTCTAGGAATCTTCTAGGAATTATAATGTCATATTCCTTCCATTCAAAAATTGTTCATAGAGTGCTTTTAAGACATAATGTTACCTGAAAATGGCTTGAGAAAGATCTATTTCCCCAGATACTCTAAAATTGCTTCCTAATGAAGATAGGTAAGCAGGAAGGAGTGTTAAGAGGCTGCTTTGTATTTGCCCTTGGTAGACTCTTCCACTGAGGGCATTTTAGTGTGATACCATCCGCGTTTATTGTACCTCCTCTAAGGAGGTTGTTGAACTTGCTGTTCATTATATTTCTTTATGAACACTCTTGAAAGACCTCTTTTTGTCTGATCTTAGTATCAAGAATAATTGTGCTTTTCGTGAGTAGTTAAAGTGTTTTGTTGTAGAAATATGAAGTATGCAAATAATCTAAACCCCCCCAACCCCTTTTTGTTTTTTATTGACTGCTAGAGGATTTAGAGCCAAATCTAGTTTTGTATTGGCCTTATTTTAGGTTCTTTCTGTGTTTTGATTTTTTTGCTTTCTAATTTGCTTTGAATGTGTCTTATTTGTGTCATAAATCACTTCTGAAATAATCCAAATAATGTAATCAGGAGCAGTTTACATTTTCCTCATCTATAAAGTGAGAGAATCGTAAGTGATAGTTAATAATTAAGTGCAATACAGATACTTAAAATTGTCATAGTTTTAGATAATAACTTGGACATAGTAGATTATAATCATCAAAGGTTATCCAAGATTTCATCTAGTTCTTCGTTTTGTAGATGAGGAAACTGAGGCTTAGCACATTTAGCCATTTGTCCAAGTCACAGCTAATAAGTGGTAAAGGCTAGGCTTCAACTTATTTTGATTACAAATTATTTGAGTTTTCTCTGATGATCTTTTTGAGTCCTTTATCTTGTCTTAGTAATTTGTGGACAATATAAAAAGCATCTTTATTAGATTTGTAGATGAAATAAATTTCAGGATTATGAGATAATCCTTTGATTGACAAAAAAACAAGATTTCAAAAGAAAACTGAATTAACAATCTGAAATTTAAATAGACGTATAAAATTAGTATAAGGTGATAGGTAGGATCCTAAGGATTTTGGA
This sequence comes from Ovis aries, assembly GCF_016772045.2. Classification (NCBI taxonomy): domain Eukaryota; kingdom Metazoa; phylum Chordata; class Mammalia; order Artiodactyla; family Bovidae; genus Ovis; species Ovis aries. Next base: position 131,628,981 of record NC_056056.1, read on the forward strand.
TGCTTGTACAATGTGAAGGAAAATGCTAGGAATCCAGAACTTTAAGTAGCAGCAGGATTTTTAGAATCAACAGGGTAGTCTTATAATTATACCTTATTTGAACTATTAGTAGAAGTCAAATCTAGTACCAAATTAAACACTTAGAAGGCTGGTGAGTATGAGTGAAAGTGTTAAGAACCATATCCCTTAAAGTGGCTTCTTGTCACAGAGAGGAAGGAAGCAGTAGAAAAGAAGAGTAAAATTTTTTTAACTGCAAAGACTAAAGTAGAGCTAACAGATGAAAGTAATGGGGATATTACTTTATAGCAGCTATAGTTCTCCCAGAATGAATGGATTTTAGCTGGGGAGATAATGACTGCCTTCATTGTCAGGCATGTAGTGCCTTCTGTCAGGGATGTTAGAGGATTCCTGGACTTGAATGTGAAGCTTAAGTAGGTGACATCTAAGGTCATTTTTATTTCAAAATTCTAAATGTTCCCTCTCAGGAGGAACCTAAAATGGTGTTTCCCAAGTTTACTTGCCCATAGAACAATTCTAAACATTACACAAAAAGAGGAAAATAGTGTTCGTGAAATACTGAGTATTCCATTAAAAGAAGGAACCAAAAAGTGGTTTGTAGTTAAATGATTTGGCTCAGTTGTCATAAAATATGTATTAAAATTTCAGATAAAAAACCTGTAACATAAGACAGGTTATAATCAAAAGATAACCACACACTTCAACTTGGTAGTTGGTAAATGCTGCAGGTATACATTGAAAGCAATGTATTGTATAAATTATGTAACTTTCTGACATTCCTTGGATACAGCATTGTTCTTTATAGAGTAAGAAGTATATAACTAGGTCTTATGCAGACTTTTAGAAGACACATCTCTAAACATTTTTAAAAAGCATTTTGGAACAGTGGTGTCTTAGAATATAGTTTGGGAAATAATGTGTCCTTAAAAAATATGCCAAGTACTGAAACTTTCCAAGTATTTGGAAATTTGTATGTGGTTCCTAAAGTCTTTCAGCACTGAGAATGTATATTTAACTTTTATACATAATATACCCTTCTAATAATTTTTTTACCTGTTTTATTAATACATAATGGCTTTTTATTTTATTGCTGTAGGATTTCTTATTTTCTTGTCGCTGCTTTGATTTTTATTTGTGAAAGCTGCTTCTATATGCTATTCCATTTCCAGTATAGTAAGTGAAGACAAAAACATTAGAAGTGTTCTTTGTGCCAAAGCATATACTATTTAAATACATAATGGAATTATGAGGAGTTGAATATTTTTATTCCCAAATAAGAGAAGGTGGCCACTGTGGTGAAATATCTTCTGTTTTTGACTGTAAAAGTGATAACAAGGAGGTTCCTTAGTCAGGACATGTAATAACAATTAGGAACTGAGAAAAACTGTAATGATAACTGCTAATTTTGTTTTTAACTACAGAAGTTAATGCTTTATTTGTATCTCACAGCAAAAGTTCAAACAGACCCTCCCTCAGTTCCAATATGTGACCTGTATCCTAATGGTGTATTTCCCAAAGGACAAGAATGCGAATACCCACCCACACAAGATGGGTAAGGATCACAAAATAACTTCCAGTTTGACGTTCAAAAATTGTAGCTTAGCAATAAAGTGGATTTGATTTTTCTTGAAACTTTGCTCTACTACCTAAATAAAAAAACTTATGAATTTGTTTCAGAGGAAATACAGTAGAAGCCCTCTTATCCAAAGTGATTGGGACCAGTAGTTGGTTAATCGTTACTGATAAGAGTTAACTTAAAGCAGGCATTTGTTTTTCATCATTGTTGATCCTTAAGTGTAGATTGCATTGGACTCCACTTTTTTTTCCTGTGAGCTATATCCATAATGCACTGAGTCCGTTTCATTTTGAGTTTCAGTGAACAGCAAGAACTAAGTAATCTGAGGGCTGATGGCTGTATCTTTACATCTTTTTTCTGAAATCATTTCCATTTGACAGAAGTGTTTTTTGAAAACTTCTCTAGAGTAGTCAATTTAGTTTTCATAGAAACAATTGTTTTTAGTAATGTATAATTAAATTACATCATTGCAGTAGCAAGTACAGATGATTTATACTGGTTTGGGCACAGATCACTTGATTTTTGGAAGTGTTCTGAAAGAGTACGTTTTTTTCTGGTTAGCAGACAAGCTAAGAGTCTGGATGCTGGGACCAAACTATCTACATTTGAATCCCAGTTCTAACACTTACTAGCTTTGTGACTTGGGCAAGTAATTTATCATGTTTGTGCTTTCATATCCTAATCCATAACATGGGCACTTCATAGCATTGTTGAGAGGAATAATATTTAGTATTTAGTAGAGTGATAGACACATAGTAAGCATTAAGTAAGTGTTAGCTACTGTTAGAACAGGATCCCAATCACTAATATTCAGAATACAGTGGGCATTGGTCCATATAATTTACAGGGATAATCAGGAGCATTGGTTGCAATAGTTGCAATAATCCAGTGGTTGCAATAGTTGGTTAAGAAAGCTTCTACTGTCCCATTGTTTCCTTGACCTACATAAAGACATCATTGTTTTTCTTTAAACTTAGAAAGGAACATGATGTTATGTTTTATTGCATGGGCATTTTTTCTTTGAATTTGAATACATCAGTCACTATCCCTATCTTAAGCATTTTAGAATATCATAAACATGGAGTTTTGTATTAATTACCTAAATTTTCATGGTACATACAATGTGATCACACTTATTTTTTAATGTGATCTTATTTATTTATTTATTTAGCTTGCTTGTTTCCTCTTTCTTCCAGACCCATGTAACCACCTAGCAGGTAGCCTTCCATATTTTCCTATGGTGACGTATGTGTACATCTGTCTCTACTTGTGTAAGGAGAGTGTTTTCGTCATTGTCTGGTGTACAAAAGTAGGATTGTAGGTACACTTTTTTCTCCTCCGTGCTTTTCTCATCAGGGCTGCATCTTGGAAGTCCCTCCAAGTCAATCAAAATATTGATCGATTATTAAGCTCTGTTATTCTTTTGAATGGCTGCATAATATTCTGTGGTGTGATCATACAGTGCTTTATTCCACCATTTTAATTGATGAGCATTCACTTTGCCTCCAGTTTTGGTGTTTTTTTTGCCATTATAAACCATTTGCAATAAGGCATGTACATATATTTATGCATATATATGTATATATACATATATGTATTTGGATAGACACATATATCTCCATATATGCCAGCAGTTTTATTATGTGATAGTTCTTCAGGAGTGGAATTGCCAAATTAATATATTAATATTTTATGATTCCCACATTGCTAGTGATTTTGAGCCTCTTTTGATTATTGGTTTTATTCTTTTGCTCTTACGGAAATTTAAAGATTTTAAATAACAGTATGTATTCATATTTTGTACTTTTGTGTTCTTAGAAATCTCTTATTTTCTTAAAACTTTTTTTTTTGTTTTATCACATCTTGAATTGGTCTGGAATTTTTGGTGTAAGGTCGGGAGTGCTAATTTTATTTTGTTTTAAATGGGTAGTCAGTTTGTGTTACAGTTGTTTGTTTAGTAGTTTTGTTCTATTTAATTGAATGACCACCTTTGCCATATACTGCTCTCATGCAATGGAACTCTCTTCTCTTGCATAATGGAACCAATTTCTGTATTATTTATTCTGTTCACTCATCTCTTTGTCTATTTCTGTACTATTTATTTTGATAATCTGATGAGTCAGTGTGCTTCTCTGCCATACAGCCCAACCAAACATAATTCTTACAGTTTTTTTAGGTACTTTTGGTCATATTTTTAGTTTTAACACACATATGCACAGAAAAATGCCCTTCTTACTGGAATCCCATCATAATTATGTATTTGTTTCAGAAAAGTGACAGTTGTATCATAGTATCCAATGTCATTATATATTTTCCAACCCATTCTGATTTTTTTTAACATACATCCTCTTTTTTTTTGGTTATATTTGTTTGTAAACATTTTATTCTATTACTGATGTGAACGAGATATTTTTATTTCCATTTCTGTTTTCTAATTGCTGAAGGGCCAGAAAGCCATTGATTTCCTATACTTGTCAATACACTGTTAATAGGAAACTGGAAGTAATGTTTAATACAAGGAGAAAACTGAAATTTTGTGTATCTTAGAAACTACCCTTTCCTTTTTGGTGTCATTTTCTGATGCAGATTAAACATTGTGTAAGTAAAGTAGCTTCTGCTTTTGAAACAATACAGGAAGATGTTACATATTATTATATCTCTTGGAGAAATAATGCGTGTACTGGTTTTCTGAAGTATTTGAGAGGTGTTCATTTTTGGGTGGGCTACCAGAGAAGTAGATGTTGTGTCCTTTCCATGGCTGCCACATATGCAGGCTCCTGATGTCAGTTTCTTTCACTTAGGTAAGATGATATTCAGATTCTTTTGGTGTATCATTATTATTTTCCCTCTTGTAATTGGTAATTTTGGGGAAGTTACTTTGAGAATGTAAACATCTCATTCCTTAGGAACATCTTCCTTACATGTAGAAATTCATGATTTTGGGAATCAGTTTTTACTAGGATGGTTGTTGCTCTTAAATTTTTTTTAACATTTTATGTGCATTTTCTGTGTTACTAAAGTTTTTTGAAACCAATTTTTAATGGCTATAATGCTGTTCTGTCTGTATCTAGCCTAATTTTATTAATTATTTCCCTATTTTCAAATATTAATACTATTTTCAGTTTTTTACCACTAGAAAAATTTCTGTGGTGAACATCTTGGTATGTTAATTGAATCTGATTTTTCTCATTTCGGATCACTAGAAATGGAACAAAGAATTATTTGAAATTCTTGATTTATATTTCTAAATTGAGTAGGCAGTTTTTTGGGACATTTGTTAATTTTCCAAGCAGTACATATTCATTGTCATACAATTAGGAAATATAGATAAGCAAAAGAGAAAATTAAAAATTTCCATAAATCTGCCTGTGAATTAAAATCAGTTTACTGTCTACTATGAGTTTTACCTTATTTGATCACTTGGTTAATGTGGTTATAGCCAGCTGTTTCTTATTTAAAATTCTTTTTGCAGTTTCCAAGTAATCTATAGGGTACTGTTAGAATATTCTTTTTTTTTTTTAAGTCTTAATTATTTTAATATCTGTTGATGATCCTTGCTTTGTCAGTTATTTTATGAGGACTTCAGAATGCTGAATATCTAATTCTGACATTTTTTCTACAGTTGTTTTTTTTTTTTAATTTATTTAAATTGGAGGTTAATTACTTTACAATACACTTATTTGTTAACATTATTCTAGAAGAATTTTCCTTTACCAGCTATAGTTGGGAACCAACTGTACTGTCTTCTCATAGACAGTGTAAACACACTTTTTTTTTTCCCGCCAAGCTGTATGGCTTGTGGAATCTTAGTTCCCTGACCAGGGAATGAACCCAGGCCCTTGGCAGTGGAGAGTGGAGAATTCTAAAGGCTGGACTACCGGGGAATTCCCTCTTTTTCTCTTTAAATACCACTTTTCACAGGAAGGAGTTGATGTCAGCATGTGTACTTAATTTTTTCTGGGCTAATGACATGTGTTTTTTTAAGATACACATTTTTAAATGGTTTTGGTAAGTGTGACATGTAGTACCTTAAAATGCAAATAGTGGCTCAGATGGTTAAGAATCTGTCTGCAATGCGGGAGACCTGAGTTCAGTCCCTGGGTCAGGAAGATCCCTGGAGAAGGGAATGGCAACCCACTCCAGTATTCTTGCCTGGAGGATCCCATGGATAGAGGAGCCTTTCAGATACCTTTGTGTCTTTTGGTCTTCTATTTTTTCTGCTTTTAACACATCCAGTAATAAAAATGATGAAATATTTAAGATTCAGAAATCAAAGAGGTGTGAAGAATTTACATATTCTATAAACATTTCCTGTAAAGATTCTGTTGAAAGCAACTGTTTTGATAGTTCTGTTTTGACATAATTTTGTAAAAAAGCATATGTCACCTGTCAGTTTAATTAATTCCTTTCTAAAATATTTATGACTTACAATGGTTTTTAAATTTTTGTCTATCTTAATTATTTTAATATCTGTTGATGATCCTTGCTTTGTCAATTATTTTATGAGGACTTCAGAATGCTGAATATCTAATTCTGACATTTTTTCTACAGTTGTTTTTTTTTTAATTTATTTAAATTAAAAATCAAACTTAGGAAAAGGGAGACTCCTTCATATTTTCTCTCTCACTTGGACCTTGAATTAAAATTATAGACCCTGACAGTAGGTTCTCCAGTATCTCTAATGACTTTCATCTTAAATTCAAGACTTAGCAAAATAATTTATTTAAATTCAGTTTTTGATCAGTAGTTCTTTACTGGCAGTGCAGAACATTACATAACCTTGTGAAGAATCCACTGCTTCAAGAGGCAGCTATGCAACCTTCAGAAGTGTAAGATAGTCATGAGATCTGTTGACTTCAATATTGGGGATCTTATTGTATCATGTTCTGATTGTAAAATGTCAAATAGCATTTGACATTTAATTAAACTTATGTTTTAACCTATAAGAAATCACTTTGAAGAATCTTAACAGTTGGATTGAGAAGAAATTGGGAATTCATAATGACCAATTCTCTTTTCGTTGCCTGAATACATGATATCCATCAGTTCCCTGTGGACATAGCCTTTTGTCTTACCACTCTATCAAACATTAGTTGATACTTTTGCTTTCCACAAAATCTTTGGCTTTTGAAGCAAAAGATGCTTCAGCCTTTGCTGCCAGGTATGGCTATAGCTATATGTGCCAGAATTATCTGAAAATAAAGCCAGTACTCTTGTGCCTAAGAATGATTTATTCTTAGAACATTTGGGTTCCTGGTTTTCTGGGAAGAGATTTGGACTTGTGGGAGAGAAAAGGCTAGACTGATAAGTGTGTAATGGGTTTAAAACTGACCTTAAACTGGTGGTACTGTAATATTTCAGTTTTCTGAAAATATCAGTAGATAGATCCAAAATATATTTCCAAACAGTAAACAGCTAAAGAAGCCTCTGTGATTCTTAAATACTCCAAGTTTCACATAGGACAGCTCCTTCGGGCCTGTGTAGCAAATCAGAGGTGGTAGATGTTGGCACAGGTAGCTGCTGCTGCAATAGGAAGTAATCATAGTGAACTTGATGATGACACACAGAAAAACTCAAAGCATTTTGAGTCACTATTTTAGCAGGCTGCAGCTTAAAGCAGTTGGGTAAACTCTTATAGAGACTCAGATTGTAAATATTTTAGGTCTTGAGTATTAATTCATTGCTGTTGAGCGTGAAAGTAGCTATGGATGATATGTAAATAAATGGGCATAGCTATGTCACAGAATGGTTTTATTTACAAAATAGGTGCCAGGCTGGATTTGCCTGCAGGCTGTAGTTTGCTGACCGCCAACTTTGAGGCAAATAAAAATTATTTCTTGAAGGCATCACTCTTACACTAAGTATAATTTTTACTTCAGTGATCACTGACTTGTGAATTTTATATTCAGTATTGCTTAAGAATCTGTGAAAACTATAAGAACAAAAGACTTTCATTTGAAAAGTTACTGTTTTTGAAATGTACTGCTTAAAAAGGGAGTCAGTAGATCTCTTCATTCCCAAATACTGAATATAAAAATCAGTTACCCTAGCAGCTTTAGAATATGAGCCATCTCCTTCAAGGAAGATGTTTTATATATGTGTGTGTGTGTGTGTGTGTGTGTGTGTGTGTGTGTGTGTGTGTATAAAATTAGAAAAATCCTACAAAAGCACATAATTTATGTTTTTGGGTTTAGTACTTGCCCTATTGGTGAAGTTAAATGCTAATATTTGGTTTACCTTTAAAATTTATATTACCTGGAGTGAAAGAATGACTCTTTTTCTAAGAGTCTTATGAAAGGTTTAACTTGATTTGGCTTGGTTGTAACTGTATTTCAGAAACTTTGCTGACTTTTAATAAAAATCTGAGTATGTAATTTTTTGCCTGGAATATCTTAGTGTATTTTATCTCAGCTATTATGCTTATTTTGCTGTTTCTTAAATAACTAATGCTATACTGTGCATACTATAAAGGCGAACAGCTGCTTGGAGAACTACAAGTGAAGAAAAGAAAGCATTAGATCAAGCTAGTGAAGAGATTTGGAATGATTTTCGAGAAGCTGCAGAAGCACATCGACAAGTTAGAAAATATGTTATGAGCTGGATCAAGCCTGGGATGACAATGATAGAAATCTGGTAAAAGGAACATGTTTCTGTAAGAATGTGATAAAAAAGTGTTTTTAGCTCTGACTCTTCAGGTTTATAATGTTTGTCTTTGATAACTGCCTTGTCAAAGATCTTTAAATGAAGGCTCTAGAAATACCTTCTGTAATCCTCATAGTGTTGATGTAACGAGGAAACCGTAAGAGGGTGTTTGCGTCTCATCCATCCTGTTCTGTGCTCGTGTTCGCATACGTACAGGTGCACGCATCCCTGGCTCTTATTTTCTGTTTGGAAACCTGTTATTTTGCTAGCCAACAAGTAATATTAAATTAAAATTCTGGGACACAAAACATTTAGAATGCAATGAAGAAAGTGATTATTTCTCCAGTTTTCCCCTTGAGAAATAATTAGCTGTAGGGCAACTTAATTCTCTGATTCTAAGAATTTTTAAAACTTGCAACATTGAGAAAAATGTAATCAGCCTTTAGTCTAAGTCAAGAATCTTATTTCCTGATAAGCTGAAAGTGGATCATGTTTTTCTAGTGGATTTCTAGTGGGTTAAATTCTCTTTATATTTTTAGAGATGAACTGTTTTCATAGTAGTTATTTAGTCGGAGAACTGTTACTTAGTCACATCCAGATGGTGCTCAGATCACTCCCAGAAAGTAATTTAAGAGTTTCAGTCAACTTTCTGAACTTGATGAGCTGTAAGGTACATCAAGGGTAAGAATGTAAAAGTAAAGAAGTTCTTTCTCTTTTTTTAGTGAGAAGTTGGAAGACTGTTCACGAAAGTTAATAAAAGAGAATGGATTAAACGCAGGCCTGGCATTTCCTACCGGGTGTTCTCTGAATAACTGTGCTGCCCATTATACTCCCAATGCTGGTGACACAACAGTATTACAGTATGATGACATCTGTAAGATAGACTTTGGAACACATATAAGTGGTGAGTTCTTAGAAATAATTCCTTGGGTAGGGCTGTAGATGTTGAACTCTTTGAACATTTTCCCTTTTTGATGTCTCACTTTTCAGTAGAGCTATTAATATGTTGAGGCAGATTTTGAGATTTATGTTAAAGCATCCTACTTAATGGAATTCAGTGAAAACTGTTGGGTAATTGAGGTTTGTTACCTCTTACAGCAAGGACTGAAAAATAGAATCTTACATTTTCATTCAGGTCATTGTTTCAGGCTTTTTTATTCATATAACAACAGTAAACATTTACTCAGAACCTTTGAGTTTACCAACCTTTGTATATAATTGTTAGCTTTTCTCAGTTCTTTCCTACACCCTGTTAGGTAAGTACCTTTTACTTTCACTTAACAGGTGAGAAAGCAAAGCTCAGATTTAAACACTTGAGGTCTTACTAACTGGAGAAGCTAGTTGATGGTTAGTGCCCTGTGCACCTGTACATTTTCTCTGCCCGCTTGTGCTACTTAGTTCTCCAGGCTTTCTCAGTTTGATTTGTTCCTATTTTTGTATAACTGCCTGGTGAGTACTGAATTGGCGCTTTCTTGAAGTAACCCTGGAATTAACTTTTGTCATTTTGAAACAGTGATTATGAATGCCGTTTAGGGACTTGAAGTTCTGCCTTCATTAGAGCCCATCATTTTGTTTTTCTGTTAATTAGCAAGGTTAATTTAGATGCTATAAAGTAGGTAATTTGACTAACTGATAATTAAACACAAATTTTATCTTTCAGGTAGGATTATCGATTGTGCTTTTACTGTCACTTTTAATCCCAAATATGATACATTATTAAAAGCTGTAAAAGATGCCACTAACACTGGAATAAAGGTATGTGAACTGTAAGCACCATCTCATTTAATATATTTTGAGCACTTTATAGCCTGTTTAAGGACTTTGGGTTATGTAAGACTGGTCTACCACCCTTAGGGTTTTAAGTGAGTTATTGTAGTACAGTGTATGGAAGGCTTTTATAGGTGAGGTTATTTCTGATTGTCCCTTATTTTAAGATATTAAAAACTTAAGTTCCTGTAAAATTCTGTACCTTGAGTAACAGAGTATACGTGATTCTATTCTTAGTGTGCCGGAATTGATGTTCGTCTCTGTGATGTTGGTGAGGCTATCCAAGAAGTTATGGAATCCTATGAAGTTGAAATAGATGGGAAGACATACCAAGGTATGTTATCTAAAAATGCATCTTATTTTGAAATGTCTTAACTTGGCATAAATAATTTTGCAAGATGGTGTTGAGTGCTTTCTTTGGGTCAGCTGCTGTATCTTTCTCTCTCGGAAACTGAGAATATAAAAAGGGGAAACAAGGGAAATGACCTGTTCATGGTAGGAATTCTGTGGTAGCTAGTTGACCTGTTCATGGTAGGAATTCTGTGGTAGCTAGTTGCTGGGAACTGTTAGTCTTCTCTGGTCGCTGTTAAGACATGGGAGGATTTATCCCAGGGTGACCAGATGTAGGCTAGATTTTCTGTGACTAGTTACAAGGCTCAGGCAGAAGTAAGAGGCCCTTTCCATTGATAACTCCTCCCCTCTATTTTTATGTTGAATTCAGAATTTAGAGACCAGTTAATTCCTTGTGGTAATCCCTTCCTGTAATGTTTATCCCCTTTACTGCCTAGTCTTTCACAGCCATTGCCAATCTACACAATCCCAGAGTCACCTGTATGTTCTGGCGTTGTCAGTCCAGCCTTTCTCCACTTTCCAGGGTCTGTCCGACCACTTTCCAGCCACCATTCTCCTTCCTAATCTATGCTCATTGCTCTCTCTGTCTCTTGTCTTAAAAACTTCCCTATGGAATATTTCCTACATTTTCTTTAACCAAATCGAGGAAGCATGGAGACGCTCATGCTCCTTGCCCCTCAGGAAACTCACATCGTTCAGTGGTCCTTGCATTCCCCTGCTGATACTTTTGGACTTGGTGTCTCTCCCAACTGCACAGTGTTTCTTTCCTGTAAGACTTGATGGTGCTTGTTGCTCTCTTGCAGATCCTTAAACCTGTGAACATCTGTACAAATAACAAATTCTTTAAAAAAATTTTTTTTACTTTTTATTAATTTTTACTTGGTGTTTTTTTTTTTTTTTTTTTTTTGTTGCAGTGAGTTTTCGTTGCTGCCTGCAGGCTTTATTGCCATATACGGGCTTCTCATTGTGGTGGCTTCTCTTGTTATGCAGCACAGGCTCTAGGCGCGCAGGCTTCAGTATTGCGACTCTCCGGGCTTGACTGCTCCATGGCATGTGGAATCTTCCTGGCCCAGGGATAGAACGCGTGTCCCTTGCATTTGCAGGAGGATTCTTATCCACTGCACTACCAGGGAGGTCCCACATAAAAAATTCTTAAGGCTTCTCACACATGGATGGGAGGTGTTAACGGCTAATGAAGAAAACTTGCTTTGGAGTTAGGCAAGTCTATCTTTGAGCTTAGATAACTTCTTTTTATTTTTTGGTTTTAATTTTTTTTAATGTGTTTATTTTTAATTGAGGGATTAATTACTTTACAGTATTGTGTTGATTTCTACCAAACATCAACATGAATCAGCCATAGATTTACCCATTTCCCCTCCTACTTGAACATCCCTCCTACCCTTCTCACCCTACCCTTCTAGGTTGTTATCTAGCCCTGATTTGAGTTCCCTGACTCATACAGCAAGTTCCCATTGGCTGGCTGTTTTACATACAATAATATATGTTTCCATGTTACTCTCTTCATCCATCTCACCCTCTCCTTCCTCCCCCTTGCAGCTGTGTCCATAAGTGTTCTCTATGTCTGTGTCTCCATTGCTGCTCTGCAGTTAGGCTCATCAGTACCATCTTTAGATAACATCTATAACTCTGACTGTAATGGGATTCATGATACCATGTTTTTTGTTTTGTTTTTGAGAAATGTAAATTTTATGACATGCCTGGAATTTATTAGTATTCAAAAAATATTTGTTGTTTCCCACCCCCAGTTTTGGGATTGGTCCCGCAACAAATAATACTTAAGTTTCTCTCAGATTCTCTTTCCCTTCCATTTTCTCCTTATTCTACAACCTTGGTTGGAATGTGGTCTGTCTTTCAAGGCACAGTAGGTGACAGTTTGACTTAAGGTTTAGTCACCACATAACAGTTTCTTGCATGAAATGTTGAAATCCTTAATATCTACATTCTTACCTCTTCCATTAAGCCGATGCAGCATTTTAGGTTCTATTCTTTCAGCATCTGCTTTTTTCTTTTTTGTCAGTTATTGTATTGATCAGGGTTCTTAGTTGCTGCTACTGCTGCTAAGTTGCTTCAGTCGTGTCCGACTCTGTGCGACCCCATAGACGGCACCTCACCAGGCTCCCCGTCCCTGGGATTCTCCAGGCAAGAACACTGGAGTGGGTTGCCATTTCCTTCTCCAGTGTGTGAAAGTGAAGTCGCTCAGTCTTTTCCGATTCTTAGTGACCCCATGGACTGCAGCCCACCAGGCTCCTCTGCCCATGGGATTTTCCAGGCAAGGGTACTGGAGTGGGGGGTACCATTGCCTTCTCTGGTTCTTAGTTGAGGGTAGCAGAATTCATTTTTACTAATTTAAGCAGAAAGAGTATAGACAGATCATGACATTTAGAAGATGAAGAAATGGACTACAGGCTGAACTTTAAGAAGCAATTTCCCTAAACCACGTAACAGAACCAGGCTAGGCTATCAAGGGAGTGGAAGCTATAGAATTAGAAAATAACCATGATAGCTGTTGGTTCCAGAATCAGCCTGCCACTGTCCACAGCCTGTGTACCTTGAGCCCTGCTTCTTCTATGTAACTTGGTTATATGTGTTAGGTTGGGATAGCTAAGAAATGTTTTTAAGTGTATTTTTGGTTGGTCTAGGGGGTCAGTTTGTTGGGTCTTGGAGGAGTAGTAATGCTTGCTGAATTTTAAAGCAAATTTAGCTTGTCATTTATATAAGAAGGAAGACTTTTTTAAAAAGCTAACTGAGAATCTTATTTTTCTGCACCACCCCTAAATTTGTAATATGCTTGTCATTGCTAAATATTTGGGGGAAAAATAACAAACCCTTGCTACCTAATTCTGCCTTAGAAGAAAGGTAACTCACATTGGATTCTATAGAGAATTCTAATACTGTAGAACTAGATTTTTTCTTTAAGCTTCTATTGTGGAATATAACAGAAACTGAAAATACACACAACTTAAAAACTTGAACTAAACAATTGTAAAAGTTATGTAACTTCACCCCTTGAGAAATAGAATATTGCCAGCAATACAGAAGCCCCCCCAGCTTTATATACCCCTTCTCGGTTACAGAAGGCTTCTTCAAATAAGCCGTTGTCTAAAGATTTGCATTTCCTTTTATCTTTACCTAATTATGCATCCCTAAACATTTAGTATATTTTGCTTAATTTTGAATTGTATGTGTACGTGTATATATATAGGATTTCATCATATCTATATCATTGTGCCTTTTGCTCATTTGGTTGTATCTCAGGTCAGTATATCCCTAGCTTTTCATTTTTATTGTTGAGTAAGTGTTCCACTGTGTAAACATACTCACAGTTTGTTTATTCCGTCATTGATTCTAGGACTTTGGGGTTGTTTCGATTTTCTTTTTTACCACTTTAAATGTTGATGTAATAATAAAATTTAGGGTTTCTTAATACTGTCGTTTTGACACAATCCTTATTTTCAAATTACCTTTTGGTTCATAACCATAATACATATTTTTCTTGTTTGTAATGCTTATATACATGGTATTTTATGCCTAGATGGACCATAGATGGTCCATAGATAGACCCCCATTATGTCCTCATCACATAATTTATTCTTTTTTCATTATTTTCCCTACTCCTGGTTTTTAATCTGTAACATTACAATAAATAACTTTATATCCCTCTAGTTTTCCAGTTTGTATTTAACTATCTTAATGTGGAGTTGGGCTTTTCTGGTAGCTCAGCTGGTAAAGAATCTACCTGCAACGCAGGAGACCCAGGTTTGATCCCTGAGTTGGGAAGATCGCCTAGAGAAGGATATGGCAACCCACTCCCAGTATTCTTGCTTGGGAAATCCCATGGACAGAGGAGCCTGGTAGGCTATAGTCCATGGAGTCACAAGAGTTGGACACAACTTAGCGACTAAACCACCAGACGACTAATGCGGGGTTATTTAATAGCACCAAACCTGATTTTTAAGTAAATGCTTGAACTCTGTACCAAAGGCCAAGATATCTGTTTGTGCCTTGAAACCCTGAATAAGTTGTTTTTCTATTACGCCAGTGAAACCAATCCGTAATCTAAATGGACATTCAATTGGGCCATATAGAATACATGCTGGGAAAACAGTGCCCATTGTGAAAGGAGGAGAGGCAACAAGAATGGAGGTATGTATGCCATTAGCACTATTCTTCTGTGAAGCATTTTGACTTCTTTTTTCTTCCGAACTATGAAGCTAGTAGTAGTTGAGTATATAGTGTGTTGAGCAAAATTAACTTGCCACTCATACTAACCCCAACAGGAATTGGGCTCTCTGAGTGTGCAGATTGTGTCTGGTCACACTGGGGCCCAATTGGCTGTGCAAGTGAAGCATGTCAGAGGTTTAGTCGATACTTATTTATTGAGCATCGCATTGGTGCCAGTCTCTAGTAGGCACTGAAATGTATAATAGTAGTGAGCAAAATTTCCTGCTCATGTAAAGTCTGAGTTCTAATAGACGACACAGAGATCAAAAGTGCTAAGGAGGTAAATCGGGAAAAGGCAGATAAGGACTGCCAGGTGTGTGATTTCTTACACTAAATGGGGAATACCTCAGCCTGAGGTTAAGATGGGAATTTTAATTCATTCTCAGTTTTTCTTCGTTTCCCTTTACTCATATATTTCTAGGAAGGAGAAGTATATGCCATTGAAACCTTTGGTAGCACAGGAAAAGGTGTGGTTCATGATGATATGGAATGTTCACATTACATGAAAAATTTTGATGTTGGACATGTGCCAATAAGGTGAGAGGCTATTCTTTTTCTAAGATTGATGAGTTTCTCTTCCCAGTTAACAGCATTTTAAAATGTGTGATGGACATCCACAGTGGTACATTCATAAAATGCACAGTTCTATAGCCTAACAATAAGGTCTGTAAATTTCTATAATTCAGCAAAAAAAAAGCCCTATTAGAAATGTTAACTGAGATGAAATGATCTAAGTATTCTCTTCATATCCTGTTTCCAATAATTGTAATAATTACAGATTATTACTTTGCTGGCATTCTTAGGTTTTTGTTACTATTTTCCCATTGGTAAACTTTGTATTTTTATTTACTTTTTAAAAACTTTTTGGATATGATTGAAGCATCTTCTTTATGATCAGATCTTTTTCAGTTTGATGCTGAAATTTCCCCCAAAAGGGGAATTCCCACCTTACTATTATTGATGTTTGTACTTGAAATTTAACACTGCATGCATAGACATATAAATATATAACCTTCATCTGGTCTCCTCTCCATCTGCCATCTGTAATTGAGTATTATACAGTCTGGTTTTTGGAAGTTGAAAGAGGCAGCAAAGAGTGTTTTTTGAACTTTAATTACTAAGTAAAGTCATAATTTTGAGTTTTCCTTAATGGGGGAAATGAGTTGGTAACTTTTTAGCCAACTATTAATCTTTCACTTTTCTCTTAGGCTTCCAAGAACAAAACACTTATTAAATGTCATCAATGAAAACTTTGGCACTCTTGCCTTCTGCCGCAGATGGCTGGATCGTTTGGGAGAAAGTAAATACTTGATGGCTCTGAAGAATCTGTGTGACTTGGGCATTGTAGACCCATATCCACCATTATGTGACATTAAAGGATCATATACAGCACAGTTTGAACATACCATACTTTTGCGTCCAACATGTAAAGAAGTTGTCAGCCGAGGAGACGACTATTAAACTTAGTCCAAAGCCACCGCAACACCTTTTATTTTCTAAGCTTTGTTGGAATACATTATACCAGATTTAATTTGCAACATGTTGTCTTAACAGTGGACTTATGTAATACTTTTATCCATGTTTAAAAAGGAAGGAATTTGATCAAAGGCAAACCATTTAATGTCATTAACCAAGGAAAAAGCTTCCAGGACTTTGAAATGTTAACCATTTTCTGTCTGTAAAGCTCCAAATAGTTAGGAATGACTTATACATTTTGTTTCAAACACCTAAGAGATGCTTTTCAGATATTTATATTGCCATATTCTCAATTGAATGCTTTGAATGACTACATCCAGTTCTGCGCCTATATACCCTCTGGTATTGCTTTTTAACCTTCCTGGAATCCATTTTCTAAAAAATAAAGACATTTTCAGATCTGAGAGCTATATTTCAATGTCTGTGGTTGTAATTCTGTATAGGAAATAGTTTAGCATAGCATAACATAGGAAAATGTAGAGCTTTTTGTCTGCATTGTAGACCCCCACACTGAAACTTTCCTTCTGAGTGGCTAAAACAAGAACTATACATACATAAAGTGGGAGGCGAATTTTCTAAGTTAATATACAGCTCTAGGAATATTTTGCCTTTTTTTAGGACAGTATTAATGCTTGTCTTTCATTTAACCCCTTGATATTAGAAAGATATAATTAAAACATAACTTAGTAGGAACATTGTGCCAACTTAAAACCCTGATTTACTAACATCTCAACATTTAGATCCTTTGTCCAGTGGTAGTAGTTAATGAAAACTGTATTTAGCTTACTCAGTAAGCCAAAGGGGCACTTAAAACCACACAAAGAAAAACAGTACTTTCCATGTTTAGATCTCATTCTAGTTATTTCAGTTATGCTTTTTCATTATGAACCAAATTCTCTAGCACCCTGCCCCTAGACTGGCTTGAATTAATAACATCCTGGGTGGTATTTCACTTTCAGGAAGTGAAGTTACAGTGACACTCATAGCAGCTAAGTATGTAAGTTGAATGTAAGATGCCAAATATTTGAACTGAACCCCACAGTTCTTAAACAGATTGCTTGAATTCTGTGTAAATGATTTGTTGGGAATGTTCCCACATAATTTCAAAATTGTGTACCAGGGTAAAGCCTTAATTTGTATATGCTTTAGCACAGATTGCCTCGGGGATGCTGTTTAGTTTGTGTTGTGTTTTAACGTTTTTCTCATAGGAGAAACCTGACTTCTGTACTAAATCATTTACTATACATTAAAAAGCTGCTCTTTCATATTTGAGCTACAAATGAATGTTACCTTGTGGGATACACAGCCTAGGTTTTAGCTGTATGAGCCATGTTTATTATGGTGCTAATGTTCAGTAGCTACCTTTGAATAATTTCTCCATTTCCTGTGACGGTGTGCAAGTGGCAGAGCTTACCAGTTCACGCCTGGATGTGTTACAGGGCTTGGACTCTCCAGCTAGCTCTTTTGGGGCTTTGGTGGGAGGTATAAAGTATTTTTATTTCTAAACCCAAGAACTTTAGAACTGAGTCAAGCATTTGGAGCTTTGTAAGATCTCTAGCAGTAGTGACCCTCTAACTAATTGTAAGCTCCAAGCTACCTTCCCAAGTTGGGAGCAATGGCTTTACTGCATACCCCTGAAATGGCTGGAAGGGATATGATCTTGTAAATAGGAAAGCTGTTACTTAAAAAAAAAATTTGTATTGTTTACCTGGTAGCAATGTATCTCTTGAAAATCATTTTGTCATGTTTACAATGATGTACCTTATTGGTAACAAATTATTAGTTTGATGTTTAACAATAGTGCCTTTAGTAAATTATTTTACAACCAAAATACGTTGTTTTTTTGTTAGATAAATTTAACAGAATGTAGAAATCCACATTGAGATATACTGTAAGAAACCTTGACTTGGTTTTAGTTTTGTTAAATAGCCTTAATTTTTTTTTTAGAGCAGTTTTAGGTTCATAGCATAACTGAGCATGAAGTACAGAGTTCCCATAGTCCCCTTTCCTTGACTTCACACACAAGCCTCCCCCATCGGTTTTAGTTTGAAGGGTTTAAAAAGTAAAGGGCTAGCAACTGTACCACTATAAACATAGCTTCCAGAGTTGTCTTTAAACTGTTGCACTAAAATTAGGTACACTAAAAGGTATAGTTTAATCCTTGATGTTAAAAAAGGCTAGACTCAAGTATCTTGACCACAATAAATCTTTAATGAGGTATAATTACATTAACAGTTGAGGTAACAACTTGCATAGGTATTTAATAGATGAATACTTTTAAACCTTAGCCATTTAAACTCAAGCTGTAGTTTCGGCATGAATGATTTATCTGTGAAGTGATAAATTCTCATTGCACTTCATGATCAGCTGCCCCTGAGGATTTCACCTGCAAGCAGACCTACCTGAGAAAAAAGATAAATGATTTTCCAGTGGTTAACAGTGAGCTAAGATCTGAACATGTCTATAGAGGTTAGTGGATGGTCTTCCTTCCGAATAAAGTTAGCAGCAGCAGGACTTTAAAAATACCTAATAAGGTTGTTAGGGAAGAGCAATGAGTATTTCATACTATATTTTTAATAAAATGCAAGTGTAATTTTAATCTCAAAAAGGGCCCAATATTTGAATATCTGAAAGGGTTTTAGTAGTCACATAATACTAGCAAGGGCGATTTAATCCAGCTTTAGTTACTTATTCTAAGTGAGATGCTGAACATTTTGCTCAGATGCCGATTTTGAACCGTTCTGTGTCCTATGCAGTTTTTTTTCTCTTCAAGACTGATTTCTATCCCTTTAAACCAAAAATCTCAAGATACAATAGTACAAAACTAGATCTAATGTTAAATATATAAAATGAACTCATATCCAAGTTGAACTGAACTTGTATTACACCATAATATACTGTTTGCTACATTCATTTTTTTTTTAATGACTGCTTTATTAGAATCTGGACAAACGTTTGCTGCCAGACAAATCACTATTATATAAGTCTCAGCCATCATTATTTTCATGTCCATAGTACTGAAGCCATTTAAACATGCTATTTATAAAGCTGTCATCTCCATTTGTATAATAGTTTGACTATGCCAAGTAAAGAATAATTTTTACAACAAACTTGAAAAAAGGAAGTTCTGTTTACGAAAGTAAAGTCTATTCTGAGTCCTGTCAAACACAAAGCCTCGGGGGTATTGAATGATAATGAGTAAGTAATATTTCACTTTGTAGTAGTTGAACTTCCTTTGCAGGCATTTGATACAAATCTGAAAAAAATGCCCCTTTTCTGGTAAGACTTAGTGAAGCAAGTTTAATCTGTCTGATAAGAATTTGTATAGAAAATAACTATAAAAAATAAATGTATAAAATGATGCCACCTGAACTTCAGTAGAAGATTGCACAAATTCATGATCTGAGCCAATTAAGACATCAAAACACAAGAAAGGTAACACCAGTCTGAGGTAAACACTAAAAATTTAAAACTCCCAAGTATTTAACAAAAAATTACCTGCTGACATTGATACACATATACTTAAGCTAACTTCATCTCTGTAAAAAGATCTGTTGCAGTCAGATACAAAATGTGTAAACACTGTGCACTGATTAGTAAGTAAAAATAAAAACAGGGAAGCCCAAAATTGTTAAGTCAGCCCTTTTAAAAAGTATATATACAAATCACAAGAAGAAGACTCCCTGTCTTTGGATCAGCTAAGGATTTCATTAGAAGAGGTATCAGCTTCTTCACTGGGATGCTGGCTACCAGACAGGAATTCTGGAGGCAGGAGTTTAGAATGTCCATTCTCAGTAACTCGCTGGGTATAAAACAAGATATAAGCTTGGGCCTTGCATACTTCATCCATAGTGCACATGCTTAGCTTGGAATCATTGCAGTGTACCCAGAACCCTAGAGTGAAGCACAAAAATATATCTTAATGTTTACAAAGGAACTTTAGAAATTTCTAGTATAAATGAAAACGGATTTAAAGAGTTTCAGTGAGAGTTGAGGGGGTTTTTTTTTGAAGGAAAAATAATTGTCTAGCCAATTTAGTTCTTTAAATTAGAAATACAGCTTGGGCAGTACGTTACTCGAATCATTTACCTTTGTCCTAGAAGTAATTTGAAGTTATAGGATCTGATTTGTTCACTTGACACTACCTTTAATTCCTGGTATAATCTTAGCAGTTAATGCTTTTGCTGGTAATTGTAAAGCAAATTGTGTACAACTCATGGTGATGTTAATTGCCTTCCTGGGTTATATGGACTTTTTGTCCATACCTCTTTTTTTAAGGTTCATGGAAGCAGTAAGTGAAAGTTTCAAGTTAGAACTTGAAATCAAAGTTGTTCCAAATATCTGTGATTCCCCAGTTCTTTAGGTGTTCTGTTCTTTAATAAAATTAACTGAATTCAACCAGAAAACAGAGGATCTACTCTTGGAAGTGTGCCTTTCGCACTTTCTGACTTGTAACTAATGAGACCATCCTTACTATTTTATCCCTTCAGCCCTTACAAGACAAAACTACCCCAGTCCTGCATCATAGAATACCCTATTTTCTGCACAAACCCCCAATTTTTTTTTTCTCCTTGAAAGAAAACAAATCAAGTGGCTTTTCTTAAGATTACTTAGTGTCTAGTTTAGAAATCTGTGCAGACTCAACCCCGGCTTCCAAAAGCCTACCCCAAGGTAAAATACTTTTTTTCATCTATACCTCCTTCAGAATTGTAACAGTAGGCAGTGTAGTGTCCTGAGCCGAATCCTTTCCCGTGGTGCATTACCACAGCAGATAAGTCATACAGAAAACATTCTGGTCTGAGGGACTTCAGGGATTCCCTGCAGCAATAGGGCTCCATGTTTAAGATTTCTTCAAAGCCAACATGAACACCAATCTTCTCTCGGTTATTACGTCCTGACCACCTGCAAACAAATTAGGGTAAAATTATCAACAAAGTCAAGGGACCATAACCACGTACCTGGTCCAAACTCATAGGAAACCTCAGACAGCATAGAGTACAATCCTATATAACAAGTGTAAATAGTAAATCCTTTCAATACTGAAGTTGGCTACAATAGAGGAATTTAGGCTTATTTAACAAGTACAGTGAGGTTCTAAAATAAATTATTTGGCTTCTGTAGTTAGAGGATAGTATAGGAAGAAAATTAACTTTCAGAAAAAATACAGCCTTATGGCGTTTTCCCCCTTTGAAGTGAGAAATTCGAGGCACCAAAGGGTTTTTAATTCTTTACTGTCTTGTCAATACTTTGAGGAGGATATCCCAGGACCTAGAATTTGTTCCTGGGAGACATAATCTGGATCTTTCATGGCCAGGTGTGGGGAAAAAAACAAACCCAAACAAAACAGGCATCTCTAATTCCTCAGAACACTTCAAAAGCTCTTCATACTTAAAAAAGAAACTGTGACCCTTCCTGTGTGTAAATCAGTATAATACCCATTAGTGACAAAACTCAGATATCGTCCCTATACTGTCAACTTCTCAATCTGTTGGTCATGCTTCCCAGTACTGGATCTATGCATGTAAAGCAATGCTTTTATCATCAAATAGTATGAATTGGTGCTACAGGGGAAAAATAATGTAATAAATGGTAGTTCTTTCAAGAGATTATAATCCAGCTTGGAGTGCTACAGTACAATAATAAAAAACAGCTGAAAATATAGTATCAATGTATTAAAACATGCAGTTAAGACAGTGGCAGGTAAAGGAGGGAGAAAGGCAAATAGGTTTTATGAAGAAAAAAAAATGTGAAATGCTTAATTAGTATGATGTAAAATTGTATGGAACTAAAGGTGAGACTTGCAAATTACATCACCTGCCACACTAGAAGTCATGTCCCAGTCTTTCCCTACTAAGTGTATAAAGAGTCCTGTATCCAGTGCACCTTAATCTTAGTACCAAGCATGTAAAATAATGGAACTTGCTTACCCTAAGCTGTCATTCTCACTTTCTCTCTCTTTTATTATACCATAAAATTCAAATCTTAACTTACTGAATTATGCTAAATACTTGTCAGTTGTCTAATTAGAAAATAATTTATTTCCATTGATGAGCAGGATATCCCTTTTTGTCTGCTGATAAAGATACAGTACAATGATAAAAGAACAAGATAACACTGTACCAAAAAGTCATGATTTATTTCTGAGAGAGGGACTAGGACTAGGAGGCACACATGGGGAGCTTGTAAAGTACTAGAAATGTTCTGTTTCCTATGTTTCTTCTAAGACTCTTGTGTGCCCCTCCCCAATCCCACTCTCCCTTTTATATGCCCTATATATTTTATATACTGGCAAATGTAATAGTACATCTTTAATAGATGAAGAGAAAGGAAAAAGATAAATGTGGTGGAAAAGGCAGCATAAAAATGGTCCCTGAATCAGAAATATGGCATGGAAGCATCACAAGTATTTTCTGCAGAAGATGGGAGGCAAATAGATTTAAATTAAGGTGTCAAATGGCAGATTAAAGAGGCGATTATGAAGAACAGAAAGTTCTTCAATGATTTATAGTAGCCAACTGAGTACCAGAAATTTAAACCCTTTTAATTCTATCTATATAATCTCATATATGGTCTGACCTCTCCATGCTCCCTGGCCTTGCTACCTGGCCCTGGACAATACTGTGTGTGCTAAGTCACTTCAGTTGTGTCCAGCTCCTTGCGACCCTATGAACTGTATGTAGCCCACCAGGCTCCTCTGTCCATGGGATTCTCCAGGCTAGAATACTGGAGTGGGTTGCCATGCCCTCCTCCAAGGGGATCTTCCCGACCCAGGGATCGAACCTGTGTCTCATGTCTCCTGCATTGGCAGGCAGGTTCTTTACCTCTAGCATAACCTGGGAAACCCCCTGGACAATATTAACGCATAACAATTTTCTTGTTTTCATTCCACTTGATTTCACACACCCTGGCAGGTCTCACACACCCTGGCAGGTCTCACCCGGACTCTTCACTAAACCTTTTGTTGTGTACCCTTTCCTGATCCTTCATACCTTTGCTCACGTTGCTCTCAGGCTAAAGTGTTCCTCCTCCTGCATACACCCAATTCATTCATTAGTATCTGGGGGCATCTATGTACTGAGCTCAGTTCTGGGTTTTGGAATACAGGAATGAAATGACCACTGTCATTACTGAATTTCTGTTTAGGGGGACAGAAACAGGTATTAATAAGTCAACTATTGCAGATATTGGTTTTTGCCAAGAAGCAAAAATAGGGTAGGTAATGTGACATGTAAGAGTTGGTGGTGCTACTTTTAAATAGGATGGTCAGGAAAGTCCTGAGATGACATATGAACTGAGATTTAAATTACATGACGTCCTCTGTGCCATTAGGGAGGCTTTGGGAATGTTTAGATATCAGCTAATGCCTTCTTCCAGGGCTCTGATAAATTCATTTGTATGTAGTTTGTGGTACTTAGTATTTCTACTTCATCATTATTTCTGGGAATGCTTGACTATAATCTTCAGGAAAAAAATTCTACCTTATATTCCCCAAAGAATATGGAACAACATCAGGCATTTTCCAAGCATGAAGCAACTAGGTCAAATATTCTCAAGCAATAGATTTTAATTTAAAAATTTTGAACCTAAAACATGCTGAATATTAAACACTATAAGCAGAGATGAGGAGAATATTATACTGTGCAAACCAAAATGCAAGGAGTCTGCTATCAGCAACGTATTCTACAAGGGAAGATAATAGTATCAGAACAATAGTTACTGAACATGTTGTCTACGATTAGGGCTAGAGATAATGACAGAATTTTTTCTCCTTAAAAAAAAAAAAAAGCAAAAGTAGATAAGTCCCCCAGTCAAGTATTAAACTTTTTTCTACTACTAACCTGAATCGTTTGAGATGGAGTCTGAGAACCTGAGGTAGGTGGCAAATCATAAGCTGTTTTTGTGCTTCTGTGAGTAGAACTGGTTTTGAGGAAAACCTCCTACGTTTTGCTATGATATCAAAGACAGAATAAGATGCAAATTTAAGGATACAATGAAATGTTTGAGTAAACTCAAAATAATCCAAGCTTGTATTATCAATTAGACATCTACTGAGTTATAGGCATTATACAGGGCTAAAGATAAAGGGCATGGCCTTGCTCTCAAGACCCTCACAATCATGTAAAAGAAAGTGAAAGTGAAGTCACTTGGTCATATCCAACTCTTTGTAACCCCATGGACTGTAGCCCCCATGGACAGCGCCTCTGTCCATGGGATTCTCCAGGCAAGAATACTGGAGTGGGTTGCCATTTCCTTCTCCAGGGGATCTTCCCCACCCAGGGATCGAACTCAGGTCTCCCACGCTACAGGCAGACTCTTTACCGTCTGAAATACCGGGGAATTCCACAATCATGTAAACCACACCCACAAAACTTATGAGCTAGTCAAGGCAGACAGGTAACAAGTAAATACAGTTGACCCTTGAACAACAAAAGCTTGGACTACATGGGTCCACTAACATGCAGATTTTTATTTTTTTGAATCACAGTTGACTGTACGTTTCACACACACAGATTCAACGAACCATGGATTGAAATTTACATCCACGGTTGGTTGAATCTGTAGATGTGAAATCTTGAGGGATGGTTTGGCAGACTGGCAGATTTTAGTATAACCGGGTGTGTCTAGAACCAATCCCCCACATACACTGTACATGATTTAATGTAGTCCTGACGTAAGGCAACAGAAAGATATAGTGCTATAATATTTTTAAATGGATTTGGTTATGCCAACTAAAAGGAAGAATTACTCCCTAAACACATACTTTAATATACTCTTACCAAAGTCTAATCAATCATGGTCAGTTTACTTCTTGGGGCTAATCAGGATCCCATGGGCATGGAACCTTCCTGCCCAGAGCACCCCTCCCTGCTTCCTGGAGATCCAACCCAGCACCGCCTGAGAAAGCAAGCCTTCATTAGCTCTGTATCTGAGGTCTCCCTCGGTGTCTTGCTATTTTAGTACCAGATCTCAAACAAGGGGAACTGAGGGTTCTTTTTACCCTCTACTATCTCTAGAGGTCCACCTAGGGACCTTGTGCTGCAGCTTCTCTCTAGGCCATTCATTGGCTACCAAAGTTTGCTCCTGATGTCCAGGAGTTATCCTTCAGCTTGTACATCAACCGCAACTCCAGCCACAGGAGAAGCTGCTTCTTACAGGAAGTGGAATCAGTCCACCATGAGGCTGTCCTCTAACCCAACTCCTCTTTCCACCAGAAGTCTTTCCTCCAGGTCTATGCTCTGGAGATCCAGGTATCAGACTGCTGCAGGATCTTAGGGGCTTAACTTTGGATTGTCTCCCAGAATATATGGTACAAATGTAGCTAGACAAAGCATGTTAACTCCTTGAATTATAGTTTTAAACATTTGCCATTATAGATTAAATTCAAGCAGCTCTTTTAGGCCTTTATTTGGTGGACCCAGCAGATATAAACATGTTATAATTTTCTGCATTTATTTTCATATCTTTCTACTCCCAGATTTGAAGAAAACATCTAGGACCATTCACATTTATGTTCAAGAAAATAAACACTATATACTATCAATAAAGGTTTATTTTCTTCTTCTCTTAGAAATATTAGGCTCCTCTTTACAACAGATTTCATATTGAGGCAGCACTCAGAAAACAATGTTGGTATAAGTTGTTTTGGAACACCATCAACTTATATGCCATTCTTTCAATGCTGGAACAGCATTTTATATTACCTTAGGAGTTTATTATCTAATGCCCTAGAGTCATTTTTTTTCAGACATGGAGATTAAGGAGAATATCCGCAAATATATAGTATAAACATTTAAAATGCCATGTACTACACATTGATAGGGAGAAAGAAACCGGATGAAGACGTAGCAGATCTGATGTGGTTTTACCTACCATTTCTCTGGAGGAGGATGCTTCTGTTTAATTGAAATGGCTGTTTCATCCCCCAGTGCTGGGTTCCTATGCTCACTTACATTAGAGAGCTAATCACAGTAGGTAGACCTTGTCTGTCTGTTTTCTCCACTAGGTATGTGAGCATCTTCAAAGTGTCTTTCCTCTTTCCACAATGACTAGAACAATGACTAATTATAGAAGAGACAGCCAATGGATGGTTTTTTAATAAATCTTTGTTTTTATGAAGCCAGTGTCCATCGCAGCAGTCCAGCAATGTATATTATTTCCTATTTTATAAGTATGTATACACACACATATACATATGTTATCTATATATCAGTGTTTTGATGTGCACCAGAAAGCAATCATTTCATTCAGTACTAAATACCTTTTACCATTCCCCTTCACTACTTTATTCTGCTGCTGCTGCTAAGTTGCTTCAGTCGTGTCCAATTCTTCACGACCCCATGGACTGCAGCCTACCAGGCTCCTCCATCCATGGGATTTTCCAGGCAAGAGTACTGTAGTGGGGTGCCATCACCTTCTCCGACTTTATTCTACTCACATATTAAATTTTATTTTATGAATCCTTTCTACAACTTACTATAGGATCAAAAATATTTTAATGTCATCAATAAGGCAAAACAAACATGTAGTTCACAAACATCAATTAAAAAGCAGAAATATGTAGCCCAAGTTTCTTTTGATAAACTATTTATTTCTATACCTGCTACTTAAGGAATTTCTTCCAGTTTCCCCTCATTTGTGTTTCTCTTTGCTAACCTTAGAAAAACAAAGAGAATATACAGCCTCTACTTACAATTACACTGGTCACACACGTAGATTTTTCCTTCTAAAGCTTCGGTTTCTGTGAACTTAGCCAACATTTCAGTAACCAGACATGGCTGGGAAGCACTATCTTTTCCAATGCACTGGTATCTTTCTGGGAATTCCAGTGACAAGTCCCAGAAAGGTTCTATGGTATTTGATTTGTTGTCACATGCAAGACATGTAACCTGCAAATAAAAATATTAGTTTCTCAGATTACAATCCTTCTGTCAAAATATTTACTCCTTTCACTAGAAGTCACTACCTGTAAATAAGCTTTTCTTCTGAAAATGTACTATCAGAATTCTGAATGATCTGCTTTATATTATTTTCAGGGAATAATATTTTTCTTCCATAAACCCACTATGCATTGATGGGCTTTAACTATGAGGCATTTAAAAAGCTCTAAGGGCTTTTTCTTTTACTAAGTTCGGTCAAGTCTGAATTTAGTGAAAAAAAAAAAACAACAAAAAACAAACTCTGGGCTCACTTAATTAGATATACACTGTGTGTATATATATGTGTGTGTATGCGTGTCTATATATATTTATATACATTTAACGTGCTTAGATTAATTAGACTTGAGTTTCTTTGCCCTTTTTCCTTTCTCATCTTTCACTGATGGGTTTTCTCTTCCCAAATCCCCGTAACTTCTTAACCATAATGCAAGAAAAATGCTATTAGTATATTTTTATATGCAAATTTTAAAATATAGCATACTTTTATATTAGTACATTAGTATATACAGATTTTGAAGCCCTACCAACTAATACTTTCAAAAGATAGTATATATAAAATACATACAAATACTTCCACTTAAAGCAAACAGTACTACATTAAAATCCTGATCAAAATATAGGAACCTCAAAAGAACAGCAGGCCTTTCTAACAACTTACATAGGAAATATAGTAACTGAAAAAGGAAAGAATAACTTCAGTAAAGCATTCAGCAGGATTTAATGCCAACACTGCCCATAACTGAAGACAGACTTTAAAGATCTAATAATCCACATGATATGAAATATTACTAAACTCTTTCACAAAAGCTATATTCCTGGAACACACAACAAAATAAAGAAGCCAATTGTAATTTACAGTTTAAATTAAATACACTGACACAAAGAAAAGAAGAATACCCCTAGTGTTAATAGTTTGGGGACTCACTAGGACCAAGGTTTGCCCTTTTGAGAACAGTTTCTTGAATACAGCAGGGTAAAAAGCCATTCCAGCAACCAACTTCTGAATCTCCGGAAGTGACCGATTCTCCAAGTATTTATTACACATTAGAAAGGGAGAGAGCAAAGTGCTGGCACAACAACTTTCATTAAATTCAAAATTCATCCATAAAGGAAAAAAAACAAGGACATACACTCTCACATTATGCAAAACATGAAATGGTAACTTTCTGGAAAGGAATCTGCAACCACATATCAAAAGTACTACCCTTTGACCAAGTAATTCCTCTGTCTTAAGGAAATCACTAGAAAAACTGTAGTAACTGATCGTGACATTATAATAACGGAAAAATTGGAAATAGTTCACAAGTCAACAATAGGGGAATGGTTAAAAAAATATGGTATATACATATGCTGGACACTGAAATGTGAAAAAAATGACCAAATATTTTAATGACTATGAAAAATCCTTAATTATTAAATAAAGTGGAAAAAGAAGCAGGTAAATTCAACATGACCATACAATTAGGGCACAAATATATATAAATATTCAGAAAAAACTAGAAGGACATGTACCAAAATATTCATAGTTTTATGTGTGGGTTGTGTGGAGTTCTGGGACTAATGTATGATTTTCTTCTTTTCTTCTACACAGATTTACTGTGCTATATAGGCTTTCCATATGGTATATATCACTTTTATTTATAATTGTGTATTTTAAACTTTTGCATAAAAGTTAAAAATGACAGAGAAAGATGATAGAAAAATAATATTGCATGCAACCCCCAAAACCACAACTCGTATTTGCTAAGTCACACAATGTAGAATCTAGACAATTCTGAAACATGAAGTGAAATAAACTTCATAGAAATGTTTAAACTATTCAACTGGATATGTGTCTAGTGACTCAACTGCCTCAGTTAAAAAATAACAACACATACATTTTTTTCAAAGTTCTATGCTCTAGAAAAGTAGAGAGCTGACGTCTAGTAGTAGTCTACCCAAGAGTCTACTCATTCTAGAGGATCATTAATTAGATGGAAGATTCTGGTTCTGTGACTGTCACAAAGGGAAATTTTTACAGCTGTAATTAAAACAGAGGAAAACCACTTAGGATCTTTCTAAATAAAAATCACATCTGTTTACCTTAAAACTTCCCTATCTACCTGTTTAAGTTTTCAGTCCTTGCTCCCTTTGGTTTTATAGGAAATCCTCCAGGGCTACTTTCTTGGTTCCTGAAACGACTCAAGTGTGCACCAAAACCATTCCTGGTACAAAGGTTATCTTCAAATCTGTTCCTTGTGTAATTAAACTCCTCGTCTCAATCCCTCAGAGAATGAATGCAGTATTATTAACCTAAGAAGCTCTGTTTCCTAATTCCCGCCCCACCCCCATCATAACTTTAATACCATGGACATGAAACTACTTCCAATGATTCACGGAGGTGAAAGAACTGTTGGAGCGAACGGACGTCCTCATACACACTTGTAAAAGTGATCTAATGTGACCTGAGAACAGTGCTAGCACTAACACACTAGTTATACAGAGCATATGCACTTTTTAGGCTTCCCTTTATGAATTCCCCAAGATGACAGTACGATTTTTTTAACAATCCATACCTGACTAAGAAGCTGTCCGTGAAATATGTTATTCACAACATTCAGAACCTGCTTGATGAGTTTCCTTTGAGAAGTAGGGATAAGAGCTGGTAACCTGGTACCAGTGGTCTCTAGTTCATGTTGTATTTTATCCAAAAGCTCACAAAGAAATTCCTGAGCATCTTGTTGGCCATAACCACGAAAAGCAGGAATCAATCTCCATACTGAGTGTAGCATAGCAAACGGTGAGACCAAGGCCCACTTTCCAGACCACATGACTTGGAACAAAGTATGCAATTCATGACAAAGAGAAATGTACTGTGAACTTGGCTCCCTTGGCTGAATAAGTTCCATCTTTCTACTCTGCGGTGCTCCGCCACTTAGTCCTGATGATAAACTTGGATGTCTGAAGCGCACAGAGTATGGCTCTTTTTCTTGACATTCATTCATTTGATATACTGTATCTGTAACTGGAGGATGCTTATAAGATGATCTGGTTTTATCACTAGCAGTCACAGCCAGCCATCGGTTCAGATCAAGTTTTAAAAAACATTGTCGAAAAATAAGCAAATGACTCAATACTTGGAGAACAGAATTCATATAGCAAGTATTTCCCAAATTTCTCAATCCTGTTACACCAGGAGTTACTGTTGGCCTTCGTTTAACAGAGGAGTCACTAGCTTTTTTCAGTCTTACATCTTCTGAGGTAGATACTACTTTATCTTTTGCTGGCAATGCTGAGGTTTGCAGCGGTACAGGAACTATTTCTACTGTGGTGGACTGAGCTAGACCTTGTAAACGTAAACTCTTTCTGGGAGGCATACTTTCTAATTCTGCATTAGCCTGATGCTCTAATAGTTCTTGTCGTCTTTTCTTCACCTCTCTTTTTGCTAATTTCTCCTGAAATTGTTCTTGCCTTTTTCTTCCAATGGGTGACTGCTCAAACCAAGTTCGAAAGATTTTACCCATGAGTATCCTTCTCCTGTGCCAAAGAGCAGTATACATTTGATCTTCATTTTGAAGCAGAGATTGGGTGCCATCATGTAAGAAATAGGAATCATCACTTGTAGCCATAGACCGTAAAACCTTTCCACTACGAGTGGTACAGTGATAATTTTGATTTTTGATTGCACTTAATGTACTTCGTAGTAACTTTAGGTCTCCAGTTGCATTATCATTAAGAACATAATCATCACAAAGGTAACAAAAAACATACATCTCATTCACCTCCAATGCAACAGGATGACTACTTTCTTGAAAGTGCCCGAGTGCGTGTTCTTCAATAGATCTTCCACAGGCAACATGAGAACAGCTAAGGCAAGCCCAAATCGACTCAGTCGTATTGCAGTCCACACAACGCCACTTCTGCGGGTTGAGGATGGAATGGTCTTGAGCAAGCCGCAACTGCCCAATGTGTTGGCACTTATCCATTGTTAGCATTTATTGAGTCTAGCTGAGGAACACATAATCCAAACAACTCTCTGTGGGCAACACTTGAAGCATCTGAAAACTAAGAACAATGTCAATTTTTAATAAAAGAAAAACAAAAAGCCAACATTTTTTCTTTTTACAAGGTATTTTTCCAGGAATTATTTTCTTTTTCCAGGAATAATTTTGTTAATTTGCTCTCACTGGTCCTAATATCTGGGCTGCCTGTCATAATACCAAAGGCAATTCTCACTTTTAATTTACACTAGACTTCACTAATCTCTCATCCGTCTTGCTCTGAAAGAACACACACATTACTTGCTCTGACGGTTCCCTTTCAAACACATTGTTTTCAATTTGATGCTACCATCTACTGGTAAAGAATGGGTAGTGACCACTTTTCACATTCCATTTACCAATTGCCATTCCTTTTTCTTAAAAATTGGGACTGGCAAGACCTAAATACATCTTACTAATATCTCCATTTCAAGAGCCCTAAGTGGAGTTACTAAAATATAATCATAGTTGTAAGCATGGGGTCTGAAGTAGAAAAACTTACGTTTGAATGTTACCTCTGCCACATACTGCTTTATATCTGACTTGAGCAAACATTTTAACTTCTCTAAACTTCATCTGTGAAACAGGGAAAATCATACCACCTTCACTGAATTGTTAAAGGCCTGAGATAACCAAATATCTGGCACAGAGCAAATGTTCAGTAAACAATAAATATTTGACACACATCTATAGTGAATAAATCAATATTACACTCTATTTATTTAAATAATATTAAATATTCTAATTTTAAGTACTATTTAAAATTCGGCTTTCCAGTAGTATACCCATAATGACCTTTATTTAATTCATGGCTCTGCAACATACTCTGATTTGATAGACTTGACTTAAGTAAAGAGAAAAAAGACTTAAGAAAAGAGAAAGTATTCTCCCCTTCTGTCTTTTGTGTTTGACTACACTCTGAGGAATGTGCAAGGATGTATAAGCAAATAGCAGGAAAAAAAGGAAAAATAAGAAATCAGTGGCAATATAATGATTTTACATTCTTGCATGCCTAAACATTACATGAAATTAGAGGCTTACTCCAAAAAACAAACCCATAATCCCAAAACCCCAATATAATAAAATAAATCTGATCTTGATCAAACTTTTCCTTTATCAATTAAAGGAACACATCTGCTACCTGTACCTAAAAACAATAAAACAAAATCTAGTTAAAAAGTAGGACATCATGAAATGTTTTCTTCACTGATTTAAACATACATTGAACACAAACTTTGGGCTGAAGTTGGGGATCTAGATGGACTGGTTGGATCTCCTTGCAGTCCAAGGGACTCTCAAGAGTCTTCTCCAACACCACAGTTCAAAAGCATCCATTCTTCGGCACTCAGCCTTATTCACAGTCCAACTCTCACATCCATACATGACCACAGGAAAAACCATAGCCTTGACTAGATGGACCTTTGTTGGCAAAGTAATGTCTCTGCTTTTGAATATGCTATCTAGGTTGGTCATAACTTTTCTTCCAAAGAGTAAGCGTCTTTTAATTTCATGGCTGCAGTCACCATCTGCAGTGATTTTGGAGCCCCCAAAAATAAAGTCTGACACTGTGTCTACTGTTTCCCCATCTATTTCCCATGAAGTGACGCGACCAGATGCCATGATCTTCGTTTTCTGAATGTCGAGCTTTAAGCCAACTTTTTCGCTCTCCTCTTTCACTTCCAAGAGTCCCTTGGACTGCAAGGACATCCAACCAGTCCATTCTGAAGGAGATCAACCCTGGGATTTCTTTGGAAGGAATGATGCTAAAGCTCCAGTACTTTGGCCACCTCATGTGAAGAGTTGACTCATTGGAAAAGACTCTGATGCTGGGAGGGATTGAGGGGGCAGGAGGAGAAGGGGACGACCGAGGATGAGATGGCTGGATGGCATCACGGACTCAATGGACATGAGTCTGAGTGAACTCTGGGAGATGGTGAGGCCTGCTGTGTTGGAATTCATGGGGTCACAAAGAGTCGGACATGACTGAGCGACTGAACTGAACTGAACTGGGGATCTAGATATAGAAGACTCAGAACATTATGTGCAGCATGATCAATGCTTTGAATTTTTTAGGACAGCAACATGAATTTCAACAGTACTTGCAGATGCCACCTCCAGGTCCTAAGAAAACTGCAAAGGTAAAGCTGACTTTTGGTTTCTTTCTACCTCTTTGCTTGTAAAATGTCTTAGCAATCAGATATTCCTGCCTACCACAATTTCTTCACTTTTAGATACAGGGTATGTCAAGTATAGATTTAAAATTACCAACCCCAGACCTCACATGTACACTCCTCTTCCCTCAAGATTTCCTGAGGTCCAAAATCTGTTCAAATATAGTATTTTATTTGAGTAAGCAAACAACAATAGTTGCTAATGGCAAAAGTAAGACATCAGTGATTAATATGCTCCATCATCCTAAATCCTTCTAGGTCCTGAGGTTAATAATCCTGAGATCATACTTGTCTCCAATCTCTCTCTCTCCCCACACAGCAATCCTTGAATAAAAATCTTTGGTTCTACTGTCAAAATATATCTAGAATCTGAGTACTTATTATCTCTACTGTTTCACCCTGAATCCTTATACAGTCGGCACAGCTTAGATCATCAGCTCCTTACTGCAAAATCCAGGCTTAAATTGAAGAAAGGGAAAACCACTAGGCCATTCAGGTATGACCTAAATCAAACCACTTACGATTATACAGTGGAGGTGACAAATAGATTCAAGGGATTAGATCTGGTAGAGAGATCTGAAGAATTATGGATGGAGGTTTATAACATTGTACAGGAGGTGGTGATCAAAACCATCCCCAAGAAAAATATGCAAGAAGGCAAAGTAGTTGCTTGAGGAGGCTATACAAATGGCTGAGGAAGGAAGAAAAGTGAAAGGCAAGGGATAAAGGGAGAGATATACCCAAATGAATGCAGAGTTCCAGAGAACAGCAAGGAGAGATAAGAAAGCCTTCTTAAAGAAAAAATGTGAAGAAATAGAGGAAAACAACAGAATGGGAAAGACTAGAGATTTCTTTACAAAAAGTGGAGATACCAAGGGAACACTTCATGCAAGGATGGGCAAGATAAACGACATAAATCATCAAGGACCTAACAGAAGCAGAAGAGATTAAGAAGAGGTGGTAAGAATACACAGAAGAACTATACAGAACAGGTCTTAATGACCTGGAAAACCACAATGGTGTGGTCACTCACCTAGAGCCAGACATCCTGGAATGCGAGGTCAAGAGGTCAAGTGGGCCTTAGAGAGTATTACTATGAACAAAGCTAGTGGAAGTGATGGAATTCTATCTGAGTTATTTAAAATCCTAAAAGATGATGCTATTAAAGTGCTGCACTCAATATGTCAGTAAATTTGGAAAACTCAGCAGTGGCCACAGGACTGAAAAAGGTCAGTTTTCATTTCAATCTCAAAGAAGGGCAAGGTCAAACAATGTTCAAATTACCATATGATTGCTTTCATTTCACATGCTGGCAAGGTAATGTTCAAAATCCTTCAAGCTAAGCTTCAGCAGTACATGAACTGAGAAATTCCAGATGTATAAGCTGGGTTTTGAAGAGATAGAGAAACCAGAGATCAAACTGCCAACATTCATGGGATCATGGAGAAAGCAAGAGAGTTCCAGAAAAACATCTGCTTCATTAACTATGCTAAAGCTTCTGACTGTGGATCATAACAAATTGTGGAAAATTCTTAAAGAGATGGGAATACCAGACCACCTTACCTGTCTTCAGACAAACTTGTATGTGGGTCAAGAAGCATCAGTTAGAACCATACATGAAACAAGTGATTGGTTCAAAATTGAGAAAAGAGTATGACAAGGCTGTACATTGTCACCCTGTTAAACATACATGCAGAGTACAACATGTACAACGCCAGTCTGGATGAATCACAAGCCGGAATCAAGATGGCTGGGAGAAATATCAACAACTTCTGATATGCAGATGACATGAAGACTCTAACAGCAGAAAGTGAAAATTTCGGAACTAAAGAGCTTCTTGATGAAGAGGGGAGTGAAAAAGCTGGCTTAAAACTCAACATTCAAAAAACTAGGATCATGGCATCCAGTCCCAATATTTCAAGGCAAATCAAAGGGGAAATCAAAGTGGGAGCAGTGACAGACTTTAGTTTTGGGGGCTCTGAAATCACTATGGACAGTGACTGCAGCCATGAAATTAAAAGATGCTTGCTCCTTGGAAGGAAAGCTATGACAAACCCAGACAGCATATTAAACAGCAAAGACATCACTTTGCCAACAAAAGTCCATATAGTCAAAGCTACGGTTTTTCCAGTAGTCATGTATGCATATGAACTCTTTTGATACTCTTGAGAGTCCTCTGGACTGCAAGGAGATCAACCAGTCACTCAGAAAGGAAATAAATCCTGAATATTCACTGGAAGAACTGATGCTCAAACTCCAATACTTTGGCCATCTGGTACAAAGAGCCAACTCAGCTTTTCCACCTGGAGAAAACCCTGATGCTGGGAAAGATGGGAGGCAAAGGAGAATGGGGCAGCAGAGGACGAGATGGTTAGATAGCATCACTGACTCAACAGACAGGAATCTGAGCAAACTCCAGGAGACAGTGGAGGACAGAAGAGTCTGGCATGCTGTAGTCCATGGGGTCTCAAAGAATTAGATACAACTTAGAGAAGGAAATGGCAACCCACTCCAGTGTTCTTGCCTGGAGAATCCCAGGGACAGGGGAGCCTGGTGTGCTGCCATCTATGGGGTCGCATAGAGTCGGACACGACTGAAGCAACTTAGCAGCAGCAGCCCCAGAGACTGAACACCACCACCACCGCTACCACCTTGGACAAAGCCAAAGTCAAGTGGACTACTTACTGCAGTTAGGCTCCTAGTGGTCTCCCATTTTTGAAACTTGCTGCCACTGAAAGTTTACTCTCCACAGAGCAGCAGCACACTTTATCTTTAGACCCAAACAATGGGGGCCCATGACCTTTTAGGGGGCTCTCCTGACTGTTCCTCATTATGCGCAGTCAGCAGAGTAAAGAGGATGTGGCCACCTGGAACAAGAATACCTTCCAAACTTCCCTTTTAACTGCTACTTGGGACCTGGAGAATTCTCTGCCTGAATCATTCCCAAAGCCTGCTTCCATGGTCTACAAGGGGCGATAAGAAGCCACTCTAGAATTCTATAAAGAACAATGACACCATCAGATAAGGACAGAGGGACAGAGGGATCTGAATGGCAGATCCAGAGGAAGGATGAGCACGATGAAAGGAGACTTCTATTCCAGATGTCACAAGGGAATTAAAGATGCAGCACCGCTGAAGCCAAGATGGGAGCAGTGGCGGGTCAGCGCAGATCAGACATTGGTTGAAACAGCTGACTCGATATGGAGGTCAAGGGAAGAACCTAGGTTATTTTTTATTTGAAAGGGATCACAAAAAGAACACAGAGAAAATTTTGTTAAACACATTTCTGGCAAGTCCCAGACAATAATTGTCAGTTCAACTCCTTGCAGAGATGAAGTGGGAAATGCTGTTTACACTCAAAGAAAATTATTTCATTCTTAAACTATTACTTTACATATTTATTTTTTATTTTGCCACACATGCGGCATATAGGATCTTAACTCCCTGACCAGGGATTGAACCCATGTCCCCTGAATTGGAAGTGTGGAGTCTTAACCTCTGGACCACCAGGGAAGTCCCTCATTCTGAAATTTTAAAGAGGTGGTATGAGTTGACATCTTGCAGAACATTCAGAAAATAAGGCTCAGAAAAAAAAAAGCCTAGAGAAGAAAATATATGTATATATACACACATATGCTCATTCATTCACTTTTGGGTTATCTCAGACCCTGAGATAAATTACTATAAATTATTTTATTAATCCATATTTTAAATTCCTCAAAATAATGAGTGTTACTTGTGTAAGTTTTAAGTAGGAAAGATAGTCTCTTTACTAACTAGTCTCTTTACTTCCCTCTCCTCTATATCTTGCAAATACATTCTCTTAGTTACAAGAAATTTGTCAATTTCATTACAGTTGTTACTAAAAAATCTATTTAGATGATGGCAAGGCCCCTGACCTTCAACAGGAAGTTGCCAATAATCAAACAGCATGATTGCATTTGATGCAAAATTGTCAAAATGGTGAAATGTTTATCAGATGCCACCTCTCTGAGAGGCTATATAGCAGGGAAGGTCTCACAGCAAAACAGAGAGCCCTAAGAAATCCAAATGCCTGAGTTTAACACAAGCATTTACGTTCCACATACCTGTTTTCTTATCTGTAAAATAACAGTGGTAATAACAGCAACAGGTTGATGAGGGAAATAGGGAAATTTATATTTGTAAAGCACTTACAACAATTCTTGGCTGCTAATAATTTGGCTCTTAGTACATCTTACCTCCCAATAATAATAATATTACTACTACTACTACTACTACTACTACTATTATAAATGCTAGCTTCCCACTAGTTTTATCACTTTTAGCCAGGGTTCTTCTCAGGCAAACGTGCACTAAGGTGAATTTAGGTGCTAACTGACAATTGAGATGTTAGCTGAGGACTAAGGTCTGACCTCTCCCAGGGGTATTTGCATTTTAAAAGGGGATCTTTCAGAAAAAAATCTTTTTAAAAATCCAAAGAAGTGAAATCAGAATAGTGGAATGACAGACCACGAGATTAATATTTTAGAGTAGGGGGCCCATTCACCCAGTCTATTTATGAAAGAAACCAGTAGGGGGTGGACAACCAAGGCAAGGGCAGGGAAGAAAGCAGGAACTGGAGAGCCAGGCTGCAGCCTCCAGGGATCTCCAGTTTGCTCTGCTGCCCGGAGCCACAGCTCAGAGACAGTTACTAGGGTATCCCCAGAGGAGCCTCATCACACAAAGATCTAAAAGCTCGGAAGAGAAGAAAGGGGGGTGGGAGTATTTCTTGACACTTATCTTCTTCTCCTGGGTTCAGAGCACTTCTTTTCATTTGCTAATCCACTGCTGAGAGGCTGTGTATTAACTGGCTCCAGCAGATAGCATAAGTAATTTTGGGCAGTATATTCATCTCACAAAGAATTAACAAAACATTTTTGCATTCCCCATATGGATTCTGGTAAAATATTACCTGTATCTATATATAACAGCAACATACAAATAGTCAAGATATTCTGAATGAAATCTGTATGTAAAGATTAAAACCATCTATATCATTTTCTCATACATTTAAAAAAAAGTTTCACACTTGAAATTCCAAATAACAGCTGTGAAAAAGCTTTTTTTAAACCAAATATGCTATCTTTATTTTAACCACAGATGGATTTATAAATATTCTGAAAGCTTCTCTGTCATTCTTCACTGCTTAAAGACAACACAAATTTTAATTTGTTAAAAGAAAACCAAGCTATTCAAACTTTTAATACCATATCAATGAACAAGCACCTTTATTTTTAAAATCTCCTTCAGCAAATCTCTAAAGTTTACAAAATAATTTGACTTGTTGAAAGCTAATTATTTTAGAGTTAGCCTGGAGAATCCCAGGGACGGGGGAGCCTGGTGGGCTGCCATCTATGGGGTCGCAGAGAGTCGGACACAACTGAAGCGACTTAGCAGCAGCAGCATACCATTAAAGCAATTATAAAATAGAAAGCTAAAATGACTAGAAGAGAAATAAAACAAAATTTTATTAATGGTATTTTTAGTCAAGGGTTTAACTCATGCACACATCAGATTATAGGTAAAATATTAAACTTGTTATGGTTCAACAGCACAAAGTTGCTTATTCCTACCACCCAGAACTATGGACAGAGGTTTGTGACATTTTATAGGAGGCAGTGATCAAGACCATCCCCAAGAAAAAGAAATGCAAAAAAGGCAAAAACGGTTGTCTCAAGAGGCCTTACAAATAGCTGAGAAAGGAAGAGAAACAAAAGGCAAAAGAGAAAAGCAAAGATATACCCATATGATAAATCTAAACTCCTTTAACACGACCTGTAAGAGTTTTTAAATTGTGGCACAATATGTACCTTTCTACTCAGATCTATGATTAACTATTTCACACACACCTTTTGTTAAAATATTTTTATATACAAATGACCACATGTGAATAAGCTTAATTTTTTAAACTTTCATAACTGGGATATGAACTATTGTTTTGTAGGAAATGGGTATGTGCATTTTATATAAATTCTATTCTTACTAAAGAAAAAAAATGTATCACTGGGAGTAAAGTAGAATATTTAAATAAAATTGTCACAGTAATCATCTTTATCTCATTAAAAAAAATTCTCCTGAGACTTCCCAAGAGAGACGGTTATTAAAGAATAGCATCTGCTGAGTATTTAGCCAATAATTTTTGTAACAAGACTGATTTTTCTTTTAAAAGTACGAAATACCCTAAACAGATCCTCTAAAAGCTCTTAAGAGTAGGAAGATTTGTTATTTTCCATAATAAAAGATATGAGGAAATGGGAATTTCAGTAAGAATTCAGTCTTAGGAGTTACTAACCACCACAATCTTTGCATGTATTTGGATAAGAATGAAAATAGTGATACACAGTATTGCTTCCCTGGTGGTTTAAATTCCCGCCTGCAATGTGGGAAACCTGGGTTTGATCCCTGGGTTGGGAAGATCCCCTGGAGAAGGGCATGGCAACCCATTCCAGTATTCTTGCGTGGAGAATCCCCATGCACAGAGGAGCCTGGCAGGCTACAGTCATGGGGTTACAAAAAGTCAGACACAACTGAGCGACTAATCACAGCAAGGCACATCCACCGTGTTAGAGTAAAGCCTGTCCACTCCTTATAGGCAGTTTTCAACTTTCCATTTATTTCACTGCCATATTACCCTCTCCTCTCAAGAGATGTTTATAAAATGCACAGGGTCAAACACAGTGCCTGGTACATAGAAAGGGATTCAATATTTCTGAATGAACAAATTACTGAATGAATAAATACAATGGGCTCTCAAACTCTCCCTGCTCCGTCTTAGGTAAGCTATTATGCCTATTTTGTATTTTGGCATGTCTCCTTGTCAATCATGACGTATTTCCTTTCCTTTTTCCTTAGGAAGGCTCTGGTTATTCTTTCTTCCCCTAGAGATCTAGAGTCTGTAATTACCCTGATCTCGCTTGAAACTCCTTATTAAACAATAAAGGAGACTCTTTCCCTGGACCTTTTCTAGTCTCTAGCACGCCTCTCCTGAGGCACAGAGACTGGAGCTAGTGGATGACACACGAAAAAACTCCTGAAAAGCAAGTTCTGCAGCCAGATTATCTGATTTCCTCACCCACCACAACTTACAAGTATTTCCTTCACAGGCAATTTTGTTCCAAAATATTTATCATTATACCAACCTACTGCAGCTAACTTCGCAACAATAGGGGAAACATTCATCAAAAAGACTGAGCATTCTACTATGGGTCATAAATTGAGTTCAAATACTTTGTGTAAAATGCCAGACTATTATTTTAGCACATCTATGATCTAGTCTAACACATATTTTCTTGGACTATAAATTAGTTTTCTATGGCACATAAAACTCCATGTAAAATGAATTCTTTATAATAAAGATTTTATGATGTCTGAAAGTGCTATGAAAAATCAGTTATACTTCTTACAGTAATCTTTGCCAGA
Source organism: Ovis aries (assembly GCF_016772045.2). NCBI lineage: Eukaryota > Metazoa > Chordata > Mammalia > Artiodactyla > Bovidae > Ovis > Ovis aries. The sequence continues at coordinate 131,669,620 of NC_056056.1, forward strand.
AGTCAATATTGGTAGAATCCTTTTATATTTTAACCTAGTCATAGCTCAGTTAGTAAAGAATCTGCCTGCAGTGCAGGAGACCCGGGTTCAATTCCTGGGTTGGGAAGATCCCCTGGAGAAGGAAATGGCAACCCACTCCAGTATTCTTGCCTGGAAAATCCCATGGATAGAGGAGCCTGGGTTGGGCCTAATTGCAAAACTGTCCCCATTACTGAATCCAGAAAATGACTGAACATACATTTCCTATCTTGATTAGACTCCTAAGCCCGTGCTCCAGCCTCTCTTCTCCCTCAACCAGAAAACTCCATTAGGACAGAGCAATGTGTCTTCTGGCTAACATTGTAGAAAGGAGAAAAACTTCAAAGCACATTCCCACCCCCCCCCCCCCCCCCACCCCCACCCCCGCTTTCTTGGTAATGCCAACATGTTGCCTTCTGTACTTCTACCAAGCAAAAGCCCAATTCAGCAACATTTACAGAGGTTTTTTTATCTTCATGTTAAAGCAGTTAAGTCAGGTGCTATGGATACAAATAAAATATAATCAGAGACTGCCTTCAAGCAATCCAACAAGCAGGAAATCCTCTTGTGAACCACAAATGCTATCAATAGCATTGATATTATCAATAATACTCAGTAAGATTCAAGGGTGTAAAGTTTGGTAGAAGGTATATATAATACCTTATTCCTTTTTATAACTAAAAAAAAAAAATCTGTGAAAAAGAGGGGTAAAGACAATTTGGTAAGAACAATATACTTCAAACATTTAACCCAAATCATCAATGGATTTCCCATTTTAAATATTCCAAATGTTTTATTATTGTGTTCTGATACTGTTGTAGCCACGCCTTTCGGGAAACAAACTCACTCAGGACAATGCAGATAGTGGAGTGCAGTTTATTACACCGGTGGGCCCAAGGCAGACTCTCCTCTTAGCCAAGGGCCCCGACCAACTTTTGTGAAAATCTTAAATACCTTAAGTGTACTGCTCAAGCCCACATCCCCAAATTCCTTAAACCTAGCCTGGGAAGTGTTAAAGGGAGATACAATCAGGTTACAGCCATGATTCATAATCAGAAGGGTCAGCTGGTTATACATTGTAGCCTACACCAGTGGGTGCCATAAAGATTACAGAGGTGATTGACTACATAGGGGATTATTACATTCTTTTTGGCCAGGGGAAATCTTGGTATGGAATCTGGTGTTTATCAGTCCAGGAGGCCAGTTTGGGGTAGGTATGTTAACCCCATGGCTACCAGGCACATGGTCCAAAGATCACTGAAAGTGCAAGATGGAGTTTCCTTCTTTTTCAAGATGGAGTTAGCTTGGCCTGTTCCTTTCCTCCCTCGATGCTAAATACAGATTCACCAATCATTAAAAAGTTTTTAAGCTAAAAAACTTGGGACAATCAATATTTTGAATGAAAATAAGGCATGCACAACCAAATCAGCCCCAAAACATTTTAACTTTCTGCAATATATGTATTGAACTACTTGTTCAATATCAGACTGTCTTTACATTTCAACACGAATAGTCTACAATGATAAATGCTGGATTGAAAAATCTGCTATCCATTGCAAAAATAATAGCTAGTACACAAAAAGCTAGAAAGACTGCAGTGTGGGGGAGAGAGGCTAAATGAACCAAAATGTATTAAGCCTTTTTTCAAACGTCCTAAGACACTAAATTCAGGATAAAAAGATTAGGGTTCCAAGAATACAAAGTGTTCAGCTCTTTCAAGACAATTGAGTATTGAATCTCATGGTGATAATGAAAAAGTCTATAAACAGGTGCTTAACTTATGCCGGGAACAGCCAATTCTTTTTCCTTGTTTACACCTAAAGCTGGTTTTAAAGACAACTCAAAGTGGAATTCTAGGCCCAACGTTACCACCCCCCTACTTTTACCCCACAGGCAGCTACTTAAGAGATAATAAGGAATTCAAGTGCACGGCCTGAAAGTCGTATTTCTATGCTAATTTTACAAGCCCCTAACTCGAAGGACTTGACAATTAAGGCTTAAAAATGGGGAACGGGGCTAGAGGATGAAGAGGCTCTTTCAAGACTTGCTTATTTTAACTTCCAAAATTAAAACTGCAAAAAATTATCCAGTTACCAGCATTTACAACAATTCAAATTTGCAGTTTAAACAATTACAATGTTTCACTTTTTTTATTGCGGAGGTGGAGGGAGAGGGCGAGTCCCATCTCTTAAACTTCAGTAGCTTTTTCTGCTTATGTATGTATGTATGACATGTTTCTTTACGCGCCCCAAGGAAGTTTAGCCTATTAGCAGCTAGCGGGAATGGTTTAGGAAGCTGGTATTCAAAAGTCTAAGTGTCTCTAAGTGGCAGCAGGTGCTGGCAGTGCCGGGACCCGATCAATGGGGTAAGGCAAGACATTTCTTATAGAGGGAAGATTAGAATCAACCGCCCTTCCAAAGCATCCCAGAGGCGCTTAGAGCATCACTTGGCGGCAATCAGAGCCAGGAGCTATGTCGACAGCGCCAGCTCCGCAGAGCGCCCCGGCCCGCATCAGAGACGCGATCATTTGCGATTACATCTCCAGGCTCCGCAACGCGGATCAAGGCACTACTCCCCGTCTGCATCCCCAAGTCTCCCAGTTTCGCCCTTTCTCCCAACTCGCCCTCCGCCCCCAGCAAAGCACAGAGTGGCTACGCGGCATCCCTGGCCACCGGGGACGCGGCTCCTAGCAGCGTCTCCGAGCACTCCTGAAGTGGTCGGCACCGGCCTGGGCATCGCTCGACCCACCTTAACTTTCCAGAGGCGCCAATTCTAAATTCGCCGGACCTGCCGCCGCTGCTGCCGCCACCTCCTTCTCCACGCGCCCCTCGGCTCGCTCCCCTGAGTCTGTCCGCAACCCTGGCTCCCTCCCTCCCTTAGGAACTCCACTGCGACCGGCGTGGCGGGAAAACGCTGCCAGGTGCCTCCCGGCCTGGGGGGCTCCCGTCGGATCTCCGCTCCCGCAGGGAGCCTCAGTCCGCCAACCGCCGCAGCCGCGCGCGCCCCTCACGCACACTCACCAGCCCCAGCCGGAGCGGCCATCTTAGCGCTGGTCTCCCGCGGCCCCGCTCCCAGCTCCCCGCTCCCCGGTGCAGCGGCGGCAGCGGCGGCGGCCCGGTGGGGCGGCTACGTCAGTGGTGACGCCGCGGCCGACCCCGCCCCCAACCCCCTCCCGGCCTCGGCTCGGCGACTGCGGACCCGCGGGTTGGCAGCCTGAGGTGTGCGGGAACCCGGCGCCTAGGCGCCAACGGGGCATCCCGGAATAGACGTTCCCCTGCGCGACCTGTGGCTCAGCTCGGAAGGCAGAAGCTCCTCCCGGGCGGGCTTCGCACCTGTCGTAGCCGTCGGGCCCTGGGAGAAGGCAACTCCAAGCTGCAACCCCAAGCTAGTGAGATGCAAAATATTCCCGGGACGTTTACCCCTTCATAGACTTTCTGCCACTCAGCGTCGAATTTGGTTGACAGAAACGCGCGGCCATCTCGTTTTCTTTGGCATCTGCCCACGTTGACTGGCTTAGAAAGTTTGCAAGAAAACGTTTCCTTCCCGAGGAGGCAGCCGGGTGTGAGAGCTCAGCGGGCAGTGGCTGCTTTGAATTTGGCTTCCTCAGACGGCAATTGGGCAAATAAGTTTCCAGAATTGGAAGTAAGATGTAAGGGACGCGGAAGTTGCCTCTGTCCAAAATTACTTTACCTGAAATTGCCGATTGAAGGTAATGAAGTAGTTTCCGAAAAAAACGAAGCGAAGAGCCTGAGGGAGAAAAATCAAGCCGACAGGTACGGGAAGATTAATCCAGTAGTATTTATTGAGATTTTATTATACTTTGCGCTGGGCTCTCAGCCGTTTGTGCTTCGCTACCTCGTGGAAAGGATGGAAAATGGAAAGACGCGAGAACCAGGGATACAAACGTGCAAAGTTAATAATATCTTAGTGGAGCGCAGTATCTTGCAGTATATAAGCAAGCAATCATGTTGTTCATACCTTTTAATCAACAGTTCCACTTTGGGAAATATCTTTCAATGGTATGACTTTTTAAAAATGAGCACACAAAGGTATTCATAGGGTATTATCCAAAACTATCCCAACAACAAAGATTTGAAGGGAAAAAAATTCTAACCCAAGGGAAAAGTCTAACATCTAGGATACTGGCCTCGGGAATTCTGCAGATCACAAAATGGTAATAGCTTTATCAATTAATAGTTGAAAGATACGAAATATGTACAGAAAGGTTCAACTGCATAAAATGTAATATTCACTAAAGGCTAAAGATAAGGAATGAATTTGTATAGCTTAATATGCCTTTCATTCCTTTTTCTATATACTTAAGTGCATAATCTTTCCAATTCAAGTCTGTCCCCCCAGTGTATTCCTCCCACTCAAAACACACACTACTGTCTTGTAATCTTCCCTATCATCTTCATTTGTAAAATGCACTGAATTCATTATGTGAGAGCATCTCTTAAAAGCAAACATTTCCTATAAGTATTTCTAGCATATGGTATAGATTTCCCTGTGGTTCCTAGTAACCAAACTATAACAAGTTAAAAATCCTTGCTCCTATTTTAAAGTCACAAAACTCTTTCTGAAAGTTCATTTGACAGACTCTATCAAGATCGCCACCTCTGTAGTAATTCAGCTTTCAGAAATCTAAAAAGTTTTTACCTGAGATTCAGGCAACTTAGAAGGCTACTCACCTCACTGTTATTTACAATAGTCAAGATCAAAGACATGTTAACTGTTCATCATTGTTGGAACAGTTAGGTACATCTGGAATATTCACAGGACAGAATATTATATAGTCATCAAAAATCTTATTTTCAGAAAGTAAGAAATGAAGGGATATAGATCAAGACCGCTGTGTCTGCCATTCCCATTCCTCTAAGAGGTTCCTTCATAAATTCTCTTCTGGTGTGACATGATCTCTTCTCCCTCTTTGCAGCAGTCTGTGGATTGGGATGGACACTAGACCCAAGGGCAGTAGTTCTGTAGGAAGCTTGTTGAAGCTCTCCACAAACACTGTGCAAGGAGAAAGAGGGACTGAGGTGGATTGAATGATGGTTTAAAGGTGCATTGAGTAGGCAAGCGGTGGATGCCAGGCAGCAAGAACCACAAGGGAGCAAAAGTTATGAATAATCAGAGGATACAGGGAGTAGAGACTGAATTATAGGGAGAGAGCAGTAGCAGGGGTCTTAGCAAAATTCTGAGCAGAACTGCTTGAATTCTAGGAGCCTCCAAAATAACCGTATGAAAGTAAAAACTAAAAGCGAGATGCAAAGAGGTACTGAGAGGGAGGGGACATGTGTATACCTATGGCTGATTCATGTTATGTATGATAGAAACCAACACAACAGTATAAAGCAATTATCCTCCCATTAAAAAGAAATTAAAAGATATAGACTGCATTTTAAAATATGTGAAAATTATTCACATTTAACATTTGGAAGGAATGAATCATTTCAGTAATGGTGGTGAGATTACAAGTAATTCTGTTTTTACAACGATCATTTTAAAAGAGAATGAGTACCATCAGTAATCAAAAATTCTAATTTTGAAAATAAGTCCTATGTTGTTGTTATGTGGTCCAAGTCCCTAGCAGCCAGAATTTCAGAGACTTTTCTGAGATCATAAATGCCTTTAAGGTCTTGTAAGGACTAAAATAATTTGATGATTTGACTAAATGAACAACAGGAGGTGAAATGGGAAGATGATGAAGCAAAGGCAAGCTGAGTAAGGCATAGGTGGAGAGTACTGAAAAGGATGTCCTGAATAAAATCTCTTTGATACAAAGGTGTAAACTAGGGAGAGGGGGACTGGAGATAAATTATCTGGAAATCATTGTTAATTGAGTTAATAATTAAAGAATAGTAATGGGATAGTTTATAACATAGCCTTTTCCTTATTACTACTATCTATTCAACTTTGAAATTTCTTCAGCTACCATTTTCTTTCAGGTCTTACCAACCTAGGCCTAAAATATGGTATATCTAGCTTGTTTCTTGCGGAGAAGGCAATGACACCCCACTCCAGTACTCTTGCCTGGAAAATCCCATGGATGGAGGAGCCTGGTAGGCTGCAGTCCATGGAGTGGCTAGGAGTCAGACACGACTGAGCGACTTCACTTTCACTTTTCACTTTCATCCATTGGAAAGGGAAATGGCAACCCACTCCAGTGTTCTTGCCTGGAGAATCCCAGGGACAGGGGAGCCTGGTGGGCTGCCATCTCTGGGGTCGCACAGAGTCGGACACGACTGAAACGACTTAGCAGCAGCAGCTTGTTTCCTGAGCATCAGGACCTCTCTATTGCAATCTCATTGTTACATAGCTATCATAAAAATCATTCTTCTCATGTAATTTCTTTATTGTTTACCTAGCACATCAAATCTAAGCTTTTAATAACAACCACAACAAAAATCTCTGTCCCTTCCCATCTTTATCAACTGACTTCCCCAAACTTATCAGCTGTATTCTCAAATCCTTTCCCAAATCCGCCTTTTGACTGCTAGGAAGTCAATCTCCTTAAGTCTCCCACACTTCAGGCTCTTCCCACATTTAAATCAGGGCAGATGTTTATCTCCCAAGTAGAAAGCCTTTTAACTTTCACTCCTGCAGATCATTAAAATCAACCTCTTTCAGACTGGGCCTAAAAGCTCTCACCTCCTGGAAACCACTTTCCTAGTAACAACTGGACTTCCAGATTCCCCATCCCCCATCCCACACTAGTATATTATTATGCAGTCACAGCTTTTGTTCCGAGTTCCGCGCCTGGTTCTCTCTCTTTGCATTGTAACTTCTTTAGGGGCAAGGACTGTACACTTGACTCCCTTCATATACCTCACTCAGTACAGTACAAACCAAAAATACTCTTAAAATGTTTAATGAATTAACAAAATCAGAAGTTCTCTAGCATAATATGAAATTGTGGGAAAAATGTGGAGGGGTTTCCCTTGTCTCCACAGTCTCCATATGGGGAAAAAATGGCAACTTGCCCTTTTCCCAAGATAAGCCGACAGTTTCTTAAACTCTTAATACTCAATTCTGAGGCCATATACATCTTCTTCTGAAGTGGGTGCAACACAAACGTTTCTATATCCTGAGAAGAGGATATGAATGAATTCAAGGAAGACAAAATAGACTGCAAAATTTGCAAACATTAGAGTTGCTTTTTATGCTTTGATTTGTAGAAGTTTCTAGTCCAGTCTTCCATGAATGAATTTATGAGCTTGTTAACTTTGAGGAAACTACTTCCAAGGATTTCCAGAGTTTTATATACTGAATGTTCCTATCTAAAGTTATATAAAGTTATTAATTAAAGTTATGACATATTTTTTGAGTACCTAGGAGCCTGGTACCATGCTAGGCACTGAAATGTCCGTAGCCTTCATTTAAATGTTACAAGGAGATGAAGGATTAAATGGAGGAAGTGGGCAAGAATACTGAAGAACTCAAACCTAAAGTTTGATTAACTTGCAGCAACAAGTTCTTTTAACATCCTCACTGCCTCTACCCTGTTCAGTTTCTTACAAATCCTCAGGCTGCTTGTGCCCAGGGCTTTACCTCAGTCTATCAAGACCTTTCTGTCTTTCCTCCCATCAAACTTTTCCCATTTTGTTCTAGGACAAAAAGTAATCCCAACCTTCCATTTTTCTAAGGACCCCAATTACCATGTACTAAACTGACCCACTTGTAATAGCATCCAGTAATCTTTTTTGCGTTTCTCTCTATTTAGGCCTATGCTCTAATGGAACGTCTTGTAGATACTTGTAGAGTATGGACTTGCTGGGGCTTCCCAGGTGGCGCAGAGGTAAAGAATCTGCCTGCCACTGCAAGAGATGCAAGAGACACAGGTTCAATCCCTGGGTTGGGAAGACTTCCTGGAGGAGGAAATGGCAGGGGGTGGGAAGATTTCCTGAAGGAAGAAATGGCAACCTACTCCAGTGTTTTTGCCTGGGAAATTCCATAGACAGAGAAGCCTGGTGGGCTTTTGTCCATGGGGTCGCAAAGAGCTGGACGTGAGTGAGCACACACGCACACACGCACACATATGGACTTTCTAAAATGAAATTTTAAGCATTATAGCAGATTAAATATATGTGATTAAATACGTGATAAATATTTTCTTAAGCCAAAACACATTTCCAGGGTGATAAGCTGTGTGCGTGTGTGTGTGTGTGTGTGTGTGTGTGTATACAGTTGACCCTTGAAAAAACATGGGGTTTAGGAGTGGCAACCCCTCCTCCAAATCAGAAATCCAAGTAAATCTTTACAGTCAGTGTTCCATATCCTGCAGTTCCTCTGCATCCTCAGATTTAACCAACCGTAGTTCCTATGGTACAATATTATTTATTGATTGATAAAAATCTGTGTGTAAGTGGACCTGTGTGGCTCAAAGTTGTGTTGTTCAAAGGTCAACACATAGATAACTATAACATGTTTATTTAGTTATAATCACAACATAAGTTTATCTAGTTATTTTTATGGCTTTAAATATGTTGCATGTTTTTTCTCTATCTCCTCTGTAATGTTGGGAAAATAGTGTTTGTCCTGTCTTCCTTACAAGGATATTTTAAAGTATCAGATGAAGTTTTGCATGTGTAACCCTTCCTTAAGTGTAAAGAGAAAAGCAAATGTATTTATCATTATTATTAATATTTCTTTTAGGATTATTACTACCCTATAAAGTTCCTTGAGGTCAAGAACTGAGTTTTGTTCATATTTATAATTCTCTAAATTGAGTTTTGCTTCTGTACTAAAGTGACAGTTGGAGGATAAATACTATGAGGTTTCAAAATCATGACAGTATTCTGAGAAACATGCAGGCAATGTTTTAGTCCCCCTTTCTCACAGAAAGCGGTGAAGAGGGTCTGGAAAAGGAGAGTGAGAGAGAAACGAAAGGAAAAATGTTAGGGGGTGGAAATTTTACCTTTTAAAGTTTTAGTAAACCGTGCCAAAAGATACTAGTAATTGTTCTTGAGGGAAGATTATTGAGGAACTTCAGTTTTATTTTATATCCTATACATGCCTTTAGGTTCACATCTGTTTAAAAAAAGTAGAATAAGAAAAGCATCGTTGGTTAACCTTCGTTGTTTGTATTATTATTTACATCTTCCCAAACCATTTGGAAATTGAAATCCTTCAGTGTTGCTCCTGAGTTGTTAAAAACAAAAAAGCTGAATAGAAAACAGCAGTCAAGGCAGTGGGTAACTTCATCATATAAAGGAAACCATGTACTATAGATTCAGGATATATGTATGCAGTTAAAAAAACAAACAGTTCTTCACCTGCAAGAACTAGGATGATCACCCTGCTTTTCTCTGCCATCTCAAGATTGCTTCCTTTCAGGTCAGAGTTCCTCTTGGTAATAACCACTGGTTCAGCCATCTATAAGCAGCGTCTATAAGCCTCCCTTCCCTCAGCTAACCAGAGATTAATGAAGTCTTAGAAAACCACATTTCCACAGTACATTTAAGGCGCAAGGAGATTGTATGTGAAGTGGATAGCCCCATCTACCTCATTTTATCTTTGATCCTGGAACTAGTACTTACAGAACTAAGCAGAATGACGCTTGAAACAGATTGTTTAATTTTCAAAACTAAATATGTGGCTCCTGATCTTTAGAAAAAATAATGGTGGATGAGTCAATCAGAAAAAGAGAAAAGTGACATGAATGGTTTTGGGGTTTTTTTTTAATATATATAAAGTTTTCTTTTTTTGTCTATTTGTATGAAAACTTTAAAATACCTCAGAAATGATCATAGGAAATTTGTATAAATTCACCGTTCAACTCTTATGAAATTATCTCTTCTTAAAAATCAGAAGTGAAGCGAAGTGGAAGTTGCTCAGTTGTGCCCAACTCTTTGCAACCCCATGGACTATACAGTCCACGGAATTTTCCAGGCCATAATACTGGATTGGGTAGCCGTTCCCTTCTCCAGGGAATCTTCCCAACCCAGGGATTGAACCCAGGTTTCCTGCGTTGTGGGCAGATTCTTTACCAGCTAAGCCACCATGGAAGCCCAAGAATACTGGAGTGGATAGCTTATCCCTTTTCCAGGGGATCTTCCCATCCCAGGAATGGAACTGGGGCCTCCTGCATTGCAGGCGGATTCTTTACCAGCTGAGCTACCAGGAAAGCCCTTTAAAAATCAATGATAGTCATAGTATTAAAGGATGACCTACACATATAACTTACTTGCTTATGCCCATAACATTTTTATTGAATTAAGATGAAATCTGGTTTTAACATTATCACTGTGGGGCTTCCCTGGTGGCTCAGATGGTAAAGAATCTGCCTGCAATGCAGGAGACCTAGGTTCAATCCCTGGGTCAGTCATTAGCCAATCACAAAGTTAAATTGTACAAAAGAATTATAATGTTAACTAGTCTTACTGTGAATATTTTCCCCATATTATTTTGTTTAATATAACCTACATGAAATAAGAGGCTTCCCAGATGGCTCTGTGGTAAAGAATCTGCCTGCCAGTACAGGAAACACAGGAGATGACCGTTTGATCCCTGGGTCGGGAAGATCATGGAGTAGGAAATTGCAAGCCACTCCAGTATTTTTGCCTAGAAAATTCCATGGACAGAGGAGCCTGGCAGGCTGCAGTCCATGGGGTCGCAAGAGTCAGACATGACTGAGCGACTAAGTACGCATGCACGCACATGAAATAAAGGTTAGGATTATTCCTACAAAAAGGACTATGAAGGATGCTTTTGCTGTGTTGATTGGTGGGATGCCAGAAAAGACCAAGCTTCTTTGACTTGGTTCTCAGAGTCAGAAATGCCCACATTATTAAACAGTTTAAGAAGCCTCAGGTTAAAATGCAAATCTGGGAGGAAGTAATTTGTTAAACTGTTATTAGTTCTGATATATTAGTGTAAATTAATGAATTAAAGAAGTTAAGATTGTTCTGAAAATAATGAGAAATAAGTTGTTAAATTTGAGGAATAAGGAGGGAAAATGAGAACTGTGCATGGATATTATGTTGCCTCTGGGAGGCCTGATCAAAAGTGGAGCAGCCTCAGGGCCCAGGTCTTTGGGGAAACAGAAAGAGGGAATCTGAACGCATGTTAAACTTTTTGTGGAAGACTAAGTGCTAGTCATGAAGTCCAACCCCTGAAAAACCTACCCAAACCCCAAAAATTCTCTAGGAAAAATAACTTCATAATCAACTTTATACTTAAGAAAAATTAAAAAAAAAACCTCCTTTGCAAGTCATTTACCCTTCATGCCTTCAGTCTCTCTACCTGAAAATAAGAATTACAAAACTAATCACAGATTCATTTTGTTTTAGGAGAATTATGTGAAAGCTTTTGTAAGCTATGAATCTACATGAATTCAAGGTAAATTCTGCGTCTGAAAGGAGGATAAATAATGTTTCTACTTAATTTATAATTTATATTGACACCAATAAAAATCAGATGTAAATTGTATTATAACAATTTTTAAATGATAATAGTTCATTTGTTCATTTTTAAATGATAATAGATATCATTTTAAAATGATAATTTAAAAATGATAAATGTAACAGTTTTTAAATGATAATAGTTCCCAACAGATGTTAGGTGCTAATATTATTAAATCTTATCCTAATATGTGAGGGGGATGTGTGTGTGTTCAGTCATGTCTAGCTCTTTGCGGTTACATGGACTGTAGCCTGCCAGGCTCCTCTGTCAATGGAAACTTCAGGCAAGAAGAATACTGGAGTGGGTTGTGGGTTGCCATTTGCTACTCCAGGGGATCTTCCTGACCCATGGATCAAACCCTGACTCTCCTGCATTGGCAAGTGGATTTTTTTTTGTTCACCACTGAGCCACCGGGGAAGCCCCAATATGTGAGGTACTTTGTTACTAAGCTTTTCTTGCTCTGTATCTTCCGTTCTCTTCCCTTTCCCTTGATCTTTACCATCTGCCTTAAAACATGCAGTTTTTTACAGCTTGAAAGAAATTGCCTGTGCTATTGCTTCTTGTCTCAGCCGCTTTGTTTCTCTTCTTTACATCATCAATGAGAAGTTTTTATCAGTAGATCTCAATGGCATAGAAATAATCTAGTTGGCATGAGACTACATTTAATTACAATCACTAAAAATTCATTCTCCATATTTACTTAGAGATATGGCCCACCTTCCCATGACCACTTTACTTAACAATTTTTAATTCGTCACCAAAGTGCTCTGTAGAAATCATAATAGCTTTATGTATTGTCAAGCCCTAATGGAACATTTTTCATGTCTGTGAGTTAGAACCCATGGAACAAGACAGTCTCAGTCATATTATTTTTCTCAATCCTGCCATCTCCATTTTTATTTGTTTTTGTTAGCCACTTATAATCAGGCTTCCCACCTTTCTGCTTTGAAAATGTTCCCTTAAAACAGGGTATTTCTTGTCAAATTCAAAAGCCTTCACCACTGGCTAAAGTTGATCACCCTTTGCTTGGTAAAGCTCTCTTAGTTTTTATTCTGAAGACCTATGTAGGCATCAGGACAGAGTGAGAACCGTGGCTGCTGCTATTCCTGCTACTGCTGCTTTTACTTAGTAGTTAGCTTGTATTCACTATTTTTCTCTCATTTTAAATTTTAGATTTATTTTTTACTGAGGTAATTTTCCTTATAACATTATGTAAGTTTGATGTGTACCACATATTTCTGCTTCTAGTCTCTAAACCCTACACAGTGTGCTCACCCCCGAAACTGTAGTTTACATCTATCAGTACACAGATGTAGTCCCTGTTTACTGTGATTCTCATAACTTTCCTATGGAGATCAGTTATTATCTCCGTTTTACAGTTGAGGAAACAAGCTCAGAATTTAATCAACTTGCTCAGATTCACACATCAGAACAAGATCTGCTCTGGGAAGTATTAGGTTTAGCAATAGAGAACAAAGCCTTCTCCTAACTGGATCACTGCATGCTGTTTCTATATTTAGATTAAGTAGAACTTCTTCCGGAGAAGGCAATGGCACCCCACTCCAGTACTCTTGCCTGGAAAATCCCATGGATGGAGGAGCCTGGAAGGCTGCAGTCCATGGAGTGGCTAGGAGTCAGACACAACTGAGCGACTTCACTTTCACTTTTCACTTTCATGCATTGGAGAGGGAAATGGCAACCCACTCCAGTGTTCTTGCCTGGAGAATCCCAGGGACGGGGGAGCCTGGTGGGCTGCTGTCTACGGGGTCTCACAGAGTGGAACACGACTGAAGTGACTTAGCAGCAGCAGCAGAACTTTCATTTCTTTTCCTATTTATCTATAGTTTGGAGCATTACTGTACTTCATTTGCAAAGATGGCTTTTCAAGTAGTTTTTTTGCCCAAGTTATCCATACACAATTTATCTTAGTCCATTTTTTTTCTTCTTTTTCAAGTTAACTGACTCCTGTAGGAATAGAAACGGAACCTCGGATTCATTTAGGCTAGACAGTGCTCTAACTACACTAAATCGAAAAGTATAGCTAGCAGAAGTCAGTGAATGACAACATAGATTTTAAATTGAGCTTTATAGTATAATTTACTCAACTTTTGACTGTCTGGGTGTGTTTTATCGAAACCACTGTAGAGGTACGGTAGGATTTAGTTCCATACACATTTTGTTTTCTCAAGTGAGTGCATAACAACAGTGTGATCTAGCTACAAAAGATTTCCTTAAGGTTTTTGTTGGCATGTCAGTGTTAACAATTGGAGCTTGAGTGTTTTAGATTTCATCTGAAATTAGTGGTTCAAATACAACAACAAATAGTTTTCATGGTTGTCGGCTCTGATTAATGTAACATTAAACCTCTCAAGTATATTACACCACTACTTTTGTTTTTAACTGACAAATTCGAAAAATAAAAACACAGTATCTGTCTTATGAACACATTAAATGTAGATCTTTGCTTTTTTCATTTAATGTACCCTTACGTTTTTCAGAGGCATTTGGCTTTATTTCTTTAGCAGGTTTTTTCACTAAATCTTTTACCTATCTTACCAAAATGCCTTCCATCATTTAACAAATCTGGTGGACGGAAGAATTATGAGTTATCCGAAAGATATATTAAAGACATTTCAACATTAATAGAATGAGGAACAGAATTATGCATTAGTAATCTTTCATTGCAGAACAATTTATACCTCTCAAAGGATTTTCATTTACATTCTCCTTCTTCATACTAAGTAGTATAGCTGAAGAAATTAAGGTAATAAAGGACTTATCTGAAGCCACGTAGCAACTTGCCCTAGGATTAGAAAACAAGTCTTCTTATGACCAGCCATTTCTCTTTATTGTGTACCTTATACATACCATAGAGATGATTTGAGTAATAGTTACTAAAACTTTTTCCCCTCTCAACTTGTGAAAAAAAAAAAAAAGGATTTAAATCTCATTGCCTGTATCAAACAGACTAGTGTTTTGGAACCTCCGAAAAGATGTTTTTAATTGAAAAATGTTAAATTATGATTTATTTTCCTCTGATTTAGCACAGTGATTCTTTCAGTTTCAAAGTTGTACCTCCATCCCTTAGCTCAGTTCTTCAAAGTTACATCAAAGGGACAATAATTTTTCTTCAGAACACATTCTCAAATGTTATACAGACCATAAGACATCTTATTTTCTTGTACTTTATTAATTTATCAAACTCATTTTTAATCTATTCTCATTTTTCTGAATAGAACTTTAGGAATGTGCCCTATTCTCTTAAGAAAAATGTTATCTAAATTGTGGAAAACTTATGTTTAAGACTCAGTGTCTTTTCTTAGATTTGTTATTTCATAGTGAATTGATATGTACAGTTTCCATGTCCAAACAGAATTTGTATAGTACAATCAGAAAACACAGTTTAGAGAATTTAACCTGCAGCTTATCTTCTGTTAGATGGCTGCCTTGCCAAGCTAATTTCACATACATTTCAAGGTGTCCAAATCGATTTAAAAGTCATTCTATTATAATTTATAAAAGCTCTTCTATCATAATGTATTCACCCAGAGGTAAACTTACGACCTTTGAAAGAGTAAACAGAAAAACGGATAAGAGAGGTCTCAAAGCAGAAACAGAAATGCATGTGTTCTCTGTGTTACTCATTAAAAGGGTGAGTATGAGGATCAGCTGATTCATACACAAAGTTTACCTCCTCTTCCTGATCTGAGTTATATCCTCATTTACTCATCTACGTTTGGTTGGGAAATGTACTGACGGTCACAAATCAATTTCTTCTGATACACTCAGGGATATAGGAAGTGTCCTAGTAAGCACCAGCATCCAAACAGAAAAGATAAAGCCTTTGGTCTGAATTTTGCAGATGAGACAGCTGAAGTTGGGGGTGAAATGACTGGTCCAAAGTCATACAATGGGATACTTAAGCTTCTGGGATTCCAAAGCAAAGTTATTGCCTCTCAAACTTAGTGACTCCATAACCAGGTCCTCTTGCTATTATAAAATTCTTTCTTGGAGCAAATCAAAATTTGCTTGTAACATTTATTCTGTGATCCTATTTCTGCCCTTTAGGGCCTCACTGAACGAACTGTTTTCTCCATACCCTCTACTCCTACCCCAGTCTCTTCTATGTCTTGCACAGTTTAGGGTCAGAAGTGGCCTTGTTTCCTAAAGAAATATTTCCAACCAAGAATTTTTAATATCTTAGATCTTTCCCCCTCTCTTTTTAATGCCCACTTGTTACTTGCAAAGGCTTTAACGTCTTAAATATCTTTGTCCTTCCCTTCCTCCCAGTCCCCAATCTCCTCTTTTGTTCTTTTACTTCCTATTATTTATTTATTTTTACTTCCTATTTTTTAGAATCATAATCTAATCAACCATTTATTTTCAATAACTTAGAATTATCTTTGAATCCCCCCATACAAACCCACCTGTTTCTGATCT
Source organism: Ovis aries (assembly GCF_016772045.2). NCBI lineage: Eukaryota > Metazoa > Chordata > Mammalia > Artiodactyla > Bovidae > Ovis > Ovis aries. The sequence goes on from NC_056056.1 coordinate 131,685,481, forward strand.
GGGTTGCAGATGAAGCACCTGAGTTCAGAAATTTTAAATAATATCCCTAATGCATGTGTGCATGCTAAGTTGCATCTGATTCTTTGCGACCCCGTGGACAGTAGCCCACCAGACTCCTTTGTCCATGGAATTTTCCAGGCAAGAATACTGGAGTGTGTTGCCATTTGCTCCTCCAGGGGATCTTCCTGACCCAGGGATCAAACCCACGACTCCTACATCTCCTGCACTGGCAGGCAGGTTCTTTACCACTGCATCACCTGGGCTAGGATTTAAACTTAGATGTGTTTGATTCTGAAGCTCAGGGTTGTTACAGTATTTCACTAAAGCAGAGGAACCAGAGATCAAATTGCCAACATCTGTTGGATCATCGAAAAGCAAGGGAGTTCCAGAAAAACATCGATTTCTGTTTTATTGACTATGCCAAAGCCTTTGACTATGTGGATCACAACAAACTGTGGAAAATTCTGAAAGAGATGGCAATACCAGACCACTTGACCTGCCTCTTGAGAAATCTGTATGCAGGTCAGGAAGCAACAGTTAGAACTGGACATGGAACAACAGACTGGTTCCAAATAAGAAAAAGAGTACGTCAAGGCTGTATATTGTCACCTCACTTATTTAACTTATATTCAGAGTATATCATGAGAAATGCTGGCCTGGAGGAAGCACAAGCTGGAATCAGGATTACTGGGAGAAATATCAATAACCTCAGACTTGCAGATGACACCGCCCAAAAGCGAAGAAGAACTAAAGAGCCTCTTGATGAAAGTGAAAGAAGAGAGTGAAAAAGTTGGTTTAAAGCCCAACATTCAGAAAACTAAGATTATGGCATTCAGTCCCATCACTTCATGGCAAATAGATGGGGAAACCGTGGAAACAGTGTCTGACTTTATTTTGGGGGGCTCCAAAATCACAGCAGATGGTGACTGCAGCCATGAAATTAAAAGACACTTACTCCTTGGAAAAAAAACTATGACCAACCTAGACAGCATATTAAAAAGCAGAGACATTACTTTGCCAATAAAGCTCTGTCTAGTCAAGGCTATAGTTTTTCCAGTGGTCATGTATGGATGTGAGAGTTGGACTATAAAGAAAGCTGAGTGCCAAAGAATTGATGCTTTTGAACTGTGGTGTTGGAGAAGACTCTTGAGAGTCCCTTGCACTGTAAGGAGATCCAACCAGTCCATCATAAAGGAGATCAGTCCTGGGAGTTCATTGGAAGGACTGATGTTGAAGCTGAAACTCCAATACTTTGGCCACCTGATGTGAAGAACTAACTCATTTGGAAAGGCCCTGATTCTGGGAAAGATTGAAAGCAGGAGGAGAAGGGAATGACAGAGGATAAGATGGTTGGATGGCATCACCAACTCAATGAAGACGGTTTGAGTAAACTCTGGGAGTTACTGATGGACAGGGAGGCCTGACATGCTGCAGTCCATGGGGTCACAGAGTCGGACACGACTGAGTGACTGAACTGAACTGCATTTGATTCTGAAGCTCAGAATCAATAGCTATTTCACTAAAGTATACTCAGATGTCTTTGAATGTCTGGAAATTAGAGAAGTCATGTTAAAGGGTTTGCAAGTCCACATGTCTAATTTTGAGGTTATTTCTATGGCACCATGAGCAATATTAGCTTCATCATTATAATCAAGGGATAGATTAGAGATAGATAAAACATCATTACTGTCTTCAAGGAACTAGATGTGATGAGGAAGACTGACAATACAATGTGGTCAGTGTTATAATAATGAAAAAAGGTCAGGGGCTTAGTTGAGGCTCAAACTCCTATTGCTCTATAGCCTTGCTACAGACAAAAACTAGTGTAGACAAGTCATTTAACTAATACAAGTTTTAGTTTCCCGGTCTGTAAAATGAAGGGGGTATGACTAAATTAGTGAACCTCTTAGTTATTAAAACTCATTGTTCACTTTCCCCCAACCTTTAGTTCTATTTTTGCTTTTCCATTCATTTCATTCATTCACTGACTCATTCATCATTGCTTCACTCCATCAATATTTATTGAATACCTTCCATGTTCCAGATACTATGTAGTATACTGGGAACACAAAGAAAAAATACAGTAACTCTCTTCCCTCAAGAAGCTCACAGACTTGGAATACAGATAAATTAAAGGAAGTAAATTGGAGACAATAAATTCAATGTAGTTTCACAATAGAGCTGTTTACAAAATGCTAGGAGGAGTGCATATGGGAATTCCAGGCCGAGGGAATAGATCGTGGTTTCTTATATCTGCCTGCTCCTAATGTTTTTCTTCATCAAAATATTAACTCATCTCTGGTTATCATCACAGTTGCTGCATATGCAGTACATTGATGATTTGGTTTCTTATAAAAGAACACCCTAGGTAAGGAATTCCTTGGAAGTCCAGTGGTTAGGACTCCATTGTTTGACTGCTGAAGGCACAGGTTCAACCCCTGGTCAGGCAACTATGATCCCACAAGCCTTCTGTGGCTTAAAAAAAAAGAATACCCTAGATAGAAGAGGATGCCTTTTTTCATGCAAATGTTCTTAGTTATTAGATAGAAAGAAAAAGATACTTAAGACCACAAATTTTTGTTCTCTGTAAGCCCATAGGACTTCTAAATGAGGAGTTTATACCTGTTTTAATAAAAAGAATCGACAAGGTTATTATAATAACCTGAAGAAATCACACACATACACATATAAGGTATTTTGCTAAGGGATTGAACTCATGTTTTTATAGTCAGAAAGCGTTATTCTTCTGAAATATTTAACGTATATGTTGAGAGAATTGAAGAAGTTTGAGTATTTTCTGTAATATAAGCTATCTCCGTATTGTGAAACCCTGTAATAGTTTCACTATTGAGCTTAATAAGTGTGAATTGTCTTTCATTCTACAAAAGGTGGGGTTGAAATAAAGATATAAAATAGGTTCACGTTGGTGGTTTCATTACTTTTACCTTATCGTATATGCTTTTAGGCTTGTGATTTATTTTTTATTCCCAGATCCAGTTGGAATAATTTTCTACCAGTGAGAAAGAACTTGTGATTCATCTACATACCCTAAAGAATAGCTCTTGTCATTGCTGGAGAGGGCAGACTTAGAAGCAAATTGGGGAGGTGTTGCCTAGAGGTAGAATGTGCCTCAGTGTAAGGGAATACTTTCATCATTAGAACTGTGCATCAGTACACGAATTTATTTTGTCTTGTCTTGGTGATTTGTTTAAGGTTCACCAGATTGTAAATTTCCTCAGAGAAAGTGTGTCATTCACCTTTATATTCTTTCCTTGTTCCCCATCAACCTAGTGCCTGACACACGTTAAACATTCAATATATTGAAGTGAACTATTTATTAAATCATATGCTCTGAAATAATGTTATTAGGCAGAGGTTGATGACCATTTGCCAAGCATATTATAGTAGATGACATAGGCCTCCTCCATTATGGTATATTAGAGAATGTTGAGTACGGGGCTTGGGTTCATATCCAGGCTCTTATCATTTATTGGTTGTATAATCATGAATACATCACTTTTCTGTGTCTTTGTTTGTGAATGAGATTGCATATCCACTCTGTTCAAGTACATTGTAATCCTTCCCCTTTCTTCTACATGATCAATTTTCTTCCTTGATGGATTATTGCTAATACCATAGAAACATGCCATTATTTCTCCCATTTTAAAAATACCATCTCTTCACTAACCATTCCTCTGTTGTCTTAATAGCAAAGGTCCTTTCTTCCCATTATCTTTTAAACTCATCCCAATCAGGCTCTCATCTCCGTCATTCCATAGAAGCAACTCTGTTGAGCTTCGGATAATGGCAGCTTCCACATTGTTAAATACAGTGGTCAGTTAATTTTCATCATTAGGGCCATCAGTACAATTGATCACTTATTCTTCCTAGAAATACTGTCTTCATTTTGCCTCCCAAGAATTCCACACCCTCCTGGTTTTTCTCCTCCCTCACTGGTTGTTCCTGTTTAGGCTCCTTTGCCGAATCCTTCTCTTTTCCCCACCTTTTACACTGGAGAGCACCATTCCTTGGTCTTTACCTCTTTCTCACTTGGTGATTCCATCTATGCTTGTGATGTTAAATGTCGTCTATGAAAGTGAAAGTTGCTCAGTCATATCTGACACTTTGCGCCCATGGAATTCTGTATGGTCAATGGAATTCTCCAGGCCGTAATACTGGAGTTGGTAGCCTTTCCCTTCTCCAGGGATATGTCAACTAAATGAAGACAATTCCCATATTTTCCAACCCAGACTTCTCCTGTTAACTTCTAACCCTATACATCTATCTGAATTCAACATCCTAGTGGAGAGGTTGAATAGATAGCAAAACTTGACATTTGCAAAACTGAATTCAAAGTCTTCAAATCTGCTCTGCTGTTGTTCGGTCACCAAGTCATGTCTGAGTCTTTGCATCCCAATGGACTGCAGCACACTAGACCTCTCTGTCCTCCACTATCTCCCAGAGTTTGCTCAAATTCATGTCCATTGAGTCAGTGATGCCATCCAACCATCTTATCCTCTGTTCCCTCTTCTCCTCCTGCCCTCAGTCTTTCCTAGCATCAGGGTCTTTCCCACATCAGGTGGCCAAAGTATTAGAGCTTCGGCTGCAGTGAATATTCAGGGTTGACTGGTTGATCTCCTTGCAGTCCAAGGGACTCTCAAGAGTCTTCTCCAGCAGCACGATTTGAATGCATCAATTAATTCTTCAGTGTTCAGCCTTCTTTATGGTCCAACTCTCACATCAAGACAGGACTACTGGAGAAACCATAGCTTTGACTAGACAGACCTTTGTCAGCAAAGTGATGGTTTGCTTCTTAATACACTGTCTAGGTTTGTCATAGCTTTTCTTCCAAGGAGCAAGCATCTTTTAATTTCATGGCTACAGTCACCATCCACAGTGATTTTGCCTCTGTTTCCACTTTTTCTCCATCTATTTGGCATGAAGTGGTGGGACCAGATGCCATGATCTTAGTTTTTTGAATGTTGAGTTTCAAGCCAGCTTTTTCACTCTCCTCTTTCACCCTCATCAAGAGGCTCTTTAGTTCTTCTTCACTTTTTGCCATTAGAGTGGTATTATCTGCATATCTGAGGTTGTTAATATTTCTCCTGGCAGTCTTGATTCCAGTTTGTGATTCATCCAGCCTGGTATTTCATATGATGTACTCTGTATAGAAGTTAAATAACCAAGGTAAGAATATACAGCCTTGTTATACTCTTTTCCCAATTTTGAACCCTCAGTTGTTCCATGTCTGCTTCTAACTGTTGCTTCTTGGACCTGCATACAGGTTTCTCAGAAGACAGGTAAGGTGGTCTGGTATTCCCATCTCTTGAAGAATTTTCCACAGTTCATTGTGATCCATACAGTCAAAGGCTTTAGCCTAGTCAATGAAGCAGAAATAGATGTTTTTCTGGAATTCCCTTGCTTTCTCTGTGATCCAACAAATGTTGGTAATTTGGTCTCTGGTTCCTCTGTCTTTTCTAAACCCAACTTGTACATCTGGAAGTTCTTGGTTCATGTACTGCTGAAGCCTAGCTTGAAGGATTTTGAGCATAGCCTTGCCAGCATGTGAAATGAGCTCAATTGTACGGTAGTTTAAACATTCTTTGTCATTGCCCTTCTTTGGGATTGAAATGAAAACGTATTCAGTCCTGTGGCCACTGGCAGGTTTTCCAGATTTGCTGATTTATTGAGTGCTGCACTTGAACAGCATCATCAAATCTGCTCCATTTTCCCTCATTTCAATAAGTAGCATTTCTGTCCTTTCAGCTGCACAGACCAAAAATGTTAGCAGCTTCCTTGGCACCATGTATCTTTGCTACCCACATTCTTCATCAAGAGATCCCTACTACTTTCAAATTGCATACAGAATCCATTTCTCACTAGCTCCACTGCTATAACCATGGACCAAGCTACAGTCATCTCTTGCTTGGGTTATTATAAAAGCATTCTAGATAGTCTCCCTGCTTCTGCTCTTGTTGCCCTGTAGTCTTTTCTCATCAAAGCAGCCAAAACGGCTTCACATTGCTCTTAGAGTAAAAGCTAAAGATCTTTAAGGTCCTAAAGGGTCTGGCTCCGCCCCTTCTCCACTGTGTTTTCATCTCTTTATCATTTTCCTTATCACAGTGGTCTTTTTGTTGCAGTTTAGGACAGATCCTCTGGAGAAGGAAATAGCAGCCCACTCCAGTATTCTTGCCTGGAAAATTCCCTGGACTGAGGAGCCTGGTAGCCTACAATCCATGCGGTTGCAGAGAGTTGGACACGACTGAGCGACCTCACTTTCAGGCAAGCTCCTGCCCCTGGACTTTTACAGACTGTTCTCCTCCCAGATATACTCTTTCATATAACACCTGTCTTGACACTGCTGTTTAAAATTGCAGTCCTCCCCCTAGCACTTCCCAATATCTTTATTTATTTTTCCATAGTATTTTACACTTTTTAAATTACTTCATCATTCTAATATTATATTCTAAATGATTTATTATATATATAAGCAAATTGTACATTGTCTCTCTCCTACTAGAACATAAATTATAATGAGAACAGCAACTCTTTTATCTGTCTTGTTCACTGCTGAATTTTCAGTACCTCAGAAACAATTTGGTACATGTTAGGCATTATATGTTTTATGGAAGAAAGGAAGGAAGGAATTGAATATAAACAAAAACAATGTCTTTGGTTTTACCTTCCTAAACTATGGTCAGGATCTAATGAAAGAATGGCTGACAGCCCTTGGTAAATCATGGAGCAACAATCAAATTAAGATATTAACATCAATAGTATGCCTTGAAGCCTTTTTGAACTTTTTCTATATGTGGTCATTAAATAAGGACTGGTCTTATGAAATCATACCTCCATTCAGTCAAACTCTCAAGATTAAATTTTCCTACATAAGTTCATTTGATTATTGATGTTCATTTATGTTTCTTTTCAACTCTTAATACAGCTCTTATGCTCTAGCATAGTCCTACTTAAATTGTGTGGTTTCTGCATATCCTTTGTGTATGTGTGATGCTAGCCATCTGTTGTGTCCATGTGTGTACACATGCATGAAGTACATATGTATGCTACATGTGCTCTTCAACTTGACTCTCTCTGCGCCATCATTAGTCAGATCAGTAATGATGAAGTTTCTTTTATGAGGAATCAGCCAGAGGGTTTCCCAAGTTGCTCAGTGGTAAAGAATCCGCCTGCAATGCAGCAGATACAGGTTTGATCCCTGGGTTGAGAAGATCCCCTGGAAAAGGAGATAGTAACCCACTCCAGTATTGTTGCCTGGAGAATTCCATGGACAGGGGAGCCTGGTAGGCTACAGTTCATGGGATCGCAGAAGAGTCAGACATGACTTAACTAAACAACAGCTATAGCAAAGACCAGCCGGAAGCTCCAGACAAGCCAGTTAATGAGGGTGAATGTAGGGCAGGGCCAGCCATAGATATTGTAGACGGGATGACAGGCATTACATTTGGGGCTTGTTCTCTGTTCATTTTGAGAGGCTTGAAAATTGAAGCACAGTGGCAGCTTGTTCTTCCTGGGTCCCTTGCTACTCTCACTGCCATTGGCCAGGTAAAGGACCTGGTAAATGTCACAGAGAGGCAGGGAAATGGATTAAAAGGCATCTTTTTCCAGAGCATTTTGGAAAATCGAGCTTTTATTTTTAGTCCTCAGAAGAAAATACAGATTATACTGTTTCTACAGGTTATGGGGTTTCGACTGAAAGATAATTCGCCAAGTGATAGAATAATTGTCATAGAAGAAAGATATAACCTTAGAACCTCTCTTCTATCAGCCAAAGAGCAGAAGTACTTGATGACGTGACACTGCACTGTCTTGCTCTCTCTCCAGGGGATTTGGTTACCTGCATATGTTAGTACCAGCCTGCTTTTGTGAGGCTGTGCTTATGCTGGAAGTGATCGCTGCCTCCAAGATAGATTTAGTCAATTTGGCTGGTTGGACAGGCATCTTCTCTGGGTCTCCCCACTTCATGTGTTTTCCTACAGAAACCATGCTCTTTCAAAGAGAACTGCCTTCCCAGACACAGGGGTACGTGTGTGTGTGTGTGTGTTTTAATGTCTTTCTCTCTCAGCTCTCATATTCCTGCATAAATCCAAAAGATTTTTTTAGAGTATCGTGAAACACCATTGGGCTCAAGCTCCAGAATTAGGAGTGGTTCAGAGAAGGTTTTCAAAGTATTAATTAGAATAAAATTTCAGTGGATTTGGATTTAAAACAGACCTTGATTCGAATTTTTCTTCACCTACAAAATGTGATCTCATAGATTGTTTTGAGTATTGAGTGAGGTAATATATTGTTTTGAGTACTGAGTAAGGTAATATATGTAAAAAATAATAGATATACTATTCAGGCCTATGATAAATGGAAGGTTGTTGCTGATGGTAGGGATAGTACCTTATGATTATGGTGACATTTTATTGCTGAAAATTGCAGCAGCTACAATCAGAGGGAACTAGAGTTTAAAGTGCTAAATTGGGGGCTTCCCTGGTGGCTCAGTGGTAAAGAATATGCCTGCTAATGCAGGAGGCATGGGTGTGATCTCTGATCCAGGAAGATCCCATGCGCCACAGAGCAACTAAGCCTGTGCACCACAACTATTGAGCCTGTGCTCAAGAGCCCAGAAGCTGCAACCACTGAAGCCCACGAACTCTAGAGCCTGTGCTTGGCAACAAGACAAAGCCACTGAAATGAGAAGCCTGTGCACTGCAACTGGAGAGTAGTCCCTGGTCTCTGCAAGTAGAGAAAATTCTGTGCAGCGACAACCAAAAAGAAATACATGAACAAAATGTTTTTTTTTTTTTTAATGCTGGATTAGATGGTAGCAGCTGATGATCCCTGACTGCCGACCACTGTGCCTTATTACAGAGTGGGGAACAATGAATTATCTTGACTATCTAGGTTAAAGCTATGTTTGTCATACATCTAATACAAGGATAAAGGGGTAATTACATCTATGAAGTTTTATGTAATTTGTATATTTAAGCATGTTGAAGGAAATTGTGGGAAGATGCTCTATCTCTATCATCCTCCACAGCAATGGGGGTGGGGAACGGGGAGAAATTCTGCAGGGCCAGGCTTTGAGCTTTGCTGAGTCTGGAGTTTGGGTATTGAGGAGAAAGGGGAAAGAAAAGTTGTAAATTAAATAAGGAGAGGGTCTCCAGAGAGTCTTCAGGAAAGAGATATACATTTGAAAGTGAGAAATTTACATTAAGCCAAGGATCACAGGACTATGTCCTTACTAGTGAAGTCAAAGTCACTCAATCATGTCCGACTCTTTGTGACCCCATGGATTATACAGTCCATGGAATTCTCCAGGCCAGAATACTGGAGTGGGTAGCCTTTCCCTTCTCCAGGGGATCTTCCCAACCCAGGGATCAAACCCAGGTCTCCCGCATTGCAGGCAGATTCTTTACCAGCTGAGCCTCAAGGGAAGCCCATGTTCTTACTAGGTAAGGTAGATAGCAAATTCCTGGAGAAAAAGAATAGGAAAAGAAAAATAGCGTTTTCAAGGTGATGTCTCTGGGAGTAGCTTACCTCTGACACTGAAGAAGGAAGTGCAACATAATTTCTTTTTTCTTTTTTTAGTGTTAAAAAACTAAATATTTATTGGGCTTCCTGATAGCTCAGTTGGTAAAGAATCCACCTGCAATGCAAGAGACCCTGGTTTGATTCCTGGGCTAGGAAGATCCGCTGGAGAAGGGATAGGCTACCCACTCTAGTATTCTTGGGCTTCCCTTGTGGCTCAGCTGGTAAAGAATCTGCTGGCAATGCAGGAGGCCTGGGTTTGATCCCTGGGTTGGGAAGATCCCTTGGAGAAGGTCAAGACTACCCACTCCAGTAGTCTGGCCTGGAGAATTCCATTCACTGTATAGTCCATGGGGTTGCAAAGAGTCGGACACGGCTGAGCAACTTTCAGTTCACTTCACTTCAAACATGTATTGGCTTTACACAATGGCAGTTTTATAGGCAGTGAGTTGGGTTTTTAAAATTTATTTTAATTGGAGGATAATTACAATTCTGTGATGGTTTTTGCCATACATCTACCTGAATCAGCCATGTGTATACATGTGTCCCCCCATTTTGAACCCCTCTCCCACCTCCCTCCTCACCCTATCCCTCTGGGTTGTTCCAGGGCAGGGGCCTTAGGTGCCCTGCTGCATGCATCAAATTTGGAAGTGCAACATAATTTCACAGTCCAGTTCCAAACCCTAGTCTTCATTCTGTCAAACTGTGTACATATGATCACCAACTAGGAAAAAGTTGCAAGGAAAAACAGAAGACATACACCAAATGTTAAATAACCTCTTCTCTAATTGGTAGAATCAGGGGGATTTTAATGTTCTTTTAAAATTCTTTGTAGTCATCTCTACATTTTACATTAAATGTGTTATCTCTATAATAAAATTTTCATTTTTTAAATATTTCAGAAGGTCTGTTTTCACTCATCCATCCAGATGGAGCCACTGTGTTAATAGTTGCTATTATTTTATAAGCACTCACTTACATGCCTGTGGTTTGCACAAGCAGTTTTATCAGTATTTTGTCATTTAATTCTCTCAATAAGTCCATGAAGTAGAGTGTTATTCCAATTTAAAAGACGATATCACTGGGATACAGAGAGATCAAATAACTTATTTTAGGGCATGTAGCTAGCAGATGGTGGTACCAGAAAGTGAATCTAGGAAGTTTGACAGCAGAGATTCCTACGCATATTTCTACTGTGTTACAGTGTCCTGGTCTCTACACACCCTCAGACAAAGGAGGTGCTCTGTCTTGGGTCTACTTTAAGGTGTATCACACACAAGTTCTGTTTGGTGGCTTCTAGACTATTTTTTAAAAACAATGTAAATAGGCATTCAGATACTGTTATAAGAAATTTTTGTTGTTGTTGTTTTTCTTAAAATTCTTATGAAAAGGCAACTCTTTTATTAAGAAGATAAACTGGAGAATTGAATTCAAATATACACATAAAGATTTGTTTTTGACAAATGTGAGTAATACTGCAAAATCTTGTGTTATGTCACTAATGTAGCTCTTTTGCTTTTTAAACCTCTGTCTCATGGAGCTAGGTTTTTAGTCCCTATGCTTGGGTGTTTTTAGAAATACTTGCAAAGTAGTAGGAAATGACATTTTTTTCTTTAGTGCAAAAGCGTGTAGGAAAGATACTGATTGGGAATCAAGCAAGTGGTTGGTTTAGTCGCTAAGTCGTGTCCGACTCTTATGACCCCATGGACTGTATAGCCCACCAGGCTCCTCTGTACGATTTTCCAGGTGAGAATACTGGAATGGGTTGCCATTTCCTTTTCCAGGGGATCTTCCTGACCTGGGGATAGAACCCTGGTCTGCACTGTAGGCAGATTCTTTACGGACTGAGCTACCAGGGAAGCCTCTGTCAAGAGCATCACTTTCATGTAGAATTTCCTTCCGTAATTTCTCTAGCGAAGAGAAATTTTTAGGTTTGAAAAATGCCTCATACAGTACAGGCCAGTAGATGATGTGGATGTCCTTGAGTCCCTTGCTCATTCCCCTCTGATCTTATTCCCCTTCCTAAGGTCCTGCTACTAGTAACAAAGAACTCACAGTCTCCAGAAGCAGCCAGTTTTAGGACCACTGTTGTTAACTTTTCCTGATGTTGCATGGGAATTAGTCTTCTGGTGGCTTCTTGTTTATCCTACAAGTGATTGAAAGAGCCACTTCAATAGACAGAAACAAGTCTTAATCTACTTCCGTTGTGTGTGATGGCAGAAGTATGCCCTCGGTAATCCTTACATTATTGAGGGTACTACTTTATGTAGTACTTTCATTTTTAAAAAGTGCTTTCTGTGTACTACATTGTATTTTGTCTTTCCCTCTTATCTGAGAGGGAGATAGTTTACACACTCACACACACATGCAAAACCTTTGTTATTCCCATTTTACAGACAAAAAAACTTAGGTTAAATAACTTCAAAATCATCCAACTAGAAAGTGACTGCATTGGCATTTAGAACTCAAGTTTCCAAAGGATAAATGTCTGGGCTTTAGATCTTTGCTCTTTTTCACTGTATTACGCTGACTGTCGGGTCAAATGGATTATCTGTGGTAAAGAGTAGATAAAGTTACAGAACTTGTTTTGGAGCTGGAATCAGTCTTGCAGGCTTTGGTTTTGTTTCTGGTTGCTTTTTGTGGTCTACCAGATGTCACTAGCTTGAAAGGATAAATTTGACTCGTTTTCCCCAAAAGGCTTGCAGACAGTGATGCCCAATTGATCCTTTAATTTAAAAAGAACTGGTTGGTATCTTTATGAGTATATGGATGAAATACTGCTCCACACTACTATGCCTCTAGTTGGAGATGATTCCACTCTAGGGATTCTAGTTTACCTGCTTTTAAGACGTAGTATAAAACCCAGTTCTTTCCTTTGCCTGGCCAGTTCTGATGGAGCTTGGTGCTGAAACAAGAGAATATGGTCTTTTCCTCAAAGGATTAGGGAGAGTAGCTAGGTTTAAGGATACATAATCCTGTCTTCAAATAGACAGGATTTTTGCTCAGTTTAGTTCAGTCACTCAGTCATGGCAAACTCTTTTTGAACCCATGGACTGCTGCACGCCAGGCTTCCCTGTCCATCACCAACTCTCAGAGCTTACACAAACTCATGTCCGTAGAGTCGGTAATGCCATCCAGCCATCTCATCCTCTGTTGTCCCCTTAGCCTCCTGCCCTCAATCTTTCCCAGCATCAGGGTCTTTTCCAATGAGTCAGTTCTTTGCATCAGGTGGCCAAAGTATTGGAGTTTAAGCTTCAGCATCAGTCCTTCCAATGAATATTCAGGACTGATTTCCTTTAGGATTGACTGGTTTGATCTCCTTGCAGTCCAAGAGACTCTCAAAGTCTTCTCCAACACCATAGTTCAAAAGCATCAATTCTTCGGTGCTCAGCTTTCTTTATAGTCCAACTCTCACATCCATACATGACCAGTGGAAAAACCATACTTTGACTAGATGGACCTTTGTTGGCAAAGTAATGTCTCTGCTTTTTAATATATTATCTAGGTTGGTCATTGCTTTTCTTCCAAGGAGCTAGCGTCTTTTAATTTCATGGCTCCAGTCACCATCTGCAGTGGTCTTCGAGGCCAAGAAAATAAAGTCTGCCACTGTCTCCATTGTTTCCCCGTCTATTTCCCATGAAGTGGTGGGACTGGATGCCATGATCTTAGTTTTCTGAATGTTGAGTTTTAAGCCAACTTTTTCACTCTCTTCTTTCACTTTCATCAAGAGGCTTTTCAGTTCCTCTTCACTTTCTGCCCTAAGGGTGATGCCATCTGTGTATCTGAGGTTATTGGTATTTCTCCTGGCAATCTTGATTCCAGCTTATGCTTCATCCAGCCTAGCATTTCACAAGGAGTACGTCAAGGCTGTATATTGTCACCCTGCTTATTTAACTTTTATGCAGAGTACATCATGAGAAACACTGGGCTGGAAGAAGCACAAGCTGGAATCAGGATTGCCAGAAGAAATATCAATAACCTCAGATATGCAGATGACACCACCCTTATGGCAGAAAGTGAAGAAGAACTAAAGAGCCTCTTGATGAAAGTGAAAGAGAATGAAAAAGTTGGGGTAAAGCTCAACATTCAGAAAACTAAGGTAATGGCATCCAATCCCATCACTTCATGGCAAATAGATAGGGAAACAGTGGCTGACTTTGTTTTTGGGCTCCAAAATCACTGCAGATGGTGACTGCAGCCATGAAATTAAAAGACACTCCTTGGAAGGAAAGTTACGACCAACCTAGATAGCATATTAAAAAGCAGAGACATTACTTTGCCAACAAAGGTCCATCTAGTCAAGGCTATGGTTTTTCCAGTGGTTATGTATGGATGTGAGAGTTGGACTATAAAGAAAGCTGAGCACTGAAGAATTGATGCTTTTGACCTGTGGTGTTGGAGAAGACTCTTGAGAATCCCTTGGACTGCAAGGAGATCCAACCAGTCCATCCTAAAAGAGATCAGTCCCGAGTGTTCATTGGAAGGACTGATGTTGAACCTGAAACTCCAATACTTTGGCCACCTGATGTGAAGAGCTGACTTATTTGAAAAGACCCTGATGCTGGGAAAGATTGAGGGCGGGAGGAGAAGGGGACGACAGAGGATGAGATGGTTGGATGGCATCACTGACTCAATGGACATGAATTTAGTAAACTCCTGGAGTTGGTGATGGACAGGGAGGCCTGGGGTACTACGGTTCATGGGGTCGCAAAGAGTCAGATACAACTGAGTGACTGAACTGAACTGAACTGAACTCTGCATTTAAGTTAAATAAGGAGGGTGACAATATACAGCCTTGATGTACTCCTTTCCCAATTTGGAGCCAGTCTGTTGTTCCATGTCTAGTTCTAACTGTTGCTTCTTGACCTTCATACAGATTTTTCAGGAGGCAGGTGAGGTGGTCTGTTATTCCCATCTCTTTAAAAATTTTCCACAGTTTGTTGTGATATACACATTCAAAGGCTTTGGTGTAGTCAATAAAGCAACAGTAGATGTTTTTCTGGAATTTTCTTGCGTTTTTGATGATCCACTGGATGTTGGCAGTTTGAACTCTGGTTCCTCTGCCTTTTCTGAATCCAGCTTGAAGATCTGGAAATTCACAGTTCACGTACTGTTGCAGCCTGGCTAGGAGAATTTTGGCTGAATTCTTATTTTGCTAGCATGTGAGATGAGTGCAGTTGTGCGGTACTTTGAACATTCTTTGGCATTGTCCTTCTTTTGGGATTGGAATGAAAACTGACCTTTTCCAGTCCTCTGGCCATTGCTGAGTTTTCCAAATTTGCCAGCATATTGAGTGCAGCACTTTCACAGCATCATCTTTTAGGATTTGAAATAGCTCAACTGGCATTCCATCACCTCCACTAGCTTTGTTTGCAGTGATGCTTCCTGAGGCCCACTTGACTTCGCATTCCAGGGTGTCTGGTGCTAGACGAGTGATCACACCATCATGGTTATCTGGGTCATGAAGATATTTTTTTGTATAGTTCTTCTGTGTATGCTGGCCACTTTTTGCTAGATATTGTTAATAAGTCAAATTTAGCTGATAGATGGAAAAGGTCAAGAAAAACCAAAGGCCTTTATTTTTTAATACATCCTAAACTCCAAATGCCACAAATACAGTTTAAGTAAACATCAAGGCCCAAAACTTCAATCCCTAAAGGAACAGAAATAAATCAGAGTTCCCTGAATTCTCTTTCCCATCAGCCTTACCTGTCCACACTTCAGAGCCTTCTGAATTCTCAGACTTCACGCTAATAGCTGACTCCGGTTACACTCATCCAAAGCTTTCCATTTTCATCTGTTTAAATCCCTATAAGGCAACTGCCATCAGAAGGCTAGGTATTGTGAGCTCACAAGGTCTGTGGGGGAGGGAGGAGCTGGCCTATGGGGACTCTCTAGGAGCTGGGCACTCAGCTTCAAACAAATCTGCATCACACTGGGGATTTCCACCCCTTTTTCTATGTCAGTGATCACCATTTGTCCCCAGGGCCTGGGGTTACAGGTCCTGGTGAGCCATTCTCATTTATCTTCTTTTTGTTTTTGATCTGCATTCTGCCTTAACCATCGACAATTATCATTTATTCTGTACCTTTTAGTTTGGTGGTGAATGCTGAGGCTTTGCTAGCCTTTCAGTTCTGTCATTCAGGCTTTTTCTAAAGAAGAGGATCTCAAACATCAATTCCGTGATCTATCTCTGGCTAAAGTAGTTAGAGCTGGAGGGGGTCTCTGAGTCCAGATGTCTCCTTGAATTTTTTTTGGTGTCAGGAAAGAGTGGGAAAAGCATAATTTTCCAGTGGTTTTGAATCTCTCCCTCTCATCTCTTAAACCTCTTTGAGGATCTGTCCTCAGAAAAATGCAGTTTTAGAGATTTACAGACTTCCTGATGCCCATGAATGTACCACCTTCAAGTTAGGAACCCTGTCTGCACCGGTGTCCTTCTAGAGTCTTACATGTTCTGATCTAACATGAAGGAATAAGTAGTGAATATGGCTTTTGAGAAGCAGTAAGCTGATTTCCTCTCACTTTCCCATTATTTCCATGAGCATTTTTAACTTCATTTTTGAAATTCTGGGAGCTCTTTGTACTCTGGCATTTTTTAGTGTAGTGTTTAGTCTCAGTCCTGTTTGACTCTTTGTGACCCCATGTACTATAGCCTCCCAGGCTCCTCTGTCCATGGAATTTTCCAGGCAAGCATACTGGAGAGGGTAGCCATTCTCTTCTCCAGGTAATCTTCCTGACCCAGGGATTGAACCCAGGTCTCCTGAATTGCAGGCAGATTTTTTCACCCTTTATCTGAACCGCTATGGGAGAGAGAATTGATTTCCAATTTGTTATTGTATATTTTTAAGAACTTCAATACCAACACTGTTTCATAACCTTTTTAGGGGAAATGAAGCTCTGAAATTTCTCCATCCTTTGCACGTGGCAGTAAGGTGACCTCTAGTAGACTTCTGTGGTAGTTTCTGGGACATCCTGGAATAAGGGGCCATCATTGTTCCCGGAGGGACAGACCACTGAAATTAGAGCAACTATTGAGCTACCTAGTGCTTGAAGTTCAGTTGGATGTACAGTCATCTTCAAGGCCAAGGCTGGGGCAGGTGAGGGAGGTACATTTGAATGAACCAAGTTTCATCACTGGTTAAAAGGGACTTCAAGAGACCTTGAGTCCCTTGGAAGAAACATTTCTCTAAAGGACCAAAGATTAGGTTATGACCAACCCACTGGATTGATTTTAGAAGGCAAAAAAAAGCTTTCTCTTTGAAATAATAAACAGGGAGAGGGATTTAAAGTCATAATGGGCTTTGTAGACAAACAGAGGGAGTAAGTATTCCACATGTTATGTTCTATTTTGAGTGGTGGGACATGTTGGTAGGAGGAAGAGAAGGAAACAAACATTTTAAAAGTTCCAACTCAAGGCTAAATAGTTTCTCAGTTTCCCAGTCTCTGTCTCTCTCACCCTCAGTCTGTACCTTTCATCCATCCTTACTCAACCACCGCAATGAGGCCCACTTTGTTCACAGTCAGTGCCCAGGGTCCAGTCTGGCCCCTTTAGGGTCATGCTTTAGATCATGTTGCCTGCCCACTGGACCTGCTTGACCCTGATTATCTGCTTTGCTTTTTGAAACTCCTTAAGAGTATCTACTGGACAGACTTCTCAAGATATGCTCACTTTAGCTTGCTCTGGGGAGGTTATGCTGCCTCAGCTCTGTTCACAAGGACCCAAACCCTGGCAGCAGCTGACCCATTCACAGTGGGGAACAGCTGGTCTGGACATTTGGTTTGAGCCTTCTGTCTATTAATAATCTCCCCTGCCTTTGCCGCATCTAACCTGGTGTTTAGTCTTGAACCTGTGAGCCTGTTTCTCAAGCCGCAGTCTCCTGGGCTTAGTCCCGTGTTAAACACCTAGATCTCATCTAACTCGGCAGGGCTCAGGCTTCTTTAGCTAGGGCTGACCTTATGGAGCCCTGTATAGTGGGGTATATATTGTGTCTCCAGTCTGAAATGATCGTAGGTGTGCATGTGTGGTCAGTTGCTCAGTCATGTCTGACTCTTTGCGACCCCATGGATTGGAGCCTGTCAGGCTCCTCTGTCCATGGGATTTTTCAGGCAAGAATACTGGAGTAGGTTGCCAGTTCCTCCTCCTGGAATCTTCCTAACCCAGGGATTGAACCTGCCTGTCCTGCATTGCAGGTGGATTTTTTTTTTTTTTTAACCACTGAGCCACCTGGAATACAAAAACTTAATATATACTAAGTTTAGATTGTCTTGATTAGCATTTTAAAATACTATTAAACCAAACTCTTAATCATATGTTTAAATCTGAATGCCTTTTTCTAATGTTTAACATAAAAACCATAGAGATTTATTCCTAACATATGGAACATTTGAAAAGTCTAAATAATGGGTTAAAAATAACAAGAGATAAAAGTTACATGTGAATTTCCTGTCGTGCTAAATTATTACAAACATTTGCCTGTTTGGTTCAGAATTATTAATTCATCTCTTATGTTTCCAGCTGCAGCAAGAACCTTCCAGAGAACTACGTTTATAGCTGTAGTCATTCATGATCTTAACAATAAGGATCAATGATCCTGTTCAGTAAATGACAGGTCAGAGGGTATTAATAAATGGGCTCTGAAGCTGGCATCCAAGAGGAGTTCAGAGATTAGTGGGTATGAATGGTTTAATGAAAGTCGACATATCACAGAATACTTCAAGTCCAGCTGGTGGTATAAGAATCCATCTAGGAGTTAAGCTCATCAGGTTTGCCATGATTGAATGAATCTATAAAGTATAGGATTCTGTGTTCTTCTAGCATGAAAAAAATTAATTTTCGAAACAGTGTATGAACCTACTTATAAGGTAAACTGAGACTATTTTTTTGAGTGCCAAGGCGATTTCTAATTTCCCATCGAAAAAGGGGAAAAGTCATAAGAGTGGAAAAGCAGTATCTACCTCTTTATATTGAAGATTTGAAGCCCTTGACTTTTCCCATGGAAGTCCTTTCCTTAGTGCAGTTAGCCATAAGGGGGTGCTCTGGGATAATACTGTTCAGCAAAGCCTCGTCTTTTCTACTTGGTGACCTGAAAAAAAGTGAATGTGTAGGTTTGTGAGAAAGCATTAGCGAGATCTAGATTCACTAGCCTTTGAAAGGTGTCAGTTTAAATTAGAACAGTGAAAAGATAGTAAAAACTGTTTAAGATAACCAGTGTCCCTTTGTGTGTACCCTTGCTTCTTTTTTAAAGAAATAACAATCGCAGTAAGCCAAAATTGCACTCAAATTCTGCTGGCTTGGGAACTAAAGCCTGATCTTGAGAACTAGTCTTTCCTCTTTTCTTTTGGTTCTTTTTTGTGGCATTATTTTCACTATGTCTCTGGCCAGTGCTGTGGGGACGCAATATAGTTGAAACTACTTTCTTCTGAAGTTCTGTCAGTGTTTCTGTAACCTCTTATGTTAACTTCTGCAACATTTATTGACCAGCTCTGAGGTTCTGTTCTTGCCTTCCTGAGTGTGGGAGGTGACACAGTGAGGAGGAAACTTGACTCTGTTCTTATAGCCTGGAAGGGAAAATGAGAGGCAATCATAGTAGCTCTTCCAAGCACAGAATGCTGTGAAGGACAACTTACTAGTCAGGGTCACTAGCAGGACCCTCAGGATGATGGCTACAACATCTGATGGCCAGAACAGGGGATCTTCATTGTTTTGGTCAAAAGAACTCATTAGGTTCTACCACAGGATGTCTGAAGGTGCTGGCTCCTTATGGCCTGGGTGGCAAATAGCCCTGGGATATAACAGAGGGATAGAGAGAAATGTTATACCTTTGCTTATAAAAGAGTAATTCTCTCTATATATTCCCTAAACCCATCTCCTCAGGCGTAGCTTGGTAAGGCTTCTTTAGTCATCTCTGTATAGAAGAGGGAAATGTATATAGAGGCTGAGGGTTTATCTAGTATACTTTGGGAAGCTTTTTTAAATTGGAGAGTAATTACTTTACAATGTATAGTTTCTGCTGTACAGCCAAATGAATCAGCCACATGTATGCGTATATTCCCTCTTCCTTGGATTTCTTTCCCACTTAGGTCACCACAGAACATTGAGTAGAGTTCCTTATGCTGTATAGTCAGTTCTCATTAGTTATCTATTTTATACATAGTGATGTGTATATGCCAACCCAACTTGGGGACTTTTTAGAATAATATCTATTCATCACTTTTTAGTGTCCTCTTTGAGCATGGCATTCATTAAAGAAAAAGATATGTCAGTATCAACATCTACATTTTAAAAATACATTTTTCTTAAATATATGTTGGGTTCCACTTCCAAGATTTGGTTACCTTTATGCTTTTTCTTTTTCCTAGAGGTGATATAGAGAATGAGAGAAAGAAAGAGTTCTAGGTAAAGGGAGATGGATATAAACTTTTTTTCTTCCTTAATTTTAAAAATTTAAAATAGTATTTTCCTTGTTCTTTCCACTTGTGGGAAAAAAAAATCCTAACTGTTTTTAGATTCTTGATTGTAATAGAAAATCCTAAGGAAAAGGCTTTCTTTAAGAGTCTAGTATTAGAAATCCTAAGAGGCTATCAAATGTCAAAGAACTAAAACAAACAGAGAAAATGTTCTCTAAGTGTTTTTTCTAGCTGCTTTGCCATGTATTTACAATGGGAAATTATGCATTTTAAGATTTTAGAGTAAGCCATAGACTCCACGTGGCTGATAGTTTCCTCATACATTTTGTAGGCTGATCAAGCATCAAAAGGAGATGTGCAGTCACTAAACTGACTCCTGACCTGCACATACACTTTTTTTCCCATCAATCATTCTGCACAGGACAGATGCTCTGGGGACAGCTTTAGACCAAAAGAATGTCCAAGATGTGTGGGTGTGGATTTGGCCAAAGGTTTAGTTACTTGAATGTGGAGCTCAGATACCAGCTTGGTAACAGGCCACATTTTAATGAAAAATGCACATTCAGCATGGCATTGTGTTTTTCAAAGACGTAATTCCCAGCTATGGAGAACACAAGGGAGAAATCGGGGAATCATGTGGAGCTGCTTTAAAACAGAGTTCTTGTGTATTCTGGATTGTGGGGCAGGGCTTACTAGTAGCCCTTGGAAAATTAGATGATGGAATTTTACTAAGCATAATTGAGTTTTTTTGATCATCAGTCATAATTCTCCAAAAAGAAAAAACCCTGTATGATTGAATAAAGGAAAGACTTCAAAATTATAGTTGGCTGTGCTAGAAAAGGCGATCGGAGAAGGCGATGGCACCCCACTCCAGTACTCTTGCCTGGAAAATCCCATGGACCAAGGAGCCTGGTGGGCTGCAGTCCATGGGGTCACGAAGAGTCGGACACAACTGAGCAACTTCACTTTCACTTTTCACACTTCCATGCATTGGAGAAGGAAATGGCAATCCACTCCACTGTTCTTGCCTGGAGAATCCCAGGGACGGGGGAGCCTGGTGGGCTGCCATCTATAGCTTTGCACAGAGTCGGACACAACTGAAGTGACTTAGGAACAGCAGCAGCAGCAGCAGTGCTAGAAAAAAACTTTCTCAGAGGGGTATTCACATGCTAGGGACTGTGAATAAGCAGAGAAACAAAATTGTCCTTGTTCTATTTTTTTTTAAAAAGAAAAAAATAGTGAAGAAAATAGTGACCAAAAAATCTTTACTTTTATATAAAGAGTGAGATATAGAAGTCTCTTGGAAAGAGTTCTGTTGCCTCTCAAGAAGTGTGTATATGTTTTAAACCATTTGTGATCATCTAAGTACATAAGTAGCTTCCCAGATGCTCTGGTGATAAAGAACACACCTGCCAATGCAGGAAACGTAAGAGATGCAGGTTCGATCCCGGGGTTGGGAAGATACCTTGGAGGAGGAAATGGCAATTCACTCCAGTATTCTCTGGAGAATCCCATGGACAGAGGAACCTGGAGGACTACAGTCCATGCGGTCTCAAAGAGTCGGATGCTACTGAAGCGACTTAGCACACACACACACATAAGTGTATCAGTTCAGTTCAGTTCAGTTCAGTCGCTCAGTCGTGTCCGACTCTTTGCTACCCCATGAGTCGCAGCATGCCAGGCCTCCCTGTCCATCACCATCTCCCGGAGATCACTCAGACTCACGTCCATCGAGTCCGTGATGCCATCCAGCCATCTCATCCTCTGTCGTCCCCTTCTCCTCCTGCCCCCAATCCCTCCCAGCATCAGAGTTGTTTCCAGTGAGTCAGCTCTTTGCATCAGGTGGCCAAAGTACTGGAGTTTCAGCTTTAGCATCATTCCCTCCAAAGAAATCCCAGGGCTGATCTCCTTCAGAATGGACTGGTTGGATCTCCTTGCAGTCCAAGGGACTCAAGAGTCTTCTCCAACACCACAGTTGAAAAGCATCAGTTCTTCGGCGCTCAGTCTGCTTCACAGTCCAACTCTCACATCCATACATGACCACTGGAAAAACCATAGCCTTGACTAGACGGACCTTAGTCGGCAAAGTAATGTCTCTGCTTTTGAATATGCTGTCTAGGTTGGTCATAACTTTTCTTCCAAGGAGTAAGCGTCTTTTAATTTCATGGCTACAGTCACCATCTGCAATGATTCTGGATCCCCAAAAAAATAAAGTCTGACACTGTTTCCACTGTTTCCCCATCTATTTCCCATGAAGTGATGGGACTGGATGCCATGATCTTCGTTTTCTGAATGTTGAGCTTTAGGCCAACTTTTTCGCTCTCCTCTTTCACTTTCATCAAGAGGCTCTTAGCTCCTCTTCACTTTCTGCCATAAGGGTGGTGTCATCTGCACATCTGAGGTTATTGATATTTCTCCCGGCAATCTTGATTCCAGCTTGTGTTTCTTCCAGTCCAGCATGTCTCATGATGTACTCTGCATAGAAGTTAAATAAGCAGGGTGACACTATACAGCCTTGACGTACTCCTTTTCCTATTTGGAACCAGTCTGTTGTTCCATGTCCAGTTCTAACTGTTGCTTCCTGACCTGCATACAGATTTCTCAAGGGGCAGGTCAGGTGGTCTGGTATTCCCATCTCTTTCAGAATTACACAAAGGCTTTGGCATAGTCAATAAAGCAGAAATAGATGTTTTTCTGGAACTCTCTTGCTTTTTCCATGATCCAGTTGATGTTGGCAATTTGATCTCTGGTTCCTCTGCATTTTCTAAAACCAGCTTGAACGTCAGGGAGTTCACGGTTCACGTATTGCTGAAGCCTGGCTTGGAGAATTTTGAGCATTATTTTACTAGCATGTGAGATGAGTGCAATTGTGTGGTAGTCTGAATATTCTTTGGCATTGCCTTTCTTTGGAATAGGAATGAAAACTGACCTTTTCCAGTCCTGTGGCCACTGCTGAGTTTTCCAAATTTTCAGGTATATTGAGTGCAGCACTTTCACAGCATCATCTTTCAGAATTTGAAACAGCTCAATTGGAATTCCATCACCTCCACTAGCTTTGTTTGTAGTGATGCTTTCTAAGGCCCACTTGACTTCACATTCCAAGATGTCTGGTTCTAGATTAGTGATCACATCATCATGACTATCTGGGTCGTGAAGATCTTTTTTGTACAGTTCTTCCGTGTATTCTTGCCACCTCTTCTTAACATTTTCTGCTTCTGTTAGGTCCATACCATTTCTGTCCTTTCTTGAGCCCATCTTTGCATGAAATGTTCCCTTGGTATCTGTAATTTTCTTGAAGAGATCTCTAGTCTTTCCCAATCTGTTGTTTTCTGCTATTTCTTCGCATTGATTGCCGAAGAAGGCTTTCTTATCTCTTCTTGCTATTCTTTGGAACTCTGCATTTAGATGCCTATATCTTTCCTTTTCTCCTTTGCTTTTCACCTCTCTTCTCTTCACAGCTGTTTGTAAGGCCTCCCCAGACAGCCATTTTGCTTTTTTGCATTTCTTTTCCATGGGGATGGTCTTGATTCCTGTCTCCTGTACAATGTCACAAACCTCATTCCATAATTCATCAGGCACTCTATCTATCAGATCTAGGCCCTTAAATCTATTTCTCACTTCCACTGTATATCATAAGGGATTTGATTTAGGTCATACCTGAATGGTCTAGCAGTTTCCCCTACTTTCTTCAATTTAATAAGCAACATAATTGGGGTTATTTTTTAAGAATGAGAGAAATGTAGGAATAGTAGACTCAGTCACTTTAAATTTTTTTATCTATTTATTTTGGCCCCAACATGTGGCATATGGGATCTTACTTCTCTGTCCTGGGATTGAATCTGTGTCCTCTGCTGTGGAAGCATGCAGTCTTAACCAGTGGACCTCCAGGGATGTCCCAGTCACTTTTTAAATAGGAACAAAATGCCAGTGTTAAGAAATAAGCATTTAATTTTATTATTATGGCTAGTTATGCATGGCATTACAAACAGCGGTGTAAAATGGCTTGAAAAAAGGAAACAATTTAAGGAAGGTGTTATATGTGAAGTAAAGAAGGTGAGAGTTTTAGGCTGCTAGTCAGTTTTATATGATCAGGCCCTTCCTTCAGAAGAGCTAGGGTGCTCAGGGGATATGACATTAAGACATCAAGGAAGAATGAAGGAATCTTAGTGTTGTTTCATCCAAAGAAGGCAAGACTAGAAGAGTCAAGAGGATGAAGAAGGATCAGGCTTCTTCTGGAAGGACCCTCCAAGTTGAATTTTGTTTACTGAATGAAAAAAATACGTCACATTTTGGTTTAGTAGTGAGCTCTTCAAATAGTTGGCTATTGGGCAGTACGTTGTAGAGAAGATTTTGATATAAAGATGCCATACCAATAGGATCAAGCTTATGAGATAGAGATATAGCCTCAATTTTGCCAGAATCTTGACAGAAAAAAACCCTCAAAACTCAATTATTTGCAAAGATTGTGAAAATAAGCAAGAATTAAACATGCATAATCTTTAGGTATTTCAAAAAATATTCATTTTATGTATTTATTTGGCTGCAGCGAGTCCCACTTGTGGCATGCAGGATCTTCTACTCTACATTGTGGCATGTGGGATCTTTTTAGTTGCAGCATTTGGGATCTAGCTCCCTGATCAGGGATCAAACCCAGGCGCCCTGCATTGGGAGCACAGAGTTTTAGTCACTGGACTACCAGGGAAGTCCCAAAACCATTTGTTGTGAAATATTTTATTTACTTCTCAAGTGTTTGTTGAGTTGAATTAGGTTAAATGTTATAAGCCCATAAATATTTTATCCATTTTTTCATTCTTAATATAGTTGAGCCTGTTTTCTATACTATAAAATAGGCATGCTAGATCTCAGTTTTAGGTAGGAAATCCTATTTCCACATTTCAGTTCAGTTCAGTTCAGTCGCTCTCTCGTGTCCGACTCTTTGCAACCCCATGAATCGCAGCACGCCAGGCCTCCCTGTCCATCACCAACTCCCGGAGTTCACTCAGATTCACGTCCATCGAGTCAGTGATGCCATCCAGCCATCTCATCCTCTGTCGTCCCCTTCTCCTCCTGCCCCCAATCCCTCCCAGCATCAAAGTCTTTTCCACATTTAGCCTCTCTTAAATGATTACAAGTAACAATATAAAGAAAACTCTTTTGAGTTTTAACAACTATTGTAATAAATAGAACCCCTTCTTGTTACCTTCTCTGTAAGATGGAAACAGATGTCAAGGGCTAGAGGTTTCTTACACTTGGATTAAAAGAAAAGAAAAACAACTCAGAAGATACTCTTCTTGTTCTAGAAGATCAGTGCTAGAACAATTGGGTATCTCTATGGGAAAAAAAGAAATTGACTTCTACCTCACACCTAGACAAAAATCAGTACCAAGTAGATTTATGACTGAAATGTGAAAGTCAAGGCTATAAAGCTATTAGGAGAAATATAGGAGAATACCTTAAGCTTTAAATGACATTAGTAAAGTGAAAGTTGCTCAGTCATGTCCAACTGTTTGTGACTCCACGGACTACAGGATGCCAGGCATCCCTGTCCATCACCAATGGAGCTCCTGGAGCTTGCTCAAACTCAGGTGCATTGAGCTGGTGATGCCATCCAACCATCTTATCCTCGGTCGTCCCCTTCTCCTCTTGCCTTCAATGTTTCCCAGCATCAGGGTCTTTTCCAGTGAGTCAGTTCTTCGCATCAGGTGGCCAAAGTATTACAGCTTCAGCTTCAGCATCAGTCCTGAATTCTCCAGGCCAGAATACTGGAGTGGCCAGAATACCGTTTCCTTTTCCAGGGATCTTCCCAACCAGGGATCGAACCCAGGCCTCCCGCTTTGCAGATGGATTCTTTACCAACTGAACTACCAGGGAAGCCCCTAAATGACATTAAACAAGCAACAAAAGTCACTAGACATAATGGAAAAATGGACTACGTTACAATTTGTCAAGAGAAAACTTTAAAAAGACAGAAAAGACATGACACAAAATGGAAGATTTTTGCAACCTGTAGGACCAATCAAGTATTTATTAGTACCCAGAACAAAGAACTCCTTAAAAAAAAAAAGCAAGCCTATAGAAAAAGACCAAAACATGTAACGGACATTTCGCCATTTCACAATAAAGGATATCCAGATGGCTGGTGAAATTTATGAAAAAAGGTTAGCAACCTTCTTTCTAACCAGGGCTGTGCAGATTAGTGGGATACCTTTACACACCCAGCAGAGTTGCAGAAATTAGTACATCTGACAATATCAAGGGTTGGCCAGGATAAGAAGCAGCTGGAGCACTCATAGATTTCTAGTGGCAGTGTAAATGGGCACAACTGCTGTGGAAATTAATAGAGTGCGCCATCAGGTAAGGATACTCATGTCCTGTGGTATAAGAATTCCAGTCTGAGAGATATACTGTGTGCTTACATTCATCACAGTTCATGTTTAACAGTTTTCATAGCAGCTTTGTCTCTAGTAGTCCCCAAATTGAAACATCATAAATGTCTATTAGCTGTACAATGGAGAAATAAAAGGATATTTTAAACTGGAAAATTAGGCAGAAGTGAAATGAACAAATATAGCCATAAACAACAACGTGGAGCAAAAGAGAATACATGTAGTATGATTCAACTTCTATAAAATTCAAAAATAGCAAACTAAATTGTATTATTTAAGGATACATACGTGGGTGGTAAAACTAAAGGAAGCAAGGACATGACTGTGATAAAAAGTAAAGATAATGGTTAACTCTAGGGGGATGGGAGAGTAACAGAAGATCCATTCTCTAGCGTTAGCAAGTATAGATAATTTCTAGAAGGAACAAGGTATAGAAAGTTCATGAATTGAAAAGAAATTGTGTCTAAGAGAAGAGCTATCTATAATAAGGTATCATCTAGAGTTATCAGATCAAAATTCTGAAGTATCTTAGAAGATAAATTCACATCCAAATCTATCTTAACTTAGTATGGGCTTATTTTACCTGAAATCTTATGAGAGTAGATTACTGGTAAAGTTGTAGAATAGGCCAAAAATTTTCTTTGGCTCTTTGGCCATCTCATTTCTAAGTTATTTAATGAAGATGATAACTGCTCTCTTGACTTAAGGGATTAACTCTCCCAGGAATTTGTATTTTAAGAGATTTTTTTCCTAGAAGACTGAAAGGTTTTAAAGACTTCTAATAAAATCTCAGATAGTGGAATTTAAGCAACTTAAAAAAGAATATGGAGCAATTTTTCACAAGTGGACTCACTTTTAAGGTTTTATAAGTAACAATCAGCCTCTGCTTGCAGAAGGCCCAGCAAAGAAGAGAGCCCTGTGCAGTTGGTTTCTTTTGAAATTGGCAAAGATTTAAAGCACTTTACTTGAAGTTTTTGCTCTGTAAGAGGCGAAATCTCTACTAACTCAATGATTTGTAAATAGAGATAATGCATTTTGGTTGTTCATGAATGAGGTGGCTTTAGTTTTAGTTCAGTGAAATGAAATATAACCAGCCACCAAAGCATGAAACTTATATATCCTTCATAAAAGAAACTGAAAAATTATACTCCTGGCTACAGTGGAATGAATTTTTTTGATTTATAAAGTATAAATTATTAAGATCACTCATTTGGCAAAGTTAGAAAAGATACATTATTATGCATTAGTATAAGACTTCTATTGAATTTAAAATCCATTTTTAAAATAATTATCCCCAAGACTTGATCATCTCTTGAGATAGAAGCAATCATCAAAGAGTACTAAATACCTAACTGATCAAGTAGGTAATTTGTGGAGCTGTACTTGCAATGAACAAAAGAATTTAAATAAGTTGGACTATATTCTAACTGTTGAATACCCCAAATTTGTTGAGTGGCAATAATTGCTAATTCACCTCAAAATTTTCGGTGAAAATACTCCTGTATTGGTTTAAATGTTAATTCAATAATATAAACAGTTAAGTACAATTGACCCACAAACAGCAATGGGTTTGAACTGCACAGGTCCACTTATCTGTGGATTTTTTTCAATAGTGTTAATAATACAATATTACATGACTAAAAATTAGTTGACGCCAGTGTTGCTGAACCATGGATACAGAGGAACTCAGAATATTGAGGGCTTATTATAATTTATATGTGGCTTTTCTACTGCTTGGAGGGTTTGATGTTGAAGCGTCTACACACACTAACGCACACACAGTCTCGAGAATTTCATTAGTTTCCATTCTGAGTGGTCAGGGATACCTGTAATAGATTTCAAAATGGTTAAGGATCCTAATGCATCCTTGAGTGTTTCAGAGTAGCCAATCTAGTTGTCTTGGTTGATATTTTATTTTCTATGAAAATCTCACAGGTGCACAGGGATATATATATATATTCTCCCCCAGAATATTTCTTTAAATTTAATTTTTATTTTATATTAGAGTGTAGTTGATTTACAATGTTGGGTTAGTTTCAGGTGTGCAATGAAGTGATTAAGTTATACATAAATTTATTCTTTTTCAGATTCTTTTCCCATATAGCTTATTGCAGAATATTGAGTAGAGTTCCCTGTGCTATACAGTAAGTCCTTATTGATTATTTTACATATAGTAGTGTATATCTGTTAATCCCAAGCTCCAGTTTATCCCTCCCCAACCCTTTCCCCTTTGGTAACCATAAGTTTCTTTTCTATGTCAGGGAATCTCTTTCTGCTTTGTAAATAAGTTCATTTGTATCATTTTTTTAGATTCCACAAAAAAGTGATATCATAGGGTATTTGCAAGTCTTTACACTAACCATGAAAGATCAGAAAGAAATTCCATCTACCATTGCATAAAAAAGAGTAAAATACCTGACTTCCTTGGTAGTCCAGGGGTTAAGAATCCACCTGCCACTGCAGGGGCATGGGTTTGATCCCTGGTCTGGGAAGATTCCACATGCCACCTGGCAATGGATGTAGCCCATGTGCTACAACGACTGAAGCTCACACACTGTAGAGCCCATGCGCTGCAACAGGAGAAGCCACCGCAACGAGCAACCTGTGCACCATAACTATTGAGCAGCCCCTGCTCACCAAAACTAGAGAAAGCCTGCACACAGCAACAAAGACCTAATGCGGCCAAAAGAAAAAGCAAAAAGGAATAAGAATACCTACCTAAGGAGATCAGCCCTGGGATTTCTTTGGAAGGAATGATGCTAAAGCTGAAACTCCAGTACTTTGGCCACCTCATGCGAAGAGTTGACTCATTGGAAAAGACTCTGCTGCTGGGAGGGATTGGGGGCAGGGGGAGAAGGGGACGACAGAGGATGAGATTGCTGGATGGCATCACCGACTCGATGGATGTGAGTCTGAGTGAACTCCAGGAGTTGGTGATGGACAGGGAGGCCTGGCGTGCTGCAATTCATGGGGTCACAAAGAGTCGGACATGACTGAGCGACTGAACTGAACTGAACTGAAGGAGGCCAAAAACCTGTACTTTAAAAACTATAAGATGCTGATAAAAGAAGTTGAAGATGACACAAACAGATGGAAAGATACACCATGTTCTTGGATTGAAGAATCAATATTGTAAAAATGACAGTACTACTTAAGGCAATCTATAGATTCAATGCAGTTCCTATTAAATTCCCTGGAACATTTTAAAGGGAGAAAAATTGAAGACAAGCTAAAAGCTCATTATAGTGGGATGGCTGTATTATGGTACAGTGATAAAATGGGATACAATGATAAAATGAAAGAGCTAGATTTATAGTATAAATGTAAAAGGATTCCTGCTCCTGCAACATTACCTTCTTCCAGCCTGTGTCTGTGGCCTCATCAGGAGTTGCCTACAATCAGTTGAAGAGGAAGAGAAATCTTAGGTCTGGTTTATAGATGATTCTGTGCAACATGCAGGCACTGCTTGAAAATGGACAGCTATAGTACTACAACCCCTTTCTGCGACATCCCTAAAGGATGGTGGTAAAAGGAAATCCTCCCAGTGGGCAGAATGTCAAGTGGCACATCTGCTTGCTTATTTTTTTTTTTTTAATTGAAGGATAATTGCTTTACAGAATTTTGTTGTTTTCTGTCAAACCTCAGCATGAATCAGCCATAGGTTTACATATATCCTCTACTTTTTGACCCTCCCTCCCATCTCCCTCCCCATCCCACCCCTCTAGGTTGATACAGAGCCCGTTTGAGTTTCCTGAGCCATACAGAAAATTCCATTGGCTATCTATTTTACATATGGTAATGTAAGTTTCCATGTTACTCTTTCCATACATCTCACACTCACCTCCCCTCTCCCCATGTCCATAAGTCTATTCTCTATGTCTGTTTCTCCACTGTTGCCCTGTAAATAAATTCTTCAGTACCATTTTTCTGGATTCTGTATATATGTGTTAGAATATGGTCTTTATCTTTCTCTTTCTGACTCACTTCACTCTATATACTAGATTCTAGGTTCATCCACCCCATTAGAACTGACTCAAATGCATTCCTTTTTATGGCTGAGTAATATTCCATTGTGTATATGTACCACAACTTCTTTATCCATTCGTCTGTCAATGGACATCTAGGTTGCCTTCATGTTCTAGCTATTGTAAACAGTGCTGCAATGAATAATGGGATACATGTGTCTCTTTCAATTTTTGTTCCCTAGGAGTGGGATTGCTGGGTCATATGGTGGCTTTATTCCTAGTTTTTTAAGGAATCTCCATACTGTCTTCTGTAGTGGCTGTATCAATTTACATTCCCACCAACAGTGCAAGAGGATTAGCTCATTTTTCTTGGAAGGAAAAATGACCGGATGTTTGATTATAAACTAATTCATGGGCTGTGGCCAATTGTTTGGCTGGATGGTCAGAGATTTGGAAGGAGTATGCCTGGAAAACTGGTAACAAAGAAATTTGGGGAGGAAATATATGGATAGATCTCTCTGAATAAGTGAAAAATGTGAACTTATTTGTATCTTAGTTTTAAATGGAAGAATGCTTTTACCAGGAGACACAAAATGGACTGTAAGTTAAGACTGTTACCTGGCTACGTTGGGCTCCTCATGCCTATAAATGGACAAAGAAGAGAGTTACTATGTTGTCTGGGGTGATTGACCTTAATAACCAAGGGCAAATTGGTCTACTGCTTCACAGTGCAGTTAGAAAGGGTATGTTTGGAATAAGGGAGATCTCTTAAGGTGTCTCTTATTATTACCACACCCTGTGTTCAGAGTCGATGGAAAGTTGCAACAACCCAGTTCAGACAGGACTAGTAATGACCCAGACCTTTTATGAATGAGTTTGAGTTATCTGTGTGGTAAAGAACCACAACCAGTTGAGGTGTTTACAGAGGAAAAGGGGAAATACAGAATAGGGAGTGGAAGAATGTATTCTAAATACCAGCTGTGACCACATGACCAGTAGTAATAACAACTGTAATTGTCATGAGTATTTCTTCCTTATTTTGTTATGAATATCTCTTTGTGTGTATTCTTAGCAAGTATCTTTGTTTTTTTCTCTCTTTTTATCCTCTTATATAACATAAGATGTATTGTTTTTTTACATTATAATGTTTAAGTTGCACGGTATCAAGAAGAGTGAACACCACCCAAGAGCTTTGCATCTTCCTTTGGAGAAAGGTTTAGTACTTTTTCAGTTGAACAAAGGATACTTATACCATACTGTGTGGAAGTATAACGTTACTGTTATGGACAGAATGTTTGTGTCCCTCCAAAATTAATAAATTGAAACCTCACCCATCAGTGTGATGATATTAAGAGGTAGGATTCTTGGGATTAGGATTAGATGGGGTCAAGATGATAAAAGGCTTCCCTGGTGGCTCAGAGGGTAAAGTGTCTGCCTACAATGTGGGAGACCTGGGTTCGATCCCTGGGTCGGGAAGATCCCCTGGAGAAGGAAATGGAACCCCACTCCATTACTCTTGCCTGGAAAATCCCATAGACTGAGAAGCCTGGTAGGCTACAGTCCATGGGGTAACAAAGAGTCAGACACGACTGAGCAACTTCACTGCTTCACTTCAGGATGATGAAGCTCTCAGGAATGGGATTACTGTCCTTTTGATTTGCAAGAGAATTTCTATCCCTTTCTGATTTCTGCCATGTGAGGATACAAGTAATCAGTGGTCAGTAACTGGAAGAGTAGCTAAAAGAGCAGTCTCACCAGAACTTGACCATGCTGGCACCCTGACCTCAGACTTCCAAACTTTAGAACTATGGGAAATACATTTCTGTTGTTTATGAGCCTCTCAGTCTATGGTACTTTGCTATATCAGCCTGAACTAAGACACTTGTTATTGTCTTTATTTAGGTATTAAGTATAGTTTAAAGAGTGCCAAATTGACAAGGGGTATACTTGTAATGATACAGTTTATGTATCAACTTAGCTAGTCTGTGGTTCCCAGATGTTTCATTGAAGTGTCAGTTTAGATGTTGTTGTGAAGGTATTTTTTAGATATGATTAGCATTTAAATCAGTATTTTGAATAGAGCAGATTTTCTTCTGTAATGTGAGTTGCTGAGCAGCACATAGAGTAAATTCCATTTTTATTAAAAATTCATATTCAAACACTTATAAATTAGTAGTCATGGAAAAAAGTTCTGGAAATAACTCACATCAAACCAACAGCAATTACCTCTGGGGAATGGGGCAGGCATTGAGGTAAGGAAAGAGATGGATCATTCCTTTTTGGTCTTATAAAATTTCTGTAACTGAAATTTACCCAATCGGAATATATTTCTTACATTTTAATTTTATTCCAGAAGAAGATTCTACTTTTCTTTGTTTAGATTTTATTTCGGTTAAGAGGATCAGGTATTGGACTGACAGATTTTGTTCCCTAGCATTCACCTACAGCAACATGCTGGGACGTGTGCTAAGTGTGTCACAGCACAGCTGCACCATGACCATCTCCCTCCAACCTGCTGGTTATACAAGTGTGTGGAATAAGACTAAGAATAATGTAACTTGTTTGAGATTCCCTTTTCCCCCCCAATAACTACACTTAGTAAGATAGATGATTAAAGATGTGAGATGTTTTGTGTGAGTAAAAATGGTGTTTTTTGGTAGTGTACTTGCAGTGTTGCAAGTTGGGCTTCCCAGGCAGTAGACTCTGAGACACAGCTCAGCATGCAGGATGTTTATTAAGCAATGCCCTTGGGATTAAAACTTGTCAAAACATGGGGAAGGAAGCAGAGGGATAAATCCAGCTGTGTACACCAACCACAGTCTCAGCTGACCCCACAAAGAGCTCAGTAGCTAGTCATGGCCATTCAGGGTTGTCCTAAGTTGGCCCTTGATGGCTAAGTCTTTATACTCCTATATCAGCCAGCCATTGTATAGGGGCCATGCTGGAAGGGGCATGGTTTTAGACAAAGCTCTTTGCTTCTGAGGCAATCCTGGAATGGGTTGGCTGACAGCAGAAGCTTGACTGAGGTAATTCCTGAAAGGTGTTAACATGGGCAAGACTGTCTGCCAACAGTACTCCTAGCTGAGGCAACAAGTTCATCAAGAAGAAGAATCTGGGTGGCACAGCACAATGTCTACCTCATGCCCTCTTCTTATTCTTGGGATCAACTTCTCAAAACCATTTATGTGTCTTTTTTGTATGTAATTGTATTACATAATCATATCAGTATGGTAATTCCATGAGATAAGTCATGTGAAATACTTACGGTGCTTCTTAAGTGCTTTTATTATCATAATTATTAATACCATTCTTATTATTCTCATCTAGGTGGCAGATGTCTTGGGAAAAAAGTGTAATTTCCCAGGCTGTGCTTTTAAGCATGGAGAAAAGCTGGTACAAGTGGAAAGGAAAATTATAACATTTCTGTTGAACATACCTTAAATTAAGTTAATCCTGAAAAAGTTTCAAAATTTAAGTTGTTTTGGGATGGGGGAGCCTGGTGGGCTTCCGTCTATGGGGTCGCACAGAGTCGGACGTGACTGAAGCAACTTAGCAGCAGCAGCAGCAGCAGCCTGTGGTATGAATGCTAATTGCTTTCACATGATAAAGGGAATGCTATTCTTCCCTTTTGATTTTATAAGATATAATTCAGTGTCATTCAATGATTCCTAAGAAATTTTCTTTCCTGGCTTATTAAGAAAAAAGTTAGGCCTAGATTGTAAAGTCATTTCCTACACAAATATAATCCCATCATAAATCACAACAATAAATGAAAAGGTGGCTTCTGCTCTAGGAAAAAATAGTCATGTGAGACTATTGTGTTAATACCATTGACATTTGGTTTTGTACATTTGACTGCTATGCTGATGAAACATATCTGTTAACCAGGGGAAAAAAAGAAGCTAACACTTACTGAGTACACTTCTAGATATTTTACCTGCATTATTTCATATATCAGTCTTCTGTGGTAGATACAGTTATTATCTCTTTTATAGATGATGAAACAGGTTTGATTAAGGTCAAACATCTAATCAGGGGGCAGCAAAGGAATTAGGATCCAGGATATTTGGACATCTTTTTTTGGTGTTATTTCTAGAAGGTTTTGTAGGTCTTCATAGAACCGTTCAACTTCAGCTTCTTTGGCATTAGTGGTTGGGTCATGCTGCTGCTGCTAATTCACTTCAGTCATGTCTGACTCTGTGCGACCCCATAGACATAAGCTTGGATTACTGTGATATTGAATGGCTTGCCTTGGAAACGAACTGAGATCATTCTGTTGTTTTTGAGATTGCACCCAAGTACTGTATTTTGGACTCTTTTGTTGACTGTGATGGCTACTCTATTTCTTCTAAGGGATTCTTGCCCACAGTAATAACTATAATGGTTATCTGAATTAAATTCATCCATTCCCCTCCTTTTAATTCAGTGATTCCTAAAATGTCAATGTTTACTCTTGCCATATCCGGTT
Organism: Ovis aries; assembly: GCF_016772045.2. Classification (NCBI taxonomy): domain Eukaryota; kingdom Metazoa; phylum Chordata; class Mammalia; order Artiodactyla; family Bovidae; genus Ovis; species Ovis aries. Next base: position 131,720,244 of record NC_056056.1, read on the forward strand.
TGACCACTTCCAGTTTACCTTGATTCATTGGCCTAACATCCTAGTTTCCTATGTAATACAGTTCTTTACAGTGTCGGACTTTACTTTCACCACCAGACACATCCATAACTCGGCATTGTTTCTCTTTGACTCAGCCTTTTCATTCCTTCTGGGGCTATTTTTCTGCTCTTCTCTGGTAGCATATTGGGGACCTACTGACCTGGGAAGTTCATCTTTCAGTGTTCTACCTTTTTGCCTTTTCATACTGTTCATGAGATTCTCAAGGCAAGATTCCTGAAGTGATTTGCCATTCCCTTCTCCAGTAGACCACATTTTGTCAGAACTCTCCACCATGGCCTGTCCATCTTTGGTGGCCCTTCACAGCATAGCTCATGCTTTCATTGAGTTAGACAAGGCTGTGATCCATATGATCAGTTTGGTTACTTTTCTGTGATTGTGATTTTCATTCAGTCTGCCCTCAGATAAATAAGGATAAGTAAGAGGGTTGTGGAAGATTCCTGATGGGAAGGGCTGTTTGTGGGGAAAGCTGAAGTTGAACAGTTCTATGAAGACCCACCCAGAAGACCTTCTAGAGCTAACATCAAAAGATGTCCTTTTCATCATAGGGGACTGGAATGCAAAAGTAGGAAGTCAAGAGATACCAGGAGTAACAGGCAAATTTGGCCTTGGAGTACAAAATGAAGCGGGACAAAAGCTAACAGAGCTTTGCCAACAAAACGCACTGATCATAAAAAACACCCTCTTCCAACAACACAAGAGATGACTCTACACATGGACATCACCAGACAGTCAATACTGAAATCAAATTTATTATATTCTTTGCAGCCAAAGATGGAGAAGCTCTGTCAGCAAAAACAAGACTGGGAGCTGACTGTATCTCAGATCATGAACTCCTTATTGCCAAATTCAGACTTAAATTGAAGAAAGTGGCGAAAACCACAAGACCATTCAGGGATGACCTAAATCAAATCCCTTATGATTATACAGTAGAAGTGAAAAATAGATTCAAGGGATTAGATCTGATAGACAGAGTGCGTGAACAACTATGGACGGAGGTTTGTAATATTGTACAAGAGGCAGTGATCAAAACCATCCCCAAGAAAAACAAATGCAAAAGGCAAAATGGTTGTCTAAGGAGGCCTTACAAGTAGCCAAGAAAAGAAAAGAAGTGGAAGGAAAAGGAGAAAAAGATATACCCATCGGAATGCAGAGTTCCAAAGAATTGCAAGGATAGATAAGAAAGCATTCCTAAGTGAAAAATGCAAAGAAAGAGAGGAAAATAGTAGAATGGAAAAGACTAGAGATCTATTCAAGAAAATTAGGGAACATTTCATGCAAAGATGGGCACAATAAAGGATGGAAATGGTATGGACCTAACAGAAGCAGAAGATATTAAGAAGAGGTGGAAAGAATACGTATAAGAACTATACAAAAAAGATCTTAATGACCCAGATATCCACGATGATGTGATTACTCATCTAGAGCCAGACATCCTGGAGTGGGAAGTCAAATGGATCTTAGGAAGCATCACTATGAACAAAGCTAGTGGGAGTGATAGAATTCCACCTGAGCTACTTCAAATTCTAAAATATGATGCTATTAAAGTGTTGCACTCAATATGCCAGCAAATTTGGAAAACTCAACAGTGGGTACAGAATTGGAAAAGGTCAGTTTTCATTCCAGTCCCAGAGAAGGGCAATGCCAAAGAAATGTTCAAACCACCACACAATTGCACCCATTTCACATACTGGCAAGGTCATGCTCAAAATCCTCCAAGCTAGGCTTCAATTATATGTGAACTGAGAGCTTCCAGATATTCAAGCCTGATTTAGAAAAGGCAGTGGAACCAGAGATCAAATTGCCAGCATCCATTAGATCATAGGAAAAGCAAGAGAGTTCCAGAAAAACATCTACTTCTGTTTCATTGACTACGCTAAAGCCTTTGACTGTGTGGATCACAAAAAATTGTGGAAAATTCTTAAATAGATGGGAATACCAGACCACCTTACATGCCTTCCGAGAAACCTGTATGCAGGTCAAGAAACAACAGTTGGAACTGGACATGGAACAGTGGACTGGTTCAAAATTGGGAAAGGAGTGTGACTGTATATTGTCACCTTGCTTATTTAACTTAAATGCAGAGGACATCATGCGAAAGCTGGAGTCAAGATTGCAGGGAGAGATATCAGTAACCTCAGATATGCACATAACACTATGCCATGCAGATATGGCAGAAAGCAAAGAGGAGCTAAAGAGCCTCTTGATGAAGGTGAAAGATCAGAGTGAAAAATTTGGCCTAAAACTCAACATTAAAATAAAGGAAGATCATGGCATCTGGTCCCATCTTGTCTCATCACTTCATGGCAAATAGATGGGAAACAGTGGAAACAGTGACAGACTTTATTTTCTTGGGCTCCAAAATCACTACAGAAGGTGACTGCAACCGTGAAGTTAAAAGATGCTTGCTCCTTGGAAGAAACGCTATGACAAATCTAGACAGCATGTTAAAAAGCAGAGACATTACTCTGCCTACAATGGTCCTTCTAGTCAAAGCTATGTTTTTTCCAGTAGTCATGTGTGGATGTGTGAGTTGGACCATAAAGAAGGCTTAGAAGAATTGAAGAATTGATGCTTTTGAACTGTGGTGTTGGAGAAGACTCTCAAGAGTCCCTTGGACTGCAAAGAAATCAAGCCAGTCAATCCTAAAGGAAATGAATCCTGAATATTCATTGGAAAGACTGATACTAAAGTTGAAATTCCAATACTTTGGCCATCTGATGAGAAGAGCCAACTCATTGGAAAAGACCCTAATGCTGGGAAAGATTGAAGGCAGGTGGAAAAGGAGATGGCAGAGGATGAGATGGCTGGATGGCATCACCAACTCAATGGACATGAGTTTGAGTAAGCTCCAGGAGTTGGTGATGGATAGAGAGGCTTGGCATGCTGCAGTCCATGGGTTGAAAAAGAGTTGGACATGACTGAGATACTGAACTGAACTGAATTGTTTAATTCTTCATTAATTCTTTCTTAATTATTTCTATGGGGTCTAGATTTCTAATATTTCAGGTTAAGGAGATGCTGTAACTATTTTCCTTGGACTAAAACCTCCCAGTAGATAGCAATACACTTTTTTGAAGGAAGATTAGGAAAACTGAGCACTGAAGAATTGATGCTTTTGAACTGTGGTGTTGGAGAAGACTCTTGAGAGTCCCTTGGACTACAAGGAGATCCAACCAGTCCATCCTAAATGAAATCAGTCCTGAATATTCATTGGAAGGACTGATGCTGAAGCTGAAACTCCAATACTTTGACTACCTGATGCAAAGAACTGACTAATTGGAAAAGACTCTGATGCTGGGAAAGATTGAGGGCAGGAGGAGAAGGGGACGACAGAGGATGAGATGGTTGGATGGCATCACAAACTCTACGGACATGAGTTTGGATAAACTCCCGGAGTTGTTGATGGACAGGGAGGCCTGGCATGCTGCAGTTCATGGGGTCGCAAAGAGTCTGACACAACTGAACTGAACTGAACTGAAGTAGTGCTCATATTATCGATTCCTTCATCACTTCCTTCTTTTCCAGTGAGTTGGCTGTTTGCATCAGGTGATCAAAGTATTGGAGCTTCAGCTTCAGCATCAGACCTTCCAATTAATATTCAGGATTTATTTCCTATTGGACTGACTGTTTGATCACATCGTAGTCCAAGGGACTCTCAAGAGTCTTCTCTAGCACCACAGTTCGAAAGCATCAATTCTTTGGTGCTCAGCCTTCTTTATGGTCCAACTCTCATATCCACACATGACTACTGGAAAAACCATAGATTTGCTTGTATGGACCCTTTTTGGCAGAGTGATATCTCTGCTTTTTAATATGCTGTCTAGGTTTGTCATAGCTTTTCTTCCAAGGAGCAAGCATCTTTTTAAAGTATGTGGCTGATTTGTGGTGGTGTACGGTGTTAACCAGCACAACATTGTAAAAATTTTTTAATTAATAGAAAAATCCTGATCAAGTTACTTCAACATTCTGGTGATTCTTCTCTGGAACTACTGTTGAATTATTTAGCACTACCATCAAAAAAGGAGGGTTGATTATAGAAAGTGATGAGAGAAATGGATTCTGGGCTGAGAGTAATTCATAATGAAATTTCAAGGACACTTTTTTCTGTTTAAAATTGTTTTTTGAGGTATATTTGATTTACAATATTACATTGCTTTCAGATATACAATATAGAGATACAAAATTTTATAAATTAAGCTCCATTTACAGTTATAAAATATTGGCTATATTCCCCATGCGGTACAATATACCCTTGTAGCTTATTTATTTTATACTGTGTAATGTTTACCGCTTAATCCTCTAATCCCAAATTGTTACTACTTTCCTTCCATCACTTAACTGATAGCCAGTAGTTTGTTCTCTATATCCGTGAATGTTTTTTTTTCTTGTATAATCACTGCTTATTTTTAAATTCCACATATAAGTAATAACATATACTATTTGTTTTTGTCTGACTTATTTCACCAAGCATAATGCCTTCCAGAACCACCCATGTTGCTGTAAATAGCAAAATTTCATTCTTTTATGTGTCTGAGTCACATTCCATTGTATATATAGACCACATCCTCTTTATGCATCATCTCTTATGTTCCTTCTATATCTTAGCTTTTCTAAATAATGCTTCTGTGAACTTTGGGGTGCCTGTATCTGTTTAAGTTAGTGTTTTTGTATTCTTTGGATATATGCCCAGAAGTGAAATTGCTGGATCATTGGGTATTTGAATTTTTTGAGAAAATCCCATAATGTTTTCCACACTGGCTGCACCAATATACAGTTCCACCAACAGTGCAGGGTTCCTACTTCTTCATATCTTAGTGAACATTCATTATTTGCTGTCATTTGACAATTGCCAGTTTTATAGAATTGAGATGATATCTCATTGTGTTTTTGATTTGAGTTTTTCTGATTATTGAGGATCTGATTATTTTCTGATTATTGAGAACTCAGGGTCTTTGCCTGTGCCTGTTGGCCATCTGTATGTCATCACTGGAAAAATGTCTATTTAAATGTCCATTTTTAATGGAGTTATTTGTTTGATACTGATTCATATGAGCTGTTTATATGTTTTGGAAATTACACCTTATCAGCCATTTCATTTGTAAATATTTTCTCCCATTCATTGTTGTCTTTTTGATCTGTCAGTGATTTAGATTTGCTGTGTGGAAGTTTTAAGCCCAATTTTTAATTTTGTTTTTGTTTCCTTTGCTTTAAAAGACAGATCCAAAAAAGCGTTATAATTTGGCATCTTAGCAATATTAATTCTTCCAATCCATGAACATGATGTATTTTCAGGCTGTTTTTGTTGTCTTCAGTTTGCCCGTCAGTGTCTTACAGTTTACACGTTCAGGTCATTTACCTCCTTAGGTAGGTTTATTGCTAGGTATGTTATTCTTTTTGATGTAATATAAATAGAATTGTTTTCTTAACTTCTCTTTATGATAGTTCATGGTTAGCGTATAGAAAAATGACAGATTTCTGTAATTAATTTATATCCTACAACTTTATAGAATTCATTAAAGAGCTCTAGTAATATTTTTCTGGCATCTTTAGGATTTCTTGTGTATAGTACCATGTCATCTGCAAATAGTGATAATTTTACTTCTTCTTTTCCAGTTTGGATTTCATTTCTTTTTCTTGTCTGTTTGATGTAGTCAAGACTTACAATACTATATTGAATAACAGTTTTGAGTGTGGGCGTCCTTGTCCTGCTTCTTTTTTAGAGGAAATGTTTTCAGCTTTCCCCCTTTGAGTATAATGTTAGATGTAGGATTGTCATAGATGGCCCTTATTATTTTGAGGCCCTTATTATATTCTCTCTGTATGCAGTTTCTGGAGAGTTTTTATCATAAATGTATAGTATTAAATATTATCCAAAGTTTTTCCTGCATGTAATAGCATGATCATTTGTTTTTTATTCTTCAGTTTGGCAATATGTCACATTAATTGATTTATGAATATTGAACCATCCTTACACCCCTGGGATAAATCCCACTTGATCATGGTATATGATCCTTTTAATGTATTGTTGTGTTCAGTTTGTTAGTATTTAGTTGAGAATTTTTTTCATCTATGTTCATCAGTGATATTGCCCTGTAATTTTCTTTCTTTGTAGTGTCTTTGTCTGATTTGGGTATATGGGTGATGCTGGCCTCATAGAATGGGTTGACAAGCGTTCCCTCCTCTGCAATGTTTCTTAATAGTTTGAGAAGACTTGGTGTTAACTTTTCTCTGCAAGATTGGTAGAATTTACCTGTGAAGCCATTTGGTCCTGGATTTTATTTATTAGGAATTTATTACTCATTGAATTTCACTCCAGGTAATTGGTCTGTTCATATGTTCTGTTTCTTCTTGTTTCAGTCGTGGGAGATTGTACATTTCTAGGATTTGATCCATTTCTTCTAGGTTGTCCAATTTATTGGTGTATAGTTGTTCATAGTAGTCTTCTAAGATCTTTTATATTTCTGTGGTGTTAAATCTAACTTCTTTTTTATTTCTACTTTTATTGATTAGGGCCCTTTGTTTTTCTTAATGTGTCTGGCCAAAGGCTTGTTAAACTTTTTCATCTTTTTAAAGGATGAACTTTCCGTTTTATTGATCTTTTCTGTTTTGTTAGCCTCAGTTTCATTTATATCTGCTCTAATTTTTATGATTTCTTTCTTCTACTAAATTTTGGGTTTGTTTGTTCTTCCTTCTCTAATTCCTTTTGGTGTAAGGCTACATTAGTTATTAGAGATTTTTCTTGTTTTCTGAGGTAAGCTTGTATCACTATAAACTTCTCTTAGAACTGCTTTCGATGTATCTCATAGATTTTAGGTTGTTGTGTTTTCATTTTCATCCATATGCGTGTATTTATTAAAATTGCTTCTTTGATTTCATTAATGGTTCTTTCATTGCTAGTAGATTATTGCTTGCACTCTTAAGTGTTTGTGTTTTCAGTAGTTTTTTTTTCCTGTATTTGATTTCTAGTCTCACAGCATGGGGTGGGAAAAGATGCTTGGTATGATTTCAGCTTTCTAAAATTTACTGAGGGGTTTTGTGATCTTGCATATGATCTGTCTTGGAGACTCTTCCATATGCACTTTAAAAGAATGTGTATTCTGCTGCTTTTTGATGGCATGTTCACATTTAACTATTATGTCCAGCTTATAAACTGTGTCATTTTGTGTTTCCTTATTGATCTTCTGTCTGGATGATCTGAGGAATGTGAAGCTCCTCTGTTATTGTGTTACTGTCAGTTTCTCCCTTTATCGGTTACTTCATCTGTTAAATGGCCTTATTTTGTTTGCATATTCTTGATTTGATCTTTTGATCATTATGTAATATCCTCTTTGTCTCTTGTAACAGTATTTGTTTTACATTCTATTTGTCAGATGAAAGTAATGCCATTCCAGCTTTGATTTCCACTTTTGTGGAATACCTTGACTCAGTGGTGAAGAATCCACCTGCCAATGCCAGAGTCACAGAAGCTGCAGGTTTGATCCCTGAGTCAGGAAGATCCCCTGGAGGAGGAAATGGCAGCTCACTTCAGTATTCTTGCCAAGATAATCTCATGGACAGAGGAGCCTGGTGGGCTACAGTCCATGGGGTTGCAAAGAGTCAGACACAACTGAGCACATACTACTTACAACCTTTTTCCACATGCTTTCAATTTGCATGTGCCTTTAGACCTGAAGTGAGTCTCTCCTAGGCCATATATATATATATACACACACACACACACATATATATATGGGTCTTGCATTTATATCAATTTGGTCATGTTATGTTTTTTAATAGGAGCATTTAGTCTATTTACATTTAAAGTCGTAATTCACATCTGTACTTACTGCCATTTTTTTCATTGTTTGGGAACTATTTTGTAGTTATTTTTCTTTCCTTCCTTTTTTTTTTTCTCTTTTGTGATTTAATGACAGTGTTATGTCTTTAGTGTTATGTTAGTGTTAGGTTTGGATTCATTTCTCTTTTCTGTATGTGTATCTCTTAGAGATTTTTGATTTGTGATTACCACAAGTTTGATACACAGTAGTCTATATATGTGTGATTAATTTATGTTGCTGATCTCTTGATTTCAAATGCATCTTAACAATCCTGCATTTTTATGGTCTTCCCATAGTAATTTGTTTTTGACATCCCATTTTACATTTATTAGTTTTATGTATGTCATATCTGCTTCTTATGGATGTGGATTATTTTACTTTTTTGTCTTTTAACCTATGCTAGCTTTATATGTCAGAGAAGGCAATGGCAACCCACTCCAGTACTCTTGCCTGGAAAATCCCATGGATAGGAGAGCCTGGTGGGCTGCCATCTATGGGGTTGCACAGTTGGACACGACTGAGTGCCTTCACTTTCACTTTTCACTTTCATGCATTGGAGAAGGAAATGGCAACCCACTCCAGTGTTCTTGCCTGGAGAATCCCAGGGACGGGGGAGCCTGGTGGGCTACTGTCTATGGGGTTGCACGGAGTCAGACATGACTGCAGTGACTTAGGAGCAGCAGCAGCAGCAGCAGCAGCAGCAGCAGCAGCAGCTTTATATGTGGTTGATTTACTACCTCTATGATATATTTACCTGATGGCTCAGATGGTAAAGAATCTGACTGCAATACAGGAGACCTGGGTTCGATCTTCCTGAGGATCAGGAAGATCCTCTGGAGAAGGGAATGACAACCCAGTATTTTTGGAGTTGGCAACCCAACTCCAGTATTCTTGCCTGAAGAATTCCATAGACAAGGAGTCTGATGGGCTACAGTCCATGGGGTTGCAAAGAGTAAGACATGATTGAGTGACTAATACTTTTTCCTTGTGCAATGTTCATGTTTCTAGTTTTAGCCTTTTAATTTTGCTATAAGTCCCTTTAATACTTTTTAAACAGATTGCTTGGGCTTATGAAATCTTTTAGTTTTTTGCTTATCTGTAAACTTTTGATCTCTCCATCACATGTGAATGAGAGCCTTGCTGGGTAGAGTATTCTTGGTTGTAGTTTTTACTTTTTCATCGTTTTAAACTAGGGTTAAATTAAGATTTCTTCATTCTGACAAAAAGTATCGACCAAACACTTTAATCATATAAATCTATATAGTGGAGAAGAACTGAAATCTTTCTGCTAAAATTGGAAGTTAATATTTATTAAGTATTTCTGTTCTTATCACTTCTATTTAATATCTTTCTGGAGGTCCTAAGCATTTTTATATGCAGGGAAAAAAGAAATATAACAAGCTCAGATATAATGAAGTAAACTAATTGTACATGAAGATGACAAGGTTGTGCACATGTATAACTACACATACACATTTGTTAGAAACAATAAGTAAATTAAAGTCATGGTATAGACAGCCAATATATTAAATTCAAATATATTTCCACAAATTCAGTTCAGTACAGTTCAGTCGCTCAGTTGTGTCCGACTCTGCAATCCCATGAATCGCAGCACGCCAGGCCTCCCTGTCTATCACCAACTCCCAGAGTTCACTCAAACTCACGTCCATAGAGTCAGTGATACCATCCAGCCATCTCATCCTCTGTCGTCCCCTATTCCTCCTGCCCCCAATCCCTCCCAGCATCAGAGTCTTTTACCAGTGATCAATTGAATTTTGAAAATTCCAAAAACATTATTGTCATTGAATAAATAATGTTAAGTATCCATTTGTCTGTATCTTCAATTTGATCCAAGTCAATATGTCAGAAGACTTGCTGTTAAAATTGACCAATAGATCCAAAATACATATGACAAAAAGAACCAGTGAACAAAAATAATCTTTTTTTAAATATAAATTTATTTATTTTAATTGGAGGCTAATTACTTTACAATATTGTATTGGTTTTGCCATACATCAACATGAATCTGCCACGGGTGTACACGTGTTCCCCATCCTGAACCCCCCCCTTTCACCTCCCTCAAAAATAATCTTGAAAAGGAAAAAAGTTGTAGGAATCACACGCCTGATATACAAGCTTATACATCTACATTAATAAAGTCATTGAGATACTGACATAGATAGAAAAATAAGTCAGAAGGGTAGAAAAATAATTTATAAAATAGCTCCACACATTTATGGTTAATTGGTTTTTGACAATAATGCCAAGAGGAGGGAGGGGGGTTCAGGATGGGGAACACGTGTATACTTGTGGCAGATACATGTTGATGTATGGCAAAACCAATACAATATTGTAAAGTAATTAACCTCCAATTAAAATAAATAAATTTATATTAAAAAAATAAAAGTGATTTATATTTTCTTCTCTGTGTGCTACCTATTAAAGTCTTTAAAGTGATTTATATTTTCTTCTCTGTGTGCTACCTATTAAAGTCTTTAAAATTCTAAAAAAAGAAAAAGGGAAAATCTTTCAACAAACTATACTGAAAAAACACAGAACTACCTATATGATAACAAAAACATGATTCACACCTCATGCAATACACAAAAATCAGACTTAATCATAAACACTAAAATTATGAAACATCTAGAATTAAACCGAAAAGTGCACCTACCTAAACTTAGGGAACTAATATTTCTTAGACAAAGAAAAAGGTAAACTGAATTTCAATAAAAATAAATCATGTTTCCCTAATCACTTCTGTATATTAATTAGTAGTTTATAATAATAGTACAGTTCATAACCTGAGAGGAAATGGACCAAGCGAATGGTGAATTGATTGTTCCGCTTTAATTGTATCTCTAAGGTTACTCCTTTATGGGATAAACAAATCCTAGTGGAGTCTGAGTGCCCAGTTAATACCCAGTACATAAACACTTACAGAACGTGGGGCTAACAATAGCAGTCCAATGTGATCCACTTGTCAGTGTCAGGTCATTCCACTTACAGCCATTATTGATCCAATATTTTCCTGTTAATAGTGGATGCATTTTCTTCATTGCACCATTTCTTTTTATTGTCTGTCGTATTTAAATCCTCGCAGAGGCCAGGAGCCTAAAACTTTGTCCACTCCTATCTACAGAACTTAGAGCAACACACAATGAAAAGATTTATTCTTGCTTTCTTTAATCAGTGTTTGGTATCTGCAGAGACTTTTGAGACTTACTTCCAAGCAGCAACATTGTCCTCAGCTCAACAACTTCTGTTGGTAATCCAGTCATTTTATGTGCCATACCACTTGGGGTGATATCAGCGAAGTTCTTTGAGAGCCCCATTTTCCACCCAACAAGTAGCAATAGAACATGTTTCTGTATGTATGGGTCACCCCCTGAAATTTCATTCTTACAACACCCTTAAAAATAAACTTCCACACTAAGAGGGAGCATTTCTTAGTGGCCCTCATGTATTTGACTGTCTGTCTCTCATCATCCAGGGCGTGACCAGAATCCATAGATGTTTAATAGCCTCAGAATACTCTGATGCTCTTCAGTAGTGAGGCTACAGTTATCAAATACCATTGAAAAGATAGCATCTATTTTTCAAATGGTCTAAAAGAATAATCTGCATCAGGTAGTTTTCAAATCCAAAACCCAAGAGAATTTTGCAAAGAAATCTTATTTGATTTCTGCCAAAGGGTTAGTCCACACATATATATGACAGAAATGTCTACTATTGATATACGAACAGTCAGATCTGTGGGCTGATAGAGAAGGCCTGGGGCTGATTCTCAGTAAATTTATTAAGGATTTCTGCTTAGGGTCCTGCTAAAATTCCAATTTCTACCTGGTGACTTTGTGACAAGAGGTGGATTCCTAGGTTTAAGAGCATGCTTTTGGCAAAACCAGAAAAGTCCTATGGTCTCTCCCTTCTTGCTTATTAGCATGATCTGGAAAACATGACAACGTGTTACATATTTCAAGCAATGTCTCTGGTTGCTCTAACACATAATTCCTAGATTTTCCACAGATGGAACTAGGCCTTGAATATTACTTGAAAACCACTACCCTCTAGTTATCATATGAATATTAGAGGTCTCAATTCTCTTGAGTTTATTCCTCTGAGGAAGCAATTAACATAATAACTACCAATTTGCCTTTAATGGTTATTAATTCCATGTCTTGTCTGAGTTAGATTATGGCAATATGCTAAAAGACTCAAAAGACCCTGGGGCAATATAGTGAATGTATACAAACTCCAATCTATGAAAATTCACATTGTGTCTGGGTGGACTGAGGGACTATTATGAAAGGTGTTATAAAAGTGGATAAACATTCACCAGTCCCACTTGTCCTGTTGCTCTTCCTAAATTGTCTTTATAATATTGTTGCCAGCACAGGCCCTTGTATCTTTAATCAACAGAAATATATAAGTGGCCAGAACAGAGTCCCATGCTGCACTTTATTGGGTCTCATTCTGTAGCACAAGGGAGCAAAAGCAAGTAACAGATACCCTTGCCCACACCCCCAGAGGAACGGCTTGGGTCACTAAAGGAGTAATGAGGCAGGTCCATGTGTTGGTCAGGAGACAGAGCTGAGATGGTCCAGCCACCCCTTGGTGTGCTGTGTACAGGGATCATGCACAGTACCCTGCTTTTGCTCCAGGTACCTCAGAAGTGGCATTTGGTTTGTGGTTTTATTATAGTTACTGTTCACAATTTCCCCAACTACACATGCATCCCTTATAGTTTCTTTGGATCCTATTGTCCCAGGAGACATTTGTCCAGGTGCAAGTACTCCAGCAAGAGTCCCAGGTCCCAGCCTATTTCAATGTCAGGTAGCTGAAATAATTAGCAGACTTACCTTGTCTGACATTTAACAGTCTCCACTACCTGTTATTACAGGGCTTCCCAGGTGACTCAAATGGTGAAGAATCTGCCTGCAATGCAGGAGACCCGGTTCAATCCCTGAGTTGGGAGGATTCCCTGGAGAAGGAAATGACCACTCACTCCGGTATTCTTGCCTGAAGAATTCCATGGACAGAGGAGCCTCGTGGGATACAGTCTATGGGTCACAAAGAGTCAGACACGATTCAGTGTCTAACACTTTCATCTGTTATTAAGTGGAATCAGATAATTATTTTTTAGAAAATTTAGCATCAAATTTCATCTTCAATCATTTAATTAATCAGACCGTTAATGTTGTTCTCCTTGAATTTGCACTGTTTGGTTTACTTATGGTGGCGGTTCAGGCAGTTGTAAAGGCTCCAATTAACCAAACCTCCCAGAATTGGGCAAATTTTAACCCAGCAAATATCCAAAGGGAGAAAGACAAAGATACCGCACCTTGTTCTCATACCACGTCCATCCCAATTATACATTCAGGTATCAAAATCTTCCAGCCCCAGACCACCAGGAACACAGCTATAGTTGAGTTGGTTTGGGTTTAGTAGTCATGGCAGTGGGGAGAACATAAACCATGGGGAATTACAGACAGGTGCCTTAATCCAAGAGTCTAAGAAAGGACTTGTTACAAGATTTGAGTGTATGTGAGGTGACTTGAGGGAAGGTTTAAGGAAGCAGGCCTCTGCTCTGATTAGTGACTCTAAGGGAGCACAAATAATGCTATAACTGAGTGTCTTAACAAACCCGATAGAGAGAAGAGGCTAGAGTGGGGCTAAAGTTGTAATATGTAATGAACTCATTACCTGGGAGAGGGTGATATTTACTGATAGTATTTTATGGGTTGTACACTGATCTTGTTTTTGTTTGTACTGAAACAAAATGATGAGTTGGTCAAAATTATGGGAGTCACTGCGTGCCTCTCTCTGATGTTGGTGTTTTGTGATATTGTTTGTGTGCTATAAGAGAGCACCATTTCTAAGCTCTGAAATCAGGTCAGACCCTAACAATTCCAAAGCACAAGTGTGTCAGGCTAGTTCCCAGACCTCGGGAGTGCTTCCCTCTTTCTCACCTGCCAAGCCACTGAGGATATGAGAATAATTAAGGGTCAGTTAATAGCAGAGTTTGATGGAATCAGAGTGAACATTTGTACGCAGGAAATGTTGATTAGTGACTAGAAAACTCTAGTCTTTAGTGATATACCAAAGGATCGTCTCCTGTTTTTAAAAAATTGGATAAACATGTAGAAAGTCTATTTATTAACGTTAACCCAAGAAAGAACTAGGTAGGATTCAAACTCTGTCACTTGGACAATCACCATGCCAGCACCTACAGAAAATCACTTTTTTCCTGTTGCTCATGATTTTTTTATTTTAAAGAAGATACACTGATTAGAGATAGGATAGACATAGTAGGGATGAAGAGTCATTGCATTAAAACAAATCAAGGGACATATTGGCCCAGCCCAGCAGGATCAAATGCAGAAGGCCGAGGCTGATTCCATCTCACTGATAACTCAGCAAAATATGTTAAAACGTGGAAACAAACCTGAAACAGAAAAAAAGATAAGAGGTTTTCAAAAAAGGTTGAAAATGTGGCTTTATACCTTGGAATCTGCAAGAAGACTAACAAATGTCAAATGGCACTGAATTCATGGTCAAAAAGAGATTTATATTCCTGAAAGATAGACACCTAACTCCTATCCAGAGGCAATTGGCTGTGGAGCCTGGGATGGAAGCCTAGATGAGTGGGAAGTTTAGAAAAAAACAAAGATGACCAATATGATTAGTTTTCCATATGCTATAGCACACAGCAGTCCAGGCTTCTCTTGTTAAAAGACAAATATTCATTTTCTCACCCATTGACTACCCAGTACAGAACTTTGAGCCAGGAGCCATGCACTGAAAGAGTATAAATATTTTTAAGATTCCTCAGGACTTTCATTGGTTATGTACCAATCCATCTCATCTCTTACTGCACAATATTCAAGGGGAAGTTTCTGTTGCAATTTTTTATTTCATCATCTTTAAAATACTTATTTCATAGAATTACTATGAGATTTAAACTATTTGGTTGGCCATATCTTACGGAAAAACCTGAATGGACTTTTAGGCCATCCCTACATTATATATCTGAATTTGATACCACATTGCCTGTCATATATTCAGAATCAATCATAGTAGTCACTGATTTTACCAGACTGTTTAAGGTCGGAGGGAATGAACCAGGAATAGGAAGACTGTGCCATGAACCACAGTGGAATTCCAAATTCCCAGAAATACCCAGAATAACACTCAAAGCATTCTGCCTCAAGGAAGCATCTTTGTAAAGATATTTTCTATTTTTAGAAAGATCTTTAAAGGAAATAAGAATTTTCTAGCAAAACAAAACAGACTTAGCCAGGTACTTGGCCACATGGAGGGACATACTTTGGTCTCTCCATTGTCAATTTTACTAATGATGAATTTTACCTATTAAATTCTAAAATTTCAAGAGCCATGCAGATAAAATTGGTAAATAACCTAGAGACTCAAAATTTTTGATTCCTCTGATGTTGTCTCTTGGCTTGATTTGTAAAACCACAAGGATTTAGAAAATACTGAAAAGAGAACGGAACTTTCCTCGTGACTTTTTCTGCCCCCCCCCAAATATAGTCTATGCTGAGAACAGTGGACACAGGAAATCCAGGAGATCCATGAAGAAAGTACTTATGGGGTGACCTTACAAAATCGAGTGGTGAAAGATGCAGCACTGGTCGAGCTGGCAGCAGTGGAAGTGGAACCAGCAGAGGTTGTGGTGGGGGCATCTGTACTTTCACTGGGAGCATCTGTACTTTCGCTGGGGTCAGTAGAGCTCGTGGCAGCAGCTTCAGAAGCTGAAATTAGGAGGAAACATTCAAATCAAAACATATGACTCTTCGGGCAACATGCTTGAATGTGCATTTCTCATTCTGAACTCATCTCAGCAAATGTCATCAATTCTGTCATACCTTTACCCTCGCTACCAACTCTCCTCTTACTCATTGTTCCTAGCCTCGTCCTTCGTGGGAGAGAAAGAATTTAGCATTTCCTTGCTAGGGCAGTGAGGCTGAGGGAAGACACAGGCAAATACTTTCTGCTAGCATGAACACGAAAGACCAAATCCACATATGTCCTTATTCACAGGAACCACTGCTGAGAGACAAAAAGGAACTTCCTGTGGACTGACATTCTGGGGACTTCCCATAGAATGACTTAGAACTGAGTAGGTTCTAAGTATGAGGAGCATTGCAGTATGAGGAGAAGAGAAGAATCAATTGATTCATCTCAGATTAGAGGGAGTATCTCCTTTCTTTTAAGGCAACAAAATCTCTTTTTGCAAGTTCTGGTGTAAGGAGAGAGATATTTGTCACACCTTTTGTGGGAACTTGTACTACAGCAATAATTGTGAGAGTCCCTTCTACATAATGGGAAATACTAATACTATTCTGGAAATAATAAGAATAAACAAATGCTTTTTGACCCACCCCATGTTCAAAAGGACCTTGCCAAGATTTATGAGATTTCTCTCTCCCCACAGAGCTGCTAACAAATAGCAAGAGTCAAACCCCAAAACTGTGAGCAAAAACCATCTCATCACCATCTCCTTACCCGTACCGTAGCTATGCTGACTCAGGCCTCATGCAGGAAAGAGAATATTTTTTAACTGGACTCCGCATGGCACATGTGGCACAGTATGCGAGGTCAGACTAGAGTCAGTGCCCTGTGATCAGCATTGCAGTATGAGGAGAAGAGAAGAATCAATTGATTCATCTCAGATTAGAGGGAGTATCTCTACTTGAGTATCTCTACTTTCTTGGGAGAACCCAAGTCCCCAAGCTGTTGAGGCTGAAAAGAGGAATCTTCAGAATGCCTGTGTGAGCACGACACACAGCACAGAATGGGCAGGGTGCTGTGTGACAGTCCAAGAATGACCAGGAGCTTTGGTCCACAACCTTGGGATTCAGGTTAAAGAATGAAAACAAACCTCAGCCTGGGAATCAGGCATCAATGCCATTACAAAGAGCAGAGCTTAGAGCCCTACTTGCACTTGACCCCTACATTCCACATCCTGTTATCCCACTCTCCCATGTGGTCCTTATGCCCTCATTTCTACATCACCCTCAGGCAGAAAGTAAAGAGGAACTAAAAAGCCTCTTGATGAAAGTGAAAGAGGAGAGTGAAAAGTTGGCTTAAAGCTCAACATTCAGAAAACTAAGATCATGGCATCTGGTCCCATCACTTCATGGGGAATAGGTGGGGAAACAGTGTCAGACTTTATTTTTGGGGGCTCCAAAATCACTGCAGATGGTGATTGCAGCCATGAAATTAAAAGACGCTTACTCCTTGGAAGGAAAGTTATGGCCAACCTAGATAGCATATTCAAAAGCAGAGACATTATTTTGCCAACAAAGGTCCGTCTAGTCAAGGCTATGGTTTTTCCATTGGTCACATATGGATGTGAGAGTTGGACTATGAAGAAAGCTGAGTGCCAAAGAATTGATGCTTTGAAACTGTGGTGTTGGAGAAGACTCAAGAGTCCCTTGGACTGCAAGGAGATCCAACCAGTCCATTCTAAAGGAGATTGGTCCTGGGTGTTCTTTGGAAGGACTGATGCTAAAGCTGAAACTCCAGTACTTTGGCCACCTCATGCAAAGAGTTGACTCATTGGAAAAGACCCTGATGCTGGGAGGGATTAGGGGCAGGAGGAGAAGGGGACGACAGAGGATGAGATGGCTGGATGGCATCACCGGCTCAATGGACGTGAGTGTGAGTGCACTCTGGGAGTTGGTGATGGACAGGGAGGCCTGGCGTGCTGCAATTCATGGAGTTGCAAAGAGTCAGACAGGACTGAGTGACTGGACTGAACTGAACTCAGGAACTACATTCTCCTCATTATGGTGAAACTACCCTCCTCGGTGGGATTTGAATCCAGTCGCACTTCAAACTGGGACTGGAATCCACAACTCCTGATTTAAAAGGTGACATTAACTCACAATCTTTTAATTCAAACTGCACACCTGGTGCCTGGTCTGCAGGTTCTTTTGTCTTGGTGCAAAACAATCAGGCACAGAAAGAATTCAGCCAGAGGGAAAGCAACAGGCAAAGAGGGAGTTAATTAGAGTAGGATACTTGTGAGAGATACAGGCAGGCAAGGGACTGCAGCCCTGAGAACAAAGAGGGCTGCCTACTCTTTTTTTCTGGCCATATCCCGAAGCTCATAGGAGTATAGTTCCTGGACCAGGGATCAAAAACAGGCTCAAGCAGTAAATGTATCACATCCTAACCCATGGACCACCAGGGAATTCCTAAGGGCTGCATTTTTATAATCAAAGAAAAAAATGGGAAGGGTAGAAGACCACAGATTTTCTCTTTTGGGGTCAGACATCAAGGCTTACCTCATTAGTTCCTCCTTGACACTGTATGGTCTAACCAGAACTGTCATGGTGCTATCATCATATGTATATTAACAAAGAAGTGGTGACATATCCTAAAATACAGTAATTCATCTCAGGTTGTGGTATAATGTCCTCTTTCACGTAGTTTCTTTTCTCTTTCACCTATACTCCTGTCTTGGCTACGTGCAGGAATGCAGTTTTTCAGGATCTGTTATTATACACCGCCCAAGGCCAAATTCAGGTCTCATCCCATTTTTCAGTGGCAGTGGCCACTGAGTAAACAGTAAGTCTGTTTACTTTCACAATGTTCTGATTGTTGCTTAGTTGCCATATGTTCTGATCATCTTCTGGTTGGTGTCTAGCATATGGTGATCTTCTGAAGTCCCTCTCTGTCTTCCCCAAGTGGGATTTCCAGGTGTAGAACTATCTTATTCTATCCCTATCACAGGGACTAAATGGCCTCTCATTTACACACTGGCCATATATTCAACCCTTTGGTTTAGGGTAATCAGAAAGACTTTACATGCACCTCCCCCAAATTCTCAGGCCACAACATCAGACCACGGCCTCCTCGCTGCTGAAGAAAATTCAATGATTCACCCACAATTTATATATATCCATGCCAGAGTGTTCATGTTCTCTAATAATGTGTAAGAAATAAGCAGACTTTCTATGTTCACCATAAACATTTGAATCCGGCAGAAGTCTTTGCCAGACTTAGGCTTAGGAATCCTTATATCCTATCTCCTGTGGAAACTTTGACATGAGGCTGGGATGGAAAATGGTCTTTGCTGAAAGGAGATGAGGTACAAGGGCAAACTTACCTGGTGTGTCCTGTGGAGCAGTTGTTGTATCCTCTGAAAGAGAAAAATAAAAACAGGATGTGAGTTGAACACCAGATTTGGGTGTGGAGAGAAGAATATGGACAATGGTGCAGGCTTTCAGAGTCAAATAACTTTAGTCTTTGGTGTACACATTGAGAGGGAAAAGATGCACAGATAATATAAAACCCCACAATATGTGGTCACTTTTCATTTTCTGAAATAAACCTCTGATTTGTGTTCCTAAACAGATTTTACTGACTCTGACCATAAAACTGGGTTCCCAGGTCAGAAATGAGCTATGATCTGATTGAATTAGGAAGAGCCTAAGGGTAGAGTCAAATCTATCATGAATGGTCAGTGAAAAGGGTAATGGAACAGGGGACTGGAGTAGAGGACAGGAGAGGCCAGCCTTCTAGGCTACCCCAAACCCACATCCACACAGAGTTCTTATCTTGATGTAACTATTCCTCCAAACCTTATTTTTGGGTAAGAATCTTTACTTACGGCCAGAAACCAGGATGGTGGAAACTGCCACCAGTGCCAGGAAGGCTAAGAGCTTCATGATGGTCAATTGCAAAGCAGGGATCACAGGAAATTTTCGGAGCCCGGAGGAATCTTGACTCCAGTATTCCACATCAACATTATATAGGAAGAAAGAGAACACCGATCAGAAGATGCCAGACCAGAATCCGGGTTAGTTAATGCCAAGAGTGTTGGTTCTCAGAGAAACCACTGAAGAAAGAACAGCACATCCTGAGGCTCTTGGAAAGATAATAATATCAATCATTTCATTCTGACACATTCATACCTTGCAGACACAGTGGTATCATGATTATAGTCTTTTCTGACAAGATGAAAAAAAAACCCACATCTAGTCTTCCTGATTGAGTCATATCTGCAGTGCTCCCTTCAGGGACTTTGGAAGCTTACTCAGGCTTGTCTCTCATCAAAGGAGGTTAATCAGGGTAGAGTAGCCTGATGGAAGAACCACCATCTGAGAGTCAGGCTGTGCATTCTTCCAGCTATGGCCTCTCACCTGCACATGTGAATAAAGAGAAAAACAATAGAAAATGAAATGGATGTCTGTTAATTAATGCATGCCTTGACTCCATACATTCATTTTGCAGATATTCATTGACCACCAGACATTAAGGAAGCAGTAGTGAACAAAGCACACAAAAATTACACACCATACACCCTGTTGTTGAAACCCATATGTTAATAAGTAAATGGGAAGGAAGGGAGGGAAGGACGCAGGGAGGAAAGAGAGAAAAATGGAAAAGAATATTTTGTATATATAAGGTGATCAGTTCACTTCAGTGGCTCAGCTGTGTCCGACTCTTTGCAACCCCATGAATTGCAGCACGCCAGGCCTCCTTGTCCGTCACCAACTCCCAGACTTCACCCGAACTCATGTCCATCAAGTTGGTGATGCCATCCAGCCATCTCATCCTCTGTCGTCCCCTTCTCCTCCTGCCCCCAATCCTCCCAGCATCAGAGTCTTTTCCAACAAGTCAACTCTTCGCATGAGGTGGCCAAAGTACTGGAGTTTCAGCTTTAGCATCAGTCCTTCCAAAGAACACCCAGGACTGATCTCCTTTAGAATGGACTGGTTGGATCTCCTTGCAGTCCAAGGGACCCTCAAGAGTCTTCTCCAACACCACAGTTCAAAAGCATCAATTCTTCAGCACTCAGCTTTCTTCACAGTTCAACTCTCACATCCATACATGACCACTGGAAAAACCATAGCCTTGACTAGATGGACCTTTGTTGGCAAAGTAATACCTCTGCTTTTGAATATGCTATCTAGGTTGGTCATAACTTTCCTTCCAAGGAGTAAGCGTCTTTTAATTTTGGCTGCAGTCACCATCTGCAGTGATTTTGGAGCCCCCAAAAATAAAGTCTGACACTTTCCACTGTTTCCCCATCCATTTGCCATGAAGTGGTGGGACCAGATGCCATGATCTTCGTCTTCTGAGTGTTGAGCTTTAAGCCAACTTTTTCACTCTCCTCTTTCACTTTCATCAAGAGGCTTTTTAGTTCCTCTTCACTTTCTAGGTGATAAAGCCTAATAAATAATAACACAAGTAAGAAGGAAGGAAAGAATTATAGATGGAAAGTGAGGTTATGTTTACAATATGTAGCACAAAAATGGGCTTCGTTGTGGCTCAGATGGTAAGGAAGCTGCCTGAAACGCAAGAGACCCAGGTTCAATCACTGAGTCAGAAAGATCTGGAGAAGGAAATGGCAACTCACTCCAGTATTCTGACCTGGAGAATCCGATGGACAGAGGAGCCTGGCGGCGGGCTACAATCCATAGAGTCACAAAGAGTCACACACAACTTAGAGACTAAGCAACAACAAAAAGCCCAAAAATGCTAAATTCATATTCTCAAATTAAAATTAAGTCCAATTAACAACTGAAATTAAATCCAGAATGTTCTCTAAAATGTTTCACTGCTACCAGTCATAAAGCCGTTGATATGCCTTTTTAATGTACTCTTACCAAACATTTTGTATCAATGCTCTAGATTGCCAGACTTATTAATAAACTCATGAATGTTTTTAATAGGTACTATCAAATTGTTTTCCCAAAGAACTAAAAAAATTATTATTAAAGGAAAGAAAATATGAGAGTGCTTCTTTCCAACCATCTTGCCAGAAGTGAATGTATCTCAATATTAATTTGCTAACCTGATCGGTCAAAGCAGTATTTGTTATGCTCATTTGCATTTTCTGGATTATAGTAAATTTGAGCATACTGCATGCATTTATTGATATTTGAACTTCCTCATTCATGATTTTCTATTCAAATAGTTTATTCTGTCTTCTGATCTTATCATTTTAAAGATAGCATATAAAAGAGATTTTAATATTTTTAAACTATTAGAAAAATCACAAGGCTTTACAATCTAACACAATTTTAATTTTATTCACAATATATTTTTAAAGTTTCAAATTAAGTAATCTATCATTTTTATTATACATCCTATATTAAACAGTTTGCAAAACAGATAACATGACTTCTTAAATAAGTGACACTTCAGTATTCCTCCATACAAACTTCACATCTCTTTCTACCCTCTGAACTTACCCAATGATCACAAACCTGGCCCCACCAGCAGTGCACACTCTCATTTGAATCATTTAGTAAAGGACCTCGGCCCTGAAAGGAAACCAAAAAATAAGCCTCAGCCTGAAGGGAGGTCTTGAGAGGAACATCAGTCCAAAATCAGGCCCCTTGCCCCTTGTCAGATACCTCACAAAGATTGGAAGATTCTGCAGTAGTCCTGCACTGGAATGGGCAAGGATACATAAGTGAGTTTCATAAAGACAAAAATTAACTAGACACAGATAAACAAGAGGATATGGTACTAAGTTTACATAAGAGAGAAAATATGTAATTAGAAGTCTTAGGGTGATGTGAGGCCCAGGAGGATTCGGTGTTGGGATCAAAGATCAGCTCTCATCCTGTTCTTCCATCAGAGGAGCTGAGAAACAAACAGGGCTACACAATGACTGTTTAGCAATATAAATCTGACTGTGTGTGTAAGCACAGCGTGCAGACCTAGCGCATTTTTAATAGCTTCCATTATCGCTGTTCAGTCTCAAATAGCACCTCTTCATGGAAATCAAGTTAGATTCTATTTTCATATAAGGTTTATCACTCCCTGATATTTTCTTGTCTCACTGTTTCTTTGTCCCTGGCTTCTTTAGTGTTGTCTTCCTTCAAATAAATGAACTCTAAGAGAACAAAGAAACCTAGAAGAATACCAAGCACTGAGTCGGCTCTTGAGAAATAAGCCTAACTAAATGAATGAAATAGCCTTTGTCCTGCTTCATTCCATACTCCAAGGCCAAATTTGCCTGTTACTCCAGTTGTTTCTCGACTTCCTACTTTTGCATTCCAGTCCCCTGTAATGAAAAGGACATATTTTTAGGGTGTTAGTTCTAAAAGGTTTTGTAGGTGTTCATAGAACCATTCAACTTCAGCTTCTTCAGTGTTACTGGTTGCGGCATAGGCTTGGATTACCATGATACTAAATGGTTTGCCTCGGAAACGAACAAAGATCATTCTGTCGTTTTTGAGATTGCATCCAAGTACTGCATTTTGGACTCTTTTTTTGACCATGATGGCTACTCCATTTCTCTAAGGGAATGACACCACCAGGTGGTCAACACCAAAATCAGATTGATTATATTCTTTGCAGCCAAAGATGGAGAAGCTCTATGCAGTCAGCAAAAACAAGACGGGGAGCTGACTGTGGCTCAGATCATGAACCCCTTATTGCCAAATTCAGTTAAATTGAAGAAAGTAGGGAAAACCACTAGACCATTCACGTATGACCTAAATCAAATCCCTTATGATTATACAGTGGAAGTGAGAAATAGATTTAAAGGACTAGATCTGATAGGCAGAGTGCCTGATGAACTATGGACTGAGGTTCATGACATTGTACAGGAGACAGGGATCAAGACCATCCCCATGGAAAAGAAATGCAAAAAAGCAAAATGGCTGTCTGAGGAGGCCTTACATATAGCTGTGAAAAGAAGAGAAGCGAAAAGCAAAGGAGAAAAGGAAAGATATAAGCATCTGAATGCAGAGTTCCAAGGAATAGCAAGGAGAGATAAGAAAGCCTTCCTCAGCGATTAATGCAAAGAAATAGAGGAAAACAACAGAATGGGAAAGACTAGAGATCTCTTCAAGAAAATTAGAGACTCCAAGGGAACATTTCATGCAAAGATGGGCTCGATAAAGGACAGAAATGGTACGGACCTGACAGAAGCAGAAGATATTAAGAAGTGGCAAGAATACACAGAAGAACTGTACAAAAGAGAGCTTCATGACCCAGATAATCACAATGGTGTGATCACTCACCTAGAGCTGGACATCCTGGAATGTGAAGTCAAGTGGGCCTTAGAAAGCATCACTATGAACAAATCGAGTGGAGTGCGTTCCTTTTTATGGCTGAGTAATATTCCATTGTGTATTTGTACGACAACTTCTTTATCCATACATCTGTCAGTGGGCATCTAAGTTGCTTTCATGTTCTAGCTATTGTATAGTGCTGCAGTGAACAATGGGATACATGTGTCTCTTTCAATTTTTGTTTCCGCAGGGTATATGCCTAGGAGTGGGATTGCTGGGTTATATGGTGGTTTTATGTCTAGTTTTTTAAGGAATCGCCATACCATCTTCCATAGTGGCTGTATCCATTTACATTCCCACCAACCGTGCAAGAGCATTCCCTTTTCTCCATACCCTCTCCAGCATTTATTGTTTGTAGACTTTTTAATGATGGCCATTCTGGCTGGTGTGAGGTGATATATCTCATTGTAGTTTTGATTTGCATTTCTGTAATAATGAGTGACAAAGGTCCGTCTAGTCAAGGCTATGGTTTTTCCAGTGGTCATGTGTGGATGTGAGAGTTGGACTGTGAAGAAAGCTGAACGCTGAAGAATTGATGCTTTTGAACTGTGGTGTTGGAGAAGACTCAAGAGCTCCTTGGACTGCAAGGAGATCCAACCAGTCCATTCTAAAGGAGATCAGCCCTGGGTGTCCTTTGGAAGGAATGATGCTAAAGATGAAACTCCAGTACTTTGGCCAGCTAATGTGAAGAGTTGACTCATTGGAAAAGACTCTGATGCTGGGAGGGATTGGGGGCAGGAGGAAAAGGGGACAACAGAGGATGAGATGGCTGGATGGCATCACCGACTCAATGGATGTAAGTTTGAGTGAACTCTGGGAGTTGGTGGTAGACAGGGAGGCCTGGTGTGCTGCAATTCATGGGGTCGCAAAGAGTTGGACGCGACTGAGCAACTGAATTGAACTGAATAATGAACGATGTTGAGCATCTTTTCATGTGTTTGTTAGCTATCTGTACGTATTCTTTGGCGAAATGTCTGTTTAGATCTTTTTCCCACATTTTGATTGGGTTATTTGTTTTTCTGGTATTAAGTTGTATGAGCTGCTTGTAAATTCTGGAAATTGATCCTTTGTCAGTTGTTTCATTTGCTCTTGTTTTCTCCCATCCTGAGGGTTGTCTTTTCACCTTGCTTATAGTTTCCTTTGCTGTGCTAAAGCCTTTAAGTTTAATCAGGTCCCACTTGTTTACTTTTTTTTTTATTTCCTTTACTCTAAGAGGTGGGTCATAGAGGATCTTGCTTTGATTTATGTCATCAAATTGTCTGCCTATGTTTTCCTCTAAGAGTTTTATAGTTTATGGTCTTACGTTTAGGTCTTTAATCCATTTTGAGTTTATCTTTGTGTATGGTGTTAGGAAGTGTTCTAATGTTATTCTTTTACATGTAGCTGTCCAGTTTTCCCAGCACCATTTATTGAAGAGGCTATCTTTGCCTCATTGTATATACTTGCCTCCTTTGTCAAAAATAAGGTACTCATAGGTGCATGGGTTTATTTCTGGGCTTTCTATCTTGTTCCATTGGTCTATATCTCTGTTTTTGTTCTAGTTCCTTACTCTCTTGATGACTGTTACTTTGAGGCATAATCTGAAGTCAGGAAGGTTGATTCCTCCAGCTCCATTCTTCTTTCTCAAGACTGTTTTGCCTATTCGGGGTCTTCTGTGTTTCCATATGAATTGTGAAATTTTTTGTTCTAGTTCTATGAAAAATGCCATTGGTAATTTGATAGGGATCACATTGAATCTGTAGATTGCATTTGGTAGTATAGTCATTTTCACAATATTGATTCTTACTACCCAGGAACGTGGAATATCTCTCCATCTGTTTATGTCATCTTTGATTTCTTTCATTAGTGTCTTATAATATTCTGTGTACAGTTCTTTTGTCTCCTTAGGTAAGTTTATTCCTAGATATTTAGTTCTTTTTGCTGCAATGGTGAATGAGATTGATTCCTTAATTTCTCCTTCTGATTTTCATTGTTATTACATAGGAATGAAAGTGATTTCTGTGTATTGATTTTGTATCCTGCAATTTTGCTAAATTCACTGATTAGCTCTAGTAATTTTCTAATACTATCTTTAGGGTTTTCTATGTACAGTACCATGTCATCTGCAAACAGTGAGCGCTTTACTTCTTCTTTTCTGATCTGAATTCCTTTTATTTCTTGTTCTTCTCTGACTGCTGTAGCTTGGACTTCCAGGACTACATTGAATAATAGTGGTGAAAGTGGACACCCTTGTCTTGTTCCTGATCTTAGGGGGGAAAGCTTTCAGTTTTTCACCATTGAGAATAACATTTGCCATAGGCTTTTCATATATGGCCTCTACTATGTTGAGGTAAGTTCCTTCTGTGCCCATTTTTTGAAGAGTTTTAATCATAAATGGGTGCTGAATTTTGTCAAAGGCTTTTTCTGCATCTATTGAGGTTATCATATGGTTTTTATCTTTCAATTTGTTAATATGGTGTATCACATTGACTTGCATATGTTGAAGAATCCTTACATCCCTGGAATACACCCAACTTGATCGTGGTGTGTGAGTTTTTTGATATACTGCTGACTTCTGTTTGCTAAAATTTTGTTGAGGATTTTTGCATGTATGTTCATCAGTGATATTGGCCTGTAGTTTCCTTTTTTGTGTTGTCTTTGTCTGGTTTTGGTATCAGGGTGATGGTGGCCTCATAGAATGAGTTTCGAAGTGTTCCTTCCTCTGCAATTTTTTTAAAGAGTTTTAGAAGGATAGGCATTAGCTCTTCTCTAATATTTGATAGAATTCAGCTGTGAAGCCATCTGGTCCTGGGCTTTTGTTTTTTGGGAGATTTTTGATCACAGATTCAATTTCAGTGCTTGTAATTAGGTTGTCCATAATTCCTATTTCTTCCTGGTTCAATCTTGGAAGATTGAACTTTTCTAAGCATCTGTCAATTTCTTCCAAGTTATCTATTTTATTGCCATATAGTTGTTCATAATAGTCTCTTAAAATCCTTTTTGTCTGTTGTAACCTCTCCTTTTTCATTTCTAATTTTGTTGATTTGATTCTTCTCTCTTTTTCTCATGATGAGTCTGGCTAAAGGTTTATCAATTTTGTTTATCTTCTCAAAGAACCATCTTTTAGTTTTATTAATCTTTACTATTGTTTCTTTCATTTCTTTTTCATTTATTTCTGCTTGGATCTTTATGATTTATTTCCTTTTACTAATTTGGGGGTTTTTTTGTTCTTCTTTTTCCAGTTGTCTTAGGTGTAAAGTTAGGTTGTCTATTTGATGTTTTTCTTGTTTCTTGAGGTAGGATTGAATTGCTATAAGCTTGCCTCTTAGAACTGCTTTTGCTGCATCCCATAGGTTTTGAGTTGTGTTTTCACTGTCACTTGTTTCTAGAAATTTTTTGATTTCCCTTTTGATTTCTTCAGTAACCTGTTGGTTATTTAGAAACGTGTTGTTTAGTCTCCATGTGTTTGTGTTTCTTACAGTTTTTTTCTTGGAACTGATATCTAGTCTCATAGCCTTGTGGTTGGAGACAATGCTTAATACGATTTTAATTTTCTTAAATTTACTGAGGTTTGATTTGTGACCCAAGATTTGGTCTATCCTGGAGAATGTTCCATGTGCACTTGAGAAGATGGTGTATTCTTCTGCATTTGGATGGAATGTCCTGAAGATGTCAGTGAGATCCATCCGCTCTAATGTATCATATAAGACTTGTGTTTTGTTGTTAATTTTCTGTTTTGATGATCTGTCCATTGGTGTGAGTGGGGTGTTAAAGTCTCCTATTATTATTGTGTTACAGTCAATTTCTCCTTTTATGTCTCTTAGGGTTTGTCTTATGTATTGAGGTGCTCCCATGTTGGGTGCATAAATATTTACAGTTGTAATGTCTTCCTCTTGGATTGATTCCTTGATCATTATGTAGTGTCCTTCCTTATCTCTTGTAATCTTCTTTATTTTAAGGTCTATTTTTTCTGATATGAGGATTGCTACTACAGCTTTCTCTTTCTTCCTATTTGCATGGAATATATTTTTCCATCCTCTCACTTTTAGTCTATATGTGTCTTTAGGTCTGAAGTGGGTTTCTTGTAGACAGCTTATATATGGGTCTTGTTTTTGTA
The DNA here is from genome assembly GCF_016772045.2 of Ovis aries. Taxonomy (NCBI): domain Eukaryota; kingdom Metazoa; phylum Chordata; class Mammalia; order Artiodactyla; family Bovidae; genus Ovis; species Ovis aries. Next base: position 131,748,284 of record NC_056056.1, read on the forward strand.
TCCATTCAGCCAGTCTGTGTCTTTTGGTTGGAGCATTTAGTCCATTTACCTTTAAAGTAATTATTGATATGTGTGTTCCTATTGCCATGTTCTTAATTGTTTGGGGTTGATTTTGTATATCTTTTTTCTTCTCTTGTATTGACTATATACTTCCCGTTAACGTTTGTTGTAAAGCTGATTTGGTGGTACTGAGTTCTCTTAACTTTTGCTTGTCTGAAAAGCTTTTTACTTCTCCATCAAATTTGAATGAGATCCATGCCAGGTACAGTAATCTTGGTTGTAGATTTTTCCCTTTCAGTACTTCCTTTCTGGCCTGCAGAGTTTCTGCTGAAAGATCAGCTGTTAAGCATATGGAGTTACCCTTGTATGATACTTGTTGCTTCTCCCTTGCTGCTTTTAGTATTCTTTCGTGTTTAGTCTTTGTTAGTTTGATTGGTTTGTGTCTTGGTGTGTTTCTCCTTGGGCTTATCCTGTATGGGACTCTTTGTGCCTCTTGGACTTGATTGACTATTTCCTTTTCCTTGTTGGGAAATTTCCAACTATAATCTCTTCAAAAATTTTCTCATACCCTTTCTTTTTCTCTTCTTCTTCTGGGAACCCTATAATTTGAATGTTGGTACCTCTGATATTGTCCCAGAGGTCTCTGAGACTGTCCTCAGTTTTTTTCATTCTTTTTACTTTATTCTGCTCTTCAGAAGTTATTTCCACCATTTTATCTTCCAGCTCAATTCATTCTTCTGCTTCAGATATTCTGCTATTGATTCCTTCTAGAGTATTTTTAATTTCAGTAATTGTGTTGTTTGTCTCTATATGTTTATTGTTTAATTCTTCTAGGTCTTTGTTGACTGATTCTTGCATTTTCTCCATTTTGTTTTCAAGGTTTTTTATTATCTTTGCTATCATTATTCTGAATTCTTTTTCAGGTAGTTTTCCTATTTCCTCTTCCCACTTCATTTATTTGGACTTCTATGTTTCTAGTTTGTTCTTTCATTTGTATAATATTTCTCTGCCTTTTCTTTTTTAACTTATTGTGTTTGAGGTCTCCTTTTCCCAGGCTTCAAGGAAAGTTGAATTCTTTCCTTGAAGAAGGTTGAATTATTTCTTCCTTTTGGTTTCTGCCCTCATAAGGTTGGTCCAGTGGTTTGTGTAAGCTTTGTATAGGGTGAGATTTGTGCTGAGCTGTTTTCTTTTTTTTCCTCTAATGGGCAAGGCTGAGTGAGGTGGTAATCCTGTCTGCTGATGATTGGGTTTGTATTTTTGTTTTGTTGTTTAGATGAGGTGTCCTGCACAGGGTGCTCCTGGTGTTTGGGTGATGCTGGGTCTTGTATTCAAGTGGTTTCCTTTATGTGAGTTCTCACTAATGGTAGATACTCCCTAGGGTTAGTTCTGTGGTAGTCTAGGGTCTTGGAGTCAGTGCTCCCACTCCAAAGGCTCAGGGCTTGATCTCAAGTTTTGCGTGGTTCTATATATTCTTTTCCACTGGTCAGGTACTCCTGTCTGCTCTCAGCTGATGTTCTGCATGCACTTCTGTGTCTGAAGGTGTATTCCTCATGTATCTGTGGAGAGAGATGTAATCCACTTCTACCTACTCCTCTGCCATCTTGTTCTCCATAAGTGCAACTCTTGCTCCAATGAATTTTGAATGGCTGCTCCACTCTAGAAACCCAGAACAAACCACAAAATACTCTTTCCTGCAATCAGACAAGTGTTATCCCCATTGTTCACACTTTACTTTTTTTTCTGGGTGTCTCTCTGGGAATATACCACTGTTTCTTCTTCATTATGTTTTGTTTTCTTTTTCTTTTTCTGAGTATTTTCTTGTTTCTTTTTACAAGTCTCATTATCTCACTCAGTTTATCTGTAGTTCCCATCATTCTTCACCCTCATCTAAAGTATTTTTACACATTGCCTTTATTATAGTTGCATAAATTTTACAGGCTGTACATTCTCAGGCTTCCCAGACTCCATTCCTGAAAATCTGAAAATAATTACACACCAGGACTGACACCTTGGGAAAATATCCTTCACAATACTGTGTGGTTTACCCTAGAATACTTAGATAAGCATCCTTTTTCCTCATCAGCCCCCTCAACCCTCACATTTACTCTGTCTTTGAGAATCACATTACCCTCCTGTATATCTGACAAAAATTCTACTACAAAAGTGTCTATCAGAGGATGAGATTGTTGGATGGCATCACCGACTCAATGGACATGGGTTTCGGTGGACTCCACGAGTTGGTGATAGAAAGAGAGGCCTGGTGTGCTGCCATTCATGGGGTCGCAAAGAGTCAGACATGACTGAGCGACTAAACTTAACTGAACTGAACTTATTGAAGAGACTGTCTTTTCTCTATTGTCTATTCTTGTCACCTTTGTTGAATGTTAATTGACCATAAGTATGTGAGTTGATTTTGGGGCAGTCTGCTCTGTTCCATTGGTTTATGTATCAGTTTTGGTGTCAGTACTGTACTGATTTGATATCTATAGGTATGAAGAACCACCTGAAGTTGGAGAGCATGGTTAGTTTAACAGAATTAATTTTTTCAACCCATTAGTATGATATATCTTTCAATCTGTTTTTTGTCATCTTCAGTTCTTTTCAGGTCATTTACCTCTGTAGGTAGGTTTATTCATAGGTATTTTATTCCTTTTAATGTGATTGTAAATGGGATGGTTTCCTTACTTTCTCTCATGTTGTTGACGGTTAGTGCATAGATACACAAGAGATTTCTGATATTAATTTTTTATTCTGTACCTTTATGGAATTCATTGAAGAGTTCTAGTAGTTTGTTGTTTTGTTTCTGTTCTTTTTGCTGGTGTCTTTAGGATTTTCTATGTATAGTATTTTGTCATCTGCAAATAGTGATAGTTTTACTTCTTTCTCCCCAATTTGGATTTCTTTCATTTCCTTTTGTTGCCTGATTGATGTGGCCAGAACTTTCAATGCTAAGTTGAATAATGGTGATAAGCAAATTCTAGAGTAACATGAGTGCCTAGTCCCTATACCCAGTTTTAGAACCACAGGGCTATCAATAGAGGTGCAGTATGACCCACTTGCTAGTGTAAGGTCTTTTCACCCACAGCCATTATTAATCCAATACTTTCCTATTAATATTGGATGAATTTTCTCTATTACATCATTTCTTTTTGTTGTTGTCTATCATATCTAAATGCTTCTCACAGGGCAGGAGCCTAAAAATCTTTTTCACTGATAAACAAGGAACATTCAGCTCTACACAGTGGAAACATTTACCCTTGCTTTCTTTCATCAGTGTTTTATTATCTTCAAGGATCTGTTTGAAACCAAATTCCGAACAGCAACGTTGTCCTCAATTCAAGAACTTCCATTGGTAATCCAGTCGTTTTATGCCCTAGACCACTTGGAATGAAGTCAGGGAATTTCTTTAAGATCCCTATGTTTCAAGCAACAAGTAACAATACAACTTGTCTGTATGTGGCGGTTGGTCCCTGATATTTCATTCTTAACACACACTTAAAAATAAATTTCCACTCTGATGAAGCTTTTCTATGTCAGCCTCATGTATTTGTCTGTTTGTCACCTTTCCTTTTGGGCTTCCCTGGTAGCTCAGATGGTAAAGAATCTGCCTGTACTACAAGAGACCCATGTTCGATCCTTGGATCAGGAAGATCCCCTGGAGAAGGAAATGGCTACCCACTTCAGTATTCTTGCTTGGAGAATTCCTTGGACGGAGGAGCTTATCAGGCTACCGTCCATGGGTTTCAAAAAGTCAGACATGACTGAGCGACCAAGCATAGCACTCCCATCATTTAGAATATGACAGGAAACCATAGGTATTAAGGCCCTCAGAAGAGTCTGATGCTCTTCAATAGTGAAGTTATTTTTATCAAATACCACTGAGAAGCTAGCAACTATTTGTCAAATGGTCTGTGAGAAGAATCTGCCTCGTGTAGTTTTTGTTGCCTAAATTTAACCTCTGTTCACCAGTGCCAAATAGGTCTTAATTCTTTACAGTGTATTCCTCTGAGAAAGCTAACCATTAACTAAATTAACTAAACCATTAACTAAAGCCAACCATCATGATATATACTAATTTGACTTTAAAGATTATGACTCCAAATCTTATCTAACTAGATTATGGTAATATGCTATTAGATTCGACTATCCCTGTGGCAATACAGGCAAAGTACACAGATTTCAGTCTGAAAATGCAAATTATACCTGGGTGGACTGAGAAACTATTATGAAAGGGAAGGTGTTATTGAACTACATAAGGGTTCACCAACCCCTCATGGATTGTTACTCTTCCTAAATAGTCTTTTCATATTTGTACCAACCCCTGCCCTTGGTTCAATAGAAATTAATAAGAGGCCAGAGCAGAGTTGCAGGAAAGACTTTACTGGGGCTCATGCTGCAGCAGGCAGGATTGAAAACAAACAATAGGTACCCTTGTTTACTCCCGAAGAGAATTTGCTTGGTTCCTTAAAGTGGTAACAACAGAGGCAGGTCTGTGGGTTGGGCAGGAGGCATAGCTTAGGTGGTCTGCCTACCCCTTTGGTGGTGCTATGAGCAATGATTCTCAGCAGGGACAAGTAGAAGAGAATTACTTTTAAAAAAGAAAAGAGATTTAGTAAACATCAAATTTCAGTCTCAATCATTTCCTTAATCAGAGCATTAATGTTGCACTTCGTGAATTTTGCACTGCTTAATTTACTGATAGTGAGAGTACAGACAATTTTAAAGGTTCTCATTGAACAAAATTCCCCAAATTGGGCATAATTAAATCTAACAAATTTCTAAAGTGAAAAGGACAAAGGTACCACACATTGTTCTTATATAATGTCCGTCCCAGTTATGCATTCAGGTATCTAGGCCCTCCAGCCCAAAACTACCAGAAATACAGCTGCAGTGGAAAAGTATGAGTTTAGTACTCATTGCAATGAGGAGAACATAAACCATAGGGGATCACAGAGAGGTGCCTTAGTTGAAGGGTGTTAGAAAGGATTTACTTCAGGATTGGGGCCTGTGTGAGGTGATTTGGGGGAGGGTCTAGGGAACCAGGCCTCTTGGCTTGGTGACTCTAAGGGAATAATGCTGTGACTGAGTGTCTTAATAAACCTTATCTAGGGGAGAAAAGATTAGAGTGAGGCCTAATCTCTAATAGCTAATAAAACTGCATTGCATAGTAGAAGGTGATAGTTACTCATTACATAGTAGGTGATAGTTACTATTTTATGGTTTACACATTGACCTTGTTTTTGTCCGTACTGAAATTTAGAAATTGGTCAAAATTATGAAGGTCACTGTGTGCCCTTTTCTGCTGTTGATATTTTGTGAGATTGTTTGTGTCCAACTGTAGAGCACCATTTCCAAGCTGTGAGACCAGGTCAACCACTAAAAATTCCAAAGTTATGTCGTTGGGCCAGTTTCTAGATCTCAGGAACCGCTTCCCTCTTCCTCATCTGCAAAGTCACTACAGATGCAAGAATAATTATGGGTCAGTTAATAGTAGAGTTTGATGGAATCAAAAAGAACACTTGTACCTAGGAAATATTCATGAGTGCATTCTCTTAAGACAAAGTGCAAGTCACTAGTGATATATGCAAGGACTGTGTCTTGTTTCAACAAATTAGATAAATATTTATTAACAGTAACATAAGAAAGAACTATGTAAGAATCAAAGTACCTGTCATTTGGATTGACTAAACTATGGGACAACCACCACCCAACACCTAGAAATATAGTACTTTTGATGCTGCTCATTATTATTTGAGCAATCATTATTTGATGTTGCTCATAATTTTTTTTTATTTGACTAAAGATAAACTGATTAGCAATAGGAGAGAGATGATAGGGCTGGAAAGCAGTTGCATCAAAACAAATCAAGGGACTTTCTGGCCCAATCCAGTAGATCAAATGCAGAAAGCTGAGGTTGATTCCATTTCACTAATAACTCTTAGCAGACAATTATCTGAAGCCATTGGTACCAATCTGAAATAGAAAAACATTATCAAAAGAATTCCAAAAAAGAGAAAGAGTGTGGCTTCCTTCCCTGGAATATGCAGGGAGACTAACAAATGTCAAATGACACTGAATTCAGTGGAGTGAAAAAGACATGAGATTTGTATCCTCAGAAGACAAACACCTAAGCCTTCCAGAGACAGTTGGACATGCAGTCTTGAATGCAAGCCTAGTTTGGCTGGAAGTTTAGAGAAAACAGAAAGACCAATATGTGTTAGTTTTCTGAGTTCTGTGACACAAAGCAAGCCAGCCTTCTTATGATCAAAGAAATTAGTCATTTCTTCATCTCTGGTTCTCTGAGTACAGAGCTTTGTGTGCCAAGCATTGGCTCAGGTACTAAAAGAGTATAAAGCAATATTTCAAAGGTTTTCTCAGGACTTCCATTGCTTACATACAAACCCATCCCTTTTCTTACTGTACAGTGTTCGGGGGAAAGTTTCTATTATAATTTTTTATTGCCTCATCTTTAAAATATTTATTTCACAGAGTTACTGTGAGATTTAACTTACATAATGACTGTGAATTTGATACCATATTTCCTGTCAGATATTCAAAATCAACCATATTTGCCATTGATCTTTCCAGGATGTTAAAGGACAGGGAGAAATGAACAGAGGTAGAAGGACTATACTGAGATCCTTAATAGATTTCCACATTCCCAGAAATAGCCTGAAAAGCACTCAAAACTTTCTGCCATAAGGAAGCCTCATTGTAAAGTTGTTTTCTCTTTCTGGAAAATTCTTTAAAAAAAGCAAAGAATTTCCTGGTTAACAGCAAACATAAAGAGGTACCTAGCCACATGGAGGCACATATTTTGGTCTTTAACAGTTCTACTGAAGATGATTTTTTTCCTATTAAATGCCAATATTAAAATTGGTAAACAAAAGACTGCAAACTCCTGGCTCCTCTAACATTGCTTTTCTCCTGACTTCCTTGGCTCCCAAAATGTAGTCTATTGTGAGAATAGGTAACACAGGGAATCCAGGAGACCGATAAACGAAATACTTCTGGGCGAGGTGGAGGGGGTGAGTCTTAAAAAAAATAAAAGGGACAATTCCGAGTGTCCGTGGTGCCAGCAGCTGTAGTCATGCTGGAGGCAGTTGTGGTAGGAGCAGCAGTGGTCAAGGCGGCAGCATCAGAAGGTGAAATTAGGAGAAACATTCTAATCAAGACATTTGACTCTTCCTCAGGCAACAAAATCTGTGCCGCCAAAGCTTGGCCGTGCAATTCTTATTTTGAATTCATCTCTGCAAATGTCACCAATTCGGTCATACCTTTACCCTGACTACCCTCTCTCCTCTTTCCTCATTCTTCCTAGCCCTGTTCTTGGTGGGGCACAAAGCGTTTAAAGTTTCCATCCAAGGGGAATGAGGCTGAGAAAAGACAGTCAAATACTGGCTCCAGGGAGTGAGCACAAAAGACCAAATCCACATGTGTCTCTGTTCACAGGGACCACTGCTTAGAGGCAAGAAGGAAAATGACTTTTAGACTGATGTTGTGGTGACTTCCTATGGAATAACTTAGAAGTGAATAGAAGTGAAGAAAGAATGAGACAGTGCATCTCAGATTAGAGTAATAGTAGCTCTTTTCTTTGAATGCAGTAAAATCTCTTCCCATAGACTGCAACATGAAAGGAGGGCATAGTTTTCTCACTTTCCGGGGGTACTCCATGTGCTACAACGGTAATTATGAGAGCCACTTAGATATAGCAGGAAATATTGGTATATTCTGGTAATAATAAAAATAAGCAAAGACTCTCTCATCCAACCCCATGTTCAAAAGGAACTTGCCTTTATTTATCTCTCCCTACAGGGCTTCCCTGATAGTTCAGTTGGTAAAGAGTCTGCCTGCAATGCAGAAGACCCTGGTTCGATTCCCAGGTTGGGAAGATCTGCTGGAGAAGGGAAAAAGCTACCCACTCCAGTATCTGGCCTGGAGAACTCCATGATAGTCCATGGAGTTGCAAAGACTTGGACAGGATGGAGCGACTTTCACTTTCATTAGGGATTCTCAGATAGCACAGTGGTAAAGAATCTGCCTCCAATGCAGGAGACCCAGGAGATGTGGGCTCAGTTCCTGGGTTGGGAAGATCCCCTGGAGAAGGAAATGACAACCCACTCCAGTGTTCTTTCCTGGGAAATCCCTTGGACAGAGAAGACTGGTGGCTACAGTCCATGGGGTCACAAAAAAGTCAGACGCAACTGAACACACAGATATACAGAGCTGCTAACAAACAGCTCTGTATATGTATATGAGTCAGACCCGTAACTGTGAGCTAAAACCACCTCAACACCGTCTCCATACCCATACACTAGCCATGCTGACTCAGGCCTCGTTCAGGAGACAGATATTCTTCAAATTGAACCCCTCATGGCACATGTGGCACAGTGAGTGAGGACAGACTAGAATCAATGCCCTTATGCCCAGAGGACAGAAGTCCCCAAGCTGTGGAGGCTGAAAAGAGATCATCAGAATGCCTGCATGAACACAACACGTAGCCTGGACAGGGTGCTATGGGAGAAACCCAAGAATGACTAGGAGTTTGCTCCACAACCTTGGGTTTCACATTAAAGAAAGAAACCTCAGCCTGGAAAGTAGGCTTTGATCCCATTACAAAGAGCTGAGCTTAGAGCCTTTCTTCTACTTGACCCCTATATTCTGCATCCTGTATCCTGCCCTCCATGTGGTCCTAATGCCATCATTTCTGTTCTACTTCCGTGAAGCACATTCTCCTGCTTCATTCTGGGACAAACTGGCCTCTCTCTGACTCACTGGTCAAATAATCAGCCCTTCAACTTAGTGTTATCAGAAAGACTCTTACATGAACTTGCCCAAAATTCTCAGGCCACAAGCTCAGATCACATTTTCCTGGCTTTTCTGATAGAAAAAATAAATGACTGATCCAAAATTAATATAAATTCATGCCAGAGACTTCATATTATTGAATAACATGTAAGAAATATACTGATTTTCTATATTCATCATGAATTTTTGAATCAGGAAGAAGGTTTTCCCAGGGTTGTGCTTAGGATTCCTTTTTTTTTTTTTTAGTTTTAGTTTTTTATTTTTTACATTTTAAAATCTTTAATTCTTACATGCATTCCCAAACATGAACCCCCCTCCCACCTCCCTCCCCATAACATCTTTCTGGGTCATCCCCATGCACCAGCCCCAAGCATGCTGCATCCTGCGTCAGACATAGACTGGTGATTCAATTCACATGATAGTATACATGTTAGAATGTCATTCTCCCAAATCATCCCACCCTCTCCCTCTCCCTCTGAGTCCAAAAGTCCGTTATACACATCTGTGTCTCTTTCCCTGTCTTGCATACAGGGTCGTCATTGCCATCTTCCTAAATTCCATATATATGTGTTAGTATACTGTATTGGTGTTTTTCTTTCTGGCTTACTTCACTGTGCTTAGGATTCCTAATAACCTCTCCCCCATGGAAGCTCTGACATGAGGTTGAGATGGAAAATGGTCATTGCAGGAAGGAGATGAAGTGCAAGTACAGACTCATCAGGAGAAGTATCAGTAGGAACTTCTGTTGTATCCTCTGAAAGAGAAAAATGAAAAATAGTATGTTAGTTGAACACCATTTTTGGTTGTGGAAAGAAGAACATAGACAGTGGTGCAGGCTTCCACAGATGAATAACTAGTCTTTGGTGCACATGCTGAAGGCGGAAACATCCACAGATAACATATAATCCTACAAAAACATAGTATGTGGTCACTTTTGCTTTCCTGAAATAAACCTCTGATTTATGTTCTTAAACAGATTTTTCAGCCTCTGACCATGAAACTGGGCTCAAAGTTTAGAAATGACTAAACATCTGACTGAATTTGGAAAACCCAAAGTGTAAAGTCAACTTTATTGTGATGGAACAGGGAAGTGGAGTAGAGGACAGGAGGGACCAGCATTCTAGGCCCTCCCAAAACCATGCCTACACAGAGTTCATACCAACATCTTCATGATGGTCAATTGCAGAGCAAGGTGTACATAAAGGAAATTTTCAGAGCCCAGAGGAAGGCAAGACTCTGACTCCACGATTCCACATCCTGACATTATACAGGCAGAGGGCACCAATCTTAAGCTGCCAGACCAGAATCCGGGTTAGTAAATGCCAGCTAACCTGGCATTAATGCCAACATTAATGCCAGCAATGTTAGTACTCAGAGAAACCACTGGAGAATCGACAGCACAGCCAGAGGCTCTTGTAAACCATAATGTCAATCCCTTCATTCTGACACAGGCTTTAATTCAAGAGTTTGCCATATTAAAGATTTTACAGCCATCAGTTTCTCCTCTAGACTTTCCCTTACCTTGTACATCCACTGACCCCATGATTACCAGCCCCACAGCCAGCCTTCCGGATTTATTCACATCAGCAGTGCTCCTCTCAGAGACTCTGAAAGCTTACTCAGTCCTAAGTCACCTCAAAGGGAATTAAGCAGAGTAGAGCAGCCTGATTGAAGAAGCATCCTCTGTTGTTGTGCATTCTTCAAGCTATGGCCTCCATCCTGCACATATAGATAAGATCAGATGACAGTCACACAGAGAGCACCAAACACTGATATGGTCTCTCTGGATTTAAATGTGTCTTGTGAAAGTTTTCCAAGTGAAAGAGAATGGAAATAGATAGTTAAACTAACATTTGTTATTGAATCCATTTATCAATTCATTCATTCTACAAGCATACATTGAGGATTAGACATTAGAGAAACAGCAATGACAAAAGCACACAAAAATTCCATGCCATACAACCTATTGTGGAAATTCATACATAAAAAGTAGATAGGAAGGAAAGAAGGAAAGCAGAGAGGAAATGAATATGTTGTATGTAAGGTATAATGAATAATGTGATGAGTAATGAATAATAATACAGGAAAGAAGAAAGGAGTTGGAAATGGAAAGTAAGTTTACAGTTTTAGATAAAGTAGTCCAAAAAAGCCAATTAGTCTCAGATTAAAATTAAATCCAGTTAGCAATTCAAACCTATAATTATCTCCAGAACTTTTTACTACTGCTCTTTTGCATTACTCGATTATTTTAAAATTTTTTATTATGAAACCAAAACTGAAAGTTTATCTAACCAGATCATCTAACATAATAACTGAAATTACTGTTAAATACTATCTTTGCTAAACACTTTTCCACACATATGAACTCTTTCTCCTCCATGCCATATTATCACTATTAGCACTACCAAAAAGCAACTGTTAAGTGAATTGCTCCATGTTCCCTTTATCATAGACAAATGTGTATATATGCAAATGTAGTTAATATGTATGTTTCATACAAAATGGTATACCAAACAGTGTTACATTTTGGACTATCTGTCCTCATTGTGCGCATAGCCATACATCTTTGAAATCAAAGTCAACCACTATAGATCTGAATCATTGCTTCCAGTGGCTTCTTTAAGTCCTAATTGACTCTATCACTCCTTGTTGATGGAAATTGAGATCATTTCTGGTTTTTTACTGCTACCAGTCATGAAGCCACTGATAAGTTTTTCGTGTACCCTTCTTAAGTATTTTATATCCATGCTCTAGATTGCCAGAGTTTTTTTTAATAAATCATATATATTTTTATTAGATGATACCCAAAAGAATCTAAAAATTAGAGTTAACAGAAACAGAAAATAAGAGCACATTTTTCCAGCCATTTTGCCAGCAGTGAATTTACCTGCTTTAATTTTCCGAATCTGATCATGTCAAAAGCAGTATTTGATATGGTCATTTGCATATCCTGGATTACAGTAAATATAAGCATATTGTATATATTTATCAGTTGAATTTCCTTTTCTGTGATTTACCCATTCAAATATTTAAATTCAAGTAGTCCTATTATTTTTACATAATTTCTATATTAAGCAAGTTTTCAAATATGCAGTTGGGACATCTTAAATTTGTGATCCTTTAATATTAATTCACGTAAGGGTCACATCTCTCTCTAGTCTCTGGATTTAACCAATGATCACAAGCCTGGCCCCGGTCACAGTGCACTCTCTTTTGGAACATTTATCACGGGAGCCAGACCCTGAGAGGAAACCAGGAAAGAAGCCTCAGCTTGACAGGAGGCCTCAGAATGGAATGTCACAGACATGGTCTCAATCCAGACATCTACCGCTTGCCATACACCACACAGAAATTGGAAGATTCTGCAGCACTCAGGGACAGGGATGGGCATGGAAACATGGCTGAATTTCCGATAAGCCAGCATTAACCAGACACATAAACAAGGGGATCATATACAGACTTTATAACAGAGAAGAGGTGAAAAGAAGTCCAGGGTAATGTAAAGCCCGGTTAGGTTTGGTGTTAGGATCACAGCTCAGCTCTCGTCCTATTATTCCATGAAAGGAACTGAGGAACACACAGGGCTGCACAGTGACTGTCCAGCATTAAAAATCTGAGTGCATGCATCAGACACAGCACTTTTCTACTAATTATCAATAACTTAAGTATCACTTCTTCGTGGACATGTCCAATGGCTTCCAAATTAAAGTAACCCTCAACTTGTGAGCAGATAACTTGATTCAATTTTCATCACAATACCACTCCCTGATATTTGTTTGTCTCACTGTTTCTTTGCCCTTTGTTTCTCTGGTTTTCTGGGTCCCTTCAAATAAATAAGCTCTAAGAGAAAAAAAGCTTACTTAGTTGCACTTTATTTCACAAGACCTAGAAGAAGGCCAAGCGTTTGGGAGACTCGATAAATGTGAGTTGATTAGGAGGAGGAATGAATGATGGAATAAATACAATACAAATATGAAGCATTCCACAGAGGAGGAGGAGTTTGAGTATTAGAGAGGGAAGATACTGTGAAAAGTAAGGGTGCGGCAGCATGTGGGTGAAATCTTGAAAAGCTGAACCGCAGGCTATGATTGTGAGCTATGATGTAAAATAGATACAGAACTAGGAAGGCAGGAATCCCATGAACAGAATTAACTATGGAAGAATTCCAGTGGTGTTTAGGAAAAAAGTTTCTTTATTATCCCCAAATTCCAAAATCATGTAAACCTGAATAAAAACAGTGACACGAAAAATCAGCATGCACCTACAAATGAAGATAGGCGTGCCCAACACCAGTGAACCATAGTCATCACTCAGCTGTATCTGATAAAACTCACAATACTTCCTGTACTGAAAATTAGGGAACTTCCTTCCAAACCTTCCCTGTGTGCTGGTTCATTATGGTGCTATCAGAAAAGATCTCGCCAAAGTACACATTTTCTCCACCACTGAAATTTCTATTTATGGGAAAAGGTTTCTAATTCTTTCCCTAATTCTCTTTCTTTTCTCATGGCTGCTCCATGCTGGAAAACCCAGAAATACCCTTTCATGAAGCTAAGCAATCAGAAGTGTGTTGTTGCCATTGTTATCACTTTTACCTTTTTTCTCTTTCTCTCTGGGAATACTCCACTGTTTTTTCTTCCTTTAGTGTCTTTTGTATTCTTATTCTTTTTCTGACCATCTTTTCCAAAATTTCTCCCTATTTCTTTTTGCAAGTCTCTCTGTCTCTCTGCATGTCTTTGTCATACTGAGTTTATCTATAGCTCTCATCATCCTTCGCCCTCATCCACACTTTGCTAACAAATTGCGTTTGTTATATTTACGTAAGTCTTATAGGCTGTGCAACATTCTCAGCTGTCCCAAACTCCCTTCCTACAAATCTGAAAATAATTACACACTAAGACAGTCCTTGTTGACACTTTGGGAAATATCCTTTGGAAACTGTGTCAGGTTTACCCTGGAATATTTAGATGACTTTTAAAGACTTTCTCCTTGTCCTCAGCCCCCTCAACCCTCACACTTACTCCTTCAATCACTAAGTGTCACATTACCCTCCAGGACATCTGACAACACTTCTATTAGAAGAGTGTCCCTCTTGACACCTGAGGGCAGTATCGTTCTAAATATGGTGCTAGGTGCTTGAGCTCAGTCGTGTCTGACTCTTTGCAACCCCATGGACTGTAGTCGCCAGGCTCCTCCCTCCATGAGATTTCCCAGGCAAGAACATTGTAGTGGGTTGCCATTTCTTTCTCCAGAATATGGTGCTAAGCAGAAGATTACAATACTTACATTTCTCCTTCTTCCTACTCTCTACCCTCTCCACGAAAACTTACCTTATCTTTTACCATGATACCTGAGGAATGTTTACTTTGCATACTGTCAAGAATTTTTACAAAAACATGAACAAGTTACTTGGATTTTGTGGTAAATTTTATTTGGAAATACTCTTGAATTATTCAGCACTATTCTTAAAAAATGGAGGTTACAAGTTTGATGAGAGAAATGAATTCTGGATTGAGAGTAATTCACACTGAAACTTCAAGGACATATCTTTATTTTAGATATTTAACTTTTTATTGAAATGTGTTTCATTTACAATATATGTTACTCTCAGTACTTGAGTGCAATCTCAAAACGACAGAATGATCTCTGTTCGTTTCTGTGTGCAATGACAAAACATGGTCCACTGAAGAAGGGAATGGAAAATCACCACAGTATTCTTGTCTTGAGAACCCCATGAACAGTATGAAAAGGCAAAAAGATGGGACACTCAAAGATTAACTCCCCAGGTCGGCAGGTGCCCACTATGCTACTGGAGATCAGTGGAGAAATAACTCCAGAAAGAATGAAGAGATGGAACCAAAGCAAAAACAACACCCAGTTGTGGATGTGACTGGTGATGGAAGCAAGGTCTGATGCTGTAAAGAGCAATATTGCATAGGAACCTGGAATGAAAGGTCCAGGAATCAAAGCAAATTGCAAGTGGTCAAACAGGAGATGGCAAGAGTGAACATCGACATTTTAGGAACCAGCGAACTAAAATGGACTGGAATGGGTGGATTTAACTCAGATGACAATTATATCTACAACTGTGGGCAAGAATCCCTTAGAAGAAACGGAGTAGCCATCATAGTCAAAAGACTCTGAAATGCAGTACTTGGATGCAACCTCAAAAACGACAGAAAGATCTCTGTTCGTTTCCAAGGCATACCATTCAATATCATGGTAATCCAAGCCTATTCCCCTACCAGGAATGCTGCAGAAGCTGAAGTTGAACGGTTCTATGAAGACCTACAAGACCTTCTAGAACTAACACCCAAAATAGATGTCCTTTTCATCACAGGGGACTGGAATGCAAAAGTTGAAGTCAAGAGATACCTGGAGTAACAAGCAAATTTGACCTCGGAGGACAGAATGAAGCAGGGCAAGGGCTATTAAAGTTTTGCCAAGGGAACATACTGGTCATAGCAAACACCCTCTTCCAACAACGCAAGAGAAGACTCTACACATGGACATCACCAGATGGTCAATATTGAAATCAGATTGATATATTCTTTGCAGCAAAAGATGGAGCAACGCTATACAGTTAGCAAAAACAAGATCCAGAGCTGACTGTGGCTCAGATTATGAACTCCGTATTGCCAGATTCAGGCTTAAATTGAACAAAGTAAGGAAAACCACTAGACCATTCACATATGACCTAAATCAAACCCCTTATGATTATACAGTGGCAGTGAGAAACAGATTCAAGAGATTAGATCTGATAGAGTGCCTGAAGAGCTATGGATGGAGGTTTGGACATTATACAGGAGGCAGTGA
This sequence comes from Ovis aries, assembly GCF_016772045.2. Classification (NCBI taxonomy): domain Eukaryota; kingdom Metazoa; phylum Chordata; class Mammalia; order Artiodactyla; family Bovidae; genus Ovis; species Ovis aries. The sequence goes on from NC_056056.1 coordinate 131,763,908, forward strand.
TCAAGACCATCCACAAGAAAAAGAACTGCAGAAGATAAAATGTTTGACTGAGGAGGCCTTACAAATAGCTGTGAAAAGAAGAGAAGCTAAAGGCAAAGAAGAAAAGGAAAGATATACCCATTTGAATGCAGAGTTCCCAAGAATAGCAAGGAGAGATAAGAGAGCCTTCCTCGGTGATCATTGCAAAGAAACAGAGGAAAACAACAGAATGGGAAAGACTAGCAACCTTTTCAAGAATATTAGAGATACCAAGGGAACATTTCATGCAAAGATGGGCGCAATAAAGGACAGAACTGGTATGGACCTAACAGAAGCAGTAGATATTAGGAAGTGGTGGCAAGAATACACAGAAGCACTATACAAAAAAGATCCTTGTGACCCAGATAAGCACTAAGGTGTGATTATTCACCTAGAGCCAGACATCCTGGAATGCAAAGTCAAGTGGGCCTTGGGAAGCATCACTACGAACAAAGCTAGTGGAGGTGATGGAATACCAGTTGAGCTATTTCAAATCCTAAAAGATGATGCTGTGAAAGTGCTGCACTCAATATACAAGCAAATCTGGAAAACTCAGCAGTGACCACAGGACTGGAAAAGGTCAGTTTTCATTCCAATCCCAAAGAAAGGCAATGCCAAAGAATGTTCAAACTACTGCACAATTTCAGTCATCTCACACTGTAGCAGAGTAATGCTTAAAATTCTCCAAGCCAGGCTTTAGCAGTACATGAACCATGAACTTTCAGATGTTCAAGCTGGATTAGAAAAGACAGGAGGAGGGAGGGGGCTTCAGGATGGGGAACACATGTATACTTGTGGCAGATTCATGTTGATATATGGCAAAACCAATACAATTGTAAAGTAATTAACCTCCAATTAAAATGAATAAATTTATATTTAAAAAAGATAAGAAAAAAAAAAAGAAAAGAAAGAGGAACCAGAGATCAAATTGCCAACATGTGTTGAATCATCTATTTCTGCAAAACATCTATTTCTACTTTATTGACTTATGCCAAAGCCTTTGAATGTGTGGATGACAACAAACTATGGAAAATTCTTAAAGAGATGGGAATACAGACCACCTGACCTGCCTTGAGAAATCTGTATGCAGGTCAGGAAGCAACAGGTAGAATTGGACATGGAACAACAGACTGTTTCCAGATGGGGAAAGGCTGTATATTGTCACCCTGTTTATTTAACTTATATGCTGAGTACATCATGAGAAACACTGGGTTGGATGAAGTACAAGCTGGAATCAAGATTGCTGGGAGAAATATCAATAACCTCAGATATGCAGATGACACCACCCTTATGGCAGAATGTGAAAAAGAACTAAAGAGCCTCTTATGAAAGTGAAAGAGGAGAGTGAAAAAGTTGGCTTAAAACTAAACTTTCATAAAACTAAGATTTTGGCATCTGGTCCCATCACTTTGTGGAAAATAGATGGGGAAACAATGGAAACAGTGACAGACCTTATTTTGGGGGGCTCCAAAATCACTGCAGATGGTGACTGCAGCCATGAAATTAAAAAAAGATGCTTGCCCCTTGAAAGAAAAATTATGACCAACCTACACAGCATATTAAAATCAGAGACATTACTTAGCCAACAAAGGTTCATCTAGTCAAAGCTATGGTTTTTCCAGTAGTCATGTATGGATGTGAAAGTTGGACCATAAAGAAAGCTGAGTGTCGAAGAACTGATGCTTTTGAACTGTGGTGTTGAAGACTCTGGAGAGTCCCTTGGACTGCAAGGAGATCCACCAGTCCGTCCTAAAGGAAATCAACCCTGAATATTCATTAGAAGGACTGATGCTGAAGCTGAAACTCCAACACTTTGGCCACCTGATGTGAAGAACTGACTTGCTAGAAAAGACCCTGATGGTGGGAAAGATTGAAGGCGGGAAGAGAAGGGGAAGACACAGGATGAGATGGTTGGATGGCATCACCAACTCAATGGACATGAGTCCAGGAGTTGATGATGAACAGGGAGGTCTGGCGTGCTGCAGTCCATGGGATTGCAAAGAGTTGGACATGGCTGAGCAACTGAACTAAATGAACTGATTCTGAATATAAGTTAAACAAGCAGGGTGACAGTATACACCCTTTACATACTCCTTTCCCAATTTGGAACCAGTCCATTGTTCCGTATCCAGTTCTAACTGTTGCTTCTTCACCTACATACAGATTTCTCAGGAGGCAGGTAAAGTACTCTAGTTTTCCCATCTCTTTAAGAATTTCCCACAGTCTGTTGTGATCCACACATTCAAAGACTTTGGCATAGTCAATAAAATAGAACTAGATGTTTTTTCTGAAATTCTCTTGCTTCTTTTATGATTCAACGGATGTTGGCAATTTCATCTCTGGTTCCTCTGCCTTTTCTAATCCAGCTTGAACATCTGAAAGTTCATGGTTCATGTACTGCTAATGCCTGGCTTGGCGAATTTTAGGCAATACTTTGCTAGCATGTGAGATGAGTGCAATTGTGCGGTAGTTTGAACATTCTTTGGCATTGCCTTTCTTTGGGATTGGAATGAAAACTGACCTTTTCCAGTCCTGTGGTCACTGCTGAGTTTTCCAGATTTGCTTGTATATTGAGTGCAGCACTTTCACAGCATCATCTTTTAGGATTTGAAATAGCTCAACTGGTATTCCATCACCTCCACTAGCTTTGTTCGTAGTGATGCTTCCCAAGGCCCACTTGACTTTGCATTCCAGGATGTCTGGCTCTAGGTGAATAATCACACCTTAGTGCTTATCTGGGTCACAAGGATCTTTTTTGTATAGTGCTTCTGTGTATTCTTGCCACCACTTCCTAATATCTACTGCTTCTGTTAGGTCCATACCAGTTCTGTCCTTTATTGCGCCCATCTTTGCATGAAATGTTCCCTTGGTATCTCTAATATTCTTGAAAAGGTTGCTAGTCTTTCCCATTCTGTTGTTTTCCTCTGTTTCTTTGCAATGATCACCGAGGAAGGCTCTCTTATCTCTCCTTGCTATTCTTGGGAACTCTGCATTCAAATGGGTATATCTTTCCTTTTCTTCTTTGCCTTTAGCTTCTCTTCTTTTCACAGCTATTTGTAAGGCCTCCTCAGTCAAACATTTTATCTTCTGCAGTTCTTTTTCTTGTGGATGGTCTTGATCACTGCCTCCTGTATAATGTCCAAACCTCCATCCATAGTTCTTCAGGCACTCTGTATATTGGATCTAATCCCTTGAATCTATTTCTCACTTTCACTGTATAATCATGGAATTTGATTTATATCATACCTGAATGGTCCAGTGTTCTTTCCTACTTTCTTCAATTTAAGCCTGAATCTGGCAATACGGAGTTCATAATCTGAGCCACAGTCAGCTCCCAGTATTGTTTTTGCTGACTGTATAGAGTTTCTCCATCTTTTGCTGCAAAGAATATATCAATCTGATTTCAGTATTGACCATCTGGTGATATCCATGTGTAGAGTCTTCTCTTGCGTTGTTGGAAGAGGGTGTTTGCTACCACCAGTGTGTTCTCATGGCAAAACTTTATTAGCCTTTGCCCTGCTTCATTCTGTCCTCCGAGGTCAAATTTGCTTGTTACTCCAGGTATCTCTTGACTTCAACTTTTGCATTCCAGTCCCCTGTGATGAAAAGGACATCTATTTTGGGTGTTAGTTCTAGAAGGTCTTGTAGGTCTTCATAGAACCGTTCAACTTCAGCTTCTGCAGCATTCCTGGTAGGGGAATAGGCTTGGATTACCATGATATTGAATGGTATGCCTTGGAAACGAACAGAGATCTTTCTGTCGTTTTTGAGGTTGCATCCAAGTACTGCATTTCAGAGTCTTTTGACTATGATGGCTACTCCGTTTCTTCTAAGGGATTCTTGCCCACAGTTGTAGATATAATTGTCATCTGAGTTAAATCCACCCATTCCAGTCCATTTTAGTTCGCTGGTTCCTAAAATGTCGATGTTCACTCTGCCATCTCCTGTTTGACCACTTGCAATTTGCTTTGATTCCTGGACCTTTCATTCCAGGTTCCTATGCAATATTGCTCTTTACAGCATCAGACCTTGCTTCCATCACCAGTCACATCCACAACTGGGTGTTGTTTTTGCTTTGGTTCCATCTCTTCATTCTTTCTGGAGTTATTTCTCCACTGATCTCCAGTAGCATATTGGGCACCTACCAACCTGGGGAGTTCATCTTTCAGTGTCCTATCTTTTGCCTTTTCATACTGTTCATGGAGTTCTCTAGGCAGAAATACTGAAGTGATTTTCCATTCCCTTCTCCAGTGGACAATGTTTTGTCAGAACTCTCCATCATGACCCATCCGTCTTGGGTGGCCCAACACGGCAGGCTCATAGTTTCATTGAGTCGACAAGGCTGTGGTCCATGTGATGAGAGTGGTTAGTTTTCTGTGAGTGTGGTTTTCAGTCTGTGTGCCCTCTGATGGAGGATGAGAAGAACCTGGTGGAAGCTTCCTGTTGGGAGAAACTGACTGAGGGGGAAACTGGGTCTTGTTCTGATGGGCGGGGCCATGCTCAGTAAACCTTTAGTTCAATTTTCTGTTGATGGGTGGGGCTGTGTTCCCTCCCTGTTATTTACCTGGGGTCAAACTATGGTGGAGGTAATAAAGATAATGGCAACCTCTTTTATAAGGTCCCAGGCATGCACTGCTGCACTCTGTCCCCAACCCTGCAGCAGGTGACCACCAACCCACACCTCTGCTGGAGACTCCTGGACACTCAAGGGCAAGTCTGGGTCAGTCTCTTGTGGGGTCACTGCTCCTTTCTTCTGGGTCCTGGTATGCACAGGGTTCTGTTTGTGCCGTCCAAGAGTCTGTTTCCCCAGTTCTATGTAGGTTCTGGTGGCTCTGTGATGGGGTTAATGGCGACTTCCCTCAAGGGGGCTTATGCCATACCTGGGTATGCTACACCCAGAGCCCCTGCCCCTGCAGTCGTCCACTGCTGACCTGTACCTCCACAGGAGACACTGAAACACAGTTCTGTCTCAGTCTCTGTGGTACAGAGTACATCTTGTGAAATGCCAGGCAGGAATGAAGCACAGGCTGAAGTCAAGATTGTCAGGAGAAATATCAATAACCTCAGATATGCAGATGATGCCACCCTAATGGCAGAAAGTGAACAGGAATTGAAGAGCCTCTTGATGAAAGTGAAAGAGGAGAGTGAAAAACCTGGCTAAAACTTAACATTCAAAAAACGAATCTCATAGCATCTGGTCCCATCACTTCATGGCAAATAGATGGTGAAACAATGGAAACAGGGACAGACTTTATTTTCTTGGGCTCCAATATCACTGCAGATGGTGATTGCAGCCATGAAATTAAAAGACACTTGCTCCTTGGAAGAAAAGTTATGACCAACCTAGACAGCATATTAAAAAGCAGAGACATTACTTACCCAACAAAGATCCATCTATTCAAAGCTATGGTTTTTCTAGTAGTCATGTATGGATGTGACAGTTGGCTGAGTGCTAAAGAACTGATGCTTTTGAACTGTGGTGTTGGAAAAGTCTCTTGAGAGTCCCGTGGACTGCAAGGAGATCCAACCAGTCCATCCTAAAGGAAATCAACCCTGAATATTCATTGGAAGGACTGATGCTGAAGCTGAAACTCCAATACTGGGCTACCTGATGTGAAGAACTGACTCACTAGAAAAGACCCTGATGCTGGGAGAGATTGAAGGTAGAAGGAGAAGGGGACAACAGAGGCTGAGATGGTTGGACAGCATCACTGACTTAATGGACATGAGTTTGAGCAACTTTCGGGAGTTGGTGATGGACAGGGAGGCCTGGCGTGCTGCAGTCCATGCTTTGCAAAGAGATGGAGATGACTGTGTGACAACTGAACTTAACTGATGTTACTTTCAGATGTAGCACATAGTGAATTCAAATTTTTATAAATTATACTACATTTATAGTTATAAAATATTGTCTTTATTCCCCATGCTGTACACAATATATCTTTTAGTTTAACTATTTTTAATTAGTATTTTAAACTTCCTAATTCCCTGCTACAGTATTGCCCCACCTCACTTCCATCTCTGCACTCTTAACCTATGATTTGTTCTCTTTATGTGGGCATCTGATTCCTTTTTGTGTAATGACTACTTTTTTCATTTTTAGGTTGCACATGAAACTGATAACACAGTATTTGGCTTTCTCTGTCTTACTTATTTCACTAAACGTAATACCCTCCAGATCCATTTATATTGTTGCAAATAGCAAAATTTCTTTCTTTTTATGGCTGAGTCATATTCCATTGCTTATATACACCATGTCATCTTTATCTATTCATCTGTTAATGAACACTTAGTTTGCTTCTTTGTATAGATTCGGTATCAGGGTGATACTGGCCTCATACAATGGTTCAGAAATGTTCCTTCCTATGACATTTTTTGGAATACTTTAATAAGACTAGGTATTAACTCTTCTCTTTATTTTCAGTAGAAATCTCCTGTGAAACCATTTGGTCCTGAACTTTTGTGTGTGGGGGGGAGGGGTGCGGGGGGGGCGGGGCAGGCAGTTGTTTTGTGATGTATTGAACTTCATTACAGGTAATTGGTCTGTTCATATATTTGATTTCTTATTTCAGTGTTGGACGCTTGAATATTTCAAGAATTTGGTCCATTTCTTCTAGGTTCTCTTACTGGTGTATAGTTGTTCATGACAACCTCCTAGGATCCTTTATATTTCTGTGAGGTAACCTGGAACTTCTCTCTTTTAATTTATACTATTATTGATTAGGGCTGACTCTTCGGAGTTTTTTGTTTGTCATCTTTTGTTTTTGATGAGTCCAACAGATGATATTCTATTTTGTTTATCTCTTCAAAGAAAAGGCTCTTGTTTTCATTGATCCCTTCTATTGTTTTACTAGACCCCATTTCGTTTATTTATTTTCTGATTTATATGATTTCTTTCCTTTCACTAAATTTGGATCTTGTTTATTCTTATTTCTCTAACTCCTTTAACTGTAAGTTTAGGTAATGTGAAAATGAAAAGTTATCAGGGCTTCCCTGATAACTCAGTTGGTAAAGAACCCACCTGCAATGCAGCAGACCCCAGTTCTATTCCTGGGTTGGGAAGATCCTTTGGAGAAGGGACAGGCTACCCACTCCAATATTCTTGAGTTTCCCTTGTGGCTCAGCTGGTGAAGAATCCGCCTACAGTGTGGGAGACCTGGGTTCGATCCCTGGATTGGGAAGATCCCCTGGAGGAGGACATGGCAACCCACTCCAGTATTCTTGCCAAGAGAATCCCCACAGACAGAGGAGCCTGGCAGACTCCATGGGGTTACAAAGATTTGGGCACAACTGAGCAACTAAGCATATTAGGTTATGTATTTGAGACTTCCCTCTTAGAGCTGCTTTTGTTGTATCCCGCAGATTTTGGATTGTTCTGTTTTCATTTTCTTTGTCTCCAGGTATTTTTTCATTTCTTTTTCAGTTTCTTCAAAGGATCATTGATTATTAGTAACATATTATTCAGAAAATGAAGATCATGACATCCGATCCCATCTATTTCCCATGAAATAGATGGGGAAACAGTGGAAACAGTGTCAGACTTTTTTGGGGGGGGCTCCAAAATCACTGCAGATGGTGACTGCAGTCATGAAATTAAAAGACATCTGCTCCTTAGAAGAAAAGTTATGACCAGCCTAGATAGCATATTCAAAAGCAGAAACATTACTTTGCCGACTAAGGTCCGTCTAGTCAAGGCTATGGTTTTTCCAGTAGTCATGTATGGATGTGAGTGTTGGACTGTGAAGAAGGCTGAGTGCCAAAGAATTGATGCTTTGAAACTGCGGTGTTGGAGAAGACTCTGGAGAGTCCCCTGGACTGCAAGGAGATCCAACCAGTCCATTCTGAAGGAGATCAGCCCTGGAATTTCTTTGGAGGGAATGATGCTAAAGCTGAAACTCCAGTACTTTGGCCACCTCATGTGAAGAGTTGACTCATTGGAAAAGACTCTGATGCTGGGAGGGATTGTGGGCAGGAGGAGAAGGGGACGACAGAGGATGAGATGGCTGGATGGCATCACGGACTCGACGGACGTGAGTCTGAGTGAACTCTGGGAGTTGGTGATGGACCAGGAGGCCTGGTGTGCTGCGATTCATGGGGTTGCAAAGAGTCAGACACTACTGAGCGACTGAACTGAACTGAACATATTATTTCACCTCCACATATGTGTGTTGTTTGCATTTTTTTTCTTCTTCTTGATTTGTAGTTTCACAGCTTGAGGTGGCAAAAGATTCTTGGTATCATTTCAATTTTACAAATTTACTAAGGCTAGCGTATGATCAGTCCTGGAGAATATTCCATGTACACTTGAAAAGAATGTGTACTTTACTGTTCTTGGATGGAAATTTCTACATTTATCTATTATATCCCCCTGGTCTAATGTGTCATTCATTGTCTCTTTTATGAAACATCTTCAATCATATAAGACACATTAGAGACCCCTACTATTAATGAGTTACTATCACTTTCTCTATGTTGTTAGTATTTGCTGTATCTATTTAAGTGGTCTTATTTCAGGTGCATTTATCTTTTCAGTTTTTTTAATCTTTTTGGATTGGCCCCTTGGTCATCATGTAATGTCCTTCGTTATCTCTGTTAAGAGTGTCTATTTTGGAGTCCATTTTTCTGATATAAGTATTGATACCCAATCTTTATTTTGATTTCTTTTGTGCATGGAGTATCTTTTTTCATCACCTCCCTTTCAGCCTGTGCTTGTCTTTGGGTCTAAAGTGAGTCTCCCATTGCAGCATATATATGGGTCTTGTTTCTGTATCAGTTCATTTACTATGTCTTTAAATGCTGTTATTGTTGTTCAGTCCCTAAGTCGTGTCTGCCTTTTTGTGATCCCATCGACTGCAGTATGCAAGGCTTTCCTTTTCTTCACTATCACCCAGAATTTGTTCAAACTCATGTCCACTGAGTCAATGATGGCATCCAACCATCTCATCCTCAGTTATCCCCATCTCCTCCTGCCCTCAGTGTTTCCCAGCATCATGGTCTTTTCCATGAGCTGGCTCTTCGCATCAAGTGGCCAAAATATTGGAGCTTCAACTTCAGTATCAATGAATATTCAGGGTTGATTTCCTTTAGGATTGACTGGTTTGATCTCCTTGCAGTCCAAGGGACTCTCAAGAGTCTTTCCAACACCACAGTTCAAAAGCATCAGTGCTTCAGCACTCAGCCTTCTTTATGGTCCAAATTCCTCATCCTTACATGACTACTAGAAAACCGTAGCTTTGACTATGTACACCTTTGTCGGCAAATTGATGTCTCTGCTTTTCAATGCACTGTCTAGGTTTATCACAGCTTTCCTTCCAAGGAGGAACCATCTTTTAATTTCATGGCTGCAGTCACCATACACAGTGATTTTGGAGCCCACAAAAGTAAAGTCTATCACTGCTTCCACTTTTCCCCCCATCTATTTGCCATGAAGTGATGTACCGAATGCCATGATCTTTGTTTCTCGATTGTTGACTTTTAAGCCATATTTTTCACTTTCTTCTTTCAGCTTCATCAAGAGGCTTTTTAGTTCCTCTTTTCTTTCTGCCATTAGACTGGTATCCTCTGCACATCTGAGGTGGTTGATATTTATCCTGGCAATCTTTATTCCAACTTTTGATTCTTCCAGCCTGGCATTTCACATGATGTACTCTCCATAGAAGTTAAATAAGCAGGGTAACAATATATAGCTTTGAAGTAATCCTTTCCCAATTTTGAACCAATCCCTTGTTCCATGTCCAGTTCTAACTGTTGTTTCTTCACCCTCATTTTCTCATGGAACAGGTAAGGTGACCTGGTATTCCCATCTCTTTAAGAATTTTCCACAGTTTGCTGTGATCCACACAAAGGCTTTAGCGTAGTCAATGAAGCAGAAGTCAGTATTTTTCTGGAATTCCAATGAATGTTGGCAGTTTGATCTCTGGTTCCTCTGCCTTTTCTAAATCCAGCTTGTTCATCAGGAAGCTCTCAGTTCACATACTGCTGAGCATTACCTTGCTAGCATGAAATGAGTGCAATCGTACAATAGCTTGAGCATTCTTTAGCATTTCCTTCTTTGGGATTGAAATGAAAGCTGACCTTTTCCACATCTTTAATAGGAGCATTTAGTCCAGTGATTTACAGTAATGATTGATATGTATGTGTTCACTGCCATTTTATAGTTGTTTGAGGGTTATTTTTGTAGTTCTTTTTTCTTTTTCTTTTGTTCTCTTCTTTTGTGACGTGGTCATCAGAGTTGTGTTTGGATTCTTTTTCGTTCTCTCTGTGTGTATGTACTTTCAGATATTGGTCCCCTTGTGTTTTACAGGTAGTAGCCCATCTATATGTAATTAATTTAAGCTGCTGATCTCTTCGTTTGAAACATATCTTAAAATCCTGCAGTGTGACTCTTGTCTCATCGTTATGGTTTTTTCTGTGGTTTTTGACATGCTATTTTACATCTGCTTTGTATATACCTCAACTGCTTGATGTGCACACAGATGATTCTACTGCCTTTGTCTTTTACTCTTCCTACTAACTTTATATGTGGCTGATTTGCTATCTATATTATATACTTATCATTACCATGTACTTTTCCTCTCTTAATTTGCATGTTTCTATTTGTGGCCTTTTCTTAGAGAAGCCTTATTAACACTTCTTATACAGCTAGTCTGGAGATTCTGAACTCTTTTATCTTTTGTCTGTAAAATTTTTCAGCCATCCATAAAATCTTAATGGGAGCTTTGCTATGTAAAGTATTCATAGTTGTAAGTTTTTCCTTTCCATCACTTTGAGCTAGGAGTCAGTGAAAATTACTACAAATCAAAAATGGTATCCATAATAGAGAAGAAGTGAAATCCTTCCCCTAAAATAAAAAACTTGAATTTAGGGTAGGTCTTGGTTATTTTCACTTCTACTTAATATCTTTTTAGATGTCTTAGCCAGTGCAATAGGCAGGAAAAAAGAAATTTGAAAACCTTAGAAATAATGAGGGAAGCTAAATTTACATACAGATAACATGGTTGTATATATGTATAATCACATACACACACACATACAAATATGTGCTAGAAACAATAAGTAAAATAAGATCATGAGATAGAAAGAAGCTATATAAAATTCAAAGTTATGTCCACATGTTTCCTATGATCAAAATTGAAAAATTTGAAAACATTACTTAAAACAGCATCATTAATATATAGTTAATGATAGGTCAATTTATCAAAAAATAAGTGAGACTTCCACAGTGAATGCTAATTTACCTGGTGACTTTTGAGAAGAGGCAAATGGATTTCTAGGTTAGGGGTATGATTTTGCCAAAACCACAAGAGTTCTGTGATCTCGGCCTCTCTTGTTTATCAGTATGATCTGAAAAACATGACCACATGTTGCATAATTTGAGCAATGTCTCTGGTTTCTTCAACACACGTAATTCCCAGGAATTTCAAAGATGGAATTAGACCTTGAATATTACATGAAAACCACTACCATTAATTATCATACAAATAGGAAAGGACATTTCTTTTGTGCATATTCCTCTGAGAAAGTAGTTATCATGCTACGTAGTAATTTGACTTTAATGATTATGAACTCTAAATCTTGTCTAACTAGATTATGGCAATATGCTAATAGATTTAACTATCTCTGTGGCAATAGAGTTAATGTACACAGATTTCAATCTCTGAAAATTCAAATTGTGCCTGAATGGACCGAGAAACTATTATAAAAGGGAAGGTGCTATTGAAATACATCAGGGTTCACCGATTTTTCATGGACTTTTGCTATTCTTAAATATTCTTTTTCATAATTTTACCAACCCCTACACTTGCTACAGTAGAAATTAAAAGAGGCCAAAGCAGAGTTGCAAGCAAGGCTTGTACTGTAACATGCAGACAACTATCAAGTACATGTGCTTATTTCCTAAGAAGACTTTCCTGGGTCCTTAAAAGTGATAACAGAGACAGGTCTGAGAGGCTGAGCAGGGGGCTATAGCTGTGGTGGCCTGCCCGCCTCTTTGCTGGTGCTGTATGCAGGGTTCATGCGCAGTACCTTGCTTTTGCTCCAGGCCCCTCGGGAGTGGCAGTTGGTCTAGGACATTTTTGTATCTTACTGCTTCTATCCTTTTTGTATGTTACTGTCTGTCCCTTATACTTCCTTTGTATTCTCTTGCTGGAGAAGACCCCTTGTCCAGGTGGGAGCACTCAGCAAAGGGTCCCAGGTCCCCAGGTCCCAGCTTATCTCAATATTAAGTACAGCCAAAGCAATCAGAAGACACACCTTGTTTGACCTTTAATAGTCTCCTCTGCCTATTATCAAGTAGCCAAAGAGAATTATTTTCATATGTTTCCACATATAACAGGAGAATATAGTAATATGTGTGGTTTTTGTATGTATATGAACAATGTGATTAAGTGAGACAGAGGAGCAGAAAGGAAGAGAGAGAAAAGAGAAGGGAGAAGAAATATAATGTGAGAATCATCCAAATCCAAAGTAAAATGATACCAGATATTATGCGAGAATTGCTGGTTGTACACAGATACACCAATAACCATTTCTGAACGGCCAGATATACTCTTGTTGATTTGTAAATGAAGTTTTTAAACAACCAGGTTGTTCCAATTAGGTCAAATCTAAATATTGAAAAACTTAGGTAAGAATTCTTACAAGATGTATTAATGTACCACTAATGAATTTCTGACTTGAGAGCTTTTAACTACAATCTCTTAACTTAATTTCCTTTTCTCAATAAATCATTCAGTGCAATGATTCTCATCAGGGGTAGGTGGAAGAGAATTGTTCTTCAAAAAGAAAAGAGATTTAGTAAGCACCAAATTCCAACCTTATCATTTCCTTAATCAGAGCATTAATGTTGCACTTCTTGGATTTTGCACTGCTTAATTTACTGATAGAGATAGTTCAGGCAATTTTAAAGGTTCTCTTAGCAAGACTCCCCAAATGAGGCTTTATTACACCCAGCAAATTTTCCAAGTGAGGACAAAGGTGCCGCACCTTGTTCTCCCAATTATACATTCAGATGTCAAAGCCCAGTAGTCAAAAAACCACTGTTTGAGTTGGTTGAGTTCAGTTGGGTTAGTACTCATTGCAGTGAGGAGAATGTAAACCATGGGAAATCAGAGAGGTGCCTTAGACCTTGGGTGTTAGAAAGGACTTCTTACAGAACTGGGGCCTGTGTGAGGTGATTTGGGGGAAGGTTGAGGGAAGCACCCTTCTGCTCTGCATTGGTGGTTCAAGGGAGCATCACTTATGCTGTGACTGAGTGTCTTAACAAGCCTTATCTGGAGCAGAAGAGAACAGAGGGAAGCCAAAGCTCTAATAGTAAATGAAGTTGCAGTCATGCTTTAGCTAGGAGAGGGAGGTATTTGGTGCTTTATGGTTTTGGACTGACCGTGTTTTTGTCTGTACTGAAGACTGCCAATATGATGAACTGGTCAAATTTATAGAAGTGACTGTGTGCCCTTCTCTGATGTTGGTGTTTTGTGAGAGTGTTTGTGTCCAACAAGAGTGAGTCATTTCCAAGCTGTGAGCCTAGGCCAGGTCCTAACAGTTCCGAACCCCAGGAGTGTCAGGCCAGTTCCCAGACCTCAGGACTGCTTCTGTCTTTCTCACTTGCTAAGTCACGCCAACTAGAGTAATTATGGGTCAGTCGATAGCAGAGCTTGGTGGAATCAATGTGGACCTTTATACCTAGGAAATATTGATCCACATAGAGAAAGCTCTAGTCAGTCACCAGGAATATACACAAGGATTGTGACTTGTTTTTAAAAATTAGATAAATATGTAGGAGGTTCACTTATTTACAGTAATATAGGCAAGAACTGGGTAAGATTCAAAGTATCTATCACTTGACATAACTATTGGATGACTGCTCGGCCGACAGCTAAAAAAATAAGTACTATTTTTGATGTCACTCATCATTTTATTTGAATGAATAGAAACTGATTAGAGATAAGAGAGATATGACAGGGCTGGAAAGTAGTAGCAGTGAAACAAATCAAGGGGCATTCTGGCCGAATCCAGTAGGATCAAATATAGAAGGCTGAGGCTGATTCCATCTCAGTGAACTTTTAGCAGAAAATGAACCTAAGCCATGGGGTAAAACCTGAAACAGAAAAAATACATGTTTTCCAAAAGAAGAGGTTTTCCAAAAAGAACAAACAGTGTGTTTCCCTTCCTGGGACCCTGCAAGACTAACAAATGTCAAATGACACTGAATTCAGTGGAATCAAAAAGGGATGAAATTTGTATTCCTGGAAGATAAACACCTAATTCCCATCCAGAGGCAATAGGACATGCAGGCTGGGATGGAAGCCTAGGTCAGCAGGAAGTTTAGAGAAAACAGAGAGACATCCAATGTGGATTAGTTCTTCGTGTATATGGCACAAGCCAATGCAGCCTTCTTCTGATAAGAGACAATTATTCATAATCTCACCCATAGGCTATGCAATATAGAACTTAGAGATGGGTGTCAAGCATTGTCTCAGACACAGAAAGAGTATAATGCAGTTTTTCAAAGGTTCCTCATGTCTTTCCTTGTTTATGAAAAGTCCATACCTTTTTCTGACTGTATAATGCTCTGGGAAAAGTTTTATTGTAATTTTTAATTTTGTTATCTTTAAAATACTTATTTCATAGCATTGCTGTGATTTAAATTACATTATATATGTGAAGTTATAACACATTCTCTGTCATATATTCAGAATCAATCACATTTATCATTGATTTTACTAGGCTGTTGAAAGAGAGAATCGAACCAGAAATAGGAAGACTGTACCCTAGACCCTCAATGGATTTCCACATTCCGAGAAATACCCTGAATGATACTCAAAAAACTATCTACATAATGATAGTTATAATGCTATTTCCTATTTTTTGAATATTCTTTAAAAGAAACAAAGACCTTTCTGGTAGAAAAAAGCAAACATAAAGAAGTTCCTGGCTTCAGGGAGACCCATATTTTGGTCTTTCCAGTGTCAATTCTGCTAAAGATGAATTTTGCCTGTTAGGGGCCAGTATTTCCAGAGCCACACAGGTGAAATTGGTAAACAAGAAACTGCAGACTTCTGGCAGCCCCGATGTCTCTCTGTGACTCAATTTGTAAATCCACAAGGAATTAGAGAACAAGAGAAGATAACAGGGCTTTTCTCATGACTTCTTCTGCCCCCTGCTGTTGCTGCTGCTAAGTCGCTTCAGTCGTGTCCGACTTTGTGCGACCCCATAGACGGCAGCCCACCAAGGTTTCCCCGTCCCTGGGATTCTCCAGGCAAGAACACTAGAGTGGGTTGCCATTTCCTTCTGCAAATGCATGAAAGTGAAAGTGAAGTTGGTCAGTCGTGTCCGCATCTTCTGCCCCCTAAATATAGTCTAATCTGAGAATAGGGAACACAGCAAACCCATAAAAATGTACTCAAAGTGTAAACTTACGAAAATAAAGGAGGCACTGTTCATAGGACGTGGTGGTCTTGGCAGCAGTGGTAGTTGTGGCAGCCGCAGTGGATGTGGTGGGAGCAGCCGTGGATGTGGCGGCAGCGGTGGTTGTGGCGGCAGCGGTGGTTGTGGCGGCAGCGGTGGTTGTGGCGGCAGCGGTGGTTGTGGCGGCAGCGGTGGTTGTGGCGGCAGCCGTGGACTCCGTGGCGGCAGCAGAGGTGGTGGCGGGATCAACAGTGGTTGTATCAGAGGCTGAAATTAGGACACATTGCAGTCAAGACAGTTGATTCTTCCTCAGGCAATAAAATTTGTGCTGCCCAAGTCTGGACATGCTTTTCTCATTCTGAATTCTTCTCTGCAAATGATATCAATACTGTCACACCATGCTCTGGCTACCAACTCTGCTTGAGAAGTGGTATCTCCTTTCTATGCATGCAATAAAATCACTTGCCACAGATTCCTGCGTGAAAGGGGGGGCATATTTGTTTCACACTTGGAGGGCACAAAGATTCCATGTACTACAGCACTACTTGTGAGAGTCCCTTAGAAATAATAGGATATATTTGCATTATTCTGATAATAATAAAGCTAAGCAAAGGCTCTGTTGCCTGCCCTGTATTCAAAGGGAACTGGCCAAGATTGATGAGATTTATTTCCCCTTACAGAGCAAACAGCAAGTCAGACCCCTAAACTGTGAGCTAAATCCACCCCAACACCATCTCCATACCCACACTCTAGCCAGGCTGTCTCAGGCCTCATGTGGGAGAGAATATTTTTTAAGGGGAACCCCACATGGCTCATGTGGCATAGTGTATGAAGTCAAACAAGAGTCAGTGCCCTCTTGCACAGAGAACCCAAGTCCCCAAGTTGTGGAGGCTGAAGAGAGGGCTCTTCAGGATGCCTGACACACACAGCATAGAATGGGCAGGGTGCTGTGGAGAAAGCCCAAGAATAACTAGGAGTTTGGTCCACATCCTTGGGATTCACTTTAAAGAAGAGACACAAACCTCAGCCTGGGAACTAGGCATTGATGCCATTACAAATCTCAAAGCTTAGAGCCCTTCTTCTACCTGATGCCTACATTACACATCCTGTATCCTGCCCTCCCTGTGATCCTAACGCCCTCATTTCTGCATCACTTTCAGGCTGTACATTCTCTTCCTTCCTTCAGGCCTCTCCCTGAAACAATGGCCATGTATTCAATCCTGCAAATCAACATAACCAGAAAGATTTTCATGCACCTTCCCAAAATTCTCAGGTCACAACATCAGACCACATCCTCTTGTTCTTTTGCTGGAGAAAAATCAATGATTGACCCAAAATTTTCGTAAATCCATGCAAGAGACTTAATATTATCAAATGCTGTATAAAAAATAAGCTGATTTTTATGTTTCCATGAATTTCTTCGTAGCTCAGTTAGTAAAGAATCCACCTGCAGTGCAGGAGACCCTGGTTTGATTCCTGGGTCCAGAAGATCTTCTGGAGAAGGAAATGGCATCCTGCTGCAGTATTCTTGCCTGGGAAATGCCATGGACAGAGGGGCCTGGCAGGCCACAGCCCATGGGGTCGCAAAGAGTCGGAAATGACTTAGCGACTAAACCATGAATTTTTATATGAGGAACAACACTTTCCCAGGCTTTTTCATAGAATTCTTATAACCTGTCTCTCGTGCAAGCTCTGACATGAGACTGGGATGGAAACGGTCACTGTAAGAAGGAGATGAAGCGCAAGTGCAAACTCACCAGGAGAAGAATCAGCAGGAACTTCTGTTGTATCCTCTGAAAGAGAAAAGGGAAAAACAGGATGTGCACTGAACACCAGTTTTGGGTATGGAGAGAATAAGAATATGGACAATGGCGCAGGCTTCCGCAGATGAATCCCTTTAGCCTTTGGTACACACATTGAGGGGGAAAAGATGCACAGATAATATAAAACCCCACAAAACCATAATATGCGATCACTTTTGCTTTCCTGAAATAAACCTCTGATTTTACATACTTTAAATAGATTTGACTGACTCTAACCATAAAGCTGGGGTCCAAGGTTAGAACTGAACAAAGATCTGACTGAATTAGGAAAAGCCAAAGGGTAGAGTCAACTCAATCATGAAAGGTCTATGAAAATGGCAATGGAACAGGGGAATGGAGTAGAGGACAGGAGGGGCCGTAATTCTAGACTCCTGCAAGCCCACTTCCACACAGCTTGATGTACTGCTCATCAAAACCTTGTTTTCAGGTAAGAATCTTTACGTACGGCCAGAAACCAGGAAGGTGGAAACTGCCACCAGTGCCAGGAACACCAAAACCTTCATGGTGGTCAGTGGTAGAGCAGGCAGCACAGAGAGGAAAGCTTCAGAATTCAGAGGAAGATAGGACTCTGACTCTAGGATTCCACATCCTGACATTATATAGGCAGAGGGTGCCAATCAGAAGCTGCAAGACCAGAATCCAGGTTTGTTCATGCCAGGAATGTTGGTGCTCAGAGAAACCACTGGAAAATCAGCAGCATAGCCAGAGGCTCTTGGAAATCATAACATCAATCCCTTGATTCTGACACAGCCTTTAATTCAAGAGTTTGCCATATTAAAGATTTTATAGGCATCAACTTCTCCAGGCTTCCTCTTGGCTCGTGATATAGACTGACACCATGATTACCAACCACACACCCAGCCTTCTCGATTTAATCAAATCTGCAGTGCTCTTTTCAGAGACTTTCAGACACTTTTGAAGCTTACTCAGCCATTGTCTCCTCAAAAAAGATTAATCAGGATGCAGTAGGCTGATTGAAGAACCGTCCTCTTTAGAGGGGCTGTGCATTCCTCTTGCTATCGCCTCCCTCCTGCACACAGAGATCAGGTCAGATGACACGCAGGGAGAGCTCAGCATTGATAAGATTTTTCTGAATCTAAATGTGTTTTGTGAAAAGTTTCAAAGTCAAAGAGAAAGAAAAGAGAAAGTTTAACACTTTATGAATCTATTGCAGCAATTCATTTATTCTACAAATATTCACTGAGTGACTTGTTGCTGTTCAGTCGCTCAGGCATGTCTGACTCTTTGCGACCCCATGGACTGCAGCACGCCAGGCTTCCCTGTCCTTCACTATCTCCTGGAGTTTGTTCAAACTCATGTCCATTGAGTTGGTGATGCCATCCAACCATCTCCTCTTCTGTCATTCCCTTCTCCTCCTGCCTTCAATCTTTCCCAGCATCAGGGTCTTTTCCAATCAGTCAGCTTTCTGCCTCAGGTGGCCAAAGTATTGGAGTTTCAGTTTCAGCATCAGTCTTTTCAATGAATATTCAGGGTTGATTTCTTTTAGGACTGACTGGTTGGATCTCCTTGCAGTCCAAGGGACTCTCAAGAGCCTTCTCCAACACACAGTTTGAAAGCATCAATTCTTCGGCGCTCAGCCTTCTTTATGGTCCACCACCTCCATACATGACTACTGAAAAAAACTGTAGCTTTGACTCTACAGACCTTTGTAGGCAAAGTAATATCTGCGTTTTTTAATACACTGTCTGGGTTTGTCATTGCTTTTCTTCCAAGGAACAAGCGTCTTTCGATTTTATGGCTGCAGTCACTGTCCACAGTGATTTTGAAACCCAAGAAAATAAAGTCTGTCACTATTTCCATTGTTTCCCCATCTATTTGCTATGAAGTGGTGGGACTGGATGCCATGATCTTAGTTCTTTGAATGTTGAATTTTAAGCTAGCTTTTTCACTCTCCTCTTTCACCTTCATCAAGAAGCTCTTTAATTCCTCTTCTCTTGGTGCCATAAGGGTGGTGTCATCTTAGAGAAACAATGAACAAATTGTACAAAAATTCCATGCTACGCATCTTATTGTGCAAATTCATACACAAGAAAGTAAACAGGAAGAGTGGGAGGGAGAGGGGATGCAAGGAAGGAAAGGAGAAGAAAAGACGGAAAAGGAAAGGAAGAAACATGAAGGAAAGAAATATTTTGTATGTAATGTTACTGGCCTAATAAGTAATAATACAGAGAAGAAGAAAGGAAAGAGTTTTTGGAGATGAAAAGGGAGGTTATAATTTTAGATAAAGTAACCCAGAAAGGCTTATGAAATCCACAATGTTAAACTAAAATGAAGTGCAGTTAACAACTCAAATTAAATCCATGATGCATCTCCAAAATTTTTACTTCTGCCTTTTCCATCACTTAATTATTTTTAGAATTTTTATTATGAACCAAAAAATGGAAGTATATATAAGAATGCAAAATTTACCACATCATCTAATGCAATGAGATAACTGACATTACTACTTGGGTAATTATATATTTGCTAAACACATTTCTGCTCATGTGAAGTCATGCTGCTCCATGCCTGACATTGCACACTCACTATTAGCACCACCAGAAAACACCTGTTAAGTGAATTGCTTCAGGTTCCCCTTGTAACAGACAAATGTGTTTATAGACAAATGTGTATATATACAAATGTATGCATTTATGTTTCTTAAAAAATGATATACCAAATGGCATTACATTCTGGACCATTCTTCCTCATTGTGCAGACAGCCTTACACCTTTGAAATCAAAGTCAGCCATTATATCTAGTATGTAATTTCTTCCAGTGGCTTCATTATGTCATAATTGACTCTAGCATTCCCTGTGGATGGAAACTGAGGTCATTTCTAGTTTTTTGCTGCTATTAATCATGAAGCCAAAGATATGCTTTTAAAATGATATTTACCAAATTTTTTGTATCAGTGCTCTACATTGCCAGAGGGTTTTGAATAAATTATATGTATATTTTTGTTAAACTGTACAAAATTGCTTTCCTAAAAGACTCTAAAAATTAATATTAACAGAAACAAAACTAGGAGCACATCTTTCCAACCTTCTTGCCAGCGGTAAATTTACCTGTGTAATCTTGCCAACTTGATAATGTCAAAAGCAGTGTTTATTGTACTCTTTTGCATTTCCTGGATGGTTATAAATAGAGCATATTCCATGTGTTTATTGACCATTTAAACTTCCTCTTCTGAGATTTACCTATTCAAATCTTTAATCTATTCTGTTTTGTTTTCCTATCATTTTAAGGACTTATGATACATAATAAATTTTAGCATTCTTTACCTTTTATACAAATCACAAAGTTTTCCAACCTAACCCATATGTTTTAATTTTATTCACAATAAATATTAGAGGTTTTAAATTCAAGTAGTTCTTTCATCTTGATCCAATTTCTATATTAAGCAATTTTAAAAATATATGACTGGGACATCTTAAATTTGTGACATTCAAATATTCCTTCATGCAAATGTTGCATCTCTTTCTAATCTCTGGATTTCCCCACTGATTACAAACCTGGCCCCAGTTACCTATGTGTGCACTCTGAACTGGATCATTTAATAAGGGAGCAAAACACTGAGAGGAAACCAAAAAAGAAGCCTCAGTATGGCTGGAGTTCTTATAGGGGAGCATCAGGGACTTGGTCCAATTCAGACTGCTCACCAATTGCCATACACCACACAGAAGCTGGAAGATTCTGCAGCAGTGATGGACTGGGATGGGCAATGACACAGCTGTTTCCAATAAACCAGCATTCACCAGACACAGACTAGCAAGGGGATAGGATATGAGTTTATAACAGAGAAGAGAGGTGAAGAGACGCCTTGGGGTGATGATCATCTTCTATTCTTCCATCAGAGGAGCTGAGAAGCACACAGGGCTGCACAGTGACTGTCCAACATTAGAAATGTGAATGCACGCACTAAGCACGGTGTGCAGACACAGCGCATTTCCACTACTCATCAATACCTTTGTCTGTTGTCATCCATTATCACTGTTCATCTCGACTTAAGCACCTGTTCATGGAAGTCTCCAATGGCTTTCAAACTAAAGGAATCCTCAACTTGTGTGCAGATAATTTGATTCTATATTCATCACAATATTTATCACTCTGATATTTTTTTGTCTTACTGTTTCTTTGATCATGGCTTCTCTGGTTTTCTGTCCCCGTCAAGAAAACAAGCTCGAAGAGAAAAAAAAAAAAAAAAGTTGTCGATTCTATCAAGATCTAGAAGAATGCCCCTGGATTAGGCTCTTGATAAATGTGAGTTATCTAGAATGAATGATGGAATGAGTGAATAAATGAATGAAATAATGAGTGAAAAACAAATCATATAATACACATAACACAAAAGGGAGGTCTTTAAGGAAGGTATTAGGAGGAAGTATAATGTGAAAACAAAAGGTTAAGTAGCATGTGGGGGAGACCTTGGAAGAGACCCTCAGGCTATGAATGTGAGTTAAGATATGAAATAAACAACAAAAAAATATTAGAGAGGAATCCCATAAACAGAATAAACTAGGGAAGAATTCCAATGGTGTTTATGCACAAAGATTCTTTATTGACTCAAAATTATATAGTCACAAAAATATGGATATATAGGGTTACACAAAAAAACAGCATGCAGTTACACATGAAGATAGGAATTCTACACACAAGTGAAGCATAGTCACTACTCAGCTGGACCTGAAAAACCTCAAAAGAGTTCCTGTACTGAAAATTCAGGAAAGATCTTTCCAAACCTCCCCTGAGTTCGTTATTCAACTGTCAAGAAAGATTTCTCCTAAGCAAATTCTCTCCACTGTTTACTTTCTGTAATTAAGGAAAAGAAATTCCAAACTGTTTCCCAGTTTTCATTCTTTTCCCCATCTAGGCTCATCGCACTCACTGGTTCATATCAATTCTCTATAAGTGCCGCTCTTGTTCCCATAAATTTTAAATGGATGTTCCATGGTGAAAAACACAGAAAACCAAAAAATGCTCTTCCGTGAACCAAAACAATCAGAAGAAATATTATACTAGTTTTATCACTTTACTTTTTTTCTCCATTTCTCTGAGGATACCCCACTGTTTCTTCTTCATTTATTATCTTTTGTTTTCTTTTTCTGAGTGTCTTTTCCAGAATCTCCTGTTATCACTTTACTTTTTTTCTCTCTTTCTCTGGGAATAGTCTACTGTTTCATCTTCATTTAATATCTTTTATATTATTTTTCTTTTTCTGAGTATCTTTTTCAGAATCTTGTGTTATCACTTTTTAATTTTTCTCCATTTCTCTGGGTATATGCCACTGTTTCTTCTTCATTTATTATCTTTTGGAATTCTTTTTCTGAGTATCTTTTCCAGAAGCTCTTTCTCCAAGTCTCTCTATCTCTCTGGAAGTGTTTGTCACACACTGTTTGTCTATAGCTCCCATTATCCTTTACCTTCATCCAAACTTCACTAACAAAGTGCCTTTATTTTATTTAGGTAAATTTTACAGGCTGTGCAGCGTTCTCCAGCTTCCCAAACACCCGTCTTGATCATATGAAAATAAATACACACTGAGACTGTCCTCCCTGACACCTTGGGGAAACATCCTTCTGAATACTCTGTTTGGCTTACCCTGGAATACTTACATAAGCACCCATTCTCCTCGTCCTCAGCCCCCTCAATCCTCACACTTACACTTTCAGCCTTTGACCATCACATTACCCTCCTGGACATCTGAAAACACTTCTACTACAAGAGTGTCCTTCCTGACACCTGAGGGCAGTATGGTTATGAATGTGGTACCAAGCAGGCCTTGGAACACATTCAGTCCTCCTCTGGCTCAGCTCCGTTTGAAAGTGAAAAGTGAGAATGAAAGTCACTCAGTCGTGTCCTGCTCTTTGCAACCCCATGGACTATACAGTCCATGAAATTCTCAGCTCCCTTTACCCTAAAACGTATCCTCGTCTTCCATCATCATACTTGCTAGAATTTACTTTGCACGCAATCAAGTATTAATTAAAAAACTTGATCAAGTTACTGGACATTCTGTTAACTTTTATCTGGAATTACTGTTAAATTACTCAGCACCGCTGCCAGAAAAACCGGTTACAGATTTGAAGAGAGGAACAGAGAGATTGTGGGTTGAGAGTAACGCATAATGAAACTTTAAGAATCTGTCAGTTTTTTTAAAAAAATTATTGTAGTATATATGATTTGCAATGTTATATTACTTTCAGGTATGCAACATAGTAATTTGACTGTGTGGATCACAATAAACTGTGGAAAATTCTGAGAGAAATGGGAATACCAGACCACCTGCCTGCCTCTTTAGAAATCTGTATGCAGATCAGGAAGCAACAGTTAGAACTGGACATGGAACAACAGACTGGTTCCAAATAGCAAAAGGAGTGCGTCAAGGCTGTATATTGTCACCCTGCTTATTTAACTTCTATGCAGAGTACATCATGAGAAATGCTGGACTGGAAGAAACACAAGCTGGAATCAAGATTGCCGGGAGAAATATCAATAACCTCAGATATGCAGATGACACCACCCTTATGGCAGAAAATGAAGAGGAGCTAAAAAGCCTCTTAATGAAAGTGAAAGAGGAGAGTGAAAAAGTTGGCTTAAAGCTCAACATTCAGAAAACGAAGATCATGGCATCCGGTCCCATCACTTCATGGGAGAGAGATGGCGAAACAGTGGAAACAGTGTCAGACGTTATTTTTCTGGGCTCCAAAATCAGTGCAGATGGTGACTGCAGCCATGAAATTAAAAGACGCTTACTCCTTGGAAGAAAAGTTATGACCAACCTAGATAGCATATTCAAAGGCAGAGACATTACTTTGCCGACTAAGGTCCATCTAGTCAAGGCTATGGTTTCTCCAGTGGTCATGTATGGATGCGAGAGTTCGTCTGTGAAGAAGGCTGAGCGCCGAAGAATTGATGCTTTTGAACTGTGGTGTTGGAGAAGACTCTTGAGAGTCCCTTGGACTGCAAGGAGATCCAACCAGTCCATTCTGAAGGAGATCAGCCCTGGGATTTCTTCGGAAGGACTGATGCTAAAGCTGAAACTCCAGTACTTTGGCCACCTCATGCAAAGAGTTGACTCATAGGAAAAGACTTTTATGCTGGGAAGGATTGGGGGCAGGAGGAGAAGGGGACGACAGAGGATGAGATGGCTGGATGGCATCCCTCACTCGATGGGCGTGAGTCTGAGTGAACTCCGGGAGTTGGTGATGGACAGGGAGGCCTGGCGTGCTGCGACTCATGAGGTCGCAAAAAGTCGGACATGACTGAGCGACTGAACTGAACTGATACATTATTTTGCTCAATTTACAGTTATAAAATATTGGCTATGTTCCCCATGCAATACAATATATGGTTATCCTTCGTTTATGCTCATTAGATTATAACTCTCAATGCCTTACTTCTATATTGCCCCTTCCCAGCTGGTAATCAATAGTTGGTTCTCTATACTTGTGAGCCTGATTCTTTTTTGTATAATCACTACTTTTTTCATTTTTTTTTATTCCATGCATCAGTGATAATATTCATTATTTGTCTTTGTCTAACTTACTTCACTAGGCATAATACCCTCCAGAACCATCTATGTTGTTCCACATTACAAAATGTCATTCTTTTTCTAAGGCTTTGTCATATTCCATTATATATATGTAATATCTTCTTCATACATTTATCTGTTGATGAACACTTAAGTTGCTTCCATATGTTGGCCATTGTAAATAATGCTACTATAAACAGCAGGGTGCTGACAGCTCTCTGAGTTAGTGTTTTAGCTTTCTTCAGATAAATATCATGAGAGGAACTGCCGGATCATATGGTAGTTCTCTGTCTAATTTTTTTGAGAAACTTCATACTGTTCCCCAGATAACTAAACTAATTTATGTTCCCACCAACTGTGCACAAGGGTTCCCTTTTCCCCACATCTCTCTCCAACACTTGCTATGTATTGTGATAATAGCCATTCTAAAAGATATGAGATGATAGCTCATTGTGGTTTTGATTCACATTTCTGGGATGGTTACAGACTTAAGAATCCTTTCATATGCCTATCGGCCATCTGGATTGCTTCTTTAGAAAATGTCTATTTATGTCTTCGATTCATTTTTCAATTTGGTTGTTTCTTTGATATTCAGGTGTGTGAGCTTCTTATACACTTGGGATATTAAACTCTTATTGGGCATTTCATTTGCAAATATTTTCTATCATTTTTTGCTTGTTTTGCATTCCTTCAATGGTTTAATTCACTCTGCAAAAGCTTTTAAGTTTATATAGGCCCAATTTGTTTATTTTTCTTTCCTTTGCCTTAGGAGAGGGATCCAAAAAAAGTATTGCTACAGTTTATGTCAATGAGTGTTCTGCTTGTTTTCTTCTAGGAGTTTTGTGTTTTCTAGCCTTACCTCTAGGTCTTTAATTCATTTTGAGTTTACCTTTTATTTACTTATTTCCTGGCCATGCCAAGTGACATTTAGTATCTTAATTTTCCTATCATTGATTGAACCATGGAATGCAAAGTCTTAACCAATGGACCGCTAGGGGACTCCCTTGAGTTTACTGTTTTATAGGTTGTGGGGAAATGTTCTAATTTCATTCTTCTCCATCTAACTGGCCAGTTCCCCCAGAACCAGGTATAGAAGAGATTATCTTCTCTCTGTTGTATATTCTTGCCTCCTTTGTCAGATAAACATTGGTCACAAGTGTATGAATTGATTTCTGGGCAATCTGTTCTGTTGCACTGGTCTCTGTGTCTGTTCCTCTGTCAGTATCTCACCATAACTTTAGCTATTTAATATCGTCTGAAGTCAAGGACCATGATTTCAACTCCACTCTAATTTCTCAAGATTCTTTTGGCTATTTGGGCTCTTTGCAATTTCCATCCAAATTTTTAAAATATTTGTTCTATTTCTGAGAAAAACATCATTTGTATTTTGATAGGGATCACATTGAAACTATATGCTGCCCTGGGTAGTACGGTCATTTTAACAATATTAATTTTTCCAACCCATGATCATGCAGTGTCTTTCCATACATTTTTGTCGTTTGCAATTCTTTCATCAGTGTTTTATGCTTTTTCCAAGTCCATGTCGTTTAACTCCTTAGGTAGGCTTATTCATAGTATTTTATCCTTTTTGATGCAATCTTAAATGAGATGTTTCCTTAATTTCTCTTTCTTATAGTTCATTGTTAGTATATGAAAACACAGAGATTTCTGTATATTCATATTCTATTCAGCAACTATACTGAATTTACTGATGCGCTCTCATATTTTTCCGGTGGTGTCTTTAAGAATATCATGTCATCTGCAAACAATGATAGTTTTACTTCCTCTGTTCCAATTTGGGTTTCATTTATTTTTCTTGTCTAATTTTTGGTGTTCCTGGCACTGGTGGCAATTTCCACCTTCCTGGTTTCTGCTGCTACTGCTGCTGCTAAGTCACTTTGGTCATATCTGACTCTGTACGACCCCATAGATGGCAGCCCACCAGGCTCCCCCGGCCCTGGGATTCTCCAGCAAGAACACTGGAGTGGGTTGCCGATTCCTTCTCCAATGCATGAAAGTGAAAAGTGAAAGTGAAGTCTCTCAGTCGTGTCTGAATCATAGTGACCACATGGACTGCAGCTCACCAGGCCCTTCCGTCCATGGGGTTTTCCAGGCAAGAGTACTGGCGTGGGGTGCCATTGCCTTCTCCTGGTTTCTGCCCGTACATAAAGATTCTTACCTGAAAACAAGGTTTTGATGAGCAGTACATCAAGCTGTGTGGAAGTGGGCTTGCAGGAGTCTAGAATTACGGCCCCTCCTGTCCTCTACTCCATTCCCCTGTTCCATTGCCATTTTCATAGACCTTTCATGATTGAGTTGACTCTACCCTTTGGCTTTTCCTAATTCAGTCAGATCTTTGTTCAGTTCTAACCTTGGACCCCAGCTTTATGGTTAGAGTCAGTCAAATCTATTTAAAGTATGTAAAATCAGAGGTTTATTTCAGGAAAGCAAAAGTGATCGCATATTATGGTTTTGTGGGGTTTTATATTATCTGTGCATCTTTTCCCCCTCTGTGTGTGTACCAAAGGCTAAAGGGATTCATCTGTGGAAGCCTGCGCCATTGTCCATATTCTTATTCTCTCCATACCCAAAACTGGTGTTCAGTGCACATCCTGTTTTTCCCTTTTCTCTTTCAGAGGATACAACAGAAGTTCCTGCTGATTCTTCTCCTGGTGAGTTTGCACTTGCGCTTCATCTCCTTCTTACAGTGACCGTTTCCATCCCAGTCTCATGTCAGAGCTTGCACGAGAGACAGGTTATAAGAATTCTATGAAAAAGCCTGGGAAAGTGTTGT
Source organism: Ovis aries (assembly GCF_016772045.2). Lineage (NCBI taxonomy): Eukaryota > Metazoa > Chordata > Mammalia > Artiodactyla > Bovidae > Ovis > Ovis aries. The sequence continues at coordinate 131,791,482 of NC_056056.1, forward strand.
TCCTCATATAAAAATTCATGGTTTAGTCGCTAAGTCATTTCCGACTCTTTGCGACCCCATGGGCTGTGGCCTGCCAGGCCCCTCTGTCCATGGCATTTTCCAGGCAAGAATACTGCAGCAGGATGCCATTTCCTTCTCCAGAAGATCTTCTGGACCCAGGAATCAAACCAGGGTCTCCTGCACTGCAGGTGGATTCTTTACTAACTGAGCTACGAAGAAATTCATGGAAACATAAAAATCAGCTTATTTTTTATACAGCATTTGATAATATTAAGTCTCTTGCATGGATTTACAAAAATTTTGGGTCAATCATTGATTTTTCTCCAGCAAAAGAACAAGAGGATGTGGTCTGATGTTGTGACCTGAGAATTTTGGGAAGGTGCATGAAAATCTTTCTGGTTATGCTGATTTGAAGGATTGAATACATGGCCATTGTTTCAGGGAGAGGCCTGAAGGAAGGAAGAGAATGTACAGCCTGAAAGTGATGCAGACATGAGGGCGTTAGGATCACAGAGAGGGCAGGATACAGGATGTGTAATGTAGGCATCAGGTAGAAGAAGGGCTCTAAGCTTTGAGATTTGTAATGGCATCAATGCCTAGTTCCCAGGCTGAGGTTTGTGTCTCTTCTTTAAAGTGAATCCCAAGGATGTGGACCAAACTCCTAGTTATTCTTGGGCTTTCTCCACAGCACCCTGCCCATTCTATGCTGTGTGTGTCAGGCATCCTGAAGAGCCCTCTCTGCAGCCTCCACAGCTTGGGGACTTGGGTTCTCTGTGCAAGAGGGCACTGACTCTTGTTTGACTTCATACACTATGCCACATGAGCCATGTGGGGTTCCCCTTAAAAAATATTCTCTCCCACATGAGGCCTGAGACAGCCTGGCTAGAGTGTGGGTATGGAGATGGTGTTGAGGTGGATTTAGCTCACAGTTTGGGGGTCTGATTTGCTGTTTGCTCAATTTATTCAGTTCAGTTCAGTTCAGTCGCTCAGTCGTGTCTGACTCTTTGAGACCCCATGAATTGCAGCACGCCAGGCCTCCCTGTCCATCACCAACTCCCGGAGTTCACTCAGACTCATGTCCATCGAGTCAGGGATGCCATCCAGCCATCTCATCCTCTGTCGTCCCCTTCTCCTCCTGCCCACAATCCCTCCCAGCATAAAAGTCTTTTCCTATGAGTCAGTTCTTCGCATGAGGTGGCCAAAGTACTGGAGTTTCAGCTTTAGCATCATTCCTTCCAAGAAATCCCAGGGCTGATCTCCTTCAGAATGGACTGGTTGGATCTCCTTGCAGTCCAAGGGACTCTCAAGAGTCTTCTCCAACACCACAGTTCAAAAGCATCTATTCTTCGGCACTCAGCTCTCTTCACAGACCAACACTCACATCCATACATGACTACTGGAAAAAACCATAGCCTTGACTAGATGGACCTTAGTCGGCAAAGTAATGTCTCTGCTTTTGAATATGCTATCTAGGTTGGTCATAACTTTTCTTCCAAGGAGTAAGCATCTTTTAATTTCATGGCTGCAGTCACCATCTGCACTGATTTTGGAGCCCAGAAAAATAAAATCTGACACTGTTTCCACTGTTTCGCCATCTCTCTCCCATGAACGATGGGACCGGATGCCATGATCTTCGTTTTCTGAATGTTGAGCTTTAAGCCAACTTTTTCACTTTCCTCTTTCACTTTCATTAAGAGGCTTTTTAGTTCCTCCTCACTTTCTGCCATAAGGGTGGTGTCATCTGCATATCTGAGGTTACTGATATTTCTCCCGGCAATCTTGATTCCAGCTTGTGTTTCTTCCAGTCCAGCGTTTCTCATGATGTACTCTGCATAGAAGTTAAATAAGCAGGGTGACAATATACAGCCTTGACGCACTCCTTTTCCTATTTGGAACCAGTCTGTTGTTCCATGTCCAGTTCTAACTGTTGCTTCCTGGCCTGTATACAGATTTCTCAAGAGGCAGGTTAGGTGGTCTGGTATTCCCATCTCTTTCAGAATTTTCCACAGTTTATTGTGATCCACACAGTCAAAGGCTTTGGCATAGTCAATAAAGCAGAAATAGATGTTTTCCTGGAACTCTCTTGCTCTTTCCATGATTCAGCAGATGTTGTCAATTTGATCTCTGGTTCCTCTGCCTTTTCTAAAACCAGCTTGAACATCTGGAAGTTCACTGTTCACGTATTGCTGAAGCTTGGCTTGGAGAATTTTGAGCATTACTTTACTAGCATGTGAGATGAGTGCAATTGTGTGGTAGTTTGAGCATTCTTTGGCATTGCCTTTCTTTGGGATTGAAATGAAAACTGACCTTTTCCAGTCCTGTGGCCACTGCTGAGTTTTCCAAATTTGTTGGCATATTGAGTGCAGCATTTTCACAGCATCATCTTTTAGGATTTGAAATAGCTCAACTGGAATTCCATCACCTCCACTAGCTTTGTTCGTAGTGATGTTTTCTAAGGCCCACTTGACTTCACATTCCAGGATGTCTGGCTCTAGGTGAGTGATCACACCATTGTGATTATCTGGGTTGTGAAGATCTTTTTCGTACCATTCATCTTTGTATTCTTGCCACCTCTTCTTAATATCTTCTGCTTCTGTTAGGTCCATACCATTTCTGTCCTTTACTGAGCCCATCTTTGCATGAAATGTTCCCTTGATATCTCTAATTTTCTTGACGAGATCTCTAGTCTTTCCCATTCTGTTGTTTTCCTCTATTTCTTTGCATTGATCATTTGTTCTATAGGGGGAAATAAATCTCATCAATCTTGGCAGGTTCCCTTTAAATACAGGGTAGGCGACAGAGCCTTTGCTTAGCTTTATTATTATCAGAATAATACAAATATATCCCATTCTTTCTAAGGGGCTCTCACAAGTAGTGCTGTAGTACATGGAATCTTTGTGCCCTCCAAGTGTGAGACAAATATGCCCCCCCTTTCACGCAGGAATCTGTGGCAAGTGATTTTATTGCATGCATAAAAAGGAGATACCACTTCTCAAGCAGAGTTGGTAGCCAGAGCATGGTTCGACAGTATTGATATCATTTGCAGAGAAGAATTCAGAATGAGAAAAGCATGTCCAGACTTGGGCAGCACAAATTTTATTGCCTGAGGAAGAATCAAATGTCTTGACTGCAATGTGTCCTAATTTCAGCCTCTGATACAACCACTGTTGATCCCACCACCACCTCTGCTGCTGCCACGGAATCCACGGCTGCGCCATATCCACGGCTGCGCCATATCCACGGCTGCTCCCTTCACATCCACTGTGGCTGCCACAACCACCACTGCTGCCAAGACCACCATGTCCTACAAACAGTTCCTCATTTATTTTCGTAAGTTTACGCTTTGAGTACTTTCTTTATGGGTTTGCTGGATTCGCTGTGTTCCCTATTCTCAGATTAGACTATATTTAGAGGGCAGAAGAAGTCATGAGAAAAGCCCTGTTATCTTCTCTTTATTCCCTAATTCCTTGTGGATTTACAAATTGAGTCACAGAGAGACATCGGGGCTGCCAGAAGTCTGCAGTTTCTTGTTTACCAATTTCACCTGTGTGGCTCTGGAAATACTGGCCCCTAACAGGCAAAATTCATCTTTAGCAGAATTGACACTGGAAAGACCAAAATATGGGTCTCCCTGAAGCCAGGAACTTCTTTATGTTTGCTTTTTTCTACCAGAAAGGTCTTTGTTTCTTTTAAAGAATATTCAAAAAATAGGAAATAGCATTATAATGAGGTTTCCTTGATGTAGATAGTTTTCTGAGTATCATTCAGGGTATTTCTTGGAATGTAGAAATCCACTGAGGGTCTAGGGTACAGTCTTCCTATTTCTGGTTCGATTCTCTCTTTCAACAGCCTAGTAAAATCAATGATAAATGTGATTGATTCTGAATATACAGTAGAGAATGTGTTATAACTTCACATATATAATGTAATTTAAATCACAGTAATGCTATGAAATAAGTATTTTAAAGATAACAAAATTAAAAATTACAATAAAAACTTTTCCCAGTATGGACTTGTTCATAAACAAGGAAAGACATGAGGAACCTTTGAAATATTGCATTATACTCTTTCTGTGTCTGAGACAATGCTTGACACCCATCTCTCAGTTCTATATTGCATAGCCTATGGGTGAGATTATGAATAATTGTCTCTTATCAGAAGAAGACTGGACTGGTTTGTGCCATATACACGAAGAACTAATCCATATTGGATGTCTCTCTGTTTTCTCTAAACTTCCTGCTGACCTACGTTTCCATCCCAGCCTGCATGTCCTATTGCCTCTGGATGGGAATTAGGTGTTTATCTTCCAGGAATACAAATTTCATCCCTTTTTGACTCCACTGAATTCAGTGTCATTTGACATTTGTTAGTCTTGCAGGGTCCCAGGAAGGGAAACACACTCTTCATTCTTTTTGGAAAACCTCTTCACAATATTTTATTTCTGTTTCAGGTTTTACCCCACGGCTTAGGTTCATTTACTGCTAAAAGTTATCACTGAGATGGAATCAGCCTCAGCCTTCTATATCTGATCCTACTGGATTCGGCCAGAATGTCCCTTGATTTGTTTCACTGCTACTACTTTCCAGCCCTGTCATATCTCTCTTATCTCTAATCAGTTTCTATTCATTCAAATAAAATAATGAGTGACATCAAAAATAGTACTTATTTTTTACCTGTTGGCCGAGCAGTCATCCAATAGTTATGTCAAGTGATAGATACTTTGAATCTTACCCAGTTCTTGCCTATATTACTGTAAATAAGTGGGCCTCCTACATATTTATCTAATTTTTAAAAACAAGTCACAATCCTTGTGTATATTCCTGGTGACTAGAGCTTTCTCTATGTGGATCAATATTTCCTAGGTATAAAGGTCCACATTGATTCCACCAAGCTCTGCTATCGACTGACCCATAATTACTCTAGTTGGCGTGACTTAGCAAGTGAGAAAGACAGAAGCAGTCCTGAGGTCTGGGAACTGGCCTGACACTCCTGGGGTTCGGAACTGTTAGGACCTGGCCTAGGCTCACAGCTTGGAAATGACTCGCTCTTGTTGGACACAAACACTCTCACAAAACACCAACATCAGAGAAGGGCACACAGTCACTTCTATAAATTTGACCAGTTCATCATATTGGCAGTCTTCAGTACAGACAAAAACACGGTCAGTCCAAAACCATAAAGCACCAAATACCTCCCTCTCCTAGCTAAAGCATGACTGCAACTTCATTTACTATTAGAGCTTTGGCTTCCCTCTATTCTCTTCTGCTCCAGATAAGGCTTGTTAAGACACTCAGTCACAGCATAATTGATGCTCCCTTGAATCACCAATGCAGAGCAGAAGGGTGCTTCCCTCAACCTTCCCCCAAATCACCTCACACAGGCCCCAGTTCTGTAAGAAGTCCTCTCTAACACCCAAGGTCTAAGGCACCTCTCTGATTTCCCATGGTTTACATTCTCCTCACTGCAATGAGTACTATCCTAACTGAACTCAACCACAGTGGTTTTTTGACTACTGGGCTTTGACATCTGAATGTATAATTGGGAGAACAAGGTGCGGCACCTTTGTCCTCACTTGGAAAATTTGCTGGGTGTAATAAAGCCTCATTTGGGGAGTCTTGCTAAGAGAACCTTTAAAATTGCCTGAACTATCTTTATCAGTAAATTAAGCAATGCAAAATCCAAGAAGTGCAACATTAATGCTCTGATTAAGGAAATGATAAGGTTGGAATTTGGTGCTTACTAAATCTCTTTTCTTTTTGAAAAATAATTCTCTACCACTTACCCCTGCAGAGAATCACTGCACTGAATGATTTATTGAGAAAAGGAAATTAAGTTAAGAGATTGTAGTTCAAAGCTCTTAAGTCAGAAATTTATTAGTTGAACATTAATATATCTTGTAAGAATTCTTACCTAAGTTTTTCAGTATTTAGATTTGACCTAATTGGAACAACATGGTTTTTTAAAACTTCATTTACAAATCAATAAGAGTATATCTGGCCATTCAGAAATGGTTATTGGTGTATCTGTGTACAACCAGCAATTCTTGCATAATATCTGGTATCATTTTACTTTGGATTTGGATGATTCTCACATTATATTTCTTCTCCCTTCTCTTTTCTCTCTCTTCCTTTCTGCTCCTCTGTCTCACTTAATCACATTGTTCATATACATACAAAAACCACACATATTACAAGATTCTCATGTTATATGTGGAAACATATGAAAACAATTCTCTTTGACTACTTGATAATAGGCAGAGGAGACTATTAAAGGTCAAACAAGATGTGTCTTCTGATTGCTTTGGCTGTACTTAATATTGAGATAAGCTGGGACCTGGGGACCTGGGACCCTTTGCTGAGTGCTCACACCTGGACAAGGGGTCTTCTCCAGCAAGAGAATACAAAGGAAGTATAAGGGACAGACAGTAACATACAAAAAGGATAGAAGCAGTAAGATACAAAAATGTCCTAGACCAACTGCCACTCCCGAGGGGCCTGGAGCAAAAGCAAGGTACTGCGCATGAACCCTGCATACAGCACCAGCAAAGAGGCGGGCAGACCACCTCAGCTATAGCCCCCTGCTCAGCCTCTCAGACCTGTCTCTGTTATCACGTTTAAGAACCCAGGAAAGTCTTCTTAGGAAATAAGCACATGTACTTGATAGTTGTCTGCATGTTACAGTACAAGCCTTGCTTGCAACTCTGCTTTGGCCTCTTTCAATTTCTACTGTAGCAAGTGTGGGGGTTGGTAAAATTATGGAAAAGAATATTTAAGAATAGCAACAGTCCATGAGGAATTGGTGAACCCTGAAGACACTTACTCCTTGGAAGAAAAGTTATGACCAACCTAGATAGCATATTCAAAAGCAGAGACATTACTTTGCCAACAAAGGTCCATCTAGTCAAGGCTATGGTTTTTCCATTGGTCATGTATGGTTGTGAGAGTTGGACTGTGAAGAAAGCTAAGCACTGATGAATTGATGCTTTTGAACTGTGGTGTTGGAGAAGACTCTTGAGAGTCCCTTGGACTGCAAGGAGATCCAACCAGTCCATTCTGAAGGAGATCAGTCCTGGGTGTTCTTTGGAAGGAATGATGCTAAAGCTGAAACTCCAGTACTTTGGCCACCTCATGCAAAGAGTTGACTCTTTGGATAAGACTCAGATGCTGGGAAGGATTGAGGGCAGGAGGAAAAGGGGACAACAGAGGATGAGATGACTGGATGGCATCACCGACTCGATAGATGTGAGTCTGAGTGAACTCCAGGAGTTGGTGATAGACAGGGAGGCCTGGTGTGCTGAGATTCATGGGGTCGCAAAGAGTCGGACATGACTGAGCAACTGAACTGAACTGAACTGATGTATTTCAATAGCACCTTCCTTTTTATAATAGTTTCTCGGTCCTTTAAGGCACAGTTTGAATTTTCAGAGTTTGAAATCTGTGTACATTAACTCTATTGCCACAGAGATAGTTGAGTCTATTAGCATATTGCCATAATCTAGTTAGACAAGATTTAGAGTTCATAATCATTAAAGTCAGATTACTACGTAGCATGATAACTACTTTCTCAGAGGAATGTGCTCAAAAGAAATGTCTTTCCTATTTGTATGATAACTAAAGGTAATGGTTTTCATGTAATATTCAAGGCCTAATTCCCTCTGTGAAATTCCTGGGAATTATGTGTGTTGAAGAAACCAGAGACATTGCTCAAATTATGCAACATGTGGTCATGTTTTTCAGATCATACTAATAAACAAGAGAGGCCGAGACCACAGAACTCTTGTGGTTTTGGCAAAATCATACCCCTACCCTGGAAATCCTATTGGCCTCTTCTCAAAAGTCACCAGGTAAATTAGCATTCACTGTGGAAGTCTCACTTATTTTTTGACAACTAGCTAGCTCAAAGTGATGAAAAGGAAAAACTTATGGATCTCATTCAAATATGAAGGAGAAATCAAAACCTTTCTAGAGAAGCAAAAGCTCAGAGAATTCAGCACCACCAAACCAGCTCTCCAACAAATGCTAAAGGATCTTCTCTAGACAGGAACCACAGAGAAGAATTATAAACATGAACCCAAAACAACAAAGTAAATGGCAACGGGATCATACTTATCAATAATTACCTTAAATGTAAATGGGTTGAATGCCCCAACCGAAAAACAAAGACTGACTGAATGGATAAAAAACAAGACCCCTATATATGCTGTCTACAAGAGACCCACCTCAAACCTAGGGACACATACAGACTGAAAGTGAAGGGATGGAAAAATATTTCATGCAAATGGAGACCAAAAGAAATCAGGAGTAGCAATATTCATATCAGATAAAATAGACTTTGAAATAAAGGCCATGAAAAGAGACAAAGAAGAACATTACATAATGATCAAAGGATCAATCCAAGAAGAAGATATAACAATTATAAATATATATGCACCCAACATAGGAGCACTGCAATATGTAAGGCAAATGCTAACAAATATGAAAGCGGAAATTAACAGGAACACAACAATAGTGGGAGACTTTAATACCCCACTCACACCTATGGATAGATCAACTAAACAGAAAATTAGCAAGGAAACACAAACTTTAAATGATGCAATGGACAAGTTAGACCTAATTGATATAGGACATTTCACCCTAAAACAATGAATTTCACCTTTTTCTCAAGTGCACACGGAAGCTTCTCCAGGATAGATCACATCCTGGGCCATAAATCTAGCCTTGGTAAATTTTTTTAAAAAATCGAAATCATCTCAGGTATCTTTTCTGATCACAATGTGGTAAGATTAGATGTCAACTACAGGGAAAAAAAACTATGAAAAATACAGACATATGGACGTTAAACAACACACTTCTGAATAACTAACAAATCACAGAATAAATCAAAAAAGAAATCAAAATATACATAGAAACTAATGAAAATTAAAACACAAGAACCCCAAACCTGTGGGATTCAGTAAAAGCAGTGCTAAGGGGAAGGTTCATAGCAATACAAGCCTACCTCAAGAAACAGGAGAGAAATCAAATAAATAACCTAACTCTACACCTACAGCAACTAGGAAAGGAAGAAATGAAGAACCCCAGGGTTAGTCGAAGGAAAGAAATCACAAAAATTAGGGCAGAGATAAATGCAAAAGAAACAAAAGAGACCATAGCAAAAATCAACAAAGCTAAAAGCTGGTTCTTCAAGAAGATAAATAAAATAGATAAACCATTAACCAGACTCATCAAGAAACAAAGGGAGAAGAATCATATCAACAAAATTAGAAATGAAAATGGGGAAATCACAACAGACCACACAGAAATACAATGCATCATAAGAGACTACTATCAGCAACTATACGCCAATAAAATGGACAACTTGGAAGAAATGGACAAATTCTTAGAAAGTATAACTTTCCAAAACTGAACCAGGAAGAAATAGAAAATCTTAGCAGACCCATCACAAGCACAGAAACTGAAACTGTAATCAGAAATCTTCCAACAAACAAAAGCCCAGGACCAGATGGCTTCACAGCTGAATTTTACCAAAAAATTAGAGGAGGGCTAAAACCTATCCTACTCAAACTCTTCCAGAAAATTGCAGAGGAAGGTAAACTTCCAGACTCATTCTTAATATCAAAACCAGACAAAGATGCCACAAAAAAGAAAACTACAGGCCAATATCACTGATGAACATAGATGCAAAAATCCTTAACAAAATTCTAGCAAACAGAATCCAACAACATATTAAAAAGATCATACATCATGCCCAAGTGGGCTTTATCCTAGGGATGCAAGGATTCTTCAATATCCACAGATTAATCAATGTAATACACCACATTATCAAATTGAAAGATAAAAACCATATGATTATCTCAATAGAGGCAGAGAAAGCCTTTAACAAAATTCAACATCCATTTATGACAAAAACCCTCCAGAAAGCAAGCATAGAAGGAACATACCTCAACATAATAAAAAGCCATATATGATAAACCCACAGCAAACATTATCCTCAATGGTGAAAAATTGAAACCATTTCCCCTAAAGTTAGGAACAAGACAAGGATGCCCACTCTCACCACTACTATTCAACATAGTTTTGGAAGTTTTGTCCACAGCAATCAGAGCAGAAAAAGAAATAAAAGGAATCCAGATTGGAAAGGAAGAATTAAAACTCTCACTGTTGGCAGATGACATGATCCTCTACATAGAAAACCCTGAAGATTCCACCAGAAAATTACTAGAGCTAATTAATGAATACAGTAAAGTTGCAGGATAGAAAATTAACACACAGAAATCCCTTGCATTCCTATACACTAACAATGAGAAAACATAGAGAGAAATTAAGGAAACAATTCCATTCACCGCTGCAACGAAAAGAATAAAATACTTAGGCATAAATCTACCTAAAGAAACAAAAGACCTAGAAAACTATAAAACACTAATGAAAGAAATCAAAGATGACGCAAATAGATGGAGAAATATACTATGTTCATGGATCAGAAGAATCAATATAGTGAAAATGAGTATACTACCCAAAGCAATCTGTAGATTCAATGAAATCCCTATCAAGCTACCATCAGTATTTTCAGAGAATTAGAACAAATAATTTCACAATTTGTATGGAAATACAAAAAACTTCGAATAGCCAAAGCAATCTTGAGAAGGAAGAATGGAACTGGAAGAATCAACCTGCCTGACTTCAGGCTATATTACAAAGCCACAGTCATCAAGACAGTATGGTACTGACACAAAGACAGAAACATAGATCAATAGAAAAAAATAGAAATCCCAGAGATAAATCCACGCATCTATGGACACCTGATCTTTGACAAAGGAAGCAAGAATATACAATGGAGAAAAGACAGTCTCTTTAACAAGTGGTGCTGGGAAAACTGGTCAACCACTTGTAAAAGAATGAAACTAGAACACATTCTAATACCATACACAAAAATAAACTCAAAATGGATTAAAGATCTAAATGTAAGACCAGAAACCATAAAATTCCTAGAGGAAAACATAGGCAAAACACTCTCCGACATAAATCACAGCAGGATCCTCTATGACCCACCTCCCAGAGTAGTGGAAATAAAAGCAAAAATAAACAATTGGGACCTTATTAAACTTAAAAGCTTTTGCACAATGAAGGAAACTATAAGAAGGGTGAAAAGACAGTCTTCAGAATAGGAGAAAATAATAGCGAATGAAGCAACTGACAAAGGATTAATCTCAAAAATATACAAGCAGCTCCTGCAGCTCAATTCCAGAAAAATAAGCAACCCAATCAAAAAATGGGCCAAAGAACTAAACAGACATTTCCCCAAAGAAGGTATAGAAATGGCTAATAAACACATGAAAAGATGCTCAACATCACTCATTATCAGAGAAATGCAAATCAAAACCACAATGAGGTTCCATCTCATGCCAGTCAGAATGGCTGCTATCAAAAAGTCTGCAAACAATAAATGCTGGAGAGAGGGTGGAGGAAAAGGAACCCTCTTACACTGTTGATGGGAATGCAAACTAGTACAGCCACTATGGAGAACACTGTTGAGATTCCTTAAAAAGCTGAAAATAGAACTGCCATAGGACCCAGCAACCCCACTGCTGGGCATACACATCAAGGAAACCAGAATTAAAAGAGACACATGTACCCCGATGTTCATTACAACACTATTTATAATAGCTGGAACATGGAAGCAACCTAGATATCCATTAGCAGATGAATGGATAAGAAAGCTGTGGTACATATATAATGGAATATTACCAGCCATTAAAAAGAATGCATTTGAATCTGTTCTAATGAGGTGGATGAAACTGGAGCCTATTACACAGAGCAAAGTAAGTCAGAAAGAAAAACATCAATACAGTATATTAACGCATATACATGGAATGTAGAAAAATGGTAATGATGACCCTATATGCGAGACAGCAAAAGAGACATAGATGTAAAGAACAGACTGTTGGACTCTGTGGGAGAAGGCAAGGGTGGGATGATTTGAAAGAATAGCATTGAAACATGCATATTATCATATGTAAAATAGATTGCCAGTCCAGGTTCAATGAATGAGGCAGGGTGTTCAGGGCTGCTGCACTGGGATGACCCTGAGAGATGGGATGGGGAAGGAGGTGGGAGAGAGGGTCTGGATGGGGAACACATGTACACCCATGGCTGATTCATGTGAACGTATGCCAAAAACCACCACAGTATTGTAAAGTAATTAGGCTCCATGAAAATTTTAAAAATAAATATATAAAACTAAAAATTTTAAAGAATAAAAATTAAAAAATAAAAACTGGAAAAAAGGAAAAACGTACAATTATGAATACTCTACATAGCAAAGCTCCCATTAAGATTTTATGGACTGCTGAAAGATTTTACAGACAAAAGAGTCCAGAATCTCCAAACCAGCTGTATAAGAAGTGTTAAAGAGGCTTCTCTAAGAGAAAAAGAAAAGGCCACAAATAGAAACATGAAAATTAAGAGAGGAAAAGTACATTGGTAATGATAAGTATATAATATAGATAGCAAATCAACCACATATAAAGTTAGTAGGAAGATTAAAAGACAAAGGCAGTAGAATCATCTGTATGCACATCAAGCAGTTAAGGCACATACAAAGCAGATGTAAAATATCATGTCAAAAACCATAATGCTGAGAGGAGAGTCACAGTGCAGGATTTTGAGATGTGTTTCAAATGAAGAGATCAGCAACTTAAATTAATTACATATAGATGGGCTGCTGCTGCTGCTGCTACGTCACATCACTCGTGTCCAACTCTGTGTGACCCCATAGATGGCAGCCCACCTGTAAAACACAAGGGGACCAAGATCTGAAAATCTACATACACACAGAGAGAACAAAAAAGAATCCAAACACAACACTGGCGATCAAGTCACAAAAGAAGAGAACAAAAGAAAAAGAAAAAAAGAACTACAAAAATAACCCTCAAACAAGTATAAAATGGCAGTAAACACATACATAACAATCATTACTGTAAATCACTGGATTAGATGCTCCTATTAAAAGATAGGGAAAAGGTCAGTTTTCATTACATTCCCAAAGAAGGAAATGCTAAAGAATGCTCAAGCTATTGTACAATTGCACTCATTTCATGCTAGCAAGGTGATGCTCAGCAGTATGTGAACTGAGAGCTTCCTGATGAACAAGCTGGATTTAGAAAAGGCAGAGGAACCAGAGATCAAACTGCCAACATTCATTGGAATTCCAGAAAAATGCCGACTTCTGCTTCATTGACTACACTAAAGCCTTTGTGTGGATCACAGCAAACTGTGGAAAATTCTTAAAGAGATGGGAATAAGATCACCTTACCTGTTCCCTGAGAAAATGAGGGTCAAAAGCAACAGTGAGAACAGGACATGGAACAAAAGATTGGTTCAAAATTGGGGAAGGATTACTTCAAGGCTGTATATTGTTACCCTGCTTATTTAACTTCTATGCAGAGTACATCATGCGAAATGCCAGGCTGGAAGAATCAAAAGTTGGAATAAAGATTGCCAGGATAAATATCAACAACCTCAGATATGCAGAGGATACCAGTCTAATGGCAGAAAGAAAAGAGGAACTAATAAGCCTCTTGATGAAGCTGAAAGAAGAAAGTGAAAAATATGGCTTAAAAGTCAACAATCAAGAAACAAAGATCATGGCATTCGGTACCCTCACTTCATGGCAAGCAGATGGGGGGAAAAGTGGAAGCAGTGACAGACTTTACTTTTGTGAGCTCCAAAATCACTGTGTATGGTGACTGCAGCCATGAAATTAAAAGATGGTTCTTCCTTGAAAGGAAAGCTGTGATAAACCTAGACAGTGCATTGAAAAGCAGAGACATCAATTTGCCAACAAAGGTCTACATAGTCAAAGCTATGGTTTTCTAAGAGTCATGTATGGATGAGGAATTTGGACCATAAAGAAGGCTGAGTGCTGAAGCATTGATGCTTTTGAACCGTGGTGTTGGAAAGACTCTTGAGAGTCCCTTGGACTGCAAGGAGATCAAACCAGTCAATCCTAAAGGAAATTGACCCTGAATATTCATTGATACTGAAGTTGAAGCTCCAATATTTTGGCCACTTGATGCGAAGAGCCAGCTCATGGAAAAGACCATGATGCTGGGAAACACTGAGGGCAGGAGGAGATGGGGATAACTGAGGATGAGATGGTTGGATGCCATCATTGACTCAGTGGACATGAGTTTGAAAAAACTGTTGGTGATAATGAAGAAAAGGAAAGCCTTGCATACTGCAGTCAGTGGGATCACAAAAAGACAGACACGACTTAGGGGACTGAACAACAATAACAACAACATTTAAAGACATAGTAAATGAACTGATACAGAAACAAGACCCATATATATGCTGCAATGGGAGACTCACTTCAGACCCAAAGACAAGCACAGGCCAAAAGGGAGGTGATGAAGAAAGATACTCCATGCACAAAAAAAAAAAAAAAAAAAAAGACTGGGTATCAATAGTTATATCAGAAAAATGGACTCCAAAATAGACACTGTTAACTGAGATAATGAAGGACATTACATGATGACCAAGGGGTCAATCCAAAAAGATAAAAAACTGAAAAGATAAATGCACCCGAAATAAGACCACTTAAATAGATACAGCAAATATTAACAACATAGAGAAAGTGATAGTAACTCATTAATAGTAGGGGCCTCTAATGTGTCACTTATATGATTGAAGATGTTTCATAAAAGAGACAATGAATGACACATTAGACAAGGGGGATATAATAGATAAACATAGAAATGTGCATCCAAGAGCACACATTCTTTTCAAGTGTGCATGGAATAGTCTCCAGGACTGATCATATGCTAGCCTTAGTAAATCTTGTAAAACTGAAATGATACCAAGAATCTTTTGCCACCTCAAGCTGTGAAACTATAAATCAAGAAGAAGAAGAAAAAAATGCAAACAACACACATATGTGGAGGTGAAATAACATGTTACTAATAATCAGTGATCCACTGAAGAAATTGAAGAAATGAAAAAATACCTGGAGACAAAGGAAAGGAAAACACAACAATCCAAAATCTCTGGAATACAACAGAAGCAGCTCTAAGAGGAAAGTCTCAAATACATAACCTAATATGCTTAGTTGCTCAGTTGTGTCCAAACCTTTGCAACCCCATGGAGCCCACCAGGCTCCTCTGTCTGTGGGGATTCTCTAGGCAAGAATACTGGAGTGGATTACCATGTCCTCCTCCAGGGGATCTTCCCAACCCAGGGTTTGAACCCAGATCTCCCACCCTGCAGGTGGATTCTTTACTACCTGAGCCACAAGGAAAGCCTAAGAATATTGGAGTGGGTAGCCTATCCCTTCTCCAAAGGATCTTCCCAACCCAGGAATTGAACTGGGGTTTCCTGCATTGCAGGCGGATTCTTTACCAACTGAGCTATCAGTGAAACCCTGATAGCTTTTCACTTTCACATAACCTAAACTTACAGTTAAAGGAGTTAGAGAAATAAGAATAAACAAAACCCAAATTTAGTAGAAGGAAAGAAATCATATAAATCAGAGCATAAATAAACGAAATGGGGGCTAGTGAAACTCCAGTACTTTGGCCACCTCATGCGAAGAGTTGACTCATTGGAAAAGACTTTGATTCTAGGAGGGATTGGGGACAGGAGGAGAAGGGGACGACAGAGAATGAGATGGCTGGATGGCATCACTAACTCGATGGACGTGAGTCTGAGTGATCTCCAGGAGTTGGTGATGGACACGGAGGCCTGGCATGCTGCGATTCATGGGGTCACAAAGTCGGACACGACTGAGCGACTGAACTGAACTGAACTGAAAACGATAGGGATCAATGAAAACAAGAGCCTTTTCTTTGAAGATGTAAATAATAGAAAATCTTCTGTTAGACTCATCTAAAACAAAAGATGACAAACAAAAAACTCCGAAGAGTCAGCCCTAATCAATAAAAGTATAAATTAAAAGGGAGAAGTTACAGGCAACATCATAGAAATATAAAGGGTCCTAGAAGGTTACCATGAACAACTGTACACCAGTAAGACAACCTAGAAGAAATGGACCAAATTCTTGAAATGTACGAGCTTCCAATACTGAAATAAGAAGTAGAATATATGAACAGACCAATTACCTGTAATGAAGTTCAATACATCACAAAACAACCCCCCCCCCCTCAAAAAAAGGTCAGGACCAAATGGTTTCACAGGAGAATTCTACCGAAAATAAAGAGTTAATACCTAGTCTTATTTATTCCATAAAATTTCATAGAAAGGAACATTTATGAACCATTGTGAGGCCAGTATCACCCTGATACCAAATCTATACAAAGAAGCAACCTAAGTGTTCATTAACAGATGAATGGATAAAGATGATATGGTGTGTATATGCAATGGAATATGACTCAGCCATAAAAAGAAGGAAATTTTGCAATTTGCAACAATATAAATGGATCTGGAGGGCATTATGTTTAGTAAGACAGAGAAAGCCAAATACTGTGTTATCAGTTTCATGTGCAACCTAAAAATGAAAAAAGTAGTCATTATACAGAAAGGAATCAGACTCCCACATAAAGAGAACAAATCATAGGCTAAAAGTTCAGAAATGGAATGAGATGAGGTGGGGCAATACTGGAGCAGGGAATTAGGAGGTTTAATTAAGAGGTTTAAATTAGGAGGTTCAAACTACTAATTAAAAAATAGTTAAACTAAAAGATAAATTGTGTACAGCATGGGGAATAAGGCCATTATTTTATAACTATAAATGCAGTATAATTTATAAAAATTTGAATTCACTATGTGCTACATCTGAAAGTAACATCAGTTAAGCTCAGTTGTCGCTCAGTCAGCTCCGACTCTTTGCAGCCCATGGACTGCAGCACGCCAGGCCTCCCTGTCATCACCAACTCCCAGAGCTTGCTCAGACTCATGTCCATTAAGTCAGTGATGCCATCCAACCATCTCATCCTCTGTTGTCCCCTTCTCCTCCCGCCTTCAATCTTTCCCACCATCAAGGTCTTTTCTAGCAAGTCAGTTCTTCGCATCAGGTGGCCAAAGTATTGGAGTTTCAGCTTCAGCATCAGTCCTTCCAATGAATAGTCAGGGTTGATTTCCTTTCCTCAAGAGTCCTCTCCAATACCACAATTCAAAAGCATAAATTCTTTGAAACTCAGCTTTCTTTATGGTCCAAATCTCACACCCACACGTGACTACTGGAAAAACCATAGCTTTGAATAGATGGATCTTTGTTGGCTAAGTAATGTCTCTGCTTTTTAATATGCTGTCTAGGTTGGTCATAACTTTTCTTCCAAGGAGCAAGTGTCTTTTAATTTCATGGCTGCAATCACCACCTGCAGTGATTTTGGAGCCCCCCCAAAATAAAGTCTGACACCGTTTCCACTGTTTCCCCATCTATTTCCATGAAGTGATGGGACCGGATGCCATGATCTTTGTTTTTTAAATGTTGAGTTTTAAGCCAGCTTTTTCACTCTCTTCTTTCACTTTCATCAAGAGGCTCTTCAGTTCTTCTTCACTTTCTGCCATAAGGTTGGTGTCATCTGCGTATCTGAGATTATTGATATTTCTCCCGGCAATCTTGATTTCAGCCTGTGCTTCATTCCTGCCTGGCATTTCACAAGATGTACTCTGTACCACAGAGACTGAGACGGAACTGTATTTCAGTGTCTCCTGTGGAGGTACAGGTCAGCAGTGGACTGCCACAGGGGCAGGGGCTCTGGGTGTAGCATACCCGGGTATGGCATAAGCCCCCTCGAAGGAAGTCACCATTAACCCCACCACAGAGCCACCAGAACCTATACAGAACTGAGGAAACAGACTCTTGGATGGCACAAATAGAACCCTGTGCATACCAGGACCCAGAAGAAAGGAGCAGTGACCCCACAAGAGACTGACTCAGACTTGCCCGTGAGTGTCCAGGAGTCTCCGGTGGAGGCATGGGTCGGTGGTCACCTGCTGCAGGGTTGGGGACAGAGCGTAGCAGTGCATGCCTGGGACCTTTCAAAGGAGGTTACCATTATCTTCATTACCTCCACCATAGTTTGACCCCAGGTAAATAACAGGGAGGGAACACAGCCCTACCCATCAACAGAAAATTGGACTAAAGTTTTACTGAGCATGGCCCTGCCCATCAGAACAAGACTCAGTTTCTCCCACCAGGAAGCTTCCATCAGGTTCTTCTCCTCCTCCATCAGAGGGGCACACAGACTGAAAACCACACTCACAGAAAACTAACCACTCTCATCACATGGACCACAGCCTTGTCTAACTCAAAGAAACTATGAGCCTGCCATGTTGGGCCACCCACGATGGATGGGTCATGATGGAGAGTTCTGACAAAACATGGTCCACTGGAGAAGGGAATGGAAAATCACTTCAGTATTTCTGCCTAGAGAACTCCATGAACAGTATGAAAAGGCAAAAAGATAGGACACTGAAAGATGAACTCCCCAGGTTGGTAGGTGCCCAATATGCTACTGGAGATCAGTGGAGAAATAACTCCAGAAAGAATGAAGAGACAGAGCCACAGCGAAAACAACACCCAGTTGTGGATGTGACTGGTGATGGAAGTGGAGTCCGATGCTGCAAAGAGCAATATTGCATAGGAACCTGGAATGAAAGGTCCAGGAATCAAAGCAAATTGCAAGTGGTCGAACAGGAGATGGCAAGAGTGAACATCAACATTTTAGGAATCAGTGAACTAAAATGGACTGGAATGGGTGAGTTTAACTCAGATGACAATTATATCTACAACTGTGGGCAAGAATCCCTTAGAAGAAATGGAGTAGCCATCATAGTCAACAAAAGAGTCTGAAATGCAGTACTTGGATACAATTTCAAAAACAACAGGTAGATCTCAGTTCGTTTCCAAGGCAAACCATTCAATATCATGGTAATGCAAACCTATGCCCTGACCAGTAATGCTGAAGAAGCTGAAGTTGAACAGTTCTATGAAGACCTACAAGACCTTCTAGAACTAACACCCAAAAAGATATCCTTTTTTGTTATAGGGGACTGGAATGCCAAAGTAAGAAGTCAAGAAACACCTGGAGTAACAGGCAAATTTGGCCTTGGATTACAGAATAAAGCAGGGCAAAGGCTTACAGAGTTTTGCCAAGAGAACACACTGGTCATAGCAAACACCTCTTCCAACAACACAAGAGAAGACTCTCCACATGGACATCACCAGATGGTCAACACCGAAATCAGATTGATATATTCTTTGCAGCCAAAGATGGAGAAGCTCTATACAGTCAGCAAAAACAAGACCAGGAGCTGATTGTGGCTCAGATCATGAACTCCTTATTGCCAAATCCAGACTTAAATTGAAGAAAGTAGGGAAAACCACTAGACCATTCACGTATGACCTAAATCAAATCCCTTACGATTATACAGTAGAAGTGGGATATAGATTTAAGGGACTAGATCTGATAGACACAGTGCCTGATGAACTGCAGACAGAGGTCATGACACTGTACAGGAGACAGGGATCAAGACCATCCCCAAGAAAAGGAAATGCAAAAAAGCAAAATGGCTGTCTGATGAGGCCTTACAAATAGCTGTGAAAAGAAGAAAAGCAAAAAACAAAGGAGAAAAGGCAAGATATACCCATTTGAATGCAGAGTTCCAAAGAATAACAAGGAGAGATAAGAAAGCCTACCTCAATGATTAGTGCAAAGAAATAGAGGAAAACACTAGAATGGGGAAGACTAGAGATCTCTTCAAGAAAATTAGAGATCCCAAGGGAACATTTCATGCAAAGCCTTCATATGCATGATGGCAAAAACTTCTATCATCTGAACAGTAAGATTGTATGCGCTTATAGGGACTGCCTGGGGCATGTTCTCAGTATATCTATTTAGGGTTTCTTCTTAGGGTCTGGCTGAACCTCAGATGTCTATCTAGTGACTTTGTGAAAAAAGGCTAACAGTATTACTAGGTTAGGAATATAATTTTGTGAAAACCAAAAGGGTCCTACTTGTATCTGCTCTTCTTGTTTTTTAGCATGATCTGAAAACATGGTCATATGTTGTAGAACTTGAACAATGTCTCTGATTGATCCAACCCCCATAATTCCCAGGAATTAGGCCTTGAATATTACCTGATCCACTACCCTCTAGTTATCTAATGAATATAAAAGCCTTAATTATTTTGAATTTATTCCTCTGAGAAAGCCATTATCATTCTATGAACTAATTTGCCCTTAATAGATATATTTTAAATCATATCTAACTTGATCATGGCAATATGCTAACAATCTTCTTTGGCAATACACTCTGCTGCTGCTACTGCTAAGTCGCTTCAGTCGTGTCCGACTCTGTGTGACCCCATAGACGGCAGCCCACCAGGCTCCCCCATCCCTGGGATTCTCCAGGCAAGAACACAGGAGTGGGCTGCCATTTCCTTCTCCAATGCACAAAAGTGAAAAGTGAAAGTGAAGTCACTCAGTCGTGCCCGACTCTTAGCGACCTCATGGACTGCAGCCCACCAGGCTCCTCCATCCATGGGATTTTCCAGGCAAGAGTACAGGTTTCAACCTTCAAAAATTCAAAATGTGTCCGATTGGACTGAGAAAACATTATGGATGAGAATGTGTTTTAAAAGTGCATAAAGGATCACCAATATCTCATTGACTATTGCTCGTCCTAATTTTTGTTGTTGTTGTTGTTCAGTCAGTCATGTCCAACTCTTTGTGACCCATGGACTGCAGCAAGCCAGGCTTCCCTGTGCTTCACTACCTCCCAGAGTTTGCTCGAGCTCATGTCCATTGAGTGGATGATGCCATCCAACCATCTCATTCCCTGTTGTCCACTTCTCCTGCCCTCAATCTTTGCCAGCATCATGGTCTTTTCTAATGAGTCGGCTCTTCATCAAGTGACCAAAGTATTGGAAGCTCAGCTTCAGCCTCAGTCCTCCCAATGAATATTAAGGATTGATTTCCTTTAGGATTGACTGGTTTGATCTCCTTGCAGTCCAAGGGACTCTCAAGAGTCCTCTCCAGCACCATGATGTGAAAGCATTGCCTTCTTTTCGGTCCAACTCTCATATCTATGCATGGCTACTGGAAAAACTGTAGCTTTGACTATACAGACCTTTGTTGGCAAAGTGATGTCTCCACTTTTTAATATGCTGTCCAGGTTTGTCATAGCTTTCCTTCCAAAAAGCAAGCGTCTTCTAATTTCACGACTGCAGTCACCATCCACAGTGGTTTTAGAGCCCAAGAAGAGAAAATCTTCCACTTTCTCCCCTTCCATTTGCTGTAAAATGATGGAACTGGATGCCATGATCTTAATTTTTTGAATGTTGAGTTTTAAGCCAACTTTTTCACTCTCCTTTTTCACCCTCATCAAGAGGCTCTTTAGTTCCTCTTCGCTTTCTGCCACTAGAGTGTTATCACCTACACATCTGAGATTGTTGATATTTCTCCCAGCAATCTTAATTCCAGCTTGTAACTCATCCAGCCTGGCATTTCACATGATGTACTCTGCAATAAGTTAAATAAACAGGGTGGTGATATACAGCCTTGTCATACTCCTTTCCCAATTTTGAACCAGTCAGTTCTTCCGTGTAAGGTTCGAACTGTTGCTTCTTGACCTGCACGCAGGTTTCTCAGGAGGCAGGTAAGGTGGTCCGGTATTCCCATCTCTTTAGCACACACTTTATATCCTAGATTATATTATTTAACGCAAATGCTGTGGATTGATTACTCTGTTTCCAAAGTGCAGCCCTAACTCTCATTGTTCCCTGAGATTTCTCCATTCATATCTGGATTTTTTTATAGGAACAAATTTTACTTTTGATGTGGCTTTATTTGAATGCCAATAACTCTGTTGAGACAAGTCAATGTGAAGAGAAGGTAGGCAATCAGGTGAGATGAAATGCAAACACATTCTAGCCTGAGACCAAAGGCAGAAAGGACAATGTATGCACAAACTGACTAGCACAGTGGCTTCGCCAAATATCCCCCAGTAGTGAGGCAATTCATGCAAATATACCTGTAACACACATTATGAAGACAGACAGAGATTGTTGACAGTTCCATAGAAGTTTACAGAACACGATCTCCTTATTTACCCATCTGCTAGGGAAACAACAGTGCCTAATGCCGCTGAGCTCATAGCAGGCAAACAGATATGAGTTCAGAGTTTCTAGAGCCCAGTACATGTGAGAAAGTCTACTTGTTTCCAAGAGAATGTGGTCTGCACAACCCAGCATGGGAGCCTACCACAAGGTAAAAGTTTTACAGTGAGAATAATCCCAAGACTTATTAAACCATTTTCAAAAAGTATGCAACAGAGTAAGACAGCCTTCCTGTGAAGTCACTGGCAATTTAATATATGTGGCAACATATGCCCAGACAGTAGAATAATACAAAGCAGTGTTAGCAACAGTCTCCTCAGAACCGAGACTCCTTGAATTCGAAACACTTCTTGGCCATATATACCATGTGTCCAAAACAGCTACACACTATCTCTGTATATCCATTTACTCTTCTTCAACACTTGCTACTTTAAAAAGTTGGTGTGATATGAAACTTTAATATGTGCAATATTTAACATGGTGCTCAAAAGTCTTAGATTAACAAATTTTTGTAATAATAAGTTGTTGGGAAGGGAAAAATAGGTAGCAAGGCAGGCCTAAATCTTGACCTGCAATAAGATTAAAATATCTCCAGTATGTCCTGAAAGACCCTCAAAATGACCTGATCCATACTTCTTCCCTGAGAAATACCCACTATAAAGTCCTTTTCTACTTCTAGGAAAATTTTCCAAAGGAACAGTGAATGCCTTGGTCCTAGCTGCCACAAACAGGTACATGGCCAAAGGTTGGACATTTCTGGTCTTTACTGTATAATTTCTCTTAAAGTTGAAGTTGTACAGACTGCATGCTAAAGGAAAATGTAAGTCAAGGTAGTAGGCAGTAAGTACAACCTTGTGATCCCCTTACTTTCTGTCTACCTGCTTTGGAAAATGAACTGAAACTAGAGAGCAAGGAAAACACAGGACATTTCTCATATCTTCTCCTGCCTCAACACACATAGTCTACTGTGAAATAGGGAACCTACACAACCTAAGAGCCACATAAAGACACCCACTCAAAAGGTGGATATTAACAGATACAGCAGGTATAGAAGGAAAGACAACCTACTGAATGGGAGAAAATATTTGCTAATGATATGTCTAATAAAGGATTAATAGCCAAACAAACGAAAATACTAATTCAAAAATATACATGCACCTCAATGTTCATTGCAGCATTATTTACAATAGCCAAGATATGGTGCAATCTAAGTATTGATCAACAGTTAAATGGATAAAGAAGGTGTGTGGGGGGGGGGGTGTGCGTGTGTGTATACATGTATATATACATATACATTGGAGAAGGCAATGGCACCCCACTCCAGTACTCTTGCCTGGAAAATCCCATGGACAGAGGAGCCTGGTGGGCTGCAGTCCATGGGGTCATTAGGAGTTGGACACAACTGAGCGCCTTCACTTTCACTTCTCACTTTCATGCACTGGAGAAGGAAATGGCAATCCACTCCAGTGTTCTTACCTGGAGAATCCCAGGGATGGGGGAGCCTGGTGGGCTGCCTCCTCTGGGGATAAAAATTTGTCATTTGCAGCAACATGGATGGGCATGGAAGGCATTAGGCTTAGTGAAATAAGTCAATCAGAGAAAGATAATTACTCTATGGTATCACCAAAGAATTGATGCTTTTGAACTGTGGTGTTGGAGAAGACTCTTGAGAGGCCCTTGGACTGCAAGGACATCCAACCAGTCCATTCTGAAGATCAGCCGTGGGATTTCTTTGGAAGGCATGATGCTAAAGCTGAAACTCCAGTACTTTGGCCACCTCATGTGAAGAGTTGACTCATTGGAAAAGACTCTGATGCTTTAAAAAATAAAAAACTAAAAAAAAAAAATTTAAAAAAATTAAAAAAAAAAAAAGACTCTGATGCTAGGAGGGATTGGGGGCAGGAGGACGACAGAGGATGAGATGGCTGGATGGCATCACTGACTCGATGGATGTGAGTCTGAGTGAACTCCGGGAGTTGGTGATGGACAAGGAGGCCTGGCATGCTGCGATTCATGGGGTCGCAAAGAGTCAGACACGACTGAGCGACTGAACTGAACTGATCACTTATGTGTATAATTTTACAAATACAATAAACTAGTGAATATAGCAACAACAAAAAAAACTGATTCATAGTTACAGAGAACAAACTAGTGGTTACCAGTGCAAGGGGGAGTGGCAATATAGGGGATGGGAGTATAGGAGACACACACTACTAGGCATAGGATTGGCTACAAGGATGTATTACTGGACAGCATGAGGAACATAGCCAATATTTTAAAATAACTATAAATAAAACATAACCTTGTATAAAAATAATTTTTTTAAAAAAAGCTTCCAGAAGCATATGCTTCATAAACACTTCCCTTTTTAAAGTTTATTTTCATAATCCTATCAGGAATTTCTGTTAAATAATTTTTGTCATAACCCTATGACTCTTGTCCGGGTTTCAGTTTATAACTCTTCATCCATACCCAATGAGCTCATATTCCTCCTTGCCCTGAGAAGGCTCCTTTTCAAATTGGAACTTACAGTTTTTATTCCAACCACTGTAATCCATACTAGAATGCACCCTGGGGGCTGTTCTACTTGCTAATCCTGTGAGCTTCTGACTTGAAACCTTTCCAACTCCTTTTCTGCCTGGAATCTCATTATTCTAGATTCACTCATGCCTCCCCCTTTTTGGAAGACTTCCTTGACCACCACCCACATTGGCTTGGAGAGCTGCCCTTCTTAACCTATTTCATCTGCTTCCTCTATCACATTCACTTCTGTTATAATCATTCTCTCCACATGTAGACTCTATATCTTTACAACAGTCATGTTGTGCTATTTTCTTAAAGTATAGCACAAAATACAAGATAAATATATTGATAAATATAGGGTGGAAAGGAGTCAAAAGGGAGCCCCTTGGACAGCAAGGAGGTAAAACCAGTCAATCTTAAAGGATATAAACCCTGAATATTCATTGGAAGGATTGATTCTAAAGCTGAAGCTCCAATACTTTGGCCACCTGATGCAAAGAGCCGGCTCATTGGAAGAGACCCTGATGCTGGGAAAGATTGAGGGCAGGAGGAGAAGGAGGTGACAGAGGATGAGATGATTGGATGGCATCACTGACTCAATAGACACGAATCTGAACAAATTCTAGGAGATGGTAAAGGACAGGGAAGCCCGTGTACTGTAGTCCATGGGGTTGCATAGCAACTGAATAACAGCGTAAAAGAGAGGGAGAAACAATGGAAGGGAGAAGGCCAAAAAATTCATTCAAATGTTACAGTTTCAGGTAATGGACACCTAAAGGAAGTTTCATATGGTTAATTTTCTTTGCTTCATCCTGTCTATCTCTCCCTTTGGAAGGCAAATTCCATGAGAGTAAGAACTTTGTCCGTTCACAGTAGTACCTCACAAGGTGTGGCTTAGAACAGTGTCAAGAATAGGGTAGGTACTTAATGGAAAGCAAAGGCACCTGTAAGAGAGTATTAGTATACGGAGCTCTGACATCAGCTCTGCTACTACATGGTAACGTCTGAACGTATCATAGAAAAACCCGAAGTTTTTTTGAAGTTTATTTTTATAATCCTATCAGGAATTTCTGTTAAATAATTTTTGTTCATTTTGTTCAGTTGATAAAAAAATTTATCAACTGGCCTGTCAAACTTAGGGAATTTGTTCTGATATACTAGGCAATGGGTGAAAAATGTCTCTGAATATATTCTACATCCCAGGGTTTCAGAAGTTATGTTGAGAAATGTGGGACAATATTTTGAAAAGTAACACAGAGGTAGGTACAAAAGCCACACGTGAAATGATCCGAAGAAAAAAAATTAAATGCATTAGAGTGATTACTGCAACTTTGCTTAAGATAACCCAAACCTGGAAATAACCCAAATGTCTCACAATAATGTGAATTTAGGACTTCCCTGGTGGTCCAGTGGTTAAGAATCCGTCTTCCAAGGCAGGGGATGAGGGTTCAATCCCTGGTCAGGGAACTAAGAGCCCGCATGCCATGGAGCAACTAGACCCGTGTGCTGAGACAACTAGAGACAATGAAGACCCAGTGCAGCCAAAAATAAATAAATAAAGACAACGGATTTAACACAATGTTGGAGTATTTTGTAATCATTAAAACAAGTACTAAACAACAAATGAAAAGCATAATAAAACTAAGTAGCAATACATAAAAAGCCAATCTTGTTTAGACACAGTGAACTCAACTCTGTAAAATGAGCATGCATGTTAAGGATAAGAAAAAAGTAAATTAATTGTGTATCAGAAGGATACTTCTTGCAAACTTGGTGAAAGTGGCTTACTGCCTCAATTGTGTCTGACTCTTTTGTGACCCCCATGGACTGTAATGCACCAGGTTATTCTGTCCATGGAATTCTCCAGGCAAAAATGTTGGAATGGGTAGCTATTGCCTTCTCCAGGGTATCTTCCCAACCCAGGGATCGAACCCAGGTCTCCCACATTGCAGGTGGATTCTTTACCAGTTGAGCCACCAGGGAAGCCCAAGAAGACTGGAGTGGGTAGCCTATCCCTTCTCCAGGAGATCTTCCTGATCCAGGAATTGAACCAGGGTCTCCTGTGCTGCAGGTGGATTCTTTACCAACTGAGCTACCAGGAAACTAGCCTGGACTAAGCTAATTTCAGCAGAAAAGTAACTAGTTTATCATCTGGTTCCTAAAATCACTCAAAGTACTGGAGAAACGAATGAAGTGGAAGCTTGTAGGAACACTGGCAGTATCTCTGTCACAGGACTTGGTCTAGTGAGAAAACCCCCACAAAACCTACAGCTGCTGCCGAGCGCTGTGTGTGTGTGCTCAGCCACGTCTGACTCTTTGTGACCCCGTGGACTGTCTTCCGCCAGGCTCCTCTGTCCATGGGATTTTCCAGGCAAGAATACTGGAGTGGTTTGCCATTTCCTACTCCAGGGGATCTTTCCGACCCAGGGATTGAGCCCCAGTCTCTTGCATCTGCTGCATCAGCAGGCGGATTCTCTACCTGCTCCACCTGGGAAGTTGCCCAGCACTAAATGCTAAGAATTTGATTAACACTAATAGGCTGTATATTGTCACTCTGCTTGTTTAACTTATATGCAGAGTACATCACGAGAAACGCTGCGCTGGAAGAAGCACAAGCCGGAATCAAGATTGCCGGGAGAAATATCAATAACCTCAGATATGCAGATGACACCACCCTTATGGCAGAAAGTGAAGAGGGACTGAAAAGCCTCTTGATGAGAGTGAAAGAGGAGAGTGAAAAAGTTGGCTTAAAGCTCAATATTCAGAAAACGAAGATCATGGCATCTGGTCCCATCACTTCATGGGAAATAGATGGGGAAACAGTGGAAACAATGTCAGACATTTTCTGGGCTTCAAAATCACTACAGATGGTGATTGCAGCCATGAAATTAAAAGACACTTACTCCTTGGAAAGAAAGTTATGACCAACCGAGATAGCATATTCAAAAGCAGAGACATTACTTTGCCGACTAAGGTCCGTCTAGTCAAGGCTATGGTTTTTCCAGTGGTTATGTATGGATGTGAGAGTTGGACTATAAAGAAAGCTGAGTGCTGAAGAATTGATGCTTTTGAACTGTGGTGTTGGAGAAGACTCTTGAGAGTCCTTTGGACTGCAAGGAGATCCAACCAGTCCATTCTGAAGGAGATCCGTCCTGGGTGTTCTTTGGAAGGAATGATGCTAAAGCTGAAACTCCAGTACTTTGGCCACCTCATGCGAAGAGCTGACTCATTGGAAAAGACCCTGATGCTGGGAGGGATTGGGGGCAGGAGGGGAAGGGGACGACAGAGGATGAGATGGCTGGATGGCATCACCGACTCGATGGACATGAGTTTGGGTGAACTCCAGGAGTTGGTGATGGACAGGGAGGCCTGGCGTGCTGCGATTCAGGGCATTGCAAAGAGTTGGACACGACTGAGTGACTGAACTGAACTGAACTGAAAAGTGAATGCTACCCATAAAGTGTGCTTCTGTGTCAGAATTCCGTCCTATTAATACAACCATTGCTCTCTTTGTAACCTGTATGCTTCTGCCACATATGCCAGCAAAATGAAGACAATTTTCACACATGCTTGTCTCCAGACTAAGGTCTTATGAAAATTGCTAAGATTACCAGAGCAAATTCACAAACCTTCCTCCTGGTTGCAGGGGAAGCTAGAAACTATAGTCCTATTTCAACGTTGGGAAACTATACACAGCGATCTACTTACTTCTAAAAATTAAAACTAAAATAGCTGACATTATAATCCAGATTTACAAAAAGAAATTGAGATATGACTATTTTGTAAATTATAGATTGTTGCAGGTTTCCTATAGAGATAATCAAGTTATTGACAAGCAATGACATTTTTCTTTCTCCAACTACTTAATCATATATTTCCTTTTCTTTTCTTAACGTTCACATGAGAAATCTAGTATAAGGTTGAAAACAAGTAGTGATAGCAGGATTCTCTGAATTATTCCTGATTCTAAAATAAATGCATTCAGTAATTCAAAAGTATGATATTTGTGGTAGGTCATTTGTAAATGACCTCAATTTTTTCATGTTAAGAAACGTTCGCATTTACTTAGCAGGATACCCTCTGGTGAAGGAAATTAGGAGGTACACGCTTTCAGTTATGAAATAGATAAGCCATAGGATGTAATATACTGCATAAGAAATATGGTCAATAATATTTGTACAGGGACACGTGTTTACATGGGCTTCCCCGGAGGCTCAGTGGTAAAGAATCCGCTTGCAGTGCAGGAGACACAGGTTTGATCCCCGGGTCAGGAAGAGCCCCTGGAGGAGGGCTTGGCAACCCACTCCAGTAAGCCTGGCAAGCTATATAGACCTTGGGGTCTCAAAGGGTCAGACACGACTGAAGCTACTGAGCGTGCATGCATGCACGTGATTACATGATGGTCATTTCACAATGTATATAAATGTCAAATCACTATGCGATATACTTGAAACCAACATAATATTGCATGTCAATTATATTTCCATTTTTTTAAGTTCCCTTTTACTCTTCATTTGCCAAGACATTTAGTAACAAATGGATGTTGAATGCTACCAAATGCCATTTCTTCATTTAATTAGGTAAATATATGTATTTTCTCTTTTAATTTCTCAATATGGTAAACTACAATAATAGACTTCTTATTTTAAAATAGTTTTGCTTTCCAGGAAAAACTCCAGTTTTCCTAATGCAGTGTCTTGCCTTTAAAGAGAGTTGGATTCAGATTGCTGTTAATTTGATTATTATTTTTATATCACTTCATAAACAACATCTACATGATTCTTCTATTGTCCTTAAAAACTTTTAATATCGAAGTTATAGTATGTTCATAGAATAAGTAGAATAATATTACTTCTTTTTTATCTTCAGAAGGAGTTGTCTAAGTTTGGAACTATTTATTCTTTACTGGTATGACATATAAGGGCTGGAACTTTCTTTTCCACTGTCTTGCTAATGTCACTCCTCTAAATTATATATTTATACATTTGACATTTTATCTGTTTTCAGATACATTATCATAAACGTATTTATGACATCCTCCTTATATCTATAGTTATGGTCCCTTTTTTTTTTCCTACCAATACAGTTCATTTGTGCATAAGCAATATACATCCTTAGAAGGAGATTCACTTCTGATTCTTTCCGGTTTTCCTAAGTAATCTCACAGCACAGCAGAGACAGCCCAGGGCCATGGGGCATGCTATAATCTTTGATTTTATACATACCCAGCAGCCTTTAAATATTCATTGATTACTTACTAACTAAAATATAATGTCTATGAGTCCTTTGGGCTATCATCCAATTTTAAAACATTCAGTCCAAAATATCAGAAAATGTACTAAACATCAAGCATCAAGGTAAATGGACTGCTTCTAACAATAAGTGGGACAAATTCTGGATACGCTCCCATATCCTTAGGCAGGGGAAGCACAAAAATCATAGAAGGTAACAATGAAGTAGTTGTTGATGGTTATTACAGTTCAGTGGCAATTATTCAAACTGTGAACATGGGTTAAACATGCCACGACTCAGTACTTTAAGCAAATTGCAATGAAACATTCCTAGTTTCATTTATTTTATTCCTCCAGTTCCATTCAGTTCAGTCGCTCAGTCGTGTCTGACTCTTTGCGACCCCATGAATCGCAGCATGCCAAGCCTCCCTGTCCATCACCAACTCTCAGAGTTCACTCAAACTCATGTCCATCGAGTCGGTGATGCCATCCAGCCATCTCCTCCTCTGTTGTCCCCTTCTCCTGCCCTCAATCCCTCCCAGCATCAGGGTCTTTTCCAATGAGTCAACTCTTCACATGAGGTGGCCAAAGTATTGGAGTTTCAGCCTCAGCATCAGTCTTTCCATTTTATTTCTTCACATTAACACTTAGGAGCTAGACAAAGCCCCTCTCCATTTCTTCTGACAGCTGATACCTCACTTCTTGGGGAGAAAGAGTGCTGCTCCAGTTGGTCAGATTCCAGAGCAAATGTGAAGACATAATTTTCTGTGAATAAAAGCAGTGGGAAATCTTCACTTTGGCTCTTTCTCTTCTCATAATTGTAAGTATAAACTCTTCATCCCCTTTGAGTAGAAACCTCCAAGATTCAGTTTGGGGCAAGGGAAGGAGGGAACCATTTGAGCTTGGAGTCAAAAAAGATACCCATGGGATCTAGCCCAGAGATCCTTAAACATCCCACTCGCAGGCACCTTTAAAATTTTGGGGAAACCTACATACCTTCTCACACATTTTTAAATCGACATTTAGGATTTTTAAATAAATTATTTAAGTTTAAATAGTTCCAAGTGATCTGACTTCCACCACATTGAAATACTGACATTTTAAATAAAACTGTTATTTCACTCTTTTAAAAGGTATCCAATGGAATTGAAATGCCATAGCAATTTTACACCCACTATCAAACATTTTTAAGACAGATGTTTTTAAAGTTAAAATTTTTATTAAATTCCTTTTTCTCTTTAACCTGTGTTTATACCCCACTCCCCCACAAAACTTTATCCTAATATATTCTTATGCTTGAAAGTATTTTATGGATTCCTCTATCATATTCTTCTGCCACACATATATGTTTAATATTTAAATCTTTTCAGTAGCCATAAAATTCCATGGGTTGAAATTTTCCTTCTGAATTTAGTTATAATTTTTATTTATTCACTATTGATCAAAATAGTACAGTGTAAATTCTAAATCTTGACAAATATGGAACACAAAAATATATCATTGGAAATGCATTCCATAGATGAACTTTTTCCCAATTAGTTCATGTATCTAAGAATGAATATTGCTAAATGCTACAGGGTTCAGCACAACTACTATTTCTATTTTTAGTTTTATTTGTGAGCACTGATAAATTTTTTCATATAAGTCAGCTGGAAGAAAAGGATAAACTTTTGGCAGTGTTGCTCATTTCTTTAAATTCCTTCTACGTTATATGTTTAAAAAAATCACATAACCATCTATTATCAAACAATAATCATCGTCATGTGACAAATATTTAGAAACCACTTGATTTGCAAAATGATTGGCTATTATTAGAGTCATTCATTTTCTCAGCACTGGTACCATATTTCAAATATTTAATATTAAATATATATTACTTAACTGTTTAATGCCCTAGAATTTTACACGTCAGATTGATGTATATGTTTTGCATGCATGAGAAATATGCTTTTCTTTTTAAAGTAGGAGAAGGAAAATTGTGGAAGAGGAGACGGGAAACGGAAGCCAACGTGAGTCCCTGATGACATGTCAGTTCTCTGGCAAATACATTTTAGGGAAGAATGTGTGAAAATTAAGAATCTGGACACTTATTCTCCTGAAGCTCTCTGTAACTGTATACCTCTAAGGTATGGTCATCTAGTTTTGAGATTGTTGCTGTTCTTGTTATTCAATCACCCAGTTGTGTCTGATTCTTTGCAAGCCCATGGAGTTCAGCACACCAGCCCTCCCTGTTCCTCACCATCTCCCAGAGTTTGCCCAAGTTCACATCCATTGCATCAGTTATGCCATCCAGCCATCTCATCCTCTGACGCCCTCTTCTCCTGCCCTCAGTCTTTCCCAGCATCAGGGACTTCTCCAGTGAGTCGGCAGGTGACCAGAATACTGGAGCTTCAGCTTCAGCCTCAGCATCAGTCCCTTCCAATGAGTATTCAGGGTTGATTTCCCTTAAGATTAACTAGTTTGATCTCCTTGCTGTCCAAAGGACTTTCGGGAGTCTTCTCCAGCACCACAGTTCAAAGGCATCAATCCTTTGGCGCTCTGCCTTCTTTACAGTCCAGCTTTCACAACTGTATGTGACAACTGGGAAGACCATAGCCTTGACTATATGGATGTTTGTCGGCAGAGTAAGGTCTCTGCTTTTCAACACACTGTCTAGGTTTGTCATAGCTTTCCTGCTGAGAAGCAATCATCTGCTGACTTCATGGCTGCAGTCACCATCCACAGTGATTTTAGATCCCAAGAGAGGAAATCTGTCACTACTTCCCCCTTTTCTCTATTTGCCATGAAGTACTGGGGCCGGATGCCGTGATCTTAGTTTTTTTAATACTTAGTTTTAAGCCAGCTCTTTCACTCTCCTCCTTCACCCTCATCAAGAGGATCTTTAGTTCCTCTTCACTTTCTACCATTAGAGTGCTATCATCCGCATATCTGAGGTTGTAGATGTTTATCCCACCTATCTTGACTCCAGCTTGTAACTCATCCAGCCTGGCATTTCTCATGATATGCTCAGTGTACAGATTAAATGAACAGGGTGACAGCAGACAGCCCTGTCTTACTCCCTTCTCAATCTTGAACCAGGCAGTTGTTCCACTCAGGATTCTGACTGTTGCTTCCTGACCCTCATACAGGTTTCTCAGGAG
Source organism: Ovis aries (assembly GCF_016772045.2). Classification (NCBI taxonomy): domain Eukaryota; kingdom Metazoa; phylum Chordata; class Mammalia; order Artiodactyla; family Bovidae; genus Ovis; species Ovis aries. Next base: position 131,824,452 of record NC_056056.1, read on the forward strand.
ACAGGTAAGATGGTCTGGTATTCCCTCTCTTTAAGAGCTTTCCACAGTTTGTTATGACCCACACAGTCAAAGGCTTTAGTATAGTTGATGAAACAGAGGTAGATGTTTTTCTGGAATTCCCTTGCTTTCTCTATGATCCAGCAAATGTGGGCAATTTGATCTCTGGTTCCTCTGCCTTTTCTAAACCCAGCTTGAACATCTGGAAGTTCTTGGTTCGGATAATACTGAAGCCTAGCATGCAAGATTTTAAGCATGGTCTTCCTAGCATGGAAGATGGGTGCAACTGTCGGATGGTTGGGACATTGTTTAGTACTACCCTTCTTGATATTATTAGCCTAACCCAATTTACAGGGCTTCCTCGGTGGCTCATGGGTAAAAGAATCTGCCTGCAATGCAGGAACCACAAGAGTCATGGGTTAGATTCCCGGGTAGGAAAGATCCCCTGAAGGAGGGCATGGCAACCCACTCCAGTATTCTTGCCTGGAGAATCCCATAGACAGAGGAGCCTGGCGGGCTATAGTCCATAGGGTTGCAAAGACTCAGGCATGACTGAATTGATTTAGTGCACACAAAATCCAATTTACTAGATACCTCTAACTTAGGAAACAAGTACAAGATATTGATTGGTCAGTCTAATTCAATAATTGCTAATAACTGACTACTCAGAAGCAGGTTGTAAAAATGTACAACAAAGAGTAAGAAGGATATGCTTCAGGCCCTTCCCAAGTGAGGTAGTTAAAAGGACAAACATTGGCTGGAAACACTGGGTGTTGATCTCAGGGATTAAAATATAAAGGATGACTGAGCAAGTACTGAAGTCCTCAGTGTGTGCCAGGAAGGTCTGGAAACGAGGATGGTGCCAGCTGGTGCAGGTAAATGAAGTTGCTGGCTCTGAACATGAAGTACAAGATCACGAACAGTCTCTACCTGTGGAGGCCAGGAGCCGAAGCATCACCAGGGGAGAGCCAGGTGTCAGTGAGGCCAAGAAAGCTGGGCAAAGAGGTGTGAAACAGAAAGTGAAAATGCTAGTCGCTCTGTCCTGTCTGACTCTTTGCAGACCCGTGGACTGTAGCCCACCAGGCTCCTCTGTCCATGGAATTCTCCAGGCAAGAATACTGGAGTGGGCTGCCATTCCCTTCTTCAGGAGATCTTCCTAACTCAGGGATGGAACTCAGGTCTCCTGCACTGCAGGTGCATTCTTTACCTCTGAGCCACCAGTGCCGGGGTCCAGCCCCGGTGGAACCAGGGAGTTCAAAGCAGGGACAGAGTCTGCGAGGAAAAACTTACTTATTTAGAAATATAAAGAGAGATTAGGAAAGAATAGTGTAGTAGGAAAATTAGTGGAGAAAAGAGGCTGAATAACTTGGTTTATGTGGAAAACCAATAAAGTTCCAAGACAAGGAACTTGCACCGTCTACGTAGGCCACTGGTGCCCGCTTGAATAGCAGAGGGTTGCCCTGCCTTGGGCTCCGTCTCGCGTGGGTCTTAGAAGCCAGGGCAAATAAGTAGACACGGTGATCCTCCACGCTCCAGATGGGAATTCAGCCAGAAAAGGGAGAAAAGAATGACATGGGGGAGCCAAGTATTGGTGCCAGACCCACAACTTTATTTTCAAAAGCAGCTAGTTGTACATAAAGAAATAATGGAAGATGCAGAGTTATGCAGGGGCAGCAGTCCTGAGCCTCACTGAGAACAGGCTTTCCTCTTGCATACCTTCCTGTGTACAAAAGGTCCCAGGTGGTTTTACATCATCTTCTGGCCAGGGGGCTTGTTAACAATTTTATGGCTCTTTTCCTAGATAAATGTCTATCAACCAGAAAACTCTTTTTCCCTTGAAGTGTTTTTTCTTTGATCTGCATCACCCTCAAAGTACTAAATAAAGTTACATTTCTGTAGAACAAAGGTACAGTGGGTTATAACAAAGAAAGTACTTAACTCAAAGATCTAATGTTGCTAATAGCAGGGCCACTACCTGTTTTTTCTACATACCAACTATATCAACAAATAAAAGATATGAAAACTTGGCAGCAAGTATTGGCTCAACCAATGAAACCCTTAATCAGTCCTATTCTAATGATTTTGACTCCTCGGAAGCCCCTACATTCCTAGGATGTTTTAAGCTTTCTGTGCCTCTCGTGGTCGAAAGGCCGCAAACAATCACATGCGCAGCTGTAAGAGTCTGGCAGGCAGGCTAGAAAGCCATCAGAGGGGTTTTTGGATTGAAACACTCTTATTATGTCCAGGAGATTTATTATCTAAAAGCTCTAAATTAACTTTTTCCAGAAAAAGGTGGTGGGGGGACAGCCGCCTGTTAATGTCAGAAGAGTAGGTGGAAAGCATAACACAGTAAAGCAGTCAGACTCTGGTTTTGGGGATAGATGCTCAAGAATTTCCAGGGGGACCCCTAAGGCTCAATCCTGCCTTTGCGTATGCTGAGCCTCCTTCCTCATGACCTTTGCCACAGGCGGGGTTCCTCACCCTGGCTCCTGGCACACCAGGGAAACCTTAACCATGTACCAAACCGTATTGCTTTTGCTTTTCTTGATTCCTTTGTAGATTTCTCTCCCTAAAGACCTCTGCTCAGAAGAAAGGTGGCTTGACCCAGGCAGAATATTCTTGAGTTTCTCTAGCATTAAAAAAAAGAACTTGGAGGTTATGGTATCTGCCAATAAAAGATAGGACAAGCTTAAATATCCTCCAGCTCCTTCAGGAAATGGAGAAACAGAATGAGCAGGACAGGCTGCTGGCACTGTGAGTGTCCACAGGCCAATCTCAGCAGCCAGATGCCTGGAATCCTGGAGCCCAGGAAAGGGAGAAAAGCCAGAATGTTAGGTTTCATCACCAGGGGCTTCCCTGGTGGCTCAGACGGTAAAGTGTCTGCCTGCAGTGTGGGAGACCCAGGTTCGATCCCTGGGTTGGGAAGATCCCCTGGAGAAGGAAATGGCAACCCACTCCAGTATTCTTGCCTGGAAAATTCCATGGACGGAGGAGCCTGATAGGCTACAGTCCATGGGGTCACAAAGAGTTGGACACGACTGAGCGATTTCACTTCACTTAGGTTTCATCTAAGGGTGAAGAAGGAGGTCTCAGAAAATTCCTGCGGATGCAAGATACCAGTATCAGTGCCTCATATCCAATTCTTTGAAAAGTGAAACACTTTATTCCCCCAGTAGCTGGCTCTTTTCCACTAATAAGCTTTTGACATAGATGCTGAAAATGAAAACACAATCAGTAGAAGCCCAGGCCCTGCATAGCTCCAGGGGAAGCTACCAGGCTCCACCCAGGCCCCCAGGGAAAGATTCAAGTGGCTGTAACTGAGAAAGAGAAAGAAATATTTTTGACAGTCAAGTTCTCTGTGGGATCAAAAAGCAGAATATTCGATTCAGAGACATTATTTCTGTATGGAGAAATGAAAATGGGAAGAAACCAAAATTGTTCAATACAGGAGATTTCTTTTTTGGTTGTTTTTTAATTACTGGCATCGTTTTAAATTTGGGGTTACTGCCCTCTGGTGGTCATTTTAAAAACTACATGGTGACCAAATATGTACACCAAATATGTGAAGTGAGAAAGTTTTAGTCGCTCAGTGGTGTCCGACTCTTTGTCACCCCATGGACTGTAGTCTGCCAGGCTCCTTTGTCCATGGGATTCTCCAGGCAAGAATTCTGGATTGGGCTGCCATTCCCTTCAGGGGATCTTCCCCACCCAGGGACTGAACCCAGGCCTCTCGCGTTACAGGCAGATTCTTTACCATCTGTATCCAAGGGTTAAAAACAGGAAGAGGGAAAAAGCAGAGGCAAATGCTTCTTGAAAACGAGCTGAATTAAGTTCTACATAGTTCATGAGCTCCTCTGGTAATGTCAAAGAAGCTATATGCTCAATTGTTGTGGTCTTAGGTGGGTGTATAAGTGATATATCATTAATTTTCCACAGCATTAAAGGCAGAAATGTAAGACACACAAGTTTGACCCCTGGGTTGGGAAGATCCCCTGGAGGAGGGCATGGAAACCCACTCCAGTTTCTTGCCTGGAGATCCCCATGGACAGAGGAATCTGGTGGGCTGCATGTTCATGGGATCGCAAAGAGTCAGACACGACTGAAGCAACTTAGCACACGCACACAGCTGTAACAGAGCCTTCAGGATCTAAAGCCAGGCTGCCAGCATTTGAATTCCAACTTGGGCACTGAAAGATATTGGGAAAGTTATTTAATTTCTCTTGATTCCCATTTCCACATCTAAAGAATGAGATTAATAATAGCACCTGAGAAAAGCTAATTTATAAATGTAAATTGTCTAGAACAGTGCCTGGCACATGGTATCTGATCAATAAAATGTTAACTATTACTTTTCCAAGGAGCTTACCCTAGGTTCATTAAACTCAAAAGAGAAGATAAAGAAGTGAACAGTCTCCACCTGCCTGTTCACTCTTACCCAGAAAAGAGGAATATGGTCATGATTGGTCAGATTTCTAACTGGATCCAGGATCTAAGAGTCAGAAGATTCAGATATAAATAGGCCTCTCCTGTTAAGTGGGTTTCCCTGGTGGCTCAGCAGTATAGAATCTTCTTGCAATGCAGGAGCCGCGGAGATGTGCGTTCGATCCCTGGGTTGGGAAGATCCCATAGAGAAGGGCATGGCAGCCCACTCCAGTATTCTTGCCTGGAGAATCCCATGGACAGAGGAACCTGGAGGGCCACAGTCCCTAGGGTCACAAAGAGATGGACACGACTGAAGCAGCTGAGCATTACGCACCACTCCTACTAAGAGCCACTTGTTCCATTTCTACTGGTTATCTCGGGTGTGGTTTTGCATCATCAGAATCCTTCATGCATGACTTCGGGCTTATGGAAAATGCAGTTTAAAAGCCTGCTTCTCATTTCTCACAAGCTGCACGTGATGTAGCCTCCAGCCCTCCTCTGCTTTTTCAATCATTTTTATTAAGTTTATTTATTTTTGGCTGCACTGGGTCTTTGCTGCATGCATGGGCTGTCTCTACGTGTGGTGCACAGGCTCCTCACTGCAGCGGCCTCTTTCGTTGCAGAGCACAGACTCTAGGCTCACAGGCTTCAGCAGTTGTGGTGCACGGGCTTAGTTGTCCTGAAGCATGTGGGAGCTTCCCGGACCAGGAATCGAACTCTCGTCCCCTGCATGGCAGCTGGATTCTTAACCACTGGACCACCAGGGAAGTCCCCCTCTTCTGATCTTGTCCAGTCCCCCTCTGGCCCTTTCTCGTCTATGCCTAGCCGCAGCGGCCTCCTTGCTGTCGCTCACAGGAGGGACATGCTTGCCCAGGCCTGGGTCGCCCCTCCCCAAATATCCGCCAGGCTCTTCCTTCATTTCCTTCAGACCATCTCCCCAGAGAATTCCTCCCTAGTGACACCATCATAATGAAAAATGTCACATTCCCTCTGATGCTGCCTTTCTTCAAAGCACTAAACCACCTGACCTATGATATACGTACTTGTTTGATTGCCCACCTTCTTCCACTAGAGGTAACCTCTGTGAGGGCAGGGACTTCTTTCTGTTCACTCCAGCAAAGCCAAACACAGATCTTTCCCCCTTTTGCCCGAACCTGCTGACGAAGCCAGTCTCAGAACTACCAGCTTCTCGTCCCTGCCTCCTAATTGATTAGATAAGATCAGAAGCATGTGTCCCTTAGAACTATCTAACCAGTGAGGAAAACATTTCCTGTTCAGATGACCAACTGGACTTCCCTTCCCTCTACAACTACTTCAACTCTGAATAACCCCACCTGCAACTTGCTCTCCCCTCCTTATATCAGCTAAGGCAAAACCACCCTGCTGAGACATTCTTTTTCATCTGGCCCTGCTCTTTGCAACAGCCTGAATAGAATCAATCTCCTTACCTATCTGTCTGTTGTGTATGACGACGCCTCCTATATCTCCATCATACACAACAGGTTTCACTTTTTAAATTTTTTCTATGGAAGTGTAGTTGATTTACAATTTCATATTAGTTTCAGGCATATCACAAACTAATTCTGTTTCACGTATATATTCTTTTACATATACTGTATATATTCTTTTTCAGATTCTTTTCCATTATAGGTTATTGCAAAATACTGAATATAGTTACCTGTGATGTACAGTAGATTTTGCTTGGTTATCTATTTTATATGTGTTGTTGTTTAGTCGCTAAGTCGTGTCTAACTCTTTACAACCCTATGGAATGCAGCATGCCAGGCTACCCTGTTCTTCTCTATCTCCTGGAGTTTGCTCTAACTCATGCCCATTGAGTTGGTGATGCCATCCAACCACCTTATCCTCTGTCACCCCCTTCTCCTGTCTTCAATCTTTCCTGGCCTCAGGGTCTTCTCCAATGAGTCAGCTCTTTGCATCAGGCGACCACAGTATTGGAGCTTCAGCTTCAGCATTTTATTTATGGTAGTGTGCAAATGTTAATCCCAAACTCTTAATTTATCCCTCCCACCCACCTCTGCCCCTCCGTTTCCCCTTCGGTAACAGTGTTTGTTTTCTATGTTTGTGGATCTGTTTCTGTTTTATAAACAGGCTCATTTGTATCATTTCTTTAGATTCCACATGGATGTGATATCATATGTTATTTGTCTTTCTACAATTGGCTTACTTTGGTATGATAATTTCTTCGTCCATCCACGTTGCTGAAAATGGCACTATTTCATTCTTTCTTACAGCTGAGTAATATTAAAAGTTTTTGATACATAGTCAGCACTCAATAAAAGTTTGTTGAATGAATGAACTATGGAGAAAGAGTTCTCCAAGAGATCCTCCCCAGCTTACTGGAGTTCTGCACTGCAGCTGGCTGCCAGTAGCCCTGGTTAATCATGAAGCATTGCTTGGATTTGGCTTTTGCTTTTGGTATTCTTCTCTTGTGTATATATAACCCCTTAGGATCTCTAAGGACCGGAGATGTGACTGGAGTAACAGAATTCTGGTTTTTCTGGTCCTCCTAGCATAATAGCATCTTAATAATACCTCATTATTTTACTATTCCAAGAAGGCTAACCCATCTATGAGACAGAAAAGTGGACTTTAAGTATTCCAGGAGAGGTATATACATGATGTACACAACAGGTGCTCAGAAGAGAGATGTCTAGTTTGTGTGCAAATGTATCAGTCAGTTCATTTCAGTTGCTCAGTCATGTCTGACTCTTTGTGACCCCATGGACTGCAGCACCTCAGACCCCCCTGTCCATCACCAACTCACGGGGCTTGCTCAAACTCATGTCCATCGAGTTGGTGACACCAGCCAACCATCTCATCCTCCATCGTCCCCTTCTCCTCCTCCCTTCAGTCTTTCCCAATGAGTCACTTCTTCATATCAGGTGGCCAACATATTGGAGCTTCAACTTCAGTATCAGCCCTTCCAATGAATATTCAGGACTGATTTCCTTAAGAATTGACTGTTGGATCTCCTTGCAGTCCAAGGGACTGTCAAGAGTCTTCTCCAACACCACAGTTCAAAAGCATCAACTCTTCAGTGCTCAGCCTTCTTTGTGGTCCATCTCACGCATCCGCACATGACTACTGGAAAGACCATAGCTTTGACTAGATGGACCTTTGTTGGCAAAGGAATGTCTCTGCTTTTTAATATGCTGTTTCAGTTCAGTTCAGTTCAGTCGCTCAGTCGTGTCTGACTCTGCGACCCCATGAATCGCAGCACACCAGGCCTCCCTATCCATCACCAACTCCCGCAGTTCTCTCAGACTCACGTCCATCGAGTCAGTGATGCCATCCAGCCATCTCATCCTCGGTCGTCCCCTTTTCCTCCTGCCCCCAGTCCCTCCCAGCTTCAGAGTCTTTTCCAATGAGTCAACTCTTCGCATGAGGTGGCCAAAGGACTGGAGTTTCAGCTTCAGCATCATTCCCTCCAAAGAAATCCCAGGGCTGATCTCCTTCAGAATGGACTGGTTGGATCTCCTTGCAGTCCAAGGGATTCTCGAGAGTCTTCTCCAATACCACAGTTTAAAAGCATCAATTCTTTGGCACTCAGCTTTCTTCACAGTCCAACTCTCACATCCATACATGACCACTGGAAAAACCATAGCCTTGACTAGATGGACCTTAGTCGGCTTAGGCTGGTGCAAAGGTGTATGTGTCTGTTAAATATCTGACACAGGCCTCTAGGACTTAACCAAGCAACTCCTGAGTGCTTGACACTGGGAATGAAGAGCAGGAGGAAGATGCAACCTGTGAAATCTGTAAAAACTAAGGAGTCTTCCTTTGTCTTTGAATCTCCTTTTTAACTTTGACTTCAGCCTCAGTTTGTAGCTAAATACTTACCTCAGGTTCTGATATTACTGGGCCTCTGATGACCAATGACTATCTTATCTCATAGGTACCTTCATAGCTAATAGCCTAAAACCATCAGCAATACAAACAAGCTGTGTCATTCAGCTGCACTGCTAACTTTCACATAAGCATTCTGTTAGAAGACAAATTCTGCAAGTGTGCAATAAAAGGTGAACTTGGCAGCCTGGGTGTTCAAACCCTTTACATCTCAAAGAAAGGACTGGTCCTTACTGCCTTTGGGGTGACAACCTCTAAGCCATTGGAATAGCCTGACTGGTAAGAGTGTCTTTAACTGCCTGGAACATGGGCCATGCCAAATAGCCTGTACCGACAATCTGATTTGTGGGAAGTACCTGTCCCTGTTCACTTGGGGCCCTGGGCCACAGTGCATCTGTCTGACCTCTGCAGAAGCGAGAGACTAAGTAGCTAAGACCAGTCACACAGGCGCTGCATGCCTACATGACTGACCTCCAGTAAAAACCCCAGACATCAAGGCTCAGGTGAGCTCCCCTGCTTGGCAGTAGCTCATTCATGTTGTCACATGGGAGAAGTAGGCACTGTCCATGTGACTGCACGGGGAGAAGATAGCTTGAAGCTCACGCCTGATCTCTCCTGGACTCTGTCTTGTGCACCATTTTCCTTTCTGTATACCATTGCTACCATAAACTGTAACCATAAGTATAACCTTTTTTTTGAATTCTATGAGTCCTTCTAATGAGTCATTGAATCTGAGGGTGGACTTAGAGACCTCTGACATAGCAAGGATTCAGTTCAGTTCAGTCATGTCTGACTCTTTGCGACCCCATGAATTGCAGCACACCAGGCCTCCCTGTCCATCACCGACTCCTGGAGTTCACTCAGACTCATGTCGATCGAGTCAGTGATGCCATCCAGCCATCTCATCCTCGGTCATCCCCTTCTCCTCCTGCCCCCAATCCCTCCCAGCATCAGAGTCTTCCAATGAGTCAACTCTTCGCATCAGGTGGCCAAAGTATTGGAGTTTCAGCTTTAGCATCAGTCCTTCCAAAGAACACCCAGGACTGATCTCTTTTAGAATGGACTGGTTGGATCTCCTTGCAGTCCAAGGGACTCTCAGGAGTCTTCTCCAACACCACAGTTCAAAAGCATCAATTCTTCGGCGCTCAGCTTTATTCATAGTCCAACTTTCACATCCATACATGACCACTGGAAAAACCATAGCCTTGACTAGAAGGACCTTCATTGACAAAGTAATGTCTCTGCTTTTGAATATGCTATCTAGGTTGGTCATAACTTTCCTTCCAAGGAGTAAGCGTCTTTTAATTTCATGGCTGCCATCTGCAGTGATTTTGCAACAATTATAAAAATCCATTCATTTTATGTATAAAAATAATCCCTAAAGGACTTTTAAGTAGTTAAATAATTAATTATTAATTAATATAGATATGAAGAGTATATATTCATCTGGCTTTGACTAGTTGATCTTAGAATATAATATCATTTTGTGCCAAAATACTTATAAGATGATATAAGAGAAAGACTCATCAATATTTTCACTGGTATAATTGGTTGATATACCGACATAAATGACATTAAAAAAATAGCCTTGAGGAATCATACTTTTAATTGAAGCTAACCATGAATCTTTTATGAGAAAAAGTCTTATTTGGAAATTCTTCACATCATAGAAGGGTGAATTTAAAAGCAAAATGTCAACTTCTCCACCTCAAAACATCGTGCGAGAGAAAAATACCAAAATCATGTAAGCCCAGCTTTAAGAACCTATCAGACATATCTGCATTCACACAGGAGTGCAGGTTTTTCTAGCGCCAATCAAGCCATAATGAAGAATGCAAAGAGTATGACTAAAACAGGTAAATGATAGAGGAATACTTTGTGAGGTATTAGAAAAACACATGGTTTTCTTACTCACCAAACTTCAAGCTCAATTATCAAGCTTAATTATTCCAAGACTAATTTTAAAAGATACTGCCTTATGGTTTTGAGCCTGTCAAAGTTAAAATTTTTTAGCAAAAAGCTTGTTGAAATTATTGCTATGCACTGATGACCATCTGTAGTTGTTAAAAGATTTTTGAGATTTTTCTCAGTCCGAGGTAGGAAGTTCCTTCTAGAAAGTACGCCACAGAATTATATTTTTCTGGTGCACTCAGCATTCTGCTCCAGCGTCTCATGAACCAGACACCTGCAGAGCAAGGCGGATCCATGGTAACTTCATCTTACTCTCCTTCACTTGCCTTCAGGGAGAGATCTGGGTCTCACGTGACTGTTGGTGAAGAAGTTGGTTGAAGAAATATTTATAAACTGTAAACTACAAGGAAACGCGTGCAACTGGAACCCTCCGGCTTGGTTCATGGCCTTCTGTTGTTTATTCTGAAAGCAATAAAGCACACTGTAGTAACACAATCATGGGCTGAAAATGGGGAAATAATGAGCCACTTTCACTGTTTTTCCGTCTGTCATAGGAGATACTTTAGAAGTTCCTTGGCATGTGATTATGTTCAAACAAAATGGAATGACAGCTACTATTTGCTCTTAAAAGAGCCGGGACTGACTCTGAGGAGGTGGGAACGATAAAGGACAGAAGAGCCTACGATGAACACCATACTGGTTATCTGGGTTTAGCAATGCCTTACAAATATGGGGGGTGAGTAGCATGGTAAATGGCTGGATGCATTGACATGAAACCCATGAACCCCACTTGCTTGTTGTGGGTCAGTTTCGTGAGCAGCAGATAACATGCCTGCTCCCTCTTCACAGGACCATCCATCAGGTGACAGCCCACCATAGGCTTACCAAGAGCTGTCAGGGTGTCTGTATCAGAGGAAAGGTGAAGACTACAGTGAGAATCAGGCAGACTCTACAGCAGATCGGGGTGACGTGTAGAGCTGTCATCATCCCAGCAAAGACAGCACCTGGAGAAAGAAATGTTAGAACTCTGTAGATGTCTTCTTCATCATTGGACCCCAGCGCTCAGATCAGAGTTCCTAATGGTTTTATAAAGGACCACAGGTAAAGAAGACATTAAACATGTTTGGAAACTAGAAAGGAAGAATTTTTAAAAGTATACAAAATTTGGAAAGACCAAAAAAAAAAAATCACTGTGTACCCTTTCAAGTTCACCCAAGACACTGTCAACAAGCCCACTTAAGGATCATCCAGTTATCTGGGAAATACAGTTGTATGACTTACTGTTTATTATTGAGTAGGGCCCAGACTCTGTGTTTGGAGAAGATAGTGAATTGTAAATGATTTTCTGTCCCGTAGAAAAGATAATCCCAAAGGTCTAATCCTGGATGCTAACTAGTTTTGTATCTAATTTTGCAATCTTATTCTTCCATTTCATTTATTTAATTTAACAAATACACTAGTCCTTCCTATCTTGCTATTTCCCTCATGGATGAATTAAGTAAATCCTTCAAATATTCTCATACTGTTTTGTGTAATAGTCATGTTTCTTGATTGTTTAACTTTTTAAAATGTATCTGTTTATTTAGCTGGACTGGATCTTCACTGCTATGCACGGGCTTTCTCTAGCTACGGTAAGCAGGAGCTGCTATTCATGGCGGTGTGCAGGCTTCTCAATGGAATGGCTTCTCTCATTGCAGAGCACAAGTTCTAGGCATGTGGGTTCAGTAGTTGTGACACACGGGCTTAGTTGCCCCGTGGCATGCAGAATCTTCTCGGACAAGGGATCGAATCCATGTCCCTTGCATTGGCAGGCAGACTCCTATCCACTGAGCCACCGGGGAAGTCCTGTATAACATTTTGCAAGGTATGGTTTGATGGAAGGAACAAAGAAGGAAGAAAGGAATTGTCTCATCAGATTACTCTCAGTAAAGGGTAACCCTAGCATCTTCCCTCCCCTCATTAACTCTCCTCTCCTTTTCCATCTCCATCCACAGGCTCTCTCTAGTAAATCCACCAAATTCACTGAAGAGCAATACAAAAGGCACATTCTGCCATAACACTAATCCTGAGGCTTGCCAGTCACAGTAAGGATTCTCACTGCCTAATGAAGGAAGAAGAAAGCACACAGTATAGTCCAAAAAGCATAACTTCCCCTTCAGTCTGCAGTCACCTCTTGTGTTAAATGAGAGCTCAGAACCAGTGAGGTTCCTCCTAACTGCATCCTATAAGCACTGGGCGTTCCTCTGAGCCCCCTATGTGTGAGAGGGCTCTGGGTTCTCACCCACCAGGGCTTGCATCTGAGGCACTCAACTTTCAATCTCTTTAAATACCACACATGTGGTGTGGTGTTTGGTCTCAGTCATGCCTAACTCTTTGCGACCCCCTGGACTATAGCCTGCCAGGCTCCTCTGTCCATGGGATTTCCCCAGCAAGAACACCGGAGTGGGTTGCCATATCCTACTCCAAGGGCACTTCCCAATCCAGGGATCGAACCACAGTCTCCTGCATTTCCTGCTTGGCAGGCAGATTCTTAACCGCCAAGCCACCAGGGAAGTCCAAATACCACCCATAGGAGGCAGATTTAATTTAAAGCAAAAGGGTACTATAGGGTTTTATTTTCATATGTATGTGAAATGCTTATGATATTTCCCATACTTCAAATAGTACTTTTTAGCATTAAACTTTTCAACGTGATATAATAATTCCATTTGAATAATGCACTGTATATAGAGGAGTTTAATATATGTAGAATTTAGACACATCTATAATTAAAATGGCCAGCATCCTGTTGTTATTATATCTGTAGTTACATAGCATCATAACTGAGATACTAACTGCAACTTGTTCAACATACTTGACCTTTCTGTGGCATTGTAGCACTTACATTATTTATGTACTGCCAGGAAACAGAGTTAACCTCTTTTGCCTGCTTATAAATGCAATGTATGCCTGATGTTGAAGAAAAAAAAGCTTGCTTATGACAGATATCACATGCTAGAGAAAATGTACATCGTTGGAGACAAATCAAGATAGTATTGGTCACACCGGCCTGCTGTGTGATTGCCAGTCAAGTTGCAAAGCAGCTCCACCCCCAAATCCCAAGCAATATATCAAGTGCTTTTACTCAAATAAGATGATTTCTGAGGGGGAAAAACACAGATTTGTTTGTTTGTTAGGCCTCTTGATAGCCAAACTGAAGACAAACCATTATTCAGAAATCTGACTTTCACCGCTCTATACCGCCTTCTCTTCAGCTGGATTATTTTGAAAGTTATTGTTGTTTATTACTCAATATTCTGTAATAACCTAAGTGGGAAAAGAATTTGAAAAAAGATCAGTTCAGTTCGGTCGCTCAGTCGTGTCTGACTCTTTTCAACCCCATGAATCGCAGCACGCCAGGCCTCCCTGTCCATCACCAACTCCTGGAGTTCACTCAAACCCATGTCCATCGAGTCGGTGATGCCATCCAACCATCTCATCCTCTGTCATCCCCTTCTCCTGCCCCTAATCCCTCCCAGCATCAGGGTCTTTTCCAATGAGTCAACTCTTCACATGAAGTGGCCAAAGTATTGGAGTTTCAGCTTTAGCATCAGTCCTTTCAAGGAACACCCAGGACTGATCTCCTTTAGAATGGACTGGTTGGATCTCCTTGCAGTCCAAGGGACCCTCAAGAGTCTCCTCCAACACCACAGTTCAAAAGCATCAATTCTTTGGCAAAAAAAGATAGATGTGTGTATATGTGTAACTGAATCCTTTTGCTGTACATCTGAAACTAACACAATACGTGTCTGACTCTTTTCGACCCCATAGACTGCAGCCTGCCAGGCTCCTCTGTCCATGGGGTTTTCCAGGCAATAGTACTGGAGTGGATTGCCATTTCCTTCTCCAGGGGATCTTCCCAACCCAGGGCTCAAACCCGGGTCTCCCACATTGTAGACAGACGCTTTACCATCTGAGCCACCAGGGAAGTCCAAAACCAGTTATATTGCAATAAAATTCAAAATTAATTAAAATTTTAAAATAAAAGTAAATGCTGCAGTAGATTTTTATGATTGTATAAATTTGGGAAAATGTCAAGATTAGATCCAAAAATATGTAGTTTTTTCTTTTACACAAGCATAGGCAAAACATGACTGTACTTGGCTCTGCAATTACCAGTAACCCAGTTGCCTTCTACCCTGTTACTCTACCATCCCAAGAATTGGATTCTACATTGCCTTCTGGTTGAAGATACCTCTTCCACTTCCAGCTCTCCTGCTTTCATCCTGGCCAATAAGAAGGAAAAACAAAGAAGGGCGTACCCATTTTTCCCTCTAAGGATGATGCTCAAGCAGGTGCCCCAGCCTCTTTCATTGCACATACTCTCTTGGCCAGAACATAGCCCCGTGGCCCACAGTTTCAGTGGCAGCTGGAAAGTCATCTATAGGTCCAGCAGCCAAGTCTCCAGATGAAGTTTCTGTGACTGAGGAAGAAAGGAAGAATGGACATTAGGGACTAACTTGCAGTCTTTACCCCATCTATCTTTTTGGCCACCCACCATCTATCTATGTACATCTATGTACATCCTCCCTATCCCTAAAGGACACACACGCACTCCTCAAAAAAGGAGAACAGCAAAGTCTCCAGACACTGCCAGGTACAGCCTCCAGATCAGAGTCGGGGATCAGAGTCAGACTCAGATCAGAGTCTCTAGGTGATGAACTCTTTCTCAGTCGGGTTTAGATATTGTTCTTTATGAGCTGGTGACCTATAAGCTGCAAGATCTCATCTACTAGGAACACACCCCTGATGCAATGGAGGAGTAAGACGCAGACTAAATCTACAGTTTGGTGAAGAGGAGCAGGGAAACTCCACAGCAGCCACTAGCCCATAACAAGAAATCCCGTCGTTCTTTGATGGCAGCCCAAGTCCTTATTCTGACCAACTTCCCCTGGGGAAGTAAACACCTTTTCTTATCCTCTCCAGTCTGTCCTTCCTCACTCATCATCTTCTGTAGCCAAAACCAACTCTAGAAACTTTAGGAAGGACGGCCTTCTTGGGAGCCGCTGCTCAACTTTCCACTGTTCGTAGGCTTTGCAGGTGGAAAAACCATGGGCTTTTACAGCCAGGCTCATGGTTTCTTTATCACTACAGTTCCTTAAAAACTTAGTAGAAACCTGATCATGGGAATACCAGACCACCTGACCTGCCTCTTGAGAAATGTATATGCAGGTCAGGAAGCAACAGTTAGAACTGGACATGGAATAACAGACTGGTTCCAAATAGGAAAAGGAGTACGTCAAGGCTGTATACTGTCACCCTGCTTATTGAACTTATATGCAGAGTACATCATGAGAAACGCTGGGCTGGAAGAAGCACAAGCTAGAATCAAGATTGCCAGGAGAAATATCAATAACCTCAAATACGCAGATGACACCACCCTTATGGCAGAAAGTGAAGAGGAACTAAAAAGCCTCTTGATGAAAGTGAAAGAGGAGAGTGAAAAAGTTGGCTTAAAGCTCAACATTCAGAAAACGAAGATCATGGCATCTGGTCCCATCATTTCATGGGAAATAGATGGGGAAACAGTAGAAACAGTGTCAGACTTTATTTTTCTGGGCTCCAAAATCACTGCAGACGGTGATTGCAGCCATGAAATTAAAAGACACTTACTCCTTGGAAGGAAAGTTATGTCCAACCTAGACAGCATATTCAAAAGCAGAGACATTACTTTGCCAACAAAGGTCCATCTAGTCAAGGCTATGGTTTTTCTAGTGGTCAGGTATGGATGTGAGAGTTGGACTGTGAAGAAGGCTGAGTGCCAAAGAATTGATACTTTTGAACTGTGGTGTTGGAGAAGACTCCTGAGAGTCCCTTGGACTGCAAGGAGATCCAACCAGTCCATTCTAAAGGAGATCAGCCATGGGTGTTCTTTGGAAGGAATGATGCTAAAACTGAAACTCCAATACTTTGGCCACCTGATGCGAAGAGGTGACTCATTGGAAAAGACTCATGCTGGGAGGGATTGGGGGCAGGAGGAGAAGGGGATGACAGAGGATGAGATGGCTGGATGGCATCACTGACTCGATGGACATGAGTCTGAGTGAACTCCGGGAGTCGGTGACGGACAGGGAGGCCTGGCGTGCTGCAATTCATAGGGTCACAGAGTCAGACATGACTGAGCAACTGAATTGAACTGAACTGATCTATTTGTATCCAGTAAATTCCACATATCCCACATGCAAATAACCCGCAATTGAAGGGTTTTTAAATCTGAAGACTCTGGTTTGTACCAGCTGGCCTCTCTCTTCTCCATCAAGTTAATGGCAGCTATCTAGAACTGCTCAGGACAAAAAAATAATTATCGCACAAAGGCAGCATCCCTTGCTATTGCAGACAGATCCCATTGTCTGACAGAAAACTCTTCCTAGAGGATGCTATAAAAGGCTTGGAGCCACAGTTTATCTACTGTTTCGGCTGTTCTTTTCACAGCCACTGATATAACTGCTTTATTTCTGGATATATTATAGTGATTATCTTTTCCAAATGTCAAGACTCCAAATTCCAGACTTTTCAGTCAATTTAAATTAGAGGCCTCAGGCAGAGAGCATCTCCCAGAGCGCTGTACTTCCTCCTATCTCTGCTTGCAGACGGACGAGCTCTAGCCTGAATTCCTCTCTCTCCCAGAACTTAGATGAAAGCGGCAGGAAGCAGCCAACCCGCACTAATACTGCAATGTCCCGTCATTCCCACTAATAGCACACACCCTCAGCTGGCAGGCAGTTAGCTTTCCAATGCTGGTAGTTTCCTGCTTTCAAATGCATTACCGCTGAATGACAGTAGTCGTCTCACTTTCTCCCTGCAAATTCTGGATCCTTGCTGTCCACTAGTCAATTCCCAAGCCAATATCATGTGCTTACTTTCTGTCTGATGCATCTTCCCATTTCCTAGTTCCAGAGTATAAATTAGTTAGGATTGGGTCTAGCAGGAAATAAACAGATAAATACATAAACAAAGCAGCAGTGGTTTAAGCATGCTAAACTTGTCTCTCTCCTCTGTTTCCCCCTATTCTTCCCTCTCGCTCTCAGAAAGTCTGCAGCTGCCATGCCCAGTCCACGATCATAAGGAATCCAGGTTTCTTTGATCTTGTTACCCTATAATCGTCACCATGCGTTCTTCACCTCATGGTCCAAGATGGCTATTACAGCCTCAGTTATCAGGCCCACATAACAAGCAACAGGAAGGAAAGAAAAGAGAGAAGAAAGGCATGCCCTCTCTTTTAAGGAAACTTTTTGTAAGTTGCATGATACGTTTTCGGCTTACCTTGCATGGACCCTGTTAACCACATGGTCATATGTGTCTGCATGAGAGGTTGAGAAATGTCATTTTTCTTCTGGGTGGTCATGGACTCAGCTAAATGTAGGAGTTCTGACACTGATAAAGAAGAAAGGAATGGATACTGGAAATTCCTAGCACATGGAGGATTGCTTCTTTTCTGATTTTGTTCTTTCCACTTGGTTGGATAAGATTCTGCTTGTTTGGTACTCTTGGCCTCTCACAGCACTCTCACTCACTCCCCTAGGCATGGGGGGGCTTAATACGATTTGTGGCTTTGACAAGTATAACATGGATGCTGAAACTAAACCCTTTCTCTCAATACACAATAAACTTTGCCCCTGCATGTCCCAAATTTTGTGGAGATATTTCCCAAATCATGAGTGTTCAGTGCTGCCTGGGACTGGGTATAAATCTGTCTAATCCTGGTGATGAAAATGTGCCTATATATATATATATATATGTCACTTATCCATTATCAATTTTATCAGCAGCAAAGGTAGTAATTTTCTCTCCATACATCTAACCTTGTTCTGTCTCTCTTAATTAGTTAGAACCTGGACCTATAAAACAACAGTATTATTTATTTGACCCATTTTCAAGGCAACATAAATAATAGATGTTCATTTGACAATTCCAAGCAGTGTAAGCAAGAGTAGGGAAGAAATTAAAGATCGCCAGAAATCCCAATTCCACCACTTTAGGATTGCCATTATGTTTATTTATGTAACCACATTTCATATTTGTCTTTATGCACGTGTTCACCTACGTGTATGCTAAGCTGCACACAAATGGACTATTGTACAGTTTTTATATACCTGTCATTTTTCTTTTAAAAAATAAGCAATTGAAAAAAAATCGCACTGGACAAAGTTAAATAGGCAAGAAAGACTTCATTCTAGGCTATTGCAATAGAGGAGAAAGGCCAGAACTCAGTCTGAGCTCAAATCTACTAAGACAAAGGGCTGGAGAGTTTTTAAGAGCTGGAGTGAGAGAGGTCACAGGTCATCTGTGTTTGCTGTTTGATTGTACCCAAAGGCAAAGTAAGCATTCTCATACCTTCATGTCTAGAGGTAGTTTTATGACTCGGAGAAGATTCTCACCAAGGTGAGATGCTCATCTTCTAGAGACAGAAGAGATGGAGCTGTCTTCCCTGTTTTTTTAAAAAAGTGGTTTTGTTTTTTTTTTTTTGGCTGTACCACTCAGCATGTGGGATGGAACCCACACCACCGCCACTGCTGCATCACCTCGTTGGCAGGAGTCTTAACCATTGGGCGGTCAGAGAAACCTCAGTGCTGTCTTCGTGCCTGCGCTTCAGAGGGGCGGCTCCCAGGCCTTTGAGAAAGACAGGCACGGATTGTAAACCTGGCCAACGTTCCGCACTCAGAGGGGCAGAAAGAAAGCGTAAGTTTCACACAAGCTACGAAACACATAATCTTATTTGACCTGCGGGTCTCACTTTCTTCACCAGTAATGCGAAGATAATAAGAGTACTTACCGCATAATGTGGACTATAGTTTGCCCGCGGGGTTCGTCTGTCCATGGGATTCTCCAGGCAAGTATACTGAAGTGGGTTGACATGCTTTTCACCAGGGGATCTTCCAGTCCCAGCAATCAAACCTGCAACTCAACATCTCCTTCATTGGCAGGTGGATTCTTTATTACCACTAGCGCCATCTGGGAAGCCCTAAAAAGAATAGATGTAAGATGATGAATTCTAGAATTTACTCTATGACATTATGCCTTTGGTCAACAATACTTTTTGGACACTTTCAAACTTGTTAAGAGGGTAGATCTTGTGTTAAGTGTTTTTACAATAGTAAAAAAAAAAATTAATTTTTTAAAAAAGAAATTCACGAAAGCAACACTAAAACCAATAGACATACGAAAAAACTTCATCTTCACTGACAGAGAAACACAAACTTAAATAACACAGTCTTCCCCGATGGTCCAGTGGTTAAGACTCTGTGCTTCCAAAGCAGGGCGTGCAGATTTGATCCCTGATCAGGAAACAGGTCCCACATGCCACTTGGTATAGCTGGAAAAATAAAAAAGAAAAGAAATAATGAGAAACTACTTTTTAAAATGTATGTTCATTTATTTTTATGTTATATACATGTACATCAGTACACAAATACTATAAAACATTTATTGAAATGGAAACTGGAAACTGATCTACATATATATATTTATATGTGTTTTTTTTTAACAAATTCTAGTCTCTTTTTGACTTTTGTATTTGTAGAAACTAATTTCATATCCATTATATTTGTAAAATTTTTAGAGTCTGATAACACTGAATGTTGGAACAATGGGAACAAATATTTCATGTGTATCCCCAGTGCAGAGCATTTGCTTGAACCATTTTTGAGAACAATTTGAAAAACTGTATTAAAGATGAAGGCTTCCCTGGTGACTCAGCAATAAGGAATTTGCCTGCAATGCAGGAGATGGGGAGCCAATCCCTGGGTCGAAAAGATCCCCTGGAGAAGGAAAAGTAACCCTCTCCAGTATTCTTGCCTGGGAAATCCCATGGACTTCTGTAGCCTGGCGGGCTACAGTCCATGGTGTTGCAAAAGAGTTGGGCATGACTTAACAGCTAAATAACAACAACAGTAAAAGTTGAAGATGCTCACATCACACAACCTGACAACTCTAACCCATGGACAGAAAAAGACACGAAATAAAGGGACAAAAATATCCTTGTAGTAAGGCTAATACGAGAAAGAAATGGAACACCAAACATCCATCAACAGGGGAATAAGAATAAATTGGTTATGTTCATACACTAAGATCCAGGACAGAGGTTTAAATAAATGAACTAGAAGTACGCTTATCATCAGAATTAAGTCTCAAAGATATAACGTAGACTGAAAAGAAAGCAAGTTTCAAAAGGAGACAAAAGTGTGAGACCACTTACATAAAATTTAAAATCTGTAAAGCCCGACTTTAGAATACTAATGGAAACATTTTATGTAACAAAAAAGTTAAAATCCCAAAAGAGAGGAATAAGCAATTAATGAAACTGGCTGGTTCCTGAGGCAAAGGGAGAAGAGTCAAAGTTCAGTTGATGCTGTACCATTTGGCATTTTATTATTATTGAATTCATGTACTGTTACTCTTTGTTGGGTCTTCCCTGGTAGCTCAGTTGGTAAAGAATCCACCTGCAATGCAGGAGACCCCAGTTCGATTCCTGAGTGGGGAAGATCCTCTGGAGAAGGGATAGGCTACCCACTCTAGTATTCTTGGGCTTCCCTTGTGGCTCAGCAGGTAAAGAATCTGCCTGCAATGTGGAAGAAGGGAAAGGCTACACATTCCATTATTCTGGCCTGGACTCCATGGGGTCAACAAAGAGTTGGACACAACTGAGTGACTTTCACTAACACGTGTTCACTATATTATTCTATTTTTGTACATTTATTTGAATTGTTTCACAAACTAGATTAATTGCAATCAGTTTAAAGACCTATAACAAAATTGTTAAAATGAAATCCTCAGCATCCCTGAATTTCACACATGAAAATCTAGCTAACCGCGCCCTCTGCTGCTGTATGTGTGCTATGGCCAACAATTTACAGGAAAAATCAGCCGTGAAACCAGACAGGTCTCCCTCACACTTCCTTTCACTCCAGCAGGAAGCAACTTGTGCACCAGAAGTATCAGGTTTGGGTACCAGAGAATACGGAAAAAAAAAAAACAGAGTTCTTGGAGATTATTCTCTAAGAGGGATTTTTCCCAGGCAAATGAGGAGCCAGTAACTTGAGGAAAGCTATCTGCAGGGCATACACCTGTTCAGGGACCTCTGTAAGGCAGCAAGAGAATGCAGAGCAGGGCGTGGGCCAGAAGGGGGGCACTGAATGAGGGTCAAGGCCAGGGTCTGAGCAGCCAGTGGTCTGAGAGAAATCTGATTCAATCTCTCTATTTGCAATGAGGAGTTTGAGCTTTGAAGAGGAAGCGGGTTTCTTCCTGGGTCACCCTGTGACTTTGAGCTACATGAAGAAGGGCACCCAGGCAAAGTGGAACCAGGCATATGGTGGTACTCTGTCCTCATGCATGAACGCTAATCAACCTCCCTGATCCTATCCATGGAGGCTACACTCAAGCCCAGTTCACGTGCACCCTTTCCCCACCATCTTCACCACCACCCACCTCATTCCCCACCGTCTTCACTACCACCCACCTCAGTGGCAGGAGGGGTTGTAACAGAAGTGTCCTCCCCGATTAGCTCAAAACTCAGAACCACCTAGAGTTTTGCACTAGAAGGACACTCTCCCCAGAGAGAGGCACCTGGACACAGCGGCCTGCCAAAGATATTTGCCATCGTGTGGTGTACATCCCTATTGCTGCTATAACAAATCACTGCAAATTTAGTGGCTCACCACCACACACATCTTATAGTCCTGGAGATCTGCTGTCTGAAATAGGGCTCAACTCAAGGCATCAGCAGGGCTGTATTCCTTCTGGAGGCTATGAGAGAATCTGTTTTCTAGTCTATTCTGACTTCAAGAGGATGCCCACATTCCTTGGCTCGTGGCCCAGCTTCTTTCAGCAAAGCCAGCAATCACATCAGTCCAACCTCTGCTTCCCATCTCCTCCTCCGACTCTTCTGCCTCCTTGTTTCATTTATAAGGACCCTAATGATTGGACCCACCCAGGTAATCCGGGATGACCTCCCATCTCACTGTCAGTTGGTTAGCAAACTGAATTCCAGCTGCAACCTTAATTCATACTCTTTACCATGTCATGTAATATACTCACAGTTTCCAGATCAAGATGTGGATATCTGGGAAGAAAGGGAGCATTATTCTGGCTGCCGCACCCAGTCTCAGCCAGGGCTGACTTGAAGAAAACCTGCACCCTTCAACCCATGTCTCCATTGCCCCTTAACCTTCCCTAATACTCGATCCTCTCTCTCTTTCTCTCTCCCTCTGTCTCTTACACACACACACACACACACACACACACACACACACACAGAGTCTAATTACAGAGCTGACTGAAGAGAGACAGAGTGCCAAGAGAGAATAACTAGCTCTGAGCCTGGGAAACTTGGGGAAGCCACAGAGGAGATGGCCTTTATGCAGAACCTTGAGAATGGGTAGTGTTTCGGTAACAGAAGAAAGAGGAAAGACCATTTCATAAGTAAGGACCAGGAGATGGGAACATCCTTGGAATGTCCAGAAATAACTGAACGTGTCCACTGTCTATGGGGTCGCACAGAGTTGGACACGACTGAAGCGACTTAGCAGCAGCAGCAGCAGGAGATGGGAACATCCTTGGAATGTCCAGAAATAACTGAATTGTGTCCACTTCATGTTCCCAAAGGTGGGAATTGAATCAGGTCAGGAAAAGCCTGGAGTGCTGACCTGAGTGGGCGCCCTGACTTCTAGTGTCTCTCTATTTCCTCACTGCCACCTCTTATCCTGAAGCGGGCATAGGGAGGGTCTCAAGACTGGAGAGGGCTGAATGGAGTTTCAGGAAGGGCTTCCTACTCTGTCCCTTGTAGACAAGGCCCAAGACCCCCTGAAAACCCCAGTTCTCAGGGCAGGAGTGATAACCATGGTCTCTTTCCACCTGAGCAGGGTGTGGATGGGCTAACTCTCCTGAGACCCTTTCCCTCTAACTGTGCCTCTCTCTGATATGGGGTTGGTCCCTTTCTTTGTTAATTTACTTTTTCAGAACTGGAGGTGGGATGCTGCTTGGAGAAGAGCAGAAAGCGGGAAGGATCCAGGGCACGCAGCCAGATTGGGGGATTTCTGGCCTTGGTTGCCACCTGGAGTTCCAGGAATCATAAAAGGGATCAAAGAAGGTGCTTCATCCGGGCTTTCCCCCCAACACTTAGGTCTTCTACCATCCTACGGGGACCACCATGGTGTCCTGGCCCCTTCACAAGTTTGGTCCACTCTTTCTCCTCTCAGGGATCCCTGGGACATTGCCACCTCACTCCGCCTCTCCTGTCTCTGCTGACAAGCTCCAGACCAACCATTCCTCAGGCCTCTTCCTCCATGAAGTTTTCCCAGATTATTCTCACTCTCTCCAAAGTCTGAAGACTCCTCCAGGATCCCATTGACTCTTTAGGACTTAAATTTTTAGTTTGCAACACATCAGCCAGCAACATTGTTGTGGTCAAGTCCAAGAGAATGTTGGTTAAGTGAAGAAAGTCAGTTAATCACTTTTCACAAATAAATCAGAATAATATTTCATGAGTGTGATGGAGGAGCCTGGCAGGTTACAGTGCATAGGGTCGCAAAGAGTCGGACACAACTGAAACGACTTAGCAGGCATGCATACATGCGGCCAAAGCAGTTGAGATGAAACATTAGAAATGAGGGGGTCAAAGAATTGGGCGACTCCAGAAAAATGCGAATTATCTGGGATGTTAGTAGGATGTGGGATAGGAAGCTACACTGATTCAGGAACCAAAATCTTAAAAGGAAGATGCATTGCAGGGAGGTGAATGGATGAAGCATTGAGGAGGGTCTGGAAACTGCAGTGCCGACTCGGAACCAGCATGTCTGTGGGCTCCAGCTCCCAAGCCTGGGGGCGGACTGCCGGTACAGCAGAGTGGGCTGCGCCTCTGGTACCTCCCAGGGGAGAGGGGCTCCTGAGAACCTCGTGTTCTGTCTGCGGTTTTCTGTTTGGATGACTTCCACTTTCGTGTCCACTAATTCCCTCCTACTCTCTTTTGGTTTGTTTGGCTTTCACAGTTTAGTCTCTAAAGTTAGATGTTTTGTTCCTTTACTTTCCATATATCTCATTTTGCAATAAAAGTTGCCAGGAGTGAAGAACTCTCTGAGAACCACATGGACTGCAACTCATACGTTAGATGTGAATTGCTCCTGTCGTCAGTTTTCAAAGAGCCTGTAGTAGAATGCCTAGCTTTCCTTTTGACCAAGAGATACTGATATTTAGAAAACTGCTTTAAAAAAAAATATTTCCATGCAAATCAAAACCACAATGAGGTACCATCTCACGCTAGTCAGAAAGGCTGCTATCAAAAAGTCTACAAACAATAAGTGCTGGAGAGGGTGCAGAGAAAAGGGAACCCTCTTGCACTGTTGGTGGGAATGCAAACTAGTATAGCCACTATGGAGAACAGTGTGGAGATTCCTTTAAAAACTGGAAATAGAACTGCCATATGACCCAGCAATCCCACTGCTGGGCATACACACTGAGGAAACCAGAACTGAAAGCGACACGTGTACCCCAGTTTTCATCACAGCACTGTTTACAATAGCCAGGACGTGGAAGCAACCTAGATGTCCATCAGCAGATGAATGGTTAAGAAAGCTGTGGTACATATACACAATGGAGTATTACCCAGCTATTAAAAAGAATGCATTTGAATCAGTTCTAATGAGGTGGATGAAACTGGAGCCTATTATACAGAGTGAAGTAAGTCAGAAAGAAAAACACCAATACAGTATACTAACACATATATGTGGAATTTAGAAAGATGGTAACGGTGACCCTATATGCGAGACAGCAAAAGAGACACAGATGTAAAAAACAGTCTTTTAGACTCTGTGGGGGAAGGCGAGGGTAGGATGATTTGCGAGAATAGCACTGAAACATGGGTATGATCATATGTGAAACAGATCGCCAGTCCAGGTTCAATGCATGAGGCAGGGTGCTCGGGGCTGGTGCACTGGGATGACCCTGAAGAATGGGATGGGGAGGGAGGTGGGAGGGAGGTTCAGGATGGGGAACACATGTACACCCATGGCTGATTCATGTCAATGTATGGCAAAAACCACTACAATATTGTAAAGTAATTAGCCTCCAATTAAAATAAGTAAATTAATTTTTAAAAATTTCCAAATAGTTTAAAAAATGATTTCAATTTAATTCTACTTAGTACGTATCATTTTAGAAAATGGGTCTTGTGCATTTTCAACCTTAGGGATTTATTGAGATTTTCTTGAGAGCTTAATATTGATCAATGTCCTATATTTATGACCCCATGGGAACTGAAAATAATAGTCATTCTTTGATCATTGTGAAGCTTCTTTGTCCTAGTTCTCAGATCTTCTGTGTTGTTGAGATTTATTTGAGAGAGGCATTTTAAATGTCTCCTATCATGGTTGTGTTTTTTCCTCATATTTTTGACAGATTTTGTTTTACCTGTCTTGGTGCAAAGCAGTATTGACATATGAAGGTTCACAACTATTCTAGCTTCTTGGCGAATGGTACCTGTATTTTCTACATAAAAGGCATTCTTTTTTCCACTTAATGATCTTGGCCTTGATTCCACTTTTTCGGATACTTCCATGACTAATCTTTTTTTTCGTTGGGTTAACATTTACCTCACATATAGTTAGCCTCCATTTCTTGTTTACCCTTGTGTCCATTTGTTTATGGTGCCTCTCTCATAGAAAACACACAACTGTATTTTACTTTTTGACTCTGCCATCTATTTTAATAGCATTTTCCCCTTGTTTTTTGTATTTTTTTATTTTTCCCCAGACTGACATTGACAAGTTCAGTTGAGTTTTAGGTTGCCCTTTTTTTCTCTAGTGGTTTCAAGGATCTCTATATAATTAGTGTTTGATTCTACTGAGTAAAGCAGAAACTCTAAATTAAGCTTTTAAAAACACACATTCTTGCATGTAAAAGAAGTCTGGAGGGAGGCAGTCCAGAACTGCGATGGAGACGCCACCATCTCAGGAACATAGGTTCTCACTCTCTTTCTGCGCCACTATTCACCAAGTGCGAGTTCCAGTCTCAACATCATAAAGTGGCTGCTGGAGCTCCTACCATTATGCCCACATCCCTGGCAACAGGAAGGAAAAAAGGGGAAGGGCAAAAAAAGGATGTCTCTCAGACTTCCCTAGTTGTCCAGTAGTTAAGACTCCACACTTAATGATAATTATTATTAAATTTAACCAAAAGTTATAATAGCTTCCTTGCTTACCAAGTATGAATACAAAACTACATTATCTTGTTTCTAGGATTTTTTCACCTGTTGAGAGTAAATTTTTCAGAAATGGTATATGAGTGGCCCTGTTATTTTTACCTAATTTCTGTATGATATTTTTTAACTATAGAAATTCCATTTCTCAGTTCTTTCTCCTCGAAATCAAGTAGCCTCTGCTTTCTTGTCCATGGGCAATTTATCTTGTAGACAATAAATCTTATGCCATTCCAGTTGGCTTTCCTTTACATGGAATTTTTTCTGAAAACTTGTAAATTATTATCATTAGCCCTAAAATTCGGAATTCAGAAATAAATCTCTATTATTCCTACCTTCAGTAGGAAGTTTCAATTAAAAGTATTAAGTAGCCACCAAGGACCTACTATAGAGCACAGGGAACTATACTCAATACCTTGTAATAACCTATACTGGAAAGTGAAAGTAAAAGCGAAGCTGCTCCATTGTGTCCGACCCTTTGCGACCCCGTGGACTGTAGCCCACCAGGTTCCTCCCTCCATGGGATTCTCCAGGCAAAAGTACTGGAGTGGGTAGCCATTTCCTTCTCCAGGGGATCTTCCCGACCCAGGGATCGAACCCGGGTCTCCCGCATTCCAGGCAGATGCTTTAACCTCTGAGCCACCAGGGAAGCCAACCTATAATGGAAGAGAATGTAAAATAAAAAAAGAGTGTGTGTGTATATATATATACATATATACATATATACATATATACATATATACATATATACATATATACATATATACATATATACATATATACATATATACATATATACATATATATATGTATATATGTATGGCTTCCCTGGTGGCTCAGATGGCAAAGAATCTGCCTGCAGTGCAGGAGAACCAGGTGCAGTCCCCAGGTCAGGAAGATCCCTTGGAGAAGAGCATGGCTACCCACTCCAGATTTCTTGCCTGGAGAACTCCATGGACAGAGGAGCAATGGGTCACAAAGAGTCGGACACTACTGAGTAACTAACACTTTCACTTTCTTTCTCATATATTTATGTATGTATGGAGAAGGAAATGGCAACCCACTCCAGAATTCTTGCCTGGAGAATCCCATGGACAGAGGAGCCTGGTGGGCTACAGTCCTTGGGGTCGCAAAGAGTCGGACACGACTGAGCGACTAAGCACATATGTATGTGTAACTGCATCACTTTGCTGTATCCCGAAACTACTAAAACATTGAAAACCAACTATATTTCAATTAAAAAAATTTTAGAGTATTGAATGTATCTTCTCAGGAGGGAGGTGGGGGGGGTTCAGGATGGGGAACACATGTACACCCATGGCTGATTCATGTCAATGTATGGTAAAAACCACTACAGTATTGTAAAGTAATTAGCCTCCAATTAAAATAAATTAATTAAAAAAGATTAAAATAAAATAAGCTAAAAAAAATAAACGTATCTTCTCTTCTGAAGTTTTTCTACTCCTCCTTCATTACCACCTCCTCCTCTTCATGTTCTGACTTATTCTTTTCACCACCTCTTAAATACATATGTGATCTCTTGAACCTATCCTACATATCTCTTTTTTTTTAAGTGTGCATGTTTATTTTATTTGTTTTCTTTTGTTTTGTTTTGTTGTTTTTATTTTTTAATTTTAAAATCTTTAATTCTTACATGCGTTCCCAAACATGAACCCCCTCCCACCTCCCTCCCCATAACATCTCTCTGGGTCATCCCCATGCACCAGCCCCAAGCATGCTGTATCCTGCGTCAGACATAGACTGGCGATTCAATTCTTACATGATAGTATACATGTTAGAATGCCATTCTCCCAAATCATCCCACCCTCTCCCTCTCCCTCTGAGTCCAAAAGTCCGTTATACACATCTGTGTCTCTTTTGCTGTCTTGCATACAGGGTCGTCATTGCCATCTTTCTAAATTCCATATATATGTGTTAGTATACTGTATTGGTGTTTTTCTTTCTGGCTTACTTCACTCTGTATAATTGGCTCCAGTTTCATCCATCTCATCAGAACTGATTCAAATGAATTCTTTTTAGCGGCTGAGTAATACTCCATTGTGTATAGGTACCACAGCTTTCTTATCCATTCATCTGCTGATGGACATCTAGGTTGTTTCCATGTCCTGGCTATTATAAACAGTGCTGCGATGAACATTGGGGTACATGTGTCTCTTTCTATTCTGGTTTCCTCGGTGTGTATGCCCAGCGTGGGATTGCTGGGTCATAAGGTAGTTCTGTTTGCAATTTTTTAAGGAATCTCCACACTGTTCTCCATAGTGGCTGTACTAGTTTGCATTCCCACCAACAGTGTAGGAGGGTTCCCTTTTCTCCACACCCTCTCCAGCATTTATTGCTTGCAGATTTTTGGATCGCAGCCATTCTGACTGGTGTGAAGTGGTACCTCATTGTGGTTTTGATTTGCATTTCTCTAATAATGAGTGATATTGAGCATCTTTTCGTGTGTTTGTTAGCCATCCATATGTCTTCTTTGGAGAAATGTCTATTTAGTTCTTTGGCCCATTTTTTGATTGGGTCGTTTATTTTTCTGGAATTGAGCTGCATAAGTTGCTTGTATGTTTTTGAGATTAGTTGTTTGTCAGTTGCTTCATTTGCTATTATTTTCTCCCATTCAGAAGGCTGTCTTTTCACCTTGCTTATATTTTCCTTTGTTGTGCAGAAGCTTTTAATTTTAATTAGATCCCATTTGTTTATTTTTGCTTTTATTTCCAGAATTCTTGGAGGTGGATCATAGAGGATCCTGCTGTGATTTATGTCGGAGAGTGTTTTGCCTATGTTCTCCTCTAGGAGTTTTATAGTTTCTGGTCTTACATTTAGATCTTTAATCCATTTTGAGTTTATTTTTGTGTGGGGTGTTAGAAAGTGATCTAGTTTCATTCTTTGACACGTGGTTGACCAGTTTTCCCAGCACCACTTGTTAAAGAGATTGTCTTTACTCCATTGTATATTCTTGCCTCCTTTGTCAAAGATAAGGTGTCCATATGTGTGTGGATTTATCTCTGGGCTTTCTGTTTTGTTCCATTGATCTATATGTCTGTCTTTGTGCCAGTACCATACTGTTTTGATGACTGTGGCTTTGTAGTATAGCCTGAAGTCAGGCAAGTTGATTCCTCCAGTTCCATTCTTATTTCTTGAGATTGCTTTGGCAATTCGAGGTTTTTGTATTTCCATACAAATCTTGAAATTATTTGTTCTAGTTCTGTGGAAAATATGGCTGGTAGCTTGATAGGGATTGCATTGAATTTGTAAATTGCTTTGGGTAGTGTACTCATCTTCACTATATTGATTCTTCCGATCCATGAACATGGTATATTTCTCCATCTATTAGTGTCCTCTTTGATTTCTTTCATCAGTGTTTTATAGTTTTCTATATATAGGTCTTTAGTTTCTTTAGGTAGATATATTCCTAAGTATTTTATTCTTTTTGTTGCAATGGTGAATGGAATTGTTTCCTTAATTTCTTTTTCTACTTTCTCATTATTAGTGTATAGGAATGCAAGGGATTTCTGTGTGTTGATTTTATATCCTACAACTTTACTATATTCATTGATGAGCTCTAGTAATTTTCTGGTGGAGTCTTTAGGGTTTTCCATGTAGAGGATCATGTCATCTGCAAACAGTGAGAGTTTTACTTCTTCTTTTCCAATTTGGATTCCTTTTATTTCTTTTTCTGCTCTGATTGCTGTGGCCAAAACCTCCAGAACTATGTTGAATAGTAGCGGTGAAAGTGGACACCCTTGTCTTGCTCCTGACTTTAGGGGAAATGCTTTCAATTTTTCACCATTGAGGATAATGTTTGCTGTGGGTTTGTCATATATAGCTTTTATTATGTTGAGGTATGTTCCTTCTATTCTTGCTTTCTGGAGAGTTTTTATCATAAATGGATGTTGAATTTTGTCAAAGGCCTTCTCTGCATCTATTGAGATAATCATATGGTTTTTATTTTTCAATTTGTTAATGTGGTGAATTACGTTGATCGATTTGCAGATATTGAAGAATCCTTGCATCCCTGGGATAAAGCCCACTTGGTCATGGTGTATGATCTTTTTAATGTGTTGTTGGATTCTGATTGCTAGAATTTTGTTGAGGATTTTTGCATCTATGTTCATCAGTGATATTGGCCTGTAATTTTCTTTTTTTGTGACATCTTTGTCAGGTTTTGGCATTAGGGTGATGGTGGCCTCATAGAATGAGTTTGGAAGTTTACCTTCCTCTGCAATTTTCTGGAAGAGTTTGAGTAGGATAGGTGTTAGCTCTTCTCGAAATTTTTGGTAGAATTCAGCTGTGAAGCCGTCTGGACCTGGGCTTTTGTTTGCTGGAAGATTTCTGATTACAGTTTCAATTTCCATGCTTGTGATGGGTCTGTTAAGACTTTCTATTTCTTCCTGGTTCAGTTTTGGAAAATTGTACTTTTCTAAGAATTTGTCCATTTCTTCCACATTGTCCATTTTATTGGCATACAACTGCTGATAGTAGTCTCTTATGATCCTTTGTATTTCTGTGTTGTCTGTTGTGATCTCTCCATTTTCATTTCTAATTTTATTGATTTGATTTTTCTCTCTTTGCTTCTTGATGAGTCTGGCTAATGGTTTGTCAATTTTATTTATCCTTTCAAAGAACCAGCTTTTGGCTTTGTTGATTTTTGCTATGGTCTCTTTTGTTTCTTTTGCATTTATTTCTGCCCTAATTTTTAAGATTTCTTTCCTTCTACTAACTCTGGGGTTCTCCAATTCTTCCTTTTCTAGTTGCTTTAGTTGTAGAGTTAGGTTATTTGTTTGACTTTTTTCTTGTTTCTTGAGGTGTGCCTGTATTACTATGAACTTTCCTCTTAGCACCGCTTTTATAGTGTCCCACAGGTTTTGGGTTGTTGTGTTTTCATTTCATTAGTTTCTATGCATACTTTAATTTCTTTTTTGATTTCTTCTGTGATCTGTTGGTTATTCAGAAGTGTGTTGTTCAACCTCCATATGTTGGAATTTTTAATAGTTTTTCTCCTGTAGTTGAGATCTAATCTTAATGCATTATGGTCAGAAAAGATGCTTGGAATGATTTCGATTTTTTTGAATTTATCAAGTTTAGATTTATGGCCCAGGATGTGATCTATCCTGGAGAAGGTTCCATGAGCACTTGAAAAAAAGGTGAAATTCATTGTTTTGGGGTGAAATGTCCTATAGATATCAATTAGGTCTAACTGATCTAATGTATCATTTAAAGTTTGCGTTTCTTTGTTAATTTTCTGTTTAGTTGATCTGTCCATAGGTGTGAGTGGGGTATTAAAGTCTCCCACTATTATTGTGTTATTGTTGATTTACCCTTTCATACTTGTTAGCATTTGTCTTACATATTGCGGTGCTCCTATATTGGGTGCATATATATTTATAATTGTTATATCTTCTTCTTGGATTGATCCTTTGATCATTATGTAGTGGCCTTCTTTGTCTCTTTTCACAGCCTTTGTTTTAAAGTCTATTTTATCGGATATGAGTATTGTCACTCCTGCTTTCTTTTGGTCTCTATTTGCATGGTATATCTTTTTCCAGCCCTTCACTTTCAGTCTGTATGTGTCCCTTGTTTTGAGGTGGGTCTCTTGCAAGCAGCATATAGAGGGGTCTTGTTTTGTATCCATTCGGCCAGTCTTTGCCTTTTGGTTGGGGCATTCAACCAATTTACGTTTAAGGTAATTATTGATAAGTATGATCCCGTTACCATTTACTTTATTGTTTTGGGTTCGGGTTTATACACCCTTTCGTGTTTCCTGTCTAGAGAATATCCTTTAGAATTTGTTGGAGAGCTGGTTTGGTGGTGCTGAATTCTCTCAGCTTTTGCTTGTCTGTAAAGCTTTTGATTTCTCCTTCATATTTGGATGACATCCTTGCTGGGTACAGTAATCTGGGCTGTAGGTTATTGTCTTTCATCACTTTAAGTATGTCTTGCCATTCCCTCCTGGCCTGAAGAGTTTCTATTGAAAGGCCAGCTGTTATCCTTATGGGAATCCCCTTGTGTGTTATTTGTTGTTTTTCCCTTGCTGCTTTTAATATTTGTTCTTTGTGTTTGATCTTTGTTAATTTGATTAATATGTGTCTTGGGGTATTTCGCCTTGGGTTTATCCTATTTGGAACTCTCTGTGTTTCTTGGACTTGGGTGATTATTTCCTTCCCCATTTTAGGGAAGTTTTCAACTATTATCTCCTCAAGGATTTTCTCATGATCTTTCTTTCTGTCTTCTTCTTCTGGGACTCCTATAATTCGAATGTTGGAGCGTTTCATATTGTCCTGGAGGTCTCTGAGATTGTCCTCGTTTCTTTTAATTCATTTTTCTTGTTTCCTCTCTGATTCATTTATTTCTACCATTCTATCTTCTATTTCACTAATCCTGTCTTCTGCCTCCGTTATTCTACTATTTGTTGCCTCCAGAGTGTTTCTGATCTCATTTATTGCATTATTCATTATATTTTGACTCTTGTTTATTTCTTCTAGGTCCTTGTTAAACCTTTCTTGCATCTTCTCAATCCTTGTCTCTAGGCTATTTATCTGTGATTCCATTTTGATTTCAAGATTTTGGATCATTTTCACTATCAATATTCGGAATTCCTTCTCAGGTAGATTCCCTACTTCTTCCTCTTTTGTTTGGTTTGGTGGGCAACTCTCCTGTTCCTTTACCTGCTGAGTATTCCTCTGTCTCTTCATCTTGGTTATATTGCTGCGTTTGGGGTGGCCTTTTTATATTCTGGTAATTTGTGGAGTTCTCTTTATTATGGAGCTTCCTCACTGTAGGTGGGGTTCTATCAGTGGCTTGTCAAGATTTCCTGGTTAGGGAGGCTTGTGTTGGAGTTCTGGTGGGTGGAGCTGGGTTTCTTCTCTCTGGAGTGCAGTGGAGTGACCAGTAATGGGTTATGAAACATCAAAGGTTTTGGAATAATTTTGAGCTGCCTGTATATTGAAGCTCAGGGGAGTATTCCTGTGTTGCTGGAGAATTTGAGTGGTATGTCTTGTTCTGGAATTTGTTGGCCCTTGGGTGGAGCTTGGTTTCAGTGTAGGTATGAAGGCATTTGATGAGCTCCTATTGCTTAATGTTCCCTGAATTCAAGCGTTCTCTAATGTTTTCAGGCTTTGGATTTAAGCCTCCTGCTTCTGGTTTTCAGTTTTATTTTTACAGTAGCCTCTAGACTTCTCCATCTATACAGCACTGATGATAAAACATCTAGGTTAAAGATGAAAAGTTTCCCCACATTGAGGGACACTCAGAGAGGTTCACTGAGTTACAAGGAGAAGAGAAGATGGAGGGGGTAGTTAGAGGTAACTGGAATGAGATGCGGTGAGATCAAAAGAGGAGAGAGCAAGCTAGCCAGTAGTCACTTCCTTATGTGCGCTCTATAGTCTGGACTGCTCAGAGGTATTTACGGAGTTATACAGGGAAGAGGAGAGGGAGGAAGTAGACAGAGGTGACCAGGAGGATAAGAGAGAGGAATGAGAAGGAGAGAGACAAATCCTGCCAGTAACCAGTTCCTTAGGTGTTCTCCACCATCTGGAACACAGAGAGATTCACAGAGTTGGATAGAGAAGAGATGAGGGAGAAAAGAGACAGAGGCCACCTGGTGGAGAAAAAGGAGAGTCCAAAGGAGGAGAGAGTGGTCAAGCCAGTAATCTCGCTCTCAGGTAAACTTGGGTAGTGAAGTTTGGGTTTTTAAATGTACAAAATTGAAAACAAAAACCAAGAGCAAAGATTAAAAATCTAGAGTAGAGGTTGGATTTTCAGAAATACAATATTAAAGAAAAGAAGCAGAAGGAAAAAGGAAGAAAGAAAAAAAAACAAGAATTATTAAAAAAACCAACAAACAAAAAAACAACAAAAAACCACCAACCACCATCCAAAGACTATATATGGTGTTTGCCTTAAAAAAAAAAAAAAAGTCTTTTTTTTTAAATAGTAATAGTAGGTTATAGAAATAAAAATTCGAGGAGAAATAGAAGACTTAACAATTAAAAAAAAGTTAGAAAAAAAAGAAAAAAGAAAAAAACAAAAAACAAAAAACAAAAAAACAAAAACAAAAACAAAAAAAAAAGAATGATTTTAAAAATAGTAAAAATATATCTGGCCCTTCTCTGATGTTGTGGGCCGTGTGGGATCACTTCCAAGGTGGTTCCCTCTGTTTAACTTCTTCTGTTTGCTGGTTTTTTAGGCTCACTAGTTCAGTCGCATTGTGGGGAGAGGGGATGCTGCAAACAAATAGCACTGTCTGTGCACACAGTGTCTCAGCCCCGCTTGACCTGTCCCTTCTCGCAGCGCACAAACCGCTCCGGCTCTACGATGCTCAGCGGGGAACCGTCTGGGGCCGGCCCTAGGCTGCGTGCACTTCCCCGGTCCAAGCCGCTCAGGTTCGGCGCTCAGGCAGCCCTCAGAGGCACAAATTCGGCTGGGACTGCGCTTTGTGCCCTTCCCAGGTCCGAGTAGCTCAGGAGTTCGGCGAGCGCGATCGCCGCGGCTTGTCACCTTTTCTGCCGCTGCTGCTCAGCTTTCTGGGTGGACTGCTGGCGCCCCCCGTGAGGCAGATGGTGACTGTCCAGCACCCCCAGAAGTCTTAGCAAAGAAGCCTGCTTGCAGTTAGGTATGTAAAGTCTCTCCGGGTCTGCAATTGCTCCTTTCCAGCCCTTACGGCTCTGGCTGCCTGTCCCCAGAGGGGGATGGTCTGCAGCCGGCTTTTCCGTTCCGTCCTTTGTTCTGTGCTCGGTCCTGGCGGTGTCTTATGTTCGAGCTTTTCGCGTGGTAGCTATCCCACAGTCTGGTTTGCTAGCCCAAGTTAGATCGTTCTGGTTGCGCATGGGGCGTTCCTGCCCGATTCTTGCAAAGCTCTGCAGCCCGCGCCTCCCGCGCGTCCCTGCCCTGCCCCCACTTCCCAATGGCGGATGCAGGCGTCTGTGCTGCTTTTCCGCTGGGAGAGTTACTGTTGGGCTTGTAATCTCTTGGTTTTAATTATTTATCTATTTTTCCTTCCTGTTATGTTGCCCTCTGTGTTTCCAAGGCTCGCCACAGACTCGGCAGGGAGAGTGTTTCCTGGTGTTTGGAAACCTCTCTTCTTAAAATTCCCTTCCCGGGACGGGCTTCCCTTCCCGGGACGGAGCTCCCTCCCCACCTCCTTTGTCTCCTTTTTCGTCTTTTATATTTTTTCCTACCTGTTTTTGAAGACAATGGTCTGCTTTTCTGGTTGCCTGATGTCCTCTGCCAGCCTACAGAAGTTTTTTGTGGAGTTTGCTCGGCGTTGAAATGTTCTTTTGAGGAATTTGTGAGGGAGGAAGTGGTCTTCCCGTCCTATTCCTCCGCCATCTTTACAGTTCCCCCCTACATATCTCTTATCTTCATCATTTCTATCTCCTTGTTGTTTTGGTCTATGCTATGGGATCATACCTTGATTTCCCAGTCAGTGGTTTGTTTACAGCCATGTCTAACAGTATTTGGAACTTTCTTTTGGTAAGTGACTTCTTAATTTATAAGAACTTCCTTGTCTATGATTGATTTATGAATGTGATGTCATCTCAACATTTTCTGAGAGTAATTGATAATTTTTTTCATTTTTCTCCATTTCCTTCCTATCTAGTTGTCTCATCAATTCTTCTTAGCCTTGCTGTTTATGATGTTAATTGTCCTCAGTTCAGTTTGTTCAGTCACTCACTCAAATCCAACTCTTTGCAACCCCATGGACAGCAGCTCACCAGGCTTCCCTGTCCATCACCAACTCCCGGAGCCTGCTCAAACTTATGTCCATTGAGTTGGTGATGCCATCCAACCATCTCATCCTCTATCATCCCCTTCTCCTTCCACTCTCAATCTTTCCCAGCACCAGGGTCTTTTCCAGTGAGTAGGTTCCTCGCATCAAAGTGGCCAAAGTACTGGAGCTCAGCTTCAGTGTCAGTCCTTCCAATGAATATTCAGGACTGATTTCCTTTAGGATGGACTGGTTGGATCTCCTTGCAGTCCAAGGGACTCTCAAGGGTCTTCTCCAACACCACATTTCAAAAGCATCAATTCTTCAGTGCTCAGCTTTCTTTATGGTCCAACTCTCACATTCATACATGACTGCTGGAAAAACCATAGCTTTGACTAGACAGACCTTTGTTGACAAAGTAATGTCTCTACTTTTTAATATGCTGTCTAGGTTTCTCACAGCTTTTCTTCCAGGGAGCAAGTGTCTTTTAATTTCATGGCTGCAGTCACCATTTGCAGTGATTTTGGAGCCCAAGAAAATAAAGTCTGTCACTGTTTCCGTTGTTTCACCATCTATTTGCCATCACGTGATAGGACCAGATGCCATGATCTTCGTTTTCTGAATGTTGAGCTTTAAGCCAACTTTTTCACTCTCCTCTTTCACTTTCATCAAGAGGCTCTTTAGTTCCTCTTCACTTTCTGCCATAAGGGTGGTGTCATCTGCATACCTGAGGTTATTGATATTTCTCCCTGCAATCTTGATTCCAGCTTGTGCTTCATCTAGCCCAGCATTTCCCATGATGTACTCTGCATATGAGTTAAATAAGCAGGGTGACAATATTGACATACTCCTTTTCCAATTTGGAACCAGTCTGTTATTCCATGTCCAGTTCTAACTGTTGCTTCTTGACCTGCATACAGATTTCTCAGGAGGCAATTCAGGTGGTCTGGTATTCCCATCTCTTTCAGAATTTTCCACAGTTTGTTGTGATCCACGCAGTCAAAGGCTTTTGTGTAGTCAATGAAGTAGAAGTAGATGTTTTCTGGAATTATCTTGCTTTTTCTATGATCCAACAGATGTTGGCAATTTGATCTCTGGTTCCTCTGCCTTTTCTAAGACCAGCTTGAACATCTGGAAGTTCTCAGTACACGTACTGTTGAAACCTTGCTTGGAGAATTTTAAGTATTACTTTGCTAGCGTCAGTGCTAGAGATGAGTGCAATTGTGCAGTAGTTTGAATATTCTTTGGCATTGCCTTCTTTTGGGATTGGAATGAAAATTTACCTTTTCCAGTCCTGTGGACACTGCTGAGTTTTCCAAATTTGCTGCCATATTGAGTGCAGCACTTTCACAGCATCATCTTTTATGATTTGGAGTAGATCAGCTGGAATTCCCTCACCTCCACTAGCTTTGTTTGTAGTGATGCTTCCTAAGGCCCACTTGACTTCAGACTCCAGGATGTTTGGCTCTAGGTGAGTGATCACACCATTGTGGTTATCTGGGTCATAAAGATATTTTTTGTATAGTTCTTTTGTGTATTCTTGCCACTTCTTCTTAATATCTTCTGCTTCTGTTAGGTCCATTCCACTTCTGTCCTTAATTGTGCCCATTTTTGCAAGAAACGTTCCCTTGGTATCTTCAATTTTCTTGAAGAGATCTCTAGTCTTTTCCATTCTATTATTTTCCTCTATTTCTTTGCATTGATCACTGAGGTAGGTTTTCTTATCTCTCCTTGCTATTCTTTGGAACTCTGCATTCAGATGCTTATATCTTTCCTTTTCTCCTTTGCCTTTTGCTTCTCTTCTTTTCTCAGCTATTTGTAGAGCCTCCTTGGACAATCATGTTCCCTTTTTTGCATTTCTTGTTCTTGGGGTTGGTCTTGATCACTGCCTCCTGTACAGTGTCATGAACCTCCATCCATAGTTCTTCAGGCACCCTGTCTATCAGATCTAATCCCTTGAATCTATTTATCACTTTCAAGGGATTTGATTTAGGTCATACCTGAATTTGGTCTAGTGGTTTTCCGTACTTTCTTCAATTTAAGTCTGAATTTGGCAATAAGGAGTTCATGATCTGAGCCACAGTCAGCTCCCGGTCTTGTTTTTGCTGACTGCATAGAGCTTCTCCATCTTTGGCTGCAAAGAATATAATCAATCTGATTTTGGTGTTGACCATCTGGCAGTGTTCATGTGTAGAGTCTTCTCTTGTGTTGTTGGAAGAGGATGTTTGCTATGACCAGTGTGTTCTCTTGGCAAAACTCTGTTAGCCTTTGCCCTGCATCATTTTGTACCCCAAGACCAAACTTGCCTGTTACTCCAGGTATCTCTTGACTTCCTACTTTTGCATTCAAGTCCCCTATGATGAAAAAGACACTTTTTTAGGTGTTGATTCTAGAAGGTCTTGTAGATCATCATAGAACCATTCAACTTCAGCTTCTGCACATTAGTAATTGGGGCATATACTTGGATTACTGTGGTATTGAATGATTTGCCTTGAAAATAGAGATCATTCTGTCATTTTTGAGACTACACCCAGGTACTGCATTTAGGACTCTTGTTGACTATGAAAGGTACTCCATTTCTTCTAAGGGATTCATGTCCTAAGTAGTAGATGTAATGGTCATGAATTAAATTTGCTCATTCTGATCCATTTTAGTTCACTGATTCCTAAAATGTTGATGTTTACTCTTGCCATCTGTTGTATCTTTTAAATTTGTATATAATCATCAATGCTTGTTTTCTTTTTTTAGTTTATCTTGTTTTGATTCCTATGTAAGAAGGTTTTTTCTACCCCCAAGATATTTTCCTAATCTCCTAAATGTTCATTTAACCTTTTTGTTTCTTTTTGGTTTTAGATTTTCAGGCTATGTGGAATATATTTTATACATAAATAAGGTTAGAAACAACTTTCTTCTAGATGAAAAGTTAATTTTACTTATATAAATGATATTATTATATCCTTTATTACATGATTATTTTACCCACTGAATTCCAACTACCATCTGTCTATGTATTACTCTTATGCATCCGGCCTGGTAAAATTACTCAGGGCTGGTAGTTTTCTCCACAGAAGGCAGGATGGCTTTCTTTGCTGTGAGGAACTGAGACATTAGTAATCCCTGTTTTTCGCTCACTGTTTCGCATTTCTCAAATTATCATGAGAGGTAACATGGGACAAAGGGCAGGTGGAGAACAAGAAGGCATTGGGGAATCCAGTGGCTTTGGCACTTAGTCGCCATAACAACAGTGGTGTTTTATAAATATCACAGTCGCCTGGTTTCTTCTTGCACTGTTAGAACTGATACTTAAGGGAGTGTAGGAGGGGCTTCCCTGGTGGCTCAGCAGTAAAGACGCCTCCTGCAGTGCAGGCAGACACAGGAGACAGGGGTTTGAACCCTGGGGCAAGAGTTGGGAGACAGAGACAGACAGGTGGAGTGGTGCAGGTCTTCACAGCAACTTAATTTTTAATGAGCTCCAATTCGCTGCATTTTTCTCATATAAAACCATGTGGTGGCTATAGCTGGAGCCTGGGTCTTCTGCAGGGAAACCCTGGCGAGGGTCTTGGTAAGATGGTCAGTGAGTTCCTGATATGCAGACTCGATGAACACCATATCTTTCGAGAGATCAGGGGTGAGATAATTGTCTGTCTTAGAAATGGCATCAAAAGTGGCCTTGGAGAAGTTGCCCAGGGTAACAGAGCAGCCCCTGGCAGAGGTCCAGCAGTGGTCAGTTCTGGCCATCACCAAGGACCTTCTTGGGCACAGGGGCTGAGATGATGCCAGTGCCCCGGGGGCAGGGATGAGGCGCACCAGCACAGGTCCGCGGTGGCCAGTCAGCTGGCCAGTGTGGGGCTTGCACATCTCATCCCCCCAGCAGCCTCACAGCACAGGGACGATGAGAGCTTGGCAAGTGTGATGGCCCCACGAATGGCAGTGGCGGTCGTCTTAGAGCACTTGACACCCAAACCAACGTGACTACTGCAATCCCCAGGGGAAACAAGTGCCTTGAACCTGGTCCCCCGGACAGCAAAAGCATCTGCTTTTGCACAGGCATCATCTTCAAAACTCATCCTTGAGGGATGCTCCCAGGAAAAAGTCAATGATCTCAGATTCCTTGATGCTCAGAAAGAAGAGATGTATCTCCTCCAGGGACTTGATGTTCACATCCCTGACCAGGCAGCCCACTTTGGTGATGGGGAACCACTTGTCCTCAGTCTTGCCTGGGTAAGACCACAGCCTCAGGTTCCACAGCCTCGACCCCGGCCCAATCCCTGTCTCAGATACCGCAGCCAAAGCCTCCGCTGAGGCCTCCCATTCCAGGGCCCTAGGGGCCTCTGGGCCCTTCCTCAGCACGAGCATCAGCCACCATTTGGGGTTTTTACAGAGAAGAAGGCTTCATGGCAACTTTGAGGGAGTCTCCCATTCCCTGAGGGTTTCCAGGTTGGCTCAGTGATAAAGAATCCCCCTGCCACGCAGGAGACACAGGTTCAATCCCTGGGACAGAGAGATCCCCTAGAGAAGGAAATGGCTACCTATTCCAGTACTCTTGCCTGGGGAATCCCACGGACAGAGGAGCCTGGTGGGCTACAGTCCATGGGGTCTCAAAGAGCTGGGCTTGACTTAGTGACTGAGCACAGACACCCATTCCCTGGAGTCAGAGAAAATTGATCTGAGGACCTCAGAAAGGGTCTGATTGGGAAGTTTTCAAAGTTGCAACACTAACTGAAAGTTCCACCCTCTAGGTCTCTTAACACAGAAGTTAGAAGTAGGATCTGGCTGTGAGGGTATTGAGTAGACATAGTTAAGACCAAGAATTTTGAACCTTCAGATTCTCCTGAATCTCCTTGCCAAGTAAGAGCAGCTTACTCTTTATCAATCTGGTCTTAACTCATGGTTTTTTGAGGATTTTTTTCCTCTTGAAAAGCTCTTTGACTTCTTGCAAACTCAGTAATGCAGTTTAAAAAAAAAAAAAGCTGATCTATGCAGATTCTCGGAGAAGGCAATGGCAACCCGCTCCAGTACTCTTGCCTGGAAAATCCCATGGATGGAGGAGCCTGGTAGGCTGCAGTCCATGGGGTCACTAAGAGTCGGACACGACTGAGTGACTTCACTTTCACTTTTCACTTTCATGCATTGGAGAAGGAAATGGCAACCTGCTCCAGTGTTCTTGCCTGAAGAATCCCAGGAATGGAGGAGCCTGGTGGACTGCCATCTATGGGGTTGCACAGAGTCGGACACATCTGAAGCAACTTAGCAGCAGCAGCAGCAGCAGCATGCAGGTTCTATGTTTTTTGTAGTGGAAGGAACTTTCAGAATGTCCGTTCCATAGTCCTGTCCCTCATTTACCTCTAAGCTCACGCTAGGCCCTTACAAATACTCTGGAAAGGCTCTTATCAAGATCGTAAGTCGCCTTTTGATTGATTAACCTCACTTTGTCTTCCTTGACCCATCAAAGCACATGACACAGCTCCTCATCACAGCCTCCTTGAGACGCTGTGTCCCCAAGGCTTCCGGGCCACCTCACTCTTGGTTCTCCCACCTCCTCACCAGACAAGGTTGCCCTGTCTCCTTTGTCAATT
The DNA here is from genome assembly GCF_016772045.2 of Ovis aries. Taxonomy (NCBI): domain Eukaryota; kingdom Metazoa; phylum Chordata; class Mammalia; order Artiodactyla; family Bovidae; genus Ovis; species Ovis aries. The sequence goes on from NC_056056.1 coordinate 131,866,174, forward strand.
CCTCCCATCTTTCTGATCTCATCCTCTTCTCTCTCTATGCACATTTAAGATGATCTCATCCTATCTCTTAGCCTTAAATATTAGCCAGCCCAGAAATAGTCTCTGAACTCCAGCCTTATGTATCAAACTGCCTGCCTGAAAGCTCCATCAGAATGTCTAATGAGCCTTTCAAACTTAAAGTGGCCAGGACAGCACTCAGGATTTCCAAAGCCTTCCTCACCAACTGGGTCCCCTCAGAGGTCTTCCTCAACTCAGTCCATAGAAATTTCCATTCTTACAGCTGCTCAAAACTGGCATCATCCTGAACTGCTCTCTTGTATGCATGACAACCAATAATTTTCCAGCAAATTCTGTCAGATTTACCAAGAAAACACTATAGAATCTGACCACCACCAACCATTTCCTTCAATACCACCTGGTACAAGCCAGCATCCTCTCTCCCCTGGATTATTGCAACATCTTTTTAATTGTGTGGTGGAGGAGACTAATGACCACCCAATGTCATCTTCCCCTTCTTCCTTGGTGACAAAACCCTGGACAATACACGCAACAGGGAAACTATTTCCCAGCTGCCCTAGAAGCTAGGTGTGGCCACGTGGCTCAGTTCTGGCCACATAATCAGAGGTGCTGCACAGACTGCTGGGGAGACTTGTGGAAGGAGAACGAGCTAGCCCTTCCTCATCCTCACTCCTGCTGCCTTCAGAGTGCTCCACGGCTGCAGCTTCAGCATTCATCATAGAACATGAAGTCCATGGAGGGTGGAAGCCAGGCACTCAGGACAGTGAAGCAAAAATATAGAAGAGGCTTGAGTCCTTAATCACTTTGTGGGGCTACCCTGCTAGCCATAAACTGTGTGCCTCTGGATTTTTTTAAATATAAAAACACAAAGCAATCATGGTTGATGAACGGGTCTCTCTGCTTCTAGAGCCTATCCTCCACTCAGCAGCCAAAATGATCCTTTTCAGGTATAAGTCAGATCATGTAGAAGATAAACTTATGGTTACCAAATGGCAGAGTGGAGTGGCGGGGGAGCAGGAGGGGCTGTAAATTAGGAGTATGTGATTAACATATTCACGCTACTCTATGCAAAATAGGTAAACCACAAGGACCTACAGTATAACACAGGAAACTATACTCAATATCTAATAATAACCTATAATGAAAAAGAATCTGAAAAAGAATCTAATATGTATGTATTAATAGGTATAACTGAATCACTTTGGTGTACACGTGAAACTAACACAACATTGTAAATTAACTATACGTCAATGTTTTTTAAAAAATAAGTCAGATCATATCACTTCTGCACTCAGAATCCTCCTATGGCTTTCTTTGTCACTCAGAGTGAAAGCAGTCCTCACAGTGGTCCGTAAGGCCCTAAATGACCTGCCCAACCCCTACTTCTCTGTATGCATCTCCCACCACCAGCCCTCCCGCTCACTCGACTTCTGCCACCCGATTTCTTGCTTTTCCCCAGCACGCCAGGACGCTCTAGCCTCAGGGCCTCTGCCCAGCCTCTTTGGCCACCTTCACTCCCTCACTTTCTGCAGCTCGGATGCCTCTTACCCAGGAGGTCTCCCCTGACTGCCCTGCCCACAGCGTGGAGGTCTCTGCTAGCAGCCTGCGTCAGCGTTATTACTGCCTCTCAGTATACCCTGTGTATCTGTTTGTATTCTGTGCCTCCCTCCCCCTCCACAAGGATACAAATGCCACAGCCACAAGCACCGCGTCTGTTTGACTGCTGCTCCGTCCCCTTCAGGGCCCAACCCGGAAAATAAAAATATATCTGATGATTTTAAAGAGGGGATTTAAAGCAGAGAACTTACGCAGATGAGTAAGAGCCTGAGAAACTACCCACGGAACAATGAAAGGGAGAGAAGGGAGTGAGATTCAGGCGAGGGTAGGTGAGTGTCAGCGAGAATCTTGCCCCTGGGCTTCAGCCGTGGCTCCGGGAGGAGGGAGGCAGGAAGGGGAACTGCACGGAAAGCCCCCAGGGGAGCCGGCCAGCCTCAGGCATCCGAGCACAGGGTCAGTGGACTTGCTTAGGTCCTGAACCTGGAGGAGGCCTGCTGAATATGCCACATTCAGAGGCTCACTCCACATCACACAGAGGGAGCCAGAGTGCCCAGACCCCATTCTCTCTCACAGGTTTAGGGATTCATTTCTTATTGCTCAGCCGTCCCTTACTAACCCTCCTGGGGCTCCGTTCCAACCCCCAACCTAAGCCAGCAAAAATGGGTTCATGGCCTCAATTTCTGAGCCGGTCCAGCTCCTGGCATCAGAGCAGGCAGGCATCTCCCTGAAACCTCAAACCATTTGCTCCTGGGGATAGAGGCTGGGTCACACCCCTCCGAAAAACAAGCCACCCCATCCAAACTTCCACTACTCCTCCAGCCAGGTAAAGCCCATCGCCTTTGGAAGGTTACCTACTGACACGCAGCTCTATCCTAATGCCCAGGGTCCTTGGGAAGCCTTTCCAAGCTGCAGCCACCAGGGTCAGCCATGGTCTTCACTCCATGAACCCAAAGGTGAAGAAGAAGGAGTTTCTCAGGATAGACATGTGTGTGTATGGTGATGAATTTATTTCACAGTGTCTTAAATGATGAAATTTATATTCTCAGACCGGGAAAATATGTATGTTATCTGATTCAAGTGCAAAGTAATGAACCAGATCAATCATCAGTATCATAAACAATAAATCATAGTCGGAGACATGCAAGGAGACTCCCTTTAAACTGGAATATTAGTGCTGCTAAAATTCAGTGTGCAGAGAGCAGTCTCTGATAAGTCTGTCTGGGAAAGTTTAGGACTTTTGATACTGGCATTCACCAAGGGATGGCAATCCTAATGAAATACTGCCATGATTAGGGGATATTGAATCATGGGACTCAGAGAAAGTTCGTTTGCACACTTGTTCCTCACCTGTTCTAAGGACAGACCTTTTATTCTCTCTCTCTGAGGCTCTCACTCTGGAACTCTCTTCGCTTTCTCCCTCTTTACCCTCTCCCTCTCCCTACTGGTCTCTCTCTTCCTACCTCGCTTTGCAGGCGTCTCTGCCTCTTTGTATCTCTGCCCACCCACCTACCAAGCCCTGCTCTTTCCTCTGCCCTGACCCGTTCAAATGTCCCTTGCCATGAGCAGGTCCTACCAGTTCCAAAATCCTCACCCACAAACCTGAGAGTCTGACCCCAGAGCCTCAGCCGTGAAACAGGAAAACCATCCTCAGTAACCTTGACAGGGTCAGACCACGTGGCCAAAAGACCCCTCCTTCAGTTTCCCTTCTCCTTCTTTCCCCTGACCCTAAACCCATTGATCCAGCTCCTGCTGCTTGAGGGCGTTGACTCTGCACATTGTCAAGTGTTCCCCAGGGTTCCTGCCAGCACCAGCTTGGCATTTACTTTGGCATTGATGTTGCCCCGCTTCACTCTCCCAAAGTCACAGTGAAGGAAGGCTGGGGAGGTGGGGCAGGGCAGGGGCAGCAGCAGAGACCGAACCTTGTGCAAGAAGCTTTTCCCGAGTCACCTGGGGCCCCCATCTCCCGTTAATAGACAACCCAGAGGACTCCAAGCCCTAAGCTTAGAACGCCTCTCAGGAGAATGGGGTGGGGGCAGCAGAAAGCTGGGACTCCACGCAAATGGACCTCCTGGCCCTCTCTGCAGGCTCCCCTGAGCTGTTTACATTCTTCCTTCAGGTCTCATCCTCTGTCCTGCTCCTTGAGGCACTCCTTTCCCCAAGACTACCCCTGGGACGTTGCAATTCAGTTAAACTGAATGAAACGTACGTGTGCCCAAGTTCACAAGCAAAACAGATACACAATACACACAGGCCGTGCACAAAGATACCGTACCACACACTCACAGTGCACACTCAGACACAATACACACAAACATGTAAGACCCACACACATGCTCAGACACAATGCACACGTGTGCACACCAGCCTCCTCCTCGCACTAAACCCACAGGCTGCAGCGCCTCTGTCTCTGTCTTCCCTCTTCCTGTCCTTGACTCTGCAGTGCTTATCTAATGCGCGCATTCGGCCCCACACCCCCTGTCCTTGGACCGTCACAGACCCTCATCGCTCCCTTCTGGCCTTCCCTCTTACATTACAGGCTAGAGTGTTCATTCCATTGAACTTTAATCAAGATGAGAGGGTGAGAACACGCCATACCTTTCTTGTAGACTCAAGAGCTCAGCATCTCCTCAAGGCCACTCAGCAAATAAGAGCAGAATGGGAATTCAAGCCTGGCCACTCTACCCTAGAACCTGTGCTTTGCCTGCTCATACCCAGGGCCCTGATCTTCCGGCGGTAAACCCCAAGCCACAGCTCATAGGCCATCCCATCTACCTCCCTGCCTGCCTAATGGCTGACCTCCAGCTGCCCTGAAAGGACAGGCAGAAATCCACCCCCACCTGGAGGACTCCCTTACTCCCCTCCATCCAGGAGCTCTCCAGTGTCACAGTCTCCTCCCCTTTGACTGCCAGGGGACCCCCCTCCTCTCCACACAGGGTCAGCTCGGCAGCACTGGTCCCTGGGAGGCATCGGCCGGAGAACAGGGGACTCATGGGGAGCCTGGGAAAGAGGGTGGCAGGAGCCTCTGAGGCTCAGAGTCAGAAACTTGTTGTGAACACGCATTATCTACACTGCCTAGGGGGGTCTCCTCACCCTGCAATGGGACCCTCCCTACTCTCCTCAGCCCTTCACTCGAGCACACACGTGCACACACACACACACACATGTACTGGCACACTACCCCTAATACCCCAGAAAGTAAGAAAACTTCACAACAAAAATAACTGCAGCCTCGATTCCTGGATCAGGGTGATCTCCTGGAGTAGGAAGTGGCAACCTCCTCCAGCATTCTCACCTGGAAAATTCCAGGGACAGACGAGCCAGGAGGGCTACAGTTACAGGGTTGCCAAGAATCAGACACCGCTGAGAGAGACAGCACCCACTTTCTAGAAGAGTAATAACTTTCATCTAGGAGTAGATGGATTGTTGTTTATGCTGTTTTGTTTTGTTGCTTAAAAATACATTCTGAGAATCTCTGACAGGCCTTTTATCAGAAAGTCGAGTTTCCCGTGGGCAATAAGACAGAGAGAACTAAACTCACCCCTGTGCAGAATGATGCCTGATGTGTGGTAGCTCTCAACAAACACTTGTTTCCTGAATGAGTGAGGAGAAAATGTGAAAATAACTACGGGGCAGGGGGCTGGAAGCCAAGAGCCCAGGGTAGTGGGGGGCCAGGAAGAGAAGTGTTGTGGGAGGAAGAGAGGCTAGAGGAGGAGGTTAGTGGGAAATTGTGTCTCCCAGAGCCCAAGAGCATACACTGTGGGCAATTCATCCCATAAAATTGTTTGTCATCCTGTGATGTCAACACAAACCTTCAGCAAGAGCCTGTCTCACACAAAAGCTTCATGCTGGTGATGCTGGCGTTGGGGGTGGAACTCAGAGAAAGGGAACTAAGACTTGCGTTTGGAGAGACTGAAAGCCAACAGAATAGCTACCAAGAACAAGATGCCAATGAGACCAGAATTCTTCAAGAAAAAGAAATCATAGGGAGAGTGATTGTGAGACCAGAAGCCCCTGGGGCTCCAGTGGAATTTAGGGGTGGGACCTTGACTTCCATATGTTATTTTTCATGTCATAGAAGGAGATTGAATTAAAAATGTTTGGAGAATGAGAGACTCCCAGCCTTGACATGTGCATGCGTGCTAAATGGCTTCAGTCATGTCTGACTCTTTGTTACCTCGTGGACTGTAGCCCACCAGGCTCCTCTGTCCATGGGGATTCTCCAAGTAAGAATACTGGAGCGAGTTGCCATGCCTTCCTCCATGGGATCTTCCCAACCCAGAGACTGAACCTGGGTCTCCCACATTGCAGGCAGATTCTCTACCATGTAAGACACCAGGGAAGCCCTAGCCTTAAGATAGATGTGTCTATAAATACCGAACTATAGCATGTATCCAGAAAACAGAGTCACAAACTTATAGCAAAAGGTAAAGCCAGCATCAAGACATAGTCTCTCCCCTAGCTCTTCCCCATCACTGCCAGTCTGACGTATATGGGTGGAATGACACCCACCTAAGCCCCTTTGCTTCTAAGTCTTCTCTTAAGGAAGCAAAATCCCTCCATGTATCCAGCTGGTTCCTTCCTTGTTGCCAACTCAAGAGAGGCAAAGAGAGTGAAATTCTACCCAATACAGAATTAGAGGGAACCAGGGATCATGGCCACCTGGGAGCATTTTAGGACACAACGGCCTCCCAGGGTTCCTGGAGTCTCAGCAAGGAACAGGAACCCTTGTGTCCTTCATACTCCACTGGGCAGCTTTTTTTCCCCACCCCATGAACTAACAGCAAAATTAAAATTCTGTTTGTCCAAGTCATTCCCATGAGTAAATTGGCAATTCGTGTGTCTGGGCTTGCCTCTCTGATGCCTCCAGGGATTAAAGGGATGGGTGAGGAGGACTGGGAGTTGGCAAGGACATAGATCCGGTTCAGGTACCATCAGTACTTTAGAACTGGCCCCAAGGGCCAAAAGTAGATCAAGGCAGAGAGGCAAGCTGGCACCCCGCCTTCCCTCCTGCTTAGGACTCCATCTTATCACAGCCTCCCATAAGAACCATCCCAGGCTCCAAATAACTCCCTCCGCCTCACATTTATGTCACCCTTCCTTCATAGGGGTCCCCAAAATCAATTCCACCAAGCCGATTTGTCCTGGTTTTGTCTCTCCGCTTCTGTATCCAAGATCCACAGTAAACATTCTCTAGAGTGGCAGCCCTAAGTTCACGCAGCCTCCTTTCTAACTGTTTCATAGTTTCTTCCTTCAGTGTGTCCCCAGAAGGAAGCAACCTATGAGGTTGCCCCCCACACAACTTCCCACGATCTAATGATGCGTCAGCCCTCCATCCCTTTAGGGTGAAGGAACTTAGCTTCCACTAAATATGTGCCTGACTTTGCTGGGTAAAACCAAGTCCAAGATATGCAATGACAAGGTGAGAACAGCTTTGTCACCCATAGATTGGACTTTCTACATCAAAGCGGCCGTTATCCTCTCCAAGTAAGTCACTGACTGACAAAGCGCTTATTCCAAAAGAGCATGCAATGGGCAATTTCACGTGGAATCTAAAAGGGTCGAACTCAGAGAAAAAGACTGCAGCGTGGTATTTGCCATGGGCTGGGGGGAATGGGGTGATATTGGTCAAAGTGTACAATTTCCTAGTTATAAAAGTAACAAGTTTGGAAATCCAATGTCCAACATGATGATTATGGCCAATAATACCATATCATATACTTGACTGTTGCTAACAGAAGGGATCTTAAATTTTCTCACCACAAAAAAGAAATGAAAAGCTATGTGATAAGAAGGAGGTGGTGGTTGGTACTATGGCAGTAATTATTTTGCAATATATGTGTATCAAATCAACACACTGTACACCTGAAACCACCTTAAACTCACATAATGTTATTATATTTCAATAAATCCTGGGGGTGGAGGACTTGAACATTTATTGCTCTAAAAATGTTGTAAAAAAAAAATGTTGTAGAAGCTTCCTTTTTAAAATGACCTTTTGAAGCTCTTTTGCAAACCATACGAAATAGAAAACATTATGTTGGTGTCATCAAGCCCTATTTTCATTTTTCTTTTCTTAATGTTTTAATTTATTTTAAAATTTCAGTTTTTTAAATATAAGCAATGCATAACACATGAAATAGTTTTTTATTTTTTAATCAAAAGATAGTTGATTTACAATGTTGTATTAACTGTTATTGTATAGCAACGTGATTCAGTTACACATACATGTGCAAGCTAAGTCGTTCAGTCATGTCTGACTCTCTGCAACCCCATGGACTGTAGCCCTCCAGGGTCCTCTGTGCATGGGATTCTCCAGGCAAGAATACTGGAGTGGGTTGCCATGCCCTCCTCCAGGGGATCTTCCTGACCCAGGGATCAAACTCACACCTCTTACATCTCCTGCATTTGCAGACAGGTTCTTTTCCAGTAGCGCCACCTGGGAAGCTCTACACACACACACACACACACACACACACACACACACACACACACGTACATTCTTATTTTAATATTCTTTTCCATTATGATTATCATAAGGTATTGAATATAACTGCCTGTGTTATACAGTAGGACCTTGTTTTTTATCCATTCTATGTAAGCTTACTTCTGTCAAGCCTTATTTTCAATCTAAATCTCTCTCCTTATGTATCTTACCACTGGAGCTTGATGTCATTTGACTATTTCCAAACATCAACTCAGACTTCACAGGGCTGCGATGTGTCACCTGAGAGTATTCAAAGTCTGGGACATTTATTCTCTAGGCATTTTTCTGGTAAGTCCACTGCTCTGCCTTCTGGTCATGCCTGCTGCACTTGACCAAGGTGACTGATGAGCTTGCGTCTCTTCAGGGAAACCGGTCGTTACTGTGGTGCTCCCAGGGCCTTGGCAGAAGGACCAGTCAAGCCAGAGTAGTCAGGGTGAGATGACTCATGTAAAGACAGTTCATACATGTGTCTTGGAGATGAAAGGTGCTAGGAGCTCCTGGAGGAATCCGGGTCATTTCTTTTCACTGAGTTCTGTGCTATCTATCTCTTACTCTCTGGGACAAGGCTCTGCACCCAGGTACTAGAGAAAGAACATGAAGGCGTGAGGACAGTCAGACATACAACCATTAGGACCTTCCACAGCAGGTCCAGGGAGGACAGCCTCTCAAGCTACCCAATACAAAGGGTAGGAGTATATTTATTAGCCATCTAAGGAGAAAACCAATAACCCTTTCTGGAGTAACCCCTACCTCTTCCATCCTACGCCTTCCCACTCTGTCCCCATGTGCTAGCGCTAATTGTTTCAGTCGTGCCCAACTCTTGGCGACCCCAGGGACTGTGGCCTGCCAAGCTCCTCTGTCCTTGGGATTCTCCAGTTAAGAATATTGGAGTGGTTGCCATATCATCCTCCAGGGCATTGTCCCAACCCAGGGATCAAACCCGCATCTCTTAATCTCTTGCATTATCAGGTGGGGTCTTTACCTCTAGTGTCACCTGGTAAGCACACCTGAAATGAACATTAAATTTAGGATATGTTTTAAAAATTAATGAGAAGGTCTTTACCACCCAGATCCCTGCCTTCATTCCTGTGAGTACAACCCATTCAATCCCTGAGTCTCAAACAAGAGAAAGGCAGAGAGGGCTGGAGCTGAAGAGGCGTTTCCTGCTGTAAATTCTGAGACAGGAATCCTGCAGGCCAGTTTCCATCTGAAAAGAGCCTGGTGCGGATAGCAGGACCTGCTGCCATTGTGTTTTCAATGATACACCACAGAGAATGAGAAGACCCACTTCTGTGTACACATCTTGCAAGCACACACATGCACACCTGCCTGCATACACATGCACAGGTGTGCACACACACACACACACAGTGCTCCACCTGGATTCCCACCCTCCCCATCAAGTCCCCCCATGCCTGTCTAGGCCAGTCACCCTCTTGCTCACTTACAGGATAACCCCCGGGCACTCAGCACCGTCCCCACATCTGGCCAGCTCCCAAGTCCTGTCTTTACGGACCCTGGAGTGTTTACCCAACACACCCCCTTTCCTCCACTTCCACTGATCCTGCACTGTTCTGCCTCTCTTTTAGAGGCTTCCTATTACAGTTTAGACTAATCTCAACATCGTTTTAATTAAGCTCAGTTACCAGTCCCACCCTGTAAACTTCTTGAAGGAAGAATCTTCACAAATTAATTTCTCTTACCTCCAGTGCCTAACAGGGCTTTCTTTGGGCTCAGATATTAAAGAATTCACCTGCAATGTTGGAGACCTGGGTTCGATCCCTGGACTGGGAAGATCCCCTGGAGGAAGGCATAGCAACCCACTCCAGTCTTCTTGCCTGGAGAATCCCAGGGACAGAGGAGCCTGGCGGGCTACAGTCCATGGGGCTGCAAAGTGTCAAACAAGACTGAGCGACTAAGCACAGCACAGTGCCTAACAACTGAATGCAAAGCCAGAGAGCACAGTGTAAGGTGGGGCTGAACAGAAAATGCAGGCTGGGGCCACCAGCAGATATGAGGCATTCCAGAACCAGGCCACAGAACTGCCCCCTCCCTACTCCCCTAGCCTCACTCCTGGCCTGAACTGAGAGGAAGAAAGCAGATGAGATGTATACTAAACTTGATAGTAAATTTCAAAAATGGACTCTTAAATAATCAAATGACCAGAAAATTATGGTATCTGCCCAGAGTGTGGTTAAGGAACAGGAGAAGATGATTCGACAAAGCATATGTGGGAGCAAGAAAGCTTAACAACTGTTTCCAAAAGTCAGATCAGCCCACAAAAGACCAAGATTTGCCACACGTTGACTCTCAAGGACTGGATCAGGGATCTTCTGAGGCATCTAGTAAATATTCAGTACCATTGCTTTCTGGTCATACGTCCCCACGAGGCAACGGTGAAGGGTCAAGGGCATCAAGGAGGTGAAGTGGCATCACAGGTGCCTGGTGGAGAGCAGTCATGTTAATCACAGCAGTCAGGGTAAGATGGCCCTCACAGAGACAGCCTATCTCTATGTCTTGATTCCAATGAGTCAGATCCCATTGAGTCCCAGCTTCCTCTCTTTGGAGACTCTGTTACCCCTCCCACTCCCAGGCAAGGTCTGCACAGGTGGGCAGAAGAATGGGAAAAAGAAGTTCAGAAAAGCCTGGTAGGTGAAGGATACACAACTGGGCAAATAGATGGCTATTCATGAGCTCTAACAGGACGTCACAGAGAACAGCCCTTCAGCAGCACACAGCAAAGGCGAGGAGGCTTCATCTTAACAGGCCCTCCCCTAACACACAAAGTGGATTCACTCCTCTCCCGTGCAGTTAATAACTTTGAACCTGGGACCTGCCACAGAATAGTGGGGGATAGTACTACAGCACACATGCCCATATCTCTCAAACCCCCGATTCTGTGAATAATTTGCTTGTTAACTCCTGGAGTCAGGAGTGAGGCAACCAGAGAAACGGGTGGATAGTAAGTAGTGATAGTGATATTTGGAAAGACTCTGCTCTGTGACTGGAGAAGAAAATGGCAACCCACTCCAATGTTCTTGCCTGGAGAATCCCAGGGACAGAGGAGCCTGGTGGGCTGCCATCTATGGGGTCACACAGAGTCGGACATGACTGAAGCGACTTAGCAGCAGCTGCTGCTCTGTGGCCATTCTGGTATTGGTTTTGGAGACCCAGCCTCTTCTTTTGTGAAACGTGTTAGTCACTCAGTCGTGTCCAACTCTGCGACCCCACGGATTGTAGCCCACCAGGCTCCTCTGTTCATGGAATTCTTCAGGCAAGAATACTGGAGTAGGTTGCCGAGCCTTTCTCCAGGAGATCTTCCAGCCCCAGAGATCTAACTCTGTGCAAGTTACAGAGTGTAGAATGGCTGACTCTAACACTCTGCTGCTGGAGACCACTGGGTCCTAGAGGAAGAGCTCTTCCCCTTGTCCACAAACCGCCATCCACCCATACACTACACACACATGCACACTCATTTACACACACACACTCACGTGCACCAGTGCACGCTGACACTCAAACTATCAGACATGCAACCCTTATCCACTCCCTCACTCTCCTCATCCGGTCAACAGCCCAGTTGACCACAATACCTCTGAATATTTATCAGCACATACCCTTTTCTCCTCCCACTGACCCTGAAGCACATCAGACCTTCGTTCTATCTCTTCTGGATATCTCCCCTTAGAAACCAGATAAGTCTCATATTGTTTAACTCACATTTAATCCCAAACTTGACTGTGGATCCCTCGAGGATAGGGATCTGCCAGATTCTTCTCTCCAACAAAACATTCTTCCAATGAGAGTAAGTGGGGCCCATATCTATCTCTCCTGTCCCACCTCCCACTACCAACCCCCTCCACCCCTCAGTGCCAGGAATCTCTTTCTGAACCCTCCTGATCAGAGAACCAACTGGCTCAGCCCCTGCAATTGCTGGTCACTTTATTTCCACCTCATATTGAACCCCATGTGGCGTTAGTGGTATAGAACCTGCCTGCCAACGCAGGAGACATAAGAGACTTCAGTCCTTGGGTCGGAAGATCCCCTGGAGGAGAACATGGCAAGCCACTCCAGTGTTCTCGCCTGGAGAATCCCTTGGACAGAGGAGCCTGGCAGGCTACCATGGGGTCGCCCAGAGTTGGACACGACTGAAGCAATGCATGTGTGCATGCTGAGCCTGCTGCCTCCTACCTGACCCCCCTCCCTGCACACCAGCCCCTACAAGAAGCAGCCATTCAGGTGGACCAGGGCTGTTCTCCACCAAGCCAGCCATGGGGACTCCACCATCCTTCTGACACTTCACAGAACCATCCTAGAGAACCTCAGACAGGCCACACTCGACAGGGCACCATGAAGCTCATAAGCATAATCCCTGTCACAGACTGGAAAGGATGGGGAAGAGTCAGAGAACTCCAGGAAAAGCTTCAGGTGGGAAGAGATTCCTGGTCTGAGACTTTAGGATGAGTACATTTAGACATCTATTAAACCCACCAAGGGCTCTCAGGTTTAGAGAACAATGTGAGGAAATTTAACAACTTACTGGAAAACCTTGATTTACTGAGCAACATTTAAAAAATCTGTCTCGAAAGCATAAAATCTGAATGAGGGTTTGAAAAGTTAAAAAGCTGAAATTGTGACTGGGCCAGATCATGAAAGGCTATGTTGGCTCAGCTAAATATCAAAGATTTATCCTTAAGGGAAGTTGAGAGCCTTTGGAAGATTTTAAGCAAGAAGTGACAAGACCAAATTTGCATTTTAAAAACTATTCTGGCAGCATTTGGAGGAAGGATCAGATCATCAGAAAACAAACCCAATGTGAGACTGTTCTTTATCAGGGTGAGATCGAGGAAGGGCTTGGACTGAAAGGGTGGCACTAAAAATAAGAACAGGGAAAGAATCCAGAGGACTCTACAGGGAAACCCCAAGATTTCCGACTTGGTCATTTGAAAATGTGCTCACATCATTAGGCCGAATGAGAAACACAAGAGGAGGAGCAGTTACGGGGGTGCGAGGTGAGAATGATGAAGGGAGTGGGGATGATACTGAATCTGAGACCCCTGTGAAGCGTTCAGTGGAGAGCCACCAGGAAGGTGTACAGACACGTCAGAAGAGCTACCTGGGAAAGAGATGGAAACAGTCAGTAGAAAAGATGGTTGAGATTATGCAAAGACGCTGAGCATGGAAAGGAGCTGAGGGTTCACGGAAGGTTTGAGGAGGGAAGTGCTGTGTGAGACAGCTAATTGGGTAAGTGGGGAGCATATTTACTGGAGAAATGTAAGACTGAGAGGCAGAGATAGGTGCCCAGTGTAGGTTTCTAGTAGTAAATATAAACTAGGACCAGCCCGCATATGATTTTCCCTAACAATGTTCAACTGAAGAAGTGTAGATACCAAATAGGCAGGTTGGGATTCTTAAGATTGCATATGTGCTCAAGGACTCTCTGCCAGACTCTTTTCCATTTAAATGAACATATGAACACAACTATATTTAAAATATTTAAAATGGATAACCAACAAGGGTCTATTGTATAGCACATGGAACTCTGCTCGATCTTTTGTGCCAGCCTGGATGAGAAGGGGCCTTGGGGGAGAATGGATATGTGTGCATGTCTTGTTGAGTTCCTTTGCTGTTCACCTGAAACTACCAGAACATTGTTAATTGGCTATTCCCCGATACAAAATAAAAAGTCTACAGCTTGGGGGGAAAATGAACACACGAACAGTTCTACACAAACTGCATTATTGTTCGAATTATTAGTTAAATGTCCATAATAAACCACACTGGATTAGAACATATTCTCTGCAGGCCCATGAACAACATTCACCTACTGCCCAGGTAGGTAGAAACTTCACTTTCTAAGCATTTTCAGCCTTGCTGGGGGTCTTCTCAAGGCACTCAAACAATTTATATGAAATTCTTACCACTCTTAAAAAAATGAATCAAATGTTTTCAACATTTGAATCCCCTGAAAGAAGATTAATATGTAGAGAAAAAACTAGCAAAGAACCACTTGTGCAGGTGACTCAAACCATGATCCAAAAATCTAAAAATTCAGGAAACGACATGATTGCTCAACACTGTGAAATAGCCATGGAGCTGTGTTTCTGAATTTTCTATCCCTTTTGACTTCTGGAAGGCATGGATTCTGGCAAAGATGTTTTCCCCAAATCCTGCTTTGACTTTTTCCTCCCCATGGCGGCGGCGGGGGGGGGGGGGGGGTCAGACTTGACAGCTAAAGGCAGCTTTGTCAAGAGAAGTTTCTCTACCTTTTTCCTCTTTTTTTTCTTTTTTGAATAGTTAAACACAGATAGAAAGGCCAGCTCCCAGTGCTATGTTTCTAAAAGACCCAGGTGACCTATCTCTAAAGAAGAAATTGTTTCAAGGATTAAACATTCTGATATATTGATCTTGTTGACCCAGTACTTTCCAGAGGTCCCCAGAAGTTAGCAGGGAATGTGATTAAATATCTCTCACCCAGGGAGTTCAAGGTGGACTGTTTCTGAAGACCATTTATTTCCAACAGTTCCAGAGAGCAATACACAAAAAATTACAGATTAGCAATCACTTAACTTTACTATTAAGCTATAATACAAGTGCAAGCATTGACATTTCTAGAATGTAATAAACACACCATCCTTCAAACCACACATTTAAAAATAACATAAATAACATAAGAAAAATAATTCTTCTGGGTATGTATTCACAGATTTTAACTGTTTCTTAACCGTCTCTGCTTCTAACACCATGTCACTTCTTTTATTCTGAAAGATATTTTTTTAACAGTATTTTATTATTTTTTACTTCTTATTAAAATTACCAGTGACCATTCCCAAATTTGCAAGCTATGAATAATAAGTCTGAAATTGTTGGCATCTTTAATTAACTCTTTTCTGTAGACCATGTATGTATGTGTGTTTAGGTAAGAAATGGATTTATTTACAGAGAAACACTCCACAGACAAGAGCGTGTGCCATCTCAGAAGGCGAGAAGCCCTGAAATACAGCATGGTTAGTGTTTTTTAAATTGTAGGATAATTGCTTTACAATGCTGTGTTAGTTTCTGCTGTACAACAACGTGAATCAGTTATTGGACCATAATATTTTAAGTGAGAAAAATACTCTCTTTACAACTGTTGAAGTAACCTGGCAAACTCAGAAAATTCTGCCAAATAGAATACTCTATCCTAATTTTTTCTTTTGAAATGTGTAAATAGTTTCACAGGTAACTATATTCTAACCTGTTGACAAGTATTTTTAAAAGGCAAAAAGAACTGACAAGTAATCTTCAGTTTACGGTACTTAGAATGTTTCACCAGATTGAGATTCTACTCAATTTCATCTAATTCCAGAAGAGAATATCAATTTGTTTGTTTAAATATACAAGTTCTATCAAAACATTCTTTCCACAAAGTTGAGATATTCTAAATTCTCAAAATTAAACCTTGTAAAGTGTTTGCTAGTCGTTTGATTTGTTTGATTTTCATTTGCTTTTGTGGAAATAAATTTCGATGTCTCCACAAGCAAACTGTATTTTCCATTATTGCAATTTACTACAGACTTCAAATGCTGAGATTTTGGCATATCATTCAATGAATATTTTGATTAAAGGTTTCCAATGAATTTTAAACAAAATGCACTCACAATTCACAGGTTACTGTTTATGAATATATATCTATAATAATCAACTCATTTTTTAAAACTTAATACACTTGTAGAACGTTTAGGCTGATAACATCAACTTCCTCATAAATTATCTTAGCTCATATATATGTAATATATATAATATATTGCATAATATAATGCATACATATCTATGCTCATATATATATAATTTATATGTGTATGCTTATGTATGTATATTTATTATGTCTATATGTACATTGGTTGTTTAGTCACTAAGTCGTGTCCAACTCTTTTGTGACCCCATAGACTGTAGCCTGCCAGGCTCTTCTGTCCATGAGATTTCCCAAGCAAGAATACTGGAGTGGGTTGCCATTTCCTTCTCCAGGGGATTTTCCCATTCCAGGGATTGAACCCATGTCTCCTACATTAAAGGCAGATTCTTTACTGCTGAGCCACCAGGGAAGCCTATATGTATGTCTACACATGTATAAGTTTGTAATTATATATATATTAGTAAATTTAATATATATGTAAATTCTTACAGCTATAACTCTGTTTGGATTGGTAAAATATTGTCACTTATTTTGCCTCAGTTATAAATTATATGTGCAGCATAGGCACTTTTCTGCTTCATCGTTTTTGGGTTTTTTTTTTAACCGTAACATTATGATCCTCCAAAAACTTTACTCATATTATCACCACAAAAACAAATGACTTCCTCTTCAAACTTAAACTGTTTAACTAAATCTATGATAGCGTTCACAATAATGTCAAAGGAACTTCCAGAAGCTTCATTTTGATTTCATAAACTGAATGAGAACAAAACTGAATTACTGGAGTTAATTTTCTACTTGAAATATCCGATAGCGCTGATGTAAACTAGATCTGACTTCTTCACCTGTTTTCGGTTGCACTGGGTCTTCACTGCCTCACGAGAGCTTTCCCTAGCTGCGGCAAGCGGGGGCTGCTCTCCTTTTCCTAGCTGCGGCAAGCGGGGCCTGCCCTCTGGTTGCGGGGCTTGGGCTTCCCGTGGCAGTGGCCCCTCTTGCTGCGGAGCATGAGCTTCAGGAGCTGCGGCACACCGGCTTAGCTGCCCCAAGGCATGTGGAATCTTCCCAGAGCAGGGATCGGACCTATGTCCCCTGCATTGGCAGGGGGATTCTTATCCCCTGGACCACCAGAGAAGTCCCAAATAGGGACTTTTATATGTTTGCAAAGTTCCTTTGTTAATGGAACCAATAGATTAAGTTCACTTTTCACACATGCTCAACAAAATTCAAAATTAGCAAAATTAGTTTAGAACAGACATTTGATCTAAATGAAAAGTCACGCTCCCACAGAGTAATACAAATATGTGCTTTCTGCAGCTGCAAAACAGTTATTCTTGAATGACTACAAACCTGAAGATTATAGTGCTTCTTTGGTAGTTTTGTATTTTCTTGCTTTCATGTGGTCAGTGCTATGACAAATTAGTTTCTGTAGGCTGCTAAAACAAAAATGCCGCAAATTGGGTGGCTTATAAACAACAGAAATTTTCCCCCTCAATTCTGAAGGCTGAGACATCCAAGATCAAGACACCAGCAAGGTCAAGTTCTGGTGAGGGCCCCCTTCCTGGTCCGTTGGTGACTTCTCACTATATCCTCACATAGTAGAAGGGGCATCCATGGGGTCTACCTAAGAATTTTACAGGGACACAAACATTCAAACCATAGCGCTGTGGTCCCCATAATGAAGAGTGAATGTCAACAGACATTTGGTACATGGTACACCTTTTCATGTCCTTTAACAACTTTCTCTAGGAAATGAAGATCAGTTAATTTCTCATTTAAATGCTTCCTCTCTGCAAACCCCCTCTGTATTTTTTGCAGTTTTCTAACTTTATTGAGGATTTCAGTGACTAAGTCAAAGCTCTCTTAGTAAATGTCACATTGCACTTGAAAAATACAGGGGTTACTTTCAAATATCTTTTGATATTGATTTCCAACATCATTCCACAGTGATGAGAGGACCGACACTGTATGATTTCAATACCTTTAGACCATGAAATTTTTGTACCTTGTTGTATGTCCCTAAATATGTTCCAATGTCTCCTAGTTTATAGTTTATAGGAACTTGAATAGAATTTGTATCTTACTGTTGTGTGAAAATTACATAAATCTTAATTATGTTGAATTGGCCCATAGTGCCTTTCAGGTCTACTATATCCTTCTACTTTTTCTGTGTATTCATTCTATTCATTTTTGAGAGTTTGATATTGAAACTCCAGCTAAAAATCTTAATTTATCTACTTAAAAATTAATTATAATATATAGTGGCTGCTGCTGCTGCCAAGTTGCTTCAGTCATGTCCAACTCCGTGCGACCCCAGAGACGGCAGCCCACCAGGCTCCCCCGTTCCTGGGATTCTCCAGGCAAGAACACTGGAGTGGGTTGCCATTGCCTTCTCCAATGCATGAAAGTGAAAAGCGAAAGTGAAGTCGCTCAGTCGTGTCCAACTCTTAGCGATCCCATGGACTGCAGCCTACCAGGCTCCTCCGTCCATGGGATTTTCCAGGCAAGAGTACTGGAGTGGGGTGCCATTGCCTTCTCCAATATATAGTGGAACTATAACTCTGTTCTATATTTTCCAAGTCTCCTGTAAATGTGTTCTCATACTTTTATAATTTAAAAAAGAAAAAAGAAAAAGAAAAAACTAATAATATTGCAGAAACTTCGTATGGTGACACAAGGTTATTAAACTTATCGTATTGATCAATTAATAATGTATATAAGTGTTGAATCGCTATATTGTATACCTGAAGCTAATATAATATTGTATGTCAACTATACTTCAATAAAAAAATAAAATAAGTAAATAAAAAAGAGAGAGAAAAAATAAATGAATATCAGACTTCCCTGGTAGCCCAGTTGTTAAGACTCCTGGCTTCCTCTGCATGGGGGTTGGGTCCAGTCCCTGGTTGGGGAACTGAGATCCCAAATGCCACATAACCAAAAAAAAAAAAGGGAAATGACTATTAAGTACTTCATTTTTGTTTGTTGTGAATCTATTACAAAACTGATCAGCCTCTATCTCTCACAAATATCTCATGTAACATCCAAGTTCCCTGCTAACTCTGTCAACCTATGCCCTGGTTTCTGTTGCACTTCACAGGTCATTTCACAGGCCATTATACAATTGGCTGACACCCTAAATGGCCAGCAGGACGTATTGTGTCAAATATTTCTCCTACCACCATCCAAGACCTGAAGGAAATAACTGTCCCTCACTGTTCCATGTAGGTGCATTATTTTTTTATCAAGAAGTGCCCTGCCTGCGGGCCCTGAAAGGGAAGTGTTAGTCAAATTGCCTCTGTGAAAGGTAAGAAGGAAAGGTTATCAATAGCTGTCTTTCAGATTTAATCACACTTTTAAGTGAGACCATGGGTTTCTCACACTTCTCAACAATTCCACGACAAACACACAGTGAAGATCTATCACACTATCTCAGTTTACTGTAATGTGATTATGAATAATCATATTAATATCTTATTAAAATATGAAAATTCCAGGTCAGATGCTAACCTAGACTGAACTCTAGGAAAAAATAGTCCTAGGCTGGGACTGTCCTAAGCAAAGCAAGACACATGGCCACCTCATTCAGTACCCACGGTAAACATTTCATACTGTCTGCTCCCACCGCAGAAAATACAAAATTTCACAGTAATAATCCAATCCCTCAGTAAAAGAAAAGACTATTCGACTTAGGGACATTTGCTAAGAATATACCTAAACCAAGTAAGGGGTCCAAGCAGAATTGCGTTAATAGAGCTTAAATGTTTTTTCTCAGTTTTATTGATTAGACTTCTCCACTGAAGGATATGATTGTATTAGTCTCTCGGGGAAGAAGCTCACGGTCCCCCTTCACTCTTTTTCAAGGAGAGGAAATAAATTCTTGGAGGCTTGGACTGTAGACCCTCACTGAACCATGTTTTCTAGTTGGGGGAGGGGCAGGGTAGGATAAATATTTGTGTACAGTGAAAATTTCTCTAGTTCATTTTCCTTTGACACTGATGAGTGTGGAGTTCATCTCTCCTGAGTGGAAAATTTCAAAATTTAGATTTGGGCTTTAAAAATGTCACCATTTAGGATTCTAAATCAAATAAAATGCATTTCCCATAAGGTCTAATTAAATTAAGCTTCCTAAAGTTCTGCATTTTGCCTTGAGGCCAAAGAGTCAGTCAAATGACTGAATCAATCCAACAAAAAATGAACGTTGAGTGTTTTTTTGTACACCTGACGTGTTCCAGATGCTGGAATTCAACATTGAATAAGGAGTCCTGGTCTTGTTGGAAGAACCAAGAGTAGAAAAGCTCAGAAAAAGAAATCTCTTAGTAGATTTCAAACCAGTAAATGTTATGAAACCGTATTATAGGGTCCAGGATATTTTATTTTAAAATAAAATAAACTAAATAAAGTTTAATTCTAAAGTTTATTAGAACTCTGCCTAATCAAACCTTAAGGAATAGTGATATCTCTTTCTCAGAGAAAGTGATACTTGATGAAAGATGTAAAAAGCATTGGGGAACCAATATGGAGATTGGAAGTGAAGGGGAAGAGACCATTTCAGAAAAAATGATCAGCATGTGATATTTAAGATGGATAACCAACAAGGACCTACGGTACAGCCCAGGGATCTCTGCTCAATGTATGTGGCAGCCTGGATGGGAGGGGAGTTAGAGGAAGAATGAATACATGTATATGTATGCCTAAGTCTCTTTGCTATTCACCTGAAACTATCACACCATTGTCAGTCAGCTACAGTCCAATCCAAAATATAGCTTTTCTTAAAAGAAAAAAGGTCAGCATGTGCAAAATCCCAGGAGTAAGTGAGACAAGGCATGCTCAAGGAACTGAAAGAAAATCTACAGTGCTAGGACACAGACTGAGAGTGAGAAAGGGCTAAAAAACCAAAAGCTGAAGAGGTGGCAGGAAGAAGCCAGATCACACTGCGCTTTATTGTAGGACTTTGTTCTATATTGATTTTATGTAAAATAGTGTGTATCTCTTAATCCCAAACTCCTGATTTATCCCTCCCCACCCTTTCTGCTTTGGTAACCGTAATTTGTTTTTTATACCTGTGAGTCTGTTTCTGTTTTATAAATAAGTTCATTTGTATCATTTTTTTAAGATTCCACATATAAGTAATATATATTTGTCTTTCTCTTTCTGACTTACTTCACTTAGTGTGATAATTTCTAGGTCCATCCAAGTTGCTGCAAATGGCATTATTTCATTCTTCTTATAGCTGAGTAATCCAGATGTTCAAGCTGGTTTTAGAAAAGGCAGAGGAACCAGAGATCAAATTGCCAACATCCGCTGCATCATTGAAAAAGCAAGAGAGTTGCAGAAAAACATCTATTTCTGCTTTATTGACTATGCCAAAGCCTTTGACTATGTGGATCACAATGAACTGTGGAAAATTCTTCAAGAGATGGGAATACCGGACCACCTAACCTGCCTCTTGAGAAATCTGTATGCAGGTCAGGAAGCAACAGTTAAAACTGGACATGGAACAACAGACTGGTTCCAAATAGGAAAAGGAGTACATCAAGGCTGTATATTATCACCCTGCTTATTTAACTTATATGCAGAGTACATCATAGCTGGGCTGGAAGAAGCACAAGCTGGAATCAAGATTGCCGGGAGAAACATCAATAACAGATATGCAGATGACATCACCCTTATGGCAGAAAGTGAAGAAGAACTAAAAAGCCTCTTGATGAAAGTGAAAGAGGAGAGTGAAAAAGTTGGCATAAAGCTCAATATTCAGAAAACTAAGATCATGGCATCTGGTCCCATCGCTTCATGGGAAATAGATGGGGAAATAGTGGAAACAGTGTCAGACTTTATTTTTGGGGGCTCCAAAATCACTGCAGATGTTGATTGCCATGAAATTAAAATTAAAAAATGAAATTAAAAGACACTTACTTCTTGGAAGGAAAGTTATGACCAACCTAGACAGCATATTGAAAAGCAGAGACATTACTTTGCCAACAAAGGTCCGTCTAGTCAAGGCTATAGTTTTTCCAGTGGTCATGTATGGATGTGAGAGTTGGACTGTGAAGAAAGCTGAGCACTGAAGAATTGATGCTTTTGAACTGTGGTGTTGGAGAAGACTCTTGAGAGTCCCTTGGACTGCAAGGAGATCCAACCAGTCCATCCTAAAGGAGATCAGTCCTGGGTGTTCATTGGAAGGACTGATGTTGAAGCCGAAATTCCAATACTTTGGCCACCTCATGCGAAAAGCTGACTCTTTGGAAAAGACCCTGATGCTGGGAGGGGTTGGGAGCAGGAGGAGAAGGGGATGACAGAGGATGAGATGGCTGGATGGCATCACTGACTCAATGGACATGAGTTTGGGTGAACTCTGGGAGTTGGTGATGGACAGGGAGGCCTGGCGTGCTGCGATTCATGGGGTCACAAAGAGTTGGACATGACTGAGTGACTGAACTGAACTGAATATTCCACTATATATATATACCACATCTTCTTTATCCATTCATCTGTTAATGGACACTTATGTCGCTTCAATGTCTTTGCTATTATAAATAACACCAATATAAACATTTGGGTGCATGTATCTTTTCAAATTAGAGTTTTCTCTGGATGTATGCTCAAGAGTGGGATTGCTGGATCATATGGTAGCTCTATTTTTGGTCTTGTAAGAAACCTCCATACTGTTTTCCATAGCAGCTGCATTAATTTACATTCCTACCAACAGTGTAGGAGGGTTCCCTTTTCTCTACACCCTTTCTAGCATATATTTGCAGAATTTTTGATGATGGCCATTCTGACCCATGTGAAGCGATACTTCATTTCCATTTCTCTAATAATTAGTGATGTTGAGCATATCCTCGTGTTGGTCATCTGTATGTCCTCTCTGGAGAAATATCTTTTAGATCTTCTGTCCATTTTTTAATCGTATTGTCTGTTTGCTTTTTATATTGAGCTGTGTGAGCTATTTGTATATTTTGGAAATTAAACCCTTATGGTTCACATTATTTGCAGATATTTTGCTGGTTTGGGGGTTTTTTGTTTTTTTTTTTTTAACGCCAGGAGATAGTTCAAGAGAGAATGAAGATAATCAACAGAGCAAGATTTCTGAGAAGGCAGAAGATGGGAAGTCGGAGCATAGATGAAGAGTCAGTCGTAAACAAGAGACGTAAAATCTCTCACACAATCAGTGTGCTGCTGCTACTGCTGCTAAGTCACTTCAGTCGTGTCCGACTCTGTGCGACCCCATAGACGGCAGCCCACCAGGCTCCCCTGTCCCTGGGATTCTCCAGGCAAGAACACTGGAGTGGGTTGCTATTTCCTTCTCCAATGCATGAAAGTGAACAGTGAAAGTGAAGTCACTCAGTCGTATCCGATTATTCACGACCCCATGGACTGCAGCCTACCAGGCTCCTCCATCCATGGGATTTTCCAGGCAAGAGTACTGGAGTGGGGTGCCATTGCCTTCTCCGCACAATCAGTGTAGAAGAGGAGAAAAAGGTGGGTTGTAAGTATATGTAAGATTGTAGATATTACCAGGAAATAAAGGGAATATATGTCCAAAGCCTTCTATTTTCTCTGTGAAGCTGATGGGGTTACTTGCTGTGGGTGAGACATGATGTGATGGGATAGGTTTAGTTTAGATTACACACCAGAAGTTTAAATGTATTGTCTTTATAATTTTGTATCTTTTCTTTTCTAGATCTGCTCAATAAACCTGGAATAGAACCAGAGAAAGTAAGTAACTGGGTTCATCAAGGGTCAAAATTTTGTCAAATTTTGCAAAAGTGGAGTCAGTGAGGAGAACATATTGGCAGAAGAGTTGTCAAAGTTGGTGGACTATGCAACTTAAGCTGGAAATGGAAGCAAGTAAAGGCTGGAAGGGAGAGGGAAAGTCGCTCAGTCGTGTCCGACTCTGCAACCGCATGGACTGTACCCTACAAGGCTTCTCAGTCCATGGGATTTTCCAGGCATGAGTACTGGAGTGGGTTGCCATTTCCTTCTCCAGGGGATCTTCCCGACCCAGGGATCGAACCCGGGTCTCCCGCATTGTAGGCAGATGCTTTACCCACTGGGCCACAAGGGAAGCCCTAAAGGCTGGAGTGGGCATATATAAAAAAAGAAAGAATTAAAAGGTCACGGAAATGAGTTTTGAAATATAGATATAAAGAAAGCATCACAATAATAGAGTTAAAAGAAAAGGAGATCGTGGTCAGAGAGCGGGTATTTTCAGAAGTGGAGTAGCTCTGAGCAAAGATCAAGTCCCTATTGGGCATGGGAGTTGGGATAAAAGTCACGCTGAGCTCAAGAAACTGGAAACCCAGGTTGCTGGGTGGGTCACACACATGAACCTTGAGGTTGTCCAGAAACTTGAAAGAAAAGAGAGGACAGAATATCCAAGGGTCCTCATGAAGGAGGAGGGGTAACTGAGAGCTCTGTCACTGAAATGATGAGGACGGGTAGACAGATGACCCGGGACTCCTCAGATGAGGAGTTGTAAGTGACGGGTCTGGGCACTGCTATGAGTCCAAAGTGATCATCAACATGGTAGTGTCCTCCACTGTTAATCTAAGGAGCACAGATATGGGAATGAGTGGGCCACACTTCAGAGAGAAAGGGAGACGCCCGGGAGAGCTGTGATTTTCCTGTTGGGATTGCTTCTTTTTTTCAATTTTATTTATAAACTATAGTTGATTTACGATATTATGTTAGTTTCCATTGTACAGCTTCAGATTCTTTTCCATTATAGATATTAGTTTCTTTTTCAATTTAGTTAAATTAATTCTATTTTTATATCTATTCACATTCCCCTCTCTTCTTTTTCTCAGGATATTTGGCTGGCCATTTCCTAACCACTAAACCTGAATTTGTTTTTGCTAGGTATTCATCTCTCATAATGCAGAAGGCAATGGCACCCCACTCCAGTACTCTTGCCTGCAAAATCCCATGGACAGAGGAGCCTGGAAGGCTGCAGTCCATGGGGTCACTGAGGTCGGACACGACTGAGCGGCTTCACTTTCACTTTTCACTTTCATGCATTGAAGAAGGAAATGGCAACCCACTCCAGTGTTCTTGTTTGGAGAATCCCAGGAACAGGGGAGCCTGGTGGGCTGCCATCTATGGGGTCGCACAGAGTTGGACATGACTGAAGTGACTTAGCAGTAGCAGCATCTCTCATAAAAGTGCTGAACACCAGGAATCCTTTAAAAACTCCATTGGCTTCAATCCAGGGAGAAATGTATAGTGTTGATATAACATTCTTTCCAAACAATCATAATTTAAGTGTTGGTTTTCTTCTTGACCCAAAAATTATAAAGAAGGTTATTCTTTTACCCTGATGGTTAGTTTTAGGTTTTTTGTTTGTTTGTTTTTTAATTTTATCAGTTCCCTTTCATTTTTAATTTCTAACTTGCATTTTACTGTATTAAGAGACTGTGACCTTTATAATCTCTTTTTGGAGAATTAATTCATATTTTCTTTGGTACATGGTATTTAACCAATTTTGTAAAGTCCTATGGGCATTGAAAAAAGTGTTTATTCTCTTTTCATTGGGTGTAACATTCAAAGCAAACTTGTCTGCTGTGTTGTTCAAATCTTCCATATATAAAATTATATTCAGTCCACATGAATCACCACTCCTGAGACTTCCTACAGAGATCATGGCTTTGTCAAATATTCTTCATATTTTCAACAGTGTCTCTTTTCTTTCAATGCAAATCAGTGCATGGATGTTGGTAAGTATTTTATCCTCTTGGCGAATTTTACCTTTTTTCTATTTAAGCTATCTGAATAGCACTTGATAGTCCCCAAAGTATTTTGCCGTATATTAACAGTTGCCATCTCTTTTCCCTAACATTTCTCTCACCATCCCTTTATTTTCAACTTGTGTGTGTCATTTATTCTTGATCTCTTACAAAAGAAATCAATGACTTCAGTTCACTTTCTAACCCTGCCATTTCTTTACTTGGTTTTCTTGCTCTTGATTTCTCTTTTTCACCTTGCCTTCTCAACTGTCACTGGACGGATCAAACTTTTTGCTGTTGTTCCTCTTTCCCCTCTCCCAGTATGGCAGATTCTAAATCAGCTAAAATTCAGTTCGGCTACATAAAACAGAAATTCGAAAATAAGCAGCTTAAAGACATGACTGCTTTTTTCCCAAGCAGAAGAAGTCTAGAGACTAAAGTCGGTACACACCAGTTATATCAAGACTGGAAAGGAGACTCCACTGTCTTCAGGAATCCAGCCATCTTTCCTCTTTCTGCTCCACGGTTCTTAGAACATAACTACCGTTTCTCAAGGTCATAAAGCAGCTGCTTGGGCGTTAGCCATTGTGGACGATTTCCAAGCAGTAGGAAGAAAACAGGCACAAAGGGCAAAGGTCAGGTGAATCAGCTCCTTTTGAGAAGCCTTTCCTGACACATTCACACCGCACTCCGTTTACATTTACTAATGGGACCACTACTTACTGCCAGAGTGGCTAGAAAACGTCATCAGAATTCCTTGTCTATGGAAGAAACCAAGAATGGATACTGAGTAAGCAAGTAACACTGCCACAACTCTATACTATACTTATTCTGTTAATAAATGTGTTTCTATTTCTAAAAAACCTATTTCAGTATTTTTATATCAATATCAACAATAATATCCATGACTTTCCCCTGCAAAAAATGAGACCTGTGTCATGTATAATATTATATATAATTTATCCCTCTTTCCTATTTTGGTCTGCAAAATTTTAATGAGATTATAATTTTATTTCAGATATTGTTAATTTGTATTGTTATAATGTATAATAATGGGCTTCCCAAGTGCCAAGCAGGAGACACGAGTTTGATCCCTGGGTCAGGAAGAGCCTCTGGAGAAGGAAATGTCAAGCTACTCCAGTATTCTTGCCTGGAAAATCCCATGGACGGAGGAGCCTGGCGGGCTACAGTCCATGGGGTTGCAGAGTCAGACACGACTGAGTGACTTTCACTTCCACTTTCTGTTGTCCTCTCTTTCTCTTTTCAGTGAATATATATTCTCCTGGACATAGCCTCTGTATCTCTTAACATTAGTCCCATTATTTCTGTTGTCTTTTTGCTTTACATTACAAAAAAAAAAAATCCCTTATTTTCCAAATTACTGATTTGGCTTTCAGTCACATGCTTTCAGTTTCTTAGCCCTCCTATTCACTGTTTCACTTTTAGACTCATCTTTTAAAATTATAAATCTTTCTTGTTTAGAAATTTGCTCTTCTTCATTGAAATCTGCCCTAGTTTTATGGATTTAATATCTACTCAAGGTTTCCTAAATAATTATGATTTTTGTGTGAAATGAAAAAACATTTGCTTAGAAAGCAATGGCACCTCACTCCAGTACTCTTGCCTGGAAAATCCTATGGACGGAGGAGCCTGGTGGGCTGCAGTCCATGGGGTCGCTAAGAGTCGGACACAACTAAGCAACTTCACTTTCACTTTTCACTTTCATGCATTGGAGAAGGAAATGGCAACCCACTCCAGTGTTCTTGTCTGGAGAATCCCAGGGACGGGGGAGCCTGGTGGGCTGCCATCTATGGGGTCGCACAGAGTCAGACACGACAGAAGTAACTTAGCAGCAGCAGTAGCATCATGAATTGAAGTGAAAGTGTTAGTCACTCAGTCGTGTCTGACTCTTTGCAACCCCATGGACTATAGCCTCTGTCCATGGGATTATCTAGGCAAGGATACTGGAGCGGGTTGCCATTCCCTTCTCCAAGGGATCTTCCTGGCCCAGGGATTGAACCAGAGCCTCCTTCATTGCAGGCGGATTCTTTACCATCTGAGCCACCAGGGAAGCCCCCCTATTAGTTACTCTATATTTTCATCTTGATTCTTTTTTTTTCAAGCTGTTCTTTTTCTGCAAATATTTGGTAATTCTTTGCTTTAAATGAGGCACCTTTAGTTCTTTCTCTCCTGCTTCGTTATCATGCTATAAATAGCTGGCATAGGTTTCCATCATAGATGGCTTTCCTTCTCCTGGAAGGCCTAAAGGAGCAAGCATGATGAGGATGTTGACAGAAGGGTTTCTTATTAAGATACATAGATGTTATGGAAATGGGGTCAACAGGCAAGCCAGTGTCCCCGCTGAAGAACAATTTTACCTTTCTTTTCTCCTCTGTGACCATCTGAAGCCCCAGAGTCACGAGAGGCCCTGGTTCACTCCTCTCTCTGTTTGCTCATTCCAGGGCAAACCCTTCAGTCAGTCACTCTGTAAACATGAAGTGTTGGGGGGGGATGACTAGCCTGGCTATTCCAGGAACAGTCATTTGCTTATTTATCTTTATGATTATCCCATTAGTCAGTTTCTCCTCAAGCTTATTAATTCCTGGCTTCAAGGTTCTCCAGGATTCCTGGGGGAAGAGCAAGTCTCATTTCTGTCAGTAGCCCTGTCCTGCTTTTATTTCTGCTTGAGTTTCCCAACACCTGGTCCCAAAAGTTTTCTTTTAGCTTTTTAACTGGAAATGTATTTGGTGTTAATTCATTCAACAAATACTAAATTGAGGGGCTTTTCTGGACCCTGGAGATTCAACAGCGAAGTTTTCCAGATTGAAGAAAGCTAAAGAGATATGAAGACCAAATATCACACATGATCCTAGATTCAATTCTGGAAAGAAAGTCCAGGCACTACAGAAGAGATTTCTGTTGTTGTTGCTGGTTTTCTTTTGTTATTGTTTTTTCAGCTACAAGGTATATGATTGGGACAACTGACATTATTTGAATATTGATTAAACGGTAGTATTGTATCTGTGTTAAGTTTCTGATTTTGATGGGTATAGTATGCTTATTTCGATTAATGTCTTTGTTTTTGGGAAATATACACTATTTAAAGGTAATTGGGTGTCATGTCACAAATGACTGAAAATAATAAAAATAAGTGAGAGAATAATAAGGCAAATGTGGTACATTATTAACAACTGGGAAATCTGGGTGAAGGGTATACACAAGTTTTCTTGCTTATTTGTGTAACTTTTATTGAAGTTTGAAAGCATTTTAGAATAAAAAGTTGACCTTTTTAAGGAATATGGCAAAAGTTGATTAAGATATTACCATTCAGGCTTCTCTGGTGGTCTAGCGGTTAAGAATCCACCTTATAATGCAGGGTGATTCAATCCCCCACATGCCACGGAGCAACTGGACTCTTGTGCCACAACTACTGAAGCCTGTGTTGCCTGGAGCCCATGCTGTCCAACAAGAGAAGGCACCGCAGTGAGAAGCCCGCGCATTGCAACTAGAGAAAGCCCTCTCAACAACCAAGACCCAGGGCAGCCAAAAGGAAAACATTAATGAACTAATTAATTTTTTAAAAAGATGCTGCCTATATATAGGTACTACCTATGTATAGATGCTACCTATATATAGATGCTACCTGTATATAGATACTGGTATATCTGATAGTGGAGACGGAAGCTCATGTCTATACAAAAGAGACTTTCTACCACTGGGTCCCAGAGTTAAATACAGTTGCCCAACTACCCACAGATAGTGTTGGAGGCCCCCCCAGCATGGGAGGAAGACTGTAGAACAGATGCACTCCAAGGGGAGGTTGGGTCGCAAGCGAAGGAGAACAGGTGCCCAGCCCACCGCACCTATCGACTCTGTTCTTCCCAACTCCCCACTCATTTTGAGTCAGTTCCGCTTAGGAGTGAAGACAGGCCATGAGTGTTATGCTTGCAGTTTAAACATGGAAAGAGCCATTCTGAATAGAAGAAAGCTGATCAGTCTTCTGACAACATGTGATAAAACAAAAGGTTAGTAAGGAAAGTATTTTAAAGGAACATATCCCTTGAACCAGCAATTCAACTTCTAAGAGTCTGTCCTTCAAAAATATTCACTCATGTACACAAGGAATTCCACTTAAGCATTATTAATATAGGGGAAAATTGGAAACGGCCTCCAAAAATCTATCAATAGAGAAGTGGCTAAAGTAAAGAAAGTACATTCATTCTTTGAAATAGAAGGTTGCCACTTTTCAAAATGAGATAAGGCTGTATATACCAGTGAAATCAGAACAATGCACAAGGTGAAAAGTCGGCATTAAGTCGTTGAGCTGTAAATAAAATATAGTCCTATTCCTAATTTTTGTCTATACAAATGTTTATAAATTGGTGATAAAAAATCTAGAAATTAAAATCTAGAAAATAAAATGACTTTTTACAGAGAGAAGAATTTCAATAGCAAATAGGAAATTTCACATTTCCATATTTTCTGACTTTTTATATGAGCTTTCAATGATTTCATTTCATAATTAAAATGAAACTTATACTCCATTAAGGTAAGATATGCATGTACAGTTATTACGGTTTAGTGTCCACTGAGAAAAGCAGTCTATGTATAGCATGACAAAGTTCTTTTGAATGTGTCTATGTCCTATGTGGTAACTGGATTTTGAATGGGACCTTTATGTCTATGTTTTGGCAAAAACCCCCCAAAATAAAATAATAATAATAATAATAAGTACCAAGTACCCTCACTTCTGGGCTTCACTGGTAGCTCAGAGGTAAAGAATCCACCTGCAATTCAGGAGACACAGCTTCAATCCCTGGGTTGGGAAGATCCCCTGGAAGACGGCATGGTAACCCACTCCAGTATTCTTGCCTGGGGAATCCCATGGACAGAGGAGCCTGGAGGGCTATAGTCCATGGGGTCGCAAAGAGTCAGACTCAGCCAAACCTACTTAGCATTCACATGCACCCTCACTTCTAAAGCAAGATATTACACCACCTGTGCAGAGCATAGATAGTTCAAAGGATTCTGTCATCCCCCATCTCCAGATTCTATGAGAGAAACCTCAGAATTCATCCCCATCTCCTCCTTTGGAGAGGAATGTCAGTGTGCTGAGGAGGAAGAATTTGCTTCCTCCCTTCATGCTAAACTAGATGAGAGAGGCTTCCAGAGAAACATGCAGGGAGTATGACGTGTCCTCTGGATTTGAAGGAGTGGGGAATGAGGTCCATCTTTCTCCTGAAAATTCCGAAAAGAAGAAGCTATCCTGTCACACTGCTCTACAAATGAAATCAAAATGGTTCTGTTGGTCACAGCCCACATGTCCAGACACTGGCGGGGCAAATTTTCCTGTGAGTCAGAGATCAAGTACACTTGGGAGGAAGGCTCACTAGGTCTCCCTGAGATAGACCACCAGTAGGACTTCCCACAAATCAACACAGGAGAGAGGGGGTCAGGGATATATAGCAGGGGGCATTGGCAACCCACCCAAACGTGTATGCTTCCAGGCCAGAACAGTCCATAAGGGAAGGGAAATATTTTAAATGGATAAGTTTAGAGTTTTGATATCATGTGCATTCATGCTAAGTTGCTTCAGTTATGTCTGACTCTTTGCAACTGCAGCCCACCAGGCTCCTCTGTCCACAGAATTTTCCAGGCATGAGTACTGGAGTGAGTCGCCATGCTGTCCTCCAGGGCATCTTCCCAACACAGGGATACAACCTGCATCTCCTATGTCTCCTGCATTAGCAGGCAGGCTCTTTACCACTAGCGCCACCTGCACAGGCCTTGATACCATACTTGACTTCTTATTTATTGACATTGTTTGGAAAAGGTATTGAAAACTGTTTGCAGTTTCTTCTGGGGGTGGAAAAAAGTGGTTTTATAGACAAGGTTTTCAAAGGTGGTGATGAGAAAAATATTGTTTCCTTTCTTTCCTCCTACCAAGTCCAGCTCATTCAGTAAACAGTTTACGTATATTAACAGTGGCAATGATCCCACTGGTCATAGTGGTTCCTAGGAAGGTCCTCAGTGACTCTGCCTAGTTATCCTTGGTCCAGAAGGAGCTCAGCCTCATCATAGAGCCCAATGTACCACCTGCCCAGGGAGGCTTTGGAAGAGTCAAGGATTGTTGTAGACAGTTTTCTATAGGATCAATGGACTGAGTGGGTCCACATAAGAACTGGTTCAGCACTGAGTTCTGACAGGCAGCTCCCAAGTCCTCAACCTGGAACCCGAGGACTGTGACCCCTCGTCTTTTCCACCTCCACTCAACCCCTCCTCCTCTCCTCCAGCCCTGCCTTGTCTGGTCTCTGGGAGAGGGAAACCCTAGCTCAGCAAGTATGCAACTGTATCTTTCTGTCTTGAAATTAAGCTGAGATTTACATCTTTGTATCTGCTCCAGTGTTGGCTGAGGGAAAGAGAAATAGAAACAGTCCTCAAGGCACTGAAACAGAACTGGAGGAACTGAAGACCTGCTATATCCATATGCAGATGGATATCCCCCCAAAAGCCAGGAAAGGTTAACAACAGGTACCTCTCCATGGCGACATTCCAAGTGATTTTTT
Organism: Ovis aries; assembly: GCF_016772045.2. Taxonomy (NCBI): domain Eukaryota; kingdom Metazoa; phylum Chordata; class Mammalia; order Artiodactyla; family Bovidae; genus Ovis; species Ovis aries. Next base: position 131,898,196 of record NC_056056.1, read on the forward strand.
TTCATTCTCATTCTTTTTTGACTGTTTTATAGATTTTTTTAATTTTTTCTAAAATTACCATATGTTTATGTATAAAAAATATATGTTGTAATGTAATGGCCTCTATGGGGAAAAGAATCTTTAAAAAGTGTGGATTTATGTATGTGTGTAACTGATTCACTTTGCTGTACACCTGCAGCTAGCGCAACATTGTAAATCAACTATACTCCAAGAAAAAATTTTAAATAATAATACCACGTAGGAGTGGAAGCAGAGAGATTCAGCATAAAAAAAGAAACATATCTGAATGTGTAAGCATGAAAAAATTAACAGTGTTCATCTGCAGGCTCTTTTTCATCAGCATTTAAATATAGTCAAGCCTCTCTCAACTTAGAGAAAACGCACCCTCAGCACCAAATCTCTGCCAACACAGATCTCTCACCACTCAGGACAAACTCCTTCGAAGTGTCTATACTCCCTGTCCTCACCTCTTCATTTCCCACGGACCCCTTTATCACCCCACCAGAAGAACCAGCCTCTAATTTCCCTTCTTGGCTGCATATCAGAGGTCAGACGTCCTTTTCACAGTAACTACTGTGGTCACAGATGAGGAGGTGTTCAAAGAGGCCAGCCTGTCTACTGATCACCAAAGAAGACACTCCCCTCACCAGATACATAGGGAATTCAGTATCCTTTCAGTCAAGACTAAAAATTATTTTCTTACTTGGATGACATGTGATTGAGATCCTTATTCTTTGCTGTTGGAAAACCTATGAGGAGAAAAAGTCAAGCCATGAGGTCCAAAGGAGGGAGAAAAAGAATCAAACATTAAGACTATGAATTAATCCCCTAATAGTTGGGCCAGAGCTAGAAGTGGTGGTGGTTTAGTCACTAAGTTGGGTCCGACTCTTGCAACCCCATGGACTGCAGCCTGCCAGGCTCCTCGGTCCATGGGATTCTCCAGGCTAGAATGCTGGAGCAGGTTGCCATTTCCTTCTTCAGGGGATCTTCCCAACCCAGGAATCGAACCCAGGTCATATATTAAAACATATGCATCTCTTAAGAAAAATAAGTCAAAATATCCCCATATCCTAATTAGGAATAAGAGAGATTGAAATTGAGAGAGACTGAGAGAGGAAGTACACTGGAGAGGTTAGAGAGTGGAATCTAGAGAGTCCACTTATTAACCTGGCTAAGTTGCATAACAGCTTTTGCTTTAATTTCCTAATTTATAAAAACATGATCAGATAAGGAAAGTAATTTAAAACTCCCAGTGCAGTATCCAATACATAGTAGCATTATTTTGTTATCACTCTACTCCCAGCCTGAAATCTTCCCTGAATTTCATATCTGTACTTTGAACTGCCTTAATGACATACTGGATAACACCCAGCCAGCTCAATACAACATTCAAGGAATCAAATTCATTATTTCAATCCACCTGTGCCTGTGCTTCCTCCAGTGTTAAATAAATATTTTTAATAATAGATCTGTTCTCATCATTTTTATCCATATTTTCAAATATTTTAAGTGAACTTGTATAAGGAAAGACGATCGACACTTTTATTTGTTAAAAAGGAAACCACTTGGCAAAATCGAATTTATAAAAGAAATATCAAAGAAAGATTCAAGGATTTTGTTCTGCGGAAATGTTACAGCAGAATCAAGATAAATGGGTGAAGGAGTAAATAGGGAGATAAGGAATAGGATGAAAAGCACGAAGGAGTCAGGGGAAAATGTTTAAAAGTGACAGAGCAAGAAGAGGGGAGCACATGTTTAAAAGGGAGGTTTCTCTACAAGGAAAGAATAAAATCATTGTGGGCTGGGGGAGAACTACGATTAGAGGAATAAACTCAAGATGTTGCAGGAAAAATGTGGGAATAAAATCAAGGTAGGAACAATGCTTTATCCTCTGAGATTTGAGAGCAGTGGAAAGGGTGTTGAGAGCGAAGGTAGGGGAAGAAGGTGGAGGCATGGAAACAGATGACACTACGTATGTGTGTTTAGTGTGCCTGTCAGTCACGTCCGATTCTTCGCGACCTCATAAACAGTAGCCTGCCAGGCTCCTCTGCTCAGGGAATTTTCCAGACAAGAATACTGGGTTGCCATTTCCTTCTCCACGGGATCTTCCAGATCCAGGGATCAAACCCATGTTTCTTGCATCTCCTGCATTGGCACGTGGATTCTTGACCACTGCGTCACCTGGAAAGGTATGTGTAAATATATTTAGGAAGTTGGAAAACATTATTTCCCAATATTTGGGTATCAAATGGATAATGAAATGACCTCAGAGAAACACAGATGAAGCCTCTGAACCAAATGTCAAAGACGTTGACAAACCTCAGAGACTACCCAGGAAGTCAGTGGGTAAACAACAATTCAAACACAAAATGAACTCCAAGTTCTAACCAGAACCCCAGGTGCTTGGCTTAAGTTGGATCTGGAAATGTGTTCACTTCTTGTCAGATGACTTCCTGCTTCCAAAAAACCAGACTCTGCTTAAAGAAAAAAAAAAAAAGCAAAGTATCTGTCTTATTTATATTAGATGAAATAGGGAAAAAAGAAAATAGGCCTGTGTCCATCAGGTCAAAGATTTCTGAGGTAAGAGTATGGAACAGATCATTCCATATAGATAATAAAGGGGTATTAGTATCTGTATGGGTAAGATCGGGAATTCCCTGGCGGTCCAGTGGTTAGGACTCAGAGTTTCCACTGCAGGGGATGTGGGTTCAATCCCCAATCAGGGAACTAGGATCCTGCATGCTGAGTGGCATTCCCTATGTAACTAAATAAACAAATAAGAGCAGAACTGATTTACTTTGCTGTGTAGCAGAAAGTAACACAGCACTGTGGGTCAACTATACTCCAATTTTAAAAAAAGGTTTTAAAAGACAGGTGAGATCAGTGTTCCAGGTGGAAAGAAGACCAAGGGCAAGATGGCCTAGGCATAGCCAGAGTTTCCAGAATTCTAGAATTCCTCTGCACCCACCCTGCCTTCCTTCCTGCCTTACTAACTGCTGGCCTAGCAAAGCCCTGCACAAAATATCCTGAAATATAAGACTAGGCAAAGGATCTTATGAGCTCAGGCTCCAGTTCTTCCCCCCCAGCTCCTACGAAATAGGTTCTTTCCCCTTTGGTGGAGTTGTCTCAAGCCAGGTGTCCTCTGATTGGCTGGCTGTCTGAGATGTTTAATAAATTCTAGCTTGATGTGAACAGAATTGTACTAAGCTGGACCTGGGTGACTCTGATGAGCTCCTTAGGTTTCATACAGCCTATACCACAGGAGTTCTGAGTGATACTTGGATTTAAGAGTAATAATAAATTACATTTTATTTCATCTTCCCCTCCCCACCATGTGCCAGACCAGCTGAGAGACTGACAGAGGAGTAAGGCAGTCCCAAAGAAAGAGTGCTGTTGGAAGGAAATTGTAGATACGTGGTCCAGAAGGCACGCAGGTGAGGACTAAAGTATGTCAACCCTGCTTCCTGGCCCCAAGACAGACGTGATGTGGGGGGAGGTCGAACAGCTTCATCTCCAGGGGGCTTGGAGGGAATAGAGCAAATATTTTCATCATTATCACCCACTAATCAGACAGTGCACAGCTTCTGGTCAAAAGTTACCGAGTGCTTAAAGAGTTTATCTCACTTAATTCTCACAACAAAGCATGAAGGAAACATTTTACTATAATCTCTGCTCTGAATGAAAAAGAAACTAAAATTTAGAGGTGAAGAATTTCCTTGCAGCTACATGTTTACTGAGTGGTGGAAACAGGATTCCTTCATCTCTTTACATCCACTCTCTCGTGTAATTCTCACAGCCACTCTTGACAGCAAGTTGGGTTATCCTTCTCTTACGGATGAAGACACAGACTCAGAGAAGCCAGGTTACTGTTTGAAGCATTAGAAGAGGGCAGCTAACATACTGTTTCTGTCAGGAAAGTTCAAGGAGGCCAAACAATACCACCCTGCTGGCTGCCCTGTGGCCCAAAGGTAGCAGCTTTCAGTTAAAGCTGGGAAGCAGAAGAAAGTTCCAGAAAAAGGTTCAGTTGTAGAAGAGATTCTTGGGGTCAAAAATGTAGTTTCAGGAGCGGGTGAAGGAAGAAGTTGAAAGTCTGGGGAAAGAGGAGTTAGGGGATATCATGGAAAACAAAATCTCCCACTAACCCAGAAAATCCTTCCACAAAAGTTGAAGAGGAAGAAACACTTGTATTATTGAATAAGCATTAAACCAGGATGTGGCACACAATACACGCAACTCACTAGAGATGGCAAAGATGGAAAGAAATGTATAAACAAGAACAGGCAGCTTGCATACATGGTCTCCAGATAAATGATAACCATAAGTGATTCATCCTAATTTACCTGTTAATTGGGGTGATCATGCACATTAGCTAATTGCCTTTATCCAGAGAAAAAATACCCTTCTCTCATCTTTATGACAGGAGGTAGTTTTGCTGTTTGGAACCAGGCACCTTAATTAGACTTACAGCCTCCAGCAGACCAGGAGATAAAGGGCTCTGGTCCTTGATTACATTTCAAAGAGATGGCTCCCAGTCCCTGAGAAGGATGTTCCTTGATTGTAAAGCCTACAGGAAGCTTTTTTTTTTTTTTTTTTTTTTAAGATTTACATCTCAAAGGAGCAGGGAAAGGATTTACAATTTCAAGTTTTCTGAAGTAAATGCTCTAAGGAGAGGGAGGAGGGATAAGGCTGAGGGAAGGGGAAATTTCCCTCAAAGAGACTGAGGAACCAGGGGAACGTGGATGAGTTTTGGAGTTCACTGTTTGAGCTGCTGCTGTGAACTGGCTTCTGAGCAGTTCTGAGCCGTCCAGGGTTGTTTTGTGCCCTGTCAGTCTGTCTCTCCCAGGAGTTCGAGGAGGGCCTGCCAATGGTATTACAGATTTGGGTACAAGTTGCCCAAGCAGGTAAGGTCACATGGTACCTAGCAGGTACCATTTATAGACACAGAGAGCACTGGTCCTTGTCAGCTGCCCCCAGAAACCCAAGAAAAAAGGCAGGAACCACAGGACTCATTTTTAAGTATCACCACCCTTCCAAGGAAGGTGTTATCATCACCCCCTCAAGCACCAAGGAGTATGTTTCTCTGTCATCATAACAGGGAAGTGTGTCCCTTAAACCTACATTCTCTTCTATCCAGTGTTGTCCTCCTGGGGGCAGGGAAGCAGGACCTGGCCCTCAGCGCCATGATTCACTCGTCCTGTGATGCACACGAATAAGCATGCAGAGCAGGACGTGCGTCCTTCAAGTCTCAGCAGAATATCCTTTAAGGAAGCCCTGAGATGGTGTGTGTTCTAGATCTACGTCATATAAAGCAAAGTTTCCCTGCCTGGGTTACTCAGATTTCTAGGGGTCCATGGGGGTGGTGAGGTAGGGCTTCTATTTGCTGTCTTTCAAAGACTCAATAATTACGCACATAACTAATAAGGATACACAGGAATAAATGTAAAATATCACTCCCTTTATTTTAAATTATATAAAATCAACATACCAACTCCAATTAGCTTATATCAATTTGGTTAAAAGTGTCTACACAAATATTGGAACTGATTGTTACTTATATAATGGGATGCTTACTAAGACAGAACTTAAGATGTCAGCAGCCTCTTCTAGGTCTAGAGAGAAGGGCTCACTTCTGAGTGGATTTTCGTTATTCTTGTGCGGGTGCATGATAAGTCACTTTAGTCGTGTCTGACTCTGTGCAAATGTACGGACTGTAGCCCAGCAGGCTCTTTTGTCCATGGGATTCTCCAGGCAAGATACTGGAGTGGGTTGACATTCCTTTCTTTAGGGGATCTTCCCGACCCAGGGATTGAACCCGAGTCTCTTACTTCTCTTGCTTTGGGAGGTGGGTTCTTTACCCTCTAGCGCCACTTAGGAAGCCTCATTATTCTGGTTCAGTTCAGTTCAGTCGCTCAGTCATGTCCAGCTCTTTGCGACCCCATGAATCGCAGCACACCAGGCCTCCCTGTCCATCACTATCTCCCGGAGTTCACTCAAACTCACATCCATCAAGTCAGTGATGCCATCCAGCCATCTCATCCTCTGTCGTCCCCTTTTCTTCCTGCCCCCAATCCTTCCCAGCATCAGAGTCTTTTCCAATGAGTCGACTCTTCACATGAGGTGGCCAAAGTACTGGAGTTTCAGCTTTAGCATCATTCCTTCCAAAGAACACCCATGGCTGATCTCCTTTAGAATGGACTGGTTGGATCTCCTTGCAGTCCGAGGGACTCTCAAGAGTCTTCTCCGACACCACAGTTCAAAAGCATCAATTCTTCAGCACTCAGCTTTCTTCACAGTCCAACTCTCACATCCATACATGACCACTGGAAAAACCATAGCCTTGACTAGACGGACCTTTGTTGGCAAAGTAATGTCTCTGCTTTTCAATATGCTGTCTAGGTTGGTCATAACTTTTCTTCCAAGGAGTAAGCATCTTTTAATTTCATGGCTGCAATCACCATCTGCAGTGATTTTGGAGCCCAAAAAAATAAAGTCTGGTAGGAACAACTAAATAGTTATTTTAATTGTACAGTTGGAAGGTGGGTGGGCATCCACTCTCCTGGGGAAATGGTGTAATCAGTTATCTTATATATGACCAGACAAGGCCAGTTTATTTAAGATCCTCAGCAGCTAGAGCAAATCACTGGGGTGAAAGTGGATATATATGCACAGAGTCCAACAAGGCTTCTAAGAGGAAAAGGTCAAGACACTGACCCCTTCCCTCCTGGGATTAAACATTAACTATACTCTCCCTTCTTGTTATCCCAATAACAACATATTCCGATTGTGTCTGTTGATAGAAAATGATCCCAGGGGCCCCCAAAAGGGATTTCACTACATAAGCCTGTCAACTAAAGCAATGTACAATGTGAGAGTTGTGAGTTAAGTTTTATTGGGGGCAAAATGAGGACTGTAGCCCAGGAGACAGTATTTCAGATAGCTCTGAGAAACTGCTCCAAAGAGGTAGGGCAGGGACCGCGGGGGGAGTCAGTATATATGTGATTTTGGAGGAGGGGAGTACATGCAGTCAAGCACAGACTTTTTGCAGAAGGTCTCTGCTAGCCTCCTAGAAGTTATTGCTAGTCATGAGGAGCAGCTGTCACCATGAAGGATGCTAGGACTTTTCTAGCTATGAGGAGATACAAGAATTGGGCTCACAAAATCCTCTCCTAAAAATATCTAACTATCTGAAGGCCTGTTCTGCCAGTTTTTCCCAGAGCACAGAGTACCTCATTCATCATTTCCACTCTGAACTCCTTTCAGGGCTGTTGGAGGCCAGCAGCGACAGCAGCGCGTGGTTTAATGCTTGTAGAGGTAGACATGTGTGCGTGCATGCTAAGTCTCTTCAGTCACGTCCAGCTCTTTGTGACCCAGTGGACAGCAGCCCACCACATTCATCTGTTCATGGGATTCTCCAGACAAGAATACTGGAGTGGGTTGCAATGCCCTCCCCCAGGGGTTCTTCCTGACCCAGGGACTGAACCCATGTCTCTTCTGTCTCCTGCACTGGCAGGCAAGTTCTTTACCACTAGCACTATCTGGGAAGCCCAGAGGTAGATGGTAAGTGCCAGTTTGTTGTTAGTAAGGCCCAAGGTGGGATGTTGGAGAAGCTGGCTATAGTTCAGCATGCAACCGTGATCATAAAAGCCACTTAACCCAAAACCTCTAGCCTGATGCCAGGCTTTGGGAACAAGGACAGGACATGAGGTCAACAGAAAGAACCACGATTTTGCGCCTGATCAGGCCTGGCACCGCTGTTGCGCTGGCTCATCATCATTTACCACACTCTCTGTCAAATTACATCCCGTGTGTTCTTGCCTGAAGTTAAGACTAAGAAGATTAGAACTTCCCAGGTAGCCAGGAGGAAGGAGAGCAGTGCCAAAGATCACAAAATCATAAGAAAATCCGTAGAGGAAACACAGTCCTAAGTTCTGAAGCCAGAGGCCCTAAAAAATGATGGGGGCACCTAAGAATTAAGGAGGTGATGAAAGACCCTCGTTTCATTCGTTTAGCAACCCAGGAGACTTATCACCAAAGAAGTAGTAATGGTAGGACCAAGCAGGCTTCTGAATCTATTTGGATTATGAAAGAGGAACCACACACTACAGTGGAAAGAGCCAGAACAAATAATCAGCCAACTCAACTTTGTAATTTATTCGCTGGATGACCTGAAAGGGTTATTCTAGGCAAAAGGAGCAGGTAGACAAAGTTGTGGTTGGGGAAAGAGCACTGAGCTGTCAGAGGAACCATTAAGTGGTACATGGGAATATGGAAAGAAATTTCCAGAAAATGACTAAAATTATGTTAAATTTTTGTTGTAAAACAAAATACAGATACAGAAAATTTTCTATGCAGAAGCTATAAAACATTACTGTTAATATTATATTACTAATTAATAATTAGTAATAAATGAGGGCAAGGAGATCCAACCAGTCCATTCTGAAGGAGATCAGCCCTGGGATTTCTTCGGAAGGAATGATGCTGAAGCTGAAACTCCAGTACTTTGGCCACCTCATGCAAAGAGTTGACTCATTGGAAAAGACTGCTGCTAGGAGGGACTGGGGACAGGAGGAGAAGGGGATGACAGAGGATGAGATGGCTGGATGGCATCACCGACTCGATGGACGTGAGTCTGAGTGAACTTCGGGTGTAGGTGATGGACAGGGAGGCCTGGCGTGCTGAGATTCATGGGGTCGCAAAGAGTTGGACACGACTGAGGACTGAACTGAACTGACTGAACTGAATAAATGAGGGAATAGGTCATATCCATGATGAAAAGACTCAATATTGTAAAGATGTCTATTTTTTCCAAATTATCTATAGATTCAATGTTATCCCAACAAAAATCTCACTAAGTTTGTTTTTCTTTACTGGAAAGTAAAAAGAATCCTAGTTCTTAAGAACACAAGATGATGGAATAGCCCCATAATTTCTTATTTACATTATCCAGGCTATGGTGTTTCCTGGGGTCATGTATGGATGTGAGAGTTGGACTGTGAAGAAGGCTGAGCGCCGAAGAATTGATGCTTTTGAACTGTGGTGTTGGAGAAGACTCTTGAGAGTCCCTTGGCCTCCAAGGAGACCCAACCAGTCCATTCTGAAGGAGATCAGCCCTGGGATTTCTTTGGAAGGAATGATGTTAAAGCAGAAACTCCAGTACTTTGGCCACCTCATGCGAAGAGTTGACTCATTGGAAAAGCCTCTGATGCTGGGAGGGATTGGGGGCAGGAGGAGAAGGGGATGACAGAGGATGAGATGGCTGGATGGCATCACGGACTCAATGGACGTGAGTCTGAGTGAACTCTGGGAGTTGGTGATGGACAGGGAGACCTGACGTGCTGTGATTCATGGGGTCGCGAAGAGTCGAACACCACTGAGCAACTGAACTGAACTGAACTGATACTATATAACAATAGTCTGAAAATAACAATGTTGAGGCTACCAACTTACTGCCTATGAATGCTCCTCATTCTTCAGTTCAGTCACTCAGTCGTGTCCAACTCTTTGTGACCCCGTGGACTGCAGCACACCAGGCTTCCCTGTCCATCACCAACTCCTGAAGCTTGCTCAAACTCATGTCCATCGAGTCGGTGATGCCATCCAACCATCTCATCCACTGTCATCCCCTCCTCCTCCTGCCTTCAATCCTGCCCAGCATCAGGGTCTTTTCCAATGAGTCAGTTCTTTGCATCAGCTGGCCAAAGAATTGATGCTTTACCTTCAGCATCAGTCCTTCCAATGAATATTTAGGACTGATTTCCTTTAGGATGGACTGGTTTGATCTCCTTCAGTCCAAGGGACTCTCAAGAGTCTTCTTCAACACCTCAGTTCAAAAGCATCAGTTCTTTGGGGCTCAGCTTTTTTTATGGTCCAACTCTCACACCCATACATGACTACTAGAAAAACCATAGCTTTGACAATACTGACCTTTGTCAGCAAAGTAATGTCTCTGCTTTTAATATGCTGTCTAGGTTTGTCATAACTTTTCTTCCAAGGAGTAAGCGTCTTTTAATTTCATGGCTGCAGTTGCCATCTGCAGTGATTTTGGAGCCCCCCAAAATAAAGTCTGTCACTGTTTCCATTATTCCCCCACCTGTTTGCCATGAAGTGATGGGACCAGATGCCATGATCTTCATTTTTTGAATGTTGAGTTTTATGCCAGCATTTTCACTCTCCTCTTTAACTTTCACTAAGAGGCTCTTTAGTTCCTCTTTGCTTTCTGCCATAAGGGTGGTGTCATCTGCATATCTGAGGTTATTGATATTTCTCCCTGCAATCTTGATTCCAGCTTGTGCTTCATCCAGCCCAGCATTTCACATGATGTACTCTGCATACTGTACTCTGCATAAGGCTTCCCTCATAGCTCAGTTGGTAAAGGATCTGCCGGCAACGCAGGAGACTCAGGTTCGATTCCTGGGTTGGGAAGATCCCGGGGAGAAGGAAATGGCAACCCACTCCAGTATTCTTGCCCGGAGAATCCCATGGGCAGAGAAACCTGGCAGGCTACAGTCCATGGGGTCACAAGAGTCAGACATGACTTAGCAACTAAACCACCCACTTTGCATGTAAGTTAAATAAGCAAGGTGACAATGCACAGCCTTGATGTACCCCTTTCCCAATTTGGAACCAGTCTATTGTTTCATGTCTCATTCTTATAACACTGTATCTTAATTTGTTGAGTATATAACTATTTCATGCTCTGGGGCTCAGGAATCTTGCAAGTGCTTGTGGGATCTAGTTCCCTGATGAGGGATAGAACCTGGGTCCCTTGTATTGGCAGCATGGAGTCTTAATCACTGGACCACCAGGGAATTCACTAGCTCATTTTTAAATAAAAGATTGTAAGATTTGATAAGTTCTTTGGATATGTTTTCTTGGCATGCTTTCCTTGTCTGTAGGAATGCTATTCTGGTATTTTTCCTTTTTTATAAAAAAGTTTTTATAATATTTGACTTTAATACCTTTCTTTTGCTCATTTTTACATAAAATTGGTATTCTTGAACTTTCAGAAGATAACGTGGTTCAGGGTGGCCTTTCTAACTTCACCATTTCCCTCTTCTGCTCTTTTCACATAGTGTTAAAAAATAAACGTGCTGGCTTCCTTTGTCAGATTTCCCATTCTGTTCCCCTCTCTCATCCTCACCTTTTCCTCCCTGTATTTTTTTTTTTTCCACTCTTGTCCTTATCCTGCTTGATTTTTATTCCACTCTCACCAATTTCTCCTCCCTGGAAGGGAGCTCTGATAGTTTTATATCAACAAGGGGTTGACTGTCCTGGCCAACCAGCCCCTTCAGACTCCCCGCAGGCCCCTGGCACCCACCCACGAATGGAGTGAGGAAAACCTCACTCCATTAATGATGCCTTCCAGGGAATACCTGCTGGATATTTGGGGGATTTTCTGCTCTCGAGTTTGCAAGGTTTCCTATCACTTGCTTCTGCTCTCTCCCTTCTAGACATTAATAACACACTTGCATGTCAGAAGGTGACTCACCCTCATCCCTTGCATTCTGGGGTTTGTGAAGATATTGTAACCTATTATAAGTATTGTTCATGACTTGGGGATCTTGCTATTTAGTTACTCTGTATATAAGTGGGAATTCAGAAAAATCCTAAATCTATGCTACAGCTGCCCCTTTTTCTCAGACTCTCCGAAAAAGGAACTAGTGTTTTTTAAGCCTTAATGCCAGCTAAAGAGTTTAGAATTGATCCTGCAGGTAATTGACTGACAAAGATTTTTAAAGTGAAAGCTGGCATGACATATGCTTTTTCAAAACTCATTCTGGCAGAACCATGGGGGACAGAAAGACTGGAGGCCAAGATACCAGTTAGAAGGTTATTGTACATAGTTATAGCAGCCTGGACTTAGAAAGTGACTATAATGATAGATGGAATTTACAGAATTGATGCATCCGTTCCCCTAACATACATGACATGAATATTGCTTGGACATGTTCTTTCTTAGGGAATATATACCCTTTTATTTTCAGGCACCTCTAACAACAACAACAAAAATTTTTTAATTGAAGAAAAATGTACTCCTTTACACATTGAAGTGTTAGTTGCTCAGTCATGTCCGACTCTTTGCAACCCTATGGACTGTAGCCCACCAGGCTCTTCTGTCCATGGAATTCTCCAGGAAAGACGACTGAAGTGGGCTGCCATTCCTTTCTACAGGGGATCTTCCTGACCGAGGGATCGAACCTGGATCTCCCACATTTGCAGGCAGATTCTTTACCATCTGAGCCACAATACGTAAATACTAACAAATGAAAGTCCCCTAGCCACAATTAAGTTGCCCGTCCAGATTCATCTCATCACATCCTTTCTATAGACTGAGGTGATGACTTCTCATGATCATGACCACCAATTCCCGCTAACCTCCACTGCCAACTCCCAATGCAGAAACCTGCCACCTCCTCGAGTCAGCCGTATCCTCTGCCTGGTCCATGAAGCCTCCTTGCTACTCCCATGGGTCTTTCCTTCTTGCACCAGGAGCCCATATTCAGCACATCAGAGATCCCCTATGGAGTAACCTCCACTTCATCTCTTCTCCACACTGCTCACCTGTAAGCTCCCTGAAAGCCCAGGACAGTTCGCTGGTGTATCCTCCATGGTGTTCAAAGAACAGCCTGGCTTCTTCCCCCAGAGGACCATACTGCAGAGCTCTCAGGTCATAACTCCACCCTCTTTCACATCAGGCTTCACCCAGCGCTGGGTGAGAACCACCTGGAGGGGAGGACACGCTGCCCCACGACCCTAGGTCCTCCAGGACCTCGTGCCTTGGTTATTCTCCTGTCAGAGACAATGGGAGGACTGCCCACCTTCCTCTGGTACATAGTCCTGGCCTCATGCTCACTGACCTGTCTATTGGTCTCCCCCTCAGAGATATTCTTGACCTAGGCAATTCCTGGGACTTAGTAAAATAAAAAGCAGAGCCTGGGCACAACCAGAACAGTGATTCAAGACTGCTGTTCTCAAAGAGAAGCGTTGCCATGTATACACTACGCTTAGTCACTCAGTCATGTCCGACTCTTTGCAACCCCAAAGACTATAGCCCGCCAGGCTCTTCTGTCCCTGGGATTCTCCAGGCAGGAATACTGGAGTGGGTTGCCATGCCCTCCTCCAGGGGATCTTCCCAGCTCAGGGATTGAATCCAGGTCTCCTGCATTGCAGGCGGATTCTTTACCAGCTGAGAGACCGTGCGTAGAACTGATAACTAGTGGGAAGCTGCTGTATAACCCAGGAAGCTCAGCTATGTGCTCTATGCTGCCCTAGAGGGGTGGGATGGAGGTGGGGACTCAAGAGGGAGGGGATATATGTACACGCAGAGCTGATTCACTTTGTTGTAGAGCAGAAACTAACACAACATTGTAAAGCAATTATACTCCAACAAAAAAATAAATTTAAAAAAAAGACTGCTGCTCTGGACTCAGCGCTGCCTGCTTCCTTGTCTCTAGACGCTTGGAAGCAAGCGGCCTTGGTGGAGACTTTGATGTTCCAGCAAGGTTAGCGAGGGACGGGAAACCTGCGGCAGGAGCACCTCTCCTTTGTTCCTGGGAGAACTGAGAAGAGATTTGTTTCTTTCCAAAGTTCATTCATTTGACGAACACACACGGAGCACCTTCCATGTACAGGGAATTATAAAATTACAAAAATGAAACAGCCAAGGGGTTAGCCTGGGCTGGATGAAGGTCAGTCTGGTTTAAAGGTGGGATGGCCTAAGATGACCTCTGAAGGGAAGGGCGGGCTGCCAGGGGAACATCAGGCTGCTCCCGCAGTGCCCTCTGCTGTCCGGGGTTTGCTGCAACTGTCCAGACAGCTGATCACGCTAGGACTTGCCTCCTCCAAGCACTTCTGTCCTCATTCATGGGAGGGCAGCCTCCAATGGAAAACACACAAAGCTGGTAGGAAACAGTTCTTAATCCAGGGTTTCTCTCAGGCAGAAGTGTCCTGGGCCTGGGGGAAAGAGGGGAAGGTGGGGTTGTAAACACTGTCAGTCCAAAGCAGGGACTTAGCATCCTCCCTGCAAAGGGAACTTTCCATTCAGGCCTCGTTCCAGTCCCGGTGTCAGGCAGTCTTGCATCAGCCAGAAAGCACTGGGAGAGCTGGCAAGGGGCAGCCCACATGCTGGGATGCCAGAACTGGCAAGGACCAGAGAGGGTTCTAATGAAACCCATTTGCTTTACACAGAAGGAAGGCAGAGGCCAAGGGAGGGGCAGTGGCTTTCCAGAGAGACCCAGTGAGGCTGTTGCGAGAAGAACCCAAGTTCTCCCGGCTGTTCGGCAGAGATGTTCCCTGGGAATGACATTCACAGAACAAAGGTGAACCAGACACATGGCAGGAGGTTTCCTGTAGATGTGATGTATAACCAGGGGCCAGAATTGCACAGCTTACAAGCATCCACAGTGGCAAAAGTAAAAAACATTCTAAGACAAAGGGAAGGGAGGAAGGACCAGGTGACTGCTTAATGAACATGGCAACCCAGGCTGGGGCTCTAGTGAAGCACCCCCCCATCCCCCACCCCACCCCCCACGCGCATGCCTGCATGCTTAGTCGCCTCAGTCATGTCCGACTCTTTGTGACCCTATGAACTGTAGCCTACCAGGCTCCTCTGTCCATGGAATTCTCCAGGCAAGAGTACTGGAGTGAGCTGCCATTTCCTTCTCCAGGGGATCTTTCCAACCCAGGAAATGAACCCACGTCTTTTTTTCTCCTGCATTGGCAGACGGGTTCTTTACCACCAGCGCCACTTGGGGAGCCCCCATCCACACTCAAAGCACATCCCCAGTTCTCACAGAAACCATCCTACCATGTGGGTCTCTTTTTACCACTCTTTCTCACTTTGATGCTCTACTTGATTGGGGCTAGTTTGCTTGGCATTCCCCATACCCCCAACTCTCCTTGAAAACTCAGTCCTTAAAGGAGCCCTGGATATAAAAACTGTCCTTTTTTCCTAACTGTAAACTCAGAAATGCTAAGTAAGAGTTTCGTGCTAGAAGAAAGAGGGGAGAGAGCCAGGCAGGGCAGCCAGGATGTCCCTGTGAGATGCTCTGGAGAATGTCCCTGCCGCACCATCACGTTCTGGCCCCTGACATCCCCCAGGCTCATGTGTGGAAAAACACCTTTTGCGTAATTGGTTTAGCACAGCAGAACTAGTCTAGTATGTTCAGTGTGATTTTACTTAAGGAAAATAAACAGAGAATTTAAAAATGAAAAACCAGGATTCAAACAACCCAACTAACAGAATCCTGACTCTCCCAGGGAGTGCTCACTGCCAGGGTTCACAGCCGCCCGCATCTATCCCCTGCCTCACAAGACTGCTGCTGGGGCTTCAGAAACAAGAGGCGGGAATCTGAGTTATAACCCTCCCTTGGTCCCTGGCCTGTGTCCATTCTAGAAAACTTTCTTCCACCGCCACTGCCCAGAAATATATCAGTGATAGAGCCAAGAGCTGCCTCCGATAAACTCATGTGGCAAGAAAGCCAAAAATCTGGGGTGGGTGGTGGGAAAGGGTGAGATGAAGAAGAGGCAGAGAGTGTGCCAGGCAAGGACCTGAGGGTCGACCATTGCCCAAAGAATTACCTCAGCCTTCAGGGGGACCTCCTCCTTCTCCCCAGGCCCTCCTTATACAAATCAAATTACATCATTCTTATTATAGAATAATTTATATAAAAATACCTGGCTACAGGGAACTTCTCTAGTAGCCCAGTAGCTAAGACTCTCTGCTCGCAGTGTAGGGGGGCGGTGTTCCACACCTGGTCAGAGAACTAGAACCCACACGCCACAGCTGAGAGCTGGGCATGCCGCCGGCACAGCCAAATAAATACAAGTGAAAGCGAAAGTCACTCAGTCGTGTCTGACTCTTTGTGGCCCCATGGACTAGCCCTTGGAATTCCCCAGTCCAGAATACTGGAATGGGTAGCCTTTCCCTTCTCCAGGGGATCTTCCCAACCCAGGGATCGAACCCAGGTCTCCCCACATTGCAGGTGGATTCTTCACCAGCTGAGCCACAAGGGAATATATTAAAAATAAAAA
Organism: Ovis aries; assembly: GCF_016772045.2. Lineage (NCBI taxonomy): Eukaryota > Metazoa > Chordata > Mammalia > Artiodactyla > Bovidae > Ovis > Ovis aries. The sequence goes on from NC_056056.1 coordinate 131,914,228, forward strand.
AAATAATTGACTACTGACCTCCTGCCCTCCAAAATAATGGCCTTATTTATCCAGATGTATATCTTTTTGTGGATTAGAGAATACTGCAGCAAGCTTTGGGTAATCTTAAAAGAAAGGAACTTTGGCTAGTATCAAAAGAAAACTGGAAGAGTCAGAGGCAAATCTGACCATTTAAAATAAAATATTTTATTTTGCCTGGTTTACAAGGAATTCCTCTAAAAGAGCTGGGTTCTCTGAATAAGACACACAGTCGGTAGAGGAAAATGCAAAGTAACTATTGGTCTGTTCCTTATTTCATTGGTAGAAAAACAGCAGTTCCCCGCATGAGTATCATAGCTACAAGGATTAGTATATGGTCTGCAGTCGTTGGTATTATAAAGCTAGAGATAAATTTCTTCTCACTAATGAGTCAGCAATTCGTAGAATAAAGGGTCAGGAGAGAGGGACGGTGCTTGACAATGCTGCGGTTTGTCGTGGTTTATCACAGGACACAAAAATTGTTCTCTGACCGAGGTATGTGACGTGCACGTTTGGTCAAAGATGGCTCCCTTGACTGGCACTAGTTTTGCATTCTCAGTGGAGAAAGGTGAGGTTCCCTTGGGTGTAAGAGACAGAGAGAACTAAATGCTAGTCAGTGAGCAGAATAGTGCACATGGTTGCTATTCAGTAAACATTTATCAAGTGCACAGATGAAGAATAAAGTTCAGTAGATGGATAGAGGGTGCCAGGGAAAGAGCATGGTTGGGGGAAGTGAAGGTCCAAGGAAGGAACCAGAGATGGTATAACGCTTTCTTGGCACAGGGGTGATTAATATTCACTGTTAGTGTTTTTGTGCTAGAATTTAACCCCAAATTTTTAGCCAAGACAAAAGCCTTATGTTGTTGGTGCTCAGAGAAATGTAGAGAAAGGGGCTGTGTTCCATATCCGGGGAGGATTCAGGTCCCAAAGAGGGCTTCCCTAGTGACTCAGACAGTCAAGAATCTGCCTGCAATGCCGGAGACCCCCTGGATTGGGAAGATTCCCCTGGAGGAAGGCATCGCAACCCACTCCAGTATTCTTGCCGAGAGGACCCCATGGACAGAGGAGCCTGGCGGGCTACAGTCGATAACATGGCACAGAATCGGATATGACTGAAGGGACTTAGCACACACGCAGGCCTCAAAGAAGAGCTTAAGGGGCTAAGACAGATGACACTGATGGTGCAGCAGGAAGAGGAAATCATAGGGATCAAAAGGGCAGAAGCTCCTGGGAATCCACACAGACATTGGCAAGACAGTCGAATTTCTCCCGACGGAAGGTGGGTCAACTCTATTTATTGTGCATTAAAAATAAATATTAGAGAAAAGTAGAGCTGGAGTCTTCCTCCCCTGTCCCCACATTGAGAAAGCTGGACTACAAATGCAGGAAACAGAGAACATAGTGAGCAGCAGAAATCATGGGTCTGCAGTATGCGTCAAAGCCTGACCCCATGAACTGTAGCCCATGAAGGCTCCTCTGTCCATGGGGCTATCCAGGCAAAAATGCTGGAGTACATCGCCATTCCCTTCTCTCTGCTGGTCTGATGAATATGGATGGAATGAATTCTCCCTAAGACTCTTCTCAGCTAAGTGTCTGAGGAGGTTAAATGTTTCTCCTTACCCGACAGCCCTCTTCCTTGTCATTAATTCAGAACAGGAATAGGAAAGAGGTCAGAATTCTACCCAGGAGAGCACCAGGGGACCAGAGGGAGCCAGGGCTTGTGGCCAACTGAGGACATTTCGGGACAGCAGCCCCCCAGAGTTCCTAGAATCTCTACAGAGAACAAGACGAGTTGCCTCCTGTAAACCTCAGGCAACCCTTTACCTCAGCCTCCAGCCCACAACACCCCAGGCATTCACATGAGCTGTAAGAACATAAAAATCCCGTTCATCCACGTCATCTCCATGAGGAAATTGGCTCTCCATGCAGCCGGGCTCCTCTGGGGATTAAGGAGGTGAGTCAGAATTACTGGAGCCTGGAGAAGACCCCGACCCTACTCAGCTGGCACTGGGTACTTTAAAACTGGTTCCAGTTGTCCAAAGGCAGAGAATGGCATGCAAACCAGATGACCCTCCTTTCCTCCGGTTTAAAACTCCACTCTGATGATTTACCTTGGATTTCTCCCAACTGCCCCCCTCAGTTCATATGCCCCAGTTCTGCATCCAAGCCTTACACTAACAAGTCCTCAGCACTGAAGGCCCACACTTCCATCTCCCCTCTTTGGCCTCCTTGTCCAAGAAATCGCCCCACATTAATTGCCTCCCTGCAAGTTCTGATGACTCCTCAGCTCTCCATCCTGTCAGGATAAAGGAATTTAGAATGTACTATGTGTTCCAAAGACCTGGTTAAGCCAAGTTCCAATTTGATGGGAATAAAAAGAGGAGAACTTGTCTCAAGTAAATCAGAATTTCATCATCTTCAGACTTGTCAACTTGGGAAGCCATACTCATCCTAAGCAAACTTCCGTTGTTCTAGAATTGTCTCCCCTTTTGAACTGACTTTCAGAGTGAGTTCAGGAGCCAGACAAAAAGGGAGCTTTGTGATGAATTAACCAGACTGAGTTTCACCCCAAAGCTCCCTCCACCTTGTTCCTCAGCTTTGGCTCTTGATGGTTAGTTGATCATTTCCAAATATTAACTCTCCTTTCAGAGGCACATGATGTGCCACTCTGAAATTGTTCACAGCCTGGAACACTGACTCTGAGGACATTTTCCTGGCAAGCCTATGTACATTTCAGCCAGTTTAGCTTGGGTCCTCCGTGGTGCCCTTGACAGAGGTGGCGGCTCACCTTCAACCAGCTCAGGGAGACGGCTCGAGGCTAGAGCGCCGAGGGGTGCTTGGAGAAAGGCCAGTGAGGTCAAGGCAGTCAGGGTGAGGTGGTCAGGGAAAGGTACCTGCAGTCTATGTCTTAGATGCAGGAAGCGCCCATCCTGTTTTCATTTATTTATTTGACTGCACTGGGTCTTAGTAGCGGCACATGGGATCTTCGACCTTCGTTGCGGCGTGTAAGATCTAGATCCCTGACCAGGGCCTCCTGTATTGGGAGCAAGGAGTCTTAGCCACTGGACCACCAGGGAAGTCCCTCCCATCCTCTCAGAAGAAGGGACACCTCCTCCCTCTGGATCCCGCATTCCCACCCTCCTTACATTGAGGATAGCGGAAGAGACGACAGGACAGGAGTGGGTCAGGTCAGCGCTCTGACAACCACAAGGATGCTCAGCCAAGCATCCAGCAGTCACCCCGTCAAATAAGGAGAGAGCAACGGCTGTCTTCAGCGTGCCATCCCACCCCCGGCTCCACCCCATGCCTCCACGCCCGCTCCAGTTTGGGTAACAGCCTAGGCTTGCTAATGGGTCATCAAGGACCTGTTTTAAATGTATGAAAAGCATCTTGTTTTAAGTTAATGAAAAAGTCTTTACCATACAGACCTCTGGCCCCTCACTACCACTCCCGGGAGTATCCGACCCTTTAATTCCTAAGGCCCAGAAAGTGGAGGAGTCAGAGGAGCAGGACGGTGCAGAGGTTGTCGGCAGTGCTGACTCCAGACCCCGGGGGCTGCTTTCCTCCTGGTTAAGACTTGTGCAAGCAGCAAGAATTCTTCCTGTTGGCTGCGTAATGATCTGCCCAAGACGACTTTTGGATTAAGAGTATCTTCCCCACATAGCTCCCACGCAGACACACACACCCTCACGTACCACATACATACCTCTGCATACACCACACTCCACATACTCCCACCACATACACCACAGACACACACACCACATGCATACACATAGATAAACACAGCACACACACATTGCATACACACAGACACACCACACACACCACGTACGTAGCACACACCACACACATACACCATATACATACCCACAGATACATACATCACACACACATTATACACAGACACACAACACACACGACATATACACACAAACACACCACACACATACCACACACCACATACACATACCACACACGTATTATGCATACACACACATCACACCACATACATACACACAGGTAAACACAGCACACATACATTGCATACATGCAAGGACATACCACACACACAAACACACCATACACACACATCACACACATACACCATACACATACATACACACACACCACACCACATACACCACGTACATATCCATAGATACACACATTATACACAGACACACCAAACACACACACCACACATACTACATACATACCGCACACCATATACACACACCATACACATACATACACACCACACCTCATACACACACACCACATACATACCCACAGCTAAACACACCACACACACATTATACACACAGGCACACAACACACACATTACACATACACACAGACACACTGCATACACACACCACACACACACCACATATGCACAGCATATACACACACACCACATACAGACACACAGAGAAACACAGCACACACACACATTATACACAGAGACACATTACATATATACACAGACACACCACACACACACAGCACTCACACACACAAACGCAGGCCCCCATGCTCTCCTGCAGCTGGAACCTTCGGCCCAACCCAGGCCCTCCCCATCCCTGACCCCTCCACAGTGGGCTGCAGACCTCGGGAGCAAGTACTTCCTCTCCTCACTCTGGTGACCAAGCTGCCTCTGAGCATTTCATCTAATGTTTCAGCGCTTCTCCCCGCAGCATCCCTGAACCATTGCAGGTCCTCCCTTTTCGCTCTTCTTGGTACTCCCCACTACAGGCAATACTACTGCTAATAGCAAATTCCTCAGTGAAGTTCACTGCCTGGACTGGGTCCTCAGGGAGGGAAGATGCCCTGCCACACTGACCCCTGCTTCCAGGGCCCGATACTTGCAGAAGGACCAGAGCCCCAGGCATCTTCCTCTGAATCCTCCCTGCTCCCCTCAGAGGCCTCCTCACCCACCTCCGATGTGAGAACTGACTCACCTCCTGACCCCCAACTTTATTCCCACCCCGAACACAGGAACCCCCTGACCCTTCCTACTGGAGATCCTGCTGGAGGCCCAGCTAGACACAGCACCCCATTCTCTCCCAAGCCAAGCACCCCCATATCTTCCCCTGTCCAGGGGAGTCCCACCACAGACTCCTGAGGAATCTGAAGCCCAGAGCCAGCTCTCTTCATCACAGAACCCCACAGAGACTCCCCACACCTTTAAGAACATGCAGGCTCTCTTTCCAGACTTAAGAAAGCTTCTATGGCCTGAATCACCAGGATTCTGCCAGCACCAGAGCACCTCGCCAGACAGAGAAAGGGGCTGTCAGGCCAGGTTCCCTATAGAAACCCCACAGATATTCCAGCAAAGCATACATCAAAAGAAGCAGCTGAGTGTATTAGAGAAATTCCCAGTTTCCAACAGATTAATGTTGCTAAGTAATCTAAGTTTAGTGCACCGGCTCCATATCTCTTCAGTCCACATTCTGAAGACATGTAGTTTCACTTGTTTATTCTTACCCCTTGGAAATATGCCGCTTTCTTACTGTGGGTCAGGCATCTTGGTTTGGACCGGGGATGCATGGACAGACTAAACACGGTCCTGTGCTACAGGGTTTGAGTCTCATGTGGGAGACCCAGCTTTGACCAGAAAGCCTTAGGTCAGCTGATTGATGCAAAGATAGAAAGACAAGGAGCCCACGAGACACCCCACCCAGGACTCTGACCTAACTCAGTGGAGGGGAAGGAAGACTGGAAGGCCAAGTAAGTATCCAAGATCTAAATCTTGGAGGATGGATAAAATGAAGCCATATCATCCAAGTGTAGGAAGGCATTAAAGACAGTATATGGAGGAAAATACATGAAGAGGCAGAGGCAAGAATAACAAAACTTTTGGGAGAAATTGAATGAAATTTGAGGGAGGGTTTGGTTGAGGGAGTGAGAGGGGGTTAAAACTGAAGCAACAGACCAGAGCCTGCTGATAAAGGACACGCGTGTCCTGCCAGAGCTTGTGTATGGGAAATCGCCTCAACAGCAGGGAGACGGGGCTGAGCTGAGACTACCAGAGGGAGGATCGGTTCTGAGGCTGCTTCTTTCGTGTTGATAGGAAACGCTGAGGCCCCAGAAATGACAAAAAGGAAGCCCGTAAAGCGGAAGACTCGATAGCCCTCCAGGCCCTTGTAACACAGGTGTTTAGGAGGAAAGGGAAAATGCGAAATTACTCCCAGATCTCGATTTAGATTACTGGTGAATGCTGATGCGCTCAGAACAGAAAACAGTGGTGGGGGAGGCAGAGATACTGGGGGAAAGGAGGGGGAGGCCCATTGAGACCAGTTCTCAACTGGTAGGGTTCGGTAGACTTCAGTCCATGCTGGGATGGGCCATCGGTTGGTGGATGTTCATGAGCAGGAGAGGGATCAGGGCCGGAATGAACATGTGGGAGTCCCAAGCATGAATCCAAGGATGAGTCACAGGAGAGGGTATGTAAGAGGGAAGAGAAAGGGGCTAAGAATAGAACAGTGGAGAAAATTGAAGGGGCAGGGATATGTGAGTCAAAGGGGGTGAAGAGTGGCCAAAAATGAGAGGGAGTGGGGAAAGAAAAAGAGAGGGGGAAGACCTCCCAGCGTTTCACAAGATGAGTGTGTAGCAGGGTCACAAACCCACAGGCTGGAAAGCAGAGAGTGTACTTGAGTGTATTTGTACACTCAAGAAAGAGAGAAAGAGAAGAGAGTGAATGTGCTTAAAAGAGAGTGCACTTGTACTCAGCAAGGACTGTTTCTATTGCAGGGATGGTGGTGGGAACATTGCGGTGCGGTAACAATGTAAAGTTAAATGAGGATGTCAAGGCAAAAAAATAAAAAGAAAAAGAAAATACAGCTTTTTCCAAAAGCTTGATTGTTCAAGAGTTGGAAAGAAGCTAAAAACGATTCATGTAAAGGAAATATTTTGCTTATTTTTAAGGTGTCTTGGTGTTGAAGGGAGAAGGCCAAGACATGCTCACACCTAACCGAGCAGGAGAGAGGAGCGGAAGCTGGACAGAGCAGGCGGTCAGGAGAGCACGTCCAGAGCTCAGAGAGGAGGCTCCCCCAGTTTACACCCCTGAGCTTTTCCCATCTGAGCTTCTCAAGTGCCCCGGAGACAGAGCCAGAGAGCTTGTGCGACTCGTGACACAACCCCAAATCACCCAGCTACTAAATGGCTGGGCAGAACTTGGCCCCTAAACCTGTGAACTAGGAGGGGCATGCTTTTTCTTCCTGGTCCTGCGGTCTCCTGCTAATAGTCCTGTCCCTTAGTAGCATTAAAACATACACTACCACATGTGAAATAGATAGCCAGTGGGAATTTGTTGTATGACACAGGGAGCTCGACCCAGGGCTCTGGGACAACCTAGAGGGGTGGGATGGGGAGAGAGGTGGGAGGGAGATTAAAGAGGGAGAGGGCATATGTATACCTATGGCTGATTCATGTTGATTTATGGCAGAAACCATCACAATATTGTAAAGTGATTTTCCTCCAATTAAAAATACAATAAAAAATTTTAAAAATAGTAATATCTCATCATCTGTCAGGGGCCCTTGCCATCACACATCCCTCAAGACAACACCACAACCTACTACCCATCTTTGTCTGTCTGAACCCATCATAGTGCCCAGCACAGAGAAAGCAGCTCAAGAGATGAATCTCAATCCATTTTCATCACAGCCCCAGGGAATGAGGAAGAGCAGGAGCCTCTCCAAGCAGAGAAGACACCTTAGGGAAGTCAATGGCTTTGTCAGGACCAGAAACCAGAGTTTTCAGTTACCCTCTGCTCCCCTGCTTGGGCCTAGTACAGATGGAGGAAGGAGATGGCCAATCCTGGCATACATATTCCTCAATAAACCCGTCAGGAAAGGACTATAATTTCCAATGCTCAAATGAAAAACAACTGAAGCAGGGCAAGTGAGTTGCCTCTCCCAAGACCGGGCAGCCAGTAAATTACGAAGCTGAGTCACAGACCCATCGCTCCAGGGCTGATTCTGTCATCGCAGCGCAGATCCAAATCCCCAAGCAGCAATGCTGAGGGAGACCGAGCACCTTTGGATTTTCCACCCTGAATTATCCCATCACCGGTCACCTCCTTATCTGAAGGGCAAGCCGAGAACTGACTACATCCTCTGGCTGACTTACCAGAAGAATTTTCTGGAGCTCAGAATCATTATCTGGGCCTAAAAACCTCTTAGTCAGAGTCTACAGAGGCTGGGAAACTCTGGTTACTGTGTGGAGATCCCCAGAAATGATCCTGGCATCTCCAGGCCTTACTGAGGAGGGTTCTCCAAATACCCTGATCGCAGCCACCTGAGGTGGGGGGAAGCCTCAGACAGTCCACTCTCTCCTGCACGTTGAGTCTGACCTCCTGACTCACAGACTATATGCGTATTAGCATAAATGATGCCATCTTAGGCCCCTACAGTTACTCCAGTCCTTTCCTTGTCCTGACCTGGGACTGTGCTGTGTAGTGAATTGTTTCCATCATTAAGGGCTTTGTAGTTAATAGATAGTTTAATAGTCATTAGCACCAGGTGGCCTCTACGCTCTGTTGATGCCCAAACAGTTATGAAAACTTCCCTGACATAGGATTTCCCTGGTGGGCCACCTGCATTGTGGGAGACCTGGGTTCGATCCCTGGATTGGGAAGATCCCCTGGCGAAGGGAAAGCTACCCACTCCAGTATTCTGGCCTGGAGAATTCCATGGACTATACAGTCCATGGGGTCACAAAGAGTCAGACATGACTGAACGACTTTCACTTTCACTTTCCCTGACATATTCCCAGCACCCATGAGACTGTCCACCCATTTATCAAAGTTGACTTGGGAAAGCATGTCCTATTTCAAGCTCCTACCTAGATATGCTAGGTTAACTATGAAATTGCCCCAATGGCCCGTCACTGGCGTGGAGAGCAGTCAGGAATGCTCCTGGACCATTGTCTACGCCATCCCACCTGGTGAGTCACTACATAATAAACAGATTCATTGATTGTATGGAACCGTCTGCCTCGTTTTTTTTGTTTTTTGTTTTTTTTTGTCTCAGGATGCCGCCTTAGTTTAGTGGGCACCTTTCATTCCCTCCATCTGCCAACACACGCCCACGTCCACATGGAGGGAGAGATTTCTGGGCACAGCCCTTCTGCCACAGCCCTCCCCAGAAACCTCTCACAGTCTCCCAAAGGACCCAGATGTCGCTGGAGATGGCAGCCCAAGTGTGTGGGAGACAGTGTGGGGGAGGGGCAGGCAGAAGATACCTGGATGCCACTCAGAACAATGCCGGCTCAAGCTGCTGCCCCAGACCAGCCTACAGGGAAGGCGGGCACCAGCCAGCCCAGCCAGCCCTCATTGACCTAACAGGTGACTCTGAGGTGGGAGAAGACGAGGAGAGGACCACCACCAGAGGACTGGCTCCCACGAGTCCCCGTCATTAAAAGGGGCCCAGAGAGACAGTACAGACACACTAGAGACCAGAATCTCCCCGAATTTTGTGCTAAGCTTACTCTTGTACATGGATGCATGCGACTCACGGCTTCCCTCCTCCTGGCAGCTCTGGGTGCAGTGCTAGAATCTGCCTGTGAGCATGGCCCTTCCCCCACATCCATCCTTATGGCCTCTAGAAGACTCCTGCCTGTGCACCCCTCTTCCCTTCTTGGTAGAGGTGCTTCCCTCGAGTTCCTCTCTGCAGCCTACTCCTGTCTCCCAGCTGGTACTCCACTCAAGGACCCGTGCCCAGCAATCAGAGGAAGCCAAGCACCCTCTGTCTCTGGCTTGCCCCCTCTCTCTACCACTCCGGCATTCTTTTTCAGCTCCAGTGATCCACACTATCTCCCATCTACCCAGACTCTTACACCTCTACTTGTCCCTTTTGCAGCCCACTCTTTGACGCCCCCACCCTCATCAGCCCCTCCTGTCCAGTCTTCCAATGCTGGTCTATTCATCTCTCCACATCAATGGATTTCCTCAGAGCAGCCTTACAGAAGCCCCAGAATGGTTTAGGTTTCCATTTTCCATTTTATTGCCTCCTTACTTTTCCTTTCTAGCACCATGTAATGTAATGAAATGAAATGTAATGAGGCCATTGTTTGTGTAACCATATTAATTCCTCCAAATCTTTTATGGATTATCAGCTTCCCCCCAAACAAAGATTGTCTATCTTCCTTGAAGCCATAGCCTCAGCTCCTAACACAGTCTCTGGTGCATAATATGTGCTTCAGTCTCGCGGTTGGAGGCCAGGGGCCTCATATCACATAATAATCAGAACTAGTCCTGACGCATCACTACAACCATGTCCTGTCTCTTCCATTTTAACTGTGAAACTCCAACATTTAACAAGATTTGGAAGAGAATCCGAGAACAATTCCATATTCATAGAGTTGCTATGAGTAGTCTAGGTCTACTCATCCTAGGGAGGTCATCCTAGGGAGGATGACAGACAGCAGGGTTTGATTTCGATATCAGAATGTGTATCTGGTGGATCCTGGTGTGACAGAGATTTCTCTCCCATCTGCCCACACCCATGCTCCTGAGATTAGCAGTCCGGGGACTCCAGGCAGCGCCCGTTGTTGGATCTGGTGCATGGGCTTAGCCCTACTTGTCACAGTCACTGTTCCCTCCTCTGCAGGCGACCCAGAGGCTGCCTGTGCCCCAGGATTGGTGGGCTCTAAGTTCTTCCTCTCCCTCCTGCCCCAACCCTGGGAAGGTTAGTGACTGGGGGTGTGAGTGAAGGAAAGATGAGAAATAGAAAAGGATGGAAGGGAAGGAACACTGGGCTTCCTACCTTTAGGAGCCGGGGCGAGGAAAGACTTTATGAAAGAGTCATGCACTGGAGCAGAACAGAGAAAAAGGGTGTTCTTGCCTGGAAGCCCAGCACCTAACCAATGAGGGCTTGATGCCCAGGGAACTGCCAAGTGATGAGAGGGTTGTAATTCTCTCAGCTCCACCCTCTCCTAATTTCCAGGAAGAGGAGCGGGGCTGGAGGCTGACTCAATCACCACTGGCCAATGATTTAACCGACTGTGCCTCTATATTGAAATCTTCATGAAAAATCAAAAGAGTGAGTTCAAAGATCTTCCAGGTTGGTGAACAAGTGGAGGTTCAGGGAAGGTGGAGTCCCTGGAGAAGGCATGGAAGCTCCGTGCCCTTCCCTGTAACTTGGCCTGTGCATCTCTTCCATCTAGCTGTTTCTGGGTTATATCCTTTTATAACTGGGTTATATCCTCTGATAATAAACTAAAATCTTTCTCTCAGTTTTATGAGCTGATCTAACAAATTAATCATATCCCAGGAAGGGGTCATGGGACCCTCTGATCTATAGTCAACTGATTAGAAGCGCAGGTGACAACCTGGACTGGTGACTTGTGTGTGAGGCTGGGGGTGGGGAGTGGAGTGCAGTGCAGTCTTGTGGGGCTGCCGTTAACCTGGGCAATCTGACACTACCTACAGGTATATAAAATTAAGATTAAGTTGAATTGTAGGACACCCAACTAGTGTTGCAACATTGCTGTGGGAGTAGGGAAAGCTTCCCCCAAACACACACACACTGGAATTGGGTATTAGAACTGAAGAGTCGCAGAGATAATTTGTCAGAGGATCGAACTTTGATTCCAGATCATCCTAATCTCAAAGTTCATTCTGCCACATCACAAGGCCTCTAAGAAGGGGTACTTTCCATTTGGAAACCTGGGTTCTTTTTTTATACAGCTCTAAAGTTATGACCAACCTAGACAGCATATTGAAAAGCAGAGACATTACTAAGGTCCATCTAGTCAAGGTTATGGTTTTTCCAGTAGTCATGTATGGATGTGAGAGTTGGACTGTGAAGAAGGCTGAGCACTGAAGAATTGATGCTTTTGAACTACAGTGTTGGAGAAGACTCTTGAGAGTCCCTTGGACTGCAAGGAGATCCAACCAGTCCATTCTGAAGGAGATCAGCCCTGGGATTTCTTTTGGAAGGAATGATGCTAAAGCTGAAACTCCAGTACTTTGGCCACCTCATGCGAAGAGTTGACTCATTGGAAAAGACTTTGATGCTGGGAGGGATTGGGGGCAGGAGAAGAAGGGGATGACAGAGGATGAGATGGCTGGATGGCATCACTGACTCGATGGATGTGAATCTGAGTGAACTCTGGGAGTTGGTGATGGACAGGGAGGCCTGGCGTGCTGCAATTCATGGGGTCGCAAAGAGTCGGACACGACTGAGCGACTTAACTGCCTGGAAGCAGAGCAAGGCAAAGGGAAAGGGAGGAAGCTTTGTATTAAATCATAGGAGATAGACGACGGTAGGTAGGATTAGAAACGCCCATCATGTCCCACTCTCACTAACACTTTCGATTTAAAATCCTTTCGTGAGATTCCCCATTTCCCACCACAAGACTCCCACTTCCTAGCCTGACATCCAAGGTACCCATGGTCTGGATCCAGGCTGCTTTCCACATCTAATTTCCCCAGACTCCACTTCTTGCCTCCTCCACATCAGGCAAAATGAACTGCTTCCCATGCCACGACTTTCCTTTTCCTGGTCACCTTTCCAACCCCTCACCTGTCCAGGCCTGACATGCTTGCATCTGAGCTGCTTTCTGCAGCCCTCCCCCAAACCCCTCCATCCCAACCCTGGGAAAGTGGTGCCTGCCCTGCCCCCTTCCCTCAGCTTCCCTCCTTCCAGCTCCCAGCAAGGGCCAGTTCGGTCTACTTTCCTAAACTGTATGCTCCTGAGGCAAGATCTAATTCTCATTCATTCCTAGTGCCTCGGCAATGTACATACAGTGGTGCTTAATCAGTTGTCGGAAAGAGGAAATGTATTTCCATCCACCTTCACCCACTATGAGCCCCAACCGTATCACGCTCTTGCCCGCCTCCTCATACACAGCCTGGAACCACCCCAGCCCCACCCTATGGAACACCAGATACCCTTCAGCTCCTCCCAAACACCTCTGGCACCTTTCACACCAGTGGGAGGACAGATGTTTTGATTTTCTGAATAAACAGATGGATTTGTTTATAGCTGCAGGATCCCCTTCAGGACCTGAGAACAAGTTTTAAGGCATCAAATCCATCAAGGAAGCACAGATCCAGCATTCTGGATAAGTGTCTTTGTCAAGGCTTCAGTTCCAATGCATGAAACAGTCAAATTTCTAGGGGGAACATCTGCCTGAGGCTTACTCCCATGCATAACCACAGGAACAGATACATCTGAACTCCTAAATGTAGGTATGGGTGCAAGGGGGTGGTGTCCACACAGTAAAATTTGCCTTGTGAGCCAGCCCGCCAACCTTCTCATAAGAAAGAAGTTGGATTCCTCAGCAAAGGCAGTCCACCCTAAGGATCTCCATGGTACGGGGGCCAAGGGAAGGAGGGTTGTGTTACAAATAAAGCCACTCTTCTGCCCCAAATCAAGATCTGTCCTAGAAAATGGTCAGGGTGGAGCAGGCAAAGAGCTGACTCATTGGAAAAGACCCTGATGCTGGAAAAGATTGAGGGCAGGAGAAGCTGGAGACAGAGAATAAGCTGGTTGGATGGCATCACTAACTCGATGGACTTGAGTTTGAGTGAACTCCAGGAGATAGTGAAGGACAGGGAAGCCTGGCATGCTGCAGTTCCTGGGGTTGAAAAGAGTCAAACACAACTAAGCGACTGAACAACAACAACTTTGCCAGGTAGTAATTTAGGGATTCATGCTGGCAACTGCTCTGCCATCCTCAACACCTGGCATTAAGCTCATTCTGTCATCTTCATCACTGTTCCAACCACAGAAGCGGGGAAGCTACATGGCTTGGAGGCTTCCTGGGGCTCGTTCTCTTGTACCACCAAGTGATACGTGTTGATGGAAGAACTCAGTCTCATGGCCACACCTAACTGCAAGGGCTGGGGAATGTCTGACAGGACACACTGCAATTTATTCCAGCTCCCCCACTTCCTCCTGACTCCCAACCCTGAGCTGAGGGCACAGTTATCATTGTACTTCTGAAATAGCCGGGCCACATGGGAGCCGTGAGAATTCCTTCTGCTGAGATCAGAGGCAAGTGGACCAGCTTTTTTGTTTTCTTTGTGGACTTGTTCTGTGGCTCCCTGGAAACCAGGAACAGGAAACTAGAGTCTTTTACTTTAAGTCTGGAGAAAGCTTTCTGAAATTGCACATAATAGATCTTTTTCCCTCTGGGCCCTACCTAATGTCCACTAACCCCTCCAATATCAAAATGTTGAAAGATACTGTAACAGTTCATTTTATGTGTCAACTTGGTTGGATCATGGTGCCCAGATATGGGCTCAAATATTAGGGTATTTTGATGAGATTAACATTTAAATTGGTAGACTTTGAGTACAGCAGATTGTCCTTCATTTATGGGTGGGCCTCATCCAATCAGCTGAAGGCCAGAATAGAACAAAACACCAACTTCCCCTAAGCAAGATGGAACTCTGCCAGCAGATGGCCTTCAGACTTGAACTACAACATTAGCTGTTTCCTGGGTCTTCAACTTTTAGATTTAAACTATAGATTTTGGACTTGCCAGCCTCTACAATCTTGTGAGACAATCCCTTAAAATAAAGAAATAAATACACGCACACAATTGGTTCTGTTTTCCCTAGAGACTCCTGAATAATAAGACACTGATTAGTTAAGACTACAGAAACTTAAGCTGTCCTGGGGGCGGGGAGGGGGGCGGCGGTGGGGAGGTCCAGTGATTAAGAATCTGCCTGCCAAGGCACAGGCCAGGGATCAATCCCTGGTCCAGGAAGATCCCACATGCTGCAGAACAGCTAAGCCCATGCACCCAGCTACTGAGCCAGCGTGTGCTGCAACTGCACCACTGAAGCCCGCATGCCTCGAGCCCACGCTCTGCCTCAAGAAAAGCCACTGCAATGAGAAGCCCCTGCCACCGGAGAGTAGCCCCAACACGCTGCAACGGGACCAAGCCCACAGACAGCAATGAAGACTCAGTGTAGCTCTAAATAAATAAGTACATCTTTCAAGAAACAGACTACAGCAACTTAATGTTACAGAGGTCCAACCTTTCTTATAAACTGGAATTTAATATTGAAGCCGAGATTTGTGGTTGATAGCAGACTCTGGAACCAGAGAGCCCACATTTGAAACAAGTTCTGCTACCTACTAACTGTGGTCACAGGTCAGTTTCTCAACCCACATTTGTCTTAGTTTCTCATCATGAAGTGAGAGTATTAATAGCACCTATCTCTTTGGGTTGTTAGGAGGATTAAATAACACTAAAATTTATAAAGCTCTGAGAACAGTGCTTGATGCATATTAATGCCACGTATTTGTTAAAGTAGAATTGGAGTTTTTAAAATTCCACTCCATTGCTTTGTTGGTCACCTCCCTGCACTGGCCTAGATGAATGACCAAGGGCATCGGGGGAATGTGGTAGAGCTAGGGCAAGCCCACCAGAGCCGGACAGAGAAGACCGAACAGGTGAACCACAGCAGTCAGAGTAAGATGGCCTTGTAGATATAACTTACATCTGTGACTTGGATGAGTCAGCTCTACGCCAGAGAACCTGGGTCACTCCCTCCCTTTGGAGCGTCTGCTACCCCTCCAGCCCAGGCCACAGGTGGAGGGGAAAAGGAAAAAGACATTCAGCACAGGTCGGACAGGGAGGGATGTTTAAGTCAGTGTCCTGGTAGAAAGCAGATGGCACACGCGGAAGAGATTTTTTGAGAAACTCTTGAATGAAAAATTAATAATATTTTACAGAGGTGCAAGTAAGAACATGCAGTAGCAGGAAGCCATTACCATCCCTCAAACAGAGGGATGGCAAGGAAATGGTCTTTCCTGAGGTCAGTCAGGAGATGGAACCGGGGCCACCAGGCAGGAGCCAGAGTCTCAGAGGAACACCGCAGTTGCCACACCAGGCTGTGTTCAAGACCTGTGGCCACGTGACAAACTATTCCAAAACCTACTGACTTCAACTAACATCGTCTCTCATCTCATGGTTGCTGTGGGCCAGGAGTCCAGGACAGCTGAGTTGGTCTTCTTCTCAGCATCTCTCACAAGGCTGACAGGGAAGGCACTGTCGAGGCTGCAGTCACTTCAAGCCTCGGCTGCAGGAGGATCCACCCCAAAGCTCAGTCACGTGGTCATTGGCAAGGTTCAGTTCCTCGTATATAGTTGGACTGAGGGGCCTTACTCCTCCCTGACTGAGGCTAAAGCTGCCGCATGGACATCCCCACTAAGCAGCTCACATCACAGCCACTGATTTCACCAGAGCAAGCAAGCTGAGAAGATCCAGAGAGAGAGTGCGGGTATATAAACAGGACAAGAGTCACAGCCTGTTAAAACCTAATCCCAGAAGTGATAGTCCATTCACTTTTGTCACTTTCTGGTTGTTAGAAGTGAATCACTAGGCCCACCCAGTTCGTGCTCAAGCAGAGAGAATTACACAAGGGCATGAGTACTGGAAAGTTGGGGCCACTGGGGAGCATCTTATAAGTATAAGCAGGGAGGGAGCAGAACAAATCCCTTGACCTCTCTCTTCCCATCAATGTCTCTCATTGGCCAAACAAAGCTAGAAGCTAGATGGTAAGGGAGCCCAGGCAATACACGCCACTAAGTTCATCTTTCCAGACAAAGCAGAGATGGACAGAGAATAGATCTGAGGCAGGGAGAGGAGGGAAGGATGATGGACAGGGAATAACCAGGACATGAGAAAAGGCAGACTGGTGCACTGACGGCCACAAGGAAGTCGGATGGAAGACAAGGCATCACAGAGGACAGACCCCACCCAGACACATGAGCCGTGTCTCTTGTCTTTACCATTCGTATCCAAATCTTTCCCGAGTGCCATAAAGTGGGGTAACAGTGAACCTGGGCTCTCATACAAAATAATGAAAGTTTTCTGTAGAACAAATACGCCATCTCACTTCCATTCACTCCCGCTTATGTCAGTGCCTGCCACTTTAATTCCTGAGGCTAGGAGGAGGACTGGGAGAGGAAAAAGGCTGAGCGGTGACATTTGCAGAGACCCTGCTCTGTGACAGCTCTAGTGTTGTTGCCAAAATTCTGATTTCCTCTTAGAAAAAACATGTGCAAATATTATAGTTTGCTTCTGTTGGCTTTTTTAATGTGCTCATTGAGCTTGTTTCAGATCTAGAGGCAAAGCTTCTCCGGTAGTGTACACATGGACACACATACACCCCAGGGCACTGATGCAGTCAACGTTTCCCTCTCCATCAGCCCTCCGTCCCAGTTAAGACCACCACCGCTGTCAAGGCTCCCAGACCTGGACCCTCAGGCAGGCACGTAGTTATCAAGTCCTATCTCTGCATTAATTCAGTGCATCCTTCTTCACCTACTGCCCACCATTAGGTGCCAGATAAATGTTAAATATCAAATCACACAAGGAGTTAGTTGGAGAGCCCTTACTTGAACCCCCATTCCCACCATCTACGTCTGGAGATCAGCTGCCTGTGTGTGACAGTCCTCTTAGCTGGAGGCAAGTTCAGTTCAGTCGCTCAGTCGTGTCTGACTCTTTGCGACCCCATGAATCGCAGCACGCCAGACCTCCCTGTCCATCACCATCTCCCAGAGTTCACTCAGACTCACGTCCATCAAGTTAGTGATGCCATCAAGCCATCTCATCCTCTGTCGTCCCCTTTTCCTCCTGCTCCCAACCCCTCCCAGCATCAGAGTCTTTTCCAATGAGTCAACTCTTTGCATGAGGTGGCCAAAGTATGGAGTTTCAGCTTCAGCATTAATCCTTCCAAAGAACACCCAGGACTGATCTCCTTTAGAATGGACTGGTTGGATCTCCTTGCAGTCCAAGGGATTCTCAAGAGTCTCCAACACCACAGTTCAAAAGCATCAATTCTTCGGCGCTCAGCCTTCTTCACAGTCCAACTCTCACATCCATACATGACTACTGGAAAAACCATAGCCTTGACTAGACGGACCTTAGTTGGCAAAGTAATGTCTCTGCTTTTGAATATGCTGTCTAAGTTTGTCATAACTTTCCTTCCAAGGAGTAAGCGTCTTTTAATTTCATGGCTGCAATCACCATCTGCAGTGGTTTTGGAGCCTCCCAAAATAGAATCTGGCACTGTTTCCACTGTTTCCCCATCTATTTCCCGTGAAGTGATGGGACTGGATGCCATGATCTTCATTTTCTGAATGTTGAGCTTTAAGCCAACATTTTCACTCTCCTCTTTCACTTTCATCAAGAGGCTTTTAGTTCCTCCTCACTTTCTGCCATAAGGGTGATGTCATCTGCATATCTGAGGTGACTGATATTTCTCCCGGCAATCTCGATTCCAGCTTGTGCTTCTTCCAGCCCAGCGTTTCTCATGATGTACTCTGCATATAAGTTCAATAAGCAGGGTGAAATATACAGCCTTGACGTACTCCTTTTCCTATTTGGAACCAGTCTGTTGTTCCATGTCCAGTTCTAACTGTTGCTTCCTGACCGGAGGCAAAGGATGGATGGAATGGCCTGAAAAGTCTCCCTCCTCGCACCTATCATGTCCCACTCCATTCGTTTTCTCTTTCTTTATCCCCTGAAGAAATTAATGCCCTGAGCCCAAGCAGACAAATCACCCTCACATCAAAAGCTCCCTGACATTCCCTTTTCCCCCTGATCTTCAGAATGGCTGTGAGGAGGAGAAACCTTCGAGGCTTCTGGGGCTGCTGAGAGGTAAGACCAACCTGATGTAGAACACAGACTGACATCCAGTACCCTGTTCTTCAGGCTTCCCTGGTGGCTCAGACAATAAAGAATCCGCCTGTGATGCAGGAAACCTAGATTTGATCCCTGGATTGGGAAGATCCCATGGAGAAGGAAATGGTAACCCACTCCAGTATTTTACCTGGAAAATCCCATGAGCAGAGGAACCTGACAGGCTACAGTCCATGGGGTTACAAAGAGTTGGATATGACTGAGCAACTAAGCACACACACGTCTCCATCCATCAGCCCCTCGACACTCCAGTTCTCCTTGGCCTTGATTGATTAAGCCTTAGCACCAGCCTAAGCCCTAGCACAAGACTTGGCCTTGATTGATTAAGCTCTTAGCACCAGTGTGAACCAAACCTACCCAGAAAGATGAGCCCTCTACAAGGTTTGAGAATTCCACACATCCCCATAGAAATGTATTGTCTACAAATGCTTAGCCATATGTCACTTCATTTAATCTCCATTACCGTCCTGCATATAGGAGTCATGTAACTCCTTGATGACAAACGAAAATCTTGCTGTTTTCAGTGTCTGATAGTAGTATACTGTCCTGTGTATGTGACGGAAGTGAAAGTGTTAGTTGCTCACTCATGTCCAAGTCTTTGCTACCCCATGGACTGTAGCCCGCCAGGTTCCTCTGTCCATGGAATTCTCCAGGCAAGAATACTGGAATGGGTTGCCATTTCCTTCTCCAAGGGATCTCCCTGACCCAGAGATCAAAACCCCATCTCTTGTGTTTCCTGCATTGCAAGCAAATTCTTACTGTCTGAACCCTATATGTGACAAAACCAGAACTCAAGATTTAGGCCTTTTAAATCCCAGCTTAGGGAAGGGAGAAATCTCAGCTCCAAAAGAGAAGCTTCTTCAGAATTATCTGGATACCTGGATTGTTCACACCATGGATCAGCTCTCCATTTGAGGGGAGAAACTAGTCCCAATTTCAGTAAACGTGGGGAGCCTCAGAAACAGGGCGTCCCACTGATTAGGCCTGAAGATGGGGGTTGATAGGGGCCCAGATGAAGCAGGGAGGGCCTCCTGAGGGAAGATAACTTCAAGAACTGAGGACTTCTTCAGAGAAGGCACATAAGCCTGCAAATCTATCTCCTCAAGAGCAAAAAGGAACCATGAACTTAGCGCCCAAGTGTCCTGGGGGTGGCCTCCCATGGGAGAAGCTCACTCAGTCTGGGGAAGTCTTCAAGCTGTGCTCTGAGTCCTCCATGAATGGAGGAGGCAGGCGGGATTTCAGAGCCCCAGGATTCCCCCTGGAGAGACACCAGGACTCCAGTTCCACTAGTACCCTCAGCAGACACTTTCCAGAATTGCCCCAAACTGGCTCTGCCTCCCATCCCTGCCTTTCCAGAGGTGTAACCCCAGGGAGCGAGTGGGATGGAGAAGGAGGGAGGGAGGAAAGAGATGGCTGGAAGTCAAGAGGGAGAGGATCTCCTTGTAAGGATGCCAGGCAAGAGCCTTGTTGACTTAGCAGATGACACTCTGGGGAAGTGGGGGTGGAGGGTACGGATGTCACACCCCTCTGAGCTTGATTCCCATTGGCTCTCGAGATCCTTAAAAGGGTCCTGCAGTCTCAGCAGCGGCATTCTCGGACCCTCAGAAGATTCTGTGGTTACAGTCTCTCCTCAACCCAAGGCATGAGACACATGACTCTCCTCCTCCTGACAGCTCTGGTCGGGACCCTGGTCTCTGCCCGTGAGTATGGCCCTTCCCTTGCCCCCTACCTGAGCCCTCGCTGTGTAGGGCCGCCCTCACTCCTGTCTTCCCGCCTCTTTCTCTCCCCGTGCTGTCCCATCTGCTGGCCTCTGCAAGTGACTCCTGCCCCCTGCTCTTCACATGCAGCCTCTTCACCCCCCTGATTAGGGAGCCAGGAACCGCCCGGCCCTGCCTGCTCACCTGGCCCATCACCTCACATGCCTTCCTCCACCCACTCTGCTCCGCCACCCTGGCCTTCTTGCAAGGCCTCTGAGCCACTGCATATGCCTGGGCAGGTTGTCCCCTGCACAGGAGTGCTGGGCTGGGGGTGGTGGGGACTGAAATCTGGCCCACATTCCACTCGCCCAGCAGTGCGCCCTATTCTCGGTCATGCCTCCCAGGATGCCTTTTCCAACCCCACAAGTATTGTTCAGGCCAGGACGACCCTGCCATTCCTTGAACATCAGGACCTGCTTTCTTGCTCTTCCGTCTGCCTGGAATGCTTCTCCCCTTATCCCTTCCTCTAGCTGACTCAGTATCAACCGGCCAAAGCTTTTGTTATCTATCAAATCTCAGTTGAGGTATCAGTTCCGCAAAGGTGTCTTCCATGAACATGGAGAATAAATTAGACCCCATTTGCCCTTATTGCCCCCTGCTGTACCTGCCCTTCTAGCATGATCACCCTAGGGATTAAGTAATTACATAATAGACTGCACTCTGTCAGGCAAGGTCTGTCTTCTTTAGCACTGAACCCCCTTCAATTAGCAGAGAGCTTTGCATAAATATGTTGAAAGACTAAAGGAATGGGGGATCCAACCTCAGAAATCACCAGGCCATGCACTGTCCCTCTCCACTACAGAGGAGCCTGAGTCCCTCCAACCTTGGCCAGCTCCCCAGCAGGGATCTCAGGGAAACTCATAGGCCAGGAGTAAGTCAGAGGGCAATTTTTTGTTGTTCCTGTTGTTAAATTTTGATAAAGCTTTACAGAAAAAAAAATTCATCAGAATTTTAAAAAATAAAACAATATTTTAAAGTAAAACAATAATGTAAAATAATACTAATAATTATAAAAATAATATAATAGTACATATTTTGTTTATCTTAAAGAAATTGTATTGTTTACAGTTATTTAGCAGCCTATTACATTCAGCTAAATGATGGAATGCTTGACCCACAGGACTAATTTTAAGTCTAGTCTTTTTTTTTCTTGGTTTTTCAGTTCTACTAATTAGCAAATTCGATTTCAAAATAACAAATTATCAGGAATAACTACATGACCCTGCTGGATCGTTCTTGAAAATTATGTAAAAAATAGCCTCAGAAATGATGGACAGGTTGAGGAGTACAGAGCCTGATTCAAGAAACTGCGGAAGTTAATCGTCAGAAAGAACACCTGGGTAGACCTAGTGATCGGACAGAAGGCTGCGCTCAACCTGCCTCTCGTGTCCACAGGCATCCTGAGAGCTGATTGGGAATGGACAGAGGGTGACTCTAGGGGCAGGTTCAGTCCTCACTGTCATCTCTTTCCTCCGTTACAGAAAATGCTTCCTCTGCTCTTACCAAGGAACCCTTCATCAGTGAGTCCTTCTCTCCCTCGGGTCCCTGCCCGGGGGGAAGGTTAGGAGTTGGGGATGTCGTTGGAAGCTGGGAGAGGAATCCACGGGGAGGGGAGAAGGGTCTTGCTCTTGGTGTTGATGGGAGGAGTGTGAATTGAGGTGGGACAGGGGTAAGGACAAAACTAAGGCTAAGGATAACTAGGCAAGGAAAAGATTTTTTGTGAAAAAAGTGAAAAAGAAGGTGAGGTTAAATAACAAGGGAAATATCCCCATGGTATTAACATCTTCACCCACAAACACCTCCCCTCACTGCCAGCTGCTTAGAGAGGTGCCTTCTAATCAACCTCACTCATCTCCAGCCCCACGTTCCATTCTGCTCCTTCCTGTACCACCCACATCAGCTCAGTTGAACTTGTTTACATTCCCCACACCTGTCCCACCCATGCCCCCCACCCCACCACCCCACCCCCGCCAGCTCTTGCTGACTCATTTCCTACCCTCCAAGGAAGAACTGGTGCTTTGGAACTGTGGTGTTGGAGAAGACTGTTGAATTTTTTTTAAATATTTCTTTATTTTATTGTTTGGCTGCATTGGTCTTATTTGCAGCATATGGGATCATTTCATTGCATCACGTGGGCTTAGTTGACCCTCGGCTTGTGAGACTTAGTTCCCCAACCAGGGATTGAAGCCATATCCCCTGCATTGCAAGATGAATTCTTAATCACTGGATCACCAGGGAAGTTTCCTCAACATATAGATTTGAGAGGGGCACAAACATTCAGTCCATAACAGGTACATAGTGTGTAGAAATTGTATCTCCCTTAACAGGACAGGATTCATGCCATACCATTTCTGTATTCTGGCAGCCAGCACACATCAGGTATCCTGACTGCCCATTCCAAAGGGAAAAAACACTTTTGATTTTGTTAAAATGAACAAATTGGTGTATTTGTACCTAAGCTGATGAGGGGACCACAGCTCCAACAGAATCTGCTTCACCCCAAATACAGCCCCAGCAACCCAGAAGATTTCGACAGCACCTCCCAGCTCAGGATTCAACCCACTGCGTAAGTATCCCCAGAGGACTCTCCAGTAGCGTGCTTGCATGACACCTCCACGCAGAGACAAGTCCAGGAAGAAGCAGCCTTATGCATCCACCTGAACACAAAGACACAAACGGAGCTCACCCTGCACCCACCCACAGGCAGTTTCTACAGTAGGCGATGGTGCTGCCTGCACCACACGTGGTTTCTACCCTGGCCCACCCACCCTCCCATGAAAGAGAAGCTCAGTCCCTAGGCAAAACCTCTCCACTTTAGGAATTTGTCCAAGGATAATGTCTGGTCGAGGACAGGATTGGGGAAAGGGGGGGGAGTCCTCTTTAAATGATGTGATCTTTCTGCTGTTGTGATTCTTCTGCTCCAAAATTAGAACTCGGGTTAGATAAAGGTCTCTCAGCAGCCCAGGGAGTAAGAAGAAAAATACAAGAAAAAATTGAAGAAGGAAAGAAAATCTTCGAAGGTGAGTGCATACCAACTCAAAAGTCTTGTGAAACTGAGAAGACTCACCACTTGCCAGGGGTGGGAGGTGGACTGGATATTGTCACCTGCCCCCAAAACCTGAGTCCTGGGAATGTCACCACGCCTCCGCACTGAAGCTGCCCCCATGCTAGGCCTTCACATGCCTCCAGCCTCTCACCCACATTCAAACCGCCTGATATCAGCTTCCCCCTGGGGTCTGACTGCCAGACTTCCCACTGCACTGCCTCCTACTCTTCCTCTTGCTCCTGCCCAGGTCGGGGCGGGGTCAGGGATGGGCAGGTCCTTCGGCCTCTGCTGTCCCTAACCTCCACCCCAGATTCCTGGGTAAGGCCCTCCAAGGGCTCAGCGAGGCTAGGAAGCAGGAGATGGAGTGGAGGAGGGTGGAGAGGGTGGAGCTGGTGCCCAGGACCCCTCAAACCTCATTCTCATCTCCACTTTCTTCTAGAGGGGACTGAACTGGCACAAAGCCTAAGGAAAAAATTCATTCCAGTAACATTGTTTCCTCGTTTTTTGAGAAGCTGAAGAAATTGAGTCTCTGGACTTAACACCTTAAACATACTTGTAGCCCATAGCAATTAAAGTGAGAGCATCCAACTTGCCCTTGCCAGTGCTCTGTGGGGTGGGCCCTAGGGCAGAGGCGGAGCAAAGCCCGACGTGACCCAAGCTCCCAGTCTGTCTCTGCCTGCCTTGGGGACACAGCCTGTGATGAGCCCCTTCATCCCCCCTGAGCCAGAGTTACACGCACTGGGCCTCATGCGAGCGCAAACACCACTCCAGTTCTGGTCTGCCTCCTCGCTCTTCACTCATGGCTCCCAGTGACATCTGACCATTTCTAAAACCTCAGCCAGCCTCCAGAGAAGCAGGATTTATCATCCTGAAAAATAATATGTTCTGGCACTGTTATCAAAAAACGCATCTCCCCTGCCGTACATTCGTACTTTGTACACTGGACCAATGGCCAGTTAGATCAGACCAGTTAAATAATGAGCTGCTGCAGCAAAGGCTTGAGCAAAAAGGCCAACTGAATCCATCACGATTACCCACATGCTCATCCTGTGTCTCCTCCTTCCCTGCATCGCAGTCCAAGGCTGCCCGTCACAGACGGACAGGAAAAGACATGCATGACTGCAGAAGGAGAACCATCAGCTCTCCTCCCGCCTGCGCTCTCCCAAAGCCCAATCCATAGCACGTCTGGGATCTAACACCCCCAGAGCCGCTGATTCTAGACTAACCTTCTCCCCCACCATCAGGTTCCCTCCCCTTCTATCCTGGGCATGAGGGGCATTCAACCCAGACCTTGTTGCTTTTGATTTTGTCTTGTTTGGGGTTTCTGCCACGTTGAGTCTTCATTGCTATGTGTTGGCTCTCTCTAGTTGCAGTGAGCAGGGGCTACTCTCTAGCTGCAGTGCTCAGGCTTAGCTGCTCTGAGGCATGTGGGATCTTCCTGGACCAGGGGTCAAACTCGTGTTCCCTGCATTGGCAGACAGATTCTTATCCACTGTACCATCAGGGACATTCTAGACCCTGTTTTCAGTGAATCAAGCAATATATTCTCCTATTCAGCCCTCCTACCTCCACCGCAGATCCTCCTTTTCCAAGAACACTGCCAAGGAAACAGAGGGGGACACTCAGGAACAGGCACCCTTGGAGCACCCACTATGATCAACACTGGGTGCCCAAGGCACGTCACACTCGAGTAGCCTACGCCTTGTACCTGGGTTAAACTGTTCCCCCAAAAGACCTGTTGAAGTCCTAATCCCTGGCCCCTCAGAAAGTGACCTTATTTGGAAACTGGATCCTTGCAGATGTAGTTAGTTAACCTCCTACTGGAGTAAGGTGAATCCCCAAACCAAAATGACCATTGTCCTTATAAGAAGGGAGGAATTTGGACACGGAGACACACAGAGGAAAGACAACGTGAAGACACACGGGATAGACAGTCGAGTGGAGACAGGCAGGGGCTGAGTGATGCCTCAGAAGACAAGGGAGGCCAGGACTCCCCAGCAGACCCCAGAAGCTCCAAGAGGCCACAAGAAAGGAGTCTCCTGGGACTGCCCCGGTGGCCTGTGTTCCCAGTCCCTGGTCAGGGAACTAAGATCCCCTAAGCCACGCGCCCGAAAAAGAAAAAAGAAGAAAGGAGTCGCCTGTACAGGTTTTGGAGGGAACATGGCCCTGATAACACCTTGATTTCAGACTTTTAGCTTCCAGAACTGTGAGACAATAAATTTATGTTGTTTTAAGTCATCCAGTTTATGGTATTTTATTATGGCCACCCTAAGAAACTAACACGCAACACCATTCTCGGATTCATCCACCATCAGGCTCCTCACCTTCTACCCAAACTTTCAGATCCTATGACCACCATCACCTATTTCTCCCACCTCCCAGCCCCTGGTAACCACAGTCTACTTTGCTTTATGCAGTTTCGTTTTAGATTCCCCATCTGAGATCACACTGAATTTGCCTTTCTCTGTCAGATTGATTTCATAGCATAATGCCCTCAAAATCTATCCAAGCTGATGCAAACGGCAGTATTTCCTTTTTTTCTCATGGCTGAATAATATTCATATAATATAATATAATTATAATATCCATATAATAAATAATGGGGTTTCCCACGTGGCTCAGTGGTAAAGAATCCTCCTGCCAAGCAGGGGATGCGGATTCAATTCCTGGGTCAGGAAAGTCCCCTGAGGAAGGAAATGGCAACCCACTCCAGTATTCTTGTCTGGGAAACTCCATGGACAGAAGAGCCTGGCAGGCTACAGTCCATGGGATCACAAAGAGTTGGACGTGATTTAGAGATTAACAGCAGAACAGCATAATAAGTAATATTTATATAACACATACTTATATATATGTCCTGAATTTTCAACACACAGATTTTTCACCTCCTAGGTTAAATTTATCCTTAAGTATCTTATTCTGTTTGATTCTATTGTATATGGGATTGTTTTAATTTCTCTTTCTTGCAATTTGTTCTGAAAGAAGTTTTTAATTGAAGCTTTTAAAACCCCTTCACATATGTTAAAGCTGGCATCTAGAATGTTTTATTCAGAGCTTAAATAATTGCAAAAAATATATATTAACATCAACATGTAATCTAATGATTCACTCCCTTACTGCCGTCAAATCTTTGTTCAAATGTCTGTTTTTCAGAGAGGCCTTTCCTGGCTGGCGTGTCTAAAATTGCAACTTGCCCCCCACATAATCCTTACTTTATTTTTATCTTTATCTTTTTTTTTTTCAGGTTTTTGAGGTGTAGTTAAGATATAAAAAATTGCACATATTTCATATATACATTTTGGTAAGTTTGGATGTAGACACGGACCCATGATACCACTACTATAATCAATATAATTAACATATCCATCACCTCCAAAAGATTTCCTGTGTCTCCTTGCTGTCGGTATGTGTGTTAAGGATACTTGGCATCTTAGCATGAGATCTACCCTCTTAACAAGTTTTTAAGTGCACGACACCATGTTGTTAACTATTGGCATTAGTTTGTACAGCAGATCTCTCAAATTCATCCTCTAGCATTTCTCACTACCTACCATACTGTATAATTTACTTATTTGTCTATTTCCTTCACTGGAACTAAAGCATCCCGAGGGCAGGGATTTCTGTTATTTTCACTGTTATATCCACAGGGCCTAAAACAATGCCTAGAATGTTCAGGCATTCGATAAATGTTATTTGAATGTTGAATGAATTCACCACTCCTGCCCACCTCTCCATTCTTATCCTGTGAAGTCAATGTCTCCATCCTGTTGTTTTACGCTGGTCTGAGTCTATCAATGGTGCATGCTGTGGCTGGACGAGCCTTGCTGTCCTTCAGCAATAATTGTCTGGAAACCTTGAGTGGGGGATGTATTATCTTCAGAACTGAAAACTGCATGCCCCAGCTGGGACCACACAACATGTTCATGGCAGCAGGGTGGAAAACTCAGGCCTAAGGTTTTGCTTTTATTGAAATTGAGGAGTAGGCCTAGGGTTTAAGGGCTCACTCTTTGTTGGTGAATTTACACTGTAAGGGCAGGAATTTAAAGTATGGGAAGAAAGGGCTTTCCTGGTGGCTCAGTGGTGAAGAGTCTGCCTGCCATCCCTGATCCTGGAAGATCCCACAGGCTGTGGATCAACTGGACCCATGCACCATACTACTGAGCCTGTGCTCTAGAGCCCAGGAGCCTCAACTACTGGGGCCTGAGGGCCCTAGAGCCCTCGCTGCACAGCAAGAGAAGCCGCTGCAATGAGAAGCCCGTGCGCAGCCAGAGAGCAGGCCCTGCCCCCGCCGCAACTAAAGAAAAGCCTGCACAGCCACAAAGACCCAGCGCAGTCAAAATAAATTTAAAAGATTTTTTAATTAAAAAAATTAAGTATGGGTAAAGAAGAAGCAATGACCCTAAAGGCCATTTATCAAAACCAGCCAAGATCGCTAAAATAAAGGAGCCATTGGTGGGGGGTGGAGAGGCAGCCTGGTTCTTCACCTAGTCTGTGGCTGGTAATTGTGTTTACTCAAAATAGTCATCTTTTCTTTTTTTTCAAGATAGCCATCTTTGAAGTGGATGCCTCTCTCAAGAGGATGTCCTGACAATCAAGGAGTAAGTAAGGCACTTGCGTTACTGAACTGGGAATCAGATTCCTTTGCCCAGCGTGCAGCAGGCCAAATGCTGAGACACCAAGAGGTCTGCAGCATAGAAAGGGTTCATTCACAAGACAGCCAAGTGAGGAGAGCAGATCTCAAATCTGCCTCTCTGAAGGCAGGGGGCGTGAAATATTTAGAGAAGCAGGGTTGTCTGAGGTGTGGGCAAAAGTATTAGGAGGTAGGAAAAAGATGAGGTAATGTGTGTTTTGTGCAGGCATGTCTGAGTTACATGCTTCTTCATGGAATGCATGTTCAGAACATAGCTATGTTAGCATGATCTGAGGATGGAGTTTCGTCAAAAGGTTATTCATTGGACACTTACGTGGACCTAGTTTGAGGGTCAGGGTCCCCATGACCTGGGTTCCCCTTAGCCAGCTCAAACTGGACAAGAGCTGACTCCCAGTTCCTGAAAAACAACTTAAGCAATCATTACTATAGCAACCCATCTGTCATAGGTATTATCTATAGGAGGAAGAAAGGAGCCTTCTGATGTATTATCTAAGCTACATGAAGCTAGGAGGGTACGCAATTTTCAAAATAATTAAATCAAACTTAGTCAGTGAAGACAGGTTATAGGACATTACTGATTAAACAAGTTTAAGGGATCTTATCTGATGACCGCCTTTAGTTTCACTTGCATTACAAAAAAAGAGAACACTGTCAGGACTAATGTTACACCTCTCTATTCTCAGAACGTGTTTTTTGCCTGTGTACTACCTCTTCACCAGACGGGTGAAGATGCAGGTTTTTGTGAAAGTCATTCAGTATCCCTAATATGCAACAGGTAACAGATGCTTCTTTCCGTATATTAAAAGAAGGGGATTCCTGCGGTTCAGGCTCTTACCTGCACACAACACCTCTCCATTCCCCACTGAACAGTACCCACCCAGGCTCCTGTGATTCCTGCCATCCAGCACCCCAACACAACCCAGATCCTCCCCCCTCAAAAGAGGGCAGACCAACCATCTCTCATCCAAACATCGGTGCCCTTTTAGGCACAGAAATCATGGCAAAGCCTAATGAAGGGGAGCAGCTTCCCCAGACAGTTTCAGAAGAAACCCCAGCTGGGATAAAATCTTTTTCAACCCTGAAGACAATGGCAGTAGCAGTCCAAAAGACCTAAACAAGACTTTAATCTGCCTTCCCTCTCCACAGGTCCCACATCTGTGGATTCAATTTGAGGCAGGAAGTAGATGGGGCCCTTCCCCAGGTAAATGATTGGAGATCCATTCCATCCAGTGGATCGAAACTGCAAGACGAGAACAGCAGGTCAATTAAGGGAGGAGGCTGGGCCCTGCCCACACCACATGTTTCTGATTCTCAAAGTCAGGAGACCTCCCTGACCACGCATGTGCAGAAAGATTTCTGGAGGTCAAAGGGGAAGTGATGCCAAGGGGTGTTCTAACCACAGGCCTCTTCAGTAGAATCCGTCTAGGCTAAAAGATGCATGTGTACACATGGAAGGATCCTGAGATATACCAAATATGGACTGAGAACCAGGCGAATCAAAATGATTGGTCAAAGGAAAACCAGAAGAAATGCCCCGTATAAGTGATTCAAACTGCCACAAGGGCACAGCTCAGGGACTCTCCCTGAGTCTGCCCATGTGTCTATCCACATATACTATACTCTTTTTCTCACTTAATGAATACTTTACTTGCTTCACTACTTTCCATCTTTGTGGAAATTCTTTTCTGCAAAGTCAAAGGGCCAGGACCCTTGTCACTGACACTGGTCTTATGGTTAGGATCTGGTGTTTTCACCGCAGTGACCCGGCCTCAATCTCTGGCTGGTAACCCAAGCCACAGTCCAAGTTGCTGCAGGCCAAGGTTGCCCAAGATCATATCGACCACAAATTGAAAATATTCAGAAAAAAATTCCAGGAGGTTCCAAAAAGCAAAACTTGAATTTGCCCTGCCCTGGCAACTATTTATATAGCTTTTAATGTTAGATATATAATCATCTACATAGCATTTACATTGTATATACAGCTATTTACATAACATTTACATTGTATGAGATATTACTAGTAATCTAGAGATGATTTAAAGTATATGAGAAGGTTACATAGGTTATATGCAGATACTAGGCAATTTCATCCAAGAGGCTTGAGAATTCAAGTTGGTAGGGGTGAGGAGGGAGGCTGTCCTGGAACCAATCCCCTGAGGATACCTAGGGAGGGTTATATAAGAAAAAAGAAGCAGACCACTCCTCCTTGTGGTATGGATCTGTACACTTGAACATTACTTTGGATCGGGGCAGGATGCAGTACATATTAAAAAGCAGAGACATTACTTTGCCAACAAATGACCATCCAGTCAAAGCTACAGTTTTTCCAGTAGTCATATATGGATGTGAGATTTGGATCATAAAGAAAGCTGAGTGCCAAAGAATTGATGCTTTTGAACTGTGGCATTGAAGACTCCTGAGAGCCCCTTGGACTGCAAGGAGATCCAACCAGTCAGTCCTAAAGGAAATCAGTCCTGAATATTCATTGAAAGGACTGATGCTGAAACTGAAACTCCAATACTTTGGCCACCTGATGTGAAGAGCCAGCTCATTTGAAAAGACCCAGACACTGGGAAAGATTGAGGGCAGGAGAAAAAAGGGGTGACAGAGGATGAGATAGTTGGAAGGCATCACCGACTTGATGGACATGAGTTTGAGCAAGCTCTGGGAGCAGGTGATGGACACGGAAGCCTGGCATGCTGCAGTCCACGGGGTCGCAAAGAGTCAGACATGACTGAGTGACTGAACTGAACTGAACTGAAGGTTCAGTGCATACATAGACAGTCTGTGGGACAAACCACTCAAAGTAGATACAAACACATCTGTGTCCAAAAGGAAGGCTAAGCGTGACTTTCTACCTCCCTTCCCACCCTAGATTTCATGAAATGACCAAAAAATAATTATTTAATTAAAAATAGGCATCTTTCAGGTCTTCCCTGGTGGACCAGTGGCTAGAACTCTGCACTCTCAATGCAGGAGGCCCAAGTTCAGTTCTTGGTCAGGCAGCTAGATTCGTATACCACGACTAAGAGTTCACATGCCACAACTTAAAGAAAAGATCCCACATGAGTTGCAGTGAAAAAGGAAAAAAGAAGAATGAGTTTTTCTCTTTCCTTTTCCTGAGAAGAAAGAGAATAAAGACATCAGTGAGCAAACCTAAACACTCCTACTTTTTTCACTTTCACTGAAAGTCACTCAGTCGTGTCTGACTCTTTGCAACCCCATGGACCATCCAGTCCATGAAATTCTCCAGGCCCATACAGCCCATGGAATTCTCCAGGCCAGAATACTGGAGTGGGTAGCCTTTCCCTTCTCCAGGGGAACTTCCCAACCTAGGGATTGAACTGGGATCTCCTGCATTGCAAGCAGATTCTTTACCAACTGAGCTATCAGGGAAGCCCTTTTTACTTTAACTGCTCCTAACTCTATATGTCTATAACTAAGTTTGCTTTTCTGACCCCTAACTCTGCAGGAGTTCCACTTCACACCTGTTTTCCTTTGACTCTATGCTAAGTACCTCCTGTGTCCGGTGTTTACTCTTACAACACCCTTCCCCTTGTAGTTACATATCAGAGCCACCGAACTGCCAGGCTCAGTTACTGGGTTACTGGCACCAGCGCAAGACTGTCTTTGGGACAATGCAGCAGGAAGAAATCAAGATCCTAAGCACCTCCTCATCGACTCCTGACCACAAGCCTCATCTTGTAGAAGCCCCTAGGCGCCTCATGGGAAAGGGGGCACAGTTCTTTAGGCATGAGCCTACTGTGTGCCCCTCTCCACTGGCTGAGAATTGAAACTACCTTTCTATTTCCTCCAAACTCTGCCTCCATATTTTCATTCAGCTTCTGTGAGTAGAGGAAGTCAAGATTTTGGCCAACAACAATTTCCACCCTAAATTTCATGAAAATGACCACACACACACAAAATAATTTAATTAAAATAGGCTTATTTCAGGACTTCCCTGGTGGTCCAGTGGCTAAAACTCCACACTCTGAACACAAGAGGCCCGAGTTTGGTCCCTGGTCGGGGAACTAGATCTGCACACCACAGGTAAGTTTGCATGCTGCAACTAAAAACAGGAAAAGATCCCACATGCCGCATCTAAGACCTGACACAGTCACAGAAATAAAAATCAGTGTTTTCACACATAGACTTATTTCTGGGTGTTCCATTGTTTACCCGGTCTTATGGAAGTTTGATGTTCAGACATGAACATGGCAGCAGTGGTGGTGGGGGGACCCACTCAGTAACACAAATCCAAATGTAAGGAGCAACAGTAAAGATACATCTACCAACCTCTTATCTCTGAAGTCAGCTGAACTGATTACAACAAGAAAAATAAACGCAGAAGTGTAAATCCCACTGTGGATGAAAATAGAAAGTACTAATCCCAAATAACACTTTCTATGACAAACTTCTGCCAAGCCCAGTGAAACTGGAACCAAATTGAGGGTAGATGCTGACAGTGTCCCTTAAGGACAGATCACGGGCAAACCTGGCAGAGGACACCTTCTCTGAAGTGCATGATATACTCAGAGGAGCATAATCAAAGGCACTTTATTTATAAGTAGATCCACCATGTGTATAATAACTGCTCCTGAAAAAAAGAACTGAACGCCTAGAAAAGAAAAACATAATTGAAGACAGTGTCTCTTTAAAAATAAAGAAAACGTGAATCTTCCTGGAAGGAGGGGGAAACGGGGAGTTGTTGAAGGGTTACCGCTTTGCAAGATGAGAAGGTGCTGGAGATGGGCCACACAGCATGAATATACCTCACACCATTGGACTATACACTTAAAAATGATTTAGATGGTATCCATTGAAAAAAAATGCGCAACCTAAAACTGGAGAATTATGTTTTATTTAGTGTACTTGCTGAGTACTTAGGCCTGCAAGTCAGCCTCTCAGATAGCTCTGAGGGGCGGTTCCAAAGAGGTAAGGAATGAGCCAGGATACATAGGAATGTTTGCAAAAAAAAAAAAAAATAGAACAACAAAAAATTATTGTTAAGGACATCTTAAGTTAATGAATTTAGTACTTTTTTATGAATAGGAAGATGGAAGAGTCTAGACTCATTGAAATAATTTCTTTGATATGCATCTTAACTCTCTAGGACCAGTATCCTGTTCTTGCCCATCCAGAATCCACTCTGGGCACTCTGTTGGGGATAGCTGCAGGCTTGGTGGCACTGAAGGCTTGGTGGCAGGCACCTATTTGTCTGCATCCAGAGTTCCCTTGGGGCTCACTGTTGAGCCAAGGCTGCTGTAATGGCTGATGGTTTGATGGCCGCAGCATCCTTTGCTGATCTGGCAGGCGGCATTCTTTGTCCCCATGGTAAATTCAGTGGTACAGGTATTCTACCATAATTTAAAATTTAAATTAAAAACTCGGACTTCGCTGGTGGTCCAGTGGTTAAGAATCCACCTGCCAACGCAGGGTACACAGGTTGGATCCCTGGCTGGAGGAGATCCCGCATGCCTCATGGCAACCAAGCCCGGGCGCCACAGCTATCGGGCCTGCGATCTACAGCCTGTGCCCAGCAACAAGAGAAGCTACCTCAGTGAGAAGCCCACATACCTCGACTAGAGAGTAGCCCCTGCCCACTGCAACTAAAGAAAGACCACGCACAGCAACGAAGACCCAGCCAAAAATAAAATAATAAATAAACTTTAAAACTTGAAGTTATAGATTGAAAGGAAAAACTGATTCAAAATGATCAATGCTGAGACTGGCCTAGTAAAGTTCCTTATCTTCAAAAATAAAGAATCATTGGGCATTCAACATACCCACTGAGGTAAGAAAACAGAAATACACACAAACAAATACGGGCTTTCCTGGTGGCTCAGACGGTAAAGAAAGAAAACGAAAGTGGAGTCATGTCTGACTCTTTGCTACCCCATGGACTGTAGCCTACCAGGCTCCTCCCTCCATGGGATTCTCCAGGGAAGAGTACTGGAGTGGGTTGCCATTTCCTTCTCCAGGGGATCTTTCCGACCCAGAGATTGAACCCCAGTCTCCCGCATTCTAGGCAGACGCTTTAACCTCTAAGCCACCAGGGAAGCCCAGGCAGGAAAGAATCTGCCTGCAATGTGGGAGACCTGGGTTTGACTCCTGGGTTGGGAAGATGCCCTGGAGAAGGAAATGGCAACCCACCCTAGTATTCTTGCCTGGAAAAATGAGGAGCCTGGCAGGCTACAGTCCATGTGGTCGCAAAAAGTTGGACATGACGGAGCAACTAACACTTTCACTTTTCACACACACACGGTTTCGTTCCAGATTTCAACAACAAAAGACAGTAGAGAAATCCCTACAAAGTCCTCCAGGTGAGATCCAAGCATTTTGTACTTCATCAAACCATTTTACCAGGCTAAAGGCAACAGACAAACATTCTAGCAAGAATTCAGGGGATTTCAATCCTATGAACGCTTTCCAAAAAAGCATCAGGTGATAAATTCTAGCCAACTGAGAGATTAAATGGAAAAAACTAGATAAAAGGATTAGTTGTGAGTGTTAAATCCACTGTAATGCAAGACGAGAGCTAAAACTGCTGCAGGAACCCACTCTAATATTCTTGCCTAGAGACTCTCATGGACAGAGGAGCCTGGTGGGCTACAGTCCATGGGGCCGCAAAGAGTTGGACATGACTTAGTGACTAAAACACAAAAATGTTAAAAACCATGAGAACGTAATGAAAGATCAGAATAGGAATGATAGAGATAGAAGAGAGAACAGAGTAAATATAGGTAGGCAGATATACAACTTCTATAGTTGGAGTATCAAAAATTATTTTAAGTCAAGGAATAAATATATAAAAGAAATTAGTAAGAAAATTAATAATAGTAGTATGATCCATGAAAATCAGTTGGTGAAGAGGAAGAGAGAAAGGAGAAAATCGTTGTTCTGTCTCTAAGTTGTGTCTGACTCTGCAACGCCATGGACTGCAGGACGCCACACTCCCCTGTGCTTCACTATCTCCCCAAGTTTGCTCAGATTCACATTCAATGAGTCAGTGATATAACATCTCCTAACCTGGGGGGCTCATCTCCTAGTGTCATATCTTTTTGCCTTTTCATACAGTTCATGGAGTTCTCACGGCAAGAATACTGGAGTGGTTTGCCATTCCCTCCTCCAGTGGACACGTTTTGTCGGAACCCTTCACTATGACCCGTCCATCTTGAGTGGCCC
Organism: Ovis aries; assembly: GCF_016772045.2. Taxonomy (NCBI): domain Eukaryota; kingdom Metazoa; phylum Chordata; class Mammalia; order Artiodactyla; family Bovidae; genus Ovis; species Ovis aries. The sequence continues at coordinate 131,949,560 of NC_056056.1, forward strand.
TGCACAGCATGGCTCATAGCTTCACTGAGTCACACAAGCCTCTGCACCACAACAAGGCTGTGACCCATGAAGGGGTTTTTAAAATTGATGTTTAGTTAATTTACAATATTGTATTAGTTTCAGGTGTACAGCAAAGTGATTCAATTATACATATATATTAAGATTTTTCTCCATTATCGGTTATCACAGATACTGAATATAATTCCCTGTGCCATACAATAAATTCTTAGTGCTTATCTATTTTATGTATAGTGTATATCTGTTAATCCCATACTCCTCATTTATCCCTTCCCTCCTCCCCTTTTTCCCTTGGTAACCATAAGTTTGTTTTCTATGTCTGTGAGTCTGTTTCTGTTTTGTATATGGATTCATTAGTATTATTTTTTTGGATTCCACATAAAAGTGATATCATATACAGTAAGTCTGTATATGCAACCCTACATGCAAACAGGTTCTGTTCCAATTTGTTCATAAGTCCAATAAAGTTAGCCTAGGTGCTCAACTAACACAATTGGCTATATACTACTGTACTGCAATAGGTTTATAATACTTCTCACACAAATAATAAAAAACAAACACAAAAAGCATTTTTAATCTTACAGTACAGTACCTTGAAAAGTACAGTAGTACAGTACGGTAGCTGCCATACAGAGACTGGCATCAACTGAGCAGGAAAGAAGAGTTTCTGATTGAAGGAGGGAGAGAAGGTGGGAGATGGCAGAGTGGAATAATCATCAGCCATCGGGGACAGAGGGCAATCTGCAATTTACCTCACGCCTTACGTGATTAGGCGTGTGATGCACATTCTAACCTTTGAAAGCTTGCAATTTGAAGGTTCATACGTACTTACTGTACCACTTCTTCTCTGACTTACTTGGTATGATATTCTCTAGATCCATCTATGTTGCTGCTATTTTATTCTTTTTATGAGTGACTAATATTCCATTCTATATACATATAAACCAGAAAGTATACCATCTGAATGATTGCTAGTAGAGGGAGTCAACTCTAAATAATAAAGCACTGAGCATATTATTTGAAGTTATGGTTATAAAGATAATCAAAAGGACAATAAACAAACTATAAATTTTTTCTATTACCAGAAGAGATACACATAAAAGAGGAAGAAGAAGCACGAATAATATAGCAAAACATGACAATAAAAAATTGTTAAAACAAGAGGACAGTATTAAAGATAAAACTAGTATCTAACACACCTTTCATACGAATAAATAAAATAACACAAATTCATAGACTGAAAGCAAAAGATTCTCAGCTTGGATCACAAAGCAAAACCAAGCTATAAATGATGGGTCAACAGAGATATCAATAACAAAGTAATTGCTTCATATTGTCTTTCTTCCAACTTGCACTCCTGCCTTCCTTCCCAGTAATTCAGCACAGAAGTCTATAGGTAGAGCCCAGCAAGATAGACACCTGCATGGGCAGGGGATGGGGGATTGCTGGGAAACTGAGCAAGACTCTGGAAGTGGAGTGAGATGAGCGTGGCTGCCCAAGGGACAAGAGTGGAGGAGGAAGTAGTGGCCCAGTATGGGGTGTCAGAGCCCAAGGAGGGTAAGGAGGGGTCTCCCTGCGGCAGGGTGACTGAGCCTGTATTCTGTGGAGGCAAACTGGAATTGGAGGTATCACTGGCAAATTATATATATATGCATATATATATATACATGGGCTTCCCTGGTGGCTTAGTGGTAAAGAATCTGCCTGCCAATGCAGGAGACACGGATTTGATCCCTGGGTCAGGAAGATCCCCTGGAGAAGAGTATGGCCACCCACTCCAGTATTCTCACCTGGGAAATCCCATGGACAGAGGAGCCTGATGGGCTACAGTCCATGGGGTAACAAATAGTCAGATACAACCACCACCAACAACAGCAAAATACATATGTATATATGTGTGTGTGTGTGTACATGTGTGTATATACACATATACATCTAGCTGTAAAATATGTATCATGTGTTATTTATCTGCATGAACATACATCCATATGTACACAGATGCATACATGCAAACATGCACACATCCTCTACCTTTAACCAACGGGAAGGCCTGGAAGCAGCAACATCTAAGAACAACGAGCGTACCTACAGCCTGTATCTTTGTTTCTAACTATCATTAAGAGGACAAAAGTCCTTGAAGAAATGGCTGATACCAGGGCTGGGGTAGAGAGAGTACACGATGAGCCGAAATGCCTTGCTGTGCCAGAAACTAAAAAAGTGCTCAAAGGATGATGCAGACGTGTCAGAAGAATACACAGGCTAACCCAAAGGGCGGCTTAATCCCCTTACTGTCAAACTGTCTCAGACTAACCAAGTTTAATGCAAAAGAAAAGCACCATAAAGGATTATAATTATAATAATCATCATCATAATAAATAATTATAGCAACAGGATTATCATTCATTGACTAAATAGAAATTCATGAGTCCATAGTGATATAAATAAATGAATAAACAAATGAGGAAGTAAGAAACTCAGCTATTTTCCTTCCAGCAGAATAGCAGCTAATGAACAAAGAAAGAATGATTGAACTAGAAAATCACTATTTGGCAACCATTACAGGGATAAAGAACTCATCCAAGAAACATCAGTGAATGTGAAATTAATTGGTAAAAGTTTGATGAGGAATATGACATTTACATAGCCTCGAAGTAACTTGTCACAAAATATTTATTCATTACAAAGAGGAAAAAGAATAAATCCCCAGCCGAGAAACCTGACGGACACCACATTAATCAGTGATCAAAGTTAACATCACAAAAGTGGGCCAAGTCAAATTATGTCCCACCTGACAGAATGTGAATATGAAGAGTATCGTGTCACTTCTTGATATTTCTGACAAAAAAAAAAAAAGAAACTGAATCTAATTATGAGGAACATTCTGCACAACTGGTCTGTAATCTTCAAAACTGAAAATGCCATGAAAATTCAGGAAAGACTGAGGAACTGTGACAGCTAAATGATCTGCAGAATCTTGGACTGGATCCCTTTGTCATAGAGGACATTACTGGGACAACCAGCAACATTTAAATAGGTCCTATGCTACTCATAGATGCAGAGAACAAACCAGTAGTCACCAGTCGGGTGGAGGAGCAATATCGGGGTTGGGTAGTGGGAGGTATAAACTATTGTGTGTAAGATAGCTGATATTTCATAATAACTGCAAATGGAAAGTAACCTTCAAGATTGTATAAAAGTGTTTAGAAATTAAAACAAATCAATGAAATAAAATAAACGAGACCTGTGGTTTAGATGGCAATAAGATATTAATAATACATCAAATGTTAATTTTTTAGGGAACCCTACTAGGCTGTTTGTTGGTGGGAATGAAATGCAGAACAGTATGGAGGTTCCTTAAAAAACTGAAAATAGAGCTACTATATGATCCAACAATCCCACTCGTAGGCATATATCCAGAGAAATACATATTTTGAAAAGATACATGCATCCCAGTGTTCACCGCAGCATGATTTACAGTAGCCAAGGCAAGAAAGCAACCTAAATGTCCACTGACAGATGAGTGGATAAAGATGTGGTATGTGTATCCAGTGGAATACTGCTAAGCCATAAAAAAGAATGAAATAATGCCAACTGCGGCAACATGGATGGACCTAGAGATTATCACACTAAATGAAGTGTCAGACAAAATCAAATATCATATGATATCACTTGCATATGTATTCCTAAAAATTATCCAAATAAATTTATTTACAAAACAGAAATAGACTCACAGACTTAGAAAATAAACTTGTGGTTACCAAAGAGGAAAGGTAGGAGAAGGCATAAATTAGGAAGCTGAAATTAACATAGACACACTACTTTATATAAAATGGATAATCAATAAGAACCTACTGTATAGCACAAGATACTCTACTAAATACTTTGTAATAAGCTATAGGGGAAAAGAATCTGAAAAAGAATAGATATGTGTATCTGTATATCTAAATATATTTGCTGTACAACTGAAAATAATATGACATTGTAAATCAACTATACTGCAATATAAAATTTAAAATTTTTCATGTTAATTTTCTGATTTTAATGGTTGTATTGAGGTTATGATGAGGATGTCCTTGTTTGTCAAATTACACAAAATTAAATAGAAAATAAAAGAAGTAACTCAGAAATTTGTCATTGTTCAGTCACTCGGTCGTATCCAACTCTTTGCAACCCCGGATTGCAGCACACCAGGCTTCTCTGTCCTTCACTATCTCCCAGAGCTTGCTCAAATTCACATCCATTGAATTGGTGATGCCATCCAACCATCTCATCCTCTGTCACCCTTTTCTCCTCCTGCCCTCAATCTTCCCTAGCATCAGGGTCTTTGCCAATGAATTGGCTCTTCACATCAGGTGGCCAAAGTATTGAAGCCTCAGCTTCAGCATCAGTCCTTCCAATTAATATTCAGTGTTGATTTCCTTGAGGATTGACTGGTTGGATCTCCTTGCTGTCCAAGAGGCTCTCAAGAGTCATCTCCAGAGCCGCAGTTCAGAATCAACAATTGTTCGGTGCTTAGCCTTCTTAATAGCGCAACTCTCACATCTGTACATGACTACTAGAAAAACCATAGCTTCAACTAGACGGACATCTGTTGACAAAGTGATGTCTCTGCTTTTTAATATGCTGTCTAGGTTGGTCATAGCTTTTCTTCCAAGGAGCAAGCGTCTTTTAATTTCATGGCTGCAGTCACTGTCTGCAGTGATTTTGGAGCCCAAGAAAATAAAGTCTGTCACTGTTTCCACTGTTTTCCTATTTGCCATGAAGGGATGGGACCGGATGCCATGATCTTAGTTTTTTGAATGTTGAGTTTTAAGCCAGATTTTTCATTCTTCTCTTTCACCTTCATCATGAGGCTCTTTAGTTCCTCTTCACTTTCTGCCATTAGGGTGGTGTGTCACCTGCATACCTAAGGCTATTGATATTTCTCCTGGCAATCTTAATTCCAGCTTGTGATTCATTCAGCCTGGCATTTCACAAGATGTACTCTGTATATAGGTTAAATAAGCAGGGTGACAATGTACAGGCTTGATGTACTCCTTTCCCAATTTTGAGCCAGTCCATTGTTCCATGTCCGGTTCTAACTGTTGCTTCTTGACCTGTATACAGGTTTCTCAGAAGGCAGCTATGGTGGTCTGGTATTCCCATCTCTTTAAGAATTTTCCACAGTTTGTTGTGATCCACACAGTCAAAGACTTTAGTGTAGTCAATGAAACAGAAGTAGATGTTTTCCTGGAATTCCTTTGCTTTTTCTATGATCCAACAGATGTTGGCAATTTGATCTCTGGCTCCTCTGCCTTTTCTAAATCGAGCTTGTACATTTGAAAGTTCTCAGTTCATGTGCTGTCAAAGCCTAACTTGAAGGATTTTGAGCAATTTTGAAATATTGAAAGTCAAAGGATGGGCAAAAGCACATAAGAAAATTTTTCAAAGCAGAATATTGATCTTAATATCAGATAACATTTATACCAATACAAAGACATTAAATGAGAATAGTATTTATATGAATAAAGTTTATAATTCACAAAAAAAAACTCACAGACACAAATGTTTCTGCACCTTCTAAAAGAACACCAAAACTTGAGGACAAGCAAAATTAGTGATTGGAGAGGCTCTAATTACCTGTCTCAGTCCTCAAAAGTCTAGTAGAGTAGGAAAATACAGCAATGGAGTATCTAAGTAACTTAAATAGTACACCTTCTCCGAAATAGCAAGATAGAGCTAATTTATTAGTCTTGAAAAGAACATATTTCATTTCAAAACCTCAAAAAGTATATCATGATAAATAAGCACAACAATAATTATGACTAACATTTCTATAAACCTTAAAAATGTGTCCGGCCCTGTTCTAAGCACTTTACAGATTTCAGTTTGTTTAGTCCTCATAACAATTCTGTGATGAAACTCGAAGCAGAGAAGTTAAATAAGGTCAGGTAGCTAGTACACGGTGAACTGGGGTTTGAACTGAGTCAGTCTGGCTCCAAGTCCACATTCTTAGCCAATACGTTAATAAGCTCTAAAATGTGGAAGCAATACAAATGGACATTCTCTCATCATAAAACTGTAAAACTAGAAATTAAGAATAGACCTAGATAATCCCCCTTAAAAATTTTCTATCCAAATGGGAATTTATAACCTTCTTAAACAGCTATTGATTTAAAAGGGGAAATAAAAGCAGAACTACTTAGTATCTAGAATGCAACAGTAATAAAATACTATATATCTGAGATATTGCTAAAACAATATTCTTAGGAAATTTCAAAACCTTAAATATTAACATTCATTAAAGAAAAGATAAAAATGAATTACTTGTTGTGATCCACACAGTCAAAGGCTTTAGTGTAGTCAATGAAACAGAAGCAGATGTTTTCCTGGAATTCCTTTGCTTTTTCTATGATCCAACAGATGTTGGCAATTTGATCTCTGGTTCCTCTGCCTCTTCTAAATCGAGCTTGTACATTTGAAAGTTCTCGGTTCATGTACTGTCGAAGCCTAGCTTGAAGGATTTTGAACAATTTTGAAATATTGAAATAAAAACCAACTCAAAGAAATTAAAGAACAAACTAAATTTAATGACAGTATATAGAAGAAATTAGTAAAATCAGAAATTAATTAAATGGGATTTCTCTGGTGGTCCAGTGACTAAGACTCTGGACTCCTAAAGCAGGGGACCCAGGCTCAACCTCTGGTCATGGAAATAGACCCACATCCTAATCCCACATGCTGCAACTAAAGATCCTGCATGCAGCAACCAAGACCAACAGAACAACCAAATAGATAAATGAACAAAAATAAATATTTATAAAGAAACAAAATCTTTAAAATGAATTAATTAAATGGAAAAAAATTATAAAACCTAAACTTTAAAAAAATCCAAGAGCTGACTATTTAGGGGGAAATAGATGTACAGTTATCAAACTTAACCAAAAAAAGAGGTGGAGGAAATGGAGTGAGAAAAATCAGAATAAGAAATGAGAATGAAGACATATCAAAGATAAAAGGAGACAAATTGTTAAAAGATTATGTCGTTTCAATATGTACAAATAAAATTTTAAACCTGAATAAAATGGATTGTTTTCTAGAAAAATATCCAAGAAAACTGACCCTAGAAGAGCTAAACTACATAAATAAATTAAAATAGAAGAGACAGAAAATATCAAGAGCTATCACACACACGCAAGGGCACCAGGCCCAGAGGACTTCACAAATGAGTTCCATCAGCCCTTTAAAGACCTGATTCCATTTAGACTGTCCCAGAGCACAGAGAGAGGGGGAAACCTCACAAATACTAAAATGAAGCCAGTAGAACATTGATTTAAAAACCCAAATGAGTGCCCACGAAGGGAGTGGGGAGAAAAAAAAAAAATTCTCTTGCTTTCAAACACTGAAGGTCCTAAGCGAGACATTACCAACAGGATCTAGCTGAAAGAGGAGTCCATTCTTGTCGTGTAGTCACTCAGCTGCGTCCGACTCTTCGTGACCCCATGGACTGTAGCCCACCAGGCTCCTCTGTCCACGGGATTTTCCAGGCAAGGATACTGGAGTGGGTTGCCATTGCCTTCTCTAAGGGATCTCCCTGCCCAGGGATGGAACCCACATCTCCTGTGTCTCCTGCATTGGCAGGCAGACTCTTTACCTCTGAGCCACCAGGAAAGCCCATGTTGAATTCATACCAGGGGCAAAAAAAAAAAAAAAAAAGTGGTTCAGGGACTTCCCTGGTGGTTCAGTGGCTAAGACTCTGCACTCTCAAAGCCAGGGGTCCAGGTTCGGTCCCTGGTCAGGGAACTAGATCTCACATACTGCAACTGAGACTGGTACAGCCAAATAAGTGAAAATAACGAATATTAAAAAGAATGGTTTAATAATAGGAAATGTATGAATGTAATCATATAAGCCAGTGATCAATAAAGGAAAGCGTATGGCTATAGCCCAAGAATTCTACATAGGGATTTGACAAAAATTCAACATTCATGCTTTTTAATGATGATATTATCATTTAAATGATACCGGTAATAAAATCACACTCAAAAATTTTGCCACAAAAATTTCTACTTAGAAAACAATCATGGAAAAACTATTCAAATAATTCAATCTAAGAAGACGAGTTAAGAGATGAGGCAAATGAATAACCATTAAATAATTGTTTAAAGGACTAAGGAAAATTCAAAAAGAGTCTCATAGAACTAAATTTATATCATAGAACTAAAATTCAAGACAATGGCAAGATGGTGAGGTGTGGGGAGAGAGAAAAGGGAGAGAGCAGCACGAAATATTTGTCTGATTAGACAGAAAAGATAGATTTTCAGCAGGCTTCCCCGGTGGCTCAGCAGTAAAGAATCCACCTGCAATGCAGGACCCCCAAGAGATGCAGGTTCAACCCCTGGGTCAGGGAGATTCCCTGGAGGAGGGTATGGCAACTCACTCCAGTATTTGTGCCTGGAGAATCCCATGGACAAAGGAGCCTGGCGGGCTACAGTGCACGGGGTCGCAGAGAGTCAGACGGGACTTTGCACGCATGCACACATAGATCTTGAGCACCTCATTCTTCTCGTCAGTGTTTCAGCAACTTCCCCACTTTCTTTCTCTACTGGTGTTGAAGGGAGAACTCGAAGTTGGGACGGAAAAGTGGAGAAAGTGAGTGCTGCATTGGACGTAGTATTGAACCCCTAATTCCCCAGGCCAGAAAAGTGAAGTCGCTCAGTTGTGTCTGACTCTTTTCAACCCCATGGACTATAGCCGGCCGGGCTCTTCCATCGATGGGATTTTCCAGGCAAGAATACTGGTGTGGGTTGACATTTCCTTCTCCAGGGGATCTTCCTAGCCCAGGGATCGAACCCAGTCTCCCACACTGCAAGCCGACTCTTTACCATCTGAGGCCAGAAACCACTACAATAATAACAGACACATACAGACACACACACACACTCAAAAGAATAGGCTCTCTCCCTCCCAAAATTCTTATCAAAACAAAAGCTTGAGATTTGCTTACAAGCTGTCGTCCTGTCTGCCAAAGAGCATGTGATCCTCAACGTCTCCAAGTCAGAATGGCCCTAGACACTGGCTTTAAAAATGTGAATTTCTGGGTGCATCCCAGACTTATTAAATGCAAAGGAAGGGGGAGTTTCCCAGCGGACCCTGTGTGCACTGAAGTTCAAGGCTAACCAGCCTAACGCTACTATCCTTTTAGAAATGGCAATCTCCAATAAGCCACTACACCTGACCCAAGAGAGTGTCAGATCCTGAAAAACAGGAACCCTAGAGATCCTTGGAGATCCCTCAGGACCCTTCCTCTCCTTGCTGGAGAGGAGAACGAGGCCTAGAGGTGGGGAGTGGCTGGCCAAGGGCCGTACAATGAAGTCACGGCAGACTGACCTTTGGACTTGGGTGTCCCGACTAAGAGCTAATTTTTAAAAACAAAATAGGCTTTTCCAAGTTTATAAGATTCACTCCAATTACATCAGCTGACACAGCAGGAAGGGTGATCAGGAAAGCATCTCAGCAGGCCCTGTAGAGTGCTGAGCAGGGAACAACCAGGGTGGGCTGTGAGCCCCTCCAGCTGCTCCGGGGACGCTCGTCGTGCCGTGACATCAGCCCCAGGGTGCATATGTCAACCTCCCTCTGTCTCATTGGCATTTCTCTGCCTCCCCCTTCCTCCTCTGCAACGACCACTTTTACATCTCATTGACTTTTCATTCTGTCGACCTCACATTCAGAATTCACTGAGAAGGATCTCATTGACTTGGTTAGAGACCATCCTGTATGGAGTACCAGAAGTGGACACGGCTCTCACCCAGGTATCCTCAGAAGCCACTGGTCTTCTTTATGTCCAGCCAGGTGATAGCTCTCTCTGGATAAGACCCAGGCTTCCTCACCAAATATGAGTGGCCAGAGGAACAGGGTCATCTGACGCAATCGGGAACTTGTGCATTAAGAACCACTGTGACCTCTTTTCTCAGAAGGAAGCTACAGGCCTGGCACCTGGACTTCAGTTCAGTCCATTGTTCCCCTGCCTGTGAGCCCTCAGGCACAGAGGACAAAGCTCCAGCTAGTAGGGACAGGTGGCAGAGGGTGGAGGCTTCTCTGGAGCCTTGGGGTAGGATTGCCAAGCTTAGCCAGCAAAATACACAACACCCAGTTAAATGTGAATTGAAGGAAAATGATAAGCAACTTTTTAGTATGAGCTGGTCCCATGCAATATTTGAGTATATACTTACATTAAAAAATTATTCACTGCTTATCTGAAATTTAACTGAGCAACTTGCATTTTGTCTGGCAATCCTATCTAGGAGAGCAAAAATCCCAGAAGTTTTGCTCACTGTTGAAGCTCAAGTACCTATCACATACAATTCTTGTTGGAATATTCAATTATTGAAGAAGACCTCTCAGAGGTCCCTCCCTCCCCACTAACAGTAAACATATCCTCCAGGGGCCAACTTTGAACAGACAAATTGACTCATTCAATTTACCAAGCTGGAGCACTTAGCAAGTGTCAGGATCAGTGCTAAATAAATTGAGATACAGAAATAAACTATGGCTCCTGTCCTCAAAATGGTAATTGACCAGTGGGAGCAATCGATCAAAGCAGAGAATTACAATCAAGTGTGATAAATGCTAGACAACAAAGCCTTTGAGACAGGGCCAGGAGATTTTGCTCACCACCGTATCGCCAAAACTTATAACACAACAGCTACTCAAGAAATAGTACTGGGATGGAATCACAAAAAGACGAAGATGTGAACTTTATCATGGGGACCACAGGGGTGTGGCAATTAACCAAGGGAATCGTCATGGTGAGAAGGTGGGGCTCACTCGAGGGAGGAGGTATCATTGATGTGGATTGTGATATAGAAGTGCAGCTGGCAGATAGAGGGACAGCTTGAACAAGAACACTCCAGTGAGCGAGGAGTAATTCAAAGGGCCAAGAGATAAAGTCAGAAAGGTGGAGCACCTCGAACACATGCCCAACGCGTTTGGACTTTACCCTGTGATTGGTGGATGGTCATTAGACACTTCTGAGTAGGGAAGAGGGCTTGATTAATCCTCCAGCATTAGCACTAGAGTGGAGACAGACTGGACGCCAGAAGGGCAGTGAGAAACAGTGGGAATTAGCCTAAGCTGGAGATGGTGGAGGCCTGAACCTGCCAATCATGAAGTGTGTTAGAAATCAAGCCCACAGGGCTACAGACACGTACCGGAGAACACTGTGAACACCCTCCTCTGTCCCTGCCCTGTTTCCAAGTGCCCTCTAAGAGGGGAGGTGGCCCATCAGTGGGGGAAACTGGGGAGGAAGGAGAGGTGCGAGGCAGCCCAAGACAAACTGCCTTCACTTCACAGCCTCGCTTAGGGAGAGAGCAGTGCCCAAGTCATTGGAGGAGGACTGCTAGCCCCCTGGGCTCTTCCCTCCTGCAGCCAGAGAGAAGGGAAGGCCCTGGTTGACACAACTCACAGCTCTCTGTGGTCCACAGGTGGGACCTTACCCTCTGCGGGACCCCCACATGCCCAGCAAGCCATGCTTTCTGCTGAGGACAGGAAGTTCAGTCACAGGGACAGCAGCCCTCACCTTCCTGGACATGATCCAAAAACAGGCTCCAGAGGGATCATCAAATCCTCCAGCCAGAGGAGGGCACAGGAGGTCAACCGGTTCGGTTCCAGGCCCAGGAACAGGCCTCAGGCCCTAGGTGCATCCCCCACCACCTCTCCAGATGCCTCTGGGAGTCCTGCTATTCCATCTCTTCTGCTTCTAGAACTACCAGCCCCTGTATGATAAGACATAGGGTCTAGAGTCAGACTAACATAGGTTCAAATTCACCCAGGTGTGTGACCTTGTGTAAGTTGCCTCACCTCCATGAATGTGTTTTTTTGTTTGATAAATAGCATATATTTTAACAACCATCATGACTTAAATAAAAGATCCCATATGCACAAACTCAAGACAATGTCTGGCATATAGCTGGAATCCCTATAAAAGCCTGGCCCTGGAACTTCCCTGGAGGTCCAGTGGTTAAGAATTTGTCTTCCAACGCAAGGGATGTAGGTTCAATGCCTGGTGGGGGAACTAAGAGCCCACACGCCATGGGGCAAATTAGGCCTGTGCACCGCAACTGGTAAGTCCATGTGCCACAGTTGGAGAATCCACACGTCGCAACAGAAGGTCCCGCATGCGACTAAGACTCAGTGCAGCAAATATATAAATAAAAATAAATATTTTTTAAAAAATCCTGGCCCTTTCTTTCCTGAATGCCTGGGGAGTGTTCATCTGTAGCCCCAGAGGATAGCCTAGCCCTTTCTTTATTCATTCACTCTGCTCATCTAATCTGTCCCTACTCTCCTGGGGAGATAGATATTAATTTAATGATCACTTAAACAAAAGTAAAATTTTATCAGTAATACGTACCATGAAGGAGGGAAACTCAAACCCTGGTAGTTACTTTGAATGTGTTTTTTTGTTTGACAAATAGCATATATTTTAAAAACCATCATGATTTAAATAAAAGATCCCATATGCACAAACTCGAGACAATGTCTGGCATATAGAGAGCCTGGGGCTGGCTCCCTTGGCACATTCCAGGCCAGGGGGAGTGCTGGCACCTTGCTTTCCTGTTAACTGGTTTCCCAGAAGTTCCAGTTCCCCAAAACATATGTATTCAGAATAGGGAAATGGGGAGGGGAAACCTGGTTTGTTCCCAGGTCCAATCCTGAACTAGGTTCCCAGAGCCGATCCCTACCCTCAAATAAATAAGGCCCCTGCCAAGCAGCAGCCTCCTCAGCAGCACCAAGCAGCCTGCCCCGGGGAAAACGGTTGCTGCTACAGCCCCACCATGAAATTCCTCTGCGTCTTGCTTCTGGCCAGCTTGGCCGCCACCTCTCTCGCCATCCTTAACGGTGAGTCTGGCTTCCATCAACCTCCCCCTGTCCCCTGGGGTCATTAAGCCTTGGCTGGAGAGGCCGCAGTGCTCCAAAGGCCTTTCCTTAATCCTTGTGATGTGTTGTGTGAAGAGGTCAGGAGATACAGTCAGAACCAAACATTCACACCTGGATAAACTTAGGGACGGAGGCAGGGAGCTAGGACACGTGACCCCAGGAATCCTGCACCCTAGAAAACCTGCAGCTGGGGCCAGAGGGGCCAAACAGAACCCAAATCAGGGCAGACTATGGGTCAGCAGAGATTCAGATTAGATCCCAGGTTCAGATGATGCTGGAAACCCCCGGTAGAGTCACTACCCCTCCATGGAGCTTTCTGCTTTCCTCTGTACAGTGAGGCCAAGACATAGACACACATACATTCAACAGCTATTTATTGAGCACCTAATGTATGCCAGACACATAGTTCTAGATGCTTGGAATACACTCTCAAAATACAGAGATATCGGTCATCATTGAGATTACACCCTAGGGGAATAAACCAACAGTAAGCACATTAACGGAGAAGACGATGGCACCCCACTCCAGTACTCTTGCCTGGAAAATCCCACGGACGGAGGAGCCTGGTAGGCTGCGGTCCAAGGGGTCACAAAGAGTCGGACACGACTGAGCGACTTCACTTTCACTTTTTACTTTCATGCATTGGAGAAGGAAATGGCAACCCACTCCAGTGTTCTTGCCTGGAGAATCCCAGGGATGGAGGAGCCTGTAGGCTGCTGTCTATGGGGTCGCACAGAGTCAGACATGACTGAAGCGACTTAGCAGCAGCAGCAGCAGCAAGCACATTAAATAAGGGCCAGTGTGTTAGAAGTGCGAAGGAAAACATAAAACATGGTAAGGGAGAGAAGAATGCTGGGGCAAAAGGGGCTGCATAAGAGCATCTCACATGTTAAATGTCTTCAGAACTTTGGAAAATTTAACTGTTTTATTTTTCAGAGCCAGAAGATGAAACCCACCTGGAAGCTCAGCCCACTGATGCCTGTAAGTCTCACACTGGCACCCTTTAAAGTAAGTCAGTGGTGGTAAAGGATTGTTCAATGAGTGACGAACAATGACGAATTCTCCACCTGAGAAAGAGGTGGAGCAGAGATAATCCCTTCTGATGTTGGATCTTAATCCTTCCTACAGCACTAACTGGCCAAGCTCTAGGGGCCAGAAGCTCTTTGAACAGCACTTCATGCTGGTTAGTCATTGGAGATGGGTATGGAGACTACATCTCACACCTGAATGCTAGCAGGTGAGGAGTTTCAGCTCACCCTGAGGTGAGGCTGCTTCTGGGGCTCCTCGGTCCCAAGCTCCCTATCCCACAAAAACCTTGAACATTGCAGGATTCTGCTTTGTGGATTATCCGTAAATATGGTTTAGTCTCAGGCTAACTTCCTACACACACACACACACACACACACACACACACACACACACACACACACACACACACACAATTTACATGGCAAAAGCCAGAGAAGGCAGACTCAAGCAATTCCCAAATGAATTTCAGGGGGAAAAAACTGAACCCCCTCCTATGCACCAGACAATGGGACAGGTATTTGCATAGCTATTCTCTTTTCACTAGGAAGGTAAATTTGCTAAAAGTGCAGTTCCTAGTCAAAGGCATCCAAAACCAGGTGCTTGTGGATTTGGATGCTGGCATGGGACGTCAACCCTGCTCTATGATAACTGGGCAATGACTCAACCCTGGCGGCCACCAGTATTCAGGGAGATAACAGAGCACCGACTGGCTACTCCTCACCATGAGCTCTTTCTCTGCCCTCACCTCCTCCATCATCTTGGTCCCAGCTGCTCAGTTCATCATCAGCAACCTCCAGATCTCCACTGAGGACCTTTCTAAGGAGCCTTCCATCTCCAGAGAAGATTTGATTTCCAAAGAGCCAAATGTGATCAGATCTCCCAGGCAACCACAGAATCAGAATCCCAAGCTGCCTCTATCCATACTCAAGGAAAAACATCTCAGAAATGCTTCCCTTGGATCAGAAGAGACTACAGAGCACGCTCCCAGTGATGGTAAGAGATGGGGGAAGTGGGAAGGGGCTGGGAAAACAGTAAGCAGCAAAGGAGGGTGGAAATGGTTGGGTTAGAAGAGAAAGGAAGCTGTAGCAAAAAGGAATGAGAGAGGAATTGAGAGAGTAGCATTGAAATATATACGGTACCATTCGTAAAGTAGACAGCTAATGGGAAGTTGCTGTATGACACAGGGAGCTCAACCTGGTGCTCTGTGACAGCCTAGAGGGGTGGGATGCAGCGGGAGGTGGGAGGGAGGGAACATATGTATACCTATGGCTGATTCATGTCGATGTATAGCAGAAGCCAATACAACCATGTAAAGCAATTACCCCCCAATTAAAAATAAATGAAAAAACATTTTAAGAAATGAGAGTGAAAAGCAAATCAAAGAACCCATTAGTTGCCTTTGCCAGCACTGTGGCAAAGTGTGGGGGAGCTGTGAGGGTGCAGGGCAATAGCTCTTCCCTGACTTTTCTCTCCTGAAATTCCCCAGCATCCACCACAGAAGGAAAACTGATGGAGCTCGGTCGTAAAATCATGAAGAATCTGGAAAACACAGTGAAAGAAATCATAAAATATCTGAAAAGCCTATTCCCTCCTGCCTCTGAAGTCGTGAAGCCGTAGTAATGGGGATGCCCACAGCCCAGGTGGGCCGCTGCCAGTGCCTGCAGCACCCACACCACTTGCCCCATCACCACCACCTCTCAGCTCCTCCAGTCCTTTATTAAAGCCTTGCATCCCAAGCCTGGCTCTGTGTTGGCTTTGTAGCACCAGGAAGGAAGGCCCAAGGCCCCCACTCTGCCAGGATTCTTCCTTTAGTCACCCCATTTGATTTTAAACTCCTCCTCCACCACCACCGGCTTCTCTGATGGTTCCGTCGATAAAGAATCTGTCCGCAGTGCAGGAGGCCTGGGTTCAGTCCCTGGGTGGGGAAGATCCCCTGGAGGTGGGCATGGCAACCCACTCCAGTACTCTTGCCTGGAGAATCCTCATGGACAGAGGAGCCTGGCAGGCTATAGTCCATGAGGTTGCAAAGAGTCGGACATGATTGAGCAACTAACACACACTTACTTACTTACTTACTTACTTACTTACTTCCTCCTCAGTTTACAAATGTGTTCAAGTCTCCACATCCCAAAATATTCTTTGTGAAGTCTTGGCCCTTCTCTCCAGCTGCCCCTCCACCTCACACACCACTGCCCCCAGGCTCCCTCACCCACCATGCCCACCTCACTGGCCTGTAGTCTACCTTGCCCACCCACCAGCCTGCAGCAACTGCTCTCCCAAAGCCCACTGAGCCCAGTGAAACTTGTGCCTGTTTCACAGTCCTGATGCTCTTCACTCTGTCTGTAGAACTGGACAGAAGATTCTAGAATGTTCTTCTCAGGGAGATGCTGCTCTGCCCTGGTTCTCCAAGCTCCAGGTTCAGGTCCCTGCACATTCTGTGACTGCATGCTGTGCTCCCAGGCCCCATCCAGTGCCTTCTCATTCCTTCTTCACTTTTCTTCCTCATCTATACCCTCATCTGCCAAGACTTCTGCTTCTACTCAGGGTGGGCGACTCCATCTATACACACAACAAACATCCACCAAGTGCTTCCTACGTGCCAGATTCATCTACAAATGTGTGCCAATCTCCCTCAACTGCAGCCAGTTTTCACTGTCAAGGCATATGGAACTCATTGTGGGGGGAAGAGCATGGGAAAATAAAGTAATACACCTCTTTTTTCTTGCAACTGGAGAGAAGACTCTTCACTCCAGGACAGATGGGATGACAGGAAGGGAGACGTGAGATAATAGAGCTTGTTCTTGGCATAGAGCTCCTAAAACCCTCATAACTTCCTAAGTGATGAGCACATTTAGGAGCATCTCTTATTCTAACATTTGGTCTTTGGCCACATCTATGACAGGCCCCTAAAACCCTTGTATATTCCTAAGTGATAAGGGCACTAGGAACATCTTTCATTGTATTGAAGCATCTCTGGGTGAGCTCCTGGATGGCAAACCGTGGGTAGAAGCTGGGAATTTTCAGCCCCTCCCCCCACTTGTCCAGAGTGAGGGCAGGGCCTGGAAATGGAGTTAATAATTGATCATGCCTATGTGAAGAAGCCTCCATAAAATCCCGATAGTGCTGGATTCAGAGAATTTCCAGGTTGGGAACACATCCACGGACCAGGAGGGTGTGCAGCTCAACTCCATGGGGACGGAAGCTCCTACCACGGACCCTCCCAGACCTTGCCCTGTGTATCTCTCCACCTGGCTGTTCATCAGTATCTTGTATCACATCTTTTAATAAGTTGATAAATGTGTTTTCCTGAGTTCAGACATCAGGGCCATTATGTGTCCAAAATCTAGTGCATGGCTATTTGTAGGGTTTTTTCCAGGGCTAAGGAGGAGGCCAAGAAACTCTTAGTGAAGAGTTCAGAGTGCAAGAGAAAGATATTGTGGAAATGCCTCTTGAGTGCACAGAGGCTCTCCAGTACTGCTGCGCCTGCTCCTTGGGGAAGAGCCTGTCTGGTCAGTGCTCCTTTTGAATGTGGTCTTCAGTGGGCAGCTCATGGCAGAACAGGGGCAGAAAGCTAGCTTACTCAGTCAGGGCAGAATACAGTTGGAACACAAGAGGTGATGGCTAGGCATCTCCACAACAGTTTCCTCCTGACAGGTGGGGACACTGAGCTCAGCCAATCAAGCTGCTAATGCTTGCACCGCACATAGGAGAAACTCAGTGGTACCTGAGAAAGTAGCACCTCACCAGGATGCTCTCAGTCTATGCCATCTCTTTCCCAACATGTGAATTTAAACTCCAACCAAGAGAAACCTCCAACTGTTACGGAGTCCAAGCTCTCTGTGCTAGCCACATGACAAGCCAGTGAATCGGAGACAAGGCGTTGAGTCAGCTCACCAAGAAGACGGCAGACTAATGTCTCAAAATAACCACCTTATAGGGGTCTGGATGCCAGGTTCTTTTGAACCCCCAGAGATGGGGGGAAGTGAGGAAACAAACCATGCTGCTGCTGCTGCTGCTAAGTCGTGTCAGTCATGTCCAACTGTGTGATCCCATAGACAGCAGCCCAACAGGCTCCTTTGTCCCTAGGATTCTCCAGGCAAGAACACTGGAGTGGGTTGCCATTTCCTTCTCCAATGCATGAAAGTGAAAAGTGAAAGTGAAGTCACTCAGTCATGTCTGACTCTTTGCGACCCCATGGACTGTAGCCCACCAGGCTCCTCCATCCATGGGATTTTCCAGGCAAGAGTACTAGAGTGGGTTGCCATTGCCTTCTCCATATAAAGGCCATTAATCTTGTAAATATCTCCTAGAATGGCAAGGGGAGGGTGTGGGGAGAGGAGAGGGATGAGTTAGTTTCTTCCTTCCTGCCATCTACATGTAGACGGGGTTCTGAACAAAGGCACTTTACTTTAACAGCCAGGCAAAGTGGCTGGATTCTGAGGCAGACCATTATGTATGATTATAATAACAAAAGCAATGGAAAGCAAGTTAAGGAAACAGTTCCAACCTGGAGTCAGAATTGGCTTTTCTCTGCAACACAATGGAGGATTGATTTGGGTGTCAATTTTGCCATAGAGGGATGAGGGCATGCCTACTATGTCTTCTCTCAAAGAGGGGCACTTAAGACATTTTGTCATCCTGCAATACGTAGAAATTTAAAATAATTCTGCCGGTAGTTCCAATTTAACTCAGATGTGACTACATCTATTTCTTTCCTGATTAATTCCCCTTCGTGTATGTTTCATCTTCTCAGTGACTATGTGTCCTGACGCCACAAATTCCTAGGTGTGGGCATGGGCAATACACACACCACTCAAATAACCATGGCTGTTTAAAAGTTATCTACCTAATGACACTCACACTGCTCCCACCAAACCACCTGGTCCTTTCCTCCCTCTTGCTGGGCAACTGTCTACACTAGTTCCCTGGGTCCATGCTCCCTCTAGCGGCCTCACTCCACTTTGCATTGTCAAATCTACCCCTTCGTCCTTCATCATCTAGAAACGAATATTGTGCTCCTTTCCAGTTCTGCCCTTAAAATCATTGAGGTGTGAAAATATTTCCTTTTTCTCTTCATACATCCCAAGCATACTCTCTAAAATCTCAACATTTTTCTCAAGAAAATCTTCTTTTCCCCTAGTTTGAGCAATAGAACTTCCTTCTTTTTCTCCTTCCCCTTACTTGCTGACTTTTCTCACTACGAGGCCAACACTTGTATCTCACATGGACCCCACGCCTGCTTGATTTCCTGAATAAGTCTGATTTCTAGAGACAGAATGTTCCAGGTACAAGATTTGTTCATTTCTCTCTTATCTTTCATTTTGTGATAATTCCAAATTGAGTTTTTTTCCACTTTCACACACATTGGCATTTTCTCCATATGGGGGGTCCTGGTCTGTTTGTCAGCATGAGGTCCACCACACCTCTGTGGTTAATCCCACAGCAAGTTGCATAACGTCTGAATACACAGGGCCAACTTAATAAAGGTACAACTCCAAGCCAACTTGAAACTGTGTAGCAGGAAATAATTCTAGGAACCTGGGGACAGGCCATAAGCAAAACCCCTCCACGGTTCCTTCTGTGACCCTAGGTGAAATTAACAATAGCATAGATAATCAGGACCTGGGACACTCAACTGAGCATCACTTACTCATGCTCCTACTAAAGATGAGCACAAATAATCTGAAGTAAAATTAAGTTTCGTGCTCTGTACCCACATGGAACTGTGATAATTTCCTTCCAGCTTCAACTGTACCTATAAAGCTGCAGGCCAGAGGTAACTTCAGAGCCTGTTGCCTTTTTAAATCCACTGTACTGGGTCCTCACAGGCTTCCCCGGTGGCTCAGTTGTAAAGAATCCTCTTGCAATGAAGGAGACTGAAGAGATGGGAGTTTGACCCCTGGGTTGGGAAGATCCCCTGGAGGAGGCCACGGCAGCCCTCTCCAGTATTCTCGCCTGGAGAATCCCGTGGACAGAGGAGCCTGGCGGGCTACAGAGTCCATAGGGTCGCCAAGAGTCGGACACGACTGACGTGACTGAACACACAAACACGCAGGTACTGGGTCCCCATAGGCCAGTCCTTGATTTTACCATCAGGGCCATAGGAAGGCCCAGCATGTTGTCATCCCTCCCCACTCTGAATCTGGTCTGTGGAGAAAGCACCCAGAGAACAGAGGGCAGAAGGGAGACAAAGTATCAGTTTTATTTATGACGGTTCCAGAGCCAGACAACAGCACTCTGCCCTCCCTGGCCAGCTGAGCTGGAAAGTACAATTGAGACAGGAGACTGAAAAGGGCATCCTCTCCTTCCTGCCTGCCTAAGCCCCTGCACAGAGAGGGAAAGAGCAGACATTCTCAGGGGAGAGGCGGGGCGGGGAAGCCTATCCAAGTGTGTATGTTTGCATTAGGAGAGGGCAGCAGGAAATGGCAACCCACTCCAGTGTTCTTGCCTGGAGAATCCCAGGGAAGGGGGAGCCTGGTGGGCTGCCATCTATGGGGTCGCACAGAGTCGGACACGACTGAAGCAGCTTAGGAGCAGCAGCAGCAGAGAAAGAGACAGTGCTATTCAGGAACGTTCCTGTTTATGCATCAACTCCACTCCTGGGTGAAACATGGCCTGAGAAATGTTCTGCCGTACCAGCTGCCATAGAGTCTCATCCCACAGACACCGAGAGAAAAAGTTTTTCATCTTGTATTAGTTTTCTCTTTTTTGTTGAAGCATAGTTGATTTACAATGCTGTGTTAGTTTCCGGTGTGCAGCAAAGTGATTCAGTTATATATATATAGGTATGTACGTACATCAGTTCAGTTACTCAGTCATATCCGACTGTTTGCGACTCCATGAATCGCAGCACGCCAGGCCTCCCTGTCCATCACCACCTCTCGGAGTTTACCCAAACTCATGTCCATCGAGTCAGTGACGCCATCCAGCCATCTCATCCTCTGTCATCCCCTTCTCCTGCCCCCAATCCCTCCCAGCATCAGAGTCTTTTCCAGTGAGTCAACTCTTCGCATCAAGTGGCCAAAGTATTGGAGTTTCAGCTTCAGCATCAGTCCTTCCAATGAACACCTAGGACTGACCTCCTTTAGGATGGACTGGTTGGATTTCCTTGCAGTCCAAGGGACTCTCAAGAGTCTTCTCCAACACCACAGTTCAAAAGCATCAATTCTTCGGTGCTCAGCTTTCTTCACAGTCCAACTCTCACATCCATACATGACCCCAGGAAAAACAATAACCTTGATTAGATGGAGGTACATGTATACATACATATACAGTGGCTACACTTTGCTGGAGCAGCTGTGAAGAGATACCCCACATCCAAGGTAAGAGAAACCCAAGTAAGACGGTAGGCTCTGAGAGAGGGCATCAGAGGGCAGACAGACTGAAACCACAATTTCAGAAAATTAGCCAATCTGATCACATGCACCACAGCCTTGTCCAACTCACTGAAACTAGGCCATGCCGTGAGGGGCCACCAAAGATGGACGGTCACGGTGGAGAGGTCTGACAGAATGTGATCCACTGGAGAAGGGAATGGCAAACCACTTCAGTATTCTTGCCTTGAGAATCCCATAAATGGTATGAAAAGGCAAAAAGACAGGATACTGAAAGATGAACTCCCCAGGTCGGTAGGTGCCCAATATGCTACTGGAGATCAGTGGAGAAATAACTCCAGAAAGAATGAAGGGATGGAGCCAAAGCAAAAACAATACCCAGTTGTGGATGTGACTGGTGATAGAACCAAGGTCCGATGCTGTAAAGAGCAATATTGCATAGGAACCTGGAATGTCAGGTCCATGAACCAAGGCAAACTGGACATGGTCAAACAGGAGATGGCAAGAGTGAACATCGACATTTTAGGAATCAGCAAACTAAAATGGACTGGAATGGGTGAATTTAACTCAGATGACCATTATATCTACTACTGTGGGCAAAACTCCCTTAGAAGAAATGGAGTAGCCATCATAGTCAACCAAAGAGTCCAAAATGCAGTACTTAGATGCAACCTCAAAAACAACAGGAAGATCTCTGTTCATTTCCAAGGCAAACCATTCAATATCACGGCAATCCAACTCTCTGCCCTGACTACTAATGCTGAAGAAGCTGAAGTTGAATGATTCTATGAAGACCTACAAGATCTTCTAGAACTAACACCCCAAATAGATGTCCTTTTCATCATAGGGAACTTGAATACAAAAGTAGGAAGTCAAGAGATACCTGCAGTAATAGGCAAATTTGGCCTCAAAGTACAGAATGAAGCAGGGCAAAGGCTAATAGAGTTTTGCCAAGAGAACACACTGGTGGTCATAGCAAACACCCTCTTCCAACAGCACAAGAGAAGACTCTACACATGGACATCAACAGATGGTCTATACTAAAATCAGATTGATATATTCTTTGCAGCGAAAGATGGAGAAACTCTACAGTCAGCAAAAACAAGACCAGGAGCTGATTGTGGCTCAGATCATGAACTTCTTATTGCCAAATTCAGACTTAAATTGAAGAAAGTAGGGAAAACCACTAGACCATTCATGTATGACCTAAATCAAATCCCTTATGATTATACAATGGAAGTTAGAAACAGATTCAAGGGATTAGATCTGACTGAGTGCCTGAAGAACTATGGATGGAGGTTTGTGACATTGTACAGGAGGCAGTGATCAAGACCATCCACAAGAAAAAGAACTGCAAAGAGACAAAATGGTTGTCTGAGGAGGCCTTACAAATAGCTGTGAAAAGAAGAGAAGCAAAAAGCAAAGGAGAAAAGGAAAGATATACCCATTTGAATGCAGAGTTCCAAAGAATAGCAAGGAGAGATAAGAAAGCCTTCCTCAGTGATCAGTGCTAAGAAATAGAGAAAAACAATAGAACGGGAAAGACTAGAGATCTCTTCAAGAAAATTAGAGATCCCAAGGGAACATTTCATCCAAAGATGAGCTCAATAAAGGACAAAAATGGTATGGACCTGACAGAAATAGAAGATATTAAGAAGAGGTGGCAAGAATACACAGAACTGTACAAAAAAGATCTTCATGACCCAGTTAATCACGATGGTGTGATCACTCACCTAGAGCCAGACATCCTGGAATGTGAGGTCAAGTGGGCCTTAGAAAGCATCACTACGAACAAAGCTAGTGCAGGTGATGGAATTCCAGTTGAGCTATTTCAAATCCTGAAAGATGATGCTGTGAAAGTGCTGCACTCAATATGCCAGCAAATTTGGAAAACTCAGCAGTGGCCACAGGACTGGAAAAGGTCAGTTTTCATTCCAATCCCAAAGAAAGGAAATGCCAAAGAATGCTCAAACTAACACACAATTGCACTTATCTCACATGCTAGTAAAGTAATACTCAAAATTCTCCAAGCCAGGCTTCAGCAATACATGAACTGTGAACTCCCAGATGTTCAAACTAGTTTAAGAAAAGGCAGAGGAACCAGAGATTAAATTGCCAACATCTGCTGGATCACTGAAAAAGCAAGAGAGTTCCAGAAAAACATCTACTTCTGCTTTATTGACTATGCCAAAGCCTTTGTTTGTGTGGATCACAATAAACTGGAACGTTCTGAAAGAGATGGGAACACCAGACCACCTGACCTGCCTCTTGAGAAACCTGTATGCAGGTCAGGAAGCAACAGTTAGAACTGGACATGGAACAACAGACTGGTTCCAAATAGGAAAAGGAGTATGTCAAGGCCGTATATTGTCACCTTGCTTATTGAACTTATATGCAGAGTACATCATGAGAAACGCTGGGCTGGAAGAAGCACAAGCTGAAATCAAGATTGCTGGGAGAAATATCAGTAACCTCAGATATGCAGATGACACCACCCTTATGGCAGAAAGTGAGGAGGAACTAAAAAGCCTCTTGATGAAAGTGAAAGAGGAGAGTGAAAAAGTTGGCTTAAAGCTCAACATTCAGAAAACGAAGATCATGGCATCCAGTCCCATCATTTCATGGCAAATAGATGGGGAAACAGTGGAAACAGTGTCACTTTATTTTGGGGGGCTCCAAAATCACTGCAGATGGTGACTGCAGCCATGAAATTAAAAGATGCTTACTCCTTGGAAGAAAAGTTATGACCAACCTAGACAACATGTTCAAAAGCAGAGACATTACTTTGCCAACAAAGTTCCGTCTAGCCAAGGCTTTGGTTTTTCCAGTGGTCATGTATGGATGTGAGAGTTGGACTGTGAAGAAAGCTGAGTGCCAAAGAATTGATGCTTTTGAACTGTGGTGTTGGAGAAGACTCTTGAGAGTCCCTTGGACTGCAAGGAGATCCAACCAGTCCATTCTAAAAGGAGATCAGTCCTGGGGGTTCATTGGAAGGACTGATGTTGAAGCGGAAACTCCAGTGCTTTGGCCACCTGATGTGAAGAGCTGACTCATTTGAGAGAACAGCATTGAAACATGTGTGTTATCATATGTGAAACAGATCACCAGTCCAGGTTCAATGCATGAGACAGGGTGCTCAGAGCTGGTGTACTGGGATGACCCAGGGGGATGGGATGGGGAGGGAGGTGGGAGGGGGGTTCAGGATGGGGAACACATGTACACCCATGGCTGACTCATGTCAGTGTATGACAAAACTACTGCAATATTGTAAAGTAATTAGCCTCCAGTTAAAATAAATAAAATTTTTTAAAAAGAAAAGACCTTGATGCTGGGAAAGATTGAGGACAGGAGGAGAAATGGACGACAGAGGATGAGATGGTTGGATGGCATCACTGACTCAATGGACGTGAGTTTGGGTAGGCTCTGGGAGTTGGTAATGGACAAGGAGGCCTGGTGTGCTGCAGTTCATGGGGTCGCAAAGAGTTGGACACGACTGAGTGACTGAACTGAACTGAACTGACTGATATACATACATGTATATCTGTTCTTTTTCATATTCCTTTCCATAACAGTTTATCAAAGGATGTTGAATATAGTCCCCTGTGCTTGTACAGTAGACTTTGTTGTGTATCTGTTTTATATAGCATGCATCTGCTAATCCCAAACTCCTAATTTATCCCTCCCCTACCCACTTTCCTCTTAGTAATCATAAGTTTGCTTTTTTATGTCTGTGAGTCTGTTTCTGTTTTGTAAGTAAGTCCATTCATATCCTAATTTAGGTTCCACATATAAGTGATACCATATGGTATCTGTCCTCCTCCTGACTTATCTCACGAGGTCCATCCATGCTGCTGAACTGGCATTATCTCATTCTTTTCTATGGCTGGATAATATTCGCTGTGTGTGTACCACATCGTCTTCATCCATTCACCTGTTGGTGGCCATTTAGACTGCTTCCATGTCTTGGCTATTGTGAATAGCACTGTTACGAACACGGGGGTGCATATATTTTTTCAAATTAGAGTTTCCTCTGGATGTATGCCTGACAGTGGGGCTGCTGGATGGTGTGGTAGCTCTATTTTTAGTTTCTCAAGGAATCTCCATGCAATTTTCCATAGTGATGGCACCAATTTACATTCCTACCAACAGTGTAGGAGGGTTCCCTTTCTGTCACCCCTTCTCCAGCATCTGTTATTTGCAGATGATGGCCATTCTGACTGGTGTGAGGTGACACTTCATTGTAGTTTTGATTTGCATTTCTCGAATAATTAGTGATGGTGAGCATCTTCCCATGTGCCTATTGGCCTTCTGTATGTCTTCTTTGGAGAAATCTCTATTTGGGTCTTCTGCTCATCTTCTGGTTGGGTTGCTGAACTTTTTTGTTATTGAGTTGTAGGAACTGTTTGTATATCTTGGAAGCTAAGCCTTCGTCGGCCAATCACCTGCAGATGTTTTCTCCATTTTGTGCGTTAGGTTTTCATTTTGTTTATGGTTTCCTTTGCCGTGGAAAAATTTATAAGTTTGATTAGGTGCCATTTGGTCTTGGGGTGTTTGTTTTTGGTTTTATTTTGGTTTTGATTTATCTTCTATGGCTTTGGGAGACTGATCTGAAAAAACACTGGTATAATTTATGTCAGAGAAAGTTTTGCTGAGTTCTCTTCTAGGTGTTTTATGGGGTAATCTTATATATTTAGACCTTTAAGTCACTTTGAGTTCATTTTTGTGTATGGTGTGAGGGAGCTGTATTCGTTTTCTAATTACAAATGACCACAAATGTACTGGCTTAAAACAACACAAATTTATCATCTTGTAGTTCTGGAGTTCAGAGGTGCAAGATGGGTCTCACTCAGGCTAAAACCAAGATGTCAGCAGAGCCACATTCCTTTTTGAAGGCTCCAGGGGAGAATCCACTTTTATGTCCAGCTTCTGGGGGTCACCCACATTCCCTGGGTCATGGTCCCATTCTCTCACTTTCAAACCCAGCAACATCCAGCCAAGTTCTCACTTTGCTATCAATCTGTTTCTCTATTCTGAATCCCTCTTCCGCACTAAGGTGCCTTATGATTTCACTGGATCCACTCAGATAATCTGGGATAATTTCACTGTCTTAAAGCCAGTTGATCAACCTTAACCATCTAAATCCTTATTTCCCCTTTGCCACATAATCTCAGATATTCACAGGCTCTGAGAAATCTCCAGTTCAAGAATCCCACGCTCCACCTACAACCTCCTGAGAAGTCCACGTGCATTCACCTTGCCCAGACCTCCAATCTACTGATTCTGCCATGATTTCCATGTAGCTAATGACTACATTTCCCAGACTTCCTTGCAGCTAGATGTGACCCTGTGACTAGACTGTGGCCAGTAGGGTATAAGCAAATATGACAAAGGCAATTATGGGCGAGGTCCTTGACAAAGGAGTGTGTCCTCCCCTTCTCTCTTCTCCGCTTCGCAATGACTGGAATGAGATGAGGGGTGGGCGTTGGAGCAGCCATCATAAACCACTAAGTAGAAGCCACATTAAAAAAAAAAAAAAAAATAGTAGCAGAGACTTCCCTGGCGGTCCAGCAGTTAAGACTCAGAACTCCCAATGCAGGGGGCTCAGGTTTGATCACTGGTCAGGGAGCTAGATCCCACATGCCACAACTAAAGATCCTGCATGCGGCAACTAAGACCTCGTACGGACAAATTGAAAAAAGGAAAAGTTGCGAGACAGAAAAAGCCTGAATCTTGACTATTGCAGAGCCACCACACTACCCCTGTTTAACTTTTGTTAAAGCTGCCAGTATTATGACCTTATTACTGCATCTGAACTAGTATCTTAATATACTTGTCCACTTCATCTTGCTAGCTCACTAAATATAACCTCCATATAATCAATTATTCAAGCCAAAAACCTGAGTCAGTTTTGATTCGTGCTTTTTCTTCAGTCCTCACATCAATAAGGCTTTGAATTCTATCTCCAGGATATATCTTGACTTCCTCCCTCTCTCACCTTCTCCTTAGTTCCACCACCGTGATTCATCACTTGGATGTCAGCAACAGCCTCCTGACTAAACCTCTCTACCTCCACCCTTACCCCTTCCGAGCCACCCTCCCTTCAGCATTTAGACAAGTGATATTTTCAAGGTATATACCTAATCAGGTCAGCCAGTCTGCTGCTTAAACCCTTAAGTGTTCTCCAGTTGCACTTTCAGGCAGAATCCAGACCCTTTCCCTGGGCCTGCATGCTGCCACCTATATCTCCCCCCCACCTCATCCCGCCCTACTTTTCTACTCCATACTGCACAGCCATGCTGGCCTCCTTTGTGCGACACGGTGTTTTTCAGCTCAGAGCTTTCACCCTCATGGCCGCGCCCTCTGCTTAGAACCCCATTCTTCTTGCTCTTTGCTTTGCTGACTCCTGCTCATCCTACACGTCTCAGCTGAAACATCTCTTCTCAGGGAGAGCTTTCTCAGCAGCCCGACTCAGTGCCCAGCCCATCTCCCTTTCCACCAGTTACTTCTGTCACCCACCCCTGTTTATTCCCTCATTGTACTTACTGTGCTCCGACATTATTTATGTACTTGTTTACTTGTGTATATGGTTTCCACCTCAGGAACATGTAAGCTCCATGAAGCCTGAGAACTTGTCAACCATTAGCATTCACCGTTTTCTCCCTGGTGCCTTGAACAATAATAACTGGGCAAACAGTTGGAGTCCAACGAATGAGGCTGAATTGACTTCATGAGTGAATGGAATGAATGAATGACCGGATGAATGAGTGATGAATTTAGCCACTCCTTTCCCAGGAAAGAACAGGTAACAAACCAAGAGAAGCTGGAAGTGTTCACTCAAAATCCCATGCCCTGGGGAATAAGGGAGCAAAGTCCTCTAATGGAAAGAGGCACGGGGAGAGGGCTGCAGATAACGGTCTCCCTCCCTGACAGTGGTTGGGAAGAAAAGATCCCGGGAAGGGCTGAGAAGCCTTTGCTCAGAGGTCCGGTGCTCGCTTCCCCAGCCTCTACAGGATTAAGGCAGATATGAGGCCACCTTCCCAGAGAACAAGGTGCAGCATCAAATATACAGGCTCTGCAGCGTGGAAGCCTGAGGTTGCGTCTTAAGAAGGGCTTCTCAACACATGTACAGATAGTTGCTGTTGTTTAGTCTCTAAGTCTTGTCCATCTCTTTGTGACCCCATGAACTATAGCCCATCGGGCTCCTCTGTCCATGGGATTTCCCAGGCAAGAATACTGGAGCGGGTTACCATTTCCTACTCCAGGGGATCTTCCCGACCCAGGGATCAAACCTGTATCTCCTGCATTGGCAGGGGAATTCTTTACCACTGAGCCACCAGGGAAACCTCTGTACAGGTAGGGGAACCCCAGAATCAGGACTTTCTTTTACTGGGGGTGAGGGAAGGATCTTTAAAAAGAACATCCCCCTCTAGACTTCCTACATAGAATCTGCAGTTCAATCACGGGGAGACAGGAGGGAGACAGAACACCTCCACAGAGCCTCCTGCCTGCACTCCCTCACCCAGTGAGACAGGAAAGCTAAGGCTTCTTTCTGGGTGTCTGGCCCAGGACCAGGACAGACACTGGTTCCCTCCACTGTCGGCTCCATCTCCCCTGTCCCAGGGGCCCTTCTCCTCCAAGGGGAATCACAGAAGCTTCCATTCATAGACTCCAATGCACAGTTTCAGAACAACGTAGGATCCCAAAGAAGAGTCCTTAAAGGTCCAACTCTGGGCCTAATGTATGGAGCCCCCAGACAGCCTCTGGGTACTTCCAGAGACTGAGATCTCCTTATACACATGCAGCTTCTTCCAGGTTTGGGCAGCTCTGCTTACAAGAGGGTCTTCCTCCCAGGCAGCTGAAATCTTTCTTTCACACCAGCGTCACTAGTTCAGGCTGGTTGTTCCCACGTGACAACCTTTGAAACATCTGAAGGCAAGTATCATTCTAATAATAAATGCTGCCATTTAATGATGCTTACCAGGCTAAACATTAGCTTACCAGGCTAAATGTTTACTGTGCTAAACATTTTATGTATATTATCTCATTCAGTCCTTGCTGCATCCCTATCTTGGAGGACTTATTGGTCCCATTCTGGAGATTAGGGGAAAAGCTTGAGAAGTAATCAGCCCAGGGTCACCCAGGTATTGGAAGAATCGGGATTTGTTCCAAGGCCAATCTGACTCCATCCAAAGCCCATGCCCCCACTTCTCCTGTTATGCAAGGTCATCCATCCCTAACAGAGTTGTCTTTAGTCCTGGCTGGATGACAACAAATCCTTCAAGTGCTTCTTCTCTGAGAAGCTCAGGGCACCCATCTCCCCATTTGCTCAGAGAACTTCCACTTTCAATAAAACCCTTGCGATATCTAGTCTCAGACCTTCTTCTGGAGGCTGGAGAGTGAAAAGGGAAGCTCTGCTTCTGTGACAGCAGAAAATGGGAGTCTTTCCAAAAGTCCCCCACTGGGCCCCAGTGCCCCCTCAGTCCTCAAACAGCCCTGATGACCCACCAGTTTCCACTACCCCTACCTCCCTTATCACCTATCAACTCCCCTGTCTCCCAGGATTTGTCAGTCTGGCTCCTCCTTATCTCATGCCTCTTCTACCCTAAAGGTCCACTCACCTTTAAACAAACCCAGCTCCAATTTCCCCTCCTCCGGGAAGCCTTCTCCAGCTCCTTCCCCTTCCTCAGTGCTCCCAAAGCCCTCACTCTTCCTATTTCCAGCTTCACTGAGATATAACTGACATATAACACTGTATACACTTAAGGTGTACAATGTAATGACTTGAGATATATATATATATATATATACATATATATATATATAATGAAATAAGTACCACAATAAGTTTAGTTAGCACATCCATCACCTCACATTGCTACAATTGTATGTGAGTGTGCGCGATAAGAACATCTAAGATCAATTCTCCTAGCAACTTGCAAACACGCAATACAGTATTGTGAACTGTAGTCACCATGCCGTATGTTACATCCCAGAACTTGTTTATCTCACAGCTGGAAGAAGGCCCCTTTGGATCCCCTTCATCCATTTTCGCCTCCCCCACCCCTGGCAACAGGTAGCCTACTCTCTGTGTCTATGGATTTGCTGCAAAGCCCTTGTTTCTGCCTCTACAGCAGCAGCTGCTCTTTTGCATTTCATCATGTCTCCTGCAGCTCCGGCTAGGCTTCTCTGGGGCAGAAAGTGTGGATTTAATGACTAGGCCCGTCACAGAGCAGGTGTTTGCTAACTGGATGCTACTGTCAAATGCAGACTGACATCTTTGATCCTTCAACTGGAAGAACGGTGGTTAGACTGCAGAAAGTCAAAAAGCAAGGCCAACACTGAAGAACCAGTTGAGATACCAGAAGAGTGAGCCCCTCCACGTGGCCCAGCACCTGAGCACCACCTGGTCTCCAGGAATTGAATGAAAGAACCCAGCCCCAATGAGTCCAAGGAACAAAACAAGGTTTGAAGCAGGATCTGCTTCTCTCTGGTGACCATTCCACCTCAGGGCTATGTGCTTGGTATTCTCTCCTTCCTGACACAGAGAAGATGCTAGTATGAATTTAAAACCTAATGGCCCTTTCTCCAGGCACAATCTTAACTGTCCCAAATGATTTTGTAACAGAATACTAAAATCAGAATTTCAACTGGGCACCAAGATACCATAGATGACATTTCAAATCATCATATGAAGAATTTCAAAAGAAATGTTTAAGAACTAGTTTCTGACCCCCAGATCAAGGCTACAAAAAGGATCAAGGATACAAAAAGGCATCATTTTAGGGAGAGGAGGTATTAGCAAGACAGTAACAAGGAAGTGTGTGTGCGCTTAGTCGCTCAATCGTGTCTGACTCTTTGCAACCCCATGGATTATAGCCCACCAGGCTTCTTCATCCATGAGGATTCTCCAGACAAGAACACTGGAGTGGGTTGCCATGCCCTCCTCCAGGGAATCTTCCTAACCCAGGGATTGAACCCAGGTCTCCTGGATTGCAAGCTGATTCTTTACCATCTGAGCCACCAGAGAAGCCCAAGTCATTAAGTCATGTCTGACTCTTTGGGACAACATGGAATAGTCCATGGAATTCTCCAGGCCAGAATACCAGAGTGGGTAGCCATCCCCTTCTCCAGGGGATCTTCCCAACCCTGGGATCAAACCCAGGTCTCCCACATTGCAGGTGGATTCTTTACCAGCTGAGCCACCAGGGAAGCCCAAAAATACTGGAGTGGGCAGCCTATCCCTTCTCCAGTGGATCTGCCCAACCCAGGAATCAAAGCAGGGTCTCCTGCATTGCAGGCGGATTCTTTACCAGCTGAGCTACCAGGAAGGGATGGGGTTAAACCAGAGTATATCATATCTTACAGCAGTAGAATACCAGGCAGTAAGAGAAATTGCAACATGCACTAGACAAACTTAAGAACCAGAGCATACATTCCAGAACCCTTCTGTGTTCTCTTTATTGATGCTTAGCGGAAAGGTGAACTATGACCTCCTAGGTCTTCAGGTGGAAAGAATAAGTCTCAGTAATTAATGATTTTAAAAAGAAAAAGACTGCAGAAACAAACAACTATTTTCAGGAAAAGAAGTAACCATAGGAAAGATAATAAATCAGTCTAAAAACGTCCAATTCAGAGACTTCCTTGGTTGTCCAGTGGTTAAGAATCTGCCTTCCAATGTAAAAGACATGGGTTTGATCCCCAGCTTGGGAACTAAGATCTCACATGCCGCTGGGCAGTTACTGAGCCAGGCACCACAACTAGAGAGAAGCCACAGCAGAAAATCCTGCATGCCTCCATGAAGAACCCTCTAGGTGCAACTAAGACCTGACACAGCCAAATAAATAAATACATTTTTGAATAACAAAAATGAAGGCACTCAGTTCTGTTTCAAAGGTAAAGATCAACCTGAAGCACATTCTTGAGCTGTTCTGCAGGATCCAAAGCCCCTCAACCACTCAACCAGCAGATTCACTGGAGCCCAGGGAATGAGGATGCTGACCTTGGCTGACCCTCATGACTTCACTCAATGAGCTGCCCGGATTTTGTCAGCCTAGAGTGCCCTGTGCCTCATTTTAATGCTAAAACCTCCCCTCCAAGGACCGGAATTGCCGCCATGTTTGAACATGCAACCTATGTTTGAACATGTCACACTGCACATGCATGTCTGGAATTCCACATCTACATGGATGATCACATTCAGCCTTTCGTGAATATGCATGCATTTTAGCTTAAAACTTCCCTGATCCTGCTGTTATCGGAGACAACACTTTGAGAGCTATCTCCGTGTCTCCTTACCTGTCACAAGTA
The DNA here is from genome assembly GCF_016772045.2 of Ovis aries. NCBI lineage: Eukaryota > Metazoa > Chordata > Mammalia > Artiodactyla > Bovidae > Ovis > Ovis aries. The sequence continues at coordinate 131,982,166 of NC_056056.1, forward strand.
ATAAATTCTTCTGCTTGAATCAAAAGTACTTGATGTGTTCATTGGCTAAGCACCCCAAGCAATGGATCCATTGCATCCGGTAACAAAGGGAGGATTTTGCAAGGAGGAAATGCATGCAGGAAGCTGTGCTGTGAACCCCATCCCCTCTCTCCAGGGAAAGGGAGGGGACCTACCCCCTTACAGGAAGCCTAGTGGATGCTAGCATGGTTTCCCCAACAACAGAATATGTGGCCCCTAGAGTGAGGGGGGTGGAAGTATCCTGGGGCATGGATGCTTTCCAGAAGTTTAGAAGGAGAGACAAGGACGAGGGATCAGCCTGTGAGCAGGCTAGCTAAGCTGGTGCCTTGTGGCAGCCTGGGCTCCCAGAGTTTGCCTGGCCAGGGAAGAACCGAGTCCCCGGTCCTGGGAGAGAAACAGATGTGTCCCCATACATCCATGCTGGGTGCTTCCAACACAGCTTCCTCAGGGCACAGAGACCTTAGCAGCTGAGGAAGGAGGCTCAAGTTCCCAGGATAAGGACATACAGGTGGACGGGGCTGCTCGCAAAGCTCTGAGGAGCCAGGAAAGCACCCGTGCGAGAATGGTCAGCAGAGAACATCCGAGAGGAAGGGCAGGAGCACTGCCAGCTGAGGGAGGAGGAGGCTGAGCGCCAAAGGACGTAAAGGCTCACCTACCCCTTCCTGTCTGCTCTGCACCACCCGCACCGGGCAGGGCTGGGAAGTGGGGGCAGGGGAGGAGGGAGCCGAGAAGCCCGCCGCTGGCCCCTTCACAGCCGCCAGCTGAAGCAAGGCCCAGCAGGCTACGGAAGAGTGGTGGTAAATAGAATATTATGCTTAGTGAAACGAGTCAGAGAATGACAAATACTAAATGACATCACTCGTGTGGAATCTAAAAAATAATAAAATCAATCTATATGCAAAACAAGTAGACTCATAGACATTGAGAACAAATTCATGGTTACCAAAGGGGGGAGGAAAGGAGAGAGGGACAAATTACAAGTATGGGATTAACAGATACATACTACTACACATAAAATAGATGAGCAACAAAGATGTACTGTATAGCACAGAGAATCATACCTAATATCTTGTAACAACCTATAGCAGAATGTAATATGCAAAAAAAAAAACCAGAAACAAAACTGAATCACTATGTTGTACTCCTGAAACGAATGCAATATTGTAAATCAATTGGACTTCAATTTTTTAAAAAAGACTAAAAGAACAGCAAGCCAAAAAAAAAAAGAACACTTAAGTTTCAGGTTTTGGTTCATATATTGATTGATGTGGTCATTGTAATTTCTGAATTGAGCCTGTCTCTTATCTGAGAGCAAGCAGAACAGTTAAAAGGCTTTCCTGGGTTTTCTCCAAGGAGCAAGCAAATAAATTCTCCCTGCCCACCAGCCCGATAAAGTATAAAGGATTGCATCATGAAATCAAACTCATCAGGTATTCAAAGTGCAACTTTATTCTCCTATTACAGGACAAGTTGAGGTTTTCATATAATATATAGTATATAACATACACAGAAATACGTGTAATATAGAATATGTACAATGTATAATGTAATGGGGTTACACTCTCCCCTGCAACGGGACTAAATTACAGGGACCCAGGGTTTCCCCTTCAAAGTCCCTTCAGCCTTCTTTCCTGCAGTCCAGAGCACCCCTACTCCCATCCCTTCGTCTCTGTCCCATCAGTAGCCTTTCTTTCTAGGCTTCCTGAGGGCCAGTCCACCCCCACCCATGGGTCCTGAGCACTTCCTCTCCTCCTTGGGGAGGGGAGAGATCTCCCGCACCAGCTCCAGCACAGCCTCCTGGAGCACTCACCACCTCCCTGCCCCACTAGGCACTCTCACCATCTGTCATGGGTTGAAGAGTCTCAAAAATGTTCACGTCTACCTAGAACCTCAGAATGTGAACATACTTGGAAACAGAGTCTTTGCTGCTGCTGCTGCTAAGTCGCTTCAGTCGTGTCCAACTCTGTGCAACCCTGTAGACAGCAGCCCACCAGGCTCTGCCGTCCCTGGGATTCTCCAGGCAAGAACACTGGAGTGGGTTGCCATTTCCTTCTCCAATGCATGAAAGTGAAAAGGGAAAGTGAATTCGCTCAGTCGTGTCTGACTCTTAGCGACCCCATGGACTGCAGCCCACCAGGCTCCTCTGTCCATGGGATTTTCCAGGCAAGAGTACTGGAGTGGGGTGCCATTGCCTTCTCCAGGGTCTTTGCAGATGTAGTTAATTAAGGATCTTGAGGGGAAATTATCCTGGATTTAGGGTGGGTCCTAAATCCAACAACTGATGTCTTTACAGGAAGAGGAGAGGACGCAGAAAGACATACAGTAGGGAAGAAAGCCATGTAGAGAAAGAGGGAGAGACTGGAGTTACGTTGCCACAGCTCAGGAACGCCTGTGGCCATCAGAAGCTGAGCGAGGCAAGGAAGGATTGTCTCTGAGAGACCTCAGAGGCAGCAGGGCCCAGCTGACACCTTGATTCCAGGCTCCTAGTCTCCAGAACCGTAAGAGAATAAATCCCTACTGTTTTAAGCCATCCAGTTAGTGGGACGTCGTGACAGCAGCCCGAACTAACACACCGTCTCCCCCTGTTCTTCTGGCTGGAGCCGCATTCAAGGGCCAACCCCTGGCAAGAGGAATGCCAAGGCTTGGGCTGGGGCCCAGTGACCTCTGCCAAGCCTGGGAGGAGTCGGGGAGGAGGATGGGCTGTGACTTTCAAATGACCCCTTCCATCCTGCTCTTGCTGAGCAGCCCCAGGAGAAACCAGGCATCTGCTCCCCAACCACCCACCCTCAACAACGCCCCATCCCTCCTAACTCGTAGTAACCTACCTCAGTCCAGTCCTGTGGCTGGGGAATTTTCCATCCCACTCCCAAGTCAAAGTCATTAGATTTAATCATTAACAGGGCGGGTGTTAATTAGCAGGACAGGGTGATCATCCATGCTGATGAGGACACAGCTGGCCATCAAGAACAGCTGACCAGATAAGGGTGCGGAGAGCAGGCTCTGGCTAAAAAGGGGCAGGGGGTGCTCTGCAGACCCCTTCCCAAAGCCCCCACTTCTTTATTTTTCTTTTTTTTAAATTTATTTTAATTGGAGGATAATTACTTTACAATATTGTGATGGTTTTTGCCCTACACCAGTATGAATTGGCCATAGGTATACAGGTGTGCCCTGCACCCCGAATCCCCCTCTCACCTCACTCCCCACCCTATCCCTCCCGGTTGTCACGGAGCATCGACTTCAGGTGCCCTGTGAAGCTCCCATTTCTTTATCCCTGCCTTTTCCGGAGTCAAAGGAGAAAACACTAACTAAGGTGACCTCCTTGCTACTCATGTTCATTTCTCAAGAGCTTGATGGGTGCCAGGCACTGAGCTAGTCACTCCTGTGGACATCACCTCATCCCATCATCACTAGGATAATAGAGGCATTAATACCTGTTATTTACAGATGAAGAAACTGAGGCTCAGAAAGGGTAAGCATCTTGCCCAACATGGCAGAGCTGGGATCTGAACCCAGGAGACTGTTATCCAAGCGATCAGAGGTCACATTGACCTTCCTCCTTCCCCAACTGCACCTCATCCTTGCACTTTCACTTTACAATATCTATCATTTATAATAATATAATATATAATATCTATTATTATAATCACTTACTCACCCGACTCCACCTGGAGCCCTGCTAGGCCGTAAGATGCCAGTGGACAGAGACTGTACTTGTTTTGTGCTCCACTGTATCCCCAGCACTGAACACAATGCCTGGGACACATGAATACCTGAAAACAATTTGTTGGAAATATAAATTCAACCTGTTAGAGAATTGAGGTAGAAGGCGAGAGATTGGGTCTTCTAGACTGGTGATGATCACAGGGCTAAATCATATCTCAGGAGGTCCTGGGGTCCATGCCTCTGTGTCAGGTCCGGCTGTGGCCCTGCCATAGCCTTCAAATCTGGGGAAAGTATGGCCTCGGGTTTGAGTCCCTGAGAGAGCTGCTGCTTCTCTCTTGGCCTCAGTTTCCCCTCTTGAGCTCAAGGGGGTGGGTTTGGCTGATCTTTAAGTCTCTTCCATCTCGACCAGTCTTGTGGTTCAAGAAGAGGCAAAGCACTTGGGAAATGAGCATTCCTCGGTTTGAATCACCAGCTCTGGCCCCATTCCCAAGAGTGCCAGCTGCAAGGGGGTGTGCACCCAAGCCTGGTAGAATTGCAATGACGGGATTTTTCACAGGCAAGCTAGGACCCATGCAGTTGGGGGAGGCTGGGCCTTCTGAGTCCTCCCCTAAGAGGCCACACATCTACCCCAGTGGTGCTGCTGGGGCTCGCAAGAAGCTCTGGAAACTTCTCTTGGGGAGATGCCTTCTAGATGGGGCTTGGAGCCCAGGGAACAGACAGTCTCACCACAGGGTGCCCACACCTTGGCTCTAGGTCCAGTTCTGCTCCTCACCTGCTTCCCCTCCTTCTTCATAAGGCACAGCCCCTAAAGACTCTCCCTCGTTTCCAGAACAGCAGAGCCACCCCAAAGGAGAAAGATTGGCTCCCCAGTAAGGATTTACAGAGCAGATGCCACACATTCTGAGCTGATTCCAAAAGAATTTCCAGAGATGTTTGAGAAACTGCAGCAAATTGGTGGGAACATATGGCTTCCCAGGGGGACCACTTGGCTAGAGCTCTCACTCCTACGGGTGTGTAAAGTCTCAGCTGAGTGTGTGCAAGTGTGCACGCATCATGTTTTCAACAGACAGGAATTCCGCCCTGCCACACTGGCCAGCAGGGAGACACAAAGATAGAGGTAAGGGCTCCAACTCCTGGGTTCTAACCCTAATTCCGAGACTTCCTGCCTGTGTGACAGTGTGTGTGTTCAGTCACTTCAGTCATGTCCGACTCTTTACAACCCTATTGGACTGTTGCCCACCAGGCTCCTCTGTCCACGGAGTTTCCCAGGCAAGAATACTGGAGTGGGTTGCCGTTTCCTTCTCCAAGGGATCTTCCACACCAGGGATTGAACCCGTGTTTCTTATGTCTCCCACAACAGCAGGTGGGTTCTTCACCATTAGCACCACCTGGGAAGCTCTTGTGTACATGTGTTGGTCGCTCAGTCATATCCAACTCTTTGCAACCCCATGGACTGTAGCCCACCAGGCTCCTCTGTCCATGGAATTCTCCAGGCAAGAATATTGGAGTGGGTTGCCACGTCGTTCTCCAGGGGATCTTCCCAACCCAGGGATCGAACCCAGGTTTCCCGCATTGCAGGTGGATTCTTTACCATCAGAGCTATCTGGGAAGACCGCCCACGTGACGGGAGCATACCTAACTCAGAATGACAAAAATTAGAACAGGAAGAAACCTGCACAATCACCTGGTCTTCCTCATTTTACAGATGAGGAAACCAAGCCCAGTGTGTGTGTGTGTGTGTGTGTGTGTGTGTGTGTGTGTGTGTGTGTGTTGGGGAGAAGGGCGAGTGATTGCTCCAGGATGGCCCAGAGAGTTGGAAGCAAGGGGAGGAATTGAACTCTGACCTCCCAAATCCCAACCCAGACAGACCTTCCCAGCATCACCTCTCTACACGCCCTTGCTTTTGAAAAGTAAAATAAAGATCATAATTCTACCCTTCTTCCTGGTTGGGTGTGGGGATTCGTGAATTAACATGGGAGAAGGTTAGTGAGGAATGAAGAAGATAGACAAATAAAAGCAGAAAGTGCTGAGAGCCACAAAGAGCAGCCCCCATTAAGCCCGAGTCCAGCTCCGGAGAGTCGGAAGGGTGGGAGGTGCAAAGTAATTGCGTGGCCGCCACATCCCTGTAACCTTAAATATTTCATGGACCCAGAAGTACACCACGTGGAACAGCCACTGCTCCTCCAGTGGGCCAGGACTGCAGCAGGGGCGTGAACGCTTGCACACACACACACAAGTACACCTTGCACAGACACGTGCAAGCGGGGAAGGGCTGGGACAGGGCAGGCACTGACTCTCACTCACTCTAGGAAGGGCTCCAAGAGCAGGCATGGCAACCCCCTGCCCCGCGTGCGAGCAACACACGTTGTCTTCTTCCACCCACAAGCAACAGACACCCACAGTCACGCGCCCAGCTCTGGGCATTAGAAAGGTCAAAACAACACCACCCAACACCTTCACAGACAGACACCTTCCAGCTCGTGCGGCAACCCCAGCACCCAAGGCTGCAGCCAGCCACACTCCCCTCCCCGCTCCCCCATAAGCACTTGCCCCCGCCATCCCCAGCCTCCTCCTGGAGCCAGAAGCCGGAGCTGCCTCTCCTCCCTCCCGCTCTCGCCTCCTCTGCCTCCACCCCAGCACCGGCTGCTCCCAGGACCCCTCGTCCCACGCAACCCCCATCAGCCATCTCTTCAAAGCCTGAGCGCTCTGGGCCCTCTCCTGACCTGAAGCTTCCAGGGAAGGGAGTCTGAGAATCTGAAGCTTGAGAAGGGAACACGAAGGGTGGATGTGAGGTTTTGATAGGAATTTCCAAGACTAAACCCAAGTTTGAAGGGCATGTAACAAATTGGGTGACGGGTGGGTATGTAGGGTCTTCTTATGAGAACCTGGAAAGGTGACTCCCCTAATTCTGCTGTCTGCCAGGAGATACCACGACAGTAATGGTGTGTGTGTGTGTGTGTGTGTGTGTGTGTGTGTGAAGTTGCTTCAGTGGTATTGACTCTGAGCAGTTATCGGTTAACTGAGAGCCTCCTACATGCTAGATACCTTACCTCCTATGACAGTCAATCCTATTGTAGGGAAAATTCTGCCCATTTTAAGTGTGGAAATCAAGCCTCAGTGAAGGGCATCTGAGGGCCTAGATGTCTTGATGTTCAGTCGCTCAGTCGTGTCCATCTCTTTGTAATCCCAACATGTTGGGCTGCTCTGTAGGGCTGTGGGAATCCTGACTTCAAGTTCTAGGTTCCAGGGTCCTGGCGGAATAGGCGAGGGGAGGGGAGGAACAAGTCACCTATATAAAGGACACTTTGGCCCCGGTTCTGTGTGCATGCGGTTAGGAGAGAAGTGAGTGCAAGGAAAGCCAGAGAGCGCGTCCTGTTGAGCCCCTGTGTCTCCCACCCTACCCTATCCTCTTCGCTTCAGGGCCTGCACATGTACTCCCACCACGGCCACTTGTGCGGAGGAGAGGAGCAACTGGGGGAGGGGGGTGTCTGGGGCTCACAACCAGCTGTTTTCTGGTCTGGCCCTGCTACATCAAAGAGAGCACAAAGGGACCACGCAGTCATAGGTTGGGTGTAGGAGGTCATTCCTGGAGCAACAGCGAAACAGAGGTTAGTTCACAGCAGACAGACCCAGCTGACTGGGTCCCTTATAACCCCAGCCTTGCCCTGAGAAAGCTGAGCCAGGCCTGTGGTGTGTAAAGGGATACGTTAGGGGGAAGGCCAGAGGTTATTTTGGGAGGTAAGAGGGAAAGGGGCAATGTGAAATCCAGGCCACGGAAAGGCTGCCCGGGAGAGGAGGCAACTGAGGATTTAGGCTGACCCCTTAGAGGGGAGGATGATCCCAGGGTCCCCAGAGGACCAGGCGTCAATCTGTGCAGAAGGAGCCAGTTGTTTGGTTTAAGGTTAAAGAAACAGATCTCTGGCCCAGGCCCCTGCTCAGCGCCCCCTCAGAGTTCCCTGTCCCTGCCCCCTGAGCCCAGTTCTCCCCCTCCCCCAAAGAGGCATCATCCAGCCTCGCCCCGCCCCCGGTGCCCAGCGCCTCTCCTCCCTCTACCCAGTGGCCCCCCAGCCCCTGGCAGAGTGCCCAGCAGGTCTGGTGAATATTCCGTCTCCCTCACTCACTAGTATTGGCATCTTGGTCCTACACAAAACTAGCGAGTTCTTCGCAGTCTCACCTCCATCTCCTCAATTACGGCAGATCTTTTCATTACTCTGCCAACAGTGGAACTAGAAACCAAACCCATCTGTAAACAAGCCACCCCACCAAAGGCATGCCCCTCTCCACCAGCAAGGAATACTCTCCGCTGGCAGGCCTTCCACCTGCTTTACATCCCCAGAATTTAGCAAGCAGAAACAGAAACCTATTTCACAAGCATTCCTGGCTCCCCACCCGTTTCTCCTCCTACTGAGTCCCAGATGGTCCTCCCTCCCTGAGCCCTCCACCCACTGCCATCAAGACAGAGGCTCCGGGGACCCTCTAAGATCTTCGTTTCCCCCTCCCCCCACAGAGTGAAACCAGACCTGTGCCCAGACCCCAGACCTCCCCTCCAAGCTTTCACCTCCGGGCTAGCGTTTTCCTTTCAATGGAAAGTCCCTCTCCTGGTCTAACTTTAATCCCTCCTGCTGCAAGCCTAGATCCCCTTTCTTTTCTCTTTGAAGCGACCCCTTTAAGATCAGAAAGGAAATCTTCCTCTCGCGTGTGCAGCCTCCTCTCTCGCAGCGCCCCTCCACCTTCCCAGCCCCTCGATTTTGCCCCAGGTTGGAGAAGTTCTTCGTGACCGCTCCGCACCTCCACCCCCCACCTCCCTCCACCCCACTAGAACTCAGGATTCCCCGCCCGAGCCGCGTCTACTGCGACCCGGGCCGGGCCACACCCGCCTCGCCCTTCCGCGGGGCGGTGACCCCCGGCAGCCGGCGGCGCGGCCACGACGGGGTTAAGGCTCCGGGCGGGGGGAGGCGGAGGGGGCCGGGAGGGGCGGCGGCCGAGCCAATCGGCGGCGGCGGAGTCCCCTGGGCCGCGAGCCGGGACCGCTGAGCCGGGAGCCGGGAGCCGAGCGCGCCGGGCTGGGGCCGGGCCGGAGCGGAGCGGAGAGGCAGCGCGCCCGCCCCAGCCCCGAGTCCGCCGCCTGCCCGCCCGCAGCCGCCGCCCCCGCCATGGAGCAAGACCACAGTCCCCGGAAGATCCAGTTCACCGTCCCGCTTCTGGAGCCGCACCTTGACCCCGAGGCGGCCGAGCAGGTGCGGAGCGGGGCGGGGCGGCAGGGGTCTCGCCCGGCAGAGGACGAGGGACCCCGGACTGTGCGACCCCAGACCCCCGCTCAGTCCTCCCTTGGCGGTGCGCCCTGGCGAGGGCCAGCGCGGTGTTGGGGGGGGGGGTCTTCTCTCCCCTCCCCCACCGTGGGAGCCCCATCTCCCCATCTGTGTTTCTCCAAGATGGACAGAAGGACGAACGGCTGCCCTCGAAGCCGGTCCCCACGAAAGTCTCTCCCTTCCTTCCCCAGCCCTGGGGGAGGGGGCTTGCCTGAGCACACGACCCCTCCCCCCCTCCACCAGTCTTGCATCCCCCACCCAGTCAAATCCCGCCAGAGTTTCTGAGCTCGGTGGGGACGCTCAAGGGTGTCGGAGGGGTTAAGGGAGAGGGCAGGTAACCGAGGGAGTTGAAAGAGGAGAAAGAGCCCCCCAGCCCTCCCCTAACTGGAGGCGATCCTGCCGGAGTCCAGAGAGTGAGGACGAGAAGGGGTTGAGGAGAACTGGGAGGGCTGGGGCTTTGGGGCGAGGAGTGGTCGTGCGTGCAGGCTGGCTCCCCTCTCTGCAAGTCTGGACACGTGGGTCCTTGTTCGCAACTCCTGCCCTTTGGATCGGTAGTGGGGAGGGGGGGCGGGGAGGGCATGGGAAAATGGCCTTCGGGAGACCGAGGCGGGGGCTTTCTGGAGGGCTAGGGTCCAAGCCTGAGTGGAGACACGGAGAAGCACTGTGCTGGCCTGGGCTCAAGGGTGGGAGTCCAGGGCCCTGGCCCAGCCTCCCGTCCTGGCCTATTTTTAGCTCAGAGCAGCCTGGCAGAGGCGGCAGTGTATGAGAGTGTGTGAGCAACTGTGTGTGTCAGGGAGAGTGAGCATGTGTGTGGAGACAGTGACCACCCGTGGTGGCTACTACCACCCATTTGCCAAATATTTGCTCTTTGCTCCATCGCTTTTGGTGTTCTCTGTCCGTTTGCCTAGACATCCCTGCTCCTAGAGAATATTCGTTCCCGCAAGGTCTCTGCCCTCCTTCCCCACCTAGCTGCGGGGGCTCTGGCTGGGCCTCCCCACCTGAAAAGGCTCTGAGCTCTTGGGATGGGCTGGAGAGCGTGTTCTTCCTGCTGCTCCAGCTGTTTGGGGAAATAAGGTCTGGATGTGAAGGTTCAGTACACTCCCTGTAACTTTAGCTTTCCAGAGTGTGGGGAGGGGTTAGGGACCTGCATCTCCATCCCTCTCCCTGGCCTGGTGGAAGCCACATCTCCAGACCTCAAAGGTGTGACAGCAGGGAGGGAGGGTGGGGAGACTGCAGACCTCCTGAGGATGAGGAGTGTGGAGAGCCAGGAGCATGGGGAGCATTCCCTTGGGGTCAGGGAAAAGGCTGTTATGCCTGGAGGCAGGAGACTGGCTAAAATAACCTCAGATCCAGGGAAAGGGGCCCAAGAGTGTGAGTGAGCCAGGGGCTTAGGGGTGAGGTTCCAAGCAGAAATGCCTGCCACTGACGCAGCCAGTGCCCATGCCTGACACCTGCCTCTGTTTGGTGTTAGAGGAGGCAGGTGGAGGTGTGTGTTGAGAGGAGGAAGGGGTAGGCCAGCTGGCCTAGAGATCTGGGGGGACAGGGGAGGAGGAGGAGGCCATGCTATAAAGCCAGAGAGAAAAAGAGGCTGGGACTTCAGCCTGCTTTTCTCTCCTCTTCAGAAATCTGTGTCTGCTCGGCCTGAAATTCTACCTGTAGTCCAACTTCAGCCCCTCTTGCTGTTACCCAAATGTGTAGGCAAAAAACTCCAGGCTTGGCAGGAGCACCTAAGCCAGATCGACCTGAGAGGGTGGCAGGGTTGGAAACTCTGAGTTATGGAGCACAGAGTGGCAGGGGATGGAGGGGTGCCCACAGCTACCAGGTCCTTGGCATAACTGGTTTGGAAATAAATCAGAGGCAAAGGCACCAAGCGTCCTTGAGAGCTAGAATTTGTGATAGGGGCAAGGAAAATGAAAGAGACCGACACTCGTTTCCTAGTAGTTCAGGGACCTGGGAGTACTTCCAGAAGTCTAACTTCCCTCCTCCTGTAGGACATCAAAATTCTCAAGGACTCTGAGCGCTTAGAAATCTTGTCCAAGGCAAGGATTTGGTTATGGAAGGGACCTGTCCAAGGTCAGAGTCCTCCTGCCCTCTCAAGGCCCTTCCCATCATACTTGCAGTGTCCTTCTCAGGCTCCCAACTCCCACTCATCCCCACCCACCACACCCTCTGCCTGCCTCAGCGCCCCTCCCCCAGGGCGGACGAGTTCTCTCCTAGGAGAATGGCCTCACTCCGCTTGCAGGAAGCATACTTGCCCACCTGAGGGCCCCCAGCACGTTTGCACCAGGAATAGCCAGAGGTGGACTCACAAATAATGTCTGTGCAGCACATGCCTATATGTGTGCACGATCACACACACACAGAACTGGTATTGCAGGGACCTTAAAATGTCACCCCAAACAGACACTGCTGGCTTGTCCTGAGAAAACAATGCCTACCCCAACCTACCCCTATTCCCATTCTTCTTTGGGGAGCCCCTCAATAGATTAACCCTGCCCCCTGCTATACTTGATACCCACTTTCTGGGCTAAGAAAAGGGCAGGCGTCTTTCCAATCCCACCCCACCCCTTTACCCCACTCCGGTAATGATTCTAAATAATGGATACAGAGAGATAGGGATGTGATCATTCAGTGTCCTCAGCCTACTCCTCTCAGCCCTGGATAATTTTAGCCTCTTTCCTAGTCCCATTAGTCTTCCCTCCCCTCCTCTGCCCTGGAGGGAGTTGCAGGGACTCCAACCCCACGGTTCCCTTCACTTCCAGACCTCCAGAGAAAGGGGGAAAACTACACGTCCCAAGAGTCCTTGGACTGGCTTTGACAACAACCAACTTTATTGGCAGCAAAACCGAAGAACAGAGGCAGGGGAAGAGGGGCTCAGAGGCCCGGCAGTCAATCAGCTGTTACCTGTTAATTTCTTAGACTGGGACCTGGGAGCCCAGGATAAGATTTTTCAGCTCAGCTTTAGTCCCTGGCCATGGTCCTGCCTCAGGCTCCTCCTCATATGATATTTACCATGACAAGAATTTCTCCAGACCGTTATTTCCTGTGTGTGTCCAAAGACAGGGAGGAGATGAGGGAGGGAGGGGCACAGGCCAGAAGAAGGTGCATTCAGATCAGACCTGCCTTCTCTGTGCTGCCCCTCCAGGCTGGGTGGGGCTGGAGGGGTGCTCTCCGCTGGTGCTGGCCCACAACAGGTTCATGTCCTTTTGGGGAGTGGGCTGGGACACTGAGGGGAATGCTTTCTTCCCTCTCGGGTTATTTCTGACCATTGATCCAGGATGGACGGAAGGACAATGGGCCGGAGATCAATGCATTAGCACAGATATAGATGCTGAGATGGAGAGCTGGGCCAGGACCTGGGGAGATGCAGAGACAGAAAGGGGGCTTGGGGAGCAGCGAAGAGTGGGGGAGGTCTTCTGGGTCCCCAGGGCAGAGGGAGGGCCCAAGAATGTCCCCCAGGGACCGAGGGTTCAGTGTAACGTGGCGTGCTAAGTGGGTGGTGTGGATTCTGTTGCTGAGTGTGCGTGGGGCCGTGACGCTTCCACATGTACTTGACCTCTTCCCTCAGATCCGGAGGCGCCGCCCCACCCCTGCCACCCTCGTGCTGACCAGTGACCAGTCATCCCCAGGTAAATCCCAGGATGGCCACTAAAGGGAGTGGGGGCTGCTGAAGACAGCTTGGTCCCCGTGAGAGAAGGCGAGTGCTAGATACAGCAGGGCAGGTCTGAGGAGCCAGAGGTCTGCTCAGTCCCAGAGGCACGAAAGTAGCAGCTGGATTAGCAGGAGGGTTTTCTTTGCCTTGGAAAGACCGAGCAGGAGACCACTTGGTTCCTAAGCCCCCCAGCAGTTGGGGTGGTCAGTGGAGTGCTGGTTGCTAGGGCAACAGCCTTCCAGGTTTCTCCAGCAACTGAGAGGCCGCTGCCCCCATCCCCAGAGGCGGTGACAGCTGTGAGGGGGAGGGACCGCCTCCATCAGCTATTTTCACAGCCCCCAGAGGGGAAGGGGAAGGTTAGAAACAGCTTAGGGAGCAGCTGGCATTCTGGTCACCAGTGTCCCCATCAAGGTCTGGAGAGACAGCAAGGTCTCAGAGAATGTCAGGGGCGCTGGCTGGAGAGTGGAAGAGAGATGGTGATGCTAAGAAGCCCGACTGGCAATCCAGATGCCTGAGCCTCCAACTTCCCTCCAACTACTTAAAAGGATTGTCCTGTACAGGACAAGTTTGCCGTTCTCTCCTCTGCTCGGTCCAATTCTCGAGCCAGGGTAGGGAGAATGGCTGGAAGGAGGCAGAGATGGATATTTCAGGAGGAAAAGAGCAGGAGGACCACAAAGCCTGCCTTCAGGAACCTCCAGGTTTGAGGCAAGGATGTAGGTGCAGGCTAACTACAGAGACAAGGACCAGACTAGAAGCAGGAGATAAAGCCAACCAGCAGAGCAGGCTGGGGCTGGAGGGAGGAGGCCAGGGCAGCCCATCAGGACCAGCTTCCTAGGGGCAGATGTGAGGGACCAATCACAAGGGAGGTGATTGCAGGGGCTCCTCCCCTTGAGAAGTCAGACTGCCCAGGGCCCCTCTGGACCTCCCATCCCCATCACGTTCTCTCTCTCCTTCCCTCAGAGGTAGATGAAGACCGGATCCCCAACCCACTTCTCAAGGTGAGCTGGCCCCTCCCGCTCAGCCCAGTGCAGAGAACCCCCAGGCTTATTAGAGGGTTATACCTCCAGCCACGGCCCCCACCTGCAGGACCTTGTCTCCCTCCTGCTTGTGCCCTTCGCATGTTCTTCTTGAGTGGAGGTGCACGCGCAGTTCCCTGCATTCCCCCGACACAGCCGTCTTGCTCACCATCATGGGCAGGGCAGGGGCTGGGGAAGCGAGAGTTTCCTTCCCCCTACTTTCTGAAGCCCACGCCTCCCCAGTCCCCATCTACAAGCATGGCAAGGCGGAGGGGAGGGCGAAAAGGGTGGGCGCCCACCTGTGCCCTGTGCCCTTCACAGCCCACTTTGTCCATGTCTCCACGGCAACGGAAGAAGGCGACGAGGACCACACCCACAATGAAAGGTTGGGAAAACCCTTCCCCTCCACACCTGATGCTGAGCAGTAGCCAGGACGGCATCCCTTTGGAAGGAATCCTTGGGAAATCATTAAACCTGCCTTTGAGAAAGGAGAGTTGCTGGAGCCTGAGGGGGGAGGCGGGGTGGGGAGGTGTTGCATTCCAGCTCTGCCACCGACTAGCTGGAGAGCCCGGGAGAACCCGCTTAACCTCCAGGGCCCCTGGATACTACCTCACTTTGGCCGTTAAATAAAGTATGTGCAGTCACCCAGCACAGTGCACTGCACAGAGAAGGTACTCAAATTTTTCTTGAATCTAAATGGAGTCTTTTCTCTTGCCCACAAGGGAGAATAGGTATCCCAGCAAGTCAGGAGGATCTTTTGTTCTTAAAGGCTCTCCCCTTCCCCTCTCTCAGCTTTGAAGAAAGTACATTTTATTGTCTAGCTTTAGTCCCTCTTTATTGGCCAATGAATGTCCTTCCTTGATCAGGAAAGTCAGATCACACAGGCAGTGTGCACTGGCCCTCTAGTGGAGCTGTTGAAGCTGAGGGTCCACAGAGGAGACAGGGCAGTCTCGTCCAATGCTCTCCCCCTTTCTCTTCGCCCCCAGAGCTCCAGATGATGGTTGAACATCACCTGGGGCAACAGGAGCCGGGAGAGGAGCCTGAAGGAGCCGCTGAGAGCACAGGGACCCAGGAGTCCTGCCCACCCGGGATCACAGACACAGCAGCGGAGTCACGGCCGGGCACCTCTGGGAAAACATACAGTGCGTTCAGGCTGCGGAGGGACCAGCCCAGGGGAGGCCAGTCTTATTGGCTATGGGGAGGGGCCTAGCAGTAGCCAGAAACTGTCTTGAGAATATGGATCCTTTGCATAACCAGCATGTGTTTGCATCTCTTCACCTTTCCTTACTAAATGACACCATCCCCTCCCACTTGGACTTCCCAGCTCCCTGATATATGGGGGCGGGGGGGGGGGGGGGGGGGGCGGGGGCAGGAGGTGCCTGCCAGAATGGAAGCAGCTTTCTGGGCTTGAATTCTGGCTCTGCCACTACACCAGCCCCGAGGCCTTGAGCTACCTACTTAACCTCAGTCAGCTAAGTGATAATGATGGCGCCTATTGCATTGGGTTGTTTGTGAAGATTAAATGAGACTGGTCCTTAGCTCAGCAGCGAACACACAGAAAGCACGCAAGAAATGGAAGCTGCATGTCCATGGGTCCTTATCCCAGACGTGGGTCAGAAGTCAGAGTTTTTCCAGCTTTACCAAGGTGACAACGGAATGTATACTGTGTGTTCCATCATACTCCCAGCAGAGTCCCCCTGTAGTCAAACACATGAATATTTCTGCAGGGAAATGATTGGGCACACTAAGTGGGATACATACGCTATCAAAAGCTTCCTGTCTGCTCAGGTCAGGTTTAGCCACACATTGAGATCATACCCAAATTTTTAAGCTTTTTTTAGAGGTGTTGGTTTGTTTTTTTTTTTTCCTGATTGCAGACTTCAAAAAACTAGCTAACCTAAGTAGTCATTGAGACCAGGGAAAACCCTGTGGGTCTTGCCCCCTTGCCCTCAGCTGGCCTTGGGCTCCTCTGAAGGGTGTTGGAGTATGGGATGGGGAAAGCAGAAGCACCTCCCTCTCTCCAAGCCCTGGTGAACTCTAGCTCTCCCTGCTGCCACCTGCTCTCCCTCCTCAGAGCCTGCAGAGTCCATCCCTAACACTCAGGAGAGGGGCAGTGAGAAACCCAGCACAGAGGGGCCCTCAACCCAATGACCACCGCTGGATTCCCAGGGAGCCAACGCGGTAAGACCCCCGGGCTGCGTGCCCAGTCTGCAGGGGAGCAGGCTGTGTGAGGAGGGCAAGGGCTGAGATCTAGAGTCAGGGAAAGGGAACAAAGGACCAACTTCAGCCTCCGAAAAGCCGTCCTCTGTGGCTGGCAGATTTGCATCTCCTCTGATGGACAAATGTGCTTCCCAGGTGGCTCGGTGGTAAAAACTCGGCCTGCCAGTGCTTAGGAGAGGCAAGAGAAGCAGGTTATATCAATGGGTCCAGGGTTATATTTCCCCTGGAGGAGGAAATGGCAACCCACTCCAGTATTCTTGCCTGGGAAATCTCATAGACGGAAGAGCCTGGTGGGCTACCGTCCACGGGGTCACAAAGAGTCAGACACGGCTGAGCACATACACCTGGTGGATAAAGAGAAATGGGATTCAGCTGCAGCAGGGGTCACTGAGGTTAGACTCGTCTGAGGACTTCTGGCTCCTGGAATCGATGATGGAAGTAGACCATGGATTTTCTGATAAAGGGCATTTGGAACCCAAAGGGAGAGCCTCATCTGTCCAGGCTGGATGACTGCTCCAAGACCGTTCCAAGTGGTCTTGCCTGGAGTGGAGACATGGATGAAATGACCCCATGAGCTCTGATTTGACATTCTCCCCTCCACTGTGTAGACAGGACGAGGGGCCAGTGACTGGTATGGGACGCTACACTTAGATGCCTGACTAGCGGGATGGCTGGGCACACCAGCGGGGGAGGGGACCGTAGGACCTCAGGCCTCTCACTCACTTTCTCTTCCTACCCGCTTCCCTTGCAACAGGTCTGAGAGTGAGGAGGCGTCTTGGAATCAAGACCGCAGTTGAGAATGCATGGACACTGGATTTGTTTCTTATTTCCTCACTTTGGGGGAAAAGTCTCTTGTTTTTAAAAAGTGATAAATTTGGTGTTAAGTCCTTGACATTTTCCTTCTTTCCCAACTTGAAGAATCTTTTCTCTCTCCCCTCTTGTCCTGCCTTCTCTGCAGCCCCCTCCCTTCTGCCCAACTGCCTCCAGGAAGGAGGGAAAAGGGAAGCTGGGCAGGAGCCTTGAGAAGGGAGGTGTTTTTCTCCAGCCCTACCCTTACTTTGCTGGGAGAAGAGAGGCCTTGGAACCCTAATGCCTGGCCAGCTGTGATGGTGCTGTGCGCGCCCTCTGCTGGACAAAGCCCGGAACTGCACTCTGGCCCTTGGCCCTTGGGAAAGAGGGTCTGTTGCTTCAATGCTTCCTTGCCTGCCCTCTGAGACTTGGTGATTCCCAAGCTTCAGGATGTGTTCCCTCTGCAGCTGGGAGGAGACCACCACCCAGATTCCAACCTGTTAGCCAAGCTAGATTGAGGCCACGGGAGCCATTCACGAAGAGGCGCTTGCTGGGAACTGGAAAGGTCACCTCTCCCCTTGTCCTTGGCACTGAGGGAGCAGGGTAAACGACAGAAGCTGAGCAGAGGTGAATAACCTTTCTCAGACACCACAGCCAGGCCTCTCCTGCCCACCGCTTCTGCTTTTTCCAGGCAGTGGAGGGAAGGCAAGATTCACCCCTCTTTAGAAGAAGTGGTATGCTGGAGAGAATAAAAAGCGCTTCAGAAGTGGAAGGTCCCTTCTGCCAGCCCTGCTGTGCACCCTCAGGCAGAACCTCCCCTCTCTGGCCTCCGTATATAACAGGGCACACACAGCACCAGGGTTTTGTCCGCTTGAAGAGACTTTGCACGTGAAGACGCCCAGTGCACTTTCACCCGGCAAACAACACACACAGCCAGGCCTGGTCTCCCTTCTTTATTGACCTCTGGCTATAGCAGGGTTCCGAGAGACCGAGGACAGGGGTCAGTCACATGCGTCTCTACCCCTCTCTGGGTGGGGTAGGAGGAACGAGTGGCAGGTGGCAGGTCTCAAAGACCGTGGCTACGACTTCACACGCACAGGGCCCACTGTACAAATGCATGTCTGGTATTTACAAGGAAGGAGGAGGGCAGTCACTGGACTTGGGCCTTTCCTGGGACAGAGCGGGGCCAGAGGAGCCTGAGGAGAGGAAGGGGCGGGGGCCTGGCTGGGCTGCCGGCTGCCTTCCAGCCGCCACTCCCCACTTGCCCCAGGAAGGGGCCTCCTGGGCCGGGGCTGGAAGGGCGGGACCCTCTCTGTCAGCAACGCAGGACTGCTGAGGACACCTCACCCTCCCCATGCGCCCTTGACCCCAACCCAGCTCTCCCGCCTGTGCTCTAGGATGCATCCTGAAGGTGCTCTGCTGGGGAGACCTCAAAGCACTTTACAGACATTGGTCGGATGGGAGCCTCCCGGCCCCAGGGGAGGGGAAGGAGGCGACAGGTTCAGGACTCGGCCAGGGCAGGTGACAGGTCCTTGAGGACCCCCCCACTCAGCCCCCTCTCTGGCTCCTCCTCCCCCAGTCACCATTCCAGAATGGGAGGGAGGGAAGACTACAGAGTCTGGGCGGGGGTGGGGGTGAAGCAGTGCAGGTCTGGGGTACAGAGGATGCCCCCATTCCCAGGCCCTAGAAAGGTGCCATGCCCTGAAGGAGCCCACGCCCCTCCCTGTGCAGAGCTCTGAAAACCCCCAGCTTCCTATCCTGTTCCAGCCCCTCCCAGGGGAGGAAAAGGGGAACCCAGACCTGCCAGCTAAGATCTGGGGTAGGGGGCTGAGGAAACCCCCAAAATGTATTGCTTAGAAACTTGGAGGCAAAAAGGATGGGGGAGGGCCCAGGGGGCTGGCATCTCTGACCCTCCCCCCAAGCCCTGGGAAACCTCCAGGAAGCTCCCCTCCAACCAGTCATCTGGCCACGGGGAGAGTCCAGAGGCAGGGGAATGGACACAGTGACCATTGGGAGCCCGAAGTTTCCCAGTCTTGCCACCGGGAGAGTATAGTGCGCCCCAATGGGTGTCGGGTGGGGAGGGGCCCTTCCCCCAACCCCACAATCTCTCGCATTCATCCTTCGGGTGGGTTTTCTGTTCCTCGACGTCCACGCTCCCTCGGAGCATATGGGGGAGCCAGTCCCGATGGATGGTGCTGATGACATCGAACACTCTGGACTCAGTGAGGACCTAAGGGAACAGAAGACCTCAGTGCTCTGATCTCTGCCTTCATCTCCAGCCTGCCTTACCTTCAGGCCCGCCCCCAATCAGCGCCTGGTACAGCTGCACAAAAAATGTCCTGCAGAAGAAGGGCACGGGGGGTGCTGGAATGAAGTCATGCCCTGCTGAGCTCCGGAGCCTGGGGCCTGGCTGTGCCTCCCCTGGCCCTCACTCAGAGCTGCTCAGCCCCACCCCGAACTGAGGAGCTGCCCCCTCTCTTCCTGCAGGGCCTGGACCAAGAAGCAGGACACCCCTGTGTCCCACCTAGGCCCCGGCTTGGGCCTTTGTGTTCACTTCCTCCAGGTTCCCACCTGGAAGGAGCGAGGGAGAACCTCGCCTCTGCTGAAGCCCAGAGATGCCCCTTCCGAGAGGCCTGTCGGACGCCCGCCTCGCCCTCCTGCCCGCCCACCGCCACAGGCCCACCTGGGCCAGGCCCCGCTAGTCCAGATTCCCGTTCTGGTTGTGCTCGTCTTCGGCAGGGGAGGCTGGGGCCTCTTCCTCACAGGGGGACAGCTCGTCAATGGACATCTGGTTGGTGATGCCTGCAGGAGAGCGGGAAGGAAGCTGGGACCAGACCGAGCAGGAAGTTTTCCCCAAACTCAAGGAATATGTGGAGAGAAGGGAGTGATTCTCACGCACTTCCCCTTCCCTCAAGCTGAGCTACATTCACCTGTGCCCACCTGGGGAGAGGCTCCCCAGCCTTGCTAAAGTGCACAGCCCTCAGCCCCCACATTAAGGAAGAGATGCCTCAGCCAGGGCCACCTGGTTACCACAGCCTCAGGGCACCACTGGCAGGCCGCCAGTGTGCACGGGGCCCCTCGGGCGGTGCAATACTGCTGTCCCTATCTTTCTCCAGCCCCCATACTAGAACATTCCAGGTGGGTCAGCCTGTGCCTGATCCCTTTTCCCAACCCGGGGAAGGCGTCGGACACAGGGCTGCTGAAGGGGTGTCGGGAAAATGGACCCACTGCTGCTTTGGCTTCCCTGGTGGGTGGCTCAGGTGGTAAAGAATCCGCCTGCAACACGGGAGACCTGGGTTCGATCCCTGGCTTGGGAAGATACCCTGAAGGAGGGCATAGCAACCCACTCCAGTACTCCTGCCTGGAGAATCCCCATGGACAGAAGAGCCTGGCGGGCTACAGTCCACGGGGTCGCAAAGACTGAGCGACTAGGCACAGCACGGTTGCTCCATCAGCCGCCCTCCCGACAAGGCCTTATCCTCCCAGTGGACCCACCGCTTGCCGCCCGTTCCTTCCATTTCTGCTTGTTCTCCTGAATGTATTTGGTCCAGGTGGAGCGGAAGCTGACCACATCAGGGTTGGGGTCTCCCACTTCTACATCCAGAGAAGGCTGGCGCCACTGGAAGCTATAAGCAGGACCCGCCCACATTGCGGAGGTGAGACCCCGCCCGCGCCAGGATGGTCTTCCCAGCCCTCAAGAGCAGAGGGGATGGAAGCTTCATCCTTCTCTTTTCCCTCTGCTAAGTACCTCCCAGTTCCCACCCCTCTCCATACCTTCCCTTCTACTAGAAGGAAAATGAAAACAGCATTAGCCAAAAAGGCAGAAAAGACAGCTAATAGGAGAGGTTAAAATATGGTGGAGGGGGCGCGGGCGCAGGCCACACCCTCTGCCCGCATCCTTTCGCCGCCACGTGTGGCCCACAACAGAGGAGTCACTGTTTCTCCACCTCCCCCACCAGTCGGTTCTCTCCGTGGGCCCTCAGGCTACCCCAGCCACCCTCACTCACCTGGGCTGGTTTTTAGACTTGGAGTCGTCGTCCCCGGTGGGCTGGACACTCTTCTCAGCCACATCAGTGAGCACAGAGAACGTGGGCTCCACAATGAAGTCGATGAAGCCTGCAGTGCAAATAACACACGGACAAGGCTGACCTGGGGGCGCTGCGCAGAGGACTCTGCCTGCACGCCGGTGCCCCCAGCTGCAGGGAACAGTCACCTGGGGCTCAAGAGCTCCCAGTGGGGGCAACCTTTGTGATGATGTATGTGACCCCAGAGAACTCCACCCCAGCCCTCCACACTCCAGCAGAGCGGCTTGCCTTGACAGGAATGGGGACTGGGAGCCATCTGACCTGGCCCAGCCAGCATCCTTGACTTTTCCGAACCCTCTCCTCCCTGCAGGAAGGGACACTCACCAATCTGGGACTGTGCCACGAGGGTGGAAGTGCGGTCACAGAGCGGAGAAAAGGGCAGGCCCAGCTCGGCCTCTTTGTCACCCTGGGGGAGCAGACAGGGCGGGGACTTATTTCAGTCTACCTGGTTGGGGTGCAGCTGCGGGTAGAGGGGCTGCCAGGGAGAAGAGGGGGCTCTGTGCCTTTGACCTGGAAATGAGCCGCATACAAATACCACTGCCAGCAATGACTGTTAAGCTTTTCGGAGATGACATTCTATCCCATGGGTCTGGGATCAGGTTGGCAGCTGCAGGCAGCTGAACAAGGAGCTGGAGGAGCAACGGGGAACTTGGAAAACATGGGGGAGAGAAGGCCCCGTGGACAGGGGTGGGCAAAGATGCCCCCTACCTGGCGGAAGAATTCCTCCATGAGGGCCTTGGTCCAGCGGCTGTGAACCGACCACTGCTTGGTGGGGTGGCTGATGTCAGCAGCATGAAGCAGCAGAGAGAGGGCCTTGGACTTGTCAATCCTGTCGGGGCAGGCGGCAAGGGAAGGGAGACTGATCGTTTAGGAAAAGGAAGCCTGGACCATTCCTAACTTCCCATCACACTCTCTCTCTCAGATCTAATGTCAAATACCCTCTGAGATGAGATACACACACACATACACACACACACACACACACACACACACACTTACATATGTATAGGAAACACCCCAAGTTCTCAGAATCAGAGGGCCCAGAATCGAATCCTCACTATACATTTCATACATTGGCTGTGTGATGTGCAGCAAGTTACTTAAAATTTCCATATTTCATTTTTCCCAGTTCTAAGTAGGAATCAAAACAGGATCTGCCACAGAGAGTTGTTCTGAGAATTAAATGACATACAACATATAGGTATTTAGAATAGTGTCTGGCACCTAATAAGTGCTTGGTAGATGTTAGCTATAATTATTATAATAATAATTATTATTATGATTCGCCAACAATGACACGCTCTGACCCTGCCCACTCTCCCACACACAGACACCGTACATTAACACATACCTTCAGGACACACACAAACACAGTCTGTTCTCTCTTACATTCATATACTCCCACCCACTTTTAAGCAACATTAGATGTAATTATGACATTTGTTCTGTGTTTTTTTTTTTAACCTCACACAACTCTCCCAGTAGCCCTGTTAGAGCGGGGGCTGGCAGTGAGCTGTTGTGGAGGGGGGGCACATCATTTTCACTTCTCACACATGGGGAAACGAGTCCAGAGGGTTGAATGATTTTCCATTACATTCTAGAGTATGCCTGTCCTGAAGCTTCCCTGAGGACACCAATCTCAGACCCTCGACTCAAACGCTCTCCAGTAGTCCAGCTGCCTGAGCTGTCCACAAACCCAAGGCCAGGTGCGTACATCCATCACATACACCAGATACCCTCAGACACCTGGAGCCAGGAGAGTATCTACATCCTGGTAAAGACCTGGCACACTCACTGCCCTATGGATGCCCTCCGATTCACAGCCCCCTCACTCGCCTCTCCCCAGCCACACCCCACCAGAGGCCACCTCTCCAGCTGCTGCAAGGCTGTCTTCATGGACTTCACTTGCTGGAAATGGCAGGACATGTCTGTGGCCAACACCATCTCGATGACCAGAGCCCGCAGCTCTCTGAAGGGACAGAACCCGAGGAGTGATCAGCACTGCTAGACCGGAGGCCTAGGGAGCAGGAAGAGGGGGCCGGGGGGAGGGGGTCTCCAGGGATGCCCACGCCTGGCTTCTGCTCACACAAACTCATCCTTGGTGAGGTTGATGAAGATGTTCATCTCGTCGTCCTGCATCATTCGGAAAACAGAGCTGATGTGGTGATTCTCCAGCACGGAGCGGTCGTTGTACAGGATGGCACACTCCGACCTGCAAGGCACAAGGTCACCAGGCCCAGCCCTCTGCCGGCCACCGCTGCCCACCCTCCCCCGCCCCTGCCACATCCCCACCCCTCACTTGGTCTGGATGTGGAAGCTGTTGGTGGTGCCAGTGTGCTCGTAGTCGTGGATGGCTGCAGCAAAGATGATGGCCAGGACCTCAATCTCCGACAGGCAGTGCTGGGAGAAAGAGACAGACGATGAGAGGGGGCTGACCCCCTGTCGGCCGCCCAAAGACCTCCACACACAGGCTGGACCGCTCACCCCAGCCCGTCCATTCTTCATGTCCAGCTCTTGGGCTAAATGCAGTCAGGTTTCTCAGCTCCCAGAACAGCCAAAGACCCTCCTCCATCCCTACTAACAATATTCCCTCTGCATCTGGCCACACAGCCCCAGCGCTGTCCAGGAAGTTACGGTCCACCCAGGAATTCTCTAGAGTGAATAAGTCCAACCTGACTCTGTAAAGACTTTAGGATGCCAAAGAAGACGACCCGAAGAGAGAAAAAAGGAAATGAGCGTATTGACTGTAGGCTGGACTCCCCGATTCTGCAGCCATAAGACCCTGAATCCCAGAAGCGTGACCTCCGGGGCACCTACCACCATCCCTGTGCGGAGCAAGAAGCAGTGGACCGTCTGGGTGACGTCAGCTGCGTGGATCTGGTTGTGGTAAGGGTTCTTGTACTTCCCGTAGCCTGTCTCCAAGGCATCCAGGAAAGTCATCAAAAACACAGTGGGAATCTGCAGCGGGAGAGGGGCAACTGAGATCTGTGGAGGGTGTACAAATGGCAGGCCACCACGGACAGAGGTCAGTGAGGCCCTTTCGTGAAGAGACAGCAGGGCTAGGGGAGCACTGGCCCTGCAGTGAACCGGGCTCGCACCCTGGCTCCACACCCGCTGGCTGCGTGACCCTGGGCAAGCCACGCGCCTCCCTGTGCCTCTGATGCTTAATGGAAGAGTGAAGATACTACCACCTACCTTGAATTTAATGAGATAAGTACAATACAAGGTACTTAGCAAGTGCTCTCCCAAGGGTAATTATTATTATTCCCCTGGAGATTTTTAAGAAGAGGAAAGAAAATTTCCCTCCTACCTTCCAATCACCCCACCCCATCCCCAAACCAATACCATGGAGAGGGGCTCAGAAGCAGGGGAAAGAATAAGAAGGCCCGGAGAGGACCCTCTAGCCAAGGTAGATCACCCCTACCTCTGAGAAGCCTTCCCCCATCCTCTGTCCACCAAACACACACACACACACACACACATACACACACACGCACACGCACGCGCGCGCGCACTTGCCAGCGCCAGGAGCCAGAGCTCTATCGGGCTCAATCCTGTCTAGGTCTCTGCATATGCCCTGGGGTATGTTCACCTCCTTCCAAGGCCCAAGGCCCCCAGAGGGCAAGGCTGGTGTCTGCACCTGTCCCTGGATCTCTGGGGCTGCGAGGAGAGCAGGGTTCAGGGCTTGGGGAACCCTCTGTAGAGATGAGCAGCGGTGGCGAGACACAGAGGCCGTGCCCTAGTCAGTCAGACCCTAACATCCCCCGCCCCCACCCCTGGAGGGCTGTGCCCCAAATTCAGGGAATTTTAAAGGACTGTTTCCATGACAACTGCCCTTGCTTTTGCGTTGCCATGGAGTCCCTGGAGGAAGGGAAGGGAAGGGGAGGGGCAGGAGAGGGGCCGGGTGCCCAGAAAGGGAATGTGGAGCTTAAAAGAGCTGCTCCAACTGGGGTCCCTACTGGGCAAGGACGCTAGAGCACGAAGACTCCTCTCTCTAACTGCCTTGAGGCAAGGCGATTTGGGGCTGGGCCAAACCCAACCTGAGGTAGTGACTCTTGGGGTCCCCCAGAACCATCCTTCCTTGGTGTCTGGAGGAAGTCTGAGAGCCAGTTTGGAGAAATGTGAGCTGAGAAAAGTCTTAGGAAAAAGAAGACCCTGCTATTCTCTGTCCTGGAGAGGGCAGGATTGCAAAGAAGAAAATGAAACGGCAGAAGAACAGGCCTTAGGGAGGCCTGAAGAGAATCTCAGAGCATCCTACCAAAGTTCTGGGGACTCCCTTGAGAGTTGTTGGGAAAGGAGGAGTCAAGGGTCAAGGAAAGGCTCTCACACACCAGTACTCTGCTATAGTGAGGTGGAGGCAGAGGGTGGCAGGGACCTTCCAGAGCCCTCTGGGAGGGCCTTCCTACTGGACTCCTTTGACCATCCCTCAAGCCCCTCCATGGGACATGGCAACCCACTCCAGTATTCTTGCCTGAACATTTCCATGGATGGAGGAGCATGGTGGGCTATAGCCCATGGAACCGCAAAGAGTCAGACACAACTGAGCGACTGAGAGCACACTCATACATCCCCCTCAAAACACACACTTTCTTCTCCGACCTAACGTCTACTGTCACTCCACCCAAGTGCAGACCTAATATCCCCCTCATCCTCCAACTGCGGTTTCTCCACAAGGAAGTGATTTTTTTTCCAGTCCCTGTTCCCCAAAGACGCTCTCTCCTGGCACAGGATCTGAAGAAGATTTTAATCCCATATTCTTCCCGGCCAGCCAAGCTGAAGAGCAAATGGAGTTCACACCCTCCCTCCCCTCCTCCAGCCCTACCTAGCCTTGCCAAGAGCTGATCCTTTCCATAAAATTCCTTGGACAGAGCCGGAGGGGGAGGGGAGAAGAGCCCCCCCCAACCCCCCGCCAAAAAAAAAAAAATGGAGAGACATTAGTCCTGCAGGGCACCAGCTGACAGCCTCTGGACCCCAAGCCTCCAGTGTCCACGGGAAGGAGGGCTGAAACAGGGGGCTGAATTGCAGCCAGGCTGGAGAGGACGAGTTAGGGGACAGAGCAGAGGAGGAGAAGGCAGAACCCTTGGCTGGATAGCCACAGGCTAGAACCTTCCCCTGGAAAGCAATACATGAAGCCAGAGGCTGGGACTGCAGCAAGAGGAGGAAAGGCCAGACTGCAGTGGGCACAGGGTGACTTCCCCGACAGTGAGACCGAGCCAGAGAACCCATAGAATCTGCCTGTAGGAGCAGGGCGGTGGGAGTGGAGAACCCTGCCCAGAAGCAAAGGGAGGAGGCTGCCCAACCTTAAAGCGGCTGATGAGGTTGTGCCGAGTCAGCAGCTCAAAAACGATGGTCCTCAGGGCGTGGTCATCTGCTGCCCGGTTCAAGGAAAAGACATCAAAGCACCAAAGGTCCACGTTCTATGGAGAAACAAGGAACTAAGCAGGGAGACTCCCGAGAGGGACATCCCAGCAGCAGCAAGGGCTGCAGTTAGACTTCAAGGAGGACTTCCCAATGATTACAGACACATGGGAAGCAGGAAAATAAGTGGTAAACAGGCCTCTTTCTTCCCGGATATCATTCAGTACGGGAGTGACAAGAAGTCAGGAGTTTGGCTCTTAAGTGGGTCAAAGTTGTTTTGAGAACCAAGGAAATGACAATTTAAAAAGGAAGTAAAAATCGCCCCATAGGAGTCTGAAAGTCCTGAGGACTATTCTGCACAGCCCCCAACCTTCTCCCCAGGATCACCTTGAGACAGTTGAGGACCGCAGTGGAGTGGGTGGGGCCCACAGAGGTGTAGGTTCTCCGGAACATCCTGAGGGAAAAGAAGGAAAGGAGCCTGGGAGTGAGATGTGATCGTGGGGTCTGAGCAGGCGGGGCTGGGTGGCTGGGCCAGGGGTGCGTGGGCTGGTGATACAGCGGAGTGCTGGAAGACCCCACTGGGAAAGAGGGCCACAGCCGGGGGCCGAGGGAGGCGGGACGCGGCGAGCCTCACCGCTCCACGAAGATGCCAGCCTGCACTGCGTGCACAATGCTCCGGAACTTGGGCTTCTCTTCCGCTCGGCGGCCTTTGGCCCGGGTCTGCTGGGTGAAGGTGGAGGCCAGCCAGTCCCGCACCTCCGAAGGCACCGCGTCAGACCGCAGCTCCTGCAGCTCATCCTCCGTGTCCAGGATTTGCCTGAGGCCCCAGAGGGGGAGTCACAGAGGAAAGACTGCAGGTGCTTCCACAGGCTGGAGACCCTGAGCCCAGCCACACCCCACACCCTGGAAACTCTCACAGCAGCCTCTCCCTTCGCTCGTCTCTCTTTTGGTCTCCCTTGTCTTTCTTTTGCTAAGCCTTTTTACTTCCGTTTCTCTATCTGATGTTGCCAAGGATGAAACAGGTCACTATGTGAGAGTGAACACCCCAATTCTGGAAGCATTCAAGCAGCCAGTGGCATGGATATCACCTATCAAGGATGCTCCAGACCAGCAACACTGTCCAGCAGAAACAAAATGCAAGCCATATATAAGTGATTCGAAGTTTTCTAGTGCTTGTGTGTGCTAAGTTGCTTTAGTCACGTCTGACTGTTTGCAACCCCATGGACTGAAGCCCGCCAGACTCCTCTGTCCATGGGATTCTCCAGGCAAGAATAGTGGAGTGGGTTGCCATGCCCTCCTCCAAGAGATCTTCCCAACCCAGGGGTTGAACCCAGGTCTGTTGTGTCTTCAGCATTGACAGGTGGGTTCTTTACCACTAGCGCCACCTAGCTCAAATTTTCTAGCAGCCATATTCAAAAGGTAAAAAGAAACAGGTGAAATCTCCTTAAATGATAACTTTCCTTTAACCTAATATGCTCAAAGTACTATCATTTCAACATGCAATCAATATATAATATATTAATGAGACATTTTACATTCTTTTTTCCAAGTCTTTGAAATCCAGCATGTTTTTCTACATACACATGCACATCTCAGCTCACACTTGCTACATTTGAAGCCTCACTAGCCACGTGTGACCCGGGCAGAGCAGGTCTGGAAGGCCTCTGCCCTGGGAAGAAGGTGAGGACGCGATGAGCTTTAAAGTCCCTGCCAGCTCTGGAAAGGTCTTCTCCTCCTGATAATCTGTGTTTGTCTCTCTCTCTGCAAGTCTGTTCCTCTGCCTCCTTATCTCTGCTGATAATCCTACCTACAGATCTATCTGTCCTCACTTCCCGCCTCCCTATCTATCTATCCCCAGCCTTCTGTCTGACTCCCCGTCCCTGGATCACTGTGTCTGGCTGGCATCTTTCTCCTCTGTGTGTGGGTTTTCCCCCCGCCGCTCCGCGTCACCACTCTCACCGAGTTTCATCTATATAGACGGCCTCCAGCAGAGAAGCTGTGTACTCCAGGTTTTTCTTCAGCTCCTCAATGTTTACCTCCCCGTTCTCCAACTGCTTCACCATGTAGCGCAGCCTGTGGAGGGATTGGGGGTGGGTGGGCACAGAGAACCTGCTTAGGCGCCGCTACCTTGTCAAAAGAACAGGATACCTCTAATAGGATGCGTGTTCCAGAAACAGCCACAGCCTTCTATAGCGCATTAATCTTTCTAACAGAATAACAGCAGCTAATGTTTTTCATCACAGGCCATTGCCATCGCCTGTACTAAGATTATCTACCCTCCAAAGTTAAACCCCAGGCTCTTCCACAGTCCCCACCCACCTTTGACCTCTCAACACCTCCCCTTTAGTCAGTGTTTCCTGAAAACTCTTGTTTAGATTGCCTGGGGCCCAGCAGAATTAGGCAGGTACAAGCCCCTGGGGTGATGTTTTGAGGATGATCTGTTTCATAGTCTGAATAACCAAGAGATGAAACTGCCTATTTCCCTCTGATGGAGGGCTTTGGGAACAACAGCCATCAAAAGGGCCCCCAGCATTCTTTTATTATGTCTCTTGGTTTGGGCAGGGAGGGGGTACATGTCCACAGCCCCTCTGTCCCTTGCAGGGATGGCGAAGACACAGAACAAAGACCAATCTGAATGCTTTCGCCTGGCCTCACTCCATCCAGGCAGAGCTAATGGATTATGATTCCAGAAACCATCAACCGGGACAAAGCGCAAGATTAACCCCTGCCTCCCTGGTGTCACTCCAGAGAGAGCCTCTGGCAAAGAGTGACTATACCCTTCCCCTACCTCTGCCGTGAGGCAGCTTCCCCCAGAGCCAAAGTGGTGAGGATGGGGTCAGGGGTCTCACTTACTGGATGCTTTGCCTGAAGAGACCATCCCTCATATTTTGCACTCGCGAAGTCAGGGATTAACCGGGTGGTTTCTTAAAAGTCTGCTTTATGACTACCTGAGACCAGCCCAGGCAGTCATAGGTACACAAAGCTCTCTGACTTTAGGTGGTGATTTTAAAGAAAGCGATGAAACATCCCCCTCTGGCTCCTTCTCCCAGCTCTGCCCCACCCCACCTAAAAGCAAGGTGAGGTGAAACAGTGGCCAGCACAATTCCCCACTGAGAGGGGCTTCAGAAACCCAAGGTCACCCTATGAGTCAGGGAGAAGAGTATGAGTCAGGGAAGAGAGGCTGAAATTAGCATCGATTCCCAGGGATGCTGGGGGAGGGAGAACAATGGCATTCCTGAACAGAAGCAGCTCTAGAATCCTGGGGTCTCAGCAGCTTTGGAATAGGGGCGCCCAAAATAGCCAGCCCCAGGAAGCATCACCGGCCAACTCTCACCCCAGGGACCAGCAGTCCTGGCCAAAGACAGGTCTGAATTGCAGATGAGGCAGAAAGGAAAAAGGGAAAATGGCGGGGAAAGAAGCTGGAGGAAGGCTGCAGCCTCCTCAGTGGGTTATCCTCAAACTGCACCCCCAGCCTCCCTGCTGCACCTTCTCCACGTGAAAAGAGCAGGCAGTTCCATGAGGAAGAGCCCTGGTTCCGTACAGCTCAGCCCCAACCCAGGCTTCACTAGGGAGGAGGCGCAGAGGCTGACAACATAAAGGCTTTCCAGCCAATAAGCTGGAAAGTGGCGACTGAGAGCCGACCAGGGATCACACAGCAAAGAGGTACCGCTGTCTCTAGGGCCCAGGCACAAGCTGGGGCTGCCCTCTCCCGGTCAGTCCCCATGGCCAGGGACACTCGAGTCTGGGGACACAACCCAGGAAGAAGGCCCCTGCTCCGATCTTTTCCCATCCCAGCCCTAATCTTCCACTTCAATCAGCCCTTTTTACAACGGAAAACTCTACCCACTAGTGGTCAATGCCCACCACCCAAGTTCTGCCTTCTTTCTGGAGCCACCCTGGGAAACACACATCCTAGCACGGGCTCCCAAAGTGAGCAGCCAAGCCCACGGGTGCTCATTTGCATGTATTCGCATAATCTCTTAACAATGCTGCCAGCTCTACATTTTAAAAACTGCTTTCTCCTACATTATCTCCTTTTATCCTCACAGTGGGCCTAGAGGGAGGGAGGGGGGGAAAGCTGTGCAACCCTATTTCCAATGCAGAAACGCAGGATCCCAGCACAGCTCTGGGAGGTAGAAACCCCACATTCAAACTTTTCACTTCCTCAATATGAGCCCTGGCCAAGTCACTTCTTCACCAGTGTCTACCAAAGTGTGGCCTATGGACCACCGGCATCGGAATCACCTGGGATACTGGTGAAAAATTTTATTCTGGGTCTCCCCACACACCTACTTCACCAGATTTTCTAAGGTTTGGGTCCAAGGATCTGTGTTTTTAACACACATCCCAGATAATTCTAACTCACCCTAAAGTTTGAGAATCTTTATTTTCAACCTTCAATTCCTTCATCTGTAAAATAATGAGGATTATAATAAACTACCTGTGGTGGTCACGTGGGCAGCACTAACCACCCCCACCCCCACCGTGAAGAGCTGCTGCTTAGTAGCTCACTCGTGTCTGATTCTTTTGCAACCCCGTGGACCGAAGCCTGCCAAGTCCTCTGTCCATGGGATTTTCCAGGCAAGAATACTGGAGTGGGTGCTATTTCCTTCTCCAGGGGAACTTCCCGATCCAAGGATCCACGCACCTCCTGCTTTGGCAGGCAGATTCTTTACCACAGAGCTATCCGGGAAGCCACCTGGGAAGAGCTGTTAATAAGAGAATTAAACGCAATAACTCATGCAAAAAGGCCTGGCATATACACTGAGGCTCTACAAACATGATGTGTATTAAAATTAACTGACCAGCATCATGCCTGCCCTACCCAGCTCACACCTCACTCCCTTCGAATCCAGCAAGCACCTGCCTTCTTGATCCAAGTCCAGGTGAAGAACAGTGAGCCTAATTTGGATGGAGGCTGGTAATTAGGAAGCCCTCTAGCAGAGGAAATGAGAGGGTGATAATGACCATGATCTCTCCTTTATAATTACATACCACAGTCACCTTACGGGGATGGTTATATGATTCGTCTAGGGTCACACAGCTTGTCTATCTCAATCAGGTTGGCCAGCCTAACACTCATTCTACTGGAGCCTAACTGTGCCCCAAACACCAAAAGTGAGGAAGGACCCCACTGCATCATAGCTCCTTCAGTGTCAGGCATCTGTCCTTCACGGGGTGATGTTGTCTGTGAACACCATCAGACTCACAGGAAACTGGGGGTGTCTTGATCGCACTGACTTGTCTGTCCTAGCAGCTGTGCTCAGACCACACAGCATGTGCTCAGTAAATGTTCATTGAACAAAATAAAAGGGAAAGGGGGTAGATTAATCAGGTGGGGGGCTATCTGCCAGTGCTCACAATTGAGATCTCAGCCTAGGGAGAAGAGCGTGGTTGTAGGCTGGCTTTCAACACACCCCTCCCCCCAAGTTCCTCCCGCCTCCACCCCTCGATCTTGTCCAGAAGTTCTTTTACAGCTCCTGTTGAAATCTGAACCCAACATGATCCAGATACCAGAAGGAGAGGGGAGGGACGGAAAGAAAGATTAAAGAGTAAATTTGACAAGCCGGGTGTCCAAGGAGGGGGCCTGGACTCGGGCAGCTGGAAGGATCCAGGTGCTAAATTTCCCCCTCTTGGAGTTACATAACCTTCCCCACGACACTTCCTGGCCTGGTGGGGGGCCTCTCGGATTCTGACGCGCTTTAGAATTAGGATCTCCCCAGACCCACCCAAAGTCCTCACCTCGCCATTCGTCTGCTTGGATGGGTAGGATGCTGACCCCTGTCCAGTCCTCATCCAGACCTAAGGAAAACTGGAAGCTCCCTTCCCAAGAGTCCTCCCACTCCACTCCTAGCGCTGGTCCACCATCTCCCCTTCTTCCTCCTTTACCTTCCCCACACCATGGGAAAGTCTCAGGGCCTGACCCCTGGAGGACTCAGTCTCTCCCAGCTCTAGTAGCCAGCTGGAAAAGGTAGCTTCTGGGCAGTAATAATCCCAATGCCCCAGACAAGTGCAGCTCTCCAGCCCCCATCAGATGCTCTGGTGATTTCCAAAGCCCCTTCCCATTACTTCTGGCACCCACACTCCCTGAAGGATCACTGTAAGTAGAGAGCTTAGGACAGTAGCCTCAAGCTAAGGGACTGGGAGTTGAAAGAAGAATCCTATCTCCTTTTTGTGTTTTTAAGACCAGATGAGGAGATACTGGAGGAATGTGAGGTCTTAAGAATGCTGGGGTTCAGGAGGGAGAGAAAGAGGGAAAATACTGCTAAGTCACCTGCCACTGCTTAGTCACACACACACACACACACACACACACACACACACACACACACACCGATATGGGACTGTCAAGTCTTGATCCTGCTCTTCTACCAAACTACAAGTAGTAGACCCACAGCAGCCTGTCCTCCGGTCCTCCTCCTCCCCTCTCCCTTCCTCCCTGGAGCCTACCTGAGGATAGGACCCTGGAGGTGACTCCTCTGCACAGGAACAGGGCTGGCCATAGGAATCAAAGTTCTCTACTTCAGAGTATCAAAATGCTGCCCCCCAGGCCCCTGGGCCCCTGAGGGGAGTGGTTCCCTTTTAGGCCCCTGACTTCCTTCTCTAGGTCTCAGCAAAAGTGACTGACTGACTGAACAGAGAGAATTTAGGGGAGGGGAACAGGAGGAGCCTAGCCGGAACAAGTGATGAGGCAGAGACCCAGCCCACAACTGGGTGAGAGGCCGCGGGAAAAGTTTCACATCTGAATCGGACTGAAAACAAGAATCTGTTCTCAGAAGAATCCCAGAAAGGACAGAAATAGCATAAGCCAGCCCCTTGCTCTGAGGAGGTGGGGCTCCTCTTTCCGGGGAAGGAAAGGGTTAGCAGGAGGCTTAAGGGGACAGGGACAGGGAGCCATCCTGACTTTGTCCTGAAGAGGAAGTCTGCAGTGGAGTGGAAGGAGCCCTCCAAGAGCGCCCCAGCTAGGCGAAAGCAGATTTGGCTCCCTCCCAGGGTCTTTTTTCCGGGGCCACTCTTCAAAATGAGCTTTAACCCACCTGCAAGGACGGAAGCAAGACAGGAAGAGAACTAGAAACTGCAGAAAGGGGGCCTGCTGAAGTTACGGATCCGGGTATCCTTACCCAGAGACCCGCTCAACAAGGAGGAAAGCCCCCACCCAAGCAGTGACTGAAAGTCAGGACTTGCTCATCGAAACGAAACCGAGAGGCTAGGAGAGTTGAATACTCCCAGCACCAGTTTTCTCATCTGTCAAACGGGGACTGGGAAATAACCGTGAACTGACTGGAGAGAGGTCTTTCCAGCCCAGAGGCAGAATGACGGGATAGCCCACGAGGAGCCTGCGGGACCAAGGCCCCCTCTCTCTCTTCCAGGCTTTGCTCGCGCTCAGGTTCTAGGAAAAAGAACCCGGCCTCTGCGGTGCGGGGTGGATGTGCGCAAACAGCCCCAGCCCGCCTCCCGATTGGCTATGGGGTGACGTCACCAACACAAGCGCATGGGGGCTGCGATTGGTCAGCGGAGGGGCTGGGCGGGGCCTAGGAGAGCCCGGGTGAAGCCTAGCGCAGCCGGTGAAGAGGGTTCCGCGCAACTACAATCTCCTTCATCGACGGTCTAGGGTTGATGTAGGGGTGAGGAAAAGCGACTAGAGGGGATGAGTATGACAGAAGAAAGAGAAAAGAAACGGGCTAAGAGGCAGGATTTTATGATGGGAAGTCTTGCTTCATCGTCCACTGCACCCCTACCCACCAAAAGCAGGGAGAAACTAAAATACCCTGTCACTGTGCTATAGCCTTGAAGGATTATAACCAAATGAAGTTTGGAGAATTACTGGGACGAGTGGAAGTTGGCTTCAGCAGCAAAGAGGAACGAAGGTTAAATGTCTACAAGGTTGTGTAAACTCTTGGTAGCCATGAAGCAAGTGTTTTTAGAGAGAAAGGACCTGGAACTGCCCCTCGGGGATGAAAGACAAGTCATTCGGCCTGCTCTGTAGAAAAGCTCGTTTGGAGAGAGAGAGACGGGGTGGGAGTGGGGGCAGATGGTACACCAGCAAACACCAACTCAGGGCAGTGTCCCCTCCTCACCTGACTCCAGGCCCAGCCCCCAAGCCAAGTAGGCTCTAACCCCAACCCTCCTATTGGAAGGTAGAGATTTCTTAAACTAGAAAAGCTCCAGAGAGGATATCCTGTCCATCCCTCTGCTCCCTTGCCCAGTAGAACCAAAACTAATTGGACAAATAACGGTTTACCACATCACCCCAAGTACAGACATGCTGCATCATCCCAGTATGCATCCCACCACGCTCATCTCACCAGCCTGTTATTAACTCTTCCTAATTAGAAAGGACATTGATCAACCACTGTCCCTTCCTGGGGGAAAAGGGTTCACACATACCCACTCACCCTCACATGAGCACACATGCCACACTCTACTTCTGAGTTAAAGAGACTGAGAGCAAGAGCATAGATGTGATGACCCCAGCGTGAATTCTCCTCTAGCCATTAAATGTAGTTTTAAAACAGCAAGCAGCCCAACTATCATGCCTCCCTCCTTGGTCTATCCGCACCCTTCCTCACCTGCCCTGAAGAACAGGAGTTGGGATAAGGGATGAGCAAAGCATAGGTGACTCTGCCCCTGGTCAGAAAAGAGGGGTGTAAGGGGTAGTGGCTGGAGGGCTGTTGAGGAATGCATTAACTGGCTGATTTAAAGGCTTAAAAATCTCAGAAACTGAAAAAAAAAAATCAAGGAAATCATCTAAATCCAGTAGAAAGAGGATATTAATTAAGATCAGGAGACCTTGCCTGCCTTTTAGCACTATGTATGACCTTGAACAAGACACCCTGGGCTCCATTTTCCTTGTCTGTAAAATGGGTAAGTTCAAGCTTCATGGATTTCTCACAAGGGATCATACAAGAGCATTTGGGGAACTGTAAAGTGATGGGTGAATGCGAAAGAGTACCATTGAGTTTTTGTTTTTGTTTAATTCAGCAAAGGTTCATTACAAGTGCTCCATGAACAAAGCCCCCTGTGCCCACCCTTGTACCCAGGGCCCCTGAAATAGAAAAGCCTGTATCCCCACCACCCGCATCCCAGATGTCAGGGGCTCTTCCCTGGCTCCTTATTCCACAGAGAGCAGGGAAGCAGAAACTGGGGACATGCCGAGCACGGAGCTCCAGAAACCAGGAAAAGCCAGACCCCCACCTTTCCCAAGCACTGCCACACCCCTGGTTTCACATTGCTACACAGGCAGCCCTGGTTCGGGCGGCTGGCTGGGCATGGTGGCGGAGGTGGCTCCAGAGATAAAAATAGCCCCCCTAGTGACAGAGCTAGAGTGCCATCCTTGGAGGCAGCAATCCTCAGGTGGACACGGCAGCAGTGGTGCGAGCTCTCTAGGCACTGGGCAGAGGAGCTGGACGGAAGGAGGGTGGAGAGCGGATGGGCAGCACCTGGGAAGGGGGGTGGGTAGTGGGGGAAGGAGAGAAACCTGACAAGTGGAGCAAGATGGGGGGGGGGGGGGCGGTGGCAGGAGAAAGGGACAGGAAAGGAGATTTGAAAAGTGCTGCAGAAGAATGTTTGGGAAACACTGAGGAAGAGGGAAGGGAGTCAACTCACACACACACACACACGTGTGTGTGTGTGTGTGTGTGTGTGTGTGTGTGTGTGTGTATGCAGGCAACTCCCCCTCTGCCTCCTGCCTAGAACCGTTTCTAACAGGTGTTCCGTGCAACAGCCCGGCGCAGCTCAGATCAGTGAGGAAGTGGGTAATCTAAGTAGCTAGAGCCTTAGCCCAGAAAAATAAGAACCCAGACATCCCAGCTCCCTGCCCAGTACACAAATGAGTCACCTCTCCCTCCAGCTTCAGCCCCTGAAAGAGGGAGGAAAATAGGAAGGTGGGCAGGAAGGTGAGGGGAAGACTCAGAACTCTGAGCTTTGAACCCAGCTCAGAACTCTGGCTCTGGTTCACTTGGCCACACCTCTTCTCCCTCCCTGCACGATTTAATTCTGCTCATTAACCACCTCCACATGGACCACCCCACCAGCCCTCCGAACCACATCCCAACAGATGTTCCCAGCAGATGCCCTGCTTCTGGGGAACCTAACAGATGTTGAAGGTGGCCTGAGATGGGAGAGCGAGTTGGAAGCTTGGCAAGGGACTGACTGCCAGTGCTATGGGAGTAGCTCTAAATTGTGGATCAGCAGGATTTGAGTCTGGTCCCAGCTCTGCCCCTACTTCACCAACTATTTCTGGGCATCAGTTTCCCTCTCTGTAACACGATATGGTTCTCAGAGTCAGTGCCTGGGTTGGAGACACTAGGAAAATAGGGTGCCTGAGTAGGAGTTTATCTTTTTTGACTGGCTCACTGCTTCACCCAACTTAGCCCCGAAACTGATGCTTTAAAGGAAAAGTGTGGCTTTCTTCTTTATCCCAGGGAGATTACATTCTAACCTCCATGAACTTTCCAGGAAGTTCTCCTGCATGTCTATCTTCAGTCCATCTTGCTTCAGTGAAAAGAACAGCATATTTTCTTGGCATTTCATAGAATATAAAGGAAGAGAACAGTCAGGACAAAGAAGTGTTTGGGATGAGTCTGGTGCAATTTGATTTATTATAGTTCTCTCAGACTGGGGTTGCTAAAGCTACTGCTTGTAGACAGGAGGCTGGGGTTTAGGGAGCCTGGCAACACTGTCAGCATGCGTGCTCACTCAACCCGACAAGTTTCCAAACAAGGTGGGCACAGAGGCGAGAACTAGGAGGATGGTGCCAAGTTAGATGTACAAGAGCTGATGAACAGAGAAGCCAAGGAATAGGAAGGAAAGAAGCTTCTCTGGCCCCCAGGTCCTGCCTGCCAGAGAATCATTAAGCCCCCCTGGAAGGCAAGCTCCCTTCTCAGCCTAAACGGTGCCAACACCAGCTGGCCGCCTAATCATCCCACTGCAGCCACTGTAATTATTGGCAAGTCTGACTTCTCCTTGCAGCTGTGGAATCAACTGACCTGGGGACTTGGCTGAATCCAACATGGTACCACCTGAGCACCCGCTTTGCAGCTTTCCTCCCAGCCCTGAGCCCCTAGGCCTCTCCCTGGATATGCCCTTTTCCCCACCACACCTGCTTAGCCATCAAAACCCCATCGCAGCTCCCTCAGTGGACTTCTGCCAGGTCTGGGATGCTGAAGTTATATCCTAACCTGCTCTTTTCTTCCCAGACAGGGAGAAGATGTAGTAGAAGATGCTGAGGGGAGAGGAGCCTCTGTAGGACTGGGGACGTGGGGGACAGAAGGGCGAGGGCTCTGGCACTAGGGACCTCCCTGCAATGGGCGGGTCACAACTCACTTTTCTACTTTTCCCTTCTGAGTAGCCCTTCTTCCCCCTGAAGTCTCCTCTTGGCCTCACTCACTGTTCCCAGGATTCTCTCCCAGTTCTCTTGGACCATTAAGTCTTCCTCCTTTAGGGGACAATCTCATTATCTAACAACTTCCAGTCTCCCAGTGGTCTCGCCTGCAGCCCACCTGCTGCCCTGGTTCTGTCCCCCTTTTCCCTGCTGCTGTCCTGGGGACAGCTGGAAAATAGCTACTCAACTTCTGTACCTGTGAAAATCAGTCCCCTGAGACTCAAAGGCAATTACCTGGCTTTCTCCCTAGAGGAGCTGGGAGGATGAGGTCACTGAGAAGGCAAAAGAAAGGCCTTGTAGAATACAGGAGTTGAGGCTGAACTCCTAAGGTGGCCTCAAAGTGTGCCTGCAGCAAACTTGCCCTGAACCATCACAAGGACACCCGGGCCTGGAGAAGCCCCACCCCCGGGGTGGGCAGGGATATTTCCAGACTCCTGGCCAGGGTGAGTGGGGACTAGGAGCACAGAAGGCCAGAATGAGGGGGTAAGCCAAAGGGAACAGGGAGAGAGAGGAAGAGGGACACGAGAGGAGAGCACCATAGTGCCCGGCAGAGAAAGAGAAGCCAGAGAGAGATGGAAACAAAGGCGGGAAAGGGCAGAGGAAAAGATGCAGGAAAAATCAAAGAGGAAAACAGAGGGAGCAGAAAAGCTGAAAACAAGTCCTTGATGATCCCTTTAAAGACACAATAAGAGGAAAGATCTCTCTTGAGTTTCTTAGTTCCTCCGTCCCAGTCTGATGGGGGTGTATGAAAAATAAGAGGGGAAGATGTGAGAGAACCCCTGGCTTGCATTGACTTCAGGAGCTCCCTGCACAGGGGGGCAAGTGGAAGGGGTCTAGAGACATCCACGCTTCCCTCCCCCTGGGTCTCTCACCTAGCCTTCCAATTCCAGCTTCATCCCCAACCTACTGCATCCTCCTCCTGGCAAAAGTGCTAACTGCAACCTCAAATGTGGGATCTCCATGGTCTTTTTAACCAGCCTCCAGGGCAAGCAGAGTGGTAGTTGGGTTCTAAGGGACTACACAGATTCTTTAAAATAGAATGTGTCATAGCTGATCATATCACCCCAGGCCTAGAGACTTAGGATAAATGCCAGAGGGGAATTTCCCCAGTGCTTTTGGAACTCACCAACAGCAGTCCCTAGGTACCCTGCACCCACTACATCTTACAAGGGCAATTGCTCCATCCGCTTCTAGTTTGCCCAGCTGAAAAAAAAAGATGATAGAGAGTAAGTCTGTTATCTTTTCTTTTGACCTTAGAAGACCACGCCTTTTGTGGGACAGCCCTCCTCCTAGCCCACCCAGCCTCCTGTTCCCTAAGCTCAGTCACCTGCCTCACCTTCTCCAACCATTCATCACCAAGACTCTTCCAAATCAGGCCTCAGACGCCAGGACTCAAACCTACTATATCATTCATATTCCTGCCTCTTGAATCTTGATTTTTCTAATCATCCAAACCAATGACTGCCCATTTATTGCTATGCTGCTGCCTCTTCACCCAGCAAGCTCTCCCAGGCTGAAAGTGCATCAGAGTTTATCATTTAAAAACCACTTTCATATGGATGATACCAAATAAAGAACAGGGACGCAGAGAGACTATGTGACTTCAAGATCATGCAGCTAGCCTTTGGCAGAGGGGGAACAGGAACTCAAGCCTCCCAATATTCCCTCTGCCCCTCCACTGCCACCGCCCTGCCTCCCCGGTCTCTCCCCTGAAGCCACCTATTCTGACCAGAGGTTGGTGAAGTTGAAGAACTTCACTGCTCGGAATTTGAATTCCCCCTCTCTCTGCACATCCCCCTCAGCTTACTGCAGGAATTTTCCACACTCAACCATCAAGAGATGCCTCATTCAAGACAAAGTTGATGGGGGAAATAGAAACCTCTGATGGGAGAGGGGATATAAAACCCAGGGAGGAGGGATTCCCTTTGCCAGGGTTGGAAATAAAGGAGGAAGGGGCGACCCAGGGAGGAAGGAACTAAAAACCCTTCCCACCAAGGCCTCAGAGAAATGATGCTCCTTCTCCAGAGGCCCAAGAAGCCACCGTTTATCCCGCAGTCTTCATGGCAGCTCCACAGCCATGTGCAGAGAAAGAAGGAGAGCAGCACAAAAGGAGCCACAGAAGCTCATTCCGTGGGGCACACCCAAAGCGGGGGCAAAAGCTAGAAGACGCCAGTGAGGCGCCCAGTCCGGCCCTTCGGCTGCTTTCTCCTGTGCATTTGCTCTCCCCAGGATTGTCCAAAAACCTGAGCGTGTCACAGACACATACGCAGATCACACATATATATCATTCCATTACCTAGACACACTCACATGCACAAATACATCATCTCATTCATACATAGGGCAATGTCGGGTATTCAGGTAAGTGCATATTTATTTTCACACATACTGTTTCTAAACATACAAACAAAGAGACATCATTATGGAGCTCTGACGTCACCGGCTGTCCTTGTCAGACACATCAGCCTTTACCTAGATACACCAGATACATACGTATACATGTCAGGCATTCACAGTTTCATTCTGATACATCTTGTCCACATACCTAGATTGTTTCTGTAACTCCTTCAGTTCCAGGCTCTGTTCGGAGGTTCTCAAACCCCACCACTTTTGAGCATCATCCTCTAAAAACAATAACAAAACCAACCTCTCCTTTTCTCCAATTCCCATGCCTACTCCCCTCCCCCACTGGACACAGGAACACACGCACCACAGAATCAGAGACGGAACTGGGCTCTGTGACATGTATAGGTATACTCATTCATTCACGTGTTCATTCCTTTAATTAAGAGCAATTATTGAGTGCCTATTATGTTCTGGGTAGCACACTAGATTCCGATGCAACAAAGATGGGTAAAAGTAATCCCCGACTGTGTCCTTGCTCCAGCTCCCCTGAAATGACCTTGAACCATAGCTTAGGACATTGAGTCTAAACCATGGAAGCCTGAGCGTGCACCATGTGGAGAAAGGAAAAGAGAAAGGGATTGTTTTATACTATCCCAAGGAATAGGGAAGTTTGTCTGTAAAATTTCAAAAGAAACTGGAGCAAAGAGAAGAGAGTGAGTCTTGTACTATCCTGAGAGGGAGAGAGAGAATTCATATATGTCCTTGTACTGTGTATACCCCCCTCCAAAGTAAGCGATGAAGCAGAAACCAGAATGGTTGAATTTTACCACTTGGGTGGGTGTCATAAAACAAGGAGCAGGGGGCCTCCCCTACTCTCCACTCTCTGTGATGGCGTTGAACCATATGACAAGCTCCACAGAATCAGGGACTGGGTCCATTTTGCCCTCCACCATATCCCCGGCATCCAGCACCTCACCTGCCCCACAGGAGGCACTCGATTAAGAGCTGTTGGATGAATGAGTGAGCTAAGGATGGCAAACCGATCTCCACTCATAGTTTTTCTTGTTTTGCAAAAGACACCGAAAAACCTTTCCATTTCTACTGGCCCTCCCCCACATTCCTCAAGGCTCTCTGGTCTCAGAGAAGAGTGGGCAGACTAGCCCAGTCCTTCATCTCAATGTTAGAGATGCTGAAATTTGTCCTGGTTCACCCATTATCCCTGAAGTGCCTCGCTCAGTGTCTCTCATGCCTCAGCTTACGAATCGGCTTAGTTAGGAAAATTTCCCCTAGGTAGAGGTGAAATCCAACAGCTAATATGCTCCAGATTCTGAATTTATCTTTGGCAGAGTGCTAGTATGGAAAATAGAATTCCTGGATACCCTTCCCAAGAAGAAATTGCCCTGCACAATTATATTCATATGGGCTTTTTTAACCAGAAGAAAAAATATCAGGCCCAGTTTCCCTGAAGAGACCCTCAGTGTCCCAGATTAGAAATTAAAAGGGTAGTTGGGATGGAGGAGATAGGACATGTTAAGCAGCAGAATATATATATTCCATCTGTCTTCATTTGACTCTGTGCGACCCCATGGACTGCAGTCTGCCAGGCTCCTCTATCCATGGGATTCTCCAGGCAAGAATACTGGAGTGAGTTGTCATTCCCTTCTCCAGGGGATCTTCCAAATCCAGGGATCGAACCTGGAATCTCCCGCACTGCAGGCAAATTCTTTACTGACTGAGACACCAGGGAAGCCCGTTCAGCATCTAGTCCTGAGATAATCATGCCCATCTCCCTGCTTCCAGACTCCATAGCCCCTTCCCACCTGGGCCTTTTTGGGTACAGGTGATGACTGGGGTGGGGGTGGGAGTTCTATTTCTGTTTAAGGTGGAAATGCCCTCTTTGCTCACCTCTTCAGAAACCACTCAACCCTGAGAGCTGTCTCCCTCTCCTACTCAGCAAAAAATCCTCAGTCCTTTGCTTTCCCTTCATCTGACTGGCAAAGCCTCCCCAGGATTCAAACAGGGCCAAATCCAGTAAGCTATCAACTTCAGATCTCCCTTGGTATCAAGATCTTCCTCTGCTTTGAGACTGGGACTCTATCCTTGGTAATTAATATTGAGAAGATGGTACTTCTCTGGATAAGTTATGACAAGTAGCTGGCACTCTTAAGGACCAGATTGCTGAAGTGAGTGAAAACCAGAACAATCTCATAAGTAAGATTAGTGATCCTTGTCCACCGTGATCTCCTGCAAGGATGTCTCAGCTAACAGGCTCTGTAGGGGCAGCTGCCTCCACTCCCTTCCTGCCCTGGGTGTCAGTGCCTCCTTCTGAGGGTCCTGTTTTCTTGCCATAGACCACTTCTCACCCTAGAGGAAGCAACTGCAATCTGCTTCCAGAAAAGCTTCGTGGTTAGAAAGGTGTGGGAGAGAGTGAAACGGGTAGACCCACCTCTTTTGCAGGGCCCCTTACCTGGAACAGAGGCAAGGGAAAGATATGATGAGCCACTCGTGCTGTGGGAAAGCATCCTAGGATGCTTGGGTTCTCCTATTTCTAGACCCTGAGGTCCCTTCTTTGCCTTTCAACCACTTCCCTACCTACTCTTCTTGCCAGCTTCGTTACCATCAACAGAGCAGGGTTTTCTATCAAGAATCACCCGGGTGCTCCTCCCAACAAAAACTGATTCAACCCGATTTTCCATTTCTTCATCCCAGAACCTCATTCCAAGGATTCATGGAGCCTGCAAGTTGCCCTGGCCAGAGGCAGCAAAGGAGGGGACCAAGAAGCACATTTGGATTCCAAGCCTTGTTGCCCAATGTGCCTCCATTCTCCCTAAGGCCTTTCTAAGCAGCTGGTATGTAAATCAGACCCACCAGCCCAACATAAAGGCATCATCTTATCGCCACAGGTGAAGTATTTTTAAAACAACACAATCATAAGCATCTATCCATATTCTATCCCCATCTCTCCCTCTGCCGGAACCTAGAAATGAAAAGCTTCAGTGCTCACAATTGAGAATATTGGGGAGCAACTGCGTGTTGAGGCTGTGTTCCCTGTATTTCCTCACCAAACATCTGCAGCCTCTCTCCTAGGGCCATGGGGAGTCATAGCAGGGAGAGCAGCACTTTCTCTTGTTTTCTGGTTAAGGATCAACAGACTGCAGAGATTATCGGGTGGCAGCTGACGGAGAGATAAACATGGTACATGGCTTGTCTTTGAACCAATCCTCTTCTTCTCTGATAAGCAGGAAGAAAACTTCCTCTCCTTCCCTAGAACTGGAGTATGGGACACCTGAATCTTTCCCTTTCCCATTTATTCCTTTCCACATGCCCTCTTCCTACAAAAATAAGAAAAGATGCCTCGATGTGCTTGGAGATCCTTGGGAGACCCTACAGTGACAAAAAGGCTTTGACAGTTATTGCCCCAGTCAACCAATCTCCCCTCACCACCACCCCAGCTCCCAGGCTGGGGCTCTGCCCCCTCTCCCCCAGGACAGGGTTGCCCCCTTCTCTAGATCCTAGGTGGGTCCCCCATCATTAATATGCAGAGTGTGTTTCCAGGCCCCAAGAGAGATGAACAGCTCGGGAACGGGGCAACCCCACCCCCCCTACCCTCTGTAGGATGCAGGAGGCAGAAACCACCAATCCCAGCCAAGATTCGTATGACCCACAGGTTGGCACAAGTATCCCCATGCACTGGACCTGCATCTGTGTGCAGTCACTCTACAGACCTCTCTGTGACCCTGGGACACTCATGCACACACATGTGATGTGCCTCACATCTACCCAACCCTGGATACTCACACATGGATACGTGTGAGTCAGCCTGGCACCTCCTGAAAGCTGCCCATCCGCAGCCCTGCCAACACCGCAAATATTGTGCCGCCTCTCTGCGCGGCATGTGTCACCCAGGGGTCCGCAGGCACCTCGTTAGCTCTGCAACTCCTAAACCCGCTCCAAGCGGCCGGCTTGCTGTGCACATGCCTTGCACATGTGGCCTGGCCACGCGTGTCCGGGCAGCTTATGTCCTCGCACCTGCCAACATGTGTGCCCCAGAGAATCCACCGGCCCGGCTCCAGCTACACCCCCCCTCTTTCAGGCTCCCTGAGATCCCTTCCCCCGCTGGCCAGGAGACTCACAGAGACCGGAGCTTAATCCACATCTTCTTGCTGGGGGCTGACTTCAGCTCCAGGGGTGAAGGGCAGTCCGACTCTAGCATCTCCGGAGGGCTGCGGGGGGACAGCTCCATGCTCAGCCTCCGTCTACGGAACCGAGGGAGGAGACAGCACCGCGGCTCAGCTCAGCCCCCAGCTGGCAGACCCGGGCCCCCCAGCCCAGCCCCTTCCCACCTGCGGCTGGCAGGGACCAGCCAGGCCGGGGTCTCTAAGGCTCGGCCCAAGCCCGCAGAGCTGCAGTTCCTGCGGCTCCTCCTCTCCCGCTGCCCAGCCGAGCTCTGGGCTCCCAGTCCGAGCTCTCCGCGCCGCCGCCGCGCGCTGCCGGAGCCGCCTCCTCGCTTCTCTCCTCCTCCCCGGGCCGGCTTCCCCTCCCTCTCTCCCCCTCCCTTCTCCTCGGCCTGCC
Source organism: Ovis aries (assembly GCF_016772045.2). NCBI lineage: Eukaryota > Metazoa > Chordata > Mammalia > Artiodactyla > Bovidae > Ovis > Ovis aries. The sequence continues at coordinate 132,026,577 of NC_056056.1, forward strand.
GGCTCGTCTCTCACTCCTCGCAGCCTCTCCTCCCCCTCCCGGAGGAACGCCTGGCAGCCGGGGGCACAGGGAGACGGCAGCGCCCAAGGGCGAGCGCACGCACCCAGGCGCCGGGTGCGGGAGGCTGCGTGTGCCTCGCGCGGGTGGATATGAGTGCGTGTTGACAGAGCGCAGCGCAGGCGGCGGGCGGCAGGACTTCGCTGTGGGCGGTGGTGTGGGCTCCCTGGGAGTGTGTTTTGAGTTTCCGTGTATGTGCCTGTCGTTTCATGTATCCCCGCGTGCCTAGCCGCCGGTGCGTCCCAGGCGTGAGGGAGAGGTCGGGGAGGAGTCCTGACACTCGCTGAGTGAAGCCACCTACCCCCAGAATCCAGCCCCAGACGAGACCCTCACACGTGTGCTCCTGCCTTTGAACGGAAAAGTACAGCGTCTGCTCTCAGTGGCCACGGTCACCCACTCCTCTCCCCAGTTCCCTGAGCTGGTCTTCCTGACACTTCTCCAGCCTGTGGCCTTCTCTCTGGTGCCTCCGGCAGGGGGTAGTTTCTCCTAAGCCCAACGCTTTCCAGAGAGAATCCACCAGAGCAGGCAGCACCCTGTCTTGACTTGATTATAGGTAACTCCATAAGGGCCAGGAAATCATTCCTATATTATCTCAGCCCCTGCAGTTGGCAGCCTTTCCTTTTATTCTGTCTTCTCTGAAAGAAATCCAATGGCTAAAGACCCAACACAAAACATTTTAGCTGCTTAAAACATCTATAGAATGAATGCTCTGGAATCTGAACTAAAGACTTGTAGCAGGGCAAAGTCTCTTTCATCAAAGTGAGTCCTACCTAGGACTCTGGCAGGAAGTTAGGATTCCTTTAAAGTCTCCTCCTTAATGGCCACCTACTTTGGCATTGGCGAAAATCTTTTGTGAACAGAAAGTGCATGTGTATTCACTAACTAATCCATGATCCACTAACTAATTAAAGAATGTGAGCTTTAATTTCAAGAACTCTGGAGGCTGGAAGGATGAGTGATGAGGAGAAGGTATGGACTCCATCCTAAATATCAAGTGGCAGCTCCCTCCTTCCCAAGCAATGGAAGAGAAAAGAACAGAAGTAAAGTGGACAGGGTGAAGATTCTCAACATAGAAGGACTGCCTTTTAGGCAGTTAAGTCAGGCCTTCAGATCTGACAGGACAAGAAGTATCAGCAGAGTCAGCTTCCTGGAAGTACAGGGGCTGAAGGTGACAGCAAGCCAGAGAGGGAGACAAAACCAGAGAGAACACTGGACTTCAGCCGCTCTGTCCATATAACTTTCAGTTCAGTTCAGTTCAGTTCAGTCCATATAACTTTAGCACACACCATTTCCTGTCCTGGCCAGCAGAACTGTCCTAACCAAAACACATGTGCATCTAAGATGTGGACCAGATTCCTTCACAATTCGGTCCTCAGAATTTGAGGGCAATCACCTTCTTTCTTATCAACTGAGAAAGAATGGGCTGAAAAAGAACCGTGAAATAAAATTAGAGCGAAAGAGCTCTGAGTAGGAAATTAGGGTTAGAGCTAAGGAGCTTCCCAAATTGGGCAGATGTTTCAACCAGAAGAGGTGGGAAAGAGGCTTCCATTAAGAGAGGGATCTGTCAATGTTTCTTCTTTTTTGCCCTCAATGTTTCTTAACACGGTGACATATTTCACCTCTGCCTTCCCAGGCCCCCAACTTCTAACCTATTTTAAGAAAAGGAAAATTCATACACACACACACACACACACACACACACATATTCATGAAAGATGCTTTAGAGTCCATCAAGTCTAATCCCATTTATTTAACACATGGGAAGGAACTTCCCTGGTGGTCAAGTGGTTAAGAATCCACCTGGCAATGAAGGGGACATAGGTCTGATCCCTGGTCCGGGAAGATTCCACATGCCTCCTGACAACTAGGTCCGTGTGCCTCAACTGCCGAAGCCCACGCGCCTGGAGCCTGTGCTCCACAGAGAAGCCACCGCAGTGAGAAGCCTGTGCTCCACACCCAGCGAGCAGCCCTGGCCTGCGGCAACTGGAGAAGGGTCCACGCACAGCAGCGAAGACCCAGCGCAAAAATAAAATCAGTAACTTTCTTTAAGTAGGGAAACTAAGCCTAGAAAAATTATGTGGTCCCACGGAGATTAACAGACTGATCACCTACTCACAGAGAGTAAGTAACAAAGCCAGGGCCGAGTCTCCTAACCCTCTTCCATTCTGTGTTGCTTTCTTTAACCACCAGTCCTGGGTTTTCATCTCAACCTCATCCGGCTTGTTTTAATCCAATCTCATTTCTGCCTTACTCTACCCCTAGAGAGGTAAGAACAGGATATGTCTGCTCCATTCATTGTCTCGAAAGACCACCATTCTTCTCTCCCTGTCTTTCCCCTTGTTCCCCACCCCCAGGTTTCCCAGGCTTCTCCCAACCTCACCCCTCTCTCTTCAGCTTCCAAACTGCCCCTGCCTCTTGGAGACCCTTCCTCCTCACTCCCCTAACCCCACAACCCCTTCCGACAATCTCTGAGTTTGATCGAGACTGGGGGAAAAAAAAAAAAAAAACACCCCGATGCTTTGGCAGCGGGTGAAGGCTGGATGTGATCTGCCTCCTACAGGAATGCTATTTAAAGGGGCGGCCTCACAATCCTCTCCCTCCAAAGTGACAAGAGAAAAGCCTGCTCCTCAATCTCTCCAGAGCTGCAAACTCAGCTCAAGTTAACTTCTGACTTCCTCAACCTGCACCCTGGCCTGCTGCTCCTTTTTCCTATTCAGGTGGGAGGGAGAGGACTTGACAACTGAGATGTGGGGGCTGAGGGGGGACTCATCTTCGTCTCCTTTGATGACAGGTACTTAGGAGGAGCAGGAGGCCCTGTGGGGCGGAGGACTGGAAGAACACTCTTCCCCCAACCACGTGAGTGACTTCAACCATGTGCCAGCTTCTTCTCAAAGTCGAACTTTGTTGGAAGAGAATTGATCTAGGCAAGAGGATCTAAGGTTCCGGCGCTCTTGTCCCTAGCGGGGACCTCCTTCCCCTCTCGGTGTCCATGCTTAAACCACGGGTGTTCTTTTCCTCCCAGGCCAAGTGCCAAACGGTGAGGCCCCCTTGGCCAGGCCCAGTTGTGTCCCCCCATCCCCATCCCCTGCTCATGAAGGCTACCCTCACCCACTCAGCCGACTGAACAGCATGGTGAGGAAACACTGTCTCTACTGCCCAGAGGAACAGGGGCTCCCCTGCAAGCATCTCACCCCCAAGTCTGGTGGGAGAGCTAATTCTATCTCATTAGAGATAGAATTATCGCAAACAAGTTAATGGAGTTTTTAATGAAAACACTGCACTAATGAAAATGCTGAGGCTAGAACCTACTCTCTGCCTGCAAGACAAAGCAATCGGGGTCAGAATTTCTTCTTGATGTTCATTCAGCAGTTCCTTTTAGGCCTAAAGTGAGCTGGGGATCTGAACACAGAAAGCGGTTCATCATGGACTGCGTCCCAGACTGTAGGAGGTCAGAGACCCTCCTGGCTGAGGAAGGAAACTGCCTAAAATGCTGATGCTGCTGCTCCTGCTAAGTCACTTCAGTCGTGTCCAACTCTGTGCTATCCCATAGACGGCAGCCCACCAGGCCCCCCCATCCCTGGGATTCTCCAGGCAAGAGTACTGGAGTGGGGTGCCATTAAACGCTGACGGGTCCTGTGAACTCAGCCGTCCTTCACCTCTAGACAGTCACCTTTTGTTAAGGTGGTCAAGGCCACATGTCCTCACCCTCTTCTATTTTTCTCATTCTAGGTTCTCTGGATTCTAACAGCTAAGTCTTCCCAGATGAAGAGGCAGTCGGGGCAGGTAGCAAACGTCCAGGACTGAATGTCATCTTTGAGTCCCAGTTCCGAATGTACTGATATGCATGTGACCTTCATTAAGTCATTTAACATCTCTGAATCTGCTTTCTGGCCTGAAATAGGAAAGCCTTCCCTGTTACCCTGCAGAAGGTGGTGAGAGCACTTTGAAAAAGTATATGTGATAGAGAAGTGTGTGTGTGTGATGATATGTTTATAAAAAACATCATGTCACATGACAAAATTTTATAAAAGGAGAACAGATATGTGTTGCCAAGGGCTAGGGAAGGGAAAGGGGATTGTGGGAGGGACATAATGGAACAATAGGAGGAAAGCCCTGTAGTGATAAAACCATCCTATGTCCTGACCATGGAGGCAGAGGCCTGAACCTACACATGATGAAGCTATACAGAACGAAATACACACAGTGAAATGAGCATAAAAAACTGGAGAAATCTACATAGATCAATGAGTTATGCCAATGTCAATATTCTAGCAACAGGTCAAGGAGATTTGGAGATTGGGCTTGATAAAGTGCTTTTAACAACTTGTGAAAAAAAAAATATATATATATATATATATATATATAAACATGAAAAAAAAAACCTCCTAGTTACAGTGGCATAGGATAGTTTTGCAAGATCCTACCTTTGAGGAAAACTGGTAAAGGTACACAGGATCACCCAATATTATTTCTCAATAAAAACTAATTTTAAAAAAGGTATTATATGTCTACTCTGTATTCCCCTGCAGCAACTTGTCTTGCTGTCCTCTAGGACGGTCCTCTTAAGCATTCCTCATGCATATGGAAAAAGGATCTCCTGGCTCCTCAAACAGAGGATCCCAGCAGAGATATGAGTGAGTGCAAGGGGAGCTGCTCAGATACTTCTGAGCTTTCTCTTCTTCATCAACACTTCCTCAGTCTCAAGAGGCCTGACCCCCATCACTCCTTAGAACCTAACATTTTTTCCATAGTGCGGAAGGACAATTAGTTGATGCATGGAGCAGGACCCTCCGATGATTCTATCCTAAAGAATAGACAATTGTTGCTAAGAAAAACTTGTGTATTAATTATGGATGCCAAGTTCAATAAGTATTGACTAAGCCTGGGTCTCAAGAAATAAAGATCAAACACACACATATCTAAACACAGCTAACAAATAGCTTTAATGAACTCCGGATGGATTTGCTGAAAACCAAAAATTGCTTCCCTTTTATCCTAGAAGTATAGACATGACCCTAATTAATCAATTATTTACTTATATTGCCCATTCCAACCACTCCAGACCTGTGACATATATGATCTGTTGCTCCAGTCCTCCCTGGCACAGAAGTGATGGATGGCGGGAGGTGGGGGGGGAGGGGGGGGCACTGTTTCCTGCCAGGGAGTTAACTAAACCTAGTTTAATGCTATCTTAAATGCCTGGGGCTTTGCAACACTTGAAATTCTAATTAGCGCAGGAAAGGGCTAGGTTGAAACAGCTTGTACTCCCTCAAGTATACCCACTCTCAGGGCCCTGTAACCTAATGAGGTCTGTGAAATTTAAGATCCAGAAGAGAAATCCCTGCCTGGAGCAACAGCTGTACCCAGGATGACAAGGGGATTTGGGTTAAGTTAGTCCCTCCAGTTAGGAGGGAGAATACCCCCAAATGGTATGTGACGGGAACTCCCATGACACTGGTCCAATTAGTTGTCCTAGAATTACTCTGGACTGACCCTCTGCCCTGGTTTGTAGCGATGTCAAGCGAAAGAAGGAGGGGTTCCAGTTAGAGACGTGAGAACTTACTCGTTACCTACAAGGGTGTGGTAGGGCAGGTGAGGTGGGGGGCGGTGGGGAGAGTTGGGGCAGTGAAAATCGGGATCCCAAGAGCACTTCCTCATTGCCCCTGCAGGCTGGAGAGCTGAAGGCAGACAAACAGACCCACAACTCCTAAAAGAGCCCCCACAAAGGAAAAAAGTGTTCCTCTGCTACTACTTGGCAGTGCAGGAGGAGCAGGCTGAATGCTTGCTGAACACATTTGGAAAAGGAAGAGAGATAATCGTCCTAATGAATGTGCAGGAGACAATAGCAGCTCCAGTGGGAGGGTTATAAGCTCATTATGGTTTAATATGATGATTGATCATCTCTGCCCGCCAACATTATCCTAGAATAGTGATGAAGGTCGGAGAGACCCATGCCAGTCAGAACTCAAGCTCTGGTCCCCAGGAGATAGAAAACATACTTGAGGGTCACTTTTTTTTCATTGTAAAAATTCATACACCTGGCCCCAACACCATAACTCCTTTCCATGAAAAAAGCCCTCCACCCCCTGCCCCAGTTGGCCCCAGTTCTCTATGATTTCTCAGCCCTGGGCTGTTTCTCCATCTCCCTCTTCACCAGTTCTGGCTGATCCTCTCCCTAGTGACCCCACCTCATTCCCACCCTCTGAGAAAATAGCCACAGCTTCCAGTGCAGCACGGGTTTAGGTAGATCCAAAGACCTTTCAGTGGGTACTGGCCGACACTCGGTTCAGGTAGAAGGCCCGGGAGACCTCCCGATAGGCATTTCGAAGCAACACATATGGGAAACAGGACTCCAGCATGTCCAGGGTCAGGAAAGAGGACTCCTCCACCACCTGGAAAAGAAAGGGCCAAGGGAGATGAGGACCCCAGGTAGGACATCCACTGTGACACGCTGTTCCTCTTCATTTGGCTCCCTGGGCCCTCTAAGGCCGTTAGAGTTACAAGCAAATGCGGTACCAAGGCACTGCCACTTCGCTTCACTCTCAGAAAGCAATGTTCTCTTCAGCTCCATTATAATGACCCCTGAGCCCCTCCTCAGGGTTATATGCAGGGCTCAGAAGCAGAAGGCAGGAAAGAATCACTTCTCTAGGGCAGAAAAACTCCATTCTCTCTCATTCTGGAGGCTAAATGAGGTGTGAGTGGGCAGCACAGATGCAGGTAAGAACGCATAAACGTGCTAATGACAAAGCTCTGCGGAGAAAAACACAATTCCCACTGCAGGCCAAGCAAGAGGGCCCGGAGCCCACGCAGTTCAGTCTCCTCCCTCCCTTAGCACAGTGCTTGGGGAACAGTATGGATGCTGTATAAAGGAGCAGGCATGATTAATTAGTTTAATTAGAAGGCCTGTATGCTGTGGAAATCCCTGCAGCCCCCACAGCCAAGCAGAAAGATAGATCAAGATGCCTGGGTAAGACGGAGGGTAGGGGGCAGGGGGATATTACCGTAGAGCCGTACAGCCTAGCCTTGGGCCAGAGGGTTTCCTTCCTTGAAGAAGGAACAGGGTGTCTCCTTCCATACTCTCCTTGCCCAAGAGGTTACGGGACTAAAAAACACTCTGGAGAGAAGTGTCCCATATCCTCTGGCATTTCACACAGATGGGCCATCCCAAATATGTCTGGGGTTTCAAGTCCTGAAAATTCACTCAGGAAAGAGATCTACCATCTCTATTCTAATGTTTTTCTCTCTCTGAAGCCCTTTTCAGTTTTTAAAATTTGTAAGGTACTGCAATACTCAAACCATGCACACACAATACACACAACAGCCTCAGAAGAGCAGACATCACAGGCTGAAGGAGAGAAAATCCGCCCATAAAACTGTAGCTCTGATCTCAGGTTGGATGGCAGAAAGAATTTCTTGCTAAGCAAGATTTTCAAAACCTTAAGCCAGTAAAGAGATAAGATCTCTTTTCCAGGATATGACTCTTGGGTACGGGGAAATGAGTGATGGCTTCAAGAAGGATCCACTGGTCCAAGACTTCTATTCTCTGCTCTGTTAAGCACAGAAAATCACAGGGCTCCCAACTGGAGGAAATTCATGGCAGTGGAAATAGCTCGGAAGTGAAAGCCAAAAAATGGGTTCTAGTCCCAAATCTGCCCATGTATTTGGGGGGAGACCATGGATGTTATCTTTGCTTCCCTCTCCTCGGTTTCCTCACCTAGGAATGGTGAGGACTGGACTAACCGCCAGCATCTGATCTGTTTCTGACAACACCTAGGATTCCATGAGTCTATGAGAGAGTCATTCCTTCCCCCGTGAAACCCACTCCAGGAAGTCTGACAATAGTGGGGGTGGGCACGGCCCAGGCTTGACAGCCAAGACAGACCCCAGGGAGAGAGGTGCATGAACAGGATTTGGGGCTACATGAGTAGCCTCTTTACACAGAATACAGCTCCTTCCCTTCAGTCAGTTCCAATTTCTCTGTGGAAACATTTGCATTTAAATTGCTTTGCAGCAGCTCGTCCCTCTGTCTCTTCCCTCCTACAAAAAGCGCTGGGTCCTAGGGCTGTTCCAGCCACTCTGCAGGCCTGTGACGCCACAAGGGGCAGACACCTTGCCACACTTGGTGGGGTGGGGGGAAACACAAAGCAGAGGGAGGAGGCAGTGGTGAGCAGCTGTACAGAATCCCCTCCAACCTCACAGAGGTGGCAACTGTCCAAGGACAAGGAACAGGCGTGCCTAAATCATTCAGAAACTAAACTGAGCAGCAGAGAGAGGGAACATTTGTTTAGCATCTATTATGTACCAGGCACTATTATATAAACTGTCTCATGAACCCTCACCCCTCTAGCATAAGGATGTGAACGTGAAAGTCACTCAGTCCTGTCCAACTCTTTGCGACCTCATGGACTATACAGTCCATAGAATTCTCCAGGCCAGAATACTGCAGTGGATAGCCTTTCCCTTCTCCAGGGGATCTTCCCAACCCAGGGACTGAACCCAGGTCTCCCACATTGCAGGTGGACTTTTTTACCAGCCGAGTCACAAGGGAAGCCCAAGAATACTGGAGTAGGTAGCCTATTCCTTCTCCAGCAGATCTTTCTGACCCAGGAACTGAACTGAGGTCTCCTGCATTGCAGGCGTATTCTTAACCAAGAATCCCTGAGCTATCAGGGAAGCCCATCATAAGGATAACTGCCCACTTTTAAGGCTAAAGAATCAGAGTCTCAGAAAGGTTAATTAACTTGCCCCAGGTCATGCTGGGCTTCCCAGGTGGCTCAGCAGTAAAGAATGTGCTGCCACGCAGGAGCCACAGGAGACTTGGGTTCGATCCCTGAGTAGGGAAGATCCTCTGGAGGAAAGCGTGGCAACCCACTCCAGGATTCTTGCCTGGAGAATTCTATAGACAGAGGAGCCTAGCGGGCTATAATGGGGTCGCAAAGAGTCAGACAGGACTGAAGCGACTTAGCACACACGCACGCAGAGGTCATGCTGCTCTGAGACCGTGCTCTGCCGCCCTCCTTCAGCCCTCCTCGGCCTCCCCTGCCCTCTCACCTCCTCACCACAGCCCCTCACCTCAAGTCCATTCTCTTCTCTTCCTCATCATGACCCTTCATCAGCCCAACCTAGGCCTTTTTGAGCTAGAGAAACTGAGACACAGATAGCACTGAGTGCCTATGTATTCAAAGAAGGAGACCCAGAGGGAGTCCCAGGCATGCTCACCCCTAACACTCGTGGGCCTGGCTGAGAGTGCAAGTGGAAGCCCATGAACCACATGATAAAATAGTATATTCTTTCTTGCAACATCTGCAACATGTATTCATCCTTCAATGTCATGGGGCACTGGAAGGGAATTAGTTTCCAGACCACCTGTGGAACCAATTCAGGGGAGATACCCGAATCTGTAGATACCCAAGTTACTTTTATAAACAGGCATAGTACCTGCCTATAACCTATGATATCTTCCCATATTCTTTAAATCATCTCTAGATTACTTATAATACCTAATACAACATAAACGTTATATAAACAGTTATAAATACCATGTAAAGGCTATGTAAATAGTTGCTGGTGTGGGCAATTTGAAGTTTTGCTTTATGGAACTTTCTGGAATGTTTTTTAAAATAGTTTCAATCCATGGTTGGTTGAATCCATAGCTGAGAACCTATGGATATGGAGGGCTGAGTGTACCTTTACAAATTCATGGAAGACAGGTTTGAATTTAGAATCATTAGACCCCTCAGAGTTCTGTACCAGAGCAGGGAGAAGGGAGGGAATCAGCCTCCAGCCAGGTACCCCTTCTCCTCCCACCCCAGTTTGGGGGGTTTGTAGACACACATAATCTTCCTGTCTGCACATCTAAACTCCAGCCACACATTCCATGGGCTCTGGAGCACAGTCTGCCTCAGTAGGATGGACTCGAGTGCAGGACAAGGTCTACATGTGGGCTGGAGCTGCTCAGGAAAGAATTCTGAGGCCCGAGAAGTCTTTAGCGGGGGCTCTGAGGAGGGGCACAGGCTCCAGGTGGACCTGTCCTCTCCCCACAGGCCAGAGGAAGGGTCACTTAAACCCAGGGCCCAGAGCAGGAGCCCCTCCTGCCCACCTTTAAGTGCAGAGCTAACCTAGGGAATCAAACTTTAGAACAAGAGTGAGTAAGCACGTTGAAGAGGGAAACAAGATCAACAGTAAAAGATTTTTTAAAAGTTAACTGAGTCAGAGTTCCCAGAACTTTCTACCGAAGAAGGGGAAAGGCCAGAGCTTGGGAAACAGAAGAGATAGCAGGAGCTGCCTGATTCATGTCCCACCTGGTTCCCTGCCTTACAGCTTTTCAGCTAAAAATCCCTTCCCTCTTCTGGGCTCCCCTCCTCCTCCCCCAGTTGAACTCCCCCAGTTGAACCTTCTTCATGGTTCTCTTAAGGACAAGAAATACAGCGGTAGGAAGTAGCCAAGTAAAATCAAAGATGCACTGGACAGGTAGTTATGGATGAGGGACATCCCTGTCCATGAGCTCATCCCCATGGTGGGGGTGAGCTGTTCCTCCATATCACACTCAAGAGCACTGCAGGGAAAGGGGCCCAGTCAGCTAGGGGCCAGGAAGACACTGTGCCGCAGAGAAATCCTCAAAGACTCTACCTTGGGATGACAGGACAAATCTAGAATGTTAACCAGAATGTGAGGATTAGACCCCTTCAGGCAGAATTAAATTCTTAGTTAGTGCTTTTGGGTGATAACCACGGTAGGGAGCCAAGAACCCTATAGAGGATCCTCCCTCTGGCCCTTCCTCTCCGACCAACTTAGAGCAGATACATACCAAGCGCATGAGCAGAGAAATGGACTCCCGGTTTCTGGTTTTAAGCTTGTCAGTCTCTTGGCCCAGCTGCAGGAGGCTGACAGAAGCCACCTGTAAGGGAAAGATTTGTGAGGAAGCAGATTTTTATGAAGGTCAGAGGAGGACAGCCTCAGGCTACAGGAAGTCAAGAGAAGATCAAGGAGGTGAGTTAAGAAGTGCTGGGAGGCTTGAGGTGGGAAAGCGGTGAATCCCCCAGGCTTCAGAGACACACGCTGCCTCCAAACTAGCCAGCGCAGATAACAGCCGGTTGCCAGGGATGCTGGAGGAGCAGTAGAAAGAGGCGAAGAAAGAAATTGCAACAGAGGCAGGTAATACTGTATGCCAGGAGATTAATCTCTTTTCCAAGGCGGCCTCCAGACACCACTGTCATCAGACTGTTTACAGCTGACTCCCCACCCGACTAGAGACAGAGCTGGGCCGCTGACTCAGACACAGCGCTTTTGGTATTCTCCTTCTGTCAACTCCCGAATGGCTGTCCTCTCCATTCACCTTCAGGTCCCCAATAGATCAAAAAGAAAGAAAGAAATGTGACTAATTGCATCCCAGACCCAGATTACCAGTATTTAGCAAACAGAGAGGGTAAAAGAGGCAGTGGGGTGGGGGGGTGACTCCTTTCTCACCCCATCTTAGAGATCTGGTGTGAATCCTCTTTATATCTCAGATGCTCGGAGCCCATTCTGTCTGCTCTGCTGTACCAGTTTAAAGAGAGACCCTCTCACTAAGCTTCCAAGTCCCTGACATGTACTTCTTGGGACCAGGATGTGATTCCCTGGAGAATATGATCTACTGTTTCCTCCAAAAGAAGACAGATGAGGCTCTAGTTTTTAAATCAGAACCATGCTTTGCAAAAGAATAAGCTCCCTTCAAACCGGCAATCTGTTAAAACCTAGCGGGGTGGGATGGAGTGGAAAGGTGAGAGGGAGGTTCAAGAGGGAGGGGATATATGTACATCTATGGTGAATTCATGTTGATGTATGGCAGAAACCAACACAATATTGTGAAGTAATTATCCTCCAATTAAAAATAAATTAACTTTTTTTAAAAAAAAGAATAAGCTCCCTATTGCTGAGTACGCTCAAGCAGTCAGTGGGCACTGGACCACATTTCAAAGAGTATGGATGAGATTCCTCCATGGAGGATTTAGAATGGAAAGCTCTGGGACCTCTCTGAACAATGGAAAGAGATTACTTATTCTGTGTTTTTCCAGAGGCAAAGCTTAGATCAATAGTGAGAGTTGCAGGGAGTCAAACTTCGGCTAAAAAAATTTTTTTAACAACTTCTTTCAAACAAATTGAACATAACCTATAGTAAAATCAGCTTCCTGACTGTAAGTTTCAGTCCCTAGAATTCTAGACCAGGGGGCTCTCAAAATAAGATCCCAGGATGGGCAGCACCAACATTACCCAGAAACTTGCTAGAAATGCAAGATTTTCCAGCCCCACCATTAATCTACTGAATCAGAAATTCTCCATGTGATTCTGATTCACGGTGAAGTCTGAGAATTTGAAAAAAGTTTGACTTTTTATCAGTATTAGAGTTGAAAGGGGCCTCATAGATGATAAAAGTCAGTGTCTCGAGTCTGTATTTTAACAAACTCCTCAGGATATTGTAATGCACACCAAGGAAATACATCATGGATTTGGTTTAATATCTCTATTTAATAAATGGGAAAACTGTGGCCTCAAAAGTTTGGCTTTTCAGAGACCATGCAACTTCTCAGTGGCAGATCCAAAACTAAACTCAGATTTGCTAACTTAGTCCAGCACTCCTTCCAAGTATCGGGCAGAGGCTGAAATACCAGCTGTTAGGGAATTTAGAAGAAACTCTTGCCTTTCACAAAGCTGTCTCTCACTATTCAATGAACAAGATGGGAGGTTAGAATCCGAGGCCTGCTCAGTAATAACTGTCTATGGATTTAAGTCAAACCACTTGCCCCCAGACTTCACAATCGTCCATTCCTTATAACCTAGACCCACTCACCACGAGAAATTCCTTGAGGTGGGTTTCAATGTTCTTGTTGTAGACTGTGAAGAGGGCAGCAGATACCTGGATGATGGCTTTGGTCAAGCAGTGAATATTGTTGCTGTAACCTAGATTATTATTGACAGAGAGGGAGAGAAAGGAAAGGAAATTGAACCATGCCAGGTGACCCCAGCTGGTAACTTGCCATTTTTTCAGTCTGGGCCAGCCCTATGTGACGCCAAAGGATGAGGAACCATTCGAGGATTAGGAGAAAGATAGATAGTCTGATGGAATTTCACCTGAATTTAATTTTACAGATTGTTTATTCTCAAGAGCTTTCTGAAACAGAACTTTGCATCTGAGTCAGAAGTCTGTATTTTCCAGATAGATGTCTTGGTCTCATCTCCTGACCCCAGGACACTAACCTAAACCCACTCCTTACTTACCATCCTTCTCAATGCTGTAGAAGGAGGCAGCATCCATGGCAAGGAGTGGGAGGGAAACGGCCAGAAAGATCAAGAGCAGGCAGGCCACTTTATATTCTTCCTCAGGGGATGACAAATCTGGGAAAAGGAAGAGAGAGTAAGGTCAGTAAACAGGAGCTTTCTTCCACGGGGTCCTACTTCACAGAACTCCTAGGAGTGTCCCATGAGAAAATATCTGTGAAAAGACTTTGTAGAGCGTTATAGGCAAGTCATTACTGCTGTTAGTGAGAGGCCTGAGTCCCAGAGGCTTCCACTGGTGACTGAGCAGAGCTTTTGGGAAAGAGTTCAGCTGACACGCAGGCTGAGGGCACTCTGTCAGCTGCCTGATGGAGTGGAGAGGCGGGAAGGAGAGCAAAGACTCTCATCAAAACCGAGAGAGAAGAGGGAAAGCCAGTCTGGCAGCTTGAAAAGGCTTCATATCAACCCCCTGGTTCCATCCTATTCGGAGTGTGTGCAAGTATGAATGTGCTAATCAGAGGAAATGTGTAATGGAAATATAAGAGACAAGTGTGAGACCAGGGGAAGAAGTGAATGGTGTCAAGATAATTAGAGGGGAGGGGAGAAAGTAAGATCATTCTGGGGAACTGGGACACTATATACCACATAACTAGGCATGAAATCATGTCTGTTTCCCTCACTGTTTCATCTGCATTAATCTTATTTCCCTAACAAGACTGTAAGTTCCTTGGAGCACTTGCTGAGTACCAGACTCACTTAATACTTTTTAGCTGATTGACAGATCTACTGGTTGGAACCTGACTAGAAATCAAAATTGCCTGTGGAAGTATTTTCTGGGGATTAGGGACTGTGCTTTAAGTTTTTCCTTAGCTCCCAGTTTCTACCCTCTGAATTCACAATCCCAAATAAAGACTTCTTTGACACTGACATTTTCCCACCCCAAAACAGGGCCCAAGCCCTCCGCCACCCCGTTCCCCAGTGGTACCAGTTTTCAGATTGGCAATGGCAGCCACCAGGGCTGGATCAATGTCACAGTCCACCCCCGCAGCAGATGCCAGCTCAAAGATGCTCAAGGTCACCTGGTGGAGAAGAAAACAACATTCTGGAGAGCATTCCCTGGAGAGAAGTACTTGGCAGAAGCTACAGGTGGCCAAGACCCCTGGATCACAGATTTTAAACTTTTGGTATACTATCATCTTTTCTAGGTATTCCTTTCATAGGTCTCCCTAACCTGCAGGGAAAATACATTCTTTTTTTAAAAGCCCAAGGCTTTAGCATGGCCTTCAGATTCTCCACAGCACAAATTTACTTTTCCAACTTTATTTCCTCAAACGCTTCCTACAGGCAATGCAGATGTATTCACCATCTCTAAGCTACAACTTACTTTCTTCTTTTCATACTCCGGTTCCTGTGCATCCCTCTTCAGGAGTGTCCTTTCTTCTTGAGAGACCATAGGAAATAAATTGGTCCCTGCCCCTGGTTCCTGACATAGGGCTCCTAAAACCCTTATAATTCCCTAAGTGATAAAAACAGCATTTTTTGTTCCTATGCAGCAACTCTGGTTGGGCTCCTGGCCAGCTCCTAGATAGAGGCTGGTCACCAGAGAGACCAAGCCTTGATTAGAAACTTGGAATTTTCAGCTCCACCCTGCACCCCCCAACACACACACCCACTTCTACAGAGAGAGGAGAGGGCCTGGAAATGGAGTTAATCATGCCTATGTGAGGAAGCCTCCATAAAATCCCAACAGCATAGGGTTTAGAGAGCCTCCAGGTAGGGAACACATCCACGGACCAGGAGGGTGTTCAGCCCAAAGGCAGAAAGCCAGAAGCTTATGTCATCAGGACCGTCACAGGTCTCGCCCTGTGTATCTTTCCATATGGCTGGTCTGAAAGTAGAAGTGAGTGTTAGGCGCTCAGTCGTGTCTGACTCTTTGGGACACTATGCACCGTAACCCACCATATCTCCTCAGTCCTTGGAATTCTCCAGGCAAGAATACTGGAGTGGGTGGTCATTCCCTTCTCCAGGGGATCTTCCCAACCCAGGGATCAAACCCGGGTCTCCTGTATTGCAGGCAGATTCTTTACCTCTGAGCCCCTGGGAAGTCCAGATAGCTGTTCTGCTATATCCTTTATCACATCCTTCAATGTGTTTCTGTGAACAGCTCTAGCAAATTAATGGAAACTAAGGAGGTGGATGGAGAAGGCAACGGCACTCCACTCCAGTACTCTTGCCTGCAAAATCCCATGGACAGAGGAGCCTGGAAGGCTGCAGTCCATGGAGTCGCTGAGGGTTGGATACGACTGAGCGACTTCACTTCCACTTTTCACTTTCATGTGTTGGAGAAGGAAATGGCAACCCACTCCAGTGTTCTTGCCTGGGGAATCCCAGGGACAGGGGAGCCTAGTGGGCTGCCGTCTATGGGGTCACAGAGTGGGACACGACTGAAGCAACTTAGCTGCAGCAGCAGCAGCAGCAAGGAGGTAGATATTGGAACCTCTGACCTATAGCCAGTTGGTCAGAAGCACAGGTTTGCAGCTGGCTTCTGAAGAGGGGCGGGGTGGGGTAGGTGTAGACTTGTAGAAGTGAGCCCTAAACATGCGTGATCTGACACCAACTCCAGGTTGATAGTGTCAGAACTGAATTAAGCTGCAGGACATCCAGCTGGTGTCGCAGGGAACTGGTGTGGGGACATCCTCCAAACACTTGGTGACCAGAAGTGTCAGAAGTGACATGTTCTGTGTGAGAGTAAAGGAGACGCTCAGCAGAGAATCACACAGTAGGGGAGAACAGGGTTTTTCCCTACATAGGAAGGGAAAAAGGCAAGTTTTTCCTATTTACTTCTCCTCTGCTATATCCAACTGACACCCACCCTTGAGGCCTACCTTGAATCTAACATTCTCTATAGAGCCCTCCCTATTGACTGCAGCTCATGCTCATCTTTCCCTCCTTAACTTGGCACCACTTACTCGGCACTGATCAGAGGCAGCACCTGGTATCATCAGTTATCTTCTCAGCTTGGAGGCAAGACGTATGGTGTGTCTCACCAACGAGATTACAATATGTTTTTAACCTCCCCTCATAGAGAGGGGAGAGAAAGTCCTGGAGTGAGAGGATCTGGGTTCAAATCCTAGCACCACCACTTACTAATTGCGTGACCTTGGCTAAAAGTGACTTAACCTCTTGGAGCCTCCATTTTCTCATCTGTAAAACTGGAATAAAAATATTCACCTTACAGAGTCGCTGTGATGATTAAATTAGATCACATAAGTAAAAGGACTTCCCTAGTAGCTCAGCTGGTAAAGAATCTGCCTGCAATGCAGGAGACCTGGGTTCAATTCCTGGGTCAGGAAGATCCCTTGGAGAAGGGATAGGGTACCCACTCTAGTATTCTTGCCTAGAGAATTCCATGGACAGAGGAGCCTGGCAGGCTACAGTCCATTAGGTTGCAAAGAGTCTGACTTGACTGACTTCCACTTTCACTTTTTGCATATAACGCATCTACCCCTAATTGGGCTTCCCTGGTGGTTCGGCTGGTAAAGAATTCGACTGCAATGCGGAAGACTTGGGTTTGATCTCTGGGTTGGGAAGATCCCCTGGAGAAGGAAAAGGCTACCCACTCCAATATTCTGGCCTGGAGAATTCCATGAACTGTATAGTCCATGGGGTCACAAAGAGTCAGACACAACTGAGTAACTTTCACTTTATTACCCTAATGACTCCCAGCATCACTGAGAGACTAATAAACCTTGTCCCTTTCGCTCTGCTTCCTTTCCCTCAAAGCCAGGAGCTCTGCATTCCTTTCATCCTCTCTAGGTTTGAACACAATGCTAAGCACATAGAAGGCATTCAGTTAATGTTTATTGATTGACTCCTGAATCCTTCATTGTACTTAGAATCAGGTTCCCAAGATGTAGCTCCAAACACCCACACCCACTAAAGTACTTGGACTTTAGAGGTTAAGAAAAAAAGACTTCAAAATGTTCTGAGAGGACAAGGATAACTGTTTCAATAGCAGATAACTAAGTAGAGTATCTTATGCAAAGAACCCCACGGATATAACAGTAAACACACACTGCCTACTATGCTAGACCCAGAAGGTAAACCTCAGCATTCTGCTCCGCCCTGTTTAAATTCCCTACTAACTAAATAACCCTGCTAGAGGCAACTGTGACCTAGGAGATCGGGGAATTTGGTCCATAATCTGTGGTTTTCTAGAGGAAGAAGCTGATGGTTGAAGGAAACTTCTTCACCTTTTAACCTTCTTCTGTTCTCATCTTCTTGCCCCTCAGAGGTAGTAACAGAATTTCTGATGGACAGGCCAGCCCCATCTCCACACACCTGCTTATCCTCACAGGTAGGCAGAGCCTAAAGCTCAAAGCTGCCAGGAATATACCAGCTAGACACTCCTGACAGACAGGAGCATTCCGCCCCAACATCAACAGCTGCCAGAAACCCGGGGCCCACAGCGAAATCCAAGCCAGGGCCTGAAGGAGCAGCCATCCAGTGAAAAATCACCCCTCATGGCCCATGACCACTTGGCCCTCATCTGATTTCAGGCAGAGAGAAGGGAAATTTTCAAGATTCTTCTGACCTCAAGGTAAGGGAAGTTGTTTTTTCTCTTAGCATCTAACTACTTCCCATGGGGTCGGAAAGAGTCAGACATGACTGAGAGACTGAATAGCATCTTCCTGTTAACCAATTTCCTCCTCTCATAGACCTCCTTCCATTAATGGAGTCAGTTATAAGAGAAGTGCCCTGCCCTGTGCCCTGGGCAGCTGTATTTCCTGTGAAACATTCTTGTTTGCTCCAGGTGATTCAAAAGGCAAGCTGGCGCGAGGAGGGCGAGCGGAAACGGATGTTTAGGTTGGGCGCTGACAGAGGCCCCTCCCCCTTTCCCCATGCCTACCGGAAATGAGGCCTGAGGGTGGGTGGGAATGGAAGAACCAACTTTTACAGAAAGTTCCCAGGCTCCAGACTAAAAGAGGGGACTTGTCTGCACATCGTTCAGAATCTAATTTGCACATCTAAGGAAAAAACCTATAGATACTATGATCCTTGCCCTTACTGCTCTCCCTCCAGTAACGTTCCCCAGCCTCCACAGGATCTCCCCAGGGCTCCCCTACTCTGAACTCTCTTCTCTGACCAAAATTCCTCCCTCCACAAAACCTCCCCAGATATTTTTCTGTTGAAAACCTGGCTTTTGTTCCTGTGGTATTCTTCAGAGCCCTCTCCTCCCTTCCAAGATCCTAGCTCTATCCTTTGTCAACAACAGAAATCTCCTGGTTGGATTCCACTTTGCATTCCCCAATACCTTGATATCTGTGTCTGGAGTGACAAACTCCTTCAGGCATTCGATGGGACCCATGAGAAACGGGCAGTGGGCGGAGAAAACCTGGAGGAAAGAAGACAAATGAGTCCGAGGACAGAGGCCAGCACCTTCAAACATAGGTGGAAACAAAAAAAAACAAAACAGGGCCTCAGCTTAGATGAGAACTTAGCCAACTTTCTGTGTTACTTCCCTCGTCACACGTCCAGATTTCTCCAGCTCATCTGTCCTCAGAGATCTTCCAGGACTTCTACCGGATTAAGCTCCTTTCTTCACAATGCTTGCCAACCCTTTCCACAACTTCTCACACAAGCCCCACCCAGCGCTTTATTCTGCTTATCCTGTGGCAGCCCCCGCCCCCACTCACCTCCCGAAGTCCCTCTTGGGCCATGGCCCTAAAACTGAGGATAACGCCAATGATGGTCATGCGCTTCAGCACGTTATCAGCCCCTAAGGAGAAAGAAGAGCACGAGAGAAGAGAATGTGGGAAAATGGCGATGGTTTTGCTTCTTCAGACCCAGCCGAGGCCTCATAGCTCCAACAACCCCTTGTGGTCCACAGTGCTTTTCCCGCAGCTCCTTCTCCCTTTGGGGGGATGTGCTCACCTGTCAGCTGGGGCACCAAAGAAGCCATCAAGTCCACCTTGTTAAAGTTGGATCTGATCTGAACAAGTACATCCATGTTTTCTACCACCAGCTTCTGCAGTCAGAACAGAGACATTAGCAAGAAAAGACAAGACCCATGGTACATCTCTCTCCAGTCTCCTACGCCTACCCTGCTTCCCCCGAGGCTGGACCTTCTTCCCGGGGCCTTGCATCCACAGTACCTTCAGCTCCACAATTTGCGAAGTCACATGCCACATCAGGTTTTCACTCAGGAACTTCATGCCGTATGGGCCCAAGAGTTCAGCTAAGGCCCGCATCTCTGGAATAGAGTTGCAGAGACCCCAGGTAGGACCCAGAGGGCACTGGGGCATTTGCACAATAGCTATAGGATAGTCTGAACATTTCTAATGTTTTTCTGCAAGGAAAGGAAATGGCAAGGAAGGGAAGTAGGGAGCAAATGTGGCCTGAAATCTGGCATTCTGGTGACAGGCCTGGCCTGCCTATGGGACAGTTAACCTTCTACCCACTGGCACTCACACCAAGATGTACCACAAATAATAGCTATTTACTTTTCATTCTTACAGGAATCTGGACTTTGCCAAGTCCCTTTACCTGGTATCTGGACTTTCCTCTTGCTGTACTAGCTGCACTAGCTTTATGAGATGGAAGACCAACTCTGAGCCTCAGCTCCCTTCTCTGTAGAATGAAGAAATTAAAATCCACCCTGAATACCTCACAGAGTTGCTAGGAGAGCAATCAACACACATCCCCATTATCCCAATTGTTTTTTCCTCTAAACCCTTCTTTCCTCCAGTCTGCTCCATTACCTTATCCCTCCCTAACCAGCCTGCTTCTGGCCCTTTGTGGATTAAATAAAGCCTGGCTGGGGAAATCCCATGTTGGAAACCTGAGGGACAAATTCAGACAGGAAAGAGCTCCAGCTTTGATCTCTGGCTATGGACCATCCCAGCAGAGAAAACCATCAAGACCAGAAGTAACAAGAGATGAGGAGAGGAAAGGTGAGTTTAACCTAGTTAATAAGGGTTCAGAGGGAAAGGGAAGTTGAGGCCCCCATGCTCAAGGGTTTCAAGGCGGGACCAGTTGATCTCCACCTCCACCACTGACAAAAGCAGTGGAGCTGGCCACAGCAGCTGACATGGAGTCTCACGTGGAATAAAATATCAGACATTTTTAGGGCCACCTATTTACAATAGGAACAACTGAGCTGAGAACTAGGAAAGGAGTTCCTAACTGGTCACCTTAGATAATGCTAAAATGCTGACAGAGAGGCAGAGGGGCTGAACTACCCTTTCTGGAGAAAAGACCCGCGGATCCACCAGTTTGGATCCACCTTACTCTAGTCCTCTCTAGGCTAGTAACCCTAGGGCCTCCTTCTCTCTCCATCTAGCTATTTTTGCAGCAGCATTGCCCCATCACCATGGTAACCCTAGGAAATTGGGGTGGGGGTGGCAGGAGGGGAAATCAACATTACCTCCTGCTGCTCGTCAGTTGTCAGCAAGACCTAAAGCTGATTTTAGATGCTGCCTACAGCTTGTGGGAGGAGTTGATGAGAAGGGGACATCTGAAGCCTCCAGCAGGTAGAGAGTAGGGTCAGCTCACTGATGGAGTCAGTGTGAGGGCAAGAAGAAGGCAGAGCTGGAGAATAGAGCTTCGTGCTCTGCCCTCCATAACACCCCCTCCAAGGAAGGGGAAGAATGGAGAGGGCAGCATCACTGAAACATCTCCTACCTGTCTCAGATCCCATGCGGGGTCCATGAGAGGAAGGAGGAAGCAGTTGGATAGTTCATGAATCAGTCAGTAAAACAAATCTATTAAAAAGGATCTGCATGGCTTCAAGCCGTCTTTAAAAAGAGAATAACTTCCCAATTCATTCATGACACTCCTCATCTGCCTGCCTTAAGACACTAAAGCACTTCTAAACACTGGGAAGCAGCACGACAAAGTGATTAAGCACCTGGGTTCTGGAATTTGACTGCCTTGAGCTGAAATTCCAGTTCTACCATTTATGAAAGTGAAAACTTAAGCTCCATCACCTCTTGTGTCTCAGTGTCCTCATCTGTAAAATGGGGATAATAACAACCTCAAGGCTGTTGTGAGGAGTGAAGGAGTTAATAAACGTGAACATTCAGAACCTAGCCCACACTAAACATCATTGGTTATGTTATTATCATTATTAAATATCAGTTATCTAAAATGTATCCCTCAGGAAGAAGGTGCCACAACATGAGATCACTGTTTAATAATTCCAAACATCAGAATGTCCTTACATTTATCCTTTACCCTTCATCGTATGTCCTACTCTCTACTTTTTGTGGAAATGGAAAATACCCATTTACTACCCTTTGGAGAATAAATCCTTTCAATGACTTAAGTGCCCCTGCCCAGCTCTTAACTCCCTTCATCTTCTCTCTCCACCATCAACCCCCAGGCCACTTCCCAATTCTGGGTCTCACTTGAAATCTCTCCTATCGTCCCTAAGGTAGAGTCTAGCAGAGATCTAGAAGAGTATAGAATGAGGCTCTGGGAAAGCAGGAGAACACAGATGGGGTCCGTCCATTGGGATATTGTACCGAGGGGAAAGCTCGGCTCCTTGACAGGACACCAGACTCTGAGCTCACCAGAGACGTCAGAGAACTCCTCTGCGCTGAAGTTCTGCTCCCCCTCTCTGGGGAGGCTGATGAAGGCCTGCATGACTGGTGAGTGGATGATGGTCCCGCTGCTTGCCTGTCTAAGCAGACTTTCTAGGTACCTACAGGATTGGCCAAGAGAGCACAGAAGATGAGTGTTCACTCCCTTCCTCCTACCACCACCACTGGGCTCAGGAAGAGGAATTCCACGAAAGGCTGGGGTGGTGGGGAGAGACTGGGGCTGGAGGAGGAGACACCATGGCACTCTGATAAACATTCCAGGCTGCTGGCTCAGAAACAACTGGCAGTAATGTGACTCTGCTTTGCCTCTAATCTGCTGGACATTGGCTGTGCTCTCAAAGGTAACGGTGGACATGCCCCACCACCTTTTCCAGCTATAGCA
This sequence comes from Ovis aries, assembly GCF_016772045.2. Lineage (NCBI taxonomy): Eukaryota > Metazoa > Chordata > Mammalia > Artiodactyla > Bovidae > Ovis > Ovis aries. The sequence continues at coordinate 132,048,870 of NC_056056.1, forward strand.
CACCCCACACTCTTGGCCTTTCTCTGTCAGGTAAGACAAGCCTAAGCTGACAAGACAAAAATTCCTACTAATCGGGCTCCTCCAAAATATACTTACCCTCAATCTCCTCAGTGAGAGTTTTCGACTAAGAGCCTAGGAGCCTGGAAATGAGTCTCAAGTCAAACCTCCTGGGCAGAGAGAAGCCCAGTGAACACTTGTCATCCAGTCTCCAAATATCCCCTCCTGACCTCTGGGCAAGCTAAGAAGGCTTCCAGCCAGTGACACCAGAGGGCTTGGTAACCCCTGTCACTCACCCAGGCACTAGCTGTAGGCCTAGGTCTTACAGAAATCACAAGCTAACACGGGTAGGTCAAAACCAGCACTCAACGTGCAGTTTTTTTCCTTTTAATTTGAATTCACTGTCAAATTTTTTAAGTGGAGATTTTATATTAAAAATAATAATTTAGTGAGGCAGCAATCAGATGGTACTAAGTGGTGGCTGCCCCTTTAGAAGGGCATGCCCTTACTACTCAAAGTTCCCACCCAGCCCACAAGACCCATTTCCCTTACCTGCCAGGCCCAGCTTGATATGTGTATTGCAAACCCTGTCTCAGGCTTACCCCCCTTCTCAGGGGGGTTCTTTGCAGCCTGATTCATACTAAGCTGATATTGGATTAAGAGCGCCACCCAGTGGCTTAGGGAGGTAGGAATACAGCTCCTTTCCATCCTTAAAACCTCAAAGGAAGTATTGCTGATTCCTGCCCCCTCCAGTTTGGGGGAGGAGGCCCCTTTCCCTATGAAAAACACTCTACTAAACATAATATGGTCATGTTGGAAGATGAGGAGACAGTGCTCTGGAGAGAAGGTATGAGATAGAATGGTCTTCAGACAGAGAAGTTGGGTGAAAAGAAAAATAAGAGAACTTCAGAAAGAGGAAGAAAGATCATTTGAAATGAAAACAGAATCCAGAAAAGAAAGGTCAGGAACTGCAGATGAAGAGGAAAAGGGCAGGTCAATGGGTGTCACATGGAAGCTTGGAAAGAACCCTCATGGTGGAGAGAGGACATCTGAGTTTGCCCCAGCTCATAGCTCTAGTCCTCGGGCAGAAACAAGCCTCTGGGGGTCTATGACCCTAGGAGCTGAAATGCCTGGTCTTGAGGTCCTACCCTGTAAAGGAAAAAGTGCTAACAAAAAGAGTAAGGCAGAGAGAGAGGATAAGCAACACTGACCAGTTTGTGTAGAGAGTGGTGATAGTCTGCTCCCCACATGAGTCCAGTGGCTGTGTCTGCTGCAGGAGGGCATTGCGGATGACTCTGGACACATCTGCACCCAGAAACTGGGCCAGTGACTGTATGAAACTGATGTACGCTTTGACTCCTGCCAACAGCTCAGAAGGCCTGGCGATCTCCTGGGTTGTAGCATTGTAGCCAGCCAGCCACACAATGGCTCTGCGTGACAAAAACCATAATCACAGTCATCATGTCCAACATAGTAACAGTTATCATACTTATACTGTGTTCTAGGTGCCGCACTACGATTTCACTACACACATTATCTCATGTAAGCCTCATAGCAACCCAAAAAGGTAGGTACACTTATCTCCACTTCATGGTGAAGAAACTGAGGCACAGAGAAGTTCCAGTGACAGAGCCAGGACTTGACTCCGATAACATTTGATTCTCAGTCACCATGTTCTTCCGCCTCCTCTAGGGAAATTTAGATCAGGTGGTAAAAGATGTAGGCTCCCAAACGCCATCTAACTGTATGAGCTGTCTCACAACCTCCTGTATTCTCAGGGCCAGCATTTGTCTTTTCTCTTTGGAAAGAATTAGTTCCAGTCACTGTCAGAAACGGAAAACCACAACCAGAAATCCTTAGATGTGCAGTGCAATGCTGAGCAGCCGTGGGATGCCAGGTGGAGAGAGTGCACCTGGCAAGCACGCAGCTATAGCCACCCTTAGAGGAGGAAGACCTGTCAGCACTGTATTATTTCAGGGGCACATCAGCAACACCCCCTCCCCCTTGGACTCCCAGACCCTTCCAAAATACCTTCCCCGGGAACCTGAGAATTCACAGTGGGAGTCAGTCCTCTTCCTTCAGACTTTCTTCCTTGTTAAACTGTAAACAGGGGGCTTCCCTGGTGATCCCGTGTTTAAGAACCCGCCTTGCAATGCAAGGAACACCAGTTCAATCCCTGGTCTGGGAAGATCCCACATGCCGCAGAGCGACAGAGTCCGTGTGCCACAATAATGAGCTCTCACTCTTCAGCTGAAACTGCTGAAGACCACGTGCCTGGAGCCCATGCCCGCAGCTAGAGAAGCCACTGCAATAAGCCTTCACACCGGAACAAAGAGTAGCCCCACCTGCTCCAACTAGAGAAAGCCCACGAGTAGCAGTGGAGACCCAAAATTAAATAAATAAATAACTATGAAAACAACAATAATAAAAAATGTCAACAGAAGGAGAAAAAGGAACACCACCAGCTTTTGTCAGTCAGCAGCACATCAATATGAATGAGTCCATCAGGTCCTCCCTAAAGCCACAGGCGTTTGGGAGTTTTGTTTGTTTTGCATTTTGGGGAAAGTGTTTATGGTGGGGAGGGGGGGAACAGGAGCACCTGCTTTGTGGATGAAAAGGAAAACCACTTGAAGGAAAATACTACAGAAAGGACAGACTGGATGCAAGCCTAATCTACCTAATCTATTTTAGAGTTCTCATTGAGGCCAAATCTTTAGGCCACCTTCGGGGCTTTAGGAGCAAGGATGTCAATGAAGAAAGCATTAGAGATGTTCAGGAAAAACTAAAATATCACACCCATGCTGCCCCAGGGCCTAGAAACCACTGCCAGTTTCTGAAGGTTCGCACATGGATGATTATCAAATTGTCATCTTGACATTTTGTATGTGCCTGAGACACTTCCTTCCATATAGCTAAAGTGTAAGGTATGAAAACAAACTAATTTTTACTGTCACCAAGGCAAAAACCTAATTGGAAAAACAAGCCTGCATCTCCTGCAATCAAGGTACAGACTCCTAACTATTCTCCCTGCTTCTGTCCTTGCCCCGCTAGTGCAGGATGAACCTGCTGAGATACTGAGTGAGATCGCGTTCCTGCTCTGCTCAAACCCTGCCAAGCCTCCCTGTCTCACTCGGAATCAAAGCCAAAGTCCTGAGGGTGGCATAGAGGCAGCTGAACCGTCTGTCTGCCCCTCCTCCAGCCTCTCTGACCTCGCGTCCTACCAGGTTCCCCCTGATCACACTGGCCTCCTCCATGCTCGCTGAGCACACCAGGCACGCTCCCACCTCAGATCCTTCACACTTGCTGTTTCCTCTGCCTAGAATGTTCTTTGCGCAGACAGTCCTCCACTTAGCTTTCTCAGTTCCTTCAGGGAGCTCATTCAAATGTCACTTTCTCGAGCAGGCCTTCCCTGTAAAATTCTGCCACCGCCGCCACCGCGATACCCTTCCTAGCTCCTTCTCCTGCCTTTCTAGTGCTTATCATTTTCTAATCTAATACTATATACCCTTTGTTCTTATTTTGTTTGTCTCTCCCATTAGAAGGAAACTCCATGTGGCCAGGAATCTTTATTCCTTTTGTATACTGCTGTATCAACAGCTTAGAGAACACTGCTAACACACAGTAGATGGCCAATAAATGCTTGCTGAATGAATATGGGAATATACTAGTATACATACTGTAAAAAGAAATACAGAAGACTAGCAGATTATTCATAAAAACGTCTTCCCCTCATTCCCTAATTTGCTGACTATAGTGGCCAATTTCAATACAAGGAATGTTCCTGCAAATTTCGGGAGCAACAGAATGAAAGGCAAAGTGAGGGGAAGGGAACTTATTTCATTGAGGCCTATAAATGTCTCTCAAGATGATCTTTAATGCTCTACCGATTCTCAATTACAGGTAATTCTCATAACAAGGTAAATATCATTATCCTTACTTTATAGGGTAGGAAATTGAGGCTCAAATAAGAGAGATAACCTGCTCTGGTGTCTAGGTGAAGAGCATCAACACAGACCTGCTGACTGCAGAGGCCCCATTCACTCTACTAAATCATTTCTGGTTGTTTATCAAAACAGCCTATAAAGGTTTGGGCCTCTCTTCATTTATTTGTTTTAAATAGAGATGCCTAGGACCTATGCCAGATTAGCTGCTTCAGAATGACCACCAAGATGGAGCTAATGGAACCCAACTTTGAGAACTACCCTACTAAGCAAGGAGAAGACAAGGAAAGAGCGATACCTGTTGAATCTGGCCTCCAGGTGGCTGCTGAGATACTCAGAAGGGAAGATGGTGTGTTCAAACACAGAGAAGCTCTGTACATGATTCATTGTCAGCGCCAACTCCGTCAAGTTTAGGTGTAGCTTGTCCATGCTGGGTAAAATTAAGAGAGCAAAATGAGCCTCATTACAGGTCTGGCCCTGCCTGCTAGTAGCTGGGAAGGATCTGTCAGGCCCATCACTCCTGGATTCCTTTCATCTTCTCAAAAAACTCATCCTAGGACAGTACACATTAACGCTGACTTCAAACGCAAAGGAGAAAATTCGCATTGACTTGCTTCTCCCTATCTGCCATTCCCCACCGCCACTCCCGCTCCCCTTTGCTGGCATCCTTTCTCTCGTCCCTGCCTCCCTTCCTTGAGATGGTGCTGGCTGGCCCTGCAGGGCCCAGGGCCTCACTTGGTGACAACGCTGCGGTTTTTCCGGTGGCTCTCCGCTCCTGGCTTGTCCCTCTCAGGCTCTCCTTTTCTGGGAGTCTGCCTCTGCTTCATGGTTTTCTTGTTCTTGGCCTTGCTGATGGTAGTGGCACAGTGCTTCGGGAGAAGCTTTAGAAACAAACACACATGAATGGAGAAATGAGATCCCTTCCTCAAACTGCTGGGAGTCCATCCGACAGTTACAAGCGGGTCCTTCCACTGTTGCCTGCTCTTTGCTCGCTCAGCCTTTCTCTCTCTTTCCTTCCATGCTTCTCTTTCTCTAGTGGGGGCCTACCTAGCGTATGCTCACCTCTGTTAGTTTTCATTAAATATCTACCCATGGTTAGCTTCAGAGTTTCAAGATGGTTCCTTCAGGGACCAGATCATCAATTCCCCCATCCACTTCCCACGAGAAAGTCTTTCCTAGTGGAAAATTTCTAGTAGAAAGAATCTAAGAGCTCCACTCAATTGTGCTTTCAAGGGTCTTCCAACCTAGGAAGATGGTCTGTTTTTTGCTAGTGTGGAATTACCATCTCACCTGCTATATTCCTTCCTAGCCTATCTCGTGGATATGGAACATGGACAGACACCCCAACTACCACAACCCTCCAAAGAGGGGGGTTGCAATCCTGCATCTCTTCTCTTTAACAAGATACCCTCAGAGGTCACAACGTTGCCAGCACTCTTTCCGCTTCTTTTTTTCTGCAATTGTATTTATTTCTGGCTGTGCTGGGTCTTTGTTGCTTTTCTCTAGTTGCGGGGAGTGAGGGCTGCTCTCTAGTTGAGGTGCTCGGGATTCTAACTGTTGCAGAGCACAGGCTCTGGAGCACTCAGGCTTCAGTAGCTGTAGGACATGGGCTCAGTAATTGTGGCTCCCGGGCTCTAGAGCATAGGCTCAATAGCCGTGGCGCATGAGTTTAGCTGCTCCGAGGCATGTGGGATCTTGCCAGACCCAGGATTGAACCCGTGTCTCCTGCATTGGCAGGCAGATTCTTTGCCACTGAGCCACCAGGGAAGCCCCCACTTCTTCTTTTTTAAAAAAATAAGATACCACATTTCTTGTTACTTAAACATCAATCCTGCATCTCTTCTCTTTAACCAGATACCCCCATTAGCCATACAGAAAATATGATAGAATTATATATTCATCTCCTTCAAGGTAATCACTCTGGAATTCTCTCCACTTAGTCCAATGACACTGAGTATGTGCAGAGCAAGACTGGAAACCCCTCATTTGGAATTACTCTTACAATAGGATAATAGCCATGAGTAAGCTGGTTTTCTTACTTTATAGTCACAATTGGGTTTTTTTTAAGTGCAAGTTCCTACTATTTCCAAAAAAATCAGGTCTACCTTGATGGGCAAAGATGTGTCAATCTTTAAATTATGCAAAAGGGTCTGTGGATAGATTCTGAAAATAATTCCAAAAAATGTAACTCCGTTAGTAATGCAACATCATTATTTATTCAAAATGACAACTTTGGAGGAGCCAGTATTCATTTGCAAAAGTTTTGTTGTGTGTGAAAATAATACTCACATTGTGTTTTAGTCAACCCTGACCCAGCACTGAGCAAATATCTTAAACTGTGTGCTTTTGCATGTAAAGTAGGTATTCAAGTTGAGTGATGAATATACCCATAATTGTACTTGTTTACATATCTTCTTTGCATTAATTATTTAAATGTCTTTCAAACATGTATTTGTACTTCTTTTTCCATTAAACTGGAACATTCCCCAAGGGCCAGAACTGTGTACCTTTCCATCCCCAAACCCCAGCACAGGCCTTAGTGCCCAATAAATACCAAATAATAGAGCAGCTAACATCTATTGAGAATCACATACCAAATACTTAACATACTCTATTTCATTTCATCTTTATCTTATTTCTATTAAGAAACTATCTTTATCCACATTTTACATATGAGAAAATGGGAAAGTTAAGTAATAATATAACTGGGCATATGTACACACACACACACACACACACACACACACACACACACACACACACACAACCTGACTCCCCTCCTACCAAAGTTGCTACAAAGCCTGACTCAAACCCAGGAAGCCTGGGTAGTCTAGGAAACCTGAAGGACTCCAGGGCAACAGCAGAACGAGTCCCTCATTTTCAAACGTTCTATAAATTTCGGTTGAGCTAATCATGACCAGGTGCTATGAGTCAGTCAAGGGAGGGGAGGGGAAAACAACAGACACAGACATAAAAGCAGCCCTGGGGATAAACACAGAGGAGGTGCCTGAAAATGTTCAGATAGCTACAGATTAGGGTGCAGATGGACAGAACAGTGAGACAAGACAGGTGATCTGGGGGCCGTTGTTCTAAGTATGTGTACACAGGGCAGAAAGAGGAGGAGAAGCAGATTAGAAAGTTAACTCATCTCTTGAAACTTCAGATGAAAGACCAGATTTTGTTGAAGTGCAACTGTTCACATGAGGGTATTTTTAGACACTTCTATCAAGTCCCAAGGGAGTGAAGACTAAAGGGATGACACTAAGAAAAGAAGCCTGCCATAAGCTCGTGCACACAAAAGCCCTAGCCTTACCTGAAAGGCTTAGAGAGCTTGGTATTTGAGAAGAAGACAGGTAGATAGCGAGGAAGGCACGGCGGAGCAGCAGAGGGGAGACTGAATCAGAGAGAGGGCTGAACCCACCTGTTCGCTCAGGTTTCGCTGCTCTGCACAGATCTCCAGGACGCAGTTGCTCGTCTGCTTGGCCAGCTCTTCCAGGAAGGAGTTGCAGTGATGAAGGCCATGGTTCTTCAGGTGAGGGTACTGCGGGAAAGGGGACCCGAGGAAGAAAGCGTCATCACCAAGACAGCCTTGCCTTCCACGTAATACTGCTCTGACCCCAGCCTGAGCCACCCACTTCTACAGAAGAAGATGAGACCCAGAAAGAGGACACACTGCAATAAAGCTGAGACATTCAGGGACTGGCACCAGATATCTACAGGGCCAGAAGATACCCAGGTATCCATAGGTACCCAACCTGGGGCCAAAATCAACCCCTAAAATTGTGTTTTGAGGGAATGATAGTGAGACGTGGTTAGAGAGATGATGACAGGGTTTGGAGCTCAGGATACTCACCTCCTCTGGGCACATCTCATGCGTGCAGTGGACAAAGTGAGCACAGATGAGGGGGAAAGCAATGGCATAACGGAACATGGTGGGTTCCTCCAGGGTCACAGCAAACATCTTCTCGAAGGTACGGAGATGAAAGCTATGGAACAGACAAGGAGACTCAGGACCAGGGTTCAGGAGCTGCTTCCTCTGAGGTGGAGAGATTATCGATTCTTTCGACAAAAGTTTTTTTTTTTTAACTTTTTACTTTGGAAAAAAAAAAAAAAAAACTTTTTACTTTGTATTGGTGTATAGCCAGTTAACAATGGTGTGATAGTTTCAGGTGGACAGCAAAGAGACTCAGCCATACATATATATGCATCCATTCACCCCCAAACTCCCCTCCCTAAACAAATATTTATTGATATTCATCCCTCCCTCTTTAAATTCCCTACTCTTAAAGTAGAGAGAAAACCAAGAAACTCAACCCTTTCAGTCTTTTTTTTAACTGGATCCCAGGGCAGGCTAGTAATGTCTCCTTCCCTTTTCTTGTACAAAATTGCTATTCCTTCCCCAGAAGCTCTGCATGATTTGGGCCCTGATTTAGAAGTCTCTCAATACTACTAATTCACATCCCTCCCAAAATTTGACACTCAGGCTCCAGAAAACTTTCTCAGTAATTCCATGAGACTGATCTTTCCTCAATCCTGTATCCTCTCAACGGCATGCATATTTGCCATTATTATGTCCTTTTCACATGTGGGTATTATACCTCCCTAACCATGCAGAGTGCAGACAGCAGAGCCAACATGCTGTATTGTATGTTTGATTCCTCAAAGGGTAGAGTTATGCACAACAGTGGTTACTGAGAAAGGCCAAATGATACCTAAGTAAGACAAACTTAGGTGCACTCTCTAAGGGCCCTGTTCCCAGCCCTCCCAATTATTTTCAGTCATCTCCACTCAACTTCCACCTTTTCCATGTCTCTTTTAAATCACAAGGTCCAAAAACAAAGATGCTAAAGAAGTTTCCAAAGATAACAGTGACGAACAAACAATTGATGAATTATCCCAGAGAAAGCAAGTCTGTGTGAAGTCCAACTGGCTTCCCTAAAGAAAGCCAGCACAAAAGGGAATCAGCTTCAAATTCCTACCATTTGATAAGAACTGGAATGAAGAAGCTGTGGAGTTATAGCATCTACCTCTAAGGAGGTCTCAAAGAAAACAAGTCTTCCCAGTGTCTGGGGGAATTAGAGTGCTCCACAGAGGCCAGGCAAGAGATTAGGTAAATTGATAAAGAGCTCAGGACATACCAGAAAGTAGATAAATCAGAAGTTTCCTCCAGCATACTCTCTACTGAGTCCAGCATTCGGGAGTGAAAGACAATGAGGTTCATCACCTTGGCTAAGTCTGGGTTCTCATGCAAGTGCAGGGGAGCCTTAGCCACACTGGTATATGCCTATGGTTGGAGGTGGGGAAAGAGGGGAGAAAAACAAGATAAATGAAAAAGACTCCCCAGTCTTGGGACTACAGTTTGACTGGGATTTGTCCTGTCCAGTCAGCAGTTTTTATTCCATACAGCGGAACTTTGGAGTTAAAAAGAGGAGGAAGGGGAGTTTCCTGGTGGTTCAGTGACTCAGTGGTAACGAATCCGTCTGCCAATACAGGAGACACAGGTTTGATCTGTGGTCTGGGAAGATCCCACATGCTGCACGTGGAACAGCTAAGCCCATGCATCACAGTTACTGAGCCTGTGCTCTAGAGCCTGGGAACCACAACTACTGAAGCCCACGTGCCCAAGAACCCATGCTCTGCAACAAGAGAAGCCACTGCAATGAGAAGCCCACGCACCACAACTAGAGAGAAACCCATTCAGCAATGAAGATCCAGCACAGCCAAAAAATAAAATAAATACAATTCTAAAAAAGAGAGGGGGGATTGTGAGAAGGAAAAACCCTAAGAATGGAGGACCATTAGCAGAAACAAACCTACCTGTAGACGGAACCAGTCTAGTCTCAATCCAGAAAATTCAAATTTCTCTCCATTATCAACTGCAAGAAAAACAGACGTTTAAAAGGAAATAATAAAACAGCACCTCTATCCAATTGCATGAAATGGTAGGTCCTCTTCAAAGTCATCTTGGCTACTCCCTAGCTCAAGAGACCCATATTTCTAGAGAAAAAAATGTTCGCCCTCACTCTTTCTCCCCCATTTCCCTCCAGTTACCTTGTTTGAGATTCAGAGAGGAGAGAGTACTGACGAATGAGGACATTATGATGGACTCCTCCTCAGGACACACAGACAGGTTCTAAAAGAGAAGGTGGAGTCGAGGGGGCATAAGTTTCACCAGGAGAGAAACGAGGACCACAGGGCTTGGCCAGTGCATGAAGGTAGAAGGAACTGCCAAGTGTCACAAACAAAAAAGAGCCAAGCAAAACATGGCAGGAACTCCCTAAGTTCAACACTAACATCCAACTGCCCTTTATTTTCTCTCCTGTTAGCATCACTTGGGAGGACAATTACTAAGATTCTTGGTGCTTTTTTAAAATTTTAGCAAATGTAAAGGAGGAAATTGGGCTTTTGACACACAATCTACACAGCATGAGATTCAGTCAAGGTAACCCCCAGAGAAAAATGACCAGGGATCACCCCCAAATTCCCAAAGTATCATCAATCAAACATACTTGAATGATGTCACTGAGCACGAGGGCATCAAATCTGGCCAGGTACTGAAGGTGGTACTGCTGAATCACCTTGATGTGTCTTCGGACCAGAGCCCTAACCTCCTCCAACAGGAAAAGCAGTTCTGCGATGCTCCTGCAAAGTGGAGGATGAGAACAGAGAGCAGTGTGAGACTGGAAGCATGAGCTGGGACGAAGACAGCGGCGACAGGGCAGAAGCCGAGGCCTCCCGCGGCCGTCCGATGCACCCTTCCCCGTCCCTTTTCCCAGCCCATCTAAAGTCAGGATTCTTAACTAGGCCAAGAACTAACGAGTCAACGTAGTCCTCAGGCGTCTTCGTCTTGGTGACATTTTCTGTGTGGCGAACCAGCCAAGTGACTTCATCACGAATGAAGGACAGGGCCATGAACGCATAAAGGGCCTATGGAGGGGACAGAAACTATGAGAATTTTCAACTTTAGAAATGGATTTCAAAGCACAGAGAAAACTATCGTGAAAACGTGCCTATAGATACAACTGTGTAGCCATACCAACAATAATGTCCCACATTAAACACAGAGAGGCACAAAAAAAGCATCCTACAAGAATCAGACCTAATATACATTGACATTAGTTCACAATACCACCTTATCAAATTAAATTTTGGAAATATTTACTAGGCCAATACCATCTTATCAAATTAAATTTTTTTAATATTTACTAGGTCAATACCAACTTATCAAATTAAATTTTTATGTTTTTTTTTAAAGCAAGCTCTGTCTTTAATTAGCTCACACTCAAATAGAGGATAAGACAAGTACGCAAATAACTATAACATATGATTACTATATGATAGTGCCCAAAAGAGAGATACAACAAGTTTTAGGGTACTCTAAGAAGATTCAAGGGAACCACACACACAAACAGAACAAAAAACTTAGAAATGCAAAAACTCAGGAATGCCAAATCATGCTTCCCGTCCTCTCTTTCTCTTGCCTTGGGACCCAGTAGTCCTGGTTCATCGGTTAACACAGTCTCCAGCTCCTTCACAGCTATTCGTAGAAACTGGCGCCGTTGAGAGTGAAACTGGCCACTGAGGAAAGAAAGCAGAAGCTAGAGAATATTGCCTCTCCTGCCCTCAAAAATCCTCCAAACGCAGAGCAGAAGAGATCTACCTTTAGGAAGGGGTGTCAGCCAGGAGGAAAGTTCAAGGCCACAGTTAGACTCAGAAAGGAAACACAAGACCCTGTGGGGCAACAGCAAGTTCTCGGGTTGAGACAATGAATCTGTGTAGAAATAGGGGTGGCTTGGGTGACAGCAAAGGTCAGGAGAGATACCTATTCCATCCCCTCTGAAGAGCTCATTCTTTGCCTTTACCTGTTTGCAATTGCATGTTCCTTGCTTTCCTTTATGTCAGCCACTCGCTTGCCATACCTGAGAATTGACACAAGCACAGAAGGGTTGACCACACCTCCGGTTAGAGTCCTCATCCCACCTTCCCAGTCCTTGGAGATTCCAAACTACAGTCTGCAGGAAGCATGGACAGTGCTCACCATCAGGATCTTTCTAAACACTACTTTTAACCCCAGCCTACTAATAAGAGACTCATGTCACTTCAATTCAGTCAGGTCAGTCACTCAGTCGTGTCCGACTCTTTGTGACCCCATGAACTGAGTATAAGTAACATGAAGATCAAGGTAGATCATTTATGTCAAAGAATTCCCTAAACAATAAGTCTTACATGTTACTGTTGTTCTTAATGATGGGAAGCTAAATACCCTTCAAACATCCCTTCCATTCCCTAGGAGCAGGAATCATTAGAAAGTTTTTCTGCATATCAGTATCAATTTACCTCCTGTAACTTCTAATTATTAATCTTAGATTTACTCTCTCAAATCTTGCAATGAGTTTTTAATGACAATACTCAGTTGTTGAAAGTATGAGGAATAAGTATTCTCATAGACTGTTGATAATATATCTATTTGGAGGATAATTTGGCAAGAGGTATTACAATTTGAAATATGCACATCCTTTAACCCAGCAAATCCACTTCTAAGAATTTACCCTATAGAAATGTTCACAAAGATACATGTCTAAAGATATTCATTACAACAGTATTTGAAAAGGCTTTTTTAAAAGTAGGGGAGGGGTACAGTTCAAATGTCCATCAATAGTGGATTGGATTAATAAATTATGTTACAACCACATAAGGAAATACTATCTGACTCTTAAAAAGAAAAAGTGTCTATAGACTGATATGCAAAGATATACAAAATACAGTAAGTTTTTTTTAAAAAAAAAGCTTCACAATATAATATAGAATGTGGATCCATTGCTTTTTATCAATTGCTTATATAAGGCTAAAGCTAAGCACACCCCTCTACATGTTCATATACATACACAAGCATCTAGAGGACATGCACCAAAATATTTGGGGACGTGAGACTGTAGTCAACTTCCTCTTGATATTTTTTACATTTCTGGTGTTAGGTTTGCAACTACAAAGATAATAAAGGTATTTGACGCCTTCCTTAATCCCTTACCTCCTTCTTATTATAACCCTGTCTCTTTTCTTCCCTTCAAGGTCAAACTTCTTGAAAGAGTTACTTACTAAATTCCTTATCTACTATTTGGTCCTAAACTCACTGCAATCCAGGTTTTGACCTCAATACTCAATTGAAGTTATCCGTACGCAGGTCAGGAAGCAACAAAGAACTGGACATGAAACAACAGACTGGTTCCAAATGGGGAAAGGAGAACATCAAGGCTGTATATTGTCACCCTGCTATTTAACTTATATGCAGAGTACATCATGAGAAATGCTGGGCTGGAAGAAGCACAAGCTGGAATCAAGATTGCTGGGAGAAATATCAATAACCTCAGATATGCAGATGACATGACCACCTTTATGGCAGAAAGCGAAGAACTAGAGCCTCTTGAAAGTAAAAGAGAAGAGTGAAAAAGCTGGCTTAAAACTCAACATTCAGAAAACTAAGATCATGGCATCTGGTCCCATCAGTTGAGTTCAGTTCAGTTCAGTTCAGTTCAGTCGCTCAGTCATGTCCGACTCTTTGTGACCCCATGAATCGCAGCCCGCCAGGCCTCCCTGTCCATCACCAATTCCCGGAGTTCACTCAAACTCACGTCCATCGAGTCGGTGATGCCATCCAGCCATCTCATCCTCTGTCATCCCCTTCTCCTCCTGCCCCCAATCCCTCCCAGCATCAGAGTCTTTTCCAATGAGTCAACTCTTTGCATGAGGTGGCCAAAGTACTGGAGTTTCAGCTTTAGCATCATTCCTTCCAAAAAACACCCAGGGCTGATCTTTAGAACGGACTGATTAGATCTCCTTGCAGTCCAAGGGACTCTCAAGAGTCTTCTCCAACACCACAGTTCAAAAGCATCAATTCTTCGGCGCTCAGCTTTCTTCACAGTCCAACTCTCACATCCATACATGACGACTGGGAAAACCATAGCCTTGACTAAACGGACCTTTGTTGGCAAAGTAATGTCTCTGCTTTTCAATATGCTGTCTAGGTTGGTCATAACTTTTCTTCCAAGGAGTAAGCGTCTTTTAATTTCATGACTGCAGTCACCATCTGCACTGATTTTGGAGCCCAAAACGATAAAGTCTGACACTGTTTCCCCATCTATTTCCCATGAAGTGATGGGACCAGATGCCATGATCTTCATTTTCTGAATGTTGAGCTTTAAGCCAACTTTTTCACTCTCCTCTTTCACTTTCATCAAGAGGCTTTTAGTTCCTCTTCACTTTCTGCCATAAGGGTGGTATTATCTGCATATCTGAGGTTATTGATATTTCTCCTGGCAATCTTGATTCCAGCTTGTGCTTCTTCCAGCCCAGCATTTCTCATGATGTACTCTGCATATAAGTTAAATAAGCAGAGTGACAATATACAGCCTTGATGTACTCCTTTTCCTATTTGGAACCAGTCTGTTGTTCCATGTTCAGTTCTAACTGTTGCTTCCTGACCTGCATACAGGTTTCTCAAGAGGCAGGTCAGGTGGTCTGGTATTCCCATCTCTTTCAGAATTTTCCACAGTTTATTCTGGTCCTATCACTTCATGCCAAATAGATGGAGAAACAATGGAAACAGTGACTTTATTGGGGGAGGGGCCTCCAAAATCACTTCAGATGATGACTGCAGCCATGAAATTAAAAGACGCTTGCTCCTTGGAAGAAAAGTTATGACCAATCTAGACAGCATATTAAAAAGCAGAGACATTACTTTGCCAGCAAAGGTCCATCTTGTCAAAGCTATGGTTTTTCCAGTAGCCACATATGGATGTGAGAATTGGACTATAAAGAAAGCTGAGCACCCAATAATTGATGCTTTTGAACTGTGGTGTTGGAGGATACACTTGAGAGTCCCTTGGACTGCAAGGAGATCCAAACCAGTCCACCCTAAAGGAAATCAGTCCTGAATATTCATTGGAAGGACTGATGCTGAAGCTGAAACTCCAATATTTTGGCCACCTGATGAGAAGAGCCAACTCATTGGAAAAGACCCTGATGCTGGGAAAGATTGAGGGCGGGAGTTGAAGAGGATGTCAGAGGATGAGATGGTTGGATGGCATCACTGACGCGATGGACATGAGTTTGAGCAGGCTCCGGGAGTTGGTAATGGACAGCAAGGCCTGGCATGCTGCAGTCCATGAAGTTGCAAAGAGTTGGACACAACTGAGTGACTGAACTGAACTGAACAAGAAGGGGACTAAGACCATCTTTACAAATAAGTTAAATGAATATTTTCCAGTCCTCATTTTATTTGACCTCTCAGTACTGTCAAACATAGATAACCAGTCCTTTCTTCTTGACACGTCTTCTTCCCTTGCCTCTGTTATTCCTCTCACTGATTTCTCTGCCTCTGCTGGCCCTTACATTTCAACGTCTCAGAGGTTCTACCCGAGTCTTTCCTCACTTCACACATTCTCTGTGAGTAATCTCACCTACTCCCGTGGCTTTGATCACCATTTTGCCAAACTTAATCTGAACCCAAATCTCCCTCCTAAATTCCACAACCAAAAGGTAAAAGGTCTAACATACATCTATCCTCAATGGTCTGCAAATACTTCAAATTCAAACTGCTCAAAACTGAATTCACAACCTTTTCTCTCAAACTAGCTATTATCATATGTTCTCTGTCTTAAGGAATGCCAAGTATCCATTCCAGAAACCTTGACTTCATCCTCAGTTTCTCCTAATTCACTTCATTAATCTCTGCCTCTATTTTTTCCCATCTGACTTCTTTTCTTCCCTGCAGCCAGAGTGACTTTTTCTAACATGTAAATATGGTTGTGCCACTGCCCTGTTTAAAAATCATTCAATGACTCCCTATCCCTTTAGAATAGGCTCAAATAGAATAGATGGCAGGGCATCTGAGGCCCCAACTTACCTCTGCAAGTTTGTCTTAACAGCTTCTTCATTTCTGTAACCAGAGCTACATGAATTTCTTAGAAAATGCTATGCTCCCTCTTGCCTTGAAACCTTGACAGTTTCTCTGCCTAAAGCATCTTTCTCTGCCTTAAGCAACTTCCCTGCCTCTCCAGCCACGCCCCCACGACTCCTAAACACACACACACACACACACACACACACACACACACACACACACACACTTCACTTGTTTAATTCTTCAGGTCTGTCTCCAGGTTTTGCTGATCCTCCAAAGCCAATTTAAAGCAGTTTGTGTTTATACATCATAATCCCGTATTATATCACAACAGTTTATCTATTTTTCACTAATTTGTAAGCTCTTTGAGAGCAGAGATTCTGCCTTGGTTTAAAAAGCACATAGATTGAATTACAACATACCAAGCACTTTTCTACATGCTTTACAAATAGTTACTCTTTCATTCCTCCTAACAACCCTAGGAGGTAGGTCATAGGGAAGTACTATCATTATTTATAGATAAATTGAGGCCTGGCATAGAGAAGTTAAGTAACTTGCCCACTCACATAGTCAGTCAGTGGCAGAGCTGGAATTCAAAGTCAGGTAATCTGGTTTCAGGGTCCATGATCTTAACCTGTATGCTATCTTATTAGTTACTCTATCGAGTAAAGTACTTAGTAAATAGTATGTATTCAATAAATATTTCTTTGATAATTAGAACTATTCCTTAATACCTATAACTTGAGACACTTGTGGAGACTAGAAAAGGATGTTAGGAGGGGCTAAAAATCCCCAAAGAAGATTAGCTTGGCTCTCAGATCTCACCCTTTCAAACTGCTAAACAGGTCCTCGGTGACTTTGTGCACCTGGAGCGCATCCTCCCGGATGAGGGTGATGTACAGGGAGCCCTGCAGACACAGCTTCCACAGTTTCTGGCAGTCGGCATTGGAGTTGAGGCACCCGTGACAAAGAAGAAACCCAACTGCAGGTGGGCAAAACAGTGCAAAGGCAGACGTTTAGGACTTGCTGTCCATGTAACATGCTGCTGGGTCTAGTCCCAGCTCAACCCACAAAAACTTACGGACAATCCAACGCTCCATCACTTCCACAGACAGGTACTCACAGGCCATCTATGAGAAGGGAGGCAGAGATGGTTTAACAGCTACTTAACTTGGTCTCAAGACTAAGGTGGTCAAGACAAGGGCAATCAAGCTAGAATTTGAGTATCAAACACAGCTCTCATCTTACCAGATTGGATCAGGATGCTTTGATAAGCCAATACCTGGGAAAACATGCCTATAATGGAGGTGAGGCACTAGAAGTGGTTTGAGGGGAAGATATATTTGGAAGGGGGAAAGGAACTTCAGCTAGAAGTCAGGACAAACGGTTTGACACAACTTTTCTTCAACAGTTCAGGAGAGTAATACTCAAAATCTTATGATTTCCCCCTCCCTTGGATTCTTTCACCATGTAAAATATAAATGACTTGTCTGGTGCTTCTCATACATCTTGAACCATCAGTTCTATTTTTATGACCACATGGCCTATCTTCCTACTAGAAGAGAAATTCTTTGCAGCAAGGACCTTGGGCCGATAGTAATTGAATAAAAACATTTGTTAATTAATTGACATCTATGCTCAAGTTCCTACTGGGCTAAATAGGTGCCTAATTACTCAGTTTCATCCATTCATTCATTCTGTGAATATTTATTAACTTCCTTCTATAGGCAGGCACATCCTAATCCTGATCCAAAGAAAAGCTTCAACCTAATCATGATTTTTTTAGCCACATAAGGTGATCAACACAGAAGCATATCCTAGCAGAGGGCTAAAGCACTCTTAGGGCTGATATTTCCTGAAAAGAAGAAGCCTCTACAGAAATGGTCTTGGAAAGAGCATGCTTCCACTGATAAGAAGAAAAGAGAACTCACAGTGTCTGAATTAGCAGGGTTAATCATGGCTGAGGCTGTGCCGATAAGACTCAGAAGCTGGACACTGCGCCACTGCTCAGCCCCTTGGTTCCTTCGGACAAAGAGGCAATGCAAAGAGAGGAGGGCTTCACTCACAGCCTGCGAGGGGAAACGAATGAATCCTTAAAGTCAGCGATGGGGACAACCTACTTCTGCCTGAGAAATTCTCCAGTCTCTCAAGAAACTTACCTTTGTGTGAGGCCCAAACTCCTCTGTCAGCTTCTTCAGAGGGTGGTCATACTCCAAGACCATCTGAGCCAGACGGGCAAAACTGGAGTCACTTGAAGAAAGCACAGGGGAAATGCTTACAGCCCTCCATTAAGCATGATGTAAACTCTCATGTTTGCATATAGGTTAAAGGTGTGTACGTAAGCTGGTATTCTCCACCACCTACAAAGATACTAAACTGTAAATTACATATAAAGATAACCCACTCTAGGCCCTGGAATATTAAGACAGAATCACATGATTTGGGGCTGTTCCAAGAAAGTTTCTTCCTTACAAGCAACTGAAATAGGGTTGAACACACGATAGGTACTCTACAAACTTGTGTTGATTAGTTATCGCTGGACCCAAATCTGTATACAGACCAAAAGGATATACACAAACACACACACACATTCAAAGCAAATGTAAGTCACGTGCCTAGGTACTCATGTAGGCATGTAGGAATATACATCATACATAGAACAATGTTCAACAGCCCACTCTGATCTCTCTGGTCTTCACTTTTTTAAGCCTTTAAATGCTTTTATTTGCACTAACAGAAAGGCAAAGAACTGTACATAATCCAAAATCCATTTCTATTTGGTTTCAAATGTATTATCATATATTACTTACCTCTAAAGGCTTTAACTTTACTAATATTATTCCTACTAATATTAAAAAATGTTTTCTTTGCTTTCTGCAATAACCTAAAAAGGAGAGTGGCAGCAGCCAGCCCAGGATTAAAAACTCACTAGAGATAATGCAGACTGGATAGCCCACTAGCAGATATTCAAGAGCTAACTATATGCAAAAGTGCACGTCTTAGTGTATGCCCTTGTAAGTATTCTAAATTGGTTTATTTTGCCTGTCATCACGTATATTACAGATTCTCACATGGGAAAGCATGCCATCTACTTCCTTTGTATCCACTTTTACCTCATAGCACCATGTATGAGATTCATCATCTTGTATACATCTCCTTAACCCACCTGTGTCCATGCAGCATCTCATGGGCACAGTTGAACATGCCAATGAGTACCCGTCGATCCTCAATCCGTGACAGAAGTAAAATAACTGAGGTGTAAGTCACTATCAAGTCCAGGTAACTCCGAGTGAAGTCGAAGTTGAGATTCTACAAGGTAAATACACAGAAACCCAAGAACAGCAAGGCCTGTTAAACTCGATTTCCCCAATCATTCCAGACAGTGCTAACCAGACTCTGGAAAGGTCTATTTAGAAGAAGAAACTGGGGACTTCCCTTGAGGCCCAGTGGCTAAGACTCTGAGCTCCCAGTGCAGGGGGTCTGAGTTCAATCCCTGGTCAGAAAACTAGATCCAACATGCCGCAACTAAGACCTGGTACAGTCACATAAATAAATATATATATTAGAAAAAAGAAGAAGAAGAAATTGACACGACTGCAAATTCAGAAGAAAATGGGTAAAAGTGAATTCAAGATACAAGAAGGCCAGGAAATTACAGCTGGCCTAATTAGGTGTTGGATGAGGTAGAATAACAACAGTTTTAGGTGAATTTTGTATTAAAAAAAAATCAAAGTGCTGATCTGCTTAACATGTAAATGCACTTTAACTTCCACATTTTTACAGAAGTATAGTCCTGATTAACAGCCATTCATTCATTATGCAGAATATATTACATTATAGTGCTGGAGGAGCAGCCATTCCTCTAGTCCCATCTCACCCCACACTGTCCCAACAGAGACCATTTCCATGGCTCTAGGATAGAGGAGAATTGCAAAGAATCTTACGATATCAAAATGGCACTGGCAGGCATCAATGGTGTTGAGAAGTTCATACACATGATCCTGAGGGGTAGAATTGGAGATAAGAATCAGTGAAGAAGAAAGAGAAGATGACATTGTACTACCGGAATCTGAGGGAAAGGCTCTCTTCCTTGGAGGTCCTAAGGGGCCACTGAATAACGTACAGGAGGCTTGCTGAGTTCGGGAAGTTCCTCCTCCATAAGCTGTCGGTGGGCCCCTGTCAGGCTACCCTACCGGATGCCCGTGTCTCCACAGGCACAGGTCCCTATGACACTGCACGCCTTCCCTCATCTTATTGTCCCAGTGCCCTCTTTCTATACACACACACACACACACACACACACACACATGCACACACACACACATACACAAGGTTACAAAATGCAGATTATCTAATCATTTGTTTCTAAAATACCAAAAATCAGGACCCCCTCTTTTTTTAATTGATAAATCCCAAAATCAATCTGTTCTCTGATTCTATCTCCTGTTCTCTTTAACAAATGTGAATACTACCAAACTTTCTACATGTTTCTACTTACTGATCACCTACCACAATATGTGCTGAGTACTTACTAGGTTATCTGCATATGCTTCATTTAACCCTCATTCCAGTGTGAGAGGGATTCTTTCCTTTTCATACCTAATTTTGCCTAAATAATAAGCAGTTTTACTGTGGTTACTTCTCTCCTCCCCCACATCAGCACCCGCTCTACATCCTGTCCAACCTTCAGGTAGACAAGTTTAACAACCTAGTATGTCCTTTGTTAATTTTCGCCCTATTTATATAATCCTATTCAGGCAGGGAGAAAAAGAGAGAGGGTTTTTCTGAAAATCGTTTGTGTTAAAAATGAGATAATATCACACACTTATTACCATTTTTTAACTCAGTCATACCTGCTAAAAGTCCTCAAGTCTCTGGTAGAGCCCTAATGCCCTTCTTTTTAATGGCTGCATAGTAGGCCATGGTACAACCAATTCATTCCGTCTTTTCCCAACTGATGCCCTAGTCACTGCACATTGATACTGTCAATTCTACACAAGCTGAACTACTAGATCAAAGAGTATATATATATTTTTGTTTTTAAAACACATTGCCAAAAGATTTGGATAGGCTGTTTACAATTAAAAATATAAAAATGGTATGGCTCACTCCATTCTCTGCTACCTGAAACTCATAACATTGTTAGCCTGCTATACCCCAACACAAAATTAAAAGTTTAAATATATACATATAAATGGCCAATATGAATATGAAAAGATGTCCAATAATACTAATCATCAGGAAAATGCAAATTAAAATCACAAGAAGATACCACTACATACCCAGTGCAGCGCAGTGCTCAGTCATGTCTGACTCTTTGCAACCTAGTGGACTGCAACCTGCAGGCTCCTCTGTCCATGGAATTTACCAGGCAAGAAATACTGGAGTGGATTGCCATTTCCTCCTCCAGGGGATCTTCCTGGCCCAGGGATTGAACCCGCATCTCCTGCATTGGCAGGCAGATTCACACACCCATTAAAATGACTAAAATTCGGGAGTTCCCTGGAGGTCCAGTGGTAAGGACTTGGAAGTTTAATTGCAGTGGCCCAGCTTCAATCCTAGTCAAGGAACTAAGATTCTGAAAGCCACTCAGCACAGCCAAAAAAACAAACAAAGAATGACTAGGGACTTTGCTGGAAGTTCAGTGGTTAAGACTTTGCTCCTAATGCAGGGAGCATGAGTTCAATTCTTGGTCAGGGAACTAAGAGTCTACATACCACACAGCACATGGCCATGAATGACATGAATAACTAAAAGCAAGTTTGATGAGAATGTGGAGCAACAGGAACACTGATATATTGTGGATGGGAAGAGAAAATGGAACAATGACTTTGGAGAAGAGTTTGGCAGTTTCTTATAAAATTAAACATATACATACCATATGATTTAGCAATTCAACTTCTAGATTATTTATCCAAGTGAAATGAAAAATATGTCCCCACAATTATTTGTACTCAAATGTTTATGGCAACTTATGCATACTGGCCAAAAACTGGAGATAATCCAGAAGTCCATCAACAGGGAAATGGATAAACAGATTGTATCCATACAATGAAATAGTGCTCAGCAAAAATAGGAAATGAATTGCAGCTATGTAAAACATAAATAAATCTTAAAAATATTATGCTGAGTGAAGGAAGCCAGTCACAAAGGAAAACATGGTGTATAGATCCTAATTACATGTATGAACCTCTAAAAAAGAAAAATCTAATCTGAAATGCAGATCAGTGGTTGCCTGGGGACAGGATAAATTGGGATTGACTGAGGATAAAAAGGTGCAGGGAACCTTTGTGTCGATGAAAAGTATTCATATTTTATGCTGGCTGTTACACAAGTGTATACATTTGTCAAATTTATTAAATGCATGAGAAAAAAATGTTTCCAAGTTATCTTCCCCAAAAGGCTGAATCTAAATTAACATACAGGGAAACTGAGGCTGAGAGCAGTTAAGAAACTCACCACAGATCACAAAGCTAGTAAGGACCAGAACTAGGACCCAGAGCCCATGACCTTCTGTCTGTACTACATGACCTCAAGACCTCTGTCTAGGTCTATGCTACCTCCTTTGCTGGGAGGGCCAGTCTACAACTCCTTGCTGCAACCAAATTCCCAAGGGATAATATAACTGAGGTTTGCTTCCAGCCACTCACACAGCCAATGTCACTACCCAGATTTTATACTTAAAGATGGAATCAGAAAGGAATAGATTTAACATCTGTTGGCCAATTACTCTATTATACACTAAACACTGTGTTAAGTGTTTTCAATGTGCTGTCTAATTTAATTTTTACAAATACCCCATGTAGTAAATCTTACTTCCCATTTTACAGATAAAGAAGCTGGGATTCAAAGAGTTTCTTACCAAAGTCATATAGTTTATAAGTGATAAAGCTGAGAGCTGAAACCAGGTCTGTCTGATTCAGAGCCTACCTCCTTCACAACACACAATCCCTGTATCTCTATTTCCCTTCCAGCCCTGAATGAGCTGTACTAAACTCCTTGGGCTCAGAAGTTTACCACTGCAGCACCCAGAAGGTATCTTTTGGACTCTTAGTGAAAAACCTTTTTATATGCTTCCAGCATTCTTCTACTACCTCCACCAGTACCTACATTCTTCCTAACCATTACTCTCAATTTCAAATAAATAACCTCTGATCTGACCCTCCTTCAGAACTTACGATCTTCCGTGTCCCCCCTTCTATCTTCATTGTATGACCTGATGACCAGCCTGGATTAGCTCCCTAGGACACCCAAGGCAGGGCTCCATACTCTTGTACTAGCTAAAGAAATACTGTAATACCATTACAAACTTACACGGCTCAAATGACTAAAATTTGTATTATTTCTTGACTATATAAATAATGTGTTCATTGTAGAAAAACCAGAAAATACAAACATAATTTTAACTCATTTTTAAAACCACTCATAATCTCATCATACAAAGAAGTTCTAAGCTTCTTCATATGCATTTTTATCTATGTAAATATACATTTTAGGGACATCTCCTCTGTTAAGCTACACTGTAATTTGCCTTTATACTAAAGAACATGTGAAGAGCATTTTTCCCATGCCAAGTAATATAAATATGTATCATCTTTAGCATCTGTATAATATTCACTTATAGACACATACTCTGAACTTTTAATTAAGCCTCTAGTTATTGAACATATCAATTATCAAGTTGTCACTATCATAAATAATGCAATAGAAATGCAAGAGAGTACATTCTTGTATATATACCTTAGCACTTCTGATGGTTTCCTTAAGATAAATTTCTAGAATTAAAATTATTACATTTAAAAGTATATTTACTAAGACTTTTAAAACATCATATCAATTTGCCCTTCAAAAATAAAACACTAAATATTTTTTTTACAGTTTATGGCTACAAAATAGTACATATTCATTGTTTAGAACTCAAATAAAATATCATCCATATATTATGCTACCAAACATTGTTAATAATTAGATAAGCTCAAATTGAGAGAAATTCTGAAAAATAATTAGTCTGAACCCTTCAGAAAAGTCAGTGGCAAGAAAGACAAAATAACACCGAGAATTATTCTAGATTAAAGACTAAAGAGACACGACAACTGAGATATAATATCATGAATTCAAAGTATGATCCTTAAGAAAAGTAGAGGAATGTGAATATGGGCTATAACTATAACATTGTAGCAGTTTTACATTTCCTGAGTACAATAACTGCATTAAGATTATGTAAGAAAATATTCTTGTTCTTAGCAGATGTATGCTAAAGTATTTATGGAGAGAAATGTCATGGTGCCTGCAACTCAAATGGTTCAAGGGGAAAAAAAAAAGATAAGCAAACATGGCAAAATATTAAAAATCAGGAGATCCAGGGGGAAAATAGACCAATATTCATTGTACTGTTCTTGAAATTTTTTAGTAGATTTGTAATAAAATTTAGGGGGAAAATGCTTAAAATTTTAACTCAAAGAATACAAAAATGTATAATGTAATAAATTAAAGCCAATCATAATAATCCAGCTCCAAAGTCAGGTATTTTTAACAGCTTAATGTATAATATCCCAAATCTCTCCTACATATATACTAACACTATGTGTATATAAATTTATGTATCTTTTAAAACAAAAATAAAACTGTATCATACACTATGCTGCAACTCACTTCCACTTAATACAACTTAGACATCCTTCCACATCAATACATCTGATATTTTAAAGAAACAATAATAAGGAACACACATGAACATCCAAACATTGGGTACTTGGGCTAGAGAGAGCTCACCCGAAATTCCATAACATCCACAAATGACTGGTAGTAGTTGGTAAGGTATCTAATTATCTCAGATTTTTCCCGCTGTACTGGTCCTAAATGTTGCTGAAAGAAACAAAGTAAGAAGACAAGTGATCACAGCAACCCAAGAGAACAGGGGTTATACCTAAAACATCCTTAAAGAGGATTAAAATATGCAGACAGAGGAAGCTGGAAAATCTCCAAATTCTGAAGTTTCGGAGAGAATATCCTCTATCTAGGCAGGACGGTTGCATGTAATCCTGACTAGATATTGAGTGCTAAATGAGAGGAAATTTCAAGGTCTCAAAGTGGTTTATTACTCATATCTAAGCCAAAAGTCAAAAGTAGCTGAATGAGAAGATATTATAAGTAAGATGGTAAGAAATCTAGGGGTGACATTTAATAAGGGAGAAGTAAGGCATATGCCACTAGACGCATAACTCTAAGACAATAAACAAGAAAACACTGAATGGGAAACAGGAACAACAATAAAATATATGCAACTGCTACATCAGTAGAGCTCTCCTTCTCAGTAAGAACAAAGTGTGCTTGTGAATAGGGTCAGTGTTTTGCTCCAGGTTACCCTTAGGAGAATCTCATCTTATCTCAGAAATCTCAAGACTACAACAACCTGAAGCCCTGTGGTTTAGCTTAGGAAAACTGGAAAAAAACAGGCCACTCCATCCTCTGACAAGTTCAAAGAGAGGCCATCAAAAGAGAGCTTGAACCACTCAAGCCCAGTTATTTTGGAGAAAGGACAGAAAGGGACATCATTCTTACCGTGCTGTTTCGGACATCTATGTTGGGAAATTTCTTGTTGATGTACTTGAGAGATGATTCCATGGACTTTTCCAGTAAGAAAGGGGGCTTGGATTTGGGGTCTGAACAAGTCTGCACAGATAAATAACATTATGTTTATCAACCCTTTCTCCTGTTTCTCGGAAACATACCTCTTCCCACATTGTGCATTCTTACATAATCTCTCTTAGGAAAAGAGGATCTGAGTATTAGTTATAAAAGAATAAGAGTAAGTCAGGAAAAAGTTCCAGGACATTAAGCCAACCATCAGAACAGCTAAACAACCTGGGCATTTCATCTTGCTGGATAAAGCCTAACGTCTGCTTGGGCCCGGCACAAAGAGGAAGCTCTCTCCACCCCTCAGCCGAAGCCGGAAGGAGTGAGAAAAGCAATTGCTCGGGAGTTAGACTTCGTGGGAGAATTAGTGTCCTAATTATGTCCATTATATAAGCATCTCATCCCAAGGGCATTTATAGGAGGCATGAAGATGAAACTGTATCTCAGTGATTTGTTTTATTATGAAATGCACCGAGGTCCCCTCCCCTAAATCCCCCATTTTCTGTCCCAGAAACCCCACTCCCACCCATCTTTATTTCTTAACTTCACTAGGCCCAGCACTAGCCCACCTTTTGTCACCAGCTCTCCCAATTCCACAGTTCCTATCCAAACACACACATATAAGACCACAGTGAGACCTGTCTCAGACTCTGAATAACTCAAAGGTAATTACTCTTTTTTTTTTTTTAACCCAAATGTCTTATCTATTTATCTCCTTTCAGGGAAAGTACTTCCATTTAAAAACTTTTGCCAGACACCCAGCTCAATTTCTTCAGAGTGTGGGGGCCAGCACTAAACGGATTCTAGACCCAGACTTTTATCCAGGCAACTCGGAACATAATCATTTCTCATCCCACCATTACCCCCAGCAGAAAGCAGACGTTCTCTCTGGGGTGAGAATCGTACTCAAAAAGGCGGAAGCCCTGAAGACAAGCCTCCCCTTCTGCCTCCCAGCACCAGCTGTCCTATATAATCTGAGGGACTGAAGGCCAGTTAAACCAGTGGGAAAGACAAGGGAATCTAAGAGCTGGACCTGCCAGTCTCAGGGGTCGCCGCCCGCCTGCTGCTGGAATAGTTAGTGCTAGACCAGCTGCCCACACTTACCTTCTTGATGTTATACATCCGGATGAGGACCCCCTGACCGCGGTCATTCAGGATAGTGAGCTTCTCTGCTAATTTATGCTGGTATGCAGAGGTCAAAGACATGATGGCCACTGAGAGAGAGGAGCATCCAGACAGCAATGTCTGACCTCCCCAAACACTTTCAGCTAGGGTGGTGACACCTTCTGGGCGGAGGCACCCAGCCTGGTTGGTGCGCTGGTCTTCCTGTTACCTCTACAATTGGCTCGTGGCTGAAAGTAGTCATTATGCCTCATAGGCCCTCAGAAATCTTCTGTACTTCCTCTTGCACACTCAGCAGGGGAGACTTCCTCTTTCTAGCTCTTCAGTATTTTTGGTAAGACTGTGAAATGAGTGGAGTAGGGGAGAGGGGCAGGATTTCAAGGCTCTTCATAGTCTGGCACCAACCTTTTTGGCCTTAGCCTTCCAGAGTAGGACATGACTGAGCAACTTCACTTTCACTTTTCACTTTCCTGCATTGGAGAAGGAAATGGCAACCCACTCCAGTGCTCTTGCCTGGAGAATCCCAGGGATGGGGGAGCCTGGTGGGCTGCCGTCTATGGGGTCGCACAGAGTCGGACACAACTGAAGTGACTTAGCAGCAGCAGCAGTGTCCTATAAGAGGCTTCCCAGGTGGCTCAATGGCAAAGAATCTGCCTGCCAATGCAGGAGATACAGATTCAATTCCTGGGTTGGGAAGATCCCCTAGAGAAAGAAATGGCAACCCACTCTAGTACTCTTGCCTGGGACATCCCACAGACAGAGGAGCCCAGTGAGCTATAGTCCACAGGGTCGAAAACGAGTCAGACATCACTTAGCAAGTAGACAACAGCAATGTCCTATATAAAGCTCCACAGCAGACAAACAAGTACCAACTACCCGAGTCCCATCCACCTTTATACTTTCCCTCTTCCATATCCCCATCAAGAATGCCTGGGCTTCCCAAGCGGCACAAGTGGTAGAGAACCAGCATCCCAATGCAAGAGACACAAGAAATGCAGTTTCGATTCCTGGGTTGGGAGGATCCCTCAGAGAAGGAAATGGCAACCCACTCCAGTATTCTTGCCAGGGAAATCCCATGGACAGAGGAGCCTGGTGGGCTAGAGTCTATAGTGTCGCAAAGAGTCAGACACCACTGGAGCGACTTAGCACGCATACACACATGCAAGAATGCCGGTTATTCTCTCCTGAACCTTAGGACTATCCACCTGTCAGGGCCCAGACTAAATCCCAACTCCTCCAAACTACCCTATTCAATATCAAACATTATATATAACATGTATTCCTTGTTTCACTGTTAAGTGTATGTCTTATCTCCCCAACTACGTCATAAGTTCCTTAATGACAGGAATTGCATCTGATACTTCTTCACATCCCTCACAATGCTCTAGTATAGTGATTCTCAAAGGGTGGTCACATTAGCATCACCTAAAAACTTACCAGACATACAAATTCTCAGGTCCTAACCCAGACCTTGGAGAAGAAAATGGCAACCCACTCCAGTATTCTTGCCTGGAGAATTCCATGGAAAGGGGAACCTGGCAGACTACAGCTATGGGGGTCACAGAGAGTCGGACACGACTGAGCGACTAACACACACACCCCAGACCTACTAAATCTAAAGCAGGGGTAGGGTCCAGCACTCTGTTTTAACAAGCCCTTCAGGTTAACTTCAATGCTCTCTCAGGTTTGAGAATCACCACTTACGTACAATGATTCTTAAGGGTACTTAAGAAAGATCAATCCCTGTCTCCTGAGATTCAGGATTGGTAGGTCTACAGTGGGGTCTAGAAGTCTGAGTTGACAAGTACCCTAGGAGGTTTTGGTGCAAATGGTCCATTGGACACATGTTAAGAAACACCGATCTAGACCACCTCTTGGACACAGTAGCCATTCAATAAATATGCTGACTTATTTGCTGAATTATTAAGACTAAATTAGGGGCTTCCCTGGGAGTCCTGTGGTTGAAAATCCACTTTGCGGTGCACGGGACACCAGTTCGATCCCTGATCCAGATTCCATGTGATGCAAGGCGACTAAGCCCATGCACCACAACTCCTGAGCCCAGGAGCCCAGAACCAGTGCTCCACAGCAAGAGAAGTCCCTGAGACGCAGAGCCTGAGCACCGCAACTAGAGCAAGTAGTAGCCCCCACTTGCCACAGCTAGAAAAGCCCACACGCAGCAGCAAAGAACTAGTGCTGCCAAAAAAAGCAAAATCTATTTTATTTAAAAAAATAATACAACAAATGTCATGAAAAAAGACTAAACTGGGAAACAGGTCCCATGAAGAAGAATGAAATTAACTGAGATGAGGGAAAATTAATGACAGACTTTAAATCTTAGAAGACTAGATAAATTTTAGCACTAAAATATTCTTGCCATTCCAAGTTAGGCCTTATCAAGAAAATCAGCTCCCTTTCAAGTTTCTTTCAAGGCAAAAAGCAGAACGTCCTCAGAAAATTCTAAATCAAACAGAATTGTCTTCATATCTACCTCCTTCCCAAAACCTTTTCAAAGAAACAAGAAGATGGAATAAAATTTCAAATATCTCTAAGATAGGCTTTGCATTTTCAGAATATAGAATCTGCCTTCCAGTTTATTTACTGCAATTGAGTCCCTAGAAGGTTATGGGCCTAGTGGAAGGTGATAGCGGCCCCAGATATCTGAATCACTTGCTGTTACCAAAGAAACTCAATTTCTCTAAAGAGATCCATGAGGTTTCTATTGGTCTTTCACCTTGATGGAGGAGAATAAAGGGCAGGCAGAAAGACACCAATACCTAGGGAGCTGAACAGCAATATAACAGCAGCAGCCTCCCTATAGGTTAATATAGTCCCTATTGGATCTTTCTCACTTGCATTTCTTTCTCTTTTTTTATATATTTATTTTGGCTGCACTGGGTCTTCACTGCTGTGCGCAGGCTTTCCCTAGTTGCAGCGAGAGGAGGCTACTCTTCATTGCAGTGCACAGACTTCCCATTGCAGTGTCCTCTCTGGTTGCCAAATACAGGCTTTAGGTGTGTGGGCCTCAGTAGTTGTGACTTGGGCTTAGCTGTTCTGTGGCAGATGGGATCTTCCCAGACCAGGGATCCAATGGGTGTCCCCTGTATTGGGAGGCAGATTCTTGTCCATTGTACCACCAGGGAAGTCCTCTCACTTGCATTTCTTGTCCTCATCCTAAAAATGTTACTGAAGACACTCCATGCCAAGCCAATCTTGTATTCTACTGTCCCCTAGTACGTCCTAAATTAATGGAGACCAAGTTCTCAGTGCATTGTCAGTGTCCTATGTCCATTTTTCATTTCTGCCTTTCCCATTTATCTATGCTTTCCCCTCTTGCTAAACTGAATTCCTAGTCAGTCTTCTGGAGCTAACACGAACAATCCGAAGTCCAGCCCTTGTTGAACTCTTACAGCACTTGGTCTATATCACATATTTTACACCTAAATTAGTTTTCACCTTTTAATTGCCTATTTCATATTATGCTGCCACCTCGGCTAGAGCCTGGAAACACTTACTTGCCTGTACTTGACATATGGGAAAAGTCTACATTGTGGCATCAGACAGAAATTTGAGCTCGAAGTAACTGAGTACAGTGGATCCCAGGTTCTGGAGCCAGGTAATTTGAGTTCACATCCCAACTCTATCGCTTAGCAGCTCTGATCCAGGTTCTCTGAGTGCAAAATGGAGATGATACTGATAATAGTTCCTACTTCTTGGGTGTATTGTGTGTATTAAAAAAGTTACTGCATGTAAAGTGATGACTTGGTTATTTACTACATATTTACTACATATCAGGTCCTTCAAGTGCTCAAGTATTACATCAAATAATATTAATAATGATACTCAAACACTGGTTTTGTAATTTTAGGCTATCCGTCATCACTGAGTTGGTTTCCTAATCTGTACAATGGCAACAGCCCCTCATACACAGGTAACTGTACGACATGGCATACGTACATATTTGGCTCAAAACCTGGATTAGAAAGACCAAATATAATTTTTTTTTATTTTTTTAACATGTAGTGAGCTTATGTTGCTGTCTGCAGAATTCTATTTTGCACCCCATAAAGAAAAAGGCCAGGTTTAAATGTGAGACTAATCGTGCCAACAGGTCATCTTTACTGCAACTCACTGGAAGCACTATGTGGCAGTTTCTGCTGGAAACTGGTGGCATACTTTGAAGGGTTGTTTAATTACCCCAGAGCAGAGCCTAGTAACCCTGGCTACAAATCAGAATCCCCCATGGAACTCTTTTAAAGCCAGTTAGCCAGATCCCATCCATGAAGATTCCAATCCAATAGTCCTGGGGTGGGGTCAAAAGCTCTGTCACTTTAAAACCACTCAGTGATTCTCATGCACACACGACTGGGATGGAGAATCACTTCTCAAGATTTAACTATGACATCAAAAACTTTGAAACCTCTAAGAAACCACAGAACATGCAGTGGGAGAAGAGGAATTGGGTAGCTTGAACAGAAAGTTGCTTCACATCACCTGACTTAAGGGTACTGTGCTTTCCCTCTTGTCAGACTTCAGCTATTTGCCTTGTTTTGCCTTACAGAAGGGTTTTCCTCTTCAAGTCACGCTGTCCTTTGAATTTTTGAGAGACACTGTTTCAAGAATAAGGTAGGTCTAAAGAGCCTTTAGACTACGTTTAAGTGCAAGCTAGCATCAAGATTGGAATATGTTTGCTGAGTCTGACGTGTATTAAATCAAATGGCCTCCATTATAGTGTTGGTCTCTCTCTGTGGGATATTCAGCTATCAATAATTAGGTGAGCGATAAATGGCACCCCACTCCAGTATTCTTGCCTGGAGAATCCCATGGACAGAGGGATTCATGGACAGACTGGTAGGCTCCAGTCCATGGGGTTGCAAAGAGTTGGACACGACTGAGCAACTTCACTTTCCTTTCCTTTCCCAAGTCACCAATTCTCCAGGCCCATTCTGAAGTACTCTTTGTTTATTAAGACCAGTCTTATCAATCCAGCCAAACTTCAAACTTTTCTAGGCTGCTAAAAATAAAGGTTTGACAGGGCCTCTGTATCAACCTAGAGGGGTGGGATGGGGAGGGAGATGGAGGGAGGTTCAAAAGGGAGGGGATATATATATACCTATGGTTAAGTCATGTTGAGGTTTGACAGAAAACAACAAAATTCTGTAAAGAAGTTATCCTTCTATTAAAAGTAAATTAATTTAAAACATAAGGGTTTGGGGTTATCTGACAACTACATTTAAGTATTAAAGCTCCTTTTCCATATTCTTTAAGAATCTAAGGACAGCTATATAGTATTGGACTATATATACTGCAGCCTTTACACTCAGGGAGCCAATTCACCTCACAATTAGTTTTCATGGCTCTAATATAATCATTAATATGCATTGTAAGTTTAAAAAAAAAAAAAAAAAACTTGCCTTGGGTTCCTGAAAGGTACCTGAATTTAAATCCCTAGACTTAATCACCTAAATGCCCTCAGGAAAATCTGACATTTAACAGTCTAGCTCTGTGCTCTTTGTCTATGCCCTAGGCATGATGCAAAGTAGAAATGAAATGGGCTATTCTAGGCACTTTTCTATCCCTACTGCTTATACCAGTCTGCCTTGATCTTTCTCCGCACCAGCCCCCCCAATCAGACTATGCTGTTTCTGCTTTGCAGAAATCTCAGCTGTAGCTGTTGCCTGGAAACTTGGGAGTCCTTGAAGTGCATGTCTGAGTTGCTAAAGGCAGCTAGCCATAAGGGAAAGCAGGCCTCCTATTGGCAGTAAAATGCACCAGATTTGAGACAGTGTATTCTTAGTTCGCTTCTAGGAGTCTTCATGTGTTAATACCTACGACTTTAGAGATTTCAGACTGGTGTTCTCATATAAAGTAGCCTGAACCTAAACATAGTAATGTTCTTTCTTCCAAATCCTGCTCCCCAAAAGTGGTTAGGCTGGCCTATCTGACAAGTAGTATCTATGTCTGGAAAAGAGCTTCATTCAGACAGATTTGGTGGAGAGACGGAAAAGAGCAGTGCTGAACAGTAAAGGAATCAGCTGCCCCAGCCGTGCTTTCTCCAGGACTTTCTAGCTCACAGTGTTAAACTTCATTTTATCTAATACTGTAAGTTTTCTAAGAATCCTGCCAGTTTATTTAATACTCTATTAAAAGGTAAAAAGAAAAACTATTTAAAACAAGTTATATAATATATATACAAGTTATATAATATATATACAAATATTAATTTTTGGCCTTTCAAGGCATATAAGAAGTGAATTTGTCCTGTAATCCTGTTATCTAACTAGCTAGGCTATGGCTAATGTTATCCAAAACTGTCATAGGTAAGACTTGAGATACTCATATCTTTTGCTGCTGCTAAGTCGCTTCAGTCGTGTCCGACTCTGCGACCCCATAGACGGCAGCCCACCAGGCTCCCCTGTCCCTGGGATTCTCCAGGCAAGAATACTGGAGTGGGTTGCCATTTCCTTCTCCAATGCATGAAAGTGAAAGTGAAGTCGTGTCCAACTCCTAGCAATCCCGTGGACTGCAGCCTACCAGGCTCCTCCATCCACGGGACCTTCCTGGCAAGAGTACTGGAGTGGGTTGCCATTGCCTTCTCCATCCAGTTGCCAAATCAGCTCTTTTACACCAGCTCTCTTACACTCATATCTTTTACACCACTCTTTTTCTGAGAACAGAAAATAGACTTATGTCAAGATTACCTGGTCTTAAATGTCAATATTTTCTTTACCAACCCATGCTTCCTGCTATTTAGGCCTCATGGAGTCAGAAGCCTTGAAAGTATGTCCTTATGACCCAAACCACAGGATGTCAGCCAGCAGGTTACAGTGCCACCTTGCATCATGCAGAAAGGTAAGTTTCCCTGATAACTGTTAAGTCAATGCAGGGAGAAAAATAAACTCAGAATATAAAAGATTAAAGACTTTTTTTTTTAAAGAACAAACTTACCTGAAAGTTCTTAATGTTGGAACATGATACATCTTCAGCATTTCCAGAAAGGAATGGAGGGTGGAATTCAGGCAAAACCTTAATGCCATTTAATAAGAACTTCTTCCTTTTAGAAAAATCCAAAGATAGCTAAAAAGATGGCTAACTGAAAATATAATGCTTGTCATGTGGTTCCAACCAAAAGGCTCAAAGAACATGAAGCTAACTGTGTCAATAGGACTGCTACAGATGATGTTAAGTTTTCTATTTGGAGTGGAGTTTTCTATTTTCTAAGTGGAGGTGGAGTTGAGTTCTATTATCCTCCCCCCAACCCTCCATATTTCATAGCTATGGAAACCTCAGCCAAATGAACAATGAAAAACAAAAGTTTCCACTCTCCTTCTGTAACTTCTGTTTGCTATATTTCAGACAGCCTTTTAAACTTTCAAAGGTTATTATTTCTCCAAGTTTGGAACCAAATGAAAAATTTCTAAAGTTGCCAATCAGATTCCTGACCCTGATGTCTGGAAAACAGGTAAGAAAAGTGAGACAGTGAGCACAAACTGACGGCTTGGACTCTAAGTCCTCTGTAGCCAATAAGTACTGCAGCCTTGCAGTAATTAAGTCTTATTACTCCTCCCACAAAATCCTTCACCAAAGCAATCAAAAGAGTACATTTGAGAATTTCATCTGTCTCTAGAGAGGCAACCCAATAAAAAGGAGTCTAATTAAATCTAATAATTAGATTCACATACAGGAATTAACAGATTCTTATCTTACCAATACCAAGTCACTTTCCATAGAAAAAAAATTACTGGCAAAAACTGAAACTTGTAATCTAAAAGATTAGGATTTATCCTATCTTAAAGGATATCTTTTCTCTAAGATGCAGCATGTTATATTGGAGAACTCACTAGGTTTTCAAGTCAGACCTAGGTTCAACTATCTGCTCTGGCCTTAAGGGAAGTTGCTGCTCAAACACATCTTCCTCATCTATAAAAGGGATATCTACCTCATAAGGTACAATGTGTGCTTGCTCAGTCGCTTCAGTCGTGTCCGATTCTTGGACTGCAGCCCACCAAGCTCCTCTATCCATGGAATTCTCCAGGCAAGAATACTGGAGTGGGCTGCTATGCTCTCCTCCTAGGGATCTTCCTGACCCAGGGATCAAACCCACATCTCCTGCGTCTTCTGCATTGAAGGTGAAGTCTTTACCACTAGCGCCACCTGGGAAGCCCCCATAAGGTACAATAGACTAATATTAAATAAAGATGTGTTATTAAATAAGTTAAATTAAGATGTGTGTTAGAGCAATGCAAACCTTTTTAAAAGAAAGTCCAAACAGTGTTAATGTCATGATTTAACACAACAGAAATTTCCTTATGTACAATCAAGTGCAAGTATTCAGTAGGAGCGGTGATTCAAGAACACAGGCTCTTCATCTTTTAACTGTCACCTTTCACACCTGGCTTCCCAAGCTGCCACAAAAAGAGAACAGAGAAGTACAGCTGCCTCTTAACCACCTCAGCCCAGAAGAGACTATTTCTATTCACATCCCATTGGCAAAAACAAGTCACATGACCAGATCTATGTCAGGGAGGTAGCAATGTAGTCTCTAGTCTTCCAGCAACAACTATGGAAGGGAGACTCAAATCTCCTGCCAGTTAGCCTTCTCTGCAATAACATAAAAATGCTTGGTGCTTACTTGTGTTACTTCTTCCTGCTTTCCTTCTTTCTAGATAACGCACATCATTCTTCTTCATTTGTCCTTAAGACATTTACTCCAAAAATGCTGGTTTGTGAAAGGTAAGATAAATCATCTTATAGAAGCTATTGAAATAAAGAATAGAATATCTCTATTCTAATAGAATATCTTTGAGTGAGATGGCCACTAGATCATAGCAGATGCCTAAGCTTCAAAGAGCTGTAGTCATGGGCTCTGAGTACTTCTATTCCTTTCCTAAGGCTCCAGTTCAGTTCAGTTGCTCAGTTGTGTCCAACTCTTTGCAACCCCATGGACTGCAGCATACCAGGCTTCCCTGCCCATCACCAACTCCTGGAGCCTACTCAAACTCATGTCCATTGAGTTGGTATTGCCATCCAACCATCTCATCCTCTGACATCCCTTTCTACTCCCACCTTCAATCTTTCCCAGCATCAGGGGCTTTTCCAATAAGTCAGTTCTTCACATCAGGTGGCCAGAGTATTAGAGTTTCAGCTTCAGCATCAGTCCTTCCAATGAATATTCAGGACTGATTTCCTTTCGGATGGACTGCTTGGATCTCCTTGCAGTCCAAGGGACTCTCAAGAGTCTTCACCAACACCACAGTTCAA
Organism: Ovis aries; assembly: GCF_016772045.2. Lineage (NCBI taxonomy): Eukaryota > Metazoa > Chordata > Mammalia > Artiodactyla > Bovidae > Ovis > Ovis aries. The sequence goes on from NC_056056.1 coordinate 132,084,726, forward strand.
AAGCATCAATTCTTTGACGCTCAGCTTTCTTTATAATCCAACTCTCACATCCATACATGACTATTGGAAAAACTTAGCTTTGACTAAGACGGACCTTTTTTGGCAAAGTAATGTCTCTGCTTTTCAATATGCTGTCTAGGTTGGTCATAACTTTTCTTCCAAGGAGTAAGCGTCTTTTAATTTCATGGCTACAGTCACCATCTGCAGTGATTTTGGAGCCCAAAAAATAAAGTCTGTCACTGTTTCCACTGTTTCTCCATCTATTTGCCATGAAATGATGGGACCAGATGCCATGATCTTAGTTTTCTGAATGTTAAGTTTGAAGCCAACTTTTTCACTCTCTTCTTTCACTTTTTAAGAGGTTCTTTAGTTCTTCATTTTCTGCCATAAGGGTGGTGTCATCTGCATATCTGAGGTTATCGATAGTTCTCCCAGCAATCTTGATTCCAGCTTGTGCTTCATCCAACCCAGCATTGTGCATGATGTTCTCTGCATAGAAGTTCAATAAGCAGGGTGACAATATACAGCCTTGACGTACTCCTTTCCCGATTTGGAACCAGTCTGTTGTTCCATGTCCAGTTCTAACTGTTGCGTCCTGACCTGCATATAGGTTTCTCAAGAGGCAGGTCAGGTGGTCTGGTATCCCCATCTCTTTAGGAATTTTCCGCAGTTTGTTGTGATCCACATAGCCAAAGGCTTTGGCGTAGTCAATATAGCAGAAGTAGATGTTTTTCTGTAACTCTCCTGCTTCCAGCGGATGTTGGGAATGTGATCTCTGGTTCCTCTGCCTTTTCTAAATCCAGCTTGAACATCTGGAAGATCACAGTTCACGTACTGTTGAAGCCTGACTTGGAGAATTTTGAATGTTACTTTCCTAAAGCTCCACTTAGGACTTTAATACATCAAGGACTTGATTACACAAGGTTCTCAATTCTGTGTAAGATTTTCGAGGTATGAAAAATCAATTCCTAAAGCTATGAAGGGGAAGGAACTAGCATACTATACATGAACCAGAGAAGGATCCCCAGCCACACAAACTCAAAGGGCACAGCCCAGAGTTAGAGGAGCTATCAATGGAGTTACTCACTAGATACACATGGGGAAGGGAAGGTGGAAAGAGTTATGTAAAACAGAAACTAACACAAAACCAGTAATTCCTACCCTCATGGATAGTAGTATCAACTATTTTTGTTAAAGTAACTTTAATCTCCTAGAACTGGTTATTTAGACTAATTCTCTAGTTCTAATTTCCAGCTAACTTTCCTCTTTTGGTCATATTCTACAATGACTCAAGAAACATAAAAAAGGAGACTGGATGATAAACATCCTAACAACCATAAGTCTTGGAGAAAACATAGAGTTACTTTTTTAACATCATAGTTTTAACATACATTAACACAGTTTTAACTAGTGGGCTTCCCTGGTGGCTCAGCGGCAAAGAATCTGCCTGCAACGGAGAAACAAGGAGACGGGGGTTCACCCCCTAGGTCAGGAAAATCCCCCGAAGGAGGAAATGGCAACTCACTCCAGTATTCTTGCCAGGGAAATCCCATGGACAGGGGAGTCTGGTGGGCTACAGCCCATGTGATCTCAAAAGAGTCAGACATGACTGATCAACTAAACAACAACAATAAAATTTTTAATTAATATTACTAACATTATATTCTAAATCTTCAAAGATTCTTAGACAAGCTTTTCTTCTTTAAGAATAAACAAACCAGGGACTTCCCAGGAAGTTTCGTGGTTAAGACTCTGAGCTTCCACTGCAGTGAGCATGGGTTTGATCCCTGGTCAGGAACTAGGATGCCCACATGCCTCACAGCACAGCCATAAAAAAAGAAAAAAAAGTGTTTTCTCTTCAAAATCCTCCTCCCCTGCCAAAAGTCCTAATGGCTTCAAATCAGACTTTGTTGAAAGAGCTGTCTAGAACTCTATTTGAAATGCTATTAACACACATCAAGCTTAGATCTTCCATAAAAACACTTGTTACCAAACTGACACTATCTCAGTGCTTTCCTTCTACCCTTAGGTCAGAAAAACCGATGGAGAAGTTATAGATTAAAAGAGACAGCAGATGGAAGATTTATTGTTTTTTGTTTAAACTTTGGAGAAATCTTAACAGTCAAGTTTTAGGTAACAACTCTTGCTGGCATTGCTGGCATCTTAATATGATTTTAAGATGCCATGACTGAGCAACTGAACTGAACTAACATGTATTTGTTTATTTAAATAAACAGTATTTTTCCTATGACAAGCTTCATTTGGTTTTTTATTCTTCCTTGTTTTTATATCCTCATTTTTCAACCAAAGGGTTGGACGGCTGATTTGCCTACTTCTCTTTGTAGGGGAACTACAGTCACCATGTGGTCCATAATGCTATTACATAGTTAGATTCTTTATCCCCACCTTTTTCTCCTAACTCCAAATCATTAACTATATGACCATCATAGCAACTCTCTTCAATCACTTCTCCATATAAATCTTCCATACTTAAAGGATAGTTTTCATGACAAGCTGAGTTTGGAACTTGCCTCCAAAGCTACCTTTCTAACTCTGAAGAAGTCAGTTTACTCCCGTGTTAAATCCATTTTATTCTTTCTTATTCTGTTATTGGAGAAGGCAATGGCACCCCACTCCAGTACTCTTGCCTGGAAAATCCCATGGACGGAGGAGCCTGGTAGGCTGCAGTCCATGGGGTTGCTAAGAGTGGAACACTACTGAGCAACTTCACTTTCACTTTTCACTTTCATGCATTGGAGAAGGAAATGGCAACCCACTCCAGTGTTCTTGCCTGGAGAATCCCAGGGATGGGGGAGCCTGGTGGGCTGCCATCTATGGGGTCGCACAGAGTCCAACACGACTGAAGCGACTTAACAGCAGCAGCAGCACTCTGTTAAATTCAAACTGTAACTCCCTGGACCTCCCTGGTGGCCCAGTGATTAAGAATTTACCTGTCAATGCAGGGCATGCAGGTTCAATCCCCCCATCTGGGAAGATCCCACATGTCTCGGGGCAACTAAGCGCATATGCCACAACTACTGAGCCTGCACACCCTGGGGCCTATGCTCCACAATAAGAGAAGGCATCGCAATGAGAAGCCCATGCACCACAATGAAGAATAGCCCCTACTCAGCACAACTAGAGAAAGCCCACGCGCAGCAATGAAGACCCAGCACAGCCAGAAAGTAATAAAATCAATAAATTAAAATGTCACCCCTTGCCCTTCCACCATTCAAATCCCTGTTCTAGCTTTTTTAAAGTCCAATTCTTAATCCTCATCTCATTTAAACTTTCCCTGTCTCCTACCTCAACCAAACCACACCTTCATGAAGGAAGGCAGAATCACATACTGGCTATACCACTAGTCTAGCGCTGTTGTATTTAGGAGATACTCAAATACTTGGTGCTTTGCTGTTGTTCAGTTGCCCAGTCATGTCTGACACTCCATGATTCCATGGACTGCAGGACACCAGGCCTCCCTTGCTTATCCCTCACCATCTCCCAAAGTTTGCCCAAGTTTATGTCCATTGCTTTGGTGATGCCATCCAGCCATCTCATCCTCTGACACCCTCTTCTTCTGCCCTCAATCTTTCTCAGCATCAGGGACTTTTCCAATGAGTCAGCTGTTCTCACTGGATGACGAAAATACTGGAGTTTCAGTTTCAGCATCAGTCCTTCCAACAAGTATGAAAGGTTGATTTCCCTTAAGATTGACTAGTTTAATCTCCTTGCTGTCCAAAGGACTCTCAGGAGTCTTCTCCAGCACCACAGTTCGAAGGCATCAACTCTTCGGCACTCCACCTTCTTTACAGTCCAGGTACGTGAATGCTAGTAAGACCATAGCCCTGACCATACGTACCTTTGTCAGCAGAGTAATGTCTCTGCTTTTCAAGACACTGTCTAGGTTTGCCACAGCTTTCCTGCCAAGAAGCAAATGTCTTCTGATTTCATGGCTGCAGTCACTATATCTACAGTGATTTTGGAGCCCTTCAGTTTATAGCCCTTCACTTGGTGCTTAAGCTGAACCAACACCCAATTTAAAACAGGCCAGAATTAGTTCCTCTTAAGATGTAATTTTTGTTGCAGCCAGCTAATCCTTTTAAAACAATGAGTTTGGGATTTTGCTAGTTTACTGACTAGTTCAGGTAAATTTAGACTTTCAATTAAAAGAAGTTTTAGTCAAATGAGTATTTTATGCCCTTAGGAGTCTTATCCCTACATAAGTATTTTTTAGATCTTTTTCAAATGATCTCTTTTTTTCTTCAGTTAAAATAGGAGGACAAGTAGACACTTTTAGCATTTAGCACATTCCAGTATATTTTGTACAAAGTGAAGGGGTTGGGGGGGCTACTGACTTTCTCTCTGAGCTTTATACAATATAAACAAGATTTACTTTTGTCTCTTGACTAAGACCTTACATGTTTTGAATTTTTAAAATTATATTTTGGTATATTAACACCAGACCATATAAAAACAAAAGACTGTTCCCCCAGGAAAATGGCCTTGAAAGATAAAACTGTTTTCCTTTACCATATTCTAGGTATATGAAATCTTCCCTAAATGACCATGCAGTCTTAAATGCTTGTTGTTGTTTAGTCGCTCAGTCATGTCCGACTCTTTGCAACCCCATGGACTGCAGCACGCTAGGCTTCCCTGTCCTTCACCATGTCCCGGAGCTTGCTCAAACTCATGTGCATTGAGTCAGAGATGCCATCCACCCATCTCATCCTCTGCCGTCCCCTTCTCCTCCTGCCTGCAATCTTTCCCAGCATCAGGGTCTTTTCTGAGTCGGCTCTTCACATCAGGTGGTCTCAACTGGGGGACCACATAATTTTTCCTCCAAAATAGTATACTCTTGAAATTAAAAGAGAGAACAATAACTCTCCTGAGATAACAAGCAGACAAATCAAGTCGACTGTACTAGCCTAAAAGGATAAAATATCACTGACTAGGCAGTTGTGTCATTCAAAACTTGGGTGCCAGATCTACTCAAATCTCACTTTAAGAAGTTTGAGCCACCAGGAAGAAGGCACAACATGAGTTAATAAATACATCACTTGTCTGGCTTCTAACATAACATTTGGTCAAACCTTCAAAAAAACCAAACTAAATTAAGAAAAAATACTTTTTAAAAAAGCAAAGTTTTAAAAATAATTGCCTCAAAGCTTGCCCAGATTCCCCGAAGCCTTAACTATTCTCTCAAGTTCCCCTAACAGGTGGCTTACATCTCCATTTAACCTTCTTTCATTCTGGTTTATTACTATTAAGCTATAATATGCTTTAGGAGAGGAATGATCTGACTATGCACTAGTCGCATGCCCACACAAAATCAAAGGTGATGAATGTGGAGAATCCATACTTTATACGCATGGTGGAATAAAGAGATTCAATACTCTGGGCCAAATATTTATACTGAATAAATCAACTTTTCAAAAAACTTGGTAATCAGGTTCACTCATCTTCACAGAAAAGTCCCATCAAGGCAATTTAAATTATGTTTAAGTAACAGCAATAAGACTTTCTGGCTATAAAGTTTCTTCCCTAAAATCTGGTTTTAGGGTTTCTATGCTTACATTCACAGCATGAACTATGGGGAAAAAAACTGTTAAGGCCCATTACTCATGTCCTAGATAAGTACCGAAACATATCTCCTTGGTTCCACATCTTTATTCTTTTGTTGGCCCATATTTTATGGGCCTTTTTGTTCAGACTTTGCAAGCAGCTGTGATATAAAAGAGGAAAAGAAAAAAATCTCAAACATTTTAGTCTCTTCTTCCCACGTAGTCTCTTACCAGATAGATGATGTCAGGTGCTGCAGGCCCTGACAAAGTAAACCTGTGCTCTCAAGCCAAATAATCAAGTATCTACTAAGTTTGGGACACTATGTTAGGAATTACAGTGGCCAGGAGGGAACAAGGTTGACAACTATAGTTAATATATGGCAACAGTTCTCAGTCTTCAAAATCAAAATCACTTGGAGGGCTTTCCTTTTTATTTATTTACTTTTAATTGGAGGATAATTGCTTCACAATTACCCTTGTGTTAGGCTCTGCCATGCTGCTGCTGCTCAGCCAAGTCTTGACTCTTTGTGACCCCATGGACTAGGGCCTGCTAGGTTCTTCTGTCCACGGAATCTTTCAAGCAAGAATACTGGAGTGAGTTGCCATTTCCTTCTTCAGGGATCTTCCTGACCCAGGCCATCTCCTGCATTAACAGGTGGATTCTTTACCACTATGATGTATGGGGAGCCATGCATAGATAATAATCAGCCATAAGTATACATATGTCCCCTCCCTCTCGAACCTCCCTCCCACCTCCCACTTGGAGGGCTTATTAAAACAAAGATTGTAGGGCATCTCACCCCTAAGCTTCTGATTCAGTAAGTAGGTCTGTACCAAGGCCCAAGAATTTGTGTTTTTCTCAAGTTCCTAAGTGACACTAATCATGCTGGTCTGGAGGCCACACTCTGAGAACAACTGGTATGACACAGCTTAAGTGCTGGTAGGAAAGGAGGGTATAAGAAAACATTAGCACTTAATACCAGGCAGAGGTTAGGAGAAGGCTTCAAAAAGAAAATGAAGGTTTAAACATTGGACATTCCTTAAAATAACATCAATAGAATAGTAGAATTGGCATTATAGAACTGTTCCACTCAAGACTAGCCCTTTACATAATTTTTAGAAGGTGAAATTTCTTCAGCATAATTCTGCCATTCTACCATCTTTTCAACGATCTTTTCTTTTAAGAGGTTTCCATTTTCCTACCTACCTATTCAGACACAGTAACAAATTCATTGCCAAAAGCAATGCTAACAATGGTTTGCAAACTTTGACTTACAATTTACATCTCAGATGCCAGCATCAGAAAAGGCATAATGGGCTACTGTTGCTGAAAGAAAAAAGTGAAGTTGCTCAGTCGTGTCCCACTCTTTGAGACCCCATGGACTGTACCCTGCCAAGCTCCTCCATCCATGGAATTTCCAGGCAAGGATACTGGAGTGGATTGCCATTTCCTTCTCCAGGGGATCTTCTTGAACCAGAGATCAAACCTAGGTCTCCTGCACTGCAGGCAGACTCTACCATCTGAACCATCAGGGAAGCATTGTTTCTGAGTCCTAGAGAAAGAAATAATTTAGAAGTTAAAGGAAAAAATAAAACAAACAGAAAACAGACTCAGTTCAGTTCAGTCGCTCAGTCGTGTCCAACTCTTTGCAACCCCATGAATCGCAGCACGCCAGGCCTCCCTGTCCATCACCAACTCCTGGAGTTCACTCGGACTCACGTCCAGCAAGTCGGTGATGCCATCCAGCCATCTCATCCTCTGACATCCCCTTCTACTCCTGCCTTCAATCTTTCCCAGCATCAGGGTCTTTTCCAATAAGTCAGTTCCTCACATCAGGTGTCCAGAGTATTGGAGTTTCAGCTTTAGCATCATTCCTTCCAAAGAAATCCCAGGGCTGATCTCCTTCAGAATGGACTGGCTGGATCTCCTTGCAGTCCAAGGGACTCTCAAGAGTCTTCTCCAACACCACAGTTCAAAAGCATCAATTCTTCAGCGCTCAGCCTTCTTCACAGTCCAACTCTCACATCCATACATGACCACTGGAAAACCATAGCCTTGACCAGACGGACTTTTGTTGGCAAAGTAATGTCTCTGCTTTTCAATATGCTATCTAGGTTGGTCATAACTTTCCTTCCAAGGAGTAAGCATCTTTTAATTTCATGGCTGCAGTCACCATCTGCAGGGATTTTGGAGCCCCCAAAAATAAAGTCTGACAGTCTTTCCACTGTTTCCCCATCTATTTCTCACGAAGTGATGGGACCAGATGCCATGATCTTCGTTTTCTGAATGTTGAGCTTTAAGCCAACTTTTTCACTCTCCTCTTTCACTTTCATCAAGAGGCTTTTTGGTTCCTCTTCACTCTCTGCCATAAGGGTGGTATCATCTGTATATCTGAGGTTATTGATATTTCTCCTGGCAATCTTGATTCCAGCTTGTGCTTCTTCCAGCCCAGCATTTCTCATGATGTACTCTGCGTATAAGTTAAATAAGCAGGGTGACATTATACAGCCTTGATATACTCCTTTTCCTATTTGGAACCAGTCTGTTGTTCCATGTCCAGTTCTAACTGTTGCTTCCTGACCTGCATACAGGTTTCTCAAGAGGCAGGTCAGGTGGTCTGGTATTCCCATCTCTTTCAGAATTTTCCACAGTTTATTGTGATCCACACAGTCAAAGGCTTTGGCATAGTCAATAAAGCAGAAATAGATGTTTTTCTGGAACTCTCTTGCTTTTTCCATGATCCAGTGGATGTTGGTAATTTGATCTCTGGTTCCTCTGCCTTTTCTGAAACCAGCTTGAACATCTGGAAGTTCACGGTTCACGTACTGCTGAAGCCTGGCTTGGAGAATTTTGAGTATCATTTTACTAGCATGTGAGATGAGTGCAATCATGCAGTAGTTTGAGCATTCTTTGGCATTGCCTTTCTTTGGGATTGGAATGAAAACTGACCTTTTCCAGTCCTGTGGCCACTGCTGAGTTTTCCAAACTTGCTGGCATATTGAGTGCAGCACTTTCACAGCATCATCTTCCAGGATTTGAAATAGCTCAACTGTAATCCCATCACCTCCACTAGCTTTGTTCGTAGTGATTCTTTCTAAGGCCCATTTGACTTCACATTCCAGGATGTCTGGCTCTAGGTGAGTGATCACACCATTGTGATTATCTTGGTCTTGAAGATCTTTTTGTACAGTTCTTCTGTGTATACTTGCCACATCTTCTTAATATCTTCTGCTTCTGTTAGGTCCATACAACTTCTGTCCTTTATCGAGCCCATCTTTGCATGAAATGTTCCCTAGGTATCTCTGATTTTCTTGAAGAGATCTCTAGTCTTTCCCATTCTGTTCTTTTCCTCTATTTCTTTGCATTGATCGCTGAGGAAGTCTTTCTTATCTCTTCTTGCTATTCTTTGGAACTCTGCATTCAGATGCTTATATCTTTCCTTTTCTCCTTTGCTTTTCACTTCTCTTCTTTTCACAGCTATTTGTAAGGCCACCTCAGACAGCCATTTTGCTTTTTTGCATTTCTTTTCCATGGCGATGGTCTTGATCCCTATCTCTTGTACAATGTCACGAACCTCCATACATAGTTCATCAGGCACTCTATCAGATCTAGTCCTTTAAATCTATTTCTCACTTTCACTGTATAATCATCAGAGATTTGATTAAGGTCATACCTGAATGGTCTAGTGGTTTTCCCTACTTTCTTCAATTTAAGTCTGAATTTGGCAATAAGGAGTTCATGATCTGAGCCACAGTCAGCTCCTGGTCTTGTTTTTTGTTGCCTGTATAGGGCTTCTCCATCTTTGGCTGCAAAAAATATAATCAATCTGATTTCGGTGTTGACCATCTGGTGATGTCCATGTGTAGAGTCTTCTCTTGTGTGGTTGGAAGAGGGTGTTTGCTATGACCAGTGCATTTTCTTGGCAAAACTCTATTAGTCTTTGCCCTGCTTCATTCCATATTCCAAGGCCAAATTTGTCTGTTATTCCAGGTGTTTCTTGACTTCCTACTTTTGCATTCCAGTCCCCTATAATGAAAAGGACATCTTTTTGGGTGTTAGTTCTAAAAGATCTTGTAGGTCTTCATAGAACCGTTCATCTTCAGCTTCTTCAGCATTACTGGTTGGGGCATAGACTTGGATTACTGTGATATTGAATGGTTTGCCTTGGAAATGAACAGAGATCATTCTGTCGTTTTTGAGATTGCATCCAAATACGGCATTTCAGACTCTTTTGTTGACCATGATGGCTACTCCATTTCTTCTAAGGGATTCCTGCCTGCAGTAGTAGATATAATGATCATCTGAGTTAAATTCACCCATTCCAGTCCATTTTAGTTCGCTGATTCCTAGAATGTCACTCTTGCCATCTCCTGTTTGACCACTTCCAATTTGCCTTGACTCATGGACCTAACATTCCAGGTTCAGAAAACAGACTACTCAGCAACTATTACAGCAATGCAGATTACACAATTATATAATATTTATGCATTAGGACACAGAATGAATTTAAAGACAAAAAAAAAGTCATGACTGGTTTTTCATTTATCCTGTATCATCCTGTATTTGCAGAGAGGGGTGTTAGCTATTTTTTGCAAACTCTCATTAATGACTTTTTTAAACATAAATATATTTTCAATGGTTCCCTAGTGAGAACACCTCGCCGTGTTACTTTGCCTGAAAAATTATAACCAGTCCCAACTTTTCACTCTCAACAGCAATACTTCCCAAAATCTACCCTCACTAATAATAACATCTATTATGTTCCCCCAGAGATCTTTTCAAAATATTTTACAACTGCACTTCTTCAATAATTTTCCTATTATAAGTTATACACTTTACAACCAATCAGAAATCATTATTAGATGAGAGAAATAGGACTTAGTGGATAAAATCTAAGCCCAAAACAAAGAAATTTTAATGTTTTAGCTTTCTGATGGGCAAAAGTTTAAGTTTTATCAGGCTTTATGAAACACTGAAAATCTCTAAAGAATCTGAAGGAATAACTGAGACTCCAATCCTAAAAGCTGAGAAAAACTCATCTTCTAACAAAGTTTTTTTTTTTCAATCATTGGCATACAGATCTGTCTACTCATTAGTTCAGAGTCTTTAACTAATAACTCTAAAAATGTAATTTATAATTTAGGGTTAAATGCAAGCATATTCAGAGATAGAACTAGCATGGCTCAGATTCAGTTTAGGGTATTAATCCCAGCTAGCCCTCAGAATGACCCTGTGTAAATGCCTTGGGCTTGCTCTCTTTTTTTTTCTTCCTTTTCAAATATATTCAACCTGGCTGGAAAATCAGTCTGAAAGAAAACTCAGCAGGGATCTCAGATAAAGCAGGAACTTTCTGGGTTGGAAAGAAATGGAAAAAAAGCATTTAAGAAGAGAAAGACGCGTGGTGCATTTTTATTTTAATATCTCCACCTCTGAAAGACATGTTTGGTTCTTTAGTTTGTTTAAAAGTTGGTGGGCTCATTCACTAGTGCTAAATGGAACAGCTTTATCAGCTGAGGATCCTGTCACTTTGACAAGGTATTACTGAATGCAATGAAGTCTGACTTAGGATTCTGGTTTGGTACCCACTCCTCGTCCTCTCAAGCTCTTAGCTCCTCCTTCTCCAGAAATTTCAACCTGCAGGTATCTTAATGAAAAGAACAGATGGGTCACAGTAACAGGGTCAACAATTTCACCAGATTACTGAAGTTTAAACCCTGAAAAGTCACATTTCACTTTAAATCACACCGGCCCTGCTAATTCTGCATGAATGATTTGGTAAATCCAGAGGTTTAGGATTTTGTAGATTATTTAAGATATACCTAACAATCTGAAACTGATTTGCAAAACAACAGCTTTTCTAAAATTGTTTGTGCTGAACTTGTAATGAAGCTTTCATTCTCAGCAATCATCTTTCAAGAAGCACTTTAACAGCTTGCCCCCTCCTTCACAGAAATCATCCAGGCCACCCAGGTGAAAGAATAGCTTTTGTAAATTCAAAACAGTGCCTACCTCAGTGGTTCTCAATCCTGACTGCACATTAGAATCATCTGGGTAGCTTTTAAAACTAACCCTTTCTGATTAATTGGCCTGGGAAGGGGATGTGACATGATATGTTTTAAATCTCCTCAAGTGGTTCTGAACTGCAGACACAATTAAGAAGTCTTGGGCCCTGGTTCCACCAATACTTTTATTTTTAGGGTCTTAAAATGAACTAAAGGCTGTGAAGCATACTCTCTTCAGCTCAAGGAATGATAATTTTAAAAATTTAAAAAAAAAAAAAAACAGGAATTCCCTGGAGGTCCAGTGGTTAAGACTTCCAACTTCAAATGCATGGGGCACAGGACCTAGCCCTGTCAGGGAACTAAGATACCGCAAAACAAGCAGCATGGCCAAAAATAAAAATCCGATAATGGTTACATATTATTCATGTAAAAACGTCCCATGACCCTTTTCGATAAAGCCACAGTTAGTTCGTGCTGTTAGAATAAGTTCTCCTAAATAACGTTTAGACCACATAAACCACTGAAATGGTCTAAAACCCCCAATATTTCAACACCCAAACTGACCATCCACTCTGCCTCCTCCTCTGAACAATACAAAAATGTGTCGTATCACGCCTTTTACTTCTTGCTTAAAAAAAAATATTACTAGATCTACCTGTAGTATCAATTCCTTCCCTTTTTTGTCTACAAATGCCACAAGTCCTTTTTCTCAAACAAAGTTCTCCCCGGGTCACTTTGGGCCCCAGTGTCTTTCCTCTAAAGAATTTACATTCTCGACCACTTTCTTAGGATCTGTTGTACTGCCATTTTTTCTTTCATCCACTCTGGGGCCTGTTTTCCTAGCAATTTGAACTCAAGAACCACCAATTACACTTTTTTTTTTCTTCTTGGTATCAGGGTTTCCAGAACAAAGGCTCACAATATATGTTTCGTTTTCTACTATCAATTTATAACTTTCGGGCTCTTTCTACCCCACCCAGCTCTCTCCTCAAAAATCTCCTTTAGGGGAGATGACTAGGGCATACATCCTACCGAAGATTCTCCGATAAGCCATTATCGACTTTTGAACTTTGAAACTCTACCTACAAGTCATGCTAAACAAAAACTAGATTCCTGTCCTTAGTGGTTTGTTTTGGGGGGAACTGGGGGGTGGGAGGAGATGACCTCTTCTGTTCATCTCTTTTTCAATTTTCCTCTTCCCTCCACTCAAAAATCTAAATTATCTTTCTCTTGCAGCCATGAAATTAAAAGACACTTACTCCTTGGAAGATAAGTTATGACCAACCTAGATAGCATATTGAAAAGCAGAGACATTACTTTGTCAACAAAGGTCCATCTAGTCAAGGCTATGGTTTTTCCAGTGGTCATGTATGAATGTGAGAACTGGACTGTGAAGAAAGCTGAGCGCGGAAGAATTGATGCTTTTGAACTGTGGTGTCGGAGAAGACTGTTGAGAGTCCCTTGGACTGCAAGGAGATCCAACCAGTCCATTCTAGTCACTGGAAGGACTGATGCTGAAGCTGAAACTCCAATACTTTGGCCACCTCATGCGAAGAGTTGACTCATTGGAAAAGACTCTGATCCTGGGAGGGACTAGGGGCAGGAGGGGAAGGGGACGACAGAGGATGAGATGGCTGGATGGCATCACCGATTCGATGGACATGAGTTTGAGTGAACTCCGGAAGTTGGTGACGGACAGGGAGACATGGTGTGCTGCAATTCATGGGGTCGCAAAGAGTCAGACACGACTGAGCGACTGAACTGAACTGAACTGAACTGGACAACTGGCACTAACATGGCTTCCTTCTCACCACTATCACTTGACCTCTAAGGTGTCCCATCCCCTCCTCGAGCGCTATGTCTCAGCGCTCATTCTAGTTTCTAAGATGGCCCCCACAGAGGTCGGGAAGGCAGCGCGAGTTCCACCCACGCAAAGCTTCGGTCATTCCAAGTGCCGGAGCACCACCTCCTGAGCGGAGGATGGGCGGAAGCCAAGAAGGGAGGGCCGAGAAGGCAGTCATCGGAGCGCCCGCACCAGCACTCTCCCCGACGCCCAGCCCTGCGTCACAGGAAGTGGGGGCCCCACCCCTAACGTCAGAGGCCGGAAGGGAGCGTTGCTGGGGCACGGGTGTGAGCGAAGACGACCGTGGGGAGACGAGAGCGTGTCTCCGCCGAGGTAGGAAAGACGCCCAGTTTCTGGCTTGGGGACCTCCAAAAATCTCACCGATAGTGGACTGGGATACTTTCACCTTCTAGTATATTCCCTTTTCTGCGCGCCTTGTGGGTCCTTAGCAAAGGTGTTCAGGCAACCGGTGGGTCTGCCACTGCTTCGTCCCCGTCGAGGGCCTCCCTAGCTCCTTAGTCTTGGTTTTTTAAGTTAAGCACCTTCCCCACCATCTCCTGTTTAGTCCCATTGTTTAAATGGACTCTTGACTTTTGTTTAAAGGAGGGAAAATGTTGGTTTTACTGAGACCCCAGCTCGGTTAAGTGTTATCCGTTGCTTCAGGCTACAGCCAGCTCCCAAGCTTGACTGCTGAGTGCCCTTTTCACCGCCGTCTAGTACTAGGGAAAATGTGAAAAGTTGATAACAGTTTGATAGTGATAGGATACTTACATGGACAAGGCTGAATGATGAGGCTGTAGTTTCCAGTGCCCTTAATCTACTGTAATTTAGGCTTTTTGCCTCCAGAGGATAGGGGGGCTTCCTGCAAGTTGCTGAATCTGGCACTGATAGTGCCTTTAAATTGCTTAAAATCAAGGAACATAGTGTTTGGCTCTTTCAATTCTCTTTTTATTTTTGTTGAAAAAGTATAGAGTAACTATGTATAACATATAAAAGGGAAGGTCAAAATTTCTTAACCCAGACATGAAAATTATTTTTTCATGGCAGTTTCACCAGTGATTGTCATTTACAAATAGGCTCTGCAGCAAATTACTAAACAAGTTCCAGCTGATCACTTGTATTTCCTATCATAGGTTCCAAGACTGCTTATGTCATAGAATGGGGGGAAGGGGTGTGGAATTGTATGAGGAGAGCTGGCTCTAGGGACAATAACTGTAAATCTAGCCAGTTTTAAGTTTACTATGGGGATGGTTTTATATAAATTTAGTCTGTTTTGTAATGATAAGTTTGTTTAATCACAGCTCAATAGGGGAGAGTCAGGTGGAAGAGGATTCAAACTAAAAATTGTCTTTTAATCTTACAAGTTTCTGTTACAGACTTATTCTTTTATGATTCTGTCAACTATAAAATGGACAGTTCTTGAGTACTAACATTTAGAAATGTTTCCTCAGTGCGCAGAGGGAATGAGTATTACCTGGAGAAATTTAAATAACCAAGTCTGTCTGGTTTAGCGTGGAGGCGGGGGAGGTAATAAAGCATCACTGGGAAAAGTGTGATACTTCCTAATCATGTTTAAGAAAAATCATAGAAATAGTAAACTGGAGTGTCTCTGGGCATACTGAATGGACTGCCTGTACAGTCTGACATAGGCTTCCAGCGTTCCCCAGCCCCCAGAAGCAGGGGGAAGCCAGACTGGCAGCCCGATCATCCTGTATTTTTGAGGACTTGAGAACTTTAAAATAGTACCCTATTCCTTTGTTTATCCTGCAGTTTAAATAACATTCTTGTGGGCTTGACTTGCCCCTTCTAATGTTAAACAACATCAAACCCTAAAGGATGGTAAACAGTGGCAAGGTGTTGTAATGGCACTTGAAATTAACTGACATCCTCTCGCCTGAATACAGCTTAAGTAGTAGTCATGTTTGGTTTTCCTAACTGTGAGCTCTAGAATTTATTCTAAGAGTGTGAGTTAGGCAATGATAAAATGGTTCAAAGTAGTAAAGAATGCCTTAAAGGGGAGAAACTAATAGGAAGAGGGAGGTGCTATAAGGGTTTTTTATATTAAACTTGGGTGACTTCAGTTCTAGTCTGATCCACTTCTTAGGGCTTCTTTTGATACGTTTTATTTCTGATTTCCTGATCCAGTTTTTTTTTTCCCCCAGCACTTTGGATTTGGCTCCTTAATTCCCAACATGGAAGAAACTTACAGTAAGTACTTCTTGTTGCTTTTAGAAAATAGGTTGCTTATATGTAGTTTTCTCTCTGACAAGACTTTTAATGTGTTGAGAAAGATTCACTTTTTCGCTAAACTGCTGGAAGAGAAAGTGAGACTGTTTTAGCAATGCAGAGAAATGTCCAAATTTGAAATAGGATCCTTGAAATTAAAAAGTATGAGAAGTCATCAAGCTTTGGGAAAGCTGCAGTTGGGACACCTGTGTTAAACTACATATTTTTATTTATTAAGTGAGGAATTTTCATTCTTCAGAACTTCAGTTTCTCCTGTTAGTGACACAGGGATGGTAACCCCTGGTTTCTATTTTGTGGGATAAAATGGTATATGTCATGTTGATGTGCACTGAGTTTTTAGGATTAAAGAAATCCTAGGGAGAATTCTTATTTCTCTAGTGATCCAGGAATCTCAATGGCCCAGAAAATCAAATGGGGGCGGAGAGCTAGGATCATACAAGGGTAGAACAAGAGAGGCCTGAAAAACCATTTCATTCAACACTAGAATTTTACAACTGAGAAAACAGAACCTAGGTTAACTAATTTAACCCATGGTTATATTGTTGGGGACGGAGTAAGAACCAGAGCCTTGTATGTTGTTTGTATGTTGTGCCCTACTTGATACCACTAGGCACTATGGTTTCTAGACCCTGACCAAGTTTAAGGAACATCTGAGTGGATGAAACTTGTCAACAAGGCTGCCTTTATTTCCTACTTTGCTATCTTGTTCAGAATCTCTTAAGTTCTGACTGAAAGATATTTTAGTTCCATTCTGCCTTCAAGGAAGAGTCCAATAGAACCTTTATCACCAACAGGTAGAAACTCCATGGAAACAGTCTTTATTAAATATCTACTATAGCATGCAGAAGAATCACCTGGGATACTTGTTAAGACACAGGTTTCTGGAGCCCTCCCCCCAAATTTTTGATTCAGGAGGTCTGGGACTCAAGAATTTGAATTTCTAACATGCTGCCAGGTGGTAATGCTAATCTGAGGCCCATACTTTGAGAATAATGAATCTGGAAGTCTGATTCTCCTTGATCTTCCTTAGGGCTCCCTCTTTTACTTCCTTAATTTTTCTAAAAATCTGTTAATTAAAATCTGAGATTTCGGTGTGAGATAAATACAAGAGATTTATCTTTATTCTTGGAAGCGTACTACTCTATTAAATTAGAAAGCATCATCTCCTTTTATGTCTCTTATTCTTTTTCCAGTGGTGATTTTTTTCCTAGAAAAATGTCACTTGGTTCTTGTAATTATTGCTACATAGCACAGACTTTTTTAATCAGTAGATGTGTGTTAAAGAAGAAAATGATTGATTTTGCTGTTTATTTAAAATTTTTAAGTTTGTGAATAAGTAAATTTAATAAAATATATTGGCTTGTAAAGAATCAACTCCTTTAAGCATAGCATTTTTTTCTGTTTATCTGTGTCTTGGTAAAGTTTCATTGTTTTAAGATTAAAAAAAAAAAGAACCTGGCAGTATGTTAGAAATGCATAATATCAGGCCTCATCTCAAAAGTGCTGAATCAGAATCTACAGTCCTCAAGTGATTTAACACCAGGAATCAAGTTAAAATGAGAAATACTGTTTAGGATGTACTTGACCTTTCCCCCCGACTGATCTAAAACTCTATAATCTGACAGATTCCTGAAGCTCTCCAGCTTCTGTCTTCAGGCAGTGCCTCTTAGCTGATAATACTCTTGTCAGGTCTGGTTCCTCATTTCCGTGAAGCTTCCTCCATCTCTCACCATGGGTTCTGGGCCCTATCCAAGTGTGAGGAATATCTGAGTCTGTGCTTTTGGAGGAAGCTTGTCCATGAGGCCTACTTTGTTTTCCAAATTAAGTTATATTCCCAAAAAGTCACTCAAGATTTTTGCTGATCTCTAACAATCTAGAGATGTGGGATGGGGTGGGAGGTGAGAGGGAGGGGAACATACGTATACCTATGGCTGATTCATGTTGATGTATGGCAGAAACCAGCACAATATTATAAAGCAATTATCTCTAATTAAAAAGAAATTTAAAATTTTTTAAATGTTAAAAAACAGGTAAACCAATTTAAGGGACATTCTAAAAATTTTTTTGCTGAGGAGTTCAATAGTATTTGTTACAACTTTAAATTCATATAATACTTTGTGCAGTACTCTTAGGTATCTGCCCAAGAAAAATACTCGTACAGTGCACAGATAAGTATATATTAGATTGCTAGCCACAGCATTTATATATAACAGTAAAAATTAGAAACAGCATAAATGTATCAGTAAGGGAACTGATTAAGAAACTGTGCTACATCCATGTACAGCAGGGAAATATTTCTTTCATTTCACTGATCAGAAGGAGCTGTTAAGTTTGTTTGTTTGTTTGTTTTAAAGAAAAGCAAATACAATGGTTACAGGAAATCTTGTCACAAGCTACACTATGGATAAACTTTGAGGACATTGTGGTAATTTAAATAAATTAATCACCAAAAAACCACATGCCATATGATTTCGCTTACATGAAATATCTAGAATAGTCAAACTCATAGAAATAAAAAGTAGAATAATGGCTGCCAGAGGTTTCAGGGAGGAGGCAATGGGAGTTATTTAATGGGGATAGAGTTTGTTTTGCAAGGTGAAAATTTCTAGAGATTGTCTAGATTCACAACAATATGAATATACTTAACACCAATAAACTGTACACTTTTAAATAGTTAAGGTGATGAATTTTATGTTGCTTATTACCATTAAAATTTGTAAATTAAACATAAAATTGAAAAATGTTTAATCTTTAAATAAAAGACCATTTAGAGCAGACCTAAGTTGCTGCTAAGTCGCTTCAGTCTTGTCTGACTCTGTGTGACCCCATAGACGGCAGCTCACTAGGCTCCTCTGTCACTGGGATTCTCCAGGCAAGAACACTGGAGTGGGTTGCCATTGCCTTCTCCGAGACCTAAGTTATCAGAGACCAAAAAGTAAAGCATTTTAGTAGGAAGCTATCATTATTAACTCCGATGTATGCTGCTGAATGGGCACTAAAATATGTATGAATTATAAACTATGTCCAGTCTGTCAGCTACTGACATGGCCTATCATTTGCTTGTGATGAAATGGATTAAATGGAGGGAAACTAACAAGAATTTCATCTGTATACTCTTCCTGTGTATCCTGAAGCTTCAGAAATGTGAAAAGATCACTGCTTAGGATGAGCCTGGTTGGCATAATAAGCCTGCTTGTCCTGTAAGACTTTTCGTTCCTACTCATTCTGTCCTTCAAGTCACCTTTCTGGCTCATTTGCATCATGATCATGGTTAGCAATTTATCCCATGTTTACCACTCATCCGGGGACACTTTCAATTCCCCTGGCTTCTGATTTTCATAGCAGTCTCTTGGTTTATAAGCTTCTTATCAAATGTGAATTGTTTATCTTATTTCACTTGTATTATTGCCTTCAGTGATGGCAACAGCATTTTATTAGATTGCCTCTTGTCCTCATAATATATTCAAAATGTACTTAACTGTTTAACTTCTCTTCTTTAACCAAGATTCTTAAAATTTAGGGCTCAGCCTGGACATTTTGCAGAACCTAAGAGTAGTTTTACATGTTATGAGAAACTTCGCTAGTGTCTATTAAACTATTGAAATGGAGCCTGAAAGTATAGTCTTCTAAGGGTACTTTAAAATTGCACAATATAGGTTAGGGGTTGGCTTTCTCACAGTAGCCCCATAAATCTGCAGTTGTCTCAAACTTAGGAGGCTCTGTTTTTGCAGATTATTCTTTCTACTTTTTTTTTTTTTAATTCTTTCTACTTTTTATCTGGCCAATTTCATGATCATCAGATTAAAGAATTCTCTGGGGTTTTTATTCTCATTATGTTCCAAAATATGAAATTTTGGAACCTTTACCAATTTGGTAAAGGTATTGGTCTCTTTCAATGCAAAAGAATGCTCAAACTACTGCACAATTGCACTCATCTCACATGCTAGTAAAGTAATGCTCAAAATTCTCCAAGCCAGGCTTCAGCAATACGTGAACCGTGAACTCCCTGATGTTTAAGCTGGTTTCAGAAAAGGCAGAGGAACCAGAGATCAAATTGCCAACATCCACTGGATCATGGAAAAAGCAAGAGAGTTCCAGAAAAACATCTATTTCTGCTTTATTGACTATGCCAAAGCCTTTGACTGTGTGGATCACAATAAACTGTGGAAAATTCTGAAAGAGATGGGAATACCAGACCACCTGACCTACCTCTTGAGAAATCTGTATGCAGGTCAGGAAGCAACAGTTAGAACTGGACATGGAACAACAGACCGGTTCCAAATAGGAAAAGGAGTATATCAAGGCTGTATATTGTCACCCTGCTTATTTAGCTTATATGCAGAGTACATCATGAGAAACGCTGGGCTGGAAGAAACACAAGCTGGAATCAAGATTGCCAGGAGAAATCTCAATAACCTCAGATTTGCAGATGATACCACCCTTATGGCAGAAAGTGAGGAGGAACTAAAAAGCCTCTTGATGAAAGTGAAAGAGGAGAGTGAAAAAGTTGGCTTAAAGCTCAACATTCAGAAAACGAAGATCATGGCATCCGGTCCCATCACTTCATGGGAAATAGATGGGGAAACAGTGGAAAGACTGTCAGATTTTATTTATTTGGGCTCCAAAATCAGTGCAGATGGTAACTGCAGCCATGAAATTAAAAGACGCTTACTCCTTGGAAGAAAAGTTATGACCAACCTAGATAGCATATTGAAAAGCAGAGACATTACTTTGCCAACAAAAGTCCGTCTAGTCAAGGCTATGGTTTTTCCTGTGGTCATGTATGGATGTGAGAGTTGGACTGTGAAGAAGGCTGAGCGCCGAAGAATTGATGCTTTTGAACTGTGGTGTTGGAGAAGACTCTTGAGAGTCCCTTGGACTGCAAGGAGATCCAGCCAGTCCATTCTGAAGGAGATCAACCTTTTGATTCCTTTGCAAGGAATGATGCTAAAGCTGAAGCTCCAGTACTTTGGACACCTCATGCGAAGAGTTGGCTCATTGGAAAAGACCCTGATGCTGGGAGAGATTGGGGGCAGGAGGAGAAGGGGACAACTGAGGATGAGATGGCTGGATGGCATCACGGACTCGATGGACGTGAGTCTGAGTGAACTCCGGGAGTTGGTGATGGACAGGGAGGCCTGGCGTGCTGCGATTCATGGGGTTGCAAAGAGTCGGACACGACTGAGCGACTGAACTGAACTAAACTGAACTGACTCGGTCTCTTTTGAGAGGTAACTAGATTCAGTGACTAGGAGCTATTTCGAGGAGTACATTAAATCAGACAGACAAAAAAATAAATCTATGAATGAATATTTCCTAAGCTTCCATAGAACATATAACTGATATAGAACAGTGCTTACCAACTTTTTTCATGTCATGGCAAGCTAGTAAATAAGGATGCTGGTGTAGGGGGTTAACTACCCTCAGCTTGCCCTAAGACTCGGGGACTAGGGGGCACATGTGCAGTGGACTCCCACATCAGTATATCAATACATTGTCCGTTCCAACCTTCAGTATACTGCCTGGGAAGTTTTGGTTGAACTAGCTAGAGAAAAGAATGACCCTGAATTAGCACTTTCAGAAAAGGAAAAGACGTATCATTTAATTTTTTGTTACAATAAGGATTACCAACAATAAAAACAACAGTATTTATGTACAACCAAATGTGAACTTTGACCCTCCCCCATGAATGCTGGTTTTGCTGGACTTAATGAAGATTCAGTAACACAGTTTTATCTTACATTTTCAGGTGTTTTTAGTCACCCTTAAAAAAAAATCTTTCAAGTTGTTGTTAGGCTGTCTTGTTCAATTCTTACAGATGCTGTTGAAAAATCCATGTGCCAAGGATGCTGAACTGTTGCCAGGGCCTGTCAAGCTTCATACTTACCCTGTTTTTCTTTCAGTCGATACTCTGGACCCTGAAAAGCTGTTACAATGCCCCTATGATAAAAACCACCAGATCAGGGCCTGCAGGTTTCCTTATCATCTAATCAAGTGCAGAAAGGTACGATATTATTTTCTCAATTTGCCCGGTGATGGCCTCCTGAGTAGTTCTTTTAAAAAGCCAAATTTTATAAATATCAAATAATTTTAGCATATATGTTTTAATTAAATGCCAGAATTGCTTTGGGTTAAACGCCAACATTTATAGAAAAGAATTTATTTCTTGGGTATGTAAGTTTTTTCTCATTTTGGTTTTTCCCCCAACTAGTGACACAGCACCCTTAAACAGTTTCTCTCCAATCTTCTCACCCTCTGTGAAACAGAGGAATCACTAACTTTTACTAGAAGTCATTTCTTTTACAAGAAATCATTCTTGCCTTGTAAATTTGATGTACTTATTGTCCTGATAAGGATTGAGTACTGTGATACTTATTTCTGATTTTATTTGTTTGTTTAGAAATGTTAAAGAAGTTGAACAGCTAGAGGTTAACCTAAGAAAAGATTATTCATAAAAATAACTATTTCTCTTAGTTTCAACAGTAAGCATCTTTGAGGGGAGGGGAAAAAAAAAGACAGCTCAAAGAGTTTTTTCCCTCTGGTCACCTTTCGTAGATTTAGTCGATGTAAGCTAATTTAATGCTGATATATTAATTGAGACAGTTTGAAAGGGTGGTTAGAATAGAAATGTCAGATACAGAGGCCAGAGTTCTGCCAGGATTTATGCTTGGAAAACAATTTAGGTATTTAATCCAAACCTGCATACAGTTCACATATGCATTAACATTCTTCAAGGGATGTTTCTCTCGCAGTCCTGGAGACATGATTATAATGCCATTGTTGATTATTTCTCAGCTCCTTTCAGTCTCTAGAGCAAGAATTCCTTAAGGTTGAACCTAGACATGACAGACAAGCAGATACCACCACAACTTCCTCCTCTAGGCTCTCAGACATGTCCCAAGGAGAAAGGTTGGGAAAGGGAGCCAAGTGGTAAAAAGACATCGTCATAACTCCCCTCTCCTAATGCTCTTAATCTTCAGCCACAAAACCTTTGCATTAGAATGCCCACTATCCCTTTAAAAAATCAGGGAGATAGCTGCCCTCACAATTTTCTCCATCTTCTATTTTTTTGCACCCTTCTCCCCATTTTACATTATTTTTACTTTTTTGAGTATCATTTGTGATATATCTTTTGCTTCTCCTAATTTCTTAGTTGCTGGTAAACTTAACATAGGATTTGGGTTATATTAAACACTTTGTTTTGTTTTCTTGTTTCATATTAAAATAAGGAACTTGGTCAACAGAGTTCTCTGTTATCTGGACTTTTCCTTAGTGAAATAGCTGAAATAAAGGACAAATTGTTCAGAGCCTCATTTCAGGCCTCGTTACTTTAAAAAGTGTTCCTGTGTTAATCTGAAAAATCGTTGGCTTTGCCTCTTCTGCAGCTCCCTTCCCACAGCTATTTTCCTGCACTCTTGTACTGCAGTAGCAGGGGTGCTACTGCAATGCAGACAAAGTGTGTTTTAGTGTTGCTGTTCATCCTGAATATCAGCTTTCAAAGACATCCAGAGAGCTGTGCCATTACAGGCTGTGCCACCCGACTCGCATGACCCTGAGAAGTAAACAGGGAGAAGATATGATTCAAATACCCAATCCTAAATTCAACTGTTTACTTCCTTATAAACCACTTTAACCCCAGTATCTGTGTTGTCAGTCTTTATAATCATAACAAAGAGGTAATGTCTCTGTGATCTGTATAGGTGATAAATAACTCTCTCAATGTTCTGCTGAGTGTACCTATCACAGTTCCACCACAAGTTTATTGACAAACCCCTTTAATTTTTTTCACAGAATCATCCTGATGTCGCAAACAAACTGGCGACTTGTCCCTTCAATGCTCGCCATCAGGTTCCTCGGGCTGAAATCAGTCATCATATCTCAAGCTGTGATGACAAAAGCTGTATTGAGCAGGATGTTGGTAAGACTGACTAGCTGAGATGTTTCAGTACTGGAGGTTAGCGCCTTCAGATTTATATGATGCTACATTATCACCTTGATTTTTGGCTTTCATCATTTCAGAAAAACAATACTTTTCTGCCTTTGAGATTTTTAATCTTAGCAGCAAAAGATTGTCAGGTTATGTGTGCCAGACTTTGAACAATCTGATTCATTTTACTAATAATTCATTTAAAAATAAAAATTCTTTTATTACCATAAATACGGCAAACATCTTTGTTTCTGCTTCTCTTTCTTGTCTTCTGTTGGAAAGGAGATAAGACCTGTTTAGTTTTCATCCTATCCATTTTTCAGAAA
Organism: Ovis aries; assembly: GCF_016772045.2. NCBI lineage: Eukaryota > Metazoa > Chordata > Mammalia > Artiodactyla > Bovidae > Ovis > Ovis aries. Next base: position 132,108,633 of record NC_056056.1, read on the forward strand.
CAAAGACCCTGCAACCTTTTAAGCCACTGACTCCTTTAAACATAATAACTTGGCAGTGTCCCCTTCTTAAGTCAGAATCTCTGTTGTCTTGCAGTCAACCAAACCAGGAGCCTTGGACAAGAGACTCTGGCTGAGAGCACATGGCGGTGCCCTCCTTGCGATGAAGACTGGGACAAAGGTGAAGGGCCTCTACGTCTCTTTCTCCACAGTGTCAAAATCTGAAGTCATTTGCTTTAAACTGAAGGAAGGTTTCCCTTTTTTATGAACATACCATGTTGTTCAGAATGCCGTATTATTCTTATTGAGCCCCAGTACAAACACATTTGTATCTCTGTGCAGACACGTGGAACAGCCTTTCCCACTTGATTGAAAAAGAAACACTACTTTACATATGTTTTTTTCATAAATTGTGTTATACCATCTGTGTTTGGTTGTTGCTAGGCACGTTTATTATTATTTATGTCGCTTGTGTTTATATCCTTCAGTTAAATTCTTGCTGTTGTGTCTCTTAGGGTACTTGACCAGTTTTTACTTGCTTCTCTGAACTTGTTTATTATTTCTCATCTCACAAATTCCACTAGTATGAATTGGTGTTTTACCTAGTAGCACCACAAACTGTGTTTTGTTTCCTTTGGCAGATTTGTGGGAACAGACCAGCACCCCATTTGTCTGGGGCACAGCCAACTACTGTGGCAACAATAGGTAAATGAAAAGATCTCATTCCCACCACATCCTCCCAGAATCAAAGTGCTCTGTTACCAACTGAAGGCTCCAGAGCATGTATTGACCTCTTTCCTCAATAATGTTACTTGGTGGTAATTTGTCTAGATATAGTTTTGGTGGGTTTTTTCTATTTATTCCTTGAGTCATAAAAAGGTCACATGCTTTGCATTAATTCCTGTGGGAACACAAAAATACTAGCTTGTAGTCTAGCACAGGAGACAGTGGCGCCAGCCATTCTTATGTCTTAGCTAGAGTTTTTGCTAAGTTCATGTTATTTTAATGCTTTGAAAAACTTATGTAGCTGTACTATATGTGTTATTTTTGCTCTGGATAACTAGTGTCTAAGGAAAAAGTAATCTTAAAAGTTCCTGATTTGAGATTGGACAATCCATAATACCAATTAGATAGGGAAAAAACTCATCTCTGCTTCCCCACTGATTTTGTATCTAATTAAAATCTCTAAGATTTTTTGTTACCACTTGATCTTCAAACCTTCTAAGATCATGTTCCGAATTCCCTGGCAGGCCAGTAGTTAGAACATCACACTTTCACTGCCAAAGGTGCAGGTTCCATCCCTGGCTGGGGAACTAAGATCCCATAAGCCATACAGTGTGGCCAACAAGAAAAAAAAGATCGTATTTCAAACCTAAATGAGAGCATTTCCAAATTAGAAAATGAAAGTATTAGATAGTAGACTTTATTTTTTCCTCAAATAGAATACTTAACCAATTTTTATTTTTTAGCTCCTACAGTCAGTTGTTACAAGTGTACAGTTATTTGTAGTTTATGTATGCACTGAGATAGAAAAACTTAAAGATGAATTCCATTGGTACAATTTTAATTTTATCTCAATTCTGTGAGATTTGTTGCCTTTAGTTTGGTTGCCTTGGCATTTTTTATCTCTTATGTATATTGAGTGAGTTGATGAGCCTGTCATACAATTGAACAGTAGATGGCATTGCTGTTTATCTCAATTTCTAGAAAATGAAAATGGTTAAACCCATCTTAATGCCTGTACAGAACAGTGAGCTTTCCAGAGAAGTGGTAATCATTCTAATTGCAAGAATGTTTTGATGGAAATGTGTTTACATTTCAGAATGTAGGTGGTTGTTTTTCCCCAAATTACAAAAAACACATTTTGATTGTCTTATGTGTGCCTCCCTAAAGAATGCAAATATGCCAGCATAGTCAAATTCATCTCTCTTTTTGCAGCCCTGCAAGCAACATAGTTATGGAACATAAGAGTAACCTGGCTTCAGGCATGCGTGTTCCCAAGTCTCTGCCATATGTTCTCCCATGGAAAAACAGTAAGTGAAATAATGGCAAAATGCTTTTGCTGTGTGTTATGGTAAATAATACAGTTGGTCTTAATTATCTCAGGACATGTTCAGTCTGAATACCAAATACCTTGCACCCATATGACCCTGAGAGTGAGTTCCTCCTCAAATTTTGCATCTTAAGCACGTCACTCACTTCACCCTGTTGCTAACCCTGGTTAGTAACAAGCAGGTATAAGATCACAGAAGCCTAAAGAATATTTTCAAGACAGGGTGATGGAGAAAGAAAGGGCAACCCACTCCAGTATTCTTGCCTGGGAAATCCCATGAACAGAGGAGCCTGGGGTCACAAAGAGTCAGACACATCTTAGCAACTGAGCACGCATGCATACTAGTTGAGCTTCCCAATAGAAAGCTCTATGCTGTGTGCTCTCATCAGTATTCTCATCTGCTCTTCAAAACTATAAACAAGGACCGTTTTCGTAATTAAAATTTTTTAATTATAAAATACATATTAATCGCACAAAAAATTGTTTGCTTTGCTGGTAGTTGGCAGATCTGGACCCTGAATGAGTCTCTTAACTGCCAAGACCAGAATTATCCCCTCGTTTCCTTTTCCTGTCTTTTTAGTTCTCTTTGTTTCCTGCCCACTCCCACCTTTCTCATGCCATTTCTCTACCCCCATCTCAAGCCTTTGGTTTCAGCTATGAATAAATGCCTACTTCAATTGTGAATTACTGATGGCTTAAAAAATTACATTTTTGCAAATAAAACTCAAACCAAGAAAGGAGAAAAAAAAGGTGACCACTGACGTCAGATTCCATGGATAAGTTTGGGACCAATAAAAAGACTATCTATTTTAGCTAGGAGGAAATCATCCCTGATTTTTAAAGCATAATATCAATAGGGAATTGGGATTAGAAATTGGATTGCAGGGTCCTGAAAGGTAATGGGTAGAGACAAAATGAAAGTAATGTTATAAGAACCAGCCTAAGAATGGTATTCAGATGTCTTCCCAAGGCTTCAGAGACAATGCCGAGTAAACAGGTCTGAAATTCATGTCATACCACCCTAGTAAAGAAATTCCCATATATTGGTACACCCAACATATTGTCATTTTTATTTAATATAAACTTCCTTTTCCTGATGTTGTCCCCAAATTCAGATTTCCTTGATCTCAGTCTTTGTTGTTGTTTGAGCTAATTTTTAGGTGGCTACAGGATCCCCTTTAAACATTTCCCTTTGGATAGTTGCATTTCCCCCAAAATGAGATTACCTAGTCATATGCCATAAGGCTTGATAGGTGGAAGACTATTTTCTTTTTCCATGGTGAATAGAATCCAGTCACTAATTTTAAATTCTGCTTTATTATATAATTCCATATACCCCAGGAATAAATCATTTGTGTTTAGTAAGACTAGGGCGGTGGAGTGAATTTCAATTGACATGGTGTATTTATTTTGAAATATTTCTACTCCATAGATGGAAATGCACAGTAACTGAATATTTCATCAAGTAAGTGTTTCAGTTTTATTTCACAATTTTTTCAGATGGTAGCAAGATTTAACTGGACATAAAGCAATTTGGGTCCAATTTTCTTTCAGATTATGGTACCAAATTAAAGCTCTGTGTGTGCCTTTCGTTTTTTAAGTATATAGCCTCTGTTATGGCTTTACATGCTAATGAATAAACATTTACTAGTTAAATTAGAATTCTGTTACGTGCCAAGTTGCTCTCCCTAATGTTAGTGCACATTGCCTTTTCCTTTTTTTTTTTAATCAAAGTTGCATTCTAGATCTATCATGCCTTTTTAATGGACTGAGATTAATCAGACAGCTGTGCTTCACTGCTTTGCAATTCTTTCCCTGTGCAGTACAATTTAATACTCATCAAAAAATTCATACTTTTTAACTAGCATTTTAAAGTTTTTGGTCTCCAAAAGTCTGTAGATCTTATTGCACTGTAGATCTTATCTGAATATTTGATTTAGCAGAACCTCACAAAACCTATATAGAGAGACCAAAATCTTTCAGTTTTCACAGATGAAGCCCTTCTTTGAGATCACCCTATATACCCACAGCAGAGCCAGGTCTGATGCTTCAAATGGCTGCCTTGGCTGAGGTTGACCAGCCACATGGCTTCTGGCAAAATATTGTTGGGCCGGGAATAGGATGATAATCCCCACTGTCTTGAGATGATAGGCCTTCAGTGAATATTTATTGAATGAATGAGTAATTGGCTTGTTGCCTTGTAGTCCATTCACTTTTTCTGAACAGTGAAGCAGATGGATCATCTGCGAGCTAGGGTTTGTTTTGTACCAAAACTGATGTTTCTTCTGGTGAGAAACAAAAGATATTCTAAAAGCAAACACCCCTTAGCTGAGAACAATAATATTTATCAGTTGCTTCTAGGGACGGGCCATTTTTCTTGGTAGGTTCTGACATCAAATTATTAAATATATCTGGAAGCCAGAACATTGGATTTGGTCCCAGAAGGGAAAGAGACACAACTGCACTGGAGTGTGTCAGAAAAGCACACACAGACCTGGGTAAATGGAGGACTTTGAATCCCTCTCTGGCACACTGCTTAAAATGTTTGGTGTTCATCCAGTATGGATAGCTACCTATCCAATGGCTACTCTGCGGTGAAAGCCTAGGAGAAATTTCTGTCACTTAAGACTAAACACTTTTCTGCTTTGGAAAATTAATAAAGTCATTCACACTGATAATTTTTTTGTACATGTTACCACAGAGGAATAAGGGGGGAAATTTAGGTAAGAATCCTTAAATAGCCACAGATCTTCTTATCCTCTTAGTTAAAAATAAAGCATCATTTTTTGAACTCCTGTTGTTGCAGAATTCTCTTCTTTGGGTACACACACACACACACACAGAGACAGACACACAGACACAGAGACACACACACACACAGACACACACACAAAGACACACGCACGCGCACGTACACACACACACACACAAGGCATGACTTACTCCCTTAAGGAACTTAAAGAGTAAGCAGAAAATTTTTTTTATTGCACATACATGAAAACGGTTTGTTCACCTTGCACTTAAATGCTTTATCCCATTTATGTTTTTATCAATATTTTACCAGATAAGTGCCTCAGAAGCAGGTAATACCATGTTCATTTTTGTTCCCCTAATATGCATTGTGGGCTTCCCTGATAGCTCAGCTGGTCCTGGGTTGGGAAGATCCCCTGGAGAAGGGGGCAGCTACCCACTCCAATATTCTGGCCTGGAGAATTCCATGGACTATGTAGTCTGTGGGTTCGCAAAGAGTCGGGCAGAACTGAGTGACTTTACTTTCAATGTGCATTGTAACAGCTCAAAATATATTATTAAATTAATGAGTAGATAGAGTATATGAAAAGAGAAAAAAATAAGTTAATTGGAATTAGTCCAGAATTGTCTGAAGAAGTCAGTTGCCTGGATGGTCAATTCTGATTTTCTCTTCACCCATGATAACTATTGATACAAGGACTGTATATTGATCTCTGTATAGAATGTTTTTAAATCAATGAGTAAGTTTCTTTGTGATTAGTGATACTAAAGAGCTAAGGGTCAGAAGGTACTTGGTGTTCTGCCCTTGACAACAACAGATTCTTCCAGCAGACCAAGAGACCTTAATTGGGCTATAGTTTTGTGGCCTATTGTCAGATGTGGTTGGTGCTTTTGTCACTGAAAGGAACTAAGAACTCTAATTTTTTTCTTGTTTCCTCACAGATGCCAGACCCTGGAAGACTCTTCTTCCTGCTACAGTGGGTTCTTCATTTTTTTTTCTCCTAATCTAATTATAGAAAGATAAACTGTCTGTGACTTTCAAACTGACAAGTACCTTTTTTTTCCTCTCCCCACTTCGAGTCCTTACTCATTTGATGCAAGAAAAAACCCTCATGCTGAGAAGAAATGTTTCAAGTAAACCATCATTGTAGATAGCTTGATAATTTGATTAAGTGCCTGTAACCACAAGATCAGAATTCATATCCCATTCCTCATTAATGAAACAGATCATCTAAAGTTACCTTAAAGGATCCAAGCAGGCAAGAAATTTGGATTGGAAAAAGTAACTGTGTTTGTTCTCTGACTCACAGGAACCAAATTCCTTCTAGCATTTATAGGAATGGACCTTTTCTGATTAGTGCATCTGTTTACTGAGTCTTTGATGTTGATAGCATTTATATATAGAAATATACCCCATTCTTATTTAGAATCCTTAGGACATCTTGTTCCCTAAACTTTTCTAACTTAGGATAGGTTTCTTTTCTCTTTCCCACATTCCAGCTAGAAATTGTATTAGCTGTCACGGTAGGTGTGGATTATGTAGGAGTGAAGATTAGAATGAAGAGGAGGAACCAGTGTACATGTGGAGAAGAGAGAGGCTTTCCACCTGTGTGTGAAATTTGATTAAGCTCAAAGTTGAAATGTGTGAAGGCCTGGGACGTGTGTAAAAAGTTAGATTTCTGAAATAACCCAAGGCTCTGGCTATCCTAGCATCTTGTTGGCTCTCAAAAGGAGACTTTGTAATCTCCCAGACTAGTTCTTTATTTGGTTGCTTGTTTGCAGATTTGGTGTGGTTTGAGTTTAAAACTGTCTGGCATGGGAAGGGATTTGCGATCTGGAATAGATAGGGACTCAGAGGAAGCATACTGACAAGTAATTCCAAAAGTGATCTCTTGAGCATTGTTTGTAGGGGAAGTAGGCTCGTATGGAATGCTTCTTCCACAAGTTTTATGCAAAACAGGATTCTGTCCGGATGAAGCAAAGCTATCTTGTTTAGTTCCAACTTCTATAGACAGATTCAAGATAAGCCCTAATACAATAGTATTTCTGCTTCTGCTTCTACTGGTATAAATAAGTGAATAAGTAAACTATTTCTTCTGGAGAGGGTGGTATGGTATTAAGGAGGAGGGAAAAACACCCATTATGCCCCTAATTCTGGTCACTTAATGTTTGTCAGTCAGCAGCTCACAACAGTTCAACTTTATTTAAAAATAGTTTTAACTGGAAAATACAAAACCCTTTTGATTTCATTTATTTGGGTGATGACAACCCAAACTGTCTATACTACACTTGAAACCCAGAACTCCTACCAAGTTTAGGAAAAACAAGTATGAGTCTATTGCAAAGAATTAGCTACTTGAGTATAACTCAAAGAAGGGATTAAATAGAAAAGAGTTACTTTGTGCTTTTTAAATATCTAGAGAGGCAAATTAGGCTAGCATCTGTCATTCATGAAAAACCTTATGTTGTTATTTTAGAAGGACACCTCTTTGCTCACCAGTTTTAGAACTTAACCAGCAATACATCTGATCTGTCAAAGTGTGAATAACACTCACTATAGGTGAATGCCTGCCTATGTTAATTTTGTTAGCTCACAAAATAGACCACCCCATTGTCTCTTTAGTAAACTAATGATTAAAGCAGCCAGTTTGCTTAGGATTTGGGGGGGGGGGGGCCTAGGATACACTAATTTGGATTTAGTTTGCTGGAGATTTAGGACATTCCCAAAAACTAGAGTAAAGAAGTGCCTTGAATTCTACTACTACTGTCAGAAGTTGGGAGGTGAAGCTTACTTATTTTTGAGACCTTTTTCAGAGGCTACCTTCTGTTTGGAATATAAACAGTGGAAAGTAAACAGTTGAATATGCTACCCTAATTTCAGTGAAGGTCAAGTGTTACGGGTAAAGGTTAAATGTAGACATGTTTCAGAAGCTTATCTTAGCCTTTGAGTTCTGCATTTTGATCTTATCCAGGAAGAAGAACATTTGCTTTCGGGAAGGTTGCCTTTCTCTGTGGGTATTCTAGAAGTGCTACTGTGATTTGCGAATGTTCTTACCAGGAATAAACAAATGTAGGTAGTAAATGATGCTTAGCTCTCCCGATAGCTGTACTTGAGGTAAACAAGGAGTGTATTCGGATTCAATTTCAAATAGCGCACTGCAGTACCCTTCATTGGTGAGACAGAACAGTAGCTGCTTACACCTCTCCTGGCATTCCGAGAGTCCTTTATTGTACTTTTCACTATTCATATTACACTCCAAGGTAGACAGAAACTAAAGGGATGATATTATACTTATTACCATTTTTAAAGAGGCAGGTTATAAAAATCAAGGTGATTTGTATACTATGTTTTAAATGATTGAAGCAGGACTGTCCTTGGGGAGAATATACCTTTTAGAAAATACATTTTCTTATGCCAGTTCAATGGGTAGAATAAGGAAAATGACTTAAATTCCATGAGAAAATTACTATAGTGACTGCTCATTCTTTTGACCACTGTCTTCCTGGTACTGTTCAGGTTCAGAACATACTCACATCCTACTTTATAGGTGTGGCCTCTTCATAAGCCACTGAAAACACATTAATCTGTTACCTTGTACCAGCAGTCTCAGCTGACTTTTATTCCAGCCATACCAAGGTCTAAAAAACACAGACCTGTGTATGGGGAATGGGGGTGAGTATTTATTTGCCCTTGACACAGCAGTTCCACTGCCTGGTCCAATTTACTTAACTCTGATCAACTTGGTAACTGCTATAACAAATATAAAATCTCAGGTTGTTTACAGCCAGGAAGACCAGCGTCCTAGGCTGGACAGTAACCCTGGAGAAAAGCCATATGGTCAGCAGATTTGCATTCGTGTTTACCTTATTTAAAGGTGGTTTTTTGTGAAACAAATAATGTGAGCACTGTTGATGAACATCAAAAATATTCAATTGTTTTACTTTCATCTACTTACATATACACATATATATGGAAGAAATAAATCTATGTTGTATTAAAAACTATTTCATATGAACCCAACCACGCCTCTTAATTTTTATTAAAATACTTGTCATTGAAAAAGTATACTTTCCCAGCTCATCTGTTTCTGTCCTGTTTCCTCAGGCTTGAATTTCAGGATTTCATCGGACAGGGTTAGGGGCTTAAATTATTTAGCTCCTTGTGTTGGTTTTCTCTAGAGTAGAACTTTATAGCAGAGGTGCAAACTGAAAGAAAAGTCTTGGTCTTTAGACGTTTCACTGAGATATCCTTTTGTCGAATTGGAAATTTCAACAGAAGAGTCGGTGTTTTAGCTTTATAAAGCCTTGAAAAACAAACATTGATACGATTCTACTAGGTGTGTATGTTTGATATCCACCTGTCATACCTCATATACTCAGAGCTGGAGGGGAGTTCAGAGAGCACTGATCCAAAGCTTCATCTGGCCTGTAAAGAAATAGGCCCTGTACCAATGTGTAACAGGACATATTTTTTTAGGAAAAAGAAGGATAAACACAAAATCCAAGATAGTTTTTATCTCCAGGGGAGAAGTCAGAAGGATAAGATTAGGAAAAAACACAGTAGTAGTCAGTTTAATTGGGTTTTGGGTTTCCCAGTGTGGACTATGCTTTATACATGTGTATTAAACAATGTAATTTTAAAACATCTAAGAATAATTGCTAAAATCATTGCAGAAGGCTTACTGTAAGCAAGCCACTGTTCTTAACATTTTGAGTATTTTTAACCAACGGTAGGGGAGATAAAGGCCCTGAAAGTTTTCTGTTTGCCTAGAATACCAAGTTTGTTAATAGTGTGCCATGACCATAACCTGGGACTTCTGATTCCTAAGGAGTTACTGCTTTGGGCTTCTATGGCCGTTATGTTTCTCTAAATGTTGATTCTGCACTCAGCCTCTCACTCTCCCAGGCCACGTGTTTCCTCCTCAACTTGTTTCCATGTCTACCAGCTTGGACTGCGTGGTTAGTCACTTCAGTGGGCTAAGTCAGCACCCTGAGTTCCCTTGACCCTGTTGTTTTTCTGCTGTCTCTGCTTCACCAGTTGTCAAATCAAGCGAAACGTACCATCTCTTACTCTATTCCCTCTGGGTTATCAAGCATAGTGATAGGAAATCACATAATATACCAACCGACTCCACTGCAGATGTCTGATTTTTTAGCTCAAGCACTCATTCCTATTTGGCTTTTTTCAGCTCTACCTGATAACTATTGTATTCTTTTTATTATTCTCAACTTTATAGTCCCTACTTCCCACCCTTACAGATGGCTTTGCCTCTTTTCTTTGTAGAGAAAATACTGGTCATCAGACTTAAACTTCCTCTTTTTCCCACCCCTAGATTTGAATGCTTGTGACATATCTCAGAGGCACACTTCATCTCTAAAACTAACCTCATCCCTGTAAGATAGCCCTGCTGTTGATGCATAACAAATTTTCCCATAGCACCGTGGATTAGAACACATGCATTGCAAGTTACTTCAGTCGTGTCCGACTCGGTGCAACCCTAAGGACTGCAGCCCACTAGGCTCCTCTATCCATGGGATTCTCCAGGCAAGAATACTGGAGTGGGTTGCTGTGTACTCCTCCAAGGGATCTTCCCTGGATTTAAACAAGTTTCTAAGGGTGAAGAATTCACAAGTGGCTTAGCTGGGTAATCCTGGCTTGGGATCTCTCATGGTTGCAGTCAAGATGTCAGGCAGGGCTACGGTTTTCTGAAGACTTGAAGTGAGGCTGGAGGATTTACTTCTGATGTGGCTCACTCACATATTTGGCAAGTCTGTACTGGTTGTTGGCAGAAGGACTCAGTTCCTCCACATAACGGGACTCTCCATAGCGTGTTTGAGTGCCCTCACATGTCAGGTGCCTTCCCCCAGAGTGAGTGAGTTAAGAGCAAGGAGGAAGCTATAAATTCTTTAATGACCTAACTTTAGAAGTCACACTCCATCATTTCCACAGCATGCTTTTGGTTAGGCTGGTGAGCCCTTTTCTTTGTAGGAGAAGTCGAAGGAGCATGAATACGAGGAGGCAAGAATTATTGGGGCTGTCGAAGGATGGCTCTCCCGCCTAACTTTTTCTGTCTTCCAATATCTTCCATAAGTTATTCCTTCTTTTCTCTCAATTCAATTTCTTTCTCTTTGTATGTTATATTTTTCAGTAATAAGTAAGTTGTCTTTAACTCTTTAAGCTACAAAATGGTACCATTACATTCATTAAAAAAAAAAAAAAAACACATAGCCTCTCCACCATATTAATCAGGTTCAGTTGCAGAAAACATCCGTTTGAGCCAGTCTAAGCAGGAAAGGATTTGTCATAGGGCATTAAATGGATCACAGAATTGTTGAGGAGACTGAAGAAATTAACTCTCAACTGGACTTCCAGAAATAATAGCCAAAGACTGCTCCAGAAGGTGCTGCTTCTACTACAATAAAGAAGCTGCCTGTTCAAGAAGCACACTACCTCTGCCACTATCAGCATCCCCAAATGGATGCCCTGCACCCTCTCTTAATCCTTGCTGACTTTAGAAACATATGATAATACATCTGATTGGCAGATCTGAAATAGTATCTGACCCCTAGCTACAAGGGATTGTGGGAAATGTAGTCCAGATTTCCAGTACCGTACACTAGACGAGTAGCATGTTGAGCAAATCAACATGTAGAAGCCTCCCCACTGCCTCTCTAATGTTGGCTTGCTTCTTCCCTTCGGTGCTAGATTTATTGAAAAAGTCTATACTTGGTCTGAAGTTCCCACTTACTCAGTCTATTGCACTCTGCCCACTCTGTTCTGTCTCCACTCAACCTACTAATTTGCAGGACCAGTGGTCTATTTTAGTCCTACTCCTTTGAACATTCAAGGAGAAGCAAGTTGTTGCTTGTGACGCTTGTGGTAAGAGCCATATCAATGTTATGCACAAAAGAATTACTTAAGGCCTCTTTCTTTGGAACAGGCCTTGGACTTGGAGACACTTAGAGCCTTGAGCTTCAGCTACTATCTGGACTTGCTGTTCCTCATATGTAACCTAAGTTAATGATGTTACTGTTTGTCTAGTCTTTTCATAATTCTTCATTCAGTTAATCACCAAATTCTGGAACTTTGGTACCAAAGAAGCCTTCTGAAGCCAACCAGTTCTTTGTATCTCTACTGTCACTGCCTTATTTCAGAGCATCATCCCCGCTTAGACTGTTACAGCAGCCTCCTACGTAGTCTTGGAGCCACTCAGTTCGTCCCATTTCAGTTTATCTTCCACCTGCCTTCAAGATATTTGGTAATCTGTTTCCAGTTTACCTAATAATAATAGCAAAGGCTTTTTGAGCACTTGGTCTGTGCCAAGCACTGTACAAAACACTTCATATGCATTATCACATTCAGTTCCCCTATGAAATAGATATTTTAGGTCCCCACTTGGTAGATAAGGAAAGTGAGACTATACAAAATTTGTGTATAGACTATACAAGATTTGGGGAGAAGGCAATGGCACCCCACTCCAGTGCTCTTGCCTGGAAAATCCCATGGACGGAGGAGCCTGGTGGGCTGCAGTCCATGGGGTCGCAACTGAGCGACTTCACTTTCACTTTCCACTTTCATGTATTGGAGAAGGAAATGGCAACCCACTCCAGTGTTCTTGCTTGGAGAATCCCAGGGACGGGGGATCCTGGTGGGCTGCTGTCTATGGGGTCGCACAGAGTCAGACACGACTGAAGCGACGCAGCAGCAGCATACAAGATTTGACCAGAATTACTTAGTTTCTACATGGAGGAACTGGAATTGCAGTCAGGTCTGCTCCCCTGCAAAGACAGTATTTCTTATTCCCACCACATTTCACAGTTGCTCCAGCCTCATCTCTCCTGACTCTGTTAATAGTCTAGCCATAGTGAACACCCCATCTGTCTAACACACTGTGCTCTTTAATGACCACACCTTGGTACATCTTGCTTCCTGAAATGTACTTGTTCCCTTGCCTTCCCAATGATTCTCCATTTAGCATATTCCACCTTCAAGTTCCAACTCAAATATTATTTATTTGGGTAACCTCTAGGCTCTCTGACCTAGGCTCCTGTCCTCTGTTGTTACTAATTTTGAGTTGCATTATGATTAACTTCTAAACTTCCATATCAGCCAGTTTAGGAAAAAAAAAAACACTCAGAATTCCCTGGTAGTCCAGTGGTTAAGACTGAGCTTCCACTGCAGGGGGCACATGTTCAATCCCTGGTAGGACTAAGGTCGAAGACCATGGTGCAGCCAAAAAAAACGCTCTCAACATCTCGGTATTTTAAGCAGAAATGTAAGACAGTTATGGAGTGCGTACCATAATCCTTTGAATAGCTGGAGAAGCAGGCTGTAACTGGGACCTCTAGGAATGACTCCCAGAACACTACCAAACTAACACCAACAGAACTACAGCCTTGATGGCCAGGGGAATACTGAGTGTGAGAACACGGCACCATAGTACCACCCAGGGATCCGGAAGCTGCTGACAAACAGGACAAATGACCCCACAACATATATAGTATCAGATTTTTTGCAGAGCTACTGACCAACATAAACATCCAAATGCATGGTCAGCAGAGGGAGGAAGAAGGAAACTGGATAATCAGAACCTGGAGCGTTGAGGGTTTGCTCTAGGGTGTGTTGGGGTTTTTGAATGTTTGCTTTTATAAAATAAGATTGAGGTAAGCCCTTTTTTGTTTTTTTAAAGGAAATAGTTATTTTCAAAGTTCACAGGAAAAGATACCATATGCCAAACCCTCCCCCTCAGAAAAAAAAAAAAAAGCCAAGACTTTTGTTGCTACTGTACTTGCCTGAGGGGGTTGGGGGAGTTGGGGGGCAGGCACAAACCTCTTGAGTAAAGTAGTTATGAAAGGAGTTAGAGAGAATGTTGAACTAGGAGTCCACACAGACTTATCTTGAATCTAAGACCAGCCCTTTGACCTTAAAACGTCCTTTAAACTGTGCTTCATTCCTCTCTTCTCTGACCTCCAAGATTCAATCCAACCCTAATTTTTGATTTGTTATTCAATTGAAAAAACATTTTGAAAATAAAGAGGAAGAAGATTATGCAACCATCTCTAGGGATTTCTTTATTTTTGATCATTCTGTAAAATTTCCCTGTTAACCTTAAAACATTCTTTGAGGCTATCCAGATGTGAGGAGAGAAGCAGTGGGGAAAAAGGAACCTAGAAAGTAGAAGGGATTTTGCCTTCACCATATTGAATCAAATACAGCCTTTTAAAACACAGCCTTTTAACACAGAGCAGCTTCGGAGTTCCCTAATTTCCCAGTTTGGAGTTTTAGTTAATCTGTCGCCAGGAGTTGAAGGGGGAAAGAAATTCTTCAAAGAGCCATCACTGATTCTAGAGCTAGAAGGGCTCATCACAACCTCAAAAGGCAGGCTTGTTATAAAGACTCCATTAAAAATCATCCTCCTGGCTATGGTAGCTAGGCCAAAGATTAAACAGAGCTTTCCTCAGGTCCCTGCTACTTCCTTTGGGCTATTTGAGGTGCTTGCTGTATTTTTTGGCCTTTTTTTTTTTTCTTTCCCTGCAAGACTTGTCCTTCATTCTCTTGCTTCTCTGATGTAAATGGCTTTTCAGAGCACAATTTCCAGACAAATCTTCAAGTGTTAGCCAAGGGTCAGGTTGCCAATACTGTTTTTTGTTGTTGTTATTTCCTTCAAAATAAGAGACACCCGGCAGCGACTGATGCTGTCTTCAGAGAATGCTGTGGCATTACAGGAGCCCTGTGCAGCCCTTCATTTCTCCCCTGCTAATATGCTTCCTTAGTTTGCTTCAAAGCTTGTTTACCAACTCTAGCTTAGTCCCCAGACTCTCCTCCCTTCACCCCGCCCCCTGCATTGTGCATTTCAAAAGGTAGAGAAAACTAACAGCCTCTTCTCAGCCCTCTCCAGTGAAGGCAGCAGAAACAGCAGGGTCAGTATGTCAAATTGTACAGCCTTCTCCAAACCTTTGCCCAGAGATATTTCAGGTTAGCAAAAGGAAAAGCCACTTAACGTATAGCCTCTTTTCCAAGGGCCTTTGACAGACGGGGAGGCTCAAGTTTGCCTCTTCCTTGTGTGCACGTATGTGTGCGCACACACACACACACATAGGTAAGAGTAAATAGACCGGGTTTAGTTCTTCACCACAGATGATAAACACCAGTATCACATCTATTGCTACACGCAGCCAAGATGGATGTACACATGAAGATTTGTTATAGTTACAGCCCTACCCTCAAGCCATTTATAGTCAAAGGCAGTGTTCCTCAAAGCATAATCCAAATATCACCTTCATCATAATTACTTGGGTGCCTATTTTAAAATGCAGATTGCTGGGCTTTGGTCCAGATTTCCTGAATCAGGGTATCTGGAAGCAGCACTCAAGAATCTATTTTTCACAACACACCTTGTATAATTCTTAGGTACAATAAAGTTTCTGAAACCACATATTACTTTGAATAAAGGTTTTTTAGGAATTTACAAGGAAGATAATTACACTATTTGAGTTTTAAGGACCCGGGTCCTTAAAATCTGCACATTCACCACAAAGAGTATGGCCTAGTAGCGATCAAGAACAAGAGTATAATAAAGTGCAGTACCCAGATCATAAGATCATTTAAAGGTATAAATGGAAAACGCATTAAAGTGTTTAAGAGTGTTAAGTCAGCACTCAATACATTTCAGCCATAACAAGTAAACTGAGGGCACCTAGTACGCAGATGACATGATGTACACGACACCCAGCACAGGGTTTTCCCCATCCACCGTCTTAACTCCTCTATTTCTTCCTTCTAAAATAGCAATTTCAAAGACACTTAAAGGACATCCTCCTCAGTCAAGGTCAGGCATCCAAAAAATAAAAAAGAAATGGCTGCTCTTTACTTAATCTGGGTAAATCACAATGCCAGCTGGGAAAAGAAAGTAGATTTCTAGATCTGCTGCCATTTGTTTGCCTAGCCCTATACCCTCCACAGATTGATATTATATGTCCTGATCAATTCTGAGCATATTTATTGATGTCCCATTTTACCAATAAAAGATTCATTTGAGAGTTGTCACTACTTATAAGGGGCTTCCCCCGTGTTTCAGTGGTAAAGAATGTGCCTGCAATGTAGGAGATCCAGGTTTGACCCCTGGATCAGGAAGATCCCCTGGAGGAGGAAATGGCAACCCACTCCAGTATTCTTGCCAGGAGAATCCCATGGACAGAGAAGCCGGGTGGGCTACAGTCCATGGGGTCGTGAAGAGTCGGACGCGACTGAGCACACACACACTGCTTACAAATGACCTTCACCTCTGAAGATGCAGCCTGGGGGCTCTAGGAGTTAACTCACCCAAGATTTCAGCATGGACGGGGTGATTGCTAGTGGGTTCTAGTGGCATTGTCTCTGCTAGGACATGGGAAGAGGAGAACAGCCAGTAAGTATGAATAGCACAGTGGAGGACTCCCCCACCTCCCCCCATAGCTCGATCAGGCAGGGGAGAGTCAAATAAGGGCAATCTAGGATTTCCTTCCGCCTCTGAGGCTAACAGGGACCCTGTGATCTAGAGCCAAGCATAATCCCATCTGCCTGCTGCTTTCTGTTTGTGGACATAGTTAACCTATATGAGGAGGGACATAAATTGCAACCTCCCTCCACCTCATGCAGCTGAGTGAGGGTGCAGGGCTCTGTATTCAGCCTCTGAGAGAATTTTTGATAAAGGACAGCACATGGGGGAAATTAGCCTCCCTAGAGAACCAGTCCTAGGGAGACTCCCAGGTCTCCCTAGACTCCAGTCCTGAAAAGGCAGACTTCCAAGAGAGAAAACTGTAACCTCAACAGGTTCTGAGAAGGAAGAATTTAACCTTGGAATAAAGGTGGCATAATTGTGCAGTTTTAGTTAACTCTCCATCTGAAGAGATGACACAGGGTTGTCAATCTCCTTCGTGTCCAGCAGGTGGCAATACAGTCTAAGGTTGCCTGAGACTGCAGTGGAAATTACTGGGCAGTAAGTTCCTTCCAGAGAAGGCAATAGCACCCCACTCCAGTACTCTCGCCTGGAAAATCCCATGGACGGAGGAGCCTGGTGGGCTGCAGTCCACGGGGTCGCCAGGAGTCGGACACGACTGAGCGACTTCATTTTCACTTTTCACTTTCATTCATTGGAGAAGGAAATGGCAACCCACTCCAGTGTTCTTGCCTGGAGAATCCCAGGGACGGGGGAGCCTGGTGGGCTGCCGCCTCTGGCGTCACACAGAGTCGGATACGACTGAAGTGACTTAGCAGCAGCAGCAGCAAGTACATTCCAGCGTCTTCTGAAGCCTATGGCAGAGTAAGCAGGATGCCTTTGCTGCTCTCCACTCCCCAGCCATCCTAACCCACATATTTCACTTCCTTTCCTTTCACAGAGACTTTAGCCTGAGACTGTGACCTGTCATCTCCTGGCTAGGAAGGGGTGATACAAAGGACTCTATAGTAGGGGAAAGATGGGAAGAGGAGGATCATGGAGACATTTGAAATCCAGGATCTGTGCTGTTTGCCACAGATTCTATGTTGACAGTGAGGTGTCATTCCTGCCCATCTGGAAATGCCAATATCCTTCTAAAATTCCCACACATACATGAATCTCAAAGTGACACAAACAAGAACTGGAAGACCAGGCAGGATTTAGCATAGATATCCAACCAACTCTCTATCATCTGTGGATGCCAGGCACCAAGTTAATGTATGGGTGGGCACCCTCCCTGCCATTGGGCACTAAGCCATGACATCCAGTTGGGTACAGTCAGCCTGCCAAGGCAAAGGGCATCCCATAACATTGTGCCCATCAGCTTCCCCTGCACAAACTGAATGGAGCCCAGAACTTATGAAAGCCCTCCTCCGCACTGTTAGTTCCTCGCTGAGAGCAACAGGAGAAAGGGAGGCAGGGAACAGGGGTAATGCCCTACTTTACCTAAAAACAGTAGCAGGGGCTCTTTACTCTTCCACTGGAAAAAGGAAGTCTGGAAATGGACCTTTCTGAATATGACCCAGAACTTGAAGTCAGAAGTTAAAAGGATAAAACAGTGTAAGATGGAAGTCAAGTAAAGGCAGTGCGATGTGATAGAAGGAGCTAATTTGGAACAAGGACCACCTGGATTCTATCCCTCATTAGCTGCATTTCCTTGAGCAAGTCGTTTCTTTTTTTCTGGGCTTCAGTTTCTTGTCTGTAAAATGAGGATGTTGGGCTAGATGATATTTAGACTATCTTCCTCTTCCAACATGTGCTATTCAATTTCAAGAAGTCATTGACTTTCCCTTGTTGAGGGTGAACAGTCTAGCATCAGAGACCCCCATGTGACCAGGCACAGTTTTGTCTAAGCTAAGGGAAGCAAGTACTAGAGGAGGGGGAAGTGAAAGTTCTGGGTTCCCAATGTCCCTCCAGATCCACTGTCTCCACTGCCACCACTAGGCCACAGGGATTTCCCACCATCACAGAGACTTGAAGATCAGAGGTCCAGACCTCCCAATCTCCTGTATACTGAGAAGGCTGGAGACTCTTGTCAACTTTGTGACTAAGAGAGTCTAAAACTTGTGTGTCAAAAAGAAAGTGGTGCTCATCTGGGTGACATCCATTGTATTACTATCTACGGAGTTTGGATCTAATGCAGATCTGTGTCTGACCCCTGCCCCACTGCCCCCAGAACTGCCCATCCTCACTCAAGTCCCCTCCTGCCCATCCACTGGGCTGACTGCTGGCTCTCTGGCTGCTGATGCAGGGTTCACCCGGTCCCTAGAAAAGGACCTGTGCCTGAATTTATTCTGTGAAGAGAGGTATCCCTCTTCTTTTACTTCCCCTCCAAACACTATCTCACTCCTTTTGCCCAAGTGAGTTTCCATAGGATATTAGAAATTCCTCATTTACCAAAGGAGATATACTTTCCAGTATACCCAGACTTAAGAAAATATTCCTTTGCAGAATGGAGAACAGGGAGTCCGGGGAGATTCCAAAAGGACAAATAGCAGTATTTACTTGAGGCCTGAGTCTTACTCTCTTGATTTCCCCTCCACCTTGTCAGTGAGTGAGTGGTAGTCAATCAATCATGTCCAACTCTGCCACCCCTTGGACTATAGCCCACCAGGCTCTTCTGTCTGTGAGATTCTCCAGGCAAGAATACTGGAGTGGGTTGCTGGGCCCTCCTCCAAAGGATCTTCCTGACCCCTTGCTTTGCAGGTGGGTTCTTTACCACTAGCGCCACCTGGGAAGCCCTTCACAGCTCATACTCCATCCCATATTTGAATATGCTATAAGCTTTGGGGGAGGGAGATGTAATAACTTGAAGGAAAATAGGTAAAAACATGAATCCCTAAGAACAAATTTACCAAAAAAAAAGAGTTTCACTTTCAAGGAATTGATAGCCTATAATAGTTATTGATTAACAATGGAAACAGTGACAGACTTTATTTTCTTGGTCTCCAAAATCACTGTAGATGGTGACTACAGCCACAAAATTAAAAGACGCTTGCTCCTTAGAAGAGCTATGACAAGCCTAGGCAGCATATTAAAAAGCAGAGACTTTACTTTGCTGACAAAGGTCTGTCGGGTAAAAGCCATAGTTTTCCCAGCAGTCATGTATGGATGTGAGGGTTGGACCATAAAGAAGATTGAATGCCAAAGAACTGATGTTTTTGAACTGTGGTGTTGGAGGAGACTCTTGAGAATCCCTTGGACTGCAAGATCAAACCAGTCAATCCTAAAGGAAATCAATCCTGAATATTCATTGGAAAGGCTGATGCTGAACCTGAACCTCTAAAACTTTGGCCACCTGAGGTGAAGAGCTAACTTATTAGAAAAGACCCTGATGCTGGGAAAGACTGAAAGCAGGAAGAGAAGGGGATAATAGAGGATCAGATGGTTGGATGGCATCACTGACTCAATGGACATGAGTTTGAGCAAACTCTGGGAGATGGTGAAGGACAGGGAAGCTCGGCATACTGCAGTCCATGGGGCTGCAAAGAGCTGGACATGACTGAGCAACTGAACAATAGTTATCTCTTGATACATAACAAATTACCTCAAAAGTGACTTAAAAGCAGCAAGAAGCATTCTCTCACACGGTTTCTGTGGGTCAGGAACTCAGAGGCCACTTAGCTGGGTGGCTCTGGCTTGATGTCTCTCTTGGCACTGTAGTCAGCACATCAGCTGGGGCTGTAGTTATTTGAAAGTTGGATGG
Organism: Ovis aries; assembly: GCF_016772045.2. Taxonomy (NCBI): domain Eukaryota; kingdom Metazoa; phylum Chordata; class Mammalia; order Artiodactyla; family Bovidae; genus Ovis; species Ovis aries. The sequence goes on from NC_056056.1 coordinate 132,128,617, forward strand.
GGTTGGCCACTGCATGCTGCAAGGTAACTCACTCACTTCATGGGAGTGAACTCAAATTCTGGCAAGTGGGTGCTGGCTTTTGTTGAAAGACCTCAATTCCTTTCCACATGGATCTCTCCATAGGCCTGCTTAAGTGTCCCCCTAACATGGTGGCTGGCCTTCCTCACAGCGAATAAACCAAGAGAGAGACCAAGATGGAAACGGCCATGTCTTTTATGACTTAGCCTCAGAAGTTACACATATCAGTCCCAGAGTACTGTGCTGATCACATAGGCCAGCCATGATTCAGTATAGAAAGAGAGCATAGACGGGCATGGGTACCAGGAGATGAGGCTCTTTGGGCCATCTTGGAGTCTGGCTATATAAACCACCTTGGATATCAAAATTACCATAAATAATATATTATGCTAAACAAAAGAGGCAGAATATATATAAACCTGCAAGAAATTTGAATATGCCATGATGGGGCAAATTTCATAGTTTTTCACAAAATGCTGTTAAATTAAACAACTTCAGGAGATTCTATTTTAACTGAAACTTGGTTCTGCTTTACCTTTAAGCTCCTTGAGAACATTCTTCAGAGTAGGCTAAGAGATTTCATGATTCCGTTGTGATCTCAATCTTCATTTAAAGAATGTAGGCCATGCTGCTATGTCACAGAGACCCACAAAGAGAAGGGTTCAGATACAGTAACAGTCCAGAAGTAGATGGAGTAGGTAGTCCTTGACTGGTGAAGAAGGCTTGCATCACTGATCCAAGGTGGCTGCCTAGTCTGTTGCCACATCCCAGCAAGCAGAAGGAAGAGGAAGTAGAAGATGATCACCTTTCCTTTTTAAGAACATGACTGACAAGTGACACACATTGGTTTACTCACATTCCATTGAGCAGAATTAGCTGTGTGTCCAACCCTAACTGTTAAAGGGACTGGGCAGAGTACGCTACCCAGCAACCATGAAGCCTGTTAAAACTCATTGTGTGGGTGGCAGAGTGGAGGGGTCATATTATTAAAAGGAAAAGGAGTCTAGATTCTTGGAGTCGATGCTGCTACACCTACAAAATATAGTTCTCTGGGGACAGGTCAGGTGACTGAGGTTGACGAGTAATTGGATCACATCTTCAGATACATTTCAAGAACTGGATGTACATTAAAAACAGGATCGCAAGAAGTACTATCTTGCTGCAAGACTACGTTATTTTAGTTTGTTTTGTTTTGCCGTACCTCAGGAGGAGAGCGGTCTCTTAGTTCTCTGACCAGGCATCAGACCTGTTCCCCCTCCAGCCCTCCAGTGGAAGTGCAGAGTCTTAACTAGGGAAGTCCTGGAAAGCTATCTTATCGCAAAAAAAAAATTATGGGACTTCCTTGCTGCTCCAGTGGCTAAGACTCCACGTTCCCAATGCAGGGGGCCTGGGTTTGATCCCTGGTCAGGAAACTAGGTCCTGCATGCCACAACTAAAGATCCCTCACGCAGCAACTTAGACCCAATGCACCCAAATAACTAAATAATTTTTCTTTTTAATTTAAATTATTTGTCATAGAGTTCAGACACTAGTTTTATAATATCACTGTGTTGTTTACCATTCCTTTTTTTTTTTTTAAGATTTAGTTTATTCACATAATGTTTACTGATCTAGGCAACATGTTAGGCAATGGGAAAACAAAAGTAAACAAGATCCCCACAGAATTAAGCCCAGTGGGAGAGGCAATTAAAGAATGATATACCATACAGTGAGGTAAGGGCTATGACAGAGAAATCTGGGGTACTGGGTTGGGGAAAAAGGAAGGCTCCTTGGAGGAAGAAATATCTGTGTTGAGAACTGACCTATAAAATACATTCCATTCCATTCAGAGACCACATCAGACTTTGAATAGATTTCAGATTCCTCAGACAAACTGAATGAGGCTTTAATATGTGCAGTCAAGCACTGTGGGAGGTAATTTTACATACAGTATGTTAGTTTAATTCTCCAATAAATCTATGAGGAAGTTGTTTTGTCCATTTACAGATGAAGATACTGAGACCCAGGAAAGTTAACTTCCTAAGGTCACATATCTATTAAGTGAGAAAGGCGGCATTCAAACCTGGGTCTTTCCAGTATAGAATGCACTCTGCCTTTGCAAATTAAAAGTACATTAACAAAAAGCAAGAGGCAGGTGGAGAAGGGGATGACAGAGGATGAGATGGTTGGATGGCATCACCAACTCAACAAAAAGCAAACATTAGCATTAGAAATTCTATATGGAATATGCGTTCATAAAATATTTTTAATTGTTTCTACCATATGCGATGGGGAAACAGTGGCTGATTTTATTTTCTGGGCTCCAAAATCACTGCAGATGGTGACTGCAGCCATGAAATTAAAAGATGCTTACTCCTTGGAAGGAAAGTTATGACCAACCTAGACAGCATAATAAAAAGCAGAGACATTACTCTGTCAACAAAGATCCGTCTAGTCAAGGCTATGGTTTTTCCAGTAGTCATGTATGGATGTGAGAGTTGGACTATAAAGAAAGCTGAGTGCTGAAGAATTGATGCTTTTGAACTGTGGTGTTGGAGAAGACTCTTGAGAGTCCCTTGGACTGCAAGGAGATCCAACCAGTCCATTCTAAAGGAGATCAGTCCTGGGTGTTCATTGGAAGGATTGCTGTTGAGGCTGAAACTCCAGTACTTTGGCCACCTGATGCGAAGAGCTGACTCATTTGAAAAGATCCTGCTGCTGGGAAAGATTAAGGGCAGGAGGGGAAGGGGACGACAGAGGATGAGATGGTTGGATGGCATCACCAACTCAATGAACATGGATTTAGGTGGACTCCGGGAGTTGGTGATGGACAGGGAGGCCTGGCATGCTGCGGTTCATGTGGTCGCAAAGAGTCAGACACGACTGAGTGACTGAACTGAACTGAAACTGAACCATATGTGAAACAGGAGGGAAGGGAGCAGGGCACAATTTTTGAAAGAATGGCATAACCAAGGACACAACATAAACTGATTAGAATCAAATGAGTCCAAGGTGGCAGACAAGTCAACTTCGATTAACCTTTGATTGACCATGCAAATAAACCTTGCTCCTCAGTATATGCTCATTGTAATATATCAGCAAGCTAAACGACACACCCAGAGGTTTCATGACAGTTCCAAGGATGACCATCAGAGATCAAAAAGTGGGGCAGTGGCCCAATTCCAGGAAATCTCCACCCCTTCCCCCAAATAATTGGAATAATCCTCCCATTCATTAGCCTATGAAATTACCCAGCCCATAAAAGCAAACCCCGCCACATTTCCAGGCAGCAGTTGCCCTCTGCGATGGCCCACATTCTGTCTGTGAAGTGTCCACTTTTCACCTATCCCTTTGTCTCTCACTGAATTCTTTCTGTGACGAGACATCAAGAACCTGAGCTTCATTAGGTTCTGAAACCAGGTCTGTGATCTCAGTTGGAAGACTGTGGGTTTTAGCCAGGTTCAAGTCCTGGCCACATGGATTCAAGTCCCAATCTGAGATAAATGGTTTCATATGTACATCCAAATGTATTTTGTTTCTAAATTGCACAAAGATTTTGTAAATACCCTGTATAATTAAGTGGAAGACTATAGTCCAGACTGTGAGTGCAGGAATTCAGAACAGTGGGACATTACTGAGAATTAGAATGAACTGGGGAAGCGTATTCAGGGCTTGGGTGGGCCTTGATGAATGATACAGAGCATTCCAGACATGCAAAAGAGCAAAGATAAAGATAAACCCGGCGTAATAGTGAGACAATATGGAAACACTGAGATTCAAGTGACAAACAGAGGTTTTGTTGGAAAGAGGCTTTTTCTGGTCCTCACAGGTACGGGAGAAGGGAGGCCTCAGGCCAGTTTACCCCCATTTAAGTGGTCCTGGTAGCTATGGCCCTAACCTCACCCCTTTTCTAGGAAAAAAAGTAATAATAATTTTAGCATTCCCAAGTTCCCCCCTGCTCCACTATTATCATATTGTCACTTTGCCTACCAAGTATAGTATATTATTTTCTTAATGCTGGTCTGGGGCCTGTACCAACTGACAGACACACAGTCTTTGTTCCACTGAAGTTTCCAGACTAATGGGACTGCAAACAGACAATTCAGAGAACGGAATGGGGTAAACTTATTCCAAAATAAGAGCATCATGATTCCCCTTAAACATCAAAGTGCTTATAGCTACAGCATGGAGGGGCCATGCCAAGCTTTACATGGAAGAGAAGAGTAGGCAGGGCTGGGATGGCTTCAGGCTGGATGAGGTTACCTATTCCCCCAGATCCCGATCCCTGTTCTTAGTCCAGAACAGTCACTTGGAAAAGGGCTGACAGAAGGGCTACTTTTCTTCCAAAGGAACCCTGCCTCTCCTGCCTCTCCCCACAAATAAGCACTGAGTAGGAAGCTGACCAAAGGAAAAGGTAGGAGGTGCTGTTAGGGTCAGACAGGACCCAGCAACCTGGACCCAAGCCAGCGGAAACCACCATTGTCTGAGTTGCTTTCTCAATTTCCTGCCCCACTCCCAACATGCGTACCCCATCAGGCCTCCTGCTCCGTGACGTGACTGTGATCCCCAGGTGCCGCCAAGTCTCTCCTAAAGTGAGAGGGAACACCCTCCAGACCTGTCCCCAGCGCAGAGGGGCAGCAGACACAACACACAAAAAGCAGAGCACGAGGGAGGATGCTCCCAGATCTTAAAGGAGATCCAAGACACTCTTATCTCTTTCAACCCCTGCTCCTTTCTTCTAGTGCAGCTCACAGGAAGATCTGGGGTTTTCGGGCAAAAGTGAGCAGCAGCTGAAAAGGGGAAGAGCTGGATGGGGGCCATTGTCTATGGAGGTATCTGCGCCTCTAGGCACGTCAGAGTGGTTTTATTTGTGGGGGAGAATTTGGCAGACCGGGTGTGCAGTGGGTGTGTCCTGAGTGGAATGACGATCTACAACCCTCATAAGCATTTCTCATTATTACTCAGTTAAGATCTCTGGCCTCCCGGTCCTACCAGCCCTGACCCTGAGCGCATTTCACGACCCTGAGGAGACCAGACTCGAGGTCCCAACTGATTCCCATGCCCAAGCACCAGCTCCCAGCTCCTTGGCTCCTCCCCCATCACTGCACTCACTCCTCTGGCAGGAGAGCTGGGCTTTTGGCTGGGAACTTGGCTCAAAGAGGAAATGGGCAGTTGGGAGGTGTGATTTATGTCTCTGACTTCACCCCCGACTGGAGCCCAAACATACTGACCCTCCCCTCAAGTGCCCTTTTGGCAAATGTCCTCCTCCTCCTTAGAAATCCCAGGCTTTTCTAGCTGGTCAGAGGTCAAGCAGGCGAACCATCCCACATTCACTACCATCTCCCTCTCCACCACCCCCCACCACCACCACTGCAACCACCATCCCTCCACCTCTGGCAGACTGGTAATGGAGGAATGCGTTGACTTCACAGTCACCACGGGAGGCAAGATTCCCCTATCAGCCCCAAACAATAGTGAAGTCCTTCCGTATATCTCATTGCCTTCTCTCCTGCTGTTGGACCAGTAGTTGGTGGAAACAAAGAGCCACTGTAGCTCACTGAGAATTCTCCCTCTGGCCTCCTCTTAAGCTCCTTTCACAGATTTAAGTTGACCCCCATGGTCGTTCCTGTCTCTAAAGACTTCTAGGAAGCATTCTCCAAGATATCAGAATGTCATTTTCTCCCTAATCAGTAACACGTCAGGTGACCTCGATGCATATCTTCCTCTGCCTATTGTCAAGGGCTGGAAGGCCACACCCACCCTCCCTCCTGCTAAACCCATCTAGAAACTCAGAGCCAGCAAAGATCTTCTTGGGAAGTGAGAGTCCCCCAACTCCAGGGTCTCCCACCTTAACCCGTTAGAAAATCCCACTAGAAATCTAATTTCCCCCTTTTCAGCTTTTTCAGATTTCTCATCAAACAAATGGCCTTGTTAACTGTAGAGGGTTGTTAAGATGAAAGAGGAACATCAATCTGAAAGATATGCTGCCTCAGGGTTGTGTTTTTCTTTTAGGTTAAATGAGGTGATACATGTAAAATGCTTAGATCTGCACCTGGTACTTGGTAACAGCTAATTTTTCCTGTAATACCTCAAAAATAGAGGAGGGACCCAAGAGTTTGCCCTTCCTAGACATCTATAACTCATACTTTCATACAGCCTCCTCAAATGGGAAGCTCAGCTTTCTAGGTTTTCAAAGGGACACAGTTGAATGAATGAATGAGTCCATCCTCCATTCACTGTTCCGGGGTCTGGCCTTTCCTGGCCTGGCTGCTTTCTCATCACCCCCTGCAGAGCCTTTCCCCTAGAGCCCTGAGCTCATCCTAGTTACCAATGTTTGTTTAGTCCTGGCCCCACAGGAGGACTCCAGCCCCCACACTGGTTTTCCCCACTGAGTTCCCATAGAGGAATCTGCATGTGTTGGAGATGGAACCTCAAGGATAATCTAGTTCAATCCTCTTGGCTTAGAAAGACAAGAGGGAGAGCAAGAAAAGGGGGCAGTCTTGCTTAAGCTGGTACTTCCAAGTCAAAGACCTGGATTTCTCCCAGGGGGTTCCTGTCTGCCCTCGTGGCTAGGCTAGAATTCTCATCTCTTTCTTTCTTTCTCCCTCTCAATGGGGAGAGTAAGTCACTATTTTTAACTGCCTAGAACATAAGCAAAGGCTGGAGAAGGGCTCGAGGAAGTCCTTCCACACACAGCCTATGGCTTCTTCTTCATTCCCTGGCTCTTTCCTAACTTCCATTTCTCACGCTTCCTTTCACCCCCTGCCCTCCATTTCTTCCCTGCCCCTAGTCACATTTATTTAGTTTCTGCGCTAACCTGCATATCCTTTGCCTGTCACTCAACAATAAATTTTGGGTTCAGTTTGGTTTTGTGTTTTATTTTTAATGAATCAGTGGCTCTCTGGGAGTGAATAATCTGAATCCATGCAAACACCCCAGTCAGGCACATAGTCAGGCACACATGACCAGCAACTTCTGTGAGCATCACCGCCCCATAAGCCATTTGAGCATTCTTTACGCCTCCACCAGTGAGTCTCAACTATTCCACAGACAGCAAAAGTGGGCTGGTTTCTCCTAAGAGAAGCCTGATTGCTTGGGTTTAAATTCCAGCTCTTCTACTTACCCTAAGCAGGTTACTTAAACTGTCTGTGCCCAGATTTCCTCATCGTACCAGAGAAGTCAATGGTACCTCCCTCATAGAGTGTCAGTGCCAATTAAATGGGTTAATACATGTAAAGCTTTTAGAATACATAGTATGTGCTATGTTAATAATATTTATGTGTATGTGTGTGTGTGTTCAGTCACTTCAGTCATGTCTGACTTGCAGCTCCATGGACTGTAGCCTGCCAGGCTCCTCTGTCCATGGGATCCTCCAAGCAAGAATACTGGAGTGGGTTGCCATACCCTTCTCCAGGGGATCTTCCTGACCCAAGGTTCGAACCCATATCTCCTGCATCTCCTGAGTTGCAGGCGGATTCTTTACCTGCTGAGCCACCTGGGAAGCCCAATAATATTTATATTAATATATATATATAATATAGTATGTATAATAATGGTTTATGCTATTATTATCGATGTAGGGAAGACAATAACTCCAGGAAGCTGTGTCTCCAACCCCCACCCCCATACATACCTGGATCATGCAGCCCAATTCCCCTCTCTCTCCCTGGGATCCCATTACCCTTCTCCAAACCTGCCCATCTGGCCCCCGTGCAGTCTTACCCTTAACCAGCCCCCCTCTCTCCCCTGGGGCCCAGACCGGGGTGTTGGGAAGGGAAGGAGGGAAAATGTGGCCATTTTAGGGCAGAGGAGCTGTTGGAGGGGAGAGGGAGAGGGGGCAGCAGGGGAGTGGACCCAGAGTTTGAGGCTCCTTATTGGGAAAGGCCCCTGTCTGATTCTGTGAGACAGAGGCCAGGCCTGGGCACACAGCCAAGTCCAAGAGTGGGCCCCAGGCCCCGGTCCTGGCCCCAAAGGCAGCACCGGTGAGGGGACGAGATGCTCAGTTGCTCTGGGCCCTTCTCCACACAGTCACAGCACAGTCCCCTACCCCAGCCCCACCCCTCTGCCTAAACCTCCGTGGCCATTAAAGTGGCTGGATTCAGGAGCACCACCTCCCTAAGTATCAGTGTGTAGGGGGAGGGAGGGGCTCTTGCTTGGGCTGTTTACAGGACACTGCCCACCCCCCCACAACCCTACCCCCGTATTGCTACCTCCCCGCCACGTCAACCCTGTGAGCTCCTCCTACAGGAATTCAGCCAGTTCTGGGGAGACGACTGCCGTTAAGGGGGGGCCCAAGGGTGAGTAACGGTTCCCGTGGGGATCGGGGTGCCCATGACTAATCAATGAGAGGGTGAGAGAGGAAACTTACATTCCTTGACTTGTAGGGCAGTGGATGGAGGTGGGAGGTGGGGCAGGGGCAGACCGAAGCAAGGACAGCCAAGTAGGGACGCAGAGAGGGAAGCCAGGCTGGGGTGGGGGTGGGGTGTCTCTCCAGCCCGGCTCTTTCCACATCCCAGGCTGGAGGAGAGTCAGCCCCCAGGTAACCACACACCTGGGCCCCTGCTTTGTCTGAGCACTTCCCATTCACTGGCCAATGAGCCCCTCCGATGATCACTCTAGTCAGGTTACAGACCTTGAATGAGTGGAGGGAAGGGCAGATGGACATCTCATTTCCATTCCTCGGCCCCTATTCCCACTCATCGAGAGGTCCCCAGGCCCAGAAACCCAGCTTGAAAAGCTCCACTGTGCCAAGTTGAGAGCTTGCGCTAAGGGCATAAGGGAGGAAATGAGCTGGGAGCCAAGGTGCCGTGGGGAGGAAGGAAGCCCGTCTGCAGCCACAAAGGAGTCAGGAAAGAGAGAGAACAAACAGCCAAGGGCTTCCTGCCCACCCTCACCCCTGCCTCCCCACCTCACACTCCCCACCAACCTCCTTCAGCCTGTCCCAGCATCTTGAGGCTGGGGAGAAGAAGGAAAAGGGTACAGAGACCCACCCCAGACAGCCTGTAACGCTTCCAGCTCAGCAGCCTTCAGGGCAGGTGGCCAGGGGCCGCTCTCCCAGCTCCTCGGCATGCACTGCCCAGTGACCACCCCCTCCTCAGCCAGCTTGGAAGCCCCTTGCCCCTGTTTCTTCCACTGGGGAGGAAGGGACCCATTCCTCTCTGTGTTCTCTGCCTTGCTTTCTCTAAGCCTCCCGTTATCTGTGGTTGCAAGAGAAGACTATGGGTTAGGGAAAGGATGGAATGACAGCGAGGCAGGCAGCTCCCTAAGCTCCCACTGTACTGTGGAGGGAGCAAGGCAGTCACACATACTGTGACACACACACCCCAGTTTTGGCCTTTCGACCACCCAGGACAGACACCCCCATCCATGCATACATACACGCCAACCCAGACCAGCATGCTCAGGTGTTCAGACCTCACACACACACACACACACACACACACACACACACAGGTTTTCACCCCACATAAGCGTTCAATCACACTGCATCTTCCTTGTCTAACCAGTGCAAATGGTGAACGTTCACATGTATGGATAAAGAAACGTGGGCCAACTTGGGCCCAAAATCTATCCCAGCTTTGGCTCTTCTCCAGGCCTCTCTCTCCTCTGCCCTTGCTTCTCTCCCAGGGCCTTTCCTGCTGAGCCCAGCAGGGGTAGGGTGAGAGGCACCTGAGGGTGGCCCGTCCACAAGCCCGCTGTGAGACTCAGTCAGTGATGTCTGGCTTTCTGGAAGCCAGCCCCCCTCCCTGAGGTGATCACATGGAAAATGTCCAGCTGTGGTTGCTTGGAGAGATGAGCTCAGCCAGTCTGAGTGGGGCTGGGGGCCTGGACTTAACGTCAGACTTTCCACCTCAGACCTTTCCCCTCCCCCGCCCCCAAATACCACCCCAGAGACTCAGGAGCAGGCAAGGGGCCAGAGGGACTCCTGACACACGCTCTCAGCCCTGCAAGGGTTTGGAGAAGGAGGCGGGCCACTGAGTGCCGAGCAGACCAGTCCTGGAAGCACCTCCGCTCTGTTTCATCTCTGCCCACCCACTTCAAAAAAAGAAACCCAGAGAAGAGGGCCATGCAGTGTGATGAGTGGGAAGGAAGCTGACTTCAGAAATCTGTGCCCAGGAGATGAAGGTGGGAGGGATGAGAACCACAGAAGGAAGAGTCAATTCAAGGACCCCCAAAATGACAAAGGATAGAGAAAGTCCTCAATGGGAAGGGAGCGGGGAGCAGACGGGCCTCTGGGTTCTCTGCCCATCCAAAGGCCAGAGGCCAGCAGGAAGTGTTCCCCTTTTCTGCCCATCTCTCACCACCCCTCACCCCCGTGCTCTGCACCCTGCCTCCCTCTCTCGTGGTCCTCTCCCTCCATCCCCCCTCTCACTTCTCTCCTTCTTTCCTCTCCCCTTCCCTCCCTCCTACCCTCTTTCAAGGACCCTCTTTCCTACTTCCTCCACTCTCCGCTCAGCACTCCTGGCTCACCCTCTGCCTGTCCTCTCTTGGGAAGCCTCTCCCTATCTCTTTGCTCTTATTTATGTCCTCCTCCTGCTGCTGCTGCTGCTGCTAAGTCGCTTCAGTCGTGTCCAACTCTGCGCGACCCCACAGACGGCAGCCCACAAGACTCCCCCGTCCCTGGGATTCTCCAGGCAAGAACACTGGAGTGGGTTGCCATTTCCTTCTCCAATGCATGAAAGTGAAAAGTGAAAGTGAAGTCACTCAGTCGCATCCGACTCTTAGTGACCCCATGGACTGCAGTCCACCAGGCTCCTCCGTCCATGGGATCTCCCAGGCAAGAGTACTGGAGTGGGTTGCCATTGCCTTCGTGTTTGTGTCTAATCCCAGCCCAATTCCCCACCTCTTCTCCCTCTTCATTCCCCCCAGCACGACCCACTGAGCTTTATACATAGTTAGCACCCAATCCCCTGGAGAAGGAAATGGCAACCCACTCCAGTATTCTTGCCTGGAGAATCCCATGAACAGAGGAGCCTGGTGGACTACAATCCATGGAGTCACAAAGAGACAGACGCGAATGAGTGACTAACACACACACAGAGTGACTGACACACACCAAACATGTCTACTGAATCAGATCACTGCACTTCCTGTGTGCTTTGCAGTTCTAGATACTTTGTGTGTTAGTTGCTCAGTCAGGTCGAACTCTTTGTGACCCCTGGAGCCTGCCAGGCTTCTCTGTCCAAGGGATTCTCCAGGCAAGAATACTGGAGTGGGTTGCCATTTCCTTCTCCAGAGGATCTTCCCAACCCAGAGATCGAACCCAAGTCTCCTGCATTGCAGGCAGATTCCTTACCAACTGAGTTACCAGGGAAGCCTTTGCATAATATACCTAGAAATGTGTGTTAGTCGCTCAGTCATGTCACTTCAGAGTAGACAGGTTTTTCTTAATTAAAAGGTCGAAGCCAGGCAAGGTCTTACGCTGAGAAGGAACATCCTCTGAGCCTTGGTTTTAGAAGATGAATTTGCCTGCAGTGAGGAGGGTGAGCTGCACAGAGGAGGGCCTTTCTCTCCAGCTGTTTCCCCCTGACTCCTCCTCATCTTCACAGGCTTCCCCACCTGACCACAGCCTCTCTCTCTCTTCTTCCATGAATTACCCCCTCCTGCCTTCACTTTTCCTTCTCTGCACCCCAATTCTGCCCTCCCTTCTCTCAACCCCCCCTTTCCTAGAACATCTGTAAGCAATCGTCTTATGGGGGGGGGGGGAGCTCTTCCCAGCCAGCTGTGGGGGTGTGGCCAGCCTTACAGGCTGGGTGTGAGGGTGTGGCCTGGAGGGAGGGCTGGTCTCCAGGAGGTAAAAGCTTAGAGCACCATTCCACCTTCCCCTCCCCCAGCCACTCGGCTCTCCACCAAAACCCCAAACTTTTCCTTCTTCCCCTGTCCATCTACTGCACATTCCTCCTCCATCTTTGATCCTGAAGTCCCTAGCCATGCCCCCGACCCCACTTCTGTCATCTGGGACCAGATCTAGTCAAACCTAGACCAGAGAGGAGTCCAGGGCCCAACCTCTGAGCAGCTGGACAGCTATTGAAAGGGATCTAAGGCAAAAGGTCAGGGTGCTCCTCCCTTTGGCTTCTGCTTTGAGGTCCAATCTAAGGTTGAAGCCAGAGGTGAGAAGAGGTAGAGGCTGAAAGTGGGTAGTCCATTAGACCTTTGCTGCAGGTAATTTAGGAAGCCCCCTCCCCAAATATGACTGAGTGTTAGTTGCTCACTCATGTCCAACACTTTGTGACCCCATGGACTGTAGCCCACCAAGCTCCTCTGTTCATGGGATTCTCCAGGCAAGAATACTGGAGTGGGTAGTCATTCCCTTCTTCAGGGGATCTTTCAGACCCAGGGATAGAACCCAGGTTTCCTGCATTGCGAGCAGATTCTTTACCATCTGAGCCACCAGGGAAGTCCCAAAATACATATTAAAAATATATAATTACATTTATATATACATGTATAGTTTGGCCACGCCACACAGCAGGAACGTGGGATCTTAGTTCCCCAACCAGGGATAGAACTCGAATTCCCTGCATTGGAAGCACAGAGCCTCAACCACCAGACCACCAGGGAAGTCCATGAGAAGTCTGATATTTTTTTATATGTCAGACTAATAAACTGTATCCACCACTACCTTCTATTATATTGATATCTCAACTCAATAAGCCACAACCTTGAAGTCCAGAGGTTGTTTAAAAAAAAAAAAAACTCTGTGTTTTTTTTTTTTAATCTTCTAAGGCTTGGTTCCCCCTCTAGCTGCGGCTGTGACCGAGGGACCGTGCAGAGGAGCTCTCCCTGTCACTGAGCTCCTGAATCTCAGCCCCAGAAGCTTCTCATTGTCCCCTTGGGGCTGACATCTGGGAACACCTAGATGCCTCGAAGGGATCGATGTATATCCCCACTTACCCCCTAATTCAGCACCCCAACATGTTACATGTCCCTGAAGAGAAAGGCCAGGGGATGACCTATTCTTAGCCCTGTACACAATCCCTGGCAAACAAATGTGCTCATTACAAGGTGATGATGGACAGGGAGGAATTTGGAGCCAAGGAAGGAGTGTGTTTGTGTTTGTTTGCGAGGGGAGGAGTGAGACGTGCCAGAAGTCCAGAGAAGTCATGGGGAGGACTTGGGCCTTTTCATGAAAAGCAAGAAGGAGGACATGCCAACCCCCATCCCCAGCCTGACACCACAGTCAATTTACTGTGTGTTTAAGGACAGATGGCATACCTATGCTGTACACACACACACAGATTCCAAATTGATCAGAGATGCCATCATTGCTATTACCTTTTTTTTTTTTTTTTTTTTGGCCTTGCTACAAGGCTTTTGGATTCTTAGGTCCCCAACCTGGCCTCTTGGCAGTGAAAGCACAGAGTCCTAGCCACTGGCCCACCAGGGTATTCCCACTGTCACCTTTATAGAGCCAGAAAGAACCAAAGCAGGTGAAATAGTATTTCTGCATCTTGGGTGCAATCTCTGGCCCTCTTGCCTTCCTCCCAGCCCTTCCAATGCCTGAACTTCCTGTCTGAGATTGGTCATCCTTCCCAAGAGAGGGCTAGAAATGACAGGCAAATCGTGGGGGTGGGAGGGAATGCCTGGCTCATCCTCAGCTCCTCACAGCCCCAGTCGGGTGTGCAGTGGGAATCCTGGTGTTCCAGGTCCCTCCCTGATGGGCTCCAGATGTGCTTACATCTGGGAAGGCCATCCCAGGAAGCTGACTCTCCCACCCACTGCTCCCACCCCGGATGGCTCTCTCCTCCAGCTCCCAGGCCCTTGAGCCCAGAAGCTCCAACACTCCTCTCTTCTTTAAAGGTAGGCAACACAGGGGAGAAAAAGGATGGAAAATAATGGGGGTGGGGTGGGTGAGCAAATAAAATGAGGCCACTGTTTAGGACACCCCAGAGAATCTTATTTCCCTTTTAACTTCCTATGTGAAGTTGCTACATTTTGCTGTTGCCTTAAAAAAAAAAAAAAAGGGAAAAAGTAGAATAGAAAAACTGAAGGTTTGGAAAAGAAGACACTAGCTCGAATGATGGAAATTCCTTCCTGTTAATCTGCTTGTCCTGGACCCCTGGGTCTTGTACATTTTTTACCCCAGTGTTCCCTTAGCCCTGCCCTTTTCCCTCAATGCCCTTCCCCTAATCCTTGTCCCTCTGTCCCTCCCAAACCTAGTCTAGCCTGGAAAAATCCCCAGTTTGGTCCCTAATGGAAATACCTGAGTGCAATCTTAAGCCCTAGGTTCAGAGCCCTAGAGCAAGAGAATTTGAGCATCCCAGGACTGGTCTTGTCCCCAGGATGTCTAGCAAACATCCTTCATCCACCCCTCCAGTGCTCTGAGCAAAGTGGGGGTAGTAAGGGTAGTCTGGGTTTATTTTAGGTCGGGACATGGAGGAGGTGTTGCTCTCTGGATCAGACAGGGAGTGGGGATGGTGGGTGGTGACTCACAGATGATGGAGCCATCGGTTCCCCTAAGCAGAGACCTGAGTCAGGGTAGTGACGGAGCCTGAGGGTTTATATAGTCGGATCCTTTACTTTCTGATTTCTCTTGGACACACATACAGTGCAATACTCCAAAATTTTTTTTTTTTTTTTGGTCTCGATGCAGGATCTGAGTTCCCCAACCAGGGATTGAACCCATGCCCCCTTGAAGCGGAAGCCCAGAGTCCTAACCACTGGACCACCTGGGAATTCCCTCAGCACTCCATCATTAGCAGCATCCAAACTCAGACTCCTAGGATAACCAGGATCCTACTCTGTTTCCCGAGATACCCTCCTCCCACCATAGCTCCATACTCTGTATACCTATCCTTCCTTCCTTCCCCTCTGAGAGAACAAACTCCCTCTCATCCCCCCACCATGGGACAGGAGAAAAAGGCCCCAAGAGACACAAACCCAATAAGCAACTCTGATCCTTTGGTCCATTGAACTCTTCCCACTCTTTTTTGTATCCTGTCACACTGAGAACATTAGATTTGTAACATCCCCAGAGTAAGTGAGAGAAGTTGCCCTGGCCAGAAGCCAGCAGCCTGGGGTCTCTGGTGGTCCCAGGTCTTTCCAAGCTGCAAGGGCTAAGAAGGTTGATACCTGCCTCAACACACCGACAGCCTATCTGTGCGCACTACCGGAAATATCTCACTCCATCCATGCCACCCAACCAGGCTTCTTACAGGCTCCATGAGGCTCAAGATTATTCCCTGAAACCAAGATATCCAGCCTCCATGCACTCAGAATTTCCATGCAATTTGTGCACCTAGAAGAAGCAACGCAAGTCTTGCCCCCAGAGAAATCACACACACACACACACACACACACACACACACACACACACACACACACACTCTTCCATCCAGTTTCAGGGGATCAGTGAATTGTATATCATCCTATCTTAAAGGTCTCTGCTCCAAAATCTTCCCCCTATAGAAAATCAGCTCAGTTTAATTTTCCAGTCTTTTTAAAAATTATTTATTTTTGGCTGTGCTGGGTCTTCATTGCTGCATGCAGGCTTTTTCTAGCAGCAGCAAGTAGGGGAGCTACTCTCTAGCTGCAGGCTTCTCACTGTGGTGTCTTCCCTTGTTGCAGAGCAGGGCTCTCGGTCGGTGTTCAGGGCCTTTGATAACTGAGGTGAGAGGGCTCATGTGGTGTCTTCCCTTGTTGCAGAGCAGGGCTCTCGGTCGGTGTTCAGGGCCTTTGATAACTGAGGTGAGAGGGCTCAGTAGTTGTGGCTCCGGGGCTTAGTTGCCCAGAGGCACGTGGAATCGTCCCAGATCAGGGATCAAACCTGTGTCCCTAACATTAGCAGGCAGATTCTTAACCCCGGGACCACCAGGGAAGTCCCAGCCCAGTTTAGAGGACTAAACTAACAGTGCTGTGGGAAAAGCAAGGACTTTTGGATCAGTTGGGGTGAAATTTGGATTTGGCCCCTTTCTTTCTGTTGCTCTTGTCTTAGTCACTTCACTCTCTGAGCCTCGGTTTTGTAATAATAAAGCGGGGATCCTAATGCCTCCAGTGCTGGATAGTTCAGAAGATGAAATGGGATAAAAGCCAAGCCCGAGGCCAGGCATATAGCATATGCTAAATAAACTGTTAATAGTCCTCACCTGTCTCCCACCCTGTTGAAACTTAGCATGGCTCCTAGCTCTAAAACTTTCACCTCTTTCCTAAACCCCTCTGTGGAAATACAGTCTTCCTGGTTCTAAGCTCCCGCCTTCAGGGCAGGCAGGCTGGTGACAGCAGGAGTCTGGTGAGTGTCCTGTCCTTGCCCTTCACCCTCTCTGCCCCTCTGTCAAGCAAACCGTGATTAATAACAACCAGTCATCACAGCAAATCATTCTTGCTGAGCAATGACGGGACAGAGGGTACCAGGGAGGTCAGATTTGAGAGAGGAAACAGAGACACCTGGAGACACACCGCCTGGTCAGACACAAGCTGAGATACACAGAGAAAAAGCTGACATGAGCCAGAGCATTTAGCGGGCAGTGGGCTAAGAGGAGACAGCATTGGATTTAGAGTCTAAACACTTAGGTTCTAGACTCGCCACTAACTCACTGGCTAGCCACATGACCTTGGACAAGTCTCTTGATTTCTCTACACCCATTTCCTCTTCTGAAGGAGAAAGTTGGGCTGATGACCCCTAGGAAACCCCTCTTGGCTGAACTTTCTAAGCAAGCTACCAGACCTGGAGGGCTACGCTGAAGCAGCTCTAACTAGGAGGGGACCCCAAGTGCAGGCCTGACCCAGGGCAGAGGAAGGGAGGGCCAGGCAGAGACAGGCATGGTGCAAGGAAAGGCAGGAGGTGTTGGGGCCACTTGGGAGAGGACTTATAAGGGCAGACAGAGCCAAGAGAGGAGGGATATTGGGGAGAGGAGAAAAGCCAGCCAGAGAATGACTAAGGGGCTCCCGGAGTAAACAGGAGCAGGGAATGGCCAGGGAGGGGGCCTGTTTGACTTGGCCAAGCTGGGGGGGTGGAGTGGGGAGGAGGACTGGGGCAGGACGCTATGTCCCCTGTCCCTCACCAAGGCTCCTGGGAGGAGCTGAGTCACACACCTCCCTCCCTGTACCCCTCCCCGCCCCCACCCCAAGCTTCCAGACCCTGGGAAAATCTAGAGAGCTTATGCCTGGTTGAAAAAGGAACGAGCTGGGTTCACACACACGTGCTCTGCTGAGTTATACAGGAGTCGGGCTTCATCGTGTCTCCTCCCAGAGAGGGTCTCAGCCCCCAGCTTGAGTAATTTTCACCTAGAGGTTACCTTCGCGGTAGTGCTGTGCTTTAAGATCCTGACCCGGAGATTCCTTGGGTTCCTCGCCTAAGAGAGGGTCAGGACCTGCAGATGTGGAAGTGGGACCAGAGCCAGCATCACCCCACGGTCTGACCAGCTGGCCTCTCCCTTGGGCTGCGCTGACTCTGGAGAGGGGCTTTTAAAAAAACAGCTGGGTGCTTTGGGACAGGAAGTAGAGTTTGAGAAGACTCCTAGCAAAGGAAAAAGTATTGATTCTCCGCGCTTGTATTCTGAGTCCCCCAAGCCAGAGTGGGCCAGGGACTGGAGAAGAGAAGGGTCAGAGTTCAGAGGGAGGGGTGCGTATTATTCTGGAAGGGGTGGAGTCCTGCAGGAAAAAGACAGGAAGAGGGCTGGAAAGGAGAGGAGGTTAGGAGAGAATCTAGGCCCCTTGGTCCCCCTCCCCCAGACTGAGATAAAGACTAGAATTCTGAAAGGTGATCTCATCACACAGAGCCAGGACTGGGGGAAGGGGTGGGCAGGGGGGTCACTGCCTTCTCCTGCTACAGTCGCTTCCTCTACAGTCATAGGGAATCTTGGGAGAATGGGGTCCTGGGTTCCAGCTCCCAGGCCATAAAGGCAATAGAAGCCAAATGTTGGGCCCCTTTGCAAAACACTACCCCCACTGCCACCTCCACCCCGACCCCATCCCTTCCTACAATTCTCCAGGTTTGTAGCAATCAGGCCAGTTTAATCAAGAAGACACAGAAGGGCCAAAGCAACCCCTTCTTCACCACCACCAGGCTCTTGGTCAACCTCCAGATTCTAGGAAGGGACATTTACAACCAAAAAGGGGGAGGCTTGGACCAGAAATCTCCTGGTGAATAACCGCAAACTCCCGGACTCCTGAGTTTTCAATTCTAGCAACTTGGGGGTGGGGCGTGGGGAGCGGAGAGCACTGTAAGTCCTCCATCAGATCAGGCTGACTGGGAGCACTCTGTACCTCAACTCCTGAGTCCCAAATCCAGCTGGCTGGAACCCAGGCACCCCGTGGCCCCGGAAGGCAAGGGGGAATCCCAGTTGGCCAGCTGCCAGAGGTGTCTCCTCTCTCTTTAGACCCCGGAGTCTCCTCCCTGAATTAGTGGGGGAGACCCCACACACATATTTCACACTCCCTCCGCCCTCCAGAGGTGATTCCTTTCCTCATTAGGAAATTCTCCACTCCCTTTTTCCGACTCCTTTTCCGAGCGTTTACGTTGTACATCTGGAAAGGATGCGAGAGGAAGGAGGGGGAAGCAGAGAGAAGGAGGGGGAGAACCCAAACCCGCCCAGTCTGACCCAGTCCAGACAACCGGCCTCCAGCTGGGGCTGGGGCGAGGGAAGTGGAGAGGTGCGGCCCCCCCACGCCCCTTCGGGGTGGGGGGCGCGGGCTCAGCGTTCCAGGGACCCAGGAATGCCCCCCCGCCCACCCCCCCGGCAGGCGGGGGGAGGGCTCAGCCGGGAGTTTGGCAAACTCCTCCCCGCGTTGAGTCATTCGCCTCTGGGAGGTTTAGGAAGCGGCTCCGGGTCGGTGGCCCCAGGACAGGGAAGAGCGGGCGCTATGGGGAGCCGGACGCCAGGGTCCCCTCTCCACGCCGTGCAGCTGCGCCGGGGCGCCCGGCGCGGCCCCCGGCTGCTGCCGTTGTTGCTGCTGCTGCTGCCGCCGCCGCCCCGGGTCGGGGGCTTCAATTTGGACGCGGAGGCCCCGGCAGTGCTCTCCGGGCCCCCGGGCTCCTTCTTCGGCTTCTCGGTGGAGTTTTACCGGCCGGGGACGGACGGGTGAGTTGAGGAGGGTTGGCGGCGGGCTGGCGGAGGGCGGGGGTGCGCGCCTGGAGACTGGGGGCGCGGCTGGAGTCTGGAGGGGACCGAGGCTTGAGTTTGGGAGGCGGAGTTTGGAGGAACTGGGGCTGGAGTTGGGGGCCCGCGCTAAAGTTGGGGGCCCGCGCTGGAGTAGGGAGGGGACAGTGGCCGGCGTGGTGGGGGGGTGGGCAGGAGTTTGAGAGCGATCAGCGGAGAGACATGTGTGGGGTGGGGAGAGGACACGAAGCTGCAAGCTGGAGAAGTCTGGGCAGGGGTCTTGCGGCCAAGAGAGAGGAGGGCGCGGGGAAGGAGAGCAGAGGGTCTCTGGTTGAGACTGGAGAACTGCGGGGACCGGAGGCGGATGGGGACGGAGAGGGGGCGCGGAGGCCAGGAGGCTTTCGAGAGCACTGGGGAACCCCGGGACCCCTGAGGGCCATTGTGCTCAGAGAGGACGAGACGAAGCAGAATGAGCTGTATGGTGTGTGTGTGTAGTAAGAAGGAAGTCGGAGGCTGAAGGGGTCCCGGAGGTTAAATGGGGGCCAGCCTCGTCCTCCCCTCCCCCCTCAACTCAGACTGGGAAAGACCCGGGAGGGGGATGGCGGCTCCCTCCCCTTCCTCCTCGGTCTCCTACTCAGCCCGCCACCCCCTACCCCATCTCTGTTCAGACGCGGGGATCCGGGAAGTTGGGAGAGTCCCGGGACTGTGGTCCTGGGGGGCGCTGGGGCTGGGGGCTGGCTCAGCCAAGGGCGGGTACTGGGATGTGTCGGGAGGGGTGTGTGTGCGCGCGTGAAGGGGGGTGGGCGGTTTCCCTCTTCCTCTAGCTCTTGGGAGGAAGAGAAAAGCTGATTTCCTGTAGCTAGTCGGCTGGAGCTGAACTGAGACCGGGACTTCTGGGGCTGGGGTCGGAAGCTGGGGAGACGCGGGCTCCGAGGGCCCAAGAGCGTCAGAACACAGGACCTCAGCGACCGGGAAGTCTCCAAGGAAGATCCCAGTTCCCAACTCAGCAGGGTAACAAGCAGCCTGGATCCTGTGTGCCCACAGGCTTGGGGAGACAAGCTGGGCAACATAAAAACAAGGGTGTTTGCTTAAATGTGGAGAGTGAGGTGTAGTAAGAGGGGAAGGAAGCTGCTCCCGGGCTGGGACAGGGACTCCCGGTGCCAGGTGACTGATCCTCGACCTCTGGAGGAGTCCTCTTTCTACGTCTGTCTCTGGGCCCTGAGCCCGCCACTGCTCCTCACCATCGCCCACACCACTGCTCTTCACCACCAGCACAACCACTCCTGGTATCCGGGTTTGATAGGCTCTCTGTCAAAGAGGTGAGCTGTTTTTACACATGCAGTTAGCTGGTATCTACTCATCCCGTTCCTTTTGGAGAAAAGGGGTTAATCTAGGTAATTCCACTTGGGTACAGGGACAGATTTCTCCTTTGTCTGGAGGACCTGAGGATGGGGAAAAAAGAAAGATGGTTAGGCTCCAGCTGTTGGTTCTGGACTATTCAAGGTCCCCACCCAACCCCCACCCCACCCCCCTGGCCTCTTGCCCAAACCCCATTGCATCACCCTGGCCTGGAGTCTCTGCCAGGCCTGGCCTCCCCAAGGCCCCCTCAAACTGCTTACCGCAACCCTAATGGAGAAGAGAAGAGGGAGGGAGGGGATGGGATCCTTCCCCACATCAGGGCACCAGGGCTGGGGTCAGTTATCTGGCTCTTTACCTTCCTCTTACCCAACCCCCACCTAACAAGAGTGTCATCTCCCTTTTAAAACATGCCTCTGAAACATCTGGACTTTCACACATTCCAGGTTCCCTAGGTGTCTGTTTGGCCCCTGGCCTGATCCTGCAGTCCCCAAAGCCCTTTTCTAGAGCAGGACCCAGCATTCTCAACCCCTCCCCCTCCCCTTCTGCTCATCTCTCCTCCCAAGAGAACCCAGGTGTCCAGCTTGCACACCTCCCCCTCTCGTTTTCTCTGTACAAAGCACTCTTAGAATAGGACTTGGAACATTCCACCTCCCCAGTGACCTCCCTCCCCACCACAGCTGGGCCTCCAAGCCCTCCTCCCTGCAGGGGACAAACATAGCCCCTCACCTGGGGCCATCACTGTTCTCAGCCTCCTCCCTCACCTCTCACGGTGGAAACTGAAAGGGCATCAGAGGGCAGGGTAAGCAGGCATCAGAGGGCAGGGTAAGCACGGAGAGAAGTTCCACGGTAGGAAAGGGCCAGGCTTTAAGTCAGGTTGAGCTGGGTGTGCATCCAGGCCCCACCTCTTGTTTTTTGTGTAACCTGGGGTGAGCTACTTAAGACTTAAATCTTGGAACCTGATCCTCTCCTGAAAATCAGACACCTACCTTATGAGGCTGTTCTGAGGACTAACTGAGACAATATGTATAAAGGGACCTGGTCCACAGAGGGTGATCAGTATACATGGGAGGCTTGACTTTTATGAGGTACCTAATTTCTGTTTCTGGTTCCCTCCTCCCTGCACACCACCTAGTTCATCTAAGTTTTTCACTATTTCTTCCTGGCTTTTAGTATTTGCTTATAGCAGTGATAGCTATAAGCACATTTCTTTGCATTTTCATACCAGTTTTTCTGTTGGATCATTACAAAAATCCTTGCCTTAGACAGATGAAGCTTACTGTCCCCATTGTGTGTATATATATGTATATATATTTATATTTCAGGAGTTATGACTGTGAAGGTTATGAAGGTTAGAACTAGAAGTTTGTTTAGAGACCATCCAAGGGCAACCCATCATCTTACAGGTAGAGAATTCAAGTCTTGGAAAGGGGAAATCAGTAACTTGGCCCAAGAGGTGCGCTTAAAAGGTGCACCAGCCTTAGCCTACCTCCTTAGCCCTTTGTAGTACTGCCACAAGTAGAGGCAACTCTTCCTCCTCAGCCAGCCAGGCATCTCCCTGGAGAGTACAATGGGGGACCCAGAACCAGGTGTTTCCTCTGGCCTGGCCAGGGCTGCTGTAGGACCTGCAGGAGCTGAGTCGGTCCGTTTGCTACTCTCCACCCCCGACCTTGTTAGGCCATCAGAGTCAAACAGTAACCATGTATTGAACAGGAACTTGGTTAATCAGAAGCCTGACTGGTGAGATAGTAGAGAGGAGGGGACAAATTGGCAACAAGGTAGACGAGGTAACAGGACTCCCAGCTTCTGGCTCTTCCATTGGAAAAGATTCTGAGTGATCCTGGACATGTGACTTAACTTCTCTGGGACTTAGTTTCCCCCTCTGTACAATGAAGACAGGGGACTGGATAAGCTGTATTTTTTGTTAACGTTTTCTTTCTTTTCCATCTTCCTTTCTTTCTTCCTTTTCTTCCTTCCTTCCTTTCTTTTTCTTTCTAATTCAAATGACATCTTACCAGGGCATTCTACATAAAACAGAGACAAGAGATTGCTCTGAAAGAAGGGGAGCAGTGTCAGGACCAAATTGGCTTCCGCTTACTCGATGTGGCAGCCCTGAGGCTTCTCCAAGAAAGTCCTCAATCCTGCAGATGCCCTCCTCGGCGCCTTCCAGCTGGGGCAGCCTGTGTCTCCAAGAACCAAGTCTAGTATACCAGGGTTCTGAGGCTTCAGAATAAATTATGGCAATTACTTTTTCCCTTGGTCTCCATAGTTTGGAAGAGTTTATCTGCCAAGCTGCGCTGAGGAAGGAATAATTAATTCCTTTTTCCTGTTTTTTATCAACTAGAAGTTAGAACAAGAAGACATCCATAGCTGCCAATCAGAGCTTCTGACCAATATGAGATAACCAGGTTCCCCACAGGAGTCGATATAATTACAGCCCAAAGCAAATACACTTGAGGTTTTAATTAGCCTGGGCTGCCTTATCAGGTAAATGCATGATTTCCGTTAGGCTTTCTGAATAATGAAAATAGCCCAAGGACCCTCTGTTGTTACCTTCTTGGACCCCTAGTAGGATCCATCTGCTGTAAGATTTAGGAAGCAGGAACCAGGAGTGGGAGAATAAGGATAAGCTATGTGAGGTGCCACGCCAGACACCGGGTGCCTTGCTCGGCAATGGGGGAGGGCACTATTGACTGGACTTGGAGGAGATGGGAAGGAAGGGCCATGCACCCTCAGTTGTAAGCCACAGGCGGTGCGGGGCAGGTCTGAGTTGGGATCTGTGTCCATCGCCTGCGTGCCAGACCCCTTGAACCTTCACTCAGCCACAGCCTAGGCCCCTGTCCCACAAGCCTGGGGGATTTATAAACCTTGTAAGGCCCCTCTCACACCTCCCTGCCCCCCCACAAACTCCAGGCTTCTTCCTCCGGCTTTGCTTCCCCCACCCAGGGAAGTGGTGGGAGAATTGGGGGTGGGAGTAGGGTCCCTTGGCCAAGGCCTGGAAGAGTATCAGAGCTCTGGAAGACTTTGAGGTAACCATTGCAACCTCTTCACCCAGAGGAAGCAGGAAAGGGTATTCCCAAGTCTCCACTGAGCTAGTGCCTGACCCAGAACTCCTGTACCACTGCTGTTTTCTGGAGCTGCCTCTGCTACAGGGGATTGCACCCCTCTTCTCCCCCAGCCCTGGGGCAAGGCAATCTCTCCCCAACACCAACCTCACCTACTAGGCCTGGCAGCCAACCAGGTCACTGTGCCTCTGAGTAGCCAGCTCCCACCCACCCCCAGCTGGCTGTACCGCCTGAGTGAGAGGGGTGGGGCCCAGCAGGCGGGTGGGAGACAAACGGAGAAGTGAGAGGTTGGAAACAGACAGGAAGCCACAGGCAGTAAACATTTCCTGTCCCCAGGGTAACCGAGGCTGGCACCCCACCCCCCATCACTCCAGGAACTCTCACTCCGGGCCTCCCCTCCTGTTGCTCTGGACCCTTCTTCTCCCTGCTCCGTCCTCATCCTCTGGTCCAGCCACCCTCACTTCAGTCCTTTGGAGCCGCCCTCTCTGGTGCTCCCATCCTGTTCCTCTTGGACACCACCCCTTCGCCCCTCCCCTACTCAGTGTGCCTGCCACTGTCACCCATCCTGTCTCCCAACCCATCCCCGTGTCTCACACACCCCTGATTTTGTGATCTCTATCATAACCTCAGACTTGGGGACTCCTGGTAAGAAAGGCTGATGAAGGGATCCAAATATCAAGAAAAGGATGGGTGTTGGGGGTGCTGAGAGCTGAAAGGGGCCAGAATCCAACAGAGATAGACAAGCCCAAGATGTGAGATAGAAGAACAAAGGGGGACAGACCTAAAACCAGAGCCAAGAGAACAAGCAGTCATGGGGCAGAGGAACAGATTGAGAAGCGGTGCCAGAGGCAGATACGGGAGCAGAGCAGAGGCCAAGGCTGGCAGGGACACTGGGTCAGTTGCCCCGGCTGCCAGATGCAGTCCTCATGGGAGACTCTGGAAGAGAAAGCCCAGAGGGCTGCCAGCTGCACTGAGGCCTTGGAGGCAAAGGACCCAGAAGTGATAGAGGCAGAGCCAGAGGCAGGAAGATTACCCAGGACCTTCGCTGACACCACGCCATTACAGAGGACCCCCAGCAAAGGCAACCTCCTCCTCGTCCTCTCAGGGGGAACGAGGCACCGTGTCCATAACTGAGAGCCAGCAGAGTAAGATCTGAATTTGGATTTGAGGGATGGTGTATGGGAAAGGTGTTAAGAGGCTGAGACAGAGATCCAGTTGGGATGGGGAAGTCCCACCGGAGCCCAGGGTGAGGGCAGGCCCAGGCCCCGGGGAACAATCTGTTCTCACCATCCTCCAGGGCCTCTCTCCACTTCTACTGCCTGATTTCCAAGCCTCACATTTTCCTCCTACACACCCCAGGGCTGGGCAGCCGGACGCCTGGGTCTTGCCCAGAGAAGGGCTTTGGCTTGGGAGCAGAGGGTAGGTAAAAGGACTCTGGGGTTCCAGGGGCTGCACCTCCAGTCTTCGCAGGTCCATAGGGGAGATGGGGAAGTTGGGGTCCAGGCCCTCTGGCCCCAACCCCTTCCCAGAATTGACTCTGGTTCCTCCCTCTAATGACAGGGGAAGGTAGGAAAGGAGAGGGTCGGGGGAGGGGGAGGAGGGGCTGTGTTAGTGACAGCGGCACATGGGGACCGCCTGACTCCAGCCTGTGCCTCTGGCATCCGTGGCATCTTCGGAGATATAAATACAACTCGGGGGGCATCTATCCCACCCCCAGCCAGCCCCTCCCCGCCTGGGGAGACTGTAGAAGAGTTAGGAGCCCCCCTGAAACGCCTCTCCTTTCCTCTCCGCAGGGTCAGCGTGCTGGTGGGGGCGCCCAAGGCTAACACCAGCCAGCCGGGAGTGCTGCAGGGCGGTGCCGTCTACCTCTGCCCCTGGGGCACCAGCCCGGCACAGTGCACCCCCATTGAATTTGACAGCAAAGGTAACCCGCTTCGCAGGTCGGGGAGGGACTAAAGGGTGGGACTGAGGCTTGGAGGCGGGGCCCAGGCGGGATCGGGAGCGCGGGGCGGAGCCTAACCAGCTCCAGGGCCACGTGCTCCCGGGCTCTGGGACTCCAGCTCTGCGCAGCAGCGGTGCAGCGGCTCCCCGTGGCACTCACACCACGTTCCCAGTCCAGCCCAGCCCAAGGAGGGCGGGCATGATTCAGAAACATGTGGCTCTCATTTTCCCTGAATCACCCACACTCTGGGAGGCCAGGGCAGTAACACAAAGACAGGGAGAGTCACAGAACCTAGTCCAATTCTTTTAACTAAGCACTGACTAAGTGATAATGCGTGCCAGGCTCTGTGCTGTGTGCTGCAGGGGCTTGAAACATGATTAAGCCACCGACCTCAAGGAGCTTAAGGTCCCGAGTAGATGCAGAGATGGACCAAGGGAGACAGGCTGAGAAATAGTAATAACAGCTAACACTTGAAGAACAGTTGCTATGCACTGGGCAACGTTGTTGGCACTTTACACATATTAACGCACTTCATCCTTTGAATGAGGGCATGAGGTATTATTATCCCCATTTTATGGGAAATGGGTTAAGTAACTTGTCTAAGGTCACACAGCTAGTAAAAGGTGGAGCAGGGATATGAACTTGAGCAGTCTGGCTCCATACAGCAACTGGGGTGAGGGGACAAAAGAGGAGAGCATCAAAAGACAGAGACAGTGAGGGAGGGGTGGTGTAAGAGCACAAAACCAATTGATTTTTTTAAAGTATATATTTATTTATGTGGCTGCATCCAGTCTTCGTCGTGGCATTCGCGTAGATCTTTCATCGAGGTCCACGGACAGGCTAGTTGTGGTGCACAGGCTTAGTTGCTCTGAAGTGTGTGAGATCTTAGTTCCCTGACCAGGGATGGAACCTATGTCCCCTGCATTGAAAAGTGGATTCTTCACCACTGAACCATCAGGGAAGTCCCTGATTATTAGTATTTTTTTAATCTGAAAGACAAGTGAGAAGCAAAGGAATAAGAAAGGCTGTATTAAGAAAGGCAGAGAGGGCTTGGAAGGATAGAGACAGACAGACAGACAGATGCATGAACACACACACACACATAGACAGGGCAGAGATCCAGAACTGTAAGAGAGGTCCAGGTCATAGAACAGGTGCTAAGACACAAGCCCAGGTGTAGACAGACGTGCACCCAGAGGGTTGCCCTGTCAGGAAATAGGCATTCTTCCCCACCTTATCACAAGCATCCTTGTCCCAGCTGGGTGAGGAGGCGAGCACACCAGGGGACTGCAGCTCTAGAAACCCCAGGTTCTGTGTGTGTGCACGAGTACATATGTGCACACGTGGGTGTATGTGCACACGCGCAGCAGCAGATGAGTCGGGCCACAACAAGCAGATTGTAAAGACCCTTCCTCATTTTCCCTCCCATGAGTCATGGACTCAGGGCTTGCAAGTGCTGAGATACCCCTAGGCTGAGGGCAGGGGCTGCTCTAAGGCTTGGCTGCCCACAGCTGGCATGACCCCACTTTATCACTTCCCCAAGGCTCTCGGATCTTGGAGTCCTCAACGTCCAGCCCAGAGGGAGAGGAGCCTGTGGAGTACAAGTCCCTGCAGTGGTTTGGAGCGACAGTGCGAGCCCATGGCTCCTCCATCTTGGTGAGGGCCCAGCAGGCTGAGTGCCATGATGGGCCGGAGGGGTAGTGGTTGGGGATAACAGCACAGTGAGGAGGGAGGGAAGAGAGGCCCTGTGGACTAAACCTGGCACCGCCTCCTCCTGGGCCCTCCCAGGCCTGTGCTCCCCTCTACAGCTGGCGCACCGAGAAGGAGCCGCAGAGTGATCCCGTGGGCACCTGCTACCTCTCCACAGGCAACTTCACCCGGATTCTGGAATATGCACCCTGCCGCTCAGGTAGCGCAGGGGTGGCGTGAGTCCCCACAGTCCCCCACCCCCAACGGCCTTGATAGCCCACTCTCTGGCCCAGGGAGGTCCTTTCTAGGGCCCCCTCTCCCCTTGCCTTCCCCAAACTCTCTGCTGTTTCCTGCCTGACCCTTCTATGCAGAGCGTCTTCCCACCTCCTTCTCCTCTTGCAGATTTCAGCCAAGAAGCAGGGCAGGGTTACTGCCAAGGGGGCTTCAGTGCCGAGTTCACCAAGGTGAGAAGGGATCTGGGAGGAACCTGGCTGTGGGTAGTGGATGCAGGGGAATCAGGACCAGATGCTGACTCACCTTCTTCCCCTGCACAGACTGGGCGTGTGGTCCTGGGTGGACCAGGGAGCTATTTCTGGCAAGGTGAGTCCTTCCTCCACTGTCCCTGCGTCCGTCTCCCGCACCCAGCCTCTCATCCCTCTCTCAGCCCAAGACCACCATCCTTCCTTCCTCTGCCCCTGTCCCAGTACTCCTCTTCCTGTCCTCTGAGACTTACCTGTCCTCTCCCACCAGCCTCCAAAAGCTTCCCCTCCTTGAACCAGACTCCTGAATGTCTCCCCATCAGCCCCCAGTGCCGCAATCCCTGCCACCTCCTTCTCCGGCCATCCCCTCTATCCCCTTCTCCAGGCCAGATCCTGTCCGCCACCCAGGAGCAGATTGCAGAATCCTATTATCCCGGGTACCTGATCAACCCAGTTCGGGGACAGCTGCAGACTCGCCAAGCCAGTTCCATCTACGATGACAGCTACCTGGGTGAGTGAGTAAATGGGTGGGAGCTGCAGGGGGAGAACCTGAGGGGGGGCCCCTGTCCTCCTCACCCCTCGCCTCCCTTCTCCCACCCAGGCATCCCCAGCCCCTGGCCCCATGTGTCATGTGTGGGTTGACTATGAAGGCTCAGTAGGGGTGGGGAAGGGATGGGCCAATACAGAGGGGTCCCCAAAGCAAGAAACCTAATATCCATCCACCTGTCCCCCAGGATACTCTGTGGCTGTGGGTGAATTCAGTGGTGATGATAGAGAAGGTGAGTGTGTCCCCAGGCTGGGGCCAAGGGAGGGGGCAGATGAAGACCCCAGATCTGGAGCCCCAAGGACTGAGACATTTTTGTCTGACTCCCCTTCCCCTGCCCTTAGCCTGCAACCTTTTCTTCCCTTTCCAGACTTCGTTGCTGGTGTGCCCAAAGGGAACCTCACCTACGGCTATGTAAGGCCCAGCCTGACCCTCCCTCCCCTCACCCCCTCCCCTGCCTAATCACAAAGAACCATGCATGATGATTTGGGAGGGTTCAAAAAGTGGACCAGAACACAGGCTCTTGGGTCAGACCAGGGTTCAAGTTCTGGCACTTACTCTGGATGAATCTGTGATTTATTCCTATCCCACTTCATTCTGTAAAAATCTGAGTCTGCTTAACCTCTCTGAGCCTCACTCTTCTCTAAATAATGGGATAATAATAGTTCTGACCTCACAAGGCTCTTGTAAGGATGAAGTGAGATAAGGCACGTGAAAGTACTTAGTGAACTCTTAGGCAGGGTACAACTGTAGTTGTTATTATTAGACCATGGCGAGTGCTTTAAAAAGGATATAGATAAGAATGCCATAGGAGTCCATTCAATTACCAACATTTATTAGGGCAAGGTATGAGATACGAAGATGAATAAGACATCACACCCCGTCTTGTACGGCTTCTAATCAAGTATGTAAGATAAGACATACCTATGATGGTAATCTAGCTTGCAGCTCTTAGGCATACGCCCCTCAGTGCATCGGGCGCTGTCCACTCGTGGTTTCTATTCTTCCCAACAAGCTTATCGGGGGAGATATTACCAGTCACATTTTACATATGAGAAAGCTGAGACTCGAAGAGACCAAGTAAGTTGTTTAAGATCACTAGTTAGTAAGTGGCTAGACAGAGATTTAAAACCAGACCTGTCTTATTCCAAAGTCAGCATTCTTTCTGCACTAACATAAGTTTCAGAAAAGTGGTTAAGATGAGTAAGAACCTCCTTTCTAGGGTGGGGATGGATCAGAAAAGGTTCTGTGAAAGGCCAGAGGAGATGAGGAAACACAGCATCCTAGACAGGAGCATGAGAAAAGCGTGGAAGGAAAGGGAAACAGTTCAGGCCAGTTTAGCATGGGCTGACTGACAGTGGAGAGACTGAAGAGAGACTGGGGGAGTCCTTGGTGCTCCAGTTGCTATGAATCCATGCTTTCAATGCAAGGGGTCTGGGTTCAGTCCCTGAACATGAGGGAACTAGATCCCTTATGTCACAACGAAAGATCCTGCACGCCACAACTAAGACCCAGTGCAGCCAAACAAACAAAAAAAAGAGAGGCTGGGCAAAAACAGGTTGGGTGCAGAGTCTCCAGGGCCTCAGAGGACCAGCCAGTAAGCTGAGATTGGGCCATGGCTGCGGGGAAACACCACGATTTCCCAAGCCAGCAGTGTCCCTCCTAGACCAACTCTAGGGTGATCAGTCTCGGTGCCGTGGGGAAGGGCACTGGGGGGAAGGGAATGTCCAAAGCAAGGGGAGACCAGGACTTTCTCCAGCATTCCTTGGGGAGGGCTCACACCAGAGGAATAGCAGCAAGACTGGGGAAGAGAATGAGGAGTCAAGAGACCAGTAGAGCCCATCACTAAGGGGCGACATGGGCGAGACATGAGTGTATGTGGTTTGGGAGGGCTGGGGCATGAGGCTTCAATCATTCAGCTAATAATTAGTGAGTGTCTGCTCTCACCAAGCATGACTTTAAGCTCTGGGGAGAAAGCAAAGAATAAAACAGCTCCTGCCTTCACTGATCTCACATTCTAGTAGGTAGATCAGATGCACAACAGACAGATAAGTACAGAATCTCTCAGTAGTGGTTGATAGGTGACATGGAGGAAAACAATGAAGTCCACCTGAGATGGAGCCACTAGTATAGAGATAAGACTATGGCGAAGGCAAAGCAAAGAAGGGAATTACGGGACAAGTGGTCTGTGTCTCCAAGGAATGACTGCCCCTGGGTATCCTGCACCCATCTGTCCTCCATCCAAGTCTGGGACCAATGGGTGTATCTCCTCATCCCCAGGTCACCATCCTTAATGGCTCAGACATCCGGTCCCTCTACAACTTTTCAGGGGAACAGGTGAGGACACCCCCTCTACAACCCAGCTTGGCCCTCTGCCAACCAAGCCCTGGCCCTGAGTCATAAGCTCAGCCCAACTTCTCAGGCTCCCTGGAGTCCCTGACTTCCCCCCACAGCCCTTGTTGATTGACTCCCTGGTACTGACCTGCTGCTGCCGCTCTGTCCCCCCACCAGATGGCCTCCTACTTTGGCTACGCAGTGGCCGCCACAGACATCAACGGGGATGGGTGAGTAGTGGAGAAGGCACAGCGGTGCCCTCCCCAGGGGCGAGGAGTGGGGGTGGGACAGAAAAATGCAAGGAGAGTTCCTCTCTGGATTCTCCTCCTGCCTGCATACCCTCGGCTCAGGGGCAAGGAGAGAGCTGAGCGCCAAAGGCCAGATCTCAGGTCTCTCCCTTGGGTGGGAAAGAGCCGGGAATCCAGGATGCTTGGGCTTTCCTGGTGCTGAGACTGAAGAGGGGATGGGGAAGGACACGGTCTCAGGATGCCGGTGTTTCCCCCATCCTCAGGCTGGACGACTTGCTGGTAGGGGCGCCCCTGCTCATGGAGCGGACAGCTGATGGGCGGCCGCAGGAGGTGGGCAGGGTCTACATCTACCTGCAGCGCCTGGCTGGCATGGAGCCCACGCCCACCCTGACCCTCACTGGCCAGGATGAGTTTGGCCGGTTCGGCAGCTCCCTGACCCCCCTGGGGGACCTAGACCAGGATGGCTACAATGGTAAGCACGCTATGGGCTCGAGTGGCTGAGGAGGAGCCAGGGGCCTGAGTCAGAAGGGATCTGGGGAGAGGTAACTGTCAGATAAGATAACCAAGACCTCCCAGCGTCTCCTGGAGGATTTTAATCCCAATGTCTAGATCTTGGGGCTTGAAGAGTTTAGCATACTGGGAATGACAGATGGGAAAAATAGGATCCTGGGTCCTGGGGTCTGGTGGTAGAGATTTGAACTCCTGGATTCCTGGCCTGCTGACTGGTGTGTGTTGTGTATTTTGCAGATGTAGCCATTGGGGCTGCCTTTGGTGGAGAGAACCGGCAGGGAGTGGTGTTTATATTCCCTGGGGGCCCAGGGGGTTTGGCGTCTAAGCCTTCCCAGGTTCTGCTGCCCCTGTGGGCAGCTGGCCAGACACCGGACTTCTTTGGCTCTGCCCTTCGAGGAGGCCGAGACCTAGACGGCAATGGATACCCTGGTGAGTGGTGCCCGAGGCCCCTTTCACCTGAGAATTCCCTGGTCGCAGACCCCCTAGCCTCTCTAATGTATTTGCCTAAGCTCCTGGGTGCAGTTCTAGGATGTGCCACCAGATGGCGATGCCCCCTCACTTTAGCCTCCTTGAAAAGGCAGCTAGAAAGGGTTGGGAAGAATTCTGTTTGGGGGCCTGCTATATGGGGTAGTTTCTTTTGATTTCTTGCAGATCTGATTGTGGGGTCCTTTGGTGTAGACAAGGCTGTGGTATACAGGTATGAACTCGGGCAGGGGATAGCCTGGGAAACACGGGAACTGGGGGATTTCTCAACAGGGCTGAGTTTGGGGAAGTATACAAACTGGGATCCTGGAGCTTGGGCATCGGCTTCCTGTGCCCGGGTTCCTGAGGAGCCTTAGTTCTTTGACCCCCCACTTTCACTCTTGGCAGGGGTCGCCCCATCGTGTCTGCCAGTGCCTCCCTCACCATCTTTCCCGCCATGTTCAACCCAGAAGAGCACAGCTGCAGCTTGGAGGGAAACCCTGTGACTTGGTGAGGGGGGGGGTGGAGGAGGGAGATTGCAGGATGGAGTCTGGGGGTACCTCATCTGTGCCTGGAAGTGGGGAGGGTGAGCAGGCCTTTGAAAGGGGGCACATGGGCCTGTCCCAGTCCGGGTCTGTCTGGGAGGCAGGCAGAGAATACAATGCCTGTTCTAGGTGAATACACCAGCTTTCCTTTTGGTCCTCTAGCATCAATCTCAGCTTCTGCCTCAATGCTTCTGGAAAACATGTTCCTGACTCCATCGGTGAGGGAGACTGCATGAACCTTTCGGGCACTGGGGCGGGGGTGGAAGGGCTGGGGACCTGGGGACCTCTTTTCTCTCTGGATAAATTAGGAGAGGGGAAGATGCTGCTTAACGTACATGCACGGCCACAGGCTTCACGGTGGAGCTCCAGTTGGACTGGCAGAAGCAGAAGGGCGGGGTACGGCGGGCACTGTTCCTGGCCTCCCGACAGGCCACCCTGACCCAGACCCTGCTCATCCAGAACGGGGCTCGGGAGGACTGCAGAGAGATGAAGATCTACCTCAGGGTAGGGGCAGGAGGGCGGGGCGTGGACTGGCTTGGGGAGGGTGGCCACATAGAACCGGGGACCCGTCCTGAAGGGAAGAGGACTGGGAGATTCCAGTGAAGGTCCTGGGTCTTTGGGGGGCTGGGGCAGAGTGCCTTTCTGTCCGAGGAGCTGGGAACCAGGCTGCCTCAGAAGCAATGAGCGCGGTTGTTGGGACACCTAAATTCTTGAGGGTCTTGCATGGACAAAGGGAGATGTGAGAGGATGAGGAGCAGGGTCGCCAAGTCCCCTGTGTCCCCTGACTCTGTGAACCCTCCCCCCCCACCGCCGCCCCAGAACGAATCAGAGTTTCGAGATAAACTCTCCCCGATTCACATCGCCCTCAATTTCTCCCTGGACCCTCAAGCCCCAGTGGACAGCCATGGCCTCCGGCCAGTCCTACACTACCAGAGCAAGAGCCGCATAGAGGACAAGGTGAGGCAGGGTGGGGAGACAGGCCAGGAGGAGAGGGGCCTGGGCCTCTGGGGGCGGGGCCCTGGAGCGGGGAGCTGACAGCTTGGGAGGCAGTCGCAACTCCCCCTCTCACGGCTGCCCCACTCTCCAGGCTCAGATCTTGCTGGATTGTGGAGAAGACAATATCTGTGTGCCAGACCTACAGCTGGAAGTGTTTGGGTGAGTGAAGGCTGACGTCAGGCTGGGGGTTCCAGATGCTGAAGTCGCCTAGCAGGACACATGGAGCTTGGAAGCACCTGGCACGTGGAGAAGAAGAAGAACATATCAGCTGGCTGTGTGACCTCGGGAAATAATGCAACTTCTCTGTATACTGGGAATAATAGCATCTATTTCTGTAGCTTTTTGGAAGGATTAAATGAAATAATCTACATAAACCATCTAGCCTAGTGCCTGCCATAAAGCTAGAAGTCAGTGAACGGTGTCTATTATTATTATATTATTATCGTTATGGCCCATTGTCTGGCTTGGGGATTAATTCTCCAGTGTCCCTGACCCCTGTGTCCCCTCCAGGGAGCAGAACCACGTATACCTGGGCGACAAGAATTCTCTGAACCTCACTTTCCACGCCCAGAATGTGGGTGAGGGTGGCGCCTACGAGGCAGAGCTTCGGGTCACGGCCCCTCCGGAAGCTGAGTACTCGGGACTCGTCAGACACCCAGGGGTGAGTGAGGACCCACAGGAGGGGCTTGGGAGGAGACCCTGCCAGAGGGACACCGAAGCCTTACCTGCACCTACCCCACCTCCAGAACTTCTCCAGCCTGAGCTGTGACTACTTTGCTGTGAACCAGAGTCGTCTGCTGGTGTGTGACCTGGGCAACCCCATGAAGGCCGGGGCCAGTGTAAGTCTGGGGCCATCTCACGCCGAACTGGGCTGGGGGGAAGGGAAGGAGGGCCGCAGTCGGTGTGTGGCAGACGCTCGGTCTAACAGCCCGCTTGTCCGTCCTCCCTGTCCCGCAGCTCTGGGGTGGCCTTCGGTTCACAGTCCCTCACCTCAGGGACACGAAGAAAACCATCCAGTTTGACTTCCAGATCCTCAGGTAGGGAGGGGGCGGGGCAGGGGCAGAGTCCGGCACAGGTGGCATTCTGGCTGGGCTCTAGCACCATCAGAGTCTCTCCTCGTCCCACAGCAAGAATCTCAACAACTCACAAAGCGACGTGGTTTCCTTCCGGCTCTCGGTGGAGGCTCAGGCCCAGGTCTCTCTTAACGGGTCAGTGCCCGGGCAAAACGGGGCGTCTCTGGGAGGGGAGACGGACTTCTAGCAAAGGAGGCATATGAAATGGGGTCCCTTCCACTGTCCTCTAAACCACCCTGCTCTGCAGGGTCTCCAAGCCCGAGGCAGTGCTATTTCCGGTGAGCGACTGGCGTCCCCAAGACCAGCCGCAGGAGGAGGGTGACGTGGGCCCTGCCGTCCACCATGTCTACGAGGTGCGCGGGCTGCTGGGAATGGAGGGCGGGGCTAGAATGAATGACAGGGAAGGAGGAGCCAGTATGAGTGACAGATGGCTGGGGCCAGCCTGAGGGGCTGAGGGGAAGAGGGGCAAGGGGGAGGTAAAGGCCTGGACAGGATCAGTGAGAGACCAGCCAGCTGAGTGACTTAGAAGGGGAGGCTGGAGCCACCTCCAGGAGGGTTGCCTGGAAAGGATTTCTTCTCTGCCCATTAATTTCCTGCCTCACTCCTGAGACTCAGAGCAGAGAAGAGTGGGCCACTGGGACCCGGGTCTCAACAGGGAAGAATCGCTCCCTCCCTTCCCATGATGACTGTGCCTTCCTCTCCTCAGCTCATCAACCTGGGCCCCAGCTCCATTAGCCAGGGCGTGTTGGAGCTCAGCTGTCCCCATGCTCTGGATGGCCAGCAGCTCCTCTACGTGACCAGGGTCACAGGACTAAACAACTGCACCACCAGTCACCCCCCCAACCCAGAGGGCCTGGAGGTGAGGGGCCTGGGGACTGGCCGGGAGGTGGGGGGCACCAAGTCGATGGTAGTTGGGGAAGTTTGCAGGGACCTAGAAGAGCTAATGAGGATGTGCCTGGAGCTAGGACTTAGGCCACTGGAAGGCAGTCAGAAGTCCCACAGACACCTTGAGGCCCTGGGAGGGGAAAAGATTGTTTTAAGCACTGCATTTCTGTCTTTCTGCCTGAAGTATCCTTCCCTGATTCCATGCCCTGGCATACTCCTAGGGCCCAGCTCAGCACCACCCCTTCTGGAAAGCTGTCTTCAGACCCACTCCCCTAGACCCCAGTGTCTGTTTTAAAGTTCATTTTATTCATAGACAACATTTAAATTAAATGAATGACTGTACAGAACCATGTTACCGGCTCAGGAAATATCACAGGAACCAAAATTTACAAGGTCCCTACTCTCATGGAGTTAGAGGAGGGTAATAAACAATAAGGTTTCCCAGGTGGTACAGTGGTAAAGAATCTTCCTGTCAGTGCAGGAGATGCAAGAGAGGAGAGTTCTATCCCTGGATCGGAAAGATCTCCTGGAATAGGAAATGGCAACCCGCTCCAGTTTTCTTGCCTGGGAAATCCCATAGTTAGTGGAGCCTGATGGGCTCCGTGGGGTCACAAAGAGTCAGACATGACTGAGCAACTGAGCGTGTGCACGCAATAAAAAATAGAGACAGGAACAGATATTGAAAAGTGATGAAAGTGCAGGGCTCACATGCTGGGGTGGGGTGGAGCTGGGAGCGTCTGAGCTGGATCATCAGGGAAAACCTCTTGAGGAAGGAACAGGTGAATTGAGTATGAAAAATAAGGATGAAACTGCTTGTGAAGACTTAAGAGAGTATTCCAAGCAGAGGGAACAGCCAGTGCAAAGGCCTCAAGGCAGAGACAGTGCCCTAATTATTTATTTACACATCGCCTCCTCCTAAACTCCAGGGACCAAATCTTACTCGTTTCAACAACGAGTTTGCTGCCTTGCCATAGGAGGTGGTCAGTTGCATGGATGGAAGACCAGGTCAAAGCTGCTGCAGACCCCAAATGCAGGCTGACTCAGATGCTGTAATGAGGTGGGAGAGGCAGCTAATGGTCTCTTTCCTCTTCCAGTTGGATCCCGAGGGTTCCCAGCACCACCGGCTGCAAAGACGGGATGTTCCAGGTCGGAGCCCTGCCTCCTCAGGGCCTCAGATTCTGGTAAGTTGTCCTGAGAATGAGGTCTGGGCCCAAGTGTTGAGTACCTCTGTGGGTCCTCAGAGCCACCAGAAGGGCAGAACTCACGGTTCAAGCCTCCTATTTCTTCCCAGAAATGCCCAGAGGCAGAGTGTTTCAAGCTGCGCTGCGAGCTAGGGCCACTCCACCGGCAAGAGAGCCGAAGTCTACAACTGCATTTCCGCGTCTGGGCCAAGACTTTCCTACAGGTGAGGGAGCCTCACCTTAGTCCTGACCCCTGACCCCTGACCTTCAGGTCTGCTGGACTGACTCCCGCTTTCCCCACTGCCCTAGCCACCCCTTTCGTGACTGGGACCCAGACAGCCCCACTCCCCTCCCTCACCGTTGTTTGGACAGGGCTGTGTGTGCTTGGCGACACCTAGTGGCCTCACTGGGAGCGACAGCTTCCCTTTTCTGGCCCATTAGGAGGGGAGGGCTGGAGGGAGACCAGCCGGCAAATAAGGGCAGAAAGACAGAGAGGATGAATCCATCGTGGAGAGGCAAGCAGATGTATGAACAGGAAATAGTAGTCATTTGTTGAGTGCACACTATGGGCTAAACATTGTCCTAGGTGCTTAGCCCATATTAATGACTCAAGAAATTTTTTTTCTATTGAACATGCCGTTATCTAATTATCCACTATTCAGTTATAACTATTTAGTTACACATTTATTTTCTCTTATAAGGACTATAGAGAGAGATTCAGAGAGTGAGTTCAAAATAGGGAAAGATTATAACCAGAGCCAGAAACTGGGGAGCCCGATGTCCTCCAGATGCCAAGAGGGGCCACCCTGAACACCTTTCCCCCACCCACAGCGGGAGCACCAGCCATTTAGCCTGCAGTGTGAGGCCGTGTATGAAGCCCTGAAGATGCCCTATAAAATCCTGCCTCGGCAGCTTCCCCAAAAGGAGCTGCAGGTAAGTCTAAGGCCAGCAGGCTGGGCCGTGAAAGACAGTTCTGGGCCTGGCACGAGGACTACATGACAGGCGCTGGCCCGATTATGGTAACAAACATTGACTGAGCTCCTGCTGTGTGCCAGGCACTGTGCTAAGTCCCGGGAACACAGTGATAAGCAAGATGGACAGGGCAGTGAGAAGACTGTGACAGGGTCAGCATGTTTAGACCACATCAGAGGGGACTTGAACACACACTTGCAGAATTGGGAAAGGCTGTCTGGAAGAAGTGATGTTTCAGCAAGACCTGAAGACTGCATGGAATCTACCAGGCTAACCGGTCAGGAAAGGAGTCTTTTCTGGGGAGAGGAAATGAGCAGGAGTGAAGGCCTGAAAGAAACAGTAATGCACATTTTAGAAATTTGAAGTTCAGAATTCTGTTAGCCTAAAATGGGAGTGGCAAGTGGGAGCCAGGTGTAGGGTGGGAAGAACCAGACGGCTTTCCAGTGACCTCTCCTGGCTTGCTCCCCAGGTGGCCACGGCTGTGCAGTGGATCAAGGCAGAAGGCAGCCACGGAGTCCCTCTCTGGATCATTATCTTAGCCATCCTCATTGGCCTCCTGCTGCTCGGTCTGCTCATCTATATCCTCTACAAGGTCAGCCACATCCTACTTGACTTGGCCTTCTCTCACCAGGTTCTGCCCTTGACCCAGCACACTCCCTAGTAGCTGCCTCCAGACCTGTTCTCCAGCCACACGCATCCCCTCTGGACACTGCCTATACCATCCCTTCTTTCATTCTACAGCCCCTAGCTTAGAAAGAGTTCTCTTGACTCAAGCTGCTGATAAGTTTACCAATACTTTCAAAATCAAGGTGACTCACAAGTGGCCAGTGTGTGGCACATGTGTGTGTCACCTCCACCAGAAACCCATGGTAGCCATCCCTAACTGATCATACTCTAGAAATAGCCTCAGAATCCTTCTCAAGAGGCAGCCACTTCTAGGCAGCGAGACTTCAAATCTGTTTGCCATCCCTGGCTTAACTGTGGGCATTTTTACAACACCAAAGCAGCCCAGCCTAAGGCCTCCTGGCCCATTAGACCTCTTGGAGAGGTAGTCTT
Organism: Ovis aries; assembly: GCF_016772045.2. Lineage (NCBI taxonomy): Eukaryota > Metazoa > Chordata > Mammalia > Artiodactyla > Bovidae > Ovis > Ovis aries. The sequence continues at coordinate 132,166,988 of NC_056056.1, forward strand.
CACAGCCTGAATTTGGGCCACTTTTGCAAGATGGGGAGACTGGAAGCACTGAAGTCATCTTTGTCCCCTCCTGGGATAAGATCTGCAGAGAACTAACTCAGTTCTCCCTCCTTCCTTCTTATTAGCTCGGATTCTTCAAACGCTCCCTCCCGTACGGCACCGCCATGGAAAAAGCTCAGCTCAAGCCTCCAGCCACCTCCGATGCCTGATTCCTCCCAATCTTGAAGGCCCAGTCCCCCCACCCTCAGTCTACTGACAGGGAGGGGGCTGGGCGCTTCCTGAAGGTGCTGAGGGCCAGGGAGAAGCTCCTCTCCCCAGCCCAGAGACATACTTGAAGGGCCAGAGCCGGGAGGTGAGGAGCTGGGGATCCCCTCCCCCCATGCACTGTGAAGGACCCTCGTTTACACATGCCCTCCTCATGGATGAGGGAACTCAGATCCAGGGACAGAGGCCCCAGCCTCCCTGCCACCTTTGCATTTTGGAGAATTTCCTGAAAACACCTTGGAACCAGAACTAGGGGATCCAATCCCAGTTCTCCGGCTCAGATGTGGCACCAGGACTTCCTGTCCAGCTCCAACCCCGCAGAGATCTGTCGTTGGCCTTGCCAGAGATCCACAGGAAGCCCCCAGCTAAGAGCCTGGAACCTGGGGAGCGAGACATGGCAGCTCTGGACAGCCCCCACCCCGGTGGGCCAACAAAGAACACTAACCATGGATGGCACCCCAGGCCCAGCTCAGGACAGATCCCACACCAGGATCCATGCTGGCCCAGAAGCAGCTCCAAGGGGAACCAGAACTTTCACAGGGCCAGATCGAACCTGGGGCCGGGGCCTGAAGTTCATCTGGGACCCAGACTCAGACGTTGGTAACCTAACTAGGCAGATCCAGGACATTTGAGCCTGCTCCAGACCTGGGCCTGGAGACCAAATCCACCTCTGACTCAGGAGAAGTCAGGAATTGCCCAGGACCCTGAAGGGGCCATGATGGTAACAGATCTGGAACCTTAACCCCAGCTGGACGTAGGCCCTCTCAGTCCTCCGCAGAAAGGGGAGCCTGCTGTCCCGAGCCTGCGGGTTTGGGTTCTGCCCACCAGCTGCACTGACGCTGCCCCTCCTCTCCCTACCCAACCCTCCCCTCACCTCGGCTCCGGACACCCGGGACTTATTTAAACTCTGTTGCAAGTGCAATAAACCCGGCCCGGTGCCCCCACTGATCAGAGCTGGAATCTGTCCTCTCCCTACTCTTTCCAGATCTTTCCTGGAACCAGGCCTCTTGGTGGATAGGAAATGTTTCTTGCAGTCTCTTTACACTGGGAGCCAGGAGTATGACCCCCAGGAACTGTGGAACTAGTTTTGGGGTTACCTTTTCTTACATGGAAGAGATGATGGAAGGGGTGAGACCAGGCCTTGACTCCTGCCCATCCCCCAGACCCACCAGATCTGATGCCAACGCCTCTAAGAGAACAGAGAGAGGAATTCCTTCTCTTTGGATTTGAGGGTTAGGGAAGAATACGAAAGGAGAGGTCAGAGCTGAAGGTGGAGGAAGGTGGCCCAGAAGATTCACTTGGGCTTCCAGAAATTAGAATAATGAAAAGGGTTGAGAGAAAAGGCCACAGAACGAAATCAGAAGAAAGCCAGTTGGGTTTGTGTTTTGTTTTCATTACCCATTGTATTCCGATGGGTGCTGCTGCTTCTGCTGCTAAGTCGCTTCAGTTGTGTCCGACTCTGTGCGACCCCATAGATGGCAGCCCACCAGGCTCCCCTGTCCCTGGGATTCTCCAGGCAAGAACACTGGAGTGGGTTGCCATTTCCTTCTCCAATGCATGAAAGTGAAAAGTGAAAGTGAAGTCGCTCAGTCATGTCCGACTCTTCGCGACCCCATGGACTGCAGCCCACTAGGCTCCTCCGTCCATGGGATTTTCCAGACAAGAGTACTGGAGTGGGGTGCCATCGCCTTCTCCATGAGGGAATGTTAAATAGTTTACATACATTATCTCATCTAATTTCGATCAAATTAAATGTGTGAGGCAAGCACAATTAACCCCACTTACACAAGGGGAAATTGAGGTCCAGAGAAGTTATATAACTTGCCCAAGGTCACAGTCTAATTCAGCCTTGCCTGACTGTGAAAGCCCTATTCTTAACCGACATGACAGACGGTTCAGGTCTTTGAAGATGAAGTGAGGGAACCCCTCAGCATCCTCTGTCTCCTGGAGGCCTATCTTAAACTAATGTCCAGCAAGAGCATGGGGAGGGGTGCTGAAATTCAAATAGGATTGTTAGAGGCAAACGTGTCTATGTCCTGCTAGACTGAGGTCAGCCACCAGAGGGCAGCACAGTCACAAATTTATGGGAATTTGCAGAAGGGAGCCTATGTATGAGGTCCTCACCCTCTTCCCCCATCAAGACAATTCTTATTAACTTAGGCTCCTGCCTCGCAGTTTTAGCATGATCTCAAAATATGTCTCCTGGGAGTTCATACCTGCTCTACACTCCAATCTTCAACTTCTTAATAATTCTGTAACTCAGAAACTTCTTCCCAGAACCCATAAATGAAGGACTATAGGGAGGGCAAGACCTGATGAGGCAACGAGCTACCCAATATTTCCAAGGATGACAGCTGTGGCATAGCAAGGCACTGAGACTTCTCCAAGAATGAAATCCCATACTCGCCTTCTTGGGGGATGGGTGGGAATGGCAACAGCCATACTCCAGGGGCCAAATATGAGATTTACACTATGATTAGGAGGAAATGAGGAGGGGAAGTGGGCTGTATTGGGCTGGTATCATGGGTGTGTCTGTAGTTAGTGCCTGTACCTTTGAGTCTGAGAATGACAAGGTCTCTCTCAAGGAGGCACAATACAAGGTAGGAATTCCCTGGGCTCAGAAGTGCTGCAGATGTAACCCAGCACCAATCTCTCTGTCGCTGAACTGTAATTCTCAGGCTCTGGTAAGTTTCGCCTTCTGAATCTCCTAGCTCCTCCAAAGCATGTCTGCCTCTCATCTTGAGACTTGAGTGATGCAGAGAGACAAGAGAGTAGGGGAAGGCCCAAGTCCTAGCCCTGTCTGTGTCAGTGGAAACGGAAAGGAGGCCTGGGACGGGAACAGAGCAGCTGGGGGCGCGTAAGGGGGAGGGGGCTTAGGAGAGGCAGCTGGCAAGCGGGAAGCTGATCTGGGGGTCTCAAGTTTCTTGACATCAATTAGAGCAGCCGGCCTGGGCTCATTAGTAGCCCGGGGTGCAGGGCTCATCAATAATGAATTCACCCCTCACACTGCCCCCCTCCAGCTGCCTGCAAGGTCACCCCGCCCTCCAGCCAGCTGCCTCCCCTTGGCGAGCTAAGCAACCCCCCTTCTGAGACCCCTCTAACTCAGGGTCCTGGGGGGTACAGAGTGAGAGGGTGGACAAAGCTGAGGGCAAAGGGGTCTCTATCACTAATCAACTATGTCTGATGCTGACTCTAGTCTGCTCGGGAGTCTGCCCAGGAGGAGAAAGAATAGCAAGAGGCAAGGAGGGAGTATATGTGTGTTGGGGGTGGATATAACAAGAACTGGGAAGAGCAAGCTTGGTGATACGAGGCTGGAACAGCATGGTGGTAAGTCGGATCTGGACCCCAAGGACAAACTCTGATGGGCTAGGAGACCCTACCTCCTCCCCCAAGGTCAGATTTAGGCATAAAGCCACAGTCTCCCTAGATCTCTGGGCCTCTGGATCAGAACAAGACCAAGGCATTAGGACCCCCAGAATTCACTGGCCCTTGAGCTGGAGCATTTCGGCAGGTAGAGAAACAGATATTTTTTTCAAACCAGATCAGTGGGGTGAGGACAAGAAGCTGCTGAGGCCCAGAAACAGGAACTTAAACTTCCTGTACCTTAATTAGCCATATAGTCCTAAATTTCCTGCAGAACCCAGGAATGCTACGCTCCAGTCCTCTTCCTCTTTTCTAGACTATTCCAAGGCGCCAGTCCCCCCCCCCCCACCCTCCTCCCGACCTCTGTCTCCCCGCCTCCACTCTCCCTAAATCCTAAGTGTTCTAGTTCCTAGTCACACCTACTTTCCCTCTGGCTGGGGCTGGCCTGAAGCTGGCTGCTTGGCATTCTGGGAAATCCTCCCGCCCACCCTCCTGGGGCAGGTACAGACAGGTCCAGGCTGCAGCAGCTGCATCTTTTCCAGACACCTCGCAGACTCCCAGGCTCCAGCCTCATGCTGCGGTCCAAGTTGCCTGCCTTAGAATACATCCTGTTGGTGCTTAGAATACAGTGTCCTGTACTCTGCCCTGCCACCCCCACATTCTCACCAGCACATACAGTCTGTTCTATCTTCCATCCTCTCCTCCACCTTATCAAAGACCCCCCACCAGGCCTCTCTAGCCCAAGCTCACCTTAGTGGGGAAGGCCCTGGATAGACGCTCCCATCCCCACACCAATCCAGGCCATATCTACAAGGTTGAGCCTCAGTTCTGGATTTCCTGTCACCTCTGGCTGCCCTAATGATTTCAGTTGCAAGCATCTATTTCCACCTCTTTGGGTCCATTGATTGCAGTCTCTTCCCTCAGACCTTCCCTAGGACTTAGGCATTCAGATCCCAGCCAGAGATTAACCGGGGATCCATCTTCAACCCCACATTTCACCTCTGAGACCCAGCCCCCAGGCATCCTGCTGCAGAGCCAGAGAAACAAACGAGGACCCAAACATTCTCTGCCCCCACCCTCCACTTCTGCCCAGTCCATCACTCCGGAGAGGATTCAGGTGTCCCATCCACCCTGGCCCCATCCCTCCCCACAGTATTTAGACACCCCACCCCCACCCCGTATCAATCCATGGCTAGACTTCCCGCCCTCAGACTCAGCCCTTCCCGGGATCCCAGGCATCTTAGTTTCCAGCTTCCTGTGTCAGCACACACCGTCCTCTAGATTCTTGTTCCCCAAGCCTTGGCTGCAGTGTCACCGTAAATCCAGGAGGCGGCAAGTAGAAGAGAACGCGGGAGAGGGCGAGGAGCCGCCGAGACGCCCCTTCCTGGAGCCCCGGGTGCCCGGGTCCCCCCTCCTCCCGTCTTCACCTGCTGCGGGCTCCGCCCCCGCTCCGCCTCGGCCGGCCTCTGCTCCTCCCCCGACTCCACCCCCCTTACCCCCAGCCCGGCCAGAACGGCCCCCGGGACAGAGCGACGCGGAACCCCCGGGCGCCTGGGTCCCCAGCATGATCCTCGGTGAGTGGGCTCTGCGGCTCCAGGCTCCTGGGTCCCTCTCAGTAGGTCACCCCCCAACCTCGCGCACCGCGGTGACTGCGGCCGCCCGTCAGCAACCGGTTCCCCCCTCCCCCTTCATCTGGCTCCACATCTGGGGCCCCCTCCTTCCCCAAACTACCGCTTCTTCTCCCGGTAATCCTGGGAATGGTAAAGGGGGAGGCAGAGCCGAGTGAGACCCCAGCCCCACAATGAGCACATTGCGTATTCATGAGCCTCATGAATATTATATGACTGTCTACGAGCGGCTGGGGGAGGGGGCTGGCCTTGGCCTGGTGGAGTTGAGCGAAAGGTTCTGACCCGCCCCCCCCTCACCCCCAGCGCCTTCCTCCATCCTTAGCTCAAACACTCCGACCCCCTTCTGAGCCCAGGATAAGAGGGAAAGGAGGAAGTGGGGGGGCGGGTGAGGGGAGAAGATGGTGGGTGTAGTTTCGAGGTGTGTGTGGTGGGAGGTGGGAACCTGAAGGCTGAAGATAAGGGGTCTGGGGAGAGGCAGAGGGGAAAACTGTCCATCCCAGGGCCCCTGCAGCTCGGATCCTGCCTCCGCAGGATCCTGCCCCAACACGCCGGGACCTGCCCCTCTCTCTCCCAGCTCTGGCGGCCCGGGCCCTTCCTTCCCGGCTTCCTTCTTCTTCCTTCCTCCCCCACCCTACCCCCACCCCTGCCTTGGGCCGAGGGGCACCTTCAGAGGAAGGGGCAACGGAGAGCATCAGGATGGGGGAGGGAGCCTCCCGCGGGGCTCCACATCCCTTCAACCACAGCCTCCCCAGCATCATGACCTACATGGGAAGGGAGCCCCGAGTGGGGGAGGAGAGGACTCTCAAAATCCCGGCTCCAGGCCCCTGCCTCCACAATAGTCTACCGGTGGACTACTGTGCTCTGTCCTCTAATCTTTGATCCCTGCCCTGGCTAGGCCGGTTCCTGGGCCCTGTTTGTGATGGGAGACTGCCCACCAGGTCAGGCACCTGTGGGCTCCCTGCCCCCATCGGGGACACCTGGCTCCATGCTGGCGCTCCAGGGCTGGCCTGGCTCCCGCCTCAGCCCTCTCCTGGTGCCTCCTTGGCTCTTTTGCTTTTCTTCTTTGGCTTGACCCCTGCTGACTCCCACTAGGGGTCTCTCTTCCCTTCTGCCCTCCTTCTTCCATCTCTTTCTCTCCCCCTCCTGTATCTCCTCATTCTCACCACTCCATGTCTGCCTCCCTCCACCTGGCACTCCATCAAATCCATTAAATGAATGAGCCAACGGAGGCACGAATGACTGGTTGCTTGCTTTCCTTCCCAAGAGGATCTCTAGCAGGGAAGAGACTCCCCTCCCATCTAGACAATCCCTACCCTTGTGTGACCCCCACCAACACATTTGGAGTCAGGTCCCCAGAGCACAGGCTCCACATTCCTCCAACCTGTGCGATCCCCCACACCCTGGCCCCTCCCTGGGCACGAACCCCAGAGGCAGCATCACGCTTGTCTGGGACAGACCGGTTGGAGCTGTGCTTCTCCTGGTCAGTAGGCCCTGGAGAGGACCTCTGCTAGTACCAGACCAAGACCCCACCACAGGAAGAATGCCTGGGGCCACCAACTGGACCCCCACCACATCTGCCTGAGGACAGACACTGTAATTAACTCTCTCCTTGTGCCAAGCCCATAGACCGGTGGGAAGCCTGGTGGGCCACACACCTAGCTCTCTTAGACAAGGAAAGAAGGAGGGAGGAAGCTGCCAGCTGGGCCTGAGGCCCATTCTAAGGTTTTCAGGTTCTAAATGCTGAGGTCCACTGAAGCTGTGTGTGGGTGTCCTGCCCAGCAGGCACGGCCCAGCCTGCCTGTTCAAGAACTAGACTGTGGGCCCAGATTTAAGGTGGTGACTCTGGGCTCAGGTTCCCTATTCTGAGCTTTTCTTATGCTCCTCTGCAACTGGGCCCTTGGTGTGGTGTTATGGGGGTTAGGGGCATTGAAGGAGGCCTTTCCAGTCAGGCTGGGGAAAATTTTCCAGGGGTCTTCCTTCTTCCTTTCCTGGCCACCTCCTCCCTTTAGGCCCTGCCCCCACCTACATCCACCCCAGGGTTATTAGGGATGATGTTTTGAGTAGTTGTTCATAATCATCCCCTTGTTGCTTTCATCTCTGACTTCAAAGCCTTCCCAGCACTCAGCCTGCCTCCTGCCAAGACAGGGGAAACTGAAGCAGGGGACAGATACCTGACAGCTGGTCAAGAAAGTGAGATCCAGCGGTTCCAGGCTCTCCCCCCGAACCCCCTAGTTTTAAAAATGTCTGGGGTTTAGAAGAGACCAAAAGGCCTAAAGAGAAAAAAATGGATTAGAGATGAGATTCAAGTCCAGATGCCAATCTCATTTCTCCTTTGACCCCAGAGCATAATTCCCACTTTAACACAGTGTTGACCCCTTGTTTTTCACGACCATGGGCCCTAACACATTTGCCACCCTAACCCCAAATCCTCTCTCTGATTTGAATCTCATCCCGGTCTAATCTCCAGACCAACACTAACCTGCAGCCCTACCCTAGCACCCTTCCTGGATCCTGTTCCTACCAGACGCTGCCACTCCCAGAGCCAGCTCATGGCAGACACTCCCATTCTTTGCCACAGGAGCTTCAGGCCCCAGGCCCACCTAAGAGAGGCCAGGGCTGGGACTCCCACCTGGTCAGAGTTTCTGGGGAGAAAGGAAGGAAAAGACCAGCCCTGAGTGGGATGGAAGGAGTCTGACCTGGCTTGGTCGTGGATTAGTGCTGGAGGGGAAACCTGAACAAGATCAAAGTGCCTAGGGCCAGGTAGGGCGCAGAAATGGGCAGATGGACATGCATCCAAGGGACCGAGACCTCACCCCCTAAACTGGCTGGGAACAGTCTTTAATAAAGCATTTGGCTTCTCCCAGCAGAGTTGGGTGGGGCTCTATCTGCTGGAGGTAATTACTCTAATGAGTCTCCCTCTGGAGTGGCCTGTCCCACCCAGGCCCCAGCTCCTCCCTGCCCTGCCTGACATGGTGTGCACGCCCACAGTCCTGTGCACTAGCACACACATACATACTCCGATTTGCTGTCCACCTCCTCTTCCTCCAAACCCCCCTGAAGCCCTCACCTAACCAGCCATCAGGAGCCCAGACTTCCTGCTTCATTTCCTCCTGCGAAGCCCTCTTTATATTCTTGCCCCTCCCTCTTCCCCCCCTAGTAAAGTGTGGTGCCTGAAAGCCCCGTCTGGAGCCAGCCATCCAGATTCAAATGCCTCACTAGCTGTGTGACCTTGGTCAAGTAACTCCCCCTCTCTGATCGATGGCCGTCATCTAAAAGATGAGGATTTGTTTATTTAGCAAACATTTATTGAGCTTTCTTTGTGGCAGGCCAGCACTGTACATGGATTTGTTCTATCTTTTCAAAAACTCCACAACGCAAGATACCATTGCTCTCTTTTGATAAAGGAGAAGTGAGACAGAGAGTTTGGGAAACAAGCTAGTCACCCAGCTAGTGAGCAGTGGAGCCATCCACAGGGAGGCGTGTATGTACAGTGCCTGGCATACAGTGGACCCCCAGAAAGTGGCAAGTTATTAATAAAGTGATTATTCCCAAGAAGGAGAGGAAAGGACTGAGGCTTGGGCTATCAGACTGAGAGGCCTGTTTCTGCTCACTGGGTCCATAAGCTGCCGTCTGCCCCTCTTCCACCCCAGATCTCAGTGGAATGGACCCAGGCACACGAATCTCTAGCTGTCCATTTGGGTTCCTCACTTCACTCCATCCTTAGTTCCTTCCTCCCACTTCCTCTTCCCTCCCCCCACCCTTGGGCTCATGTCAGTGGAAAAGATGAGTTGCTGGCCAGAGGGAACCAAGTGGTGGCTACCTCTTTTCTTCCAGCCCCAGGAGGTGCATGGAACTTGCTCTCCATTTCCTCTCCTTGGACAAGATGGAAGCCTTGCTCATATCTTTGCTGAATTCAGAGTTAGACGGGAGCACTTTGGGGTTATGTAGCAGAGGAAGAATTTGCTACAGAGGGTGACAGATCGTCATTGAAATCTCAGCCCTGATACTTACAGGCTGTGTAACATCAACCATGTCTTTGTAACTCTTCTGAGCCTCAGTTTCTTCATATGTCAAATGGTTAAAACCTAGTATTAGCTACTGCATAGAATGGTTCCCTCAGAGATAAAATGTGCTAATACTCAGAATGCCTGGATATATTTGTTTTTCTGTTGCCTTTTGCGGAACTCACCTCTCTCCTTTGAGTTGGGTGTTTGAGGGGTAGGGACCTGGAGAGTCCTGAGCCAGGGAAAGGGTCAGGGAGCTGAGCTGCTGCCCTCTCTGGGGCCGGGGCAAGTGCCAGCCCCTAACCAGCTGCTCGGGGTGGGTGCTGGGTGCCGGGGACTCTGGGAGCGCTCAGGTTTCTCTCACCATTCCTGATGCCGCCCGGGGCTCGTTAAGGCTGCCCTGGCCTTGTGTGCCAGGCAGGAGGGGGTGGGCACAGAAGGGAGAAGCCACGGGGGGAACAGAGGGGAAGGGGAGACGGTCGGCCCACCCCGTCAGCCTGTGCTTCCCTCTGTCTCCTCTCTCGTTCTCTGTTTTCTGGCCTCTCTGCCCTGTCCCTAGCTCTGTGTCCAGCGTCCTGCGGTATTCTGCTTCTCCCTCATTTTACTCTCTTCGCCTCTCCATTGTCGCCTATCCTCTTCTCTCCAGGCGTCTGTGTCCCTTTTCTCAGTCACCTATTTCTGCTTCTGTCAGTCTTTCCCATTCTCTCTCACTCACTTTTGTCTGCCTGTCTGTCTGTCTCTCTTCTGCCCCCCTACCCCCTCGCAACCTCAAGGTGAGGAGAGAATGGACATGACTTACAGACCCTCAGCTGCCCAAGGGCCAAGGCTAAGCATCCCACCCTTCTCCTTCAGCCCTTAGACGTCTGCCGCCCAAGCTCCCAGCAGCCTTGACCCCTCTCAGCCTCAGGCCCCTTGGCCACCACGCAGTCATAGCAGTGGGTGAAAAAGGCAGACCCCTCCAACCTTCCTGGACCAGCTCCCTGCCCCCAGCTGTGCCTGAGCCCTCCCCACCCCCTCCCTCTTGCCTCTGATTCCCCTAATCCCTGCTCCCCCGCCCTCCCCTCTGCCCCACTTTTCCAGGACTCTGATTGGCTGGTTCTACTGACTGGACTGGGGGTGGGGGCTGGCAAGGGAGGGGGCAGGGGGCAGAACCAAGGGAAGGGGACGCTGTCAGGCCCAGGCCCCTGGGGGGCCAGGGCCAGGCCACTGCCTGGGGGCAGAGGGCACCAGACACTGAAGGTATGAAAGGGGGCTGTCTCTGAAGGGAGCAGGAAAGGATCCGGGTGAGGGGGGACCCTCTGCCCCAGTGAGGTCAAGGGAGGACGGGGCTAAGCTTGCAGCCTCCTGGGTTTGCCTTTGTTCCTGGGAACCCCTGGTGCTGGCAGGGGGTTGCTGGAGCCGTGAAGGGCAGCCAGAGTTCCCTGACCGGTGGACAGTGAGATCGCAGAAAGGAGCTGGGCCAGCAGAAGCTCAGAGGGGTCCTTGGGGCCTTGGGGACCACCCCGTGGAGCCTGGCAGGGCTCCTCCCATGGCTCTGGGGGAGGAGAAGGTTTCAGGGAGGGTAGTGGCGTGGCTGGCCTGGACTTTCATTTCCCCTTGGGGTCAGACCCAGGCATTCCCCTCCCAGAGGCCGGTCACAGTTCCTCCTGCAGAGCCGGAGTGAACATTCCGGCAGCGACCAACAGAGGTGCCTGGGGAAGACAGACCAGTTGGGAGAAGGAGCTCTGAGAATGGTCCCAGGCAGCCCGCCTCCCAGAGCAAATGCCACTCGCTGACCCCGGACGTCGACAGTTCATTATGAATTACAATTGGGACAAAATCATAACTCTTTGGGGAGCCTGAAAGATTCAGCAGCCCTCCTTCAAATCCAGGTCTCAATATTCCCCTCTAAGCAGTGGGATGAATCACTTACCTGACTCTTCTCCCTGGGGTAAGCCTTTGGGATCCCCTGGGGAAACAGCAAAACCGGAAGAAGGGAGTGGCCAGGGGTCTGGGACTCCCAGTCCTGCTGGTCTGTCAGGCGGCCTGCAGATAAGGCCTGTGATCTTTCTGGGTTTGTAAAATGCCTAAAGGTCTTGGCAGAGGGAGGCTGGAGAAGGGGGAAGTGAAAATCACCCCGAAGGGAAGAACCACAGATCTGCACCCTCCCCCAGGCCCACAGGGCACCTTGCTCCATTGCTCCGGAGCCAGTCAGCAGGGGGAAGTGTGTGTGATGGGGGTCGGTCGCACTTCTGAGTTTGGGGGCCCCAGCTGGGGATTGGGACTGCCAGGCTTGGGTGGGGCTCCCAAGTGTCAGTCTTCCTGCCCGACATAATGTTTTCTCTGCCCTTTAGGCAGCTTGAGCCGGGCAGGGCCCCTCCCTCTGCTACGGCAGCCCCCGATCATGCAGCCCCCACTGGACCTCAAGCAGATCCTGCCCTTCCCACTGGAGCCGGCACCCACTCTGGGCCTCTTCAGCAATTACAGCGCTGTGAGTAGCAACCTGCCTGTCTGCCTTCGCCACCCTCCTGCCACCCGGCTCCTTCTCTCTCTCGGATCCATCCCTGCCTTCTCCTATTCTGTCTAATTCCTTATCTCAGGGCCCCATCCCTCACTTCTAGTCAGTTACAAGCATCGCTGACTTTCTGGTATACTATTGACAACAATGTCCATAATAGCTAATAATCACTGAAGTTCGGCTACGGGCCAGACACTGTGCTGAGTGTTTTATGTGAATCATCTCATTCAGTCCACCATCGAGAGAAGTCATGAGACCTAGACTGGGGGCAGTGACGACAAGGAGATGGAAAGAGAGACTCCACAAGGGCATAGGCAGCCTGTTTGTAAGCTCCATCTCTCTGGAGCCCACTGTTGGTGAGGGGAGGGTTAGTGCGGTAGGGCTTGAAGGGCCAAAGTTGTCTAGATTTAATACTATATGAAATAGGGAGACATTATCCATTCTTGATCAGGAGAGTGAGCTGGAAAAGCAGTGTTTGAGGCAGGTGAGTGGGGCAGGAGGGAAGAGAGCAAAGGCTGGAGGACAGTGGCCAGTCAGGAGGCTGGCCCTGCAGTACCAACATTTGCATTGCACTTTGAGGTTTGCAAAGCATTTTGCATATCTCAGTCTTTATAGCAACCCTAGGGGTAGCTGCCATTTTACCCTCCTTTTACAGATAAGAAAAGGGAGTACTGACTGTAAACAAGGTGCTGTCCAGAGCCTGCAGGGGAGCCTGGAGAGCCAGACTAGGCCCATGACAGCAGCAGAGTGAGCAGGGGAAGGGGGAGGGGTGAGGTGTTTCCAGGGAAATGTTCACAGGGTACGGTGACCAACCAGGGTTTGGGAATCAGGGGAGAAGAGAGAGGATGAGTCAAGGATGACTCCCGGTTTCGGGCCTCGGTGACCGAGAGAAAGAAGTTACCTTGCCAGAGGCAGGGGGTCGGAGGAGGCTGGCCTGGGGTGAGGCTGCTGAACTCACTTGAAGTCATGGTGAGTTGGTGGACCGGTGGGACATTGAGCCAAAAATGTCCAACAGACAGTTGGAACTTGGGGCCTGGAGAGTTGGCTGGAGCTAAAGGTTTGGGGAAAGTTCAGCTTTATTCAACTCAAGTAACCCACCATCAAACCATATCCAGTTATGAGCATATTGAGCATCAGCTATGCATCAGGCACTGCATAAATGGTTCTGTCATCGTCGTCATTGTTGTTTTGGCCACACTGGGTGACTTATGGGATCCTAGTTCCCTAACCAGGAATTGAACCTGGGCCCTCAGCAGTGAAAAAGCGAGTCCTGACCAGTAGATGTTTCTTTACATGTGATCTCATTTAATCTTCTCACTACCCAACAAAGTAGACACTATTATTCCAGTTTGACATATAGGAAGACAGAAACTAAGGCCCTGAAGGAATGTATCTAAGTTGACACGGTACGTGCCTAAGGTATGATTTGAATGCAGAGCATCTAACTCCAAAAGAGTTCTCTTCATACCTGCTGTTCCCTCCAACCTCTTCTCAGGAATCCAAATCAACATTTGCATTGCACTTTGACATTTACAAAGCATTTTTCATATCTCAATCTTTATAGCAACCCTATGGGGTAGCTGCCATTTTATCCCTGTTTTATAGACAAGAAAACTGATAGTGACTATAAGCAGGGTCCTGTCCTAGAAATGATGGAGATGTGGGGATAAATATAACCTGCTCCAGTCCTAAAGATGCTTATATTCAGGGAAGAAGTATAGATGTGCATGAAATGATCTACAGTGCAAAGCAGAGGAAGGGTTCGAAATATGGCAAAAGAGACAGTCACAAAAATTCAATTGAATGACAAAATTTTTGAGCACCTACTCTGTGCCAGGCACTGTACTGGGTGTCAGGGACACACGACTCAGTCTGCTTGGAGAGCTCACAGTGTAGTAGGAAAGATAACAACTTAGCATTTACCCTATAGTGTGAGAAGAGCTGTGCTGGAGGCATGCAGCTTGTAGGGCAGCCCAAAGGAGTATCAGAAAAGACTCCCTGGATGTGGTGAGGGGCCAACTGGAGCTGAGCAGGAAAAAAAAAAAATAGTGGAGGAAAAAGGGATTGAAGCTGGAGCATTGACGTTATGATTTGGGCTTTGAAGAAGTATTAGTAGGATTTAAAAAGGGGCCTCAGAGAATATTCCAGACTGAAACAAGGACTAGAAAAGAGCATTTGAGAAACTGCAATTGATTGGGTGTGACTGGAGCAGAAGGTGCTGAGAATACTTTCCCCGCAATCTGCATACCTGACTGACACTTAACCTCAGGTCTCCCATCATTGTCCCCATTTATTTTTTATTTTTTGCCACATCATGCAACATGCAGGATCTTAGTTCCCCAATCAGGGATCAAACCCATGTCCCCTCCATTGGGAGCATAGAGTCTTCACCACTGGACATCCAGGGAAGACCCCTTTGTCCCCATTTTATAGATGAGGAAACACAAACCCAGAGAGGTTAAGTAACTTGCCCAAGGTCACAAAGCTACTTAGTCTATTCACTTGGCTAATCCCAGATTTCTGACTCCCTGGGTTCATGGTTCCACGGCCTCTCGTGGGGACAAGCCATTTAAAGCCAGGAGCATGGATAAGCTTGGAGAGAGTGTGACCAGATTTTGAGCAACACCAACTTTGGCATCAGACTGACAGGCTTCAAATTGATGTTCTGAAAGTACTGGCTGTGTGACTTAGGCAAATTACTTAACCACTCTGAATCTCAATTTTATCAGCTGTAAAATAAGACAGCAATAGTACCAACTCACAAGTTATTGTGAGAATTGTATTACATAATCATAATGCCTAGCATGAAGTAAGTTTTCAAGGTAAGCTGCTATGATTATTATGTTATTTCTTTTGTTTTTATTTTATAGATGATCAGAGAGAGAAAGGTAGTTTGGCCAAGGCCCAAGCCTTGGGGAATATGCAGAACTAGGCAGTGGTAACAGGAGGAGGCTCCAGCAAAGGAAATGGAGGAGCCACAGGAGGGGGTGGGGACAGAATTGGGTTTTTGTTGAGTTGAAGAAGCCAAGTGAGAGTGTGTGGCAGGCTGCATCAATAGTGTCAAATTCTGCAGGGGAACAAGGACTGCAGAAAAGCTGCAGACAGGCCTTGGCAGTGGTGTGCAGCAGTTAAGTACAGGGCTTTGGAGTCAGGCTGCCCAGGTTTAAATTCAAATCCCAGTTCAGCCACTTACTAGCTTATGACCTTGGGCAAATTATTTAGCCTCTCTAAACCTCAGTTCCCTCATCTATAAAATGAAGATAATAATAGTACTTACTTCCAATAGTGGTTGTGAAGATTAAATTAGATAATCCATGCAAAGAGCTCAGTCCACAGGCTGGCACATTCCAAGGGCTCAATCAACATTAGATGGTGGTGGTGATATTATTATTCATGGCAGAGTCTCCCCTTCGCTGCTCTAATACTTCCAGATCTCTCCTACTCCGGTAGTTCTTACTCTTTAGACCCCTCCCTGCATTACTCATCCCTCTGCCCTTGAATATCCCTCACTGTCTCCCAAAGACAGACTCTCTCTCTCCGCTTCCTGGCCCCTGCTTCGCTCATCTCTCGGCCCTAGGTGGAACAGAGGGGAAGAGATCCAGAGATGAGAGAGCCGGAATTTCCTAGGATTTATCCAGAAAAGGATAAGGAAGTGTTTGGGGGAGTGGGCTGCTCTGCCCTCCTGGCCCTCATCCCCCAGTGCTGTCCCTACTCGACCGCCAGAGGGCAGCAAGTGCACGAAGCATAAGCTCTTCGGGACGCTGGTTCTCCAGCAGGTGGCGGGCGAGCGGAGCAGGTGGGAAGAGGTTAGGGATGATGTCCCCAGCCTGAGGTCGCTTCTGCCCTGGGCGACCCCAGCTCCACCATCCAGAGGAGTCACTAGGAGAGCAGTGCCTGGCACCTGGGTACCGGGGCTCCGTCTCCCATCCCTAGCAGGGGAAGTGACGTGTAAAAGGGGCACGGGGGCGGTGTGCAGAGGGAGCAGGAGAAGGGTCGTCTGTGGACTCGAAAGAGAAGCTGTTAGCAGAAGAGCGAGGGTGGAAGGGGTGAGAGAAAGGAGAAAGGTCCAAGCTAGAGAAACAGGGTCGGCTGTGGGATTGGTAGGGATATAAGCCCCAGCAAGGTCCCCAGTGGAGGAAGCCCAATGGGGCGTCTGACCCATGCCGCTCACCAGGACTAGGTCTTCCTGGAACGAGTGTCTGGACATGGACACCCCATCCTCTTTTCGCCCTAGCGCCCCTTTATCCCTCCCGAGCTCCCTATCCCCGCCCCCGTGCTTGGCCCTCCCACGGCCCCGCCTCTGAGGCGGGCTCCGGGCCGGGCCGGCGCCGCCTCCCCTTCTCCCGGCCGGCCCGGCCGCACAGCCCCGAGCCACCCGGGCAACGAGCGCCGCGTCCCTGGCCTGCCCGGCCCGGCCCGGCTCGGCCTCCCCGCCCGGGTCCACCAACCCGGGCCATGGAGCCGCGTCCCCCGGGGTCCCGCAGGGTAAGCCACCCGGCCCCTCCTCTCTCCCTGGCCCCCGCGGCTGCCGCAGCGGCCCCCCACCCCCGCCCCGCAATCCCCGCCCGCTCGCCCCTGTCCGACTCCCTACCTCTCTGCCTGGTCCTCGGGTTATCCGGCCCATCCCCCACGACCGGCGCGGCCCTAACCAATCTCCGGATCCCATCTGGCGCCCCGCAGCCTGCTGCCACCATACTGGATACCCCGGCCTCTGTTTCTCAGATCCTCGAAGTCCCCCAAATCTTAAGACTTCCCATCAGGTCCTACACCTACCCTCCGATTGCCACGCCGCTGCTCAGATCCCTAAAGCAGCCCTGACCCCATCTCAGCCTTAGTCCTCTTCTTAGCATCCCTCCCCCACCAGCTTCCACCTGCTCTTTGGACATCCTCTAGCCCCTTCTCTTTCCTATTTCATCCTTCCTGCCTCTCAGGTCTCCCCATCCCCGAGATTCCACCCCTTTCCCTTTTTTGTCTTTATTTGGGGGGGATGGGGAAGTGGGGTGGTCAAACAGGGGCAGTGGTGCCATCAGATAAAGGGCAATGGAAGGAAATATAATCAGAGCCCCTCCTCGTGTTCCTGATCTGGTTTCCCCCTTCCCTCCCCCTTGCCCTTCCTGATTCATTTTGCCCCAGCTTAGAGGAGCGATTCCCTTTCATGTCTGCTGTTGGAGGGCAGGTGGGAGGGGACTGTTCTGTGGACTTTTCCAGACAGCGTCTAGGCCAAAATCCTAGGGAAGGGGCTCTGGAGTGGAATGGGCTCTGGGAGACGCTGGCCTCCACCCTCCCCAGAGAGCCCTCATCTAGGTCACCAGGGCCTCTTGACCTTGGCCTGGAGCAGCACTTCAGTGGTTCACATTCCACCTGCGCAAGGATTGGGCCCAGGAGCCTTCACCTTCAGCCCGGTGTCTCCTCACTTCCCGGAGGACGGGGTGGGAAGGACCCACCTGGCTGGGTTGCTGCCCTCTTCTCTACTTACCCCCACCCTTAGCTGGTGTTCATGGACTTAAACCTGAGGAGTGGGGTGTGCAAAGGAAAAGGCTCTCGCCCTGCAGGAAGGACCCAAGCCGGGGAGGGACTGTTGGCAGAGGATGGATGCTGGGACGGTCAACTCCCAGGTCATCCTCAGGGCACTGGTCCTCAGCCACCCTGGGGAGCAGGCAGAGGTGCTGGGTGGGGCACAGACAGAACCCAGGGCCTCTGTGTCCCCCTCTCCTTCCCACTTCTCTCTCCCTACAGTTTTCTTTGACTTAGGTTTCCTGGCCCAGATTGGGTTTCTGTTTGGGCTGAATTCCATTCCCCACCCAGCATGTGAGGACGTCCAGGAGCTGCGGGGATCCCTGGGGCAGGGTTGGGGGTCCCTGATTAGGGAGGACTGTCGGCTAGGGGCTGAGAGTCGAGTGCAGTCACATGTCTCCTCTTTGTGATTAAAGCCTGTCTCCAACTTGGTCTGTCTATCTTTCTGCCAAACACATCGTACATTCACACCGATAAACACACAGCTGAAGATTGCACAACCTGACCATTCATGGCTTCAGCAGAGCCCCCGACACAGAAATGTTGATCCATAAATGATGTACACACAGCACGTGACACGCCTTCACACTCCACCCCTGCACAGATTGATCATAGCCTGCCTAGACACACACAGACACACCCAGTCTTCCCCTGTTTGGCTTTTCCCCAAAAAGGACCTAGGATTCCAGGAGGTGAAGAGTAAGCCACTGAGAGGGGCTGCTTCCAGCCATGGGCAGGCCAGGCAATGGACACTTGTCTGTCAGCCTGGTTATCTGAACCTGGTTCCTGCCTCTGCTACTGCCAGGGGGTGGCCTATTTCACAGGGATGCAGAAGCCCCTTTCTTGACATTAACCCCAAGCAGCCAGTGAGACAACTGAGGGGAGCAGAGAGGAGCCAGGATGTGTGGGCCCTCCAGACTACCTTCTTCACCCTGCTCCGTGTTCCTGTCTCTCACCACTGCCTCCTTGGGAATCATGAAGACCTGGGCACAGGGAGGGCCTCACCTAAGGAGCTATGGACCCCCCTCAGTCTCCAGCAACGTTTTTTTCCACTTAATCATAGGAGATAAGGTTTCAGCTCTCATTTGGTTCTAAGCTTACGAGAGATCACCCAGTCCTGCACAACCTCAACTGCATTCCAGGCTCGCCTCTCCCTGGCCACTGAGGGGCCAGAAAGGAGGAGGAAGAGCAGGGAGGCAGTTTTCATGCCTCTGGGCCCCTGGCTTCATCCCCTGATAGCAGAAAGCCTCAGAGAGAAACTCCCATCCTCTTCCCTCCTCATGTGAACTCTTGGCAGGACACTGCAAAGACATCTGCTGATCCAGGGTGGGGGCAGAGGCCGTTCCTAATCCCGCCCAGCCCCACAGCCCTGCCCTAGAAGCCCTGTGACCAGAGAGAGGGAGTTCAGAAGATGCCTGGGCTTCCTCAGGCCAGACCGGCTTCTTAGCTTCCCCTTATTCCCCGTTAGTCACTGGATCCACCTACTCTTGCCTGAGTTCTTTCACTCCCTCTAGAAACTGCTACTCTTAAGAGGTCCAGGGAGTGAGCATGTTAGGGCAACCTGGGGCCCAGAAATGGGAAGCTAGGAATATCTGTCTCCTTGGCTTGGCTTGGTTGAAAGGCCGGAAAAGGCTTTAGCTGAAGGCCGTAGGATCTGGGATGCTCTGGGGACTTCCTAAGTGGGCCTCTGGTGGATTAGCTCAGGAAAAAGGTCATTGTGACAGGATTCGACCTTCATGGTATAACAGATGGATGCAGGAGTCCAGGTTCAAGTCCCAACTCTGCTATTGACGCATGCTGTGACCTTGGGCAAGCCACTTCTACTTTCTGTCAAATGGGAGCATTGAGCTAGTGGCTCTTTCAGGGCCCTTCCAGTGCTATGAAGATTGGGCTGGGAGAGAATCAGGGAACCGAGGCTCGGGGCCTTCTGGCCCACTGAGGAGTGGGGAGGAAGCTCTGGGCACTTTGTTTCAGCCCAGCTGCTGCCATTGGGGTTATGATGGACATGAGCTTGTGCTGGGGTCCCTGGCTTACCCCAGCCTGCTTCCACAGATGGACCCTGTGCAGAAGGCTGTGCTCTCCCACACTTTTGGGGGGCCCTTGCTCAAGAACAAGCGGCCCGTCATCTCCTGCAATGTCTGTCAGATCCGCTTCAACTCTCAGGTAAGATACCCAGCCACCCAGTGGGTGGGGCGGGCAGAACAGGGGCTGCGGGGCATCTTGTGGGAGGGTGGGGGCTGGGAGCTCTGGGTCAGGGGTGGGGATTAAGGGGGTCTCAGAGGATACTGCAGGAGGGGCGGGAATGATAGAAGCCCTTTGGAGGGACCGGAGATCTTTCTTGGGGGACTCAATTCAACTCATAATGTTTCCAGACATTCTTCCTGTGCCCTATAACTTCCTCCCTCAGGGACTGAGGCATTCCTGCCTCAGAACTTCTTAGAACACAGGTGGCCATCTGTGTCCAGGTGGGAGCGTGGCCTCTGGCCCGCTGGTCTTGGGTGCAGGGCTGACTTGTATGACTGGCTCCCCTGCAGAGTCTGTGTACCCTCCTTATTGTTGTTTAGTCCCTCAGTTGTGTCCGACTCTGCGATCCCAAGGACTGAAGCCTACTAGGCTCCTCTGTCCATGGGATTTCCCAGGCAAGAATACTGGAGTGGGTTGCCATTTCCTCCTCCAGGGGATCTTCCCGACCCAGGGATCAAACCCTCAGGCTCCTGCACTGGCAGGCAGATTCTTTGCTGCTGAGCCACCCAGGAAGCCCAGTGCCCTCCTTGGCCTCTGCTAAACTCCTCCCAGCACCCCCCACTTCCCTCTAACCTCTTGGTTTCCTCCTGTCTCCAAATCACACCCAAGGTCTGGCCCCTACTGCTCTCCTGTGGGAAAGTGTCTCCCATGGGAGAAGCCACCCAAACCTAGGTGTCAGAACCAATGTATCTGGCCTCCCAGATTATCCTCCTCTGAGGCTCCCTTTTCTATGGGTCTGTAGGGGACTCTGTGGGGTGCAGGTTCTGAGAGCTTTTGGAGAAAAACAGCACAGCCTCATTCTGCTGAGCAGGGGAAAAGAAAGCATGTTCTATTTCTCTCCCCAGGACACACATATATACACACACACACACACCATGCTGCCAGACTCTGCATACCACTGCCCCACCCTGGGCTGTCAATCTCGTCCTGCCCATCCACACCTTTTATTTCTACTTTACCCTGTCTGGATGTTTTTGTGGTTCCAGGATTGTGTATTCTTAGCAGAGGAGGCACGCAGGGTGGGGGTGGAGCCAGGACCAACTCAGATTTAGACTTCACCTTGACCTTGACCCCAAGAACCCCCTCTCCCAACCCTGGCTCCACTCACTGTGAGACTGGAGGGGCCAGGGGCCAGGGGCAGGCAGCCCTCCCCTCTTTCTGCCCTCCCTCACCCCCACCACCCCCACCCCCCACCAAGCAGCTCTGTTTTGACAGCTGTCTCTGTTGCTGTCTCTGTCTCCAGAGCTGGGCTTGGGGCCAGGGTCCTCCAGGGTGTCCACAGAGGCCTCAGGGAAAATGAGACCAGGGGGGAGTATTCAGGGTAGAGCCCAGGCTTCAATGCTCCTGGGACTCCCAGCTTGAGCGTGGAAGCAGCAAAGCTGGATGCTGGGGCCAGGGACATGAGCGCAGAAAGGAGATGCAGACTGGCTGGATTGCTCGGCCCCTCCCATTTCCCCTGTTGGTGCGAGTGGGCTTCCCAGGTGGTGCTAGTGGTAAAGAACCCGCCGGCCAATGCAGGAGACATAGGAGACTCGGGTTATGTCTCTTCCCTGGGTCGGGAAGATCCCCTGGAAAAGGGCATGGCAACCCACTCCAGTATCCTTGCCTGGAGAATCCCATGGACAAAGGACCCTGGCTGGCTACAGTCTATGGGGTCACAAAGAGTCGGACATGACTGAAGCGACTTAGCATGCATAGACGTGAGTTCCCTTTCCCTCAGCCCTGGACAAGGTGGGAAGCCTGAGTCAGCAGCCAGGCCCTGGGTGAGGTGGTGGGGTAGAGCCCGGGCTAGATGGGGACCGAGGTTCCCCGTGACTGAGCCCCAGGAATAATCAGGGCTCCTCGGTGTAAAGCTTTACATATCCCTGGCGTGGGGAGAGCTTTTACTGTAGCCTGCTGAGACCACCCCAGGATCTGATAGATCCCAGATGAAAGGTGATCTCAGATTCCCTTCTCTTCCTCCATCCCTAAAGAGCCAGGCTGAGGCACACTACAAGGGTAATCGCCATGCCCGAAGAGTCAAAGGCATTGAGGCTGCCAAGACCCGAGGCAGAGAGCCCAGCGTCCGGGAACCAGGAGACCCAGCTCCCCCAGGCAGCACCCCCCCAAATGGAGATGGTGTAGCCCCCCGTCCAGGTAAGTCCAACACCCCCACACCCTTCAACAGATCTTATCTCCTCCATTCTGTCCCCACTCCCAGAACTCTCCTTTGCTTTCATCTCTCTTCCTCAGCCCCCACCCCACCCCCACCCAAGGTGAGTCCTGCAGCCAACCATAGTGATGCAAAATTTCCATCCTGTCACCCCCACTCCCGCCCCAGCTCCTCTCAGCAGAGTCCCCACTCTCTGTCCTCCCCACTGCCCAGTGACTCAGAGAGGGGCTAGGGTGAGGCCACCTGGCAGACTTCTCAAGAAAGAGAACCATCAAATGCAGGGAAAGGCCCCTTCATCTTGGGCAGAGGAGCCGGGGAAAGAAGCTATCTGAGGGCCTGCCCACGGAGGCTCCCCGCTCCACCGGGGAGGAGTGAGCCCCGGAAACCCAGGCAACTCCCTGGGTGATCTTAGGTAGATCTTTTGACCTCTCTAGGCCAGAATTTTCTTTCTGGGGACATGAGGGACTGAGACTTGAAGATCTGTGAGATTCTTTCTCCCTCATGGCTGATGGCCATCCTCAACCATATTCCCAGCCAAGAAACCAGAAAGAAGGACTATCAAGACAGGAAGATCTGAGCCACCCCCATCCCGGGATTACCACATCAGATGTCAGTCAGGGCCAACTCTAGGGAGACTCAGCAACCCCATGTCCTCCTTGTCCTTGCCTGTCCTTCCTGCCTCACCCTAAGAATGAGAACTGGGAAACAGGTCCTCACTCTCACCACACACACACATGTACACACTGTCCTCAGAGATGCACGGATAGGGCAAGCAGGTGAGCTGAGTTCTAATTGTGTTCTAGCTGCTTCTTAGCCTGAACATCTTGTGTTCATTTGGTAATGTCTCTGTCAAAGGGGGCTGACGATGGTGGTGATGTAGCTAACACTGCCTGTCTAGCACCATTCTCAATGCTTAATGTATACTACCTCACTGAGTTCCTAGGGTACCTCCCTAAAGAGGTAAGGAAACCTGTCCTGCTTTTGAAAGCCAGGAGGGCCTGTCCGGATTGAGATATGAGTGTGCTGTCTAGATTGGGATGGAGATAAAGAATGGCAGAAATGAGGAAGAGAGAGGGGAGAAAACAAGAAAGATCCCAGGATGGACCAGAGATCCCAGAATGGACATCTGCATGGCTCGGGGTGGGGGGGGGTCTCCTCCCACCAGCCCCCCATCCCCACCCCTACTCCCACCCCCGGCCTCTCCCTGACCCGGAAACTGGATCAGCCACTGGAGCAAGAATGGGAGCGCTTGAGTTTCCCCTGTGCAGAGGCCAGAACCCAGCGCTGAGGACTGGGGCCTGTGCATCTTTAATCGAGCCATGAATTATAGAGCAGCCCACATCCCTGTTTCTTCCCTCTCCGGTTCTGCTGTTTCTGTTTCCCTTTCGCCATGTCTGTGTCTGTCTCCCCCAGGCTCTCCTCACCTCGCTTCAGCCCCTTCCTAGAGTTCTTTGGCATGCCTCCCCAGGGACTGGGCAGGCCTCTGAGAGGGGGCTGGCTGGGCCTCTGAGAGGGGGCTGGCCGGGCTGAAAGCCCAGACTGGCTGGCAGGCCTTGGAGGGGAGAGTCTTTGCTCCATGCCCCTCTCACCCTGGCTAGACTGGATGCCAGCTTCACCCTGGCTGAACGGGAGGCTGGTGGGTCCGGACCCGTCAGCCTCCCAGCTTACATAGAGCGAGCCAGGCGCTGGAGTCTCACACCCAGCCTGCGGCAGCTGGACCACATGTGGCTCTGGTCCAGGGCATGAGTACATGCATGTTGTCACAGGGTGGGGACTCCTGGGCCCCTGCCCTCCAGGAAATGAGGGTAGGTCTCCTCTAAATAAAGAATCTTCTCCGAAAGCTATCTGGGATGATCCCTATGTTTCTCCCCCAATGACAGTTTCCATGGAGAATGGAGTGGGTCCAGCCCCAGGATCCCCAGAGAAACAGCCTGGCTCCCCATCCCCTCCCAGCGTTCCGGAGACTGGTCAGGGTGCAACCAAGGGTGAAGGGGGGACTCCAGCCCCAGCTTCCCTGCCTGGGGGTAGCAAGGAAGAGGAGGAGAAGGCCAAGCGGCTGCTCTACTGTGCTCTGTGCAAGGTGGCAGTGAACTCCCTGTCCCAGCTCGAGGCACATAACAAAGGTAAGACTCCCCTCCCGGCCCCCATGGCCCTGTCCTCAGCCAGCTACTGCCCCCTACCTCCCAGCTCCGCAGTTTCCTCTAGGACTCACCAGCCTGTCTCCCTCCCTAAGCATCTCTCTCATTCCTTAGCCCCTTGCCTCCTCAGTTTCCTCCCCAACCCCTCCCTACTTTATTTCTTGTAACTGTGACCCTCCCCTGACCCACCTTTGAAAGGGCCGCAAGGGGCTTGGCAAACCCCCACACCTGATGCAGCCCCCCAGTATTGTAATTGGAAATGTGGGTATTTGAGGCTTCGTAGACCTGGAGAATTTTTCTCCACCCCTAACCCCCTGCCCTCTGTGGGCTCCAGGTACTAAGCACAAGACAATTCTGGAGGCCCGAAGTGGACTGGGCCCCATCAAAGCTTATCCTCGGCTGGGGCCTCCCACTCCCGGGGAACCAGAGGCCCCTGCCCAGGACCGAACCTTCCACTGTGAGATCTGCAATGTCAAGGTCAACTCGGAGGTCCAACTGAAACAGGTGGGTCTGAGGCCTTTCGCGAGAATTCTCGGGAGTTCACCTGCTAAGGGGGAGCTCGGGGGAGGGCATTTCCTTAGGGTCCCCCTTTGGTGCCACAGAAGGGGCAGGCCCAGGTGCTGAGGTGTGAGTTCCCTGTTTTCCCGTGGCTCACGGTGCGCCCCCCCCTGCCCACCCCCTACCCCACCCCCCAACCCCGCCCCGCACTGGTCCTTACAGCACATTTCCAGCCGGCGGCACCGAGACGGCGTGGCCGGGAAGCCCAACCCGCTACTGAGCCGTCACAAGAAGCCTAGGGGCGCTGGAGAACTAGCGGTGAGGCCTGGACGATGGAAAATTTGGCCAAAGCGGGGTCCGAGCCGGGGGGAGGGGAGGAGACGGGATGCTGGCCGCCCTGGGAGAGGTGGAGTTGGCCAGGCCACAGAATGACTATTCCCTCTCCCCTCCCCGCCCTCTTCCCCCTGCAGGGCACGCTGACTTTCTCCAAGGAACTGCCCAAGTCCCTGGCCGGCGGCCTGCTCCCCAGCCCCCTGGCGGTGGCTGCGGTGATGGCAGCGGCAGCAGGCTCCCCGCTGTCTCTGCGCCCGGCTCCAGCCGCACCTCTTCTCCAGGGACCGCCAATCACCCATCCCCTGCTCCACCCCGCCCCCGGGCCCATCCGAACTGCGCACGGACCCATTCTTTTCTCCCCCTACTGACCTGAAACCTGACCCCTGAACCCCCTCCCATTCAACCCCCCTCACCTCCAGCCGGGACCCAGGCCTCCGGGCGCCCAGCCCGCCCCTCCTCCCGGCACTCCCTGAATGATCTCTCTCCCTCCCCCCCACCCCGAGGTACGGGGTTCCAGGAAAGGGGAGGGGTAGCGGGGGAGGGGGGCTTCAGAAGGGGGGGAACACCCCAGATCTCAGGGAACCCCGCCCCCTGCCCTTCCCTCTCCCCTAGAAAAGGGGGGGCCGTCTCACCCCCGAGCCCCCTTGGAGACACCCCCCCTCCCAAAAGCCATGTCCATCCAGCCCTTCCCCCCCAACCTAGCACAAAACGGGGTTCACAAGCCATGGTCGGGGTCCAGGGGGCAGAAATGGATTTTCTTGGCAATAAGCGGACTCTGGGACTCCGGCGCCCCCTACCCCCAAACTGAAGCGCTTCCGTGATCACCCCTGTCCTCTGCAGGGGGAGGGGAGCAGGCGGGATCCTGGGTCCCTCATAAGCACTTTGGTTTTACCGCCTGCAACCTCACTGTGCCCGCCCCGCATCATGCCCCAGCCCAGGTCTAGCCGGGCCCACGGGCAGCACTTAGGGGCATCTCTGGCATTTGGGTGGGACCAAGTAGATGCCCCTATAGACCCATTCCCTCACCTTCTTCCTTCCCAGTCCGGATTCCATTCTTTTCACCAGCACCCATCGCCCAAGGGGTACCAAGGGGGGCAAGGGGTGTCCAGTCCAAGCCCACCCCCGCCTCGCCTTCCGCAAAACTGTGAGCAAAAAGCAATAGAAGCCTCGCCCCCGCCCCGCCCCTTTCCGCAGGATTTGCAGTCTGTAGCCTCCCCCATCGCAGCTCCTAGACCTCACGGCTGTCCCCTCCCCCCAGACACCTCCACTGCACAATTCGGGCGGGGTCGTGACCTTCCCTCCCTCCACCCCCTGTGCTTTCCGTATCGTCAGCCCTCCCAGCATCGACCCGGGAGAGGGACGGGCCCCACTGGCCTTCCCCTCCACATCAACTCTTTCTGCTTGACGATGTAGCAACCCCGGCCCCCCACCCACGTCTTCCCCTTTTCCCAGTCCCTGACAATAAAATCTGGATTCGTTGCCCTCCGTCCCCCAGACTCAGACTCTCAATCTTTGCCTGCTGTTTTGGGGAGCAGTTCCATCAGAAGGGGTGTGTGTGTGTATGATGGGGGTGGGAGGCGGGGAACGGCACCCAGGAAAGAGACAGGAGGAGGAGGGGGACGGGAAAACCCGGCTGGGAGGAGGCAAGATTCGAGGCTTGCGCAAAGCGAGCAATACTCCCCATCCCACTCAGCCCGACTCCGGCCTAGCTCAAGTGTCAACTTGGCCCTGGGGAATCATTTCGAGTCCAGGTCTCGGATTGCAGCCACGGCTGTTCAGAATTCGTCGCAACTCCACCAGGCGGCGACAACGACATGGAAAAGAAAACCGCGGGGCTAAGACGCTCCAGTGCAGTGTCGGCGTCTCGAGGTCCTAGGGAGACAGGTGTCAGACCCGGTCTCAGACAAAGAAAGGATCCAGACTTTTGTGCCTCTAGTGGGAAACCCACGCCAGCGACACTCAAAGCACGGGGAGATGGGAGGAGGGACCTGGGAATCTGAGCTCTAAGCTCTACTCGGCTCCAAATAAATAGTGACCTTGCGGTTAGTCCTCAACTTCCCCATCTGCAAAATGAGCAAGTTTGGGTCTCTTAAAAGTTCGTTTGATTTCATGGATCAACGACTAAAGAGCTGGGACCGTGCTGTTTACAATACTAGAATGCCTTCTCATCTGGTTCCCTATGTGGTCTGTTGGACAGGAAGGCGCACTTCACTAGCTGCCTCTCACATGATGCTGGGGGGAGGGGTCTGCGGGGGAGGGGGTCTCTCCATCTTCAGAATTCGGGTCAACCACACACTCCCAAGAGCAGCCAGTGATTCTGTGACCCCCTCCCTCCCTCTAGCCCGGCAGGGCAGCAAAAAGGTCAACAGAAAAGGACAGACCAGAATCCAGCCTCTACGTGGGCTCATCCTGAGTCGCATCTACTTTGCTCACTTCCACCTCTAGGCACTTTCCAGTCTTGCGGAAGAAAGGGGGAAGGAAAGTGGGATGAGGACTCTGAAAGAGGAAGATGAGGGAAATCGGGCCTCTCGAGTTAGTTACCAAGTTGGGGGTGAGAGTTTGCTACAGGTTCAGAAATAGAACCCAACGAGGAGTTTGAGGGGTTTTTTGTGCGTGTATTTGTTTTGTTTTCAGGTTGATCTAGCTCAAAAAAGAGCCTAGAGATCTAGAAATCTGACGGGCAGAAGTGGCCAGATAGGAAAATGGGCGGAGAAAAGTAGGGCTGGATCACAAGTGGAGAAAGGTTGGGGGGGCTGGAAGAAATTTAGGTTAGAGGAGCAAGGATATTAGCATATCCCGCAGGTACCTCAAATCTGGTATAAAACTGAATTCATTATTTACCCCCTTCCTAAACCTGCGATACTTCCCACATTCCCTATCTCATTGATTAAGAGAACCACTCCCACCTGGAAAAGTGGGCGTCCTTCTAGTCTTCCCTCCTAACCCTTTTTCCTATGAGTCATTAAATGAATCCTATCTGCCTCTCAATAACCTATGGATCCTGATCATTGTTCTCAATTCCCACAACCACTGTCCTAACCAGGACTGGCTACATCATTTGTGGTGTCCAGTGCAGTAAGTAGTAAGGAAATTTCAACAGAGAAGCCCATATTTCACTAGTTAAAGCCAAATGAGTAGGACCGGAGGCAAGGGAGGAAGTGGCTGAGGTTGGGTAACTGGGGAGTTTCTTGTTCTTTCAGGCCGGTATAATAGGAGCAGAGCACCTCTTGTTTGAAGCCTGACTGCCCACCAGAAAGGACTGTGCTTTGAGTGAGTTGAACTTCTGCTGAAGAGAGATTTGAAGGCTGGGAGACTCAGGTGAGTACTCTTGTGGTGGATATACTTTTATATTCTCTGTCTCATCTCCCAGGTGGGAAAAACAAACAAACAATAAAATAAAACTGAGGCCTGTTATGTGTGTGTGGCAGAAGGGACTACAGACAGATAGGACTATTCTGAATACAGAGGAGAGGGGACTGCTGGGTGGTCTTAAAGGACAGGGGAGAGTATCTGGAGGGATATTGAAAAGGCCTGGAGATGGGAGTAGACAGAAACTTCATAGATAAAATAGATAAACATTTGGGAAAATCTTTGAGAATGGGAAAGAGGAGGTTGGGGATCTTGGGATGAAAAAGCTTGGGAATGGCTCAGGAGCTCCTGGAACAATTCTGGTGCCTAGAAGCCGAGAGTTATTCGAGAGATCTGAATTCAAGGTCAGGTTGTGACTTCCTCTTCTCCCCACCCCTTTCAGCTTCCATCATGTGGAACGCTTCTGACATCAGCTTCTCCTGCTACCATGAGTCTGTGCTGGGCTATCGTTACGTGGCAGTTAGCTGGGGAATTGTGGTGGCTGTGACGGGCACCGTGGGCAACGTGCTCACCCTGCTGGCCTTGGCCATCCAGCCCAAGCTCCGTACCCGCTTCAACCTGCTCATCGCCAACCTCACAGTGGCTGATCTGCTCTATTGCACCCTTCTCCAGCCCTTCTCAGTGGACACCTACCTCAACCTGCACTGGCGCACTGGTGCCACCTTCTGCCGCATCTTTGGGTTCCTCCTTTTTGCATCCAACTCTGTCTCCATCCTCACCCTCTGCCTCATCGCCCTGGGACGCTATCTCCTCATTGCCCACCCTAAGCTCTTTCCCCAAGTTTTCAGTGCCAAGGGCATAGTGCTGGCACTGGCGAGCACCTGGGTGGTGGCTCTGGCCAGCTTCGCTCCCCTCTGGCCAATCTATATCTTGGTGCCCGTAGTCTGCACCTGCAGCTTTGATCGCATCCGAGGCCAGCCCTACACCACCGTCCTCCTGGGCATCTATTTTGTGGTTGGGCTCAGCAGTGTCGGCGTCTTCTATTGCCTCATCCACCGGCAGGTGAAGCGAGCAGCACAAGCACTGGATCAGTACAAGCTGCGCCAGGCAAGCACCCGCTCCAGCCATGTGGCTGGGGCACAGGAGGCCGCGCCTGGTCGCTTCCAGGAGCTGGACAGTGGGCTGGCATCAGGAGGGCCCAGCGAGGGGATTTCATCTGAGCCAGTCAGTGCTGCCACCACCCAGACCCTGGAAGGAGACTCATCAGAAGTCAGGGACCAGAGCAACAGTAAGGCAGCTAAGCAGATGGCAGAGAAAAACCCTCCAGGAGTGGCTGCCAAGGCCAGGATGACTAAAGGAGCCCAGAGAGCTCAGGACTCTCCATCAGAGTTTGGGAAGGTGACCCGGATGTGTTTTGCTGTGTTCCTCTGCTTCACCCTGAGCTACATCCCTTTCTTGCTACTCAACATCCTGGATGCCAAAGTCCAGGCTCCCCGAGTTGTCCACATGCTGGCTGCCAACCTCACCTGGCTTAATGGCTGCATCAACCCTGTGCTGTACGCAGCCATGAACCGCCAGTTCCGCCAAGCCTATGGCTCCCTCCTGAAACGAGGGCCCCAGAGTTTCCGTAGGTTCCATTAAAACTGTGTCCCCAGTCACCAGAATCTGGGATTGTCTCTTCCAGAACTAAGGTGGCCAGCTGTTATAGGAATAGGTGAAAGTGAGACCTGTGGGAATTTTCATGGACAACCACCCCCCAAACTCCCCAAACCCAGCCTCTCCAACCTTCACTCAACATTTCAGCCCTAGGTTGCTCAAGATGCATTATTAATTATTAATAAATGAATTCTATCCTCTTCATGTTCAGGTGTGATCTGTGGGGAAGAAGAAAATAGGCCAGGGTTGGTTTGCAGCTGGAACCTAATAGTTGAGGGTTTGGGGGGACATAAGTCAGAGCAGAGGCAGGAAGCAGAAGACCAGCTGAGGGGTTTCCAGGTGTAAATCATGTGAGTTGGTTTAAGAAGATTAGCTTGCCTCTTTTTTTAAAAAAAAATCAATTACCATTAGCTTACCAGGTGGCGCTAGCAGTAAAGAACCCACTTGTAAATGCAGGAGACATAAGAGACACCAGCTCAATCCCTGAGTTGGGAAGATCCCCTAGAGGAGGGCACGGCAACCCACTCCAGTATTCTTGCCTGGAGAATCCCATGGACAGAGGAGTCTGGCAGGCTACAGTCCATAGGGTTGCAAAAAGTTGGACACGCCTGAAGAGACAGCATGCACGGACACCCTTAGCGGATGCCAGACAACCAATTCTTCTTTTTAAAATATTTTTTAAATTTCGTTGCCACCGATCTTAGTTGCAGCATGAAGGATCTCTCTTTGCGGTGCTCGGACTCTCTAGCCGTGGCGAGCTCTGCAGCATGTAGGATCTTAGGTCCCTGAAAAGGGATCGACCTTGTGTCCTCTGCATTATTACAAGGTGAATTCTTAGCCATTGGACCACCAGGGAAGTCTCTATTAGCCTGCCTTTTTGTTTAACTGAAACTCCAATATTTTAGCCACCTGATGCGAAGAGCTGACTCATTTGAAAAGACCCTGATGTTGGGAAAGATTGAAGGCAGGAGGAGAAGGGGATGACAGAGGATGAGCTGGTTGGATGGTATCACCGACTCAATGGACATGGGTTTGGGTGGACTCCGGGAGTTGGTGATGGACGGGGAGGCCTGGCATGCTGCAGTCCATGGGGTCACAAAGAGTCAGACATGACTGAGCAACTGAACTGATTTGTTTAACTTCCCAGAAATGGCCCCCACCTCTAGCTACCGCTGCCAGGATGACCCATCACAACAAACAGGTTTTTTTTTTTTCAACACAAAAAAGTTCTGAAATCCAGCTTTGATAGCCACTCCAGTTGAGTCCAGTCCCCTGACCCTTGCCCAGTCCAAAGAGAATAGACATGGGGGAGAACTCCTCTCTCTGTGGAAATGGAACTGAGCTTAACCAAGGCAGTGGCAGGCAGGCATTCTAGCTGCCCTAGCAGGGTCACGCTGCTTGGAGTTAATTCACCTGGGTCCTGGCCCCTCCTCTTCCCTCAGACTTGCTCTTGTCATCCTGGGTTACAAAAGTTACAAAAAGACTCTAGTTAAGAAGGCCCAGGGGCCAGGCTAAGGGGAGGTCACACCACTCCCTTCCTCCAGTGTGACCAATATCCGGTCAGCCGTGTGCACGTGCATGCACATGCGTGAATTCAAAGCACCTGTGGCCACCAGGTGACGCTGGTTCTCTGTGTTTCCTTTCTCGCTTCCCTGTGAGGACAGAAGGTATCAGCAAGACAGGGAGTCCAGATATACTACCACCCTCCTGGCCAGCAAGGGCAGAGATCAGGAATCCCCACCCCTCCTTTTTGCCCAAATCTTAGGGAGAAAAATGAAGAAGTAGACACTTATTATTCATGAGATATTTACTGTCTACCTAGCTGGGGTGGGGGAAAAAGAGTGGGCACTGTGGGTAGAATGTGAGAGTCATACTGATGGTGACACTGCTCTGGCTGCATGTGTCCCTTCCCGGCCCCTAAGTCCGTGGTTTGAGAGAACAAAGTCCAGAGAGAAGAAGATGAGAGCAGAAAGGACCATAGTCAGGGTGGACAAATTGATACCCTCACGTTCAACACACCTCCAGGGCCCAAGAGTCCTGCTTCCTAATAAGAAACATGTATTTTTGAGTGTTCTCCTTTCACAAAAATCACAGCAGCCTGTATTGAATCAAGTTCAGGTGACTGAGCTGGGGGTCCAGACAGGTGGGCTGAACAGCAAGAACAATAAGGATCATTGGCCTGGGAGTATAGATACCAGGGCTCCAGTCAAGGCTCTCCGATAATTTGTTCTGTGAGTTGGACCAGGAACCTGAGTCGTTTTGGACCTCAGGTTTTATCATCTGTACAAAGATGCAGGTGGGGGTGCACTCTTACCATGCACCTTATACTGTCCTAAATCCTGTAAATATATTATTTTGCGTAATCTTCACAAAATTTACCATAAGGTATCTATTATAATGAGCTTCCCAGGTGGTGCCAGTAGTAAAGAATCCACCCGCCAATGCAGGAGATGTAAGAGACTGGAGTTCGATCCCTGGGTCGGGAAGATCCCCTGGAGGAGGAAATGGCACCCCACTCCAGTATTCTTGTCTGGAAAATCCCATGTACAGAGGAGCCTGGTAGGCTACAGTCCATGGGAGTCACAAAGAGTTGGACACAACTGAGCATCTGAGCATATCTATTATAATCTTTCGCTTAAAAAATAAATAAATAATGCACAAATAGGTTGCTTAAAAAATAAATAATGCACAAATAGGGCAAGCCATTGGTCTAAAGTCCAAGGGTTAATAAGTGATATGATCATGATTTGAGAACTGAAAGTCTGACTTTAGTACCAGTCTACATGTCTAACCACAGTAAGACCGAAACTTCTATAACTAGAATCAAGTGATCAGATGACCCCTAAAAATCCTTCCTGCTCAGACCTTCTAAGATTCTCAAAGTTAAGAGTTCTCTGAAGGGGTTGTAAAAGGCTTCATTTTTCATAATCTTTGAAGGCGATTCAAAAGCTTTGGCAAGTAGAAATGAGCAGCAATAGGGATTGAAGTTAGACCTCAGAAGGGACTTCCCAATCCTCAGTCACTGGAAAAAATGACTCAAGAGGACATGGGAAACCCTAGAGTCTGAGACCAAACAGGACACATCATAGCGAGAAAGCAACCCCCTCCTCTCTCACCCTCAACAGCCCCACACATATACCCCACCCCTAATCTCCATAGGCGTCGAGTGAGGGGAAAAGAGAAGGAAGATTAAGCCTCAGGCTCGTTCTCTCTCTTGCGTGTGTGCACGGCGCGCGTTTGTGTCCACGCACGAGGTCCCTCGTGGTGCGGAGCTCACGCGTATCTCGGCCAAGTGTATGCATTTGTCTTGGGGAACTGTTTCACGGGGGCCCTCCTGAGGGTGTCAGTGTCGGTCTCTCTATTTTCTTTATCTCTGTCAGTCTCCCGCCGGAGCCCCAGCTCTATCGCTGACTTTCTGACGCTATCTCTCAAGGCTTCTCTTTGTCTCTCTCCATCTGTCCGTCTCTCCTCTACGCTGTCTTCAGCGCTTGTACCTCCGTTATCGCCCTTTTTTCTCCGCAGCTCTTTCTCTCGCGCCTGGCCCCCAGCCCGCTCTCCCCCGCCCCCTCCCCTGTCCCCCGCCCCTGCAGCTCTCGCTCGTACGCACACTCTCTCTCTTTCTCTGTCTCTTACAGGCAGATTTATGGTCAGCCCAGGGCCTTTCATTGGCCAAGCGCTGACAGGACTTGATTTAACGCCGCCTCTCATTGGCTGATCTTGACAGGCCGATTTACGAGTCACTCTACCATTGGCCAAACCGCCTTAGCTCTGATTTATGGTTCAGTGGCGGCGGGGAGAGGGGGGCTCCGCTTGGGGAGTGAGGACGCCCCTCCCCTCTGCACCGCTTCCGTCTCCCTCTCCCTTACTTTTTCTCTCCTTGCTCTCCCTCCCCTCCTCGAACCGCATTCCCTATACCTATTCCTCAAGCTTTCTCCTCCTCTTTCATCCATTGGGAGAGGAAATTGGGGTGTGGTGGTGGTAGAAACTGAAGCAGAGGAGGGGGTCTAAAGGGGTAAATAGGACCTGAGGAGTCCGCGGGGTAGGATGGGGTACAGTAGGGAGAGAAAAGGAGATTGGAGAGAGAGAGAGAATCCTGAGCTGAAGGGGAAACTGAGGAAGGAGGCGAAGTGAGTGACAGGAAAAGGAAGACCGAGGAGAAAGGAAGGCCGAGGGAGAGAAAGGGAGGGTGTGAGGAGAAGACTGAAAAGGGCGCGTTTGAGGGGGCTAATGGGCAGAAGCGGGGAGATGGGGGCACTGAAGGGGACTCTTCTCTTCAAACCTCACTATCCAGACAGAACAAGAGACGAAAATTTCCTCTTCAGACAATGGTTCTGAAAAGGGAGAGACTTAGAGGAGCAAAGGCGTAGAGAAAAGCGCAGCAGAGAGGCAAGAGGGGCGCAGGAAAGAACTAGAAGGTAATAGCAAAGAAAGAGGGATGGAGAAGGATGGAGAAATAATCGAGAAGACAGAACTAAGTTTGTTTTTCATTTCGGGGCGGGGAGTGAGAAAAGGCTAATTCCTAGAGGAAATATTGAGAGCCGCAACTCCTCCTCTTCTCAACGGAAGACCCACAGGCGTCAGCCTGGGGGTAAGTCAGACACCGCCCCCCAGGAGATGTTCGGCTTCCTCAAGGCTGCAGTAGTCTCCCCTTCCCCACACCTCACTCCTCCCCTTGCCCACCTCCCCAGTTAAATTTATGAGTTCAGGGCTGGCCTTCAGGAATTAGGAATATTTATGCTTCTTTGAGAGTGAGGTTTGGAAGGTGATAAATAAGGGGCCGTTGGTGGGGGGTGCAGCTGGGGGCTCCTATTTTTAGCGTGGCCACTTTCCCAAGCCCCCCCACCTACCAGTTCCCCCCACCTACCAGTTCTCTCTCATCCTGAGCCAGAAAAGGGAACACTGAGTGAGGTGGGGAGTGGGTTTCAGATATCAGGAAGGGGCTTTGACTATCCTGGAAAGCCCCTCAGAGGACTGCAGAGCTTTGCAGCAGAAAGGATTGAAGGTTGATGGGGGAGGAACTTTCCAATCATCCTGGCATTCTTATAGCCCCTGGAGTGCAGTTACAGCATTTTCTGCAGAAGATGGAGAGAAATGGGGAGAAGCCAGTTTCCCCTGTTACCCCCTAAACTCAGTTGCTGAGGAATAAGAAAGAGGAGCCAGTAAATGTAGAGGCAGGTTTCTCTGGCTTGTCATTACCCTCACAGAGAGAGGAAGATTTGAAATGCCACCCCACCACCACCACCACAGCCTGGGTCCCTGGGAAAGGAGGCCAGGAATGTGGGGCTCAGGGCATCTCCTAGGAGTCTCAGCCTATCCACCCCCACTGCTGGCTGAGAATTAAAGACAGCCTGTAATTCAGGATACCCCCTTGCCCTGGGCCTCCAGGAAATGAGAGGGAGAGAGGATCTTCCCTGTGGATCTACATGACTTCTCCAGCCCTCAGCTTTAGGAGCCATGTCTGTGACCCTCAGCTCAACTGGAGGGCTTGCTCTGGGCTTGGGGAGGTAGTGAACAAAGATGGGGGTCCCTGATATAGAGGGACCTAAAGAGAACAGAGGGAGCTAGGGAAGAGTTGCCCCCTCTCCACATGTACACAGTGGGCCTCCCATCCACTCTGGCCTCAGCAAGGATGGCTGCACATAAACACACACACACACACCCCAGACTGTGCTGCCTGGAGTGGGAGAAGGGAGGGAGAGAAAGGTCTAGACTGGCCCTTTAAGAGCCACTTAGGGTCAGAAAGCCTGGGCTACAGAGAGGGGAAGGAGCTGATGTCAGAAGACGGATGGGCAGCAAGATGGGGATTGATGCTAATGGGGGAGTTAAAGCTAAGTACCCAGACACTCAGAGGGCAGAACTGCAGATCTGTCTTCCTTATGCTCACCCCCCCTCCCCAAACCAGGGCTGTAAATCTGCCTTCTCAACTGGGGGAAGGGGAGCCAGGAAAAACGAGAGATGCTGGAGATGCTCACTTCTCCCTTTTCCTGTTTTTTTCCTTACCCTGTGCAAATCCCACCCACCCACCCACCCCTGCCCCGCCATTCTTTTGTCCTTTCCCAGTCTCTGCTCCCAACCTATGAGCCTTTCCCACTGAAATTTCCAAATTTGGGCTTTCCATTGAGAATTGAAAGGATGGTTTCAGCTTGCAGAATTTAAAAAGAAACCACGAGATGGTATCCTTCATCAGCCCCTGGGTAGGATGGTTTGGTGGGGCTGTGTTGAGAGACTGGTAGACAGACTGAAAGCTCCCAGTTGCCTTGGTTTCTCTTCCCTCCATCCTTTTTTCACTTGGAGGTAATTCATTCAAGCATCCTTCTCCTGAAACAGTGGGGTGAAGGCAGAAAGCAGGATGTCAGGGAGTGGGGGCCAGGAGTTGGAAGTGGTGCAGCTTCAGAGTTGGGTTTTTGGAGGCTTCTGACATGCTGAGATTCTGGAGGGCTAGTGGGCCTCCAAGGGCGGCTAGGGAAGCTGCAGGAGCTGTCCACTGAAAGATATATGGTCTAGTTTCTCGGAAACTCCTGGATCACACCATTCCCTCTCCTTGAGCACACACCCTGCCTGCTGAGTAGAGACAATTTCGGGCCAATAGTCTATTTACTGTAAAGGCAGGGTCCAGCTGCTCCCCATCCTCTCAGTGGGCAATGGGGGATCTCAGGGAGGCAGGTCTTCTCAAAGGGACTGGAGCTAGCAAGTGTTAATTGCTCAGTGTGTCCGACTCTGACTCTTTAGACTGTAGCCCACCAGGCTCGTCCGTAGAATTCTCCTGGCAAGAATACTGGAGTGGGTTGCCATTCCCTTCTCCAGGGGATCTTCCAGACCCAGGGATTGAACCTGGGTCTCCTGCATTGCAGGCAGATTCTTTACTATCTGAGCCATCAGGAGCTAGTTACTCTTGGGGAATTTCATTTCTTCCTTTGATTTCAGGTGAGATGGTATCTTCCATCTTTCAAGACCCACAGTCACCTTTATCTCCCTCTTTGTTGGCAATCAGGGCCTGTTCTGGAGAAGTCCCTCTAGATTGGGGGACCTCTCCATCTCATTTCATCTGTTGCATTGCTAAACCTGAACTCCTTTCTAGTCCAGGAAATAATAGAAGCCTGGTTTCCAGATCCTCCCCAGTATCCATAAGACATCCATCTCCTGTCTTCCCTTCTCCCAAGTTGTTCTTCAGGGGCCTAAAATCACCTGAGGCCATCCTGTCTTTCCTCAATCTTCAGGGACAAAGGAGAAAGCAAGGTTTGAGTAGGGAAAAGGGTGAGGGGGCGAGAGTTGTGAGCAGGAGCCACTAGAACCCAGGCTTTCCACCTCCCAGCATCTGGCCAAGCACTCCCTCCCATCAAGGGAGGTCAGCCATTGCCCTCAGCCCTGGTCTCTGGCTGCTTCTCTATCCTGGTGATAAATCCTGTCTTTGTCTCCCCTCCAACCCAGGCCCCAGGCGGCTGGGGGTCAGGGGCTGGGGGAGGGGTCAGTGCAGAGGAGGGAGAGATACAAGGAGAGTGGGAGGAGAAGATGGACAGGAGCAGCTGGTGAGCAGGCATGGGGGTGGGCAGTGAGGTGCTGGGGCCTCTTGATGCTACAGATCCTAACTGCACATTCCAGCAGGCCTGCATTCCAAGTGAAAAAGTCTGGATTCCTTGGAATCCTGGAAATACCTTGGGGATGGCTCCTGGAGCATCAGGAATCCTGGTTGAGGGGTGTATAGGTGTGGGGTGCCTCAAGGAAGGAGGCGGCTGAAAAAAATAGAATAATATTGTGGGGATCATCTCTACCCTCACCAGACACCCCTCTATGCCTGTGCCCTGAATTCAGGCACACAGACGGACAGACAGACACACATGCACGCATACACTAGATTTATGGCCCAGCAGTGAGAGGGGGCCCAGGAGGGCCAGGCTGCCCCTTGCCTGGTCCCTCCCTAGCTGCCTTCTCTTGCTATAACTTTCCTGTCTCCATCTTTCCATTCCCCCTGCTCCCGGCTTTGCTTTCTTTGTGTGGGTTTCTCTTATGCAATTTGCTATGCTGGCTTTCTGCTAACCCTCAACCTTCTTTGTGTCGCAGTCGTCTTTTTCTCTTTCCATCTTTCTGTCCCACTCCTTCTACCTCTCCTACTTCCTTGAAACCTTCATCTGCCTGTCCTGCCTCTGCTGTTCTTCAACTCAGCCATCCTTTACCCTACCCCCACCTCAGAGCTCTCTGTCTGGCCCATGGGGACTGTCAGATTGCAAAGAGGGATGGAAAGGAGAAATTAGTGACTTTGTATGAGTCTCTGCTTTGGTAGGAGGTCTGGGATCATATTGTGTTGTGATATGGGATGGATGGAGTTGGGGGAGGCCAGGTGACCGGGAGGGAAATTCAACAAATTGAAGAGGGTGAAATGGGAGGGAAGAGAGATTAATAGAGAAAAGACACCGAAGGGCAAACACTGACGAGAGAAGGGTAAGGACTAAGGGTTCCCTTTAAGTGTGTGTTTTGGATAAATCTGAAGGGGAGGAGCTGAAGGGCATTTACTGAGTCATATTAGACACTGATCCAGACAAGATCAGGAGACCCAGCCAGAGACGTGATACCTACCAGGCAGCCACAATTCTGAGCTCTCTTGCCTACCTGGGGAGGTCTCACAGACCTCTGCAGTCAGTCTTGGAGTACTAGTTCTCTCCCACTCACCCTCTCCTCACCTTACCAGTGAGAATGACATCAGCTTTGGCTGCCACTGTCCTCAGCCCAGCTGATGTACTCTCCCATGGGTGAAAAAGAGGCCAGTCACCTCTGCCCCACCCATTCATTCTCCAGTCCAGGAGCTGAAACTTACACAAGCCAGCACCCCAGGGTGGGAGCAGGGAGGAGGCTGTACCAGGTGGGAAAAAGTGGGAGCATGGGCACCAGGGAGAGAGTGAGGAACTGGAGGGGGCACTGAGGAAGAGGGGCTGCAGCACTAAATCACCCTGTAGGGGGGCTCCCTCTGCCTGAGCTCAGTGGGGTGGGGAAAGGATAGACATTTGGGGAGGGGGGAGAGAAGAATAGGGAATCGCCACATCTGGCAGGCAGGTGTCTGGCACTATTCAGGCTCTAGTCACTTTCCCAGCCAAAGGGGAGGAGGGGGAGACAGGAGAGAGGAGGGGTTCCCAGGGTCCCCTGGGGAAGAGGGAAAGGCTCACAAACAGAGACAGAGGCCCAGAATCAGACAGAAAAAGACCAAGGGAAGGAGAGAATCAGACCCTACTCCTCAGTCTCTGCTTCAGTCAGTGCTGGGGGAGGGCTTGCTCATTGTCCTGAAAGAACATTGTTGGCCAGAGGACTGTGTAGGCCAGGGCACCAGAGTTCCATTCCTAGTGCGAAACAGAAGGCAGGAAAAGTTCACAGCAGGCCAGGCTGGGAAAACAAGCTCAGAGAATTCCAAGTTGGAGAACTGGATAGAACACTATTCTCCACACCATTGCTGATCTCGTGCGTATTCAGTCGTGTCTGGCAGCCCCCAACTCCAGCAGGGTCCATGTTGGGTAATGAGTAGGAGGATTAGGGTGAAAGTCACTCAGTCGTGTCCAACTCTTTGGGACCCCACGGACAATTCTCCAGGCTCTTTGTGACCCCATGGACAATTCTCCAGGCCAGAATACTAGAGTGGGTAGCCTTTCCCTTCTCCAGGGGACCTTACAACCCAGGGATCAAACCCAGGTCTCCCACATTGCAGGTGGACTCTACCAGCTGAGCCAAAAGGGAAGCCCGGAGGATTGGGGTGGTGACGTTAATGCCTGAACACGGCTTTTTTCCCAGCTTAGACGGGCAAGACAAAGATCCCTAGCCCTTATCCAGCCCCCTGTACCCCAACTCTCAATGCAGGATTGCAGAGTGCTATACCCAAGCATTTTTTTCCCCTCTTTGCTGAAGGGGACCCCGGGCTCAGGGGTCCCACAGTGGCTGAGCTGAATTGCTAGGTTCTCAAAGAGCAGGAAAGATGGCACCTCTGTTTTAGGCATCATTGATGCTTCTCCCTCTGGTCACCTTCCTTCCCTCAACCTTTCCTGTCTCTGTTGCCTAATCCTGAAGTTACAGGCCCATCTCATGAGCAGTAGAGGTGACTGCAGAGACCCTTAAAATTGCAGCGCAGAGAAGCGCTCCCCACACTCCACCCCCGCCCCCCTTCAAATCCTGCAGAGGAAGGGGGAAAGAAAACCAAAGCATTCTCCTGTCGCCGAGGCAACCATAAAACCCCCAGCTAAATCCATCTTGTGAGCTCACCGCCCCATTAAGATGCAGGGCCAGGCTCTGCGCCAGCCCAGCCACATTCATTTGTGCGAATAAAGGTGGAGGAGGGGGTGGGGAGCAGGCTCTGGAGGGATGGGGAAATGGCGAGGAGAGGTTATTTACACCACCGTCCTGACCTTCTGGAGCAGTGCTGGCTCCGATAAATAACCCGCTCAGCGCCATTTCGGAGCGGGAGAGGGAGGTGCAGGAAGGGAGCCGGGGCTGCAGGCAAGCCCCCACGCAGGTGCGCGTCTCTGGGTTACTAATGGCTGAGGCGGGAGCAGGCAGCTGGCTTTGGGGGTGGTGGGGGGAGCACTCCATTCCCTGGGACTCCCACTGAGAAAATACCATCCCTACCCCACCCCTGGCGCCAATTTCCAGGAGAGTGGACGGAGAGATGCCAAGGAGGCAAACAGCCCCGTAAATTAGGGATGGGGGTTGGGGGGGCAGAATGCTGGGGAGTCTCTGAGGTAGGAAGGAAGAAATATTATAAGATGGGGAGCAAGGGGGGGTGGTGTTTAGAGGAACAGGAGCAGCTGCCAAAAAGAGAGGAAGAGGAACACAAACATCACACAAAGGCAGTTTGGAAAAAGAAATGTTTTATTCCTCTTTGCACAGAGCAGAATATGAAGGTGGCTACCATCCTGACTCCACATATCTCTTACACAGAAATGCCCCCTCACGGATGGATGCCCAGTTATCCGCCCACACTCTTGGAGAATTGGCAGTTGGTGGGGCAGAACTCAAAGTCTCAGGAAGATTTCTTGAGATGTTTTTTGTGGGAAGTTTTGGATCGGGGAGAGATGAGACGAAACAGTGGCTGTTCCTTCCTCTGTCTTCCTGGGGGAATCCAAATCCCCAAGGTTTTCTGAAGAAAGGTGCCTCTCTCAGTGACCAAGGGAGGGGAGGCGCCCCAGACCTACTGCCTGGATGTAAGGCTGAGGCAGAGAGAGGACAGGGTTAAGCAGCAGACACAGACTGCAGACCCAAGGCAGAGTAGTGAAATGCATGTGGGGGAGAGAAGGGGCTGAGAGAGCCCAGAGGCCCAAGTCATAAATTCCACCCTGTCCCTGTTCTGAGCAGAAACTCTCCTTCCCAAGACTAGAATGGAGTTTTAGTTCAGGGACTGGCTTTGCTCCAGGGCACAGAGAGGACAAGCCAGGCGGAGATCCCACGGGGAGTGAAGGTGGAGAGTTAAGGTACTGGCCCAAGAGACAGACCCTCCCACAACGGACACTCACAGACCACAGCAGTCTTGAAGTTACAAGCCAGGATCGGGGTTAAAAAAAAAACTCAGCTGTGTTTGAAATAAAGAATTTTATAGGCCCTCTCCAATAAAATTTAAATCACTGCTTCTTCCACACTGTCCCCTGCCTATGAGTTGTTCCCAGTCTTTTTTCCCAAGGCTGAAGACCTGGGCAGTGAGAAGAAATGGGAGAAAATACCAAGCCCAGCCGGGCTGTGGCAGAGACGTGATATGCCTCTCCCCACCCTCACTCATTCTATAGGAAAGGATTCCCTTTCCTTCCCCTTGCCGGACATATTGGGCTGTTGGGATAAAGGCAAAGGGAGGAAAACACTCAGCACATTCTCCTGCTTTGAAGAGTAGCTGCAGCAAAGGGCACAGAAATGGAGGAGAAAATACAGGGGGGCCTAATCCAGGGGAGAAAGGAAGACGGTGCTGCCCCTGCCCATGTCCAAATCCACTGAGAGCCCGACTGACCCCCAGAACTGCCAAAAGGAGGGAGAAGGAATGGGAAGTGTACATGGGTTTGGGGTGGGAATGAGGAGGCAACGACAGACAGGAGGGAGATTTAAGGATCCCTGTGACCCCCAAGATGACCCTGACAGCATCATTTGGGGGACTGCATGACAAGTCACAGCCGACGTGGATTTTTTGAGGGGGTGAGGAGCCAGGAACAGTGGGGTCTTCACCGAAGGAGGGACCACTTGATCTGTTCTTTAGCTGACTGTAGCACCTGCAGGGACAAGGGCGGCATTGAGGGGCTTGCTGAGGGGCAGGGTGGGGGTGGGGATGGGGCTCTCCCTCCCCTCACTTGCCTTCCCTGTCCTTAGAAGACTGGCAAATAGAAAATCCCCAAGGGTAGAGGGATGGGAAGAAGTTCTCTAAGGCCCTAGAGGACTGTCAGTTTGGGAAATTCCAAAAAAACTCAAGTCCACTGGGGGGATGAAGAGAGAAGAGGTATACCTGGGAGGAAAGAAAAAACTGGGGGTTACTGGACACATGTTAAAAGGAGGGGGGTTACCACATCCAGATGGACTTCTTGGTGAGAATTCCAAGTGGGTAGAAAACAGAATCCCTCCCTGCACCTCCCCGCCCCCGCCCCCATCAGGTAGACAATCTATCTGCAAAGTAGCAAGATGGATCTGCAAAACCTGCATGCATATTCTAGAGTATGCATTGCCAGCTTAGCCCTCATTTGAATAATAAGAGAAAGAGAGAGTGTGTGTGTGCATGCACACAGACCATCTGCTTAAGGCAAGCCTCTGCTGGGAAATAAATCACTGAATGAGGCATCAGGCAGGGAGGGTTTGAAGGGTGTAGAGCAAGGCTGACAGCCACTGCTCATAGGAAAGTGGGTAGGAGTTGGGATGGGTAGGAAGCACTGGACTGTATGAGCCATGAGCCCCGGTTCTCGGGATTAAGTGGGAGCCAAAGAAGACATGTCTTCAGTCTCTAGTCTGCTGAGTTCAGGCCTGGTGGGCTGGGGTGGAATGCTATGCTAGCCTCTTTAGTGACCCGGTCCCTCTGGAGAGGAGGAAAGAAAGTCATACCTGAGACACGGTCTGCTCCGTAAGGGGTACATCTTCTCCCTGTGGCACAGAGAGACAAGTGTTCAGTGTGGAAAAAAGCTGGAGTAAGACCTGACTGAGGTTGGGCAGTGAGGAAGGAAGAGGTAGTCCTTTAAACTGAAGTGAAGGGCACATGCCCTAACCTTCTCAGTCCCTCCTAGGGACTAGTTAGTGCAGCTACAATTTTACTTGGCTAGCCACAGTTTTACTTGGCCAGAGGGACTGTGAGCAAAAAAAAAAAAAAGAAAAAGGGTCATTTCATCCATCTTCTCTTTTAAGGCAGGAGGACTTCTTAAGATTTATTCCATTCCAGGTAATCAGCAGGTTATCTGATTCTCAACTTGGGGGTGGGAGACCTGATTCCCTAGTCAGAGAAGACCTTCCCTGAATATCAATATCGCTAGGGAGAGGATGAGGGGGAGCCCGGGTAGTTTAATGGATCCCGCAAGGCCTGATGGGTAACGACAGCACGTTAATTTGAGAAATAAACTGCTGCAACAGCAGCCTGAGAAGGGAAAGGAGGGAGTCGGTTGAGGGGGTGGGGGGACCGTCTCTCTTGCCATGCAGAGACATATGTTAAAGGAGAAGATTAAACTATGCAAATGGAGCCCACGGCAGTTAAGGGAGAAGATTTCCCATTACCCGGCACTGTCAGCCTTCACTCTGGAGGTCAGAGCTGGGACATTCTGTGAGTGGGAAGACTGGCTTTGCTCAGGCCTCTCTGTAGCCCTACAATTTGCTGGTGGGCTCTCTCTGTACCTCGATGACTTGAGGCTTTCTATGGTTAACTCAGAAGCCTCTTTCTGGTACCACTGGCATCAAAGAGGACAGAGGTTCTGACAAATAAGTACTTCCTGATGGAGAGGTGCTGTCCTCAGTTTCCTGAGACTTTAAAAGACAAGGAAGACACACCTCTGCCTCAGATGATTGGATTCATTCCCCCAGGAAGCAGCAGCCAACCTCAAAGTCCTTTATCATTTTAGAACCATCAACATTCAAGTTCCGTTTAGTTCATCTTTGATTTTAAAAGTATGTGTTAAATGTCCACTCTGTGCAGACTGTATGAGATGCTAGGTACCAGGTTAGGGGCAGAAACACCTTCCTTCTGCTTCCCGTCCTTGAGATAAGAAAATTTGAAAGGGAAGGAGACAGTTATATGTATTCTACTAGCCCCAACCCTTTAGATCATTGAGGAGGTTTGGTCCTAGAGGATGAATGGATAGGGGCTGTGGGGGATGGGCACAGTCATACTTACCCTTAATGCCACCCGGTGTACCACTTGCTGGGGATCGCTTTCTAGGATCACCCTGAAGAGACATAGAAGAGACCAACTGTTCACTCTGTCCTGAAGGACCAATTTACTGTGGGGGAACTCTGGTCACTCAGCCCCCTTGCCTCAGGACAGGGGCAATGGCCCCACCCCTTACCCCAGATCCAGGGAGGTCCAGGGAGGGCAGAGAACTCACCCTCCATCTACGATTTCGTCCACAGCCAAGAAGAGCCCCTCCATGTTCTCCAGCAGAGCTCGCTTTTCTACATTTTTCCTGAGTCCCCAAGAGAAGAGAAAACCCAGCCTGGGTGTGAAAGGGATCCTAGGACATGGTCTGAGTTGGGGGAGCCTCAGCTAGACCCATGTATGTCTCCACTAAACACACAAAGAAGTGAGTAAGAACTTTCTGCCTAACCCATCCTAACACCCTTCCTAC
Organism: Ovis aries; assembly: GCF_016772045.2. Lineage (NCBI taxonomy): Eukaryota > Metazoa > Chordata > Mammalia > Artiodactyla > Bovidae > Ovis > Ovis aries. Next base: position 132,211,350 of record NC_056056.1, read on the forward strand.
ACTTCTTTGCTGAGTAAGGATCAGGAATGCCAGGAAAGAGATTCAAAATATACATACAGTCAATTTCTGCCTATTCGAGGGCTCATTTCCAGAGCTATGCTTTCTTTCCTATCTGCTATGATGCTGCTTACAACATTGCTCACCAACACTGACATCAGTGTGTGGAAAAAGGAAATCCACAGAGCTAACACTCAATCTGGAGGTGGCGGGAGGTGAGGAGGGGCTGAGTGCAAACTCTATTTGCACTCAAGCTCTGACAAGCCTTCTAAGACTCTCCTTGCTCCCTCCCCTCCCCCAGCCTCCTTCCCCAGCTCTGCTCAGGCCTTGAAAAGAAGCCCAACTAGGGGGCTGGGAACCGCCAGGGCCCAGCACCCACCAGCCTCAGATCCGGTGGTTGGTGCACATGGCCAGTCACATCCGTCAGTTTGACTCTTTCACTAGATCACTGAAATGAACCCTATTCATTCACCTGGCTGAGAAATAAATCATCCCCTTCCTGAGGAAATCTGAGCCATTCACCCTGCTGATTTTGTGGGGCTGAGAGCGCCTGCTGTTCTGCTCCGTCTGGATGGATGTCTGTACTGGGCTCACTGGGGAGCCCTGGATGTTTTCAGGAAAAGTATCTTATATCTCTTCTACGGCCCATCTACGTGGGGAGTAGAGGATGGTGGGGAGGTAGATGGGGAGGAGAGGGTAAAAGGCACATTCTTCCTGTTCTATAGAAGGAACAACTAAGGGCCGCACATGAAAACTTAGGAGTGGTGTCTCCATTCCCGAGGTGCTGATGTCGTATCCGGGACACCTCCCTATGCTTGCCCTTTCTCTATCTTGAATGTAAAGAATGGAGCCCAGGAGAACACTGTGAGGTGCTTGGAGCTCTGACAGAGCCATGGCAGAATGTGACAGCAGAGAGAGGCAAAGATTCTGCTCCCTCCCAATCCTTTTTCTTGGGAGAATTATTCCACAGGAGTAACACACTCCCCCATCCAGTCCTCCCCATCAGTGTAAATTACTCTGAAATAATAAGCCCAATTTCTCAAGGTAAGTCAACTCCTTGCAGCCTCTGTTGAGCCCCCACAAATCCCTGGGCCCCAAGAATAGTGACTTTCTCTCCCAAACAGATGTCAAGAATGGCCTGCTCACCTCAGCATCTGGCTCAATGAGTCGAAGAGGCAGTTCAGAACAGTCATGAGCATCAGCTATTTGGAGACAGAAGAAGCAGAAGGATAAAGTTCAAGGCCCCAAAAGCTGCTACCTGAAAACAAAACCCTCTAACTCATTAAGGATCAAAAGACACAGGCTTTCACAAAAGACCAACAGCATATGGTGGAAGTGAGAGTAAAACAGGAAGAAAACAAAAATAAATTCTGCTTCATGATCTCGTAATTTGAGGTCTCTCTTTGACCAGACTGTTCAAACAGAACTTTCCTGTCAGTCTTTTGCGTGTATTTCCCAACTGTATATGTGTTACCCTATGTCTTAGAAAAATCATTAACCAAGCAATAGCTGAAGGTGGTTGTGCAGACAGCACGGACTTTGGAGTCAGACAGATCTGGACTTAAATCCTCGCTGAACCATTTCTAGATGTGTGACCCTGGGAAAGTTATCAGGTTGAACCACATGAAACAGATGTCATACAGTTCCTCAAGGTTTAGTTTAATCATCTATCAAACGAGGGCACTAGTGCCCAAAACTCATAGAAGTGCTACAAGGTTTAAATAATAATGCATTCTACAAAGCACTTACAGCAGTAAAAATTCAGTAAGAACTGGTTTTCTCAAACTGTGACTTTTGCCTCAAATTATGTGGAGGCTTATTTTTACTTATCTACTCTCCTTAAAGTTGTGACCTGAGGTAAATAGTTTTTCCTACATACGGCAAGCAGGTTAGGGCTATACCCAGTCTTCAAAGAGCTACTCAGACTATATGGCTTCAATATGACCCGGAGTATTGCTTAATTGGCCCAAACTCAGTCAGGTGTGCCTCATTCACAGGTAAACCCTGATCACAACTCAGAAATCCATCTTCAAAACACTATGCAGGGAAGGCCATTGATACTGTATGTTAGTATGTTATCAAAACACAGACAGTGTGTCCTACGCAGACACAGAGAGAAAGCTGGGAAAGCTTCCATTCCAGGTTGATTTAGTTGCTCGGCCATGTCTGTGAGGCTGACATGGATCTCGGACAACTTCATCAGCCAGTCAGAAGCCAAAGGCACACGGCAGTCCTTGGGCCCAGAACCAGTCACAAGGGCCTGCCAGTGGTTCAGGAAGTGAGAGCAGAGATGGCAGAGTGTGGGGATTCTCACCTCATTTTCATAGGAGCTGCCGATCACATAGAAATAGAGATCAATACTGCTTTTGTATACCACTGTCAGGCCTTCCAAGAGGGCAATTTCACCTGTGGGGATGGGTGGGGGAAACAAAGGTGGAAACAGTGGGTGGTCTGAGACTTAAAGAGTTAGGGTAGAGGGACTTACCATGAATTAGTATTCAGCTACGTGGGGCTGACAGAAGGTGGGTCTTAATGGCCCCCCTCAAGACCAAAGTTGACCTGCTTTTTCTTTTCAGATGATAACAGAAGGCAAGTATGAATGGGGGAGTCTAAGCACCTTCTTCTTTAACTGCTCCCCGCCCCTACTACCCTTATTTCCCTCCTTGCATATGAGACAGGATACTAGTCAATCCTTCGGAGGTGAAAATGCAGAGCGGTCACCTTTACAGACTTCCATTTACCTGCCCTAATGGATGCGGTACAATAAGCAGAGCTGCAGTTAAATTTGTCAAGTGAGGCTCATAAATCCAGGGACTAGACAGGTAGCTAACAGCCAACCTTCTAGCACGGTATTCCCGCGTGAGGTACACTCACCTCCCCATTACATTTCTGAAGAGTTTATTATATGAGGGGAGGAGGGAAAAAAGAGAAAAAGGAGGCAGAGTCATTTTATCCTTTCTCCACAGTCCCACTGCTGCCCCCTTCCCGCTGTGGCTTCCCCCTGGCCACCCACCACGGGGAGTAGTGAAAAGGAAAACGACCTACTGTCAGTCCGATGGGTCTTGTTGAAAATGTTCTTCTCAAAGGCCTTTTGCTCCTTGACACTGGGGTAGGTGTCGTCATAGTACTGGTCAGAGGGAAGGAGACGGGTTGGGCTGTTAGAGCTGGAAGCGCAGGATGATTAGTGACTGTTTTGCCCTGGGTCTTGGATTTCTCCCCTTCAAGGGATGGGGTGAAGAGAAATACTGACAGGAAGAAGGGAGAACCATAGAGGTAGGGAATGAGCAGTGAGTAATCGGATAGAAAACAAACTTTTTAAGGACCCTGCTCTAAGCCACCCTACCTCATGGTTCCCAGGTTGGAAGGGCAAAAGGCCTAGAAGCCCTGTGAGGAGGCTCTGCCCCATCTGTACGCCAGAGCAGCAGCCCTGAGGCCATCCCCAGGCACCAGGTCAGGGAGCACTGCTAGAGAACACAGAAGGCACCAGCCCTCACTCACTGAGCAAAGCTGAGGAATTGGGAAGGGCTGCAAAACCCTCCTCCGTAGAAGGACAAGCTCTGCCTGGGCTCTCGGCTCTCTGGTATTTTAGCTTCCTTTCCAGCAAACTCAAACAAGCGGGAGGCAAGCTAGCACACCATGGAGCCCACTCCCAAGCTCTCCCTGGCACGGGGGCGGAGATGCAGGCTGCTAAATCGCTCTGCTCTTTAGGGGCTAATCCGTCGCAGTCAGCTGAAGACCTATGACAGGTCTGGCATTTAGTAACTGGATAACTGTTTCAAAAGGTGTCCTGCATAGTTACATCCAATTACAGGGAGGAACAGCTGGTGAATTCTAAACTAATCTCTACCTGCTGATTGATTTATGTGATGCTTGCCCGGAGTTAATACACCAGGGACAGAAAAAATTTCTCTAGGAGGGGGAGAATATGGAGAGAGAGGAGAGGGGTGTCCTTCCTCTTCTCTTTCAATGGATCCAAAGTTAGAAACATCGGACCGGGAAAGTCAGGAAGTAGCAAGCTTGGTGGTGACTGCGGATGTAGGGCTGGAACCATGGAACTGCACGAGAATTCCCTGGAAAAACTCAGGCAGGATGATGGGGTAGAAGGGAAAGGGACAGGGGTGATGGGCCTAGGCAGGCTGCTTCTTACATCCATACACTTCTTTGTTCAGAAACCAAGCTCCAAAGCTTTTCTCTCTTCTGATGTTGATGACAAAGTCTAAGGATGGGTGGATAGGGAAGCAGAGCAACTAACAGATAGGAGCAGTTTAGGTTTTATCTGGAGTAGTCAGATAGAAGATTTCTCAAAATTATTTGTGGATGAATAGGAGTGAATGGGGCCAGTCCCAAGATCCAAAACTCTGTCTTGCTTCTCAACTAATCTGAAAGGGAATCTCACCTTGGCAAAAAGTCGATCTCCATCATTGTCCAGAATCAGGATGGCTTTGACGGTATACAGGGAGGGTTCCTGAAGAGATATGAACACATCTTCAGTCCTGAAGGCTCTTGCCACCACTCACAAACCAGATACCTTCTCCTAATCCTACTGGTGCTGCAATGGGTTAGAGATGTCTCTGTATGTCCCCTATCCCAGCCTGGTTAGATTTTGACATTTGCCACTGAGAATGACTGAGCGACAAATGAACTGAATTGAGGGAGGGGACTTTTCAACAAAGGACCCAGAGCAGTGCCAGAGAAACAATTTCTATGAGCCAGACTCACAGAGGGCTTAGTCAAAGTAGGTCATGCTGTTATTTCCAAATATTATGCTATAGTTATTTTCCAAATTACTCTCCCTCCTCCCTGGTCTCCCATGCACAGGTGGGTATGGAATGTGACCAGATTAATTAATAAGCACTGCACGGGGCTATAGGAAAACAGGGTTGAATGCCCTAGTGTACTTGGAAGTTGCTGCAGTGGCAATGCAGAGGCATAAAGCAAGCCTTCCCTAAACCACCCACTCACTGAGCAGAGGGGAAGGAGCAGGCATGCGCACATGTACACACTCACACACAGACACACCAGTTCTGAATGCAGCCCAGGGAGACATCCATCTTCTAAGACTTCTCCTAGGATCCCAACTCCCCTACTCTACCCTGACCGCCACCACTTAACTTGCCAAGACAAAAAACAATCTGAATTTGGGGTCGTTAAGAAGCAGTAAGAAGAGGCTCCATCTAAGAAACACTGTGAAACCTGCAGATAAGGAGCAGGAGAGGAGTGGTCCTTCACCACCAAGAATCAACCTTTGAGGAAACTGGCTCTCATAAAGAAATCAGGGACGTCTCTGGTGACCCAGTGGTTAAGACTCCATGCTTCCACTGTGGAGGGCATGGGTTTGTCTCGGGTTGGGAAACTAAGATTCTGCATGCCACACGGCACGGCCACAAAAAAAAAAAAAGAAAGAGAGAAAGAAAGAAATCAAGAATCTCAGCCTTAATGGTTACACTCAAACTCAAAGCATATCACTTTGTAAAAGCTCCTCCACTTCTGCAACTTCCAGGGAACCAACTAACACGAAAGGAAGAAGGGAAGGGAGGCAGCGGTACATGTATGAAAGCGTTTGCCGGCACACAGTCCTGACTATCAACATTACTTACCATGCATATCCTTCTCCTGTGCTATAAGACAAGGCTGATGGTTTGCTACCTCCATTTCCTGATCCTACTTAGGAAACCCACAGCTCTCACAGGGCCAAACACATTCTCTATTCTCCAAGCATACATTTAACAAAGACCCAAAGGTGAGGAGGAAAGAATCGCTGCCAAGGATCTGTAGCTTCTACCAAGGTAAACTATCCTATGAGGCTCCAAGAGGTTTATGGTTCCAAGCAAAGAACCAACCTGAGTTCAAGGAGTTCAGAAGGAGAGGAAAGGGAACCCAGTATTTTGAGAACAGAGTGATGAAGAATGTAAGCTTTCCCCACTTGGATTCTTGAGGAAGAAAATTTTATTTCATTCATTGATTTATTACAAGTGTCCAGAATAATACACATACTAAATTCTCAAAATTTATTGAATGATTCTGAGAATAAATGAACTTTGAGAGTAAGATAAAAACTTATTGATGCAATAAGCATCTAGGGGATTTCTCTTATAATCAGGCTTCCGCATACAGGTAGATTTTCTGGTGTGGCCCTTTTGGGTGACATTACTACCAACTCATCCTCCTCTGATGAACACATCAGGGGAATGAGTTTCCTTAACGAAGGAAAAGAAGTCCATCAGGAAGGGAATTCAGAAGAAATTTTTCCCACAGCCTCTTCCCTGGAAATCTTTGGCTCTGTTCAGGCTATCTGCAACCTTAGAGAGCTTCCCAATGGCTTAAACGGGCATTGATCTGGCACAGGTAACTCATGCTTGCAGCCGCAGAGTCTGGCATCTCTAGAAAGAACCGGATCCCAAAGCAGAGGAAGACGGTTACGGCCATCAGCCAAGTCGGAGAGCCAGACAATCCTCTGTGGCCAATAGGGAAAGAGAGTGCCTAAAACAACTGGCAAAGAGGGGACAGACGCCTGGGTCCTGTTCCCGGCTCTTTTCACTGGCTTCCTAGAAGGCACCATCAAGGAAACCCCCAAAATAGAAACATGGATCTTCCTGGGAAGGATAAAAGACAGGGCAAAGGCGGGGGAAGGAGAAGACCAGATGTGATTGTAAATCTGAAAGGGGTAAGAAGGCACTAGAGAAAAGGCTGGTCATTTCAAACTTCCAAAGGAACGACCACTCTAAATAAAGCCGAGAACTTGGGCAGAGCTTCCATGCTGCTTCAGTTCTCCGCTTGGCTAGGGCCAGACTGGCAGCTTCTCCTTTACTTTCCTGCCGCCTCCTGACTGCAGCTGGTTCCACTTCAGCTTGGGGCCTTTACCTCTCAGGAGTGTGTGTGGGGGTGGGGAAGGGGTGGGCAGGGGAGGGCCTGAAGTTCCTCTCATATCATAAAACCAGCCTGTTTCTAGGGCCCAGAAGCCACTCAGTTCAGTTCAGTCGCTCAGTCGTGTCCGACTCTTTGAGATTACTGATAATGTAATTTCATTTTAAGTTTTTCGCAAAGGGCAAGTTTATAAACAACTCCCAGCTACTGAGAAGCAGCATTCCTGGACAATGGAGTAGGCCTGACCTTGTTAACACATTAAATGCTGATTATTGAGAAAGACCCTACACGCTTAGGGACACGTTCAAAGGATTTTTAAAGGCCTGTTCTTCCCTCCCACTCCCAAATGGGCAGCTGCTAGAAAGCTTTCGAGACAAAGTTCTGTGATGCACTGACTTTCAGAGAGCCACAGCCTGAGTGTATAACAGAACTTCACCTCAAATGCTAACGGTGGCTGGAAATGATATACAGGCAGATTGGTCTGTGGGAGGTTGGGTGGCTCAGATTTTCATGTCCCTTTTTATTATCAAGAAAACTAGACTGTACTCCTCAGGAGAGCTGAAACAACACTGACAAGCAAAGAGACTGCTACAAACAAGTCTTTGATCTCAATCAGAGGCTTCTGAAGCTTGGTGAAAAACATCAGCATCTCCTGGTACCCCTACCCCAGCACACAGAGGACTAGAAGGGAGGAGTCATTCCTAGTGCTGCCCCCTGTGGGTCTTCAGATGACCTGCAGCTTCCTCAGGACTATAATTATTTGCAAAAATATTCAAAAGGCAGCGCTGGAGAAAAGCTCTTATCTGTGTGTCTTTTAAGTCAAACTAGAAGAAACGGGGGCCCTGAAAAAGCATGGAGTTAAGTCTGTTCACAATGTACAGTAAAAGGATACTCTGGGATAAGACCATGATTATGCCACCAGAAGAGGACCAGGGTAGTGCTTAGAGGAGGCAGATAGGATATTTGGGGGTTATGACTACTTTATTTGATCTTTGGTGGGGGCAGGGGGAGAAGGCAGAAGGGAGGGAGCCAAGAAGCCTTTGTGGAGTTAGAGGATGAGATCCACAAAGCTGAAAGGACACAAGTAAAAAATCTGGTTCAGATTTCTAGAAAGTTCTTCATTCTCTACTTATAAAGAAATCTTTATGGCCATGCCAGAAAGTAGTGCCCTGGCTTAACAATAGGTCTCAATCAACTAGAAACAAGATGCTCTTTCCTTAAATATATTTTATAAAGTAAAACCAAGAATATAAAAAATCTAGGAGAAATTTCTAGATACCACTCCAGCTCCACATGGCTGAGCAGGTATTTTGCTCCCTGATTCTGTGCCAATTTCTAAAATGAAAAGCTCCTCTAGGTTTGAAGGCTCCAGTTTTCCAGCCACAAGCCTAGGGACTTCAGATGAGAACTAGCTAAAGGTTTAGCCAGAGAAAAACCGTTTTCATATCCTACCCAAGGGTTTACTTAGATTCAGACAACACAGCTCAGGAAAAAAGAGGAGCCACAGGTACCACAGAACATTCCCCAGCCGACAAGAGACCAAATGTTGGTTATTAAGAGGAAAGTGAACCCAAGTGTCAGGAAGGAAGAACTGATGGCAGGAAGAGCCACCCGGAAAGACTCCTCCGATCTGACACAGAAACAAAACAAGAAAGCACGGTCACCGGAAGTCTGCCACTGCAACAAAAAATGTCCCTAACTCCTAAATCTTTTATTACAGTCTGCATCAGCCATTAACTCAAGTCCTACCTTTCTCTGGGAGTCAGCTTTCTCACAGGAGAAATGAGAGGCCTGAGCTAGATCAGTTAAGGTTGGTAACTTTTTTGAGTTACGTTAGACCTCCTTCGATAAGCTGATGAAATCCATGGACGTTGTTACCAGGAAAACACACATTCACAAATTTTGATGATTTCAAGGAGTTCATAGACCTAGATTTAGAATTACATGAGATTCTCTCTGAAGACAAAAAGATGGTGTGGAGAGGGGAGAAAAAGAGGAGAAATGAGTGATACTTTGTAAACCACCCCCTCGCCTCTGCCAGGCACCGAATAATGACTTCAATAAACATGTGTGTGGCCTTCATAAATAAATGATTGAGAAAACTAACACAGCCAGCAGGGGGAGCTAAGGTCAGCACCACACCCCTCCAGCCTTCAGTGAGTAAATCCAGCAGCTCCGAGACAGGCAGGACAAAGATAATCAGGTCCCGAAACTCTTCAGGAATGTAGTTTCAAGTCCTTTCTTAAAAGTCTGAAAGCCCACCTGCCAGAGAATTTTTTGCACAGAGGTTACACAGTCCCTAATTCTTCAGCTATTCTGGAAATGAAAGAATTACAAAAATGAGAGTCAAAAGTGAGGAGTAGTGCTATGAAGAGATGAACTGAACAAGCAGAAATCAAAATACTCCTCAGGTGTGAAATATCTGAACCCTGAGAGCAACATTAGAACTTCCTGCTTGCCCCATTGGATAATCCAAGAGCCCTCATTTAAATATCACACAGCAAAGGGAAAACTCAAATGGGGCTAGATCTATTTCTGATGAGTCCTTAATCATGGTTTGTGTCGGGATTTATTCCCCCACCCGTGTGCTCCTGAAAACAAAAAGCTAGTCTCTGAAAGACTGAACTGACAGCCTCTGTGTTCATCTTTCAAGCTACTTGCTCCCCCAAATCAATCCTGAGACAGAATCGCTATCTTCTCCCCTAGTTTCAGCCTCCCTCTAAAGACTACACAAATAATAGAAAAGAAGCTAGAGAAAACTGGTAGACAGAGCTATCCGGGCCAAAAGGCTGTGGATGGGGATGCCTACCTTAATAGTGGGAAAATTTAAAAGCCAAATAAGGAGACCAAGGTTTCATCTGCAGCATGTAAGACTTAGATTACACAACAGGAAAGACTTCCTGAAGAGATGGGGGTGGTCAAACATCAGAAGAGGTGACAGGCTTGGGAGTCTAAGAACAGAACTCCTCTAATAACCTGATCTGAGAGAAAGCATAAACTGTGTAGAATCAGCAGAGGGAGATGAAAGAGGCTCTGGCCAGGACGGGGATCTCATCATGCGCATGGACTCAACCTCCCAATCCATCTTCATCAAAGCTGTCCATGGGCATGCTGCCTTCCATCTTCCTAATTACTCTAGCATAAGTGGGTAGGTAGGCACTGATTCTTTATCCCTGTTCCATCCTTTATTTGCCTCTCAGTTTTCTTGTCAGTATCCTGACTCTAACCAAGTCACGTTGACAGAGTAAAGCAAAAAAACAGTAGCAAGTATCTAGCTGAAAAAGAGACCCTAAATCTGCCACTAGGCTCCCTCAAATATCTGGATAATTGCATTCATCCTCCCAAGGAAGACCTGGCTTCTCAGGGGTCTGGCTTTCTTCACATGGAGGCCCCCTCCTCCTCCTTTGACCATGTGACAGCTCCCCTAGACCTCTGATATAATTTATACCTTGCCAGGGACCAACTCTTTCCCACCACTGTGAAGGAGAGGGAAAAAATATATATAAATACGTCGGAAATCTATAACGAGGTCTTCTTGGAGGGCAAGACATGAGGAGAGTTAGAAGCAGCGTCAATTGCTCTTTGGGGGTTTTAGTTCAAGCCGAGGTCTGCTTCCAGCAATCAACCATTAAAACAAGCCGGCCAGAGTAACAGCACAGTTTATTCTGATCATTTAATCTGAAGTGTCAATAAATTAAACTTCAATCAATTAAACTAGGTGTGCAATAACCCAGATGGACACCCCGACACCAACATAATCACAATAAAAATTTTTATGGCTGCCAGGGACCTCACCGGGGGCAGTGCTGGCACTGCTCACGCCCTAGCTGAGAAATATATCTCCACAGTGCAGGAATGAGGAGATTGCTTCTCCTAACGAAATGGACCAGCCAGGCACCGGCAAGGACGCAGCTGGGAGAGGGGCACAGGGGACTGCCAGGAATGAGATGGGAGTGCTTTGGGGGCTTAATGTAATTGATACCTTTGCCCAGAGCAGGGGAAGGGGGCATTTAGGCCAAGTACCTCTACTGTTAGTGCCAAAAGAATTTAACAAAAGCCCCATTAAGATGATTCAGGAAGCTAAGGCCACAGAGCAATATGAGCCTTTAAAAGTCATTGATGTTTTCTGCATAGTTTCTTCCTCCAATATATATGCATACTCCTGTGTGGACCCTGGATTCCCTGATTACTGAATGAGGCTTAGAATTCAGGATCTGGTCATTGTTTTAGGATAGAAATTTACAAAGGGGAGAGAAAGAATAGAATTAAGACGTCTAGTCCATAAAGCCCTGGAAAAGCTCTCAGAAAGTGAATCCAGAGAGGATTAAGAAAAATGAAACCTATGAGGAAGATTTAAAGATCTGGACTGCTAGAGTAATTCAGTTTTGATGAAAAAAGGGTAAAAGAGGGAAGGTGGAAGGGGATATGTCATTATCTTTTAAGATTCCAGAGGTTATTAATGGAGAATGGTGACCTGCAGAGATCCCTCTCCATTCACAACTAACAGAGAACCAGCAGAAAACAGCAGGAAAGAGAAAGCTGTGTCCAGGCCAGGAGCATTAATATCAAGCACCAAGAATGGAAGGAGATGAAAGGGTCTCTTTCCTTAGAAAAGAACCTGAGAAAGATTAGACAAATCTGCTTGACAGGTAGGAATGGACTACTTAATTCAAGAAAGAAGCGTAGCCCATTGTCAAGTACATAAACAAAGGGAACCTATTAGCATCCCCGACTCAATGCACCTGCTGTTGTTGCTGCTGTTCAGCCCCTCAGTCGTCTCCAGCTCTTTGCAGTCCCACGGACTGCAGCATGCCAGGCTTGTGTGTCCTTCACTATCTTCCAGAGTTTGCTCAAGCTCTTGTCTATTGAGTCGGTAATGCCATCCAACCATCTCATCTACTGTCATCCCCTTCTCCTCCTGCCTTCAATCTTTCCCAGCATCAGGGTCTTTCCAATGAGTTGGCTCTTCATATCAGGTGGCCAAAGTATTGGAGCTTCAGCATCAGCATCAGTCCTTTCAGTGAATATTCAGGGTTGATTTCTTTTAGGATTGTCTGGTTTAATTTCCTTGCTCTCCAAGGGACTCTCAACAGTCTTCTCCAGCACGACAGTTCGAAGGCATCAATTCTGTGATACTCAGCCTTTTTCACTGTCCAGCTCTCACATCTGTATGTGACTACTGGAGAAACCATAGCTTTGACTATATAGACCTTTGTCGGCAAAGTAATGTCTCTGCTTTTTAATACACTGTCTAGAGTTTTCATAGCTTTTCTTCCAAAGGGTAAGCTTCTTTTAATTTCATGGCTGCGGTCACCATCTGCATTGATTTTGGAGCCCAAGAAAATAAAGTCTGTCACTGTTTCCATTGTTTCCCCATCTAATTGCCATGAAGTGATGGAACTAGATGCCACAACCTTTGTTTTTTGAACGTTGAGTTTTAAGCCAATGGACCTGAGTTTGAGCAAACTCCAGGAGATAGTGAAGGACAGTGAAGCCTGGTGTGCTGCAGTCCAAGGGGTCACAAAGAGTTGGACACAACTTAGCAACTGAACAACAACTGGTATTTAGAAAGTGCCATAATCAGACCAAATTTCAAATGATGATCCTTTTTGACACCTCCCCCCACTCTACTTTCCCTTCTCCTCAGTATCCGATGGCTATGTGTCTTGTAAAGGTGAAGACTGAATATGCTTTGATCAGATTTTCCCAGAGGGCCAGTCAAACCAGGAAACAGACACGTGAGAGGGAGAAGCCTAAAAGAACTTTAGAAGAGGTCTGCCTTCTCTAAGAAGTGGTTTGTTAAATACTGGTAGCTCAAACAGTAAAGAATATGCCTGCAATGCAAGAGACTGAGGTTCAATCCTCGGGTCAGGAAGATCCCCTGGAGATGGGCGTGGCAACCCACTCCAGTATTCTTGCCTGGAGAATTCCATGGACAGAGGAGCTTGGCAGGATACAGTCCAGAGGGTCACAAAGAGTCAGACACAACTGAGTGACTAATACTTTCACTTTCATCCAGATACAATCAACATTTTAGCTCAATAGGAAGCTCAGGTAAAAGTCCAGGGAACTCCTTATACTTTTCACAATGAAGATGCTGACCCAAGAATTAGAAGATGCCACTGAGCAGAGAAGGGGATGAGATAAAAAGAACAGTGAGAAAGGGTGATTCTGAATCAGATGGAGCTCTATTTTGTGGATCAGAATGTGAGGGTAGTGAGAAGAGAAAAATTTAGGGAATACCACCTGATTCTCAACCAGGGTTCCACAACTGAAACACTGAATACTGAAAATTATTTAATACTATTTTTTTACTCTTCCCAAAGATAGTATAAAACTAGTGACACTGCGTATACAGAGAAATTGATTCATTACATACAATGATGTCTTACGGCATTAGGGCTTAATTCTCCCCTGGAACTCCAGTTGAGAAGGGCTGGAATGGAGAGAAAGATACGTAAGTTCTTAATTGGGGGCCCAAAATATATTGAAGGTAGTAATGAGCACACACATACAAAAATGTTGGGAAGCACAGACAAAGAGGAAGGAAATTACTAATATGATATTCTAAGAACTCTGGTGACAAGAACTTGTATTGGTACTTTGTTGGTACTTTGAAAGTTGGTACTTTGTACCTAACTAACGTTTTATATAACTGATAGTTGAATGTGCAATTTGGCATACTGAAGAGGTGGAAGCACACGATAATATGAGAGAAATACTAGGTCTGGGAGGATTAGGAGTCAAAAACTAATCCTGGTTTTGACTGTGCTTACTCGAGGAAGCCCTTTTCCCTTAATCTTCGTTTCCCCTTACACATCACATAGGTTCCTCAGGACAAAGAATCAGTAAGGTTTCTAAAGCAAACTTCAGGGATACCTGATCAGGTCAGCAAGGATCTGTGAATGAAGCATCTTAGGTAAAGATTAAAATGGATATAAGGAAGAAGCAGGTCAAAACAAACTTCATTATGGAAGCAAAGATAAGAACTGAAGTAAGAGAAAATGTGAGAGGGAGAGAGACTTTCACATATAACTCAGGTCACTCTACACACAGATCCCTTGTTAAAAGGGCTCCTGGAGTATCATCTTCCTCACTCCTTTACCTATAAGCAGGCTCCCTTCTAAACAGAACTAAGGGGCAGTCTAAAATTTTCTTAAAACTTCCAAAGAAACCAATTCCCTAGAATTCATCTCAGTCTGTTAACTAGTTAAGAACACTGGTTAACTGGTTGGTACAGAAAATATCTTTAGTAAGATTTCAAAGCTTTCTACCTAGACTTAAACAAACCATATTTTTGGAAGAAACTAGCAGAAAGTGAAGAGGAACTAAAAAGCCTCTTGATGAAGGTGAAACAGGAGAGTGAAAAAGTTGGCTTAAAGCTCAACATTCAGAAAACGAAGATCATGGCATCTGGTCCTATCACTTCATGGCAAATGGATGGGGAAATAGTGTCAGACTTTATTTTTTTGGAGTCCAAAATCACCGCAGATGGTGACTGCAGCCATGAAATTAAAAGACGCTTACTCCTTGGAAGAAAAGTTATGACCAACCTAGATAGCATATTCAAAAGCACAGACATTACTTTGCCATCAAAGGTCCATCTAGTTAAGACTATGGTTTTTCCAGTGGTCATGTATGGATGTGAGAATTGGATTATGAAGAAGCTGAGCACTGAAGAATTGATATTTTTGAACTGTGGTGTTGGAGAAGACTCTTGAGAGTCCCTTGGACTGCAAGGAGATCCAACCAGTCCATCCTAAAGGAGATCAGTCCTGGGTGTTGATTGGAAAGACTGATGCTGAAGCTAAACTCCAATCCTTTGGCCACCTCATGCAAAGAATTCACTCATTGGAAAAGATCCTGATGCTGGGAGGGATTGAGGGCAGGAGGAGAAGGGGACGACAGAGGATGAGATGGCTGGATGGCATCACTGACTCGATGGACATGAGTTTGGGTAAACTCTGGGAGTTGGTGATGGACAGGGAGGCCTGGCATGCTGCGATTCATGGGGTTGCAAAGAGTCAGACACGACTGAGCGACTGAACTGAACTGAATCCCTGCATTTGCCATTTTGAAAGAGGGATATTGAAACCTGTTATTCTCTTTAACCTGATGAGGATTTGGAGGTGTACATATGAAGAGCTGAAGGGGGGTAAAAAAGGAACCTAGAGTTCAATTCAATTAAGAAGCTGGGAGTTAAATTCCTACACATTACACATACATATATATGTTAACAACCCCACGTTTGAAAGGGGTGGGGCACTTTTGAGAGAAATGCTCAGTTCTAAAGAAGAGATAATAGTTTTTTGTTTTTTTTTTTTTTTTGAGCAAGCAAAAAGGATTATATGGACAGGGGAGGTAACACACCTCTTCAGTCACCAAAATTCTTACATAACCAGAGAAAAGTTGGCATCCCAGATCCTACTATAGTAAGAATTCCCAAAATTTAAATGAACCGGGAAAAGGAGAACAGATTAAGAAGTCTGAAAAAACATTCCACAATCCAACACTAACTCTTATCAGGTATTCCAGAACTCTAATGGAATACTGATTCTTTATGATGACAAAATCTACATAGTAGGAAATCGAAGAAGAAAATAGTTTTTTTTTTAAGGTCTACGACAGGGAATTATCAACGGAGAGTTGCACTGTGACAAGTTTTCTGTGATGACAAACACCTGCACTCTATTCTTACAATTCGAGGCGAGTTTGGAGATTTGGGGGAACTCAAATCACAGTATCATCCACAATGCACATAATCAGAGAGAATCTGAAGGACCCCAATCCAGTACGCTTATGATCCTATGTGTCCTAAGGACTCCATGTGCTCCCTTCAACTTTCCACCAACTCTGCCCTAACCCCGGCACAGCTTCCTACTCTAAACCGAGGCTTTAGCTCCGGCACTAGGCCACAGGCTTATTCCAGGGACCTGCAAAACGTTCGGACCCCGAGGATTACCAGGAACTCCCCTTTCTACCCCCTCCCACTCAGACTGAACTCCGACTCCCGGCCCCCCTGGACAGTGCAGGATCTCGGGTGCCCCTCCAGCTCCTACCAAAATCAGCGCCTCCATCTTGCCCCGCAGCTGGTGCCGACGTGGAACCACAGAGGCAACGCCGCCTCTGATTGGCCCTACGTCCTCATTAGATCCCGCCTGGGATGAAGGTTATTGGACGCCCAAATGTCATCTATTATTTTATTGACCAATCAGTGTACTAGTTTGCTTAGCGGAAGCAAGGTGTCCAGCCAGAAGGCGCAGGTATTTGATTGTCAGTTTAAACATTCAATAAAACGACAAAACCTCAAGGCTGAATGGAGAGGGAAGGTCAGAGGGGCGGGGTTGTTTCCATGGGGAACAGAGGAAGCGATTGTTAATTTTCAATTGGCCTGGCGGAGGGCACGTGATATCATCGGTCGGATTTAGTAACTTTGATTCGCACTCCCTTTAGGGGGCGCTGTGTCTCTTTGGCCCTTCACACTGGCAGGTCTTGATGTAATCCCACCGGAATCTTCATTCCGGAGCCTCCATTGGGTCCCCGATGTTCACGGTAGCTTTGGCAAACACTACTAGCTCTTCCTTCAGATTCGCTCAGATCACTTCAGCATACTCAAAGTCTGCACAGTCATAAAGTAAAGCCACAAGATGACCAGCGTGTTACTTTGATAAAAAGAAGGCCGCTAGAGGTTGATTGCTAAAAATAACAATCTACCCTAGGTGGAGTCCCAGACTTTGCTTGATCCAGGGAAGGACAAGAAGCTAGTGAGTTTTCTAAAAGCAGATTTTGTTTGGCCAGCCGTGAAACGGGATTTGAGATCTTTGGATGCTGAGGGACACAGGAATAAAGGGTCCAGGATAAGGAACGATGTAGGGAGCAGGGTATGCTGTTTTCCAGTAGGGACAAGCCATTGCACAATGAGAAAAGAGAAGTTTACTGAATGCAGAGATTTCACAATAGGGAGGGATTTTGATGAAGTTTAGCTTTCCTCACCCTTCAGTTTCTTGGTCCCTGACGTTTCGTAGGTCAGGGACACCTTTATTTGCCTTATATGTGTGTTAGTCGCTGGTTGAGTCCAACTCTTTGCAACCCCATGGGCTGTAGCCCACCAGCTCCCTTGTCCATGGAATTCTCCAGGCAACAATACTGGAGTGAGTAGCCATTCCCTTCTCTGAGGAATCTTCCTGGCCCAGGGATGGAACCTGGGTTTCCTGCATCGCACTTGAATTGTTTACCATCTGAGCCATCAGGGAAGCCCTTATTGCCTTATATTGTCCCTCAGAGGTTTTTGTGGGTTTAGTTTTTTTTAAATTCCATCTCTAACAGTTATGTCTTTAGTAGCTCTCCAAAAAGAGTATCTAAACCCAGGAGTTCTTCTAAAATTTTCAGAGCAGAATCAGACTGCCTAAGAGAAAAGTATGCTGTTGCTGCTAAGTCGCTTCAGTCATGTCCAACTCTAGGCGATCCCATAGACGGCAGCGCACCAGGCTCCCCTGTTCCTGGGATTCTCCAGGCAAGAACACTGGAGTGGGTTGCCATTTCCTTCTCCAAGAGAAAAGTATAGAGCAATACAAAACAAACTACAGAGCTAACATATGCTATGAAGGAAGATGTATGATTTTCTGGTAATGTCCCAGGTGACAAGCCCCAAATCTGGGAGAAGCAAAGGTTTAGCCTTTGTCTATTCCCATGTGGAGTCATTCAAACATTTAGCATTGTTCCTGGAATCACAAGATAGTCTTTGGCTTGGCAGTTTAATGATATTACTAACATTTACTGACCAGGTACTATTATGTGCCAGGCACATCTACATCTTTAACTACATCATTTAATATATTTTTAAAAAACTTATAAAGTAGATGGTTACTACTCCCATTTTACAGATGAGAAAAGTGGAGCTCGGAGCAGTTAAGTAATTTGCTTAAGGCCATACAACTATTAATTGGTAGCCATACATTTGATCAGGGGCTTCCCTGATGGCTCAGTGGTACAGAATCTGCCTGCAAAGCAAGAGTAACGGGTTCAATCCCTAGGTCAGGAAGATCCCCTGGAGAAGGAAATGGCAACCTACTCCAGAATTCTTGCCTGGGACATCCCATGGACAGAGGAGCCTGGTGGGCTACAGTCCATGGGGTCACAAAGAGATGGACACAAATGAGTGACCAAACAACACAGGGGCTCTGGTTCTAAAACCGTGTTCTTACCCGCGATCCACTCCTCTGACCTGTAATACAGCCTTTCTTGTAGCCTAGTCCTACCTAAAGTAGCCTACACCAGTGCCGGATGTGCTCCAGGGACTGAGAGGAAAACTATGTTATGTGGTTGGCTTGTGGGAGGTGGCTGACTCCTCTTTCTTTGTGGAGTAACTGACAAATTTTAACAGTTAGACATTGTTGCAGAAAATGGCTGATTCTTAGCTCTCTAGCCTCTTGATTAACTGTGCTGTGGAGGGAAGACACCTGGCTGGATGCGAGTCATTAGTACTGGTCAGTGACTTTGTCTTAATAAAGTCCTTGTATCATCTCTGGACTATAGCTGCCACTTTGGAAAATGAGGAGGCTCAGACCAGAGCTTTTTAGGGTCCAACATAGCGTTAAAGTTCTATGGTCATAGAACCTTGTGGTCATTGCTGTTCCTGCTTCCTCTCCTCTTCTTCACCTGGAAAACCTTTAAGAACGAATCAAATGGAAAATGCATGTTGCCTGCCCCCACACTCTCTATTTATATGCATATAAAAACATGTATATATGGTTACAAACAGTTTATTTAAAATATGTGGAGGAAAGGACTGGAAGTAAATACACCAAAATGTAACCAGTGGCTGTTTTGAAGTGCTAGGACTTTTTTCAATGTTTCCATGTTTTCCAGAGACATCAATGGCATTCTAGTGGTTAAGACTCTGGGCTCCTAATGCAGGAGACCCGAATTTTATCCCTGGTCAGGGAACTAAATCCCACATGCAGCAACTAAGAGTTTACATGCCAAAGCTAAAACCCATCATAGCCAAATTAATTAATTAGTTAATTAAAATATTGGGGAGTGGGGAAAAGACTCCACTGCAAGGAGCCAGGGTGCCATCCCTGGTCAGAGAACTATGATCCCCTAGGTCGAGTGGTGTGGTCAAAAAAAGAAGTTTCCATGTTTTCTGCTAAGTCGCTTCAGTCATGTCCAACTCTGTGTGACCCCATAGACAGCAGCCCATGAGATTCCCCTGTCCCTGGGATTCTCCAGGCAAGAACAGTGGAGTGGGTTGGCATTTCCTTCTCCAATGCATGAAAGTGAAAAGTGAAAGTGAAGTCACTCAGTCGCATCCAACTCTTAGCGACCCCATGGATTGCAGCCTACCAGGCTCCTCCGTCCACGGGACTTCCCAGGCAAGAGTACTGGAGTGGGTTCCCATTGCCTTCTCCAAGTTTTCTAGGTGTCCTAAAATGTGTGGGTGCTATTTTAAAAGGAGAAAAGTGAGCTATTTTATGTTTTTAAAGGGCAAAATCAACATCCTCTTCCCACATAGCCTTGCATGATATCCCTAGATGAAGTTGAACACTTCCTCCTTGCCGCCATCCTTGGCTCTGGTCATAGTCATGTTGTAATGCATGTGTGTGTGCGTGTGTGTGTGTGTTAGTCACTCAGTGAGTCCAACTCTTTGCGACCCATGGACTGTAGCCTGCCATGCCCCTTTGTCCATGGAATGAATTCTCTAGTCAAGAATAACTGGAGTGGTTTGACATTTCCTTCTTCGGGGGTTTGTCCTGACCCAGGGATTGAACCTCGGTCTTTGGCATTGCAAGCAGATTCTTTACTGTCTGTGCCACCAGGGAAGCCCTCATGTTGTAATACATCAATCTTACTCACCAGACTTGCCATCTGAGGCAGTGGTTTGTCCCATTCATTTTGTTTTCTTAGCATCTAGTCTTCAAATGGTAAATACTCAGTGTTTACCGAATAGAATGAATATTTGTGAAAATGCAAAAAACAAGGTTGAGTGAGCAAGGTCAAAGGGGAGTTTACAATTAAATGCTGCTGGTAGAAGCGCAAGCTGGAATCAAGATTGCCAGGAGAAATATCAGTAACCACAGATATGCAGATGACACCACCCTTATGGCAGAAATTGAAGAAAAACTAAACAGCCTCTTGATGAAAGTGAAAGAAGAGAGTGAAAAAGTTGGCTTAAAGCTCAACATTCAGAAAACGAAGATCATGGCATCTGATCCCATCACTTCATGGCAAATAGATGGGGAAACAGTGGAAACAGTGACTGACTTTATATTTTGGGGCTCCAAAATCACTGCAGATGGTGACTGCAGCCATGAAATTAAAAGATGCTTACTCCTTGGAAGGAAAGCTATGACCAACCTATTCAGCTTATTAAAAAGCAGAGACCTTACTTTGCCAACAAAAGTCCGTCTAGTCAAAGCTATGGTTTTTCTAGTAGTCATGTATGGATGTGAGAGTTGGACTATAAAGAAAGCTGAGCGCCCAAGAATTGATGCTTTTGAACTGTGATACTGGAGAAGACTCTTGAGAGTCCCTTGGAATGCAAAGAGATCCAACCAGTCCATCCTAAAGGAAATCAGTCCTGAATATTCATTGGAAGGACTGATGTTGAAGCTGAAACTCCAATCCTTTGGCCACCTGATGCTAAAAACTGACTCAATGAAAAGACGCTGATGTTGGGAAAGATTGAAGGCAGGAGGAGAAGGGGACGACAGAGGATGAGATGGTTGGATGGGATCACAGACTCAATGGGCATGAGTTTGAGTAGGCTCCAGGAGTTGGTGATGGACAGGAAGGCCTGGCATGCTGCAGTCCATGGGGTCGCAAAGAGTTGGGCATGGCTGAGCGACTGAACTGAACTGAAGGAGCACAGATATTGAGAAGGAAATGATCCCTGGGGATTTGGGGTTGAGGTCTTCAGGAGAGTTTCAGTGAGGTGTTCAGGATTTGGGGGTGAGGTTTTCAGGTGAGAGTTCAGGAGAAAAGGAGCTGTTGAGTTAGGACTTGATTCATTTATGCATTGATGGCGTGATAAGTAGGGTTTAGTGTGAATAAAGGGATAGAGGCTAAAATGTGTAAGAAATATTTTTTTCACTTTTTGAATTTTTAAATTTTAAAATAGGGGACTTCTTTGGTGGTCCAGTGGTTAAGAATCCACCTTCCAGTGCAGGGGATATGGGCTCCATCTCCGGCTGGGGAAGTAAGATCTCACATGCCATGGAGCACCGAAGCCTGAGTGCACCAGCTAAGACCCAGTAAAGCCAACTAAATTAATTATTTTTTAATTGTAAAATACATGAAAATAGTTTAATTTATTTTTATTCGTAATGTAAAATTTGCCATTTTAACCATTTTTAAATGGTTCAAGTTCAGTGGCATTAAGTATATTCATACTGTTAAACAACCATCACCACTCTCCATCTCCAGAATTTTTGTTATCACAAACTGAAATTCCTTAGCCATAAACCAAGATTCTTCATTCTCTGTCATTCTCCCTCCCCAGCCTTTGGCAACCAGTGGTCTACTTTCTGTCTCTATGAATTTGACTATTCTAGTATCTTATATAAGTGAAATCACATAATATGTGTCCTCGTGTGTGGTTTATTTCACTAATATAATGTCTTCATGGTTGTGTAAATCTTTGAGGGGTTGATTTCATGGGACAGAGGAGTCTAATAAAGAAATAAGAGAGGTTGGAGATGAAACTGGAAAGGTACTTTGTGGCCAGATTGTGAAATACCATGAATGCAAACCTAGATAGCTGATGTAGTGGGAACAGATGATTGTGGGAGTTGGGACTGTTATGCTCTTTGGGAAGTATTAGGGCAATATCCTGTAAAATTAAGCTTGGACACATCCTTTCCTAGAGAATTAAAAACACTGCCAGCACACAATGATACATACATTAGAAGGCTTATTGCTAAATTGTTTATAATGGTGAAAAAATTATTATGTCAATAGGGGAATAGCTGAACAAATTATTGTATACCAGGACTGTGGAATAATATGCAGTTCATAAAAAAGTATGTTAGAGCTATTGCATTTACCTAGAGAAATGCCAATGGCATGTTAAAGGACAAACATAAGTTGTAGAGGGGGACTTCCATGGTGGGTCAGTGGTTAAGACTCTGAGCTTCCTCTACAAGGACTCAGATTCCATTTCTGGTCACGGATCCCATATGCTGCTCAGTGCTGCCAAAAGGGAAAAAAAAAATTGCAGAGGAATTTCCGTGGTATGATTCCATTTTGTTCACTAAAAAAGTAAGTCATGAATAGCTGTGTTTGTAAATGTTTCTTCCTATTTATTCACTCATTCAGCAAACATTTATTGAATGCCATCCGTGGACCTGCCATTCATTCTGGGATACAGAAAAACAAGCATTCCTGCCCTCATGAAAACTGCATTCAAGTTGGGGAGGAGGAGCAGACAATAACCAAAGAAATAAGTAAACTATATAGGAGGTTAGGTAGTGATAAGTGTCATAGAGAAAATTAAAACTGAAAAAGAGGCTGGAGACAATCCCACTAGGTTGCATAATTTGGAGTAGTACCACTCACATTTTGGAGATGCACCCTCACATTTTTAATAGCCATATGAGTGGGGGGCACACTGTGAGTCTTGTGGGATTTTAGTTCCCTCACCAGGGATTGAACCTGTACCTCTTGAAATGGAAGAGCGAAATCTTAACCACCGGACTGCCAGGGAAATCCATGAAGTAGTGTTTCACTGTGATTTTGACTTGCATTTTCCTAATGACTAAGGCTCTGAGCATCTTTTCATGTGCTTATTGGCCATTTGGATAATTTTATACAAATGTACTCTACATCCAAGGTAAGAAATAGTGACTGCACTTTGCTGGAGCAGCCGTGAAGAGATACCCCACGTCCAAGGTAAGAGAAACCCCAGTAAGACAGTAAGCACTGAGAGGGGGCATCAGAGGGCAGACAGACTGAAACCACAATCGCAGAAAACTAGCCAATCTGATCACACGGACCACAGCCTTGTCTAACTCAATGAAACTAGGCCATGCTGTGTAGGGCCATCCAAGATGGTCTGGTCATGGTGGAGAGTTCTGACAAAATGTGGCCCACTGGAGAAGGGAATGGCAAACCACTTCAGTATTCTTACCTTGGGAACCCCATGAACAGTATGAAAAGGCAAAAAGATAGGACACTGAAGGATGAACTCCCCAGGTCAGTAGGTGCCCAATATGCTGCTGGAGATCAGTGGAGAAGTAACTCCAGAAAGAATGAAGGGATGGAGCCAAAGCAAAAAACAACACCCAGTTGTGGATGTGACTGGTGATAGAAGCAAGGTCCAATGCTGTAAAGAGCAATATTGCATAGGAACCTGGAATGTTAGGTCCATGAGTCAAGGCAAATTGGAAGTGGTCAAAGAGATGGCAAGAGTGAACGTTGACATTCTAGAAATCGGCGAACTAAAATGGACTGGAATGAGTGAATTTAACTCAGGTGACCATTACATCTACTACTGTGGGCAGGAATCCCTTAGAAGAAATGGAGTAGCCATCATGGTCAACAAAAGAGTCCAAAATGAAGTATTTGGATGCAATCTCAAAAACAACAGAATGATCTCTGTTCATTTCCAAGGCAAACTATTCAATATCATGGTAATCCAAGTCTATACCCTGACCAGTAATGCTGAAGAAGCTGAAGTTGAATGGTTCTATGAAGACATACAAGACCTTTAGAACTAACACCCAAAAAAGATGTCCTTTTCATTATAGGGGACTGGTATGCAAAAGTAGGAAGTCAAAAAACACCTAGAGTAACAGGCAAATTTGACCTTGGAGTACAGGATGAAGCAGGGCAAAGGTTAATAGAGTTTGCCAAGAGAACGCAGTGGTCGTAGCAAACACCGTCTTCCAACAACACAAGAGAAGACTCTACACATGGACATCACCAGATGGTGAGATCAGATTGATTATATTCTTTGCAGCCAAAGATGGAGAAGCTCCATACAGTCAGCAAAAACAAGACCAGGAGTTGACTGTGGCTCAGATCATGAACTCTTATTGCCAAATTCAGACTTAAATTAAAGAAAGTAGGGAAAACCACTAGACCATTCAGGTATGACTTAAATCAAATCCCTTATGATTACACAGTGGAATTGAGAAATAGATTTAAGGGATTAGATCTGATAGACAGAATGCCTGAAAAACTATGGACATAGGTTTGTGACATTGTACAGGAGATAGTGAGCAAAACCATTCCCAAGCAAAAGAAGTGCAAAAAAGCAAAATGGCTGTCTGAGGAGGCCTTAAAAATAGCTGAGAAAAGAAAAGAAGTGAAAAGGAAAGATATACCAGTTTGAATGCAGAGTTCCAAAGAATAGCAAGGAGAGATAAGAAAGCCTTCCTCAGTGATCAATGCAAAGAAATAGAGGAAAACAACAGAATGGGAAAGACTAGAGACCTCTTCAAGAAAATTAGAGATACCAAGGGAACACATCATGCAAATATGGGCACAATAAAGGATAGAAATGGTATGGACCTAACAGAAGCATAAGGTATTAAGAAGAGGTGGCAAGAATACACAGAAGAACTGTACAAAAAAGTGCTTCATGACCCAGATAATCATGATGGCATGATCACTCACCTAGAGCCAGACATCCTGGAATGTAAAGTCAAGTGGGCCTTAGGAAGCATCACTACAAACAAAGCTAGTGGAGGTGATGGAATTCCACTTGAGCTATTTCAAATTCTAAAAGATGATGCTGTGAAAGTGCTGCACTCAATATGCCAGCATATTTGGAAAACTCAGCAGTGGCCACAGGACTGGAAAAAGTCAGTTTTCATTCCAATCCCAAAGAAGGGCAATGCCAAAGAATGTTCAAACTACTGCACAATTGCACTCATCTCACACGTTAGTAAAGTAATGCTCAAAATTCTCCAAGCCAGGCTTCAACAGTACGTGAACCGTGAACTTCCAGATGTTCAAGCTGGATTTAGAAAAGGCAGAGGAACCAGGGATCAAATTGCCAATATCTGTTGGATCATTGAAAAACCCAGAGTTCCACAAAAACATCTATTTCTGCTTTACTGACTACGCCAAAGCCTTTGACTGTGTGGATCACAATAAACTGTGGAAAATTCTGAAGGAGATGGGAATACCAGACCTGCCTCTTGAGAAATCTGTATGCAGGTCAGGAAGCAACAGTTAGAACTGGATATGGAACAAGGGACTGGTTCCAAATAGGAAAAGGAGTACGTCAAGGCTGTATATTGTCACCCTGCTTATTTAACTTCTATGCAGAGTACATCATGAGAAACGCTGGGCTGGGAGAAGCACAAGCTGGAATCAAGATTGCCAATCAAGGTTATATAAATAACCTCAGATATGCAGATGACACCACCCTTATGGCAGAAAGTGAAGAGGAACTAAAGAGCCTCTTGATGAAAGTGAAAGAAGAGAGTGAAAAAGTTGGCCTAAAGCTCAACATTCAGAAAACGAAGATCATGGCATCCGGTCCCATCACTTCATGGCCAATAGATGGGGAAACAGTGGAAACAGTGGCTGACTTTATTTTCCTGGGCTCCAAGATCACTGCAGATGGTGACTGCAGCCATGAAAGTAAAAGACGTTTGCTCCTTGAAACGAAAGTTATGACCAACCTAGACAGCATATTAAAAAGCAGAGACATTACTTTGTCAACAAAGGTCCGTCTAGTCAAGGCTATTGTTTTTCCAGTAGTCATGTGTGGATGTCAGGGTTGTACTATAAAGAAAGCTGAGCGCTGAAGAATTGATGCTTTTGAACTGTGGTGTCAGAGAAGACTCTTGAGAGTCCCTTGGAATGCAAGGAGATCCAACCAGTCCATCCTAAAGGAGATCAGTCCCGGGTGTTCATTGGAAGGACTGATGTTGAGGCTGAAAGTCCAATACTTTGGCCACCTCATGCGAAGAGCTGACTCATTTGAAAAGACCCTGATGCTGGAAAGATTGAAGGCGGAAGAAGAAAGGGATGACAGAGGTGAGATGGTTGGATGGCATCACCAACTCTATGGACATGAGTTTGAGTAGGCTCTGGGAGTTGGTGATGGACAGGGAGGCCTGGCGTGCTGCAGTTCATGAGGTTGCAAAGATTCGGACACGACTGATTGAACTGAACTGAACTGATTTAAGACATTTACCCATTTTTTAATTGGTTTGTTTGTCTTTTTGTTGGTGAGCTCTAAGAGTTCTTTATATACTCCAGATACTAGACCCTTATCAGATATATGAGTTGCAAGTATTTTCTCCTACTTTGTAGGATGTTTGAAACAGATTTTAAGATAATTGATTTGACAACTGTGTGTACAGGAAAGATTGGAGGAGAAATGAAAGGCAGAAGGACCAACTAGGAAGGCATTGCGTTTCTTCAAGTTGCAACAAACCTGCAAAATAGTAACAGTAGGATAATGCACTCAAAAGATTGTGTTCCACAAGTGAAATAAGGAAAAGTCAAAGTGTAATGGATGCGATCAGCCTTATTAGAAGCCGCAAATAAGCTGGGGTAGTTTCAGGAAAGCATAATTCTATCAATATATCTAAAGCTCTAGCAGCCTAATCACTTAAAGTAAAATGGCTGAAGCCCTAACACAATCAAACTCTAACCCAATCAATTATAATAAAATGGCTGAAGTGAACAGAAACAGAATCAATTATATTAACTTGGCTGGAGCTGAAACCCAATCAGTTGAATTGCACCTTGTCTTCCTAGAAAGGGTAGATAGTCTGCAGAGAATTCCCTCTCTCCAACCAAATTTAAAAAAAGTAGCCACTATTTCTCCTGTGATGTTTAGGGAGGAACATTCCCTGTTTGGCCAAGAGAATGTAATATATTTACAAAGGTGAGCGATGCAATTCTATTAGCCATCAAAATTATGCAGCTAATTTGAATCACTTGTTCATTAAACAACTTCTAATTATAACATTTGACTTCCAAAACTGTCAACTGTTTTCATCAGTCAATAGGATTGCCTAGGCTACTGAAAGTTCTATGTCAAACTATGTAAATCTATGTAAAGTTTTAATTCCAATCCCAAAGAAAGGCAATGCCAAAGAATATTCAAACTACTGTACAACTGAACTCATTTTACACGCTAGCAAGATAATGCTCAAAATCCTCCAAGCTAGGTTTCAACAGAACGTGAAACAAGAACTTCCAGATGGATTTAGAAAGGGCAGAGGAACCAGAGATTAAACTGCCAACATCCACTGGATCATAGAAAAAGCAAGTGAATCCCAGAAAAACATCTACTTTGGCTTCATCGACTACACTAAAGCCTTTAACTGTGTGGATCACAACAAACTGGAAAATTCGTCAAAAGATGGGAATACCAGACCTCCTTACCTGTCTCCTGAGAAACCTGTATGCAGGACAAGAAGCAACAATTAGAACTGGACATGGAATAATGAACTGATTCAATTTCAGGAAAGGAGTACGTCAAGGCTATATATTGTCACCCTGCTTACTTAACTTATATGCAAAATACATCATGCAAAATGCTGGGCTGAATGACTCACAAGCTGGAATGAAGATTGCTGGGAGAAATATCAACAACCTCAGATATGCAGATGATACCACTCTAGCGGCAGAAAGTGACGAGGAACTAAAGAGCCTCTTAATGAGGGTGAAAGAAGAGAGTGAAAAAGTTGGCTTAAAACTCAACATTCAAATAACTAAGATCATGGCATCTGATCCCATCAGTTCAGTTCAGTTCAGTTCAGTCGCTCAGTCATGTCCAACTCTGTGCAACCCCATGGACTGCAGCACCCCAGGCTTCCCTGTCCATCACCAACTCCCAGAGCCTACTCAAACTCATGTCCATATAGTCGATGATGCCATCCAACCATCTCATCCTCTGTCATCCCTTTTCCTCCCACCTTCAATCTTTCCAGCATCAGGGTCTTTTCAAATCAATCAGTTCTTCACATCAGGTGGACAAAGGATTGGAGTTTCAGCTCTAGCATCTGTTCTTCCAATGAATAACCAGTACTGATTTCCTTCAGGATGGACTGGTTGGATCTCTGCATTCCAAGGGACTCTCAAGAGTCTCTCCAACACCACAGTTCAAAAGCATCAATTCTTGGATACTCAGCTTTCTTTATAATCCAATTCTCACATCCATACATGACTACTGGAAAAACCATAGCTTTGACTAGACAGACTTTTGTTGGCAAAGTAACGTCTCTGCTTTTTAATATGCTGTCTAGGTTGGTCATAGCTTTCCTTTCAATGTGCAAGTGTCTTTTAATTTCATGTCTGCAGTCACCATCTGCAGTGATTTTGGAGCCCCCCAAAATAAAGTCTGTCACTGTTTCCATTGTTTCCCCATCTATTTGCCACGAAGGACCAGATGCCATGATTTTAGTTTTCTGAATGGCAAAGAGATGATGAAAAAGTGGAAACAGTGACAGAGTTTATTCTCGTGGGCTCCAAAATCACTGTGGACAGTGACTGAAATTAAAAATCATGAAATTTAAAGATTCCTCTTTAGAAAAAAAGCTATGGCAAACCTAGGTGGCGTATTAAAAAGCAGAAACATCACTTTGCTGACAAAGGTCCATACAGTCAAAGCTATGGTTTTTCCAGTAGTCATGGATGGATATTAGAGTTGGACCATAAAGAAGGCTGAGTGCTAAAGAACTGATGCTTTTGAATTGTGGTGCTGGAGAAGACTCTTGAGAGTCCCTTGGACTGCAGGGAGATAAAAACAGTCAATTCTAAGGAAATCAACCCTGAATATTCATTGGAAGGACTGATACTGAATCTAAGCTCCAATACTTTGGCCCCCTGATGCAAAGAGCCAGCTCTTTGAAAAAGACCCTGATGCTGGGAAAGATTGAAGGCAGGAGGAGAAGGTGACAACAGACGATGAGATGGTTGGATGGCATCATTGACTTAGTGGACATGAGTTTGAGCAAACTCTGGGAGATGGTGAACGATGGGAAAGCCTGGTGTGCTACAGTTCATGGAGTTGCAAAGAGTCAGACGTGACCCAGCAACTGAACAACAAACAATGTAAATCAACTGTATGGCTTATGTATTATCCTCTATTAAGTTTAGTCAGCATGAATGGGCTCTCCCAACATGAATTAATTGACCAAAATCAAGTTCTGGGCAAGCAAGCTGAGGTTTGGATCATGGTAAAGAAAAAAGTCAACAATGTTTCTATTTCTTGTAACTCTAAGATTACTGTATTTCATGTACTCAGAGATATTGAGAGGGGTTTTTTGTTGTGCTTTTCCATTCTAGAATGGAACCAGAGACTCAGAAAAGGGATTGGAGTTGGCTTAGACACAGTTCACCTAGACTGACTGAAGCTGAAACCCAGTCACTTGAATTGTACTTTGTCTTCACGGGAGGAGACAGTCTGCACAGAATTCACCTTCTCAACAACAACAAAAAGCTGTAAATATTTCTCCAGTGATGTTTAGGAAAGAAGATTCTCTGTTTGGTACATGGAAAGATGCTCAGCATTGCTAATTATTAGAGAAATGCAAATCAAAACTATTATGAGGTATCACTTCACATCAGTCAGAGTGACCATCATCAGAAAGTCTACAGATAATAAATGTGGGAGAGAGTTTGGAGAAAAGGGAACCCTTCTACATTGTTGGTGGGAACATAAATTGGTATATCTGCTATGGAAAACAATATGGAGTTTCCTTAAAAAACTAAAATTTGAGTTAGTTACCACATATATTTCTGCAATCGTACTTCTGGGCAAATATCCAAAGAAAACTATAATTCAAAAAGATACTGCACCCCAGTGCTCATCACAGCATCGTTTACAATAGAAAAGTCAAGACATGGGAGCAACCTAAATGTTTATTGACAGATAAATGGATAAAGGAGATGTGGTACATAAATGCAATGGAATATTACTCAACCACAAAAAGAATGAAATAATGTCATTTGCAGCAACACGGATGAGAGATTATCATATTAAGTGAAGCAAATCAGACAGAGAAAGATAGTATCAGTTATGATATCACTTATATGTAGAATCTAAAAAAATGAGACAAATGAACTTATGTACAAACAGAAATAGACCCACAGACAGAGAAAACAAAAGTATGGTTATCAAAGGGAAAAGGAGGTGGGGGAAAGGATAAGTTAAGAGTGTGGAATTAGCATGTACACATTACTATACATATTAATAAAACAGATAACTGACAAAGACCTACTGTATAGCACAGGGAACTATATTCTCAAAAATAAAGAAAAAAATTTAAAGATAAATAAGGGAATTCCCTAGTTGTCCAGTAATTAGTACTTTCACTGCTGTGGCCTGGGTTCAATCCCTGTTAAGGAACTAAGATCTCACAAGTCTCTCGAGGCCAAACGCACACACACACACAAAGAAAATGAATGTAATTCTATCAGCTGAGCACTTTAACTCCAAGCCCAGGGCTTGCTCTGCCTCTTGCTAAAGCAATCATAGACTGCTTCTACTGCAGCCACTGCAGAATGGGAAACAGTACAAACTGTGGTAATCACAGAGAGCAGTGTTGGCAGCTCCAGCTGTTGGCTAGATATGTGGGCACGTGCCCTCCACAGGGTGACTGGTGAGGACATGTCACTCAAGTCTTGGGTGCTCAGTGAAGCAGGTCTTAAGGAGACAACAGAAGGTAGCATCTTTCTGACCTAATAACAGTCTGGCTTTGTCTCCGACGTATAGGAAGTGTCTCCCCAGCATACAGCTATGATGAAACGTAAGACCACAAAGATGAAGCTTCCTAGGGTTTCCTAGGGTTATATCAGAGAAGGCAATGGCAATCCACTCCAGTACTCTTGCCTGGAAAATCCCATGGACGGAGGAGCCTGGTGGGCTGCAGTCCATGGGGTTGCAAAGAGTCGGACACGACTGAGCAACTTCACTTTCACTTTTCACTTTCATGCACTGGAGAAGGAAATGGCAACCCACTCCAGTGTTCTTGCTTGGAGAATCCCAGGGGAGCCTGGTGGGCTGCCGTCTATGGGGTCGCACAGGGTCGGACACGACTGAAGCGACTTAGCAGCAGCAGCAGCAGCAGGGTTATATAGCTGCTGCTTTCATCCAAGAGAATGGGTGAGGAGTTCTACCTGGATGAACTCTTAAGACTACCACCTTGTGATTCAGCCCTGCCTCTGAATTATTTTATCACTCTTCTCAGGACTGAATCCATACAATTGGCTGCACTTTGCTATGGAACAGAATTGAATTTTGCTATGCACCCAGAGGAATCTAATTTTCTCATCTTTTCAGAGAACTGAGAGGGGATGGACTTACTTAGGAACAGGGGTACTTCTTTCATTTTAATGACGTAGAATGTCAAGCATGTAGGTAGATGCACGTAAGCTGGAGGATTTTGTATTGGAAAAATAGGGACGTCTCATCAGATTACATCTATTTTATCAATG
The DNA here is from genome assembly GCF_016772045.2 of Ovis aries. NCBI lineage: Eukaryota > Metazoa > Chordata > Mammalia > Artiodactyla > Bovidae > Ovis > Ovis aries. The sequence continues at coordinate 132,242,619 of NC_056056.1, forward strand.
AAATATAGGCAAGGTCAAAAGTGGAGGTGGTGTTAGAGATTTTAAAAGAGAGAAAGCTTGAAATAGTTATTGAACAGAGTAGAGTAGAAAAGAGAATTTACCACACACACACAAAAGAAAAAACAAAAGAGGAATTTACCAGGTAAATATAGAATTAGTTGGCAACTAGTTGGAATTTGGAGGCATAAATTTGAATTAGTTGAGTTTTAGGGGCATAAATTTGAAATATACTACTTAACAAGATTCTGGAATTTCCTCCATCAATATATATTTTTAAAAATATGTATTATTTATTTGGCTGTGCTGAGTCTTAGTTGCAGCATAAGGGATCTTCGATCTTCATGGTGACATGCAGTATCTTTAGTTGAAGTATGTGGGATCTAGTTCCCTAACCAGGACCCGAACCCTGGCCCCCTGGCCCCCCCCCCGCCCCTCCCCCCCACCAACATTGGGAGCACAGAGTCTTAGCCACTGGACCACCCAGTAAGTCCCTCTTCCATCCATATTTAGTTGCCCAGGTATAGATGTGAAGAAGCTGAATCATTGGATTCAACCAAAAATGTTTTGTTCTACAGGAAAGTTCAATGGAGATTGAGAGGGGCAAGGAAGTTTATGCTGAATGCAAGTTTATAGATCTGGATGTGAAGGGAAGTGGACGGATTATTTTAGAAATAAAATTCAGGTACTTTCCTGGTGGTCGAGGGGTTAAGACTCCACATTTCCAGTGCAGTCAGTGCAGGTTCAATCTCTGATTGGGGAACTAAGATCCCCCACGTGCCTCATGGCATAGCCAAAAAAATAATTTATTTTTAAAATAAATAAAGTTAAAATTAAAAGATAGTACTAATGGTTTATTGGTCCTTGAGGCAGGAGGGTATTAGGATGGGAGGAGGAGTGTTAGGGTATGAGAAGGAAAGGCAGATGGTAAACAGAAGATGATTCTTTCCTTTTTTTTTTTTTTTTGGCTGCTCTGTGCAGTTTGAAGGATCTTAGTTCAAACCTAGGCCCTGAAAGTGAAAGTGCCGAGTCCTGACCACTGGACCACCGGGGAATAAGTACTTTCAATTTCAGAGGATTTTCTCTGCATTGAATTGCTCCAGCTCTATCTTCTTCTTCTTTTTTTTATTATTCTATCTTCTTTTCTAACCCTTGGTTTTCCCTTATTTCTTCTTTCCACTTCTCCTAACACAAGAGAGAGAGAAGTGATGAAGTCTTCTTTTCATTTCCTGTCTGGACGACTGAGATGCTGGCTCTATCTACACCAATCAGATGGGTCTCTGTCTCTCCTTCTCTCTTTCCATTCTCAAAAAGGGAAGCTGATAGTTGGGGGATGATGGGGCCCATGAGCCCTCCACCTTCCTCCTTGTGGACATCTCATTCTCTGGCAAGTGATCTCGTTGAGGGGAAAAAAGGCCAGAGACTGCAGACCGGCCTATGGGCATGGTTTTAGCTGCAACCAGAAAGAACACAGACAATAACCAGGGAAAGTGGGAGGCCCTGGTGTGGAAACAGACCTCATGGGAAGAGCTTTCAACACAAGAGAATTTGGGAAGTGATCCAGAGACAGTGGGGCTTCCCAAGTGGCAAAGTGGTAAAGAACCCACCTGCCAATGCAGGAGACACAGGAGACTTGGGTTTGATCCCTGGGTCGGGAGGATCCCCTGGACGAGGAAATGGCAACCCACTCTAGTATTCTAGCCTGGAAGATCCCACGGACAGAGGAGCCTGGTGGGCTATAGTTCAAGAGTCAGACATTACTGAGCGACTGAGCACAAAGCAGCAGACACTGAGCAAATTAGACAATGCTCATCCTGGTTCTCCATCACCATACACAAGATATGGGGACTCAAAGGAACGACAGGGGAGGGAATCCCAGGGCGCCCCCGTCCTGTTGGTTTTGGCTGGAATAGTCACTCCAAGAGACTGGAAGCAATTTGGGAAACACCCTTAGTGCTCTCAGGGGAGGTCAGCCAAACCTGCCCCAGCGTCCTTGGAGGGAGAGGACTATCCCGAGAACTTTGATACACAGCTAGACTCCTGGCAGGGAGGGGGCCCTGGGCTTGGTCACCACGACCTACCCTACTTTCCCAGGAAAGTTCAGGAAACTACCCCTCTAACCAGATCTCCTTAAAAATACCCTTGGACTCCTAGACTCTGTAACTGATCAAAACTTTACAGACTTTTCCCCCACCACTGTGTATTTACACATAATGTTTCTTCTTCCCAGAATGCTGTCTCCTATTTTTCTCCCTAGAAAATTCATATTCTTCTGTTTCTCAAGACTAGTTGAAAGGTTACCTCTTCTCTGAGGCTTTTCCTCTGAGGCTGCTTTTCCTTTGCTCCCCCTGAAATGTAACTTTGCCATTCTTACTTCACATCACCATTTATCTGTTTACATATGTGTCTCCCAAAGGCAAGGCTCACTCCTCAGTTATCTTGGTATCCTTCAAATTTAGCAATCTGTTAAATACTCTGAAAATATTTGTTGAGTGGGTGACAGTATGCTGTGCTCAGAAACAGACACCTTGAGATATATGTATAAAAGACAAAACATGGGGCTTCCTTGGCAGTCCAGTGGTTAAGACTCTGCCTCCCAGTGCAGGGGGCACAGGTTCAATCCTTGGTGGATTTTACATGCTGTGGAGTATGGTTTAAAAAAAAAACAAAACATAAAGTGCAATCCCTCACAAGAAGTTTACCTATTAGTTAACAATAATTTAATTTAATATATTTAATATTTATTTTATAATAATAGATGTACCATATATGTGCTATTTAATAGTATTTATTATAGCCCAGGCATTGAATCACCAAATTAAACATACATACCCAGTTGTTAACTTCTCACAATAATATGTAAGATAAGTATTGTAATTATCCCCAAATTATAGATGGATAAAATTAGGCTCAGAGAGATTAAAGAATTTGCTTGAGATCTCAAAGTGACTGTCAGACCCAAGGTTTGAATGAAGGCATTTCTGACTCTCAAACTTGTCTTCTTAACCATTATACTATGATGCTTGAGACAGGTTTTGTATAATACAGTTTTCATGCATGCGTGCTAAGTTCCATTAGTCCCTTTGTGACTCTGTGGATTGCAGCTCACCAGGCTCCTCTGTCCATGGGATTCTCCAGGCAGAATACTGGAGTGGGTTGCCAGGCACTCTCTAGGGGATCTTCCTGACCCAGGGATTCAAACCCACGTCTTCTGCATTGGCAGGTGGGTTCTTTACCACCAGCACCACCTGGGAAGCCCCCTAATATAGTTTATATTATCACTATTACAGAATGATACAACAACGCACAAAATCATATGGTTCAAATGGAAAACATTTATATGAGATTGTTAATTCTCTGGTACATAAAATAATTGCAAAAGGAGTTAGACAAAAAAAATATGGGTAAGGGTAAGTAGCCCAAGAAAGCGGCGTGGAGACAAAACTTGAATGAAGCTGGGTCTTGGACAGTGGATCAGAGGAAGCGATCCAACATTAAAGTCTTTCTGCATAAGCACTATATGTACATTTTCTTATATCCCTCACAAGAAGCTCAGTTCTCTCCACTTACCAAGGGGAAACCAAGGCTCAAGGAGGTTATATAATTTGCCCAACTCTGAACTTCTAAATGTGAGCTGAAACTCAAACCCAGATCTCTCTTCCACTCTGTACTGCATCTGGTTGGTAGAAAGGTCCAAGGAGAGCTTTCTGGTGCAAGGGAGCAGGAGGAGCAGAGAGAAGAGGCTGGAATGAGCAGGATGCCTGTTTGAAGGAGGAAATGAATAATCAGGCCTCAAGCCTTCCATCCTCTGAGGAGCAGAGGGTGGGACTTCCTGGGAAGCTCCGCCCACTGCAGAGGATTGCAACAGGGTGAGGTGAGGGGGAGGGTTCTGGGGTTCCTGGAAGGTGACTGAAGCACATAAGGCTGGCACTATGCCCACTGTGTGGCTAAAACTGGCCCCGCCCAATAGTGCTGGGGTGGGAAACCCATGGCTCCAGAGCTAGTTCCTGAAAATCTACCAGCCAGCCCCCCAAGCACTGCTGCATTCTAGTCCTGGTCCTCTCCCAGAACCAGACTGCCTCCTGGTTTCAGTTCTGTTCCAGGTATCTCTCCACCAGAGTCTGACTTCCAGATAAGTAGACTCTTCTCAATTCCCAAGCCTCTGAGACACGCTGGTTTCCAGGTTTCTAAGCTTCTGAAGAGTACACATGCTAATGCAGGAGACACAAGAAATGGGGGTTCGATTCCCGGGTTGGGAAGATTCCCTGGAGGAGGACATGGCAACTCAGCCCAGTATTTTTGCCTGGAGAATCCCACGGACAGAGGAGCCTGGTAAGCTATTGTCCATAGGGCCACACAGAGTCAGACACAACTGAAGCTACCTAGCCTCACCTGTCATTCCCCAGCCTCGCTTATTGATCTCCTTTAATCTTCCCCCAAACTCCACTGAATAGGTATTATCATCCTTATCTCCATTTTCCCTTATAAAGAAACAAGGCTCAGGAAGGTTGAGTTGCCCAAAGTCATGTAACCAGTGAATGCAGGGACTCAAGATCTGAACAACAACAACAACAACATTCTACTTACTCTACACCACAAAAAGGTGCAGAAGTCAAAGGTCAATGCCGAAATCAGCTTGATTATATTCTTTGCAGCTAAAGATGGAGAAGCTCTATACAGTCAGCAAAAACAAGACCGGGAACTAACTATGGCTCAGATCATGAACTCCTTATTGCCAAATTCAGACTTAAATTGAAGAAAGTAGGGAAAACCACTAGACCATTCAGGTATGACCTAAATAAAATCCCTTATGATTATACAGTGGAAGTGAGAAACAGATTCAAGGGATTAGATATGATAGACAGAGTGCCTGAAGAACTATAGATGAAGGTTCGTGACATTGTACAAGAGGCAGTGATCAAGACCATCCCCAAGAAAAAAAAAAGCAAAATGGTTGTCAGAGGAGGCTTTACAAATAGCTGAGAAAAGAAGAGAAGCTAAAAGCAAAGGAGAAAAAAAAAGATATACCAGTTTGAATGCAGAGTTCCAAAGAATAGCAAGGAGAGATAAGAAAGCCTTCCTCAGTGATCAATGCAAAGAAATGGAGGAAAATAATAGAATGGGAAAGACTAGAGATCTCTTCAAGAAAATTAGAGATACCAAGGGAACATTTCATGCAAAGATGGGCACAATAAAGGACAGAAATGGTATGGACCTAACAGAAGCAGAAGATATTAAGAAGAGTTGGCAAGAATACACAGAAGAACTATACAAAAAAGATCTTCATGACCCAGATAACCACGATGGCATGATCACTCACCTAGAGCCAGACATCCTGGAATGTAAAGTCAAGTGGGCCTTAGGAAGCATCACTGTGAATAAAGCTAGTGGAGGTGATGGAATTCCACTTGAGCTATTTCAAATCCTGAAAGATGATGCTGTGAAAGTGCTGCACTCAATATGCCAGCATATTTGGAAAACTCAGCAGTGGCCACAGGACTGGGAAAAGTCAGTTTTCATTCCAATCCCAAAGAAGGGCAATGCCAAAGAATGCTCAAACTACTGCACAATTGCACTCATCTCACACGCTAGCAAAGTAATGCTCAAAATTCTCCAAGCCAGGCCTCAACAGTATATGAACCGTGAACTTCCAGATGTTCAAGCTGGATTTAGAAAAGGCAGAGGAACCAGGGATCAAATTGCCAGTATCTGTTGGATCATTGAAAAACCCAGAGAGTTCCACAAAAACATCTATTTCTGCTTTACTGACTACGCCAAAGCCTTTGACTTTGTGGATCACAATAAACTGGGGAAAATTCTGAAAGAGATGGAAATACCAGACCACCTGACCTGCCTTCTGAGAAATCTGTATGCAAGTCAACAAGCAACAGTTAGAACTGGACATGGAACAACAGACTGATTCCAAATCGGGAAAGGAGTACGTCAAGGCTGTATATTGTCACCCTGCTTATTTAACTTCTATGCAGAGTACATCATGTGAAATGCCAAGCTGGATGAAGCACAAGCTGGAATCAAGATTGCTGGGAGAAATATCAATAACCTCAGATATGCAGATGATACCACCTTAATGGCAGAAAGCAAAGAGGAATTAAAGAGCCTCTTGATGAAGGTGAAAGAAGAGAATGAAAAAGCTGGCTTACAACTCAACATTCAAAAAATGAAGATCATGGCATCCTGTTCGATCTTCACAGCAAATAGATGGGGAAACAATGGAAACAGTGATAGACTTTATTTTCTTGGGCTCCAAAATCACTGCAGATGGTGACTGCAGCCATGAAATTAAAAGATGCTTGCTCCTTCAAAGAAAAGCTATGACCGACCTAGACAGCATATTGAAAAACAGAGACATTACTTTGCCAGCAAGTCTGTCTAGTCAAAGCTATGGTTTTTCCAGTAGTCATGTGTGGATATGAGAGTTGGACTATAAAGAAAACTGAGCACCCAAGAACTGATGCTTTTGAACTGTGGTGCTGAAGAAGACTCTTGAGAGTCCCTTGGAATGCAAAGAGATCCAACCAGTCCATCCTAAAGGAAATCAGTCCTGAATATTCATTGGAAGGCCTGATGCTGAGGCTCAAACTCCAATCCTTTGGCCACCTGATGCTAAGAACTGACTCATTTGAAAAGACCCTGATGCTGGGAAAGATTGAAGGCGAGAGGAGAAAAGGACGACAGAGGATGAGATGGTTTGAGGGCATCACCAACTCTATGGACATGAGTTTGAGTAGGCTCTGGGAGTTGGTGATGGACAGGGAAGCCTGGCATGCTGCAGTCTATGGGGTCGCAAAGAGTCGGACACGACTGAGTGACAAGTGAACTGAACACCACACAACATACTCCCCTCTCTAGATTTAGAATTAAGCTCCAGGGGCTATGCTGGACTATTCTGGACTCATCTATCAGCCTTCATGTGTCTTAGGTTAGGTGTAGGGCTCTGCTACCCGGGAATAACCCACAGATGCCAGGACTGGGAACCTCAGTCCTCTCCAACTCTCTGGACCCTTGAGAGCCACAAGCTCTTTAGACCTGATAGTGGGGCTCAGTGTCCTGACTCCTGAGTCAATCCTCTTAGAATTCTTATATATGGAAAGGAACCTCTTCAGAGACCTTTTTTTTTTCATCCTATCCTCACCCAAACTGGAACACAAGGAAAAACCAGTGGATGGCTTAGGACATCTGGCTCCACCATCTGGGCCTCAGTTTATATCTCCCTTTCCTTACTTGAGTAAGAGGGGCCTCACTATTCCCTGGTCCCAGACCCCCTCCAACACCTCCCCCAGCCATCCGGGGTAACCGCCAGGCTCTGCAGCCTAGGATAACGCCCAGCCCTCCCTTGCACCCTGTGGCTGCCTCCCCTTTCCGTCTGTTGAGAGAGGAAGCCAGGGGGTGGCGGGTGCAATCCTGCAGGGCACTGATAAAAGGGCCAGCCCTGCCTCCGCCCCCTGGGGCCACTGCGGTCAGCCCAGCAGGCAAGCAGGCCAGGCAGCCAGCTCCCTCTGGGACCTGTGGCCCTCCCCTGGTTTCACCTCTACCCACCCCGCCCTACTCGGGAAGCTGGTTGCATAACCCGGTAGGGTGTTTGGCAACACGGCTGTGGCTTGCCCTGATGCTGATGGTGGTGTGCACACGCACTGGGGTGAGAGTGGGGTGAATTGACCAGAGGTGACAATAAGACAGGCTTTTGGGGGTGCATGAGCAGCATGGATGAAGAACAGTATAACAGTAAAGATACGTGGCCATGTTTTTCTCCACACTCTGTCTCTGCCACTTTGGCTGAAGCAGGAGGATCTTGGGGCTAGGAAAATCTTAGGTATTCTGCCTTGCCTAGCTGCAGGCACTGTCCAACCCATTCAGGCTCCTAATATCCTGTTAATCTTACATCAAGCAGAGGAGATTTAAGATAGAAGGAGGTTGACTCTAGACAGCAGGAATCCGAAAGGAGGGGATTAAAGGAAGCATCCACACCCGTGGGGGGCTATAAAGAGTGTTCTGGGACTGCCCTTGAGGTACAATAGATAGGAATCCACCTGCCAATTCAGGGCACATGGGTTTGATCCCCACTCTAGGAAGATCCCACATGCCGCGAAGCAGCCAAGCCCATGTACCACCACTACTGAGCCTGCCTGCATTCAGAGCCCAAGAGCCACAACTACTGAAACTCACATGCACCCAGGACCTGTGCTCCGCAATAAGAGAAGGCACTGTAATGAGAAGACCACACACCGCAGAGAGAGCAGCCCCAACTCTCTGCAACTAGAGGAAGTCCGTGTGCAGCAGCAAAGACCCAGTGCAACCAAAAATAATAAATAAACACATTAAAATAAAAAAAGAATGTTCTAGAGGCAGAACACAGCCTGCTAACCACAGCAACAGCCTCTTCCTACGGGAGGGGAATAGGGTGAGGTGGGAGAGATATCCTGGCCAGCCGCCTAAATGAAGGCTGTCTGTTGACTTAGCTCAGCCTGTCCGACCATGTCTGTCCCTGAAAACAAGTAAACTGCTTCAAACATGTCTTTGACTCGCACATGGGATGAAACACAACCTCCCTAGTTTGACTTTTAAGACTTTTACATCTAGCCCCAGTCAATCTCCCCAAGCTTATTTTTCACTACTTCCTACCCCACACTCCACCCTAGGAAACCCTGAGTACTCTTCTTGGTCTGATGCCTCTGGGCTTTCACACCTCAGCTTGGAATACCCTTCTCCCCTCTTTTCCTGATGAACCCTGAATCATTCTCCACAGCCCAGCTCAGTTGTCACCTCCTCTGTGAAGCCTGCTCTGAATTTCCCCAACAGCAGTTCAGCTCCATAGTACCTTTTTTTTTTTGATGTGGATCATTTTTGAAGTCTTTATTGAATTTGTTATGATATTGCTTCTGTTGGTTATGTTCTGGTTTTCTGGCCACAAGGCATGTGAGGTCTTACCTTTCCAGCCAGGGATCAAACCCATACCCCTGAATTGGAAGGAGAAGTCTTAACTACTGGCCCTCCAGGGAAGTCCCTCCATAGCACCTTATATAGACCTTTATTACTATATCTGACTCTTTGTGGCCCCATGGACTGTATTCCGCCAGGCTCGTCTGTCCATGAGATTTTCCAGGCAAAAATACAGGAGTAGGTTGCCATTTCTTTCTCCAGAGGCTCTTCCCAACCCAAAGACTGAACCCGCATCTCCTGAGTCTTCTGCGTTGGCAGGCAGACTCTTTACTACTAGCACCGCCTGGAAAACCCCAGATTCCCTGCGTAGGCTGTTAATAAGGACACAAACTGTTCTTATTCATCTTTGTGTAGTTCTGGAGTGGGAAACATAGTAGACCCACAACAAATATTTGTTGAATGAATGAATGATAAGTAGACACTCCATAAATATCCATTCATTCATTGGATAACTTGTGTTATAATTCTTTGTGCGATGCCACAAATAGTGTCCTGAACTGGTAGCTTTCATTCAGCAAATGTTTGTTGACTATCTGATACCATTGACTATCTGACAACCTGATACCATTACTGAGTCAGACACAAGTATGACTATCACCACCTCTCATCCCCTCCAATGGGCCCAAATAAATACATAAGCTACCTGAGTACTCATGTTTGTGACCTAGATTCATACCCAGGTCATCAAGAGATTCTGAACCTGCATGTAACATGCAATGAAGCCATGAGTCCCCTCCTGCCCCACACAGGTCATGCATGCAGAATTATGATCTGCTGGGGTAGGGATTCAAATCACTGAACTATAGGTTTGGCATGGATGTTGATCAAACCGACACACACAGGCTGCAGGTATCACATTGCCTCTTGAGTTGCTTGGTTGTGTTATTGGGTTGGGGGCATCCTGAGAGAGAACTGGGGTGGCTGATATAGTACTGTAATGATGGGAAACACTTGGAAGACTCCCAGAAGCTATTCTTTACCAAGTGGGACAGAAAGTTTTCATTATTTTAATAGTGAACACAAGCCTATCACAGAATGCTGGCTGAATGCCAGTCCTGTCTTAGGTTGGTACCTGCCTACCTCCTCAGTCAATAACTGCTTCCAATTTAACTTGAACATCATAAGAAGGAAAAAAAAATAGAAAAAAGTGTAAGCTGCAGCTGTAAGGAGTGAAGCTAGACATAGGAAAGACTTTCCTTAGAGCTGAAAGCTACTAAAAGCTAGGAGGAAGCCAGACTTTTCTCCTAGTCTCTGGAGAAAGGATCTGTTTGGCCTGGAACTTGGGTTGTGGCTTGGAGACAAATGGATGAATGAGTGACTTCCAGGGGTACTTACTGGCCTGCCCCAGAGCTGCTGTGAATGCTGGGGTGGACCTGACACCCTACACACATGTCCTGTTCTGTCCAGAGTATGCGGCTGCCCTGTGACTGGGGTGACTGCCTGGAAGAAAGGACAGAGGGCATCTAGGGTCCCCTTTAAGGCAGGTGAATAATGTCCCTGCCAGGCGGCTCCCCCCCAACCCCAACTCCCCTCACACACTGACAACAAACCTGGCCCAAGAAAGAGGCCTTTGTCCTAGGACATCTGAGGCTGCAGGGGGAGGGGAGAAGGCTACAGGTGAAAGGACACATCAAAGCGGCTGGGTCCTCCTCCCCTGAAAGCTCCCCTACCCCTTTCCCAGAGCCCAGGCTTTCCTGAAAATAAAAGCAGTGTCCCGAAGGCCTACCTGCCTAACAACTGGGATGCTAGACATCTGGTCCTTTTCTCCAGCTGCTCTCCCCCTTGCCAGGACTCAGTTTCCCTGACCTGAAGAGGGTCAAAGGGGCAAAGGGCAGGGGTTACAACTTGTATGAAGTTTAGAGGTCGCTCTGCCGCTTAGATCATCAGGTTGGAATTCATCATACGCATGGGAGAAACGCAGAGCTGGCTGGACTCCTGGGCTCACACGGAGGGCTGGGAGCCATGTGTGCCCCACGCTGGCCGGGAGCAAGCTGGGGGCGGGGTGTGGGCAGAAACCACACCGGGCTCAAGTTTCCTCTCTTGGCCAGAAGGGGCAGGAGGAGAGGAGGGCCACGGGGAAAGGGGAGGGTTGGAGGAAGGACGGAGAACTCAGGCCGAGGGCTTCAGAGAAGAGGCTGGTGCGCCGGCCCGGAGCTCCCCGCACTCCACACTGGGCGCTCAGCGATGGCCGGGGGGCGGGGCACGGCGCTCCGCGGCTCTCAGAGGTAGCAGGGATCCTCACCCAGGAGGTGTCAGCCCAGGCCGGCCTCATCTCTCTCATCGCTCTCCTCACCTCGCTGGGACCCTGCCACAGGTGCTTGCGGGGCGGGCGGGGAGGAGGACTGCAGTGGGTCTGGGGACAGCCTGGGGAGGTGGAGGAGGCAAAGGGAGAGAAGAAGCAACTCGCAGGGCGATCCTAGGAGGTCGCAGGGCGATCCTAGGAGGTCGCAGACCTTACCAGGCTGCCCCTGGTTGAGGAATGTGACAGATGCGGGAATTTCCCTGGGAGACCTACATGGCTTCTTGAGCCCTTTGGGATTCTTAGGGCAAAATGCTATGGATGGGGACCAGACAGTGGTCCCCCAAGGGACGCCTCAGGGGCTGGGGAGTGACCCTGAGTAACCCTTGGGCAGACTGGCTGTCGCTGGACTCAGGTATACAGTACCATCCTTTCCCCTACTCCATCCCATCACGCTGCCCTGTCCAGCCATCTGGGGAGGTCTAGGGGAAGTTGAGGAATCTGAGACAGTGGACACCTGGGTGGCTGAGAAGTGTTGCGCCAGGATGGGCTGCTAGAGCTTGGAGGTGCTGAGTTCTCTCCTCCCTGTGCGCCTTCTCTTCTCCGGGCCTCGGGCAGTAGGGATCAGCTGGAACTGGGAGGGAGAGGAAGGGATCCCACCGCAGCATAGTTGCTTCTGACTGGAAATCTTGGCAGCTGAGGAGACAGACGGCTGGGGACAGTGGCAGAGAGGTCACCTGCCACAGCTGCTGGAGCTGAGATTCTCTATCATTGGGCTTCCTAGGGACTGAAGTTGGGGTCTAGTGACTGGGTGACGGGACAGCAGAAACTCGTCCCTCTTTCTCTTGTTCCCGTGCACCTGTTTGAGTCATGTGTGACCCCACATATCTTACTGTGCTCATATCTCTCTCCACACCTTCAACCCCCTCTCCCTCGCCATGGCTCCCTCCACCCGCCCCCTTTCCCCTCCGTTCTGTTGCTTTCTCTCAATTCTGTGTGCCTCCCTCTCTTTGGAGATTCTTTCTCATCTTTCTAAGCTGCAGGCTGCTCATCCATCACTCCACACCCCAGGCTTTACTGATCCCTCCCCATCCTTTCCCTGCTTCTGTTGACACCTGGAGAGGGAAGGGAAGTCTAATAAGCCTCAGAACAGAGTCCCAGAGGCGAGCCCTCTCTCTGGCTCTCCCCCTTGTCAAGGTGTTAGAGACCTGGGGCAGCAGATGGGGCCGAATACCTTCCTCTCCACAGCATCCCTCCCCAGACTGTCCTCAGTCTGTATCCTGAAATATAAAGCTCCATATCATTCTGTGTGTACTCAGGGATTGTGATAAAATCTCTTTGGGTAAGCCAGAATGGTTTAGGATGAGAGTAAAGAGGGTGGATTAGAGTCCCTGGAGATGGTGTCCATCCTACTTGATATGCAGTGTTGGGGAGCAAGATGGGTGTGTGACCTCAAAGTGTGGACTAAACTGGAAAGTGAGGACCATTTGCTGTGAAAGAAAAGGGACACAGGGAGGCAGGCTGCACTTTCCCAGGACCTCTTCAGTTTCTGTACCCTCTGTGATGTTCTATTTGATCTGATTCCTTCTCCCTGAGCTTTATCACTGGCTGCCAGCTCCCTGGCCTGTCTTCAGGAAGGTAGGCTCCTAAGACCCAGAGGGGCCTACAGCTGGTGTATAGACCACCACCCATCTCTGAGTGTCTAGGGACACTCACACTGCTCCCTTTTGGCCTGGCACAGACTTGTACCAGAGAGCGGGTTGGAGTTGATCCTGAGGTTCTCCTTAACTGCCTCTTTCCTAACTTCCTGTCTCCCCTAGTGACCCTTCTGGATTCTCATTTCCCTGTCCTAGGGTAAGGGGAGGATTAAATTCCTGGTCTTTATGAGAAGGGGCTGATATCTAGTTTCAGAGACCAGGGCAGCCTAGAACCCAGCCTTGCCTGGATCAAGGTTGTGAAACGAGAAGTCTGGAGATTACTTGCCAGACTTTCTGGCTTTGTGTTCTTTCAAGTAAATCCATATGGTTGGACTGGTTAATAGTTTTCAAAGTACGGTGGGCCTCTGGCACAGAAACACCCACCAGGCCACTTGTTAAAGTGCTGATTGCCAGGTACCTGTACCTATGAACTCAATTTTGATGGATCTGGGGCAGCTTTCAGAATTCTGTGGTTTCACAAGCACCCCAGGTGAATGCAACCCACAATAAAGTCTGTGATTGCTTGAGCCAGATACAATCTACTGTAAGGAGGTTCTCCACGTCTGTCTCCATTTAATGGCAGAGAATGAATAGGAAGCAATTTGCCCCAGATCATGCATGTGGAATGCCAGAGAACCTGGTCTCCTGCCTCCTAGGGCAAGATCTTTGTATTGCACCTAAGAGTCAGATCCGGGAAATTATACGGAGGGACAAAACGGGATGTGTGTGTGTGTGTGAGAAGGACTATGAGGCAAGAGTCATCGTCCCTGCCCCCTAAACCCCTTCTCCATTCACTTTGCCTTTGGGCAATTTCCGCCAGAACCTGGGTGGAGAAGGTGGGGTTCCGGTGTTGAAATGGCATCCTGGACAGACATAAACACCCTACCCTCTGCCCACTGGCCAAGGGCCTGTGCCAACTCCCAGCTCTAGGGATGGCCATGTAACAAGGAGGGGCCAAGCAGGAACTTGGGGTGATCCTCCTTCGAAAGGACAGTTTGCAGCTCTCGTGAATTTTGTGGTGAGTCAGAGTGGATTCCACATTAAATACCTGTGATGGGCCATCCTTGTGGTGATCTAAGGTCCTCCAACCCTATGCTCTGCCTGTCCTTCTCTAAGTCTCCCCCACTCACCCAGTCTGCCTGCCTTTACTTCTGCAGCAGATATAGGGTACAGTGCGTGGCCCTAAGAGAGCAGGGGGCCCCTGCCAAATCTGCTTGGAGTGTCTTGCCAAAGGCAGGGAGAACAGATGAGGGTGAGATGGGTGTCAGGGAATAGGGAGGTGGAGTGAGGAGAAAGGGTGACAGAAAGGAGAAGATGAAGGCAGGGCTGAGGGATTGCTGAGAATGTTGAACTGTCCAAGCAGAGAGGGAGGGACCTCCAAATTCAACTTGTCTCACTCCCTGGTTTTACAAATGAGGAAACAGAAGCTCAGAGAAAGGCGACGGCTTGCCCGACATCTTGCTGCTGCGCAGGTCTGCAACTCCAGCCCAGATCCAAAGCAAAGGGGCTGAAGGGGAGTGAGTATTCAAGTCTCTAAAGAAATATTCCCTAGAAGAGAAAAGAGGCCGAGATTCCACAGAAGGAGCTGACTGATGCTGACTACCAGTAGAGTCTCGGCGTAGCAAGACGTGGGAGCAGGACTGGGAAGGCACCTGGAAGATGGGACGGCAGGAGAGTCAGCAACTCTAAGCACCAGACCTGACTCTGCTATTTAGCAGCTTGAGTCTCAGATTCAGAATGGACCTTATAGGATCTTTGTGAAAATCAATCTCATAAATGAGTGCCTATAGACCCCCAGGCTCAGTTCTCAACAAATGCCAAGCAAGTCTTTGCTGTGGTTATTATATGACCTGGTTTGTGGGGTAGGGTATAGCCAAGAGGACCCTGCAGGACACAGGGCAGAGGTCCAGTGTCTCCAGAGACCATTCCTCCTCTGCTGCCTGCTGCTGATAAACCTCTTATCTGGCCCAGGCAGGGGAGCCCAGGACCAGGATAGGAGGCGAGGGCAGGGCTGCTATCAGCCAGCAGGCCCAGGGCCTATCTTAGAGAAAGGGAGGGGCTGTCTGCTTGGCTCTTCCCACAACACGCTCCTTGGGGATCCCCAAGCACTCACTCTCAACTTGGAAGGAAAAGACTGAGATCCTAAAACTGAGGGCAGAGGAGGAGAGCAGGAGTGATCCCTGAGGCTGCTGCAGGAGACAGGAAAAACAGAACCACCACCCTAGATGATGTGGCTTCTGTCCTGGCCTGTGATGCAGTCCTGAGGAGTTCAGCAGTAGGGGAAAGAGAAGGCATCTTATCTGAAAAGTAGAGCTCCCAGAGGAACTGCCTACAGCCATAGCAGGTGAGGTAGAGATAACACAGCAGAAAGAGGCTTTCTAGCTTAAGGAGTTGTTGATGAGTGCAGCATGGATGGGGGGATGAAGCGTCTCCTTCCCTCAGGGGAAGCTGGAGGGAGCTGCTCTGTGCATGCGTGCGTGTTCAGTCGCTCAGTCATGTCAGACTCTTGGTGACCCCATGGACTGTAGCCCGCCAGGCTCCTCTGTCCATGGGATTTTCCAGGCAAGAATACTGGAGTGGGTTGCCATTTATTCCTCCAGGGGATCTTCCCCACCCAGGGATCAAACCCAAGTCTCCTGCATTGGCGGGTGGATTCCTTACCACTGCGCCACCTGGGAAGCCCAGCTGCTCAATGAAGAAGGATAAAACTGCTGACCCGTGGCAGGAGAGGTCCTAACCTTTGTTTCTCTTTGATATAGGTTGCTGGGACCATCTGGGCTCTCGGGACCTTGGACCAGGCCCTGGCCCAGTAGGATGTCCCCGTGTCCTCCACAGCAGAGCAGGAACAGGGTAACACAGCTACCCATTCCGGAGCCAGGTGAGATGGAACTGACTTGGCAGGAGATCATGTCCATCACTGAGCTGCAGGTAAGCCAGGCAGTGGGGAACAAGGTGGTGGGGGGAGGGAAAAGCAGCGAAACAGGGAGTCTGGCTGGGATCGAGGCCCTGGGTGTGTGTGGCAGGGGGTGGCACTGGAGCAAGCAGAGCCCAGGGTCTCAAGATGGGAGATTTTCTGGACACTGTAAAAAGAAGGGCTGGAGTCGAAGAGATCTGGAGGGAAGGCCAGAGCGTTGAGGGGGAGGGGTGCGGATGAGCAAGAGATAGCAGTGGTGGGAAGGAAGGATCTGATTGGGGGTGCAAGCTCTCTGAGCAGCCACTCTGCTCACGGCTCTCTACCTCACCTCCTGCCCCGCCTTCCCTTCTTCCCTTCTTCACCTTCCTCTGTTCTGCCCTCTTCCAGTCCTGCCCGTCTTCATCCCTCATTTCCTTCCCCTGTCCTCAGCAGCTGGGCCCCTTTCCCTCAGGTAGCAGAGCTGTAGTTCAGGGGCCTCAGGAAGGTGGGGGTGGGGGTGGGGGGTCGGGCTATGCCGGGGTCCTTTCCTCCTGCTACCTGGACAAAGGGGTGTCTGTTGGCCTAACAATGATGCCTTTGTCCCCAGCTGGGCTGGAGCAGGATGGCTCCCCGATGTGGGTTGGGGGCCCTGTTCTCCTCAGCATGTTCTCTCCTCCTCTCTGCACCTGGGCAGGGACAGAGGGACTGGAGGGGAAAGGGCAGAGCTCACGGTGGCTCCCCGAAGTAACTCTCTGCCCCAGACCTGGCACTGTGCCCATGCCAGCCTGGGTCCTCAGGATCTGCCCTAAGCTCTCTTCCCACACAGCAGCTCCCTCTGCTGGGCACCCAGGGCATGGCCAGGGTCTGAACTTGACCCTTTGACCCTAGATAATGGCAGCAGGAAAAGGGTTCCAAGGGTCATCGTGGAGTGACTCCTTGTCTTCCTGAAGGAAATAAAGGGACAAGAGACATCTCAAGCCAGTAAGAACTTCTCCTGAAGAGGAGGGGATTCCACAACTGTTGTGGCGTTAGTCCTTTCTGAAGTCTGACTTCAGCGAGTGCCCTTCCTGTTTAAGCCGCTTTCTTCATGAACTTGCTCTGTCACAACTTTGCCAGAAGCTTTTAATGATTATTAGCAACTTTCTGTTCCCTTGTGATTATCTCACTAGTTCTTTCAGTGGGACTTAGATTGGTTCTGAGAGAGAGATGGTTTCTTCTCTTCCTCAGCCCGTCTACAAACCTCTTGGTGTCTTTTCTTGCAGGGTCTGAATGCTCCAAGTGAGCCATCATTCGAGCCCCCAGCCCCTGTCCCATACCCAGGGCCCCCGCCGCCTCCAAGTTACTGCCCCTGCTCTATCCACTCGGAGCCTGGCTTTCCCCTTCCTACACCACCTTATGAGCTCCCGGCACCCACGTCTCATGTCCCAGACCCTCCGTACTCCTATGGTAGCAACATGACTGTACCAGTCTCCAAGCCACTGACCCTCTCGGGCCTGCTCAGTGACCCCCTCCCAGACCCCTTGGCCCTCCTGGACATTGGGTTGTCAGCGGGGCCATCCAAGCCCCAAGAAGACCCAGAATCTGACTCAGGATTATCCCTCAACTATAGTGACGCTGAATCTCTTGAGTTGGAGGGGACGGAGGCTGGCCGGCGTCGCAGCGAGTATGTAGAGATGTACCCAGTGGAGTACCCCTACTCACTAATGCCCAACTCCTTGACCCACCCCAACTATGCCTTGCCACCTGCCGAGACCCCCTTAGCCTTAGAACCCTCCTCGGGCCCTGTGCGGGCCAAGCCCACTGCACGGGGGGAGGCGGGGAGTCGGGATGAGCGGCGGGCCCTGGCCATGAAGATCCCCTTCCCTACGGACAAGATTGTCAACCTGCCAGTAGACGACTTCAACGAGCTGCTGGCGCGGTACCCGCTGACAGAGAGCCAGCTGGCCCTGGTCCGGGACATCCGAAGGCGGGGCAAGAACAAGGTGGCCGCCCAGAACTGTCGCAAGAGAAAGCTGGAGACCATCGTGCAGCTGGAGCGGGAACTGGAGCGGCTGGGCAGCGAGCGGGAGCGGCTTCTCCGGGCCCGAGGCGAGGCCGACCGGACCCTGGAGGTCATGCGCCAACAGCTGACGGACCTGTACCGTGACATTTTCCAGCACTTGCGGGATGAAGCAGGCAACAGCTACTCCCCTGAAGAGTATGCGCTACACCAGGCTGCTGATGGGGCCATCTTCCTGGTGCCCCGGGGGACCAAGATGGAGGCCACAGACTGACCTGGCCGGAGGGGGTGGGACTGGTGATGGGGGTTTCCTTCATTCTCTTCTGATAAAGGTCCTCCCCATCCATGAGGCCCAGGGGGAGCTGAGTTCTGTAGACCAGGAGGGGACCACAGTGGGAAACCTGGCATTTGGAAGGTCCGAGGTGTGTTCAGTGAGGCTTGCCTGGAGGCAAGGATGTTGAGGGGAGGGCTGGAATCTCTCTTCAGTGGTTCAGTTTTCTAGGTCTCCAGTCTGGGTTGAGCTTTGGTATATAAAGCACTCTACGGAAATAGCCTTGTGCTGTGTCTTCTCTCTTGAGGGAGGGTGATGAACTGGGGAGCTCCTCAGAGCTCACTGCCTGGTGGTGTTGGGGAGGGTGTTCTGCTGAGCTTGCTTCTCTCTCTCCCGACTGTAGGAAGACGGGACAGGCAACAGTTGGGCCTGAGCAGTGTCATCTACCACTTTCAACCCCCTTCTCAGAGCCAGAGGCCATGATTTGAGGAACCCCATCTTGGGTGACCCCCTATTTATAAAGCTAGGATTGCTGCTGGAGCTGGCTAGACCCTCTGTAACAGGTTCCTGAGTGTTAGCACTGAAAAGCCTGGAATGCCCACAGGACAGGCCTTTCTTGGTTGCAACAAAGAATTGGATTGGAACCCAACTTTCAACCTGACACTGGGAAAGAGTGTTAAGAGAAGGTGGCGACAGAGGATGAGGTGGTTAGATGGCATCACTGGCTCAAAGGACATGAGTTTGAACAAATTCCAGGGGTGGACAGGGAAGCCTGGGGTGCTACAGTTCATAGGGTCTGAGTTGAACACCACTGAGTGAACAAGTTTTAGAGGATTTCACACCCAGGACTGCTTCTGGGTAAAACTTGCTCCACAGCCACACACCATGTGCATTGTGGTTAAATCATCCATCTCCCTGGTTACGTTAGATGTTACCCAATTCCTGTTTTCGTGTGCTGCCCTTCCCCCACCCCCTACTTCCCCTTCTAGATCCTTGAAGATCTAGGGCCTTTTGCTAGTATGTTTTTTAGAACACAATGAAGTGGGGCAGTTCCCAATCTTCCTGATCACTAGATTATATAAATTACCTCTTTGGAGTATTTTGCTTCTATTTAACCCTTCTATTCCATTTCACTAGAGAAACCTCACTTCCAAGTTCTTGATACTCACTCCAGTTTTAAGACAAAAAATCAAAAGTGATTGAAATAAAAACTTAATGCCTACAGATTCAAAAAAAGGTTGGTCTCCAGGGAACGAAAACTTCCTGATAGATCTAAAGATAGTCCAACTTGTCAACTTTCTTAAAAACTTAAAATGTGGGGTAAGGTAGTTTGAGATAGCAGACTGTAGTTTTTTCATTCAAATCAAACCCACAAAAATGGTAATTCAGAGACTAATCTAGACATTTATTCAACAAAGTATTTAATAGGCACATAATAAGCTCAAGGTATTGTTCTAGGCACTGGAGGTACAGTCAACAGGACACACCTCTCGTGGAGGTACACTGTGGTGGGAAAGATTCTCAGACACATGTACTCATCAGTACTTCAGGTGAAAGATGGAAGGGTGGGTCACAAGAATTGGTTACTTCATGTAAGAGAATGGGAAATTTCCTTACTCATAATTTTGGTTAATAATGGACCCGATGGATTCACAAGCTTTCTTTTACCAAGGATGGAAACAGGCTAGAGAAAAATACAAACACTTGCTGAAAGAGTTAAACTACTGCTTTCAAACACATTTTTCGGCTTATTACCTTTGCAAAGGTGAGGTACCTCCTTGGCTTTTTTTGAAGCTGGAAATAATTGACCAGTAAAAGCTCGTTCACTCCTAGATGAGGCCCACTATGCTCAAGAACACAACAAGGAACGAGGGTACAATTCTGGTGTACCAGACACCTGGCTATCATTAACTCCTGTTTCCCATTCTCAAGCTTCATCTGGTAAAGAAAAACCAGCAGCATCAAGTTATTTACCATAAATATCATGAAGGGAGACAAAGAAAATAAGGCACAAAACCAAGTTAAATGCATTTTATTTTTTTAAAGTTCATTCACAAAACTGAATGATTGATTCAAGCTGCACAGCAGGTAGTAAATAACTGCATGGCAGTAACAAGCACCAAGAGGCTCGGATAAAGGTCCTCATAAGGATGTTTCTGCAAAAAGGAAAAAGAAAAGTACATTAAGCAGATCAGAGTCTACAATCCTAACCGTTCTCTTGACTGAGAATCCAATTTTTTAATAGTGCTTGCTGGCTAGCCTATTATGTAAGTAACAGATCAAGCTATGAGACCTCTCTAGTCTATGAGAGACAGCTTGTCATTTTTCTTTGGGAACACTAAGCATTGTTACTTTATAAAAGCTTACCTTTTTATCCATGAGCTTGGACTGAAGTTTCTGGATTTTTTTTAAGAGTTGATATGCCTGTGGTAGCAGAGTCCTCCCTAGAAAAGTAAACAGCCTTTAGAACTAGCTTTTTTTCAGAGACAAGTTCCATCTCAGGCTAACCCCCCACCTCCCACTAACGGCCCACCCAACCTCCCACAAGCATTTGGGGGAAGATTCTAATATTACTTTGAGCCATTGTTTTATGGAAATAGGTCAAAGGAAGGTAAGAAATATAGAAATTAAAGGGTAAGTACATATCACAGTAGAGGTAATTTACAAAAGTGCTCACTTCCTTCATTCGGGAGCCACCAAGAGTAGGGTGTCAATTTAAAGCAACTCAGTTCCAGAAAAACCAAGTTCAGCTTAACTGGACTAGTTTTGGCTCAATATATTAAGGAAAATGAGAAGGCTGGATTTTAGAGAGCTATATGGATGTAAGTAAAATCTGTTCTTACCTATCAGCATAGCAATAAAACCTTTTCTCCTGGTTCTGACTGCTAGTCCTAAGAGCCAGGTGTGCCTTACTCTTGTCTGCCTCCTTCCTTGCGATGGTCACTGAAACTTCACTCTCCTAGCTTTCATGGAGTGCCGTGGCCTGCCCCTGGCTTATCTGTACTCCACATACCACAAGTGTCTACTCTCAGCTGTAGAGTGTCTGGGCTCGGAGCCATTCGCGCTATGCTTGCTAGCAGTTCCTAGTAGCTGAACATCTCTCCTGGATCTTTAAAGGCATTGTCACGAATCCTGAGGTATCTGCAAACTCCCTCAATAGTTAAGGTTCCACCTGCCATTGCAAACTCAGCCAATATCAAGCCCATGGAACTATTACCCATGCTTTCCCACCCACCTCCACCTCCCACCCAACCCCACCCCAACCCTCCCCAAACTTCCAGTTAACACACCCATGGGATGGAGTACACAATCCTAGTGGTAAACAAATATCTATACTACTAGGTACAATGGCACTGAAATTGAGGGCTCAAAGGAAGCTACGTACAAATAACAATGATTGGATAATAACGTTATAAAGGTTTTAAGTCATTTTCTATACAAGCAACATTTTAGGATGGTTGTGTGATCTTGTGCTGTATTTAAAGGAAAGCTGCAGTTAGCACATATTTAAGTAAACAATAGTTTCTCACATGAAATTTTAATCTCCATATAATAAGTGGTCAATCCATAAACCTCTAAAGACCCACCCAACCAGGACAGAAACTGCAGTTTTCCTTTAATGTAAGCCTGTTTTTGTGTTGAATAAAATTCTTAATGGCACTAGTCAGTTTTAAAAAAGGTCTTCCCCCAAACTTCTGATTTGTGGATTTATGAGGTGGCCATTAGCCAGCAGCTGGTTTCTATTCTCTGGCAGAGTTTTGAACTTGAATTGATAGAAGCATTCAACATCAGGGGTAGAGGGTAGGGAAGGTCCAAAACTCTGCCAGTCCCGAATCCATACAGTTGTCATTCCATTCAAGAGGGTATTAAATCTTTTATTGATTACACATGATAATGGATGATACACAAGCTTCATTCCCATCTATAACTTTATCTGGTACCATAATTCAATTTAGATATATTGCATAGGATGTGCCAACAATCATTAATAACCAAAAAAAAATAAAAAAAACTCCATGACTTTGCATGGGTGACCCTTTTAATGGTGAACTCCAGGTCACAACACAGTAACTGTCAGTTCAACTACACCAAGGTTCTGAAGACAACAGCTTCTCCACCAAGCAGGTTTGTAAATAAATTTCAAATGAACCTGGCATCACCCTGAAGGAATTCTAACTTCACACTGTTGGGGTAGTTTACCAAAATGGCTTCAGAGTAGACTAACTTTACACAGCACATTAAAAAAAAAAAAAAGACATTTATTCAGCGTCATGATCAGACTATTACATTTAGCAATCAACAGCATGGGTGCAAAAAAAAAATCTACATTAAAACCCTTTGTTGGAATGCTTTACACTTTCCACAGAACAGAAACTAAAATAACCTGTTATACAATTAGTCACAAGTACAGTCCTCGAGTTTTTTGCCCATACACATGAGTATTGTCTAAAACATGTCTTCTTTGTAGCAGCTAGGCCCTGCCACCACTGTGCTTGGCTGAGTTCACAAATCTGTTGTAACCTGTAGCTTCCCTGTCACTTCTCTGGCTCTCCTCTCCTGCTAAGCTTTGTTTCCTGTTGAACAATATGGAATAAAGTTGTTAATCTAAACATATTAAGACTCAAGGCTACAATCCAATAGCAAGTTGTTTCCCACAAATTTTGCTGATCTGAATATTAACTTAATATCCACAATTTTACTGTAATTATAATGTTAACTATGTTGCACTGCTCAGCTATATTAGGGTTACTGGGTTCATTATAAATTACAATTAAGTGAGAACAACAAAAAAAGGTGTTCACTTACCTGGCAGTAATTAAAACCTTCTGCCACTGCCATAGCTACTGCTGCTGCTGGAGCCACCATAGCCACCTAGAAACAAAATTTATTCTCTTAAGCTTTAGAAGTACAAACAGTAACAATGTTTTTTATAGTTGGGGCTTAACCTATTTATATTGCATAAGTTGAAAATCACAGGTTGGGGCTCATGTGATTTTCCCAACTCAAACTATTTTAACTCAGTCATTTTCCTCAACGTTTTAATTTGTCAGCGTTTTGGTTTCTACATTTCCTAAACAGTATTAGTTTAGCCCTCCAATACCACATATATACCATACCTTGGTTTCGTGGTTTGGCAAAGTATTGGCCTCCACCACCATAGGGGCCAGAACTTCTTCCTCCAAAGTTTCCTCCTTTCATGGGTCCAAAATTTGAAGATTGATTGTTGTAATTGCCAAAATCATTGTAGCTTCCGCCACCTCCAAAATTGCTTCCTAAGAATGGAAAAGAGGACCTTTATATGTTACTCAGGGAAAATGAGAAATCCTAGTGTTCAGAGTAAAAAAGTTGCTTGATCTGCCTTGCTCCCAAACTTCTGTGGCTCCAATTTCAATTATCTTTGTATTTCATGTGCAAGGCATTCAGTTGAATAATCCAGTAATTAAAACTTCACCCAACTCACCATGGCAAAAGGTATACATTCTCTTGCCTTTTAAGGCCTTTACCCAGCCAGGGGCACAGCAAACACATGCTGGACACATCAACTAAGCACCTAAGATCCCAAGAGTTAACACTAAATCCGGCTAGAAGCTAATCTAATTCCAGTTGAAGACACCACTATCCACTTAACCACCTATCTATTTGGGAGTGAGGCGGCCCCAGCTTAAAGCTAGGAGGAGGTAGCATTGCAAGCCCATTAAAAAAAAGTACCATGCAGCACAACACACAATGCTTTAAGACCATCAAATCCTCCTAAGGATAAAGTCTAAAAGGCTAATCTAGCTATTGCACCAAGTACTTGGATCACTGGATACCTACCACTACCACCGCCAAAGCCGCCTCCGCCTCCACCGTTGTTATAGCTGTCATAGCTGCCACTCCCGCCATAGCCACTGCCCTGGTTTCCATAACCCTGTCCACCACTTCCATAGCCTCTGCTTCCTCCAGAGTAACCAGGGCCGCCTCCTCCATAACCACCTACAAGAATACAAGTCTTCTCAATAAGACAAAAGTATTCAGCAGTCAAATTCTGTGCAAGCATGGCTAAAGGCCTGCTCACAACATGCTATTAGATCATAGTTGAGCTTATCATGCACTAGGGTTTTAGTCTCTACTAACCTATTCTAAAGGTTGCCAAAATTTTTTACCTGTGGTTCTTTAACAAAACTTACCGTCATTACCAAATCCATTATATCCATCCCCACTGCCACCATATCCGCCACCACCGCGGCTGCCACCAAAGCCACCTAGAAGAAAGTGGAATTTAAAAACCAGGTCTAAAGTACGTGGATTGCATACAAGTTACCTTATATTAAGTATAAATTTAAGGAAGCATTCCATTAGAACTATTCCCATATCTAACAGTTACTGGTTAGAGAGAAGCCAGAACTACATTTGGGTTAAAATGTAACTTTGAAGAAGTCATCAGGGGGTCATTACAATTTTACCATTAACTCTATTAGTAAATTACAGCCAAACATACCTCGACCACTGAAGTTTCCTCCACGACCAAAGTTGTCATTCCCACCAAAACCACCTCCACGACCGCCACCAAAGTTTCCAGAACCACTTCGACCTGAAGAATCAAGATGAAGTGTTGGGCTGTCCAGACTATAATTATGCAAAACTATGTTTACGGTTTAGTTAAGTAGCAAACTTACCTCTCTGGCTGGATGAAGCACTAGCCATCTCTTGCTTAGACAGGGCTTTTCTCACTTCACAGTTGTGGCCATTCACAGTGTGGTATTTCTGAACTAAACGATTTTGAAAATAAACAGATCATCTCAGAATTCAGTATACAGCATAGATTTCAGAACCCTTAACAAATGCCAGCCACCTGATACTTACTGACAATCTTGTCTACGGAGTCATGGTCATCAAAGGTTACAAAAGCAAAGCCTCTCTTTTTGCCACTGCCTCGGTCAGTCATGATTTCAATTACTTCAATTTTCCCATACTGTTCAAAATAATCTCTCAGGTGATGTTCTTCAGTGTCTTCTTTAATGCCACCAACAAAAATCTTTTTCACAGTTAAGTGGGCACCAGGTCTTTGAGAATCCTAATGTAGGAAAAATTAACGTGTATTATCGAAACCTATTTAAGTGAGGAATATTAAATCTATTATACCCCCACATGTAAAGTCTCCCTAGTGGAAATCCTCCAAATGACTAATTCAAGGAGGAAAAAGGTACTTACTTCTCTTGAGACGGCCCTCTTTGGTTCCACAACTCTTCCGTCCACCTTGTGTGGCCTTGCATTCATGGCTGCATCCACCTCCTCCACCGTGGCGTATGTGACAAACCCGAAGCCTCTGGATCGCTTGGTGTTTGGATCCCTCATTACCTTAAAATGTTTAATACGTGTTAAGACCCCCGAAATGGGTGATTTTCTACCTTGACTAAGGTTAACAAGAAACTTTATTACCAACCTTTTATCTCAAGTCCTTCCATTTCCCACTAACCATCTGCAGTGAATTAGCTGGGTGCTTTTTTACTTAAAGGCACTCCATACTTAAAGCTACCATCCTATTAGCATTCAAACAATAACCGCAGCAACTTACGCCAAGGAAACCAACTAGTTCTACAGCCCTTTGTCTCTTTCGAGTCTTACCACACAGTCTGTGAGCGTTCCCCATTGCTCAAAATGGCTCCTCAGACTCTCATCGGTTGTTTCAAAGCTCAATCCTCCGATGAAGAGCTTCCGCAGCTGTTCGGGCTCTTTGGGAGACTAGGAGTGGAGGAGGGAAAAAAATAAGTAGGGCTATAACGCAAATCATCTTTCTGTTGCAAAAAAAAATAAGATAGCAACGTACGAAGCACTTATTGTTCCTTTGGGGCGCAACAAACCACGTGCTTCTCCCCTCTGGGGGAGGCAGTATGTTGGGGGCTGGGTGGGCTCGGAGGCCCTGAGCGCATGCGTCCCTTACTCTCCCTCCGACGCACGCGCAACAAAAGAACTAGGAAAGAGAACTACATGGCCCACATCCGTCTGTAGGTACTCTCTTAAATAGCAGCCCATTGGGACAAGGTAAAAAAACAGACTAAATGTGCCTAAGAGTTTTGCAAGGGGCACCGAGCAGGAGTAATTGCTAAGGGTCGCAAGACAGCAGCCTCATGGCGACGAGGACAAAATGGCGACCTCAACTCAGGGAGGGGGAGGCCCGGGCAGCGATCGAAGAACCGTCGACAGGACTGGGGCAAGCAGCCAAACAAACTGCACCCTACTAAACTCAGGAAAGGAAGAGGAAAGGCTATTCAGCTGGAGAGAGCGTCTTACCCACCTCTGATTTAGACATGACGGCAGTGGAGGCGGGGAAGACTTCAACGATGCTTTCTCGGCGGCGTCCACGGGCAGAAAGGAGTAACCTCACGAACGTATCTGCCAGCCTACCTTCGGCCTCCCTTTTTTATCCCGCCTCCGCGCTTTCGGCATTGGTAGACTCCGCCCCCGAATAGCTCTGATTGGATATTTGAAACAGCTTTCCCCTACCATTGGTCTCTGGTGCTGCATTGCTGCGTAACGTCATCCATTTGGGCGTTCTACGCAGTCTCCACCCCTCGGGGGTCTATTGGCTCTCGAGTAATATTATTCTTAACTAGAGTGATTGGCTAGTAATTCAGTCATTCATGTTTGAATGTACTTAAGTTATTTAAAGAAACTTTTTAATCCTCTACGGCCTTAATTTTATATTCAGTTTACCTGGCAAACCATGATTAATACTATGCCTCAGAAAAGCAGTTAGCAAGTTACAAATTTTCGTTTTTTGACAAGGACTGCCTGCTGAGCGCATGTGTAGGAAAATGGCGAGTTTACGCAGGCGCGTAAGAAGTTCCGTTTGGCGCTAGGAACACGTGAAATGGCGGGCAGAAGACGGCGGCTAACCTAAGGCGCCTGCGTAGTGGCGGGAGTTGGGCCTCTTTTGCGCAGGCGTAATGGGCGGGGAAAGGGTCCGGTCTCAGGATTGGTCGCGCAGGCGCAGGGAAGGATCCGTTTTGGCGGGCGGTTGGCGTTGCGCAGAAGGCGGCAGCGGCGGTGGCTTGTGGTCTCACCACAGAAGAACAGGGGAGACGTTAGCGTGAGTGATCGGTCTCGATCCCGGGTAAGTGGCGGACAGTCTTGCCTACGCATACGAGGTCTTGAACCGACTCCAATCGGTCCCGTTATTGTGTGTAATGAATGGACCGCGGGGTGGGGGATCGTGAAGGGGGAGCGGTGGGTCCACCCAACCAATGGAAGAACAGGGGCGGGATGTTTTATCCCCGTAGGTTCTGTGGAGCTTTGCAGCCGAAGAGTTTGACTGGCGAGTGTATAGGCCAATTGGGTCTGCCTTTAGCTGCCGACTGACCGGTCCTTGGGCCATCGGTATGTAGGAGGAGGGCTTGCTCCTCCTGAGCAGCGGCTCACTGAGCCAATGAGCACGAAGCGCGCGGTAGGTTGGGCTCCTCCGAGAGGCAGCGGTTTGACTCCAATGGGGGATGCGGGAGTCGAGCGCTTAAATGGATAGACCAAATCTGGAGCCAGTAGACACACAGCCTATTGAAAGCGCTCGGGCTGACTGCCCAATCAGCGCTCCAGCAGAGGGAGGCCTTAGATTTGGGGATGCGAGGATGAGGAGTCACTGCCTGCGATGGCGCGTGGGGGTGGGTATTTTATCCACAATGATTTGAACGAAGCCTTTGGGCTTCCAGGCCACACACTTACCTGGTAGGAAAGCTGTAAGTTTGGTCCTGAATGCCTGAATTTTGGCCCCACATCGCTACATCCCACAATCTCACACTTTTAGGTTGGGGGGTGGGGTGGGGACAAGAAATGTTTTTTGAGTTTGAGAACTTCTTTACGAAGACTGACTTGAAATATTAGAAAGTGTAGGATAAATCTCTTTGTACTGTTGCGGAAAGGTACCCAGGAAAAGTAAACATAATAGTAATAATGCATATTTCCACGGACAAAGAGATTTGTAAATCCATAGAAAAAGTTTTGGCAAGCTAACATAACAAAGGGTGTTAACCTCCAGGGTTACAGTGGGATGGAGACAGGTTGGCTCTCCAGTGTTTAAATCTTTGCAGGAGTAATAATTTGTGATTAAAGTTACATTTGAAAGCCAATTGTTTTTGTGTTTTTTAGTTACAAGCAAGTACTTCTCACCACCTCCTTACACCTCAAAAAAGTGCTGTTTTTCTGTTAAGAACTAAGGTGACCCTCGGTTTTAAAATGCAAATTTTGAAAAGGTGACTCTGAGTACTTGCTAGGCATCCTGCTAAATATTTTGCAAGCATTGCCCGTGTCCCCAGAGTCTTTTAAGTTCTTCTCTGAGAATCTTTTCTCTGCATCTGTATCTCCCTCTTTAAGCCATTACAGATCTCCTAAGCCCTTTCTGCTGTTCCTTTGAGGATATCTAGATTTAGATAAAAAAAAAACTAGTTACTTAAGGAGGTTAATACTTAGGATGTTGGAGATAGGACTCATTCATCACCTGGGTGGTTTTTTTTGCCTTTTGATTTTATTTCCTTCAAAGTATTTTATAAGTAGTCCATATCATGTTGGTAATGGCCATTCTACTCTCCCCAGTATATTTTAGTAAAACATTTTAATTACATATTGACTGTATCAGAGTCTATACTGCTCTATTATTTACTGATTTATTGTCAAAGAGAAAATCTTTAAATATTGTAATAAATTCAGATACACATGAGGTACTGCTATGAGTAGAGACTTTTGTGATATACAAAAGGAAGATGATTTTAACTGAGCTTATTGTGAACAGAGGAAAGATTTTCCTGTTTGGCACTTGCAAAAGGAAAACCTATTTTGTACTGGCTTGTAAGCTGTTTGTAGGTATTCTAATAATGTAACTACTTCATTTATAACATTTATAAGAACTAAAGTGATACAGATTAAGGGTGAAAAAAAAGTGAAAGCTTTGGTTGGTCAGTCCTATCTGACTCTTGCGACCCCATAGACTGTAGCCTGCCAGCCTCCTCTGTCCATGGAATTGTCCAGGCAAGAATACTGAGAGTGGGTAGCTATTCCTTTCTCCAGGGGATCTTCCCAAACCAGGGATCGAACTCGGGTCTCCTGCATTGCAGGCAGACTACCATCTGAGCCACCAGGGAAGCCCCGTCTGTCCCTGATTTAATACAGTCTTGATCTACAGAGTTTTTCAGTCGTAGCGATATTGACATTTTGAGCCTGATAAATACATCTCACTTCCCCCACACCTCTTCTTGTGACAATCAGAATGTCACCAAATGTCCTTTGAGGGAAGGGTGCAAAGTCTCCACTTGAAAACTATTGATCTTGAAATGACAGATGGTAGAATCGATCATCTTGTCAAAATCTTTTATTTGACCAGTTAGAATTTAGAAGATGGGTGAAGTGTTCACGAGGTGTTCTTTGGTGAATGGATCACTAAGTCCTTATGATCATCTCTTCACATGTAGAGTGATCACTGTTTGATTGGATAAAAGGAGAGCTACATTAACATTTTCACCGTTTGCATTTAAACACTGATTGCATCTTGTGTCTGGCTTCCTAAAATAATGGCAAGTAAGTGTTTGGAGAGGTAGACTTTGCTTCAGATGCTTCTTACATTCTCATCTGACTTAATCCTCTTTCCTTTAAAGTTTCACTATACAAATACATACGCAAAGCATTCTGACATTTTCTCATTTATAGTACTCTATTTCATTTTTTTTAAAAACACAGGTTGATTTCTGCTGAACTGATTTTTCAGCTGTTTAGAGACCCATACTTTGGGGGAAAAGAAATACTGACTTGAAGAACAGGTAATCCAAAACACGCCTCCCTAGGTTACTCTGAGTAGATTCCTTTCATCTTCAGCCCTGCCTACTTTGGTCTATAAACAAATTAATCAGTGATCCCTTATTTGATGTTTTTTTAATAGTATATTTTTATTTGAAAATTTTCAGGAATTGTACCTAGACTTTTTGGCTTCCTGTGATGTGTGAATAAAAGTTGCTTGTTCTATTGTAAGTTCTCTTACACTGTCATAGTTAATAGGTCTGATAAACATTTCTCTCTGGTGGGGAAATTTTGGTGAGTAGTTTTTAATTGAAATCTGAGACTGTCATATTGAAAATCCTAAGTTTAGACTTTTATTTCTTGCTTTTGGAGAACTTGGTTTGATTGTTAACTTGTACACTCTGTTAACAATACAAAATGCTGAGTCTATATTACAAAAATTTCAGACACTTGTGCTTAGAACTTAGAGGCATACCCTGTTGCATCCAAACATAAAATGACTGTTATCTAAAAGGAAAATGAAATCCAGTAGGTAGAAAGTTTCTCTCAGGATGATAACTGAAGAAAGACAAAGATAGAGCATACCTTTGAATTGACTGGATTTTTATATATCTAGGAAAGTTCTGGTGATTTTCAGAGCCCTTGACAATATTTCTGGAAAAGAGAGAACGGTATCCAGGATACAGAGGTTTCTGAGGAAGACTAGTATTTTTTGCTTTTACCATTTATTTAACCACATAGCATAAGTTTTATATCTTATTGAAATAGCTCATATCACATCTCCTGGTAAAGCATTTTTTTCTTGTCCTTTTACTTGGTCTGTTTTTATTTCCATTCACCTAACATGAAATTGGGCCTAAATGCTCTGGATGTTGACTTTAAAAGCAATAAATTAATAGTGTTAGATATCATTTATAACTGACTCAGTGTGGCTGATATTTACACATTGTTATTGATGACCTTAGACTCTGGGCAATTGTCTTTTTTTACTCTGACATAAATTGATTTCCCTTCCCTCCTTGTAGAGGATGGCTTTAACTGATCATTGTACTAATGGGAAGGAGTCCAGGTCATCCTGAAAAGAGTTGGCTTGTGCAGAGTCCAGGACGCAGATTTGTTGGATTTCTGTAAGCCACTCGAAGCCACATATTCATTTCTGATGACAACTTTGCACTTGTGTTGGCAGAACACCCACAGTGGCAACTGTTGCCTGTGTTTAGTCTGCCCGGGAGCTCTACCAGCTAGCATGTTTGGGGGAAAACCTGCACTGTTCTTGTTAGCAGCTATGTAAATATTAGACCTTTCTGAGTTTGTCTTCTCAGATCTGCCATCCTTTTAGGTAAATTGCATCCTCTGATTGCCTCAACTTACCTTTAAAATGAAAGATTAAAGGATTTAGGCATTCTTTGGGTCATTTAAAGCACAGTTCTTTTTGCATCAGTAATTAGTTTTATAAATGTTTGGTTTATTATTTTTAAAATTTTATTTCCCCTGTGTCTTAGTTTCTTGTGGCTGCAATTACCACAAACCTGGTGGCTTCAAACAACAAGAGTTTATTCTTTCACAATTCTGAAGGCCAGAAGTCTGCAATCAAGGTGTTGAGCCGGTTCTGGAGGCCCTAGGGGAGAATCCCTTCCTTGCCTTTCTAGCTTCTGGTGGTTGTCAGTTTTCCTTGCCGCCTCACTCCCTGCTCAGTCTTCACTTTGCTTTCTCTATATGTCTCTCTCAGAACTCCTGCCTCTCTTAAAATGTGTGATTGCATTTAAGGCTCACCTCATAATCTGGGATAAATTTCTCCTTTCGCTTCTTTAAAGCACATCTTTTGCCATAGAAAGTAATAGTCACAACTTTGAGGGGGGTGTATCATTCAGACTACTGTACCCTGGTTCTTTAATCCCTATCCAAATAAATATTACCTAATTCAAAAAAGAAAAGGTTATTTTTTAAAATGAGGAGCAAGTGGTGAGAGTAGGCAAAGGCTCAGGAAACTCAAAGTGAGCCATTTGTCTTCTTTGGTCCTTAGTTTCTTATGGAAGGAATTGGCTAGGTGATAACTAATAGTTCTCTAGCCCTAAAATTTTTTATGGAGTGACTCCTACATTGTCTTGGGAGTTTATTTTTGAAGTCAATTTTAAATGGAAATCAAGAAGTTGTTCTTATATTTGGGGCTAATATAGTCCAACTGGTTTTCTCTAGAACTTGAGGGACAGAAAACTGAGTTGTCGACTGGTTGTCAATTTCTTGGGGTATTAACACGTGATAACAAACCTGTACTTGTGTGTGATTTTCTAAAACGAGTGTAATAGACTAGCTGAACCACTTTTCAGTCATTCTAATGAGGCTGAGGACTGGTGTAGTCTGGATTTCCTATCCAGTAAGAATAGTTAATCAAACTTAAACACTTAGAATCAATTTTACCTCAGTTAAGATAATTTTTTTTTTAAAAGAGAGGGGAGTAAGCAGAATTTTAAGGAAAAAAAAAAAAAAGGACAGATTTTTCTACCTGAAACTAGGTCATGGACCTAGATTTAAAATTTTTCACTTGCAGTCTTTTTTTCTTTTGGCTGTGCGGCATGCTGGATCTTAGTTCCCTGCAGTGGAAGCTGTTAACCATTGGACCTTCAGGGAAATTCTGATGTGCAGTCTTACTCTTCAGACTTACCGAGTGCCTGTTCGATCATGTTTCACTGCTAGGAAGCACACCAGAAAGCATGGGATTGAGATGGTGTCATTGAAAGGACTGCTTCAAGATCAAGTTTTATAACACACTCATTATTTATTTCTTCCATGGAGTGGAGGAACCAAATTGAATTCAAGTGTTTCTCTGATTGTAATCTACAATTCTTAGAATAAAACAAGTTCATATCTGAGCCAACGGGCATAATTATGTCGGAATAAAATGCCCTCTACAAAGAGGTCAACCCAACAGGCTGGGAAATCTATCTTTGGTTTCTGAGGCACATCCTTGAACTCCATGTGCCTTGTTTCGCATCCCTAAATCAGTAAGACTCACTTACCTCACAGGGAGTTGTGGAGGGTAATATACTGCTAATTTGTTCAGTATTTCACAACAATAAATTATATCTAGTAATCTGATAAACATAGGCAAGCCTCATTTATACGTGTAGTTGGAGACAAGGATAGATAAAACTTACAGATAGTTCAGAAAATTCATTAAAGTTAATTTTAACTACTTCTGTTATCAAACATTTTATCCTCTGTTTACTGTGTACTTTCCAAAGTGTTTTCTTGTTCTTTTTCCATAACAGACATGAGGTAAGTAGGGCAAAGAGTTAACACTAATGTAGATGATGAAGGGATCAATTCATCAAGAGGATACAATAATTCTAAAATTTACACAACTAATAATAAGCATCAAAATACAAGAAAGAAAACAACAGAACTAAATAATACAGTCTTGCGATTGTATTGGCAACTTCAGCACCTTCTTTTAGTTGAAAAACAAAACTGAAATAATGTGTGCTCTGGGGTCAGTCATGTCTGGCTCTGCAACCCCATGGACTTAGCCTGCTAGGCTTCTCTGCCCATGGCATTTTCCAGGCAAGAATGCTGGAATGGGTTGCCATTTCTTACTCCAGGGGATCTTCCCAACCCAGGGATCAAACAGAGTCTCCTGCATTGGCAGGCAGTTTCTTTACCACTGTGCCACCTGAGAAGCCCATTAATAGAACAGGTAGCAAAGCAGTAAAGACGTGGACAGCACTGTCAATGAGCCTGATACATAGACATTTATAGGATATTCCATCCAACAGTAGCAGCATATACATTTTTTTCAAGTGCATAGCAATATTTAACAAGTCAGACCATCTGTCATAAATCTCAAAAGGATTTGGTTATACAAAGTGTGTTTTCTGGCTGTAATGGAATTAGAAATCAGTGACTGTAAGACACCTGGAAAACACCCCAAATAATTGAAACTAAACAATATACTTCTGAGTAACCCATGGATCAAAGACAAGATCACACACAAAACTGGAAAATATTTTGAACTGAATAAAAATGATGATATAACAAAATGTGTGGGATATAGCCAAGGCAGTGCTTAGAGGGAAATTTATAGTATTAAATGCTTTAATTAAAAAGAAAGTTTGAGAGCGACATGGACACACTGCTATGTTTAAAGTGGATAAACAAGGTCCTACCATATACCACAGGGAGTGCTGGTAGATGTTACCTGGCGGCCTAGGTGGGAGGGGGTTTGAGGGGAGAAGGGAAACATGTAGATGAAGGGCTGAGTCCCTTAGCTGTTTACCTGAAACTATCACAACATTGTTAATCTGCTATACCCCAATACAAATAAAAGGTGGAAAGATCTAGAGTCTTTCTATCTTAACCCAGAAAAAGGGATAAGAGTGATGATGTTTAAGGGTACAAAGTTGTAATAAGTAGTAAATCAACTCTGAAGACCTAATGCAGGACTTCCCTGGTGACACAGTGGATGAGAATCCGCCTGCCAATGCAGGGGACGTGAATTCGATCTCTGGTCTGGGAAGGTTCCACATGATGCACCACCGCCTCTGAGCCCATGCTCTAGAGCCTGCAAGCTGCACCTACTGAAGCAAGTGTACCTGAAGCCTGTGCTCTGCAAAAGGAGAAGCTTGTGCACCGCAGTGAAGAGCGGCCCCTGCTCGCCAAAACTCGAGAAAGCCCCCACACAGCAGTGAAGACCCAGTGCAGCCAAAAATAAAATTATTTTTAAAAATAAAAGAGACCTAATGCATGGTATCATGAATATGGATAATACTGTACTGTAATTATATAATTGATAAATATCACTACACTGTCTACCATGTTACAATATATAAGTATACCAAAGATACACATGCTGTATACCTTAAACTTAGAATATTACATGACAAATTCATTCAATTTTAAAAAATCAAGCCCACAGTGAGCAGAAGAAATAGTGAAAGTGAAAGCAGTGACTAGTTGATGAAGTATAAAACAACCAGTAGAGAAAAAAAATCAATGAAACTGAAAGTTGTTTTTTGGGGAGAAGATAATGTAGTGAGCAAGTTTGATCAGTGGAAAAAAGACACAAATTACATCAGGAATAAGGGAAGGGATATCACTACTAATCCTGTAAACACTGTAAGAGTTATAAGGGAGAATTATGAACAATTATGCCAGTGCATTTAATGTCTAGGATAAAATGAATGGCTTCCTTGAAAGATTACCAAAGCCCACTTCAGAAATTAACCTCACTATCCCTATGTGTATTAAGGAAATTGAATTTGTAGTTAAAAGTCCTCCCACAGAGAAAAACTCTTGGTCCAAATGGCTTCACAGGTGAATTTTCCCAACTTCTATGGAAGAAATAACATCAATTCTACACAAACTCTTCCAGAAGACAGAAGTGTATTTTTAATTTCATCTATTATCAGACATTTAACTTCTCTGGTTTATGTATTTAAAAGTGTTTTCTAATTTTTTTATTCCCCCACAGCAGACCTGTGAGATAAGCAGGGCAAAGTGCTAACACCTTAGGTTAAGTGACCTGTCTAGTTCAACTTTTCAGTGATCTAGTTGGGATTGGACTCCTATCTTATTCCTAGTTCTGATACGGCGGCTGTTAACTGGTTGCCCTTTTAGTAGCTTTTTTTTTTTTTCCACAACAGCGTTTGGGATGGTGCTAGCCATTGCTGACTGAACCAGGGAGAGACTTGGTGATACTTCAACTTAGTTCATAAGTTGAAGACGGGCTTAAACTCAGTGTTCATGCAACATTTGACACTTATTGGCTCTCAATAAATATATAACCAACCAGACAATTTTAGAGCAAGGGTCAGTATTACTGTATCATCCTTTTGGCATAGGCTCTGAGTTGGGATGATGGTTGGAAGCTGGACAAAAAGAAACATCTTATTTGGCTTAAGCAATGTGTCAGAATGCTCAGTGGAAGAGCTGGGTGGTCTGAGATTGGCCATCCCTTAAGCCATTTATCTGATGGTGGCCTTTCTTTGCATTTAACTATCAATATATCTAAAGTGTAGAGCACACTTTTATGATATTGTAGCGTAGTAACTCACACTTATATGTCAATAGAGACACTTGCAAAGATGTATAAGGTTCAATAATTTCTGGTGTGGGTTTGTTTCTCCTGTCATCACCCATTATGTATTTTTTTACAGCTTTTAAATTGCCACAGAGAAATTGGTCAGGATCTTAATAGATGGCCAAGGAGCTGCCAAGTATGAGATGGGAAAAAGTTCAATACTGGGTTGATTTTATTTATCTAAATTGTAGCCTGTGACTTCAATATAATTCATGTTGCTAATACACCAAGGTAATGGCAGAGCACAAAACTATGCCATATGTTGAAGGAATGCTCTCTTTTACTCCTGGAAGTTTTACAGTCTGAGATATCTTTCTTATTCCAATTATGTAAAAACTTTTTGTCAGGATGTGTTAATCAGATTTTAGCATACTGATTTAAAGTCTAATACCATCTCAATAGTTGCATTAGAGATTTTAGTTTATGGTTATGCAAATTAATTTTTATGACTCTTGAATGTCTTTGCTAAACTAAGACTGTGGTAGAATGTAAATTGTTAGGCATGGTAGAAGCTCTTCCTTCAAATAGAAGTGAAGTGAAGTGATTTGAAGTCCCTCAGTCGTGTCCGACTCTTTGCGACCCCACGGACTGTAGCCTACCAGGCTTCTCAGTCCATGGGATTTTCCAGGCAAGAGTACTGGAGTGGGTTGCCATTTCTTTCTCCAGACTTCAAATAGAGGATATGTTGAAATGACCTGAAGAAGCCATTGTAACTCTTAAGCTGCTGATAATCAAAATCTGTACAAGCTAGATAAGTGTGAATCTTAAGTTTATGACTATTTGAGAAATGCTTTATGACTGTAATTTAATTGGGGATGGGTACTTCAGTTCTCTTTTAACCCCTCCATATTTTGTGAACATGATTTGCCAAAGTGGTATGTAAAAATCTGAGGTTTGCAGTCATCTACTCAAATGGTACTCTTATCCATTTTTCTTAAAATTTATGGAGAAATTGCCAGGTTCCTCATGAAAGGTGACAAGCTCTACTAGTTCATGCTTCATCATATTTAATTAATAGAGAGGAGTGGGTGTGAGATTAACACTCGCCAGAAACTATGGTGCTTTGAGAAATTCAGTACATTCCAAGGATAGAGGTGTTCAGAGGCACCATCTGGAAGACATTTCCCCTTAGTGGTACCAAATTCTACTTTCTCTTGAATCGAGAAACAATTGAATAGCTAACCTCTTGCCCATGATGGCTTTAGGTGTGCCCTAACTAAATTTAGAGAAAGCAGACACTTGAGAGATGAAACACTGTAGATTTGAATATAGGAAAAAAAAAAATCCCATGTAAGATTATTTTGTGGGATTGTGATCTGGTAATGAGATATCAAGAATGTGTGTGTTACTGCTAAATATACCAATGAACCAAACATAAAACTGAGTTGTTCTGAGAACTGCTGTAGTACACATTCATTTATATTTTTTAATGGGGTCAGAGCTTAGAGGACAATACAATGAAATGTATAGGGTAGCCTTTATCTCTATTTATAATGTATATGTTTTAATCTAAAAGAAGAAAAGACTCTTTACTCCCTTGCTTGCTGGTACAGGAGGGTTAGATAATCAGCAAATAGGATACTTTGCCTCAGAATAATTCTGTGACTGGTGGAAGCAGCGCCTTGGCCTGATTTTTAAAGGATGGAGAACTGGAACTCCGCTGGTCCAGAGAGAAGCATTTCCTCTCTCCACACTCCTCTCTATTAATAAAGTTTGTGTTGCCTAGATGTGGCTTGTTAATGATAGGGGTGTTAACGACCACAGTTAATCTTCCTCCTCAACTCTTTCCTAATCCAGTCTCTTAAATAGACATTTAAAAAGCTTTTAACTCCTCTTGAATTGGGTGCTCATGGGCTTTTGGTGGAGGTGAAGTGATAGTTATCAGCCCATTTAACAAAACCTGAGACAGCCAGGACAGCTGTAATGTGCATCTCTATGCTGTGTTTTTGTTAAGATGCCACATGGCTAATACTTCGGAAATCATAAATCTAGTGGAAGAAAACATCTTTATAGAGGGTATTTTAGTTTTATGCTGTATGTGTGGCAAACCTAAAACCATTGGTACTTCTAGATCTATAAAGAGCAAAGAATACAGACCAGATTAAAATGGTTCTGTAAATTTGGTTTCTTTTCATCTGTTTTATTTGCTACCATAGGCTATAAAGAGGACGCCTTGAAGACAACGCTGTAGCTGACAGTTTAATCTTCACATAAGCCAACAGCTTTCCCCAAGGGCCTTAGGGGAGACTTGGGAGTTTCTCAAGCCTGGACCAACGGAAGTTGCCCATCAGTGGCATATTTAATTAATACATGTGAGAGGGACCTTTGCATATGCCCTCACCCTTTTCTGCTCTTTAGAATGACTTTTTTTTATAGAAGATTTGCGTTCCTAGTGTGCTTATAAAATTTATGTTAAAATTGTATAAAAGAGCTCATTGATTAATGCATTTTGACACTTGGTTTGACTACCACTGCCAGATAGTTCAGCAGGTAGTTCAGTGAGGCAACTTAGCAATTGCTTTTGTTACTTTTTAAACAATACAAAGAAAGCTTAGAGAAAGACTTAGAATTATTATATATGTGTATGTGTGTGTGTGTTGGCTGCCCTGGGTCTTCACTGCTGCACACAGGCTTTCTCTGGTTGTGGTCAGTGGGGGCTTCCCTTCTTTGTGGTGCGTGGCCTTCTCATTGCAGTGGTTTCTCTTGTGGAGGAGCACAGACTCTAGGTGCACAGGCTCAATAGTTGTTACTTGTGGCTTCCGGGCTTTAAAGTGTGGGCTCAGTGCTGTGGTGCGTGGGCGTAGTTGCTCTGCGGCCTGTGGAATCTTCCTGGACCAGGGATCCAACCTGTGTCCCCTACATTAGCAGGTGGATTCTTACCCACTGCACCACCAGGGATGTCCTATTTTTTATATATATACATATATACACACACACACACATAAATATATATACATATACACTGTGTATACATATATGTATATACACATATGTGTATGTGTGTGTATATATATGCTTTTGCTTGTCAGTTGTCGTGAAAATGCAAAAGCCATCAGGACAACTGACATTGAAAAGTAGTGAATGGAGGGATTGGGCAGAGTACACAAACCAACGATCTCATGTGAGTGGTTCTCTGCTTCCAGTATTGATCTGTTAATGCAAACAGTTAATCATGACATCTGTTGTTCTTCTGCGTTGCCCCAGCTTTCTGTGATGCCCTCTCTAATTTCTGGGGACTGGCAGTTTTTACTTTTTTTGAAATCTTCTTTTACCCTTACAATGTGTGGGATTTTTGGGTCCCGCTCTGCTTCACCTCCTCACCTCTTCCCGTTTTCTCTTTTTTTTTTTTTTTCTGGAAGATTTCATCTGTTAAAGAAGTTTCCTGTCATCGACTTGGAATGTGCATTCTGACTGCCTGACCGCAAAGGTCTTTGATGTTTGTCCAAGGCTGAATTCTCACCAGATTCCCTGGCTTAGGTGTTTTCCCCCAGCACACAGGGGCCTGCCTGCAAGGTGAATTTGCCTTGTGTCATTGATATGAAGGGTGGGTGGGGCCTGCTCTCTTTCGTGATCTGATGGGCAGTTAAATTGCTGGACTCTGTCAGTAGTTGTTGATGCCTTTACCAGAGAGTTCCTGTGTGTGTTCAAGAAAAGGCTGAGATCTGTTATGTCTGAAAGACGGGACTTGAGAAGCTCACCGCTTCCCATGGAGATTTCCATAAGGATAATAAGGTTGTGCTCAAGAGGCTCGGCGTCTCTTCCTCCGGCATGGTATTGGGATTCTACCTTAATCTCTCCATCATCCTGCCAGCCATGTCTCATTTCTCACGCTGGAACACTCCCTCCTCCCAAGCTCAGCGTGAACCACCAGTCTAGATGCTTTATCTGGTCCAGGCTCTAGCCCTTAAATTGTCCGTCTGGCTTTGTGTTTCATTTGACCCTAATACACTGGGTCGCACTGTCTAAAAGAGAATTATGTCCCCTCCGATGTCTGAGTGCATTTCTCATTTCTTACTGCTGCTCCTGAGCAGATCTGTAACTTCAAGGTTAAGATAAGACACATTCCATCAGAACTATGTCGTCATCCTTGCTAGCTTCTGATCTGTGACTGTCCAGGAGATTTACAAGACAATTGCATGCCATTCTTTACAGAATATTATGGTTGGACTCTGACTCCTGGCATCAGGCCCAATTTGATTTGTCAGCTGTTGCAAAACCCATTTCCCAAAGAGAAAAGGATCTTAGCCATGTGCCTTTTAAGCCAGTTCTTAAGAGTGGGACAGAGGGAATTGATCTGGTTCTTCATTTCCTGATGTTTTAAGGAGAAAGATGGAACACCAGAATGTTTTTGTCCCTTTCCTCGTTGGATTCCCTTATTTTCCCTGAAAGGTTTCACTAAAATCTTAGTATTGCTGTCATTCTTTCCTGTCCCTTATCCCTTCACAGAACCTGTTTTTTCATTCTGCAGTCTCCAATGTTTTCCTGAGTT
The DNA here is from genome assembly GCF_016772045.2 of Ovis aries. Taxonomy (NCBI): domain Eukaryota; kingdom Metazoa; phylum Chordata; class Mammalia; order Artiodactyla; family Bovidae; genus Ovis; species Ovis aries. The sequence continues at coordinate 132,282,998 of NC_056056.1, forward strand.
TTAAGGAGTAAGAATTTTGCCCTTGAGAGAAAAGGTTACCTGCCTTTTCTCTGAAAGTGTATTGGTTTACTAGCAGCAGGTTAACAAAGACAAGGTTCCCCCTTTCTTGCTCTCTAACATGTGGAACTGCAGGAGTTACTGCATGTAATATGGCTTAATGGCTTAGGAATTTGGAAGGTCACGTATTTCCTGCTGCTGTTGTATTAGGCCCTGTAATATTTTATAAAAGCTTCTCTTGGGGGACTTAACAGCCTCTGGTTTCAACATAAACTCACCCTTTCCCTTGGAGGTAGGCAGTGGGGATTTATTTGGCCCCCTTTAGTGATTCTGAGGTTAGACCTAAAATTTCTTTACTCAGGATCACACATGGCAAGTTAATCACAGAATCACAACTCTGATCTAATTCCTTTGGCATTATTTTCATATCCCTTAACTACAAAAAGTTTTTAAAAGTTACGAAGAGTTGAGAAAGGCAGATTTTACTCAGATTTCCTGATGAGTCTATTCAAAGTTGAAGAAATTCTCGTAGTTGAAAACTGCCCATTGTGCTCTCATTCCCTACAGTTTCTTCTGTTTGATAGGCAGAATAATCACCATTCTTTTTTTTTTTTTTTTTTCCCCTCAGTCGGGTTCTTGGCTTTTGATTGTCCCTTATTCATACTCTCTTGTGGCAGCAGCCTTTGTCTCTAAAAGACTCATATCTGTAAAGAAGAGAGCAGAGTTGTGGAGCTCTCTAAAATGTTAAGGCCGGCAGAAAGGAACATTCACAGGACTGCAAGTCTCTTAAGTCTCTTTTCTTTATCTCAGTCCTCCTTTTCTCAAGTATTAGGAATTTTTAATACACGAGGTTTTAATTATTATATTATATAATTAATGTTCCAAGTGGGTAATTATTTTAAAAATTTTTTTTATAATATTACAAAAACAACTAATGAGAAGTGGTTTTCAATTAACAGTAATGGTTGTGAGTGGACTGTTCCTTCCCTTTTTTAAAACTACTGGAGAATTAAATTGTTTTCTATCTATAATTTCAGTTGAAAGAGTCTTCGGTAGTGCTTCAAGTCTCTAGATTCTGTTTCTGAATCTAGTAATCCCCCAAGAAGGAAAGTTGTATAGTATCTTTGAAATACTTCTCCCTTTCCTGTTACTCCCTGCACCTCCCCCGCCTCCCAATTTTAATTAACTGTTCAGTGACAGATGGTAGAAAAGACCTCGCCTAAAGTGTTCCTGGTGGGCTGGATTAGGGGGTCGGTAGTTTGTCCTGATCTTGTTGTAGAAGGATCTAGCCTTTCCCCGCCCCCGCTTCCAGTTGAGCGATAATCCTGTTATATCTTAAAATGCTATTGATTAAATTCCCAGTGCTCTTAGAGAAATAAGCACAAGTTCTGGATTTAAAAACCCAAGAGCCAATTCCCTGGAGCTCTGAATGCCTTAGACTTGAGGCCAAGGGAGGTACCTTCCAACTTCTCCACCCAGCCTTCTCTGAAAAGGAAAGTTAAGCCTTTTAACTTTTCCGTTTGCTTCTCTCCCCCCCTTAGTCTAGTAAGGCTGCCAGTTGCCATGGCAACGGACTGGGACAGCTGCGCAGTGGCGCCTAGGCAGCTGGGTGGGGGCGGGGGAGCTGCCAGCCCGCCAAGCCCCAGACCTGGGAGGGGAGGCCCCTCCTGTTAGCCCAGAGGGAAAGAAAGAACTGGGGCGATCCGGTAGGTAAAGGAGGGAACCCCCATTCATCTTCTGCCTTTGGGGCTCCTCTTCTGCATGAAGGTATAAAGGGAGATTGTCCTCTTTCCTCCCTGAAACTGAAGAACACATATGTAAATCCTTGTTTTTCCTCGTGAGGCAGGGGAGGCCATAGTCACAATGCTTAACTGCATGCATCTAACCCGGGGCTGGTTTTAACCCTGGCGCTCTGACCTAAACTGCTCAGCTCCCGGAAATTCCAAGGTGAGTGGGGGTGGGGTGGGGTATTCTCCCTGGAATAGGACATTTCCTGTCTCTGGTGAGGTTGGAGGCTGCTTTTATTTTAAATAAATCAGATTTTTTTTTTTCCTTGAAGCTAAAGGACTCCCGTCTGAATTCGTGGAAAAATTATTTTGAAACTCCTTACCTTACGTTCCCCACACTCCCACTCCCTCATCCAAATGAAGTATTTTGCTAAAAACATACAGACAGTTTTTTGGGTGGGCAGACCTATTGCTAGTAAGTTCTGGAGGTATGATTTACAACTATATATTCTTGGAATAATTCCCTAAATTTTGCTAGTTTGAAGTAAATTGATTAATGCAACTTTTTATGGTACTCAAAGACAAAATTCTGAGATTAGTAGTGACCTTTCCTGTTCCTGGGGTGGTCATCTGATCAGAAAGAAAATGTTTTTAGAATGCTGAAAAAAAGCTTTAAGGTTTACAGCAAAATAAAATGGAGTTCAGCTAAGAAAACAATCCCTGCTACTCTATAATCCAGACTCTAGGCACCATTTAACATGGTTAAGGAAGAATTCTTAAAAATGATTGTGCTGACAACAAGGAGGGAATTTAAAACACTAGAGTCTCTGCTGCATACCCCCTGGTTGTGCATGTTTCTGAGCTTAACTCAATTTCCATTTGTGTTGCCTTGCTTCAGCTTTCCTTGGGCCTATGAATGGTTCTTCTGTGTTTGGAGGCTTCATGTTGCTGTGAGTCTGGGACCAGACCTCTTGTTTTCCTCCTCCTCTTCCTTTGGCCCAAAGTCAGCTCCAGTTAAGAGGAGAGGTACCTCCTTAATATTTGGATTAGTTGAGCCTTAAGAATTACCGAACAGCCCAATGACTAGTTTTGATTTTTAGGACTAAAAAATATTTTTCTCCTCCATGCCTCCCTCCGATCCCCAAATGAAAGATGAGGCTTAATATATTTGAGGTGTCAGCCTTGCTTTTGTGAGCTGATGGGTGCTCTGAAGGGACAAGCTCAGTTTGTTGAAGGGAAATGTACCGAGTCACTGAAAATGTGGTGAAACATGCCCGAGCAGGCCTTTTTTGTCCTGTTAAGAGACTGTTCAGGATGCTCAGAGCAGAAGAAAGTTAGATTTTGCTGGCTTTTCTTTTTTTTCTCATTTTTATAGAAAATCTTATTTAAATGGAAGGTTTTCCATGTTTCTGTTCCAGTTTATGACTTGTAGACAGTCGTAGAGGTACCAGGAGTAAAATACCACCCTACTTGTTTTATAGACTCTGAAATTAGAGTTAGATAATTGTGCCCATCTAATAATTTTGATCTTGTGAGCTGAAGAGGAAGTTGTAATTAAGAAAGTGGGGACCTGCCCATTTTTGGTTACCTTCTTAGGACTCATCTGTAGAATGTTTCAAGACCCAAGAGAAAGGTACATGGCAGCTTTGTGTTATACCTGCTGCATCCCATTGAGAGACTGAACATTTTAACTGCTTGCATGGATTCTGACCATTTTTGTCCTTCCCATTTGCAGGAACCCGGTGGCCTTAGTCCTTCAGGTGAATCAGCGTGAGACATGGGAAAGAAAACCAAACGGACAGCTGACAGTTCTTCAGAAGATGAGGAGGAGTACGTTGTGGAGAAGGTGCTAGACAGGCGTGTGGTTAAGGGACAAGTGGAATATCTACTGAAGTGGAAAGGCTTTTCTGAGTAAGTACTTTCTCTCATGCTTTGGGACTCAGGGAAGTAGACAGCTTTGGTTCATTTCCCTGTGAACCATCACCATCTTTGTCATATTCTTTCCTCGCCTGCACTCCTTTCTAAGAGTCGCAAGACACAGCAGTGAACTAAGCAAAGTCTCCCCTTCTTGGAGCTGATGTTCTAATGAGACTGCTTTTGAGAGGCAGTGTAATGAACTGGTTAGAAGCATAGATTAGGGGCCAGATTGCCTGCGTCCAGATTCTTGCTCCCACCACTTACAGTATGAGCTGGGTGACCTTGCTGAAGTTCCTTAATCTTTCTTCCTCAATAAAATAGGGATAAGAAATAGTATATATCGTAGAGATGTTGGGGAGATGTATAGAGTCAGACACATAAGGTCAGTGTACGTGTAAACTGTTGTTGTTATTTTGGATGTAACGAAACTAAAATACATACATTTAAGTAGAAGTTGTAGTTGATCCCATAGCGCTCCATAACGACCCTTGGCCCTCAAAAGTGTCCTAGGATGAAACACTCATCTTTGTTATTTTTTTGTAACACTCATCCTAATAAGATAATAAGAGACTTAAATCTGAGACCCAATATTTATTTTTAAAAATGTAAAATATATATATATAACTGACGCAAAAGAAATTGAGTGAACACTCAAATACATACCACCTCATTTCTACAATAACATTTTAATATAATCTTTATTCCTCAATCTGTCTTTTTTACTATTAAAGACCTTAAAACCCCTCTTTTACGTCAGTGAGCTTTAAGAATGATACTGAAGTGTTGAGTATTCAGAGTTAGGCAGTAACTGGCTTTAAGTGCTGAAGTAAATATACACATACTGAAGCATAGAAGAGGTAGCTTGAAAAGTGAATTGCATGAAGCTGTGTAATCATTAGGCATTTTGCCTTAATTTCTCATTAATTCTCTTCCCAGGATGCCTGATAACAAAGAATGGATTTCTGTGAACACCAGTGAGCTGATAGGAACTGGTTTAGGCTCCTAGGAGTATTCAATAGGAATGGAATGCAAGCCAGATGTAATTTTAAATTTTATGGTGACTATATTAAGGAAAAGTGGAATTAATTTTAATAATATATTTTATTAGACACTCCCACCAAAATGCTATTTCAAAATTAATACAAAAATTATTAATGAAATTTTATATTTTCATGCTAAGAATTTAAAATCTGTTGTATATTTTTCATTTTGTAGCACATCTCAGTTCATGCTAGCCACATTTCAAATGTTCATTTACCATATGTGGCTAGTAGTTACCGTATTAAACATCGCAACTTAAAAGTGTGAGACTTTAATAAAAGATTGAATGCTTTGTCAGTCCCTTTGGACAAAGGTATGATCAGGAGCCTTTGGAGTATAGTTAAGGTTATTGTGGGAATCAAGTTTCTCATCTGGAGCATTGTTGGTGTTTTAGTTGGGACAGTTCATGCACTGCAGGATGCTTAGCATTTGTAGCACAGAGAGAACTAAATGTGGGTAGCACAGCAGTCAGAATGTGCCCTCCATGTTTCTAAAGAAGCATGGTATCGCAGCATCCTCTAGAGTTGAGCACTACGGATTTGAGAGGCCTAGAGCATCATGAGATAGGAATTAAAATACACCTTCAGGAAGGGGGCTTCCCTGGTGGTCCAGGGGTTGAGAATCTGCCTTGCAGTGGAGGGGGCACTGGTGTGATCCCTGGTCCAGAAAGATCCCACGTGCTTCGGAGCAACTAAGCCCTGGGTACCCCAGCTACTGAGCCAGCGGTTTAGAGCCTGTGCTCTGCAGCAGGAGAAGCCAACGCAATGAGAGACCTGCAGACCGCAACGAAGAGTAGCCCCTGCTTGCTGCTGCTAGAGAGAGCCTGAGTGTAACAGAGAAGATCCACCACAGCCAAAAATAAAATAAATCTTTAAAAAACAAAAGTACACCTGAAGACTTTAAGAATGTTTATTTGACCCATTGAATCATCACTGGAAATTGTTGGGTATTTTTGAAGAATTTGAAGACTGTGTAGTTGAGCTATTGATACCTTACATAGATAAAAGAGGTAAAGAAAAGATTTAGGGTAGATGGATTAACATTTGTCCTGAGTTTTTCAAAAGTATCCAGAGTTTCATTAAAGACTGAGACAGATTGTGCCCCTTCAACACTGTCCACAACTGAGTACCTACTGTTTGCTAGGCAGTGGTTATATCCTACCTCATGTGTTCTCTGTAATTCTCATAACAGCCTTTAGAGGTATTTACAGATGAGGAAATTGTTTACTAGAGATAACATACCTGATACATGCTAAAACAAGGATCCAGCATCACATTTCTTTGGTGCTAAAATGCAGATTCTTAAAAATAAATAAAACTAAATGCAGATTCTTTGTAAGTTATACCATGTTATCTTTTGGGTGAAAACTGATTGATGTAGAAACAATACTAACCTGGTGGGGAAAGGGATAATCCCCTTAGAAGATTGGCTTTCCTTGGTGGCAACAGAGATTCTTCTCCTACCTCTGCATCTTAGCTTGCTTACTGTACTACAGTGTTGGCATGCCTCTTGGTTTTTGTGCCTTAATTTCTCCTGGGATAGTAAACTATATATAATCTGTGAATTTGGGAGAAAGTTATTGTATGAGGATTTTTTTTTTTTTGGCTGAAAGAAGAGCTGTGAGGGAGAGGCTTTCCAGTTTTAGCTCAAATGATTTAGAAATAAACTTTGTTTCATTCTTAAGCTCTTTTTGCAGAAAGCTGAAGTCTAGAGTAAATAGCTCAGATTTTTCCATCATTATTAAGTTATAGCATGTGTTCAAACCATTCTTATTTAAAGATACTACATCGTTTTTGTTTTTTAATGAAGTATCTAAAATAAATAGTGCATAAATGTAAAAAATATTTCCTAAGTCAGTGAAGGGATTATAGAAACTGTGTCTGTGATATGTGTACAGATATATCTTAATGTAGCTAGTTCTTAATGAAAGAACCTCTGCCACTGGCTAGGAGTGAAGAGGATGCCTGGTCTGGTTTTTCCCAAAGAAGATAAATTTCTTGCTTTTATTACATAACCTGCTCTTGGTATTAGTGATTTGCACTTCTAAAATCCATGCTAGAAATACAGAGAACAAGTTTGTGAATGCAAACTTTATTTTCCTCATAGAAGGACTCCCCTTGATCCGAGTTTAATTAGACACAGTTATTTAACTTGAATTATTTTTGCTTATTAATATAGAAATGCATTTTGATTACCTAGTGACAGTAGACCTGAATCCAGAGCAATGAATGAATGGGCTCCAAATCCCAGTTTTGAGTCTTTTCCTTTTTATGGTTCGCTTATATTCTAATGATTTAACCCCTTACTGCCTTTTTTTCTAATTAACTACTGAAGTCTTCCATCAATTTGCTGGCATTTCTTGGAAATATAAGTAACATAATTAAGACAGTGTAAACTGGAATGCATTTAGAATTAGATTGTCCTCTCTCCAGGATTTGCAAAGATGATGTATGAAATCACATTTGCCACTTACAAAGCAGAACTTATATTTGAGTGTTTAACAGGTTTATTGAGCCATAGTTTACATACCATAAAATTCATTTACTGAAAGTACACAATTCAGTGATTTGTGGTAAATTTTTAGAGCTGTGCCGCCTTCAGCATAGTCCAGTTTCAGAACATTTCCGTAACCTCCCCAAATTCCCTTGGACATTTTTGTATTTAATTGCAAGCCCCAGCCACAAGGAACGACTGATCAGCACCTGTTTATTTTAGCTTAGCACAGTCTAGAAGTGCTTCCGTGTTGTAGCATATATTAGTATTACGTCCCTTTTTTGTTGCTGAATAGTATTTCATTGTATGGATATACCATGTTATGTTTATCTGTTCGCCTATTGGCAGGCATTTGAATTGTTTTCTGTCTTTGACTCCTAAAATGCTGCTATAGTTGTGTGCAAGTTTTTTTGTGTGTGTGTGTCTCAATATATTGGATAGATTCTAGAATCAAATTGATTATCTCCTTTAAGCATAGGAATTCTATTCCCTTTTTGCCTATTTGTCTTCTGTAAAGTAAGGTATTGGATTTCCTCCTACCCCAAAACTTCTTCATTTCTTTCCTTTTTTCTCCATTCTTGCCCAGGGAGCACAATACTTGGGAACCTGAGAAAAACTTGGATTGCCCTGAGCTAATTTCTGAGTTTATGAAAAAGTATAAGAAGATGAAGGAGGGTGAAAATAACAAACCCAGGGAGAAATCAGAAAGTAACAAGAGGAAATCCAATTTCTCAAACAGTGCTGATGATATTAAGTCCAAAAAAAAGAGAGAGGTAAGCTTCATTTCTCCTCTCCTTCCCCCCCACCCCCCACTCTTCTGCTTCCTGTGCTTCCTCCTCGCTTCACCCAAAAAAGAGGGGCACTGTTTTGGTTGTTTTTATTCTAGGGATGGCCTATACGGTAAATTGTTGAACACAGGAGCTCCCCGGGGAGTTTTGTTGATCCACTACAGCGCCCCCTCCTGGCTGAGTAAGAAATGTACTATGTGTCCACTGAATTGTGTCAAGGTGGCAAAATTAAATCCCTGTAAAACATTCAGCCACTCAGTGCCTTTTTTGTGAATAGGTGGCTGAGTTGTCTTATGGAGAGTCTTCAGTGAATTTTTTAGGGATAGAAAGAAGCTTTAAAATATCTACTACTTCACTTTTTTCTTTTATTCCAAAGAGAGCACTTAACTTTAACCCTTTATATTCTTTCTTTTTTAACCAGGTGAAAACACATAACATACAACTAACCATTTTATTTTTTTTTTTAATTATTTATTTATGGCCACACCAACACATGTAGGATCTTAATTCCCTGACCAGACTCAAACCCATGCCCCTGCATGGGAAGTGCGTAGTCTTCACCACTGGACTGTCAGGGAAGTCCCCAGTTAACCATCTTAAAGTGAACAGCTCAGTGGCATGTGTAGTCTCTCTTGATCCTATTGTATTTTTGCATTCTTCAAATAAATTACTTTTCATCTTCCTTATGAATATTTTTATTGTTCAGTTTTTGAAAATGTGTTTATGAAACTTTGGTTTGATTCAGTTATTTTAATCCTTCTGATATATAGCTGTTAAGTAACTAGCCATAAGCACTGTTCCTGTCTTTTTTTTTTCTTGTCTATATCTTTTCCATGTGTGCACATGTGTCTCCATCACCCCCCACAGCTTCCATTCCTTTCATTAATTTCAAGGTTGTGAAGTCTTTTGTGGTGAAGGATATATCATACCCTTAAAGTTTAATAAAATAAAAGTGTAAGTCTGCTTCTGAATCTTCTAGCATCCCTGCCATAAGCATCCATATTTATCTTCATTCTCCTTGGATACCCGTCTTGCTAGAGCATTAGTTCTCAGCCCTGGCTGCATATTAGACTCATGGCAAGGGGGGCAGGCGGGTGTTTCAAAAGCCTCCAGTATTGCTGTGGAAAAAGAAGCCTCCGGTGCCCAAGATGCACTCCAGACCAATAAAATTCAAATTTCTGTGGGTTGGACCTATGCGTTAGTATTTTCTAGAGACTTACACAGGTGATTCCTGGTCTCCAGAGGAGAGAAAATGGGAGAACAACTTTCCAAAAAGAATTGAAATAAGAATGAAAGATTGGAGGCTGTCAGTGAAAGTGGACGCTAGTATTTTGTTTGTTTCCCTGATTAATTTTATTTTTTGCAATCTTATTTTTTAAAACTCCCCTGTTCTGGTGAGGTGTGTATATCATTATGATATAGCATACTAGTAGATAATTTGAAAATGCCTTCCCTTCTCTAAGGAGCTAAGACTTGGGTCTGTCTTTCTGTTTTACTTTTTTATTAGTCCTTTGTATTCTGGTTCTTGTCATTTGATGCATTTTCCAGCTAAGTAAAGAGACCAAGAAACAACACAGCATGACTTCTGTAGCCGTTTTTGACATTCAGTGTGTATTTCCTCAACCTAACGTTTATGTCCTTTTAAAAAGGAGCAGTCTGGGGGTGGGGGGGGGGGAGGAGCAATCTGACTTTGAGACACTGGCCAGTGCAGAGTTTGGTTCCTAGGCCAGGATGCTGGCCTTTTGATGCTGCTGACCTTGAAAACCACCCCCACACACACATGTCCCTTACATTGTAATGTTCATCTGGGGCCCCTGGCAGCATTCTCAGCAGTGCTGATGGCTGTCATGTAGGCAGCTGGTAAGATAGGTGATTGTATATTTTAAAGGTGCAGGGGGGGATTTCGTTTCTTTCTTTAGACCACTGCAGAGGAAATTTGTTAGTCGGCATTATGCCTGATTTAAGATTACTGCCTGTGTGATGATTTTAGCATTTTCCTCGCCTCGGCTCCTTTTCAGCTGCTTGAACATTTTTCTTCTCTTCCCTCCCTATGTGGCAAACTGTTTTCAGCCGCCAGCTATGATTTACGACTTGGTTGCTGTGCCAGCATTCCAGCTGTGAGCAGCTGTGTGCACATCTGGGACCCTCCTCCCTTTAAGCGCCCCCAAAAGAGGCTATGCTTTTGAGCCTGTATGTCCCCTGATTCATGCATGGGGTTTCCTGCTCCGTGCGGGTCCTGGTATCTTTGGGACCACCTGGATGCTGAAGGCTTTGTATCTCTCAGAAGAAAGCAAGGTGAAAGGCAGATCAGAGATTTTAGCATGAAAATCAGACATTGGCGATTTAGTTCATTTGGACAGTCTAAGTCTTTTTTGTGTTACCATTAGATAAGCTGGCATTATCTTCCATAGTAAGGTTGTTTAAATTACCTGGTTTGTATAAAATTTCACCATTTTGCTCTCACCAGTGCCATCGAAACGGAATCAAATCCTATGCTCCTTATCTAGATTGCATGATTGCAATTTGACCAAGTTTGAATAATCCCCTACAGAATTTTTTTTTTTTTAATCCCTCTCCAGTTTACTCTATAAAGCTAATGACCTATCTCCATCAGGAGGGGACAGGCACAGATCAGGACCTCTTCCCCAGTTCATGGGGATTATAGTATGTGATCTCTGAAAGAAATTTGCTATCTTATGGTAGTTCTTTGAATCCCTTCTTAATCTTAATCATTGTTCATTTGTAAGTACAGATGGCTATGTGTAAAGAAGTATTAAAAATACTGGTCAAAAAAAAAATAAAAATAAAAATAAAAATAAAATAAAAATACTGGTCAGTATTAGGTGAACTGAAAGTCCAGAGAATAAACTCCAGATTGAGAGGTGGTATAGTTGAAGTTTATAAAATGAAAAAGGATTTAGTTCACCTGGACTTGTTTAGCATCTGAGAAGCAAGTTTAAGGATATTAGATTAGGGGATGAGAGGAGTTCCTAGATGATGACTCCAGAATATTTAAGGGATATTAGCAGTTTTAGGGGCTACTCCCAGGCCTTTGATGAAATACTAAAAGGACAGCTGCATCTTCCTGCAAAGTAGCTCTTAGCATCTCTGTTACTGGCTGACCCAGTATTGTATTTCTGCAGTTCTAAGAACTTTATGAATTGAGTGACAAATATGATATCCAGTAATATTAACTTAGGTTGTGTTTTGTTGAGCTGAGAAACAGGAAGGTTTTCTACTCTTACCTCCAAGCCATAACCTTTCTTCATCTTCTGTTTATAGCAGAGCAATGATATCGCTCGGGGCTTTGAGAGAGGACTGGAACCAGAAAAGATCATTGGGGCAACAGATTCCTGTGGTGACTTAATGTTCCTAATGAAATGGTGAGAGAGATTGGGCCTCCCTCTGCAATTGTGTTTCTTTGCAGTGACTTGAATTCATATGGAAGATAGGGAGGGAAGACTGAGTACTCCCCAGCTAAGAATTTTGATTGTCAGGGATCTAAATTTTTAACTGATACCAGCTGTCAGTATTAAATGGGAATTACGGTTCAGAGTGGATTTAAGATTGTAAAACTTTGGTATTAAGCCAAATTACATTAGCCCACATACCAGAAAATGGTAGAATTGAGGTAGGAAACATATAAACATGACCTAACCATTTATTTACACAGTTCTGAATCGTTTACCGTTACACCATGAGCCTGTGGCCATGGGCTAGAAATTGAGTGAGGCTTTCTGCCACCACTGAAGACCAAGACCGCTGAATAATGTATAAAAGAGAAAAGTAATCTTAACAAAAAGCATTAAGGATAATACTAGCCAAAGCACAAGTTATTTCATCCGGTAGAGGGAATAGCTTTAGAGGAAAGTGTAGTTGCTTCCCCTCAGCTTGGTTTCTTAAAGTCAGAGTGATTTATGGTGCAGCCCCCCTGCCTTTCTGTTTCCAAGTGTTCTGACTTGTGATTTAAGTTGGATCTCTAAATAGAGGGTTCCTGCTACAGTGCCACTAAGGAAGCTAATTACCTTGAAAGTTGGATAGTCAGGAGGTTTAACATTTTATTTGATCGAAATTTTGCTGGTAAATTACCCAGAAGCCTATATTTGAAGAATCACTATAATCTGTCCAAAGTCAGGAGCTGTATTGCCTGCTCTTCCCACTTAGCCATATGTGGAACTTAACGATTTACATTCACATATTAACTAGCTTTTTCCACCACAGTCCAAATTTGGGTAGCTGCTCTAAGCTGTGTGTTTCCCCCCTCCTCTTCCTATCCATAATGCTTACCTCCATGAGTTCAGCATCTCCATTTTCTAGAAAAGGAGTTAGGTGGAGGGGAAAAAAAAGAAGTTAGTTGTCTTTTCCCACATCTCAGTGGAATGTTAATTTAAAAAAAATTTTTTTTCTTGATTTGGAATCTTGATTAAGGAACTTGCTAGATTTTTGTTGTTTTTGTTACACTGGATAGTAAAAAGTGTAACTTGAGTAATTGAAATTTGCAGCTAATTCCTGCATTTCATTTTAGTGACTAGGTTTTACATTCTTTGCTGACTTAGGTTTCTATTTTCTTATTGTTCCAACCTACAGTTCTGACCAAAGGGATGAGTGTTTAAAAGGCCAGAAGATGAGGAGGGTTAGGACCCTTTCATGATCCAGATGATCCAGAAATTGGATTGAGCAATTTATGCGTAATCAATAGGGCTGAATGTAGCTTTGATTGTGTGTTCACTCACATGCTCATACACACAAATAAAACTTCTGAAAGCAGAATTTATAGAGTAGTTTAATTTTCAGCCTTTTAATTAAACCCGATATGTGTTCCATCTATTCTAGCTGAAGACTTCTATTTTCTTCCTGATGTAGTCATTAAATGATGTTTACTAACAATTTGATTCATTGGAGCCGTTAGGATCCTTTTCCTTTTGATGGAGAGGAAATCAAGTCAGCTAATTCATAATTCAGTAACACAAACCAGTGTTTGGACAGACTCTCATTCTTCCTCCCTTCTAAGTCTCATATTCTTTCTCTCCAGGAAAGACACAGATGAAGCAGACCTGGTTCTTGCAAAAGAAGCTAATGTTAAATGTCCACAAATTGTGATAGCATTTTATGAAGAGAGACTGACGTGGCATGCATATCCTGAGGATGCGGAAAACAAAGAGAAAGAAACAGCAAAGAGCTAAAGGAGGGGGTGGTCTCTGTCATTTCTCTTTGTACATAATACATTCAGCTCCCTGCCTCCTCTCCTTTCTACCCACCCCCTTCTATCCTAAACACATCCATAAAAAATGTGCTTATCACTGTGCTCCACAGGAGAAATGTTGGTATTGGTTCTCTTGTAACATAACTGATGGTCTGATTCATGATAAGTGTCTCTCTGTGAAGACCAGGCATTTACATACTGTGTGTAATTCCCACCATTTTTTCCTTTGCCCTGCTCTCTCCCTTCTGCTCCCCTGTGACCTCAAGATGAATTTTAACTTTTTAGTCACCTTAGAGTCTTGATCTTTTCGGGGTTGGTTGCTTTTTAGGTGGGGGATTTTGGTATAATGATGTTGAATTTTGGTTTCTTGCTTTGGCTCTTAGAACATGTTGATGACCAGCTAGCCTTTGTTTTGAGATGTTGGGATGGAAGAGATGTTGCCCGTCTTTTAAAAAAGCCAATAGCAACTGCCTACCTGTTGGGGCTTTCCCAACCTCATTCAGCTCTACCCAGGAGAATACAGGGTTCCTGATGTGGTCTTCTGGGCCACCCTCTGTTGTTCATCCTCACCATCCTCCCAGAAGAGCGGCATCCTTAGGAGGGCTTGAAATTTTACGTTCAGATTTGTCAAGGCACTCCTCCTAGCCCCAGGACTTTTGGCCTTATTTCTTAGCAGTCCCTGATTCGGCTTCTGCAAGTTGGTGAAGTCTGTTATAAAATGACAAGATTATTAACTGTGGAAATTTGTAGCTATTAGTACATGAGGATGATGGGGTAGGATACAATTGTCTTTATTATCACATTTGGTATGTATGTATTATTTCCTTCCATCTCTCTCATTTGGATTATATATTTATGTAGGTGTGAGTGACTGCCTGGTGCTTGTGCCAAGGTGCTAGGCACCCTCCAACCCTGCCAACTTTTGTGGCCTCCCAAAGCAGTCGTGTTACCAAAGAGGCTTCAGACTTCTCAGTGGACCCCACTTTACCCTCCATGCCATTATTTTCAGTGGGGAATTCTTGGAGGGGAGCCACTGGCCACAGTATCAATTTTAAATATTCATAGCATTTATAATCATAAATTCCTTGCTTTGTTGACTTACGGATTTGCCACCAAGAGTCCCCAAAGTGTTAATGCTCTTGCCTTTTTCCACCGTCAAACTCTTCAGTTGTTGGATCTTATTTTTCCTTTTTAATTAATTTCTATGGAAGACTATCAACCTTCAAGAATGACATGCCCCCGGCGTCAGCATGTTGATACAGCCTCTCCCCAACTCAGCAAAATATTTCCTTTTTGGCTTCTTCCTGCTTTGCCAGTATGTTGAGAGGTTATTTTTCTGATTATAGCCTTCAGCCTTTGTTCCCCAAGAAACACCCTACTTCTCTTTTCCCTTTTTTTCTTGTAGTTAAAGGGGGCTAGAGAATCAAGACTAAAAGTAAGGAAATAGCAGGGTTTTGAGCATCCTTGTCCCAGCCTGAAGCTGAGGAAATAAGAATAAATGCTTGAAATAGCCTTAACTCTAGAGTTCACCAGCCATTGAGGTTGTTTTTGTGGTTGCTTTTTATTTTTAAAACATAGCTGTCTGGCCAGGAGCATTCAACCATCTCTAGATTTTTCAGAGTAATGAGGGGAATGGAGAGATTGCTCCAGTTCACAGATGAGCCAAATAATATGCAAATCATATACCCATTCATAGCATTTGTTAACATTGCTTCCCTGCTCAGCTGCTGATTGAATTCTGTGTGCTTGTATAAATTATGTCAAAGATTATACTGCACAGTTGAGAAGACAGCTGTTGCAGTGACATGACAGACTGGAACAATGAAGCTTTTGGTTTTAGCCATCCAGGAAAATCCTTCTGAATATGTGATTGGGTGAGAACTCATCAACCATACCTCAGATGGGTCGGAGTTTAATCTCCATCTTCCTTAACTAAAGGAATTAAAGGCCTTGATCAAGTGCTGGATAATTGACAGTTGTTAGTAGTTAATCTGATGGGCATGTGAAAGAAAGGATGGTCAGAAAAGAGGTCTTTCCTGCGAGTAACTAAGGATATCAATTAGGATGTGCTAGAACAGAACAAGAGTAGGCCAGAGCTGCTGAGGAGACCATCTGGGTCTCTCCATTTGCAGGTGGAAAAAATGACAGCTCATCCATGTAGCTAGTGTGTGTCTCCCAGGAGGAGTGGGCATGTAAACAGAGTACAGTGGCCGTGTTTTTAGAGCGCAGATCTAGGCCATGGATGAAAACCAGCCGGATTACTTGGTACTGAGATTGGTCTTGAGGAACCTGGGACACATGGTTGCCAGGGTTATGGGTAATGTTTAAGACATTCATCAAAATCTGATTTCTTTCAGCAAAAAAACCCCAGTATTGTCTACTATTCATCACTGCTTTAATACTTTAGTTTTCACTCCATTCATCTTTTTCTGTCCACGGTTATTGAAATCAAGGTCTTATACTGTGTGCTGCCCAGCTTGTTCTCTCCCTGCCTAAACAGAGCCAGTTCTGTAGGAATAGAGGGAGCCAGCCGCCAGCCTGTGCCTCCCGCATTTGATGGTGTCAAGTAGCTGTCCAGGCCCTTGGAGAATTGCAGCCTCGAACAGGAACCTGCTTTCATGGGGCTTTCTCCTCTCAGAAAAGTTAGTAGCCCTGGGCTAAGCACTCTTAAATACCTAGGTCTCAAGTGCTCAAAGTGTGTTTTTCATGTGTTAGTCCTCTTTCAAAACATCTTCCTAATGCTGAGTTTCTTCTTGCAATCAGCATTCAAGGATTTCTCCTTCCACAGAATGTAGCAGAGCTGTGAGCAGCAGAGTCTACCAAGTCAGCATAGCTGCTTCTCTGAGCCCTGGGCTGGACAGAAGCCCTCACGTTAAGATCAGCTGTTAGAGAATGTCAGCCCTGATGGAAGCACCCGTTCTTAACCTGGAGAGGGCCATATCGTTTTTCCTTCTGCAGTCCAGTTTTCCTCTGCTCAGGAGAACATTTGGACCTGTGGTGGTCTAACACTCGAAAGTCTAGATGGTTCTTGGCAGTCCCTCAGCCATATATCTGTACTACTTTTTGTTGTTGAAGAAAAGCTGGTCTTGTTCTTGGGTGGTTTTCAGTTATTCCTAACTCTTTGTTCCTGTGCTATAGCCTCCCTACAGTTCAATTTCCTTATCTTTAGGCCAAATCCTGGGGCCTGGGGGAAAGTGCTTGTGATTTTCATCTTGTGATTTGGTTGGATCTGTGTTTAGCCCAGCTTACCTAAAGGTGCAGAGGGGTCAGAGGGATCCAGCAAGTGATTGTCTTTGCCCTTAGGGTTTGGATTCTGGGGCCTAAAATAAATTCACGGTGACACAAGAACCTCAGGAAGGGTTATGTCATTAGACTGGAGATGTGGAAATGGTTTCTCACAAACGAGGTCAAAGGAAAAGCTCGTTTGGCACCCATAAGTCCATCCTTTTGGTTTAGTTTTTTAGAGTGAAGGTTAAGTGCTGAGATGTGTACTATTGTAATCAGACCACCAAGCAAGCATACCTGTCAGGGCAGAGAGAGGAAAGGTCTGAACCCAGTGTATTTATTTTTTTCCATTTTGGCTCTACCACTAATCATAAAAGTTAGGTTTTTCAAAAATTGAGGTGTTACCTGGCTTGCCCCTAAGAGCATATGCTCAGAATTGGGGCCCCCGCCCGCCCAGTTAGTCACAGTGCATTTGTATTGAGCTGTCCAGTTCCTGTCACATTCGTGTACATCAGCATTTACTTCATTCATTGGACATTTTTTGGCCCTGGGGATACAAAGTTCAAAAAGATGCAGTCCTTGACCTCAGAGAAGCTTCATACTGGTGCATAGTGTAATAAATGTTACAGATGGGCACATATTTTATATTTGGGGGCAGAGACCACTGGTTGGTGTAGTTTGTGGTTCTAGAGTAGTAGGGTGATGGTTAGGTTCGTGTGGAGAAAAGATCAGTGACCTTGGATGAACCAAGGTAACTGGCCATAGATGAACTGCAAGGGCTTTTTAGCCCAGAAAGTAATGAGAACAGGTTTAGTTAGAAATGCTGCTCCTGAGAGAGAATAACAGGTTACGTGGGGGTTGAGAACCCCTGGCTTTGGTCCCAAGGTTCTTTGCTGAAGTATTTAATAGTGTAGTTAATCCTTGCTTGTGGAAAGCATCAGCTGTGATGCACAGCCAGTTTTGTGTTGTTACTTCATCGTAGATTCTGTAAAATGTATTCCTTGCAGATCGAGAGTTGCTCACACCCTTTTCACTTTCTCACGCTTTTTGAAGGAATTAACATGAGGCTGACTTGGAGCCTAAAACAGGGACATACTTTCCAATGTGCTGAAAAGAAGGCTTGGGCCCATCTGGTGACACTCTGTTCCGGACAGTGTAGTTTTATTTCACGCCGCAAAATGGTGATTTCTAAGCAGATATTGTGTCAATTATGCGGAAACCTCCCAGAAACACATGTGACCTGGAGTTTTGGACTTAATCCTTCTGGGGAGTTCCAGGGTGAGGCCGATCCATGCTAAGAGAGCCGTGCTAAGAAACAGTCTGACCTTAAGAAATGTCCTAGTTCTGACCATGTGACCACAGGGAAAATGATACTTTTCTCTGCCTGCATAATTGAGAGTTGGATAATTGAAAGTTGACTTAAAGGTGAAGGTTCTTTGGATAGCTTCATAAAAATTCTAGTTTCTTTTTGCTTGTGCTGAGTTTCTTGAATTTTAAACTACCTCATCTTGTCTCTTTAGAGTTTCTTCAGCTTGTCGTTTGCCGCTTTGACATCGTGCTTTACTCTGACTGTTTTCTCAGATGGAGTATTTCCTCTTTGTTGAGAGCATGTTTTCTAGCCTTTCGTTCTGATCCTCATTTCACCCAGCATCTCATGTTGCTCCTCTGTCAGAGAAATGTTTTAAGATAGTTTAAAATCTTGGTTCATTGGAATAAAGTGATCCTCCTGTTTGTCTCTGAGGTCAGTAGGAGAAGGAGTTAAAACAAGGTGGTGGGAGGGGACAGACCCTGCGCTGGAGGCAGCCAACAAGGGAAGAGCCATTAATTAAGACAATTTCAAAGTCAACTGATTGTGATCATTAATGTCACAATAGATCAAAACCTAATTATCACAGCCTAGGTAAGAGCCATCAGTATTAATCAGAAAATCTAATAGGAAACTATTATCAAGAAATTAGGCCAAATTGAACGCAATGAACTTTTTATCTTGTCATTCTCTCCTCTCCTTTTTCTCTTTTTCTTTTTCAATTTGGTGATGTCCCCTGGCATTGGTGAGTGTGACCCTCACAGCTGACCCAGGCCCCAGTGGCCAGCTTGTCATGCTTTTTGAGGAATTCTAATGCAGACTGACCCTGAACTGTCACTGCTGCTTTAATCAGTCTTGAATTTGCGCATCACCTGGACTTACCCAGTGTGATCAGCAATCAGTGAGAAAAGGTTATATTTGGGTCTTACAGTGGTTGGTCCTTCCTGGAACTAGAGTGTCCCTGGTGAACGTGATGCTGTGTGTGTTAACTCACTGTTTGAGCTTCTGATGGGCGTAGGATCCTGTTGCTCTGGCAACTGCAAGTGGGTATGGAGGAAGAGTCTCTGACTAGTTAATAGAGATCCCTTCATACCACTTCATACCCCCTCCCTAGATGGAAAAATGAGTGTCACCATCTCTCTCCTTCGTCTTGAACTGATGTGAAGATACCACAACTCCTGAGGTTGAGCTGAGGCAGAAAGGGTGGACAGCTGCCACCCCTGGGGGTCATGGGGGAAGGGCGAGTGGCAGCAGCGGGTTGGTGCCAGGGTTCCCAGGGGAGCCTGTAGAGAAGGTTGCCACTGCTGTTGCTGGCTTTCCCCGCCAGCATGGAGCTCAGAGCACTCCCCACCGCCACTGAGGAAGTGGTTCTTAGCTTTCTGCTTGAGCGTGGTCTTGCTTCTTTCTGAATTTCAGGGTTTGGGTTACTCAGTATAGAACTTTGAGAAATCGGTGTGACTTGGTCCTTCACGTCTTAATGGTAAACTGAGTATTTCTTTATAAAAGAATTCATGCCCTTAATGTTTAAAATGTAACTTTATTTTCAAAACACCCATTAACGCATGAGTTTCAGAAGTAGTTTGTTTCTTCTCCAAGACTCCTTGGGTTACGCTGGATGAATAATAGGCCATCAGTTAATACTTGTGGGTTGGTTGGGTTCATCTGGTTGCAGAGTGAGTTCTACCTACCGACTTCTGCTCTCAGTGCTCCAGGGTGTGGAACAAGAATTGAGTGGATGCTGACTGTGTGTGCCAAGCTCCTCCACTGACTCATAATGGCTGACCTTGGGCAAGTCACTCCTTTCAATGCCTCAGTTCCCCATCTGTCAAATGGGGGTAATAATACTGACCTACCTCACAGGGGTGTTGTGAGGCATTGTAAATCATAGTTGACAGAATCCTTTAGGGTCCTCGATGGAGGATGCCTTGAGCCGAAGTCTAGGTTTTTGTCCTCACTGAGTTGTCCCAAGGTTGGAACTACTTAGTGACCTCGGCAAGTTCTCTGGCCCCCACCCCTCATCAAAGCTGCTAGTTCAGATGTTGACAGTGTTTTCATGAATGTTGGAGTCTTAATAGTCCAGACTTACTTAGGATGTTACGGGAGAACGGCACTCAGTATTTTCTGTCTTGCATCCACAAAAAGAGGCTGTTTTGAGACTGAGAGCATTGGATTAAGGAGTCAGGGGTGCTACTGCTTGTTTCCCTGCAGGTTGGGAGTTAAGGTTTGGAACTTACAGGAGCTGTCTCAGGAGCAAAGTACACACCATGGGCGTGATTCATGTTTCTCACTCCCTGAACTGATCCCAGGACAGCTGGGTCACTTCACTTCTTCTAGGTATCTGTCCTTGAGCCTCCGCCTCCCCATAGGAACCAACTGGTTGAATAAACATAACTGCTTCCTCCATCCCCCACCAAAAAAAGAGCCACGGTGGAAAATTTTTTTTTCTAGGGACATGATTAACACTCAGAATTGGGCCTTGATACTCCTGAGAGCTTCATCCAGTTCACCCTTTTCAGCATCTGTCCTCTCTTTCTCAGTGTCCACAGTCTGAACCTGACTTTGACCTTTTTTCCCTCTGGTTTGGGAAAACTTTCGGACACTAGTTGCCCAGGTGTGGGCTCAAGAGCCTTACTCTCCATCTCAGTTTAGGGGCTCAGCCGGCTCCTTTTCTTCCCAATAGGGCTCTTTCTCTCTCTCTCCTTGGCCCTAGATGTGTAACCCACAAAAAAGCACAAGGTCCTGGCCCCTTGCTGCAGTCACATTCCAGTTCTTGGTCTTTTGTGGACTCCTGTTCTCAGCACCGGCAGCACCAGGCGGTTCTGGGGAGGCATGGAGGGTGGAGAGAGCATGTCTGCCATCCTGCCAAGTAGTCAGGAGCTGGTTTGCCCGCAGCCCACAGGCCTCCCCACCCCTTCCCACAGGGTGGGCTCAGAGACTCCAGGAGCTGGGTTTCTTTCAGCACTCAGTACCATCGTGAGCAGCAAAACAAATCACACTTTGTAGCCAGATTTCTGAATGGAAAAATGGGAAATTGAATTCTCTACGGACCTTTTTGATTTGTGGGGGAGTTTTGGTTGTGTTTCTTGGTTATATTTCAGCCAAACATGTCTGCTTTTGATTTTTTTTTTTTAGGATAAGTGATATATATATATGTTCTCCTTTTAAATGTAAATGTTTCAAAGTAGGCAATTTACGTGTTTCCATACCTGACATCTGATGCAGACCTCATTCTCTCCCCCCTTCCACCCACCCCCTTTCCCTCTTTTCATACTCTTGTATTGGTTCTAATAAATGGTTGCTTTTCAAGTACGGATCCTGAGTGGTGATTTGAAGATGTGGGTCTTACCCTCCTTCCTTAATTTGGACTCAAGCTTCGGCCAGTAGCAGCACATGGGTTTCTGAAAGAGCTGGGAGAACAAGGGCTTTTTTCTAAGCACTCTTGGTCTCTGACTTTCTCCAAACAGCCACGGGGTGGCGCAAGCCTGAGGGAATAAGAGCAACTGCACCCTATTTCCTGCTCCTTCCCTTAACCCCTTCAAATTCTGCGCCTGCCTGATCCCCAAGTAGAGCTCCTGTCTGCTCCAAATGGCTGGAAGAATAAACATTAACCTTTGGGGACCCCTGGAAACGTCAGCTCATAGTTACTGAATTTGTGGAAAACCACGTAGACAAACATTTAAAAATCCCAATACATGTAAGTTTATAAATAATGACTATGATCTTTTTGATTTGCTTCACAAACACCAAAGGAATTGAACATCTAATGATTGTGGGGCACGGTGGGGGCAGGGGACAATTGGAAGTTGGATTAGAAAAAAAAGTAGATAATTAAGCATTTGCTGGGTAACGTAAGCCTGTCGCAGTTCTGAATTTCATAGGAACGTGGGCAGAACCTCAGGGAGTGAGCAGTGAAGATGAAGGGATGCCAGTGAGCAGAACCTCAGGGAGTGAGCAGTGAAGACGGAGGGATGCCAGAACCCAGACCCGCTGAGAGGCGCCTCCTCTCCTTTTCCTCCATCTCTCATCTGCAACTCCCCCTCCTGTTTTCCCTTCTTGGCTGCTGAGTTATAGGGTCTCCCCAGTCTAATCTCGTAAAGTCTCATGAAGACATCTGTAGGTTGGCTGGTTTAATGGTCCATGACCTCATAAACATGGGACAGGAGAGCCATTTGGTCCACTTCAGAGCCAGACCCTTCTGGACATTATTTATTTCCTACCTCTGAAGCTGGGGACTGCTTGCTTGCTCCCTTCCCTTTCCATCTCTTTCTAGTTCTCTCACCATCACGCACTTTATCTCTGCCTTAGGCCCATCAGAAAGCAAGACTCTGGAGTTTTGACACTCCCACGCCTAAACAGCCGTGTCTCGGTTTTGTTTCCCTCCGGTGTGTCAGGGTATGCTTGCCCAGCACTCAGCTAAGCTCTTCGCCGCTCATCACTCCTCCCGGGAACCCTGGCCCTCAGCATGCCAGCAAACGAGGCCGGCCAGTCGTGCCTGCCCCTTTGTCTCCACTGATGGGCTGCGGAGCTTGCAAAATCAATGCAGCCCCAACAGGCTGGGGAAGATGGAGGGCCGCCACGTGGGAGTCTGTGCTCAGCTGGATGACTGAGTGCATAGCTTGAAATCGCCCTGTTAAGAGGAAGCAGCCCCCCAGGCAGCCTCCTGCTTTTGGAAGGAAGTGGGAGAGGAGCCCCAGAGCCCCCGTGCTGGGAGCTGCTGCTGCACCAGAGTGTGTGCGGAACGCAGCCCATTACAGCCTGTGGATAGGCCAAGAGGCTCTCCAGGCCCGGGCTGTGACCTGTGGTGGTGGGTGGGGGACAGATAAGGCAAAGCCTGGCCAACTGGTGTGTGGCACGCCACATGCACACAGTGTGGAGAGTAAAGGGGGAGGGAGAACCCACACAGACTCGCCTGCATAAAGTTGTGAGCCTGGTGAAGACATGAATGCAAGGGTCTGGTTGTTTCCTCCTCCCAGGGTTCTCCTCCCCCAACCCCCTCTGCAGCTGTAACATCTTGCTTTCCAGGTGCCAGCTCCCTCCTCTCGCAGCTTCTGTCTTTATTTGGGCTTCAGCGTGTGTCGGCGTCGGTATTGTTTTGGTTTCTCCCTTTTGTCTACTCCCATCGTGTGTGTTTTTCTTGTCGGGAGCTGCGTTAGGCATTACTGACAAAATGGAGGCACGGTCCCCAGCCCCCTCTCCTCATTCTGCAGGCACGGATCCCGGGATAAAGGAGTTAGGCCTTGTAATTCTGACTTGTCTTTTCCTCTCCTCGGCTGAGTTGACTGAAAAGGAATATTAAGGTGTTTATTGTTCTTGAGCATGAGAAGGCACAAAACCTTCTGCAGCATTGCGCAGAATATAATTCATAAAGTTAATCATTGAGATTTGTTTAAGGACTTTTACAAAAAAGTGTTCCAGGATGAGCACATAGGCCGCAGCTTGAGGCCATGGGAGGGATTGCTATCTGAAGCCTATTTGTGAGGAGAATGTTTATGGCAAAGGAGTTTACTGAATTTAGGGCTCAGAAATAATTAAAACAGTTAGAAGTTAAAGATTTAAGGAGTGTTGTAAAGTTAGCATATTGTACTATAGCTTATAGAAGTTGGGAATTTTTAGAGACACACTATAGCTAGAAGCCTTTTTAAGAGATAGTGAGCTCAGGATGTTAGGGGCAAACAGGACTTAGGAAGATTCGTAAACTGAGGAATGTAGCATGAGTTACAATGTAATCACAAGTTAACTATAGGACACATTAGAAGAGGTAGCTAATAGATGATAAGGCTGATTCCCAGAGAAATCACTGAAGCAGGAACTCTGTTTGAAGAGCAACAATGATTTATGGAGATAATAAATCTGGGAGAGGGGGAACTGAAAATGTCAAACCTCTGGCCTAATGTTTTTGTAAAAGTATAAAAGAGAATCTTAAACTTGGAATAAATAGGCAGTCCATAGAAAAATGAGAGGCTGTCTCATTCGCTGACACCGTTCACCTCTTCAGGTTGAATCCCTGGATGCTGGAGCTGGACTCCAGCATTCTCTCTTTCTTTTTATTCTCATTCTGGTCTCTGCCCTCCATGTTCTCTCCACCCTCTTCAAAATCCATAAGCAGCCTCAGTTTGGACATTTAATTTCAACCCCATCAAATTATTATCTTTCTTGCAACAACCTGGGACTCTTTATGAGTTCTTTCTACGGCACACCACTGCTGGAAACAGGTGCATCTCTTTCTCCGTATAATGTGGTGCCCCCCACTCCCTCCCACCCCCCAGACTGGGAGAGGCGATGCCGGCTCAGAGGCCTCATGCTTCCTCTCAGCAAAGCCTTGTGCGATCATTTGGTTATGAGCCAAGGAGAGAGAAAGAGCTGCTGAGAATTGAGCTTGCTGATAAATATGGAGGCTGCTGAGATGAAAAGGTTTGGGGTTATTATTGCACCCTTTCCTCTTTCCCCATCCACCCCTTCCTCCTGCTGCTGCTCTGTTCTGGGGAGGGAAGCTGGTGAGGAGTGGAGGCGCTGGCCACAGCTGCTGCAGCTTATGAAATTCTGCTCCTACATCTGCAGCAAGGGCGGGAGCGGGGCAGGTGAGCTCTGCTGGGAGAGGGAGGGGGTAGGGATGCTGAACCCCCTGCCTGGGCTGTGCAGGAATGTGATGGACCACTCCTGCTACTTCCAAGACCATGCTGCGCCTCTCCATGCAGCCTGTTTCCGCCTTACTTCTCAGCCCCGACTGTAACCTGCTGCTGCTTTCCATTTCAACTCTCCTGGCAAGAACCGGGAGAGTCAGCTCCCAGAGACCGACCGGAGCTGACCGGGCTCTGGCCTCTGCCATAGCCCCCCTGCCTCTAATCCCTTTCTCACTTCTCCACTCCAGTCTGCACCTGGAGCTGGGAGGTCGAGGGCATGGAATTGCCGCTTTGATCCTGGGCGAGAGCAGGGGCTGTCTGTTCCTCAAAGGTGTTGTTGGGGAGAATGCAGCACCTCCGCTCCCAGACTAGGACACCAGATCTCTCCACGTGTTCTCCACCCTTCCTGCCTCTCCTCCACCACCTGCCCCTCTGACTTTTTCACCCTGTCAGTTTCTGTTTTTCCCTTTTAAAATCATTTAAAAATATTTTTTCCCTTTTTTTCTCTCCCTGTTCTTTTATTTTCATGTTACTAAGAGTAGACAGTTAGTAAGAGGGCTTGAGGGAAGAGATTGAGAGGAAATGAAAAGTACATTTTTCCCCCCATTTCTCCTTTAGAGGAATGGGAAAGAGTGTCACCCGTTTTCCTTTTTCTGGGATTGGAGCATCTCTACCCGCAGCCCTTCTGATTTTCTCAGCAATGATGTCTAAAACAGGGATTTTCTTAACCTTGAAAACCCATTTCTATTTTTATTGGTTTCTTTATGATTTTGTAGGGGAGAGAAAACCTTGCCATCCCTACAAAGTCAGTTCACTGTGTGATATTTTTCCGTGAGAATTTTTAAGATAATCACTTTTGAGAATTTCATAACCCTCCTTGAGATGACTGGAGTCTTGGGTGTTGTAACAAGGCTGGAAAACACTGATCTTTAGTGTCCATCTAAGCCAATTGGATACTTATTTCTGTATGAATTTGTTGCAGCCTTTCATCATGGGAGTAAAAACCTTCTTCATGGGGAACTCCTGTTGCCCCATTCGTCAGCTTACGGGATCAAGGGCAAGTCAAAATAGTTCTCAGACTCCCGCCCTCACCCCATAAGGCCAGCGAGCCTGCCTTGTAGAGGGAGGTGAGGGACAGCGATCTGATCTCTCATCTCCTTTTATTTCACCCCACGCTTGCTTTTTTCACTCATTGCGGATTTGAGGGTTTGGTTTCTGGTTTGGATTAAGGAGCTGGGTTAGGCAGGACTGGGGAAGAATTTGCAAGCTCCTATTGGAGGAGGTGGAGCAGGGGAGGGAGAGAAAAGGGGGTACAAGGATGTCCCTGCGAAAGACTGGGAGACCAGAATTAAACGAGGAAGGATGGGAGAGAGGAGGCTTGGAAAACCATGATGTGCTGGGAGCCTGTGCGCATGCGCGTGCGCTACCGCAGATAGGACCGAGGACGCTCACCGCGGAGCCCTCAAGGCCCTTCAAGACTGCCTCCTTTGCGTCCAGGCATAATATATTCTCCTTCACCCGACGCAGCGGGCTGGAGCTTCACTTCTGAAGAGCTCTGGGCGGTGACTCAACGTAGTGTTTACCCTCATGTGTCCTGAGTTAGAATCATCTTTGCTGTGGAATGGATGACCACCCAGAAAATCTAGAAACTGTGTTAAATTTGGAACGCCCTTCTGCATCCTGAATGACTTCAATTTCCACCCTGGTGTAGGAGGTGGAGTGCCTGGAATCCTGATATTTCTTCCTTCAATCCCCAATTTTGCTTCCAGCATCCCAGGAAGGGTCTGAGAGGAGAGGGTGTTGCGCGCGGTGGAGTGGCTGTACAGGGGTCCCATTGACTGAAGGCAAGGGTCTGCTAATGTGCATTAGAGATTTCTCAAAACAAAATAGTTGTTGCTCTCCCCCCAAAATGGATGAGGCAAACAGCTCCCCTTTTGCCACCAAGGAAATGGCAGGTTTGTGTGTGTATCAGAGTTGAAGGGGTGTGTTAATTTGAGTATAATCAATCCTGAATATTCATTGGAAGGACTGATGTTGAAGCTGAAGCCCCAATACTTTGGTCACCTGATGCGAAGAACTGACTCATTGGAAGAGACCCTGATGCTGGGAAAGATTGAAGGCAGGAGGAGAAGGGGACGACAGAGGATGAGATGGCTGGATGGCATCACGGACTCAATGGACATGAGTCTGAGCAGACTCCGGGAGGTGGTGATGGATAGGGAAGCCTGGTGTGCTGCCGTCCATGGGATCACAAAGAGCCAGACACGACTGAGCGACAGAACAATTCTGAATATATGTTTTTGCTCATTTGAATATGTTAAATTCCATAGAGTCCAAGTCGAATCACTCTAATGGAGGGAATGCAATAGCCTGGGTAATTCAGGGAGAAGATCATCCCCAAAGCCTTTATGAATATGGTTGAGAGGTGCTTCGAACTGTGCTCGGGACAGGCTCTGGAAGATGCCTTATGGGCCAAGGGGAGGAAGTCACTGATGATGGCAAAGGAAAGCTGCTCATAGCTCTGTACCAGGACAGCCATACAGATCAGAAGCAGAAAATTGCAGGCGCTGTGTCTATTCAGGTGGAAAGGCAGAGAGGCCAGAAAGGGCCTCAGGGGCAGCCTGCTAGTGCAAGGCTAGCAAGCATGTGGGAAGGTCAAGGGCGCAAAGAGTGGCAGGATAAACTGTGGTTTGAGAGAAATTAGGAAAGAATAGACACTCACAACTGACCTTGCTCCAGAATTAGCCAAAGCACCAGCCCAGAACAGCCCAGGAAACTGGGAAAAAAAATCATCAGATGAGAATTCAAGTCAGGTCTTGTCATTCATAGGCTGTATGATATTGGTTAAATTAATTTCCCGTGCTAGCTGTCGGTTTCCTGAGGGGAGTCAGCTCAAATGTTGAATAATTATTTCATTTTTCACAAAATATTTTATCTTTTATTAGAATCATAACAAAAAAGTTGATAAAAGGAAAAAGTGGAAAACCCATAATCCTATCATATTAATATATAATACATATTTTTATATTTATGTGCTTGATCAGATTTTTGCCCATGGGAGACAAATTCATATTTTTACACTGTGTGCCGTTGGTGCAGTGGTAAAGAATCTTCCTGCAGATGCAGGAGACACAAGAGATGTGGGTTCGATCCCTGGGTCAGGAAAAGCCCCTGGAGGAGGAAATGGCAATCCACTCCAGTATTCTTGCCTGGGAAATCCCATGGACAGAAGAGCCTGGTGGGCTACAGTCCATGGGGTCTTAAAAATAGGACATGACTGAGCGAGCACTCAGCACTCACCATTTTGTATGTTTTTGCTTATAAAATAGTTCCATAGCACTATATATCCTTTTTTTTTTAACCCCAGGTGAAACACAAATAGCAGTATATATTCTTAACAATTATTGCTTAAAATTAATATGAATGTACTACATATGGATTCTACCAGGACCTGGGGTCTGGAAGGCCCTCTTCTACCTCTCTGGCTGTTTCAGCTCAGCCTCGTACCTTTGAACTAGTGATGGTTCCAGTGTTCCACTCTCAGCTCTGGTTCTTATCCTTGGGTTCCCTCCTCCTGAGATAGCTCAACCACTCTCATCATTTCAGCCACCACGTATGATAAAGCTCATGAGTCCCAGACCTGTAACTCTGGGCCTCAACTGTTTGTCTCCTCTGTGTCCACGTGCCTTCTGCTGCCCCCTCCCGAGCATCCTGGAGGCTTCTCCAAGCAAAGAGCTTTATAGATGGAGTTATATCTTGTTTCTTCCTTCTGAGCTCACAGTCTAGAACATAGTTTGTGCTGGGGGATGGTCATTACAGACTTTCTGAGAGATGGACAGTGAACATAAGGATGTGAACATAATTTAAAGAATGACATCCACTGCTGTGGTCCGGGTTCAGTCCCTGGTTGGGGAAATAAGATCCCATAAACCATGCTTCATGGCCTAAAAAAAAAAAAAATGACATCCAGGGAGGTTGGATTTGTCTCTCTCATTACCTTCCCCAGAGGATCTCTGCACTGCAGGCAGATTCTTTACCACCTGAGCTATCAGGGAAGCCCTCCCTTGTTACCAGCAAGTGTGAAACTCACCAAGAACACTACCATGGTTGGCAAGACCTTCCCTGCCCAAACACTGGCCTCAGCTCCAGGCCTCCCTCCTGCCCTCCTCCTTTCTGTATGACACTGTCTGGGTCTCAACACCCTTATCAGTGAGGCTGGCCCTTGAAGCACCAGAAGATGTTCGATGGGTATTGAAAGGAGATGCTGGAGAGCTCTCCTAGGAGAGCAGGGCAGACATCTACGATGGAGAGAGAATAGGGTTTCTAGAGGATGAGAGGATGGGAAGAAACCAAGGCTCAGAAGAAAGAGGAGAGAGGAAACAGAAACGGTGGATGCATAAAAGGAAAGAAAAAGAAAAGAGAGTCAAAAGAAAGGTGAGAAGGATGAGGTATGGTGGAGAGTGAAGGAAGACGCATCACGGCAGGGAAGGGCAGCTGCGTTGTGTCCAGGCAACTCCTGGTCACCATCTCCATGAAAGAAAGGTGAGGAGAGTCTTTACAGGGACAGTTTTATCCAGCCTCCTGCCTGTGAGATGGGGCAACAGAGGGCTGTGTATCCAGGAATGTCTCAGCGGGTGGATAGGTCTTGTCACCAGCTCAGTGAGGTGGAGACCAGACCGGAAATAGGGCTGGTGTGAGGGAGGTTCTGGCCGAGCAGGGGTGGGGTGAACCTTGGTTGGAGGCAGAGGGATCAACACCGAGCCAGATGCGCAGGGCAAAGCAGAGCTGGCTGTGTGGCGAACGCACCGACGCCTCACAACTCTGAGAGGGACCAAGCCCTTGGGGGTCAGCCTGAGATGCCACGGTTGCTTGGTGATAGAGTTGGGGCTGGAACCAGGTCTGTCCTCCCCAGAACTTTTGCTGTGTGCTGCTCCCAGAGTCTTTAACTGTACCCTCCTCAATCCCAGGGTGCCTGCTTAGAGCAAGACTGGTCATGACCGAGGGGAGGCTGGGCATTGAGGAGGCCAAGGGAACACAAAACCAGCAGAAAAAGCAGGAGGCATTGGGCGAGGGGTTGGGGGTGGGGGAGTCACCAAGACCTGCCTGGGAGGGGATGGTAGAAATAGACTAGGGAGTCAGGGACCAGGACTGTCCTGAGAAGGGCCCAGAAGGTACCTGCCACTAGTGGTCAGGCAGCCTGAGGTGATTTGGGGGTTTGCTGCCCCCTGGTGGCCGTTAGGGGAACAGCAGCGAGGACCGTCCGCGGACAGGCAGGTGTGACCTCCTCCACCCTGGGTAAATGTCTTGCTATCCCATGCGTTCCTGTAGAATGCAGACTGCTGAAACTGGAGGCCCTGGAAACCTCAGGCCCTTAAGTGTCTTGGCTTGGGCTGTTAGTGGAGATGCTCTCTTGCCCAGGAGGTGGGGGGCAAGATGGATCCTCACGTCATCTGCCTGGAATCTCAAGAAATCCAACACTTTTTGATATGGAGCAGGCATACACGAGGGCTTCCCCCGTGACTCAGTGGTAAAGAAGCTGCCTGCAGCGCATTAGATGCAGGAGACACTGGTTCGATCCCTGGGTCGGGAAGATCCCCTGGAGGAAGGCATGGCAACCCACTGCAGTATTCTTGCTTGGAGAATCCCATGGACAGAGGACCCTGGCGGGCTACAGTCCATAGGGTTGCAAAGAATTAGACACGACTGAAGTGACTGAGCAGGCACTCAGGCACTTCATGAATTATTTCATTCAATCATTAGGAAGTCCCTATTAAGTGGTCAATACTCTTCCCATTATTCCCAGTTGAGGAAACAGCCTCAGTGGGAGGAAGTAACTTTTCTGAGGTGATGGAGCCCTAGGCCTCATGACTCTAAGTCTCTCTACTCATAATTCCGGTTTCTCACTCCTCACATCTTTCCAGTGAAGAGGTGCTTGGACCAAAAGGGAATGGGGTCAGGGTAGGAACTCTCCTGTGGCCTCACAAATGTCTTGTAAAGCATGCTTGGAGCCAGAATAATGTCTCAGATGTGTGTTCTACTCTGGATGCCTAGGGGAACTGCAACTCCATTCATTCAGTATTTCTGAACATCTCCTGGTGGGAGAGCCAGGACACAGCAACAAACAGTCCCTGTCTTAACAATTTGGTGGGTGCAACTGACCAAACGTTTATACTGTGAGTTAACAGATGTCATTACAGATTGCCAGGGGTAAGAGAAATTAGGGTGGGAACAAATTTCTCCCAGAGGAGGAAACGTTTTAGCATGGATTTAAGGATGTGTTGGGCCGGCAGACAAAAGGGAGGGGCAGTCTAGGTGGAAACATGGAGCAGATAAAGGTCAGGCAGAGGGAGAGGGCTCAGGGAGTTAAATACCCTCCCGCAGTTTTGTGTTACTGAAGCACAAGCTGTTTTGTGCCTGGGTCTGGCTGTGATGCAAGAACAAGGCTAAAGATAAAGAAGAGAGATGCTGGTGAAATGTGAGGGGCTTTCCTTGGTGAGAGTGAACAACACACGGTTTATTCTGCAAGCCTGGCGAGACCATGGAATTTCAAACGCTGACCATGATTAGTCCTGTATTTTGGCAAGGGGCTTCCAGAGGCAGGGCTACCACCTAGAAGGCTACGCATTAGTCCTGGCAGGAAAATCTGCCCTGAAATCCCTGGCCTGAAGCGTCAGAGCAAGACGAATACGTCGCTTGACCCAGAGAGACGAAGAACGGGAATCTGGGCTTTTAGGCCTGGCCTGGGGCTGGCCCAGGCAGACAGACGCTCGGAAGGTGGCGCGAACTGGGGGAGGCGGCTCGGGGAGGCGTGAGACCCCGCTAGCGCCGGAGGCGTGAACAGACCCGGCAGAGGCGCGCGGAGAGATGGCTCCCGCCGCGCCGGGCCCGCTGGCCAGGAGCCACCCGCCACGAATTTATGGTCCAAAACCGGATGCAGCTGTGCGCAGCTGGCGATGCAAATGTATGCAAATTCACACTGCCCGGACAGGGCTCGGTCGCCGGCAGCGTCAAAGGGGGATGGGGCGGGGAGTGGCGCAGCCTAGTGAGTACTCTTCCGCTCAGAGTTCCGGCAGGGTGTGTGGGGTGCATGATCCCTGCCCTGACGGTCCCCTCTCAGGCCTGTGACAGTCTACTGTGACGAACATGGAGTCCCCTTCCTGTTCCCGACGACCCTGTGCACCCCACCCCTCAACCCTCACCCCCAGGATGCGGGCTGAGGGACGGCCCCGGCTCCTGCGCTCTCTGAACATCCCGGCTGGTGAGAGCTTCCTTCTCCGAGCGGAGGCAGCCGCACCGCAGGGGCTGATAATCCCACACTCGCCTCAGCCTCAGGAACGGATCTCTCCTCACCGCCTGGGGAGGGTCGGAAGGCCCGTTTCTTTCCATCCTTTCATTGCGATGAGTTGAGTCCTCCCCAAACCGCTTCTAGAAAAGTCCTTCCAGATGTCTAACCACAGTCACACGTGCCACTGCTTCAGACATTTTCCCTGTGATTTGGTAAGAACACTATTCGCGAAGTGCCGGTGGTTGCGTTTTGAGGGTGTGGAAGTGGGATGAAGGATTGCCGGGCACGGCTAGCCTCTGAGCACCCCCTCGCCTCCCCCACCCACACCCCGTCAGGCAAGACCTAGAAGGGAGTCTGGCTTGTCCTCTCCCGGCTGTTGCCCTCTTTTCTTGCCTGCTCTTCCTACAACGGCCACAAGGGGTCTTCCTTGCGCTAAGAATGGGAAATCCTTGCCCCAGGTCAGAGCGCCGGGAGGCTCCGGCGCCTGGCGCAGTGTCCTCTCTGCGGTCCCCAAGCATTCAGACCCGCAGGCGTCCGGCTAGCCCCGCCCTACCTTCGTGGCTTCACCCGGTTGCAGATGACCTTCAGCTCTCTTGACTCGAGCTCCGGATTGGAGATCGGCACTCTTGGATCTCTTGCTCCTTCCTCCAAGCTTTGGAAGCAGCAGAAGGCTAAGAGTGAGTCGAGGGGAGGAACTCAGGCCGGACACATAGTAGGCGCTCAGTAAATATTTTTGAGATGAATGAAAGAACGTGGCGGTGTCCTGTTCAGAAGCTGGGGGAGGGGACCTCAAAAAACCAGAGGACACCATAGAGGCAGCACACTCAACGCCCTACTGGGGAAACTGAGGCCGTCTGTGGATCATGGCGAGTGGGACTTGGACATCAGCACAGGCGGGGAGGTCCGGTACAGAGAAGGGATATTGGAAGGGAGAGGACAACCAATCAGAAAACACTTTGGGTTATTTTGACCAGGAAAGGCAAGAGAAACGAAGATCACGAGGATCCCTAAAAAGAGGCCTTGTCAGAATGGGGAAATAGGATGTGGAAAAGGGGCTGGAGGCTTGGATTCTTTAGCTAAAAGGAGGAAAGTTGAAGCACCCACTTTCTCCGATGAGGACAGAACTTGTTAAGTTTAGCTGCAGCAGGCAGAATGGTGGTCAGACAGCAGGAAGGACTTCCCCATTTGGCGTCAGACCTGCGGTGTAAGGGGGTAATGATTCCTTGTACTCAGGAGCTGGAGGCGAGTTACCCGAAACCACGGAAGTCCGTCAAGGGTGGTTGGGGGTGGGAAAGGTAATATAGTTTCAGAGTTAGACACAGTTGGCAGAAGCCTAGGTGGAGGCGGCAACCCTTCCCCCACGGAAGCGGCTGCAGGACCCAAGGGGTTGGCGGCATCTGACCAGGTGCTCTCACTCTGACCGCCCACCGGCAGAGACGCTGGGTGGCCCTGCGATGCGCCCCCGCTGGGGCTCGCTGGGAGCCCTTCCCCAGCCGGGAGGGGCGAGCTGTCTCTGGATGAGAGCAGGCTTCGAGACTCGGACCTCACGCTGGCGGCACAGATCTCCACGAAGGTCTGCACACTGGCTCTTGCTGCACCTCGGTCCCCCGCGCCCCGCCCTTTAGTGCGCTCAGAGCACTTCCTTCAGTGGCCTCTCTGTACCCCTGGGAAAGGGGAGCTTGCCCTGCGCGAGCCAGCCGGACTAATTTTCCTCTTGGCCGTCTAGTTTGTTTCCCTGGGTGATCCTTCATCTGTGAACAGTGACCACACGTTGACTAGCACATAGTAGGGACATGAATGGAAAAGGAAATGGCAACCCACTCCAGTATTCTTGCCTGGAAAATCCTATGGACAGCGGAGCCTGGCGGGCTACAGCCCGTGGAGTCGCAAGTCAGACACTGCTTAGCGACTAAACCACCGCCACCACCAGGAACATCAAATATAGCCTTGGGGTGGAGGCCTGGATTTAAGATGGCTGGATGGCATCACTGACTTGATGGACGAGAGTGTGAGTGAACTCCGGGAGTTGGTGATGGACAGGGAGGCCTGGCGTGCTGCGATTCGCGGGGTCGCAAAGAGTCGAACACGACTGAGCGACTGAACTGAACTGAACTGAATTTACTAACCATGTGACTTCGGTTTGAAGCCTCCATCTCCCCATCTGTGAAATGGGGATGTACCCCTGTCTGGAAAGACGGCTGGAAAGAAGAATGGATGAGAAAGTATTATTTTACGTAAATTGTGAGCTATGGAGGTTCAACCCAGAACTGGCCGTCTCAGACCTAGGATCCATTATTCCAGGGCGAGACCCCAGGTTCCTGTGGAATTCTGGGTGTAGCCCAGCGGGAGAGATGGAAGACGACCCCACTGTTGGAGCCGTGGGTCCGGGTCTCCAGGATCGGCCCCCAGCAGAGGGCGCCCGGGCCCGCGAGGCCAATTCAGTACGGCTAACTCCAGATCGGGCCTGCCTCCTGCGCGCCCTCTGCTGGCGACAGGGAAAACCGCCGCGCGGCCCCTCCCCTGTGCCCACCCAATGGGCGGGTTTCTGCTTGTCTCCGGTCTCCTGTCCACGCCCCCTGCTGAAGCCTTGCTGAACCCAGACATCTGACCCTCCAGCCAGGCCTGGCTCAAAATTCCCCTGTTCCTCAGCTCTGTGGAGGAGGGTCTGGCTCTTCCTCACCCTTCAAAATTGTGGGAGGATCAAAGTCCCAGTCCCAGGTTTCCTGCCCTTCTCTATACCCTCACTGGTGGGATAGCTGTGTGTGGTGAGGAAAATCATTGCAGCCTGAGGCTTAGAGTCTCTATTCTCAGACTCATGGAGGCTTGAAATCTAAACTGCCTGCTCCCAGCTTCCAGACCACTGCCTGGTCCTGACTTGTCAGACCTTCAGGATCTCAGCGGGGACATGCTTCATTCACCCTTCTAACTGGACCTTCTGCTATCGTCTCTCTTCCGCGCCTTCCATATTCTCTTTCCAAAGGGCAGGTCACTATCCTACTTAAACCTCTCCTAGCTCGTCACTGCCTGCAAGAAAAGGTTTGGACTCCTGTTCAGGCCACTTCCGTCCTTAATAACTCTCCAAGCACCTCTCGCTCTTCCATGTCTCCACACTACTTTCCATCCACACTTGGGGAGAGTAGGAACTCTCCCCTCAAGGCCGAGTTCAGATGTCCCCTCTATGGATTGTTTTTCTCTGACACCCCCAGGCAGGATGGTTCTGTGCTCCTGTGGATTTTATATACTTTTTTTTTTTAATGGCACTAAGGCAGAGGGAATTACCTATTTACAAGTCTGTTTTCCCCCATAGGAACTTGAGGGCCTCTAGGGCAAGGTTTAGTTATTTGTCCTTGCACATACTGGCAGCCTACCACAGGTCTAAACTTACAAGTGGATGGCTGGCTGACAGCTCAGCCGCAGACATCAGAGAATCGGTGTCTTGTGTATGCCCCTCTGCCTGGAATGTGGCAGATAGCTCTGCCTGTTTAAAGACTGGCTGGATATGCCAATCATCACCTTCCCTGGGGCCAGATTCTGCCTCCCTTCCCAGCCCCCAGGAGGTCAGCTGTCCCTATTTTCTCCCTATTCTTTGCTCCCATCCCTATTGGGAGGGGGGTGGTCCAGACTGTAGGTTCTAGAAACTCAATTCTAAGTCCTGTGCAGAGCTTTGTTTCTCAAGAGCCCAGAAATAGATGATAGAGGGAGACTTCTCCCTCTGCAGAGTCCTGGAGACACCCCGCAGATTCTTGGACCTCACCCCAAGTCAGCCCCCTCCCTATCCCAGGACTCACCAGATCCTTGCTTGTCTAGCCTGCGGCTTGGGGGCAACATCATAAATTTGGGAGACAAGAGGCGAGATAAAGATCATTTGTTGAAAATGGTGTCATCCATCATGTGCTGGAAAGAATACATCCAAGAATTCCCCAAACCTGGGTGTTTGGCTCCCCACCCCCAACTCCCTGTTATGGTCTCCTCTCCTCCCCCCCAAAAAGTGTCCTCCCCCTCCCCCACAGCCCCGACCTCCCTAGTCAGCTCCTTCCAGGGCTTGAGGTTGCCTGGTTTGGTGCAGCCCTTCCCATCTGCACTCAGGCTGTCTCTTCTCCTACCTTGGGAGGATCTCAGGATGAAGAGGTCCCATCCCCCCATCCTTCCTTACTCGCCTTAATGATCACATTTCTGAAAGAGCCTGGAGGGGAGATTCCCAAACTCCTAGTTGCAGAGTTTCAGGTTGAGGATGAACAGATAAATAATGACTTGCCAAATTAATTAATTATTTTATTAGCCTGAGTAATTATTAATCAGGTCATTAATCACCCAGCTGTGCACTGTGAATAGTAATTGTGTGGTGGGGGGGTGGGGGCGCAAGCAGCGGTGGAGCAGGTTATGGCTTTAAGGGCTGATGATGTCTGGACCTTCTCCTGGTCCTTGGAAGATTTGGGGAGGTTTATAGCCCCCATCATTCCTCACCCCGGCCCCCATTCATGCTTACAGATTAGGAGTTGAACGGGATCTACCTGGATTCCTTTTTTGGCAAGGGCAGGTGCCAACTTCATCCTTCTCTTCCTGATTTCCGGAGTTCAGATGGATGCAGGGCATGGCAGCCCAGGACGTGCACACAGAGATGAAAGGAAAACGAAGAGAACTTGCACTTATGAGGGTGTGTGAGTATGAGGGTGTGTGAGTGTGTGTGGACAGGGTGAAAATGCCGAGAGACCTGGTAGGGAGATGGAGAGACAGCAAGACAGACAAGTCCTGAATGTGCTGGGGGTCCCTGCAGTCTCAGCCTGCCGTGTCCGCTGATACAGAAGGGTGATGCTGGGGTTGACTCCGAGTTTTGGAA
Organism: Ovis aries; assembly: GCF_016772045.2. Taxonomy (NCBI): domain Eukaryota; kingdom Metazoa; phylum Chordata; class Mammalia; order Artiodactyla; family Bovidae; genus Ovis; species Ovis aries. The sequence continues at coordinate 132,319,437 of NC_056056.1, forward strand.
TGATGCTTTGGAACGGGGTGGATGCTGCCCGAGAGGAGGGGAAATAGAGGTGGTAGAGACCAGAGGAGGGAGAAAGGGAAGGTGAGACAGTAAGGAGAATGGGGGAGGAAGGAAGGGAGGATGCAAAGGGCTAGCTCTTTACCTTTGAATTTGGAGCCCGGCTGACTCCAGTATCTCATATTTTTTTCTTGCTGAGGTATCTGAGGATTTTTTCTGTGCCGTCTTTTCCATACCACCTACCCTACTCAGGTGCTTCGTCTCCTGAGGTTTGGAGTGGGCCTCAGCTTCTGGATCTTCCCCCTTGGCTATTTCCTGGGATTCTGCCCACTGCCCTGTGGGGCTGGAGGGAGGGGAGATGTGAGGATCAACAAAAAAGGCAAAGTGGTGGTAGAGGACACTTGCCCTTGACACCAGAAAGTCATTCTGTGAGTTTCACATCCGTCTTTCTTGCTCCATCGACTCACATCCATGCTGGTGCCCATCAGTTAGCAGTCAGCTCTTGTCCCTCGTGCTGTCCCTTTCCCAGGCCTCCTTCTCCCTGGCCCAGGCGCTCCCAGGGCCCCTTCCCTTCATGGCTCACTTGGGAAGGGGTCAGTGATCATGTTTCTAACTACCCCAGGTCCCTCTGTCATAGTCCATTTCACTTTCTGTTTATGGTGGATTTCACTCTTTATTTACTGTAGGCCAGCTTTGTTTATGACCTGCTTAGGGTCAGTTTCAGCTCTGTAGCTCCAGTTTCTCTCCCATGCCCTGTGTTTATTCCTGCCCTTGACATCCTCTTTGCAGGCCCTTCCTCAAGAAGCTACTCTGAAAGGGGTAGGGAGGGGGCCCTCACAGGCTCAGCTCCACCTGTCTGGGGCTCAGGCTGCTCTGAGGATATGGAACCCGCACTCCCAAGGCCCTGGCCTGTGGGCATCCCTGCTCAGTATATCCTCCCAGCAGAGCTCTGGGGGTGGGCAGGGGGTCAGGCACAGGGGCGGCTTCTGACAAGACAGAGCCTGTCATGAGATAAACACAAACACGGGGCCTGGAACCCAGCCTCTTGTTTGGAATTCTTGACAGTTGGGTTGGTGGTGGGATAGGGAGGGGGTAGTTGGTGGGAAAGGAATTGAAAGAGGGGAGAGCAGAACTGGAGTGTATGGAGACTCAGAAAAAGGGGACTGTGGCCCCACAGCCCTTGACATTGCTCAAGGACTCCTTGCTGATGACTTTGAGGAAAGGTCTAGCATCCAGAGTCCCTGGAGGTTGAGTTCCCTTCTTAGGAAATTGCCCAGTGGTGGGCATGGGCCAGTGAGCCAGAGGAAGGGGGACCCATAAATGCTCAGTGCCTGGGGGCCAGGAAGGGTAATGCTGTGCAGTCTTAGCTGTGGTTGCAAGTTCTTCCTCTGGCCCGACTTCTGTAAGGGACTGGGGGAGTGGACAGGATGGAGGGAGAGTGGAGGAGGCCAGGTTCCTGGGTCTCCCCTCCCGATCTCCCTGGGAGTTGTTCATCTTCAGCCAGGTTCTGAGAGTTATCTGGAAGACGCTCCAGGGAACCAGCTCCAGCTCTGCCGGAGTCTTTATCTCGCCTGCAGACAGACTCGATTAACCTCTTCCCATCCTCGGAGTGTGCGAGAGGGCGTCCTTCTCCCATCCCTAGTGCCCCCTTTCCATGTGTCTGTGGAGGTATGCGGTCCCCTGGCCCTCCCTGTCTTTGTCGGGTGGGCACGGCTCTGGAAAGGAGCTGTCTTACACTTCCCCTTGCTCCCTTCCCCTCGACTCTCCCTGCATCACTGGGAAGCCCTTCTAGAAAGACTTCCTTCATCCCTCCTCGTCCATTCAGTTTCATCCACCCAAACTTTTCCCTAGAATACACACGTTCTAGTCCTTGACTCCTGCTCCGAGCCCTCTCTGGGTTCTATCGCCCTTGGTCTTTTTCTGGGTTCCATAGAGGTTGTCCCTGTACTTGCTGCCCGGGGAACAGCCTCTCCACCTTCCTTCCTGGTGGCTCTTTCCTCCCAAAGCCTCTGGTTTCTAGGCCCCAGGTTGGGGGAGGAGACTGCAGTTCTGCCCACTGCCAGCAGAGGGCGTCACACCCCAGCCCAGGCAGAGGGTGTGGAGGCTGAAGGGCCTGGGATGGGGCCCAACCTGCTGAGCGGTGGGAGCTAGGAGCAGAGGGACTGGCTTGAGAGCACTGAATGGGGTGGGACTCTCTAGTTCTTGGCCTCGTTTACAAATTCTGTGATAGCTAATAATATCGGCTACCATTTGGAGCAGATGCTTTATTTATAATATGTCAAGTTCTCAAAATAACCGTGAGGTACTATTATTTTCACTTTACATAATGGTGAACTGAGGCTGGGGAAGGTTAAATCATGGGAAATCATGTGTCCAAGGAATTGGCAGAGCTGGGCCTTGGTCCTAGTGGGGTGGCCCAGGCCCGGGAGGCTGCTTCCTCCCCGCAGACATGCAGTAAGGAGCCTGGAAGGGGCCCTTGTGGCGCCCACCCAGCCCCCTCCTTCCGGCGCCCAGCAGGGTTCAAAGGAGGGGTTGGGAGGCTGGGCGGGGGACCCCCGCCCTCACAAGCCTCCCTCAGCCTGGCCAGATGCCTTTGGGGCCTGGAGACAAGGGCTGGAGAATGGGGCTGCCATAAACAGTGTCCAGCAGCCGAGAGGCTGTAAAACCAGCCCAGCAGAGGCTGGAATGTGGAGGGATCCAGGAAGGATTTTCCGGCAGGTCTGGCCTGATAGCATCTTTGGGGCCCTGGGGTCAAAGGGGAGCCCGCCCTCCACCCCTCCCTCTCCCGGCCATCCCGCTGCTCTTTCCTCTCCCCCTCCCCACCCCCTCCTCGCCCACGTTTCTGTAGCTGCGTCCACGAGTCTGAGTCTCTCCCTCTACTTGGTCCTTCTCAGCTCCTTCCCTGAGGGGTGGGTCAGCCTCTATGTGAGCCCGTTGGCTGTGTAATGAGGTGACTCTGCCTTGTTCCCCAGCTGTGATGTGGGGGGTCATGCTAGATGGGGTAATATGTGTAAAGCGCTTAAGACCCTGCCAGGCTCATATGAAGTGTCATCTATCTGTCTGCTAATATAATAAATATTAGTGCCTCTGGTATTTATTTCTGTTTCCTGTCTCTATTCCTCACCTAGGGGTCCGAATTAGCCAATGGGTTTTCTTGTCATTTGTTTCTCAAGCTTTCATCTGGATCCTGGAAGGGAAGCAACTGAAGGGGAGTTGACTCTAAGGACAGGGTGCCTGCTGGACCTCCACCTCCCACCCCTGCAGGGCCTGTCTGGCTTTGCAGGCCAGGCAGCCATCCCTTCTTTGGCCAGGAGGGGGCAGCAGACACTTGACTGTGCTGCCTGGGAAGGGGTGTGCCCCATCTCACCTGGCCCTGTGGAGGGAAGGGGCAGGAGGGCCCCTGAGAAGAGCCCAGCGTCTGTGGCAAGGGAAGGCTGATTCCAGAGTGCCTCCATCTGGCCTCTGGTCCTGTGTTTGTGTGTGTGTGTGAGGGTGAGGTGGGGAGGGGCAAGTGCTGGCTGCCCTGTGGTTACCCACGTTGCAATGTGCACAGGGGGGCAGGTGTGTGTTTTTCAATGTACCAGAACCATGGAATCAGAATGTTACAAGTGATTGTTTAATGGTCCGATCCTCTTTAGATGAAGAGGCTGAGGGCACAGAGGAGGCAAGCTACTTGTTAAGGCTCACACAGCAAGTTTGTGGCAAAGCTTTCAGACTCTTGCATGCTAAGTCGCTTCAGTCGTGTCTGACTCTTTGTGACCCTGTGGACAGTAGCCCTCCCAGGCAAGGATACTGGAGTGGGTTGCCATGCCCTCCTCTGGTGGATCTTCCTGACCCAGGGACTAAATCAGCGACTCCTGCTTTGTAAGTGGACTCTATCCGTGAGCCACCAGGGAAGCCCCTTGAGACTCTTACCCTGCTATTACTAGTGGGTGTTTGTGCACATACAGTCTCATTCAGAAACGGGGCTTTGGAGCGAGTGCCTGCTCCGTCCCTGGGCACAGCAGCTGCTGGCAGTGGTCCTGTCCTCCCCTTCCTGACTCCCCTTCCAAGAGGTTCTTCCCCAGCCTCTTCCTCATGACTCAGCGGGTGCAGAAAGCTAGGTTTCTGGACGTCAGAGCTCTCGCAATAATAGCAGTAGAAACATTTGTCGAGGGACCTCCCAAGTGGTCCAGCGGTGAGGACTCCTTGCTCCCAGTGCAGGGGGCACAGGCTTGATCCCTGGTTGGGGAGCTAAGATCCTGCGTGCTGCACAGTGGCCAAAAAAGATTGTTGAATTAAAAAAAATGAAAAAAAACTATCGAGTAGTTATTGCCATATGCATCAGATCATTCAATTACTTAATCCTTCAATAACTACAAGGGAAGCACCCTGACTGCACGGAAAGGCTGAGTGCCTTGCCTGAGATCACACAGCCAGCAGGTAACCAGGCTGTCCCGAGAAAGCTCCAAGCACTAAGGATAATGGATCATACAATGGTGTAAGCCCTAGTTCCAGTGACCTGACTGCTTCCTGAGGGCTCACCGCGGGCTGAGCACTGTGCCAAACGCTTCTCATTCCATGTGGACCCCAGTCCTCCTGATGACCCTGTGAAGGAAGGTTTGTCATCACTTTGCAGGGGAGGGAACAGTAAACAGAGGAGCTGGGCCTGAGTGGATCTATGAGAAACCCACGTGCTTGGCCATCTGCTGCTCTCAAACCTTACATCACTTGGGAATCTTGTTAAAATGCAAATTCTTGGGAATTCCCTGGCGGCCCAGTGGTTAGGACTCCATGCTTTCACTGCCGAGGACCCAGGTTCTGTCCCTGGTTAGGGATCCAAAAATCCCATAGGCCACTTGGCATGGCCAAATTAATGCAGATTCTGGTCCAGTTGGTCTGGGGCTGGGTCTGAGACGTAGCATTTCTGTAAGCGCCTTACTGCAGTGTTGAGGCTGCATGATCACATGTCAATCACTGAGGGTCTGTGGGTCCTCGAAGTCCTGGCACGATGGGCTCGCTCTGGGCTTCAGTGTCCCCATCTGAGAAGAAGAGGCACGTATGCATCTGGGCTCGCAGTGCAGGCTCTTTCCCTCCCCACCACTGCCTTATGCCATCGCTATGCACTTGGCATCTCCATCTCTCGGAGTGGAGGTGGAGGTGATCTTCAAGTCCTCCCGGCGTGCCCCCTCTGCTTTGGCAGGTAGGAAAATTAGGGCCCTAGCGAGGGTAGGTTCTTTCTGACAATTACAAAGCACATTCATGGCAGATCCGGAACAAGAACCCACATGCCTGCCTTTGTCAGGCGCCCTGCACTCCTCCTGGAGGGGGTCCTCAGTGCTCTGAGAATCTGCAGGGAGGCTCAGCCGCTGGGCAGTGGCTGTGTGATGAGTGATGAGTCCGTATAATGGGCAACAGTGTCAAAGGGGAAACTGAGGCAGATGGAGGCAAGTTGCCCTCCTTGCACGGGTGCCATTGTGTATGTTTTGCTCTCCTTCTCTCGTCTCTCCCCCTCTCTGTCCCTTGCTGTCTTTGCTGTCTCTGAGCCCTGGGGGTTCCTACGCTCACCCCAGCTCTAGTTGACTATCTCCAGTCTATCACCAGCCTGCCAGCGCACGACTGCAGAGCAACAGTGGACGGTGCTGACTCGCTCACTTAGACCACCCTACTGTCCACTCCTGCTCAGTTGGAGCTTTCCACTGTCTGTGCCCACCTGGCCTTCTGCAGCAGGAGACCTTCAGGGTGGACAGACCCCCTGAGGTGGACCACGTGGTACTTGCCTTCAAGTTGCACCACTGGCATTGAGGTTGGTCTCTCTCTCGGCTTTTGGCTGGGGAGTAGGGGTGGGGCATCCATAACCCTTGGTCTTTTCATGCCACCAGCCCTGCTTGGTCTCCCGAGGGGGCTCCTGACCTCACGTGTTTACCTGGAGGAAGCAAGCCCCAGAAGCAGAGCTGGGTCCTGCTGCTCTCCTGGCCCTGGTTGGGGCTGGCTCCAAGTGGGGCTGGCTCTGGAAGACTGGGGGCAAGGAAGCTGGTCCCCGCCCCCTCTAAGACCCAGACTGGAGGGAACAGGAGCCAGCAGATTACTTCCTGGCCTCTTCCCAGGGACTCCGAGGAAGTTCCTGCCCCGAGGGTGGAGGTTAGGAAGGACTGACTAATGGAGTTGTTCATTTTACAAAATGTCTATTGAACGCTTCTTGTATGTTAGGTGTTGGGATGGACATCAGAGTCTCGGACCCAACTCAGGTCCTAGTGAAGCCAGAGCCCCTGGACACAGGTCAGAGAGGGGACAGAGGCCCCTGTGAGTCAGCACGGAGAGGCAAGGCCAGGAAGACCTTTCCTGGAGTCTGCAGCCAGAAAAGAATGAGAAGCTCTCCCTGACTGCATGTGTGGGGACCGTGTAGGTGTGCAGATGGCTACCTGGGCAGGTTGCTTGGTCTCTTGGAGCCTCATTTCCCTCCCCTGAAAAATGACAGTGTGAGGTAAGTCAGCAGTTCTTAGATGTTGACTGAGAATGACCTGCGGGCTGGTTAGAATTCACACCTGGGTCCCTCTGATCCACGGGCTCTGGGGTCAGCAACTACCTTGTTCCCCTAAGGCCATAATGGTTTGATGGCTGGACAGGTGATGGCGGGGCTTCCCTGGCGGCTCAGGGGTAAAGAATCCACCAGCCTATGCAGGAGACACAAGAGACATGGGTTTGATACCTGGGTCAGGAAGATCCCCCTGGAGTAGGAAGTGGCAACCCATTCCAATATTCTTGCCTGGGAAATCAGTCCCATAGACAGAGGACCCTGGTGGGCTACAGTCCATGGGGTCCAAGGGTTGGACATGACTTAGTGAGTAAATAACAGCAACAGGTGATGAGAGTGGAGCCGGAAGGCTGTGGGATCTCCCAGGGCCCCTCCTGCCTTTTGCTCTGAATCAGGGACCAGTTGGCACCTGGGAGGAAGCCACTGTGCCAGGCACTGGGCTGCGTTCATTGGGAGTCCGGGCAGGTGCTGTCACTTCCATCTTGGTGAACAGAGCAGCTAAGATCGACAGTCCTACCGCAGTCCTCACCGCGGCAGGTCTGCGGCCCTTGTCTCCACTCTGTCCATTTTTCTTCTTTTTCATGGATAAGATGTTTCCCTTTTCCATTTCCTGACCTTTTCTCTTGCTCTGCCTTTCCTCTCTCTCCCTATCGTCTGCAGTTTGTAATAATCTAAAATATTTTGAGACTCATCAGTCTTTTTCTGGAAAGTCCTCCCTGTCTTCTGCCCCAAGTGCCTCCTTCAAAGGGAGTTCATAATCTCCATTCCTTCCTCAGGGATGGGGAGGAGAGTCATAAGCCCCACCTTCCTGATGGCCGCCTGTCCCACCTACCTCCCCATTGCCTGAGGTGCCCTCCCTCTCATTCATTACCAACACCCTTCCCCACCCGCGCTTCCCCCTGAGGTTTCAGAAGTGTTTGTTTGGTTCATAACAGAGGCAAGAAGCCAGAGTTATCCCTAGGGAGAAATCTTCTCTGATCCCAGCAGGAAGGATCGAGGTTAGATGCTCGGAAGGACTTCCAACTAGCTAAAGAGAACAGACCTGAAAGAAGGCTGTGGACCCAGGGGTAAGTCTGGTCTCCGTCTCGGCTTATGACGCTGTCTCTCCCTCTCCCCACTCCCCCGTCTTCACACCCCCCAGCCCCTGTTACGTGGAGTCTGTACCCATCCTCTGACCTCTGCATTGACACTGGTGTGGGGGTGGTAGTGGTCTTGGGCTCCTCAGGGTCCCATTGATGATGAGGGATGGGCCAGGGCACCCTCCCAACCTGGCCTTGGCCATTGTCCTTGCTCTGAACCTATGCCCTCACCACCCACTCCAGTCGCCCTCTCTTTCTCAGGACAGGGGCAGCAGAGAATCTGCGGGAGCCACCTCTTGGGAGACCCCTGTGTGTGCTGTTACACCTGTGGAGCCAGGAGTGTGCGTGCCTGCCTGTACTTAGGAGGTTTTGCGTCAGCCCTTGACACAGGGCTGCAGAGACACTTTGGTCTCTGTCCACACCTTGCCCCTGGGGCTGACTCGGGGGGGTGTGATGAGCTCAGGGCTGCATAGTGGGTCTGTCTCCAGAGATGGGGCACTGGGAGCTGCCTCCCTGAGCCAGAGCTCCCAGGTCTCCCACCCCGCCCTCCCTGGGGGCAGCGGCAGGCAGAGCTGCCTGTCCTGCCTGCGTGTGGCCACAAGGGGACTCTGGGATCTGGTTTTTCTCCTTTCCGGCGGAGCCGCAGGGATTCCCAGCAGCGTCGGCGCACTGAGCTTTACTAGAAGTGCCGACCTTTCTCCTGCAGCTGCTGCTAAGGGGTCTCTGCCAGGCTGGGAGGCCACTGAAGGGGCACACTGCCTTTGCCCTTCATCATCCAGTTCTGTCAGGAAGCCTTCAGCCGTCTACCCTCCATTCCTCTTGCTTTGAGGAGGCGTAGAGATGGAGCTGAGTGAGTGAGCCCCATCTTCCTTTTTTTTTGGTATTACCACTCCTCCTTTCGCAGGCTTAAAGTGAAGAACTTCCTCTCCTCCCCATCCCCTGACCATTAGAGCGCAGACTGCTCTGTCACAGCTGAGCACTAGACAGGCAGCAGCAGCAAAGATGTAAGCTAGACACCAGGAGGGACTTCCTGACTAAGAAAGGCACAAGCCACTGGGTTGAGGGAGGCTAGACACAGGGAAGTTGCCTGTTCATCTGGGAGGAGGCTCTGGTTCTGTGGGAAAGGGGGACGTCCTCTGTGACCCCACGCTCCCACCTCTACTTCCCCAGTGAGGCACAGAGAGGAGGGCTGGGTACCACTGCCTGCCCCTGGGCAGAGAACCACAAAAGTTGCTGGATCCTTGGACTCCGGGGGTGGGGAAGAGCCCTGTGAGGGGTCGTTCAGAGGAAAGCATCTGAGCTGGTCTCTCCACTGCCGTGAGCACTGACGGGGGAAGGGAAAAATGACAGCAGATTAAACATCATCGACCTGCTAGGCAAACTTCACTGATGCAAGGTGGTGGGGGTTGCCCTTCCTGCCATGGGAGATGGCCCTGCACTTCAAGCTCCTCCATGGAGTGTGGAGGTGACTGCTACCCCCTGTCCTCGCACCTCGGCTTTCCAAGTGGGGCGTGAAATGTCATCTGCCCCTCTTTCTTGTGTGTCTTCAATGCCGAGAGGGCCCTGGGCTTGTGGAGAGAGCAGAGTTTTGGGGTTCAACCCCAGAGCATGAAGGCAAATGGGGTACCTCTCTGCTTCAGTAGCCCCATCTGTAGGATGGGAATGACAGCTCCCGCAGCTCAGGGGAGCTTCCTGAGACAAGGTGTGTGAAGGGGCCTGAGGGCACAGGCACAGCAGGCGCTTCTGTCCGCCCAGGCCCCCTCCCACCAGCCTCACTGGTTCTGGGGCAGGAGAGATGTTCCTGGCTGGGAAAAAGGGACCAAACATGATACTAGGGCCACAGGCGGGGTCTGTGTTGGACATGCTTGAGGATCAAAGGCTTGGTCTCCCCACTTCTCCTCCCTGCTCTTGTCCCCCTTGCCCCCTCACCCCACCTCTTTTCTTCCTGTTCCCTGTTCTCCCCTCAGCTCTATTTCTCTCTTCCTCCACCTTCCTCTCTCCTTGAGGCATTAAGCTAGGTGAAAGGGGTTGTTTAGAAAACGATGAAATGCACATCCCGTACTCCTGGACCGTCTCCTGGGACTTCTCCTCTTGCATGTGGTTCCAACTTCTTGGTCTTTTTTGTTGACCTTCCCAAGAGGTTGATGCTTCTGTTCATAGGCCTGGGCTGGGGAAGGAAGGCAGTGGTGAAATCTGGTCCAATTAAACACTGTGTGCTCTGGGGAAAGAGCTGAAGAGGATGTGGTGACCCCTGCCCTTGAAGGACTCTCAGTTAAGGAGGGAGGCTGGGATGTCAGCATGAGTATGGCAAGTACTGCCTCGGAGGCTTCAATATGGTGCTAGAGAGCCATGGAGGAAAATCAGGGAAGGCTTCTCTGAGGAGGTGATTAGTTGAGCTGGGTTTTGAGGGAGGAGCTGGAGTTTTCCTACTTCATAAAGGGGTGGGAAGAAAGCCAGACCTTTCAGAGGGACTGAACATGGGCAAAGACATATTGTTAGGAAAGGGCACGGAGGATTCAGGGAACTGCAGTAGTTCTCTGTGGTGGAACCCTGGAAGATTTTGGGAGACTAAAATCCCAGTCTAGGAGAAGTTAAGCAATAAGATCCAATGGTTTGCTCACTGGCCAGAAAAGAAGGTTCCCAGAACATGGCATTGCTCCCAGGTAAATGAATGACAAAGAGAGAGTAGGACAAGGAACAGTGAGAGAGTGTCCTGGGCTCAAACTCCCTCCCTGCTTGCTGCCTATACTGCCTATACTGGGAAACTTAACTGATTCTGGGTCTCAGTTGCCTCCCCTGAAATGGGGATAGTGATGCATTGTCTACCTGAAAACCAGTAAGACAAACCATGGGGTTTCTTGAAGTGCCTTCCAGTACTGAGAAGTGTAATTTTATGATCCTTCTGGGCTATGTGATCAGGGAGGTCTTCATGGAAGAGGAGGGCTTAATGATTGGCCTTGACGGATGCTAATGTGGAGTTAAACACAGAGGGATGGGGAAGGCTGGGGGGCATGTGGGAACAAAGGTCAGAGGCAGGACAGTGAAAGTCATGTCTGGAAGACAATGTGTGGCTGGCAAATGGGGTTGAGAGGGTAGCTCTAAAGTAGGAGGGGAACTGCCCATTGGCTGGGCAGAAATGTGGCTTGTGCTGGCAGGAGGTGTGGGAGGGAAGACTGGCAGGCACCAGTGTGTGAGCCCCACCCTGTCTCCGCCCCCAGCCCTCCTAGGGACTGATTGAGCTGGAGAGTCTGCAATTGGAGAGACAGGGTGTGCGGGATCAGTGGGAACCAGGACATGCAAATGAGATGCAAACAACATGTAAATCAGCCACTCCCCCCAGGCCCACTGCCTAAGGTCTGTTTTGTCTAAGGTTGAGGCACTGGAGGGGGCGGGGAGAGGGTCCTTTCCGGCCTCCTTGGCTAAGCATGGCCAGACGTGGGGACACAGGCCATGCTGCACTTTTCCTTCTGCAGGCCTGGGAGCTGTCCCCCGAGCTGGAGCCCTGCCTGTCCTGTCCATCCCTAGAGGACTGGCCGGGTTCCTATGGGAACCTCCCAAAGCCCACAGGAAGTGTCTGAGTCTCCCAGAGATGGCCAGTGAAGGGCAGGTCAGAAAGGTGACCTGGGAGAGAAGGAGTGAGAGGGATGGGGCGTGGCTGGGGAGGCTGAAGGGTGAGGGACAAGGCATGGAAAGGCCCGAGGAGAGCGCACGCTCCCGGGAAAGTGGAGAGCTGTGGACCCAGTGGGCGACACACTGGAGACCCTGACTAGGTAGAGACAGACGAAGAGAGCCCTGCCCATGTGTCCAGCCTGGGCCACGCCGCACCAGCGCCTCTGTCGGCTTCCTCCCGCCTGTCTGCCTGTCCCGGGCTGATGGTCCCTTTGTCTGTCTAGCTCTTTGTTTGTTTCTTGTTTGCCTGTCTCTCTCGCGGCTCCTCCTTTCTCCCCCTCTGCTGTCTGTCGGTTGGTCTAGACCTCACTATCTGCTGCTGCCCTCTGCCTTGTCCATCCCTCTGTGGAGAGAAGACTGCTCACTGGGACTGTGGGATCGTTGAGTCCTTGTCTGTCAGTCTCAGACAGGTTCTCACCTTTCCTCTTCCTGAATTTGGATCTCAGATTCCTCTTGTCTAGGGTGGGTCCCATGGGTCCCATCCTCTGCCTCTTATTGCCTCTATAAGACTCAGGGATGTGGGCTGGTGACTGTGTTTATGTTTGTTCGGACCCTGGAACAAACAGTCTACTTCACTTGAGAGGTAACATTGCTTTTCAGCCTTCTAAGGACAAAGCAAGAAGAAAATAATGACTGCAGCATGAGGAACACTGGTTAGATATTCAGAGGGACTTCCCGATAGATAGGTATGGGAAATACTAGTATAGGTCAGCTAAAAGAGGTTAAGCAACCACCTTCATAATCTCCTATGGAGGAGCCCCTGTGGAGGAAGGAGGGGTGTTGGGCAACATGGACTGACCTAGTCGGTGCAGTCTAAGGAAAGGTCTTTCGATGTTGTGACATAGCAGGGATTCACATGAGGAGGCTAGGTTACCAACCTGCACAACCTCCCAGGTGGTGGGGGAGAGGGTCCAAGGGGAAAGGGGTGGAGAGGAAGTGCCGTCTATCTCCCCAACTCTCCCTGTTTCCCCACCATCTACCCAAGCTCAGGACCACCCCCCCCCCCCACAATCCATGAGAGATGGCTGCTGGGGACGGAGTGATGTATGTAATGTAGATAAAATGTCAGCAATTCTAAATGGGTCCGGAGATGCAGCCGTGGGGGGTGGGGAGGGAGAGAGGGCGGAGCAGGGGGGAGAGAGGAAGGGAAAATGAGATGTGGTTCCTCACCACGATGGCGATGGCGGCAGGGGCAGACACCCCCTCCTCCCAGCAAAGGCCAGAGGAGGGGTGGGCCCAGGCGGCAGGAACCCAAATGGGATTTTGAAGAGGGAGCTGGAGGGTGGGGGGTGGAGGAGAGGAGGCGGCGGGCGGGGGCAGTGGGGCCGGAGCTGCTGATGTATAGCGGTTTCATAACTTCCTCAGTATTAAAGGCAGGTTCATGGGGAGGGCAGCGCCATTAATCACCAGGCTGAATGGGGCTGGGATTTGCTGAGAGCCGCGCTTGCTGTCTGCTGTGCCCGCCTGGCTCAGGGCGGGAGGGGGCAGGCAGGGATGTCCCTCCTGAACTGAGGAGTAAGACTCCAGGAGTCTATTTTGGATGTGGGGCAAGTGGGTCCTAGCGGGTAAGGACGGGCCGGGCTGGGGACACTGGCAGGAAGGAGGAAAAGGATGAGGTGGGTTGTGGCAGGGGTCAGGGAAAGAAGGACAGGGCCTGGGGGGATGATGGGGGCAGTGGCTGAGGGGACCCTGGGGGAGAAAAACTGGGGTGGGAGGATTGTGCATTTGAACATGAAATTGATCACATGTAAATATAATGCAAATGACATGCAAACGAGCACAGGATTTCTCTGAGTCCGCAGCTCAGACATTCTCTTCCTTGGGCTGAGAATTGGGGCCAATTTGCATCCAGTTCCATGCCCAGTGCCTTGTTTCTTTATTAATATTTTTAGAGGGAAACACAAGGTCTCACTTGTTAAGGGGCAGAGGGAGCGGAGGTGAGCCTGGTCCACTGGGTTCCCTGGGAGAGGGTGAGACCATCTCCCCTCCCTCTAGGGAATGATAGCATCAGGAAAATCGACATGCCTGAGTGACATGAAGGGAGATGTGGTAGGACTCCTGGGCTATGGGCCTGAACTGATGGGGGCCTGAGAGGCAGAGGCTCAGTGGTGAGGCAGAAAGATGGGGAGAGACAGACAGATCCCCACAGCTCAGAGCCAGATATGCAAATAAGACGAGGATGCCTCACATGTCCTGCGAGGTGGGCATTGTCATCCTGCCTTCTAGGTGAAGAATGAAATGCCTAGCCCAAGGTCCAGGGAGGAGGTGATGACTTCCTAAGGTCACACTGCTGGTAAGTGCCAAACCCTCAACTCTGGGATTCCTTGAAGGTTTAGTGATCCTTTCAACCCACCATAAAAGCATCTCCAAATGAGATAAAAACAGAGAACAGACATTCATATTTTCAACAGATATTTATTGAGCACCTACTAGGTAAAAGGCAGAGAAGGAACTGGCAACCCACTCCAGTATTCTTTGCCTGGAGAACCCCTATGGACAGAGGATCCTGGCAGGCTACAGTCCATGGGGTCACAAAGAGTTGGACACGACTGAGTGACTTAGCATGGTACTAGGTACAAGGCAGTGGGCCTGTGTTCAGGAGAGAAAATTGAAGTGTCGATCTCTAGCAGGGTTCATGAGACATTTTAGCAATAAGTGAAACTGAACAGTTGGTGACAAGGGTCACCAGAGAGCTACAGCTAGGGGAGTTTCAGGGAATGCTTGCAGGGGGAGGTAGCATTTGATATGAGCCTTGGGGAGCAGGTAGAATGTTTTCAGTGGGAGAAATGGGGAGGGAAAGAATGTTCCAGGCAAGGCGGGGCAAGATGGGCCATTGGGGAAAGGCAGGAGCAGGTGAGAGGGTCAGGCTGTCTGATGTGTGGGAGCAGAGTGTATGGAGAGGTGTGAGGGAGCTCCAGCTGTGATGGGGATGGGAGGAGGGTCAGGACAGGAGTGAGCTGGGACAGGGATGGAACCGGGCTGGAGATCAGCCGGAAGTAGAGGAGAGGGTGAATCATTCATTCAGTCATGACTTCAGTAAACAGACATTGACTGTACGTGAGCCACACACCAGAGCTGTCCTGGTAGCTTGGGATGCCAAGACCAGTTGTGGTCCCTCCTTCAGGAAGTTGGGTCAGCAGCAGTGTCCTCTTCAGCACACGGGGACGTGAGAGCATGTCCCTCATGGTTGTAGCGTGAGGATTAGATGGGAGAATCCACATCAAGTTCTTAGGGTGCTGTCTTGTCTAGAAGGGGCACTCAGTAAAGGCGGCTTCTTGCTGTCATCCTCATCACTGCTCTGGAAGGTATGGGACGGAGCACAGAGTCAGGGAGAGGGCTCAACACTCCCCTGCAAAACTTGGGGAGAGATGGAGCGGGGCGGCAGGGTGGTTAGGAAGGAGGGGGCAGATAGAAGGCTGTGGGACCAGAGAGAGCAAGTGACAAAGGGAGCCAGAGCCAGAGAGCCAGAGGCAAAGGGAGGGAAAGTGATCTGGAAGCACTGTAGGGAGAGGAGCTGGGCTGGAAGACTCGGTCAAGTCCCTGCCCTGTGGCTGGTATCCTGGGAGGGCAAGGCAGGACAGGGCCTGGGTCGGGGGTAGTTTGGAGGCTGGGGTTCTTGGGTCCTCTTCTCACTTGGCTACTTGGTCCCTCTCCCAGACTCTTCTTGACCTCTCTTCTCAGTTGCTCAATTTGGCTCAATCTGTGGGAGACATACCTCCCACTTTGCCCGAAGTGCGACTTCCATCTCTTGTTGCAGGGCGCTGCGATGGGACGAGTCGCCTTGGCTGTCTGTCTGTCTGATATCTGTGTGGTTGCCTCAGAATTGCTCTGGACAACTCTCACACCACTCAGACAGATTGTCCAGCCTCCTGGCCCCGACATCTCCCACCACTGCATCAAGCCAAATTACTCAGCCACCCCCACCCCCAGCCCTGCCAGCCCCAGGCTCTGGTGAAATCCGATTAGTGAGGAGAGCACTGCGCTGAGCTGACAGCTCCTCCGATAATTGCTTTGCAAGTAAGCCATGCAAATCAACCCATCCAGCCAGTCCCTTCTTCTCTCCTGGGGACCCAGGCATCCAGGCCCCAGGAGAGGGAGAGCACCTGAGTTGGAGAGACTTTGGAAGCTGTCACCTGCCTCCAGCGAAGGGCCATCAATCCATAAAGCTGGTTTGTGCTGCCTTGGGGCTGAGGAGGGGGTGATGGAGTGGTGAGCCTGGACTAGGGACCCCACTGGCTCTGTGTTTCTGTCTTAACTGAGAGGGTATCATTCTGCCCCTCTTTCTTGCCCCTTGGAAAAGAATTCTATGTACCCATTTCCCAGTAAGGTAGATGAAGGCAGAGATACAGAAGACACAGAGACAGGGAGATGACTAAATCTGTTAAGAAACAAATGGATGGATTCACAGCCAAGCTCCCCCTGGTTCTTCAGGTCCAGGAATGAGGTGGGAAAAGAACCCGTGGGACCTGCGGATGGCTTTCTCTATTTGTGAGTCCCCTCCCCCACCCCACCAGCCTGGGGGAGAGACATCAAGCACTAAGCCCCTGCAAGCTCTGGGATGTGGCTGTGATGTGATGTATCTTTGGAGGCGTGGGGAGCCTGATCAAACCCTGAGACTGCAGCCTGTACCAAGGAGGACAGGTCTTTGTGGTGCAGTGGTCCTTGCTCACCCCATGCATCAGAGATTCCTCGAAAGTGTCAGTGAAAGTGTTAGTCACTCAGTCATGCCTGACTCTTTGTGACCCGGACCCTGTAGCCTGCCAGACTCAAAGAGTCCATGGGATTCTCCAGGCAAGAATACTGGAGTGGATAGCCATTTTCTTCTCCAAGGGATCTTCCTTACCTAGGGATTGAACCTGAGTCTCCCACTTGTGGGCAGATTCTTTACCATTTGAGCCACCAGGGAAGCCGAGACTCGTTGCCACCTCTCTAAATCAAGGTCCTTTAAAGGGCTTGTTCATACCTCTTCTTTAATGCCTTTCCTTCCTCCAGCTTCCCCTCATCCCATCTCCTGTTGACTTTGGTGACCTGAAACCACTTTCCTCGCAATCCTGAACTTCCATCCCCCAAATCTAGCTCATTTCTTTGTGGGTATATCCAGGGACGAGTTGCCTAGTCTTGTCCTCATGTCTGTGTGTCTGATGTGGCTCTGTGGCCTGGATCTGGGGTCCTCAGACTAGCATCTGCCTGAGATCCTGGCATATGGCCATAATAAAGCAACAACTATGGATCTTTATGGATCTCCAATCCTGTGCTAAGCACCTTACGTAATTAAGTCATTTAATTATCACAAAAGAAGACATAGATTACAGTGATCATCCCATTTTACAGTTGTGCTGAGGCAGAAAGAAATTAAGCCACTTGCCCCAAGTCACCACTAGTAAGTGGCAGAGCTGAGATTCAAATACAGGCAGAGACCACACTCTAAAGTCCTCTGCTACATCGCCTCTCCACTCCAATGCCTTTAAATGTTTATTGGGCAACTGAGACAGCCCCCAGTGCACTGAGGCAGAGGGTCATGGCTACACTGAAAGTCAAACACCTGAAGCTTTTGGGGTTCCCAAGGACACAGGTGGCAGGAGCTAACAGGTGCTTGGGGAGGGGGAAACACGGCCCTCACCTTCTCCAATCCTCATAGCTATTTTTTTCACTGGAGCCCTGCAACTAGACAGCTCCCTGCTCCTCCCCTAGGAGCCTGGAGATAGCAGGGAAAGGGCTGAAAGATCAGCCTAGAAGCCCAAGTGAGCTGGGTGTCAGAGCTAGGACCTCCAGCGGCCGATAGATGGCGCTCGTGGCCCAATACAACTCAGACAGCCCAAGAAAACCAAGGGAAAACAAGCCAGCAGATTAACCCCTTACCACCTGGGCTCCAGCTCCAGAAGCAGGCTGGTGGGCAGCTGAGGACCCTGTCCCAAACCCGGCTGGCCCCCAGAGAGTGACCCAACTCTCTAGGCTCTGCCCAAGCCACAGCTTGGGTCTGCTTCTGCTCCTTCCCCACAAGCTCTATCCATGGATGCCAGGCAGCCCCTTGGAGTCTTCCCAGAGGGCCAGGAGACTGACATGGACAAGGCAGGGTGGGAGGCCCCACCCCAGCCCAAGTGTCATCTCTCAGGCTCCATCTCTTAAAAGTCTATGGATCTCTGTCTCTAATCACCCCCACTTTGGGAGAGCTCCTCACGTCCATCTTTCCTGAGAGGGACTCACCAGGTGGGGAGGAGTAGTGTGGACCAGAGACACAGAAGGCCCTCAGGCCCCTCTAGGATCAGCTACAAGGTCTGCAGATTGCCCAAGACTTAGTTTCTCCCCATGTTGGGACTCCCTATCTTTGTGTTCCCAGGGGTGAATGGGCTTACAGGGACAGAAACAGTTATGTAGCCCGTCCAGGAAGATGGAATCGTGGGTCGGGCTCCTGGGGATCTCTGCTTGCCTGTCAGTCACTTCACTCATTACTGCCCTGCCAGCTGACCTGGAGTGTGGAGAGGCTGCTATAATGGCAACCTGGTGGTGCTTGGCAGCAAGAGGTGAAGGGTGGGGCGGCAGGAAGGTTGTCAAAGGGATGGTGAGGTTCCTAGATGTTTTAAAAAAAAATTTGGCCAAGCCATGCAGTTTGTGGGATCTTAGTTCCCTGACCAGGGGCTGAATCTGGGACCACAACAGTGAAAGCACTGAGTCATAACCACTGGACCATCAGGGAATTCCCTCCTAGAATTCTTAGGCAATAAGATAATGCCACCAGCATGGTTCCCCTCTCTGCCTAATTTTTGTTTAGAAACACAGAAACATGTAGATCTACTGAGACAGAGACGCCTGAGTGAAGAGCCAGTCAGAAGGTCAGGATACTCTTATTTCACTCATTCCAGAGAAAAAAGCAGAAACAGGGAGACAGATGTACACAGAAGGAGAGAGAGACTATACAAGAGACTAGGGATAGAGATACATATACATAGGCAGAGAGAGTCAAAGACACAGAGAAGGAGAGAATCCGGCACAAATGAAACCTCAGGAAATAATGGACTTTGTTGAAGGGGATGATTAATTCAGTTTCCGAAGTCTTACAAGGGTTGGGGTGGTTTCTCATCTGTGGTTCAGAGGGTCACTACTCAGTTCCCTGAAGCTCCTGCTGCACCCTTTAAGTTTTTGTCTGTTGGTAGGAGAGCAGGGGAGGCTAGAGAAGGGGGTCGCATCCTTGTTCTCTCACCTCTTCCTCTTCTGGGATTCACTGGTCTCCACCTGCAGGGAGACTGCTTTCCTCTGGTCTCAGTCATACCTGTGCTGGGGTATTCAGGAGGTGGGGATGAGAAGAATCTACCAGATAAGTGACCTTATGGGGTTTCCAGTCTAATGACAATATTATAGTCAGGACACAGACACAGATCCAGCCACAGGACAAGAACAGAGCTAGGAGTGGGACAGCTTTGGACATTAGTATTGGGTTGGGACGGTGGGAGTGAATGAACTGTTAGATGCAGCCATAGAATCTGTCAAGAAAGGTGTCCTGGACAGAGTATTCCAGAGGTAGGACTGGGAAGGATGGAAGGTAATAGGGCTGGGTAGACAGCAGGGCCGAGGAGGGAGAGAAGTGAAATGGTAAAGCTGTGGAGACAGGGGCTTGGACAGTAATGTGGGATGGAAGAGTCTCAAAGTTATTACTAAGGAGTTTAGCTAGAGATGCCAGAAGTGCTTTCGTGGGTGTCCTACATACAGTCCTTGGAGGGCTGCATAGGAGAGGTCTCTTATATCTGGAGCAGCAGGAGGGCTAGAAATAGTCTGTAGCCATTGTTAATACCCTCAGGTGAGTTAAGAGACTGCAGATAGTTGAAGCTCCCTGATTCACAATCCCTTTGAGGAAAGTGTATGAACTTTTGGAAAGGTGATGCCTTTTACAGCTAAAGCCCAGGATCTTCAAGGTCCTTACAGAACGTAGCTTCTCACTTCTCAAGTCGTCTGGATTTAGCCCTGGTGTAAAGAATAAACTACAACCCCCAGAGTTACTTACTGCCAACTTAGCACACTTTCCGGGAATTTGAGTATTTCCGGCGGAAGTGGCCGCAGCTATGCCAATCTCTTTCCCTAAACAAAGTGGACTACAACTCCCACGGTCCTCCGCGCCCGGCGGGAGGGGTGGGAAAAGGAACCGGAAACCGGATGGGGCGCTGGACCAGGTGAGGAAGTAGGAGTCTGACAACCTGGGGCGCTGGGGGGCGGGCTAGGGGCTCCCCGGGCTAGCTGGAGGTGACAGGCGGGGAGTGGAAATGTCTGTGTTTCGGGGCCCCTCTCTCCGTCAGGGGCTCGCCCGGCGCAGAGAAAGCCGAGCCCATGGAACCGCCCCGGAGACCTGCTGAGACGAGGCTTTCCCGTCGGGCGGAGCCCGCGGGCGGACGTGGAGGTTTCTTGTGGATCCTTACTTGTCAGCCCCCTCGAACTAGGAGGGGAGATGAAGTGTTGGGAACTTCTCAGTCCATGCTCTATTAGTATTATTGTTATCATTATTGGTTTTAAGGATTTGCTGATTGTCCATGTGGATTCCTAAAGTGCCCCCAAGGGACACGGGAGTGGACAGTGTCTTGGATTCCTTCTGCCTTTACTGAGTTTAGTGCCAGAGAGCCTAGGTGGCCAGACTTATCGGTGGATCACCCTCCACTTGTGCTTAATGTGACACTGTAATTTATCAGTGATTTCAGAAACGGACATTTCTTGCTCTCTGTCCCTGAGTGACTTTACATAGAATTTCCTGGTTTCTCCTTTGGGCTTCCAAGGTGTTTTCTTCAGGACATTAAAGCTGGAATCACAGTATGTCACAGTGTATTACAGTTGTTTATGTGCCATGTCACAGTCGTTTGTGAGTTGTTTATTCATTTTGGATTTCTTCCCCACCAAAAGACTACCACAATGCCTGTCATGTAAGAGACTCATAAATATTGGGGGGAAAAAATGAGTTAACAGCTGGTGGTAGGTTGGATGGGAATTTTGATTTTCATCTCATAGAGAAGACAGTTAAATGACTTGCTTAGGAGAACCTTAGAGATGAAACCGGGACTAGAATTATAGTCAGTTGACACATAGCCTGTAGCTCTTGCCTTCTGATCAGGCTTTGAAATTCTAGAACATTGAAAATAAGGCCTTGTCACTCTTCTGTGTATTCCTGGCCTTGCTGTCTTCAGGATGGGTCCCTAAAGATCAAAGGTAGGCTCAACCTTAAGACCTGAGAGAGATGCCAGACTTGGAGCAGGCAGTCTGCTAATGTTGGCACTGTATGGGGAGATGCAAAGGAAGGGCCCCGGAGCCAACGGAGTTCTCCACAGCGCCCTTCTCAGCCTTTGTTTGAGTCCAGCTGGCCCGGGTAGCCACCCGGACAGATCGGTTAAAGAGTTCTGAGAGCAGTCTAGGGAAGGATTTCCTAAGTTTAGCCCTGACTTTTAAAATTTTTGTATTATATTGGAGCATAGTTAAGATGTTTTTTCTCTCTCTTTCCCACTCTCCCAAGGCTAGGGTCAGAGAACAGGTTGATGGATCAAGCTGTTGTGTCAACCTTGTGGTCCCACCTGGGGGAAGAGGTTACTCTTGACCTGCATATGGGGTTGAGAGGGAGAAGAACCATGATCCCTGCCCTGTGGGAGGCCCAGATGTGATGGAAACGTGCCCAGAGCCTGGCAAGCTCTCAAGCAAGCAGAGTGCAAAACGTGCAGCTGGGCCTTGAGTCAACTCGGTGTAGAAGTGGAGAGGAGTCTGTCAGGAAAGGCTCTTTGGTAGAAGGTAGTTTTGTTTTTACTTATTTATATTGGCTGTGCCACGTGGCTTGCGAGATCTCCGTTCCCTAATCAGGGATTGAACCCAGTCCACAGCAGGAATCCTAACCACTAGGCCACCACGGAACTCCCAGAAGATAGTTTTAAACAGCATTGAAAAAAGATGAGATGGACACAGTTAACTGTCAGATAAAAGCTGGGACCTTGGAGATACGGAGGAAAATGAAACAGGGCTTCCTCTCTGATCTGCCTCAAGTCTAGTCTAGGAGGCAAGGTGTGAATTCATGGAGATGCCACTAACCATGGTGACATGCAGTGGTTCTCAGCCATCACTAACCATCAGAATCGCTTGAGGAAGCTTGTTTAAATAGATTCCCAAGCCCCACTCCAGACCTACTTGGGTTGGGTAGGGCTGGGAAGCTATAGCAAATGCTGTGGTGTCCTGAAGAGGGACAGCTTTCCCCGAGGGAGAATTTGAGCTTCATCTGGAAGGGCAGGTATGACTCAAATGTGTGTGTGTGGGGGGGTGGGGCAGTCAGTCCTGCTTCAGTCAAGGAGTCTATGAATTTGTGGAAATAGAATGTGTTAGGTTTTGGGAGTTTGGATAGGAAAGGCATTTTGAAAGTGTAAATGGAACGATCAGTTTGGGCCTCTGGGTTCACATGGGAATGATGAGGAGGAAGATTGGAAGAGTGGCCTTTGAGGGTTGCAAAGCTAGCGGGGGTGCTCCCTCTGCCTCTTCCCCATTCCCTCCGTTTCCCACTTGCTCCCCCGACCACCACTTACACATCTTATTCCATTTGTTATAGTAATAGTTTCAAGTGTTGCTGTTTAGTCACCCAGTCATGTCCAACTCTTGTGACCCCATGGACTGTAGCCCACCAGGCTCTTCTGTCCATGGGATTCTCCAGGCAAGAATACTGGAGTGGGTTGCCATTTCCTCTTCCAAGGGATATTGCCGACCCAGGGGTTGAAACCATGTCTCCTGCGTTGCAGGCAGATTCTTTACCACTGAGCCACATGGGTCTCCAGTATTTTTAAGTGGATATTATTTTTCTTAGTATTTGGATGAGGAGACCTGAAGCTCTGGCCGTAGTTACATAGCTTGTAGGCGTCTAGTCTGAGTCTGCTAATTGTCTCACCACTGAGGATTCTTGAACGTGGGCAAAAAGCTGGGTTGGGGGGTGTTGGGGGGCCTCTAGAATTAGCAGGGTGGCTGATCAAACCATCTCAAGCAAGATGGGTGTGGATGGTGAAAAGCAGAGTCTTGTGTCAGATGGTTTGGTTCAGATTCCAGCTGCATTACTTGCTGAGTGAGTGACCCTCAGCGAGCTGCTTCATCTTGCTAAGCCTCAGTTTTCTCATCTGTAACATGGGAGCAGTAATGCCCACCTCACGTGGTTGTTATATGCATCATTGAGGGGTACCTGGCACAGAGCGATTGCTCACCACCTGGAATCTGTTGAAATCAGCTCTGTATTCAGTCTCTGCGCTGTGGCTGTGCACCTGCAGCCCATCCTTCAGCACGTTGGTTTCCAGAACACAGCCCATCCTGGATGGGCTTGTTTTATTAAGATGACAGTAACAGTGCTCAAAGTTTGCCAACTAAATATTCATTGAAAACCTTGGCATGGCCTAGGAGCTAGTGACCCTAAACCTATGCCTGGTGGAAACGGGTTTGGAGTGGGGGATGACTGGTGGTTATGGGCTATGCTCACTGGGTGATTTATGAAGAGGAAGAGTACTTGAATCCAGGAGAGGAAAGGCCCTTCATTACCAGGAACTGGGATGAGTAAAGACCTGCCTAGAGGTTGAGGGCTAACTGACACAGTCTCTTCTGAGCCCAGGAAATGGTAGTAAGGGCCCTGGTCAGCCTGGACCCCTCCCACTCGATAGCTGGCGTTGTTGGGGCCTCTGTCCATCTGTTTTCCAGGTGACAGTGGCATGGCTGTGCCCCAGCCTTTCCCATCGGGGCCCCGCCTCCAGCCTGCAGGTGCCCTGATGGAGCCCCAGCCCTCCCCTCGAAGCCTGGCCGAGGGCTTCCTGCAGGAAGAGCTTCGGCTTAATGACGAGCTGAGGCAGCTGCAGTTTTCCGAGCTCGTGGGCATCATCTACAACCCTGTGGAGTACGCGTGGGAGCCACATCGCAGCTACGTGACCCGCTACTGCCAGGGCCCCAAGCAAGTGCTCTTCTTGGGCATGAACCCAGGACCCTTTGGCATGGCCCAGACAGGGGTAAAGAGCTTGGTTCCCCTGCGGGGTGGAGTGGGAGGGTCCAGGGTGGACGCTTGGCTGCATGTGCTGTGGAGGCGTATGTGCATGACAGTGGACACGTGTGGGTGCGCCCCTCACCCCCATCCTCATACCCTGGCTCCTGTGGTCTCAGACACTCTCCCGGCCTCACTGGCTGGAGTTAACCAGGCACATTAATGGTAGTTCCGTTTCCCATGTGAGCGGTCCACTAATTGCCTCTGAGAGCCCTTCCTTCCGCCAGCCCCATCCTTACCTTGCGTGGCCGGATCTCCCCTCTCCCTAGAGTGTTGTTGGGGTCAGGAGAGGGACCAGGGCTCCTCAGGGGAGACTAGTTGACAGGGGTGGTCAGGGAAGAGAGGCAGGGCATTCTGGCAGCCCGGGTTCTGTTTCTTAGCGGAGGAGAGGTTGGAACAGAGCAGGCCGCAGGGCCTGCCTGCTTCCCCCTCAGACGTCCGGATGAGTGACTGCCCCTCCATGGGGGTGCTCGGCAGATGGGGGAGGGGAAGAGGCTTCAGGGCAGGAGGCTCAATCGCTTTTATTGACCCCAACTGGGGGCTGAAAGGTGATCAATGATGATCAATGGAAATGACAGCCTGAGGCTTGGGGCTGAGAGGGCACCCAGGCAGCAGCGGTCAGCCCTGTCCTTGTGTCTCCTCTCACCCTGGCCGCCTTTCTGTCCCAGGCCATCTGTCTGTCCCCCTATTACCCATCGCTCCCTGTGTCGGGCCAGAGATCCCCTCGTGTTTATTGTTCCTGGTCCCAAAGGCTAGTCGGGGTAGAGCTAATAGATTCTTCTGGACCATAGACCACAGGAAAACTGGAGAAACACGGACAGGCTCAGACAAGGGCCAAGAATCCTAGTTTCTGGCCTTGGGGCGTGGGTGGGGGCAATGGGAGACAGATCCTTCTGGAAGGTGGAATGGGGTTGCTTGGTCCAGACCCCAGGCATCAGGTCTCCAGTTCGAAGCCCTCGTGTGTCTCCTCCTCACAGGTGCCCTTTGGAGAAGTGAGTGTAGTCCGGGACTGGTTGGGCCTTGGGGGCCCTGTGCGGAGCCCTCCCCAGGAGCACCCCAAGCGACCAGTGCTGGGACTGGAGTGCCCTCAGTCCGAGGTGAGCGGTGCCCGGTTCTGGGGCTTTTTCCGGAACCTCTGTGGACAGCCCGAGGTCTTCTTCCGTCACTGTTTCGTCCACAACCTGTGTCCGCTGCTCCTTCTGGCTCCCAGCGGGCGCAACATTACCCCTGCCGAGCTGCCGGCCAGGCAGCGCGAGCAGCTCCTGGGGGCATGTGACGCAGCCCTGTGCCGGCAGGTGCGGCTGCTGGGGGTGCGGCTGGTGGTGGGCGTGGGCCGCCTGGCTGAGCAGCGGGCGCGGCGGGCTCTGGCTGGTTTGATGCCTGAGGTCCAGGTGGAGGGGCTCCTGCACCCCTCCCCTCGCAGCCCACAGGCCAACAAGGGCTGGGAGGCGGTGGCCAAGGAAAGGCTGAACGAGCTGGGCCTGCTGCCGCTGTTGACCAGTTGAGCACCCCTGCGGCTGGCACAGGACATGTTCAAGGCCTCCGGGTCCTTCTGGTCCAGCGGATGACCACACACCTCTTGGACTGGAGCCACAAGCTCCCCCTGGGCTCCCCAGTTTGGGGGACCTGCCGGTTTGACATTGCTCCTGCTTGCCTTCCTGATTCCCGCTCACTTCACCTTCCTTCCGTCTGTGGTACCCAACTCCACAGAGAGCCAGCGTCTGTGAGCTGCTCTACCTCACTGCTTCCCTGGAGCCTCTCTTCTGCAGAGAGAGACCCCAACAGTGACTTCCAAGGTCCTATTTGCTGTTTTAGAGGAAAGATCCCACCAGGATCCCCACCTGTCGTCCTAGAACGGCTTCCTGCAGCTCACCCATCTCCCCACAGGCACTGGGACAAAGCATGGGTTGTGGCTGCTAAAAGTGAGCCTCTGATGAGAGGCTGAGGGTGGGTCGGGGGAGTTCAGTGTGGCAGCGTGGGAAAGGCCAGAAGACCTGGTTTTCCATCCCAGCCCTGAGACTTGTGAACTTTGTGATTGTGGACAAGCGGATTGACTTCTCCAAGCCTCAGCATCCTTCCTCACCTATAAAATGGGGTCCCTGCCTCACCGGGCTGGTGTGGGGATTAACTGAGATAACACTTAAAAGTGCCTTGCGTAGTGCCTGGCACATGCGTGCTCACTACACCTTTTCTGGGTTTTCCGCCTCCTGGTTGGGGACGCGCTACACTACACTACACAGGAAGCCCCTCTGCCCTGAAGACCAGGGGGAGGGGAGGGGTGGGGGTCTGGGCCTCCACCCGTACCCCGAGTGACGGGCAAGGTCTTGCCCGAGATGGACCAATGACTTTATGGAAAACCCAGCCTGTGATTTTTCAGGCTAAGCATTAAAAGCTCCTAAACCCTTTTGTGTTGGCCCTTTTTCCCCTCCTGCACGTCAGGGGTGGAAGGTGGTAGTTTATATTTTCCCTTTTACCTCTTCCTGTTTGCAAAAGTTTCTCTTGGGTGGCTGGGTAATGGTATGAAGTCTCTCATTACCTTGCCAGAGCTGCAGGATCTCTGTTAGAGGCCTGTTGAGTGGTTTGTTTGCTATTTGGGGCACTTTGATGGGTGGATGGGAGCCTGGTATCTCCAGCTAACTCATTTCTTACCTTTGCCACATGTCTGCCCCTGTAGTAAGGGCTTGGAAGTGAATCCAGTCAGGAGCAGAGACCACCTTAATAAGGAACACGTGATTGGACTCTAGCTCCTGGTATAGACCATCTCCAGATCTCAAAATAACATTTTTAATATGTGTCCTCCCCATTATATAATAAATAAATTGAGTGGCCTCTGTTCTTGGTTGTTGAGAGGGAGCCTCTAGGTCCTCGTCATTTCCCAAGCGCCAGGAGTTTTGTCATTCATGGTGGGACCCTCAGACTACACATGAGCTTTTGCTGAAATTTGACTCAGGAGGGCTGACCATGCCCAAAAGACCAACCATGTGATCCGAGGGTGGGGACTTTGAGACAGGTGATATCAGCCTGACCCCCAGGGAGGGGAGGCGGGGCTGGAGATTGAATTCAGCCGCGTGGTTAAGATTTCAATCAGTTCTGTCTTCATAATGAAACCCTATAAAGACTCTGGACAGGGAGACTGGTGAACACGTGGATATGTCAGGAGAGTGGTGTGTCCTGATCCCAGGGGAGAAGGGACATGATGTCACTTTGGGACCCTCCCAGATCTTGCATTATGTGTCTTCATTTGGCTCATCCTGATTTGTATCCTTTATAATAAAAACTGTAATAATATGTGGAGTGCTTTCCTGAGTTCTGTGTCATTTTAGTAAATTATTGAACCTGAGGGGAGTGTAGAAACCCCTGGATTCGTAGCCAGTCAGCAGTGCAGGTGACCTGATGACCCCTGAACCTGAAGTTGGCATCTGCGGCGAGGGCAGTCTTGTTGGGCATTTTGCCCAGTTTTGTTGGGCGCTTTGCCCTTAAACCTGAGGGGTCTCGGCTAACTGCAGGTGGCTGGCATCAGAATTACAAGAGGTCTCAGTTTCAATCCCTGGTCAGGGGACTAGATCCCATATGCTGCAACTAAGACCCAGCACAACCATATTAATATTTTTAAAAATATTTACAATGTTGCACCCCCACGTGCCTTAGACTCCTTTCCTCTTTCTGTTGTCAGTGCAGTGGTGCTACGTAGTTCTTGCCCCATGTTGCAGAGCACTGGGTCAGGCACTGAAGTAATTGCATGGAGATCGAAGCCATTGTTCCCTTATATATTTAGCTAAGGTAGTCAGGGAGAGCTCCCTGGAGGAGGTGGCATTTCAGGTGGCTTTAGGGACTGAGACAGTTTTGGAGAGCTTAGAGAAGAGCACTCTTGGGTTCATGGGCTGGCAAATAGATTCATATTGACTTGGCCCAGCTGGGAGAACAAGGAGAAGAGTAAGCTGGGGTCAGCTTGTGAAAGGTCTTGAATGCTAGACTAATCTTTGAGAATTTGCGGTCCAGTGAAGTGAGAAGAGGGGCCGGCCAGCATAGGAGGCGGTGTAGGTGCGTGGGGTCAGGAATGGGGAGGGAGGGAATTCGTGTGTAGGGAAGATGTCTGGGGGCGATAGAGTTGGTAAGTATGAAAGGTGGGAATCAGGAGGGGGTAGGGGCAGGGTTGGGCAGTGTGTAAAGGCCCTTGAATGGTAGTGACCAAGAAGATGGCTTGAAGACTTAGGTGTGGCAGTCACTGCTGGGTGTGGCTTCTAGTGGTGGTGCCCTCAATTCTAGGGCTGCGTCTTTTTAGGGAGGTGCTGAATAGGTCCCTGGGCCTGAAAAAGTCCTGGGCCTCCCTTTCCCCAAGGGCACCATGATAGTCTGCTAGGGCTGCCGTAACAAAATACCGCAGACTGGGGGACTTAATTTATTTTCTTACAGTGTTGGAGCCTGGAAGTCTAAGATGCAGATGTCAGCAGATTTGGTTGCTCCTGAGGCCTCCCTCCTGGGCGTGCCTCCCCGCTGTGTCCTCCTATGATCTTTTCTCTGTCGCACTTCCCTCTTATCTCTCTTCTTAGAAGGGACACTTGTCATGTTGGATGAAGGTCCCACCCACCCTTATGACCTCACTTAATTGCCTCTTTAAGGCTCTATCTCCAGATATCTCTCCAAGTCACCTGGGGATTAGGGCTTCAACGTAGGAATTGGGGGAGTCACAATTTAGTCCATAATAGACACCTGAAACGTCACTGCTTTTTCTTCCCCAGCTCATGCCAACCACTAACAAATGGGTGCTCATTGCCTTTCCTCCACTCTGGGGATGGAGGCTGGTGTGGTGGTTCAGCTGGCCGATGGGCCTTAACCCACCAGACTGGCCCCTACTCCCCATCCATTCTAGAGCAGGTTCTTCAGTACAAATGAGAGTGTCCTTGTTGTGGGGGGGATCTCATTATTTTCTCCTGGGCCAAAGGGAATGGTGATGTCAGCTGCTACAAAACAATATTGTGGGGGAGTTCCCTGATAGTCCAGTGGTTAGCACTTGGCGTTTTCACTGCTGGGGCCTGGATTTGATTCCTGGTCAGGGAACTAAGATCCTACAAACTGCATGGTGCAGCCAAAAATAAAAAACCAGTGTTGTGAAAAGTATTTTAAAGCCAAATTGAAGTGATGTGAGATCATCAAGAGTTTTACAGTCTGACATGCTGGCCACTAGCCATGCATGGCTGTTTAATTAAAATGAAGCAAAGTGAAAAATTCAACTCTTCAGTCACTTGCCGTATTGCAGGTGCTTGACAGCCACACATGGCTAAAGGCTACTGACTGGATGATACAGACACAGAACTTTCCATCATCGTGGAAAGTTCTGTTGGATAGAGCTGTGGAGTCAGTTCACATGTAGAGGTGTTAAAAAAGGAAAGTGTCCCAGCTCCACTTTAAGAGATGTTGCTGTCTGAAGTACAGCCTCGTATCTGTTTTTCTCTTTGTGCTGTGGACATGCAGCCATGTCCTGTGGACATGGACAGGATTGCACTCGGTGTCCTGGAGGCAAGAAGAGGGTCTCATATTCCTTTCGTCATATACAGCCCTACACCTGGCGCACAGTAGGTGTCCAGGATGAATGTGCAAGCCGTGCTCAAGTCTGGGTTTGGGGATCTACCCCAGAGTGTCCATCCATTAACATGAGTATTCAGAGTTTGTTGTTTTTTGCGCAGTGATGGTGATCCAGTTCTGGTTCAGAGGAGGGATGGGGTCTTCTAAGTCCCGCCTCGACATGTATGCGTGTGCACATGCGTGCACACAAGTATACACATTCCACTGGATAGAAGCCACACTGGGCTTCGGGGTAGCGGTGCTTCTGAGACTCTGCAGGATGGAGTGTGTTGGGAGGAAAGAGACTTTTCCTCTTTTTTTTTTTTTCCTCTTACTGAAACAGGATGGCTTAAAGGAAGATTGAGTCGTGTCTGACTGCTGTGTGGTCCTTCACTTTCCCAATTTGACAAACATTTATTGATGTCCGCTGTGTGCCTTTCCCTACACTAGGTACCACAGGGGGTGACAGAGGTGAATTAGATGGCTCTTTGCCCTCACGTTGCTCACTGTCGGACACTAGGAGATACAAGCATATAATTATAGTATAAATCAAGCGGAAAAGGTGTTGTGAGCAAGTTCTAAACACAGCACCCTGGGCGCATGGACTGAGGAAGGGATCAGCTCTCCATGTGGGCAAGAGGTTGTGTGCCAGTGGGACAGGGTGGTGACTGGGGAGTTCTCTCATCACCTGCTGGGTTTTGCCATCTCCATGGAGTGGGTGTTCAAAAAAGGGGACCATGGTGTCAGATTGCCCCAAGAATTCCCAGCCCCACCTGCAAGGATGAGCTCCGGGCCAGGATTGACTGGAACCAGGGGTTGGGCTTGGCTTTATGGGAGATGGGAAAGGGGGCTTCCTTTTTCATCTCTTGTTCCATGAATCTCTTGGATGGAAAACAGCAGTAGGTGTTTTAGGGGTTGTCCAGGTGCTAAAACAAAAAAGGTCAGAAACAGCCTGGGCATACACTGGACAAAGATGAGTGGAATGGAGGGGAGGAATAGAGACTAAGGCCCAGCCCAGGCTAGGTCTTAATTCTCCGAATATTCCTCTTTAGGAATATTAGGCCAGCAGTTTTCTATTTTTTCCTAATGCCCCAAAGAAGGAAATAATTTCAGTTGGAGCATGAGACATTGACATTAGACACATGGATAAACTTCCCAGGTATGACCATCAGTTGATACAGAAATAAATTGCTTTGGGGGAGGCTAAACTGCTTTCTTCTTCAGAGGTCTTAATGCCAAGCCTGGCCCCAGCCCAAGCTTAACGGTCAAGGTTGAATTATAAACTATTTAATGTATTTGGGGAACCTTTCTCTCCCCTTTTTTCTCTCCTTATCTTGGTCCTCATTCTGTCAAAAACAAAACAACTGCAGTGGGATTTTCCTGTACATCTTTTTGCCTGTTCTTCTGCTCCTAATTCCTTCTTGAGGATCTCAGTCTGATGTCAGTCTCTAGGCCCGGTTGGCAGAGGGAGTGGCTGAGAGCCCAGAATAGTCCTCCATGGTGGCCTGCGCCAAGGCAACTTGTCATTTCCATTTTCATTAATTGAAGCAACTTGACCCGGATCATTTCAGGCCAGCAATTTCCGGGGAGTGTGTGGGGGACATGCCTCAGCGGGTCATTCTGTCCTTCCATCTACCTTGATAGTGCTGACTCCTAGTCCTGGCTGCAGAATGTGTCTCTTATTGCAGTTGATTGGGGAGAAGCCCAGTCTCATTGCTTGGGATCTTGAACTTTCTGTCTTCTGAGGAAGGCCCTTCCAGTATTCACCTGTTGTGATTTTGATTCAGTTTTGTTTGTTCAGTTTTAAGAAACTTGATGACTGATGCAGTTGCCTCTCAGAACCTCATCTGATGATGCTTTCTGCTGTGAACTGGGAGAGGAACAGGATGTTTTTGAAGGAAAGGTTTGCCTTCCAGCACCAGAAAGGCATCACCAATGAGTGAGCTATTGGGGTGTGATGGCTGCTCTGAGAGTGAATGTGTGTGTTTTACTCCTTACTTGGCTTTGTTGTGTTCAGTAGCTAAGTCATGTTGGGCTCTTTGTGACCCCATGGACTGCAGCACACCAGGCTTCCTTGTCCTTCATTATCTCCCAGAGTTTGCTCAAACTCATGTCCATTGAGTCGGTGATGCCATCCAACCATCTCATCCTCTGTCGCTCTCTTCTCTCCTGCCCTCAGTCTTTCCCAGCATCAGAGTCTTTTCCAGTGAGTCAGCTCTTTGCATCAGTGGTCAAAGTATTGGAGCTTCAGCTTCAGCATCAGTCCTTCCAATGAACATTCAGGCTTCAGGAAGGTCCATGAGAGTTCACACTGAGCATGATCTTGCCGCTTACATGGTGGTGTCACTTTGTCACAGCCATTCCAAGGGGTAGGGTGATGTGTTCCCTGTAGAGTGTGGGTCTCAGGTTTATTACAAGGATTTGTGTACTTTTGTGATCCATGGGGATCTTTTTTGTCTCTGCATTTTGAAAAATCTCCCAGATGGACACTCGTGTCATTCACTGTGACCCATTTTTGCTGCGGGTAGGTCCCTGTGCATCTGGAGTATTTCTGTGTAGCCCCTGCGTTTTCACGCATCTTCAGAGGACTTGTGTCTTTCTGAGTGTCCTCTGGCTCCATTTGGGAGGAGGGAACAGAAGAAGGAGCCCAGACGCGGAGGGGAGTCGTCGGGGTGGTGGAGCGGGTAGGGAGGGGGTGCGCTGCAATCTGTGACTCGGAAAACAGATTTGTGGAGGAGGCAGCCGCCCGGGCGCGCGGCGCGTGCGGGGAGGGGGCGGGGGCCGCTCTGGCCCCCAGCTCCTCCGCAATCCAATTAAATAACATTTAAATGCATAACCAGCCCGCGCGGCGATGAGGCTGGAGATTGGAGCGGGCGCGGCGGCGGGCCGCGCGGGCGGCGTTTTGTGGAGCTCAGCGATTCTGGCGGCAATTTCCCCGCTCGGCGCGGCTTTTACGAGCCGGCTCCCGGCGCCCGCGCCCGCTCCGCTGCGCCCGCCCCGCGCCCGCCGCTTCCCGCCACTCCCGCCTCCGCTCTTTTTTGTCCCTCGGCTTCTTTGCAGCCGTCTGGTCTGTCCGTGCCTCTCTCCATCTCTTTGGGTAGTCTCGGCCGCCGTCCCTCGCTCCCGGGCGGGCCTGGTCTCTCAGTCTCTTTCCTCTGGTGTGTCTCTCTGTCCGTCCGTGAGACTGTGAGACTGTCTCTCGCACTCCCTGTCTCCAGCTCCTGCCATCTGTCAGCTCTCACTTCTCGCCTCTTTTCTGCCCCGGAGTGTGACCCCCGTTTTCAGGCCGATGCTCTCTTGGTACCCTCTGGATCACCATCTCAGTACCACCGCTTCTGTATCGCTTGTCTCCTTGCATCTCTCGTGGCCCCCCACACCCAAAGCCTTCCCCCCACCACTCTGAGGCCCCCCACTGAGGAACACCAGCCTTCACTCCTCCGCCTGCCTCCAGTGTGTGCCATGGGGGGCCTGATGCTTGGGAGCCAGCAAGGCAGGGCTGAGGAGGAAAAGAAAGCCCAGATTGAGAAGCGGGGTAGGGTGATAGACTTCACCCGCTCAGGCCCGGCTGGATAGTGGTGAAGATGAGGTTCCTGCATGAATGTCTGGAGAAAACCAGTTCTTGCCCACCAGTCCCCTGGAGCCGAGCAGAGAGGGCCCTCTCATTCAGTGTCACAGGAGTGAGGTGTTTCCTATCCAGGAGGCCCATGGAGTCCTGGGAGGGATGTGCGCTTGAGGCTCTTGGAGGGTGGGAGGGAGAGTGGGACCCTTCCTAAGGAACTAGGATGGAGCAAGTCCCTCATGAGGAGGAAGACAGAGAAAGCAAGACGACCCATTTTGTTTCTTATGTGGGACCAGACTCCATCAGCATCTCCTCTTCCTCCTCATTCCCTGTCTCATCCCTGCTCAGGCCCCTCAGCATATGGAGCCTGCCGTTTACCAGATGCTATGGGGCCATGCAGATTTCTGGGGGAAGAGCATTCCGACAAAGAGAACAGCAAGGGCAAAGGCCCTGATGTGAGCGTGTCTGCTGTTAGAGGAACAGCAACGAGGCTGATACAGCTGGAGAGAGAGCATAAGGGAGAGGGTG
This sequence comes from Ovis aries, assembly GCF_016772045.2. Classification (NCBI taxonomy): domain Eukaryota; kingdom Metazoa; phylum Chordata; class Mammalia; order Artiodactyla; family Bovidae; genus Ovis; species Ovis aries. The sequence continues at coordinate 132,352,358 of NC_056056.1, forward strand.
AATGGTGGGTCTGTGAGGTAGTGGGGACCTGATCACATGGGGATGAATAAGTCGCCATGAGGCTTTGGCTTTAGTGCTGAGTAAGATGGAGAGTCACTGGAGGGTTTTGAGCAGGCAAGTGACATGATCTGCCTTGTATTGTTATGGAAAATGCTTACTGTTGTGTTGAGACTCAACTGAGAAAGCAAGGGCAGAAGTGTGGGGACCAGGCAGGAGCCCATTGAAGTACCAGGTAAGAGACGACAGCGGCCTGGACTAGGGGGTGCAGTGGTGATGACAAGTGGTCAAATTCTGAATATACTTTGCAGAGAGCCCAGGAATCTGCAGATGGACCTGGTGGAGGGTGTGAGGGCAGGAGTGGAGTCAGGATGAAACCAAGGGGTTTGACCTGAGTGACCAGAACCCCGGGAGTTGCCATGAGCTGACTTGGGGAACATTGCAGGAGGAAGCTGGTTTGGGGGAGGCATCAGTCTTTGACATGTTAGAGTTTTAAAAAAATATGTATTTGGCTGCTTTGGGTCTTAGTTTTGGCACACAGGATCTTTGTTGCAGCACGTGGGATCTTTCATTGCACCCACTAGGTGCAGGATCTTAGTTTCCTCACCAGGGATCAAACCCATATCCTCTGCATTAGAAGGCAGATTCTTAACCACTGGACCACCAGGAAGTCCTTTAACAGGGTAAGTTTGGAATGCCTATTAAGCAACCAAGTAGAAGTGTATGATAGGCTGAGTGACATACTGATCTGGGTTTGGTGTGAAGTCCAAGCTGGAGATATAAAATTTGGGTCCTCGATGACATTAAGATCCCCTAAGGAGTGAGAACAGAAAGAGAATAAAGGACATCCAATGACTGAGTCTAAGCATTTCAATATTGAGAGGTTGTGGAGTTGTAGAAACTCCCCCCAAATGCTGAGACATCACAGCAAAGAAAATTTGGGTGTGAGATATGGGGGGCTCCTGCTGTTTGGGTCACTTCTCAATAAGCAACAAATGTTTACGGAGTACCTGATTAAACCTACCATGTGCAGAATAGCAATGAAGGACCCTAGGGGACACAGATGATACTATTATTGCCCTCAAGAAACTTGAACTAAGGACCCCTGAATGGTTTCCCCCTTCTTTCCCATCTCTTCACTCTCATTCCTTATGACTTCCCAACATGGACTCTCTTCTCCCCATTTGAGGTCCTAGATCTTTCCTTCCCTCCAAAGCTTGCTCCAAACCTTTCTTCCAGAACCTTCCCCAGATCACCTTGGATTACGCTAATCTAGCAGGTAGCTTAGGTCCTAGACCCAGGAGTCAGTCACCTTCATTAACTCTCTTTCCCTCACCTCTCATCCTCAATCCATATGCAAGTTCTATCAGCCTTATCATCCAGATATATTCCAAATCTGACCACGTCTCGAGATCTCCACTTGTACAGTCCTAGCCAAGACATGGTCTTGCCTGCACTGCTGAGCACAGCAGCTCCCCAGCTGTCCTCCCTACAGTTCATTCTCCAGGCCCTGGTCCCTTTCATCTGAAGCACCCGCCCCCCTCCTGCATCTGTGTGCTTCTTGCTACCCCTACGCCCCTCAAATCCCCTGGCCAGGGCCACTTTCCTCCGGGTGTGACCTATCTCCTCTCCTCTCAGCCCCTGGAGTAGGGCGGGTGCCAGAGAGCTGAAGCTGTCCTCCATTCCTGGGGGCATTCGGTACTCCTGTTGTGGGAGACCATGTGCCTGGAGGTGGGGTCAGGGACGTCCTGGAGGGGGCACTCAATGAGGAACTCAGGAAGTGAGGCCGTGTGTCTCTGGAATGAGCAGCGAGGGTAGTTCTGAGCATCTTCCGTTTCTACCAGCTCAGCTTTCTCCCTTGTTCTCATTGCTGCTTCCTCTCCATCTCACTGACTGATCCTCTGTATTGAGAGGTAGGAGGGATCCCTTACCAGTGTCAGGGTCTTGGGAGTCTCCTGTGGAATGCCCCCTCCTTGTTCCTGACCAAATCCGCCGCCTGCCCCTCCCACCTCCGTCTTTCCCTCCCCCTCCGCCAACACCAGGAGCTGGCCTCCCCCTCTCCAGCCTGTGCACCCAGAGCTGAATCAGTCACCGTGTCCTCCCCCAGGGCCTAGCACCCAGTAGGTGCTTATTAAATATTTATTGAAAGGATAAATGAATGAATGAACGAATATCTGAGGCATTCAGCCTCCCTGTTGGGCCCTGAGCCTAGCTTTTCTGGCTCTTTAAACGAGTTCTTTCAAACTTTAATGTGGATACAAACCACCTGGGGATCTTGTTAAACTGGAGGACTGGATTGGCCGGGGCCAGTCTGGGGCCTGAGAGTTTGCGTTTCTAGCCCGTTTTCAGAGATGCTGATGCTGCAGGTTCTCAGATCACTTTTTTTTTTTTTAATATTTTTTTTTTTTTAAATCTAGACCATTTTTTAAGTCTTCATTGAATTTATTTATATTGCTTTTGTTTTTTTGGCCACAAGGTATGTGGGATGTTAGCTTCCTGACCAGGGATTGAACTCGCACCCCTTGCAGTGGAAGGTGAATTCTTAACCACTGGACCACCAGGGAAGTCCCATCTTGGGTCACATTTTGAGAAGCAAAGCTCTAAGGGGAGGTGTCTCTCAGGCAGAAGGAAGCCCCTGCCTAATGAAAACAGAGAATTATGATGATTGAGAGAAACTGAGAGAATGACAGAGAGAGGAGTCAGAGGAAGAAAGGAAGCCCACCACCATTGATCTAACGGCCCCTAGAGCCCCTCAGAAGTACCATTCCCGACAGTTGCAGCAAGCCTGGAAGCACCTGTAGCGTCTCCCTCAGCAGCAGCCTCAGTTCCCCAGGGTCCAGTCCCGATGGGGAAAAGGTGCTCTGGAGACACCTGCCACCTCTGTGTCACAGATTGCCCACTTAGTTCTGAGACGACTGGGAGTCTTAGAACAGGTTTGGAGTCTTCACCCAATTCCATGAACATTCCCCAAACTGCCTCTCAGCATGTGAGTGAACAGTGAAGGATAGCCCGGAAGTTGGTCTTGTGAAAAGGGAGACAATAAGCATAAATGAAAGGTGGGTTTGCATTTGGCTTTGGAGGAGGATGGGGAGAGCTTTGATGGGCATATGGGAGCCCCAGGAAGTGGTAGAGAGGGCATTCCAGGCAATCTGGGCTGGAAGCAGCATGGTTCAGAGCATGCTCCTTGACGCATATGGGGATCAGCAGCTGGGGAGGGGAGGGTGATGGAGGAAGGAGAAATTAGAGGAGCTCAGTATGAGTCTGTATTAAGGAGGGCTCTAGATGTCAGTCTGAGGAATCGGTGCTTTGGCATGAAGGCAGATTTATTCTGTATGCCTTAGGGAGCCATGGAAGGGATGTCCAAGTATTGGAAGGGGTGCTTGGAGGGAAGGCTTTGCCATTTATGATTTACCTGGCCTACAGGAGAGGGACCCATCTCTGTGAGTTGTCTTGCCCATCTCTGTACTCACTGGAGGCTCGGTCAGGCTCTGGAGGTGAGAGAGTGGGGCCTGGGTTTGGGAAGAGCTGGGGTGTTGTTGATTTTTTTCCCCCACTGTGGGAAAGAGCAGATTTTGTTATGTGGGAAGTTTTATGATCTTCTGTCCTAACTCCAGGTTCTTTTATCCAGGAGTCCCTGATGAGGACAAACTGCTTCAAGAAAGAGAGGGAGGGGAAAAGGAGGCCGGTTTCTCATGGCAGCTGAGTGGATGGAGTGTGGCTTGATCCGAGCTGGTGAATGCTTGGACGCACTTACCTGTCTAGGACTGGGCTTCAGTCTGAAGCCCCACCAGCTGCTCACACTCCCTGAAAGCGTTTTAAGGTGTTAAACTGGTCATGTTCCCAGTCCCTCTAGTGCTGGCCAGTCTAGGTGTCGGCCTTCCTGAGAACCAACTTTTAGGCTTAACACGTACATATCTTATCCACAGTCACATACAGGTGTAGGCCCTAATTTTTTTTTTTCAGGCCTGTTTTTTGCCAGCTGCTGGGGAAGGCGCAGCATTTTTGTGATTGTGGGAGGGTGCCCCCCAACAGATCTGGGGTTCTCCCCGACAGCGATCGGTGTCTTTCCTCCCTGCCTGCCCCTGTCCTCTGTCACCCTCATTTGAGCTCACCCTTCCCGCAGGCAAGAAATTGTGCCAACAGGGAGGGCAGATTTTGTTTCTGTGGGAGAGTGTGGCATATTATTTTCATCTGATTTATTTTGGTTCCTGATGATCCCTGTGCTGATGTGCTAACGAGCAGAAGTAGCCAGGAGCAGGCGTCAACAGCATCCTGTGCAAGGTGAATGGATTGACAGGCAGGCAGGGGCCTTGTCCCAAAGAGGCCTGAGGCAGAAAATTAAAGGTGCCACAGACACACGCCAGCCTGGGGCACTCTCCAGTCTGAGACACACTAGCCTGGGACAACGTTGTGTGGGCCCTTCCTTTTCCCTGTGTCCCATAGCCTCCAACCTTTATAGTCCTCACCGCTCTCCTGCTCATTCATTCAGCCCAGAGTCCTTTCATTTCTTCCTTCCATAGTAACTGCACCCAGCCCATCTCAGGTAAAACCTCCTGAAACTTGTAGTGATGAGTGAGTGACAGTCACTCAGTCGTGTCTGACTCTTTGCTACCCCATGAACTGTAACCACCAGACTCCTTTCTCCTTGGAATTCTCCAGGCAAGAATACCGGAGTGGGCTGCCATTTCCTTTTCCAGGGAGTCTTCTTGTAGAGTGAAGAGAAAAGTGTGACCTTGGCGTTAATCACATCTTTGATGCATGGCATACAGTGGGTGCTGGGTCCATGACCAATGAACAGGGTTTTGGTGGCGGCGAGGAGGATTTCAGCTACCCCCTGGTTTCATGTATTTTCAATGTTCAGTAATTCTCCCTGCCTAGGTTTCCTTTCCTGGGGGCATTCTCTCACCCCAACTTGTTGACCTTGTCTTCTCCCATGTGTGTTTGAATGGTTCTGTTTTATCTGTGTCTTACATGGTTCAGATCTTTTGGGGAGGAATGTGGGGAAGACCAGCATCTTTGAAGACATTGTCCTAGTTCACTTCCTCTGCCGTGTGATTTTTTTTTAGGTTGCTCCCTGCCAGGTGGCACCCCGCCCCCGCCATGAAAGGCTCCATGTAGTCACACCAGCTCCTGCCTGTCCCTGTGGGGGTGAGGAGTGAACAGATAGCTAAGTTGAAGTTTAGTGAGGTGGCCCCATTGGATGAGGGGAATCAAGGGAAGACAAGAGGAGATGAGAGAATAGAAAAGAGGGTCTAACAAAGATGCAAGAGATCAGAGATGAGATCAGAGATGGGAGAGATCAGAATAGGAGCCTAGGATCCAGCCCCCAGCTTGTCATCTGCAATATGGGGATAGTAGGCTTGCTGTCAAGAGAAGTGATTAGATCGAGTGACGCACTTAGCAGGTAGGAAGCATGGTAGACTCCTTGATGATAATGATAGTAATAAATGGGGGTAATATTGCCTACATCACAAGGGGTACTGGGAGACTTGAGGCTTGTAAACATTTTGTACGCTGCAGACTGCTAATGTTTTAGCTGCTATTATTATGATTATTTCATTCTTGCATTTCTTTTGGCCGCTGTTTCATATTCATACTGATGGAGGGGAAGATGCCAGAAGGAGGTAAGGACCTGGGTTCTGTTCTCCTTTGGGGGGACTGTTTCCTTCCTCCCCTCCTCGCCCCCTGGGGAGCAGAGCCTTGCCCTCATTACCTGGCCCCCACCCTCCCCAGGCATGGGGCTGAGAAGGTAGAAGATGGCAGGAGGGTGCAAGAGGGAGGCCAGAGGAAAGCCAAGCTGAAAATGAGGGCGGGAGAGGGGGCAGCGCAGCAGCGGCTGGAATCACCTTTGCATAAGGGGCCGCACCAGCTCAGCTAGCTTTTTCCAGATACTGCTCTCCCTCCTTTGTCTCTCAGCCTGAACTCCCATCACTCTTCTTCTTTCCTTTCTCCTCACGTCCCTTGCCCCTCAATATGCCCCACAGGCCCCTTCTCCCCCTCCCACTTCCCCAACTCCTGCTCTGAGGCCTCATTCATTTGTCCTCCTGACCTGGGGCCCCCCACCCACCCCCAGGATTCTCCTCTCCCTCTCTCCATCCCCCCATCTCCCTATCTCCCCCTGTCCCCCATCTCTCTGCCATTCCCTTTTCTCTTTCTGGCTCCAAGTCTCCCATCTTTACCCACCTGCTTCTATCTTCCCTTTCCGTTTTTTCGTCCCCTTTCTTGTTACTGACTGCCCCTGCCCCCAGCTTTTAGCCCCTCTCCCCTCCTCTGTTTCCCTGTTGGCTTAGAATCCACTGTATAGCCTTCACTCCCTTGATGAAATAACGGTTATAACAAGGTGAAAATTTAATGAGCACTTACCACGGGCAAGGCACCACTAAACAGTTCTATTATGTCTGATCTCATGTAATCGCTCCATAACCCTGTGAGGTGAATGGTATTACTGGCCCCATTTTACAGATGCAGATAATGAGGTGCAGAGAAGTGAAATATCTTGCTGAAGGACTCGTAGTTAATAGGCGTTGGAACTTGAAGGCCAGCCTGTGTGATCAAGGAGCCTGTGCCCCTAACTGCAGGAATCCATCGACAGTGACCCCGGAAGAAGCTGTTCTCACTTTCTCCCTGAGGGGGTTAAGAGAGGCCTCTGTCTTTAAACATCGTCTTGGTGCCCCCAGGTTTGCTCCCTTCTTTCTCTGCACAAGACCGGATCCAGCGTGGCATGGGTGGCTAGTTCGATGGTACCACTAACACGACATTGTCAGGCACTGCTCTAAACACTGTAGGCCTGTCACCTTTAGTCAGCCCCATTTTACAGATGGAAAAACTGAGGCCCAGGGAAGTGAGTAACTTGCCCAGGTCACACAGGTAATCAATAGCTGAGCCAGGATTGGAGCCCAGGCATTTGGGCTCTAGAGAACCTGTTCTCCTAGGTGGTGACACTGCCCCTCTCAGTTCCTGGGCAACCTGGTTTTGCTTTCCCATCCATTTTTACTTGCTCAGCTGCTCTGGGAAGTCCTTGTGGCCTGGCCCGTCCTAGGCTGCAGCTGGCTTCTGTGGGCACTGCCCGCTGTGGTGTAATCTCTGCGACCAGCACCGTTAGCCCTCCAGGTCTGGTCCGGCTGCCAGCCCTAATCAGTGCCTGAGGGGATTTATTGGCTGATGTCCCCAGGGAGCAGGGACAAGTGTTTTCCTCTCCAGCCCCTCTGTGCCGCCTCCCAGCCCGACAGCTCCCTCGTTCCGGCCCATCGCGGCAGCTGATTTAACTCTGTGGCCAGGGGATTTAGCTGCTGTCCTGGCTCCTACTATAAATTCCCGGGCAAATAACGGAGCTCTGCATCAAAGCACCCGACAGGGGAGCGAGCAGGAGCAGATGGCCTCTTCAGCCATGGGGTGTGGAGGGCAGGGGCAGGCAGGAAGGCTCCAAGGCTTTTCTCGTCAACTCCTGGCCACAAGGCCATGCTGTGCCTTCCTCAGGCCCACGGATCCCCTTAACTTTCAGAGGCTTGGACCACCCCGCCCCATCCTGCCATCTCCCAGCCCCCAGCACCCACACGTTCTGGTTGATGTTGCATCCTGTGGCCCCATGTGAAGCCTATTTGCCTGACGTTGTTGAGAGCTGACTACCATCCCTGGGTTTGATTAGGCTTCAATCAAATTGATATGGCACCTATTGGACTTATGTTCACCCTAAGTCCAATGGGACTTTAGGGAAGACCCTAAAGCCTTCCGCTCAGATTCAGGATGGCTGCCTGGGGTCCACACTGGAGCTAGGGATGAGTGGGCCTGGACACGGTCAGCCCTCCGTCGGTGCCCCTGGTTTTCCTGGCTTCCTTCTGACACTCTTTCTCTGGCTCTTCCAACACCTGCCAGCCGCCCCTGCCTGCTCCCCTCTCCTCCTTTCCATCTGCCTGCTCTTTCCTGTGGCACCGGCTCTCATACCCAGCACACACTTCTTTTGCCCCACTGACCAGCTGGCAGTGGGGATGGGGTCGGGCTGAAGCTCTGGGTCCTGGTTTACTCCCCGGAAGCTGCCTCAGCCTGGAGCCCGTCCCTGGAGTCCGTGCCATTTTGTTCTTCTGCTCCTCATCCATCTTCCCTGTCCCCCCTCCCCGCCCCCCTGCCACTGCCGCCTCCGCCTGGGAGATTACAGACACTGAATCAGCAGCCAGCTCTAGCGTTCTGCTGACGGGGACTTTCTGCCTCTGAGGGCTCTGGGGTGGGATCAGGGCCCCTCCTGGGGCCTGCGGACTTGGGACTGAGGGGACGGAAGGGCAGGGGTGGAGAACAAGTGGCGAGAGAGGTGGGAAAGAGGAAACTTGGAAGAAGAAAACACTGGAAAAATGGAAGAACAGTGAGGGAAGTGGAGAGAGAGGCCGAGGGCCGGGAGGTGGGAAAGAAGACGAAGAAGGAGAGAAGGAGTGGAGATTAGGTGGGGGTGAGCCCCGGGGCCAGCCTGCAAGCCCAGGCTCCACCTCTGTTCTCCCCGCCCCTAGTGCCCACCCAGGCACGCTCCTCGGAGGCCCAAGTTCACGGAGACCAGACTGCCGGGTGCAGGCTGGAGCCTGCGGCCCGGGGTCTGCGGCTCTGCGGCTCTGCCTTGCGCCTCCCTCTCTCCCTCTCACGTGGTGGTTTGCACTTCATCTTGTTTGCGGGGCGGCTGGGCCTGCTCTCGGGGTTTAATGATCTGTGCCATTATTTATAGCTTTGTGCGCCGAGAAACACACTGAATTTATCGCTTGCTTCTATAAATAACCCTGGCAAACGGGTGCCCAGGGAGGAGGGCGGGAGGGGGAGGGAGAAGCAGGGAAAGGAGAGGTGGGGGGTAGGGCAGGGGACGTCTCTGTGGACTCTGTCCCCAAAATGGGGTGCCGGTGTACTCAAGGACAGCGGAGGCTGGAGGGATGATTTAAGTGTGTGTCTGAGGGCAAGTTCACCTAAAGTGGGCCAGCGTGTGCCCCAGAGGTGAGGGTGACTACATGCTTCCCAGGGCCCGTGTGAGCTCATTGTGTGTTTGTGTTGGTCTCTGGTGCCATGTTGATGGCAGCAAGGTGAAAAAGCACAAGGCAGCTTGGAGGAGTGGCTGGTTTATAAATGGATGCCCAATTGGGCTGAGAGGCAGCGACGACTAGAACCAGGCTCTGTCCTCTATGGTTGGGTGACGGGAAAAGACGACAACGAGACCATTCTCCCCTGGGCTCGATGGCAGAGGTGCAGGAGGTGAGGCCTGGGAAGCAGGCTGACTGTAAGTCTGCCCATGGCTCAGGCTGGGCTGGTAGTGTCAAGGAGGCGCCTGGCGTCCTATGGAACAGGAACCAGAGTCACCGGCTCCCAGACCCAGAGGGACCCTGGCTTTTGGGCTTGGTGGATGGAGAGGTGGGGGTGGGGCATGCATTTCACCATGGCCCTCCTCAAAGGACCGTGCTGGCCAGTGCTGGCCCTGGGTGGGGGTAGGGGACCAGGAAGTGCCAAGTGCCAGAGCTCTGCCTTCTGATCCCGCTGGGCCTGCCCTCCCGCGGGCTCCCCCACCCCCAGGGCTGCTCAGGACTGGGCATGGGGAATGAGAGCCTGGGTGCCATTCAGCCGGAGGGCGGTGGTCCCGCCTCCTCCTCTCAGCCGCAGTCTCCTTCTGCTCAGCACTTCCACGCAGAAATGGCTGCAGCAGCCATTAGCTCTGGGAAGCGCTCTGCATCTCTAATGAGGACATTTGCATATATAACGAAGAACCTTCACAGGTGTTGGGGAGGCCACCCCTCCTCTCTTTCCCTTTCTTCTCTCCCACCAGCTGCCACCATGACCTGTAGCTCTGGGGGCGGGCATGAGGGTCTCTGCCCACTCAGCTGGGGGATGTACCAAGGGATCCCAGGCACAGGCAAATTGCGGGGTCAGAAATTGGCAAGGTAAAAGCCCGTGGCGACAGTGTACTTGGAGGGGGCCGGATACTTGTGGACACGAGTGGACAGAAGCCTGTGCATGCACACAGGGACAAGGTCAAGGTCAAATCACCCATCTCTGCCCAAGGGCACTGCAGCATGTGGTAACGTACCCAGGTCAGCGCAAGTATGCAAGCCACGTCCCAGGCTGTACCCACGCGAGGCGCCTGCACATGGCTGCCAGCACACGCTCCTTCACACTTATGCCCTGGCACCAACATAGGCAATTAGAGAAAAATGCACCTGTACCCACACTTCCTCCATCCAAATAGCACCCCTCCCTCCTTTCTGCCCTCCTTTCCTTTCTCCCTTCCAACCCTAACCTCAGTGTTTCTCACGGGGTCACCAGCCCCTGTCCAGGCCAGAAAACAACCCCCTCCCACTCCCGCATGCTTTTACAGATCTATTAAGCACACAAGAGGCCATTTTCCTCTTAAAAAAAAAATACAAGAGTAAGAGGGGCCCTGCACCCTAGATAAGTGGTACTGGAGGAGGAGAGAAAAAGGCAGGGCAGGGGCGGCTGGGAGGGTTAAGGACTGGGGGAAAGTGGGGGGTGTCTAGGGAGGAGCAGAGACTGGGGGCTGAAGTCCCCACAAGGTCATTCTCAGGCTATATCCCCTATAGCCCTGACTCTCCAGCTGCTGATCAGCCAATCCCCAGCCCCCACAGCCTCCCCCCGCCCTCCTGTTGGTCTGGCTGAGCCACGTGCCCCTCCCCTTCTCTGGCAGCTGCCCCTGATGATGGATACAGCTGCTCAGCTGTACCTGTTGGGGGACAGGGGCCGCACAGTTCCTAATTACCTCCTTCTCGAGCCTGGGCTGGGGGCAGGGCTGGGCAGGGCTGACGGCTCCCCACTTGCTTGCTCCACTGGGGCTGGGCTGACATCCTGAGCCAGAGCCAGGCCTGGAGGCAGGCATTCCCTGAGCCATTCTGGGGTGGAGGACGTGAGGGGGCACTGGCTGGGAGTGTGGTGCGGCGGGGGGGTTTCTGGAAGGCTGACAGAGGGAACAAAAGCACATCACCGCTGTAACATCATGACTGGGATAGGCCTTTGGATAAATGACCTTTCTCCAAGTCCACCCCACTGAGGGCAAGGTTCAGGTTAAACATGGAGGAGAACTTCCTGGCAGGCAGGGACAAGGGACATTTGTGCACAAGTCAGAAATGTGGAGGCAAAGGTTTGGAAGCCTTCTTAGAAGGCGAATGAGATCATCTTTTTCTGGGCTGGTGGGAGGCTCACAGCGAACAGCTGCAGGAGAAGATGGCTAGAGTTAGAGTAGCGGGGTTGGAGATAGAACTTGGAAGGGCTTCTTGGAGGGGTGGGGCTGGGTGACCTTGGACTTGGACATTTGAGGAGCTTGTCACAGATCAGTGGGGGAGGCTCTATGTCTGGGCTGGCTTGGGGAGGGGTGGGGAAGACCTTGGGATTGTAAAGAGGGCAGAACTCCAGCAGTCTTCTCCACAGTGGCACCAAGGTCTCAGCGGGGTGGGGCACACCTTTAACGGAACACCACTGCAGAGCATGCCTGGTGAGCGCTAGCGCCTGGGCTGGAGGTGGGCAACCAGGTGGCCGTAGAGGGAACGAGATTTGTCTTTCCAAATTTGTCCTGCCTCTAAGACCCTATGAATCCCCAAATTAGGATTCTTCATGGGATTCAAGAAAGGAAACCAGGCCAGCCTCAGCAGAGCCAGTGAGTAGCCCCAGGAATCCTAACTACCAGCCCCGTCCACCTCGGGGCTGCGGATATGATGGTGTGGCTGTGATGGTCTCTGATCACTATTAATGGATACTGCAGGTCTCAGTAAAGACAGCCCCACCGAAATCCATTAATCACAGTCCCCCCACCACTGGGGGTCTCTCAGCTAAGGGAAGAGAGGGAAGAGGTGGCCTGAGTCTCTGGCGCTCTGGGTACCAAAGAGGACAAAATAAAACATCTGTCCTGGTCCTGGTTAGACCGCTCTTCCCCTTGCTCTCCCTTAGTGCCCGCAGTGAGGAGGACAGTGAGCAGAAAGGTGAGGGGTGGGTGGGCTCCCAGTGCCCCCAGTGATCACTTTTCTGAGTGGTCTCTACTTCTGTCTCTCTGGGTACTTCCCCGCCTCACTGTGTTTACATGGGTCCTGGTTGGCTAAACTGTACCCCACCGCTTGGCTCTCACTGCCCTTCTGAGTTCATGGGCAGCTGAGGAGTCAGCTCTAGCCCTGCGCTGCCCTTTCCTAGTGTCCGGGGTGGCCTTCACTGCTGCCATGAGACTCGGGGAAGTCTCAGGTGAGGAGATGCTCCCTCTGTTCTCGAGTGTCTCCTCTTCCAAGGGTTTCTTCCTGGGCCTGCTGGGTGCAGGCTCGTGGAGTGTCTGGGGGAGGTGGCCTATTTAGGGCAGTTACGAGGGAGACAGAAGGGGTGGGGAGCCGGTGATCCATCATCTTCCCAAGAGCAGACCAGGGCGGTTTTTGAAACCAGATTTTCCTGATCTTAGTATCACACTAACACGTGCACTCATGCACACACACACACTCACCCCAGAGACAGCACACAGATACACTGACACATTTTCTCCAGCAGTCTGCCGTGTGGCCTGCTTCCAGGGTAGATTCCCTAAGAAACTCCTCTGTGTGGGTCCCCTCTCCTACCCTAGATGAAGACCTTCCATGACTTCCCAGTGCCCACGGATGGAGGCTCAGACTGTCTATCCTAGTGTTCAAAGTCTGATCTCGTTCCAACCTGACTTCTCAACCTCAATGTCTCCCATAATCCGCCAACAGGAACATCTTCCTAAAGAAAGACATGTTGTGTGAACTTACATTTCCTCCTCCTATGTGGATCACCAGGGCACAAGCCTTCTTCCCACTCCCATTTCTACTGGGTTAGGCCCACCTCCTCCAAGAGGCCTTCTTGACTGCCTCATCTTACAGCAACTTCCTTCCTTCCCATGTCCTTGACATTTGGAGAAGTTTTTCTGCAGATTGGGGTGGGGGGAAGGGGCCCACTTCTGAGCCGCTCCAGGCAAGGCCTGTATTTATTCATTTTTATTTCTCTGGTGCCAACATGGCACCTGGCATCTGTATGTGTAAACAGTTCAGAACCTGGCTCTGGGAAGAACATCCCTCTGAACTGGACCACGTCCCTGCTCAGACTTCCTGGCTATGTGACCTGAGCAGGCTTATCCTTTCTGTGTCATAAGGAGGTTAGACCTCCCTACTCGAGGATTCTGTATTTCTGTTGTGATGGGATGGAGACAAACATCCTCAAGTAGATGCAGGTATGGCCCCTTTCAGTAGAGTGGGTGAGGAGGCGGGGGTGGTACCTAGCTCAGTGGCAATTAAACTCAAGGGTCCAGAGAGTTCCTGACCCAGGGAGAAAGCAGGTTGGTGTCACGTCTAGACAGATTCGTGCGATCTTGGACAACTTCCTCTACCTCTCGCACCCTCAGTTTATATGAAAAATAGGATGAATGTTTCAGGCTTCTTTCAGGCATTAGAGAAGATTAAGTAGGTGGAAGCTTAATTCATGCACACAGAACGTCTAGGAACTCGGTTATCTGGGGAGTTGTGTGTCTGGGTCCCCTTCCCTTCTCCTGTCCTCTCTTGAGGGTTCTGCTCTGTTTCTTCTTTCCTTGATCCTAGGAACCCTGCTCATATCTCTTGCAATCAGCCGGGGGTACATGGCATCAGGCTTTACTAGGGTCTTAGTCTGGGCTGCAGAATGCCCTGGGGAGCTTCCAGTTAGCTCCTGGCCATGGGCGGGGGATGGGGGGTGGCGGGGTATGGGGGGAGTCTCCTAGGCACATGTGCTATGCAGGGATCACGGGATTTCCCTCACCCCAGGTTCCCATAGTCCCCTGGCCACCCTGCCCCCAATCTGACCTGACCTCTGGGATCTCTCCCAGCCTGAGAAATGTTCCCCTTGCCTCATCACCCTTCCCTGGGAATACTGAGGCTGGAGTTGTCCACAGTGGCCAGGAAAATTCCTCAGAAATATGAGGAAGGGGGAGGGGTCTTGAGTGAGGACAGACCCCTGTCCTACATTATGGCCTCTGGCTCCCCTTCACTTCCCACGTCACCCCTGGGAGAGGGTTGGATGAAGGCCCCGAGTGCTCCCTCTCCCAAGCCCCCATGCCCCAGTCTCCACAAGAACTTAGAGGCATGAAACTTTCTTCATAGGGCACTGAGAAGGACCTGGGGTATGTTCAGGAGACCCCAGGGTCTGGCTTCCCGCTCTGTGATCTCCCAGGACCTCAGTGCATCCAGACCCAGGAGCTGCTGCTCTGTTTATGGTGTGGGAGGTTTATTCTTACCGACATCTCTCCACCCAGGGCTCTTGAGGAAAGGGGATGGGACTGTGGGAACATTGAGGAAGAGGAACCAAGTTCAGCTTTGGGAGGAGTTTGGTTAGTGACTTTTCCCCTCCTTGGAGCAACTGGCAGGATTTAGTAAAATCTAGCACTTTCTCCTCAGGAAAGAGGACCCTGGAAAACAAGTGGCGGGTGGAGACCAGAGCGGGGAGACTGAGGACAGAGAAGGGTCAGTAGTTTGCAGGGCTGAAGTTTCTGGGAGTGAGAGCTAGTGAGCAGAAATGCCAGTCAGGACACAGCGAGGTTGGTTTGGTTGTGAATCGAGTATCCGGATCTTTGTGAATAACTGTGTGAGGGCCCTCAAGGAGGTGGGGGGCTAAGTCACGATGTTTCGTCTTTATGACCAGGACTGGCCTCTGCTTGTGCGAGGCCCAGAGAGGGTGGAGGGCTGGGCAAAGTCACACAGCACTCACCTCCGACCAGGGACTGTCCTGACCTGGCTTTCTCTTGCTTTTAGTTGCTCAGCCACTCTTGATCTGATTTTTAAAATACATATTCCCCACTCTCCACAATCTCCCATGCTCTCTCCAACCCCCTTCCCCCCTAAATAGTTATGTATGAACTTTGACCCTGAGAAGCCGCTTGGGGGAGCATTTTGGGAAAACATGATAGAGACTCGTAAAGAATTCCGACAGCTTGCAAACAGCCTGTGCTAAATTGCCCCTCCAAGTGAAAATTAAAGCAAATGTCTGTTTTATGGACATGTTTTCTTGGGCTGCAGCTATGGCAGGAGTGTGGGCGGCTCAGAGCTGGGAAGCCTGGAGAGGGTGGAGGCGCTTTAGGGCGGTGTACACCTGGGCAGCCCTCTGGTCCACTCCCTACATCCCTCCCTCCTTCCACCCGGTTTCTGTGCAGACAGGATGTAGAACAACCTCATCACAGCAGTCTTTTTTCCTTCTTCTTCTTCCCTCAGTGGGGCTATTAAGAGTTTTTCCTCTCTCTGGGCTCCAGCCTCCCAGAGTGCCAGGGGCAGAAGCCTTGAGGTCATTTGGCCAGGGGCTTGTGACACCCTGGCAGGGCTCTGGAGTGGTAGCCAGGGCAGAAGGAGGGACCGCTGCTCGGGCTCCAGTCCACCTCCAGCTCTTCCACTATTTTCTCTAGACCTAGTCCACCTTCGCACATTAGGCATAGTGTTTGAAAAGTGGTTCTTAGGCAAGAATAGCAATAATAATAATAAATAAAAGAAGGAAACCAGTGGTCTACTCTAATACCCTCACTACACAAATGAAGACACTGAGGCTCAAAAGAACATTTTTGGAGGATCCTTGGAGATCGGCCCTGTGTGTTCTTTGGAAGGAATGATGCTAAAGCTGAAACTCCAGTACTTTGCCACCTCATGCGAAGAGTTGACTCATTGGAAAAGACTCTGATGCTGGGATGGACTGGGGGCAGGAGGAGAAAGGGACAACAGAGGATGAGATGGCTGGATGGCATCACCGACTTGATGGATGTGAGTCTGAGTGAACTCTGGGAGTTGGTGATGGACAGGGAGGCCTGGGGTGCTGCAATTCATGGAGTCGTAAAGAGTCAGACTGAGCGACTGAACTGAACTGACCCGACCTGGATTGGCTAGAAGGAAATCTGGGCTCTGACTCTGACTCGTTGCTTCCCCTCCCTGGGCCTCAGTTTCTTCACTGGTAAAATGCAAGGATCAGATTCCATGAACTCCAAGGTCCTTTTCAGGCCTGTGAAGGCCTAGATAAATAAGTACACAATAATGTACTAGGATGTGCCAGGTCCTAAGTGCTATGCATTTTCCATTTAAGACTCAATAATTTTATGAGATGTCATTATTCCCATGAGATCACTAAGGGACAGCGAGGTTAAATAATTTGGCTGAGGTCTTTCCATGGCAAAGTCAGATTGGACCCCTGGCAGTCCCTCTCTAGGGCCTGGGCACTCAGTTCACTGCTCACTTGACAACTGGATCCAGATCAGCCAGCCAGTGAGTGCAGCCCAGCCCCACTGAGCGCTGGACCGGTGTGAGTTCAGCTGAACCAAGCCACCTGTTTAGCCAGGGTGGTAAGAGCCTCACACTGTCTAGAGGCTGCCGGGGTCTGCTGAGCTCAGGCTGTGAGCTAATGCTCAGTGCAGGCCTTGCAGAAGGGGGCTTCAGGGCAGAAGGGGGCTTCAGCGCAGAAGGGGGCTTCAGGGCAGAAGGGGGCCTCAGGGCAGAAGGGGGCCTCAGGGCAGAACGGGGCTTCTTGAAGGAGGTTTTGAAAGGCTGAGAGGAGCTGATAGATTTGTTACAAGGGACTCTAGGGTTCTACTGCTGGTGACTCAGATGGCAAAGAATCTGTCTGCAATGCGGAAGACCTGGGTTCAATCCCTGGGTCAGGAAGATCCCCTGAGGAAGGGAATGGCAACCTACTCCAGTATTCTTGCCTGGAGAATTCCACGGACAGAGGAGCTTGGCAGGCTATAGTCCGTGGGGTCGCAGAGAGTCAGACATGACAGAGTGACTAACATCACAGCTGATTTACAATATCGTGTTAGTTTCAGGTGTACAGCAAAGCGATTCGGTTATACATTTATTGTATATATCTATATTCTTTTTAAAAATTCTTTTCCACTGTAGTTTATTATAAAATACTGAACATAGTCCCCTGTGCTGTGTGACACATCCCTGCTGTTGCTGTGAAGTTCTTGATCAGCACTGTATAATATACTAGAAAGTCCCCTTCTTGCCTCTCACACAGTGGTTTGCCCACCTATGAGATCTGCAATAGGCAGTCAGACTGGTCCAGCCTGCAGACGTTCAGTGACCCACACCCCTCCCCATAACCACCTGGTTATTCTAGCCTCTTCTCAGAGGCTTCACGGCTAGAGCTGGCTGTTGGATCTGGCTTCTTCCTCCGAAGACAATTTATGGCGACATGTCGGAGACTCTGTTTTAATGAAGTTGCAAAAGTAGGTTAATGGGCTGTGGGTGTTTTTCATTCCCCTCCCCCTGCCCCATCTCCACCCCTGGGCGGATGAATGATGCCTCTCCCAGCGCGATGCAGAGCCGGCCTGTGGATCTCAGGCCTGGACTCACGTGCTCACACACCTCTTCCTTGGCCTCCTGCTCAGCTCCTCAGATTTCCTCCTCCTTGTAGCTGGGAAGGCGCTCAGAATGTCTGACCCCAGTCCCTCCTGCTGTCGCTGTGGCTCAGAAGATGCTCCAAAGTCTGCCCAGACTAGCATATTTGAGTGGCAGGGCCTAAGGCAAGGGCTTGGGGAGGGGTGGGACCCTGGGGAAGAAGGAAGCTAAATTTATGGGTGATGGACATCTTTCGGCTTGGAGAGGCATGGAGGTAGAAGCGTACAGAACTCTGCAAGTGTGAGAGGAGGAACCGAGCTTCTAGGAGCCTCTCCGGGGGCTGCCCCTGCCTCCCTAAGTCGTCTGTGTGTTCTGGTGCCTTGCGTGGAACACGGCTGCCCTGCGAAGGTTGCTGAGTGAATGATGGACGCAGTGATGACTCCTCTCCGCTCACCGAGCCTCTGGGGCTAGAGCTCCCCGATCCTTGCTCACCTCTGAAACGTCCCTCAGCCTGTTCCTGCTGGGGACCCTCTCCTGCCCTTCCCACCTCTCTGCCCAATCCTTGCCCCACACCCCCATCTCTCAGGAAGTTTTCCATCACTAAGCTGCAAGAACAGTTCTCTATTTATTTGCCTGAGTCCAAGGTGAGGGGCTATCACCCAGGAAGACTGGGGTCTCCAGGAGGAAGGATCTATATCGTTTTCCTCCAGATTTCCCCTGCCTCAGTAACACTCAGGCATGGCTCTTGGCTTGAGAGAGGAGCTCAGAGCCTGGTTGTTGTTGGGGACAAACACCCAGGAAGACTATCCGGTTGCCTGTGTCCCTCTCCTTGGTCCTTCCTCCCTACATGCCCCGTCTCTAGCCAACAATCACTCCTGGCCCCTCACTGTCAATAAATAAGGGTGTTGACCAGGGTTTGGGACCTGAGCACCCAGGTGGAGTGGGGAAGGGCCTCACTGCCTGCAACCTCAGATTATTCCCATCTGCTGGAAACCTGGGCCACCTCTGCTCCCTCACACCTGCCTTAAAAAAATTTTTTTAATAGCCTGAGTTCTCTGCCCTGTTCAGGCCCAAGAAGAAGCACAGGCTTTGTGGCCTTTTAGACTACCTTATAGAAATCCCAGAGGAACCCTACTGCAAAGCCCAGAGAACCCACCATAATCTTCAGGGAAACACCAATATCCTTAGCCTTACACCAGCATCCAGAATCTATACCCACGTCTCCAAACCCGCTGTAACACCAAGGACTCCCCGGCCCAGGCAGTGCTACTGCGCTGCCCCACGCACCGCACACCAGCACAGGCCCCTGCAGGAGCACCTGAGCCTCAGGCTGGCCTTCTTGCTCTCCTGCACTTGTTTTCTTTCCTGACCCAGACAGGACATTGTTCTTGAAGACTCCAAAGTCTTCACTGGACCCTGCCGCATAGTTTCACCGTGGCAGAGGGAAAGGTGGGTACGCAGGGCACAGGTGTGGGCTGGGTGGCTCATGGAGGATGTCAGGACTCGGCAGAAGGACCCAGTCAGCTGCCAACTCGTCCGATGTCTGAAGAGCTCGGGCAGGAGGCCTAGAGGTCGGACCTTGGGAGGCCTTGCCTGAATCAGTCGGGCCCAGGTTCACTCCTAGGTGGGTAAGCAGAATGAGGATGTGGTGGGGGTGGCTCCTGTTTTCCTTGCTCTCAGCTAAAGGACCCTGCTCCCTAGAGATATGGGGGAAGTAGGGGGTCTGGGAGGACAGCAGACCAGATGGCCCCGGAGGGCCAGGGAAAGCCAGAAGCCATGGGCGTTTACACCTGGGGCTTCTGTGGACACATCCACTGATATGAAAGGAGACAGGGCTTCTGGGTCCCCTGGACACACATCTGTCCACATGCCTGCTGTACAAGTGTTTTGGGCCTAGACCGGGGGCAGACATGGGAGGGCAAGATGAAGGGAGGATTGGGAAATGGCAGTTCAGAGGGAGGACACACAGGCCTGGTCTGTTAGTCTGGTGACAGGGGACACTCACATCTAGGACCTGATTTAGCAGGAGCTAGAGGGAGGTGTTCAGTGCAAGAACAAACAGAGGAGAAGAACCACGGGTTTCAAATCAGGAAGCCTTCATGGAGGAGGAGAGTGGGCAATAGGGATGGAAAAGAAGGGAGGGGCAGAGCTGGGGAGGGTTCTCACTGAGGGTGAAGGGGAGGCAGATTTCCTGGCCAGGCTGAGAGTCCAACCTGCAGTCACCAGAGGTTAGAATCTGGAGGTAAGATTCTGAGAATGAGTGTGAAGGTGGAGGTGTTGGTACTCTGGGCTCTGCCCCTAACCCTCGACCTTGAGCAGTTTACGTACACTAACAGAGTCTTCTTTCCGTAATCACAGGGGATAAAGCAAGCATTCTCGATATTTAAAAACTTCTCTGGTGGGTGAGAACACCACTTGGGAGGAGGCTATTTAGGCCCTAGTTAAATAGATTTCAGCAGTCTCAGCCCCTTCTTA
The DNA here is from genome assembly GCF_016772045.2 of Ovis aries. NCBI lineage: Eukaryota > Metazoa > Chordata > Mammalia > Artiodactyla > Bovidae > Ovis > Ovis aries. The sequence continues at coordinate 132,372,133 of NC_056056.1, forward strand.
TAAGTGAGAAGGCACGTTCTGAGAGGACTAGGTCAGCTCTGCCACTAGCCAGTCACTTCTGCAGCCCGAGTCCCCCTAAAACGAGGGGTCTTGTTCTGACAGATCACTCAGGCCCCTCCCTCCATCTGATATTTGTTTAATAATTTTCAAGGTCCTTACAAGAATCAAATGAGATCATGAATGCCGAGAAGCTTTGCAGAAATATAATGTGTGTTCTCAGTGTGAGGGGTTGAGGGGCTGCCTGGGCTGGAGGGAAAGGTGCTTACTTTAGAGTTGGGCCATGGGCAGGGGTCCATCATTGGGGCTGGGACCCCTGGAAAGAAAGGCAGGGCCCCTGCTGGGTGTATGCCCCTCCCTTCCCACAGCCTCTGGACACCTGGCGCCATTCCCTTCCCCCTTCCTAGCCCAGCCCCAGGCTCCAGGGGCAATGAGCCCTGCTCAGGATGGGGGTGGGGCTCCCAGGGGCAGGGGCAGAGGGGTGGGCACCTCCCCTCTGAGTGGCTCCAAGCTGGAGCACAGCAATTACGCAGGAGGATTTATGTCCCTTTGCCTTTAATCGGAAACTCCGTGTCAAGAAGAAAAATCTGCACTGTCCTCCGGCCCAGCTTCCTGCTTTATCATTATTATTGGAGGAAGGTTGGTTTGGAAACTTAAAGAAAAGTGGGGTCGGGGGTGGGAACCACCGCAGAAGGGGAGGTGTGGGGCAGAGGGTAGCCTTCCTACTGTTCGTTCCGGTTCATCCCAAGAAGGGGACAAAGGGCGGGATGCTGGGGATCCTGGAGGGCAGGGGAGAGACACAGCAGGTTCATTAGGGGACAGGTGGTGTCTGGGGTTATGGAAGGAAGGGGCATCTGGGGAGTAAGGGAGACAAGACGCCAGGAGGGAGGGAAAGGGTGGGTGACCAAAGCGGGCAACCAGGAGTTAAAGGGACTTGGGCAAGAGGACGAAGAGAACTAGGGCTCACGGTGGAGGGAAGGGGAGACCACCTACTGGAGAGGCATTGTGAGGGTGTGGGGAGAGTGTGGAATAACCAGTGGGGGGACCAGCTCTCAGGGAGCTGTGGGAGAGAGTATGGGGTACCCAGGGGGATACAGCGTGGAGGGAAGAGAAGGGCTGGAGCCATGGAAGGAAGAGGCATCCAAAGCCTGGGAGAGGGTGGGGCGGGGTGGGGATTAGAGGTAACCAGAACCTGGCCTAGGGCTCTGGAACTCTGGCCAGAGCACTATACCTCCCAGAGAAATCTCTCCCAAAGCCGAAGTGGAAGCCTGAGGCTTTGTGGGAGGGAAGCACCCTCCACCCAGGAGACCAGGAGACAGGGGTCCCGTCCTGGTGGGGTGAGGGGAGGAACGGCTTTCATGGGGCCATGCCAGCAGCTATAGTGCTTGGGGATTCGCTGCAGAAATCCCTAGGCCCTAGGGAGACTGGGACTGAAGTGTTGGAGGGTGAGAGGCCTGCACCCTTGGGAAGGAGAGGGGCCCAGAAGGCCTCCCAGCACCCCACATCCTTGTCCGGCAGGCCCCCTAGTGCCTTACCTGTTGCCTCTCCTGTTACCCGGGTTTCATCGTTACCTGTGGAAAGGACACCAGCTCCGGGGTTGCTCCCTGGGGACTGACACCCTGTGTGCACCTCTGTGAATCTGAGGTTTCTTATCCAACAACGTGGCGACGACGGTATCTCTGTGGCAGGCCGTTGTCAGGGTTCGAGATGATTAGGCGAAGGATCAAGCACACAGTAGGCCTTCTGAAGACACCATGCCCACCTGGGGTAGCACGCAGTGTGTGCAGCCTCCTTCCTTTACAAAGGCCAGGCTGATTCTGTGTGGCTCCTCATCAGGCCTGGGTGTGTGTCCCTGAGCGAGGGGCCCGAGGCCACACAGCACATCGTGGGAGCAGCCGGATGAGACAGCCCCATACCACCACCCAAGGGGCTTGAAGATCTTCTCTGGGTCTCCCCCCTCCCTCCTTCCCCCAAGGGCCCCACCGCCGGCCCCTTGTCCTGGGGTGCTCAGTGGAGTGTCTCGGCTTCCGATCCTACTGCAGCCTGGCCCATGCCCACCCTCAAGCGCCTCCTCCCCAGCTCAACTGAGAGGTTTTATAGCCGTTTACGAGCAATTTCTGTCCATATATCACCGGAGATATATAGCCAGGCAAATATTAGGGACCCAAGCGGAGGTTTTAAGAGGTGAGTTTTACTGCTGCTGAAAGAAGGCGTGATAGGCAGCGTGCGGAGACCCACCTCCCTCTCGCGTGCTCGGCGGCGGCCGGGCGGTGGCAGCATGGACTGGGGTTCGGCCGGGAAGACTGCCTGTGAGCCTTGAGTGTTAGGCTGGCACCCAGGGGTGGCTGGCGGAGGGCGGTGATCACAGGGTGGGGTTCTGTTCTTCCGAGAGCCGTGAATGGGAGGAGGTGGGGGTGGAGAGCCGACCTGAGGTCCCCATCTGGCTGGGGCAGAACACCTGCTTCAAACCCAGGCAGGAAGACACGGATTCCAGTGGGTCCGACCCATGAACAGTTGTCAGTGAGGCACCAGGAAAGCGCTGCCCCGACACGGGCCCCTGGAAGGGGCTGCTGTGTGGCCTTTCACTGCAAGTCCTTAAAAACTGGATCTGAACAAGAAAATGGCTGGCTCGAGGCAGAGGGCTGGACACGCAGCCTCTTACCCTGTTGGGCCCTGTCCGCTTGACCCTGGGGGAGGGCCGATAGGAGGCCTACCTTGACCCACTCTGCGTAGGACCCCAAGCCTGGCCCACCTGGCCCCTGGCCCGTGTGGGCGGCTGGGTTGGGGTGAGCGCAGAGGGGTGAGGAGAGCCTTCTTGGCTTGCAGCATATGGTGAGAAGATGTCCCGGGGAATCCTCACTCCTGATTTAAGCAGCTCCGACAGCTTTATGGCGCCTCCTCGAGTGAGCCCCCAACGTTGGCCGTTTAACTTTTTAGCGTCGTTTAGCGCTTAGGCTCCGGCGGACAGGCAGGCCCCTCGGCCCCAGAGGCAGCGGCACTAAATCAGGGCGCTCTGAGGCCCCGATAAATAATTTTCACAGGGCACGCAGCCCATAGATCACCAATGGGGTGGGGGGAGAGCGGCTGTGATATTTCAACCAATTGTCATATATGACTACCCCGAGCTCTGATCCAGGTCGTCCGCATGGCAGCCAGCTCCATAACCACAGCCCCAGGGCCCTCCACGCAGGGCCTGGGAGGGGTGTGGGGAGATGGTGCCTCTGATAACCCCACAGCCAGCTGGTGACCTGGGAATGCAGGTCTGCTCAACCTGCCCTGGTTTGCAGAGCACAGGGCTCCGTCCAAGCTGCCTCGGGCACTGCGAGAAGGAAGGGCTGGGGGCCGGGTGGGCAGAGAGGAAGAGAAAGAACTTTTTGTAGCCAGAAAGTCACTTTTCAGACCACCTTCCTGGTTTCCCCATCCAACTCCAAACCTGAGGGGCCCGGGAGAGAACAGGCAGCAGGCCTGCAGCCAGAGGGAGGGCAGAGCTGAGGGCTGGAGGGAACAGGAACTAGGTGCCGTTGACACCTCCATTGATGGGGGCCAGGGAGTGGAAGAGAAGGGAACAGTGGAGAGGGAGAAGGCCAGGGAAAAGAGGGACAGAAAGACGAAGATGCAAAGATGCATGAAGACTCAGGAAGAAAGAGAGTCAGAGGCAGGCGGAGACAGACAGAAACTTACCCAGAGAGGATGTTCCAACAGACAAGGTCTTTTCCTCCAGCCTGGTACCCAGCCAGAGAGATGGTGGTGCAGACAGACTGGGGAGGGTAGTGTCTGTAAGGCTGGCCCGTCGTGCGCTGGGAGGGCACCTCCAGCACCTAGGGGCCGGTTTCCCAGCACCAGCTCCACGCTGCTCCCCACCTCGCCCCCTCCCCCCCAGTGCCCTTGCCCCGTCCCCTCATCTGTAAGATCTTGGGATTTGCGGGGACACTTAATCCATATGGAGCTGATTCATTTCCATCTAAATCATCTCCATGAGCTTCCCTAAGAGCCCTCTGATGTGCCAGCCGCCATTCCTCTCGCCCGCGATGGCGGGCTAGGGGCTGCCCGTAAACAAACCTCAGCCGCCATCCATCCATCCTGGCGTCGTCCGTCAGTCCAGCCAAGACCATTCATCTCTCCAACCCTGCTTCCCTACCCGCCCCCTTGGCTCCTCCAGTCCTTCCTTCTGTCTGTCTGTTCATTTGTGTGCCCCTCCCCTTCATTCCCCTCTTCTGGAACCTCCACTTCTCTGCCTTGTCTGGGGTAGCATCTTGAGAGGTCAAGTCAGCTACACCCCTGCCTGCAGACTGGAGCCTTACCTGATCCTGGCCCATCAAGATGGGGGTCTCCTGGTTCACCACCTTCCAAGAGGAAAGGCCTTCTGATGATTTTACCGAACAGTGTTGACAACCCAGGCTCAGGGAAGTTCTTCTTGCATCTAGCGCGCGTGTGATCACGTGTTTGAACAGGAGTGAGGGTAAGATCGCACAGGGTTTGGTCTCCAGTGTTGGTGATGTGCACCTCTCTAGGTCTCCTCCAGCGTGTCAGGCCCGTGCCGAGCACGTAGTAGACGCTCTGTGTCCACTGGCCACGGTCTTCTCTATCAGCTTCAGTGAATCCAGGGCCCTCACATGTGCCCCGCTGACCCAGTAGGTCTGTCCCAGGGCCCCGATCGTGGCACCTCTGGCCTGGCAGGGTTTGCAGGAAACACTAAGGAAGTGTCTTTCTCTTCTGCTCTCCCACCCAAACTCCTTAGCCCCGTCCTGGGGGTCGAGGCTGCCCAGACAACTCTGTCTTGGTAAAGACGGTACTGAAGAGGAGGAGGGTGAGCAGCAGGTGCTGGGGTCTTCCATGGCACCAAAGTGGAAGCCTCACATTTGGGTTTACACGTACTCATAAGGAGATCGTGGGGAGCATTGCTGCTCCTGGCCCCAGTCTTCGGCCTAATGACCCATCCCTTCTCAGGTTCTTCATGTCAGCCTAGGAGGTGTGATCCTGGGAAGGAGCTGGGGATCTGCGGGGCCCTCATGAGAGGAGATGGGAGCATTTCTTCTGGTCCCACCTCAGTTTCTCCATCCACAGCAGCTGTGGGAGTCGGGGACTGGGTCTGTCTCTCGAGTAAGAGACTCTAGCGGCCCTTCAGGGGCTGGTGTGGGCATGCATTAAAGGGTTTAATGCATGGTGGAAGTGGAGCCGCAGGAAGGGATGAGGGCAGTCTCTGTCCATTTCACAGTAACGGCAAGTGGGAGAGGCAGAGGAGGTGGGGGGCAAGTCTTTGGATGGCCTGAGCAGGCAGATGCTCCAGCCTCCCCCCACCCCCTCCGTTGCACCGTCAAGATCCGGGACACCTTGCTGAGCATCTGACCTCCCCCAAGGTCAGACCAGACCAGGTAGAGCATCCCACTGCATGAGTCGCTTCTCCCCAGGCGAGTGCCCAGCACCTTTCCCACTTGTTGTTGGTCCTCTCCAGGGAGCTGCTGTGAGTGCACAGAACAGGTGGGGCTCTCCCAGCTGCTATCCAGCTGGGAGGATCCTAGCCCAGGCTTCTCCCACCCTCTGCAGGGGAGAAGGCTCTAATTCTAGCTGGAAAGATGAGAAGGGTTGTGGTGGGAGAGAGGGGCCAGAGGGGGCCGTGGGGAAGCTAACCACTTGCCCGAGTTGTGTGAACATATGTGTGGGAGGGGAGGGGCCCACAGGTGGCAAGGCCCAGCTTAAGAATGATGGAGTGTTTCTTAGTTCTCTGAGCTAGAGACATATGGGGTATATAAGACCAAGCAAAATGAGAAATTATTGCTTAAGAGAGAGAGGACATGGGGGAATAAGAAAATATTCAACCCAGTGCCACCTGCCCCCTCAACATCATGACCTGACCCATCTGTGTTTGGCTGGATCAAAGTCCAAGGGGAGGGGGAGGCCTGAGAACTGACCCTCAGGGCCTTTGGGGGGCAAAAGCTGATGCCCAAAACGTGCATTTCCCTGATGTCACACAGAGCAAGGGGAGCTGGGAACAGCTGCCCAAATTCTCCAGGTGGGACTGTGGGTGGAGCTTGCTGCGTGGCCTCCTTCCTGCGCCCGCCTGACTCCCCACCCCTCCCCCTCTCTGTCCAGTGGGGAACCAGTTCTCTCTTCTGCTGCCCTGTCCACTCATTGGCTCCCAACCTCTCTTTTTTCCTCCTTGTCTCCCCTTCCTGCGCCAAGCCTCCCAGGCTTTGTCTCTTCCTACATAGGCCCCGCCTCCCAAATCAAGTCCACTTACCTAACCTTGTGGCTGATGAGAGTTCTTCAGGGTCCACTCGCGGGCTGGTGTCTTGGTCCAGCGGGGTTGGAGTTTCTTTGATCCGTCTGTCCTCTGTCACTCAACATCCACATGTCCAGTTTAGGTTGTGACCTCCACAAAGCCAGCAAGGATCCGAGTGTTATGTGGTCACCAACATAACTCCGGGAGCAACCTGATTTTTGATAGAGTTGAGAGCTCTTCTTTTGATTCCATGAGGCAGAAGTATCTAGAAGGGTGCGGAGGGTCTTAGAGGACCACTGAGTATGACTGATGCCCTGTGCCTGGGGAAGCCACCTCCCGCTATTGCAAGCAGTGACGGAGGCTGGACAGTGGGAAGACCTTCTGAAGACTCTTGAGGCGGAAGGAAAGACTTCCAGGGTTTCCGTGAAGCCTTTGGGGAGGGACGGCCTTGGCCTTTTCAAGCTTGGAGGGAGTCAAGGGGCTTGTGAATGTGGGAAGGTTTCCTTCCAGCCTTATAGGACTGATTAAAAGAGGGCTGGCCACTTCCTCTTCAGGACTCATTGTTCTCAGTGCAATCCCATTCACAGTTTCTCTGATAACTGTCTGTTCTTTGGCCAGAAATCTGGTTCTTGAATTCCCTCTCCTGTTCTTCCTATGGTTTGAGAACCAACTCCAGCTCCATCTTATGGTGCCAGAAGAACAGAGAGGTAGAGCCCCTTCTGGACGGTGGCACAGCAAGCCTGCAAGGGGCTGGGGACGTGAAGGGAGAGGATGTGATCCCCAGAGGGGAAAGGGCAGGGTTGTCCAGAGCAGGGTTTGACATCAGCTGGAAGAGCACCCCCACCCAGCCACTGAGATCCAAATGTGCACACGATGGAGCTGTCTTCACAGCCAAGGGCCCCCTCCCTCCCAAGGAGAAAATCCCACAAGTGGGGAACATCTGGATCAAACCGCAACCATGAAAGCACAACATCAAACGAGGGCTTCGGAGTGACCCTCCCCACAGGCCCCGCTCCAGGAGAAACTGCAGATCTTCCTGCTCTGAGCTTTTAAGTGTCACTGAACCACTCACGTTTGGGATCTCCCCTTATTCACCGGAGACAGATGTCCCTGAGTGAGCATGGCTGGGGGTCGGGTTCGATTACCCCAGCGGGAAAGGGTTTCTGTGACCCGATCCAGGCCTCGTCGTTGGGGGCGGGGGCGGGGGTAGCCTGGGAGTTGGAGCCGTGAGGAGGGGCACCAGCAGTTCAGGCTGGGGGTAGGGAGAGAGAGGGGACAGGTGGGCCTTTTAAAACGTGCCTACATCAAAGGTCTGAGCAGGCTCCCTTCCCAGCTTCGGCGCCTCGGGGCAGGAAAGCAGTGATTTCACCACATAACTGCACGTAGTCCAACGGATCTCAGTCTGAGAACTTCTGGGGAATGTGGAGAGGGGAGGGAGGGTGCTCCCCAGAGAGGAGGACAGGGCAAGAGGGGTTCCCCTTTCCAGATAGCCTACCCAGGCCAAGGAGAATGGGGCCAGATGCTGCCTCCCTCCCACTGGGCCCCTGTGGAGGGAGGCAGAGGAAGGACATTCTTCCAAGGTGCAGGGGAGGGAGCAGCTGCGGCTGCGGGAGGTGGGAGCTGGATCCAGATGGAGAATGAGGGGGAAGCAGGGGCATCGGCTCCAAAGGCCGAGGGAAGAGCACGTAATTCCAGGAGGCTGGTGGCTCTTCCCTTCCTGCTCCCAGGCTCCATCCACTCCTGGGAAACCGAGCACCTGGCCATGATGCCAGCAGGGAGGGATGAGGGAAGGGCAGATGGGACCAGGAGGCGCCCCAGAGATGACTGGGACCTCAGTCCACCTTTGAATACTCTGCCAAGAGAGAGGGCGGCTGAGAGGGTGCTGACACCCCTCTGTTTGGAAGAAGCCAAAGGTTTCTTCTCGTGGTGGAAGATAAGCTTCAGTTGGGAGAGTATGGGAAGAAAAAGGGTACCACTCACTCTTAGTTCACATCAGCCCCCCTTTCAGGATGCCTTCCCTGCCCCCTTCTTCTCTTTGCCCTGAGAGGTTTAGGTGTGGGCGCGGTACCCCACGATGCCTGGAGGGGGTAGCACCGGTGCAGGGCCTTCCCTCACTGCCTTGTAAAGATCTGCTTCTGGTTTCTTTCCCCATCTAGACTGTCAGCCTTGGAAACATGGGCTCCTTCACTCTCACTGGATTCCCAGTGCCCGGCAGAGAGCAGGTGCTCGGTGATGAAGCCCTATCCCAGCTCCCACCACCTGCATTCTGGGAAACAAAGGGCACCCACGTGATGATCCCTCCACAGTCGCAGGCCCTGTGAGGGTCTCCAAGGGCAGCTCCTATCTGACATCCTCTGGGGGTCCTTTGGGGGGCCCCTAGCTGAGAGCAGTCTCTCTCACCTCTGAAATGGACTGTGCGCAAGTCTCACCTCCATGGTCGGGGCTTATCACTGTTATGTGTAATCTGGGATGGCTGTGTCTTTTTTGATCACATGAGATCCGATGCTCTCTGGAACCAGACTCTTTTCCTCCGACTCTCCACGTGGCCCGCAGTGCCCAGTGTGGAGGAGTCCCGTCAGGAGAGGCTGACTGCGGACTGGCTAACTCTTTCTTCCAAGTCCTAGTATCTCAACCTCTGATGTGGTGGCTCATCTAAGGGTCTGATGGCTGAGTGCCCGGAGCTGCGGAGTCGGGGATGTCCTGGCAGAATGGGGTGAACTGGACATGAAGGAGCTTGGTCCCAGTGAGGTAAGGACATGGAGTCTGAGTGACCCTGCACGCCAAGAGAATGCTTGAGGGGGCTGCTGTGGAAATGACTGAGGTCACTGGGCTTTATTCAGACTCTTTCGGAGAGGAAAGCATAAAAGAGGGTGGAAGGAGAGAAGAGCAGGGCTGGCAGAGGATGCAGAAGAATATCCAGGTGGGATGGACTTTGCAGTGGGTAAGGAGGCTAAGGCAGCTTTACCTGCAGGTGAGGGCCTGAGCAATTGTAAACATTCACTCTACATCAAGGACCCTGACCATCCACCACTCCATGACCCACTGCCAGCCCTCCCCAAACTCTAGGCCAGGAGCGATCCTACATCTCATTGCAACTTCTAGGTCCAGGCTGACCTGTGTTCCAGCCACATCACCTGACGCTGAGCTTGGGTCGGATCAGGTTTGCTCCATACCTCCGAGATCTTCCCTAGGGCTGGAGCTGCCTTTGAGGTTGTGAAGAGAAAACTGGTGAGCTGTCTTCTGAGTTTAGATCTCCCAGCTGTCAGTGAGGGGAGGGAATCTCCACTTTGAGCCCTTCTTTTGGGGCTGAGGTGTTGACTCTTTAGTTGTCAAAATGTAGATTTTTCATCTGTGAATACTGGGCAAAACTGCCTGAATTGCCAATGTCTCTGGGCTGCAGGGTGGCAGCACTGCTCAGCTCCAGGGACCAACCGCTCACTGCACTCCTGGAGCACAAGTCTAGGTGGCGCCATTCACATAGAATTTGATGTGCATGGCACCCGTGCCCTCAACCGACCCACAAGTTTGTGTGATGGTGGGCCACCATCATATCCTTTCTGGGTCAGGACTTCCCTGGTGGCTCAGATGGTAAAGAATCTGCCTGCATTGCAGGAGACCTGGGTTCAGTCCCTGAGTCCAGAAGGTCCCCTGGAGAAGGGAATGGCTACCCACATGGGTATGCTTGCCTGGAGAATTCCATGGACATAGGAGCCTGCTGGGCTACAGTCCATGGGGTCGCAAATAGTTGGACACTGAGGACTTTTCTATTTACCAACCCAAGCAAGTCGAGCTGAGAACCAATAATATTCGTGAGGGGACAATAATATTCTTTGCCTGGGGACAGAAAGGTGGACAAAATGATCTCCAAAGTCATGTACTCATGAGACGTGGACTCCAGGAAACCAGAGTGTCTCCCAGAACGACAGACCCATGGAGCAGGACGCAGTCTTAAATTGATTGGGTAGCAGGGAGAGGAAATGCAGATTCCATCCATCGAGGAAGGAAAATGGTCTCCAATTCAGATAGAAAGCAATAACCTAGTGGCACTTAGTAGGTCTCTAGTTGCTATGAGGTGAGTCAGAATCAGTGTTGACATTCCCGTCTCTAGGTTTGGAGTTCATGAAAGCAGAAAGGCCTAGCCACCATGGAGACACTTGTGTATGGGAATTTGCTGAAATCTGAAATGAGATTCTGACCCAGATAGGGGTCAGGAATTTGTTTCCTTCCCTTTTTCTCCTTCTTAGGGAAAGCTTAGTTTGCTATTTAGGATGAAAAATAACTACCAGATGAACAAAAGAACGATCATCAGAAATGATAAATAACACACTCCAGATGTGTCCAGAAAGAAACGCAACTGAAAGCACTGCTGCCTCCAAGTAGCCACCTTGGGGAAAACCCCTTCTTCCAACAAGGCAGCAATGACACCGGTTCTGTAGCTCCTCTCTGGGAACTGTCTTGAGGGTACGTGACTCAGTACCCTCAACTTTGACTCAGTTGAGCGACTCACTAACTCAGTCTTTGAATGTTATTGGCGAGAAAATCACTTGCTTGTCTGGAATCAGTCAAAAAATAATTTGTAGTTAATCATGTTTGTCTTGAGTATTTGTAGAATGGCTACAAAGTCCAATTTAAAGGAGTCTTTGCCAAAGTGGTTAAATCAAGGGAGGTATAGATGTATGTCCTGCTGAGGCGACTGTGCTGAAGGACATCCTTTGTTCTCCTGCGTTTGTTTAAAGACGCTAATCACAGATACACATCCCATATTGTATTCTGTGTAATAAAATAATGTATCAGGATTTGAAGGATATACGCTAACAGTCTCCTCCTCCTCCTGCTACTATGACTTCATGCCTCTGTCTGTAAGGCAGTTTTGCTGAGGGAGGCAGGGAATAGAGGAATGGGGCAGACTCCCGGGAAGAACTGGTGCCGTTATCCAGGGCGAAGGTTCGGATCCCCATCTACCCTCAAGAGTTGCCTAACTCTGCACTGCTTTTTGGAATAGCTCTATGTTCCCTCTCCCAGGGGATTTGGTCAACTGGGCAGAGCACTTTTTTAGGGGAGAGGGATTCATGTTGTAGCACGATTCACTGTCATTCATGCAAAATCAGCATAATTTTAAGAGAGGGAAGTTGCTATCTCATGAATTATGAAAAAATGTATTTTTCACCAAAAATGGAGGCGATGAGGTCAAAACACACCCACACAGCAACCTGTTTCTAACAATGATCAGTTAATCTAAATGAAGAACTCTCCAGTTGGAGGAGTTTTGGGGATGTTTGCTTCCTTTTTAAAATGCTTTAAGGATTCTGGCTATGCTGGGTCTTTGTTGCTGTGTTTGGGCTCTCTAGTTGCGGTGCATGGCTTAGTTATCCCTTGGCATGTGGGATCTTAGTTTCCTGACCAGGGATCCAACCTATGTCCCCTGCATTGGAAGGTAGATTCTTAATTACTGGACCACCAGGGAAGTCCCAGGATGTTTGCTTTCCTGAGGAAAGATCTGGAAGAAATGGATGAGCCCCAGATCAGGGAGCCTGAGGGTCAGCCTTGGGAAGGCGCGCCTACCTTGAGCAGTGGTTTGGGGAGAGGTTCCAGTCCTTGGGCTCGAGCTGGGTTTATGGGGTGGAGGTGGGTGTGCCCGCCAGGGCTGGGGGCCCAGGGCGAGATGGCGTGACCTCCAGGAGGCCTAGCCCCAGCAGAACCCTCAGCACTCCTGCTCCTTTGCTGATAGACCAAGCTGCAAATCAGGAATTTATTAGGAGCTGAGACTCATTTTCCCACCCTTTATAGCCCTGATGACTCAGAGCCAGACTCTGGCAAGGGGCTTCCTCATGGTTTTAATTAGACAATTAATTTTTTATTGGGTCGTTTGATTTCCGGAGCCGATTCCACTCTCCCCCCTGTCCCCCACCTGCCTTCCAGCTGTGAAAAGCCAAGGGGAGGCCGGGGGATTCGGGGAGCATGCAGAGGAAAAATGCGAGGCCTGCCCTGGAGCTGATGTGGATTTCAGTGAGTGAGGAGGGGTGGGAACCCCTCTGTCCCCCTCAGCTGGTCCAGCACCAGAGACACTGTCCAGAGCTCAGCCCTGGGTTTGCGGGGCTGCACAAAGGCATTCCTAGCTACTCCCCGCAAGCTTCTCCCAAGCTGTTGGGCTAATTAGTAACATGGGGTTGGGGGGGCAGACAGGGAAATGTGTCCAAAATACCTTAGCGGCATTTCTGTGGTTAATCCTGGCCGTGCTTGGAGGCTGTTTACCCTCTACCCAGGGATTAGGAACCTGTTTGAGTTAGAAGGGCAGAGAGAGGCCAGGGCTCCACTCCGTCCTCCACCTGCTCGTAGGAGCTGGGCAGGGGCGCTGAGCCAGCAGGAAAAAAAAGTGAGAGAAACCTGTCTTCAATCTGTCTCCCTTTATTGATCTCCCTGCCGCCCAGCTGCTGGGCTGCTTTGGAATCTTGATCCTCTCCCTGCCTGCCTCACCCCTCAACGCTGCCCTTATGGTCAAATATCAACCTGCTTCAGAAAGGTGGGGACGAAAGAGTGGCAGGTGGTGTTTTGGCCGGGGGGATGGGCTTGGGCATGGAAGGGTCCCTTATAGACCATGCACACTCTCTCGGAGGAGAGGGGAGACCCCTCCCAGGATTCCTGATCATCTCCATCCTCCAGTGCCAAAGGGAATGGCTAGAGTCAAGGAGGAACTTCCCTCATAGAGTTCCGTAAGAGCGCAAGGCCAGTTTCTGTTGAGAGCTACGTGGGTTGGAGGCCTTGAAATGGAATTGCAGGGATCAGAGGACTGTTTCCTCAGGTGCCCTGTTGGTGGGGACATTGCCACTTGTTCCTGCACAAGGACTCCCGAAAACGTGTGGTCACATGTGCTGACATAGCCACTCAGAGCCAAACTAACAAGACCCCCGCCAAAGAACAAGCCAGGACACCATTCAAGGAGGGGACCCTCCCTGCCATCCACACTGTCCTCTAGAGGGAACGAACCCCTGAACTGGGGCACGTTGGGCCCATCCAGCACCACCCCCACTAGGGGCAGGGGGAGCACGGGCTTCCCTTGGGGCCCAGGGCTGGAATAGGCGCACATACTTACACCGGGTTTTGAGAGGCACAAAGATAAAAGGATCCGGAGATCAAAGAGCCCCTAGGAGCTCAGTGTGCAGACCTCCGGGTCTAGGATTTGTTCTGTAAAGAGACTCCCTTCTCCTTCTGCAAAAGCTCACATTGAGGGGTCCCTCTGTTAAGGCTTGTGGTGGTTCCATGCTCAGAGCAAGGGGACAGCATGAGGTGGGCCCTGCTGGGGCCCAGGCCTGTCTCCCGCTGACAGGGGCTCATCTCTGACCACCCAAGCCGTGCAGAACTCCACAGAAGGCGGGACAGGAAAGTGTGTATATGGGATTTGGGGGTGAAATGCAGATCAAGCCCAGATCATCCACTGACTTTTGTGCTTTCATGTGGCTCCAAGGTGGAAAGGATTCAGACCTTCCAGGACTCAGGGCACTGGGTTAAGGGGGCGCAGTGTGTGCATGGGGATCCTGAGCTGGGCACCTCTTGGCCAGTGAGAACAAAGGGGCCAGGGATGCAGGCAAATCCCCATCAGAGAAGTCACGTGTGTGTGAGCGTGTGTGGATGAGTGTCGATCTGCAGGGAGAGGGGAGAAAAAGAAATGGTGAAGAGCATAGGAGAAAGAGAAGAAATAAAATCAAAGGCCCTGAAATACAGAAAGAGAGGGCAAGCTAGCAGACTCGCACAAAGAGAGGCAGAGAAACATCACAGGAGCCTGGGGACTGGGCAGTGGGAGGCGGGGAAGGGAGAGCCCGGGAGGGTCAGCAGCCCGAACAGTTGGCCAGGCTCCTGCCCTGGAAGGTGGGCAGGGAAGGGAAAGGGAGGCAGAGAGAGCCCCCGCTGGCTGGGCAGGGCAGAGGCCGTGGAACCCACATCTCTCAGCTCCCAAGCAATCAGCCTTCTCCCCCTGCCCTTCTCCCCAAGCCCAGGGCTGATTGACGGGCCTGCAGCTTCTCTAGGTCTGGGTGGATTTGAATAATTAAGTCATCTGGATTCTTATGATTTACCATTTTCAATGATAAATAGACAGCGCCCAAGCCAGCCAGTTGGCAAAACTCTGGCTGCTAGTTATAATTTGTCAAGCTGCCAGTAGATTCATGTTTCATGCTAATGGAGAGAGACTCATTGACTAGGGGGAGGCGGTGACCCGGTCAGCTCTTTCCTCAGGCACCCCAGAGGTCGGGAGGTCGGGGAGAAAGACCGGGTGGTATGGATTTTCTGTAAGGGTCAGTGTAATTTTATAATAATTCAGCGGGTACACACGCTCTCACATACACAGAGGATCATGTATGCGGAGACGTGTTTGGATCTGTGCACCCGCCCCCCCGACGTGCACCTGCTCCAGTGCAGGCGTCTGGGTCCAGTGAACACAAGGCTGCTTCGGGAACACTCGTCCAGCCCCTGCACATGCACACCCTGCTGTCACCTTTAGGCATGTGGTAACACCAGGGCAAACCCGCAGACCTGTTCAGACGCCCAGAGAAACGTGACCGCCCACCCCCCTCCCGCGACATCTCAAGGATGGGAAGGCACCTCTGGGTGACCCTTCTGCTCACCATCCCAAACCCTTTATCCCACGGCTTCCACGGTTGCTGATCGCAGAGCACGACTCTTGCTCCTTTTCTAAGTTTTCCAGTGGGGGAAGGAAATGAGCCCTAGGGCCGTCTTGTTTTTCAACCGACTGACTGGGTCTCGGTAGCTGGGGGCTGGGAAGACAGAGGCTCTGAGCCCAGGCACATGGAAGGTGGCAATCAAAATCCAAGCTTTCTTTTCCATCAGTTTGTTTATTTATATATTTGTCCATACGTATTGAAGCCTCACAGTGGCAGGAATCCCATTATTGACTGTCATGACAAATCTGAGGTGGGGGCAATGTTTTGCACATAGTAGGTACGAAATAAACATTGGTGTAACGAACAGCCGCAGTTACAGACTGATCTCTTGGTATAGCAAACTACCTATTTCCCTTCTCTTCCTCCACCTCAACAAACCTTTACATCATCACTGGTTTGAGAGGCCAAAGAAGAGGTGTGGGGCTGGGCGAAGCCCCCTCGGTTCCTTGATTTGAGAAATCTGGGCCTTTCGTGCGATAACAATGCTGATTTTATACCAATGGAAGCAATCTGGTCTCAGTTTTGACCCCCAGATGCCCTTCAAATGGATCAATGAGCAAGGAAGGACTGAGGAAGGAGCCTGTGTCCTTCCTCCGGCCCAGAAGAGAATTTGAATTTGCTTGGAGTAGCTTGTGAGCAGGGCTGGAAGCTGCAGCTTAATACCATCCATCCATCGGCAGCTTTAAGGTTTGGTGGGGGCGTGGGAAAGGACTGGGCGACCCGAGGAGAAACATTTCATTGCCCTGTCCCCCAAGATCCCCACACAACACAGAAAAACACAGCAGCAAACTGAACAGAGCAGAAGAGGAGGCGGCAGTGAGCACCCAACGGCAGGAGCTGCTTCCAGCGTCAGGCTCAGGCGGGAAGAAGTGGTCGCAGCTGTCGGCTCTGCCCCGGAGATTCAAGATTCCGGATCCTGCGAAGTGAACTGGGCTCCCTCCTTCCCAGAGGGAGCCGGGCTGGGGGCAAGGAGGCTGTTCTGGGCGGACAGTCGGCGTTCCCTCCACCACCGCCAGGAATAAGAGGCCTCCTTTTTTTGCTGAGCTGCTGTGGATGGCGGTGGGTCCAGCTAATCAGGGGGCATTCCTTGGAAAGACAGCCAAGAGTCAGAATTGACCAGCTTCTCCATCCAAAGGAAAGAGGCCCCCTAAATGCACTGGGAATAGGGAAATAGTTTTTGCTTGTTTAATAGTTTGAGCCTCTGATCTGGCATTACTGACATCACCAAGGTGAGCTCTTGTAGCCCTCACTCACCCAGGCAGAGCAACGGCCTCGGGGGCACTAGCAACTCCACCCCCATGGGCAGGGACAGGTTGACTGTGGCCTGCAGATGGGTGAGGTGGGGAAGGGTTTTCTGGGGGTAAGCCACAGGGACATGACAGCAATAATCATGATTGATACAGAAAATGAGTTACTTCAGCCCGCACTTGATTAGCAAAGCTTACTCCCCCGTTTTGCCTTTCATCCTCCAATCCCAATATTTGCATCTGAGCAATGAACTCTTGAGGTCAGCGTACGTGTTAGCTTGTCTGAAGGTCTCAGAACAAAGCCTCTGGATATGAAGACACTACAAGAGCCCCAGCCTGGAGTAGATGAAAAGGGAGAGAAAGAAAAGGAAAGTACAGGAAGAAAGAAGGAAAGAAGCAAGCAGGCAGGGGTGGGGTTTGGGGGGAAAAGGGAGAGATAAAAGAAGGAAGGAAGAGCCTTGAGGAAGGGGAGGAAAGCTAACAGAGCCACACTCGAACTGCCGGAGTGAGGCCTCCCTGAGGGGAGCTGCAAGGTTTTACTGGGGACATGGCTTTCCTGCCGGTGGTTTGAGGGTTTCATCCTCAAAGGTTGCGCTGTCCATGGAAGATGTGCTGAACTCTGTGACCTGCCCCATCCCACTTTGGGGAAACAAAGGGGTTACCTAATCGGCTTTCAGTGGGTGGTTGCCACTGGATCCCATGGACAGGTACGGAAGCACAGGCCCAAGAGGCTGCAGACACACAGCCACCCCATGTCAATCTCTCCTACAGGCTGAATCTAAAGCCATTTGCCAATTAATCTGTGTGTGTAAGAGTTCAGTGAAACACTGCACACCGAAAGTCCAAATGCCTCGGGAAAGCATGTCCTCATTCTCTTTCTAGCGTGAGACGCTTTCGCTGGCTCCTCCAGTGTCTGCAAACCTTACAACAAGCTCCTTCTAAATTAATCTGACCCCTTCTGGCATGGAGAAATCCCTTGCCCTGAAAGGCAGCTTTCTGAGGCAGGGCTAGAGATGAGGCTGGCAAAGGAGGACGATTTTTCTTCTTACCAAGGGAGAAAATGAAGATGTCCCTCCTGGAATGGACTGGGCCTTACCCTCTCTCTCCTGTGCGCATACAGGCAGCCTAACCAAAGGGACAGAAGAACCCACCAGTGCAAAGGGTTTGCTTGACATAGCGACGAAACTGAGATCCAAGGTCACAGAGCCAGAGCATGGCAGAACAAAGCGGCCCAGTCTGCAGACAGTGGAAGTGGATCAGGAGACGGAGCCAGGGCGGATCTGAGACTCGAGCCTCTCTGCAGCCCTTCTTCTGCTTCTTGCACTGCTTTGGGAACCAGATCTTGACCTGCAGAGCATCCAGGCTGGCCCAAGGCAGGTGCAATGCAGGAAGAACTCCAGCTCTGTCTACTTTGGGGAGAAGCTAATCACAAGAGGCTGGCCTCCATCTCCACCTCCCCTGTGGCCCCGGCCTTGGTGGGGAGGCGGGCACTGGGGCCCGAGGAGCTGGAGAGGTGGTGGGAGGTCAGGATCCACTCCCAGGAGGCTGGGGTACTTGGGAGCCCCCACCTCAGCTCCACCGGCCTCTCTCCTCACCCCTTCCTCTCCACTCCTTCCCTCCCTCTGCTCCTCCCAAGTCTGGACCTCCTTTCTGTTGACCCAGTTCCCTCTTCTTTCTTTCTTTCCCCTTTCTCTGTGTGTTTATTCTCGATTTTCCTCCCTTCGTTTTCCTCCTGCCCTCCCTCCACTGTTTTCTCTTCTCTTCCTTCACTTTTCCTTCCTTCCTTCCTTTTCCCTGGCTTTCCTCCATTCCTCTCCATCTCTTTCTCCCATTCATTTTTCTCTTTTACTTTTTTAAACTTCTCTCTCTTTTCCTGCCCTTTGCTTTTACTTTCTAGCCTCCTCCTTTTGTGCGTGTGCTTTCCCTTCCTCTCTTGCTTTTCTTCCCTCCTCTCATACAACAAACAAATCTTGCTTCTTCATTCTGACTTTTATAACTGCTCCTTCATTTCATCTCTCTTCCCTGCTCCCTCCCGAGTCCCCTCCTCTGCCCTCACTACTGGGGCTCCCTCAAATCTTCTCTTCCCTCACCAGTCTTTTTGTTGTTCTCAGGGTTTTTTCCAGTCCTTTGTGCAGTTTCCCCAGCCTCCTTTCCATCTTCCATTGTTTATAAATCCTCTCTCTGAACAGGCAGAAGGCATAAACGTGCCCCCTCCTCAGGTCAGGGCTCTGTCCTGCATCAGCCTACCCACCCTTCACACCATTCTTTCTCAGCTTCCCTCAATGTGGGGTTCAGTTTCAAGGGCTCCCAGATGAGGCTGTTCACCCCTAGCTGAGAAGTCAGGGCAGGGTCCACAGCTCCCCAATACAGGCTTAGGGGACGCTCTGCCAAACTGCCATGACTCCATCAATCCTAGTATAAAAAAGAAAAAGGAAGAGAAGCAAAGAGTAAAAGAGAGACAGCTCTACAGACTGTGTGCGTGTGGGGGGCATGTTGGTGGAGATGGGGGAAGAGGCGGGAAAAGGTCTAGATTCATCAAAGAGGGAGGGGGCAAAGTCCAGACCCAGGCGCCTTCTCTTAGCTCACCCAGAGCTGGGACAGCTGGTAAAAGAAACCTCAGTCGGCTCCCTGTTAATTTTGGGATTGGGTGGGGATAAGACCTTCCATCCCATTCTTCTGTGCTAGAGAGGTGCACAGGGCCACAGGGTGGGAGGAAAGAAAAGGGCTTAGACTTGAATATCAGTCCCTTTCACTTCTGCCCCAGGATACGTCCCTCCCAAAGCCCATGTTCTGGAAACCTCTGAGTCCCTAGGTCCCCCTGTGGCTCTCTCAGACCTCTCAGCAGGCCCACTTAGGGGCTCCACCATGAGCAGTGTCGAGCAGTCCCTAGACTATCCGCAGAAAAACCTTGGGTGCAGCGAAAACAAACCTGGGCAGTTTGGCCACTCCCAACCAAAAGATGCGGGCCAAGCAGAGGCCAGAGGCACCACTCGCTGGAGGTGGGAATTTTCTCTCCTGGGATCCACAGCCCCTCCTGGCTTTTTCCAAGAAGCTGTTCAAATGCTCCAGCCACATCCTGCCTGGCTCCTTGGGTCAGACCCAGAAACCTCAGCACCATGAAGACCCTCCGCCCTGGCTGGGCCTCCCTTTGGCGGGCCCTAGAGTTCCCCGGGTGCTGCTAGTGCACTTGCCATAGCCCTACTCTCCCCGGCTTCACCAGACGGGGCACGCCAGCCCCGGTGTCCACACCAGCCTGCCCACTCTCCACCTGGGCCCCGAGTTCAGTCCTACTCGCTGCTCCCACCCTCTCTGACTCCCTTTTGAAGAGTCGTTTCCTCCCGGGACTTCGCTTGGGGAGGGGGACTGGAATCTCCGCCCCAGGGAAGGGGTAGGGGGTCTTTTCCTGACCCTCTACGTGGGCTGGAGGAAGTTGGAAGGTGGTTTTGCTGGGAGTGGGGAGGGGCGCTCCCCGGATTCCATCTTGGGGAAATGGGTCTCTGAGTCAAATTGGAGTTAAAAGGAGAAGAAGAAGAAATCCATGTCATTCCTAACTTAAAATCAGCAAAAGGTTCCCGGGGGCAGCAGGGGCCCCGAGAAGATCTCGAGCTGATGCTTTGGGTCGATACCCCGCCCCCTACCCGGGCAGACTACCGTTTGCGGCTGGTACTTCTCTCGCTTTCCTGGGAAAGCCCTTTGGGGATCTCTAAGCGCCTCTAAGAGTTTGCTGGGTGAGCAGGTTCGGGACCTGTCCGGGTTTTTATACATCCGTAATCAGCCGTGATGGAGAAATAAATGCATCCTTCCTCCAGTATAAGAAGCAGGGGCCCTCTCTCCCACTTCAAACCTCAAAACCCAAACTCTGCTCCCATCTCCATCTCCTCAAAAAACTTTTCTGAAGTTCCTGCAAGTTGCGTTTGGGGAAAGAAGTGATCACCTTCAGACTCTACGGGTCTCCAAGCGCCCTGTTTCTCCCATTCTCTCGTTTCAGAAGCATCCCTTTCCTCTGACATTGCCACCTTAGTCCCCAGACTCGGGTGAGGAAAGCTGCTCTGGCTCCACTCCTCTGCCAGTGGCTCCTCCAACCGCAGCCCAAATTCCACCGAGGTCGGGTAGATCAGTATCTGCCAGCAGAGGAGCCGGGATGCAGTGAGGAGAGAGGCAGAGATAGGGGAAGACAGTTTTCAGGCTACAGCGCACCCCTCCCAGACCCAGCTCACCTGTTCCGGCGGGGCTCCTCTGGATTTTAATCCATTCAAAAGTTTGTCGGTCTCTCTCATTGTCTGGGGAGGGGCGCAGACTCGGCGGTCGGGATGGGGTGGGCGCCCCCTAAGAGAGCAGGCGCCTGATTCAGATCGAGCCCCTGAGAAGCAGGACTCGGGTGCATTTTCCCCAAGGTGGGGGGCCCAAGCAGTGATCCGGAGAGAGGACGCTCAAGTGCCCCGGGTACCGGGTCAGACTACCAGCTGGGGACCGTCTAGGGCAGATTGGGCACTATAGAGAAGAAACCTGCGGAGCCGGGCAGGCTCGGGGAATTGGAAGGAGAGGGCCCTGGGTCCCTGGCGTCGTCCCTCTCTTCCTCCAGTTTGCAACCTCCCCGGTGTGTCCCAACCCACAACAATCCCCAAGCCCCTTCTGGGGCGACACTCAGGACCCGGACAACGCAGAGAGGGAGGGTGAGGGGGAAAAGTGACCCCTTTTCTTAGCCCCTCCCCAGGCCCCGCGCCACCGCTCCCCCCCACCCGTCCCTGCCCCGAGCCAAGGGACGTACAGAGAATTGCAACTAGAAATTCGATCGATTGGTACGAGGGACCACGTGGTCCGGTGTTGGCCAATGACCAGGCCGCCCGGGATGAGCTAATAATGGAAGCAATTTGTAACTTTCAGTAGCTCTCTAGGCCTGGGTACTGGAGGGAGGGAGGCGGGCGAAGGTGGGGAAATGGGTGCCCCTAGTACTTCCACCCTCCTCATTCGTGCGGGGCACCGGGATCCCCGAATCCTCTGTTTCCCCAACCCCGCAGGCACTTGCAGGGTCCCTCACCCGCTTCTGTCCAACAGCCGCTGCTCGAGAGCAAGGTAAGTGGGTCCTCCATCCTTCACCCACCCCCTCCCCCATCCTTTCTGGCACCTGCAAAAAGCGTTGCCTTGCTTGTCCCGTTAGACAGTTTGAATATGATTTTTTCTCTTAGTTGAAAAAAATATATAATCCTTTTGTATTTTTTAATATATAATTTCAGATTTGGGGAAAGATTAAGTTCAGGTTAATATACTTTCCTTAGAGGACGACTAGTACTTTTAGGATCAATTTTCTATTCTCTTCTTTTGGAGAGGAACATTCTATTTGAAGAGAGTTTACTTTAGAGATGAGTTACCCTTTTGTTTTTGCAAGTTTCACTTTTCTGATGGTGTCAAGTTGGTGCTTTTCTCCACCCCATCTTCCAATTTCAGCATTTACAAAGAACCGGTTAACATATTTCAAGCTTATTCATTTGTTTTTCTCCTCCCTCATTAGTTTTCAGCTGCTACTGAATCAACGCAATGGTTTTTTTCCTCCTAGTGTGGACCAAGGGTTACTTTTGTGTTGATTTCTCTTTTTGTTTTGTAAATGAATTTATTGTTTGGGAAACTCTGTGGGGGTGTGAATGAGGTCTCTTTTGATTCATTCTGACCCCTCTTTTTGAAGGACAATTTACTTCAAGTGTTGTATGCGTTGTCTTCAATTTTTATCTTTCAATTTTGATGTAGTTTACCTCTTCTATTAATAAAAGCCTGACCTGTTCTTGAAATTTAAAATTTAGTTTGTTAAACCATCTTTAAGATTTTAATGTTATACACTTCACCATTTTGTGTATTTCCTTACCCTTGTTCAGCCCCCTTTGCCCTCCTGCCTCCTCCATTTCAGAACTCCCACCCCCAACTTACACAATTCCCAGCATCAAATTCGATTCATCCCTGGGCAAGGAGGGACACCTGATAAGAAAATGTCCTACTTGTGTCAGAGCTTAAACTCGAGGCTCTGGGCACCTCTAGTCCGACTCCCCAAGCCAGCAAAATCAGGGAAAACAGAACTGCTATTTGACTTTTTAGTTTGGGACCAAGCTCTTTCTCCTTGGCTCTATTCTGGGCAAGTCTTTAGGACACAAAGTTGAATTTTTAGTTCTTATCTTGACCCTGAATTCTAAGCAAAGTAACAACAGATTTTTTTTCCTCCCTTAAATGTAAACTGTGAGCTCAGGGTCAGCCTCCTGGGACTCCTGCCTCCAGGGAGAGAGTCCCAGAAGAGAGACACAACATGTAGTTCCCTCTTTTACTTCTGATTAAGGTGGAGGGGGCAGGAGTTGGGGGACCCCATTTTGATCTCTAGCTCTAGCTTTGAATGGACACAAAGAATGAGCGGGCTGGCCTGGGGACTAGATCACTTCGGGTCAGTGGGGTCTGGTTTAGGAGAGTTTGGGGTAAATCCCAGCTCCAAGGACATTCTCTCTAGCATTACTGTGAAGTAAATCATCAAAGTAGTGTGATACAGTTGCAGCCTATTCCGATCCATTGCGGGTACCAAAATCAAATGATGAGAGAAATTTCATTTCCCGAAGCCCCGCCTCTGCTGACTTTGTCTGTGCCTCTGAGGGAAACAGCCCAACTTGGCCAAAGTAACATTGTCATTGCTCCTCCCCGCTCAGTCCCCAGCTCTGCCGTCACATTGACATTCCGGGCACATTCGGCCCAACCCCCGTCCCTGCTTCTCCCAAGTATGAATCTAAATTACTATTAATAAGGGGCCGCTCCAAGTTAATTGGCATTAAAAGAATTCATTTCAATTTGTTAATATTAAATGAACGCTCTGCACTTTAGCTCCCTTCTTCGCCCTAGATTCCCAGATGAGTGATGGGAAGTGGGGGGCGGGGGAGGACGAGGAGGATTTTATTTCTGACTCCAGCACAGTCCCTGTGGTGCCTCCCCGGGGGCATGAGATCCAGGCGCAGTGGGGGCCTGATTGGGGACCATCTGACGGTCTTTTTAGGTGAAATTTATCTGATCCCGTTGGAGCTTTGGGGGAGGGCAGAAGGGAGTTGAGGAGGAGGGATAGAAAGGTTTGTGGATGTTGTGGAGAGAGGGAGGGCTGAGAAGCGAGGAGCGAGAGGAAGAGGCAGAAGTGAATGGGAGTAGTTGGGGCACGAGGTTGGGCGCTGGTGAGGAGGGTAAAGTAGCTTTGTGAAGGAAGGTGCTAGTAGTTCCAAAACACCCCTAGAGAAGGAGGAGCTGGGGGAGGGTGGGATGTGAAGCAAAGCCGCTGGGGGTCCTGAAGTAGCTATCTCAGTGGGGTGTTTGTGATGAGATGAAATATCTGTACTGTTTCCACAATGCTTGGCACCTAGAAACTACCAAGAAACTAGCATAGTGGCTAAAAGCACAGATTCTGGAGACAGGCTGCTTGGCTTTGAACCTCAGCCCTTCCTCATGCTAGCTGTATGACCTTGGGCAAGTTACTTAACCTTTCCACACTGAAATTGCCTTAGTTGGTAAATGGATTTACTTGTACTAGCTCATAGGCTAGGTATAGCTCATAAGCTGTTTTGAGGATTAAGTGAGTTAATATGTGTGAAGTGTCTAGAACAGTGTTAGTTGTGTGGGAAGCACTGTACAAACTGTACAAAGCTAGTTGTTTCTGATGTAGCTTTTCTGAGCTGGGGAGTTTGGAGATGGTCATGGAACCTCTTAGAGGTTAAGGGTTCAGTGGGTTCTCTGGGATCATGAACGGGTCAGCCCTCTCACCCCATCCCTGGATCTGGTCTAATAACCCGGGTGCATGTGGTGAGGGCAGGGGGAGAGTGAGACCCGGCGCCCTGGGAGCTGGGACACCTGAGTTCTTCCCTGGCCTCTGCTTTGGCTCTTGGGTGGGTGGTCCCCTCTCAGTGCCCACAGACTTCAAACAAAGGAAAGTCACTTCCTTTTCCTCTGGAGGGCTGTGATGGGAGGATTGCTTTCTTGGTCTAATACCTCCCTGTGGTAGAGAATCAGTCCCCAGGAGTGTGGGTTGGGGGAGACTGGGTCGAGCAGAAGGGACTGAAGTTTACTAAGTACTGTCTAACCAGGTACCAGCCTCCACATCCCTGACCCCGCTGGAGAGAGCCCAGAAAACAGAGGTCCAAAGAGATGAAGTAACGCGCCAGAATCATAAAGCTACAAAGTGGCAAAGTTGGAATCTGAATGCTGACCTGCCTGATGACAAATCTTAACTTCCTTCCATTGCTGCACATTTTCTGAACAGAGAGGTGGGACTTTCTGAAGGGTTAGGTAGGACACACGTAAAGCTGGGACACGGACGAGGCCAGGACTATGGGGCTGCTGGAAGATGAGGGTGGGGAGTGGGAATGTTTCAGTCAGGGAAGACTTCCTGGAGGAGGGAAGTACAGATCAGGGTTTAGATAAGAGGGGAAGGAAGATAGGAGGTGAAGGAGAGGGATGGCAGTGGTGCATTGGTAGAGCAGGGGGGAAAATACTGGCCGTGCAAAGGCTGGGAGAGGCCAGAGGGTCTGGATCAGATTCGCTTTTCTGGCACCAGGTACAATCGGTTACCGTTTCTTAGTGCAGACTGTGCCAGGTGGATCTGTTACTCTTGTTTCATGCCTACGGTGACGCTGACAAGTGAGCTGCTCATTCCTACATCAAGAGGAGTCAGCTGAGGCTCTGAGAACTGAATCCCCACCTCAGGTCATGCACGTGGTAACTGGGTCTGCCTGGCACCAAAACCATACCTGGGCACCTGCAAAACACAGCTCCCCGGCCTGGTCTCTCCTTCCCTTCCGAGTTCTGGTCATCCTGCTGCCCACTATTTGTAGTCAGAACAGGAGTTGGAGAATAAGGTGAGACGGGGGCGGGGGGGCAGGGGGCAGTAGGGACAGAAGCTTTTCTCACATCTTTGTGAAAAAGATGGGTAATCTCCCTAGAGGAGGCCTCCAAGTCACTTCCTGGGACTCTGATCTTGGGGTGGATGGGGGACTTTATTGGGCATCACACTGTCCTCTGGACAATGGACTTGATTTCTCCTCCACAGAGGGAGGAGGGGCAGAAGAAGAGGGCCGCTCAGCTGGGGGTGGTTTGAGCCCTGGATTCAGACTTGCCGGCCCTCCACTAAGCGCCTTCTCTTCTTGTTCTGTGAGGGCACAGAACCCCCCAGCTGGACACTCCACTGGGCAGAGGGGCCAGAGGGGAATGTAAGTCGAGGAATGGCATCAGAGCCTCAAGATGTTGGTAAGTGCTTCTTTTCGTGAGCTGGAGCTGATGTACCTGAGACTGTACAGTTGAGAAATTTCTAAGGGCGAAACCGCGGTAGGATCGGATCCCAAGGTCCTGATCGACCAGGTCGAGCAGAGCCACCTGCCGTCCAGGATGGCTCCCTTCCAGACCGTCATACGATAAATAAACATGTTTTCTATTTGTGACTGTGTTTGAGACTTTTTTTTTTTAATAGCAGTTTTGCCATCATCCTTCTCCATATACCTTCCCACCTAAGAACAGAGATGGAAGGGACCTTGGAGATCATCTATGCTTGGCGAAGCCCCTTCCTGTCACCAAGGGACCTAGGTATCTTCCATCCCCACCCTCACTTCAACCTAAGAAGTTCAGCAGGACACCCGAGTTAGATGTTGGGTTGCTACATAAGGTTTTATTTGGAGAAGGAAAACCAGTTTGAAACCCCCTGGAAGTTCAATCTCCTCCCCCTATTTTTTTTAATTACAGACAAGGCCCAGAGAGAGGAAGTGACTTACCTAAGATCACACAGTTTTTCTGTCATTTGCTGAATCCAGGATGAGTTCTCTAATCACCATATCAGCTTCCTCAACAAATCACAAGGACAAAAACACCCCAACCAGGCAGGGGGGCCTGCATCTCCTCGGATAAATCTCTGGGATGGCCAAGCCATAGTTCCCTGATTTCCCCTGCGTCCTCCTGTTGGATGTCTGCCTCGGAGCCCCACCTCCCTGGGCCTGGGAACCAACGGGCTGCATCTTTGCTCCAGCCGCCTTCTCACCCAGATGGTCCAACACACAGAGCAGAGCCGGGCCAGAGCCAAGCTCCCTGCCTCCCTCTAGTCTTTCCACATGTATGTCTCCCTCCTTCCCCCACCCCAGCCCCTTCCTAGTAGCCCACCAGGGAGGAGAAGGGGGAAAACTGTAATAAATTTCCCCTATTTATACAAGAAGACAGAATGTTTCTCGTGCCAGAAAAAACACAGAAAGGGAGCTGTCAGGGGAGAAGGGACCCAGTCCCATACCTCTGGGGCCAATTTATCTTCCTGAGTCGTGGCTTGGGGGCTACCATAACACTGCCGGTGCCATCTGCAGGCTCTGGCTTGGGGGGCTGCCAGGACAGACAGTGCCTGGGCTTCGTTTTGGCCTTCCTGCTCCATCTCAACTGCCCATCTCCACTTCTCCCTTTCTTTTTTTTAAAACAAGTTTCTTGGGATATAATTCACACACATCATACAATTTGCCATTAAAGTATATAATTCAGTGGTTTTAGTGGAGTCACAGATACGTGCAACTATCTCCACAGTCCATTTTAGACCATTTTCATCACCTCTAAAAGGAATCTCATACACTTTAGTTAGCGCTCCCCCATTTTTCTTAAAGAAAAACATATTTGCCTGTGCCAGGTCTTAGTTGTGGCATGCAAGGTCTAGTTCCCTGACTGAGGATTGAACCCACACCCCCTGCACTGGGAGCCCAGAGTCTTAACCACTGGACCACCAGGGAGGTGTTTCACCGCCCTCTCTTTATCGCTCCATACCCCTGCCAGCCGTGAGCAAACACTGGTCTGCTCTCTGTCTCTACAGATTTCTCTCTTCTGGAATCTCCTATGCAGGGAATCATACACTATGTGGTCTTTTGTGACCAGCTTCTTTCACTTAGCACAGTGTTTTCCAGATTCATCCGTGTTGTAGCAGGTATCAATGCTTCATTCTTTTTTATGGCTAAATAATATTCCATTATATGGATACACGACTTTTGTTTATCCTCTTTTCTGCTGATGGATATTTGGGCTGTCAGGGAGACCTGGATTTGATCCTTGGATTGGGAAGATCCCCTGGAAAGGGGAAATGCTACCCACTCCAGTATTCTGGCCTGAAGAATTCCATGGACTATGTAGTCCCTGGGGTTGCAAAGAGTTGGACACAACTGAGTGACTGTCACTTTCACTTTCTACCTTTTGAATATTATGATTCTTCCTTAACTCTTATGTCTCTAGAGAGCTTGGACCACATAGAATGAGATCTGTGGGCAAAAATGGGCATATATATATATATATATATATATAGGAACATTACTCAGCCATAGAAAAGAAAGAAGTCTCTTTACAGCAACATGGATGGGCCTTGAGATTATACTAAGAGAAGTAAGTTATATAAAGAAAGACAAATATTATATGCTTATATGAGGAATTTACTACAAATAAACTTATTTACAAAATAGAAACATACTTACAGACGGAAAAACATTTATGGTTACCAAAAGGGAAAGGGGAGGGGCTAACTACAGGTTCAAGGTTAGCAGATACACACTACTATATATAAAACAGATAAACAGCAAAGTCCTACTGAATAGCACATGGAACTATATTCAATATCTTGTAATAACCTATAATGGAAAAGAATCTGAAAAAGTGTATATATACATATAACTGAATCACTTGGCTATGCATCTGAAACTAACACAATATTGTAAATCAACTCTAATAAATTTTTTTTAAATGTGGAGGCATTACTGGTTTTATTGTTAATTATTGGTAACAATAAAAATTGAAATTGTTCTAAAAAATAAAAACTCCAGTTCTGCCAAAAAAAAAAAAAAAAGAACCTGGTATGTCTTACATATGAGACTCCCCAATATCCAGGAAGGCAGGATCCTGGGAACATGCCTTCTTCTGTGTTAATTACATAAATTGTAATTACATATACATGGCTCACACAGTAGAGAAATTGTCTGCAATGCAGGAGACCCAGGCTTGATCCCTGGGTCGGGAAAATACCTGGAGAAGGAAATGGCAACCCAGTCCAGTATTTTTGCCTGGAGAATCCCATGGACAGAGGAGCCTGGTAGGCTACAGTCCATAGGATCACAAAGTTGGACAGGACTGAGAACTAACGCGTGCATAAGCTGAATATACATAAGCTGGCATTTTCCTTCCTCTGTAAGTGACTGAGGGAGAGCACCTCCTTCCATTCTCTAGTCATTGTTTTTGTAACATTGTTATTTGAGTCATTTGCTGTGCTCCTCAGAGTTGGGAACGCAAACCCTTCTCCAGGGATTTCAGAGACACAGAGTAGACGAATGGACTTCCACCCACTGGGGAAGAGGTTCCCTGAGTCCAGTCTCCAGTGATCCTCCAGTGTCTCGCAGCTGAAGGAAGGTTGTGTGCAGGCTCCAAGATCAAAGGAACATTCTGTTCTGGGAGGAGTGATGGAGCCTAGAATGCAGGCCTCCTGCCCCCACCTCCTTAGCCCATCTCAGTGTTGCACACCTGGAGCTCCACCCTTTCACTCACCTAGCAAATACGCACAAAGGATCCAGTGACCCCATGAGCCACTGCCCGTGCCCTCATGAACCGTAATGGTGAGAGTAAGATAGATGCAAGTGAGCGAAGTGACGAAGGTCTGTAAACATTTGTTGTAAAGCAAAGGTCTGCAAATATTTGTTGAACGAATGAATGAACAAATGATGTACTTACTATGTGCTCCATAACAAAAATGTAAACAAAGCAGAGTTGTAAATCACTTTTGCTGCCACCACCTTTTGCAGTCTGGAAAACAGCGCTACTTCTCCATCTCTCAGAGGGGTGGTGTACAAACAACACAAAATATCAGCTAATAACAACTACCAAATATTGGACTAGCCATGTACCAAGGGACTGATATATCTCACTGATTTCATCCTTTTTTTTTTTTGGCTGCATTGTCCAGCTTGCAGAATCTTAGTTTCCCAACCAGGGACTATACCCAGGCCATGATAGTGAAATCACCAAGCCCTCACCACTGGACTGCCAGGGAAATTCCCTTCAACTCTTTGAGTTACATATAATTAGCTCCATTTGGGGCTACCCTGGTGGCTGTCAGTAAAGAATCTGCCTGCAATGCAGGAGACCAGGGTTCCATCCCTGGCTTGGGAAGATGCCCTGGAGAAGGAAATGGCAACCCACTCTGGTATCCTTGCCTGGGAAATTCCATGGAGAGAGGAGGCTGGCAGACTACAGTCCATGGGGTTGCAAAGAGTTGGACATGACTTAGTGACTAAACCACCACCATCCCCATTTTGAGGATGAGAAAAACTGACTTAAAGAGATTATGTAACTATTTGAGATCACATTGGTAGTAGTAAGTGGTAGCACATTCGTATTGGACTCTGGAATGGGTTTGTTTCCATTCCCTGCTCTCCAGGACAAAGACAAATACATTTCTTTCTGAGGCCCTGGCCCAGAGGATCTGGCCACTCTCCGCTGTCCTGCCCCAGGCTGGCCTCTAACCCTCCCGCCCAGAGGCAAAGTGGGCTGACATGGAGGTGCCCTCTCCTCTCTGGAAACTTGTGTCCACTGGCTACACCTGCCTTGTGGGTAGGAAGGGAAGGACCAGTTTTGCTTTCAAAAGCCAAGCTCTTCCAGCTCTTGCTGTGTGGGAGGGACCGCGAGAGGTCTGGATGTTGTCAAGCAAAAGCTTTAACCACCCAAAGAGCTGATGATGTTGACAAGAAGGGGACCTCAGCAAGGCAGATAACAAGAACCTGAGGACTGACAGCATCCGCCAACCCCTGCTCAATCAGGAACATAGACAAGCTTGACGACAAATAAAAACTCTAACAAGTTCTAATTTTCATACGCACTTGTTCACTTCTCACAGCAAACAGAAGTATCCAAGGCTAGACTTACTACCCAAAAAAAGTTTGTGAGGCTAGAACCCGAGTGTCCCGATCAATTACACATAATGAAATTTATGTAGAGCTGACCATGGATCATGTATTCTGTTCAATATTTCATGGCTATTAAACTCATCTCTTGCCCACCACCATTCGAAGTAGGTATTAGTATTCTCCGCATATGTTTTTTATGAGGAAACTGAGGCAGAATCGTGAAGCATCTTACCCAAGGTCGCACAGCCGGCAAGTGGCAGGGCAGGGATTACAAAGCCAGCCGGCCGCCTGGCCCCCAGAGTCTGTGCTTAATCGCTCCACCAGGTGGGCCTGGTGCAGTGACTCCATTTGGGAACTTGAGTGTGTTTTCCCGGCTGCCTCCGCCCCCTTCCCCCTGCCTCCCTCAGTCTTTATGGCCCATTGGAAAAAGCAAGGCAGAGATGTGGCTCCCAGGGTGACGATCCTTCAGCTCCTCCTTGGCACTGTCACTCCCGTCTCCCATCTCTTGCCAGGGGCTCCAACCGGGAGTACCACAGACTGTTTGCCATGGATCAAGACTTCTCCGGAGAAAGCCCACAGGAAGGCTGCTGTGAGAAATGAAGTCACTTGCTGTTTCCCCAATTCCCTCATCAAGAGGAGCCAAATGAAGTCACGGCACGTTTGAATGGGGGCTGTCAAAGCACAGCCTCTGGCCAGCTCAGAGACAGACGTGGGCTCGGGCGGCCAGGGGCTGAACGGCTGCACGGAAAATCTGAGGTGGTAGACGGTTGAAATAAAGCTCCTGTAGGAGTGTTACGTGTGATTCACTCACCAGGGCTTTCTGATGGGGGCCCAGGGTGTGCACATGAGCTGTGAATAGGCTTGTTCACTCATTTACTGGTTATCCCCTTATTGGTTCAATAAGTTCTGATTATGTACTTCAGAGGCACCATGCTGGATGTCCAGGATGGGCAAGACAAAATCCCTGCCCCAAAGGGGCTGCAGTCCGGAGAGGGGAGGCAGGAGCGAGATCAGTGGTTTGTATCAAGTACTGAATTGGCCTCATGTCACCATTTGATATCACTACCCCCAAAACTGCCCTCCTCCTCTCCTCGCCCTGTGATCGGTGCAGCCCCTTCCGTCCAGCTTCTTTCTGCCTGATTCCATCTTCCTGTGAGCTGGGTCCCTGCTGGGCTGCAGGCAATGACAAGAATGGCAGTAAAGCCACAGAGATAAGGTTTCAGTGTACTAAGGGAATCCGGTGAAGCAGGCGGGGTGATGGTGTTCACCGCCTTTGTTCTCTGGGTCGCCCTGGCCCCGGAGGCTGCTTGGTGCACACGGCATCGCTTGAGTCCCTGACTTCTCAACCGGTCAGGCTTGGCCAGCAGGGGTCCTGGCAGGGAAGGGAGCGAGGAGCTGAGATATTTGTCTTCCCGTCCCCTGCGGTCTCGCCCGCCCACCTGCCTGAAGCTCTGGCAGGGGTTGTGGTTCCTCAACGGCCCCATCTTGGCTGGACAGTCGCTCTCCCTGACCCCATTTCAACTCTCCTTGGTACCTCACCAACCCTTATTGGCTCCCTTCATTCCATCTGTGCCTTGAAAATCGTATCATTAAACTCTCTTCAGTGAAACCCTTTCGAGTGTGTCATGGATTTGCTGTTGGGACCTTGACTGGCTTGTCTGGGTGGAGGTGAGGGTGGTGGGGACAGGCAGGTTGGGGTTCCAGGTGAGCTTTCTTCTTCTTCTCCAAGGGCTCCCTGGAGGAAGAGAGAGTTTTGGACCAAGGAATGGGGGACGACTCTCTGTTGAGGGTTTTCACGGTTTTCCTCTGCTGAGGAATCACGGCCTGGAGTTCTCTGGAAAGCAGAATCAAGAGGTGGTGCAGGAAAGGGCAGCAGGAGGCCTGGTGGTTGGGCCAAATGGAAGGAGATTATGACTGAGGACCAACCCTAGGGTGGCCACTCTGACAAGCTATCTTCTTAAGCCTTCACAGTTGCACTGAGTGCGTGCTTAGTGGTATCCGACTCTTTGCGAGCCTGTGGGCTGTAGCCCGCCAGGCTCCTCTGTCCATGGGGATTCTCCAGGCAAGAATACTGGAGGGGGTTGCCATTTCCTTCTCCAGGGGATCTTCCCGACCCAGGGACGGAACCCCTGTCTCCTGTGTCTCCTGCACTGGCAGGTGGATCCGTTGCCTCTGAGCCACCTGGGAATCACAACCCAGTGGCGGCTGCTCTGACAAGCTGTCTCCTTAAGCCTTCCTCACCACCTTAATTCCTTCAAGTGCCTTGTCCTCATTTTACAGGAGAGAAGCTTGTGGCCCAGAGAGGGAAAGAGGAACCGGAAAGGAGCATCGCTCTTCTTCAGTTGCTGTCCGTCAAAGAGAAGCCTCACTTTGTAATCAAGAGATTGGCAGGGAGAAGTCTCGGGATAAGTGGCAGTGTAGCACTGAAATCTGGAGCCAGACTTTAAGCTGTGTGATCTTCAGCATGTTACTTGACCTCTCTGTGCCTCTGTTTCCACAGGTGTAACAATGGGGCTGATAATAACAACACTCCCTCAGAGGGTTGTGGAGACAGTGAAGTAAGCTTAAGGTTATGAGGTCCTTAGGAAGGGCTTCCCTGACAGCTCAGTTGGTAAAGAATCCTCCTGCAGTGCAGGAGACCTGGGTTCGATTCCTGGGTCAGGAAGATCCTCTGGAGAAGGGATAGGCTCCCCATTCCAGTATTCTTGGGGTTCCCTTGTGGCTCAGCTGGTAAAGAATCGTGTGCAATGTGGGAGACTGGGGGAGACCTGGCTTTGATCCCTGGGTTGGGAAGATCCTCTGGTGAAGTGAATGACTAACCACTCCAGTATTTTGACCTGGAAAATTCCATGGACTGTATACCCCATGGGGTCACAAAGCGTTGGACACAACTGAGCGAAGTTCACTTTTCACTTAGGAAGTGCAGATACATAGTGTAGCACTATGTGTAAGTGTTTAAAAAAAAAAAAGGAGGCTTAAGCTTTCTCCTTATTTTCTACCCCTTCTTATTGCCTGCCTTCCCTGCCATCCTAACAAGGTTCTGAAAAAGGGTGAACACCTGCCAGGAGTCCATAGACAGGTCTGTTGTTCCCCAACCCCTCTGTGGGCGTGATTTTCCATACCCTGGCCCCACATATCACCATTTTGGAGAGAACAACAAGAACCAGAGAGACCCAGCTGGATCATCCGCACCAGGACCCCACAGCCAGTGGGATCAGCCTCCATGGGAGCTCAATGGCCCCCTCCCGCCAGCCGCCCTTGACTTCCAGAGCTGCGGGGGGCCTGGGAGCGCTTGGAAACAGCACATTAAGCCCCGGTTTGTGGGAACTTTAATTTAAACACAAATTAGAGAAGGCAAATGACTCTGGCAGCTAGATAAGCCATCCCGGGAGAGCAAGGACTAAGCCAAGAGAATCAGCTGAAGTAAGGCCTGAATTTAAACTCTGTAGACACCCAGAGGCCTGGGGTGGGTGGAGGCTGGAGGTCCTCGGGGAGGAACCCTGGAAGCCCCACAGCCGAGCTGCCTGGCTCCGGGCTCCACACCAGCCGCTTCCTCCTCCATTCTCTACATTCCTTTTCTGCACAGTTCCAGCCCAAGTCCTGAGTCTATCTCTACCCGCTCCCACTCTACTCTTGGGGAGAACTCCATTCCTTTATTTCATCTCTCATCCGTCTCTGTGACCGACTATTCTGAGAAAGTTCAGCTTGTTGTCTAACCTCTATCTGTTCTACTACAGTTGGAGCCTAATGTGTCCTTAGTGGTGGCGCAGGGGTTTCTATTCAGGAGGCAAATGTAGGGTAGCAGAAATAACCTTGATGCTCAAAGGCCTGTGTTTATTTCTCTGAGTCTCGTCTCCTCATCAGTACAATGAATGTGTAAGAGGATTTTGAAGGCCCTGTGCGTTCCGATTTTTCACGGGAGAATTGGAGGACAAGAACATCCCAGGAAATATCTATTGTTCTATAACCCAGGAATTCCCCACTGTTCTAGAAACATTGGTGGGTATTAGAGGTGGGTGGGGAGAGCAAGAGCAGTCAAGCCTGCCTACTGCTCTGTGGGTGGGGTCTCCAGGCTTTGCTTCCATCCCTTGGCACACAGTGAAGACCCAGGCCCAGGCCCGGGAGAGGGGCTGACTTTCCAGTTCTGTCAAGGCCTGCTGAGCCCAGCTCTGTGGGGCTGTGTCTGCTGAGATGTCGTCACTGTCCTCAGGGGTGGAATCGACATATGTTCCCCCTGTCACAGCACCTGTGAGGGTGGCTGAGGGATGGCAACCCCCAAGAGGGCGGAGTTCCACCCTCTCTGCTTAACCTTGAGAAACCTTACTATCCTGCATTTCCGGGAGGTGTAAAGTGAAGGCAGAGGGGGCATGTAATCAGAGCCCAGAGCCCTCCCACCACCCCCTCCCCCCGCAAATGGGAAGCTGCTGTCCTTCAGAGAATGCAGAAGAGCACCTCTTGGCTACAGCAAGAGAGAAGAGGGTCAGACCACAGGTAGAACTTTCAGATTGGATACTGGAGCCGACTGTGACCCCAAGAGGTCATCCCAAAGGGAAAATCCATGACCCTTGGTCTCAGAGGGTATCTGTGAGGCTTGGGTTACTGACAGGGGTGAGGCAACGACCCCAAAGGCGAGTGCCAGCCTGTGACTCAGGAGTCAGAAAGTCTCTGTAATCAGCATAGAAGGACCTTGGCATTTTCTCTGGCCCAAGGTCCTTAGGCAGAGGTGGGCAGCTGCCACTGGGGCCCAGGGCCCAGCTGTGTCCCCACTTTGCCCTCCTCCCCCTTCCCGTGTGTCTGGCTGCCCCTGGAGCCCCAGGCCTGCCCGCCATCTGGGCAGCTCAGAGGAGAGTCCACTGCCAAGGGAGTGCCAGCATTGATTTATAACCCACAACCTTGGCAGGCTCGGCTGTGTGCCCGGAACCTCCTTTGCTCAGGAAAGAGGCGCGCCTCTTAAAGGGGCAGTGCAGTGGAATGCGGGAAGTCCAGGGCGAGTGCTGAGGCAGACGGGGGGCTGGGGAGGACAAACCCCACCCCTCAGACTCTGCTGACTGTCATCCCCTAGGGAAGCTCCTCTTCCGACCATCACGTCCCTCATCATGTACCTCTTTGTGGACTTAGCCCAACTCTAATGATTTAGTTTGTTTAACCTCAGTCTCTCCTGATAGACTGTCAGCCCCATGAGGGCAGGAAGCAGAGCCATTGTGTTCATCCCTGGATGCGCACCCAGCTCTGCGTCTGGCATGTGACGCAGGCTTAGGAAGAATTTGTCAAGTACAGGAAAGAATAAGTGCAGGTGCCTGTCCATGAGGTGTGGAGAGGACCGTAGCCTTCCTGTTGCCCACTATGGTTTTCGAGACCCTGCAGCACCTGCCCCGGCTTTGATGACCTTTCTTTCAGGACCCTCCCCGACCCCTGTCATGCCAGGTGTGACCAACAAGACCAACTTGTTACCCGGATGCACTTGCCTCTCCCCTTTCCTTGCGTCATATATACCAACTCTTTCATACCATGCTTCTCATTTTCCTTCAATCTTTCTCTAACTGTCTATAACATCAGCCCCTCATTCAGATACTGTTTCCCACACCACTTATCATCAGGAAAGTGCTTCATTCATTCATTCATTTGTTAAGATTTTAGAGTGTCTATTCCATGCTAGGCATCAGGTGCTGAGCATTCATGTGTGAACAAGGCAGGCATGATCCCTGAACTCTGAGACCTTACATTTCAGGGGACGAGACTGACCGCCCCCCCAACATAAGTAAGTAAATACATAAACGCAAGTTGTGATACCTGCTAAGAAGAGGGTAGGGTAAGTTGGTGGAATGGGGCCCCATTACACTGAAGCGGGGTCAGAGAAGGTTTCTTTGGGGAAGCAGAGAATTTAGGCTGATATTTGAGGGGGAATAAGGAGCCACGTGAAGAGTGAAAGAACAGCATTCTAGAACTGGCTCAGTGCCTGAGTGTGCATCGCAGGGAGTGGGGGTGGGGAGTTTTTCCAAACTATACACCCTCATTTCCCCCGCTCCTACTCGTTCAATAGGGGAGGACCATTGTTTAACATCCTTGGAGAAGTGACCTCACTTGGAAACTGGCTAGAAAAACAATCTCAGGTTCCAGTCTAGATCTACTGAGTCAGAATCTGTATTTGAATAAGACCTCTAGTCATGCATAGTAGGCACAGGGGTGTTGAAGAAGTGCTGATCCAGAGAACACCTCAAAGGTGGGACAGTGTGAGGCCAGCCCTGGGGTGGGCAGGGTTGGGGGCAGTTGCTGAAGAATCTGGATTTGATCCGAGATGGAGTGTGAGAATGTACACGTTTGTGGATGTGCCGTGTGTGTGAGTCTGTAGGTAACTCCAGCCCCAATGACCATGAGACAACTGAGGTTTTATATCTCCAGGCCATTTTCTTCCCACAAATGTGGATTACTGGGGATACATCTTTATAACACCCCTTCTTCGTACTGAAGCTGTAAGTCAAGAGGAATTTTCCAGCCTCCGGATGGGGGCAGGGACACCTCTGGCGTAAGGCAGGGTGAAGAGATCCCTTGTTCCTGACCTCCGGCAATCCATTTATCTGACCTGAGTCTCATAAGCACATACTGATGAGTCCAATCGCTTGCTAATGGTTATGAGCTGAGACCTGGGGATTTATGGCAGAGGCCTCAGTGGCCACAGACAGGAGCGGGGCTGTGTACAGGAGACCAGGCTCTGCATGGATTCAGCTCATGGAGTCCCATGCCCAAGACCATAGTGGGAACATCACCAGCTATTTCATTTGGGGCAAAGAGCCCTGCGCTGGGCAGGGGAGGTGAAATGATCTCTGACTGGGGATGTTCCAGGGATGAAGAGTGAGTGTCTGGGAAACCAGCCCAGCATGGCTGTGTGTGTGTGTGTTTGTGTGTGTGTGTGTGTTGTGGGGGGTGGATGGAGGAGGGAGTCACTGGAGAAATGTGCACTGGAATTTGAGCCTGTCAAGCTAAGTTTCAGATCCTGGCTCTGTTGTTTAGCAGTGTGTCACTTAGACAAATGGCTAGTCTCCCTGAGCCTCATTTTCCCCATGTGCAGGTGAGAATTATAATACAATTCCATAGGTTTGTGAGAATTCAGTGAGATAATGTTTGCAGGAGCTTCCCTGGCAGTCACCAGTTAAGACTCCACACTTCCAATGCAGGGGGCGAGGGTTCAAATCCTGGTTGGGGAACTAAGATCCCACATACCTCATGGCACGGCCAAAAAATAAAAACAAAACAAAACCCTAAACACTAATCGTAGATCAAGAAATTAGGTTTTGAGCTCTGCCACTAACTTGCTGGGGTTCCATCCAGCATTGGTTCTGTCCCCAGAGTCCTCACACACACACACACCCTTTCTGGGTTTCAGCTGCCCCAGAGATATTAAGAAAGGTCTAGACCCAATGTCTGTCCACACCTCCCAGCTTTGATGTTTCGTGGTTCTAACAAGGACTTCTTGAGTTGGAGAGCTGGATGGCTATGCCTCATACTGGCCATATGGAGTATCTGCCACTGTGGCCTCAGAGACCAAGGTAGGGGTGGGAGCTGAGCAGAAACAGCACCCCCCTTTAGTGGTGCATTCCTGTGTGCACTGTGCTGGGCACTATAGTGGGGAGGTCTGGAGCAAGAGGTGTGAAAGGCCCAACAGAGGGTAGGAGGCCAGGAGGGAATGGATAGAAATGCCTAAACCATTTGTGCCTTTTGCACAAAATAGCCTCCTCCCTTCTCTTCTCACCTCCTCCCCACCCAAGACACAGAGGGCACTCACAGTCACAGCAGACCCTAACTCCTAGCAGAACTAGTCTCACACAGAGTCTGACCAAATGGGGTAGAGAACACCCACCGCTCAAACGACATGGGTAGAAACCTATGGATTCCTATACCACAGTGCACAGCAGGGTCCTCAGCCCTTCCCCTATCCCTTCATCCCACACTGGGAACAGTCTGGAGCCAGTCTCTGTGGGAAACAGACATTAACACTGAACCAGACTCGCAGACCCTGCCTCTCTTCCATCCTCTGGCCCCCTTCCCCAAGTGTTAGCTTTCTGATCTGCAAACCCTGGAGACCTCTAGGACAGAGACAGCTGTCAACTCAATGCTGTTTACTGAGCACATATTATATACTTGGGCCTCGGCCAGAGCAAGGACTGAGGAAGAAATTTAGACCTGATCCCTTTCCTCAAGTTGCCATAGCCCAGTGGAGGACAGATTTTCAACAGTAATGGGAAAACAGAGTGCCAAGGGTCAGTAATGTACATACAGGACAACAGGTAGCCAACCCATCCTTGAGAGAAGGGGTGAAGTGAAAGGAAGATATTTGAGCTACTTTGTAAAAATGTTTGTTATGGAAGATTGAGAACACCTACAAAAGTGGAACACTATGGTACGCCACTGTATCCTCATCACTAGGTGCAGAAAGGATCACTTCTGGTTCAGTTCAGTTCAGTTCAGTAGCTCAGTCATGTATGACTCTTCCAGACCCCATGAACCACAGCATGCCAAGCCTCCCTGTCCATCACCAACTCCCAGAGTCCACCCAAACCCATGTCCATTGTGTCAGTGATGCCATCCAACCATCTCATCCTCTGTTGTCCCCTTCTCTTCCTGCCCTCAATCTTTCCAAGCATCAGGGTCTTTTCCAATGAGTCAACTCTTCGTATCAGGTGGCCAAAGTATTGGAGTTTCAGCTTCAGCGTCAGTCCCTCCAATGAACACCCAGGACTTATCTCCTTTAGGATGGATTGGTTGGATCTCCTTGCAGTCCAAGGGACTCTCAAGAGTCTTATCCAACACCACAGTTCAAAAGCATCAATTCTTGTGCGCTCAGCTTTCTTTATAGTCCAACTTTCACATCCATACATGACTACTGGAAAAGCCATAGCCTTGACTAGACGGACCTTTGTTGGCAAAGTAGTGTCTCTGCTTTTTGATATGCTGTCTAGGTTGGTCATAACTTTCCTTCCAAGGAGCAAGTGTCTTTTAATTTCATGGCTGCAATCACCAATCGCAGTGATTTTGAAGCCCAGAAAAATAAAGTCAGCCACTGTTTCCACTGTTTCTCCATCTATTTGCCATGAAGTGATGGGACCAGATGCCATGAAGTGATGGGACCAGATGCCATGATCTTCGTTTTCTGAATGTTGAGCTTTAAGCTAACTTTTTCACTCTCCTCTTTCACTTTCATCAAGAGGCTCTTTAGTTCTTCACTTTCTGCCATAAGGGTGGTGTCATCTGCATATCTGAGGTTATTGATATTTCTCCTGGCAATCTTGATTCCAGCTTGTGCTTCTTTCAGCCCAGCATTTCTCATGATGTACTCTGCATAGAAGTTAAATAAGCAGGGTGACAATATACAGCCTTGATGTACTCCTTTTCCTATTTGGAACCAGTCTGTTGTTCCATGTCCAATTCTAACTGTTGCTTCCTGACCTGTATACAGGTTTCTCAAGAGGCAGGTCAGGTCGTCTGGTATTCCCATCTCTTTCAGATCATGGGGTAACTATTCTTCTGCCCCCTCCATACCCCAGGGGCACCATTACTTTGGATCTTGCTGGAGGAAGAGCCAAGTGCAGGAGGAACACTGTAGACAGAAGGGAATGCAATGCCCAGAGCCACTAAGCAATTCCTCTGACTATGCATCAAATTCAGGCTGGACCAGTAGGGCCAGAGCTGTGTCGTAGCACACGTGCCTCTGAGCCATCTTTCACAAGTGTGACTTGTCACTTTATGGAACTAGGAGTCTCTCGAGGCAAGTCTTCTTCAGAGCCAAGGAAGCGCAGAGCAGACCCGTTGAGAGCTGGGAGGGAGGCGAGTACCGGGATGAGGCCTCGCGGAGGCAAAGGCCGCAGGGCCTTGGCGGTCTGGATCGCGAGGGACTTATGCACACCGGCACTCATGGGCACGACGGGCGCAGCCGGGCCTTCCGCCCCGCGTCGGCGGCGCGCGGCCTTAAATATTACCCCGGAGTTTTCAATTATCTCTTCTTAATGGATTTGCAGGGGCTCTTTCATCAAGCGCGGGGTGGCTGGGTGTGGGGGTGTAGGGAGCGCGCGGCGAGGGCTGGAGCTGGGAAAATGGCCCATATTTCAATATTAAAGCCCTTTACGATCGTCAGCAGCATGAAAGATGCTGCAAATAAAACGGAGCCGCCCGCGCCAGCCTCTCCATCTCGCAAGTTTTAATTAACGCTGAGGGGGAGGCGGCTGCCGGGCGGGGTCGGAGCCGGGCCATGAGCGGATCGCGGAGCTTCGTGGATCCCCAGGTCCGAGCGAGAGCAGTAGGGATCCC
This sequence comes from Ovis aries, assembly GCF_016772045.2. Lineage (NCBI taxonomy): Eukaryota > Metazoa > Chordata > Mammalia > Artiodactyla > Bovidae > Ovis > Ovis aries. Next base: position 132,412,469 of record NC_056056.1, read on the forward strand.
GCCCGCATGGAGGGCCCGGCGGGAAATGCCAGCAGAGCTGACGGAGGCGAAGGGGTCCGGGAAGAGATGGGAAGGTTTCTGGGCGTCTGACCAGAAACAAACACCGTGCAACTGAAGGCAAATGGCTCGTGTTATTAAAGGGGCGGGGGCCCAGCCCTCCTCAGCGTCCTTCCTTCTTCCTCTCAACAGCAGCCCCCAACTACAGCAATCCCAAATTGGATCCCCACCCCACCCTGTCCCCGCCCGCCTCCCCCCACGGTTGCCTGCCGCCCCAACTCTGCTGGCCTGTGGCCCTCGTTTCGGGGAGGCGGACACGCTTCCTGTGACCCAGCGGCTCCGGGCCCCGCCCCTCACGGCTCCTGCCCGGGACGTCTGCTTTCTCCATCACTCTCCTGGAGGGCCCCGTTCTCCAGGCGCGGGGCAGCGCTCACAGAAGCGCCACTGTTCTGCCTTGGCAGCGGCCTGGCCTGACAGCTTGTGCCTGAGCAGCAGACCCATCCGTCAGGCGGGAAGGATGGAGCGACGTCCGGCTGCCCGCTCTGAGGACTCCCCTGGGAGCCACCTCTGGCCTTCGCCCAGACTCCTCTCTTCCCCTCTCCCCACTCCCCCAACCCCATCCGGAACTGCCCGCTCGGTTTATATGAGTACCTATGTCGTCTCTCCTCACTCCCCTCTCACCTTACACTTCGGGCCTGGAGGCTGAGGCCCAGGAGAACCACCTCTCACGGGTCACATTTAAAGGCCCTTCCCCTACCAGTATGTTTCTTCATCGGAGAGCATAACTTTGGCTTAAAAGGATCCAGGGATCTCAGTGGACCGCAACCAAAGTTAAATCAACCAACTCAGGGCTTAAACCGAGGACTTTGGCAAACTCTTTAGAGTGGAGGAATTCGAAAAATAATACAAATAATAAGACACGGTCTTTATTCCAGGGTACTTTTGTTGTTGTTATCATTGCTGTTTAGTCTTTAAGTCGTGTTCAACTCTTTTGCGGCCCCATGGACTGTCCGGCCCCATGGACTGTCCGTCCGTATGACCCTCTGTCCATGGGGTGGCAGAAGAGTGGGACACGACTTAGTGACTAAACAACAACAAAATTGTCTACGGACTTTCCCCGGGCCAGAATATTGGAGTGAGTACTTTATGCCTCCTCAGATGTTTTGCAGAAATCAAGTGCACTTCTCATTGTACTAAGGAGCTTGCAAGCACCAGATGACAAATTCTAGGTTAAAACAACAACAAAAGAAAACATCCTCTTCTGCTTTCTCTTGGTATGTGCTGTTTTCTTCTTGTCAGTTTGCAAGGATCATCTATTAAACCTGCCTAAAATAGTGCATGGTTAGAGACAGAACTCACACAACTCTATGGAGGAACAAGTACAAACTACAGATGCTTTTGGGATTAGAAAGAAGGGCTGAAAATTAAATTTCCTTGGGCTCTTTGATGATGCTAGAGATTGAAGTGAGTGGGGAGGGGCCCTGAAACAACCCCTTCTCTGAAGGAGTTCACCCACATTTGGGGTGATCAGTAGGAGAGATATCGGGACCCAGCGACTTGTCTAGCACTTTCTGTTGTCCCGTTAGAATGTTTGAATCTATGGTCATTGAAGGCAGGAAGGGTCCCACAGCTTCAACCACCAGCCCTAACACAGTGGGGAGAAGAGAGAGAAGCAAAAGATTCTCTCCTCTACCCAACTTGTAAGGGGAGAAACCAAGTTCCAGTCACTCAAATGGGGGAGCTATTATTGAGCACGTACTATGTGCCAAGCACTATACAAGGCACTGAAGATCCAGAGATAATCAGGGCATAGTCCTTGTCAACAAGATACTCACAGTCTAGTAACAGAGACCACTCATTCATTAAGAAAAAAAGTCTTGAGCACCTACGATGGGCCAGGTAAAGTTGCAGGCACTAAAGATGCAATAGCAAACAAACAGACTTGGTCCTTGCCTTCTTGGAGCGCAAGACTTGATACAGGAAGCAGGTTCATAATAGGCAGTTAGAATTCAGGGTGATGTGTGCTATGAAGGGGAAGGGAAAGTTGCCATTGAAGGCATATAAGGGGCACCTACTCTGGTCTGTGAGGGGGCATGCAAGGAGGATGTGGGGAAGCAATACCAAAGTTATCCCAAAGGGTGCATGGAAATCAGGGACAGATCAGCTCAGCATGGCAGGGTGTTCTGGGCCAGTCTGTCCAGCATCCCACCAGGAGCTGTGGTCAAATCAGGCTCGGGTCGTTTCTTCCCTCTAGGCAGGGGATGGCACTGGTCTGCACTAAGGCAGCTCTTCCGGCAGCAGCAGGGAACACCAGATGATAATCCTAACAAAGCCAGACCAGGGAATGAGGTTATCAGTTTTCCTTTTTCTGCTGGGAAGCTTCTGCCTCAGGGCTGGGTTATTTAGGGGAGAGGGGAGGGCAGGAAGGCTCTGTGGAGGGTCTTAACTCTTTCCACCTCCTTCTCACTGATAGCAGTTTTGAAACAAACCAGATTTTAAATAAAAAGAAACAGGTGATCTGTCTCGCTAGCTGCAGTGAAATACAAACCAGGTCAGTTAAGAATTGTCTTTCCCGTACTGTTTCTACCTTCCCAGTTCTAACCAGCTTGCTATACCAACCAGGGGGCAGGGGTGAGGTAGCAATCAAGAAAGGGTATTCGGGAGAAGAGAGCAGCCTTGATGAAGGCCCAGGGGCCAGGGCACCTGTGGCATCTTTGGGAAACGGCCAGTCCTTCATTGTAAAGAGTAGGTTGAAACAAGTTTATGAAGGCCCAAGATAGTAGTCTTTTAAAGGAGTGGGGACAGTGAAGGACTCCTGAGGATTTTATGGTTTAAATTTTGAAAAGTTTTTGTATAATTTAAGAAAATAGAATAATGTCACACTCTTGTACCCACCATCCAGACTTCAGGTTTTATTAAGCTACTACTGACATTTCATCAACTTTGCTTTGGAATTTTTTTAAATAAAATAAACAGGTCATGACATAAAACTGAAGCTCCTTTTTCCGCTCCTAGTACCACTCTCCTTCCTACCCAAGGTCCCACCATCATAAATTCCTTGTTTTGTTTTTTTAACCGCATACATAGATCCATGAATAGCATACTATATTGCTTCAGTGCTTCTTAAAAAACCATCCAATTGTTATGACATAATTTACAACTTGATTTTTTCACTCTGAATTTTTTAAAGTTAAGTCTTCATTTGAGGTTTTGGCAAAGCACCAACAAGGGTAGACTTGGGTTTGTAAGACCATCCTGGTGACTAACCAGAGGGTTCCAGGTGATGGGGAGTACTGAGGACAGTAACAGCAGAAAAGAGGGTAACACACTCTGAAAGTGGAACCCACACATCAGGTCACTGATTCACAAGCTGATAAGGGCAGGGATTTGTTTTGCACCTGGTGGTCTTCAGCACCATGAACAGGGCCTGCCTCACTGAAGATGCTCAGTAAGTATTGGCTCAGAGAGGTTGATGGGATGGAGGAATCCAGGATGACACCCAGATTCCCGGCCCAACATGACTGACCCGATGATGGTTCCAGCCTCCAAGATGAGGGTCCCAAGAGGCGAAGCTGGATTGCTGAGAAAGGTACATCCAGAAACCGTCTTTCTGGGCAAGAGGCAATGAGACAGCCACGCACAGGAAGGCTAATGTTAGGGAACAGACCAGACTTCCGGTTCTCAGGATTGCTGGCTATGAAGGATTTGGAGGGACCCAGAAGTTGCAGGGGGAAAGTTTCAGTCCTTCTAGGGCTGAAAAAACAAACAATTCAAAAAAGTAGTTTCCTCAGAAGGCGAGGAGTGCAGGACCCAGCTTCTGCATTACCCACAATGAGAGTTTTGCTGCCCTCTGCGCGGTGGGTACCCACAGCCCATTAGCTAAGGCAGAGGAGGAGGAAGAAGGTGTAATAAGTGATTCTAGAATCATAAAGACCTGTCAGACGCCCACACTCCTAACTTTGCTCCCACTCCATATTCATCAACAAGATGGACGGGCGGGGTGCTCACAATTGCTTCCTAGGGACTTATTCTTGACCAAATCCAATCTCTCTATTCAGAGAAGGATGTGAAATATAACCTGCTTTCCTGCTCTTAAGACCCAGAGTTCTGGCCACCACCTCGAAAGGCTACCCTCTGCAGAGAGCTCCCCCAAAGCCACTGCCACCCCTCCCTTTCCTCACCTCCGCACCCCCTGCCCCATCCCAGCCATTACCTACTCTCTGCTGCCAATTCCGTCTCTACACAGAGACCTGCTCAGTCTCATTTTTCTCCTCCTCTGACTCACTGCCTTCCCCTGGAAGCCTCCCCTGCCTGCCCTTTCTCTGCCCCCAGCACCAGTTTCCTGAACTGACTCTGCCAGCTCAAGGCTTCATGCTTATCTGTCTCAGATCCTCTTTTTAGACCCTCACCTGGCCTCAGAGGTCTTTGGGACCTGGGTATGGCTAAGTGGCCTTTTCCCACATCATCCCTGGGTTTAGGGGGGCAGAAATACTTTTACCATCCCCACTGCCCTTCTCAGGGTGGGGTGGGGGGACCAGAAGCTCACTTTAGTTTTGTCTGGTCTGGCAGAACAAGGCATTTCCTCCTCTCAGAAATGGAGCTAAGTCACTCAATTCTCTTTCCTGAGAGTATTTGCAATTTAGACTTGTTCTTTATTCAAAGAACTTTTAATGTCATGAAGTAGTGGAGTAGGTGAGAGAAAAATCTTGACCCTGGTCAGCCCAATTCTCTAAGAGCCTGTCATTTTATGGGGTGGTGGGATCCGCCTGGATCCAATCCTTAGAGTCACCCAAGGACCAATCCAACGATCCTCAAACTGGGCTGTGGCCAGTCCCCTTCCACCTTAAACTTGGGCAGGCTTCTGATATTTTTTTTTCTTTCTTTTTAAAAGTTTAATTTATTTATCATTTATTTCTGGCCGTGCTGGGTCTTTCTTGCTGCTTGGGTTTCTCTCCGGTTGTGGTGCTCAGGCTTCTCATCGTGGTGGCTTCTTTTGTTGCAGAACTCGGGCTCTGGGGCACACGGGCTTCGCTAGTTGCAGCCCTTGGGCTCAGTGGCTGCGGTTTCCTGGCTCCAGAGCACAGACTCAATAGTCATGGCACACAGGCTTAGTTGCTCAAGACATGTGGGATCTTCCCCAACCAGGGACCCAACCCTTGTCCCTGGCATCGGCAAGCAGATTCTTTACCACTGAGCCACCAGGGAAACCAAGGCTTCTGATTTTTATCAGAATCATGAGAAACGCTGGACTGGAGGAAACACAAGCTGGAATCAAGATTGCCGGGAGAAATATCAATAACCTCAGATATGCAGATGACACCACCCTTATGGCAGAAAGTGAAGAGGAGCTAAAAAGCCTCTTGATGAAAGTGAAAGAGGAGAGTGAAAAAGTTGGCTTAAAGCTCAACATTCAGAAAACGAAGATCATGGCATCCGGTCCCATCACTTCATGGCAAATAGATGGGGAAACAGTAGAAACAGTGTCAGACTTTATTTTGGGGGGTTCCAAAATCACTGCAGATGGTGCTGCAGCCATGAAATTAAAAGACGCTTACTCCTTGGAAGAAAAGTTATGACCAACCTAGATAGTATATTCAAAAGCAGAGACATTACTTTGCCCACAAAGGTCCGTCTAGTCAAGGTTACGGTCTTTCCAGTGGTCATGTATGGATGTGAGAGTTGGACTGTGAAGAAGGCTGAGCGCCGAAGAATTGATGCGTTTGAACTGTGGTGTTGGAGAAGACTCTTGAGGGTCCCTTGGACTGCCAGGAGATCCATTCTGAAGGAGATAAACCCTGGGATTTCTTTGGAAGGAATGATGCTAAAGCTGAAGCTCCAGTACTTTGGACACCTCATGCGAAGAGTTGACTCATTGGAAAAGACTCTGATGCTGGGAGAGACTGGGGGCAGGAGGAGAAGGGGATGACCCAGGATGAGATGGCTGGATGGCATCATGGACTCGATGGGACGTGAGTCTGAGTGAACTCCGGGAGATGGTGATGGACAGGGAGGCCTGGTGTGCTGTGATTCATGGGGTCGCAAAGAGTCGGACATGACTGAGTGACTGAACTGAACTGAATACTCCCTACAGAAGTTGTTTTTTAGTTGCTCAGTCGTGTCCAAGTCTTTGCAACCCTATAGAATACCACGTTGCCACTCTGAACAGAGAGTCACACTATGCAGACTTCCACCTTAAACAGGAGGTGGCTCAGCATCACTCCCAGAGTCCTTTGACTTGCCCAGTGATTTGAGGATCTTCCTTAGTGGGGAAACTCTGGGGACTTTTTTCTCTCCTCTTTTTCACCTGGACTCTTAACATTTCTCTACAATCAACATGTATTATTTACACTACATGGCAGAAATCAACACAGTGTTGTAAAGCAATTATCCTCCAATGAAAAAGAAATAAATTTAAATTTCAAAAAGAATAGAGAAGAAGGTAGGATTTTAGAAAGAGCAGAAGTTAGCCATGGTGGCAGCAGCTGCTGGGTTGGTTACAGAGCCCCAGGTAGGTGTGACCTGTGGGTGTTCTATAATTGGTCAAGGGACACTCCAGGGCCTTTTGGGAATATGAAAGCCCTGGACCCTGGGCAGCCCCAAGGCTGGGCCAATAGAGGGCACCCGCAGAGGACTAGAGTGGGTCCTAGGAGGAAAGGAAGAGAGGAAAGAGTCCATGAGACCTGGAGGGGCAAATCCCTCCCACGGTCATAAAACTTAAAAGTATCCAAGTGTTTGGCAGCCCCTGGGTTTTTCCTTAAGAATCCAACCAATGTTAAGTATTCTGCTTTGCCATCTTCTATAAAGTGTAACTTTTCACAGGGTTTATGGTTAGTGGTTTGGCTTGTAATTATTAAACAGGAAGGAATCAGAAATAAGTTGTCATAAATTTAAATTGAATACTTTGTGTTCTTAATGCTAAACTTGAAGGTTAAGCTGTGGAAACAATTGTGTTTGTTTTACTCTTTTAAAGAGTGACTAAATCGGAAATCCTGGCTCTTGTCCAGGCTCTGTCCCTGACACGAGGATTCTCAAGCTTTTCTGCCAAAGTCCTTTTAATACTAGAGAAGAATGAATTGGACCCCAGTGGTCTGGGAGCTCAGGCTTCCCTGGTGGCTCAGCAGTAAAAGAATCCACCTGCAATGCAAGAACTGAGAAGATAGGGTTCGATCCCTGGGTCGGGAAGATCCCCTGGAGGAGGACATGGCAACCTACTCCAGTATTCTTACCTGGAGAATCCCATGGACAGAGGAGCCTGGAGGGCTACAGTCCATGGGGTCGCAAAGAGTCAGATATGACTGAAGCGACTTAGCACACACGCATGGCCTGGGGGCTCAGCTTGAAGGGCCCTCACCAAGGACCAAATTCTTTTGATGCTTTAAATTTTAGCTTTAAAATTGTGCAAAATTTGCATTCTATTATAGAGTATATATATGTTTTCTCATAGTATATTTTTTATGGCTTCATGTCTTCATATAAAAATGACATTTGCCATCAAATAACCTCTGTGGTCCTCAGGGAGGCTTCTCATGTATCCTGTGATACTCCCACCAAGCGGCTTCTATACCCCAGGTGAGAAATGCTTCCGTGTGTGCCCTGCTCCCCTAGGAAGTCCCTTCTTGATTTGATTTTTCATTTGTCACACTCCCTGCCACTGTCCCAGGTTATAGCTCTAATGACTACATTTAGTGAGCACTTACTATGCACCAGGCTCTGGTGCCAAATGCTTTATATGGATTACGTCATTTAAATTCTCAAACCACCTGAAACTCGGAGAGGTGAAGTGACTTGTCTAAGGTCACAGAGCTGTCAAGTGGCAGAGGGAAGGTTCAACCACCGCTTGCTTGGAGTCAAGCAGGCCGAGGCCACTTGCCACCTTCCGGCTGCAGCACCTGGCTGAGTAGCAGCGTCCTGAGGAAGGAGACAGCTGTGGGACACCTGGGAAAAGCAGAGGTTTAGTACAGGAGTCAGAAAAGCCAGGTTTAGGTTCAGCTCGCCCCTGACTAGCTAGATTCTTGAGGGATCCTCTAAGCTTCGGGGTCCTCATCTATTAAATGGGATGAAATAGTTTGTGAAAAGGACAGTGGAAAAAAAAAGGTGAGTCTTGGAGTCTGTATCTTAGATTCCTTTCTTGCGCCTTTCTTCCTTTGGTGACTCTCTGGAAGACACCAAATCTCTAAGCCTCTGAATGTGGAAAATGACTTTCACCTCAAAGGACTGCTATGGGGATTAAAAACCATATGTGTAAAAAACCTGGGACAGAGTTTGGCATGCAGTAGTTGCTCAGTAAATGCTCTCCAAGATTAAACCTTACCATAGTATCAGTGGTAGTATCCATATTAAGAAATTGTGATTATTAAAATGAGGGGGAAATGTGAAAGAGAAACAACAAACCAAAAGATAAATCCCTTAAAAATAAGGAACTGGAGAAGGGTCTGCCTTAAGGCGCCCTTGAATAGCTCTGCTGGTTGCAGGCCTAGAGCTGCCTTTCACTGAGAAACCTTTAACATTAGTCAAAACCAGAGAAGGAGACACATCATGGTTTTGAGCAGGGGGGCTTGGTCTGTTTTTACCACGTTCTTTTTCCATGTCTACTCCATGATCCCAAAAGAAACATGCCTTTAACTCATTCCTACCACACCGGTGCCAGGCGCCCAGAACACCCGCATACAGGCCTCTCTGAGGAAAGACACTGAACCTCCCTCTGCCAGCCAGCCTGCAGGACAAAGCCAGACTGTGTGCCAAGAGAGATTCTCAAAGTCTCCACCAGGTTTAACATTGACTAAGTCTGACTCTGTGATTTGACCAACAATCCCTTAGTGTGGGCAGGATCCCACAAGACCACTTGAGGGTGTCTTGACTCCCATTAAAGGGGGCCCCCGACTTGGTAGCCACACAGGGGTACTTCCCAAAGTCCAAGTGATGGGGACTCTCTCTGAAGGGACCCCAGGCTTCAACCCAAGACCACCTTTCATCTCCCCATCAGGCCCTCACAGTCTGGCCCTCAGGGAGTTTGCCAAAGCAGGTATGGCTTCCTGGGTGGCCAAGACGCTGTGGAGGGGGGCTCTGCTCTCCCTGGGCCTTTCCCCCTTAAGCTGGTGTCCCAGGCACCTCTCCCAGTTTGGAAAGCAGATTATTTATGGTTTATTTTTGACACCAGATCATCGCTGCCCAAGTTTCATCAATTTGTCACTGTTTTTATTGTCAGCAATTGCCCATAACTGGAGCACATTTAAAATGTCATTGATCTTGGTATTACAGTGTCATAATCTGACAGTAATAGGTGTAGCCAGCACAGGAAGCCCAGGCCCTGAGATTGATGGTGTTCAGCACACCAATTATATTCTGTCCATCTAAGTGATAAAAGAGTACGTAGGAGGCATTCAATAGATAAATTAGATATCGCTCCCAATTATGTCCCTTTATTTTATGGAGTCATGTGTTCCCTTTAGAACCTTTTTTCTTCATTTGGCTTGTAAAGGGGTGCTACTTGACCCCCAAAGACGAGGGTTGCTCCCCTGCCTGCCCCACTTTGGGTTTAACCCTGAATCCCTCCCTACCTTCTAGAAGTTTCTCAGCTGGGCTCTCCCTGGAACTCAGCTGGGAACCTCCCCAGCACAGCAAGTGGTCACAGGTGTTAAGGGAAGGAGCTGGAGGTACTCGAGTGTCTGGTGGGGGGGCGGGTTGGACCAGGCCTTCGGGAAGGACTGGGAGAGCTGGTGACATTTTTCCTTCAGGTGACTCTAACCAAATAAATGAGATTGGGAGAGGAGCATTCAATGGGTTAGGGTCCTCCAGCCCTAACACGAGTGCCTTCAGATTAGGCAGTGGCCTTCAGATTAGGACAACTAGTTAATTGTTACGGCTGACGAGGAGAAAGTCAGTCAGGAAGCTTTCTGTCTTTAGGAAGTGAATTCATCCATACCCCTGCCTCCACTCTAGCTCGAGTTGAGCCAATTCAATTTCCTTGGAAGGAGACCCCAGAATCTCCCACACCCCATTCCATCGAGATTAGATGCCTTCCCCAGTTTGACAGGGGAACCTGGAGTGCTGCAGTCCATGAGGTTGCAATGAGTTGGACACGACTTAGCGACTGAACAATAAAAATAAGTCTAACTCCTGGGCAGGCAGTGGGCTCCCTGCTGGAGAACACACCCTTAAAGCGGCTCGGTTCCGAGAGGAGAACTCACCTGAGGCCCGAAATGAGAGGCAGGGGACAGAGAGAGAACAAGGGTTCACTTTCTTTGGGGCCTGGCTTATAAGAACCTTAAACTCTGAGGACAGCCTTGACCTGGCCCAGGCCCCTGTTCCCCCATCCCCCCATATCCCCCTGAAGCCAGCGGGGAACACAGAGGAGACCGAGACACCAGGTGGTAAATAGCGATCCAAGTCCATTTATTGAGCTTTGTAAGAGACAGTGTCCGTGGGCTGGGTTGTTCCCTGTAGCCTGTTGCCATCTCAACTGTTATAAATAATCCTGGCACTAAGTGTGCTGTTACACTGAAGGGAAGTTGTTCTTAGGGCGTGAAACCTGAGAATATGGGTCAGGGGAGGAGGGATGATGGGGGACAGGAGGAAGAGGTGGGGAGCCATCACCCCGAGGCTCCTCAAGTACAGTCCTGAGCTGGTGATAGATGAATTTCTGGAGCAGTGGATGGCATTTCAAGTGAAATGTTTATAGGAAATGAGTGTGATTTAAACAATGTCTTGGCCGATAAACACCAGCCAGATGGGGGGAGAGGGCCAGGCGAAGGGTGGAGAAATCAAAGGCCCAGAGGGCCCCAGTATTAAGCAGCTGTCTGAAGCGCTGCTCAAATACACACACTAGCTTTGGTCTTAACATGTTTTTAAGAGCTGGTTATGATTTCCTCGAGGGCGGCTCAGATTAAGACTGGAGTGGAGCCCCCAGCTGAGTGCCTTCAATAACTGTCCATCACATCCTCTTTAGAGTCAGCAGCCTCCTCCCCTCGGCCCAGGGAGCCTGCGACCGAGGAGGGCTGCCGGACTGCCCTGCTCACCAGCCTCTTCCTGGGCAGCCCTGAGGCCTGCTGACCTTCACACCTAGATGCTGGGCAGATTCGGGGGGACGGGCACTGAGCTCCGTGCCCAGGGAGCTCTCAGTCTTCAAGGCAAAAGAAAACATACAACCTAGAAAAGAAGAGAGAACATGAAGAGAGCAGAGGATGGAAGCCGAGGAAGGGAAAACTGTCACCAGACTCAGAATCTGGGCCCTTCTCACCACGTTGACTGCTGCCACCCTGGTCCGAGCCACTCACCTCTCACCTGGATTAGTGCCAGAACCTTTCAACAGGTTCCGTGCATCTTGACCCACCCTCCACCCCTGCAATCCATCTCAACACAAAAGACAGAAGGCCTATTTAAAATGTCAGTTCAAAAAAAAAAAAAATAAAATGTCAGTTCAGTCAGACCTGTCCTCTCCATTCAGAATAAAAATCAAACTCCTTAAGACAGCCTCCAAGGCCCTGTGTCACCGGGCCCCTCATTGCCTCTCTAATATCATCCCTTCCCCTCTTCTCCTTGTTCCTTGGCCTCCAGGCTCCACACACTTGCCTGGCACACACCTGCCCCAGGGCCTTTGCATCAGCTATTCCCTCTGCTTGGAGTTCTGTTCCCCAACATAGTTGCGGGACTAACTTACATCCTCATCTCTAGGTCTTTATTCAAATACTATATTCTCAGTGAGACCTCCTTGACTAAAATATTTAAAATTGCAGACTTCCCCTTCATCTTGATCCCTCTTTCTCTGATTTATTTTTTTCAGTAATAACTTCTACCTAATATATAATATAATTTACTTATCTAATAATGTATTGTTTATTATCTGTCTCACCCTGCTAAAATGTAAACTTGACATGGGTGGGTGTCTTTCTCTGTTTGGGTCACCAGTGTATCCCAAGAACCTAGACTAGTGCTCAGTAATAATAACTGCTTAATGAGTAAACACAAAAGATGAGATTTGGAGGGAAGGCAGGGGAAGCCATCCTAGGATGGGGTCCACTTATGTCTCATCACACTGCAGGCCATGAATGAGGACCAGAGCGGGAGGGGAGGGTCAAGGTGATGCCCACAAGTGCAAGAGTTGTGCTGGGCCATCACTAAAACTGGGGGGATTCTGTTGGCAAAGAGACTGGCCTGGATCTACCCCCTGAATCTGGGGGAAGACTTGACTTTATGTTGGAATATCATCACCTCAGTGACCAAGAAGCACTGTGGGATAATAATACCAAAGGGATGTGCCAGGCAAGAACGAAGTGATTGGAAATGATGGGTGGATGGGAATTGAGAGGTCTTCAAGGTGGGGGAGGGTGTATGTTATTGTGTATGTTCATGGAGGGAGGAAATTGAGTCGTCATCTCCAAGAGGACGTTGCATCTCCACTGAGGGCAGAAGCCAAAACCATGAGCTGCACCAAAAGTAAAAGGAATTGGAGTCAGACATCCAGGAAGACTTCCCAACAGTGCAACAGGCAGGAGAGGGAAGGCATGGAGACTGGTTCTCTGGAGAACCTGAGCAGGACCCAACTGGGTGATGCCTCAGCCAGGTGAACACTGAGGGTCCTGGGATGGCAGAGTGGGGACTTAGAGCCCTGGAAAGGGCTCCTGCCTCGGCTGGGACCCCTAACCCCTCCCTCTCACCTGCAAGGCTTCCGAGCTCCCAAGGCATGCAGTCATCTCAGCAGGGAGGGGTGGGGGAACTGAAGGTACTTGGTCCCCCCAGACCCACCAGTCCAGGTGTGTCCCTTTACCCCTCTCTCCCAAACCTCTGTGCTCAACTCAGCTTTGTGGTGGCTTTAGGGTACAAGCCAGGAGAAGGAGAAAATATCTTTGGAGGGTTCTACAAGCCAGTGGTTGCTGTGGTTAGAATGGAGAGAGGACCTGGGTGGCCTGGCAGTCCTGAGCATGTGGGAGGGAGACTTACTTGTCACTGTATAACTTTTGATGCCTTTTGAGTTCTCAACCATGTATATGTATTTCCTATTTGAAAAAAATAAGATAATTAAAATCAGACAGAAGCAATGACAACAATAATAACAACAACAAGAATAGATCCAGGGAAGTGAGACTGCTACAGCACCGAGGGGCAGTAAGGGGTCATGTGTCCAGACTGCCAGTGTCAACTCCCTCTCTTGGTCTTTAATGGCCCAGTCTCCCCCTCGACCTCTCCGTGTTATGCACAGGGCTGTGTGTATGCTACCAGTCAACCTTCGGTGAGATAATTCTAAAGCTGCATGGTCTAAAATGTCATCTTTGTCCAGGGAGTCATCTCTTTATGCAGCTCTCCTTTCTTCCCCACCCCCTCACACACACACACACCCCTGGTCTGGAGTCTGATCGCTTATCCTTCCCTTCCTGCCTTCCTCTTCTCCAGCACCCTCGACCACAAAAGTAGCTCTCCCCTGAAATCTGGCCCTGCCCCAATGAGACACGTGACCTTGAGCAAGTCATTTAACCTTTGTGCGCCTCTGTTTCTTCATCTATAATTGAGGATCGTGACCTTCCTCCCAGGGCTCTTCATGAATCCATTTGTACAACAAGCATATTTTCTGTGCCAGGTGCTGCACCCGGCACTGAGGATCACATGAGACAATGTATGTGGAGTTAGCGCAGAGACAGAGTTATTGCCATGGCTTCCTTCTTTGGATGGTTTTCTGGCCTGAGTGTTTTAACCCCCTTGACTAGCATGCCCTTGGAAGAATTCACTGTATACTCCCAACCTCTCAGCTTCCAGCACTGCTCCTGGGGTGAGGCTGACATCCTTCTCTGGATAAAGCATCAGCGGCTGCAAAAACAACCTCTTTCCCAGGCTTTTCCACTTGGAAGAGTCAGACACAACTTAGCAACTAAACAAGTCCTGAGGGCATCCCTTTGCCCACAAGAAGGAGTAATGCTGAAATTTATCTATGGCCTTTAGACTGGAGCGTCAAGAATCTCTCTCTTGTCCTGTAGGGGCCCTGTCACTGGGAGTAGGGGCTAGAAAGGGGGTACTGAGAATCTGCCCCTGTCCCAGCTCTGTTCATTTCTCTCCTCTACTGAGCCTCAGGCCTCTTCAGGAGCCAGACTCAGAGGCAGAGGCTGGGATTGGAAACTCCCTCACATTTGCCTTCCTCTGAGTATAACCTGGGCTGTGGAGAAAGATGAAACCTTCTCAAAAGACAATCCCTACCTCAGCACATATAGGAGCTGGTTTCAGAGAGAGGAAAGAGAAGTTTCCAGAGCTCTCAGAAGGAGGTTGTCCCCACTCCCTGCTTGGCCACTGACGGTTGGGTACCCCTGGAAAGGAGGAGTGTTTACTTGTAGAAAGAATGTTCTGTTTCAGTCCTGGTCATGACAAAATCCCACCAAAGTGATGATGAAGGACCACAGGGATGGAGGGATCAAGTTGAGACATATGGGGGGACTTCATGATTGTCAGGAAACAGGTTGAAGGAGAGAAGCTGGGGTGGGTTAGCAGGAACCACTCAGATACAGTCAGTCCAGAGGCAGGAGGAAGGATGGGATGATCTGAGGGCTGCCAAGGATTCAGGGATTCCATGACATTGCAGAGCTGGCAGGGACGGGAGAGGAGGCCAGAGAGATGGGCGTTCATCCGTGTCTAGAGCACAAGCCCCGTGGATAGGAACCAGGCTCTCTGGAGCCCCCCAGCATGTCAGCACCAAGGCTTATACAGGCAGACCAGGGAATCTGACTGCAGTGGACAAGTCTTTCCCTGGCAGATGGTGCCAACTCCGCACTCAGGGAAGGACAGCTGCTTTAGAGTCTCAGCCGAAAAAAGTGGTTCCAGACTGTGGGACCAGGCAGTACTTCTTCATGTTCAACCTCAAGCCTGCTGGTTTTGATCTTATGGCAACCAGTGAGGTTTGCCCATCCCCAGAAGATAAACTGAGCAGGGAAGGCTATGGGAGAGCTGGCCAAACTCTGGGCCTCACTTTCTCCCTCTGTAGAATGAGGGGCTGCGCTAGACTATTTCTAAGGTTTTTTTCACCCCTGTGTATCTGTTCCTCTTCCATTCTCTCTACTTCCTCGATTTTCTCCCCTTTTAAGTCCCTGTCTACCACTTAATGGGGCTTCCCAGGTAGCTCAGTGGTAAAGAATCCACCTACCAATGCAGGAGACTTGAGTTCCATCCCTGGGTTGGGAAGATCCCTGGAGAAGGAATTGGCAACCCACTCCAGTATTCTTGCCTGGAAAATCCCATGGACAGAGGAGCCTGGCGGGCGACAGTCCATGGGATCACTTAAGTCAGACACTGAGCAAAGAATAAACAAGTCCCACTTAATCCACTGCCTTCCCTATCTCAGTCTCTCCCCTCCCCAACCAACCCTTTCCCATTTTCCTCTTTACCCGTAAAGAGTGAGAGAGGTCACCCGAGCTGCCTTGCTCCGTCCCTGGAGCCCTGTGTGTTCTGGGTTCCCCTCCCCCACCGCTCCCCTGTCCTACTGCCCCCTTCCTCGACCTTAAGACGCCAGAGCCGGGAGACTGGAAGACCCCCTACAGCAGCCTCCGCCTTGCCCCTGCAGCGGCCCCACTGCGGGAGCCCGGGTCCCCAGCCCCCCAGCGTGGCCAGCCCGCCCCTCTCCCAGCAGCCGGTGCCGCTGCGCGCCCTCACCCCACGCTAATGCGATCTGGAGAGACCCGGGCGGGCGGCGGGCAGTCTGGCCGAGCGTCCCGGGCGGCGCTGATGGATGGTCCCCTGACAGTAATCGCGGAATGAGGACGCGCTGGCGACGCTCTCGCCCGAGGCCCCGCTGTTCGGTGAGCCCTTGAGTCCCTCCCTCCCCAGCGACGGCCTCCCAGGCGCTGTCCCCATCCCACTGGACTTTGGGGATGCCTGGCACCTCCGGGTGAAACCCGAAGCGGGGCTTTCCCTGCCCTGTCTCCTCCTCAAGGCACTGGTTTCTGTTCGGGGTTCATCCTTGGATCTACTGCTTCTGTGATTCAAGCTACCCATCTCCTTGAGCCTCAGTTTCCCCTTCTGTATAAGGGGAAATATGGTCCTTATAAGACTGGAAGGAAAGTGTTAGCAGCAAAGGAGGAAATGCTGTGGAAAATTATCACTTTTCCAGAAGTAGAAATCGATTTTTACTTTTTATTTCATGTTGCTCAGAATCATCTGGGCTAATGCAGGAAGCTGAATGAGAGTTGGGCGGATATTCACATGTAGACTGTATGTTCATACAAGAACACAGGTCACAGTGCTTAGGGCTGTCTAACAAGTGTATTTGAACGTAAAACACAATAGTATCAGTGTTGCTTCCATGTCTTAAGAAGCAGGTCAGCAGAGATATTCCTTCTGAGGTGACCACCTCAAGGCCCACCTACCCATTTAAGCCCCAATCCTCTCCAGTCTTGGGATCCCCTTCAGTCAAAGGCTGGGCTGACTGAGGGCCATGAGGAGAAGATCCCATTTGGGGAAATGTTCCTGGGCCATCTTCCAACCCCTTGCCACTCCAGGTGACCTTGAGCTCTAAGGCTCCTCTGCTCCCCCACCCCAGGGTATCCCCCTCAGGCAAGGGCCCTTTTGAGAGCTGGGGGCAAGGACCCAGAACCGATTACCATTCTGAGAGCACACCCAGACGCCTCCTCACTCCCTTTTAACCTTTCCCTCTCGTAGGAAGCCAAATTGAGTTAGTCTTGAGTTTTGATTTAATTCCCGAAATGGAGTCATAATCTGTTTAGTGTCCTTTTTCCCAAGTCCTGAGTACTGAAGTGTGTGTGGGGAGAGAGGGGGAGTTAATGAGAGAGCAGCTCTGTGGCTTGTGGAGAACCTCACACGCTTAACCTCCAAACACCACTAAACAGCAGGAGACACCAGGGCTGAGCTGCCGAAGGCCACTTCTGGTATAATGGGGATCAAAATGAGGATGACTAATACTTGTTGGGCACCTGGGAGTGCCAGTACTGAGTCAGGCACTGCCCGTAAATTTCACACTTAAGTACCACAGTTATCTTCCAGGTAGGTACCATGAATCCCTGGAGAAGGAAATAGCAACCCACTCCAGCATTCCTGCCTGGAAAATCCCATGGACAGAGGATCCTGGCAGACCACAGTCCATAGGGTTGCAAAGAGTTGGACACAATTGAGGGACTGAGCATAGGTACCATGAATAGTCCCAACTTACAGATGAAGAAACTGAGAGTGGTTAAGTAGCTTACTCCGCAGCATCCTATAGCCATTATGAAACAGCAGAGCCCAACTTTGAAACTATCAAAGACCACAAAGCCTGTGCTCTTAAGCCCATCCTGGGGTGACCCTGGGCTAGATACTCAACTGCTACAGGTACCAGTTCCCTTATTTGCATAATATAGATAATAAATGGAGGTAATAGTATACTCCCTTCACAGAGATGTTGTGTTGATTAAATGAGGTAAGGTATTCACCGCATTCACAGGAAGCATTCGATTAAGTGCCATAAACTTTGGGGTGGGGTTGGGCAAGGGAAGAGAGACAATGCAATGTGATGCAATGGGGTGACTAATCATTATACATTGTCACTATTGATAACAATAGTTATCAGGTGTAATACTCCTGGGCACAGGCAACCCTACAAGGAAAAGATCGCTATGCCTGTTTTACAGATGAAGAAACTGAGTTTCAGATAAATTGAGTAAATTTCTTAAAAACCAATTGGTTAATAAATGGCAGAACTGAGCTTATATTCAAACACTGGGCCCTTGCACTCCAAAGCAGGCAGCTCCCAGCGCCCCAGGGTCACCAGAGACTGGCCTCTTCTGGGGGAGGTCAGGGCTAAGGCCAAGAAGCCCGAGTTACATCTTCTGCCACCTGGGACCTACCTGATTTTCTCAGATGAACAATGTTTCTTTAAAAGAACAGGAGGAAAGTAAAGAAGCAGCTGAGACAGTTTCTCCCTCCCTCAAAGCCACTGTGGGGCCTCCCTCCCCTTCCCTCTCCTTCTCTCTTCCCCAGTTTCCTCTGTGCTTAAGTTTGTGGCCATTAAATAGAAGAGGAGAAAGTTTGAGCCAGGCATGAAATATTTATCAGTTAATTACAATATGCAGATTCTGTTCCTGGGGGTGATTTGTCTTTTTGGAAATATAGGAAAAGATCCTGGAAACTTGTATCCTAATTGCTTGGCCTATTATTGTAGCAACCAGGTAGAAACTCCATTTACTATGTAACTACAGATTTTCCCCACTAGCTGCCTCTCCCTCTGTCACTGGTGGTCTGGGGATCATATACTTTTCTGATGAGGGAGGAACCTTGGAGGGGTCCATTTGTCCATGCCCCTGTTTTCTCTTGGCGTGGCCCCTTTCTAAATCCCAATAGTTGTAAGAAATGAAAAGGATCAAAGTCTGAAATTCTGCGATCTCAAGTCAATCCTAAGTGACAGCCCCTTGCCAATCCCACCTGAAGCGATGTGGCTGCTGAGGGGCCCCCAAGTTGAGAAGAAGTTCTAGGCTGAGTACCCTTCCTGCTGTACTTCCCGTTACACACCGGAAAAGGGCAACATGGCAGCTTTCTAGCACCTCTCATGTCCCAGGGCCCGTACCTAATCCCTGGCTGCAAATTAGCATCACTTGAGGGGTTCTTAACAATCCAGAAGCCTGGGCACTACTCCAAATCAACCAAATTAGAATCTCAGGAAGTGGGACCCAGGCATCAGTATTTCTTAAAGCTCCCGAGGCAGTTCCAATGTGTGGCAAAAGATGTGGCCCTAGAGAGCTAACAGAAGAGAGTGGCTGCTGGTGTAGGGTGCTGCTTATCTGCACGACACCATCATTGTTATCCCTCCCTTTTAGATGCTGGAGGAGGCAATTCCTTCACTTTTATTGGAATCTGAAGAGCATCTTTTTCCCTCCTTACAAGAAGCTTGATATTAATAACCACCATTTATCAAGTTCCTGCTGAATGCTTGGATCCATGCAAATAAAATTTAATCTGATCCACACAACTGTTCCATAAGGTCAGTGGGTATGTCCATTTTGTGGATGTCTAAGACAGGTTAGGGAGTCTGCCTAAGGTCATACAACCAGCCAGTGACAGAGCTGGGACTTGAATCCAAAACCCACGCTTTTAGCTACTCAGTTTCTCAAAGCTGGAAGGGAAGTGCTTCCTAGCTGGTATCTAGGGAAGGTCCTAGGGAATGTATTGCGGAAAAGGGTAGAGAGGGGCTACACGTGGACGGGGCATGAAGGAAAGAGTGGTGGTGGGTGGAAGAGGCTGGACAGGGTCTGTGGGGAAGGGCTGAGGTACCTGAAGGAGGGTGTGGGAAGGAGCTGGCAGTCGGAGAACAGCAGGACCAGGACCGCTGAGCAGAGCCCACCATCAGGACCGGGTGGCTGGGATGGGGAGGGAACTTGTGTCAGAGGAGGGGTCTTTGTGAGGCCCGAAGCAGTGAGGAATGCCCGCCATGAATACTAAGGGCAAGAAGAAGAGAAAGGGCCAGAGGGGGCTGGGTGATGTTTAGCTGCTGGGGTGATTAATGGGGGTGAACGGAGGGTGAAACTCAAACCCTTCGAACAGAGATGGTGGGGAATGGTTGTCCAAGAACAACAGTGCACTGTTTCGTGGAGAAAGCCAATGTCCAGAGGAGGGGCCGCTGGGGAGGATGCCGGGCACAGTTGCTCCTTCCCTTTTTTCCCAAGGTCTCTTTATTTGCCATCAAACAGTAAATTAAAATATACTTGCCAGCTCCAGGGGACTCTCTGGATGGGATTCCTACCTGCCTCCTGGCTTGTGAGAGACCCAGGGACGCTGGGGTGGCCTGAAGGAAGAGCAGGTGAAATTTGGGGTGGTGGCTGAGATGCCTCCGAGGACCAGCTCCACTGGGGCAGGAAGCGGTGATGCGCTGGCTGGGCCACTGGCTTACCTGGGACCAGGCAGCATGGAGAGATGCATGGGGGCCGGGTCCCCAATGGTGGTGTTCTCACAGCAGCCCTTGCCTCCGGGAGGAAGAGAGGGCTTCTTTTCCCTGAGAAAGAGTCGGGGGAGGGAGGAGGGAGGGCCCTGCTACCAGATGTTAAGCTGGGTTTGAGGAACAGAGGGACAAGTTATGGGAAGTGGGAAGTCTGAACCCCTCTCCTCGTTTCCTTACTTCTGTCTCTCTCTAGGTGCAGCTGGGGGAGCTGCCTTGCCCTCCCCATCGCATTTCCTCATTTCCGGAGGACAGGAAAGGCAGGAAGAGGGGATGAAGAGAACTGTCTCAGTGTAGAGGGAGGTGAGCTGCAGGCAGGCATTTAAAGGGAAATTATCTCTCTGGACAGTTTTCTCTCTAGGCCATTACAGATGTGAAGCAACTGATGGATCCTACTTCCCCACCCCCAACCGTCCCAGGGTGTGGTGCCTCCTACAGGGGAGTGAGGTGGGGGAAAGGGAGGTCAGGAAAAGGAGCCCAGCGTGCCTTCAGGGGTCCCCAGAGGGCTGACAGAAGCCATCATCCCCTCAGGGCAGGGGAGGCAGACCACTCATCCCTGATCCCAAATCACTTGAACATTGCACCTGGGAGTCCTGTCGCCAAATCTTAGTTCCTGTCTCCACACAAGGTTGGCCAAGATGCTTTTCCTGTTGGAGTCTTGGGTCTAGTCCCCACTCTGTCTTTCTAAGAGCCAAGCCTACAAAGCACTTTGAAATCTGAAGTTCCTGGGAGGTGGTTTATTGAGTGCAAATACTCTATGCCGTGCACCATGAGGCGATCATTCCACATGGAGGCTGAGTTCAAGGGGCTGGCCTTAGTTTGCTTGTTCTGAGGGCAGGGGCTAACAGAGGCTGCCCTGTGCTTCACAGGGGAGAAGGAAATCAAGGAGCCCACTGGAGGGCAATGGTCAGCACCAACAGTCTTAATTATGAATTAATAATTTATAATTATTCCCCACTTGCAGACAAGCACAAGCCCATTGAAATGATTTCCCAGGGAGGAATACAGTTGGAGGGGATGGGAGGGGGACTTCAGTACAGCCATCACTTCCCTAGAGGCCCTTAAGTTCATTCCTTTGCTTCCCTAGCCAAACATGGAAGGCATTCATTAGCTTCCTTGGCCGGTTCCTCCCAACAACTATCCCCACCTCCCCCCCAAGCCACTAAACATAGTACCACACTGCCTCCAGCTCTTCCAAAGCCAGAGGGCCATCCATGCCAGAGAGACCTGAGAACTGGGATTCTGGACTTCTGGAGTCCCTCTGTTCCCTGCTGCCTGTTCTACTGTTTATATATGGGGTGTGGGAGGGGCTGATGTGGCTAGCCTCTGGCTCTCCTCCTTCTTCTTTCCATCCTCCTGCAGATTGCCTAGGAGCCCTCAGAGGGTGGCAGAAGACCTCTCCAACTTTATGCAGGAAGGGAAACAGGAAGCACCCCTTCTAGTGTGGATGCCCTTAGTTCCTGCTTCTAAATTAGAGAGCCTGATCCTGACCTCCTAAGAAGATATCTGCTGCTGCTGCTCCGGGGAAGTCTAAGTCACTTCTACATGGCATCAATTATGGTGAAAGTGTTAATCGCTCAATTGAGTCCCACTCTGTGTGACTTCATGGACTGTAGCCCACCAGGCTCCTCTGTCCATGGAATTCTCCAGGCAAGAATACTGGAGTGGGTTGCCATTCCCTTCTCCAGAGTATCTTCTCTACCCAGGGATCAACCCAGGTTTATCTGCATTGCAGGAGGCTTGTTTACCATCTGAGTCACCAGGAAGCCCAGCTATAGTGGTGGGGTCCAAACAGGGATAGGGAGGCATACCCAGCACCAGACCCAGCTCTCTGCTGCTCCTCTTCCCAACACCTACAACCCCAAATTCCCACTTTGGGGGATTAAAAAAAAAACTTAAAGGAACCTCAAAGAGCTGCTCAGAAACTCTCAGCTCCAGGGAATCCTCTCTCTCTCAGGGAATCTGAAAAGGAGAGGTTGGTTCTTTTATGCATTCACTGCCTTACACCATGAAGGGGCCTTATCTTTTGGTCCTTGGGTGATCCTTGACCACCATCTCTGATGTGGAATCACCTTCACAGTACTGGAAGAAGGAATGAGAAGATGGTGGAGGTGCATTAGGAGATCTGGTATTAGGGTTTCCAATCCCCGTTCTAGAGTGTTCCCATCAGCTTCACCATGTACCTCAAATGTGCACGTCAGGCTAAATCTACAGGTTGAAGGGAGTTGGGACAACTGGAACTTAAAAGCACCCTTTTCCAAATCTGTGGTACAAGGGTGCCCTTGAAAAACTGCTACAGGCAAGGTGGACGGTCAGCCAAACACACTGGGTGGGCATCACACACCCACCTCAAGCTCTCTCTTTCCCTGATCCCAGTTTTGGTCTCAAGAGGAGGATTAGTTAGGTGTGATCCAAGTTATCCAGATAATTAACTGTGGAAGCACCAGTTTGTGTGTGTGCTGTGTGCGTTTTAATGCCACTCCTTTGGCCTCCAAAGAGGCCAAAAAAAAAAATCTGTTCCTTAGCTCCTCCTACTTTCCATGCACCTCCTCTGCTTATACCCCAAATCCTAGCTCCGGAAAAAAATCCTAGAGGGGCAAACTTTCCTGATTTACCATTTTCCCCACCTGCAACCCTGTCCCCTCCCCCTCCCCAATTTTTTTTTTCTCTCTTCGCTTCTTTAAAAAAAAAAAAAAAACGAAGAAGAAGGAATTTTCAATAGTCCCACTTGTCAAGCGAAGACCATCTTTTAACCTTCAACAGCAGCGAAAGCCGTGTGAACTCTCGGTGAACCAAGATTGAAGTCATAAATCACGCGTACAAAGGCGGCTGCGGAGGCTGGCGCGGGCTGCTGCACCTTTAACGCTTTCTGGGGCTGACAGGCGGCGGCCCAGCTAAAGTTCACAGCGCCCGGGGAGGGCCCGCCCCCGCCTCCCCTCCTCCCGCCAGCCCCGGCCGGCCCCGGCCGGCCCCGGCCCGGCCCGCGCGCGGCAGCCCCAGCCCCGCCAGGGAGGCCCCTGAGTTGCTCCCGCAAGGGGAGAGGGAGGCGTTTTCCCTCCCGTCAGCCGGCTCCACGCCGGCCGGTGGATCTCCGTCCCCCGCGCCCCCCCGCCCCCCGCCGCCAACTCAATCCACCCCCTTCCCTCCCTGCTTGCTTTATTTAAACAGGCAACTAGATCCACACGGACACGATAATTCAGCTGGTTTTGTCTTTGGCATTTTCTGCAGGACCCCAAGAGAAAGAACTTCCACTCCCGTTCTCCCTCCAGAAGTGGCATCCTTCATCTCTGTCTGTCCAAGCCAATTATACAGATCCTTGGAGTTCCAATAGGGTCTGAGTCATTGGAACCGAGAACACCTGGCTGAAACATGCCCTGTAATTAGAAAGGATTTTTTTTCTTTACCGTTTCTTTCTTCTCTTTCTTTTTAAAAGAGGTCTGGAATGACCGCCCTTGACTAGGGTGGAGAAGCTGGGGTGAGGAAAGGGAAGACCATCACCAGGGCCCAGCTTGCGGCCCTTTGCAGACAGATCTCCCCAAGTCGGACTTGCTTCCTTTCCTCGGCCTCTCGGTTGCCTCGCTGCCTCCTCCTCCTCCGTTCGTTTGGTCCTTCCCCCACTGTCTTCTCCTCTTTTTAATTAAAGTTCAGTGACTCCACTTGCCTCTCCTCTCAGAAAGCCGAAACCAGACAGCCCAGCAACCGCGGGCCGAGCGGTCCCAGCACAACCACCGGCCCAGCCGGCTGGGCCTCCCCTGGCCCGCCTCCCTTCACCGGCGCCGATCTCTGAGACCCCGGTCCCTGGGCCATCCACCATCCCGCAGGTGTGCAGCCGTCGGCCTGGGGGATCTGAATGCTGGGCCTGGGACAGGAGTATCCTCTTACTCTAGACCCTCATATTGCACCGGAAAGTTAAGAGGGTGGCTGGGTACACCCCGACTCAGGCATCCTGCTCCCCAAAACCCGTTGCTGACTAATCTGATATGACAAAAGCCCCGTGATGGATTTGGTATATGTTAATTCACAATGCCCTTTCCTCCAGAATTTAACTATAAGTTAATACACACCGGAAACCACGCGCAAACACGCTCGTTAATGGGCTTAGGTATTAGCGAGTCCTAACGATGCATACAAATGTGCTCTGCCTCTGTAGGCCCCTCAAGATTTATGGGCCTTGAGCTCTCTGAAGCTGTAAACAAGGAGGAAAAAAAGAGAAAGAGAGAGAGACTGGGGGGGGGGGCGGGGGGGGCGGGGGGAGAGACAGAGGCCTGACTCACCCCTCCAGATTCTGGGAGAGAAGTGATCTTTGCAAGTGGATTCTTACCTATTTCCTTTCCTTGCAAGCTTGCTGTGTGGGTTTTGAAACTGGTCTGGGGGTGGTGTTTGCGGCTGAATGCTGGTGTGCGTGGGCAATGTTTTGTTTGTGTGCTAGGGTAAGAGCATGCCAGCCTACTGTGAATTGCTTTTCCAGGGCCTGACTATAAACAGGCATTTGTGGATGTATACCTGTGTGTGCACCATGCTAGGGGGGTGTGTGTGTGTGTGTGTGCGTGTGTGTACATGTGCACGTGTGACAGGCCTCCCTCTGGGCCAGGCTGCTGCTCCCCCAACCCGCAAACCCAGGGAACAAATCTCTAACAACAATCATAATAACGATAAATAATAACAATAAAAACAGTAGTTAACAGTCCCTCCCTGGCAGGATAACAATAAAATGCAAGAGGAGATATTTTGAGGAGGGGACAGGAGAAGGAGTCATGATCACAGCAACCCAGGGAGAAAGAAAGGAAGGAAGTTAGCTTCTTCCTATGCCCTTGTGGGGCTGGGTTTGGGAACCCCCTCCCCAGACAAGGTCCTCCCGCCAGAGGAGGAGAAGGCGAGCCTGCAGGCCACTCTCTGTTTCTCTTTCTCCGGTTTTGCTTTGTCTGATCGGGGAGGAACCCCACGTAAGAGGAGGGTTAGTAGCTCTGGGGATTCTTTGGAACCCCTGTTTTAAAGAGGAATTAAAGCATATAGGGTCAGGCCCTACAGGAGCAGAAAGGAAAGAGGCGATGATCACAGCCAGGGTCCAGGCCCAGCGAGTGAGCTGCCGAGGTGCCCGAGCTGGAGTTGTCCGAGAGGACCAGCCGCGGGCAGAGATCTACGCTGAAAAACATCTATGGCCTTGTCGGAGAGAAGGGAGAGCTCGAGGCAAGACCAGGGAAGTTGCCTTCCTGGGGTCTTAAAAAAAAGAGAGTGAGAGAGGGGGACAGTGAAAAAGAAAGGAGGGTTTGAGGCACGCAGAATTTTCCTTCTCGGGCTTGGAGCGGAGAGGATTTCCATAAAGGAAGAGAAGCGCAGGGTCCCGGATACGTCCACATCCGCCTCATTCTATGCAGGTACAATTTTCTGGTCATCTTATGAATTTATGTATTGGGGGGAGGATGGAATTAGAGGGGTAGAGATGCGACCTACGCTCTCTCGGGGGAGGAAGCCGTCCAACAGTTTCGGGTCTAACGAAATCCCCCTTTAAAAATAATCGTATGCAAAAAAAAAAAAAAAAAGAAAAGAGAAAGAAAATCAAAAAAGGAATACAAAAACAAATTAGCCAACTTTAAAAAGAGAAATAAGATAAAATGTTCATAACAAGTGATCTTTAAAAAATGATCATAACAAGAAATGATCATAACAAGAAAACTTTAAAAAAATTTTAAGTCACAAACCTTAGAAGGGGTTTGGATTCTTTTTTTAACAGCCGGTGACCCATCTGGTCGGAAAAGAGACGGAGAAACACTTTTCACTGAGTCACTTCTTTAAAGCCAGTGTAGACACACAGATTCGAAAGAGACCCTCGGGCGTCCTAGCATTTGAGAACCGTGCGGAGTGGAGGACATTGCCATAACCAACCGGGCAAAATAACAATAAGAGGAAAGAACTGCGGTCGGTGGAAGCACTGAGCGCGGAGCGCGCAGAGGGCCCAGGTTTGGGCTCCAGGCAGCCGCCCGCCGAGGCAGCTGCTCCGGGCGACGGGGCGCGGTGCGGGCCGGCACCGGCAGGCGACCCCGCTGGGTCTCAGCCTCCCCGGGTCGGCCTGCAGCCCTCTTCTCCCAGCCTCCGCGGCTCTCCTGGCTCTCTCGGCTTGGCTGCCCGGTCGGTCTCGGGGTTTCCTTGGTGCGAGGATTTGGGGCCTAAGACTGGGGACAGTGACTCAAGCCAGACTCTGCTTCATTTTTTCTCCCCCAGGCCTCTCCACTTGCCCAAGCTCTCAGCCACCGGTCGGCTGACTTAGAAGGGGCTTCTGGGCTGCTCCCACCAACTCCTGCCTGATTTCCCAAAGTCCAGCGACCTCCAGTCCTCTTTAGGGGGGAAACAGCACCACCCAAACACCTCTGCACTGTGTTCTCAGCAGGAAACTTACGAAGAAGAAGAAGAAGAAAGGCGGCTTAGAGTCCTGTTTACATCTCGGTCTACACATCCCTTGGCGGCTGGAGAGTTTATTTATACCTCCCACTATAACTCTCTCTGTTTGGAGGCACTGGTGGCTCTATTGACAGACTGATGTCTAGAAAATATTGCTCTATCTCGAACCATACCTAAATGTGCTGTGGTTGTGTTTACAGATTTATGCTTGAGGAAAATATAATTATTTCCATTGTATTTGTGCATATACAGTAGTTGTAAGAGCAGATTTATATATAGGAAAATATACGACTCTCTTCTAGCCATCCAGCTTTATGGACATTTGATATCCTGACAGATTTACAGCTCTGAGCAGCTATATAGATAAATGTATATCGTTGGAATTATGTATCAGGAGATATATACTTATTGATTGTGATATAGAGTAGTTAGAGCACTCACTTAGAGCCATATATGGCTCTGGAGATATTTCTATATTATTATCACTATATATAGGCATATCTATTTATAACTACATAGTTATAAAAATAGACATAAGTAATTATAGTCCTATATGTACATGCTGCTATCTCACAAGAGTTATAGACACTTGTGAATATAACTCTATAGAGATATCTGTATGTATATAAGGGTGTAATTATCTCATGATGTGTGTGTATTTGCGCTTAGGTCAGTCTATCTCTGTTCAGGCATATTTATACGCAGGGGCTGGGAGAGACTTGTTCAGGAAATGTTTTCAGAGGGCCAACAGAGCAGCTGTATCTGGCCAACTAGGAAACCAGCTAGCAGAGTTCTTTACTTATGGAGGGATGGAGTTACAGGAGGGTAAACAGAGCATGGGAAGTGTCCAGGAAAGGAGGCAAAAGGAGGGACACTGGGGCTCAGCAGGGATAGTCAGAGAGGAAAGAGGTAAACAGCGAGCACCCACTGAGAGTGGGACCAGTTTTGTGACGGGCTGGCATAGGTGGCACGGAAGGGGAGGCAGTGAACTGTCCTACCACCCAGATGGAGGTAGGATGCCCTACCATCACCACTGATGGAGTCAGGGAACAGACCTTGAAGGGCCTTAGGTTTGGCTTTTGATGAACCAAAGATTGGCTACCATTCAGCCCCTCTCACAGGCCTGGTGCCTTCTCTTGAACCCTAATTTTGGGGTCTCTAAGGAGTAGGCTTTAGAGATGAAGACATTTAGGAGGGATGGAGCAGGAAGTGGGCACACTTTTGCCCCTGCTGCTCTCTGGTAATACGGCCAGGAAACCAAGGTAATGGGACCCCATACAGCTTGCTTTAGCCTGGGCCTCCTTGCTCCTGAGGAGTCTGGTGGATGGAGGGGTGAATTTTTCAGTATTGGGCCTATTCTGATAGGAGTTTGGGGAGGTCCTCCCCACCCTCCTTCTCTGAGGCCTGGGCTTTTGGGCCTAACTCTCCTCCTTTGGGGCCCTTCTGATTTGTTGGTCCCCAAATTGGGATTCTTAGGGGCCCCTTTAGCTCCCTAATAGCCCTGCCTTGAGCCTTTATGAGGAGAATTTGACCTTAATGAGAAGGGAACATGGAACTGAACCCCTGTCCCTCACTTCTTTTCATCCACACAGCTCTCCAAGCAGCCCCTTCCGGATGCCACTGAGCCCAGGCTCCACAGTTCTTCTGCACCAACCATCCCCTGGGAAAAAAGATACTGTCAACCTCATTTCATTATTTTTTGAAAACCTGGGAGTTGCAGGCATGTTTGCTGAATGGTTTGCATGAAGGAGTTTCCTGGCTCTTAGTTTCAGCGGCCAGCAGGGCTTCCAAGATCTTTAGGATGCTGGAAGGGAGTGGAGATCCCTCAGCTGGAGTTAAAAGCCAAGCACCAGCCTCCACACACCCCTGCCCACTAGATTGGAGCTTCAGAGCATGGACTCTCTCTGACGCCTGGCACAGAGGGGTTGCCCAATAGGTACTTGTAGTAAACTGAATGGCAACCAATTCAAAGGCTTTTGGCAGAGGGAGTCTCATGTTTCCCAGCCACTGGCCACCACAGGCTAGGGCATCTGGGTGCATGGACTGGAGCCTGGCTGGGGGATCACATGGCCGCTGGCCACAGTGAGCTCCGCTGGGGCCAGTGGTTAGTGCCAGGGCAAGAGAGTAGCTCCAGCCCTAAGATGGGAGGTTAGGGACTGGAGTGAGGCACCTGGAGCCAGGAAATAGGGGAGGGGGCAAGTCAGGCTCTGCCCTCTGCCCTCAGTCTCCTGATTTTCCAGAATCCCAAATATATATTAAAACTAAACCAGAGTCAAGACCTGGGCTGGGCTAGAGCTGCCAGTGGGCCTGAGAGGTCCAATGAGGAACACCACCTGATCTATTAGGAAATATACAAATGAAATAAACATAAATCAGTTGGAGGCAGTTAGCCTGGCTGAGGAAATGCCGGGATGCTTCAGCCCTGCTCTGTGGAGCTACCAAACTGATCAGAATTAATGTTTAAAAAAATCTGAAGTGGGGCTTCCTGGGTGGCTCAGTGGAAAAGAATCCACCTGCAAATGCAGGAGACGAGACATGGGTTCAATCCCTAGTCTGGGAAGATTCCACATGCCACAGAGCAACTAAGCCCGTGCACCACAAACGATCGAGCCTGTTCTCTAGAGCCCGGAAGCCTCAATTACTGAGCCCAGGTGCCACAGCTACTGAAGCCCCCACGCCCTAGAGGCTGTGCTCTGCAACAAGAGAAGCCACCACAATGAGAAGCCTGTCTATCACAACTAGAGTGTAGCCCCCACTTGCTACAACCAGAGAAAAGCCTGTGCAACAGCAAAGACCCAGCACAGCCAAAAATAAAAATAAATAAAGTTATTAAAAAATGTTTTTAACTTTAAAAAGGTTCAGATTTTCTGCTGCAGTAACATTTAGGTTGTTTCATATAGTTATTTCTTAATTGTCATAATCCCCCTGCTTCCTTCTGGGAGTTGAGGGCAGGCAGTCACTGGCATGAGGAGAAGGCGATGGCACCCCACTCCAGTACTCTTGCATGGAAAATCCCATGGACTGAGGAGCCTGGTAGGCTGCAGTCCATGGGGTCGTGAAGAGTTGGACATGACTGAGCGACTTCACTTTCACTTTTCACTTTCATGTATTGGAGAAGGAAATGGCAACCCACTCCATTGTTCTTGCCTGGAGAATCCCAGGGACAGGGGAGCCTGGTGGGCTGCCGTCTATGGGGTCACACAGAGTTGGACACGACTGAAGCGACTTAGCTTAGTAGCAGTCACTGGCATCGGGTGAGAGAGTCAGGTTCGGAGATCCCCATCTAGTGAGGATCCAGGCCTGCAGGATCCCATCAAGGCTTGAAGCAGGGATGCCCCTGCTTTGGTTTCTATTTCCTCTAAGAACCCTTAGAGGCAGTCTGCCTGGGGTCTGGATAAGGGACTGAAGTCTGGAGAGTGGGCTAAGTTAAACCTGGAATCTCATTTCTAGTCCCCCAGTTTTTGACAGTTTCCTCTGCAGACAATCTGTACCCCCACCTTGCAACACCTAATGCCCACCAATGGATTGTGGCTACTTTCTTTACGGAAATGCAGAGAGAGAGTTGAGGGGCTGACATTTACATATGTTTGCCTAAGCTGGACTCTGGGCAGGTGTCTCTAGGCTCAGGCCAGGAGGTGGGGACGGTTTGCTATAAACCTCAGAACCTGCAGGGTTCAAATAACAACTGTCTTTGGCCAAAAGGCAGGAAACGAAGAGACCCAGGCAGTCGACTGTACATTGTTGAGCCTGGAGAGGTTGGGTCCCTTTACCTGGGCTGGAATGACTGTTAGCTGTTTCTGGGTCCCAGAGCCCCTTGAGAAGCTGATAAAAAACAATCTGCTCTGTCCCCAGGAAATACACAGTGTGGACGGTCGCCAGGATGATAGGGAGCTGGGAAGACCAGGATCTCTGGGTTGGGTGTCCCTAATTGATATATTTATTTACCCTTTCTTTCTGTGACCCATCCCCAGTTGTCTGCTTGTTGTCCTCTCTGAGTCCCCTTGCTTGGGAGTCAGAAAGTTCCTCTCAAGGTACAAGCCCTGCCTTTCTTGGCACATACCTTTTCCTGCTTTCCAGCCCGATCACAGGCACCAGGCTGAGGCCTTGCACGTTTCTGCAAGCTCCTTATCTGCTCTCCTGCAGAAACCAGGCAACTGGCTGTTAACTGAAGCCTGGTCTCCTCTGCCCAATTACTCCAGTAATTCCTGAGGGTGGGGAAGTCTGGGGGCATCTTGGCAGAGTGGAGGCCTGGCTATAAGGGGACCAATTCCCATCTCTAGTGGAAACTTGGATGCAAGGAGCAAGTTGCAATTGCTATAATAATAGTCATAATAATAACAATAATAATTTATTTAGCATATCATTAGATGTGTATTTACTGTCTTCCCTCTGCTTTTTTACAAGTGTCTCTTAAGGAATTCTCACAACACCCAGGGGAGACAATAATAAGCTAATTACCACCCTTTAGCTCCCTCTCCTCCTCCCATCCACAAAGTCACCCTCTCTGAGATGGAGTGTTTACCGAACCCCTCCCCCAGTGATTTACACCTGCTTAACAGTCTCTCCAGTCCCAATTCTTCTCTCCTGTTCCCAGCCTTTTCCATTCCTGTTCGGGAAGTTTCTCAATAACAAGGAGGAGAAGAGTTGTAAGTATTAATATTGTCTTCCTGACATCACAGTGATATTTAGGATAATGTGGGAGGAATCCAGTTCTTACTTCTCTGATTGCCCTTTTAGGGGGCAGAAACTGCCTTCACAGTTTCTAGGCAGATCAGGGTAAAGAGAGAACATGTGCTGCCATGATGCCAAAACATCTGAATCAGTGTAGGAGGATGGCCAGTCCTGCAAACATAGCAACATCAGGGGCCTTCAGACCTGTTCAGACCAGATCTCGGAGGTGCCAGGCCCCACATGCCTATTGGCTTTTTTGGCAATAGAAGCCACAGGGGCTTCCCTGGTGGCTCAGATGGTAAAGAATCTGCCTTCAATGCAGGAGAGCTGGGTTCGATCCCTGGGTTGGGAAGATCCCCTGGAAAAAAGAATGGCAAACCATTCTAGTATTCTTGCCTGGAGAACTCCATGGACAGAAGAGACTGACAGACTACAATCCATGGGTTGCAAAGAGTCAAATACGACTGAGTGACTAACAATTGTTTTTTTCATCTTTTCACAGATTATAATTAAAACACAAACCAGACACATGTTTTTGGATGACAGCTTCTAAAAGGCCCCCAGGAATCCCAGTAATGTGCAGAGCACACTCCTAGTTACTCAGTGCTCAGCCCCAACCCTGGGTGGAGAACTGACACTGCTGTCGTGGTAGTCTTGGTCAGAGACAAAGCTGCTCGGCCAGTCATCGAGATCCTGGGTGTTGCTGCTTAGACAGCCGGAACGCTGAGGGCAGCCCTCCACCTCTCTCCACCCAAGTACACAAATGCTCCTGGAAAGAAGCCAGTCCAGGGTGGAGGGTGCAAGACTCAGATAAAGTCAGTATCAAGGCAAACTGGAAAAGTTAGAATTGCATTTACTTTTTGCCTCTTTAAACCCTAGGTGACACAGTGGCCCTTCTCAACAGGTCCCCTAGCTCACTGGGTGTCTTTTCTTCTTTCTCTGGTCCTCGTGTCTTTCTGCTGCCCATACTTTCCACTGTATGCCTCTGGCCTTCCTATATCCCCAGTCCTATCAAAGCTTACTTATCCTGAGTCCCAGCTCAGTATCCACGGGGTAAAAGCCAGATTGCCAGATTAGGAAACCTTAACCAATGTGTGCACATGTACCTCCTCCCAGGAAATTGTGTGCTTCTAGGTAGGGGTCTGCAGGAGCCATTGCGCAGGTGGAAAGAAGTAGCTGTGATGATGGAATTTCAGATCCATGGCAGGTGGCATCATACAGATTTGTGTGAGGGTGGTGTACGATTTTTCTTAAAACCATATCATGAAAACAGCCACCCATCCTGTCTCTGGGGAAGACCATCTTTGCTCTAAACCTAAGGTTTCCAGGCTGCTTAGAAGAGTCTAGAATGCATTCTTCCTCTTTTATCACCCATTTTTGAGAGGTCAGACTAAGTTGGGGAAAGACTGGATTCCATGCAGTGAGAAGATTATGCATGAATTATCAGGGTCGGGGCTTCTGATTTGTTCCGAATATGGTAATTATTCATTCCATGACTCAGTCCCAATTCATGGGTAGTGTCCTGAAGCCCTCTCAATACTCATAACTATAATAGTTTCCATTTATAGAGGATTACTATATGCCAGGTGCTTTATACTGAATTTGATGAGGAAATGTAGTCTCAGAAAGGTTAAGTCACCTGCCTAAGGTCGCTTAGCCAGGTTTGAACTCTGGCTGTGTGTTTCCCCATCTGCTAGGTTTTCATAGTTCCAAATCATGCCTCCTGGGTTAAAAAAAAAAAAAAAAACAAAAACAGAATATAACCAGGGAAAGGAAAAAAGCATTTGTTTAAATAGTCTGACATCCTCGGGACGTGCAGAGGCGGCCCTGTGAGGAGCTTCTGGCTTCTGCAGTGGTAGACTCAAGTGCACATACGCTCAGGATTCCCATCGCCCTGAATTCTACTTTATTGGCAGTCTCTGATTTTTTCTTTCAGCATGATGACTAGCCTTACCGCTTAGAGTCCAACCCTTTCCCAAGATTGGAAATAGACCCAGAGTTGAGGCACCTCATCTCTAGTGGAGTCCTTGAGTTCCCACTTCCCCAGGCAGAGTCTAGCTTTCTTGTAAGGCTCAGCCAACGTGAAACTGAGAAGCATCTAGAGATTAATCTTCAGAGCCCCTCGTCTCCCTGAGCATCCCCGCTAAGCACTACTTTTCTGGTTCTAGCCTTGTTTGATAAAGTATCCCAGCGGTGCTTTTGTATTTTAAAGGATGTGATGTGCAGAGGACTGCACTTAACACCATGTGCTCTAACGGTGGAACTTAAGGCATTTCAGTGGCGGGATAATTGGGGAGGGGGAAAACAGAGCTTTCCCAGGGGCTTTATACTGCATCACTGCATAAGGCTGATCCTGCATCTCATTATCCATTAACTTCAGATGAAAGCTATAAAATTGGATCCCTTTATTCTGATTTTTGAAGCTAAGCAGAGTATGGGCTGATATTTCTGTTTTTACCTGGCTGCTGGCATCCTCCAGACATCCTCCCCATTGTCCTGTCCCATCTTGTCTTTGCCTCCCTCCCCTCAGGGGCAGAGTCCTCAAGGGAGACAGCTCCCCATGGTGTGTCTGCAGGGGCCCTGTGCGGAAGGTTGAGTTGTCAAATG
Organism: Ovis aries; assembly: GCF_016772045.2. Classification (NCBI taxonomy): domain Eukaryota; kingdom Metazoa; phylum Chordata; class Mammalia; order Artiodactyla; family Bovidae; genus Ovis; species Ovis aries. Next base: position 132,446,031 of record NC_056056.1, read on the forward strand.
AGGAGACACCACAGCTAACACCCCCACTCCTCCAACCCCCACCAACTCTGGAATGAAGATGGAGAGTTTTCTGTGCCTGGTTTGGTTCACAGAGACACATAGTCCATCATTTGATTTGCTACAAAGAGTATTCCTTCCCTGCCCCCCAGCATCCTCTAGTTTTTGCTTAGAGTTTCAGAGCTGGAAGGATCTGAGTGATAACCTAATCGAACCACTTCATTGTAAAGGAAGGGAAACTGAGGCTCAGACAGAGACCAGAACCCAAGCATTCTGATCCTCAAACCATCCTTCCCAGTATACCACCCTGTACCTGGCTCTCTTTGCATTTCAGCTAGATACTTTTGTAATTTCTTCCTCCAAAACCCAGAATTTGAGCTTGATTCCCATGGCAGAGAACAGAGACCAACCATCATGATAATGTGGACTTTCTTGTTTGGTTATGGCCACTTTTTTGGCACATGCCTTATCATACCCACACCACACTCCACAGTCCCATTGGAGTCCATCTGTGATTTCTGTGGAATTAGAAAGTGTTAGTCACTCGGTCATGCTGACTCTTTGTGACCCCACAGACTATAGCCTGCCAGGCTCCTCTGTCCATGGACTTCTCCAGGCAAGAATACTGGAGTGGGTAGCCATTCCCTTCTCCAGGGGATCTTCCTGACCCAGGGATTGAACCTGGGTCTCCTGCATTAAAGGTGGATTCTTTACTGTCTAAGCCACCAGGGAAGCCCTGTGAAATTAGAGGGCCTCTCTAATAAACAGGGGAAGACCCTGTTTCTGTGCCACCGTATGTGTCAGTGCCCCTCAATCCACTCTCTAGAGCTGCCCAAGACCTAGAGAGGGGCTGAAGGTCTCAGGGCAAAGAGCAAAGGGATAAGTGCACATTATATTTTGCCTCTGACATCCTACCTCCAGCCTCAGATAAGGAAAAAGGCTATCTTGAATAGAAAGTTTTTCCTTAATATATCATCAAGCCTTCCTCAAGCTCCCGAGGAAAAACTCTCATTGTCCAGTTCTGAGGACTGGAGGCAAGGGAAGAGGGTTGAACTTAGCACAAAGAATGCTGATGATATATAAGAAGAATTTGCCAGTCATGAACATTGTTAGACACCTGTGTTCTCTGAGCATATCAGGTAATTCTCAGCCCCCCGAGACAGTCAAGTTAACCTCACATGGTTCCTTCTAGTCCACAGATTCTGGCTGGAAACTTCCTTTCCCCAGTGTTTGGTGGTCTAATTCCAGAGTCCTCAGACAGTGCTTACTCAGTTTACCACTGGGCTTTGGCTCCGGAATACATTTTTAAATCTCACGTTGGCCCCAACCAACTTTCCCACCTCTAAGGAACCAAACAAAATTAAATCAATTCAGGAACAAAATTCACCAGATCACTTATCAGTTTGATGTGGGCACAATAGCACTGGACTAGGGGGTCTAGGGACTTGATGTCTGTTTTAGGCCTTGTGTGACCCCAGATTCCTGTGTTGAAGTCTTAACCCCTCGGTACTGGAGAATGTGACTGTATTTAGATCTGGGGCCTTTAAAGAGATAATCAAGACAAAATGAGGACATAGTGGTGGACCTTAATTCAACTTGGCTGATGTCCAAGGAAGAGATTAGGACACAGAAAGACCAGGTGGACCCCAAGACCATGTGAAAAAGACCATGAGAGAGGCCTCTAAAGGATTCAACCCTACCAACACTTTGGTCTTGGACTTCTAGCCTCCAGAAATGTGAAAAAAAAAAAAAAGTCTATTGTTTTAGCCACCTACTCTGTGGGTAGTTTGTTATGACAGCCTTAACAAATGTGGTGTCTAGATGTGTCTCAGCTGTTCATTCACTGTGTGACTCTGGACAAGGCATTTAAAACTCTCCGCACCTTAGGACTCCCCTAGTGGTCCACTAGGTAAGACTCTGAACTTCCCAGGCAGGTGGGGCATGTTTGATCCCTGCTCAGGGCACTAAGATCTCACCTGCTGTAGGGTGTGGCCAGAAAATAAACAATGAAACAAAAAAACAAAACCCAAAAGCTCTCCAAATCTCAGTTTCTACATGAACTCTAAAGCTTCCTTCAATAGCTAACATTCTGTGATTCCACATGAAAAGAAAGCGCCAGTTATGATATACAGCTTTTACTGTCTTGCCAGTGTTATTACTTATAAGTAGACACAGCTCCAGATACAAGCACTCATGCAATCACACACAGCCTTGCATCACAACTTTTTTCTTCCAAGTGTACAGCCACGAACACAGCCCTTTCCTCTTTCAGATCTTGGTATACATCCAGCTTTCAATGCAAAGCCTTTCGGGTTCCCTGACCCTCAGGTGCCGCTGGTGCATCTTGCACAAATTGGTTGAAATGAGAACATTTTAATCAGTTGGCTGGTTTGGGTGAACGTAGTGCCAAAGAGCCCCACTGGTTTCTTTCTGTTTAATTGATGGGTCCTGTTTTTAAACTGTCAGATTCTGCCCATCGTTTTTGACTCAGAATCACTGTGTGGCCATGTGAGGCCTAGTCAACCACCTGATCAACTCGGTTCTATCACCATTATTCTTTGAATTGATTGGTAAGTTCACTCAAAAAAATCAAACCCAGACAACTGACAGCCTCACTCAGGCTCAAAGAAAGCACTCTCAGTCATGTCTATAAGATACCAAAATACCCACTTGGGTCAATCAATTCCCCCAAAATATCAGGCTAACCTATAGCTGTAGTACAGAGTAGGCAAAGCAATGTTCACTCATCAGCCTGCAGTGACTTGCAGTCTGTACGTGGCTAGCGCCCTTCTGTTCTCATCAAGCTGACTCATTAGAACAAAGAAGCACACGTTCATATGGACACATACATACCATGCCATACTACCCTTAGCCTTTGTCTTTCTGGGAGAGAGAGGATTGAGAGATAGAAACCTTGTCCTAGCAGGAGCAATGGGAAGCCCTTGGGACAGTTTCTGTTAGGTGCGCATTTGCATGAATGTGACTCAGAGTGTAGCTTTGGCCAATATTTGCTAAATTTATAGGCTGAGAGGGAAGGAGCCAGCTAGAATGGGGCTTGGCCAAGTTAACTGCTCATGTGTAAAAATGGCCCAAAATGCATTTGCATGTCTCTGAGCTTTTGTATTTGGCTTTTTGTATATTTTTTTCCATGACGTGCATGTTTCTGTATCCCTGCATACTCACATATGTCTGAATGTTTGGGCTGTGTCTCTGTGTTTTCCCACACACCTGGGTGTACATCTACTTGTACATTTGTATGTGTCTCTGAATGCTTGCATGTGTTTGTACACGACCTGTGTATGAACGGGTGGATTTGCCTGTGCCTCTGTGCATATCTCCTTTTGGGTTTCTGTATAAGGATGCTATTACATGTATCTGCATGTCTTTAGAGATCAGTAACTCCAATGAGACTTCAGACATCTCTCAAATGCCTGGCAAGCCAAAGGTGAAATCTGATGCTGGAAATGGTTGGGCAGGCCCTCTGCTCAGACTCCCTCTGGCTCAACAACTATTTTCTTCCAAGATGAAGTCTGCAGAGTCTTCCAAGGGCCCCTTCTGGCTGCTTCTAGCAATCCAGACCTCCACAGTCCCCTCTAAGTCCATTTTTAATGGCTCTAATGAGTAGAGGGGAGTTTCTGGAGGTGAACTGGGATTTTAAGAGAGAAATAAAAAAGGAAACTTCATCCTTTCCTTTCCATTTTCCTCATTTTCCCTTATTAACATTAATCAACCCTGAGCATGAGGCATAGGGAAGGCAGCTGCTCTACATTTTTTAGACCTTTCTCACACTTTAAAAGCGAAAAAAATTTGCTGACATTTTTCAGGTCAGTATGATAATCATACTGTAGTTAGGTTGTTAAAAATGATTTTACCTTTTAGAGATATTTATTGAATTGTTTACATAAGAAACAATGTGATGTCTGGGGTTTGCTTAAAAGTGTATGAGGACGTGTTGAGCTCAAACTAGGTGAAATCAGATTGATCATGGGTTGATCCCTGTTAAAGTGGGGTGATGGGCATGTGAATGTTTGATTATATTATTCTCTCTTGATTTTGTTTTGATTTTTCCATAGTATGAAAGAATCACTTTCTCACAGACATCTTCTATTTTTTCCCCACTGCACTCTCCATCTGGAGATGTAGCTGAAACTCTCATTATTCCCCCCATTATGTGGATGAGGAGGTGGAGGGCCCTCACCAGGTAAGTGATTTGTCTAAGGCAACTGGGAGTAGAAAGCCCTGACTAGAATTCCAACAGCCTGCTCCCCACCTAGGGTTCTTCTCATTGGACTGTGCATAAACATGAACCTCATGCAGTCATAAAACATAGAATTTGTGAATAAATCCCTATCAGATTAATGAAATTACTGAGGCTCCAGTTGCTCATACATTTGCATGGTGCTTACCTAGACAAGTATATGGACACCCAAGGGTTCCACATTTGCATCTGCAGAGACACATACACACCTCCATTCATACAGCTATGCGTCTCTCGGTTATACACTTGTAGATCACTTATTTTGAAAATACAGGAGGTTGTGCATGATGTCTATGGTAAAAAAAAAAAAAAAGAAAGGGGATCAGATTGTTACCTCCAGGTGTGCCTGTTCTGTGTGCTCACATGAAGAACTAGGCTATCTGCACACCCTTTGTGAGAATGTACCAACAGAGGATTTGAAAGGAGTAAGTGTCCCTAAAATGAGATCAAGCCCAAGACCACAGACACACAGTGAGTTTTGTAAGGAAGGAAAACCATTGGCAAGCTGGTGCCTTGTGCCTCTCAATAAAATTGCAACTTCACACACAGGGATACAAGATTTTTTTCCCTTTCATACATAAATATGTTCAGATAACTAAAATCATCACATATACTTTCATAAACAGTGTATGGCACCCAGCTACCTTCATGCACGTGTTATACAGCCATGTCTTCAGAGGGAGGATTCCTGCACAGTGAGCACAGGTGCTGGAGTCAGAGGACAGGAGTTCTGATCTCCGGTCCACCACATCCTGAGCATGTCATCTTCAGCAAGTCACATCACCCCTCTTTGGCTCAGTTTCCCCCTTGGAAAAACAAGATTGGTAGGAATAGCTAAGTTGCCCAGGTCAAACTATGCTAAACATAAAAACTATTTTTTTCTATAAATCTATATTTTACTCTACATATTCACAATAAAATAATGAATACCCACCAATAACATGTATAACATATAAATATTTGTTTGCATGCATGACAATCTATTTATCTAACTAATTTAAAAATATGGGATAGAAAAAATGAGTAACTGCCTAAGATAACGCAATTCAAATACAGCCTGAACTAGTGAAATGACGATGAGTCTTGGAGTTAGAAGCAACAATCAACGGTGAAAAAGATGTTCAATATAGTTATATGGCGTGAGTTCTGGTTCTTCAAGTGTGGCCCAAGGATCCCTGGGGGTCCTGGATATCCTTTCGAGAGTTCTGTGAACTCTTTTCTTTTCCAATATATATCTGCATGAGGCTATGTACTTCATATACTTCAAACAGACATTGTATCACAACAACTTGAAAGGAGAAACAGATATGAGGATCCAATCACTTTCTATTAAGCTAGACATTTAAAAGATATACTTCAATGTAAAACAATGATATTCTTCTCACGAAACTGTTTTTTAAAATATTTTTTTCAAAAGAAGTTATGACATCCAATTAAAATTTTGTTAAAAGTTATGACAACATGTGACAGATTATCATTGTTTTAAAAGACTTTTTTTTTTTAAGTTCCAGTTTTCGTTTCTAGCAGGGTAAATATTGATAGGTATGACCCATATAAAAAGAACTCTTGGAGATTCTAGGAATATTTAAGAGTATAAAAGGGTTCTAAGACCAAAAAGTTTGTGAACAACTGTCAGAGCCTGTTGCTGCTGGGGTCAAGAACCTAAGCCAAGACCAAGGCAAGTAGCAAAGCCCAGGTTAGGTTCTGCTCACCCTCAGGCTGCTGCTGAACCCACATCCTCATCAGTGCTCCCTGCCAAACTCAGTCTCAGCCTAAAGCAGTGTCCAAGTTCATCAAGAGCAGAGAAATGCTTCACAGCGCCCACTCTGGGGTCAGGCAAGTCTCATTGGAGTCCTGGTTCTGCCAATGGGGCATATCATTAGCCCCTTGGGCCTCACTCAGCTTCCCCTTGTGTAAAATAGGGACACAACTTCCTTGCAGTGTTATTATAAGATTCAAATGAAATAAATTTAGCACAGCACCTGGTACATAGTAAGCACTTAAGAAAATGCCTATTATTGTAATAATAATAACAGCTAGCACTTACTGAAACCTTACTATATGCCGAGCACTCATCTAAGTGCTTTTCGTACATTTATCCACTTAATCCCAAGGCAATTAAGAACCCTAGGAGACAGTTACTGTGCAGTTGCTGCTGCTATTGTGGTGGTGGTGGTGGTTTCCCAGGCCCTGCCTATAAGCAGAATAGTGTAGATTGAAGGGTTAGATAAATGTTTGTGGTTTTGATTTAACTTTGACATGTAAGTGAGAGCATTAAGTGAGGAATCTGATCTTCCAGGTATCTCTGACTCCTGCCTTCCTCTTATATAACCACCCCAGGCCTCTGGAGCCAAGTTGTAGGATCAAGAGTGTGTCCTCAGGCCACATGGCCTTCAGCCGAAGGGGCAGGCCTTTTAAAGCAGTGTATGAGGAAGAGAGGACAGCAAAAACCTCTGTCACCAGTAACATCAGTGATAGGTCAAAAAGCCTACTTCATAGGTGCTATACTTGGGATGTTATTCTTCTCTATCACTCAGAGCCTCTCCGCACACACGCACACATGCACACATGCAGACCTTTAGCAAAATCACCTCCCATGCATTTATAAACAGAAGAAATGAATGTGTTGAGGTCCATGCCTCATGCTTGTTTTGACAGTGTACCTCTAGGCAAACACGTATGCAGAGAGAAAGAACTGTATGAAATTATAGAGTGCAGAGAGAGACTCTCTCCCCAGTTTTCCCTCTTCCATCCTGACTAATTAGCAAAGATGCTGTAACAAAATACAGGCTTTCATCTCCAGTGTCTTTCTTAGATCAGGTTCCCCCAGAGACCATCCTGGCTGGTCTGGGTCTATCCAACCACCTGGAGTGGGTGGGGAGTTCAGTTGCCTCTTATTGTCATGGTAACCGAGTGGCAGAGCAACGGGAGCATGAATCTGGGGCTTTTGGCCAACCACCGATCTACAAAGAGAGAAGAGGGGCAGAATCCCAAGCAGGGCTGAATCTCAAGACAGAGCTAGAAGGAAGGGATGGAGAAGGATTTAATCGTTTCTACTGGTTTTCAACTGTGGGTACTAGGGCAAGGACCTTGGGATTATTCCAGTCTGGTGCTCTGGGATATAGGTGGGTTCTTGCTACAGACAGGTCTAGCAGACAGAGTTCAAGAGTCTTGGGCTGGCATTATCCAGACTAAAATCCAACTGGACTGACTAAGAGGATAAGACAAGCTATTGTTCACCTTGATTAAGTTTACCACCCTCTCCATCAAGCTTTGAAGACCACATATTCCTGGATATGAGTGGAGGCAAGGAGGATGTGAGGCAGTCATTTCTTGGCTTCTTTTTTATTTTTTGGAAGACAGAGAAAAGAGACCCTTCCGTGTGTATAGTATGGACAATGCCTTGGCCTCCTCCATTAGATTACAGAATTCTGGGAGGTATTGAGGGAAATGCTAATTGCTCAGAAAATGAGTTTGCAATCAAGGGAAGAGGCAGGGGAAGGTAATAAAGAATGACCAGAGAGAGAGGTTAGAAAAGGCCATCTCCCCTCTATGGTCAGAATATGAAGGTATGTTCAAAATCCAGAGTCCAAAAAAAGCCCAGCAGAGAATTGGGGCAATAGTCTAAATAATTCAGCACCAAACCCTTCGACTACAGTGCTTCTGCCTGAATTTAATGGATAACTGACCCAGCAAGAGAAGAGACTGGTCCCTGGGGGCCAAGACTCAAACTGTGCAATTCCAGGACCCTCTCCAGCTGAGAGAATGAAATGAAAGGGACCGGGGGTTGGAGGGGTCTCAAGGTTTGGCCTCAAAGGTCTCTGGGCTCTGAAGTAGCAGAACAGGCTAGAGGCCAGAGGCCCTCCATTTGGGGGCTTCTTTGCTAGAGAGGGAGGGAGGGAGAAGGAGGGAATGAGGGGAGGGGGAGGGGCAGGCAGGAACAGATGCTTCCAGATCTAAAGGAATAATTTGAGGGGGGAAGGCAGGATCAAACGGAGGAAGAGGAGGGGGAGGAGGGGAAAAAGGAAAGAGAACAAAGGTGTGGTGGGGATTGGAGCCTCTTTGGTGGAATTCGGGTGAGACAGCTAAGCCAACATCTGCCCTGGGGCTATAAAAGCTTGTTCTATTTGCTGCTGGCCCAGGGGCCACTCTGGAGCAGTCAGATCGGTCCCAGAGGTCACCTGGACTGGAAGCTCAGCCAGGAACCTTTGAACCTCAAATGTCCCTCCCAGATTGCCGCCCCCTACCTTTTGGTTCCTCTTCTGCATTCTCAGTGGAGGGGAGTTCCAGGAGGAGCACTGGAGCTGGGGGCTGTCCCAGAGGATTACTGGGGGATGAGAGGGCAGAGGAGCAAGAACCAACTGGAGGAAATACGGAATATAGAAAGCAGCAGGAACACTAGGCTTCCTTGAAAATGCTGAGCAGAGACAGACAGACCCGGATAGAACTTGAGGCAGTCACATCCCCAAATGGTTCAAAATCATCAGAGACCAAGTCCAAGAAGAGAGGTTTCCAGCTGGGAAGCTCAAATCTCCCCGTTTCCCCTCTGAGCGGGGTCAGGCAGCAGAGGGATGAGGTGAGGTGTGGAGAAGGGCCGGTAAAAGCAGGAGCAAATGCCCATGGGGAATATTCCATACCTCCTCCGTTTTCTCCTCTCCCCAGCTCTTCTCTCCTCTTGCTGGAACTCAACCCCTGTTCTGTAACCTTAATTACCAAGGTCTGTTCCAGCTGAGTGGAAAAACTCCACATGTAGAAAGTTACAAACACTGTGTTCCTGCCCAAAGGGACAGAGTCAAAACAGAAGGCAGGCAGTCCTGGGAATGGGGTGACACCTCAGAACAAGAACAAACTGGTTGGGGGCCATCTCCCTCAAGTGACTCATTCCCACACCCCCATGGATAACCCAGCCCTGTCCCCTGCCCATGGGACTGGAGGAGGTGCCTCCCGTTTTGTAAGAGCCCTAATCCTAACCTGGCATTCAGAGACAAAGGCCAAGGGAGGAGGGAGGCAATTCTTCACAGGATTTGGGGCTGAGGTGCGGGGTGGACCCACTCTGGGCCTGGAATTCCTCTGACACAGGAGAGACTGTTGGTTTGATGACCTGGGGATTCTTCGGGGTTTGGAAATGTTTCTTCTACTGACTAAGATCTCTCGTCTCCATCAGTCCCCACAAAAATCTTGTGAGAGGGTCTCATTTCCTGCTCTTCTAAGTCAGAGAAAACTACCCTTTCCTTTCCAAAGGAAATAAAGTCTCCTTATTTGGTGGTGGGGAGTTGGTCGGTCCAAGAGCAACCCAGAAGCCCGCTCCATTTTCCACGAAAAAATGGAAGGTGGAATGGGGGAAGCAAAGGGAGCTTGGGCTCTGAAGGGTGAGTCCCGGGAGGTAACCCGCTCGGCGGGCCACGCAGCCCCCGGCCCCCGCCCCGCGCCCTATTGTCCTCCGTGAGAGCTGGGGGTCGTGACCCAGCTGAAGGCGACACCGCGCCCGCAGCGGACGCGGCGTGGAACCCCGAGCAGAAGCCGGGCCGCCTGTCGGTCTCTCGCGGTCTTTGTCGGGCTGGTCCCATTTCGGCTTCCTCCAGACCCTGGCCGCTGCCAGGAGGGGAGCGAGGACCCCCGAATGCAGGCAGCTGCTTTGTGCCCTGTTCTCTTAGGCCCAGCTTCCTGGGAAGCCAGAGGCACCTCTGGAAGCAGGAACCTAGGATTGAGCTGTTTGGCAGAGCCTTCCACATGCTGTGCTTTTGGGTTTCTCCACCCCAAGTTCAAATATACTTCCCTCTCCCAAACTCTCACACTGCAAAGACAGGGTCAGAAAGGAGTGAGTAGAGGGGCACTTCTTTGGACTGGACTCATTCCCATCACGGTTGCAGAGTGGATCCTACAGGACCCTACATCTCAGGGAATCTGGCAATTGCTGATGGGGACTAGGAAGTTAAAACAGTCCCTTTAGGTTTATTAGACTATGTAGCCCTTACTCTTCCTCAAACATCCTCTGAGACTCTTCCTACCCATCCTTGTCTCCCCTGCCTCCTAATTCATCAGTTAGCTGGGCCTGCAGGCATGGTTGTGGTTGTGGGCTTGGCTTCTGGAAGGACCCTGTTTGTTCAAAGAAACTACAGAGCTGACACCAGAGAGAAGAGCAGGAAAATCCTGAGGCATAGAGGAGAGCCAAGCCAGAGAAGAGGCTCCTGGACTTGGGAGGCAGTGAGCAGACCTCGGTTTCTCTCTGCTCCCCAAGTCCAAAGGGGATCCGAGTTCCGGGAACCGTACAGATTTTAAGGCGGCTGAGAGAACCCTCCAGGTGTCCGGTTCAAACAGTGCACATAATCCTTTTTAATTCTCAAGAAGCAACTAAAACTTGGATACTCAAAGCTGCCACATGCTGCAGGAGAAAAATCAAATTGGGGCTAGTGAGATGGGATGCAGAAAAAGCAGGCCAAGGGGGGTGGTCAGTTCCATCAGAAAGACTGGTCACAGGCAAAGACTTTTTTTTTCCCTACTAAATCCCCTAAATGTTTATTTTGGGCCACTACCCACCCAGATAAATCAAGCTAACAGATTAGGAAGTTCATAAAATTGTATTCTTAGGTAATGATATCCAGAGAGGTAATAAATATTCCCGCTGCGCTGATGGCCACTGAAGTTGGGGGTTCCTCCATCTTTTTCCAAGCCTAAGAAGAATTTCTTGAAAGGGGAACATTTTCATAAAAATTAGCTCTCCAAAGTTGGGGTGCAAATAGAAGCTGTGGAAAACCATGAGAAGTGGCTTTGTGAACCACACTTCCCCAGGACTGGGCAGAAAGCTGAGAAAAAGATGGTAAAATTGCCCCAGCAGGCTTCTCCTCCCCACCATAGCACCCCCTTCAGAGTCAGTCTCTCCAATCTTAGAAAAGCAGACAAACCGTGCCTAGCAGAGGGTACCCTGGCCCCAAGCTCCGGAGAAACCCTTAACTGTTGTCTTCCTTAGCGGTCCCCCAAATACACACAGATACATACATCTAACAGCGGGAAGGCGTCCCTGGATTGCAATCGGCCAAGTCTATGCTCAAAAAAAGCTAATGCATAGATTGCAGAGAAAACTTTGTAGGAAACTTCACACAAGCGGCAGTGAGAGGCCCTCAGACAAGCAAAGTTCCTCAGTCCTTCCCCCACCCCCGCCCCTACCCCCAGGCTCACTTTCTCCACTCTTTCTCTCTTTTGGGAAACAAGTTTCCTCGTTCCCCAGGTACACTCCTTGGCTCAGATACTCCATTTTTTCCCCAAGCAGAAGTTCACCGCTCCTGATTGGATTTCCCACCTTCTCTCCCCAAGACGCAGAGTTGAAATAAAAATTGAATGGCAAACAGAGACAGAGTTGAAACTGCTGTGCTCCTCGGCCCCAGAGCATATGAGTGCTAACTACTTACATGTCAAGGGGATTTTTGACCTGTGGGGATCTCCTGGTGCTTGGAGAGAAGGACCTTGGAAGATTGGTGTTGCCGGTTTCACCCCGTCTTCTTTTTACTTAGCCATTGGAGAGACAGACACAATAAGCTAGCAGGCATTCACGCGCCTTGCCTCTCCCATTACTCGGGGCAAGAAATCCCCAGCCCCACAGAAGCTGTGGCATCCTGTCTGGAGACAGGGGGCTGAGCTAGGGCTGGCTTGGGAGGGTCGGAGCTGGGGGTGGGGGAGAGGTCAGAGGCGCTGCCGAATATAAAGGCGATGGGAGAGAAAATGCTGTGTCCTCCCCGTGAACCTGGGCTGCGTCTTCCCCACCCTCCCCCAGGCTTTCCCCCACTGTTCAATCCAACTTCAATAAAAGCCCCGACCCTCAGCTTCCCAGTGAGACTGTAGCAGCATCCAGTGGGTCAAGGCAGCTAGAGCTAGGGGCTCAGGTTGGCCCCCTACACTGGACATCCCGCTCATCTCCGAGAGCCTGATCTCATTCCAGGTGGTCAGGTCCAAGGCAAAGGAAAGTTTTGGGGAAAGAGCAAAGAATGGAACCCACTGGAGGGAAGGCCAGAAGCCAAATTTTTCCAAAACTCAAATACAAGAGGGTTTAGTTTTATTTGTCAAACTATGGATGTCTGATGTTTCTGCTTTTCAGATCGAGAAGGACAGAGAGAGATACACAAAGAGTGACTACATGTGGATGTGTGAGAAGAGAAATTTAAAAGGAAGAGGAATTTAAAACGGAAGCTCCTAAAGAAGGAAAAATAAAAGAACTGTCCCAATCCTTTTACACTGCTTTTCTTGAACAAGAGTGTGCACCTTTAGCAAGTTCATCTTAATTTCCCTCCCCTGTGTTCATCCCTTTCACTTCAGGGAGGAGAAAGAATACATTCCCCTGAAACCAAGTGAGCAAAGTTAGGAAAAGATTATGAATCTTAATTTCCATTGCCTCCTATTTCCATCTTAACTTCCTTAAGGGATTGGAAAGACTTCCAGGTCCCCCTCTCACACCTTCCCTTTTCCTAAGAGCAGCTAGATCCCCTTTTCCTGCCCCAAAGCCAATTGCATCAAGATGATGGGAGCTACAGTCAGATTTGGCCCCTAATTCACTTGATTACATAAAATCACTCCAGATAATTGTTGGCCCTGCTTCCTCACACTGTAGGCAGCATGTTTTGCTGTCCCCAGGGCACCATTGAGGGAGGGGAAAATAGACCTACAGGACCCCAGCACACACACACACACACACACACACACACACACACACACACATACACACACACACCCAGCAAGTGGTTCAAGAGGAAATAAATCCAAAGCATATCAAACAGATATTCATAACTTGGTTCCTCTGTTGCCTTTCACTCCAGAATTTGAGGAGAGAGGAGAGCAGTACCCATGGCTTCCCTACTTATCCCAGATCTCTTCTCCCTCTCTCTTCTACTGCTGACAGCCCTCCATCCTGATATATGGATAAACTGTCGGAGAAGCTCACCAACTACCTCTTCACCTTCTCCCAACAAACAGCAAAAATTCGAGCAGGCCTTGCTCAGAGCCTGGTCTCCAGGACTAGAATTCTTTGGAGACTTGACTTAAAGTAATCATTCAGGCAATCCAAATCAGTTTTTTTTTTGTTTGTTTTAGCCCCCAAGGAAGCAATTAAAAAAATTTTTTTTTACAAGCAGGAAGCCTTGTTCCTCCAATCATCTCCAAGCCCTATGGAGACCTGGGAGGTTGTAGGAAGAAAGGTGATCCCCCTGCCTCTCCGTGTGTCTTTTCTCAACATCTAGCAGGTCCATGATAAAAGTTGGGGGGGAGCGGGGAATAGGAGTGCTTCATTATCTCCAGGCATCAGGCTTTGAGGCCTACCCATGCAAGAGGGCCTCCCAGGCCTCTGGCCTCCACTTCACCCTTCTTTCCAAGTCTAAACAAACAGAAAAGCCATCCTGACAGGTCACTTTGCTGCTTTAGAATCACCAGCTCAAAATGTTTCTTCTTTTATGAGAACAGGCAGGTTGAGAGGCATCTTCCTAATCCCTCATCCCCAAAGAACTCCCCAAAGATGAAAACTCTTCTTCGTCCCCACTCCCTAAACTTGCCTTCTAATCTGCAAATTAGGCAGGCCTACTCACCACAGGGAAGGGAGAAGAGAGGAGCCAGGAAGAGACAAAGAAGGCACCGTGCTTAACTCTAGAAAAGTGAGACCCCCAGGAGAGTCTGGCCCCTACAGACTCAGGGAGGGAGTACCCTACTCTTCCACATCCCCTCTTCTGACATGTTCTGCCCCAAACCTTTTGCTGGATCTTCTAAGGACCTTGGGAAAGTGGAGTTGAGAGTTAAGATTTGTGTATTTGCTTAGAGTAAACTTCAGCAACTCTAGAGAGAAGGTGGGATGTTACCAGGCCAGAAGGAGGAGGGGGAGAAAAAGAAACCATCAGACACTGACGTAAAACTAATTCACATCCACTGGTTTATTATTGATCACGGGGCATTTCACATCGACACTAAAATTCTTTATTGCAAGTTTTACAATAATCAAGTAAATTCAGTCCAAAAACACAATAACCACGATGGGGGGTGGGGTGGGGTGTTCTACCTATAGACTGCCTCTCTGAACTGAAAGTTCATTTTTATTTCCTTTTGGCTCCTCAAACTGAACAGCTCTGAGAGGCTCTCCAGATGCATTTAGCTTTGTCTGCTGTCTTCCCCCTTATCCTCCCAGCTCCCCCCAACAATAATACAAAAGAACTTCATAGCTTTGTTCTCCTTAAAATGACTTCCCCCTCACTAACCTCCCCTGGTGCATTTTCAATGCAAAAGGCCTAAGGAAAGAGGGGGGAAGGAGGAGGAGGAGTACTGGCTTAAAAATCTCTTTCCTTTTTTCTTTTCCTCATTTCCCCTGAAATGCACCCAAACCAGACCATCACACCTTGCAATATATAATTTTTGCAGTTTTTTCCCTTAAAAAATAAATAACCCCCCAAAATGGCCTTAAAAAAAAAAAACAACAAAAAACCAGCAGGTACCATGCTAAGACAACATCACATGCTTAAAAGGGGTCCTTAACAGTGGAAAGGAGAGAAGGGCAGGGGGCTTGTTTATCTGTTTTGTCTGTTTGGAATTGACAAGGGGGAAGGTGGGAGGAAGAGAGAAAAGAACCAAAATATATATATATATTAAATTCTATAAATAAGAGTCAATTTGTGTGTGAGGGGAGGATGGGGGGCCTGGGATAGGGGCAGGGTGTGAGTTATGTTTTATAACCTGGTAATGTCCTCTGCCCGTTGCTGCTCCGGCGGCGTGGCGCTCTGGGAGTGGTCTTCAGAAGTGCCCGGGGTGGCTGCGGAGAGGGAGCTGGGCGCAGCGCCGGCCGGGGGCGCTGACCTGACTTTGGTGTTGGGGAGTCGGTGGTCCTTCTTCCATTTCATGCGGCGGTTCTGGAACCAGATTTTGATCTGCCTCTCAGAGAGGCACAGCGAGTGGGCGATCTCGATCCTTCTTCTTCGGGTCAGGTAGCGATTGTAATGAAACTCTTTCTCTAATTCCAGGACTTGCTGCCGGGTGTAGGCTGTCCTCGAGCGCTTGGGTTCCCCTCCGTTATAATTGGGGTTCACTGAGGGGAGGGGGGGAAGCAAATAGTGGGGTTCAAAGGCAGCAGGCTCCCCGCCCCCCACCCTCACCCCATCCTCAGCTCTGTTGGAACAGGAGGAGGGGGTGATGGAAATAAAGTCATCAAGCTAAATGGGTTATAAAGAAGTTGAAGGGAGCTGGAGACTTTGTAGTGTAATAAGAGGGGAATCCTCATTGTAACGACACTGAATTATTTATGCGCCCTTAGAAAGCGAGCATAGTTTTCACACATACATAACAGATCGTAGCACATGGCTCGGACTGCCCAGAGTAGCTAAGCCATAAAATTTATGGGGGATGTAATTACCCATTCTCGCTCGTAAATCCAGTTCAATTGTGCTAACCCAGAGTCGCTCCTGGAGAGAGAGGGGGAAGGAGAGAAAGGAGGACGGGGCCGGCGGGGGCCGAGGAGGGTGGGGAGCGCTGGGGAAGAGGGGAGGGGGAGAGCAAAAAGCAAAGTTGCCTACCCGTGCTAACGTGGATTTTTTTCATCCATGGGTAGACTATGGGTTGCTTGCTGGCGGCGCTGGAGGGATGGTCAGGGGCTGGCTGGCTGCAGGCTGGCGGGGCTGGGGACGGGGAGGCGGAGGCGCCTGAGAGAGGCGCCGGCTCGCAGAGCGGCTGTGATTTCTCGGGGTGGTGGTGGCCCGCCTGGGCCGGCCCGTGGCCTCGCGAATTGCCCGGCCCCTGGAGACTGGTGCAGCTATACTGGCGCTCAGGGTAGCTAGGGCGCGGAGGCGGTGGTGGGTACAGCTCCTGGTGGTGATGCTGGAATCCCGATTCCCTGGTCCGGCCGTAATATTCCGGACTGTGTTCAGGGATGTAGCTATTTTGCGAATATTCTTCGCATGGAGGAAATTTCGGATCGATGTAGTTAGAGTCCATCAAATACGAGCTCATGATCATTAATTTCTGGAGTGGAAAATAATTTTTCTCGCTTTGTCGTTTTTCTGCTCCATAAAGCCCTCCTACTAGCTAGCGACCCTGTAAAGTTACTTTCACCATGTGACTCCGCCGGCCAATCACACGGAGCAACCCAGTCCCCGGATAAGGAACCGAATCGCTTTATTCAAAATGTATCCAATTTTTTTTGTGTGTGGTGGTGGTGGTGGTGGTGCTGGGGGGTGGTGGTGGTGATGTGGGGTTAGCTGGCAGGGGCTGGGGTGCCCCCAGTACACACCCCTCCGACTGACAACGCTCCCCTGCAAAAGGAGATGGGAAGCCCCCAGCTCCTTTCCAAAGCCTGGGCATTGGGAGGCTGTTGGGAGGCTGTGATTCAGCCCCCTCCCAGAGTCTCCCTTTGAACCGCCAGTGTACCCCTCGGGCCTCGGCTCCTGAGCTTTTCCAGAGGTCCTCATTCATGGCGATTCTGCCTCAGTCTGTGTAGGTCACGGGGCAGCGCCCCTCTTTCGCAGGAAGAGGAAGTTGAATGAGGACTGGAGTGGAGGTTGGATGGGGAGGGGCCCAGGCTGAGCCCAGGAAGCTGGTGGGCCTGTGGTACCCCCCCCATCCAAGGAGACCAGAGTCCAGCCCTCTTCTCCATACACACTCACCCAACCCTCTGGCCAGGGGGCCGGCGAGGCAGGGTCCCAGCTGGACCAGGCAGGTAGAGGCAGCGGGATGCAAATGATTCTGACGTCATTTCTGGAGGTCTGGGGGTTCAGCCCCCGCTGAAGAGAGACAGGAAGTGGTTGGCAAAAGCATAGTTCAGAAGCCTTGCCCTCCCCAAATGCCCACTGACCCTCCCTGCCCAGCCCAGAGCAGAGGATCTCTTGTGCTGGCAGTTGTCTCTGCTCTCCTTTCTGCCTGGCCCGCCGCTTTCTGACAACTACCTCCAAGGCCGGTTCCCAAGGACTTGGGGCAAGGAGGAGAGCACTCTGCCAGGGGCCAGTCCCCTGGGATGGTGCCCAGCCAAGGCCCTGGGAGCTCTTCCTTCTCCATCCCCACAGAGGGCAGACCTAGCTAGGAGGAAGGCCTGCATGAGTAGAGTCTGCTTCCAGCCAGGGATTGTATCCATGTAACACATGTGTTTACATGTAAACACGAATCCCCAAGGGTC
Source organism: Ovis aries (assembly GCF_016772045.2). NCBI lineage: Eukaryota > Metazoa > Chordata > Mammalia > Artiodactyla > Bovidae > Ovis > Ovis aries. The sequence continues at coordinate 132,463,409 of NC_056056.1, forward strand.
AGCTCCAGGCTGCCTTCCAAAAGCTGAGGGGTAAGCTCACGAAGCCAGGGAGACTGGGCGGGCCTTGGGGGTCTCCAGTCCATTCCTGGGCCCTCCCCTCTCTCTTGCCACCCACCCACAGGAATAGCCTCGATGGTGGGGTGGCAGGGCCATGGAGGAGGGAGGGGGCAAGAAGAACTGCTTTCTGACACTCCCCACCCCCCCAGCTAGGGGTGGCCACGTCATGCCACCAATTCTAATTAACTGATCCCATAACTCAGAGTTGGTGGGGGTGGCAGAAGGGAGAGCCCAGGGAGGGAGCTGGGTCCCCTTGTTGCACTTGATAACAATTATAGTTTAAAATCATAGCTTGCCGGGGCTCGGCTATATTTTACTTGATAACAATAAAAGTGACACATAAAGTTAACTGTTTATGTTTTATTTATTAGACTAAATCTGCCAGCGGTGGTAGGAGCGCTTGCCTCGTCGCTACAGCTTTTATAGGGCTGTAAAACGTCATAAATCAGTCTCGCGGAATCGCCCGCACTCTTTGTGTCGGCGGCGGCGCAGGGCTGGCGGCCGCTGGCTGCCTGCTCCCTCCTTTCCACGAAAAGTCGTAATGTGATTTTTTTCCCCTCTGATTTTATTATTATGATCGCCGCTGTGATTAGTCAATCTACCTTTAATTCGCCGCCCTACGCTGCCTCCTCCCAGCCCAGCCTGGTTGACACTTGAATAAGTACCTTTTAAAACGGCATAACAACTATTTGAGGGTTTAATTAGAACATCTGCAATTAAGGGAATGAGGAGGGGAAAGGGAAAAAAATAAAACCGTTGTGAGAGGGAGGCTGAAGGCAGGAGATTCCCAACCTGTCTCTCACCACCTTTGGGATGCCAGAGAGGGTTCTCCCTTCCAAATTAGGGCTCACCCTGAGGCTGGAGAGCTGGGCCACAGCAGATGCCCCAAAGGACTGATTCCCCCTGCCTGGGCCGGTGGCCACCTTTCTTCCTGCCGTGTTCAAGCCCCCCCCCCCCCCACCCAGGCTCACCAAGAGCCAGTGCTCAGGAACCCCTGGAAACCTCTTGCCCAGAGGTCAGTGCCCACTCGCTGCCACTAGATGGGTGAGAGAACCGGAATTCCCTGGAGGCTGACCACCTCTTAGAGGCGATTCTCAAATTTCCAAAGTTGGTTGAGAAAGAACTGCCCACTCTTATCCGGGACCCTCTGCGTGTGAAGATTGGCTGGTTTGGTTGGAAGAGGAGCTTGAGACTGTGAGAAGGTGAAGGCTGCTGCTTAGTTGGTAGTGATTCGGGGTTTATTACTGGTGCTGGGGGGTGGGTTAATTACAAGTTAGAAGTGCCAAAGGGAAACCAATGCTGACTGCTGTCCTACATAAAAATTCTGAACCCAGCCCCAGCCCCCAACCTGGGGAGAGGCAGAGCTCCAAGAGCTCAGGTAGGGTGGGGGAAAGGTTGCTGAAGGAGAAAGCCTTCCAGCCCCACCCCCATCCTCCCTTCTAGGCCTGCACCTGGATCAGGCTGCCCCACCCTATGCTGGCCAGGAATAGTCTCACCTCCACCTGGCTCCCCTCCTCCCAGCCCTCACCGTCACCTTCTACCAGCCCTGCCCCCGCCTCAACTTGCTTTTCTTCCTTTTTTTCACCCTCTTGGGCTTGCTAGGAAGTCTTTTCCAAGGCATGGCCCATCTTACACCCCCACTCCCCAGGATTCTGAGCTCCTGCAGGTGGGTCGAGGGAAGGGAAGCACGAAACCCACTTTCGGCCAGTGCGTGTAGGTAGATCCAAGAGTTCAGATGCCTTCAACTGAATGTCAGGTCCATGTGCATTCATACTATTTATATTTATTGATGTATTAAGTGCCTCCTTATGCAGCCATAAATACACGGAGTTTTCTTTCCAGGTTTGCACAGCTAATTTGACATTCAGGTCCAGAAAGTGAAATCTGGGAGATTTCCCCAAATTTGTCCACATGCATCTACATCATTTACCAAAAACACTCTCTTTGGGCTCCTATATCTCAGTAGCAAGAAAGTCGCCTATCACATGAAGAAAACAGCAAGCCAGAGTCCACTACACAGATACACACATACAAACATTTTCACCTGGATATTACTGCGAGCATAGAAATAAGATCTCTTCTGAGGACTCCTGTACTTAGCATTAGCTTAATGGGTTGGGGGGGCACTAAAGCAGCTCTTGTCCATGATGAATCCTTGTATCTCCTTTTGTGTTTCGCCCTCCTGGCTCCTCAGCCCAGGGATCTCCAACCCCTGCTCTGCCCTCTACCTCTCTCAGCCCCAGTTTTATTTTTTTTTAATTTTTTCTGATCACCTTTTGCCAGCCTCCAATCACTCTCCGAATGCTACCCGCACCCCCCCCTCCATATTCTTTCTAAATCTCGATCTGGTTTCTCTTTCGGAAATGTGTTTTAGTACAAAGCGCTTCCCTTCTGACACCGCTGAAGAAAAATATGTGTCCATTGTGTGCGAGGCCTTATTGTGCCCGCATTACCATACTGACCGTTGGATAACCCATATTCCTCCCCTCCCCAGTAACAAGCTGCCGGCTGAGAGACCTCAGCGACTCCACTGATTCTCTGCTGCATTAAAATCTCACCTCTCAGACTCCCTGGATTTTCCTAGGGAGAAAAATAGTGAGAGCCAACTCAGGATTTGGCGGGCAAAGAGAGGGAAAATGAGGTGTCATTCCTTTCCCCACTCTCAGAAGGACAGGATGTGACTGTGCGCGCGCGTATATGGTTTTTGTTGTTGTTTCAGAGATTAAACATTGCAACACGTCTCTTTCCTCTTCCTCAAATAAATTTGACTTTTAGATGGTATACCATCAAGTAATTCATTCCATTTTTTTTTCTCCAAGCAACTTGCAAACCCCAAAATAAAGCAAGGCTCCCATTTCCCCCCGCTGTGTGTATATATGTATATATGTATGTGTTTTGTCCCCTTCTAATGCCAGCAGGCAGGGCTAATGTATGCAAAAGAATATGCAAATGCTTAATTGATTTTTTTCTTAAATCTCTTGTCAGTAAAAGTAATGAATTGGTCTAAAATGATTTTAATAACCCAGACGTGTCACCAGAAAATACTCAACCTTTTTTTTCTCCTGGAATCGCTTATAGTCTCAAAACAAAAAAAAAAAAGCAATCATGGAATGTTAATTTGCCCCCCTTTAAAATATTAAAGATGAATTTTTCCTGTTTGTTCGGAGACCATAGACAGGGTCCTCTCTTGAATTTCCCCCTCCTTGCTTTGCCTTCCTTGGAATTCAATTTTCCTCAAATCTCATTTAAAGTGGCTTTTTAAAAAGTGGCCGCATTTTAATATTGGTTAGACAGAGTGACCTGCATTTCACCTCGGGTGTTTGACTTGTTCCAATAGGTCACTGCCATGGGGTTATTGATGGGGAAACTCCATTGAAATTTGTCTCTTCGCAAATGGCCTTTAGATCTTCCAGTGAGTTCAATAACTAGTTATAATGTGGAAGGGGAAAAATGAAGGCCCTGGGCTAACGAATTTGATGTTTCATTTTTATGCTGGAGAAATTGTTAGTTAGAGGTTGGGTTCCCCATCCTCTTCTTTGCTCATCCTGGCCTCACTGACCCCTGCTCCCTACTCTCGTCCAAGGCTGCAGGATTATATCTTCTTTAAAACTGGGGTGGGGGTGTCCCTTTCTCTCCTTGATGAAAGCTTTAATTCTTATTTTTGTTGTTATTGAAAAATTCTGACAGTGCTGCAGGAAGCTTGCGCTGCTGGGTATTTCTAACTTGAACTTTCCTGTTAGAGGGGGGTGAAAGGACTTTTACTTTTAAAGCACTCTAAATGTGGTTTTGAAAGATTTAGGAATTAGGCTGGCTTAAGGTAGCTTCCAGAGAGCTGACCTGGTGCTCCCAGAATTAAGAAGCTGATAGGAAGGTGGGATTCCTTTTGGGGTTGATGAGGGCATCTCAAGATACTCTAATCTGTTCTTGGCCTCTGAGCTTCCAGGGATTCGTGGGTTGAGGAACCCTGGACTAAGGAAGGCAGAGACAAGAATAGAGGGAGAATTCCATGGAGCAGGCAAGAGAATCCTGGGTCTCCTCCAGAGTCAGAAACAGAATTCATTAATGGGGACTTGGCCCGGTAACTGCTTGCTGAACTTCATAAGGGTGCCTGGCAAAAGCCCAGTGCCCCCCAAATGATGCGTTTTCCTGGAGAGAGCAGAGGGGAAATGAATGGGGTGGGTGATGAAGATTTTATAAAGTGTCCCCTTTTTTCCTAGAGTTCTTAAGGAGTGGGGGAGGAAAGGGCAGGGAAAGGGAGGAAAGGTCTTCATTTTATTCTCCCCAGTTACAGCTAGGTTGGAGAGCTAGTGACTTCTCCAGAGAAGCCTCTGTGAGAAAGGGCTGTGGAGAGCTCTTCTTTGAGGCTGACCCAGCCATACCCAATCATTACCATCATTAACCTCAATAATAACAAGAACATCATTCCTTCACAAACAGAGCTCCCTGTGTGCCTTCTTTCCTTCCTCCAGAAACTGTTCTCCTTCCTTCTCTGGGGTCCCTGGGACCCCTAAGGGATCCAGTTAGCTCAGGCCCAAGTTTCCCCTTGATAAGCCTACCCACATCCCTTCCAAGCCTCCCTCCTTAGATAAGAGTCATTCCAAAGGCAAGCCTGGTTTCCCAGGTTGGGGGAATCCAGACGAGGGGAACATGTAAGTGCCTGAAACTAGGGTACCACCTTCCTCTATCCCCTTAAACCCGGAGGCAATGTCTTGGTGCCACCTGCACTCTCAGACAAACTTGCCTGGACAGATCCGGGCACTCCTGGGATCTGGGCAGCCGTTTTTCACTGCGTGCCGCAACCCCATAAAAAATGAGGGAGCCCAGGAAAGGCCCATCGGTCGGTTTCAGGATCCGGCCTGGAGGAGGACACACAGCCTGCTCTCCCCAGACGAGCGGGAATCAATAGCGATCTGTGATAAACCTCCCCGCAGCCCCTCGCGCTCCGGGCCGTGGCGGGCGAGCCCCATCCCCGGGCCACTCACCCGCCTCGGCCCATACCTTGGCCGCCTCCTCGGAACCCGGGACCCCCAACCTCGGGCCTCGCCCTCTCCCCGTTTTAATTACGTGATTGATTTTCGCTTTGGCCGCGCCGGGACGCCTCTACCTTCAGACTGTTTAAATTTTTCGGCTCCCTTTCTGCATTTCCGAGTCCTCTTGAAGGGCCGTCATTTAGAGACTGGCCCTCGGGCGGCTGGGTCGGGGCTGGGCTGCGGCCTCGCTCTACACTCCAACGAAATGGTCCTCCGGGGCTGGGCGGCGCGGCCCGCTCTGCAGCCGGCCCACCGCGCGGGGCTCCCACACTGCGCTCCTGCCCATCCGCTCTGCTGAATTATTTTGTGCTCCATTATTCTCTGATAGAAAAATATTCCGGGTTGGAGTGAGCACTCCACGCCTAGGCTCGGAGCCGGGCTGCTCGGCTTTTTTGTGTTGTCTCTTCACCGGCATGAAGTGTGTATGTCTGGGAAGGTCAGGATGGAGACCCGAGGAAGCGCGATGCCCAGGCTGCAGGCTCGGCGGGGAACTCCAGCCGCTACCCCAAAAGACCTGGCCCGGCTGGCGGCCCAGAAGCGCCGGAGAAGCGGATTCGGCTGCAACTTTCCGCCACTCGGCCCGCGTGGAACCGCAGGGCCGGCGACCCCAGCCCGCAGTGGGCTGTTGGGTCTGATTTTCTCCCCACCCCCAGGCAGAGGCCCCAGCACTCCGGCAGCCCCAGCGGGCACCCGAGCGGCCTCTGGGAGGAGGCACCCGGGTCGGCAACACGCGGGTCATCACTACACCGGAGGGACCGAAGGTGAGGCGAAGAAAGGGGAAAAGGGGAGGCATTTTCATGGACGGGAAGACCAGATTTGGGGTGGGGAGAGGACGGGGAAGACGCGAAAATTTAAAAAGGAGCCCCTTCTCCCACCGTGGCTGACTTTCCCTGTCTCTCCTCCGGACAAAAAAAGAAAAGAAACCCTCCTTTTTCCTCCCTAAACTGCTGGTCTCCTGCTTAATCTCTCATCTATTTACAAGTAATAAACACTTCTCTGATTATTCTCCCATGTCCTGTTCATTCTTTGATCTTTTCCAACGAGGCAAACTATGAGTTACTATTAGCCCTATTTTATGATTCTGTTTTTTCCTCAGGGAGAGGAGGGAGTTGGGAATGTCTTTCTCACTGGGGAAGAAGTTCAGGGAAACTTGAATTGATCACAACCTTCTCCCCTGTCCCCCACAACCTGCAACACCCCAATCCTTGCTCCCCCAGCCCCCCTTCCCCCGCAGCAATGTTGCTGGGTAAATAAGAGTCCGCCTGCCTGGCTATTAGGATTCTGGAGACGTTGGCATCTGTAGCAATCATTAGTCAAAGCCGCGGAAGCCGAAGGAGCCGAGGAGTTGGACAGAAAAAATCTTGGAAATGATATACAGGAGCCGCGGAGGCATCAATCCCCGGCCGATAAGAGCTCGGCTGCCGGGAGTGAGGCAGCCGCTTAATTGGGCCCTGGGCACCAAGAACAATTGGGGAGGAGGCATTTATGGGTAGGGCAGAGACCCTGGCACCATTTGGGCACCCTCCAAAAATGGGAGACTTAAACATCTTTCCCCAAATTTCAAAGGCCCAGTTGTGTTGGGGAGACTCATGCTTCCCTCCCTCAACCTCTCCACCCTGGGACCCAAGAGGAGCATAGTCCTAGGACTCTTTCCTTTTCTCTCCCTTCTTAGCTGCTGTTCTGGGAGGTCCTGCAGGTTGGGGAGACTGGGCTGGGATTTCAAGTCACAGGGAAAGCCTGGAGAGAGCTGTGGTCCCTGGAGTAGGTTTTCAGGAGGCAGCTAACTCCTTTGGACTCTATTTGGTGTGAATCTTGAAGACAGCAACAGAATCACTCTCTTTAATAAGCAAAACAGCCAGAAAGATATTTGTTCCCTATCCCCAATAAAGACACTCACCTGATGTCTTTATTGACAGATAGAGAGATGAATTAAGTTTATATCCTTCTGGAGGGAGATCTATGCCCCTACATATAGATACATGTATTATGGAACCATCTCTAAATATACTTTCAAATATTTAAGTTTGCAGCAAAACTGCAAAGACTATAAAGATCTCCAAATATGTAGCTTCAATATGTAGCTATTTTATGAGTTGGGGCTTTTGCATAAATCTAGATAAATTTTTCAAAATAGAGATTGAGCAACACACTCAGAGGTTTTTTTCCAACCAAGGGGAAAGAAAAAGCTCACCAAATATTCATCCAGATATTTAGGGAGTGCTGTACCAATACATCCCAGCCTAGACATCCAGCACTGTAGAGAGACTGGTAATGTGCACACAGAAATCCGACAGAGGACTGCTATGTTCACTGTGGATCTATAAATCTAAAGATCTATAAATCTGCATTTAAATGTGGAGTAGAGAGAGATGGAAAACATATATTCTATTATACACGGAGCGATCTATAAATATATTTTCCCGTATACAGCTATGGAAGTGCTCAGCTCTCTTTAAAGGCAGTGTATTTGCATCGAGCCTTAGGAATGAGGGAGATTCTCTGATGCTTGTGGGTTTGGGATGCCCCAACCCAGACTTCTCTGGGAAATGAAAGAGCGTAAACTGGAGCCTGTGCAAGTAAGTGCTAAGAGGGCCCAGGAATTCATATAATCTATGGCTTCATTTCCAGCATATGGGGCATTTCTCTGGCTATGGATAGGAGCCCTTATGTCTGGGCCTGAAAGCATCCTAACTTGTAGCCTAAACTGAGACAGAGGTAGAAGCCTCTTTACTTCTTTTCCCTTTAGCTCCCTAGCCCAAAGCTGGCAGAGGGACCCTTGAGAAGCAGGGGTGTCTTTAGGAGGAAAGGGTCATTAACATTACAAAATGGAGCCATTTAGATAAAATGCTTTTTTCTTTTTTTTTTTTGCTACCGTTCAGTTAGTAGGGAGGCTGTGGGCTTTCACTCACACCCCAGCATGCATCTTAATTACATAAAACCCAGTCACTGACTGCAGAGAGTTTCCTCCATTCATATAATGCTAGACGATGCCTCAGTCCCATCCCCTCTCTTCATGAGCTCTCTCTTACACACCCGAAGTCCCACCTTGTCAAGAAGGGTTTGGGGCTCAGGAAATGCATCACAGGGAGATGGCAGCCCCACAAGAGAGTAGTGGCCCCAGGAGTCATGGTATCTACCACCAGGCTCAGAAGCTGATTACCTTCCATGTTACTTCTTTTTTAACTGAGGGGTTGGGGGAACCAAAATCTGCATGGGCAAAAGAAAATGAAAGATAGTATGATTTTTAAATCTGGAATTTTAAGGAGAACTATGGCCATACCACCCAGAACATGCTGAATTTAGAGGGGTCAAATCACCAATGAGCCCTTTTCTTATTAGAGGCAGAGGATTTGGGGGACCCTGGACTTCCTTTGATTTTTCTGCTTTGGTTTACTGGGGAAAGGGAAGTAAGAAGGGCCCCAGGTGGGCTTGGGGAAGTGCAATCCAATCTAGTTGGCCAGTTTGGGGGAGAGTGATTTACAAAGCAAAAGCTCAAATGCTACTTCCTGAGAAGTCACCAGATCAAAACAACCTCCTCCAGGTTTTATGACCCACCACTACTCCCAACAGGAAAAGCACCCTCAATAAAGCCTCAGCCCACGCCCCCATCCTCCACCCAGAGGAGGGGGAGAGACACAATCCAAAATGAGGGACCTGACCCTTACTCTCTTCACTCACACACATACACACACACACATACACACTGGGTTTTCCAGCCAGAAAATTAACTTTTTAAAGAAGCATTTTCTAGACAAGAATTTTCTCCACTATATGAGCAAAGAAGCAGCCCTGAGATATTTGGAGTTTGAGGCTGAAGAGTGGATTTGATCAGATAAGGATCTGGCCTCATGGTCCCACACTGCCTTCCAACCCCCTACAACTCAACAGGCCAACAGGACACTAAAGATCACCGAGAGCCTGGCTGCCACCCTCTGTGGAGGCTGCTCCAGGGTTTGGTTTTCCAGGGAAGCAGAAAGGAAGAAACTCAACAGTTGCTTGGGTCTTGAGGGCATGAGTGTGGAGGGGGAGGACAAATGGTCTTCAGGCTGGGCTGATGGGAAGAATGGGGCAGGACAGGGAAGTTAGTTTAAGGCTGGTTTACTGTGTCCCGCCTGGGCTTCTGACCTCTTTAATTCCATACTTGGCCACATACATATACTTTTGTGTGTTCAGGTGTGATGTTCTGGGCCAGGGGCTGGGAGAAATGGGAATCTTTCACGGGCAGAACCTAGCCTCCTCTAGCTCTGTCAGAGCTGTGGCACATGCAGAACTAAAGCGATCCCAGGGAATTAAGCCCACACATTCCACCATCCCACCCCCTAATATGGGGCTGCACATCATGGCAGAGCTTTCTCTGTGTTTGAGTCAGCTGTAGAGAAGTGGCCTCCTTCCTGTACTTGCTCCCCAGCACACCCAGAGCCTTCTGGTCAACCTTTCATTGTAGCTTCTAAGGCCTGGTCATCAGAAGCCAAACAAGGTCCTAGACAGCCCAACTTCCCCAAGTCCTAAATTTCATCTCCTTCTCACTCCCATCCCCACACAGTGGATCTTCCTAGCAGTGGAAGAAGAAAATGGATCCCAGAGTTCTATAGGACTCAAGGACAAAGAGATCTCTATTACTTCAGCTCCTCAGTCCAGACTCCTTGGGCTCCTGGGGCCCTATCAAAGCAGTGAAGGGAGGTATCAGAAAAGGCACACCATTCAGGTTTACAAATATCTAGTAAAAAGGATGAGATATTCCTGGCTTCTAACAGCTAGCCTCTTCTTCAAATTGAATCTCAGAAAGCCAAAGAGCCCTAGCTTGGGGTCCTGAATCCATATTCTCCCCCTTCTCCACAGCTAAGGGCTCCAGGGTCTACAATCCCATTGAGGAGGAGGCTCAGAATAGCGCTTGTCTCTTCAGGAAAAGAAAGCACAGAACTCAAGGCCTGGACAATGATGTTTCCACTGAGAAACTCAACCCAAAGTAATTACACAAAGAGAGGGAGAGGAAAAGAGACAGATAAAGTTGACCTGGATATTAGGAGGGGCTGAGGCAATAAAAGCTCTCTTCCCAGTGCCTGCTTAGAAGGAGCCAGCCATGCCCTTCCCCCCTTCTTGCCTTACTTTCATGGAATCTGGAAACTCCAGCATGAGATATCCACACTAGAGGTGAGGATTGGTCTTAGACAAGATTACACCATCTACCAGGGAAAAATAAGTTTGTGTGCCCTAATTCTAGTTCATGAAAGAAGTCAATAGAATGGTAGGATTGAAGGTAACTTGGGAAGTGAGGGCCCAGTGGTTTCTGAGAAGAGCTGCCCTCCCTCTGGCTTTTCATTCTAATCCTTCCCACCTGGCCTGTGGCATTGTCCCCAAATCAGCCCCACCTAGAAAGCAAACTACCATGGGGATGCTGACAGAGCCCAGCTCAAACTGGGCTATCCCTTGACATCCCCAGAGGAGGTCTTGGAGGTCTGGGGGCACCACCCATCAGAACTCCTGCTGCTCTGTCAGCTCAAAAAGGGCAGGAGATCAGCAGGGAGAAGAGGAGGTTGCTGGTGCCGTTGGGGGCGGGGGGCGGGGGGGGTGCCCAGGATGGTGCTGGAACTCAATCAGAAAACTAACCCTGCAACAAAGCCCTGGAGACTGAGGGATGGGGGGTGAAATGCCTGGGTCTGGACCTGAAAAGCAAGTCAGTTGGCTCAGGGCCCAGTCCAAGTGTTCAGGAGACACAAGCACTCCTACCATACACGCACACTGTCTACACCATCAGATGTTTTGCTTAGAAATAGTTTATCACCCATTGCTTATTCTGACCTGACCCATGTAAATATAAACACTAAAACCTACATCTTCAGTGGCTGTGTCCTTTGATAGCCATTGGCCAGGACAAAGCAGCAGCAGCAGCGGCATATCTTGTAAAAAGAATGGAAAGGAAGGGGACTTAAATCCATCAACTGTTTCATATGAGATCAGTGAGGCAAGGGTCCTGGTTTTCTGTGCTGATTCCCTTTTCCAGACTTGAAGTTACTCAACAAACTAAAGGTACCAAACACAACTTTCAAAAAGTCTCCACTTTTGCTGCCTTCCCCAACCATGCCAGAGGCACTTTGATAAAGCTAGTGACTTCTGGAGCATTTCCAGGAAGAAAATTGAAAGAGATCGCTTCTAATCACTCCACCTGTGCTCAGAAGGCTCGGAAGAGGAAAAAAAAAAAAAAAACAACGAAAAGGTGTGCAAGGTGTCTAGGGAATAATCACAGAATTTGAATTCAGGGCTGGAGTTTGCATCCACACCCACTGTACAGCCTAATCGAAAGGGCATATCTATAAAGTTCAGGGAGTTGGGTAGGATCACACAGGAGAACATGGGAGTACTGCAGAGGATGCCCACACAACTTCCAGTCCCAGTACAATTGAGATTGACCTCGAAATACAACTTTGTTAGAACTAGAGGACAAAAGCCGAGGACTCCTGAGAGCTGGGTAAGGGACAGAGGGAAGGGGCTAGAATATTCTCAGCATCACTTATTCCCTTCACATCATAGAGAGGGAGGACCCAGAAACTAAAGAGGGTGTGGGGAGGCAGGAGGAAGAAGAGAGCAGGGAAGGGTGAGACCCTTTTTGGCTGATTGGTTAGTGGAGGCCATGTGACCCTGCTTAGCACATTTCTGATTGGTTGCTTGACCTCTTCTAGGGTTAAAGACCTAGAAACAATATTAAAAGCTTTCCAGGTTAGTTGGGGCACCTGATGGACTGCCCATCCCCCTACTCTAGAGAAACCTCAAATTCCAGTGTGGGGGAGGGGTTGGAGAACCAAAAATTTCAAGACCTGTTGTACTACTACTTCCATTTCTATTAGTCCTACAAAACAAAAGAAGAAAAAGGAAAAAAAAAAAAAAAAAACCGCTCTGGCAAATTATTTGAGAGGAAGGAGGATCTATTAAGCGGTGATAATTACATGGAACTTTTGAGCCTAAGAAACAGGAAAAGAGGACGAGGAAGCTATAGAAACCCTCCAAGAGATGCTATGTAAGTCTATAAAATAGAAACACGCTCACCCCGCTACACAGAGCTGACAGAACTAGGCCTGAGATCTCCCCAGGAGTGAGGAAGGTGGGGAATCTTGCCTGGGTGTGGAAATTTGGCCCTGCTTAAATTCTTTATTGAAGACCATTAGATTTGCTCCCTGAGGTACTAGGGAGGCCAGAGGGAGGGGAAGAGTCAAGTTATAGACCAAGGGAGACTCCCATCTCCCTGCTGCTTGAATGGAAAGTTTCCAGAAACTCTCCAAATTGGACTAGTGGGGAGGAGGAGAAGGGAGGAAGGCCCATAAAGAACAGGAAAGTTAATTCTCCACTGGGCCACTGGAAAGAGTCCGTTGGGATCCTACCACTTTCCCGGAACATAAAGGTGTGGGAGGCTGGTGGGGCAGGTGGGTTGTGAGGGACTGAGAACCCAGAGGGGAGGCTTCTGGACTTCTCCACCAGGTTGCCTGTGCTCCTCACACAGGCGACAGTCCCCTGAGGGATGCGGCTCCAGCTCTGACGCCCAGTGCCCAGTGGCTTTGGATCTCTGTCCCCTTTCACCCTTCCAGAGTCTGCCTGGGCTCCCTGCCTCTGCTTGATTGCCTGCTTCTGCCTCAGTCTCTTGGGCGGCAGGGGCTCAGTAACAGTGTGCTCTTCCAGTCACCCAACTGCACCTCTCCACACCGCAGGCACCCAGTTGCTAGCCCCCAAGGCAGTCAGTCCCTCCAGGAGGCTCATTCCCTCTCCCCATCCGCTCCCCTTCCCTTTCCCAAGACTTAGACTCTACACCCTCGAAGGGCCGCCTTTTGGCCCTGCTTCCGAATCCCTGGCCCCTTCAGAGAACCTGAGTTCCTAGGTTGTCAGGTAGGGTACACACTCGCAGGTGTGGAGGACACGTGCCTCCATGCCTGACGACACCTCTAGGAAGGAACATTCCTAGAAATTTGAAGGGAGCCCAAGCCTGAGACTGGCCCCAGGGCGCAAACCCATATTGGGTCCTGAAGGCTCCATCCCCCAGAGGCCACTCTCTCCTCAGAGCTGAGGGACTTCCCTGGCCAGGCTTAATAAAGATGTTGCCTCCACTCCCACACCCATTTATACTCCACTCACAGCAGGAGCCTCCTGGCCTCCCAGGCCTAGTTTTACCTCAGGCCAGTGCTGGGAACACCAGGAAAGATCTCAACAGCTAGAGGGAGAGCGAGGCATGAAACCATACTGGCCCCAGACTGGCTAAGACCCCCAGACTGTGGAGACTGGGACAGCTGCCCATTTAGGCCTGGTGGTGAAGAAAGAATGTTTGGGGACCCCCTGGGCTCCATCCTCTACCTTTAAAATGCTTCTGCCGTTTTCAGGTCGCAGGCTCAGTGGTCTCACACTCTCCTTCCCTGCCCCCCTCCCCAGCTGCCGGCCCTGCCTGGACTCTGGGCCACTGGCCAAGGCTGAACTGGCCCCTCCCCAGGACAAAGGCCCCCGAGGCCCTTTGCGCTTGCGCCTAGAGTTTACACAGTCCTACAAACACTAAACATCCCTGTGTCTGCCGCTGTCTTTCTTCCCGATTGAGAAGGGAAAGGGGGTCAGGGAGACCTAGTGAAGCTCTAAAGAATCCAAGTCTCTCTTTACCCCAGTTAACTTGCATTTGGAGGAACTAAGGGGCTGGGAGTGGGGAGGGCTGGTCTGGGGAGACAAACACCCCCATCCTTCTATCTCCCAGCGGCTTCCTCTCTTTCTCTCCCACCGTGGCCTGGGGAGGCCTTCTTCCCCTCCCCTTAATGAGTGGGAACTGCCTCCTAGCTGGAGCGGGGGGGGGGGGGCATTAAGTAAATGGGAGAAAGGGTCAGAGAGAGAGAAAATTAACTTACAGCGTTTGCCTGGGATTCATTTGCGAAGATGTAACCTCTCTCACCATCATCCCCAGCGCCGTAATCCCCTCTAACTGCCAGGCCCTCTGTCCTAGCATTAAACCTCACCAGCAGCTGCGTGGCTGGACAGTTAAGATTATATATGATGTAAATATATTGTGGGTTTGTCAGCTCTCCCTACACCATAAAACTTGGTTTAATGACATCACGTGGTCCCCCAAGAGCCACTCACGGGCTTGCCTTCAGGCCATTCACATAAATAACCTCCAAAAGTTTCAAACTCCTAAATTCACATAGAAGCCATGTGTATTTCTCTAATGCTCAGTTACACTAAAAAGCCCTTTTGCTGCTCCTTTGCCCCACCCCCACACCCCCTTGCAGGGTGGGGAGGGGGGGAGGAGTGGATCCTTATTTATTTACTTACTTATTTCCATAAGGACCTGTCGCCTTCAAGGTCGTGTTGATATTTTTCTTCCTATTTTTTTTTTTTCCTCCTCTATCCTCTAATTGTTCAGAGTGGGCCGTGTACCCCTCTTCCCACTCCCCCGGGAAGGTAAGTCATGTTTCTTCCCCTTATTTCTCACTGCCAGAGGGGGTGGGTTCCAGGGTAGAGTGGAGAAGCAGGCTCCGTGGTCTCTGGCCAGACCCAGAAGCCCCTCCATTAACTCCCCAGGAGCAATGCCAAACCCTGGTACTTGAAGATTGTTCTAGGAGGCTGGCTGGTAGGGGAACCACCCCAGACTCCAACGCAGAGGCCTCTGCTCACGGTGAAAGCAGGGGTCTGGGCTGCACGCACTCCCAGTGCAGGGGAGTAGACTTGTGGCCTCTGTCTAGGTTATGGTCGCTGATGCCGCTGAAGCAGAGGCTGGGGCCTGAGCGCAGGCCTGCAGACTGTGACAGAGGGTGGAAAACGGGCTGGCACGGCTCTGTCTACCCAAGTCCTCCAGCTCCTCCAGGGAAAGAGGCCCAAACCCTGTGGGGAGAAGGCATCTGTGCACCCTGCTCAGCGGGTCTGTCACACTGCCTCCACCCCTGGTTTTCCCCCTGGGGTGGTGCATCCCCCCCCCCCCGCCCCCGCCGCCAATGGGGAGGAAGCACAGAGCCTCTCCCCTGGCAGTCGGGGAGGCTGGGGTGGGTGCTGGTGGGTGCCACGGCCTCTTTCTTAGTTAACTGTTACCCACTGGAGACGCCAGTGCTTCTCCATGCTTCACTGCTCGCCCAATAGTTTTACTCAGCATGGAGAAAAAATTAAAATAACTCCCTGAAGAAAATCACACATTTTATTTGAGAGGAAGGGGGCTTGAGAGAGATGAGTTAGTGCTGGGCTGGGTTGACTGCTGTGAGCTAATGGAAGAGAGACATTACGGGTGCCCTAACCTGGTGAGTGCTCTGAGAAGACGAAGGGTGTAGCCAGGGGTGCAGTTCAAGAAACTTGTGTAAGACCTCCTGTGTGTTAGGCATAGAGTGAGGCAAGGCTCTTGGATCTTTCCAAAAAAAGACAGACTGGCAGCTTAGGCAGTAGGATGCAGAGGAGTCCGTCCTTATAATAAATCCAAGTAGCATCAGCATTAATAATCATAAATATTCCCCTTCCCCCTCCCCAGATCCTCTCTGCTCCCTCTCCCTCTTGGCTGCTGGAACAGCCGACGAGCCCAGCTCCCGAACTGGCCCCTGCCCCCCAGTGCGGGGGGCCTAGGCTTGGCTCCAGGAAATTACCCCGTCGTGGGAGGCAGGAGAGGAAATGCAGTAAAGTTTTATGGACCCTTCCCACATTTGTTTCTCCCGTAAAGTACTTCTTTCCTCATCCCATCCCAGGAGCCTGGGGCAGAGCAGTTCTGGGCCTAGGCCAGCCTCAGGCACCACCTGAATTCTCTGCGTTTCCCCCTTCTCTTTAGCTCCCCCTCCCCCTCCACACAAAATCTCTGAGACTGAGATAAATGATGGCGGACCAACAGACGCGACTCAGGCACTGGTCTACGCAGCTCTTTTCCCAGCTAATTGTCTGCATAGCCCTAGGCTCTAGGAGGTAGGGAAGACAATCTGAACATTTCCGGCCAGGCAGGTACAAACTGCAGGTTGCCCCACTGCTCCCCCAGCCTCACCCAAAGTTCACACACTTCCTCCTGCAGTGCCCCTCTACCAAACAGTACCAACTGTTTCTGAGCATCGTTTGGGAGACCAAATAGGCCCCTAGACTGAGAGCTCAACCCTTCCTCTTTGTCCAGCGAGGTCCCTCAGGGACCACCTAGCCTTGAGAGAGCTCTTCGAAGGCCCAGGAGGGCCCTGAGTCTGAGCACCTCGGAGCCATGGATCCCTGGTCCCTGCAGATTAGCTCTGGCATGCAATGCGTGCAGCTGCCAGTCTAGAGGCCTCAGATTCACCCAGTCAGGGTGGGAGTGGGTACAGAGGCCTGAATGCTTGGGACAGCCACACACAGCACAGGAAAAGGCAGTAGAGATGGTCTGGGTGCCCTCCCCTTCCCCAAGAGGTTCTTCTTGGAGCTAGGGTTAGGAAAGGAGCTCAGTTTCACCTGCCTCTACTCAATGCTCCTAGACGATCCTAAAATTCTTTTGAAGGAGCCGCTTGAAGGCTGTGGGCCTCCCCCAACACCCCGCAGCCCATTTAGACACTTTTCCCAATACATGCCCCCCAAACAGAGGAGCCACTGTATCTTTCGTCCTGTTCTCTCTTTGTCTTTATTTTGATATGACAAAATATAGTTTCAGGAAAGATGTGGAGTTAATAAATAGTTGGACAATAGCGATGGACAGAAGGACACCGACGTGGCAAGGACTACTGGGCAGCCAGGAGCCTCTAGGACCTTTGTAGGGTCTAGTAGCAGGGAACCCCAATAGTTGAGCTAGCTAGCGGTCTGAGGCTGGGGGCCTGAGAGGGCATGCAGAGAGCGCAGGCTGGACAGGTTTCTGGGTTTTGGGGTTGAGGGGGCGCAGGTTTAGAGAGCATAGGGCAACCGAGGGGGCCCTAGGCAGACAGTCATCTCCCCCTTTCATATGCAGATCATTAAAAAAATGAGCATTCAGTTGAGTGGCTACAAAGAAGCACCCCGAGATGGTGCCGGGGTTTGCCAAGCACAACCATGCTCTCACCAAGCCGGCAGCCCGCCTGGCCCGCCTAAGCCGGAACAAAGGAGAGGGCGAGGCCGCAAGGTCCGGGCGTGGGGCCTGCCGCGGCGGCAGGGCCCACCTGAACCCCGGCGGCCCACGCTGGGGCAGGAATTCTGAGAGGCGGCCCAAGCCAGGTTTGCTCAGCACCAGCTCCTGTGCCACAGCCGTCTGGGGGTCCCCTGCGGAACTTGCCCCGGACCTCGGTGCTGAGCAGAACTGAGGGGAGTCCGGTCGGCGCGGGCAGCCCCGCGGGAACCTGGGGTCGGTGGGGATGCGCAATGCCAAGGGAAAGAGCTTTTGTCTGAGGTGGGGAACCGGCGCTCCAGCCCCCGTTCTTGCCCCCAAGATATCTAGAGAGGAAAAACCGACAGGGAAAGGCGCGGGACCGAAGCGGGCTCGGGGTGCTCTCGGCGGGCCTCCCCGATGCCTCTAGAGAGCCTCTTTGCTTTTCATTTTGGAATCTTTCTTCCACTTCATCCTGCGGTTCTGGAACCAGATCTTGATCTGTCTCTCGTTGAGACACAAGTTGTTGGCGATCTCTATGCGCCTGCGGCGTGTGAGGTAGCGGTTAAAGTGGAATTCTTTTTCTAGTTCCAGAGTCTGGTAGCGCGTGTAACTGGTTCGGGACCGCTTGCCGTCCGTCTCTGGAATATAAACCCCCCCAAGCCAGGAAGGGGTGAATAGCGTGCAGCACCCCAGCGTCCCCATCCCAGCCCCAGGCCCCCACCCGCGGCCAGAGGGAGAAGACGCGACCGGGGCCGGACAGGCCCGGCGGGCCGCAGGCGGGCCCGGCCCAGCCCAGCCTGGCCCCGGGAGAGGAGCCTCCGCCCAGGCAGGAAACTTTCCGCCGCAGCCTTCACTCAGCAGCCGGAGGGGCTGGGGGTGGGGGGAGAGGGAGACCCAGGCTCGGACCGAACAATAAGCACCCTCGAGATCCGAGCACCGGGGACCCCCCTCCCGCCCCTCCCGAGTCGCTGGAATCCTCCGGAGCCGCAAGCGGCGGCCGAGCCGGCTCCGCAGGGGAGGGAGGAGGGACCGCGGGGGGATCCCCGCTCTGGAGCCCCGCGCTCCTCACCCTTCAGATCCCTCTATTTTTTTAACTCCCTCCCTCTCCCCCAAAAATTGAATATTGCCTTTTATACACGTTTTGTTCCTATGATCCAATTATGTCGTCGTAAATTTGGGCGCACACAGCCTCTAAGCCTTTTAGTGGACAGTTTTACGAGCCATTGATGCCTGGATCGTAAAATTTATGGCCGCAGGTTTTTTTTCTTTATTTGCCCCGCATGGCCTATAAAACCCAGGCGGACCCGAGCGCGCAAAATGAAGTCCTAAAGTTTACCGTGGCTCATGTGCAGTTTGGTCATCCACGGGTAAATCTGTGGCGCGGCCGGTGGCTGGCTCAGTCCGGCAGGCTGCCCTGTCTGCGCCTGCTCCTCTTTGATCTCCCCACTGCTCTTAGCTCGCTCCTCCAGCGCTGGGCGAGCCGCCTTCTGACTGTACATCCCGGGGTTCAGAGGAGCCGCTTCATCTCTGCCCAGAGCGTGTCCCGGAGCGGCTGCGGCGCTGCAGGCGGGGCGGTCGGGGTGAGCCCGGGGGTTGGCAGCCATGTCTACCCCGTGGAGAGAGTTGGAAGGCGCAGGCGGTGGGAAAGTGATGCTTAAGTCCAATCCGCCGTAGCAGTACCTGGATGCCTGCACCTCTGAGGCCGATCCATAGTTCCCACAAGTTTGCATGTTATAGGCAGGGATATTGGGGCTCTGCTTATAGAATGAATTGGCTACGTAGGAGCTCATGGCGGGGAGGGCCCAAAAAAAATTTCTGCACCCTTTTTGATTAAGGGTGATTTGTGACTCTTTGAAGTTGAGGGGTTTTTTGTTCTCCAAAGTGCACAATTTATAGGTGGAGATATCTCTTTCTTTATCCTATGCGCTCTTCCCAAATAAGGGAGCCTTAAATAGAGTCACGTGACTCGAGCGGCCACTCATAAATTTGGCTTGATGACCTCCGGGAGGTTAGTGATGGAAGCCGGCGAAACGCATCTTGATATGTTGGCAAAGCCCAACCAAGGGGGAGAGGGAGTGAGAGAGAGAAAAAGAGAGAAGGGGGAGAAAAAAAAAAAGGTTCTTGGAATTGGGGGGTAGCCGGGACAACAAGCCCACAGCGACACCTGGTGCCTACTTTCAGGAATTGCATCCTGGCTCGCTGGCTGGCCTTCAGGCCTCTCAGGATTTTCTACCCTGTAAAGGAGAAGCTGGGTGTTGCTGCAATAAACTCCTGAAATGGCCTTTTAAATTGTATTTAATTTTAACGGGAGATAAGGCTTCACCAGGACGCGCAGAGCGTTTTTTGATAACGGATAGCCCCATCCTCCACAACCCCAGGGAGTTTCAATGTTCAAAAATATCTGAGAAGGGGATTGAGGTAGGAGAGCCCCAGCCCAGACTGGAGGAGTCTTATCTCAGGTTCTCTAAATCAAGGGTCCAGGTCCTTTCCTTTGAGGTCCCGGAGCCCTGATACTGCTGAAGAGGTGCCTGTCAGGCTGAGAAAGTGAACCCAGCCTCTGGAGAGGTAGACAGGATGCCATGAGGAGTGGTCCTGGGTGGACAGAGCTAGATAGAGGGCTCCTGGGACTAAGATTGCTGGGGACTTTGGGGTGAGCCTGGAGGTAAGGAGCCAGGGGAAGATAGGTAGGCCTCCTCATCACACCAGGGACTCCAGAGTGACATCAAGGCAATTTTCAATTATGTGGGTGGGTGGGTGAGTGGCTAGCTGCGTAGGTAAAGAATCAGACATAATGAACTGGAGGACTGCTCTACATCCCTGTGTATGACCCTCGTGTGGTACCCATGCCAAGTATTTTGGATGGAAATATGTATGTTCATTGAGGGCATGGAGAAGCAAAATTCAAGCTTCCACAAATATTATATGAGCAGGGCAAAGGAAAAAGCCTGTTTTGTGCCCTTTGGGGAAAAGGCCTCTGAACCAGGCTTTCCAGGGACCTGGGTTCAGAAGGTCCAAGGGAGAGCAATTTCTGAGCTATCTGGAGGTCTCCCAAAGGACCTGGCTGGGGGCAGGGGGCTGGGGGTGGGCAGGGCAGGCGCCTGGGCCACCTTCACAGCCTGAGACCAAGGCCTCCGCAGCCATTCGGCCCCTTTCCGACCCCCTCCCCTAGCGCCAAGCCTTATTCTTTCCTGCCTGTCTCTCCCCAGGAAATCTCCGCCCCTGCCACGAGAAGCCCCCCTTCGGCCCCCCCGCTGGTGGAGGCGCTGGAGGGGGCGCTGGCGGGGATCTGGAAGGTCTGGAAAACTCTGGCGGATTTTTTTCCCTCCGGGAGAGACCCCCTCAAAACCTCACCCCCTACATCCACTCAGGTTTCTCTGGCTGGGCTTAGGAAAGACGGCCTGAGCTGGGGAAGGGCTAGGGTCTGGCTGCGCTCCTCGCTGGCCTAGTTTGAGGGGAGAAGAAACAGTAAGGAAAAGACGGGCTGGAGAAGTAAGGAAGAAGGAATTTGGTCCCGGCCACGTCAGGAGTCCCAGAGCAGGCGAGAGCTCAGTTTCCAGGCTTTCTTTTCCGAGATGTCCTTGAATCGTTCAGGCCCTGCAGAAGGGCTCAGATCCCGGCGGTCTGCTTTTTCCCCTCGGCTCTCCGCCTCCGCCACGTTTCGCAAGAATCCTGGCGCGGGCCGGGGGCTGCCCTGCTGGCTCCGGCGCCTCCCTCCCTACTCCCGGGAGTGGGCGGGGGCGACCTGGGGCCTGGATGATGCGGCCTTTCTGGCCTTTGGGGGTCCGGGGTTCAGAAGCCGAGGACCCCAAACTACCAAAGACAGGAAGAAAGGCCTGTGTGGGGCCGGAGACCAATGCGGCCAACCCGGGGTCCCACTCTACCCCCAACCAAACCTATGCGGCCTTTTTTTTTTTTTTTTTTTTTGCGGTTTGAATGCGTTGCTCTGCGTGGGGAGCCCGGAGAGGCCTCCCAGCCCCCAGTGCAACCCCGGGGAGAACCACAAGGCCGGGATCGGCGCCGGGCCTGGCCAGGCGCGTGCAGGGGGCTGGGGGCTCGCAGGCGGCGGGCAGACGCGGGAGCGCTCAGAGCCTGCTCCAACTTTCAGCCTGAGGCCGGCGGGCGAGCGAAGTAACAGAAATCCTGATATAAACTTTTAAAAATAATATCAGTTTTATTAAATATTCGAGAACGGATCCAGAGGTCGGATTTATACAGGAAGGTAACACGAGGGAATTTTTATTTATTTTTTTTCTCCTACTGGCTAAACAAACGTCGCTCACTTTTTTTCTTTTTGTAATTTTCCCTCTTTTTTTTTTTTTTCCTTTTTAAGATGGGATTGGAACACGGACGGTGCTAAACATAAATATAAATACAGAGACCACAAATACAGCTAAAAATATTCACACAGAAACGGTCACAGTTTGTAATATGCCATAATGACCCCCAGGATTCTTTAAATACAATTCGCCTGGGCTGGGCATTTGCTGGGGCAGAGGGGCCGGGCAGGGGCTGCGGGGAGGCCCTGGGGGCTGCTGTGGGGCCCCGACGCGCCCTCCTCGGGCCTCCCGCCCTCCCCGGCTGCGAGGCCGGGCCCCGAGGCCCGGGAGCAGAGGCCCCCGGGGCCCGGGAGCCGGCTCTCTGCGCGGGGGCGGAGATGGGGGGCGCCGAGGGGGTGGGAGGCCAAGTCCTCGTTTGGAGGGAGATCTGTGGAGTCTAAAGCGAGGTTCAGGGACGAGCCCCAAGGCCTGGGCGGGGGAAGGGGCCTGCAGACGAGCCGAGAACGAGCTAGCGAGGGAGCGAGGAGGAGGAGGCGCCTGGTGAAAAGAGTTTGTGCGGTGAGGGAGGGGGGCGTCCAGAGTTGACTCTTCAGGTCCATATTTGACTCCCTAATTTTGTCTCAGGGAGTCCAAACACATCAATTGTGCCAGTGATAAATATCGAGTGTGTGATTAGGAGGGTATGGGGGCAGCGAGGGAGCAGGAGAAAGAGGGGTGGCAGGGACAGTCCTGGTCACTCTTTCTGCTTCTCCTCCTCTGTCTCTTCCCGCTTTTCCTCTTTTCCGCCCAGGCTGTCAGCCGCGGCCCCTCCGCCGCCCCCTGAGAGCGTGGACGTGAGGTTAGACTCTTTTTTCCACTTCATCCGGCGGTTCTGGAACCAGATCTTGATCTGTCGCTCGGTCAGGCAGAGCGCGTTGGCGATCTCGATGCGCCGGCGCCGCGTTAGGTAGCGGTTGAAGTGAAATTCCTTCTCCAGTTCCAGCGTCTGGTACCTCGAGTAGATTTGGCGACCGCGCCTCCGGTCCGCTCCATAGCCGACCCCTAGAGATCCGGGCACAAAACACACTACAAACAATCAGCAAGGCATCCTCTGCAGATGATCTAGCCTAGCACAGCCCTGACCCTCCCAACTTGGCCAGCACTCACGGGCCCCTCCGGCTCCAGCCTTCTCCCCTCTGCTCTGTCCCCACCCCCACTGGGGGTACAGCCAGGATCCTAACCTCATTCAGTCCCCCCCGCCCCGGCTTGGTAGGTGTGTCCCAAAGAAAGGTGTGTGGGGGGTGGGGGGACAGAACCAAGCAGGAAGCTGTAAACTAAAAGCTGATTTTTCAGAAAAATCTCAAAACACTGGGGATGAGGCCCCATTTCTCAAGGTCTGGACTCCCCCATCTCCCCAAGCGCCCTAGCTCCTGGGAAACTTCTCCCCACTTCTCTGTCCCATTCTCCCCCCTCCCTTCTCCTAGTCTGACTCGACTTTGGGGGGCTCCCCCACCCCCTCCCCTCATCCCCTGCCCTGTTCCTGCCCCCTCAACTCGCCTTAGAGCCCTCCAATCCGTCAGGGGCCGAGGGGGCCAGGCCCCTGCAAGCAAGCAGGAGGCGAGCAGAGGGGGCAGAAGAGGGGGCCCTGTCTCGGCGTCGGCGAGGAGACGAGCGTGATTGTTTTTATGGGGCCATAAAAAACTCTCTCCGCCCGTTCTTCTAGGGAAGCCGGTCATAAAGCCAGTTCAGTTTATTTAATTTATATCTCGGAGCTGTAAAACTCACCACTGTGCGAATTCATTCGCTGCATCCAGGGGTAAATCTGGATACTGGCTTTCTGGTCCTGGGGCGCAGTCCTGCCCTGCTCAGAACTAAAATCCTGAGCGATTGAGGTCTGTGTGTTATGTCCTAAGGTGTTTTGTCTGCAGTTTGAGAGCATGTCTTTCTCCTGGTAAAAGGAATTAGATCCATAGTCATACGGCCCTCGGCTGGAACTGAACACGACATTCTCCTGTGGCGAATAAAAGGGAGTCGAGTAGATCCGGTTCTGAGCCACGGCCGCTCCATAGGTCGAGAAATGCCTCACTGGATCATAGGCGGTGGAATTGAGGGCGACGTTGGGGAGGACGTCCTGGCCCCCGGCGAGGTGGCAGGATAAGGAAGGGTTAGTGAAGTAGGAATTCATCCCTTTGCCTTTACCTGGTCGGGCTATGATTTCTTTAATATTTATTTCTGTCTCCAGTTTGTACTCGGAACTAGATGGTTATAGGGACGGCTCCAATCCAGGACAGACAAAATGACAAAGTCAGCTGACCCCCTCCTAGCCAATCGCAAGCCAGATGTCAAGAAGGGGGAAAAAAATCGCTTCTGCTTCTGTTGATTCCCTAGTTGAGACTAAGTGTGTGCTTTGAAAGTAAGACTTGGATTTCTTTTAAAAATATATATGTAAGGGAACTGATTTGAAGGTGAAGGAAGGGTGAATGTCCTAGAGCAGGGCCTTGAGGCCCAGAAAAGGAGAGTTGCACTCCCAGGAAATCTCTCAGCCCCAGCTAACTTTGCTGTACTGTGGCCACAGGAGAAATCTGTGTATTTTCAATCTGATTTCATCTTTTATATCTGCCCTCTTCTAAAATTACACTTTGATTTCTCCATAGGAGGAACTCCTTCCCAGCTCAGGGGGTTCCCCAGCAATCTTACAGGAAATCTGGTTTGATACTCCAAGGAGCGAGTTCCCATCTTTAAACCAGTCTATTTTTACCCGAATAATTTTTTAAAAAGAAATCAAGAATGGAAAGAAATTGCATAAAACATGGTGCTTAGAGGAAGGAGAGTGTATCTGAGAGTTGGGGGTGGCGGGGGGCATGTGGGGGACTCCTAAGTCTAAAGAGGGAATGCTGAGTCTTCAGGGTGCAGTGGCAGAGCTGAGGTGTGCAAAGGATCCATGCATCTGCTTCCTCTCCCTCCTAGCCCTCCTCTCCCTCCTCCTGCTCAGGAACCCCTTTTTGGGGAAACTCTTGCAGCATGTTTGCCTAAAAGGGAAATTGTATTTAAAAATACAATAGGAAAGGAAGAGAAAGAAGTAAAAGGTGGGAGAGAGAGAGAAAAAGGAAGGAAGAAAGGAAGAAGAAAGAACTCTGAGAGTCTTTCTAGACACATCAACTCCTGTTTATGTTGGTGAGAATTTATGATTTGGAGCCAGCCAGGGCCGTTGGGGTAATTCACATAGCATCCAGCCAAAGAGAGAAGGCTGGTGGGGCTCTGATGGACACAGAGACACAGAGTGTCTTGCAGCCTCAAGCCCCTGCCCAGGGCAGAAACCCCTGCCCCCCTCGGACGCTGTCCTGCCAAGGGAAGTTCCCCTGGACCTGAGCTCTGGGGCTTGGAGATTCCAGCCAAGGTTTCCTGGGGCGCTCTCTCCCAAGGGCCAGCCACACCTGGTGGGGCCAGGCCTCTCAGCAGCTCCCTACCCCCCATTTTCTTCCCACCTAGGGGCTGAGAAAAAGGAAGAGAAGGTTAGGAAAAGGCAGCTGAGTCCGAGGCTTCTGAGGAGCCGCAGTGGGCGAACACGGAAACAGCGGAAGGTGTGCAGATGGGCTTTTTCCTCCTGATTAATCCAAACTTCTTTTGATATTGTAACATAGGCCTAAAATGCTCTGAGTTGACAAAGAGGAGGGTGGTGGGGCAAGCAAAGGGAACAGTGGAAGCTCATATTTTCCCCTCACCATTTTGGGGAGGGGGAGAAGTGGCTATAACAAGAACCCGGATGTCGCCGGATTTTATGATCTTTTCCTTCTGTGTAACAAAGCGGAGTAATCAATGGGTAGCAATAAAGCCATAAACGGGACTACACTGGGAAAAAAACTCGTTTATTCATCTTCTGTAACGTTAAGGTTTCCCTGGAGTGTCGCTAGGGGGGAAAAATAAAGTTTCGAACCCAAAAGCAGACAGTATGTAGGAGCTGATGGAGACAACATGTTAGTTAATACATGAACCTCGTAACAGGATGGAAGAGTCTTCCTGCAGACAATATGTGTTGGCTTTTAAAAATACAGCCCCAGTCCTTCAGAGAGGAGAGAAATGTGTTGGTGTTTAGAAGGGCAGGGGGAAGGCCCCTATAATTATAAAGGCTCCCTCTCCTGGACCATACTTTCCTCTCCCCAAGGAAATGAAGGTGAAGTGTAGAGGAGGATTCTTAAATTAAGAAAGAAATTTTGAGATGAGTTGTCTCATTTTGGGGTGTCATGGCAGGTACACAACAGACACCAGCATGAGTTGCTTTTCGCTCTAGAATCCAGCTGTCCTCGAATTCATGGCATGCCTGGGCAGGGGTTTCCAACAGCTGGCTGGGGCTCCAGGCCCCCTGGAGGGCAAGAGGGAGAGGGAAAGAGAAGTGGGGAGGGGGTGGAAGGCCCAGGGGGCTGAACTAAGGAACAAGTCAGTGCCCCTCTGGACACCAGTAGCCGCTCTCCGAGTTCCCAGTCTCAATTTTGCCCTAAGGATAGCAGTGTTACACGTAGAACAGGCCGGAAGAGAGAGTAAATTCCCTCCCCGCCCCCCCTTCAGAGAGAGATTGCTAGAGGGATAAATCATGTCAGTGATATTTCCTTCAAGATATTAAATTGTTGCAATGTACAACAAATTGAATGATGGAAGATAGGATGTCTTAATGAGGTTTCGCTTTCAATGACTGTTGATTTTCTATGTATTTTAAAATCTCTTTTATAGGTGGGTGGGGGAAGGAAGGACCTTGGGAGAAAGGGGCTTCTGGGGAAGCATCTGCTGCAGCTCCCCAGCAAGGATGACTGGGTTTGTTTTCTTGAGCCCCTTCTAAACCAAGTGTGGAGAGGAAAAGGGTGCCTAAGTTGGGGAGAGTCCCCTTTGGGGCCTAAAGGCAGTGGGCGCGGGGGTGGGCGCCCTGAGGAGCAGAATGTAAGTCTCAGCCCCGGAAAGTTAAGTGTTTTATTACGTCCCTAAACAGAGGGCAGAGACTGAAAGGTCTCTCCAATTTATAATGAACAGGAACCAGCTGCTGGGGGGGGGGCGGGCGGGTAGGCAGAAATGCTGGAAGAGGGGAGAAGGGGAAGCAGAAACACAAATAAATTCTGCTACTGCTTAAAGACTTTCGGCAAAATTAGTTTCTAACACACTTTTCCCCCATCACCTTACATTCCTCAGGAAAGAAGCCTTCTTCCTTCAGTTAGATCTTTAATTATGCAGCTGAAATTTGCTGGAAGGATTCGCTCTAAGGGGGGAGAGCAAGTCAGATGAACTGAATCTTCCCTCCCTTGGATTATATTTTCCTTTTCTCATTTCATGTTAATTTTATTTTTTTGGCAAAAGAACGACTATCTATGGGGAGAAAGCTGGGACTTGGGTTTTTCTAAATATATTTATATTTTCCTGTTAAATTTGTCTGAAAACAATTATGGAAACTCATCAGCAGAAGCAAGAACAGATGTTTTATTAAAACTGCAGTTGAGCTCTTGTAAATATGCACAAGTCCTGGGAAGGAGGGGGGAGAACTAGTTCTTTGTTTCTATAAAACAAGCCTAGAGAAATCAGAGAACACCCCTTTATCAGGCCCGTAGGTCTCCGACTTGCTCTGCCCCTTCAGCCTCTGGAATCGGGAGGGGGGTTGGCGGCAAGAACGGATTTTCGCTTTCGGGGGCTGGAATCAGTGGATTCAAAAACAGAATTCAAAAAATACAGAAAAGGAATAAAGGGGGAAAGTTGCCGCTCCCTGTCCCAGCAACCAAAACACATGCTTTTCATGAACATTAATTATAGGAGAGAACTCATTGTAGGCGCCCTGAGCCTAAATGGGGGGCAGGCATTGGTCGGGAGTCCCCAAGGGTTGCATTGGAGGCTGGACACTGGAGGGTTTCCCAGGGCAAGTGTTAAGGCTCCTATTCCAGCCTCATCCTGCTCCAGACTGGGGGCTGGGGGCCTGTGTATCTCTGAACTGGGGAGAGGGTGGCTGGGACTGGCCTCTGGCCCTGGAGGGGTCCATGGGTGGGCCTCACCTTGCCTGCCTTTGCTTTCCACTCTGCTCTGGGAAATATATTAATTTCTTGGGGAAGAATATGTGAAGTGAGAGGCATGAGATCTGGAATTTTTATTTGGGGCCAGTCTTCTCCAGAGGTCCTGCTTAGTTTGTCTTCTGCCAGTCTTCTCTCTCTCCCCAGATCCCCCAACTCTGCGCCGCTGTCTGTGACTCACCCAGCCTCACACACAGATACATATACACTCCATTCCTGGCTGCCGGCGCCACCAACTGCAGCCCGGCGCCTCCGAAGGCTGCTCAGGGACGCGGGCACTGGAGCCGCAGGATTCAGCAGTTGGCCTGAGTGCCTGGCTGCCTGGAAGCCTCTACAGCTGCCCGGCCCACCCCCTGGATCCTCGACTTCCAGGGCGGGAGAGGAGCGGTTGCCCCACTGGCCCCTTTTGTGCCACTGGGTGAGGGCTGAAATCCCCCTTGCAGAGAAAGCTGAGTTTCAATAATTGTTCAGCTCACCTCACAATAGCACTGTTTGGTTAAGGCTTTGCTGTTCTAGAGTGACTGCTCAGTTGGCCCGACTGGCTTATGATAGGATTTTTTTTTATTTAAAAATTAAAAAAATAAATCCTACTCCAAATGCCTAATGTTTTGTTTAAGAGATCCTTTGATCTCCACAGAATGCAGAGTAAAAGGCTTGCAAAGAGAATTTCCTAGTCCGTCAGAGAACCTGAACGCAGGGAACTGGGTCTGCTTGGGGACACCCCATCATAGCTGACCCAAGGAGCCCCCAGCTTCTCAAAGATCCAGTGGGGAAACTGTCTGAGCTCATACCTCTCCAGACATGCGCTGTACTACAAAAAAGAATGCTCTTTCTCCTTTCAAACTTGAGGCATGGAGACACTTGGAGAAAAGTGAAATTTGACACACCCAGCCCAGAAGTGGATCCCATTTGGGGGTGCTGATATTCTGAGGACAGGGCCCAGGCTGGCTAGCTGAATGGAGTTGGGGGGCAGCAGGGAGGCGGGACAGAAGAAAAGGCCAGATGGGGCATGTCAAGCTCCTGAGAACTGCCCCAAACACCTCAGAGGCCTGCGCTTTTGAGCTGAGAGGTTGAGAAGCTGCCCAAGCTGCTTTTGCTTTATTTGCAATTAAACAGAGAAGAAAGGTACCTGGAGGGGCTCAGCTAACTCACATCATATTTTCTCGTCTCCCTCTTTCCAGATTTCTGCCTGACCTTTCTTTACCACCACTCCACGTAATGCTGCTACCATCAGGAGACACAAACTCCTACACTGGCATTTGTTTGGCTTCTCTGGCGGAAGGTTAAAAAGTACAGTAGGTCTTCAACATCTCTGTCCCATCACACTCAGCCCTGAGCCCCTTTGGGCCCCCTCTGGAAGAAATCATTTCTGGCTTTGGGGGCCTGGCCCCCAAGCCTCCCACCTCTGTCCCAAGCAGCTGAGTATCAACTGAGGAGGGGGCATACAGAAAGCCTTCAGACACAGTGTCTCATCCCCATTGGGAATGGGGAGGGAATTCAGACCCTGAGTGACATTTCAGGGAGGGAAAGCAAATAGTCCTGCTTGGCCCAGGAGGGAAAATTAAAATCCAGAACACTCAGAATATTTTTGGCCTCCAGAGTGAAAACAAAGGATCCCCAATTTTCTGGCTTCTCTTATATCCCTCCATGCAGAGTACTGCTTGGATCCATTTTGGAAGTTTTTAGAATTGTAAAATTCAAGAACAAGAACGCAGCATTTATGACGTCACAGTGAGTTGTCATGAGGAAATTGTAAATGTCATAAAAGTTACTACATACAGCAAGAGTTTTCTGTGTGGGTTCCTTGCCTCCCCTCACATCCTCTCCCCCCACCTGTCTCCTTCTTCTTCCCCTGGTCTAAGTTTTCCCACTTGAAAATAAAATATTATGTTCTGGAACAATAAGCCAACAAGAAACACTGTCCTCATTTCCCTATAAATAATTTGATCCTTTATTG
This sequence comes from Ovis aries, assembly GCF_016772045.2. Classification (NCBI taxonomy): domain Eukaryota; kingdom Metazoa; phylum Chordata; class Mammalia; order Artiodactyla; family Bovidae; genus Ovis; species Ovis aries. The sequence goes on from NC_056056.1 coordinate 132,492,745, forward strand.
TTTGTAGATCTGAAAGAACCATTTAATCTGCGCTGGCGAAAAGAGGGAGAGAGATGGGGAGGGGGGAATTAATTTCAGAAAGGAGAGAATATTACTTACTTCGATGATACTCTTTCAGATTTGATAGCCAGGAGCAAAATTAGAGGCGAACAGCGGCCTCTCCGACTCTACACCTGGCGAGATTGGAGATTTATAGGATCTTTAGTGAAGGGGCAATTTAATTTTGTAGGATTTGCTTAAATTCACTGCTATTTTGGGGGGCTGAGGAGAAGGGAGGGTGATGAAGAGAGCGACATGCTTTATCTAGCTTTATGAATCCGCCAACATTAGCCTGATTTAAAACCCAACAACCTGTGTCTCAGGGAAAACTCCTGCAGAAAGGAGTGGGGTGAGGGGGATTCGGCTTTCTCAAGGAGTGTGGCCCCCTTAGCAGTTGCCAGGGGAAAGGAAAAAAAGCTGGAGGCCAGGGGAGGGCTGCTCTGTCTCTCCACTACCAGGACACCCGGAGGTTTATGGTATCCCCATAATTCCCCCAACCCTATAAACAGCTGCCCTATTTTAGGACGATTTCTGCTTCCTCCCCTCGGAAAGGGAGAGTGAGGGAGGTGGGAATGGCGGGAGCAGGGTGCCGGAAAGGGGAGGGAGTTCACGATAGCGCCGCACTTTGTTCTCCTGGGTGAGTTTGCTGTTTGGCGGGTTTCTGACGCAGGGTGGCAGCAGACAAAACAAGTAAACAACTCACAGACACAATAAACAGGGGCGGCAGCAGCACCATGGCAGAGGCCGTGGGCCGTGGTGAGGGGCACACTTTGGGGGTAATGTCACCCTGGCACTCGGGGCCGCCAAGGCCTAAAAGCTCAAGGCTGCCTTTGGTGCGAGAGAAGATGGGAAAGAGCTGCACGCCTCGCACCCGCGGCAAGTCTGGACAGGACATTCTGGGGAGGAACCTGATCGCCTAGGGAGTGGAGTTAAACCTCCGCCAGCTCCTCTCCCATCCTTACTTTCTTTCCTGGGGGTTTTAATAGACATTTATACCCCAGCCTCTGTCTTTCCTTGGGCCTAGAAGGGAGAAAGAAGGCTGGTTAATTCTCAGCCCCGGCTCACACTCAGTGCTCTAGGCCCACAGGCGGTCAGACCAAGCTTCAGCTATCTCCACGGCTTAGGTAGCAGAGAGGATTAAAATGAAGTCCCACCAGTAACCAGATCTAGGTTTTGGGGAACTTTGAGATCCCCTAGTCCGTTCCACATATGACAGAGGCAAAGCTGAGACCCCGTGAGCAGCCAGAGCGAGCAGGAGTGGGGAGACAGGCATTCACCGCACCCCATCCGTCTGACTGGCTTTCTCCAGCGGCCTCTCCAGGCACCTTAGTCCGTCCACAGCCGCCCCAGATCATTGCCCAGAGGCCACCTTATTAACCACTCCAATCTTCTCTGCCGCCTCAGTGAGGCTTCGAACACCAGGGCCCAGCGACTGCTCAAAACTGCTCACAGGCATGCCTCACCCACCGAAGTTTCCCACCGAACTCACTTTCAGCACAATTGGGCTCGCCTGCTCAAACAATTCTGAGTTGGGGAAGTCTGCAGGGAGGTGTGGAGAGGAAGCAGAAGGGAGTCAATCTTTCCCCAGCCCAGCTGCTTGGACAGCGAAGGCAATAAGGTCTGAGAAAACCTTTGTGGCATCTCTCGGTTACTGATACCCGCATACTCCGATTCCAGCACGAACACATTTTCAGCAGAGCACACACAGAGGGCACCCAGTGCCTCCTTGAGCCCAAGCCCATCTAGTGAGGGCTAACAAAATTTCGCACGCACATAAAATGGTGTTTGAGCGAATATAGGCATGGTAATACACAATTAACCACTGAGGAAACATGAGTCTGTATATATTCGTGCAGAAGTCTGCGCCCGTACATTTGAGCCTCTATCTAATAAACGTATAAAGCCACCAAGCTTGGTTTCGGAACATAACAGCCAACCCAACAAGGCCGCCTTCTCCAAACAAGGTCGCATTCTTCGTGGGGATCACAACTGTCAGACCAGGGAGAGAAAGGGTTTGCTCTGCCCATTTCTCCTTAGCTAGGAGCTGGCGCATGAAATACAGCCCATGGCAGGACTGACAAAGCCCGGTAAGGGACAGGCCCAAGGTACCCAAAGAGTGGACTCAGTGAAGACTGCTGGGGGCCCTGGGCTCAAGGCAGTGTCACCAGACCCTGACCCATGGACTCAGGGCTTCTGCACAGCCTTAGCTCTGGGTGTGCAGAGTCCTTGAGCCGGATTCTATTCTCAGCTGCTCTGGCTATTATTAGATAATCACAGCAGTGTCCTCCTGCTCTTAGGACCTTGTCCACAGGGAATTTGGCCTGCAAGAAGGCTGAGCGTTGCCACGGGTGGCCCCTTTTGTGCTTCTGTTTGAGTGCCATCGAGAGAGAGAAAGGAAGGAAAATTGAAAGTAAGGAGGGAAGGAAGGGGCTGGCGTTTGGGGCTGGGTTTTCCCCCTGGCCAGACTAGAAAATAGAAAACTAGGGCCAGTCACTGTTGCTAGACTGTCTCTGCATCCCTCTGGGTCCTGAGGAGACTCTAGGGGTGAAATGAGTGGGAGCCTGCAGGACCCTAGCCAAGAATGGACAGAAAATCAATGTATAAAAATAATATATAAGGACATTTCAGGATGGTGTTGCTAACCCGACAACCACCAACCCTACCACTGTAAAATCTCACCAACCACTTTCGTTAGGTTAGATCCCTAGGCCGATGGTGATACCCCAGCCTAGCCCAGGCCCACCCCTCCAAAGGGAGGTGGCCCCCTCTAGTATTCCAGGTGAATCCCCACTGGCCCGAGTGGCCTTCTCCGGAAACTGTTGTCCTGGGGCGGGGGGGGGGCGGTGAACAAAGGCTTGTCCCCCTCCCCCAGTCAGTGCGGCCATCTGCTGGGGCGGGGGCAGACAAAATACAGCGAAAGAGAAATAGAGGCCTCACCGATCGGCGGCTCCCAGAATACGCCAGGAGAAAAGCTCCCATTTTCAGGCCTCCGGGGCCCCTCCACTGGCCCACGGTACTCCCCTCGCCCTTTGCAGGTCTCACGGACTCGGGGTCTGAGTGGCCGCGGCCTGGCTCCCCGGGGCGTCAGCCCCAGGGCCGCGCCGGGGCGGCGAGAGAGCGCGCGGCAGCCGGAGCGGGCGGCGGGCTGGGCCCATTTGGGGAGAGCCAAGCGCTTTTCTCGATCGTAAACAAGGAACGCGAAATTAGCCCCTCGGCAGACGCCTCTGCCGACACACACAAGTCCTATTGCGGGGGGTGGGGGGAAGGGGGAGAGAAAATGCCATTTCTTCCCCCGGGAGAATACCTCCCAGGCCTTTATGTCGGCTGCGAAAGGGGAATTTTTGGGGGGGCAAGAGAGGAAGGGAAGGGGATTGTGGGGGGAGGGGAGGGAAGATTCACCGTCAACTCGGGCCCAAGGGGTTTGATTTGAATGCAGTAGAACTAAATTTTTAAAAATTTGATAAAAACAGGTTATCTCCCCCCCACCCCCCAGGCGACTAGTCCGGGTTTAAACAGGAAATCGAGGAGCGGTCCCCTCCCCCACTCGGGCTTGGCGCAGAAGCCCAGTCGCGCGTTTGGGAGAGGATGGGGGGGGGATGCTCTTGGCTCGGGCTGAAGGGGACTCCGGCCCCCAGACTCTCGGATCTCTCCAGAAGTATGCACTCTCCCCTCCCCCAGCTCTGGGGTGTGTCTGCCTTGGGTGTGTAAGCGAGTGTGTGTGCGTTGCCCTTTATAAACAGAAGCTCACACATATAGGGGCCGCCTCGGACCCAGGCCAGGGAGCAGGGCGGGGTCATATATCAAGCTGCAACACATTCAGGGCCACGTACATTTGGAAGAAATTAAGCCACTGTGTTATGAAACCATATGTATTGGGTTAAGACTATACAACACGCCATTAGCACCAATTATTAGGAAGATCCCCAGCGCCCAGGACCCTCCGGGCCGCCCAATTCTGAGTCCCGACCCCATAAGCCAGCCGTGCCCCAGCCGTGCCTTGGGATCTCACTACCTCTGCTCATCCAGGAGGCCTTGCCGGCGAGGCCTGGTCCCTGTCCCCACCCATTCTAGGGCCTCTTCAATTCCCACCTCCGCCCCAGACAGGTCAGATCACAGCCCAGAGCAGCCAGGCGACGCGGGTGAAGCAGTCCAGTTGGTATCCTGGGTGGGGTGGCCGCGGTGGGGGTGGAGAACGCCGGGCCGGGGGTCGGGGGGAGAGAAGGCAGATTGGCCCCCATTCTCCAAGCACAAGATGGCTTTTGAGTACCAAGTCCCCCACCCCCACCCATCCACCCGCAGTGCCGAGCACCTCCCATCTTTCCATCCGCTCGAGTGGGGGTGGAAGCAGGGGGTGGGCAGACGCTCTCCCCTCCGCTGACGCACACCAGCCACCAGCCTCCTCCCTAATTGCCAATTAACAGGCCCCGCCGCCCGCCTAGCTGCGCTCTCTTCCTGCTCCGCGGCCGGGCCCTGGGCCCGCACTGCGCATGTGTGAGCTCTAGCGGTCGCGCTCTTCGGGAGGGAGGGGGCTGCGGAGCAGGGAGGGGGCACTGGAAAGTTTGTTTGGGGGTTGGGGGGGGCTGACTCTGCTCGGAGGGCATTGGTTACAGCTTACAGGTTCTCTCTTCTGCCCTGGATTTTGAGCTCCCGAGCCCCCTCTGTCTCAGTCCCGTTAGGCAAGAGGCCGCAGATCTATAACAGGTAAGGACAAGGTCCGCGCACTAGACCCCGGCCTTGAGCCCCACGCAGTCCTCTGGCCCCCCGACCCCCAACTTCAGCGTACAGTGACATAAGGACAACATACGTCCCCCACTACCATATTCCAGTTTAACCCAATTTCTCCCCCACCCCCACTTTTCCTCCCCATAATTGCCACGCGCCCACCCTCTCGCCCCCTCTCCTTTCTAACCAAGACAAGCCGCTGCTGTCCTTATCTTGAAACCGCCACCCAGCTACGGACCATTAGTTACATATTTGAACCAATAAGGAAACACTTACCGGGCGCTGCTGTCACTCTCCCTCTCCCTCTCTCTCTCTGCCTCTCTCTCCCACTCTCTCTTTCTCGTCTTTGCTCATTCTGTGCCGCTGCCGAGCCTGTCTCAGCTCCACATACATATATATGTATATATATATATTTTATAGAAATTTTAAAAAAGAAGTCCCAATAATTAAAAAAGCCAAATACAATTAAGGAGAGATGCAAGAAGGGGGCAGGAGGGAGAGCTTAGGAGAGGGGAGGGGCGGAAGCATCTGCAGCTCCCTATCTCAACTCCTGCTCCCGCATTCCTCCTGCCCCTTGGGGGGCTAGAGGGTCGGGAAGGGAGAGAGGGTGCCCTCTACTCCAGCCTCTCCCCCCGCCCCCCTCCCCAGGTGCTCCCAGCTTCCGGCAACTCCAGCTGGGAGGAAAAAAATTAAATGAGGGGAGAAAATAATTATTAATCAGATTAATAAAAAAAATACTAGTAATGAAGGGAGAGCCCAGCGCAGGTTTCCCTGGCAATGGTTAGGCTCTTACAGGGAGGACTGTTCTGCGGAGCGCTCCGAACGGACAAACCACAATAAAAAGTTCACGTTCATGGATGGAATCCACATGACTTCTTGTGGCCAATCCAACTTGTGAGTCGATCGTAAACTTTTATTACTCAGCTGTAAATTTTCTGCAAACAACCGGGAATGCGATGCATTTGTGTAGCGTGTGCAAATGGGCGCCGCGGTCGCCATGTTTACCCAATTCTCTCGGAGAGGGAGCATCCCCCGACCCCCACTCTACCCCCACCCACCGCCCACTCCCCACGGGCCGGGTTGCTCCTGGCTAGCGCGGAAAGGGCGAAGGGGGGACCTGACAGGAGACAAGGAAGGATTCTGGCGCTAAGTCGGCTGCCTCGCTCTGCCATGCCGAATTTTACATATTTTCCTTAATAAATGGGGTATTAAGGTTGGCTCTGGGGGAACCACAGCTTTGCAAAGATTTGTGGCATTGGGGCAATGACTGCAGGCCCGGCTCGTGAAGGGGATGCTCAGCATACTCCTGTCATTTTTTTCCTAGGAAGAGAACATCCTTCCCATTGGGGCGTAGGGGAAGCCCCCCACTTCACCCAAGATGGGAACAGGAGGGGCAGGCCGCTGGAAGCCTCATAACCAAGACTGACCTGGCCGTGGTCTGAAGAGCCGAGAGGATTTAGGCCTGCGGAGGCAGCTTGGAGGGGGGGTGGGGGTGGCAGAGGAGATGGGGAGCAGCCTGCAGAACTCCCAAAGTGCCCCTCATCCCCAGATTCTTTTCTCCCCACTCCCACCACCCCCCCCAAGACCATCCCTAGGTCTCCTAAGGACGGCAGGTCTCCTCAGTTCCTAGGTTCAGATGGCAGCTTCCTCCTAACCTTTTTAGAATTAAATATAAAATTAAGGTCTATGATCGATCTTAGTTCCCAGTTCTTTTTCCTTTGGGTGCATGGTCATAGGAAGCCTTTTTCTGTCTGGTCAGGTGGCCGAAACCCATCTGCCTTTTTCAGAAAAATTCCAGTGTCTGGGCAACTAGGACACACCTTGCAGGCCCAGAAAAAAGTATCGATTCTTTCCTTGAATTGTACCTTCCATGCTAAACACCAGAGCACGGGAGACTCCAGACCCCTGATTTTGGCAATGAATCCAATGTGAGGAAGCCCAGAATAAATCCCCCCATAGAGACTATTTGCCAACCAGTCACCACCCAGCCACTCTCCCCAACAAGCTGGAGATTTGAAGGCCCAAAGCTCTTCTCTTGGTTCCTGAGTCATGTTGGCATGGGGACTTCCACGGCTGGGTGCCCCACCCCAACCAACAGGGGGTTCCCTCATCTCCTCCCCAAACTTCCTACACAGTAAGTGAAGCAGTTCCCTCAGCCGGATGCAGGGACCTTGTTTCTTTTACAAACCCACCCATAAATTTTATAACAGGTAGTTAAAAATTACGACAAGGAAGCACTGGCCCAGCTTTTCACAATGGGCCTCGGGGAGAATGGGACAGCTCCGCGAGCAGTTCAGCGGAAATTTTACTTCTAGTCTGTGGCACAACCTGTCTTAGAGTTCGAGTTAACTGGCACGGGGTGACTTTCTCCAGCACATAGCCGCTGGGGCATCTAATTTGGGGAAGCTGAGGCTGGGGAGGCCAATCCACTCTCCCATCCTAGGGTCCCCCAAGGAGCCTTTTAGGGCACTTATTACCTCCCTCATCCTCCTCCCCCAGATCCCCTGCAGGCCCGCAATTCCCTTGGCCTCTACAACGAAGTGGGGAGGGAGAGACAATGCTGAGTGTGTGTGGTTTTTTTTAATCCCGAGAAACGAATTTGCCCCCCAACTTAATAGCTGCATTATCCTGTCTCTACGGTTGAGATTAGAATAATAAATTCAAGGCGAAATGAGCGAGATGCTTCAACTCAGCATTTTGAAAGACACTATTTTTCACAAATCACAAATAGCTTTCGGAAGCCACTTTGATTGGCTAATAAAAAAGTAAAGAATGGGAGAAAGTCCTAGCTGCTGCTGCCGAATGGTCCCCATTCTGGTAATGGGACGGCGGGAGTATTTGGGAGGACGCGTTTCTAAAGAGAGCGCATCCCGGCTCGCAATTAAGTTCTCCCATAATACGGGTTTTGCTTCCTTTTCTCTCCAAACGAGAAAACAGAGGCGGTGGGCACCACGGGTTGGGGGGGAGCGGGTGCTGTAAGAGAGGGCGGCTGAAGCTCTCTGGGTCTGGCCCACCCGATGCCTTGCATCTCAAGCGATGCTGGGCGCCAGACGCACCCCGCCCTCCGACGCCGGGCTTGGGGCCACGGGCATTGCTGCGCACGGCCGGGATTGAATGGGGCATTGGGTGTGGGGAAAATTCGGTGAGGTTCTTCGAAGGCATTTAGTGTAGGGTCAATGGCTACTGAGCCAAAGATTTTTTATTAATAGCAAGCATAATTCTACATTTCAAAATGAAACGACCCTCCCCGGCCCTCGGAGTCTGGACGCCCGTGGGAAGGCCTGAGGTCGGAGCAAAATGCTGTCTATTCGGGCCTCCCCGGCGGGCAGCCAGTGTTTCCCCGCAGCAAACGGGGTACCTGTCTGGCCCCGTGGCTGGCAGCTGGGACCCCAGGTTCCGAAAGATTTCCCCCAGAGCTGTTCAAAGCTGTTCCCGACTGCCTGCCCGCAGCCTGGGCTTCCAATCGGTAGCCTCGCTCGGGCCGCAGGAGTCCCCTATTAACGACGCCGGATCCAATCCTGTATTCAAGACCACTTTGCGTGGGAGCCAGGGACTCAGACGCGGGTGAAATTACACAAAACTAGAGTCCTCGACTTACTAGGCGTAAGTCTGGGGAAATCACTGAACGGGAGAACAGAGAGGGAAGGGAGTGAGAGAGAGAGGTCTGTCCTCAAAAATATTTCAGTCTTTGGGGGTCTGGGTTTTTAAGACCAGAAGATCCCTTCCCCTCCCCTCGTCCCATCTCTTGACTGAATCAGACGGCTTGTATATGTGGAATTTGGTATTATTTGACCAGAATCTTACTGGCATAAACAGATTTCTCTGTCTAGGACTCTCCAGGGAAGACTGAGAGACTTCTTGCCCCCTGAGTCCCTCAGCGTTCAACCCTTTATTTTGGGGAATGGGGAGTCCAGTGAAGACTGTCCTTACCCGGCTGTGGCTGGAGTGAGGGACTGTCCACTCAACGGGCCCACCCACACCCGAGCCAATGACCTGAATTATAAGGGCAGGGCAGGCTGCCCAATTGCCAAGGTGAAGCTGAGAGGGCTTGAAACAGCCAGAACAGAGGCTGGAGTAAGTGCAGGCGGGCTGGGTGACAGTGATGGCTCTGTGCTGGCTGAATTTGAGTTTCAGACAGTGGACTCAGGCTGCTTGCCTTACCAGTCCCTCCACCGTTCCCTTCTCTCCTCTCCCCTAGGCTTGAGCTCCCTTGTCCCCCACTCTCAGGCTTCTTGAAACCAAGTCCTCCAGACTGCCTTGAGCCTCACATCCTTCCCACCCTGTTTGCTTTCTAGTGCTGGGTGCTGAGTACTAAGGGTTGACCATGAGAGATCAGAAGGAGTCACACTGCCTCATCCTTAGCCCCAGCCCCTAGCTGAAAAAGGCCTAGTTGCTGGAGGGGCATGGGAGGGGGAGCAGATTTTTGATCTGGGCTCAGCCCAGAGCCAAGAGGAAGATGGATGAGTGGAGAAGATGCTTTCTTCCTACTGGGACACTGGCATCTACCAACCCACTTTGTTTGGAGCCAATGTTCTCCCAAGGGCATTCTGCTCTTCTCCTCCTGTTCACCTCCCCACTTTCACCTGCCCTCCCAGCCCAGCCAGCCCTCTCAGCTCCTCCACTCCTCTCCATGTGGGTGCTCCCCAACCCCAAGTCAGATCAGTGGAGGAAACCTTTACTAGAATATTGAAAAAGGGTAAGGAGGGGAGGGGTAGAAAACGGGGTACGATGGGGAAAAATCGAGCCAGTCATTACAGCTTCAAATATTTTTTCTCCATTTTTTTTATTATGACTCACGTATACAATACAAAGTACTTCGACCAGAAACAGAGCTGCTGCCGGGACACAAAATCTACATTCATAGCTGGACATAAAGACGAATGACCAAAAATTATTATTATAGATATATTTTTAACCTTGTTTTTCTTTCGAGCACATTGCATAAACAGAGAATTCAAGACAGTTAACTATACATTCAGTGCAATTTAGTTCTACTCTACTGGGGTTAGAAGCACAATAAAAGCGCACAGGACCGGCGGGCTAGGCAGTCTCAGTTGTTGGGTTTTTCTTAGTGAAATAAGCAGCAACAAACAACAACAAAACCGCATTACAAATACTCTCAAAGCAGGATTTCTTCCTATAGGTAGTGATAAAATACGTTGGAGGTTTCTTTCTTTTTTTTTATTTTAAATTTTTTCTCTTTTTTTCTCCTGTACTAGGATTTTTTTTTAAATTTCTCTTTTTTATTTTTTCAAGATTATTGCAGGTTCCCTTTAGGTAGTATGTTAAAGATTTACTATGATTATTATCAGTATTATTATTTTCATGATTATGGCGATTTCTGAGCGCTTATACCAGTGCAGCTCAGAGGAAGCTGGGCCCAACAACAGGAATTAGACAGCTGAAGGGGAGGAAGGCATGGGCCCGAGTGACCATGGGATGGCTAGGTAGGATCTGAGCGGCAACTGCAGGCAGGCGCCTTTCTACCCCGTGAAAAGGGAGGGGGGAGGGGGAGACCTCGTCTCCTTCAGGTTTCCATCAGGTTCGTAGAGAAAGTCAAGGGGGTCTAAGTGGGGACCCCCCAGGGAGGGAGAGGGGATATTCCTTGCTATCATTTTTAAAATGTCTTTGAACATCTTCCCTTTCTTTTCCTTCCTTCCTTCACTTTTTCTGTCCTTTGGGGAAAAAAAGTCAATCTAAGACACTAATCCTAGCATGAAAACAAAGCCACGAGTCTTCTTCCGCATTTTGAGGGGGCTCCCCTCTAAAATAAATACCAGAGAAGCAGGGAGGTGGCAGTGTGGCAAGAAGGGGCCGGGAGAAGGGGAAAGGGGGCCAGGTCTCAGACCTTAAAATCCAGGCAAGACTAGGAAGGGTGGGGGTAGGGAGAAGTGTGTGTGTTGGGGCAACGACTGAGACAGAGACTCGGAACTTTTCGCTGTGTCTCAGTCTCCCCCCTCCAGCCCCCAAACAAATAAAGATGGGGGGAAGTCCAAAGGTAATAAAACCAGAGCTGCAAGTATCTGACAGGTAGTTAGAGTTGTGAGTGTCATTCTATTCTCTATAAAAGCAAATGACAGTCGTAAACTTCTCAATTTATCTGCTACCATAAAATGAAACTTCAAGGGAGTTGCTAAAGGAGGGGGGGATGTCTCTTTTTTGCTCAGTCCTTGTTTTCTTCCTTTTCCTCCTCTTCTTTCTCCTCTTCCTCGTTTCCTTCTTCCTCCACCTTCTCCTCATCTCGGGCTCCGGGCAGTTTATCCTTGTTGTTCTCCTTTTTCCACTTCATCCTTCGGTTCTGGAACCAGATCTTCACTTGTCTCTCAGTCAGTCCCAGGGCATGAGAGACTTCAATCCGACGCTTTCGTGTCAAATAAGGATTAAAGAGAAACTCCTTTTCTAGTTCCAAGGTCTGATACCGGCTGTAAGTTTGCCTTCCGCTGCGCCGCCCCGGAGCTGGACAGAACAGAAGCCCAGTCTGGTTATGTTTGGGTAGGGGCTTGGCTTTCCCCTGTCACTCTTCCTCCCCTGAAATCCCCCCCTCTGGTTTCCCCAGTTCCCCTCCCTCCTGCAGAAAAGGCTGAGCAGGCAAGGGCAGGAAAGTTTGGGGGGTTTGTTTTGGTTTAGCTTCACCTTGGGAGGTAGGGTAGGGGTGGGGGCAGGGACTAGGATCTGTCTGGAAAGCGGGGGCTGGAAGAGGCCAAGGGAGCACTGCAGAGTGCCCCCAGGCCTGCAGTTCCAGGAAACTGGCCCTTGCAGCTTTGTTTACAAGTGCAGAGGGGCATTGGGTGAGCAGGGCTGGGGACAGAGCCTTTTTCCAAAAGGAAGGCAAAAGGGCTGGGGGTGAAGAAGTGGGGCTCTGCTCACTGCCCCTCTTCAGATCTCTCTGCCTTATGCCTTGCAAGAAGGAAAAATAATTGATCTCCTGGAATGTATCACTGCTTGGCCTGATTGCTAACTGGAGATCAGCAAATAAATCACGGGCCATCCTTGCTGGAACTTGTCGCTTTCTAGCTTCCCCTTTTACTTCGAAATTGGGCGATGAGGGGCCACCTTTGGAGGGGCTCATGACCTGAGCTGCCCTGAGGGTCTCAGGAAGACCCCAGAAGCCTTTGATGGGGGGCAGCTTGGCGAGGGTCTTCTGGACCTCAGAGCCCTCTAACCTACATGGCCTCCCTCCTTTTCAGTACTCTTTTTTTTTTTTCCCCTTCCTTTCTGACTCCTTCTCTTCTGTCCAACTGAGGGAAGTAGAGCAAAGTTGGGGTAGTGGCCCTAAGGCTAATTCTCTGAGAGGAGGTGGTGGGTACCCCAGAGAAGTAGATCACCTGTCCTTGGGGTCCTGCCACCCCCTGACCCAGCCAGGGGAGGGAAGCAGGGGTCTTCATCCCAAGACAGCCTGGCCACTGTCCTGGACTGGGGCTCTCTGCCTTATGGAGAAACTGGCTTGTTCCAAAGGCTGATAACCTCAGGGTCCCCTGCTCCTTCCCAGCCACCTCCCCAACTTTGACTAGAGACGGTGAGAGAAACAGAGAAAGAGGAAAGAGAGAGACTGACTGACTGACAAGAGGTGGAGAAACCGTTTTTTTTAACCCTTTGCACCCAGATACCACCTTTCCCCCCACTTTTACCCCAATCCCCCAAATCTCCCAGACAAACCCGGTGCCCCACCCCCAGCTGAACCTCCCAACCTCCAGAAACCCACTCAGGCCCGGGGGTGGGGCCCGAGACAGCCCCAAGCCAAGAGGGAAAGCGAGGGCAGACAAAAAGGAGGCGAGGGAGGGGGGGAAGACCCCGGAGCGCGGGAGACCAAGGGGGAAAGAGAAAAGGCTTCTCACCGTGGGGTCTCATCCATGGAAACATGAGGCTGGGAGACGAGTTTTGATTTAAGTGGCCTTGTCCTTCGCTACTGTTAGTGTTGGCGGAGGATTTACAGTCGGGATATTGCACCACGCTCGCCTCTTGCTGAGCCCCATAAAGGGACTGTCTGGGGAGCGCCTCGTAGCCATAGAATTTGGAGGCGTCTCCGTGGCAGCTCAGCGAGCACGGGTTCTGCTGGTAGCCCGAGTTGGAGATGCCCGAGGTGCCGTGGTGGAAGAAGTCTTGGACGTGGTGCGAGGCGTGCTGGAAGCCGGGCGCCGAGCCGCCGGGCCCGTACACCAGCGCATGGCTCCGGCCCACGCTCTGCGGGAAGCGGCAGTCGTAATAGGCCGGCTCCAGGGACTCGCCGCCTTTGTACTTGGAGAACAGGGGGTTGACGAAGTAGGAGCTCATGCTGGGCACATGAAAACCCGCCGCCCCCTCCCCTCTGGCTCCCGACTCCCCCGCCCGGGACCCCCGAAACTGCCCTCCCCCCGGGAGCGATCCCCAGGCCGGCCGGCTCCCCGGGGCGGCGGGCCGGGCTGGGCAGGTGGGGGGCGCCTGGGTGCCGGCGGCCGGCGGGGCGGCGCAGCTCCCGGGCTGGGCGCGGGCGGCGGCGGGCAAGCGGGCGGCGGCGGCGGCGGCGGCTCTCTTCACTGTCGGTAGGTAGAGCTCGCGCTCTCGCACTTAGCTCTTTCCTTTAACAGCCCAGGCGAATTCCTCAGACTCCCGGCGGTGGCGGCGCTTACACGCGATTCGCGTTCATCAATCCACGACATGAAGACAGGCGAGAGGGAGAGAGAGAGAGGGAGAGAGAGAGGGAGAGAGAGAGAGAGAGAGAAGGAAGGGAGGGATGGCGGGCGGGGGATAGAGGGGTTCAGGGCTGGGGGGACCTGGAAGAAGGGGAGGGGAGGAAGGGGGAGGGATGGGGGTGTGGTATGTGGGGGGTGGTGGTGAGCCAGCCCCAGCTAATGGCTGGGGCCAGCTTTTCCAAGGTGCGCGTTCAGATTTGAAGGTGCCTCTCCTCCCTTCTCGTTTCCTTCCTCTCAGAGAGAGAGGTACCTGAGCCGGCAGGTCAACTCAGGTTACCTCAACAGGTATAAGACCCCCGAGGGGGCTGAATGCCAACCAGAGAGAGCGGTCCCCTAACAACCAAAGGTGGGTTCCCCAGGGGGTCCTTAAGTCTGGGGACTTTAGAAGGAAAAGCACATCTTATCCCCAGACACTTCAGCCATCAGAACCCTCTTGCCCCTATCCAGCTGCCCTGTCCTCCCTAGATTCTTAAGATGCCTTGTCAGCTGGCTGTGGGTAGTAGAGAGGGCCAGAGGCAAGGACACTCCACATACCCAGTCAGGGCTGCACTGCCCCTTCAGACACCAGCTCATGCCTCAGGCAGGAAGCCCAGGCAATGGCCACGAGCTTGCTGGAGGCTCTGAGAGCAAAGCCGCTGGTGGGAACAGAGGAGAGGGCAGCTGTGGTTCTCTGGCTTCTGGCTGGGCTGATCCAGGAGGTTGCTTCTTAGGAGACCCCTTGTATCTGGGTTGGAGGAGTCTAAAGCAGGCCTCTTACTTGTCCCCACATACCCTAACCCCATAGGAAATGCCAGTTTGGCCTGGAGGGGCCTCCTGGCTTCACTGCATCCGCGCCCCCGCCCCAACTCCCCCAGGCAGGCTGCCCAGGCCAGGATGTGGATGGGAACTGTCAACAGACACTCTTTAAATATTTACCCACTCTTCTCTGGGGGGTTTCCCCCATCCCCAAGACTGGGTAAATTCAAGTTAATGCTAATGGATAAAAGACCCTTATCCCATCAGCACCCTTCTCAGGCCATAAACATGTACAGTTACATGGGCTGAACACAGACAGAGAGAAAAGGGAGAAAGAGAGCTGTGGACACGTGTGCTCTGTGCAGGTGAATGAAGAAGAAGAATGATTTTTCTGGTCCTCCCCCTCCACAGTATGTAAGAGCAATACGGGGCCATACTCAGGATCCACACATATTGTATATGCTCTCTTCCACCACAAACAACATCAAACGCACACCCACTCAACTATCAGAAAGCACCTCTGACACTTCACAGACGCTGTGCACACTTGTGCACACCCAGACATATATGAAAATAAGACCTGATAAGCACACATGCATCTTTCGCTCTTTGCATCGTAAAAAAGAAAAATGCTACCTATCTTCCTTCCACATTTTGGAGTTTCAGGGTTGGATGAGGAAGGAGGCAGTTAGAAAATCAGATCTTTTTCTTCGCTATCCATCCGGAGCCCAGCTCTAGGGATGAAGGAAGAAATAAAAGTGCAGGGGAGGACGATGCAGAGAGAATGAGTCTCCCCCTTCTGTATCTAAATAGTTGCTGGGGAAATAGTCACTCTCAGCCACATTCCCAAAGGAGAACCACTGGGGCCCCAGCAAGAGATCAGGATACCCTGAATTTGGAGGAATCCACCCCCATTTGAGTGAGGTGGAGACTGCTCCAACTCTGTGACATCACACCCATAACTCTGACCCTGGAGCCACAGGAGGGGAGGGTCAGAGGGCCATGCCAGGGCTGCAGGGTCCAGGGCAGTGGGGAACATGACAGAGATTTCCTCCACTACCAGAGCACGCTGCAGCCTTGGTTCAGCCTCTGCCTTCTCTGGGCCTGCTCTGTAGGTTCTAAACTGACAGACTCTGGACTCTCAGCTTCTAGGTCACTGGGGACTGTCATAAATACTTTCCCTTTCCCTCCTGGAAAGCAGAGGCTGAGCAGGCCATATCCGCTCTGGGGCCTGCGCCTTATCTTTTAGGGGGTGGGGGGATATCTCAACATTTTATGGGCCAGTGAAAATCCTGCCACAGAGCTATCCTTCCGGGCCTTTGTGTCTTGGAATGCAACTGTCCAGAGTGTGCTTCATGCATCGCCTGCTTTGAGAGCCCACCAGTCCCCAAAGCCCCGACTGGACTTGATTTCCCCTTTCAAGGGTCCCTCGCCTTTTCTCTCTTTAGTTCATTTGATTGTTTGTTTTTTACATGTTTCTGGTTGATTATGCTCCTGGAGCCTGGAAATAAAGGAACCGCAAGCAGCCATCCTTGCTGGGGCGTCTCCGTCCCTCGCCCCGAGGCCTGCACCGCCCTCCTAGGTATCGTGGATTTATGTTCGTTTGTCCGGGTCATTCTGCCTTTTCGTGTTAATTACGCGCTGCCTGCTTCGTGCTTATCTCCTGCGCAAAGCGATTATTTTCAACGCCCGCCCTTCTGAGCCTCCCGAGTCTGCTGGGAGAGCGAGGACCCATCTCCTGCCGCCACTCGCGATTTATTTACACCTCGCAGGTGAGAGGATTGATTTGCTCAGAGCCAGAGGGGCCGGGCTGGGCCGGGGCACCCAACCTTTTAGTCGCTGCTCCTCGGGGCCAGGCCTCAAATGTCAGTGCGGCCAGGCCGGCTGGGGGCACCGCCGCCGCCTCTAACATTGAGCAACAGCGCCACCTCGCGTCCACTTGCTCCAATGCAGTTCGGCCGAGAAAAAGCCAGCAGCTAAGAGCAAGCAGGTCCCCAGGCTTGACCCAAAGGTCGGGGATGGGAGGAAGGAGTTTCCAAATGAATGAGCAAGAGAGGGGTCCCCGGAAGGGACTCCCCCCTTCCCAGGAGCGCTGTTCTTTTGTTTTCTAAATCGTCGAACTAAACCTTGCCCAAGGTTTTGTACTATTTTCTCTTTTTGTCACCCTCCCTTCCCGCATTGAGACACTGTGCAAAAGGAACTGCCGCGATTATCCCCACAACCAGGCGCATTTCTGGCCTCGGAACACCGCGCACGCAGACACACGCACCGAAGCTCCCGCGACCGCCTGCCCGTGGCGCGCACCCTAAACTCCTCGCTCCTCTTACCCTGCCTCCTGCTCCGTACCGCCTATTCCGCCGCCGCCTG
The DNA here is from genome assembly GCF_016772045.2 of Ovis aries. NCBI lineage: Eukaryota > Metazoa > Chordata > Mammalia > Artiodactyla > Bovidae > Ovis > Ovis aries. The sequence continues at coordinate 132,509,277 of NC_056056.1, forward strand.
CAGGACTTTGGGGTGGGACTCTGACTTCTCCCGGCTCTTTGCCCCCTGGTTTGTGGCCCAGCCCTCTCTCACGCGCGCTCTCTCTCCACTTCTCCCTCCCATCCAGTGAGGTCCTGTTCTCCGTGGGCCATAGACAAAACATTCCTATAATCCGATTTCAAAGGAAAGAGTGTCCACCTTATTTAAACCATAAAACAATTAAGCCCAGACGTCTAGCCAGCTCCGCGCTGCTGTTTTGTTCGGCCCCATTCAGAATCCAGCGCAGGGAGACAAACAGCGCCATAAAAGTGGCATTTCGGGGCCTCGGAAATGTACCTACCCTCTGCCTTCCCAAGTGGAACAACCTTTAGGGTTTTGTGATTCTGACAAAGGAGCAGAGGAGAGGTGGGAGGGGAGGATTAGGGCAGGGGGGCGTTTGCAAGCCCCTCTTTCGTCCCTAGCTTTCGTTTCTTTCCCTAGATGTGTGTCATGTTGTTGTGGTTTGAGTTCACAAATGACAATAAATAAAAATCGAATCCAATCCTGACCTGCAGGCTGGAGGTTGAGCTGGTACTGAACCGTGGGCTGGACCGCGTGGGCCTACTCTGGATCCCACGCTCTGGTTAGGGCCCTCCTTCCTGCCCGGAGCCAGACCGGCTCAGGCGGGCCGCAGGAAGCAGGCCGCGCTGACGGTCGGACGAGAGGAGGCGACAGGGCCTTGGAGCAGGGGCGGGGTGGAGGCCCGGAAACACCGCCGAGCTCGGGCAGGGAGAGAAGCTTGAGTCCCCGCGGTCAGGACCGAGGGAGATGGGTGGGTGCCTTGTCCTCCGCGCGGGGCGCAACTGAGGCCAGGGTCCCAGAGGAGGAGCGAGGTAGCCAGAAAACTACATGCAAAGCACCTTTCAAAAGGACCAAGAAAACAATCGCTTCTGGAATTGGGAAGTCTGTTCTTAAGCGGGAAAGAGGAGGGGTGCTTCAGCGACTGGGAAAACCAAACCGCGACTTTAGATTGTCTCCCTCAAAATATTATCAAAAACAAAACATTCACCTCTTCCCACCTTCCTCCAGCCCCTGAAACTGGGCTATTTAATAGGAGTGGGTAGGAGATTCAAATGATGGGAAGGGGCTGGTCCCTACAAGTGCCTCACCAATCCTGGAAGGTGATGGCCATGGGGGAAGCTGCTTAGGAATTGGGGTCCCCAATTATTTTCCTTTACTGTGGTATTCCCCAAGTATTCAGAGCAACACCCTGCACTCTCGCCAAAATAGGCAGCCTGAGATATTAAAGGGCTATATTTCAAGCAGTCTGAGTTTAATAGTTTCCAGATTGGGGGATTTCCGAGAAAGGGGGCGCTGGGCTGAAGCATACCCGGCAGCTTGAGTCTGCTTCTGATTAACAGATGAAAACTGCTGGTTCTGGGGAAGGCTCTCGGGGTGCTAGGCAATCGACCATCCCCACCGGGCTGTTGTTACACACACATATCCCCAAATCTTCGCCCCTGAGGTCCTACAGCCACCAGAGAACACCCCACTTCTGGCTAATCCCTGACCAGGTTCCTTTGGCCCTAGCCTCGGGATCTCCTAGAAATGCTGCGGTTGCTCAGCATAACCACTGTCACCCCCAGATCAACATTCAAATCAGGCACCAGAGAGATAGAGAGGTTGAATAGAAAAGAGAGAACTAGGAGATGGAGAGAGGAACTGAGAATACACTGAGAAATAGAAACGAAATCAAATCTTGATTGCATTGGTGTTGCCATCTTTCTTCTCTCTCCCTCCTTTCCTCCCTTTTCTTTCTTCCCTCTCTATTCTCTCCCCCTGCTCTCTCTCTGCATCTTCTTTCACTCTCAGTGTCCAGTGCCTGTCCAGTTCCCTGAGGCCTGCAGGGCCTCCCTCTTCACTCTTCACCGCACACCCTCCTTAGCAGCCTCCCCCCCACCAAGACACCCCTCAAAGCACCGATGCAGCCAGGCAGGAATCCAGCCCCGGCCTGCACCCAGCACGCAACCTTCATCTTTACCTATCTCTTCCCTCCGATCTCATGTACTCATAAATTATTACAATTAATTACAGCCAAGGAAAACCATTCATGCCGTACCCCCACCCCCAGGGACTCCATCGAGCTACCAGGAGACTCACAGGCAGCCAGCCAAGGAAGGCACAGGCGGCACCCGGGCCTCAGCAGCCTCCACCACCCCCCTGGAGCCTCTCAGCCCCATCACACCCTGCCTGGGGGAGGAGTGGCGGGCACTTGCCCTTCCGAAGCAGGGGGAGACCCTTGCCTGGCTCCCACCTCCCCTAAAGGATCTAAGCACTTGTCTCCTCCACGTCAGAAGCCTGGGAGCGACAAGGAAGAGAAATAATGAGAACTGGATGCAGTTGGGTTTCTGGTTTTTTAAATGACTTCGATATATTAACACAGAGCTGTTCTACCATAACAAACAGAAGCACGTTACAGGACCGACTCTGAGGATGAGAGGAGACTGCTATGTACACTCCAGAGGCGCCGGCCTGTGCCGCTGGACCCAGCCTGCGGCATGGTCCCCGGCCCTCGCCTTTTAGCTCCTGGGCTGGGAAGCATACTTGTGTATGTTGTGTGTGTGCGCGTGTGTGTGTTTGTACAAAATCTGCACACAGAGCACCCCAGGCCTGGGGAACGATGGCCCGGACCAAATACAATACATGAAAAAAAATAGAAATATAGCGATTCAAGTACTGGCTTCTCTGAAGAAAGGAGAAAAAAAAAAATCACATTTGTGTGTGTCATTTATTTCAGTTGCGCTGGGAGAAGAGAACGCGGTTTCTCTCCCCGCCTCCTCCTCCTCCTCGCTGGGTAGAACTAACTCTAAAACACCAATTTCTCAACACTGAACCCTCCCAAATAGCAAGAGTTTTCCTTTTCCCCTTCCCTTTTTTTTTTTTTTTTTCCTTTTTAAACCGATTGGCTTTTCTCTATCTTGCTCTTTCCTTTTTTCTTTCAGTGCTGTCTCCCGCCTGGGCTGGGGTATTTTGTGGGTTTTTTGTTTTGTTTTGTTTTTCCCTTGGCTGTGCGAGGCAGCAGGCTGGGGCAGGGTTTAGGATTGCTCCTTGTCGGTTTTCTCTTTATTCATCTTTTTCATCTTCATCCTCCGATTCTGAAACCAGATTTTGACCTGCCGCTCGGTGAGGTTGAGAACCCGGGCCACCTCGTACCGACGGTCCCTGGTTAAATACATATTGAAGAGAAACTCCTTCTCCAGTTCCAGCGTCTGGTACTTGGTGTACGGGCAGCGCTTCTTCCTCGTGGAACGGGCGTGAATCCAGTTGGCCACGGGGTTGCCTGGAGGGCCAAACACAGGCAGGGGTCAGTGGAGCCCCTTTCCAGCCCAGGACCCCTGCCACCCCATCCCCAGGCTCAGCCAGGCTCCCCAAACCCAATAATTGAACCTGAATTTGGACACATTTTGCTTTAGGAATTCCTCCCCCTTACTGCTTTTGCAATCTCCCCCCTCCCTATCTTTCCCCTCCTCAGTTTCCAGCACCTAAAACTATAGGAAATCGAAGCTATCAAAGCCTCTACAGTCTGGTCCTCCTCAGCTTCAAGAGTAGTAATTCGAGAATATCCTCATAAAAAGTCCAAATTCCCAACCGTTTCATAGGCCCATAAACGCTTCTCTCTCTTGTTTTTTATTTTTATAGCGAGGTCTCTCTCCTCCCCACTTCCCTCCTCCTCTGCCCCCTCCCATCCTCCCAGCCCACGACCAAGTCCTGAAATTTCAGCAGTTCTATTTCCTGACCCTGAGAGTCCCCAAGCCCCTCACTACCCTCTCCAGCGCCCCATCTCCGCTCTCGGAATTCAACCCTGCTGAGGCGAATTCTCAGGGTGATGCTGGGATGGGAAAAGCCTTTCTCCTCTCCCCAGGGAGCTGCTGGCCTTGGGGACAGGCTCCCCTATATCTTAGCTTCCCTCTTTGGCTTCCAGTGCCCCCTCCTCCTGCCAGCCCCAGGACAGGCTCTGCAGGAGCCAAGCCTCCAATTTCAGGTTTATGGGAGTAGCTGAGGGCAAGGAGGGAAGCCTTCAGAGGGGTATAATTAGGCCCTGGCCCCTGATGGGGCTGCAGGAAATCCTTTCCTGCAGCCCCCTCCTGGGTCTCCCCCAGACATTTCCTCACACCCAGGGGCTGCACCCCCTCCTCCTGCTGTTTCCCCTTCTATCTTCTTTCTGGCCCTGCAGCTCTCACCTGTCCCCCTCCCCCCAAAAAAACCTACCCTTGCCTTTCTCTGCAATACTCAGAAGGCTCCCCTTTCCCTGATTGGAGTGTGTGTGTGTGTGTGTGTGTGTGTGTGTGTGTGTGTGTGTGTGCAATTCTCTAATCTGGGGAGATGCTTCTCCCCACTCCTTCTCCCTGACCCCCATTCCCATCCCTGTCTCCTGCAGAGCCTTAGAAGAGGGCTCTCAAGTTTAAGGAGACTGGGACCCCTCTTCTCTCCCTCAACTCTGCAAGTTCTGATTCCTCCAAGTTCCCAGGCTGAGAAAGCCCTCAGACCTCTCATCCAGGGTTCCTGGGGGAGAAGCCCATGGACCTTCTGTTTTATGAATCTCTAGTGGGGTGAGGACCCCCACACTGCCTGGGAGGTAGGGGTGACTTTTCTCCTTGGGGTTATTTCCTCTCTATCCCCAGTGTCCTCCTCATCTCTCCCCCATCTCATCCCAAACCATAAAATGAACCTCGCCCCCACCCTATCCCCTGCCCCTGCCCGCATTTCCGAAAGTAGTGACTGAGCCAAAAACCCTGGGCTGGGGGTGTGGGAGCGTGGGTCTCAGGAAAGCCAGCTCCTGGGAGAGGAGCCCCCCTCAGCCTTCTCCCAACCTGGCTCCCTGGGCTCCCTTCTCAGACCTTCCTGCCCCTGAAAGCTCCCCAAGGTAATTCGCTTTTATTGAGTCCTCGCCCTCACCCCTCTCCCGCGCTCCCTGCACCGCTCCAAGGGGCTGTAATCCGCTCCCCCCGCCTGGCCTCCCCTCCCCTCCCGCGCGGGTTGTAAAGGAAAATTGCTCCCAACTTACTGGGGTCCAGGTCGGCCTTCTCCTCTTTGTGCTTGCTGCCGGCGAGGGCGTCCGCCTCGGGCGAGGGCAGGGTCTGCGGGGCGCGGTCGCGCAGCTCCCCGGGCGAGCCGTACATGTAGTCCGGGTAGCTGCGGCCGTCGCCCGGGCCGCAGTCGGCGCGGCGCCCGGGGTAGGCGTCCGGCTTGAGGGCGTAGTGACGGCCCCCGGCCGGGAAGCTGGGGAAGGAGACGGCGCCGGACAGCGGCTCGAGCCAAGTCCGCATGTAGCGCGTGTCGGCGCCGAGGTGGGGCTGGGGGCCGTACGGGTGGTAGACCACGGACGACTGCGAGGGCACGGGCGCCCACGACGTGCTGAACACTGCCGGCTTGGGCGCGAAGCTACAGGACGGAAAATCGCTACAGTCCGGCACCAAACCGCTGGGTCTGGCGGCGGCGGGGTGAGCCCCTGTGGCCGGAAACCTGGACGCTAGGAGGTCTTCATTGTCGTGAGAGATGAGCGAGTCCACGTAATAGTTACTGATGGGCCCCGTCGCCGACATCGTAACAGGGTTTTACATACATAAGATTATTGTATGAACTGTATATGTACTTTTTATCTGCTCACAGAACAATCAAGGCAGGTAATTATTTTTCCAGCCTTTTCCCCGCAGCTCATTGGCTCCCTGGCCCCCACGTGATCGTATTTACCCAAAAATACGGCGCGGATCAATGCGCAGGGGCTTTTTTTCCTGGCTTTTTTTTTTTTCCCCTTCTCCCACCCCCTTCTCTCTGCTGATCCCCGCGACCTGCGTTTTCCTGGGGGTCCGCAACTCTGGACCCAAGGACCCGCCGCCCCCTCAGGACAACTCGCATCTCAGCACAGAAGCCCCTGCCGGTGTCCACCCATAAGCAGATGGCCTCCGCCCCCACCCCGGGAGAATTTCTTAATGGGGTGCCAATGCCAGTCCCCGAAGCCAGGGTTCCCAGACCCTCGGGGCTGAGCTGGGCGCTGGAGCCCCGCAGGGGCGGAGAGGCCGGCCGAGGTAGGTGGAGGAACTATTTCTTGACGTAATCCGTCTCTGTCGGTCCCGACGCTCCCGCAGTCTCTGCGCGAGCCGAGATCAGCGATTGTCAGTTCGGAACGTGGCTTTTAAAAATGCGTTTTTAAATAGTGTGTATGTATGTATTTCTTTCTGGAGCAGCAGCAGCGAGGGAGGGAGAGTGGGAGGGGACTGGGGAAGCTGGGGTGGAGGGAGGGAAGGAGGGAAAGGGGAGCGTCCTTCTGCCACTGGCCAACTCAGCCCCCCAAATCTGGGGCAGGGGAAGCTTGGGGAAGGTGGCCCAAGGGTAGGAGGGGTAGGACCTCGGGACCTTATACACCTCTGCCACCAGAAGTCCTCTCTTTGCTTTGGCACAGATATGCAAACGTCTTTATTTTAAATTTATTGTCTGTATCTTTATCTTTCTTTGCCAGCCTGAAGAAGTGGAGGAGAGATCTACACAACTTCAGTGGGGTGTCCCCGTCCCGTCTTCCTGTTCGCCCTCTTTTGCCCTCAACTCCATCTCTGAGACATCCTACCCTCCCCCCAAAAAAAGAAGTCACTACCGGGGCTCTGTCTGCAGAGAGCCAGGGTGAGAGCGGGCAAGGCGAGAGAGCGACCTCGGTCGTGGGCAAGTAGCTTGTTTTTACGTCCTTCAATAAAATTTTTATGAGGATCATTTGATTGTTCATAAATGTGTCTTTCATTAAATAAAATTGTAGGCTGTTTTTGGAACGAAAAAAAGCTATGAAGGAATGGGAGAAAGCAATTTCTTTGGAGTCAGACACAGGAATTCTGGAGGGGGCAGTGTGATGGCAGGGAAGATGACACAACTTGGATTCCTCCCCCCTCAGTAAGTTGGTTGCTACCCTCCTCCTTGAATTTGGGGTTCATTGCCCAGCCCTATGCTTTCCATCAGACTGTCCCATGGTGGTTTAGCAAAAGTGGGCAAAGGCAAGCAGGAAATTCTCAGTGTGGGTGCAAGAGAGGGGCAAGGAAGTTGGTGGGGGTGGGGGAGAAGAGCAGGTGATATCCCCAGAGACACAGGGCAGAGTGAATTTGAAAGAGGGGTGCAATTTCAGGGTCAGCAGGGAATAGTCCAGTTTTCGCCAAGGGAAACAGGCAGGAGCTGAGGCTAAGACACAGGCTCTGAGGCAGCAGAGAAGGACAAGGTTTCTCAGACTGGAGATGTCTGCTCTTCTTTTCCATTCCTGTCCTCAGGAGGGGACCAAACACCAGGGGTTGTGGGAGGGGGCGGAGGCTGCTTTTTTCCTGCATCTCTGTCAACCTGTCTCCTCTAAGGAGAAGGGCTAGAGAGAGGTGTTCCAGAGACTGCAATGTGTGTGTTTGGGAGAAGGGGGGGGTGAGGAAAGTTGAGGGGGGAGGGTCTGTCTGCAGCCCGCAGCACTGACCCCAGCCTGCCAGGCCCCCACCCCAGTCCCTGCTCCTCCCCTTCTCGGGTTCTCTCCTTTTCGGTCTAGCGGGGCTGGGATTTCGACGCATGGGGGGGGACGTGAGAACTACCCGGCTGGGGAGAGGCAACCCGGGGCCTCAGCCTCTTCACCCTCAGCTCTGATTATCTTCTACTCCCCCTCGACTGGACTGGTTTTGGAAAAGTCAAATTACAGCAAGAAACAGAATATCTCTTTGGCCTTGATGGAGCTGGGTTAGCTGTCAATCAAAAATTCTCCCTCACTAGTTCAAGGAAAAGACTGCAGGTTACAGTCCCCCTGCCTAGGCTTCCTCCAAATCCCCAGCGCCATCAGCACCTCCCCCCCAGCCCTGGCGGCGGGGACCCTGCCTGGTTCTTGGGTGGCTGCTGGCAATGCTGAGCAGAGCCGCCGAGCGTTCAGAGGGCCCGGGGCCAGACTGTGACCAAGAGGACATCAGGGGACAGAGCCTGAGAGAGACTGAGCCCGAGACAGTCTGCGACAGCAAGACTGAAGCACGGCGCCAGGTCCCCAGAGAGGAAGGGAGGAAGGAAGGAGGGAAAGAAAGAAGAAAACGGATTAGAATAAAAGAAAGAGGGAAGAAAGACAGAAAAGAGGGGAGGCAGGATGAAAAGAGAGGGAAGAGCAGGGAAAGGAAGGCATGCAGAGAGAGTCGGAGGAAGGGCGGCGACAGGCAGGCAGGACGGGGCAGGGCGCGGGCTGGCTGGCCGAGCAGCCGTGGCATTGTGCAACCCGCTGGCTGGCCGGGGCCTTTGCCGCGGGACTGGCTCTGGGCGCGGCGGCCACTTCTGTCCGGACACAAAGGAGGAAGAGGCCTCCTCTCCTGCCCCTCCCGGGCGACCTGCTGAGGTGGGGACACCAGGCCTCTAGGATATAGAACCCTATCTCGGCCCAGGCAGCTACCCAGGCAGCTGGGAGCTGAGCCACGCTCTCAATCAAGGAGCAAAGAAGACAGGATGAAGGAGAAGGTTTCAAGCCCGCCGGCTCCTCCTTTTTGTCTTCGCCAGGGGACAGGGCCCATGTGTCCCTACCTCAGTCTTCCTAGAAGGAAGCTGCCCCCAAAGCCTCTCTCCTATGGGCTTCTACTATTTGGGAAAGCCCCCCCAGACACAGTGGCTGTAAACAGATGCCCCTTTCTCTCCTACCCAGCTTGGCCACCACCTTCTTTTCAACTCTTGAGCAGCCTGCCCACCCGGCAGAGGCAGCAGCAGTGGGGCAGCCAGGATCACCAGGCCCACGCTCTCTGCTGCCATCAAATTCCCTGTGAGACTGAGGGGAGGTTGTCGCCTTCGTTTCAGAGCATGAACTCAGACCCTCCCCACTCAGGCACAGACACAGCTGTGGATCTGGAAGCAGGCCTCACCCATAGCCCCCTCCCCACCAACGCCCCATTTTGCCTGGGCCTTGCTAAGAGAGGCAGCCTGGGGGAGGGGGGCTGGAAGAGGCTGAGAATTCCTGAGTTCACCAGGCCACCAGGCGAGGTCCCTCGGGTTCCACAACTACATGTGGATGGTACCCCCATCCTCTGCATTTGGAGGTGGGGTGGCAGGTCAGAGCTCTGAAGCAGACCCTGGGGCTCTCCCCAAATCCAGACCTGGAGGGCACAAGGATGTGGGAGCACCAAGAAGGAGGAGTTTGTCTTCCCAGGTTCAGTTAAGCCTGCCAGGTTCCCAGACTCCCTCTCACCCCCACCACTCCCTTCAATTTTCCTTATCACCGATGGGGAGCCCGAGGGACTGGAGGCCACTGGGAGTCCCTGTTGGGAGATGGGAGGACTCCAGCTTTAGCTAGCAGCTGTGCATTCACTGTGGTTCTTAGAGCTCTCTTCTGACCCCAAAAGACGGCACTGGGCAGAGGAGAGCCCCCTCAGGGGGAGGAGCACCCTGACTACATCACCTCAGACCTGGACAGCTGGGATCACAATCAAGCTAGCACCACCGTGGGCAGGACAGACAGACAGAAAGACAGGTTAGACTGATCCCCTCCCCTGGCCCTGCACCTCCCTTTTAGTGATTTAAATTCCCTCCGGTTCAATCCACACCGTCAAGTTCGGATTATATTTAAAACAGGCTTTCTCCCCGTCCCCCAGCGGGTCATTCCCGCAGCCGCAGGCAGGGCGCCCGCTCCCGGCTCGTCAGCACCCGCCTGCGCGGAGGAGGCCCTGCGTGCTCCATTTGCTTTCGTTTTCCTTCTCCCCCTGAAATGGGCTCAGTTCACCTCTCCGCTGCCCTCTCCTCCTCCCCGCCCCCTCCTCGGTTCCCCACTCCTTTCCCCCCTTTTCTCTCCTGATCCCTCTTTGTTGGGAAAAACACACCCACACACACAACTCCTCCTAGCTCAGGCCTGCGCTGGAAGCAGAAACTGAATTCTCCTGGCCCGCCGCGAGGAGACCAGCGTCTTGCCCCCACCCCAGGTGGGTATCCGGGATCCCTACACACCAGGAGTCCAGCCGCTAAGCCCAGCAGGAGTGAAACCCCCAGGGCCTGTGAACGTGGCCCTCTCAACGCCACGGCCTGCATTCCCTCCGGCCCCCTGCCCTGCGCCCCGCAGCAAACGGGGCTATTTCCGCTCCCCCAACCCGATCTGGTTTCCCAGCCTGGGGAGTGGCTGGAGGGGGAGCGGCCCCAGAGCTAGGGGTGCTCTCCGCCTGGAGCCCCCCGTGGTCCTGGGCGCCTGGTTACCTGATCTTTGTGTGATGTATGTGTCGCAAGGAAATTTGCAGTGACTTTGGAGCCCAGACTGAGGAAGCGGAGGTGGCGAAAGGAGAGACAATACGGGTCCGAAGTACAATTAAGGAGCCAGAGCCGCTAGTCTCTTCCCCCGCCCTCCCTGCCAGACTAGGAGCTGTCTGGCCTCAAACCTCAGGGCAACCCGCGAACCTGGAGCCGGAAACTCAGCCCATGGCGGAGGGAACCAGAGGTTCTGGCGTCCAGAAAGCAAGAGGAAAGCGCCCTCCAACTTGGGAGCCCAGCCACCAGCCCCACTGAGTCGCCGAGAATCCAATGAATGAAAGTGCACATTCCGACGAATTTTTCCCGATTTTTTTCAGCCTTTGGCTGGACAGCCTAGGGTTTAGGACGTCTCAGATGGACAGACAGACAGACAGGCAAACCGCATCTCCGGAGGCAGACAGACTCACAACATGAGTGTGAGTCTGAAATCAAATACAGGTCCAACATTGCCCAGGCCTCTCTGCCCGGCCGGGAGGGCGCCGATCTCCCTACCTTCTCTCCCCTCCAGGGCGTCCGGCAGAGACCCAGAAGACTCGGTCCCTCTGGCTTGGTCCAGTCCCGCCTCGGGAAGCGCCTTCGTTACCTGCTCCTCGGCTCCCCACGGCCACAGATGCAGGGCAGCCGCCTCCGCCGGGGGAGGGAAGCCCCGGCCGCCGCAGCCGCCGCTGCCCGCCCTCCTTCCCTCCCTCCCTCTTCCTCGCCCTCCCTCCCTCTCTCCCTCCCTCGCGCGCCGCCGCTCGCGGGGCCCTCCCGCGGGCAACCTGTTCTGGACCAAATCCAGGTATCTCCGAAAGAGACAAAAAAGAAAAGACCTCTGATGTAGAAAAGAAAGAAAGACCCTGAACTGCATTTATTTTTCACGCTCTGACCATTGGTCGGCCTCAATTCAGGCGTCCTGGGCCCGGCCCTGCGGCTGCAGAGGTGTGCAGGCCTGCTGCCTCGCCCACGCCGGCCGCCGAGCCCCGCGCGCTGCGCGCTCCACACTCTGGGCCGCCGCCCCCCGGCAGCCCAAACACCAAGCAGACCTCAAGGTCCTTCCTACAGACTCAACATCCGGTTGGCCGCCTCGCCGCTGGCCTCTCCGCCGGGGAGCCGGCTCCGCTCCATCTGCGGCCAAAGTCCTCACACAATCCACCTTGTCCGTGTTCTCGGGGCCCGGCCCGGACACCCTTCCGAGCCAAGGCGCCCGCTGACCACCCTCGGGCCGCGGCCCTGCCCGGGGCTGCACACCTCCTCCCCTGCACGGGACCCACACAAAGCCCAGTGTCCCGACGCCCCCACCCGCAGCCCCTTCTCCCCGGCCCCGCTGCCCTTCACCTGTTCTCAAGAAGGGCCGCATCTCCGAGCCAGCCAAGGCAGGGCGGTGGGCCGGGCCGGAGGGTGCCCGGGAGCCGAGGTCCCAGGGAGGCCACAGATGATCCGCCGCCTAAGCCGGAGCCCCCCGCAGCCGGCGAGAGATCTCAGAGACCAAGGCTCTCCTTGGCAAGCTCTTGCCTCTTCCTCCTTCTCCCGCAAGTCTTAAACACTTACACGCCTAGAGTTCAGCTCTATAAATCCTGCTCCTCTTTCCCATATCATAATTAAAAAAAACCAGTAGGGGAGGTTTTAACTTTTATTGCGATTTCTGGAGTTGGGCTGCAGAGCATATATTAAGTTTACGCTTATGCGCTCTCGGCGGGGAGGGTCCTTTAAGAAATAAAAATCCATCTTAATATCCACAGACGAGAGAGATAATTTTTTCCCTCCTCTTCACGCTGTTTCTTTTGAAGACTCCCCTCCAGCGAAGCGAATAAATAATCACCATCGCCTTAGCCATGATCCACGGCCCCAGGGCCCCGCGGTGGACCCTGGCCACCAGACTGGCCCTCACCTTGGCCCTGTGAGAATGCACCCCACTCCCCAGGATATTGGGGGGGGACACCCAGACCCATGGCTCTGTGGCCACCCCCCTATAAGCCCACCAGCTCTGAAATGGAAATTGGGGCTGAGAGACCCAAAGCACAGAAGTCGTTCATTGGTAAATTTCGGCCCATCAGGGACACTGTCTCAAAGCCAGGCACTCCTGAACACCCCGCCCCTGCCTGGGACTCCCTTCACTCCAGCTGGCCCCCGGCTTCTGACAGCCTGAAAACTCAGAGACTGCCAAGGGCTCCCAAACCAGGGAAGCCCTTGCCTGCCTCGCACCAGCTGGCCTTCCTCTCTGAAAACTTCCCCATTTCCCTGGGAGCCATAGGGCGATTTGAGCACTTCCTTCCAAGGGAAGAGATTTTTTTTTTCCCCCTTACAAAGGGCTGGGGGACAGACAGAAAGACAGACTGACAATTTCAGCTGGGGAGAAGGGAGGCTCTATTACTATTCTCTCCTCTAATCTCCATGGGATCTCTTTGTATAAGAGAGAGAGAAAAATACATGAGTATGCACAAAAATATATACAGGGGATCTGGGAAAGCCTGGAGGAGGCAGAGATATAGAAATAGAGACCCACACGCATGCAAGGTTCAATATATCCCCCAGCAGACAACTGCGTGAATAAACTTCATGGATATACTGTGTTACAGGGACATGACTTTGTTTCCCTGTCTGAAAGTTTCTAATGTTTTAATAATCATAATAATTCCAAAGTAAGAGAACCAAGAACCTGTCCTTTGCCTTTTGACTTTCTCTTTCCCAGTTTGGAGCAGGGGTGTACCTCTCCATTTTCCGTGACCCTCCCCATTTTTCTCTGCAGGCAGAGAAACCTGTTTGGAGAGCCCTCTCTCTAGCAACCAGGACCAGAACTGAGGAACCAGAGGGGACAAGGAGGGGAAGAAGCTTTGCAAAGTTGCACACTGCTCAATGCCCCTTTACTCCAGGTCCTCCCCTCCTCCCTGGCATCAGCCAACAACCTCTCCAACAATATGATAATGGTGGGCGCTGGCAGCCTCCGTTCACCCAGACCTTTCCACACAGTGCAAAGACAAGCAGCTGCCTGACAGGCACAGACACAACAGACCAAGGCCTACAGGCAACAGACAGCTAGAAAGAGACCAGAGCCAGATTCTTGCCCTGATGTTTCCCAGTAGGGTGTGTGTGGGGGGTTTCTACTTGGACTTGATGATTTTCTTCTAGCCTACTAACACCCTAAATATGCCCTTCTCCTGGGGATGGGGCTATACAAGAGGAAGAGGAGATGGCTGAGCTGGCGCTCAGAGTTCCCCAGCTCCTGGGACCCCCCACGCACCCCACTTTTCTAAGAAGCTGCAGCCCCAGTCGACTGGAGGCAGATTTTTTTTCCTTGGGGGTGGCAAGTGGGAAAAGCTAACCCTTCAAAGACTCCTTTCTATTTCTGTGGTCTTCCCTCTTCTAATCATCCTGCCCCACCCTGCTACCCAGCTGAGCTGGCCCGCCAGGCCACCTCTTACTCAAATTCCTGAATTTCCTTGGAATTGGTTAGACCTCCTTTGTCTGTCTCCATCAGCTGGGCCCAGGAAACAATAGCTGCAGGAAAAACTCCTCTTCCTCAAGCATGGGATTGGGACAGGCTGAGTGGACGGGATAAACTGGGGTTCTCCAGACTTGTTGTGTGGCTCCACTCACAGCTTGCCCTCCTTGGTCTGTACGCATTTCGCCCTGTCTAGGAGGGGGCCTAGGGAGCAGTCCCACTGGGGAGGGTAGGGGCGGGATAGGTGGGTTGGGGCCCTCGACGATAACCGACTGATGTAACTCAGGCAGTTTCTTGTTGCCGAGTTCAAAACTCAATCCCAACAACATGAAACTACCTAAGCCACAGATCAGCTGAGCGAGCAGGGCGGGAGATTCAGCTTTGCATCTATCGGGAGGAGAAGGGAAGGGGGTTGGGGAAGGAAGAAATTCAGCCCCGTCCCCCTTTCCGCCCCCACAACCTCCCTAAGGACTAGAGGGTAGACTTTGGGTGGCTGGGTGGGCAGGGGGTCTGACTGCCTCATCAGCTTCTGGTCTAAGCAATCGCTCAGGGAGACCCTGGTGAATGGGACCTCAAGCCGCCAAACCCCCGCCCCGCCCCCAGCACCGCAGTGGGGCTATCCCCTGCCTCTGGCCCTGGCCCTGGGGGAGGCTGGAGTGTCCTTCCACTCTCGGGCTGGGTCCCCTGTCTTGCCCTTCTGGCTCTCCTGTGCTCTCCTCCTAGGTTTCCTCTGATCCTCTCCGTCTCTCAGCTGAACTCTGGCTTCTCTTCGTCCGTGTGTGTCCGAACCACTCCAAAGCCTCTTCCAATCAGGCCACTTGCCTGGCAAAACCCCACAGCCAGAGCGAGTGGGGACTGAGAGCCTAGCTAAGGCTCACATCTAAACCAGCAGAAAGCAGGAGAACCTAAGCTTCAAGCTCCAACCCTCACCAGCCCATCCTCCTTCTGCCTCCCCCCAGCAGACGACCAGACTGAGCTACATCAAGACCCATGTGTCGAGCTCCAGGCGACCCTGAGTGACCGAGTAAAGAAAGAAGCCAAAACCCACCAATTTACTCCTTTCATTGCCGAACCCCAAGCCAATGGGTCAGGGAAGGGGAGCTTGTGGCCACTGCCCTCCGCTTCGAGCCGCCACAGGGCAAGCCTGGGCTCCCAGCAAGCAAAGATGCCCAGAACACCTTCCACCCTGCTCTGCCCAACGCGCGCTGGGCACCTGGGGACGCCGCTAGTCCCCACTCCGCCGCCAAGAGAAGAACAAGAAACCGCTTCTCTTACCTTGTCGCTGCCTCCTCCTCCTGCCACTGCCCGCGCTTCTGCTGCTGCTGTCGAGAGGGGGGGGGGGGCTCAGCTCCTCATCCCCCTCCGGCGGTTAAGTTTATTCCTCTCCTTGGATAGGTGGGGGGCTCTTGGGGTTCCCCCCAGCAGCAGTGGGGTGCGCCTGGCCCAGCACCCCAGGCAATGGGATCCGTCTGCTCCTCAAGATTGCAGTTTGCTTTCTGCCTCTTTCCCTCCTCCAGTCACCTTTAAATGCATCTTTTACTGCAGCACCACATTATATTTGCAGATCATAAAATCCACCTCTCGCGCGCACCAAGACCGTCCTGACATTACTGTTTTATGACCTTGACTTATTGTGGTCACCTGGATAATATTTAAATCAACGTTATGGTCTCTCACTTACATTAAACCCGCCAAGAGACGTTCTAGAAAGGCTCTAGGAGATGAGTCGAACACAAAACACACACATCCACACACTCAGCCTCTTTGGGGGGAGGGTGTCGCTAAAAAAAAAAAAATACTAAAAAACAAAAAAACCACCCATTTGAGGATTACGATTCTGGAAATTTATTAGGATTTTTTTTTTTCTCCATTAAGGAAGCTACATGCAAAAGATACAACATACAGAATATCTTTAAATAACACAACTCCCAGACAGGGACAGGGTAATATTTGGGGGAGGGGCATTCTGTCTTTGCTTCTCTATGTTCTATTTTTAATTTAAAAACTGTTTTTTGTTCCTCTGAATGGAATTTCTGAGATGGCAGTGGATGGAGGATGTAGAGGTGCTGGGAGGATGGGAGAAAAGCAGAAAGCAGTACAAATACGAGACTTCAAGCAGATTCTCAGAGCGACTGGGAGGTAAAGACACAGAGAGGGTTTGGCAGAGGCGCTGGACGCTACAACAAACACACAAACACTAGCTGAACTTTCCAAAACGTCTATTATTCTAAGGAGGAAATGCAGCAAGGAAGAAGCGATTCTGATTCTGACTGTGCTCTGTGAGATTACAGACCTTCTCTGGTTGATTTTTTTCCCCCCTATAATCGGGTGGATTCGACCTTAACTTTGCCTGGAGAACAGGATGCTATGTGTGAGTGCGTGCATGAGTGAGGGGTTGACACACACACCAGCCACACTCCCACCCTCATCTATGTGGGCACACCACACCCCACACCCCAGCACCCCATTTCTCATGCTTTAGGTGGACGCATCTTCGGAGCACGAACCATAGGTCCCTTGGAAGGAGAGTCTGAGGTCTTTGCCTTTTTTGCAGGCGTGTTGCATTTATACTCAGGGAGGAAAAAAAAATATACCACCAGGCACAAAGGGAGGAGGGGCGGGGAAAGGAAGGTGGGGGGGAGAGAAGGGAGGGGGAGGGGTGGCCCCCCGAGCTCAGGTGAAATTAAAATTGGAGGTCAGTTCCCGGATCCGATTCTCTCGGTTCATTTTCTTGAGTTTCATTCTGCGATTTTGAAACCAGATTTTGACTTGTCTGTCTGTAAGGTTAATGGTCTTGCTAATCTCCAGGCGGCGCTCTCGCGTCAAATACATATTGAACAGAAATTCTTTCTCCAATTCCAGCGTCTGGTGTTTAGTATAGGGGCACCTCTTCTTCCTTCCGCTCTTTGCTGTCAGCCAATTTCCTGTGGTGTTTTCTGCCTTTATCTCCTCTGTTAAAAATAACATTATTTACATAAGTATCCCTGGAAGAGGCAAACCCTCGCAGCACTGCAGCCTCAGCCAGCTTGCTGTGGGGGTGGCTGACGGAGCCCAGGGGAGCTGCTCTCGCCCCACAGGCCTGGCTGGTGGGGTCCTCTTGGGTTCAGGGCTTTTAGAATTTCTCTGGGGTCTAAACTTACAGTGAAGAAAGACAGAAGGTACTTGCCTCCAACGTGTCTATTAAATTTAAATCACCCCAGTCCACCTTGACTTAGCAGGTTCTGAGTACTCCCGCTCTCTCTCAGCTTGCTGACCCTGGTGGGCTCTCTAAGCCCCACCAGACCCTCCCTCCTCTCTGTTCCCTTCCAGCTCTGGGAAAAAAAACCCAACCAGAAGGAAAGGTGTTTTCCAGGCCTCAGACTGGGTAACAGAGGCCACCCCGCTGCCCTGAGCAATTCCCGGAGAGCTTTGGCCCCTTTCAACTCAGGGCAGGGAGGTTGCCCCAGTCTCTGCAGCCAGAGGCCATTGCAGCCGTCTCTGAATTCAGAGTCAGACCCCCAGCCCTGACTCCCACCCCAAGTGACACAGAGCGGCTCTGCCCCCACTGGATCTCCCATAGCCAGCCTTTCCTCTCCTGGCTATTTTCCCCAGGAGTACCTGAGGCAGGGAGCTTGTGCAGGCAGCAGAGGTCAGGAGCAACAGCTCTGGGGCATGCTGAGGGGTCCTCAGACAACTGCCCTAGCCAGAGACCTAAGGTCAAGGGAGAGAGATCCTGAGGAAATGCAGCCTCCTGAAAATCTCCTGCCTCGTCTATGCAGATCTGCATGTGTGCATACACATGTGCATTTCTGCAGCGACACACATTCCTCCTCATATGCACACACAGGGATATGCACATGTGTGTCTATTTATATTAGGAGATATTCTAAATATACTGTTTATTTCCCTTTCCCTCATGGATAGCTTCTTCCCCTGGCACACATTCTCGCTGAAATGAACCTCATGCAGCAGAAGGGACCTTGGCTATCTTTTCCGGGGAGAAAACCCAGAGTCCAGAGACCCGAGAGGGACACCAAGCAAAGGACTCTGCTGATGCCTCTGTGCTCTATCCCCCTCTATGCCCAATGAAACTGCCAGGTTCCTGGATCTTATCTTGATGTGGAGTGGGGTGGGGGCGCTAGGGGAACCAGGAGGCACCAGAAAAATGCAAACTTGAGGCTCTAGTTTAAAACACTTGAATGTCCTTAATTTTGCTCCCACCTCTGCACTTGCAGCCTCCTTCCAAATTGTTCAAAGGCTCTCCACATATAACTCTGTGCTATTGATTTTTTAAACTGGGGTTTAGGGGAAGGGGAAAAATTACAAGTGCGGAAGTCTGGCCCAAAGCTGGCTTGCCTCTGGCCTGGTGGAGGTACCAAAATGGGGGATGGAGGCAAGAAGGGCACAGGCAGAAGGCAGAGAGGGATTAGTTGGGGCTGGAGGGTTTAGATGGTGTGGGGAATGGCAGGAGAGAAAGGAGAGTCTATCGGGCATGGGGGCAATTTGAGCTAGGAGGTGGGCTTGTTAACCTTGACTTTGCTTTTGGTGGGGCTAGAATGCAGCTTTTCCTATCCTAAATCTGTACCTCAACCAAGCCCATGGTGTGGGGAGATGGTATAAAATTAAACTTCTGTGCTGCACACGTGCCACCACCAAGGCTTCGCGGGTGTGTGTGCCTCTCTCCCCCTCACCTTCAAGAACACACCGGTGCCCATCTTCTGGCCAGGGTCTCCATGGGCTGATTTGCCAGGGCCCACCTTTGATTTGCAGAGGAGACCCAAGAGGGCGAGGCTCTGTCCTCACCCTCTGAAAGAGTGCGTGTGCATGTATGAGAGGGCATGCGTGAGTGTGTGTGAGTGTGACACAGGTCGCTGCCAGGGATGCGTGTGCACCGCATCCATATACAAAGCGCCACAAGACCCAGGCCGCCCTCAGTCTGCTCAGTTCTCACTATTTCATCTGCCTCTGCACCCAAAAAGCCTTTCTTACACACAGCCTCCAGCAGTCAGTGCCATGGGGAGCAGTTTATCCGCCCCCACCTCCTCTGCCAGTTGGGCCTTTTCTGATGCTTTTTGCTCCAACTTTTCATGGAAAACCCCCTCAGCCTCCCTCCACTGCTCCCTTTTCCTTTACATTTTCTCCAGGTGTCAGAGAAGGGTCCTGAAGGCCCTCAGCTCCTTCAGCAGAAATGAATCTTGAACTCTGAGCTTGAACTCTACCTAGGCTTTCCCTCACCAACCAAAATCACAATGAAATCCAACTAAAGCCACACTCCCTTGCAGGAGGAAACAGCTTACTATGCACACAATTTCCCAACCACTCATTTGTAGGCTGCTTTTGGAAACCAATGGGAAAACTACATTTTAAAAAATGCAACTAGAAAAAAAGGAAAAGAAAAAAAATTTCAAAGGGAAGACAAAAAACTTAACATTCCAAATGCCCTGTTCCAACGCTATAGGCGGCCTAGGCGTCTGGGGGAGGGAGGGACGCAGCGGGCAGCCCTTCACCTCCACCTCTTCCGGCCCCAGCCCTGCTGCCCGAGGCCCCCGGCCGAGCCAAAAACCGCAGGAGCCCAAACCACACGCAGGAATCAGATCCACAAACAACAAATCGCGCTTCGCAGGAAACATTTTCAACTGGGAAAACGCAGTAAAGCGAAATCCCCCTTCTCCCAAGCTTCCCTTAGTCTCTGGCCCAAGATCGCCATTTTAAGCTTTTTTGCAAGCTTCTGACCTGAGGGGGGATATCAGCCCCCCAACACAACAACGTAGAGCAAGCAAACCAAAGGCAGCACACACCCAGGCGCGGTCACCCGCCTTGGGCAGCACAAGGCGCCCGCAGGCTGCCCGCGGTGTGCACCACCCCGGTTTCGGCGCCCACCGCCGCTGCCGGCCTTGCACCTCCACTTCGCCGCTTACCTTCCCCAGCCAAGTGACGCGCCACCAGCCTAGCGCTCAGCAGACACGAGTCGCAAGCTGGGGTCGCATTCCCAAGACCGTCCAGGGCCTCCTCGGCCCAACCCTCTCCCTGCCCTCGCCCGGGGCCACGAAGACCCAGTGCCCGAGCGTCCCAGCCGGACCACGGCCCAGGCGGCCTTACCTTTTGCCTCGTTATCGGAGGTGTCTGGGCTGGAGTCGGCGGTTTTGGCCCGATCCTTTTCGCTCTCCAAGGGGCTGCCTTTGGGGCCTGCCAGGTTCTGCTCGGTCTTGATCTCATTGGGACTGGGGGTCTGGCTGTCGGACTTGGGGGTCTCAGGGAAACTCACTTTACCCCCGAGCTGGGGAGACTCCAGATGTTCGGCGCGCGGGTTGAGACTAGCCCGCTGCTCGAAAGGGGCTTCGAAGTCGTTGGCCCCGGCACAGTGGGGCGGCTTGTCCAGCGCGGAGTAGCTCGGGCTGGCGCGATAGTAGCTGGGCACGGGCACCTCGTGCTCCCCGAGGCAGGACTCCTGCAGAGGGTGGGAGTAGAGAGCTGCCTCGGGGCCACTTTTCGCCCGCTTCTCTGCGCTGTACATGCAGCAGACATTCTCCTCCTTGACACTAGGTGGGTAAGAGCAGGAGGACAGCGGCCTGCCAACAGGTTGTTCCAGGCGGTAGGCGGCTTTGGGGTCGCCCCAGGAGTCCAGCTGCGAGAGGTAGGACGGGTAGGTGTTGAGGGCGAGGTTGGGGCTGTTGCCCTCGTCCCTCTTGGAGAGCGAGGGCGCGAGCCCGCAGCCCCTCATCACCCCGCAGTTGAAGTCACTCCCAGATTGCATATACATGCCTGCGCTCCGGCTATAGCGCTCTCCTCCGCCCGGCGCAGCCAAGGGCTCCGCGTATGAGTTCGGAGTTACATTGCGAGGGCATGTCATTTTCAGAGAGAGGGGTTTTTAAGGAGCAATACTACAGCGGAGGAGCTGACATCTTTTTTTTTCCCCATCCGGGAGGGGGGGCGGTTGAAGGGGCGGGAGGGAAAAGAAGGGGAGGGGGGGAAATATCAGCTCCATAATTATCCGCGCATTCGAGCCTCACCATGTGACGGCTAGACCAATGGGATTTGAAAATGGCCTTGATGATTCAGACGGCCGTGACGTCAGCGGGGTCAAGTTGTCGGCAAGCGGAGTGCGCAGCATGGAGTAACAGCGCCACCTAGCAGCCGCCTCGGGGTAGGGGCGCCGGAGCCCTTCCCCGCGAACAAAGGAAGGGCCCCCGGGGCGACGGGGGCAGGAGGGAGGTAGAGGGGGGTGCGGGGGTTCTAGGGAGAATGGGGTTAGCTTACCCGGGAACCAGCCTGTAACTCCTGGGGAGAGGGGGGCGGGAGAAGGTGGGGGGAAATGCGAGAGAGAGTGAGAGCGAGGCAACTCAGGGCTCAAAACAGTCAAATTCAAATTAAAAGGTCAAGACACGATTCAGGTACTTCTTCCCCTCTCCTCACCTCTTTTCCTCGCCTTGGCCCCCGCCCCCACTTCTTCCCTTGGGATGGGAGTGGGGTGAGGTTTGGGGGAGGGCTCCTGTGGGCAGAAAAAGGGAGAGAAAAAGTTAAGGACTCCCGAACAGAACTAAAGTTTCTCCTCTCCTGCGTCCTCCTTCGTCGAGCTCCTTCCTTGGGGCTTAGGAGTTCAGCTCGGGACCGCCTGTCATGGAAGTTGGTTGAGTCGCCAGTTCCCTGCGGGGATTGACGGGGAGTTCCCAGTGTCTGGGCCAGGCCAGGGAGGGGTCAAGACGGCTTTAGGGCTGCGTGGGCGAGGGAGGTTCCGAAGGGGTTTAGGGGTCGCGGGAGGAAGAAGCCGGCAACCCAAAGCGCCGGCACCCCAACCGGGGAGTGCGGCCTGGGCCTGGCTGGGTGGGCGGCTCCGGGGTTATCAACTCAGGGGCTGCAAGGCTTTGGCCTTGGAGCTGGTTCGGCTGTTTTGCTCCGAGCCCTACCGGCCCTCGCTTTCCAGTTGACCTTGCCCCCCATGAAAACAGGGAATATTCCCAGAGATAAAGAGGGAACCCTCGGGGCCGCCTCGAGCGGCTTGGGGGGGAGTCACGTATCAACCGGGAAACGGGAAAACAGAGGCGACGAAACCCGACCTAGAGAAGTATCCTTTACGGAGCCAAGGAGCTGGGGGCATTTTTGAATGGAGCAGAACGAGACTATTTTTGTAATTGTTATTTTATTTTTTTATTTTTATTTTTTGTAATAAGGGGAAGCGAGACATAAGAGACAAGGTATGTTTCAAATAGTTCTTTCCGTTTCTTCATAGCCTTTCTCCCAAAGCGAACTAAACTCTCTACCCCTTCCTCAGGAAACGGAATCTGGAGAATATTTTGTCTTTCCGGTGGCCTCACATTTCCCCCGGTGCCGAGCCTCGGGTTTCGATTTTCCAAAGGACTGGAGCCGGGCCGGGAAAGGGACCTGAGCCCCGGGCGCCCTGGCGTGGACTGAGGAGACTGGATCGCTTCTAGGGAGGCCCAAGCCGGCGGCGGCTGCTAGAAGACGACTTCGGAAAGAAATCCGCGATTTCTTGCATCCAGAGGGCGAGAGAGAAGGCTCAGGGGTTCCTGAACCCCAGGAAAAACTGGAAGAAAATGTTTGTAATGCCAAGGGAGATTTAAAATGCTTTCGTGTTTTCATTTGCAGGGGTCGCAGTGGACTCGGTACAGGGAGTTGGCCCGGGCAAGGTTAGCCTGTTTAGGCCCCAGATGAGACTTGGCCGGCCGGGGCGGCAGTCAATCCAGGGAGCCATTTGTCCCACCACCCACCCCGCGGGAAACGCGGAGACTTTATAGCCACTCTGTTTGTATTATCTGCATAAGTCTTTCCCCACCAGTTTGATCGAAACTGTTCGCTTTTACGAGGACCCAACGAAAATTCCCCGTCATATTTATCAGCCGAGGATAAAAATTTAGTATGGGAACTGATATTTCCTCATTTATGGGGCGATGAAATTAAAGACCAAAGCAATTGAGAATTATATGGCTTTGGGGGGTTCCCTCCCCCCTCTTTCACGTCTCCTTTATTTTCCTGCCTGGTGTGCCTGTCCCTGGAGTTTGATGTCCCAGTCCCTTGCCCTTGCTCCCCATTTTGGGGGTCTGCTGGGCCCTGTCCCCACACCCAGGGGCCGCTTGACCACCTCAGGCTTTTCCTGGTCTTTCTCTCAGTGTTGGAAGCTGGGGGCCGGGACATCATTCCCTGAGCCTCTCTGCCCAGGCCGGGCTGGTATCCGCTGGGGTTGTGGAAGGTTTCCAAGAGCCTTGAAGGGGAAGGGTGTGAGCCTAGCCCGAGAGGGGGCGAGGGAGGCGGCAGAGTGAGGGGGACAAACTCCAGATAACCTCTCAAAAACATCCAGCCCCACGGCTTAACCTGGGGAACCAGCTGGAGGGAAGCAGACTCACTGGGCCTCGTGACCTGTCTCCCAGACCAACCTGACCCTGGTCCCAAACCCACTCCTTACCTCAACCCCGGGTGGGGACAGAGTCGCTTTCAGAATCCTCGGTATTATTCATGGAAATAATCCCCCCGGGGTAGAAGGAACTTCCTACCTCCACTCCCACCTCCTCACAAGAACGAATAGTGTTTAAAGTTGAAATAATTAGAAGTATGATAAACACGGCCCATTAATGAAAAAAGAAATCAAATTCATCAGCCTAAGTGGGACCCCCGGTGGGACAAATGTTTGCCTTTAATTACGCAGGATAAACGCAAACCCAGAGCTGTTAAACAAGGACCCGAAGCCACAGACTTGAATAACTTGTTGGGTTATTGCAGACTTGGGTTTCTGCCCCCAATGGAGGCAAAAAGAAGGAAGATGCACGGGTGAGAGCGGGGAGAGGGGGCGGCTGTGTGGGTCCGGGTGTGGGTCCTAGCCCTGCCCCCTTGGGCTCTGTCGAGCAGAAGCCATTTCAGTCCTATAGTCCGGGGCCTGGCGTTCAAAGGCATTCAGGCTGCCACAGCCACCCCGCCTGCCACCGCTGCCAGGCGCCCATCAGCCCAGCCCCACGGGGCCTAGAGCCTCAGGCCTGCACCCCTAGGGAACTGGATTGGGGTCCAGGAAAAGTCTGTGTTGCTAAAATCACTGTTAAGTCATTTACCCAACTTTCTGGGAAAGTGCCGCATCTATGCCTGACTCCGGATTGCCCTCTTCTTGCCTCAGCTTAGGGATGCGAAAATTCAGGGCCTTCAGGCCACAGTGAGGGGGCTCAGGCTGCACCTATGTTTTGACAACCCCCCCCCACCCTCACCCCGAGTGCCTTGGCCCCTTGCGCCCTTCTTCCCAGTACCCGGACCCTGGAAAGGGCACCAGGGATGGGAGCTGGGCCTCCTGCTGCCAGTGGGACTGTGACCAAGGGAGAGGTGGAGGGTGCTCCTCACATTCCAGGGTGGTCGGCGGGTTCCAGAGGACAGGCTGAGGGCTGGGGCGCTAGGGGTCCCCACGTGGAAACAGAAGCAGGAAAAGGTAGTGCTCAACGAACAGAAAGGAACCTCGGCTGCTTTGCCCGCTCTAGCCTTCAAAACGCCCCAGAGGCACCCTGATTCCTCCAGGGAAAATTAGCGGAGTCTCCTCACCAGGTTAAGGAAGTCTTCTAGGAAATTCCAAAGGCGAAGTGAAACAAAAATAAAATGTCTCTCCATTTAGGATCAAATAATAAAATAATTATACAGTGTGTGTGTTGAAATCTCTTCAAGCGAAATGGAAAACAAAATCACACCAGTGGTGAAAAGTGCAGAGTTTTTTCCCCGCTTGTTTTGGAGGCCCAAATAAATCAATCTCTTCTCAAAACTTGAAGGAGAGATTTGCTTTCTTCCTTAACACCGACCGGGCTCTGCCCGGGCTGAACTGGGAGCAGAGAAATCTCAGGCAAAAGACAGAGTGCTTAGAAGCTCCTCAGCATCCCCCCACCCCCAAACGGATTTTCAAACAGGTACAAGAGGCAAGTGGGAGGCCGAGGATGCATGGAGGGGCCTCTGATCCACCCCTATCTCCTCGCCACACCGGCAGCCCAACCATCAGAGTTGCTCTCACATCTGGACATTGTACACGTTTGCACGCAGATGCTATGGAGGTTACCGCCTAGACACGTGTCTGACTAGGCGCTTAATTGTATGCACAGGGCCACACAGTCACTGTTACCCAAAAATGTACTCCCTGCGATTCCCGCATCCCGAAGTCTGATAACCAGCACAACTGCTTTCTTGCCCCGCTGAAGCCAGCTAGTTATTTAACTTTGCCTCCTGAATTGAAACCAGACAGCAAACACAAACAAGAGAAGCTTTAGGAGGAGGACGGATGGGAGGATGTCTGTGGAGGGGGAAGGCTTGCTCCCCACTTTATGGTGTGCTCCCAAGTTACCCAGTAAGTCGGGTTTCCAGCCCGAGTCAGGTCTGCTGTCGGCCCGGCTTACTCCAGAGTATCTCGCTCCTCCCTTACCGGCTAAATTCCTTTTTGAAGATCTTTGTTTTCCATCTTCCTCCCCACCCCTTTCTTTCTTTCCCCATCTTCTTCCTTTCTCGTTATATTCGCTTCTTTCTCTTTTTCTCTGGAATCCATTTGTTTCCTTCTCTTTTTCGGATTCTTTCTCTTAATTGTCGTCCTTATTTCTCTCTTCCTTCTTTACTATACAATTATTCTTTACTCTTCTTTCCTCCTCAATGCTTTCCTTTCCTTTGACTTTCTCCCCCAGCTCTTCTTACTTTTCTCTGTTGCACCCGGCGCCCCGAGATGGGGAGAGCACCAGGCTCCGTAGCATCCCTCCCCAGCCCCGCTGCTCAAGCTTGGAGTTGACCTTCCCCCGCCTCCAGCCTTAACTGGCTCCTCACAAGGCGAAGTGTAGGGCTGTCAGCGGCTGGCAGCCAGGCCTCAGCAGTCGCCATTAGAGAGAAGGAAAAGCAGAGTCTGGGGCACGTCCTGACCGACTCCGATGGCTCCCTGAAGTGCCCAGCTCCAGGGCTTAGGTACCCTCAAGTCCATCACCCCAAAGGAACCTCATAAGCCAGGCCTGTCTTTGGAAAAGTTGCTCCTTCTTTGTAGTGACTTCCAGAGCTGAACATTAAAATAGCCCTTGTTTCAGTCAACTTGATATCCCGAGGCTGGAATTAGGGGAAATGAAGGAGTGGGGTTCCGTCAGTCCCATGTCGGGGGCAGATCCAAGGAATCACGAGGAGCAGGCTTAGCAGCCCAAGGCCACGTCTCTATACAGGCACCTTTGTTCTGCACACTCCTGGACTGCAGCCCACTGGCTTTCCTCTTCTCTCAGTCCTACAATCGCTGCAATCTCTGGGCAGGCAGTTCTTGTCGTTTTGAATTCTGTCTGTCATCAAACCCTTTGTGGACTTTGCAGGAGGCAGGGATGCGGGTTGTGTGCAGAGACTGCCAGCTTGGAGGTCTGAGTCAAGGTTATGGGTCTCCACTTGGTGCAGTGGGTTGAGGGTGCACAGGGTGTGTGTGTGTGTGTGTGTGTGTGTGTGTGTGAGAGAGAGAGAGAGAGAGAGAGAGAGAGAGAGAGAGAGAGAGAGAGAGATGCCTACAGGAGAACAAGAAGATGTGATGGAAAAGATCTGGTCCAGCTGACATCGTCCAAACTTTGGGGGTCTGTTAGCATGTGTCTCAACAGCAGAGTGGCTGAGACTTTCCCAGCAGCCCCTAAAGCTGGGTCTAATGTGGGCCTCAGGAGTGAGTAATCCCTACTTTTAAGCCTTGTTTTGCCTTAGAGATGCAGCTCCAGACATTCCCCCCGACACACACACACCTTGGACCCCAGAACCTCTCTCTCCCCACCTTCCCAGAGATCCTGAGAATTCATTCCATGGCAAGACCAAAACTTTAATTTTTTTTTTTAAAGGGAGGAGGAATCTTGTAAAACTTTTATGCCAAACAAAGTTATAAAAACTTCCCGGGCGTTGCCTTTTCCAAAGGTTTATATGAATAATAAAGAGTGCAGTCGCGTGCACACAGTTCTGGCGGGCTCTGAGCTAGGAGCCTTCAGCAAACAGCATTATCCAGCCCTGGGGCCCCAGGAAACCCCAGGGGCTGCCCCCTTGAGGGAATATTTGCTCAGAAACGAATTGCCCTGTAGAATCCGGAGAGGGGCGGGGAGAGGGAAGGGGTGTTGCCCTTGACTCCCTTGAAGTTCAAAGTTCTTTTCTGCTCTGGTGAGGAAAAATCCCCTCTGCCTTCAACCCACTCGAGAAATCAGCCTCAGGTAGTTTCTCCTTCTCTGGTTGAGGAAGGGTTCCGGGTGTCCCCAACTCCGTCCACCTTTCAGACACCTGGTCTGTAACCTTCTTGCTTGTCCAAAGCAGAGCTCCCCACCCGACCCATCTGGGACACCTAGAACCTGTGGGTTTTCTCTCAGAGGTGCTTGATGGGGCTTTGTGAACCTTCTTTCAAGGCTCCCTTGCATCACCATCCCCCAGCAACCCCAGGTCTGAGCGACAAAGAAACCCAAATCCAAGGCTGGCCCCAACCCACTTTTCTTTTCAAGTCCCCCAGGTTCCGCCTGCACCCCCAAAGCCCATAGTGGGAGGGGGAGGGGCCCAGAATGCTCTCTCAGCCCACACCACTTAATACCCTTGTAAACTCCCACGTGCGCTATAAACTTGGATTTTTACAACCAACATTCCTCCTTAGCTCCAGGAAACTTTGAACTCGGCCTCGGGTTTATTTACTGGGGTGGGGGGAGGGGATTGGGGGTGCTGGGAGCTGAGAAAAGCAGGAGGAGAAGAGGGGGGAAATGCAGGCAAGGGGGTAATGGAATGGGAGTCTGGGGTGTGTTGGGGGAGCCGAAACTATCCACTGCGGGTTTGTTTACTATTTAGGGCGGAAGCGTTTTCTAACACAGGCCAGACTGGGTCGTTAAGGGCGAAATGAAACTGGGTTTAGAGGCGCGGGGGGGCGCTTTATGGCGGCGTCTAGACGAGGCTCTTTTGTTCCCAGGCAGCGCCGCGGCTGGAGGGGATTACCCGAAGAGGTTGAGCCCAGAGTGCCCCTGACCGGCAAGGGGGGCTGGACATCCCAGGGGCCCGGAGGTGGGTTTGTTTGGGGGGACAGAGACCTCTTTTTTCCCCTAAGTTTTAGAGGGTCACCAAGGACTGGCAGGTTCCTGGGCTTGAATCCTAGAAGCTTTTGTGTTTCTTTCACTATGTCACTCTGCGCCTTCCTTCAGAAATCCTTCTAGAGCCAGGGACCTTTTCTGAGCTTCACAATACAAGGAAAGCGGTAGCTTTGGATTTTTAATATTTTCCTCCAAAATCAGGACCCATTTGGAGATTAGTATTTTGCTTTATAAACAGGTTCCTTCTATAGCGTTATCGTTTTATCTCCTTCCTATTTTATTGGAAACACAGCCGGCAGGTCAATATCCCTTATTACTGGTGGACAAACACCATACCTAGAGAAATCTCTCGTATTTCCGTGCATACGCATGAACACGTGCAAGCACACACACACACAGAGGCTCCTCAGCTGCATTGCTGCTGACATTCACTAAACACCGAGAGTGGTTACACACCTTGGAGGATACAAGCTCTAGATGTGCATGTGGTCAATTTTACTCCATACTACAGGCAAAAACGTACACATAACATTCCTTTTCATGTGCACCCATAGGCATCCCAACTTAAATATTTGTGTGCAAGCACATGAAAGGATTGTGGGGCTGTGTATAAACCCCAGTTTGCCAATTTCATCTCAAGACCTACATTTACAAATTAGAGATTCAGATACCTCTGTCATAAAAAATGACAGAACCTAGATGCAATAGTCAGTCCATAGTCGTGGTGCTTTTTCTTTCATTCAACAGGATTGTTATTGACAAAAAAAAAAAAAAAATTTCTTTCAATTACAGAACAGTTCCAAAGAAAAGGGAAGGATGAGAGAATTGCTTCCGAATCTCAGCCCCCAAAGAACGAATTTGGAACAGAGACCACCAGAGTGCCCTCACTGAACACGCTGAAAGGACTATGGTTATCTTTATACAGAAGAAACACGCAGCAAATGTAGATGGGTGTGGCGACGGTCTCACAGGTTACCTCCTTCCCCAGAGCCCCACCCCAAGCCAACCCCTTACAAAACGAATCTCTAGGGCTTCCTACTCTGGGAAACCGACGCATAAACATCAGGGTGGCCAGCCCCAGCCTAGGGTCTTGTTGTGTCTGGAGGAACTGGCCATTTGTGCTTGAGGGGAAGGGGCCCAGCCCCACCTTCCCACCCTCAGGGACCCGCACAGGGAGGAAAGGGAGGGGGGGCTGGTTTTCCCCCCTCTCCTCTCCCTCCCTCAAAACTGTATAATAAAAATTCCAATACAGTCTTCTCATGGTGGGGGGGAGAGAAAAAGGAAAACCGAAAACCCTACCCTCGACCCTACACGTTTAACTGCGACAGACGGAGACATCTGGCAGGAGGGCGGTGGAGCCAAGAAAATTCCTATAAATTTAAATTCGATGATGGTTACAATTAACTCCACAACAAACGTGTGCTTAGACGGAAAACGTTTCTGGGCATTTGGACGAGGTTTGAGCAGCACGTGAGAAAGGACAGCTTTGAGACTCACTGTGGAAAGTCCTCAGCCTAAGAGCTGGAGGAAGCTACCGCCACACTCCTGCCCCTGCCCGTGGAAAGGAAGGAGCAGGCCCGCTAGCTCTGGCCTACTTCACCTTCACATGCTCTGCCCGCCTGCCTCCTCCACCGCCTGGAGAGCACTGAGGGTTTTAAGAGGAGAGGGGCTAATAAAAGGATCAAATAAAATCATAATATTGAACAGAATGAAATATCTTTATTTGCCACAAAAAAAAAAAAAAGTCACAGCAATCCCTCTGGGACAGGGAGCGAGCTGGATGGGGATTGCACACGTACACACACTCACGCACATGGAGATGGGTGATTCCAATCTCATTCCAGGCCAGTCCTCCCCACACCCTCAGGGTAGAAAGAAATGCTTGTGAAATTTATTTACAAAAAATTCAGGCCCCAGCATAGGGGAGGCGCCCAATCCCATCTCCCTATTGCCTCTTCCACCCTAATCTTTTAAATTTTTTCCTTAACATCAACAAAAAAAGGAGGTGACAGATGCATAGACTATAGCTATAAATTCATGGAGTGGGGCGAGGCTAGGAAAAAGATTAGGAAACCTCAATGCACCAATTAAGAAATTTCGAAAGAGGGTTCTACACCTTCAAGGGGAGAACAGCTAGGCTTGGGCGGGGCCTGGGCGTAGACGGAGGTAGGACACGAGTTTGCACACCTAACACCAGGTCAAAGGAACAGAAATTTCACAGCAAAGCGGGGTCACATTTAGCTGCCCCCTACCAATGGAGCCAGGTGGGGTAGGGATGGAAAGCCGGGGAAGTCTCCCCTCGCAGACCCGGTGTCCTAGCAGATCTTGTCACTTGGGCAAGGGAAGGCTTTTAGTTCAAGGATTGTTCAGTTCAGGCGCCCACGACTCTCGCCCCTCCCCCACCCAATCCGAGCAGCAAGACATGGTCGCGAGGTGTGTTTTCTTTTAAATAAAGAGTCTTGGCCTCGGCGCCAACGGTGTCCACTCGCCGTGGGTCAGACACTTTCCTTCACCCCCCATTCCAGGCCCTGTCCCTGTCCCACATGGAGTCAGACCAAGGTGAAGGAGGTTGTCCAGAAAGACGTGCGGGAAACGGCAGTGGGGGCCAGCCCTGGCCACAGTCCAGTTTTCCACCCGCGGAAAATAGGCGAGTTAGAAAATAAAAATAAAAATAAAATAAAATAATTTCTCCCTTTCCCCCCTCCCCTCAAAAGGGCCCAGTCTGCGGTTACAGCAGAGGATTTCCCGAGAAATACTGCAGCCGGTCTCTGCTTAGTTTTTTTTCTTTCATCCTTCTGTTCTGAAACCAAATTTTCACTTGTCGGTCCGTCAGGTTCAGCATCCGAGACAGCTGCAGCCGCTTCTCTTTGTTGATATACACGTTGAAGAAAAACTCTCGCTCCAGTTCCCGGATCTGGAATTTCGAATAAGGGCAGCGCTTCTTGCGGGTGCGGGGGGCGTCTGGAGGGGAGGGGAGGGGGCAAGTGCGAGGAGAGGGGGAGAGAGACACGTGAGACCCGGGCGACCCCAGCCCCCCGGAGCGGCCGGCGGGCCCCTCTGCCGGCCCCAC
Organism: Ovis aries; assembly: GCF_016772045.2. NCBI lineage: Eukaryota > Metazoa > Chordata > Mammalia > Artiodactyla > Bovidae > Ovis > Ovis aries. The sequence goes on from NC_056056.1 coordinate 132,539,986, forward strand.
CGCCGGGCAGCCCTCCCGCCAGGCCGGCCGGCTCTCCTCCCGCGGGCGCGGCGCTGGGCCGAGCCGCGACCCCCCTGCCTGGGCGGCAAGCGCGTCCCCCGTCCCGGGCCACCGCGGGGGCCCGTGCCCCCTCCCCTCCGGCGAGGGCCGTGGCTGTGGCGGGGTCTGCGGGAGATGCGCGCCAGCCTTGGCCAAGTGCGTCCCCAAGGCCCCCCGCCCGCTCAGCCGCGCTCCTCTGCCCTCCGGGTGGCTCTGAAAACCCACCCCCTCTCCCCACCCCCAGAAATGTGGGGGGACCGCGGAGAACAGGCGCAAAGAAGTGCGATCCGGCGAGAGTCACTGGGAGGCGGGGAGGAAGCAAGAGAGCAGGCAGCAGAGACACCCGAGAGCCGCTTCCGGGGGCCCTGGCGCCCCAGGACGCCCGGCGGGCCGCTCCTTCCCCGCGGCCGGGCCAGGCCGGCGCAGAGGCCGCGGGCCGCAGGGAGACGCCAAGCCCCAGGCCTGGAGCAGAGGGGAGCCCTGAGCCCGCCTCGCCCCCACCCCCTGTCGCCGCTGACCCTCGGGTCGCTCCGGGCCCTGCTCAGGGACCCGCCAACACAGAGTTTGAACATTTCAAAAAATAGTTTTTTTTTTTTTTTTTTTAAAGAAGCAGGGCGGCCCTGGCTGGACTCCCCGGGCTCCGGCTCTGCTCCATTGCCTCTCTCCTCCACCACTCCCCCTCTCGGAGTTTCTCCCTGTCTTTCCCTTGCCCTCCCCTTTCTCCCCCTCCACCCCTCCCCTCCCTCCCACCCCCAACCCCGGCAGCCGGGCTCCCCATCCTTCCTTAAATGCTCCTCTAAGTTCACGATCAAAGTTAATATTGCCCGCGATGGTGGCGCTTTAAAAATTTTCACAGACCGAAGGAGATAACGGAGAGGGGGGTTCACCCGGTTTTTCCAAAGGGCCCTTTTCCCTCCCTCCCCACCCCTTCTCCATCGTAAAAAGTCGAGTCGTTGGGAGAGAGGGCTTTGTAGGTTATAATAAAATCCTTTGAATGCTTATAAAACTCCACATAAAATTGGACTGACCCAAAACACGAGGCCGTCCCCGCTCCCCTCGCCTCCCCCCTACCCTCGCTCGCCCTCCCTCCCTAGCTCCCTCCCTCCTGCCCGCCTGTTTCCCGGCCGCTGCTACCTACTGGGGGCGGCTCCCTTGGCCGGCTCCTTGGCCGCCGAGTGGGCTGAACCGGACGAGCTGGGATTCGTGTTCTCCTCCTCGGCCTCGGCCTCGGCCCCCGCCTCAGCCCGGGACGCCAGTCCCGAGGCCGGGGGCGCCTCAGGCTCCCCTTTGGCCTCACCCTTGCCCGGGCAGGGGGGCTCGGCGGGCGGGTCGCCGCCGCCGCAGTAGGCGTTGTCGAAGAAGCGGTCAAAGGCTTGGGGCAGGACGCTGTTCTTGTTGACTGAGGAGTAGAAGCCGGCGGGGGCGGCGTGCGGGGCGCTGGGGTGGTGGTGGCCGCCGTAGGAGCCTTCGTTTTTCATGAGGATCTCGGTGACGGTGGAAGGAGGCAGGCACTCCCGGTGCATGAGCTCGTCGGCCGCCGCATAGCAGGAGGAGTAGCTGTTCCGGGGGTGCCACTTGCCGGAGGGCTCCAGGCCGTATGAGACCTCTCGGACCGGGGGCACTTGGGCCGGGTAGGGATAGGAGATCTGACGAGAGGGGGCCTGGGGCAGGAAGGAGGAGACCGTGGAGAACTCGGGCACGTAGTAAGTGCAACTGGGCAGATAGAGGTTGGAGGCGCAGCTCCCTCGCTCGCCGAAATCGGCGCCCCTCTCCTTGCGCGACGGCGAGCAGAAGTTGCCCAGGTTGACCGAGTTAAACATCGTTCTCTTCTGCCGGCTCCAGATGGAGGTTTTGGACCAGGTCTAGCGAGGGGGGAAAATTTGGGAAGGCGAGATGACGCGTTATCCGTCTTAGTCTCTCTCCCCGAGCACGTGATCCAAAGTAGATATTGTCATATATCAGTTCGGAGCACTTCGCAGTCGTAGGAGGGGTTCTCTCTTAGGTAAGATGGGGACGTTCAGGCGATTGGTTTGCAAACACCGCAGAAACATTATGAAAATCAATTGCAGATTTGTATTCGTTTTGCTCTTGACACTCCCCTCCTCTCCATTCCACAGAGCGAGCAAAGGAGGAGAGAGAGGGTTGGGGTGGGGTGGGCGGTGGGATGGGCGGGGGCGGTGGCTAGGAGGGGGTAATTGTATTTTTTTCTAGCTGCTGCTCTTTTTTTTTTTTCCCCAGGATTGGGAGAAGGAGGAGGGTTCTCACATATGGGGGTCTTGCCTTCTCCCTGTGATCAGCCCAAGACAGAGGTGGGGATGAGGACCTCTTTCTCCGCTGCCTGATTCCTCCAGAGACGTGAATCTTTCCCCCCAACTCTCAGGGACTCTTACCCCACCAACCCGAAGAGAGTCAGTGCCTGTTTACAAGAGTTTGAAGAAGTCGATTCTTTTCCTAGCCAGGGCTGGTTATCCAGACTCGCTTTCCCCTCTGGAGGGACTCCCTGGAAGGGTATCTGAAGTTTCCCAAAGGTGAGGCGGCCCAGCAACCAGCCAGTGTCCCAACTTTGTCTGGCTTGCTGTGCTGCCGCCGGCTAGGGACTCAGATTAGTCATAAACAGTGGTAAGCAGTGAGCCAGCCGCCCAGCCGGTGCCTGGCGAAGTCTGGGAAAAACCTTCTCTAATGTTGTGTTAAATATTTAGTATGAGAGAGTGGCCCTGGGTGAATATTTCATGCCTGCCTTTATTGTCAATCAATGCACAGAAAGCTGCATCCACAGTGGCTTTTAAAATTTCAACCTCCAAGAAAAAGGTTGCAATGAGAGTCTTGGGCGTATTCTCTGTTGGGGCCCCTTTGGATTGGGTGCTCAGTGTCAGCTTCTGCGCAGTAAAGAAGCCCAGTGTTGGGTCTAGGTAGGATATGATGGGGGATCTGGGTTTGGGGTTGATATTCTTGAATGATTTGGGTGGACAGTATAGATCTCTGCGACAGACCAGCAGGGCAGTGGAAGGGAACTGAGGACCCTGGCGGGCTGTGCAGGGCCAGGGGCCACTCCCTAGTGGAAACCCCCAGCCCCACTCCTCCCTCCCCAGGGGTTGCAGTCAGACCTCGGTGGGTGCCTCTTTGCAGTTTCTCAGCCCTGCCCTGCCCTCCTCCACATCTACCAGCCTCCTAGATGGGTGTGACCCAAGGGGTGGGCTCAGTGGTTCTGCCCTCCCTTGCCTGCCTCCCTTCCCTCTGGGCACCACAGGACACATCTGGATAGTTGAAAATCAGTTTATTGATGGGTTCTGGACTGGGTACCAGAGCAACTGTCCACGAGCAGAAATCAACCGTGCATCTAAAGAGGAGCCAGCAGAGTATGATCTATTCTGTTCGGGTCCGAGGGTCAGAGGAGGGATGAACTGAAGCCCCCACGGACTTAGTCCATGCACTCTTAGGAAAAGCCAGAAATGGCCCAAACTCTCTTTTAACCCCTAACTCATGGTTAAACTTGGTTTCCACTTAAAAAATATTATTTGTATTTGATTTTTCTTGATGAGTTACAGAGGCCCCAATACCAGACAGGGAAGATACAAAAAAAAAAAAAAAAAAAAAAAGATACCTTGACTCTAGATACAACCCCTGCAAAGTCATTCTTTCCCAACCCTCCTGCCTCCTCAAGACTACTTTAGTGCAACACCTGGGTTGGGACAGCCTTAACCATGGGTCCTGTTCTTGGAGTGGCTCTGGCATACCCAAGGGTAGGCCTCTGGCTTCCCTTTACCCATTCTTGGCTGGGCACTGCTTCCTGAGCCCTCCTTTAGTTCTGGCCAGATCTTAACTAAGGGCAAAGAGGAGCTAGACTGGAGTTTTGCTAAAGAGTAAGCTGCAAGAAAAAAAAAATGTTGCTTTTCCTCTTTCCTCTACCCCTTTTTATAGGGTGAACTGGGGCCAGCGTTTTTAATTATAATGATGGGGAACTATGGGCTATGGCTTTTATGGGGTTCGTGCTCTCCTCATTAAACTCGAATTTATTGGAGGCAAAATGCTCCCCAAACAGTGATAGGAACTGGCAAGAAGGAGGTGAGAGGTACCCTTGCAGAGGTGTGGATGACGGCTCAGTCTCAGCCCGGGCTTTCCCCACTTCCCCCCAGGGCCGTGCTTCCTCCCCCATCCTGGCCTCCAGGGCGCTGTGGGGCCCAAGCCCCCAAGGCACCGCCAGGGCCGACAGTGGGGAGGGGGTGCACTTCCTGTGAGGAGACAGCTGTGGGCCTGAGCACTTGAATTTGACCACCAAAGTTTATTCCAGGGCCACCATAAAAGTGAGCCAGGCGGCTGCAAGGAGCTGCTGGCGGCTCGATTTCCTTGAAACAAAAAGAAAGGCAAGAAAGAATGTCAAAGGAGTCGATGTTCAGGAAACTGTGAGGTCTTCCAACAGAGGTTTCTGAACATTAATATTTGTCTCCCTAAAAGTAAGGCACAAAGTTCAAAAAAACGTTTTTTCTAGTTTTGGTCTGACTTTTAATTTTTCAACAGCTTAGAAAAAGTCCCCAAAACAGGAGGTTGCTACTGGGGTCAAGGAGAGAAGGCCGTGGTGGCTGAAGTCAGGAAGATATTGGTGAGCAAAAGTGCCCAAGGCATGGGCCAGTGGCCTCCCTGCCCAGTCCTAAGTCCAGGCCACCCTGAAGCATAGGCTAGCCACCTGCCCCGGCCTGCATCCCTGGGCATCAGTTCTTTCCCTGAAGTGAGACCCCAGATCACTTCTCAAGAGCCTTGGGCAGCCTCACTCCTCAGAGTGGAGGTGGCTGGCTTTCCCCTCATTTCATAGGTGCCTATAGCCTCTCCTACTGGAGACCCAGATTTCACTGAAATCCTCCTCAGCGGGGCCATCCTGCCAGCCCCACTGAGGCTCTGGGTGGCCTCAGTCAGCACTGTCTGCCTGCCTGGCGGCTAGCGGGCAGCTGCGGTCTGGGTAGCTGCCTCGGTACTCTGGCCAGGGCTGCGACAGATACTAGCACCCTTCCCTTCCACACACAGACACCAGAAGCGCCTTCAGAAAGGGGCAGTATCTTCGGAACCCAGCGCAGCACCCCCCAACCCAGTACTGGGCCCCCCTGCAGCTTGTCCATCTCCTGCTGAGGCTCAGGAGAGAGTGGATTGTGGTGGGGGAAAGGGGCCCACTCCAACAGATCAAGAACTGGGAGGAAACCTCAGGTTGGAGCAAGGGGCCCCTTAGGGCTCTCAAGCCTGTAAGATCAGTCTCTGTAGAGTCAATAAAAAGATAAGCAATCAGCACATGGACTCCCTCCGCGGGTCTGACGCTGCAGGGCAGGCAACGGTTGCATCCTTTTGGGCACAGCTCTCTCCTTTAGAGCAATGCCACTGATTTTAATAATCCTTTTAGTGTGCTTGGGGATTTTCAGGCCAGTGGTTTATCCTGCACCCCTAGACACCTCACACCTCCAGCCAGGGAACTAGAAAGGAAAGGGACTGTCAGTTCCCAATCCTCATCTCTCCTCAACCCAAGCCCAAAGTCCTAACTCAGGTCACCTAAGAGGACACGCTGCTCCGAGGTTCCTCTGGCCTTGGGAGAGGATGAGGGGAGGGAAAAGGGCAGCCCCTCGGTCCCCGCAGCCCCACCCTCTTTCCTCCGCGGAGGGATTGTCCTTGGAGGCTAGCAACGCGACCGACCCCATTTTTCCCCATAAAAGTCCCATTTTACGAGCCAGTTTCACTGGCCCCCTCACCAAATGCTCTAAAATGAAGGAAATGTCTTTAAAGCAGTCTGGAAACGGAGTCACAAGGACTGGACCTTGGTCTCCAAATTCAGCTGCAGCAGCACACACACACAAAATGCCTTTTCTGAGCAGGATTGCCCTGCCCGGCCACCCCGCCACCGGGATCTCCGACCTCGCGGCGGAGCGGAGGCCGGGTTGGCCGGAGCCGCCATTCCCCGGCTTTAGCGCCTACTTAGGCTCGGACCCAGTCCGCGCAGATCAAAGTGAGCTCGCGGCATTTTTATGAGATCAACTTCAGTGGCTCTTTACTTGTAATCAGACGCCTGGGTAGAAAATGCAAAAGGGTACAGCCCATCAATCCAAAAAGGAAAGGGAGAGAGAGAGAGAAGGCGTGGGGTGAAGAAATTCAGGTGACACGTAGCAAGAAGATTTGGGTCACCCACAAAAAAGACCCTTTGCCTGCAGCAAGAATGGTTTGACGGTCTGTCCCAGCCTCCAGGCCCTACCATTTCTCCCTGATTTCAGGAGCCAGGAAGCCTGACTCGCCTGTGTTCTGAAGCCTGATCCAAAAGCTTCCACACTGTGGACCTGCCATGGGGGCCGAGTGTGGCCGCTTGCATTCCCTTGACCGAGCCTGGAAGTCGCCTTCTGCTCTAGATTCGAAGTATCTCCCATTTTGCTGCTCCCCTTTCAGCAGTCTCCGTGGTTCTTCCATCACTACAGCCAGAAGTTGAGTTACAGGAAGATTTGCCAGAGATTTATCGCCTAGCCTCAAACTTGGAGAGCCTTGTTGTCATAAACAGCCATCTATTGTCTAGACTTTTATCTCCGGGTATGGATCATGCATTATTGAGGCTCAGGAGACTCAGGCCTGACTATGTGGGGTGTGTGTGCAGCCCCCCTGCCCAATAGGGGCTCCTGGTGGGTAGGTTTAGCAGGGGACGCAAATGTGCATGTGCCTTTGGAGCTAGGCAGTTTCACCTGAGTGTCCCAGGGTGGGAGCTGGAAATAGGGAAGGACTGCCTGTGCCTGGGAACATTCTGGTACATGTACTTGTGTGTTGGGTGAGAATTTGTCACGGTATGCTTTGTTTCTGGGGCATTTTAAGTGTTCCTGTCTGGGATTTTGCGGGTTTTATTAACCTGCATCCGCTTGGCCTGTTTATGTCTCTTCGAAGCAGATCATCTGGTGTTTTTCAATTTTGGGCCCATTGTGTGTGTGTGTGTGTGTGTGTGTGTGTGTTTAGCTTCTCCGAGAAAAAGGGTTTGGGTGATACCTTTCCAGTCCCTTTCCCTCAGATTCCTGCACCCACCCTAAATCACACCTCAATCTCTACCTTCACCACAGCATCTGGCCCTGCTCCACTCACTGCCAGTCCCTAGTCTCCCCAGTGGCTACCAATTTTCTGTGCCAGGCACAAAATACATCTTTGCAGGATAAGGTCTGGCTATCTCTGTCTTTCCCACATTAGGGAAAAGTCCCAGCTCCTAATAAACTCCCTCCCTTCCTAGGGCTCCCTTTCCCTGGGCTGAGGGAAACCTCAGAAAGGGCTTCCCCAGTCCATTCTGTCCTTTAAAAGTACTCTCCACAGAACTCTAGAGAGTGCCAGAGAGGGCCTGCCGCTCCCTCCCTGGGACTTCCTGGCTTCAAATGTCCTTATCCTGGCCACCTCCTCAGCCCCCAGAGCCCAGGCAGTAGGAGGTTTGCCCAGATTAAATGTCCATAGGAGAGACACTTATCACCTTAGAGCTCAGGGTCAGAGGCTGTTTTTGAAAGCCAGGCTCCTTTAACACCAGCAGAAATAATCAAATCCTCCCCCTTTGTTTTTCATTATCAGAACACAGGGTGGGAGGGCTGCCGGCTGTGGAGGCCTGGGAGCTCCCCGACCACCCTCACTGCTCCTGGCTGCTCCCACCTGGGCCCCAGGCCCCACTTCAGGTTCCAGAGAGCCCTTAGGTGCCCTCAACCAGGTAGGTCAAGTGGGAGGGGGCTGATCCCAGACACTGATTTTTCAGTTCAGAAGGGTGTAGGTGACAACCAGAAGGGGTTTGTGGGGCATCAGGTTTAACCAGAAGCCTGCCATCAGGACCTCCCTCCCTTGGCTATTAGAATTCCCATGCAATAAGCAGTGATTAGGCCTAAAAAGGGCAAGGTGGACGCAGAGCAGGCAGAAACAGGAGAAGTCCTTCACAGACACCTCCACGCCATATTCTCTCTCTGCCCCACTCTCCTAGTGCTATTCTGGTACCCTGGAGGGACCGGGCCAAGGATTCCACTTCAGGCTCCTCTCTCTGGCCGCCTTTCTCCCCTGAGCCCGCCCGCTGCCCGCTGCCCGCTGCCCGGGCCGCCGCGGCGGCTCCGGAACTCGCTTTCCCTCCGGCCTGCCGGCTGCGCCGCCTCACTCCGCCTGTCTCTGCCTGACTCCTTCCATCCCTGCCTTCACACCCCGCCGCCCCCACCTCTCAGACCAACAGACATCGAATGCCCTTGTCTCTCCGTACCCAAGGCCTAGGCTCAGCCGGCTCAGCGCTCGCGGATCGCCGCCGCGCCACCGGGTCCTTGCGCTTCGCTCCCGGTCCGCCGCCGCAGCGTCCTTCCTTGCTAGTTGCCGGGTTCAACCGCTTCTCTCTCTCACTTTCCCCTTTCTCCCCCACCCCTTTCCGCCTCTGGATGTGAGAAATAAATAAATCCAAGTCCCCTGCTTCATCAGCCCTCCCCACTCTTGCTGCCTCACTTCCCCTCCTCCTTACCGAGTGTACCGCCTTGTTTTCGAAGGAAATCTGAATAGTCAGACATCTAAGCTGTAAATGAACTTTTTTTTCTTTGTGACGGCTAATTTTCTCTCCAGTTCTTACGTCCCATTCCGCTTCGCGGTAGAATGAAAGGGATTTAGGAGTCTGCAGTATTGGGAAGAGGGAGTGGAGAGACGGAGCCCAGAGTTACAGACGGTGGCGAGAGATACGGAAGACGGAGAGATACCGAGAGAAAAAGAGGCACTGGGGTGGGGAGAGGGAGGGAGGGAGGGACGGAGGGAGGGGGAGGGGGCCCCAGCTGGCGGGAGCGGAGCCGGAGAGGAAAGTTTCCCCGAGTCTTCATTAGTTGACTTCTGTGTCCACTGCTTCCCCCAGCCGGCCGAGCTCACCCCCAATAAAGGAAGGAGGGGGGTCTTTATTTTTCTTTAAGGCTCCTAAGACTCCAGTGTTTACAAAACCAGAAATGCCACCGGCCACGTCCCGGCAGAAAGAAAGGCTGAAATGGAGGACCGACGCCTTCCTTATAAGGTACGATGCTAACTTGACCTTCACTTTGTCTTGGCGCCCCCCGCCCACCCAGACCGCTGCAGGCTGCCAGGCAGCGCCCAGGCGACCCTGGCCGCTGCCTCCCTGCTTCCTTTCTTTCTCTGTCAAATGTCTCTCCTTTTCTTTCCCCTCTCACTTCTTTCTTCCCCCTCCTCTCCTTTTCTTCCCCTTTTCCTACCCTTTCTTTTTTACTTCCTTCCTTCCTTTTCTCCCCCTGCTGTTCTTCTCTCCTCACACCCCCCCCCCCCTTTCCTATCACTCATTCTTTTGATTCTTGCCTCTGGTTTCACGGCTTCCCTTGATTCTGTTTCCTGGCCTCTCTGATGCAATCTCATTCTCTCTTCTTTCCTGATCTTTTGAATCTCGGGAACAGGAAATAATATTTTCAATACTTTCCCATCCCCACCCCCACTGACCTCCATGGCCCTCACCTGGCTTCTGCCCCCTTCCAGGTATCCCTGAGGAAGAGGGTCCAGGAAAGAAGGCAAGTTTGGGATCAAAGGGGCTTCATTCTGGGCCCAGTGCCCACTTGAGGATGGCAATGAACTTGGAGGACTTTGTCTTCCTGTCACTGGCCTCACCTTCCAGGTCTCTGTGACCCCAGGGGTCTTGAACTGAGGGTGAAGCTCTTGTTTGGGAGGGTTATGGGGAGAGCAGAGACCACTGCTCTTGAGACTTAGGGGAAGGTTTAAGAAGTAAATTGCTGTTTGCCTTTCTCTGAGCTTTCAGCCTGTAAAATCCTAGATATTTCACTTAAGGCATTTGGGGAGGGAATTTAGAGAAATAGGGATTTGGATATTCCCACAGACATAAAGATAGAAAAGAGATAGATTATTCAGGCCTCTCTGCTTTGCCTCTTGTTGCCTCCCAGGCTCCAACAAAGCCTCCAACATTAACTGTAATCATATCTTGTGTGGCTATAAAATAAATGATATTATGGACACCCCTATAATTATCTATTATTTGCTTACTTGTGATAATTACAATACTGGATGAGGCAGATCTATGCAGACAAAGTAAAGCCAAGGAAATATGCTGAAAAATGAAAGTGAGACTGTCCTTTCTTGAGTATGTTTCAGAATCTGTAAACTTGCCAAGGACCTCCGTGGTTTAGGAGTAGCCATCTTGTAGGGGATGGGTCATACTGGGAGACCCTACCACCTCCTTTTCTCCTTATACCCCCCTCTGCACAGACACCAGAGAGGATCAGACCATCAAAAGGAAATGGTTTCTCTCTCCCCCTACAATTATCCGGATAATTGCTTGAATCCTTCCTGGAATACTGCTGGGTAGTCAGGTTGAGATTTCACCAGGAAGTGCAAGGGACAGGGATTCCAAATGGGGGAAGCTGAGAGAGCCTGCGTTCTTACATTCCTAGACTTTATAGTTCTGTCTAGTGTTACACTGTTTCTTCAGGCAAAGATCTTTGTTTGCCTTCAGTCATATTTCTCCCCTCCCCCTCCCTTTCTCTCTCTCCACCTCCCCCTTTTGGTCCCGTTAAAGTAGATTCAGATCGCTCTCTGCTCTTAATAGATGACTATAAAAGTAAAATTAATTCCCCCTTGCCTACTAATATCAATATCTCTCTGTTCAGTGTCCACATTGGTAAGAATAAACAGAATTAAGTGCTGCAACCCAAACCAGCAATTACATCCAAGGGTTTTTTTTTGGGGGGGAGGGGAATGTTTTGTTGCTGTTTTTGTTTGTTTTTTTGTTTTCCTTTGGGCTTATCTAGGGGTGTTTACTCTGCTGAGAGATAAGCAGGGGTATCTGTATTATTATTTTTACAAGCTCACTGGGGCCTGAGCCAGTATCAACTTGGTAGAAAAAGCAAGCTTGAAGCCAGAGAGCGAGCCTAAGGAGGGAAGAGAGCGCCAGACGGAGATGAAAAAGGACCACGCAGAGAAATGCGGGGAAAGGAGAAAGCGGCAGGTTCCTGAACAAACGTGGTGGAGGGCAAGACAGGCACTCATGGACAGAGGTTTATGTATCTTTATTTTTTTTTCTAATTTTTTAAAATTTGAGGCTTGATTTTAAAAAGGGAAAACTCAAGGAGGGGGAGGGGAGAGGGAATTATTCGAGTTACAGCGTTTCAGCCCTAGAAGGGAAAATCCCTGGATACACCGGATCCTCGGTGGTCTCTCTCCGACCACCTCCTCGATCCTCGGTGCTACACGGCTCTGGTTCCTACATCGCTCTGGCTCCGACCTGCTGCTGCCCCACAGACCCTTGGGCTGGGCCCTCGAAGTCCCCCCTCACGGCCACCAGGGCTTCCTTGCTCTTCTTATCATCTCCATCTTTATGACGAGGCTTGTTAACAAGACCAGCGAGCTGGCCACGTACATCTATCTCCGCCGCTCAGGCAGGCTCAGCCAAGCAGCGGAGGGTGTGGGGAGTGGGGAGGCACTAATTAATTGATTCCCTTGGACAGTAAAATATGGCCGAATCTACACGGAACCCATTGACTCATAAACAATATCTCTGCTGGGTGTGAGTGTGTGGTCTCTCAAAGAATGTTTCCATAGGTATGTGTCAGATAGTCCCGGATTTTTAGCTACTAAAGAAGGACCCAAGTGGACCTAATTTTTAGGGGACCAAATCAGAATTTGCTCAGCCCCCCAAAATGCTTTAAGTTATCACTGCCTCTGGAAAAGCACTGGGAGTGGGTTTTGTTGAGAAAAACTTGGATTATGGGATAAAATTTCCTGGTTGCTTGGATAGACCTGGCCAAGATTGAGGTTGGAAACTGGAGTCCAGAAGCTGGGCAGGCCAGAGTCCTCTTCCTGGTTGGCTGGGCAGAGTGGGGCTGCTATGGGATTAGAGAGGAACATAGAAGACAAGGTCTGGTCTTTACTTCATACTGCTTCCTAGACTTGAATTTTGAAAGTAAATTTTTAAAAAGTTAATTCTCACCCTTCAAGGAGCCCTTGTATGGCCAGCATACACTCGGAACCTGTCTGTTACACACCTCTCCTGGCTGCTGCACTCTGGCAAACCAGAGTAACTGGATATTTACAGTCGGTCCAGAAGAACAAATGCTAAGATAGAAGGGATAAAGTAATTAGACAATGCTAATTCCATGCAGGCATGATTGTGCAGTTAGACCCTGCTGCAAACAGGACTTAGGGCTCAAAATATAGACCCTGACCTCAAACAAGAGAGGCAACAGTTAAACAGAGACAGGAGACCACTGATATAAATAATCCGTGTAGATGTAGAGGGGGTTTTGAAAAGACAAATAATAGAAAGTTCAGAAGGATAGAAAAGAGCTTCTGCTGATGGGGAATGTCATTGCTAATGCTTGGGCTTCCTCCTGATACTGTTTTTAATATTGGCAGAGAAGTGTGTACTATAAATACAATACTATGTGAACCCAAAGTATGTACTTCAATGTATTTGGTACACATACAACATGTATGCAAATGTAATTCACAGAATATATTTTTCATGTACTCAGTTGGTATGCACTTTGTGTATATATAATAACATGATATATTTCCATGAAGTTTTAAAATGTGGATATCTTAATAATAAGATATACTATTAGTATCTAGTATTATAATTATTATCTGGATGCATTGTCCATGTACTGATTTTATATGGCTTTTACAGTGTATATACTCATGTATCTAAGTTGGTGCAGGACTGTACTGTAAATGAATTTTTATACATGTAAATGAATTTTTATATATGATGGATATACATGCTATATGTAATCTTTTTTCAGGAGGTGGCTTTCCCATACAATAGATGAGTGCCTACATTTGTATATTTTCTAGAGAAATATATTTTCCATTGCCAGAATGTACATGTAATATAGATCTCTGTGCATTTTAGACTGTTTCAATATGTCGGTTATGTGGGCAGTATGTCCAGGTGTACATTTTGTGGAACATCTTTTCCCTGCTCCGAATGTGGACTATCTTTCACAGGGAGCTTTTCTAGCAAGAACTGCCAGTGAGTTCCATCCGCACAGACCGGTCCTTGAAGTTCTCCACTCCATATCATGAAAATTGACAAACCAAAGGCTTGTCTCGGAGTACCAACGAAGCGACTCACGCTCAGAGAGGTCACCCCCAGGCAACAGGCTGGGTCGCACTGCCTAAAGGTTCTCTGTGTTCCAAGCCTCGGGTGCCAGGCTCCTGCGGGGCGGCACAGGCTTTATTTAGGAGCCTGAGGCAGATCCGCCGGCGGTAAAGAGCCCGGCAGGAGGGCCGGCCGCCGCCGTGCGGACGCCGCGTGCCCAGCAGAAGGAGGCCATTTGGGAGAAAGGCCTGGTTCCCGCAGCCTGGCAGCGTCTGGGACTCAGGCTGCTCTTTGAGGTCACCCACAAACCCACGGAGCGTCTCCCCGGGCTGGGGCTCGGGGCTGATCAGCTGGGCGGGTCCGGGTCTTGGCGGTCTCCGCGGCTCCGGCCAGCAGGGGTCATCCCGTCATTCGCGGGGGCCGGCGGCCCTCGGGCGGCGACTGGCGCTGTTGGTTGGGCTGGCAGCTACATGGGGCGGCGGGGCCGGGGCTGGGAGGCGCACCGTATTTCCTCTCTGGGATCCCGGGCGCCCCGGATCCGAGGTCGGGTTAGGCTCTCGGGGAACTGGACCGAGGTCCCGGAGCCCTGTCCGCCGGGCCGGGGCACGGAGCGCTCCGGGCTCGGGCTGGGGAGCGAGCGGCCAGGCGCCCGTGTCGGCCACCAGCGGCCGGCGGGGCTTTGTCTCGCTTGGAGCGGCGATCGCTAGCTCGGCGCTGGGCTGCCGTGGTACGGGGCGTTCGGTGGCGGCGGGCCTGAGACGCACGCTTCCCCGCGGAAAATCGGCAGCTCCTTCTCGACGGAGGCAGACACTGTAGGGCGGCCGGTCGGGCCAAACACTCGGCTTATACGCGGCGGTGGGGTCCTCGGCCTGCAGCCCACCTCGCGCTTAATTACGCTGGGACCTTCGGCGCCTCCGTGTCCCCGCCGCACACAGAGGGCTGGGGGCTCCAGTATGCGTTTCTCACACGGGTCGGGGGCCTACAGTCCTCTCCTACTTTCCGGGTAATGGTAGGGAGGATGGGCGGAAGCTCTGGCCGGTCCGGAACCCAAGGTCCCGGGGGTTTGCTTTGTTCGAAGATGGGGCCGGCGGTCCCTGCTTGACTCTGGGTCTGTGCCATCGATCTCGCCGGGTTTCCGGCTGAATTAGCATCCGCAGAACCAGGGCTGCCGGGCCCATCTCCCGTCCGTTTGTCCGTTCGATAGTGGCTTAAAATACCCTAGCTGCGTCTACGCAGCGCAGAGTGGAGTAGAACTGGGTGATAATCAGGGCCCAATACATAACTTATTTGAGTGGTATAAACTTATACATACACAACAGTGAAATTATTTTTTACCTGAGTTATCCAGATAACTCTCCCCTTTTCCTGTCCCTCAAGACCCAATTACAGACACAGGATGCTTTGTCTTAAATCAGTGGAGTAAATTGTAGTTTGAAGGCTTAAACCAGACAAACAATTGCAAAATAGATGCAGTCTTTGCCCAGATACAGAGCTCAACTGCACCCTGGGTTATTTAGGTTGCAGCTCCAACCATGACCTTCTGTTTGTCCAGGAGAGCCAAGGACTTGTTATTTAGCCATTGGGAAGAGGTTATAGTGTTTTTTTCTTCCCTGACAGCTTCCTCAGTTATTGAGTCTCGGGGCCTGCATAGACAACACATAACAAGGAAACTTTTCTTTCAGATCTGCACTGTCTCTGGGGATAAATCAAGGGAATAAGTTGAAGGTCAGTAATTCCTGACCTCCCTTCTTTCCTATTTAGCCAGAAATGCTTTCTCTGTTAACTTCCTGTATAGATGTGGCTTAAGAAGAGGGTAGTCTCTTTGGATTTAGGACCCCCACCCCCCACCCTTTATTTAGACCTAAGGGCAGCAATCCAGTCCCTGCCCCCACCCAGCTCAAGGCTTCCAGAAGCTGTCCAGCCCCCACCCTCCAAACTCTGTGGGCCCTTTATATGAGTACCCCCAAAGTTTGGGATCTCCTTTCTGCCTAAACCCCTCAGATGCACACTCAGCAGGGGATTGGGGCAAAGGGAGGATGGGATTTGGTCTGAATTTGGTACTTTTTCTAGTTGCAGGAGTAAGAAAAGGAGGCGAGAAAGAGAAGGAAAGATTTCAGGGTAGGAAGCCTGGCTCAGGAGGCTGAACTCTGTGGGGGTGCTTGCCATTCTGGAGCAGGCCTAGGAGGGTGGAGGGGGAATGTGGAGAAGACTCGTGACTGGAGCCTGGCTGTAAGAAAGGGAAACTTGGGGACCAGAGGTTCATGGGTGGTGGAGGCAGAGGGAGGGTGTTCCTTCATCCATAAGGAAGGAGTGAGGTAGAGGTGCAGAGGACACGTGGGCCCAGCTGGGACTAGACTCTGGCCCAGACCAGAGCCCCTCTCTAGCATGACCTGAAGGGGACCACTGCTGACAGGGATGGAGCGTATATCACAGGCTTCAATCAGTCTTTAGTACCCTGTTCAGTCATCTGACAGTGCCCCAGATGTGCTCTCACAGTGAATCCACAGAGCTAGAAACATACAGCTGAAGGGTGGACCTACCAGCCCCTGCCCTATACCCCATGGCACTCTCACCATCCCATCTCCTACCCTGGCTTCACTCCTGGGAGTTCCTGCAGCTCAGACTTTGTTTCTGTGGTCCCACAGGTAGTGTCAGCCTCCCCCAGGCTGTCCACATGATTTGTACAACCCTGCGACTCCTCAGATATCACTCTCCTCCCCACTCATCTACCATCCCTCAGTTTTCTTTCTGCTAGTAATTGCTTGGGACTGGAGATGGCAGCTCATCAACAGATCTTGGTTGCTCGTATATTTTTGTTGCCCATGCAACCACTCTTCCTTTATTATTGTAGGTTTATTATTTTTATTATTCATCTGAGCTGGAGAAAATAAAGTGGGTGAACAGCTAGGAGGTTGGGGATCCCATTCTTTCTGGGCAGAAGAGACCATGTGTAGGGAGCCAGTTTAAAATTTTTTCTCTCAAAAAATCACATCATCATACCATCATGTTTTTAATTATTATTAATATGATGAAGCAACTCTGTACAAGGATGATATAAAGGGAAAACGTGCTAGAGACAGACATCCGCATAGGAGGGCACACTACAGAGAGCTGGGGAAGGAGGGAAAAAGGGCATCTACCCACAAGGGTCACTCTAGGTACTAGCAACAGACACAGAGGAGGACACAGAGTAACAGAGACGCTCACAGAAGTTTAAAGAGACAGGAAGAGAATATTGCATATCTTTGTTCCCCCACCCCTGTTGGAGTGTTCTGGTCTCTTCTCTATTAAGCTGTAAGAGTCAGGCTGGAGTGGTGGAGCTCAAACCCAGCACCCCAGAGCCCAAGAGGTCACAGGAGGGGCTCAATGAAGGGGTAGATGGGTGACCTGGCAAAGAGGGGAGCGCCTCACACCCAGGTCCAGCCCACAGGGGAGTGCGAAGACAAGCTGGAAGCCTAGTGATTTTTGCAAATTTGTACATAGGTTACTGTTGGTGGGGAAATGTGTCAGGTGCCCAGTGGGGGATGGGGGTATGTGATTGTACAGGCTACTCTGCAGGGCTGAATTTGGGGTTATGAGTCTGCCCGCTTGCAAATACAGTCAGGAGAATGGTGTAGGCCCAATGGTGTACTGGGCAGCTGTGCCTGTTTGTCCATGCTGCTGGCTGTACAATCTTGTGCAGGGCCTTGAAGCTGGTGGCAGAGTGGGGGGCCCTGTGGATTGCCTTTCCAGGATGTGGAAGGAGAGACTCTGCCCAGGTGGGAAGAACTCCAAGCAAGCAGGCCAGTTTCACACTGTCCAGGCTGGGTTTAACTCCCATGATTTCCCCCCACCCCACCCGGCTTCTCATTCTCTGCCTCCTGTCAAGGCTGGGTCAGCAGATGGGAGGTTGAGGGACTCTCACCAACAGGAATAACAATGAGTGCAAGAAGGCAGGCCAGCTCCCTCACTGCTTCTCTTTCCGAAGCTCAGCCTGGCATCTACCCAGATGGGGGTGGGGCCGCGGCGGAAGGGGGCTATGAATAAAAGGCTCTCGGCGGCTGAAGCCACCCTCTGGCCTACAGTGGGTTTTGGGGATGTGCCCTTCCCTCTCCTCTGGTCCTCCTAACCCGTGGCTCCTCGGCCTGTGGGCGGAGGCACCGGATCTTCAGACAAAAGGCGGAGGTTGGGGAGCGGGTGGAGTGAGGGGTGGGTAAGAGAGAAAGGAGTTGGGTGGGGGGCTGCAGCGCCCACCTCCTTCATTGTCACCAGCCTGGGAAACCCGGGCTGAGCGGGGGGCCTCTGCGGCCGGTAGCCCCTTTTAGGGGCGGATTCTCCTCCCGCCTCGTAAATTATCCTGGTCCAGCCTCTGGCCGGCCGTGACCATGAACGCCAGCGGGAAGAGAGGATCTGCTGCGGCTGCGAGAAACTCTCTCGGCCAATCAATGCTGCGCTTCGCAGCTCCTTTTACAGCCTCCCGGGTTTCCCAAAGAGCCAAGTGGGGGTCCCTGGGGTGGCTACTGAACCTGAGACTGCGTCTGCTCAGCTCTCAATTCCCCTCTTGCGGCTTCCGGTCCGCATCCGCCTGGACGGCAGGGAGAGTGGATGGCAGCACACCTGTCAGCGGATGGGTGCAGGGGCCTCGGTGCAGGGGGCTGAGGACCAGGAGCACGGTTGGTGCGTTCGTTCGGGTAGCCTGCTCTAAAGGGGACCTAAGGCTGATGATCGCCCCGTCCACAGCCGGCTCGGCAAAATGCGCATGCCTTCTCATGCCTTTGCCTGCTCCGCGTCCAGGCCTGGAGGACCCAGGCCCCAGCGGACTTGGGCGCTGCTGACCATTCTGTTCTCTCAAACCACACTTCCTCCTGTTTCCCCACTTCCTCCTGCCCTCCCAGAGTCCCCCTGACCCCATTCCCAATCTCTGCTGATACTCCACTCTCGCTCCCTCCTCTTGGCCAGTCCTAACCCAACAACTGCAAGCTCTGAGAGCACTGGCCCCACTGTCCCCACCCTGGCCTCCTCCTGCAGGCAGACTGACCAAAGACCATGGAAGGAAAGTGGTGGGAGGGGCGTCTTAGTCACCTTGCCTCCAGATCCTCAGCCCAAAGCCCCCATCCCGGGGGGTCAAACTGGCCTCTCCCCAGGGCCTCACCCTTCCCTTCCCCTACCCCCTACCTGCAGCTGTGGGCTTCTCTCCCTGGCTGGGTTCTTCCCTTGTCTCTGGGACTTGGCAGAGTCTGCTGGGGGTGTGTGGGAGGGAACCACGAACAAAAGAGACAAGAGGACGTCCAGGGAGGACCTGCAAGAGACGCCTGGCATTCTAAGCGGGGACTGTGTCCCAGACAGCACCCCCTCTTGCTGTCCGCCAGAGACAGGCTCAGTCTGGGGCTGGCACCAGTGTCTTGGCCCCCTAAAAGAAGGAGAGAGCTTGCTCCCTCAACAGAAGTCTTTTCTTTTTCATTCTGCGGTTCTGAAACCAGATCTTGACCTGCTGGTCACTAAGATTCAAGCGGTCTGAGAGTTCCCTCCGGCGCTGCCGTGTGATGAACTCGTTCACCAGAAACTCGCCCTCCAGCTCCGCCAGCTGCAACTTCGAATAGGGCTTGCGCTTCTTCCGTGAGCGGCTGTGGATCGGGTACCAGGGTGCTCCTGGGTGGAGACGAACCAGCAGGGTTGACCAGAGGACCAAGAGATGACGAGCCCCGTACCCTTGGTCCTTGCCAAGCCCCTTCACCTTGGCCTAACAACCCATGCGAGGCTCTTCCTCTCCTGTTTTGCAGACTCCCATCCCCACCAAATCCTCCGCCTTCATCAATCTCTTCTTCCCCTTTCACTCTTTTCTCCTGGCCTCCCCAACCCTACTTCTCAGTGCCAAATCCCAGAACCTTCTAGATTCTTATCCTCTCACTTCTCCTCAAACCTTTTCTCCAGGATATCCTGGCCCCTTCCTCTCACATTCTCCAGAATGGAGTCCCTAATCAGTTAGAACAGACAAGAGCTAGTGACAAGAGTAAACCATATCCACTGGCCTTTCTTAAAAAAAAGTAGGGAATGGGGCCCTTTGGGAAGGTGGAAAGAGAGGCCCTGGGCAGGCAGGAATCATGCTCTGGGTCCCCAGGCCCCAGGCCTGGAAAAATCTGTCAGAATCCCCCCCGTCTCCGGAGCTCCCTGCCCCCTCCGGCTGCAAACCAAGCAAAAAGGGAATCTCCCTAGTTCTTTTATGGGGATATTTACGTGTTTATAGGGCTCCCCCCAATTCTTCTTCTTTTTTTCTTTTTAAAGAAGCGCTTCCTCACCGCACAGTCTGTCACCCTAGGCGGCCCTAGCTCAGTCCTACACTGCCCGCCCGAGTGAGATGTCCCGTCCGGAGTGGGCCGAGGTCCTTACCGCTGGCCGCGAGCCCGCCACCGGGGTTTAGAGGCGATACCAAGCTTCCGGGGTCGCCCGCGCCGGCGCCCTTGTTGCCCTCGTTGAGCAGGGAGGAACTGGAGTCGGATTCCAGCGACTGGCACGAGGGCGGGTCGTGCGGGGGCCCCGCGCCGCCGTCGCCACCGCCTGCCGCGTAGTCGTACTTGAAACCGAGCGCTGGCGGCCCCGACGGCTCCAGCGGCAGCAGCGCTGCCCCGGGCCCGACTCCTGGGCCGGGATCGCGCCCGCGCTCCTCACGCTTCAGGCCCCCGCCGCCCTCGGCGCACGGCTCGCGGTAGTAACCCTTGCTGTCCTCCACGCGCGCCAGCTCGCACGTGCGGCCGAAAGGAGGGTTGAGAGACACCGGGCTGCCGAGGTAGGGCTGCGGGTAGCCATTGCACGGCTCCGCCGACGGCCAGGGTAGCGAGCACACGTTGTCGCGGCGCGGGTAGGACAGCGAAGGCAGCCCGGGCAGCTGCGCCCCGGACGCGCGGAAGTTGGGAAAGTAGAAGGTGTCTCCCGTGTGGATGTTAACCAGCGGCCCCACAAACCCGGGATTCAGGAGATTATGCTCGCCCATTTCCGCGGGGCCCGACCGGCAGCTTCTACTTTATTGCTATCTGACATTAAACATAGTTAAACCTGCACCGGCCACCCATTGGCCGTCCGGCTCACGTGGGCGCCGCCGCCAGGGGGATGGGTGGGGACAGAGAATCCCCCCACCCTGCACCAACTCCAACTTCCCCCTTCCCCAGTAGAGGCGGGTGAGAGTGAACGAACCGCGGGGGCAGATTTATTCGCTGACTTCTGGTTTTTTAAAAAAATCATATAAAACCTAAGGCAGAGATCGAGGTAATCGCCCGACACGGGGAAGAGGAAAAAAGCCACACCAAAAATACCCTCACACGCTTCTGCAACCTGAACAAGAACCACCGCCCCCCCAGATGTACTATCTTCTGGCCAGCAGCTGGCCAGAGCACAGCCTGTCCCTCTTTAATTAGCTCCTTTATTAACTAAAACCGTTGGAATTTACAATATATCCTCAATAAATTACTATTAGATATTGTGTCATATAAAGTTTACTGGCTGTTTAAGGAGACGGATGAGCCCTTTGGCTCGGGGTTTATTTACAGTAGAGGCGAAGTGGGGGTAAAGACAGGTTTTCCTGCAGCTGTCTCTTCCAGCCCTATCGCTGCCGGCTTCTTTTCCTCGGCTCTTTCTCCTCAGGAATTTGGGGAGACACGTGGGGTCCTCTCCTCCAGGAGGTGCTCAGGGAGGATTACTAATGCCAGGTCTTCCCCACTCTCTACCTGGGAGCCACCCAGCCTCACATCTTCATTCACTGTTAGAGGAAGAATAACAGAAGAGAGACGGAAGAAGCAGAATAAGGACTCTCCCAGCTCAATGAGGACTTCCCCATCTGCTCTTGAAAACTCAGGGGGCTGAACTACTCTTCCCCATGACTTCTGTGGGTCAGAGGGGTTTCTGGGGGGGCTGTCCTCTTGGAGTCTGCAGCAAGAGACTCTGGGCTCCCAGCAGGGTTTGGCTGGCCGGAGAGGCCCCTGATTCCCACTGTGGAGGAAACACTCACACCCTAGAACGAGCCTAGCCTACTGCTGGGACCACAGATAACAGTGTCCAGCCCAGTAGGTGTGCTGGGAGTGAGGGAAGGAACACCAGAGAATTATCTTCTTGGGATTTAAAATTATATGTATGGTGCTAACCCCAACAGCTCTTTTTGCAGAAGGCTGAGAACCTTATGCAAACCATTGGCAAAATTAATAGACATCTGGAAGCCACAATCTAACTTCAACCAAGTCCACAGACACACAGTCAAGCAGATTAAAATGAAAAGGGAAACAAACCTTCCCTTCGAAACAAGGTATATTCTATTGGAATCTAGTAGACATAATACTCAGATTTCTATGCTATTATTTTGGGTTCTTTTGAGCCAAAGCTCAAAGCATCGCTTCAAGTAATACCAGGTGGGATTAATAGTCCAGCAAAAGCCTAAATATGAGAATACACCAGATTTAGAGAAAACTAGAGAGATGACAGAGTATGGGAGAAAGAAACCCACGTGGGTGAAAGTTAATATCTGAGAATGAGCAGAAGCCACAAAAGCAGACCTAAGCAGAAGATTCTCATCTCCCTCTTTTTCTCTATTCTGCAGGACCCGGCAGAGAGAATGCAGATTCTTTGAATTCCAGAGCGTCTCGAGCAATTTCATATCCCAAACCATAGCTGCTCACTCCGACAGAAATGTGTCCGCGCGGGCGTCTCCCTGCCTGGCACAGCTCGCAGCTCTTAGCTCGGTACCCTCCGCTCTCACCCCGCTTCCTCTTCCCCGCCCTGGCCAGCTAGGCGGCCTGGCCAGGTCCCTTCTGCCCCCAGGAGCCACCCCACGCCGGGCCCACTTGCCGGAACCGAGGTCAAGCGGTGGGATGTCAGCCCCGCGCAGTCAACTCCAGTCAGAACCGCGACAGTCCGGGAGGCGAGGAGCGAGCAGAATTGAACTGGCCTTTTTGTGCCTAATTGATTAAGGGGCTGTGTGACTGCACAGAGGAGCATCCCTCAGCTGCGAATTCCGCATCACAGCATCTCCAATATCTTATTTATGCCCTCTTTTCAAGATGCATTAATAAGCGTTACTGAATATTTAATTAAATTTATTTGGGGGTTATTTTAGGTCATAAAGATAAACAAGGTGTGACTTTAATATTGTTGCTGTTTTCAATCAGAACATTGCGCCGGCGGCGAGGTCTCCAGGCCTCCAGGCCTCGCTCTCAGCCGCTATTGTTGGTGTGGGGGACGCCGATCTGAGCTTTGCGGGATAATCACTAGTCCTTGATGGGGTGGAGGCTTCTCCCCATTCTCTTTTCCCTTCCCAGATGACTCCAGGCTCCTAGAAGGGGGGTGCAAGGAGAAAGGTCTTAGGCTTTCCCCACCCCTCCCTAGCTCGAAAATCTCAAGCTCAAGCCCGGAGCTCGCTGTCCTCCGGGCCAGGCAGCTGAGCACGCGGAGCAGCGGCCACAGGGCGGCAGATGAAACGCCGCGGAAATGAGGATGGGAGTGAGGACTTCCTTCTTCCAGACATGCAGTTTCTCTTAATCCGATTTGGTCCCATCAAAAAAAAAAAAAAAAAAAGCCACCACTTCCCCCAGGTTTCGGACCCTGGCACTTGCACACACACACAAATCCCCTTCCTTTCGTGCAGCCGACCCTGTTTCCTCTAGGCAAGAGCTGCCGAGGACCATCAGCAAAATTCACATCCCCAGTACCCTACTCCTCGAGGATCACTAGGATTATTACAGGGCTGTTAGGACCCCGGCAAAGACCCAGGCAATCTAGGCGCCCAGCCTCCTCTTGGAAGCCTCGGATCTGTACGGCTTTAAGGCTCCCCGCCGCACACGCCGCTCAGACGCCCATTCCTTAACCCCGCTCGGATTAAGAGGCTGCAGAGACAGCTTCCAGCCTGGGTCCCCGGGGCCGGCGGGAGGCTCGGGTGCAAAGCTAAATTCAGTCTCGGGGAAAGCTGCTCGCCAGGAGCCGACCCGGACTTGGTGAGAATAATTCGTAGGACAGCCCGAGACGCTGGACAGCCGCTTCCAGCCGGGTTTAATGCGCCGGCACTTGCCAGCCTACAAGAAAAGCTATAACGGCCAGAGCCGGGCTCCGGACGCGCGGAGCGATCTGTGCGCCCAGTCTAATACACATTCATAAAATCACAAGAAGAGGTGGGCTGCCTGTTGGCCGCTGGACCACAGGTTCATGCTGCAGCTGGCCTGGCTCAACCATCCCCTCGCCTTCATTAACTCAGGGGTTAATTAAAACTGAAGATCAGGATGTGGTCCAAGCACTTCCTTGAAGACCCCCCGGCCGCCCTCGTGCTTCTTCGTATCCACCAGCAGCATGCCCCGCGGCCTCTCCCGACCCGGCTCTGTCTAAGCCTCGGCATCTTCGCCGGCTCTGAGCGGTTCTTCGAGTCTCCGCCACCGCCGAGCCGGGCGAAAGGAGTTATTACAAAATCTCTGCCAGCTCTGGTGGCACACGCAGAGCGGCTGCGGGTGGCTTAGGCCACCGCGAAATGACTGTGAGCTGCCTGCCATGGTCCGGCTCCCCTGCCAACCCGAGGTCGGAATTATTCCGTGCGGTGCTGCCTTTTCCCCAGTCAGTCGAGAGGCCAAGGCGGCCCAGTTCAAGGTCACTGCCTAGTCTGCACAAAGTGGTTCTGCCGCCTATGCAAATGAGGCAGGGCCTTGGGTCCCGAAGGGAAGTGAGCAGGAGCTGGGCTGGCCCAGAGAGGGGAAATGAGAAGCGGCGGGTGGGGAAGGTCTGCACCCCAGCCAGACCTCTTAGCTCTCTCTAGGTCGTCCTTTTGGGGCATCTTGGGCTTGGGACAAGATATTGTCGGGTTCAGACAAGACTGATGGGTGGTGGTAGGGGGCTCAGACTCCTCTTTCTTCTGCTTCGCTAGCTCAGCCAGGGGTTAGAGCCCCCTGTCTCCCAGGCCCCCTTATGCGACTCAAGAAGATTGGAAGGCCCCTCCCCCTGTGCTGTCTTCCAGGGCTCTGCAGCCTGGAGGAGCAAGGTGTGAGAAGAACCTTGGGTGAGGGGCCCCAGTCAGGCTTTCAGGCTCACACAAACGGGCCCGGGGTCAGCAGCGCCCTTACCTCCTCCAAGTCTTCTGTGGCTCCCTTGGGCCCCCTCCCACCACAAGATCCCAGCCTGATTGCCACTCAGGAAATGAGGAAGGGATGGGGAGGGGTCCCAGGCGGGAACATCTGGGAGACCATCTCTCCACTCCTCACCTGAACCTTCTTCCCTCATTTTCACTGTCTTTTCAGCGCGTGAATAGTTAACTAGTTTCGCGGCTCTGACATTTTCTCCCTCCGCCAGCAGAGGATCTCCTCCGCCTAGTGAATTACTGAGTGTCAGGCAAGGTGTGGGGACCAAGTTAAAAAAAAAAGCACCCTCTCCTCAACACCACACCTACAGCCGCTGGCAACGTAAGGGGAGCCCAGGACCAGGGTCTCCGTGGACCTCGAAGCTCAGCATGGGGTGAGGACTACCTAGAGTGCCCTCTGTCACACAACCAGCCGCTCCCTCTGACCATGGCCTCTAGCCAGTCCTGCTCAGGGGAAGGGCTGAGATCTGCTTGGGCTCTGCTCTGCCCAGCTACCCAACTGCTTCCCGAACCAAGCCTCCAGTTCCAGGCGGGGGCGGAGATGGTCCTGGGCACAGGCGGATTGCGTGGGGGCAACCGGCCTGAGAGGCCAGTTGGGGTAGGAGGATGCGCTGCTAACCCCGAGGCTGGCTGGGCTGGAAGAGCGGGAACGGGGGCCCACTTACCTTTGGAGACTGAAGAGGTTCAGAAGGGTGCGGGGCAGGGGATCTCAGCCTACAGGAACCCTCTGGATCGCCCCCTCCCCAAGACGGCCCGCAAGCCCAGCCGAGGTATCTGAGGAGGGCGGGGCGGAGGAGGCGGAGGCTTCGGCCAGCGGTAGGCGCGCGGGAGCCGAGTTGCAGAGCATCTCTCGAGAGGCCGCCTTTTATGGGCGTTATTAGCGCCCCTGTCTAGACTGCAGACGACACCTCTGTGTGTAAACAGAGGCGGCGGGCTCTGGCGGGAAGGGGGATGGCGCGTCGAGGGGGCGAGTGGCCCTCTCCTTCTCTGGCCACAGGAAGATCAAGGCCTTTTCCACCCTCCCCCTCTTCCCAGTGCTCCCTGCGATGTCAAGGTCAGAAAGACCTAGTCACGGTCAAGGCTAAAAGAGGAAGAGACTGGTTGGTTGCGAAATGGCTATGGCCCCTTCCTCCTCCCAGAAGCTCCTGGCTCCCCAGGGACCCTCCATCTTCCAGCAGCGCAGGTCTGGATACACATCTGCCTGATCCAGGGCTTGGAGTTTTTTTGAGGACAGGGCTCCCCACACCATCCAAGTCAGACTCAAGTAGATCTTGGTGTGTGGGGTCTCTTCAGAACAGAACAGAGGGGGCTGCTACAGGGTCCCCAGCTTCAATCCTTGGAGAGATGGAGAGTGTCCCAGGGGCTGCCCCCACCTACACCCACACAGCCCTGCCGACCAGCCGCCTGTGGAAAAGCATCTGGTCTGGAGACAGCCACGGAGGAGTCTCCCGAGAACTGCTGGCCTTGCATCCTGAGGTGGGTTCCTGGCTGAGACTGACTGCTGGCCAAAAGGCCACTTGTGCTGGCCCTAGATCTGACTAAGATATTGTTTTTATTTGGGTTAGTGAAATGGTTTTTGGTAAAATGGGTGGAGAAGGGGTTTTCTCCCCCAAACCAGGAAAAGCTCTAACTGAGTCCTCCCTGGCAACCTGGTAGAGTGATCTCCAGAACGAGAGTCCTGTGAGGCTCTGGCTCTCCCAGGTCCCCCAGCCCTGGCCACAGAGTCACAGGGAGCAGGTGATGCCACTGGGCTATGAGAAGGATAGCAGGAACCTCAGTACCAGAGAAGACGACACCGCAATGCTCACAGTCTTTCTGACCTTTTCTATCCCCTTACACCTTCATATTTATTGCATCCTCACCCTCACACAGACACTAGGAGACTGGTCTTGGGAAGAAAAACTTTTATAAATTTGAATGAAGAAAACACATACTGTACACCTTGAGATGAGTGCTCGCTGACAGCATTGTTACACATGCACACACAGAGGCAGTAAAAACTGGGGAAATTCTGCACTAATCAGAGGCTCCATACACACACACACAAAGATGCACACAGGCATGTGCGTGCGTGCACGCACACACACACACACACACACACACACACACACACACCCTGTCATAGGAATGTCTCACAGAGTTCCCCAGTGAGAATGCCAACTCTTGGAGGAAGGACAGGTAAGGAACCAACACAATCAGGGAATGAATCATACTTTTTTTTCCAACTCTGGGGAATGTGTGTCTCCCCAGAATACACACTCACACAATACCTGTCTCACACAGGAGTTTCCATTCTCAGACCTGCTTACTTTTATGGGAGAGGCATCCCCAAAACTGCTCCAGGCATAGTTAATCCAGTGAATGGGTGGCATCTTAAACACCCTGGAACACTGAGGTTCACTGGGACTCAGAAGTACCACAGTGCCTGCCCGGGTCACTGGTGTCCCAGTGAGCCTGCACCAGCTTTCCCTCTCTTTTCCATCACCCCCTTCTGGGGCCTTACGGCGGGCGGGTCCCTCTGTGTGGGAAGACTCGCTCATTTGACTTCATGTGGGTTTGTGTGCAGAAGTGGAAGGATGCCTTAGAGAACTTTAGAATTCTCTTTCCCTACTGAGCCTCCAAGTTTCCACTGCGTCTACAGCTGTGTCATGGGACTACCCAGTGTACCCTCAAGAGGGGTGTGGGTCCATTAAGGAAGCCCCGAGGTCTCTTGTCTACTCACTTCCTTTTTTCTGATGAAACACACACATTTAGTGTTCAATTCTTTACATCTCAGGGAAGACTGAGGGGTTTTGGAGAGAGGTTAGAGTGGTGAGTGGGGAGAGAAAGGGGAGATGGAATTAAGAATGAACCTTATTCCTGGGAGATTCATCTGTTTGCAACTCCTAACTCTGTACTGCTCAACCTGGGATTCTTTGGTTAGTTAATCCAGGGTTGAGATGGAGAGAACAGGATCGGCAGCCACATCAGCAGCAGATGCTCCACAGAGGGTGAATTCTTCAGTCTGTCTTAGTCTCTCAGATTCACTGTGTGTGTTGTGTGTGCATCACACCCCCCACCAAACATTTATTTAAATAAAACTCGAAGACCTTCAGCCATTAGGCAAAGAGAAATTGGAGCACTCTGAATTCCAATCCAGTGCCTCCAGTCTTTGTGTGTCTCAGAAGAGGAAAAATATCTTATATAAATAAAAGTTGTTGCAGTAAAGATTTAATCTGAGATAACATTGTTTTAGGCTATATTGCTTTTTAAAAATCTTTTAATCTGACAACTTAATGTTCTCATTAACTCAGCCGGATAGGAAGATGGGCGCAGATGGACACGACAGTGAAAACAAATTAGTGGCAGAGTCTACACAGCTCCTGATTGCCTGGAAGACTGAGGTTCCCAAGAAAGCTGGAGAATACAAGCAAGGTTGGCTTAGCAAACTTGGGGCCCACAGCATCCTTGGGGCCTGACCTCTTGCACAGGTCGGTGGGGAAGAAAAGAGAGCAGCTTGGGAATGCTGAGCTTGCACGCTGCCCCCCATTAGGGTTGGCTAAGCGGACCACTTCCTAGTTCCAGCTCTGAACTGTTGGCAAGGATTTGGGACCCTCTGGAGCACAAGGGCCTCAAGAACCTAAGATTAGAGCCCAGTTGTTGCCACCACCACCAGAGCATCCAGCTCCCAGATGGGATTGCCATTTTCTCAGCCCCAGGATCCAGATCTGAGCCCTGACTACTAACTGAAGTGAACTCACTTACCTGCTGCCTTTTTAGTCACTTTGATCACATCCTTCTCTCCGGAACCTACTCATTTGTTTGGGGCATCAGGATGGTAAAGAGTTTTCTCCTGTCTAGACACTATCAACAATCTGAATGACTAACTTAAAAAACTTAAGCAAAGAGAATTATGAGCTTGGGATGTACCTAGGCTGGTGTGATGCCA
Source organism: Ovis aries (assembly GCF_016772045.2). NCBI lineage: Eukaryota > Metazoa > Chordata > Mammalia > Artiodactyla > Bovidae > Ovis > Ovis aries. Next base: position 132,568,069 of record NC_056056.1, read on the forward strand.
GGACTCTTGCCCTGGCCACCTCTGACTGTGTCAGGGCAACAGAGTCTCCCCCATAGAGCCAGTGGATAGGAGTTTCAGAAGTAATGCAAGCTATAAAATTAAGGCAAAAAAAAAAAAGATTTTATTTTAAAAACAGGTTTGTGGATTCTTTTTTCTTTTTGCATTCAGTACACTGCCATTTAGACACCACAATACTATATACAGATACACAACATTTTTTTAAAAAAAAAAACCTATTTCTGATGAACATTTCAAAAGAACACTGTTTTGTAATGCGCCAGTGGGAAAGGAGAAGGTGAGCCCCCATACCTCCCCAGCACTGAGCTGGCCTTTGAGGAGGGAAATGTCAGTCGGGTCTAATTAGCTGGCTACTTGTGATTATTTTGGCCTCCTGGAAGAAAATGGCTCTCCTCTGGACAAAGAGTAAAAGTGAAAGTGTGAGGCCTTCTCAGCTATTGCCTTGATGGAGAAGCGACTGGAGAAGGAATCTGCTGGGGGACCCACTCTCCATCCCCTTGGAAAAGAAGTCTGTCCTTTCCTTACGAAAAAAGTTCTGCTCCTGTGCCTGCCCTAATCTCAGCCTCACCATAGAGAGACAGAGAGATAGAGAAGACATATTTAGCAGCGTGGTAGGAGTTTCTGGGACCCAGAAGCAGAACAGAGGAGGCTGTGGGGGCACCGGTGGCTCCAGAGAAACTCACTTCCTTGCTTGAAGCGGGAGAGGGGATAGGCGGTCCTCGGCCAATTCCAGCTTTTGTTGAAACAGATAAGAAAAAAGAAAACCTAAGTGCTGTCTGTACTCCAATCACGATGCCAGATCCCTAATACTTATCATTAATGAGACTTTTAAAATATGCACAGAAAATCTTAACTGGGATATCTTGCCTAACTAAGGAGTGCCAAGGGGCTGGGAGCAGGAAGAGGGACTGAAAGGAAAGTAGGAGCTCAGCAGATGCTGCACCCCGGTGGCACCCTCAGTGGGGATGCCTGTCTACCTGCCGGGGCAAAGGATGAGGCAAGAATGGGATCATTCAGGGTTCCCCAACTCTGCTTTGGCTGGAATGATCTTCGCTGCCACTCTGCTTTCAGGCAAGGGGAGAGAGGTGAAGGCCAGAGGGAGTGGAGGCCAGCTGCCTTTCTCCCACAGTCCATTCAGACCCACCTCCAAAGCTGTTGAGGCCAGGTAGGTCCCATCTGCATAGGGGTAGAGGTTGAGAATGGGGTGGGGAGTAGAGGGCAGCAGAGCCCACCATCTAATATTTTCTGCCTCCCTGCATTCCTCTTTCTGGTTAACGTTAAATATTGGTCTGCACCCGGGGGAAGGGTCCTTCTGGTGAGTTCAGATATGGTACAAATCGGCGACATAAATAGACGGGGCGGGGGCCGGTAGGCAGTCAGGTAGAGTGAAGGTGAGGCGTTTTCGATTTGCTGACCACCTTCTTCTCTTTGACCCGACGGTTCTGGAACCAGATGGTGACCTGGCGCTCCGAGAGGTTTGTGGTAGCCGAGATGCGCCGGCGCTTCTCTTTGGTGATGAACTTGCTGGCTGCGTACTCCTTCTCTAGCTCCTTCAGCTGCACCTTGGTGTAGGGCACACGTTTCTTGCGCCCGCGCCTGTAGCTGTTGACTTCGGGCTGTAGGGGGACCACGTCTGGGGGGAGAAAGAAGGCAGGCAGCAGGAAGTGAGTCACACGGCTGGACCTGACAAACCGCTGTAGAGGCACAAGGCACAGGGACTCACAGGGGGCAGGCGGATTGTCCCCAGATCCTTTGCACCTCTGCTATTACCAAGGCCACAGCTGAAGTGAGGATACTGGGGTATTACCTCTGGCTTGAACTTTAAAGGGGGGGTGCCAAAAGCTCAGAAATCAAGATAAATAACGTTTTATATATTACACCTATATGATTATCAAAAAATTCATGATAAACAAAACACTGAAATTTTAAATGAATACAGGACCAGTACTACTGATTTTTCTTTTTGCCTCAGCTTCCAATCTGGTTTTGCACAGCATTCCTTATCAGAATCCTTGTTCCCGTAGAGGGATCCCTCCAAATTCCATCCTGGTCGGCTAGCCTGCAGGATTGCAAGTATTCAGGAAAATTCCTCTTTCCTAGCAGTTAGATCACTTGGGAATCGGTCAGTTTATACTCTGCCCAATTATTGGAGGAAGGTGTCCTTTTGTACACTTGAGGGAGAGCATGGTGGGCAGGGAGACTGTTTCAGTCAGCACAGACCATCAAGTGGGGCCTCTTGCCTTTGATCACTGGCTCTGCACTGGGAATCTGTGGCCAGCACCAACAGCTAGACAGAAAAGTGTCCATGTGAAGCCAGACTGCCTGGGAGCCAATCTCTCAAGGAGTCCAATCTTATAAGCCACTTAGTAACATCCCAGGTGAGCATGTAAGAAATCAGGTCCCTAGAAATAGAGTCCACACCTCAGGGTGTGCCGGCCAGAGGAGACACACCAAGAGAGCCCTCTTGGGTTAAGACCAGCAGTTCACATAAATTTTCTACAAAAAGAAATCAGTGCCCCTCCCCTGCCTTTCCTCAAATGTCCATTCACCAAGACAGAGCAATTCTGATCTTGTTCCCCATCCTCATCTTTCAACCAAGGCTGAAGGAAACTCTCCAACCCATGCAGGAACCCTAATCCTAAACTCTAAATACCTTGCCATACCACTGCTAGTTCAATTTCTTTCTGCTCTATGAGAATGTCATAGGAACTAAAGGCTAATGTGCGTCACTTACGGCCCCTCTTCCACTCCAACCTCACCCCTGTCAACAGAAAGGTCCTTGCAACACTTTCAAGGAAAGTAAGGAACTAGGGAGATGATTTGAGTAACTCACCCCTCAACTTTAAAAAATGTAATTGGCTGACTTCTTCCTGCAGGATCTAATGAGTAGGTCTGAATAAGGTTTCCTCTTCATTCTTACTGCCCTTTGGAAGTGTAGACACAGTCTAGAATAAGGGCACAAAGCTCTTTCTGAAATGCCTGTTCTCACCTCCCCTTCATGAATCACCTTCCTTATCCCTTTTCTCATTGGGTCTGCTCTCTTTCAGAGACCTTTGTCTACACAGGACAGGAAAGAAGAGGTCACTATCACAGGCAGGGGGAAATAAAGTACATGGAAAGAATATGGGAGAGAGGGGATTCCAATGGCCTGGTCTGGCTGTCTCCAGGATGACAATTTCTATGGAAAATTGTTGGACTTGTCACTTTTTTCTGCCTATGTAGGAACAGGCTAAAATTTTTTTTAATCTGAAAAACAAAACAACTTCACTTTAGCAAAGCAGATCCTTTACGTTAAAAAGGATTTTTTTTTTTTGCACAAGATAATTTAAAAAAAAACCCTCTCAGTTCTCAAATATGTTTTGCTCTTACAGATGTAACTATGATTTGAGAAATTGATGAATCTGGAACAACAGTAAAACACAGAAGGTAAGTAGTGATAATATGAGGTTATTATTTTTCAATCCTTGGAATATCTTTTTAAGGCTTATTTTATTAAACCCATTTTACAAGATAAGGAATCTGAGGCTCAGAATAGGTAAAAAAACAAACAAACAAAAAAAAACCACCTCAAGTGGCAGAGCCGGGTTTTAAAACCAGATTTTTGGGCTCAACATAATGACACAGTAAGTTCTACAATGGAAACAGACCACCTGGTACAATTTAGCTTTAAAATACCTCCTTTTCCCTGGAGAACAAATGGGATAGAAGTGGGTTTGTGTTCCTGACCTAACCAGATAATTGTCCCTGATTTGTTAAACGTCACTTTCTGAGAAAGCTCACAATTATCTACCTGATTTGGGCTCTCCTAAACCCCAACTATAAATTTCCCATGAGGTTTAATCAACAAACCCTAAAAGAATGAGTTTTTGAAAAGCAGATAACTGGTCTAATTGGTTCTTTTTCTCTACAGTATGCCAAGGGTTGATCTGGCCAAGCTTTCCCTGGATCAGACCAAACTGCCAGTTTTTTTGGGCAGCTGGGGAAAAACCTTCAGCCTTGCCTTCTCAAAGAAGCCCCCTTTCATTGTCTTCTATCTTGTCTGGAAAGGAAGTGGGATCTATCGTGATATCTGGAAATTTAGGCCCTGAGTTGTGTCTATACTCCCTAAAGTAAGTAGAGGACTTGGTGATTAATTTTACAATCAACCTTTCCGTAGTCTCCCTTCAGAGAATACGCACGCATGTAGGCACACACATACACACACATATGCACACACACCCTACTTCATACCTGGGAACCCAACAGACACTTTTGAGGAGCAAATAAAAAATCAGATCGATGCTTAGCCATAGCTCTCTCTTGGGGTCCTGTGTACATGTTTCCACCACTCACTAGATCTTGCCCACCCTCTCCCAAAACAGGGCTCTGGGCTCCGAAGAGGACCTAGTTCTGCTAGAAATCCTAGCCACTCTTCTCAACCAAAATCCAATGGCTTATCAATAGAGACTTTCAGCATGACCCAAAGAGCCCATTATTTCTTTCTCTCTATTATTCTCTTTCCCTATTTGTCCATCTCTCCCTGTCTCCCCACGACACCCACCTTCTCTCTTGGAATCTCTTGTCAAAATTAAAAATTGTCTACCCTCACTATAGGAAGGGAAAAAAAAGAGCAATAAAGCAAGGGTCTATATAATTGGGTGAAGGGAGAAGCCGCAACTCATCTTGGCCCTAATTATCTGGATCTTTCTGAACAATTGCCTTCATCTCCCATACCAGCCTAGACTGCCACAGATGAGGTTTCTCAGAGCCAGAGGCACTGAAGAGAGACAGTAGTGTTTATGCTGAGATGCTGCCGAACAAACCACAATTGCATAGACAGAGTTATCTGGCAATCTCACTACTTCTGAAAGGGCTCTGTGTGGGTAGGAAGATGGAGGGTGTCTGAAGATAATTTCTCATTCATCTGCCTTTTGCCTGTACCTCTGCACTGAGATACACCAGCCAGTTTCTATTTCCACACTGGGAGTGTGTGAGCACAAAGCTGTTGAGACATATTTGGTTTTATATCCATTTTCATGCCATAATTTGCAAGTGTATTAAATCTCAGTTGGGTTGTATGACTTTTTTATGTTAAAGATATTTTTCCCTAGGAGGCTGTGATCAAAAAGTGCTTACTTTTAGCAGGGTTTTTTTTTTTTTTTCCTTTTCTGGGCATCTTTAAGGTGTTTATTTAGCTCAGATTTATTTCTGAGCTCCTCTCCAATCTCTCACTCACTCCGCATGCAGACACAGCAATGCCAGAGCAGCTCCTTCTCATCCCCTCTTCACACTAAACCAACTGCCCACTGCTCTGCCCACAGTGGGGCTGGTGGGCATTGGCCCCTCCGCTCTTCAGCCCCTTAGCATGGTCTGTTGGCTACCAGCTACCCATGCTCCAGGAATTCCTGCTAAATCCACACCTCCCAAGATCTTCCCATCTAGGTGAGATGGGAAATTAAAGGGTCATATCTCCACAACACATTATTGTACACCTACATGTTAGGTGTTTATCTTCTAGAAAAGTGTTATTATGTGTTTCACATTAGGTAGTTAATAACATAAATCATATTATATAAAAAATATAGTCAGTGCAGAGTAGGTAATGCATGCTACTGTGCACTGAAATTCCATCATCCTTAAATCTTCTGGCAGTCAGAAACTGGGTGTCTAGTGTGAGTCCCACTCTGCTCAGTTGTATTATACTAAGTCATCTTAGAATATTTACAAGAATATTATTTGCTATACTTTGTAACATCATCCAGTATTTTTTTTTTAACTGTCTGCTCTTTCCCCAATCCCGGATGCAGAGGAATTTCAGGCCCACCCTAAGGAGGTCTTCAGGTCTTCCCAATGAAAATGTCCCTGGGTCCCCACGGAGAGCCAGGACGGGGCCCTCTGGGTAGTAGGAGGAAACATATATGGCTGTTCTGGGCCCCCAGGACCCCTGCAAGCATCAGAACAGAGCCAGTCAACCCTCTCCCACTGAGCTCTGCTTATATATAATTAGAGCAGACTCAAGATCTGGATTCACTGAATCCTGATTTCTTAGCATTGCGCTGAATCCAAAGCTCCTGATGTGATTTTGAGAACTCTGGAACCGGTCTTTCCCTCTGGGGAGTGGAGGGTGGGTGTTGCAGGATTCTCTCCTGTTCAGAGATAGTCTCAATTGGAGAGGGAACAGAACACCAGTGAATTCCAATCCCCCACCAAATACATAGCCAGACAATTCCGAGGGGTTCCCAGCCTGGGCCTGGACCTGATTCCTTCAAATACAAGCCTTCCCCTGAAACCTCATCCTCACTCTCCTCTTTCTGTGTCTAAGGCATGGGTAACTCTATCCTCGACGTTTGGTGGAGTTGGTAGTGCGCATACACACATAGGATATGAGCTCTACAAACAGGCAAAGAATTTTATATCCCAGGAGAGGGATGCAAACACCCTTTTTTTCCCCAAACCCTCTCCAGAGATTTCAGTTCCCTTGCTCCTCAACAATCAGGAAATTCGTGATCAAATTCTTAAAACAAATCAAGAAAAAAAACTTCTAAAAGTTAAAAATCTACATCTCTGTAGAGCCCAGCAAATTAGACCCGTATTTTAAAAACAGCAACAGCAACAAAACACCTGTCTAGTGCCTAAATGTTCTTGGAAATTCAGGCCAAGAAAATGCTTGAGGTTCTTATTTTTTCCTCCAATTGATTCGGTGGCTTGAGCGTTTTTGTTCTAATGGTTTTAGATTCCAAGGCACCCAAGGCCCACCCCACCCCCTATTTCAGGCCGGAAGCGCGTTTAGGGGGCCAAGAGCCGCCGGTGAGACTGGAGCCCGGCGGAGGGGGAGGAGGCGAGCTCCCGGCTGGAGCGGAGCCGGCGGCCCGGCGCTTGGGCGCCTGTGATTGCTTCACTCTCGGCCGGGCAGCTCCGGGGAACGTGTCGGAGCAGATTTCTTCCCCGACGCATTCCTCAGCGCAGCTCGCCCGGCCGGCTCCATCTGCAGCCCAGCAAAGCCGGCGCGCCAGGGCCAGACGGCGGGGGTGGCTGGGGCGCTGAGCCCCAGGGCAGACGGGGTTGGGAGGGGTCCCTGGCGGCGGCCGCGCTCGGGACCCTTCCTTACCTGGAAAGGGAGACTTCCAGAGGTGGGCGGACTGCGACTGTTCCTTTGAGCAGTACACCTGACTATCCCAGCCGTTGGAGAGAGCCCAGTGCTGGTAGCCTTCGACGGGGATGAGCGCGTCGTGACGCGGCTCTGGGTGTCCGCTGATCCCAGGCACCACCGACACGTCCAGGTAGCCGGGCATCGCCTGGTAGGAGCTGGCGAAGCTGGGATAGAAGGCGAACTCCTTGGCCCTGGAGGACAGGTCGTCACCGGGAAGGGCGCCCGACGGCTCGGGGTACTTATCGCCCGAGTGATAAGCGCAAGGCTTTTGCTGCAGGTTCACGTTGTGCGACAGGCGGCAGCCGTAGTAGCTGCCACCGAACGGGTAGCCATAGCCCAGGGTGGCGCTGGATGAGGTGGGGGGAGCCGGTGGTGGGGCGCACTGGCGCGCCGCCTCCGGGGCCGGGATGTCCGTGTAGACGGCGCCCTGAGGGGCGCCCAGGGGAGCCGGCGGGCGGCCCAGCACGGGGTGCGGAAGCAGGTCGCGGCAGTGGCTGGCGGGGCAGCTGTTGCCCAGCCCGTCCATGCTCGGGGCTTTGCCGGGACTCGCTCCGCTGCAGCCGACCCCCGCTCCGCCCGCGCCGCCGCCTCCCCCGCCGCTGCCGCCGCCGCTGCCGCTCTCCGCCGCGCTGTCCTCATAGACGTACATAAGGCTCTCCGGCCAGCGCGGATGCAGGAGCAGCGAAGTCGTCATGACATGATCTGCTCGAGCTTTTTAAAAACTCCACTTGCCAGAGGCTGCGAGCTAGGGAGACACCTCGCTCCCTTTTCCCCTCCCCCATCCCTCCTCCCTTCCCTCCCCACCCCTCCCCTCCTCCTCCTGGTGTTTCCACCGCCCTCCCCACCCTCCCTCTACGCATGCGGGTACACTTCATTAAGAAATCACCGGCTCCAGCCTGCCTCCCCTAGGCCACCCTCCAGCGCTCACGTGACGCCGGCAGTGCACGTGACCTCCTGGTTGGGTCTCCTGGGGTTCCCACCCCTAGAGGCGGGGCGGGGCGAAAGGGGAGATGTTTCTGCTGATTGGCTCTCAGGGGGGCAAAGAGGAGGGAGCTGGGAGATTTAAAGGGACAGGGTACCGCCCCCTGGCAGGCCCCGGGGAGGGAGAGTGAGGAGGGTGAGGCTGAATTTGGCCGACGCAAAGGGGTCTGGCGAGAACAGACAGTTTCTGGGCGCTTCCTCCTAGGCTGAGGAGGCGTACGGGGAAGACTGATTCCAACCCGCAAAGGTCTCTGACTGGATTGGGGCTTGGAGCTAAGGGTGGAGGAGACATCGTATTTTTTTTTCTTAATAAATAAAAAATCTAGAAAGCACGCGGAAGCGCACCGGCAAGGAGTAGGGAGCCCCGAGTCTGGCTGGAACCCGACGCCGACACCGAGCAGCAAGACTTTGATGTCGAGATTGGGTTTCCATTTCCGACTTTCGTACACTTTTTCCAAAGCTCCAATTGTCTGACAGGGACCCTCTCTAGTGTCGTCTTCCTCCAGCGGAGCAGAAAACTGGGAGAATGTAATAACTCCCAGACACAAACATCATCACACCGAGGGCAGGATGCTCTCAATGAAAAGTTGAGACAGAATTAAGGAGAGAAATGGAGGCATTTCAATACACAGTAGAGTTTAAAAGCCTCGGAGTGAGATTTTTCAAAGGAGAGGGGGAGGAGGAGCAGGGATTCGGTCTAGGAAAGCTGAAAAGCCCTGGATGCGAACCAGAGCACGCGCTCTCGGATCCATATACAAAAGGAACGTGGCATGAGGGAGAGTAGGCAGCGCTGCCCCTTTGGAGGAACGTCCCCAGGCGCTACTCTGGGAGACCCCAGGAAGCCCGACCCCAGCCCCGCGGATCCGTCGCCGCTCTCGGCCTTAAGCTGAGGGGCCAGGCAGAGTCTGGATCAACGCAATTCCCAGCCGGATAACCCCAACTTTAGCTCCCAGAGCGTTCTTGGGGTCACTCCCTTTTAATGTGAAGTGTTTCAATGCTTTGAAATTACCTAATCTTTCAAGAAAAAAATTACCAATTTATTAATTTTCTTTAAAAAAAAAAGCCACCCTTTTCTCTCCTCCCAATTTCCCGACTTGTCGGACTTCTGTGCTCAGTTTGGATACCCCTTTCCAGAGAGCATCTCGGTGGGATTGAGCCATACTCCCTTTCAGCACAGGGCCTCCCTGAGGAGAAGCGGTAATGAACAGAGAAAAAAAGAGGGGAGAGGGGCTGTGGCATCTCCATCTTCTCTGTCGCTGCTAAACATTTTCAATGCTGGGTGCTCCTGTCCAGACAGCACACAGGCCGTGCTGAGGCAATAGCATCCGGCTAAGCCTAACCCACTGGATCCCTCCAACTGGAGGAGAGCAAGTGGCCAGGTCTGTACTGAGATCTGGTCCAGGGGCCAGCCACCTCCCTTCTCCCTGTAGGGGCAAGGTCTTGTTTGACGATGGAGAGCACCCTGGCGTGGGTGAGTTAGGATAAGAGCTGTAATCCTTATCTGTGTGATCTTCATTCAGACAGGCCATCTCAGAATTCCAGAAAGAAGGCTTCGGGCTGGGCTAGCTACAGTAGGAAGAAAAATATATCAGAAATCTCGGAAACAGCAGGCTAGTTTGAGTGCGTGTTGAGGGCAATGATGGTGGAGGGAAGAGAGATGAGTGGAGGGGAAGGTGGGTCTTGCTGGGAGCCAATTCTTGGCTAAGAAACTGGCTTCTCTTTCTTGGGGGCCCCAAGGTGAAGATAAAAGGAGGAAAGCAAACACGGCCTGGCTAGTCTAGACTGGGTCCTGTGACCTTGGCCCCCAAGTCTGCCTGCTGTCTGGCTGGTGGGGGTGGGTGGATGGAGAAGTCCGCTGCTTTTCCAGAGGCAGGTGTTGGGGTGGTGAGAGGCCCTGGCTTCCCCTTCTCTGAAGTGCAGGGTCCGGGTCCCCGCAAAGAACCCCTGGGCAAGGTGGACCAGGCTATGGGGTGCAGCCGGGAGAAACAAAGGGCCTGAAATGGCAACCCCATTCCTGGGACTCACTCCAGGGTCTGGGGAATGGTCTAGCCCAACGCGTCTTCACCCCGCCAGAACCCAAAGACAGACAAGTCCCTCCAGCCTTTGGGAATAAGGGGCAGAATAGTGAAAGGCTCTGGGTACCTGCGGCTCAGCAATAAATAAAATTAATAGTATGTTCTTTTCGAGGTTTATATAAGGGCATTAACTATTCCTATTGCAATGAGATATAGATTTAATTAACCCAGCAAATTTACAATTCCATTTATTAGGGGCACTGTGCGGCCAAAATTTAGCGACTGGTGGAAAGAGAGGGAAAAGTCGCCTTCCTTCAAGGAAGACCAGCCGAAGATGTAGGCCCCCGAGAGACTAGAGAGAGCGGGAAGGCTGCAGCGAAAGTTCAGGACTCAGGGCGTTTAAAGTGCTGGGGAAGCGTCTGCAGGCTCTGAACGATCCCTCACTCTTTTTTGCTCGGTTCCCCAAGAACTTCCGCGCCTGAAACTGCCTACTCCAAGAGTGGGGCGCCCCGGGAGTGGGGAGCGAGGCCTCGAGGAGAGAGCCTGGGGCAGGAGGCTCAAAGTAAAACCTTGTCGGTTAACTAACTTTAAGCCTGGGGTCGCTTCTCCCTCCTACCCCGGAAAAAAATAAATGTGGATCTCACTGAGACACAAATAAAAGCAAATTAAACACTGCAGGAGAATATGCACTACTGGAAAAGTCGTAATTACATCTCAGAGGCAATGAGGCGATCCCGCCCTAGAAGGACAGGCGGTGAAATCCTCAGCCCGGGCGCTCGCTCACCCCCTACCACGCGGCCACACCTCGCTCCGCCCGGGGCTTCGCGGACGGATGATGGAGCTGGACTGCGGTTTACAGGAAGTCATGAGGAATGAATAGGAATATGACCCTTCGGTCTCTGACTGTGATGTCGGTGTGTGGAGGAAAGGACGGAGCATTTCATCATACCAAAGGAAAATGGAAAACAGATCCTCTAGCCCCGTATAGAAGCCCCCGGGCTGCGCTCTCCGCTCTTTTTTTCAAAGGGACATTTGTGATAGCGAGACCACGGGAGCCGCTCTGCCCTCAGCGTCCTCTATGGACTGGGTTCACTGCTAAGTTCAACTCTGAAATTCTTGTTTTCAGAGGCTCCAATATATAAAAGCGATATTCGATGTGCCTTCCTACTGGAAGCGTGTGTTTGTGAGTGCGCGCGCACGGTGTAGGTGCGTCCACATGTCTAGCCTGTGTTTTGGGGGTTGTGGGCAGGCTCCATGCACTGTTTCAGCACATGTTCTTGTGGATAAAGCTCAAATGTATGCATGAAGATATCTGGCTCCAATCCTCTCTGTGCAAATAAAGATCTCTGCTGGTCTGTTTCTTTCTCTGGATACACAGTTTATATGCTCATCCTGCTCTCTACTTCGGAGAATGCAATGGCACCCCACTCCAGTACTCTTGCCTGGAAAATCCCATGGATGGAGGGGCTTGGTAGGCTGCAGTCCATGGGGTCGCTCAGAGTCAGACACGACTGAGTGACTTCACTTTCACTTTTCACTTTCATGCATTGGAGAAGGAAATGGCAACCCACGCCAGTGTTCTTGCCTGGAGAATCCCAGGGACAGGGGAGCCTGGTGGGCTGCCGTCTATGGGGTCACACAGAGTCGGACACGACTGAAGTGACTTAGCAGCAGCAGCAGCTCTCTGCTTAGACATCTCCAGGAGAATACCAGGAAAATGAGGAAGCAGATGTCTGTGTCTTTCTCAAGATGAGGAATGAAATTCCTGGCCTGCTGTGTTAGAGACCAAGTCGGAGGGGTAAGTTAGCAGCATTTGGAGCAGGAGCTCTGAAGCTTGCCGCACACACTGCAGGGTGGGTGTAGCTAGAATACCAGGTTAGGGAGAAGGGAATGAGTGAAATGAGGTTGATGTGTCTCATAGTCAGTGCCCAGATCGCCTTCTCTGGAAATCAAGCATCAGTTGATTTCCCTTCATTTCCCAGCCCCCATGCTCCCTTTCCTCTGTTTCCTCTATATTCTCCAGAAAAAAGAAAAGGGGAAGGGGAAAAAAAAGAGTTTGAAGCTCCTGCCCCCCTTTTTTATGGGAGAAATTCCAGTTTTAAAAAAACAGGAGGGAGTGAGTTGAGGCTGCAAGAGAACAAAGAGCCTTACCACCATGGGGTCTGGATTCTTGCCCAGACTTGGGGCCTTGGTGGGCGGGCATAGAGTTTGGGGGGCCCTTTCAGGTCCAGGATACAAGCTGCAGGCAGGATGACAGAGGAGGTTTGTAGAGGACAGAGCTAACTAGGAAAACGGGATTTGGGGCATGGAGAGACAGCAAACAGGAAGGGGTGGGAGTTGGGGGAGCAGGGGCTATGGTAGAGCCTTCCACACATTCAGCGGAAATGACTGATCCTGTGACTCCCTCGCCCTGCCCGTTGCCCTCCTTGACTCCTTTCCCCCCACCTCCCTGGCTCTAGCATGAAGATGCAGATGCCACTCCCAGGCTCCTGGATCCCTTTGGAACCTCCTCCACTTTCTCTCTCTACCCTCACAGCCTGGACTCAGAGGAGATCCACCCAGGCCTTTCCTCCAGTCTGAAGAATCTCCCACCTTTATTGTTCCCCCTCCTTGGGCCACTCGATTGAGGGAAGATGGGACCAGGATGGGTCGAAGCATTGCTTTGCTCCTAATTTGCTTTCTGCTCTCAAACCCAAACTTGCTTTCCTCCAGGCCCTATTCACTTCCCTCTCTTAGACATCAGGGAAACCTGGCCTCTTTGTCAATTTAAGGCTGCAGTGCTGGCTGAGAGTTTGGGAAGTCACGTTAAACATTCCTCTCTGGTTCTGCAGGGCTCCACAGGAAGGTGGGGGATTAGGCTGCCATCTCCAGTCTTTTCCTGGATTCTCCTCAATCACAGACCCTGCCTGTTGTGCTCTGTGGTCGAGTGGGGGGATCAGGTAGCCTCCAGCGGGCTCCAGGATTCCTGCCTCAGCCCTCTTTCTTCCACTGCTTCTCATCCTGGCCCTCTCAGCCCTGCCAGGCTCCTCACAGAGACCCTTTCCAACCCTCCTCAACCTCTCCTTCTCCAGCCCCACCCCTTTTCTAATTTTCCTTCTTCCTATTCCCTTTTTTTTTTTTTTTTTTCAGCAGCAGCTCTGCTAGTCACTTGCCCTCCCACCAGGCAACATGGACAGAAGTTCTGGGAATAAACAGAGTTAAGAAAATTAGCAAAGTATCTCTCCCTCTTCTTACTGCCCAGAGTCCCTACCCCTATTCCATCTCTGCAGTGGAAGAGGGCCCCTTGTCCCCCTCCTCTTCCTCCAAACACCTCCTCCTTTTTGGAAACCCTTTAAAAACAGACAAATAAAAATCTCTCCTGGTTTTAGGGCCTGTCTGAGAGGGAAGTCCAAGTTCATTTTCAAGTTAGACAAGGGAGCTGAGGGGGTTGGGGAAGAGGTGGAGGGGTGTTTGCTAGGGGCTGTATTTTACTTCCTTGCAGAAATCTAACAACAGGCACTTTTGGTCAGAAAGCCAACAAACCGAACACTTGAAAAGGTATTTATCACTTTTGATAATTTCTTTTTAAAGTTTAACTTTGGGGCTTCTAGAAAGGCGACAGACCATCTCTTCTCTTCTCTTCCCTACTTTCGCTTCCCCCTCGCCTTTCTGTGTGTTTCTTTAAGATTTCAGATTACTTTAAAAGAAGAAAATGGAAAATAACATTTTTCTGAGAAAGGATTATAAACCTCAATACAGCATTTTTCTGGATCAAAATGGACTGTTTTTCCTGTACCAAATAAGGAATAAATATAAAAGGCATAGCTGAAGGGGTGAACATTTCTTCTCTAACTAGGTGAAAGTCTGCCCTCAATTCCATCATGAAGCTGATTCCTGGAGTTTAGTGGCTCCTAAGAGGTAGACAGAGATGGTAAGAGGTTGTATGTATATTTCATTATGAGGAAGGGGGGAAATAATACTCTAAATGGATTACAGCCTTGTTCTCCCCATGACCAGATACCCTCAGAAGTAACATTAGAAGATACATTCTAATTATTCTAATTTGAAAATAGTTGAGCTGGACACCAGAAATTAAAGAACTTTCAGAAGATCCCTCACCAAAAGAAAGAAAATGTAGTTTTCCTATCTCCAAAAAAGAGGGAAATGAAAACCCAAGGCTCAACTAAAGGGGGAAGAAAACTTCTTTGGCAAAATAGCTGATCTTACTTGAGAAATATGGAGCAAAAAGGCAAGAGGAAGATTCAGTAGGTACTTGGGACAGGATTTCTGCTGGTGACAATTAATTCCACTTTCCTAAAAAGATAGAATTTGGTGACCTATTAGTGACTGGAAGGAAACTGTCCCTATGATATCTGTAAGGAGGGGACTGCTAGATTTTCTTTCCCTCACTGTCTCCTCCTTCTAACCCGTTTCTCCTTCTCTAGAGTGTATTTAGAAGAATTTTCTCTCTTAGTTATGGTCTTGTACATTCACACAGTAAAGTCGATGAAATCTAAAGAACTAGAAAGGATGATTCGGACATCCATTTTCTCTCTTCTGAAAGATTACCACACTCACTTGCATAGTCAGAGGAAATTTAACTTAGATAAGAAAAAGTATATTTCAAGGTACAGAGGACACCTCCGACCTCTTGCATGTGATGGTCTTCAGCATTTCTGGGGAGCATGACTGTAGGGTCCTGGTTTTTGAACACTGTTGGATAGTTCACAGGCTGGGGAACATGCATGGCGGTGGCTGTGCATTGTGCTAGCATGGAGACAGGTTGATCATGCAGAGTGCTGGTGGGGGTAGGCTGAGGAAAGAAAGGGAAACACAGCCAGGATTTGAGCTTGGGGAGACCTCGAGAGGATCCTCTGACTCCAGCTCTCTGCAGTGGTGGTCTTCTCTCCTTCAGCTGAGCCACTATAAGCAAATGGATGGGAGAAAAGATCGCCCTTATGTCCACAGAGATGCTATTTCTAAGGGGTTAAGGAAATCTTGTGCAATTCTTCTCTCACTCTGAAGACTTAGGACAACTTTTTCTGCTAGAATCTTCATCTGTGATTTGAAGCACTAGTAATTTTTTCAGTGCTTGGTTTATTAATGAAATTCTCTCCAAAGAAGTACTATAGATGTACTTCTGTCATCTATTATAGACCTATCATCACTAAACAAATAAATATGTAATATATGCTTTGTTAGATGTTAAGGGAACTTTAGATAAATATTAACATAAGATATGTACCCTCAGATACCCATCTCCATCTAATTAGGTACTCTTTGTAAAAAAAATTAATAATATTTCCCTTGAATATGAAACATAATCACATTTAATTTTTTTAAAATTGAAAGCCAAGCCTTTAATTGTCTTTATGCCAGTGCTGAGATGTGTGTGGGGAGTCTGGGGGACTTGTGGTTTGGTGGGTAAAAACATATTGACACAGACACGTGGGTTTGATAATCCACCCTCACCAGCGTTTTCCCTGATGCAGTTAGCTATTAAGCAGAGATGGTATCCAGGCATGTATGTAAGGCAGAAATGCTTTTTCTTAACAATTTTGCTAAAAGCCTTCTGTTTAAGAGAGAATAAAGACACCATGTCTGACGATATCCAGGATGAACTTTGCAGTATATAATTCTCAGACCTGTTTCACCCCAGCCATCACTTAGCAGAATTACGTGCCTGCCAGAAACCAAATTGCCATCTAGCCAAACTTGGCAGAGTCCAGGTGTTGGCACTGTTCTTTCAGAGCATTTTTTCTCTCTGCACAGATTTTTAGGAGATTCAGGTCACTTCTGGAGCCTGGATGGCTAGTTCCCTCAGTAAGAGCAATCACTGCCGCCTGGCTCCACCGGGAATGCGGCAGCAGCATCTAATTCCTTTCTCTTTTCTTTGTGGATTGCTCCCAAGACTTCGAGAACTCTTCCGTTAATTTTAACAGGCTGATTTTGTTTGTGTTTGTTACATAATAATTATTTAGTATTTGATTTCACTAACTCCGCCTAAACTGAAGCTTGGCGAAAGCCGCTTCACTCCAGAGCATCAATGACCGAGCCGTGAGGACAGCGGGACGAGCGCCCGCGCCGAAAAGCTCCCGCTCCACTCCCCATGGCGCCAGCGCAGAACCAGGGGACAGTCACAATCACAACTCACACCCATAATCTTGACTGATGCACTTGGGTGCCCTCCGTGGGCACTGATGGCCGAGCACAGCGGTGAGTACACTTCTCTGTGGGGCAGAGCGGACTCTAATGTGATCCCAGAGAGCTCTGGGCGTGTGGGGAGGCGCGGGTCCGCGCGGGCGCCTGGAATTCAAGGGCGTGCTGCTGCGATCTAATGGTCCTGGAAGTTGGTCCCTGCGCCTCCGGGGGTTCCTGTGCTTATTTGAAAGGACGCGGATTTTTTGTTGATAACCAGCAGTGCCATGTCCAAGAATCAGCCAGCTTTCCTTTGCTTTTTTCTGTCTGCCTGCCTTCTCCTGTGGAAAGGGTACCTTCTAAATAGAGAAAGAAACCCCTCCCCTTATTCTCTATGCCTTGTGTCCAGTCTTGGGATAGGAAAGTGGTCTTCTAAAAAAATCATACACTTACAAAGCTTTCTCCCAAAGAGTTGAGAGAATCCCTGTTTTTTTTTTTTTTTTTTAAGTGGGGTTAAGTGGGTGGGTGGATGGGTGGGTGGAAAGGCTGGAGGCCAGAGGCAGAGAGCCCTGAGAACAGACTTCTGGAAAGCTTCGTAAATGTTAACTGGCCTTAGGGTAAAGGAGGAAAGCAAATCATTCAGATGTTAGGGATCTTGGTATTAAATTATGGGTGGCTATGTGTTTGTTGCCATTTGCATATTTACATGTTTGTCACCATTTGCTTATATAATATGTATGAAGTGGCACAGTCATGCATGGTTCATGTAGAAAATCATGAAGACAATATCCCTTCCAACTGGATATGTTTCGGTTTAGCTTAGGTTTAGTTTTGGTTTAGTTGTACTTCTAAACCTAGTGCATATATACTATAGGCCTACAAATTTCTGATACTAAGTTGTTTCTTTAGAATACTTTGTCCTTCAAATAGCAGGGGCAGGATCACTCATAAGCAGTGGCAAATTTCTCTTTTCAAACACTGCCAGTAAGAGTGGCCTTTTAAAGTTTAGCCTCCTCATTCTTGGGGGGGAAAAAGTTTTCTCAAACGTATTTGTCCTAGGAAGAAGAAAGTCCAGTCCCATCCCTTCTTCCCTCAAAATGACTGCTCCATTAGTCCCTGGGTTCTGGCTGTCTGGGTGCAAACAGAAGAGACTTCCCTCCCTTCTGCATGCTGGCCACCCAAGGCTCACTCCTTAGGCTCTGAACCAGGCAGGAATCTCTCAGATGTTTTGTCCAGTTTGGAATATGGATCTGAATCTACCAGTTCAAGCGGGTTGATGCCCCAAATTCACTCTGCGATTGCATTCAGCCTAAGGGTTTTGTGGAGGGGGCTAGCCCTACCCAGCTGCGATCAACCTGGGAAAAACCCTGGACGTCCAAGAAATATGTTTTCCATTGACATAAGAAGAAAACCCATGTTTTCTCTCCCTCTTGCTCACTTTCTCTTTCATATATATATGCGTTCTGACAAATGTGTCTAGTCATCACAGCAGAAGCCATATCCTTAGAGGAACTGGTGCCCTGGAAAAGCAGATTCTGTCCTTTTAAGCCAGGAAAAAATGCACAAAGGACCCGTTCCACCATTGTGGAGCACACTGCACTGGTCTCTATTAGATTTTCCTTTTTTTTTTTCCTCTCTCTTTTTCCTCTCCATCCAGGAGAGTCTCCACAAGCAATCAGAATTCTCCTCTTCCTAAATTACACAAATAATCAATCCAAAGGTGAGAAGAAGAGTTGTGAGAATGTTTTCAGGATTTCATCGTGAAGATGCTTTCTAGTATTGCTCTCCCCCGGCACCGTCCACGGACAACCTTGCGTCTATGACCCGCCCCACACGGTGAACCAGGAGAATGCGGGCCATGCTATTTGAACAGGAAACATACCTGTGAAATTTCAAAATCTGCCTTGATGACAAGGTAGCTTCAGTTTCGAGAATCTAAAACTGTGTGTGTGTGTGTGGGGGGGGGAGTCCCCCATCTCAAGGCCGAAAAGGCACCTTTTCCTGCCCTCGGGGGACGGAGCGAGCTCAGGGGGTACAGACTAATGGGGGAGGGTCTTCAGTGGAAAAGCCGGCGGGGTCATAATCTCGCTCTAGACATTTATTTAAACTTCAGTCGAATTATTTGATTTTTTTGTCTCCCAGGGTTTTTCAAGTTGCTTTCGAATCTTCTCTTCCTATCTAATTACCCAACAGCTTCCTCATCTTCCCTGGAGAACTGATGAAATCAGGCGCAGAGAATGGCCGCAGTTGAGCAGGAGAATCCTTCCCCTTCCCGCCCTGCGGCCTCGTGTGCGGACCCGCGCCTTCCGGGCAGTGACTTAGAGGGGTGCGGGCTGTGACTCCCCCACCGGGATCTGGGATCCAGCGGTCCCGACACCTACTTCCATGGAACTTCCTGAGTCTTTGGGCAGCCGGGGTCGCGCGCCCCTCTCGAAGGAGCCCCAGACGGTTTGCACAATTTCAGACAGACGTCCCCGCTCCCAGCCTGGGGCCTGGAGACCCTTTTCTTCTCAGCCTGAACCAAACGAAATCTGCACGAGTCACAACCTCAGTTCCCAGACCAGGTGGCATCTACCCATTCACACCTTTGTTTTTTTGAGGGGAGCAGATTTAAAGAAGAGGGGAAAAAAAAATCCTCGAATGGGGAGAAACGTGTTTCCAAACATTCCTAGCGGACCTTGTGTGTATGCGCGCTTCACTAGGGCCCGGCATCCGCCCAGCGCCTCCCGCCCTTCCCAGAAGCCGAGGCCGCCAAGCACCTTCACTGCAGGGGACCGAATCACTTAACCGCATTCGCCCTTCCAGGACTGATGGCTCCTCAAAACCGTTTTTCCAGAAGTTCGCCTCCTTGTCCAGGCAGTGTGCAAGCTTCAGCCGCTGCGGGCGGGTACTCATCTCCCGCCTCCG
This sequence comes from Ovis aries, assembly GCF_016772045.2. Lineage (NCBI taxonomy): Eukaryota > Metazoa > Chordata > Mammalia > Artiodactyla > Bovidae > Ovis > Ovis aries. Next base: position 132,587,236 of record NC_056056.1, read on the forward strand.
CGGGGTGCAGCACCGGGAACCCCAGGTCCTCCACGCCTTCGAACCCCCGACGCCTCCGAAGACCTCAGTTCGCAGCTTTGGAACTCCCAGAAACGACGTTCTACTCTATCACGGCGTTGCGGGGAACCCGGAGTAAATCCAACCCTTAAGTGTCTACACTAACGAATTCTTTCCTCCCTAAGTCCGTTTCATTTTACTTAGAAAGCCTCCGCTGCTCTTTGCTTTGGGATTTGACAGACACCCCCCCCCCCCCCCCCCCCCCCCCCCCCCGTCTCCCTCAGTGTGTTTTTCCTGCGTGACTTCCAGATTATTTCAAGAAACCCAGCGGGGAAGGGTGCTTAACATAAAACCCCAGCGAAACTAGGGGAACAGGAAAACGTTCTCTTCCCACATACATGAATAAGGTAATGAGTGTCTCTGCAGAATGGAACATCTAGGGAAGAACGGAGATACCCTTTTATTTTTTAATAGCGAGCCAGAGGCTTGAAATTTAGATAACAAGTTGCTGGAAACTTTGCCTTAGGTGATAAATCCAGTGAAGAAGCTGTTTGCTCCCATCAGGAGTGAGACGCCAAGAGAGGCAAGTGTTTTTTTGTTTTTAATTGTAAATATTCAAACTCTTCTTGAGATGACCTCATCTCTGCCAGATGTGTCTTCTGATCCTACCAGAATGAAGCATTTAAAAAAAAAAAAAAAACTTAAATCCAGTTTTGGAATTACCCTCGTGTCAAATATGATTTTGTTTAGGGTTCAAAGACCGGGCAGTTCTTCTGCTTTCACTGGATTTTTATGGCCTCTGTGTCCAGTGTTAAGCTGTATTGGATTCTTTTCAATAACAAAAAGTTTTTTAGGGTTGTGTTCTCTTCCACACTTCCCAAGACCTAGGGGTTTCAGGCACATCTTCATTACACAAGAGGCCAGAAGTTCCATGGGAGAAGAACCCAGTCTCTTGTGAGTGGAGGGTCTGGGTAGGCAAGCTGCAGGACCCTGTCCATCTGCATGGCCACCTGATTGCCGTACCCTCTGTTCTTTCCCAGGAGTCCTCTCTTTTCCTCCCCATCTTTTCTCTCCCGCATTCACCAACACATGCCATCTGGGAAAAAAGATCTCTTTGGAGAATGATGCTCTTTTGAAGAAAGAAGTATTTTTACAAAGGTGCTTTAGAACCATTGGTTCTTCTTGAGGATTTTCCAGGTTGGTCTCTATAGCAATTATTTCCCCCAAATCTGGTAGCTCTTCACAGCTGGACTACATTCCCCAGTTTCCTTTGCATTTTGATGTGGCCACGTGACTAAGTTTTTGTTAATGGAATGCCATTTTCTAGCCAAAGCTTTTAATAAGTGGATGTGCCCCCATCCCCTCCCCCAATGCTTTCTGTCTCCTTCTTCTGTTTGATGCTAATCTTGAGGCCCTAGGGAACAGTGGAGATTCTCAAGGGAAGAGCCTGGCTCATTGAATCACTTGTGGAGAACTGCCCACTGACAGGTATCATTTGCCTAGGACCTTACCCAAGGGAGAAATAATCTATTGTGTTTGATCCACTGTACATTTTGGATTTTATTATTGACTGACATGCTCTTTAAAAACAAAATCGTCCCTTATAAATGTCAATGGATGTTAGGTCACCTTTACTGGGGTTAAAACTCCAAGAGGCTCCAAGATTCTTCTGCCTCTTCTTAGGTGACAGTCTGATAACAACTTCAAGTCATATATACAATTTCAAATCTGTAATTAGAATATCCAGTCTGTTGTATCTTCAAGTTTGATTGTATCCTGAGTTTGATTGAATGTGATATCTTCTCCTCTCCCTAATTCAGGATTGCTTCAGTCTAGATATCTATAGAGGGAAGGAGGGGGTAGTTTTGACTTATTACTTAGCATGAGTTTTTCCTTCCCCCTATCCTCAGCTGCTGTTTCAGATCAACTAGTGGTTTGAGAGGTGGAGATAGTGGGGGATTGGTTTGAACAATGTCCAGTGACTTTGAGTTTAGATAAACTAACCGGATCAAGGCTGCTGTAATGGTACACAGCACCAAATGAAGCAGAACTTTGGCCATTAGTTACTTAATTGGATATATAGACAAGAGAATGGAGGTCTAGACAATTTATGATTTTTAAGTAGATTTTCTGAATTATTAGTCTGATGTGTTTCCAAATTTGAGTAAAGAATCACCATTCATTCACTAGGTTGTGTAGAAATGGCCCCCACTGGTTTCCTGCAAAAATGGCTGGTATGTAAACATTTCTCCAAAGGTAAGGAGAATACATTGTTTTGAATTAGTTCACCCAAACTTCTCCCATCATCTTGCCTAGATTGTAGACTAGGCTCATTCACAGAGAATGAATTCCTGGTTTGGGGCCCTTTCCAATATTAGGAACTGGGCCCTTTCCTCTCTGCAGTTCTGTTTTGCATTCTACTTCTTCTTTTATGGAAATCACAGCAGTTGTCTGATAGTTAAAATGCCTGTCCGACTCTGGCATTTTTGAGATACTAGCATCCCTCTTTATAGCCAGTGCCAAGGCATTCAGGCCAGCCTTGCGGTCACCAGGTGGGGAGAAAGCCTGTCCGGCAACAGCATGCCAAGTGCAGAAGTGTTAATGATACAGTTTACTCTATCTGTGGATCCTGCTTGGCTATAGGTTTTTAGGGCTGTCTACATCCTGATAAAGGAAAACTTCAACCCTTCATTGGGTTATTTCAAAAAATCTAGATATATTGTAGTGAGTGGATGGATTAACCAGATGACATTTTCTTCCTGCTTAGGAACAGTTGCTTGGCATAACAGAGACCTTTTAAGTGTGCATTTTATTAAGTGGCATTTTCTGAGCCTGCTCAAGGGGAAGAGCTATAGGGTGGGATGTAGGTAGACAAAAGGCATTGAAATGTTGCCTACCATTTCTTACCACCTAAGAAACCTGCTTACAATTGTCAGCATGGAGGGATTTCAGATGTCCACAGAGAGCAACTAAAACAGTCTGGAAAATAGCCTGATCTTTGGAAAGAATGGCAGATTGGGTTAAAGATTGAATAATCCATCATGGATGACCACTTGGCCCATTTTCTCTGGATCATGTCCAATCTTCTAATTCACATTTTCAAGTGTACAGTAAGCTATATTCACTATCCTCTACTTTCTGAGAGCAGCCAAAGTGGGAAGGGACTTTCAGTCAAAAGAAGAGGCAGGTCTCTTTAATGAAACATGTTTTTCATACAGTGAGGGCTGTTAGACAAGGGAATGGGAATTGAAGAGTATGTATCCAGTTTCCTTGTGTATCACTTTGAATACTAGATCTTTTCTAATTTACCTGAGCAGAAATGGATGAGTACTACACCAGAGACAGGGGCATGTCCAGGATGATCTCTCAAGACCTCTTGTCCCCCTTCATTTTTGCTGTTGGTTTCTATAATTTACTGACAACGGTAGTACCTGTAAAATGTGTAGGTTCAGTAGCAGGGTCAGGGGCTGCCGTCACTTGGCAGTCTTCAACAACATGACCCTGGCAAAGACTTTAGAACGAAAACATCAGGAAAGGGAACCCTCAGTGCCCCATCACCAGAGGACTGGCTGGGAGCTGTCAGGTTGAAATACTAGTCTATTCGGGAAGGGAAAGAACAGGAAGAAGGCCTCCGGCACTCCTCTCCTCCTCAAAAATACCTCTCAAGCAACCAATGCCAAACACATCAAATTAAATGAGAAAAGAGATAGGAGGGGTATCAAGGCTGAGCTTCTACCCTAGCCAGTCTGTCAATCAACACCCCTATGGAGAGCAAGGCACTGCCCACCCTGGGGGTGGGGACACCACAAGAGATGAGGTTGGTTTCCTGCACAGGGGAGACTTATCCAATCTGTGCGCAGAGGTGGAACACCGGCTCTGGACCCAGCAAGAAAAGAGGAGAAGGCTGAGAGACAGAGGAGATGACAGAGACATCCACGCACAGGGAGGAGGAGGAGGAGCAGGAGCTGAAGAGAGGCTGGAGGAATCTGCCAGAGAAGACTCCTCAAGGAGCGGAGGTCGCTCAGAGCTGAGATGGGGCTGAGGGCAGATGTGGAGAACAGCTTGTGCCCCAGGCTGGGCAATGGCTTGTGCAATTTAGAGACTGGAGACTGTGTTGGTGTGCAGAGTGCAGGAGTCCGGTTGAGCAGAAATTCTGCAACAGGAAGTTACGGGAGAAGAGGCTAAGAAGCTGTTGAATTATAAAGCTGGCAGGAAAAGATGGGCCGAACTTGAATTTCTGGGTAAAAGCGTGTGTGGCCATAATGCTGACAAGGGAGGAAGATTTTGCCCTGGCTACCTTTCAGAAAGAAGTAAAATCCAAGCAAAGGAGGGCAATGCAGTCATCTTCGGTTAGCAACAGAGGGGTAAACAGAAAAAGCAAGCTGCTTCCCCAGTTCCAGCCTGAAGTAGCAATAATGTCTTCTAGCTACTGCAGGAGCATCCAGGGAGGAGCTAGGGAATGTGAGGTAGCATGCGCCTGTCTGTGTCTCCATCAGTGTGTTTAGGGCTGCAGGTACTTGTCTTTATATGGCCTGCTTGTGTTTCTTCTGGAACCCTTTAGAAAAAGGAGGCAGAAGACGCACCAACAAATATAGTAGTGCAATAGATTAGCTGAAGGAGCTTGAGAAGTGTATATCCCATGGAAGAAAGTGTAACACTGACCCCTTCATACACACATGCTGAATAACATTCTCATATATATATCTGTATATGTGTTTCTAATATATGTATATCTGTATTAGAAGAGCACAGATGTGAAGATACACCATTTCAGATCCGCACAGAGACACAAGTGCTATTAACTGCTGCCCATTTCACATACTATAGAAAAACTTAAAAGAATAGTAGACTTTAAATGGTGTTTAAATCATCTTATCTATTTTTTTTGTCTATAAAAAAGAATATCAGCTAACCAACTACTTCAAGTCACATAGTGCCTAATTTTTTTTTTTTGAACGAACTACAAAAAATCAGTCCAGTATCTAACTGGCACTAGCATGTGTGCTGCAGAGGAAAGTGCACTGGACCCTGTAGGAGTAAAGATATATGAACTATTAGTCCATGCCTCTCACCTAATAGCAGACTGTCCTTTGGTAATCTACTTTCTCTCTGACTCTGTTTCTTCATCCATTAAGTGTGAAAGTTGTTTAAAAACTCTAAGCTTCCTCTTAGCTATCGTCAGAATGCACATATATCACATATGCCGTGTTATCCAAGTGGCCAGAAAGTTTGGTGAAAAAGAAGATCAGAAGATGACCATAGTTGTCCACAAAATGTCCCAATAATTTTTTAGTTCTGTTTTCTAATGGCAAAACTTATTTTTTTTGATATTGTGAGGGCTTTTGATATTGTCAGGGGTTAATGACTGAAATTTTCATTTTTTAACAGCTGCGTTGGTGTCACATAATGAACCTGAGAATGACTAGGTCTATAGTCACCTGTTCTGCCCAAATGCTGGAGACTGACTGCAGTTACACGATGGAATGCTTTAGTTAAGTCAATGAAAAAATCAGTTATGTTGGCCATTTGGCACTATGTAGTCAAAACATTTTTTTTTTTTTAACATTTTAAGTAGATTGAGTGTCTGTGTTACGGATGTGTGCCCATTTCCTCCAGAACTGGTGTTCAGGCCCTCTTCTCTCTGGATCTCTCTCTACCTCTATCCTGATTAATATCGAACGCAAAGACTTTGCTCTGGTCTCCCAGAGCAGCCACATTCTGAAAACCTATTCAGTTCACTTCAGTTCAGTCGCTCTTTGCGACCCCACGAATTGCAGCATGCCAGGCCTCCCTGTCCATCACTAACTCCCAAAGTTTACCCAAACTCATGTCCATCGAGTCGGTGATGCCATCCAGCCATCTCATCCTCTGTCGTCCCCTTCTCCTCCTGCCCCCAATCCCTCCCAGCATCAGTCTTTTCCAACGAGTCAACTCTTCGCATGAGGTGGCCAAAGTACTGGAGTTTCAGCTTTAGCATCATTCCTTCCAAAGAAATCCCAGGACCGATCTCCTTTAGAATGGACTGGTTGGATCTCCTTGCAGTCCAAGGGACTCTCAAGAGTCTTCTCCAACACCACAGTTCAAAAGCATCAATTCTTTGGTGCTCAGCTTTCTTCACAGTCCAACTTGCACATCCATACATGACCACTGGAAAAACCTTGGCTAGACGGACCTTTGTTAGCATACTTTAAAGATCCACATAGTTATGCATGTCGAACATACAGACCAGCAAATAATAGCACACTCTTTTTTTTGAAGGCTCCTATTAGAGCCCTGACACTTGCCATAATATTCCATTGCAAAAAAAAATAAGTAAATAAATAAAGTCTGCAGCTGGTAAACTTCATCCTGAATGCCAGCAGGGTGCTGATCCCATAACACAACAGTCTGAGATAACCTGTATCACAAAGCTAAGCCTGTGTGATTATTTAGCATTTATAAAGCACTTTATCTGTGTTCTGTATGTCAGCATCATTAATGGGAGATAACTCACCAGGAGTAATAGCGAAGAAAAAAATTCATGACCAAAAAGGAAGAAAGAAGGAAAAGCTTAAAGGATCTGAGTGATTCAATAGGGGCTTGCAATTGCAGTTACTGGGTAATGGGGAGAGGGCAGAGATGCTATTTTGAAGAGGACAAGGAAAGCTCTTTTGTCTCTCCCTGGTGAATAGGAATGACTGAAGGTGCACAAGGAGAGAATGAGTTCAGACAAGGGAGAAAACCCTGCCAGGGAGACTCACTAAGCCTGAGCTTGACTAAAAGAATTTATAGTTTGTCTTCTATAGCACCTTAGATCCCAGGGAAATTATCATCTAGCAAAGATTGTGAATAATGGTTGGAGGGTGGTTCTGCCTGGAGGCAGGGGGATGGACAAGATGCCCCTTTTCAGGTGCCTTTCAAGCCCAGAAGTCTATTTTTGTATAATTTGATTTATTTTAATTTATTTGGCTGCATCAGGTCATAGTTGCAGACTCTCTGTTGTGTCATGCAGGATCTTTCGTTGTGGTTTGCAGGCCCTTTATTTGCAGCACACTGGCCTAGTTGCCCGAGGCAGGTGGGATCTTAGTTCCCCCAACAGAGATCGAACCTGTGTCCCTGCATTGCAAGGCAGATTCTTAACCACTGGACCACGAGGGAAGTCTCCAGAAGTATAGTTTTTAAAATATAACATTCAAAAATTCATCAACATTCCACTGTGGTTTGTTTTTTGTTCTAAAAGATTTTTTAATTGTAGTTGATTTACAGTGTTGTGTTAGTTTCTGGTGTACAGCAAAGTTATGCAGTTTTATATATATATGCTTTTCATATTCTTTCCTTTATGGTTTATTACAGGATATTGAATATAATTCCTTGTGCTATATAGTAGGACTTTGTTGTTTATTTATTTTATATATGCTGCTGCTGCTGCTACTGCTAAGTCGCTTCAGTCGGGTCCGACTCTGCGACCCCATAGACGGCAGCCCATGAGGCTCCCCCGTCCCTGGGATTCTCCAGGCAAGAACACTGGAGTGGGTTGCCATTTCCTTCTCCAATGCATGAAAGTGAAAAGTGAAAGTGAAGTTGCTCAGTCGTGTTCAACTCTTCACGACCCCATGGACTGCAGCCCACCAGGCTCCTCCGTCCATGGGATTTTCCAGGCAGGAGTACTGGAGTGGGGTGCCATTGCCTTCTCCGTATTTTATATATAGTGGTTTGTATCTGCTAATCTTAAACTCCTGTTTTATCTTCCTTCACCCGCTTTCTCCTTTGGCAACCATAAATTTATTTTCTATGTCTGTGAGTCTGTTTCTGTTTCATAACATTCATTTGTGTCATATTTCAGATTCCATGTGTAAGTGATATCACAGGGCATTTCTGTTTCTCTTTCTGACTTAGTTCACTTTGGATGATAATCTCTAGGTCCATTCACGTTGCTGCAAATAGCATTCTTTCAATCTTTTTTATGGTTGAACAGTATTCTGTTGTGTATACATCTTCTTTATCTGTTCCCTTGTTGGTGGACAGTTAGGTTAGTTTCATGTCTTTGCTCTTGTAAATAGTACTGCTATGAACACTGAGGTGAATGTATCTTTTTGAATTAGCTTTTTCTCCAGATATATGCTGAAGAGTGGGATTGCTGGATCATATGGCGACTCTATTTTTAGTGTTTTAAGGAACCTCTATACTGTTTTCCATATTGGCTGCACCAGTTTACATTCCCACCGACAGTGCAGGAGAGTTCCCTTTGCTGCACACTCTCTCCAGCATTTATTTTTAAAAATTTATTTGTTTAATTTATTTTTGGCTGTGTAGGGTCTTTGTTGCTGTGTGTGGGCTTTCTCTAGTTGTAGCGAGCAGAGGCTACTCTCTAGCTGCAATGCGAGTGTTTCTCATTGTGGTGGCTTCTCTTGTGAGCACAAGCTCTAGACAGTTCAGCCTTCAGGAGTTGGGGCTATCAGGTTCTAGAGCATGGGCTCAATAGCTGTGGCACTCAGGCTTAGTTGTCCCAATGCACGTGGAATCTTCCCGGACCAGGGATCAAACTCGTGTCTCCTGCATTGGCAGGTGGATTCTTAACCACTGGACCACAAGGGAAGTCCCAGGATTTATTATTTGTAGACTTCTTAATGATAACCATTCTGACCAGTGTGAGGTGGTACCTTATTGTAGTTTTGATTTGCGTTTCTCAAACAATTAACAATGTTGAGCATCTTGTCATGTCTAACTGGCCATTTGTATGTCTTCTTTGGAGAAATGTCTATTTAGATTCTTTTGTCTATTTTTGATTGGGTTGTTAGGTGTTGTTTTTTTTTTTTTCTTTTTTTCCCCAGTATTGACTTGTATTAACTGTTGGCATATTTTGAAAATTAAGCTCTTTTGGTTTCATCATTTGCAAATATTTTCCCCTAGTCTGTAGGTTGTCTTTTCATTTTGTTGATAGTTTCCTTTGCTGTGCAAAAGCTTATAAGTTTGATTAGCTTTTGTTTATTTTTTATTTTTGTTTTTATTTCCATAATTTCTGGAGAATAGCTTAAGAAAACATTGCTATGATTTATGTAAAAGAATGTTTTGCCTATGTTCTCTTCTAGAAATTTTATTGAGCCTGTGGGCTCGGTAGCTGTGGTGCAAGGGCTTAATTGCTCCGAGGCATGTGGAATCTTCCCCAGCTAGGAATAAAACCCGTGTCCCTTGCTTTGGCAGGAAGATTCTTATCCACTGAGTCAACAAGGAAGTTCAAGACCTCAGGTTTAAACTTGGTTCTACCATTTGTTATCCGTGTAAGCTTTGGGAAATGATTTAATCTCCTTGAGACTTAATTTTCTCATTTGTTAAATGGAAATTTTGTAGAACATATTAATGAGATGGGCTTTTCTTTCCAGCATTATAGCAAGTAAAAATGCTTTACTATAAACCACTTAGAAATACTGGATAAAATATAAGTTAAAAAATACATGTAGCTGAACTTGTTAGAAAGAAAATTCTCCTAAGGGACCAAAAATAAGAAGAGAACTGAAAACTTGAACAATAAATGGTGAGAACTGATCCTGAAGCTTCTTCTCCAGTGTATTTAGGAGTGATTGCTGATCCTGGTAATCAAAGGATTGTTTTTCTTTTGTTTGTTTGTTTTGTTCTTAAAGCTAAACACCAATCAGAATGTTAATTTTAAAATATTATAAATACAGGAATATAAAGAAATATTATAAATACAGGAACAAATACAAACTTTAGAATTATTTAGGTTTACTTATTTCTTCCAATTTGATATGTTTAATTAGATTAAGTAATTTGTATTCCATTTCTCCAGTCAATACCCACTATTGTTATTTTTTTTTTTTTAGGATTTTAATGGTTGTATTAGATTAGGAATCAAAATTTGGCCCAAATAAAAAGGAAGATTAGAAAAAATATCTTAAAAACAAACAAACAAACAAACAAAAATATCTACTCCCTGAAAAAAATTATAAAACAACTGTACTCCAACTAATATATGCGTTCCTTAGTAAAGGGAAAGAACAAAGAAGTTTATCTTGGTCTGGGTTCTGGTCTGGAAAACAATTGCAACATGTGAAAACACATTCTCCTATGATGTGTGTGTGTGTGTGTGTGTGTATTTTTGCTTCCCTTCATGCCATTTTGGGATTCAATTTTTTATTAGTGGGGCATGGTATAGGAATTCTTTAGCTGAGAAATATAACAGCAACATTGAACAAATTCTGGAGGCCATGCGGGGCACTCTTGGGAAATGCCCTTGAGATCACAGAGGATGCCATTACATGCAAATGCATGGCATTTTAAAAGCATTCAGAATATATGGACTCCAAATGTGAAGACGTTTTAGAAGTGCCTTAATTCATTTATTCCCCTTATATATATATTTCTTCTCTTTTTGCTGCACTGTGCAGCTTGTGGGATCTTAGTTCTCCAACCACAGATGGAACCCAGGTCCTTGGGAGTGAAAGCATGGAGTCCTAACCACTGGACCGCCAGGGAATTTCCTATTTTTTTCTAATGAATACACAAGTAATAAACTATAAAACCTACGTCTGAAGTCTGAACTAATTCTTTAATAGATAGCAAAAATTTCTGTGTCGATTAAGTATTTGTCTTAGTTTAATTGCAGTAATGGCTTTCTTAATTCAGTAAAATAATGGTGCTTCTTACCTTTGATATCATCTTAGATTATGTGATGTACAAGAGTCATTGTATGAGTCAGGATTCAGGACTGAAAAAAATATCTCCCTGGGGATTTTAAACAGGAAGAAATCAAGGAACTAAGTCCTTACAAATTATTGAATGGACTAGGTCAGGAAGCATCAGTTAGAACTGGACATGGAACAACAGACTGGTTCCAAATAGGAAAAGGAGTACGTCAAGGCTGTATATTGTCACCCTGCTTATTGAACTTGTATGCAGAGTACATCATGAGAAACGCTGGACTGGAGGAAGCATAAGCTGGAATCAAGATTGCCGGGAGAAATATCAATCACCTCAGACATGCAGATGACACCACCCTTATGGCAGAAAGTGAGGAGGAACTAAAAAGCCTCTTGATGAAAGTGAAAGAGGAGAGTGAAAAAGTTGGCTTAAAGCTCAACATTCAGAAAAGTAAGATCATGGCATCTGATCCCATCACTTCATGGCAAATAAGTGAGGAAACAGTGGAAACAGTGGCTGACTTTATTTAGATAAATAAAGTCAGATAAGTTTGAAGGTATGCATATCTTAGGACTCAGGAATTCTTTTCTAAGTATATAACCTACAAAAATGCACATCTATATGTACCAGTATACTTGAACCATAATGTTCTTAGCAACATTGTTCATAATAGCCCCAATGGAAAACAACGAGATGTTCATAGTAGTAGAATAGTTAAATATTTGGTATATTAGACAGTAGAATAGTACATAAACATACACACGAAAATGAATGAGCCACAGATAAAGTAGGTAGATATTTAGTGTATAATATTGGTCCAAAGACAAGGACAGAAAATTTTACATACAGTATTTATTTTATAATGTTTGAAAACAAATGAAACTAATCTGTATTGTTTAGGAATACATACTTAGGTGGTAGAGCTTTTTTTTTTTTTTTTAAATACAAGACAGAGATTACCATGAAAATCAGGATTGTGGTTACCTCTAGTGGAGAGGAAGACAGTGTGATTGGGAAGATGTAGAGGGAGGGCACCTGGGATTTGGCAACATTCTATTTCTTGATCTGTTACTGTAACTATAATAATTAATTCAACAATACATTTTTTTGTGTCCACTTCTACATATGTGATGCACTTCAATTTTTTTTAAGTTTAAAAAAGAAACTAAGTAGGTGAATAAAAAGAAATCTCAGTTCAGTTCAGTCGTTCAGTCATGTCCGACTCTTTGCGACCCCATGAACGCAGCACTCCAGGCCTCCCTGTCCATCGCCAACTCCCGGAGTTCACTCAGACTCACATCCATTGAGTCAGTGATGCCATCCAGCCATCCGTCCACTTCTCCTCCTGCCCCCAATCCCTCCCAGCATCAAAGTCTTTTCCAATGAGTCAACTCTTCGCATGAGGTGGTCAAAGTACTGGAGTTTCAGCTTTAGCATCATTCCTTCCAAAAGAAATCCCAGGGCTGATCTCCTTCAGAATGGACTGGTTGGATCTCCTTGCAGTCCAAGGGACTCTCAAGAGTCTTCTCCAACACCACAGTTCAAAAGCATCAATTCTTCGGTGCTCAGGTATAAGTAAAAACAGAATTACAAAGCTAGAGGAGAGAGCTGAGGAAATTGTTCAGAAGGTAATGCAGGAGATAAAGAGTTAGAATATATTAGAGACTATAAGGTGAGTTGGAGACTAAGAAGGTCCAACATATAGTAGTTCTGGAGGAGAGAATAAAGAGCCTGGGAGGAGGACACGTTTTATCAAAGAGATTATGGCTGAGAGTGTGCCAGAATTAACTGAAGACTTGAGTCCTCAGATTAAGATTGCAGAAATCTTCAGCAGGATTGATTAAACTACATCCATACTCATATACCTTGCTATGAATGTTTTATTCAATTCCAACTACAGTGAGAAAAGTTTAAAAAGCAAACAGAGAGAAAGACACATTATCTTCAAAGTAACAATTTTATTCATGGCAGACTTTCTGAAAGCCACAAAAGAGACTAGATAACAAGAAAAAGTGTATTCAAAGTTCTAAAGTCTTAAATTTTTCAGCATGAATTCTTTTTTTTTTTTTAAGTAGCAGCATGAATTCTTTAGTCAGCTATACTATCATTCAAGAGTAAGCATGAAATAGATAAATTTCCAGACAAACACAGCAGGTTTCTTAACACAAATAGACCTCCCACTAAAGACATTTTCTTTAGGGAATTTCCTAAAGAAAATTTCAACCCAGGAGGAGGAAGTGAGATAAAAATAAGAATTGTGAGAATAGTTTCGATGAGTAAAGACACTGAAAACGTGGTATATCTAAACAAGCATTGACTAGGCAAACAATAGTAATAGTGACTAATTTGGGAATATAAAAATAAGGGGTGTTGTAATACTGGACAGCAATAACGTATAAAATGAGAGCGATACGATCAGAATTAGAGTTCCAAGTTTCTTGGGTAATTTGGGAGGACAATAGGGATATTGCTTAGGCCAATAAGATTACTGTTTAAAAATAAGAATAATCATGGAAAGAATAGAAATAGAATATACAACTTTCAAATTCTTAAAGGAGAAGAGGAAAAATTTTCAAAACTTTCATCAACTTCATACAAAGCAACAAGAGAGACACTGAAAAAATATAAGCACAAAATAATCTGGTACATATACAACAAAAGTTATTAGTAAGTTCATCAAATATAAATGGACTAACATCAACAGTTAACAGACTGAGATTGTCAGACTGGATTTTAAAATTTAGTTATGTGCTGTTGTATATCATAATGACATAGAATGTTTGAGATTAAAAGAATGGGAAAAATACCGAATAAGCTGATATTACTATATTAAGATGGGACAAAATCAGCTTTAAGATACATAGAAAAGTGGTTACTGTGGGCTTCAGGGAGAGGATAATAGGAAGTTATTGGTTAATAGGTACAAATTTTCAGTTTGTGATGGATGATGGCAAAGTTCTAGAGATGGAGACTGGTGGTAATTGCACAACAGTGGAATGTACTTAATGCCACCAAACTGTATGCTTAACATGGTAAGTCTATGGTGTGCCTATCTTACCACAATTCGTTAGACCTTAAGATTTTTAAAATGTAATCACTATAGAATCATGAAAACAAGTTTACCAGGAAGATATAGCATTTACTTTTATGTGCTGACTTAAATACATAAAACAAAGCTATAATAAGAAATTTATAAATTTACCATAATAGTTGGAGATTTAAAATTATAATTCTCTAGTAACTGGCACACTGGTAGACACAAATTAGTAAAGACATAGGAGATTTGAATAACACAAATCTTTATATAACAATTAGGAAATACACTGTGTTTTAAAAATATACAGAACCTTTCCAAAACTGACCACATATTGGACCACAAACCAAATCTCAACAAATAAAAAGAATTGGTGTTACCCATAGCACAGGGAACTCTACTCAGGGCTCTGTGGTGACCTAAACGGGAAGACGATTCAAAAAAGAGGGGATATACGTACACACAAAGCTGATTCACTTGCTGTACAGCAGAAACTAACATAACATCGTAAAGTAAATATGCTCCAACTTTTTAAAAAGAATGTGTTATACAGGCCATTTTTCTCTGCACGCAAGCAATTAATTTAGATAGCAATAATAAAAAAATATTGAATTCCCATATAGTTGGAAATTCATGAAAAAAATTGAAGTGTAACTAAAATTGGAAACTGGGTAATATTTAGACTGAATAATAAAGAAAACATACGTTCAAAATAGGTAAGATATAGCTAACATAGCATTAGAATAGTCCTTTATTGTCTTAATACATTAGAAAAGAAGAAAAAGAAACGAAAAGCTAAGTTCCAACTCAAGAAATTACCAAAAAAAAAGAAGTCACAAAACCTCCCCTATAGTCGAAGCAGATGGACAGAAATAATAATTGTAAAAGTTAAAATTAGAAATCAAGGATACAATAGGGACAATCAACAAAACTACGGATTGGTAAATGCTCAGTCACCAAAGAGTTCCAAGAAGTCTCAATAATGAGGTGGCTGGGATCACCTGCGTCTTTAAATGTCAGTCATTCTCTATCAAACTGCTCAGGAGACAGAGAGAGAACTCTTAATACAGTAGCTATGGGCACAGGTTGGAAATTATGCAACAAAACAGATTTTTCTCTCACCAAAGTAGATCTGGCTACCATATACTTCCTGAGGATAATCTGCCAACAGCTCAGACCAATAATGAGCCTATGATACTGTACCTGAGGGAATCAGCTAAGACAGGCTGATTATAGCGATCCCTTCCATCATGGAGAGGCTGTGCTTTGCCTCACTTGAATAGACATTTTTTCTGGCTCCAGATTTGCCTTCTCTGCCCATAATGCTTCTGTCAGCCCCCTCATCCATGAACTTATCAAGTGCCTTCTTCACCATTATGATAAGCCATACTGTATCTCTCCCATCCAAATTACACACCAAAAGAAGTGAAGCAGTGGGTTCAGGCTCATAGGATTCAGCAGTCTTAACATGTATTCTATTATGAAATGATAGAAGGGTCTAATGAAGATTCTACTACAGAGCCAGCTGGGAGATGATACTTTGTGAGTTTGGGGTGCTGTCTTGTAAGACTGACTGAGAGAGCCATGGTTGGAGATACTATTCCTATAGCCAAAATGTATGGGTCTAGGTACTAAGAAGTGTATGTCGGGTTGAATTTTCTCATGTATGTGCACGTGTGCTCAGTAACTTCAGTCGTGTCTGACTCTTTGCAACCCTAAGGACTACAGTCCACCAGGCTCCTCTACCCATGGGATTTTCCAGGCAAGAATACGAGAGTGGATTGCTATGCCCTCCTCCAGGGGATCTTCCCGACCCAGGGATTGAACTCACATTTCCTTCTTTGCGGGTGGATTCTTTACCACTGAGCCAGTGGAGAAGCCCCTATTTCTCTCACTGTTACACATACTGACCAACTTCAACGTTTTTCTTGCTTCTCATCTCTCTAAACTTAGATTCTGGTTTAGAGGTATTAATTCCTAGGAAACTTTTATATCCTTAATGCCACTGAATCAACGGGCAAAGGGGTTCTTGTACCAGCTGGGGTGAAACAAAGTGGTTGCTTTGCAATGAGAGCAGGGGATCTTCTGGGGTGCCTCACGGTAGCTCCATGACTAGGGTAGAGCTGATGGAAGATTGGAGCACCCCCAGTGCAGACAGAACCCCTAAAGGCTAGCTCCTTCAGGAATAAAGGTTTGGGCCTCTCCACCAGGAACCCAAACCAGCTAGGTGCTGATTGACAGAAACAACATGGAAAGGGTAGTTGATTAAGAAAGTTATAAGTAGCAGCTACAGCCTTGTTCTCAGAAGCTTTGGGCCATATGTGGGTGGTGTTGACAGTTATGACAGTGGGATCAGCAGCTTCTGGACCTCTTGATTATAACCACAGCGGTATGTTCTTCATCCAACAAGTTCAGTGGCACCTTCTGACTCCTGTTCTTTCAGTCTTTCCAACAGTTTTGTGAGCATCGTACATCGAGCATCAATGTGCTAAATTCCTTCCTGCTTAGAATACCTGGAGTTATTTCTTTCCTTACATTAAGCTCTGACTAAAGGAGAAGGGGGCAGCAGAGGATGAGATGGTTAGAGAGCATCACCTACTCAATGGACGTGAATTTGAGCAAACTCTGAGAGATAGTGGAGGACGGAGGAGACTGGCGTGCTGCAGTCCCTGGGGTTGTGCAAAGAATCAGACATGACTGAGTGACTGAAAAACAGCAACATTAGGTAAGTGTGGTATTTGCATAGGGATGATCAGATTGACTAATTTAAAAGACTAGAACCCACAAACAGACCTCTGCTATTTAAATCTGGCGTCTGATATTTCAAACCAGTAGAGAAAATGCTGGACTATGTAACTAATGCCGCTGGGGGACAATGGGCTTCCCTTAGGGGGGACATTAAATCCTTTTCTCTCACTAAACAAAAAGTTAATTCCAAGTGGATTAAAGAAGTAAAGGTGAAAAGCAAAAGTGTAACACCATTAGAGGAAAATACAAGAAAAATTATGATAATAACTTAAATTTACATCTCTAGCTTATCGCCGTTGTTTAGTCACTAACTTGTGTCTAATTCTTTTGTGACTCCAAGGACTGTAGCCTGCCAGGCTCCTCTGTCCATGGGATTTCCCAGGCAAGAACACTGGAATCAGCTTTCTATTTCCTTCTCCAGGGGATCTTCTCCACCCAGGGACTGAATCTGCGTCACCCACATTGGCAGGCGGACTCTACCGCTGGGCAACCAGGGAAGCCCAAGGAATACTATCCAGCAGTTAAATAAATAAATGAAAGCTTCTTGTAGCCACACAGATAAATACCGAAAATAATACTGAACAACAAAAGCTAGCTGAAGGATAAGTATGGTATGATACACTTGTAAAAATTAAGAAACATATAAAACAATACTGTATATAGCTTATGTTACATACATATGAAATAGAAGGTTTTGAAAACTTCCATGGTAGTGATAAGCACCAAATTCGAGATGGAGGATACTTCTGAGAAAGAAGAACACTAATTTGATAGGGGTTATATCCATGGGTTTTCCTTATATTTGTAATTTATTTCTAAGCTGAAAAGTTGGCACATAGTGTTAATTTTCTTATAATATATACTTTTTATATGACTGAAATATTTAATAATTTAAAAATAGGGCCCAGAACTCCCCTCCCAAAGAATATGAAAGTGATGATGATTTTTATGACATGTTAGATTTAACTGAGTATGTAAAAAGACACCACTGGTGGAATCCAGTGTTTGGCCACAGTTCTGGACCTGTGGTAGAAAATCACTCAGTAGCCACCCAGATTGTAATGGATGAAGTGAGTGACAGGTGTGTGGGATTTTTGTTCTAGAAAGTTGGAAAACTTGCAGCAACTGCAGTAGGTGGTGGCTTTCTTCTCCTTCAGATTGCCAGCCATAGTGGCTGTGTGTAGATCAACTGGAAGGGAGTTAAAGGCATAAACAAAGCCAAAGAACAGATGAAGAAATGAGCAAATAAGGCAGCACCTGAAATCAGCAACAGAACTTGTCAAACAGAACCTTGTGATATCTGGTGGATTTGTGGGAAGCTTTTTGCTAGGCCTTGAATCTTCAGGATATGAATGTTCTGTCATGGTGGGGTCACCTCTGAGAAGTGGTGGTGACAAGATGATCTCAACATTTCTCAATGGCACATTTTCCAGGATGACAAGAAATACCTAGCTGGACAATACCAGACCCACAGCTTAGCATTTTGCCATCTGAAATTTTGCAGACTAGTATCTAATATGGAGAAGGGAATGGCAACCCACTCCAGAGAATTCCATGGACAGACAAGCCTGGTGGGTTGTAGTTCATGGGGTCACAAAGAGTTGGACTGTATAAAACAACCAGTAGAGTATGTGTATAAAAGTATTCCTGAGCAAAACATGGCTTTTTAAAAAATTTGCAGTTGTTTAAAATTTGCCTATAAATACCACCACTGGGTGTAGATATATATAGAGAAAAAAATCTGTTGGATATACTCCCCAGTGAAATATTATCCTTATTTTATTTAAATAAGATGTTCTCCATTGTGCTTTTTAGTATAGCGCTGATAATTAAAATAATTTGTATTATAGCTTCAACAGTAGGGCTGACTTTTTTAAAGATATATTTGCAATAAACTGAAGAACTATAATGCCCCTTTGTGGAAGGATTTATAAATAATAGAATTATTAAAGATAATAAGAAATTTTTTAAAAAAGAGATAAGGACTAGGGTATAAAAATAGTCACTATTTATATGGAGTCTGGTTTGAGTGCTGTTCTAAGTGCTTTATATGTGATAGCTCATTTAAATCTCAAAAACAAGCTTTTTTCCTTTCTTTCTTTTTGGCTGTGTCCCACAGCTTGCAGGAACTCAGTTCCTGAACCAGGGATTGAACCCAAACCACAACAGTGAAAGCCTAGAATCCTAACCACTAGCCACCAGAAAACCCCCTCAAAACAAGCCTTTGAAGTACTATTATCTTTAGTCTAGGGATGAGGAAATGAAGACGCAGAGAAGTTAAATAACTTATTTAAGATTAGATGGTGGAGCTGATCTGGGAGAAGAAGAGCAATTTGGCTCTGATTTTTAACCACTACACCAAATTGCCTCCTAGTCCTATTAAACACACAAGAGGTTCTTAATATTCAGTTGAAATCTATGAGATTATGGTTTTTGTAGAATAAAATGGCCAAATATGTCAGCAATTGCATATGGTTCAAGCAATAAATGACTAAGAAATACAAATACAATTAAAATGATCGTATGACAAGGCTCATTGATGACTCTGTCATTGCTTTTAAATGTATGGAAGACTTCTGCATGCTTGACCTAGATGTTGTTACCACTGAAGCACGAATGCCTGAAGTCCCTTCCTGACCATTAACTCTGAAATCAAGTGAAGAAAGGAAGGTCATAATAGTGCAGGTGGTGTAAGAGCCAACCACGGTGGGATTGCAGGGGGGAATGACAGAGTTGCCCTGTCAACAGCCTGAGCCTCCCTTCCCCTTTGCTTTCTCAGCTTGTCTCAGAAGCTGCCCCACAACAACCAGGACTTTGCTAAAGACTGGCTCCAAGGTCCTTACCTGCAGGCCTCTGAGTGAGCTCTTGAGAAACCCAGACAGGGCGTCAGGACCGTCTCCTTGGAGCGTGAAGAAGCATAAGATCAAAGATCTCTCTCCCCCAGCTCCTGGCTGCATCCTGACTCCCAGGAATTTAGAAATAGAAAGAGGAGACAGACAGACACTACCCCAGGTTCAATCTGTCTGATCTTTGTTTTCACAGTCCTAATTTTTCATCTGACGTTTCTGAGACTCGTCTTTTGTGTCTATTCAACGGCATTGCCTCCTCCCCAGTCTCCGCTTCTAGTGAATCAAAATTTAACTCCATCTACCTAGTTAAATTCAAAAGCAGAGACATTACTTTTCCGACTAAGGTCTGTCTAGTCAAGGCTATGGTTTTTCCTGTGGTCATGTATGGATGTGAGAGTTGGACTGTGAAGAAGGCTGAGCACTGAAGAATTGATGCTTTTGAACTGTGGTGTTAGAGAAGACTCTTGAGAGTCCCTTGGACTGCAAGGAGATCCAACCAGTCCATTCTGAAGGAGATCAGCCCTGGGATTTCTTTGGAAGGAATGATGTTAAAGCTGAAACTCCAGTACTTTGGCCACCTCATGCGAAGAGTTGACTCATTGGAAAAGACTCTGATGCTGGGAGGGATTGGGGGCAGGAGGAGAAGGGGACGACCGAGGATGAGATGGCTGGATGGCATCACTGACTCGATGGACATGAGTCTGAATGAACTCCGGGAGTTGGTGATGGACAGGGAGGCCTGGCGTGCTGCGATTCATGGGGTCGCAAAGAGTCGGACATGACTGAGTGACTGAACTGAACTGAACATAGTTAAAACGGTCTGTGTGAATCACTGCTTTCCTCATGTCCTTCCTCAAGAACAATCATTTACTGAATTCAATTTGGAACAGTTAGTGCAGATTTCTGCAACTCCTCATCACCTTTATAGTTGCTCCTCTCAACCATGCAAAGCTGAATAAAACCCACATCAGTGGTTGGATCTAGCCTGGAGCCTGTGTGGAAACACAAGACTGGACAGGATTGTATCTGAAAAGTGAAATTATGTTGCACACTATTGCATACCTGCTCTTTCTACGGACATGAATGTCTGAGTATGCACATGGAGGGGGTCTATGCACGAGTGAACAAATGTAAAGAAATGTGCCTGAAGGTGGTGTGAGCATTTTCTAGAACCCTATGCTCGAAGCTTCGCTCCATAAACCTCTTTTACTGGCAGGACTCTGAAAGCCAAGGGCTGTGTAATAATTTACGTTGCATCGCCCTTCCTCTCTTGCTCCCCTTCACTTGCCTAGGATGAAAACTAAAGGTTGATGGTGACGTCCCTTTGCAGGAGCCAGGAGTGCCATTCATCCTGTCTCTGTCGGCCTACCCCTCTAGAGCTTTCCTTCTCACTCCACTCCTTCTGTTTCGCTTTAGGAGCTCTAGAGGCCAGTCTTTCTGTCTCCTCTTCTTCCCCAAACCTTGTCCGCTGACTCCTTCTGAAATGTTCTCCTCACTGGGGCAGCCACCTTGGGTCAAGTTGAAGGAGAAGGACTTTTCAGCTGATCCAATCCTGAGACACCCTCCCTCCCTGGCCCTCTGCTCAAATAAAAGTCCTCCACAGGGATCCAAATAGCTCCAGAGGTTTCCTCCTTTTTCCACTCAAAGCTGTTTTAGTGTAACTTTTAAAGGTTCCAGGGAAGATAAGTCCACACTTCTGTTGTTCCTCAAGAAGAGTATTTCTAATTCTCAAAGCTTTACCTTTTATCCTTTCCACTGTGGTTTTGGCCATATTCTCTTTAGACTGTTTTATTTTCACTAGATAGAAAGTTCCAGGCGAAGGATAAAGGATAAGGATGCCAGCGACAGGGTGACCTGGATAGGGTGGTACACAGTATTTGCAGTTTGTGCCTTGCAGCTTGTTAGTGATATATTTAGGCTCACCGAGAACTGGAGGATTATTTTGCCTGTCCCTTGACTCTTAGCCTCTCCCCTCCAGTTGATTATCTCTCTAGTATTCATCAACCCCCAAGCAACCACCACCACTCCCAAGCAGAGTAAAATAGACTCCATTGCTTCAATAAGCCATCATAGATAGGAAACCCTTCCTATGGTTAGATCAACTCTCTCTGAAGCAGCATCAGCTCTAATTCTGTGTAGATGGACCACCTTTGGCATTCGCCTTCTATGTAAAGAAAAAGTACCTCTTTTGATGGATTCCTATTCCATTTTCACACTTCTTCAAAAATCAGTTCCATAAAACATGTCTTTATGACTTCAGGGTAAAGAAAGATTTCTTAAAACAAGACGTAAATAGAGTAAACCATAATAGACGAGATGGGTAAATTTGACTACATTAGAAATGTGTTTTTCTTAAAGGCCTCCATCAAAAAAGTGACAAGCCATGAACTAGGAGATATTTGCTATTCAATAACTTACAAAGAATTTGTGCACAGAATATATAAAGAGTTGATTTAAAAAATCATTTTTTATTGTGGGCAAAACCACAAATTCTGTAGGTCATTCACTTAAGTGGAAATCCAAATAGTCAATTAACATCTGAAAAGATGTTCAAACTCTATAGTAATCAATAAAATGCAAATTAAAATTATCCATAGATTGGCAAAATTTAAAAAGGATGACGGTACCAAATGTTGGTGAAGATAAGGAGCAAAATTCTCATATACTGCTGGATAGAGTATCATTGGCACAACCACTTTGGAAACAATTTAGTTTTGTCTTCTAAAGTTGAAGATACATATCAGCCAGCAACTCTATTCATTGTGTGTGTGTGTGTGTGTGTGTGTGTGTGTGTGTGTGTGTGATCAAAAACATAGATCAAAAAATTTACCATCTTAACCTTCGGTGTGCAGTACAGTAGTGTTAACTATGTGCACAAAGCACATCTCTAGAACTTTCTCATCTTGCAAAATTGAAACTCTTCATACTGAACAATTCTTTTCCACTTCTCCCAGTTCCTGGCAACCACTATTCTACTTTCTGTTGCTAAGAGTTTGACTATTTTAGATATCTCATAAAAGTGGACTCAGGCAGTATTTTTCTCTTTGTTATTGAATTATTTCACTGAACATGATATCTACAAAGTTCATCCATTCTGTAGCTAAGAAAATGTTTCCTTCTTTTTTTTTTTTCCAGAGAAGGAAGGATTTATTACTTGCAGCAAGTAAGGGGAACACTTGCTTTCCCAAAGCAGAGTCTCTCCTTCTTTTTATAAAGACCGAGTCACGTTCCATTGTATTTACATTCTACATTTTCTTTATCCATTCATCTGTTGACAAACAACTGGATTATCTCTATTTCTTGGTTGTTATGAATAATGCTGCAAGGAACATGGATATGCAAATATCTCTGTGAGATCTTGTTTTCAATTCTTTTGGATGAATACCCAGAAGTGGGATTGCTAGATCATGATAGTTCTATCTTTAATTTTTGAAGGAACCTCCATATCATTTTATATGTACATTTAGTGGCTGCACATTCCCACCAACAGGGCGCAAGTGTCCGAATTTTCCACATCCTCACCAGCACTTATTTTCTGTTCTATACTGTTGTTTGACAGTGACTTTCCTAATTGGTGTCAGGTGATTGTAGTTTTGATTTGCATTTCCCTAATGATTGTAATATTCCCTGGTGGCTCAGAGGGTAAAGCATCTGCCTGCAATGCAGGAGACCTGGGTTTGATCCCTGGATCAGGAAGATCCTCTAGAGAAGGAAATGGCAACCCACTCCAGTACTCTTGCCTGGAAAATCCCACGGACAGAGAACCCTGGTAGACTACAGTTCACGGGATCACAAAGAGTTGGACACGACTGAGTGACTTCACTTTCACTTTCAATGATTGTTCAGTTCAGTTCAGTCGTGTCCGACTCTTTGCGACCCCATGAATCGCAGCACACCAGGCCTCCCTGTCCACCATCAGCTCCCGGAGTTCACTCAGACTCACGTCCATCGAGTCCGTGATCCCATCCAGCCATCTCATCCTCGGTCGTCCCCTTCTCCTCCTGCCCCCAATCCCTTCCAGCATCAGAGTCTTTTCCAATGAGTCAACTCTTCGCATGAGGTGGCCAGAGTACTGGAGTTTCAGCTTTAGCATCATTCCTTCCAAAGAAATCCCAGGGCTGATCTCCTTCAGGATGGACTGGTTGGATCTCCTTGCAGTCCAAGGGACTCTCAAGAGTCTTCTCCAACAACACAGTTCAAAAGCATCAATTCTTTGGCGCTCAGCCTTTTTCATAGTCCAACTTACACATCCGTACATAACCACAGGAAAAACCGTAGCCTTGACTATGATTGTAATGCTTAAAATATTTCCATATCCTTTTTGGCTATAAGTAAATCTTTGAAGAAATATCTATTAAAGCCCTCTGCCCATTTTCTAATTAGATTTTTTAATTGTTGAGTTGTTAGCTTCTTATATATTTTATATATTAATCTGTTATCAGATATATCTTTTGCAAATATTTTCTCCCATTCTGTAGGTTGCCTTTTCAATCTGTTTATTGTTTCCTTTGCTGCACAGAAGTTTTTAAGTTTGATGTGGTCCCATTTGTCTCTGTTTACTTTTGGTGCCATATCCAGAAAACCATTGCCAGATCCAGTATCATAAAGCTTTCCTTCTATATTTTCTTCCAGGAGTTTTATAGTTTCAGATCTCATATGCAGGTATTTAATTAAGTTTTAGTTAATTTTGGTATCTGGTGTAAAGTAAGGGTCTAATTTTATTTTTTTGCACATGAATATCCAGCTATCATAATACCATCTGTTGACATTATTCTTTCCACACTGTGTGGCCTTGGCACCTTTTTCCAAAGATGATTTGGCCATATATATATTTGAGGGTTTGTTACCAGGTTCTCTATTCTATTCACCAGTTATATGTCTGTCTTTATGCCAAAACCATACTGTTTGGATTACTGTAGTTTCTTCTTCTTCTTCTTTTTTAACAAATGAACCTTTCTTTAATTACTGGCCATGCTGGATCTTCATTGTGGTTCTTCTCTAGCTGTGGTGTGTAGGCTTAGTTGCCCCGCCAGCATATGGGATCTTAGTTCCCTGACTAGGGATTGAACTTACATCTTCTGCATTGGAAGATGAATTCTTAACCACTGGACCACCAAGGAAGTGCCTGCAACTTTTTAATATGTTTTGAAATCAGAAAGTGTGAGGCTTCCATTTTTGTTTTTCTTTTTCAAAATTGTTTTGGTTATTCAGGGGTTTTTTGAGATTGCATATGAATTTCAAGTTTCTTTTCCTATTTTTGTAAAAAAGGCCATTGGGATTTTGATAGAGATTGCATTGACTCTGTAGATCACTTTGGGTAGCATGGACTTTTCAACAATATTAAGTCTTTTAATCTATGAACATGGGACATCTTCTGATTTATTTATGTCTTCTTTAACTTCTTTCCGCATTGTTTTAGAGTGTGCAGGTCTTTAGTTTCTTGATTAGGTTTCTTGTTTTGCATTTTATCGATGAGACCATCACTGGGGTGTAACCACAAGAGGAGATAGAGGATATGCTCAGGAAAAATAAAGTTTATTATATTCACCCACACTAGAAACAGGAGGCACCCCATGTGGGGCCACATGGGAAAGCACCAGGGTAATCAGGAGGCAGAAGACAGGAGTGAGAGGAAAGTTTAAGCTGTAGAATTTCTTGGGATTTCCATGGAAAAGGCAAGGCCAGGAAAGGTAAACAATTTAGGGTTGGTTAGTTTGAGTAATTTTGGTGGACTTTGGGCTCTAGAGATGGTCTCCGGTTGCCTGGTATCTAGTCCTGGAATGATAAAGCAAAGGAATATTGCCTCTGGGGCTGCAATAGCTAGAGGAGGCAAGACTGCCAAGTGGTTAGTTTGCATACCAAAGACATGCTTCCAGCTGGGTTTTTTTTACTTTAAAAATTGGCTAGCCCAGGAAGGGCAGTCTCAACCCAACCAGAAATGTCTTTTAAGATGTCAAAACATCATAATGTACAAACAAAAATTAATATATATAAACGATAAATTTATCTATATACATTAAATATATACACAGAATACATTTATTCCTAAGTGATTTATTATTTTTGATATTATTATAAATGGGATTGGGCTTTCCAGGTGGCTCAGTGGTAAAGAATCTGCCTGCAATGCAGGAGACCTGGGTTCAATACCTGGATCAGGAAGACCTCTTGGAGAAGGAAATGGCAACCTATTCCAGTCTTCTTGCCTGGGAAGTCCCATGGACAGAGGAGCCTGAAGGGCTACTTCCATGAGGTCACAAAAGAGCTGGATACAACTTAGCAGCTAAACAACAACAAATGGGATTATTTTCTTTCGATTGCTCATTGTTAGTGTATGGAAATGCAACTGATTTTTGTGTCTTGATTTTGTATCCTGCAACTTTGCTGAGTTTGTTTATTAAGTACACGGGCATCTGTTTTATTTATTTAAAACTTTATACATATATATTTAAAAAATAATTTTATTTATTTATTTTTGGCCGTGCTGGATCTCTGTTGCTGTGTGCGCTTTTGTCTAGTTGTGGAGAGCAGGGGCTAATTCTAGTTACACTACACAGGCTTCTCACTGCAGTGGCTTCTCTTGTTGCAGAGCACTGGCTCTAGGGTGCTCGGGCTTCAGTAGTTGTGGTACACAGACTTTGTTGTTCTGCAGCATGTGGGATCTTCCTGGATCAGGGATCAAACCCATGTCTCCTGCATTGGCAGGCTGACTTTACCACTGAGCCACCAGGGAAGCCCTATTTAGGATTACATTTGATATATGTACTTTTCCATATGTATGACGTATCTGAAAATTATAAAAATGTTCACTCATTCAACAACTATTTATCAAATATCTGCTATGTGCCAGTCCCTATTCCTAGGGTTGAGACATAGGAGTGAAAAAAAAAAGAAAGAAAGAAAGAAAGAAAAAAAAAAAAAGGATTTCAGAATTAGAAGGTGAAAACAGCAAACATTTAAAATAGATCTTTCAGCCAGGAAAACTGTAAGTAAACCTGTGACAAATTCTGTCGAGTACGACTCACAATAGTCCAGGAAAGAGCACCCAGATCTGCTATCCCAGAATGAGGCAGTGTTTATGACTCTCACGATCTGTTCTGGGAGAGAGGTACAGTGGTGAGGATGATCTAAGGGAAGGATTATCTACTCACCCAGATCAACATTACCGGGAGAAGGCAGAGGTAGAGTTCATCCTAAATAGCGGTTCATCTAAAACATCAGCTAATCCAAATAATCGGAAAAGAGCAAATATCATTTGCATTTGTCTTTGGGGTGTATTACCCTGCAATTATAGCATATCTACTCAATGCACTTTCTCTTGCACATTTTAAGTAGTATTAACTTCACACAAGCTTCCTGGGACTACCCAAGAGAAAACTGCTGCTGATTCAGTCACTCACTCAACAAATGTTTATTGGTCTCTACTGGATGTCAGTTATTGCTCTGGGCACAGCAGATACAAGGCAAGTTAATTTGATTCCTGTCCTGAATCAGTTTAGTTTATAGCGAGGTAGTAGAGGAAAACTGATTTCTCAAAGAACTTTAAAACAACATTATAAACGTTAAGATGAAAATGGGAACAAGGCCTTCCCTAGTGTTTCAGTGGCTGAGACTCCGGGCTCCCAATACAAAGGGCCCAGATTCTATCCCTGGTCAGGGAACTAAATCCCACATGCTGCAAGTAAAGAATCCACATGCCTAATATCACACGCTAGTAAAGTAATGCTCAAAATTCTCCAAGCCAGGCTTCAGCAATTCGTGAACCGTGAACTCCCTGATGTTCAAGCTGGTTTTAGAAAAGGCAGAGGAACCAGAGATCAAACTGCCAACATCCGCTGGATCATGGAAAAAGCAAGAGAGTTCCAGAAAAACATCTATTTCTGCTTTATTGACTATGCCAAAGCCTTTGACTGTGTGAATCACAATAAACTGTGGAAAATTCTGAAAGAGATGGGAATACCAGACCACCTGACCTGTCTCTTGAGAAATCTGTATGCAGGTCAGGAAGCAACAGTTAGAACTGGACATGGCACAACAGACTGGTTCCAAATAGGAAAAGGAGTACATCAAGGCTGTATATTGTCACCCTGCTTATTGAACTTCTATGCAGAGTACACCATGAGAAACGCTGGACTGGAAGAAATACAAGCTGGAATCAAGATTGCTGGGAGAAATATCAATCACCTCAGATATGCAGATGACACCACCCTTATGGCAGAAAGTGAAGAGGAGCTAAAAAGCCTCTTGATGAAAGTGAAAGAGGAGAGTGAAAAAGTTGGCTTAAAGCTCAACATTCAGAAAACGAAGATCATGGCATCCGGTCCCATCACTTCATGGCAAATAGATGGGGAAACAGTGGAAACACTGTCAGACTTTATTTTGGGGGGCTCCAAAATCACTGCAGGTGGTGACTGCAGCCATGAAATTAAAAGACGCTTACTCCTTGGAAGAAAAGTTATGACCAACCTAGATAGCATATTGAAAAGCAGAGACATTACTTTGCCAACTAAGGTCTGTCTAGTCAAGGCTCTGGTTTTACCCGTGGTCATGTATGGATGTGAGAGTTGGACTCTGAAGAAGGCTGAGCGCCGAAGAGTTGATGCTTTTCAACTGTGGTGTTGGAGAAGACTCTTGAGAGTCCCTTGGACTGCGAGGAGATCCAACCAGTCCATTCTGAAGGAGATCAGCCCTGGGATTTCTTTGGAAGGAATGATGCTAAAGCTGAAACTCCAGTACTTTGGCCACCTCATGCGAAGAGTTGACTCATTGGAAAAGACTCTGATGCTGGAAGGGATTGGGGGCAGGAGGAGAAGGGGACGACAGAGAATGAGATGGCTGGATGGGATCACGGACTCGATGGAAGTGAGTCTGAGTGAACTCCGGGAGTTGGCGATGGACAAGGAGGCCTGGTGTGCTGCGATTCATGGGGTCACAAAGAGTCGGACACGACTGAGCGACTGAACTGAGCTGAACTGAATATCTAATATCTGGTGGAGTCAAATACATATAAATAAGTAAATAACTTTTTAAAGAGGCAAAACCCTTTTTTAAAAAAAGAAAGTATAAACAAAATGCCAGGAGCATATAGGAGAGACCACCCAACTCTTTAGAGGGGAACACAGCCCTTTCAGAAGTGGTGATATTTAAGCTGCACTGAAGAACAAGTAAAAATTTTCCAGAAGGAGAAGAGCATTTCAGACAGAAGAACTGACATATGAAGACATACGTGGCTTCACAGAGCGCAGGACAATAGGTAAGTCAATGTGGCTGCAGCCTAGGGTAAGTGATGGGGAGTTTGCCTGACTGGCAGTTAGTGCCACACTCCAGCGCTTGGCCTCTGTCCTATAGGCAATGCAGATCAAAGTTTGAGCAGAGGAGTGACCCAACTGGATTATATTTCAGAAAGATAATTTTGGTGGTGGCAGCGGTGGGGGAGGTGTAGAAGTTTGGGCTGCAGAATGGAAGATGCCTGGTCAGTCAGTCAGTTCAGTCGCTCAGTCGTGTCCGACTCTTTGCGACCCCATGAATCGCAGCACGCCAGGCCTCCCTGTCCATCATCAACTCCCAGAGTTCACTCAGACTCACGTCCATTGAGTCCGTGATGCCGTCCAGCCATCTCATCCTCTGTCGTCCCCTTCTCTTCCTGCCCCCAATCCCTTCCAGCATCAGAGTCTTCCAATGAGTCAACTCTTCGCATGAGGTGGCCAAAGTACTGGAGTTTCAGCTTTAGCATCATTCCTTCCAAAGAAATCCCAGGGCTGATCTCCTTCAGAATGGACTGGTTGGATGAGTCTTCTCCAACACCACAGTTCAAAAGCATCAATTCTTCAGTGCTCAGCCTTCTTCACAGTCCAACTCTCACATCCATACATGACCACAGGAAAAACCAGAGCCTTGACTAGACGGACCTTAGTCGGCAAAGTAATGTCTCTGCTTTTGAATATACTATCTAGGTTGGTCATAACTTTTCTTCCAAGGAGTAAGCATCTTTTAATTTCGTGGCTGCAATCACTATCTGCAGTGATTTTGGAGCCCCCCAAAATAAAGTCTGACAGTGTTTCCACTGTTTCCCCATCTATTTCCCATGAAGTGATGGGACCGGATGCCATGATCTTCGTTTTCTGAATGTTGAGCTTTAGGCCAACTTTTTCACTCTCCTCTTTCACTTTCATCAAGAGGCTGTTTAGTTCCTCTTCCCTTTCTGCCATAAGGGTGGTGTCATCTGCATATCTGAGGTTATTAATATTTCTCCCGACAATCTTGTAGAAAGAAGTATATAGTGGCTGTTGCAATAGTTCAGGGTAATGATGATCATAGTCTGAGCCAAAACAGAGAAGAGAAGAGACAGCAGAGAAATGTATTCACAAGATATTTCTGAAATACAATTCAACTGGTCACAAGCCTGAATGATCAACTTGGTATGGAAGAGAGGGACTTAAAGATCATTGCAAAGGTTTTGGCTTGAGAGACTGAGTAGACAGTGACTCCATAAACTGAGATAGGCAAAACCAGAGAAGGAAGCTTTGGAAAGATGATGGGTTGAAGAGTGAAAGGGGATTGGCATTTTAGGGGAAAGAGATTCAAGGATAGATTTATTTGGGGTGAGGGAAGTGAAAACACGGATCAAGAACAGGTGAAAGAGGAAGGAGATGGGGTGAGAACAGAAGTGGAGAGGTTGATCTAAAAGCAGTAAGGCCACAGCTGATCGAACCCAGGTCTCCCGCGTTGCAGGCAGATGCCTTAACCTCTGAGCCACCAGGGAAGCCCCCAGTTAATGTAAGAGACTTGGAAAGGCTATTGGTTATAATAAAATTTAGAGACCAAGGGGATGGAAGTTGTGAGTGTTAGCATTAGCTGGTTTTAATGGAGGGGGCAGTAGGAGGAAAGATCATCTATCAAAGGTGAATAAGCGATGTGAGATGTGAGAATAACTACTATATGTACTCTCCCCACTATATGTATCAATGAAATCATAATACTAAGCCCACAGTTATAATCTACAGCTTAAGCGCTTGCTATTTTCATAGATGTTCTTCTTACTAGTCCTTTGTTCTCTTAGAGCTTCTTTCTTCCCTGTAGACATGCTACTCAAAGTTGGTTGACATCAGAACAATTTCAGTTAGCAAATCAATGTAATTTCTTCACTTTTTTATGGTTAAATATAAAATTGGAACCACTGAGAACTGACTTCTGCACAAACTTCTTTTTTTAACTTAAGCTTCCTGATATGGCTCTTCCACTTTGGGCAATTTGATAAATGTTTAGCAAGCTGCTTAAACATTTGAATCCTATGGGACTTCCCAAAGTGTAAATTCCAGAGGAAATAGCTAGTCCTCTTCACTACCCATTGAGAACTTATGTCCCAGGCACTGTACTAGATGCTAGAGATTAAAAACGAGAGAGACACAGCCTTTGCCCCTGGGCAGCTGACAACTACAGGAAGCAGCTGTGTTCTGGAGTGTAGAAGGCAATGTGTTTGTTTATTTCACTGTTATCACTATTTATTTGACAATAATTGATTTAGTCTGTAAGTTTAAGACAAACATACTAATATATTTGCTTTTCTTCAGAAATCATACTTATAAAAATTACATAAAGTCTGTCCCCAAACTAAGAAATGTTCATTGATTTAAAATAAGTCTGATTAGGATGATTTACCGGGATACAAGAGTAAACTAAGGTGATGTACAGTTTTTTTTAAAAAACAAACAAACAAACAAACCCAAAAGGGCAATCTCACCTTGTTTGAACAATGTATTTTGAAAGGGTTAAACTTCAGGCATTACTTGTAGGTAAAAAAAGACTGACAACCATAAGGGACACTATTTATAAAATAAACACAGCTCTAGAGGTTATTTTTAAAAAGACAGCACTTTGGGCATCTGAAGACAAGGAGGGTGCAATGATCTGCCTTTCTCTGGGATGCAGGCGCAGGTCTACAGGTCCCGTGGGTGGCACCAGGCCATTGTTTCTCAGAAAAAGGGGAGAGTAGATGCCCTTTATCATCTGTTTCTTTTGTTTCCAGTGAGCAGTAAATGCCTAACACAACTAAGAAAAGAAAAATTAAATCTGGAAATTTCCCTGGTGGTCCAGGTAAGATGCTGTGCTTCCATTGCTGGGCGGCAGGTTTGATTTCTGATTGTAGAACTGAGATCTCACATGCCATGCAGTGTGACCAAAAAAATAGAAAAAAAAAGATTGTTTTAATTGTTAAAGGAATAAAATCTGAAGGGAGGCAGCCCTTTTTAAGGAAGGTGGCGTGTTGCCTATGTGTCTCCATAACATCTCCAGGCAATTCTGTAGCAACTATGGTTACCCTTTGCGTGCTTCAGTTCTAACTCTGCCAGTTACACTGATTTTTTTCCTGAATGCAGTGACTCTTTTTGTTTTAAAATCTGTACATTCTTGTTTTGCAGATTCGGATATTTTTTCAAGTTTCTGACAGCATAATTGTTTGGGACATCTCAGCCTGCAGAGCGTCTTTATTTTTCTGTCTTGCTTTTTTCAGTGCTTTGTTGGCATTTTAATAATACACTAGTGACCTACATCTCCGATAGAGGAGATCCGTAGCAGTTTGAATTCTATTAACTAATATTTTAAAAGATCAGGAAGTTTGAGGTCCTCATCTGCTGATACCTGTGCTTCTATTTTTCCTGATTTATCAAACAGTTCTGAAACTTTAAGAAAAAAACTTGCACGTATCTGTAGAATCCTGAGTTCCTAAAGCAGATAATGAAGAATCCATTCTATTGCAATCATCGCCAGCACTTTTGTGGGATCTTGTGATCCTATCAGATTTAGCAGATGTACCCTTCACTCGGTTATGATAACCTAAAAGGAATATTCATTCATGCTCAGAGAAATCATCTACAGCCTTTACTCCAGAAACAACTACTCCATCTGCTGATATTAACCATGTTTTTAAAGAAATCTTCAAGTTTCTCTTTTTCATTCTTTTTCCTCGCACACTCAAATCTTTATTAAGTTCCAAGAAGTTGTAGAAATTTAAATCTTTCCTTAAAATAGGACGTGCTGCCGAATCACACAGGAACACTTCGTGCATTGCCACCGTCTTCTTGAATATTGCCAAATACCAGCTTCCAACACCTGTTTCATCTTTGTGAATTCTTCCTTTGTCATAGACCCTTCTCCTTTTCCAAGTTTCTGTAGTTCTTCGCTTGAAGCATCACAATCAGGTCTTGGCAGTGCTGGATGGATAGTGTAACTTGCATAGTCTTCATTTGCAATGAAGGAATTATTAAGCCAGGTAAATTTCTCATGCTCTCCAACAACAGAAAACTCATTTTATTAAAAATTTGGCAATGAACTCTTTGTGTGAACAGTGAATTTTACTTTATCTCTCTCACTAAGAGAATCAGATATGTCCCCCCATAAAGCAGCATCACTTTGAAAAATCTCCATTTATTGCTTTAGGTCCAAGATCCTCTCTGAGAGGAAGTTGGGACTGTTGTTCAGATCTTCCATCATAGCTGCTCTGAGGCAGGAGGGGCAATATGTTTCATACCCAATGGGATGTAGGGAAATTGTGCTCTGTTTGCTGAGGTATGGGGGCTCCTTTTTTGTGTGTTGCCTTTTTTGCAGCACATGGAATTTCTCTAATTGTGGTACACATGGGCCACATAGTTGCCCCATGGCATGTGGGATCTTAGTTACCCAACCCAGGATTTGAACCTTCATCCCCTGCATTGGAAGGTAGGTTCTTAACCACGGGACCACAAGGAAGTCTCTGGTGCTCTGTTTTATACTATAACTTTTAATGAGGCATTACTTCTTCTGTGTATAGATTATTAATATACAGTCAGTTTTTCTAAATTTTCATAAATTTTGACATGAGTATACATTTGTAATTTCATGGAATGCATGCCATGCAGCCATGAAATTAAAAGATGCATGTTCTTTGGAAGGAAAACTGACAAACCTAGACAGCATTTTAAAAAGCAGAGACGTCACTTTGCCAAAGTTGGACCTTAAAATAGACTGAGCGCCAAAGAATAGATGTTTTCAAGTTGTGGTGTTGGAGAAGACTTTGAAACTCCTTTGGACTGCAAGGAGATCAATCCAGTCAGTCCTAAAGGAAATCAACCCTGAATATTGGAAGAAATGATGCTGAAGCTGAAGCTCCAATACTTTAGCCACCTGATGCAAAGAGCCAACTCACTGGAAAAGACTGGTGCTGAGAAAGATTGAGGGCAGGAGGAGAAGGGGGCACAAAGGATGAGATGGTTAGATAGTATCACCAACTCAGCAGACATGAATTTGAGCAAACTCCAGGAGATAATGGAGGGCAGAGGAGCCTGACGTGCTGCAGTCTACGGGGTCACAAAGAGTCAGACACAACTTAGTGACTGAATAATATAACATAAAATACATTTGTAGAATCAGCACCACAATCAAGATAAACATAGTTGTCCCCCTCAGAAGATTCTTCCTGCCCCTTTGCCATCTAGCCCTCCAGCCTCAGCCCTTCTAGGCAACCGTTGACCTAACTTCTGTCACTGTAGAATAGCTTGCTTTTTCTAGAGTACTACATAAATAGAATCATAAATAGGTTCTCATTATTACCTGGCAACAGTCATTTTTTGGCTGACTAATGAAAGGAAATGTGGATGATTTCTTTTAAAAAATTTTTATATTTTATTTAGTTATCTACTTTTGGCTGTATAGGTCTTAGTTGCTGTGTGGACTTTCCTCTGATTGTGGCAAGCAGGGCCTACTCTACTTGCAGTGTGCAGGCTTCTCACTGAGATGGTTTCTCTTGTTTTGGAGCATGGTCTCTAGAGCATAGGCTCAATAGTTGTGGGGCACGGGCTTGTTTACTCCGTGGCCTGTGGGATCTTCCTAGATCAGGGATAGAACCCGTGTCTCTACATTTTTTACCACTGAGCCATCAGGGAAGACCTGGATAATTTCCTAAAGAGGATGCATATCTATTTTAAAGTATAAGGGGAAATATTTAAAAATTAAATTTATACTCAAGATCATGTGAATTTATTGATCAAGTGCTTCTGGAATTTGTGTGGGAAACTTAAATGCACATAGATTTGGCCATTTACAAATAGGAATACTCCTTTGAGTGTGATACAGTAGAAAATGAATTGATTTGGGAGCCAGAATTATATCTATATTTAGGCTCCATCATCCCTTCCCTAGAAAAGTGAGTCTGAATAAATTATTTAACCTTGCTGAGTTTCAGTTGTTTAACCCATAAAATGGTAATAATAAGGACTTCTTTATTTGGTGACTGGGAAAATTCAATTAGACTTGGATATGGAAGTTGTCTCACATTCAAATATTAGCGTCTCTCCCCTTAACAGTGATTCTTAGTTCTATGAGAATATTACTTCAGAAGCATAAAGAAAGTCATCTAAAAATTACTCAACATAGAAATAGCCACTTAATAGCTTTATGAGAACATATCTGGTGTGTAGAGCTATGATAATCTATGTAATCTTTTCTTACAGTAGCTGGTTAACCTTCCTAATTCTGCTTTGTCCTAAATGACATGAAAAAGAATTTGGTATTAGTATTCCCTGACTTCTCATTGATTAGGGATGGGAGGAGATAGCTAAGAGGCAGACCAGGGAGACCATCAGAAATTGATCAAAAAAAAAGACCATGGGTAAACTTCAAAATGGATAACCCCTACAGAGAAAAGACTGAGACCATGACGGTAGCTAAAACGAACCAAGTGCTGCTATGTGTAAGGCTTTGTGCTAAGGCTTTACCTTAATTTTACGCTCATAACAAACATTTGAGTTAAGAACTATTATTGGGCCCATTCTACAGATGAATAAATCAAG
This sequence comes from Ovis aries, assembly GCF_016772045.2. Lineage (NCBI taxonomy): Eukaryota > Metazoa > Chordata > Mammalia > Artiodactyla > Bovidae > Ovis > Ovis aries. The sequence goes on from NC_056056.1 coordinate 132,622,320, forward strand.
GCTTAGAGAAGTTTAGTAACTAATTCATTCAGACAGATGGAAGTGACAAAGGATTCAAACCTAAGTCTCAGATTACTTCTTCTAGAGAAACACAGATGAATCCCAGGCTTGAAACATGTCCCTAATTTGCAAACACCCGATTCTTTTGTGGTAGGCCTCGGAGAAGTTTTACTCTGTTAGAAAGAGAGGAAAGGAAACTACGATAAAACTGTATCCTGGATTTTAGGAAAGTGACCATCCACAGTGACCTGAGTGGAATTCAGTCACTTCTTGATCGTCTTTCTGTACCATTTTTTCCCATGTGTCACCTATTTCAGGCCTTCCTCAGTCCCCTCCCCAGCATCACCCCCTAATACATGCCCTTGAGATCCCTCACGGTTGGAAAAGTCCTCCTGTCGTTGAACCTCAACCACCCCATTGAAGTGGAGTCCCTCCAGTCCTGGCTAACACCCATTTCCCTCCAGGGCTATTTGTCGAGGAGGGGGTGAGTATGGACTTAATGACATGCTTTCCTTAACAATCTTCCAAACCTATCATCTAGGATAGGGTTTATAAGCATTCATCAACAGCACCCCAGCAAAGTAGGTTAGTAGGATGAGCCCACTACCTGTTTAGGAATCTGGAGGGCTAAGAAATTTGTACTAAGACTCAGGGATTTTAACCTCAGTTCCTCCTGCACCACATGGCCTTCAGTAGGTTGTAAGCTGCTCTGGCTGTCCATCTTTTCTCTGCCTTCCTTCCGCCCCTACCGCCATCATCCCTGCTGGCAGAGTGAAGGCTGCGTTTTGCCTTAACTTCCCACGGAACTAATTAAAGTCTACAAAGCACTTTGAGAATATTCAGTGTAGAGTTCTTGCCAAGAGAGAATTATAGGTGGGAAAGGCAAGGAATAGGAATAGACTAAACTGGAAGAGTTGAGTTGTTCTAAGAAAGGCTCTGAAAAGCCTCTTTCCACGGTGAATCTTAAGGCTCGTCCTTCCTTGGTCAGCCATCGCAGGGAAGATTTGCTTCTTTTCCCCTTTCACAGGCTCAGACATAAAGCCAACTGGGACCTGAGTTCTGCTGTTGAGTCTGCCCTTTCCCCTCAAAATCACACACAGACCCCTTTAGACAATACTTGTCTCACGAAAAGGAAATGGTTGGATTATATATTAGTCTGGAGCAAGGTCCTCAGAGGCAGGGTGTTGATTCTGGGCTTTACACTGTGGTTGGTTCATCTTTGTGTTTGAACTTATGTACAGCCTTGAATGGGCACCTCTGGTTAGGGAGACTCTTCTGAGGAGTCAGATCCGGTCCAGGGGGAGTTTACCTATGAAGGTAAACTCAATAAAAGTTTACCTTTTACAACAAAAGCAGCTTGAGAACAATTACAAAGCAACACATGAATACGGGCAAAATAAAATAGCACAATGGATGTTGTGGGTTCTGCTTTGCTTGGTAGGTTTAGGAATATGCCCATTTGAAAGCGGAGAACTTTTGGCTTTAATACCCATCACTCATGTTACAAGCACCTCAGTCCTTGAGGTCTTTTAAATATGTCCTGCTTTTAAGTAGGTCTGCAGTACTTTGGGTATCTTTCGTGTTCTTTTCTCACTGTCTTATGAAACATTTTCTGGCTCCATTTCCCTCACTCCCATGTCCTGAATAGCAGAGGCTTTCTACTGTCTAAATCAACCTGTTCCCTTGTGGAACATGTCATGGAACCAGCCAATAAGCTTCCAGCTGAAGGGGAACGGCACTGTTAAATGTTCTTTTGTACGAGTCTCAAAGTACAAATGCTGACGTGGAGTGAGGAGGATGAAGGTTGGGAAAGGTTATCTACCCCTCATACATTCTCAGAGGTTAAGCTCCATCTCCATCAAACCAAGGCCTTTCACCTTCGTTGTCTCTGAACTGAGAAGACTCTTGAGAGTCCCTTGGACTGCAAGGAGACCAGTCAATCCTAAAGGAAATCAACACTGAATATTTAGAGGAACTGATGCTGGGGCTGAAGCTCCTATCCTTTGACCACCAATGCAAAGAGCTGACTCATGGGAAAAGACCCTGATGCTGGGAAAGATTGAAGGCAGGAGGAGAAGGGGATGACAGAGGACTAGACGGTTGGTTAGCATCACTGACTCAGTGGACATGTGCTCGAGCAAGTTCTGGGAGATGGTGAAGGACAGGGAAGCCTGGTGTGCTGCAGTCCATGGGGTCACAGAGTCGGACACAACTGAGAGACTGAACAACAATTCAGTCGTCTCAGCTGTCCACATTTCTGGTAACCAACTAGATACCGACAGTTCAAAGAGATTTCTGATACAGATGGAAAGGTGTTCCTTGAGGGGTCTGATCCAGCAGGAAGAGTTTCTCTAGGAGTGGCTATCAGGAGGGTTTTGTTTTCTTCTACTCTTACCAAATGATAGAGCAAGGAGATGGCCAAGCCCAGGGATGCAGGGTAACAGGAAAAAGCTGGGCCGAGACAAAATACCTGCCGCAAATGGTTCCAAAATCTTAACAAACAGAGATAATGGCAAAATGAACAGACAATAAGTGGGAAATGATCAACTCTTGCCAAAATTATATTCTCATTGGAAGAAGAAATAAGAAGAAAGGGAACTCTAGTTTGGGGAAGAGAAGGACATTACGGAGGTGACCCCTAGCTCCAGGATCGCCCTGCAACTGTGGTTTCACGCCAGGAGGCTGTCTTTTCAGACTTGCAAAGCACATGACTACAGTCCTGGAAGAGAAGGTTCTCTTCAGTGTGGGTCCAGCCCAAACAGGCCCAGTTTTCTCTGCCAGCCCCACTCGGTTCTGCGTGGTTTTTTTTTGCCACCTGCTCTGTGCACCTATTTTCCTGATCTCCTTTTTTCTTCAAACTACATATAAGGCTTTTTGGACTCCATTGGATATTTTTGAGGAAAATGGATGAATTATGTCTTAATACAGAGCAAACTTCTCTGACATAGATCAAAATAATACATTTCATGAACTTGAAATGGCAGAAGGGCCAATCATAATTTTTTGATACCGGTCCTAAAATCTCCTGTGGTTTTAGGCCAGGTATCAATTATTCAATAATATCAAAGAATATAAAATTATATCAAAGAATATCTGGCCCTGCCCAGAGGACCTTGCAGTTTAGTGGAGAAACGAAACACAAAGACACGAGAGCAATGAAACAGCTCACACAAGTCTAGGAAAATTACACAGCACATTGTGGAAAAGGGAGAATCGAAGCTAGATTTCCTTCTATTCTTCTTAACAATGAGCATTCACTGTCAGCCAGGTACAGTGCTGGTAGGTAATTTAATAATACTCACAACCTTTGCGGTGGGAATTGTTACCATCATTTCAGAGATGAGACTAGGTAACTTGCCCTCAAAGCAAAAGAGTGGGTTGAGACACAGACCTATGTGACTCAAAACTCGTGCCTTTAATCATCAGCTCATACTGCCTCCTTCTGCAGCAGAACTTTCTACCCGGAAAGAAGCCGAAACTCCTTCTTTGCTTGAGAGGGGGATGTACACTCAGAGGCTGTGAAACTAATGGAATGACTTCATGAACTTTTATCTTTGCCCAAGTGGCTCGCCCAGCTCAAATCCATGGGCCAAGGGGAAAAAAGCAAATGCAAACCACTGCAAGCTCAAGAGATGCTAAGAACGCACATCTAGGAACCTTGGGCTGAAAGGTGCTTTGAGGGATCATTCAGCTTTCCTGTAGAAGGCTCTTTCTGCTCAGTCGTTCAGTCACGTACGACTCTTTGCAGCCCCAGGGACTGTAGCCCCCAGGTTCCTCTGTCCATGGAATTTTCTAGGCATGTATGCTGGAGTGGATTGCCATGCCCTCCTCCAGGGGATCTTCTTGACCTGGGGATCGAACCCACATCCTTTGCATCTACTGCATTGGCAGATGGATTCTCTACCATTAGCACCACCTGGGAAGCCTAGAAGGCTCTTTAGACTCAGTGGAATTCACTTTGGGAAAGCAGAAGACCAGTATCTTAGTATAGCGCAAGCTCCCTTGCAGTAGAAGATTACATAAAGCACTTCATGAGCCTCTAGATTGCTTATTCCTCAATACAGCTTTTGTTGTTTCACTAGACTCAGTGAAATTAGTAAAAAGGGATATTTTGGGGATCGCTCCTTTGACTTTCCAGCATAGCAGTTTTCCCATATGTCTAGCCTCAATCCTTGCTGCTGTGAAATAAGCCTGAGAGATTTACTGCAGCTAGGAAACATGCCACATACAAAGCTATATAAAGTTATATACAATATAAAGCTGTATACAATGGTCATTGTCCTCCAATAGCTTATGCCATTGTATATAAGTAATTACAATACAAGCAGGATTCAACAGGAGAGTAGTATGAAAAGAGACTGTAGTTCTTGGGACCAAGAGCCCCATCAGTCAACGATCTTTACACAAGTGCTAATGGATCCACAGTCTGTGTAAGGAAGTTTTGAGTAAGAACACTCTGTCCTGTGCTCAATTTGGGCTACCAGCCCACCCTCTCCCAGTGCTCATGGACCATTTACTGGGCACTGACACTTGCAAGCACTGGGAATGCAGAGATGACTGTGAAGTGATCCTGAGAGCTCTCACATACCTAGGGATCCATGTCCATCCAACACATCCAACTTTAGCATGGAGTTTAATTAGGGAGCGTTGCAGGGAGCACAGGGCTTAATGCTCAGGGTGCCGAGTCAACAGTTTCTCCACCCCACTTCCTCAGAGAGTGGGGGAGTTGTAGGAAACCACATGAGTTTCACTAATCCCCCATCAATAGCACCCACTGCATTACTGGGCTCATTATTTCTTAATGGGACTTCGTTGATTATAGACTGCATAATTACAGTGACAGACTCCTTTTGGTTGATGGGGGGGAGGTGTGGGGACTGGGGCAAGAAAATAAGAGTGAGAAGGTATGGAGGGACTATGGGTGCAGGCAACCCTGTCCTACCCCCACAGTCCAGGGCAGAAGCTAAGGTGTGGAAATCTCTGATCATCAATATTGATCCTCCCACCACTGCCTTCCCCCCAATTAATAAATCCACCAGAAATAAGCGCGGAAGTCAACTTCCTGTGATAGCTGTTTTCTTAGTATAACTTCCTTCTTTAGGCTTTTAAAGTTTCTGGTAGAGTGGTGGTAGTGGTTTAGTTGCTAAGTCGTGTCTGACTCTTGCTACCCTATGGATTGTAGCCTGCCAGGCTCCTTTGTCCATGGGATTTCCCAGGCAAGAATACTGGAGTGGGTTGCCGTTTTCTTCTCCAGGGGATCTTCCGGACCCAGGAATCAAACCCGGGTCGCCTGCATTGCTGGTGGATTCTCTACTGACTGAGCTCCGAGAGAAGGTAATTAGAGAGACACAACAATATCATGTCACTATCGAACCACAAATATAATTCCTGGCACACAGGAAGTACCTAATAGATATTTGTTGAATACATGAAAGATTACTGAGAGAGACAAAAGAGGGAAAGGCAGACAGAGAGCTAGCTGATAATACATCTATGCTGGGCTACTTGAATCAAAGTACTGTTCCCCATCCACTGAAATCAGTTGGCAACACCAAAAGGCACTTTTAGCATTATACACGTGCATCTCGTGATCAAAAGAGAAGAACGAAGAAGGGAGAGAGCTTTTTCTATGTGAGTGCAGCTGTCCCAGAAAGGCTGAGGTGAAAAAACAGGAGAATAGGCAAGGCGAGGTCAGAAACACTGAGGGGAAACGTGTGGAGCAGAACGGGCATTTCAGGCCTTAAAGGTCTGGGGCTTATCCAGAGTCACATTTTCAGTAATATGATTTGGTTCTTTTGTGGCCTCGAACTAACCTCACATTGTCACCCCTTGCCGTATCACCATAGCTATCCCAAGTACTCAGTAAATATTCTTGGTTTAATCTCAGGCAACTCTTAATCAGTTGTTCTAATAAAAATGAAGTGGACAACGAACATTTTTTATTATTAAATGTTTTTCTCCTCTGTGCTGTGCAGCTTGCAGCATATTAGTTGTGGGTTGAACCTGGGCCTATGGTGGTGAAAACACTGAGTCCTAACCACTGGACTGCCCGGAAACGCCGCCCAAATGTTTAAATTTGATTTGCCCGAGGAGTTACATTTTAGCAATTATGATTTATATAAGCAATCCCATTTGAAAGAGTTTGCAATGCTGATTTGGGAATGACTAGGATAGGGCAGCCAGGATGCATGTTGACAGGCAAGGAAAAGTCATGTTAGGTTTTTAAATTTCCCAAAGATAGTTGGCATGCCAACGTTTAATAGTTGACTCTTTGTACTCACATTCATTTTTTTAAATTTTATTTCTTTTTAATTGGAGGATAATTGTTTTATAATATTCTGTTGGTTTCTGCCATGTATCACCATGAATCAGCCATAAATATACATATGTCCCCTTCCTCTTGAACCTCCCTCCCTCCTCCCACCCCACGTACCCACATTCTGGACTACATGATTTATGGAAATTTTAATGTTTTAATGTTCCTAGCTTTTATTTGTCCTAGTCATAATCAGATGTATATATATCTCAGGGTTGTTTCTCTCTTCTTTTATATAAACTGGTTTATGCCTTATTCTGGTAGAGTATTATACTGTCTATAAAGCTCCCTAAATTAATCACCCAGTAGTTTAAACATAGTAAACATGTGAACTGTCTCAGTTAATTGCCCCAAGAAATTGTGTTCATCCACACCACCATATTTCTTTTTTCTCCTCACACTTTCCCTGTCATGCTGAGCTAATGTCAGAAGCCTCACACTTTCCCTGTCATGCTGAGCTAATGTCAGAAGCAAGAAACATTTGTTCTTGAAAAATGCTGAATTCATATCCAGAATTAGGGCAAGATCTTAAATAGGAATTTAAGAGGGACTTCCCTGGTGGTCCAGTGGCTAAGACTCCGTTCTCCCAACGCCAGGTCCTGGGTTCCATCCCTGGTCAGGGAACTAGATCCCACATGCCGAGTTTACATGCCATAACTAAAGGTCTCACATGCTGCAACTAAAAAAAGCCTGCAAGCCACAACTAAGATCCAGCAGAGCCAAATAAATACATATTTTTTTTAAAATAAGAATTTAAGAAATACCTCACTGACTTGGAGGATTATCTGATGACATGTGGATCAGTGACTTCTGAGGTGACCACCTTGTGTTCAGGGAGCAGAAGGAAAATCCAGAGACCGGAGACCCTCTTCCTACAGGTAGAGTCCAGTCCCACTGGGGAGACGGGATGGCACTCACGACGCAGGGACCAAGGCAAAGAAAGACAGAGACAGACCAGGAGGCACTTTATTGAGCTTCAGAGATAAGTGCTGGAAAGATGGAAAGAAATGAAACAGAAAAATCAAGGTCAGGACTAAAGATTAACATGAAGGGATAGCTCTTCTGGTAAGAGGCTTGAAATGACCTCTAAAAATGGTTTGCCATTCAATTGACTCAGGAAACTCAACAAAATCATGCAAATCACGAGGTTCATATCTTTGTGTTCACTCTAAGAACACTCATGGAACTGCCCAGGCCATTAACGGTATGTATATCTGAAAAGCCACCAAGTACCTGAAGGATGTCCCTTTACAGAGCTGTGAGTTCCACTCTGTCATTAAGATAGTGGAGTTGGGAGGTGGGCCCAGGTCAAACAGTGGGACCAGATGCAGGGTCAGTTCAGTTCAGTTCAGTCGCTCAGTCGTGTCCAACTCTTTGCAACCCCATGAATTGCAGCACGCCAGGCCTCCCTGTCCATCACCAACTCCTGGAGTTCACTCAGACTCACGTCCATCGAGTTGGTGATGCCATCCAGCCATCTCATCCTCTGTCATCCCCTTCTCCTCCTGCCCCCAATTCCTCTCAGCATCAGAGTCTTTTCCAATGAGTCAACCCTTCGCATGAGGTGGCCAAAGTACTGGAGCTTCAGCTTTAGCATCATTCCTTCCAAAGAACACCCAGGACTGATCTCCTCTAGAATGGACTGGTTGGATCTCCTTGCAGTCCAAGGGCCTCTCAAGAGTCTTCTCCAACACCACAGTTCAAAAGCATCAATTCTTCAGCGCTCAGCTTTCTTCACAGTCCAACTCTCACATCCATACATGACCACAGGAAAAACCAGAGCCTTGACTAGATGGACCTTTGTTGGCAAAGTAATGTCTCTGCTTTTCAATATGCTATCTAGGTTGGTCATAACTTTTCTTCCAAGGAGTAAGCATCTTTTAATTTCATGGCTGCAGTCACCATCTGCAGAGATTTTGGAGCCCAGAAAAATAAAGTCAGCCACTGTTTCCACTGTTTCCCCATCTATTTGCCAAGAAGTGATGGGACCAGATGCCATGATCTTTGTTTTCTGAATGTTGAGCTTTAAGCCAACTTTTTCACTCTCCTCTTTCACTTTCATCAAGAGGCTTTTTAGTTCCTCTTCACTTTCTGCCATAAGGGTGGTGTCATCTGCATATCTGAGGTTATTGATATTTCTCCCGGCAATCTTGAGTCCAGCTTGTGCTTCTTCCAGCCCAGTGTTTCTCATGATGTACTCTGCATATAAGTTAAATAAGCAGGGTGACACTATACAGCCTTGATGTACTCCTTTTCCTATTTGGAACCAGTCTGTTGTTCCATGTCCAGTTCTAACTGTTGCTTCCTGACCTGCATATAGGTTTCTCAAGAGGCAGGTCAGGTGGTTTGGTATTCCCGTCTCTTTCAGAATTTTCCACAGTTTATTGTGATCCACACAGTCAAAGGCTTTGGCATAGTCATAGTTTTTCTGGAACTCTCTTGCTTTTTCGATGGTCCAACAGATGTTGGCAATTTGATCTCTGGTTCCTCTGCCTTTTCTAAAACCAGCTTGAACATCTGGAAGTTCATGGTTCACGTATTGCTGAAGCCTGGCTTGGAGAATTTTGAGATTACTTTACTCATGTGTGAGATGAGTGCAGTTGTGCGGTAGTCTGAGCTTTCTTTGGCATTGCCTTTCTTTGAGATTGGAATGAAAACTGACCTTTTCCAGTCCTGTGGCCACTGCTGAGTTTTCCAAATTTGCTGGCATACTGAGTGCAGCACTTTCACAGCATCATCTTTCAGGATTTGAATGCAGAGTCAGTGGCCCAAAAAGAGTGTTGAATTTTTACTGCATGTGCTCAGAAAGCAGAGTAATGCTGAATTAAGGGCTTAGATGCAAATTCTCTGGTTATTGAGCACATTCAGATAAACAAAGTCCCAAGATATGGCACTCATGGTCAGATCAACCCATTCATGAGCTCTTCCTGCCACACTGAGATGGTTCTTACTGAAAAATAACACACTATTCCTAAACCAGAAGACGGAATTGCACAGAAGAAAAAGATACCCCAGAAGAAACCAAAGAAACAAAAACTTCTGGGAATAAATGCCATAAGAAAATAAAAAAGGAGAGAGAGAGAAACGTGAATGGATATACACAAGATGCCATGCCTCTGTCTCTATGTATGTTTTGCAAGAGGCATCTGAAAAGGGTGGTGAAAAGCAGTGGCCCTAGATCTGTGGAGAAAAGCAAGGAAAGGGCCTCTAGTCTGGGGAAGAAGGTAAGAGGGTAAAAGACAGGAAGGTGTGATGAAAATTAGGTCACCAGCCTTCTGTTCTCCCAGCTGATTCAGACTCACACCCACTACTGGTGGGCAAGCCAGTAGCTTCTTGCCAGGCTATTTGGCCCATGAAATACATCTTCAGGGTCCAGAAAATGAAAAAGAGTGATCTTGCTTACATACAGCTTTGAGCCTCTACTGAGGAACACTCAGAGTTAAGTCCACTCTAACATAAAAAGATGGGCACTGGGAGAGAACCGTCTTCCACACCACAAAGGGCTTCAAATCTCTGAAGAGTTATTGTTTGTGGGACCACGGGCAGCCGTTCTTCATTCTTTCTGGGGAAATAAAAACCACAAAGAAGTAGAATGAAACTATAGAAGCAAGGATTGAGTTAGACAGAGGAAACATTTCCTGAGTGAAGCAACCCCCCTCTTGGTAGTGTTTAGGGCAGGCTTTCTGATACTCACCCATCAGGATGACTTAGACGCCAGTTAGTTGAGCTTGTTGGAATATAGTGCTAAATGCAATGTTTCATTGCAGAGCTCAAATATTTCCTCATCTGTAAAATGGGCAAAATAATCTTATTTCACAGAGATGGCATGGGAGAAAATGCATCATCCCACAAGAGGCCCCTAGCAGGTAGTGTGTGTGTGTGTGTGTGTGTGTGTGTGTGTGTGTGTGCGCGAGAGAGAGAGAGAGAGAGAGAGAGAGAGAGACAGAAATCATTTCCTCAGTAAATACTGACACTTTTCTTTGCCCCCTCAGTTTTCTTAAATATAAAATGAGTATGGAGTGCGTCCTTTAGAGGCTTAGTGTGACTATCAAAGGGTCCAATAGATGGGAAACATTTAGATACTGTAAACACACAAAGACATATGTTATCATTAGAAGCTCTGTGAAAGTATTTTACCATATTGTTCTATCAATATATTGCAGCAGTAAAGAATTCTCCGGCCAATGCAGGAGATGTACAAGAAGTAGGTTCAATCCCTGGGTCAGGAAGATCTGCGGGAGTAGGAAATGGCAACCCACTCCAGTATTTTTTCCTGGAAAATTCCATGGGCAAAAGAGTCTGGTGGGCTATCGTCCATGGAGTCGCCAAGAGTCAGACGCGACTGCGCGCACATGCACTCTGCTATCACAGGTCAGTGTTTTTGTTTCACAAATATAGGCTATAACCCTTGCCCCTGGCTCAGAACAACACCCTTACGCTGCTTAAGAAAAGCCAAAATAATCCTAAAATCTCAAACTTCCCTGACTTCAGATCAGTTCTAGCACAGGAGAAGAAAGAGAATAGAAAGCTCGTAAGTCAGTCAGGACTGAGTTCAAATCCCAATACCACTATTATTTAGTATCTTTGAACCTTGGTTTTCTTGTTCACAAAATGGAGGTAAGTATGATCTCCCATTTGGACCATTTTAAGGTTTTAGTGAAATAAAATATATGCAAGGCCTGGCCTATTGAGAATGGTCTTTGACTATTAGTTCCCTTCACACAAGACACATTGCATCTTATTACTGGTCAGGGTTCTGCGTGGAGACAGGAGCATGAACACATTGATGTTTAACAATTTAAGATTTGGAGCAATGTGTGAAGGGCAGGGAGAATCACAGAGAACCTCTAAACCTGGACTGCAGTGCCTTGACAGAATGACCATCGTTTCCCTAATCCGTTCTTTCTTTTCTGTAACCTTCTCCAACAGAAATTCCTCATTTTTCCCTGTAGGCTAATGTGCCACTTTAAATAGTTTTCAGCCTCAAAGTAGCCTCCAGGTCCTGCTTTGTCCAGGAGAAGAGGGCAAGGAGACTGATGATTAAAAGAAGATGCTTCCACCCAGGTCTTGCCCAGCTCATTTCGAAAATTGGTCCAATATACATCCATGATAGTGTCCAAAGCACTTCCGCTCCTGACAAAAGGGAGCATGTTTCCACATCCCTCACCTTGCTAGGGGAGAAGGAAGGAGCCTGGAGGGGAAGCTGAGGTCTGCAGGTGCATTCGTGTACCTCTGCAGGTACACACATTAGACAATGTGTCTGCATGGATCTGTGTTAGTGGAGGGGAAGGTGGCATAATCCTAATGTGGGGAGGCTTGCTATTTGGGTGAATGTATGACTAGTGAGCACATACACTGGGTTACTGCTGAAGCATAGTTGTGTCTGCAGGTGCCAGTGTCTATCTAGCATGGCATAGGTGCTACGGACTGTGTATTATGTATGTTGGTGTTTGTGGCTGAGAAATATGATCACAGAAAGTCTCATGCAGATAGAGCTCAATTGTCAAACTAAAGTGGAAAAACGAAGCCGTATACATATATGGCTGAACTGAATTCGGCAATTTGGGCAAAAACTCACTTTTTAATTCTCAATCTGTTTCTCAGTGCAGTCTTCAGACTAAACCATTAAAATATAAACATTATAAGGGCAGGAATTTTTACCATCTTATCATTTTATAAACATTTTATAAAATGTCTTTGACCATTTTATCTGATGTATCCTCAGCACCTAGAACAAAGAATGCTTGGCACAAGGTAGACATGAGATAAATTTTAGAATGCCTGTGTGCTTGCTAATCACTTCAGTCGTGTGTGACTCTGTGACCCCACAGACGGTAGCCTGCCAGGCTCCTCTGTCCATGGGGTTCTCCAGGCAAGAATGCTGGAGTGGGTTGCCATGTCCTCCTCTAGGGGATCTTCCTGACCCAGGGATTGAACCTGCATCTCTTATGTCTCCTTCTTTGACAGGCAGGTTTTTTACCACTAGCACCACCTGGGAAGCCCAAATATTGAAATAAATGTCTTATAAGTGAAAGAAAGTGAAGTCGCCCAGTTGTGTCTGACTCTTTGCGACCTCATGGACTGTAGCCTACCAGGCTCCTCAGTCCATGGAATTTTCCAGGCAAGAGTACTGGAGTGGGTTGCCATTTCCTTCTCCAGGGGATCTTCCCGACCCAGGGACTGAACCCAGGTCTCCCGCATTGCAGGCAGACGCTTTACCGTCTGAGCCACCAGGGAAGCACTTATAAATGAATAAGAGATTTATTTGAACTTCCAGGCCCATTCTGGCTTGGCCAATTAATGAGGGAGTTGGGATGATGGCAAAGAAAGACTAGGGACCTGCTGGACACTGATACCTGAGGAAGAAGAAGCATATGAAGAACGAAGCTGGAAGAATTCATCCAAGCCGTCTCCTCAGGTGGATGGGGATGTAAAACAGAGCTGTTAACATTCTATGGGAGAAGTTATTCCTGAGTATTTGTTCTCTAACATTTTATGAGGATCTACCGTGTGGAGGATTCAGTATGAGGTGGGGTGATTATAATGATGAGCAAGCTGTGGTCTTGAGGTATGCATTTTGGTGAAGACAATAAAATGGGCATGGGCCTTGCTGCTGCTGCTAAGTGGCTTCAGTCGTGTCCGACTCTGTGTGACCCCATAGATGGCAGCCCACCAGGCTCCTCTGTCCCCAGGATTCTCCAAGCAAGAATACCGGAGGTGAAGTCGCTCAGTCATGTCCGACTCTTTGTGACCCCGTGGACTGTAACCTACTAGGCTTCTCCGTCCGTGGGATTCTCCAGGCAAGAATACTGGAGTGGATTGCCTTTTCCTTTTCCAGGCATGGGCCTTAGTGATGTTAAATTGCTTCAGTCATGTCTGACTCTATGCAGCCCTATGGACTGTAGCCCCTTGGGCTCCTCTGTCCATGGAATTCTCTAGGCACGAATACTGGAGTGGGTTGCCATGCCCTCCTCCAGCGGCTCTTCCCCACCCAGGGATTGAACCCATGTCTCCTACATCTCCTGCAGTACAGGGGGATTCTTTACTGCTGAGCCACCAGGGAAGCCTATAGGCGTAAGTAAAGGTTTGTATAAAGTGCTCTGGGAGCAGATGGGCTGGTGGAGGAGCTAGGTTTTGAAGCCTGAGTTCTTTCTCACTTGCCCAATGCAGAAGGGGACAGGGTTTTCCAAGCAGAATAGGGCAAAACCCCTGATGCTCGTGGGAACAGAAAGAGGTGGGGCTTATTGTGCACAAGGGCAATGACACAGAGAATGCACAAGGAATCCAGGCTTGTAGGTACAAAGATTTCCTAGAGATGTTGTCCTGAAGCAGATAATCCATAAAGCACAAACCTAATGATACAAGTACTGTATCCTGACTGCACGTGTAGCATTGATTTTATGTGCTGTGCTTAGGTGCTCAGTGGTGTCCAACTCTTTTCAACCCCATGGACTGTAAGCCCACCAGGCTCCGCTGTCCATGGGTACGCTCCAGGCAAGACTACTGGAGTGGGTTGCCATGCCCTCCTCCAGGGGGTATTCCCAACCCAGGGATCAAATCAGGTCTCCCACATTGCAGGTGGATTCTTTACCATCTGAGCCACCAGGGAAGCCCAAGAATACTGCAGTGGGTAGCTTACTCCTTCTCCAGTGGAACTTCCCAACCCAGGAATCAAACTGGGGTCTCCTGCGTTGCAGACGAATTCTTTACCAACTGAGCTACCCGGGAAGCCCATTGATTTCATACTTGTGGTCAACAGCAAGAAAAGGGCAATGTGTGGATAAGGATTAAGAAGTTACATGGCGATTTTTATGAGACAATATCATATGACAGCATTGTAAAATGCAAATGAAAGAAAAGGGAAAACAGCTACTGAGAAGACTTTCTTCATAAATTCACTTAAGGAAACACAGCCCATGTATAGAAAATGGCTCAGAAACACTTACAAAGCAACATATAAATAGTGCAAATAAATACAACACAGATCGAGTCCCTGGTGCTATGTAAACACAGAATAAACAAGAAGCCAATATTGGATGAGGAGAACTGGGGAATGCTTCCTGCAGGATGGAGATTTAATTATTGGCAGGCCTGGGATAAGGGTATGTTGAATAGAGTTACTTGCAAATGAATCAAGCCACATTCGGAAAACAGGCAGGGTGAGAAAATCATCAGAGCCCCCCTGGCTTACTCCCACGGAGGCTGTTTTCCTGCCTGCCACACTGAGCACATTACTCATTTGCTACTTGGAACAGTCTGTTTTCGTTTCCTATGCTGGCAGACACCCCTGTCAGACACCCCACTCAGTTTCTCACAGACAATTATGACTTTCAGATTTCCTGTGGCTCCAGGAGTAAGGGGGTCGGTTAGCCCAAGACCACAAAGAGGCAATTATCTTGGTAATTTAGGTGTCAAACTACTTTACTTGAGTATCAGGCTCATCCCTCCAGTTTTCTGCTCCCCACAGCCTGGCAGTTGACTATCCTAAGACCAGCATATGTAGCACAGAGTCTTGGAAAATCTAAAAATGTCCAATAAAATGCAGCTGTATGAACATCAGGCAGGACCTTTGGGCCCCTCAACCATCTTTTCCATCTGCCATGTGGTTTGACATACACAGCTATCTTTAAGTTGTTGTTCAATCGCTAAGTCGTGTCCATGGATGGTAGTACGCCAGGCTTCCCTGTCCTTCAGTATCTCCTGGGGTTTGCTCAGGTTCATGTCCATTGAGTTGGTGATGCTATCTAACCATCTCATCCTCTGCTGCCCCCTTCTCCTTTTGCCTTCAATCTTTCCCAGCATCAGGGTCTTTTCCAACAAGTTGGCTGTTTGCAGTAGGTGGCCAAAGTATTGGAGCTTCAGCTTCAGCATCAGTCCTTCCAGTGAATATTCAGGGTTGATTTCCTTTAGGATGGACTGGTTGGATTTCCTTACAGTCCAAGGGGCTCTCAAGAGTCTTCTCCAGCACCACAATTCGAAAGCATCAATTCTTTGATGCTCAGTCTTCTTTATGGTCCAACTCGCACATCCGTATTTGACTACTGGAAAATCTTGAAAAGCCTATGTTAATTTCCTGTAGATGAATGAGTAAAGATCAGCTTCTGGTTTTGTTAGGTTTGAAAATCAAGGTAGTCACTGACCTAGAAAAAGAATGTGAGTCTGAAAGGACCCCTCACGGTGATCTCTAAACTGAAACACTGTTAGCCTAGACTTTTGTCAATGTAAACTGCCTGCTCTAGAGGTAGGTTTGAGAAGAGTTTAAAAGGAAAGGATTTGGTAATTTAAACAGTGGTAGCGAGGGAGAAGAAGAGGAAGGAGTTAATAAAGGTGACCTGGCTTCTGGTAGAGGCAACTGGATGCCCCCAACTGAAATGGGGTCTACAAAAGATAGAGCAGTTTAAAGAAAGCAGGTGAGTTCTACTCTTGAGCACATTAAATTTGAGCTACTAGGCAGACTTCCCTGGTGTTCCAATGGCTAAGACTCTGTGCTTCCAAAGCAGGGGGCCTGGGACTGATCCATAGTGAGGGAACTAGATTCCACATGGCGCAGCTAAGGCCTGGTACACCCAAATAAATAAAGAAATAAATTGTTGTTGTCACTGTTTAGTTGTTAAGTGATGTCTGACTTTTTGTGACCCTGTGGACAGCAGCATGTCAGGCTTCCCGGTCCTTCACTATCTCTCGGAGTTTGCTCAAATTCATGTCCTTTGAGTTGGTGATGCCATCCAACCATCTCATCCTCTGTCACTCCCTTCTCCTGCCCTCAATCTTTCCCAATATCAGGGTCTTTTCTAATGAGAAATGGCTCTTCCCATTAGGTGGCCAATTTGAATTTTTAAAAATATGAGCTACTTGGGAGTAGACAGTGGCTGGATACATCAGTCTGTTCTAGCCTTGCCTACTCTGTTTTATTTAATGCTATGTAGCCTTAACCTCCTACCATATTTCATGTCCTCAGATGACACATGATGTCTAACATTTCTTTAGTATCCACCTGCAAAGAACCTCAGATGGGGTCCACTCACAATCGGGGCTAATATTTGTTGTTGATTAATGAATGGGCTGGGGAAAAAATATTTGAAGGCTCTTCAAGAGAAATCTCCTCCCTCACAACTTGCTAATTCATTGGGGGCAGCATGTTTCTTTGGACCCAGTATAGACCAGTTTAGACCAATATAGCTTTGCTATTTCAGTCTGCTCTCCTTTTTTTCTTTTTTTGAAATAGTCCTGGTTGTATCTATGCACTAGGTTAAGTTGTAAACTATATTAAGCTGAAGTTAGGGTAGGTGATTTCATAAGTCTGTCTGCATGATGCATTGCTATTATTTTAGTCTATTACTTTATATCATAAAAATGGGTTGGGAGACAAGCCCAGCTTGTCCCACCCCCATAGCAAATGTACGCATATCAAATACTGCTAAGAGGACACCGGGAGAAGACTCTGACCCCAGAGACCAGGGACTTTGGAACCATCTATTTGTGGTAGAGACACCTTATGCTCCCACATATGAATCAGTAGAGTTAACTCTTCCCCCCATTTCCTCACTGCTAAGAAGAGTACTCCCTCCAGTTTGTGGAAATGTGGAGCTAATTTTTAAGTTCCCCCTAATCTTTGCCTTATACAATCAAACTATCACCAAACCTCTCACATTCTCTTACCTTTTTATTTCTCAGATTCTGCTCTTCTCTTCTGATTTCTTGGCTCTAGAAATCAGAGCCTGAAGTAGAAGTTTCTGTGATAACATTTTATTGAGGAGTACAGTTCCAGGAAAGCAAGAGTGAAGGATGGGGAAAGCAAAGCAGAAAGAAGGAGCAAACCAAAAGGATTGTGTCGGGACTTCCTGGGTGGTCCAGTGGCTTGGGACTCTGTATTCCCAATGCAGAGGGCGCGGGTTCAGTTTTTGGTCAGGGAACTAGATCCCACATGCTGCAACTAAAGATCCTGCATGCCACAACTGAGGCCTGATACAGCCAATTAATACATTTAAAAGGTAAAAACTAAATAAAATGATTGCATTATATAGCTTACCACAGCTTCTTGAAAAGTTGTTGCTTCACGTGGGAAGCTGTCTTCAAATGAGCCATGTGAAGCAACTGTAGCCCCAGTCTATCCAGGGGAAAGAAGGAAAACATTTAGCTGCTAGCTCACATTATTAAATTTTTGTCCCTTGAGGTGTTAACTATCTCATGCATGTGAGTGTGTATGTGTGTGTGTGTGTGTGTGTGTGTGTGTACGTGTGCGCTGTGCACAAGCCTCTTAATAGCAGCATGGAAGCCCCAGGGTAGGGGACAAAAGACATAGAGCACAGGTGTAAGGTGGGCCAGTCTGGGCGTGTCTGCAAGTTGAGGGACCTTGTTCACTGGGGCTGAACTCCCCGAACTCCTAGCAACAACAGACTCCCCTGCCAGAGGCTGAATCTGGCATACTCCTTTATCATTCTTATAGTCCTCAACCTGGTCTAGAACCAAATTGGTTGTCTGGACTATCTCAACAGACTCCTAGCCATCTTTCATGTTTTCTTGTATCTAGTCTTTCCCTTCTTTATTTTTTAAATTTGTATTGAAACATAGTTGAATTACAATGTTGTGTTAGTTTCAGATATACAGCAAAGTAATTCAGCTATACATATATATTTCTTTTCCAGATCCTTCTCCATTATAGGTTTTTACAAGATACTGAACCCTGTGCTATACAGTGGGTCCTTGTTGATTATCTGCTTTATATACAGTAGTGTATATTTTTTAATCCCAAACTCCTCATTTATCCGTCCTCCCTCTATCCTCTTTGGTAATATAAGTTTGTCTTCTACGTCTGTGAGTCTATTTCTGTTTTGCAGGTAAGTTCATCTGTATCATTTTTTTTTGTATTCCATGTATAAGGAATATCATATGATATCTGTTTTTCTCTGACTTACTTCACTTAGTTGATTATCTCCAGGTCCATCCACATTGTTGCAAATGGCATTATTTCATTCTTTTTTAATGGCTGAGTAATATTCCATTGTGTATCCCTTCTTTCAATTAACCAGTTACTGGTAAGAAATCAAAAATCCATAAAAGTTGTTTCAATTGGGTCGCTGTGTTATGCAGTAGCTACTGTTGTTCATCATATCAAATCAGATTCCCTCAGTTGGGGCTTAATTCACCCCTTGTGCTGCTTCAGCCCTTTCCCTCCATCGAATGGCCTTCCAAATTGAATCTCTTCTCTGGTTCAAGTCCCCTGCCTCCTCTCTTTCTTATCTGACACACTCATGCAAAACCTTAGGACTTCATGTCAAAAATGCTCTTCTCCAGTAATGCAAATTCCTCTCCTTATAAAAATAATAACTAAGATTTCTTAATGCTTACTGTGTTCCAGGCATTGTGCCGAAGACTTTGCATATATCATCCTCAGTTAACATTTTTAAAAAAGCCTTTAAAGCAAGTAGTATGATTAGCCACATTTTACAAAAGAGTTAACTGGTACTTGGAATGATTGGGCATTTTGCCCACGATTATATGGCTAATAAACTGCACAGTAATGACTTAAACTCTGGTTTGCCTAAACTCCACATAAAACTTCTTATTTGCAGGAAGACTTCCCTTGTTAACTCAACCCGGTAGTGACAACTCTATTGCTCTGTGACTGCTCAGCAGTTACAAATATAGTTTCATTATGCTGCTTTGCCTCTTTTGAAACATTACCTTATTAAGTGTTCTTAAGTCTTTTATTGCTCTGTGTGTGTGTGTGTGTGTGTGTGTGTGTGTGTGAGTGAGAAAGAGAGAGAAAGAGAGAGCACTTTCCCAAACTAGACCTTAAACTGGGAAATCCCAAAACTCAGAGACTGACTTTCATGACTTTTTTGTTAATCATTTGGTTTATTCTTCTTAAAATAATTTTTATTGGAGTATAGTTTTTTTCAAATTTTAAACTTTTTATTTTGTATGGGTGTATAGCCTTAAGAATTTGTGATGGTTTCAGGTGAATAGCGAAGGGACTCAGCCATACGTATACGTGTATCCATTCTCCCCCCAATGCCCCTCCCATCCAGGCTGCCACATAACACTGAGCAGAGTTCCATGTGCAATATGGTAGGTCCTTGTTGAGGTTCCATTTGGGAATATAGCAGTGTGTACATGTTGATTTACAGTGTTGTGTTAGTTTCAGGTGTACAACAAAGTGAATTAATTATACACGTACACATGGCCACTCTTTTTAAGATTCTTTTCCCATATAGGCCATTACGGAGTATTGAGTAGAGTTCCCTGTGCCGTATGGTAGATCCGCATTAGCTGTCTATTCTATATATAGTGGTGTGTATATATCAGCCCCAACCTCTCAATTTGCCTCTTCCCCCTTACCTCTTAGTTTCTTTTGTACATCTGTAACTCTACTTCTGTTTTGTACATAAGTAAGTTTATACTTTTAACAATTAATTTTATTAGATGTAGTTGCTTTACAAAGTTGCATTAGTTTCTACTGCACAGCAAAATGGATCAACCATACGCATCCATATATCCCCTCCCTTTTGGATTTCCTTTTTGCTCAGGTCACCACAGTACATTAAGTAGAGTTCCCTGTGCTGTACACATGTTCTCATTTTGCACTTTTGTTCTCAGTCGTATCTGACTTTTTGCAATCCTATGGACTGTAGCCTGCCAGACTCCTCTATCCATGGGATTCTCCAGGCAAGATGGCTGGAGTGGGTTGCCATTTCCTCCTCTAGGGGATCTTCCTGAACTGCATCTCCTGCATTGCAAGCAGATTTTTTACTGCTGAGCCACTACTTTATATATTGTATCAGTAGTGTGTATGTGCATTTGTACTTTTTTTTGGGGGGGGGAAATGAATATATATTAATTAATTTATTTTATTATCTTTCATTTTATTTTATTTTTTATATCTCTGTCATCAGAGGGCATAACTCTGCTCTTCAGCACTAGAAGCACAAGAATACTAGAATGCTTACAGAACACCATTCAGATGTAGTTTTGTATAAAACAATGGGGTGGCCACACACAGAATAAGAATCCACTCCTAGATTCTCCTCCCTAAGGCAAAATGAAGTCAAGGATGGCCCAGGGAAGAGACGCGGGAAGGACTTAGGACAATAGTGATCTTTATTTACAAAGATAAAATTTGACTGGGTAAGGATACAGTGAAAAATTTTAAGTCAAGAAGGATATGATTTACTATAATCACGTTTACTAAATCATGAAGTAATGGGTCAAGGGGGCACATTTTAATACATAAAAGAACACCTGAGGATCTTGTTAAAATGTGGGTCTTGATTCAGCTGGTCCAACGTAGGGCTGACATTCTGCATTTCTTCCAAGGTTTAGGTAATGCCAATACTGGGGTCATGAGCCACACTCTGAGTAGCATATATCTAGACTTTGCAAGAGATTCCTGAAAATAAATAAAGAAAATGTAACAACTCTAGTTGAATAATGTAAAGAAACTCAGATACACTTCCCAGTATTCTGAAGTCGCGTGTGTTGATAGTTTATTCCTTCTTGCTGCTGAGAAGTATCTCATTGTGTGTATCCCACAACTTGTGATCCATTTACCAGATGATGGACTTTTGAGTTGTTTACAGTTTTACCTCTATTATGAATAAGGTTGCTGTGAACATTTGGCGTCAAGTCCTTGGGGAACATACATGGACTGTTAGGGATAAATCTGGGTTAGTTTAGCCTTGGTACTAAGGCATCATCTTTCTGGAATTTCCACTGATTACTCCAGGTGTTCAACGATGGCTAAGTGAATGAAATCCGAATGTTTCCCAGTCCTGTGTAAATTCTAAGAACTGTCCAACTTACACTTATCTGCTGTTGTTCTTTGCTCAGCATTATGGAGTTTTACCCTACCCAGGCACAGATTAGTATTAATCCAAAAAATTCCAGGAGGTTGTAGGCAGGCTTCTGGAGCTCTTTCTCTGCATAACTCCTCCTCTGAACTCTTCTTACCCACCAATTCTAGCTGTCTCAGCTTCCCCGAACTCCAGTTTCCACCTCAGCTTGGCGTGACCCCCATACCCTGCTTGATGCCTCCTGTCTCTGCTGCTACTGTTTCCACATTGCCTCCAGGCTGGAATCCAGGGTGAGGATGGGGTGCACCTTGTTTGTGTCCCTCTCTCAGGGATCACAGTCTTGCATCACTTCTGGGCTCAATATTTGAGAATATCTTTTCATGTGTATTTTCTAGGTGTTTACAATGGGAAAATACATTCAAATTCAGCTCTTTCCTCGTAAGCAGTCCTCTTACCTGGCTTCTTATTTTCTTTTACTCTTCATTTTTCATATTCTGCAGTTTCACTGACACTAGTTAAGTATGGAGTTTCTTTACTCAACTTGCTTGGAACTCATTGGGCTTCTTAGCGACTAAGCAGTTTTAGAAAATTCTGTAGGGTGATTAACTCTTCAAATATTGCCTCTGCTCTATCATTTCTCTCCTTCTGTTTTGGAACTTTAGTTAATATATGATAGGTCTTCTCACTCTATCTTCCATATCACTCAACTCTCTTCTATATTTTCATATATTTGTCTCTGTCTCTCTGTGCTGCATTCTGGATTTTTTCTGACTTATCTCTCAGTTTGCCTGTTCTCTCTTCAATTGGATGATCCCATCTGCTGTTAGACTCATTCTACAGTAAGTCCTCTACATAACCTTCAATTGCGAATTTTCAAAGATGAGAACATGTGTTTCATCAACGTCAGATGTGAGTGAATTGCAGCTTGCCCTCTGTCTCCTATTGCTGATGATCCTTCAGTTCAACCATCTCCTACTTCCTCTCCCTCCTCAAGTCAGTAACTCTTCTTGTCTGTTCATTCGATGCTAGCTGATCTGATAGAGTGCCTGAAGAACTATGGATGGAAGTTCAAGACATTGTACAGGAGGCGGTGATCAAAACCATCCCCAAGAAAAAGAAATGCAAAAAGACAAAATGATTGTCTGAGGAGGCCTTACAAATAGCTCAGAAAAGAAGAAAAGTGAAAGGCAAGGGAGAAAAGGAAAGATACACCCATCTGAACACAGAGTTCCAAAGAATAGCAAGGAGATATAAGAAAGCCTTCCTAAGTGAACAATGCAAAGAAATTTAAAAAAAAAAAAAAAAGAATAGGAAAGACTAGAGATCTCTTCAAGAAAATTAGAGATACGATGGGAACATTTTATGCAAAGGCAGGCACAATAAAGGACAGAAATGGTATGGACCTAACAGAAGCACAAGATATTAAGAAGAGATGACAAGAATACACAGAAGGACTATACAAAAAAGATCTTCATGACCCAGATAACCATGATGGTGTGATCACTCACCTAGAGCCAGACATCTTGGAGTGTGAAGTCAAGTGGGCCCTAGGAAGCATCACTATGAACAAAGCTAGTGGAGGTGATGGAATTCCAGCTGAGCTATTTCAAATCCTAAAAGATGATGCTGTGAATGCGCTGAATAAATATGCCAGCAAATTTGGAAAACTCAGCAGTGGCCACAGGACTGGAAAAATTGGAGATTCCAATCCCAAAGAAGGGCAATGCCAAAGAATGTTCAATACCACACAATTGCACTCATTTCACACGCTAGCAAAGTAATGCTCAAAATTCTCCACTCCAGGCTTCAACAGTACATGAACCGAGAACTTCCAGATGTACAAGCTGGATTTAGAAAAGGCAGAGGAACCAGAGATCAAATTGCCAATATTTGTTGGATCATAAGAAAAGCAAAAGAATTCCAGAAAAGCATCTACTTCTGCTTCATTGACTACAAGAAAGCCTTTGACTGTGTGGATCACAACAAACTGTGGAAAATTCTTAAAAGAGATGGGAATACCAGATCACCTTACCTACCTCCTGAGAAATCTGTATGCAGGTCAAGGAGCAACAGTTAGAACTGGATATAGAACAACAGACTGGTTCCAAATTGGGAAAGGGGTACATCAAGGCTATATATTGTCAACCTGTTTATTTAACTTATATGCAGAGTACATCATGAGAAATGCCAGGCTGGATGAAGCACAAGCTAGAATCAAGATTGCTGGGAGAAATATCAATATCCTTAGATATGCAGATGACACCACCCTTATGGCAGAAATCAAAGAGGAACTAAAGAGCCTCTAGATGAAGGTGAAAGAGGAGAGTGAAAAAGTTGGCTTAAAAACTCAACATTCAAGAAACTACGATCATGGCATCCAGTCCCATCACTTCATGGCAAATAGATGGGAAAACAATGGCAACAGTGCCAGACTTTATATTTTGGGGCTCCAAAATCACTGCAGATGGTGACTGCAGCCATGAAATTAAAAGATGCTTGCTCCTTAGAAGAAAAGTTATGACAAACTTAGCATGTTAAAAAGCAGAGATGTTACTTTGCCCACGAAGGTCCATCTAGTCAAAGCTCTGGTTTTTCCAGCAGTCATGTATGGACGTGAGAGTTGGATCATAAAGAAGACTGAATGCCGAAGGTTGATGCTTTTGAACTGTGTTGTTGGAGAAGACTCTTGAGAGTCCTTTGGACTGCAAGGAGATCCAACCAGTCCATCCTAAAGGAAATTAATTCTGAATATTCACTGGAAGGACTGAAGCTGAAGCTCCAATTCTTTGGCCACCTGATGTGAAGAATCGACTCATTAGAAAAGACCCTGATGCTGGGAAAGATTGGAGGCAGGAGAAAGGGACTACAGAGGATGAGATGGTTGGATGGCATCACCAACTCAATGGACATAAGTTTGAGCAAGCTCTGGGAGATGGTGATGGACAGGGAAGCTTGGCGTGCTGCAGTCCATGGGGTTGCAAAGAGTCAGACACAACTGAGTAACTGAATGACAACAACAACAGTACTTTACAAGGTGCTGTGCTGTAAGATTAAGAATGTTTTCTTTAGGACTTCCCTGGTGGTACAGTGGATAAGAATCCGCCTGCTAATGCAGGGGACATGAGTTCGATCTCTAGTCCAGGAAGATTCCACACACCACAGAGCAACTAAACCCATGAGCCACAACTATGGAGCTCACACGCCACAGCTACTGAAGCCATTGCATGCAGAGCCGATGCTTCACAACAAGAGAAGTTACTGCAATGAAAAGCCTGTGCACTGCGATGAAGAGTGAGCCCCCCTTGCAGTAACCAGAGAAAGCCTGTGTGGAGCAACGAAGACCCCGTGCAACCAAAAATAAAAATAAATAAAATGTGTTTCTTTATTTTTTGTTTGTTTCTTGTGTATTATTCGTGTGAAAAGTATTATAAACCTATTACGCACAGTAGTATATAGCCAATTGTGTTAGTTGGATACCTAGGCTAACTTTGTTGGACTTATGAACAAACTGGTCTTTCAAATGCACTCTCAGAACAAAACTCACTTGTCTGTAGGGTACTTACTGTACTTAATTCTGTGTCAAGTCCCCTAGGTGACTTTTCATATTTTCCCTGTAACTGTTTTCTAACTTGTCTTATATTCCTGAGAATTTCAGCATCTGAAGCCGTCAAGAATCTGTTTCTGTTGTCTGGTTATTGCTGATTCTCTTTCATGGTGCCTTCCGTCCCTGTGTGCTTGCTTATTCATTGCCTTTGAAGAATAATTTGTGGGCATTTTTGAAGGTTAGGATTAACGTGTTTTCACCGAGGGAGGATTTGCATTTTACCTTTGCTAGATGCCTAGAGAAGTACTTGTTTGGCATTATTGTAAAATTCAAGGTTTGAGGTTTTCTTTGATTACCTAGGTAATGCAAATTTGGCTACAAATCCGGCTGGCTCAGAATGTCCCCCCTGCTGTGCTCAGCACCAGGGACACTTTCTTGCAGTCCTTCAGGGGGTAGAAGGAAAATTAGGTTTACTTCTGTTTTACCCTTACCCTAAGGATGTAACCCCTTGATTCTTCAGTATGTTATAGGAAAGGTTTCCTATCAGGCTCCCCGCATTAGCCAATCCTGAGTTTTAACCTCTGAGACCAGAGTTGAATTTGCCTTAATCAGCAAACACCTTCTGGTCAAAACTTGCCTCTTTATTCCACTTACCACTTTGAATTTTCACCTTCCATTAAGTTTGGCCTGATATTTCCTTACTATCTTGTCAGCTTTTTGATGCTTTTAAGATGTTTCAAGTATTTCATCTAGCATTGTTAGTTGTTTTCAGCAGGAAAGTTGATTCAAATAACCTAGCCTGTCATGTTTCCAGAAACTGAAGTGGTTTTTGTTGTGTTGTGTCTGTTTTAACAGATTCCATTAAATAGCCTCTATAAGCAATTCAAAGTAGCATTGATTCTGTTTTTATTGGGGGGGGCGGGGTTGTTTGTTATTTTTTCTGGCTGATGTGTCTTCCCAATAAAAGAACCTAATTTTTCAAATTCAAGTAATTAAAACCATATTCTACAATATGAGACTTTATTTTATGAGGATTCATATATAAACCAACTTCTTTTCTGGGAACTTATTTTGGGAAGATACAACTTCACCTTATATTTAGGCCAAAATGGTATATAAAGAGTCTTTAATAATACTCAGCATAGAGTAGGTATTTCATAAATATTCATCTCCCCCCAACTCCTTTAGTTCTTTAAAAATATCTAAGTGGTCCAGATATTTAAACTAATGTCAGTCTGTCTCTTCTTAGGGTAAGTGACATGGTCAGTGAGACATTCTCTAGGTCTCTTCTAGTTAACAGTAGTAATCACGTGAATTACACACACACACAGCCACATAACCTTATAAATGATTGGGTTTTATGCCCTTTTATTTTACAGGGATTGTTATGAAGCATAACAGCCAATATAACATAGAAGAAATTTGAGTTCCATTAAGAAAATGAAGGGTGTTTTCTTTTTCAAGCTCCAGATAAGAGCTAGTCTTCCTTATTTACTCACATAGGACTTAGGGGTTTCTAAGAAAGAAATGAGTAAAAACTACATGTAGTCTTTTTTAGTGACTCTAGTGAAGGTGGGCCCATCTTCCCGAGGTAGAATAAGCATATTTCTAGGATACAGGGTCACTGTATAGAGGATGTAAGGCTTAGGCCATAGCCACTTCCCTACCCTCTAAAACATATCACAGGTATTTCTGTATACAAGATTGCCCTCCCTGGTCCTTGCTACAAATTCCCAATCATTACCACCAGCACTACTTACACACTAAAATGGCATTTTCAAACCCCTACTAGTTAGGTATCTCTCTTGCTCCTTTTTTTGGCTAAAATAGAAACTAATTTCTTAGTTCCGAAGGCTAAAAGTCCAAGATCAAGGTGTTGGCAGGTTTAACTTCTTCTGAGGCCTCTGTCCTTGGCTTGCAGGCGGCCATCTTCTCCTTGGTCTTCACATGGTTCTTCCTCTGTGAGTTTCAATCATGTTTCTGAATTTATGTTTCTTTTATTCTCTGATTTCCCTGCTTGTAGAGTTCTGTCAATAATTTTGGAGGAGACCAAGAAGGAAAGGAAAACACAAATTCATAATATTTCAAGTTTAAAGCTGTCTCAGAGATGACCTAATGCAACACTTCCCTGTCCAAACAATTAACTGAAAGGCCAGAGAGGTTATGAGTTGCTCAGAGTTACAGACCCACAGTAGAACCCTGGGGTTCTTGACTTCTGTGCTATTCTGCTGCTGCTGCTAAGTCACTTCAGTCGTGTCCGACTCTGTGCAACCCCAGAGATGGCAGCCCACCAGGCTCCTCTGTCCTTGCATTCTCCAGGCAAGAACACTGGAGTGGGTTGCCATTTCCTTCTCCAATGCATGAAAGTGAAAAGTGAAAGTGAAGTCCCTCAGTCACGTCCGGCTCTTAGCAACCCCATGGACTGCAGCCCACCAGGCTCCTCCATCCATGGGATTTTCTAGGCAAGAGTACTGGAGTGGGGCGCCATTGCCTCCTACACCCTTGTAATACTCTGCTACTGGTCTCCTGTCTGCTCCTCAAGACTTTTTTCATCTAGACTTCGTATTAAAGACAATGAAATGAGCGCAGATCTTGAGGCCAGCTGAATGAAGTTCTTCACATTGCTGAGAGAGGGAATCAGAAGGACTGGGAACACAAATGCACTTAGGAAAGGCAATTGACAGGGAGAGAGAGAGAAAATGAAACAGGGTCTTAAAGTAACAGAAAGTCAGGAATGATGAGAGATGGAAAGGTATCCCAGACAGAGAAAACTCCATCTGAGGCCTCAGTCCAAAGAAAGGATAAGATAAATTGGGGTTGGGGCACAATAACAAAGTGACAAAAATGTGGACCACTAGCTCAGGTCAACAGTGCTCAGGTAATGAGGCAAAATTCAAATAACTTTCCTCTTCCCCTGCTGGTACAAGGAAGACAGACATGAAACTAAACTAACGTTTGAGAAGCTTTATGAAAGAATGGAGAACTTTCAGCTGGAGAGTTCTAAAAGACACCTGGATCTCCTTTCTTTGGATGGCGGGGTGAGGGGGTGGGCAGGGTACGCCAGGCGATCTTACGGGATCTTAATTCCCCAACCAGGAATAGAACCCAGCCCCTCCGCAGTGGAAGTGCCAGCTCCTAACCACTGGACTGCCAGGGAATTCCCTGGATCTCCCTTTTCACAGTGACAAGTAATGGGTTAGAACTGCCAAAGGAAATTGAAATTAGACAG
The DNA here is from genome assembly GCF_016772045.2 of Ovis aries. Classification (NCBI taxonomy): domain Eukaryota; kingdom Metazoa; phylum Chordata; class Mammalia; order Artiodactyla; family Bovidae; genus Ovis; species Ovis aries. The sequence continues at coordinate 132,650,201 of NC_056056.1, forward strand.
CAAAGGCAAAGAGCTGTGCACGGTCAGCCAGAAGATGCTGAAAATTGAGGAAATCTTGAAACAAGGTCTAGAAGAGACAGCCTTCAGTCTGGGATGAGTTAAATTCAGTCCTGCCTAGAGGCAGAGGGAGGGTTGAAATGTCCTGTCATAGAGTCTGAAAGTCTGGATCAAGGCCGATTCATTCACTGAAACAAAGCATCTCATTATGGAGAGAGGTGGAGAACAGCAGGAAAAATCCCCAACCTATTTGCCTGGGGCTTCAAAGCAGTGTAGGTGCTTTCTGGCTTGATCAATTTTAGGCTCTGATTATAACAAAAAAATTTTCAGCTAAATCAAAGTGAAAGAACATCTCATGATACTATCACGGAGATTGAATCTCATTTACTGGGGATTTAACAATTGGGAATAACTTGCAACAACAATTTAGGCACCATTGGGAATGGAAACAGAAAGAAGAATAAGATTATCGCTTGGTTTGGGGATTTAGGAGACAGCTCTGAGGCCCTGGAGCTTGTCAGGGAGCGTTGGTTCAGTGAGGGTCCTCCTAGCCTGGTGGCTGTGCAGGAACCCGCTTCTGGGAACCTGCCGTGAAGGCTGGGTGTGTCCGAGCGTGTGCTGAATTCCTGGCTTCAATTACAGACTAGCAGGCGGCTGAAGAGTCTGTCATTGCCGATGTCATCACATTTACAAGATTCATAGGTCCCCTCTCCAATAAGACCCAAGAACCAGGGCTTCTCCACACCTGCAGCCATGGCCCACCACTGCACGCCGTGTGAAGAGGTAGGGAGTAGCTGTGAGGATCTGTCTGGTGCGTTCACTCAGTCCCAGCAGGGAGATGAGGAAATGGGACCTGGGAGAATTTACACCAAGCTCACACTGCCATGGTAAGGCCTCCATGCTATAGGCCAAAAGAATCTTCAAGGGAAAAAGAGATTTAGATGAAGGCAGAAGTATGGATAAGATGAGCTCTCAAACATCCTTTCCATTGAAACACTTGATGATACTTTCATGGTCTATGGATTGTCCTCTGCCCGTTAATATCCATTTAAATTCTTCTCCTGTCAACATCCTGGGGGATTCAGGAGACTGTGGCTGCTCAGTATGTCTTCTTCAACTGATTGTTTCTAGGCTCTGCCCTGGGGATGCCATTAGGGAACTGACAAGCATGGGGAACCGGCTTCTCCTCACAGAGCGAAACTCCCAAACAACCAGCCCCACATTCCTCTCTGACTCACGCCACCAACCCCCCCACCCCACCCCCAGTGCCCAGCAGGTCAGTGGGCTGGGAACCCTGCTACATCTGGAACAATTGCCGCTGGAATAAGATGTCTATTCTGATAGCCCTGGATCACTCCCTGGCCTGTGCCCTAGGTATTACCACAAGATGCAGCCAGTGATGGGCAGAGGATGTCAACAAGGGATCTGGCCTCGGGCTGCCAGCCTCACCTGGAGAGATCTGATCTCAGTCTGTGGCTCGTCTCTGATTCCTCCACTTGCCATAATACAGATTCCTCCCAGCCCCTGGAAAGGCACTTCTCATTATCCAAACCAGCAGATAAGAGCAGAGGCACACAGAATTCTTTCATTTGTTGACTGGCTACTATGTGCTCAGTCCTATGATAAATGTTGAGTGTGAAAGGGTGCATGAAATAAATATAAGTCTTGCATGAAGCTTACTATCTAGTGGCAGAGGCCACTATTAAGCAGACTCCCAAATAAACATATAAGCTCAAAATGTAATTCAGTTCAGTTCAGTTCAGTTCAGTCGCTCAGTCGTGTCCAACTCTTTGCAACTCCATGAACTACAGCACGCCAGGCCTCCCTGTCCATCACCAACTCCCGGAGTTCACTTAGACTCACGTCCATCAAGCCATCTCATCCTCTGTCGTCCCCTTCTCCTCCTGCCCCCAATCCTTCCCAGCATAAAAGTCTTTTCCAATGAGTCAACTCTTCGCATGAGGTGGCCAAAGTACTGGAGTTTCAGCTTCAGCATCATTCCTTCCAAAGAAATCCCAGGGCTGATCTCCTTCAGAATGGACTGGTTGGAACTCCTTGCTGTCAAGAGTCTTCTCCAACACCACAGTTCAAAAGCATCAATTCTTCGGCGCTCAGCCTTCTTCACAGTCCAACTCTCACATTCATACATGACCACAGGAAAAACAATAGCCTTGACTAGACGGACCTTAGTCGGCAAAGTAATGTCTCTGCTTTTCAATATGCTATCTAGGTTGATCATAACTTTTCTTCCAAGGAGTAAGCGTCTTTTAATTTCATGGCTGCAATCACCGTCTGCAGTGCTTTGTTACCAAAAAAAGTGAGTGAAATAAATGCATATTACTTTACCTACACAAAGTTGCTCACATACACACATTTGCAAACATCCCATCTGTGTCTACCCCTCGTGGTCTTTCTTTTTCTTTAAAAATTCATTTATTTATTTGGCTGCCTTGGGTCTTAGTTGTGGCATGCGGGAATCTTCATTGCAGTGCATGGACTCTCCAGTTGTGGGGCCTAATTGCTCTACAGTACATGAGATATTAGTTCCCGTGAAAGTTGCTCAGTCATGTCTGACTCTTTGCGACCCCACGGACTATACAGCCCATGGAATTCTCCAGGCCAGAATACTGGAGTGGGTAGCCGTTCCCTTCTCCAGGGGATCTTCCCAACCCAGGAATTGAACCCAGGTCTCCCGCATTCCAAGCAGATTATTTACAAGCTGAGCCACAAGGGAAGCCCTAGTAACCTGACCAGGGGTTATCAAACCCATGTTCCCAGCACTGCAAGGCTGACTCTCAATCCCTGGGCCACCAGGGAAGTCCCCCTTATCTTCTTTCTGACACATTGTTTCTGCCAAACCCAAGGCAGTGCAAGCATGGAGTCTGCAAAAACCCACCAAGTGGATAATCCACAAATCAGGAATAAAGACTTTACCCAACATCTATATGAAAATTCACCTTGATTAATCATCTAGATATGAAAATCATATCAGAATTGATCACAAAATTCCATTCCATGTGTACATCTAGGTGAATAAACTTCATCTTCATTTTCCTCAAGGTTTTCTATCTCTGAATCAGAAAAGCAAAAAAAAAAAAAAAAAAGTTTTTTTTGAGAAACCAGAAAGGCATGCAGCCATGGTAAGAGAGACATGAAAAATGAGTTCATGTCCCTCTGGCTCCCTCCAGCTAATTCCTGTTCTGAAATCACTGAGTCTTAGGCCTTCAGAACTTTGGAGGTCTCCACATCTGTTTCATCACCTCCAAAATCATGCAGAGAGTTGATAATTGACCTAATTCTTCTAGTTTCTCAGATAAAACGACACAATTTCCTTTATGAATGTGCTTGTCATTCTTGCACAGGAGCCATGCTAATCTTCTCCGGTATTATTCCAAATACTTTTATTTTTAATTTTAAATATTTATTTATTTGTTTATTGCTGCACTGTTGGGCATGCAGGCTCTTAGCTCTCCCACCAGGGATTGAACCCAGGCCCCCCGCTATAGAAGCACAGAGTCTTAACCACTGGACCACCAGGAAATCCCCTTTTTCCGATTTTAGTACATATGCTGCTAAAGCACACACCACAGTTTCTTTCAGTCATCTCAATAATCCACTTTGTTGGGAAGTTCTTCTTTCTTTTGTTTTTCTACTCTTTCTTTCCCCACAAAATTTAATTCTTTTGTTGGTATTTTGTCTTTTAAGCCTAAATATATGGAAGAGAAGAATATCTCTTCTCACTCATATTTAAGCATTATATGGAAAATGGTCGTCCCTTCCTTCTGCTTCAGAGGAAATTCCAGTAGAGGTTCAAGGTGAAAATATCATAAAAGTCCTGGAAGCTAGGGCCGGAACTCTCTTTCCCTATGGTGGCTGTTTAGTTGCTAAGTCGTGTCCAACTCTTGCGACCCCATGGACTATAGCCTGCCAGGCTCCGTATCCATGGGATTCTCCAGGCAAGAATGCTGGAGCGGGTTGCCATTTCCTTCTCTAGGGAATCTTCTCGACCCAGGAATCGAATCCTGCATTGCAGGTAGATTCTTTACTGACTGAGCTATGAGGGAAGCTCTTCCCCTGTAGTAGCCAACAGAACCCAGATTTAGAAGACCTCTCTGACTAAATCAAAGGCAATTTCTCCATGAATATTTCCTCCCCTCAAGCAGGGTCAGTCCAGAAAGGCAAAGGCCGATGGACAGACACCAGGTGTGAAAGGTTCTCTGCCTTACCTTGAAGCCTTGTTATACAGCAGAGATGGGTAGACAGGACGCAAGAAGCATGTGAGTGGGTGAGCTCGTTTCTATAGGGTCATTCTATGATTCCAGGGTAGAACCAAGTAAAGGGAAGAACAGCGTTCTTGTGAATAAATAATTACAGCTTAAATTTAAGCAATATTTTGAAAACAAAACAAAACAGACCCTTGGGCTTATATTATCCTTGATCTTTGTCCCTTCCTTCATGTTGCTGCTGCTGCTAAGTTGCTTCAGTCGTGTCCAACTCTGTGTGACCCCATAGATGGCAGCCCACCAGGCTCCCCCGTCCCTGGGATTCTCCAGGCAAGAACAGTGGAGTGGGTTGCCATTTCCTTCTCCAATGCATGAAAGTGAAAAGTGAAAGTGAAGTCGCTCAGTCGTGTCTGACTCTTTGCAACCCCATGGACTGCAGCCCACCAGGCTCCTCCGTCCATGGGATTTTCCCTCATGTTAGCAGAGCCCTTATGTCAGATAGTAGTCAGAGTTCCAAATGCCTTAATACCCTTTTCCCAAAAGCTGAGGGGAAGAATAGAAACTTTAGTCCTCCTAAAGCTATTTTATTTATTCCCTTGCCTTCAGCTAGGAAGACACATCAACCTAGGTTGATCATCTCCACCAATGCTACCCTAATCTCTCACTGAACCTATTTCTTTTTCTTTTTCCTACTTAGACCTTGTGCTGCAGCCAAGATAACCCACTCACCAACTCCCACATCCCCACTCATTCCCACGTCTAAGCCTGTGACTGACTACCATCTCCTATCCCCTAGAATGTTGTCTTCATGGCCTCTGTTTTCCATATCTCCTATCAAAACCCAGCTGCTCAAAACCCTTTCCTCCGTCTTTCTTTATTAACTCCAAGTAACTGAGATGACTTCTTTGCTCCATTTTAGTTTTTCAATAATATTTAATTGCATAAGCAGCACATATGTGCATTTACATAAAACAGTGGCAGAAATGTTTTCTGTCTCATTTGTTAAAAGTTTAAGTTCTGTGAAGGCAAGAAGTAGGGCTTCTGTTTTTTGGGGGAATATCTAGTCTCCCCAAGAATCAGACACAACTGAAACGACTGAGCATGCACACATCTAGGCTCCCCACTTCCATCCTCCAAGTTCTTCGGTAAATGCTAAAACTGCTCATCACAGGACGAGACATAAAACAACATTTCTATATCAAGTTCTGAGAGATGGACCAATGATGAGTAGCAATACTAAGAATGGAGAAAGTGGCCAACAAAGAAGAGAAATCCTAATTGCGTCCTCAATCAGAGACTTCTAGGATTTTGACACTATTTGGGGACATCCAATTAAGTAGTTTCCCATACCAAACCAGTATCTAAAATACCACTCAGAGAGAAATTTGAGAATAAGCTATATACTGGGAGAAACATAGAACAGCGCCTAGTACACAGCAGATGCTCAACCAGCATTTGAGGATGGAAGGAGTGGTGTAAAGAAAGGACCAAGGGAGGAAGAATGCGGTCAAGAAAGTCAGTTCAGTTCAGTCGCTCAGTCGTATCCGACTCTTTGCAACCCCATGAATCGCAGCACGCCAGGCCTCCCTGTTCATCACCAACTCCCGGAGTTCACTCAGACTCACGTCCATCAAGCTGGTGATGCCATCCAGCCATCTCATCCTCGGTCATTCCCTTTTCCTCCTGCCTCCAATCCCTCCCAGCATCAGAGTCTTTTCCAATGAGTCAACTCTTTGCATGAGGTGGCCAAAGTACTGGAGTTTCAGCTTTAGCATCATTCCTCCCAAAGAACACCCAGGACTGATCTCCTTTAGAATCGACTGGTTGGATCTCCTTGCAGTCCAAGGGACTCTCAAGAGTCTTCTCCACCACAGTTCAAAAGCATCAATTCTTTGGTGCTCAGCCTTCTTCACAGTCCAACTCTCACATCCATTCATGACCACTGGAAAAACCATACCCTTGACTAGATGGACCTTTGTTGGCAAAGTAATGTCTCTGCTTTTCAATATGCTATCTAGGTTGGTCATAACTTTTCTTCCAAGGAGTAAGCTTCTTTTAATTTCATGGCTGCAGTCACCATCTGCAGTGATTTTGGAGCCCCCAAAAATAAAGTCAGCCACTGTTTCCCCATCTATTTGCCATGAAGTGATGGGACTGGATGCCATGATCTTACTTTTCTGAATGTTGAGCTTTAAGCCAACTTTTCACTCTCCTCTTTCACTTTCATCAAGAGGCTCTTTAGTTCTTCTTCTCTTTCTGCCATAAGGGTGGTGTCATCTGCATATCTGAGATTATTGATATTTCTCCTGGCAATCTTGATTCCAGCTTGTGCTTCCTCCAGCCCAGCGTTTCTATAGGAAGAGGAGATAATAAATCAGGGTATGGCAAGAAAAAGGCTAGAAGGACTTCCCTGGGGGTCCAGTGGTAAAGAATCCACCTTCCATTGTAGGGGATGCAGATTTGATTCCTGGTCAGGAAACTGAGATCCCACATGTAGAGGCAGGAGACAGCGGCTAAGCCCACTCACTGGCCACTAGAGAGCTTGTTTCCCCTAATGAAGACCCAGCTCAGCCAAACAGAGAAAAGAAGCTACAGAATTGAACACAGAAGACTAGGACTGAGAAATTACCCATATAGACCTTCAGAAATGAGAGAGGGTAACAAAGGAAACAAGTGATTTTGGAATCAAGATTGCCGGGAGAAATATCAATAACCTCAGATATGCAGATGACACCACCCTTATGGCAGAAAGTGAAGAGAAGCTAAAAAGCCTCTTGATGAAAGTGAAAGAGGAGAGCAAAAAAGTTGGCCTAAAGCTCAACATTCAGAAAACGAAGATCATGGCATCTGGTCCCATCATCACTTCATGGGAAATAGATGGGGAAACCATGGAAACAGTGTCAGACTTTATTTTTGGGGGCTCCAAAATCACTGCAGATGGTGACTGCAGCCATGAAATTAAAAGACGCTTACTCCTTGGAAGAAAAGTTATGACCAACCTAGACAGCATATTCAAAAGCAGAGACATTACTTTGCCGACTAAGGTCCGTCTAGTCAAAGCTATGGTTTTTCCAGTGGTCATGTATGGATGTGAGAGTTGGACTGTGAAGAAGGTTGAGCGCTGAAGAATTGATGCTTTTGAACTGTGGTGTTAGAGAAGACTCTTGAGAGTCCCTTCGACTGCAAGGAGATCCAACCAGTCCATTCTGAAGGAGATCAGCCCTGGGATTTCTTTGGAAGGAATGATGCTGAAGCTGAAACTCCAGTACTTTGGCCACCTCATGCGAACAGTTGGCTCATTGGAAAAGACTCTGATGCTGAGAAGGATTGGAGGCAGGAGGAGAAGGGGATGACAGAGGATGAGATGGCTGGATGGGATCACGGACTCGATGGACATCAGTCTGAGTGAACTCCAGGAGTTGGTGATGAACAGGGAGGCCTGGCATGCTGCGATTCATGGGGTCGCAAAGAGTCGGACACGACTGAGCGGCTGAACTGAACTGAACTGAATGAAGGAAACAATCTAACAGTTTAATCTTAGAACATAAAGGGCTTGTTGAAGTCAGGAGACCTAAGATGGTGGGGAAGTGAGTAGCTGATTGGAAGAATTGTCAAGAAACCCAGGAGGTTAGATTTGTCTTTTCTTAGGCATATGGAACTTCCCTGGTGGCTCAGATGGTAAAGCGTCTGTCTACAATGCGGAAGACCCGGGTTCAATCCCTGGGTTGGGAAGATCCCCTGGAGAAGGAAATGGCAACCCACTTCAGGATTATTGCCTGGAAAATCCCACGGACAGAGGAGTCTGGTAGGCTACAGTCCATGGGGTTGCGAAGAGTCGAACACGACTGAGCGACTTCACTTCACTTCAAGCATATGGAGCCATCGAAACATCACATTCTTCACCTCTTACCAACAAGCACAGGGGAGCAGAGCCATCAGCTCTTCCTTAGTCACCTGACAGGAAAAGAGCTGTAAGCGATGTTATTGTAGCATAAAGAAACAAGCTGCGTGCCAGGAGTGAAATGAATCTTGCCTGGAGAATCCCAGGGACGGGGGAGCCTGGTGGGCTGCCGTCTATGGGGCCGCACAGAGTCAGACACGACCGAAGCGACTTAGCAGCAGCAGCAGCAGCAGCAGCAAGTACACTGCCCTTTTTGCTGACATACAAAATCCTTAAACTGATCCATTTCCCAGAAATCAGTTTCTTCTCACCTTCAGGCTCCTCTCCCTTGATCCTGGTTTCTCCCCAGTAGCTCGGCAGAGCCATCCCTACAAATGGCCTTTTGCCATGCAGGAAAACTAATCTCAACCCAGTCCAGAAACTTTCCAAGGATGGATCTGCTCTCAGAGTCCTCTGAAACCTATCAGTTCCATTGCACTTAGATTATTTTAGATGCTCAGCTCTTACAATAGACAGAGGTGAAGAACACCCAAAGACAAATTCAGTCAGTACAAAATGGTGACTCGGTTAGAGGAGAACTGTAAGAGCAAAATGAACATAAAAGCAAGGCCCTGGGAGCTCCCCTGGGAGTCCAGTGGTTAAGACACCACACTTTAATGCAGGGGGTGCAGGTTTGATCCCTGGTTGGATCTCACATGCTGCTTGGCTGAAAAAACAAAACATACAAAAAACAAGGCCCTGATTTCCAATTAATTGATATTTCTTGTGCACCTACTGTCCAAAGCATTATGCAAAGCATAGGAAGGGATACAAAGTCCAAAAATACACAATCTCTACCTTCCAGAAGTTTACAATCTAGTAAAAGAGACATATAAATATATTACATACATTATATATATATATATATATATATATATATATATATACACACACACACACACATTTTTCCAGTACAAAACAGTGCTATTACAGAGGTTCAAAATAATGTGACATTCTAGTTGGAAGAGAGACAGAAACAGTGGTCACTTGAGAGATCTAGGAAGTATTCTTGCAGGAGAAGATTTTTAAGTTGGGCTAAAATGAAGGATAGGACCTTGATAAGCCAATGAAGGAAAGGATGACATTCCAGACAGAAAGAACAGTATGTGAAAATTCTGGAAGCCGAAGAGCATAGAACAAGTTCAAGAACCCCAAGACCCATGAGGTTGTAGTCTAGGTTATGTAAAGGAGCGTGGAGATAAATACAGGCAGTGTCACTGTGGAAGACTCTGACGATCAAGCTATGGAATCTGTGCTTTATTCTTTATGTAATGGACAACCAAGTAATCACGAGAGACGCTCCACATTTCTTCAAGATTTCCAGGTAACTGACTCCATTTCTGAAGTTTGAGAATGAACCATCTTTAAGCTGTCATAAGAAAAGTAGCATTTCTCACGGACTCCACCACGGAAGCTACTGTCTTTATCAAGGTCATCTGCATCTGTCCAGCTCCACTGGAAGTAAAAACTGGAGGCTGAGGAAGCAGGTAGTCTCCCTCTTTGGGAGGCCTTCCACAGCAGAGAGATTTTTATTCACCTAAGAAGCTGGGAGGAGCAGTTTTTCTCTCAGTCAAGAGGCTCATTCAGACGGCCATGAAAAGTTCCTTTATGGAGGTAGGGAGCCAATAGGGCAAAGGGCTAAGTGCAAATAACATAATGTTGAGGACCTGTGAAACGGTGGAGTCCTAGGAGTCAGATAAGGCCAATTAGAGCAGCTTTATCCCCTGGAGAAGGGTATGGCAACCCACTCCAGTGTTCTTGCCTGGAGAATCCCATGGACAGAGGAGCCTGGGGGGAGACAGTCCACAGGGTTTCAAAGAGTCAGACACGACTGGAGTGACTAACACTACTGTAGAGGAGACTTTCAGGATCACTACAAAGAGGAAAGGGACAGGGTTGAACAGAGAGGACAGAGAAACAGTACTAAGGCTGAAGAAAGAGGAAACTAGCCTGTCAAAATGCTGGAAGGCAAGTACCGGCAAGCTCATGTGGTGAGTGTCATGTGTGGGGGAGAGAACAAATGAACTCAGCTGGAATGGACAGTCTGAAACATGAGCCAACAGGGACTCAGTCCACAGGTAGATCAGTTTCCAGCACAGAGCCTAGGTCAACACTGGATGTTATGCTGGTCTCTCCAGAAAGGGAGGTAGGAATTTCAGTCTCCATTTTCCCTTTATATTTAATACTTCTACAAGCACGGGTTACATTCCTAGTTGTTCTGACATTGACTCATCCTCCTGTAATGAATCTGAGTGTTCTAGTATATGATGCTGTTTATTGTACTGAGGGACAAAGTGAAGTGGGGGCAAAGAAGGCTATGGGGCCCAGATTCAAATTATACTTAAGAATGAAGTTCTGCTTGGGCTAAAATTATACTCTTCATCCTCTGCTCCCCCTGGTCATCCCTAAATCAGGTGAGGGAGTGGTCAGATGTGGGAGTTACAGATTATTACAGAATGACTTCAGGACTGCATTGCTTGGGGTTAACTGCCTCTCATAGTCCAGACTCCCTAGGTTAAGGCACAACTTTCTTGCTTCCAATCCCATCTGAATTCACAGAAGCAAGTAGCCACAGTGGGAATTTTCTGAAGAGCCTGACTGTCAGAGTAGAAACTGCTCATTGACCATTCTGTGCAACCAGTGAAGCCATGTTGACCTAAGCGATGAAGAAAAGTTTTGTTGAGTAGAAGCAAACATTCACACAATCCAACTGCAATTAGAAGCTGGGGACAAGGCGTCCCCGAAACCCAGCAGAGGAAGTCCTCCTGCACGTTCTCTCTAAGCTCTGTATTCTACCACAGAAGACAGTTAAAAGGGGGCTGTCCCACCCCCTTCTTGTAGGAAAAAGGTACATTTGGGGATGGTTTGGAAGCATCAAAATGGTAAGCAATTTTAGGGTACAATTAAGACCTGGCTGCTCAACCCTACAATAAATTACCATCAAAGGCACTCACACGTCAATAGAGGAAAGAAAAAAAAACACAAGTGCTTGCAAGACGATGTGTGTTTGATGCTCATAAAAAAGATAAAAATATAGGTCATCATCATGTAACGAGCTTGTAGGTGTCAGAACGTGTGCTGTTAGGGGAAGCAGGGGAGGAGAAATAGAGGGGGATCAGAAAACCAAAAAGGAACTGGAAGTCAGACTGTATCCCCAAGTTCTTCCCCGAGGTCAAAGAACGAAGGGTGGGCAATGGGGACACAGAAGGACACATCTCCCATGTTTTATTTCTCGGGACATCCCCTTCCCTGCTCCCCCTCGCTGGATTTCCGACATATTAATCACCTCTCCCATTTTGAAATCAGCAGGTCAGGCTATTATTCAAGCATTGTTAATGACACCATCGGCCAAGGTATCAATTAGGCAAGTTGGGATAAGAAGAGCAGAGAATGGGCTGGCCAGAGAGAAGAACACACGTCTGTTTTTGTATAGGTAACCCACGCGACAGCAAGGGCTCCCAACTCTCCTTTTCTGCTCCCCTTAAAGGCAAATGCACTGAATTCCCCATCAAGACCTAAACCAAAGCTAGGATAGTGGGGTCACAAGAGCCCCCTCATCCGCTCAGTCACCCCTTGACTAGATTTCAGCTATCACTGAAATCACTCAGCAAATCACTCAGCATAAGCAGGCAAAGGGCCACAGTTGACCAGTGCTGAGGGGAGTTATTCCTGTGGCGGGGGCCCAGCATCACAGGAGGGAATGTATCTGCAGTCCACACTCGGAACTTCCTTTAAAAATCTCGCTCAGCATCTCTCATCCAGAAAGGTGTTTTTTTGTTTGTTTGCTTTTTCAAATAAGGAAAGTCTTTCTGTTTGTTGATTCTTAATTTCTTCAGTCCGAGAACTCACTAGCATTTTTCTCATCAGACTGTTTCTTAAAGACCAGCAATTAACTCTTTTCTCCCCCTGCCATGTCTCTCTGCCCCCATACCGTCCCCTACTCCTTCCTTCTGTCAAGATAGGCTCTGTTCTGGATGGGAGAGGAGTTTAGGGGAGAATGGATATATATACATACATGTATACATGTATATATATGGCTGAGTCCCTTTGCTATGCACCAGAAACTATCAACATTGTTAATTGGCTATACTTCAATATAAAATAAAATTTTTTTAAAAAAGACAGGCTTTTGTTTAGAACAAATGGGTGTGAAGAAAATTGAAATTGGGATTCTTGAAAAATGAAGGGAACCAAGAGGAATCAAAACTACAGCATGAGTATGCATGCTAAGTAGCTTCAGTTGTGTCTGACTCTTTACGACCGTATGGACCGTAGCCTGCCAGGCTCCTCTGTCCACGAGATTCTCCAGGCAAGAATACTGGAGTGGATCGCTGTACCCTCCTCCAGGAACTGCAGCATAGTAGGAGTCAATTTAGTCATCAAGATGTCCACGTTCCTTCCCATTATGTACTTAGGGAGGTTTTCAGAGTCTTTTGTTCCTAGACTCCAATCTTCTTGAGTCATTCCCCAGCTCTTTCTCACCTTGCCACTCTCCAGATGGATGCAAGTTCTCCGTGGCTTTCTTCCCACACCCTCCAATTATCCAGATCTTCAGGCCAATGTGGGAGACTGGAGAAGGAGACAAGGTCAGTATTTCATATTTTTAGTGTCATTTGCACCAGAAGAAGGTGGCAAAGACAACTCAGTCCCAAATACCACAACCAAAACTGGAACCCTCAGTCAAAGATATTCATATTTGGAGTCTTGAAGGCATGGTTCTTATTTATTAGATAGGCTAAGAGACTGAACAGGCCTCCCAGGCCTCTTCTCAAAAGACTTCACTCCTTGGGTTCTCTTTTGCCCTTATTCTCTGTCCTTTTTCCTCCTCTGCCTTTCCTGCACCTTTACGCTAAACTCCAAAGCACTAAGTTTACAGTAGCCAACAGACAATAAATTAACAAACTTTCAAAATGGAGTGGCCAGGATTTTTAAGAAGCAGAACCAAAAAAAAAAAAAAAAAATTCAGTTAGCTTGTAGGTTCCCTAAGGGCAGGCACTGTATTATAATTTTCTTTTTTCAATAAAAGCTTTATTGAGATATAATTCATATATTATATGATTCACCTATTTAAAGTGTACTGTTCAATGTTTTTAATATACTCACAGGGTTGTGCAACCATCATCACGATCAATTTTAGAATATTTTCATCACCCCAAAAGGAAAACTTATAACTCTTGTCTCCCATCCCCCACCCCAAAAATCCCAGCTCTGGGAAATCACATCTACTCTCTCACTTCATAGATTTACCTACTTTTAACGCTTCATGTAATGGAATCATGTGATATGTGGTCTTTTGTGACTGACATCTTTCTTTTAGCATAATATTTTCAAGATTTATCCATGCTGTGGCATGGATCAGTCCTTTGTTCCTTTTTTATTGCTGAATAATTGCATTTTGTGAATATTTCACATCTTATTTATCCAGTTGTTGATGGATATTTGTTTCCACTTTTCAGCTATTATGAAAGTTCATTCTGCTATGAAAGTTCATATACACACTTTACACGACATATGTTTTCATTTCTCTTGGATGTATACTTAGGAGTGGAGCTGCTTGGTCATAATTTTCAAAAACCACCAGACTGTTTGCAAAGCAGATGTATCGTTTTATATTTCTACCAGCCAGGGTTAAAATTTTTCCAGCCTTCATCAACACTTATTAATATCTTATTTTTTATTATTATAGCCATTCTAGTGATTTGAATCTGCATTTCTTTTATAGTTAATGACACTGAGCATATTTTCATGTGCTTATTGGCATGTATTTCTTCTTGCAGAAATGCCTGTTCATATGCTTTACTCATTTGGGCTACTTGTTTTTTTATTTTTGAGTCATGAGAATTCTTTATATATTCTAGATACAAATCTCTAATCAGATAAATGATTTGCAAATATAGTCTCCTATTCTGTGAATTCTCTTTTCACTTTCCTCATGGCATCCTTTGAAGCAAAAAGTATTCAATTCTGATGAAGTCCATTTATGTATTTCTCTTAGGGTGACTTTATCTGAGAAATCATTACCTAATCCAAAGTCATGAAGATTTACACCTATGTGTTTTTTTTAAGAGTTCTACATTTTAAACTCTTATATTTAGGTCTTTCATCCATTTTGAGCTAGTTTTTATATATTGTGTGGAGTAGGAATCCAATTTTATTTACTTGCATATGGCTGTCCAGTTGTCCCAACACCACTTGAAAAGTCCATCCTTCCTCCATCGAATTTTCTAGGCCCAATGTCAAAAATCAACTGACCATAAATGTGAGGGTTTATTCCTGAACAATCTTCCTAGCCCGTCGGTCTACATGTTTTCCTTTACGCCAGTACTGTACTCTCTTAATTACTGCACTATTGTCGTAAGTTTAAAAATCAATAAATGTGAGTCTTCCATCATTGTTTTTCTTGTTCAAGATTGTCTGGGCTCTTTTGGGTCCCTTTGGTTTCTATACGAATTCTGGGATTAGTTTGCCAGTTTCCACAAAGAAGTGAAATGATATTCTGTTATAGGCATTATGTCGAATCTGTAGATAAATTTGGGAAGTATTGCCATGAACATGGGATGTTTTTACATTTATTTAGGTGTTCTTTAATTAAGTTTCAACGGTGCTTTGTAGTTTTCAGAGTATAAATCTTTCAATTCTTCTATGAAATTTATTCCTAAGCATTTCATTATTTTTAATGCTATTATAAACAGAATTGTCTTTATTAAATTCACTTTGGGATTGTTATTCAAGTATTCTAATTTTCTTTTAAATACTATAGTGATGAGCATAAGTATTTACAGAGCACCTAACTATGCAGAGAGTGCTCTGCTAGGTTGAATGGGAGATAAACAGTTTAAGACTTGTGACTCCCCAGATGGTCCAGTGGTTACGAATCTGCCTGCCAACCAAGGGGACACATGTTCGATCCTGGTCCAGGAAGAACCTGTATGCCACGGGGCAGTGAAGCCTGGGGGCCCTAAAGCCTGTGTTCCAAAACAAGAGACGCCACTGCAATGAGAAGCCCTTGCACCGCACCTAGAGTAGCCCCAGCTCATCACAACTAGAGAAAGCCCGAGTACAGCAACCAAGACCCCAGATCAATAAGCAGTAAGTAAATAAACACATTTCTTAAAGGGTGTAAGATCTGGCTCCTAAATTCAAAAAATTTATGACCTAGTTAACTAGAAACAATGCTTTACACTCTTTTCACCTGTACATTTTTTTGAAGTATTTCAAATAGTTCATCTTAATCCTGACAATGCCAATCATTCATTCTTTTATTCAAATGTATTTATTGGGTGACTGGCCAGTGCATGGAAGCACTGAACATTCTGGGAATTAAACAGAGAGGAAAATAAACACAGTTTTGTCTTCCTGAATATGCCTTTCAAGTTAAGAAGACAGATCTTAATCAGCTACAAGTTACAAACTATGAAAAGTACCATCAAAGCAAAGTACACTGAATAGTAATAGGGCAGAAATTGCTCAACCCATTTTGCAGAAGACAAAACAGAGGTAAGCAAGCACCTGAGTGGTCTAGAGGCAAAGAGCAAATGAATTCTGTGAGAAGGGTTAGGCCCTTCGGCTTTTAACATGGAGTTGCTTGATTATAACCCAACATTTGGTTTTATTTCCTCCCTTCAGCCTAAGGTCAGGGGATGTGAAGGATCAGCAGGGATGTGAGGCCGCCTGTTCCAATCAGGTCAGGACACTTCAGCCACCAGTCTCCCTCTCTGCTTGGCTCAAGAAGAGAAATAGTCTTCCTTGTAGAACACGATACAGACCCTGGTCCCTGCCTGCTGTCCCGCTGCTCTAAGTATAGGGTAGTTTTCCCTCTTTTCTTTCTTTCTGGCCACACTGTCGGGCTTGCAGGATCTCAGCACCCTGACCAGGGATTGAATCTGGGCCCTCAGCAGAGAAATCAGAGTCCTGACCACTGGATCGCTAGCAAAGTCCCTAGGGTGGCTTTAAACTGCTGGTCAGCGCCGGCCAAAGTAAACCAAATGGGTTCTTTCCTATCATTTCACTTTCTCGGCATTCCAGCCTCCTCAGCACTAGTTAACCTGTCCTAACTTTTGCAAAAAACTTTCTCACATTATAAATACTCTTCCAGATAACTCTGAAATACTTTTTTAAAGATTCATAGAAAATTGGGATAGGACAGAGTTAGAGAGAGCTGGTGGCTTCCCAGATGACTCAGTGGCAAAGAATTCACCTGCCAGTGCAGGAGACATGGATTTGATTCCTGGGTCAGGAGAAGGAGGACATACCAACCCACTCTAGTATTCTTGCCTGAAAAATTCCATGGACGGGGTGCCTGGCGCACTATAGTCCATGGGGTCGCAAACAGTAGGACACGACTGAGCGACTGGACACAAGTGAGCTGATGACTATTTTATGAGTGGATTAGAGAAGAAAACTTTGGTTTTATTTCTTCTGGGTGACACACATACTGGGAGGAGGGACAGTGTATTTAATTAACCAAGGAAGCAGAGGTCTGGCACTAGCCCAGGATCTTGCCCTGATTTCATCTTGACAAGCAGCAGCGGGGCCAAGTCACAAACTAATCATGGAGCCTGAGCCAGAACCCAGACCTTCAGACTCCTATTCCAGTGCTTCTGCCACTGCAGTTCCAGAGACTTACTAAATCCTTGACCAATTCATTCAACAAGCAGAATATCATACTAAGGACTAGAATGTATGAAAATAAAATTCTGGCTTTCATCGTCCACTCCTTGAGAGTCCATCCCCCACCCCAAAGAGCAGGTTAGATACGTCTCCTTTGTGCTTTTATAATACTCTTGTGTTACTTCTTTCATTGTGTTATACCTATTTGCTAATATGTCCATTTCTTTCACAAATATGTACCATGAGGACCTCATAGACAAGATCTTATTGTCTTTACACCAGAACCTCACGCAGTTCCCAACACTTAGTAGGGGCTCAATAAATCTTTGCTGAATGAGTAGATGAGATGCTGGTCCTATCCTCCTTGGTCACAAACCTAGGTCATATATAGGCATGTATATCCCAAGTGAGAATTGGGAAGCTGGTATATCCACCCTATGATTAAATGGCATCACCAGGAATGTGGATGAAATAGAACAGCATCTAGGTACCTAACAGAGTACTTCCACTCCCTCTTCCTGCAGGCCCATTCCCAACTAGAGGTTTGACTCAAGTAAAACAACCGAAGTTGGTTTCATGTTGAATGTATTTAATAAGGTGGGATGTTTAAAACTGAACAATTCAGAAAACTCTTTTTTATTTTATTTCATCCATGAGTAACCAATCTTGGGTTTAAACAGGGTAGTCTTTCTCCAAGGCAGGGTTGTTTTCTTCTCCTATGCTTCATTTTTGTTTTGCAAACAAGATAAAAGATACAACTAGGAGAATGAGGTGCATATTTAAAACTAAGTTGTTGCAAAGCCAACCCAGAGAGAGGAGAATATTAATAAAACTCATCTATATAATTTTTCATAAAAAAATCATCACAAATGATGTAAAGCAGGGTCTTGGGAGCCTCCATAGTCAGCTCAACCTGGACTATGCACAGGGGACGGGGAGATGGTAGCAGTGGCTTTCTTCCCACTCCATTGTCCATGGTGTGACCCTGAGCCCCAGCTCTTGGAGGCAGAATTAGGGGACACAGTTCCAATATTTGTTCCAGTTTCAGATACAGAACCAAACTGGGAGATAAGTAGAAATGTCATACAGAAGCTCAGAATCAAGATAGTGGAGTAGGGACTTACCTGATGGTCCTGTGGTTAAGAATCTGCCTTCCAATTCAAGGGAGGCAGGTTTGATCCCTGGTTGGGGAACTGAGATTCCACGTGTTGCAAGGCAACTAAGCCTGTACACCACAACTAGAGAGAAACAAACTAAGACCCGATGTAGCCAAATAAATAAATAAATAAAAATAGATGGTGGAGTAGAATGTGGAGCTCACCTGCTCCCACAAATACATCACAAAAATACATTTTCTACATGCAGAACAATTCTCACAGAATACCTACTAAACACTGCCAGAAGACCTCAGACACTTGAAAGGACAAGAAAGATCTCCATGTAACCAGGGAGGATGACAGAAGTGTCACAGAAATCTGATAAGGTATTTGGTAGGTGATTTGTAAACAATTTCTCAACCAAGCCTTTTTGGGTCTAAAGCACATCTCCATAACTGTGGCTCGTGTGCACTGGTCTATTCTTGTGTCTGGAGACAGCTTTGGTCTGCTTCCTCCCCTCCACAGACCATCAAGCTGCCATCAGTCCAGCCCAGAAAGAAATTAGCATCAGTTTAGTAAAAGAGCGAGTGTGTATATGTATGTATGCATGCTCGCTCCCGCATGTGTGCCAGCAAGACTATGTGTGAGAGAGCAGGGCAAAGAGTGAGAGAAAATGTTTTGACTTCATGACAAAGACATATTGAAATTCTTTTTCTTAGCTTTTCTTGGATAGTTTTCTATTCTTCCTCCCTTCAAGAGGGTGGATAATTCAAATTGGAACCAGTAGGTCCTGAACTATTCATCACATACCTGCATTCTCAAAGGCAAAATGAAGTGCATTCAACTGGTTCAAATTTGTAGGGGCTATATCTACATAGCACCAAATAAGTGGAGATTTTAGAACTGAATTCATATAATTAGTAAATGCAGATTATTTAAGCCCCAGTGTAGATTATTTGAGTTTGAACTGCTCACTTTGGCTATCTACACTAATTCAGAACCCTCTCTCTGAAAAATAGCAAGTATATATATATATATCTCCTAACCTATTCTATATATAATGTTTACAAACATCTGTAGGCAAACTAGAAAATATATACATAATTTACAAGTCTAAATACTTGGGAACCTCAGGATAACAGTGAAATTTTCAGTCAAATATGAAAATGGCTACAATTTTCAAAAAACATGCCTGAGCTATCTGCATAATTACCTCCACATTCCACAAGGCTGCTGTAGTTATATATATATATTTATATATGACTCTATTTAAATCTGCAAACACGCACATTGTGTAAGCTACTAATATGCAGAAACCTATATATGTTTATATGCTGAGATATATAGGGCTTCATAAGTACATTCTTGTTCTTTTATTTATTAATTTATTTATTAGATTTCTATTAGACATGTCTATTTTGGTTAATTATCTGGGGAGAATCTGGCCTCACATAGCCCTGCCTCCCTCTTTCCATATTTCTGCTGCCAGGAGGTCTTGTGCCCCAAGGCCTGGGAATTTTTAGCTCCTTTCTGTAAACTAGGGAAAAGGTCAATTGCGGCCTGAATGAACCCATAAATATTAATACTGCCCCATTTCCTGGAATGTTCTTACAAGAAGAGTCATCTATACACTATCCTCCCTAATAATTTTTTTATGTAAACAGGGGCAGTCCTACAACAGAATTGCCCCCCCTCTTGGGATGAGGAAAGAGGCGGTGCAGGGGAGAACTATATGGAATCCTGTTTCCACCCCAAGTTTAAATATAACTCAGAGTCAGTATAAAAGTGACAGGTAACCACTCTACCCGTATCTTATACTACTTAAGCTAACTAGACAGTAAGCTGAGCAAGTAGGCAATGAAATTTGGGCCCCGTGACCCTATTTGTGTGTCTTTGTGTTATTGTTTAGTCCCTAAGTTGCATCTGACTCTTGCGACCCCATGGACTATAGCCTGCTAGGCTCCTCTGTTCATGGGATTCACCACGCAAGAATACTGGAGTAGGTAGCTATTCCCTTCTCCAGCGGATCTTCCCGACCCAAGGACTGAACCTGGGTCTTCTGCATCGCAGGCGAATTCTTACTTGCTGACTCACCAGGGAAGCCCTTTGGGTGTCTTCTGTGCTGTGCTGTGCTTAGTCACTCAGTCCTGTCCGACTCTTTGTGACCCCATGGACTGGAAGCCCGCCAGGCTCCTCTGTCCATGGGGATTCTCTAGGCAAGAATATTGGAGTGGGTTGCCATGCCCTCCTCCAGGGGAGCTTCCCAACCCAGGGATCAAACCCAGATCTCCCACATTGCAGGCGGATTCTTTACCATCAGAACCACAAGGGAAGCCCAAGAATACTGGAATGAGTAGCCTATCTCTTCTCCAGGGGATCTTCCCAACCCAGGAATCGAACTGGGGTACATTAACACCTAAGGAGCCTTTAAAAAATACTGGTGCCTGGGCCCCACTCCACACCAGCTGAATATATACATCAGGGAGTAGGCATCACTACTGCTTAAAAGTTCCCCCAGGTGAGTCTGATCCACAGTGTTGGTTGAGAGCCACTTATTTACACTGATCTGATTCAGTATAAACCAGAGACATATCCCAGGAATTGGGGACTGATAGACAAACAGAGTGATTCTAGCCAAAAACGAACAAACTAACAAAGAAACAAAGTTGCTTTCACAGAGCATTATGTGTTAACATCAGATCATGTAGAAACAGCCAAGAAACTGGGTTAGGAGTGGGGGGATTGCTGTCTTTTAGGAACCTCACATTTGGGAACCCATTCCCAGAGTAGTTACAAGGAAAACTGGGGCATGTGTGCGCACGTGCACACGCGCACACACACACTCATCCACATATACATACCATGTGACTGCAAGCAACTTAAAACAAAAAAATTTTAATTGAATTTCGGGGCCTGGGGAAGATCTGAACCTATAATTATTTCTTAGCAAACTGCTGAACACAGGGTTTCTCTCCTCTGGGACGAGATGAGACGGGTAGCATAATGAACCCTCTTTAATTAAAAAATAAAATGTTTAAGGATAATCATATTCTTCCAAGCTACATTATTTTTTTTAAAGGAAAGGAAGGATGATGAGAAAATGCCCATTTTCAAATGCCCAGTGTTAGGCTTCCACAAATGGCCTCATTTCTCACTCAACCCTCTAGATTCAAAATTAGGTCCTCAAGGGAGAACTCGAGTCTCTGCATTATTCCCAGGAGGAAGCTAACTTCTTCATCCCAGCTTTATTCCCAATTCTCTTAAAATCAACAGGCAGATTCAATGCCAAATTGATTCTAGCCAAGGAGAGCTGCAGGAGGGGAGCAGAAGTTGAGGCACCAAAACAGAGACTCTTTGCCCAACAGCCCTCTGACCTAATTTGATGCGATTCTCCAGGAAAGAAGTACATTTTCCCAGACTTATGGAAAAGGGGGTAGGGGAGGGGGTGGGGGAGGTGCTAAGAAGGAGAGGGTGGGACAAATGGAGAGAGTAGCGCACGTGGAAACATATACACTAACGTGCGTAAAATAGACAGTATAAACTGGGAATTTGCTGTATGACTCAAGGAAACTCAAACCAGGGCTCTGTGACAACCTAGAGGGGTGGGATAGGGTGGGAGGTGGGAGGGAGGCTCAAGAGAGAGGGTACATATGTATACCTCTGGCTGATCCAAATTGATATATGGCAAAAACCAACACAATATTGCAATTACCCTTCAATCTGTTGCTCAGTTGCTAAGTCGTGTCTGACTCTTTGTAACCCCATGGACTGCAGCACACCAGGCTTCCTTGTCCTTCACCATCTCCTGGAGCTTGCTCAGACTCATGTCCATTGAGGCGGTGATGCCATCCAACCATCTCATCCTCTGTTGTCCCCTTCTCTTCAGGCCTTCAATCTTTCCCAGCATCCTTCAATTAAAAATAAATGAATGAATTAATTTTTTAAAAGAAGCGCACTGTTCCTGTTTTCCACCATAGAGTTCTTCCCCAGTTCCTTAGGAGAGAGATATTTGGAATGTGGATATACAGGCAGAGGTGGGGAAATAGCAGATCCTGGGACTATGGAAGGGGCTGGGGGAAAGGCAGAGGAAGGCAAATGCTCTAATTAACAGAAAATGCTTCTCTTCAGAAAAGGGAACAAAACAAAGATGTCCATGGAACTAGAGGCCTGAATTCCACCTCTCAATGGGATCTGAGTTTATTGGTGGCCTTAGGGGACAGTCAGTGATCAACCACCCGGATGAATATGAGACATCCAACTCAGGATGTTGTTTTTTAATTTTGTTATTTTCATATTCTTTGAATCCTATTTTTTCTTCTACTGCTTCTGGGTCCAACACCCCTAATGCTTTAATTTCTGTTAATGGAGATCTCTTTATTTGAGGTAATAAGTAATACACTGGAAAAACTAAATGAAAATTCTATTTTTCCAGAACTTTTCCTACCCCTTTTTCCTGAAGAAAAAGTAAAGGTATAAGGTTCAGATAAAAAAGAATCCATCTGCCAATGCAGGAGATGTGTGTTCAATCCCTGGGTGGAGAAGATCCCCTGGAGAAGGGAATGGCAATCCACTCTGGTATTTTTGCCAAAGAATCCTATGAACAGGGGAGCCTGGTGGGCTATAGTCCATGGGGTTGCAAACAGTTGGACTGAGAGACTAAACACAACACACACAGTACATAAAACAGCTAAAACCTATTATTGTCATTGATTTCACATCAGAAATGACTGGTGACAGGATGTGTCTGTACTTCCAAGTGCAGCAGGTACAGTGGCTACTGGCTTCTTTAACCACTTCAAATACATCACAGCCCTTTTCCTAGGCAGTGTTAACTTATGTTCTCATGGCTAAAAGGGAAACATCCACACTTCAAACTACATGTAGACAGACACACACACTGCTGCACCAGAAACACTCAGCACCGTGGCTGAACGAAATGCTAAAGAGCCTGGAAAGCTACCAGTGGGGAGGGACCTCTCAGTCAACAGCCTAGAGAGCTTTGCCCTGGCCAGGCCTACACCTGCCCAGGGAGAATTTTGGTAATTTTAATAAAACCAAATTAAATCCTAAAGTAAGACCAGTTGGTGATTCAGTAGGAATGGCCCCAGACCATTATGGAGTGACTATAAAATAAAAATTATAGATGGATAAGAATAGGAGCAAAGCAAATAAAATCATGTTAATGGAAGAGAGAGGGAGCATGGCAGAGAGGAGGAAAAACTGCCAAGTGTGGAGACGGGAGCTGTTGACAGGATTCTCCAGGAGAAGAAGCTTTTGAGATGTGGGCCTGAGAAGGACAGAGAAAAGAATTGGCACTGAGCTTGGGATCTGTCCATTCGAGAGGAAAGGCTGGGCGTGGATGAGGGGGAAGGCTTGAGGGAAAAAGCCTCCCAACCAAGCATGGAAGAGGCAGACGCATGAGGTGTTGGAGAAGGTGGAGGGGTGTGGGGTGGGGAGGGGAGAAGGCCGCTGAGATCCCGGCTCTCAAGGAACTTCTCTTTCCATCAGGGGGACAAGTTTGTCTACAAGACACTCTTCTGGGTACTTGATGTGCGTGTTCTACTCTGTTCTCATGACATCTTGTGAGAAATAGTCTATTATTCAATTCAGGTTTAGAAAATGAAGTCCAAAGGGTTAAGTAACTTGCCCAAGGTCCAAAAGCGAGAGTGATCAAATCTAGGATTTGAACCCAGGCTGAAGCCCACATCACCATGCTCTTTCTAATGCTGTGACAGAGACTGACTGCAACGCCGGTGTTTCCCAGAGAGATGGGGGTCTGGAAGGATGCTCAGCGTTGGGCTGTCCAGCTGACTGCTCCTTATGCTCAATCCTGCCCTCCTCCCTGGACTCGTTCCACCTCCTGAGAACTTCCGTGGGCAGGGCCTCTCTGGCTGAGGTTGGCTTCTCTCTCCCTACCCCCAGCCCTTCACAAGAAGAAGACATCAAAGATCGCAGCAGGGCCATAAAGAGAGGGAGGGTGTTAGAAGGGAGCCACCCTGGGCTCATAAACTGGGCGGGGGTGGGGGTGGAGACCCACCCATTTGTCAGGGACACTGCATCTCACTTTCCCCAAAAACTGAGATGTCAGCTTTTGCTTGAGGGCAGGGCACTTAAGCAAAGTGCAGGTGGCTGCAGCGAGAGGCGGGGTGGGAATGGGGGTGATGACTGGAGTCACTCTGACATGGAAACGGTGCCACCTCTCCACCGCCACTTGTGAGGCCAAGACACTCGAGGGGGTCATTTGAGATCTGAGTTGCAGTTTCAGTTCCACTGCCCCGTGGCTGTGAGGAGCTTCTTCCTGTCTCCTCAGTCTCTTTACCTTGTTCTGGGGTTGATCTTCGCTGGCACCCCCTTTTACCTTGCTGAGAGTTTCACTGGAGACCACACAGTGGAGGCAACCTACAGAGCACAGCTGAGTTCCCTGGGCCACAGCCAGGCTACACATGTTGAAGGACAGCTATAGACCCCAAGAGTATCAGTGGTCTCCCAGTCACCACCTCCTTCTACCATCACAGTCAACCAGAACCTCCAAACTCTTGCTGGGTGGTGTCTGAAACTGTAAGTCATGCAAATTCAGTAAAAAAAAAAAAAAAAAAAAAGCCTGTGTCTTAGAGCTAAGTGCAGTCTCCTCCATTAGCCTAGGGGCTTCTCAAGGACAGAAATCAAGTCTTGTTCCCCATCATTCTTCCACTAAATGGAGAGCTCTGCACACAACGGGGGCTCTTGAAATGCAGTCAGCAACATCTGCATGGATCAGGAAGTCCACGTTCTCCTAGGCAAACTGGAGAATGACAATTAAAATTCTCCCTTCCCCTCCAATGACATTCACCATAGAACTGCTTTTTTTTTCTGCATCACTGTAATTATCAACAAGCTTTTATTAAATAAGGTGCTGTGCTTGGTGCTTGACATGACAGATATCAGGTCCTGCCACCAGGAGACATGATATAGACATCTAAAAATATACAGAGTGTTGGGAGAGCTTGAGTTCTGGGTCGCAAATGCCTGGGTTCAAAGCTCAGCTCTGCCTCTTTTCAGCCATGAAACACTGGACAAGTTCTGTAACTACTCTGTACCTCTTTCCTCATCTTTGAACAGAGAAGACAAAAGGCCCTACCACACAGGGTTGATGTGGTGAGTAAATTAGATGATGCACCCAGAGCACTTAGGACAGTATCTGACACATAGCAAGCACTCAACAAGGTAACCATGGGAACCAGAAAAGTGGCCTGATTAGGGCCATGTTTTAGGAAGACAAATCTTGCAGCAGAGTTTGGGATTGTTACAAGGGAGAGAATTGAAGGAGAGGAGGTTTTTTTGTTTGTTTGTTTTTTACAACAGATAAAGCTTTTACAGCAGATAAAGCAAAAAGGCAAGGACAGCCTGAATCAGAGCAGAAGGAAACAACAGCTCCTCTTACTCTTGGAGCCTTGACCTCCTGGAGAGACCAGGAGCAACCACTATTATTCAAAAGAAAAGAAAGGAGAAGAAAAGGCCAAGGAAGTTGGTAAAAAAAAAAAGTATGAAACCTGAAAAGTATGAATTCTGTTTATAAACTCATGAATCGATGTTACACTGGAAATTTCTAGACAGCTTTCCAAATCACATATAGATACATAGATACAGATACAGATACATTGATAGGTAGCCCCTACCCCAACTCCCACTAACACAGAACTAGTTGAGATGGTAGCAAAAGAGATTATATTAGGCCTAAGATCTGGGTTCGATCCCCTGGAGAAGGGAATGGCTATCCACTCCAGTATTCTTGTTTGGAGAATCCCACAGACAGAGGAGCCTGTCGGGCTACAGTCCATAGGGTCCCAAAGAGTTGGATATGACTGAGCAACTAACACTTTCACTTTAAGATAAAATTAATGACAGACGGGGGATGGAATAGTTCAGTGGGCTTCTGCTGCTCTGATATCTTTGAGAACCTATCATCTAACCACGTGTTGACAGTATGGCCTACAAGTGGGGTCCTGGAGAGAGTAGCCTCTGGAGTTTCCTTCTAAACCAGACTGTTTAGAACATCCAATATTTCATCAAGAAAATATTATCAGGTTTGCAGGTGATGGCATATCTTCCCCAGTTTTCTTAATATTTTCTTATCCTTGCAGTTAAATTTAGGTTTTTTTAGACCTCATTTCTTTCTATATTTTTTAGATCATGCTGTGTGGCATGTGGGATCTTATTTCCTCAATCGGGGACTGAACCCATGCCCCTGCATTGGGGACATAGAGTCTTAATCACTGGACAACCAGGGAAATCCCCTCTACCTCACTTCTTTTGGGGCCCATGCCAAGACCATCTTATCCTTAACCATTCATGAGACTTCATAGGAAGATCTGTATTCCCCACCCTGGGAATTCTTCAGAAAGGACTCTCTCCTTTCTTTCCTTGTTGGACACAGATTTTCAGCCCCCTCATAATGGCCACTAGACTTTAGTCAGATGCCACACGTGTCTCTGTGTCGCTAACGAGTTCTATACCCTTGAGGAAATCACATGATTTCCTCCTCTCTCAAATGAAGGTTAGAATTCCATCACACAAAGCTATTGTATGATTATAAATGGAAGCACTTTGAAACTGTAAAATGCTACTGCTGCTGCTGCTGCTGCTAAGTCGCTTCAGTCGTGTCCAACTCTGTGCGACCCCATAGACGTCCTCCTACCAGGCTCCTCCGTCCCTGGGATTCTCCAGGCAAGAACACTGGAGTGGGTTGCCATGTCCTTCTCCATCAAATGCTATTAATATTTAAATGTTTGTTATTATTACTACAATATTTACCCATTACAAGAAAGAAAAAAGAGGGAGCTGGCAGGGACTCTGACCCCAACCCTATTTTTTTTTAAATTAATTAATCAATTTTCTCTTTGGCTGTACTGGGTCTTCCTTGCTCTTGCACGAGCTTCTCATTGCCGAGGCTTCTCCTGGTGTGGAGCGCAGGCTCCAGGCATGCAGGCTTCAGCAGTTGTGGCCCACAGACTCAGCTGCTCCACAGCATGTGGAATCTTCCCAGAGCAGACTGAACCTGTGTCCCCTGCATTGGCAGGCGAGTTCTTAATCACTGCACCACCAAGGAGGTCCTCCTATTTTTTTTTAAATGTAATTAAATTTTATTTTTGGTTGTGCTGGGTGTTTGTTTCTGGGCAGGCTTTTCTCTAGGTGCAGTGAGCGGGCCCTACTCTCTAGTTGCAGTGGGAGGGCTTCTCATTGCTGTGGCTTCTCTTGGGGAGCACGGGCTCTAGAGCACAGAATCCAGCAGTTGAGGCTCACGGGCTTCAGTAGTTGAGGCCCTCAGGCTCTAGAGGACAGGCTCAATAGTTGTGGTGCATGGGCTTAGTTGCTGCCTAGCATGTGGGATCTTCCCGGACCAGGGATCAAACCTGTGTCTCCTGCATTGGCAGGCAGATTCTTTACCACTGAGCCACCGGGGAAGCCTGCCAACCTTATTTTTTTTTTAATTTTTATTTATTTTGGCTGTGCGGGTCTTCGTTACTGTGTGGGCTTTTGTCCAGCTGCCTTGATGGGAGGCTTCTCTCTAGTTGGAGTGTGCAGGCTTCCCATTACAGCGGCTTCTCTTGTGGTGGAGCACAGGCCCGTGCTGGCTTCAGCAGTCGCAGCCCCCAGGCTCTAGAGCTCAGGCCCAGTATTTGTGTCACATGGGTTTAGTTGTTCCAAGTCACCAGGATCTTCCCGGGTCAGGGATCAAACCTGTGTCTCTTGCATTGGCAGGCATATTCTTTACCACTGAGCCAGGGAAGCCCCATCCCAACCCTCTTTTGACTTGCACACTTTATCATTTCTCTAAATCAAACTGCCTTTTTTAAATCCTCAGAAAACTGGAACACTGATGTTTTCCAAGAGGGAGCTGGTAGACCGGGCTAAAGCAAGTATTGTGTCATCTAAAGAACAGAGATTTAGGGATCCTTTGTGCACCAGTATGTTTAGAGGATCTCAGGGCTTCCCTGGTGGCTCAGTGGTAAAGAATCTGCCTGCCAATGCAGGAGTCGTAGATTTGATCCCTGGGTCAGGAAGACCCCCTGGAGTAGAGCAGGGCAACCCACTCCAGTATTCTTACCTGGAGAATCCCAAGGACAGAGGAGCCTGGTGGGCTACAGTCCATGGGGTTGCAAAGAGTTGGACATGACTGAGTGACTGACCACCGCCACATGCATCTGTATGTGAGGTCCTGCCATTGTCACTTCCTAGTTGGTTTGAGAGGACTTTTAGCCTCCACACTCTGTGCAGGAGGCTGGGACAGGAGCTATATCTGGGATTTGAGGGAGTGTAAACTCTGCTCCAGGATGTGCAAATGAGGCCTAGAGGGAATAGATCAGAGAACCAGGCACCATGCTTTCTCCCCGAGTTGTTATAGTTATACTAGGATTGGCAGATGTGGGCGAAGGAGAGAGGGGCGAGGAGTAGAGCTTCCATGAGCCCTCAGGGCAGTGACTGTGTTGAACTACCTGTGTTTAGAGTCAGGTTGATGGTTGTCTGGCTTCCCCAAAGAGTAAACAACAATAACCCTGATCATCTTCAACATCAGAACACGATCATTAGTGTCCAGCTCCTTTTCTCCCTTCTTCAAGAGTAAGGGTCCAAGCTGCTCCCATTTTGTAGACAAAAAACTGACTCATTGTGAGCTGGGGAGAGGTACCAGGTTTGGAGAAAAGTTCCAGATGTTTCTAGTTCTCATTTTGTCCAGAGGCACAGGTTTAGCTCCATAAAGATCTCTATCCAGCCACGGTGGATGCCTGTCTGAATTTTGGCAATGGCAACAACGGGAGGGAGGCGGAGCAGTGCGTGGGCCCTGTCATGAGAGGGCACAGGGCAGAGTGGAGCAGCTCGGCATCCCCAAGGGGGTGACACTTGGTGGATTGGAAACTTCTCCCATTTGGGAAGCTTCAAGACTGCATTCCCAGTGACTTCTGTCTCCACAATTTTCTTGCAACCAATGACAAACTACCAAGTCTTTCCTCTTGCTTAGCTTGAGTCTCATGAAATCTAAAAAAAAGAAAGAAGGAACCTCAGGACTGCACACTTCTCCCTTCTCCCCCAAATTAGGGAGAAGGACAGAAGGGAAGCATCTCATTCAAAGCAAGCCTGTTTACCAGCTGCCAGCCCAGACACACCCCCAACAAAATGCCATGGAGAACGATGTCGTGACTCATGGCTTGGCAAGTACCGGGATCATGCCCCGGGCTCCCAGATACCACACTGGCTCCTCCAGGTCGCTCTGGCTGGATCTCCTCCTCCTCCTTTTCCCCAGAAGCATTCCTCATCTTGTCCTCTCTTCCCAGCCCCTCCTCTCCTCAAATCATTCTTTGCAGTGAGAGGTGGGGGTGGACAAGCAGAGGTAGAACTGGGATTCGAGTTGGGGTTAATTTCAGGATCAGGATTGAGGATGGGATTAGGAATGGAGTTAGGTGCTTCCTTAGTGGCTCAGACGGTGAAA
The DNA here is from genome assembly GCF_016772045.2 of Ovis aries. Classification (NCBI taxonomy): domain Eukaryota; kingdom Metazoa; phylum Chordata; class Mammalia; order Artiodactyla; family Bovidae; genus Ovis; species Ovis aries. The sequence goes on from NC_056056.1 coordinate 132,679,529, forward strand.
GAATCCGCCTGCAATGCCGGAGACCTGGGTTCGATCCCTCAGTCGGGAAGCTCCCTTGGAGAAGGAAATGGCTACCCACTCCAGTATTCTTGCCTGGAGAATCCCATAGACAGAGGAGCCTGGTGGGCTACAGGCCATGGGGTTGCAAAGAGTCAGACGTGACTCAGTGACTAACACTAGGGATGGAGCTACTTTGAGACTGGGTTTAGTCAGTGGACTTTTAGTCGGAAGAAACAACAAAACTCTACTAACTTATATGCATTAATGTCTTGGGGTAGTAGAGGATTAGATGTCTTGGCCAGAGGTCCACGTTCTTTTTTCTTTCTTCCTTTTTTTTTTTTTTTTTTTGCCACACAGCATGCGGGATCTTAGTTCCCCGACTAGAGATGGAACCTGTGCCCCTACACTGTAAGGGTGGAGTCTGAACCGCTGGGCAGCCAGGGAAGTCTCAAGGTTTGCTTTCATTGAGATCAGACTAGAAGAGTTAGAATCTGGTTTGGAAGGAAGGAAATGTCAACATTTAAACAAAGATGTATACTCAAGAATCACTTCCTAGGAATCTGAGCAAAGGTTTCTGGGAATCAACTTCATCTCTAAAGATTGTAGGTACCATAGAACCACTACATCCATTCTCCAGGCACTGGGCAATATTCTGTGACTTCACCTTGATCTCAAACTTAGAACTTTCTAGTACACCCAAGAGTCTTTCTTGGATTTCTTCTCCTAATCCCCTCCTGCTGCTGCTGCTGCTGCTGCTGCTAAGTCACTTTAGTCGTGTCCGACTCTGTGCGACCCCATAGATGGCAGCCCACCAGGCTCCTCTGTCCCTGGGATTCTCCAGGCAAGAATACTGGAGTGGGTTGCCATAAATCACTTCAGTTGTGTCTGACTCTGTGCGACCCCCTATGGACAGCAACCCTCCAGGCTCCTCTGTCCAAAGGATTCTCTAGGCAAGAATACTGGAGAGGGTTGCCATTTCCTTCTTCTAATCCCCTCCTAGTCTTATCCAAAGAACTGTTCCACTGTCCCATAGTCTCCAAAGCACTGGGGCCCTGACATTTGGGTACCTCGGGCACTGTCTTGGCAGTGAGGCACTAAGCATGCTGGGGCTTCCCAGACTAAGACATCTGTCAGCAACCTCAGGAGGCTCCCCTTGGGCGAAGGACAAGACACATTGCAAGTTCTGAGCTCAGTTTTCAAAGACAGGAAGAAAATAAAGCAGGAACAACTAGTGGGCAGTAGCAGGGCATGGAACAGGAGCGTTCCCAGGGGCTCCTCCAGGAGAATTTGGTCCATAAACTGATGCGATGCCACTGGGTTGGATCCCTAGAAACCTACACACATAAATACACACCAGCACCTCTTTACAGAAGTTGCTCAACCCAGAAAGATGAACTAGCAAGGAGCCCACCAGTGCTGTGCAAGCAAAGTCTCCTCCATTTCATAGGGGCCTGAATTTGTCTTCTTTCTCTCCAAACTCTCCTCCCACATCTGGCCCCTTAGGTGCTTGGAGATCCTCCCGCAGAGGGACGAGAGGGTTCGAGGCTGGCACAAACCCCACCTCAGCCCTGCCCTCCCCATGAGCAGCAGCAAGACGGTGATTAGCTGCTCTCCCCAAGGCTCCGAGGTAAGGGAATTTTTTTCTTTCAAACATGTCACATCTGGCACATCTGCTTTCCTAGCAATGATGCATCCCAAGGGGTATAATCAACAGTTGGGGCGGGGCCGGGAGGCAGGTCTGTACTGACAGAAGCCTGAGCCAGAGATGCCAAGAGCAAAATGTAGGAACAGCCACTACCCCCACTCCCATTCTACCGTGGGGAGAGAAGTCCTATCCCTGCGCATCTTCCTGCCTTACAGCCAGGTCCCCTCCTCACAGGTCGGACCTATTTTAGGGCACAGAGATCATACATGGAGCACTTTGCTTTGGGAAATTATATAATCCTTTCTCTTGTCCACCCTTAAACTCTCCTATTGGAATAGGAAGGGAAGTGGAAGAGAACTGGTCATCCATCCCCCTGCCACAAGTCCAGAAGCTCTGGTAGTGGCTCCCACTCTTCCTCCCCTCCTCCTAGCGCCACCTTCATCTCTTCTCTGCCCACCTTAACTCCTTATTCTTTCCAACCCCAATTGCTCACTGCAGGGAAAATCTCTCTCCCCATCCTGGATGTAGTGTTTCAAGGGGCTACCTAAATGCCTTCTAGCAACAATTGGATGAAACACCATCAGCACTTTTATCCTTCTGCCCATTGGAACAGCCCTCTCCTCCACCCCCCACTTCCCTACGACTTCTTCATTCAAGATAGTGCCTGTCAGCTTGGCAATCGGCTTCCTTCCCTGCAAATGTCTCCCCTTCTACTTTCAAGGTCATTTTTTTCTTTCTTCAAAGACACGGTCCTTAACTTTCTTTCTGGTCCTAAGCCGCCTCTCCCAAACAGCCCCCCACAGTCTCTCCTGCAGGAAGTCCTGTCAGTAAGTCACCCGTTTTGCTTCTAATGGTGTCTCTCCATCCTCCATCACTACCTAGACCTCACCCTCATCTTACTATGTCTGCGTGTTTGTCATTATCCTGGGTATCACAGGATTCCCATCACACCTAGAGTCTCCCTCTTGTGCCCTGTATACACGTTTATTGATGCAGTAAAGGAAGGTAACTGAGCAAGAGAAAGGCATAGGGTCTAATACCTACTCTGCTCCCACAAAAGGATATAACCAACTTATATACACGTACACGCATGCATACAAATACACATACATACACCAAGTCATCCCAAAGATGACTGAGCTTGTCAGGTATAAATCATGTTTGGGTTTCAAATGCAACAGTAATTACATGGTATCTTAACTATCTGTGCAAACTGTCAGAGAAAATATATTGGCAATTCAGGGGAAAGAGGAGGGGAAGTTTGGAGCATCCATTGAACACCACCCTCACCTTCTCTGAAGTCATCCGGAGATAGGACAGCACAGAAGGGCAAAGACGTGCTGGGGCCAGTCCCAACACTTTCAGAGCCTAATGATTTTTCAGGTGAGTTGTGCCGTCACAAGCTCCCAGGGAGGCGGGGACAATTCAAGATGAATTGTAGGCATCACCAGTCTCTGAAGGTATTGCAAGCAGCAGCAGGAAGGATTTAGGCTAAATTTTCTGAAGACAGTCTGACAAAACAGAGGCCCCAGAAAGACTGAGTCCTTCCTCTGCGAGTTTGGGGATCATCTGATCGAACCCTTGGCATCCAGGCAGAACTAGATCCAGACGATTCCAGAAGGGAGTGATATTTAGAACATTCAATTTTATCTTTTTTAAAGGGAGGAATTGGTTTAAACATTTATTTATTTATTTTGGGCTGTGATGGGTCCTCATAGCTACACACGGGCTTTTCTTGAGTTGCAGCAAGTGCGTGGGCTTCTCACTGCAGTGCTTTCCCACGCTGCAGAGCAGAGGCTCCAGACGTGGGCTCAGTAGTTGCGGCTCACAGGCTCTAGAGCACAGGCTCAGTAGTTGTGGCTCACGGGCTTAGGTGCTCTGCAGCATGTGGGATCTTCCTGAATCAGGGACTGAACCTGTGTCTCCTGCATCAGCAGGCAGATTCTTCCCCACTGAACTACCGGGAAGCCCCCTAGAACACTCATTTTAAATGTAATACATATTCATATATATAGGAAGTCTCTGTGTCTGAGATTAGGATTACATTACTTCTTATTAGTTGTAGCTACAATGTGGGGTGCTCCTCCCCCAATTGTTTTCTCTGCGAACATTCCTCCCTGCCCCAGACTGACATTTGCCTGGGCTCCTCTGTTCCTAGAAGCACTGCTTACCTGTGTCCAGGCTATGTTTCATACACATCTTCCTGCCAGTGGTCTTAGGGATAGCAGATTGATCAGTTTCAGAAGGAGAAAATGTATGTAGGGACAGTGCAGGGACTGAGACGTGAGAGATGGGAACCAGACTGAGGAGGGAGAGATCAGACTGGGGGCAGGAGCGCAGGCCTAGTGTTGAAAAGCTCATTGCTGCAGGGCAGAGAGGGTGAGGGGGGCAGGCGGAGAATGAAAGCAGCAGATTTCTCGCGGCTCCTCTAGCCCACCTCTTGCCTTTGGACTGATTTCACACACACACAGAAACACACACTCACGCTTGGTTCCCCACCAACGTCAAGCCAGGGAACTGTGTCCTCTAAAGCTGAGAAAAGAATAGTGTATCAAGAGCTGGTTTATGAACATTTCTACTGTGTGTGTGTAGGTGTTCTGGTGACTTTGTGGGCAAGAGGAGAAGCTGCTTGGACAAAAGCCTGTCATATATGGTGGCAGAGGGCAGGGCCTTCTTCATCAGAGATGTAGGAAATGCAGATGGAATGTGTCTTCCCAGAATGATTCTGGATAGTCTATTTTTATATGTTCCCAGATCTTCTTGACCTAACCAACTAATAAAACAACACACACACACACACATGCAAGTACATTGTATTATTAGAAACTTGTATAAATAGTAACCCCCAATTCCCTAGTTGGTATCTGGATGAATCCTATTTGGTTCAACCCCCCAACTGTCCCTCTAGGTCACAAGTTCTCTGTCAAAGGAATAAGATCCTCTCCATTTTTCTCGCTTGGGGCCTTCAAGTTCGCAAGCCCTATTTTAGTCTTGGTCCTGCTATCAGTATCTCATTCTCCTGGAGTGGACATTTTAACTATCCTGTGAATGGCCACTCTAGTTATGGAACAAAAGCACTATGACAGTCATGCGAGCCACAGAGAGTCAGGACAGACTCCACTGGCCAGCACAGCTTTCACACCTCCCCGCTAGGGTTATTCATAGGCTGCAGGGCAGGCAACTAGAGGAGAGAGAAGGGATTGCTTTTGTAGTTTGTGGAAGAGAGATCTCCAACCCAGCCCATTCCCCAGATTCCTAGGTTCCTAAAGATTCAGCATTCCTGAACTCCAAACACTGGAGTGTGCACGGCTGAGATTTCCTGACCTGTCCCCGCAGATCTGTGAACTTCAGTTATAAGGCAAACAAGGCCATGTTTGTCCCATAAAATCACCACGTGCGAGCTAATTAAATGACACCATAAAAAAGAGAGATAAACGCAGGTGGCAGGGAGCCCGCCTAGAGATGAAGATAGGATCAGATGTGTGGCTGAGATAAAGACAGGCCAGGAGAAGAGCTGTGAGTGAATATCCCCAACCCCAACCTCAAGATTCCTCAGGAGCTTCCAAGCACAAGTGAGGGGTGAGGGAAAGGAGGGTTTGAAGATGGAGAAAAATTACACGAGGCCTAAACGGAAAGATGCTAGCAAAGGAAGTAAAGTGGGCTACACAGATGTGGACCTCCCCATCCCGATACCGTCACTCATGGAGACTCTTACATATTATAGTTAAATGGATTTGCATATATACACGAAGTCATATGTAGAGATACAGATATACATAAGGAGTTTCATAAAAACACATTCTACACAAGATAATTCTCCATTTCACCCCCAAAGTGAGTTAAGCATCTTCCACTGCAATGCAGGGATGTGTAAGTCATGACCACAGGGATTTCCTCCAGCCCTAAAAGAGTCTTTGATTTTGTGATCTCTGAGCACACTGAGAAAGAACATTTTAAAGTGACATATGATCACTGCTTCCCCTAAATAGTAACCCACTGAGAATGTCACAGAAATGATGGGTACCTAGAGAAAATAAAACTCACATTTGTATCTGGTCACATGGCCTCGAGTTCTGCTGTGTGCAACAACAGAATGGATGAGGGCTATCACTGGGCAAGGCGCCTGTCCCAGAGGAATACTGTGGTAGGTGAGGTTCAGGAAGTCACAGAATTCCGGAAATAAGCTTAAAACTTAGCTTCCTTCATAGATCTTCTTAGACAAGTAAGAATGGTCTCAGGAACTTCCCCCTCCCTTCTTCCATGCCTCACTGCTCCACCCAGGCTCACATCTCATCCAGAGAAGTTTGAGTAAAGGTTCAATTCCTCATGCCTGTGCCCTTTCCCAAAGATATTCCCATTAGAAGGAAAAACTGGAAGTGAGGGAGATACCAGATCAGTAAGATAAACTCAGGGATAAGGGCCTTCTATATACCGAGCACAACTGGGGAAGCAAAAATGAATGACCCTGAAGAAGTAAAATTGTCATAATTTGCAGGTGACCTGATACTGTATATTGTTGTTGTTCAGTTCCTAAGTCATGTCTGACACTTTGCAACGCTGTGGACTGCAGTATGTACCACCAGGGAAGTCCTAAAGAAAACATTCTTAATCTTACAGCACAGCACCTTGTAAAGTACTGTTGTTGTTGTCATTCAGTCGCTCAGTTGTGTCTGACTGTTTGCAACCCCATGGGCTGCAGCACGCCAAGCTTCCCTGTCCATCACCATCTCCCAGAGCTTGCTCAAACTCATGTCCATTGAGTGGATGATGCCATCCAATCATCTTGTCCTCTGTCACCCCTTTCTCCTGGCTTCAATCTTTCCCAGCATTAGAGTTTTTTCCAGTGAGTTGACAATTCTCATCAGGTGGCCAAAGTCTTGGAGCTTCAACTTCAGCTTCAGTCCTTCCAATTGATACTGTATATAGATAACCCTAACATTTCCACCAAAAAACTATTAGAACTAATAAGTAAATTCAGTAAAGTTGCAAGTTACCAGGCTGATATATAGAAATCCATATATAGATTTTCTATACACTAATAGTGAACTATCAAAAACAGAAAGCAAGAAAACAATCTCAATTAAAATTGTTTAAAATTGCATATTAAAAATGAGTAAGACACCTAGGAATACACTTAACCAAGGAGGTGAAAGACCTATACTCTGAAAATTATAAAACAGTGATGAAGGAAATTGAAACTGATACCAAGAAAAGGAAAGATATCCCATATTTTTGGATTGGAAGAATTAATATTGTTAAAATCTTCACACTATCCAAAGCAATCTACAGATTTAATACAATCCTTATCAAAACACCCATGACATTTTTCATAGAACGAATAACCCTAAAATGTATATGATAATCTAAAAAAGGGTGGATGCATGTATATGTATAACTGATTCACTTTGCTACACACCTACAACTAACACAACATTGTAAGTCAACTATACTCTAATAAAACCTTTTTTAAAAAATCATGGAACCACAAAAAGACCAACATCTCAAAGCAATTTTGAGGGAAAAGAACTAGCTGAATGGATCATGCTCTCTGACGTCAGACTATACTACAAAGCTACAGCAATTAAAATAGCATAATTCTGGCTCAGAAATACATACATGGATCAATGGAAGAGAATAGAGAGCCCAGAAATAAGCCCATGCACCCATGGTCAATTAAGCTACAGCAAAGGAGGCAAGAACAGACAATGGAGAAGACAGTCTCTTCAATAAGTGATGCTGAGAAAACTGGACAGCTACATGTAAAAGAATGAGATTAGAACATGTCCTCACATCATATACAAAAATAAACTTAAATGGATTAAAGACCTAAATGTAAGACCAGAAGCCATAAAACTTCTAGATGAGAAGATAGGCAGAATGTTCTTTGGCATAAATCATAGCAATATTTTTCGAATGTCTCCTATGGCAAAAGACAGAAAAGCAAAAATAAACAAATGGGACCTACTTAAAAGGTTTTGCATAGCAAAGGCAATCTACTTAATGGGAGGTTTTTTGCAAATGATGTGACTGATAAGGAGTTAAAACCCCAAATATAGAAGCAGCTCATACAACCCAATATCAAAAATTAAAAAGCCCCTGATTAAAAAACGGGCAGAAGACCCGAAAAGACATTTCCCAAAGAAGACATACAGATGGCTAAAAAGCACATGAGAAGATGCTCAACATTACTAACCATTAAAGAAATGGAAATTAAAACCACAGTGTTACCTCAACCTATCACTTATAGGAATGGCTATCATAAAAAAGTCTACGAATAACAAATGTTGGCAAGGGTGTAGAAAAAGGGAACCCTGTACACTGTTGGTGGAAATGCAAATTGATGCCACCACTGTGGAAAACAGTATAGAGGTTCTTCAAAAAATAATAAAAATAGAACCACCATATGATCCAGAAATTCCACTCCTGGGTATATATCTGAAGAAAACAAAAGACTAATTCAAAAAGGTACACGCACCCCAATGTTCATAGCAGCATTATTTACAATAGCGAGGTTATGGAAGCAGCCCCAGTGTTCATCAGCACATGAATGGATAGAGAAGCTGTAGCATATACATACAATGGAATAGTATTCAACTGTGAAAAAACAACATTCTGCCATTTGCAACAATGTGGATGGACTTAGAGACTCTTCTATTTAGTGGAAGAAGTCAGAGAAAGACAAATAATGTACAAATCACTTATATATGGAATCTAAAAATGAAACAAATGTATGTAACAAAACAGAAACAGACCCACAGATTCAGAAAACAAGCTAGTGGTTACCAGTGGGGAGATGGAAGAGGGAGGGACAAGACGGGGGTATGGAACGAAGAGGTACCAATTACTAGGTATAGAGCAGATAAACAACCGGGATAAATTGCACAGCACAGGGAAATAGAGCCTTTATTTGGTAATAACTTTAAATGGAGTATAATCTATAAAAATATTGATTCATTATGCCATAAATCTAAAACTAATATAATATTGTAAATCAACTATAATAATAATAAAAAAAAAGACCCTGATCCTGGTCTTGAAGCATACACCTCTCCTTGGGCAAGGCTGTCTTTGTCAGTGATCCAAAAAGGAGTCCCATATTCCGAAACGCTAGCGTCAACTTTCACCATTCTCTACTGAGTTCTTTTTTGTGCTGAATGTGCAGAAAACCGGAGCCCTGAATCACTGGCAGTTGAGGAGATGGTCTCCCTGGACACTTAGGTTCCTTGCCTGGCTCCACCCTGTCTCCCTGGGCAGTTCTGGACAAGTCATGGACTCAGTTTCTCTACTCGGGAAGCGGGGGAGGCTCCCACTGACTAGTTCTCAACTTCACAGAGCAGCTTGGTGATTAATGGGTTAATGTCCGTGGGAGGCTTTGAGCTCTTGGGATGAAAGACACCCTAAAGCCCTGACTCTATTGGAAACTCTGCCCAGCCAGCAAGATACCCTGAAACCAGAAAGGGGGCCTTTGATCATATATTAAGGGTTGTCTTTGGAAGAATGAACTAGAGGGGATGAGTTAAAACAGCAGCAGAAATTAAAGTAGCATGAAAAAAAGAGGACTTTCTGGCTCCTGGGTGGAGTCCCTTGCCCTGGAGTTGTTTCCAGATCTTTCGCTTGCCTATAGAGGGGAGTGGTCTGGATCATTTCTGGAAGCTTTTTTTGGACATCCTATAGCCCACTCCATGTTAGCTCCTCTCTGACAGATATTTAATATTTAAGGTTAAACATTTAACCTTAAAGTCTCCCTCCACTCCACATATGAAACTAGCCACCTCTCCCACTGCACAAGTTGGTAGCAAGCATAAATAAGAATGGTCCACTTTAAAAAATGTTTTAATCATTTTAAAAAGTTAAACAGGGGCTTCCCTGGTGGTCTGGTGGCTAAGACTCTGTGTTCCCAATACAGGGGACATGGGTTCTATCTATGATCAGGGAACTAGCTCTCACACGCTTTAACTAAGAGTTCACATGCTATAACTAAAGATCCTGCATGCTGCGATGAAGATCAAAGATTCTGAGTGTCACAACTAAGGCCTGGCATAGCCAGAAAAATAAATAAACACCTTTTTTAAAAAAGTTAAGTGTATAGAAGAGTTTTGCTATAGAATTTATCCAAAATCTCAAAATACTCATTATCAGAATAAAGCATAAACATTGAGATTGCAAGCTTGGTTATGGGGTCAGGCTTAAGTTTAAACACTGGTATTGCCCTTTGCCAGTTATACAACTCTGAGTATCAGTTTAACCAACTGTAAAATGGCAATAATAAAAATTCTAACTTCATATGATATTGTAAGGATTAAACTGGAAAATTCTGAGACTACTAAGAGTTGACAAGGATGGTAGAACAACAGGAACTCTCAGATACTCTTTTTAGAGTGAAAATTGGTACAAATACTTTGGGAAACAATTTGGTATCGCTGAGTAACAGTGTCAGACTTTACTTTTGGGGGCTCCAAAATTACTGCAGATGGTGACTGCAGCCATGAAATTAAAAGATGCTTACTCCTTGGAAGAAAAGTTATGACCAACCTAGATAACATATTGAAAAGCAGAGACATTACTTTACCAACAAAGATCCATCTAGTCAAGGCTATGGTTTTTCCTGTGGTCATGTATGGATGTGAGAGTTGGACTGTGAAGAAGGCTGAGAGCCGAAGAATTGATGCTTTTGAACTGTGGTGTTGGAGAAGACTCTCGAGAGTCCCTTGGACTGCAAGGAGATCCAACCAGTCCATTCTAAAGGAGATCAGTCCTGGGATTTCTTTGGAAGGAATGATGCTAAAGCTGAAACTCCAGTACTTTGGCCACCTCATGCGAAGAGTTGACTCATTGGACAAGACTCTGATGCTGGGAGGGATTGAGGGCAGGAGGAGAAGGGGACAACAGAGGATGAGATGGCTGGATGGCATCACTGACTCGATGGACGTGAGTCTGAGTGAACTCCAGGAGTTGGTGATGGACAGGGAGGCCTGGCGTGCTGCGATTCATGGGGTTGCAAAGAGTCGGACACGACTGAGCAACTGAACTGAACTGAACTGAACTGAGTAAACTTGAATATTCACATATCCTCTAACCCAGAAATCCCACAACTAGGTATAGATTCCCCCCAAACCTGGGCACATTTGTGCTAGGATACATGTTTAAGTATGTCCAAAGCAGCATTGTTTTCAAGTGATTGAAAACTGGAAAGGATGCAGATCTTCGTCAACAGTAGAATGGATTAAATATCAGCTATTCACACACAATGAAATATGTATGGCAATAACAATAAACTACAGCTACAAGCAACGACGTGACTGACTCACGTATAATATGCTGAGTATAAAATGTAAGACTAAAGAACACTCACAGTGTGAGTGTGTTTATATAAAATTCAAATGGGGCAAAACTTTGTTGTTTGAATACATGTTGTTATTTAGTAGCTGAATTCTGTCCTCCTCCTTGGACTGTATCCTGCTGGGCTCCTCTGTCTATGGGATTCCCCAGACAAGATACTAGAGTGGGTTGCCATTTCCTTCTCCAGGAGATCTACCTGACCCAAGGTCAGAACCTTCGTCTCCTACATTGACAGGTGGATTCTTTACCGCTGAACCACGTGGGAAGCCCCTTAAGGACACATACATTGGTACTAAAACCATTATGAAAAGCCAGAAAACTATTATTACAAAATACAGGATAGGGAAAGGGAAGTGAATGTGATCAGAAAGGGGGCTGGCAAAACTCTCTCTGAGTGTTGGCTACATGGCTGTTTCTAGGTGCCACAATATTCATTAAAATACACATATGTTCTTTATACACTTTAATGAATATGTGTCATATTTTACAATTTAAACATAAAAAAGATTTAATTAGATTATATAGAGAGTGATTAATAAAACGTCTAGTGAATACTAAGCTCTCAGTGAATGTTAACTATTATGCCCATTATTTACCCACCACTAGTTCAAAAATTGTCTGTACTCTTTCCCCCCATTAAGCATGGTAGATATGTGGGTTTGTGTTAATAACATTTAGTTGCCTACTATGTGCTGGGCTTCCCTGGTGGCTCAGTAGTGCAGGAGATGCAAGGTTCTATCCCTGGGTCAGAGGAGCCGGGCCAGCTATAGTCCTGTGTGTGTGTGTGTGTATGTGTGTGTGCTCAGAAGCTTCAGTTGTGTCCTACTCTTTACGACTCTATGAACTGTGGCCCACCAGGCTCCTCTCTCCATGGGATTTTCCAGGCAACAAGACTGGAGTGGGTTGCCATGCCCTCCTCCAGGGGGTCCTCCTGACCCAGGGATCGAACCTGCGTCTCTTATGTCTCCTGCACTGGCAGACGGGTTCTTTACCACTAGCGCCACCTGGGAAGCCTGGCTAGGGTCCACAGGGTTGCAAAGGGTTGGACGGGACTGAACGACTGAGCACGGACACACACACACACACACACACACACACTCACACTGTGTACTACGCACTGTATGAAGGAGAGATGAACCAGAGAGCATTCCCATCCAAGGTGCTCACTGCACTGATCTGACTGCACCCAGACAGCTCCTGCTTCCCAGACTAGCAACTTCTCTTTCCACCTACCTGGGTCAAATGTCAACTTCTCAACGATGATGAAATCACAAACAGGCATTTGTGTCTAGAAAGAAATCTCCACTTCAAACCACCCCTCTTGCATCCTTACCAATTGTATTACTGCCCCAGACAGTGGGTATCCACTCACTCCGCTACACACACACCCTCCACTGTGGCAGAGAAAAAAAGAGCCATGCCCGAAAAATCTCCCCAGTGTCTGCACTAGCCTCCTACTCATGACTTCCCACCCCAACCCCACCACCCCAGCCTCAGGGCACAAAATACATTATGACCCTGGGCCTTCGTTTACATGTAACAAACAGAGGTCAATTTATTTCTAAATCACTTTTTTTACTGCTCTATTGAACTATTTGCCACATTATTTATACGTTAATGGGCCAGGCCCCTCTGGGAAGCTCCCCTTCTAATAAATAACGTGCCAAATCATTAAGCAAGGTGATAAAATCAAAACCATTTAAAAATACATCAACCTGCGTTCTCTTCCAGTGAAATAAGCTCCAGGGGACCAGAGGAGGGACGGGGGAGGGGAACCACCTTCTATTACTGAGTTTGGTCAGGTGTAGGGTTTTTTTTTTTCCCCTCCTCTGGGCTGGAGATAAAAATCAGAGCTGAGAGATCTAGATAACCTGGCTGCTTACCCATATCCCTAGCAGCTAAAGTGAGAGGAAGCAGACAGGTATTCACTAGGGATGTGAATACCTTCCTCCTCCTGCCAGAGGAAGAAAGGGCATCAGATTCTATCTCCCACCTGCCCTGTAGTCTATTGGAGGTAGACAGAGGAGCCCAGCTGGGCAAAAGAAGTTGTATCTTCTGTCTGGGAACTAGGAATTAAAAAGAAAAATCCACCAAAGGCCTTTGCCTTTCTACCTGTTTCCCATCACTATAATTCTGTCTTATGAATCTCTGTATTTACAATTAATCTGAGTCACAGAGAAGAACACTAATAATAACAATTACTCTGGCTACCCCTCCCCCATTCTCCACCTCTCACCCTAGAGGGCTTTCCACACCCTTCTTTACCACCAACCCCCTCAGAAAACCTGTCCTGAGCTAGCATAGCAGTGGCAAGGAAACCTAGGTTAGAAGACTTACTCCTGAGCACCCTGAGGATTTGACCTTGAGTTCCCAAGGGACTTGACCTTGAGGTTCTTCCAAGTAGTCCAGAGAAAAAAGGCACGGGGAACTCTTCAATCTGTCCCTACTCTGAGGCTCCCTGTGGGTAGACCCCTGCCTTTGGTATTATAAGGAGTGATTCAGCTAGATCTTGCCCCCATTGATGAGAAAGATAAGATTCCTCCTCAGGACTCTGAAAACATAAACAGCAATACAACTGAAGGAAATACAGGTTGAATATCTAAGCAGAGAGGCCAGGCAAAGCAAAGACATTATCTTTTGAATAGGAGAGGTTTAAATAAATATGTAAGTCCCTTTTTCAAGGAAACCAAATATTGCTTATTTTGATCATAACAAGAGCCTTAAAAGGTAACTATAGATTCAAAGAAGTAAAAAGATTTGATCAGGTCACATAACAGAGAAGTAGAGGGCCAGGGCTTGAATCCAGGTGTGACTGTCTACAAAAGGCTATATTCTTTTTATTAAATCATCATGCCAAGGAGTACAGATGAGCTTTGAGTTGAGTTCTAAAGGAAGAGACCCATAGGGATAAACTAAGTGAACTGGGGAGGTAGGGTTGCCAAATAAAATTCAGGATGCCTGAGCCTGATTATTTCATGGGACATACACTAAAAAATTGTTCACTGTTTATCTGAAATTTAAACTTAATTGGTATCCTGTATTTTCATTTGCTAAATCTGTCAACCTTAAAGCAAGTAATTCTTGGGACTTCCCTGGTGGTCCAGTGGTGAAGAATCCACCTTCCAAGGCAGGGCACATGGGTTTGATCCCCAGCCAGGGAACTAAGATCCCATATGCCACAACTAGAGAAAGGCTGCATGCCGCAATGAAGACCCAGCATAACCAAAATTAAAAAAAAAAAAAACAAACATTAAAGCAAGCAACTCTTAAACCTTAAAGCAAAGCTAATGGCCTGAGTGAGAGCTCCAAAGGGAAGGGAAATAAGGCTTGCAGAAATGAGAAATAGGTTTGCCTGCTTGGTACAGGCAGTTCCATACTGGAAAGTCAAAAACTAGGGAGATGATGGTCGTAGCCAGCTGCTAGAAAGGTCTTGAAGAATGAAAAGTATAGACTTCATGGGGAATTGTTGCTTCTAAATTGTAAGCTTTGAGGAAAGGACAAAAATAGTTTCGCAGAATTTAGAACTGGAATTTAACTTATAAAAATGTAACACCTTTTATTTATAGATTATAGTTTTCAAAGCACTGTCACATATGTCTCATTTGATCCTCATATAGGCAATGGCAACCCACTCCAGTACTCTTGCCTGGAAAATCCCATGGATGGAGGAGCCTGGTGGGCTGTGGTCCATGGAGTCTGGAAGAGTTGGACATGACTGACTGAATTCACTTTCATTTTTCACTTTCATGCATTGAAGAAGGAAATGGCAACCCACTCCAGTGTTCTTGCCTGGAGAGTCCCAGGGATGGGGAAGTCTGGTGGGCTGCCATCTATGGGGTCACACAGAGTTGGACAGGACTGAAGCGACTTAGCAGCAGCAGCAGCATACCCCTGGCATGGTAGACAAATGGATGTTATCTGCTTCTGTTGGGTCTGTTACCCCTCAGTCTAGCTGGTCTCCATCCTTCTCTCTACCACCAACATCCTGAAAGGCACCCCACTGCCTCCCACCCTCAACTTTACCACCCTCCTGAAACTGTGCTCACAGGTTCACCCACAACTTAGCCAAAGGCTTCTTTTCATTCTCCATCCCACTTTATCTTTCTTTGGCACTAACATAGTGGACAACCTCCTTTATCTGTGATACTATTGACTTTATTTTTCTGGGCTCCAAAATTATTGCAGATGGTGACTGCAGCCATGAAATTAAAAGACGCTCACTCCTTGGAAGGAAAGTTAGGACCAACCTAGACAGCATATTAAAAAGCAGAGACATTACTTTACCCATGAAGGTCCGTCTAGTCAAGGCTATGGTTTTTCCAGTGCTCATCTATGGATGTGAGAGTTGGACTATAAAGAAAGCTGAGCGCCGAAGAATTGATGCTTTTGAACTGTGGTGTTGGAGAAGACTCTTGAGAGTCCCTTGGACTGCAAAGAGATCCAACAAGTCCATCCTAAAGGAGATCAGTCCTGGGTGTTCATTGTTCATTGGAAGGACTGATGCTGAGGCTGAAACTCCAGTACTTTGGCTGCCTCATGCGAAGAGCTGACTCATTTGAAAAGACCCTGATGCTGGGAAAGATTGAGGGCAGGAGGAGAAGGGGACAACAGAGGATGAGATGGTTGGATGGCATCACTGACTCAATGGACATGGGTCTGGGTGGGCTCCAGGAATTGGTGATGGACAGGGCGGCCTGGAGTGCTGTGGTTCATGGAGTCGCAAAGAGTTGGACACAACTGAGCGACTGAACTGAACTGATTGATCTCTTGTTTCCTCCTGTGTCTTGGATCACTTTTTCTTGGTCTCCATCACTCTTCTCTTGTCCTTCCATCCCCTCCTTGAACTAGGTATTTCCTTGTTTGACCTTCTCCTTGGGTGCTTTCATCCATTCTGTTTTCAGTCACTGAATGTGTGCTGATGACTCCCAAATTTACATCTCTCGTTGGCTTTCTAGATGATAGGTTTAGATTTTAAATTGCCTCCTAGAATTTCTACTTTCTATGTGAGCTCAGTCACTCAGTCATGTCCAACTCTCGAGAGCCCATGGACGGTTTCATGGCATTCTCCAGGCAAGAAGATTGGAGTGGGTTGCCATTTCCCTCTCCAGGGGATCTTCCCAACCCAAGGATGGAACCAACGTCTCTTACATCTCCATCGGTAGGCGAGTTTTCATCACTAGTGCTACCTGGGAAGCCCCCAGCTCTATTCCCCCTCCTACCGCCACCAAATCTAGCCATCTTTTTCAGTTAATGAATAACTCTCGATTACTTACAGGATAAGCTCCAGCTCCTCACCACGCTCGTCCATGGCATATAGTTATGGTGAAATTCTGTCTAGATCAGGAGATGGCAAACTTTCTGTAAAGGACCAAACAGCAGATCTTTCAGGCTTTGCAAGCTGCATATGGTCTTTGTTGTACATTCTTCTTTGGTGCTTTTTTTCAATACAGCCCTTAAAAATGTTTGAAAAAAGTTTTCTTAGCTTGAGGGTTGTACAGACTTAGGGTCACAGTCTGCCAACCTCTAGGACCAGAACTCCAATTTTATTCTCTTTACCTTGTTTTCAGAAGTTAAAAACTTTTATGTGTAGAGCATTCACAGCTTAAAAAATTTCTCTCGTGCACTTCATTTTATTTGCTGTCACATCTTTGAACTTCAGTGGTACCTCCTTTATGACAGCTTATTACTCTACTAGGCTGTTTGGGAGAATAATGGTGATCTCTCATTCATTTTTTATATTTGATAGCAACCAGCCCAATGTGTTATTGATAATGGGCACTTCAAAATGTTTGTTGAAAGAATTAATAACCTAATTTAAAATTTTTGTTTAAATAGGAAAAGTTAAAGAAGGATCTGAAAGCTGAACACTCGGTCAGCAGGTGTTCTTCTGGACTGTAAGGAGAGCCATGGGGACAGGAAGGAATGGCGAGAATGAGAGAAATCCCTCAACACTAAGATCTCTGCTTCCCCCGCTGGGAGTCCAAGAGTTGAACTGCCCAAGATTTTTCCAAGAGAAGACCTATCTGGTTTTCATTGCCTGTGGGTGTCTTAACTGCTTCAGTGGAGCTTCAGAGGTCTCCAAGGCAGATTGGAATGAAATCAGAGAACCTTATATTTATTGGGGGTCCAGCTTCCCACCTAAATAGCTACAGTCAACTCCCAGTTATCTGGGCTCAGGCAGGAGAGCTGTAACATGGTGCTCACCAAGTCAGCAGAAAAATTAACTTATTTCTTCTGGACTTCTTAATGCAGCATTTTTTTTTTAACCTTCCAAAAATGTGTTTTTTGCTTTCAGAATTTCTTAGGAAGTATGTCTCATAAGTACATCTTGCTGGGAAATAAAGCAGAAAGTAGCCTTGATTAGGAAAAGATTGAATGAGAGAGTTGACAACCCTATTCCTGTGGCGAATCTGAGGCTTGGGGAGGGTTAGGGCAAAAGTCATTGCATTTTAATATCAGGGCCTCAATAAATGTTAATAAACTTATCAATCTACTCTTCTCCCATATCTTCCTGCCTTCTCTTATTAAATCATGCATTTGGAAGTGGCTAACAAGGAAGAATTCCAGACATCTGAGCTTGGGCATTTCAGGAGGCACAGCTAATGGAGAGACTATAGCAAGACCCCTGAGGCTGGGTCACTTTCATACTAAATATCTCAGTGTAACTCAACTTGTAGCTTCAATGGAATGGGTTGCAGATGCCTCCACCAGTGCATCATCAATCAGTAGACATACCCAGAGCCTACAGTAAGCATGGTTTGCATCCAGGAAGTCTAAAGCTACCCTCTCATCACTTAGGCTCATTTCTTTGCACAAGCATCACTAAGATGTGTCAATACAACTGGCCAGGTGTCAACTCCCTTTTTTCTTCCAGGAAGAAGCTGACTTGTATGACTCACAGAACTGTTTTAAACAAACGTCTTATCTATTCAGGGGCTTGTTGGGTGACTCAGTGGTAAAGAATCCACCCACAATGCTGCAGATGCAGGAGATGCCACGGGTTCGTTCCCTGGGTCGGGAAGATCTCCTGGAGGAGGGCATGGGACCCATTCCTGTATTCTTGCCTGGGAAATTCCATAGAGAAAAGAGCCTGGCAGGCTACAGTCCACAGAGTTGCACAGAGTCAGACACGACTCT
This sequence comes from Ovis aries, assembly GCF_016772045.2. NCBI lineage: Eukaryota > Metazoa > Chordata > Mammalia > Artiodactyla > Bovidae > Ovis > Ovis aries. Next base: position 132,697,650 of record NC_056056.1, read on the forward strand.
GTGACTGAGCGCTATTCAGGAAATAACTCTGACAGCTGGTGACAACATGAGTCAGAAAATGGTTGATATGGAAACACAGTAAACAACGTGTAGAGCCTTACTCCTTACCCTGTGATCCAGGGACCAACAGCACCAGCATCACTTGGAGCCTATTAAAGTGCAGAACTTTGGGCCCCATCACAGACTCACAGAATCAGAATGAGCATTTTAACAAGGTCCCAGGTGGTGCGTCTGTTTATTAAAGTTTGAGAGGCACTGGTATATTGGATGAGGTTCCGCTGCTTAACAGCTGTGTGACCATGGACAAGTTATTTAACTTCTTCACAGCTCAGTTTCCTCGACGGTAAAGTTGGGATAATAATAGTATCTCCTCAAAGTTATTGTGAGACCCTAGTTAACACATGAAAAGTGCTTAGAATTGCACCTGACACCTGATAAGCATGCAATCAATGTCAGCCAGTATCACTCTTCTCTCTGAGGCACTCCCTAAACTCCACTATGGGGAACTGGCTGAACTTAATGGGACAGGATAAGAGAAAGTAGAGGAATACATTTCTATGTGTGTGTGATGGGATGAAGAGCAGGGCACTGATAACAGCAGGAATAACTTTTATGATTAATAACAACAAAAAAATTCAAGGGAGACAGTATATGGCCAAGCTGGGGGTACCCAGAGCCCCAGAAGAGTGAATGGTGGATTCATTCATATTCATTCATTCATATGATGGATTTATCGGTAGATACAATGTCAGGCCTACAGAGTGGTGAACAAGACAGACAAGGCTCCAGCCCCTAAATTAGGGAAATTCAGAATTTCTATTAAACACTGACAAGAAGTAAAGGCCTATGGATGTTATATACTGCAGCCCATTTAAACAGTCCAATTATGAGGCCTTGGAAATTTGGTTTGACTCTCTGCCCAGATCTTATCAGCCTAGAGTCTCTGTCACTCTCCTTTCTTCCATATCCCACATCCCACTGTCACCAGAAGCAGTCATGCAGCTCTCTGAGAGTGAGGACTAGCCTGCTCAGAAGCCAGTCGTCCACGTTGTCCCAGTTTTCTGGAATTGTCTTTCTTTCAATCATCGTTTTTCTTATTTTTATTTTATATGGTGGTAGAGTCCATTACGGAGAAGGCAATGGCACCCCACTCCAGAACTCTTGCCTGGAAAATCCCATGGACGGAGGAGCCTGGTGGGCTGCAGTCCATGGGGTCGCTAAGAGTCGGATACGACTGAGCGTCTTCACTTTCATTTTTCACTTTTCACTTTCATGCATTGGAGAAGGAAATGGCAACTGACTCCAGTGCTCTTGCCTGGAGAATCCCAGGGACGGGGGAGCCTCGTGGGCTGCCGTCTATGGTGTCGCACAGAATCAGACACGACTGAAACGACTTAGCAGCAGCAGCAGAGTCCATTAACAACGTTGTATCGGTTTCAGGTGTGCAGCAAAGTGATTCAGTTATACATGCATCTATTTTTTTTTTCAAGTTCTTTTCCCATTTAAATTATTGTTATCACTGTTATTTTGATCACCACTTTTAAGGACTTCCTCCTAGAGTAAGCACCCCCAAAACGGATGTTTGTCAGGCAGGAGCAAAGGCGAACTTCATAGTTTGGTAGCAGGAGTCGGGATGTTCTTAATGAAGTCCCCAAAGCCTTGGCTGTATTTCTTGGTTTTGTTTGGCGAAGCCTGGCCTCTTTGTAGGCCTCCTAGCTTTCCTCTGGTAGCTAGGATTGCTCTCGAAACTGGTTCTGGAATTGTCTTTCTAAAACAGATCTGATCTTCTTACTCCTCTGTTTGGAAACCCCAAATGGTACACAAGGCCATTCACACTTTAGCCCCAAACTATTTGGCAGTTTCCTTACAAGTTATTTCCTCTACCTGGTGCAGTGTGCACCCTACACCTTAATTACAAGAATGGTTGAAGACTGGGGCTCTTTTCAGAACTGGGTTTCAAATCCAGGCTTTATTGCCCACTAAGAATGCTCAAACTACCACACAATTGCACTCATCTCACACGCTAGTAAAGTAATGCTCAAAATTCTCCAAGCCAGGCTTCAGCAGTTTGTGAACCGTGAACTCCCTGATGTTCAAGCTGGTTTTAGAAAAGGCAGAGGAACCAGAGATCAAATTGCCAACATCCGCTGGATCATGGAAAAAGCAAGAGAGTTCCAGAAAAACATCTATTTCTACATTATTGACTATGCCAAAGCCTTTGACTGTGTGGATCACAATAAACTGTGGAAAATTCTGAAAGAGATGGGAATACCAGACCACCTGACCTGCCTCTTGAGAAATCTGTATGCAGGTCAGGAAGCAACAGTTAGAACTGGACATGGAACAACAGACTGGTTCCAAATAAGAAAAGGAGTACGTCGAGGCTGTATATTGTCACCCTGCTTATTTAACTTCCATGCAGAGTACATCAAGAGAAATGCTGGGCTGGAAGAAGCACAAGCTGGAATCAAGATTGCTGGGAGAAACATTAATAACCTCAGATATGCAGATGATACCACCCTTATGGCAGAAAGTGAAGAGGAACTAAAAAGCCTCTTGATGAAAGTGAAAGAGGAGAGTGAAAAAGTTGGCTTAAAGGTCAACATTCAGAAAACGAAGATCATGGCATCTGGTCCCATCACTTCATGGGAAATAGATGGGGAAATAGTGGAAACAGTGTCAGACTTTATTTTTTAGGGCTCCAAAATCACTGCAGATGGTGACTGCAGCCATGAAATTAAAAGACGCTTACTCCTTGAAAGGAAAGTTATGACCAACCTAGATAGCATATTAAAAAGCAGAGCCATTACTTTGCCAACAAAGGTCCATCTAGTCAAGGCTATGGTTTTTCCAGTGGTCATGTAAGGATGTGAGAGTTGGACTGTGAAGAGTTGGACTGTGAGTGCGGAAGAATTGATGCTTTTGAACTGCGGTGTTGGAAAAGACTCTTGAGAGTCCCTTGGGCTGCAAGGAGATCCAGCCAGTCCATTCTAAAGGAGATCAGTCCTGGGTGTTCTTTGGAAGGAATGATGCTAAAGCTGAAACTCCAGTACTCTGGCCACCTCATGAGAAGAGTTGTCTCACTGGAAAAGACTCTGATGCTGGGAGGGATTGGGGGCAGGAGGAAAAGGGGATGACAGAGGATGAGATGGCTGGATGGCATCACTGACTCGATGGACATGAGTTTGAGTGAACTCCAGGAGTTGGTGATGAACAGGAAGGCCTGGCGTGCTGCGATTCATGGGGTCGCAAAGAGTCAGACACAACTGAGCGAATGAACTGAACTGAACTGATGTATGTGAAATTGGGCAAGATACTCTACCCATGCGTTGGATTTTGCATCTGTTAAATAGGAATAGCAATAATGAAACAGTGATGTTAAAAAATAGCTAACATTATTCTGTATTAAGTACTATTCTAAGCACTTTCCTTCTATTGAGTCACTTCATCTTCACAACAGTCCTACCTCATAGCATTGTTGTAAAGATTAAGTGTGTATGTACCATGCATGATATGAAGCAATAGTAGCAGCTATTATTATTGATATTAATATTACAAAGCAAAACAGCTTCATTGTGCTTTCATATTCCCTGTCCCTGGAATGACCAACTCCCTTTTCTGGGCTGCAAACTCTTAGCATTCCTCCAGAAACCTCAGCTTTTTGAGTTCCTATACACATAGTACTTTAAATATACCTCCCTATAGTTCACTTATCCTAGTACATTGAAAATAGTCTTTGCCTGCTTTTCTCTACCATGAGACTGTGAGCTTCTCAGCAGTATCCTGTATTATTTACTTTATGTCACTAGGGCCGACTCTAACATAAGAAACATAGCAGGTACTACATAAATGTTAGTTCAATGAATAAATGAAAGTCTGACTGAATAATTAAATACTTATAAGAAAGGCCCTAGCGTGGGAAGTCCCAGAAAGAAGTTGGGGAGTAAAACAATCTAGATAGCTTCTGCCTGTATCCCCTAGCCTCTGAGCAGCAAAGCCATTCCCCAGTCCAAGCTGCCTCACATGTCACTGGATGGATTGTAACTCCCCATCATGAACACTCCCCAATCCCCTCTTGCTGTAGACACACCACTCGCCTCTGGCAGTGACAGAAATAAAGAGGATTACATCATTTGTTACAACAAAATGGTTATTATAGTAATAAGTATAATTAGCATCAGACAATTACAATAATAACATATTTCCTTGCTGCAGAGGTACTTTTTTAAAAAACAGGTTTATTTAATACCCCCCCTCACACACCCCCAAGAGAAAACAACTCTTTTCCCGAAGAGCAAAGGCCTCTTTCATTCTAATGAGATGCTATCTTAATGAAGGAACATTATTGACAAAGCCCATAAAATGGGAGCAGATTCCCTTGGAGCAAAATCTCCTTTGCTCTCTCTGGTTTCTTGGGGGAAAGGAAAATCTTGTGCCTCTCTTTCTAGGGATTAGGAGAACTGGTTGAAGGATAGAAAAAATGAGGCCGGGGAGAAAGACAAAGAAAAGGAAAAAACCCTTCTCAAACAGCTAGAGCTTAGTACCCATTGTTGACAATCTCCCTTCTTTTCTTCCTGGTTGGATGAACCTGGAAGGGAAGACAGAGGTAAATAAGTGGTATAATTTATAATAGAGGTAAATACATGTTTTAGGTAGTTTTCTAAGCTCGATAGGAGCAAGAAGTGCCTAGTGCACAGAGCCCCAAGAGGAGCCTGAGGGCGGGTAACAAACAAGGCATAATGTCACCCCACGTACACATGCCCATGTGAGATGCTTATACTACATCAAATTTGTTATCTCCTGCTTTTTTTCCCAAAAAGATTGGGGGAGCGTACAATAATCTGTAATGCAAAGTGTAGAAACTAGATAGATGAGAAAATTAGGATACACATAGACATTTCAAAAACGTGACCTATACTGGTACTTCCCTGATGGTCCAGCGGCTAAGACTTCAAGCTTCCAATACAGGGGGCCCAGGCCTGATCCCTGGTCAGGGAGCTAGATGCTCCCACATGCTGTGGCTAAAGAACCCAAGTACTACAGCTAAGACCTGGCACAGTCAAGTGAATAAATAAAAATAAATATTACAAAAATGACATATATCTAAGTACATGTACACTTTCCATACACACCTACAGAAGGAGACGCACCTCATATATATACATAGACATGTACTTGTACATAGCAGGCTCTCAGTAAATGCTTAGTGAATTACTGAAACAAACTCACCCCAAAGACAAAGAAATGTAAAAATAAGTGACTTGAATAGATATAGCCTAAGATACAGAGAGAAATATGACTAAATGTTCATATATAAAATATATATGTGACCCCATGCCTTGTACATATAAAACAGACCACTCTCTAAATACACATGTTGTGTACACACCATTTTACACACACACATAAAAAATATAACCTCATCCTTTTACAATAGACACAGCCATAGATAGACATATGAACACTTTTCAAACTCACATATACACATAAAACAAGGCCACATTTCCGCACATACGTGCAAGTGCACACTTACTCATATAAACACACATTCATACACATAAACAGGTGCATACAGAGTACTCACACACACAAACAGAATATAAGTCAAACAGAAACAGCTATGAAGATATACGTCTTTCCTCATCATTCTTATCTTCTCTAAGTGATGGTGCCCAGAGGCACACACTTAATTTAGGGCTCAAGCTCATCACATCCAATGCAAGAAAAGGCAAAACATTTGGGCCACCCACCAGGGAATCTGTCTCCAAAGCCATCCACATATGTGTGCGTTCAAGCACCCTGGCATTTCAACCTCCCTGGAGAAATGTGTGTCGGCCTACTTTTCCAGGTGCTTCAGGTAAGCTCTTCTTCACCCTCATGGACTCTCAGCACCAAATCCATCCCATCGCACTTCCCAGGTGAGCGTTTTTCTGTTCGCCTTGAATTTTCAGTCAAGTAGCTGCTGCTGCTGCTGCCCCATAAACCATGGATACCCGCTCTCCACACCCACCCCATCAGCAGAGAATATTCTCTTTCCTCACTTGATGTCAGTGCTCCTGTCTTCCAAGGAGCCTTCTCAGAGCTTTCCCTTTAGACACACAACTGTTTATGGAACACTCATGTTTTCTTTCCATAAACAGCTTTCCTTTCCATAATGTCTAAAATGCATTTATTTCAGCTCTCTTAAGTCACATATTGGTTTAATGTCTTATTCCATTACCACCTGTCCTTTATGTCAGGATATGTATCTTAGATTCAAAGCTTCTGATTCTTAGGAGATTGGGCCTCCCTGTGGAGGCCTTTGTACAGTGGCCAACACTTGTTGGGTAATTTCCTTCTATCCCCCTCTATCTTCAGATAGACTCTGTCTTAGCTGTTTAGGAAGATACATAGTGTTCTAAAGAAGTGTAGTGTCCATCTTAGGGATTTTCAGAGTAATGTTAAAAGCAAATATGAAGAAAGAAACAGAATAACAAGGGGAAAATCCTATAATGTCAGAGCCACAAGAGGATCGAAGGATCATTTAATTCAGATCCCTCATTTTTCTAGTAAAGGAATGAAGGTCCAGAGAGGGGAAGTGACTTGCCCAGAGTCACCTAGAAAGAAAAATGCAGGTTCCTATCTCTTAGTTCAGTATTCCTTCCACCACATCAGCATTCCCAAAACTGAAGTTGAGGAAACACTGATGTCCCCAAAACTGACACCTAGTTTTTCTCTAAAAAGGGTGCTATGGTCTAAATAATATTGCATATGGTGTCCCCTGTTAGAGATTCAAAATGCATATCAATATGTTAAAGGTTCTGAGAAGAAGTCCTGCAGTTTTAGAATTTTGCCAGTGTTTCCTAAACTGACCTGTTCATGGAATACTTTTTAAAGAAATTGCTGTTAACATCACATGGGACTGTTCTGACAATTACACAATTTAGGAAACACAGCACTTGTCTAAATACAACAATGAAGAGGAGCTGAGTTGAATTCCTTCTAGAAAAGACAGAACTGATCGCAAATATGAATGTAAGACCGCCTTTTTCTCTATGGAGGACAATGTGAAGCAAGGTTCATTGAAAAGCAAGGTGGTGAAACCGAGCAGGACTTTGTCTGGCTCCTGGGCATGGAAGCCTTTCTGTGTCCCCCATACCTTGTTTGTAGGGAATAGGCTTCAGTATTCATGACCTTACCTGAGTCCCAAAGGGCATATCCAAAGAGTTGCTCATCCTGGAAGGAAGGAGATGCAGAGACAAGGGAGGAGGAGCCAAGAAACAATCTCCAGCCCTGCAACAAGGTCCTGGTTCTGCCCCAAGGGATACACATAACAATATCTTTAAATTTGTTATAGAACTAAAGCCCCCAACAAACAGAAGATGTCAGCTTTCTTCTTTTCAGAGAAGACCATCTGGCCCGATTAAAGGAGCCAGAGACATTCATCCAGAGATTACCTGGGCCAGAATAAAGGAGTGCAGGCCCTGCACACACCCCAGTCTTATCAGCAACCCCACACTTGAACCATTGCTATAAAACTCCTCACCAAATCCTCCTGGTGGGACACAGCTTTTGAGGGCAGGGAGTCTGATGTGTTCCTCTTAGCCTGGCAAAGTAATAATGCTCTACTTTTCTACTTCACCTGAAACTCTGCCTCCAAGATTCCAGTCTGGCATCAGGGCACAGAGGCCAAGTTTTCCGCATCAGCGGAAGAATATTACAAGAGGTGGAAGTGACAAAGACTTCATGAAGAGAGAGGGATAGGGCTCAGAAACCAAGTTCTTCCAATGGTAGAAAAGGAGGGGAAAGGTGTTATTATTACTACTACAAGATGTTATAAAAGGGGGGTTTCAAATCATTCAGTTAGAAGGTGAAAGTAACAGCATTCTCCAGAGCAGAAGTCAGAACACCCCTATCATGAGAGGCCAGAGCTCACACACAGTAGGCATTCAGTAAATATCTGTTGAGTGGATAAACCAGTGAAGCAAGCTGATTTACTTCAAGTCATGGAGAGAGCTCATGCCAAGTGAATTCAAAGGTACTGCTCATCTTCTGCACCTCCAGGGAAGATTAATGTTCTATGGGAAAGGGGAGTAGGAATCTATATCCAGATAGCCATAACCATTGGCTCCCTTATTTCCATAGGGTCTGAGGGGTTTTTCCTGGCAAACCTCAGCAATGAACTGAGTGTGGCTGGTGGAGGGAATGAGTCAGGTTGAGCTGTTTGTTTGTCTTCCAGGGCAGGGACATGCAAGAGTCAATAAAGACACTGGAGCCTCTTTGACTGGGCCTTGGAGCAAGAGATCAGCTTGTTTGTTCTAGGGAATTTGAACTTGGGTCAAAATGGCTCTCAGGGCCTCCTTTCCCCGGGGTAGAGACCTCCAGGCGGCAACTGAGGTCATCTGCTGGGCAGCCAGGTGCTCCGCCTAACAATGCATTCCACAGAAGAAAGTCCTTTCACCAGCTTTTTTTTTTTTTCTTCACAACATGCGATGGATATGCCAACCTTCCACTTACTATCTGCAGGGTGTCTCATTTAACACAGGCCACAAAACTGGTGACAGTGTCAGCTTAAGGCTATAGCACATCCAAGGATGTTCACATGCTTCCAGAATCCCAGGACTGGAAACAGCCTTAAGAAACCATTTCAAATACATCCTTGCCCTCAAAGCAGGATCGCCATACCCACCTGTCTCTAAGTCAGTCTTCTTTCCTTCTTTCCTTTTCCCGATCACAGTAAGAATTTTAACTTTCTCAGGCTATCCAATCCCTGCTAGTCAGGCAACAATATAAAATTCCCCCTATGTGTTCCAGACCTTTTTATTGGAAAGTTCCTAATCTAGGTAAATTGAAAGTGAAGCGTTAGCTGCTCGAGTCTGACTCTTTGCGACCCCATGGACGGTAGCCCTCCAGACTCCTCTGTCCATGGCATTCTCCAAAAATACTGGAGTGGGTAGCCATTCCCTTCTCCAGGGGATCAACCCAGGGATTGAACCTGGGTCTGCTGCCTTGAGGGCAGATTCTTTATGGTCTGAGTCATTGGAGAAGCCCAATCCAAGTAAACTGATAAAACTTAAATTTCTAGAAGCTGACTTGAGGATGCTTATTAGGAAACAAAGCCACAGGTTCAAACCAACAACTGGGCTGAAAAGATAGAGACCCAAAAAGTATTCGAAGACAAAAGAGGTTACTCCAGGAAGCCTTCCTGGAAGAGGAACTATGAAGCTGGGTTAGAGAGGAAGAAGGGAACAGAGGGAAGAGAAAAGTCGGACACGACTGAGCCTGAGGATGGAAGTGGTTTAAGGGACATTTCAGAAGCCAGAAAATGTGTAGTATGGACAGGAGGCCAGGAAGCAGCTTGGTTTGGCTAATAGACAATAGAGAGGGACAGAAAAGAGCTGAGTGGAAGGAAGTTGATATGGGATCCTTGCAAGTAAATGTAGAGTTTGAGTGTGACAGGCATGGCGAAGTGTAGTACTAAATGTCTTGAAGTAGGAGTCAAGAGACATGGTTCCAGTCCTAAATCTGTGACCATCTATAGTACCATAACTCTTAGCCTTCTCATCTGTAAAATAAGGACATTGGATCAGAGGGTCCCTTGCAGTTCTGAAACTGCAGTATGCTAAGGTACAAGGGACAATGAGGACTACAATGGCAGTTCCTGGACAAATCCATTTAATATTTTTTCCTTACAAGACAAGTCTAAGTTCCCTTTATCCCTGCTACTGAATTACAGCTTGAGCATATTTACTACATCAAAGATTAATCCTCTAAACCCGGCAAGCTCAATGGTTGAGCAGCAAGGAAATATCTCTATAAAGAGAATAGACTCTATAAATTATTGGTCACTTACCTAGGGTTGTTACTAAATTATTTTAAAAGGATATATATTCTGCTCCTATACTCTCTCTTCTGTCTTTCTCAGACTAATTGCTTCCTGAACTAAGAAGGGTGCCCAGATGGAGACCTGGGAAGTTTGATATATTCCGGATCCTTCAACGACTGAGATTCCGGATGATAAATAAACTGCTCAGTGGAATTTGAAACAACCTACTCACAGACTTAAAAGGAGTAGAAGGGTAAGTCATTGAAATTGCCCTCCCTTTTTCTTTTCTAAGCATTCCAAGCCGCAGAATATTTCCACTGGATTCCACGAGGAAGTGTCAGCTTTCCCTTGCTCCTACCTCGGGCCTTATCACGTGCTTTTTTGTTTGTATTTTGGCTGTGCTTGGTCTTCGTCAAGGCATGTGGGCTCCTTGTTGTGGTGTGCAGGCTTCTGTATTTGCAGCATGTGGGCTCTCTTGTGGATGGATCATAGGCTGGAGGGTGCTCCGGCTCAGTAGTCATGGGTCATGGGCTTAGCTGCCCCGAGGCATATGGAACCTTAGTTCCCCCACCAAGGACCAAACCCAAGTCCCCTGCATTGAAAGCTGGATTCCTAACCACCACATTACCAGGGAAGTCCCGTCACATTGTATTTCAGATGTTTCTTTTTCTGTCCACCACTCTAGACTGCAAGCTCCTTGATGGCAGGGATTTAATTTTATTTATCTTTAAATATGGCTTAGATGGTAAGTAATCCACCTGCAATGAGGGAGACCTGGGTTCAGTCCTTGGGTTGGGAAGCTCCCCTGGATGAGGGCATGGCAGCCCACTCCAGTATTCTTTCCTAGAGAATCCCCATGGACAGAGGAGCCTGGCAGGCTACAGTCCATGGGGTTGCAAAGAGTTGGACACGACTGAGTGACTAAGTACACAGCACATCTTTAAATAAGACCTAACATAGTGACTACCACATAGTTGATCCTTCCTTGTTCAAGCCTGAGTGCATAGATGAAGAAATCATTATCTGATTAAAAAAGACTGTCTAGTATCTAGCCTTAGTCTTCTGCAACCACAAACACTTACCTCTTTCCATCTACAGGACCAGTTAATGACACCCCCTTGCCCCTGAGTTAAATGTCTAAACCCTCATCCTGGTACCTGATAAGCATCTTCATCACAGCTCTGATCATGCTCTATTGTAAACGCTCTACTTGTCTATCTTCTCACCCACCTGACACCACTAAAAACGTGGACACCTTGGCTTATTCATTTTGTACCCCTTGTTCAGAGTAGTAGCTACTACAAGTAAGGCAATTTGTTGAATTAATCAAAGAAACACAGTAGTTTGTTAGGAGTTTATTAAAGATCAATCTCTATGATGGTATGCTTGTTTGACCAAAGGAGAAGCTTGTGGAGGCAATCATATGGCTATTTTAATGATCTAAACATGCTTGAAGAAAGCTGAGCGCCAAAAAATTGAACTGTGGTTTTGGAGAAGACTCTTGAGAGTCCCTTGGACTGCAAGGAGATCCAACCAGTCCATTCTAAAGGAGATCAGTCCTGGGTGTTCTTTGGAAGGAATGATGCTAAAGCTGAAACTCCAGTACTTTGGCCACCTCATGTGAAGAGTTGACTCATTGGAAAAGACTCTGATGCTGGGAGGGATGAGGGGCAGGAGGGGAAGGGGATGACAGAGGATGAGATGGCTGGATGGCATCACCGACTCAATGGACGTAAGTTTGAGTGAACTCCGGGAGTTGGTGATGGACTGGGTGTGCTGCGATTCATGGGGTCACAAAGAGTCAGACACGACTGAGCAACTGAACCAAACCAAACCGAAACATGCTTCATAAAAACAAAAGTTGCCTATACAGTTCAAATAGGTAGCTGTTCACCTCTAGTATTTTGGAGTAGTATTAATTCAGTCTCTCAACTGCACTATGAGGAGTGTGGAAAGGATTTAGAAAATGCAAACATGGCTCTGTTGTCAAGGATGCACAGACTGAAGCGCATCAGTGAGGGGGAACGTAAGAAAGACGAAGGCCATCAGTGCTATACCATTATCCAAAGAAAGGCATCGGGAAGGGAAGGCTCTGGGGGCACTTGGCCTGAGAAATGGGAAGAGGTGGCTAATCATTCAGGTTTTGAGAAACTCTCCTCTTATTGGCCCAGGAGAGCTTCTTAGGTATAGGGAAGAAAGAACAGACTGCTGGAAGAAAGAGGAAAAGACCGTCTAATAGTTTGAGGGAAATCAAGGACAGACCCAAAATGTGAAAAAACTGTCCCAAAGTTATGAACAAGGAAGGCCAAGGTAAGTGGTAGTGAAATAGGAAAAATAGCCCTGATATGTATGGCTGAGTCCTTTTGCTGTTCACCTGAAGTTATCACATTGCTTGTTACTTGGCTATACCCCAATACAAAACAAAAAGCTTTTTTTTAAAAAAAGAAAAGAATAAAATAGGCCTGATTCAAAAGTGTTAGTTGCTCAATTGTGTCAGACTCTTTGAGATCCCATGGACTGTAGCCCATGAGGCTCCTCTGTCCATGGGATTCTCCACGCAGGAATACTGGAGTGGGTAGCCATTCCCTTCTCTAGGGAATATTCCCGACCCAGGGATCAAACCCAGGTCTCTTGCATTGTAGGCAGATTCTTTACCATCTGAGCCACCTGGAGAGCCAATGAAAGGGTCTCATGAATTCTTCTAAAAGTTATAGGTGTGCCGTAGGTGAACACTAGGAGAGATTGATGAGAATGTGAGCTAATTAATCAAATGGAAAACTGGATGACCAGACTCTAGATGATCCATAATGGAATCTATACTCCCAAGTTGTGTGACATCTCCCACTTATCCACCTCTGTCCAAGGGGCCATTTCCTCTAAGAATAATCTCCTCCTTTTCAGCTCCATGTTTGTCTTGTCGAAGAAGCCTTCCATAGCTAATGACCCCCCAAATGCCCTTCTCCATCCACAGCAATTTGGATCTTGGCTGCACTACATAATACTCATTCATTTCCTGACCTTTTGTCATTCACTGTCTATCTCTGGAGACTGCAGTCTGTCTCATCTTTTTTAGAAGGGTACCCAGAATAGAAAGCATCTTATCCTCCTTTGTGCATTTTGCTTCCCAAAATTGTTCATGGCAGGAAAGCACAGACCACCCAAGGAAGACAGCCATCAGATGGCTCCATTCCCTGCATCACAGAGTCTGTGACGGGCTCTTCTCTCACACTGGAGTTATGGAGCAGGAGTTATAGCTCTCCCTGTAAAAAGTCATTATAATTATGAAAAATGTCTACGGCTCCTTCCACCGTTTAGGCAAAGCCTCTGGCTGTCCCAATGAGCAGAGATTTAAGATCCTGTTCTCCATAAAGATGGCTAGATAGCTGTAGAGATGGATGTGGTAACGCCTAATTGGTCACTGTTGAGTCATCAAATCTGTTTCAGAAGCGGGACTGGACAGTCTCATCTGATAAGGGAGGGCTGAAAACAGCTTTTCGCCATTTTGTCTAGCCTAGCTGCCCCCTGCCCCCACTCGTTTCTGATATCTCTTTGCTTGGGATTTCTAAGAACAGTAGATTTCACAGTCTTTCTCAGAAGTACCTTCATTCAACTTCTCAGTACCGTAGGGCTTCCTTTAAGTCTAATCTTGACCTCTTATGCTGAAAGTCGTGGTTGTTTCTGCTTTGGCCTCATGAAGGCCAGTATTTTCCTCTTTGTGTGTGTGTGCGTGTGTGTGTGTGTGTGTGTGTGTGCTTTCAATACTTTATTTTTTAAAAATAAAGTGTTTATCTATTTATTTGTCTGTACCGGGTCTTAGCTGTGGCACACGGGATCTTTGGTTGTGACATGTGAACTCTTAGTTGGGGCACATGGGATCTAGTTCCCTGACCCCAGCCCCTGCATTGGCAGCACAGAGTCTTAGCCACTGGACCACCAGGGAAGTCCTGCTTTCAGTACTTTAAATCACTGGTCAGCATCTTCTCTCCCCACCTGCTTCCTCTATCATCACTCTTCAGTCTTGAGCTTTCTCTTCTACATATTAATCACAACTTTCTTAGTGATAAACATTTTTCAAAATCTTTCGACTTTTAAAGCACACTTTTCTAGAGTCTGTAATGACTATTGCTTGGTTCAGAGTGGGTAAAATATATTATTCAAACAATAGTGCCTTTTGGCAGCAAACAATGTGGAAATATAGGCCAAACTCCAGGGGTCTATCACTAGGAGGTAATAACTGATCCAGTGTAGAAGTGAGTGAAGAAGACAGCACTGTTCACAATTTGTGGCTTTAAAAGCAAGGGAAAGAGGTCAATCTGTGGTAAAAGTAAGACTTTTAAGATGGTAGAGGGTGTGAAATCTTCATTTCAGGCTTTTAAACACAAAAAACCATCCTCCTGCCTAAGTCCAAAAATATTTCAAATGGTAAAGATAGCTTCCTGGGTAGATGGGACAGAATGACTTTTCAAGCAAAACCTGTGACTCTTCTTTCTTCCTAAGGAAGATGATTTGGTTTGTGAAAATGGTAAAGGGATAGTGTTTGTCCTAGGAGTAAAGGTGCAGAGGCCAAGGGCAAGATGGGAAATAAGCAGTGGTTCCCTCTGCCAGTGGTGCTCCCCCTCCCGCCTACCCACCTCTTCCAGGTGGATGCAATTGAGCAGCAACTCCATTCGTTCAGTTCAGTTGCTCAGCCATGTCCGACTCTCTGCAACTCCACAGACTGCAGCGCGCCAGGTTTCCCTGTTCACCAACTCCCAGAGCTTGCTCAAACTCATGTCCACTGAGTCGATGATGCCATCCAACCATCTCATCCTCTGTCTTCCCCTTCTCCTCCTGCCTTCAGTCTTTCCCAGCATCAGGATCTTTCCCAATGAAACTCCATTTGACTTACCCCGAAAAACACTCTGCCATCATCCAACATTATTATTGACCAAAGCCCGGAACATCAACCCCACCCTTCCCAGGCAGAAAAGTAGAGCCTGGCTATGATCTGTGTATTTATTGACTAAGAGAACATATTCCTGAAGGTTGTCCTCAGTATCTTTCCGTCTCTGGAATGCTCCTCCACCTCAACCACTCAAGTCAGAGATGAAACTTCTCTTCATTTAAAATCCATCAGAGAAGGTGCCTCTGCCACTTCCCTGGTGTGACATCCTTCCTCTCTCTCCTATAAACCTAACAGAGCAGCCATAGTCAGAACCCATTTCCTTTTCTTCTCCTGCCTACCCACAGAGTTGGTCGTCCAAGCTCTCTTGGACCAACCACTCGCCTCCCCATTTCAGTCTTAGAGATGAAGGTCAGACCAGGTGGTTAGCCTCCATGCCTAAAGTGTGAGTGCTCCTCCACATCCAGCCCCTCTTGAGACACAGGAGCTAGAAACGAGTCTGGTTTCTGTCACTCCATGCACCTCAGAGCGGCTGCACCCACTAGATAAGGGGCATTTCCTAGTTTACTGAGCTCGTGCAGGGCTACCTGCCCAGCTCCAGAGGGAAGATGGCAGATAGTAAAAAGGAACCTTGCAGATACCCATCAGAATCCAAGGCAGATAAAGCAAGGCAGTTTGCCATTCCTCCGAGGGCCTGACACTCCCTAGAGGGACAAAGGGAGCTGGGTACCCTGATCATCCAGAGTAATTGCTGCCGCCGCCACCCTGACAGTAATAACCCCCGAACCACAGGCAGCCCTTTTCATCTGAAAGATCTCAAAGCTCCTAGCCGCCAGGTGCTCATTAAGCCCTCTTGGATGAGGTTGGCCTGACGGGTCTGAGCCTTGCTACAGACGGTCAGGGTCAGGGGGTGACTCAGAGAACGTGGGGTGCCAAATGATGCAGAGGAGGGGGCCCACCACCTTCCTACACGTGGGAAAATGATTCTCCTTGGCCCAGGTCTGAGTCTCGACTCCAGAGGAATGAAAAAGAGACTAGCTCCTCCCCCAGCCCTCTACAAGCCAGGTCATGTAGAATGAATCCAACACAGAGCTCAACTACCCCAAATACCAGACAGGACTGTTTACACCCCAAGAACTGGTGGGAGTCATAGGGAAGTGGGAATGGGCAAGGGGAGTTTTTGAAAGAGAAAAAGCAGAAATTAGAGACACCTTTTCTCTTCATGGAAACAGCCCCCTGAATCAAGAGCCTGGTTCTGGGCATGAGCCTGGGTAGCAAAGCAGGGAAAGGCTAGTCTTCATTGCCCTGATATCAAAAGAGGAAAAAATCTATTTTTCTACAGAAATGGCCTCTGTACAAAGCCTGAATTCAGAGTGAGAAGGGGGAGTTGTCATCCACTGAACTCTACACTTATTATGTGTAGGTCAGAATGTGAGTTCTGTTTACCACCCATTCTGCTATCCTGTCTCACTCGAGAGCCTCCATCAGACCACGCCAGGAGTTACACGGATCAGGTAAATGAAAACATCCCCACCTGCCTCCCTAGTCCACAGAGATCACTATATTGAAGTGAATCCAAAATCATTTTGAATGGCTCTTTCTGACACAGACCACAAAGCCTGCCTTTAGAAAAATGGCCCACAAACCAATTCCATGGACCATTTGGATGGATCATTAGACAGACAATCTCAGAAAATCATATCCTTCACTCACTCCCTTTTTCTATTTCAACTACCACAACAAAAGTTGAAAGGCGTTTTATCTGATGGGATATGTGGTTTTGAATAGAGTCATATCTAATCTAAAAATAAGCTTTAAAATAATGGTATCTTTGGTAACAATTTGAAAATGCATAAATGGGCAAGATTGCAAGCCTGTCTTGCTCTCTTTAGATGACCCAAAGCCAAATCACTCCTGATTCATGTAGTAGCAATTGTTGGAATTTCAGGTATAGGTGCCTTCAAGAAAACAGCCTTTATTGTACAGCAAAAACTAACACTACATTGTAAAGCAATTACACTCCAATAAAAAAAAGAAAACTCCCTTTATTGCACTAACTTTCATATTCCAAAACTAGAAGATGAGAGTAGACACACTTAGTGGCCTAACCTGTGAACTGGGAGGAAGATCATTTCCTGAGTATTAAACTTGGAGAACCAATGACTTAGGAAAACATTGAGGGAGGAGAGTCAACTAATAGTTCCAGCTTGCCTCTGGAAACCTAAGCCCAGGAGACTCCAAGAAGTCCAAAGAGCCCCAGACCTGATGTTTAACAGCCCCAGATCTGTTCCTAAAGGTTTCCATCTCTCCACAACTCTATAGTCAGGAGAAATATCAGACGTATCCTCTGTCTGGGGGCTTCCCAGGTGCCAGTGGTAAAGAACCCATCTACCAATTCAGGAGACTAAGCAACAGGGGTTCGATCCCTAGGTTGGGAAGATCCCCTGGAGGAGGGCATGGGAATCCCCTCTAGTATTCTTGCCTGGAGAATCCTATGGACAGAAAAGCCTGGCAGGCTACAGTCCATAGGGTCGCACAGAGCCTAACACGACTGAAGTAACTTAGCAAGTACACATGCATCCTCCATTTTTATTTAGTATACTCCTCAAGGTCATTTTTATATTCTTTTGCTCCTAAAAAGGACCTGCCCCTACCCTCCAACCTCAATTCTCCCAAACAAAAAAAAAAGAAGAAAGCATCCATTTGCCCAGATATCAGGGGTTCCCACTCCCAACCTCCAAGAGGTGAGGGAGGCAGGGGAAAGACACTCATTAGCAAGTTGCAGGTGCTGTTACTAGGGTATTATTTGTTATTTGTTGGCTGCCAAGGCTTCCCTGAGCCTGCAAAGACAGAGCCATTGCCTCGGGGGCTGCAAAGTCTGAGACAGACAAACAACACACAACCCAGGCATGAAATCCGCCCCGCTAAGGAGCTAGGGGCAACCTCAGGGATCAGAGCCACCCTCTTCTTTGGGGAGTCCTCTGCCTCCTGAAAGTCTTGGGGAAGGTACAGATGTTCAGGGCAGACCCTGGTTCAGAGAGGAGAGGGCTGTCCATGGAATGAGAGGGGCTCCAGAGAAAGGAACCCAGGCACAGGTTGAGGCAAGAGGTCTTAGAATGGTGTGAGAGGTAGGAGGAAATGAGATCAGGGTTACAGGCTGGGACAGCAGGCAGAGGAGGCGGGGTAGGGGGGAGAGGCATTGCTGAATGGATGGGGGAGGCCAAGAGATGTCATCAGCTGTTGCGTGGGGGAGCACTGATGCCAGAACTCAAGTTGTGGCAAGAATGGACCGCCAGAGGTACCAAAAGATCGGGAGTTTCACCAGAGGCAAAGAGGGGCGGCTTGGTCACTGATAATACCCTCGGCTGAGATGCTACTGCTGCATGATAACTGGTCCATCCCCAGTAAAAAGCAGGCAACGAAAGAAAAGGCTAGCACCTGGCACTGAAGGAGTCTTCAAGACAACACCTGGTCATGTATCCCTTTGCTGGGAGAAGTCCAACCATCTCAGAGATGGGCAAAAGCTGTTTAAGTCTTTCCCGTGATGGCTTTCCCTAGGAAAGTCATTTGAGTGCTCAGCACCCCCTGGAATCTCTGTTCCATATCCCATCTTCTTGGTCTGGCCTCATCCTCCGGGCAGACTTCACTAGTACAAGGGAACTTGTTAGGAGCTTTAGCAGGGAAGACTTCTCTTGTCTAACCAAAGATAGCACTTCTAACTAAAAAACAGCACTTCCTGCCTTTATTATTTTTTTAATGTGCAGCTTCAATAGGGACATACATGAAAAGGAGAGGAAAACAGGGCCTCCCATCCAGTCAGCAGTGGAAATTGACGAGGTGAGAGACATCAGAACCACACTCAGCCTTCGCACCCCACACAGGGCGACAGGAAACGAGGGCTGGGAGGACAGAAGGGACTCTGTCAGCTTCCTTACTCTCAGGAAGCCCTGGGCGCAGGCTAACCTCAGCACCTCCAACTTTGAAAGATCTCTTCGTATTCAGAAAAGGAGAATAGCAATTACCCTTCTTCATTTCGCTACCCCAGAAACTGGTTCTACAAGCCCCAAGCCAGGGTATCAAACCCCTGAGCCCCCTGTAAACTCAGCAGTCCTGGGTTTCGTTTGCTGGTCTCTTTCCAAGAATCCCAGGCTGCACCAATTGAGGAATCTGAAGACAAGAAACCTGCTCGAGTTTATTTATTTCTCTCCTTCAAAAATCGCACCCATTACTCAATAACCTTGGAGGGTTCGCCTCCAAACACCGCAGGACAGCCCTCTCCTGCTATTCGTGCCCAAGCAGAGAGGCCAAACACCAGCCTTCTGCCTTAGACTCACTAGCGCTACCCGCAACGGGATGGAAACTTCCTAACAGTCTGGTCTAAAAGGGCCCCAGGAGACAAGCCAGGACATCCCTTCTGCAGGGACAATTACAGGGTCATCGTGGAGAGCGGGTCTGCCCTCCTGCAGTGTGTTCCCAAACAGTGTGAATGGAAACGACTTCTACCCCGTGCACGCTTGCTCAGTCACTCAGTCATGTCTGACTCTTTGCGACCCCGTGACCAGAAGTCCACCAGGCTCCTCTGTCCAAGGGATTCTCCAGACAAGAATACTGAAATGGGTTGTCATTTCCTCCTCCAGGGGATCTTCCTGACCCGGAGACTGAATCCACTTCTCCTGCGTTGGCAGGCAAATTCTTTTATCACTGAGCCCCAGCTTCCTGCAAACTGTCAGAGCCCCTAAATACAATAAGAAGTAGCCAAGACTATAAATCTCTCTGTAAGTTTCCATGTCCACCCCAAATTGTGAAGTCCTACACCCTGTGAACACTGGGAATGGAGAACAATAACCTAGACAATCCAAAAATGTTTAATAAATTTTCCAAAATCCATGTGGCTCTGAAATATTTTATTCAGTGTTTTTTGCACAACATGTGTTTATCTGTGTTATTTAAGCTGACATTAGATTGCTTTTCCCTAGCACACGCTTGCTTAGAGCTGGGCGGGGAGGGGGAGCAAGCCCAGGGTCACAAAGATATCCTAAAATGAAAATGAAATAATTGTTCATGTTAAAAACTATTGCCTACTGAATCCTCATAGTCACTGTTATACAGAGAAATCCAGAACTACCATGCATCCACCAGGGGGCCAGCTGGCCAGCAATCCTTCCCAACAGCAAACACTGGGGCTGAGGGAAACGAGATATTATTACTAATCACTGCAGGCTCTGGGGGCACTGGAAGGTCTGCTCTCATGTGTTAGTGGTGGAATCAATTCTATCCTTCAATCGGTTTTCAATTTGACTAATTTATTGAAAGGAGGAAAGGCAATCAGGCCAGGCACCGTGGAAGACTTCCTAATAGAAAGGTGGATCTATTAAGCTCTAGGATCTCTTAGACTGGTTAGCTTTAAAAGCATAGAATCCATCCTCTTTTTCAAGCTAGATTATAAGACAGTCTGTCCTGAGGCTGCGAGACTGGTAAAAGGACACTGCTGCTCACTCAGAGTCTTGACTCTTCTCTCCTCAGGGAAGCAGATTCAATATCCAGAAGGTGAGGGCTGCAGTGTTATTTTACAAACCAGCCCTCCCTATATCAACGCCACTTACTGTACTGGAAGCCAGTATTAAGTGAACCACTAGCGTAGTGCATCAAAGGCTTATTGAATATTGATTCCCATTTACGTGACAGCAAAATGGCCTAAGAAATCTTCTCTGGATGCCTCAGCTCCTTGATAAAGAGGGTGTTAGTTTTGTTTTATGAAGCCGGGATCCCAGCCAGTCACTTCTTATAGCTCCACTTACTTTTATTTAATAAAAACAAAGGATGGTATGAGTGAGGAGGGGGGGGTTTGTTGTGTCGTGTTGTTTTTCAAGAGGATTCGATCTGTGAGCAAAGCAGGAGAAACAGGAGTTAGACTTCAGGGAGGATTTTGTCCTGGGCCAAAAAGGGAACAAAGACATTCTAAAATGACATGCCATCTCAAAGAAATATATATAGGGTTCCTTCTTCCAAGAAAACGGTAGATAGGGAAGGGATTTTGCTGGCTTGCAAGTACCATACCAGCAAACAATGAAATACACTGCTTTGGCAGCAAGGGCAGAATCACAGAGTCTGTCTTCAGGGAAGCCAGGATAAAAAGGTTTCCATATCTCTTCTGTATATGCCAGGTCTCCCTAACCCAGCCCTCAGTGGGAATTCCCACTAGCCTCCAAATTTTACAGAAAAAGAGATTCCACTATTTTCCCACCCCTAGTTTCTAGCAGAGAAAAATTCCCTAATGTTAAGCGTTAATTCTATTCGCCCATTTTTTTAAAGTTTTCCATTCTGGAAGATAAGCTACAATACTTTTGTGGGAAAGGACAGACAGCTGCATATCTGAACAACAGGAGGGTGGGGTGGGGAGCATGGAGAACAGGGGTAAGGCTTAGCAGGCAAACCCTCTCCTGGATCCTCACCCCCCAGCCCGCTCAACCTCAACTCTTGAGGTGAGACACCTGACAAAACTCAGTATGGAAGACCGCAGAAGCCACTTCCCCTAGCACCTCTAACTGGACGGGGTGAGGAGGCAGACAGATGCCAAGACTGGAAACAGCACAGAGGGAGGGTGGAACAGAGGAGCTGGGGAATGCCCACAAATCGGTCAGCCTGCCAAGAGCCACTGACCCTGTTTTAATATCCCAGAGGTTGGAGGCGAGAGCAGAAATCACAGGCTCCAGAAAAAACAATCTTTGAAAGAAAATTGCCTGTCGCAGCCAGAGATATATGAAAGTGCTGTTACAGTCGGGGGGAGAGATTGTAAAACTACACCTGGTTATTGCATGGACTGGCTGACACCATGATGCTTTTGCACAGCAAACAGTTTTGTTTGAAATGAAAAATCCCTATGGACTCGGGTAACTAAGATGGTGCCGGATGAGGTAAGCAGAGAGAGGAAAAGTGGGCAGGGCTGCTCCAGCTTCAGCGCAGAAGCAGATCTGGGATGACTGGGTTGATACTGGGATGACCAGACTGCAAGGAGGAATGAGAGGTGGGACCAGGACGTGGAATTCAAGTCCCACAGTAGCCAGAAGCAAGAAGAAAGCAGGAAATTTCTGGCCCCAGGGATTTTACACCAACTTCCACAAGTAAACTCTCCGTCTCTCTCCTCTGACAGCCTTTGCACTTTCGTCCTGTCCTTCCCGTCTGACTTTATCTCTCTCCTTCTTTCACTTACCTTCTACTGTTCCCCTCTCCCTTGCCCATCTTTGTATCTTTCACTTCCTCTCTGCTTCTGCCTGGTTTTTACTACCTGGTCCTCTAACTTACAACTATCTTTGTGTCTTTGTCTCCATGGTATCTTTGGCTTTTGTTAACCCTCCTTTCTTCTTCTTTTTTTTTTTTCCCCTCCTTTCTTCTTACGTCAACCTCTGTGTCTGTCTACTTGGACATCACTCTCCCTGATTTTCTCTACCAAAATCAGAGACAGGGAATTCTAAAGAAAACTGTTCACTACCTTTTTGTGAAACACTTGCTTAACATTATTTTATTTAATCCTTACGAGTCTGAAAATTAGGTCTTATTATCCCCGTTTTACAGATGGGAAAACAAGAGCAAAGACTGCTAAGCAGCAGAGCCAGGATTCAAACCCAGAACTGCTGACTTCAGATATCCAACCTCAACAATTAATGGGCAAGAAAAAACAAACAGAAAATGGTAAAAGGGTAAGTAGATGCCATGGAGAAAACCATAGAGACAGGAGCAGGTAAATGTTCCAGACCAATCAGTGGGAGCAACTTGATGTCCTTAACCTGCCTGCCTTCAGGCCCAATGGACCAATTACCAGATCTGTCAAGGAGATCCTCAGCTCTATCCAGACTCAACAGAGAACAACTAGCCCCAAGAAGAGTATCCTCCCCTTGGCTGGGCCTAGTCTTTCCTAAACCTCCTCTCTAATTGAGCCCTGAAATTCTTTGTGGGGAAAAAAAAAAAAAAACCTGGCGCCTTCTGCCTTGGGATGGCACTGTCTCCACAGCCAGACATCTGTTCATTTGTTATGTGTAAATATAACATCATCAGAAACTGTGTTGGATCACAAAATTCTCAGGCTGGAAGACAAGCTTTTTTTAAAATTTATACCCAATAAATCTTTTTTGTTGTAAAACTATAGTCCTCTCCATGTTCCCCATCCTGTACCTGACACCCTTCATGTTTGCAAAGTTTTCCTTAGCACTCCTGTTCTCCCCTGCTAGAACTGAATCTCAGTTGCCAGACTTTGCCATCCAATTCTTGGATAAGCGATGGCATCTTCTAGCTCCCATGAGTGCCTGGCGTGTGCCACAGAGCATGAGATGGGATCTCTGTTATCTCAGCGTCATTACAAATGGAATAATTGGTCATAAAAATTATGCAGCCTGTTGGAAAAGAAATAACACACACACTCATTACAGATTTCTGAGATAGCTTCTCCTGGCTAAAATTTCACGTTTTCTCCACATCCCAGTCACCACCAATATCCCCCACTTCCGGTGCCCCAAACACTGAATCGTCTCCAGAAAGAAGCCTGAGACAAGAATACAGACTCAAAGCTGTAGCCGCATCAGAAGTTCTGCTCAACTGAACCAACATTACCTGACCTAGAAGTTGAAGAGTTCTTTAAAAAAAAAAAAAAAAAAGGCCTGAAAGGTGGGGGGATCTCCTTAAATTTCCTCCTCATCAGCCAATCTGTATACTGACACTGGTATGAAGTGAGATCCAGAGAAAGGAGGTGCCGTTCCCTGTGGGCAGGGAAACTTCAGTTTGATGCTGAAAATGGGCATGTTTAGGACACGGACATACTGAACCCAAAGTTGGAGCACAGTGGTGGTTCTGAGCTCCCAGAGCTGGTGTAAAATATAAGAGGGAGACACACTGGACTTCCCAGGTGGCTCTAGTGGTGAAGAACCCACCTGCCAATGCAGGTAGATGTAGGAGACCCAGGTTTGATCCCTGGTTTGGAAAGATTCTCTGGAGGAGGGCACGGCAACTCACTCCAGTATTCATGCCTGGAGAATCCCATGAAACGGCTACGGTCCAGAGTATCGCAAAGAGTCAGACACAACTGAAGTGACTTAACACACACACTGGTAATAGATGAAATGACCAGCCCCATGCCACCCCACAGAGAAGAAACAAGGAGTGTTATTATTTATTCTGAATGATGAGATGCTGAAAATCTACTATCTATAGGCACTATCGATATTCTGAAAGGCCTGGGGTGTACCCCGCCTCATGGTCCTGACTATCAGGCCCCAGTGCCTCACCCCACCACTTCCAGGCATGCATAACACCCAAGGATTAGATTATTACACGTGGTGAAATCAAAGGGCACTGCTCCGGAAGAGAAATGCTTTAAATTTTTTTTTTAATTTATTGACTTGTTTTTGGCTGTGCTGGGTCTTCCTTGCTTTGCTGGCTTTTCTCTAGTTGGAGGGATCAGGGGCTACTCTCTAGTTGCAGTGTGCAGGCTTCTCGTTGCAGTGGTTTCTCTTGTTTCAAAGCATGGGCTCTAGGGCACCCAGGCTTCAGTAGGTGCAACCCCCGGCCTCGAGAGCACAGGCTCAGTAGTTGTGGTACAGGGGCTCAGTTGCTCCGCAGCATGTGGGATCTTCCTGGACTAAGGATGGAACTTGAATCTTCTGTGCTGACAGGACTCTTACCATTGAGCCACCAGGGAAGCCAAAGAAATGCTTTTTTTAAAAAATCTTTTATTAGATTATAGTTGATTTATAATATTGTCCTAGTTACTGCTGTTCAGCAAAGTGTATCAGTTATGCATATACATTTATCCACTCTTTTTTAGCCTCTTTTCCCATATAGGGCATTACAAAGAATCAAGAAGAGTTCCCTGTGCTATAGAGTGGGTCCTTATCAGTTATTTATTTTACATATAATATAGTAGTGTATATATGTCAATCCAGTCTCCCAATCCCTCCCAATACCACACTTTCCCCCCTGGTAACCATAAGTTTGTTTTCTACATCTGTGACTCTATTTCTGTTTTGTAAATAAGTTCATTTGTAGCATTTTTAGATTCCATATATATGCAGTTATCATATGATATTTGTCTTTCTCTATCTGATTTCTTTCATCAGCATGACAATCTCTAGGTCCATCCATGTTGCTACAAATAGCACTATTTGTTTCTTTCACATGGCCAAGTAACATTCCATTGTGTGTGTATATACACCACATATTCTTTACCCGTTCCTCCAGCAATGGGATCAGTGCTTGGAGATGACAAGAGACACACATGAGGCCTTTTGCTCAGGCTGTGGTCTGGAGGTCTCTGCTCTCAAAATTACCACTAGGAAAAAAAACCAAGGAACACATTGCTCCACCAATAGAGCAAAATATAGAGACTCAGGAGCCCAGAAAAACATGGGAAAGATGCAGAGCAACCTCCTCCCATGACTCTGGGGGAAACCGCTCGTTTATATTATTTTCCCACTCAGCAGGTCACCTCTTCTTCCCCAGTTTACCCCAAACTATTTTGCTCTCTGGGATTCCCAGGTTGCTCAGTGGTAAAGAATCTGTCTGCCGATGCAGGAAATGTGGCTTCTATCCCTGGGTTGGTGAGATGCCCTGGGGGAGGAAACGGCAACCCACTCCAGTATTCTTGCCTGGAGAGTCCCATGGACAGAGGCACCTGGTGGGCCACAGTTTGGGGGGTCGCAAAGAGTTGGACACGATGGAGCGACTGAGCTTGCATGCACTTTGCTCTCTCGTTGCGCTATAATCCCATTCAAGACCTAAAAGGCCAGTCATAGTCCCTGGCATCCTCTTCTGGAGATGACCAAGATGCACCCAGCACTGGTCTAAAGAATTTCACGCTCCTACCTCCAAGAGTGCTTCTGGACATCACAGTTCTACACCCGAACCCGGGAGAGCAAGGGAGCATGTTGGCTACTCTCCCTGATTCCCGATGGGAGAGGGAACAAAAAAGAGGGAGGCTGGCTATGAGCCAAGCAGACTGAGAGACCGGTTCCTAGTTTTCCCAGCCGTGGACTCAACTTCTTGGAGCTGGAGTGGAGTGAGACGAGGAGATTGCTATGTGAAGAACAGGTTTGACTCCCACACCCTGTCTCAACTCTCTGTGCTTCTCTGAATTCCCTCTGTGGGGTGAGGAGGAAGGAGGGAATTACCCCAGCTCCTCAGCCATTCCCAGCTACACTCAACCCTCCTACAAAATATGAATCAGCGCCGGTGGCGGAGACAGAAACCAGGAGGTTATTTTGAGATCTGTGAGCTCTGCCTCTTCCTAGGACCTTAGGGACAAATGTCTGCTGGGGACAAGGTACCATTCTGAGGTAAACACCATCAGTCACCCTCCAAGAGAATTTTAGGGAGCTTGAACTCTGTTCTATGCAACTTGGAGACAGACGCCTGGGAGGTCCCCATCAAGAACACTTCCCCTTAAGAACACTGTCTCCTGTGCCCTCCCAGCCTCGCAGAGCCAGTTCCCAGCTTTCTAGGCAATTCTGATGGGGTTTCATAAATTCAAAGGACACAAATATCTTTTTTCCTCACTTCAAAAATATCCACACAGTTTGAATCTAGTCTGGAGTGTTACTTAAGTAGCTGTTACTCAGGCACATCTACAAGATAAAGTATGTATCATCCCTCCTTGAGCAGAGCTTCTCTCACTTTGTTACCCATGGGGTTGTTCGGTCGCTCAGTCCTGTCTGATTCTTTGTGACCCGATGGGACTACAGCACACCAGGTTTCCCTGTCCTTCATTATCTCCCGGAGTTTCCTCAAACTCACGTCCATTGGGTCGGTGATGCCATCCAACCATCTCATCCTCTGTCGCCCCCTTCTCCTCTTGCCTTTGATCTTTCCCAGCATCAGGGTCTTTTCCAATGAGCATGGGGGATCCTGTGCAAATGCAGATTCTGACTCCACAGGTCTGGGGTGGAGCCTGGGATTCTGCATTTCTGACAGGCTCTGAAGTGAGGCCAGTACTGCTGGAGCCCAGGCCACCCTGTGAGCGTGGAGGATCTAGGATGGAGTAGGGGAACCCAGGGGAGATTTCTGGGGGAGGCTCTCGCCTTGAGGTTGCCTCCAGTCTGAGAGGAAACTAAAACACACAGAAGGTGAGAACGGGGTAAGAGCCGCCAGGCAGAACGCTGCAGAGTGCGGGAGGGGTAGGTCACGTGATCAAGGCCGGGGCATCTTAAGACATCAGGGAGAATGTCGAAGCAGAAGCATGGAACAGAAGAGGAAAGAGAGGCCGGCAGCACGAGGGCAAGGCGGGCGGGGGGCGACACGCGCACAGCATCAGGGGGAAAGAAGGACCCCGGAGCACGAGCATGGGGCCAGGATTGCCTCTCAGAGCAAGGTGCTGAGCCAAGAAATGCTAGGAGCTCAGTGGAGGTAGTCCGTGGGGGCAGTGGCGATGGGTCTAGAAATTCAGCCCTAGGACCTGAAGTTTAACAGAAAAAAGAAAGCCTCTGTGGTCAGAATGGTGCTATAAGAAGCTAAGTCAAATGGTAGTGGAGGCACGCCTGGGGCTAGGGGCAGGGGGTGCGGAGTTTGTGTTTCATGGCACTGAGTTTCAATCTGAAAAGATGAAAACGTTTTGGAGCTGGATGGTGGTGATGGTTGCACAACAATGTGAAGGAACTTGATGCCACTGAAAACCACACACATAAAAATGGCTTAAATGGACAATTTTATGTTATATCTATTTTATCACAATCAAAAAAGTTATAGTGGAGGCTGAGGTCATAAAAAGATGGCACTACTATGTAAAAATGACTGAAAAAATTAAAATTTAAATAGGACTAAGATCCAAGCCCACCCCAGACTGAGGAGATGCTGGAAAATGGGCCTCCTGAAGTAAACTAAAATCTGGAACTCTTTCAACCCCAAACCCCACCCCCTCTCCACTTCGCTCTCCTACCATAATGCGCCATGCTTATGTTCTTAAGGATTTGAAAAAAAACAACCACATTACAAATGGGTTTCTGTTGAGTCTTTGAGCTCGACCTGCTCATCTTGAGTCACTAGGAGCTGCTCCGCGGGCAGTGCACGGATCTCCTTGCTCAGCAGCCTGCAGGTGAGAGAGCAAGCCAACCAAGAGGAAAGGCCAGCTCTTAAAATGCCCAGGCTCAGAGTCCCTGGGAATATGCAGCTGTGTCCTGTCTCTGCAAAGGAGTTCAGGAGAAAAGGGATGAGCTGAACTGGTAGAGAGGAAACAAAGTGTGAAAAGAACCTACCAACCATCCAGATTGGAAACCTTCCCAAGAAGAAAATAGTGGCCACCCTAAGAGGCCAGAGGAGCAAAGAGACAGGTCTGTCTACAGTCAGAGGCGTGGACATGCTTGGGCTAGAGAAGGGGCTGCACAGAACAGAATGCCAGCATGCTGTGTCAATGTTTCTGCGAGGCGCGGGCTGTGAAGTTGGCTTGCCTGAAAGTCAAGGATGAGCCTCAAGCCAGACAACTAGAAGAAATCCCTGATAGGATTATGGGGTTGAGGAGGGAGTCTGGGGAAACCAAACAAGTTTCCTCAGGTCAGAAGGGAGGCAGGTAGAGGAGAAAGGAAACCTTAGAAAAGTGAAGTAGCTTCGCTAAAACCCGTTATGTTGATCCATCCAATGGAGAGACTCCAGAGCGATACCCCATCACAACCCATCTGTCAGGGTGAGCTCGGACAGCCAGGGTTCCAGGGAGCTGGGAAGATCCCGGAATCCAGGCAAGTTCTCTGCCCCTGAGCAGTTTCTGCCCCAGCTTTCTGCCTCCACCCTCTGTAGGTAATGGGGCGAATCCAGTGGCTGCTCTTAAGTCATTAATAGGAACAGAGCTTGATGATATTTTCTGACTCAGGGCAGCCTAGTCAGACTCTTAATTTCTCTTTGGAAATCCATCATCTGGGATAAAAGCATCACTACCGCTCTCCCATGTAATCCCAGGCTCCTCCCGGGTCATCAGAGAAATCCCCCTGTCTCCAGTGATAACGCCAAGGAACTACCTCGTGATAGACGTGGGGGTGGGGGGTGGGGATGGTTGTTGGATCTCTCCTTTTACTTACGTTCTCATGCCACTTAGGTTAAAGACTCCTTCCTGAAGTCTCTCCTCAGTCCCTCTTACTTCAAGGAAAAGTATTTGTTTTCTTCAAGAAAAAATTTTAAAGGGACATGGGTCTCATTGGCAAAAAAGATCAAAGAACTGCTGTCTACAAATTGAGTACTGAGGGACAAGACTAAAAGTTGATATAATTCATAATTATTTAATATTCTCTCTTTAGCTATACTATTTATAGGAGAGAAAGGCTCTTCTGCATTTCCACTGAGAAGTTAAGAGGGAGTCACGATCTAACCTTCACAAAGTTTTTAGGGAACTATTACACCCATCCTTTCAACCAGTCTTCACAAATATCCCAAGATATGGGAAAGTAGGTATTATTGTGGTTATGAGGCTCATTTTAAAATACTTATTTGTTTATTGAATATTGAAGCCCAGGGAATGATCTGGACTGCAGGAGTTAGGTAACTAAAGTTAGGCATCAAGAAGAATTAACCATCTGTAGAAATTCTGAAACATTAGAAAGCAATACTAAGGGATAAGAGTGCATCCAACTTGTCACGGCTGAAAGAGGACTTTGGGAAAAAATGGCCAGGGGACTTCACTTGTTGCCTTCTATCAGAATTGCTGAGGTGCTCTGTGCTTCCTCAAAATGCTCAGAGCCTCTTTGTCCCCCAGAACCAACCAGGTCCTCAGTAAGTATTTGGCAAAAGAAGGGGTAGGGAGAAAGGAAAAGGAAGGCGAGCAGGGCTGAGGTGCATTGGAGGGAGATTAGGAGAGGTTGAGAGGAAGCTCAGGAAGGAGACAAGACAGGGAAGGGGGGAGAGCCCAGGAGCTACCATATACCCAGAAAAGAAACAGGCTTAGGGGGCACAGGAGCAAGAGAACTAGGGGAACTAGGGGCCCCCAGGACACCAGTGGTACAAGATGGGAGCAGGGTCATAGGGAAAAAGGAGGTTATGGGGCAATTTCTATGCAAGAAGCACAGTTGGTGCCTCCTTTTAGAGGTACCTCCTTGAGGATCCTGTAAGTCAGGGACTATGTTAGGTGCTAAGAAGAGGACGGCTAAGAAGAAGGGAGTGTAAGACAGACAAGCAGGAGACAGATATTTTTGCAGCAAACATCCCACAGCAAATCAGCAAGGATGGAGAAGCCAGCTTTGGCAACCGCTTTACTGAGAAGTCACTAGACAAGTCAGGCAGGTGGAAGGTATTCAGGGAGCACATAGAAGCTACTATGCCTAAGACATGATCTCATGTTGCTGGGCATCTGGGCGCCCACTTCAACTCAAGAGCTGATTACAAAGCGGGCAGAACTGGGGCAAAAGTCAAGGGACTCTGGGACAGGAAGCAGGGTAGAATCTTCAATATGCTAGGTGTCTTTTGGAGAGGAACTCAAGCTCGCTGGCTTTCACAGGGAAAGTGGATAGAATTGTCCAGCCCGGATTTTTGCCAGATCCAGACCTCACACTTTTGACACTTGAGCCACAGAAGCAACAGCTTCTACCCACTCCCCATTATCACCTTCTGCTCCCCTGATTCAATGTCCTCTGCTCAACAGCAGACAGACTACCCTGAGGTGCCTTGAAGAACTGGAGAGATACAGTGTGTGAGAAACTGGTTCCTCTTGCTGCACGGAAATTTTCAGGAAGGATCATTGGCCCGTGGGTACCCAAATTAGTCTCTGGTTTCAGAGGAGAGGTCCATCTGTCTATCTACAGATAAGGATGGTGCTGCTCAAAAGAGTCACTGAAACCCCAGACCACACCACTGGTAAGAAGGGACACTGGCTTTTACTGCATCTTTCTATCCATAGACTTCCTGAATGTACCTAGAGAAATCAGAGTGGATAATTCAGTTAACCTTGGAACTAGACTCTACCCCTATTAAAGACCCCTACTCTCACCCACCTCCCCATCCCAGATTTTGATTCTTTTGAGGATGGAAAGGAAGCAGTTCTCCCTTACAGCTTCTCTTGACCTGCTGCAGGAATCAGAATAGAAATGAAGAGTTCGGGCATCACCATGGAAACCAGCAGTCTCTATGGCTCCCCCTCTCACACACTCTCCCATCAACTCTTTCCCTCCCACCTCTAAGTCATATCCAGCTCACAAGATTCCTCTTTGTGACCAATACACTAATTCATTTGGAACAAAGAACAGAAAAATAGCTGGTTTGGGCAGTGGGGGAAGACTGACCCTTGGCTTTCTAACCACTTACCTCAGCTGAGACTCTCTCCTAGACCATCACGCTTCTGCTCTCACACAGATGTTCCTCTTCACCCCCACCATCCATTTTCGGCATCCCTCTGAGCGCTCTCCCTCTTCTCACACAGTTGCCCCCTCCAGAACCCCTTTTCAACTCATCCCCCAAAATAGATCCATTTGCCTCAAAAACCCCAGCTCACAACTGCTCACCCTCATACTGCCATCCTCCAAGTCTGGGCACCTTCACCCCTACTCTTCACACCTCCCCATAAACAGCCACTATTACCACAGTCCCGGAGCCTCTCATTCCCATCCAGTTACCCTCCATTCCTAATGTTCTCCAATTCAGGGTCCTCATCACTTATTCTGCCCCCCACCCAGAATCTCAAGCACTCCCTAATGAAAAGGGGTCTTACAAAATATCAGTCTTTCCCATCACCCGTTCCCCTTTCCCCGCTCAGTCTTAATTCATCTAAATTGGAGGTTTGAACCGTAGGCCCCTTGAGAGAAGAGGAGAGAAAGGAACTCTCCCTCTCAATGCTCCCTTCTCCTAACTTGGTCCTGTGTTGCTCCAGTCTCGGTCCCTACTGGGGGCTATGAGAGTTAATCAGCCTTTTCCAGATTACTCTGAGATTCCCGAGACAGGCTCCAAAGACTGTTCTGAGCTGGGAGGAATTTTATCGGCATCTTTTACGGTTTTGTTTGTTCTTCAATTTCTCCAGCTTGGACTCTTCAGCTGAGTCTCTTCAGTCATAAACAACCTCAAAAGAACAAGCTGAAACCAAACGACGCAGATCCACCTTGATGCCTGCCCCTCATCCCACCCTGAGATGGGGAAGGGGTGCCTGGATCCCCAGGCTGCCCCTCACCTGCCCACCCACTCCAAACGTCA
The DNA here is from genome assembly GCF_016772045.2 of Ovis aries. NCBI lineage: Eukaryota > Metazoa > Chordata > Mammalia > Artiodactyla > Bovidae > Ovis > Ovis aries. The sequence continues at coordinate 132,729,473 of NC_056056.1, forward strand.
TCTCCAAACATGGTATCCCACAGCCCCGCCCCCCATCTGGGAAAATGGAAGCAGAAGATGACTCAGGGGGTCAGGGAGGATCAAGGCTTGTTTAGAGCTTTGAGATCTCTAGATGAAAAGTAAGAAGGGTGGGGAGTTGTGAAAAAGTCAGCGTCTGGGGCTCAAGAGCAAATCACTGTCCACCCCACCCACCCACTTCCCAGACTGAGGTTCTTAGTCTTTCATAAATGGGTGCAAAACAGGTTTGCATCGAAGCATGAGCACTTTAAGCTAGCCTGAACAGAACTGCCGGGCATTTACTTCCCTAGGGAGTTGAAAATTTAGAAGACAGACACATCTTTTTAGGAGAGGCTCCATCTGTTTCAGCAAGATAAGCTAAAAAATTTCCATGAAAGCCCAGTCTGTTACTGTACTGGTCAAGATCCAGACTTCAGTAGAGAAGAGGCTCAAAAGGGCTGAACATAGGGTCTTTTCTGTTTCCAGAGTTGCTTAACCTCACCTCTCAAGACAAGAAAAAGCTGGTAACAACACCAGAAGACATTAGAGGTGGACTGATCACGTACCCTCTCTTTCCCAAAGAAACCTCCAACTTTCTAGCTTTCCCTCTGGATCCTTTTTTTCCTCAATTATCCCACCCATTTTCACAGCTTCGATTGTTATTTCTATGTAGGCGAGCTCTCAGTCTCTCCTTCTATACCTGACCACGTTCTCCCTAGTCTCCTACTTCCCGCATATGAAGAATTTACCTAGTAGGGGTTCTACAGCAACTTAGTCTAAAATGTAATTCATATTATCCTGCAAATCAGCTGTTCTAACTTCCTCTTTTTCTTTAAACAGGTACCAGTATTCTATCAATCACCAAAGCTAAGAACCTCCAGCTTCATCTTTGACTTCCATTTCCTTTGCCCTCTTCTCCATTGTACCTACACTCCCCACCCCATCCCCATCAAAGCCCATCAGTGACCAGGTTCTGCTTATCATGCTTTTCACAGTGTTGATACCTCCATCCTTTCGTGACTATTCCCATGCCATTGTTAGTCTTTCAGCATCTCTCATCTAAACTTCTACACTAGCATCTAACTAGCATCCCTGCCTCTGTCTTTTTTCCAAGTTATCTTCCCATTGCCTCAAGGATAATCTCATTTAAACAGTCTTTTTGATGTCATTCCATCCTCTCCATTAGAACGTACAGTTCTGTTCATATCTCTTTCAGGGTCCTCATATGAACTCTCAGTGCCAGATAAATGGGCCACTCTTTCATTTATTCAACAAATATGCTTTAACATTTACCTCTCACATCTTTGGCATGTTGAGAGAGCAAATGTGAATATTGCCATTCTTGACCTTAAGAAGTTCAGAGAAAGCTCCATTGAGTATCCCTAAAATACGTCTTTTACTTCTTGTTTCCAAGACTCTGTGCATTCCAACCATGTAGAATGTTCTCTTGTCCAGTCTAAAAGTTTTCCTTAAAATCCTACCTCTTCCATGAAGCTTTCCCTAGCCTTCCTGGCACAATTCTCCCTTCATTCTCAGAATTCCAATAGCATTCAGCTGTCTGTATCACTGGGCATGTCTTAGTGCCTTGGTGTATAGTTTCCCAATACTACACTTAAATATACTAATACTTCCCCAGATGAGGCGTCCCAGGTGGTGCTGGTGGTAAAGACTCTGCCTGCCAATGTAGGAGACGTAAAAGACACGGGTTCCTTCCCTGGGTCAGGAAGATCCCCTGGAGTAGGAAGTGGCAACACACTCTAGTATTTTTGCCTGGAAAATTCCATGGACGGAGGAGCCTGATGGCTACGGTCCATAGGATGGCAAAGAGTCAGACATGACTGAGTGACTGTCACTCTCCCTGAATGACTTCAAGCATCTGGAAGGTAGGGACTCTGGCTTTCTTTTTATCACGCCAAAAACATTTAGCACAGTGCCTGTAATATGATTGGAGATACCATACTGGCCAACAGAAAAGTGAATTTCCGGAGTGGAAACACAATGTCACTGAAAAAAGCACCGGTTCCAAAATCAGAAGAAGTGAGTTCACCTTCCAGCTCTACCAGTTATTAGCTGAGACCTTACATTCTGAGCACAGTGTAGAGGGCTTTATGAGGATTTAACTTCATGAGACAACACATGGAAAGAGTATACTAGTGCCTAGCACCTAATAAATGCTCAATAAATCCTCGTTTCCTTCATCTCAGTTTGGTTCTGACAAGAAGGAAGGTTGGATAAAATAACCTTCTTTGGGGGCCTTCTAGCTTCAGCGTGTGCAGGTCACAGGAATACAACCAAGGGGGAAGAACTAACCTACTCAGTCACTGCTGGCTTTCTCGCCAGTCTTTATTCTTAAAATCCTCGCACTTAGTCTGCTTTTTGTTATCACGTTTGTCATATTGCAACCTCTCCTCTCTAGGGAGTTTCTCACTCAACTTTCCCTCAGGATTGCCCAAACTAGGAAAGTGGTTCAAGAACTTCAAGTCTAGAGAATTTATTTTCTCCATCCTCCCATTTCCTAGACCTGGCATCATCTCATCTCTTTTCTGAAGATGCTTAGGTGAGGATATTACAACTCAGCGCTTCAACATCCCTTCAAGGAGCCCATTCTCATCAACATCAACCTCCACCTTTCCCAGCATCTCCCAGATACTGTGAAAAGCTTGGGACAGTGGCCTGAGCAATGAAGTGGCCAGGAAGGCTCAGAAAAATCTGGTACCTCCCTGTTCAGCTGAAATAGTCAAGTCATCCATCCTGGAAGGAGAAGTGAGTGAGTGATAGTTGCTCAGTTGCGTCTGACTCTTTGCAACCCTATGGACTGTAACCTGCCAGGCTCCTCTGTCTATGGAATTCTTCAGGCAAGAATACTGAAGTGGATAGCCATTGCCTTCTGCAGAGGACCTTCCCGACCCAGGGATCGAACACCACATCTCCTGCATTACAGGCAGATTCTTTACCCTCTGAGCCACCACGGAAGCCCCTAGAAGGAGGGAAAGTGATTAAAGGGTTCTTTTGCTTTTTCTTTATTTTCATGTTAAGGTCTAAAAATAGACAAGGAACCACAAAACGGTAAAACCCAGGTGTCCCGACCCAGTGGCGTCACCCTCTCCCGTCGCCGTCACCACTTAGCAGCAGCAGCAGGTCTCCAGCAAGGACAGGGAGAGCTCCTCTAATGGGGAGAAGGGGAAAGGTAGGGATGAGTCAGTGGGAGCTGAAACAGAGTGTTTGTTCAGGGGAAGAAGTCTGATGCAAGCTCTGGGGAACAATGTGCTCCCTGTATCTTCAGCCCCTCCCCTCCCCTCCCTCCTCTCCCCACACCTCAGCCCGGTCACTAACCAGGCCTCTGGTCACAGCAGAAGCTTTCTAAGCCTCTGGCTTCCATCTAGCCCTTCCCAACTCAACAACCTATACCTTCACCATTATCCTGACTTTTCTTCTTCTCAGGGGCCAGTAGTGGCTCACATTCTTAATTTCAGATGACTATTCCTCAGTTTAAGCTTCAGAGTTTAAGTTTCATGCTGCGATTCCACAGTGCTCACTCATTGCTTTGAGCAAAGGAAAACTCTTTCTATTCTTTCTGCCTCCAAATCCTTAAACCAACCTCTGTCTGGCATGTCCTTTTCTTTTTTTACCTAGGTCTGTCCCCTCCTTTCTTCCAAGCCCTGCTCAATATTCTCCTCCTCCGGGAAACCTTCCCCAGGTAAGCCAGATTGCCAAATCCAAGCCCCTTTACCCTGTGCACTCTTATTCTCTGGCACCCAGTTTACCACTTCTTGTGCACGTACCTGTCAGACTCTAACTTGTGTAGCCGATGTTCCGACTCCCCTTCAATAATTTTTTGAGAGTTTTATGTTCAGCATCAAGCATAAAAAGAGTCCAAGTTACAGCAGTTTAAAAAATGGAGTGGGCAGCCTGGGGAAGATGGACGTAGGACAGTGATGGGGTGGAAGATCACAGAGTTGAGAGTGTTTGATGTAGAACTGATGTCAGAGACAGCAAGTCATGAAAGTATGATCATTAAGCTTTTCTTCGCTATCTATCTGCACAGACTTCTGGGCCTGGTTACACAGAAAGAAAAGACACAGATGGACTTCCAACACATTAAAGTCTCATAATGTAGTCGTAATTGTGTAATAAATAAAGGACAAATGAACCCTCAAAAAAAAAATCAGAAGACTAGAGCCTGAAATATTAAATTAGAATACCCCACAGAAGTCAGAAACAATTCTGAGAAAAGAGAACAAAATATATGCAAAATGAGAGGAGGGGACAGGGTTTGAAAAATGCAGTGGGGAAGGGATACAGGGTGAGGCTAGGGTAGCGGGCTCCAAGCCCATTCATAGTGAGACCAAAAAGTCACCAGCTCTCCTCTAATTCAGAAGACATCTGAAATAATGAAATTCCATTCAAATAATGGAATTTTTTGAATGCTCTGAAGGGTAGAAAAGAGAAAGGGAAAGCAAACAAGCAAAAAGGGAGTGGACCTGTGCGTGCTCAGTTGTGTCCAACTCTTTGCAACCCCGTGGACCCTAGCTCGCCAAGCTCCTCTGTCCATGGGATTTTCCCAGCAAGAACACTAAAGTGGGTTGCCATGCCCTCCTGAAGGGTATCTTCCCAACCCATGGATCGAATCCATGTCTCCTGTGTCTCCTGTATTGGCAGGCAGATTCTTCACTGCTAAGCCACCGGCAAAGCCCCAAAGAAAGGAATGAGATTAGAGCCCGACAGGTAGAGAACGGTTCTCTCCGATCTCGGTCCTCCACCAGTTAGTCCAGTAATCCCAGTCCAGCACGGCTCCCTGGGGCAGAGAACTGTTCCCAAAGGACTGGCTGCTTTGAATGAGTTCCGTCTCCTCTCCCCTACCCAGGGAACGCTTCTACTCCCCACGGAAGTGCAGGACTTCATATCCTGAAATAAATCTCCTCATCAATAGACCTTACAGTTGTGACATTTAACAGTTTTCAAAGCATTCTCATATATCTGTTCTCGTTTGAGACCCCCCACTTCCTACTGAATTTCTATCCCACTCTGTGAATAATGCTTAACCCCTTTTTAAGGGTCTAAACTGTATCACAGTTAGTCATGATGCTCCTAGTACCTATTTCACACTGCCTGGAACTGAGCTGTGGCTCAGTAAACACCAAGAAATAAAGGATTGATTAATTGATCATGTGTTCTCATTTCAACAGAATGGGATGATGTTTGATCCGAGAGGACTCAATAGTGTGGATAGGAAGGTAGTAAAAACAAAAAGCATACATAGTCACAGAACTGTTCCACAAATTCTCTGGCTAACATGGACCTCTAAAATGTCTTTTCCTCCAATTTTAGCTTCTAAGAGAGAAAGGAAAGTAGTACTTGTTTTATCCCAATTATATGTCTGTAGTAGGTACTTATACATACATTATCTAATCAATCAAGCCATATGCCAACCCAGCCCTTCCAGAAAAATTGCTTAGGCATTTACTTTAATATTCTGCAGAGAGGTTGACTTAACAGACACATGGGGCCTTTCTACTTCTACTCTTGAGATTTTTCCTTTGACTAAGGGCATTACTTTACGGTGCAATTTAAACTCATTTCCATTCAAAGCTTCCCTCTTATAATCCTTACCTTATCCCTCTCTCACTTGCTCAGCACCCCTACACACACCCCACATATATTTTGTTTTCTTCTCCTCTGGGTTTCGTCCTCCCTTTTTCCACCCCAAAGGCAAACGACATTCCCTAAACAGCAAAAGGTGGAAGGAAAAAGAAGGAAGCAGAGGACACTGGGGGATGATGGAAGCCTTGAGCCCAGAGAGACTAACAAGGGCGAGAGGAGAGAGCCACCCGCCCTCCGTCAAGGTGGCTTTGCCTGCAGTTTTTATTATGCATCGATTTTCTTATCCATCTTCTTTAGAGCCTCTTAGATCTTCAGGCTGCGGCTGTTTCTCCAAATTGTCATTCACTCCAAGCTCTCTAGCTCCTTGCAGCAGCTAAGGGAGGGTGGCGGGGATTGAGGTTGGGGTGGGAGGGTGGTGGGGGGGAGGTGGGGAGGTGGAGGGAGAAGGCAGCCAAGAGAGGTGAATGAGGGTTGCTAAGTAACCGTTGCCAAGGAGCCAGGACCAAGGAGCATCCCAAGCTGCCTGCTTATTCCAATCTACCCCCCTTCCACATCCTCCCCTCACTTAAGTTCTCTCAGGTCTATAAAGCAGCTTGGTTATGTCACCTTCACCAGCTGCAGAGCCATTTCCTCAGCTCCTCAGGTGAAGGACTGCAGATTCCAGGGACTGAGAATCTCGCATTCCTAGACCTGGGCTGATTGTCACTGGCACTCGTCTCTCCTTCAGATGGCACAGTTAAAAACAAATTACTAATGTGTTCTAATCTGACAAAAAGAAAGATCCTGTCTGCAAAGGCAGGTTATGTGTACTGGTCTGAATTCAGAGGGTAGACATGGGGGCCAGGCGGAGAGTCAGAATAAGTCCATCACCCTAAGAGGATTCCAAACCCCTCAGGGAAGCTCCATTATTTGATCTGAAATTTTGTGAATCCCTTACATCAGGATCAATTCCAAACTAAAATGACATTTTGATTATTTAAATTTTGGATTCTCTACAAATTAGGATTATCCATGACTGCCCCCTCAATTAATGCAGAGAATCCAGGAAGTACTACATAATATTGTTTAGCAAATTTATCTTATCATTTCGGTTTGACTCAAATAAATATCAGAAGTTCACATCCCTTCAGGGGTAATAAAGTGAAAGTGAAGTCACTCAGTCGTGTTTGACTCTTTGTGACCCATGGACTGTTGCCTATAACGCTCCTCCATCCATGGGATTTTCCAGGCAAGGGTACTGGAGTGGGTTGCCATATCCTTCTCCAGGGAATCTTCTCGACCCACGGATTGAACCCAGGTCTCCTGCATTGTAGGCAGACACTTTACTATCTGAACCACCAGGGAAGTCTATTACTCCTATTCAGGGACGTCTATTACTCCTATTCAGGGGTAATAGGAGGAGTATATAGAAAAGAAAAGAAAAAAAAAACGAAGGAGGTGGGGCTGGGAAAGTGTCATTGAGGAAAGCCAGTTGAGAATTCAAACTGTGCCAATAGGTGATCCAGAAAGCGGATAAACATTCTGCCGGTCACCCCAGGTAACGCCGGAGCCACCACCTCTTCAAAGCTAGTTTAGAGGAGGTAAGGTACTACCCTGAGCTCCCCAGCCTCCCATTCCTAAACTGACTACATGCATTCTTCTCACTAGATGCACAGTTCGTAATATATGCCAGATATTGTTCTCAGTACAGCTCAAAGGCTCTGGTCCAAAGGGTCTCTCAACCATCTTCCTGTCACTACTGAGAAAAATATATTCCAGTCCTCTTCACAATCTACCAGAGTTTTCCACTGTTGAGAGTCAGTACGTCTTAAATTTCCCTGATGCTGCTTTAGACCAAACAGCATTATTAAGGATAAGAAGCCTTTTCAGGGGACTTCCCCAGTGTCCAGTGGTTGAGACTCCACCTTCCAAAGCAGGGGGCGTGGGTTCAAATGAACTAGGATTCCACATGCTACACAGAAAAAAAAAAGAAAGCTTTTTAATCTAAAGATCTCCAAAAGGTAGCCATCCAATATAGCACAGTGGTGCATAAAAGCAAAGCTTTAGAGTCAGACATACATAACTCCTTGAGCAAGGAACACCACCTCTCTAAGCTTCAGTTTCTCATCTGTAAAATGAAAATCATATCACCTATTCCACTGAATCCTTATAGACTGAGGGAGGTACAGTGTGAACATGGTGCTCAACAAATAGTGGCTGTTGTTATCATCAGTGTTATCCCTGGTCTCCTCAGGATTAGTGCCTGCACACTCAGTCACTCAGTTGTGTTCATCTCTCTGTGACCCTGAGGACTGCAGCCCACCAGGCTCCTCTGTCCTTGAGAGTCTCCAGGCAAGAATACTGGAGTGGGTTACCATCTCCTCCTCCAACTCAGGATTAGGCAAATGGATAAATCAAAATCAGGAAATGCTCATTCCAAAACCCCATGTTTTATGGCCACCCAGCTTCCAGACCTGAGCTAACTATCCATGAAGTGAAGCCAGAAGGCTGAGGCTACCATTCTCGCAAACAACATGGATCAAAGAAGGAGACTTTCACCGAACTAGGATAGCGCTGAAGTCCAGACCATAACCTTGGTCCATGCTGCCTGCTGATAAGCCCACAGAACATTAGAAGTCCACAAACCAAAGACTGAATTAAGAAATGGAGAAGGAAAAAGGGGTTGAAGAATATTGTTCTATGGGGCCAAGGAGTTTCCTTTGCCCTGACCTTTAAACTAATTACATTTTATTTACATTTCTGTCACCTGGGATTTCCCTAGCGGTCTAGTGCTTAAGACTTTCATTGCTGAGGGCCTGGGTTCGATCCCTGATCTGGGAACTAAGATCCCACAAGCCCCATGGTGAGGCCAAAAAGTTTTTTTAATAATAATAATAAATAAAATAAAATACAAAAGTGAAGTGTTTAATGGCAATCACAATTTTGATTAGAGTCTCCTATTTCTTTCATCCCTTAATCCAATGAACTCGGACAGGATCACTTGACGCCCTTTCTTCCTCTATCTCTCATCCTCTGCTTCTCTCCCTACCATCTTTTGAACAAAGCTCCTTGGGAAAACCTGCCCATGTTCACTGGCATTAATGTCAGCCCTGGATCAGAATCTGCCCTGGCCTGCCCTGAGCTACATGCCCTGTCCTGTTTGCCTGAGAAGCGAACAAATAATGCTGCTGCCCACTGAAGGATAAACTCTAGAAAGGACCTCAAACTCACAACTAGAATATTGGTACATCTAAGAAATTATTAACTTGGTCCCCAATAAAAATCTTGGCTCCCTATGTTCCACAGTTGGCTTAACCATTTCCCCTGCTTCCACGTATATTCTTGCCGCACTCTTGCTTTTCCTCTTCGAAGCAGTGTTATTTCTGTTCCACCTCATTTACTCTGTGCCCATAGCATAAAGTCCCTTATCAGATCTAAAACCAACCTCAGCTCATCTCAGGTTCCAGCCCTGGTGCAGATAGAAGAAGGTATACAGATATCCTGTATGCCTCCCACTTCAGGCATAGCAAGTGACCCAGCTTGGACAAGAGCTTAGCTATTTGATGTCAAGAGCTGTGTAGGTACTCTACTGTCTATGTATGACGATCACAAGTCTGTCTTATGTACAGCCTGAGCAGCTGAAGGGAAATGTAGTTCCTCCTCCAGCACGCGTCTCTTCTAAACAAAGTAGCCTGAGTCCTCTAGGTACGTTTCCAAACTATACAGCAAAGAGGTAGAGAGCATTTGGAACTGTGCAAGGATACAGGCTCCATCCTTGTGCCGGATGACATTTGCAGAGAAGCTAGTCCCGGTGGGGTGGGATAAGGCTGAAGAGAAGCAAAGGCTACAGCTTCAATGAGAGAAACTTACATCAACCTGAGTAAGACCCTCTCAACAGTCTGAGGTGTTCCTCAGCGTGACTAAGGAAGTCATGCCTTTTGTGAGAAGGGGAACCATTAGTCTTGAGTTAGCAACTGAAATGTGTCATCCCAACAGGAAACAGGGGTCAGGAAAGGGTTAGTGAATGTAATATCTCCAGGTACTGGTATAAGACTCTTACCCTCTCCCAAGCTTCTCTTAATGGGACCAATCCTATATGAGAATCAGAAATTAATGCTATCGACTTGTGCCAGGAGGAGGGGGGAAGGACAGTGGTCAAGAAGGACCCTGGCAATGAAAGAACTACCCAAAGATGCTGGGACATTGGGAGGCTGCATGCTCCTCACACTCGATTGTCTTCAGCCTTGGAGATGGAATCCAGGAAAGACAGAGTGTGTGTCGGTTGCTCAGTTGTGTCCAACTCTTTGCAGCACTATGGACTGTAGCCTGCCAAGCTCCTCTGTCCATGGAACTCTCCAGGCAAGAATACTGGAGTGGGCTGCCATTTCCTTCTCCAGGAGGAATGACCAGGGGGGCTCTATAGTCACTCAGGGAACATCTCCCCCTGCCCCCAAAGACCCAACACATTGTGTTAGTTGCTCAGTCATGTCTGACTCTTTGCAACTTCATGGACTGAGCCCACCAGGCTCCTCTGTCCATGGGATTCTCCAGGCAAGAGTACTGGAGTGGGTTGCCATTCCCTTCTCCAGGGCATCTTCCCAACCTAGAGCTCGAACCCAGGTCTCCTGTATTGCAGGTGGATTCTTTTGCCATCTGAGCCACCAGGGAAGCCCCTCCAAAGCCCCAAAGCCTTGACCAACTCCCCCTGGATCCAGAATCTACTGAGACTCAAGTAGGAGGTGAAAGAGAGTCTCTGAGACAGCAAATTGCTTCTCTCTTCTCTTTGTCTACCTCTGTCTCCATCTCTTCCCCAGCTTCTCACATCTTGGGGCATTATTTCAGAGGCCTCTGCCTTGATCTGTCTCCAAGTCTCTAGCAAGATCAAAGCTCTTAACACCTGTTTTGCTTGTCGACTCCTAAGCTAGAAAAGAGGGGCAGGGTCCAACCTGAGGCAAGGGGAGGGCCCTGACTTCTCCTCTTCCCGAGGCAGAAGGGAGGCTGGGAGGTTGGGCCAAGGAAGGAATCTAATTGGAGGTTGGGTTAACAAAAGCACCCCCTGATGGGAAGGCTGTTATTCTTATTCTGCTGTTGATTTTATTATTGTTGGTATTCAGGTTGTAAACTGAATTAACTCATCAGCATAGTTCGGAGACAGTGGCCAGAAAGACCTTTCCTAACCTCCTCATCTAAAGAAGACTCCCTGATATTCTTTATCACAAGACCCTGTTTATTTTCTTCCAGTAGTTATCACAATCTATAACTATTTGAAGATTTGTTTTTCTTGCTTATTGTCTACTTTGCACTAGGAAAAGCTCTATATTAGAATAAGAGAAAAAGTGAATGACGAATAAATAAATCCATCATTTCATCCCTCGGTTCAGTCGTGTTTGACTCTTTGCAATTCCATGGACTGTGGCCCGCCAGGCTCCTCTGTCCTTGGAATTTCCCAGGCAAGAATACTGGGGTGGGTTGACATTTCCCTCTTCAGGGGATCTTCCTAATCCAGGGATTAAACCTGTGTCTCCTGTATCTCCTGCATTGGCAGGCAGATTCTTTACCACTGTGCCACCTGGGAAGCCCATAAATAAATTAGATATGTGCATAAATCTACCAGTGGAATAAAAAGTCCCTAATAATATGATCTATACCTGAAAGTATCATATCCAGACTTTTCTTAACAATAATATTCTTAATCAATATCCATAATGCCCCTACTTCTGCATCTCTACCCATAGCCTCTTTTCCTACACCTGTTATGTGACTCACTAATGTTACTTAACAATTCTAAACAGCGCTATGGAGTAAATATAAAAATATACAGGGCACAGTTTGCCCACTCCAGAAGCTTACAGATGAGGAAGGGAAGACATACAATAAACACAGCTGAACACAGTGTACCCTAAGACAGCACATGATTAGACAGAAACTCAAAGGAGGGTAGGAATTCAAAGGAAATAAATTGCTTCTGGCTGCGGTTATCCAGGAAGGCTCAGGCAGGAGGTAACCTTTAAGCTGGTAACATTTAAGTGCTGACTATGTAGGAACTTCATAGTCAGAGATGGGAAGGATGGGATTGCAAGGTAAAGACACAGCTCCTGGGAAGGAGTTCTTGACTTTGGGCATCATCTGACATTGAACTTCTGTTCATCATTAGAGAGTGAACTACAAGCACCAATGAAATTCAAGATAAAATGGCAGAAGCTAGAGGCTTTAAATTGGGAAGACAGGAACTAGGACCCGGTTCCCAGCTCAGGTTCCATTTCATCCCCAAATCTCTTTCATCTGGTCTTATTTGAGGGACACAAGTTCAAATAGAACAGGGTACCCATTATGTCTCCATCAGTACGTCTCTCGCCTCCTCTCTCCCCCACTGAGTTCTTTACTAACAATGAAATGACTTTAGTCTCATCACTGAGAAGAGCACAAAGCACAGAAAAGCATATGCTACACAAATTAAGTAACGTGTATACCTGGGAAGGAGAGAAACTCCTCCTCCTTTCATCTCCACAGTCAATTTTCCTTGATCTCCTGACACTCTGTGTCAATAAATATCTGTATTTCCTCCTTCCCTGGACAAGACATGCTGTTAAATGTCAAATGTAAAGTAAAGTTTGTCATAAAAATCCCTCATAAAAAAAAAAATAGCTTCCAACTACAGCACTGGAAGGTGGAGGAGGGGAGTTCCTGTTGTGTTTTTCCCCTAATAATGTTCAAGTCACCGACCTCCTGCTTCCGGGAGCATCTCTGACACCTCTTCTTAAACTTTTCTAAAGTAAACAGAGGCATGCAACTCCCCTTATCGCCCCTACTTCTGAAAAAGCGCATTCTGTTTGGTTTTTTTTCCTTCAATGAAATTGGTTTCACAAGTGACCAGTTTCTTCCAATCTCAACTCTAGATTCCCTAATTAGTATAATTTTTAATCCTTCTTTCTGGGATGGCTTAAGTATAGGGCCTCAGTTGGAAGCAAAGAAGTAAATGAAATGGTTTCTCTTAGCACCTTCCATCGGGGCCTTCTAGAGCGGATGTGGCTGTGGAGGTGGTTATGAGGATGCTGTGCACACAAGGGCAACTGTGTATTTGGCTAGCAAGTAAGAGACAGGAAGGGATTGCCTTGCAGCTGCTGTTTCTCTTTCTCTGCAAACCTCCTCTGATTATAGCAGATTTATAGGGGCCCCAAAGCAGCCCAGCATCTTAGCCATAAACTTCCCAGAAAGAAAACTCATTGAGGCTCCCTTGAGAGGTGATGAAAAATAAATATCAGGGTTTGGTACAAACACATCAACCAGGGCCAGGGGTAGAAAGCAGCCAGTGCCCTATAGCTGGTTTAACTCCTCCAGGATTTGTGTACATACACACACACACACACACACACACACACTCCACAACCATACCCTGCAAGTCTAACAAATATACTCATGTTTATAGACCCCACTCCTTGGTACCTATTTTCAGTCAAACGCAAACACAGACGTCCATGGAGTATATGTACACACATGACTTTCAGTGAGTGGCTCTGTGAACATAATATAGCCAGCCTCTCTCCCCTTCCAAGCTCCTGACTCCAGGGCAGAGCACGGAGAAGGTGAATGAGGGGATGTCTGAGTATAAACTTACATGTGTCACTAAGCGTGTCTCTGACGACGTTCCAAGAAACACGTAGAAACTGCTTTCTCAGTGTTCACTCTTTGGGTTCATTCACTGTCTTTCGGTTAGCTTTCAATACACCATCCAGTTCCAATGATCATCTCTCCCTTTCCGAGTCGCTGCTCTGTGCAGAGTACAGCCCAGGGGTTAGCAGCACAAGCTTTGCACAAATGTGGTACAAATCCCAGCTTCACTACTTACCTTGTGCAAATGACTCAACCGCTCTGAGCCTTAGTTTCAACTTCTGTAAAATGAGAATAACAATACTCACCTCATACATACTCTATTAAATTCAATAATCATGTAAAGTGCTTAAGAACGAAGTACAGGGCACGTGACATGACGTGACGAAGTCCCTTTAGTCGTGTCCGACTCCGTGTGACTCTGTGGACTGTAGCCCTCAAGGCTCCTCTGTCCATGGGATTCTCCAGGCAAGAATACTAGGGTGAGTTGCCATGGCCTCCTCCAGGGGATCTGCCCGACCCAGGGATCGAACCCATGTCTCTTGCGTCTCCTGCATTAGCAGGTGGGTTCCTTACCACTCGCGCCACCTGGGAAACCCCAGTACTGGGCCCGGGAGTCAACGAATGGTAGCTGTTACTGTCATTGTGTTTCAGGCATCGGCACTATAAGGAAGCAATAAACAAACGAGATGTTCTTTTCCCTTGCTGCTGCTGCTAAGTCGCTTCAGTTGTGTCCAACTCTGTGCGACCCCATAGACGGCAGCCCATGAGGCTCCCCCGTCCCTGGGATTCTCCAGGCAAGAACACTGGAGTGGGTTGCCATTTCCTTCTCCTCTTTTCTCTTAGGAGTTCTTAAAATCTCATTGATGAGGCAAGATAAACACAGAGAGAGTGAAAGGACATTAGGTTTCTATCACCTAAGACTCTTATTTGAGACTGAAAATGCAACTTATTCTCCTAACTCCAAGCCTTGTTTTGACATTTTCAGTAGTGATTTCAATGAGATTGGTTTTTTCTTCAATCATTTACTGTCCCCATGCCCCACCACCTTACATACACCACACACCCACCCCAGTTTGGCTTTTCTTTTTGGGGGGGGATTGTGCTGGGTCTTCGTTGCTGTGTGCAAGCTTTCTCTAGCTGCAGCTAGCAGAGGCTACTCTTCACTGTAGTGTATGGGCCTCTCATTGCAGTGGCTTCTCTTGCGGCAGAGTACGGGCTCTGGGTGCACAGGGCTTCAGTAGCTTCAGCACACAGGCTCAGTAGTTGTGGAGCACCGGCTCAGCTGCTTCACGGCATATGGAATCTGCCCAGATCAGGGATCGAACCTGCATCCCCAGCATTAGCAGGCAGACTCTTATCCACTCTACCACCAGGGGAGTCCTCAGTTTTTCACTTGAGGAGTTGGGATAGAAAAGAGTATGAGAGGGAATTCCCTGGCATTCCAGTGGCTAGAACTCAGACCTTTCACTTCACAGAGCACAGATTCAATCTCTGGTTGGGGAACTAAGATCCCACATGGCACAAGGCCAAAGAAAGGAAGAAAGAAAAGAGCATGCGTTCACTTTGTGTGTTTCCCTCTTTCCAGGAAAACATCTTCTGAGGCATCCCAAACCAAACTGATGCCACCGTGTGCATGGCCAGAGAGAGAAAATCCCCATCCTCCTATCTCCTTCAATCACTCCCGCTAACCTCAGATGTTTCTTTATTTTCAGCCTCCATCTGTTTTCCTTCAACATTGAACTCTCTTTGTCACTCATTCTTATTGGGGATGAAATAAACAGCTTTTCCAAAGCTTAAGAAAAGTTCTCAAATGCCTACTTGGTAACTTTTCTGCATTGCCTCTCACCCCAATATCTGGAAATATATGTGCCAAATATTTAATCCATTAAAAAATCATCGAAAGAGGCTTTAAAAATGAATGATTTGGCCCTTGCCAGGGTACAGCACCTTTTCTAGTCATCTGTTCTCCCTTTAAAACCTTTGAAATATGAAAATATTTTCATTTCCATGACAGATAAAGAACTTCTATTTCAATCCCTCCAGCTCCCCCAGTCTCCTCAGTTAGTATAATCAGATTGTCACTCATTTGATTAAGGGACAGCACAACCCTGAAGCAGGGGCATGACTAATATGACCTCCCTGGTCCCTTTCAGTTCATTCATATGAAATAAGGGAAGCAAAATTGGCAGCAGTCCCAATCTACGCAATGCTTGCCCCATGGGAGCCCCTGAGGACCAGGCAGACTCCAGCGTGGGCACAGTGGATATTTTCCCAAAGTAGACAGAATGCCAAACCCTGGCATAGTGACTGGTGTGGGAGGCCTAGAGACAAGGAGGTGAGCCAGGGCCCACACTCCTTGCTCTTCCCCCAATTCAGTTTCCTCAGCCCAGGTCCCTCCTCTTGAACTCCTGATTTCCTAAGTTCCTAGTGTTCACCTAAGACCAGATATCTATTTTCAAGGCTGGTGTTTCTCAAACTTGAAAGAGCTTACAAATGACTTGAGGGCTTGTTAAAAATGCAGCTTCTGATTCAGAAGGTTTAGGTTGGGATCTAAGATTCTTCATTTTCAACAAACTCCCAGATGACACCCACGCTACAGGTGCATGGGCCATACTTTGAAGATCAAGCACCCGGATGACTGTAGCCATTTCTATAAGAATTTCCTAGGAAGAGTCCATCCATCCATCTCCATCTATCTATCCATCCTCCATACAGCAATGAGAATCATATCTCATACCTTTCTGATTCAGGAATCTCCCTCCATGGCACAATACACAATACAAGCCTGGCTCATAAATTCCACTTTAAATGTGACAGAACATCCCTCGCAAGAGTCTCATTGTTTCATCACTCTACATGTCCCCACAGCCTAGAATTACTGTCTCATTTCTTTTCCAACTTGCCTATCCTTCTCTTGTTTCCCAAATTGCTCTAGAGGCATGCTCCTCCAGGAAGCATCTCTTGACTGACATTTCTCTCCCAGTTCCTACTCACATCTTCCACTTCCACAGTAATGATGTTTCAATTCCTGTCTATTTACTAATCCCTCCTATTTCATCCCTAGTCTTTCTCCCCATTTTGGATGTGAATTCTTTCTCCCCAGAGAATCCGTGATGCTTTCACGAAGTTTTTACACCTGTGTATCAAAAAAGCCTCTAAAGGAGTTGGCAAGTATTTGAGTAACCCTGCCTCTAGCAGGTTTCCCTGGTGTCACCTGCTCCTTGTTGGGAGTATCAGCAGTTCTACAAGTAAGAGAGTCGCTTCCCATCTCTCCCTCCCAGGGCAGGTCCCTTACATAAATACAATAGAAAAACACTGGTCCTTCTATACCAAAGCATATAGCTCTGACTGCTTCAAGAAAGATGTCTGTTGTGCCCACGCTGGAGCCAGTCTAGTCTTCAGGGATTCCCTGAAGTCAAGTACAGTGGGTTGGGCCTTTTATCAATCTCTTTACTTCCTGCTCCTCCCCAAATTACATGGGACTTGATAGAGAGGAACCAAGGGAGGTCTTTCAGGCATTCTCCTGCCCCAGGGTTGAATTACACCTCATCACTCTTTGAATGAACACTATTCTCACCATTGAGCCTAGAGGAAGGAGAGAACCGTGTCCCTGCCCTGAACAAGATTTCACTCTGATGGAATAGACAGGAGAGTCATCAGGACTCAGGCATAGCCCAACACAGACCAAATGAGAAGCAGCTGGGGCCGGTCCTAGACACCAGAAGGATGGGGAGAAATGCTGTTTCTTAAAGAAGTTTCCTAGAACTTTGTTTTAAAGGAGTTTTAAAAGACAGTATAGTGTGAAAGGAAGGAGAATCTTTTTTATTGAAGTATAGTTGATTTGCAACGTTGTGCCAATCTCTGCTGAATCACAGCAAAGTGACTCAGTTTTATATGTGTGTGTGTGTGTGTGTGTGCGTGTGCGTGTGTGTGTCCTTTTTTTTTGAATATTCTTTTCCATTATGGTTTATTCCAGGAGACTGAATATAGTTCCCTGTGCTATATGTCGGGCCTTGTTGTTTATCCATTCCAAATGTAATAGTTTATACCTACCAACACTGAATTCCCAGTCCATCCCTCTCCATTCCCCACTCTACTCTGACAACTACAAGCTGATCTCTATGCTTGTGAGTCTATTTCTATATGTATGTAGATAGGTTCTTTTGTGCCGTATTGTAGGCTCCACACATAAGTGATATAATATGGTACTCGGCTTTCTCTTTCTGACTTACTTCACCTAGTATCTAGTTGCATCCATGTTGCTGCAAATGACAGTTCATTCTTTTTTCATGGCTGGGTAATATTCCATTGTATAAGTGTACCACATCTTCCTTATCCATTCATCTGTTGATGGACATTTAGCTTTTTTCCATGTTTTGGCTATTATAAATAGTGCTGCTATGAACATAGGGGTGCACGATCTTTTTGAATTATAGCTCTGTCTGGATATCTGCCCAGAAGTGGGATTGTTGGATCATATGGTAACTATTTGTAGTTTTCTGAGGAACCTCCATACTGTTTTCTTTTTTTAAATGTAAATTTATTTATTTTAATTGTAGGCTAATTACTTTACAATATTGTATTGGTTTTGCCATACCATACTGTTTTCTATAGTGGCTACACCTACATACATCCTCATCAACAGTGTAGGAGGGTTTCCTTTTAAAGGAGACTCTTTTATACCAAAGACATGTACAAAGTTCAATTCAATTAAATAGGATTTTATTAAATGTTCAGTATGTATCAGGTACCAAGCTGGATGCTGTGCAAGAATGAACAAGATTTAGTCCTCACCGGTGATCTACAATCTAGGGACAAACTTAAGAAAATAAAGACACACAAATAGCGATTGTATTTTAATCGAGGTGGTTTATTAAGTGAAGCTAGTGGGGCCTCCCTGGTGGTGCTAGTGGTAAAGAATCTGCCTGTCGATGAAGGAGATGCAAGAGACACAGTTTCAATCCCTGAGTTGGGAAGATTGCCTGGAGGAAATGGCAACCCACTCCAGTATTATTGTTTGGAGAATCCCATGGACAGAGGAGCCTGGTGGGCTAAATTCATAGGGTCACAAAGAGTCAGACATGACTAAGCAAAGCATTTGAAAGGAGCCTTTGTTTCATTCACTTCATCTTTATAGGTGGAAGGGCTTCAGTAGGAGCTTTGATTTTCAGAGTGTGATCCCTAAACCAGCAGCATCAGCATCAGTCAGAAACTTATTAGAAATTCAAATTTGGGTCCCATTCAGACGCTTCTAAATTTGAAACACTGGGGGTGGAGCCCAGCAATCTGTTTCAACAAGCCCTCTAGGTGATGCCAATAACCCTCCAAGTTTGAGAACCACTGGGCAGAGTAATATTCCTAACCTATCTCCCCGCCCTTCACCGTGATCCCTTTGATTTGAAGAGACAGCACTGAGCATGCACAGCTCAGCCTCTTCCAGGCTTTCTGCTGGTATTTTTATTTTTCCCCAGAGTCAGCCTGCCCATAGGACACATGCACTCCAACCTACTCAGACACAAGAAAATCTAACAAAAGTAGGTTCTATCCTAGGGGAAGGCAGCTGCCTGTTCAGCACTACCTATAGTGAAAAGTAAGTCTGTCTAATTTAGTGATGCACTATTAGCAAGCGAATTTGCCTGCAGATCTAAAGTTGACTGTTTAATTTTCTGTCTCTACTTCTCAATTAATCAATTAGTTCCAAATACAGGAGGGGGGAAGGGGTTATTTATTGTACCTTTTAAACACCAACAATGGGTTATAGTGAAAAGCAGGCAGGATACAAGTTCAGATTGCTTGCAGTAGAGACCTAGTTTAGAGAGTGAGGGCAGAAGAACCAGAGAAAATCCACCACCTGTCTCTCATGTTAAAGATAAAGAAACAAAGCACTAAAGGAACTGAGTGGCTTGCTCAAGGTCATATTGTCTGTTAATACAAACAAGACTAGAACCCAGCATATATGGCTCTCAGCTGTACACTTTCTGAGCAGAATAGAACAGAAACTTTAAGAGTCTAGATATCACCAAACAAAAGAATCCAACTCCAGGGCTTCCCTGATGGTCCAGTGGTTAAGAATCTGCCTGTCAATGCAGGGGACACAGCTTTGATCCCTGGTCCAGAAAGATCCCACATGCCTCAGGGCAACTAAGCCAGTGCACCACAGCTACTGTGCCCACAGCTACTATGCCCACAGCTGGAACTACTGAAGCCCAAGTGCCTAGAGCCTGTGGTCCTCAACAAGAGAAGCCACTGCAATGAGAAGCCTGTGCACCGCAACAAAGAGCAGCCCCCACTCCCCTGCCACTAGTGAACTAGAGAAAGTCTGCATGCAGCAGCGAAGACCTAGCACAGCCAAAAGTAAATAAATAAATCTTTTTAAAAAAGAAAAGAAGAACCAACCCCAGAATTTTCAGCATGGGGAGTGGGTTCAAAGCCAAAGTGCTTGGTGCTCACAGGAAACCTCTGGCTCCAATGCGTCTATGCACCGTCCCCATTCACTCAGCCAAGGCTCAGGCTGCACAGCCTGCTCAGTGTGTGCTGAAACTACTTCCATCTCCCGCACTTTTCCTAGTGTTACCCTCTCTGCCTAGAATTCTCCTCTGCTGCCATGTGTGGTGAAATCTTATCCATCCTCCAAGAGCCAGCTCCCAGCGCCATCCTCTACAAAGTCTCTGATTTCACCAATCAGCCCTCTCCACTGTGCCAGCCCAAGACCATCCTCCTCCACCCTGAATTCCCAAGATGCTTTATTTATATATAACTTATGACACTTGTCACTTTCTCCGTTGTGTTGCAGCCTGCTTCATCCCTTGCTTCAGAATATAAGTTCCTTAAGGGAAGGGGCCATGTTTCATCCTATATGGGCTGTCCTTCCATAATGCCTAAGATGTGTGCACAGTAAATATTTACTGAATCTATTATTCAATCAACCAACCCAAACTCAGAAGCCAGATGTCACCTGTTGCAGCCCAGATATCACAGAAACTGACACCAAAGTACGCCATCGCAAAATCAACCCTGCTTTCCCTCCGAAAAAGTGCCAAATACCTCCCAACATTCTGCTTTTTTATGCACCACATGACATAATCCCATTTGGGTTTGTCTAACTCATGTAGCTTCATGTACTAATTAAGCTGTAAGACACAACAGGGCATGAATTTATTGTGCAATAACTCACATGCGGGATGTTTGCGCAGTGCTTGGGCGTGAGTTATGACACATTAATTCACGGCCTAGAGGGCCTCATTGCAATTACAGAACCATTTTTAAAATAGCATCTGGATTTAAAATACAAATATTGGTCCCCCCCAACCTGAAAACCCTTAGTCCCAGAAATGAGCTAGCCAAGGTCAGAGGTTGCTTTGGCTCCCCTTTTCCTGGTTCTGTGTTATCCATTTAGCTGTATTAATGACAAAGGATGCACAGCCCAGCCCTGCACTTCACTCACCCAGACCACAGCGGTGACAGGAAAAGAGAGGAAGAGGGGAAAGGGAGTAGGGGCTTCCTCACCACCTGCAGAAACAGGAGGAACTGGCTATTGGGTAAGAAAACACGAAAGTAGTGGATGCAGAAGCCAACCAGGGGTCCATTACTGAGAAAGGAGAAAAGCCGGGAAGGACATTTTGTGAATTCTGACGTTCAATAAACTTTACCCAGGCAAAATTCACTGCCACCTTTTTATGTCCACTGTTAGGAGAATGTGATGGGTAGGGAAAGAAGAAGTAAGTCACCTGGCTTAGCAGCTCGCAACTGAAAACAAATCCTTCTGTCTGCTCTCTCCCCAGGGTTCTGGGAGAAAAGGTGAGCTCACTTCTGTAGACAACTCTACTCGCTGGCCACACTGTGCTCTATAAACACTCCATCTGTGATGTCAGCCACCAGCCACCTGGAGAATCTCCCCTGCTCCATGAGTTTGTATTAAAACACTCACTTATAACTCCCCATTAATTTTTCACGAGGAGTTATTTTTAACTCGCTCAAACCATTGTCTGGATGTGCCAAATAGATTTTCTTAATGAACAAGCCTGGCGTGTGGTTCCTCCCTCCCTTGACCCCCCTGCTGCTATTCAAATGGTCCCCTCTTCACAGGGAACAAGGCTTCAGATGAGCAATTCACAGCGATGCCCCGGAAATGGGGAGCACAGAACAGAAAGAACCCCATCGAGCAGCCCACACCATCCTCCCTATTCAGGCATTGGTTTTGAGAGGATTTCAGGAAATGTCAGACGTTTTTAGAGACAGGAAGATCAAGCCAACATTGAAAAGCCTTCCTGATAGATCATCCAAGGGGGCCCTCAGGTTATTGTATCAGACCCTCCCTCTACCAATCCCTCCTGACTACCTTTTTTGCCACTCACCTGTCCGGATATTACGATTTACTCACAAGCAAGAGAAGTGAAGAGAGTCTATTCTTACCTCATAGAACCTTTCTAAACTATAAATTTGATTGAGCTGTCCCCCATCACCACCACTGTCACCAACACCACCAACATTAACACAACCATCACCAGCACAACACCAGCTTAAAACCCTTCGGTGGTTCCCCACTGCCCTCAGGGTAAACCTCAACTTCTTAGCACAGTGCTTCCTTTCTTTACAATCTGACCCATGCTTATTTCTCTAGCCTGATCCCCTTTCCAGCACCTGCTCTGGCAGCCCAGTTCTAGACTCATCCTGCTTCGTTGCCTCTGATGCTTTCTTAGCCCCCTTCACTTAGCTGACTCCTACTTATCAATTCCTACTCAAAAATTCCTTCCCCAGGAATCTTTCCCTGACTCTTAGGCTGAAATAAGTTGCCCTTCCTCCATATTTTCACAGCACCGGTGTTTATCCCATTTGCCATTTATCATAACACGTCACAATGCCGGTTTAGCTATCTGTCTCCTCCACTAGAGTGTGAGTTAGGCACTCAATAAATAGGTGTTAAGCAAATATACAGAGAAGAGAAACCCTGAAAGAACACATAATCCAGAATTTCCATTTACTTGACTTTGAGATACATACTTTGTAGCCAAGCAACCTTTATAAATCTGACGCAGGTAAATTATAAATGGTATTACATTCCTGGTAGAAGGCTATCAAAATGAAAAGTGTGAAGGGAAAACCAACTGTGATAAAACCTTGACCACAGATAATTCACAGCATGTAGAAGCCACACATAGGTGATAAACAACTGTTTGCCTTTAGGGATACTCGTTTGAGAAATATCAAGCTGCCTTAGGTTACAGAGAACCAACCACCTATGCCCAATTAGAGAACCTCTACTTTTTTTAATATATCATGCTCAGCCCCTATAATCTAGGCAGGACACCCCCTAAGCCAGAGGGTCTCACTTTGAGAGGCAGAGGAGTCATAGTGAAGACATCTGAGGACCATTTTCAGACTCCATATCCTTACCCCCTGGAGATTCTTTTCCAACTAGACCCTTACTTTCCATGACTGCCTGAAGCCATCCCAAATGACAACTGTCCTAAATTTAAAAGAGAAGAGATTCTAAAATCACCCTTCAGGGATGTCCCCAGCTGTCCAGTGGTTAAGGTTTCGCCTTCCAATGCAGCAGCTGTGGGTTCAATCCTTGGTCAGGCAGCTAAGATCTCACATGACTTGTGGCTAAAATACCAAACCAAAACAGAAGCAAAATTGTAACAAATTCAATAAAGACCTTAAAAATAGTCCTCATCAAAAAAAAAAAAATCTTTTAAAAAATTATCCTTCACGGAAAACAACAGAGTTTAGTGGTTAAGAGTAAAAGCTCTGCAGGCAGATGGCTTAAATTCGGATATTAACTCAGTCTCATAGCTGACTGACTCTGGACAAATTACTTAACCTCTCTGTGCTTTAATTTCCACAAATAGGAGTAAAGGTCAATACCTTCTAGGGTTGTTGTGAGGTTTAAGTGAAAGAATGCTTGCAAAGTACTTGGCTCAGGGCCTAGAAAACAATATGTACTTAATATAATTTACCTAATATTTAATATTAAAATCTAATCCAAAGCCCCCAAACTTTGACTATCAATTAGTCTTTATAAATGTCTAGCCTCAAAGTCATCCACTAAAGCCTGAGCCTCTTAGCTAGCCCTCATAAGAAATGAAAGCAGTCTTAGTCCACATAATTTGCCTTGAAGGTCTAAGGACTTACATTAGACACCTTCACCCATGCTGGTGCTGAACACTTCAGGGGTTCCTAGGCTGCTCAAGTTATATCAGGCACTGAAAAAATGCCAGGCTGGGGATTCCCTGGTGGTCCAGTGGTTAAGACTCTGTGCTTCCAACGCAGGAGCATAGGGTCAATCCCTGGTCAGGGAACAAAGATCCCACATGCTGTGTTGCACAGTCAAAAAAAAAAAAAATGCCAGACTCAAATACAATAACAAAAATAATTATGATAATGGCTGACACTTATGAACCTTTACTGTGTGCTCTATATTAAGCATTTTGCCTCTACTTCCTCCCAACAACCCAGCATGCGAGTCTTGTTATTGTCTCCATCTTACCTGTTTGGAAACTGAGACTTAATGAATTTTTAAAAAAACTGTACAAACCACAGACAGGAAATGATAGAGTCAGATTAGAATAAAAATTATCTGATGCCAAAACTCTGCCATCCTGCCCTCCTTCCCTATGGCTACTGTGAACAGCTTTCCATTTGACACCCCAGTTCCTAAAATGGGCAGAGACTGAAAGAAAGGCCACAGTTCCCTGCTAGTGGCTCCTTGAATGTTATGAATTTCGTCTTCTGTCCAACTAGCCCAGAAGAGGAAGATCACATGAATAGTAATAATAATAATACTATTAGTATTGCCTATGGATGCCACATCTTATTTCTAGAAGAGGCACTACTGGCTACTATAGAGGTAAAAGCAAAGACCATTATGTCAAAAATTCTTCATGTGGGCCCTGGTTCTTCTACTTGCCTATATAAACTTGGATAACTTACTTAATCGCCCTAGACCTCAGATTCTTTATCCATAAAACGGGAATGATAATAACGCTTACCTTACTGGACCAATTCGAGAATTAAATGAGAAGATACAAATTTTCACGCACTGCCGGTAGGAGTGCAGCTGAGGCCACCATCCTGAAGCACAATCTTAGTGGAATTAAATATGCACCTACTCTCCGACCCAGATCCTGCTCTGAGTTACATACCCAAGGAAACTGTCTCCCAAGTCCATGAAGAGGCCCATATGAAGGCAATCATCACAGCACTGCTTGCTGTAGGAAGAAGCTGGAGGCAACCCAAGAATCTATTACTAGAGGAACATATAAGTAAAATGTACTGTATGGGTGCAATGGTATATTAAACAGCAATCAAAGATAATGAAATAGATTTACCCACAGCAGTATGGGGAGAAACAATGTTAAGTGGGAAAAGTAAAAAGCAGGATGAGGTATACAGCACAATGTCGTTTATATACAGTTAAAAAGCCAAAATAACACTCTATATTTTTAAGAATAGACATATATCTGCTAAAACTGTTCAGATCATATCATTCCTCTGCTCAAAACCTTTCACTGGTTTCCCTTAATATTCAGAATATAAGGGCTTCCCTTGTGGCTCAGCTGGTAAAGAATCCTTCTGCAGTGTGGGAGATCTGGGTTCAATCCCTGGGTAGGGAAGAACCTCTGGAGAAGGGAAAGGCTACCCACTCCAGTACTCTGGCCTGGAGAATTCATGGACTGTATAGTCCTTGGGGTCACAAAGAGCTGGACACGACTGAGTGACTTTCACTTTCAGATTATAAAGTCTGTGGGCTTCCCTGGTAGCTCAGACAATAAAGAATCTGCCTGCAATGCAGGAGACCCAGGTTCAATCCCTGGGGTGGGAAGATCCCCTGGAGAAGGAAATGGCTACCCACACCAGTATTCTTGGCCAGAGAATCCCATGGACAGAGGAGCCTGGAGGGCTATAGTGCATGGGGTCACAAAGAGTGGGACACGACTGAGCTACTCACACACACACACATATAAAGTCTGTACTTGCACACACACACATATAGTCTGTACTTCCAATGGCCTGCAAATCTCCTACATTATGTTGCTGCTGACCCAGCTACCTCTCAGTCTTGTTTTTCTCCCTTCTCACTCATTTTGCTCTGTCCCCTTGCCTCCTACCATCCTGGCCCCCTAACACACGAGGCAAGCTTCTGCTTCAGGGCCTTTGCACTTGCTGTTTCCTATGCTAGACCACTCTTACCCCAGGCATCCATATGGTTGTTCCCTTACCTGCATTTGGTGAAACATCACCTTTTTAGTAAGGCCTTTCTTAATCACCCCATATAAGACTCTAATCTGCTCACAACCACCTACAACCCATTTTATCCCCTGCCCTTTTTTCCATAGCACTTATCACTGTTTAAGTTACTATATGTTATTTAATTTGTTCATGATTTGTCTAACTCCACTAGAATGTAAGCTCCACAAAGGAAAGAATTTTGTATAGTTTTGTTCATGACTATTCCCAGCACCTGCAACTGCCTGACACTTAGTCAGCACTGTACATTTGTAGAATGGGTGAATATATCTAAATAAACATATAGAGCATGGATTGGAAAAGGGTTTATGAAACACACTAAAGCAGGCGCTTGCTGTTTTCATTCTGTCTGCCCTCTGATGGAAGAGGATATGGGGCTTTTGGAAGCTTCCTGGTGGGTGGGTGTGGCTGTGGGTAAAACTGGGTCTTGCTCTGGTAGGCAAAGCCATGTTCAGTAAAACTTTAACCCGATTTTCTGTTGATGGGTGGGGCCAAACTATGGTAGGGGTAATGTAAGTAATGGTGACCTCTTTCAAAAGGACTTAGGCCAGCATCCTGTGCCTCCCAGGACTGTTGTAATCAGTACCCCTGACCCCGAGGCAGGCCACTGTTGACCCACGCCTCCACCGGAGACTCCTGGGCACTCACAGGCAAGTCTGGCTCAGTCTCGTGGAGTCACTGCTCCTTTCCTGGGTCTCAGTGTGCTCAAGGTATGCCCTCCAAGCATCTCTGGACAGTCTGAGATTTGATTCTAAACATGATTGTGCCCTTCCTACCATCTTGTTGGGGCTTCTTTGCCCTTGGACACGGGGTATCTTTTTTTGGTGGGATCCAAGATTCCTCTTGAAAGAAAAGCTATGACAAACCTAGAGAACACATTAAGAAGCAGAGATATCACTTTGCTGACAAAAGTCTATATAGTCAAAGCTATGGTTTTTCCAGTAGTCATGTACAGATGTGAGATTTGGGCCATAAAGAAGGCTGAGTGCTGAAGAACTGATGCTTTTGAACTGTGGTGTTGGAGAAGACTCTTGAGAGTCCCTTGGACCACAAGATCAAACCAATCCATCCTAAAGGAAATCAACCCTGAATATTCACTGGAAGGACTGATGCCGAAGCTTAAACTCCAATACTTTGGCCACCTGATGCGAAGATTCAACTCACTGAAAAATACCCTGATGCTGGGAAAGATTGAAGGCAAAAGGAGAAGGGGGTGGCAGAGGACGAGATGATTAGACAGCCAGATAGCATCACTGACTCAATGGATATGAGTTTGAGCAAGCTCCAGGAGATGGTGAAGGACAGGGAACCCTGGCATATTGTAGTCCATGGGGTTGCAAAGAGTCCGACATGACTAAGCCACTGAACAACAAAAGCAGGAGCCGCCAGTAAGGAAAAGAAATGAGAATAGACATGAGGGATGAAAAGGGAAAACAGAATGAATTGGAAAGGGGCCTGACATAAATGGATGATACTAATTTGCCATGAACTGGAGGGAGGTGACTGACTTGATTCTATGCCCTTGAGGGTCAATAAAGGAACTGAACGAGATGATGCAGTGAGAGTACCTGGTGCGGAGCCTGATGAATGGCAGCTATGCAGCTGATTGAAACTGAAGAGGACTCAGAATCCTGTAGATGTCAGGATGTGGAGTGTACAAAGAGGGAATACCAGCTAGAAAGAAGGGGGGAAAAGTAGCACCCCTCCTATGAGCAGCCTGGGTACCCCTTTCCCATCTCCCAGTTTCTCTTTCTCTTTCCATCTACTTCACCTGTCTTGGGGGCTCCAGCAATTGGCACTAAGGATGCTTATACCCCATTTCTGTCTGGGGAACTCTGCTCAGTCACCTACCTCTCAACAAAGAGTAGAACAGTGGTTCTTAACAATTTTTGAATCACAGGCAGATTCAGATTTCTCACCTCAGAAAGATGTCACACACTCCTCTGAAGTCCATCCATGAACCTTGAGCAACAACCCAGATGAGGAACCTCTGAATGGCAGGTTCGGAGGTGGACAAGACTTTGCTCATTTCTGTTTTCCTCAACTTTGTTACTCAGGGCGGTCCTTGGGCCCCTCCCTCTTTTGCTGAAGATGAGGGAAAATAGACCTACAGATGAAGTATGAGGACACCAGGGAGGCAACCTGAAGAAGAAAACAAATGGGAAACTCTTATGTATAAAATGGGCTTCCCAGGTGGCACTAGTGGTAAAGAACTCTCCTGCAACACGGAGACGCAAAAGATGCCAGTTCGATCCCTGGGTCAGGAAGATCCCCTGGAGGGGGGCATGGCAACCCACTCCAGTAATTCTTGCCTGGAAAATCCCATGGACCGAGAAGCCTGGCGGGCTATAGTCCATAGGGTCACAGTCGGACACGACTGAAGCGACTTAGCATTCATGCACACATGTATAAAATAAGCTACAAGGATACATCGTACACCACATGAAATATAGCCAGTATTTTATAATAAATATAAGTGGAGTATAAGCTTTAAAAATTGTGAATCACTCTATTGTACACCTGTAACTTATAATATTGTACAGCAACTATACTTCAATAAAAAATGGGAATTAAACAATATATTTTATCACTCAAACAGAAGCAGGTAGAACAAACAAATAACCAACCCTACAGAAGAAAAAACATGCTTTTTTAGAGGAATCCTGAGAAATCCTTCCTTCAAGCCATCCTATAACAATAAGCAGAAACATCTTCCTCAAATGCAATGTTCAGAAATCCTCTTTCCTTGCGAACAATCTGCAAATAGTCCAATTATTCCAAATATTCCAATAATCTGGAATTCAGTCCAGACTCTTCAACTTTAGCTGTCAAACTCTTCCCTGATTCTACCTCCTCCCCACCCTCAGGCCCATTATTTCATTCCTAACTTAGCTCCTCACCTCTTGACTTACACTCCATACAATGAGACTTCAGCCTGTGGGGATAACTCACTCTGTCCAGGATGCCCTCCACATGCCTTTCTAACCAGTCTTGACCCTACGGATCTTCTTAACCCTACTCTACAATCTTCCCCACCATCCTAGAAAGCCCTTTCTGAATCATTCTGAACTGTGGTGTTGGGGAAGACACTTGAGAGTCCCTTGGACTGTTTGGAAGGACTGATGCTGAAGCTGAAACTCCAATACTTTGGCCACCTGATGCAAAGAACTGACATTGGAAAAGACCCTGATGCTGGGAAAGACTGAGGGCTGGAGGAGAAGCGGAGGACAGAGGATGAGATGGTTGGATAGCATCACTGACTCGATGGACATGAGTTTGGGCAGGCTCCGAGAGTTGGTGGTGGACAGGGAGGCCTGGCGTGCTGCAGTCCATGGGGTTGCAAAGAGTCAGACACGACTGAGCAACTGAACTGAACTGAACTGAAACCATTCTGATTCCCCAATCTCCAACCTTCCTCCCCAGTTCACTGGCACTGAGAGCTCGCCCTGATGCTCAGCTGAAATAAATTTTCCCTTCTGTCTAGTGGAGTCCTGGGTGTGGCCCTTAGATTCCTTTATAGTCTAAAAGCTCCCAAAGGGCCTCCTCCTTCTGAATTCCACGTTCTTATCCCCAAACCTCTCTACCCAGGATATGGATCTGCTCATAATTGTACCAGGCAACAAAAAGGGGAGTTTAGGGCAGAGAAATGAATATATAGATGTATCGATTGACTACTAAATTTTAAGATTCCTAGAAGTAGGAAAAAATTTTTTTAAGAGAGAAAAAGGGCCAGACAGAGGTGGAAACAAGAGTCTAGAACATGCGTGATCATCTATTTCAGGAGTATTTCCTAAGTATATTTCCTAACGAGGGCCCTGGGCCTGTGAAGCTCAGTTTAATTAGGAAAGTCCCTCCCAAAGGAGGTGCTTGGCACAGGGTAAGTGCTTAAAGAAATGCAGAGAGAGGCCAGGGAATAGGAAGCCAACTTGTATGAATTCCACAATGCCCTTGGCTCCCTCCTTCCCTCTCCCTCCCCCCCTGCCCCGCCCTCCACCACCACCACCACCCCACATCCCCCACACCCCCTGCCCAGCTTCCCTGTGTTTCAGTCTCTGAGATCATTCCAAACTCCACAACAAAAGTTCCATCCTAAGTAGCCAAGAAAACTCCTGTCAAATCCAACAATCCACCCACTAAATTGCAGGCTGTCCTTTCCCAGCCAACCCCACCCACTTTGCTTCGTCCTGGAGGTCACTGTGTTCACTCTCTGTCTCTAAGAAGGGCACTGCCCTTCCTCTGGACCTTTTCTTTTCAAAACATTTGTCCCAGGCAGTAAGTCCCACTGGTTCCCTCTGGTTGGGTGTTGATACTGCCAATCAGGAAGTTTGTCCTTGTGGCTCCTGCTGAATAGCTTCAAATGTAGTTTGGATCTGAGTTGCTTTGCTGGAAGTCTGATAAAGACTTGAGAAAGGAAGGCTAATTAGGTTATTAATTATTTCCAGGTCTCAAAGTGTCAAAGAAGCGAACTTTAAATGTCGCATTTTCAGAGATTATATCAATCCTCTGTAGGCTAGCATAGCTCCTTTTCTTATTTATTCGTATTTTTTCCGGCCACACCGCCCAGCATGTGAAATCTTAGTTCCCTGGCCAGGGATTGAACCAGGGCCTCTTGCATTGGAAGCTTGGAGTCTTAACCACTGGACCACCAGGGAAGTCTCTTTAGCTTCTTTTCTGATTCCAACTATATGAGTTCTCTTATTCGCCTTAAAATTTCCAGAGAATGAAAACTCCCAGAACCAATCAAACCAATGTCTCCCAACAAACAAATATGAAGTTTCTGGATATCTGGGTTTCCCCAGTTTCCAGAATCCTAACTTGAACATCCTTACAACTCTGGTAGGGGGCAGTCAGGAATTGAAGAGCAGAGACCTTGAGTTCAGGGTGAGAACTTTAAATAATCATGAGTGTGCTGTATGTAGCAGACCAGGGCTTCCCAGGTGGCACTAGTGGTATAGCATCCGCCTGCTAATGCAGGAGATGCAAGAGACTTGGGTTCAATCTCTGGGGTCAGAAAGATCCCTGAAACCACATTCTTGCCTGGAGAATTCCATGGACAGAGGAGCCTGGCAGGCTACAGTCCATGGGGTCCCAAAGATTCAGACACGACTCAGTGACTAACACCTTCTCTTTCATGTAGTAGACCAACACTTCCTAATTGAGAACAGCTGAGAATACATTTATGAGGGTAAATAGGGCAAAAGCCACCATGAAAACTGGTCCAAATCTCATATCCAGGGTTAGAAGAAAGTAGTTGATCAAGCCAAATAAAAAAGGAAATCTTCCCATCTCTTTTCTGTTTGCGCCTGCTCTATCTCTAGTCATAGTCAAGGTCATTCATTCATTCAACAACTACTTACTGGCCCCCAAGTATTCAACACTGCAGACACAGCAAAGAAACCACAAAATCCCCCCACTCAAGCTGTTTACATTCCTGCAGGGGGAAGCAGACAGTAAACAAAGAATTGAAAAGAATATATTGGGTTATGTATACCCAGCCTAATACATTGTGTTGGATTGCAATCAGTGCTGCCGGGAAAAGCGAAGAAGAAAAGGTTAGGGTTGAAATTGCAACAGTAAAATGGGTAGTCCAAGAAGGCCCCACTGAGAAGATGACATTTCACTGACTATAAGAAGCAGGTGAAAGAACGAACCACAGTGCAGATCTCAGAGAAGAGCAAGTACAAAGACTCTGGCCATATTTTAATGATTTGTTTTATTATGGTAAAATATATACAACATAGGGCTTTCCTGGGAGAAGGCAATGGCACCCCACTCCAGTACTCTTGCCTGGAAAATGCCATGAACAGCAGAGCCTGGTAGGCTGCAGTCCATGGGGTCGCAAAGAGTTGACACGACTGAGCGACTTCACTTTCACTTTTCACTTTCATGCCTTGGAGAAGGAAACGGCAACCCACTCCAGCGTTCTTGCCTGGAGAATCTCAGGGATGGAGGAGCCTGGTGGGCCGCCGTCTATGGGGTCACACAGAGTCGGACACGACTGAAGCGACTTAGCAGCAGCAGCAGCAGCAGCAGGGCTTTCCTGGCGGCTCAGAAGTAAAGAATCCACCTGCAGAATGCAAGAGACCTGAATTCTATCCCCAGGTTGGGAAGAGCCCCTGGAGAATGGCTGCCCAGGCCAGTTTTCTTGCCTGGAAAATTCCACGGACAGAGGAGCCTAGTGGGCTACAGTCCATAGGGTCACAGAGTTGGACATGACTGAGTGACTAAGACTTTCGCTTTCATACATAACATAAAATTCATCACTGGAGCCTTTTTTCAGTGTTCAGGTCTATGGCATTAAGTCTGTTCACACTGTGGCGCCACCTTCACCATCATCCATCTCCATAGTTTTTCATCCTCCTAAACTGAAATTCTGTACCCATTAAACAGTAACTCCCCACCTCCTCCTCCCTCAGCCCCTGTCAACCACCATTCTACTTTCTTTCTTTATGAATTTGACCTTGCTAAGGACCTCTTGAGAGTTCCTTGGACTGCAAGATCCAACCAGTCCATTCTGAAGGAGATCAACCCTGGGATTTCTTTGGAAGGAATGATGTTAAAGCTGAAACTCCAGTACTTTGGCCACCTCATGCAAAGAGTTGACTCATTGGAAAAGACTCTGATGCTGGGAGGGATTGGGGGCAGGAGGAGAAGGGGACGACAGAGGATGAGATGGCTGGATGGCATCACTGACTCGATGGACGTGAGTCTGAGTGAACTCCGGGAGTTGGTGATGGACAGGGAGGCCTGGCGTGCTGAGATTCATGGGGTTACAAAGAGTCAGACACGACTTAGCGACTGAACTGAACTGAACTGAAGGACCTCATACAAGATGAATCATCCAATATTGTCTTTCTGTGATGCTTATTTCACTTAGCATAAAGTCAGGGTTCATCCATGTTGTAGCAGGTACCAGAATGTCCTTTCTTTTTAAGGCTGAACAGTATTGCACTGTATGTACATACCACATTAAAAAAATTTATCTGTTGATGGGCGTTTGGGTTGCTTCACCTTTTGACTATCATGCGTAGTGCTGCTATGAACACGGGGGTTCAAATATCTTCTTGAGTCTCTGCTTTCAATTCTTTTTAAATATTTATTTATTTATTTGGCTGTGCCGAGTCTTGACTGCGGCACACAGGATCTGTTAGTTGTGTCACGTGGGACCTAGTTCCTTGACAAGGGATTGAACTCAGGCCCCCTACATGGGGGGCACAGAGTCTTAGCCACTAGACCACCAGGGAAGTTCCCCTGCTTTCAGTTCTTCTGAATACATACCCAGAAGTGGGAATGCTGGCTCACATGGTAATGGTATGTTTAATTTTTTGAGAATCATCATCCCATTTTTTCACAGCGACTGCCCATTTCACATTTACATCAGCAGTGCACAAGAGTTCCAATTTCTCCACATCCTCAGCAACACTTGTTATTTTCTGGTGTTTTAATAATACCCATCCCAGTGGGTGTAAGGCAGTACTGCCTATTTGTGAGGAGTAACAAGGAGGCCCGTGGGGCTGGTGCAGAGTGAGGCAGAAGCAGCAGGCAGTGAGGTAAGAGAGAAAGCGGGAGGGCCTGAGAGTCACTGTGAAGAGTGTGCCTTTTACCCTGGGTGTGATGGGAAGCCTAGATAAAGTGACAGTTTCATGGGTTGACTACTGACTTTCACATTCTTTGAATTAAGTATTCGGCCCTCAGACTAAGGACTAGTTCTCCAGAGTTTGAAAACGAGGCTTGGAGAGAAATTAGATGTCTGGTGCTTCTGACAACACAATGGGGACTGCACAAGCTGAGATTCTCCCATCTGCCTCTCTTTCTAGGTACCAAAGAAGAGATGTCATCCATCCCTCTGTGGGATATGAACATGATGGATTACTTTCATGGAAGTTGTTCCCTTTATGGATAATCTTTAGCCAGGATTCCACCACTTAAAAATCAAATAAGAGTCATCTTCGTATCATTCACTCTCTTATATTATCCCTTCCATGACTGTAGGTAATCAAGCACTGCCATGGAGGGAAAGGGCACTTTTTTTTGGAAGCTGGGGACACTGAGGGCTGCAAAGACAGGGGTGGGTGGATTCCCAGAAAAGGCGCAGGAACAGTGTGAATCAGGCACTCACAATCTTGCAGAATTAAACAGATGAATTCAGTCCCAAGCCCCAGATGCCTCAGGAAGGATTGTCAGAAATGTCTGAGATGATAAGAGCTAAGGAGAGAAAGGATCCCAAAGGGAAGCCTGAAAACACATTTTGAGAGGCAAAGAGTACCTCTCATAACCTCGCTTCCCCCAGGCGACAAGGATGAAAGCTTCAACATCAAAATGAGCAGTCCAAGGAGTTATAGATTTTCTCAACAATAAATAATCTGCAGAGAATGGCTGCCTAACCACCATTTATAAATGTTAGAAAATACACACTTGTGTTGGGGCTGGGAAGGGTGGGGGGGAATGGAAGGTGGAGAAGGAGAGAATTATGGGGTTGTCCCCTCTGGGAAAGGAGGAGGGACAGAAATCAGTTTTCACTATGGCATTCTTAGGATTCAGATGGGGAGAGAAGTATGGTAAAATCTGGAAACTTAAGTAACTAATTTCTCTCCACAAGAAAACAGGCCATTACTTCTAGGTTCTGTTGTCTTTCTTTCCATTGGAAACCCCCTCATTCATCCTCTCATCTGAACCCAGTGCAATCACCACCCACCACCACCACCCAGGGTAGAGACCCCACTGCTCGCCTCACATCATAGCCCCCAGTTCATTCCCCTTCTCTGTGGTCTCATCACAGAGGTCTTAAATTTCCTTTTTTAAGCCCCAAACATTTATGATAAAAGTGGGACAAGGATAGAGGAGAAGGCTGCTCTTTAGCCTCTACTCAAGTCGAAAAATCATGGACCTAAGTGGCAATGAAAGGTTTAGGTCACTCATTAAGCATCTTCTAAACTCAAGTCCTGAGAATCCCTTGGACAGCAAGAAATTCAAACCAGTCAATCCTAAAGGGCATCAACCCTGACTATTCACTGGAAGGACTGATGCTGAAGCTGAAGCTCCAATACTTTGGCCACCTGATGTGAAGAGCTGACTCACTGGAAAAGACCCTGATGCTGGAAAAGATTGAAGGCAAAAGGAGAAGGCAACAGAGGATAAGATGGTTGGATGGCATCACCAATTCAGTGAACATGAATTTGGGCAAACTCCAGGAGATGGTGAGGGATAGGAAGACCTGGCATGCTCCTCTCCACAGGGTTGCAAAGAGTCAGACACAACTTAGCAACTGAACAACAACAAACGCCAGTCATTGTGCTTGGTATGACAGGCATAGCAGGGGGGAAAAAGATAGTCCTTGCCTACATGATACCCACCATCTTTAAGTAAAGTTCTTATAACAGACTTGTGGTGGCCAAGAGGGAAGGGGGTGAGGGAAGGATGGGAGGGGGTGAGGGCAGGATGGGTGAGGAGTTTAGGATCAACAGATGCAAACTATTATATTTAGGATGGATAAACAAGGTCCTACTGTATAGCACAGGGAACTCTATTCAATATCCTGTGAAAAACCATAATGGAAAATAATATGAAAAAGAATGTATAACTGAATCACTTTGCTATACAACAGAAAGTAACACTACATTGTAAATCAACTATACTTCAATAAAATTTTTAAAAGAATGTTCTTACATAATGGTGGTGGTAGTTTATTCGCTAAGTCGTGTCCAACTTTTGCAACATCATGGACTGTGGCCTGCCAGGCTCCTCTGTCCATGGGATTCTCCAGGCAAGAATATTGGGTTGCCATTTCCTTCTCCAGGGGATCTCCCCAGCCCAGAAATCGAACCCGGTTTCCTGCATTGCAGGCAGATTCTTTACTGACTGAGCTATGAGGGAAGCTCCTTTCCTATATAATATCCTGCCCAAACTGTGTAGCCTGAATCTGACGATGAAAACAATCAGTCCACAAAACACCATTCTGCAAAAAGCTGACTTTTTAAAAAATGTTAATTTATTTAGGCAGTGATTAATGCTGAAAAAGCGTTAGTCGCTCAGTCATGTCTGACTCTTTGTAGCTCCATGGACTATATCCTCCCAGGCTCCTCTGTCCATGGACTTCTCCAGGCAAGAATACTGGAGTGGGTAGCCAATTTCTTCTCCAGGCAATCTATTTAGGCTGGGCCAGCTCTTAGCTGCGGCATGCAGGATTTTTTTTTTTTTTTTTAGTTTTAGCATGTAGGATCTAGCTCCCTGACCAGGGATCAAACCCTGGCCCCCTGCATTGGGAGTGTAGAGTCTTAGCCACTGGACCACCAGCGGAGTCCCCAGAAAGATGATTTTCTCCAGAACAATTGACCTGTAATCTTCAAAACTGTCAGTCAAGAATTACCAGTTGAGGAACTATTCCAGATTAATAAAGGAGAATAAACAGACATGACAGTGAAAAGCAACGCATAACCCTGCATTGGACCTGGACTGGGGAGAAACATTTTACAATTAAAAAAAATTATTGAACAATTAGCAAAATGTGAATATAGAGTGTATTAGTATTTCATATATGTGTATATATAGAAGAGAGAGGATGAAATGTGGCAAAATATGAAAAATTGGTCAAGTATGATTAAAGGTAAGTGGGTGTTAATTATACTGTTCATGGAAACTTTTCTCTACCTCTGATATTTTTCAAACTAAAAAGTCAGGAGGGAATCAAGAAATCTTGACTGTAAAGGTTATGACGTCTCCTTCCCTGAACAACCTTGATAAACAAACTTGCCATCATTTTTGTTTGGAACAAATCCCACCCAGAACGATCTAGCCCAAGATCAGGAACTTAGATCAGAGGGATGGGTGGGAGGATAGAACTCCTTTGTCTTTGATTTACAACCAAAATTGTCAGCAAGTAAAAATGCCTGGAAAGAAACCACAACCTTGGCTCATGTCAGTATAGTTATAAAAACTACATACTTGTTATTGTCATTTTGTGGGACTAACACAAATTAATAAATCAAGGCCCTAGACTTAATTCTGTGAGGCATTGGAGAAGAGTCGCAGAAGCCAGAGGCAAAGAAAAATGGTATCTGGAAAAGAGAGATACCAGGCATATGTGCAAGAATTACAGAAACCTGAAGAGAGAGGTGGAAGAGAACCAGAATTTTGCTGAACGGCAAGTAATGCACATATGTAATTTCATCTAACCCCATAACAACTGAACAAAGTATTATTATTCCGCTTCACAGACTGAGAGATTACTTTCCCAAGATCATATAGCCAATAAAAAGAAGTGTTGGAATTTGAACTTGGTTCTTCATAACTTCAAAGCCCGTGTTCTTTGTACTGAGCATTCTGCCTCCACAAAGAATAAAATTAATGGTTATTATTGGATAAATTGAGCCAGTTCTTATTCTAGTGCTCAAGTCAGCCTGTCAGGGTCTCCCCTTTCCTCCCTGACAGACACTGATGGGCATGGGCTGGAAGCAGTTTGATTATTGAATCTGAAAGCTCCATGCAAACCACCTGCTAAAATCTTAATCCAGCCAAGGGCCAAAATGTCTCCAGATTTTGCTCTCAGGTGCCAAGAAAGGCAATTCTGAAACACCCCTGTAGCCATTCCAAGAATTCCCAAGTGCAGTTTTACATTTAATTACAATTCCTACCCACAACTCTAGCCCATATCCTCTAGTTTGAATTTTAATGGAAATATATAATAGGATAATATTAATACATCTAAGTGCTTAGTCACTCAGTCATGTCTGACTCTTTTCTACCCATGGACTGCAGCCTGCCAGGCTTGTCTGTCCATGAGGATTCTCCAGGCAAGAATCCTGGAGCGGGTGGCCACGCCCTTCTCCAGGGGACCTTCCTGACCCAGGGATCCAAGCCAGGTTTCCCACATTGCAGGTGGATTCTTTACCAACTGAACCATGGAGGAAGCCCAATCTCTAGATGTCTACATGTCACCCTTCTTTTTTTTTTGTATGTTTTAGTTGTGTTTTTTTTATTTTTGTTTTTGGTTTTGTTTTTTTTTTTTTGGCCATGCATGGCATGTGAGATCTTAGTTTCCCCACCAGGGATCAAACCCATGCCCCCTGCAGGGGGAACGTGGTGTCTTAGCCACTGGACTGCCAGGGAAGCCCCTATATGTCACCTTTCTGAGACTCCTTTTATCATACTATTCCAAATCTTTTCTGTTCATTACCTCATTTTTGAGAAGAACAAAACCATCTTCAGTTTAGGTTAGGAAGAACTAGAGAAAGAAATGAAACCTTATTCTCTTTGGCTAGAGGAAGATGAGGGTGGGGAAACAAACAATTTTTAAAATGGGAGCCTGATGGCAGGAAGATGGTTGCAACTTCCCTGACAATCTAAATACCTCCAGATTTGGCCTTCCTAAACCTCAACCATCACCCAAGGCTTCCAGATGCTGCCACCGCACACCATTAAGAAACATCTGTCACAAAGGACAGCCCCAACTGGGACAAAGGAGAGCAGAAAGGCAGACGGTGCCAGTTTAATGACGATGGTTTAACAAAACGTCTTTTAAGCTTCCTAATTCACTTGGCCATTTGCTCCCTAGACTTGGCTGCCAATCAGGAGCAGACTGGAAATGTTTGCTAGAGAACAGCAATCTCCTCCTTATCCTTAACCCAGAAGAACCCAGGATTACAAAAATGTCAACGTGTCAGTCACTCTAAAACATGATTAATCCCACCCCAGAGCTACAAATTCATGATGATTCTGGGGGAAAGGACTTCAGCTACATCACCTTGATCAGTATGGTTAGACTGTTGGTGACCAGAGATCAGACTTGGTGGAATATAAAAATGAGCATTAGTGTTCCCATCATACCCCATGTCCGCGCCCAGCTCTGAGCTCATAATACCTAGAACATTCTCGATACTTATTAATCATCCATAGAAATAAGCACAAAGGCCAATGGACTTCAGACATCAGCATAGACCTCTTGGTCTTTATATGGATCTCCTCATCATTTTGTAAAAGTTATTATAGGGTATGGACTCCAGACAAGAAATAATGGGTATATGGAAATGCTATGAGTGTAGGAAGATCATCAGAGAAAATAAAGGACTATCTTTCCATTTTCGTTTCACAAGGAAGAAGGCTCCAGATATGCCCAAAGACAGGGCATTGGCAAAGCAGCATCTAAGGATCCTAATTTTATTCAGGGAAATTATATTAAAATTTAGATTAAACCTAAGGAATTTTACCCGAAATCACTGGTTTCAGATATTTGGGGATCATCAACCTAGCTATCAATTCAATTCAGCCAACATGAAGTCACTTAAACACTTAGCACCTTGTCCCCACTATCTATCCAGTAGGTTCCTATAGCCGGCAAATACTGTGTATCCAGGGCCAGCCTCCTGCCAGACTCTCTGGTCCACCCTCCTGGTCCATAAAATTGGTCATTCTAAACGATGAGCTGCTCTCAGATCCCACTCAGATTCCCCCAGCAGCCATCAGAGAGTGCTGCCCTTCCTCGAAGCAGACGACAGCCCTAAATCACGACCGCCCTGACTGCTGCATTGCAGCAGATAACTGAAGTGTGAGTGCCCTCTACCCTCCTTCTAGAAAATGACACATTCCTCAAGTCTTAAAAAGACACACACACACACACACACACACACACACACACACACACCCCTTCTCCCAACCAGACCTGCAGTTTCCAGATCTCTGCTAAATCTGAACTTCTATAATGGTATTTTCAGGACTTTCTTTTTGTTGTCCTTCTGTCGTGTAGTCAGTCCTACTATTAACCTTCTCCGTGGCTCTCTACTTGAACAGGACGAACCTTTCCCACACATGAACACTTCGCTGTCATTCACAGGACCGCCCTCGCACAGACTGTCCCTCTCTGCCTAGAATACCCTCCCTCCAAACCTTTTTCAACATGACCCTTCTTCAGGAAGCTTCTCTAGCCACACCCACAGGTATTTGATCTCTCCAGTATATTCTCTTTGCCCGTCTCTCCCCTCGTTAGGGTCCAGTGGTATAATTCACTGGCCTAGAACTTGGCAGTGGGAGAACACCCAGCTGGGGAGAAGAGCAGGAGTCATGAATGGTGGCATGAAACCGAGGAACACAGCTTCTGCCTAGGACGCTTTCTGCTGACTTCTCCTTCCCGCTAAAGCCTGAGGCACAAAGAGTCAACTGGGCACAGGCAGGGAGAAGTGAATTCCCGTGACAAACGGAAAGTACAAAGGGGATAACCCAAATTATCTGAGACAAAGCACATTATCCGGGACGTTTTTTATTTGCCCCAGTGTCATGCCCTTGATGTCCAAAGACTGAACAGACAACGGAGTTTTATTACTTTTATTGCTTTACTTAATTTGGAAAATAAGTCATCTAGTGCTTTGCCATCAAGCAGCATGATATGATACTCAAACTGTAATAACTAAGTTTAATATTACACTATAGTAAAGAGGAGTGGTCTAGTAGTCAAATGGCTGGATATTGTTTAAAATAGGATTTTCCTTGTTTCAGGAGGATTGTGGAGGCATGCACGAAAAACCCATGTGTTGTAAGCTCCCAGAGAAGAGAATTTTCTGAATTGGCTATCATTTATCCTATACTGCCTGCTTATTAGTATACAGATGGATTCTGTTACTTTGGGGTTGGGTCTAAAGTGAAAAACTGGACAAACCCTATATTGATTCTGGTTTCTTGTGGAAACCACAAAAACTTTCCATGTGAGAAAGACTGTTTTCAAACTATTAAAAACCAGAGTTCAACTAAGTGTAAATGAATACAAAGATAAATTGCAAGTTAGAAAACTCAGGCACCAGAATAATTCTTTGTGCAAAAGAATTCAGCCAAGACCAATGTCTTTTTCCCCCTAAATCATTAACATAACCACTATCACCTCCAAATCACCACACACTCGTTTATACACAGTGCAAGGCGATGGTGACAGACAGAGGATTCTCCCCTCTGGGAATGCACAATTAGAGGCATTTTATGAATTGTTCCCCAATTCCCAAAATAAGTAAATGATACATAAACCAGGAACTGGAAAGGGTATTCCTAAATCAGAAATGAACAGTACGATATTTACATCAGAGACAAGGGCATGTCAAGATCCCAGACGATGTCACAGCTCACAGAAGATAAGAGTAGTGGGGCTTCATTCTCCAGTGTTGGCAAGATTAGAGTGTCTCTTCTGCCCATCAGGGGACGTCTGAGAAGGCTGCATGGAAGAGGGGGAATTGCTCCATCTTGGCCTTTTGTTCAAGTTTTCCAGGGAAACATCAGTTCAAACTACATCTTCATAATGGTGTGAAGCCTGGGCTATATCCAGCCTTCACAAACTCAACAAAACAAACAAATCCAGTTTGCTCAACTATGCAGACCCAGCTTAATATATACACACGAATACAGACCTCAGTACTAAAATACAACAATAATTTTTTTAAAAGTCTCAGTCTTGGTCTGTGAAAAAAAGTCTATCAATCAGGGAAAAACCATTTCAGTGTAATAAGTCTGTTACATCTCCCCTGAGGAGAGAAAAGTCAAGCTAAGAACGTTCCCCTGAAAGTTTGGAAAGAAAGCCGAAGTGACTAAATTCAACTCTTACCAAGGGAAATACATATGCAATCTTCTCTCCTAGAAGTCTTCCAAAAAGCAGCCTCACCAAACTGATTGCTTGTCCCATGCATCTTCCCTCTGCCTATGGTCTTACTCTGTGCTGCATTCTGCTTGAATGCTACTTGGGAGAATCCTCTGTCTCCCTTTCTGAAATAGAAACTCCTTAGGGTAGAAGCTGCTTCATGTTCTCTCACTGAGGCTAAAAACCATAAGTCTGCAAGTAAATATTGCCAGCTGCAACCAAGACTTGAACTTGAAAGCTTGGCAGCCCCCAAACAGCTACCTCATCCAACTCAACTAGCTACCCCACCACCCACAGCACTACCCCTCACAAATCCCATCCCAGTCTGACAGAGGCTGAATTCGAAGTAGTGAAAACCTATCCTGACATAGACCAAAATGCTCCAAATTTACACCAACCTGGTGTTGACAAAATCCACCTACCCAAATATAATCCAAAATCCGTGTAGATATAGACCAAAACATTTTACTTCCTTCCCTCAATATTCATGGAGCTTATACTACGTGCAGACACTACACTAGTATCATTATACCACTTTTTGGGTAAACTGATAGCCAGAGCCTCTGATGTTAAATCCAACATTCCCCAGTCATGATTTGACATATTTTCAGGTTTAATTTCAGTCAGAGTCCAGTTTGGGGAATTCCTAACCTTTCTATCATCCCAAATAAGATCATCAACTTGACAAAAGCAAAAGCAGAAGCCTCAATCCCAAAGAAGGACGACGCCAGCAAATGTTCAAACTACTGAACAATTGTGCTCATTTCACATGCTAGCAAGGTTATGCTCACAATCCTTCAAACTAGGTTTTAGCAGTATGTGAACCAAGAACTCCCAGACAAACAAGCAGGGTTTAGAAAAGGCAGAGGAACCAGAGATCAAATTGCCAACATTGTTGAATCATGAAGAAAGCAAGGGAATTCCAGAAAAACATCTACTTCTGATTAACTGACTATGCTAAAGCCTTCGATTGTATGGATTACAACAAAATGGAAAATTCTTAAAGAGATGGGAATGCCAGACCACCTTACCTGCCCTGAGAAACCTGAATGCAGGTCAGGAAGCAACAGTTTGAACCAGACATGGAACAACAGACTGGTTCAAAATTGGGAAAGGAGTACTCAAGGTTGTATATTGTCACCCTGCTTATTTAACTTATATGCGGAGTACATTATATGAAATGCCAGGCTGGATGAATCACAAGCTGGAATCAAGATCGCTGACAGAAATATCAACAACCTCAGATATGCTAATGATATCACTCTAATGACAGAAAGTGAAGAATTAAAGAGCCTCTTGACAAGGAAAGCTGGCTTGAAACTCAACATTAAAAAAACTAAGATCATGGCATCTAGTCCCATCACTTCATGTCAAATAGAAGGGGGAAAAGTGGAAGCAGTGACAGGTTTTCTTTTCTTGGGCTCCAAAATCACTGCAGACAGTGATTGCAGCCATAAAATTAAAAGATGCTTGCTCCTTGGAAGGAAAGCTATGACAAACCTAAACAGCATATGAAAAAGTAGAGACATTACTTGGCCGACAAAGGTCCATATAATCAGAGCTATGGTTTTTCCAGTAGTCATGTAGAGATGTGAGAGCTGGACAATAGGAAGGCTGAGCGCCGAAGAACTGATGCTTTCAAATTGTGATACTGGAGAAGACTCTTGAGAGTCCCTTGGACTGCAAGGAGATCAAGCCAGTCAACCCTAAAGGAAATCAACCCTGACTATTCACTGGAAGGACTGATGCTAAAGCTGAAGCTTCAATACTTTGGCCACCTGATGCACAGAGCAGACTCATTGGCAAAGCCCCTGATGCTGGGAAAGATTGAAGGCAAAAGGAGAGGAGGGAAGCAGAGGATGAGATGGTCGGATAACATCACCATCAGTTTTGAGCACTCCAGAAGGCAGTGGAGGACAGAGCAGCCTGGTGTGCTGCACCATAGGGTCAAGAAGAGTCAGACACAACTTAGCAACAGAACAGCAAGAATCTTTCTATCACACCAAACAAGATCATCAACAGGACAAATCCAAAAGCACAATCAGAAGCCTTTGCTTCTGGAGCTCTTCAGTGACTAAATGGGCTACTACAAAGAATCAGATTTCCCAAACAGGATTCCGAAAGAGAGTTGCAAAAAGCCAAGAAGGGTATGAAACTAAAGGATTAAAAGGTGATGTGATATGTTGATGTCAAAAGTGAAAGTCAGTTCCTTCTCCTTCTCCCTGCAATTCTCTATTTCCCTTTTCTCAGCCTATCAACCCAGAACTTCTCATTACAGTCCTCAGAAGAAAACAGGAGAAGGAAATCCATCTTCCTGTCCACCTTATTTTCCAACCTACAGCTGTAACACAGGAAGGCTTTTGTCCCAAGGGGCACTAACCTACACTCATTTTTTCCAAGAAGCCGTGCTGAACAGCTTTAGTTTTGTTGCCCCTTCCCCAAACCTTCCTTTTCCTGCACACATAGAATCTAGTAATCCAACCAGGGATCCCATGTATCACTGTATGCTGTCTCTGCTTTGAGACTAGCAGTTGTGAGTGGCCAGAGCCCACAGGCCCTTCTACCACAGACTTCCTCCCAACACCCATGATAATACACTGCACGTGAAGTAGC
This sequence comes from Ovis aries, assembly GCF_016772045.2. NCBI lineage: Eukaryota > Metazoa > Chordata > Mammalia > Artiodactyla > Bovidae > Ovis > Ovis aries. The sequence continues at coordinate 132,773,130 of NC_056056.1, forward strand.
TTAGGAAATACCAACTACCTCTCTGGTTATCTTCCGTCATACCTTTAAAGGTGTCCTCTGTCCACACCATGTAAGTAGATGACCATCTCTCTCTCTCTGTCCTCTCTCACCAGACTTTGCTGGGTTCCTCTTATAGCCCTAGGTTGCTACTCCACATCCCATCATCTCCCTTGGAGAGTTAATTTGCTTTAGAAAGACACCAGATCATCTGAGTTATAAGAAGGTTGTATCATACCTCAGAGTCCTGAGTTCTTATCCAAACATAAATCAGTGTGACTTCTCCACCAAGACCCACCCAGCTCATGCATTAGCATCTACAGCAAAGAACCTTCACCACCATGCTTTTTAGGAGATGCACTCATTCCCTGATCTCTTCTTTCTTTCTTTTTTTTTTTTTTTTACATGCCTCCTGCAGTGGAAGCACAAACTGCAAACCTCTAGACTACCAAAGAATTCCCTCCCTGGTTCTTGCTCCAGACTGCCTTGTGACTTCTGTGATAATAAAAGGACAAAAAGAATAGAATCCAAAAATAATGTTTATGAATTTGGAATAGACTTTTCAAAGGAAGCTAGCCTTCCCACATGATTTTGCTTACACTAAAGTTAAAATGAGTCTGCCTTCTGGGGGCATGTATCACATGTCGATTAATAACAGAGAGAAGCTGCCCAAGAGCTGCTGGAGGGCAAGAGAAGACAGTTTAGAAATAAACACTTGCCACAGCCAATCAATAAGACAGGTGTCATGCACGGATAACTGCTGTCTGAGCTTCTGTGTTGGTGGCAAGTGGGGGCTACTCTCTAGTTGCAGTGGCGGGCTTCTCGTGGCAGTGGCTTCTCTTATTGTGGAGCACAGGCTTTAGGGCACTTGGCCTGCAGCAGTTGCGGTGCACAGGCTTAGCTGTCCTGTGACATGTGGAATCTTCCTGGACCAGGGATTGAACTGGTGTCCCTTGCATTGCAAGGCAGATTCTTAACCACTGGACCACCAGGGAAGCCCCTACCTCAGCTTTTTTAAATTAGATAAGAAGGGGAAGGAGATGACCTTCAGCAGATGTAAAAATATCTATCTAGCTCCTTGAGCATGCAGGAAGAAGCCCACCCAATCCTCTCATTCGTGTGGACCACCTTGTTAAACTGGACTAATGCTCTGCAGAGTCCACATACATGTCCTTCCTGAGATGATGAGATAAGGAGACTTTCAGAACCACACGTGAGAAAGGTGAAGAACCCCAAGGAGACAGCAGACCCAGGAGGAAGAATCTTTGTTCGTTCCAAGGTCATGTCTAAGTACACTATGTGGCAGGCCATGCTGCAGTAAAGCGAGGCCCTCGCCAGTGCATTAAGGCCAGGAGCAACAGCACGGCCGAAGAGGGAAGGATGCCGGGGAAAAGGAGCCAAGGACTAACTTCCTCTAACTCATATTTTCCTAGGACCCATCTACTGAGGACTTGTCTGGCTTGGTGGAGAATGGAGTGTAGGCCTCCAAATCACTCTGGCTCTAGCAAACCTAGCCATCCCCTCAAGCTCCCGAGGCCTCTGATCTACACCCCCAATCTAAAGTCCTACCCTGGCACCACAGAATACCCTCTGCTCAAACCCCACAGAATTTCTGTGGCCAGCAGCTCTCTGGGCCCAGGCTTCTTCCCTCTGGCTCTGGCTATTTTACAACCACAGAAAACCACTTACCCATGGCCTTTTCCTACCTCAGAGGAGAAAAAACTGAGAAGAAAAATACAAGCCAAACCCAGGGAGAGGTAAGGAGGGGACTTAGCCAAGCAGCATCAGGAAGAAGGCCAGGGCGCCCAGAGGCGGGGCTTTGGGAATGGGGTGGGAAAGTATGAAAGAGATGGTTTAGCCTGGAATCCAGGAGGAGCTTGAGGTGGGCAATGGAGAGCAAGAAGATCAAACCAGTCACTCCTAAAGAACATCAACTCTGAATATACATTGGAAGGACTGATGCTGAAGCTGAAGCACCAATGCTTTGCCCACCTGATGCAAAGAGTTGACCCACTGAAAAGACCCTGATGCTGGGAAAGATTGAGGGCAGGAAGAGAAGGGGGTGGTAGAGAATGAGATGACTGGATGGTATCACTGATTCAATGGACAGGAGTTTGAGCAAACTCTGGGAGATAGTGAAGGACAGGGAAGCCTGGCTTGCTGCAGTCCATGGTGTTGCAAAGGACTGGACATGACTTAGCAGCAACTGAACAGCAATGGAAGGCAACCAGGGCCCTGTCTGGGTGAGGAGGCAAAGCGTGGTAAACACTCGGTCACGTCCAATTCTTTGGCTGCCAGGCTCCTCTGTCCTTGGGAATTCTCCAGCAAGAGTACTGGAGTGGATTGCCATGCCCTCCTCCAGGGAATCTTCCCAACCCAGGGATCAAACCCAGGTCTCTCGCATTGCAGAGATTCTTTACCATCTGAGCCACTAGGGAAGCCCAAGAATACTGGAGTGGGTAGCCTATCCCTTCTCCCGGAGAACTTCCTGACCCAAGACTAGAACCAGGGTCTCCCAAATTGCAGGCAGATTCTTTACCAGCTGAGCTATCAGGGGAGCCCGGGGAGGCAAAATGAGACTTTAAATGGAGATTGGCTGGAGAATGAGCAAGACGCTATGGATTAAGAAATACACATACTTTCTAGGGTCCTGCGTAAGCACGGGGGTTTGATTGATTGGGGGAGAGTCTGGGGAGGCGGTGGAGCCCCACATGTGGAGATGTGGGAACCAGTCCCAAATCCAGTTAAAGGATCTCGACTCAAGAGTCCTCTAAACAAGGATGGAAGAAAACAACCCCACCAGCCTCTCCCAGAATCCTCCCACCAGGCTGCTCTATCCCCACCACCCATCTGAGCCCCCCTTACCCATATTTCCCATCACTCCAGAAACAAAACTAAAAGGAAACTAGTTTAAGCTTTATATCCGGAGTCAGAGAGACAGACAGATAGATGGACAGTTATACTGCCTATATTAGAGCACTGCCACTGTAGCAGAAAGAACCGCTCCAGATCTCAGAAAGGACTCCCAACTGAAGAAAACCTCAAAGCCACCGACCCTGCCCTAATACGCCTCCATCAGGCATAGAGCATTAATTGAACACCTCCTTTATTCCAGACACTACGCCAGGCAGTGGATGAGGGGGTCCCAGTCAAGGGTACAGAACCCAAATTCCTAGAGGCAAGGGAGACAGGCAGGAACTGGAAGGATGGCTGCAGTGACAGAACAGTTGGGGAGAGGCTTCTGGGTGTTTGATTTATGCCTGTTCCCGCAGTCCTAGGCTGTCTTCCCCTGCTGCAAGCTGGGGTTTTCCCAGCTGTGCATCTGCTGGAGGGAAAGAAGGGCGGGTCCAGGGGGAGGGTCCACGTCCTTGCATCTGGTCCCAAAAGCAATCCCTTCCCCTTTCTCCCCCGCTATCCACTGCCTGCTGGGCAGAGGGTGGGGGCTGGGGGAAATGCCAGGGCCCGCAGATAATCACCAGGTAATGAAAAGTACTGGCCCAGGGCTGGGGGGAACGCAGAGGATGCAGAGTTGGGGCCATAAATCTCCCTGGGAGGAGGGGGCACAGAATGGGGGGGCATGACAGTTGGAGCCCATCCAGGTGATTTCACGTGTAGTATCTGAACCTTGAGGGGTGGGAGGAGGAAAAACGAGAGGTGGGCAGGGGTAGGAGCCAGAGACAGGGGGAGAGGCTGAAAGAGACACAGATAAGAGAAGCAAATGAGAGATGGAAGGGCAGGCGAGAGATGGGAACAGTGATGGGGGAGGCAGACAAGGAGACAGATGGGAGGAGGTGGAGATGGAGAGACTACAAGGCACACACGGTGAAACTCGTAAAGATGTGAGGGTCCGAGCAACCCTCGGAGAGAGGCAGGAAGGCATGAGGAAGAGAGGGAGACACGGTGAAACTCGTAAAGATGTGAGGGTCCGAGCGACCCTCGGAGAGAGGCAGGAAGGCATGAGGGAGAGAAGGAGAGAGAGGAGCTGATGGCAGAGTTCTAGAAAGACTCAGACCAAAAAAACACCTGGAGTCAGAAAGACAGACAGACTGACTGACAGACAGTCAGATCTGCCTGACAGAGATGAAGGTGAAGGAGGCAAAGAAGAAACAAAGAAAACAGGGATGCGTGCGGTGAGGAGATGGGAGGGAGCGAGACAAAGAGAGAGCAGGAGGCAAGTGTAGAGCAGGAGGAGGGAGCAAGGCCGGGGAGGAGGATATATATTTTCTTTATGATCCTCTTCAATCTCACTCGGCTCACTGCTGAGCCGGTTCCCCTCTCAGGTGCTGCTCGGTGGTGGATGTGCCCAGAAAGCTGATCAGGTGAAACTGCTGCCATAGCTAGCCCCAGGCTCCCTCCCAGTGCCAACCTGGGGGATCTCAGAGACCCTTGCCCAAATGTGAAAACCTGGCCTGCCTCTCCTTCCTACTTCTCCCCCTAAATACTGCAATCAAAAGAGGCCTGAAGCTTGGCCAGAAATTTTGCAGAGCTAATGGAGCCTCACACAACCAGTACGAGGGCAAGTGGGGCAGAGGAGAGAGAGAAATAGAGGCAGGCAGGCAAGCTCTAGCAGAAGGGACATATTTTGGTCAGGTGTCGCTTGGAGAAGAACCAGTAGAGGGAAGGACTGGGATGATGTCTGCCTTTGAGAGCTAAATGAGCAGAATGCAAAGGATAAGTAAAATAAGATACTAGTGACTGTCCATCAACTTGGGGTCGACCATTTAGACACCTTCTGAGCAATTATGATCAACCCCTTCAAGCAACTCTCCACTATAAAAGGCCCCCACAAACATACACAGGAAATATGAAACCCACAAAAAGGAGAAAGTGAGGCATAAAATAAAGATCCTGAGGCCAGTGTATATGCATGAATCCAGATTTTAAGGGACCAGTGATGGAGCAACCAGCCAAGGTTTGAAGACGTAAGACTTAGCCCTGCAAGCTGGACCCTGCCTTGAGCTGAGCTCTGCAAACACAAGCTCCCCCAGCTCCTCTCAGGGCAACAACCGAAACAATCTGAAGGGGAACTGTTCTCCCCACCCCCTTCTCTGTCAGCCACCTTTTAAGGTCCCAGAAGCCAGATGTCTGATTATAGGTAGAGCCCAAAGAGTCTCTTTAGCAGCAGGAGGAATCTTATCCCAGCTGGTTTGGGTCTCCCAGAGGTAAATTCAGAGGCCGGAGGACAACAGCTGAGGTCACCTAACTCTTCCTACAGCCATCTCAAAGAGGTATGGGTGGATAGCCACTACGGGACCAGAAGGGAGGGACCTCACAAACCACGGAAGAGGAGGACCCAATACCCAGAGTGCCTGTCAACAACTAGGTAGGTCGGTACTTCTGGTATAGGAACCAAGGCTGGGCAGCCCCGGCTCCCAACCAGCTTAGGGACCCCGGAGGCGGCTCTAGGTCTGTGTCTTGGCTGGGTCAAGCAAAGCTGCAACTCGGAAGCTCTGCAGTACTAGAGGGCACCGCTAGGGAGTGCGCGCCAGCAGTCAGGCTCTAGAGAGGCTGGAATCGGCTGACGTGGAGGAGACCGGAAGGCAATCGATCAGAGTCGCCCTGGCAACCGGGCTGAGCCTGAGACAGACAGCACGTCGATAATGAAATCATCGTTAAATGACTTCAAGCCCTAATTAATAATCCCGGCCAACCGAGGCCATGCCTGACTGGGGTCGGGGGGAGGGGATGTCATTGTTGGGGGAGCATTGGAAACTTCTGGACAATTAATCAATTAATCCACTCACTCAATAATTGGCTCCTTTGTCCTCTGCTGTGCCCCCTCCCCCACCGCATCCACCTCTGACTGTGGCGAGGGTAAGAAGAGATGTGGGGCTAATCATTTCCAAGGGTCACAGAGCCTCCTTCTCCTTTTTATTCACACGTCTGTTTCCTGGACCATCTCACTGAAACCTTCCCCAAGGTTGGAAGTTCCTATGCTTTTATAAGACTTACCAAAGGGGGAATATTTCAGGACCTGGAGCCTTAGCTATCCAGGAACTTCCCCATAGCCCTCTACTCCTTATCCTATTGCATCCTCACCCACCACCCCCACACACCACCCCCCCCCACACACACACAGGTGCACAAACAGACTAATCACCCACCCACAGCCCACCCTGACTGAGGAAAGAGCCCTGAACTCCAAGCCAAGAGTCAGGTTTATCCCAGCCACACCAGCCCACGTTTAAATATGTGACCTTGGGCAGATTGCATGTCCTCTCCAAAGATAATCAGTTTCCCCATCTGTTACATGAGGGGATCCAACTGATTCGCAAGATTTTCTAAGATTCCTTCCTGTCCTCTATGTAGTATCCTATGATGCTAATAATGGCACCTGGATCACCTCCCACTCCTCTCTACTCAGTTTCTTTACCTTTGGGAGGTACAGGAGATTGGAAGGAGTGCCGGGCACTGATTTATCAAATTCCCCATCCCCAAAGAATTCACCTTGAGACCTGGATAAAGGGAGATGGCAGAAGAGTGTATGGGCGAAAGCTTCCCCCAGCCCATCCCCCACCTGCCCAGTCTGTCTGGTCACTGCCACCCACCTTGCTTATTGCTCTCCACAACCCCCAGCAGGAAATGAAAAAGGTACAGGAAATTGCACTTTAAATCCCCCAGCTCCTGGCTCCCTCCAGCAAGCCAGGGAGCTGGGGACAGACTAACCTCACAAACCAGGCTTTCTCTGTTTGTAATTAGTAAGCCACTTAAGAAGGGAGGGGCCTCCCTGCAGAAAGAGCCCCTCCCTCCACCACAACCAAGTGGGCTATTCAAAAAAAAGGGGGTGTTGGGGACAGCATATGGGTTTGGAGAGAAGGAACCAGGAGGTCTAAGAAAGATCAAGAGTGTCAGTGAGGCACCTAGACTGGGCAGCACAGGTCAAAGTTTCTGGGAGAGCTGGTTTATAGCACCACCTGTAGTTTGGGGAACCCGGGCGGAGCCAAAGGCTGGGATGGGGATGGACGGTGGAGAAGGAACCCTCCAGAGAAACCCTGCAGAGAAGACCAGGGAACAAAACCCATCAGGTCCATCCCACCCCCATGGACACTTAGTAGTTTAATAAAGTTCAGAATGTCCAGGGCTTATGTGTAATTAAAGCCAGGAGCTGGGTAATTACATTTCTTCTCCGAGTTCTGCCCTTGACCTGCTTCCTCCCCCCACATACACACATCTTTTATGAAAGACACTGAACTTTAGAAAATATCTCCACTAAAGAGATGGGCTTCATTTCAGCAAAAGAAATTGAGAGTACACTTTGAAAAGAATTTCAAAGGGGAGGTAAACGCTAGAACAAATGAGAAGTACATGAACACACACACAGCCCCAAAAGGAAAAGGAAAGCCTGCCCCTGACTGCTGTTTCTTTTCATGTGTGATTGACCTCCAGATGATGTATCTCACATCATGCAGCAAAATACAGTCTCTCTAAACAGGACAATATTTCCCCCAAACCCTATCTCCAGGAGTGCAATGATTGCTCCCCTTGGGGTCATGACTAACATGCCAGCAGAAGGGTTACACAGGCCACAGGCAAGAGCCCCAGGTGGAGGCACCTAGCCTGGTGTCCTATCCCCCAGGCCCTCCCTCTTCTGTTTTATCTCAACCTCTTTGTACCTCTTAGCGTCCATTCTTTGAACTCACCCTGTGAACCAAGTTCTGGGAAAGGGAAAGGGTCCAAACAGAGGAGAAGAAGGGCCCTGATCTCTGGGATGTGAGAAGAGAGACACACCAGAGAAAAGATCCAGACAGAAAGAAAATGCATGTAAGTTAACAGAGTGTAGCCAGATCCTTCAGGTGCCAATGGGCCTATGGAAAGGGGAGAGGAAATAAAGATTGAGACTCTAAAGCAAGATCAGAGAGGAGTAAATGCCAGGTTTAGAGGTTAGAAGGTGCAAAGAGCTTGGGAGGCGGGAGGCTGACGTGCCCAGCAGGTATGGAGAGAATAAGCTGGGAAGACATCAAAGATGAGGATGAGGACGATTTAAATGCCGAGTACATTTAGAGTTATAAATCTTTACAACTGTACACAGTTCTTTTGCATAAATTTCATTTTATCCTCAATAATAAGCCACAGAAGCAGGTACTGGTATCGCTGTTTTATAGACAATGAAATTAAGGCACAGAGAGGCTGAGTAACTTGCTTCAGTTCACAGAGCTGGTAATTGGCAGAGCAAGGAATCAAATTGTGTGTATCAACTCCTGCTGGTTCTGCTTCTTGGGAAAGTAGTGAAGGAGAGACTACCTCCCAGAGGGCAAAAGACCTGCCTCCTGGCGCCCTTCTCAGCATGTTCTGCGCAGGAGACTCCGGGTAAGTTAGTCAACTTGTCCAGGCCTCTTGCGTGAAATGAGGAAGTAATATCTTAACCTCTGAAGATGGAAGGTTAAACCAGGTAACTGACAAGATTTTTAGCTTTAAAATGCATAATTCAATCCATGAAAGGGGTGAGCTTCCTCTCCTTCTTTCTGTCTACTGATCCCCAGAGGCCTCTTCTCCACATTTCACAGTTTGAGCAGCTGTCTCCACCCAGCCATGTCTCACTAGCCCATGAAATCCAGGCTCATTCATCCTCGGGCTGTAAGAGGACACATCAAGGTCAGGGAAGTCAACCTGACTTCCCAGCATCTCGCCCATGCAACCCAGGGTCACTGTGGAGCTACAGCGTGGGACATTTACACTGCCCACTGACACCTTCATCACATCCGGCCCCAGAGGGATGGTCCCCGGGACTTCTCAGCCCAAGCTCTCAGGCCAAACCCCTCCCTCCAGCAATCCTGCCCTCCCAACCCTGCCTCCTCCAGCTCTCTGCCTCGCCAACACACTCTCCTTAAGCACACATGCACAGATGCAGACACACAGACACACACATGTCTACACATTTCTTCCTCATCTGCTTCCTGGGTTCACATTCCCTACCCTAAGATAATGCGCCTCCTGAGAGTTGCCTCTTCTCTCCTTTCTAGTGCTCGCTACTAAGTAAAGGAATGCCGTCTTCCTTGTCTTCTAGGAAGTCTTCTGGACCTCCTCCTCATCTTCCTCCATCTTCCCTCCTTCAGTCATTCCCAGTCTTCTGTCATCAGAATCACAAGAAGGTGTGATCCAGTAGCTTTTGACCAACTCAACTCACAAGCTCTTGCTAAGGGGCGGTGGGGGGTGGGGGGGTTGCCCAGCAGGCCCCTCCGTGCGGGCTATCAGCCTCACCTCACCATCAGCCTAGGAGTGCCCCAAGGCAGGGCCCAGGCTCCTCCCCTCTGGGTCTCCCTTCAGTCCATTCAGGCAGTGTATTACTCCTGGTTCTGCTCCCTAGGAGTGAGGAGCAAAGTCAGAGAAAGCAACCTGAACAGGGATAGGATTCTGAGCCCCACACTTTGTCCTGTAAGTTTAGTGTCGGAGGACAGGCAGCTAGAGGGGACTGATCTCCGGTGTGGTGCTGCTTTCCTTTAGTAATCCAGGACTCCTCTGAATGTGTGTGTGTGTGTGTGTGTGTGTGTGTGCGTGTGAGGGGGAGAGAGACACGCGAACCTGCATGGAGGGGAGAGGAACATGCAGGTCTGAGGCTCTAGGAGTCTAGTCCTGCCTGGGGTTGGAGTACTGGGGAAACTGGACTCCGAGGCTCACTGCAGCCTCTCAGAGGATCCAGCCCCAGGCCCGCATCTACAGAGGGCGGCGGCTGCAGGACTGACACAGCTTAGGCTCTGGGCATGCCTCCATACCCCCTGGGTTTGCATCTGCTCCGTCCAGTGCACCAATCCACATCGTTTCCTATGCTCTGCGGTTCAGTGCAGTCCCCATCTTCCCTTCTCGTCCACACTCAGGGCTCGGAGCTTAGAGCATCTGTTAGGATGAACCATATAAAATCCCTGATATTCTATTGGTTTGGGGGCCTATAAAACCTACTGCTTTGGGGTCTTCTCTCCTCAAAACATTTTTTTTTAACTCCAGGCTGAGGAGACAGGGGAGCAGACTGAGGAAGGGCGAAGAATAATAATGGTCTAATATTTATTGAGCACATACACTGATTATAGGTGTGTTACATTTATAATCGCAGCGCTAATCGCATCTAAGGTTTATTTCCAACATTTTACAGGTGAGTAAGCCCAGGTTAGAAGGTTACACGGTGAGGAACTAGGGCTGGGATTCAAACTCAGCCCAAGAGCCACTGCTTCACAACTGCCACCCGCAACTAGGGAAGTCCAGGAAGAGACTGGGAGCCAGCGATCCTTGCGCGCAGCTTCACAAAAGGAAGGCAGGGGGGGAAAACAGACCAAACTCAAACTGTCTCAGACCAGAAGAGCCCCAATCAGAGGGGGCGGGTCAAAGCCCAAGGATCACATCTGAAACCTAAGGTTAGACGGGTCAGAGAAACAGACAGAGGGCCCGGGAGGAGGCTGGGAGGCTCCCGCCGCCGTGGGCAGAGCGCGGGGGAGCGGGAAGACAACGTGGAGGAGGCCAAGACCGGTGCAGATAAGCTGAAGGACAACGGCGCGGAGGAAGCCGGCTACGTTGTCTGCGAAGCGAAGCAGAGATCGATGGCGGCAGCAGGGGGAGGAAAGATAAAGTTCAGGCGAAAGTGTGGATGGCGGGAGGGAGGGAGAGACCCTGTGGAAGAGACACGGAGACTGCGGCAAAAAGAGGACCCGAGGGTTAGAAGCAGAGCACGGAGAAGGGGGGAGCTGGACTCAGCCGCAGTGAGAGCAAGTGGGAGGGAAGGAGGCAGGGAGAAGGGAGGACGAGATAGACCCGAAAAAGAGAGCCAGAAGCTCACTCTGGCCGTCTGGTGTGAGAAGGGACCTTCAACTCAAGGACACCGCGAAACACAGATGGATGGTGGAGAAGTGGGGGAGCCGCGACCCCGGCGGGGCGGGCACCTGCCCAGCCTGCCGCCCCCGCCGGCGCGGTCCTCGCGCCCGCCGCCCCCGCGCCGCGCCCTCCGGACCGCGAGCGCCCCCGCTACCCTGCCCGCCCCCGCCAGGCCCAGCCCGTGCTCAGCGCTGGCATGAAATTGGCTGCAGCCGTAATGAGTCCGCGCCGCGCGGAGGAGGCTGAGGGCCCGCCAGGGAGCCCTGCGCGCCTCGTTTAGCTTGTTTATTGTTCAGGCCTAATTAAAACGTTCCACCGCTCTGCGTTTACATCCGCCCCCCGCTAATGAATTCTCGGCCGCCGGGCGATTTCGGAAACTGCCGCGGGCCGGAAGGGGGGTAGGAGGTGGCGGGACTGGGGAAGGAGTGAAGGGGAGGGGGACGCGCACAAACACACACGCACCAAACACACTCGCTGCACACACCCACACCCTTCCACGGCCAAAGGAGCAATTAGACATCCGATGATTGACTCCGAGGTCCGAGTGAGTGCCCCCAGCCCCGTCGCCCCAAACCCTGGCAAGCAGGCGTTTGGAGGGGATGGAAGGCAGGGTTTGGATGAGGAGTGGGGAGAGGGAGGTCACGAGTGAGTGTGTGTGTCCTGTGCGTGGCAGGCCTGCGTGTGTCTGTGAGCACACCTGCTCCCAGAAGCGCGACCGGGGAGCGGTCTTGTGCGCACAGGTCTCTGTCTGCCTGTCTGTCCGTCCTTCTGGCTGTTCAGGCCGGTTTCTCTCCCACAGAGGGAACCTGCTCTTGGCTTGCAGTGTTTCTGGTGGCTCTGGGCGCAGCATTTTGTCATTTTGCTGGTTGCCTCCTTGTCACAACCTCAGCGAGGGCAGATGGAGCCAGTGGAGGGAGAGAGACAGTCAGTGATGCTTGGGTAGCCAGGGCTCCCTGCCGGCCCCTTTCCTCCTGCAGACACACACACACACACACACACACACACATTCAGCCCTCCACTGCAGGTAGTCAAATAAAATACACAAAAAGCAACCGAAATGCCATTCACACTTGACCACATGGAAACACACAAATGAACAAACACTCACAGACAGCAACTTGCCAATCACACATGTAGATTAAAAGACCACCTGTATGAACATGTCCCCCTGCCACACGTGTGTGCTCACACACACACACAAAGACATGCAAACTTGGGTACACACTTCTCCAGGCAGTTGTACGTGAACTGTCACTGCTGACACATCTGTGTACCATTCAGTGGGCCCCAGTTCCTCTCATAGAAAATTCAGATCACCCAGCCCCACCTTCAAAATCTGCCCCTCTCCATTCCCTTTCATCCTGGTTCCCCAACCCAGCTTTTTATTCCAGGCCAGCAAAGCTATTCCTTGCCTGGATTATGGTTTGCTCCTGCTCCAGAACCATCAGAGAGGTGTTCTTCTCTTTTCCTACTCCGTTCCATGCCTCGTTGAGTTTCTCCTTCCACAGCCCACACATAATTCTCCTCCTCCAGGCAGCCTTCCCTAAGGAACTGACTCTGACTCTTCCCTGGTCAGTTGCACTTGTTGATCTGGGCAGTGGTGAGTGTCACCAGGCCACTGTGATAGTACGTTGTCAGGGAGAGAAGACTGTAAGCTCCCCAAGGGCAGGGCCACTTGACCAAACATTTCAGGCCAATGTCAAGCTGAATGTGCCAGGCTTCAGTGCCAGCCTGGGATGTTCCTGGGAGTCCTATTACCTGGTTTTAACAAACAGAAAAATGAAACTAGTCCTCAAGAAGCCATCAGGAAAGTCTTCTGTCACATCTTGCAAGTATCTCCTTCAGAATGACCTTTCGGTGCCACTTGGGAGGACACACCCTCCACTGGGCCTTCCCACATTCACCTTGTTCTTAACTGTAAATGCTGCTTCCCATCTGGGCACTACCTCATCCTCCAGTCTTGGAGAAAACTTGGCTGTTTTGAAAAATTAGATTCATCCTAAAGAATAAAAATGTGCAGTATAGCTCAGAGCTGTACTGCATGCTTTAAAGGTGATTCCCCAAAGAGGAATGTCAGGAAGGACCAGGCAACTGCAGCAGCAGCAGGTGAAGATGCTACTTTGAAGAAGATGGCATGCATTGGATTAATAAGGTTCTTTGTATTAATAAAAAGATAAGGTTATCCTAAAAATCCACTCGTTAACTTCCCCTCCCAACTGACCCGAAAGGTTGTTTTATCCCAGCCCAAGATCTCTGAAGAGACAGGTGCCTGCCCACTATTCCCCTGTCCCCTTACTCTGCCTTCTTCTCAACAGCCAAGTCTCTCTCCATGCCCCTCTCCCTCCTGCACTTAAAGGCTGCCTCCCTCTCAATGTCTTTCACCTAAGCACGCCTCGGTCATATTTCTTTCTACACCTGTCTTTCTCTGTCTTCTGTCAATTTCTCTACTGCCTTTTTCAATATCAGTTTCTCTACACACACACACACACACACACACACACACACACACACACACACACACACACACACAGCCTCTCCTCTTAACTAGTCCCAGGTGGTGAGACACCAGCAGAGTCTAGCCTCAGGGTCTCCATCATGCTCTGGCTTCCATCTCCTCTCTTCCCTTCTCTCTCTCGCTCCCTCTGTTACTCTCTCTCCCTTTCTCATTACTCTCTGTCTGTGATCCTCTTCCCTCCAGTCGCGGGTGGATCTGTCGTGGGCTCTGGGTCCCTGACTTTCGGTTTTCCCCTGGCCTTGGGTCCACTTCCTATCTCTGAGTCCCTGTCTGTCTCGGCTCTCTCTGCCCTCTGGGTGTGTGTTTTTGTATCTGTCTCCCATCTTTCTCTCTGCTCTCCGGATGCCCCTCTCTCTTCGCTCGCTCCTATCTCTGACTCTGTCTCTCCCCGTCTCTCCGTTTCCTTTCTGCCAGTGCCTGTCTCTGTCCCCTCTGTGTCGCGGTCTCTTTTCATCTCCAGGGGGCCGTGACCCACTCGGCCCTTTTGGTCCCCCAGCGTCGATCGTGGCTTGAATCTACTGGGCCTTTCTGTCCGCGTCTGTGTGTCTGTCTCTCTCTTCTCGGCCCCTCGGCACTGCCCGGCAGTCATGGGTGGGCTGGCGCGGAGGGCTTCAAGGGGCGGGGGCGGGCGGCCCTTTGTGTGGAAGATTGACGGCCGCGCGGCGCAGCCTCCGCAGCGCTGATTAGGATGCAGCGCGGGCGCCGACTGCAGCATTCTCCTCCCCGCCCAACCTTCTCCGCGGCTCCAAACCCCTGCCCCTCCCTGCCCGCTCAGGGTCGTGTGGCTCACCCCTCCCTCGCCCCAGTTCGTCCACTGGGAGCCACTGGAAATTCTGGGCGGCACCTGAGGGCCCCCTCTCTCACTCAAGTACCCACACGTCTTGGGTATTTTAAGAGGAAAGAACGAGGAGAGGTGGGAGGCCGCCTGGAAGTGCTTTATCCGAGGGGGGCAGGTGTCAGGAGCGCGAACAGAAACGCGCCCGGGGACTTGGCCTCAGCATCATCCCGGGTCGAGAATGGCCTCGCAGCTCCTTGCTCCCTTCCGGCAGGCACACGCGAAGCAACAAGTCCCGGGAGGAGACACACATGCGTGCCCCTCTTTCACCTCCACCCCTTCATAGGACCTATAACCCTTCGTGGTGCCTAGGAATCTCCCGAAAAAATTACTGACATATTTCACCAGTTCTCCCAAAATTCGCACCAACATCTGTGGAGCTCAGTTCCTTTAATTATGCCTCCTCATTCTCTCTGCCCACTCACCGCCCGCAACTCAATATCTGCCCTCTGGACAATTCCCTCTGCAAAGCCTTCCAAGCACCCCAGTGATTATCGCACTTCAGCTCCAAATCCCAGTTATTCCAACCACTCCACCCCAGCATCTACATGGTGTTCCTCCCGCCTCCTCCTCCTCCCTCATCCACCCCAGTGCAACCTGGCCCACTGGGTTTTTCCCCAAAGACAAGTCAGTCACTAACGAGCACTGAGTACTAGAAGGGGAGGGCCAAGGGCAGCCGGGTGGGTGGGAGGGATTTCCAGAGCTAGCAAATAACGAGCCCTGTCAGCATCTGTCAAATATGCCATCTCCCTCCATCATCCCTGTCTCCTGCCTCCTGGCTCCTGCCAATCCATCTCCCTGTTGACGACTGAGCTCAGGTGCAAATTCACCGAAGCCCAGACGCATAATGCCTGGTCCACTCCAAACCCATTTTCTCCAAAAATATCACTAGACTCCGATGTCGTTCTTTGAAAACTCCTGACGATCCTAGGAAACTGGGGTGTAGATGAAACCCAAAGAAAAAGAGAAATTGCCCTCTCTGATCAAAATCTTGCCCTCAGCCGCTTGTCTCCAACGCACACCCCCAAAAGCAAAACTTAAAATATCAGGCAATAGTACGGAAGGTCATATCTCAGGAAGACCTCCCCAGCTTTAAGGAAGTCGTAAGGGCCTCAAGAAACTAGGGAGATGGTGAGGGGGTAGGGGGCAGTTCTTGGACAACCCCAAATCGCTTCTTGTAATATAGTCGATTTCCACCAGGGGGCGAGGAACGCGGCTCTGCGGATTTAAGAGGAACCTTCTCAGCGGCGACCTGCAAAGAGTTCGCCGGCCACATGAGGGCGGCAGAGAACGGCGCTCCCTGCCGAGCCAGACCCCCGGCCCTGGGTGCTGAGACTGAACAGGCTGGGGGTGGGGGGTGAGGGGAGTCTTGCTCCAGCAAGAACCCATGATTTTCCAAATTCAGGAAACCCCTCTTGCTTCCCTCTCCACCAGCATCTCTTCTCTGGCTCTCAGGACCTACCATCCACCCCAGCCCCCTTCCATTTTCTGGTCCCCCTGCACTGGGTCCACTGGCACAGAAAGGGCCTGTGGCTTTTCCATCACGATTGTACAGCAAACTCCAAAACTCAAAGAAGTGATGTTTCATAGGGTTTCAGCTGACACCTCGGAGAAGGCAATGGCGACCCACTCCAGTACTCTTGCCTGGAAAATCCCATGGATGGAGGAGCCTGGTGGGCTGCAATCCATGGGATCACTAAGAGTGGGACATGACTGAGCGACTTCACTTTCACTTTTCACTTTCATGCCTTGGAGAAGGAAATGGCAACCCACTCCAGTGTTCTTGCCTGGAGAATCCCAGGGACGGGGGAGCCTGGTGGGCTGCCATCTATGGGGTCACACAGAGTCGGACACGACTGAAGCGACTTAGCAGCAGCTGACAACTGAAGCCAGACTAGAACCCAGGTTTTCTTAATTCTCAGTCCAGGGCTCTTCCCATTGTGCTGGTTGCCATTTCTGAGAGAAAAGCATACTTTACAGATCCCAATGGAAAACCAGCTTACAAATCAGTGTCAGAAATTCCCTGGAGGTCCAGTGGTTGGGACTTGGTACTTTCACTGCCGTGGGCCTGGGTTTGATCCCTGGTTGGGGAACTAAGATCCTGAAAGTCAAGTGGCATGGCCACACACACACAAAAATCGATGGCAAAGCTACACTCTTCCCCCCGTTTACATATGTAACTGGCACACGTGGGACTGTTAACCACAGGGCACAGAGATGTACCCACTTGTCCTTGGGCATACACAATCCTCCACCCCTCTCTCCCTACTTCCTGAACTACAGGAGAAACTTCTCTTCATTTATAATTTGCAATTTTCATTATATTTGCAGAGGCACCTTAAAGTGGAGTCAGAGAAGCACTTTCTCCGTTCTAACCTCGGTCCTTCCTACCACAGCCCTGTTCGGGTGGAGGAGAGGGGCCCCTCCAGGTCTCTCTCTCCCAGTGATCCTCTGTCCCAAGCCTTTCACTGCCCGCTTGCCTCTCCCACCCCTCTGCTGACTAGCCTCCTCCTCTTCCAGATCTTTCTTGCCACTGGCTCTCCTTCAGCCTCAAGAGCTGAGTCACCTAGGAAGGTGAGCACAGAAAAGGGACAGAAGGAAAGGTGGGAGAGACAAGGAAGAGAACCTAGCCTCAAGTCAGGAGAGGTCTCTGTCCTCCTCTCTTTACACTCAGCTGGAGTACTACCTAGGGTATGACCCCAGCCTTCTGGCTGGTCCTCACTCCTTCCACTCTCCTTGGGGCTAAAGAGCTGATGAAGGTGAGAGGCAGTGAGGAGGGATGGTGCCTGTGGGGAGGGGTGGGAACTCTTGCAAACTCCAGAGTCATGGGCTGAGTACGTGCATACAGGGATACCACACCCCCACCACTTCCGCATAGCCCCCACATGTGCATCCCATGTCATTCCCTATCCAGGACTCATTCCTTATAAAACAAGAGGAGAAAAACTCCCCAACCTCTCAAACACCTTATTCCAACTTTCATCCTCCAGGGGAGATCTGAAAAGACAAAACCCTCCCCTTGTCTTCCCCCCTCCCCATGTGCCTCCTTGTCCACTCTGGCTTTTGAGATGTCCCCCTAGACTCTCTGAGACAGCCCCCACCTTCCGCAGAATTGGGGAGGCACCAGCCAGAGCCTCCTCCCCACAAAAGACGGAGACAAACGCCAATCACATTGGGGCCTCTCGCGGTGCCCATTCTGCTATGAATTCCCAAGGTCAAAACCATTCTGGTGTTATTAAAAACATAAATGTTGCATACCAGGCAGCAGGGGAAAAAATTATAAGGCAGCCAGACGAGAGGGAGATGGAGGGGCCGGTAATTGTCTTCGTCTTCCCAGAGTCAAGCTCCACGGGGCTGGAGCCGCACACAGAACATTGCTTTTTAATTTAACTCAGTAAGGTCAGCAGCAGCAAATGAGGCAGGGGAGGAATGGCACCTCAGAGGGAGGGCGCTGGGGCACAGCCCCCCACCCGGAGCCTGCAGAGCCAGGGCTCTTGGCCAGGATCTCCAAGCAGTGCCAGCAGGAGCAGAGGGAAGATAGTGGGAAGAATTTCGTGCCTCTCAGCCCACCACAGAGGGAGAAGGCAATGGCACCCCACTCCAGTACTCTTGCCTGGAAAATCCCATAGACGGAGGAGCCTGGTGGGCTGCAGTCCATGGGGTCGCGAGGAGTCGGACACGACTGAGCAACTTCCCTTTCACTTTTCACTTTCATGCATTGGAGAAGGAAATGGCAACCCACTCCAGTGTTCTTGCCTGGAGAATCCCAGGGATGGGGGAGCCTGGTGGGCTGCCGTCTATGGGGTCGCAGAGTTGGACACGACTGAAGCGACTTAACAGCAGCAGCCCACCACAGAAAGGAGCTGGACTAGGGGCTGGAGGAGAAGGGACCATTGTGAGGGCTTCTGAGGAACTGGGATTTGGGTGCAGGGAGAGAAAAAAGCTCCAGAGGGACCCTAGGTGAAACCTGAAGGACTCAGGCTGGTGGAGACAAAACCTTCCCCCAACTTGGCTCCCCACAATACCCACTCTACGGATGACAATAATAAGGGCCATGACTGAAACTCAGGGGTTTGCCTTCCCCCGGCACCTGTGAATCCTGAGGCCCAAGCAGAGAGAGTTCTCCTGTGGACCACTTTGTCCCATCTCCAAGAATCCAGCAAGACAGGGGAGTGGAGGATGGAGAACCGGAGGCAGAGCTGTGCTCCCTCAGAACTGTCCTCGC
The DNA here is from genome assembly GCF_016772045.2 of Ovis aries. NCBI lineage: Eukaryota > Metazoa > Chordata > Mammalia > Artiodactyla > Bovidae > Ovis > Ovis aries. Next base: position 132,791,499 of record NC_056056.1, read on the forward strand.
AGGTTCCTTTCTCCGGCCGCCTTCCCCTCTGCAGCCCTACTAGCTATACGGTGGTTCTCTCCATTGCCAGGGCTACAGGAAGGACTGGAGTTAGACCACGGAAGGGTCTTTCCAGATTAACCTCTTGGTCATGGCCACAACACAGGCCAGGGTAGGGAAGGCTAAGAAATCTAGGCTTTTCGGAATAGGCCCAATGAACTGAGCATGATGAAATCAGGGAACCCAGAGAAGATGGGCAATCTCCTGGGTATGGTGGGCTTGGAAAGACTATGCAACTATCAGAAGCAGTGGCATCCAAATATACATTGGGGTTTATTGGGAAGTTCTTCTGCAGGTCAGACCTCAAATCCTCCAGCTTTAGTTTCAGGCTATTTCTTTTAGGGCTCTTTCGGGGAGGGAGAATCTGAATAGCAGGTTTGAGACTTGAGGACAGAGTTTCCATTGTCTCTCTCCATCTAGAAGTGTCTTTGCCACTTTCCTCCCAGATTTCTACTCTCCTGTCAATGAAGAATTCAAAGCTCCCTGAAGAAACCACCAACGTCAATTAGGAATTCTGAGGCCTGCTACCCTCACAGTGCACACTCCTACTGGCCTTCCCAGCTCTCTTGCCAAGGAGGTCCCATTCTTGGCACCAGGACTCCATCCTTGCAGTTCTCAGTGTCTGCCACAAGGTGGCAGCTGACACATCGACAGGTCTAGAACTAGAGCAGGTGCCTCACCAGCGCCAGGACCCTCTCCTCCACCCAGATCTCCACTCACCCCAACCCCTCCTCCCTAGGCAGGATGCCAACCCTGCCTAGGCAGGGTGGCATCATAGTGGAGCTTCCTGCCACTCCCCACACCAGGCCAGCATCCCAAGGGCCCCAGGAGAATAGTGTAGAGGGGCCTGTTAACTGGGCCAGAGTCAACCAAGAACAGGAAGAGGAACAGGAGCGAGGGGTGAGGCCTAACACAGAATAAAGACCAGGAAGGGTCTGTATTGCCACCTCCCTCCTCGGGAGGAGATCCAGTTGGACACCATTAGCTCTCCCATCCCCAGAGCGCAGAAAGGGGACAAGGTTCAGTCAATTCTCCGCTGCAGTCCTGACCCTTCTGGTGCATGGAGAGGGGTCCTGGGAGGGAGGAGAAATCAGTCCTGCCTTTGAGGCACCTTCCATTTGGAAGTGGGAGCAGGGACAAGTTATGCAGCTGGAAAGAGCAGACAGAAGAACCAGGAGAGACTTGCAGCTACCCTGGCAGTGGTTTAGAAGGAGAATGTTTGGGATCCAGAAACAGGAGGATTAATCAAGGAAGACTTCCCAGAGGAGGTGAGTATGAGGTGATATTGCAAAGGGTCAAGAGGCTAGTCTGCAAGAGGAGGAGGAGACGAAATGGTTCAGACTAGGCATAGACCATGAGGCTAGGAGAAGGCAGGGAGGAGCAAACGACATGAGGGCTGCCCCTGGATGCATCCAAGAGAGCAGATGGTGGGGGCCTGCAAGGGGGATGGGAAATTGAGGAACAGGTGTTGGCGGGTGAGAGGCCTCGAAGCCCAGCTGGAAAGACTGGGAAGGAGTCGCTGAAGCCTTCAGCAAGAAGAAGGGGGACAGTCCCCCATTAGCTGAAGTATTCCTCCCTCTCTCCCCAACTCCATAAAACCAAGAGAAGAGAAGAAGAGTCAGGTTCCTCAAGGGGACACAAGAAGGATTCCTAGACTAGGAGTCAGGGGCTTAGGACACTGATTGAGTCTTCCTGCCTCTGAGGCTCTAGCTGCTGTCTGTAAAGCAAGTGAGCTGGAACCTATGGTTTCCGAACTCCTGTCTCTGATATTGTCCTGTGATCATTGCCTTCCTCTCCAAGAATGACCGGACCCATCTATGATCCTCCAGGCTTCAGTCTCCCATTCTCTGAGTGTCCCTAAACTTCAGACCCACTCCCCTATCCAGAAGAAGCTATTTCCATGCCAGGGGGTGCTAGGTTCCAATTTCACAAACTCAGCCTGGGCTTACTGGGCACATGGTATAGCAAGAGGATGTAAGGTTAAATCCAGGAAGAACTTCCCAGCACAAGAGGTCTGAAAGCCTCAGCTTGTATGTCTCCAAGAGACAAGGACATTTGTTTTGGACCTGCCTGAATAGTGCTTACTAGAGAAAGGTGTTCTCACTGTGGTTATGGATCACCACCACCCCCAGAGCCAGAGACCTTCACAATGAAGCCTTTCCGGGACTCTACCACCCTAAGGCAGAATGGGTGGAGCCTAGAGCTAGGACTTGCAGCCTGGGTAGAAGACACTCCTAAAACCTAATCGAAGATGTGCAGAGAATAGGCCTGACCCCTCCACTGCCCAGGCCCCTGTCTGGGCCCCACCTCCTCACCGCCCTCCTGGGTCAGAGCAGGGCCTCTGAGCACTTCCAATTCAAGCCTGGAATGAAGACCTCAGGGCCCAGGTCTCCACCCAGCCTCAGATCTGGGACCCTGACACCACCACCCCCATGCCTGGTGGGGCATAGGCACCCACTGTTCAGGCTACCCAACCCCCCGCGTCCCCAGCAGAAACAGCCTTCCTCTCCTGGCCTCTCACCTCAGCCCCACCACATGCCACATCCTGGAACCTGTTAGAGATTTCAGCAAACGAAAGATATCTTCGGCTGTGAGGCTCCCCGGGGACACAACACGCATCATACACCCATTCACCTGCATAGATGAAGATACACACACACCGCTCATACATACACGGACACCCTCAAAGTACACACACATCCACACATCACATCCTCACACACACGCAACACAGACATATGCTCATGAACTCATACAGACAAGCATATACACACAAACTTACACATATTCCTACACTCACCAACACACGTGTATACATACATACATGTGTCTCCACTCCTTCCTTCCGGCTAAGGATGAAGATGCCAGCCCTCTAGATTCTAGAGGTTTAGAATGCCCCCAGGGGAAGCTTAGAAACCCACAGGAAACCTATTTCCAGTTTCCTGACCCCAACTGGAACTCCTATGCTATGTTCCCTTTCCTGCCTCCAGAATCTCTGGGATTCTCGTCCATTGAAATGGAACCTGCAAAGCTCATTCATTCATTTATACAACAAACATGTTTGAGCACCTGTCTGCCACACACAGGCCTACGTGCCTGAAGTTGAGGTGGACATATAAAAGAGTGAGACCTTCTCCCCAGTGGTGTGGTGGAAAGACCAAGAGTTCAGGAATCAAGGACCTGAACGCAAATCCTGCCTTTGCCTCTGAATAAGCTGTGTTACCTAAGACACAGTACACAACCTCTCTAAGCTTCAGTTTCATCACCTGTAAGGTGGGGTTAAATAAAATTTACCCAATAATACTGTAACGATTAAAAGACAGGGAAAGCCTCCATCAGCAATGTGTCCACTGTGGAAAGTCACCTTCTTTCTTTCCCAGTCCCCCTGGTGAGGGTCTCCCCAACACTCTCCCAGTCCTGCATCCCTTGAAACAGAAACCCAGCCTCTCTCCGCCTCAGACCCCCAGGTGCGCCAACATGGGGAAACTTGATCTCGGACTTGGCCGGCTCCATCCGATTCCCCCGCCCCTACCCTGGTCCCCGCCCCTCCCGGTCCATCATGCCTCTCGCCCGTTTGCAGGTCGCGTTTTCCGTAATAACCTTTAATGCGGCTGGCCACGGCCCAAATGTTCGCGATGGAGCGCTGGGCCCCGCGCATCAGATGGACGATGAAGTGTTAATCATCCCCCAGGGAGCAGTCCCGCGGAAAGTCGTCATTAATTTCTCTGAATTACACCAATTCCGAGACATTCTTTATGGACAGACAGTGCGGGAGACAGTTATATGACAGGACTTGCTGTGCTAAGCAGATGTGGGAGAGATTGCGTCGCCCCATGAATACTAAACAATCGCTCGGAAGAAACCCCACCAGCTTCTGCTCTCAGAACTGGGAAGCCGCCCAGCACACCCCCACCCTAATGTGCACACCCAGCAGGTGCCTGAGGATGGGGCAGGGAACAGGATTGCACCCCTACCCCAGCTTCTTAAGAGGCTTCCTCAACGCCCCTGCAGAGTCAGGCCTCAGCCTCAAAGTGGGAAGCGGCTCTGAAGGTCTGACGCTCACCTTCCTGGGACCCTCCAAGGACCCACAAACACCCTAGCTTTCTGTATCACAGCCTTTGCTCCCTACCTTCCTTCCAGAGCCTGACCTGCTTTCTGAACTGCTGTCTGTCATCTCCACTCTGAGCCTCTTCTGGCTCTCCTTCTAGACAATTCACCACCCTAACCATCTCTGAGCTTCCATCAGGCATTGCCCCATCCTGGTTCTTCCACCTCCACACCCCACCCCACCCCATATCTCTCTACCGCTCCATCCTCCTCCATCTGCTCCACCACTCCACCTCCCCGCCCGTCTCCAGCTCTCTGACCCTCTCACCCTGCCCACCTCCCGCTCTGCCCCCTTCCACTCCTCGCTCACCTCCCCAGCCCGATCGCCTGCTTCTCTTGCCCACCTCCCCAACCACCCCACCTCCCAGGGAGCTCTGCTTTCGCATTACCTCCATCTCTGCAACCTGCTGCATTCTACCATTTTGCCCCATTTCAAGTTATTGCCCTATATCTGCTTTCACATCTCTGCCACTCTTCAGAATCTAGAGGGGAAGGATAAGGTGCAGAGCCGAATAAAACCAAGGTCCGCACCCCCCACCCCTTTCCTCTTTCCTCAAGCCCTCTCTGCCTGCTTTCCTCCCTCTCTTCCTTCTGGCAGACAGGACAAGTGTAAATGAGAGCTTAAGAGACTTCTCCCCACGAGTAAAGCAGTGGGCGGGAAGTGGGGGAGGTGGAAGGTGACCAGGGAAAAACCTGCCGAAGCAATTCGGTCACACCTGAGGGAAGCCCCGCCCACTAGGGCGCGCCCCGCCCCCTCCTCAGTGGCCTCGCGAGGCCTGGCCAGCCCACAGCTCGCCCCGCCCCAAGTCAGAAAGGACCCTGGGCAGCGCTGGGACCTCGGTCGCCCCAAAGCCACTCCTCCTCTGGAGAAAGCAGAAAGCAAAGGGGGACTGTTTCCCCATCAGGTGGTCCCACCACCCTCGCCTTCACTTGGGCTGGAGGGAAGAGCCCCCCGCTGCTCCTAGTTTGGGACTGGGGGAGAAAAAGAAAAGTGCGCAGCCTCTGCGTCTTTTCTCCTCGCAGATAATTTATGTCTGAGAGCAGAGCAGATGGCGGGTAATTTAGCAATTACCGTGTGCAGGAATAGGACTCGCGCCTCCACGCGGAAGCCGCAGCCTCGTCTTCTTTTCTGTCCGTTTTCTCTGTTCTGTCTCCCCTTCCCCACTCACTCCTGCCACACCTTACTGAATCCCACCGCTCAAGGGGAGAGGCTATCCTTCCATCGGTCCCTTTCCCTCCTGACCCCTTCCTGGATCGGGCGGAGGATTTCTGCCTCAGGAAACGAGGAGAGCTGGCTGCTCCCTGGAAGTTATTGCTCTCTTCTCACCTTAGTCTTTCTTGCTGCTATAAGTGACCATACCATCCTGGGAAATTGTGAGGTTCTCTCCCAACCGTCCCCCCTCCCCCTGTTTCTTTAGGTTTTTCGTGGTATTTCTTCCAGGTATCTAGGTTCCACATCCCAGGCTTCAGAAGACACTTCTGGGCTCTTAAGATAGACCCAGGAGCTGAGGAGTCTGAGTCTCTGTCTGCAGAAGCAGCAAGGGGAAAAGAAGGCAGTGGTTATTAAGATGAGAACAGGGAGAGAGCCTTTTGGAGCTCTGTGCACACAGTGATCGGTAATAAGTGTGAAATGGCTGATTGAGAAGCTGGGCTTAGTGATGTGAGGGAGGGTAGAGGGGCCAGGAATGAGACTGGAAGGGTCTCGAATGTCTCCTCCCTGTTCCACTCCCTTCCTCTCTGGGCCACCTGGAGAAAGGATGCTCTAAGACAGGCCCGGAGCCTGGAGACCTCTCTAAGCTGAGGGGGCTGTCCCTGCTTCATCCACCTCCACCAGCCCAGCCCAGGACTCCAGGACACCCACCACTGAGAACCCAGGCCACCATACCCCACACACCCTCTCTTCATCCAGGGCTCCCAAGTCTGTGATCCAAACCCTGCACACCAGCCTGGTGCCCCTATTCTGGCAGAACCTTAGGTGACCTCTGGGCTCTGAACAGCTGGGCTCTTGGGCTTTGAGACACCCCCACCATCAGCTCCCCCAGATCCTCTTCATTCCTCAACACCAGAGGAACACTAATTAATTAGCGTGTGCAACCAGCCATGGGCACGATCTCGTTACCCACCACAGGGACCCGCTGTTAACACACCAGACCCCCAAGACGCGGGCACACACTAATTACACAGCCAGCAGCTCAGCTAATCACATCTCCTGGTGACACTGTGGCTCACAGAGGAATCCCCAGCTTTTCTCTCCACTCCCCACAAGCCCCTCCCCACCACCCCCCACCCAGCTCCCCACCCCACCACCCCACCCCTGCCGTGCTCCTCTCTCCTAGAACAGGAAGCTGGAAAGGAGGAGGAAAAGACTGGTTAGAAAAAAGTTGAAACCTGTTGGAAAACAGGCCAGCCATGGAGTAGCTGCAGGGAGAGTGGTGATGAAAAGTTGGGAGGAAAATAAAATTTTCCCTACTAATCACTTTGGGCTGTAAACAGCCACTGTGAAATTAGTAACTATAGCAAGAGGGAGTGGTGGTTAGACTATAAGAAGGACTTCCTGAGAAGGTGCTAGGGTAGAATTGAATCTGGGAGAGAGCAGCTTTCCCAGAGGCAGGACCCGACGGCCACTGAGGTGGAGGAGGATGGGAGAGAGGGGCAGTTCCAGGAACTCAGGTATTGGACTCCATCCTGTCTCCAGCTGCAGTTCAAGGGTACAGAGAGGAGGCTGCCTCACTGCAGACGCAAATAGACGGCTTCCCCGCACACACGTCCCATTGACTTTGCCATTCTGCTGTCACTCCACAGCTTCTCCAAGATTTAACATATTGACTCTTCGAGCTGCAGAAAATTGAATTTTCTTCATTACGACTGTCTCCCGACAAAAGCAGCTCATAAATTCTCCCATCTTTTTCAGGCTTCCGACCCCCTCACCACCCAACATTTCTCGAGGGGATTCACATATTTGAACACAAGGTTCACATAGGTGGAAAGACAAGGCATAACCAGTATGCTCCAGAGACATAGCTCCCACCAGAACAATCCCTGACTGTGCATGACCAGAAGCAGTCTACACCAGGGCCAAGCCGCTGTGCTCAGAAAAGAGGGTGCATGGGCTCCACAACCAGGGTCCAGAGATGTGATACTCAGTGCCCCATAGCGCAGATACAGCCGGTCCGTGCCAGGGGTCTAAAAGGCCCCATGCCTCTGTCATACATGTTCGTCTCCTGTACCCTAACGGCACTCACACATGTCATTCCCGCACGCAACAGATTCATACAGCCTGACATGCAGTATTCACAGCAGGTTCACATCTGTGCTGCCTGCGCAGAGCTCAAAGCCCCTCCCCACAGCATCAGAGCCCCGTGCACGGTCCCAGCAGGGGATACACCCACAAGCAGGAAACAGGCACCAGCTCACATGATTTGCAGACACATAAAGAAGGGGAACATTTCCCAGAACCTAGTAGGGCGTCTTCCTTCACACCCAAGCAACCAATGCTGTCTCCTCAACATTGTCCCAGCCCATCCCTGCACCAAGGGTGTCCTCCATGGACTTGCAGCCTAGAGTCCACCCCAAGGTCAGATGACCCTTTCCCTGTGGAGGGTGGGGTTGACACTGGTTCCCCCAGACACAGTGTTCCCCCAGACACTGCTCTCTTTCCATCTGATTCTCCTTCACTTTGGCCCCAGCAATAGAATTGGGGGAGGGCAGGGCCGAGTAGTAGTTCCTTTTGATACCTGTGCCAGTCTGGCAGCTGAGGCTATAATGGATGGGCAAGAGGCCAGGCTGATGGCCAGCACCATGTGGCTCATGCCCAGGGCCAGATTGGGGCGGGATGTAGTGGGCTGGGTGCCCAGGCACTCCACCCTCCAAAATGCCACACAATCTGTGAGAGGAAAGAGACAGAAAAAGGGACCCAGATAGATATAGACAAAGACACTCCCTAAGACCAGACTAAGCCAATCTCTCCCCCCAATCCTGGCCCCTCAACAGCTGCTCCATCCCCCACAACTCTGACCCAGGCATAAAGGGAAGTTCTGAACTGGCAGGAGGGAGGCCAGCCAGTTCTTTCAGGTAAGACAAGTCCAACCTTACACAACAGGAATTAGGGGTTTGGGGTGCAACCAGAAAAGAGAAGGACAATTCCTCAATTAGGAGAGTGGTTGAGACTTGCAGGGGGAGTCTTTATGCATTTTTATGTGCGCTAATTAATGTGCAAATGTTATGAAGTGCAGAAGAACATCGATTGGCTTTGTAATCCCAACCTGCTCCTAATGGTATCTGCACACACACACACTATTTACTTCATCTATGGTTGACTCCTGTTTCTGAATTTCTGAACTACCCTCTGTCTTCTCCTTTAAGAGCATGTCTGGAGCAATAGAAAGATTGCCAGAAAGGCCTAGCTCCATAATACAAAAAATGACTCTCTGGAGACCAGGAAGTATTTCAAACCATCTATGTCCAGGAGAACAAATTCCTCCACCCAGCCTCACCCTGACACCTGCTCCTTCCAACAAGTTCCCCATCTCAAGGAGGAACTCCCATTTACTGAGCCAAGAACCTGTGATCAGCCATGACTCTTCCTTCTCCCAGGCTTAGGGATAGGACAAGGGAGTCTTTTTTTTAAGCTAAAAGTCAAACTTTTTTAGAGTCACATTCTATTGGCATCCAGATGACTTCAAAAATCAAAATGTCCTGCCTCTCTCTCCTTCATCCTCACACCCTGTCCGTGACACCTCCTAAAGAAATTTTCTGGGCTGCACCAGGTGGTAAAGAATCTGTCTGCAATGCAGGAGACAGGGGGTTCAATCCCTAGGTTGGGAAGATCCCCTAGAGAAGGAAATGGCAACTCATTCCAGTATTCTTGCCTTGGGAATCCCATGGACAGAGGTGGGCAACAGTTCATGGGGTCGCAAAAAATTGGACACAACTGAGTGATTAACACTTTTTCACTTTGAGGTATGTGGGATCTTAGTTCCCTGACCAGGGATGGAACCTGTGCCCTCTGCAGTGGAAGCACAGATTCTTAATCACTGGACCACCAGGGAAGTCCCGAAAGAACTCTTGAACCTACCCACTTGGCTCCATTCTCTCTGGCAGATGAGGAGCTCTCAGCAAGATGACTGAACTGCCTCCTTGCTGCTTTCCCAGGCTCCGGGGTTAACCCTCTCTATTCTGATGGCACTGGGGAGGCCCAGGAAGCTTAGAGGACATTCCCACCCACACAGTTTCCCAGAGTATTTTGAAACTGCTAGAAAGGTTATAGAATTGTCAAGTGCAAGAAATCAATGACTAAAATTATGACCGTAACACAGCTTTGTTTACTTTGTGATAATGTAAAAATTTTCAAACTTTTCAGCAGAGTATAAAAATCATAAAAACTACAGAAATAACTCTTTCTTGAGGGGAAAAGACCACTTCTATCACTAGTCACCTTGGGCCCTGATGCTTCACCAACATTTGAAGTTCTTCCCAGAGGCTTCTTTTCTTCCAGGACAATGCTTATCAAATCTTGAATGTTGACTCAGCCCCATGTTGATGGAAAGTGGAAATGGGGCATGGCTAAATTTGACCCCCAGCCCCTTTGCAGTGAGGTAAAGCCATAGAACTGGTTACCACCAGTGGAATATAAGCAGAAGTGATGTGTTACTTCTGAACTGAAGAGGTTAATAGTAGTTACAGTTTCTCCACATAGTTTCTCTTCCCCATCTGCTGGCAGGATGACATCTGGGCAACCTGAGGCCACATAGTTAAGATGACAGATCCATAGCATGGACAGATCCAGATTCCTGAGTTACTTGACCACAGACATCCACATTGGACTATGTGATACCGAAGTCTTTATCCTGTTAAGATGCTGAGATCTGGGGGTTGTCTGCTACAGCTGTTTTATCCAAAGTACAAATTAAGGTAACAAGGCTGAAACAGCAAGAAACCAGGCCTAAGGCACCATAGAATTTGCATTGTAATGGACGTAGAAGGTAGAGGGGAGCACTCGGGATTCAGAAATTCTTTATTCTTTATTTATTCTTTACAGCATGCAGAATCTTAGCTCCCTGACCAGGGGTCAAACCTGTGACGCCCAACGTGGAAGCACAGAGTCCTAACCACTGGATCACCAGGGAATTTCAAGGATTCAGAAATTCTTGATTTGAATATTATACCATCTCTGTGACTCTGGTCAAGTTATTTAGCATTTTAGTATTTTTGAGCCTTGGCTTCTTCACTGATAAAAATTACATAGTAATAAACAGGGGCTTCCCTGGTGGCTCAGTGGTGGAGAATCTCTCTGCCAGTGCAGGACATGTGGATTGGATCCCTGATTCGGGAAGATGCCTTGGAGCAACTAAGCCCATGCACCACAGCTATCGAGCCTATGCTCTAGAGCCTGGGAGCGGCAACTGCTGAATCCCACGAACCCAAGAGCCTGTGCTTGGCAAGGAAAGAAGCCACCACAATGAGACGCCCGCACACTGCAACCAGAGCATCGTCCCCGCTCACCGCGACCGGAGAAAACCCCATGCAGCAATGAAGACGCAGCACAGCCAACAATAAATAAATAAATCTTTCTAATTACATAGTAATAATACAACCCACTTCACAGTATTGATTGTGAGGATCAAATGAGCCCAAGAAGGTAAAAGGCCTTTGAAACCGGAAAGCTGCATTGTCATTGGCTGCTATTCCAGCTGTTGACACATAATCTTTATTTAAAATGTTTAATAAATAACTATAAATGAATGAGAATAAACGTATAGGTAAGTTCTCAGAGCCACATCTTCTCACCACTAATAAAGGAAGGACTGATGTGATGTGATATGAACACTTTCAGATTAGGGTGGGTCTGTGAGTCAACAGTGGAGGGGAGCTCTAGGACCTGAGTATTACTGAGAACCCTAGACCACCTTTCCACCTAGCCTGAAGGAATGGCGCCAAAGAACTAAGAGGACAAAAGAAAATGGGCCAGGGGTCCTAAAGAGAAGTCCAAAAGAATCCAACTTTGCCCTGAAATAATGTTAATATTTTCTTGCTGGTATAGACTGATTGTTTGTGTCCACTCAAAATTCATATATTAAAACCCTAAACAGCAATGGAGTGTTTGCAGATGGGGCCTTTGGGTGGTAATTAGGGTTAGATGAGGTCATGAGGGTGGGGCCCTCATGATGGGATTAGTGCCCTTAGAAGAAGAGATCAGAGAGCTTGTCTTTTCTCACTCTCTTCCACGTGAAGACACGGTGAGAACTCAGCTATCTATTCACCAGGAAAAGAATCCTCACCAGGAACCAAATCAGCTAGCACCGTGATCTTGCACTTTCCAGCTTCCGGAAACATGAGAAATAAATTCTTGTTGTTTGCAACACTCGTTCTATGGTATTTTATTATGGCAGCCTGAGCAGACTAAGCAGACTAAGACACCTACTTCCCACAGAGTCCACAGTTTGGATACACTAGTAACAGCCTACAATATCTGATGCACCAGCTGCTTCTGTATGTTTGTAAAGCACCCAGCAGAGCGCCTGGCACTGGCAGGCACTCAGTAAATATTAGCCATTATGATTTTCTGAGAAAGCATCTTGTTATAATGAGAAAAGTATGGGTTTCAGAATAAGGTTGTTTTTGAGATCTTGGGCAAGTTACTCTCAGAGTTTCAGATACTTCATCTGTAAAATCTGACAGCATCTTGCAGGGTTTTTGTGATGATTCAGTGGGTGAAAGGACTCTCTTACACAGTATGCACTCAACTAGTGGTAGCTCCTCAAAGCATTCCAAGAGTACAAGACTAACGTCCCTTTAACATTTATTATGTATCAGGCCCTGGGCTAGATGAAGCAATGCCAGAGTTAGGACTTTTACCGAAGAGAAAAGACATTTCAAACGTCAGGAATATAGGATTCATTTTGTAGCAGCTCCTTCCACAGCCTCTAGAAAGCCTCCCCAAAATCATGGCAATCTTCCCCCCAGCCCAATCAGGAGTTAGCCTGTATTCTGAAAAAAACAACAGTCCCAAGATCTCACCAACCTCACTCAGAAGGATTCTTCAATCCCTACAACTGTAATTTCCACTGTTTTTTTTTTTTTTTTCAGGTTGCACTTGGTCTTCACTGCTGTGCACAGGCGTTCTCTATGTGCAGTGAGCAGAGGCTACTCTTCTTTGTGGAGCACTGGCTCTAGGCACACAGGCTTCAGTAGCTGCAGCTCAAGGGCTCTTTAGTACAGTCTCAGCAGTTGTGGGACATGGGCTCAGTTGCTCCAGGGCACGAGGAACCTTTCCAGGTCAGGGATCGAACCCATATCCCATGCATTGGCAGGCAGATTCTCATGCACTGTACCACCAGCAAAGTCTAAATTTCCACTGGTCTTCACAATATTATTCCCTTTGTTAAAAAATTCTCAGTGACTAACTTCTTCCTCCTAATGGGAATCAAGTCCAAATCTCTTAATCTGATGGAAAAGACTAGCTACTATAAAACATAAGTCCCCAAATGATAGTGCTTTAACAAAATAGAAATTGATATTTTTGTCACGTGAAATCCAAAACACATGCTCCTGATTCAGTTCAGTTTAGTCACTCAGACCCCATGGACTGCAGTACCCCAGGCCTCCCTGTCCATCACCAGCTCCTGGAGTTTACTCAAACTCATGTCCATTGAGGTGGTGATACCATCCAACCATCTCATCCTCTGTCTTCCCCTTCTCCTCCCACCTTCAGCCTTCCCCAGTGTCAGGGTCTTTTCAAATGACTCAGTTCTTCCCATCACGTGGCCAAAGTATGAGAGTTTCAGCTTCAGCATCAGTCCTTCCAATGAGTATTCAGGACTGATTTCCTTTAAGACGGACTGGTTGGATCTCCTTGCAGTCCAAGGGACTCTCAAGAGTCTTCTCCAACACCACAGTTCAAAGGCATCAACTCTTTGGTGCTCAGCATTCTTTATAGTCCAACTCTCACATCCATATATGACTACTGGAAAAACCATAGCTTTGACTAGATGGACCTTTGTGGGCAAGGGAATGTCTCTGCTTTTTAATACACTGTCTAGGTTGGTCATAACTTTTCTTCCAAGGAGTAAGTGTCTTTTAATTTCAGGGCAGCAGTCACCATCTGCAGTGATTTTGGAGCCCAAAAAAATAGTCTGTCATTGTTTCCATTGTTTCCCCATCTATTTGCCATGAAGTGATGGGACCGGATGCCATGATCTTAGTTTTCTGAATGTTGAGTTTTAAGCCAACTTTTTCACTCTCCTCTTTCACTTTCATCAAGAGGCTCTTTAGCTCTTCTTCGCTTTATGCCATAAGGGTGGTGTTATCTACATATCTGAGGTTATTGATATTTCTCCCCACAGTCTTGATTCCAGCTTGTGCTTCATCCAGCCCAGCATTTCTCATGATGTACTCTGCATATAAGTTAAATAAGCAGAGTGACAATATATAGCCTTAAGTACTCCTTTTCCTATTTGGAACCAGTCAGTTTTTCCATGTCCAGTTCTAACTGTTGCTTCCTGACTTGCATACAGATTTCTCAAGAGGCAGATTTCTCAGGTGGTCTGGTATTCCTATCTCTTGAAGAATTTTCCGTAGTTTGTTGTGATCCACACAGTCAAAGGCTTTGGCATAGTCAATAAAACAGAAATAGATGTTTTTCTGGAATTCTCTTTTTTTTTAATGATCCAGCAGATGTTGGCGATTTGATCTCTGGTTCCTCTTCCTTTTCTAAATCCAGCTTGAACATCTGGAAGTTCACGGTTCATGTATTGCTGAAGCCTGGCTTGGAGAATTTTGAGCATTACTTTACTAGCGTGTGAAATGAGTGCAACTGTGCAATAGTTTGAGCATTCTTTGGCATTGCCTTTCTTTGGGATTGGAATGAAAAGTGACCTTTTCCAGTCCTGTGGCCACTGCTGAGTTTTCCAAATTTCCTGGCATATTGAGTGCAGCACTTTACCTCCACTACCTTTGTTTGTAGTGATGCTTCCTAACTTGACTTCCACTTGACCTCGCATTGCAGGTTGTCTGGCTCTAGGTGAGTGATCACGCCATCGTGATTATCTGGGTCGTGAAGATCTTTTTTGTATAGTTCTTCTGTGTATTCTTGCCACCTCTTCTTAGTATCTTCTGCTTCTATTAGGTCCATACCACTTCTGTCCTTTATTGTGCCCATCTTTGCATGAAATGTTCCCTTGGTATCTCAAATTTTCTTGACGAGATCTCTAGTCTTTCCCATTCTATTGTTTTCCTCTATTTCTTTCCATTGCTCACTGAGGAAGGCTTTCGTATCTCTCCTTGCTTTTCTTTGGAACTCTGCATTCAAATGGGTGTATCTTTCCTCTTCTCCCTTACCTTTCACTTCTCTTCTTTTCACAGCTATTTGTAAGGCCTCCTCAGACAACCATTTTGCCTTTTTGCATTTCTTTGTCTTGGGGATGATCTTGATCCCTGCCTCCTGTACAATGTCAAGAACCTCCATCAATAGTTCTTCAGGCACTCTATCAGATCTAATCCCTTGAATCTATTTCTCACCCCACATATAATCATAAAGGATGTGATTTAGGTCATACCTGAATGGTCTGGTGGTTTTCCCTACTTTCTTCAATTTAAGTCTGAATTTGGCAATAAGGAGTTCATGATCTGAGCCACAGTCAGCTCCCGGTCTTGTTTTTGCTGACTTGTATAGGAACGGCGGCGGTAAGGAGATACCCCTCATCCAAGGTAAGGAGCAGCAGCTGTGAAGAGATACCCCACACCCAAGGTAAGAGAAACCCAAGTAAGATAGTAGTAGGTGTTGCAAGAGGGCATCAGAGGGCAGACACACTGAAACCATACTCACAGAAAACTAGTCAATCTAATCACACTAGGACCACAGCCTTGTCTAACTCAATGAAACCAAGCCATGCCTGTGGGGCAATCCAAGACGGGCGGGTCATGGTGGAGAGGTCTGACAGAATGTGGTCCACTGGAGAAGGGAATGGCAAACCACTTCAGTATTCTTGCCTTGAGAACCCCATGAACAGTATGAAAAGGCAAAATGACAGGATACCAAAAGAGGAACTCCGCAGGTCAGTAGGTGTCCAGTATGCTACTGGAGATCAGTGGAGAAATAACTCCAGAAAGAAAGGATGGAGCCAAAGCAAAAACAATACCCAGCTGTGGATGTGACTGGTGATAGAAGCAAGATCTGATACTGTAAAGAGCAATATTGCATAGGAACCGGGAATGTCAGGTCCATGAATCAAGGCAAATTGGAAGAGGTCAAACAAGAGATGGCAAGGGTGAACATCGACATTCTAGGAACCAGCGAACTAAAATGGACTGGAATGGGTGAATTTAACTCAGATGACCATCATATCTACTACTGTGGGCAGGAATCCCTCCGAAGAAATGGAGTAGCCATCATGGTCAACAAAAGAGTCTGAAATGCAGTACTTGGATGCAATCTCAAAACGACAGAATGATCTCTGTTTGTCTCCAAGGCAAACCATTCAATATCACAGTAACCCAAGTCTATGCCTCAACCAGTAATGCTGAAGAAACTGAAGTTGAACGGTTTTATGAAGACCTACAAGACCTTTTAGAACTAACACCCAAAAAAGATGTCCTTTTCATTATAGGGGACGGGAATGCAAAAGTAGGAAGTCAAGAAACACCTGGAATAACAGGCAAATTTGGCCTTGGAATGTGGAATGAAGCAGGGCAAAGACTAATAGAGTTTTGCCAAGAAAATGCACTGGTCATAGCAAACACCCTCTTCCAACAACACAAGACAAGACTCTACACATGGATATCACCAGATGGTCAACACCGAAATCAGATTGACTATATTCTTTGCAGCCAAAGATGGAGACGCTCTATACAGTCAACAAAAACAAGACCAGGAGCTGACTGTGGCTCAGATCATGAACTCCTTATTACCAAACTCAGACTCAAATTGAAGAAAGTAGGGAAAACTCCTAGACCATTCAGGTATGACCTAAATCAAATCCCTTATGATTATACAGTGGAAGTGAGAAATAGATTTAAGGGCCTAGATTTGATACATAAGACTGCCTGATGAACTATGGAATGAGGTTCGTGACATTGTACAGGAGACAGGGATCAAGACCATCCCCATGGAAAAGAAATGCAAAAAAGCAAAACGGCTGTCTGGGGAGGCCTTACAAATAGCTGTGAAAAGAAGAGAGGCGAAAAGCAAAGGAGAAAAGGAAAGATAGAAGCATCTGAATGCAGAGTTCCAAAGAATAGCAAGAAGAGATAAGAAAGCCTTCTTCAGCGATCAATGCAAACACATAGAGGAAAACAACAGAATGAAAAAAGACTAGAGATCTCTTCAAGAATATCAGAGATACCAAGGGAACATTTCATGCAAAGATGGGCTCGATAAAGGACAGAAATGGTAGGGACCTAACAGAAGCAGAAGATATTAAGAAAAGGTGGCAAGAATACAGGGAAGAACTGTACAAAAAAGATCTTCACGACCCAGATAATCATGATGATGTGATCACTAATCTAGAGCCAGACATCTTGGAATGTGAAGTCAAGTGGGCCTTAGAAAGCATCACTAGGAACAAAGCTAGTGGAGGTGATGGAATTCCAGTTGAGCTGTTTCAAATCCTGAAAGATGATGCTGTGAAAGTGCTGCACTCAATATGCCAGCAAATTTGGAAAACTCAGCAGTGGCCACAGGACTGGAAAAGGTCAGTTTTCATTCCAATTCCAAAGAAAGGCAATGCAAAAGAATGCTCAAACTACTGCACAATTGCACTCATCTCACATGCTAGTAAAGTAATGCTCAAAATTCTCCAAGCCAGGCTTCAGCAATATGTGAACCGTGAACTCCCTGATGTTCAAGCTGGTTTTAGAAAAGGCAGAGGAACTGGAGATCAAATTGCCAACATCTGCTGGATCATGGAAAAAGCAAGAGAGTTCCAGGAAAACATCTATTTCTGCTTTATTGACTATGCCAAAGCCTTTGACTGCGTGGATCACAATAAACTGTGGAAAATTCTGAAAGAGATGGGAATCCCAGACCACCTGACCTGCCTCTTGAGAAATCTGTATGCAGGTCAGGAAGCAACAGTCAGAACTGGACATGGAACAACAGACTGGTTCCAAATAGGAAAAGGAGTACGTCAAGGCTGTATATTGTCACCCTGCTTATTTAACTTCTATGCAGAGTACATCATGAGAAATGCTGGGCTGGAAGAAACGCAAGCTGGAATCAAGATTGCTGGGAGAAATATCAATAACCTCAGATATGCAGATGACACCACCCTTATGGCAGAAAGTGAAGAGGAGCTAAAAAGCCTCTTGATGAAAGTGAAAGAGGAGAGTGAAAAAGTTGGCTTAAAACTCAACATTCAGAAAACGAAGATCATGGCATCTGGTCCCATCACTTCATGGCAAATAGATGGGGAAACAGTAGAAACAGCGTCAGACTTTATTTTTTAGGGCTCCAAAATCACTGCAGATGGTGACTGCAACCATGAAATTAAAAGACGCTTACTCCTTGGAAGAGAAGTTATGACTAACCTAGATAGCATATTCAAAAGCAGAGACATTACTTTGCTGACTAAGGTCCGTCTAGTCAAGGCTATGGTTTTTCCAGTGGTCATGTATGGATGTGAGAGTTGGACTGTGAAGAAGGCTGAGCACTGAAGAATTGATGCTTTTGAACTGTGGTGTTGGAGAAGACTTGAGAGTCCCTTGGACTGCAAGGAGACCCAACCAGTCCATTCTGAAGGAGATCAACCCTGGGATTTCTTTGGAAGGAATGATGCTAAAGCTGAAGCTCCAGTACTTTGGCCACCTCATGCAAAGTGTTGACTCATTGGAAAAGACCCTGATGCTGGGAGGGATTGGGGGCAGGAGGAGAAGGGGACGACTGAGGATGAGATGGCTGGATGGCATCATGGACTCGATGGGCGTGAGTCTGAGTGAACTCTGGGTGTTGGTGATGGACAGGGAGGCCTGGTGTGCTGCGATTCATGGGGTTGCAAAGAGTCGGACATGACTGAGCGACTGAACTGAACTGATAGAGCTTCTTTATCTTTGGCTGCAAATAATACAATCAGTCAATCTGCTAATTCCTGATTAGCAGACAGTTCTTTGCTGAGTAGTGATTCAGGGATCTAAGTTCCTTCCAACCTGTAGCCCCACCATCTGTAACATTTAACCTTTGGATCACTGTGCATAAGGTCCTATGCATGAAGCTAAAAAGGAAAGAACATGAAGGGTCTCCTTTGGGAGGTTTCACAAGCCAGGTGTGAAAGTGCAACACATCCGAAAGAAACCAAAACATGTGGTCCATCTTTATGTCCAAAACAAAGAAGGAAAGAGATTCTGATAAATACATAGGAGGCTCTGCTTTACCTGGCATTCAGGGTTCTCCATGCCCTGGCTTAAACTTTCCTGTCGTACTTGACACCATTACCTAGACATGTGCATCAGTCAGCTCGCTGCTATAACAACCAATCTCGAAATCTCAGTGACGGACAGCAACCAAGATTTATCTCTAACTTATGTACATGTAGGCCAGCTCTTCTCATCTGGGACTCAGGGAAGAGGAACAGCCCTCATATGGAATATGCCCATTCTAGCAGCAGAAAAGAACAAGAAAGTATAAACTCACAGGCTCAAACATGGCATGAGTCACATCCGTTCACATTCTGTTGGCCAAAACATGAAAAATGATCAATTCCAAAGTCAGTGCAATGAGGCGACTTCCCTGTTGCTCCAGTGGCTCCATGCTCCCAAAGCAGGGGGCCCAGTTCGATCCCTAGTTGAGGAACTAGTTCCCACATGCTGCAACTAAGAGTTCACATGCCACAGCTAAGACCTGGTGCAGCCAAATAAAAAATGTAAACGTGAAAAAAGCAAAGTCAATAAAATGAGACATATACTCCTTCCACAGGAGATACTGCAAGCCACATGGCAATGGGCAGAGAAGGAGAAAGTAATAATCTCAAACAATAAAGTCAATCTAATATGGCCATCTTTCATCTAGAGTACCTGACAGAATTACTAATTAATCCTAGCACTCTTTCCTCGGAATCCTCAACACAACATTTCAGGCAGTCGTTACCAATAATCTGAGTTTGGAGGGGAAAAGGTGTAATTGATGTGCAGTTCTTATGTCACTTTCTTGCCGTGCTGTGCTTAGTCACTCAGTCGTGTCCGACTCTTTGGGACACCATGGACTGTAGTCCCCCAGTCCTCCGTCCATGGGGATTATCCAGGCAACAATACTGAAGTGGGTTGCCATGTCCTCCTCCAGAGGATCTTCCCAATCCAGGGATCAAACCCAGGTCTCCTGCATTGCAGGCAGATTCTTTACCACCTACCGGGGAAGCCCATGTGACTTCCTAGGCTCTAGAAAAAGTTATACATTCCCACCACTGCATCTTTGCTTCAGCCTGGCATAAGCTTATCCTTTTCAGATCCCATTCTATTCAACAAAATGTACTGAATACCTAGCACACTACCTGACACACCTATTTGCTGAATTAATGTTTCACGTCACCTCGCACTGTGTACACAAATGTTCAGTGAACACTTGTCCACTGAATAACAGCACTGTTCATTAGAACAAAGGGAGTTAGTACCCCAGGAGTTTCTGGGGTGGTAATATGGTGTATTGACTAGTTTTGCTTGAATCCTAATCCTACCACTTACTAGTTGGATGACCCCACGTAAATCCCTTAAATTGTCTGTGCCTCAATCTTTATCATATGGAAAATGGAAAAGGGGGATAATAATAAGGCCTACATATAAGACTGTGGTATTAATTGGAAAAATCCTTAGCATGGTTTTGTTGTTGCTGTTGTTCAGTCGCTAAGTCAAGTCCAACTCTTTGAAACCCCATGGACTGCAGCACCCCAGACTCCTCTGCTCTTCATCATCTCCTGGAGCTTGCTCAAATTCATGTCCATTGAGTTAGTGATGCTATCTGACTATCTAATCATCTCATCCTCTTTTGCCCCCTTCTCCTTTTGCCTTCAATCTTTCCCAGCATCAGGAACTTTTCCAGAGTCAGCTCTTTGCATCAGGTGGTCAAAGTATTGGAGCATCAGCTTTAATGTCACTGATTCCAATGAATATTCAGGGTTGATTTCCTTTAGGATTGACTCGTTTGACCTCCTTGCAGTTCAAGGGACTCTCAAGAGTCTTCTCCAGCACCACAGTTCAAAAGCATCAATTCTTTGGCACTCAGCCTTCTTTACGGTCCAACTCTCACATCCATACATGACTATTGGAAAAACCATAGTTTTGACTATACAGACCTTTGTCAGCAAAGTGATATCTCTGCTTTTTAATACGCAGTCTAGGTTTGTCATAGCTTTCCTTCCAAGGAGCAAGCGTCTTTCAGTTTCATGGCTGCAGTCATCATATTAAACACCGAACAAATGAAGTTATTATTTCTAGCTCCAGCTAAAACTGAGTTTTCCTATAAGCCTTTATTCTGGGTGGAAGACAAAAACCAAGAACAACTGAGACTTGAGTCCCTGGACAGGCCTCATTCTGCGTCCACCCCAGGACCTTGAGCCATCTCAGCAACCAGCAGCTTGTTCCCTAACTCATAAATCCTGACTAATGACACAGACATGTCACTTTAATGTTTGTGAAGCCCAATGACTTATTGTTAAGTGCTTGGACATCTTCAGATGAAAGGCACCCAAGGGCAAGCACCAGATATCCTTTTCAGTCATAAAAGCAAAATACTACCCCCAAACTTGGAAAAGGCAGAGGCTCCATAACTTAATGCAGGAGAGAATTAAGGCAGGCACCCAGAAAGTGCAAATCAATTCTTAGACTGTAATTCCTTAATACAGAGACAGACACAGAGAGATCATTCTGAATGTCTCAGACTACTTGGAGGGTCCAGAGCGCACAGGGGGAGCAGGATACCCAAGTCTTTAATAAAACTCGGGGTGTAGGAGTGTGAATCTTTCACCTCCCCTAAACAAAAACAGGAGCAACAATATGTCTCTTATCCTAAATTTAAGCCAGTTAAGAGGCTTGGAAAAAGTATTCCCCTAAGTGGCTTTTGTGTGTGTGTGTGTGTGTGTATGTGTGTGTGTGGCCCGTCCTGAACTATGTCAGGTTTCCTTTCCAACTTGAACTTCATCTCCCCCCCTTCTCCCCCAACCACCACGTTAGACAATGGATCCTCCTAGACCTAGAGACCATTCCAGGGATGCCAGGCCAGGATTGTATTGGCAGACCTCTGGCACTGAGACCTTAAAGTTGGGGGAAAAAAATCGTCAGCGGTGCCCAGCACATAGTTTTTGCAGGGGCTGTCCCTGATGTTAAAGCAGAGAAACTACTGCCACAGATATTAGATTAGTTTTCTATCCCCTAAACGGTAGGGTCGCCGTGATGTAATGGCAAGGACACTAGGAGTCGTGCAGTCCTACCATCTCATAGCTTTGATACTTTAGACCGGTTCCGTAACCATTCTGGGCTTTGGCTTCTACATCTGTAGAGAGTGGATAACAAAACTTCCTATCTCACATATTGTGTTAAAAGTAAACGAAAGAGGAAAAAAAAAGTAAACAAGAGGGAGTACCCGAACGCTTCGGCCGACTCTAAAGAATTATACAAGGGGCGTTAGAGCCGTAACTCCTCCCCACCCCTTAAACACGCACATTACCAACCAGCAGTCGCCACTAATATAGCTTGTCCCCTCCCAAGGCATCTTGGGCTATGAAGTCCTTTGGTTGCCGCACCCTCGTTGGCTGCTGTGGAAGTGAGAACTACGCCTCCCAGGATGCAGCGGTGAGGCAGCCACCACGGCCGCCCTCTACTCCGCCCCCCTTATGCACAGCCTCTTGGGATATGTAGTCCCAGTTCTGCGCTGGTTCAACAGGGAAAAAGTGTGGAGGAACCACAAACCCCAGAAGCCCTCGCGCCCACCCATCTCCCTCCCCCTCGCAGTCCGAGTGCTGTTTTTGTTGTTGGTGAAAGGTGAGGGAACAGCTGATCCGTCTGTGGGGTAAGAAAACTTGGCCTAATTTGGGGGCGATCTTATGGGGGGTCACCCCACTTTCCAATCTGTGAAAGGGTCGTCTAAGGGAACCGTAGAAGGGGGAACAGGAGCGTTTGAGCGTTAACACTTTCCGGACTGGAGAAGCCATCCCCACTGTTTCGGGAGTTCTTGGTCTCATGGGGGGCCTGATCACGGGAGTGCCCTCTGACGGCTCTTGCCTCCCTCTCAGTCCTTCTCTATAAAGCGTGATACGCTTAAGGGAACTCGAGGGAGGCTGAAATCTGCTCGTTCTCGGCCCAGCAAGACTTCGCCCCACAAACCTTCCCTTTCCCCTTACCCCCTACGCTGCTCGCCCCCACCAATCCAAAGGCCTTCACTACGCTGGATCCATGGGGAGGGAAGCCTTCCAAGATGTAGAATGTCAAAGAACTCTAGAGCCCTACAGCGTGGTGGGGGGATGGCACCCCCCCCCCCCATGCAAACACCTGAATCTGGCTACACATACAGACCTTAGGTGCCCATAGCTCTCTTTCAAACCTGGGGGATATTTCCAGATGTTATGAATTTTGTGGGGAATATTGTCCTGGGTCCCCAGGACAATGTATTTGAGAACAATTCAGCCCCTTTTAGAAAGCCAGAATTGTATTGAAGGGGAAAAAACGTAGACTAGTTTTCACTAGGGATTTTTCAGAGATGGAAATAGAGACACCTCTTGTTGTCATAAGTCTCCATTTTGGAGGGAGACGTAGCTCCTTTTTATAGAGCTGGCCCGCCTTCCCTCTTCCCTCAGTTTCTGTCCTCTTTTAAAGTCCCTGCCCACCTGACTTAAGCCTGGTGTGGGTTTGTGATGTCTGAGGGCGTGCACATGACTAGTGGCTGTGGTTGATTGGACGCCCATCGCTGTGGTTGACACAGGACTGAGTTCAGTGGGCTGGAGATGAGAGTTGACGAGGGCCATCTCACAGTCCTCCGCTGCAGAGTTCTCTTGATTATTGTTACCTTTCCTCACTCTACCCTCAGATTTTCTAGTGAACTCTCCTCACCCAACTTAGAACACCTTTCTTCTTAATCCCATCCTATAGTATGCCTCCAACTACCAGTCCAAGCAGATGGAAGGGTTCAGACATTTAGAATTGAGGCTAAGGGGAACAGAGAAAATGAGGGGGAAGGGGAAAACTAGAGATGGGTTAACAGTCAAACCGGTAGGTTTCGAGCCCTGCTCAAGACCTGAAGAAAAGAATGTGAGGTTCTTTTTGAACTGTTTCTCCTCCTCTCAACATTATGTGTACATTTCCCCGCTCCAAGGGCCCATACTTCCAGGCTGTCCCTACTGGGGGTGGGGCTTTCCTGGCTCCAGGCCCCCACATTCCATCTCCCCACAGCACCACATTCCTACTGAGTGTTCCACCTCACCCTTGAAACAGCCGCCTCCAGAATTCTTGACTTTCTGGAGTCATAATTGAGGGAGAGAACCTGTATTTCCATTCTTTCCCTTTGTCTCTTGGATGAGAGTACAGGCTTTATTATTGTTATTATTATTCATGGCATAAGACAGGGGAAAGATGGGAAGAGAGGGTGAGAGTTTACAGGCTTCAGGATTGGTCAGCCACATTTCAGCTCCAAAGACTGGCTTGTTACTTTCAGAGATGGTTGCTGTTTTCAGGTGTCATAAGTCATTTCTGGGTACAGCTGGAGTGAGCAAGGAGACCTGCTCGGGATGAGGGGGGAGCCCACACCTCAGTTGGAAGTTGAATTCAAGAGCCAGAAGATGTGAGGGATGGGGTGAGGAGATGGAGGCTGAAGAATTTGGAATATCCAAGGCTATTAAGAGATGGAAAAGGAGGGACTGACTGCAGGAAGCAGAGTCTAGAGTACTGAGGCTTGGTCAATGGGGCTGTGAAAAGGGAGCAGAAATTAAATCTTAATTCTAGGAAAAGCCTGTGACTCAGAGGGTGCAGTGAGAGACAAGATGTATACCAACCACGAAGGCCAGACCAATGCCCTAGAAACAAAGATTGATATCTTTAAAGAGTCCTGTAACTCACAGGGGTTGAAAACCAGATACACCATCATCTCCAGGGGCAGGGGCTGTGGGTGGGTAGGGACAGAGTTGTGGGGCAGAGAGGTAGAGGGGAGAGACTTTTTAGGATATTAAATCTTTGTTTCACAGGAGGACAGATAGCTCGAGACCAGAATGGAAGAGTCATCACTAAGCCGGGCACCATCCCGGGGTGGAGTCAACTTTCTGAATGTAGCCCGGACCTACATTCCCAACACCAAGGTGGAATGTCACTACACACTCCCGCCAGGCACCGTGCCCAGTGCCAGCGACTGGATTGGCATCTTCAAGGTATCCCTAGATCCCCTTTGGGCTCAGGTTTATGGGCCATGGGTGGTTTGGAATAAGGGGAATGACTTGATTTCTGGATTCGCAACCTCATAATGATAGGGAAGAAGGGAGAAGGATGTCAGAAATGGCTAAGGCCATCTGTGTAAGCAAAGCCCACCTTCTCCGTATCTTAACCTTGCTCTCTCCTGACACACTAGCATCCCTCCACTTTCCCTGTCTCTCAGCATCCTTGCCACAGCCGCACCATCCTGCCCGCCCCTGTTCAGTCCCTCAGCCCCTTGCAACATCCGGAGCTGGGAGGTGCATCACCATACCCCTCTCCCACTGTGGGCTCTGACAGGTGGAGGCTGCCTGTGTCCGGGATTACCACACATTTGTGTGGTCTTTGGTGCCTGAAAGTGTTACTGATGGTTCTCCCATCCACGCCAGTGTCCAGTTCCAAGGTACAAGCAAGAGGGAAAATCGGGAGGGAGGGGTCAAAGGGATGGAGTTTGGAAGAGGGTAATGGGCTCAGCAGATATATTGATAGAATCATGGGGTTTTCACAGCATCAGGGGTTCAGCCATGAACAGTAAAGGGCCAATAGCCCTGCCTCCTAAGAAAAAAGGAGGAAACTCCTCCTGTGGAATTAGGAGGTAGGGAAGAGGGAAAAGTGGCTTCGTATATTAGAAGATGCTCATTAGATTCTGAAAGCGTCAAATCTCAGCTCTAATACTTATAAGCTGTTTGACCTTGGGCAGATTACTTAACCTATCTGTGTCCCTTATCATAACAGTAAAAGCATACGCCTGGTTTATAGGAAGATTTAAAATGATACAGATAAAGCTGTTAATACAATGCCTGGCACATAATGGGTACTCAAAAAAAATGATAACTAGCGTTGTTACTGGCTTTCCCTAGTGGCTCAGTGATAAAGAATCACCTGCCAGTGGAGGAGATCTAGGTTCAATCCGTGGGTCGGGAAGATCCCCTGGAGGAGGAAATGGCAAGCCACTCCACTACTGTTGCTTGGGGTATCCCATGGACAGAGGAGCCTGGTGGGCTATGGTCCATGGGGTTGCAAAAGAGTCGGACATGACTTAGTAACTAAACAACAACAACAGCGTTGTTGTTGTTGTTGTTGTTGTTGTTGTTAAAGAGGGTCAGTTTGGGCAAGAGAGGAAAGAGAGGGCAAGGCAGAAAGGAGGGAAAGAGTATCCCAGGGATCAGAAATAGCCTGTGGGAGATGGAGAGGAGAGAAAACAGTCTGTAGAACAAGGAGCAAGGGGCTGGAGCCAAAGACAACGGCTAATAAGACACACCAAGGGGCAGAGGGTCTGCTGAGCACCTGAGGGCCTGGCATCATATTGGGGTCCTGGGTCTGTACTTTTCCCCACAGCCAGCTACCTGCCCAAACCCGGAGCCCAGCTCTACCAGTTTCGCTATGTGAACCGCCAGGGCCGGGTGTGTGGGCAGAGCCCCCCTTTCCAGTTCCGAGAGCCTCGGCCCATGGATGAACTGGTGACCCTGGAGGAGACTGATGGTGGCTCTGACATCCTGCTGGTTGTCCCCAAGGCAACTGTGCTACAGGTGAGAACAGAGCAGCAGAGCTGCTCCTGGGCAAGGGCGCCGGAGGATAGCATTGCAGGGGACCCCTCCCACTTCACCCTGCCCTCGCAGTAGCTGCGACCTCATTGGGAGTTACCAATGAGGATAGGGTTGCAGGGGGCCCCTCCCGCTTCACCCTGCCCACCCTCAGCTGCGACCTTATTGGGAGTTACCCAAAGCCTTGCCTACAGGAAGGCCTCAGACACCGTCACAAACATGATGGGTAGGAAAGCAGACCACCCCCAGGCCAGGATCACTCAGGATTTCCTAAGAACTTTTTGAACCTCCTCTTTCTGGGGCTGCATCCTTC
Organism: Ovis aries; assembly: GCF_016772045.2. Taxonomy (NCBI): domain Eukaryota; kingdom Metazoa; phylum Chordata; class Mammalia; order Artiodactyla; family Bovidae; genus Ovis; species Ovis aries. The sequence continues at coordinate 132,817,869 of NC_056056.1, forward strand.
CTGGGCTCTAGAGGAAGATACAGAGCATGGAGGGAAGCCCCTTGGGGAAGGAACGTTCCGAGGGAGGGAAGGATGAGACCCACTTCCAGGATAAGTGAGGAGGGAAAGCAGATCAGTAGGGCCCCAGACCTGTGGAGCAGCTACCCATGTGTCGCTCTTCAGCTCTTGAAATGTGACTGGTCTAAACTGAGATGTTCTGTATGGGTGTAATACACATGGGATTTTTAAGACCTAGTATTAAAAAAAAAAAAGAATGTAAAAGATCTCAATAATGGTTTATATCAATTTCATGTTGAAATGATAACATTTTTGATCGACTGGATTAGATGAATGAATTCCATCTGTTTCTTATTATTTTCCTTAAGCGTCTACTAGAAAATTTTAAGTTATATATGTAGCTTGTATTATTTTTCTATTGGACCAAATAGAGAAGGATAAGGGAGAGGAGGCAGATGTTAGCAAGGAAGACTTCCTGAAGGAAGGGGACAGATAGGGCCTGGTGGGGAGGACGTCCATGCCCCAGACAAGAGGACAGGCCTGGGGAAGGCTGAGAAGGTGGAAATGAGTAGTTTGTGATTTACACAAACTCCTGCCCTCTGGAACCCTCTAAGCTTATGGACTCACCAGAAGGATGGGAAGAAGATGCTCATATCTTACATAAGTCAGCGGTGGGAGAACTCCTACCCGCTTTCTGTTTTTACATTCTTTTTTCTCATTTAAACCTTCCAACAATCCAGGCTAGGGGATCACATGACAGATGAGGAGAGAGACTCAGAGAAATTAAGTACTTTGTTAAGAGTCACCTAGCTAGTTAAAAAAAAAAAAAAGTACTGGAGATTTAAACCCACATTTGTCTGACTCAGAACAAATAGGGTAAAATTAGGGGAGCCATCCCTTTTGTCTGTGTGGATTGAGAAAGACTTCTGCCAGGTGAGGAGTTCCTTCCTGCCATTGCTGGGCAAAGAAGGGGCAAGACCTTGGGGGGGAAGAGAAGAGGGGTGGGCAGTTGAGAGTTCTGGGAGCCTGTGTGTGATGGGAGGTGGGCAAGATTTGGTAGCACACCAGGCCTCCTGACTCTTCCCTTTATAGCCTGTACTGATGTAACTTCCCCACCCTGACACGCATCTGCAGAGTGTTGGGGATAGGACCTTGGAATGGGTGCTTCACAGGCAGAACCCAACTTCTCATCCTGTCCTCCATAGAACCAGCTGGATGAGAGCCAGCAAGAGAGGAATGACCTGATGCAGCTGAAGCTACAGCTGGAGGGGCAGGTGACAGAGCTGAAGAGCCAAGTGCAGGAGCTTGAGAAGGCTCTGGCCGTGGCCAGGCAGGAGCATGCAGAGCTGGCAGAGCAGTATAAGGTGGGAGTTGGGCCAGTGGGGGAAAGGTCCTGGCTGCCTACTTGGGGTCCAAAATCTAAACCCAATAAAATGAAGACAGTGAAAGGGAGATGTTAGTGCGCTCTTAATGGTTCTGGCATCAAAGATACAGGCTGAAGGGGTCACAAGTAGTAGTCAACTGACTGTGATGGGAGACTTGTCCCAAATTGGTAGTGAGACTCAGTTCTCTTGAGTCACAGGAGTGCTGAGATAGGGTGGAGGTGGCCATCTTCACTGGAAGGGGATGTTCCTTTACAGTTTTTTCTTCAAGGAAGGTGACCGGGTAGAAGGGTAGATAGTCAAACTTAGGAATTCTCCTCCTAAGCCTTTAGTCCACTCATTGCGAGGTGTCTCAGCTTCTCTCTTCTTGGGGAACCTTAATTCCAGGGGCTTTCCCGGTCCCACGGGGAGCTCACAGAAGAGAGGGACATCCTGAGCCGACAGCAGGGAGACCACGTGGCCCGCATCCTGGAGCTGGAAGATGACATCCAGACCATCAGTGAGAAAGTGCTGATGAAGGAGGTGGAGCTGGACAGGTGAGGGACCCCTTCCACCCCCATTACTTCCCTTCACTTCCTTTGACCCTCGAACCTCAGCCTCCTGTGTCAGGCAGGCAAGACCTGCCTGACGGTTTTTTCCTTCCCTTCTCAACCTCACTCAGGGTATTCCAATTCCTAAGGATATCTCTGCCAAGCTCTCTTCCATCTTTCCTAACTTATTCTGTGTTCCTTACCTTTAGAAATAATCATTGGTATTTATTGTGCAGCGAAGGTGAAGCAGGAGCTAGGAGTGCAGGATTTGGAAGAACGGAATGGATAGAATGGTCCAGGCAAGATAAGAGAGGATGGATTTCAGACTTTACTTCAGCAAAGCATAAGATTAGACTCTGTTCTCATTATTAGGAAATGTTAGAACTGGTGATCCAGAAATGTTATGGGATCTTTGCCTGAAAACAGGTATAAATCATAGAACCTTAGCATTGGGAGAAATGTAATGCATTTAAGAGGGTATGTGAGGGAAGATCACTGCCTCAGAAGGTGGCCTCTTTATCACAAAGCCATCATTTTTTTTTATCTCTTTTGTCATATTTACTCTCCTATAGCTTTCCTGATTGGTCCTGGTGTAGACCTCTGGAGCCACATAGAATAAATTTCCATCTTCTGCTAGACAACTATTCTCTCTACCAGATAGCACAAATATTGGCCACCTCCCTTGCCTCTCCTTCAGGTTTTCACCAGGAGAAACAATTCTTTCATCAAATGACATAATTAAGTTTCTTTCATTCAGTGCACGTAGATTTAATATCTTTTTAAAAACTCTTTGGAGAAAAGCAGCATGCTATCCAAGACCCAGAGTAAAGAGTGAGTTGGTCCCTAAGGCCTCTTCAGTCTAGGATGTGTTAGTCCTGCCCTAGGGAGATACTAAATGTCTAGGTTCTAAATCATGGAATAGAGACGTTGGGATCAAACCAAGCACCTGGAAAAGATCAGGGACTGTCTAGACCAGGGGTCAGCGAACTGTGGCCCACATGCCGAATCCAGCCTACCACGTGGTTTTGTATAGCCCACAAGGTGAGAATGGTTTTGACAGTTTTTAATGCTTGAATAACAAAAGAAGAGTTATATTATGTGACATGTAAAAATCAGATGAAATTCAAATTCCAGTTTTCAAAAAAATTTTACTGAGACAGCCAGGCTTGTTCATTTACATACTGTCTATGGCTGTTTCCACATACCCATGGCGGAGGTGAGAGGTTGCCACAGAGTCCACACAGCCTGCAGAACTAAAATACTTACTCTCAGGCCCTTTACAGAAAACACCTGCTGACTTCTGACCTAAATCAAAAGTCTATCATTAACGATGACTGGCCCCTGTCTACAGAAATCTGGATTCCAGTCTCTCGATTGAGTGCAGACAACTGGGAAGCCATCAGCAGAGCTTCCCTCAAAGTGACACACAGAGAGGAAGGAACAATTGTGTACCCCTAGACTGCGCTCTAAAGCCAGCAATCTTGGATACATGGGGCTTAGACCTGGAATTTGGGTGTCCCAGGGAGGTGGAGTTCTGAGCTAGACAAGCCCCAGCAAAAGGGCTGATGATAAAGTCTGAGTCTTTTTGTTCCTTCTCCGGAAATGGGTAAGTCACCTGGCATTGTGTCCACCACTCACAGGGTTAGAGACACGGTGAAGGCCCTGACTCGGGAACAAGAGAAGCTCCTTGGGCAGCTGAAGGAAGTGCAGGCAGACAAGGAGCAAAGCGAGGTAAGGGCTCCAAGTTGGTTTGCTCTCTCAGTTGTCCATCCCATGTCTTACTATAGACTTACTTCTATAAATTCAGATGTATAACATTTCCTTATTAAATGATGAAAGCAATTAGATAATTTTGATGGATACCAAACTCTGAAATTGGAGGTTGTGGATGACTGTTTTGTTGGCCTCAGCAGCTAACCTGTTTCTGTATCGTGTGTGGTTATACAGTATTGAGTACACCTTGAGTCTCACATACAGACCAGTACAAATGATCATTTTTAAGCGTCTACCTTGCAATCTCAGTTCACTCTTCACGTCAATAGTTCAAACTTTATTCTGAGGTTTTCGCAAAAATGAATGAACCTGGAAGCACATGTCAGTGCTTGGGGATCTCCAGTGTGCTAACATGTGAGTCTATGCACTGTTTTCCAACATGATTTTTCATAATTTGGAAGAAACTGAAATCAAATATTTAAGCTTCCAAATGGCTTCATCAGAACCCAAGGATGGAGAAGCATCCATCCTGTGGGCCGCTAGGGAGAGAACAGAACCACACATGGCACCAAGGTGTCCAGCCTGAATGACTTGGGAAGTAGTTAGTACCATGGACAGAAACAAGAGTGGCAAGGACGGGGTGGAGTGGGAGGTAGAATATGGCGAGTGTGAGAGCCCACAGGACATCCAAGTTGAGTTTTGGTCTAAAAGGAAGTGTAGGGGAGCAGACATGAGGCATGGGACAGCTAGATTCACATAAGACCCCAGGCTGTGCCACTGGAGATGGGACGTTCAGGATTGAGTTGCTTTGTGCTGAGAACCCAGGAAGGGCTGGCCAGGGCTGACGGCTTGAGTTTGTGCTAAATCTGAAGAGTGGAACTTTGGCTTTTCTCATCACAGAGGTCCATCTGCCCGGTCACCCCAAATATGTATTCCCTTTCCTTACCTCCTCTCCGCCTTCACCAGGCTGAGCTCCAGATGGCACAGCAGGAGAACCGCCGCTTGAATTTGGAGCTGCAGGAGGCCAAGGACCGGCAGGAGGAGCAGAGTGCACAGGCCCAGCGACTGAAGGACAAGGTGGCCCAGATGAAGGACACCCTCGGCCAGGCCCAGCAGCGGGTGGTGAGTGAAACCCCTGGGCAGCAGGAAGTAGAGAATGTTCTAGGGCTGGTTGTAAACAAATAGGAGGAAAGGCATGGCTCAAGACTAAAGAACCCAGTCCTGAGGTCCTGATGCAATGGGGGACAGGAAGAAACCTAGTTGTCTTCCTGGCTCAACAGATGACTCCTGGGAGCCCTGATTCCATCTCCTCCTTTCTCCCAAGGCTGAACTGGAGCCCCTGAAAGAGCAGCTTCGAGGGGCCCAGGAGCTTGCAGCCTCAAGCCAGCAGAAAGCTGCCCTTCTTGGGGAGGAGTTGGCCAGTGCAGCAGGAGCCCGGGACCGCACTATAGCTGAGCTGCACCGTAGCCGTCTGGAGGTGGCTGGAGTCAACGGCAGGCTGGCCGAGCTCAGTCTGCACTTGAAGGAGGAAAAAAGCCAGTGGAGCAAGGAGCGGGCAGGGCTGCTGCAGAGTGTGGAGGTAGTGGGATGGGGGATCTGCAGGTTCCTGGTCACTACTGCCCCTACCTCAGTGTGGTCAGATCTCCTGGGGGGAGAGAAACAAGGGTGAGAACCTTCATGGACTTAGGGGTGAGGAGGGCCTATGAGGGAGGTATATTCACTGTCCCGATGCGGCCCCTCCCTGCACGGAGTGTCTAGTTCCTGATCTTCATAGCAACTGCCTTTGTTAACATCTTGATTCAGATACATGTTCCAGCCTACACCCCAACCCTGCACGATACCCATTCCTACTCAGCAAGGCGCCTTGCTGTCAGAGCCCTTCTTTCAGGGAATGAGGAAGGCAAGAAGGGAAGATGTCTCTAAATGGCTCCAAAACATTCAGTCCAATAAAGAAGAGACACAGTAAGGAATGGCGCTGTTACCAGTGGCATCCCCTACCCTTAACGTCCTGTTTGCTCTTCGGCATCTCCAGGCAGAGAAGGACAAGATCCTGAAGCTGAGTGCAGAGATACTTCGACTGGAAAAGGCAGTGCAGGAGGAGAAGACTCAGAGCCAAGTTTTCAAGACTGAACTGGCCCGGGAAAAGGACTCTAGCCTGGTGAGGCACCCAGCGTCCCAAGAGCCCCAGGCAGGGGCTTCCCGAGACATCAGTGCCCCTTCCCTCTGCCTTGGCTGTGGGCTCAGAAGGGCTGAGCACTCACTTCCCTGGTGGGCGGCATTCCGCTTGCAGGCCTCCCAGCCCTCATTGGTCGGAAGCCTGCCGTGTGCCTTTCTGCTCTCGGCACACATTCTGGGCCCAGTGGGGATGACTCAGGAGAATTCTAGGGTGGCCCTTCTCTGACCAAGGCCTCTTCACCCCAGTCCAGAGGCAGTCCTCCCAGTCCCCACTTGGGAGGTGGAGGCAAGGACTCAGGTGAGTCTCTTGCGGTTGAGACAGGGCTCTTGGAGGAGGAGAGTCAGGCCTCCCGTGTGTCGGGGCAAGCGAGGAGAGAAGGCATGAAGAGTCGTTCCACGTTGTGGCATCCAGGTTCTAGGAGGCACGTTCTAGGCTCCAGATTCTATCTGGCCCTTTCCCCCCAGGTGCAGCTGTCAGAGAGCAAGCGGGAGCTGACAGAGCTGCGCTCAGCGCTGCGTGTGCTCCAGAAGGAAAAGGAGCAACTACAGGAGGAGAAGCAGGTGAGAGCCCAGAACCGCCCCTGGATGCCTGAGTGGAGGACCCAAGGAATGGGAGCTCGGTGTCTTCTTGTCATCTCGACTTAGAGACGGGCATCAGTAAGAAGGGCCCAGAGGCTAAAAATGGGGCCATGGCTCCTCTTAGAAGCCCACCTGGCAGGACAGGGGAGGGTTGCTGGAGGAAGCAGGGTGGGCATGGCAGGGTGGAAGTCTGCCTTAAGCCCTCCCACCCTTTGATGAAGGCATCAAATTCTGAAGAGCTCAGAGATCACCCTGGACGAGGGGAAGGCTATGTGGGGCTGCCTGGTTCATACCTTCTCAGCCTCTCATACTTCTCCCCACTTCCAGGAACTGCTGGAGTACATGAGAAAGCTGGAGGCCCGCCTGGAGAAGGTGGCCGATGAGAAGTGGAGTGAGGACCCTGCCACAGAGGACGAGGAGGCCGCTGCCGTGGGGCTGAGTCTGTACACCCACAGTCTTGTGACCACCCCCACCCCGGCCACCTAGCTCTCCCTCCCCGTGTTGGGAAAACTCCACATGACCCCCGGGGAGCAGCCTCTGCCCTCCGTGTTTTGCCTTCTTCCTTCCCAAACCCTGGTGCCTGATTTGTTAACTCTATTTCTCCTCCAGAGAAGCCAGAGCTGATCCAACCCTCTTTCTTCTCTGCCTGCTCCCTCGCCTGCAGGCTGCCCAGCAGCTCTGACAGACTCGGAGGATGAGTCTCCAGAAGACATGAGGCTCCCACCCTACAGCCTGTGTGAGAGTGGAGACCCGGGCTCCTCCCCTGCCACAGGGCCGCGAGAGGCTTCTCCCCTCGTGGTCATCAGCCAGCCAGCCCCCATCGCTCCCCAACTCTCAGGGCCAGCTGAGGACAGTAGCTCAGACTCGGTGAGCAGAGAGGAAAGACTGAACAGGGACAGGGACAAGGGGTAGGCCCAATCCCAAGTGGCCCAGCCTGCAGAGCAGGGAGCTTTAGCTATACAGGGCTTTCTTGCTCTTGGAGGAGAGCAGGCAGGCCCAGGCTGTCTTTAAGGCCACCCAGTAGACACCACCCCAAAACCCAGTATGACCCAATAGCTCACTGCTGCCACCCCCTCTTCCCATACCTGTTTTCTCTTCCTGTGCACCAGCCCCCATCCAAATGCTTCTCCTGGGACTTCCCTGGCAGTCCAGTGGCTAAGACTGCTCGCTCCAGGTTCCATCTCTGGTCGGGGAACTACATCCCACATACCATGATTAAGACCCAGTACAGCCAAATAAATATTAAAAAAACAAAAAAAAAAAAAAACATGCTTCCCATGCCCCACTCTTACTGCAGCCCTCTGTTAACAACCTGGGCCTAGTCTGTTCGTCCCTTACCTGCCCCAGCACTCTGCTCCCCCCGTCTTGGGACACTACCCCAAGACTCAGCCCTATCCCTTTGGTGCCCAGGAGGCTGAAGATGAGAAGTCGGTCCTGATGGCAGCTGTGCAGAGTGGGGGTGAGGAGGCCAACCTACTACTTCCGGAACTGGGTAGTGCCTTCTACGACATGGCCAGGTGAGTGCTCAAGGGGGCAGACAGCAGGGAGGATGCCCGTGGAAAGGGCACCCAGGTGAACAGTCCTCATGCGCTTCCACCGCCTCCTTCTTCTTGGCCCCAGCTAAGAAAGGGAGATGTAGCTGTGTTGACACAGAGAATGACCCACCACCCCAGATCACTGGTGCCTTCAGGCAGCCCTCCCCCATCCTATCACTGCACATGCGCACTCAGGGGCCCTGCCTTTAACTGGCTTCTGTGTTGTTCTAGCACCGTCCTCCGCGGAGCCCAAATTGCCCTGCGTCCCCCCTCTCCTGCCCTTACCCCTTCCCCAACCACCAGATAAGTGCCTAGGCTCTGCCAAGGGTTGAAGGGAGGTGACCAAGGCCCTCAGGGACAGGAACAGAGAGAAGACTGGGGTCCAGCATCCATCTGATCACCCCTCAGATGCTGTCGCTGCTCTCTGACTCCCCTGGGCAATCCTTTGGGTGGCGGATTCAGGTATCAGATTGTGCCCCCTCCCCCGCCTTCCCTTTCCCCCACCTCAGATCAAGAGGGGAAGGCAGGGAGGCAAGAGAGGTTTTATCGTCCAGCCCCCAGCTTTGCCTGGATATGAGATGGGCTCAGGGCAAGGAGGAGGTGATGCTGTCATCCTTCCAGGCTGGAGCAGGAAGATGAAGGACGATGTCAGACTCATTTTCAGCCTCATTAGGCAGCAGACGGAGATGGAGGGAGGAGAACAGGGGGTTGGGGGAAGGGCCGTGTACTAGAGCAACCAGCAGGGACTAAAGAAAAGAGGGCACGGGGAGCCGGGAAGCTAAGGCTTCCAGTGCTGTGGGGAGAGGGGACTGTGAGAGGCTTGGAGAGGACGTTAGGAACAGGGTCATCTGGGAGCCCACGTGTGTGGGTCCCTCTCCCTGAGGTCCGAAAGCCGAGAAGGCAGCAGAGCATGCTGACCCTCTCTTTCCCCTCTGTCTTTCTCTAGTGGCTTTGCTGTGGGTCCCTTGACAGAGACCAGCACTGGGGGCCCTGCCACCCCGCCGTGGAAGGAATGTCCCATTTGTAAGGAGCGCTTCCCAGCCGAGAGTGACAAGGATGCCATGGAGGACCACATGGATGGACACTTCTTTTTCAGCACCCAGGACCCTTTCACCTTTGAGTGACCCCATCCCCCACCCCCAGTCCACACACAGACACACACTTATGCACATGCACACACTCATCCATAGACATACACTTAGGTTTCATGCCTCTTTTCCAACACCTTCGGCTCCATGATATTCTGTTGCCTGAAAACATCCCAGGCTCCCCAACATCATCCTCTCCCAGCTGGCTCTTCTGTCCAGGCAGGGGTTCCTTCTTAGAAGCAGTGGCTGAATTTACTCCCTGAAAGCGGTTTTGGAGGAACCGAGATGGAGGAGGCCTTCTCTAGGGGGAATGGAATCACCCCCTCCTGGCTCCAGTTGCTTCTGTTAGGCACACCAACCACTGCACCACCACCACACACACACACTCTCTGATGCCCCAAAGCCAATTCCTGGGGCACGCCCCCCCTTTTGTTCAGGGTCTGTGTTTGTTTACTGAGTTTTCTCTGGGGCCTGCTTTGATATCATGACCTTTTTAGGTCTCTTCTGGTTCTGAGCTTCTCTGGTTCCTCCTCTTCCCCCGCTGCCTTCCATACCCCAGCCCAGCCTTTTCCATACCATTAGATATCAAGTTTGGAGGTTTCTTTTGTATTTTTGAGGTTTTCTGTACTTTATCTCCTGTCCCTCTCCACCACCATCCCCCAGGGTCCTCACATGGAAAGAAATAATGTACTTGTGCCTTCTCTGAGGGATGGGGGAACAAATGGTCCCAGGTGTCCCCACTTGCCAGCCTTCCCTCGCTCACCACGTCCCCCCTCAGCAATAAGAGCTCCCCCCCAATTGCCCTCCCCCTGCCAGTAGTTGAACAAATATATTTATATGATATGTATAACTATTCTAATAAAATGTGTTCTTATCATGAGGTGTGACTAGAGCAAAGATGCTCAAGACCTCTGGCTCTTAGACCTTGGTGGAGGGAAGAGGAAGGGAGGAAGGGCCCTCCCCAGCCCCATGCCTTAGGGAGGAGGCTGGCAGTATTTTTCCATGATGCCTCCTGATACGCTGGTTGCTGGTGGGAAGTGAGGAGAGGGGAACCTTTGTCTCAGATGGGGGTCTGGTTGGGGAACACTGCAGTGCAGGAGGGGGCAAACTGAGGGGGAGGGGAGGGCTGTTCGGAGGTGGAGCAATGTGGGACCTGGGATATGGGCCGAGGTGTGTGTCTTGAAAGTAGGGTGAAGTTTCCACTGCTGAGACCTTTACTCTCCAAAGCAGCCTTCACTGTACCTGAGCCAAAGGACAGACATCACTCCCGTTAAGAGTACACCCCTTTGAGTATCAGCTTGGTAAAAACTGTCCTAAACCTCCTATCTCTAGAATTATTTGAATTTCTCCCAACCCTGCCTCCCTCTCTGCCTCTTATTGCAACCCTCAGATACCAGTATGCACATATAGACTCTACAAACACAAAAACACATTCATCCACCCTAACCAGCTTCACAGGCTAGACAGACACACACGCAGCATCATAAAGCATGGATTAAGGACCCACGTGCTCACCAAGGCTCTCGGCAGTACCCGGCATTAGCCGCGTCTACAGCCCACTGTTCTCCACTCCGGTTGCTCCCTTATCAGCCACCCTCCATTCCCTTCAGGGCCCATGGATGGGCCACCCCCACCATTCCCTCTCTGCATCCACCTGAAACGTTCCTTGCCCACCCCCTTCCAGCCCCACCTGGGTGACATCTTACATCCTTCCTTCTCTCACGTTGCTGTCTCCTAGCAACCCCATCTCATTCCCTGAATCCCTTCCAAGGAAATTAGAGATAATGGATCTCTCCTCTCTCCATCTCTACTCCTCTTTATTGATCCTCCTTTAATGAAAGTTAATTATAACAATGATTTAATTAATAGAATCCCTCTCTTCCTTTATTGCTTCCCGTATTAAGACTATTAATAAATACGAGCTGGGCTGACAGAGGCATCCATCACCCACCTGGGATTCCCCCAACCCTCCTTTTTCCCTCCCTCTTATCCCCTCCCTCTCTTGGCCTATAAACTTGCCGGGGTAGTGGGGGTTAATCAGAGAGGAATTATGAGCCAACATCCCCAGCAGGAGGTGCATTTAATGAAATCACTTGTAATTTATGTCTGGGGAAGGTTGGGGAAGGAAGAATCTGGAACCCAGACATCCTGCTTCTAGAAAGGTACCTCCCCAGCCAGTGCAAAAGAGAAGGAAGGGAAGCAGAAAGAGGGACCCAGGGCCTTTCCTGCCACCCCACAGCCCCTGCAAAGCCACACACACCCTGGCAGGAGCCACAAGGGTAGCTGCACAAGGCCATTGACACAGAGGCTGCCAGACTTAAAAGTGCTTCTGAGGAGTATAGTGTAAGTTTCACTCTTTCCCACCTCCACAGCTACACAGGTCATTTTCACCGCTTTCCCTTCTCCCCAGCCCAGTTCTGGTTCACCTTCCCAATCTACTCTGCACTCTCCTCCTTCATGAGGCCCCGCAGTCCCTCATCAGACCCCTCAACCTGGGTATCTAGAATTTCCAGCCCCTCCTTTCTCTGCCCTTAGTATGTCTTCTGGTGTGCAGTCTGCACCTTCAGACTAGGAGTTGCCTGGAAATGTAGAATGATTTCTCTTCCTCACTTATGATTTGCCTACCCCAGGTGCCAGTGCCTGACACAGGGCGCTCAGGGGAGAGTAATTGACTGCACAGGCACGGAAGAAAGACAGCTGGGTTCCCATCAGAGTTTTCTCCTGCTCGCAGTGTGGTATTTGGCAACTCAGCCTTCCTGCTCTTCCCCTCCTGTAGTAGATCGTCTGTCTTCCTCTGCTTCCCAGTACTCTTGCAGAAAGTGATGGACCTGAATGGGCTCAGAGCAAGCAGCAGCAAATAGGAACTCAGGTGTCAGTATTTGGTGAGGGATGAATGAGTCCAAACATCACTCCCCGCTTACAGAAGCTCAGTGGCTGCCTGTTACCTACAGGAATGCAATGTGTGCCAGTCGGGGCACTTCACCAACTCGCCTTTCCATTTCCCATCCTACCCTAGGGAACCCTGGACTCCAGTTTTACAGAACCATGCCACAGAAATAGGCACTGCTTTTGTATGCCTCTGAGCACATGCTTTTGCCTCAAAAGACACCTCCTCATGAAGCCTTTCTTCATCCCCTTCATTATCCTCTGAGGTACCACATGCTAGCACTTTGTCAAAACTCACTATACGTGTTTGCAAGTTTTTCTCCTCTCTCGATGATATGCAGCTTGAGAGAAGGGGTACTTAATTAATCAAATTCGGGGAGACAAAGCTTCCTGTGGATAATGACATGCGGGCTGAGTGTGTGCAGGCAGACAGGACAAAATGGTGAAGACCGAACTCAGTAAGAAATCCCAACCTTCAACGCTAAGAAATCTTGATCCTCACTCAACTCTGAATGAGGATTGGATGTGACATGGGAAGTGAAGCTGGACAGGTGGATCATAGACATCTACTCATACATTTCCTCAACAAATTCTCACTGAATGCCTACCATGTGCTGGGTGCTGTTCTAAGTACTAGGAAGCTGCATGAACAATAGGAATGTGTACTCTCAAAGAGCTTACACTCTATTGCAAGATCATGAAAGTCCAAAGAAACCAATTAGGAACCCACCGTAATAACCCAGGCCAGAACAGTGAGCCGCGAACTAGGGAGTTTCCTGGTGGTCCAATGGTTAGAACTTGGCACTTTCACTGCAGTGGCCCATGTTCAATCCCTGCTTGGGAAACTAAGATCCCAAAAGCTGATCACTGAGGCCAAGAAACAGTGAGCACTGAACTTAAGTGGTGTCAAGAGGCAAAGAGGCAGAATTCTTTAGAATGCAGAATTAGTGGGACTTGTTAACAATGAGATATGGGAATTGAACAGAAGGAGTCCTGTTGATCCCAGGTTTCTGCTTTCAGTGACCAGATAACCAGTGATGCCATTCACCAAATTAATAATACAAATGGAGAAATAATACATTGAGGGAAAAGGTTATCAGTGCAATTTTGCCTTGTTGAATTCCCAATGTCTTCAAGATCTTTCAAAGGAGACAGGACTCCAGTAGACAATTGGATAGATACTTAAGTCCAGAGCTCAGGATGGGTTTAGAGCAGAAGAGAGAAACTTAAGATCCTTGTAAGTAAAGATGATACAAGTGAAGGAAGATTACCCAGGCCTCCCTGAGTGTAGAGTGAGAGGTCAGAGGACCAAGGGCAGCACTCAGGAGACCATCAATACGGAAGAGAAGGATGGGGAGTGCTGAGCCATGGAGAAGATAGAAGAATCAGAGAGGCAGGAAGCAACTCAGGGGAGGTAAGTCAAGGAAAAAGGCCACAGCAGCAGGGAAGCCAGGGAAAGTTTCCCTGGAAATAGCTGGTTTGACAGCCAGGAGGTCTCTGGCAACTCAGCAAGAGCCACTTAAGGAGAGTGTTGCAGGTAGAAGTAATTGTACAGCTGGACTTCACAGAGCCTGAAACAGATACCCTGCAATAGATATGCAGGTCTTCTGACCCATGGGAACTGGGGACATGTCTCTAGTCTCACAGAATAACAAGGACTCCTAAGTCAAGGTGTAAGAAAAATCAAGGGTGGGAACCAAGATGTCTGGATCCCACATCAAAGATCCTGCTGCCTGTGACCCATCAGGTTTAGGCACTCTCTAAGCCTGCAGTGCCCACATGATGGCCACCAACCACATGTCACTACTGAACACTTGATTTTTTTAAATTTCTTTTGCTTTTTGGCCTTGCAGCATGAGGGATCTTATTTCCCCAACAGGGGATAGAACCTGTGCCCCGTGCAACAGAGGCTTGAGTCCTAACCACTGGACCACCAGTGAATTCTCCACGAAAACACACTTGAAATGTGACTAGTGTCGACAGATTTGTCAACTGCAAATCGCATAACAAATTTCATATTTAACACCAAAACTAAAACAAATTTAAAATAACGTTATATTGACTGCATGTTGAAGGGATATAATATTTTGAATAGATTGGGTTAAATAAAATACATTATTAAAGTTAGTTTCACCTAGTTCTTTTTCAAGTGTGGCTATTAGAAGATTTTGGGCTTCGCAAGTGGCACTAGTGGTCAAGAACCCGCTATCCAATGCAAGAAATGTAAAAGATGCCAGTAAAAGATGGGTCCAGAAGATCCCCTGGAGGAGGGCACAGCAACCCACTCCAGTATTCTTGCCTGGAGAATCCCAGAGACAGAGGAGCCTGGCGGGCTATGGTCCATAGCGTCACAAAGAATCAGACACAACTGAAAGCAGGCAGGCACTAGATTTTAAATTATCTATGTGACTCATATTAAATTTCTACTGCACAGCATTAGTCTAAGCTCTGCCACTAAATAGGATCCCTATAATGTGGACATCCCTAAATTCACCCAGCCTCCCACCATCCCTCCTGGCAGAAAGAGAAATGCCTGGAATCCCAAGACTTCATTCTGTAGGTACCTGTGTGTCTCATGCTCCCAATGCCAGAACCCATGACAAGAGATTCCAGTGTTCAGTACCCCACCTCCCAGTTTCTCTGTGCCTGTCCCTTCTTCTCCAGGTACCTGTTGATAATCAGATAAGAGCAGAAATGTCCTATTGTAACTCTCAGAAAAGTAGATTCCCCTATCCCCACCTAAGAGTTTCAAATCTCTCTCCCATCCCTAAATTTAAAAGCCATGTCTTCTCCCTGTTTCCTCCATTTCTCAACTCCTTTGCCTTTCTGAAACCTTGGAAATCTCTCAAACCAGTAGAAACACACAGCATGGAAGCAATCACAAGGATTTAGAGATTTCTAGTACTCTTGCCTGGAAAATCCCATGGGCAGAGAAGCCTGGTAGGCTACAGTCCATGGGGTCGCTAAGGGTTGGACATGACTGAGTGACTTCACTTTCACTTTTCACTTTCATACATTGGAGAAGGAAATGGCAACCCACTCCAGTGTTCTTGCCTGGAGAATCCCAGGGACGGGGGAGCCTGGTGGCTGCCGTCTATGGGGTTGCACAGAGTCGGACACTCCTGAAGTGACTTAGCAGCAGCAGCAGCAGCAGCAGCAGACTTAGTTTGCCATATTTCCTAATCATGTGACCTGGAATGAACCACCTCATCTCTCTGAACCCTCATCAGCAAAATGGATCTTTGATGATTATAT
The DNA here is from genome assembly GCF_016772045.2 of Ovis aries. Taxonomy (NCBI): domain Eukaryota; kingdom Metazoa; phylum Chordata; class Mammalia; order Artiodactyla; family Bovidae; genus Ovis; species Ovis aries. Next base: position 132,833,009 of record NC_056056.1, read on the forward strand.
GAGATCAGCTGTGTCAAACACCTTGTGCAGAGCCCTACCCACAATAGTTACTTTGTAACTTGGGGTTTTTCACTTTGCATCTTGCCCCTGAATATCTGGAGAACTAGGAAAAGAAACAGCAAACTTAGTTTCATGTATATGGACTAATAGAATCTTGAAACCAAAAAGGGGCTTAGAGATATATTTCCAGCTCTCCATTCAGTGCAGAAATTGCCTGGACTCCATCCCTCATTGGTAGTCATCCAACCTCTGCTTAAACATCTCCAGGGGCCATTCACTGGTTCACTCAATAAACAAGAACAAGGCACTGTGGGAGCCACAAAGAAGGGCAGACACAGCTCTCACTGTTAAACAGCCTACTTATATAATAGCAAAAAGGACAGAGAAGTTACTATCACATAAGATAAACATTGGTATGTGCCAGTCAAGGTGCATACAGAGCCAACCACCTTACAGGTTAATAATATATGTGCAACAAAGTGTAGCTCTAATGTTGAAATCCCTCCTAAATCCCAGACCTCAGTGTTCCCATTCATTTCATGGAAAATGCAGCAAGATCCTTCCACATTAGATCTTGGGTCATTCTCTTTTTTTTACTATTTTGTTTTTGGCTGTGCTGGGCCTTCATTGCTACATGCGGGCTTTCTCTAGATGCAGCAAACTGGGGCTGATCTCTAGCTGCGCTGTGTGAGCTTCTCATTGCAGGGGCTTCTCTTGCTGTGGAGATCGGGCTCTGGGCATGCAGGCTCAATAGTTGAGGCTTGGTTGCTCTGCTGCATGTGGGATCGTCCCCAATCAGGGATCCAAACCATGTCCCCTGCATTGGCAGGTGGATTCTTAACCACGGGACCACTAGGGAAGTCCCATGGATCATTCTTAAGGAGGACACTTTTTGTAAAAACCTTTAAAATTCCAGGAGGGTGTGAACATGGAAAAGGCTAGAACAGATAACTGGTAGCACAGGTGTAGGGAGAACTGCAAGATCCTCCGGCCTCTTCTGTCTCAGAATTTCTAGGAATCCCTAGATGTCTACCCTAGATATACAGTCCCTTACTACGAGTAATTCCTGTCGCCTTGGGAAGCCACTCTCGGGACTCATCCAAATGCCTTCCTCTTCTTTTCTTTTTCATCCCACCCCTCTTACATTTTTTCACCTTTTATCAGCATCTCTATGATTTTCTTTGCGTCCATCTCTGCTTCAGCCTGTCCCTCTCATTATTTTGATTTGGCGTATCTGATATTCTCAAGGTCTTTCTGTCTCTCCGTCTCCCTCTCTTTTACTCTTTCATCATTCTCGATTTCTTGGTTGGTTTCCATTCTCTGTCTCTGGCCTCGCTTTCTCCCCAGCTGCCGCAAAGCCATAAACCCAGCCGGCCCTGCAGCAGGCAGCCGCCAATCACTGGGCTCCAGGAGTTGCGGGGAGGGGGCTGCAGAGAGAAGGGGGCTTGGAAAAGCTGGGGCGTTGTTGCTACAGCATGGGAGGGGAGAGGCAGAAAAGAGCAGAGAGATGCCACTCCCAGAAGGCGACCACAGCTTTCCTGCAGGGAGCAGACACCTGACCCCTCTTTCTGTTGGGAATCAGGGTACCTGGGTCCTTCCCCTGTACTCCCCAAATTGTGATTTCTCGTCTAAAACCACAGGTCACAGATCACTCACTCCTCCAGAGATTTGCCTCCTTCATTTTCAGGCTGTCCCAAGATGAAGGAGCTAAGGGACCCTGGGAGTCTCGGGATGTTTGGGACATACATTACAGGAACATTCCCTGGGTTGGGAAGATTCCCTGGAGAAGGAAATGGCAACCCACTCCAGTACCCTTGCCTTGAAAATCCCATGGACGGGGGAGCTTGGTGCAGGCTACTATGCATGGGGTTGCAAAGAGTCGGGCACGACTGAGCAACTTCACTTTCACTTTTCCTTTCACAGGAACACTGGGACAATAAATGGATGACCAGGACTTGGTGCTGGGAAGACACTGAGAAGAGGCAGACTCTTAATCGGTCAAGGGCGAACCAGAAGGGTGGGCAATCCAGGCTCCTTACCTGCTACCTCTATCCCCAAAGCAGGATGGAGAGCCTGAAACCCTGGTCCCTAGTCTAGGCTGGGATTGGGCAGTTTAGGTGCTATGTAAGGAGCAACTGTCCAGCTCATCGACAGGAAGCTACAGGGCCTGGGGAAGAGAAAGGGTGCTAGAAGGGGAAAGCAGGAAAGGGGAGGGATTAGCGAGAGATTTTAGGAGAAGACAGGAGGAACTTGCCGTTCTGTTCGGGCCCAGCGAGTGGTAATTCCTGGTGTGCCGGCGACCCCTGCTGGCTGCGCACGTCACTGCCCGGGAGAAGGGAAAGAACAGCCGGCCTGTGTGGGTCCCAGCGTGGGTCGAATATGACACTGCGTTTTGTGAGTGTGTCACCGTACAGCGGTCACGGCGCCTGTGTCACCACCTGCGATTATATGTGGGCACCCCTGGGTGATGGCAGTAATGTGATCGAGCACAAAAGTCACAAAGTTCAGGCTCTGAACTTCTGGCTGCCCCTCAGGGAGTCCAGACTGGGAAGGGGGAGGTCTCCTAGCCCAACAGACGCCTCACTAACGTCATGTATGAACCCACTCGTTGAGGCTCTGCGGGCATCAAAGTAAAATTTACCTGTCCGAGTTTAGGGGGATAAGTGTGGGCTTTGGAAACAGACTTACCTAGGTTAAAATCCTGATTCCCTGTACTAGCCATCTGACCTCAGGCACGTTACTTAACTTCCCTGAGTCCAATTTCCTCATCCAAAAGGCATGTTAATACCCATCTCACAGGGTTATTGTGAGTGTAGCCCAGTGCCTGGCAATGGAAAGCGTTTAATAGATGCTAATTTTCTGCCTCCCTTTTCCTTTACCTCCCACCCCCAAGATGCGGCAGGGATTTCAAAAGGCAAATGAACAGAGGATATTGTTGACACTGGTGATGGTGGTGGTTTATATTTACATCACTCACGAAAATCGTTTAAACATATTTTTAATACGTGGCTTTTTCCCTTTTTATTAGCCAAGCACATCATGATCATGTTTTATTGGGATAGAAATATCCTGATGTTATGGCAGGTATGTAGAAGGACAGCCTTATGAAGTGATAACAAGGCATGACAAATCTTTCTTTATTGTGATACATTTTCATTACTCAGGTTAATCAGGAATTACCCATTAGAACAAGGGCTTAAGATAAGTACATGACAGTCATCTGTGCAGATCAGAATCTCCTGATTTTCCAATGGGTATCTAATTGTTATTGCTGTTGTGGGGGGATGATTAATGCTTTGATTGAACTGGTCTTAAAACATTAGAATAACTCGAGATACGACAGGCAGTTAGAAACAGTATATTCTGAAATTTAAAAGAGGACAGATTTCAGTTCTACCAAAAAATGTCTAACCATTACAGCTGCCTAGTGACAGAGGGCAAACTGCTCATGAAGTAAAGAGCTCCTTTTGGGGAGAAGTACTGAAGCAGAAGCTGGCCGATGCCCTGGCAGGCTAACTGTGAAAGAAATCTGGGCTGCAGAGGAGACTGGATAAGAGGCCCTTTGAGGTGCCTCCACAAATACACTGCTGTGAATAATGAATACTTAGCTCTGTAGAAGTGTTGTCCCAAATGACATTACTGCCATACCCAAGGCCATTGTTTGTCACCATGGGGTGGGATGGGGGGATAGTAACAATAACAACTATATGCTTTTCCCATTCAAGACTGTTTTTCCCAAGGAAAGTCAAGATTCTGGGATCGTTACCTCTTTAACCATCCCCACATTCCTCTAGTTCTTTTTTTTTTTTCTTTCTATCTTCAAATATCTTAAAGAAAATTTTGCTTTTTTTTTTTTAATGAAAGACTTTTTTCATCTTTTAGTTTTCTGCCTCCAAGAGGTGGGCAAGCAATAGGTGGGGGCAGAGGAGGAAACAAACATTTATTGTGTTCCTATTTAGTGTAGCTGCTGTCATTTTTGCATTTAAGAAAAGTGTGTATCTGCTCTCATGCAGGTTAAACGTTTGTATGTGTGTGTTAGTCGCTCAGTCGTGTCCAACTCTTTGTAACCCCATGGACTGTAGTCCGCCAGGCTCCTCTGTCCATGGAATTCTCCAGGCAAGAATATTGGAATGGGTTGCCATTCTCTTCTCCAGGGGTTCTTCCCAACCCAGGAATCGAACCCAGGTCTCCTGCATTGCAGGTGCATTTCTTTACTATCTAAGCCACCTATAACCTTTTGTAAATGTGATGGGGCCACACATTTTTCTTTTTCACTCTTCAGGCTTCTCTGTGGGACTTTCGTTATCTAGCTGCCTGTGGGGGTATCTGCATGCAACTCCTCCAAGGATTTCAATTCCTCCTCTGGGTACACAGGAGCTATTCTTCTGGGTTCAGGATCTTTGTGCAGGACACCAGCTTTGTCCCTATCCTGGGCACAAGGGGGTTACCATATCAGGACTCCCGCCTCCTTGCATTCCCTGTGCATGATTTCCTTTTCCATCCTTGTCACAGTGCACGCAGATCCCTGTGCCCAAGCTCCGCCACATGAAACCATGTGTGTCCCTCAACCCCTCCTTCCACCTCTGTGAAGAGTCCTTGGCACCCTCCCCTCCTGGCCACCCCCACTCCCCAGTTTCCATGCCAGGAGAGATCTAATTACACAGAAATTAGTACAGAGAAGGATCGTTTGCTTTTATGGCATCAGCGCCAGGGCAGTTGTAAATCTGGGGCTGCTGCTGCAACCGCCTCTGGGCACTGTGCAGCTGTAGGGGGGCTCTCACCTCTGTAACCTGCTTTGCTCCATCTCTGCCCATGCCCAGCTGCCCGGGGCTCTAACTCTGCCCAGGACCCCAGAGCCCTATGATATACCCCTCTCAAAAGGAGGAGGAGGCCTGTGAAAGGGGAGGGGTCCGTCAGAAGATGACACATACTAGCTGCTCAATAAATGTTCCCTGAATGAGAGAAGGGTTAATTCTAGCAATGCTAACCACCAGTAGGTCCCCAGCTCTGGTGGCCAAGGGATGACTATTCCTACTATTCCTACTAAGATTTCTCCCAAAATATTTAACACTCACTAGAGAGTCTTCCCCACCTTCTTATAAACTCAGATAAAGTTTATGGGTCATCTTGACTTCCACTTTAGAGCTCTTGAACTCCTTCTCAGGCAGTATTGGATAATGAAAACAGCCCAGTTTACTAGCTAAGTGATCTTAAGTTACACACACACACACACACACACACACACACACACACACACACTCACCTGAGACTTGGTTTCCTCATCTGTGAAATGGCAGTCATAAACCTACCTTTCAGGTTATTGTGAGACATCCAAGAGAAAGCACTGAACCAACAGGAAAGTGGTCCACTAATTGTTATTATCACCATTGATTTCTTGTGAGCTTACACTTCCATTTTCTCACCACCCTTAAACTAGCCTTTATCCCAACCAATGCTCACACAAGTGCCACCACACAATTTGGCTTAATAGGGTATGCAGGCAAGGTTGTGTCCAACCTAGACTGAATGTTTCTTTGTGTTATGAGTCTTGCCCGGAGCCAGGGGTGAGGACAGGTGACTCCCACAGTCCTTGGGTACCTGTAGACACTGTTTCACCTGTAACCAACTTTCTCCAAGCTCTTATCTTGACAATGATTATTTTGAGCTCCATTATTCTCATGGAGGTTATGAATTTCTTCCTAGGAGTACCTGTGAGTACTGGGTAGAAAGAATCAAGGACTTAAGGAATTAGGAGAGAGCAGGAGCAGGGGAATTAGGGTAGCGACAGAAGAGTTTAACCCTAAAGAGGGAGTAGCAAAGACAGAAGCCAAAGGTCCAGGCTTCCAACTTCCTCCCAACACAGTCTCCAAACCTAGGGACTTGGGGCCTCCTCCCTCTGTCCTCTCCTACTCTGATGTCTCTAGCTCAGGGCACTTAGCCAGGAATTTCTGACTTTCTCTCTATATGGATAACCCTGGAAAGCTCTAAATGGTGTGTATAGGCCAGGAAGTGAAGAGCCAAAGGAAGGAAGGGGTATTCCGCCTTTCTCAACCCAGGTCTGTGCAGATCTCCAAGCACCATTTGGACAAGACCCCCAGCTTCCATCAGTCAGGGGCAGGGAGAGCAGGCTGGAGAAAGCTGAGGCACATCAATGTCTGCGTTCAGCCCCTCACCCCATGATCTGCGTCCCAGGGAGGGTGAGGATTTGGCGTGAAGGGCAGAGTGGGGGGGGATCTCTGGCCCCTGCCTCCCCCCACCCCCAACCCCAACTCAGGCTGCAGTCTCTCCTCGTTGTAGCAGAGCGAGAGCAAAGGGACGGGCAGTAAAGATGAGTGATGGCGCGGAGACAAGCAGAAATACACCATCATGAAAATGCTAATGACTCCTTGCTCTCTTTCTTTATGGTTGGAGTAATACAGACTTCAATCATAAAAACAATCTCCCAACATTTTAATGGGCTCCATCATGCCCGCACTTGTCGGTATATTTGAAGAATAAATCACCCTCCCCTCTCGGAATGAATTCGCTGTCAAACTCGGCTCCCTCGGAGAAAATGGATGGGGAGCGAGGGTGGAGGTTTTTTGGGGGGGAGGTGGGGGAGTCCTCTCCCCCTGTAACTCCCTTCTAAACTGGGCTTTAGATCGTTGTGCGAGGCGCCTGGATCCTGAGAGGGAGGAAGGGGGCAATTGGGAATTTGGTGGAGCTGAGCCCGAAGGGAGGGTTTGAGGCAACAGGGGGTAGGGCCCAAGGGACTCCACACGGAGAGAAGCCGCTCCTTGGATGGACAAGGAAGAGAGAAAGGATGAAGAACTGTCCTAGCATTGGACGGAAGGGGCAAAATCTTGATACGGAACCGAGAGAAGGCAAAGAAAATGCAAAAAAAGCATACAAATTCGCCTTATTTTTTGCGAATTTCTTTTCGACTGGGCCTCAGACAGAGGCGCTGAGGGAAAAGTTTGAGATATCTCTTTGGGGAAGAACAGGGAGAGAAGGCAGAAAAAAAGCCCAGGAGTTCTGGCTCTGAGCTTGCAGGTTTCAGTGCAGTAAGCCACAGGTCCACGTCGCAGAGTCCCCTGCCATTCTTATTTCCATACAGGTGGCCGTCAGCCAATGAAAACTTAGGATGCGCTCACCGCCAGCAGCCAATCCCAGTGAAGGATGAGCCGAACTGCCAGGCCTAATTGCATCTTGATTGGTTGTGATGTTGCTAGGCAGAAATGAGGTCCCGGAGATCGCTGCGGGCAAGACCGGAGAGACAGGTGGATATGAAAATATCTGGAAGCCTAGACTCTTGGACTGTCATTTTTCTTCCTGAGTTCCTTCATTCTTAAAGGATTAATGGGGTCAGGGGAATCACCCTTCCTTTTCTCCTCCACAGTGGGACAGAGCCAAATAGTTACCGTTTCCCCAAAACGCCTTCAGAGAAATCTGGCTGCTTCTAAAGTCTTCTAATCCAAAAAAATCCCCAGGAGGTATTCCAGCCTCATACTCAGTCTTCCCATTTAGGAAGTCCTTTCTGAGGCCTACCTTCAAGCCTCCTGGCTGTAGTTTATGAACCATTTTCTCTAACATGCTCAGGAAACGAGAAATCCTGTCCCACGTTCTTCTTTCACACCGCAAGACTCAAAGAGCTAGAGATTTCCCTACAGAATGGCCCCTCCACCACGACCCAAGGATGCCCTGCAGACTGCGTCAAGGTCGAGGCGGCCATATAGTGGCTATATAGTGGCGTTCTCAAACCCGTGGTTTCTGCATCTTCATTTGCATCTCATTTGCCTCAATGCCATTCTCCCGCTACCCCCAAACTCACCCGCCTCTGCCCGGCCTCGGCCCCCTCCCCTCCACTCTACATCTGCAGTTTCCTCTCCGTGTGCCTGACTCGACCCCCCCCCCGCTCGTCACTCTACACCCTCTCACCAGCCCGCTCGCCCCCACTCCGGTGTACCCCCGCCTGCAGCCTCCGCTGCTGGAGACCCGGCTCCGGAGCCTCCCGCGGCTCCTGAGTCACAGCATCCCGGGAGCCAGGAGGGGGCAGTGAGGGGGAGCGGCGGGGGCCGCCGCCGGGAACTGAGAACCCGCTGGTCTGAACTAGACCGTCCGCGAACAATATGCCACCATTTAAATCTGAACGCGCGCCAGCCGCCGATTGTGATGTTAATTCGGGGATGATTTAGGGGGGCGGGAAGGAGTTGGGGCTGGCCGCCTCTCTGTCAAAGTGCTGTCCGGGGGCTTAATATTTGTAATTGAAGCTGATGAGGACTCTGTCTCTGTTTCCACTGATAAAAAAAAAAAAAAAAAAAGCAGGGAGGGAAAAAGAGCAACTAAATTATGGGGCCGGGAGAAAAACATGATTAATCAAAGGTTTGAACTGTCGTCGTGTTCGAGGCCCAGTAAATCTCGCCCGGCCAGGGCCTACGGAGGCCAGAGGATAAATCTGAGCCGACCGGTGTTTGCCGCCCCTTTCTGTTTGCCTCTCGGTTAGCACGTCAATTAATTCGATAATTGGATTTGAAGAGATATCAGGAGATTATTGAGGGGGAGCTAAGAGGAGTGGATGTGGAGGAACGGGCCCGGGGATGGCATGGAGGAGGCGAGAGAGCTGGAGAGATCGGTGATGGAGGGACGCAGAGAGCGGGCCTGCCCAGAGAGCACCTCACCCAGCTCGCCACCAGGAGACCCCGGGAAAGGCAGCCCGGGTGTGCGTTCCCTCAGCCACGGTTCCCAGCCCCCCTCGCCGCGCACTGCTCCCTCCAAGAAACTTTCCCAAATTTTCTCAGTACTGCCCTTGTGCCAGCACTCTTTCCCAGTTCTGTCCTCCATTTGAAGCTGTGGGTGCCCTTGCGTGAACTCGTTTGTCATTGTATGTTATGCTGGTTTGTAAACAAAGTTCAAGTGTTCTCTCCTCTGGTTCATCCCATCTGACCCAGAGATCTGCCTCCCAGAAGGCGGGTACCAGGGCTTCCCTTTGAATCCATTTTAAATGATAAAACAGGATTTTTGTCCTCGCCAAAATTACTCTCCCACACTCACAGAATTATAACCTACAACCAAAGTTAACTTCTGCTTAAGGAAGACATCTTTACAAACCCATAACACACAGGAATACATGCAAAACTGTCAGAAGCAGATTCTTCAGAAATTAAGCCCTTCAATAACCTCAGGTGGATCCCCAAAAGGGGTGCATTCATCTCCTAGAAGAAAAGTGATTCTCTCTTTCTCTGTGTTGCTTTTTAGGCTTGGGTTTGGGCTTGGGGAGTGATCTTGATTTGATATTCGGGAGCATGATAAGGTCAGAAGAGAACTGAAGTCTGCCATCCATTCTGTGTGTTTGTGTGTGTAAGAGAGATAGAGAGAGAAAGGGAGAGAAGGGGTGGGGTGGCCGGGGGAGAGATTGATTTCTCTTTAGTAGATATTTATCCCTGTTCTCTGTAGAATTGTATGCAGGGATGGGGAAGGTTGGGAAAAATACATACAGGAGAACTATGCAAATGATTCTGGAAAACAACAAGATGAAATTGGAGGCAGGGAAGGAAGTGAGGGCAGGGACATAAAAACCATCCTGCCAGGTTGCCTGGTATTAAAGAAGCTCTAGGAAAGGACACTAGTAGGCACCCCAGCCAGAGGCTGCCCTGGTGAGAACAGAACACACAGCTACTCCTGATGCACAGACAAGAGAGACTAAGCAGAGAGAGCTAAGTCAAGTAACAACATGAGGGGTACAGCAAGCCAATTTTTATTTAAGCATACCAATTTAAAACACTGATGCCAGCTAACCAAGCACACTTGTTCAGATAATTATTATCCTTTGTCTGCATACAAGGAAGGAAAAATTCCAGATATGAAGGGACAAAATGGAGGATTTGAGCAGCTTCAGTTTCTATGTGGAGGCTCCTCAGAGAAATCGACCTTTCAAATCCACTCATGCCTACTCTTTCACGTTACCTGGTCTCAGTCTCTTGCCTGTGTTGATCAATCTCCACACACAGAAATGAATCAGACCCACCACCTTCCTTTTGATTAGTGCCTGGTTTTGGCTGTGTCCTCTGAATGGATTCATGATAACAAGCATCCTGAATACTGGGAAATATTTTTACTCAACTAGGAGTTGAGGAGTGGAGAAGGCAATGGCACCCCACTCCAGTTCTCTTGCCTGGAAAATCCCATGGACGGAGGTAGGCTGCAGTCCATGGGGTCGCTAAGAGTCGGGCACGACTGAGCGACTTCACTTTTGCTTTTCACTTTCATGCACTGGAGAAGGAAATGGCAACCCACTCCAGTGTTCTTGCCTGGAGAATCCCAGAGAGAGAGGAGCCTAGTGGGCTGCCGTCTGTGGGGTCTCACAGAGTCGGACACAACTGAAGCGACTTAGCAGCAGCAGCAGCAGCAGGAGTTGAGGGATGGAATCACAGGAACAAATTGGGTTCAGGGGTCCATCTGCAGCTCTATCAGCTGCAGCCATGAACCAAGACATTCAAGAAGTCATCAAGGTCTTCATATACAATGTCTTAGAAAAGGATGCTCCAGTTATGAATAACACAATATCACAAGCTGCCTCGTACACTACAAGGAGATTAAAGATGAGATTTAGGGGATCACAACCAGATTTAGGCAATTGATATTGGTGGAGAAGCAGAGGACTTGAATTCAAAAGAATAGGCTTTAAGATTGGTGATCAGAAGGAGCCGAAGACCAGAGAGCTGAGATGATTTTTGCAGAACACACAGCAAGCATACAGCAGGGTGGACTGAAGAACTCAGCTCTCCACTCTCCCAATTCATTGCCTGGACAGCACAGACTTCCTGGATTCAAGTTCTGTCTTTTCTTGCTTCCTAGCTGTGCCTGAGTTTCCTCTTCTGTAAAGTGGGATAATAATCATATCTACTTCATAGGGTTGTTGTTAGGATTTAAATAATTCATGTAAAGAAATCAGCAAAATATCTGGCACATAATCAATATTCAATAATACCTGTTTTTTTATTATGAAAAAAATGGACACAGTTTCGCATAGTTTACAACCTGAATGACACAAATTGGCAAAAGGTATTCACCAATGCCTGTAAAATGCTTTGTGGTTTAATCACTAGGCCTTAAGGAAAGGAGTGAACACTGCCTTGAAAAGACAGTAGGCTCTCTGTTTTGATGCCTCTAGAGAGCACTTCCGGAAAAGGCAATGGCACCCCACTCCAGTACTCTTGCCTGGAAAATCCCATGGATGGAGGAGCCTGGTGGGCTGCAGTCCATGGGGTCGCTTGGAGTTGGACATGACTGAGCGACTTCACTTTCACTTTTCACTTTCATGCATTGGAGAAGGAAATGGCAACCCACTCCAGTGTTCTTGCCTGGAGAATCCCAGGGACAGGGGAGCCTGGTGGGCTGCCATCTATGGGGTTGCACAGAGTCGGATACGACTGAAGCAACTTAGCAGCAGCAGCAGCAGCAGCAGAGAACACTTCTCCCCTCAAACTAGTCTCACACCTTTAAGTCTGTGAGAACTAGTTTCATATAGGAGGGATACACCTGGAACAGCTTGCAGGGTTGTTATCCAGTAATTTCATTCATTCATTCATTCATTCATTGAATGCCTAGTCAAAAAGCAGCATGGTTCATCAATCCATCAAACCTCTATTGAGGAACCATTATGTGTTCAACACTTTTATAGGCAGTTATTAAACCATGAGTCCATTACTAGCTCCACTACTGAAGAGGAAATATATATATATATATATTTCATTTTTGTATCCCCAGCACCTAAACCCCAGTTTAGGCACATGGTAATGCCATAAATGTATATTAAGTGAATATATAGACACTATGGGAAATGAAAGAGAAATAGAAATATAGTTCCTTCCCTTAATAAGCTTAAACTCTTGTTGGGGAGACCAGACTTACACACATAAAAGGATAAATGAACAGGACTTCCCTGGCAATCCAGTGGTTAAGGCCCGAGCTCCCACTTGAGGGTGCACGGGTTTGATCCTTGGTTGGGGAACTAAGATCCCACATACCACTCTGTCAAATAAATAAATTTTTAAAAATTAAAATAATTTTTAAAGGATAAGAGAACAAGACTAAACATATTAAGACCATGAATAAATTCTAAGGGATATAGACTAGGGGCTTCCAGGTGGCACTAGTGGTAAAGAATTCGCCTGCCAATACAGGAGATGCAAGAGATGCTGGTTTGATCCCTGGGGTCAGGTAGATCCCCTGGAAGAGAGTATGGCAACCCATTCCAGTATTCTTGCCTGGAAAATTCCCATGGACAGAGAAGCCTGGTGGGCTATGGTCCATAGAGTCCAAAGAGTCGGACACAACTGGAGCGACTTAGCACAGCACAGATACAGACTAGGAAGAGCTCAGAGGAAGTGGGGAGGGTCATACTTACCATGGAAGGAGTGAGCCTGAAATTGGGTAGAATTTGGAACAGCTGAGGAGAGAAAGGGCATTCTAGCTGCAGGAGTAGAGACAGTGACAGCATGTGGTAAGAATCTATACATGTTACACAACAATGCAAGATCAACTTAGAGAGGACCAGTCCATGTCTGAAAGATGGAAACCGTCTGTGTTTTCAACCATGTTTCTGACCAGTTTCCTGGTCTCCAAGAAATTACGTTTGGATTTTCTATTCTTTTTTCTTTTTCTATTCACACCTTCTTCCCCTGTCTTAACATGAAAACCAAGAATCGAAACAGTAACCAGCTGCTACTGTCAGCAAAACAAACAGATTGTAAAAGCAATTACGCTATTACCATTTCTCATTCATCTACACACAAGACAACTGACTCCCCCTTTCCCACCTGGCCCTAGCCTGAGCTGGGATTACTGCTGCCTAGATTGTTACTGTTTCCTTTATAAACTCGTTTTTCCTGGACCCACTCCTCCCAGAAAAAAAAAAATTTACCTAGGAGAAACTTCATGTTTTCTCCAGCCTCCATGATTAGTCTGAGGGAAGGCGGTGATGAATGGGAAGAAAACAATGTAAACTGGGGAGAGGGGAGGGGAATATTAAATACCAGGTGCTCTGCATATATTCAGTTCAGTTCAGCTCAGTTGCTCAGTTGTGTCAGACTCTTTGTGACCCCATGAATCGAAGCACGCCAGGCCTCCCTGTCCATCACCAACTCCTGGAGTTCACTCAAACTCATGTCCATCGAGTCAGTGATGCCATCCAGCCATCTCATCCTCTGTCGTCCCCTTCTCCTCCTGCCCCCAATCCCTCCCAGTATCAGGGTCTTTCCAATCAGTCAACTTTTCACATGAGGTGGCCAAAGTATTGGAGTTTCAGCCTTAGCATCAGTCCTTCCAATGAACACACAGGAATGATACCCTTATTTAATTCTCACAATAACCCTATGAGGTAGATGTTACTATTGCCATTTTACAACAAAGGAAACAGGCTCAGAGAGTCTGCCCAGGTTCAAAGAAGAGTAAATAAACATGAGGATAGGGGTTTGAACCCAGTCTGTATGATTTCAGAGTCTATGCCCTTAGACCAGGCAAGAGGGACCTCTACCCTGGGCGACGGTTTCAGGTCTCTTCCTCCTGCAGGGGGCGAATAACTTTAGGCCAAGGGGGTGTGCCTACCCAGAGCTCACATCTGCCCACTCCTAGACCATGCTCCAGTGGCCAGACTATTCTGCCAATTTGCCCCAAGCTGACTTCCAGGACCTCTTGCTGGGGGTTGATTTCCTGAGAACACAGAAGGAGCTGCTGCGGAGGCAGCACCAGCCTTGTTGGTGTGGAATTTAGAGGTGAGGCTGCCCCCAGCACGCACTTTGGTGTGAGGCCCCTCAGGTAGAGGGATGGAGTAAGAAACGGAGAGAGAACCCAAGGGTCAGACTGGGGCTGGAAGAGTCCCAGGATTCTAAATATAAATCTTCCAGCTGATATTGATATATTTGTCAAGGTAAGAGGGTAGAACATGTTTTATTTAACAGTTTGTTAGCTTTGATTTATAACTTGTACATATTTAGACATTTGGTATGTAGGCTATATTTTTTACCTTGCCCTGGGCCTCACAAGTATCAAGGGTTGGCCCGCTCATCTCACTCTAACCCTCTGACTCTTTTCTAATCAGAGAATGGCACCACTCAGTGACCCAGGCCAGAGAACTGGGCACTGTCTTCACCTCTCTCACTTCCTTCATCCCCCATAGCAATCAATCACTGAGGCCCACTGGCTCTTCTTCCTAAACCTCTTGAGCTCTGCCTACTTTTCTCCATCCCAGCTATCACCCCCGAGCTCAGGCCACCACCATCTCCCACCTGGACTCTGACGACAGTCCCCGACAGCACTCCCTGTCCCCAGTCCTGCCCCTCTCATCCACTCTGCACACTAGACCTACAGTGATTTTCCTAAAATGCAAGTCTGAGCTCATTCTCTGGTTTAAATGGCTTCTGGCTGCTTTCTGGATAAAATCCAAATGGCTTGAGTTTGATGCTCAAGATCCTTCAGGATCTAGCCACTAATAACCAGTCTCTGCGCTCTGTTGCACTCACAACTATTCATTCTGACCACACTGAATTACTTGCCTTTGTGGAAGAGACCACTTATCCCTCTCTTCAAGCTTTGTCCTTACTGCTCCTTCTCTGTGGAACATCCTTCTACTCCCTATCTTTCCAGGTCCTTTGAGTTTCTTGTAAATGTCACCTCATCTTGGAAGCCTCCCTTGACTACTAGTTCTCAGGACCGAAATATATGTCCTCCCCATGCATTCCCACAGCATCCAGTGCTTATCCATCTTAGAACACTGTCAAATTGTGTTGAAATTATCTGCCTTTTGTTTCCCTGTATTCCCTGATAGACTAAAGCTTTTTAAGGGCAAGGACTCTATCTGATTCACCATTCAATCATTCACAAAATTTCTACTGAGAGCCTATTAAGTGCCAGGTACTTTTCTAAATGCCGAGGATACAGTGGTAACAAGGTCTCTCAACTAGTGGAGCTTATATTCTAGTGAAGAAAAAAGCAATAAAAATAAAACTATGATAAGTGCTAAAAAGAAAAATGAAGGAGGATATGAGATAAAGAAGGGAAGGTGGAGGAGTTTCCTGGTGGTCCAGTGGTTAAGAGTCTGTGCTTTCAATGAGCAGGCAGCTGGGTCCTGGAATCTCTGGGCCCCTGGACCCCTCCGGGACCCATCTCTGGTCCTGGAATTCAGATCTCACAAGCAGCGTGGCCAGAAAGTTAAAAGGGGCCGGGGAGTGGCGGCTATTTAGATTGGGTGGTCAGAAAAGCCCTCTCTAAGGAGGTGATATTTGAAATGAGACTTAGATGAAATAAGAGCATAACCTAGGAGAATGATCCAGGCGGAGGAAACAGCAAAGGTTCCGAGGAGAAACAAGTAAGTGTGGTGTGACTGAGGCTCAATAGGAGCCTAGTGTAGCTGAACTATGAATTTTTTTTCTATGAGAACTGGAAAATCATTGGGAAGTTTTAAGTTGCATGATCTGATCTACATTTCAATAGATCACTTTAGCTGCTTATTGGGTAGTGAGTAGACTGAGGCAAGACCAGACTGGAAAAGGCAGAATAGCTAGGAGGCCATAGTAGTGGTCCTCCAGGAGATGTCACTGGCTTGAACCCAGACAGATCTTGGAAGTGGTAACTGGTGAGCAAGTGTGGAATATATTCGTATTCTCAGAGTCTAGCATGACGTCTGGCTAGACATTCAATAAATATTTGATGAATGAATTAAGAATTAATTAATCCAACTAAATGAGGACTCTGAGCTGGAACTGAAATCATCCATCCTTTAAGCCTCTACTAAAATCCCAACCCTGCTAAAAACTGGAAGGAGATAACTGATACTAACAAAGAATCAGGACTAGGCTACCTATATTTGTTAATTCCTAAAAATCCACAGGGAGCTGACAAATAACCCAATAGGAAATGGGCAGAAGACATACATGAATAGGCATTTCACATAAGGAGAAGCATGAGTGGCCAATAAATACATGAAAAGATGCTCAACTTCACTAATAATAAGGCAAATATAATTAAGTATAAATTCAAGTCACCATTTTATATCCAACAGATTGACTAAATACCAAAATTGGTAAAGACAGGGTAGCAATCAAAACTCTTAAATACTTTACATAAGTCACTCAGTCATGTCTGACTCTCTGCGACCCCATGGACTGCAGCCTGCCAAGCTCCTCTGTCCATGGGATTTTCCAGGCAAGAACTGGAGTGGGCTGCTATTTCCTTCTCCAGAGGATCTTCCCAACCCAGGGATCGAACCTGGGTCTCCCGCGTTGTAGGCAGAGGCTTTTACCGTCTGAGCCACCAGGGAAGTCTTAAATACTTTAGTAGGCATAAATATTGGTAAACAATTCGACATTATCCAGAGAGGTTGAAAAATGCATATGCTTCAACCCAGCAATTCATACATATGTACCCTGAAGAAACTCTTATCCATGTATACTAGGATAAATGCTCTGAGCAGCATTGTTTGTAGTGGCAAACAACTGAAAACAATCCTAAATACTCTTCAACAGGGAAATTAATTGACAAATTGGTGGGCTATGATACAGCTGCTGCTGCTGCTGCTACTGCTAAGTCGCTTCAGTCATATCCGACTCTGTGAGACCCTATAGATGGCAGCCCACCAGGCTCCCCTATCCCTGGGATTCTCCAGGCAAGAACACTGGAGTGGGTTGCCATTTCCTTCTCCAATGCATGAAAGTGAAAAGTGAAAGTGAAGTCACTCAGTCATGTCCAACTCTTCGAAACCCCATGGACTGCAGCCCGCCAGGCTCCTCCATCCATGGGATTTTCCAGGCAAGAGTACTGGAGTGGTGTGTCATTGCCTTCTCCGATGATACAGCAGTGAATATAAATTATAGCTACCTACATCAGCTTCAATGAATCTTAGAAACATAATGTTGAATGAAAAGAGCAAGTAAAGAAGGATACAAATAATATTATATCACTTTTAGAACAGGAGGGGAAAAAGACAAGCAATACGGTAAAAATCTGAGGAAAAATCTTGAAATGATAAACATAAAATTCAAGGATTACTTTACTATAGGAGCAATGCATGGGGGAGGGGGGCTCAGTGGTATTAGTAGGTTATTTGTTTCTTTTCCTAAACTGGGGGTCATTTAATGGATGTCTATTTTATTATTATGCTTCATAATTTATATTAAAGTCACCTCTGAGGAGGCAAGGATTTTTGTCTTTTATTCATATCTGAGTTTCCAGCACCTGGAACAGCACCTGGCACATAGTAGGATCTCCAAAAATATCTGTTGCATAAATTATATTCATTAATGGCATTCCCTTATGTAATTCAAACACTTTATTTTTTTTTTAAAGAAGAAAAAAAACCTACTTTTTAATCATAGTGCCCCCTTGATCATTCTAAATGGAAATCATACTGCTTCTTCAACTCCTATAACCCATGCTGCTGTTAAGTCGCTTCAGTCGTGTCCGACTCTGTGAGACCCTATAGACGGCAGCCCACCAGGCTCCCCCGTCCCTGGGATTCTCCAGGCAAGAACACTGGAGTGGGTTGCCATTTCCTTCTCCAGTGCATGAAAGTGAAACGCGAAAGTGAAGTCGCTCAGTCATGTCCAACTCTTCATAACCCATTAAATTTTGCTGCAAGTTATAGTTATATACGTACATGTTTTTCCTACTGATCATAAACTTATGAAGACAAGGGACTGTGCTTTCTCCTTTTTTATTCCTAATCACAATATATGGTACAGCACCTCACATACTGTAGATGCTCAGTTAATACTGGTTGAATACTTAAAGTCACAGGAGACGAGGGCAAAACAGGAAGAACAGATCTATGTTGCTTATATTTAAAGCCGAAAAAGAATTCAATAATCAGCAAGTGTTTCCCTACAATGTGCACTTAAGAAAACTGAAGTCCAGAGAGGTGAATTGATTTTTTTCAAAGTCACATAATTAAGAACAGTCCCAAATTTAGGGTTTGCCTGGTGGCTCAGTGGTGAAGAGGCCACCTGCCAATGCAGGAGACATGGGGGCAATCTCTGATCCGGGAAGATCCCACATGCCTTGGAGCAACTAAACCCATGGGCCACAATTATTGAGCCTGTGCTCTAGATCCGGGGAAGCGCAACCACTGAGCCCATGTTTACTATAGCCTGTGTTCTGCAATAAGAGAAGGCACTGCGACTAGAGAGTAGCCCCTGCTCTCTGCAGCGAGAGAAAACTGCACAGCAATGAAGACTCAGCACAGCCAAAAATAAATTAAGTAAATTATTTTTTTAAAGATATCTACACATCTACATTCAGATCTCTAACTTTCAGTCTTAAGCTCTTTACAATGTATCACAATGACCTTTTTTTTTTTCAATTGGAGTGTAATTGCTCTACAATATGTTAGTTTGTGCGTTCAAGACAGTGAATCAGCTATCAGTTCAGTTCAGTCGCTCAGTCGTCTCTGACTTTTTGTGACCCCATGAATCGCACAGCACACCAGGCCTCCCTGTCCATCACCAACTCCTGGAGTTCACTCAAACTCATGTCCATCGAGTCGATGATGCCATCCAGCCATCTCATCCTCTGTCGTCCCCTTCTCCTCCTGCCCTCAATCCCTCCCAGCATCAGAGATATGTACATATAAATCCCCTCTCTCTTGGACCTCCCTCCCACCTTGCCCCTTTCCACCCCTATAGGTCATCACAGAGCACTAAGCTGAGCTCCCTGCGCTATACAGCGGCTCCCACTAGCTATCTGCTTTACACAGGGTGGTATACGTCTGTCAATTATCACAATGACTTTCACTTTCTGTTTTGTCTCTGTGTGTGCTTTGGCTTGGGAGACAATAAATGGCAGGGACCAAATTTGTTCACATATATACTTAATCATTGTTTCTAGATAAATATGTAGGGCATGTATAAGTTCATCTTACAAATTCAAAACAACTTAGGTTCTTCCCACAAAAACTTCTCTGGCCTTCTCTCACCAACCCTTCCACTGATCCCTGTCCTGGAATCCTGGATACCCATGACACTTTTTCTTCTTCCATCTACTGTTTTTTTCCTCCAAGAGTAGGGAGGTTTACTGATGGCTTACAATCCTGTTGTTCTGGGGAACTGACTTAGCAAGAGAAAACAGAAAAATCCATCAGTCAGTGCCTACCAGTCCCCAAAGCCTGAAATTAATAAACTCAAATAAATAGAGGAACACAGCACCCAAGAACAGTCCTTATTGGCAGTGTAAAGTTACCACTTCAGCTTTAGAAAACAGACTGCTTGTCAGAATGAGGAGAGTTAATATTGGATGGAACCTTACAGATCACCTACTTCTCCCCCTGATTTTTCCAAACGGAGACACTAAAACTTTGAGAGATGAAGTAACTTGCACAGCTACTCAGCTAGTTAGTAGCAGGGCTGGGACCAGATTCCTAGTCTCCTGCCTCCAAGACAGCTGTTCTTCCCATGCCACGTGCTGGCAACACATGCACCTAAAAAAATGCATCATAAAGTAGCCTCCTCTTAAACCACCAGAAATGAAAACCAAATTATTCAAATCCATCCTCTTTGGCTACTTTTTTCTTTAATTTCTCTGTGTCTTAGTCTCTCTCTTTACCGCTCTTCTCTTTCCCTCTGTGAATCCCTCTCTCTGTTTGGGTTTCAAATTGAACTGTAGCATGCCTGCATGACTCTTGATTTTTCTTCTCTAAGCTATTATTTCCAGTCCAAAGGCAAATATGCATAAGCTAGTCAAGACTCTTTCTTGGTGACCTTTGTGGAAAAAGAACTCTCTATATGAAAGGTGCTGGACCTTCCTCCTGGCCTCTCCAGTCAATTAAAATGAGTCTCTGGCCCCGCTGAGGGCTGTTAACCAATCCTACGAAAGAAAAGATCAATCTCATTTCACCGTCACCACTGTGCAGGGAGGTGGCTAACCAGTCAGAATCTGCCACTAACAGTCCTTAGAAAAACTGGCCAATCAGGCCAACCTTGTTACATGGTCTGGTAGGAAAAGAAAAGGATTGATTGGAAAGGATAGTTCTGGCTCCACACCCTTTCCTTTCTGGACCCTAGTTTTCCCTCAGTGAAGTGAAGGAAGAACCCTCTCTCAAGCCCTTGGTTAAGAAAATCCCTAGACTCTTAGCTAAAGTTCTCTTGGATCATATTTTGCTGTCTTCAAATTCACCCCTCTGCACATATCTCCAACCACTTTTTGTAGTCTCATGCCTCCGGATTTAATGCCTGGTTGCAAACCTGGAAGCAACAGCCCTGGGAATTCTCAGCCCTCCCCACAGACCCCGATTCACTAGCCTGTCAAGTAACTCCTTTGTGTGATTTATGTAGGTAAATAAGTTCAGTAAGCCATGATTTAGTTTCTTTCAGGAGCTATCATTGCAAGAAGCTTGCAATAAAGTCTCTAGGAAGCAGAGCAGAATTGAGCTGCCATGCTCCCAACTATAACACTACTGCTGCTGCTGCTGCTAAGTCACTTCAGTCGCGTCTGACTCTGTGCGACCCCAGAGACGGCAGCCCACCAGGCTCCCCCGTCCCTGGGATTCTCCAGGCAAGAACACTGGAGTGGGTTGCCATTTCCTTCTCCAATGTATGAAAGTGAAAAGTGAAAGTGAAGTCGCTCAGTCGTGTTGGACTCTTAGCAACCCCATGGACTGCAGCCTACCAGGCTCCTCCATCCATGGGATTTTCCAGGCAAGAGTACTGGAGTGGGTTGCCATTGCCTTCTCCAGATAACCTACTACTAACACCAAAAAAAAAAAAAAAATTATTATATTACTAGCATTTATTGAACTAAGTTCCAAGCTCCTTGCTAAAAGTTTCAGGTATCTCTGCACAGTCACATCCAACTCTTTGCAACCCCATGGGCTGTAGCCCTCCAGGTTGCTCTGTCCCTGGGATTTTCCCAGCAAGAATACTGGAGGGGGTTACCATTTCCTCCTCCAGGAGATCATCCTGACCCAGGCATGGAAACTCCGTCTCCTGCATTGGCAGGTAGATTCTTTGCCACTGCACCACCTGAGAAGCCCAAAAGCTTCATGTATATTACCCCAATATTTGCTGCTGAGCAAGCATTATTATCAGGCTTCTCAGGTGGCTCAGTGATAAAGAATCCTCCTACCAAGCAGGAGACTTGGGTTAGATTCCTGGGTCGGGAAGATCCCCTGGAGAAGGAAAAGCCAACCCACTCCAGTATTCTTGCCTGGAGATATCCCACAGAGTAGCCTGGCTGTCTACAGTCCATGGGGTCCCAAAAGGGTCAGATGAGACTTAATGACTAAACGACAATGAAGAATTATTATCATTCCCAAATTACATAAAAGAAGATCGATATAGAGAGGTTAAACAGCTTGCCCAAGGTCACACAGCAATTTGGGAAGCCAGGTGTATGAATCCAGAGACTACCACTGAATGGAGGTAAGGGAGAAATAAACATATCAGACACGGGCTCCTCCAATTCTCCTTTGGATTGTTAGAGATATCTGAGAGGGGACTAAATTGTCGCAACAAACAGCTGCAACAACTGGCTAGTGGCGGCGGCTCCTACGAGCTGTGGAAGTTTTGCCCTGAGGATGTGCAGCCGCGGGCTAAAAGGAATTCATTGTGGGCCGGCTTGGGGTGTCTGGGGACCTCAGGAGATTTATTTCTCTGCCAACTGCTTCTAGGCATGAGGTATCTTAGCTCTCAGACCAAGGACTGAACCCCCACCTCCTGCACTGGGAGCTTGGAGTCCTTACCGCTAGACCGCCAGGGAAGTCCCCCAGGAGATATTCTTGTAGCCTATTTTCCCTTTCTCCTCTGAGCATCTCACCCTGTGCCTTGGTACCTGGTAAATACCTGTTGAGTGATTCCCAAGGATACCAGTTCCATTTCTCACCTACCCACAAACTCACCCCGAGTCAACAACTGGAACTGGAGAGATCTGGGCATTTCAGGGGAACCAGCGAGAATCCTCATTCTCGAGCTGGAATCTTAGATTTAGGAAAGGCGGGAAGTCTCCCACCCTTCTCCTCCTCGCCCGCTTCTCCGATTTCTCCCTACTCCTTCCCCTCCCTTTCAGAAGCTCAGGGCCATAAAAATGCAGATGGAGGATCGGTGTGAAATAACGGGCCCATATAAATCCCTCTGCCGCCCGCCTGCAAGATGGATTGGCCGCATTGAAATTCCTCCGCGAGGATAATTAAACTCGGGGCCTCATCCGGGCAAAATTACATTCCTGTAATGGCGTCGCTCGGGGTCCCGGGAAATTGCTCCGTGGGCTTTCAGCGGCGGTTTTTATCGCCGGCCGGGGTGTGCCTGGCTGCGGCTCGCCTCTCCTCCGGGACCGTAAAGCTGCTGCCGTGATTTATCCTCCCCTTCTCCCAAATCCGATTAAATGGAGGAGCTCGGGGCCGGGGCGCCGCGGGGCCCGGGAGCCGGGAGGGGGCGGCGGGAAGGACGGGGCCAAGGAGGGGAGGACAAACGGCCCCTCAGAGGGTGGCGGATTTGGCTTTATTTACAGCCGCGGCCTTCTTTTTATTTTTTTATTTTTTATGGGGGTTTGGTGAGCTTTCCCCGTCTTTCTTGTGCTGCGTTTAAGACGATGCCTGGACGGCCGAGGTTTGGACGTGAGGGGAAGTGGGTAGGCCTTGTGGACCTTCCTCGAGAGGAACAGGTCAGACCTATCTGGGACATAAAGCAGCCTAGAAGAAGAGGTGAGGGCCAGGAGGCCCCCTACTGTCTCCCATCAAAGGAGACAAGCAAAAGGGCAAGGGGAAGAAGCGGAGGGGCCTCCATAAAGAACACCGCCTGGGGGTGGGGGACTGCTTATCTCAACTCGTGTAGATGAAGCCTGAGCAGAGGCCCTGGCATGCCCGGGGTGACCTCCCAACCTCACTGCTGGTCACTGATGCCCTCTATTCCTCGACTGTCTCAGGCCTCAGGAAAGAATGCTTAGGGTCAGGGCTCTCCAGCCCTAATCATCGTTAGCCCCTATCTTCTGGTTCCCTGATGCTGATTTTCTCATAGTTGATCACTGGAATAAGAAGGAGAGGGAAATAAAGGTGAAGCCACTAGAGGCTGCCGGGGCTTTTTCCTGACTATCCGCTCATTGAATGAGTTTTCCCATCCTTATAGCCTGGGTCGGTGGCAACAGGCGTCGGGAATCCTGTGACCTCATCTTCCTCCTGCTAGATTTTGGACATTGAACCCCATCTCGATTGTATGCCATTTAACACTGAAATTCTGGACAGTTGTTCTTCCCACCCCCCGAGTGTGACCGCGCATGCCTGGAAAAGAGACGCGAATCCAAGATTCCAGCCTCTGTGCAGAGCAAACCGCAGGCCACGTTACGGATCGGCTTAAACTGCGGAGTGCCCTTATTTCTCAGGCTCTGGCTGCAGTTTCTCTTCTCAAACGCCAGGTGGAGTCACTGGCCGGCTACCGCCACAGAGCTGGCAGGCGGCGCTGTGGTGCCTGGGCCGACCCTCAAGTTTGCAATCTCTCTAGCCTTGGCGGAGCAACTCTTTGGTCCGGGCCGCGCCTGCGCTGAGCCTTCCTTTTCCTATTCCCGCCCCCTCCCCGCCCCTCTCTGTCTTCTCTGCACTGGGAGCAGGTAAGGCCTTGGGCCCTCGCGCCCGGGTTGCGCCGCGCACGCGCGCCGGGCGCCCACCTCGCGTGGATGGTCTGAGGCTCTTACCTCGCGTGCTCCCATCTGGGTCCTCACGCCCACCCTTGTCCCCGTATCCCCGCGCGTTCGGGCTGCCCCTTCCGCGTGCCGGTGACCTCCAGCCGCGCGGGCCTGGCGCCATCTTTGATGTCTCGTGGGTGGGGGGAGGGCGCCTTGGAGCTGTCGAAAGTCAAATCCCAGAGTGCTCATTTCACCTGTCGCTTGCAAACGCTCTTTTCTCACCCTTTTGCCCTTTCAGACCTGTCCCAACCCCCAGACTCTCCCATCCTATCTCTACTTTCTCTTCTCATCCTGAGTCGTGCCGTCCTTATCCTGAAACCTCCAGACTTTTGGCCCCAGGATCTCAAGTGTCAGCAGTGGAGATTGGTGTGTCGTCTAAAGCCACCAGTCCCTCTAGGCAGCCCCCCTCGATTTAAAAAGTAAACCATGAAAGTGGTAGAAATGAACAGCACAGCCAAAGCACCCCCTACCCTCAGGCTGTGGACTGGGAGAGAGCCGTAGCAGAAAAGAGGCAGGTTTCTTTGGTACCGCGGATTGTCTCCCAGTGGCGTTCTCTGCCTTCCACTGCGGTGAAGCGGGAAAAACACAAGTCGTGGGCTGTGTGAGGTTTTCCTTTAGAGGCAACAGGGCTAAAAAGCGGAGGGGCCAGCATGGGGTGCTACCCACCTGCCAGCTTTCCTGTCAAGGGGTTTACTGAGAGTCCCCAGACTCTGCCCTCAAGAGGAAAAGAAGGTTAAGAAAGGGAACGATTAAGTAGCAGCCCTGTAACTCCCTGGCTGACCTCCACTGAGGAAGAAACCCATGAACCTGGGTAGTGCTGTTCCCCAAGGTGATATTGGTGAACAAGTGCAGACTTGGACAAGATTAGTTGGCCAGCAGAGGGATCACCGCTTCCTGCAGGCTTCCTTCAGTTCTGCATCAGGCTCTTTCCATATGTTATTTTCATTTAATTCCTCTAAGAACTATATTTTTTAAATGATGATATTGAGGTTTTGTTGCCTTGGGGGAAAACCAGTCTCTCTGTTTTTTTAAAGCTTAAAAGAAATTTTGGATTTTTGACCTAAGAAAACCTGAATAGCCTGGCAGCAAAATTGGGTTAGAGTTACATATGGGCAGAAATCAGAGTTCCGGAAAGGACAAGAGTTGAAGACATCCATTAATGTAAAAGTAACATTCTGGAATCGGAAGTTAATCTGGGAAAGTATTAGTCCAGCTCATTCGAGAAAGTGTCATTTAACAGGCCTAAGTAATCACCGAGTATTTCAACCTGTAGCATATTAGAAAGCATTAAGAATGAGAAGAGTTCAAATTCTGATCCTACCACTGCCACAGTTTTAAAACTGTTATTTTAAGACCACGCTCTCCCAAGTACCTAAGAATCATCTGGGAAGCTTCACTGAAATACAGAACGTTATTGTTTAGTTGCTAAGTCGTGTCCCACTCTTTTGTGACCCTGTGGATTGTAGCCTGCCAGGCTCCTCTGTCCATGAGATTTCCCAGGCAAGAATACTGGAGTGGGTTGCCATTTCCTTCTCCAGGACTCAGACCCAAGTGTCCTGCACTGCCAGGTGGATTCTTTACTGCTGAGCCACCAGCTGCTGCTAAGTCACTTCAGTTGTGTCTGACTCTGTGTGAGCCACCAGAGAACCCCGAAATAGAGTACTTGGGCCTTATTCCCAGAGATCTTGACCCAGAAAGTCTTAAGGTGAGACCCAAGAATATGCATTTTTTGTTTTTTGTTTTTCTTTTTTGGCCACAGCTCATGGTCAAGGGATCTTTGTTCTCTAACCAGGGATCCCTGCAGTAGAAGTGCAGATTCTTAACCACTGGACTGTGAGAGAAGTCCCACATTTTTAATACATACTCAGCCCCTACCCTCCTGTAACTAGTTCAGGTGGGCCACCAACTGTACTTGGAAAAACCCTGCCTATAGGTCTTTAACTCACCCACTCTTCTCTCAGTTCTACCAACTTAGGTACCTCCAGGGTGTTAGCATTGTTTAAGGTCTTTTTTTAAAGTCTTTATTGAATTTGTTACAACATTGCTTCTGTTTTATCTTTTGCGTTTGGGTTTTTTTTGCCCTGAGCATGAGGGATCTTAGCTCCCCCACCAGGGATTGAACCCGAACCCCCTGCACAGAAGGCTAAGTCTTAACCACCAGGGAAGTCCCTGTTTAAGGTCTTGATACAAAATTGAATACCTCTTAGAATAATGATGGAAATGAATACTTTAACAGTCATTGCTAATTAGAGTAATGACAGAGTTTCTCCTTGATCTGCCTTATCTGGTTAATTAACATAGGAGATAAATGTTTTGACAAATGCTTCCTCAGTCTGTCAGTTTAGTCACTTAGTCCTATCTCTGCAACCCCATGGATTGCAGCACGCCAGGCTTCCCTGTCCATCAACAACTCCCGGAGCTTGTAGAAACTCATGTTCATCGAGTCAATGATGCCATCCAGCCATCTAATCCTCGGTCGTCCCTTTCTCCTTCTGCCTTCAATCTTTCCCAGCGTCAGGGTCTTTTTAAAGGAGTCAGCTCTTCACATCAGGTGGCCAAAGTATTGGAGTTTTAGCTTCAGCATCAGTCCATCCAGTGAATATTCAGGACTGATTTCCTTTAGGATGGACTGGTTGGATCTCCTTGCAGTCCAAGGGACTCTCAAGAGTCTTCTCCAGCACCACAGTTCAAAAGCCATCCATTTTTCAGTGCTCGGCTTTCTTTATAGTCCAACTCTCACGTCCATACATGACTACTGGAAAAACCAAAGCTTTGACTAGATGGACCTTTGTGGGCAAAGTAATGTCTCTGCTTTTTAATACACTGTCTAGGTTGGTCATAACTTTTCTTCCAAGGAGCAAGCATCTTTTAATTTCATGGCTGCAGTCACCATCTGCAGTGATTTTGGAGCCCCCCCCAAAATAAAGTCTGTCACTGTTTCCATTGTTTCCCCATCTATTTGCCAGGAAGTGATGGGACCAGATGGCATGAGCTTCATTTTCTGAATGTTGAGCTTTAAGCCAACTTTTTCACTCTCCTCTTTCACTTTCATCAAGAGGGTCTTTAGTTCTTCGCTTTATGCCATAAGGGTGGTGTCATCTGCATATCTGAGGTTATTGATATTTCTCCCCACAGTCTTGATTCCAGCTTGTGCTTCATCCAGCCCAGCATTTCTCATGATGTACTCTGCATATAAGTTAAATAAGTAGGGTGACAGTATACAGCCTTGATGTACTCCTTTCCCGATTTGGAACCAGTTTGTCGTTCCATGTCCAGTTCTAACTTGCTTGACCTGCATACAAATTTTTCACAAGGAAGGTCAGGTGGTCTGGTATTCCCATCTCTTTAAGAATTTTCCATAGTTTGTTGTGATCCACATGGTCAAAGGCTTTGGCGTAGTCAGTAAAGCAGCAGTAGATGTTTTTCTGGAACTGTCTTGCTTTTTCGATGATCCAGGGGATGTTGGCAATTTGATCTCTGGCTCCTCTGCCTTTTCTAAATCCAGCTTGAACATCCTTAACAAATCTTTTGACATGTTTTGACAAATGCTTCCTGGTAATTCAATAAGAGGATTGTTAGAGACCCTTTCAGAGCCTTCGCCTTCCTCAGTATCTTCCAGGAGTCTTTTTTATTTTTTTTTGACTTGTGGAAAATCCCAGGGACAGAGGAGCCTGGTGGGCTGCCGTCTATGGGGTCGCACAAAGTCGGACACGACTGAAGTGACTTAGCAGCAGCAGCAGCATACAACTTATGAGATCTTAGTTCCCTAATCAGGGATGGAACCCATGCCCCCTACAGTGAAAGCTCAGAGTCCTAACTACTGGACTGCCAGGGAATTACCCTGAGGGTCTTAAAGGGCAACATTTTTAGATCCAGGAAATGAAGGCTTGAGAAGAGTTCCTTTTCAGTAAGAGACTGGGGGGAAACTTGGGCAAAAGATGCTGGGAAAATTCATCTATGACCCCAACTCATGAGGCTATGGAAAGAGATAACATGTCTTAAAGCTGGGACCAAGTGGCTTCTTGTTCAAACCAAGAGAAGTCACTTAATTATAAGGAAATCTTGGAAGCTGTGTGGAGGAAATTCTGACTTCAGGGTTCTCGTTCCATCTCTAAGACTTGAGGTCAGTCACTGCTTTCTGAGCCATTTAAGTTTTCCAGAGTACCTACTAATACAGCTGTCTTTTGATGAGCAAGAAAAACATTTACACTGCTGCTTCTGTAATTGCAGCTCTCCTGCCGCAGCCCTTCATCCCCTGAAAATGTACACTTGCGCCAAGTTCGTCTCCACCCCCTCCTTGGTGAGTACCCACCTTTCCCAAGAAAGTTTTTAAGGAGAGGCGTTATGTCTTTTCCTTCTCAGACCTTATGCTTCACAGTTGGGCCCTTTGCTTTGCTAGCCTGACGAGAGATTGAGTGCTTCCTAGGCGTTCCTTGCCTTGTGTCCCATGAAGGCCAGTTGATTTTTCTCATGCAGTCATAACAGAAGAGCATAAATGAGCATCTAGGCTAAGATCAGGTTATTCCTATCCAGAAACACTGTGTCCTTGTAAACTGGAGCCCCACCAGAAATGGTAAACATGAAATAAATTGCCTAAGTCAGATTGAGTGTGCACTGTGTACAGGATCTTGTCCTGAGTGTCAGAGAGCTATAGCTAGGAGTTCCTCTGGAAGCTTAAATTTGGGTGGGAAGCTGAAATACACATAGGAAAAATATTTGATTCAAAAGCAACAAGATGGAAGAAATGGAAGAGTATTACATAATGGAGGCAATCGGTTCATTCACTTATAAGTGAAAAGGAGTGATGCTGTTAGTTGGTATTATTTATTGAGCACTTGCTATGCCTGGCATTGAGTCTACCGGTTTATGTACATAATCTTTACTCCTCTGAGTAATTACAACCCTGAGATATGTTATTCCCATTTGATAGATGAGAAAGCAGGCTTAAAAAGATGTACATGATTTGTCCTAAGATCACACAACTCAGATAGACCTAGGATTTGAATCTAGTTATATATGACTAAAACCCTGGCTGTTGACCACCGTGTTGTCTATTTTGGAGACGCTGGCTTGGAGTTAGAAAAGGCTTCCAGGAGGGGGTACGTTTTCAGCATTTGGTGTTCATGCCTATTTTCCAGAACAGTGTGTTCAGGGAAGGATGTTCCAGTCATTCACTTCATTCTAATGAGCTGGCCATTACCAGTATATGTGTAGATTTCTTATTGAGTGAAGTAAATGCTTTAAATGAATGATTCCAGATTCTTTTTTGAGGTTCCAATTTAAGTTCTAGTGAATAAATGGGGTATCTCAGTAATAAATTGCAGTAGTTCTAAAACTCTCTACAGCCTTTCTTGACCTTGTATTATTCCGGCTAGATCAGGAGAACCTCTACACTATTGAGCCGATCACTGTCTGCAGTGGTGGTAAGACGACCGGAGACACTGACAGATGAGGTACCTGATGAGTGGAACTGGACCTGTGGGGAGGGGTGAGGGTAGGGATGGGGAGGGGAAGGGAGGGTTACCTGATGAACCAGTAGGGGGAGTGCTGAGGACTCATGATACCATATACGATGTGATATATTCCCTATGTTCCAGCTCTTGCCACTGGCAGCACATGCCCCTGTGTGCTGCTTCTAACTCCCATTTTACTTGATCTAGTGCACTGACTTGAGTTGGGAGCATGTAGCCCAGGAAGTTGATCTCCTCAAGGCATCAGGAACAGGCTAGGGCTGTAGTCTTCCATTTCTAGACTGTACCCTGAGTCCTGAAGATATTTGACATCCACCTCTTTCATTTAAGCATTCTGCTTGGAAGTAGAGTTTTCTGGGGGAGTTAAAAGATTTTCTGTTTGGAGGAGAAACGATGGGATTTGATAGCATAAAGGGATTAAATGGTACAGAAGTTTTCCAAAGCAAAAAAAAAGGGGTTTCCTAAAAACTTTCTATCTGCTGCTTATTCACAGAGCCACAGCAGCTTGGCAGTAGTCCCCCGTCCCCTGACCACCTCACTGACTCCTAGCCGCAGTTTCCAAACCAGTGCCATTTCAAGGGACATTGACACAGCAGCCAAGTTCATTGGAGCTGGGGCTGCCACAGTAGGGGTGGCTGGCTCTGGAGCTGGAATTGGGACCGTGTTTGGGAGTCTCATCATTGGTTATGCCAGGTAAGATGGGCCCTCCACTGGCTCTCTGATGTGCTTCCACAGGTCTGGGCAGAAATATTTGGGGTTCTGGAGCTGCAGTATCCTATACAGTAGCCACTAACCACGTAGTGCTATTCAAATGTGAGTTTTAACTAAAAGTACACTGACTTAAGTTCTGTGTACTTTCATTGTAGTTCATTAGCCACATGTGACTCGTAGCTACCATTTTGCAAAGTTCTATTGGACAGCTTTGGTATAGAGTAGGAGTCAGCAAACTAAGGCAGGAGGTTTGTATTGGGCCAGCCTGGTTTTGTATAGCTGAACTAAGAAGGGTTTTATGTTTTTAAAGGGTCATGAAAGTAAAAAAGGTAACAGGTTGTATGTGACCCACAGAGCCTAAAATATTTGCTGTCTAGCCCTTTACAGAAAAAGTTTGCCATGTCCACTCCCCAGTCTAAAGCCTCAGTCAGCGTAGTAGCTTCGCTGCTGTTTTTCCCCATCCCCGGGAATTCCCTCATCACTCCTGGGAAAACTGCTTCTGCATCCAGCCCCAGTGCTCCCTGACACTTGAGACTATTTGGTCCCCAACAACTCTGGGCAACTCAGTGTTAGAACTAAATTAATCCTTAGGAGACCTACAAGTTGTCTCAATGTCTTTGGGGAAATAAGTTTATTTCTTAGGATTTGTGTGAAATAAGAAACTTCTATGTCCACAATTCTGTTAAAAGCTAGTGTTGCTTTACCTTATCCATCAAGTCTTCCGGAGGCGACAGGAAGGGAAATAGAAATTATATATTGATTTTCAGAATTAGGAGTCCTTTATCCCATTTTGACTCATATTGTCTAAATGCACCCCCCGCAAGGTGGTTTGTAGCCCAAAATCTTTTGACTATTTTGAAATGAGAAGTTATTTGTCCCCCTGATGTCCTTGTCCACTAGAATAGTGTTTTTCTAATTATGTTACGTAAAGCCCTAGGGTTCTGAGGGTACACCCCAGAGACTCTTAGAGAATGAAGAGGAGACCAGTCAAACAAGACTTCCAACTCTGCTGCTCCATTACACTTTAACTGTTTTGTATTATGGGGTTCTACTGCTTAAAGTTTGGAAACGCTGCTCTGATAGACCCTGCCACCCAGAGGCGTCTTCATCCTGGTTGAGCCCTGGATAGTTAAGTGTCCAGCCCCAGGGAAGATGTGATACAGTAGAGGAGGTAATGTTTGTACCTGGGCTGTGTTGCAGAATTTTGGATTGTCCCCTCCCCCTTTCATCTCTGTAGAGACCTTTCTGTGTCAGAGCAAGAAATGCGGCATGATGGTGTCACCCGGAGAGACTCGTGACCTGAAATGTTAGCTTGAGATGGATTCTCCCTGAGCCCTCCTTTAATGTTTGTCTTTTTCTTTATATGGACTAGAAATTCAGTCTTTTCTCTTCCCCTCCCAGGAACCCTTCTCTGAAGCAGCAGCTCTTCTCCTACGCCATTCTGGGCTTTGCCCTCTCGGAGGCCATGGGGCTCTTTTGCCTGATGGTGGCCTTTCTCATCCTCTTCGCCATGTGAAGGAGCCGTTTCCACCTCCCATAGTTCTTCTCCCGTGTCTCGTCTGCCCTGTATGTTTCTTTTTCTGTACCTCCCCAGGCAACCTGGGGAAGGTGGTTGGCTCAGGGCCTGACAGAAGGAAGACAAATAAATACTGTATTAATAAGATGTTTCTTGAGTCTCCTGTGTATATTTCTTTTCCACAATTGGCTGTGTGCCTTGGTGAAAGTATAAGGCCAGAGGTTAGTGATGGTTTTAAACTCAACATGGATCTGGGCTCACTTATTTTTCATTCTCTGTGTTGGAAAAGCTTTATTCAAATTAGTGCTCCTTTTTAATAATTTTCACTTGGGATGGCCTGTTACCATGGAGAATTGGGACAGACGCAACATAGAGTGCTGGTTTAAAATTTTGACTAAAGTGGCTGGCTGTTTCCACTGCCGCTGCCCTGGCTGATGCCCTTATTGCCACCCACTGGTCTATTGCAGTAACCTCTTAATTGGCCTTCTGCCTGCCATCTCTACCCTCTGGCATTTACTTCTGCCCACCACTGCCAGGTTAATCCGTAAATGCAGGACTGGTTCTGCCATTGACCAATTCAAAAATAGTCTGATTGAACTTTCTCAGCTTTATGTCTTGTTCCCATTACACTCTACCCAAAGTGGACTGTTTGTCATTTTTCAAACACTTTGCTGCTTTCTTGTCCTTACATATCTGCAGGCCTTGCACTTTGTCCATCTGTTTTCTTTGCCTGAATCTTTAGTCACTTTCCTCTTTTTTTTCAAACTCTGCTTATTATCCTGAAAGATTCACTTTAAATGCTACCTCTTCTTCCATGAAGCTTTCATCTGGTTTCCCTCTGCTTTCAGTCAAACAAGCATTAGTCCATATAAAGGACTATAAAGCACGCTGCGTCCTTTGTAATGCTGTGTATGATAAATGTGGGCTTGTGTACATGTTTGCACAAATGTCTGCCTTACCTTCCAAGTTAGATTGTTAGTTTCTTGAGGCAGGGACTCTGTCAGACTCGTATCCTTAGAAGTATCTTAGCATGACACATCTCAGCAGTATCTTAGTCAAATTTTCTATTTAATTGTCTAAACCAGCCACCTCACTTCACAAGTGAGGGAACAGACTTTGAGATATCAAGGGATTCTCCCAGGAACATTTATTAGCAGAGCTTGAGTGGGAGCAAGGCTCATGTGTTGTAGTCCAGGGTTAATACTATTGCACTGTTGGTCTAGTTCTCTTCCAGTGTTGCTGGTGACTGCTGTTTTCTCAAGCAAGCCAAAAGGCAGAATAAGCAATGATAAACCTTTTTCTTTACAAATGCCTCAAGAGGGACTTTTGGACAGGGGTTAGTATAAAGGTAAAGGACTTATTATTTTCTAATGGCTGAATTTTAGGGTCTTCCCTGGTGGTCCAGTTGTTAAGAATCCACCTACCAGTGCAGGGCACACGGGTTCCATCCCTGGTCCAGGAATCTGACATGCCTTGGAGCAACTAAGCCTGTGTGCCACAACCCCCGAGCCCACAGGCTGCGACTGCTGAAGCCCATGCTCTGCAACAAGAGAAGCCACTGCAATCAGAAGCCCCCGCTCACCACACTAGAGAAAGCCCACGGGCAGCAATGAAGATCCAGTGTAACCAAAAATAAATTTAAAAGTTTTTTTAAAGGGCTAAACTTTAGAACTGCCCTAATGGGCTCAATGGCTAAGAATTTGTCTGCTACCGCAGGGGACATGGGTTCCATCCCTGGTCTGAGGAAGATTCCACAGGTTGCAGCGCAACGGAGCCCACAAATAATGAGCCCATGTGCCTAGAGCCTGTGCTCCTCAACAAAAAGCGATAGCCATGAGAAGCCTGAGCACCGCAGCTAGAGAAAGCCCAAGCAGAGCAACGAAGATCCAGCACAGCTAAAGCTGAATTTTTTAAAATCTTTTTTGAAGAAAACTAAACTTTTTTGAAGTTTGATTAAACTTCAAGTAAAACTTATCTTACATATGCTTGAAATTGAGTATAAAAGTCCTTTCATGATAATGTCGATGATCATTACAGTTTTTCTTTTGGTTCAATCAGTAATTAAAGCCTAGAGCAGATGCTTGACCCCACAGTAAACTGATGCTTAGGAAGGAGGTCACCTCAAATTATTCACCCTGTCCTTTTGCTATTGTCATCAAGGATTGAATGGGATCGCATCCTCAATTTGCTTCTAGGTTGCCATACTATTCCAAAAAACTATACCCTACTGCACTTTGGGGCTTTAGGCGGACCTCACAAGAATAGCTCCTCCAGCCGTAAGTAGGTAAGGGTATGTACATATTTGGGGATGATGCATAGTGCTCTCTTTGTTTTGTTCACTTAAGTTTGAACCTCTGGTAAGGGCTTCTCTTGCCAGTTCTGTTACCAAATCATCAGATCAGAATCATCTGTTTTATTTTTCCCCTTGGCCCTTTCTTTGGGATTGAAACTGACTCAACACCTCAGGTGGTTGGAGAGAGCACATCTGGTGGCCCACGTGTTCTTGTTCTCTCTGAGGTGAATGATGAGATGGTGCTGCAAGACGCTTGGAAGCAAATTTCTTCAGAAGGAGTCGAGGCAACCAGGATCCTCTTAGTTTCAGGTCCCAAGAGGTATCTATTGGCAACCCAAGTTGCCAACGATTTGGGGTGGAGGAGTGCTTTGTTTTAGTAGAGACAGGGTCCAAGAGCAACTTTTCTGAAGATCTTTCCAGTTTTGATAACATGCAATGAAAGCTTTCTGTTTGTCCTTGTAATTTCAAAAAGATTGCATGATTTGAAATTAGATGTTATTGTAATCTTTCTTCCACCCTGGGCCACTGTGATGGTAGGTCAGATCACAATAAATAACTCTAGGACCTCAGTTTCTCCCCATCTATCAAATCTGGATAATAATTCTCATCCAAAGAATTAAGTGCATGTACACATAGGTGACCTTGGGTATTTGGAAAGGATGGTGACTTGAAAGATCAATGTATATTGATTATAATTTTCTCATTCTCCATGAAACTCAGAGCCTGTTACAGGTATTTTATACAGTTTCTCCCCCTCGTGGTTGGCAAGTCTGGCCATAAAGCATCTGGAGGAAAAAAAACCCCAGAGATGCTGAAGGCAGCAAGTCTTGGTTTCCCTCTTTTTCTTAAATTTTTATTGGAGTCTAGTTGATTCATGTTATGTTAGTTTCAGGTGTACAGTAAAGTGAATCAGTTATACACATACATATATCCACATTTTTATATTCTTTTCCCATATAGTTGGTCCCCTCTTCTTACATTTCAGTTTCCCCAATCATCAGTTGTGTTTCTTCAGTACTAGGCAAAAGTGTCATCCTAATTAGAAAATGATGTTCTTTGAAAACCATCTGCATGCTAAATATTAATAATGAGAAACCCTGTTCCAGCTTGCCTTCCAGGATGGATTTATTAGTTTGAGATCTTCTTAGGTCACCAGGATGAAAAAGGAGCTCAGAAACAACCCTGGTGTTTAGCCGAAGTTGGTACACAGGAACATAGAGGCTGCTCTGTGTCTTAACCTTCACTGAAGAGAAATGAGGTGAAGGGATGAATATCCACCTTGAATCCTGAAGTAGAATATGTAAGAGGAGCACTGGGGTATTATCCCAGTCCTCCGAGTTTTGAGCAATGAAATTCTCTCTTAGTTGAGCCATATCTAAAAAGATGCACTTTCCAACATGTATTCTTAGGACAAGTTCTTGGAGGGCTCGGAGTTGACACCATTTGATAAGGAAAAACTAAAGCATGGCAAGAGTTTTTTAGTGCACAAGCATTCCTTAAAATGTCTATTATTGACCATTTACCTCAAGACACTGTGACCAAAGTAGCCACTCTAGAGGTGGCAGAAGATATAACAGGTAGGACACCATGGATGAGGTCAGGACTCTCTTTGCAAATGCTTGGCTTCTCCTATTAGTATGTTACTCAGAGAGAGTTTATTCCCACTTCCTTCTCCCCCGCATCGCCAAAGAATTTCCTTTCATCTTTTGAATAAGTGCTGTGGCAGGCAGAATTTCTTAAATGACCTCCTAAGAATACTCTAATCCCCAGAACCTGTGAATTTGATTAGCTATTGCACCTGTGGTAATGTTTGTTGTTTTTTTTTAACTTGGCTTGTAGAGCAGATACTTTATTGAAAAATTTATTGGTTATTACTATCAGATAAGAGGCAAGATAAAACCTACTTCTCATTTGCAAAAAGAGTATAAAGTCAACTTAAAATGGCTGTGACAAGTGTGTATGTTATGTGCCTTATTCCAACTCTTGCCATGAAAGATTTTTTCCTTTGGACCATTTTTTATGGTTATAAACTGAAAAACAAAACAGGAAACAGTACTGATAAGGACAGGAGAGAAAAATAGGTTTAGAAATAAAAATAGAGGTACTCCAAATAATGGCTTCAGTTCTGTCTCAATAAGGCTGTTTAAAGACAGCTCTAGCAGCAGTCAGCAGTTCAGGTCAATCGTACCTTCTGGAGTGGTGGTGGTTCAGTCCCCACTGTCCTGGAGTTCTAAGGCAGCAGACTGCAACCTTGAACCTCAGTGCAGTTGAGGAGTGCAAGCATACTATATTCTGTTGTTTTAAAATAATGTGGCAACTCCCAACTGAATAACAACCAACATCTGAGAGCATGTCTGAGATGCCACTCATACTCTGTTGTAAAGGGCAGTTTGGAAGCACAGTATCTGAAAGTTGGATAGAAGTCATTCCTCTCCTCACTTCACAGTAGGCCCCACACTCCATGGATGGAGGGGGCATGAGCCTGACCAGAGGCTAAGAGTCAAGG
Source organism: Ovis aries (assembly GCF_016772045.2). NCBI lineage: Eukaryota > Metazoa > Chordata > Mammalia > Artiodactyla > Bovidae > Ovis > Ovis aries. The sequence goes on from NC_056056.1 coordinate 132,869,140, forward strand.
AAGCAACAAAGCAGGAACCCAGAGAAGCGCCTGTATCCCAGTCCTCAGTTCCAGTCCAGTGCACAGTGACGACCCACCAGGCAGCCAGAGACTCTGGAAGCAGAGAGGTAGGCTTGTTTTTTATTGAATGAGTGATCTATGCAGTTGCCAAAGCCACTGTGTACAGAGAAGAGGCGGGGAACTTTATTTCTTGGTCTCTTCCTTCTTGGACAGAGTCTTAATGATTTCCTCCTTGGCCTGAAGCTGCTCTTCACCACGCTTGCGGGTTTCCTTGGTCTTAGACGTGCAGGCCTCAGCCTGTTCCGCCAAAGGCTTCTTGCAAGTCTTGTCTGCCCTCAGCTTGTGGATATGTTCCATGAGAATCTGCTTGTTTTTGAACACATTACCCTTCACCTTCAGGTACAGGCTGTGATACATGTGGCAGTCAATCTTCTTAGATTCACGGTATTGTCTGAGCAGTCAGCGCAGAATTCTTATCCTCTTCATCCAGGTTACCTTCTTGGGCATTCAAGCATTGGCAGTACCCTTTCGCTTACCTATGCCCATATGCCTGCCTTTCCAGCAAGCCAAAGTGTTTTTCTGGCATCAAGCCCATGAATGGACAGTCATAGGCTTCCAGATGATCAGCCCATCTTTGATCAGCTTCTGGATCTGCTGAGTTGGCGGGAGTCGGCATTGGCAATTTTGTTATCCTCACTGGGGTCCAACCACTTCTTTTTGCCACAGCAGAGGACACTGGAGGCAAGCCTCTTCTGAAGCCTGAGCATAGTCAGGAGGCTGCGGCCACAGAGGTGAAAGGAAAGCTATGGCAATGTTATATATGAAACAGCTGACTCAGATAGGGAGATTACCTGCATGGGCCTGAACTAATCAGCGGCCCTTAAAAACGAAGAGCTTTCTCAGACTAGTGGCAGAAAGAGAAATCAGATTTGAAGAAAGGGTTTGATACACTGTTATTGGCTTTGAAGTTGGAGGGGACCGTATGCAAGTGGCTTCTTACATCTGAAATTGACCCCTTAACCAACAGCCAGCAAGGAAATGGGACCTCAGTCCAACAACTGCAAGGAACTGAATTCTGCCAACAGCCTGAATAAGCCTGGGAAGTGGATTCTTCCTTACAACCTCTAGATAAGAGCCCAACGCAGTCAACACCTTCCTCGACTTGACTTGGGATTTGTGAGACACTAAACAGGAAACGTGTGCTTCCCAGGTGGCGCAGTGATAAAGAACCCGCCTGCCAATGCAGGAGACACAGGAGACGCAGATTCGATCCCTGCGTTGGGAAGATCCCCTGGAGGAGGAAAAGGCAACTTGCTCCAGTGTTGTTGCTTGGAAAATTCCATGGACAGAGGAGCCTGGTGGACTACAGTCTGTGAGGCTGCAAAGAGTCGGACACGACTGAGCACACACAAACAGGAAATGTAATCAAACCTGCCTGGATTTTATGATCTACAGAAAGTAAGATAATAAATGGAATTTGTTTTAAACCACTGAGTTTATATAGTTTGTCATGTAGCAATAGAAAGGGAACACGAGTGCAATTTTCCAGTCTGCAAAAGGAGTGAAGTTTCATCTGAATCTTGTGATGAAAGGAATTCTTAGGCTGACTTATCTGACTCTCTGCCTCCTAACTTCATTGACTTTAACCTAGCTCAAGAAGGCAAAACAAGGAAAACATCTTTTAATTTTATTTACTTACTTATTTGCCTATTTATTTATTTTTTGGCAAGACCACATGGCATGCAGGATCTTAGTTCCCTGACCAGGGACCAAATCTGTGCCCCCTTCAGTGGAAGCATGAAGTCTAATCACTGGACCACCAAGGAACTCCAGGAAAGACATATAAGCAAAAATTGTATGCCTATGGCTATTTTTACTATAGCTATTTCATTTGTGTGAGGTAGGTATTTTTTTTCTGGTTTTAACAAGTGAGAAAACTAAGACTCAGATTCAAGAATCATGCCTTTGTTCTAGAGGTCACCTGGGTGGAAACTGATAGAACAGAAACCCATGACCAGAGCTCCTTGCATTATGCCACACCACAAGGTGTGGGGGCCAGGATATCATTGAAGGAGAGGGGAAAACGAATCTGGACAGTTGTTTAGATTTCTCAGTGAAGGAGATTGATCTGTTTTTCTTCTAATTATCATCTCTGTAGTTACCTTGCAGATAGTTAGCATTTGCTTACCCTTGTGTTCATTTTATCCACTGCTGGTAATTTCCTGGCCTTCTGAGTAGGCTCAGTTTAGCTGGTTGGCTCAGCTCTTGCCCCAAGATACATATTTTTTTAACTATTGTGGATTAGAACCTTCCAGGAACTGCGTTGCTGCTTTTAGAGAAACCAACTCTGTAGATCTTGCTGGGGAGGGTAGTTGAGGGGTGGTGTTTATATGTATGTTGTGGGATGATATCTATGCCTAACAGATTTCCATGCCCATTGCACCCCTAAGGCTTTTCGATCCACTTCTTCCAATATGTAGAGCAAGGACTTTTAAGTTTCCAAAACATAGCTGCAAAGGGTAACAAACACCTAGCCCATAACTCCCTTAACAACAGGAGGATAGTCAGTGGGGATTTAGCTCAGGTAAAATCTGTACAATGCAAAAACTCATAAAATTTTCAAAAACAGTTTAGCCTATAGAGTTGACCAGATTGAAAGTCTCACAATTCTGGGTTCAAGTCACTTTTGGTTAATTCTTCTCGTGCTTCAATTCCTTCCCTTTTGTGAAATGAGAGGCACATTTTCTTGAGATGTGCCTCCTAGAGATGACATAGAAATAAATGAAATTAGATTTTAAAATTCTTGCTGGAGGAAATTTCCCTGGTGGTCCAGTGGGTACAACTCTGCATCCCCAATGCAGGGGACCTGGGTTTCCCTGATGAGAGAACTAGATCTCACTTGCCAAGACTAGGAGTTTACATTGCTGTAACTAAAGATTGAAGATCCTTCGTACCACACCTAAGACCCAGGACAGCCAAATTAAAAAAAAAAAAAATTCTTGCTGGAGACCTAGATCTTGTAAATTGTCTTTATCTCTTCTGTTTCTTAGTTACCAATTTACCAGGAGTAATTTAACACTAGGACTCTCTGCCAGGGCTAAAATTAGACTCCACCACTTGGGCTTCCTTTTCTCCTTCTTGCTTTTGTTTTGGGAGCTGGAGGGAAGCGTATGTGCTGCTGGAGTTAGTAAACTAAAGACCACAGAAAACTTTTCCTGCTAAAAAACACTGTTTTCATCCTACCCACCTTAATATCCTTTTAAAGAAAGAACCCAAGTCTACCCTGGATTTTGTCTATTTGATTCACTCCTAGATATGGACCTGGGAAAGCCTAGGAATCCCTGGGGACTGAGAAAGAGAAGATAAACAGAACTGGAATGGCGACAAGTTAGGCTCTTGATTGCTCCAGCCAGCCTCCCTTTCCCAGCCAGACAGGCTTTCTGCCACCAAAACTGTAAGGTTCTCTGTCATGTCACAAAAGGGTCTGGAGTTACTCCTGTGGGCTGACATCTTTTCTGAGGGTGGAAGGCTTCAGGTATCGGACACCTTTCTTGTCCAGGGGTCTAGGGAAAAGGATCAGGCAAGGAGGGAGTCAACCTTTTCCAACTGTAACCTAGAGAGAAACGGAACAAATTCTTCACCAGGGAAGACTGTGTAAACAGTGCCTTTGGCTGGAGCCATAGAGTTGGGGAAGCAAAGAAAGGGATCTTTGTTCTCCCCTACCCCAGCCAGAGCACAATCGTAGAGCTGGGATTGTTTGCTTTGGCAAGAGACTCCCTGCTTGAAAGGACTAGGCATTCCAGAGACTGGTGAGGCCTCTGTTAGGTTTCCCTTATGGAGCTGAGAAGAGGACAACCCCCAGCCTAAATCTTTTGCCTAAGGAAGTAAGCTGGGAAACCTGGAGGCTTAAGGCATCTGGCCCATTCTTCTCCAGCTTTGTTCACTTCTTTCCTTCCCAACGTTACACAGCATAGGATGTTAGATAACCTCAACCTTCCTGCCTTTGAGGGTGTTTTTGGTTCTTGTACTAGTGTTCTGTTCCCAAAAAAGCTACATTTTCACAGAATGCAAGACAATCCCAGGGCTCCTGTCTAAGGAGTCCAACAGGAAATAGGGATTCTAAGATCATTTTCTCCAACCTGTTCCTTTTAGGTTGTATTGCACATGACCCTTATAGTTGTAGTCAGTCTTTCCCAAAATGTCCAGAAATGTCCCATTTTCCTTGGATAGCATTGTTGTTGTTCAGTCACTCAGTCATGTCCAACTCTGCAACCCCAAGAACTGTAGCCCACCAGACTCCTCTGTCCATGGGTTTTCCCAGGTGACGATACTAGAGTGGGTTGCCATTTCTTTCTCCAGGGGATCTTCCCCTGCTGCTGCTGCTGCTGCTGCTAAGTTGCTTCAGTCGTGTCCAACTCTGTACAGCCCCATAGACGGCAGCCCACCAGGCTCCCCTATCCCTGGGATTCTCCAGGCAAGAACACTGGAGTGGGTTGCCATTTCCTTCTCCAATGCATGAAAGTGAAAAGTCAAAGTGAAGTCGCTTAGTCGTGTCCGACTCTTCACGACCCCATGGACTGCAGCCCACCAGGCTCTTCCATCCATGGGATTTTCCAGGCAAGAGTACTGGAGTGGGGTGCCATTGCCTTCTCCAGGGGATCTTCCCCATCCAGGGATAAAACTTGTGTCTCTGTATCTCCTGCACTGCAGGTGGACTCTTTACCACTGAGCCACCAGGGATGCCCAATGGGTAGCATTGAAAGAAAGCTTAGCTGCTCGATCATGTCCAGCTCTTTGTGACCCTGTGGACTGTAGCCTGCCAGACACCTCAGTCCATGGGGATTCTCTAGGCAAGAGTACTAGAATGGGTTTTTATGCCCTTCTCCAGGGGATCTTTCCAGCCCAGTGATTGAACCCAGGTCTTCTGCACTGCAGGCAGATTCTTTACCATCTGAGCCACCAGGGAAGCCCAAGAATACTAGAGTGGGTAGCCTATTCCTTCTCCAGGGGATCTTCCCAGGAATCAAACCAAGGTCTCCTGCATTGCCGGCGGATAGCATTAGTGTCTCACAGATGTAAAATAGTATTTATGCAGTGCCAGGTGTTCTACAAACCCCATATCATTTAATCTCTGTGACCATTTTATCAGGTAGATACAGTTGCCCCCATTTTACAGATTAGGATACTGGGGATTAGCAAAATAAAATAATTTGCCTAAGTCACACAGATGGTGTATTAGTTTACTAGGGCTGCCGTAACAAAGTACCACAAACTGAGTGGCTTGACAGAAATATATTCTCTCACAGGTCTGAAGGCTAAAAGTCTAAAATTGGGGTGTTGGCAGAGTTGGTTCCTTCCGAGGACTATGAGGCAGAGTCTGTTCCATGCCTCTCCCCCATCTTCTAGTGGTTTGCTGGTAATTTTTGGCGTTCCTTGACCTGTAGATCTATGCTTCCATATTTAGATGGCATGTCTGTGACCAAATTTCCCCTTTTTTTCAAGGATACCAGTCGTATTGAATTAGGAGCCTGCGTTACTCCAGTATGAACTTATCTTAACTAATTACATCTACAATGACTTTATTGACCAAAAAGGTCACCTCTGAGGTACTGGGGATTAAGACTTTGACATATGAATTTGGAGGGGGACACAGTTCAAGCTGTAGCAGATGGTAACTTGCTATGCCAAGATTTGAACTTGGGTCCCTCTGATTCCAAAGTCATTTGTGTTCTTTCTGCTGTTCTCTGCTGCCTCCTAAAAATCAGAAAGTTACTCATAATGTCCTCGGCTTTTCATTATCTCTCATCTTCAATCCAAACTCTATATGGCTGCTGCTGGTAATCTCTCTAACGTGTAGATTTGATCAATCATTCTCTTACTTAAAAATCTTTTAGTGACTCCCAGTGACTAACTGGATAAAGACCAGACATTTTATGGTGATAAAGAGGGCCTTTTTTTCATGCCTGTCTTTTCAGCCTACTTTCTCATCACTCTCTCTTCCTATCCAATCACCATAAACTCCAACCATACTGACCTATTTGCAGTTTCTCAAATACGTTATGCTTATATACTCCTTTAGTTCTTGATTTCATTCATCACCTCTCCCAATATATCCCTTTTTGCAGTTATCATCATTTCAACTATTCAGACAAAAAAACAACAACTGTAGGCTCATTTTATTTTTAAAACTTTTTTGGCTGCACTGCACTGCATGTGGGATTTTAGTTCCTCATCCAGGCATCAAACCCGTGCCCCCTGCACTGAGAGTGTGAAGTCTTAACCACTGGACTGCCAGGGAGGTTAGGGTCATCTTTGATGCCTCTGCTTCCTTCGCTCTATACACCCATCTCCACTGTCACCACCCTAGGCTCAGCCACCATCATCTCTTACCTGTGCTACCAAAATGACCTCCTAACAGTCTCCCTGCCTTCATTCTTGACCACTTCATAATGAAATGATTACTGAAAGTGAAATTGGTATTGGTATTGTGATTTGTATTCTTTGTGATTTGTAATCACAGTCCTGAAATTGTGATTCATAGTCTTCTGAATAAAAACACCAGTGGCTTACCATTAGACTTAGAATCAAATCTGAAGTTGTCACAATGCCTATTATGTTTTTACAAGATCTTGTCTCTATCTACCTCTCCAACTTTACCTCAGATTACTCCTCTCATCTCAATAATCTATTTACAATTGTGTAACAAATTACCCCAGATTTACTGGCTTAAAACAACAAATATTTATTATCTCAGTTTCTGTGGATCAGGAATTCAGAACTGGCTTAGCCAGTTGCTTTTGGCTCAGGATTTCTCATGAGGTTGCAGACAAGAAATTGGCCAGGGCTGCAGCCCCTTTTGACTCAAGGACTGGGGTTTAAGCATCTAACTCCAAGATGTCTCACCTAAATGGTTGTTGGCAAAAGAAGTCACACACTGTCACTCTGCCATCATTTGTTTCTTAGCAGTGTGTCATTAAGTCAGTGCAGACTATACTAAAGGAAAGTAGAATTAGGCTCTACCTTTTGAAATGAGGCATGTCAAAGAATTTGTAGATAATCAATTCTCAGCCTTCTGACTAAGATCAGGTGTAGAATTTGTGGACACATTTTAAAACTGCACTTATTCCTGCTGCTGCTACTGCTGCTGCTAAGTCACTTCAGTCGTGTCCGACTCTGTGTGACCCCATAGACGGCAGCCCACCAGGCTCCCCCGTCCCTGGGATTCTCCAGGCAAGAACACTGGAGTGGGTTGTCATTTCCTTCTCCAATGCATGAAAGTGAAAAGTGAAAGGGAAGTCGCTCAGTCGTGTCCAACTCTTCGCGACCCCATGGACTGCAGCCCACCAGGCTCCTCCATCCATGGGATTTTCCAGGCAAGAGTACTGGAGTGGGGTGCCATCACCTTCTCCAGCATTTATTCCTATAGGTGATTATTTTTTAATTCAGACCTAGTAAGGAATTTACATACAACAAAGTTCACCATTTTTAAATGTGCTGAGTTTTGGTGATGTGTATAGCAATAGAATTATTGCAGTTGAGATATGTGCAGTTCTATGACCTCAGCATCTTCTTTTATGCCCCTCTCTAGTCATCCCCCTCTATCACCACCACCACAGCCTCAAGCAACCACTGAGTTGATTCTTGTCCCTATGGTTTTGTCTTTTCCAGAATGCCACTAAATGATATTATGCAGTATGTAGGGTTTTGTGTCTGTCTGCTTTCCCTTCACGAAATGCTTTTGAGATTCATCCATGTTGTTGCATGTATTATTCCTTTTTGTTGCTGAGTAGTATTTCATTATAGAGATGTACTATAATTTATATATATATTCACCAGTTGATAGCCATTTAGGTAATTTCCAGTTTTGAGCTATTGTAATAAAGCTGCCACAGGCATTCATGTATAAGTCTTATGTAGGCATATATATTTATTCTTCTTGGGTAAATAACCAGAAGTGGGATTTCTGGGTTATATGGTAAGTGTATGTGGAACATAAGAAACTGTCAAACTATTTTTCAATGGGAGTACGTCGTTTTACACTCCTGTCAGCAGTGTATGAGAGTTCCAGAGGCTCCTCACCCTCCCCGGCATTTTGTATTATCTGTTTTTAATTTTAGCCATTCTAATGGGTATATGGTAATATGACACAGTGGTTTAAGTTGCATTTCCATAAAGTCTAATGATGTTCAGCATCTTTTTAAATATTTGTTGGGTGAAATGCCTATTCAAACCTTTTGCCCATTTAAAAAATTAGATTGTTTTCTTCTGAGTTGTGAGAGTTCTTTTTGTATTCTGGATAGCAGTCTCTATCAGGTATATGTTTTTCATATATTTTCTCCCCATCCATGGCTGTGCTTTTCATATTTTAAACAGCATCGTTTGGAAGACAGAAGTTTATAATTTTGATGAAGTCCAAATTTATCAACTTTTTCATGTTTTATGGTATTTGTGCCCTAGATAAGAAATCTCTGCTTAACCCAAAATTACAAAGACTTTCAGTTATATTCTCTCATAGAAGTTTTATAGTTTTGGGTTTCATAACTGGGTCCATCATCCATTTCAAGCTGACTTTTTTATGTGGTGCAAGGCATAAGTTGTAAATCCTGCATCATGTGGGGTCTTTCGCTGTGGCTCTGGTTGTGTTGCCCAGGCTTCTCTAGCTGTGGTGCACAGGCTTAGTTACTCCACAGTATGTGGGATCTTAGTTCCCAAACCAAGGCTTGAACCTGAGTACCCTGCATTGCAAGGTGGATTCTTAACCCCTGGACCACCAGGAAGTCCCTATAGTAAATCTCTATATCAGGTTGTGTGAGTCCTCTAACTTTGTTTTCTTTTTCAAAAGTGTTTTGGCTATTCCAGGTCTTGCTACCAGCAACTCTTGCATTTGAGTGCCCCTCGCTCCCCCCATCTTTTCATGTCTGACTCCTTCTTGTCATTCAGTCCTCACCTTAAATGTTTTCTCCTTGGAAAGACCTTCTCTTACCATTTTCAGTTTAGAATGGACACACACTCATACACCGAGTAACACTCTGTCATTACCCTACTTGGTGCCCCCACCACTTGAGTGTAAGCTTCACGAAAGCCTAGCTCTTCCTCTACTCATTTATCACTGTATCTTTGGAATTTAGAACAGTACCTGCCATAATACAGATCCTTGATAAATATTTATTCAGTGAAGGAATTAAGTCCTTTGACTATCTAATCCTCCACCCTTAAATCTCGTATTTATCCACTAAAATATCTCAGTCAAAAGCCCAAGTTTGTGAACTCACTCTAGAGTTTGTTGTCCCTCTTTGTGTCTGTATATACATTTATTATGGTACTTACTATTCATACTATCATTATATATGTACTTGTCAGTCTTGGCCACAAGACTGTGAGCACCTATGATATAGTAGCCACTCAATAAATATTTTTCTAATGGATGAATGAATGAAAGAAATATCCTACATTATGGGTTATCTTACAGTTTATCTTTCTACAAAGTGCATGCTAAATCTCTTGGGGCAACTTAAAAACTAAAAAATACACATACACAAAATTGAAAATAAAAATACCATAAAGGACCGCTCTTAATATTAGATGTAAGTAATAAAAACTAACATTTACCAAGTACTTACTATGTGCCAAACAGGAGCAGACCCAGTTGAGTCTGGGCCTGAAGTTTATACAATTTGGGGATTCTCTTTAAGAAAAAGAAATATAAAATTAATTGCAGGGCCATGGAGGTAGCCTGTGCAAGTGAGATTCCCTGAAACTTAAATGTCTTTAGTTTTCAAGGCAAATCTACCTCTAGTGCCAGACATTGTTTTAAGGGCATTGCTTAATCTGCTTAAACAACCCTATGATACAGAATTTCCATTTTAGAAATGAAGATGTTGAGACCTAAAGAGGCTGAGCAGTTTTTGCAAGCTCCCACTACTGGTAAATATGAGAAGGCAGATTGGAACCCAGTGTGGGTTCAGAGCCCATGCTCTTTGGCACTGCTGCCTTCCTGAATCAGTGTGAAATATTTATCATCCATTATTGGTCCAGATCTGACATCTCCCATCTAAGATAATTCTCACATCTTACAACTGACTCAGTGTAACAAAAGCTGCAGAGCATGGCTTATCCATAAGTGTCTGAGGCATATTCTTCAGCTAGAATAGAAGTCTGTACTTCGGAGCTTAGTCAAATATGAAAGAGTACTACTGAGTGGCAGCTCTCTTGGATCCAATTATTCTATTTTTTTTGTCTCCTAAATTTGCATATCTGGTTATCTGAAACATAGTTCTTTAGGCTACCGCTGCTGCTGCTAAGTTGCTTCAGTCATGTCTGACTCTGTGCAACCCCATAGACGGCAGCCCATCAGGCTCCCCTGTCCCTGGGATTCTCCAAGCAAGAACACTGGAGTGGGTTGCCATTTCCTTCTCCAATGTATAAAAGTGAAAAGTGAAAGTGAAGTCGCTCAGTCTTGTCCGACTCTTAGCAACCCCATGGACTGCAGCCTACCAGGCTCCTCTGTCCATGGGATTTTCCAGGCAAGAGTACTGGAGTGGGTTGCCATTGCCTTCTCCAAGTTCTTTAGGCTATAACTATGTAAATCATTAAAAATATCATGGACACAGATTAACCATACCCAGTTTAATAAAACCTCATTTTCTTTCGGCTGCAAGTAAAAGAGCATCCATCAATATTCCTGTGAATGACAATCAGCAATCCAAATGATTGGAGGCTTTTTTCCCCTTAGTTGAAAAATAATTATGAGCCTGCCTATCTTACTTTCCTTCCTTTCTTCTTCCTTCCCTCCTGAATAATTCAGCCTAAAAGCCATTAGGTGGGGAATGTAGGAGTCCAGCTAGAATGAGTAGCAGCAGTGGCTCATTGCAATATGTTAGAGCCTGAAGAGGGTAAAGAGGGTTCTGATTCCATGTTTGGAAACCATGGTGGGAGCCTGGCATGGAGCATTGGAGCTTAAGCAGGCATCTGTGGTCAACGAGAGGGAGAGGCAGCAACAGCAACAGAAAATTGGTTATATATAAGTGGGATTGGTCAAATAAATATGTTGAGGACAAAGGGAGCCAGGTTTCTTCTGCCAGATAAAAGTCTCAACTGTGGAAAAAAAGAAAATCAGAATGAACCCTGTAACATTAGGTTTGAATTAGAGGTATCTGGGTAAAATATATACACAAAAAATATATACACAAAAAATATGGCTCTAGTGGTAAAGAACCCTCCTGCCAATGCAGGAGACATGAGACACCAGTTAGATCCCTGGGTCAGGAAGATCCCCTGGAGGTGAGGCAAGACAACCCACTCCAGTATTCTTGCCTGGAGAATCCCATGGACAGAGGAGCCTAGCGGGCTGCAGTCCATCGGGTTGCAAGAGTCAGACACAACTGAAGCAATTTAGCACGTACATACATACACACATTTTCCCCCAACTCAGTTCACTGAGAGGACCTGGGAATAGTGATACCCCAAAGCACTGATCTATGGCTTCTAAATACTAATTCTCCACTGAAAAGAACCATTGCTCCATGGGAAAATGGTTGTTTCAGGGTCTGGGGAGGGAACTACAAGATGAACCTGAAATATATGGTTGTGCCAAGACAAAGTATGGAATGCTCAAATAATGATGGGGACATGTCACTTATAAAATCAGTCACAGATGTGATGAACAGCATAGGGAGTAGTCAATAATACTGTAATAACTTTGTATGGTAACAGATGGCAACTAGCCTTATCATGGTGATCATTTTGCAATGTACAAAAATATAAGATCACTATGCTGCACACCTCTAATATAATATTGTGAGTCAATTATATTTCCAAAAAATGATGGAGACATCATTTCAAAAGGACATAAAAGAGAGCTTTAAAGCAACTATTCCAAATTTTAAAAAGTTTAAAAAAAAGAGCTTGAAGGGGTTCCCACTGGCTGAATCTGTGATAATTTGAACATCAAACTAAATAATAACAGTAAAAGATTATAATCCACTGAATAAAACAGGAATCTGTGAGTCATTCTGATAGTAATAATTAATAAATAGAAGGGAAGAAGAAAAAGCTTTTCTCAGTAAAATGACAACTAATTAATGCAGAAGCAATGATGGACTTACAAAACGCTATTTAGAAGCCATCAGTAATAATTAAGCCACAAAACACGGATGAATACTAAAACAAATGAAAATTTGATGAGGGGTAGGATATTTCCATACTCTCAAAGTACTTTCCCACACAATACTCATTAATTACAAAAGGGAAAAGAATAATTTTACAGTGGAGAAATCTGGAAGACCTCACCAAAAAGGATGAAAGTTACTAACATTACCATTAATGGGACAAATCAAAATAATACACAGGCTCGAGAATGCAGTTAGAACATCACTTCTGTTGTAATTCCTGACAACAATGCATAATCTGAATAGAATCATGAGGAAATATCAGACATACTCGATTGAAGAACATTCTACAAAAAACTATCCTATAATCTTCCAAAGTGTCAAGATCATGAAAATCAAGAAAAGACCAAGACAAATTCCATATTGAAAGAGAATAAATGCCACACATGACCCTTTTGCACTGTGCTACCTCAGTAGCACAAAAAAAAAGGAATCCTTTTGCACTGAGGAATATTTTTTGGACAACTGGCAAAACTTGAGCAGGATCTGCGGGTTATATGGTAGTAGTATATCAAATATCAATTTCCAGATTCTGATGGCTCTATTGTGGTTGTGTAGGAGAATTCCCTACTTGATAGGAATCAGACACTAAAGTATTCAGAGCTGATGAGACATCACGTCTCAAAGGGAGAGAAAAGTTATTTGTACTATTCTTGTGTTTTTCCTTTAATTTTGACATTTAATTTAGAACATCACTTTTGAAGATTATAGTGTAGTTTTTTGTAGAATGTTCCACAATCACATATGTCTGATATTTCCTCATGGTTCTATTCAGACTATGCATTTTTGTCAGGAATTAGAATGTAAGTGATGTTCTAAATGTCCTTTGAATTTGACATTTAATTTCAAATGTGAATCATTTGAAACATATAGAAATGTACCAAGAATTATAGAAATGTCTGCTCTCAGCAGGCTTCCCTGGTGGCCTAGCTGGTAAAAGAATCCACCTGCAATGTGGGAGACCTGGGTTTGATCCCTGGGTTGGGAAGATCCCCTGGAGAAGGGAAAGGCTACCCACTCCAATATTCTGGCCTGGAGAATCCCATGGACTGTATAGTCCTTGGGGTTGCAAAGAGTCAGACATGGCTGAGCGACTTTCACTTTTCACTGTTCTCACCACTTGTATTCAGTATCATATTCAAGATTCTAGTCGGTGCATAAAGAAAAAGAAATAACAACCATACATTTTAGAAAAAAGTAAAACTGTCATTTTGCATAGGTAACATGATTACTTTTCCAGAAAATTCTATGGACTCTACTAAAAAACCACTAGACTTAAGAATTTAGTGAGGTTCACAGGATACAAGATCAACATGCAAAAAATCAACTATTCTTACATTGGATTGGCCAAAAGTTCACTCGTTTTTTTCCATAAGACCTTTTCAGCCAACCAATACATTAGCAAAAATAATCAGATGTTGCCACCCAGCACTATAACTGAGTCTCACTGTTCTATCAAACCAACTGCTTTTAGATGGTAGAGAACATGGTAAGACCAGTGAATTCCATGAGCATGGACCCACTGCTGGACTTAATCTGCTGTGAAATGAGTTCCTTGATCAGAAGCAATACTATATGGAATCCCACAACAGTGGATTAAACATTCTGTAAATCCATGGATGGTCATTTGGGCAGAAGCATTGTATGCAAGGAAGGAAAAATTCATATCCAAGGTATCCATTCCAGTAAAAACAAAATGCTGCGCCTTCCATTGTCCAGTGTATTCAACCTGCCACCAGGAATCTGGCTGATCACCCTGAGGTATGGTGCCATAAGGGTGCTCAGCAATGGCCGTAGTCAGGCTGGCTTTGGTGAATGGAAGTCCATGTTGTTGAACCCGTGCATAACCTCCATCCCTGCCGCCATGGCCACTCTGTTCAGGAACCCATTGAGTAATTACTGGAGCACCCTGGGAAGGAAGCTGACCGATAGCCACAGAATTATTAAAATCCTTCTCTGCTGAGGTCATCCTTTGGTGACCTTTCACAAGGTACACAGCTTTCCAACTTTTTTTCTCCCTATTCAAAGAAGTCTGAATACATAACTGTGTTTTTCTTTCTTTTTTTTTGGGGGGGGGGGTTAATTTTTTGATTGGGCCACATGGCTTGTAGGATCTTTAGTTCCCTGACCAGAGATTGAATCCAGGTCCACGGCAGTGAAAGCACTGAGTCCTAACCACTGGACTTCCAGGGATTTCCCTGTGTATATACTTCTTCCCTAAATTTCCTTGTCCCCAATTTTCCACTCATGTTCTTTCCAAGTCCCTGACCTCCTGGCCAAACTATTAACTACAGCCCATAAATCGGTATATAATCACATGCCTGGCCATTTCTTCTTTCAAGCATAGTGAGCAACCAGGTGTACTGCTTTGAGTTCTGCCCACTGGGAGGATTTCCCTTCTCCAATGTCCTTCAAAAATATTCCTGAAAGGGGCTGTAATACTGCAGCTGTCTACTGCAGCCTAATGCCTGAATATCACATAGAACTATCTGTAAACCAGGCCTGCATCTCTTCCCTTGTCAAGTCATCACAGGGTACTCTGGATGAGGCCATAGTTTCAGGCTGGGAGAAAGATGACAGTGCAGCAGGAGTGGGGATCATGGGCATTTGGGCCACTTCATATAACTTACTGTGCCCTCAAGGCCTGGTCAAGTCCAATCTCATATTTGCTACTTCCATCTGACAATAGAGTACTGCTGTGCACACACAACTTTCTTACTTAGTGGGCCAGATAACACCCAGTTCATGATGCTGGGCAGCTGAGGTTACATGTAACTTGGTTGCTCAGTGATAAGGATTCAGTCTCTGGAAAGGTCCAATAGCAGACCAAAAACTTTCTCAAAAGGAGAGGATTTATCGGCAGAGATGGCAGGGCTTTGCTCCAAAATTCTAAGGTGCTATGATGCAATTCACCAAGAGGAGCCTGCCAAAAACCCCAAAGAGCATATACACAACTGACACCAAGCACTGTTGGGTCTGCTAGATCATGTGGCCAAGTGCGAGAGCAGCTTGCCCGAGACCTGTTGCAGAGCCTTCTTGTGTTCTGGGCCCCTCCCTCCAAACTAGCAGCTTTTGAGTCACTTTGGAACACATCCAAAGGAGAAATATGTTGCCTCCAAAATTCAAAGAGGCCCACACTAAGCATCGTTCCTCTTTATTGGTTGCAGGAGGGGCCAGATGCAACAACTTACCCTTCATCTTGGAAGGGATATCTTCATATGCGCCGCACCACTGGATCCCTAGAAATTTCACTGAGACTCCCGAATTGTCAGATTTATTTCCCACCCTCTGCCATGCACATGTCTCAGCAATAAATCTAGAATAGTTGCTACCTCTTGCTCACTACATCTGTAAACATTCTGTCAATGATGAGATGAACCAGTGTGATATCTTGTGGAAACAAATGACCTTCAAGATCCCCATGAACTAAATTAAGACATAGGACTGGAGAGTTAATATACCCCTGAGGGAGCACAGTGAAAGTGTATCACTGGCCTTGTGAACTTAGAGCAAACAGCTTCTGGGAGGCTTTGTTGATAGAGAAAAAGATATTTCCCAGATTAAGAGTTGTGTGTTAATTTGCTAAGGCAATGAATCTACACCTCCTGCAGTTACAATTGGAGTGATCACTGGGTTAAGCCTATCCATTGTCATTTTCCAAGATCTGTCTGTCTTCTGCACAGAACAAATAGGCAAGTTTTATGGGATTATGCATTCTGGAACTGGGTAAATAAGCACTGGATGCGTTTGGGGAAACACTGGGCCTACTGTGAGAAGGACCTGAGCTAAATCTCCATTGATCACCTAACTTCCTACTCTGACTGGTTGGCCACAATGATGTTTGCGTTTGATTTGAGTTTCTTGAAATTAATGTCAATTCAGAGTCAAGGCACAGTAGTCCCTGAAAGGTCTGATTATTTTCTTTTCCCCAGTGCCGTCATCCTGGTAAAAGGCTTTAGGTCTCTTTGGGGAAGGATGAAAGAAAGATTAACAGTATGAAATTTTTGGTAGTGTACCAGGGTGCTTCCTCAAGGGAAGGAACCCAGCCTCCCCTTCATTCAAGTGGTCCCAAGTCTGTAAAGTAGCTCAAGTGTGGGAATTGATTGAAGGACAATGACTCTCTGTTTTCAGGACCCAGGTTATGTCTTTGTTTTCCTTACCTAGAAATTTTCTCCTTGTACAGCTCAAGGAGGAAACTTAGTAGGCTTCTTATCTGTTTCACTTCTAGGAATGTCATGGTCAACTAGCCAGCGCCGTAGGTCTGGGAGAGTCAGACTATTCAGACTGCTGCTTTGACTCTGCTATTCACTACGGTAGCTATGCCTACCTTGCCTTTGGTGTTGAGTGCTGCCACTTGGCCCCTGCCACCCCAAGATCCAATTACTCCCACCATATTTAGGTTTCCCAGTTCAGTGACTGTAATGCCCACTGTAAGGTCTGGCCTACAGAGAAGAGTGATCACAGATTCCAAGGATTCTGGGGCTCCCTTTACAAATTTCTCACAGTAGTGTTGAAAGATCTGTCTTCTGGGGACTACCCTGGTGGTCCAGTGGTTGAGAATCTGCCTTGCAATGCAAGAGACACAGGTTTGATCCCTGGTTGAGGAGCTAAGATCCACATGCCACAGAGCAACTAAGCCCACACTCCACAACTCCCAAGCCTGTGGGCTGCAACTGGAGATTTCAAGGGCCACAATGGAGGGTTTTAATATTTTTAAAAATGTATGTCTTCTGGATCCTCCCACTATGGATAAGTCTTAAATGACAAATTCAGTCTACTATTCCAGTTTCCTTAAGCCTTTGAATCCCTTTTTCTACATTAAACTAAGGCATAACTGGTTACTCTAATTTGCTCACTGTGGGTCATCTTTTGGTCCATATTTTAGACAACCCACCAAAGAATTTGCTACAATTCTTTCTAATTCCCGTTGCTGCAATAATAAATGCAGACTCTCTGCTTAGCGTGGCCCTGTCAATGAATTTGGCCTGATCCAACTTTAGATTCCTTCCACCATTATCCCACACCATTGGTATATGTAGTTCCTAGCTTTCTGTCCCTAAACCAAAAAATGCAAGTAGTTCTTCTGGAGTATAACACAGTTCCTCATGAGTCCACTTGTTATCTCATCTTCAGGGGTCTGCTGGGACTTGAGTTTAGTTACAGGTCCAGAAGTAAAGAGAGTGACAGTGAGTCTTGAGGAGAATCAACCTTGTCTTACACGGCGAATGCCTCAGGAGCAATCATTACAGTTTCCTCAGGCAATGTAGGATTAGCCCCCTCAGATGAGTATAAGAAGACCCAATACCACTGTGTGCAGGAAGCCACTTCTGCTGGGGGTGGGGAGGTCTCTTCACTGGCAAAGAAGACTCATCAGAGTAAGGGCTCAACATCCTTACCATCATCAGGTTTTCCCACCTATCCCCATCCCATCTTAAAGGACCCCATTCTCTCCCAATCAATGCCCCACTTTAACAACAATACTCTGCAAAGCTGGGAATTCAACTTGAGTTGTAATTCAGCTAGTCACGGAATGAAATTCTGGATTTGATTTTCAGCAGTCTCAACCCAGCTTCTCTGAGACGTAAGGGTCTCCTTTAGGGTACACATAGAAGCCTTCAGTCTTATATGTGGTGACTGAACTGAAAACTTTAATCTCTGAGCTCATCCTTTACTTTCCACGCTGTCCAGTAGCAGAAGCAATCAGGCATTTTCATTATATTTGTTAGTTTTCTTGAAATGTTTGCCATGTGTAAAATAGACAACTAGTGGGGAAACTGCTGTGTAGTATAGGGAACTCAGGTTGGTGCTCTGTGGTGCATCCCGTCCTCTTAAGGTGGGATGGGGAGGTGGGAAGGAGGTTCAGGAGGGAAGGGATATATGTATACAGATGGTTAATTTACTTTGTTGTACAGCAGAAACTAATAAAACATTGTAAAGCAATTACACTGCAGTAATAAAAAATTTTAACTAATAATAAAAAATGTTCGCGGTATCACATACACAGTCAACCAGCTTCTTCTTTCTCTTTTTTTTCAGTCAGGCTGTGCATATGGGATCTTATTGTTGTGTGTGTGCTCAGTCATGTCTGACTCTTTGGGACCCCATGGACTGTAGTCTGTCTGACTCTTCTGCCCATGGGATTCTCCAGGCAAGAATACTGGAGTGAGTTGCCATTTTCTCCTCCAGGGGATCTTCCCAGTCCAGGGATCCCATCCATGTTTCCTGTATCTCCTGCATTGGCAGGTGGGTTTTTACCACTGTACCACCTGGGAAGTCCTATGGCATACAGGATCCAAGTTCCCCAATCAGGGAGCCAACCTGTACCCCGTGGAGTGGAAGTGCAGTCTTAGCCACTGGACCACCAGGGAGGTCCCACTCCTTGGTTCTTGAAAGTAGTTGATTAGGAGTATCTAATGTAGATATTTTGCATATGTCTATTGACAGCTGACATCACAAATTGTCAGTGCTCACTTTCCTATTAGTAATAGAGTCATTCTGCTAAGTCACTTCAGTCATGTCCGATTCTGTGTGACCCCATAGACGGCAACCCACCAGGCTCCCACGTCCCTGGGATTCTCCAGGCAAGAACACTGGAGTGAGTTGCCATTTCCTTCTCCAATGTATGAAAGTGAAAAGTGAAAGTGAAGTCGCTCAGTCATGTCCGACTCTTGGTGACCCCATGAACTGCAGCCTACCAGGCTCCTCTGCCCATGGGATTTTCCAGACAAGAGTATTGGAGTGGGGAGCCATCGCCTTCTCCAATAGAGTAATTAGCATCTATCAATCTAATCAGATTAAGGAGTCAGTTTCAGAAACCCCAGAACCAATTCAGAACTCATCCTTAACTTTCTTTTTTTTTTTTTTGCTATGCTGTACAGCTTGCAGGATCTCAGTTCCCCAATCAGGGACTGAATTAGGGCCATGGCAGTGATCACCTGAAGTCCTAACTATTAGACCACAGGATAACTCCTTCATCCTTAGGTATGAGATTTATTATAAGATGTATTAAAATAATTCAGTACCAGTAATTTGATTATTTGTTGATTTATTATAAATAAATAAATAATTGGCTCATGCAATTGTAGGGGTTATCCCACAATCTGCTTTCTGCAAACTGGAGACCCAGTCCAATGGTGTAGTTTGTTTCCAAATTCAAAGTCCTGAGAACCAGGAGAACAAATGGTATAAGATCCAGTCCAAGTCTGAAGGCCTGGGAACCAAGAGCGCCACTGGTGTGAGTTCTAGTCCATGTGCAGGGGAAGGCTGATATCCCATCCAGAAAACAGAGCAAATTCTACCTTACCCAGTGTGTGTGTGTGTGTGTGTGTGTGAGAGAGAGAGAGAGAGAGAAAGAGCTCAGTTGTGTCCAACTCTTTGCAACCCCAAGGACTGTAAGCTGCCAGGCTCCTATGCCCATTGGATTTCTAGGCAAGAATACTGGAGTGCCATTTCCTTTTCTAGGGGATCTTTTGACCCAGGGATCAAACGCAGGTATCTTCTTTGCCATCTGAGCCACCGGAGAAGCCCCTATCTTACCCTACCTTTGTTTTACTCAGGCCTCTAGTGGATTGGATGAGGCCTGCTCACACTGAGGAGGGCAATCTCCTTTACTCAGTCTACTGATACAAATATTAATCTCATCCAGAAACACCTCACAGATACACCCAGAATAATGCTTAATCAAATATCTGGATACCGTATGTCCCAGTCAAACTGACATATAAACTTAACCAGACACAAATCAACAAACTGGATTTCATCAAAATTAAAATCTTTTGTTCTTCAAAAGACACTGTAGGGCCTCCATGGTGACCCAGTGGTTGAGAATCCATCTGCCAAAGGAAGGAACCTGGGCTCAATCCCTGATCCGGGAAGATCCCACATGCCATGGGGCAACTAAGCCTGCAGACCTCAACTACTGAGCCTGTGCTCTGGAGCCCATGAACCTCGACTGTTGAGCCCGTGTGCCACAACTACTGAAGCCCACGTGTTCTAGAGCGCCTGCCCCACAAGAGAAGCCCCCACAATAAGAAGCCTGAGCACTGCAACTAGAGGGTAACCCTCACTTCCCACAACTAGAGAAAGCCCTGTGCAGCAACGAAGACCCAGCACAGCCCCCAAAATAATTTATTAAAATTTTAAGAAGACACTATAAATTAAAAAGGAAGGCAAGCCACAGACTGGGGAGAAGTATTTGCCAAACACATAGCTGAAGAAAGATTTGTATGTAAAGTATTGTAAATAATCCTCATAACTCAAGAAGACAAACAACCTAATATTTTTAATTGGCAAAAATTATGAACAGATAATTCACCAAGAAGGCATGTAAATAACAAATGAACTCTTGAAACGATGATGAACATCACTAGTCACTAAGGAAATCCAAATTAAAACCACAGTGAGCTGCCACCACACACCTCTTAGAGCCAATGGAACTCTTAAACACTCTGGGTGGGAATGAAAAATGATATATTCAATTTGGAAAACAATTTGGAAATTTCAAAAAATAAATCACATTTAACATATGATTCGGAGAAGGCAATGGCACCCCACTCCAGTACTTTTGCCTGGAAAATCGCATGGACGGAAGAGCCTGGTAGGCTGCAGTCCATGGGGTCACTAAGAGTCAGGCATGACTGAGCGACTTCACCTTCACTTTTCACTTTCATGCATTGGAGAAGAACTGGCAACCCACTCCAGTATTCTTGCCTGGAGAATCACAGGGACAGAGGAGCCTAGTGGGCTGCCGTCTATGGGGTCACACAGAGTCGGACACGACTGAAGCGACTTAGCAGCAGCAGCAGCAACATATGATTCAGAAACTCCACTCCTAGGTATTTCCCAAAGAAAACGAAAGTATATGTTCACAGAAAGATTTGTACACAGACTGCAGTGTATCTAAATAATGGAATGCCGCTTAGCAATAAAAAAGAATGAACTGCTGGTACATGCACCAGTATGGATGAATCACAAAACAATTATGCTGAGTGAAAGAGTCTGGATTTCTTAAAAGAGTATATACTGTATGATTTTGTTGTACAGAATTCTAGAGAGTAAAGGCTCATCTATGGTAATAGAAAGCTGGCCAGAGGATGAGTGGGAGTGGAACTTTTGGGGGTGATCTTTTTCTTGTTTGCTTTTTAAATTTTTTTATTGCACTCCATGTCTTGTGCAATCTTAGTTCCTCGATCAGGGATGGAACTCAGTTCCAAGCAGTGGTCTTATCCCCTGGACTGCCAAGGGATTCCCTGGGGGTGAACTTCATGTTTATTATCTTGTTTGTGGTGGTGGTTTCATGGGTGTATACACCTGTAAAATTTTATCAAATTGTATCATTTAAATATGTATAGTTTATTTTATGTCAATTATACTTCAATAGGGCTATTTAAAATACAAATAAGAATATAAACTGATATAAAGTAAACATATTAATAAATCACAAAATATTCCAGATACAGACACAACTCTGCCTATCAGTTCTTCCCCCCTCCTTCTTACATACACATTATAGAAGTTACTGTGTATCAATCATGTGCATTTTTATACTTTTATAACAAATGTAAATATCCAAAAACCATATATAAATTATACATGATATCATTTAGCACATTTAAATTTTATGATTATAAACAGCATTTTTTTATGCAGTATTTTTTTTCAACTTGCTTTTTTCACTCAACAAAAACATGTTTTTGAGACTTGTCCATCTTTGTAAGTGAAAGTGTTAGTCCCTTAGTCATGTCCGGCTCTTTGTGATCCCATGGATAGTAGCCCAACAGGCTCCTCTGTCCATGGGATTCTCCAGGAAAGAATACTGGATTGGATTGCCATTCCCTTCTCCAGGGGATCTTCCTGACCCAGGGAATGATCATGGGTCTCCCGCATAGCGGGCAGTACTTTACCATCTGAGCCACCTGGGAAGCACTCCCATCTTTGTCAATGTAAATGTTATTCATTCATTTTAACTGCCCTATGGTAGTCCATTTTCCCCTTGAGAGAGAGTTTCCAGCAGTGTAGCCATGAACATAGAATACATGCCTCCTTGTGCACAAGAGTAAATATTTCTCTAGGGAAGATTCCTCCAACTGAAAATACTAGGTAATGGACTATATGTATCTTCAGCTTTATGAAATATTGTCAAATTGTTCTCCAAAGTAGTTATTCTTAACATTCCCACCAACTATATTCTTACCAACACTTACTGCACTTCTCCAAGTTTTCATCTGGCAAATGGTATGAGATGGAATCTCATTATTTTAATTTTCACTTCCCTGATATTAGAGAGATTGAACATCTTTTTAAATGTTTAGCATCCATTTGGGTTTCCTCCTCTGTTTTCCCCTTCTTATCCTTTGCCCAGTCTATTTTTGTACTGTGGTGTTTATGCTTTTTAAAAAAACTAATCTCCATGGACTTCCTTCGTGACACAGTGGATAAGAATCTGCCTGCCAACGCAGGGGACATGGGTCCGAACCCTGGTGTGGGGTGATTCCACATGCTGCAGAGAAATTAAGCCTGAGCACCGCAACTTCTGAGTCAACGCCAGAGCCCACAGGTCTAATTACTGAAGCCCACACGCCCTAGAGCCTGTGTTCTGCAACAGGAGAAGCCACCACAGTAAGAAGATGCTCACCACAACTAGAGAAAGCCTGTATTCAGCAACAAAGAGCCAGTGCACTCAAAACTAAAATTTAAAAATTTAATTTCTAGCAGTTCTTTATAACTTCTCTATGCTAATCCTTTATGTGGAGTGCAAATATCTTCTAGTTTGTGATTTATCTCTTTACTTTGTTTATGTTATCTTTTTATATAGAGAGTTTAAGTTTTTTTAGTCTTTTACTTTATGGGTATGCTTCTTAGTTTTCTTCAGGATTCATTCCCTGGGGTTTCCCCAGTGGCTCAGGAGTAAAGAATCCTCCTGCAATGCAGGAGACTCAGGTTCGATCCCTGGGTTGGGAAGATCCCCTGGAGGAGGGCATGGCAACCCACTCCAGTATTCTTGCCTGGAGAATTCCATGGACTGAGGAGCCTGGCAGGCTATAGCCCATAGGGTTGCAAAGAGTCAGAAATGACTAAAGCAACTGAGCACATACACAGGATTCAGTCACTATCACGTTGTCATAAAAATATTCTCCCATATTTTTTTCTGAAGTAAATCCCAGCTCTGTTACTTCAGTTCAGTTCAGTTGCTCAGTTGTGTCTGATTCTTTGCAACCCCATGGACTGCAGCACGCCAGGCTTCCCTGTCCATCACCAACTCCCAGAGCTTGCTCAAACTCATGTCCTTTGACTCAGTGATGCCATCCAACCACCTCATCGTCTATTGTCCCCTTCTCCTCCTGCCTTCAATCTTTCCCAGCATCAGGGTCTTTTCCAATGAGTACACACACAGGATTCATTCGCTATTGTGTTGTCATAAAAATATTCTCCTGTATTTTTTTCTAAGGTAAATTCTAGCTCTGTTACTTACTAGCTATGTAATCTTGGGCAAGTTTCTTAATCTTTGTGAAACTCAGAGTTCTCATCTTTAAAATGAGGATGGTAATAATGTCTACTTCGTAGGGTTGTTCTTAGAATTATTCATCTGTATGGGGCAGGGACACAAAGAAACAGAAGTTACTTTTAAATTAGGATGATACAAGATGGGTTTATTTACAGAGATATGGATAGGTAAAGGGGAACCATAAGAGGTAGTACAATATCCTGAGCGTAGTAATAGCAGTTACAACACTGAGGCCCAAAGGGAGGAATAGGGTAGGTGGTGGTTATTGGAAAGATAGTGATCTCAGATCTAGGCATAGGGTAAATCTGAAGCAATTTGGCAGAGAAGAGCCTGTTTGAAATTGATACTTTGATTTTGCTGTCCTTCCATCCTTCAAATGTCCCTCCTCCTTCTGCACAGGCTGAATCCAGAGGGCAAAGGAGTCCACTGATGTCCATACTAGACACTGAGAAAAAGGTACAGAGTGGATCTGGAGAAGCAAATGAAAGATAATGACATACTGTCAACCAGAATTTATTGATTGCCAACATGAGCCAACTGTTCTAGGCACTAAAGATAGAAAAATAAACTCCATAACAAAGTCCCTAACTTTATGAGCTTACATCCTAATGGGAGCAGAAAAACAATAAATATGAGTAAATATAGTGTCAGGTAAGTGCTAGGAAAATATAAACCAAGATGAGGAGGATAGAGTGATGGGATATGAGGTGTAGAGTTGTCAGAGGAGCATCTCTAAGGAGATGTCATTTGAGTCATGATTTGAAAGAAGTAAGGGAATGTGCGTACCTGGTAGAAAAATGCAGGATCATGCTTGGCAGTCTTCGGAAACATGAAGAGGTGGTGTTGTTGGAAAATAATGAGTGATTAGAAAGGAGAAGGTGGTGATGATTGGTGGCACCCTGGATATATTTTGAAAGCAGAAAATTTTTTGCCTCTATAGGATTTGTAAAGATTTAGGATGTTGAGAAAGACAGACATCAAGGATGACTCTAAAGAATTTGACTTTAAAATAATTGGAAGGAGTGACATCAGCAAAAATGGTGGAATAAGAATCTCCAAAAATCTACTCTTCCATAAAAGCAATGAGAACACTGGCATAATTGTCAGGATCAACTTTTCTTAAAACTTTGGAAATTAACCAAAAGTTTCCAACAATAAAGGGAGAGTTTATGCAAAAAGAAAAAGACTGAATCTCAGTAAGAACAGTGAATTATGTGGCATTTTAATTTGTCCTATTCCCACCTTCACCTTCTCCAAGCTCCATGATAACCTTGAAAACCAAAATCCTGCAACCGTGGTAAAAACCAGCAGCCTCATAGCCTCGTGGAGGGGGCAGAATGGCGCTGGAGAGCCTTCAAAGCCTCATCCTCAGAGAACTGTCATTATTCGAACTGCTTGGTGGTTCTCTGGAAGATCCACTCAAAACTATCTTTATTTGATCTGACTCAGAGCTTTCCTCATGCAAACAGCCTATTTCCTGGAGGCATTTGTTTAAAATAATAAGAGGCAATTTTTCAACATTACAGCTGCCTGTAGTGGTGGACAGCAGTTGAGGTAAAAAATAAATAAATAAATAATAGGCTACCAAAAAATTTAAAAGGAAAATCTGAGGATTATAATATCTGCTAGGGCTTGGAATGTTCTAACATGTTCCTAGGAGTCTAGGAGGCCATGCACATTCATAAATTTGGGTGCATGGTCAGGAAAGACTAAACTTAAGGCTCTGTACAAGCAGGAAGTGAAGCTTAAGGTAAGAGTTGTGAACTGCCTGGCTGAATGTTGAAGACAAACCCCAATATGAATTCAGAGTCCCTTGGCAAAGACATGTTGGTTCCAGGCATTTAAGAAAATCTCTGTCAATTAGTTACTTGACTGCTAGGCTAACTCTGCAGAGGCTTCAGAGGATACACATGACAAAGAATACAGAATTTACAGAATTATTTCGGAAAATCCTCTAAAATAAACAACTATCAACACCAAGCAGCGTCAAAACAGGCCTTGGGGAAGGGGAAGAATCTGATTTTTATTGTTGCCACATTATATTAAATGTCCAGTTTTCAACATAAGATTATGAGATATTCAAAGAAACAAGAAAATACAGATTATACAAATTTTAAAAATGTAGCCAATACAAACTGTCTCTGAGAAAGATCAGATAATGAACTTATGAGACAAAGACTTTCAAGCAACCATTTTAAATATATTGAAAAAAAAGATAAAGAACATGTGATATACACATACACACACACAATGGAATACTATCCAGCTTTTAAAAAGATGAAATCTGCCAAACGCAACAATATGAATGAAACTTGGAACAACAGACCGGTTCCAAATAGGAAAAGGAGTACGTCAAGGCTGTATATTGTCACCCTGCTTATTTAACTTATAT
The DNA here is from genome assembly GCF_016772045.2 of Ovis aries. Lineage (NCBI taxonomy): Eukaryota > Metazoa > Chordata > Mammalia > Artiodactyla > Bovidae > Ovis > Ovis aries. Next base: position 132,895,202 of record NC_056056.1, read on the forward strand.
GCAGAGTACATTATGAGAAATGCTGGGCTGGAAGAAGCAAAAGCTGGAATCAAGATTGCTGGGAGAAATATCAATAACTTCAGATATGCAGATGACACCACCCTTATGGCAGAAAGTGAAGAGGAACTAAAAGCCTCTTGATGAAAGTGAAAGAGGAGAGTGAAAAAGTTGGTTTAAAGCTCAACATTCAGAAAACGAAGATCATGGCATCTGGTCCCATCACTTCATGGGAAATAGATTGGGAAACAGTGGAAACAGTGTCAGCCTTTATTTTGGGGGGCTCCAAAATCACTGCAGATGGTGACTGCAGCCATGAAATTAAAAGACGCTTACTCCTTGGAAGAAAAGTTATGACAAACCTAGATTGCATGTTGAAAAGCAGACACATTACTTTGCCAACAAAGGTCTGTCTAGTCAAGGCTATGGTTTTTTCAGTGGTCATGTATGGATATGAGAGTTGAACTGTGAAGAAAGCTGAGCGCCGAAGAATTGATGCTTTTGAACTGTGGTGTTGGAGAAGACTCTTGAGAGTCCCTTGGACTGCAAGGAGATCCAACCAGTCCATTCTGAAGGAGATCTTTGGAAGGAATGATGCTAAAGCTGAAACTCCAATACTTTGGCCACTTCATGCGAAGAGCTGACTCATTGGAAAAGACTCTGATGCTGGGAGGGATTGGGGGCAGGAGGAGAAGGGGACGACCGAGGATGAGATGGCTGGATGGCATCACTGACTCAATGGATGTGAGTCTGGGTGAACTCGGGGAGTTGGTAATGGACAGGGAGCTGCGATCATGCTGCGATTCATGGGGTCGCAAAGAATCAGACACAACTGAGCGACTGAACTGAACTGAACTGTGGGTATTATGCTAAGTAAAATAAGACAGATGGAGAAAGACAAATACCATATGATTTCACTCATATGTGGAATATTATACATATATATATGAATAAACCAAACGAAAACAAACACATTGATGTAGAAAGAACAGAGATGGGGGTGCTAGGGGACAGAGAGCAAAATGGGTAAAGGGGGTCAACTCTATGGCGACAGTTGGAAACTATACTTTTGGTGTGAGCACACTCTCATGTGCAAGGAAGTCAAAATATAATGTTGTACACATGAAACTTATATAAAGTTGTAAACCAATGTTACCTCAATTAAAAATAAATAAAATACTTTCAAAGAGCTCAAATAAACCATGTCTACAGAAATAAATGAAAGAGAATATCTAACCAAATAGAGAATATCAGTAAAACCATAGAAATAATTTTTTAAGAAGCAAATAGAAATTCTGGTGTTTAAAAATGCAATAACAAAAATAAAAACATTCACGAGAAGGACTCAACAGCAGATTTGAGCAAACAGAAGAGAGAGCAGTGCATTTGAAGGCAGGTCAATTGAAATGATCCAGTTTGAGGAACAAGCAAAAACAATGAAGAGAAATGACCTGTGATATGCCATCAATTCTACTGCAGGATGAGAGAAGAAAAAAATTACAGAAAAAATATTTGAAGAAATAATCATCAAAAATTTCTCATATTTGATGATAAAACTTAATGTACATATCCAAGAAATTCCACAGATTCCAAGTAGGAAAAATTCAAACAGATCCTTACTTACACACATCATTACCACACTATCAAAAAGCAAAGATTGAATCTTGAAAGCAGCAAGAGAAGAGTGACTCACCACATATGTGGAATTCTCAATACAATTTCTCATCAGAAACCTTGGAGGCTAGAGGTAGTAGGGTGACATACTCAAAGTACTGGAAGAAAAAACTGTCAAACAAAAATCTTATATTCAGCAAAGCTTTCCTTCAAAAATGAATAAGAAATTAAGACATATCCAAATAAACAAAAATGAGACTAATTCATCACTAGCAAGCTTGTCCTATAAGAAATACTAAAGGGAATTCTTTAGGCTGAAGTGAAATGTCACTAGACAGTAACTCTAAGTCACGTGAAAAAATTAAAAGTAGCAATAAAGGTAACTATTGCCACTTTTACTATTTACCTAAAGGTGCACCCTACTCCAGTACTCTTGCCTGGAAAATCCCATGGACAGAGGAGCCTGGTAGGCTGCAGTCCATGGAGTCACTAAGAGTTGGACACGACTGAGCGACTTCACTTTCACTTTTCATTTTCATGCATTGGAGAAGGAAATGGCAACCCACTCCAGTGTTCTTGCCTGGAGAATCCCAGGGATGGAGGAGTCTGATGGTCTGCTGTCTATGGGGTCGCACAGAGTCGGACACGACTGAAGTGACTTAGCAGCAGCAGGTAAATGTAAAAGATGGTATAAACATAATTTTAATTTGTAACACTGTCTCTCCTATAGTATGTAAAAGATAATTAAATGAAACAGTAATCATGACTCTATATTAATAATCATACTGATGCTGGCAGTGAAAAGCTAGAAGGACCTCAGTTCTCATCTTCTTTGAAGAAAGAATTCAGCAAAGAGACCAAGATTGTGAAAAAGATAAAAGCGTTTATTAGAAGCATAGTGTGTGTGGAAGAACACATGGGTAGACTTGGAGTCAGTTATCCACCATAAGGGCAGCTTAGATTGCTTATAGGGGGCAGTTTTCCGGGTTGTTTCCAGCCAATCATTTCCATATTTGGTCCTGGTGTGCATGCTAATCTCTCAGCTAAGATGGATTCCAGTAGCATCTTCTCCCTCCTTTAGTCCTTCCCCTAGACTGAGGGCCTTCTCTGAGCATGTGTTGGGCTGGAAAATCCACAAGAATGCACCCAATCAGGACCCAATGCTCCCACTGTTACACTATCTTGAAGCATCAGCAGGAGACCAGCTATAGCGGTTCAGCCTGGGGAAACTAGTTGCCCTGTTTGGCCTATCTATCCCCTACCTCAGTACAATGTGGAGAGATGTAATTTGTATGACAACAACAGCACAAATAGAGAATATCAATGAAAATGTATATGATTACAACAACAAAAGGAGAAAGGAAATTAGAGCAAAGCTATATAAGAGCAAAGATTTTGTTTGCTATTGAAATTAGGTTGGTATCCATCCAAACTTGATAGTTAAAAACAAATAACCCAATTAAAAAATGGGTAAAGGACTTGAATAAACATTTCTTTCAAGAAGATGTATAAATGGCTAATAAGCACATGAAGCAATGTTTAGCATTATTAGCCATTAGGGAAATGTAAATCAAAATTACAATAAAGTACCATTTCACATCCACTAGGACTGGAAAAGGTCAGTTTTCATTCCAATTCCAAAGAAAGGCAATGCAAAAGAATGCTCAAACTACCGCACAATTGCACTCATCTCACATGCTAGTAAAGTGATGCTCAAAATTCTCCAAGCCAGGCTTCAGCAATACGTGAACCGTGAACTCCCTGATGTTCAAGCTGGTTTTAGAAAAGGCAGAGGAACCAGAGATCAAATTGCCAACATCTTCTGGATCATGGAAAAAGCAAGAGAGTTCCAGGAAAACATCTATTTCTGCTTTATTGACTGCCAAAGCCTTTGACTGCGTGGATCACAATAAACTGTGGAAAATTCTGAAAGAGATGGGAATCCCAGACCACCTATCCTGCCTCTTGAGAAATCTGTATGCAGGTCAGGAAGCGACAGTTAGAACTGGACATGGAAGAACAGACTGGTTTCAAATAGGAAAAGGAGTACATCAAGGCTGTATATTGTCACCCTGCTTATTTAACTTCTATGCAGAGTACATCATGAGAAACGCTGGACTGGAAGAAACACAAGCTGGAATCAAGATTGCCAGGAGAAACATCAATAACCTCAGATATGCAGATGACACCACCCTTATGGCAGAAAGTGAAGAGGAACTAAAAGCCTCTTGATGAAAGTGAAAGAGGAGAGTGAAAAAGTTGGTTTAAAGCTCAACATTCAGAAAACGAAGATCATGGCCTCTGGTCCCATCACTTCATGGGAAATAGATGGGGAAACAGTGGAAACAGTGACAGACTTTATTTTTGGGGGCTCCAAAATCACTGCAGATGGTGACTGCAGCCATGAAATTAAAAGACGCTTACTCCTTGGAAGAAAAGTTATGACCAACCTAGACAGCATATTCAAAAGCAGAGACATTACTTTGCCGACTAAGGTCCGTCTAGTCAAGGCTCTGGTTTTTCCTGTGGTCATGTATGGATGTGAGAGTTGGACTGTGAAGAAGGCTGAGCGCCGAAGAATTGATGCTTTTGAACTGTGGTGTTGGAGAAGACTCTTGAGAGTCCCTTGAACTGCAAGGAGATCCAACCAGCCCATTCTGAAGGAGATCAGCCCTGGGATTTCTTTGGAAGGAATGATGCTAAAGCTGAAGCTCCAGTACTTTGGCCACCTCATGCAAAGAGTTGACTCATTGGAAAAGACTTTGATGCTGGGAGGGATTGGGGGCAGGAGGAGAAGGGGACGACAGAGCATGAGATGGCTGGATGGCATCACTGACTCGATGGACGTGAGTCTGAGTGAACTCCGGGAGATGGTGATGGACAGGGAGGCCTGGCGTGCTGCGATTCATGGGGTCGCAAAGAGTCGGACACGACTGAGCGACTCAACTGAACTGAACTGAGGATGACTAGAATCAGAAAGATGAATAAAAATGTGTTGGTGTTAGGATGTGGAGAAATTGGCATCTTCATATAGTGCTGCTAAAAGTAAAATGTTGCAATTGGTATAGCAGTTTCTCAAAAAGTTAAACATAGATATAGATATGACCCAGTAAGTCCATTCCTTGGTATATATCAAGAAAATTGAAAACAATGTCCCTGTAAAAACTTGTAAATGAAAAAAAAAAAACTTGTAAATGGATGTTCAAAGTCATATTATCATAATAGCCCCAAAGTGGGAGCAAACCAAACATCCATCAGCTGATAAATAGATAAACAAAAATTGGTATATTGAGGACTTTGCTGGTGGTCCAGCAGTTGAGACTTTGCCTTCCAATGCGGGGGGTGTGGGTTAGACCTCTGGTCAGGAAGCTAAGATCCCACATGTTTCTCATCCCAAAAAACAAAACATGAAACAGAGACAATATTGTAACAAATTCAATAAAGGGTTTTTTTTAATGGTCCAAGTGAAAAAAAAATCTAAAAATATTGGTATATTCATTCAATAGAATATTACTCAGCCACGAAAGATATAAAGTACTGGTTGATACACATTACAACAAGAATGAACCTTGAAAACATTATGGTAAGTGAAAGAAGTCACAAAAGGCCACACATTATACTATTCCATTTATATAAAATGTCTGTAATAGGCAGATCCACAAAGACAGAAAGTAGGTAGTGGACTTGTGGTTGCCAGGGTCTGATGGAGGTGATGGGGAGTGACTGCTAGTGAGAATAGGGTTTCTCTGGGGAGTGATGAAAATGGTCAAGAATTAGATATTGGTGATAGCTACATAATTTTGTGAATATACTAAAAATTACTGAATTGTACACTTTATTTTTGAAATATAGTTGATTTATATGTACACTTTAAAAAGATGAATTTGGGGAGTTCCCCGGTGGTCTAGTGATTAGGACTCAGTGCTTTCACTGCCATGGCCTGAGTTCAATCCCTGTTGAGGGAATTGAGATCCCACAAGTTGCACGGTACAGCTGAAAAAAAGAGATGAATTTTATGGTATATGAATTTTATCAAATAAAAAAATACAACTGGAATGGTAACTTTTACTAAGACAGTGAAGATTAGGGAAGAGGCCCATGTGGGAGAGAAAGGAAGACTTTGTTTGGCACATGATAAGTTTGAAATACCAAACTTAGACATCCAAGTCAATCTGTTAAGTGCTTCTGCTGCTAAGTCGCTTCAGTCGTGTCCGACTCTGTGCAACCCCGTAGACGGCAGCCCAGTAGGCTCCCCCGTTCCTGGGATTCTCCAGGCAAGAACACTGGAGTGGGTTGCCATTTCCTTCTCCAATGCATGAAAGTGAAAAATGAAAGTGAAGTCGCTCAGTCATGTCTGACTCTTAGCGACCCCATGAACTGCAGCCCACCAGGCTCCTCTGTCCATAGCATTTTCCAGGCAAGAGTACTGGAGTGGGGTGCCATTGCCTTCTCCGAATCTGTTAAGTAGGCAGTTGGAAATATTAGTCTGCAATTCAGGGGAGATGTATGGATTGGAGATATACATTTGGAGGAAAATGAATACATGTAATACATATAGAATGGTGCCTGGAACATAGTAAGATCTATAAACATTAGCTAATATATTATTTTGTATGTGTAGAGTAGTAATCAGTTGGCCTAGCATAACTTGTGGAATACCTTCTCTGATTGGTAATGCCACCTCTGTTATACACAAATCTTCCATATACATTGAGGGTCTGTTTCTATCACTGCATTCCTTTAAGCAGGAATTGTTTTAGGATAGAGTAGATTGAAAGCCAGAGCTTCCCTGGTGGCTCAGTAGTAAAGAATCCACCTGTCAATGAAGGAGATGCAGATTCAATCCCTAGGTCAGGAAGATCCCCTGGAGAAGGAAATGGCAATCTACTCCAGTATTCTTGCCTAGGAAATCCCATCGACAGAGAAGACTGGTGGACTATACAGTCCATGGGAGTTGCAAAAGATTTGGACATAACTTACTGTCTAAACAACAACAGATTGGAGCCAAGACTACTCTCAACTTTTCTCACTTCACACGAACACAAGTGACTGTACGTTTGTTTCACCTTTGTTCAGTTGCTAAGTCATGTCTGACTCTGCGATCCCATGGACTGCAGCACACCAGGCTTCCCTGCCTTTCATTATTTACTAGAGTTTGCCCAAATTCATGTCCACTGAGTTGGTGAAGTCCCCCAACCATCTCATCCTCTGTTACCCCCTTCTCCTCCTGCCTTCAATCTTTCCCAGTGTCAAGGTCTTTTCCAATGAGTCAGCTCTTCACATCAGGTGGCCACAATATTGGAGCTTCTGCATCAGTCCTTCCAATGAATATTCAGGGTTTATTTCCTTTAGGATTAACTGGTTTGATCTCTTTGCAGTCTAAGGGACTCTCAAGAGTCTTCCCTAGCAGCACAATTAGAAAGCATCAAATTTTCAGCCTTCTTTATGGTTCAACTCTCACATCCATACATGACTGCTGGAAAAACCATAGCTTTGACTATACGGACCTTTGTCAACAAGGTGATGTCTCTGCTTTTTAATATGCTATCTAGTTTTGTCATAACTTTTCTTTCAAGGAGCAAGCATTTTTTAATTTCATGACTGTAGTCACCATCCACAGTGATTTCAGAGCCTAAGAAAATAAAATCTGCCGCTGTTCCCATTTTCCCCCATCTATTTGCCATGAAGTGATGGGACTGGATGCCATGATCTTAGTTTTCTGAATGTTCAGTTTTAAGCCAGCTTTTTCACTTTCCTCTTTCACCTTCATCAAGAGGCTCTTTAGTTCCTCTTCGCTTTCTGCCATTAGAGTGGTATCATCTGCATATCTGAGGTTACTGATATTTCTCCTGGCAATCTTGATTCCAACTTGTGATTCATTCAACCTGGCATTTCAGCATGATGTACACCACATAGATGTTAAATAAGCCAGGTGATAATATACAGCCTTGATGTACTTCTGTCCCAATTTTGAACCAATCCATTGTTCCATGTCCAGTTCTAACTATTGCTTCCTGACCTGCCTACAGGTTTCTCAGGAGGAAGATCAGTTGGTCTGGTATTCCCATCTCTTTAAGAATTTTCCACAGTTTGTTGTGATCCACATAGTTAAAGGCTTTAGCATAGTCAATGAAGCAGAAATAGATGTTTTTCTGGAATTCCCATGCTTTTTCTACGATCCAGTGGTTGTTGATCTCTGGTTCCTCTGCCTTTTCTAAATCTAGCTTGTACATCTGGAAGTTCTCGGTTCACTTACTGTTGAAGTCTAGCTTGAAGGATTTTGAGCATTACGTTGCTAGCATGTAAAATGAGCACAATTGTACAATAGGGAGAAATCACCTGGATTCTGTCTACATTTCAGAGGCTAGGAAGATAAATGAGATCCTAGGCATGAAGTTCAGAAATTTGTGTAATATAAAGCCGCAAAAGGAAGTTTGAGAGAAAACAGATTCCATAGGTAATATTTTTTGAGTTAACTCTCTTTATAATTACATAACATTTTAAAAGTTTTTTTTTTTTTTTTTTAGTTGTGGTTAAAAAAAACCAACACAAAAAAACTGCACAATATAAAATTTACCACCTTGGTAACAACATGAGAAAATTTTAAATATAGCCTTTACATTTGATGCCACAGCTGTCTCTTCATAGTTCAACTCAGTACAAAGGTTACTTCTTCAGTGAGGTCTCTCAATACAGAAGTAAAGTTGCTTTCCTACTCTTGGTCACTTTCTGTCTCATTACCTTAAAGCATTCTTCACTAACTGAAATATTTATGTTTATTAACTGTCTCCCCCTCCCCAGGGAAGGGCTTCCCAGGTGGCTCATGGTAAAGATTTCGCGGGTTCTAACCCTGGGTGGGGAAGATGCCCTGGAGAAGGAAATGGCAATCCACTCCAGTATTCTTGCCTGGGAAATTCCATGGACATAAGAGCCTGGAGGGCTACAGTCCATGTGGTCTCAAAGAGTCAGATGTGACTTAGTGACTAAACAACAACCTCCTCCCCGCTAAAACTGTAAATTCTACCGGAGTAGGGAACTGGTATGTCTACTCTTCTTCCATGCCTAGTTCTTTGCACACAGTATGTTCTAAGTATTTGTTTAAATACTTTCTGAGTAATAAGTATAGTGCCTTTTAATACCAAACAAGTTTCATATAGCTTATCTCATTTGATTATTACAACTCTGAGTAAAATCGGATTGTTGGCCCCACTATAAAGATACTCAAAAGAAAATGATAGAACTCTCCACCTCCATATACAGCAACACACAGAACAGAGACTATGGCTACGGTGATGCTATTCTAAGTGCCAAGAAGAAAATACAACTACTCGACTCCTTGGAACACTGAATCACCTTGTGTAGCTGTCTCGGGTTTTCCCCCAGTTTAAAAACGATTAAAAAAAAAAATTTTTTTTTTTTTTGGCCGTCCCGCAGGGCTTGCAGGATCTTTGTTCCATTCCCAAGGGTTGGAACCCGTGGCCCCTGCAGTGGAAGCGCGGAGTCCTCATCACTGGTAGGCCAGGGAATTCCCTTCCCCTGTTCTTTAAAAAAAAAACCAACCAGCTTTATTGAGGTATATAACCTTGTCTTGTTTTTAAAGTGCGCTCTTTTGTAATAATCTAATTCTCTAGTATGAGAATACTTTGGATCTCCATTACTACAGGCACCTGTAAGCATTCCTTCTTTTTCTTTTTTTCCCCTTACACTATGCAGTCGAACACGTGTGACCAGCGCCTCGGGAACTCGCTCTGCCTCCCACCCTAGCCCTGCCCACCGAAAGTCCCGCCCCTTCTTTTTCCGGAGCCCGGCCCCTCGGCTTCTTTCCGACCTGGCTCGGCGGATCTCGCCCTTCCTCCAACCCCTCTCTACATCTCGCGAGAAGTGAGAGCGCCTGGCCGGACGAGAGAAAAGTATCTGCTCCGCTGAGGGGGGAAAGAAGGAGCTGGAGATAGATTGTGGGACCGATCGCGGGCGGGCGGGAGGCGACGGAGCTACCAGAGGGTGAGTCCTGTTAACATTAACTAGTCCATGACCTGACGGGCGTCTCCCCGTCAACTCTGGTCAATCCCAGCGTCCCAGACCGGGGTCTCCCCTCCCAGTATGTGTTGGACGGGGGCGCTGAGGCGGTGGCCGGGCCCTGTCTGAGGAAGAGGGTGGGGCATGGGCTAAGGCCGACCAATAAGAGAGAAGGAAGCTACAATTGGCGGCGACGAGCACTAATGGGAGGTCATCTTTACCTTGCGGAGTGACGCCCCTCTTCTCTCCCTCCTCCCGCCTCCTTCCTTTGGGGGGGGAAGGCGGGGCCAGAGGCCTGAAGTGTGGGGAGAACTTGGGGTAAGTAGCCCCGGGGGGCACAGGGCGTGGCAAGGAGAGGGGAGTTGAATCCTGAGGGAATGGAAGTCTAGTGGAGCCTGGAATGGGGTGGAATGGGAGAAAGGGGAAGGGTACTAAACTGGTTGAAGACGCTGGACTTCTCCAAAGAGTGGGGTTAGAGGCTTGGCATTGGAAGAGTTAGTGGTAATAGGCAGGAGGTAGGGTTGAGTAGGTGAAAACATAGCATTTGGTTTTGCTGGGAAGATAGGGAGGAATAAGTGTAAGTGAGAGCGTGGCATTTCGATTGAATTATAAGAAAAACTATCAGGGACAAGATATCAGAGGAAAAGTATGGGCATGAAGAAAATTAAGTGAATGAGTTTAGGAAGATTTAATAGGGGTGGGTGTAGTGGCCAAAAGGCATCACTTTGGGTAGGGTATGGGGGAATCCAGAGGGGTAGGAGAGGTATTTGGTTGGGAGACGGTTGATAATGGACAGGTGTTTAGCTTAGGTATCAGAAGAAGTCTGAGAAGTGATTTTAGAGCTTTTGGTGAATATGGCATCCAGTCTGGTAACCAGCCTGCAAGAAAGCTAGGATAGTGGTAAAGAGAAAAACAGAACACTTTCATCACTTCTACTCTGATTTCCTTTCTCCGTCTCTTCCTCTTCCCGACTTCATCTGTTCCTCAGCTCAGGGATGGGGGCTTGGGACTTCAGTGGCCAAGTCAAAGCCCCATCGGGAGTTATATGTTGCTCTGAATTGCTTGTTATGTTCTCTGACTGGGGTGTTTACTGCCCAGGGCACCTCCTACCCAGATTCCCGCGTTGCTACTTTCCTGACTGTAAAGTTTGTTTTCTACTTACCAGAGGGTGTTTTAGTACCTCTGAGGGTTGTGTCATAGTAAGTGTAGTTTTGTGGGGGTATGCAGAGTTTTCTCCACAATCTCACTTGATTCCTATGTTTAAAAACTTTGCAGTAGTGTAATCAATTCTTGCAGAGACATCGGTTTTTTAGGTATTCTAAGCACAGAAAAATGTACTATACTGGTTTGTTTTGTTAATTGTTTCTTTCCCACTTGAGTTGCTAAATGGATGGTTGCAGTTAGTTTTAGCTAGCTTATGTGTGGTTTTTTTTTAAGTGGTGTAAATAAAATGGACACGTATTTCAGGAAAGTGAAAAATTTTCAGTTTCTTCTTTTGTGTCCAGATCAGAAAGCTAAAGATATGTCATAATATCTTGGGGGCAAGGGTTGGGGAAATCAAACACAATTTGTGCTTAAACATGGAGGATATAAGGTAAGTGGAGACTATTGCGAAATGTAACATGTCAGTAATAAAAGAAGCTAAAGAAAAGTCTGGCAGCTATACTAAGTAGTCTTACCAGTTCTTAATTCTGTACAAAAAAGGGACAAGTCTTTGCCCTTTGTTTGATATTTGTTTATTATTTAATAATGAGCTAGTATAGTCCATTAATAACTTCTTTGCTGTTGCATAAATTTGTCTTTTACATTCCTTTTCTTCTTTTACTTTTGGAAGCAAAATGACATCTGAAATACTAGCAACGGTGTTGTATGAAGAGAAACCAGAGTGTGTTGCTTCGTATTAACTTTTGGTTTTCAGCAACCATTTATCCTCCTGGCCAGGAACTTACCCCTACAGCACATTGAGACTAATTAATTACTGTCCTTATAGCATTAACTACTTAATTGGGTTCCAGTATTTCACATTCAGAGCATTGCTATTGGATATTCAGACATTTTCACAGTTTGCCTGGCAGTAGCACAAAGAAATATCCAGTGAGAGGGCAAAGTTCCTTGTTTTATTCTTCCATTCTAGAATTTGTGATGGCTTTGACTTGAGCACTGTCTCGTTAGTGTTACCACCTAGCAGAAGGCTAGAGAATAATAAACACTGCTCATCTTTAAACTTGTGGATCAAAGGGTACAACCTGTGATAGTTTCAGTGTTGTAACTTTTAAGCATTTTTGCTTACCATGGCTTTAAAATGTTGATAGATACCGTTGTATATCTCCGTTCTCTTCCCCGTCCCTTTCCTCTCCCTCTTTCTTCGCCTTTCCTTTCTTACTTTCAGTTCAAAATTAAATTTGTTTTTTCAACCAACTCTCAAACTGCTGCTTTAAGTCCCTGGCTCTGCCTGAACACAGCTGCTCTGAAATTCTCACAAGTTATTGTTTTGTACACGTCAAGAATGAGTTTTTCCTAGGCTGCAGTTGAAGGGAGTCAGTGATACAGCAGCCTCCTATCCATGTCTGAGAGGAGGAACCTTTTTGAAAGGAAGTTTTAGGTGGAGCAAATAGTATTGCCATATAAATGTCTAATAAAAACAGCTCTCTTTTTGAAACTAGTTGGCAGGCTGGCATACAGTTGTCCCTTATCCCATGATAAAGGTACATAAGTTAAGGTGCATGTGTTGTTTCTTTGAGAAAAACAAATGCAGCATTCATTTAAAAAGAAAAACATTATTTCTTTTGTTGTTGGTTTCTCTGATTGTGGTACTGTGATTTTAGAGTTCATGGGAGAAAGTCTTCCATTTCCAGAAACATGACAAAATGATTTTTAATATTCTCATTTTTGAATGTTGCCTTCCCCTAGCAGGCCTATTTTTAGGATCAAGTATATTCTTGAAATGTGGAAATACATCATTTTTGAATGTTTGGTGGATGATCTTTTAACTTCTGAATGCTGTAAGGAAGCGATCTCTACTTCATAGATACCCTGTTCCATTATTGGAGCTCTACTTTTAGAACATTCTTTACATTGTGGTGCTCTGTACTCCTGCCATTATGTCCTGTTAAAACTTCTCTCTTGCTGGGGTAAATATCGCATATTCTTTCAACCATTCCTTAAGTTACATTTAATAAAGTTCAGCCTCCTTGTCAACCTGCTTGAGTTTTTAGAATTTCTTATTTAGATCTGAATATAACATTTGATATAATCTGATCAATACAAAGTACAGGGGCAAGTAGGGCTTCTTTTTTCACTGCACTCAATAGTTCCTTTTTAAAAAAAAACACACAACATTGATTTTATTTATTAATTTGGCTGTGTAGGGCCTTAGTTGTGTGAGCTCTTAGTTGCATCAGGTGGGATTTAGTTCCCTGACCAGGGATCACACCCAGGCCCCCTGCTTTGGGAGTGAGGAGTCTTAGCCACTGGACCACGAGGAAAGTCCCAATACCTCTGTTCTTAAAGCCTAAGATCCCATTAATTTATATAAGTAATTTTTAAATTTCAGTTGAGGAATTTGCATTTATCCCTATCTACGTTTTATGTTTGAAATAAACTATAGCACTTGTGAAGAAAAAATGTACACATACATACACATATATATGTATATTGTTGTTTAGTTACTAAGTCGTGTCCAACTCTTTTGCGACCCGCATGGACTGTAGCCCACCAGGCTTCTCTATCCATGGGATTTCCCAGGCAAGAATACTGGAGTGGGTTGTCATTTCCTTCTCCAGAGAATCTTCTGACCTAGGAATCGAACCTGTTGTTTCTTACATTGCAGGTGGGTTCTTTACCACCGAGGAAGCCCATATATGTAAATACATATTTAAATTACAGTCTATTAGTATGGTGGTTTAAATTTGTCTTGCTGTGTTCTGTAGGTAAAATGGTGCTTATAAATGAGATAAAACATCAGAAGACATCTCTAGGGACTAAAGACTTTATGTTGGCAGCCAACAACTTTCTTGTGTGTTAATTTTAGCCTGATAGTTGAATTTATGTTTGAGCAATTTTAGCTGATAAATGCAATTTTAAAGCATCTTCCTCTTTTGGGGTTTTAATTTTTACTTTCATTTTTAGCAAATTGCAAATTCTGTATGGAAATGTTTGTGTGGAATAAAGTAGCATGCTGTTAGGGACAGAATACATTTTCTTCTGAATACATTCTCATCCATCTAAGACTGTAATTATGAATTCTCCTAGAAAGCAGAAATATGGACTTGATGACCCCTCAAAGTCCTTTCCAGCCCCAAAATTGATAAGTGGAGGCTCAGATCAAGGAACTTAGTATTGAAGAATCAAGAAGAAAAATAGAATGTAAAGAAAATGAAATTGAAATGGTTCTACTGACCCAGTAGGAATGGATAAACAAAAAGCAAGGAACATAAATGACAAGAAATAATGATTCCTTTGAGCTGAAAGCAAAACAAAAGTCATCAACAACAAATATTTTGCATTGGGGTCATTTTATGTCTTAAAATATTTTATCATGACATTTTCTCTTCAGAATTTCCCTGGTGGACACTGTGTTGAAAGAATGTGGTTGGTTTTGTGTTTTTTTTTCTTCTGTTAAATCATAGTATTTTGTTTCCTTTGGTTCTCTTGTTTGTCCTTTTGTTGAGAAACTTAAGGGAAAAAAAATCTGAATAATATATTCACTGCCTGTATACAGTGAAGCAAATTTCAGTTCAGTTTTGAAAGTAAACGTAAACTCCATGGCTTCCTTGGAGAGGAAGGATGAATGTTAAAATACAGGAGAGGTTTTATGAAAAGACAAATTTACTATTTAGTTTTTAAAACTTTTTAAGCAGACATCTAGGAAAGATTCCCAACTAAACCAAAGGTGAGCTACTACAGTAGTGTCATGATGGAAAACAAAACTCAGTACAAACTCACAACTTTGTTAGCTTCTTCTCATCTTTTGGTGAATTTAATCCTAAATGTTTTCATGTATTTGAAACTTGACTGTGCAAAAAGTTTCTCTAATTCAGTACTGCGTTTATCCTTAATAAATATCAATTTGTGAAAGTCTAACAAGAGCCAAGATTTAGCTTGAGAAGTTACTTTGTGAGTTTATGTCTTGGGCTTCCCTGGCAATAGTTTTGTTCTGCCATAGTCTCACCTCCTCACAAAACCCAACTTGTTTTCTTTGAGTGAAGTTATTTACTAATATCTTCTTATCTGGTATAGTGCTTCTTTCTGACCTAGCAGACAGAGATTTATGTTCTAAATTGGCTAGTTTTATTTGGGGCTTAAAATTTACCATGCAGGAGAAATATTACTTTTTTTCAGATTAAAAAATAGAGTATAACCATTCTTTTTGAAATAGGAATATGCCTGCCTTTATTATAAAAACAGGATGATTTACTGAATATAACACGATTGCTATAAATGATTTGTGTTGTCACCAAGTTTCTTGCCAGTAATTTTTATTTAAGCTTTATCAAACTTAAATAAAACTAGGATTTAACATGATTTTTCTGGTGTTTCTGGTACTAATATGTCTTTCATAGCACCATTTAAGTTTTGGTCAAGCAGTAGTTTGCTAATATTTTACATATCTATGTTAGGGACTTTTGAAAGTCATTGAACATTGCAGTACCCTAGATAGGTAACTGTGTTGCCGGTATGTGGACAGTATTAGAAAATAGATTTTTTTCTTGAGAACTTTAGAGCGTCTCCATGATTATCATTGTGGGATATTATAGCTATTTCCTATCTGGGACCAAACTCATACTCAGGTTTAATATTAAAGTCTATCAGGTTTGTTGTTGTTTGCAGCCTATTTAAGTCCATGAAGATTTAAAATTTATCCTTAAAGATCAGTGTTGGCCCTTTGATTGCTATTGCTTTGTTGATTCAGGGAACACACTTTATCTGAAAATGAGTAGGAAAAATCCAAAACACAACACCAGATTTTTGACAGTCTACCAGTTTCCAGGAATTTTTTTACTTCTAAAATCTTATTGAGGCCAAGCATAGATAGGTATAATGTTCTCTAGTTGTTACTACGGAGAAGGCAATGACACCCCACTCCAGTACTCTTGCCTGGAAAATCCCATGGACAGAGGGCCTGGTGGGCTGCAGTCCATGGGGTCGCTAAGAGCTGGACACAACTGAATGACTTCACTTTCACTTTTCACTTTCATGCATTGGAGAAGGAAATGGCAGACCACTCCAGTACTCTTGCCTGGAGAATCCCAGGGACGGGGGAGCCTGGTGGGCTGCCGTCTCTGGGGTCGCACAGAGTCAGACGTGACTGAAGCGACTTAGCAGCAGCAGCAGCAGTTGTTACTAACTCCGCTTCCTGCTATCACTTTAGCAAGTTACTTCTTCTTTGTTTTTGCTTTATTAACCTTCCTGAGAATAGCTCAGAATAGTTCCTTGAATCCTCCAAAAGCCTGGAGAGGCTTTTAAAAGGTTCTAGTCTAGTTAATTGCCTGTATGAAGCTGCTTCCATATAGCTTCTAAGCTTTGACCATGTGTTGCCTAACTTATGATTCAGCCTAATTCTCATTCCCATCTGTTTTCAGTCATTTGCTACAAAACTATTTGGTCTATTTAAACTGGCTCCTTTCTTTGAAACCTGTCGCTGCATGTCTGAGCCTGAAATCCAGAAATTAATTTTAACCTTCTCTTTGATCAATTCAGGGCACTCTACTGTTTATTTCTCAAATTGTGGGTCTCAAACTGCTTTTGGTCTTAGTACCCACTCCTCTATACTCTTAAAAATTATTGAGGACTCCAGAGAGTTTTTGCTTATCGTAATTGTATCTACTTGTATTTACCATATTAGAAGCTAAAATGGAGAAAAATTTAAAATCCTTTATGTACTTATTTTAAAATAACAGTATAAATGTATCTATAGTTTTAAAAAGTTGGGGAGAAGAACATTAAATGTCTGGCTGATAGAAAACATCTGTATTCTCGTATCTGCTTCTGCATTCAATCTGTTAACAATATGTTGTTTGGTTGAAGTATCTGAAGAAAACCTGTGCTTACACAGATATGTAATAGGAAAAGAAAAGATTCTTTTCAGATAACTGTTGATAATCTTTCTTCTTTGATACTACATCAAAATCTGAAAAGTGATAGCTTCTTAAAAGTAGGCTGTTGTATAGAATCTGATACCACATCTGTGAACTTTTAACACCCAGTCTTATGTTGCGCCTTAAACAGGTCTTTTGCCCATGTATGTTCTGAATACCCATGAACCCTCTGAAAGGGTCTCAAGGACCTGTAAGGATCCCTCGAGCCCTCTTTGAGAACCACACTTGAAAAATACAGCTGTTTATCATGTAGGAGGAATATCCATCCATCTTAATGCTTCTCAAAGGGTGGGTTACTGACCACGTGCATCCAAATTATGCAGGGTGTTTTTTAAAGTGTCAATTTTTGGACAGCAAAGCCAAGAGAATCCAGGAGGCCTGGGGATCTGTATTTTTACAGTGTCTGCATGAATATGCTAAAGATTGAGAACTGTGGAGATAGCTTAATCATATTTTAAGAAAATCTATTTTCTAAATTTTAAGAAGCCAAAAAAATTGGTACTTGAATAGTCCTAATATAAGTCCTTATTATCAAGCAGTCTGACATTTGTCATATTTGGGATATCTTAACCTTGTATTTTAATTAATAATAGTTATCATAATACCAGAAGCTTGCAAACTAAGGCCTCTTGGTAAATACGTTAGGCTTTGAAGTCATGAGGTCTCTGTTATAACTACAGCTCTGCCACTGCAGCACAAAAGTAGCTAGCCAGAGACAACATGCAGAGAATAAGCATGGCTGTGTTCTCATAAAACTGTTTATGGACACTAAAATTTGAATTTCATAAAATTTTCATGTCACAAAATTTTCTTCCTTTGTTTTTTTCCAGCACTTTGTTTTTTAAAAGCACTCATAGCTGTGGACCAGAAGAGACCGAGTGGCAGGCTGGGTTTGGCCTATGGGCTGGAGTTTGCCAGTCCTTGATGCATACTGTGGCTGGTTTATGAGTTTAAAAGTTACTATGATAAAACATACTTATTGTTAAAGCCATAAGCATTATTTAATTTTCCTAGACAAAAATAATGCTCCAAGAAACTGTAGTCCCTCACAGTCGTGTTTCTGGACATTCATTTATATAAGAAACACTTGTGTGTAAACTTGGAAATGTGCTATTCAGTTGAAAGTAGTCATACAATATGCAAGTTACCATACAACTTTCAGGTATTACAGAAAGATACAGTGTCCATTTTTATATCTTCTTTGGGATGTGTGAGAACAGGTTACTAGGATTTCATCCAACTTCAACTACTTGACTCATCTTTTGCCAGTTTTTTTTTTTAATTCTCTACCTCAGTTTTCCAATTTGTTAGTTATCGAAGTGCCTTATAAAAGGCTAATTAAGTTTATAGAAGTATACATGCTTTTTATGTAATCCTTTTGGGCCATTTGGTTTACCTGCTAATGAAATAATGTGTTAAACTGTTGTTATGCTAAATAATACAGTGGAAAATGAACCCAGATTTTATGAACAGAAATTTCCCTTCCTAAATAATCTACTGTCTAGTTAAACTTGTCTTCTGTGGTGTCTGGGGTTAACATACCTTCACTATAGTCTCATATGTTTATCGGAATCTTTTCCTTAAGTCAGTGTTCTAGGTGTAATTCGAGTCACAGCAACACAGTATCCTACTGTGTGGAGAATAAAATGTTGAGACTGCTGTGGTGGACCCCTTCAGTGTTTGTGCTCTTTGCCTAGCAGCGGCTAAATTATCTTAGAATCTGAAACTTAGTAACCAGAGTTATGTTCTTAGAAGAGAACTGTGTATAATTTTTTTCTTTTCAGTATCATAGGGGCACAGAGCCTGTAGAGCTCTGTTTGGGTGTCTAAATGTTTTCGCTTGTTTGTAGCTGACTGAAAGACATTCGGTACCTAGATTTCAGCTCTGTTCCCTTTGTGATTAATGGTTGGGCAATTTCTAGGTGTTTTAATATAAGTACTACTTTTTATTGTTAGGCAGCATTCGTGGGTTTCTGAAAATGGATCCTTGAGGGTAACAAAGAAGGAATTATCTTGAAATGCTTGATTTACCCTGTGTATCAATCTGAGTTTCTGCCACATCTATTTCTCTTGATATATGATGCTGTTAGTTTGTATTTTTAGAAAGCTTTTTTGGTAGTCCATTTTGAACTTATCAGTTGATTCTGTGGTTCTGTTGCTTTGTAGTGTAGAGTGAACAACTTTGTATGATTTTTAAATACTATACTGTTAGTGATTTAGAATAGTCTAGCAGATACAAGCCTTTTTTAAAACAAACTCAGACACTTTTTAGTTGTGCGAATCAGTATTTTTATTATTAAATTATATTATTATTTGATTAATAGAAGCAATCTATGATCGTTGTAGAGACTTTGGGAAACACTGCAGGCAGAAAGAAGAAAATACAATCATCTAGACTACTACTGTCCAGAGATAACCATTGTTAACATTTGATGTTATTTCCCTCATCTTGTTCTGTGCTTATTGTTTTGTTTGCTCTTTTATAGATTTGGAATTATGGTGCATGTGCAAGTTTGTATCCTACTTAATGTATAGCATTTTCTCATGTTGTTAAATAGCTTTGAGAAATGTTATTATTAACAACTTATATATATTGTAAGACAGTGTTTCAATTTATATTTTTCCATCCTTTGTAAATATTTTATTTAATTCCTTTTCCTTTTTTTTGTTATAAATATGACTGTGGTGAACATTTTCATATATAGATTATCCATGTTTCTGGCTTTAGCCTCAGAATAAAGTCCCAAAAGAAGAATTATTTGTTCAAAGGATATAAAACATTTTAAGACACTTAATATAAACATTGCCAGATTGCTTTCCAGAAAGACTGTCCAAATAATGTACTCCCCAAAGTCTCATGTTAAGGTTCCCTCTCTGCTGCATCCTTGATTAGCAAGCATTCTTTTATACTTGAAAATGTATCTTAAAATATGTGGTCTAGGTTTTGTTTTCAAGGGTCAATTAACTTGATGAATACCTCTCTTCTCCCCATTTTTAACACTCTAACCAAAAACTGTAGAACTTCTTCTATGTTATTTGTATGATAAGAACATAGAATTGATTGGGTGTAGTCACATAAAGTTCCTTAGGCACATGGTAATTGTAAATATGTATTTAAGATAATGTCTCAAATATATATTGCTTTAACTACATAAATAATCTACATCGCAGTTGTCTTATGAACCCAGCAGCTTTCTGCAAAACTTGGAAAGATAAGTGTAAAATTTCAGCAAAGTATACTTGAATATTGACTTCAGATTAAATTAATAAACATTTATTGAACATCAACTGTGTTAAGAAAGGAAAGGCTTCCAGAAGTTTTAAGCTGGATTCTATATTCTACCCCATTTTCCTTAGGTCACAGATAACACAGCCATTTCGTTTTTATTCATGAAACTAAGTAGTCCACTCCTTGTTACTAACACATTACCATTGCATTTCTTTTATAGCAATTATCTGCTATTAATGTAAAATTATTTTTGTGGTTGTTTCATCTTTGTAGACTCTTAAGTAAGCACTATGAGGGCAAGTATTTTGTCTGACTCATTGTTGAGTTTTGGAGCCTAGAGTGTGTGTTAGGCACTGAATAAAGGTGTTCAGTGAATTAATGAATTTTTTAATTTTAAAAGTAAATTTAATGTATAAATTTACTTTTTGATCCCAAAGATGAATCTTAGTTACTAGTTTCATACATCTCATTGTCAAATACTTTACCAAGACCTAACCATCTCTTTTGTGCTCATGTATACTCTGGAATTGCTAGCAAAATAATTTGATAAATGATCTTAAGGAATAGAAGAAATAAGAGATCTAATATGTACACTGATCAACCTATGACTAATTGAACTTGTAAATTAAGCCATCATTCTTATCTTAACTTGGCATGTTTCACGCTAGATAATAGGATTCTTTGCCTGGCCAAACTTTAGTCAGGCTCCTGAACCTTCTTTTAGGCCCATCTCCCTTGTAAAATTGAATTTTAGCAAGAACCTTGCTAAGTCAGTTTACCAAAAACCCCTTCCCCCTCAAAATCTGTTCACCCTCACATCTGATTAGG
Organism: Ovis aries; assembly: GCF_016772045.2. Classification (NCBI taxonomy): domain Eukaryota; kingdom Metazoa; phylum Chordata; class Mammalia; order Artiodactyla; family Bovidae; genus Ovis; species Ovis aries. Next base: position 132,915,982 of record NC_056056.1, read on the forward strand.
TTCTTCATCCTCTACCATCCCTCAGGTGATGTCTGATCACCTTGGCCTGTCTTCAGGAAGAATCTTGTTAGGTTAGTTTAACCAGACTCTTCCTTATCCCTTGTGTTTCCTCTTGGTAATTTTCTAGTCACTGACCCCCACCCTATACTTGGCTATAAATTCCCACTCACTGATGATATATTCAAAACTGAGCCCAGTTATGTACTGAAGTCTCTTAGCTTCTGTTGCAATGCTCCTAAATAAAATCTGTTTTTTACTGCTCTAACTACTGTCTGGTGGTATAGTTACTAAGTTGTGTCTGACTCTTGCGACCCCATGGACTGTAACCTGCCAGGCTCTTCTGGGATATTCCAGGCAAGAATACTGGAGCGGGTTGTCATTTCCTCCTCCAGAGGATCTTCCCGACCCAGGGATTGAACCCGGATCTCCTGCATTGCAAGCAGAATCTTACCTACTGTGCTACGAGGGAAGCCCTAACTACTGTCTGGTTCTGGGTTTTTTTCACACAGAGGAAAGATTCTTTTTTTGCAAAGGACTATTGTCTTTATTTTTATGTCTACTTTGCCTGGCACTTAGTAGTTTCTTAGTAATGTTTTTGAATGAATACATGATAGTCTGAACTCCTTCTAGATTTTCATGAATCTTTGGTGTTTATGGTGTATATGCCCTTCTCATTTTTTTGTACTTAGCAATATCTGCTTTTTGTTATTAGGAACTTAAAACAGGCCCTTGGGTGTGTTTGTATGTGGCTTTTATTCCTTACCATGGCTTGTATTACTTACCTAAAGTTGGGACATCTTATTAACATCTGTTGGTTACTAAAGAAGTGATCATATTACCACCAGTTCCAGAGAACTGACTTTGTAGACTTCAGTGACAAACTCCATCCTCATTCTATTTAAAAAAAAGAATAGAAAGATATACATATGTATACTTATGTATATACATTTTAGGGTATATTTCTGGCTCTGACAAAGTTATGTAAGAAAGATTCTATTAAATGACCCCAGTCATTAAAAATCATTCTCTAAACCTAGGATTTTCTTCACTTTTTTCTCTGTCAGCATTCAAATAACTTTCTCTCTTTTAAGTGAATACCAGTTTTTATCATTCGTGCAGTGTGGTGAATCTGAGTGTGTGAGCCTTTTTCTTGGCCCCTAGGACAGCCCTTTTTTGCATCTTTGTTTTCCTGTTTGAGATCTCCATTGAGAGCATTTCACTCTTCCTTGGAAATGTTTCTAAATATGTGTATCCTCTGTCTATTATTTATTGCTTAGTTCTGTAAAATGCTTGAGTTTCATCCTGAAGAATAGATTGAGAAACAGACCACAGACTTGAGTGCCATGCCTGGACACGTGATCTACTTGTCAAGCAGTACAGTTACAGATGGGCTGTGAGTTAAATTCTAGTGAATGACAGCATCATCATTCAAGAGTTCACCTTTTGTCTCAGTCTTTGTACTACAGAAATGTGTTGCTATTTGTTTTTTGAGAGGGCATCAGTTTGACCTTTCATAATTAGAGATTTAAGTATCAAAGAGGAATAAGCAGTGGCATTCTTTATGTGCAACAGTTGATACAGCAGATTGGGAATGAAAGATAAATTTTTTAAAGGATGCTAACTGGAAATTCTTTTTTAAGTGGGGAGACAGATAATTATTGTAGTTAAATATTCCTGAGAGATATCACTTTAAAGCTAAAAGCAGGAATGATGGAAATGAAAGAAGGCAAGAGACTGAGGGAATGAATTGTAGGGGGATTTCCCTGGCAATCCAGTGGTTAGACTCCATGCTTCCAATGCAGGCGGCGTTGGTTCGATCCTTGGTCAGGAAACTAAGATCCCACATGCGTTGTGTCGCAGCCCAAAAAGAAGAAGGAGAATTGTAGGTATTTAAGAGAGAGGGCCTTCTTCCTCCCATTGTGGTCTCCCTTTGGTGAAAATGGCAAAACAAAAGCCAGCAACATGGGAAGGAAGCAGGAAATCCTAGTTAGTGACTGTCAAATTTGAGTATTTAAGAGGCATGAGAATTCTTGCTTCTGTTACCTTTTAATGCTTTTCCCCGAAACTTATTTTGCCCTTTTCCCCACTTTTAGAAAATCATAGTTTTTCATCTCTATTTTTTAGTAAGGGTACAATGAAATAAAACTTGAAAACCATATATTGTGATGTGACTGTGCAAAATCAAAAATTTTGAATTCTGTGTTTTGAGGAAAACCATTCCAGTACTGTCCCATTCCTCAGCCAAGACCCTTTTTTCCCTCTAAATCGGTAGAAAACTGAGAAAACTTAGCCTCTGAAAACAACCAAGGTAAAAAATTAGGAATCCTGCCTGGTTCTTTATGTTATATCTATTCTAGACCTTGTAGTTTGCTTCCTAGTTAAAAATATGTTAGAGGATCTTGTTGGAATAAAATTCTCCTTTAGTGATTATATTAAGAAAGCAGGTTCTGGGACTAAGAAGTAGAATTATCTCTAGCATAGCAGGTGTTAGGGATTTTTCCGGAGATCAATTGCTTTCCAGAAATGTTCTGAGTTTTCAGCCATAGTGGCATTGGTCTTTACATTTATTTACGGATATATATTGATATCTGTATTTATTTTTTGCACTATGATGTAGTTGTAGAAAGTGCTAAAAAATCATCATGTATTTAAAATAAACAAATCAGAAAACCCTCTTGTCCTGGGGCTATGTGAAGAATAAAGCTCTCATTTTCCCAGTACCCAGTCATCAGCTTGAACTGGCCTCTCCCAGGAACAGAATTTATTGAAGCAATTTATCCTGGCTAAATGTGATATAAATCTGTGTACACCTGTGTACATGCAGGCTCTTTTCCATTACAGCAGTGCTGCAGCATCAGTTTCCTTCATGCTTAGACCCTGTTCCTATCATACTGAAGGATTACTAAGAAGCCCTTTCTATTTTATAGGGCACCCCACAATTTTAAACACCGATTTGTTGTGGAGTTACTGATCAGACTACCAGAAATACGGGCTTCCAACCCCAGAGTGAGTCTTAACAGAGTAGGAGAGATGGTTCCACTCCCATCTGAGTTTTAAGCGTGTTTTTAAGTTTCTGATTGTCAGATTCCATCTAGCACTTTAATGTTTTATTTTGATGTAGACCTGACTCAGGTTAACCTGACATTTTGGTTTATCTTCAAGATAAAAATTCAGAGTTTGGCTATAGTTCTGAAATTTCTGAAATCGTTTCTAGGCATATTCAGATTGTAGTTCTTCTCTTTCATCTTCCCTTGTTCTTGTTCTTTCATACAGCTTTCTCTCTCGTAGAAGGATGTTTGAAAATGTCCTTTAGGGGTTTTATTTTAAAAGACTATTTTTGTGACCCTCCCTTTTTTTCTCTTTTACTCCTTCAAAATACGGTATATCTTTTAGGAATATTTTTACCGTGATTTACGTTTCTAATCTATCCATCTCCACCTCTCTTTTTATTCCTAGTTAGGATGTGAGAAATTTCCCCCAACCCATTCATTTGGAATTATTATTATTTGACAAAGAATTTTGATCAACATTTCAAGAATTTAGCTCCAATAATTAAAAAGCAGCAACAGTATAAACCCTGTTAATTCTTCAGAGAAACAGAGAGGATAGATGGTGATGCCTTTTAGTGCCATTTCTTTTATCCCCTGCAGCAGCTCACATCTGTTGGCTGCAACGGAGCAGCCCAAGAACTCTGGCCGAGAGCAGCACAAACAGCCGGAACATATTCACCCAGTAAACCCCCAAAGAGTCGACATTTGTTTTATTGCTGCTTTTAAAAACCTAGCCATAAATAGGATCGGGGGGAAGGGCACCGATATTTCTCCATTTGCCACAGATGATTGGTGGGGGGAGAAGGAGGCTCCCCGTAGGGAGAGAGAGGTTTTATTTTTATTTTTTTATTAATGAAAATCATTTCCCATGTAGCCCAATAGGATGGGTGCTTTGTTTTCTTTGGCAATAATCTGGGATAAACGGCCCTTGCCAACAGTCTCATAGTTTATACACTAGGGAGCCAGATTATGGCCCTGTAAAATGGAGCACCCCTCCTATAATCCCTTAATTAATTAAATGACAAATTTTGGTCTTCTCTAGTTCAGAAATATGGCTTCCGCATCAAGCGTTCAGTGGATTTATTGACGTAGGGAACTACACTGGTTGTAATTCAGCAGACTGGAGAAGTGTGTTATATACTGTAGCAGAAAGAGGGAAAATCTAGCAAAAGGTTTGAAATTCCTTGACTCTTCAGGTCTACATTTTTCTAATTAAAAGTTTCAATTGAGGCACAGTAGATCATATGCCACCTGTCTAATGGGTCTCCCCAAAGTAGCCTGTGTTTACAGCATTGATAGACAGCATTCTTGGAACACCTGTTTCTGGGCTTGATATTTTTGAAGCACTTTTTTTTAAAACTCCAGCGTATTTAACATAACTTTTCCCCCTACCTCCCCCTCCTCAGCTCCGCTCTGCTCTATGAAATATGGGAGACGACAGACCGTTTGTGTGCAATGCCCCGGGCTGTGGACAGGTACGTTTACAATATACTTTATTGTGAATGTCTCGTTGTGAATCAAAGTGGCTGTTTTATCACTAAGGCAAAGAGTTTAAAGCCGGTGTTTTACGTGATCACTGGAGGTAATCAGATCAGAGGATTTGCAGTGTGTAAATCCAAGTTATGAGGAAGTGTAGGCACTCTACTGTAATGAAATCTGCCGTGCTCTCTTCCATATTGTTATTCTGCTGGTGATTGTTTCCCAGTACACTGTGTTTAGGAATACATGTTGCTCTTGCACCCTTTCTAAAGCTGTTTTTATAAATACAAAGCAAGTTTAGAAATATCTTCTCTTCAGCCTTCATGAATATAAAAGTCTGTTCAACATATTTGGATAAGTAGCTGAAAATGCACCCATTCATTGTGAACCTCTATTTGGCAGAGCCTATTTTGGATTTTGTAAATAAGGAAAAAATAGTTTCTTTTGATTGTTGGCCCAAAAAATCATTGTTAGCAGCTAAGGCAAATACCTGTCCAGGAAAGACAAATCCAACATAGAACCCAAGCTCTCACAGCAATATATAAACACAAGGTTTCTCAGCCATTTTCCCTGTCTGATGTTGTTAGATGCTTCCTATGTGTTAGCTGCCATGCCATGGTTTGTATGAATATCATTATGTATCAAATAGTTTTTCATCATGTACTTTTTAAATAATTTTGTTGAAACTGCCTTTTTTTTTTTTTTCATTTTTTTATTCAATACCTTCTTAACTCTTATTCCTAGACCCTCCCCTTCTGCCATGTTCCATAAAGGATGAAGAAAGGAATACAAAGAAAGTCTTATCAAGAGAGTTTTATTTCCCTCATGAGTTGATTTTCTGGAGCCTGAAGGGTTGAATTTCTGTTCAGTTAGGAATATGTCCAGAGTTTCCCTAGTAACTAGATTGTAAATAATCTGCCTGCAGTGCAGGAGACCCAGGTTCAATTCCTAGGTCGGGAAGATCCCCTGGAGAAGGAAATGGCGACCCATTCCAGTATTCTTGCCCAGAGAATTCCACAGACAGAGGAGCCTGGTGGGCTACAGTTCATGGGGTCGCAGAGTCAGACACGACTGAGCGACTAACACACACACACAGGAATATGTCATGCGACTGTCCAGTGACACTTACACATAGTATGTGAGATTGCAGACTAGTTCTTGTAAACATTGTAAATACTTAGAGAAGTATAAAAAGAAAAGAGTTAAGTTCCAGAGGTTCCTAAGAATTAGAATTTGAGAGGGGGATGGGGTGGGTTGATAACAAGAAATAGTCAGAAGGGCAATTCCAGATTCCAATAAATGCTAAAAACTTCATACAAGACTAAGAAAAACCAATATATTCTGAGTATTTATCATTGTAAGGTTTATATAGATATATATAATATATATATATAAATATATAATTTTTTTTCAATAGAAGCCACTTGGAAAATTAGAGTAAATTTGTTTCACTTTTCAGATGGCCTTATTGAAGTACACACCTAAATCTGATTTATCCAAATTTTTGTGTGTGAATTTGTTAATTGATACCTGGTACCTTTTTTTTACAGTACTTCTTTCACTTACTTTAAAAGTCTGCACTTTTGATGAAAAGATTATTTTTCTTCACTGACTGTTTAAGCTGCTCAGTGCCCACTTAGATGTTGTATGCTTAGACTACCCAGACAAGGACTTTAATAAATAAAAATGGAAGATAAAAATAAAGGAATACATAGGAAGAGCATCTCTTAAACTCTCTAAGAAAGAAAATATAGCAATAGGGTTTCTTCTGGCTGTATCATCAGAAAAAAGTAGTTTGCACTGAGATTTGTGAGATCCCAGAATGGTTTTTTTTTGTTTTTGTTTTGTATTATTTTTGAACTAGGGGTAGGAAAACAGAGACTCTTTACTTTAGTTCTTTCTTGTGTTGGGTTCTGTTTACTGTAAGCCTTTTCCTTGTCTTACTCCTCCTTCCATTTCTGAATTGTTTGTTGGTATTTGGGTTATTAGGATTCCTGTAACCTCTGGCATAGATTCTGAAGGCTTTTTTTCCCCCCCTCAGTGCATGTCGAACTGAGGGAGATTGCTACCTTCTTTTGGGTTCAAGTTACTTGTTTCATAGAAACAAAGGATAGAAAGCTGTAACTTAAGGCTTTGGGGTAGCGTGATTCATCCTTTACCTCCTTTGCATGTCAAAACTGTGTAGTCATGTGAGACTGCAGTTCCGTAGTTATGTTTCGTCTCCTTTCAAGTTTCCCCCAATATGTAGTAATAACTCTAGAGAGGTCTCTGTAAGATTTACTGTGATTGCTTTATGTTCTATAAAATAGTGAAAATCTGGCAGAGAAGATAAATTTGGTAAAGTGAACTACCCTTGGCTCATTGTTCCAGCTTCCTTGTATACCTTGAAAATGGTTTCATTCTGGAGCCACCTTGAGGCCTTCAAGCCTATTTATAATCGATCGTCATTGATTCAAAGTTGTTACTCCAGAAATGGAAGAATAATAAAAACGTTATATAAGTCCCAGGAGAGGTAATAAGGACCATGGTAATTTTCACAAGGCATGTTTAGAACTCAGCAACCATAGAAACCTCAAAAATCAGTGGCTTCTACCAGTTAGAGGAAGCAGGAATGAAAGCAAATTATAATTCAAGAGAACTGTGCATAAAACAAAACCTGTAGGAATCTTGTAATTATTTAAATATCTGCTCCCTGCCCAGGTTTTACCCTGTATACCCCTAAACTCAGAAATCGTCTTGCACTTTAATATTAAGGGGAGGCGAAAGGAAAATTCACCTAAAATAGACTAGCGGATTATGCTGTCCACCATATAATCAAAACCACCGGGCCTTCAGTGGATACGTAAACATGTTTTGGTTGCTAGGTCTTTAATGGCTGTTATTTTTGGATTCTGTTCATGACCCACTTCCCAACAGTAAGTCTGATGTGGCACAGCTGAGTTCTAAATGCGCTACACGTGCTTTTTAAAGAAAGATGGTTGCTGAAGGTTGTGTTCTTTGCATTCTTATCTGAAAGGACAGGTGATAGGGTTTTCTGAGCTCTCTTATTCCTCTTCTCCTAGAGAGTCTCTGTTTCCCCTGAGCCCTCATCACCCTCATGAAGAGGAACTTGGGAAAGTAATATCCCTGCTAATATCTCTCTCTGGAATGTGGTAACAGTAATAGTAGAACTGCCTTTAGAGAATGGGTTAGTGTTGTTAAGGCAACAGAGCCCCAGATACTACTCTGTGGTAAACGGCTGGTTGAATTTGAGGTGTATGGGTCTTGGACATGTTTATAAGATAGCATCCTTTTTAAAATTCTGTAACTGTAAATAACTTTGCCTCTGTGTTATTAAAATAATAGGAATACAGTTTGATGCTGAATCTAGGAAGTCTTATAAGTTTTGAAAGCTTTGAGGGGCACTTTTACTTGAAAGTGGATTATAAAATTGTTCTTATTGCATGTGGAAGCAGGAAAAATTACTACTGTGTCAGTAATCTTGAATTTGAGGTGTTACTTCACGTGGATACGGTTAGATAACCTAACCTTTTGGATACTTTCTGTCCACATTTTTTTTTTTCCCCATGTATGTGGGATTTTAGCTCCCCAACCAGAGATTGAACTTGGGCTCTTGGCACTGAAAGCATGGGGTCCTAACCACTGGATGCCAGGGAGTTCCTAGTCCAATTTTTTTTTACCAAATGTCAACAATTTCTGTATTCCTATACCTCCCTCTCAGGCACATGACGCTGGTTTGCAGTACAAATTATGCAGATTTAAGTAGCCTTTCCCGTCACCATAATCAAGTCTTTTGAGCAGAAACTGGGAATGTCTGTTTCCTTCAGAACAGGAACACAGTTCCTCTGAGAAGATATATTAGTGGATAATTAGTATCATCCCATTATTAGCCATTGAGAAAGGTTTCTATCATAACCACTCAGTATCAACTTTGTCCTTTTAAGGAAAAATCCTTTGATTGTTTCTCTGTCCATTGTGACCCTGAGGAGCTATATTTCCCGCCCCCACCCCCCTTGAGGATATCTACTACCAGATCTTTTCTTCTCCCAGAGAACATTTAAGTACAGGTTGAGATTCTGTTCATATCTTTCTGAGACATGAAATGTATAACTAGTTCATAGACCTCCAGGGCTTGCTTTCTCTTTCTGAGGCCAAGGGTAGCAGTAGAGCCCTAGTTGTGGTGGGATGGAGGGCTGCTTCTTTACCTCCTTATCTTGTCATATAATAGGAATAATGTTTATGGTGCTGTAGTCCTGGCTTCACTTGGCATTTAACCAACCTCCAGTGCTGTTTATTGCTTTGTATCCTCTGCCTCCATGAACATTATCCCTTAAATCTCTATTGCTTTGTAATATATGAGGCAACAAATAGCTTCTATGATTGGTTAAATGCTGGCATGCTACAAAGGTGTGTATTTTATTGCCTATATAACCCACATCTATAGAGATTGTTCCTGTTATCCCAGCCCTCCCATTAAGTGGGCCCTACTGGTACTATGGGACTCTGGATTTTTAATTCTGTCCCTTTGGCAAGTTTTCCTATTAACTGGCATTGGCACAAAAGAAAAGCAGGGAAGAATGACTGGTGCTGTTTACTAATTCTTTATGTTAGAGGAGCATCTTGAATTAGAGAATAATATAGGAAAAAATGGCTCTGGTACATAAATACCGTTTGTGGTGATACGTGCTATCTTTACATGCTTCGACAGGTGAGGACAGTTTCAGGCAAACAAATAAGCCTTTTTTTCTCACCCCCTGCCAAGAGTTTAAAAAAATTCAAATTTTTATTTAATAATTCATATTTCATTCAATAATTCATCCAGTTCCCATCTGGTAAGAGTGCCTGCATGCTGTCAGGCTGCTGAAAACACACTGCATTATACACAATTAGACCAAATGCTAACCTTGTTTTTTGTAATAATATGTTGATTTTGCAGTAACTTTCAGTCCACTCTGAGAATGCTGCAGTTTTATGTAATCTTGTAATAGAAGTAGACCACTGTTACACATAGTAAAGAAGAAAACTGGGACTGGGATGAAGAAAATGTAGACATGTGAGGAGCAGGAAATTAAACCCTAGATTTTTCATGTCAGATCTGGCACTCTTGACACTTGCCCTTAGAAACAAGTGGTTGGTTATTTTCGTTTTTTGTGTTGTATTTGTTATTATGTTACTAAGAGCATAGTGGGTTAAAAGCATCCCCGTTCCAGTGTGCCAAAAAGAGAGAATGTTGTATGAATCTAATTGGAGCTATATTCAAGAATTAAGGTGAAAATTTTCAGTTACTCACTCTTTTTTTCCCTTGGATATGACTTAATATTTGGAATGGGAGCCCAGAAACTGCTCTCTGAATATTCCTGGTGGAAAAAAAATCCTGTCTTTGCGTCTCAGTTCATCCTTCGTCAGGAGAAGGGGCTCTTTCCTAGTCCCTTCTTTTACAAACTGCTGAGTTTAAATACTGCCTTCTAGATCTGAGAGCCTGTCTTTCATTCATCCCTCGTTTGCCACCCTGCAAAACCGCATACATATTGCTAGGTTGTTAACTTAAAAGATATTGTCAGCATTGTATAGAATTCTTCATTCTTTTATCAAATACTCTTCCAGCTAATGAGGCAGATTGAAGAACAGTCAGTGTGCTCCCTCTGGTTAGCATGTTTCTTTAATGCAGATTGACTTGCTCAGCAGTTGCATTTTGTCTGAAACCCTTGTTAAGGCCTACCCTGTATGTGGATTCATAACACATCTGTGTGTACATCCACAGTGCTGTATAAATAATAATAAGTAATCACCAGATGGCCTATAACTGCTCCTCTGGACCCGCTGGGTCTCTTGAAGCTGTTAGGAGAGTCTTCTGGCGTTTTGCTGGAGAAAACTTGTCATAGATTTATTTCTAAAAAAATTCAAACTCACAACTGGGTGTTTAGGACTAGCTATTGCTGTCTGTGTTGTAAATATTTAACAGGCTTTGTACAATGACAAGTAAAAGCGCCATTACTAACCACGCACAGTGGCTGTGGAGCTCTTCTTCCCTCCCAGCCATTTAGAAAGGAAACGAAATGCTGATAAATTGTGCGTTATGAACAAGGTGCAGGAGATGTTCTTTGAATGCTTTTTTGTAGAAGATCTGCTCAAAGGGTGTAACTGGGCAAACTTAAGCTTTTTAAGTTTATGCTGGTGACGTAAATGAAACAAAATGCCCCTTTTAAATTGGACTTTATATACAAGCAAAGCCCCTTCAGCTGAAGTTCAGTCATGGCCAGGTTTCAGTCTTAATTATCTTTATAACTAAATGATAAATCCCTTTGAAAGAGTTATAGTTGCAAATGTTAGTAAATGCTTAGCATTTAGCTAAAATTTTAGACTTTGGGTTATGTCTAAAATTTAAGGCATATGTTGTTTGTCCATATTATTTATAGAGCAAAACATTTTAATTTTTGTCCTCTTCATTTTTCTAAAAAGGGTTATGTATTTTGTTGGGGGGAACATATTATTCTGGTTTAGCCTGCTTATAATTTTCTATTCTATATCTTGTTATTACTAGTCCCCTTCCTCCAGTATCTGTTCTAGGGTACTTGCTCAGTACAATAATGCATGTTATTGAAAACCAAAATAAAACTGATTACCTCTAAACATTAATGTTCTTAATCTTGTCTTACCATAAGGTAACATAAAAAAAGGTTTTTTAAAAATTGGGTATCTTTTAACTCTTCAGCTTAATTTTTTTTTGGTCTGTTTAACCACAGAGGGAATTCCTATGAATTAGCACACATGGCTGTTACATTCCAGTTAATATGTATAGAAAGCTTTTCTCTTTTAAAAATCTCATCTCGAAGAAGTAACATACAAATTGTAAGTGAGAAATGCTGCTATCAATAGTTTATTGTAGATAGATTTTGCTTTTTAAGTCTTCACATAAAATTATCAGGTTAAGGAAAGGATTTCAAGAAGGAAAGCATCATGGAGAAAAGATGGAAGTTTGGGGATTTATCTCTTTGTGTTTTTACTTTCAAGTTTGTGCAGTGAAACATGCTACCTAAGATTGTGCTTTGGTAAGAATCTGGACTATTTGCAATTGTCATGTGAAAGTACAGAGGGAATGAGAATGAATTTTGTGAAATTAGCCCATTCCCAGTCTGGCACACCGTGTGCCCTATGTGGCTGCCGATTCTGCTGGCAGATTGAAGAGCTGAACCAACTTCTGCTCTAAAGACTAAAATTGCCAGCCATCATTCCAGCTTTTAAATCTTGTTGTTCCCATCGATGATGTCAGAATTGGAACACTCATGGTTCTGTCTTTAGATCCCAGGTGAAATTTGCAATTCCTTGGATTGGAAGGAGAGAGTTCTTCCTTTTTTGCCTTTGAAAAACTTAAGGAGCTTTGCAAGGAAAGTCAGCAGAATAAATCTGCAGCTTTGCCGTGTCCTTTGAGTCATTGTAGAAAGCTGAGTACTCTGTGCGGCATTCAGCAGATTGGCTGTCAGTGTTGCAGCTCTGCTTATCAAATACATAATCTCTCTGAGAGCCATTTATGTTATTCCGGAGAGAATCATCCAGTGGCAAAAGGAACGCCTCTTTTCTCCTCCCGAGGGTCAGATCCTCTTTCTATACTGGTCAATTACCCCTTGATTTTTCCTGAAAAACACCTCAAGCTACTGTAAAGATTGGCACTAGCACAGGCCACAGACTGTTACAATGATAAGCTCTGATTTCTTAGCCACAGGGAGAGGCCTGAGGGTGACACTCGTAAGTATGCCAGAGGCTTAATGGTGGTAGATTTTCTGCTGAGTATCTCAGTCCCTTGTATAAGCTTGGCTTCTCTTCGCTCCCTCTGAGGGAGATAACATTTGCTTTAGTGTTTTGCACACCAGTCGCTATAAAAGTGCTGCTGAGAGTTGTCTTTCTCAAGTCTCTTTCCTTGTCTTTAGTAATCGTCCTTTCCAGTTTGAAATCAAGCACTATAGTCTTAATTTTTTTACGTTTTTGCCTTCTTCTTTTACTGCGTATCTTAGCTCTTATTAGCCATTGTACCTGACAGGGATTATTAACCAATGTTTCCTCTAATTAAGAAAAATAAATAGGCTTTATTTTTTTAGAGCAGTTTTATATTTACAGAAAAATTGAGAAGAGAGTAAGGAGAATTCGCGTATACCCCCACCTTGTTCCACCCCCAACTTTCCACATCTTGTATTAGTGGGGTAGATTTGTTACAACTAATGAGCCAGTATTGATACATTCTTATTTAACCAAAGTTCAAAGTTTACAGTAAGGTTCACTCTTTGTGTTGTACTTTCTATAGGTTTTGACAAATATATAATAACATTTACCATGTCAGATAGAATAGTTTCACTGCCCTAAAAATCCCCAGTTATTCCACCTATTGATCCACTACCCCATCCCAGACTCTGCTAATTACTGATTGTTTTACTGTCTTCATGTGAAAGTGAAAATGTAAAAGTGTTAGTCACTCAGCCCTGTCCAACTCTTTCGAACCCGATGGGCTGTAGCCCACCAAGCTCCTCTGTCCGTGGAGGTCTCCAGCAGGAATATTAAAGGGGTAGCCTTTCCCTTCTCCAGGTTATCTTCCCAGCCCAGGGATCAAACCCAGGTCGTCTGCATTGCAGGCAGACTCTTTACCGTCTAAGCCCAGAATGTCATATAGAATCACGCCTTCCTCTGATTTTTTTTTTAAGTCGTGAGCAGATAACCATATAATTTGGAATAGCTGGGAAACGAAGGAGAGAAAATTAAGCCATGTGAAGTCATAGCTTTGAGGTCTTTCTCAAGGTACAAGAATCAAATCTAGGGAGCTTTACATGGCCAGCTGTACTGAGAGTCTCTCTGATGTTCAAGACTTGGCTTGCCTGGTGACATATTTGGACTGTTTGGGGGGTCAAAGTATTAGGGTTGGGCAAGGTGACAGGAAGTAAAACCTTTCCGTTTGTTGAAGCGGAGAACAATAAAATCTCTCCTCTCCCATTGGCAGCCTTATTTGGGATTGGAAAAAATCAGTGTAAATAAACTCCTGTACTTTTAAATTAATTAAAGATTCATGTAAGTAAATATTAAAAAATATGGGAGCTGTCAATCACAGTTTAACAAACACAGTTGTAATATTGGCTACATAAAGTAATAAAGTGAAAGTCACTAAGTCTTGTCTGACTCTTTGTGACCCCATAGACTATACAGTCCATGGAATTCTCCAGACCAGAATATTGGAGTGGGTAGCCTTTCCCTTCTCCAGGGGATCTCCCCAACCCAGGGATCAAACCCAGGTCTCCCACACTGCAGGTGGATTCTTTTACCAGCTGAGCCAGAAGGGAAACCCACATAAGGTAATAGATGTTTTTATTTGGGTTAAGGGTTAGTAGATGAGAATTGGCTTTCCTGATGGTGCTACTGGTAAAGAATTCGCCTGCCAGTGCAGGAAATGTAAGAGATGTGGGTTCAATCCCTGAGTCAGGGAGATCCCCTGGATTAGAAAATGGCAACCCACTCCAGTATTTTTGCCTGGAAAATCCCATGGACAGAGGAGCCCAGCCAGCTATAGTGCATGGGGCGACAAAGAGTCACAAAGACACGACTGAGCAGATGAGAACTGGCTTAGGAGGAATGGCCCCTGAGCAAAGGAGACCTGGCAACTTAGGAGGATGTCAAAAATAAATAGATTTACTTGTTAGCTTTGTTTGGGCTATCTCGACTTCCTTCTGCTAGATACTAGTTGAGAAGTAAAAATTGTGTGTGGAGGGGTGTTGGGGGGATCATGATGCATGGCTTGCAGAGTCTTAGTTCCCCGACCAGGGATTGAACCCTGGCCCCAGCAATGATAGCACCAAGTCCTAGCCACTGGACTGCCAGGGAATTCCCAAGAAGTATAAATCTTAAGGCTTCCCTGGTGGCCTTAGTTGGTAAAGAATCTGCCTACAATGCTGGAGATCTGGGTTTGTTCCTTGGGCTGGGAAGATCCGTTGGAGAAGAAAATGGCAACCCACTCCAGTATTCTTGCCTGAAAAATCCCATGGACAAAGGAGCCTGGCAGGCTACAGTCCATGGAGTTGCAAGGAGTTGGACACGACTTAGCAACTAAACCACCACCACCGTAAATCTTAGGGGCACCAATAAACATTAGAAACAACTTAATTCTTTTTTGATAGAGACATTTCCTGCTTGTCCTGGTTTGGAAATTTTATTTATTACTATTATTTATTTATTTTGGCTGTGCCTCCAGGTTTGCAGGATGTTAATTCCCTGACCAGGGATTGAACCTGTGTCCTTGGCAGTGAAAGCATGGAATCCTAACCACTGGACCACTAGGGAATTCCCATGGACATTTTAGATTGATAAAATATGGGAGAAATGGAGTGACCTGATTTCTTTAGTTCTGGGATTCAAGTTTCCTGTCACTTAGAATGTTAACTCCATAGTATTAGGTAAGATCTCTTTTCATAGAGATACTAACTCTTTACCTTTTAGATTTGGCTATATATGAGATTCATTCGTGGCCTCTGCTGATGCTGCTAAGTCGCTTCAGTCGTGTCCGACTCTGTGCGACCCCATAGACAGCAGCCCACCAGGCTCCCCCGTCCCTGGGATCCTCCAGGCAAGAACACTGGAGTGGGTTGCCATTTTCTTCTCCAGTGCATGAAAGTGAAAAGTGAAAGTGAAGTCGCTCAGTCATGTCCGACTCCTAGCGACCCCATGGACTGCAGCCTTCCAGGCTCCTCCGTCCATGGGACTTGCCAGGCAAGAGTACTGGAGTGGGTTGCCATTGCCCTCTCCGATTCTTGGCCTCAGTACTTATTTAATTTCCTTACTTGTTGAACAGAGATGACTTAATGGTAAAAATGAACACTAACCTAGGGTAGGCTCTATAGAATAATGTTCAGAGTTAACATCAGTTAGTGCAGGGCAACATCGTATGTATGCATACATACATCTACAACTTAGAGGAAATATTGTGTTTGTATAATGTACAGGAATTATGTGGAGATCATATGGGGGGAATGGGAGAGAACAAAAGCAAAGAAAATGGTTTAACTTTATCCATGTCTAATGACAGCAGAATAATAACTAAAGCTAACTGAGCTCTTACATACTGTGCAAAAGTAGTTCATAGATATTATTTAGCCTAGAAATCCCCTGAGGGACAGTATAATATTATCTTCATTTTACAATACAGAGGAGAAAATTAAGGCTCAGAGGAGTTAAATAACTTGTACAAGGTCATATAGTAATTTGTGATGGAGCTATAAGGCCAGACACACTTCAGACCACTTTTACTAGGATAAATTGCTTCCTTATTCTTTCCCATAAACATGTAAATATGCACACCTAGCACAGAAGAAGAGAAGAAGTGGTGGGGGTTTTTTTGCACTGGTCCAAATGCAATCTCTTAAGTTTAAGTCCTAGCTGTAGTTAGATAGACATCTGGCTGCCATACCAGAGAGAGCTGGATCAACAGCTGAGCTCTGCCTGTATGAAGAGATAAGAGTTCTTACTAAAATGAAGACCAATCTCTGCAACTGCCTCAGCCTTGTTAATCTGCGTTTTTTATCTGCCAGGGAATGCTGCTGAGATGTATCTAACTCTCTGTGAGGCAAACAACCACTGTTTAGTAGCAGGGCCATGATTTTAGGATGGGAAAGAAAACCAATTCTTGACTAACCAGAAATATAGATAGAACTAGAAAACTGTGACCTAAAAACCATAGCTTCAGCCTTCTCCACTAATAGGCCCAAAGATACACTGTGGTGTCATCTTTGTGACTTGTAGACTTAGTCACTTCCTGTTTTATATTCCCTTCTTTCCCTTCTTAGTTTTATGGCTATAAGATGCAGAGGATGGTATCTGGGTGTCTTGCTTTATGTAGTGCCATGGAGCAGTGGGGCTTTAGTTATTGTGGCTGTAGTACTAATTGGTAACAAGAGGAAACATGACTAAGGTAGAATTAGGGTATGATTTAGAGTGTATTACCAGTGTAGGATCAGTCAGTAAAGAATCTGCCTGTGGTACAGGAGACCCAGGTTCGGAAGATCCCCTGCAGAAGGAAATGGCAACCCACTCCAGTATCCTTGCCTGGAAAATCTCATGGACAGTGGAGCCTGGTGGGCTGCAGTCCCTGGGGTCTCAAAGAGTCAGGCACGACTGAGCGACTAATACTTACTTACTTACCAGTGTAGTGAGATATGTGATCTGCCTAGTGGTTGATAATGCGTTTATTTTCTGACTTTCTGGAGGTAGGATTGCATGGAAGGTCTTAACTTGTTGACTAATAGAATTCGTCTCCACCCAGATCTTACATTCTTTCCTACTTTGACTTCAGAACACTTCCATGTATCTACTTTTTCCTTTTCTCTTATGAACTGTGGTGTGTTGATGCAGTGGACATTTTATCATTGGAAGTGGAATTACATAACCCAAGTAGATACATGGAATATTTATGTGAAATAATTTGTGATTTAAAAATATGTACATGAACACATAAATGATCAAAAGAGATCAGAGTCTTATAGTTGATATTTTTAGCAAAGGTATTCATTGTATGTTTTGTCTGAATGTCGTTATCCTTTACTGGAAAGTTGCTTAAAATGTACATTTCCTTCTTGATTCTGATAGTGATTCATTATATAACTGTGGACTATGTGAAACTAACTCTACATTCAGCTACAGGATATATCTGATTGGAGTCTTTTCTTTTCTACCTCTGACAGTGAAGTCAAATTCTTGGCTTCAGAGCTGCAAATGCCTTCCTTAATGGGCAAGGTCACGAAGTTATCAAAATGATAACTCTGGATGTCCAAAGATCTCATTTGTTTATTTTATTGGATACCTCTGACAAGTCAGTTAGTTGTGTGTGTGGATGTATGTGTGTGTTTGTCTGTCTGTCTGTCTCCTACCAGGAGTTTCTGTAAAATTGTAAATAAAGGGAGAGGTGATTCAGAGCAACAACCTATCAAACAGAAACTGCAAGCTTGGCTCCTAAGAGGTTATCAGGTAGACAGTGACAGCTTAGCAGGATAGATGATTATGTTTTTTAAAAGAAAAAGGCCCTACATTTTAATGCTAGCCTTAGTTACCTCCTTTTTGTATCTCTGTTCTCAAGCTTACTGATGAAAACAACAACAGCAACAAAAATCTTTCACTGCCATAAGTTATTTGACTCAAGTGAAGAGAGTTGTTGAGATAGTTTTAAAGATCTGTTGTGGTGTGTAGGTGGAGATAACTGTATAATATTAGAGTGGGCAAATAATATTACAGACATTTGTCACTTAAGTGAGCATCATTTTTTTTTTTAACATGGTGGCAATCTGTGTGCATTAATTTTTTTCACTGTGTTACGTTTATTCAGTTTCAGGTATTTCTTGGGATTAAGGAAGAGACTGCAGTCCACTTAAACTGTGTTGAAAGGGAACAGTAAAAGTAGTTACTCTAAAATTTTCTGGGGTCTAGATGTCTACATATGTTCTGTAGGGCATAATGTTAGATTCAGTAATTTACCTATTCCCTCTTCAGTCTTTCTTTTTCCTCCCTTTTAATTTTTACCTAGATAATTGCAAAAGTGAAAAGGGGAGACCATTTCATCATTCTTTTAATTTTACTTTATATGCATTTAAAGCTACAGCCAGACAGGGCTTCTTGGAGGCTTGTACTTTCGGTTATGCATGTGACTGCTCAGAGGAGAGAGTTGTGTGCGCGCATATAGCAGCTCATGGCAGAGCAGTGGTTAAAGGTTTGAACATATTGTACCTTGCAGTCCTCAGGGAGGCATTTTGCTCCTCCATAGACAATAATCGGCTTGTCAGAGTCGAATGGCTTTTTGTTTTTTCTTTATCTAGTAAAATGCAGTGGGCTAAGCCTTTCTGGGAAGCAATTTCTTCCTCCACCACATGGACAGAAGGTCGTGGATGCTGTCTCTGAAACAAAGGGGAAGTGGTGATAGAAAAATCAGTGGCTAGGGCATAATTAGATTGGAGCTCTGTCACAGAGACAACAGTTCTTGTTTGAAAGCTGGACTTTTCTGCTATGCCATGCTTTTCTGTCTTCACATTAGAAATATAAGCAATGAGTATTCATTCTACTTCAGGCTTAATTTTTCAGGCTCTTTTCTAAGCACTCTGAGAATAAACTTAGAACAATTTACTTTTCTTAGTGGTTTCCAAAAATATTTAAGATTGCTTTCCAGCAAAATTGAGAGGACGGTACAGCGATTCCCCGTATACTCCTTGCTTCCCTACAAACGTAGCCTTTCCTGTTGTCAGCATACCCCACCAGAGTGGCGTATTTGTTTCAGCTAATGAACCTACACTGACACACCATAATCACCCAAAGTCCACAGCTCACCCAAGAGTTCATTCTTGTTGGTGTACATTGGATGGGTTTGGAAAACATATAATGACATATAGTCATCATTATATTATCATACAGAATAGTTTCACTGCCATAAAAATCCCCTGTGCTCCACCTATTCATTTTCCCCTCATCCCCCCCCGACTCCGAGCAACCACTGATCTTTTTGCTGTCTCCATAGCTGTGCCTTTTCCAAAAAGCCACATAGTTGGAATTATATAGTATGTAGGTTTTTTCAGATTGCCATCTTTTACTCAAAATGCTTACGATTCCTTCATGTCTTTCCGTGGCTTGGTACCTCAGTTCTTTTTAGCAATGAGTAATATTCCTTCGTCTGGATGTACCACAGTTTATTTATCCATTTACCTACTGAAGGATATCTTGGTTGCTTCCAAGTCGTGGCCGTTGTGAATAAAGCTGCTGTAAAAATCCATGTGCAGGTTTTTGTGTGGACGTTAGTTTTCAAGAAACTGCCAAATTGTCCTCCAAAGTGACTCTGTCCTTTTTCATTCCCACCAGCAATGAATGAGAGTTCCTTTTGCTTCACACTCTTGTCAGTATTTGGTGTTGTCAGTGATCCAGATTTTGGCCAGTAGGATAGATGTGTCGTGGTATGCCCTTGTTGTTTTAATTTGCATTTCGCTGATGTCATACGATTTGCAGCATCTCTTTATAGGTTTTTTGTTTGTTATCTGTATATTTTAGTGAGATGTCTGTTAAGGTCTTTGGCCTATTTTTAAATTTGGTTGTTTGTTTCCTTATTGTTGAGTTTTTGTTTGTTTTTTGCTTCACTGGGCAGCATGTGAGGTCTTAGTTCCCCAACCAGAGATCAAACCCACACCCCTGGCAGTGGAAGTACAGAGTCCTAACCACTGGACCAATAGGGAAGCCCCATCCTTATTGTTGAGATTTAAGAGTTCTATATGTATTTTGGATAGCAGTCCTTTATCAAATGTGTCTTTTGCAAATACTTTCTCGCAGGCTGAAGCTTGCCTTCTTGACATTGTTTTTCATAGAACACAAGTTTTTATTTAATGAAGTCCAACTTATCAATTATTCCTTTCATTGATCATGCCTTTCGTGTTACCTCTAAAGTCATTGCCAAACCCAAGATTATACATAGGTTTTTTCCTATGTTATCTTTTGGGAGTTTTATAGTTTTGTGTTTCACATTTGTGTGTATGATCCATTCTGAATTAGTTTTGCAAAGGGTTTAAAGTCTGTGTCTATATTCACTTTTTTGCTTATGGATTTCAAGTTGTTGAAAAGCACTATTTCAGAACTATTTGTTGAAAAGATTATTGTATTGCTTTTGCTCTTTTTTTTTTTAATGAGGTGTAATTGACATATAACATTATATTAGTTTTAGGTGTACCGCATAATGATTTGATATTTATATATACTGCAAAATGATCACCACAGTAAATCTAGTTAACATCCATCACCTTACATAATTACAGAATTTTTTTCCTTGTGATGAAAACTTTCTCTCTTAGCTACTTTCAAATATGTAATATATTAACTGTAGTCACCATACTGTACATTAAATCCCCATGATTTATTTATAACTGGAAATTTGAGCCTTTTGACCCCCTTCCCCTGTTTGATCCCCCTCACCCCCTTCTCTGGTAACTACCAACTTGTTCTCTATAAGTTTGGTGGGGTTTTGTTTTGTTTTAAGATTCCATGTATGATTGGCTCTCTGTATCCATGGATAACGGAATAGTGTTGTTCAGTATCTTTTCATGTATCAGTTGGCCATCTATATGTCTTCTTTGGAAAAATATTCAGATCCTCTGCCATTTTTAATTGAATTGTGTGAGGTTTTGCTATTGAATTGTAGTTCTTTATATATTTTGGATATTAACTCCTTATCAGATATATGTTTTGCAAATATTTTCTCTTATTCAGTAGGTTTTCTTTTCATTTTGTTGATTTTCTTTGTTGTGCAGACGCTTCTTAGTTTGTTGCATTCTCACTTGTTTTTGTTTTTGCTGCCTTTGCTTTTGGTGTCAGATTCAAAAAACAGTCACCAGTATGGTTGGCAAGGAGCTTATTGCCTCTTGTTTTTTCCTTAAAGAGTTTTATGGTTTCAGGTCTTACATTCAAGTTTTTAATCCATTTTGAATTTTAATATTTGTATTTGGTATTAGATAGTGGTCCAGTTTTCACTCCTTTGCACGTGACTGTCCAGTTTCCCCAACACTATTTTTTGAGGAGACTCCTCTTTCTCCCATTGTGTAGTCTTGTCATAAATTAGCAATATATGCATGGGTTTATTTTAGGCTCTCTTTCATTGATATGTATGTTGGTTTTTATGCTAATATCATACAGTTTTGATTAGTATAGCTTTGTGATATAGTTTGAAATCAAGGAGCATGATGCCTCCAGGTTTTTTCTTTCTCAAGATTTCATTGACTATTCGGATTCTTTTGTGCTTCCGTACACGTTTCAGGATTGTTCTTTTTGTAAGAAATGCCATTAGAATTTTGGCAAGGATTGCACTGAACCTGTATATTGCTTTGGATAGTATGGGCATTTAAGCAATATTAATTCTTCCATTCCATGAACATGATTATCTTTCCATTTATCTGTGTCTTCTTCAGTTTCTTTTGTCAGTGTCTTAAGAGTTTTCAGTGTATAAGTCTTTCACTTTTGTGGTGATATTTTATTCTTGGGTATTTTATTCTTTTTGATGCAATTATAAATGGTATTGTTTTCTTAATTTTTCTTTATGATAGTTCATTATTAGTGTGTAGAAATATATTTTTTTGTATATTGATTTTATATCCTCAGCCTTTGCTGAATTCACTTTAAGAATTTTTTGGTGGTCTTTAGGGTTTTCTATGTATCATCTGCAAATAATGACAGTTTTACTTCTTCCCTTCCAATTTGGATTACTTTTATTTCTTTTGCTTGCCTAACTGGTGTAGCTAGGACTTCCAATACTGTGTTGAATAAAAATGGTAAATGTGGTGTTTTGTTTTGTTCCTGATCTTAGAGGAAAACTTTAGCTTTTCATTGTTCAGCATGATGTTATGGGCTTGTCATGTGTGACCTTTATTACACTGAGGTATGTTCCCTCTATACTCACTTTGTTGAGAATTTTTATCATAACTAATGTTGAATTTTGTCATATGTTTTCTGCATCTAGTGAGATGATGGAATACTTTTTATCCTTCATTTGTTAAATGTGGTGTATCACATTGATTGCTGTATTGGATGCTGAACCATCCTTGTATCCCTAGAATAAATCCCATTTGACCATGGTATATGATTCCTCTTAAGGTATTGTTGAATTCTGTTAATATGGTGTTGAGGAATTTTGCATTTATGTTTATCAGGGATATTGGCCCATAATTTTCTTTTCTTGTGGTGTTCTGGTTTTGGTGTCATGGTAATGCTGGCCTTGTAAAATAAGTTGTAAGTATTCCCTCTTCTTTAATTTTTTGGATGTTTGAGGATTGGTATTAATTCTTTGAATGCTTGGTAGAGTTCATCTAGTCCTGGACCTATGTTTGTTGGGAGGCTTTTGGTTACTGATCTAAACTCCTTACTGGTAAACAGTCTGTTCATATTTTCTATTTCTTCATGACTCAGTCTTGGATACTTGTATGTTTTTAGGAATTTATCCATATCTCTTAGGTTGTCCACTTTGTTGACTTACAGTTGTTTCTAGTAGTCTCATGTGATACTTTGTATTTCTGAGGTATCACTTGTAATGTCTCCTCTTTCATTTCTGTTTGGTTTTTCTTGTTGCTGTATTTAGTGCTCTCTTCTTTTGGTGATTCTAGCTAAATGTTTGTCAATTTTATTTATCTTTTCAAAGAACCAGCTCTTGGTTTCTTTGATCTTTTAAATTGTCTTTTTAGTATCTAATTCATTTATTTCTGCTCTGATCTTTGTTGTTTCTTTCCTTCTCCTAACTTCAGGCCTTATTTGTTTTTTAAGTTCCTTGAACTGTAAAGTTAGGTTGTTTATTTGAGATTTTTCTTATTTCTTGAGGTAGACATTTATTGCTCTTAGCTTCCCTCTTAGAACTGCTTCTGCTGAATACCATAAGTTTCAGTATTTTATATTTCCATTTTACTTTGTCTCAAGGAATTTGTTTCTCTTTCAAGTTCTTTGTTGACTTATTGGTTGTTCAGTAACATATGTCATTTCCACATATTTGTGAATTTTCTAGTTTTCTCCTTGTGACTAATTTTCTAGTTTCATACCATTCTGGTCTGAAAAGATGCTTGGTATTACTTCAGTATTCTTAAATTTATTAAGACTGTTTTGTGGCCTAACATGTGATTCATCCTGGAGACTATTTCATGTTCACCTGAGAAGAATGTTTGTGTCTTTGCTCCTTTGTTAAAAATAAATTGACTATATTTAGATGGGTCTATTTCTGGACTCTCTGCTCTGTTCCATTGATCTTTTAATCTATTCTTTCACCAATACTAAGTCTTGATTCAGCTCAGTTCAGTTCAGTTGCTCAGTCGTGTTCGACTCTTTGCGACCTCACATCTTGGTTACCCATAGCTTTATAGTATATCTTGGAGTTAGGTACTGTTGGTCCATCAACATTGTTCTTCTTCAATATTATGTTGGCTATTTTGGGTTTTTTGCCTCTCCATATAAACTTTAGAATCAGTTTGTTGACATTCACAATAATTTTGTGGGATTTGCTGGGATTTTGATTGAGATTTCATTAAATATATAGATCAAGTTGGGAAGAAATTAAATCATCTTTACAATAAATACCGTTTTAGTTGTTCTTTGTTTCATTCATCAGAATTTTATAATTTTCCTCATGTAGATCTTTCACATATTTTGTTAGATTTATATCTATGTATTTAATTTGGTGAGGTACTAATGTAAATGGCATTGTGTTTTTAATTTCAAATCCCACATGTTTATTTCTGGTATATAGGAAAACAGATGATGACTGTGTATTAACCTTGTATCCTGCAATTTTGCTATAATTTATTCATGGAGTTTTTTGTTATTTCTTTTGGATTTTCTACATAGATGATCATGCCAACTGCAAACAGTTTTCTTTTTTCCTTCCTGATCTCTATGACTTTTATTTCCTTTTCTTATCTTATTGCATTAGCTAGGGTATCCAGTACAATGTTGAAAAAGAGTGGTGAGAGTGGGGGATGTCATTGCTTTGTTCTTGATTTTAGCAGAAAAACTTTGAGCTTTTCACCATTTAGTGTTAACTGTAGGTATTTTGTAGATGTTCTTTATCAAGTTAACGAAGTTCCCATATATTCTTAGTTTGCTGAGAGTTTTTATCATGAATTCATGCAAGATTTTGTCAGGTGCTTTCTCTTTATCTATTGATATGGTCATGAGATTTTTCTTCTTTAGCCTGCTGATGTGATGGATTGCATTCAGTAATTTTTGAATGTTGAACAAGCCATGCATACTTGAAATAAATCCCACTTGGTTGTGGTATATAACTCTTTTTATACATTGTTGGATTTGATTTACTAATATTTTGTTGGGGATTTTTACATTAATGTTCATGAGAGAGAATGGTTTGTAGTCATATTTTCTTGTAATGTCTTTCTCTGGTTTGGGTATTTGAGTAATGTTGGCCTCATAGAGTAAGTTAGGAAGTTTTCTCTCTCCTTCTGTCCTCTAGAGGAGACTGAAGAAAATTTGTATAGTTTATTCCTTAAATGTTTGATAAAGTTCAGCAGTGAACACACCTGGGCCTAGTGCATTCTATTTTGGAAAGTTGTTAATTTTTGAGTCAATCTGTTTAAAAGATACGGGCCTTTTCAGATTGTCCATTTCTTCTTGTGTGAGTTTTAGCAGATTCTGTCTTTAAAGGAATTGGTCCATTTCATCTAGGTTATCAAGTTTGTGGACATAGCATTATTCATAATATTCCTTTATTATCCTTTTAACATCCATGCAATCTGGAGTGATGTCCCTCTTTGATATCTGGTACTAATAATTTGTGTCTTCTCTCTTTCTTGGCCTGTCTAAAGGTTTATTCAAAGAATAAGGTTTGGGCTTTATTGATTTCTTGCATTTAATTATATTTTATTTCTGTTCTGATTTTTATTAATTTTCTTCTACTTACTTTGGTTTTAATTTGTTCTTCTTTTTCAAGTCCATTGTGATCAGATTGTGAGAGCAGATAATATATGATTATTTGTTAAGGTCTGTCTTAGTGAATGTTCGTTCCATGTGAACTTGAGAAGAATGTGTAATCTACTATTCTTGGATGAAGTATTCCATAGATGTCAATTATATTCAGTTAACTGATGGTGTTGTTGAGTTTAGCTGTGTCCTTCCTGATTTCCTACCTGCTGGATCTGTCCATTTCTGATAGAAGAATGTTAAAGTCACCAAGTATAATAGTTGGTTTATCTGTTTTTCCTAGCAGTTCTGTCAGTTTTTGGGTCACATGTTTTGACACTCTGTTGTTATGTACAGACATATTAAAGATTTTTTTTGTCTTTTTGGAGTATTTATCCCTTTATCATTATGTAATGCCTCTCTTTATCCCTGATGACTTTCCTTGCTTTGAAGACTGCTCTGTCTGAAATTAATATAGCTCCTCCCCTTTCCTTTAACTAGTGTTACCATGGTATTTTTCTCCATTCCCTTACTTAAAAATTTTTTTATTTTAATTGAAAGATAATATTTAAAATAACTTTATAATATTGCAAAGAAATAGAGGAAAACAACGGAATGGGAAAGACCAGAGATCTCTTCAAGAAAATTAGAGATACCAAAGGAACGTATCATGCAAAAATGGGCACAATAAAGGACAGGAACATAGGTATGCACCTAACAGAAGCAGAAGATATTAAGAAGAGGTGGCAAGAATACACAGAACTATACAAAAAAAGATCTTCATGACCCAGATAACCATGATGGTGTGATCATTCACCTAGAGCCAGACATCCTGGAGTGTGGCATCCAAGTGGGGCCTTAGGAAGCATCACTATGAACAAAGCTAGTGGAGGGGATGGAATTCCAGCTGAGCTATTTCAAATCCTAAAAGATGGTGCTGTTAAGTGCTGTACTCTATATGCCATCAAATTTGGAAAACTCAGCAGTGGCCACGAGACTGGAAAAGTTTTCATTCTGATCCCAAAGAAAGGCAATGCCAAAGAATGTTCAAACCACCACCCAGTTGCACTCATCTCACACACTAGAAAAGTAATCCTCAAAATTCTCCAAACTAGGCTTCAACAGTACATGAACCGAGAACTTCCGGATGTTCAAGCTGGATTTAGAAAAGGCAGAGGAACCAGAGATCAAATTGCCAACATCTGTTGGATAATAGAAAAAGCAAGAAAATTCCAGAAGAATATCTACTTCTGCTTCATTGACTACGCTAAAGCCTTTGACTGTGTGGATCACAATAAATTGGAAAATTCTTCAAGAGATGGGAATACCAGACCACCTGACCTGCCTCCTGAGAAATCTGTATGCAGGTCAAGAAGCAACAGTTAGAACTGGACATGGAATAACAGACTAGTTCCAAATTGGGAAGGGAGTACATCAAGGCTGTATATTGTCACCCTGCTTATTTAACTTATATGCAGAATACATCGTGTGGAATGCTGGACTGGATGAAGCACAAGCTGGAATCAAGATTGCAAGGCGAAATATCAATAGCCTCGGATATGCAGATGACATCACCCTTATGACAGAAAGCAAAGAGGAACTAAAGAACCTCTTGGTGAAAGTGAAAGAGGAGAGTAAAAAAGCTGGCTTAAAACACAGCCTTCAAAAAACTAAGATAATGGCATCCAGTCCCATCCCACTTCTTGACAAATAGATGAGGAAACAATGAAAACAGTGAGAGACTATTTTCTTGGGCTCCAAAATCACTACAAATGGTGACCACAGCCATGAAATTAAAAGACATTTGCTCCCTGGAAGAAAAGCTGTGACCAACCTAGACAGTATATTAAAAAGCAGAAACATTATCGACAAAGGTCTGTATAGTCAAAATTATAGGATTTCCAGTAATCATGTATAAATGTGAGAGTTGGACCATAAAGAAAGCTGAGCACCAAAGAATAGATGCTTTTGAACTGTGCTGTTGGAGAAGACTCTTGAGAGTCCCTTTGACAGCAAGATCAAACCAGTCAGTCGTAGAGGTAATCAGTTCTGAATATTCATTGGAAGGACTGATGCTGAAGCTGAAGCTCCAGTACTGTGGCTACCTGATGCGAAGAACTGACTCATTTGAAAAGACCCTGATGCTGGGAAAGATTAAAGGCAGGAGGAGAAGAGGGTGACAGAATATGAGATGACATCACCAATTCGATGAAGATGAGTTTGAAAAAGCTCTGAGAGTTGGTGATGGACAGGGAGGCCTGGCGTGCTGCAGTCCATGGGGTCACAAAGAGTGGAACACCATTGAGCAACTGAACTGAACTTAAAATATTGTGGTGGTTTAACTTTACAATATTGTAATAGTTTTCAGCCATACATCATTATGAATCAGCCATTAGACATATACTCATCCCCTCCCTATCCCATACTTTGAATCTATATATGTCTTTATACTTACAGTGAGTTTCTGGTAAACAACGTATAGTTGGGTCTTGTTTTATTTATTTATTTATTTTTGGCTGTGCTGGGTCTTTAATCCTGCACACGGGCTTTCTCTGGTTGTGGAGAGCACAGGCTACTCTCTAGTTGGAGTGTGAGGGCTTTGCAGAGCACGGGCCCTAGAGTCTGCAAGCTTCTTTAGTTGCAGCATGTGGGCTCAGTAGCTGTGGCTCGTGGGCCCTAGAGCACTGATTCGGTAGTTGTAGAGCACGGGCTGATTTGTCCTGTGGCAAGCGGGATCTTCCCTGACCCAGAATCGAACCTGTGTCCCCTCCATTGGCGCAGATTCTTTACCACTGAGCCACCAGGGAAGTCCAGGTCTCGTTTTTTGATCCACTCTGATCATCTCTTTTAATTGATGTATTTAGACTATTGACATTTAAAGTGACTATTGATTACTGATAGTTGGTTTAATATATACCATATTTGTTATGCTCACAGTTCAGGTGGCCAGAAGTCCAAAATCGAGGTGCAGGCAGAGCCACACCCGCTCTGGAGGCTCTCAGGAGAATCCTTTCCTTACCTCCTTTTCTCTTCCAGCTTCTGATGACTGCCAGCATTTTTTTGGCTTATAGCCACGTCATTCCAGTCTCTGATTCTGCCTTCACATCACCTTTTTCTTTGTCTATAAGCACCTCTCTTATAGCGGTGCTTGTCATGGCATTGAAAGCCCAATTGTATAATCCAGGATAACCTCTTCATCTCAAAACCTTTAATATAGTCATCATATAAGGTAGCATTTATGGGTTCTAGGAATTAGGACATGGGCATATTTTGGGGAGCTTGTTATGAGTTGAATTATGCCCCTAAATATACATGTTGAAATCTTAGTCCCAAGTACCTCAGAATGTGACCTTATTTGGAAATAGGATCATAGATGTAATTAGTTGATAATGAGGTCATACTGGAGTAGAGTAGGTCTCCAATCCGGTATAACTGATGTCCTTATAAAAAGAGAAAATGGGACACAGATGTATACCCAGGGCATAAAAGATGGAGTTATGCTGCCACAAGCCATGGAACACCGAAGATTACTGGTAAACCACCAGAAGCTAGGAGAGGAACATGGGTTGGATTCTCCTTTACATCCTTCAGAAGGTGCAAGCCCTGCTGACATCTTGATGTCAAACTCTGGCCTCCAGAATTATGAGACAATAAATTGTTATTTAAGCCCACAGGTTTGTGGTACTTTGTCAACTCTAGTGAGCTAGTATGGGAGCCATTATTGGCCTACCATGTTGTGGTAGTGGTTTGTTGCCAAGAAGTGGAAACTAGGACCAGAGTCTTATTAACTCCTCCCTGACACCCATTGGTATGCTTAATGGCTTTTATATTTATCCTTTCTCTCCTGTCTTCCCCTAACTGAGGAATGGACATGCTGTAATGGGATATGAAGGGTTAAGAGGATCCCATTACCACCTGCTGCTGGTTTGTCTCCATTCTGTTTAATGGGAGGTAGGAATGGATGGAGGTTCTATGTAATTGGAGCAATTTGTTATCATTTTAAACCACAATGAAAAATTGACTATTGGTTTTCACAGAGGTCTCTAGTAAGAGACTGTGTGCACAAAAAAGATCCATTGTTAAAATCAAGGCATTTCCCTTTGTGTATTTTGCTGGATACCTCCAAACTTGAGTAAGTCTGGGAACAGGTTTACAGAAACTAGTCAGTGAATAATTTTCTCAGTTTCCTCAGATCTTCTCTTTAGCTTTTGTGGATTCAATTTAATGAAAAAAATTTTTTTGAATATCTGCAACGTGCTCGGCATAACACTAGATACTGTGACAGAAAGATGTGTAAGACATCAACATACTCACTGTCTCAGGGGAAGCAGACATAAAAATGTAGTTACTTGTAAGTATTCACAAGTATTGAGAGGTCTATTAGACATCAGGGAAGGTTTCATGGAGGAAATGATGCTTTAACTGGTTTTGAAAGATAAGTAGAAATTTGCCAGACAGAAGGTAGATGAGTATTCCACACATAAGAGAACAGCATATACAAAAAAATGAAGCAGCATGTCATGTTCAGAGAAACTGCATATAATTTTATGTTGCTGGAGCACAAATTGTGATGCAGAGCAGCAGAAGATGAGCCTGGAGAGGTTAGCAGGGGCAGCTACCCCACTACCTGATGTTGTTGCTATTTTGGAGCACTATGAAAGTCAAGTAGCATGTGGATAAGTGTTACTGTTAGGCAGCATAGATTCCATTCTTTTCCTCTGCTTGCCTGTGTTCTTTTATTATAGACATCTATTCAGTGGCCAGCATTCTAAAATTTATCTCTAATGTCTAAAAAGCAAACATTCAAAATTTAATAAGTTTGCCATTTGCCTGGTTTTATTTAAATACTATTTAGACACAAAAATATGTGTGTCTATTGTGTGTGTCAGCCAAATAAGTCAACAAATTGGGGTAAGAAGTTTTTGCTGCATTAAATTAAGGTGGCAAGGCAGAATCAGTATACCTGTGTTGCAGGAAGGGGGACCCTTCTGGGGCCCAAAAGGTTAACACTCGGAAATGAATTACCCAAGGAGATACATGAGCTGACAAAGCAAGAGACGTTATTGGGGGCGCCGGGCAGAGAGCAATAGGGTAAGGGAACCCAAGAGGACTGCTCTGCTACATGGCTTGCAGTCTTGGATTTTATGGTGATGGGATTAGTTTCCTGGTTGTCTTTGGCCAGTTGTTCTGACTCAGTCCTTCCTGGTGGTGCATGCATTGCTCAGCTCAGATAGATGCCAGCAAGAAGGATTCTGGGAGGTGGTAGGACACGTGGCGTCTCCTTTTGACCTTTCCCAAACTCTTCTGGTTAGTAGTGGCTTTTTAGTTATGTGTTCCTTACCAGGACCTCCTGTCATAAAATAACTCACTCAGATGGTTACTATGGTACCTGGCCAGGGTGGGTGGTGTCAGTCAGTGTGCGTCCCCTAACAACTGTAAGATGGTTTATTCTAGAGGCTGCCAAACCATTTGAGTCCTTGTCTTTGCCCATTTCTTTATCAGCCTGTAACCTCTTCTGTGGTTGCTAAGGCTCTGGGCACTTAAGATTTGATAGTTTATTTAAAACAAAAATGCATTGCTGTGTTTTGGAATTATTTAGAGTAAGTGAGTGTAATCTTGTAAGCTTGCCCCAACAATCTATGCACAATTTCAGAGACAGATATCGCTTTCCTTCTCCTCTCCCTTCCATCTTTCTCTCTCTCCCTCAGCTTAATTTTTCTTTTGGCTTAACTGTTACAGTAGTAAGTTCTATATGCCCTTACAAGGCAGGGTTTTAGTTATTGTATACTCTGTTCTGTGACTCATATATGCTTTGCTCAGCTTATTGTAAGCATTCAGAATCTCCTGTATTTACAAGATGTGTTTCAGTTGGTTCAGTTCAGTCCCTGTCGTGTCCAACTCTTTGTGATCCCATGGACTGCAGCATGCCAGGCTTCCCTGTCCTTCACTGATTCTTGGACCTTGCTTAAATTCATGTCCATTGAGTCGCTGTTGCTATCCAACCATCTCATCCTCTGTCTTCCCTGTCTCCTCCTGCCTTCAGTCTTTCCCAGCATCAGGGTCTTTTCCAGTGAATCAGTTCTTTGCATCAGGTGGCCAAAGTATCGGAGCTTCAGCATCAGTCCTTCCAATGACTGACTATTCAAGACTGATTTCGTTTAGGATGGACTGGTTGGATCTCCTTGCAGTCCAAGGGACTCTAAAGAGTCTTCTCCAACAGCACAGTTCAAAAGCATCATTTCTTTGGTGCTCAGCTTTCATTATGGTCCAACTCTCACATCCATACATGACTAGTAGTCATGTATGTAGTCTAGCTTTGACTAGATAGACCTTTGTTGGCAAAGTAATCTCTCTGCATTTTAATACGCTCTCTAGTTAGGCATAGCTTTTCTTCCAAGGAGCAAGCATCTTTTAATTTCATGGCTGTAGTCACCATCTGCAATGATTTTGGAGCCATTGTTTTCCCATCTATTTGCCATCAAGTCATGGGACAGGATGCCATGATCTTAGTTTTTTGAATGTTGAGTTTTAAGCCAGATTTTCACTCTTCTCTTTCACTTTCATCAAGAAGCTCTTTAGTTCCTCTTCACTTTCTTCCATAAGGGTGGTGTCATCTGCATATCTGAGATGTGTTTAGGTGTGTTAGAGTATTCTTTTTTCATAATGAAATTTTTTGCACCCCAAGAGAAAAACACAGTATAGTAGATTTTCTTAACTTTAATAGTTAAGGTCCACACTGTTCACACTGCATGTTTGTCCTTCCACCCATACGTGTGAGTCCCAGGAATGACAACATTTTTTTTCCTGTTTAGAAAATTAAAAAATAAAAGTATTTGATGTTTTTTAAGAGCTCATAATATCCTAGTGAGAATTTGGGAAGAGAAATGAGATTGAAAAATAAAGCTTGTAATGTCAGTAAGAACTTAATAGGACTGTGTGGTAATCATTTGATCCAAAAAGAAGCTTTCTTTGCTTGGTTAAGAACTAAAGCTGTTCCTTAGGGAACTTTAATGGTACCCCAACTAAGTGGCTACATCTGGAAAGTAAAATACTAAAAGGTCTACCATTAGGCAAGAGCTATGGAGAAAGCAATTAACCATGTAACTGACACAGGACCTAGCCCTGCTGAATTGTCCCTGGGATTTCTGTGCTCTTAGACACTGGTCCTTTAAAGTTTGTTGAGCATTTAATCTATTCAAGTAAGTAGCTGCCATCTAAAGAAAGATAATGGATCTACTGTTGTTAAATCTTCAGCATAGTTCCCAAGAGTACCCTGGTGTTTAATGAAGAGCCAGCCATCAAGTATTGAAGAAGAGGGGCAGCCAGGAATAAGAAAAGATGTGGTTCAGACTCCACCTCCATACCTTAGTAATCTTCAACTGCTTCAGTTTCAAGAGCAGCATCATAGGTGGCCTCACTCTTACTGTTTTGCCCCTTCCGAAAGCCCAGACAATGTGTAGCCATTGTTTTTAAGGAGCCTGGAAGGCTATAGCTGATGATGAGATAGAATAATTTATTTGGTATACTGTGTGAAGGTGAAAATGGAATTCTGCATTAGGGTACAATTGATAAATATTCTTGAAGACACAGAGCAAGATATTTTAGTGCATATTCCATATCCACATTCCTTAAATAGAAAATGAGGAAAAATCTATATCCTGAAAACCAGTATGTATAGGTTAGGAATGGTTTCCGTTGCTGGTACCTAACAGTAACTTAAAACTTTATAAATACATATAACACAAGAAATCTAAGAATTAAGGTGGAGCAGTTAAGCAAGGTTGTTGAAGACAGCTCTTTCTGCCTCTCTGCTCTGCCCTTTTTAAGCTATTTTACCTTTCAGTCTCAAGTTTTCTTGCCTCGCTGTCAGATAAGGAAGAAAAAAGGACTAGCACCAGAAATTTTCTTCTTCTAGCTTTCCCTTTGTAAGGAAGTAAATGCTTTCCCAGAAATGCAGTCTTCTACCCCGACTCCCAGTAGTTTTCTGTGTCTCATCGGCCTGAACGGTATGACATTTAATCTTGGCTGCATGGGTATCTGGAAAAGTAAGTATCTGGCTTTTCAGCCTTTGTGATAGGAGGCAAGGAAGAAGCATTGGAAATAAGGGTTGAGTTTTAAAACTAAAACCTATTGGGGTTTAGAAGCTAATAAACCTACTGGGGAGTAAACCTATTCTCCAAACCTATTGGCTGTCCCCAGACACCATGCCAGCGCCCTCAGTTCAGTTCAGTCGCTCAGTTGTGTCCGACTCTTTGCGACCCCATGAATTGCAGCACACCAGGCCTCCCTGTCTATCACCAACTCCCGGAGTTCACTCAAACTCATGTCCATTGAGTCAGTGATGCCATCCAGCCATCTCATCCTCTGTCGTCCCCCTTTCCTCCTGCCCCCAATCCTTTCCAGCATCAGAGTCTTTTCCAATGAGTCAACCCTTCGCATGAGGTGGCCAAAGTACTGGAGTTTCAGCTTTAGCATCATTCCTTCCAAAGAACACCCAGGACTGATCTTCAGAATGGACTGGTTGGATCTCCTTGCAGTCCTACCTTCCCCTAAACAATCTAGTATGCAAGGCATTAATTGACAACAGTCTTTTCAGGACCAGAGAAGCCTAATAAGCTATGTAGATTTCCACTTTTAAAGCCATTGGACATAGAATTTAGTTTATGGCCTTGGTGCTGCTAAGTTGCTTCAGTCATGTCCAACTCTGTGCAGCCCCAGAGACGGCAGCCCACCATCCCTGGGATGAATCCCCGTCCCTGGGATTCTCCAGGCAAGAACACTGGAGTGGGTTGCCATTTCCTTCTCCAATGCATGAAAGTGAAAAGTGAAAGTGAATTCGCTCAGTTGTGCCCCACTCTTTGCAACACCATGGACTGCAGCCTACCAGGCTCCTCCGTCCATGGAATTTTCCAGGCAAGAGTACTGGAGTAGAGTGCCATTGCCATCTCTGCCTTACTGAAAAAAAAAAAAAGTCACAAAAATATTATTAAAAAGAGAAGGAGGGATTCTGGAAAGGTGGCAAAGTAGAAAAGACCAGGAATCTGTTTCCCACTGTTTTCCTGCTTATGCAGCAGTTGCACAGGCAGAATCTGTCTGATGTAACTATTTTAGAACTTTGGAGTCTGTTGAGGGCTTACAACTTCCAGGGGAAGAATTGAAGGGTAAATTGTGGCTATTTCTGTCAATTTTGGCTGCACACAGTAGCAACTACCTATCCTCCCACCCTTAGCCAGTGCCAAGCAGCTGTGCATGCAGTTTGCACACGGAACGTGAGGGAGCTAAGATGGGCAAGAAGAACTCTTTCTTCTAGGTATCAGGGCTGTATCTCAGGGTGCTGACTGTTGCTCTGATCACAGAGGGGTAAACAGGTAGCCATTTTGTTGAATTTCCTCATATTGTTAAAGTTTAGGACATTCAAAATATGTGGAAAGTTAAGAAGTGATTGTGCATGCCAGGGGAAAGGATCAGAAAAGACCTGAGAAAACATTAAATTTACACCTCAGGCTGATCCATGACACAAAGACACTCTACAACAACCATAAAAACAAACAAAAAGCAAAAACCAGCAAGTTCTGGGAAAGAGGAGAAAAAATATCTGATTTCCAGAGTTACTGTTTTATTAGATTCAAGTAACCAATGTTCAACAAAAATCACAAGGCATACAAAGAAACAGCAAGGTATGGCCCATTCAAAGGGGGAAAAAAATCAACATAAACTGTCCCTGAGAAAGACCTGATGGCAGATCTGCTAGACAAAGACTTTAAAACACCTGTCTTAAATCTCAAAGAACTAAAGGAAGATGTGGAGAAAGCCAAGAAAACAATGTATGAACAAAATGGAAATATCAATAAAGAGATAGAAAACCTAAAAAGAAATTCTGGGGCTGAAAAGTTCAGTTACTGAAATGAAAAATTCACTAGAGGGTTTCAAAGGCAGATTTGAGCAGGTAGAAGAAAGAATCAGTGAATTTGAAAATAGGAGTTTGGGGAATTTCCTAGTTGACCACTGGTTAGGACCCAGTGCTTTCACTGCCAGGGCCTAGATTTGATCCCTGGTTAGGAAACTAAGATCCCACAAGCTGCATAGTGTGGCCAAAAAAGGAAAATTGGAATTTGGAAGTTATCAAGTGTGAAGGACAGAAAGCGAATACTGACAAGCAAGCAAAGCCTAAGGGACCCCTGAGTTACCATCAGGTAGACCAGTATATGCACTGTGGGAGTCCAGAAATAGAGGGAAGGAGGGAGGCAGGAAATAAAGAGGACAGATCGGAGAGAAACATTGAGGAAATAATGTTTGACCACTTCCCAACCAAAAATCTCAAACTCCAAGAAGGTGAATTCAGAGATCCACATCAAAACACATTATAAGCAGATTTTCAAAGTCAAAGAATCATAAGAACAGCAAAAGAGAAATGAACCATCACATACAAGGAAACATCAATAAGATATAAGCAGACTTCTGATCAGAAATTTTGGAGGCCAGAAGACAATTGACCAAATGTATGCAAAGTTCTAAAAGAAAGAAACTGTCAATCAAGAATCCTGTATCCAGCAAAATTGCCTTTCAAAAATGAGAGAGAAATTAAGACATTCCCAGAGAGGTAAAAGCCGAGGGAGTTTGTGACTGCTAGACTTGACCTGAAAGAAATGCTTGGGAGTCCTGAAAAGTGAAATGAAAATATACAAGATAGTAACTCAATGCCATTTGGAGAAATATTAATAAGAATCTCTAGAAAAGTAAATACAGGGGCAATTATAAAGCTAATATTATTACTACAAGAGTGAATGACTTGTAATTGCACTTTTTGTTTTCGGCATGATTTAAGACAGTAATGCATTTAAGGAAAAACATTTCTATTGTAAAAGATAATATTACTGTAACTTTGGTTTGTCACTTCAAATCTTGTTTTCCATGTAATTTAAGAGATTGATGCATTTATAAGGATTATTTAAGTTTTGGGAGTTTGCAGTGTATAAAATTTTAATTGTGTGAAATAAGCAATGGAAAGAGATCATCAGAGAACTGTAAAGGAGCAGAGTTTTTGCTTATTATTGATGTTAAGCTGGTATAAATTCAGATTTGAGTATTAAAACTTTAGCATGTTGAATGCAATCCTCATGGTAACTACAAAGAAAGTAGTTGTAGAATATACACAAAAGGAAATGAGAAAGAAATTTAGACTTTTCACTACAAAAAATCAACAAAAGAAGATAGTAATGCAGAAAATGAGGGGTAAAAAACTATAAGGCATGTTGAAGACACATAGACAGAAGTAAGTTCCTCCTTATCAGGAATTACTTCAAATATAAATGAGTTAAACTCTTCACTCAGAAGACAGAGATTGGCAGAATGGCTAAAAACACGTGATCCAAAAAAGAATAAATATTGCCATTTGCAGCATCGTGGGTGGAATAAATAAGACA
This sequence comes from Ovis aries, assembly GCF_016772045.2. Classification (NCBI taxonomy): domain Eukaryota; kingdom Metazoa; phylum Chordata; class Mammalia; order Artiodactyla; family Bovidae; genus Ovis; species Ovis aries. Next base: position 132,952,364 of record NC_056056.1, read on the forward strand.
GAGAGACAACATGATATCATTTATATGTGAAATCTAAAAAATAATACAAATGAATCTTTTACAAAACAGTAACAGACTCACAGACATAGGAAACAAACTTATGGTTACCAAAGGAGAAAGAAGTAAGGGCATAAATTAGGAGTATGGGCTCAACAGATAAACACTACTGTGTATGAAACAGATAAGCCGCAAGATTTACTGTATATTGCAGGAAACTATATAATATCTTGTAATAACCTATCATTTAAAATAATCTGAAAAAATATAACTGAATCACTTCCTGTATACCTGAAGCTAATGAAATATTGTAAATAACTGTACTTTAATAAAAACAAAAGAAGCCCACATGATCCAACTATATGCTGTCTATAAGAAACTCACTTGAGACCCAGAGACACAAACAGATTGAAAATGAGTAGATGAAAAAAAGATGCTCCATGCAAGTAGTAACTGAAAGAGCACAGTGATGAATATACTGATACAAGAATAAATAGATTTTAGATCAAAGTGAAAGTTTAAAAAAAAAGTTACAAAAGATAAAGAAGGATATTATATGTTAATAAAAGTTTCAGTGCAGTAAAAATATGTAATGACTGTATAGAAAACTCTTAGAAGAAAAATAGGACAAACGCTTCATGATACTGGATTTGGCAGTGATTTCTTGGATATAACACCAAAGGAACAAGTAAGAAAAAAATAGATTGGATTTTATTTAAGTTAAATTGTTTTTATACATTTGAAGACAGTATCCACAGTAAAAAGGCAACCTACACAATGGGAGAAAATGTTTGCAAGTCATATATCAGATAATGGATTAATACCCAGAATGTATAGAAAACTTCTAAAACTCAACAGCAGGTCTTCCTTAGTGGCATCCAGTGGTTAAGAATCTGCCTGCCAGCACAAGGGATACCAGTTCAATCCCTGGTCTGGAAAGATCCTACATGCTGTGCAGCAACTAAGCCTGTGCACCGCAACTACTAACCCTGTGCTCTAGAGACTGTGACTGCAGCTACTGAAGCCTGGGCATTCTGGGGCCTGTGTTCCACAAGAGAAGCCACCGCAGTGAGAAGCCCACGCACCACAACTAGAAAGTAACTCATGCTCAGCGCAACTAGAGAAAGCCCTCACACAACAGTAAAGACACAGTGTGGCCAAAACAGAAAATAAAATTTAAAAATACAAAAAATAAAACTCAGCAACAACAAAGCAACCAATTAAGAAATGGGCAACACTCTTGCCACTGTTATTCAGCATAATTTTGGAAGTCCTAGCCATGGCAGTCAGAGAAAAAAAAGAAATAAAAGGAATTCAGGTTGAAAAAGAAGAAGTAAAACTCTCACTGTTTACAGACAACATGATACTATGTGTAGAAAACCCTATAGGTATGATCAGAAAATTACTATAGCTAATCAGTGAATTTAGCAAAGTCACAGGATACAAAGTCAATACACAGAAATCCCTTGTATTTCCGTATACTAACAATGAAAAATCAGAAAGAGGAGTCAGTCCCATTCACCATTACAATAAAAAGAATAACTAGGAATAAACAGAGACAAAATAAACAAGGAGACGAAAGAGCAGAAAACTATAAGACACTGATGAAGTCAAAGATGACATAAGCAGATGGAGAGATATACCATGTTCTTGGATTAGAAGAATCAATATTGTGAAAATTACTAAATACTGCCCAAAGCAATCTACAAATGTGATGCAATCCCTATCAAGTTCTTGCCTGGAGAATTCCATGGACAGACCATGGCGTCGCAAAGAGTCAGACACAACTTGAGTGGCTAACACTTTCACTTTTTGCTTTCTATCAAATTGCCAATGGTACTTTTCACAGAAATAAAACAAAAAATTTCACAATTCATATGGAAACACAAAGACCCTGAATAGCCAGAGCAATCTTGAGAAAGAAGAATGAAGCTGGAGGAATCAATTTTCCTGACTTCAGACTATACTACAAAGCTACAGTCATTAAGACAGTATGGTACTGGCACAAAAACAGAAATATAGACCAATGGAATAAGATAGAAAGCCCTAAGGTAAACCTGCACACCTATAGGCACCTTATCTTTGAGAAGGAGGAAACAATATGCAGTGGAGAAAAGATAGTCTCTTCGGTAAGTGGTGCTGGAAAAACTGGACAGCTATATGTAAAAGAATTAAATTAGAACACTTCCTAACACCATACACAAAGATAAAATCAAAATAGGTTAAAGAGTTAAATATAAAACTAGAACCTATAAAACTGTTAGAGGAAAACACAGGCAGAACACTCTTTTGATATAAATCACAGCAAGATCCTCTATGACCTACCTCCTGGAGTAATAGAAATTAAAAACAAAAATGGGATCTAATTAAACTTAAAAGCTTTTGCACAGCAAAGGAAACCATAAACAAGATGAAAAGACAAACCCTCAGTATGGAGAAAATAATTGCAAATGAAGCTACTGACAAAGGATTAATCTCCAAAATACACAAACAGCTCAGGCAGCTCAATGGCAGAAAAACAATCAAAAGATGGGCAGAAGACTTAAACAGACATTTCTATAAAGAAGCTATACAGGTGACTAATAAACACATGGAAAATGCTCAATATTGCTTATTATTAGAGAAATGCAAATCAAAACTCCAAAGAGGTATCATCTCATACTTGTCTGAATAGCCATCATAAAAAGAAAAAAACTACCAGTGGTAAATGCTGGAGAGGATGTGGAGAAAAGGAAACCCTCTTACACTGTTGTTATTTAGCTGCTGAGTCGTGGCTGACCTTTTGCAACCTCATGGACTGTTGCCCACCACGCTTCCCTGTCCGTGGGATTTCCCAGGCAAGTATACTACAGTGGGTTGCCATTTCCTTCTCCAGGGATCTTCCCAACCCAGAAATTGAACCTGCATCACTGTCACTGGCAGGCATTGGGAGGCAGATTCTTTAGTGCTGAGCCACCAGGGAAGCCCTGGTAGTGCACTGTTTGTGGAAATGTAAATTGATATGGCCACTATGGAGAACAGCATGGAGATTTCCCTAAAAACTAGGAATAAAGCTACCATGTGACCCAGCAATCCCACTACTGGGCATATACTTTGAGAAAACCACAATTCTAAAGGACACATGTACCCCTGTGTTCACTGCAGCCCTGTTTATAATAGCCAGGACATGGAGGCAGCCTAGATGTCCATCAACAGACAAATGGATAAAGAATTTGTGGTACATCGATATACAATGGAATATTATTCAGCCATTAAAAAGAACACATCTGAGTCACTTAGTGAGGTGGATGAACCTAGAGCCCATTATAGAGAGTTAAATTAAGTCAGAAAGAGAAAAGCAAATATCATATATTAACACATATATATGGAATCAAGAAAAATAGTATCGATGAACCTATTGCAGGGCAGCAATGGAAATGCAAACATAGAGAACAGACTTGTGGACACAGTGGAGGAAGGGGAGGGTGGGATGAATTGAGAGAGCAGCATTGGAACATATACATTTCCATATGTAAAACAGATAGCAGCAGAAATTTGCCATATGATGCAGGGAGCTCAACCTGGTGCTCTATGACGACGTGGAGGTGTGGGATGGAATGGGAGGTGGGAGGGAGGTCCATATGTATACCTATGGCTGATTCATGTTGACATATGGCAGAAGCCACCACAACATTGTGAAGCAGTTATCCCCCAATTAAAAATAAATACTTTTTTTTAATGGGCAAAAAGCCTTGAATAGACATTTCTCAAAAAAAGATACACAAAATAGCCAACTGGTCATGAAAAAATATTCAATATCACTAATCACTAGGGAAATGCAAATTAACACTACAGTGATAACTACTTCACATCCATTAGAATGCATGCTTCAAGAACAACAACAACAACAACAACAAACACCCAGATAGTAGCAAGTGTTGTCAAGGATATGGAGAAATTAGAACCCTTGTGCATTGTTGGTGGGAATGTAAGATGGTACAGCCAATGAGGAAGACAGTATGATAGTTCCCTCGAAAAATAAAAATAGAATTACTATTTGTTGATATATAATCCAGCAGTTCCACTTTTGGATATATACCCGAAAGAATTAAACGCAGAGATATATATACAACTGTATTCAAAGCATTATTCACAGTAGTTAAAATATAAAACAACCCAGCTGTCCATTTACTGATAAATGGATAAACAAAATGTGGTATATATACATACAGTGGGTTTTCATGCAGCCTTAAAAAGAAATTCTGCAGTATTCGACAGCATGGATGTGCTGAGTGAAATAAGTCACAGACAAATAACACATGATTTCACTCACATGAGGTTCTTGCTGCTGCTGCTGCTGAGTTGCTTCAGTCGTGTCCAACTCTGTGCGACTCCATAGACAGTAGCCCACCAGGCTCTCCTGCCCCTGGGATTCTCCAGGCAAGAACACTGGAGTGAGTTGCCATTTCCTTCTCCAATGCATGAGAGTGAAAAGTGAAAGTGAAGTCGCTCAGTCGTGCCCAACTCTTAGGACCCCATGGACTGCAGCCCACCATTCTCCTCCGTCCATGGGATTTTCCAGGCAAGAGTACTGGAGTAGGGTGCCATTGCCTAGTAGTCAGAATCTTAAAGACAGAAAATATCGTGGTGGTTGCCAGAGAGTGGGAAGGGGAAAATGAAGAGTTACTTTTTAATGGGTATAGAGGTACATTTCTACAAGAGAGAGTTATGGGGGGTGGATGTTGGTGATGGGTGCACAATAAGATGAATGTATTTAATACCACTGAACTGTACAGGTAAAACAGCTTATATGATAAATTTAATGTCATGTGTATTTTATCACAATTTAAAAAAAAAGAGCAAGAGGAGGAGGAGGGAAGATTTACACTTCCTGCTTTACTGTGATACTAGGGAATCCCATAGAAGTTGAGATGACCAGGACTTTCTAAGTACATTGAAACCTGAAGATTATATTTCTCAGTCCCATAATAAGTAACATTCATAAATAAAGTGAAAATAAAATACCTAATTTTATTCAGTTATAAAACTCACAAGAAATTATATTTGCCATTCCTTTTTCCATACTACCCAGTCCCTGGTTGGGGTTGGCCTGTATGACCTTTGGAGCTCTTTTCCTTTCTGCTGTGATTTATTAGGCACCTGTAACTTACTTGGCAAAAAACACTACCCATGGGGCTCATGATTTTTCACATTTGTCATAAATAGGAGGAGGGAACAGGAACAAAAATAAAAATGAGTGATCAGGTGTGGCTAAGCATTTAAAACTTTGCATCCTTTGTCTGGATGTTATGAATAATGTGTTAGTGTTAATCCCAGATCCTAACAGTGAAGATCCAGCAATTCAGTGTTGACGATAGGTTTGAATATTCTTTTTCCAAATGCCAACTGGTTTGTCAGTTTGATTGTAATGTATCTTTTCCTCTTGTCAGATACTCCAGGGCAAACATTGTAAAGGGAGGAATCCAGTTCTTGACATGGCTTGACTTCTGTGTGTTGCTGATATTCTGCCCAATAAAATTCAAGTAATTGGGATCCTGAAAGAAAATGCTTAAAAGGATGTGGTTAAAACTACCACTGGTGGTTTGGGGAGTGAAGAAGGAAAAGGTTGCTGTTGATGAATTTATATTTTTTTGCACAGAGCATTTTAGTTGGTAGTAAAGTTCAGTGAGGCCTTCCCAGGTGGCTCAGTTGGTAAAGAATCTGCTTGCAGTGCTGGAGGCCCAGGTTCAATCCCTGGGTGGGGAAATCCCCTGGAGAAGGAAATGGCAACACACTCCAGTATTTTTTGCTTGGAAAATCCCATGAACAGAGGAGCCTGGTGGGCTACAGTCCACAGGGTCGCAAAGAGTTGGACATGACTTTGCAGCTAAATTAACCAAAATTCAGTGATGGAATCAGATACCCAAAGACAGTAAATTGATCCACAAGCCATGGTTTGAATGCCCTTTCATACAACAACAATATAACCGCAGTTACTGAAAGTGTCCAAAGTGCCTTTCTATAATAAAGGGAACCTGGTATCTAACAAAACAGTAGGGGGATACATTGATTCTCATTTATTTGCATAGTGAAATATACTTTGGAAATGGAGATGGAAAGGAAGCAGATCATTCTGAAAGTGTACCTGTTAAAGGTCTTAGAATCTAAAGGTGATAAAAGCTTTTCAACTGTTATACCACTGTATAACACCTAATCACTGTGACCTAATCACTGTGTGGATCACAATAAACTGGAAAATTCTGAAAGAGATGGGAATACCCGACCACCTGACCTGCCTCCTGAGAAACCTATATGCAGGTGAGGAAGCAACAGTTAGAACTGGACATGGAAAAACTGACTGGTTCCAAATAGGAAAAGGAGTACGTCAAGGCTGTATATTATCACCCTGCTTATTTAACTTCTATGCAGAGTACATCCTGAAAATACTGGGCTGGAGGAAGCACAAGCTGGAATCAAGATTGCCAGGAGAAATATCAATAACCTTAGATATGCAGATGACACCACCCTTATGGCAGATAGTGAAGAGGAACTAAAAAGCCTCTTGTTGAAAGTGAATGAGGAGAGTGAAAAAGTTGGCTTAAAGCTCAACATTCAGAAAATGAAAATCATGGCCTCTGGTCCCATCACTTCATGGGAAGTAGATGGGGAAACAGTGAAAACAGTGTCAGACTTCATTTTTCTGGGCTCCAAAATCACTGCAGATGGTGATTGCAGCCATGAAATTAAAAGACGCTTACTCCTTGGAAGAAAAGTTATGACCAACCTGGATAGCGTATTAGAAAGCAGAGACATTACTTTGCCAACAAAGGTCCGTCTAGTCAAGGCTATGGTTTTTCCTGTGGTCATGTATGGATGTGAGAGTTGGACTGTGAAGAAAGCTGAGCACCAAAGAATTGATGCTTTTGAACTGTGGTGTTGGAGAAGACTCTTGAGAGTCCCTTGGACTGCAAGGAGATCCAACCAGTCCATCCTAAAGGAGATCAGTCCTGGGTGTTCATTGGAAGGACTGATGCTGAGGCTGAAACTCCAATACTTCGGCCACCTCATGCAAAGAGTTGACTCATTGGAAAAGACTCTGATGCTGGGAAGGATTGGGGGTAGGAGGAGAAGGGGACGACAGAGAATGAGATGGCTGGATGGCATCACCGACTCAATGGACATGGGTTTGAGTGAACTCCGGGAGATAGTGATGGACAGGGAGGCCTGGTGTGCTGGGATTCATGGGGTTGCAAAGAGTCGGACACGACTGAGCAACTGAACTGAACTGAATCACTGGAAAAGGAATTTATTGAGTACCCGTTGTGTGCTCTCTGCCAAGTTAAGCCCCAAGATAGGATTGGTTGGAAGGGTAAAGAATAAGTATGGGGAATTCCCTGGCGGTCCAATGGTCAGAATCAGCGCCATCACTGCTGGGGCCTGATTCAGTCCCTGGTTGGGAAACTGAGATCCTAAAAGCCACTTGGCATGACCAAAAAAATAAGTGTAGGATACATTTTTAACCGTCTGGTAGTTTATAGTCCACTTTAAAGGATAAAACTGTGAGAGCATGTAGACTAGAATTCTAAATTATATGGTGCAGATTGTTCAAAGTACCATACAAGTTCAGGGAAGTTAGACTACTGAAGGTTAGAATCATTAGAGAAGCTTTCAAAAAGCAGCTGGGTTTCAGCTGAGCCTTGGAAGGTTATAGTATTGAGATAAACTGAGGCGAGAGAGAAAGGCATGTCTGAGAGTAGAGGGATTGTGTGTAGGCACAAAATTGAGAACAAGTGGATTTTGCAGATCAGGAGAGACTCACCTGGATAGAAAGCACTAATGGAAGAATAGGAGAAAATAGTTATAAAAATAAAAGAGGTCCAGAAAACTATACATTTTACATTCCTTTAAAATCTACTTTGGGAACGATTTCAGCCCCCTCACCCTCAGAGTCGAGAAATTCTTCCCAGTGATTTAAATCCCTTTTGCTGCTGTTTTGACTTTTTCATGTTGTCTTAATTCTTGAAATTCAATTTGTTTCTTATTCTAAGCTCCTCCCATTAGGGTATTCTTGGTCCTCACTGGACCCAGCCTTTAGTTCTATAGAAAAGATCTAATGTTTATAATAATATCAACTCCCCTTTTGAATATTGATAATGAAAATACTCCCACCATCGTACACATGAATAAGAGTTTTCTAAGTTGGGGGTGCTTTATCACCCTTAATGTGCTATGCTGCTGCTGCTAAGTCGCTTCAGTCGTGTCTGACTCTGTGCGACCCCATAGACGGCAGCCCACCAGGCTCCCCACTCCCTGGGATTCTCCAGGCAAGAACACTGGAGTGGGTTGCCATTTCCTTCTCCAATGCATGAAAGTGAAAAGTGAAAGTGAAGTTGCTCAGTTGTGTCCGACTCTTTACGACCCCATGGACTGCAGCCTACCAGGCTCCTCCATCCATGGGATTTTCCAGGCAAGAGTACTGGAGTGGGGTGCCATTGCCTTCTCCTATGTGCTATGCTAGTTGGCATCTATTCAACAAATGTTTATTAAGCATCCACTGTGTGCAGGTACTGTTCAAAGTACAAACAAACAAATGAGGATTCTTGCACTTGAGGGGCTTATATTCTATCAGATGGCTTCTCTGCCAGGCCAACTTTCAAATAATGTGTCTCCTCTAAAAATTCTTCCTTTTTCCAGTGGACTAATTTAGTCAACTGCCAAAATCTTCTCTTTAAGACACTCAAACAGCCTTTTCCAAGCAGAAAATGTTTCAATCCACAGACAGAAGGATTTTCTTTAGGTACAGTTTGTTGGATTTTTTCCCCCTCCCTTCAGTTTATATCGTTCATTCCCCTGACAACATTTTTCTCTTAGAATATTTTGGGAAGAAGTTTCCTGTTCTTATTTTTCCTCTATAAATTACCTTGCTCACACATGCAGCCTGTGAGCTGCTGCTGCTGCTGTGGTTGTATTTATTTGTTGAACAATCCTGTGCTTTGAAATGATTCATTCAAGAGCCATGAAGCATTCAGAGCAGGATGTGTGACTCATTTCATAAACAGCAGCATCTTGAAGTAGAAAGCAGGAACCTAAGATTGACTAAGGTACAGATGAAAGTTATGTTGGATTGAGGTGTGTGTGTTTAGTCCCTTCCCTTCTCCCTTTCCCCGCTTTCCCAAACCTAAATGATATCTTGCACTGGGAACAGAAGTTCTCCAGTGAGGGTGAGAAGCATAAGATCTCCCAGTTTGCTCTTTCAGAATACGTGATCAGTTGAAGTGATTAAATAGTGTTTTCAAAAAGGTCAGCTATTCTTTCCACCCTGCTCAGCACCAATATCACTGTATTCTAGAGCTTTCTACCTATAGTTATCAGTTTTCTCCTGTTTTTCAAACTATTTTCTTTCATCAGGATATGCCCGAGTGTAGATATTATAACAAAAGAAAGCTATTCTGTTCATGAAGTGCTGCCAAACCCACAAACTTCGGAGAAGAGTATGGTTAGGTTTCAGCATAAGTGATTTTTCAGACTATCACAAGTAGAAACTCAGTTCCCTGATAGTTTAGGCATCCAGGACTCATTTCCTAGTAACTCAAGAGTTCTGATTTGTCTCCTTCCCCCAGTCTACTCTTCTAAAACAAGGAAAGGGACGTGAATTAATCATAGGTCAGGATATAAGAGCATTTTAAAATGTGAGGCAAATCCACATGGAAACTGGAGCTGTGGTGGCCAAAAACAACATTTCAGGAATGAATTTGGCTAAGGGTGGAGCGCATATTGCACAGAAATTTCATTGGTCACAAAAGTTTACCAAGGACTTAGCTTAAAACTGCTACATTTCTAATGCCCATATGCTTATGCCTGGCTCAAAGTCAATAGACAAAAATTTATCTTTAGTTTGGGCTAAGCTCTCATTTGCCCTGAACCTTCTCTTCAATTCTATTTAGTGGTGCTGTTTCAACAAGTGTCTGGGAAACTTGTCTTAACGGGATTAGGAAAAAAACTCTCTCTGCATTGACTTACTTAGAGTTATTCTACAAAGAAAAGCTAATTTTTAAATATACCTGTCTACCTTAAGATTTAAAGAGGGAAAGAGGGGAGAGCTAACTGAATATATACTGTGTGCCAGGTACTAAGTTTTATATAACTATTTCATTTAAAAGCTTAAGAAAAGTGGGGTATGAGGGTTCCTTCTGGAGTGCCTGAAATGTTTTATATCTTGACCTGGGTTGTGATTACAGCAGGGTAAACTTCCCTGTGGCTCAGACAGTAAAGAATCTGCCTGCAATGTGGGAAACCTGGGTTCAATCCCTGGGTCAGGAAGGTCCCCTGGAGAAGGGAATGGCAACCCACTCTAGTATTCTTTTTATTTTTCTTCCCACTCTAGTATTCTTGCCTGGAGAATCCCATGGACAGAGGAGCCTAACACAGTACAGTCCATGGGATCGCAAAGAGTCAGGCACAGCTGAGCAACTAACACTTTCGCTTTATTTCTTTTCATACTTATATAAAAATTCATTGAGCTCTACACTTGAGATTTTTGCAGTTTATATACATTATACATCAACTTTAAAAATTTAGGGCTTCATTCACTGACATGTATTCCTGATTTCCAGTTCCCACTGTGCTTGTTCTTCAAGCCATTCCTAACTTTTTACTTAGTTCTTTAAGTTTATTAGTTTATTTAGTCAGTTCTTCTTAGTTTATTTAGTCAGTTTGCTAGTAGGTGGGAGTCCAGTTTCTTATTACAGGAGACTGGGTGAGAATGAAACTTCCTAGAAATGGAAAGTATTTTTTACCAAAACTATGTCTTCTATGCCGATTCTAATGCTAATATCACTTTTCAGATTGACTTCCTCATAGTCCTGTAGTCTCTTTTATGCTTTTTAAACTAAGAAAATTTCCTTTCTTGATATTTTTCTTCCTCTGTTGAGGAGTGAAAATCCGAAATAGCCAAAAAGGAAAATAGCCGATTTGCTTTTCTCGTCCCCAGAGACGGGAGCCTGGTGAGCTGCCGTCTATGGTGTCTCACAGAGTCGGACACGACTGAAGTGACTTAGCAGCAGCAGCTTTGCTACTAACAAGGCAGTGCATGAGAACTGCATTTAGTCTGTTCTTCTCCCAATTACAGTGCCTTCTGTCTCATCTTCCTAATTTCCTTCTCCTAAGTGTTTGCAGATTGGCAGTACATCAGCCATTTTCTGAAATGAGGTTGCAAGTTTTCTGCCTGTGTTTTTTTCCTTCCAAGTTTCTCATCCAAAAACATGTGTTTGGCAGTTTGGCAAAGGAAACTAAAAAACAGCCTTTTTGTTTGTTTGTCTTTTCTTTTCCCTGTTATCTTGAAGCAGAGTTTCTCAGCAGAGACACAAATGACATTTGGGGTCAGATAATTTTTTGTTTTAGGGAACTGTCCGGTGCATTTCCCAGGCCTCTGCCCTCTATAGTTAAGTAGTAGCATTCCCTGGGTTGTAATAAGCAATTGTTACATTGCCAAGTGTCCCCTGGGGGGCAGAGTTGCCCCTATTTGAGAACCACTACCATAGAGTGTAAACTGTATTTAGAGGAAAAGTGTTTGAGGGGAAAGAATCAGGTTTGGGACTTCACTAGCAGTCCAGTAGTTAGGGCTCTGTGCTTCCACTGCAAGGGACATGGGTTCCATCCCTGGTGGGGGAACTAAAATCCCACAAGCTGTGCAGTAAGGCCAAAAAAGTTAATTTGGAGGGGAAAAAAAAAATCAAGTGTGGCACATGATTAAAATTCCCATTAGATCTTCAGGTATGTTATCTAGATCAGAGCTCTCCAAAAGAAATGTATTGCAAGTCACAAAATGCAAGCTACATAAGTAGTATTGAATTTCCTAGTAGCCACATTAAAAAGTAAAAATAAACAAGTGACATTAATTTTAATAATATATTTTATTTAAGCCAATATATTCAAAATACCATTTTAACATATAATCAAAATAAAATTGAGATATTTTACATTCTCTTTTTCATTTTTCATACTAAGTCTTCAAAATCCAGAATGGATGCTAAGTCTCTTTAGTCGTGTCCAACTCTTTGCGACCCTATGGACTGTAGCCCACCAGGCTACCTCTGTCCATGGAATTCTAAAGGCAAGAATACTGGAGTGGGTTGCCATGCTCTCTTCCAAGATCTTCCTGACCCAGGGATGGAACCCATGTCTCCTGTGTCTCTTGCATTGCAGGCAGATTCTTCACCCACTGAACCACCTGGGAAACCCTTGTGTGCACAGTACAGGACAGTACATCTCAATTTGAACTAGCCACATTTCAAGTGCTCAATAACCACATGTGGCTGAGCGAGTGAAGTCGCTCAGTCGTGTCCCACTCTTTGCGACCCCATGGACTAGTAGCCTACCAGGCTCCTCCCTCCATGGGATTCTCCAGGCAAGAGTACTGGAGTGGGTTGCCATTTCCTTCTCCAGGGGATCTTCCCGACCCAGGGATCGAACCCGGGTCTTTGGATAGGGCAAATCTAAGTCGTCTTGGTCTCTAGCTATGGTAACAAATTAGCACATAATACTTTCCCTCTCCCATTTATGCCAAGAGGCTGTCCTGATTCATTTATTTGGGCAAATAAGACTCTCAACTTTATTGTGTTACTATTTACATCTTCTCCCAAGGCATATAAACTGCCTTCGTGATCCATTATAACTTAAATTCTTCAGTCCAATTTTGAATAATATCAACCCTCAGTTGTCTTGGAGATGGTTAATATCTACACATTTATTGAAAATTATCATTTTTTACTCTACAACCAAAGTGAATATTCCCTAAGTTGAGTGGCTGTTTGCCAAAACCTTGGTAATAGGTAAGAGCAAAGAACAAAGGAAGACTCACTAACTGTATTAACAAATGAGAGAGCTGGATTTTTAAATGGGCAATAATTCAAAAAGGAGATCCTTTTAAGGAACCCCTCTACCCATTTTATTTAATTCAATAGAATAATCTATTTTTAATAAGGTCAAATTTTTATCACTTAATAATTTTAGACTTTTTAATTGAGAAACTGCTTTTAAAGGGATGGTTTCCTTAAGCATATGGTTCAAGATTCACCTAGAGGCTTCCCTCATAGCTCAGTTGGTAGAGAATCTGCCTGCAGTGCAGGAGACCTAGGTTCAATCCTTGGATCAGGAAGATCCTCTGGAGAAGGAAATGGAGACCCACTCCAGTATTCTTGCCTAGAAAATCCCATGGACAGAGAAGCCTGGTGGGCTGCAGTCTATGGGGTCGCAAAGAGTCAGGCACGACTGAGCAACTGATATTTCACTGCAGAGAATTCTTGAGTTAACTCTTAAATATAACAAGAGAGAATATAAGGAACAATGAAAATAATAGCCAGATTGACATTCACTTTGATTTAAAAAAAAAAGTATAGGACTTCCCTGGTGGTGCGGTGAACAGGAATGAATATACCTGCCGATGCCGGGAACATGGGTTCAATCCCTGGTCCGGGAAAATGCCGCATGTCATGGAGCAGCTCAGCCCTTGCATCACAGCTACTGAGCTGGTGATCTGGGGCCCTCAGGCCATATCTCTAATGAGCCCCTGGGCCACAACTACTGACCCCGTGTGCCTGAGGCCTGTGCTCCACAGCGAGAGAAGCCCGTGAACCACAACTAGAGAGTAGCCCCTACTCTCCGCAACTAGAGGAAGCCCGTGTGCAGCAACAAATACCAGCACAACCGGAAATTTTAAAAACCGCAACACTCTTTCATTAAAAAAAAAACTTTAGTAAACTCTTATTCTCTTCCTTACTCCGGCAGGGAGAGATGACTGGAGCCAAAGCATGCCAGTGTCCTGCTTCTTAAGCTCCTCCTCTCCTGTTATTTTCACTCCTCCTCTGAAGCATACCATCTGATTTAGTTCAGAAGGATTCTTAGTTTTTGTAGTGTCATAACCCACAGTGGCTGTCTAATGAAGCCTGTGATCCCCTCCTCAGAATAATATTTTTAAATCAGTAAAATAAAAGACATAGGATTACAAAGGAAGTGATTATTTTGATATACAGTTACCAAAATACTTTTAAGATATTTGATAATACGTGTGCTTTTTTAAGCATAATACTGTCTGTAAGTTCTAGTGGCAGGTCTGGTGACTATCATAATTTTGAAATAGTGATGAGTAGAAAGGCTATTCTGAGATACCTATAATAACTAATGTAATATGAGAATATGTGCAATTTCTATGATGAATTAGAAATGCTAAATTTCAGAATGTAGTGAAAATGAAGATGTAATTTTTTTCCTGTGATCACAGTTTTCAAAACCCTATGAGATGCTGATGGGTGGGAGATCCCTTTAGCCACGTTCAGGTCTCTTCAGATACCAGCTATTGGTTTGGAAAAAATAAACCGCTGAAAGAGGAATAGGGTGATATGAAGGGAGTGGGGTTGTGTAGCAGAGAGGAACAAGAGCTAGAGAACAAACAGATCACAACTATGCAGAGAAGTAACAGGAAGGGGAGTTGCCTTTTAAAATACTAAATGATCCTAACTAGAGCAAGGCCTGGAAATTTAAAATCTTTCTCCAAGCAGTTCTGGGTAAGCTAGATTTCCGTAGAAAAGGACTTTCTGCTTGAAAGTCATTCTTGTGTATTCTAGAACATTGTGCCAAATTTTTTAGACTACCTACAGAAAATTTCCTTGAAGTACCTATAAATGTATTTTTGAAAAAAAGATTGTCATAACATCACCAGTACATTTTGAAAACATATACCCTAATCTGCTATTCTTCCTGTCCCTGTAAAGTGATTGTTTTTCCTCTTTCATAGACTAGTTCTGCTCATTTCCTTTTACCAAATACCCAGCAATCCCAAACCCTCGGCACTGATTTGTTTACCTAGAAATGTCATACCCATGGTTAGAAGACTTTTCCCCCGCTGTCCCACTCTCTCCATCCTTTCCTTAGGGAAAAATCTGTGACTGAAAAAGTTGATGCCTATGATAACTAATCAATGTCCATGTTGCCTAAAGTTAACCAACAATGGAGAAAACTAAAGTTCTTGGCTAAATATCCACACACTCTATTCAGTTTTGTTCGGGATCCATTGGAAACAACTAAGGCAGTCTTCTTTTGACTGTTTTACTTCTTGACTCTTAATATGTTTAATTGAAAATTCCCTTTACCCTTCAGGCTTGTAGGCCTAGCCTGGAAGGATTTTAGGTCTTAAGCTTCAGTTATGATAGAGCTTAGAGAAAATGTGGGGAAAGCTGCTTTTAGGTAAAATAAAGAAATTTAAATAGTTCAGTTTTGCTTTCTTGCCTGGATAGGTGCTAGGATGGAGCCAACTCCTGACTGGTTAGAAGTCAAGAAGAGCTGTGGATAGAGAGCCAAAGGAATAGTTTTGGTGGGAAATGTGTATCCAACTAATGGGAGTGAAAAAAGAGGACTAACCAATCATTATTTTTAGAAACAAAAAGACAAATAGAACCATGTTTCAGAGCCTGGCTAGTGAAAGAGCTGTGGAAAACTGCAGCATCCAAGCTGTTACTGTGTTGCAGGCATGTTTTAATGAAGGAACATGGCCAGGCAGCCTCAAAGGGAATTTTGAGGGTATCATTCTTTTGAATTACTGCTGTTCATCTGTTCTCTTCACCACCCCCTTCTAAAGAAAGGGGGGAGCATAAATTACTGTCCAATAACCCTGTCTTACTTAGTCATAAACTGAGGCAGACCTAGCCTCACATTTTCATTGTCCTTTCACCAAACCCCTAAATAAATAAAATCTCCATACCATCTCCTTTTTCCCTTCCCTCATCCTGCCTACAGGCTTCTCCCTACCCTAACAAAAAAAAAAAAAATTTTTTTTTTTTTGCTTGCGTTTTTATTCTACCATTATGTAGTCAACAGCACTGCACTGGCCCCTTTATGGCTGATGGAGCCCAGGCGGGCTGCCCGATGAAGGGAGACAGCATTTGGCCGATGGGGCTGGTGTGTGCCATTACTTCTGGCCATTGGGCCTCTGTCCTCTACAGCTCCATCCTGGCTCATTAAAACCCTCAGCCAAATAGCTGGGCAGGCGCCTGCTGCAGCACTGTAGGGGCCAGGAAGTTAAATGGTTCTCCTAATCCTGCATAATTTATCTCTCTGTTAGCCCCCTCATAAATAGTCCAGTTCAGCCCTACCATGGAGAGCTTCATTCTGAATTTTCTATATTTTCGTGATGACCAACTAGTACCCAGCCTTTCTCTTCTCCTTTCTTTATTATCATTATTAAACATTATTTTCCCCTTGCTTATTACGAGCTAGCCTTAATGTTTTTTTCATTTGGAACCTCCTGCCTGGATCCCACTTCACCAACAATCTGTCCATTTCTCTCATTTGGACCTGGTATTACAGAGCAGTTGGTGCTACGGTCTTCCCCTTCCCCTCTCCTCCAGATTTCTAGTGCTTCATTTCTCCTTTCCTATTTTCTCTATTTTAATGCATCTCCTCTCCTTTTCCATCATTTCCATTTTTTTCTTCCTTCCCATCTCCTCTCCAGTCCCTCTTTCCAGGGACCAACCTTACTGTAGGATGTTTGGTAGGACATTTTAAAAAGGGCACTGAGTCACTTTTTTTTTTTTTTCACATCTCTGTTTCTGTTTCGTTTCAGAGATTTACAAACGAGGACCACCTGGCAGTTCATAAACACAAGCATGAGATGACATTGAAATTTGGCCCAGCCCGAACTGACTCAGTCATCATCGCAGGTATTTGCTGCCCCAGAAGCCACGTGCCTTGATATCACCAGACAGTTAAGATTAATACCAGGGACCAGATGTACTGGGAGCTGTACTCCCCTTCTCCCATTAAGAGCCCTTATGTGATCTGCATTTAATCAGGAGAAAGGAACACTAAAAGCTCCCAAGTTTCTATTGTGCCCTCCACTCTCTCAGTTTTTAATATAAGATTGGGTTCTGCGGTTTTTGAGGTGGGTGTGTTGAGGTTTTTGTCTTTAGCTGTTTTCAGTCTATTCCCTCCTTGCCTTCTTTTTAAGACTTTGGAAGATTTGCAGATGAAAGATGCCTTTGACATTTTTCCCTACCCACAGCGAAGGGGTGAACAAAAGAAAGCAAGGAAGCTGGCCTAGCCTGGCTGCTTCTCTTTCACTGGGCATCAGTTTTCCCCCAGGCAGGCGGGTTGTCAGTTCGTGAATTCAACTTCCCTTTGTGACCGCGGACACCACTGAGGGCAAACAGGACGCTTAGTCAGTGGGACTTTTCTAAGGCAGTTTGGGTGACCTGGAACCTCTCACTGGTTGCTCTAGGTACTGTTTTGCTTGCCTGTGCCATTCTCAACGGAGCATTCTCAGCAGCTCCTCTCAAACAGTGCAGTAGTTCTCTCATGCCGTTTTCAGCTAGACAGGCAGACAAAGTGGGCTCTTTCTTTTGATACCACGAGGGGTTCTGATTTAGCCTGAGTTAAGCAAGCTTATCTCAACGTTTAACCAATGGAGAATTTAGTGATGATTATTGTATTGTGTCAGTTAATAAGGCACAATTTCTCTAAGTGTGCTCATGCTCAGTCATGTCCGACTCTTTGCAACCGCATGGACTGTAGCCTGCCAGTCTCCTCTGTCCATGGAATTTTCCAGCCAAGAATACTAGAGTGCGTTGCCATTTCCACCTCCAGGGGATCTTCCCAACCTGGGGTAAAACCCATATCTCCTACATTGGCAGGTGGATTATTTACCTCTGCATCACCTGAGAAGCCCAATCTTTCTAAGTACTACTAGCCAAAGTGCTGGTTCTGTACATGAAGGAAGGGGCTTGCCCTATAGATCTCCTGTACCTTATTATTTGTTGAATATCTACTGTGTGTACCAGGCACTTTGCTGGGAGCTTGTGGATTGTAATTCCTGGAAAAAGACTTAAGTTGGGGATATTGTCATTAATGATCCTTAAGAAAGCCTGGGGAAGGTCCTTGGAAGAGTGGAGAGGACATAAACATGTATGTGAGCAACACATACTTAAATTTATTGCTGGGGCCTGTATATATGGAAAAAATTTTAGTATTTTAAGTCAAGTATAAGTGAATAATAAAAACAGTATCGGTACTCAGAGAATTATTATTAAGTGAAATTCATCGAAGAAGTTTATGAAAGAGGTAAATTTGGGGCTCTTGAAAGTCCCTTGGACAGCAAGGAGATGAAACCAGTCAATCCTCAAGGACGTCAACCCTGAATATTCATTGGAAGGGCTGATGGTGAAGCTGAAGGTCCAAAACTTTGGCTACCTGGTGCAAAGAACCGACTCATTGGAAAAGACCCTAATGCTAGGAAAGATTGAGGGCAGGAGGAGAAGGGGGCGACAGAGGATGAGATGGTTTGATGGCATCACCGACTCAATGGACATGAGTTTGACAAACTCCGAGAAATAGTGAAGGACAAGGAAGCCCAGCATGCTACAGTCCATGGGGTTGCCAAGAGTCAGACACAACTTAATGACTGTACACACACCAAATTTGGGGCAGAGTTATCAAGCTGGACAGGTTATTCCAAATGCATGGAAATGTCTATGCCACCCTCCATGAGTAGGGAGAGAAAATGATACAGGACGGTCCCAAAGAGATAAAATGTTTCCCTGTTATTCTTTGCCTTCTGTTTCAGAGCATTCAGAGCATTCATTGCACATTTCAGCTATCCTATCTAGTCTGGTGATTCTCATATCTCCAAATTAAAACCTGGTACCTCACATGTATTTCTGTTTTCAGATATTCATGTCAGTGACTGTCAGTTAAGAAATTCCTTGTCCCCAAAACCAGCTCCTCCGCTTTGATATTCAGTGATATCAATATTCTCAAAATCTTATATTGTTTTATTCTTTCTTCAGTTCTGACTGTTGTATTCCTTTCTGTGCTTCCTGCCATCCACCATCAGTGTGCTTGAATTCCTCCATAGTCTCCTAGCTGGACTCCTTGACTGGTCTCTCATTCTAATTCATCTTGCATTCTGTTGAAAAGCCAGACTTGGTGAAATTCTTGTCCTCTGCTCAAAATCTGTCATTTTCTTTTTATTTTCTCTTACTTTAAGGCTATTTTTATTTGGGTTTTCAAGCTTTCTATAACCTTGCCCTGTGGTATTCGCCCATCTTTAAATGCAACTTATTTCCCTAACGTGACTGTCTTTTGACCTGCGCATACCTTTTTCTCCTCACCTATGTATTGGTGCCCATACCTGCTTCTCTCTGTGCCTTCACCAGCCTGACTCCTCTTAGCCTACTAATCTTCTCTCTCATCTACTCTCTGAAGCCATTCTTTAAGGCCCAGCTCAAGTCCCACTTTTTGAAATCTTTCCTAATTGCTCTGCCATTAATTTGTCTTTATTTCTGTAACAGTTTTATTCTCTGCCATACACGGCAGATATCTTTTGTATACTGTAATACTCTCTATATAAATTAATTTTATTTCCTCAACTAAAAAGCATCCTCTTAGTTCTCTATGGCAAGAACCATATCTTCTTTTTGGCCCAAACTCCTATACTTCTGTCTCTCCCTCTCCCCCTCCCCTAAACGTACACACAGTTTATACATATAGCAGCAAAACACAGAAAGCATTCAATAAACACCTGTTGATTTCTCTGGAATCATCAGAGTAAGCTAAGGGTTTTTTTTATATACATTTTCTGGCTGTTTGTTCAAGAATGGAAAAAGTTTATATGAGCCTCAGGTCAGAGATCCAAAAGGCCCTCTTCTGCTGTAACCATGCCCTTAGCTGCCCTGTCCTGTTCCACTTGAGTTGTGATTTTTTATGTGCCCTTACTGAAGTACTCTTTAAGCATAAGGGAATATTACCTCCACTCACCCGGGGATGGAGGGAAAGTGGCTTTATCGTTGGCCAACCAAAGCTGCCAGAGAACCTTTTAAAACTATTTTGGGAGGTTAGTGGTAAGTTTTCCAAACACTCTAATTCAGAAGAGGTTTTGTTTAAATTAAAAAAAAAAAAGTTACGTTGTTTCCATGGAAAATCCCACTGGACTATTCCCAATTGATCATGCTAGGAAGAGTGATTTTAGCCCCAGGTCTCACTCCTTAAAATATTGTTTAAATATCATTCTATCCCTATCATTCGGTTTAGTGGTTTAGAATATGAAATGAATCCCCGGGGTGATTAGCACCGCAAGGAAAACCATCATAATCGAGTTAGGACCAGAGAACAAGAATCAACTGACCTAAAAGAGAAAAGGGGCTTTCCAGGTGGCACTAGTGGTAAAGAGCCCACCTGTCATTGCAGGGGACATAAGAGATACGGGTTCAATCCCGTATTCAGGAAGATTCTCTAGAGAAGGGCATGGCAACCCACTTCAGTATTCTTGCCTGGAGAATCCCATGGACAGAGGAGCCTGGCGGGCTATAGTCCATAGGATCACAAAGAATCAGACACGACCGAAGCAACCTAGCATGCAAGAGAGGAAAACTAGAAAAACAGGATGGGGAGAGAGAAGCTCAAATCTAAAATTCAAGTCACTTGAAAACTTCCCGTGGGTTACCCAGAGCCTTCCTCTTCCCAAGGGCAGAGGCAGTGTACTGAGGAAAGATTTGTGCAGCCTCTGAGAGGATATTTTGGCTGGCAAATCTAAATCCAAATATCCTGGTTTCCGGAATTTGCTCTCCGTGCAGATCCCACGTGCATGGTCCCAGGTCTCCATGCAGTGAGGTCTATTGTTTGCAGTTTCCTTTTCTAGCTCACGATCTTGCTGTCTTGTTCCCCAGCCCCTAGATGTGCCTGGCATGCCTTCAAGAAGGTAGCAGACTCTTACCTTAGTGACAACTGAAAAACAAGGCCCCATTTCTTACTTGGTAGCTTTAGCAAGTAGACTCAGCCATCTGATCCTCAGTCTCTTCTCATCAGATTTTAGTGTCCATCTGCTTACACCTACTCACTTCAGACCTAGCAGAGAATAAGTATAAAGAGAAAATGTCTCTTAACCGTACTTGATTTTCCAACCTAAAAGTTTCACAGACTTCACCTTGGTGGGCAGTTTTGTTTTGTTTTGGGGGTGAGGGAGCTGAAACCAGCCTCTGAGAGAAAGGTGGTTACATAGATAGTCACACAACGAAACATTGTTTTGTCGTCCCTCTGCTGGCCTTGAGGCAACACAGCACAGACACCCTCTGGTGGCCTAACACCAATCTTTACTGACTAGTGCTCCATAAAAGCAAAATTTGCCTAAACACAGAGATTCTTTCCAAACAGAAGAATAAAAATGTGTTCTTGATGTGCTCTCTAGTTTTAATTTCAGATCAAAGCTAAAATAAACGTTCCTTTTCTTTTCATGTCTACAGATCAAACTCCTACTCCAACTCGATTCCTGAAGAACTGTGAAGAGGTGGGACTCTTCAATGAACTAGCTAGCTCCTTTGAACATGAATTCAAAAAGGCTGCAGATGAAGATGAAAAAAAGGCAAGAGGCGGGACTTTTGCTTAAAAAACTGGTGGTGTGCAGATCTAGGCAACTTGCACTGTGCTCTGGGATAATTTGCATAATTGGTTAAAACAACAAATTATGGGCTTGGTTCTATAGAACCAGATAATACTCACTTATCCTTGTTAGCTATTCAAGTCTTTAGGGGGTCCAGGTGATGGATAAGCACAAGTGTTGGGTCTTCATCAAAAACCAGTTTTCTTGCCCTTCTAGTGGACATTGTTCAGTAATCTATTTTTTAAATTATTTTTGTTCTGAATATGTTACTCAAATTTTGTTATACAATGGGTTTTGTTTCCAAATCCCACTCTTTTCTGCGCTAATCAGACTTCTTACCTGGATTGTTTTATTCAGTCAGCCAATCAGTATACATTTACTGAATTTTGACTCTTCTTTGTTTCAGTGTATGTAACTCCTACCTCCAAGTAACTCTGTAGTAATAGTCAAGACATTAAGCTTAAGAAAGGATGTTCTTAAAGGCCTTTCAAAGGCGATCAGACAGGATAGTGAAAGAACCAGAAATTAGGTCACTTTGGGAACATTTAAAGAAACTGCTATTTTTTATTTTTATTTTTTTCCCTGCATACACATGTATATATTTTTTATCGCATAGAAAGGATCATACTTGTCTCCTGTTTTATTTTCTTATTTTGATTTGGCCACACCCAATGGCATTGCAGGGAGAAGGCAATGGCAACCCACTTCAGTACTCTCGCCTGGAAAATCCCATGGTGGGCTGCAGTCCATGAGGTCACTAGGAGTCATGACTGAGCAACTTCACTTTAACTTTCCACTTTCATGCATTGGAGAAGGAAATAGCAACCCACTCCAGTGTTCTTGCCTGGAGAATCCCAGGGACGGGGAGCCTGGTAGGCTGCCATCTGTGGGGTTGCACAGAGTCAGACACGACTGAAGTCACTTAGCAGCAGCGGCAGCAGTGGCATTGGGATCTTAGTTCACCAACCAGGGATCAAACCCGTGCCCCCTGCAGTGGGAACATGGAGTCTTAACCATTGAACCACCAGGGAAGTGTGAAAAGAAATCTTATTGGAACAAAATTGCAGTCTTCAAATAGTTGAAGAGTTTTGTGTAAGAGAGGAGTTAAACTTACTCTCTGTGGCCCAGAAGTAGAAATAGGACCAGGATAGGAAGCTATCACAAGGTATGTCCAATTATATGGAGGTCTCTTAGGATAGATATTGTGGAGAGGATTAAACTATTGGAATCACTTCAGATTCTGAGATGCTGTGATCCTGATTTTAACCTTTATATTCAAGATCCCTAGAGAATCCTTTAATTTGAAAGATCAGAGGAAATAGTTCAAGAAGCAGAGTCAAAGAAAAGTAGTTCCCATGGAATAAGGGGTTTGGGGGCAAAAGAAAAAGTCAAAGTTTACTCTATTTTAGAATTATAATTCTGGGTTATTAGTCACTACTTAAAATCAGATATGTGTTCCATAATAATTCAGAAAAAAATCTAATATCTCTATTTCAGAACATATACACATTAACACGTGTACCTCCCATAATTGCATGGTGCAGTGAGGCGTGGAATTCCATCAGAATATAGGAAAGCCAAGACTTAAGAAAAAATTTCCAGGGAGGACTCTTTCCCTCTAAGAGGGAGATAGCAGTGAGAGAGCTTATTCTTAGGTAGGTTGATAAGGAGGCCAGGGCCCTAGAGGAAAGCTCTGAGTTGTTAAGGCAACAATCTGCTTCTACTGAGACCAGCTTTCTTTAAGTCCAGAGCTAAGGATTATACAACAAAACAGCATATCTTGCTCAATGGTATGTTTTTCCTTAAGCTCTGTATATAGTATATAATTATTATATAACAACAAAGTATCTTTCTTGGAGACATGTTTCTCATTAACAGAAACCTGACTAATCCTATTATTTTAAGATTATGTTGTGGGAGTGGGTCTGATAAGACCTTTACAACCTTAAGATACTCTTTTGATCTATTGTTGGTACCAGTTGAAAAAGTATATAAGTTCAGTTCAGTCGCTCAGTTGTGTGCGACTCTTTGCGACCCCATGAACCATAGCACGCCAGGCCTCCCTGTCCATCACCAACTCCCGGAGTTCACTCAGACTCACGTCCATCAAGTCAGTGATGCCATCCAGCCATCTCATCCTCTGTCATCCCCTTAAAGCCCCACCCAAACTAGTGATTGGGGCACTCATTGCCCACTTCTGATGTCTATGTCAGAAGCTGTCTCTTTTCACTGTAATAAAACTTCTGCCACACAAAAGCTCGGAGTGATCAAGCCTTGTCCCCAGATCGAAATTCTCTCCTCTGGAGGCCACAAATCCAACACCATTCGCTATAAGCTATCAGCAGGTAAATCAAAAGAGTTTGTGCACAATTTTTCCATCCATCTTAAATTATAAGAATGAAGTGTTCCTATCACTGGGGGTCTTTCCAAGTTCTATAGCTTTCTGTCATCTTCATTTCTTGTTATCTCCCACATATTAAAAGAAAGTGGGGGGAAACTCAGTGGCATATATTTGTAGTTCTCCTTTCAAATGGCAGAACTTGCCGTGGTCTGTTCATCATTCTTTTTATCAATCAGTTGCTTACAATCTATGTGGTATAATTTTATCTTACAGTTTCTCTACTTCATCCCCTCTGTCATTTCTTCCTCACCCCAAACAAAGAAATCAGTCCAGTTGTTTCCACCAGGTTGTGAAGGATTTGAAACCAAACTCATTATCAGGAAATTCAAGAAAATTAGACTCCTTTTAAAGGCTCCAAGTCTTTTCTACTGCCCTTTTAGCTCAGTTGACACAGTTAGTTAGGCCTTTACTCACTGGGCATCTCTTGGTGTTTCTCCCTGCTTGGTCAGGAGTGGTCTTCACCTCTTCTTGATGAGAAGCATAGGCTCTGTGGAAAATTATCCCCAGGAGTGTTTTATGAGCCCCAAACTTCTCTGAACCACAACTTTTCTAGGAGATGCTTCTAGGAGATTTTAAACTTGTGGTTGTATTTACTTAAGAGGCCTCTCCTTCCCACCGCCCTCTGACTACAGGGATCCAAGAATTAGCCCACTTGGACCTGACATCTGTGTAGAAAAAAATGAGGGCAGAAATTGAAACCATCTTTGCTGTTGCTCATCCTTATCAGACTGGAGAGAAAGAACCATTACCACCTTCTCAAATGTAGTAGATACCAGATTATCTTCAATTCACTCAAATACCAGGATTTCTATTGATTAAAATAGCAAGGGATAAATTAAAAACAAGCTCCTCTTTCACCAAGAAGCCTAGGATGTGGGAAGACTAGAACAAAGAATCCACTTTGTCATGAAACTGAACTGCAACGCCAGCTTCCCTGTTGTGCAGTATCAGGGTCATCTTAGATGGTTTATTGTTCTCTTCAAAGCCACTTATGGCTCCCCAGTTCTGTGAGGTGATTGCACCACTGCCAGAAAAGTACTCTTTCCCTTCTAGTTTTCTCCAGTCCTGCCCCTAGGACCAAGTTCTAGTTTCTTTCATTGATCAGATGATTAGCCTTTCCTTTCTTTGTTACCCCAAAACCCTATCCTCCTAACTTCTAGCGTTTAGCACCAGATTTGGGGGTGAGAACACCATCAAGCATATAGAGTTCCCCAGAAAAGATATTCCCTCTTTCATCGACAGTACTTTAATAGCCAATTTTATTTAATTTGCTTTTGATAATTGGGTAATCTAGTCATTCTGATTGGCGGAAAAAGTGTTCACCGCTCTCTAGTAGCCAGTGGAGCTGGTTGAGAATAGGAAGGCACTGGATTCAGGAATCGTTGTGCTTTCCTGAAAAATAATCACAGTATTTGATGGATAAATGACAGCTTTTTTAAATTTTCTCCTTTCAGGGTCTTCATAGGCATTTAAAGGTATTTTCCCCCACCTTTTCAGAATCTTTTATCAGTGTTCATCCACGGTGAGACAGGTGTAAATAACTTCATTTTATAGTTGGGAAACAGAAGCCCTGAGAAGTTAAAGGATTTGGCCAGAGTTGTTTGGAAAACCTGGGTTCCACATTTCTTTGACTTTTAGTTTGGTGCTTTGACCAAGGATTGAACTTCTTAGAAGTATATTCCCTCATCTTTTAACTGGGAAGATATAGATTAAACCTGAAGGGAATCATGGGATTGAACTATGCTCATTTCTCTCTTCTAACAGGCTGCTTCTGGGCCCCTTGACATGTCTCTGCCTTCTACACCAGACATCAGAATCAAAGAAGAGGAGCCAGTGGAGGTGGACTCATCCCCGCCTGACAGCCCTGCCTCTAGCCCCTGCTCCCCACCACGTAAGGAGAAGGTAAAGCTGCTCACCAAGAGTCATCTGAAACTGTGATGGATAGATGATGCTTTGATATGATAGTTGTATAAACATAGTGTGATACAGAAGGATTGATTATGTTTAAATAAATGTTCATTGTTTAGAGGATTTATATAAATTACACCTATTCTCTGACCCAGCAACTCCACTTCTAAGTCTGTATGGAAGAGAAATCAGTGCATATGTCCACCAACAGAAGTATATAAGGATGTTCATAGCAGTTGTATTCATCAGTTCAGTCACTCAGTTGTGTCCGACTCTGCGACCCCTGAACTATAGCACGCCAGGCCTCCCTGTCCAACTCCCTGATCAACTCCCAGAGTTCACCCAAACTCATGTCCGTTGCAGAGAAGGCAATGGCAGCCCACTCCAGTACTCTTGCCTGGAAAATCCCATGGACAGAGGAGCCTGGTAGGCTGCAGTCCATGGGGTCGCAAAGAGTCGACACGACTGAGCGACTTCACTTTCACTTTTCACTTTCATGCATTGGAGAAGGAAATGGCAACCCATTCCAGTGTTCTTGCCTGGAGAATCCCAGGTTTGGGAGAGCCTGGTGGGCTGCCGTCTATGGGGTCGCACAGAGTTGGACACGACTAGAGCGACTTAGCAGCAGCAGCAGCAGCAACAGCAGCATGTCCATTGAGTCGGTGATGCCATCCAACCATCTCATCCTCTGTTGTCCCCTTCTCCTCCTGCCCTCAATTTTTCCCAGCATCAGGGTCTTTTCAAAGGAGTCAGTTCTTTGCATCAGATGGCCAAAGTATTGGAGTTTCAGCTTTAACATCAGTCCTTCCAATGAACACCCAGGACTGATCTCCTTTAGGATGGACTGGTTAGATCTCCTTGCAGTCCAAGGGACTCTCAAGAGTCTTCTCCAACACCACAGTTCAAAAGCATCAATTTTTCAGGGCTCAGCTTTCTTTATAGTCCAACTCTCACATCCATACATGACTACTGGAAAAACCATAGCCTTGACTAGACAGACCTTGTTGACAAAATAATGTCTCTGCTTTTTAATAATGTCTCTGCTTTTTAATATGCTGTCTAGGTTGGTCATAACTTTCCATCCAAGGAGTAAGTGTCTTTTAATTTCATGGCAGCAGTCACCAAAATCTGCAGTGATTTTGGAGCCAAAAAAACTAAAGTCAGCTACTATTTCCCCATCTATTTGCCATGAAGTGATGGACCAGATGCCATGATCTTAGTTTTCTGAATGTTGACCTTTAAGCCAACTTTTTCACTCTCCTCTTTCACTTTCATTAAGAGGCTCTTTAGTTCTTCACTTTCTGCTGTAAGTGTGGTATCATCTGCATATCTGAGGTAATTGATATTTCTCTAGGCAATCTTGATTCCAGCTTGTGTTTCTTCGAGCCCAGCATTTCTCATGATGTTCTCTGCATAGAAGTTAAATAAGCAGGGTGACATACAGCCTTGACGTACTCTTTTTCCTGTTTGGAACCAGTCTGTTGTTCCATGTCTGGTTCTAACTGTTGCTTCCTGACCTGCATACAGATTTGTCAAGAGGCAGGTCAGGTGGTCTGGTATTCCCATCTCTTTCAGAATTTTCCACAGTTTATTGTGATCCACACAGTCAAAGGCTTTGGCATATTCAGTAAAGCAGAAATAGATGTTTTTCTGGAACTCTCTTGCTTTTTCGATGATCCAGCAGATGTTGGCAATTTGATCTCTGGTTCCTCTGCCTTTTCTAAAACCAGCTTGAACATCTGGAAGTTCATGGTTCATGTACTGCTGAAGCCTGGCTGGGAGAATTTTGAGCATTACTTTACTAGCGTGTGAGATGAGTGCAATTGTGCGGTAGTTTGAGCATTCTTTGGCATTGCCTTTCTTTGGGATTGGAATGAAAACTGACCTTATCCAGTCCTGTGGCCACTGCTGAGTTTTCCAAATTTGCTGGCATATTGAGTGCAGCACTTTCACAGCATCATCTTTTAGAATTTGAAATAGCTCCACTGGAATTCCATCACCTCTACTAGCTTTGTTCATAGTGATGCTTCCTAAGATCCACTTGGCTTCACATTCCAGGATGTCTGGCTCTAAGTGAGTGATCACACCATCATGATTATCTGGATTGTGAAGATCTTTTTTGTACAGATCTTCTGTGTATTCTTGCCATCTCTTCTTAATATCTTCTGCTTCTGTTAGGTCCCTACCATTTCTGTCCTTTATTGTGCCCGTCTTTGTATGAAGTGTTCCCTTGGTATCTCTAATTTTCTTGAAGAGATCTCTAGTCTTTCCCATTCTGTTCTTTTCCTCTATTTCTTTGCATTGATCACTGAGGAAGGCTTTCTTATCTCTCCTTGCTATTCTTTGGAACTCTGCATTCAGATGCTTCTGTCTTTTCCTTTTCTCCTTTGTTTTTCACTTCTCTTCTTTTCACAGCTGTTTGTAAGGCCTCCTCAGACAACCATTTTGGCTTTTTGCATGTTCTTTTTCTTGGGGATGATGGTCTTGATCCCTATCTCCTATACAGTGTCACAAACCTCCATCCATAGTTCATCAGGCACTCTATCAAGATCTAGTCCCTTAAATCTATTTTTCACTTCCACTGTATAATCATAAGGGATTTGATTTAGGTCATACCTGAATGGTTTAGTGGTTTCCCCCACTTTCTTCAATTTAATTCATATTATTAATAGTAAAACTGGAAGCAGTCCAAATGTCTTTCAACAAGGGAATAAATAAATAGTGGTATATTTCTAAAATGGAATACCACATGGCATTAAAAAAAGAATAGACTAATGATATACAGCAATGTGGACATTATGTTGAACAACAACAAAACAAATTTCAGACACAAAAGTACATACCATGTGAAGCCATTTACATCAAATTTAAGAAGAGGCAAAACTGGGACTTCACTGGCAATCTATTGGTTAGACTCTGAGCTCCCAATGTAGGGAGCACGGGTTTGATCCCTGGTTGGGGAGCTGACATCCTACATGCCATATAGCCAAAAAGAAAAAGTAAAGAAGAGACAAAACTATTTGAAGACGATAGAATTCATCTTCAACTCTTTAGCTCTTTTTATTTATTTATTTATTTATTTTTGATTGGAGGAAACCCTTTACCTCTTGAGGGAAGGTATGAATTAGGAAGGAGCACAGGAGAATGTTCTGGGGTGCTAAAAATGGGCTTTGTTTTTATTTTACATATGTATTTTTGTTTTATCCTTTAAATTTATATACTTTATGTATATTGTACTAGATCATATATGTTGTACTACTTCAATTAATAAGTGAAAATGAAAACTCACATGATTCATAAATTGAACATTAAACCATTTAGAAAAAAATTATTCCAAGAGGAACATTTTTAAGTGATTCAAAGGGAATATTTATGAGAATTCTTAGTGTTACTTTTTTAAAGCAAACACTTTGTGAGATATTATTTTTTATAAATTTATTTAAATATAGTACACATACAGAAATGCACATAAATTGTCAGTATACAGCTTACTGAATTTTCACAAAGTTTACAGTGTATGTAACTAACACTTTGAAAATATTATCAGAACCTCAGGAGTCTCCTGATGCCCCCTTCCAGTCTCTACTGTGCTACGTGTGGTTATTATTTAGTATCCACTGTGGATAGAGCATCTGTACCTCATCTTAACCTTCCTCCAAAACTAGTTTGCTAACATCTCAAAACTATCCCCTCCATAAACATTGTAGCTGTCCTCCCCTCCTCCTCTTGCCAGCAGCAGCCAGGTCCTAGAGGCTGCTTAGAGATGTTTTCAGGGCCACTATGGGCACTGGCATTCTAAGGTCCTAATGGGTTAACAATGGGAAGCAGTTTGTTTTATCACAATATGGTCATTATTCAAACTTCCATAGTCCTTTTTTTAAGGGGTCTATAGGAGATACCGGATTGCCTTATCACCAGTCTTATACTTTTTTCCCATTAGAGATCAGTAGACACTTGAGCATCAAGTTTAGGATGAAAGTACCTAGATTATGAAAAATTATAATGCTCCTGGAATTTCCCTTTTGGTCCAGTGGTTAAGACTCCATGCTTCCACTACAGGGGATGCAGGTTCAGTCCCTGATCAGGGAACTAAGATCCTACATGCTGCACAGCATGGCCCCAAAACAAACAAAAATTATATCACTCCTTAGAATTTATGTGATACTGTAATGCTTCTACAGAGATTTCAAGTGGTCTTCCAACTGTCATCCCACTCATATTGCCATTATCGCTGGAAGGGAGATATCCAAAGGTCTTAACTCAGCATTCCATCTGAATGGGTTAGTGAGGTGTGAGTCCATGATCACCATGGAATCAGGTCACAATTTACCTTAGTAGCCTGAGTGCTCTTTCCAATAAATTTATACTAAATTTTACCAGCTCTGTATTTCCCTATAAGCAACCCGTTAAAGCATTTTGTGATCTGTTGGTTCTTCTCGCCAGGATGTTGCCCCAAAGCCTGTTGTGATCTCTACTCCCACGCCGACCATCGTACGCCCGGGCTCCCTGCCTCTCCATTTGGGCTATGATCCACTTCACCCAACCCTTCCTTCCCCAACCTCCGTCATCACACAGGCTCCCCCATCCAACAGGCAACTGGGGTAAGTATAGAGAGCAGGGAGAAGCAGCAAAGCTTGAATCTCTTTGCTCTGTATGAAATTATTTTATAAAATAGTGACTGTTTCTGAATTCTCAAGGAAAACAAGTTACTGAGATTGTGTCTCAAAATGAATTTTTTTAACCCCATAAACAGAATCTTCTTTACCTTTTTAGTAGCCAAGCAAGTATTTATTTGAGCGTGTACTTCCTTAATTTGGAGGTTTAATACTTATTCAGCCTAAAAGAAGAATCCTTTGAACTTTAGGCAGTTCATTATAATGGTTGAGGTCACACAGGGAAGTATATATTTAGTTCTTGGCCTCAATGTTATAGAAGTTTATGGAGGAACTACTGAATGAGGGGCTGAAACCCAGTAAGTCATCTTTTAAGTCTGGTTGTTCCCCTCAGTCCCAGTTAAGGTTCTTGGTCTTTGCTATTCCTAATTTTGTCTGTCTATTTGTCTTCACTCCTAGCATGGCCCATGCAGATTTCCTAATGGGATGACTTAAGATCCTGTCTCCAGGTACCCATGGGTTAAGAGGTTGTTGTCAGGCTTCAGCCTCTGAAAGCTTATTGTTCTCTAGACCCATTAAGAAAAATACAAAGGGCTGGCTTCCTTCTTAGACAGTAGAACAAAACATGGAAAGGAACAGGAGTAACTTACTCAGATTTGGCTATCATATGACATAATTCAGCCTTGCAAAATGGCAACTTTGGTAGAAGTAGTCCTTGTCTAAGGTAGCACAGAATTTATACATGCCAGTGGTAGGAATGTTTATTTATTTGTTCTAAACTCAATAGTTAGCTTCCCACCCACTTGAATTCAGTGGTGTTTGCTTAATTTGCAAGGTGTAAAGGTCTTGCCATTTCTCTCCATCTATAAGGTAAGGTAAGTAGCATGTCCTGCTTTATCTGCCATCATGAGGGTGTCAACATTTTACAGTGTTACCATAACTAGAAAAGACTGGGAAATCTGCTATAATTACAGGAGGAAGATCATTGGCAAAAGGGTCTGTATTGTGAGCATTTCACTTCGCGTCTCCTCTAGGTCTCCCACCGGCTCCCTCCCTCTCGTCATGCATCTTGCTAATGGACAGACCATGCCTGTGCTGCCAGGGCCTCCAGTACAGATGCCTTCTGTTATATCGGTGAGCTCTGTAGTTGGGGCAGCCAACCCAGCAACACACGAACCCCTCCCTTCCACCTGAATGCTCATAAACACACATGAGCCCCAGGGAAGCAGGGGCTCTGGTCTGTATTAGTTGAGCGTGGCAGCCTGCCCATACTTTTCACTAACCTCTGCCAGTCCAGCACTATGGAACACTAGACAAAGGCTCATCTGGACCGTTGGCTCCTGGTCTAGGAATTGATCTTGCCAGCCTGCTGATTGGCTTATTTCACTTGGCACTAAGTACCTCACAAATTGCCCACCACTTTCCTCAAGATACAGCCTCAGCCTTTCCCATAGAAACTGTCACAGCACTGAAGGATTAGATCCCCTATCCTGTGGTGCTCCATGAGGGAAGGTACTTCCCAGACTTTCTGCATGGGCAGGGTGCATAGAACAGGCCCTAATGTGGCAGCCTCAAAAACACTTCATTTGGGGAAGCTGTTGCCCTACTAATAGCATTATGTCCCCTTCTGATTTTTCTTCCTTCTCTTGATCTAGCTGGCCAGACCTGTGTCTATGGTGCCCAACATTCCTGGTATCCCTGGCCCACCAGTTAACAGCAGTGGTTCCATTTCTCCCTCTGGCCACCCTATGCCATCAGAAGCCAAGATGGTGAGTACATCCCAACCTGGAGCAATGCTGGCCCTTCTGAAAGAAGTGGTATCTTCTGGGGCTTGCAGAGCTAAAAGACCTACCCAGTTGCGGGGTCTGGAGAAGAATAGACCCTGATTCATGACTCTTATCTCCTCTCTGCCACCTTTAGAGCCTGGTACACAGGCAATGGCAGTGAAAAGAAGCAGCACAGATTGTTTGGATGGAACTCTTGCTGTTTCAGTTCCAGGGTGACAGATGGAGGGTGGATGAGTGGGCAGGAGAGCTGGCCAAGAGGTGAATAACTGCATAACCAGCCCCTGGCCAGGTTCCAGGGTAGAGCTTTCATCTGGACTCTATCGCTTCAACAACCCCCACCCTCCAACTGTGCCCAGGATGATAGTGAGGGAACAGAGTAGGTATTTTAGGGGTCATGTGCGCTCTTTCTCTCTATGTCATTTTCTTTTAATCCCTTTGTTAAGGGAAAATCAGTGTGGGAATTTTGTCTGTAAGGCCAGTAATAAAATCTAAGCCCACTTTTCTCACTGTTAATAAAATCTCACCCTTGACAAGCTATTTTTTCTTATCTTTTACCACAGAGACTAAAAGCTACCCTAACCCACCAGGTCTCCTCAATCAATGGTGGTTGTGGAATGGTGGTGGGGACTGCCAGCACCATGGTGACAGCCCGTCCAGAGCAAAGCCAGATCCTCATCCAGCACCCTGACGCCCCATCCCCTGCCCAGCCACAGGTCAGCAGACCCTTGGATGGCGGCACCAGCTTGTCGCTATTACTCTTTGTCATGTCTGTTTTTTCAAGGAGCAGGGAAATGAAGGAGGAATGGATTTCAGCCTTCTGGGCTTCAACTTGTACTTTGTTTCTTGTTGACAGTGTGACAGTAGCAAAATGCACTCTGTTTTATCCATCCTTTTGTTAGACAAAGTGCAAGCAGACTGGGTAATGCAGAACTGCCACAGAGGAGGTCTCAGTTTCTGTTTTCTACTTTTTTATTATTTCTACATGTGAGTGCTCTATCTGCAGTGCCCTCTAAAATGTGACAGAACCTCATTTCAAGCTACTTTATACAACAAAGTCTCTAGTCTCTCCTGTCTTAACCCCCACCAACCCCCAAAAAACTTAATTGATTATACAAAAATCAGATACTAACAATATATTAATAAAATATGATGTCACAGCATTAAGATGGCTCAGTAAACAAACACATACCCTGAAAAACACTTTTTCCTTATCAATTTAATCTCTTTTTATCAGGAGAAATTAAAGTCTTAAAAAAGCCAGAGAGATCTACTTTAGAAGCCCAATTCTTTTGTTTCAAGGAGACCTCAGTTTTACTAAGTTTCGTTGGAAACCAAGTAAGCCTTTTTTTTTTGTCTGTACTGGTTAGGTGACAACAACCTGATATCAGTTTGTAGAGTTACATCTTTGGCCCATCCCCTTTTCCTGATGTCATCACCTGCTTCATCAGTTACCACCACATGTCCTAACATTTAATGACCATATGCTGCCTTAAAGCTTGGCCAACAACGAAAGCTTTCATTTGAGTTTTCTTGTTAGAAGCTAAGCCTGCCCACCTTCCTGTAACCCCTTCTGATGCCAGTCCCTTCTAAAAATGGTAAAGCAGCAGCCCCCTTGCCCAAACTGTGCTGCTTCCCCTTGAGGAAATGACATGACTTCATTTTTAGTTACCACTAATTCCTTTTCTCCTTATTCTTCCCAAGTTTCTCTTGGTCTGTTCTCTTACCTCCGTTCCCTGCATGTATTATTAAGTTGCCTATAAGAGAATAGGAATCCATCGTTTGCTTTTCCCCATTCTCCTCCTCAATCACCAGTCTTTACGTGTGCACCAGTGAGCTCGGGACAAAGAGCAAGTTGAAAATCACAAGAGAATCTGTGTAAACTTCCCTTAGTACAGTGAGAAGCAGCAACCCCAAGGCCTGTAGCTCATTAAAATGAGTTTGAAATTTCTTCTCCGCTTTTTTTCTTTTGGGGGAGAGACTAATAATCTGAATAATTAAAATTATCTCTTCATTATCTATATTACTGGAGACTATGATTCAGTAGGGCCTGAAGTAGAATAAGATTCTGTTTTCTTATGAGTTTATGTTTATCCTCATGCAACTGATTTGAGCTCTGGCATTTGGAAACTACCAGTATAGATGTTCTCTAATAGCAACAGATTCAGGAAGAATTCATTTTTGGCATTGTTTTACATTACATAGTTTCTTTTATACAGATGGCTGACCTTTCTATATTTTAATTTTGGCCATTATTATAAGGTTGGTCTCTTTTCTTTGAATACATACCAGCTAACAGAAAAGGAAGATGATTCAAAAGTGCTTTAGAAACAAGAGACATCAGCCTTAAGTTTAAAAACAAAAGATAAGGGCTTTCCTATTGGTCCGATAGTTAAGAATACACCTTGAAATGCAAGGGACACCAGTTTGATCCCTGGTCTGGGAAGATCCCACATGCCATGGGTCAGCGGAGCTCGTGCACCACAACCACCGAAGCCCGAGTACCCTAGAACCCGTGCTCCACGAGCGAAGCCACCATAATGAGAAGCCCTCACAAAGCAACTGGAGAATAGACCCCACTTACCACAACTAGAGAAAGCCCAAGCACAGCAACAACGACCCAGCACAGCCAAAAATAAATAAATATTTTTTTTAAAAAAAGATGGTCTCGAGGACTTCCCTGGTGGTCCAGTGGTTAAGACTTCACCTTCCTATGGAAGGGGTGCAGGTTTGATCCCTGGTCTGGAAGCTAAGTTCCACATGCCTCGAGACCAAAGAAACATTTTTTAAAAAAGCTAAATTGTAATAAGTTCAATAAGAACCTTAAAAAATTAAAAAAAGATGGTCTTAAATCACCAATTTGTAAAGGGATTTGAAAATATTTTTCTCTTTAAAAACAAACAGAACAAACAAAGCAGGAAGCAGGGCCATTGTTGAGGATGACTAATAACTGATTACAAATAAAAAGAATATACTAGGGGTTCCCTGGTGGCCTAATGGTTAGGAGTCCAGGCTTTCACTGCCATGGCCCAGGTTTAGGAAATGGCAACACATTCCAGTGTTCTTGCCTGGAGAATCCCAGAGACAGAGGAGCCTGGTGGGCTGCCATCTATGGGGTCGAGCGGAGTTGGACACAACTGACGCGACTTAGCAGCAGCAGCAGCAGCAGCACGGAACTGAGATCCCTCAAGCCTCGTGGTACAGCAAAAAAAAAAAAATGCTAATTCATATATTTCCATGATAGCTCGTATCTCATTAATGGTAAATTCTCTTCTCCTTTTCTGAAACTTACAGCATGCAGTTGTTTGTCTATTTTGCTTGGCCAAATCAGTAATTCTCCAATTTTTCATTCCACAGTCTCCCTGAAAGTTCCCCTGACACTTCTGATTATAATTTCCCTGCCCACCATATTTACTGTTAAGAAACAAAAAATGATCCTAGTTTCATTTTTGTCTGTCTGTCTCAGAAATAATCAGAGTTTCCAACTGAACTGTAGTTTGTCTAAGTATGGAACTGAGAAGACTGAAAGGAAACAGGAGGCAGAATGAGGAACTACTGCAGAAGAGAAGCTAAGGGACATAGCGAGGAGACTTGCTGTGGTGACAGAGGCTGGTAGATCCTTTAACCAGATCTTTGCCAGATCTTACATCAGGTTTAATTTGGAAAGGATTGACATTCCCTTCAAGTAACTCCTCTTCCTTCTGGGCAACAGGTCTCGCCAGCCCAACCCACTCCTAGCACTGGAGGCCGACGTCGGCGCACAGTTGATGAAGACCCAGATGAGCGGCGACAGCGCTTTCTGGAGCGCAACCGGGCTGCAGCCTCCCGCTGCCGTCAAAAGCGGAAGCTGTGGGTGTCCTCCCTAGAGAAG
Organism: Ovis aries; assembly: GCF_016772045.2. Lineage (NCBI taxonomy): Eukaryota > Metazoa > Chordata > Mammalia > Artiodactyla > Bovidae > Ovis > Ovis aries. The sequence goes on from NC_056056.1 coordinate 132,988,338, forward strand.
AAGGCTGAGGAACTCACTTCTCAGAACATTCAGCTGAGTGTGAGTGGGTCCTGGGTGCTTATTAGGATTGTTGAATCTGGAAAGTGATGTTGAATCATGAGAAAGTGGGACAATATAGTAGAAGATGATAATTCTTTAAATTAAGATGGATTCAGAACATATGCCAGGAAGAATACAGAAAGAGTGTCTTACCAGTCAGACTTGGAATCTCTTCCCTGGAAAGGACACTCACCATCTAATCCCAAGTCTGCTACAGAATGAGTCATCCGTAGACCCTTTTGGATGAAGGAAAATAAATGAAGTGCCCCAGGGTGCTCTCTTAAATCATCAGTAAAATCTGACTGGTAGTGGAACACCTAGAGGGAAAGTATTTGTCCAGATAATGCAGCTTAATAAAAGAAAGAAAGAAAAAAGGCCTCTCTGACCTTCTGAGATGGCCTAACTCTGCCTATGAAGTGTGTTTTTTCCCCGAATGAGCTTTCTTTCATTTAAAAAAAGAAGAGAAAAAACCACACAAGTACAAATAGAACAGTTATAATCCAGATATTTTCTTGAATATTTTTCCCTTCTTCTGATTTTTAAAAAATATTCAGTTCAAAGGTAATATATTTATATAACATATATGTAGTGTACACATACATACACACACAGAAGTATAGATTAAAAATAAAATCTCTCTACAGTATGTCTTTCCCAGTCTCATTCTGTTCCTTGTACATAAGTTTGTACCTACCATATCTATATATATTTCTGATATTTTTTTCATTTTTCAGCTTTTGTAGGGGAGCCATGGAGGGACTATATATCTGTTTTAACACAAAGCAGTTATCTTCTGGAGATCTAGTCATGTATACAGAGAACCTACCTCATTTTTTTCAATAGCTGTACAGTGTAGCATTCCATAGTTTGGTTATAAGATCCAGATATTTATAATGTTTTTAATTTTTTGCCAGAACAGCAGTGCTGCAGTGTACATTGTATGCACTTGAGTAAATAGCTCTGTTAAATAGATTCCTAGAAGTAGGCTTATGTATTATTAATTTTTGTGCAATCATATTTACCCTACAAAGGAGTATTTTTCTGTGTAAAATTCCAACTATCATTGCAAGCAGCTTCTGTCAATGAATTTGTGGCCGTGTTGGCCCTGGGCTGTCTGAAGCCTTGTTGGATCTTTTCTCGATGTGAAGGAGAAAATCCAGGCAGCCTTCTGTCCTCACTCTGAGGATAGTTACTGGGGCTTCAAGAGTAGAGCATGAATTTTCTTCATATTCTTTTCTTACCTTCCTCCTCAGAATGAAGTCACATTACTACGCAATGAGGTGGCTCAGTTGAAACAGCTACTGTTAGCTCATAAAGACTGCCCAGTCACAGCACTACAGAAAAAGACTCAAGGCTATTTAGGTGAGTGGCTCACAACCTAAACAATGTCAGTCAGTCAGTAAACTGCATGTAATGAGTGTCCCAACGGTTTATAATTTTATAACCCCATCCTGGATGTTTGGGGGGGCCCAGACAAATGAGTGAGCAGCCTTTGTGGGACAACCAGTCTTGCCAAAAAAAATTTTTGAGAACAGTGTAGTTATCCTAATTATCTATCCTTTTGGAGATAAAGGGTAGCAATATATATTGGGTACCTGTTTTATATGAGGCACTGAACCATCTTCCCAGTTCTCTCATGAAATAGATATTACTTCCGTTTATGCTCACTCATATTAGTCTCTTACCTGAAGTTACACCGCTGGTGCAGTGGCAGACCCAGGATTCACATCCAGCTCTTCCTTATTCCAAAGCTAACATCTTAGTCTAAAGAGGATATACCAGCAGATGATACCTTGGGGTTTGTCAAGCATTGAGATTTGGCGGTATGTTTTATCTTTCTAATGACAGGATAAGGTTGGTTTCTTTTTGTAATCTGTGAACGCATAATAAAGGACTAGGAAGAGCTGGTCACAGTCATGCTTGGGATAAGCACAATCCTGAAATTAAAATGACTGTGAATAATTTGCTTATGGACAGTAAAAACTAATCATTTCCCTTTACAAATTAAATTCATAGAAATGTTGGCTATCAAATTTTGATATATTGAATTATTTTTCCACTAACTCTCTTTATCATTTCAAAGATAAGTTCCCATAGAAAGAGAGTGACCACATCACCAATTTTAAACATCTCTATTTAAATTTAATTTAAATAAAAACTCATTGGAAAAGACCCTGATGCTGGAAAAGATTGAGGGCAAGAGGAGAAGGGAGCGACAGAGGATGAGGTGGTTGGGTGGCATCACCAACTCAATGAACACAAGTTTGAGCAAACTCTGGGAGATAGTGAAGGACAGGGAAGCCTGGTGTGCTGCAGTTCATGGGATCACAAAGTCAGACACGACTTAGCGAATGAACAACAATTTTAATTTTAATGTGTACGTCAGAGTACATTCATTCATCCAGCAGATATTGATTGAACCTGTTCTAGGAGCTGTTTTACATGCTGAGGGCGTAATGGAACCAAATAGATTAAAGTCCCTGCCTGTAAGGGGCTTATATTTTAGTGGGTGAGACAGACAATAAACGAGATAAATAGGTACAATATATTATGTCAGATAAGAGTAAGTGCTTAGAAGAAAAAAATAAAACAGGGAAGATGAATATGAAATGTTAGCAGCAGGGTTGAAATTTTAGACGAGGTGTTTTTGACTTGGAATTGAGCTCTCTAGCCACACGTTAATATGGGAGAAGAGTACTGCAAGCAAGGACAGCAGCAAATGCAAAGACCCCAAGTGGGAGCATGATCCACACATTCTGGAATCATCAGGGAGGCCGGTGTGGCCGGATTGGAGAGAGGGGACTGGAGAGTATTTGGAGATAAGGCAGGAGGGGTCACGGGAGCCTTTTTCTGGAGGGCCTCATCGATCATAGAGGGGGTTTCAGGTTTCGCTCTACTTTGGGGACCCACTAGAGGGTTTTACAATAGCAATATGACTGGTCTGACTTAGTTTGAACAGGGTCACTCTGTTAGAGAATGAGGAATGAATGGGCAGAAGCAGGCAGTCTGCTTAAGAGGCTTATCACAGTCATGAGCAAGAGGAAGGAGCCTTGTACCAGTTGGTGGTAGTGAAAGTGGTGAGAAGGGAGTTAATTCAGGATATATTTTGAAGTTAGAGTAACAAGGTTTGATGGTGGCTAGATGGGACAGTATATGTGAGGAAAAAGAAGAATCAAAAATTGCATCCCCCCCAAAAAATTGCACCAAATTGTTTGGCCTGAGCACCTACAGAAACAGAGTTGCATTGATTGAAATGGGGCAAGTGTAGGAACAAGTGCACTGGATGGTGTATTAGGAGCTCAGATTTGGAAGCCTCTTAGGCTTGCAGGTGGTGCTGTCAAGCAGGTGTTTGCATGGGTCTGCAATTCCAAGGAAAAGCTGAAGGCAGTCAGCAGAAGATGGTTAGTTTTTAAAGCCGTGAAACTGGGTGAGATGCTATTGTCAAGACAGAGTGCACAGGTAGAAAAGAGAAGTTCCGAGACTGAGCCCTGGGTACTCCAACATTTAGGGGTCAGGGAGATGAGAAGGGACCCATAAAAGACACTGAGAATGAGCAGCCAAACAGGTAGGAGGAAAACCAGCTGAGTTAGCTGGGTGTGGTGTTCTGTAAGCCAAGATAAGAAAGTATTTCAGGAAGTTTAGTGATTAGCTATTTCAAATCCTTTTGATGGGCTAAGGAAGACAGTTCAGTTCAGTTCAGTCACTCAGTCACGTCTGACTCTTTGTGACCCCATGAATCGCAACACGCCAGGCCTCCCTGTTCATCACCATCTCCCGGAGTTCACTCAGACTCACGTCCATCAAGTCCATGATGCCATCCAGCCATCTCATCCTCGGTCGTCCCCTTCTCCTCCTGTCCCCAATCCCTCCCAGCATCAGTCTTTTCCAATGAGTCAACTCTTCTCATGAGGTGGCCAAAGTACTGGAATTTCAGCTTTAGCATCATTCCTTCCAAAGAAATCCCAGGGTTGATCTCCTTCAGAATGGACTGGTTGGATCTCCTTGCAATCCAAGGGACTCTGAAGAGTCTTCTCCAACACCACAGTTCAAAAGCATTAATTCTTCGGCGCTCAGCCTTCTTCACAGTCCAACTCTCACATCCATACATGACCACAGGAAAACCATAGCCTTGACTAGACGGACCTTAGTCGGCAAAGTAATGTCTGTGCTTTTGAATATACTATCTAGGTTGGTCATAACTTTTCTTCCAAGGAGTAAGTGTCTTTTAATTTCATGGCTGCAGTCACCATCTGCAGTGATTTTGGAGCCCCCAAAAATGAAGTCTGACACTGTTTCCACTGTTTCCCCATCTATTTACCACGAAGTGATGGGACCGGATGCCATGATCTTCGTTTTCTGAATGTTGAGCTTTAAGCCAACTTTTTCACTCTCCTCTTTCACTTTCATCAAGAGGCTTTTTAGCTCCTCTTCATTTTCTGCCATAAGGGTGGTGTCATCTGCATATCTGAGGTTATTGATATTTCTCCCAGCAATCTTGATTCCAGCTTGTGTTTCTTCCAGCCCAGCATTTCTCATGATAAGCAGGGTCACAATATACAGCCTTGATATACTCCTTTTCCTATTTGGAACCAGCCTGTTCTTCCATGTCCAGTTCTAACTGTTGCTTCCTGACCTGCATACAGATTTCTCAGGAGGCAGGATAGGTGGTCTGGGATTCCCATCTCTTTCAGAGTTTTCCACAGTTTATTGTGATCCACACAGTCAAAGGCTTTGGCATAGTCAGTAAAGCAGAGATAGATGTTTCTCTGGAACTCTCTTGCTTTTTCCATGATCCAGCAGATGTTGGCAATTTGATCTCCGGTTCCTCTGCCTTTTCTAAAACCAGCTTGAACATCAGGAAGTTCACGGTTCACATATTGCTGAAGCCTGGCTTGGAGAATTTTGAACATTACTTTACTAGCATGTGAGATGAGTGCAACTGTGCGGTAGTTTGAGCATTCTTTTGCAGTGCCTTTCTTTGGGATTGGAATGAAACCTGACCTTTTCCAATCCTGTGGCCACTGCTGAGTTTTCTAAATTTGCTGACATATTGATTCAGCACTTTCACAGCATCATCTTTCAAAATTTGAAATAGCTCCACTGGAATTCCATCACCTCCACTAGCTTTGTTCGTAGTGATGCTTTCTAAGGCCCACTTGACTTCACTTTCCAAGATGTCTGGCTCTAGGTGAGTGATCACACCATCATGATTATCTGGGTCGTGAAGATCTTTTTTGTACAGTTCTTCCGTGTATTCTTGCCACCTCTTCTTAATATCTTCTGCTTCTGTTAGGTCCCTACCTTTTCTGTCCTTTATCGAGCCCATCTTTGCATGAAATGTTCCCTTGGTATCTCTAATTTTCTTGAAGAGATCTCTAGTCTTTCCCATTCTGTTCTTTTCCTCTATTTCTTTGCATTGATTGCTGCAGAAGGCTTTCTTATCCCTTCTTGCTATTCTTTGGAACTCTGCATCCAGATGCTTCTATCTTTCCTTTTCTCCTTTGCTTTTCGCCTCTCTTCTTTTTCACAGCTATTTGTAAGGCCTCCCCAGACAGCCATTTTGCTTTTTTGCATTTCTTTTCCATGGGGATGGTCTTGATCCCTGTCTCCTGTACAATGTCACGAACCTCATTCCATAGTTCATCAGATCTAGGCCCTTAAATCTATTTCTCACTTCCACTGTATAATCATAAGGGATTTGATTTAGGTCATACCTGAATGGTCTAGCAGTTTTCCCTATTTTCTTCAATTTGAGTCTGAATTTGGCAATAAGGAGTTCATGATCTGAGCCACAGTCAGCTCCTGGTCTTGTTTTTGTTGACTGTATAGAGCTTCTCCATCTTTGGCTGCAAAGAATATAATCAATCTGATTTCGGTGTTGACCATCTGGTGATGTCCATGTGTAGAGTCTTCTCTTGTGTTGTTGGAAGAGGGTGTTTGCTATGACCAGTGCATTTTCTTGGCAAAACTCTATTAGTCTTTGCCCTGCTTCATTCCACATTCCAAAGCCAAATTTGCCTGTTACTCCAGGTGTTTCTTGACTTCCTACTTTTGCATTCCAGTCCCCTATAATGAAAAGGACATCTTTTTTGGATGTTAGTTCTAAAAGGTCTTGTAGGTCTTCATAAAACCGTTCAACTTCAGCTTCTTCAGCGTTACTGGTTGGGGGATAGGAAGACAAGGACTGAGCGTTTATCAGGATGAAGTCTGTATACAGTAGGTTTTCTATTCAGTCCCTACAAGAACTCTGACAGGAAGTTAGTCTTTGAAATCACTTGTTAAAGCAAAGATATATTTAGTTCCTACTGGGTGGTGTGGACATTGCAGTGAGTGCCTTACACAAGACCAGCGAGACAGTGTCCTGTCTTTGAGAGACTCATAGGTCCCCTAGACTGGGAACTTCCTGAGGACAGGAAGCCTGTTTATTCTTTGTATACCCCAGTGCCTGGCACACAGCCAATACTTGGTAAATCTTTGCTGAATAAATAAAGTATACTCTGAAAGCACAAACGATGAAATAGTTAAATTTCCTGAGCATAACAAAAAGAAGGCTTCACAGAGGAGGTAATATTTAATTTGTGAAAGAAGACCCAGGGATTTATCAGGAGATCAAAAATACAGCCAACTGTTGGAATTTGCTCTTACTCTACACATCTGTGTTTAAAGAGCCAGAGAGGCTGTCCGGTGTTTAATGAAACTCCCTGACTGTTGAGCAGCATGTGGATACCTTTGTATGCACTTCACACACTTGTGTTCAGTAGTAAAATGTTGTTGTCACTTTACGTGGCGTGGTATAACTCGGAGTAACTGTGTTAAATCATTAATGCCTAGCTAGTTGACAGTCAGGAGGGTCTGACAGACCTCATGTACTTGGTTGTTAACAACCTTGGCCAAGGACTGGTCATTCATGACATGATTTGAGTGTAGCTTAGTATTTATTAGGTTTATCTGTAGTGCAACTTTATGCCAAAGGAATGAATATTAAAAATAATAGAATAATTGCAGTGTTGTGAGCATTAATGAGAGGATAGCTTAAAAAGAGAGATTTATTTCAAATCACCTTTAAAGACATGAATAAGAGGAAGAGTGTTCCAGCGGGTTAATGAACTATGCAGAGACCGAGAAGCCAGGTAGTGTAATTAACATGTTGGGGATTTGCTTTATTGGGATGAATAGGTTAATTTTGGCCTAGCTTACTTCCCTTCTCACAACTAGTGGTTTCTTAGCCCATTTGTGCCTTAGAAGCCAAGATTCTGGGAGGTTTCTTCCACTAAAAATAAGAGCTTTGTTTTCTCTGGGGCCCGTTAGAATTATGGGGAAAGGCAGTTCGGCCTTCTTCCACATTCTGTTTCCTAACCGCTTGCTCTGTTTTGGGCCCTGCTTCCTGACAGAAAGCCCCAAGGAAAGCTCAGAGCCAACGGGTTCACCAGCCCCTGTGATTCAACACAGCTCAGCAACAGCCCCGAGCAACGGCCTCAGCGTTCGCTCTGCAGCCGAAGCTGTGGCCACCTCAGTCCTCACTCAGATGGCCAGCCAAAGGACAGAACTGGGCATGCCCATACAGTCGCATGTGATCATGACCCCACAGTCTCAGTCTGCGGGCAGATGATGCCTCCCCTGGTGGAGGGGTCCCCAGCCAGAGCTCGCCCGCCCGAGAGCCAAGAGAGACGTCATCTTATCCTCTCCCGCCTGCCTTGGACACGGTGATATGGGGGAGGGAACTGCGTGTTGTGAGTAATGGTCAGACGTGGGGCTTTTCTCACACAGTCATCTACGTTGACACCTGTACTAGGAGCCTCCCAGCCCCAGAGCCACATAGATCATTCCCCAAGCGGGAAGTTTTTGATGTACCCACAGCCAAAGGCCTTCATGGATGGTCTGAACAATCACCCTGCCCGTGCACGTGTACCTGTTTCTTAACACTAACGCTTGCACTTCTGGGATTCAGTTTCTCAGTTGCCTCTCTTCCCACCCAGCCGTGGATGATACCTTCTTGATCCTTAGCAGCATGCCACTTCCTGCTCGGTAGAGGGAGGCTAGAGTTGACAGCATATCACTGCTGACCCGTCCCTAGCCACCCCGTGGACTCAGGACTTCGTCTCCCAGTAGCTGCTTATTGGTCCCATTTTCCCCTTCATAAATTCTAGTTAAAACATTGACTTACAGAGAATGTAAGGTTACCTCTGATGTATGAAATAGCAGTATTTCCCAGCTCTTCCATAAACTTTAGCCCTTCTCTCTACCAGCCACCAAAAACAAAAAGAAATGAAATCTTAAAAGTTCTAGTACTTTCTCATTTATTTCAGAGCTATTTGGGTACCTCATTTTCTCTCTTGAGTTTTCCCAGTCTAGTGGTGAGGTCTTTTCCACCTCCCACTAAGCCTTAGCAACTTCATCTTATGGCCTTATTAGATATGGCTCAGTAGTGAAAAGAGAAAACGCCCAGGATCTGACTGGCTGATTCCCTTCCCCTCCCTGCTCTATCCTTCAGGACAGGCAGGAACAATGTAGTTTTAAAGCTTGTTCCATCAGGTTACTGGATTGATTATGTTTTACAACAGTATATCAGCCAAAGCATACATACTCCTTTTGGTCATCTTTACACTCCTGTGTCTCTCTCTCTTTGTCCCCCTGCCTGCATCCCTGCCGCTGTCTCTCTTCTGTAATTAGTTCTGATGCAGCCCTCTGGAGGCTGTCCTGTGGGAGACTTCTGTGCTCCCTCACTCCCCTCACCCCCATCTCTCAGCCTCACATGCCCGTCCTCTTTTATGAGCAAGGGTCTTCTATGCACGAACAAGCCTCGTTGATCTACCTTCTCTCGTGCGCACGACGCCAAGCCTGGCCTCTAGGCCTCCTGGTTCTGTAGTGTTTCTTACGCTCTTTTCTGCTCTCTGCCCCCTGGATGTGATGCTTCTCTGTAGTCTAAGCCCCAGGACTCCGAGGCATCCTAGCCAAGGTCCGGAGTGGGTTTTCTCGAGTATGAGGTAGGTTGGAAGGAGGCGCAGGAAGGGGAGATGGAATACTGATGTCCACCAAAGAGCCCTGTTTGTTGAAAGGTCCAACCTGTTGGGAAATTAGTGACTATTGCTCTCAGCCATTCTTACTTTGAAAAGTTGGGTTGCAGGGGGAACATTTTTATCCCTCTTGCCCCTCTTTCTTCCCCATTAAGACTTCTCGTCTTCCTTTGGCTCTGAACTATGCAATTTTCTACCAAGGCCATAGGAAGCAGTCCAAAGCCAGAGGCCTGTGGATAGATAGGTCAGCTTTAATAGCCCTTCAGTATGAATCCCTTCCAGTTGTCCCAGAGCCACTTTCTGCCATCTGCCCATGCCAGTAATGTCCCTTTCTCTCTGTCTCTCTCTTTCCTACCTCCATCTTATACATGCATACAGAGTAACTGCCAGCTTCCTTTCTTATCTTCCAAAATTGGCTGTCAGAGAGGAATGAGGAAATGGTCTAAACTACAAGATCCCTGTCTCCTCAGACTGATAAACTGGTGAGCCAGCCAGATGACATGTTTACTTCATTTGTTTTTAATTTCCCCTCCTGTGTTCAGAGCTGGTGCTGAAGAAGCCACACCTGGTGAAGAGAAAGGAGAGAAAAACATGGTTTTCTCATCCTCCCCCACCCAGGACCCAACAGGAACAGCCCCTGAGGTGACTCAGACTAGCAAACGGCACGACAGATGGTCAGGATGCAGGTTACCACCTCCGGGGACTCTGCTTGCCTTTAAAACTTCCCAGCCATACTTATGCTCAGGACATTTCCTGTAGATGGTTGCTCTCTGGGATTTTCTCCTGCCTTAGCTGTGTTTCATTTTTTGTTATCTTGATTGCCGGCTAGTAGCCTTGCCCTAAAGCTTGACTGCGTTTATGGCTCCTAAGGAGCCTTCATAAGACCCTTGGCTATTCTTCTTCCCCCTTTAGTCAAGTGTCCTTCAAGTTAAGAATCAGGTTGGCACTGCACCTGTGTGCTGCCTCACCACTTGACCTTGAGGGAAGTTGGAGTCCCTGCTGGTCTTCCCTGGGTAGGATGTCTAATTTACGGAGAGGGTCTTAATTTCTTAGTCCCCATGCCTAAGTAAGTCCTTATTTTATTTTCGTCAGTGGGAAGTTAGTCCTGGGGACCTGAGAGGCATTGGCAGAACCTTAGTAGAGCAGCAGCGAGATGGGAAAGGGACACGACAGGACCTCCCCCACCCATACAGCTCTTGCTGGTCCTCGGTCTCACTGAGAAGGCAGAGCAATTTCTTGAGCTGAAGCCTCTCCTGTAGTCAAGGAGAATGACACTTACCTTGTTACTGCAGCCAGCTGTGTGGACACTCACCCCGCTGCTTGCCTTCCAGACCCATCTGAAGCAGAGCAAACATCATGAAGCGTGTCACTTATTCCTTCTTAAGGACCATGGCCTTTCTGTGGGCCTGAGGGAGGACACATTCTGAAACGGGCTGGGAATGGGCTTCCCTGGTGGCTCAGATGGTAAAGACTCTGCCTGCAATGCAGGAGACCCAGGTTCCATCCCTGGGCCAAGAAGATCCCCTGGAGAAGGGAATGACCACCCATTCCAGTATTCTTGCCTGGAAACTTCCATGGACAGAGGAGCCTGGCAGGTTGCAGTCCGTGGGATTGTAAACGATTGGACACAACTGAGCGACTAACACTTTCACTTTTAGGGGAAGACATTTTCTGAAAGGGGAATATTGATGCCTTGGGACTTTTCTAAGTGAACACAGGAGTCAGTCCTCCCACTCAGTCCAAGGACACAGCTGCTAGAGATGCAAGGCCATAGAGGAAGGGGCCAGAACCAGGTCTTCTGGTTCACAGACTTTATGCCACGTTGTCTTAAAGCTTGTTTAGAGTTGAAAAGCCTGAGAAAGCCTCCCACTCTATTAGGAAGGACTGCTTCATCTTTCCCTGTTGGTTGTACATCCCAAATCTGGCTTCCTTTGGCCTCTGGCCCTCTCCTTGGCCCTAAGCCCTAGACTCTACACTCTTGGTGGCAGTAAGGAGGAGATGGCCTAACTGAACCACGTTTTGCTGCCTTCCCTGCGCCTGTTCTCTTGTTCCAATTCCTTTCCTGATTTACTGCCCTCCAGCACCACTCATCCCGGTAGACAGGGTGCTTAACCATAACAACGCCCCAACTACAGCCTGAACCACCAAGCAGACACCAAAGTGTTCCTCCCCTGTTTGCTCACACTGAGAGGCTCCTTGAAAGGTGCTAGCCCTGAGACAGCTCTTCCCCACAAAGATCCCATTTCTTTCCTAACTTCCTTCTCATCCCCAAGTCATTATTTTTCAGTAATATTATACATTGTATACACAGGAAGGAAATGTACTCTTTTTTTTTTGTTAATGTCATAACCAGTCTGTTTAGAATCCAGTCCTTCTAGCTGTATATCACATATGCCTTTGTTGATACGCTCTTTCTGCTTTCTTTAGACTTTTGTTTGACAGGGGTGGAGGAAAGAGCAGGACAGGTGAGGATCCTAAGGCAAGTTAAAGGATCCTGCCCTGCAACCCTACTTAAGCCTCCCGCAACCCTAATCATTCCCGTCATTGTAGAGAACCGATTTCTCTGCTTCTGCATGCACACTTGCAGGCGCACACAGGCCCAAATGCCACACTCCAGGGCGTGACCCGGCAGGAATGAGCAGCGATGGTTGCTGGCCAGCATTCCCTCCCTCCAGACCAGCTCGTTCGTTTCTGTTTGGGGTAAAGTTCTTCCCCAGAATGAGAAGGGGCTGGAGAGTGTAGGGCAGCTTAAGGCAGCTTATGTCCTTGGCAGATGCAGGTTTGTATCACAGCTGCTAGAGTTTCTCTTTTTAATGGGGGCTGGTAGCCTAGAGCTGTCTCATCAGCATTAACTTCTGGTGAGTGACGTTTTAGCTGTAGGAAGTGGCTATGAGCACTAGTTTCACTGACTTTCCCTTAGGGCAGTGGTTCTCAGAATGTGGTCTGGGACCAGCAGGACCGTCATCTGAGAACTTGTTAGACATGCACGCTCGGGCCCCATTCCAGACATACTGAATCAGAAATTCTGGGGATGGGTTCTAACAAGCACTCAGAGCCGTTCTCAGACACACTGAAGTTTGAGAACCATTGCCTTAGGGGCAAGCTGGGAAGTCCCTGTAGGGTGTCCCATCCTCTGCCTTAGCACTAACATTTTTCCATTTTGTCCAGTCCCTCCCTCCACTGCTATTAAAACAATAACAACATCACTCATCTCAAAATCTAGATTTGTCTTCCTCTACTTACCCCCTGAAACCTGTCCTGCGTGGATCCGGACAGGAGTTGGCCCATACTCCCTTGCAGACGGATTACTTCATGTTCTTTGTTACAGGAAGGACCAGCTGTCCTGTTCTCCCCCCCCCCCCCCCCCCCCAACACACCTTTCAGGCCGGTAGATGAGCCTCCAGCCCCAGCAGTGGAAGCTAGTCTCCTGACATAGTACCTGTTGAAAAGAAAGCAGTGTGTGTCTGTGGTCCTGTCTCTGTTCATCTGTATATCTTTGACATGTAGCAGCACCTCTCCATGTCATTAAGGAACTTGACTCTGGGTCTGGGTTTGCCCGGGCCCCAGTGGTGGACTTTGACAGGCAGGAGGATGAAGTGCTACAGGCTGTTTTGTTACAAAACTGTCTTCCTTTCTCCCCCCACCCACTTCAGCATGATCCTGTGAGCAGGTTCTCACAGTCTCTGGGACGGGGCTGAGGCAGAGGCTTCGCTCTATTCTCCCTTCCCGTCCCTCCTCCTCTCCCCTCGCCACATAGCAGTTACCCCAGCCATGCCTTCTCCCTCTCCCAACCTTGCCCTGACATATATTGTGCCTTATTTATGCTGCAAATATAACATTAAACTATGAAGAGAACCACTGTTCTGTCTGATGCTTCAGTCTCCAAGTCCCATTCTTTTTGGGAACTCACTGGGCTCTCGTGCCTGTGATCTTCACTCTCCCAATTCTTAGGACAGAAAGAGGTGGCATTCTTATTCCTCCTTTTTATGCAGGGGAAGACACAGCCTAGAGGAGGTAGGTGGTTTGTAGGAATTACATAACACACCAGAAGGCTCAGGCTGTGTGCACTGCCCTGGGGACAAGGGCCCTCGGCATCATGAGAGCCCGCGTAGAAAGAACTCGGAGATCAGACGATGTTGGAAGGCAGGTGAAGTGGCCTCGTAGCCTTTCAGCATTTTGTCCCCACTTCCCCACAATTAGAAAATAATAAGCCCTACCCTCAAGAAGCTAGGAGTGCACGGAGACTTAGAGAAGCATTCTGTGATTCTGTGAGTATACAGGTGTGGGAAGAAGAGAATCTAGAAATGAGAGGTGGAGTTTCTTTAGAAGCAGATAAGATAGTTCACAAGAAAAACAGGTAGTGCTCAGGAACTGTGAGGAGGTGTGGGGCAGTCACTACCAATGTCTTGTATCTATGTAATCCTTGATACCACAAATGAGGAGGGTGAGCAGGCTGAAGAAGCTGACTGGGAGATAGCCAGCTGCCTCCAGGGGAGTTTCCAGGAGCAGAGGTGATTTACATGCCATTTGTGGCTGATGTTTGGTACAACTGACATAAACAGGGAGCTCCAGACTCAGAGACCAGGAAAGGCAGTGTGGTCTTCACTGTGGTCAAGAGCACAGGAGAATCCAGAGAATGGCAAAGGAAGTTGCTGGAGGCCAAATACCGAAGCCACGATTGAGAGGCTTTGGAGGCAGAGATGAAACAGCAGGACAGTTTCCCAAGTTAAAAGAATTAACCCATTCTAACTTCTCGCCAAAGGAGAGACCCATCACCTCCATCCTGGACACAGGAAGCCCCTAGAACTGCTCTCTGAATCAGCCTCAGTTCAGATCCATCTGTCAGTGGTGATCAGAGAAATAACAGGATAAAGGTGTTTGGTGAGCCCCTCTGCTTGGTGGGGTGCTAGGTGCTTTGCGTTCATCACGTCACTTGCCGTTCACAGGCGCTCTGGATAACAGTTGCCTCCTGTTACGGATGACGACGTGTAGGTTGAGACCCTTGGCCAAGGCACACGGTGAAGTGTTAAGAGCTGCATTAAAACCTTTCGACCTGGAGGCTGCTCTGCAGCGCCCCAACCGCCTCAGACCCTGCTCCTCTGAACTTTGTCAGACAAGGACCTCAGTATGGTGCACAATCCCTTTCCCACGGAAAACCATCTACCCGTGGACCTGACGCTTCAAGTGGTGAAACTGTAGGATACGATGACGATGAATGTCAGGCTCTGTGCTTGGTACCATCCAGGAGACAGACCTCACAGAAAGGTGCACCCTAACAGTGCATGGATAGAAACGAGTGTTAGGCCATCCAGACCAAAACCTGCTCTCAACTACCGTTCCAAAGTGTGAGTTGGTTCCTGGATGCCTCACTTTAAAGAACGTGAATGCTTCCCAACTCTACAGAGTAGAAGAATCCCAGTCTGTCTTCGAACATGGGAAAGGCTTGTAATGTGAGTGATGACAGGTCCACTCAGAGTGGGGCAAACCAGAACCCCTGGTGGAGGCCACAAGATGAAAGCTAACTCCTTGCAAGGATGATTCTGTCTGGACTTCTCAGGAGATGGTAAATTCCCCGGGACCCGGATGTGCAAAGACAGTCACAGCTAGTGTTTTAAGGACCCCTCCTCTATGCCAGGGTTACCAAAAGCGTCTCAAATAATGTTCCCCTTTGAAAGTGCTTCTTTTTAACACTGCCATGTTTTAAGTGAAGAAACTTCACTTACAGAGAGCTAAGCATCTTGCCCAAAGCTGATTCATAGGCCCTTTATGTCATGACACCTCTCTGGCATCAGCTAAAGAACCGCACTGGTGGGGGTACTGAGGAAGGACTAGGATCAGAAGGGTGACTTTGAAGGGAATACTTCCTGAGAGGCAGTGACTGATTTTTCCTAAGGGGGATTCTAGGTACCTGCCCCCAATCGGCCAGAGGCAGAGCCAGGAAGAGGCTGGACTGCCTAGAGGGAGGTGGACAAAAACAACAATCTAAGCCCAGGATCCTGCCCCTGCCTTTCTGGGACTCTGATGTCAGGGCCTTAGGACCTCGCCTGCATTGAACTCTACTCCAGAGAGGAAATGGCCAGGCCGACCGTGCCCAGCCGTGGCCGCAGGGGGGCAGCAGTGCCTCGGTGCTCTCGCAAAGTGGGGCTGGCCCAGAGAAGTGCTGGTGAAGCCGGAGTCTGTCTCCACTTTCTGGGGGCTCTGAAACTTCTTTGTCTCCCGTACCTCACTTTTCTCTCCACAGGCACATCTCAGAGTAGTGATTCCATTTTTAACCCTCCAAGAGGCATGTCCACGTGGGTGTAAATGGGCCAGGAGGCCCTGCCTGCAGCCTCCCCAGTCCCTGGACAGGATCACCCTGGCTCTTTCCTCCTTCCTTTTCAGGACATGACGCCTAGCCTGACAGGGCTTTCTCTGTGTTTTATTTTACAAGCTAGCTAAGAGAGAAGGTGATCCATTGGCGCTCTCCAACCTGTAGAGGGATTGGGAGTTCTTGAAGGCCCCCCAGGGCTCTGACAAAACATCTGCAATTAATGATGCTTCTTGAGCTCTGGAGACAGGATTTATGCATCTAATAAAGTCTATAACTCCAAGCTTAGGGGCTGGGGCCGGAGGCTGAGAGCAGGAAGTCCCACGGGGGCCGGGGAGGGGAGTCCCAGGCGGCTCTTAATGGAGCTGTGCATTTCCATTGCCTTCTCTAGATTCCCCCTCAGGCGGCTGTGGGAGGTGAGGAACAGGGGGACAGCAGGTATAAGAGGCAGGTGTGGCCACAGCAAGGCAGACGGCAGCATGGACGCCAGGCAGGCAGCAGTGCTGCTGCTGGTGCTGCTGTTAGTAACAGACAGGAGCCACGCTGAAGGACCGGGGAGCCGGGATGGAGGAGACCAGATCTTCACGGTAAGTGAGCATGCCTGTCCCCGTCTCACCATTTTCCCGGACCTCGGTTTGAGACTTCTAGAGAAGGGAATGGCAACCCACTCTAGTATTCTTACCTGGAGAATCCCATGGACAGAGGAGCCTGGCAGGCTACAGTCCATGGGGTGACAGAGTTGGACACGACTGAGTGACTGAAAACAACAGCTTGAGACTTACACTCCAGGTTCAAATACTCTGGCTGCCTGGGTCACTGGGTCCTCACATCTGAGGAAATGACTCCTGAGCCTCCTACAACTTGCCCTGGAGGTCACTCCCTTCCCCTTGTGATCTAAATCCCCAAGGCCCTCACCCATCTTCCTTCCCGGATGGCTCCATACCACAGGAGGAAGACAGTGGTGCCCACCCACCACAGGATGCTCAGACCCCCAGGTCACTCCTGCGCTCCCTGCTCCAGGCCATGCAGAGACCTGGCCGGAGTCCAGCCTTCCTGTTTCAGCCCCAGAGGTGAGTCTAGGAGGGACAGAGGCAAGGCCAGGGCTGAAGGGAGAGGAGTGGGAGGAGAGGAGGAAAGTGGGGATCTGGAAGGACCCATAGCTGAGGGTGGATCTCTCCTAAGGTTTGGCAGAAACACCCGGGGCTCCTGGAGCAACAAAAGACTGAGTCCCCGAGCTGGAGAGGGGCTGAGTTCCCCCTTCTGGAGCCTGGCTGCCCCTCAGCGCTTCGGGAAGAAGTGACGTGTCATCTGAGGTTTGCATTCAAGGCCCACACCCCAAACTGCCATGTGTCCCCTGCGAATAAAGCTGTCTGGCTTCTGAATCCGTGTGCACGTGTCTGCATCATGAGACACAGGAGGGAGTCCCAAGACAAGAACCACAGCCTCCCCCACCACCACTAAACCCAACTCTCCAGGAACACAGGCGATGGTGTACCCAGATGTCAGTGCACCCACCAGAAGGGCAAACATGGGGACGCGTGGGGAGCAGAGTGGGAGGCACACCGGGGACGTGACCTGGCGCTAACCCCCTCCACTGCTGACCACTCAGGGAAACAGACCAGGACTAAAGAATCCAAAAAGCAGCACATTTATTTGGGGCTCTTAATGGGAAAGCCCCCAGTTTCATTCCCCTTGGTCATCACCAGTTACATGACGGCAGAACCTGAGCCAGCTGAGGCCCTGTGGTCCCTGGCTCCTGGCCCTGTGCCTTCTTCAGCCTGCAGTCTGTGTCAGAGGTAGAGGTGGCACCTCCAGGGGGTACCAGAGCTGGGCAGGCTCACAGGCCGGGCGCAGGAAGAGCAGGGAGCAGAGGATGTATTTCATGAGTCCTGCCGTGGCTTCACTTGCTGCCCGCCATGATCTTGAGGTACTGCAGGGCACGGCGCGCAGCCTCGCCACGGGCTGCCTCCCTGGTGGCTGCAGAGCCATGGCACACGGTGGCTGGCTGTGTGGACAGCTCCACCAGGCACTGGCAGAGCCCACTCAGGCTCAACTCCTCTGGAGACCGAGAGAGAAGAGGGAGGCAATGTTGGGCAGGAAGGCAGCACTGGGGCGGGTCCATGTCACTGTCACGCCCTCCCAAGCCCTCATTCCCATCCATACTTGCTCTGGTCTAGTCCCCACCGTCCCCCGGCCCCCCGACTAGCCATACCAATATCCAGGTAGCTGACATGGAAGGCCTGCTCCTCAGAGAGCTCACTGAGGACACTGCAGCAGGCAGGGCCCAGAGCGCCCAAGGAGCCCAAGGAGCAGCTGCGGAGGGACAGGATCCTCTCTCCCACTGAATTCCGCAGAGAATCCCAGGTGCAGCCTGGGCCTCGGTTCCGAAGTCCATCTAGGCGGGAGCCCACACCCTGACAAGACAGGGACGGGGGAAGGATGCAGCCAGGGGCTCTGAAACCAGGCCCTGAAGAGACATTCCATGCCCAAGGAGAAAAGCCCAAAGAATGCTTCCTCCTGTTTGCTTCCCACCTGCCAGTCAATCCCTGGATTGTTTGGTCTCTAAGTCGTGCCTGACTCTTCTGCAACCCCACAGACTGTAGCCCACTAGGATCGTCTGTCCATGGAATTTTTCAGGCAAAACTACTGGAGTGGGTTGCCATTTCCTCCTCCAGGGGATCTTCCTGATCCAGGGATTGAACCTGTATCTCCTGCTTGGCAGGCAGATTCTTTACCACTGAGCCACCCAGGAAGCCCAATCCCTGTGTGGCCCCTTCTAACTACTAGACTGTGGACCAGATGGTCAGGCAACCTTTCTATTCCAATAACAGAAGCCTCAGGTCCCTTGCCCTGGGCCAGCTCCCTTCCCCAAAGCACTCACCACGCAGCCCTACAGCTGAGGCTGAAAGGGGGCCCAAGGATCCCTGGGTCCAGAAGGAAAATGGGCAGAAGGAGGTCTGGGGCCCAGGAAGCTCACTTCCAAGTCACAGACCTGAGTCCTCAGTGCCCTACCCTGGCATGAAGGATGGAGCACGGGGCATGGCCCAAAAGCCACTCACAATGGAAAAGTGATCGTCTTCGGGCTCTGCCTCGTTCCCGTCCCGGGCATCCAGAGGCACTGTGTGCACTCGAAGAAGCATTTTGGCCGCTGCGTTACGCTTTGCCAGCTTTTTGGACGTGCCACTGCCTGCACAGGGGAGAGGGCTGCTGAATTATGGTTCCCAGTAGACCCATTGCTTCCACCCAGCTTAAACTTGGGCTGAGGGTCCCCTCAGTGGCTGTCAATTGAAAAGGGGAACTCAGGATCTGCCAGGCACCCAAGAACCCGGCTGGCCAGAAGAGGAGGGCAAGAAAGGGCGCAAGGAAGCAGCAGCCAAACCAGGGTCTCAGCCAGGAGCGTAGAGAGAAGCTGGGAGCTGCCCCTGGCCAGGGCTGGAGTGCTGCGGGGTAGTCACTACAAGCACTCCCCTCCGCCCAGTTACCAATCTCAATGAAACGCTCCACTCGGCAGGTCATAGTAAACTCTTTGCGGTGGGCTGGCCCAGACTCCTGGGTCACCGTGTACTCAGGCAACCGCCAGCCTTTCTGCACCACCAGCTCCTTGGAAGGGAGAAACAAGGGTGTGCAAGAGTGTGTGAGAGAGGAGTCCTCACATCCCCCCCACTCCCGTCCCGGAGTCTCAGGTTCCAGGTTAGAGGAGGAGTGAAGGGAGGTGGGTGGGGAAAGCCCTCAGAACAGGGTACCTGGCCCCTATCAGCTTCCCCCACAGCCCCAGGTACAAGCGAAGGCAGGCAGGCAGGGGGAATGAGGATGCAGCCCACCTGCAGGGCGCCGACCGGGTTGCACTCAGACTGCTGAGGAGAGACTGGGGGCTGCGCCTCCATGGGGGAGCTCCTGAAGGAAAAAGGGCCCAGGGCCAAAGCTGAGGGGACTGGCTCCTTCTGCAGCTGCCCAGGAGTCCTCCGCCCTGCTCTTGTTTTCCCCACTGCCAGCTCCCTGCTCCCCACCAGGCAGACAGCTGTCTCTCCAAACATCAAGCCCACCTCCTGCCCCCTCCCCCCGCAACGAGGTCTCCTCCAAGTCCCAGGCTCATTTCGATTTTCTGGAACACTTGATCATCACCTAGATAGGACAGTAGAGAGGAGGGTATATCCAGTCCCCAGAAGCACCTGATGGGACTCAAACACAGGACCATCATGCGGCCAATTCTAAGGAAAATGGGACTAGCAAGACCTTTAACGTGGTCAAATACTATCCACATGGTACTGCCAAATTATAAATTACCTCCTGTCTCAAAAGCTTACCACCTGGTGCAAATTCTTCAAACTCTGGTCCCCAACTATTCCATTCTCTGTTCACTCTCAGACTTCCTCATGCCTTACCAGCCTGGGTCTAAGGGCTGGGAGGCCAGGAGCCAGGACCCTTTTCCACCCGCCTCAGGCAGTCAGGAGAGACAAGATACCTGGTTGGGACAGCAGATGGAACGGGAGTAGCAGCCGCTGCAGCTGTAAAAACCGGCACGTCCTCAGGCAGTGAAGAGTCTAGGGGAGAAAAAGAACTTCCCGAGGGGAAGGGGGCCTTTGATTCACACCCACATGGGGTGGTGGTGGGGAATAAAAGGTGGGGGACCCAGGTCCTCCTGACCTGCCCTCCCCTAAGAAAATCTCTTCCCACCGAAGCCAAAAACTTAGGGAAGCTCAACCACCAGTTCCACCTGAGATCTTCTGGTGTCAAACACTTGATCAAAAATACTAAAAGTGGGAGGGGTGTTTCTTCCTACCCAAGAACCGTGGGAGCAACCAACGCCAACCTGAGTGCAGAAGAGGGAACAACATCTTGCTGGAGAGGAGAAGTATGTTGGGGAGCAACCCCCTCCAGCCTCAGCCTCCACCCCTCTCCCTCCCCAGGCCCAACCTGGGACCCAAACCATAGCCACAATCCCACACTGCGGCTGGCCACTGCCTCCCAGCATCCCTCACAGCAGCAGGAGCCCTGGAAACATCCTGCTCAGGTTTCAGGGGAAGCTCTCAGGAAGCAGCCACGTCAAGGCAGCTCAGTGTCACCAAGCGAAGCCTATGGGGCCAAGGGGCTGACGCAGGGGCCTGGGTTCCTGACAGAGCCTCTAGGATCCTTGGCCGTTCCTCCCTCACCTGCTGTCCTCCAGGGCTGGCTCCAGCATGCTCCCCCCTTTGAGGTGTTTGAGGGCCACCTCAGCTGCCTTGTGCTTGGCTGCTTTCTTGCTGGGCCCCTGACCTGAGAGAGGGGATGTGGGCAATACTGGAGGTCACTAGAAGGATAGAAGAGAAACCAGCATCCCACAGCCTCTCTCCTCACAGCCAGAGGGAGTCAACCAAGCCCCATCTCACCAACCTCCCTTTGCCCAACGCTGGGAAGTGTTACTCTAAGTGCTGGAAGGAAGGGCCCTTGTCTTTCCACAAGTTCCCCAAATCAAGTCATGCCAGGTAGAATTGTCCTTGAGGTTAGCCACCTGGAAGTTTTTTCTCTGCCCTACTTTCCTCTGGGGAGCACTTTCTTTCAATAGAGATTGCTGGAAAAATAGAAAGAGTGTAGGCTCCAGACTCAAAACCTGGTTCTGCCATCTACTAGGCATGTGATCTCGCCCCAGCCATTGAATCTCTCTTGGTTTCCTCACATTCAACATGAAAATACTACCACCTACATCACTGGATTCGGCCAAGGTTTAAGATTAAGTGGAACTTGATTAAGCACCTGGAACAGAGTCCAGCACAGCAGGCACTCACTCCCCTAAATGCTACACTGAGATTTCGACTTATCTCCTTTTTCCTCTAGGATGACAACGATCCACCCGCTCACTGTACCAGTCCTGCTTGCTCCCCTAACTCTCCTAAGTCCTAGGTACCTCCTCACAGACCTGTTCTCCCAATCCAGTCAGTGATTTTTCCCCTAAAATTTCTCCTTCTCTCACTGGTCTTGAGGAAGAGGACCGTGAAGAGACTCCAAGCAATAAAGCCAATGGGGCCCTGTGAATGCACACCCCAGCCAGGCTGCCCAAGCCTTCCTCACCAGTGCAGCTGGTGTCGCCAACGGTGACCCGGAAGGTGAAATTAGGCTGGTGGGCTTGGCCCTCGGCTTTGAGAAGGTCGTACACGGGCGTCTTCCCTATTCTGGTCCCATACTCCTGCAGAAGGCTGATCGGGGTCTTGCCCGGGTTGGCTGCCAGCATTTGCTCTATACTGGGGGGAGGGGCACAGACCCTTCATCACATTTCCCCTCTCTGCACCCACCTGGCCAAGCACTACCATTATCAGACCCATGCACACTATGGGGGACACTGGGTCCAGGAAACCTCAGGCAGCCACTGGCTGGGGTCAAAGTGGAGGAGAGGTGCAGGCTG
This sequence comes from Ovis aries, assembly GCF_016772045.2. Taxonomy (NCBI): domain Eukaryota; kingdom Metazoa; phylum Chordata; class Mammalia; order Artiodactyla; family Bovidae; genus Ovis; species Ovis aries. Next base: position 133,010,074 of record NC_056056.1, read on the forward strand.
GGAAAGCAGGGTCCACTGCCCCAGGGCAAGCGGGGAAAGCACTGTTCCTGTCTCAATTAGGGCGGGGGATCCTGTACCCCAGTGCAGGTTGGAAGTGCATGTCCCCTGACACAGTGCAGGCCAGGAACCCAGTACCCACCAAATGCACTGAATGTCGGGGGCATAAAGCCCAGTGCCCCAGTGCAGTCTGGGAACCGGGCCAACCCCAACTAGCTAAAGCTGGAGGCAGTGGCCACTGCCGGGGTGCATGCCGGGAACCACGGCCCACTACCCCAGTGCTTGCCGGGAACAACCCTCAGGCCAGGTGCATGCTGGGGCCGCGCCGCTACTCTCTCCGCACCGCGCCAAGCTTTGCGCCCTGCAGGGATCGGTACCAGGCGGCTCACCTGGGCAGCCCGCAGCCCGTGGTAGTGCCGGAGCCTCGCTCCTCTTCACTCATTCCCTCCTCCGTCCCCGCAGGCGCCACCGTGACTGCAGCCTCCACGCGCCCCAATACACCGCCGACGAGCTAGGGCCGGGGCCAAGCCCCAAGTCGCGGCCGGTCGGGCCCGCCGCGGGGCATGCTGGGATATGGAGTCCCCCGCCCACCGGACTCTATGAGTCTCCATCAGGAGGGGAGCTATCCGCCCCACAACCCTCCGCGTGGTTCGTTCAGGCAGGCAGCACCGCCTTCTGGGAGGAGTGGACCCTTCCACTGTCGCTTCCCGAGTTGAGGGTGGTTTTTTGTTTGTTTTTTTTTTTTTATTTTTAACGACGACCCGCCTCCTTCCTTCCGCGTCTCCTCGCCCCGGGCTGGGACTCGGGGCATGCGTACCAGCAGAGTGGAAGTGGCTGGGGGCGGGGCAGTAAGGGCGAACTCGAGCCTAGGAAGGTGGGGAAGGATGCTTCGGGTACCGAGAAAACTACAGAACCCAGGAGCTCGCGCGCCATCTTTGTCGCAGCTGGGAGGCAGCATGCGCGAAAAGTTTCGCGGCATAATTGGCTAGTCCCGATTTTGCGTGCTTGCTCCAGGTGGATTGCGATTGGTTACCTCATCTAAAGGGGCGGGGACAAGGGAAGAATCAACCCTCTTGACTCCGCCTCTTTCTTGAGAAAAGGTTGTGATTGGCCCAGGTGAGAGGCCACTGTCGGTTGCTGACTCTTTGCAGTCTAGGAGGGTGGGCCCTGCCTGGACGCGGGAGGCGGCTAGTCTCTGCCCCTCTGAGCTGGGGCAGTTGTAAATCCTAGTGCACCTCAGTCTCACTTCGCCCTCAGCCTTTGGCCTAATCCTCTGGCTCTCGGGCCTTCGTCTTACAGAACCTGCTTCTTTTTCCTGTGTTGTCCTTCACCACCCTTCTCATTAATTCTCCAGGCTGTCGATTTCCGCTTATTTTCTAAAGCCTTTTTAGAATGGACCTACACCTTTTCCCCTTACTCCACGAGATACCCTCCGGGGCCTGAGAATCAAGCTGTAAGGGACAAGATTAGAAGGACTAAGGCGCATAGTGGTCTCATTCGCTCTGCCATGTGTCCCGGGTGTCAGCTAAAGAGGGCAAGAGAGAATTCTGGCCTCTTAAGATTAATCGACTAATTTGTGCGGAGCAGAACTCGTATTTTTGGGTCCCAGAGTTCCATTTCCTCCTCGCCAAAGTCTCACAGCCACTGGGTAAAGGTGTAGGGAAATTTTTGTGACCTTGGAGAGAAAGAAATCACGAAAATGTCTGTCTGACTGTAGAGTTCTGGGAATGGGTCAGAGACGAGATGGGCTTGCTCCGTGCGGGGCTAGAGGTCCGATGGAATCTTGCAATAAAAATGAGGGGTCATCCAGGAACACTGGAAAGGGACGGGGCGTTAAGCTGAGTGGATTCCAATTGGTGGACCCGGAGTGGTGGCAATTAGGGAAAAGAAGACAGGCAAGATCGTTTGACAGGGGGAGCGATGCAAGAGCGCTGAGCGGAGGAGGGGGTTCCCATCTGAGGGGTTGCTGTTTCAGGGTATAGGAGGGAGCTTATAAGACCAGTCATAGGGCTTAAGGTCGGGGGTGGGATCCCTCCAGGTCACCGCCAGCAGGGAGGTGCGAGGACCAGACGGGCCAGGGACTAGCCTGGAGCGTGCCGGATGGCAGCAGCGGGCTCCTTTAAGAGGCCGTGGCTCCAGCGCAGCATCCCCCGCTCAGGGCGTGTCCGTCCCGGGGGGCCTGGGGCGGGGGCCTCGGAAGGAGCGGGAGTTCAAGCCGTGTGAGGACGGGGTTTGGGGTCGGGGGGTGGGGGGAGAAAGCTGGAACTGACACACCCGTGCACCCGGACACCTCACGAGCATCGCCTGTGACGGCGCCCCTGGTCCGGTCGAGGGCAGCGGGGGGAGGCGGGAAGGAGGAGGAGAAGGAGGAGGAGGCGGGAGCAGCATCCGGAGCCGAGCTGCAGCAGCGCCGCCTTTTGTGCTGCGGCCGCGGAGCCCCCGAGGTGAGAGCCGGGCCGAGTTGTGGAGGGTGGGGGGCAGGGATGGGTCTGGGTCCTGGGATCCAGGTACCAGGGAGGGTCGGGACGCAAGATGTGGCGGGGTGTGGGGAGGGTGGCGCGGGGATGCTGAAACGGGATGGAGGAACTGGGGGACCTGGACCCGCCGCCTGTGGGGATGGGAAGGAGGGGAACCGAGCCGAGGGACGCCGCGGCCCAGCTTGGAGGCGAAGGGCCTCCAAAGCTGGAAAGGAGTGTATGGGGTGGGGGTGGGGGGATGGTTGGGGGACAGACTTAAAGGACAGCGGGCAAGAGAACATCTTCCTCTCCTCCCACTCACCCTCAGGAAGAGGGAGACGGAAGGAGGAGGAGGAAGAGTTTCGGCCCCACAGGGAAGGAGAGGAAGGACAAGGCCTCATGGGCCCCTCACTCCCCCTCCCCACCCCTTGCGCGCGCACAGGCACACTTTGCAGGCTGGACCTGAGGATTATAGGCAGACAGCACCTGTTCCTGGATGCCCAGGTGATGGTCATCTTCCCCTCCCCCATCCTTATATGGCTTTCTCCCTTCTCCATCTCTCCATTTGCTCTGGCTCCCCTAACCCATTTCCCCACCTCAGGCCTTTCATGAACCTCCTCCCTTTTCCCTACACACTCTTTAAACTCCTTGGCCTAAAAATAACCAAGAATCCTTTCCACAGAGTTAAACTCCTCTAACCATGGCCTTGGCTAAGGGGTCAGAGTGTGCATAGACAGTGGAAGGAAATAGTGGGGTATCCCTTAGAACTGAAGGAAAGTCCCACGGTTTAGCTCCCTCTTGGGAGGAGAGTGGGTCAGGGCCTTAGGAAGGGGTGCACACGAGGTCTCTCCCGCACTCAGGGTCCTCTCAAGCCACAGTCAGTGCCTCCCTCTAAACACCATTTCCCTTTCAGCTCACAGAATGGACTCCATGGCTTTGAAAGCTCTGATTTTTCAGCCAGACGGTCATACCTAGGGAAGGCAAGTAGGAGGGATTCGGTAAGGAAAGGACCTGAGTAAAAGCCTTGGGTCTTCCTGTCCAGATACTGAAGTTTCTCTGAAGCTTTAGGTCCTGCTCTTTCCTATCTCTCCTATCTCACACTTAAGGGTGGAAAAAAATTTTGCCCTCTCCAGCCGGGCAGCCCCTCCACTCACTCACTATAGGGACTACGGGATGCTGGGAAGACCAATGGTGTGAGATACTAACTCCAGCACTTGTGAAAACAAGCAACTAAATATCCATCCTGTAATTCAACCCAGTTACCGGCAGGAGAGTCAAGAAGCTTACATAAAGAAGTGGCTCAGGACTTCCTGGGTGTCCTTTCAGCTACAGAAGGCAGAACCCGTGTAAAATCCGACTGCGGTTTGTAGGTTCCTCCCTGAGAGGTGATGCCGTGCTACTCTGGCTTTGCCAGGAAGAGGACCCTAAATTCTAGTACCCACTACCCTGGCCTCGCCCTGCGACTTAGACAGGCAGTCCCTCCTTATCCTGCTGGGCTGGGAGAAAGAAAGGATTAGGGAATCAACCCTTTCAGGAGTCCCTGTTGGGGCAGAACAGAGGATAGTGTGGAAATGACACCAGCAGGGGACACGGGAGCTTCACGATGGCTGGCCACAGACACTGGTCTGTCTGCTTCATTTGCTCCCAGAAGAACTAGGGGCAGCTGTGTTGGGGAAAGGTGATGAGGAGGCAGCGGCGCTTACTCCAGAGTAGACTAAGGATCTTCCTCTGGTTCCTTCTCTCTCTACTCCCTTTTCTATCCCCTGTGTTTACCCAACTCCCTCTGCATCTGTACCATCCCCGCCACCTCTTGCTTTGAGGAGGCAGACGAAAGAAGGGAAGGGACACCGTTTATAAAAACCTACTGCTGCTTGTTAGGTGCTTTCCATATACTGATGTTTATAGGGAGCTTCCTGTATGCCAGGTAATAGGCCCACGAACTTTATTTGGATTATCTCAATACCACTCATAACAATACTGAGAGGCAGTGTGATCATCATCTCTATTTTAGGGATGAGGAAACTGAAACTTAAAGAGGTTAAGTAATCTGTTCAAAATCAAAAAATCAGTGGCCAAGGAGTTTAGGATTTGAATCCAGGTCTGTCTGACCCAGAGCCTGAGTTCTTACCCACATAATAGCTTGCATTGCCACCGTGTAAATTAGTGAGCACTGTCCCCATTTAGAGATGAAGAAACTGAGGTTTGTTAAGTCTCAGGCAGGGACTTTGCAGGCGGTCCAGTGGTTAAGACTCCAAGCTCCCAATACAGGAGGCACAAGTTCAGTCCCTGGTCAGGGAACTAAGATCCCACATGCCTCATGCCACATGGCCAAAAATAAAGTCTCGTAGTCCAGGTCACCCAGCTGGAGACTGCAGTCAAGAGCAGAGACAGGACCTCAACCAGGCCACTCTGCTTCTCAGGTCGTCCGTGCTCCCTCCCTATCTTGCTGTCCAAGGCTGGGTGACAGAAATCGATAATATGCATTCTGCAGTTTTCGTTTCTTCAACTTAAAATAGGTTTTTAAATTTCTTAATAAAAATACCCACAATTCCATCTACTTAGCAATGGTTATACCCTGGTATCTGTCCTTCCAGATCTTTTTCAATAGCACCCAGCTCAGGAACAATTTGTTAAAAATACACAGAACTTCTTCCAGGCCCACCTGAAGTCCTGAGTAGCAGGGACCCCTGTGAACCACTATACCTTGCTCCTTGCCTCCCTTTCCCCTCACATCTTAATGGTAGGGCTGAGGGGTGATCCTGGGCCACGAGAGCCGTGGGGTGAGGACAGGGTGCAGAGAAGGAGGCCTTCCCCCTCAGTTCAGAGGAGGTGGGATGTAAAGGATGGGGGGCTCTAGCACACCACTGCCATTGGGACTTGGTTCCCCTGGGACCTGAAAACAAGTTGTGTCCTGGGGAAACAGAAGGTTGGAGACCCAAGTCTCCCTTCTGACCAGAGAGAAGAGACGGCCTCTCCAGACTCCAGAATCTACAGAGAAAGACCTGGTGTCCAGCCAACCAGAAAGACAAAGCCAGGAGCCCGGCACTGTGCTCATGGCATTCCCTACATAGTCTTACTTAGCCCTCACTACCCCATAAGGAGTCTCAGAGGGATTATGGTCCTTAAACTAATTTGTGGCAAAATCAAGATTCTAGTTCTGATCTCTCCAAATCCAAAGCTGGTTCCTTTTCCCCTAAGCAGTACTGCCCCCTCCCAGCCCTTTTGGTACCCACTCTACTGGAAGAAGAAGTGGTGCTGGCTAGAGGTTTAGGGGCTGGACCTGCGTGAGGCTGAGGGCCTGGAGTTAGGGATGATCTCCACTTTTACCCTGGCTTTCAGGGGAAGGCATTCCCCCCTCAGGAGGACACAACAGACACGCTGTGTAGTTCTTTCCAGCTGAGAATAACCCTGGGGCCAGGACCATGGATTCTGTAAGAAGCAAAACAAAAGCTGCAGCCAAGTGGCCAGGAGCCTTGGCCAGGAGGGGTTAGAGTCCTTTATTCTCTCAGGACCTCAAAGCCTGCAATTGAGATCATTCCCAGTCCTGAGCCTTGGGTCTCCTTTCCCTGGGAAGACATTCCTTACACCCCCACTCAAGAGAGACAGGAAATCTTCCTCCCTTTCCTGAGTGCAAAACAGAGTCCAAGACGGTGGCGAGGGCTCGTTACGGGAGCCCAAGACTTAGACAGATGGCCTGGCCTCTCAACTGAGCCCCCAAGACAGCCAGCCAAGCAGCCTGGCATTGACATTCTGCTGTTAAACAGGAGGGAGAGAGAAAGGACTTAAAGGGTTGCCTTGCCACAGGCCTCCAGCCTTTCAGGCAGGAGAACCAAGGTGTGTGTGTGGGGGGTACTCCCTGCTCCCACAGTACCACCAGCAAACAGAGAATCTGGTACCTGAAACTGATTTGGGGCCTCTTGGACACAAAGAGCCTCTTCTGCATAATTTACGGACCACTCTGTCCCCATACCCAATCTGAAGCAGAGTTCTGCACAGTGAGCATTTGATAAATATGGTTGACAGAATGACTGACAGATCCACCCGCTCCCGTCACGTCCCAGCCCTTCCCCCATGCTCTGCATAATTGATGGCCAGGGAGACAGTTCCCCTCGCCCAGGGGGACCGAGTGTCTGGGCCAGGGGCTCCTGGCCATGATATCGCCCTCCAAAGCCTTGGCGCCAGGGCCCAGCTGGGGGGCAGTGGGACACAGCTGGCAGGTCAGAGATAAAGGGCACAGAGAGAGGGTGTGTTCGGGAGAGAGGAATCTCTCCTTCACTAGAATTCCCTGGGGCCTCAGCTGGCCACCTCCACTGCCCTCACCACACACACGCACACTCACTCCTTCAGGTCAATCTGCAAGAGCTGTCAGTAGCCTGAGAACAGGGAAAGGGTGGGTTGAGCCTGGCTGGGTTCTCCCTTTTCTTTGGTCCCATCCACTACTTCCTCAGCTTCTTCCACTGCCCGAAAAGACAAACAGGTGAAATGGCTTCTCTCTCCCCAGCTGCCGGCCCTGGATACAGGAGGGGGCCCCAGGGGAGGCCTGGGCAGGTGGAGGGAAGATCGGCTTCAAGTGTCGTGGAGCATGTCACCCTCTCTATGCCTAAGCCTCCTGGCTGCCAAACACCAGATGAAGGCTGAAAATTTCCTTTACAAAGCCAGCTGTTGTACCTACTCAGAACTCAGCTTCTCAATAGGAAAGGAATCGGGGAGGGCACAGAACTCCTGTTTTTCAATCCCCTTTCATTCAGCTCCTTTTTCCGTGTCCTTTGCCTCCCAAATCAGTTTTTAAGCCCATCCTTCTTAGGACTGCCTCTCCCTGCGCTTCCCGCTCTTCTTGTTTCTCAGCGAGACAGGCCCTCCTTTTCTGGTCTGCCTTTCGCCCTTTCTCCTGTCCAGTCTCCCCGTTTTCCCATTTCCTGCTTTCTCTATGGCACTGCACCCCCAATGCCAACCCAAGTCCCCTCTCTTCACCACCACAGCTCTCCGTCCGCTGCACTCGGGGACGGGGGTGGACATGCGGAAGACGGGACGCAGAGGCGGTGGGTGGCTGGGGTCGGTGGTCCCTGCCTGCAAGCCCGCAAACCAGCACGTGGGCCAGCCCAGGTCAGGGGCGGGGCCCTGGCGCGGCCCCACCCCCGCGGTCGCCGCTCACGTGACTCCGGGCTAATCTTGTCCCGGTGACTTCACGCGCCGCCTCGGGTCCAGTCGTCATGGTTACGCCGCAGCGCCCAGCGCTTCCCCCAACCCGCTGCGTCCCTTCCCGGACCCCCTCCTCTCACGGCCGGGCCCCCGCCCCGCCCCCAGCTCCGCTCCACGTGACGGCCAGGAAGGAGGTCGGGAAGGGGGAGGGGGCGCTGGGGCCGTAACCCCTTCCTCTCCACTGCGAACCACCCTCGCTCTGGCTTCTGGCTGTCTGAGCGCCCCAGTCCCGCCAGCCCTCCCTGCAGACCCGCCTGGGCGGAGTGTCGGGAGCCCCAGCCTTCGTTCTCAGCGGCCCCAAAAGGGCGGCCGGCTTGAGAGGGCACAGGCAAGAGCCCCCGGGTCCTCCAGCGGACGTTCTCCAGCGAATTGGCACGTTGCTTGGCCTGTCGTTTGTCTTACTGTGTGCCTCGCTTCTTGAAGCCGCCGTTATCTCGCAGGATATGTTGGGGGTCCGGAGGCTGGGATTTCATCTTTCTGAGCCTCGGTTGTCTCAAGAGTGTAAAGAGACCTATAATAACACCTCCTTCCCTGGAGAGTTCTGAGGAGGGAGGGAGCTGATGCTTGCGTGGTGTACATGTGGTCCTTAGGACGACCCTCGGATGCATAGAGCAGTGGTCGCGCCTAACCGGGCACCTTCATGCGCCCTGGATGCTGTTGGAAGCCCTGGGATCCCGTGTGGCGTCGTCACTCTCAGTGCAGGCTCTCAGGACGCCCGACCACACTGTGCCTCCAGGATCATGGCCATCACGGGGGAAGCACAGCTGAGACGGGACGCTAACTCAGAGCCTGGGGGTGGGGGCACTTCCAGGATGAAGTGAAACTTGGAGGACAACAGATGGCGTGTGAGAAGCGCCTTCCTGACTGAGAACGACTGGGCACTGAGCTGGAGCCTCATCCTAGCTGAAGTACTTTGGGCAGGTTATTTAAGACCTCTAATACCTCTGTCAAATGAGAGTAACTTACACGCCTAACTCAAGAGATTTTTAGGATTAAATAAGCTAATGGACCTATAACAGGCTAATGTGGGTGGTGTGAGCCTGGCCCAAACACCTGATGAAGCCTGCGAACAGTCTCAGTTCAGTAGGCCTGGGTATGAACAGCAATGGAAGATGAGACTGGGGAGGGGCCAAGAGCATGGAGGTGAGGCCACAGGGCCAAGGAAGGCTACTAGAGGGTTTGAAGAAAAGGGGAGCACAAAAGGCCAATTTGTGCTTTAGAAAGATCCTTCTAAAGGGTGGGTGGAGAATGGGGTGGAGGGGGATCTTGGGGCAGTTGTCCTAGGTCAGGTGACAGCTACTGAGGGCTGGTTTAAGGCAGTAATGTGGAATAGAGGAGAAACTAGTAAGGCATTGGTTCTGGTCTTTACTGATGTACCAGGCATAAGAATCATCTCAGGTGCTTGTTAAACACTTAGGTATTTGAGAGGCCTGGAAATTGTTACAAGAGCTGAGCCCATCAGAGGTGCCAAGTCTCTCTGTGCATACATCCCCACCCAGGGAGTCCTTTTTATTGTATACTTCCTGCCACCCCGCTCCAGAAGCTCTGGTGCAAGGAGTCAAGGAGGGACCCTACTATGCTTAGTGGTTGTTGGGAATTTTGGCCTCCGAAATCCCTACCTCTCAGAATCTGGTAACTGGTAAGATGTGGTGGGAGATGGAAGATGAGATGACTTCTGCAGTCAGGGTGAAAAATCTGCTGCGCCTTAACGATAGCTAGTCTGTCCCTTTGTGCAGTTGGAGAAATCAAGGCTCAGATACAGCTTGGCTGAGGTCAGCTATCAATTGGGACAAATCTCCATTGATTGGAAAACTAGGTAGTAGGGGACAGAGTAGTGAAGAGGAAAGGAGATGGGCCCGTCTCTAAGTGAGCCCTGAGGGAGCAGCTGGGCCAATGGAAGGGATAAGGTGGGGGGAGGGGGGAGGGGGGACGCAGCCCTGACAGTTTCTGCATGCTCCTTGCACAGTTCTACCTTTTCCCCCTGTGTCTTTGCTGGGCACAGAGCTGACCAGCTGTCGCTCGGATCAGCCCAGGTGTGTAGCTGTGAGCACCTGAGAGACCCAGATGTGTGCCTTTGGATAAGACTCTCAGCAGGATCACGTATCAAGTACATGAGTGTGAGGCCCAGGTGTATCACATGTACGCGGGAGGGCGGGAATGTCATCTGAGAGTGCCTGAGCGGCAGAGTCTGAGCAGTGTCGTGTTTGCTTCAGTGCGAGGGAGGCCTACATGTTACTGTTAATGTGTGTAAGATTGAGACTCAAAGTAAAAGTTGTGCGTCTGAAAGACCCTGATACAACACATGTGTGCACGTGAGCCTCAAGTGAAAGAAACATGTTTTCCAGAGGTGAGTTATAGTACTCTTACAGGGAGAAGGGAACTAGTCTGTTACCACACTTGAGATTGGGGCATACTTCCCCAGTATCTACCTGAGCAGGGCTGTTAGCTGTGTCCGCCTGAGAGTGATACTTAGGTATGTTGCCTATATACCTGAGTAAGGAAGCTTATGTTACTAATAGATGCTAGAGAGGAAGCCTGTGTATCAGGTTCCCCAAGATGGGTCAGAGCTGAAAATTGGAGGTAGATGGGTATCTGAAGCTAAGATATGTGTTACTTCTAGGAGTGTTCTTGTGTGCCCAGCTCCCCAGCTCGTGCCTCTGCCTCTATGTACCTGAGCTGGGCACCTGTGGCTTTGACAACTCCTCCCTCTTCTTCCACAGGGCCCACCGCTTACCACCACACTGGGGCCCAGAGGCCATGGCCTGCCTCCATGAGACCCGCACACCCTCCCCTTCCTTTGGGGGATTCGTGTCCACCCTAAGCGAGGCATCCATGCGCAAGCTGGACCCAGACACTTCCGACTGCACCCCCGAGAAGGACCTGACGCCTACCCAGTGTGTACTCCGAGACGTAGTGCCACTTGGGGGTCAGGGAGGGGGCGGGCCCAGCCCCTCCCCAGGTGGAGAGCCGCCCCCTGAGCCTTTTGCCAACAGTGTCCTGCAACTCCACGAGCAGGATGCAGGGGGCCCAGGGGGAGCCACTGGGTCCCCTGAGAGTCGGGCGTCCAGGGTCCGAGCGGATGAGGTACGGCTTCAGTGCCAGAGTGGCAGCGGCTTCCTGGAGGGCCTCTTTGGCTGCCTGCGCCCTGTCTGGACCATGATCGGCAAAGCCTACTCCACGGAGCACAAGCAGCAGCAGGAAGGTAGGCTGTGTGCATGAGGCCCTTTCCTGCCTCCCTGAGCCCGAGATTTGTTTGGACAGCCGCACCAAAGTCGTGCGATGACCCTTTCCCCCTCCAGAGCCCAGCCCCCGCCCTTTATTTGTCCATCAGCCACTGGCTCCCCAGCTTTATTTTGAGCCACCTCTTCATTTCCTCCTGTCCCCTCAAACCTAACCTTCTTGGCCCGTTTTAGCTGCTTTTCTGCCTCACCCTCCTTGAGTCATTTCAGCCAACCCCAGGCTTTCCCCTATGCCTGACCGCCCCAAGGGCCAGAGGGTGGCTCTCTGAGCCTATGGCACTGTGCCTCCTGTCCACAGACCTTTGGGAGGTCCCCTTTGAGGAAATCCTGGACCTGCAGTGGGTGGGCTCAGGGGCCCAGGGCGCCGTCTTCCTGGGGCGCTTCCATGGGGAGGAGGTGGCTGTGAAGAAGGTGCGGGACCTGAAGGAAACTGACATCAAGCACCTACGAAAGCTGAAGCACCCAAACATCATCACCTTCAAGTAAGGTCCAGGGCAGGGGCTGTGGTACTCTGCCCTCAGCGCACTCTTTTGAGGGCAGAGACCTACTTGGGTAGCAAGGGATCTTCTGAAGTGGGTATCAAAATGGCACAGTTGGGAAGGGGGTACCAGCTGTGGATCAGGGGGCTGCTGGGGTGGCTGAGGCCTTCATCCCACTGTGTTCGGCCCCCAGGGGTGTGTGCACCCAGGCTCCCTGCTACTGCATTCTCATGGAGTTCTGCGCCCAGGGCCAGCTGTACGAGGTGCTGCGGGCCGGCCGCCCCGTCACGCCCTCCCTGCTGGTCGACTGGTCCATGGGCATCGCCGGCGGCATGAACTACCTGCACCTGCACAAGATCATCCATCGGGACCTCAAGTCCCCCAAGTGAGTCCGCGGGCGAGCAGGGAGGAGCGCCTGCACAGTCTCCTGTAGGTGTCCCCACCCAGGGCAGCGTGGCCATCTCCCTGCTTTCAGACCCTGTCCTAAAGTCCGCATGGCCATGTCAGAAACCCTTCCCAAGTGACAGCCCTATCTTGAGAGGGCTGTGGTAAGCCCTCCATTTCTGGGTGTCCCAAATGACTTCAAGCAGTAAGAGTTGCTGCAGCTAGAGGAGGCGCGTGGAGGGGCGCGGACCCCAGCTGACTACACTCTTTACCAGCATGCTAATCACCTACGACGATGTGGTGAAGATCTCCGATTTTGGCACTTCCAAGGAGCTGAGTGACAAGAGCACCAAGATGTCCTTTGCAGGGACAGTAGCCTGGATGGCCCCTGAAGTGATCCGCAACGAACCTGTGTCTGAGAAGGTTGACATCTGGTGAGGGCCAGGTTGAGGACTGAGGGTGGCAGCTGGCCAGCGGGGGGTGGGGAGAGGGTTGTTCCAGGGCCTGAGTGCAAGTGAGATGAGCCTGCAGTGAGCAGGGCCTCTGGAGGAAGGCATCCTCCCAAGTGCTGTCCCCTCTCATCCCTAGGTCCTTTGGCGTAGTGCTGTGGGAGCTGCTGACTGGTGAGATCCCCTACAAAGACGTAGATTCCTCAGCCATCATCTGGGGTGTGGGAAGCAACAGTCTCCATCTACCTGTGCCCTCCAGCTGCCCAGACGGCTTCAAAATCCTGCTTCGCCAGTGCTGGTAAGGACCACCTGGGAAGCAAGGGAGTATGGATGACAGTTAGCCAGCACCCAGGATCCGGGCACCCAGGCCCAGAGTCCTCAACAGGGAGAAGGGAACCGGGCTCCCAGATATGGCTCTCCAAGACCCCAGGATTCAGAGTGTGGATCGGGGCACTGGGATAAAGAACTGAGAGGAGCTGGGGAGACCAACAGTCTGCAGGGGTGTGTGTGACCTGTTTCCTTATCTGCAAAATAGGGACAGCAGCGCCTGATAGAGAGGGTGCTTATCAAGTGCCAGTGCAGGCCCAGCGCAGCCGCTGAGCATGGCTGGCTGGACCTCGAGTAGACTGCCTCAGGACACTCCCTGGAGGGCCAGGGCCCCGCATCCTTGTTTGGAACCTAGACCGTGGAGGAAGGTGGGAGATTTCTGATTTTTCATTAAGCATTTCCCGAAGTGCTTTTTTAATGGAGTTACTCAAAAAGGTTTGTTTTGGCAAACAAGTTGCAAGATAGGATTAAATAGGTTTCCTTACTGCAGGACTTTAACATACTACAGACAGCTTGTAACATGTCCTGCCTAGTTGACCAGGGAATCCTTTTGTCACAGCAAACATTCTAGGGTTGTATTCTCCAGGACCAGGACACACTTTGGGAAAGGGTGCTCTAATTCCTTCCTGAAATGCCTCTCTCCCCCCAAACTTTGTTCCATCTAGGAACAGCAAACCACGAAACCGCCCATCATTCCGACAGATCCTGCTGCATCTGGACATTGCCTCAGCCGACGTACTCTCCACACCCCAGGAGACTTACTTTAAGTCCCAGGTGTGCCGTGGAGAGGAAGACGAATGCCCCAGTTCCCTCTCTCTGCTGAGATAATGATACTCTTTGAGGGGAGGCTGGGAAGAAGGGTGGCTGGGATGGGTAGGTCAGCTCTTGAACGGCTGGGACCTGACTTGGTTGGTCCCGTGCCTCAGTCCTTTTTGCTCCCACACACAGTCTGCAGCAGCTCAGGCACCTACAGGTCTGACAGGTGAAGGGATGTCCCTCACTGCGAAATGTCTCTCCACCCCCAGGCAGAGTGGCGTGAAGAGGTAAAGCTGCATTTTGAAAAAATTAAGTCAGAAGGGACCTGTCTGCACCGCCTAGAAGAGGAGCTGGTGATGCGGAGGAGGGAGGAGCTCAGGTGTGTGCCCGTGTTTGGCACGGTGACTTCAACAGCTGCAGGGCCGGTAGAACGGTTCCCAGAGACTGGGATAAATGATGGCAGCAGGTGAAGCCAGCTCACCTCTGAACACTTCTACCCATTTCAGACATGCCCTGGACATCAGGGAACACTATGAGCGGAAGCTGGAGAGAGCCAACAACCTGTACATGGAACTTAATGCCCTTATGTTGCAGCTGGAGCTGAAGGAACGGGAGCTACTCAGGTAACCACACACGCCCTCATGCACCAGTTCCCATCTTCTGAAGCTGTACCTGACTCCCAGAGTCTACTGAGCCTTGGCCCAGCTCCCTGCTCACATGCCTAAGGCGTTTTGTCTTTAGGAGGGAGCAAGCTTTAGAGCGGCGGTGTCCAGGTCTGCTGAAGTCACACCCTTCCCGGGGCCTGCTGCACGGGAACACAATGGAGAAGCTAATCAAGAAGAGGAATGTCCCACAGAAACTGTCGCCCCACAGCAAAAGGTAGGACCAACTAGAGTTGACAAGTGCCACGGTTCCAGAATGGCAAGGGGATGCTGGAGAGACAGGTGTAGGGCTCAAGAATGCCAGGAAAACGATACTTAGGTGGGAGAAAGGTGCCTTTTACTGCCTAAGTAATGTGTTAAATCTCCAACTTGCACTTTCCCTCTCCCACCAGGCCAGATATCCTCAAGACTGAGTCTTTGCTACCCAAACTAGATGCAGCCCTGAGTGGGGTGGGGCTTCCTGGGTGTGCTAAGGGCCCCCCCTCACCAGGACGGAGTCGCCGTGGCAAGACTCGTCACCGCAAGGCCAGCGCCAAGGGCAGCTGTGGGGACCTGCCTGGGCTTCGTGCAGCTGTGCCGCCCCATGAACCTGGGGGACCAGGAAGCCCCGTGGGGCTAGGAGGGGGACCCTCAGCCTGGGAAGCCTGCCCTCCAGCCCTCCGTGGGCTCCACCATGATCTCCTGCTCCGAAAGATGTCTTCATCATCGCCAGATCTGCTGTCAGCAGCATTGGGAGCCCGGGGCCGGGGGGCCACAGGGGGAGCTGGGGATCCTGGCTCCCCACCTCCAGCCCGGGGAGACACGCCCCCAAGCGAGGGATCAGCACCTGGCTCCACCAGCCCGGATTCACCAGGGGGAGCCAAAGGGGAGCCACCCCCACCAGTAGGACCTGGTGATGGTGTAGGGCTGCTGGGAACTGGAAGGGAAGGGACGGCGGGACGGGGAAGCCGGGCTGGGTCCCAGCACTTGACCCCAGCCGCACTGCTGTACAGGGCTGCCGTCACCCGAAGCAGCCAGGTAAAGTACAGGGAGCTGCCTGAGCTCTTCCCCTTCCCTTCTCCCCACTGTAGCTCCCACTTATGTTGTCTCAAGCCATTCCTAACACTTTATATAACCATGTTTCCTTATCCCAAGTTCTTGATTTCTTTCCTCCTCTGACCAGTCCACTCATCTTTCCTGCAGAAACGTGGCATCTCATCAGAGGAAGAGGAAGGAGAGGTGGACAGTGAAGTGGAACTGACCTCAAGCCAGAGGTGAGTGATGGGATTAGGGGGTAACAGCATTCTTAACTTTCCCTGCAAGGTGCAGTCAAGCTGTAACCCTGGTTGTTCCCACTAACAGGTGGCCTCAGGGCCTGAAAATGCGCCAGTCACTATCTACCTTCAGCTCAGAGAATCCATCGGATGGGGAGGAAGGCACAGCTAGTGAGCCTTCCCCCAGTGGCACGCCTGAAGTTGGCAGTACCAACACGGATGAGCGGCCAGACGAACGGTCTGATGACATGTGCTCACAGGGCTCAGAAATCCCACTGGACCCACCAGCTTCTGAGGTGGTTACTGGCCCAGAACCCAGCTCCTTGCCCGTCCCACACCACGACCTACTCAGAGGGGAGCAGGTACGTCACACCAACCAGGTACTGACCAGGGAGTAGACAGCCTGATCATTTGAGCGCTACTGGGTAGACAGATGCACAGGCCAGAAGAGAGGTACTTAGCCTCTATGTCACTCTGTAGCTGAAGCTGTTCCCTCTCATACTGAAGAGCAAATATTCACCTGATAGAATCTGGGAGGTTTCAAGTACTTAGTAAGGTTGCTTGCATGCTACCTATAAACTGCAGCCAGGGGGCAATCCTGGTACCTCGGAGAATGGCCTGAACAACTGAAATTTAGAGACAGTAAAATCACTAACTTGCTACTACAAAGATCTCAGTGAAGAATTCTGAAGGACTCTATCTGCCAAGAGATGCTGCATCTCACCTCCCTGCCTTTCTGCTCTTTTTACAGGGCCCTCCCAAGGCTGAGGACTCAGACTGTGACAGCACTGACCTGGACCCCAGCAGTGGTGAAGCCTTGCGGCCCCCGGCCTCCCTCCCTCCATGAAAGCCACCCTATCCCTGTACATAGAGAAATATTTATATAAGTAATATATATGCGCCACATAATCAATAAAGACAGGGCTGTCCCAGCCTTAAGTTGGGCTCGAGGGAGACTGACCCCCTAACCAAGTCACCTGATAACTCTAGGGACACTGGCAGCTGTGGAAATGAAGGATAAATACTGCCCTAGAGACATGGTTAAGGGCAAACTGGCCCCTTCCTGCTTCGCCCCCATGAGTTCAGCCAGTGGTGAGGCAACATGAAAGCCCAACTTGCCTATGTTCCTTTACTTTTTCTGCCCAGACCCTAAGGAGCAGGAAAGGGAGCCATTTAGACTGCACTTTTTTTGGTTTTGTTTACTGTTTACACATTTTGCACTTGGGAGGAGGGAGGCTAAGGCGGGGTCCTCCCCTCTGAGGTTTCTCAGGTGGCAGTGTAATTTCTTTGTCCCTCCATTTCTCTGCCCAAGCCCTGGCTTAGGGCCTAGGGGAGGCCAGGAGATTGTGAAAGCATGTGATGGCTCAGGCTGAAGAACTGGGGTATTGTTTTAAGTCCCTACTTTTATCTTGGTGCCTGACTGGGTGGGGACTGTCATATTGTAACCCCTGTGAAAAACCTTGAAATATAACCACTCCATGCAGGCCCAGCTGTTGAGGGTTTTCTTGGTGAATGAATGGGGTAGCTTGCATGGTTAAGTACGAGCCGTGGGCTTTGGAAATTACCTAAAATGCTGAATGACTTGCTCCTTTTATGCTTTAAGTGATGCTAACCACTTAGAGCACCAACCTAAAACCTGCATAAACAGGTCTATCTTTATAAAGGATTGCACTAGGACAGACCTTAAAAAAAAAATCCATCCTTATTAAACAGGAGTGATGTCTGGACAAGGGTGTAGGTATTCCCAGGAAGGTGAATCCCAGTGAGACAAATTCTGCTGCTTCCATGAGTATGCGTGTGCACCCTTCCAGTGGGAAGTGCTTGCTTACACTTTGCAGACATGTCTTAGAAAACTGTAATCCCCATTCTTCTGGACCAAGGGCACAGCCAGCTTGCTATAGGTATTATTAAGATCACTCTGCAATGCAGGCTCAAGGACTACAGAAAAAGATGGGAGTGGTAAAACAGAAGAAAACATCTTCACTGGAATAAACACTTATATTAAAAACCCAAGCAGGGTCTTTATCCTTTTGAGGGATAAAAGGTGCAAAAATAACAGCAAGACACCAGAATAAAACCCACATGAAATCACTGTGGCATCCAGTTTCTATTCACAAAGAAAAAGCTCCAGTCCATCTTTTAATTTTTTTGAAAAATTCCTGACATTACAGAACTAAACTGAAATGTATTAATATTCCACTCTTACATTTCCATGACAAACAAAAAAAAAATTCATGAGCCAAAAAAAAAAAAAAAAACAGGGAGAAGCTTATAAAACTAAATATGGATCTCAGCATTAACAGCTGAACAGAGAAAGGAATTAAAACGCTTTAATTAAAAAATCACGAGTGGATGATAAAAGTGTGTAGAAACTGAAAATTTACAAACTATTTAAAACCTGGAATCGCTGACTGTTCAGAAACTACACAGATGGATCATGGGTGGTGGTGAACAGCAGAAAGGATTATGGATGAATCTGCATTGTTCTAGCTGCTCCCCATGCCACCCGTCTCCGAGGAAAGCCTGTAACACACACACAAAAAAAACTCGAAGTTAGTTTCCTGAGTGCCCAGCAGTACCTCACCTCCAAACCTTTTAGTCTGGTTGATAAGATGTGAATGAGCACGTTTCCGTATCAAGGGAGACACTGATTTTAATATTTCTTGGGTTAACCAGTACCGTGGTCCTATATAACCCCTGCAATCCAAGCTTCCTAGGGCAAATTACCTAAACCACCATAGTTCTCCCTCAAACTATGCTCTTCATAGTATCTCTGTGGGATACGTTAAGCATTCTCTCAAAAATACACCACACACACAAAAGCCTCCTCTTAGGGGGTCACAAAACACAGAAAGTTTACTGCCCAGCTTTATTTTGGCTTCTTCTAAGCTGACAGAGCAGTGCTGGGTTTCTGTATCAATGTGAAGACTATTAAGAGAGACTAGTGTTTTTAAAACTAAGCCATGTTAAAGAGGGAGCAAGTGTAGTAAGTTTGGGTTAAGAATTATACTCAACCTACAATTTTTAGGTCTAGTTTTCAAGACTTGGAGTGGAAGTCAAAACCATTTTCAACAACTCCCTAGCTTGCTCTAAGGGCTCCCCAATTTGTGGTCTTGTTAGGCCAAACTCTCCATTCAAACACATCTGGCAACAATGCCTGTTTCAAATGGATCATTTGAAGTCCTGGAATCCAGTGTGGGGCTTGGAAGGAAAGGTCTTTAGGTGTTCAGTGATCAGCCTGCTTCTCTGATATTATTAGGTAGGCAACAAGACTTGGCTCCCATTTTGAACAGAGCTAAATGTCTAAGATTCAGTCTCATTTTTACCCCCTTTTTTTTTGTGGGCAGGTGGCACACTTCAGGGCTTCCCCGGTGGCTCAGACAGTTTAAGGAATCTGCCTGCAATGCAGGAGACCAGGGTTCAATCCCAACGAAGATCCCCTGGAGGAAGGGATGGCAAACCACTCCAGTATTCTCACCTGGAGAATCCCCATGGACAGAGGAGCCTGGCGGGCTACAGCCCACGGACACAACTGAGCAACTAAGCACCTACTAAGCACAGCACACCCTCACCTTGGGGCATGTGGAACTTCTCCATGCCCCCTGCAAAGAAGTGTGGAATCTGAACCAATGGACTACCAGGGAAGCCCCTCACTTTACAACTTTATTTCATAAAGATTTTAAATGTAATGGCATTCCTTGTCAAGAGAACATGAATACTTCCCCACTTGAATCTCTTCCAGAATAATGCAAATTGAAAAACTGGCCAGGAGTAAAGCCAGGAAACACAGAGCTCCTTCAATTACAAACTGCATTTTGTTTCAAGTCAAAAATGGTATTTTGACCTCAGTATAAAGGAGAACAGTTAATTCTTAGTAGGGGACAGATCCTTGCCAACCTCAAAATGGGATGATCTAGGGCAACATAAAGAACAGTCCGTTAATCCAAGATTTAAGTGGGAACTGAAGGTTCAGGAAAGGAGCTGCTGCAAACAGATCTAGGACTTTAAAAAATTAGTAAGTTCACACAAGAAGGTAGTGGCACTCTGACACCAAAAAGAACTGTCCAGAATTTGTACCCAGTCTGGGCAGGAATTGGGTGGGCAGGGAAAAGAGAACAAAGAAAAGGGAAAACCCAACTAAAATATATTAAGGACTCTACAAAAGAAAGACCACATGGGGGAGCTGTAGGCTGATTAAAAAACTGAACACCAAGGACCTCTGGATTTTAGTCAGCACTTAGGAAAAGAAGAAACCTCTGACTTTCTTCCCAGCAATCCTTTAGGGAGTACTCATTAGGTAAAGAACTAGGTAAAAAATTAAAAAAAAGTTTCTGGGGATAGATGGTATCAGCAAGCTATTAAAAAAGCTTACTAAGGGGCACTGCACCACATGATAAAGCATCATCTAACAACCAACTAAACCCCCATCTGGATAATGAAACTCGCCCCCCTAGTCCTTCATGCAGACTTTGTTTACAGCCCCAATCTTAAGGGCAACAATATATTGTAGTTAATATACTACAATATAATTAGGTTTTTTAAACTATGTAAGCCAAAGGGGGATGTGGGAAAAGGTCACCGGGAAAAAAAAATCTCCAAACTGGTTCTCATAAGTCCCAAGAGCATTGTACTTTCATTACCCTGGCAATATACATTCAGGCAGCTGCTGCTGCCAAGACACTTCAGTCGTGTCCGACTCTGTGTGACCGCACAGACGGCAGCCCACCAGGCTCCCCCATCCCTGGGATTCTCCAGGCAAGAACACTGGAGTGGGTTGCCATTTCCTTCTCCAATGCATGAAAGTGAAAAGTAAGTGAACGGGAAGTCGCTCAGCCGTGTCCGAATGGAGGCTATCAGAGGCCTTCCACCATTTTACTTAGGGCATCTCTACTCTTATGGAGAGAGAACTGTGATCTTGGGATACAAAAAAGAATAAGGCTTTGGAGAATTTAGAACAATCTTAAGCGGATCAATGAGTTAAAGTTGATCTTACAGGTTCCTTCCAAATCTAGGTCTTTAATGTTCTAAGTATGACAGGGTTGGTAGCAAGAGACAGAAAGGTTGGTGGGGATAAAAGGGTAAAGGGACCCGTTTGAGTAATCAGGGTTTATTTAGGATAAACAGGCAGGATCTTGCCAAATTTGAGGCAATGTCACTGGTTGGTTGGTTGAGATTTAAGTAATACTAGTTCAGAGGAATGCAGACAAAAGCTGGCAAACTTTATTAGAACTTTTCCCAACTTGCCTCCCCATTCTGGGTGAAGAAAAAACTTCTTTCCTACACAGCAGTCAACTAAAGTTCTTACTGTGGCAACTTTATTACAACTAGAAACACAAATCTGGCCAAGGAGGACAGCTGATAACTTAACCATGAAATAATTAAAAGAAAAAAAAAGTTAACGGAGAAATTTTTATTCATTAACACAGAGCCTAACACATTGTTATATTGCAAGGCAGAATAAAGCTACAAAAAGTAACAGAATGAGAAAGAAGAGCAAGAACTGTGGCTCTAGATAAAGAATTCAACAAGTCAGACTCTGAAACAGGCACTCAGCAGAAATGGCCTAAACCTAAACACAGTTTACCATAGCCCCGACCCCCACCCTGTCATCCCCCCAAAACAGTAAAAAGGAAACGGTCACAAGCTCACAATTGTTTGGTTCTCACCAATATTAACAAAGGGGGAAAAAAAACCATGAAATACTTGAGGGGGTGCCCCAAGACAAATGCCATCAGTAGGGAGAGAATCTCTGTTTCTCGCCTTTCAGTTTGTTAGTTACACATGGCACAGCAGAGGTGGTGGTGGTGGTAGCTGAAGCCCCGGTACCCTTAGCAGCAGACACAACATTTAGAGCCAGGAGAGGGATGGGTTTCATGCCAAGCAGACTGGAGACACAAGGGGCGGTCGGAAGAGGGTTGGGGAGGCTGGAGGGTGCGTCGGAGGTCCCCGCTGTGGCGAGCGAGGGGGTGGTGGTGGAGGAGGAAGAAGAAGAAGAAGGGGTGGAGGGTTGAGAGAGGTTGATGCTGAGGTGATCGGGGATCGTGACGGAGGCTGCCTGGGAGGAGGGTTTAGCGTTTTCTAAACTGTAACAGAGGAAAAAAAGGAACAAAAAAAAAAGGGTGGGTGGAAGGGAAGACCACAAAAGGGAAAAGTACAGGACAAAATCCGCTTCAGTTATCAGTAAGTGCCTCTGGTTGCCAATTATGAAAACTTACATCAGCTTGTGACAAGCTTTTATTCTGTGTCCCACCCTCTAAAAATGTATACTTTGCCAAATTCCATTCCAATGCTATCGAGAACTTCTGACTGAGAAAAGACATCACACACTTTTATGTACCTGACATACTGATCCAACCCAAAAGGCAGAAAATGAAAGAATACTCATCAATTTCCAAACAAATAAATGTTTCATTCACCAAGCACTTGTGAAGCTTTGGGACACTAACCCCCGGAATTTTGCAAATCGTTTTTTTTCCCCTGTAATTAATATCAAAATTTGTTTCCATTGCCAGTCAACTAACTTATGTATCAGGATGGAAAGGGACAAGAGCCCAAAGTAGGTCAACTCATTTCAAACTCTGTAGCATTTTCAATGAAAAATGCTGAAAACAGAAGCACAGATAAGCCTTATTTCTGGTGATGTGTGAGGAGGAAAGAAGGTTCTTTTGTTTAACTGACCATGCTTCTTACACAGACTTTACAAACTAGAGGAACTTCATGCACTGCTGAAAAATTCAGTTTAATGAACTAAAAACATCACTTCTACTTCTAAAATGAGCTCTAAGTAACAGGGATGACCTGTAGTTCCCAATGCCTGCACGGGCCTATGCCAGAACTGCAGGTATGTGCTGAAGTCTGTTCGACAGAATATGGCACAAGACTAACTCTTTCAAGGCAGGGAGGCTCCTCAAGACTCCCATTTTGTCTACCTAAATCCAAGGACAGTTGCAATCCATAAAAGCTGCCAGAATTAACAGAAACTCTCAAAGTCCATTACTAACAACAGAGAAATCTTTCTTGCCTAGTATTCATAATAAAATCAGTTTGCTTTCTGTGTTCAAATTGGGCCAATATGAGAAAATGAGTTAGCTGCATGCATACATAGTCCTTGCTTGGTAATAAATCAAGTTTTTTTTTTTTTAAGTTTTGACCCAAATCCACAGTTTGGGCAGTTTCATGTAAAACGGATGGTCCTGAAAAGAGTGACTAAATCAAGAAACCAAGGTGGACCCAAGTTCTGCTTCCTTACGACTCAGCCATCAACCTAGTAGAGGGGTCAGGCAAGCAGGTTACATGGAAACACTATCTGACAATATTCACTGCACATCTACTCAAGCAGAGACTTCCAGCTTCTAAGAACGTAATTCTTACCTCTTAACAATACAGCACCATAATCAGAAACAGGGAAACAAACCCTTACAAACAGCAAGAAGACAGAGAGCAGATCTAGGTATAGAAATCTTTTCTACACAAAGACAAGAAAATACCTCAAGGCATGAAGAGATATGATAAAAGTTGGAACCACTACTGGGAAACTGATAAATTCTTACAGGGGATAAGAGACCATGGAATAAATATATGGTCAGCGTAAGAATAGCAAAAAATAGACCCCATACCATACTTATGAATTCCTTTGCTTTGCACTAGATTTAGGAACCCATAAAATCTGTCTATACAACAGAGACCAACTAGTTGTGACAGAGATAAACAACTTAGGTGAAAGTCTACATAAAAGGGGTAACTAAGTCCCCTATGGAGTGGGCTGCTAATACAGCTTTAAGATGTTAGTAAGCAATTAAGAACATGACTTAAGCACATGTGCTGAGAAAGCAAGAAATACAAAATGCCCTGCAGGATGCCCACTAACTGTAACAGTGCTGCTACAACTGTGTGTGTTAACATTAGCTACCTTTGGATAAGAAGTTTAAAAAAAAAAAAGTAAAACCTCAGCAGGTCAATAAGGGATGAGATGGTGGGGGGTAAAGAAAATACTAAGCATTGCTAGAAACTTCCAACACCTGTACCTCTCCATTCACACAAGCTCTATAACAATGGAACACAATGGCACAAATGGATGTGTTCAGAATAAACAGTAATGACTGCTTCAAAGAAACTATCTTGCTGTCATTATCCTTATTTCACTAAAAGGGTGCTTGGGAGCCTAAACCCAGTGAAGTATTAGTCTGTATGACACCTACAGTGAGACCTACATTTGGTTTTAAGTCAGTATGGGTGCTCCAGCCAGAGCACTCCTACACAGTGAAGACATGCTCCATACCTTCCATTCCCCAAACTGACAATAAGTCAAATGCAAACAATCCACTTCCCTTCCCCCAACCCCATGCAAACTCATTAGTCTGGTTACTTTTTCCCCTATACTAAAGGATGAGAAGTAGAGCTAGATACTTTTTCTTTTGCAATCTCTGCCCTTCCCATTTCCAACCCCCAAAGAATATTACAGTGTAACTTTTCCCAACACACACATTACTTGTGTTGGCATCAATTTAACACAAAAGATAGGGAACCCTTACCTGACATTGATTAGATATTGAGCCAGGCTAATGCTGGCAGCAGATCCAGTGATGGTAACCTGCCTATCAGTAGATCCTTCCACTGGGTTCGCAATTTTGATCTGCGCCCCAGACATCTGACGGATCTCATTGATTTTGGCGCCTTGACGCCCGATTATGCAGCCAATCAACTTAAGGAAGAAAAACAAGGCATACCAAATTAAGAGTTGCATGGCTAGGTCCCCGCATTCCAACCCACCCCTCAGGCTTCTGTACCTCCAGCCCACAAACATGGTATTCAACTCTGAACTGAATGACTCCTAGGACCATTAGCTCATACCTTCGGAGTATTAATTCCAAAGACAAAATAAAGCAGTGCAAAGATGATGATAAACCTCCTTTACCAGGTCTAAATGTAAAAGTATATTCTGTTTTTGCCAATAAAGATGCCGTAACTCATCCTGCCATGATTATTACTTTATTATAGTGACAAGGATTCTGGCTAATTTCTAACGCTTTTGCATTGGAAAAAAGTAAACAACTGCCAAACATTTGCACTCTCCAATACTGTAGACACTAATAATGTCGTTACTGAACACTGATGTGGTCAGTGAGATTGACAAACTGAGTTTATCATTTTATTATTCTCAGACAGCTACACGTGCTTTAGTGACCACCATGTTGGACAGCACAGGTAACATCCAATGGCCACTCCACTGGGATTAAGTATTCAGACTCTACAAGAAGCAAAAGCAAATGGGAATTTCTATTTGAGACAAAAAGTTTCCTTCTGGCTCAAGATAACTCACACAATAATTTCATCAATCTCCATCAGTTTTTATTTGAGATTTTACAGTTTTCAGAATTTTAGTGCCTGTAACTCATTTTCTTCCCCAAGGTGTTAAGAGTAGCATAACCTCTATTTTTACTTACATCGTTTGGAATGGTGAGTTCATGAGAAGTAGTCTGAGCAGATGCATCCAAACCTGCTAAAAGACAGAAGATAGCAAAGAAGTTCAAGGCACAGCGTACAACTCCCACTGATTTGCACATTAACCTAACAGAAGGAAAATGAACTGGAAACCCAGCATTGGCTGTTGGGATTCATCTCTAACTTGGAAGCCTCCAAAGAGGAAAGAGGGGGAGAGGGGTGTAGAAATAATGCTGGAAAGGTTCCTCTGTACCAACAAAAGAGGCTGATTTCATGCCATTTCCTGCAAAGCCCAGCCTATTAGGGTCTAAGGGGGGTGGAAGCACGGGGCAGGGGGATGTGGTATCCTCAATTCTCAGGACCAAAATCTAACCAGGTACTTCTGCACTTCTCCCCTTTTCTGGTTGGATTTCCTATTGTTGTATCCCAATTTTACCTCACCTGATGCTATCACCAGCACCACTACCATGCCTGTTACTGGGTACCATGGACTTCTGGCACACATGCAGAGTTGCTTTAAATATACCTATACCAGATTAACCAATCCCAACACCCTTACCCTAACCTACACTTGAAGGTCAGTGAGAAAGAAATGGCAGCAAGGTGTGGGAATTTCATTTCTCCAAACTACTCCCTGTCCTTTGCTCAATAATTTATTCTGGTTTTTGCTTTCCAAAGAAAAAAAAAAAAAAAATCCTATCAGCAAACACCCATACCCGTCTATATGACACCTGGGCTAGACAAGGCCAGCTGGCTGACTCGTAGTCCAGTCCTGCTCTCAGCTGTGGCTGCTAAAACTCATTTTTAGAAGGGGGTAGGCCAGATCCATCAAGGGACCCTCAGGGGCACCAGGCCCACCCCCGCTTTGCTCTCTCAGCTCCTTTTTGCCATGTGTATGTTCGGCTGGTATGTCATGGGCAGTGAAACAAGACTCCCACCAGTTTATTAATATAACAGTAGAATACTACAGATTTTTTTTTTAATCATTACCCCAATAGCCTTTCACCTCTGGAGAGCTGGATTCAATGCCTGTTAAGATACAAGTGAAAATGAGTTTGGTGGTCTCATCCTAACCCTATCGGACAAGTTATTCCTTATATAGAAAAGCCCAAAAAAACAAAACAAAACAAAAACACACTACACAAATGGATTGTTTCTACCCAGATCTATGAATAGCTGGTGGAGAGAAAGGGGGTGCCGATCAGATCAAAGGGGCAGCGATGAGGATGGGTTAGAAGAAATATCAGCCTACCCTTTGCCTGACAAGCATCCCCAGACCTCACCCCAAACCTTCCAAGGGCCTTTCTTTTTTCTCTTTTAGAATAACTCACCCCAAATGAAAACCAAGTTAACAAACATATTACCTCCTTCGGTTTAGCCATAGAAACAGGCAAGTTTAAGCCAGCAGGATGCTGGGTAATGAAGTTTGTTTTAAACAGATGTCAAATGGAGACCTTGGGGCTGGCCTCTGTCTTGTACTACACCTTACAAAAAGCGACACTGAGGTATCCATACCACTGAATCCGGTGTTGCCATGCGTCATGGGAAAATGAGACTGTTGCATTGCCAACTGGTGCAGCTTGGTCAACTGCAGGAAGGAAACAGGAGAGACTGACATTAGGAGAGTAACACAGCCAAAGCTCAAGCACATTCAAATTGGAAAATGTAGAGCTCCTGATCCTCAAAGTTGGCTACTACTCAAACTATGACAGAGGCTAAGGAATGGGGCTGGTATCACAATCCTGGGGACGGGCACAAGAAGGTGAGGGTTAGAAATAGAAACAGTATCAGTACAAAGAGAATATGTGCCTTTGGGGTGTGTGAAAAGCAGCAGCACCGCCTGACAACCACCCCTTGTGGGCTATTTAATGAAGGTGTTTGCAGCCATTGCAACAGTTGCCCCAGGGACAAGCACAGACAGGCTGGGTAAACAGACTGCAGTGGTGCTGGGGAAACACACCATGCAGGGCTCCGTCAGTACCGGGAGGAGGGGAGGAGGTGAGGGGCAGGGAGACTGTGAGGAGAGGTTAAGGCGAAACCAAACTGGGTCTAGCAACCCTGACCCTAGGATTTCTACAGCTATTTTTCTTCATCTATATACACTGTTCCGGCTGTGGTAAAACCATCTCTCGTCAAGTCTGCTTCTCCTCCAGGGGCCTACCACTAACCAAAAGCCAAACTCCAACTTTTCAAATCTAAAGCTCAGCACCTGAAAAGGTTAGTAAGGGCAGAGAGTAAGTGCAGAAGGAAATGCCCTTAAAAGTCTACATACCAGCACTTTTTAAATTGGAGTTTTTAGTGACAAGGAAATTTCACTGAGTTGAATCCAAATATTTTTCTCCCTAACCCTCCCTGCGCAATTAAGTCCCTATCCCACCCCTCCAGATGCTTTTTACATTACCACCTCAGACTGAGTACACAAAAGTGCACCCAACCTCCCACCCCCTCACCCTCCCTCCATAGAAAGGACTTCATGCAAAGATGCACAGTCCCCTGTGAATTTACATTGTGCCCTGGGATAACCAATGACGGTAAACAGTGGAACATTTCTCTTTCAGAGTAATCTGTAACACGGGAGAAAGTAGAATATAATAATCTATTATATTATAATTTCCAGGGATTGAATTTCAAAACAAGGAGCTTTTTCCTGATTAAAGATTATTTAAGGGCCAAAATACAGAGTTCAGCTTGTGAGGGAAACAATACTACAAATGTTTGAGACCAACTCACTTCTGCCTACACGGAGAAAGGAGTGAGACAATTTTGGATGGGAGAGGGAGCTTTTCAAAACAAGTGAAAACAAAACTTACATCTGGCTGTGGAATGGCATACTGTCCTTGAATGGTATAGGCCTACAAAAGGAGGAAAACAGTTCCTATTAAAAACCAATCACGGACAGCCACCCAGTGGGGGGGTGGGGGGCTGGGGGGGAGACAGATTTCAACTAGCCAGGAAGCCAGAGTTGAACTAGAGAATGGGGAGGCCAGGGGTTGAGGCAGTAGATGGTATCTCACAAATACAGTCAGACCCGAGTTGGCCTTCTTTAAACCCTAAATATGATGGCTTATTTCAGGATGCCTATAAAGGGAGCCATGTTCCCTGCAATCAAAGACAAAATATAACACATTTGTTTCTTAATGAAAATGTGGGAGGTAGGATTAAACAATGCCATGATTGCCTGAGCCCCCTTCTTTCTCCCTTTGTACAAGATGGCCTAGGAGGAAATTTTCTTTTCCTCAACCACCCCAACCCTTCTACCAATCATGGCGACATGTTTTATATCTGCACAGACCTACACAGCATGTTAAAACAAAACACTTTCGTTTTCCTATCTTTCTTTTCTCTACATCTGCCTAATGACCTTAAGTGCACTGGAAGCTAGTTGGGTCCCTAGCACTAGGGAGCTGACCATAGGAACACATATTAAAAAAAAAAGAAAGAAAAAATCTTATGTTCTAGGTCCTGCTTTCTCCCACCTCCCCTCCATAAAAGGCACTTGCAGCTCCCACTACGCCCTCCTCCCCCCACACCATACCTCCCAAAAAGGGAGCTGGGTCTTTAGGGCAATGGGGTGGGGGACAAGGAGAATCAGGAAGGGAAGAAAGGAGCAGCTGGTTAACAGGATGTGAAGCTTCTCACATCACAGTGGCCAGTACCCCCAAAAGTGTACCCAGGTTGGGGTGGGAAGGTGAAAATGGGGTAGGAGGAACAGGAGGCAGGGAAAAGGGGTTGAACAAAAAAAGAAAAAAAAAGGGGAAAAAAAAAAAAAGAGTTGGTGTTACCATCTGGTGGGCTACGCAGCCTGTGTGAAATGAGGTGGGGGGGGTCAGTCCAGGTCCCCGTGGACAGGTGGTGTCCACAGCACAAAAATCACCAGCGCCACTGGCCCCCCGCGTGTTGGCAGTCTCGGCTGAGGCGGAAGGATTGAGTGAGCCTTGGAGACTGAACATCCCCTCTCACCTCTAGAGGTGGTCCCTCCAGGTCAGGGTTGAGGCACATGGACGGGGTGGTGTGGGGAAAGCTCGCACTGTCGCTGCCTGTGCTGTACCTGTCCTGTGGATAAATAGAGGATTTCAGTCTCCAGGGCTGTCAATCCGGCACCTTGTCACCAGCATGAAATTCACACAAAAAAAATTGTTTAATTTTTTCTTTTCCTTTAAAAAGGAGCTCACAACACAATTTGAAACGAGCTGCAATCAGTGAATTAAAAAAAAAAGTTACCTATAGTGGCAGATTTCACACTGCACAGTTGGACTATTTTCAGTAAGAATGAAGGAGTGGGGCAACAGAGCTGATGACAGCTCCTGGTCAATGTGGGATTAAACTGCACCCCTATAGAGCCCACTTTGTCACAAAGGAACAAAAGACACAGGTTCACCTGTGAACAATGCATAAACTGGTCCATTTAAAAAGGCCCATGGGAATAATCCAAAACAGGGCCACTCATGGAAGAAGAAGCTGCAAGCTTTTAGAGTGGTCAACTGAATAAAGGGGAGGGAGGGAAGGAAAGCAAAGAGGTAAGAAGGGGGAGGTGGGAAGGGGAAGGAAGGAAAGGGAAATGAAGGCAGAATTGTAAACAGAGAGGACTGCTGCTGTGCGGTATGGACTCTAGATAATCCCAAGTGACCGGGGAAGAATCCAGAAAAGTAGGAACTTGTAGTTCCAGGGGAGAAAGGAAAACACCTGAGGCTAAACCTCCCTGCTACTCTAACTCTGGGCCTTTGTTTATCCGCCTAACTACCCAGACTCACAAAGCACACTTAGACCAAATCAGTTGTACAATGCTAGTATTAAAAGGTACAAAACTGTGACATGATTAACTTCCTATGAAAGCTTCCAGAATTATAAGACAAACTAAGTTCCCCAAAACTGGTTCAGTTTTATGACAATTCAATAGAATGGGAATGAGATGGACTCTAAGAGCTCTCCCAGTTTAAATACAAGATGTAATTAGGTGAGTTATCTGCGTTTGTTAACAGGTCAGCCCCACGTAGGAAAAGGGACACTTGTACTTGTTTAGGCAGCTACCAAAATGAAGGTCCACTATTTCAGCCTGAATCCCAATTATTTTAAAACTGACCTACCTATGCCTCAAACACTAACCAAAAAGCATGAAACTAACATGGTGCTAATCAGTGCCTTTTGTCATAAAACTCTAACTTCAGTATAAACCATGTACCAAGGATCCAGAATTTAGGTTGGTGAAGGAGGAGAGGCCAAGGGGTGCTTCGGTGTTCTTACTCTAACACCAAAGGTCACAGCCCAACATGCTCTCCCCCCTCCTAGACACTGAACCCTTACCCCAGCTGATTTCAGTTATGCCATGTGGGTTCAAACCAGTGTTTGAGGTTAAGAGCCCAGGGACAACACACTGGAATTTGGGAGTGAAGGGGTAGGAGTAGGGGAGGTGAGGTGGGGAAAAGGGGAAGTTTGTAGGACACTCAATTTCAGGAGCCCCCAATTTGAGACCACCATCCAAGAATCTATTTCAGAGGTCCAACTCCTTATTATGTTTTATTTGGGCCTCTAAAGAACAACCCACACATGAAAAAACATGGATGGGGTTGGGGTAGGGAGAGCACTGACATCAAAGCAATTTTATCTTTTCTTCTAACCCAACCCACCTTAAATTACTAAGCAGATCACCTCTTCCGAGTGCCTACAAAACTCCCAATGCCTGCTAATAAATAAGGTGGCATTCATAGCTTTCTTCAGTACAAAAAATAAAACTGAAAGCAGGTCAAACTATGGCCAGAGTACAGGTTTCAGCAAGCATGCAGAGTGGCCTGGTGTGCTGCTGGCAAAGTTGACATTTCAAATACAATCTTGTTCACCTTAGCCCACCAATAAAAAACTTCTTACCTGACCACCTGCAAAGATGACCGGAGAACTGGACGGCTTGGGCCGGTACGGGATGGTCACGCCCTTCGGGGGGGACTGGGAGAGAGTCAGAGGGGAAAAAAACAAAAAGAGATAAGGTTTCAAAGCTGCTTCAGCTGTGTGGCTTAAGCTCACACAGGTCAGTTAAATTAAAAACTTTATTTTTTCCACCCTCTCACCTACCAACTTTGTCTCTGGCTAGATCTAATCTCAAATCATCAGCAGTTATTTGCCTTTAAAACAGTAAGATGGTCCGTGGACTACACAGTTCACACTAATTCTCATCAAGGCAGATTCCCCTGTAATAATTTAGGCATTATTTCCATGTGTTCAAATTGTTCTAATTAACACAAAAAAACTGAAACCTCTAGATGTACCCATGTACCTTTGAGTGGGTAATTACATTTTGGCCTGAATAGGAAATAAAATCAAATAGGAAATAAAGCTCCCAAACTTTTTATCTATGGTAATTCATGACTTCCCATTAATAGCTCAATGATTCAATCAATAGTTTCCTAAACTCTACTTAAAAGTTCTACTTTCCTTTCTCACCAATATGGGACCAATTCCCTATGACAATTCTAGAAAGGTTTAATTCTCCTTAATTTTATTATTCTTTTTGTTACTTGAATAGCACCCACCAGGACCTCATAAGTTATTCAGAAACACTATTATAGATATTTTCTGTTATTATCAGTCATTTTGAATAATCCTGCCTTATAACATAGAAATTAATTTAAACGTATCAAAGTTGCATGTAGCCAAAATACTGTAACCTGAAAGGCAATTTAATTAACTTAAGCTTCTCAAGACCGGAGATACATCTTTTGTCCTCAAATTCCAAGTAGCAAATCTTCCCCCTACCAACCCTGCTAAAATTGCTATAAACCAAATGATCACTGCTGCTTAAGTTTCTATTTTTGCTTGGACTATAAGAAAAGTCAAAGCTGGGAGAAGGAAAAGATGAACTCAGGGAACCTCTTCCCCACCCCCATGTGAGACTTCTAACAGCCTCACCTAATTCTAGTCTTACTAAATATAGATCAGTCTGTCTCCCTAAATCACCCTCCCCCCATTCTCAGCATGAGCCTGAGGGCTTACCTCCAACATAACCACGCAGATCTGTTTCACACACTCAATGATGGATTGCGGAATGCCAGCAATAGTGATGGCCCGCTCAGTTGAGTTGGGGAGCATATCCCCTGCCACTTGGACCTGAGCCCCTGTACTCTTTGGGGTAAAAAGAAATTTTAAAAATCAGAGAAACAGATCATTCATACCATTTACATCTCCCTGCAGAAATTTTAAGAGTCTAAAGCTCAGTAAACATTTATCCCATCTCCTATCTAACTCTTTTAATCCTCCCTCCCCTCTTTCCTTATTCCAGATAAGATTGTTTAATCACGGTTATAAATAAATTAGCCTCTGAAAGCTGAGAATAAGCCTGAATAACAGCCTAAATTTAACCTGCTCTTAAGAAAAAGGTCGTTCTAGACAGTTTCCTCTCATTTAATGATAGCTTTGTGGTCATCAAACAAAATATTCATAAATATCACCCACCTTTTATTCAGCAAATGTTTATATTAAGCCCATTCTATGTGCCAAGCACCATCCCAGGTACTTGAAATATATCATTGAGCAAAGTAAAAATCCCTGCTCACATAGTAGCAGTATAAAAGGCTCCCAGATAAGTCCAATTCGAATAGGAGCCATTCAAATTTCATCCCAACATCCAATTCAGTAACTCCCAGATATAAATAAAAGCTCTCATAATTCACCATTAACTTTCATAATTTTGAAGGGAGAATTACAACTACATCCCAATATACCTTCACTTCCTCCATGCTATTTAAGAATTTGGCCAAGAAAAACACTTGATATTATTACATATCAAATTATAAGTTCTTTAGACATAAAAAAGGATTATGTAGCCTCATGGAAAAGTCACCAACAGGTCACATGCAATAGTTGGAAATTCTGGTTAACTTTTCTGACTTACTGTTGTTGAAATATATAAAATATAAGAAAAATATGCATATCAACCAAATTATAGTCTTCTAGGACTATTACTTTAATAAAAATCTCAATAAATGCTAACTTTTCCTAGATAATAAAAGCTAGTAGAGGAAGCTCATTTAAAATTTACACTTCAAAAAGAGAAAGAGCACAAATTAACCAACCTCTCGTATTTCCTTGATCTTGCAACCACCTTTCCCAATGAGAGAGCCGCACTGACTAGCAGGGACCACCAGCCTCAAGGTGACTGGGGGTCTACTGGCAGCTGTGCTATTGGTCATAGAGCTGCTGATGTCCTACAAAAAGAAATTAGTCAAAACACCACAAGAATATACAAGTTTAAACAGATCCCTGGGAACCCCTAATTGCCATAGAAGAACCTTATAAGGGACATATTGTCATGATCTCCACCAACATTTAAACATTGCTCCTGCCCCAAACCTTATTACTAAAAAATAAAATGGCCTACAAATATCCTCAGATTTAGCCTTAAATATATGTTCCTTCATGCCAGAAGCAGTGTTCTTAGTAGAGAGAAAACTTATTTTGTTAAGTAAAATAGGAAGTTTTCTGAGCAAAATAAAATACCGGTAAAGTCAACATTAAACATGAAAAGATGAGACAATGCAACCCAAATTCAAGTGACCAATTTTGTCCTCTTAAACTATGTAGAGATTAAAAAATAGTGTACTTTTATTTATCCTTGTTTTCTTGGTATGAAATTGAAGCTGAGTACTTACCCCAATCACATCTGAAAAGTTTTAGATTTTAAACTAAAAGACTGTATTGGCTTCAAAGCCCATACTCTCCCATAACAATATGATGTATCTTGTCTATAAACTACTTACATTTAGCCTTCTGAGAATTTAGCCTAATCTCTATGTATATACTATATATGTATTTAGATAGACCTGGGAATTCCTCAGACATAAGCCCCTTAAGTCAAGACCATGTTTCTTATTTGTTAAAGTATGAATAGATTTTCTGAATTTTTTTAAAGCTACAAGCTCAAAAAAATAAAAATAAAAAAATAAAAAAAATAAAGCTACAAGCTCTGGATTAGCAAGGTCTCACAGGTCAAAAAGATAGCATTTCTGATCTTGGCAAGCATAAGATTTCAGGCACCATTAAAAGGCATTAGCAACAGCCCAGAAGCTCTCCTCTGCCTGCAGTATCAATTGCATTATTAGCAGCATTACTACAGAAGCTGGGAGGCTGAAAACTGGATGGACCGAGGGCAATGATTGTTCAGCACTGTAAGGCTGAGAGTTTAATGAACAGAAAAAAATTCCCGCTACTGATATTTTGCTTCTGATAACTTACAAAATGTATTCCCTCCCCTCCAAGTATAGCTCTGACAGTTACCAGGCTTTTTTTTTTTAATGTGTAACTGCCTACCTGTATTTATGGAGTATATTAGTGTTTAGCAGGGCTCCTAACAAAACCATATTAACTAAGAATCAGGGGACATAATTATGAACACAATGGTGGCCTACCTTCAAATTGTTGGTTAAGAAATAAAAGATGCTGTTTTTTCACATTTTTTAGAGTCCCTAATAACAAACTATTTGGGTTTTTTTTGTTGTTTTTTAAATTCAAGCACAGTTAATGTACACTCTGATTTCAGGTGTACACGTACTGTTTTGACATTTAAATTTATTACAAAATGGTCAAAGAAAGTCTAGTAACCATTTGTTACCATACAAAGTTATTACAGTATTACTGACTATATTCCTTATACTGTGTATATATAAACCCCCAGTGACTCATAATTGGGAAAATATGGAATGCTTCACAAATTTGTGTATTATCCTTGCACAGGAGCCACATCAATCTCTTCTGTATCATTCCAATTGTAGCACATGTGCTGCCAAAGTGAGCACTCTAACTATAGCTGGAAGTTAGGGGTGCTGGCCCCCCACCCTAGTCAGAAGTCCAAGTATAACTTATTCATAGTTCCACATTCACGGATTCAACCAATCGCTGTGTAATTCCACAGTACATATTCTATACTACTGTAATACGTATTTATTGGAACAATCCAAGTACAAGTAGACCAGCACAGTTCAATCTTATGTTTTTCAATGGTCAATGGTATTTTTCTAACCAACTGAAGTGACTTTTTAACCATAAATGGTCCGATTTGGGGGATGTTAATTGGGAGTAAAGAACCCATTTACAGAGCTTTATGATCTAGTCTGTTCTTCAATTTTAAAAACTCTTGGAAATCACTAAGCTATCAAGAAGCAATAAAAAATAAAGAATGAGGGGCAGGGAACAACAAACCTCTTCCAGTTTGTCAATGATCATAGCAAAGGCTTTGAAGATGGCATTAGTGGGTCCAGCCAAAGTGATAATCCTTTCAGGACAATTCCCTTCTGAGATGTTTATACGTGCACCACTCTGGATAGAAACAGAGCCAAAAGGTTAATAGACAAAAAGATCTAAGCACAGATACACAAATATGTAAATAACCCCTCTTAAACAAGATGGGCAAGAGCTGCCTATGTACATGATCCTTACAAAAGGCACCATCAACATTATTTTAAATACAGCTCCATATTTATCCTCCAACAAACTACAGAAGCTGTTTAAGTCTTAAATGCAGACTTCCTAAAACTACAATTTCCCAGCATACTATTTGTCATTACAAATAACCCAAGCCAGAAAAATACCAGCTTCTTCTTCTATTAAGATCTTCCCTTTTCTGGGACACTTTCCTGGTGGTTCAGTGGTTAAGACACCATGCTTCCACTGCAGGGGCATGGCTGCCCAGGTTGGGGAACTAAGATCCCACATTCCCACAGTGTAGCCAAAATATTTAATAAAAAAAAAAAAAAAAAACATTCTCCCTATCAATCTCTCATTAAACAGAAACTTTGCTTTTGTTTTAGAAGTTTCTAACTTCCCAAGTTAACAGTCCCTATCCCTCTGCATCCCCAATAACTCACCTCCTCGCGCATCTTCTTAACTGATTCTCCTTTCTGAAAGAGGAAAAGTCAAGAATGAGTTTCAATTATTATTTAAACCCAGGTTGACTAAATAGTAATTAGAGTTGAACTGATGTCTTACCTTTCCGATGATACTGCCAACTTCCTACAACGGAGAATACTAGTGTCAAATACGAGGAAACTTGAAGCATTGGTTATCACAAAAAGTAATTTTTAAAACAATCCAAAGCATTGGAAAAACTAGGATTCGTTGGGAAGGGGAATGGAAAGGCTTCTTATTTTCTTTACTCAAAACATAAGGGAAGCTATCAAAGAATTGTGAAGAAATAGAGTAATAAAGTGCTGTCTTTAATATAAATTATTTTTTAAAGTATCAAATACCAGTTCACCTTAAAGTTACCCAAAATTGTTTGGGCAGTGGAAATCTACCTATCACAAGCTATAACAACATCCATGAGAAAAATCTTATCATCCAGATAGTTTTGGCTCTAGCCTTTGGTTAAGCCTTTCCTGCTCAGTGGAGCTTCCTAGTAAAGTCTGTCCATTTTCCCACTACACTCTCATCTAGTTCACCAGAGGAGGAGTGCTAAAGCCAGACTTCCCACAGAGCTAATCTGATGAGCTCCAAGATCCATGCCCTCTCTTCCTGGCCCCTCCTCTAGGAGTTACTATGACCCAATTTTCCCAAGCTGTTGCATACCTTTCCATGCATAAGTAGCCGGATGGTGAGAGTGACATTTAATCCACCTTCAATCACTCCGGTGTCCATGTCGAGCAGTGTTCTGAGGAGCTGGACTTTGAGTGGTCAAGTCTTTGGTCACTGGTGGGGGTGAAAGCCAAAAACTGAAATGCAAACATGACCAAAATCAGAGTAGGAAAACAACAGAAACATTTCCCAATGTTACTTTAGTCATTATCAATGTTTTCTAGCTGACTCTTTTCCTTAAATGACAGTGTATCAGTCGGCAGGCTTGTATACATCCAGCACAACTGCATTAACAGCTCAGATTCTGTTACAAAGTACATAAAGCAACTTTCCAGTCTACTCTCATTAATGATAGGGTTTCCGCTGACTCTCAGGATGCGAAAGATTTCTTCAAGTGGCACTAGTTCTAAGGGAACTGCTGAACGTGCACCAGTTGTCCTTCAGCAAAATAAGCTTCAAAAGAATACAGAAACACCTGGAAATCATGAGGGCAAACCTCAAGCTAACTATACACTGAGGGCTATGACTTCTGCTTCCCTGTTATGAAGCCATTCAGGTTGAAAGCTGCAAAGGACACACATAAATGTTTTTATTGGCAGCAATTTCTAAGTAAAAAAAATTAGAATGTATCTTCTCCCTAAAATTCTGAATGTGAATACATGTCACCAAATAATTTTTTAAAGATTTAAATCAACCACCTCACTGAAAAAGGCATTATCTGAAATGCCTTCTATGCAGGCTGGGTTCCACATTCCCCTTTGGGAAATGACTCAATACATTAAGTGCACCCTGAGTCCTCTTTTTCCAACCAAACTTGATAGTCACTCAAGATCTGAATTTACCTCGTTTCCACATTAACCTGTTACTACTCAAGTCTTTATTCAAATTATTTAATCTTAAATTTTCTTCCAAAGGAAACAATCAAAATGATAGCTGGTATCGCTAAAAATTTATTGTGTGGTAGTTTTAAGCAACAGCAGCAATGAGACTTTCCTACTGAGGCCCTTTCCCCACGTTAAGCACTAAAGCAATGTTACTAACATTTCTGCTTTAATTGATAAAGAGTGTTTTTGAATATACATCAGCTTACAATGCTTCCTTAGGACCTAACAGTGTTAGTTTTGAAAAGGACCTCCCCAAAGTGGTGAAATTTCTCCAGTGACATTTTTAGTATCCACCTTTTCAAAACATCAATGATCTCTCCTACAGCCAGTCTTCCTCCTTCACAAAACCAGCCACCTTTTCAACTTTGCTCTAACAACAAAGCCACATCCTAAATATCCTAAAAGTGTTAAGTGGCTGCCAGACCATCCTGTATATGGCAAGCTGCCCCATGGCTAACTCAAGTGTGTGATTACTTAAAAGAAGGGCTTTGCATCCCCAAAGCACCTCATTCCCCCATTTTCAGAATGTAATTGCTGAAAAAAATCCCAGAATTCAACATTTTTCACTCAAGGGAAAACAACTGTACTGGGGGTAGGGACAAAATAGGAGTTGGGTCTGTAAGAATGACTTTAGTAAGACATGGAAAAAATTTGGCAGTTTAATCCCTTATCCTCACTCACAGAATACGAAGCACTTTACAAATACCATGACAAAAGCAAATTCCAAAGGGCAAGAAAATTGGAAACCTATTTGAAGCCATTTCTTGAGGTATGGCACAAAGGTGCATTTCCAACACCAAACCACTCAAGAAATCCCTGTCATGTTTCTCTCCTGACTAGGAGAATGTAAGTGTACCCAATCCCAGGAATCCAGCTGTTAATCCTGCATCCATTACCCCTTCTCCTATAAATAGCTCGGTCTGGGTCTATAGCGGCAGGCATTTTGTAATTTCAAAATTCGTTACCCCGAGAAAACGTCCTGAATAACTCGGTAACTGGGAGCCCGTCTACCCTTTCTTTAACTCCACAGCCCCCCTCCCCTTGGCCATCCAAGCATTTTCCACTCAAAAAATGTACCCCCCCATCCCTCCACTAGAAAAAGAGGAGGAAAAAATAAACGGTTCGGTCGGGGGGGGGCGCTGCGATCCAGGGGGAGGGGCCAGACTAATAGCGCCTCCTCGAGTGGCTGCGCCAGCGCCTGACCCCCGCGGGGAGCCGCGCTCACCCGCCCGGCCAGCAAGCCGGCCATCGCCTCCCCCACCCCCCTCAACCAACAAATCCACCGCCGCCCCCCCCTACCGCGCGCGCGCCCTCCTTGACTCCTGCGCAGCCGCCACCGGGAAAAGGCGGGGGGAAGGGGAGGAGGCCTTGCGCGAGGCCTACTAGGCCTCGTCGGAGCCAGGGCCTCGCGTGAATGGCCGGCCGAGCAGAGAGAGGGAGCAGGCGCTCACGCGGGACTACGCGAGGCCGAGGCTCGTGACGAGGACCGGAGCCCGCTAAGAAAGATGGCAAGAGTGGAAATAGAGCCATACCCGCGGGCGGAGGGAAAAATTTGAAGCTTACCTGCAGGCGCGAGGCGACTGAGGGGAAAAGGGGAGCGGGCGGGAAGGGGAAGGGCGGGAGGCCGGGGGCGGAACAATAGGGGCGGGCGGGAAGGCGAGGGGGGCCCCGCGGGCGGGCGGAGGAGGAAGGGGGGGGTGGAGGAGGAGGAGGAGGAAGGGGGAAAGAGACCCCGGGGCGGGTGGAGGGCGGCGGAGGGCGGGCGGGCGGGCGGAGGGCGGGCGGGCGGGAGAGGGCGCAGGCTGCGGCTGCTCCGGCTGCTGCCTCTGCTGGTCTGGGAGGGGGACGGGGCGGAGCGGCCCGCTTTCAACCCCGCGCACCCTCCGACCCCGGAAGCGCTAACCGCCCCGGGGGCCGGCGAGGCGACTGCGTCGTCCAAACCTTCCCCACGCAATGCGGACGGCCTCCCAACAGCCTAGAGCGGCTCCGTGGACAGCGTTGG
The DNA here is from genome assembly GCF_016772045.2 of Ovis aries. Taxonomy (NCBI): domain Eukaryota; kingdom Metazoa; phylum Chordata; class Mammalia; order Artiodactyla; family Bovidae; genus Ovis; species Ovis aries. Next base: position 133,049,155 of record NC_056056.1, read on the forward strand.
CACCAGCGAGAGAACAACCGGTAGCAAATGGCGAAGAGCATGATAGAGCGGCAGCGTGGGGGCAGGGAGGAAACTAGTGTCCCCTAGCGGGCTGGTTCGAAAGCCCAGACGTTTAAGTGCGGAGAGAGTTGGCAATCGCCACGGATAAACCAGACAGGAAAATAGGATGTGTGAGGAGAGACTACTGGGACAAACCCCTAGTCTATAGTAATACAAATGGGAAAAAAAGCTAATTTGCCACCTTGGAGGTCACTTTTACACCAACTCTTTACTTTGAAAATTGGTAATTAAAATGAAAGAAGCACCTTTTCTTTTAGGAAGAACTGTAGTTCATCTTTAGTCAACAAGGGAAAACTTTTTTTCAACAATTCCATATAATGAATGTAGAGAAATTTAAAAATTAGAACATCATTCATTCTCCAACCCAAAATGAAATAATTGACTTAAGCAAGTGTCATCAATCATCAAAACTTTACGGGGAAATTTGTTAGGGAAAAGGATACTAACCTGGTGACAAATATCACATGATTATTTGCAAAATAAAAATAAAAAATGAAGCCAAAAGTTTTAAATGGAAAGATCAGATAGGTCACCACCTTATCCAAGTGATCAAACCTTGTATCACTAATAGTACAACTCTGACACAGTCCTTGATGAGATGCAGTAGGTACATAGCATCATCTATTAAGTATTCTTCTCAAGTGTTTAGTTTTAATCTAATTAAACCTTCAGACCCAACTTGCAATTTACAGGAAATTTACAAGGGATCAAGGAAAAAGTTAAACATATCATAGAGATAATCAGCAAATCCAGAGTCCAAGACATTCAACAAGACAACTAGCCTGTTCTCATCAAAATGAAAATGAAATAGAACAAAGGGGGAGGAAAGAGAGGATAAATTCAAAAGACAATAATAATCAAATATAACGTGTGGATCTTGTTTGGATTCTGGTTTGTTTTTTTATAGCTATATAAGACATTTTGGAGACAGCAGAGGAAATTCAGACATGAATATTAGCTAATATTAGGAGGTATTGTTAATTTTCTTAAGTGTGGTAATGGAATTATGGCTGTGCAGGAGAAATGCTGTTCTAGGAGGAACATAATGAACTATTTAAAGTGAAGGGTCGTGATGATGGGAACAGACTTTCAAATATTTCACATGGTTAAATCAATAAAGCAAATTTGGTAAAAATGTTGACAGTTGTTGAGTATAGATGGTAGGTTTATAGGTGATCATTGTACTGTTCTTCAGACTTTTACAAAATAATTTTCAGGGAATCGCCTTTCGCTCCAGTGACTAGGACTCCGCACCTTCACTGCTGTGGCCCAGGTTCAATCCCTGGTAGAGGAACTAAGATCCTACAAGTTGTGCGGCATGCCCCAAAATAACAATAATAATTTTCATAATAAAATTGGAAAAAATATGATATGGAATGGAACAAGACTAGCAAAGTGTGGGACTTCCCTGGTGGTCCAGTGGCTAAGACTCCACGCTCCCAGGGGGCCCAGGTTTCATCCCTAGTCAGGGAACTAGATCCCACATGCCACAAGGAAGACCCTGTGTGTGGCAACAAAGAACCCATATGCCACCAACTACAACCCAGCACAGCCAAATAAATGAATAAATAAAGCAAGGCACTGCTGGGTCATATTTTTTAAATGCTTTAAAAAAAAGTCTCTGTGCTTCCACTGCAGGGGTTTCAGGACTCATCCCTGGTTGGGGTGTGTGAAACACACACACACAAACCAACCAAACAAGTAAAGATGAACAAATTGTTAATAATTACTGGAGCTAGGTTATGGGAAATCTGCTTTCCCTACTCTTGTACATATCTGTAAGTTTCCACATTAAAAATTTTGTTCAAAAACTGAGAACTCTGAAAGAGAACAAAACGAAATTTTTAAAAAGGCTATTGAAAGAGACAGCTACTATAGGGTTATTGTTTACCCACGTTCAAGTTCTTTGGGTGTCAGTTCTGGCCTTTATATTCATCAGGTTTGATTGGGCAACTTCAATTCAGTGGAGTTATCTGAAGAGAGCTTTCTGAAGTGGAAAATCAAGCTTGGGGGCACCAACGTCTTTCCTGCCACCCTCCAAATGATAGGTGGGCATTAGGAACAGTGTGAGAAATAAAAAGAAGTCTGTCATTTAACAAAGGCAAAGGGCAGAGCAAATATTGAAAGAGAGTAAAGGAAGTAGGAAAATGTTAGGACACCCAAGAGAAAAGCAAACCAAAGAGCAGGCTTACTATGAGGCCTGGGCTGCTCAGTCACTTCAGGTCTGATTCTGTGACCCCATGGACTGTAGCCCACCAGGCATCTCTGTCCATAGGATTCTCCAGCAAGAATACTGAAGTGCATTGCCATGCCCTTCTCCAGGGGATCTTCCTGACCTAGGGATCGAACCCTCGTCTATTGTTGCTTTGCAGGCAGATTCTTTACCCACTGAACCACCTGGGAAGCCCCAGTGAGGGCCTGGGCTGAAGGTCAAATTAATCTCAAGATTTTGCAGTTGGGTCATTTACACCCCAGGGGGCTCTAAGAGCTGGAGTAAAAGTGAGTGGCAAAAAAAATAAAATGAGTGGCTATCTGTGAAGTCACCTCTAATAATGGTAGACAAAACAAAGATCAAATTGAAAGTTGATAAAATAACACGACTTAGTGACTGGACAACAAAAGAACAGAACATGACTCTGTTAACAGTAGCCTGGCTTCCGCTGGGGCTAGCCAGCAGTTGCAGCCAGCTTTGAAAAAGATGCAGCCAATAGCAATATGCAATGGTTTTATGAATAAATAAATTCTTCTCAGAAGGAGAACCAAACTAGTCAAGAGAGTGAACTCGTCTATGACTACAAAACACCCTGATACAGGGAAATGATTCCAGAAAGACAGCAAACTGATGATTCATCCCATGACTTACAGTCCTCAAAGTTGAAGTGTCAATTTGTACTTTAGATTTAATGGGTTTCCTATCCTTTCCCATTTTCAATTAATTGTGTGGAACTCTTACTATACTCAGTTTCTAGTAAGGACAGAATGGTAGAACTCCAGATCCTCTCATGGGACATTGGGCATAAAATAAAAACATTTGAGAACCAGTATCTTTAGAGTCTTATACTGATGCACAAAACAGGGCGTACCAACCCAATGCTCTGGAGAGCCAGGCAACTAATGTAACTTGCCTGAAGAAAGGCAACAGGAAGCTGAAAGGACGATTAAGACTGGAGAGCATGCATGCCTGCCTGCTAAGTCGCTTCAGCCGTGTCCGGCTCTTTGCGACCCTATGGACTGTAGCCCACCAGGCTCCTCTGTCCATGGGATTCTCCAGGCAAGAGTACTGAAGTGGGTTGCCCTGCTCTCCTCCAGGGGATTGAACCCAAGTCTTTTGTGTCTCCTGCATTGGCAGGCGAGTTCTTTAACCCTAGTGCCACCCAGGAAGCCCCTGGAGAGTATAAAATCCATCTATAAAGAAGGATCAGTAGTGGTTCAGAAATGTCTGTCTTCAGAAACGTGAAATCTGAACCTTTATTGAAAAGGTGTGATAATTAACAGAGTAGTCCCTCAAAAAAAAAAAAAAAAAAAAAGTCCATAGCCAGAAATAGCCATGAGCAACCAATGTTGCAACCTCTGGCAAAGATATACATACCAAAATTTCCCACAGCGGTTAAGTGTATAGCAAAGATGGAAACATTTTAAAATTCCAGCATAAAAAGATTGAGTAAAACGCTATGAAAAACAATGTTACACACAAACACTGATATGGAATCAACTCCAAAATAAATAACTAAATGGGAAAATGTTAGGTCCAAAAGAGGGCTCCCATTTGATATAAAGTGGGCTAGAAGCAATAGGAACATGTAAGGTAGAAACAGAGAGGATGTTAACTTCTGTGCAGACCAGCTCTGAAAGTTTACAAAAGAATTTAGTAGTCATAGTTGCCTTTGGGGAGTAAACTAGAAATTTGCTATGAGGAGAACCTTACTTTTCTGCTGAACATCCTATTAAAAATGTTACATCCCTCCCCCCCTCCCAGGTACATGTATTACTTTTAGCTTTCAAAAAGTTAATGACTTTTGAAGAAACAAGGATAGCAAAATAGCAAGATGCTGTTAGAAAAAGAAAAGGTAGGAAGGGGAAATGGGCTGTTTATGGTTAAAACTGGGGAAGGAGGTGGGTGAATGTTCTCCCTAACTTGTTTCTCCCTGGAGCCATTTCTCATTGTCTCTCCTTAATTTGTGGTTTATTTTTCAACTGTTTTTCTTCCACCTCACAATCCCCTTAGGCCCACCTTTCCCTTCTCCTCCTGGAAAAGGAAGTGCTAATAAATAAATAAAAACAGTGTTACAGAGGAAGAAAACCTTAGAATGGCCCCAAATTTCAGGACACTGGAAAACAGGTCTTGGTGCTCAGTCGTGTCCGACTCTGTGACCCCATGGACTGTAGCCAGCCAGGCTCCTCTGTCCATGGAATTTTCCAGGCAAGAATACTGGAGTGGGTTGCCATTTCCTTCTTCAGCTTGGTCTTGGATTTCCTAATAAAATTAGAAGCTAGATCTAATATATTTAAGCATGTATTTCATATATCTCACCCCCAGGACAAGTCATAGATGAAACCCAGTCAACTAGAAACACAACTTCCCTGTTCAAGTCCCACCCTTAAATCCCTAAACCCTGTGGGTCCCACCTAAGAAACATTGCTCAGGTCCACTCCTCCCTGCTATCAGGCTCTGATATGGTATGTTAGGCTCAGGAATTCCTGAACATCCATCCTTCAGCTTTTTACAAATCTTTGCCTCTGCAAAACTGCTTCTGCTGGAAACCCACCGGGTTACAAGCACAGACACAGAACCCACACTGCCCAAGTTCAAATCCTGACTGAAGTTTTCTTCTTCCTCAATTTGGGATCAGTAGTACCTACCTCATAGAGCTGCCATGAAGATGAACACAAGTTACAAATGCAAAGCGCTGAGTGCCTGGGGCAGCTTTTGTTATCTGTAACAGGGAAACCCCTGTGCATCCTGAGGCCCAGCCAGGACCTCACTCATTTCCCAGTGGCACTGTCACTCCTTCCTTTGCTCCCCCACTGCTTGATCCCTGTCCCATTCACTTTTACAATACTATAATAACCTATTCATATATTCACATGACCATCTGCTCCATTAGCTCTCAAAGGCCATGAAGGGTAGAGACTGTGTCATTCTAAATCTTTGTACCTTCAGCCCCAGAACACAGTATTTCCTCAATAAACACTTCTAGCCCCACTGGGATGGATACCTGTGATTCCCAAACATGCTGTGGAGCTTTAGACCCTGTTCCTAAACACATGCCTTTCCCAGCTCCTCTCCACCATCCGCTTGATAAATCTATCCTTTCATTTTTTTCTAGGGCAGCAGAACTAGTAGAAGGTGCTAGGCCCAACCAAGGTAATGGTACAGGTGAACAGAGACCAGGAGAAACAGCTTTATTCGGACTGAGAGTTGGAGAGTGAGAGGAGGGCCTGAGACAGCATACTGAGTGAGAGAACAGAGATTACTTTTCAAAATGGCAGTCAGAGCTCATCAACCAAATGGACTCGACCTGCCATCAGCCTTGCAGTGAGCGCCATCAATAAGAGGCCTGCTGGGAAATGTTTATTTGCCACTGAATCACCCAAGCATGCTACAATTATAAGAAAGGTACAGGTCGTTTTTCATTTCCATAACTCAAGGTCCACAGCATCTCCTCAATCATGAGAATTACAAAAGAAAGTAAAAAAAAAAAAAAAAATCACATTTTACAGATCTTAGACTTGTCTTTAGTATTTTAGCTCAAATCTTACCATCTTCAAAAAACAGTTCTGTCAAACTCATCAGCTAAAAGTTCTATCCAAGCAGTGAGAAGATGGCCTTTGTTAGCCCGTGGCAATTCTTTTCTGATTTGTCCTAGCTAGTTAATGCTGAACAGCAGAATGAGGCTTAGATTGCAGGGGTTGAGGGGAAGGGGTAGTAAGAGTTAATTTCCCCCAGTACAAGATGGCATCTGAAGCTTGATGGGACAGCTGAACTGGAGAGACTTGAGGGAAGGGTCCAGGCCCTGTATTCAGTCAGAGTCACTGCTGGAAGAGGAGGAGGAGGAGGAATGCTGCAAGGGGAAAGGGGAAAGGATACATCAGATCCAAATGACTTTTGTTACTTCATGGGACATTCTTTGGTGCCCTATACCTCCACCCCAGTGCCCTTTGCTTTCTAAGAAGGTCAGGAGTCTTCAACTCGACTGTCCCTTAAACAGCAAAAGCAAGGATTTCCTTCAGCAGTGAGCATTCAGGAATGGATGAAACCATCCTAAATCATTGCACAGAATTTAATATACTGAATTTGGAGAACGTTTCCAATTTTCTTTACCTGAGCCAATGCCTAGGCAAGGAATAAATTATAGGCACTAGAGTAGAATTGTACAAGGAAACAGCTGCTCCCTTATAGTATTTATTAGCTGCATGGACATTCCTAGTGGCTAGGAGACTAAGAAAAGCGAGTAGAATGAGTAGCTGCGTGTGCATCTATCTCTACTTTTTCCTAAGTCCCATCTGGGAGAAAGTGAGGAAGGCGGGAGAGGAGGCTGGGAGAGTCCTAGTCAAGGTTCTTACACATATACTCCCATCAAAACTGTCATCAAAACCATTTTTTAGTGTCTCCACTCACGAAACAAAGATGGAGAACTAGAATTAGCATCCAAAGCCATAAGGCAAATAAATATTGGGCAGAAAAATGTAAATTAAAGCCTCCTCAAGATCAGGGTTGGTTCACTCCTTCCAGAGTTGTCCTGAGAGCTACTTTTACCCTTGGTAATGAACACTCCTCTGGAGTGAAGATATTTAGCCTTGGGGCTGAGCATGAAACTCAGGTTTTGTTAAAGGCTGAGAGTCACTGACTGCTCTCGTCCTCAGTTTCCCTACTGAATAGTAGGCCAATGGGGCCGATGTAACTAAAACACCACCCTGAGAACACTGAAGGAGAGAAAGAAACTCCAGGACCTAGGGCCAGATTATTACAAGTTAATTATTATATAAGACTTTGCTTTGTCAAAGCACTGACTCTATTACTTGATGTTTGACCACCTCAGTGGGTGTGTCCAACCTGCTAAAACAAGCGTGGGGTGGGGAGTTCTAGGAAGAGAAAGGCAAACTAGAAAGACTTTTGATGCTGACATCCATTCTGTGGCTCAGCCTAGCACCTCCCAGGTATAAGGCCTAATAAGCCTAATAAATTTTTTAGGATTATCAGATCTTCCCAGTGGGAATCCTTTATAGAGTCACTGTCCCACATCCTCAAGACTTCAAAATCCCCATTCCTTGCCCTCCCCCTGCCTCCTTAGTCCCTTTGAAGGGGCACCCCTTCCCAGCTAGGCTCCAGGGGCACTTACCTTGCCATGCTTATGGTGTTTCTGCTTCTTTTTATGAGCTTTCTTCATTTTCTTGTGCACCTTCTTGTCAATCACTATTCCTGGTCCTACTACACCAGGAACCAATGGATTCACAGGACACATGCCAGGGCCAGGTGGTGGATATGGAGGGGGGTAGGGACCTGAGGGCTGGCATCCTGGATATCCTGGCTGTGGCACAGGATGACAGGGCCCACCAGGGGGAAAGGCTGGATTCCCCTGCGGTGCTCCTGGGGGAGTGGGAAAAGGGCCTGGAGGAAAGGGAGGGTTGGCAGGTGGTGGATGGGCAGGATTGCAACCTCCAGGATACCCAGCGTTAGGCGGGTGTGGATATGGTCCTGGCTGCCCTGGTGGAAGAAACAAAGAATAAATTAAGATTACAACTGCCCAGAGCCTCTGACAACAAACAACAAAAAGAATTACTCAATAGTTAAGGGCAAATGGGAAGGTGAGGAAAAAGAATTACTCAGTAGTTAAGAGCAAATGGGAAGGTGAGGAAAGAGAATGAAGGGAAGGGGAGGCAAACTTACAGGAGAGAGAGAAAAGGGAAGGGCCCTGGCAGGGCGGGGGAGAAACAGAGACAGTGAACTCTAGGGAAAGAGGAGAGGATGGGTCAGCGACAAAGGACTTTGCTTCTGCGGGCTAGTGGAGAGGAGGAGGCGAAACTGACACAGAATCCTCCTGTTGCGGCCCATCTGAAAAGGGGCTGGGGCAAGAGAAGCGATCCCCCAAACACCTACCAGCATTGGGATTCCACATGTTCAGATGTTTCCTTCAGCCTGAGGAAAAAGAAATGAAGGCAAACAGCTGATGGCCCACAAGTGGGTGGGGGTTTTAGAGACCAAGCCCCAGGCCCAACTCCAACGACTCCGGCTCCACTCTATGAAGTCCCTTAGAGAACTTCCACGACCTCCACGGAAGAAATCTTTCTTTCCACCCATTCTTTCGCCTCCAATACCTAATTCTATCCCTAGTTCCCTAGTCACAGGAACCTAGCTCCCAGAGCCCCTCCACCTTGCACTAGCTCTGGCCGCGGCAAGGGGCTTCTAACTCGTCGGGAGAGAGGCTGAGTCCACGAATCTCCCTAAACCTAAACCTAAACTCCCTATAAACTCATCTGCCTTTCCGTGACCGAGTCCGGAAGACTTTAACCACCCACAGGCTGCGGAAAGACCTTAAACACTTTACAGCTCCCGGCGGAGAGTGACGGGGGACAAGACCCCCGCCCCAGGCTAAGAGAAGGACCTGACTTGAGGCGAAAGGAGTTAGGACAATCAGAAAAGATCCTCAAATGCTTTCACAGTAGACACACACCCCTCCCCGACCCCATTCAAGAGGACAAATAAAGAGCCTGACTCCCAGCTGCGAAGGGACTCCTCACCCAGGAATGGAGAAAGAAGAGGACTGGGGTATCCAGACGTCCGGTCACCCTTACACCACTGCCTGGGCGGACTTGTCCTCCTTAGCCTTCACTCACTTCCTGATAACCCTCCCACCCTAGGCTTCAGCATCCGCCCCTGCTACCGTCTAATTGGTAGTATGTGTTCATTCTGCGTTAGGATTGGAGAAGGTACTCGTCAATCACTCCATTCCTCTCTAGGCTAGAAGGCAAGGGTTTCAGTAGGGGCGGAGCCAAGGGCTTCAGGGAGAGGCGGGTGCAAAAGGGCAGCCGGAAATCCCCGTGGGCGGGGCTCAGAGAAACAAGCTAGGAGAAGGCTGGAGCAGTTTCAAGGCGAGGTCCCCCAGTGCCTAGAGGAAATTCGACCCTTGACTTCTAAGCTGTTAGTCTAGTGGGTGCCACACCCTTCCAATATGAATTTACGTTCAAGTTGTGAACTTTCGAAGATGTGAATGTGCGTGTGTTCACGTGTCCAATTAGGTAAGTTGGTTCACGCGTCTGGCGTACACTGTCACATGCAGCTTGCCCTCTGTCTCCTATTGCTGACGAATCCCTCCGCTCTACCCTCTGCCACCCCTTCTCCTTCCTCCAGTCAGTAATTTTTCTTCCCTGTTTTCTTGATGCCAGCTCCTGTATGTCAGCTGTTGTGCTACTATATGCCAGCTTCTACCACTACTGTATGCCAGCTGTACTGTACTACTATAATTTTCAAGGTACTTTAAGATTAAATTTATTTTCCTTACTTTTTGTATGTATTATTTGTGTGAAAAGTATTATAAACCTATTACAATACAGAGACATCACTCTGCTGACCAAGGTCCCATATGGTCAAAGCTATGGTTTTTCCAATAGTCATGTATGGATGTGAGAGTTGGACCATAAAGAAGGCTGAAGAATTGATGTTTTCCAGTTGTGGTCCTAGAGAAGACTCTTGAGAGTCCCTTGGACTGCAAAGAGATCAAACCAGTCAATCCTAAAGGAAATCAACCTTGAATATTCATTGAAAGGACTGATGCTGAAGCTGAAATACTGTGGCCACCTGATGAAAAGAGCCGACTCATTGGAAGACACCCTGATGCTGGGAAAGATAGAAGGCAGGAGGAGAAGGGGACGACAGAGGATGAGATGTTGGATGGCATCACCGACTCAATGGACATGAGTTTGAGTAAACTCCAGGAGATAGTGAAGGACAGGGAAGCCTGATGTGCTGCAGTCTATGGGGTTACAAAGAGTTGGACGTGACGTAGCAACCGAAAAACTACTATATAGCCTATTGTGTTAGCCTATATAGCCAAAATTAGTTAGGTAACCAGGCTAACTTTGTTGAACTTACAAACAAATTGGACTTATGAACACACTCTTGGAATGGAACTCATTCTTTCATAGGGGACTTACTGTACTGTGATGTGTTGTACAGATATACATACATACGCACAGGGCTTAAGGAATGGCAGGGAGATGCTCTCACCCATTGCCTCAATATTTGCCGTTGCCCTCTTAGTCCCCTTAGAAAGCAAAGAAACATTCTTGGGGGAAATATAGATGTCTAATATGAAGAAGGCTGAGCGCTGAAGAATTGATGCTTTTGAACTGTGGTGTTGGAGAAGACTCTTGAGAGTCCCTTGGACTGCAAGGAGATCCAACAAGTCCATTCTAAAGGAGATCAGCCCTGGGATTTCTTTGGAAGGAATGATGCTAAAGCTGAAACTCTAGTACTTTGGCCACCTCATGCGAAGAGCTGACTCATTGGAAAAGACTGATGCTGGAAGAGATTGGGGGCAGGAGGAGAAGGGGACGACAGAGAATGAGATGGCTGGATGGCATCACTGACTCGATGGACGTGAGTCTGAGTGAACTCCGGGAGTTGGTGATGGACAGGGAGGCCTGGTGTGCTGCGATTCATGGGGTCGCAAAGAGTCAGACACCACTGAGCGACTGAACTGAACTGAGCTGAATCTCTCTTAGGATTTCCTATCTCAATTTCATATATCTTGGCAACCCACTCCAGTATTCTTGCCTGGAAAAGTCCATGGACAGAGAAGCCTGGTGGGCTGCAGTCCATGGGGTTACATGACTGAGCATGCGTCCATGAGGGTGGAGGGAGATGGGTTGCTGGCAATAAACTGGTAGAACTTAAAAATATATATATATATTTTTTTAGATTTCATGTATCTGGCATCTGGCAAATTGCATAAACCAGAAACCAAGAAAGTCATCGTTAATGGCTCTCTCCACATTCCTCCCATCCCCCTCCAGCATCAGGAAGGGTCTGTTTTGCTTCCCAAATAAATCTGGAATCTCTATACTTCTCTCCATCTTCTCTGCTCCTAGCCTACCATCATCTCTTAACTGGACTGCTGCAATGGCCTCAATTTTTTTTTTTTTTTTTTTAGTAACCCACTTAACAAGCTTGATTTAATAAACATGTAGAACCATTCACCCAAAGTAAAAACTACTTTTCCCTCTTAAGCATACGTAAAACATTTATAAAAATCGGTCTCAACAAATGCAATTCAAACTTGAGAATTGTGTAATACATACTGTATTCTTTGACCACAGTGTAAAATATAAATACAAATGAAACAGAGCGGGGCCCCACAAGCCTTTTCCTGGTCCCCTTTTCTTGTTTGTAGGAAAATGGATTCAACTTCATAGCATGCGTGCCGAATCACTTCTGTCACGTCCGACTCTACGACCCTATGGACTATAGCCCTCCAGGCTCCTCTGTCCCTGGGATTCTCCAGGCAAGAATATTGGAGTGGGTTGCTGTGCCCTCCTCCAGGGAATCTTCCCAACCCAGGGATCGAAGCTGCATATCTTATGCCTCCTGCACTGGCAGGCGGGTTCTTTACCGCTAGTGCCACGTGGGAAGCCCTCAGCTTCCTAGACTGTCCCTGAATTCCAAAGGGCAGATTCAAACAGTTACTAATCAGGGAAGAGAGAGAATGCAGAAACAGAGGAGGAGCTGTTAAAAAACAATAGTGCAGTCATAAAGCAGAGCCCTGGTTTCTCCTCAAGGGAAATACATAACAATTTATTTTTTAGTTTTTCTGTAGGAAATAAGCCCCCCAACCAGGTATAGAATGGTAACTTTCTTCTGAGCACAACATTCATGCAATACCATCCTGTTACCTCACCACCAACCAATCAGGCCTAGCCCCCAGTTTTGCTTATAAAAACTCCTCTCCAAAAACTATCACAAAAGTTTGGGTTTTTTGAACACTAACCACCAATTCTCCTTGCTCAGTTCAGCAACATATCTTTCTCTGTTCCAAACTCCAGTGTTCTGGTTTGTTTGGCCTTCACTGTGTGTTGGACACTTGAGCTTATGTGCATTCAACAAAACAAACATATATTTGGAAGTTAAAAAAGCAAAAGTCTTCCAAATAACTCTGAGTCAAAGAATAAAATAGTATGGAAATGAAATACTTCAAACCATAATGAAAATATTACATCCCCAATTTTTGAGGTACAAAAATATGAAGATATATCTTATGCTGAGTTTATTGTCTTGAACTAAAATTGATAGATTTTTAATTTTTTAATTAAAAGTTTTTGCTATATATTTTATTGAAATACACTTGACATACAATACTGTGTTTTGCATAACCATAGTACATTTTGATATATTTTTATATCAGGCTTGTACTAAGTATTTAAGATGAATCGGAACTTTTTTAAAAGGCAATTTATATCTGCTTTTTTTCTTTCTTGAAAGATTGAGTTTGAAAGAAATTATGGATATGTTTGTATGAGCATGATTCCTCTTAGAATGTATAATTTATTTATTGTATCTTTTTTGGTTGCACTGGGTCTTTGTTGCTGTGCACAGGTTTTCTCTAGGTGTGGCAAGCGGCGGCTAGCCTTCACTGTGGTACACGGGCTTCTTATTGAAGTGGCTTCTCTAGTGGAGCGCAGGCTCTAGACACACAGGCTTCAGTAGTTGCAACATGCGGGCTCAGTAGTTGCGGTGTGTGGGCTTAGTTGCCTTGCAGCATGTGGGGTCTTAGTTCACCTACCAGCAATTGAACTTGGTTCCTCTTCATTGCAAGACGGATTCTTAACCGTCTTTCCTCTGGACCACCGAGGAAATTTGAAAACTGTCTCTTATTTAAAGTAGCTTTATTGAAATATAGTTCGTATACCATACAATTCACCCATGTAAAGTGTACAGTTCAATAGTTTTTAGCATTTCATGAGCTTGTGTAACCATCGCTATTATCTAATTTTAGAAGATTTTTGTCCCCCTTAAAATAATTTCATACCCATTAATAGTGAATCCTCATTTGTCTCCTTACCTCTCCCTCATTTTACTCAAGCCCTAAGCAACCACTAATTAATGTTTTGCTATAAATTGTCTTATTCTATGTATTTCATACAAATGGAAAATTGTATACGTGACCTATTATGATTGGCTTCTTTCACTTAACATAATATTTTCAAGGTTCACCCATGACGTAGTATAAATCTTCATTGCTTTTTGTAAAGGAAGTACTGACTAGTATGCTACTCTTTGGCTATACCACATTTAGCTATCCATTCATTAGTTGAAGAACATTTGAATTGTTTTTACATTTTTGCCTATTATGTACATTGGTGCTGTGGACATTCATGGACAAGTTTGTGTGACCATGTTTTATTTTTATTATCCGCACAGAAATTTATTTGAATTCAAGATTATATGGTTATATTTAGAATCATGTCATAATTATCTAAAGCACGTATCATTCTTGGCTTTGAAACAGTTCTAAAGGTATCCTTTTAAAGTCAAAAATATGTAGTAAGAATGTACAAGGAAGCAAATATATAAAAAACAAGCTTGCTAAGTATTGGGAGTTGTTACAAGAGGGACACACCAAGATAAACGTAACAGAGTCCAAATTATATAACATACAGCAAGGCATTCTCTTGCTTTATCAACGCCTAGAAAATAAATCAGTAACCTCAGTAATGCATCATCGTTGACTCAATGGATATGAGTTTGAGCAAACTCTGGGAGATAGTGAAGGACAGGGAAGCCCGGCGTGCTGCAGTCCATGGGGTCACAAAGAGTCAGACACGACTGAGCAATTGAACAGCAGCAGCAGTGCAAGAACACTGCAACAGGGACAGACTTTCTGAGGGACATAGGGCATTCACTATACCTTCCTTTTTTCTAACTCCTCTCGTGGCAACTTCTTTTCTTCCCTCTAAAATGGGTTTTATTGTATTGAAAAAAATAGGTTTGATTTGTAAATTGTAGTAATTGAAATATGCAACAATTTACTTAAAGATGCTCAGGGATCTTTTATTTGTTGGATTGTGCTGGGTCTTCGTCCCCGCACTCGGGCTTCCTCTAGTTGCGGTGAGCTGGGGCTACTCTTCGCTGTGGTGCACGGGCTTCTCGTTGTGGCGGCTTCTCTTGTTGTGGAGCACAGGCTCTGGGTGCACCAGCTTCGGCAGTTGCAGCACGTAGGCTTGGTAGTTGTGGCACATGGGCTTGGTTGCTCTGCAGCATGTGGCATCTTCCCCGACCAGAGATCAAACCCGTGTCCCCTGCATTGGCAGGGGAATTCTTATACCATCAGAGAAGTTCTCAAATTTTTGAAAAAGCCAATCAGCTAGTTAGCAAGGGATCATTAGTGGCTTACAGGGGAAAAAAAAATCAGGTATTACATATTTGCTAAGTAGATTTTAAAAAGAATAAGCAAAAAAAAAAAAAAAAAAAGAAAGAAAGAAAAAGAATAAGCAGCTAAAAATGGGTGAAAAAAATCCCAGGGTTTACTGTGACCTAAACAATTGAAAACAGGCAGACCTATTTACTTGCAGAGTGAGCAAGGTAAAGAGGTTCCGAGATAGAGTTTGGTTTCCAACAGTGTCCACTGCCAAAGGTGGGCAGACTCAGAATGTCTCCTCTTCTCACGGAAACTGGAACACGGACAAGCAGCCTTTCTTTGAACAGCCCTTTGCACACATCATCCACACAGATCTGATGGACTTGACCGCCCAGAAAGATTGGTGTGTTTGTGCTAACATTAGTCTTGTTAATCCCAGATCCTTAACCATGAGTGTTGTTCTGAATCCACCCTGATAGTTATTAGGGAAGGGAACTCCATCAATCACCCCAGATATGGGGTTATAAGCAGCACTTTACCAATGCTGTCCTGAGCTCACATTTAGGATTTTGGCCAATAGTTTTGGGTCAGGTCCTAACCTTTTTCCCAGATTCATAGCATCAGCAGTTTCAGTCATACCAATAGCTAACAGTATATTATAGCAGATCCTCGGAGCCTGCCCAGGCCCACGGGCTCCACAATAGCGCGCACTGGAATCCTTGCTCCCCAGCAACTCTTGGGCAACCCACCTACCAACACTGGAGACATAAGAGACACGGGATTGATCCCTGGGTCAGGAGGATTCCCTGGAGTAAGAAATGGCACCCCACTCCAGTATTCTTGCCTAGAGAATCCCCATGGACAGAGGAATCTGGTGGACTACAGGCTATAGCGTCACAAAGAATAGGACACGACTGAAGCAACTGAGCATAGCACACTTCCCGCCGTAAACGTGAGGTTCCCAGACTGTGCAGCTTCCACACCACCAGAAACGGGTGAAAACTGCTCCCATTTTCTCAACTTCTTTGGCCAGATCTTCCCAAACTAGGATCAGTAGTACTAGCGTCTGTTAGTAGTGAGCCTTGCTACTGCTGCTGCTAAGTCGCATCAGTCATGTCCAACTCTGTGAGCCTTACTTGCCTTTTTTTGGAATCCATTTGCCCCAGAATAAGCTTCTATTGCATTGATACTGGTGGGCAACATTGTAATAATTCCATCCTTGCCGGCTACATCTGCGGGAGAAGACACTACCTGTTCACTTGCATCTAGAAATTCTCTGCATGCATCAGGAAACACATCATAAATAACAAGAAATGGCACCCCACTCCAATACTCTTGCCTGGAAAATCCCATGGATGGAGGAGCCTGGTAGGCTGCATTCCATGGGGTCGCTAGGAGTCAGACATAACTGAGTGACTTCACTTTCACTTTTCACTTTCATGCCTTGGAGAAGGAAATGGCAACCCACTCCAGTGTTCTTGCCTGGAGAATCCCAGGGATGGGGGAGCCTGGTGGGCTGCCATCTATGGGGTCGCACAGAGTCGGACACGACTGAAGCGACTTAGCAGCAGCAGCAGCAATGTCCATGGGATTTTTTTTTTTTTTTTTTGCCATGGGATGCCCCATTTGCCTAGTCCAATGAACCCAGCTGGAGCCATTGATGTAGAACACACCACTGCAAGGCTGGCCCTTGCCAGCGACTCCAGTAGGGAGGTTAGAGGCACTCCACAGAGCTATAAAGAGGCTGCCTTGCTGCCCCAGCTCACCCACTAACTGCAAGGGTGCAAGGGACATGAGCACTGACATATGTTTTCAATTCTATTAGGTATTTACTTATGAGAGGAATTGCTGGGTCATATGGTAACTCTTTGTTTAACATTTTTGAGGAACTGCCAAATTATTTACCAAAATAGCCACACCATTTTATATCCCCACCAACCATGTATAAGGGTTCCAATTTCCCCCCATCTGTGCCAACACTTGCTACTGTCTGTCTTTATTGCTATAGACATTCTAGTGCTTATGAAGTGGTGTCTCATTGACTGTCCTGTCAGCATCCACTCTGGCCCTCTTTCAATTCATTCTCCACATTTCAACCTTGGAAATGGTCTTCTAAAGCCAACTCTGACATCACCCTACTACTTAAAATTCTTCAGCGGCATTGCATTATCCTTTAGACAAAGGTTGAAACTATTTTTACATGAATGTATTCACTTTTGTTGAATAGGTAATATGTTAGAAAACCAAAAAGGACCAAGTGGTATAAAGGGAAAAGTCTCTCTTTCACTCCTGTTCTCCATTTACCCAACCTTCCCAACTCACATAACACACATAACCACATAATTGGTTTCTTGTATACATTTCCACAGTTTCTTCATTATAATCAAGCAAATGGTGACATAAATTTATATCCCCTCTTTTAAATATACAAACAACAAACTATGCAGAGTTTAGTTTGCACCTTTTCTTCACCACTAAATATATCTTGGAGATGTTTCTGTATCAGTAGAGAGTATGTCCTCACTCTTTCTCACAACTACATTTTATTCTTTTCTATGATGTACCATAATCAGTTTAACCAACCAAGAGAGATTTATGTTATTTTCAATCTTCTACTACTAAAAACAATGCTGAAATAAATAACCCTGATACATCACTTTACATATTTTGGCTTTTTATAGATATTGATGAATTACCCTCCCTAGAGGTTATATTTATTTACTTCCCACCAGGCTTCCCTGGAGGCCCAGACGGTGAAGAATCTGCCTGCAATGCAGGAAACCTGGGTTCCAGCCCTGGGTTGGGAAGATCCCCTGGAGAAGGGAATGGCTACTCACTCCAGTATTCTTGCCTGGAGAATTCCATGGACAGAGGAGCGTGGCGGGGTACAGTCCATGGGGTCACAAAGAGTCGGACATGGCTGAGCAACTAACACTTTCATTTTTCACTTTCACCTTCTTACCAGCTCTGTGAGTGTCTGTTCCTTCCAACTTGCCAAACCTGAAAAACTCAGCATCTTATTACTGCGATGTCTGCGGTGGTCTGACCTTACTGCCTCTCTGCTCTCCTCTCATACTGCTCACGCCTCGCTCTCTGCTCTTCAGTCCCTAGGCCTCTTTCTTCCCTGCAGAAAATCTTGGTTCCTTTTGCAGGAGGGCTTTTGCACTCACTTGCTGCCCCTGAAGCCTGGAATGCTCTTCCCATTTCTCTCCACTTTGCCTACTTAACTCCTGCTCATTCATCAGCTCTCAGCTCCAGGATCACTTCTTCAGGGAAGCCTCCTTGATACTCTAGTCAGGTAAACTCCTTTGTTGTAGCCACTAAGTAGATCCTTGCCTTTCCTTTAGCATATCTATCTCAGCTTATAATCATGCATGAATGAGTAATTACTTTATGTTAGCTTCCTGCATTCAACTGTAAGCTTCTTGAAAGGAAGGACACTTCACAGTTAACAGTTCACACAGTGCCTGGTACATAGGAGGGTATCAATGAATGAACTGTTAAATAACTACATGAATGAATGAATGAGCAAATGGAGGAATAGAGCATGATGGTTCTGGAGTCAGTCAGACAGACCTGGATTCAAATCGTAACTTTGACACTTAGGTGTGACCTTGAATAAGTTAACCCCTTGGATCATCAGTTTCCTCATTTGTAAAACAGTGGCAATCGTACCTGCCTCATAGGGTTGTGATGAGATAATTGTGTATCTGTCACATAATAAGCACTTATATGCTACCATGTAGTAGCATCATGATTCTCATTTATATTAAGAACTATTACTGTTAGATTCAGGTGATTCCCAGTATTCTTTGGCTTCCCTTATGGCTCAGCTGGTAAAGAATCCGCCTGCAATGCAGGAGACCTGGGTTCGATCTCTGGCTTGGGAAGATCTCTGGAGAAGGGAAAGGCTACCCACTCCAGTATTCTGGCCTGGAGAATGCCATGAACTGTATAGTCTGTGGGGTTGCAAAGAGTCGGACGCAACTAAACGACTTTCACTCAGGATGATTTTTAATCTCCTTGCAGGACCCTTATAGATTGCCAATATCCTCCATACTTCTCTTCACTTACCTGCTAGTTGGGAAATTCTTCCTCAGATTGAAACCCAGATTTCTTTTTTCTTCTTTTTTTTTGACTGCACTGTGCGGCTTGCGGAATTTTAATTATTTTATTTATTTTTGGTTGTGGTGGGTCTTCCTTACTGCATGGGTTTTCTTCAGTTGTGGGGGCTTGCGTGGGGGCTGCTGCAGGCTTCTCATTGCAGTGGCGTCTCTTATTGCAGAGCACAGGCTCTAGGGGTCCCAGGCTTCAGTAACTGCAGCACGTGGGCTCAGTGGTTGAGGGTCCCAGGCTCTAAGCACAGGCTCAATAGTTGTTGTTCCTGAAACTAGATCACTTTCTAACACCACACACAAAAATAAACTCAAAATGGTTTAAAGACCTAAATGTAAGATCAGAAACTATAAAACTCCTAGAGAACATAGGCAAAACACTCTCAGACATAAATCACAGCAGGATCCTCTATGATCCACCTCCCAGAATTCTGGAAATAAAAGCAAAAATAAACAAATGGGATCTAATTAAAATTAAAAGCTTCTGCACAACAAAGGAAAATATAAGCAAGGTGAAAAGACAGCCTTCTGAATGGGAGAAAATAATAGCAAATGAAGCAACTGATAAACAACTAATCTCAAAAATATACAAGCAACTTCTGCAGCTCAATTCCAGAAAAATAAACGACCCAATCAAAAAATGGGCCAAAGAACTAAATAGACATTTCTCCAAAGAAGACATACGGATGGCTAACAAACACATGAAAAGATGCTCAACATCACTCATTATTAGAGAAATGCAAATCAAAACCACAATGAGGTACCACTTCACACCAGTCAGAATGGCTGCGATCCAAAAATCGGCAAGCAATAAATGCTGGAGAGGGTGTGGAGAAAAGGGAACCCTCCTACACTGTTGGTGGGAATGCAAACTAGTACAGCCACTATGGAGAACAGTGTGGAGATTCCTTAAAAAATTGCAAATAGAACTACCTTATGACCCAGCAATCCCACTGCTGGGCATACATACCGAGGAAACCAGAATTGAAAGAGACACATGTACCCCAATGTTCATCGCAGCACTGTTTATAATAGCCAGGACATGGAAACAACCTAGATGTCCATCAGCAGATGAATGGATAAGAAAGCTGTGGTAAATATACACAATGGAGTATTACTCAGCCGTAAAAAAGAATTCATTTGAGTCAGTTCTGATGAGATGGATGAAACTGGAGCCAATTATACAGAGTGAAGTAAGCCAGAAAGAAAAACACCAATACAGTATACTAACACATATATATGGAATTTAGGAAGATGGCAATGATGACCCTGTATGCAAGACAGGGAAAGAGACACAGATGTGTATAACGGACCTTTGGACTCAGAGGGAGAGGGAGAGGGTGGGATGATTTGGGAGAATGACATTCTAACATGTATACTATCATGTAAGAATTGAATCGCCAGTCTATGTCTGACGCAGGATGCAGCATGTTTGGGGCTGGTGCATGGGGATGACCCAGAGAGATGTTATGGGGAGGGAGGTGGGAGGGGGTTCATGTTTGGGAACGCATGTAAGAATTAAAGATATTAAAATTTAAAAAATAAAAACTAAAAAAAAAAAATAGTTGTTGTTCCTGGGCTTAGTTGCTCTGCAGCATGTGGGATCTTCTGGACCAGGGATCAAACCTGTGTCTCCTGCATTAGCAGGCAGATTCTTTGCCACTGAGCCACCAGGGAAGCCTAGCTTGCAGGATTTTAGTTCTCTGATCGGGAATCAAACCCATGCCCCCTGCAGTAGAAGTACAGAGTCCTAACCACAGGACCACCAGGGAATTCCCTAAACTCAGATTATTTAAAAAGCATTTAAATAATGCTTCTAGAGCTCATATTGCTCATTAAGTCTTAAATGATTTACCATGCTTCTGTCATTCATTCATTTAACAAATACTTCTCAAGCTAGCCAGGTACTGGGGACAGAGTGAAAACACAGAAGAAAAAATCCTTGCCTTCATAGAGGTAATATCTTGGTGGTAGAGGCAGAATATAAATACATATATAATAACATTATTATATAAATTATGAAATTGCTATCATTATTATTATTATGGCTACTGTGTAATAAAAGAACAAAATAGAGCTGGTTAAAGTGAAGCAGGGAACCCAGTTAGGAGGTTGCTGCTGTGGTCCAAGGGAGAATGGCTGTGGCCTGGATGGAAGTGGTAGAGATGATCAGCAGGGTCAGACTCTGGGTGGTGGTGGTGGTGTAGTCACTAAGTCGTGTCCAACTCTTGTGACCCCATGGACTGTAGCCCACCAGACTCCTCTGTCCATGGGATTCTCCAGGCAACTACTGGAGTGGGTTGCCATTTCCTTCTCCAGGCGATCTTCCTGACTCAGGAATCAAACCTGGATCTCCTGCATTGCAGGCAGATTCTTTAGTAACTGAGCTACAAGGGAAGCCCCCAGACTCTGGGGATTTTTTTTTAATTGAAGTATAGTTGACTTAGTGGGTTCTTTTTTTTTTTTTAAGGTAGAACTTAGCAGGCTTGGACTGGATATAGAGGTGAAAGAAATAGAGAAGTCAAGAATAAACCCAAGAATACTGAGTGGGAAATAATTGGTGTCATTTTCTGAGATGCAGATGGGGGAGGCACAGACGTACGTATTTTTGGACAAGGTTAAGTTTCGGAAGCCTATCAGATATCCAAGTAGAAAGGTTGAGAAGGCAGTTTGGTGCTCGGGAAGAGGTCTTGTCTGAAGAGAAAACAATCCAGAGTTAGTGGGATATCTAAAGGAGTTAATAAGGTCAGCGAAGGGGCATGGGTAGCCAGAGTAGGAAAAAAGGCCCAGAACTTGAACTCCGGCCTGCCAGTATTTAGAAGCTGGCAAGAAAAGTGAGCAGAGGATACAGAAAGGATACAGATTCTCCCCTTCCCCAGTGAGTAAGTGGGAAATCTGAGGAAAAGTATGAAGCAAGGATTCGAGGAAGCAGCTCTCAAATGTTGAAATGCTGTCGATAAATTGTGTAAGAGGCAGACTGAGATCTGGCCGCTGGATTTTGAAGAATAGTGAATTTTTTTTAAGAGTGGTTTTAATTACATTCTAGGGATGAAATTTTGCCTGCCACAATTTGAGGAGAGAATGATACGTGAGAAGGTGGAGGCAGCAAATAAAAGTGATTCTTCCAAGCAGTGTTAGTAGGCAAGGAAGCAGAGAAATGGAGCAGTAATCATAAGAGGATGGGGGGAAAAGAAGAGGACAGGCAGTCTGGGAAGGGCTTTTTAAGATGGGAGAATTTAAAGCATGGTTTTAAACTGATGGGAATCATCCAGTAGAGAGAAAAATGGAAGGGATAACTGAAGGAGCAAAGTTCCTAAGTGACCAGGGAAAACGGGGTTCAAGTTCACAGGAGAAAACATTGACCCTAGATAGGACAGGTCACTTAATACAATGTAGTGGTTGAAAGAATGACCCGTGTGTGTGTGTGTGTGTGTGTGTGTGTGTGTGTGGTGTAAGGATGTGTTCTGACTTCACTGATTTACATGCAGATGTCCAACTTTTCCAATACCACTTGCTGAAGAGACTTTTTCCCATTGTAGTGTATTTCCTTTTTAAAATTTGATTAAATTTATTTATTATGGGGTGTGCTGGGTCCTCGTTGCTGCGCGTGGGCTTTCTCAAGTCATGGCGAGCAGCGGCTATTCTCTGCTTGAGGTTCTCGGCCTTCTCATCACAGTGGCTTCTCTTGCTGTGGAGCACAGGGTCTAGGACGCATGGGCTCCAGTAGTTGTGGCACACAGGCCTAGTTGCTCTGCGGCATGTGGGACCATCCCAGATCAGGGATCGAAACCTGCCTTGGCAGGCGGCCGCTTAACCGCTGGACCACCAGGGAAGGACCAAGAACGAGCTCTTGTTACCTGAAAACTGGGTTCACCTCTTGGTAGGTGTCAAGCCAAAGGAGACAACCAAGCCGAAGAAAGAAGGATTTATTGCCTGCAGCAAGTAAGAAGAACACTGGGAATCTGTCCCAAAGTAGTGTTTCCCTGAACAGCAAAACTGGGGAAGTTTTAAGCTAATAGTATATGCATATTCATGAAGGGGTGTGAACAGAGGAGAGTTCAGCATAGAAGTGGGGCAAAGGTTGACAGAGTCCAAGCTTTAGTTGGTTGAAGTCATAAGGGTCAGAAAAGGTCAACATCATTAGTCCATTCTCCACCTTGGTGGGAGCCGGCAGAACTCAAAGCTGTGTATCAGATTGTTCTGTATGCCCCTTGACGAGGAACTGGGACTCTGTTTTATCCCTGGATTATTGTTTCTTTTTTTTTTTAATATTTATTTATTTGGCTGCACCAGTTCTTAATCATGGCATGTGGGATCTAGTTCCCTGACCAAGGATTGAATCCAGGCCCCCTGCATTAGGAATACAGAGTCTTAGCCACTGGACTACCAGGGTACTTACACCCTGAACTATTGTTTCTTGACTGCTTTTCTTTCATTCCTACATTCCCTCACTTCCCTTAAGAGAATTGAATACTGAGACCTGTTCAAGGACAAGCACTGTAGCCAAGGTTAGATCACAAAATGGCTTAGGCCAAAAAGGACTTCTCTTGTGTCAGGAAAGTCATGCTTGGTTCTCTTTCTCCAGGGATTCCCCTACCCTATCTGCTTATACTCTGAATCCAGAATACTTTCTTTGTAACCTGGGACAAGGTAATTCAAAAGAAATTTCCCTGTTTCAGTTCCCATCTCTAAAGTGAAGGATAATAATACTTAATTCATAGTGAGGATTAAGTGACTTAATACATGCAGGACTCTGAACACTGCTGAACGTATAGTAAGCCCTAGACTACTGTTGTAGCCCTGTAGCCCTGTAAGCCCTGTTAGCTGTTACTGTTGTTATAGGAGGGAAATCCGAGCCCACAGATCTAGATGTAAATGCACTGGTAGATTTGGTGAGGGGGAAAATGTGACTCTGCTGCTTGCTCCTGATCTTTTTTTGTCTTCAGGGAAATAAGCAAGATTATCAGTTGAGAGTGAGCTGGAGGAAGAAGGTCAGAAAGAGTGATCTCATAAAGTGTGCAAATGAATTAGCTAGGGTACTGTATTAGGATTGTCGGTCAGTATGGAGGGCTGACTTGAAGTCTATAGGCCACATGTAAGGTGAGACCGGTCAGCACAGGTGGTAGCTTCTTCCAGTTAAACACCAGTGCTTGAGTACAGCTGTGAAATAGGAAGAGAACTGGATGTAACTTGGGAAGGGGTTTGCCTGCAAAATATAAGAGAAATGGAAAGAGGGGCAAGACTGTTGAGAGTGTAGTGATTATGATGAAAGACCATGGAAGATAAACTGAACAAAGAAGAAAAAACATAAGATATGAGATGAACAGTGAAAAAGTGACAGGGTGAATGGATTGGATGTGCCAATAGAGGCTTTCTAGAGTAACTGAGCTGAAAAGGCAGGAGTTGGTACCCAAAGAATGGAATGCTTGAAACAGATTTGGTGGCTAAGGTGGTAAAGGAAAATCTTGTTGGAAGGAAAAAGGTCAAGATGAAAGGATTAAGTAGATTATCTACATAGTGACTTAAGTCACTAAGAATGATGATAAAAGTAATGATGAAAAGAAAAAGACTTTGAGCAAATACTAAAATATTCAACAAACACACGAGTGACCAGGAGGTCTGCAAATAACCACAGCAAGGTAAAGCAGCAGATCGTGTGGTCTGACGGCATGCATTTCAGAGAAGCTTGGATTTTTAAGGAGAAAGAGAAGTGGTCTAGAAGCAGCAACAGAGAGGAGGGAAAATATCCACCTTCCTCCAGTGTATGTGAAAGAAAAAACAGCTAACACTCCAGGAAAAGCAAGATTCATTTTAACAGGTGGAGGAAAGAAAAGAGGACATTCAGAGAAGGGGTTGAAGATATAGAATATTTGTAGTTGTTTTCCTAGACCTGAGGAAGGCACTGTTGTTGCTGCTGCTGCTGCTGCTGCTAAGTCGCTTCAGTCGTGTCCGACTCTGTGCGACACCATAGACAGCCCACCAGGCTCCCCCGTCCCTGGGATTCTCCAGGCAAGAACACTGGAGCGGGTTGCCATTTCCTTCTCCAATGCAGGAAAGTGAAAAGTGAAAGTGAAGTCGCTCAGTTGTGTCTGACTCTTAGCAACCCCATGGACTGTAGCCTACCAGGCTCCTCCATCCATGGGATTTTCCAGGCAAGAGTACTGGAGTGGGGTGCCATCATCTTCTCCGGAGGAAGGCACTATAGAACTATAAAGCAGCAGGAGACATCTGTTGCTCGCTCTCTAAGAACTATAGGTAGGCAGGCCTATGGCAGTATGTGAAGGCATTAAACCATGGCACAGGACAAAAGAAAAAAAGGTGGCTGGGGCCAGGGGACTTCCCTGTGGGTCTAGTAAAAACTGCGTTTCCAGAGCAGGGGGCATGGGTTCAATTCCTGGTGAGGGAACTAAGATCCTGCTTGCTAAAAAGGGAAAAGTGGGGGCGGGGGGGGGGGGGGAGGAGAAATGGCATATTGCAGATTCCACCCTAGTTAGTGGCAGATCCAGGTTAGGAACTCAGGACTCAGGCTGTGTCCTGAGTCTGAACTGGGTGCTATAACAAAACCAGAAAGAATACAAACTGTGCTCCTCCATGCTCTCCATGCTTCCCATTACAGACTAGGTGAGAATATGACAGTGACAAATGAAACAACTTCAGCAAACAATGTATCAATAAGCACAAAATAGGCTGCAAATCATGTCCATTAGAGCCAAAGGAGGGCGCTATAAGTGACCTGTGGGTTTTTTTTTGTCCCTAAGAATCTTTTCTGGTGATAGCATATTCATTTACATATTTTTCCTAGATCCTGTAAGGAATTCATAAGACTTAAAGAAAACTTGGAAAACACAGAAAAGTAGAAAGAAAAAGAAGACTACTTTTGAGGTCCCATCACCAAACAGAATCACTAATTATTATTTTGGAATATTTCCATCCAGTCTTTTTTTTTGTTTTGTTAGGCATAGACATTTTAAATTAGTAAGAAATAAATAAAGTAGTAAGTAAACATGTAATTGTAATATACAAAATATGCAAAAAAATTTCAAAATTCAAGAGGTTAAAAAAAGATAGTAAAAATTAGTCTTTTTCTATCGTTCACAGCCCCTGCCTTCAGCCACACGGCTTCCCCCCCCCGTGAGCCATCCTATTCATAGATTTCTGCTTCTAAGTTTATAAGAAGTGTATTTATTTGTATACTGCATCTCCATGAGTATGGAATCACTAATCACGGCAATGCCATACTAGTTACATACTGCATTTGGTGAAGTAATCTTTAAAACTGGGACTTTAATATTTTATCATAGAATCGTGGAATTATAGGGTTAGAAATTACTTGAGAGAATCATTCATTCAACTTCCTGAGAAAATTAAATAAATACACTCTTTTAAGAGTTAAGAGTTAGAAGAGCCAAGATTATAATCTAGGTTTTCTGAGTTTTCTGTTGGTGATCCCTCCAGTGCAACATATTACAGCACACCCACTCAAGCATCTTGCAAGCAAACATCGCAATGCTTACGACAACTTCCCCTTGGTTTTTGTTATATTTATGGCTTCTCCACAGTTTTGAAGCAAGTCACAGTTTTTGTTTTTTTAAATAAGCTTTATTTTTTCAGAACAGCTTTAGAGTTACAGAAAAACTGAGAAGGTAATACAGAGTTTTCATATTCACCATACCCTGTTCCCCTATTGATAACTCTTACGTTAGTATGGTACATTTGTTACCCAAATAAGCCAATGCTGATTCATGATTATTAACTCCATACTTTATTCATATTTCCTTGGTTTTTACCCAATGTCCTTTTTCCTATTCCAGGATTTTATCCAAAAGGTCACGTGTCTCCTCAGGTTCCTCTTGGTTGTGCCAGTTTCTCAGACTTTGTTTTTGATAATCTTGACAGTTTTGGTTGGGTATTTTGAAACAAATTGGTATTTTTTTGCTTTTCTTGTGATCATAGGTTTATCTTTGTTTTAACATAACCCTAGGCTTGTCGACATATGTTCATATAATATTATCTGTTTCTAATTGTGGTGTTTCCATAAACTTCACTTTTTTATTATTTTAATTGGAGGCTAATTACTTTACAATATTGTGGTGGTTTTTGCCATACATTCACATGAATCACGGGTGTACACGTGTTCCCCATCCTGAACCTCCCTCCCACCTCCCTCCCCATCCCATCCCTCAGGGTCATCCCAGTGCACCAGCCCAGAGCACCCTGTCTCATGCATCGAACCTGGACTGGCGATCTGTTTCACATCTGATCATATACATGTTTCAATGCTATTCTCTCAAATCATCCCACCCTCGCCTTCCCCCCCCCACCCCCGAGTCCAAAAGTCTGTTCTTTACATCTGTGTCTCTTTCGCTGTCTCACATATAGGATCATTGTTACCATCTTTCTATATTCCATATATATGCATTAATATAGTATATTGCTGTTTTTCTTTCTGACTTACTTCGCTCTGTATAATAGGCTCCAGTTTCATCTACCTCATTAGAACTGATTCAAATGCATTCTTTTTAACAGCTGAGTAATATTTCATTGTGTATATGTACCACAGTTTTCTTATGCATTTATCTGCCGATGGGCATCTAAGTTGCTTCCATGTCCTGGCTATTGTAAACAGTGCTGCGATGAACATTGGGGGGTACACGTGTCTCTTTCAGTTCCGGTTTCCTCGGTATGTATGCCCAGCAGTTCTATTTCCAGCATAAACTTCACTTTTAATGGCTGAAAATCCCTTCTTTGTTATTTAAAGTCTGTATGACCTTGGACACATTCTAAACTTCTCTGAGCCCTTGGTTTCCTCCTCTGTAAATAGTGTTCACAGCATTGTCATGAAAAAGCCAAGTGGACTGTTGAGCAGAGGCAAGACAGAATGAAACTTAGGTTTAAAGATTATTCAAGGAGTGCTGTTGAAACTAAATTATGGGGAAAATAGGTGGCCGCCAGGGAAGTCCTCTGTGTAGAGCACATCATGTGAAACGCTGGGCTGGATGAATCACAAGCTGGAATCAAGATTGCCGGGAGAAATATCAACAACCTCAGGTATGGAGATGATATCACTCTAATGGCAGAAAAGTGAAGAGGAACTAAAGAGCCCCTGATGAAGGGTGAAAGAGGAGAACGAAAGCTGGCTTAAAACTCAGTATTCAAAAAACTAAGATTATGGCATCTGGTCCCATCACTTCATGGCAAATTGAAGGGGAAAAAGTGGAAGCAGTGATAGATTTTCTTCTCTTAGGCTCCCAAATCACTGCAGATGGTGACTGCAGCCATGAAATTAAAAGATGCTTGCTCCTTACAAGGAAAGCTATGACAAGCCTAGACAACATATTAAAAACCAGAGACATCTCTTTGCTGACAAAAGTCCATATCATCAAAGCTATGGTTAGTTGGACACGACTCAGTGACTTCACTTTCACTTTTCACTTTCATGCATTGAAGAAGAAAATGGCAACCCACTCCAGTGTTCTTGCCTGGAGAATCCCAGGGAAGGGGGAGCCTGGTGGGCTGCCATCTATGGGGTCGCACAGAGTCGGACACAACTGAAGTGACTTAGCAGCAGCAGCATGTATGGATGTGAGAGTTGGATCATAAGGCTGAGCAAGAAGAATTGATGCTTTTGAACTGTGGTGCTGGAGAAGATTCTTGAGAATCCCTTGGACTGCAAGGAGATCAAACCAGTCAATCCTAAAGGAAATCAGTCCTGAATATTCATTGGAAGGACTGATGCTGAAGCTGAAGCTTCAATACTTTGGCCATCTGATGCAAAGAGCCAACTCACTGGAAAAGACCTTGATGCTGGGAAAAACTGAAGGCAAAAGCAGAAGGGGGCAGCAGAGAATGAGATGGTTAGATAGCATCACTGACTCAATGGATGTGAATTTGAGCAAACTCCAGGATATAGTCGGAGAAGGCAATGGCAACCCACTCCAGTACTCTTGCTTGGAAAATCCCATGGATGGAGGAGCCTGGTAGGCTGCAGTCCATGGGGTCACTAAGAGTCGGGCACAACTGAGTGGCTTCACTTTCACTTTTAACTTTCATGCATTGCAGAAGGAAATGGCAACCTGCTCCAGTGTTCTTGCCTGGAGAATCCCAGGGACAAGGGAGCCTAGTGGGCTGCCGTCTATGGGCACAGAGTTGGACACGACTGAAGTGACTTAGCAGCAGCAGCAGGATATAGTGGAGGACAGAGGAGCCTGGCATGCTGCAGTCCATGGAGTCACAGAGAGTCAGACACAATCTAGCGACTGAACAACAACAAACACAGGTTCTACATAAATGCATATTTACACAGACGTCCAGGTAGGTTGAGGATTTCTGGAAAAAGGGCCTTGCTGAACCATGAAGTGGCAGGCACTCAGCTGCAGCCTACTGAGGAGAATGGCAGACGGGAGGAGTGGAGAGATGGTCTTCCAGGCAGCAAGGTGAGCAGTCCTGCGCACAGCCCTCAGGGAAGGGGTGGGCCTCCTCAGGAGAGGCCAGGGCAGCCAGGCGCTTCTGTACACACTCAGCTGTTAGCCGCGCTTCAGGGTCTGCATCCCAGCAGTCCTCCAGGAGCTCTCTCAGGCCTCCAGGGTCCTGGGAAGAATGACCGGGAGGCAGGCTTTACTTCAGGACCCTGAGTGGCCCCAGCTTTAAAAGGCATCCTTGATGGCCCAGGTCTCAACACTCCTCTACTGTTCCTTCCTGGAGCCTCCTTCCTCCCCTTCACCCAAATCACGCCTTTCATTTCCTCTCTTATGAGAAAAGTTCTCTCCAAAGAGTCCACCTTTTCCTTTGAGATGCTAGTTCAGACTCATTAATGGTTTAACTGTTCTTTTCTCTCAGGCAACCAGGGTCTTCTGCAAACAATACCCGGGCCTTTGTTACCAAACCCAACAGACAGTTGTGCAGTGGAAACCAGATCAGGTAGCAGGGGAAGGGGCCTCCTGTAAGGAAACTTTTCCGAAGAAACCCTGAAATTTCACTATTCAGGCACTGCTTTAACCCTTATCCCTAGATCTGGCTTTAATTGGGTCATGACAGAAACACAGAGGTGTAAGACAGAATGAGGAAATTATTGGATTAAATATTGGGCTTCAGGGGACTTCCCTGGTGGTCCGGTAGTTCAGAATCCAAATTGCTATCCAAGGGACATAGGCTTGATTCCTGGTGGGGGAATTAAGATGCTACATGCCTGAGAATCTAAGCGCAGAAGCCACATCTACTAAGCCTGTGTGCTCCGGAGCCCAAGAAACACAGCTACAGAGTCTGTGTGCCCCAGTGAAAGACCTCGCATGACGCAACAAAGATCCCATGTGCCACAACTACGACCCGATGCAGCCAAATAAATAATAGATAATTTTTTAATCTATTCTTCCCTGGTGGTACAGTGGTTAAGAATCCACCTGCCAATGCAAGGGACACAGGTTTGATCCCTGCTCCAGGAAGACTCCACATGGCATGGAGCAAATAAGCCCATGCATCACAACTAGGGAAATCCGCGGGCCCAGAGCCTGTGTTCCTCAACAAGAGAAGCCACCGCCACGAGCAGCCCACGCACCACAACTAGAGAAAGCCCAAGCGCCCCAGTGAAGACCCAGCATACACAAAAATAACAAATAAATAAACACTTTTTAAAAAATGTTGAAAAACAAATATTGGGCTCCAGTGTACAAGGAAAGCAGCCATCTTGGGGGCAGAGCTCAGACCAGAAGCAAAGCCAAGGAGGGCTTCCTGGAGGAAGGAACTGAGGAACAAGGCAAACTGATGATGGAGAGAAGAGGGATGGACAGGGCAAACCTGAGCAAGAGGAAGGTGCGTGTCTCAGGAACGGGGTATGTGAGGCTTACAGTGGAAAGGGAAGAACTGGAGTATAGAGCAAGTTTGCCCAGCTCCAGCTGACCATGAGCCAGGAGCGGTGGGAGCTGAGAAGGGATAGGAACAGGTAGGCTGTCCTGATGCATAGGTCCCTGAAGCCCGTGTCGAGACTGTCCAGGTCCCAAGCCCACCAGCCCACACCCTCTTACTGTGGTAAAGCAGCACCAGGTAGATGGAACGTGAGGGCGCCTCCTCTCCTCCACTGCCAAGGTCCACAGCTCACAGGTGGTGGGGGCGCTGCCCAGTTCTGCCTCATAGGCCAGTTGGAAGGGTGGTGGTCTGCTGTCTGGGAAAAGGCACATGAAGCTAGGTGTCAGGTAGCCCAAGGGGTGCCTTCTTGTAGAAAGATCAAGAGGGAGAAGGGTAGAGCTTCCTGGGTCAGGAGGTAGGTGAGTATAGAATGGGCAGGTGGGGCACGGGGGTGGGGGGCGGGGAGGGGGCCTCTGTCACACCCAGCCTCACCAGGTCGCAAATCTGGGCAGCGACTCATAATCTCCCACAAGAGCAGAGCCAGAGAGTAGACATCAGCTCGCCGCAGGGCCGTGCCCCAGTCCTGAAGGTCCAGAGTCTTGTCCAAGAGCTCCGGTGCCATGTACCGCTGGGTGCCAGCCTGGACGGCAGGGATCATCTCCATGGCAACCCTCACCGCAACACTGGTCCGCGCAAGCCCCCGTACACTATCGGTGCTGCTGCACTGTCGCTGCTTCGTCATCAGCAGCACCACCACCATCCTGGGTCTCACCCTCCTCCAGAGTACTGACCTCCATGATGGCAGCCGGGCCTCGGGGTTGACTAGGGGCCCAGGTTGGGGGCTGGGCGAGGCCAGGGAGCACCAAGGCGAGGCCCAGATCTCCAATGGCACATGACCCATCGTCCCGAATGAGCACATTCTGGCTGCTCAGATCTCGGTGGGCGATACCTGGTTTATACTGGCCTGTGGGAGAAGCCAGGCTGAAGGGGCACAGATCTTCTTCCTTTGTCTTTTTGACCCAATCCTTCCCCTCCAAGCTAAAGGGAAAATCAGAAACAGCAGCATGGCTCCTGACTCCCATGGCTTCCCGCCCCCAGCTCACCCACCATCCTGCCAACGTTCCTCATGGAGAAACGCCAGGCCCTGCGCCAGGGACAGTGCCATCCGCAGGGAACTGCCCCAGTCACTGGTGTGCTGGGTCAAGTAGTGGCACAGGGAGCCCTGAGGAGAAGCAGAGAGAAGAGGGGGACACACAAAGCTGGAGGAGGCTGATTCACCCCAGGGAGCAGAGATCAATTGTCAGACTTCCCTCCGCGTCTCCCAGCAGACTTACGCACGACACACCCAGAGCAAGGCAGTAGGCAATGCAGGAGTGAGGGTGTACACCACTCAGATTGACAGGAAAAAATAGTAGCTCTAGTTTAAGTGTCCTGAGCACTTGTTACGTGCCAGGCCTCCTGTAACCCTCACTACAACCCTGAGAGGTGGGTACTCCTGTCATTCCTGTTTTATGGATGAGGAGCTTGCTGGAAATCCCTGGGCGAGAGAGCCGTACAACCTGACCCCCCAGCAGTCTGACTGCCAACATCACTCACCTTTAACCACCTTATACTGCCTCACAGGACTTGGGATAAAGACAGAAGAGGCCAAGTAGGCTAGGTAGGGGCACCCGCATGAGTCACCTGGCCTGGGGGGTCACCCCGTAGCAGGGCGTGGATGGGGAGAGCTGTTGGGTAGGGGAGCAGCTGGGAGGAAAGGAACAGTGGAGTCCCTCATTCTACAGACATTATTAAGCGCCTTCAGTGTGCCCGGAAAGTTAAACAAAACCAAACAAGCTGGGCTGTGAGGTATATGGTCAAAGAAGAGACTTCTCAGCACTCAAGATTTCAGAGGTGGAGGAACTGTAGGTGATGATATCCCAAGTCCTTAGAGGCCTACAAGGCCGGTGCGGTCTGGCCCCTGCCTATCTGTTTCTCTTCATCCTTTTCGCTCATGACCCTCCCTTTGGGTTACGCCTCCTCTGTCTTTTCTTATAGGGCCTTTTCAGCACTTAATTCACTTGACTCTTTACATTTCTTTTTGTGTTTGCTTGATCCCCTTCTGCCTCCCCTACTACTCTGTAAAATCTGGGAAGGGTAGGGGCTGGGTGTGTTTTTTCCAGCAACATATTGTTCATAAATATTAGTTGAATGGATAGATGAATGAATTTGGAAGTCTATGCCCAGAGATCTGTCTTTAACATTGGTTTTCCTTAAGGTTGGGGATATGAATTGTTTTGATTTCTCCCTTTCCTTTTCTATATATTGTAAGTCAAAAATATTAGCAAGTACTGCTTATAATAATAAAAAGAAAAAAGTTAAAAAGCGTATTTAATGTTCTAGAGAAAAGGCAATCTACAGCAAAGGAACAAGCCTGAACAGGGCCTAGCTGCCACCACTCCCCGCCCCGCCTTCCCACACACATACATTCCTCAGTCCTCACCTTGGGGTGCAGCTCTAGTACCAGCAGGGGCCCACAGGGCAGGGGGCCAGGGCTGCCCCTGCTGGCGGTGATAAAGCGGACAATGTGGTCATGCTGTAGGCCGGGCAGCTCGTACAACGCTCTCTCAGCTTGGAACTGGGCCACAGCCCTCAGGGGGAAGGCCTTGACGGCTACCAGCTTGCCTTGCAGCTGCCCAGCCCACACCACTGCGTGACCTCCTTCCCGTATGACCTGGTGGGGACACGGTGCTGGGTTTGGATCTCGCCGAGTTCGCAGGGGCCAGGCTTCCTCTCCAGCACACTCTCTGGGAGGGCCCAGAGGCCCCTTCCCCACCATCCCTGGGCACCTGGGAGAAGCGTAGCTCAGGCAGCTCCGGCAGCTCAGCACTCCAGTCCCTGCCTGAATCTGACTCTGGCACTGGCTCTGGCCCACCTCGCACGCGGCAGGCCTTCCGCTGTAGCAGGGCTGGAGCAGAGAACAGCCTTAGGGTCAGGGTACCCAGGCATGGAGACTGGGAAGTGATGGGAGTCAGGGGAGCCTGGAGAGGGGTCAGAGCGCTGGGGCAGTACCTTGGGGGGATCACTAGGGGGGGTGGGGCAGAGTAGTACCCAAGATGATGCTGCTCAGCAGTAGCAGCAGCAGAAGCAGTCCCAGCAGCAGCAGCGTTATCCAGGTGGACTCCCCTGGAGGTTAGAGCAAGAAAGACTGGGTGAGCCCTGCCCCGAACCTCGCTCTCTGCTTCTCTCACTCCTCAGAGAACTGCTTCTCTACCCACCCCCACCCTGGTCACAAGCCCCCTTATCTCCCAGTCACCAGGGCAACCAACTTCTCAAGGCCAGGAGGAGGGAAGCTTAGGACAGCGGTAGGGTGAGAATTGGCCCTGGTTCTAACCTCTCATCTAACCTGGGCCCCAGCCCCCACCTGGCTCCAGCACCTTGGGTGGCTACCTGGGATGGCCTGGGGGCCCTCCAAACCAGGTGTCCCAGGGCTCCCCAGAGGAGGCAGATGGCTATAATTGGCATTGCAGAAGTCAGCACCACAGGAGCAGGTGAAGAGAGTAGAGCTGGGGCGAGGATGGGCTCGGGGACTTGGGTCACAGCGGGGGGACTCACAGCCTGGCTCATCGCTGTCTCGGCATCCTGACACAGAGGGGTTGGGAGGAGAGAAAGGGAGGGACAGAGTGTGTATGGGTCTGGGAACACAGAGGGCATCCCTTCCATCTCTCACAGCCTTTTCTTTCCCTCCACACATTCCATTGCTCCTGCCCTCCTCAGCGGCCACCTCCACCCAGGATAAGCCTCTCTCCCACCCAGGTATGCCTGGCAGATGCTGCGCCATTCACCTTGCATCTCCACCTGTGCCTGGTCTTGGGTCAGGTTCCAGATTCCAAAGCAGCAGTGGCTGTAGAGGCAGTGGATAACCCTGAGGGGGCCCGGCCCTGCATCCAGCAGCTTCCCCAGGTTCTGTGTGCTTCCCCGCACTCCAGGGGCCTCGAAGAACACACAGGTCCGCCTGCTGGGGGGTGCTGCAGGCCAGGGTAAGGGGAGGGGAGGGGTCAAGATGGGAGTGAATGCAGGGGCAGACAGAAGCCGGGAGAGAGACAAAACATGTTTTGTATTGCAGAGCTAGCCTGGTAAAGCCACAGGAGGAAACAGGGTCAGCAGAGGCCTGGAACGTGACCCCCACCAAGGGAACACCTGGCTGTACCCTTCATCCTCACTCACCCACTCCACTCATCACTCATCAAGTGCTCCCTCCCATGATGGGTGGCTGGAAAGACCCTGCTTCTCCCTGTAGACACTTACCTTGCACAGCTGTAGGAAGCAGTGCCCAGAGCCCCAGGAGCCCCAGCATCATGCTGGAGGGGGCAGCAGGAGCCAGCACAGCTGTCCCTGGCCAGAGCTTCCTTCAGACACAGGGCACCGTGGGGCTTCTGATCCTTCAGCCCCCAACTCCACCCCCTCCCTCTTCCCAGTCTCTGTGGGGGAGACGGCTGCTGTGGGGGAGAGGATGGGTGTGGGGAAAAGGAGGGAGAGGGAGGAGCAGAGAACCAGTCTCCGTATCTTCCTCTGTTCAGCCACCTCCTCTTTTCTCTGTAAAGTGGGAGGAGGGGGCCTTAGAGTTCCCACTGAGAACAGAGTGATCCAAACCTCTGCCCTTTGCTGACCCTAGGAAAAAGTGCTGGCTGCTGTCAGCTCTTCCCAGGCTGGAAACCCAAGTGAGGTTAAGTGCTCAGAGCCATTCACCTGTTCCCAAAAGCCCTTCTAGCTCTTATTTTCTGGGCTCAGATCTGCAGTTCCCTGGGCACAGACAGGCTTCACAGCCTAGACTTCGAGTTGACCTCATTTTCTAAACTCAACGGTCAGGAAAGCAGCTGTGTAAAATGAGTTTTTTAAAAATCACATTGAAAATAGGTGTATGAAGGTAGATTTGATGTTATCAAAAAATTTTTTAAAAATCACATTGATCACCATTATAGAAAAGGTAACAAACTTTATTGAGCACCTACGTGCTAGGGCACGACTAGGGCTATGAATTTTACAATCATCACATCTAATTCTCCCATTGAGTTATTATTATCTTCACTTTATAGGTAAGAAAGCTGAATTTAGGTAACTTGACCAAGGTCACTCTGTCAGAAAATAGCAGTTAGGATTGGACCTAGTAAGTCTGATTCTAAAGCCCAAGCCCTGTTTTGTTTTGTTTTTTGCATTATGGCTCTGATGCCTGAAAGAAAATACAAAATTCAGCAGTAAAAAATATTTTCTTTCAACACAGTATTTGAATATGGACTGAGAAAATGTGTACCAATACCTGTCAGCTGACCACTATAAAAAGATAGTACAGTTCAAACTATCACCACCAGAGGCCAGCAAACACAGGAGAAACTCAGGACAGTGAGGGGTCAGAAAGGGCCTCCTGGAGTGACTCATACCCACAGTGCATCTCCCGTGTCTATGAAGCTGCAGGAACTGCAGACTGTGACGGGAGGGCTTAGAGTGTGTAGAGGGAACGTCAGCGTGCAGATGGAAGGAGAGCGGTGTAGAGCTTGTGCCGCAATCGAGAGACAGGAGTCCAGCTCCATCAGATTACTGCCCAGAAGAAACTAGAACTGGCTCTCATGAGAATTAGAGCCAGAGGAGACTGGTTCCCTGTTTTCCTAGCCTTCTGTTCTGCTGGTGCCTACCTGGAAACCCTTTCTAGGGACGATCTGGCTTAGATGCAGGATGATTCTGGAGTCTGTCTTCTGAGGAGCTTGCATGAGGGTGTCAAAGTCCCAGTAGTGTGAAACAGCAGCTAGAGGCATGACCAGGGCTTTGAGGCTGATGGACAGCTGCCCATTCCTCCTTGGGCTCTTCTAGGAGTCCAGGCAGGTGGAATGCTGCACTCAACTATCTTCCTTTGCCAGATCTAAGTCTGGGACTGAGAAATATCAATAACCTCAGATATGCAGATGACACCACCCTTATGGCAGAAAGTGAAGAGGAACTAAAAAGTCTCTTGATGAAAGTGAAAGAGGAGAGTGAAAAGGTTGGCTTAAAGCTCAACATTCAGAAAACGAAGATCATGGCATCTGGTCCATCACTTCATAGCAGATAGATGGGGAAACAGTGGAAACAGTGGCTGACTTTATTTTGGGGGGCTCCAAAATCACTGCAGATGGTGATTGCAGCCATGAAATTAAGACACATTATTTTGTCAAAAAGGTCCATCTAGTCAAGGCTATGGTTTTTCCAGTAGTCATGTATGGATGTGAGAGCTGGACTACAAAGAAAGCTGAGCCCTGAAGAATTGATGCTTTTGAACTGTGGTGTTGGAGAAAACTCTTGAGAGTCCCTAGGACTGCAAGGAGATCCAACCAGTCCATCCTAAAGGAGATCAGTCCTGGGTGTTCATTGGAAGGACTGATGTTGAAGCTGAAACTCCAATACTTTGGCCACCTGATGTGAAGAGCTGACTCATTGGAAAAGACCCTGATGCTGGGAAAGATTGAGGACAGGAGAAGGGGATGAAGAGGATGAGATGGCTGGATGGCATCACCGACTCAATGGACATGAGTTTGGGTAGGCTCCGGGAGTTGGTGATGGACAGGGAGGCCTGGCGTGCTACAGTTCATGGGGTCACAAAGAGTCAGACATGACTGAGTGACTGAAGAAGTCTGGGACTGAGGGGGGATTTGAAGATAAAAGAGCTTCTTGCATCATGAGTATCAGAGAGAGCAAGGTAAGGAGCAGGCAGGAAGGCAGTCTCCTCACCCACAGCCTTGAATAACTACTCTCAAGACAAAAATATTGTCTCTCAATATAGAAACGTTCCAGTCAGGTTTATGGGAACTCTACATGCCCTGGGCAGAGTTCAGAATTGAGATGATGAGGAAAGGGGTAAGGATCTGAGAGCTGGGGGATCAGGAAGGTCCTGAGAAAGAACTTCAGCAAAGGAAGGAGGGCTTCCTGGATTCCATATACACAAAGCTCTTCATTAGGATCCCCTGATTAAAGTCCGTAGCGGGCCAATAATTTACTTTTGACCCCAATGATGACAAAGCTAAAGTGAGTTTATTCATTCAACTCAAAAATTTTAGATCCTAGTCTTAAAAAAGGTATCTCATTAAATGCGGAACCTACAAAATACATGTGATTCTTGCCCTCCCGGAACTCAGTCTAGAAAAGCAGGAGAAAATACCAGTAAGCAACCGGAAAATTGTGTCTAGCTAGAGGGTATGAACAAGGAGCTACACAACCAGAAAGATCAAATAAGCTAAAACTGTGTTCAGGGCAGAGAAGACATGGGAAGAAAGGTGTCCAAAGGTTTCACAGAGAAAGGAATATGTAAATTATCTCAAGGTAATCACACTGAAAACAAATAAAAGGAGGGTGATTATTGTAGCCAAGGAACAGCAAGAACAAAGGCAGCAAGAATACAGGTATAAACACAAAAAGTGTGTTGAGGCCAGGCCATGGGGGAGGGGCAGAGACTGAGCAGGAGAAAGGGGTAGGAGACAGGAAGCTGAAAATCACAACTAGAGATAAACTGGGACCAGACTGGAAAGGTTAGACTCTTCCTAAAAGCAAAGGATTTTAGGCAGGGGTCTGGTGGCTACGTGGAAGACGGACGACTGAGGCTCAGGGAGATCAGTTACAAGACCTAAGCAGTAGCGAGGCTGAGTGCGAGGACAGTGGAAATAAAGAGGGAGAGTATTCCCTGGTGGTCCAGTGGTTAGAACTCCAAGCTGTCACTGCTCTGGGCCTGGGCTCAATCCCTCGTCAGGAAACTAAGATCCTCCAAGCCATACCCCAGAGGCCAAAAACACAAACCCAAAAAAAGGAAAAAAATGGAGATACACTCTATTAGTAATATTGACAGGATTAGTAATCAAATGAATGTTGACAGATGAAAGAGAATTAAAAGATGATTCTGAAATTTCAAGCATACATGATCAAGAGTAGCAATAATGTCATGAGGTAAGGAACACAAAGGATTATTTTTCTTCCTTACATGTTGAGTGAGTTATCTGTGGGACATTCAGATAAAAATGTCCACAAAGCAGGCTGCCAGGTTGAGAAAAAAGTGAGGGATTTTAATTTAGGTGTCACCAGCACGTATGTAATAGCTAAAGAGGGAATGCAACTTGTTCAGAGGTGAAAGAGTAAGGAAAGGACCCAGGATGGGGAATGCCAGTATTTCAGGGACAGAGGAAGAAGTGGCTATGAAGGAGACTAAAAATATAAAGGCTGAAGGAAAACCAGAAGTGCCTCAGTTTCGAACTTCATGGGAAGAAAGCACTAAGACACACACTGCTGGAAAGAGGTCAAAGAGGCTAAGGACTGGAAGAGCATTGGAGCAGGCAACCAGCGTGCTGCTATTGGTAAGCGACTTGGTAAACAATGGCCAGACAGGTGGATAAGAGAAAAATTACACTACTCTAACTTTGGAAATGGAAAGAATTAGGTTAGCAGCTTGAAGCAGCAGCAGAGGCTTTTCAAAATGGGAAACGTGGGCAGAAAGGCAGATTTTAACATGGTTAAAAAGTGAAAGTGTTAGTTGTTCAGTCATGTCCAACTCTTTGGGACCCCATGGACCATAGCCCATCAGGCTCCTCTGTCCATAGTATTCTCTGGACAAGAAAACTGGAGTAGGTGGCCATTTCCTTCTCCAGGGGATCTTCCCAACCAGGGACTGAAGCCGGTTCTCCCACATTGCAGACTCCTTACCTTCTGAGCGACCATTATAGGCTGACAAAAGGTCTCTCCAGGAGAGACTTAAGATAAAAGAAGAAAGTACTATTGAAACAAAGAACAAAAAGAAGTCAAAGAAAATGAGGTTGAGAGCACTAGTGGCAGGGTTGGCCTTACAAAGGAAAAATACTTCTCTTCCTAGGAAAAGGGGGTAAATTGGTATTGGTGAACACATAGATGTTAGAAGAGAGGAAGTTTGAGGAAATTTGATGGGAAGTTTGAGGAAATCTGATGGGAAATTGGAGGGAAGTTTGACACTTGTTTTCTTTGTGAAATAAGAAGCAAATTATCTGCTGAAAAATGGGGTCAAGACTGGGAAACTTGCAGTTCTACATTACTGTGCCAGACTATTATGTATTTGATAGCAAGGCCTGTCTTACTTCATTTTTCATCCTCAACCTAGCACATAGTAAGGGCTCAATAAATGTCTGCTGACTGAATAGCTGACAGAACTATTTAAAGGCTCACGTAAGACTCCAAAGCCAAAAAACATACAGCCCCTCCTCATAAAAACCCCTCCAATGAAGCCAAACATTAAAACGTTATATTTCAAATAGTTACATAAGAAAATCAAATGGCTGAGTGATTTGATGAAGTGGACCTAACGGGTCAAATGAGAAGAAATAAGAATGCTGGTAGTTACAGTATAAACCATCAATCAAGGATTCTTAGATAGGTATGAAGGCAAGTAAAAGCACAGGCTGACTGATAGGAAATGGGAAAGGCTGTCAGCATAACTTCAATTTCAGTTTCAAGGGGCCATAATCCAGATTCAGTCATTTTAGACACAGGTTGGTATTAACTGAACGTAAAATATGTTGAAGCTAGATCTTGGCTTCTACCATTCTCCAATAAAAAGAACAAAGGCTCCTTGGAGAAATGGCCAATCTAGGGCTGGGGCAGGGAAAATACAGTATGAGCCTGAAAACGTGCTCAAGGAAAAAAAAAAAAAAGAGGATGTAGACATATCAAAGGGACACAAGTCAAAAGCACTTCCAATGTTCAAAGCTGGGACAATGTGAACAACAAAAATATTGTATAATTGGATTAAAGAAGAGGCAGTTTCTTCACAGAAGCTTAATTCCCACCAACCCCATTAAGGGTGGGCTACACTCACTTCCAAAGAATAGGAAAAGTGAAGAAACCAGGCAAACACTACCTTAACCAGGTGAGAAAGGGTTTATCATCCATAATGTCACATGGCTATCACACACCCCTTGATAGGATGTGATGAGGGCATTTCACCTATGTAGTGCTTTTTTCTCCCCCCAAAACCTGTAAGCTCAGTCTAATAATGAGAAAAAAATCAGACAAATTCAGATTGGGGGATATTCTACAAAACATGGCCAATATTCTCAAAGACTGTCAAAGTCACCAATAAGAAAAGACTTAAACTGTCGCAGATGAGACTAGGGACACATACCAACTAAATGCAATGTGGTATCCTGCAACAGATCCTGGAACAGGAAGAGGACATCAATGGATAAAACCCACAAAGCCTAGGATTCAGCTAATGTGATGTACCAATGTCAGTTTCTTAATTTCGACATTATATCCTGATAATGTTAACAACGGAGAAAATTGGGAAAGGGGAATATAGAAACCCTCTGCACTATCTTTGCAACTTTCCTTTCAATTTAAAAATATTTCAAAATAGAAGCTAATTTAGAAAAAAGAGTTGGAACTGTCCCTGTTCCTCTGGATCTGCTGCATTTCTGTGTAGTCCTGGCACACTGATCTGGTCATCAACTGTTTACCTGGGAGTTAAGTGTAGGGCAACTGCACTGACTAACATGTATTAACAGTGTAGCTAGAAAACAATTTGGGGTTTAACATATGAAGTT
Organism: Ovis aries; assembly: GCF_016772045.2. Classification (NCBI taxonomy): domain Eukaryota; kingdom Metazoa; phylum Chordata; class Mammalia; order Artiodactyla; family Bovidae; genus Ovis; species Ovis aries. The sequence goes on from NC_056056.1 coordinate 133,090,081, forward strand.
ATAACCATATTTTCCCCAATCCCAACCCTCTCAACACACCAGAGACATGGCTTTTTATTAAAAAAACTTTTTTTTTTAATTGGTTTACAAAGGAGCTACAGACTACATTGAACTAATCTTTGTACAAAAAGGCAAAAAAAAAAAAAAAAAAAAAAAGCCCCCAAACACCCAGAGACAAAAGGCAGGGGAGAGACAAGAAAGTAAGATACAAAAGAGCAGGAAGAAACTAAGACAAGAGATTAGCATCATACATACACAAGATCAAGGAGGAAAAAGAGCAAGAAAGATGAGAGAGCATTTAAAAGTATTTCCCCACAGCCCAGGCGATAATTGGATTGAAACCAACAACAAACACAGCACGAGATTATTAAGAAGTTTAAAAAGGCAACAGTGGTATGGAGACTGGTTATTGCCAGTGTTAAAGAGAGAGACATAAACTTGTTTTAGGCACCAGAGACCGGAGCACTGCCCCTTCCTCCCAGAGGAGGACAGACTCTGGAAGAGGAAGCAGGCCCTAGGGCAGCTGCCATTGGTATGTGTAGGAGTCTCAGACCAATCTCAGCATATTTTCCCCAACTTTCCCCAAAATCTCCGCGCCTTAGATTCCAAGTGAGAGCTATGGGATGCCACTGGGAGAAAGGGGTGATCAGAAATATGAAGACTTGCCCTTGTGCACACTGTTCAAGAGCAGCTGCTAGGAAAGTGGGGGGCTGGGTAGAGAATCCCATTCCTCTGTGGAAAAGGCACAGTGTAATTCCTGAAGGTGAGGAAAAGAAAACACTCCCCCCAGGAGAGGTATCAACAAGGTCCTCACCACCCACAGCAGCCTCACTTTAGCCCTATTTATGTTGTTGTTGTTGTTGCTGTTTTGGATATTAAAGGGAATTGAGGGACAGATCATGCCTCTTCTTGCTCAGCAGTGACAAGGCAGGCTGGGGTTGCAATAATGAGGAAGGGAGAAAATGGGACAAGACATTCATTTCCCTCATATGAACATTGCGGAGGCAATCTTTCTGGGTTTGGGAATATCAAACTGGAGAAGACCTAGGAGGTGAATGAAACCAGGGACTCCCATTTTTTTCCCCCTTTCCCAGACTCCGATCTAAGGCAAGTGAGCTAAACTGGCAAGAGGGAGTAGGAATTTAAGCTTAAGGCTGCTTAATGTCCTCCTGGGAGCTGGTGTTTAGGGAAGACAGACAAAGAAAAGAAACAGGTCAACCTCAAAGCTGGTCTCCTCATCCTCCTAGATGAGGTCTGTACCCCAGGAGTAGAGCCAAGAGAGGCACCGCAGAGCACACAGGCTCCTAAACAAAAGTAATAACCTACCCACAGTTTATCAGCAGTTTTCAAAAGCAATGTTTTCCGGGGTTGGAGAAGTGCCATATCCTCCTCCCTTTCCCCAAAGCTACTGCTGCCACCTTTCATCCTTGCACAATAAGTTACTGGCTCTCTTCTAAGGGAGATGAAACTCTGAGATTTCACATTCCTCCTCCAAACTCCAAGAGGGTACTTGAATAGGGGGAAGGAGAGCTATGCAAAGGGCCCCTCACTTGAGGCAGCTAGACTATCCTCATTTTCCTTGGTACCTGGATCAGAACTCCTTTGATCTGATCCCAAGGTCCAAAAGGCATCAGGGTACTCAAAACTGAATGAAAACTTTAGCACCAGAGCTCCCCCAAAGCAAAACAGGGGCCTGATTAATACCCCCAGAAGAACCCCTCAGAAAGTGTATAAATTTATTGCATCCTAGCAAAGATCTGCAGCTTCCAGTATTCACACAATGTGAAGATATTAACAATACAAAATATATTCTGAAAGTCAAACATCTGCAGTTCATAGTGCTTTCTTAGATTTGTTAAAAAAAAAAAAATACAATGCTTAGTTTCCTATATAGGATATACAAAAGCAAAAATATATATATGTATATAGTAGAAATCAACCAATCAGCCATAGTAATTTACAGCCTTTGTCTCTAACCCTCCCCCAGTCATAATCTTTACCCAACACTTCAGTCTATACATTCTGGGATCAAGAGTTCTATTCTGAATTCTTAGAAATGTCTGTTAAACTGCATTCTACATGGCACCCATAAACAGGGTGCCCGCTGGGAAGTCCCTGAAGGAAGACGATGTGGGTTGTTACTGCTCTGGGTAAAAAGTGAGACAATCAAATGATAAGCAGATACATGTGAACAGGCAACCTGAAAGGACAAGGAAATAATATTATCACTTCTCTGGGCACCCCCAACCCCACAAGGTTTGGTCATTAGAAAGTTACATAAAAGAGCAACTTGTGAAAAAAAAAATTAGAATCAATATGCCTGTCAGTTACACTAATTTCTTCCGGCAAAAAGTTCAGGAAAAGGGACTTTCAGCAATAAGCTCCTGACTCAAGGAATGTGGGTAACTTCCTGTGGAAAAGACTGAGTGACTTACTGCTGCTGGGAGACAAAAGCAGTAGCGGCTTTCGTTTTAGGGCCAAACAAGATACTGAATCTTGAGCTTCCTTGGTGAGAAGGAACTAGGACAAGTGGAAAGAACTGGATATAAATTTGCTTGTGCTAAGAGCTGGGGGTAAACCAGCATTCCATCCCAGAGAAAACCATCATCAAATAACCTGAAAGTGTGTAAGCTTCAGCATCATTAAGCTAGATTACATCTAGTAATTTCATTCCGGGGAAGACTCCATTCCTTGAAATGTTCTATCAAAACACTGCACACTCCAGTGAGTTATCTTGCCCCTTTCCTCCAGAAGATGCCTATGTACATGATTACAGATATAAAATAACATGTTCAGAGTTCTGCCTTTCAGTGGGAACAAAGGGTGTGATAAGTGGCTGGGCAGATAACTTTTACTTCAGTATTAATGCAATTTGATAAGGGGAAAGTTCCTTGCAATAGCTTCTGTGTCAAAAACACTATTAAGTCTGCAGAGAAAGAACCAAATGGAGTGAGCTTTTGTTTAAAATATTAACAGTTATTGTATTTCAGGTTAAACAACAACATAAACTTACCCAAACCCTAATTTGGATAGATTTTATATAAAATATATAGTAGAATCATGGCATCATCTATTTATAGTCAAGGTAAATAGAATTATGAGAGGAATTAGGACTCTGCTATAGATCTGGATGTTGGTTTCACTTTCAAACACAAAAATAGTTTCTTCTTTTAAAAGTGCAGTAGAATATCCCCCATTCATAATTGTAACTAGTTTAGCAAAAGCAAAGCAATGACCTCAGGAACATACCCAGGTTTTAAGATAGATTTCTAGGTAATGGGCCTGAAAGGCATTTTGATCTGAATTTGATTTATTTTCCAACAATTTCAAATATAATTTCTCATCTGTGTGTAGATATATACAAGCACGAACACACATTCACACACGGTCATACACAAACACTTCACTTTCTATCAGATTAGGGTAATTTTTTATTGCAGGTCTCTTATAGTATTGGCTAACAGAAAACCTATCCCCAATCTAACAGATTACACACATACACACAGCCATTTCCACACTTCCTCACAGTGAAAAGCTCTCTGACGAGGTACCAGAAAGTCAAGAGAGACAATGTTTTAATGGCTGGGCCTTGAGGACAACTCTGGTTGCATTTAAATCTCAGTGCCAAATGCACTAAGAGTTCCCTGCCGCTGTAATTTTTGGATCAGTCTCTTCAGGAATCAGGCCATGGAGAAAAGCAGGATGGTTTTCCCTGGTCTCCCCTATAAGCCACAGTGGTAAGACAAGATTTCTTTTTGTTCTGGGCTATCATTCCCATGATCATGAGTGCTTCCTTTCCCCTCAGGAGCCACCCTAGGAAGAGCTAAGGGGAAAGATCAAAGAACCATTGCCTTGCCACTGATCCATGCTCTGGAGTTCTGCAGAATGGAAATCCAGAACAGTCACTGGCTGACACTCCATAACAACATAATGGGAAAGCAACTACTGGAGATGTTCAAAAGAGGAAGTGTTATTTCCTTTCAGAACGTGAACTCAGAAGCCCACACATCAAAGCTTAGAGCTACCTTGGAAGACAGTTGCACAAAGGTCCAAATACTCCACTAACTCCTGAACTGAACTACTTGAGTCACTTCCACTTCTGAGCACATCATTTTCCTATTGAAAGCTCCTACCTATTATTTGACCATCTTTTCACAGTTTGCACAAACTGATCCCAGACTATAACTTTCAAAGGTCTCTTGTACAATTCCATAGAAAGACTTCTGATTCCTGATGCTTAGAGCAGCTAATGAAGAGAGAGGTGCCTTTGACTCTCCAGCACCAAAAGGGTGCCTGCGTCAGTAGTATTTTGAACACTCTCTTCACAGCTACCTCAAGCATTCGCCTGAGCTTCAAGGCTTCTCCATTCTGCTGCTGGGACTAAGGACTTTATAAAAACATGACAGAAGTGCCTCATCCAGGGACCACTACCAAAAACAAAACATGAAGTGATCAGGTGAGAGAAGGGGAGACAGAAAGGGTTGAGTCAGGGAAAGAGTGCAAGAAGCTGATCCCAAATTAAAAGACAAAATTAAGAAAAGGAAAACATTATCTATGTATATATAAACTAAAAGCAGAGCATATAAATGCTTAATCTGGTGGGAAGCCAAGACAACATCTATAGAAAATCTTGATGTGTCACAACAAGGCTCAGCCATAAGGAAATAAGGCAATATAAAAAAATGACCAAGGTATTTTGGTCACCGAATGGTCTCCTTCCTCCTCCCAGCCAACCCCTGCAAATGCATCTCTATATATCTTTTATATATATATATATAATATAGAATCTGTTTTTGTTAAAAAGTATTTCAATGATCATATATATTTATCAAGGCATGATGGCTTTAGGAAAGGGGGGGATCCATCATGGGGGAGCTGAGAAGGGAAATGCAGGAAGGGGAGGCTGGGGTAAGAAGTGTTCAGAAACTGTTTGGGGTCAAACAAATGCTCATCAAAGGTGGCACCAACAGAATTTTCACTATGTTTCCCACTTTAAGAAGGTACTGATGACACAGGTGGGTGCCAGGACCCCATCTCTTCTGTGTCCCACCCCCAATTCTTCCCACCACCACGCATTTCAATGCCTCACGGCTCACTCTCCCACGCGTCTCTTGGACCCATGCTACCTTGCATCCCAGGGTTGACGGGTATGGCCCATACGTCTCTGGCCCCAGGTGCCTGACCTCAGAAGCCATTGCCACTGATATTGATGGACTGCAGATCTGCCACCTGCATGACATTGATGCCACTGTTGGCAAGACGGGCAATACCCTCCGGACAAATGGCCTCCATGGCTACCATGTTGGTGGTAATAAGGGCTGAAGGGGTGGCAGTACCACTGCCTTCTGAACCTGCCCCACTGTCCAGGGGCAAAGTGCCCACACTCAGGGCTACACCCGGGCCTCCCTTCTTATTCTGGTGGGTCTTGATATGCTTTGACAGGTGGTCACTCCTCATGAAGCGCTTGGGACACTCAGGGCAGGCAAATTTCTTCTCACCTAGGTAAAGGAAGAGTAAGAAGATGAGACAATCACATCTTAGGAAGTAGGGATACCTTGTTCAATTCATTCCCTTCAAACTATATAAGGCAGAATAAGACTAATCTTAAAGGTGATTAAAAACAAGAAAATTCTGGTGATTATCTTTTGTCTTTTGGGGGGAAAAAAGAGTAAAGATTAGAGAGTCCTCAGAAAGGAAGAAGTATAGCAGAAAAGTAAGATAGGACCTTCAGAACCCTTATTTCTTAAGGGTTTTCAGATTAACTCCAATGCCATTTATGATCCATACATTCAATTTCAAACATAAGTTGCTCAGAAATTTTAGTTACTTCCGAGGTATATTTTGTCTTTTCATTCTGGTCCATTACTACCTCTCCCTTCCCAAGTTCCCGCTCACCTGTGTGTGTGCGTTTGTGCCTCTGTAACTCATCTGAACGTGTGAAGCGTTTCCCACAGAATGACCAGGTACACATGAAAGGCCTCTCGCCTGTATGCCAGCGCAAGTGTGCCCGTAGGTGTGAGGTCTTGCCATATACTTTGCCACAGCCTTGCATGTGACAAATGTGCTGTTTCTTCTTGCCAGGATCCCCAGAGCCCCTGGAAATGAAAACACAATTATTCTTTGTTCATTTTAGAGACAAAATTAGAGTCATAAAGTACCCACAGTAATTACTGGACCCACTCAAAACTAATCGAAGTTTTTATTTAAAAAAAAAAAAAAAGGAATCTGCCTATCAACTTAGGAGACATAGGTTCGAACCAGTTCCGGGAAGATCCCACATGCCATGGAGCAACTAAGTCCATGTGCCACCACTACTGAGCCTGTGCTCTAGAGCCCAGGGGTTGCAACTACTGAAGTCTGCGGGCCCTACAGCCCGTGCAATGCAACAAGAGAAGCCATTGCAATGAGAAGCCGGTGCACCACAACAAAGAGTAGCCCCCAATCACGACAAAAGAAAGCCCACAGAGCCATAAAGACCTAGTGTAGCTATAAATAAATAAACATCAAAATGTGCACTTAGATATGTACAGTTTACAAAAAGAAAAAAGACTTCTCAACACACACACACAAATGCCTTCATTTTATTTTATTTTATTATTTTTTTCAATTCTTTTTTTTTTTTTCATTTTATTTTTTTAAATTTGTTTATGGCATGCAGGATCTTAGTCCCTGGATCAGGGACCAAACTTGTGCCCCTTGCAGTGAACGTGCAGAGTCTTAACTACTGGACCACAAGGGAATTCCCAAAAGCCTTCACTTTTAATATCAACAGCTAAATCTTTATAGTCAATTCCAATGTGTGATGTCATTTTCAAGGTGACTTGTGAAATCTATGAGGCATTTTCCTGTATTTTTCTGGATGTTAAGTCTCAATACATGCATTTTCCATGGTAGCCACTGTGAATATGGTGATGTGGTGATATTTTTGACTGGGAACTTATTAGTGAACAAAAGGTCTCTCCATTAAGCATTTGGTGGAGAACTTTAAAACATAATATTTTACAACTACAAAGCTTTCCCTTCTCCAAAATAAAGGTCAAGAGCCAAAAGGTAAAGATTAAAAGCTGAAAAGATAGAGTACTATGAGAGACATCAGTGGAAGAAGATGGGATGGAAAAAAGTTAAAAAGGGGAAAAAAGGACCATAACTAATTCAAGGTATATTTAAAAAAAAAAAAAATTCCCTATATGGAGCAAATCCTAAGCTCCTCTCAGGAAATCAGTTCTGAAATGTTTTTGCCAAACCAATTTGTACCATGTGTGATCCATTAGTGGGCACTATGGAGATTTCCAAAAGAGATTTGCCTTGGGTTTTAACAGCACACATTAGCAGAGGAGCAGAGAAAAAAAACATAACAGAAATGAAATCATACTTAGGTGGAAGTCAGAGAATTTATTTCAAAAACTTAAATCCACTTGAAGCTTTGTGAGAGGGAAACTCTACTGTACTCAAGAGCTTTTTTTCCCCTTTTAATTAAATTTTGGGGGGTGCTATGCAACAGGCAGGATCTTAGTTCCCCGACCAGGGATTGAACCCATGTTCCCTACACTGTAAGTGTGTAATCTTAACCACTGGACCACCTGGGAAGTCCATGTACTTAAGTGTTTTTGATTCGGGTTTTTTCCATAATATAGAGTAACCTACAAAGAATTCAAACTGTTTTTTGTTTTTGTACATTTCTTATTTTTGTGCTTATTTTTTTCTTAAGTTCTTTTTTAAAAAAAAAACGTAATTTCTTTACTTTGGCTGTGCTGGCCCTTCGATGCTGTGTGGAGGTTCTCCAGCTGCAATGCGCAGGGGCTTCTCCCCAGGTGCAGAGGCTTTTCTTACTGCAGGGCACGGGGCTCAACAGCTGTGGCACCCAAGCTTAGCTGCTCTGCAGCATGTGGGGTCCACCCAGATCAAGGACTGAACTTGTGTCTCCTGCCTTGGCAGGCAGATCCTTTACCACTGAGCCACCAGGGAAACTCTGTCATATTATTATTATTATTATTTTAGTATTTATTTATTTACTCAGCTGTGTCAGGTCTTTAGCTGCGGCATGTAGGATCTTTCACTGCGACACATGGACTCTCTAGTTGTAGCGTGTAAGCACAGTTGCTTGGCAGCACGTGGGACCTTAGTTACCTGACCAGGAATCAAGCTGAGTCCCCTGCACTGCAAGGCAGATTCTTAACCACTGGATCACCAGGGAAGTCCCCTGTGCTTATTTTTAATGGGGCAAAACTTTAACAGACTTTTTTCAAAGGCAATTAGAAACCTATATGACTTTCTATTCTCTTTCAAAGTCAGTGACTTGAAGAAAAGAGAAATAACCTGGAACTCTTCAGAGATAATATTGTATAGCCAGCACATTAATGCAAAAATCTATCAGAAGTCTGTTTTGTAGGTGATATTAGATTATTTGATTGAAGAATTTTCTACCCAGAATAAGTAGTTTTATCTATTTTGAGGAAGAAAAAAAAACAAACTCATGATTTTCACACAGTCACTGTAAAATAATCATTACAGTAGGTATGTTTCCGTTTCTTTGCCAGGCTGTTTTATAAGCTATCTTGTTAAAACCATCTCACCAACAGAATTTTTTTAAAGAGTAAAAACAAACATCTCAAAACAGACATAAAGTAACACTCATTTGACCATTTGGCTCCATGTGACTTCCTTGTCTCTAACAGAAAGCAGGCATCTCTGAAGGTCCAGGGTCTAAGAGTTGATGAAAGGACCAGAGCTGGAATCAAGACCACATTCGGCCTAACCAAATGCACTATACTATCTCTGATCCCTGTGTAACCCTGCCAAGTCTTAAAGTTAAAACAAAACAAAACAAAACAAAAAAAACCACTTATTTTTCCCTCCTAATCTACTAATTTTTCATCCTACACTCTTAAAGAGACCGGCTGAATCAACTTACCTTCCTTCACTATCTTTACAGTAGGGGCAAGTGCATGCTTCCCGCCGGGTCCTCCGACCAGCTTGGGGTTGGGGATCTGGACTGTTCTCTCCTTCCTCTCCACCTGTTGGGTCATCATGTATTCCATCACCACCAGCCCCATGGAGGCCAAGCTGAGCTCCATGATCACCTGAAATTAAGAGAGTACAAGGGTCAAAGTGGGAAGGTCATCATAGCCACAGGTATCATCACAGCCACAGTGACCCTTGACTTTTACAGCACCATTTCTTCAAAACTTTGAAGTCACCTTCACTGATATTGCCTATACTTGAAATCTCAAAAATCAGCACTGCAGAGACAAAGAAACAATAAGTCTATGAAAACATGCTCAGTCTCAAATTTTAAAACACAATTCTATTTGACTTTTATGATTGCTCTAGCCTACCAGGTTAAAAAGGTAAAACTCTAACAATGTACAGCACTGGCAAAGATACAGGGCTTCCCAGATGGCTCAGTGGCAGGTGGTGATAAATTAGCACAACCTTTTTTTTGGGGGGGGAGGGTGCACCTGAGCTGTGTAGCTTGTGGGATCTTAAGTTTCCCAACCAGGGACTGAACCTGCGCCCTTGGCAGTGAAAGTGCAGAGTCCTAAGCACTGGACTGCCAGGGAACTCCCTGTATGATCTTTTGAAGGCCAATGTGGCAATATCATTAAAAATTTAAGTGCACATCTTCAAAGAAATTTCACTTTCAATCACAATGTCCTAAGGATGTGTTCATGAGAACACAAACATACGAGACAGTAAAGTTTTCTGTAGCCTTATAACGAAAAACTGGAAAAAAATCAAAATGTACACAACTGCTGAACTTCTTAAGTAAATTACAATAAACTTATGTGGACTACTATATATGCATTAAAAAGAATGAGATAAAGTTACACACTGCTATAGAAAGAGGTTACAACAAATCTCTTACTCATTCCCAGAGCTAATGTATTATGGAACCAACAAAATGGAAGTGACTAAAAATAAGACTTCACGGGACTCTAAACTAGAAACTGTTCAAAACCAGAAAGGGGAAACTTCCTGAAATGAGCAAAAAATTGTTCTGAATATTCAGCGGGAAACAGTACATACATATTACAAATTTTGACATACAGAGAAAATGAATGAGCTGAGGTCAAAGTTAATTCCTTTTTTTTGGCCATGTGGAGCAGCATGTGGGATCTTAGTTCCCTAGCCAGGAATCAAACCCAAGCCCCCTGCAGCGGAAATACAGAGTCTTGACCACCAGGAAAGTCCTCAAAGTTAATTCTGCGTAGCTAGCTATATACATGCCAGGAAGGTTTTGGTTTGGGATTAGATGCTTTTCAGAATGCTACAAAAAAGAAGAAAACACCATACATACATTCTGTTAGTTGATGTCATTTCCTTTTAAAGATAAATTTGTCTTAAAATCACTATAATTTCTCTCCTGGTAAAATTAAAATAGATAAATTCTATGAAGTTCCAGGACAGTGTTTTTCAAACTTTTCAAACTTGCAACATACAATAAAAATATATATATTTGACAATGTAATCTAGTACATATATATATAATTGAAACAGTAGTTTCATGAAAACGTCTATCCTTATGTTAAGCAGTGTATTCTAAAATTTTCTAGACTCTATTTTTTTTTTCCTTAATGCCGGTCATGACCCAGTATATTGATTTTATGAGTTACTAATGGGTCGCATTTGATATTTTCAAACAGTGCTCTAGGCCAACAGACAGAAACAATGGTTTAAAGGAATAGCTAACATTCTTCTCCAGCTTTCAAATCTACTATCAATAAGCATTCACCTATGAAAGCATTTTGCAAATAAGTTAAAAACTCTATATCCATACTTAAGATTCTAATAAATGGGGAGTGTTGAACTGGCCTGCTTTATCTATTTTATAAAGAAGGAAACTAAATAAACATCTAGAATCCTAGGCTCCTGACTTGTGTGCCTCACTGCACTCTTCTCAGCTGATCACCAGGACTCTAGCAGCTAGTGGGCAGCTCTCCCTGCGCTTCTCACTCTGCCACTCCCCAGCGCCAGCTCACCACAGTGAGATAGACTCGATTTCAATATTCTGAGATTTCCATGATACTGGCAGAACGAAAACTGGGAAGTACTGGAGTACAAGTTAAAAACCAGTTTAGAAGTAAGACAGACCCTAGATATGAGTCCCTGCACTACGTACGATTAGCTTTTCTGGTAATGATCAAATAAGTTCTCTGGTTATCAATTTCCCCATCAGTAAAGTTCGGATGAAATATTATCAATCTCATAAAGTTACTGTGAAAAACAAATATGGACATTGCTGAGCATAACCCAGAAAACACTGCGCTGCCACACAGCACACATTCAGTACTCTGCATCCATCACTATTGGGGAAATACCCTGTGGAAAAACACAGTGAGAAATCACAGAACAAGATACGCCAATAGTTCATTCTGCTTAAAAATTATGTGCGGCCAAGTGGAAACTCCCCCTAGTGGGGATGGAGAATTTATCCTTTAAAATAAGCCCTAACAGCTCAGCAGATAAGGTAGGATTCTAGTTAGTACTGCCAATGGTTACCTACCAAAAATTACCTTCAGAAGAGAAATTTATAAAACTATAGATCTGACTATCTATAATAGGTCTTTAGAAACAAGATAAAATTGTGGTGCATATAAGCAAATCATCTTCTTTGATATATTTTTCAAGCTAAACTAACTATTAAAATTTGAGAAGCAACTTATCAATCCTCAAAGTTCTCCCTTGCCCCAATCAACTCAAAAGAAGCAAACCTTTCTCCATTTTATTGAAACATAAGAATAAAATGGACTTCCCTGGTGGCTCAGACGGTAAAGCGTCTGCCTACAACATGGGAGACCCAGGTTCAATCCCTGGGTTAGGAAGATCCCCTGGAGAAGGAAATGGCAACCCACTCCAGTGTTCTTGCCTGGAGAATCCCATGGATGGAGGAGCCTGGTGGGCTACAGTCCATGGGGTCACAAAGAGTCGGACACGACTGAGCGACTTCACTTTAAGAATAAAATACTTAGATATCAGAACTACTAAAACTAAATCTCTAACCCTCTTTCAATTCTTACAAAATGGACAGTCAAAAATTAATATCCTCCTGGACCCCTACAATGATTTCAATTTTTTCAAGCTAAGAAAATTGAGAATGGGGTTAAATAGAATGAACAATTTTTAATTTCATTTAACAAAAAGAAGGGATAAAACGTCAACAGAGTATCAACATCAGACCAGAATCTGTTTCCTGCCTCTTTAATAACAGTTTTAGAATAAGAACAGTTTTATCTTAAAATGTGGTACTGGTTAGGCAATGAAATAAATTAAAGATTTTCCTTTCCATGATTAAAATAACTAGTAAACCAAAGGCACAGCTTAATGACAGTTTTGCCCAACTCAGTGGTTGCCTCTAGCATCGGTTTCTGAAATACCCATGGCAGTTACACACTTTTTTAGTTTCCTCAAAGTGAAGAAGTGTGCTGAAGTTATGAACTTTCAAGACCACCACCTAGCAAGTCAAACACCCTCTTCTTCTCTGAGAAAAAAACTTGGGTAACACTAAAATTAGATGAAATAAGAAGCTTCTCAATAATTTCCAAAAGGGCGGTTCCCATACACTTCCTTATTTATCTGCTTTCTGAAATGACTTTGGGAACATTGTGTTCTTTAATTCGTTAAGTATTAATACAGTAAGACTGAACTTTAGAATGATACCTATATTAAGCACACACTGGGTTTTCTCAATGTTTCATTTTACACAACAGATTTAACTCAAAGAAGAATATCTCAGACCACAAAATGTTTGTGTCTTTTCAGCTATGTTGAGACAGCATACTGGTAACAATACATGAGGAACAAGGTAACCAGAATAAGGCTCCAAATCAAGAAATAAAAACCTCCACAGTGTAGCATTTCCCTGGTGGTACAGTGTATAGGAATCCATTTGCCAGTGCAGGGTACATGGGTTCGATCCCTGGTCTGGAAAGACCCGACGTGCTACAGAGCAACGAAGCCAGTGCGCCCCAACTACCAAGCCTGTGTGCTGCAAGCACAGGGGGCCGAGCATGGCAATGAAGAGCAGCCCCCGACACAGCTGGAGAAAGCCTGAGCGCAGCAGCGAAGGCCGGGTGCAGCCAAAAATAAATAAATGAAGATTTAAAAAGAATGGAGAATGGGCACCAGAAACTTAATTTCCTTCTGTTCCAGAATGCAAGCCCTTGCTAATTCATCAGTAAGTTATGCTCTATAAAAATTTACATATACACATGTATCTTGCTTCTAAACTTAATTACACATTAAATATTTCCTGTTCATCATCATAGCATATTTTATACCTATAGACATGTATAAATGATCATTTATAGGGTTTCCTATATACAAACTTCCTTAAGACCTTATCCCTACAGTGCCATGTGGACTCGTTAACTGCAATCTGTAAAAGTGCTTATCAATTGTTTACTGTCTACTGATCCAGGTACTACACTAAGCTCTGAAGATTCAAAGAAATAGTTTTCACTGTGGAAGAGCTTGCAGTTCACTAGAGAAGAGAAACAGATAATTTCAAAATAATGATATAAACCTTATACTAAAAGCCATTCAAAGATTTTCCAGAACTGAAAAGGGTAATTTCTCCAGTTTAGAATTTCAGAAAAGGCTTGTTTCCTAAAGGAACAGAGATTTAGGCCGAACTTCAAAAAATGCACAGGAGTTAGCCAAGTGAGGAATGCTGGCAAGGGAAGGTAGTTCCAGGCAAAGGGAAGACTACGAGCAGCATAAGGAATGTAGTGGAGTGTGGGATGGCGGAGGAGTAGAGGGAGGATGTAGGTGAAGAGATGAACTTCAAAACAGATGATATTATTAGATGCAAGACAGATATTTAAATGACTGATTTTTTTTAAAGGTGATGGTAGAGAAAGTATGGACAGATAAGCACTTTCATACATCAGCCAGGGAAAGAGCACGTTTCCTGTGTGTGTAGGGCACACTGGCAATATAGGGCAGGTCTTTAAGATGTGACTAATACTTAACCCAACAAATAAGGACATGTGCCAGACACTGTAAGCTCTGGAGAGACTCCGATATAATCCTGGCCATTGAAGAGCTTCCCAGCTTCATTATCTCACTTGGGAAGACACAAAATGAAACCAACAAATATAATATCTGTCCTATAACTTGTATAATAAAGTGATAATAAAACACTCTATTAAGAGAAGTATTAGAGTTGGGAGGGAGAGTGTTGGAAGGGGAAAAATGGAATATACTGGTTACTCCATTTGATAATAACGAGAGGTAATAAAAGTCTACAGTAGGGCAGTGGTTCCGGTAAAGAAAAAGGCATGGGTAAAAAAGTATTGAGGATTAATGGGACTTCCCAAATGGTCCAGTGATTAAGAATCCATCTTCCAATGCGGGGGACGTGGGTTTGATCCCCAGTGGAGGAGCTAAGCACACCGCAACAAAGACCCAGCACAGCCAACAACAACGATTTATTTGGGGAAAGGTCAGAGTACATAAAAATGCTCATCAATGAAAAAAAACCAACTATGGAAAATGTCAGGTTTCCCAGGTGGCGCTAGTGGTAAAGAACTTGTGTGCCAATGCAGAAGACCCGATCCCTGGGTCAGGAAGATCCCCTGGAGGAGGAAACAGCAACCCACTCCAGTATTCTTGCCTGGAGGATCCTATGGACAGAGGAGCCTGGCAGGCTACAGTCCACAGGGCTGCAAAGAGTCAGACACAATGAGGCAACTGAGCAAACACATGGAAAGAGTCATCTGAAGAGACAGTCATCAAATGATTTACAACAGCAATACAAGAAATGGATTAAAATGTAAATAAACTGTTCAAGGAACCAGATGGACTACTAGGCAGTCAGCAAAATTATGATTAATTGAACTCAGAATAAATGCTTATACTGTATTATTCTTTAATGATAGGGTTATATATATTACAACAACCTAAAAAAATGCTTATGCTACATTATTACTGAACAAACCAAGACACATATAACAGGCATACTAAGAAAGTTATGCTAAAAAACGCACGCATTAAAACTTATATCAAGTAGAGCAGTTTGGTCACACCAAATCGGTGACTGCAAAGGGCAGTGCTATTAGTTTGTTTTTTGCCCCTTTCTCTTTCTCATATTTTCTATAGTATAACTCTGTAACTTTTATCATTAAAAACACCTATACAGCAGGAAACAAATTAGTCTATGCATCTTCTCATATTAACAGTGTTAAAAAAGTATGAAGATAATTCCTTAGTGAAAGTGAAAGTCGCCCAGTCCTGTCTGACTCTTTGTGACCCCATGGACTATACATTTGATGGAAATCTCCAGGCCAGAATACTTGAGTGGGTAGGCGTTCACTCCTGCAGGGGATCTTCCCAACCCACAGATCAAACCCAGGTCTCCTGCATTGCAGGCAGATTCTTTACCAGCTGAGCCACCAGGGAAGCCCCAGAATACTGAAGTGGGTAGCCTATCCCTTCTCCAAGGGGATCTTCCCAACCCAGGAATTGAACCAGGGTCTTCTGCATTACAGGCGGAGTCTACCAGCTGAGCTACCAGGGAATCCCTTAATTCCTTAAGTACAGGGCAATCTACACAAAGATGGCAAAGGCTTTCACCAGTAGGTGTCACTGTAACTAAGCGATAGATGTTTTAAAAGCCCACCCTCCAAGGACAGAGGTTTAAGAAGAAACAAAGATGGGCATGGATGTGCAGTGTATGCACAAATTTGAAATGCAACCATTTAAAAAACTATAATTCAGATGGTTTTCCATCAACCATCATGATTCCAAAGCTACAGATTTCCCTATTTTTCATCTCCAAGAAAACCAAGGATTTGAAATCTGATTATTAGTAAAATAGTGAAGTTCTTGTAAATTCCAAGACTTTCATCTACTTCCCATCTCTGTCAACATCATTCCATAGTGAAAACTGTTTTTCACGACAAAGAAATGAACAAGAATTGTCTTACCTTTCCTCCCAGCTCTCACCATACTGATATCCTGGGAAAGGGGATTCACTTTAACATCCCTCCCAAACTAACTATAATTACCTATTATTCAGATTGTTATGATTAAAATTTAATTTAGGGAATTTCCTGGTGGTCCAGTGGCTAAGACTCTGAGTTCCCAATGCCGGGGGCCCAGGTTCCATTCCTGGTCAGGGAACTAGATCCATACGCTGTATCTAAGAGTTTGCATACCTCAACCAACAGTCTGAATACCACAACTAAAGATCCTGTATGCCTCAACGAATATGGAAGACCAAAAATTCCAAGTGCTGCAACGAAGACTCGCCGTAGCCAAGTAAACAAATTTAAAAATAAAATGAAATTCATTCAAATATATATTAATATATACCAGAGGAAAGCTGTGGAGGAGGAACACAAAGGTTAAGAGAACCAAGTTGGGAATTCCCTGGAGATCAGGGGTTAGGACTCTGTACTCTCACTGCTCAGGGCCCGTGTTCACTCCTTGGTCAAAGAACTGCAAGCAGTGCGGCACGGTGGAAAAAAGTTAACACACACTTTAGATGAACTGACGGTCCAGTGGTTAAGACCCCATACTTCCAATGCAGGCGGCACAGGTTCGATCCCTGGTCAGGGAACTAAGATCCCACATACCAGGCAGCAGAGTAAAAAAAAAAAAAAAACCAAAACAGATAAAAACAGATAAACATTAATTCTAACTGTTCATATTCAACAACTGACATTTTAAATTACTGAGAGCCTCTGATGATTAAAATTAATAAGGGCCATTACATGCACTGTACATGGTACAACTGGACAAACCTAGGTATGACTCCTGGTTTCATCACTTTCTGTCAAGGAACTTCTCTGAGCCTTCACTGGCAAAAAGGATACTGAGATAACTACTGACATTACCTAGCACTGTTCCTGGCACTTAGGAGGTGCTCAACAAATCACTATATAGTAAGAAAATGAAAGAAAGGTTAAATGTGAATTTTAATGTTGTTTTCCTCCCATCTATACATGTACCCTTACTATCCACAGTATGTTCTTTTGAATTTATGTAAGGGAGTTATAACATCAAGTTCAATCATTGTTTAAAATAGCAACAATAAAATACTATAAAGCCAAGAATAAAATGCATAATACTAATCTAACATTTTGTTTCTACTCACTGGATTTACCACTGAAAAAGGATAATCATATTGAAGTCTTCAAATTATATATAACTCATTAATTACGATTAAAACTCACTTGGGGTTGATTAGTAATGCAAAAATAACTTCTGAATGCAGTGTAGTTTTGAAAAGAAAAGTGTGGATAAAATTTCATGTTTTCAGAAAATTTCCTAGATAAAATATAGCCAGGAGATGCTGTGTGACAATAAAAGCATGAAAAAATGCTGAAGCAAAGCAGAGATATACACAGTAGAGAGAAGTATCTCATACTCAAATATCCTAGAGGCTCTCAGTAACAGGACCAAATTAATTTCTCTAGTGGGTCCCAAAGAAAAATTCATAATAGTAGCTATCTACCAAGATCCCCTGGAGGAGGAAATGGCAACCCACTCCAGTATTCTTGCCTGGGAAATCATGGACACAGAAGCCTGGCGGGCTGCAGTTCACAGGGTCACAAAAGAGTGGGACACAATGTAGCAACTAAACCACCACCACCATGTTCTAATAAAATTCCTTTTTTTAAGCTTTTTATTTTATACTGGAGTACAGTTGATTAACAATGTTTTGACAGTTTCAGGTGTACACCAAAGTGATACAGTTTATATCTACATGTATCTATTCTTTTTCAAATTCTTCTCCCATTTAGGCTGTTACATAATATTGAGCAGAGTTCCCTATGCTATACAGTAGGTCCTTGTTGGTTATTTATCTATTTTTTTTTTGGCCGTGCCACATGGCATGTGGGAACTTAGTTCCCTGACCAGGGACTGAACTCACAGCCTCCACAGTGGAAACGCAGTCTTAACCACCGGACCACCAAGGATGTCCTTGGTTATCTATTTTTAAATACAGCAGTGGGGGATTTCCCTGGTGGCATGGTGGATAAGAACCCGCCTGCCAATGAAGGGGACATGGGTTTCATCCCTGGTACGGGAAGATTCCACATGCTGTAGAGCAACTAAGCCATGTGCCACAACTACTGAGCTCACGCTCTAGGGCCCACAGGCCACAGCTGCTGAAGCCCACACACGGCAACTACTGACTCCCATGTGCCCAGAGCCTGCACTCTGCAACGGGAGACACCACAATGAGAAGCTTGTGCACCACAACTAGAGAGTAGCACCCGTTCTTAGCAACTGGAAAAAAGCCCACACGCAGGCAATGAAGACCCAGCACAAGCAAACATAACAAACAAATTATAAAATAAATAAATACAGCAGTGTGTTCATATCAATCCCGAACTACCCACAATCCCTTCCCCCCCTTCTCCCCTGTGAATAAGATTCTTAAAAATACAAGCAGAATAGTAATAATAAAGTACTATTAACAGTGGTGGTCATTTAGTCACTTTAGTCGTGTCTGACTCTCTGCAACCCCATGGACTGTAGCCCACCAGGCTCCTCTGTCCACGGAATTCTCCAGGCAAGAAAACTGGAGTGAGCTGCCGTTTCCTTCTCCAAAAAAGGGGGTGAATATATCAAAAATTCTACCATCCCAACAAATTATTATCTTTTTCCATCTTCCCCTCAACTACTACTTATCTGCACAAATAAGCTTTACATGTAATCATAATACAGTAGCTTTAAGCATAAAAATCTGAACCGATATTAAGAAGTAACTCTTTAGAGGACTCCTGGCGGTCCAGTGATTAAGATGCTGCACTTCCAAGGCAGGGGGGTGTGGGCTGGATCCCTGGTCAGGGAACTAATATTGTACACGCTACATGGCACAGCCACACACACAAAAAGTAACTCCAGATCCATACTATCCTGAGATGCGTGAAGTGAACATGTAAATAGGCACTTACATGTTGGGTACCTTTTAATGATAGGGCTAAGTTTATGCATGAGTAATGCCCACAGTATAATTATATAATATGATGTAGTACAGCTGATATTTTAACACTCCCCACCATAAACTGCAAGGTAACTTTTAATATAACTAAATTTCCCTTCGTCTTAATTTGTCCAGATTACTAGATAAATACTGAAAGCAGAAAACTCTCATTTACACCTAGTGTTACAGGAACACATCACAGCTTTAAACTGTCAATGACAGTATGAGAAAAGGAAAAAAGACAGAAAAGTTACTCCATGAAAATATACAGATGCTCATTTATGCATCTATGTACTCCTTTTCCTAAATGGTTTCCTTCAACTTTTGCTTACTATGACAATGAATAATTTAGATGTATGCATTTTATTCAATATATTTTGAGCTTTCTGTTCTCTGTTCTTTTAATATTGATTATATAATGAACCAATCAGCAAACATACTCCTAAGGAATATTCTTATTCTAAGAAAATGACTTAAAATAAGAAAACTATGCTCTATTATATTCTATATTAAAAATGTAGAAATTTTTAAACTACTTGAGTATTTAATATGACAAAAGAGAAATAAGCTGTGGCAAACAACTTGATAAAATATTACACAGTAATTTAAAATCACTCCTCTGGAAGTGAAATATATAACAAGGATCCCTACTATTGTGATTGTTATTTAACAAGAATGAAATGAGGTGTAAATATTAGCAAGGAGTAGGTAAAATTATTTGTAGTTGACATGACAATATACCTGGAAAATCACTAAAAATTACTGAAAGCAGTAAGACTGCAATGTAGCCATTATAAAATGAACACACATAAACCAATATTATTGGCTGAATAATGCTTCATCAAATGGATAGACTACTTTTGTTTACCCACTGGACATTTAGGTTGTTTCCACCTTTCAGCTATCATGAACAGTGCTGCTATTTCTGTGTGGATGTGTGTTTTCATACATTTCTGTGTGAATGTATGTTTTCATTTCTCTTAGAAATATACCTAGGAATAGAATCACTCACTTAATAAAATTTTAATCTAAGAAGTATGAACAGTGATGTTCATCACAGCATTACTTGTAACAATGAAATTTTAGGGTGGAAAAAAAGTACATCAGTAGAGTTAAGCATATCCTAGTACTAACATCGGAGAAGGCAATGGCACCCCACTCCAGTACTCTTGCCTGGAAAATCCCATGGACAGAGGAGCCTGGTAGGCTGCAGTCCATGGGGTTGCGAAGAGTCCGACACGATGGAACGACTTCACTTTCACTTTTCACTTTCATGCATTGGAGAAGGAAATGGCAACCCACTCCAGTGTTCTTGCCTGGAGAATCCCAGGGACGGGGGAGCCTGGTGGGCTGCCGTCTATGGGGTCACACAGAGTCGGAAATGACTGATGCGACTTAGC
This sequence comes from Ovis aries, assembly GCF_016772045.2. Taxonomy (NCBI): domain Eukaryota; kingdom Metazoa; phylum Chordata; class Mammalia; order Artiodactyla; family Bovidae; genus Ovis; species Ovis aries. The sequence continues at coordinate 133,110,418 of NC_056056.1, forward strand.
AGCAGCAGCTGCAGTACTAACATACCATGAAATTTCCATACAATCATTTAAAATGATGATGATGTTTATTATTTATGAAAAATGTGTATGATATACTGTTCAGTAAAAATATTATGAAGCACTATAAAGAGTATAATACTATTTTAGTATTAATAAAATATATAGACTTCTTTGTAAATTGTACACAAAGGTACAAAAACATGGCTGGAAGGACGATCACCAAAATTTTAACAACGATTATCTTTGAATAGTTAAAGTTCAATTAATTTTTACTTTATTTTCAGAATTATTTTTATTGTTTAATGTTTTTACCAATACCACTTAGCCAAGTTATTTAAAAATATATTTAGGGAGTTTCCTGGTGGTCTAGTGGTTAAGATTCCAAGCTTTCACAGCCTTGGCCTGGATTCAGTTTCTGGTTGGGGAACGAAGATCACACAAACTGAGCAGTGTGGCCAAAAAAAAATTAATTAATTAATTTAAAATATTTTTTCCTATCATCAAAGGTAATGCTCAAAATCCTTCAAGCTAGGCTTCAACAGTAAGCGAGCTGAGAACTTCCAGATGTACAAACTGGATTTAGAAGAGCCAGAGGAATCAGAGATCAAACTGCCAACATTTGCTGGATCATAATGGGGAAGGAAATGGCAACCCACTCCAGTGTTCGGAGCCTGGTGGGCTGCCATCTATGGGGTCGCACAGAGTCAGACACGACTGAAGCGTCTTAGCAGCAGCAACAGCTGGATCATAGAGAAAGCAAAGGAATTCCAGAAAAACACCTACTTCTGCTTCATTGACTACATGAATGAAGTCATGTGGATCACAAAAAACTTTGGGAAACTCTTTAAAAAAAGATGGGAATACCAGACCACCTTACCAGTTAGAACTAGACATGGAACAATGGACTGGTTCAAAATCTGGAAAGAATACATCAACACTGTATATCGTTACCCAGCTTATTTTATTTAACTTCTATGTAGAGTATATCATGCAAAATGCCAGGCTAGATGAATCACAAGGTGGAATCAAGATTGCCAGGAGAAATATCAACAACCTCAGATATGTACATGATACCATTCTAATGGCAGAAAAGGAACTAAAGAGCCTCTTGATAAGGGTGAAAGAAGAGTGAAAAGGCTGGCTTAAACTTCAACATTCAAAAAACTAAGATATGGCATCTGGTCCCATTACTTCATGGCAAACAGAAGGGGAAAACAAGGAAACAGTGACAGATTTTTTTTCCTTGGGCTCCAAAATCACTATGGATGGTGACTGCAGCCATAAAATTAAAAGATGCTTGCTCCTTAGAAGGAAAGCTATGACAAACCTAGACAGTTTATTACAAAGCAGAGACATCACTTTGCTGACAAAGCTATGTATAGTCAAAAGCCATGGTTTTTCCAGCAGTCACGTATGGATGTGAGAGTTGGACCATAAAGAAGGCTGAGGACCAGGACCAAAGAATTGATGCTTTTGAACTGTGGTGCTGGAGAAGACTCTTCAGAGTCCCTTGGACTGCAAGGAGATCCAACCAGTCCATCCTAAAGGAAATCAACCCTGAATATTCACTGGAAGGACTGATGCTAAAGCTCCAATACTTTGGCCAACTGACGTGAAGAGCCAACTCACTGGAAAAGACTCTGATGCAGAGAAAGACTGCGGGCAGAAGGGGTGACAGAGAATGAGATGGTCTGACACCAGCATCACCCACTCAATGGACATGAGTTTGAGCACACTCCAGGAGTAAGTGAAGGACAGGGAAGCTCGGCATGCTGCATGCAGTCCATGGAGATGCAAAGAGTCAGACATGACTAAATGAATGAACAAGTTTTCTAATTTTAGCTCTAGAGAGCTCTATAAAGTAAATGCTTTGAATTTTTCCATTTTCCATACTGAACTGTAATTTACCTAGCAGTCCTTTGTGAGCAACCAGTGTTTTCCCTTTAGATAAGTTATTCTGTATCCATAGGTTTGTGCTACCAAACATGCTCTGTATAAAGAAAAGCAGAGGTGGTTCCTGCCCTGTTTCTGTAGGCATTTAAGATCTAAAACACTGACATACCTAAAACTGTACAAAGAACAGCTACCAAATGTCTCAGATATCCGTATGTACTACAGATATCTACATTAAGAATCTACATTACCACAAAGAACTGAGAAGAATATAATCATCATCCTTGCTCTGTAGATGAACAGAAGTCAAGAAGTTCCAAAATCACTAACTTAAGTTGGTTCAGCCCTAACCAGTTTCTCAATTTTCTACTCTGCTTTTGCAACAGAAGATTGAAACAAGTGAGTTTACACACACAATCAAAACAATCATTAACTGATAAAACCACACAGTTTAGCAGCAATTTTTTATAATCTTAAGAGGGCAGACAAATTTTGTGAGTTTTAATATTTGTAATATATCATTTTGTGAACTGGGATGGGGTAAAAAAAAAAAAAATTTCATTGTATTATCCTTCAAACCTGCCTAGATGTCCTAAATCATTTCACAATCAGTTTTGAAGGGGTGGGCTTTTTTGGGGTGAGGGGGTGAGATAGGTGAGACAGGAACTAGCTGAGAGTGAAAAAGAAAGTAAAACAGTGATTTAGTAAAACCAAGTTCTAGAAAGGTAAAAGGAAAAAATGAAACTGTCTTAATGTATAGAAAACCAAACAACTCAAGAACACAGGGACAGAAAAATAACTCATTGAAACAAAAATTAAGAAACCTAATTATCATTAGATGGAGAGTCAACAAAGTGTTCATCAAGAATGTTTTTCTAGCAAACAGTCTGCACCAAGGTTATAACTGATCCAACAAGAGATAAAGAAACAGAAAATTTATGGGTAATCCAACTGCTGTTTTTACCAGAATGATTTATGAAAGAACAAAGCATACTGGCTGGAGTTTATTCCCTTTGGCAGTTATTGTAGTTTAATGACTACACCAATGGTCAAGAAATATAATGGGCAAGAAAGAACGCAAAGATCTTAGACACAACTTTAAAGAGCAGCCTTCAGCTAAGTAATCAAAATTCTACTTTTAACTGAATGGGAGGACAGAACTTCTACTGAGATATGGGCACTAATGTGTGTTGAGGATCAATATTATGTTATCTGATGCTGCTAAGTCGCCTCAGTCGTGTCCGACTCTGTGCATCCCCATAGACGGCAGCCCATCAGGCTCCGCCATCCCTGGGATTCTCCAGGCAAGAACACTGGAGTGGGTTGCCATTTCCTTCTCCAATGCATGAAAATGAAAAGTGAAAGTGAGGTCGCTCAGTCATGTCCGACTCTTCACGAACCCATGGACTGTAGCCTACCAGGCTTTTCCGTCCATGGGATTTTCCAGGCAAGAGTACTGGAGTGAGATGCCATCGCCTTCTCCATTATGTCATCTACCTCATTTAATCCTAGTAATTCCATGGGGGTATCATACTAACCCTCTAGTATAGAGGAGAGGATGAAGAACTTCCCCTAAGTCACGTAGCCAGCTAAGCAGCAAAGCTATGATTTATCCAGATCCTAGTATGTCACTCCCCTGTCCATACTAAGTATCTCCCTCAGGACACACTTTTTCTTTCACAAAGGATTTTCAATTACTGCTAGTTTCAGAACTGGACTTACTTCATCCAGCTAAACTGTTTCACCTTATACAACACAGGATGTGAGATGTGTTCATCTTCAAAAACAATATTTCAAACAAAACCCCACAGAATTTTGGCTCTAAGATCCCACTTATAGTCAGTCATCTATTTCTCATCCAAAACAGTACTAACTAAACAGAATAACTTTCCAACAACTGTTCCCAATCTCTCAATAATTTTGTGGATTTTTATATTGTACTTTCAAAGAGTCATTTCATTTTCCCTCCTAACAGCATCATAACAACAACAAAAAAAGAGTTCTCTTGAGCAAGCACCTGAGTTTGTTCATAGTACCATGTCTCACAGAAAGTTGGGAATAGAAATAGGGGTAGTGGGGAGGGGATATAAGAAAACAGGAGACAGGACACAATATGACTCATTCATAAACACACCTATTCATGTGCAGCGGAAGGTTTCATCACCAACTTCCATTTCAGGTTTCAGAATGCAACTGCAAGGGCCGGATGGTGCTGTTTGAACCAGAACTAGAAAAAGCCTCTAAACCTGACTTCTGAAACAGAAGCTTATGCTTTCCAAACATAACCTTTAATTGGGTTGGCCAAAGTTTGTTCAGGTTCTTCCATCACATCTTATGGAAAAACCCAAACAAACTTTTTGGTCAACCCCAAATTTTGGTTTCCTCTACGTACAGTACTGTAGAGCATACTGAGCACAATGCCAAGTATGTCCAAACAGTCTTTACAGTGGCCCTGGGATGTCTTCCTTTTATGAGGGGGTTTTCAGATGATGCAACATTAGTAATCCTTCAGTGACATTGTTATCAAGAGAATCATTCTGGACAAAGTTATCTATAATACTGAGGTTTTATGGGGCTTAAAAAAAAGTCTGCTATAAGTTTGATGCTTAGCTTTTTGGAAATGGACAAATCTCTTGGCTGGTACCACTTTTATTTAATATTATTTTTAAGAACATTTATTTGGCTGTGCTGAGTCTTAGTTATGGCACATAACATGGGATCTTTAGTTGCAGCATGTGGGATCTAGTTCCCAACCACAAATTGAACTTGGGCTCCCTGTCCTGGGAGTGCAGAGTACTAACCTCTGGACCACCAGGGAAGTCCCAGTACCACTTTTATTTATTTAATAAATATTTACTTATTTATCATAGCACAGGCTCAAGGGCAAGTGGGCTTCAGCAGTTGTGGCACATGGGCTCAGCAGCTGTGGCTCCTGGGCTCTAGAGCACAGGCTCAGGAGTTGTGGCGCATGAGCTTAGCATGTGGGATCCCCTCTGGATCAAGCCATGTCCACTACACTGGCAAGTGGATTCTTTACCACTGAGCCACCAGGGAAGCCCCAGGACCACTTTAACCAGCATCAAATTCCTTTGCAAGCAAAGTAATGATTAAAACCAAACAGTCCATGGAGTGATAATTTTCAGTACTAAGAAAGTAGTACTGGAAAAAAAAAAAAGAAAGAAAGTAGTACTGGAAATGAAGGTGCCTATTTCATATAATCTCTATTGCATGTGCCTACTTGTTAAAAGTTTAAATAAATGCCTAGTTCTTACATTTTAATGGTAAGACACATCTAGATAATGTGATAGAATAATATTTTATAATACCTCCATCCTGGTTATTCTAATAAAATTTTAAGACTTAAGTTAATTAGTCATCATGATGTTTTCAGGAATAAATCAAAGACCTATTAGTAATTAAAGTCTGGATGCATCTGAATTTCACATTTCAGTTAAAAATAATACAATGTGATCATATGTTAGTGCTTTTATTAAAGATAGCTCTGATCGGGTATTTGACTAAAAGATTAATTACCACTACACCAAGATACCTGGCCATGCTACAATTTCCTAAACCTCTATATGAGCTAGAGGAGGATATCCAATATGGGATAAAAGGACAATTTGTCATTTTCTGGGGCTCAGAGGGGTCAATGAATCAATTCCAAAAAGGGAAATGCTTGCCAGCAACAAGCCATCTTTGTTTTCTGCAGTCATTTGTATATAAGGAATCAAAATAAGAAGGTAAGCAATTACCAGTTACCTAAGCATGATTTATCTTTAAAAGTACGCTTGGGACTTCCCAAGAGGTCGAGAAGTTAAGACTCTCTGCTTCCACTGAAGAGGGCCCAGGTTCAATCCCTGGTCAGGGAACCAGATCCCATGTGCTGCAACTAGGAGCTCACATACTATAACTAAAGATATCACGTGCTCCAATGAAGACCTGGAGTAGCCAAATAAATAAATACTAATAGATAAATAAGTGACTTTTTTTAAAAAGGAAGGAAATCCTGTCACATGCTACAATATGGTTGAGCTTAGAAGACATTATGCTAAATGAAATAAGCTTGTTGCAAAAAGACAAATACTGTATGATTCCACTTGTATGGTATACCTAAAGTAATCAAATTCACTGAAATACAAAGTAGAATAATGACTGCAAAGGTCTGGGAAAGGAGGGGAAATACAGATCTTAAGAGGTATAGACTGTGTTTCAATTTTGTAAGATGAAAAAGTTTTGGAGATCTGTTGCATAACAACATGAATATACCTAACACTACTGACCTGTTCACTTAAAAAGGGTTAAGATGGTAAATTTTATGTTACATGGTTTTTTTCCTAACAATAATTACTTAGGGACTTCCCTGGTGGTCCAGTGGTTAAGAATCTGCCTTCCAACTCAAGGAAAACAGATGTGATCCCTGGTTGGGGAACTAAGACCCCACATGCCACAGAGCAATGATCCCGAGCGCTGCAATGACAGGGCCCATCTGCCACATCTACTGAGCCCACGCACCGCAATTAGAGAGTCTGTGCGCCTCAACGAAAGATCCCACATGACTCAACTAAGATCTGATGTAGACAAATAAATAAGAAAAAAAAATCAGTTTTAAAAAAAAGCAAACTATATTGCCTTGCATATTCTTTCATTTTAAACAATTTTCCCCTAAAACTACATAAATGCCAGGGATTTAACAGTGACCAAAGAAAAATATCATTAAGTACATCACAAAATTTATACAAATCTCTTCCCTCTTGCCATGGATCTGCTTTTACAAACTTGAGCCAAAATTATAGATAAAAACAGTTTAAGTATTTAAAGGGCATGGCAACATTTTTAATTAAAAATTAATAACTGACAATACATGACACAGTACAAGAAGACTAATTTAAATCCAAAATACTGTGGAGCCTATTATCTCATTTACTTTGCTGTAACTCTCATGATTAGTTGTGGAAACTGTATATATGGTTATTTGTTCAGTCATATCCAACTCTTTGTGATCCCAACAACTGCAGCCCACCAGCCTCCTCTGTCAGGCAAGAATACTGGAGAGGGTCGCCACTCCAGTGGGATCCCCTGCTTCTCCAGGGGATCTTCCCAACCCAGGGATTAAACCCAGGTCTCCCACATTGCAGGTGGATTCTGAACTGGTCCCCCTTAAAATGTATTAAGTGTAGGTAACTATAGCACAATAGCAACTGGAGCTCCAAGAAGGCAAGAGACAATATCATCTGTTCAATGAATTCCAAGAGCCTAACACATTTGATATACAATAAATGCTCAATAAATTTCATTAAACTTGTCTATGAACGAAGCATCAAAGTTAGAACCCACTTCCACTTAACACTTTTGCATCTAATTCTTAAGCCTTGTAGGGAACAGTTACATTACTAAGTATACTGGTGTTAGTTAAATGCCTATGTAAGTTAACTGAACCATGAATATTACTGCATTTCTTAACAGCATTTAAGAATAAATAAGGAGGCCATTCAAAACGTAATAATGCCAACAGATAATCCTTTAAAAGAATACCAAAAGAAAAAAATTTCTTGACAATATAAAAAATTTTCAAATAGTTTTCAGAGTTACAGGCTTTTTACCTTCTTTAAGACGAATGGGATGAATAAAGATTCAAAAAAAAAGAAGACAAGTGGTCTGTATACATTTGAAGTACATTTTTCTTCAGAAATGCAAGAAACTGCCAAAGAATCCTAAGCAGATTACTTTCAGATGTATCACCAGTAACTGTAAGAAATATTATGCATTGTCTGTCTAGGGCCTGGACAAAATCAGGCCCTATACAGTTTCTCCAAGGTTTTTTTAGGACTTCGCTGGTGGTCCAGTAGTTAAGAATCCGCCTGCCAACCCAGGGGACATGGGTTCAATCTCTTGGGGAACTAGATCCCACATGCTGAAGGGCAACTAAGACCATGCACCACAACTATTGAGCCCCCAAACCCTAGAGCACAGGCTCCGCAACAAGAGAAGCCACCACAATAACTTGCACACAGCAACCTGAGTAGCCCCACTTGCCGCCAACTAGAGAAACCCCATGCACAGCTAAAAATACATAATTTTTTTTAAAAAAAAAGGTTGTTAAACCATATCCCCTAGTACATCAAGAGATATACATATACTATTTAATCAGAAATATGGGAGCAGAAGGAAGGCACTGAAAGGAAATTTTCAGAATAAAATGGAAAATAGTAGGGACAATAAGGAGAAAGTTTGCTATCAAAACGTCTCAAATCCATCAAGGAAAAAATTAGGTACAATCAGGGAAACATATCACATCTTCCTAGTAAGGGGAAAAAAAAAGGAGGGTTGGGTAATGTGCTGTGCTGTGCTTAGTAGCTCAGTCGTGTTCAACTCCGTGACCCAATGGACTGTAGGCTGCCAGGATCCTCTGTCCATGGAGATTCTTCAGGCAAAAATACTGGAATGGGTTGCCATGCCCTCCTCCAGGGGATCTCCCCAACTCAGTGATTGAACACAGGGTTCCCCCACTGCAGGCATATTCTTTACTGAGCCACCAGAATAACACTCTCACGCCAATATAACAGCGGACCTTCATGCTTTCAAAAAACTGATTATGAAAATCTCTGACTTCTCTTTTACCATCTTGCTCCTTCCTTCCTTAATGTACTCATATCATTGATTATTTACATTACATTTAATTACAGATTAAATAAATTCAAATTAATAGATCTGGTTGTAACAATTCTGATCCATAACAAAGTTTATAAAAAGGCTGTTGATTTAACCATGCTTTTTGCTTCTTTTTTTTTTCAATTTTTTGTCTTAAGTTACAATTTAACTCTTCAAAATAACTGAATTGGGTCAAAAAACAAACCGATGTTTCTACAAGAGAGTAGTAGTGTGGTGGAAATGATATTGATCTGAAGTCAAAAGATCTGTCACTGTAAATTTTGTCAATGACCTCTGACAAGTTACTGAATCTTTCTACACCTTAGGTTTCAAAAGAAGAGTATTGGAGGGGATGAGGGTTTCCAACTCCAGCAATCTTCAGTTTAACTGCTATTAACATGGAGAGTCTGGTTTAATTACAATATGTTTGCAAAGAGCTATAACTTCTAAGCAATCCAAACAGTGTCAAGTTAATGAAGAACACATGGGATAATCTGAAAAGCTCCATCTCAATAGCATTTTACCTTATCTAGATTACTTGCAGCAGACATTTGATTTACTGTGAAAACCATTAAATTTTTTTTTCTCAGAAATGTAGATTTGTTTGCTTTGCTTTTGTTTTGGTTTGGCTGAACCTCGAAGTATGACCAGTGATTGAACACAGGCCCACAGCAGTGAAGGCCCTGAGTACTAACCACTGGACCTCCAGGGAATTCCTGGACATGTAGATTTTTAACTGATTCTCTCATCTCATAAAGGGCACGTCTTTGTCTTGACCTGGGTATTTTATATTTTAACCCCTTCTTTGAAATTGTTAAATTATTATTTATTTTGTACATGTTAAATTATTAATTTTGTATACAGGTATAGGGTGAGAAAGATTCAGAATAAATCAGATAGGTATACCCAAACTTGTCAAACAAGTAATATTGCCAGAGCTTAAAAAACACTGGAACAGAAGTACAAATTCAAATTATAGTCCAGATTTGCAACCAATTCTGAAGGAAAAAACTTCCTTCAGAAACTTTTTCAGGGTCTTCTAAAAGGACCAATTCTTAAAACCTAGCATGGCATTAACAATGTAGTCACAGTATGGACATGTACCTTTTAAATAATGCTGCAGATCTAGTATAATAATGTTAAATGTTAGGGATAATACTATTCTGACATCGGTTCAGTTCAGTCACTCAGTCGTGTCCGACTCTTTGCGACCCCATGAATTGCAGCACGCCAGGCTTCCCTGTCCATCACCAACTCCCAGAGTTCACTCAAACTCACATCCATCAAGTCAGTGATGCCATCCAGCCATCTCATCCTGTGTCATCCCCTTCTCCTCCTGCCCCCAATCCCTCCCAGCATCAGTGTCTTTTCCAGTGAGTCAACTCTTCGCATGAGGTGGCCAAAGTACTGGAGTTTCAGCTTTAGCATCATTTCTTCCAAAGAAATCCCAGGGCTGATCTCCTTCAGAATGGACTGGTTGGGTCTCCTTGCAGTCCATGGGACTCTCAAGAGTCTTCTCCAACACCACAATTCAAAAGCATCAATTCTTCGGCGCTCAGATTTCTTCACAGTTCAACTCTCACATCCATACAGGAGACAGGGATCAAGACCATCCCCATGAAAAAGAAATGCAAAAAAGCAAAATGGCTGTCTGGGGAGGACTTACAAATAGCTGTGAAAAGAAGAGAAGCAAAAAGCAAAGAAGAAAAGGAAAGATATAAGCATCTGAATGCAGAGTTCCAAAGAATAGCAAGAAGAGATAAGAAAGCCTTCTTCAGCGATCAATGCAAACACATAGAGGAAAACAACAGAATGAAAAAAGACTAGAGATCTCTTCAAGAATATCAGAGATACCAAGGGAACATTTCATGCAAAGATGGGCTCGATAAAGGACAGAAATGGTATGGACCTAACAGAAGCAGAAGATATTAAGAGGTGGCAGGAATACACGGAAGAACTGTACAAAAAAGATCTTCACGACCCAGATAATCATGATGGTGTGATCACTCACCTAGAGCCAGACATCCTGGAATGTGAAGTCAAGTGGGCCTTAGAAAGCATCACTACAAACAAAGCTAGTGGAAGTGATGGAATTCCAGTGGAGCTATTTCAAATCCTGAAAGATGATGCTGTGAAAGTGCTGCACTCATTATGCCAGCAAATTTGGAAAACTCAGCAGTGGCCACAGGACTGGAAAAGGTCAGTTTTCATTCCAATCCCAAAGAAAGGCAATGCCAAAGAATGCTCAGACTACCGCACAATTGCACTCATCTCACACGCTAGCAAAGTAATGCTCAAAATTCTCCAAGCCAGGCTTCAGCAATACGTGGAACCATGAACTTCCAGATGTTCAAGCTGGTTTTAGGAAAGGCAGAGGAACCAGAGATCAAATCGCCAACATCTGCTGGATCATCGAAAAAGCAAGAGCGTTCCAGAAAAACACCTATTTCTGCTTTATTGACTATGCCAAAGCCTCTGACTGTGTGGATCACAATAAACTGTGGAAAATTCTGAAAGAGATGGGAATACCAGACCACCTGACTTGCCTCTTGAGAAACCTGTATGCAGGTCAGGAAGCAACAGTTAGAACTGGACATGGAACAACAGACTGGTTCCAAATAGGAAAAGGAGTATGTCAAGGCTGTATATTGTCATGCTGCTTATTTTTACATACCTTCCACAAGAAATATGAAAAATACACTTTTCAATTAAATGGCAAACTGAAAAATTTCAACTAATTATTATCTATTAATGCTTACACAATCAGTAACTTACAGAACATTATGTAATACAGCTTTTCTACAGGTGTTCCTCTTACATTTAAAATATTTTCAAGGAGGGACAACAAAACAATTAGAACCAAGAAATGAGCAGAACTACATTTTTAGTGCCAACATTTATATGCTACTTTACAATGTAGAATAAAGAGAAAGGGAGATCTGAGAACAGAACAGATACTAAATTTTTCCAAAACACTAGGCACCCTTGTGCTCTTGTTATTTAATTAAGAACTAAAAGGACCACATTACACAATGCAATGATATTTAACAATGACGTCATTGACAGAAAGCCACTAGAATAAATAAATAGGAACAAATGAAAAACTCTCAAGACTGTCTTCTCAGTCTTTCCAAATCAATCAAGGCACCTAGATTTTAAAGATCTTTTCTACTTACACTGAACTCATTTAAATTACACTTATAAAATCACACTAGAGAAAGCAAATGATGCTGAAACATTTGATGTTATAGTCAATAGAAGTATATTATTTTAAAATAGAAAATTCTCTTGTATGACCCTTTGCACTAGAATGATAATTCTGGACACATTTAAACCAACTAAACCCACTTAACACTTATGTTCAAATGAACTAGTCTAAAATACAACTCTGTTAACAAAATAGGTCTCAGCAATCTGACCCCAAGTTTAGCGACACTGTTGGCAGACCAACTCTGGTATCGCATTCAACTTAACTTCTAAGAGGAGACATTTTCCTGACCCCAATAAAACTAAGCAGATGTGAAATTTTTATTTTTAGTGTCTGAAATTTGCTTCATGAGTCAATTATAGCTATCAAGGAAATATGTTTTATTCTCTTGCCAAAGCCCAGTCCCGCACTCTTTGTTAGGCAGAACTCCCACGAAGTCATCCAAACTAAGTCTTTCAAAACTGGCCCCTCCTCAACCTTGGGGAAGAGTTTTTTGAACTTAGCCAGGGCTGAGAAAAAAGTCTGAAGCTTGAAGCTTAAAAAAAAAAAAAACACAAAAAACCTAGAACCGAGATCAGAGCGTATAACTACCAAATGAGAGGAAAAGAGTGTTGATACAAGGATAAAGGGGACAGGGTGTTAATTTTTTAAAAAAGGAAAAGCTGCTCACTTAAAAAATAACAACAAAAACTAAGAGCCAATAGATCATTCCACGGGTGGTCCCTACTTCACTATCACCCACCAGTGGCAGAACTGTGAAAAACAGGAATACAGAGATGGGTGGCTGATTTGGGGTCTAAGTTTGTGCCTTTGCCTGTATATTCAAACTAACAAATAAATATAATAAAAGTCAACAAGAGAACTTAGAAAAGTTTTAAAAGATGACTTTTAAAAATAATAAATGTGGAAATTCCCTGGCCGTCCAGTGGCTGGGACTCTTCAATTTCACTGCTAGAGGTGGGAGGTGGGGGTGTAAGGGTTCAATCCCTATTTAGGGAACTAGGATCCTACAAGAAGCCATGCGGTAGGGCCAAAAAAAAAAAGACTAAATCTATTAAGTGACACAGAAGCTGCAGTCTTCCACAACCATTTAAAAATAATGGCTCCCTTTGCAGAATGCTATCTACTTACCTATCTTACAACATGAGCTCATATTAATCGCTCTTTCCACTACATCATACTGCCAAGAGGCTGAATTTTTCTAATAAAATAACTATATACCAGAAAAAGGGGTAAAATGAGAGACTTTGTAGCAGCCAGGCAACAGCTAAAGAGCACTAAGCTTCCAGGAAATGACTGCATTATCTTTCATTAAGGCTGAAGTCAGATCAATTGAAGGGGAAAACATGTTGCACAACTATGACTAACCAGAAAGGAGGAAACACATATCTTCAAAACCACTATTAACAAAGCAATCTCAACTCTCACAAAATGGCCTTTCAGAGCTTCATTCTCTTCTTAGTGAATGTCAAGCTGCTACTATCTTATAGAAAGGCATGCGTTTTCTAGAGCTCAGAGACCATCAATAACAGCTAGGAAGGTAGCCCTATCCTATGACAAAGTAAATGGCAGACTTCCCCAGACCATGATTTAGCAATGAAAGTGTCTCATAACTGTTCCTTGGAGCTCAAGTTATCAACCGTTTACACACTGCAAGGATCCAAATTAATACTATCTGCAACAATCTCAATAACTTGAGACCAAAGAGAAAACAAACACACAAACGTAGGTTGCCCAGAAAGTGTCTAATTTTCAAAGCTGTTAGGTTCAGTTTTTATAAACTCTTCCTATTTCTACTCACATAATTTTTAGTCTATAAACACTTGCCAGCTCTCTAGCCTTAAATTCCAAACTAACAAAAGATATATTTTCCAAAAGATTTTTAACAATTTAAAGCATGTCCCAAGTTGAAACATGACATCTCTTGTCCCAAGTTAAAATTAATAGGTAATGGATGCGCCAGACTAGAACTAACAGTGAGTAGTCTCATAACATACGTGCTTCCAGTATCTCAAAGTCCTTATCGGGAAAATAAGGCAGGAGTATGAGATGATTCCTAAGGTCTCTTTCAGCTCTAACCTTCTATTTTAAAAATTCCAATTCACTAACAAAATTTCTGTCTGTTAAGGCTCAAAATGTAGTAATTTTAAACATACAAGACTGTAAGAAAGCAGTGAACTTGAGCAGAACTCCCCACCACAGATTTTCCTAAGCTGCAGGAAGCAGGAAATATGGTTGCCTATTTGTTACCCTCTCTTACATAAGAACCAATCTAAACAGAATGAGAACTCTATAATAAAAGTAAACAATTAACAAATCCACAGATACACCAACAGAAGTAGAAGTTCAGTGGTATTAAACTTCTCATCATAATTTCTATATATCATGCCAGAATATAAAGATGCATATGTATCCTAACGTGCTTCATTAAAGATTAGTTCTATCACCATGAAATTTAAAATGATAAACTCTAAATAAATTCTCACCGTTTTAAATAGAGGTTTTAAATTTCAAATTAACCAATACTAGTAAAATACAGTTTAAAATAAATGACTGAATAGTAGTGTCAACTGATTCAACATACATTCCAATATATACATCCCCTTCCTTGACAATTCTCTTTCCCCCTCAAAGTTCTTACTTCTAATTCCTCTCAATTCCATCTCCCCACTCCACTCTGTGCCCCACTTCTGTTCTCTCCTACCTTTCAACCATACACTAGTTTCAAAGCAGTCTAGAAAGTGGCTCTCTAATCTAGAAAGTATTAGAATCACTACCTAGGAGGCTTAAGAAACAAAACAGAAGAAAATCACCTAGGAAGCTTATTAAAAATACACATTAATACTTTCAAGCTAAGTAGGAGTTGAAAAAATTAAACCTCAAAGGGTAGCTCTTCTGGTTAACTAAAAGATTAACCAGGGAACTTAGTTTGTTGAAGTCCTTTGGAATCCATCAGTTTTCCCCTGCTTTCCCCTGCTTTCTCACAGTTTGTGAGAAATATCTGATGATTTAATAACTACCCTACAGATAAGTTTATAATCCATTCCTATCAGCAGAGAAGAACCCTCAAGCCAAATAAAGCCCTCAAGGTAAGAATATTTTATATTTTTAAAAGGTTGCAGAAACAAAAAAGTACACATAACTGAGAACTTATGTGGCCCACAAGGCCTAAAATATTTACTATCTGGCCCTTTAAAGAAAAAGTTTGCCCACTCTTGTACTGTAGTACCAGGCACTGAAAGTACAGACCCCAAGGACACTGCCCAGAAATGCTCCTTTCTGGACAGATTAACTGAAGAGGAAAAAGTTCTTATTAAGTCAGCTCCAAATGACTTAAAATCATTGCTATTTCTCTAAATGACTTGCCCTCAGAAGCACTGCCCTCAAAAGATTCTACTCCCTCTTCTTTAGACTCAGTGGTTTCAGCTGAGATGCTAAGTAGCTCTAGAGATAAATGCACAAGATTTCAAGTCTTACCTGAGGCATTTGCTATCGCCAAGGGCAGGCTTGGAAGCTGGTGGACCTGGATTCCTGAAGCACCCAATGCACTGAGGTTAATGGTCTGGAGGCCAGGCATGGAGGAGAGCTGAGCAGCATTCACAGTGACTGTGCCGGCAGGGATGGAGGCAGCTGAGGCAATAGGTGTAAGGGTGGTATTGCTGCTGCTGGTCTGCCCCAAAGAAACACCCTGCATTGGGGCCAAGGTGATTGTCTGGGCTTGTGGGTTCTGAACTTGGAGGTTCTGCAGCTGAAGAGTCTGCCAACTGACCTGTCCATTGGGCCCCACTGTTGGTGTCCGGATGATGATGGGGCCAGAGTTTGGAACAGCCTGAAGCTGAAGGTTCTGGAGGGTTTCCTGGGAGATAGCTTGAGTTGTAAAGGTCTGCCCTGACAATGGGGCGGCTTGGAGGGCCTGAAGAGCCTGTCCCCCTTGAACCAGCTGAGGCTGGATGAGAATTTGTTGTTGTTGCTGTGTCTGCTGGTTTTGCTCTCCCTCTTTTTGCTGACTTGCTTGCAGTGAACCTCCAGATGTCTGGTTCTGCTGGATGTTCAGAGTATCAGATCCCTGAAGCCCACTGACCCTCTGGGGTGTCTGGCTCTGAGAGTTGGTCCCTGCTGATCCGCTGGTGGTGAAGTTCATAATTCCCATGTTGCTGGTGGTAGTAGTTGTTGAGTAGCTATTGGCATTGGTGAAAAAGGAGCTGGAACTGGCTTGTGAAGATACCAAACTGGCAGAACTGATGGCAGTCCCTGAGGTGACAGGCTGTGAGCCACTCTCCTGGGACCCAGAGCTGCTGATCGTGACTGCCTGAGAGCTAGGAGTCAAGGTAGCTGCAGAAACGCTGTTGACAGGCAGCAAGGTGATATTCCCATTCAGGGCCACTGGTACATTGGTCACATACTGAGTCTGTCCTGAGAGTACATTATTAGCCAGGCCTTGAAGGGGGACAGCCTGCTGGAGTAGGTTTGGCATAGCAGCAATGATGTTGCCTCCACTTCCTCGATTTGTGATGATCTGTTGGTTTGCACCTGGTATGATCTGTATCTGACCTGAACCATCCTGCTGCACTTGGGCCCCAGTGGCAGCAAACTGCAGCTGTTGCCCATCAACGGTCTGGAACTGTGGGATTACTTGATACTGAATATTAGGCATCACTCCAGGTAGTCCTGTCAGGACTTGCTGGTTCTGAAGGTTGGAAGTGGCAGCCACAACATACTGCCCACCGGAGACCGTGCGATTCTTTGAAGACTCACTGCCATTGTTGCCGTTGGTACTGCTGCCACTCTGTTCCTTCGAGGTAGGGGTAGCCCCAGAGGAGGAAGAGATGATCTGCCAGCCATTGGCACCCTGGGAAAGTTGTGTGGCTGTGAGGTCAAGCTCACCTGTGCCCCCTGACTGGCTTGGGCCCTGGGAGTTGTTGCTGTTTTCATTGGGTGACTCAATTCTGCTGCAAGTTGCTGCCAGCAGAGCCAAAGGGGATGGCTGGGATTCCTGGCCAGAAATAAGGGAGAGGAAAGGAGTTACTTTAGTGATACCCATTTGCCAGACCAGGGGGCAGTGTAACAGCGCAAAAGGGGAAAAAAAAGAAAAACCCAACCAACCAAAAAGTTGGATCTATCTATACTGTTGAAACTCTCATTTAGGGGGATCTCCAAGTCACTTGTCTCTGTGCTTACTTCCCTATCTATAAAATGGTTTAGCCCTTCCCCAAAATTTTTTCTGTAAAAAGACAGTCATCTACAGTCATCTAAGGATATTTACAGCCTCTCAGCACCTTCCCCATTCTGTCAGGATCATCACTTACCTGCCCTCCTCCTCCGCTGCTGCTGCTACTGCCTGCGCTGCTGCTTCGAGCCTGAGAAAAGGCACCACTACCATTTCCATTGCCCCCGTTATTGCCACCAACTCCTTTTTCAATCTTCACCACTGCTGTCATTTCATCCATGGAGTGATCTTGGTCTAGAAATAATTTTTAAATAATTTAAAATTGGATAAAGCAAACTTAAAAAGTGAGAAAGGATAAAAGAAGCTGTGATGAAACAAATGACTAACAGGAAGGTGAAAGGCGCCAGTATTAAAAAAAGGATTCGGGGAGAAGGAACAGTTGCAGACCAGTAGGATGTGATCTAGGCTCAGTGATGCCAAAACTGGACCTCAATTCTCCCTTGCACAAAATTAAACTCAGAAAACATTGAAAAGGTGCTTTTGGTACAGGAAATACGAGGGTCGGCGGGCATGTTGAAAAAGTAACTTAGGGGGGAAAAAAGGATAGATAAGGCATAAAACATGTGGGTGGATGGAAAGTTTGCTAAAAACTAGGGTCAAAGGAAATGGAGAAAGAGAAAAACTCAAGTGTAAAAAGTAACAAGAGGAAAGGAGGAGAAAGGGGAAAAGAACAGATAAAAAGTTTGGGTGGGGAAACATTTATAAATACTAATAAGGGGCTAAAGAGGTCCAGGGGTTAGAAATCAAGCGATTCGGGGCGGCTAGAGGGCGGGCCCTAGAGGGAAAGGGCGGTTTCGGGGTGTGGGGCGTGGAAAGGGCGGGACGGTAGGGGGGAGGGGTAATTTACGGGGGGAGGGGTAATCTACGGCACGGGGGGAAGGGAGGAGGGCCTTGGGGCCGGCGGCGACCAGAGGGCGGACCAGGGAGGCGGTTGGCCCGGGCGGGGCCTGCTCTGCTCGGGCCGCCCCCGCGGCTCCAGCCCCCGGCAGGAGGAGCCTCAGGCGGGCAGCCGAGTAGTGGGGGGTAAGGCCCGTCCCCCGTGGCCGGGGCGGGCAGGGGGCGGGCGAGGCCACGCTGCCCCCTCCCCCGGGGCGGGTGGCCCATCCCCCTCCTCCTCCTCGGAGGCCCCGCCACTGCCCCTTCTCCCTCCCTTCCCTCCGCCCCGGGCGGGACCAAGGCCGCCGCCGCCGCCTCCCGCCCGCCCCCCCTCACGGCGGGGACCGCCCGGTCAGCCCTCGCGCGCGCCCCCTCACTCCCCTCCCACCCCTAAGCTTGGAGTGGACTCATCCTTACCGCTCATGGTAGCAGCTGAGGGACGAGCTCAAGGGGGTCCTGTCCGGGGGGGTTGGGGGGGGCCAGGAAAAACGCGGACGCTGACGAGGCAAGCGAACCCGGACCGGACAGGGAGGGGGGGGTAAGGAGGAGGGAGCAGCGCGCCACAAGCCCGGCCTAGGCCCCGCCTCTTTACTGCTGCCCCGCCCAATGAGGGAGGGAGAAAGGAGGGACTTGCAGAAGAAAGACGGACAGATTGCCCAATGCCAAGGCTCGCTTGCTCTCTAAGGCGTGTAAGACAAAGTTGCGTGCGTGGTGTCCGCCCCAAAAGATCGGCCTCTCAGTTTTAGAGGCCAATGAAAGAGGCAGGAAGTGAAGGTGGGCAGGAACTAAAGATGATGGGCTTGGGGAAGAAGCCAGTCAACTGCCAGGCGGGCTCCGTGAGTAGGAGGGATTGGAAGAGCTTTCATTGGAATGACAGAACAACAACCAACCAGAAGCTCGGACGTGCCTGGGCAAAGTCCTAGTGGGAGGAGATAAGAAGTAGACAGGAATGGGATAGGATGAAGCAGATCAAAACCAATCAGAAATCAGGCGGGCAGCCAGGAAAGTTATGATTGGATTAACACTGAAAAGAGACGCGATAGGACGCAAATTGACGTGTATAAAAGCCAATCCAAAGCCGCCTGAGCTCCGAGGGCAAGAACCTGGAGTGGGCAGAGGAGAATTGGCCTCTGCCTCAGTCGTTCGGTCCAATGAGGTGGCGCGGGGGAAAGTCAGCCACCGCCTCCACTTGGCTGATGGGCGTTACCAGAGCCGGGAGGAACAGGGCTGTGCCAAGAGGAGTCCGTCGCCATTTTGGCCCTCCTCTGGGGACGTCTTTACAGTGATTAGGTAGCAACGCTTCAGCTGAATCGTGCAGCTCAACAAGTGTCAGGCCGAGCCTCTCGGCGCAAAGTTTTGCTTTGACACCAAGGCTCCTTTGAGTCTTAATTTAACCGCTCTTAAAAGTACTTCTCGAGTCTCACCCCTTTAGGGGTGGGCGGAGAGGCAGGCGGATGCCTCTAAATGTGGTGTAAGCCCTGTGGGTACAGGCGCAAGAACTCTGGTGAGAGTTCTCACACAGCCAGTTAATGAGGTGACCGATTTGCGAGGTCTTTGTGAGACTCCAGCAAACGCCATTTTATTAAATTCTCCCAATTTGTCTGGTGCTGGCTACTTAAGGGGTTAAGTTTTCAACAGCTTGCATTTGGAGCTAAACTATGTTGGAGAACCTCCCATAATCAAGGTCTTATAAGCCACTTTCCGCTGCCGCTGCCGCCTTAATTGTAAATACGCTGTAAGCAAAGCAAAGTAGCAAAATAAAGTTCTTGCTTTTTGCAAGTGCATAAAAGGATTTTTCCTGAATTTCTGGCCTCCCATTCTGCCTTTCCTTTATCCTAGTTTTTGTGGCGGCAGCCTGGGTGACTTGTCAATAACGTGACAAGGTCATATGTTTTCTCACTTGTATGTTATATGTTGTCACTTTATTTATCTACAGTTAAGCACTTAATATGTTTTAAAGTCTGGATTCCCCGAAACTGAGGCTTCATGTTTCTCTGGGCAAGACCAGAAGGTAAAAGCCTACAGAGTTAGGTGCCTAGATCAGCTAGGTATCTTGCATTCCTAATGTCATTCTCATGAGGAAGTTATTAGTATTAGAGGCTAGTAACTATTTTGTACGTTGAGATAGTAGTATTTTTTAAGTTAAGAAATTGAGGCTAGGAAGTAACTTCCCCAGGATCACAAATCTAATGAGTTGTGCCAAATTTCAACTCAGAATAATCCCACCGGAAGTCCTATACGTTCTTAAATGAATAATGCCTGTATAACCATTTATAAAATTGAGCTTAATTTTTTTTTTTAGCTTAATTTTTTAAATGGGTTTAATAAACTTTTTTTTTTTTTTTTAAGAAAAGCTTTTTGTTACCTTCTAGCTCTTAAAAAAAATCCTGCACGTACTTCCTGGATAGCTTACATGGTATCATCTTCTTTTATAACTTTATTACAAAACATCACATTACATTTCTATTACTAGCATTTCTAAGTCAAAGTTTCTCAAAATAGAACATCAGGGAATCTTTATCTGTATCCTCTGGACTGCTTTTTTTTAAAAAGGTAGATTCCTAGACCCCATCTTAGGCCTAATAAATGATAGTCTCTGGAGAGGGACAAGAGAATACAACTCTTTCAGGTGATTGGTCCCTAAATCACAGTTTAAGAAGCACTAAAGGAAGAAACTTGAGAGAAGAAACTTCCAGAAGGAAAGAAACTTCCTGGAGGGAAGAAACTGCATTGCTCATCTTTGTAAACCAAGCTCTGGAGATTCCAACAGCTGTTCAGTTTATTTAGCAAAAGACCACACCCAAACTTGCTGAGGCGGGAGGAGGGAGGAGGAACTAAAACTGTGGTGTAGTCCTCCGAACATTTCTAATTTAATCCTTTCAACCAATGTAAGAAATTGTCATGCTCTTCTCCAGTACTTTAAATTATGACTGTTTTGGTTAGTTTCAAAGCTTTTTATTTTTATTTTTTTTCCTTTTCCCAATAGTTCTAAGCTAGTCTAAGCCAAAAATGGGAACTAGGGTTTGGTTTTATTCCAGGTAATGAGAAAAAAGACCTAGCTTTAGACCCAGAAATTCAAGAGCCACGCTCCTTTACACAATACTCTCTCTTTGCTTCTCCAGGAGGAGACAGAATTCAGAACCTGGCCTGTGAGGGACGTCCTCAACATAAGCTTGTTTAATAACAGTTTCTGAGAGCAAATGGACATGTTGTCCAACTCATCTGTGAAAACCTGAATAGATTTTCTTTCGACTAAACAAAAAAAAGAATAAACTTGTTTCAAGTTTGTTTTCATAACCGTTGGTGAAATCATTTAAATAACTCCTAATGACTGTGTTTAAAAAGAGCCATGTGGATTGAGGGTTGTCTTCATTCAAAACCACTCATAAGAACGCAGGCACCAAGTGCTGACGCTCCAGTGTGGTAATCGGCCTGCCTTGCACCTATTCAGGCTCATCTTCCCTGTCTACTACACTTTGAGCCTTCACTTTGTTCTTTGTTGAAGTTTTCCGCTAAAACATGCTTTCTTGGGTCTCCCAAAATTTAAAAGTACAGTTCACTGAGCTGGTCCTCCTTCTGGGCTCATAACTCTTATCTTTGATATAAACGAATTTTAATGCAGTCTTTGCTAACTCCCCCAGTTACCGTAAACTCTATCCACCATGCTCTTTTTACATACATCCATTAAAGGTATCTAAATATCACATCTCCAGTCAGACAAAGTAATCTTGAGGGCAGGGGGCGATGCCTTTTCACTATGTATCCTCAAGGCCTAGGATATAGTTCACAGTAAACACTTGATAAATGAAAGGGGAAGCCCAGTCCCCCAAATCCTGAATAGGTCTTCAGATAGTACAACGCCAAGGATTGATTCTCAGCCTTGGGTTGGTTGCCTTTTTCAAGTTAAACCTGATTTTGAAGATACTCTTTGAGTTTAGCGATTTCCCATTTAGCAATCTGGTAACAGGAATATTTTACAAATTAAAATATACAAATTCAAAACTCTTCTAGCGTCATTGTAAACTTTAACAGCTGTTAAGAACAAAACACTAAAATTCTGTTTACCTGTCGTACCTACTCTAAGATAAAGAAGCTTAGGAAAGAAAAATAATCTCTGACAAGAAAATAAATTCTCAGAAAATCTTTATTTTTCACATCATAAACATTTCAGGTCATTTACAAGGTAATTGGTGACTGGAGAAGCTAAATGGATCATCACACATCCCTCAGTCTTTTCAAGACCCTGAAAACGCAGGTAACTAAGAACTCTTAAGAAGTCAGGTTTCTTTGAGAAGCTCAGAAACTGTTGATGAGAAATTCAGGACAGGCTACAGATATTCTTTACTATTATTATTTAAAATGACTCATTCTGCATCTTTGCTGGGTTTGTTTCCTTATCTGAGAAGCGTTCAGGTTCATCCCTGCCTAGAACTAAGAAGCAACTAGTACCAGTGCAACTAGTCCTGGTCCGTGGCTCTGGTGGTCTTGCAGGTGCTGGAGAATAAAGAAAGGCTGGAGGTAGGGGTTTCTTTTTAGAGCTGAGTGGCATCGGCAAGAACACTAGTTATTGTTGGAGCTGAACTCTGGCCCAACTTTCTGGAATATTCTTTTCTGAAGACTGCAAGAACACAGGCCTGACAGTAAACTCAGTTCATGGTCCCTGCAGCTTGAAGACCTTTTGGCAAATAAAAGCAGAGGTGGTTTAAGGGATGGTGAGAAAGAGGAAGAGAGAAACTGTCCAGAGACACGATCCATCTGCATTCTTGAGAGCTAGAGGAGGCAAGCTGGAGGAACCCAAGAGGTTCAGAGAGGAGTCTGGACCCCACTGTGAAAAAGCCGCTTCACTGAACAGTTAAATCTGACCCCTAGGGACTCCAGGTTAAAACAAACATAATCAAAACATATCCCTCACCCCAAATATCTAACCTTTTCTGGCTCCTCTGCTCACCAGTCCTGGAAACCTATGCTTACTGCCAAGTTACCCTCACCAGTTACCCCCACCCCCACTCGGCTTCGGACTTCTGCACCCCAAGGGTGAGTGGGGTCCTGCCTGACAGCATTTAAAAAAAAAAAAAAAAGTTCCCTTTTTAACCAAAAATGAAGCAGTTTCCTTTTCTCCTTCCTCTCCTGGGACAAGAAGCTCTGCATTCTCTCCAGAATCTAGAGCTGAGGAAAGAGCTAAGCCACCTCCCAGCTTCCCACTCCCAGTAAGGAGACTGGCCCCGACTGGCTCAACAGGTCTATAAAAAGGACTTGCCCTCCACGGACATCCAAAGCCCAGGCTGGAGGAAGGAAGGGGAGGGGACCGGAGGGGGCCGGCCTGGGGCTCGCCCGGTTTCCCCCTCCCACGGGGCCACTCTGAGGGCGGGCGGAGGGCCGGGCTGGGGGTGGAGGGAGCTGGATACATAAACAAACCCGCCTGGCCCACGAGGTGCCCAGAGGAGCGGGGTGGGGTTTGACGGCCTCTGGGACCCAGTCTGGAGCTAGAAGACGGGCGTGGGCCGAGCCTGGGCCTCTCCACCCCCAGCTTCCGGCTAGGGGTGGACCAGCTGGCTCTCCCCAACCGCAAACCCCTCCTTCCTGCTTTGCCCTCCCTCCCTCGGGCCCCAGAAGTCCGCTGAAGCTCCTAGAGGCTTAACACCTGACTTTTCCTCTCTTCTTCCGGAAGCTTTCACTGTCTCCTAGGCAAGTGGGTGGTTCCTGTTGGGGAAAGGCTCTGGCACTGCCTGTTCATGCCTTTTTGGGTGCCCAGAGAGATGGTGGAGAGGGCCGGAGCTTTGCAGGCTTTTGCTTCCAAGAGACATTTTCCCACCGCTACCCTGAGGCTTGATCCCCAGCCTAGAAGTAACCTTTACCACAGCCAGACTTCTCTCTGCATTCCTCTCCTGCACCATTGTAGGCGATCAGAGGTTCCTGGACAAAGGTCCTTGGGCGTCTTCCACGAAGAGCTTAACCTTCAGTCACTCACAGCTAGTAACTGATACTTGTAGATAGTATAGTGTCTCTTGTGTGTGAAAGTCACTCAGTTGTGTCCAACTCTTTGCGACTCCTTGGATTGTAGCCTGCCAGGCTCCTCCGTCCATGGAATTCTGGCCAGAATACTGGAGAGGGTAGCCTTCCCTTCTCCCAGGGATCTTCCCCACCCAGGGATCGAACCCTGGTCTCCCGCATTGCAGGTGGATTCTTTACCACCTGAGCCACCAGGGAAGTCTCTTTCTTACTGATTGGGAAATAAATTTAGGACTTAAGAAGTGTGTCCAACCAAGGTCTCAAGGCAGAGCGAGGTGGGACTCCCTGATGCAAATTTTTCTCTAGCATTTCTTTTCCAAAGTGTGGTGGCAATGAACATTTTTGTATGTTTTCTTTTAATAAATTTTTAGAAAGAAATTGAACTACCTATGAAGCCTGTCATTTCACAGGTGTTATTGTTTAAGATGAAGAAAAAATAAATGGTATGCTATGGAACAAGGGTGGAGAAGGCAATGGCAACTCAGTCCAGTACTCTTGCCTGGAAAATCCCATGGGTGGAGGAGCCTGGTAGGCTGCAGTCCATGGGGTCGCAAAGAGTCCCACACGACTGAGCGACTTCACTTTCACGCATTGGAGAAGGAAATGGCAACCCACTCCAGTGTTCTTGCCTGGAGAACCCCAGGGGCGGGGAGCCTGGTGGGCTACTGTCTATGGGGTCGCACAGAGTCGGACAGGACTGAAGCAACTTAGCAGCAGCAGCAGCATGGAACAAGGGGAACCTGATCATGGTAAAGATAAGAAGGTGGCATGTGATGGATGGACCTAGAGATTATCACATTAAGTGAAATAAGCCAGACAGAGAAAAACAAATATCATATCACTTCTATGTGGGATCTAAAAATATGGTACAAATGAACATGTTTACAAAGCAGAAATAGACTCACAGACATAGGAAAAAAAAAAAACTTATGGTTACCAGAGAAGATAGTGGTGGGGGCGGGGGTGGGGAAGGATAAATTAGAAGTTTTGGATTAACATATACTCACTACTATATATAAAATAGATGAACAACAGGGACCTGCTATATAGCACAAAGAACTATACTCATCTTGTAATAACCCGTGATGGAAAAGAATCTGAAAAAGAATATATGTATATAAAACAGTCATTTTGCTGTACACTTGAAACTAACAAAATACTGTAAATTAACTAGACTTCAATACAAATTTTTAAAAAAGAAGAAGAAAGTAGAATGTGAATGACGACTGAAGAACTACATGGTAACAATCCTGGTCTCACCGTCTTACAGCAGCTGTTTTTAAGAAGGATAAGGGAGAATGAGGATACTTGGGTGAGGGGCTAGTCCAGATGATCCACAAGGGTTCTTCCAGCCCTGACATTTTAAACTTTAAAATCAGTCAAAGCGTATTTAAAGCAGAAACTGCAGGTTAGGAGATAAGAAAACCTGAGCTAACAGAGGCAGGAATTTTCTGACCCACACCACCACCACCACCGCCACTATAGATTCCAGAGTAGAAGAGGACACTTCCTGCTCTCCATAGTGGAGGGTGCAGGACATGGTGAACAGGTCTTGAAATGGTTTTTCTCCCCTCAGTCCTGGGGAACTCTGCCTGGTTAGTCTCCTCATTTCTGCAAGGTACACACAGCAGGGCTGAAAGGAAGAACTGCCAGTGTGGTATCCCTATCCCAGAGGACGGGGCCAGTCCAGGCTGCCAGCATCAAGCTGATGCTCCTGAGTGGCTCCTCCCTGACTTCAACCCACGCTGTGTTGCCAAGGGCAGCAACCACGGAGACTGGGGTCCAGTGGGAGCTCAGCCTCCAGATCCATAGATGGTTAACTGCCTGTATCCCCTCAGGCTTAGCTTCCCCCCAGCTAGCTTCAAAAACACAGAACCCCAGACCACCAGCCACAAGCTTTATGCGGCCCTGATGTAAGGCAATAAGAACACTGCTCCACCTAACAAATATTCTTCCCTGAATCTAAGGAATTCTTTAGATCTAATTTCCAGTTTGCAGAAAATGTGGGGGCTGGAGGAACAAGGTAAGTGAAAACACAAAGAAACTAATTAGAAAAATTCCAAAGGCAATTTGGGGTGACTGTTTCTTCAACAAGTCAATGGCATGGAAAAGGAGGAAGAGCTGCTCTTACTTAAAGGAGACTTAAGAGGCAAAACAGTCACAAGCAACGTGATCTTTGAACAAGACTACAACAGTAAAAAGATCTTTGGGGGATAGTTGGGAAAATTTGAATATGGACTATTAGGTCATATTAGGGAATGATTAATGGGAAAGACTGAAGGAAGGAGGAGAAGGGGACGACAGAGGATGAGATTGTTAGATGGCATCACCAACTGGATGGATATGAGTTTGAGCAAGCTCCGAGAATTGGTGATGGACCGGGAAGCCTGGCGTGATGCAGTCCATGGGGTCGCAAAGAGTTGGACACGACTGAGCAACTGAATTGAAGGAATGATTGTTAATTTGGGGGGAAACGTAAGAGCATTGGGATTATATAAGAACAAGTTTTTATTAGCAATGCATATTAAAATATTTCAGGATTTAACTCAAAATGTCTGTAAATTATATTAAAATACTTTAAAAAAAAAAAAAGAATAACTGAGGGAATTCACTAGTGGTTTAGTGGTTATGACTTTGAGTTTCCACTACAGGGGCCAGGATTTGATCCCTGGTCAAGGAACTAGGATCCCTCAAGCTTCATGGTGAGGCCACACACAAAAAATAATAAGTAAATAAATACTAACTGACCTAAATGTGGCAAATATTAATATAATTACTTTTTGACCCCTCCTTCCCAAATAGTAATAATTGTTAAGTCCAGATGATAGTTATATCAAATTCATTTTCTTCACCATTCTGATTTAAATGCTTTTTTAGTAATACAAATAGTTTTTAAACTAATTAAATAATAATAAAATTCCCAATTTCAAATGTTTATTATTTGGTTGTGTCAGATATTAGTTGTGGCACACAGGGTCTTTTTAGTTTCAGTATGTGCGATCTGGTTCCCTGACCAGTGATTGAACCTGGGCCCCCTGCTATGGTTTTTCAAGTAGTCACATATGGATGTGAGAGTTGGACCGTAAAGAAGGCTGAGCGCTGAAGAATTGATGCTTTTGAACTGTGGTTGTTGGAGAAGACTCTTGGGAGTCCCTTGGACTGCAAGGAGACCAAACCAGTCAATCCTAAAGGAAATAAACCCCAAATACTCATTGGAAGGATTGATGCTGAAGCTCCAATACTTTGGCCACCTGATGCAAAGAGCCGATTCTTTGGAAAAGACCCTGATGCTGGGAAAGACAGAAGGCAGGAGGAACAGGAGACGACAGAGGACAAGATAGTCGGATGGCATCAGCAACTCAATGGACATGAGTTTGAGGAAGCTCCGGGAGATGGTGAAGGACAGGGAGGCCTGACGTGCTGCAGTCCATGGGGTTACAAAGAGTTGGACATGACTAAGTTACTGAACAACAACAACCCCTGCATTTGGAGCATGTACACTGACCACCAGGGAAATCCTCACTTCTCCTTTTATGGCTGAAGTCTCAGGCCCATGATCTCCTTTCCTTACTGCAGGAGCTCACACTCCTTTGGTTATCCTCTTTTGCCCCTGCTTTACCAGCCTGTGGCATAGTACCAAAGACATGCCACCTCTGGCCATGTCTCTCTCGCATTTGTTGATTTAGAAGAAGGGAGTAGAAATCTGAGGCTCCTCCCTTGGTGCCTTTTTAGAATCCTTTTCTGGGTGGTGGTAGTAGAATTTGGGGAAGACACTCTTCCCCACACAGCAGCCACCCATGTGTGAGCAGTCAGCATCACAGCATCTATCACACACTGTGGCTAACCCAGAAAAGTAAAGAACTCAGGGGGAAAAATGAAGTAATTTCCCGAGCGGCAGGCTTCTGACCAAGGCTGAACAGGGAGGCACTAAGCTGGAGAACTTCCTGCCTCCCAGCTTGTGTGATTATCCCCCACCAAGGAATTTCCTAGTGGTCCACTGGTTAAGACTTCTCTGTTTTCACTGCCAGGGTCCCAGGTTTGATCCTTGGTCGGGGAACTGAGATCTCAGGCAGCCAAAAATAAAAAATAATTGTATCCCCTACCATTCCTTGCTCCCCAAACGAAAGCCAGTCTCTCTGCTGTGCACTTTTATTCAGAGTTGAACATTTCTATACAAGATAGGGCTATAGACACTGGGGAAAATAAAACAAAGGAGACACGATCCTCCCTTAAGGAAATCATGGCTTAACAGAGGAGGCTGACTCATACTCAGCTAATTATAACATCCTGTCTCAAAGGCGTGCTTGCGTGCATGAATGCTTAGTCCCTCAGTCATGTCTGACTCTTTGCGACCCCATGAACTATAGCCCTCCAGGCTCCACTGTCCATGGAGTTCTCCAGGCAAGAATACTGGAGTGAGTTGCCATTTCCTCCTCCAGGGGATTATATCCTGTCTTACATGCAATGAAAGAGATATGTACACAAAGGATCCTTTTTGGGGGGCCTACCTGTGCAGCTTGTGGGATCTTAGTTCCCCTACCAGTGATTGAACCTGGGCCCTTCACAGTGAGAGTGCAGAGTCCTAACCATTGGACCACCAGGGAATTCAGAAAAGGATTCCATTTTAAGGGATCTTGTGCTCAGTTTTCTCCCCAACAAACTTGTATTCTCTCTTCAGACCTCCACCATCCTCAGTCACTGAGTCTCATCTTCTATCGTCAGTCACTGAGTCCCGTCAATCTTACTCCACAAGTATCTCAATTTCATCCCTTCCTCCTTCTCCATATTCTTAGCCACTATCTTAGTCAGGTGACCCCAACATTGTTTACTTGTTACTACAGACAATAGATTCCTTATCTCCAAGTTGACCCTCTTCAAGATAGGCCCCAGGGAATCTTATATTGATAAGAAATAGCTCATCATCCGTTCAATTCAGTTCAGTCACTTAGTCTTGTCCCACTCTTTGTGACCTCATGGGCTGTAGCACGCCAGGCTTCCCTGTCCATCACCAACTCCCAGAGTTAACTCAAACTCATGTCCTTTAAATCAGGGATACAATCCAACCTTGCCAGCCTCTGTTATCCCCTTCTCCTCCTGCCTTCCATCTTTCCCAGCATCAGGGTCTTTTCCAATGAATTGGCTCTTCACATCAGGTGGCCAAAGTATTGGAGCTTCAGCTTCAGCATCAGTCCTTCCAATGAATATTCAGGACTGATTTCCTTCAGGATTGACTGGTTTGATCTCCTTGGAGTCCAAGGGACTCTCAAGGGTCTTCTCCGACACAACAGTTCAAAAGCATCAATTAGTCAGTGCTCGGCCTTCTGTATGGCTCAACTCTGACATCCATACATGACTACTGGAAAAAAACGTAGCTTTGACTAGACAGACCTTTGTCAGTAATGTCTCTGCTTTTTAACATGCTCTCAACTGGCCAGAGTGCCCCGACCAGTAAGGAACAAGAGACTTTATTGACCTCTCTCTTTTTCCTCTACTTAACCCTTCTTATCCTTCCCTGTTTTTCTGGTCCCCTGGTCCTGGACGCAGGAATCTGATCGAAGGGCCCTCAGCCTGAGCTGAGGATTGGAGACTGATCACCTCCTCTTGGCAGAGAACTCGAATTCTGGTTCCGCTCTGGTCTGATTTCTGATAGGGCCGAGTTCCAGTCCTCCCTTCTCTGGAGGCCCAGGGAAAAGTCCCATAGCACCTGGGCATCTGTAGGTGGCAGGAGACGTCTGTAAGGCCACCCGTTTCAACCCCCTCTCCCCCTCCTCCCCCTTCTTCTTTCAACCTGGCTTCCTTTCCTCCCTTGAAATCTTTGATGTTAGTACTTGGATCTGAAGTTCTGTGTCTCTATAGGAGGTTTTCTGAGAGACTGTATTCTTGTATTTAAGGGCTTCCCTGGTGGTGCAGAGGTTAAAGCATCTGCCTGCAATGTGGGAGACCTGGGTTCGATCCCTGGGTCAGGAAGATCCCCTGGAGAAGGAAATGGCAACCCACTCCAGTATTCCTGCCTGGAGAATCCCGTGGACGGAGGAGCTTGGTGGGCTACAGTCCACGGGTGGCAAAGAGTCGGACACGACTGAGCGACTTCACTTTCACTAGTAGGTTGGTCATAGCTTTTCCTCCAAGGGGCAAGCTGCAGTCACCATCTGCAGTGATTTTGGAGCCCCTCAAAATAAAGTCTGTCACTGTTTCCATTTTTTCCCCATCTATTTGCCAGGAAGTGATGGGACTGGATGCCATGATCTTATTTTTCTGAATGTTGAGCTTTAAGCCAGCTTTTTCACTCTCCTCTTTCACCCTCATCAAGAGGCCCTTTAGTTCCTCTTTGCTTTCTACCATGAGGGTGGCGTCATCTGGATTTCTGAAGTTATTGATATTTCTCCTGGCAATCTTCCAGCTTGTGCTTCATTATCAGTACAAGTCAGTCAAATGTTTTCAGGACTAACCTTTCACCTAGAAAGCAAAGCTCTCCCACTCAACTATCATTCATAAAGTAGGTCAAATGGTTTGCTCCATGCCATCCTATTTACACACATACAGATGTGTGCCTGCAGTGGCCTTCCTTGTGGTAGTAGTTCAAGAACTCACTTTCTGAGAATTCCCTGGTGGTCCAGTGGTTAGGACTCTGGATTCTCATTGTCAAAGGCCCAGTGGAGAGAAGTGAATTGGGTCTTGGAGCCACAGATCAAAGCTCATATCCAGTCTTAGAAGGTATGTAACTTGAGGCAAGTAACTTTTTGGAACCTTAATTGCTCATCTATAAAATGAGAATATTATTACTTGTCTGGAAGAGTTGTAGAGAAATTAAGTGGAAATGTAGTCAATCTTTTTTGCTTTTGTTGTGGGGGTGGTTTCTTTCTTTCTTTCAGTCTGCTTGGTTTTTGTTTTTACTACTCAAGTAATACATGACATCAGGTCTTTGTATAAGATTTGAGACAGTCAGTTTGCTCCCATCATGAACCTACCCCCCACACATAATAGATAGTAAATATTTGGCCTTTTAATTTTTTACTTTATACTGCAGTATAGTTGATTAAGGTAACTCAGATGGTAAAGAATCTGCTGCAAGGCAGGAGACCCGATTTCCATTCCTGGGTCGGAAGATCCCCTGGAGAAGGGCTAGGCTACCCATTCCAGTCTTCTTGGGCTTCCCTGGTGGCTCAGTCGGTAAAGAATCTGCCTGCAAAGCAGGTTTTGATCTGGGTTCAATCCCTGGGTTGGGAAAATCCCCTGGAGGAAGAAATGGCAACCCACTCCAGTATTCTTGCCTAGAGAAACTTCACGGACAGAAGAGCCTGGCAAGCTACAGTCTATGGAGTCTCAAAGAGTTGGACACAACTGATCAATTAAGCACAGCACATGGCATTTAAGACAGCGGCGAGCTGTATAGCATAATGGTTCAGAGTACAGATTCTGGAGACAGGTGCTAATCCTGGCTCTGTAGCTATTATGACCTTGGGCAAGTCACTTAACCTCCTTTTCTTCCTTATCTATAAAATGAGGAAACAAGAGTATTTAGTGGGTGGAATGGGTGAAGTATGGTAGGAATCCCAGCACACAGTTAAGTACATGTCAGTATTATCAGTATGAAAGTAAGTAAAAGTGTTGGTAGCTCAGTCTTGCCCCACTCTTTGCAACCCCATAGACTGTAGCCTGCCAGGCCTCTCTGTCCATAGAGTTCTCCAGGAAAGAAATGCAGAGTCAAGACATATTTAAAATTTTGATACATTGCTAAATTATCTTCCAAATATATTTCTAGTTGCACTCATATCAACACTGTGAAGGTGAAAATTTCCCTGAATTCTCAAACAATTTTTAAAATTGCTGTTCGGACTTCCCTGGAGGTTCAGTGGTTAAGACTCTGCACTTCCAGTGCAGAGGCCAGGGGTTCCATCCCTGGTTGGGAATTAAGATCCCTAATGCCTTTAGGCTAAAACATTACAAAAAAAAAAAAAAAAAAAACCTTTGTCAATCTAACAATTCCATTATTGAAATTTGTTTTTTCCTGATTAATTGAGATTTACAAGAACAGGCATCTTCTGTTACTGTGCATTTGTGTTTTGTCTTCTGTGAGTTGTCCTTTATGTACTTTGTCCATTTTTCTATTGAATCCTTTGACTTAAGCTCTTACGTATATGCCGTATTCTTTGTTAACAATAAGTCAAATATTTTCTCCCTGTCAGTTGTCATGTTTTTGTTTGCTTGCTTTTGAGATAGAAGACAATCAACTTCAGTGAGGTATAATTTTTATACAATAAAATGCCTTCATTTTAAATATGCATCTTGATGAGTTTAGACAAATGTATATATCCATGTAACCATCACAACAATCAAGATACAGAACATTACCCTAAATAGTTCCCCATGCCCCTTCCCTTTGAACAATCCATGCCAACTCTCTTCTGGCCTCAGTCCCTGGGCAGCCACTGACTTGCTTTTTGACTTCTAAAATTGATTCTAGAAAAAATTATATTTATCTTGTCTAGGGTTTCCCCAGAATATAATCTTACGCTATGTACTTTCTTTTTTGCCCTAGCTTCTTTCTTCAACATAATGGTTTCAAAATTCTTCTACATTGTCAGGTGTATCAGTAGCTTAGCTATTATTACTTAGTAGCATTATGGTGGAGAAGGCAATAGCAACCCACTCCAGTACTCTTGCCTGGCAAATCCCATGGACAGAGGAGCCAGGTAGGCTGCAGTCCATGGGGTCGCTAGGAGTAGGGCACGACTGAAGCGACTTAGCAGCAGCAGCAGCAGTAGTATTATGGTAAAGATATGTTTGACTTTATAAGAAACTGCCAAATTGTTTTCTAAAATTGCTGTCTTTTATTTTGTTTTAATCTAATTTATTTATTTATATTTATTTTTGGCTACAATGGGTCCACGTGGCTACACTGGGGCTTTTTCTGGTTCCTGTGAGTGGCGGCTACTCTCTAGTTGTGGTGCATGGGTTTTCATTGCTGTGGCTTCTGTTGTTGTAGAGCACAGGTCTAGAGCGTAGGATTCAGTGGTTGTGGTGCACAGGCTTAGTATGCCCCTTGGCATGTGGAATCTTCCTAGACCAGGGATCGAACTCATGTCCCCTGCATTGGCAGGCGGATTCTTAATCACTGGACCACTGGGGAAGTTCTATTTTACATTTTTAAATATACATAAATACTAGATACTAACCCTTTAAAAAAAGTATTAGACATATTTTCTTCTATCAGTTGCCTTTTACTTTTGTTATTGTTATCTATGCAATAGGACCTGTTTTTTAACAGATCAAATCCATCTTTCTTTTTGTACTTTGTGTGTGCGTATTCACTCACTCAGTCATGTCCAACTCTTTTCTATCTTATGAACTATAGCCCACGAGGCTCCTCTGTCCATGGGATTTTCCAGGCAAAATAGTGGAGTGGGTTGCCATTTCCTATACCAGGGGATGTTCCCAATCCAAGAACTGAACCCACATCTCTTCTGTGTCCTGCATTGGCAGGTGAATTCTAAAGGTCCATCTAGCCAAAGCTATGGTTTTTACAGTATTCATGTATGGACGTGAGAGTTGGACTATAAAGAAAGCTGAGCGCCGAAGAATTGATGGTTTTGAACTGTGGTGTTGGAGAAGACTCTTGAGAGTCCTTTGGTTGGAAAGGAGATCAAACCAGTCCATCCTAAAGGAAATCAGTCCTGAATATTCATTGGAAGGACTGATGCTGAAGCTGAAACTCAAATACTTTGGCCACCTGATGTGAAGAACTGACTCATTTGAAAAGACCCTGATGCTGGGAAAGATTGAAGGTGGGAGGAGAAAGGGACGACAGAGGATGGGATAGTTGGATGGCATCGCCAACTCAGTGGGCATGAGTTTGAGTAAACTCCAGGAGTTGGTGATGGACAGGGACGCCTGGCATGCTGTAGTCCATGGGGTCACAAAGAGTGGGACACAACTGAGCGACTGAACTGAACCTGGGAAATCCTTGGGTCATATTTACCAAGTATCACCAGCACCTGGACGTGCTGGAACAAAAAAGACCCTCAGTTAGTGTTTACTGGATGATGCAACAACAGTGAGAAGTTACACTGCCATTCTGCAGGAGTCAGTAAATACAGTTCAATTCTAATCCTTTAGCTAACTAGTCACAGAGGATGGATTTAATCATCAGTAAAAGACTACAAGAGGAAGATCCCCGGAAGTAGGGAAGGGCAACCCACTCCAGTATTCTTGCCTGGAAAATTCCATGGACAGAAGAGCCTGGTGGGCTACAGTCCATGGGGTGGAAAAGAGTCCAACAGGACTGGGCACACAAGACCTTGCCAGTTGTCGCCCTGCTGCACATCATCAGTGTGAACAGACTCCAAGATATCATCTGCAAAGGAGAGGCTGATAAGATTTGGGAACACTCAGATCTAATCTTGGCTCCACTGTATATCCTCGGAGAGTGTTCTTTAAAAAGTTCATCTGATTATACTACACTGCCTTGCTTAAACCTTTTCTAGGCCTTCCGGCACCCTTGGGTTAAAGTCTCCCAACTTTAACTTGGCCTCTAAGTCTCTGAGTCAACTAGGCTTCAAGTTTGGCCTCCATTTCCCCCTTCCCGCCCATACATGTTTTCAGTTCTTCGCACATACCATGATCTTCCCCCAGCCATTGTCCTACTTCCGCTACTCCTTCTGCCTGGAGCTCTCCTCTCTCCCTCCACCCCCAACTAGTGTTCTTTCTGCACTCAGTTTAACTCTTAACTCCTGGGGAAACCTTCCTTCTCCAACTCCTGAAACAGGAGTTTCTATAACCCTGTAATTATTCATTCAACTTTTGTCTTCCTCCCAAATTGTAAGCTCCACAAGAGAGAGATTGTGCTCCTCTTACTTGCTTCTTTGTCTCCACTGTCTTCTAGAGTGCCTGACTCATAATAGACACTTGATGAAGATTGAATGGATAAATGCATTAAAGGTGAGCTGGGAGTAGGAGGAGTTGTAGGATTCATTAAGAAGTTTGGATTTTATCTTGGGCGGTAATGGAAGTCATTAAAAGATTTGAAGCAGAAGAGTAAAACATAAAAGGCTCAATCAGTCCCACTAGGCTGAGATGAAATATTCAGATAACTGAACAATAGAAATTGCACAGTGATAGAGCTGAACGCTGAAGAATTGGTGCTTTTGAACTCTGGTGTTGGAGAAGACTCTTGAGAGTCCCTTGGACTTCAAGGAGATCCAACCAGTCCGTTCTGAAGGAGATCAGCCCTGGGATTTCTTTGGAAGGAATGATACTAAAGCTGAAACTCCAGTACTTTGGCCACCTCATGCGAAGAGTTGACTCATTGGAAAAGACTCTGATGCTGAGAGGGATTGCGGGCAGGAGCAAAGGGGACGACAGAGAATGAGATGGCTGGATGGCATCACTGACTTGATGGATGGGAGTCTGAGTGAACTCTGGGCGTTGGTGATGGACAGGGAGGCCTGGCATGCTGCGACTCATGGGGTCACAAAGAGTCGGACACGACTGAGTGATTGAACTGAACTGAACTGAGAGTAAACACATAGAAAGTGTTAGTCACTCAGTGTTAAAGTGTTAGTCCGATTCTTTGTGATCCCATGGACTATAGCCTGCCAGACTCCTCTGTCCATGGACTTATTCAAGCA
Source organism: Ovis aries (assembly GCF_016772045.2). Lineage (NCBI taxonomy): Eukaryota > Metazoa > Chordata > Mammalia > Artiodactyla > Bovidae > Ovis > Ovis aries. The sequence continues at coordinate 133,145,909 of NC_056056.1, forward strand.
AGAATACTTGAGTGGATTGCCATTCCTTTCTCCAGGGTATCTTCCTGACCCAAGGATCCAACTCAGGTTCCCCATAGTGCGGACAGATTCTTTACTGAACCACTTTTCACTTTCTTTTTCTTTTCTTTCAGATAATTGGACAATAGAAATTCCAGAGATAAACACATAAGGGGACCCTAATCTAGCCTGGAAACCCTGAACTGAGTTGGAGTTCATGATTCTTAACTTACCTGTGGATCTTTTAAAAACTGCTCATACATGACCCCACTCCATTCCAATTAAATCAAGTACCTCTGGGGTTGGCTGAGGCTCAGGTATCTATATATTTTTTTCAAAGTTATTATAAAATATTGATTATATTCCCTGTGCTGTGTGTTATAATCCTGTGACTTATTTATTTTATAACTGATAGTTTGTACCTCTAGGTATCCTTAACCTCTGGCAACCACTAGTTTTTTCTCTGTACCTGTGAGCCTCTTTCTGTTTTATTTACTTGTTTTGTTTTTTTAGATTCCACGTATAAGTGAAAATATACAGTATTGGTCTTTCTCTGTGTCTATACATTTTTAAGGCTTGTAACATCATTTCAATGTGAAGCCAGAGTTGGAAACCAGTTATAAGGATATTTCAGACAGAGCAAAGGCAACATAGCTAAGTATTGCTAGACACTTAAGTTCTAGACATAGAGAGACTTGGACTTTATCTTCTAGATTTTGGAGAATTTTGAAGTATTTTAAATGGGAAAATGAGAGTCCAGAACGTATAATTATTAACTTTTTCAATCTAGGTGCAAAGAGTCAATAAGTTAATCATATTTTTTGGTTCATAGTGAAATAGGAGGAAGACAGTAGGGCACAATCTTTAAAAGAATGACATATTATGGCTATGAGGTTAGAGATATGTTGTAGGAAGGGGGACCCCTTCCAGGGCCCCAAGAATTGTCCAAGGAGACATGCTTGCTGACAAAGCAAGAGACTTTATTGGAAAGGGCCCCCTGGGTGGAGAGCAGTAGGGTAAGGGAGCCCAGGAGAACTGCTCTGCCTCGTGGCTAGCAGTCTTGGGTTTTATGGCGTTGGGATTAGTTTCTGGATTGTCTTTGGCCAATCATCCTGACGCAGGGTCCTTCCAGGTGGTGCACTCATTGCTCAGCCAAGATGGATGCCTGCGAGAAGGATTGTAGGAGGTGATCGGACACGTGGTGTCTTCTTTTGACCTTTCCCGAATTCTTCCGATTGGTGGTGGCTTGTTAGTTCCATGTTCCTTACAAGGACCACCTGTCATAAAATAACTCACACAAATGGTTACTACGGTGCCTGGCCAGGTTTGGCAGTTTCAGTCAGTGTGCGTCTCCTAACAGCTAGATGGGCTCCTGGCTGGCCAGCTGATGTTTGTCAAGTGAAGTAAAATTGAAGCTTTGTTCTCACCCAGACACTTCAAGGACAAAGCCAGTGGCAGAAGCTGAGCTCTGCTGGAATGAATAGATACGATGAGCACTCCTGAGATCAAGGAAAACTTCCCTGTCTACACATACTCAGGAAGGCTCCTTGAGGGGTCAGAAAGGGAGGCAGTGCAACCCCATAATAAGTGTGGACATACCCACAGGCCTCTGCAGTAGGATCCATTTTAACGAAAAGTTGCAAATGTATATTGGGGAGAAATCCTAGAACAGATTAGGTGTGCAAAAAGAAACAAGATAATTGACCAAAGGTAAACAAAAACCTGGAAGGACTATTTTATATAAAGGGTTTTTAAAAATATTTTTATTTATTTCTTTGACTCATCAGGTCTCAGTTTCAGCAGGCCAGATCCTTTAGAAGTGGCATGTGGAAACTTGTTCCCTGACCAGGGACTGAACATGGGGTCCCTTCATTGGGAGTGCAGAGTCCTAGCCACTGGACCACTCAGGTAAGTCCCTATAAAAGAGATTTAAATCACCTCTTGGGCTTTTCTGATGGTCCAGTGGCTAAGACTGCACTCCCAACGCAGGGAGCCCATATTCAATCCCTGGTCAGGGAACTGGGTCTGGCATACCACAACTAAGTTTCCACACCCTGCAACTGAGATGGAAGATCTCACGTGCCGTAGCTAAGACTCAGTGCAGCCAAATAAATTTAAAAAATTTTTAAATAAATCACCTCTTTACTGCACTCCACCTCATCAGAGAGGATGCCCATACATTTCTCTCTGGATGTGTATTTCTGCCTTGCTTTTTACTTAAATAAAACAATCTTCTCAGTGTGCTGTCACACTTGTAATGTGTCTCTAATGATGAAGCTTTTACAATTTTTGCCTCCTTGAAACATTTTTGCTTTCAAACAGGAGAAAGAGCTAGGGCCACTTTGCTTCTAGCCTCTAGCCCTTGGTGGTTTAGTAGCTGGGATTCCTGAGTTTCATTGAGGCTACCCTTAGTTCCTGGGCAGGGAACTAAGATCTCTCTTCAGGACTGCTCACTGTAGTTTCTTCAAGATCAATTAGAACCAAAGAGGTTCAAGATAACAGAAGATTTAACATCTAGCAGACCTTAGACCTCATTATATACTCATTGTAATACATTCCTGGAGAAGGAAATGGCAACCCACTCCAGTATTCTTGCCTAGAGAATCCCATGGATGGAGAGGCTTGGTGGGCTACAGTCCACGGGTCGCAAACAGTCGGATACGACTGAGCGACTTCACTTTCACTTTCACTGTAATACATTTGTTGTTGTTGTCTTTGTTCAGTCGTGTTGGACTCTTTGCAGTCCCAGGAACTGCAGCATGCAAGGCTTCCTTGTCCTTCACTATCTCCTGGAGTTTGCTCAGACTCACGTCCATTGAGTCAGTGATACCATCCAACCATCTCACTTTCTGTTGCCCCTTTCTCCTCCTGCCCTCAATTTTTGCCAGCATCAGGGTTTTTCTGTATGCAATACCTTTTAGCATATGCTAAATGACACACCCATTAGTGGCATGACAGCTCTGAGGCCAACCATAAAAGGCCAAAAGTGGGTGGTGGCCCAATTCCTAGAAATCTCCGCCCCTTCCCTGAACTAACTGGAATAATCCTCCCACTCAGCCTGAGTTCTGGCTGGGTTTGAGTTCCTGCCCCCTGGGTTCAAGTCCCATTTGAGGTGCATTGTTTTTCAGTAGTACACTATCCTGACAGTTAGTAAAGAGAAACCTCATTCAAAATGGAGTCTGGAAGTGAGAAGAGGGAGCTCTCACACCCTACCACTTACTATTATCAGCAGGAGGAAGAGTTTCTCCTTGCCCAGCACAGCACTCAACTCCCAGGGTCCCTCAATAGACTCTTTGTAACAGGCGCTCTATATAAAGTAGGGCTCCTCTTCTTCTCTGTACTTACCTGTGGGTCACCATAGATTGCAGGCCACCGTAGATTGCTTGTCCTGAATTGCAATTCTTTGCTGTTTCAGAACAAACCCATTTTGATGGTAAAATAACTATTTTATTGTTTTAGGTTAACATGGTCATCGTTTGAGTTCATACAAGACCCCTCTCCATTTTATTTTTTTTCCCATCTTCATTCCTAGGCCGTCTCCCTCCTCCTTATAAGCATCACGCTAAGGTATTTCTTTGTCCCTGAATATATATACATGTTTGTTTTGTGGATGTGTTTAATTTGCATGTAGAATTTAATTGTGTTGTAATTGTTTTATCACACAACACTTTAAGATTTATCCATGTTACAATGGATATGTCTAGTTCATCACTTCTGTTGCAGAAGCTTCTCTTAGGGATAGAGAAAACAGCTTCCCAATACCAAAAGGCTTTCATGAATATCCTCACACATGTTCCCTTTTGTTCCTGGCAATATTTTCTCATGGTGATAGTTTTAAAATTAAAATGTGGTTGAAACTTCCATGGAGGTCCAGAGGCTAAGATTCTGCACATCCACGGCCCAAGGCACAATTCAAGCCATGTTAGAGAACTAAGATTCTTGCTTGAGGCGCCACCGAAAAAGGATAAAGGTATGGGGGGCGGGGAAGAAACAGAACAATACTTACCTAACTGATAAGGTATTTGTAAATATCAAATGAGTTACTTCAGGGGACGTGCCACTATAGCCTGGAAAGAACTGTGAAAAAACAATTGTATTGCTAGACTGTCTTTTAAGGTTTTTGGTTTGTTGTTTTTTTTTTCTCCTCACAGCAAGCATGTTTATTTTAGCTAGACTTTGAGAAAGTGAAAGTGAAGTCACTCAGTAGTGTCAGACTCTTTGTGACCCCATGGACTGTAGCCTGCCAGGCTCCTCCATCCATAGGATTCTCCAGGCAAGAATACTGGAGTGGGTTGCCACTTCCTTCTCCAGGGGATCTTCCCAACACAGGGATCAGGGATCGAGCCAGGGTCTCCCACACTGCAGGGAGACTCTTTACTGCCTGAGACTTGAGAGGAGTGGTGTAAAAATGTGGGTGTTAGGGACTTCCCCAACGGCCCAGTGGTTAAGACTCCATACTTCCCCTGCAGGGAGTGCAGGTTCCCTCCCTGGCGGGGGAACTAACATCCCACATGCCTCATGGTATGGGAAGCAAAAAAACAAATCTGTGTAGTAAGGAGTGGGCAGTCCACCACAGATGGACTCAGTATTTATTGGGTATCCTGAATGAGAAGGCCAGAGGTAAGGAGGGTCAGACTAGCAAGGTTTAGAGCAGGAAGTATGGGGCCCTGCCCTTTTATCTTCTCTACCTCTGCAGGCTTCATGAGATAAGAGGTCAGGCCTTTATTTATTTATTTTTCATTTATCTTTGTTATTTCTTACAGTGTTTGAAATGTTTGGGGACAACAGAGGATGAGATAGTTGGATAGCATCACCATCTCAATGGACATGAGTCTGAGCAAACTCTGGGAGTTGGTGATGGACAGGGAAGCCTGGCGTGCTGCCATTCATGGGGTCAAAAAGAGTCAGACACAACTGAGTGACTGAACTGAACTGAGCTGAACAATGTTTGAAAGAGGCTCAGAGTAGGTACTCACTAAATGCATGTTGATTCCTGGAGAGAATCCAGATTACATCAGCCTGAACTCCAGACAGTAACCCTTTTCCATGTCCCGGTTGCTGGTAAACTAGAGTGTGCATTCATCCCCCCAGTTTGTCCATCTACTCCTTCTCTGGGAATCTCCCTCTATCCCCACCCACTGATACCTCTTCTCCCCCCTTACTCTCTAAATCTTCCACTCATCCTTCAACTTTCAACCCAGAGGTCACCTTCTCTGGGTGGTGACCTCTGGGTAGAAAGTCTCCTCAAGAGTAAGCTGGGTACTGTTTCCCTAGTGTTTAGCACTGATAATAAGAGTTATGTGAGTAGTGAGTGCTTAGTCTTGTCCGATTCTTTGTGAGCCCGTGGACTGTAGCCCGTCAGGCTACTCTGGTCCATGGGATTTCCCAGGCAAGAATGCTGGTGTGGGTTGCCATTTCCTTCTCAAGGGGATCTGCCCGACCCAGGGATCGAACCCATGTCTCTTGTGTCTCCTGTCTTGGCAGCCAGATTCTTTACCGCTAGCCCCGCCTGGAAAGCCCCATCAGCTATGTGGCAGACAGTGAATTTTATTTCATTTAAAAAAATTTAGGCAGTGAATTTTTATATAACTTCTTTTGGGTCTTCTATGAGAGTCATTCACTCCCATTTTGCAGACAGGCAGACTGAGGCTTACAGAATTTGCACAGTTAGCAAGTGGTGGAATTTGAATTCACACCTAAGTCTGTCTGACATTTAAGACAGCCACTTTTACTACCCCAGACTGCCGCCATATCACAGAAGCATGGATGTTTACCAGGTTTCCTTCTACTAGATTGCACATTTCCTGTAAAATACTATTGTGGACACTTCTAGCACATGTCTGGCACATAGTAGATGCTCAGGGAATGTCTGTGAAAGGCTGGTGGGCTGGTGGGTGGGGCAAAAAAATAGATCCCTGCTTGCTGAATTCTGGCCTAGGAATCTGGACACTTTTAAACCTTTGACAAAAGTCTTGCCTTCTCTGAGTCAAGACTGGAGGAGAAGGTGCAGAACCAGAACCAGAACCCTCAGGATTCTTCTCACCCCAGCCCTTACCTTGGCACTGGCGACTCTGCTGATGCCACCTGCAAAAAGCGCCCATGCTCTGGCGGTGTGAACAAGCCCTGGAGAGTGGGAGCTAGATCGGGTCACTGGGCAGCTCACTCCTGCCACCTGGTGGTACTGAGCAAACTTGAACCCTCTTCTTTTAGACCTTAGGATCTAGAAGTCTGAAAAAGTCTAAAAGCTATTTGCCCACTGCCCTTATCACCAAAGGTCTTTCTTTCATTGGAATCCCTTTCCATTTGCAGAACACACTGCGCTGAGTTGGACGGAGTTAAGACTTTAAAGATCCTAAGATCCAAAAAGATTACGGTATGGTGTACCTCTCTAGCAAAATGGCTTCAAGATACAAAAAAATACTAAGTAGGAGTAAGGGTGTGACACAAAATTCTGGCTTCTCTTTTGATGACCATTTTAATGCTTTTATTTTTTTTAATGACAGATTGTCTCAAAATTTCCATTTATTTTAGTGTCCCTGCTTTGCTGCCCTGTGTACTAAGCACTACTGGGTAATGCTAGGTACTAAGGTAGGACCCCACAGACCCTGCTTCAGAAAAGAGAACCTTCCTAAAAGGTAACACACCATGGCCTCCGCCTTGGAAAAGAGACTAATTTAAGCCTGTGAGCTACTCGAGGATGAGGGTTTTTGTATTTTAGACATATTTGTCTTTCCTGGGACCCCACAGTCCCTGGGAGGTGATAGGTCTGTGCGCTCAGTTGCTCAGTCATGTCTGACTGTTTGTGACCCCATGAACTGTAGCCCACCAGGATCCTCTGTCCATGGCATTTTCCTGGCAAGAATATTGGAGCAGGTTCCCATTTCCTACTCTGAGGAGTCTTCTGGACCCAGGGATCCAACCCAAATCTATTGTGTCTCCTACATTGGCAGGCAGATTCTCGACCACTGTGCCACCTGGGAAGCCCCAGGATATAATAAAAGATACTAACTAATGATTTTTTTTTAAATCTTTAATTGAAATGCAGCCTTGGCTGGCCTGTTGTCAGGACACTTGGGAGACCATCTCTATGTGGTCACTGTCTATCTGGGTGTTTAATACCTACCTGCCTATCTCTCTGCATCTTTAATTTTTCTCTTTGCAAGTCAGAACCCTCCTTCCCCACTCCAAGAAACCTGATCTCAGTTCAAAGAAAGGATTTCAAAACCCTAGAACTTTGGAGCTAGAAGGACCCAAGATATTAATAACCCCCACCATTTGTTGAACACAATTTTTTTCAAGTGCATTTTATTAAGAATAGTCATTTTTCAGGGACTTCCCTGCTGGTCCAGTGGTTAAGAATCTGCTTTGCAATGCAGGGGACACTGGTTTGATCCCTGGCCTGGGAAGATTCCATGTGCTAATGCGCGGCTAAGCCTGGGTACCTCAACTACTGAGCCTGAGTGTTCCGGAGGCAGTGTGCCACAATAGAGGGTCTAAGGGCTGCAGCTAACACCCAGTGCAGCCAGATAAAGTTTTTTTTTAAAAAAGAATAGGCGTGGGGTGGGGACAAAAAAGAAAGAAAGAATAATCATTTGGGGGGACTTTTCCTGGTGGTCCAGTGGTTTAGACTCTGAATCCTAAGATCCCACATTCTGCACAGTACAGTCAAAAAAAATTTTTTTCTAACTATCATTTTGCTTTTAAAAAAAAATTGAGGGGAGAATTTTTATTTTTTCTTAAAAAAATGTTTTTAACAATAGCCATTTTTAATTTTGTCAAATGTGTTCTTTAGTTCAGTTCAGGTCAGTTGCTCAGTCATGTCTGACTCTTTGCGACCCCATGAATTGCAGCACGCCAGGCCTCCCTGTCCATCACCAACTCCTGGAGTTCACCCAAACTCATGTGCATCTAGTCAGTGATGCCACTATCCAGCCATCTCATCCTCTGTCATCCCCTTCTCCTCCTGCCTCCAATCCCTCCCAGCATCAGGGTCTTTTCCAATGAGTCAACTCTTCGCATGAGGTGGCCAAAGTATTGGAGTTTCAGCCTCAGCATTAGTCCTTCCGATGAACACCCAGGACTGGTCACCTTTAGGATGGACTGGTTGGATCTCCTTGCAGTATAAGGGACTCGCAAAAGTCTTCTCCAACACCACAGCTCAAAAGCATCAGTTCTTCGGCGCTCAGCTTTCTTTATAGTCCAACTCTCACATCCATACATGACCACTGGAAAAACTATAGCCTTGACTAGATGGACCTTTGTTGGCAAAGTAATGTCTCTGCTTTTCAATATGCTGTCTAGGTTGGTCATAACCTTCCTTCCAAGGAGTAAGCGTCTTTTAATTTCATGGCTGCAGTCACCATCTGCAGTGATTTTGGAGCTCAGAAAAATAAAGTCTGACACTGTTTCCACTGTTTCCCTATCTATTTGCCATGAAGTGATGGGACCGGATGCCATGATCTTCGTTTTCTGAATGTTGAGCTTTAAGCCAACTTTTTCACTCTCCTCTTTCACTTTCATTAAGAGGCTTTTTAGTTCCTCTTCACTTTCTGCCATAAGGGTGGTGTCGTCTGCATATCTGAGGTTATTGATATTTCTCCCGGCAATCTTGATCACAGCTTGTGGAGAAGGGAATGGCAAACCACTTCAGTATTCTTGCCTTGAGAACCTCACGAACAGTATGAAAAGGCAAAATGATAGGATACTGAAAGATGAACTCCCCAGGTAGGTAGGTGCCCAGTATGCTACAGGAGATCAGTGGAGAAATAACTCCAGAAAGAATAAAGGGAAGGAGCCAAAGCAAAAACAATACCCACTTGTGGTGGATGTGACTGGTGATAGAAGCAAGGTCCGATGCTGTAAAGAGCAATAGTGCATAGGAACCTGGAACGTTAGGTTCATGAATCAAGGCAAATTGGAAGTGGTCAAACAGGAGATGGCAAGAGTGAACATCGACATTCTAGGAATCAGCGAACTAAAATGGACTGGAATGGGTGAATTTAATTCAGATGACCATTATATCTACTACTGTGGGCAGGAATCCCTTAGAAGAAATGGAGTAGCCATCATGGTCAACAGAAGAGTCCGAAATGCAGTACTTGGATGCAATCTCAAAAACGACAGAATGATCTCTGCTCGTTTCCAAGGCAAACCATTCAATATCACAATAATCCAAGTCTATGTCCCAACCAGTAACACCGAAGAAGCTGAAGTTGAACAGTTCTGTGAAGACCTACAAGACCTTTTAGAACTAACAGCCAAAAAAGATGTCCTTTTCATTATAGGGGACTGGAATGCAAAAGTAGGAAGTCAACTGATACCTGGGGTAACAGGCAAATTTAGCCATGGAGTACAGAATGAAGCAGGGCAAAGGCTAATAGAGTTTTGCCAATAGAACACACTGGTCACAGCAAACACCTTCTTCCAACAATACAAGAGAAGACTCTACACATGGACATTATCATATGGTCAACACCAAAATCAGACTGATTATATTCTTTGCAGCCAAAGACGGAGAAGCTCTATACTGTCAGCAAAAAGAAGCCCGGGAGCTGACTGTGGCTCAGATCATGAACTCCTTATTGCCAAATTCAGACTCAGATTGAAGAAGGTAGGGAAAACCACTAGACCATTTAGGTATGACCTAAATCAAATCCCTTATGATTATACAGTGGAAGTGAGAAATAGATTTAAGGGACTAGATCCGATAGATAGAGTGCCTGATGAACTACGGACGGAGGCTCATGACATTGTACCGGAGACAGGGATCAAGACCATCCCCATGGAAAAGAAATGCGAAAAAGCAAAATGGCTGTCTGGGGAGGCCTTACAAATGGCTGTGAAAAGAAGAGAAGCGAAAAGCAAAGGAGAAAAGGAAAAATATAAGCATCTGAATGCAGAGTTCCAAAGAATAGCAAGGAGAGATAAGAAAGCCTTCCTCAGCGATTAATGCAAAGAAATAGAGGAAAACAACAGAATGAAAAAAGACAGTTCAAAAGCATCAATTCTTCAGCGCTCAGCTTTCTTCACAGTCCAACTCTCACATCCATACATGACTCCTGGAAAAACCATAGCCTTGACTAGGCGGACCTTTCTTGGCAAAGTAATGTCTCTGCTTTTGAATATGCCATCTAGGTTGGTCATAACTTTTCTTCCAAGGAGTAAGCGTCTTTTAATTTCATGGCTGCAGTCACCATCTGCAGTGATTTTGGAGCTCAGAAAAATAAAGTCTGACACTGTTTCCACTGTTTCCCCATCTATTTGCCATGAAGTGATGGGACCAGATGCCATGATCTTCATTTTCTGAATGTTGAGCTTTAAGCCAACTTTCTCACTCTCCACTTTCACTGTCATCAAGAGGTTTTTAGTTCCTCTTCACTTTCTTCCATAAGGGTGGTGTCATCTGCATATCTGAGGTTATTGATATTTTCCTGGCAATCTTGATTCCAGCTTGTGCTTCTTCTAGCCCAGCGTTTCTCATGATGTACTCTGCATAGAAGTTAAATAAGCAGGGTGACAATATACAGCCTTGACGTACTCCTTTTCCTATTTGGAACCAGTCTGTTGTTCCATGTCCAGTTCTAACTGTTGCTTCCTGACCTGCATACAGGTTTCTCAAGAGGCAAGTCAGGTGGTCTGGTATTCCCATCTCTTTCAGAATTTTCCACAGTTTATTGTGATCCACACAGTCAAAGGCTTTGGCATAGTCAATAAAGCAAAAATAGATGTTTCTCTGGAACTCTCTTGCTTTTTCGATGATCCAGCAGATGTTGGAGATTTGATCTCTGGTTCCTCTGCCTTTCCTAAAACCAGCTTGAACATCAGGGTGTTCACGGTTCACGTATTGCTGAAGCCTGGCTTGGAGAATTTTGAGCATTACTTTGCTAGCGTGTGAGATGAGTGCAATTGTGCGGTAGTCTGAGCATTCTTTGCATTGCCTTTCTTTGGGATTGGAATGAAAACTGACCTTTTCCAGTCCTGTGGCCACTGCTGAGTTTTCCAAATTTGCTGGCATATTGAGTGCAGCACTTTCACAGCATCATCTTTCAGGATTTGAAATAGCTCCACTGGAATTCCATCACCTCCACTAGCTTTGTTTGTAGTGATGCTTTCTAAGGCCCACTTGACTTCACATTCCAGGATGTCTGGCTCTAGGTGAGTGATCACACCATTGTGATTATCCAGGTCGTGAAGATCCTTTTTGTACAGTTCTTCTGTGTATTCTTGCCATCTCTTCTTAACATCTTCTGCTTCTGTTAGGTCCATACCATTTCTGTCCTTTATCGAGCCCATCTTTGCATGAAATGTTATCTTGGTATCTCTAATTTTCTTGAAGAGATCTCTAGTCTTTTTTCATTCTGTTGTTTTCCTCTGTTTCTTTGCATTGATCGCTGAGGAAGACTTTCTTATCTCTTCTTGCTATTCTTTGGAACTCTGCATTCAGATACTTACATCTTTCCTTTTCTCCTTTGCTTTTTGCTTCTCTATTTTTCACAGCTATTTATAAGGCCTCCCCAGACAGCCATTTTGCTTTTTCGCACTTCTTTTCCATGGGGATGGTCTTGATCCCTGTCTCCTGTACAATGTCACGAACTTCATTTCATAGTTCATCAGGCACTCTATCTATTGGATCTAGTCCCTTAAATCTATTTCTCACTTCCACTGTATAATCATAAGGGATTTGATTTAGGTCATACCTGAATGGTCTAGTGGTTTTCCCTACTTTCTTCAATTTAGTCTGAATTTGGCAATAAGGAATTCATGATCTGAGCTGAAACTGATGATATGACTTTTCTTACTTAACGTATTAACATGCTCTTTATTAATGACTTTCAAATTATTTATTTATTTATTTAAATTGGTGGATAATTACTTTACAATATTGTGATGGCTTTTTGCCATACATCAACATAAATTGGCCATAGGTATATATGTGTCCCTCCCCATCCTGAACCCCCCTCTCTATTAATGCCTTGTATTATTAAAGGCATATTCTTGCAGTCCCTAGATGAATCAGAAAGGAAACTTAGTGCTCACTGAAGTCAGTGTTTCTCAGTTAGATGTAGCCAAATTTGTTTATTTTCAAATGAGGAAAATGAGGAAAGTGGGTCATCTATGCTTTCAAACATGGTCCCATGTTTTTTCACCTTTTTTCCTTTGCCCTACCTAGGTTGTTAAGATCCTAAAGTGCAAGCACTAAAGGTTCTATGTAGCATTTTCTCTATAATATTTCACCCAAGGGTCCACTCAATAAATCTTACTGACTACTAAATTGATTAGTAGGCTTTTATCGCTGGAGCTAGAGCAAGAGGATGAAATGGTTCGATAGCGTCGCTGACTGAATGGACATGAATTCGAGCAAACTCTGAGAGACAGTGAAAGACAGAGGAGCCTGGTGTGCTGCGGTCCATGGGGTCACAAAGAATTGGACACAACTTAGCCACTGAACAAGAGCAAGAAGTTGCAAGTTAATAGGTAGATGGAAGATAGTAGCTATAACAAATAGAGGCCTTTAGATAGTCTAGAGGTAAACCATTCAACAAGTGAATAAAAATGGCTTGAAGCATACCCTCCTCAGGTGAGCCTGGGGATTTGCCTTCTAACTAGGCCACAAGACTGAGGGAAGAACTTAATGAGTTTTGGCTAGGCTGATGAGCTTTGATTCTTCTTACAATTATCACATTCCCTCATCTTCTTCCACTGTACTCTAGAGGTTTTGGAATTTTGTAGCTTCAGATATTTTCCTTAAACCAATGTGATGTTCCAGAAACAGCAGACAATGTATCTCCATCCTCAGCTTTTCCAATGCTCTGTCCCATATTGTATCCATGCCCAAATCTATACCCTTCTTAGCAAATGTCAAACACATAGGATGTAACAATTAGGCTCTTGAACTGGAAAGGCAGTCGGCAGGAGAGGGAAAGGCTAAAGAATGGGCTGAGTTGAATATAACAAAAAAGAAAAAGACTTACAGATATAGAGAACAAACTAGTGGATACCAGAGGGGAGGCGGAAGCAGGCAGTGGCGATATAGGGGTAGGGGATTAAGAAGTACAAACTAGTATGTAGTTTGTGCGTGTGTGCTAAGTTGCTTCAGACGTGTCGACTCTGTGATCCTATGGACTGCAGCCCGCCAAGCTCCTTTGTCCATGGGATTCTCCAGGCAAGAATACTGAAGTGGGTTGCCACGCCCTCCTCCAGGGGATCTTCCCTACCCAGGAACGAACCCATGTCTCTTATGTCTAATCTGTATTGGCAGGCAGGTTCTTTACCACTAGCACCACCTGGGAAGTCCATTAGGTAGTTTACTTACTTATGATGTGAGCTACAAGGATATATTGGGAATATAGCCAATATGTTATAATGATTGTTAAGTGTAGTATAACCTTTAAAAACTGTGAATCACTATACTGTATGCACAATCAGTAGCACATTTGGCTATTAACTGAAAGACTGGTGGTTTGTGCCCATGCATGGACGCATCTCAACCTGGGGCTTCCCTGGTGGCTCAGATGGTAAAAAATCTGCCTGCAATGCAAGAGACCTGGGTTTGATCCCTGGGTGGGGAAGGTCCCCTGGAGAAGGGAATGGCTCCCCTTCTCCAGCCACAGGTGCCCAGGTCCCCAGGCTCCTGAAGCTCCTGGAGCTGCACCTTCTTGCCCTCTCTTTATCTCTTGGCTGCCATGACTGAGTCCACTGGATATCATATACTTCTTCTGCAAGGATTTGGAAGTACCCAGAAGATGGAGAAGGAGATGGCAACCTGCTAAGAGTCGGACACGACTGAGCGACTTCACTTTCACTTTTCACTTTCATGCATTGGAGAAGGAAATGGCAACCCACTCCAGTACTCTTGTCTGGAGAATCCCAGGGACGGGGGAGCCTGGTGGGCTGCCGTCTATGGGGTTGCACAGAGTCGGACACGACTGAAGTGACTTAGCAGTAGCAGCAGAAGATGCTTCAGAGAAGGCGATGGCACCCCACTCCAGTACTCTTGCCTGGAAAATCCCATAGACAGAGGAGCCTGGTGGGCTGCGGTCCGTGGGGTCGAGAAGAGTTGGACATGACTGAGCGACTTCCCTTTCACTTTTCACTTTCATGCACTGGAGAAGGAAATGGCAACCCACTCCAGTGTTCTTGCCTGGAGAATCCCAGGGACGGGGGAGCCTGGTGGGCTGCTGTCTCTGGGGTCACACAGAGTCAGACACGACTGAAGCGACTTAGCAGAAGATGCTTGGAGGGTAGCACTGAGGGGGAGCATTGCAGTCTTCCTCTACCCCAGTTCTCGAAACCCTGGGAAGAGGGGTCAGGCCTGAGAACCATCCAGAAATGGAATGAGGTGGTAGATGCTGTCTAGCAGGGTTGGATGTCTCAGTCTGCGCCCTAACCTCTGTTAAGTAAGGCCTGCCTGCTCTATCCAGAATTCTTGGATTCCTAAGGTCTCTTAGATGGCAGGGAAGGCCCAGGGCCAAGGAGACTTCAGAGGAGTAAGGGAGTGGAAGGAGAGAGGGAGTGTGTGTGATCATCCATGTGTGTGTTGAATGTACTTATTTGACTTTATGTACGTCTCCTAAGACCTGGCCCTTGTGGTTGTCAGTGTTGCCATGAATGCCCATGGGTGTGTGATGGTGGCATGTGGTGTGTGCCTTTGTGTCGGGGCAAGGGCTCCCTGTGGTGTGCATGTGTGTTGGGAGGGGGTGATGGTGAGAGCCTGGCTCCCTCTCTTCCTCCCCCATCCTTGCTCCCATCTGGCCTTGATCAGTGGGTCCCTGGGGAGGGAGCCGCGGTTTCGGATACAGGAAAATGTTCCAGGAAGCGGCCACTGTGCTGGGCCCTGCTCCGGCTCCCCCAGCGGAAATTGTTCCAGGAGGGAGGGGGAGAGTGTTGAGATAGGATTAAGGGAGGAGGGGGTGGCTCTTGGCTTCCCTGTCCATTGGATAAAGCAGGATAAACTGATGGGAAGCTCAGGTCAGCCAGGAACCTGGATGCTGCCATCTAAATGTGTAAGAAAACTGAGAGTCCTCAAGAGGGTTCCTTTATCTCTTTATAGTGAAGTTTAACGATTGAGATCTGGTTGGTGCCTGGAAGACAGAGACCCCTTTTCGGGCCCTGCTAGCCTGTACCCAAAGCTGGGGACCAGAACACCTGGCTCTTGTCTGAAAGTGGTGTAGATTGATGGGGTGGGGGTGGGGGTGGGGGGGGGGGTGGGGGTAGGGGTGGGGGGGGCGTAAGCTTCAGCCCCTTCTCCTCACTGAAGGGGCTTTGAAGCTTGGATCCAGGACTGGGAGGGCTGCCTAATTGGGATAATGGAGGTTAATGGGGCGCCCGGAGGGGGTGGCCACGCTCCTAGATCAAAGAGGCCAGCTCTTCCCAACCACCACAGCTGGAGGTCACAGCTGGAGGGGGAGGGGCAGGGGCTTCGGGCCAGCCAGCAGGGGGTGCTCTGGCCCCTGAATGTGGGTCCTTTTGAGTCTGACCCATTCTTCGCTTGGAACTACTTTTGCCTAGAGAGTGCTTGTGGGAAGCGGGGAAGGGGGGTGGTGGTGGTGGGTAGAAGTCCTGAGATTCAGAGTCTTCTTTGTGTGGGTGGATAGGGAAGAGAAAGGGCACGAGAGGCTGACAGCCTGGGGTCAACGGGATGTTAGCGCCTTCAGGATCTCGGTCCTGCAGGGTCCAGAGGAGGACGCCTGGGTTGGGAAGGCAGGACTCCGGTCCCAGGTTCAGGCCACGGAGAGAGGTCTGGGCGGGGCAGCTGGGGGCGCTGGCTGGGGCGGAGGGGAAAGGGGCACACAGAGCTCCCCGCCGCCGCCTCCTCCCCCTTCCCCGGGTTGGCGCTCCCTCTCGGGCTCTAATCGGCGCGGCGGCCGCAGCGGGCAGAGTCAGCGCCGCCAGTCTCCGGGACGCGACTCCCAGCAATTGTGGTCGGGACCGCAGATATGCAGCTGCCTCCTGCCCGGGCGCCCGGCCCGGCCGGCCCCGCCCGCGCCCCGCCCCTCGCCCCCCGGCGGGCCCGCCCCTCCGTCTCCAGCCGCGCGCGTGGACATTGAGGCACGGTCCGGAGGCCCCAGGCCTCGTGATCTGCCGGTCCAGAGGCACCCATCCGCGCAACAGCTGGAGATGGGGCTGAGATCACCAGACTTGCCTCGGCTATACCGCTCGCCCGTCTTCAAACCTACCCGCCAAGAAACTCAAGCAGTGCTTGCTTGGGGATCCAGCGGGGGGCGTCCGACTGAGAGTGCTTGGGGAAGAATGCCTGAGCCTCAAGGACTCTCATTAACCCGGGCAGTGGAGAAACGAAGGATGGAGAAGGGTGGCCTGTGCAGAGTCTAAACTTACAGAGAGTTCCTTCGTAGGAGAGGAGAACGGCGGTGGGTGCAGGTTGAAGGCGGTTGTTGGGGAGGTGGGGGACAGGGATGGGGGAAAAGGAAAATAAAGAGAGGCTGGGGCTGAGTGTGTACTAGGGACCCTCCTGGGAGACTGGGAGCAGGTCCTCAGATGCAGCACGGCCCTTCGCTCTGTACACCAGGCACAGCAGCTGGCTATCAAGGGCCACCCTCAGAACTGAGTAGGTGCCTGTCACATGCTCACATGTCCTGTGTGCCCGTGCCCACACCAACACACTTAGCAAGAGAAGTCACCCTCGATTGCTTGGTCTCCCGCATTGCTTGGTCTCCTTCTCATAGCTGATCATTCACCATGTTCTCTCTATACCAGCTCCTTAAATATCACCTTTCCATTGACTTTTCCTCATGCCCTCTGCTGGTGTGGGCCACACCTTCTCGCCTCTTGCCTGGACTGCTGTGGTCAACTGGTCTTGCCTCTGATTTTGCCCTCCTCCAAACTCTGACAATACTATTAGGCACCATTTATGGAACAGCTACTGAGTGCCAAGCCCTGTGGTAAGAGTTCCACACGTATTATTCCTAATCCTTATAACAACCCTGGGAGGTTGCTGTATTAAGTTTCCCCATTCTAAAGAAGAAGGATCCAAGGCATCAAAGGTTAAACAGTGTGCCCAACCTTACACCATAGTAAGTGGTTGATCTGCCCAGAACTGCCTGGCTCTAAGTCCCTATTCCATTCTCTCCTCTGCAGTCAGGGTCATCTTTCGAAAATACCAATATTCCCATATGTTGCCCTGAGCATCTGGTTCAGATCCCTTGTACAGTTGATGAGACCTTTTCCATCAGCCCCTACTCTTCATACTCTAGTTGAGCTCAACTTTCAGCTCCTCAAAATGTCATTAATCCCTCAGACTTCTGGGCCTCTGCATACACTCTTCCCCTTGCATATAACACTTTTCCTCTCTTCACTTGATTGACTCCTTTTCACCCTTCAGTTTCTTCTTCTTCTTTTTTTTTTTTCCTTCAGTTTCTTTACCTGTGCATCCCTACTCCCAGGAAACCTTCCTTGATTCTCTCAATACTGACTTAGATTCATTATTTGGTTCTCCAATAACATCCCGTACTTACTCTCTTAAGATACTTCCCACCCTTTAGGTTGGTTGTAGGTTTGTGTGGCAAAAGACTGGATCTGTCCGATTTGTGATTGCAAGCCTAAGTTTAGTCCTGCTATGCCTGGCACAAAGTAGGTGCTTGTTGAGCATTTGTTGAATGAACGAATGTTCCTGGATCTAGTCTGCATTAAAAAAAAAAAAAACTGTTCTCCCAAGAAGAATTTAAGCAGGTCAGAGAAATCAGGGAGAGTGGGGTGGAGTATGTCTAAGACTTTGAAGAACCGTTTCCTTGAGTTGTTCAGCCTCATCACTAAGGATAGAAACGGTGATCAGGACTCTATAACCTCAAGTTCTCTTTGTTTAAAGACAGTAATATATGGGACTTCCCTGGTGGTCCAGTGGCTAAGACTTGGTGCTCCCAATTCAGGGGGCCTGGGTTCAATCCCTGGTCAGGGAACTAGATCCCACATGCCTCAACTATGATTTTGCACACCACAACTAAAGATATCTTGCATGTCACAACGGAGATCAAAGATTCCATGTGCACCGACTAAGGCCTGGCACAGCCAAATAAATATTTTTTTAAAAGACAGTAATATATTTTGTGTATCAGATTCCAGGGTATCATTCTTACACAGAAGCACTTGCTGGTGATAACCAGGGTCTTTTTAAATTTTAAAAAATATTTTTTCAACTGCATCAGATCTTCGTTGCCACCTGCAGTCTTTCATTGCAGCATGCAGGATCTTAACTTCCTAACCAAGGATTGAACTTATGTGCCCTGCATTGGAAAGCAGATTCTTAACCACCGGACCACCAAGCAAGTCCCTGGCCAGCGTCTTAATTTCACGCTGAGCCTTTCAAAATGCCTACCCAGTGCAGGTTCCTCTATTCCCTATCAGGCCTCTCAGTGTTACCCTTCCCTCTTTGTCTCCTCTCATCCTTGCTCCTTCCTAGCCTTACCAGCGCATTTCTTCTGATTCTAGATCTGCGTCCCCTGGAACTGCTATATTATCTCCTATCCTGGGGCTCAAATGTCAACTAAAGAGACTGAGGCTCAGAGCAGAGAGGAACCAGGGCCAGCAAGAGGAGTCCTGCCTTGTAACCCAGGCACTGGAAGAGGGGATGGGGAGAGCCAGTGGAGAGGGAGGGAGCTGAGATAACACAGATGTGTAAATATGCTTATGTGAACCTTAGGGTGGGGATCTCCTTTTTCAAGCAACCTTCTATAGAGAGGTTGGGGATTCCCAGGTGGTTCAGTGACAAAGAATCCACCTGCCGATGGAGGAGCCCCAGAAGATACGGGTTCAATTCCTGGGTTGGGAAGATCCCCTGGAGGAGGGCATGGCAACCCACTAGTATTCTTGCCTGGAAAATCCCATGGACAGAGGAGCCTGGCAGGCTTCTTCCCTGTATCCTCAGCTTTGCCTCCCACAATGGGATTCTCTTGTCCAAGCTTCCTGAGCCTCAGCTCAGAATGTCAAGGCACTGGGCAGTGTCCACATCCCAAAGTCATGAGTGGACATTCCCCCGGGTCATCAGCCCTGTTACTTTTGGAGGACCCTCTTAGATTAGCAGCTGTCCTTCAAGGCCTCTGATCTGCATCCCTACCGTCTCTGTTCTTCCTCTTTCCCTTGGTCTTTCTATTTTCCTGACTCTGGGTGCCTTCTTTCCTGTCCCCTCTGTGTTCTCTGTCGCTAGTGTATCCACTGGAGACAAGGGCTGGGCCTGGGTGCACGGGGGTGGGTAGTGGCCAGACTAGGGGCCCGGGACGTGAGTGCAACTTTCCAAGCGTCTCTTCCAGGCCCCTGTGGTTGGGGAGCTCCAGAGAGGGAGAGATGAGTCAGCGGGCCGCAGAGCAGGGGGGGGTCTGGGTGGGGGTGGGGATGCCGGGGTTCCCCAGGGCCAGGGAGTTTACCGAGCCCATGTGGGTCTCTGACTTCTGGTGGATATGGAGGATAAAGGATCAGCAAGTCCCCAAAGTTACCGGCGAGTTTCCTACACTGGTAGGAATTGCAGGCAATAATGTGTAGGACTGGCAGCGCCTGCCACATCACCCTTATGTCCAGATTCTTATACGAAGAAGAGTTCCTAAATCCCCTAGATTTCTAGAGCTCTAAGGTTGTGATGACAGACCTGTGTATGTATATATATGTGATATTTGCCACATATGTAAAAATGTGTATTGAGAGTCTGTGTGAGTCTCTGTAGGTGACTGTGGGTCTATAGGCATGTATAGGTGCTAGTGTGTGCATTTTTGTGACTGGAGGTTAGGGTCAGTGTCTTGGTGTGAGCATCATCTGTACAATGTATGTATATATATCAGTGTGTGTCAGTGTGGATGCCTGCAGACTGTATGTATATTCATAATTCATGGCATGTGCAAGAGCATATCTGAAAGGGATACAG
Organism: Ovis aries; assembly: GCF_016772045.2. Classification (NCBI taxonomy): domain Eukaryota; kingdom Metazoa; phylum Chordata; class Mammalia; order Artiodactyla; family Bovidae; genus Ovis; species Ovis aries. Next base: position 133,165,770 of record NC_056056.1, read on the forward strand.
ACTCATTAAGTCTGTATCAGAGAACGTGCTGATCTGTATCTCAGGATTCTGTTCCTGGTTTGCTGGTGACTCTCTAGGGTAGCCAAACCCGTGACAACAACAAAGAAACAGTTAGCAGTCCTCTTGGATTGGGGCTGTCAGAGGAAGCCCAGGGTGGGCAGAAGGCAGGGAGGTGGGAGGAAGCACTTCCCTGAGGAGAAGGGAGATATAGGTCTCCCACTCTCCCAAGGGTCCACTTTCCCTACCCCCACCGACCTTTCCAAAAAAGAGCTAAAGAGAACTGAGGCAGGTTCCAGATTCAACCCCCTCTAACCTAGAAATCCCACCCTGCTTCTTCTAGGGAAGGGAGGCAGGGAGGGAAGGGAGCGTCCCTGTGGTTCAGCTCGGTCCTGGGGTTGAAAGATCAGAAAGGCACCATCCCACCCCTTCCTTCAGGGGCGTCCATCTCTGGAGCTCAGTGTCTGGGTGGCCATGGGCGGAGGCTGAGGGGCCCCCAGGGTGGTGGGGGGTGGTGGATAGAAACCAGATGCCTAGGGGGTTTATACTGGAAGGACCAGAGCCGCAGCCTCTACCCGCCCCTGCCACATGGCGCCTCTGCCTGGGCTGCCCCACCCCCTGGGAGGCCGGGCTGAGGGAGGCCTGAGAGAGTGGAGGCAGGTCCTTGGTAGGGCTCCCAGTTGCTGACCCCAGCCCCTGGGGAAGCTGGGAAGGGCGTGTGTGTCTGGGCCCAGGAATAGCAGGGTCTGGACTACAGGACTATCTTAAACAGGGTGTGGAAGTCAGAGTCCAGGGTCCTGAGGGAGAGAGCTGGGAGCTTCAGGCAGCCCCTCTGCCCTGGTTTCAGCACAGACGTTTGGGAGGGGGCTCTGAGTCCAGGCACTGTCCCACTGGGGTTGACACATCAGGGGCCCTGGCTCACATCTTCCAGGGATCCTGCTCCTTGCCCTTCCCTAGCACTCCTGCTCCCCCTACCCCAGTAGGATTAGGGATCCAGATCCCCAAATGAAGTGGAGACGGCTGGCCATACCTGTCTCCCCTTACCCTCTTCAACCCCATACCTCCTCTCCTCCTGCCTCCATTTCCTTTTCCGTTGCTTCCTTTCTTCCCCAATCTAGTTGGAGCCTCAACCTCTCACTCACCTACCATCTCTTCTCTGGAGTCTAGACTTTGCTCCTCTGCCTCAGTGGCCTGCCTGGTCTAAAAGCGGGATGGCTTTCTGCTGGTGATGAAGTAACTTGCCCAAAGCTTCCCCTTTTCCTCACCAACTTCGGAGCTGGGCTTGGGGAGGGGGGCCCAGAAATCCATCTGGCACCTCAGGCTCAGAAACACCCCCCACCAGGGGGAGACTTCGAGGTCATGGGACACCCCACCACGGGCACTTCCTCTTGGGCAGACGGGTGGGGTGGCCCGTGTAATCATCGGACACAATTATGGACTATTTATACTTCATCCCCGCCCCCCACCTGCCTGGCCGCTTTAACCCTCTGCCTCCGCTGGACCTGGCCAGGCCTCTTGCAGTTCTCCGTCTTGTTCTTCTGAAGCCATTGTCTCCTCATCTTTGTTTCTCTGGGCCTATTTCTTTTCCTTTTTTCTGCTGTTTGTGTGGTTTTTTTTTAAGCCACATACTGGTCTTGTGTTTTCCTCTCTTTTCTCCATATTATTTCTCTAGTGTCTCTTCTGATTTTATTGGATTGTTTCATTTGCTCTGTATGCCTCTCAGTCTTTCTGTGTTTCTTCTTTTGCTTCTTTTCCTTTGTCTGCCAGTCACCTTGCTTCCCTAACCCTCTCCTCAAAAGTTGAGTCTACAGGGTTCTGTTAGAGAAGTCAAATCCTGGGGCTGGAAACCCTAACTCCCCCACCATCCTTCCCTGAACATTGACCCTGTCTGCTGGTTAAACTGCAGGTAACTCTCCCAGGACTTCCAGCTGCTCCTGCCCCCTCCTCAAGTTTGCCTTGAGAAGCTGAGCTGGGAGAGTATGAGGAGCCTGGAGGTGGGCACCCAGGAAGAGCAAGTGAGGGGACTGACTGGGGAATAAGAAGAGCAGGGAAGGACCAGGCTCCATTCCTCTGCTGGGCAGGGCTGGCCCGGGGAGAGGGGTGTGTAGGGGAATAACTTGCAAAACAACCTCGTCTGGCTGGGCCCCTCAGTGGGAGACATGCTGGTTCTTCCACTTGGCTGCCCAGTCTTCTCTCTCCCATAAACTTATCTCAGGGTCCAGGTTTCAATTCATAGACTTTTTTGCATTCCCCTCTTCCAACTGGGTGACTTTCTTTTCTTCCCCATTTTGATGAGAAGTCAAAGTTTGGAAGTCCTGCCTAAGCTCTAACTTCAATTCTTCCTGCTGCAGGGGGAATCAATGCATGACAGTGAGAAAGGGAACCAGACCCACTCCCAGGAGAGCATGAGCGCTCATGAGAACGATCCATCAGAGGTTGGAGACTGGACGTGTGTGTGGCCAAGAAGGGCCTAGGACTGGTAATTGGCAAGAAATGATGGTGTCTGGGGTCTGTCTTTGGGGGAAAGGAAGTTGATCCTAAAAGGCCAGGCTCGGGCACGGATGCGTTGACCCAGTGACTTCCTACCCCCTACCCTCCTGCCTGCCTTAAATTTTCTCAGATATGCAAGATCTAGCTTCTGCCCCACAAAGGGAGGTAGGCCTAGGTGTCACTTCTCAAGACTGAAACTGAGGTACTGGGAGGAAGACTGGGGAGCCCCAAGCCTGTGCCAAGCCCTCCCCACCCTGTCCCTCCCTCTAGGCCTTGCTCTGGAACCTACCTACGTGACCCTCAAATGCTTGGGCAGCAGAAAGCCTCAACCCCAGAGCACACGCTCCCTCCTGACTTTCACAACACGGCTCTCCTGCTCTCGAGGTCGGTGACTGGGGAAGCAGGCATCTCTGTGGTCAGCTCGGATGTGTGTGTGGGGCGTGCGCGCCTACAGCCATGTCACTGCGATCATCTGTGTGTGAGTTTGTCTCTGTTCATTCATGACAGTGGCCGTGCCCCGGTGGGGAGCCCTGCGCGCGTGGACGTGCACATGTATCGTCCTGTGTTTGTCCGTGAGTGTGTATGTCAGTGTGTTCCAGTCTCTCTGTGTGAGTGTCGTCCCCAATCCCCCATCCCCCCCCTGGATCTCTAATTAGTGGTTTGGGGTTTGTTCCTTTTCCCTCCTGTTCCTTCCCTCGGCGGCAGCAGCGGCGGCGGCAGGAGCGGCAGCAACAGCAGCAGCAGGAGCAGCAGCCGCCGCCGCCACCCGCGGACCCGCAGCCAGGACTCCGGAGTCAGAGCAGGATTCTAGGATCAGAGCCTGAGTGGGAACAGGAGTGCGGCTGGCCTAGGAGAGGAGCGGAGCCCTCCTCGGACCCGCAGGCGACCCCTTGCCAGCACTCCCAGTGCCAGACCTCCAGAGAGGAGAGACTCGAGACACCCAGCCCCTTATCCCCCAGGTACAGGACACTCAGGAGCTCTGTCTGGGAGGGGTTCCCACAGCCGCCTATGGGATGGCTGGGGGCAGGGTGTGGGGCACCTGGGCCCACCCTGCATCTGCCCAGACCCTCAGCGCCCCTGGCATGCCCTGACACCTTGCCCTGTCCCTACCCCTCTTGCTTCCCTGGGAGCCCCGTTTCTCCTCTCCCGCCCAGATCCCTTCTTTGGGGGAGCTCAGCAAATGGAGCAGGAAACTTGGGCCCTCTGCCTCCCTCTCTCGCCCTGCTCATTGGATCCGGAGCCTTCTCCGCTGGGAAAGCTGTAATTAGAGGGTGGATCCCTACAGACAGAGAGCAGCCCCCCCACCCCCACCCCCTAGTCCCTTCTAACTTTAGATCTCTTCTCTCCCATTCTCCCATTCTCCCTCCCTCTCCCACTCCCTCTCTCCGGCTCAGCTCTCTCCATCTGCCTGGCTCCCTGGGACCCGTTCCCCAGCCTCAGGATGGCGTCCTCCCTGCTTGAGGTAACTGCCCCCTCCTTCCCCCAGGACACCAGCCTGGATCTTAATGGTCCTAATCCCTGTCCACTCCCACCTTCTAACTCACACAGACAGTTGCTGTGGTGCTTGTCACTTCCAGGGATCAGAGGACGGGTGGGGGGCAGGAGGCGGAAGAAAGGGGAGGAGAGAGAGCAGGGCAAGGGGTCATGGAGCAGTCAGAGGAGGACAGAGGGGATTAGGTTAGAAGAAGGCATGGACCCCTGAGGTCTGCCAAGCACACCAACTCTGAGGAGTGGACTAGGGATCGAGGGATTGAGAAAGGAAGGGGAGGGGAGTGAAGAGAGAGGAGTGGGAGAGAGATAAACTGGTAGGGGACGGTGGAGAGAAATAGGCCAGAGGACTGGCTGAGTGGGCACTGGGCAACAGTGAGTACATGGTTCTCTGGGGGTCCTGGCTCTCAGGACTCACCCTAAGCAGTGTCTTGTCTGGTTTGTAGGTGGGGAGGGGGCTGGGCTTCTGGGCTGGTAGCAGAGGAGGTGGGCAATGAGAGAAGGGAGAGGGCAGTCCATGTATGTGGGGGGGCTGACCAGAGGAACTGGGCCCAGGTCTGAGAGGCAACCAAGGAGGAGGGCCAGGGTCTGAGGCCGCCTGCCCGGCTCACAAATATTTAGCTTTCAGCCAAAGACAAACTCAGCTCTATTTTGGGAGTGGGAGGCTCCAGGGCGGACCGGGCCACTTCCCCTCCAGGCTGGGACCCCAGCATCCCTTGCCTCTGGCACTGAGGATGGAGGGAACTAGGGTACCATGGGGGTCAGGGCTTGGGGGCTTGAGAAACTGCTGACTCTGCCAGGGCTTCTGAGGGACTCATGGCACATCACAGTTGGAAAGGCGGACTCAAAGTCACTCAGAGGCTGTCTGAATGTCCTGAGTTCTCCTTGCTTCTGGATCTCTGACTCTGTGTCTCTGTTACCACTTCTACTTTCTGGCTCCCTCCATAGGAATTTGGGACCAGAGAGCCCTTCCCAAAGATCAACTCCCGTCAGTGGCCTTGACCTTCTCTATTCTTGGGCCCCTCTGAAGGCCCCATGTCTGCTCCCAGTATACCAGCTCAGGTCCAGGCTGACTCATTCAGCCTTGCAGGAGAGGTGTGTGGGAGATGGACCAGGAGTCTCTTAACATCTGTGTTCACTGGCCTGCCTGTGAGTGTCAGAATGTAAAGCAGCACACCTGCATGTGTGGCTGGCTCTGTGGGAGCACAGGTGTGTGTACAGGCTGGGTCACCCAAGTATCTGTTAGTCCAAGTGGGGAATGGTGTGTGTAAGGCTGGTGGATAGGGAGCCTGTGCCTGAGTTTGAGGGAATGGCATGCGAGGCAGTGGGGTGGACACCATGACCTAGTTGGGGGTCCTCAGGGCTATGTCTACCCTCTGCTGCAAGGAGGCAGATTGCTCACCCCACCATCTCCCCAAGAGACTCTTGATTGGGCCATCACTGAAATGCTGTGCTTGGTCTTGAGGAAGCTGGAGGACTAAGGTGCATGGAAATCCTGGGTCCACCCAAAGCAGGGGCCGTGTCAATGGGCGTGGGCTTCATGCCAGAGTTGCCAGCGTGGCACTGGTGCCTGCGGGAGTGGCTGGGCCAGAGGTCTGCTGGAAAGACATGGGATCAGGGTAGCATTTGGCAAGAGGAGCGTGTCCTGGAAACTGGACTTTCTTGTCCCTCACTCCCTGTAAGCTGGAGATGCCCCTAATACCAAGGCTTCCAGCCTCTGTCTCTTTCATCTATTTTGAGGGGCACCTGGGCCCTCAAGCTTCTTCTTATACCCCCATCAGGAAGTTCTCTTGGACAGTGGGAAGAACTTGGGGGTTCAGAGAGGGAAGCTTGACAGGAGGCTCACCTGGGCTGAGTGAGAGATGCAGAGAGAGGATCAGGGAGGAGGGAGAAATGGGGATGGGGGCTAATGAGGATGGAGACTTGGAAGCTGGAAGAACTAAACAATTTGGGAGGAGGCTGAAAGTGGAGAACTGGAAACTGGGACCTCAGGTGGCCAGTCAGCACTCAGATGTCCAAGTGAGCCTTGCAGTGCGAGGTCAGGGGAAAGAGGGCGGGGTCCCCTCCCCCTGTGAGAGTGAGAGCTGGGACAGCTCCTTGTCTTGTTCTTTCTCCAGAGATTCCCCCTTCAGTACTTAAAAACCTGTACTGGTGTGGTTGCCATTGTTTTCAATGGATGTGGGTGGAAGCAGGAGGAAAAGCAACTCGAAGGCGGGCTCCAGCCCCCGGCTCCCCCACATGGGGACACAGACGCACATATTTAGAATCCTTAACCAGGACCCTCTCCCTAGTTCTCGGGAGAGCCCAAGCAGCACGACAAGGACACTGAGGCTGCGATGAGCCTTAGCCAAGTGCCCAGCTCTTGGCCTCCAGAACCTTCTGAGCTGTCTGGTGCCCAGCTCCCCCTTCTCTGTTCCCCGGGCCCTGGGGCTCTCTGTTCCCCAGGGCGGGGGTCTGCTGTTGGCCTGGGGCTGCTTGCCTTCTCTCACCCCTCCTTCCCGCCCCATGGCTGGGTGGGGTCCTTGGGCTTGGCTGAGGCCCCTGTGGCCACAGTGTGAGGGCCGGGCGGGGGGGACCGCGTCGGCGTTTTTAAAAATAAACCGACCGCAGGGAAACCAACGGAGCCGGGCCAGGCAGGCAGAGGGGGAGGGGGTGGTCAGGGGGAGAAGGAGGGAGGAGTGGCCTGGTCTGGGGGTTTTCTGGAGCCCAGCACTGGGGGGATTTTCTCTTAGGTAGGAAATCTGCCTCCCCGGACCTCCCCTCTTTTCTTCCTTACCCCTCCTTTCTTTTCTCTGCTTTCCTGTGCCTTCCTTGCCCAGTCTGTTTCCATCACCTCTCTTTCTTTGTTTATTCTGCTTTCCTCTCTCTCCCTCCTTTTGTCGTTTTTTCCTTCTCTTCTCTTTCGCATCCCTGCCCATTTCTGCCCCTGTGGGCCAGCTCCCACTGTTTTCACTCCCCACCCCACCCCCTACCACCAGGGGCTTTAAGGTCAGGTTCTCTGCTCTGGTTCTATGGGTCTCTGCCCCTCTCCTTTGCACAATACGTTTCGACCTTTCCTTTCCACTAGGATTTGCCTCCTGCCCCAGCAGCTGCCCTGCCTTGCCCACCTCTGCTTGGGAGGTGGGAGGCTCCAGGGACACCCTGGCTGGGAAGGATGCAGGGCTTCTGTCATGGCCAGATTTGAGGACACTTTTGATGGTTCAAATTTGGGAGTCCATGCTGTCATCAGGACCTCAGAAAGAGGTCACTGGGCAGGGGAAACAGCAGGTTTCCCTTTGGGAGCAGGGCAAGGCTGGCGATTGCACACGCAGCCCTCACTGCAAGCCTCTAAACCTCAGATCTTCCTCTAGGATTGGTGTCACAGGCACAGACTATGCGCTAGGAGCTAGCAGACTGGCCTGGGAACCCTGCATTCTTGGGTTCTTTTTCAGTTTTACTGGGAAGGTACCAGGCACATTTTTGCTGTTGTCGTTGAGGGCCCCCGTCAAGGGACTATACAGGGTCAGCTTCTGACTTGCTTTTGGTGGGATTCTCAGTAATGGATGCCTATGCATGCCAGCCAGAAATCCAGGAGGGCACCATTTCCTTCTGGGATGCCCCAGAGCTGACTCAGGGAGGGGCACCGTGAGTTCCTGAGGGATGGTGATCTCGGGGGGCTTGGCCTGGTAGCAACAGCACAAGGGGCATTTGGTATTCCTAAAAGACCCCTGTGCCCTGCATCTATACACGTTTCCCTCATTTCACTGTGCTGGAGGGGTCTCTACGTGTTAGGGGACACTGGGGCATGGAGGGAGGGGTGTGGCTATGAGCCACGATCATAGCCAATCCAATTCCCTGCCCTGGAGGGGTGTGAGGATTTCAGCTCTCCAAGCCCTCCCAAAGGGGTACCAGCTGGCTCCACAAAGCAGGAGGTGCCTAATGCCCGCTTGAAAGACATTCTTGCCTCAGCCACAGCCCTGGCTTGGCGGCAACCCTGTTCCCTCTCAATGTCCCAGTGTCTCCGCCGTCGCTTCCTCTTGCTCCCTGGCCCAGGGTTCCTGCCAGGAGAAAGAGATTCCTTACCAGGGACATGAGGACACTGCTTTAGGGTGACTAGGCCACTGCCTTAGTTAGGAGATGAAGTAGAGACAGGAAGTGAATAAGGGGTCAAGCTGGGAAAACCTGGAACAGGGGCAACTACGGTCCCCTAAGACTTCGGCTTTTCCCCACGCTGCTCTTTCAGCCTCGTCTTTCCTCTCCAAGTCCCCCACCATGGCCTCTGCTCCCAACCCACTTCCAGGGGTCAGGATCCCTAATACTCACTGCATCCAGGTGCTGCCTTGACCCCTGGCTCTTCTCATGGCTTTTTAAGAAGCATCTCCTGTTCCTCAGAGGCCCTTGCACATCCCCAGCATCACAGGGAGCTCTGCCTCCTGCCTGTTCGGTTGGGTGTTACCGCCCCTGTCTTGGTCCTCTGCTCTTTTTCCAGACTCTATCTGAGCTCTTCCCTGGGTCCCAGTCCTCACTGCCCATCCCCCTCCCTGACCTTACCTCTGAATCCCCGTCCTCTTCACCTCTTCCTCACCACCTTTGTTCTTCTGTTCTCCAGGTCTCCAGGCTGTGCAGCCCTTCTGCACATCTCCTTTTCTCCACCTAAACACTGCTTCTCTCTCCCCACAGGAGGAAGCTCACTATGGCTCCAGCCCCCTGGCCATGCTGACAGCGGCGTGCAGTAAATTTGGCAGCTCCAGCCCTCTGCGGGACTCCACGACACTGGGCAAAGCAGGCACAAAGAAGCCATACTCTGTGACCAGTGACCTTTCAGCCTCCAAAACCATGGGGGATGCTTACCCAGCCCCCTTCTCCAGCACCAATGGGCTCCTCTCCCCCCCAGGCAGCCCTCCAGCACCCACCTCGGGCTATGCCAATGACTACCCTCCCTTTTCCCACTCGTTCCCAGGGCCCACGGGCACCCAGGACCCTGGGCTCCTAGTGCCCAAGGGGCACAGCTCTTCTGACTGCCTGCCCAGCGTCTACACCTCTCTGGACATGGCACACCCCTATGGCTCCTGGTACAAGGCAGGCATCCACGCAGGCATCTCACCGGGCCCAGGCAATGCTCCTACCCCTTGGTGGGACATGCATCCTGGGGGCAATTGGCTCGGTGGCGGGCAGGGCCAGGGTGATGGGCTGCAAGGGACACTGCCTGCAGGCCCTGCTCAGCCTCCATTGAACCCCCAGTTGCCCACCTACCCGTCCGACTTTGCCCCCCTTAATCCAGCCCCCTATCCAGCTCCCCACCTTCTGCAGCCAGGGCCCCAGCATGTCTTGCCCCAGGATGTCTATAAACCCAAGGCAGTGGGCAACAGTGGGCAGCTGGAGGGGAGCGGTGGAGCCAAACCCCCCCGGGGTGCAGGCACAGGGGGCAGTGCTGGCTACGGGAGCAGCGGAGCAGGGCGCTCCTCCTGTGACTGCCCCAACTGCCAGGAGCTGGAGCGCCTGGGCGCTGCCGCAGCCGGGCTGCGAAAGAAGCCGATCCACAGTTGCCACATCCCAGGCTGTGGCAAGGTGTATGGCAAGGCCTCCCATCTGAAGGCCCACCTACGCTGGCACACGGGAGAGAGGCCTTTCGTCTGCAACTGGCTCTTCTGTGGCAAGAGGTTCACCCGTTCGGACGAGCTGGAGCGCCATGTGCGCACTCACACCCGGGAGAAGAAGTTCACCTGCCTGCTCTGCTCCAAGCGCTTTACCCGAAGCGACCACCTGAGCAAACATCAACGCACCCATGGCGAGCCAGGTCCGGGACCCCCAGCCAGCGGCCCCAAGGAGCTGGGGGAGGGCCGCAGCGCTGGCGAAGAAGAGGCCAGTCAGACGCCCAGACCTTCTGCCTCACCGGCACCCCCAGAAAAAGCCCCTGAAGGCAGTCCGGAGCAGAGCAACCTGCTGGAGATCTGAGCTGGGTGGAGGTCTCCAGCGCCCTGAGGCTGCCTTACCAGCCTCTCCTGGCTCTGTGGACCACTGCTTGCGCCTCACCCCCTCTGCCCCATGCATGTTGCCCTTTGCAACTCTATCCATCTCCGCCTCTTCCCACCCATTCTGGGCCTGAGTATCACCCTGCATGCCTCCTCAGTTTATTTCCTCCCCTTGCCATGAGACCCTTCTGCAAACTCTCATCTCAGGCCGTCACCTGGTGCCTGATCTCTGCACTCAGGGCTTCAGAAGCTCTTTCCTGGCCACTGCACAGTTTCTCTGCTCTTACCAAACCAACTCACTTCCCCTCCATCTGGGCTCCCAACACTTCATTTCTCCATTTCACTAACTCCTTTACGTGCATCTTTTATGCCTCCCAAGCTTATTTACCACTATTCCTTAGCTTTCAGGCTCCAATCTTCTCAACTTTGTAGTCCACTGCCTTCTATGCTCCAGAGCGTTTTTTTACAAACAGTCATGATGATGATAATGATAATTTATTGCCCCCTGGTGGCCTCTTCATTAGGGACCAGAGTTCGGGGGATTGGGGTAAGTGACCTGGCAGGGAGCAGGGTGCCAAGAGGGGGCAGACTGGTGGGGATCTGATCCCAAAGATGGGGTGACCCCAGGGTCAGGGAGGCTGCCCCCAGGCATGTATATTTAACCCCTATGTTCCAAGAGAAATGAATAGTAATAATAATAATTCTATTTATCTAAGTTATGATGACAGGTCAGGTAGAGTGAGCTAGGGAGGGAAGGGGGTCCATTTCTGCTATGGAAGTTTTAGCCAAATGCATCTCTGTCTAGAAAAAGTGATAGTGGAGATCTTGTTAATAGAACTTCTATCATCAGGGTCTCAGTTAATGGTGTTTCTCTTAACGGAATCTCTAATAGAGTGAATTAGCTAGATCTCTGTTAATGAGTTGATGGGGTATCTCACAACTAAGGGATCCCTAATATTTCCAGTCCTGGCCAGAAGCTGTGAAAACTCAAGCCCTATGGAGGGGAGAACTGGAATGTACTCCAGATTCCTTGACCCCAGAGCAGGTTCTTCCACTGCCCCTCCTGACACCATGACCCCATTAGGCTAATCCCTTGTTGCCGCCTTTAACGGAGCTTGCAGCTGCCATCTTAGACATGCTCTTTGGGGAAGCCCATCTAACCCAAGGAGGACATTAGTTTGGAAGTGTCTCTCCTGGAGAAAAGGCGAGGAAGGCTTCCTCTGGGATCAGATCAAGAAAATCGAGTATTTATTGAGTGCTTACTCTGTGCAAGGCACTGTGATAGGCTGGTGCCCAGAAGTCATGAGAAAGAAGAATTTATAGATCTAGGAGGACAGAAGTCCCCAAGCTGACTTGGGGTTGCATCCACAGGCCGGCAACCTGGGACTTCCGATGCTCCCAACTTCACCTCCAGTGACTTTTAAAGCCGCTTCGTGCCTTTGAATGCCTTTCCTGTGACTTTGGATCCTCCTTTTCTACTTCTTGCTCCCTCAAGGCCCCAAGTTAAAGGGTTAAAGCCGCCGGAGCTTGGGGAGAGGGTAATATTGTGGAAGGGAAGGGATCAAGCCCTCATGGAGTCTTTTTTTTTTTTAATTTAATAAATAAAAGTTTGATTTTACATTTTGTCATGCTGAGGGAAGAGGAAGAAGAGGGGAGAAAGGTGAGCCACAGGATTTCTCCTTGGCAATCCGGGGAGTCACCAGGGGCATTGTGTCCTGCCTGTTTGCACGTTACGCCTGGGATAGAATACTTCGGCCGTCCCGCCTTGCGGCGGAGGTGTTTTTAACAGCCCAGAGCTCTCTGCGGAGTTGGAAAAGCAAAGAGGTTTCTTCCCCGGCTCTTCCTCGGGCTCGGAACCAGCGGACCTGGCCCGGCATTAGCCGGGACGCGCGCCGGCCCCGTGCGGAGTACCGCGGGGCCAGAGCCCGGCGCGGTGCGGCTCCCGCGGGCGGACCCGCCTGGCACGTAACCCGCCCCCGACCCGGGGCCTGCAATCAGTCGTGCCCGCCACGGAGTTAGAGGCGGAACAAAAGGCACTCTGTGGCGGCCAGCCCCCAGCCACAATAGGGCTTTGTGCGGCCCCCGCCCCCTAGGGCTCCCCCGCCAGGCAGAGGGGCTCACCCGCAGCTCCCCCGGCCTGGGCCCGACTGCGGGCGGCGCCCCAGTCCGCCGGTACCCCTCGGGGGCTCGGGAGAGGCCCGCCGCGCTGCAGCGGGGAGGGGTCGGCGGGTCCCAGGCGGCGATCCGGCCGAGCTCGAGCTGCCGGCCCCCTTCCCACCCCGCCCCTGTCCAGGTGCGAAATCTCCTGCCCTCGGGCGGGGCGCAGGGCTTCAAAGGCGCTTTGAAGAAGGATCGGAGTTCCGAGGACTCTCCCGCGGGCCGGGGGCCGCGGCGGAAGAGAGACTGAAAAGGGGCGGGGGACGCCTAGGCTCGCGGCGGCGGCCCGAAGTGGACCCCCGGGCTCGGCGCTACCCCGCTGGGCCGGCTCCTCGGGACCCCCCAGGGCCTGGCCTTCTCGCCTGCCGGTCTCCGCCTGTCCGGTGCCAGCTCCCGCCCGCCGCAGCCTCGCGGTCGTCCCCTCCCCGGCCCCTCGGCCCCTTTCATCTTCCCTAGACTCCGCTTGGGGTTTTGCTGGTTTCTGGGAGATAAAAACCGCCTCAAATAGCGGCGGCGCGCTGCCAGGACAAACAGGGCCGGGCGGGCCATGTGCGCCTGGTTACCGGCCCCGGGCCGGGGCGCCGGGCTTCGGCGGGCCCGGGGAAGGGGCGGCGGGCCGAGGTCCAGGCACCCAGGCTCCCGTGATGCCTCCCGCCTCTCAAAGTAGGGGGCCCATTTTAGAAGTTTCGGGCAGCGGCAGGGGCGCTGCCTTGGTTTCCCGCCCAGGTCGTAGGGAGGGGCTGGGGTGGAGACCGCCTGCTGAGAGCTCTGCGCCCCCGGGACTGTGGGTCTCAGTCACTGTGTCGCCGGGGCCACCGCGCCCCCTGGTGAAGTTAGTGGAGAGTGCGCTAGGTCCGGACTAGCCTCCCAAGACTCTGGGAATGGTGAAAAATCATTCAACAAACGTTAAATATGTATGGGCTTCCCTGGTGGCTCGGACGGTAAAGAATCCGCCTGTAATGCGGGAGACCTGGGTTCGACCCCTGGATTGGGAAGGTCTACTCCAGTATTCTTGCCAGGAGAATCCCCGTGTACAGAGGAGCCTGGCGGGCTACAGTCTACGGGGTCACAAAGAGTCGGACACGACTGAGCAACTAAGCACACACATGGGAGATGGTGACTGTGTGTGAATACACAGAGCACCGTTTCCTTCTCTCCAGGTCACATTACTGGTAAGAGGCAGGCACCTAACTGATAATTATAATGCAATCTGTTGGTGAAAATCAGGCTTCATTGAAGGGAGGGTGGAAGGTGCAGGCCCAGGCTGTAGTGAGTTTTGGGGGTTGGATGGTGCCAAGGTTAAGATACAATGAAACTGTTTGTGGGTGGGACTTCCCTGGTGGTCCAGTGGTTAAGAATCCGCCTGCCAGTGGGGGGGACACGGGTTCCATCCCTGGTGCAGGAAGATTGCACACAAGGAAGAGCAACCAAGCCCCATGTTGCCGCAACTCTAGGCCAGTGCTCTAGAGGCTTTGTTCCCCAACAGTAGAAGCAATGGCAGTGAGAGTCCCAAACACAAGGAAAGAGTAACTGCGACTGCCAGCAACTTGATAAAGCCCTCACACAGCGAGGAAGACCTGGTGCAGGCAAAAATAATTACATTAATTAAAAAAAAGTTTGGGAGTGGCATCTCACTGTTCTCCACAGATCTGTTGCAGTCACAGACTCCCACTTTCCCTTCAGTCCTATACTGCTTTCCTGTCTCAGCAAGTGCTTTCTCAGCCAGTTTCTCCAAACTACCCCGTTTTTATATTCTGCTCTTTTACACCTTTTGTGACTTCCTAGGCAACAGTAAGCTAATGGCCAGAGAGGGTACTCACAGTGTTGTCCGTTTCGTATCACCTGGGGACTTTTTGGAGCTACAGCTTCAGAGCTCCACCCCAGAATTTGTATTTTAACAAGATTCTCAGATGAGTCCCATGTTTATTAACCTTCTGGAACCCCTGGTTTTCTGACTCAGGGTATAAAGCTTGAGGGGAACTTTTCATGTAGAAAAGAGGGGCAGACAAAAATATTAAACCAGAATGTCTCTCCAATGAGGCTGGTTGCTCTTGGGAGTGGGGACTATGCCTTATACAGTTCTGTGTGCCCAGAGCCTGAGCCTTGGTATTGTTGAGTGTGTGTGTGCACACACATGCACACGTGCACGCACGCGTGTTCGGTCATGTTCAACTTTTTTCGACACCATGGACTGTAGCCCGCCAGGCTCCCCTGTCCATGGAATTTTCCAAGCAAGAATACTGGAGTAGGTTGCCATTTTCCTCTTCAGGTCATCTTCCCCACCTAGGGATCAAACTCTTGTCTCCTGCATCTCCTGCAGGGGGATTCTTTATCACTGTGCCACCTGGGAAGCCCTGGAATTGCTTATTAATATTTGTTAAATGAATGAACCAATGTCCAGGGTCACCTAGTTTGTGGCAGAGTTAGAGCTGTTTATCTCCTGTATCTGCTTAGTGCTTTACAATTTATTAAATGGCCTTGTTTTCATTTTTATGTATGGGAAACAACCATGTGTGAGCGCCCTCTGCAAGTGAGGGAACTGAGGCTCAAAGAGTTCAATGATTTTCCAAAGTTACACAGCTGTAAGAAGAGGAGCCTACAGTCTGCATTAGACACCAATTCTATTAATAACTCCATTGTTATGAATTAGAGTAAGATAAATATCACTTAAAAATTGCAGCATAGTTGATATACAACATTGTATTAGTTTCAAGTGTACAATTCAGTGATTTGATACTTTTATAGATTATACTCCATACAGTTATTATAAAGTATTGACTACTTTCCCTGTGATATATTGGCTACAATGTTTCAAGTGTACAAAGTAGTGATGTTATTTCTTTAAACTCCACACAAAGTTATTATAAAATATGGGCTATATTCCTTGTGTATTGCTGTTGTTCAGTTGCTAAGTCACGTCCTGACTCTTTGTGACCCCACCAACTGTAGCCCTTCAGGGGCCTCTGTCCATGGGATTTCCCAGACTGGAGTGGGTTGCCATTTCCCTCTCAAGGGGATCTTCCCCGACCAAGGATTGAACCACAGGTTCTTGCCTCTCCTGCTTGGCAGTCGGATTCTTCACCTGGAGAAGCCCTGTGTTGTCATTACATCCTTGTAATTTATTTTTTACTTTGTAGCTTGTACCTCTTAATCCCCTTCACCTATTTTTGCCCCTCTCCTCTCCATCTCACTTTTATTCTGAAGGCAGAATTCCCGGTTTTGGTATTTTTAAGGTCCGATCTCCCCTGTGCCTCACTTTCCTGTTGGTAGTATAACAGTACCCATCTCATGGAGTTGTAAAGATTAGTCAAGCACTTATCATAATAAGTGCTCAGGAAATATTAGTTTCCCAACTGTTCCCGCTTTTCCTTCCAGGAAGCCTAACCCTGTGGCCTTTAGGTTCTGGCGGGCGCAGTACTTTCCCTCCTGACTTTCCTCCTAAGGGTGAGCGTCCCTCAACTTTCCAGCCAGCTGCCCGTGATAAGAGTCAGTATTTTCCTCTGGGCGATTCACAGTTCTGGAAGGGTTTAATTTAATTAGGTACTTCCCTGAACGTGGCTTATTTGGGGCTTTTCGAGTGCTGAGAGTGAGTGGGAGACTATGCTGGGGAATTCGGAACTGGGAAAACAGCAGTCTCACAGGAAACAAAACAAAACAAAAAAACCCGCTCCAACTCTTAACTAGGGGTCAGCGCTGCGGCTGTGTCGGCGCCCCTCCCTCTCCCACCGCCAGGCGGCGCGCCAGGACGCCGGAAGTCGATCCCAGAACTGCGCATGCGTCCTTCTTCTCCAGTGCTCTTCCGTTTACTTTCTTTGAGCTTTGTATTGCCGTTTGTCCCATGCGCCTACCCGTACGCATCCGAATCTAGCCCGGGAACTAAAAGTCAGAGGAGCGGGGATCTGGGAGTTTTCTGATTCCGGACGTCCTCGGGACCGGCAAGATGTGCTCCCTGGGGTTGTTCCCTCCTCCACCGCCTAGGGGACAAATCACCCTATACGAGCACAATAACGAACTGGTGACAGGCAGTAGCTGTGAGAGTCCGCCTCCCGACTTCCGGGGCCAGGTGGTCGGGGCGAGGAGGGAAGGACCTTTAGGCATGGGGGGCGGTGTCGGAGGGTATGCGGGAGCAGAGGCAGCGTGGGGGGTGGGGGGCGCGTCGCGGTCCCCAGACTGGAGGATTGGAAACAACCTCTCCCATGGTGGAGAAGAAGAGAAGAGATGGAATGTATTTTAGAGCTGGGATTGGAGGATGAGGGATGCTGAGGAGCTGTGGGGCGGGCCTAGCGGTGATGGAGAGAGTAGGGGCGAATCTAGGGGCCGTGACTGTGCAGGAGGACTTCTGAAAAGTTGGAGACAGTATCTGGGACAATTGGGAAGGCCCAACCTGGGGAGTTTTTTCCCCCGAGGTTTTCCTGGCAAGGAAAAGGAAGAGAAATGGACGTTTATTGAGCGTTTGCTGTGGAAAAAAGAGGCTCTGAGTCAGGTGTTCTCCACAAATGTTTTAATAATGTGATTTAATAATCACAGCATCCCTATGAAATATTATTCTGGTTTTACCGATAAGGGAGAGAAGACTTGTTTCCCCAGTTCCACAAGTGTTTCTTTTGTGGAAATGGGAAACAGGGGGGTTCAGTAGAGATCTGGGAAGGAGAACTCACTCACTGTCATACCTCTCATTTTTGGCTATAGTGGATCAATCTTCCTGTCCTAAACCTGACTAAGGAGCCCTTGAAGACCCCTGGAAGGCTGGACCATGGCACAAGAACTGCCTTCATCCACCACCGGGAGCAAGTGTGGAAGAGATGCATCAACATTTGGTGAGACTTGGCAAAGGGTCTCCTGGGCCACTGGCCTGCAGATCCTGGACGCAGTGGGGTCACCACCTCTCTGCCCTGGGCTTCCTGGCTCTCTCTAGCTCAGAGCTGTCTGTCATTCAACACATCAAATTATCAGTCCTTTCTGTGGAACTCAAGGCTGTGCAGCGGTAGTTCTGTTTCATCTCCAATGACTTGCTTTCCTTTCTGGTTTAATTATGTAAACTGGATCCCTCATGTCATTGTCACTTTCTGAGCCTTTACCTTAAGCTCAGAAAGAATAGGTATAAGGTTGCAGTGAATAATCTCATACATGGGTCATGCATTTTGTATGTGGATTCAGTTCCTGGCTGTGCCGCTTTTTAGCTGTGTGACCTTGAGCAAGTTACTTAATCATTCTGTCCCTCAATTTCTTCATCTGTAAAATGAAACCTGTCTTACAAGGTTCTAGTGATGATTAAATGAGTAAAACACATGTTAATCCCTTCAAGAGTTAGCCATTATTAGTATTATCCTCATCATTGTATGTAGGGGTTCAAAGGGTATGTTCATTTGTAATTTCATGAGCTGTTGCCATACAGTCCTCTAAGTTGTACATATTTATAGACCCACCGGCAGTGAGAAACTATGCTCCAAAAAAACCCTAAAAATGAAACAAAGCCAAAAAAGTGTATGAGAGTGCCTGTTTTCTGACACTTGTCTTACCAAACTTTGATATTTGATTTTGCATAACAGTTTCATTTGCGTGTCTCCTTGAGTGAAGCTAAACATCAGGTTGTGATCTGAAAACCCATTCAGTCCTGGATTCTTTCTTGATTTCTGCCTCTATCGAGCTGCTGCTTCTCTTCTTGCTGTTGTGGTTTTTTTTTTTTTTTTTTTAATATTTATTTGGCTGCTCTGGGTTCTTGTTGTGCAGGATCTTACATCTTCGTTGTGGCATTTGAGATCTTTTAGTTGTGCTGCAGGATCTAGTTTCCTGACCAGGGGCTGAACTCCGGCCTCCTGCATTGGGAGTATGGGGTCTTAGCCACTGGATCACCAGGGAAGTTGCTTCCTGCTGTCTTTTATATGAATAGCTGTTTTTTTTTTTTTTTTTAAGTTCTGTTTATTTTATTTTTGCCTCGCTGGGGCTATCTCTAGTTGTGGCAAGCAGGGATTACTCTTCCTTGTGGGGTGCTAGGGCTTCTCATTGCAGTGGTTTCTCTTTTTGCAGAGCAGTGGCCCTAGGCATTCAGACTTCAGTAGTTGTGGTGCACAGGCTTAGTTGCTCTGTGGCCTGTGGGATCTTCCCAGTGCAGGGGTCAGACCTGTGCCCCCACATTGGCAGGTGGATTCTTAACACTAGACCACGGGGGAAGCAATGTCCCTGCTTTTTAATATGCTTTCTAAGTTTGTCATAGCTTTTCTTCCAAGGAGCAAGCGTCTTTTAATTTCATGGCTGCAGTCACCACCTGCAGTGATTTTGGAGCCCCCAAAAATAAAGTCAGCCACTGTTTCCATTGTTTTCCCATCTGTTTGCCATGAAGTGATGGGACTGGAGGCCCTAATCTTAGTTTTTTGAATGTTGAGTTTTAAGCCAGCTTTTTCACTCTCCTTTTTCACTTTCATCAGGAGGCTCTTTAGTTCTTCGCTTTCTGCCATAAGGGTGGTATCATCTGCATATCTGAGGTTATTGATATTTTTCCTGGCAATCTTGATTCCAGCTTGTGCTTCATCCAGCCCTGCATTTCGCATGATGTATTCTGCATATAACTTAAATAAACAGGGTAACAATATACAGCCTTATTGTACTCCTTTCCCAATTTGGAACTAGTCTGTTGTTCCATGTCCGGTTCTAACTGCTGCTTCTTGACCTGCATACACATTTCTCAGGAGGCAGGTAAGGTGGTGTGGTAATCCCATCTCTTGAAGAATTTTCCACAGTTTGTTATGATCCACACAATCAAAGGGTTTGCTGCTAAGTCGCTTCAGTCTGGCATAGTCAGTAAAGCAGAAGTAGATGTTTTTCTGGAACTCTTGCTTTTTCTATGATCCAGTGGATATAGGCAATTTGATCTCTGGTTTCCTCTGCCTTTTCTAAAACCAGCTTGAACATCTGGAAGTTTGTGGTTCCACATATTGTTGAAGCCTGACTTGGAGAAGTTTGAGCATCACTTTGCTAGCGTGTGAGATGAGTGCAATTGTGCGGTAGTTTGAGCATTCTTTGGCATTGCCTTTCTTTGGGATTGGAATGAAAACTGACCTTTTCCAGTCCTGTGTCCACTGCTGAGTTTTCCAAATTGGCTGACATTTTGAGTGCAGCACTTTCACAGCATCATCTTTTAGGCTTTGAAATAGCTTAGCTGGAATTTTATCACCTCCACTAGCTTTATTCGTAGTGATGCTTCCTAAGGCCCACTTGACTTCCAGGAATTCTGGAATTCCAGGAAGTCTGGCTCTAGGTGAGTAACATACCATCGTGGTTATTTGGGTCATGAAGATCTTTTTTGTATAGTTCTGTGTATTCTTGCCACCTCTTCTTAATATCGTCTGCTTCTGTTAGGTCCATGCCATTTCTGTCCTTTATCGAGCCCATCTTTGCATGAAATGTTCCTTTGGTATCTCTAATTTTCTTGAAGAAGAGATCTCTAGTCTTTCCCATTCTGTTGTTTTCCTCTATTTCTTTGCATTGATCACTGAGGAAGACTTTCTTATCTATCCTGCTGTTCTTTGGAACTCTGCATTCAGATGGGTATATCTTTCCTTTTCTCCTTTGCCTTTAGCTTCTCTTCTTTTCTCAGCTATTTGTAAGACCTCCTCAGACAACCGTTTTGCCTTTTTGCATTTCTATTTTGGGGGGATGGTCTTGACCACTGCCTCCTGTACAGTGTCACAAACCTCCATCCATAGTTCTTCAGGCACTCTGTCTATCAGATCTAATCCCTTGAATCTGTTTGTCACTTCCACTGTATAATTGTAAGGGATTTGATTTAGGTCATTCCTGAATAGTCTAGTGGTTTCCCCTACTTTCTTCAATTGAAGTCTGAATTTTGCAATAAGGAGTTCATGATCTGAGCCACAGTCAGCTCCTGGTCTTGTTTTTGCTGACTGTATAGAGCCTCTTCATATCTGGCTGCAAAGAATATAATCAGTCTGATTTCAGTATTGACCATCTTGTGATGTACATGTGTAGAGTTTTCTCTTGTGTTGTTGGAAGAGGGTGTTTGCTATGATCAGTGCGTTTTCTTGGCAAAACTCTATTAGCCTTTGCCCTGCTTCATTTTTGTACTCCAAGGCCAAATTTGCCTGTTACTCCAGGTATCATTTGACTTCCTACTTTTGCATTCCAGTCCCCTATAATGAAAAAGACATCTTTTTGGGGTGCTAGTTCTAAAAGGTCTTGTAGGTCTTCATAGAACTGTTCAACTTCAGCTTCTCCAGTATTACTGGTTGGGGCATAGACTTGGATTACTGTGATATTGAATGGTTTGCCTTGGAAACAAACAGAGATCATTCTGTCATTTTTGAGATTGCACCCAAGTACTGCATTTTGGACTCTTTTCTTGACTATGAGGGCTACTCCATTTCTTCTAAGGGATTCTTGCCCACAGTAGCAGATATAATGGTCATCTGAATTAAATTCACCCATTCCAGTCCATTTTAGTTCACTGATTCCTAAAATGTCAATGTTCACTTCTGCCATCTCCTATTTGACCACTTCCAATTTCACGTCCCTGATTCATCGACTTAACATTCCAGGTTCCTATGGAATATTGTTCTTTACAGCATCGGGCTTTACTTCCACCACCAGTCACATCCACAACTGGGCGTTGTTTCCGCTTTGACAGCAGGGAAGCCCTCTGCTATCTTTTAAATGTTGGTCCTGAACTGGACTTGCACCACACCTTGGTGTTCACTTGTCTGTTCAGAACCCTCAGTTGGATATTCTACAGGCTTCACACACTCAGCACGTTCAAAATCAATCTGTTTTCCTCTCTATGCCAGTGTCTTCCTTGTGTTTTTCGTCTCAAGGAATGCCCTTCCTAGTCATATAAGAATAAGTGGTTTGAATGTAGGCTTTGGGACAGACAGACAGATTGAATCCTGACTCTGCTTTTTCCTACCTAGTTCACCTTTGATAATCAACCTTTCACACTCCCTGTTCTCTCATCTAAAAATGCAGACAGTAACAATCCCTGTTGTATAGGGTTGTGGTAATAGCTAAGTTAGATGTTGCGTGTGAAGCTGTAGCCCAGCCCTGGCACAGTGTAATCAGTGTTGGATGCTATAATTATCATCTAGGTGTTTCCCTTGATATTGCTCTTTACCTTACTAATGTTGAATTAGTCCTCCAGTCCTGTCCGTTCTACTTCCTCAAGCTCTCAAACTTGTCCTCTTTTCTCAACCCCCAGTGGTTTAGGCCACTTTGGCGTTTCTTCTAGATTCCTGAAGTAGCTTCTTGATCTATTTCTTTCTCCCATTCTTGTCTCCCTCTAATCTGCAGCCAGACTGATCTTTCTAAAATGCCTGTGTGATCAGTTTATTTCTCAAATGAAACTCCTTCAGTGGCTTTCCATTCATTGTCTTCGGGCAAGTCCTGACTCGACAAAGCCCTGACAGACCTCTGAGCCTTAATTGTCTCGTTGAGGAAATGGGTAGAATGAAAGGACAGTATAAAGTGTTTGACATATAGTTGCCACTCATTAAATGGAAGTGCTCTTGTTTATTTTTTAAATATTTCTTTATGCATTACTCACTTGGCTGCACCAGGTCTTCGCTGCAGCATGCTGGATCTTACAGTTGCAACATGTGGGGTCTAGTTCCCTGACCAGGGATGGAACCTGGGCCCCCTGCACTGGGAGTGTGGAGTCTTAGCCACTGAGCCACGAGGGAAGTCCCTGATCTTATTCCGAGTACATGTTGCTTGAATGAATGAATGAATGAATGGAGGAACTTAAAGGGGAGACTGAAGGGATCAAAGCTGTCTAACTCATAGTTCCCTCCCCTCTTCAGGCGTGATGTAGGCCTTTTCGGGGTGCTGAATGAAATTGCAAATTCAGAGGAGGAGGGTAAGTGTGTTTACCTCCAGCCTTCTCTAGTTTTGTGGTTGCCATCTCCCCTCCATATTCTCCGTGGTTCATCCCAATACCTGTTGGCCCAGCCCCTTTCCCTTCAGCCCTGTATTTCTGGTCCAGTTGTCTCCACTGGTGCTATCTTCTCTCACCTCTACCTACCCCTCATGCCGCAGAGTGGGTGTCCAGATCACTTGTTGGGTGGAAGGGCCTGGAGAGTGCTTGCCCTTGCTCAGCCCTTACCTAGGAGGGTGCCCAGTGAGAGCCCTGTGAACGATTTAATCACGGCTGCTTCCTCAACCCCACAGTGTTTGAGTGGGTGAAGACGGCATCCAGCTGGGCCCTGGCACTCTGTCGATGGGCCTCCTCCCTCCACGGGTCCCTGTTTCCCCATCTGTCTGTAAGTTTGGCTTCTGCCACTGGCTCTCCCTGTTGCTACTCCTCTACTCCTACCATTTTCTGTGCCTTAGGTTCAGGCTGTGATGGGAAGATGGCAGAGGGTGGGAATGGTCCAGCTCCCCGTGGGAGCTTTGAGGGGATAAGCTCCCTTTGTCCCAGGGCATCCTCTGTCTGCTTTGTTATTACAGCTTAGGAGCGAAGATCTGATTGCTGAATTTGCTCAAGTCACAAATTGGTGAGTATACCAGCTCTGGGGCTTTTGTTAAAAGGAAGTCCTGAACCTTGAAACTTCTTTTGGGGAGAGGGAAAACAAGGCAGAGACTCCTCCCACCCCTTCCCTGACTGTTCCTCATGTTCTCGTTCCTTCTACCTCCCAGTAAAGAAAGAAGCAGCAAAAAATGGTAAACGGTCTCATGTGGAAGGCAGCCTGAGCTCTGGGCCCAGGTATGGTGAGGTGCAGTTCGGACTCTTCACTCTCACTCCTGCCCCAGGTCCAGCTGCTGCTTGCGGGTCTTTGCATGGCACCCCCACACCAACAAGTTTGCCGTGGCTCTGCTGGATGACTCAGTCCGCGTGTATAATGCCAACAGGTGTGTGTGGCACACTGGGTGGGCTCTGACTCTTTAGTCTCCATCTCTCAGCCCCCTCTTCCTTCTCCAGCTCTGGTGCCCGGGGAGTCCTGCAGTTCCTGAGCCTGCTTCGATGGCTCTTTTCAGAACTGGGGTCAGGGAGGCCCCACAGCTGGATGCATCCTCTTTCCAAACCCAGCCTTTATCCTCCTGTCCCACCAGACCCCCAGGCGCTGGATGGCCTGCTTTCTTCTCTGGATGTCTGTCCTCAGTTATACTCAGGTCCCCTGCACCTTAGCGTCCCTGATTGACTCTGTCCCCTCCCATTTCACTCCAGCACTATAGTCCCCTCCCTGAAGCACCGGCTGCAGCGCAATGTGGCAGCCCTGGCCTGGAAGCCCCTCAGTGCCTCTGTCTTGGCTGTGGCCTGCCAGAGCTGCATTCTCATCTGGACTCTGGACCCCATGTCCTTGTCTACCCGGTGAGTCCCAGCAGTCTCTTACCTTGGCCCGAGGCCATGGGGTGGTGAGGAGGTCTGGGAGGAAAAGTTCTTTATCCTCACAGCACTTCCCATGGCTATGGAGAGCAGACCTAAGGCCAAGGTAGAGGTTCTACCAAGCGGTAATCTAGAGAAAGGGGCAGAATAGGGGCTTCTGGGAGTGTGGGGAGTGTGCACCTGTGGATCATGAAGTGGAAAGAAAGTCTCTTTGGGAGGACTGCCAGATGCAAGTTTAACAGAAGGGAGAAAGGCAGTTAATGTAGATATGGAATTAATAGGGATTTGAGCTGAAACCAGTGAAAATGGAAAAAGAATCTAACTAACTAAATCTAACTAACTAACTAACTAGAACTAACTAAATATAAAACCAGAAACTGGTTCTTTAAATTTTGAATAAAGATTTTGGCTCACTTTATTAAGGCAAAAGAGAAAATCAAAGTATACTATTTTCAGAACGGGAAAAGAGAGAACCACGAATATGGAAGAAAATAGAATTATTAGAGAATATTTTATACATTTAGACCAGCACATTTGAAAATCTAAGGAAATGTTTGATTTTCTACCAAATATGTGTTACCAAAGTGGATGAGTTGTACCACTAAAAAAGATGCCAGACTGAGATGATTTTCTGATAGTTTGTCTAATTGTCAGAGAAAAGATAATCTCCATGTTATTGGAACTAACCCAGATCATAGAAAAATTTGGAAAGCCTCCTGATTTGTTTCTTCCTTTTAATAAACTTTCTATGGATAAAGTTTTAGATTTTTGGAAAAGCTGCAAAGATAGGACAGAGGGTTTGGCTGTACCTTCACAGCATTTCCCCCATTGTTAATATCTGACATTACCATGTTATATCTGTCAAAACTAAGAACTGACATTTGAACGTTGTTATTAACTAAACTGTAGACTTTGTTTACATTTCACCAGTTTTCCCATTAATGTCCTCTTTCTGTCCCATCCTGATTTGTTTTTTATAAAGTTAATGTGATCCTAAAACTGAAACCTGACAATTACTGATTTTAAAATCCTAAATAAAAGACTATCAGAAAGAATCCAAAAGCATATATTTTTAAAAAATTTTAACCTAGTGGAATTTTCCAGAAATTAGAAACTATTTACCATTAGGACATATATTAAAATGATTTATTACACTGGCAAATTAAGGGAGAAAAATGTTTGTGTTAATAAATGCCCTTGAATAAGCAGACATCCTGCTGAATGCATAAAGTAAATAGGAGTACAAAGAGATGACCTAAACATAAAGAGTATATACTCAAAATGAGTGGCTGCCATATTAAACGGTGAAATAGGAGATACTAAAAGTTTTTCCAGTAATGTCAAGATAAAGACAGAAGTATCATTGCCACCATGTTAATCAACAGTAGTTTTCGATGTTCTTGTGAGTGCAGTAAGACAAGAAAAAGGAATGTGGTGTAAGTCTTGAGAAAGATAAAATTAATTTTTATTTGGAGATATGATTTTACACCTAGATAAAAGAAGAGATTCAACTAAAAGAAACCTGTTTAATCTGGTAAGAAATGTAAGTAGAACCGTAATTGGATCCAGGAAACTGAAAAGGTCATAGCTTTCCTTGTACTAGTAAGAATCAGCTGAGAAATTGTGATGAAAAATATGTTCTATTACAACAGGTCCAATAATTACTATAGGTTACTAGGAATAAATTGTTAAATTTATTTAATGTTAGACATCTGAAGAAAGTGGTTGAAAAATATTAAAGGAAGAAAGTGAAGTTGCTCAATCATGTCCAATTCTTTGCAACTTCATGGACTGTAGCCTACCAGGCTCCTCTGTCCATGGGATTTTCCAGGCAAGAATATTGGAGTGGATTGCCATTTCGTTCTCCAGGAGATCTTCCTGACCCAGGAACTGAACCCGGGTCTCCAACATTGTAGGTGGACGCTTTACCGTCTGAGCCACCAGGGAAGTCAATATTAGACAAGAATATTAAACAAAAGCTTAATTAATGGTGGGACATGCTGTATTCCTGGATAGGAAAATTTAATCATAAAGATGTCAAGTTAAGTGTATTTCCGATTAGCATTCTACTGAATTGTTTTTGTGAACCTGACAAAATGGTATTTAGAGTTTTTATGAAAGCATAAATATGGAAGGATAGCCACGAATGTTTGCAAAGGAAGCATATTGAGAGGAGACTTGCCTCTAGGTATTGAAATGTTTCATGAAGTCACAGTAATACAAAGATATTGTCATAAGATAAGACAAACAGATCAGTGTATCAGAACAACATTCAGGAACTGATCTAGGAATTTATGGAAATTTAATACATAATGAATTTGGCTTGCATTGCAATAGACAAGTTCAGATTTCTTTTTTTTTTAGTGGTTTTGACAAAATTGGCTATCCATTTAGAAAATGATAAAGTTCGGCCTTGCTTCACATTTTATATACAAATAAATTCCAAGCTGATAAAAAAACTAAGTGTAAAAATACATAATTAAAAGGACTAGAAAAATACATGATTTTTTTTTTGCCCATTCAGAATGACAGTATTATTAAAATTGAAATGTTTGATAACATCCGTTATTAGCTTGAGTAGGAAAGATGGCACAGTGTGATACAAGCTTTTTTTTAATTAATTAATTTATTTTGGCTGCACTTGGTCTTTGTTGCTGTGTGGGCTTTCTCTAGCTGCAGTGAGCAGGGGCTGTTCTCTAGTTGCAGTGTGCGAGCTTCTTATTGCAGTGGCTTCTCTGATTGAGGAGCACAGGCTCTAGGGAACACAGGCTTCAGCAGTTGTGGCGCCTGGGCTCAGTAGTTTTGGCTCCTGGGGTCTAGAGCTCTGGCTCAGTGGTTATGGTGCACTGGCCTGTGGAATCTTTCTGGACCAGGGATTGAACTGGTGTCCCCTGCATTGTGAAGCAGATTCTTAACCGCTGGGTCACCAGGGAAGCCCCACAAACTTTTCAGAAAATAATTTGTTGGAAAAAATTTGTTGGCATATTTATCTTTTGAAAGGTGCAATTCCACAATGCCATTTTAATACTGTATTCTACACAAATAATGACATGAGTACATAAAGATAAAGAATACTTTTGCAGTACTATTTGTAATTAAAAAATCACCAACAACTGAAGTATCTGTGGAAGCACGACTGAATATATTATAGTTCATCTATTCAGTGGAATACAGTGAGGCCACCGAAAAGAATGAGATGGATCTCTGTAAACTGATGTATTATAAATTTAAGAGAGTAACTGTAGACTGGTGACCTCATTAGAGCTAAAGGTGGGTGTATAGTTGGGAGGAAAAGGGACAGAGTGGCATTAATTCAGATAGTAGCCTGCGCTTTTTGGGCCAAGTATGTCGCTCTGGAGATTCAGAGCTGACTGACACAGCTGGTGGCCTCAGTTTGTTCCCAGCCTAGTCACACGCGCCATCTTTGATGAGCAGAAAACGAGGCAGAGCACCGAGGAGGGAAAGTAACTGTGACAAGGAAACACAGAGAGACAGGTTTGGGAGCACAGGATGAACTCTGAGGAGTGGCAGATAACTAGAAAGATAAGAGATGGGAGCTGTGAGGTGATGTCATGGGCTATCCTGGCCTCCAGGCAGGATGGTCCTGTGGAGAGAGGGTTCTCACCCAGAGCAGAGCATGCATCTCCCCAGCCCAGCGCCACCAAGCTTTACTTGTCACAAGTTCTTGTCTCTTTCGGACCTCCCTGATGGCTCAGTGGTAAAAAATCTGCCTGCCAGTGCAGCAGACACAGGTTCAATACCTGATCCAGGAAGATTCCCACATTCTTCAGAGCAGCTAAGCTTGGGAGCCACAACTATTGAGCCTGTGCTCTAGAGCCCAGAAACCACAACTACTGGCCCACATGCCCTAAAGCCCATGCTCTGCACCAAGAAGCTCCTCTAATGCAGCTAGAGAAAACACCCACATAGCCACAAGGATCCAGCACAGCCAATAAATAAGTAACGGGAATAATAAAGTTCTTGTCTCTTTCAGGTTTACCCTCTTTCACCCTTTCTGGGCCTCCTGGTAGTGACTGCCCTTGCTTCCTTCTTGTTTTCCTTTAACTTCCATTATTCTTATTCCTGCACTCAGAGGGGCCACAGGGATTGGGCACTTTTAGCAGGCGGAGGCAAGGGAATAGTCACAAGGCTTTCTTCTTGTCTTCTGACCCAACACCGTTTCCCTTCTGCAGACCCTCTTCTGGCTGTGCCCAGGTGCTCTCTCACCCTGGGCACACACCTGTTACCAGCTTGGCTTGGGCCCCTAGTGGGGGGCGGCTGCTCTCAGCTTCCCCTGTGGATGCTGCCATCCTGGTAAGTTGGTCCCCACGCCTCTTGGGGTCACTTCAGCCACACCCCTCAGACTTGAGGGAAGAGCTGCCTTTGCCTGGTGGTGGGAAGTACGCTGGGGGAGGCGAGGAACAGTTATCCATTCAGTCTTAAACTTATCCAAGGTGCAGCACCAGCCCTGCTCCTCACATGTAAAATTCTGCTCGCTGTTTCCTCCTATTTCAACCCTTTCCCACTTCCTCCCCTCTCTGGTTCTTTGTACCTCAGGGAAGGGGGTCTGTGAGGTGTTGGGGATACTGTCTCCCTGTCTCACTCTCCCCGCCTCTCTCCTAGGTATGGGATGTCTCAACAGAGACCTGTGTTCCCCTTCCCTGGTTTCGGGGAGGTGGGGTTACGAACCTGCTCTGGTCCCCAGATGGCAGCAAAGTCTTGGCTACCACTCCTTCAGCTGTCTTTCGGTGAGTGTGGGGAGAGCGGGAGTGGGCAGCAAGGACGTGGAGAAAGGCACTAGGCTTCTGGAACTTCAGCTGCACAGCCTTCTGTCCCCATCCCCATTCCCCTGAACCTGGGACTGACAGGCAGGGAGGTCTGAGCTGTGACACCTGGAACTCTAAGCTGTGGCCTGCTTCTCTGGCACAGAGTCTGGGAGGCCCAGATGTGGACTTGCGAGCGGTGGCCTACCCTCTCAGGGCGATGCCAGGTAGGAGGGAGTATGCGCTGCAGGAGCTGGGGAGGAGGTTGGCTCTACTTCCCCAGGCGTGTCCCCCCCACCTCCTCTACTTCTCTTGCGCCTGTGCGTCCTTCCTGTATTCCCATAGCCCACCCTTTTCCTGCCCTTTGCTCCCTGACCCCAGACTGGCTGCTGGAGCCCTAGTGGAAACCGCCTGCTGTTCACAGTGTTGGGGGAACCGCTTATTTACTCCTTGTCATTCCCAGAACGGTGTGGTGAGTCAGGGGGAAACACTTTTGGATGCACAATAGCTGGGGTAGTCGGAGGGAGGAAAGCGCCATCTGGAATATGCTGCTTTGAAGGAAAAAGGGAAGTAAAGAAGCGTTGATGCCTGCGATGGAGAGGAGACGGGGGAGAGGGGCCCTTTTCCTATACTTGAGAGCGCCTGCTCTGATCCACAGGTGAGGGAAAGGGGTATGTTGGAGGCGCCAAGTCTGCTACAATAGTGGCAGATCTGTCTGAGACCACCATACAGACGCCACATGGCGAGGAGAGGTAAGCTGGGTGGGTGAGGAAGGAGCGGTGAGACAAAGCTGGGAGGGACCATGCAGAGCCCCTCAACCTGCTGTTCTGACTCACAGACTTGGGGGAGAGGCCCACTCCATGGTCTGGGACCCAAGCGGGGAGCGGCTGGCTGTGCTCATGAAAGGTAAGAGGTGGACAGGAAGGCCTCTGCGGAGGCTGTGCCATCTTCCCATTAATCAAGTGTATCCGTGTCCTGGCAGCAGTTCTGCTGTGCCCCTGCCCTGGGATTCGGCCTCCAGAGTTCCTTCCTGTCCCTCGTCCATCTCTTACAGGCAATCCTCGGGTCCAGAACGGGAAACCAGTCATCCTCCTTTTTCGCACTCGAAACAGCCCCGTGTTTGAGCTACTTCCTTGGTAAGTGCTGGGTTCCTCACTGGCCCTCCCATACCAAACCCACATCCCGCTATACCTGCCTGCTGCCTCCAGCTGCCTGCTCCCCTTCTCTTCTTCGTCTAGTGGCATTATCCAGGGGGAGCTAGGAGCCCAGGCCCAGCTCATCACTTTCCATCCTTCCTTCAACAAAGGAGCTCTGCTCAGCGTGGTGAGTAGGCCAGCTGCTGGGCTGCAGGAGTGGGGAGGAGCTGAGGGCCATGGCTGCTGGGTGGCTCTGCCATAAATAGCCCTTCTTTGGACCCAGGCTGACTTTGCTCTCCTCTCTCTGCAGTGCTGGTCCACAGGCCGGATCACCCACATCCCTCTGTACTTCGTCAATGCCCAGTTTCCACGCTTTAGCCCGGTGCTTGGCCGAGCCCAGGAGCCCCCTGCTGGGGGTGGAGGCGCTATTCACGATCTACCCCTGTTTACTGAGACATCCCCAACCTCTGCCCCTTGGGACCCTCTCCCAGGGCCACCCCCTGCTCGGCCCCACTCTCCTCACTCCCACTTTCAGTAATATGAGTGTCCTTTCTTGTTTTCCACTTAATTATGAGACTCTGTCTTTTCCAGTGAGTTGCACTGGGGTACACTGAAGGAAAAAAAAGGCATGGACTTCGGGTTTAGATCTTGGCTCTTTCGCTTTTTAGTCACTCCTTGTGAATCGGGTCATTATTTACCCTTAAGAACTGGATAGTTTTCAAATGATTTGAAAGCAAAACTGAGAAAATACCTAGCACCAGCTCTGGCACGTAATACATGTTGCACTTTCCCCAAATTTAAGCTCCCAGAATAGTGCAGAGCAGTAATAGAACATTATTTGGTCAGCATGAGATGGGAGTTTTATTGGACTAGGGGATTTGGGGCAGGCGTAGGTGCTGGGCGCTGGGCCAAGGTGGCACGGGCCATGCTCAGGGCACCCTCTCGGGTACGGTGCCCACCAATGAAGCCGCTGGCATGGACAAAGATGCAGCCAGGAATTCCACTGATCTGGTCCAGGGCCTCATCCCGAAGACCCCGCCATGGCTCTAGCAGGGGCAGCCTACGAGTGAGCAGAAAGAGGGGGTTGGTGGGGGCAAATGGAGGCTGTGAGGAACTGGGAGAGGGGGAGCAGAGGCCTAGGTTAGTGGCTGCGTCCTCTGATGGGGGTGAAACATGCCTGAAGGGCTGCAGGGTGGACCCCTAGGCCCTCACCTGCTCTGGAACGAATGGGGCTCCTTAGGCACACACTGCACCCGCCACTGTCCAGCCTGGTCTGTGTAGATAACGAAGGCGATGGTCCCTGCGGGGGATAGCCCTGATTCCAGCTGATAGAGGTGCTCCTTCCAGGGGCAGCCACCCTTTTCCAGTTCTATTATCTCCCCGCTTGGGTCCACCTGCAGAGGAAGTGGAGCCGGGATAGAAGGCTCAGGATAGGAGCACGAGCCCCAACAGGTCAGCAGCCTGCCAGCACGTACTCTCCAGGGCCACAGTGCCTCCTCCCGGGCCCATACCTGGAACCTCTTGGCCAGGGCCTCTTCCACCAGGGCCCGCGCTGGCAGCCAGCTGTTCTGGTAGAAATCTAGTCTCTGCAGGAACTCCTCTCGAACCAGGTCCATTGCACGCTTGAACCCGGCCTGGAAATGAGAACCATGGTGCTGGCCCAAACTTCTAACTCTGCTAGGGCTGAAGAGGCCAAGCCCACTCACTTCCTGCCCTGGTTTTCACACACCTCAGCCTCTTTTCCCCAGGCCCTCCTTACCTCAGTGTCTTGGTTGGGCTGGTTCCAAGTGGGATTAAGCCGAGCAACCCTGGCGCTCAGCGTGGTGGTCAGCAGGTACCGAGGCTCTCCCTCCTCCCACTGGGAAATCCCATTGTCCACCGCATCCACTTCCTCCACGAAGTTTTCATACATCTAAGGCAGCAGTAGAAGAAGGGCTCTGGAGGGCACTGACTATTTGCATAAAGCTTTATAGATCTCAACATGTATGCAGATACAGTCTTTAATCTTCACAAGGATCCTGCAAGGATCTCCCAACATTACTTGGACGACGAGAGGGGGAACTGCAGAGTTCAGCAACTTCCTAAATGGCAGAGATCATACAGCGCTAGGGCTGAATTCAGATTACCTGATTTCTGATCCAATGCTCACTCTACTACAGCTCAAAGCCAAAGCCAAGGCCAGCATGTGTGGGGAGGGAGCTGCTGTGTTCTGAACAAGGAAGGTCTTGAGTTCCATGATGGGCTCTGTGGGGTGGATCCTCATGGCTGAGGGCAGGTAAATGTCCAGGTGGGCTGAGCAGGCTATTCACTGATCCACTTAATTGAGCTACAGGAGGGTCTGATCAAGCATACCCATCAAGTGGGAGAAGATGAGTACTAGACATCAAGGGCTGGACTGTGGTCCCGGGGAAGCCCATGATGTACCAATGGCATCTCCTGAGCCTAAAGAAATGGTAGGATTCCTCAAGAGTCTGGGGGTAGAAAAGGACATGGGATATCAGTATTTAATGCAAAACTGCCTTACAAAATAGGCCTACATTTAGACACATCTGTGGTATGTAGAAAAAGTGCTACTCAGGGAGAGCTGGAAAAGAAACTCCTCTCGGCCCAGCACCAATTGGTCTGAACCCCCAACCCGAGGCTCAGTTAAAACTTGGGTGTAATTTTAATATCCAAAACATACAAACAGCTCGGACTTCCCTGGTGGTCCAATCACTAAGATTCTGTACTTAGAATATAAATAAATAATGAATATTAAAAAAACAAAAACACAAAACAGCTCATATAACTTAACACCAAAACCTAACAACCCAACTGAAAAATAGGCAGAACTGGATATTTTCCCAAAGATCTACAGATGGCCAAAAGGCCATCAACATTACTGATTATCAGAGAAATGCAAATTAAACCACAATTGAGATATATCACACTTGTCGAATGGCTATCATCAAAAATACCACAAGGAACACATGTTGGTGAGGATGTGGAGAAAAGGGAACCCTTGTACACTGTTGATGGGAATGTAAATTAGTGCAGTCACTGTGGAAAACAGTATGGAAGTTCCTCAAGAAGTTAAAAATAGAACTATCATATGACCCAGCAATTCTACTCCTGGGTATTTATCTGAAACAAACAAACAAAAACACTAATTCAAAAAGATACATGCATCTCAGTGTTCACAGCAGCATTATTTGCAATAGGCAAGGTGTGAAAGCAACCTAAGTGTCCATCAGCAGATGAGTGCATAAAGAAGATGTACACAATATGACTTAGCCATAAATGAAAATGAAAATTTGCCATTTGCAACAACATGGATGGACTTGTAGGGTATTGTTTAGTAAAATAAGTCACAGAAAGACAAATACTGTATATCAGTTATATGTGGAATCTAAAAAACTAGTGAATATAACAATAACAAACTCACAGACAGAACAAATTAGTGGCTACCAATCGGAGGAGGGAAGACAGGAGCAAAATGGGGTTGGGTTAAGAGGTACAAACTACTATGTGTAAAATAAAAAAGCACTTCCCCGGTGATCCAGTGGCTGAGACTCCAAGCTCCCAATGCAGGGGGTCTGTCTGGGTTTGATCCCTGGTTGGGGAACTAGATCCCACATGCCACAACTAAGACCCAGCACAGCCAAAAAAATTAATAAACATTAAAAAAAAGAACATGCTTAAGCTACAAGAAAATATTTTATAGCACATGGAATATAGCCAATATTCTATAATAACTGTAAGTGGAGTATAATCTTCAGAAATTGTGAATCACCATGTAGTACACCAGAAACAAAACCTTGGGTATAATTTAGTTCAGTTGCTTAGAAACCCCTCAGCAGTAGAAGGGAAGATTGACCCACGCAGTCTAAAACCTATTCCAGAAGCTCCAATTTAAACATTCACATTTATTCAACTTTTTTGGATCATACTAATGCTGTGTCACAGAGACAGACAAGCCGAGACAGAGAACTGAACTCAACAGCCCATCTGCAAAAAACAGAGTTGACTGCATCTGAACTTTGACTTGTGAACTTCACAGGTGCAGGGTCAAGTAGCTGACCTCAGAATCATGGATCCAATGTGCATGCCAGGGCCACTAGCCCTTGTTGCTTCCCCAACCACAGGCATCTGAACTGCCTGCAGGGGGCGCTGGTGGAACCTGAAGAGGTTTTCATAATCAAACCCTCGCCAGTTTCCCAACTCACTATGCCTTTGCCGCCCTCCACCTTCAGGCCAGCCAGCACCTTAGTCACATGCTGCCAAACACATGCAGCCTGGTCCACTACCAAGCTGCTGAACAACTGTTTTTATGTGTGTCAGGGCATGCTTTACAGTTTTCATTACCTCATCCATGTCTCACAACCACCCGAGAATGGAGGCAGGAGAGATTACCCATCCCCCTGCGAGAAGATGGGCTTGACTGATCGAGAGGGCGGTGGGCCAGCACGGGTCAGGAACTCTGACCTGAGCGTGGTCGTGAGTGTCGCTCTGGCCCACGGGGGGGAGACGCACGTGGGGGGCATCTCTGTCCTCGGGTCCCCACCTTGTCATAGAGGGTGCCCACCATGCCGTCCTCTTCGCTAGCGCCCAGCAACTGGGCCAGCAGCTTGTGCCCGAAGTGCAGATAGATGAGTCCCGCACTGCTCAGCTTGGTCTGCCACGGCTTCCCAGGGGACAGGGAGCTCATGGTCTCTGTGAAAGACCTGAGGAGCACAGGGAGGGGGGCTAGCGCCAACCGCCCCGGCTCACCCAGGGTGTGCAGGTGTAGGCACAGCGCGGTGGGGAGGCTGGGGAACACCAGAGGGACCGGGACAAAGCCTGGCTGGGGAGGCTTTGGCTTGTCCTCGGGGGTTAACATGGACTTGAGTTTGGAGCCCCCATGCATCCACTGGGCTTCCCTGTGGCTCAGATGTCATTTGACAAGGATTAACTCAGTGCTTACAAGATGCCCAGACTTTGTTGTAAACATCAGAGATGAAAAAAACTAAGACTCTGTCCCTGCCTTCAAGTTTATCTTCCTAAGGCACACGGACAGGGACACATGGCCACACACAGCCCCCACGCACACTCACATGAGCAACCAAAGGAATGCTCCAGCTGGTTATAAACAAGGGCTCAGGAGAGGAAAGCACTTAGGAGAAGAACCTTCAGGTCATTCTTGGAAGATGAATTAGTGGGTGTGTGCCAGACACATAAAGGGGGAAGGAGAAAAGGCATTCCAAGTAGCGGGAACAACATGTATAATGCCTAAGAGAGAGGTATCCATGGATCTGCAAGAAAGCAGCTTGGGATGAGGAATGAGAGGCAAAAGATAAAGCAGGAGTTGGACCAGGGCAGGCCTTGAATGCTACACTTCAGAGTTTGAAGTTTATCTGTAGGTAAGGAGGAGCCACTGAGAGACTTTAAGCAGGCCGGAGCGTGTCAGAAAGTGCGTTGTGCCAGCCAGCATGGAGAAGAAATCCAAGATCACCTGCAATGTGCCGGGTGAGTGAGGAAGGCAGGGACTTGAACAGCCTTGGGACAGAGGGCACGGAAATGGTATGATAGTTGTTAGAACAGTAGAAACCACAGCTCTAATTTCTAAATACCAGTCCAGTGGTATCACCAAGGAAGCTCATTTTTTCGTTCTAATGACTTTTATTATTAAATATTTATTAAGTAAACACAAAAGTACCTATAAAATACTCATAAGGTATAAAGACTAATAAAAATAATGTCCCAGAAAAGATTCAGGAAGAAGCAAAACTAAATAAATAGTTGATGCAAACAGATAAGACATAAGTGCTAAACTGTACACAAGAGCAAGCAAGGACATGATGAACACAAAACTCAGGATGTTGCTTACTCTTGGGGAGGTGGGGTTGGGATGGGGAAGAGGCACACAGGTACAGGTGCTAAGATAATGGTCTATTTCTTCAGCTGGGAGATCAGTTCTTGGGTGTTCATTTTATATTCCAGAAATATTAAATATATTGTTTTACATGTCAAAAATGGCACAAATTTTTTTTAAGTATATAAAATTACCAGAAAAAGGACGCAGTCAATTACATCAAGTGCCACAAAGAAGGCAGTTAAGGTGAGAGGGTTAAGGTGACAGGTCAGTCAGTTAACCCTCAACCAGCAACCTGAGTCTGGCATTGAGGTCACTGGTGCCCTTTCCACCAGCATTTCCGGTAGAGAGATTGGAAAAGACCCGGCTGAATGAATGATAGGATGGATAGAAGCAATGAACTGAAAGAAATGTGGAGCCAGGGTCAGCTCTTCTTTTGAAGAATGCCTGAGAAGTGAGGGTGAGATTAGGTTGTATACACTGGGAGCATTCCCTCTCCACATCACTATGAAAAGTAATATGTATACTTAAAGAAGAGAAAGACAGGGAGGGAAGGAGAGAGAGAAAGAGAGAAACAGACTTCAAATACCCTCATGATACCCCAGAGATAACCATTTTAAACAGCGAGGTGTATGTGCGGGAGGGGGTTATGGGTTTTTTTCAGTCCTTTGTTTTCAAGACAGGAGATGCGTAAACAGAGTTTCTTTCTTCAGATAAGAAGTAGAAACGCTGATATAGAGTCCCAGAGCAGGAAGTGATACACTGGAAAAGGGGCAAACAGAACGGTTTCCTGAATTGGAAAGAGGGAGTTGATTCAGGAGGGAGAAACTGAGGAAGTACCCGCAGGAAAAGCTCAATTTCTTTTGAAAGAAGAGAGACAGGATCACTCACTGAGAAAGTTTGATGAGGTAGGGGCTTGAGGCGAGGGAAAAGGATTGGAGAGGTACTGGGGATTCTGGCCTCTCGGCCAGAACGATCTCCCAGGGGTAGAGTGTCAATGACGTAGAAGACAGCACACACTCACCACCTGCCACAATCACGTGGGCCCAGCAGCCTGAGGTAGGGCAGCAAGGGCACAGGAATGGATTAATCTCTGCTGGGGTATTCAGTGAGGTAAAGATAAGGCTGCTGGGAGAAAAGCCTGGCGGAGCCAAAGAAGGAAGTGAATCGGGAAGGGCCCCCGGGGTGACCAAGGGACGCCACGGCAGACGCGAGGGCTCAGCGAAGCACAAAGCCACCTAGATGGGTGCAGAGTAGGTGGAGCACTGGAAGCATGGGAGACAGCAGTCCCATGGGATTCAACATGAGGCGGTTCCCTTCGCTGACAAGAACCACGGCAGTGGCCTGGGGCACTGAGAAAATTAAAGGAATGGTAGTGAGTCCTCACCTCTGGTGATGGTCATATCGGTGTCTCTGAGGGTCGTACTCGCCACCCACGTCTACCACGATGTCACAAGCAGCCAGTTTCTCGGGGTCTCGGGTCCGCACGATCTCTGCATCCTGCAGGAGACACAGGAGGTGAGGGGGTTGCCAGGGTCGCACGGGTAGGGGATTAATGTCGGGCTTCCAAGGAGCAGAGGAGGGGAGAAGGGTGCTCGGGCGGGACACCTCTAGGAGGACGCGGTCCACCCCGGAGATTTGGCGGCATCCCCCGGGTCAGTTCGCGCGGCCTGTACCTACCCGGTACTCCGGCAGGAGGCGCAGCAACGCGCACGCCAGCGCCTCATCGCAGTGGAAGGTGCCGTTGTGCGTCCCGATTCGGGGCGGGGCCATGAGGTGGCTGCGGGGTCGTTTGGAAGGTGGGACAGGCTCCAGGCTGAGCTTGAGATGCGGGCTCCGGAGCGGTGGCGGCGGCAACAGCAGAGGGAGGAAACCGCGCAGGAAGCGGCGGCCCATGCAGCTTCCTCCACGAGGAGTTAGTAAGAGCGCCGACCCGGAAGGGGAAGCGCCTGCGCAAGCCCACTTCCGGTTGCCAGCTGTTCCTATGGCAACGGGCCGCGCAGAGGGCCTGCCACCCAGCATTGAATTTTTAAAAATTATTATTGCTTTTATTTTACCCAGGGCTGGACCACTGCTTTGCTACCTGGTGCCCAAAGTTGCATTAAAAACAATGCTGAGAGATCATACCTTGAAGTATGGCATTTTGATGGCATTTCCCATCTTCTCAAATTTCTATACCACAGTTCACTTATTTTTAATTTAATTGGAGGCTAATTACTCTACAATATTGTATTGGTTTTGCCATACATCAACATGAATCTGCCACGGGTGTACACGTGTTCCCCATCCTGAATCCCCCTCCCCATACCATCCCTCTGGGTCATCGAAGTGCACCAGCCCTGGGCATCCTGTATCACCAGCATTGAATTTTGACTCTAGTTCCTCACAGATTCCCAAGTGAAACCCCCAAGATGAGCACTGCATCACTCCTGCTTATCAGGTTCTGGGCAGGGGCACACCCTCTTAACACCGCCCTCCCACCTCCTCACTAGTCCCTTGCCTAATGCAAGAAAAGACCACCACTCTGCCCAGTTGGCTCATTTATTAGCATTAAACACAGACCCTCTTCTTTCCCCAATCCGGGAAACCACATCCACAAAGTCCCAGGCCCCGGAAGCAGGCACCCTCTGCCCCATTTCTGAAACAAGCTCTCAGGCCTTAGCGGTAGCCTGAGCTGCTCCCAGGGTTGTGAGCTGCTGAATCTTCTGGCTCATCATCTCCATGACAGCTGTGGAATAAAAGAAGAGTCAGACCCTGGGCAGGAGCTAAAGGGGAGAGCTCAGAGTTAAGGAAAATTGACAGGTAGACTACTACAGTTATTTAACTTTCAACACAGAGATTCACTGTAGAGGGCAAACACAACACCAATTTAGAATCTAAATTGTCAATAATATGAGATGTGAAAGTCACTCAGTCATGTCTGACTCTTGGAGACCCCATGGACAGAGCGGCTCCTCTGTCCATGGGGATTCTCTAGGCAAGAATATTGGAGTGGGTTGCCATTTCCTTCCTCAAAGGCTCTTCCCAACCCAGGTCTCCCGTATTGCAGGTGGATTCTTTACTGTCTGAACCACCAGGGAAGCTCATATGAGAATAATATGAGAACCACTGGGATATAAAAACGAACAAAATACAGTTTCAAATGAGTCACATATACCCAGAAATTAATAATGTGGAAAAGATGTTTGCTTTTGGAACAGTGGTTCTTAATCCTAACTGTATATCACACAGGGAGCTTTAAAAAAAAACAAACAAACACTCTTCTCTGGAATCTCACCCTACTGATTCACAGTTGATCCTTGAACAATACCTGTTTGAACGGTGTGGGTCCACTTACATGTTTTCTCACCCCAGTACTAAATACTATAGTACGACATGATCTACAATTGGTTGAATCTGCAAACTTGAAACCGAGGCTCCAGAGGGGCAGACTATAAATTATATGCAGATTTTCTTCCACTTCACCAAGGTTTGGCACCCCTAACTCCCACGTTGTTCAAGGGTCAACTGTAGTTGGTTTGGAGTCGCCCAGGTTTTCTTTTTAAACTATCTGGGTGATTCTAATATGCAGCCAGGGCTACAACTGCTAGTAGTTGGCTAGTTAAGGCTGTATTTCTTTGCTATGTATTCATTTACATGCACCTGCTCCCTCATTCCATCCCCATTAAATAGGAACTCAAACACAAAAACACATGATTTCCTTTCTCTAAATTTCTCAAGCACCAAAGGTAGTGGGTATGTTAGACACAGAATCTAAGGGGTAATGCATCAAGATACCAAACAGAAAACCACAGTTTTAATCCAGCAAAGGGGATACTCCCTCCCATGGTTCACACTGCAATCCATGTTTGTTATTATGGAGGCAGAAAGGGTCTGAAGAGGTGTCCAAGGCCAAGCTTACCCTGTTTCATGGCGTGCTTCTCCTGCAGAGCTGGCTGGATTTTTTCCATTTGCTTGGTGAGGAAGTCTATCTTCCTCTTGAAGAAGTCCTTGGCATCCTCAGCTGTCTGCAAGGTCAGAGTGAATGAGAGGTGACCCATTCTGCACGCTAGCCCTCCCCCTCAGAGATGCATTCTTACGTTCCCTTCTACTCACCTTCTCTACATAGTAGCCAGTTCCCACATCAATAAGCACATGTTCCACATCATGTAGCTTCCCCGGGACATACATCTGAGAAGCAAGGATTAAGGGAAAACTAGCCCAGTATGAGTCATGATTCCCTGTCAGCTAGTTCAGCTTGACCTACCAACACCCTCCTTTTCTAAAAAAGGAGGCAGGAATTCCCTGGAGGTCCAGTCGCTAGGAGTCACTACTTTTACTGCTGGGGCTTGGGTTCAATCCCTGGCAGGGGAACTAAGATCCCACGAGTCATGGAGTCAAAAAAATAAAATAAAATAAAATAAAAGGAATAAGCTATAAGGCACATGTGAAGGCCTACAAACTCCACATGAGGAGAGACAGGGAAGCTGGTTCCTTATGGAGAAAAATCACATGTGCTGATCTTGTTCTGATCCCATCTGCCATCCTGCAAGCAGTTCTTACTATTCTTACCATTATTCCTTCCAGAAAGACTAGATATTAGAGCAATTAGAATGATAGATAGATCATTAGAATGACAAAAGAGGATAATTCTTTCCTGCTGCTGTTGAGTAATAGAGGGAAAAGCCAGCCTCACTTTCTCTTTAACACTCCAAGACATGAATTAGCTAATTCCTGATGGATTTAACGTTGATTATTTAAGTAATCCCTACTATGCCGATATTCCTGTGTTTCCTTTTCAGCCTGTCCATTCTCAGGTAGTTTATGGGTGCCCTACTGCCATAACTTACTCAAATGCAACATGCAACAGGTAAGACATAATCCAGGTTTCTTAGTAACAAGTTAGGAATAAGAGCCATAATTAAACTGAAATTGAGGATTAATAAACAGAACCAACCCCTTTGTTTCCAAATCCTCTATTCTTCTATTGCTTATGTTTTCTAAGTTACAGTAAAAATGTAAACCACCAGTTCTACCTCCCTACTAGGTTATATCCTCAGAGAGCAAAGGGAAATAATCACACCTCAATTCTAAACGCATACACCTGGGTGCTCACCAAGCATTAATTAGTTGCTGGCCTTAGGTTAGACAGCAGAGCTAAGCTTGTGTTAACAGCAGTCTCAGAACCATCTAGGCACTCTGGAATAATCAAAATCTCCCGCTCTTTTTTGAAGGTTGTTAGGTGTGAGGGAGAAAACGAGAGGGCAGGGAAAAGGCTCCTGCGGAAAGGATACAGAACTCGTCAGTGGGACAAGTAATTCTTTACCTGTGAAAGCAATGAAGACAAACATGTGGGGAAGGTTGGCAGCTCCAACTTTTAAAGGGAGTTTCGAAGCGGCACGGCGCCCGAAAACTATACGAAAAGGACGAAAATAGAGGCAACAGGAGCAGAAAAATGTCCTGGACATTTCAACTCTAGATAAGCAACATGCAAAGGGCTCCTGCAGCGGTATACAATACGTGATGGACTGCTCTCTCGTCTCAGGTAAGAAAACTGGATTAGGAGGCGGGAAGAGAGAAGCCGGCTCGCCACATCTCCCAGGTTCCCTTCGCACGCCTACCCCGTACCCTCGTTGTTTTTCTTCAGCACGTTCAGACAGTCCTTGGCTTCCACATACTTGGTCTGAACCACCTTGAGCTGGGCAATGGACGTGGACAAGAACTCCACCTCCTACAGAGAACAGGAATGAGGGTCAGGGTGGGGGCTCGCGGGAGAAGCGGGCACTGCCAGAGAAGGGGCGGGTCCTGGGACGGGGTGGGGGTTTCGCCTGGGAAGGGAATTCTCCCCAAGAGGGGAAGAGTGGGGGGCAAGGAAGTACGCGCTGGGGGGGAAGGGAAGTGAGGCGGGAAAGGGGTGCTTTTGGAGCCTATCCCCACCTGGTCCAGTTGGTTCTTCAGCATTTCTAGCTGCGGCAGATTCAGCTCGGTGATGTTAACCGACTGCGCCATGTTGGGAAGGAGGGCTTATGAAGCGGAAACCCTCCGGGAGAGCAACGCTCTAGCCGTCCTCTGCGTATCTCGATGGCTACGCCTGGAGGCCTCGCAGTGCTAGACGTCTCTATGGTCCTTCAACCCAGAAGAGAAGGAAGCTCGCGGCGGGGCGGAGGGTACGGAATCTTCGGCGTGACTTCCGATGGAATAGAAAGGGCTGCGGCGTTTTCTTTTCGCAAAATATCCCAAGCCTCGCATAATCAAGTTCTAACGAACAGGATTCTTATGCTCAAGAAACTTAATCTTACTCAGGCCTTGGGACTTCCCTGGTGGTCCAGTGGTTACGAATCCGCCTGCCAATGCAAGGGAAAGGGGTTCCATCCCTGGTGCGGGAAGATCCTACATGCCAAGGATCAACAAAGCCCCTTGTGCAGCAACTGCTGAGCACAGCTCCTGCAAGGGGCAGCTACTGAAGCCTGGGCGCCTAGAGCCTGTGCTCGGCAACAAGAGAAGCCACCGAAGTAAGTCCACACACCCACTATGAAGTGTAGCCCCTACTCCCTGCCACTAGAGGAAACCCGCCCAACACCATAACCACAGCGGTGGTATAAACCTGGTGACAACAGGCAAGGAAGAAGCTTGGGAAGTTCTAGGAGCAACGGACAGGAGGGACAGTAGCATTATGAAAGGGATGCTTCGCGCAGATGAAGCCAGAGTCTGGCGGTTGAGAGAACAGGAAGGAGGCACGTTATCACCCACAGTACAGCAGTAGCTTTATTAATCAACACAGTGTTTTACCATGTGCTAGAAGTGAAGGATCCATGAGTGTAAGATACATAGTTCTGAGCTTAACAATCTAGTTGGGGAGAGGAAAATCATACATAAGTCGCAAAACTTCCCAATGTGTATGTGTGTGTGAGTTGTTCAGTCGCGTCCAACTCTTTGCGATCCCGTGGACTGTAGCCAGCTAGGCTCCTCCAGGCAAGAATACTGGGGTGGGTTGCCATTTCCTTCTCTGGGGGAATCTTCCAGACCCAGGGATTGAATCCAGGTCTCCTGCATTGCAGGCAGATTCTTTACCATCTGAGCTACAAAAACTCTCCAGAACCTGCTGCTAAAGTGCATGGCACTGACAAGCGTATTAGCTGAATGTGGGGGAAGGACAGTATCCACTTAGGAGGGGGCAGGGCAACTGAGGCAGTAAAGCT
Organism: Ovis aries; assembly: GCF_016772045.2. Taxonomy (NCBI): domain Eukaryota; kingdom Metazoa; phylum Chordata; class Mammalia; order Artiodactyla; family Bovidae; genus Ovis; species Ovis aries. The sequence goes on from NC_056056.1 coordinate 133,208,089, forward strand.
AATGTCATTCTGAGGATACCAGAGGCAGGAAGTCAAGATAGATATGAGTGTACCTGGCCAAGACATTCTCAATGGATCTATCTCTACCTTTCCTCAGGGCTTTGTCCCCACTTAGATCATTTTGATGCCCTGCTCTCCTTTAGCTTTGTCTGCTGAGGCCAAGCCAGGTCCTGTGGTTCGCCTTTCTTCCCAATGCTCTCAGACTTGGACTGTTGCAAGTTATTCTTATCTATAGAACCATATAGTGGGAAGTGGGCATCTTATCTTCAAATGTTCTCAGAGAAACTACACAAAACAGGATTTTAAGTAACGTATCTTTATTATATTAAAATTAAATCAAAACGAAATCTTTCATGTAAAACACTGGGGAAAATCACTTAAAATATTTATCTTCAGGGCCAAACCTAAGTTTGGAGGTAGAATAGTCATATAGCTTCTATCGGCAACAGGAGAGCTCCAAGGAGTCACTGCAGGGAGACAGGCAAGCCATAGGCTACAGGTGCAGCCCCAATAAGGTACTTGAGTCGCGGAGCCTGGCGGGCCTGGCTGACATAGTACAGAAGGGGGGCTCCTGAACCTGCTCTAAGCCATCCCTGCAACAGAGCCTCTGTGTAGCGGTCAATGTCACGGTCAGTCACGTCCCAGAGGTTACCTAGAAACAGGGGGCTGGGAAAAGAGAGGGAAGAAATACAAAGTAAGGGCTCAAAAACGGAACCTAGGGCAGGCATGATTTGTGGTGGTGAATGAGTTGAGAGGGATTAAACCAATGAGAAAGCCCCTTGGCCCATAGTTCCAGGAGGAGGATAGATGATGACAAAGGGGTAAAAGCCCAAGTATGCCAGGGAACTAGGATGGGAGGAAAATGGGGCACAAAAGAGCAAGGATTTAGAGTTCAGACCTGGGAAAGCACTTGGGGTCAGGACCTTGAATAGATTGCCCCTCGAGACTCACCAGCCAGCCATGATATACTTGAGCACAATGCCAGCCCCCTCCAGGTTTCCATGCACAGCCAGGGCTGCGCTGCTGCAGCCGAACAGCAGGGTCACTGCCCGGCAGCTCAGCCGCAGGACAGCCTGCCCATCCAGGAAGCGGGCACCGGCGCCATGCCCTGCATAGCTGAGGCAGAAGGAGGTGAGATGAAACTGACCTCACAGGGCCAGGCCTCCAGAGTTGTCCAGAGTCAGTCAGGGGCTCCAAAGCCCCAGAGCAGACCGTGATGATACCCACCCTCTGGGACTGTCCCTTTCCCCACCTCCCTGCCCTGAGCACTCACATGTACAAGTCACGCTCCGTCAGGGCCGTTTGCACCTGTTCCGGGCTTGGCACCTCCCCAACCACCCCTTTCCAGCCAGCTTCACTGCAGGGAAAAGGCAGTGAAAAGGGACTTAGCTGGAGGTGCAGTGGTTAAGACTGCACTCCCAGTGCAGGGGGCGGGGGATCAATCCCTTGTCGGGGAGCTAAGATCCCACACGCTGTGTGGTGCAGATGGGTCATGTGGCAAAAAGGGCAGAAGGAACACTGGGAAGGAGGTGGGCTGCAACATTTGATTCCAGAGAAAAGGACATTTACTCCTGTGTTGCGTCTACCGTTCCCCACCACCCTTCTTACTCTTCTCCCCCTGACCTGCTAAAATGGGCTCGGAATTGCTCCTCTGTGCTTGACAGGTTATTGTGAGGGTTCAGGACGTAGAAGGTACTTCGAGGATCCACTCCTTGGCTCAGCACTGATGAGGCCCCGGACTGATGGAGATCCCAGTGATCAGCATCCCAGTTTGGTCAGAGCACCCAAGCTTCAAACAACCCAAGTCCCTTTCCATTCTTAAGACCACCTTCCTCTCTTGCGATGTCTCTCTGCCTTTTCTTGTCCAATTACCCATCACTCCCACCTTCCATTCCCGGAACCCCACACCTCTTTGATGACGGAGTAGCTGAGTAGGAATCGGAAGGAGGGCAGCCGAGTGACAGGCAGGGCCCGGAGGCTGGGCATGCTCTCCCACGGCAGCTTCTGTAGGTCCTGGGCAAAAAGCACTCAGACATTACTGTCCTGAGGCAGGGGTATGCAGGAGGCAGGAGGAGCATGGTTGAGAGGAAGTGCCCACTGCCCACAGATGCTACCCATGTGGCCCCTGGCTCTTTACCTTGTCCAGCACTAACACGAGATGCCTACTGCTTGTTGCCATCTGACCTTGGAGACGCCCTACTGCCTCACCCAGGAGCTCTTGGGCTCGGGCTGGCCGGGCTGGGCACAGCCCATAAGCCAGGGCCTGCACGTCCTGCGGGGTGAGGGTACTGGCACCGCTGAGCATGATCTGCAGGGGACCAGTGGTCAGTGAGTACAAGAGCTCCCCTTTCCACCCGCAGTGGCAGGTGGGAAAGAGGCAAGGCGTACTTCATCCTCTTCCCTGATTTCTCAACTCACTCTCAGCAGAGTGGGGTCGGGATATTTCCAGCCACATTGCTGTAGTGACTCTTGTAGACGGGAGGCCTCCTGGACAAGGCCAGGGTCCTCACTGGATGGCAGCAACAGCCCCCGCCAGCAGCCCAGCACGTACTTCTCTAGGGAAGTGGTGAGAACCTGGATGCACAACAGAACCGTCAGTGAGGGAAGAAGCCAAGTTTCTCTCCCCACCCTCTTGGAGACAAGGAAATGCATCTTCCAATGAGTGGGTGTGTCTTATTTATCTTACAACCAACATAAAAGGCAAGAGAGAAACATTTTTCATTTGCTCAGACTCTAAGAGAGTATTGATAAGGTAAGATTTGTAATAAATCACTACATTTGGATAAATACAAACAGGTGGGCAAAAGCTAAGTCAGGAAATGAAATGAAAATTATGGCTGGGAGTCTGATGTGCTGCTGTGCTTAGTTGCTCAGAGGTGTCCAACTCCTTGAGACCTCCTGGACTGCAGCCCGCCAGGCTCCTCTGTCCATGGGGATTCTCTAGGCAAGAATACTGGAGTGGGTTGCCATGCACTCCCCTGGGGAATCTTCCCAAACCAGGGATTGAATCCAGGTCTCCTGCATTGCAGGCGGATTCTTTACCGTCTTAGCGACCACCAGGGAAGCCCAAGAATACTGGAGTGGGTAGCCTATTCCTTCTCCAGGGGGTCTTCCTGACCTAGGACTCGAACTGGGGTCTCCTGCATTGCAGGCAGATTCTTTACCAGTTGAGCTACCTGGGAAGCCCTGGGAGGCTGATATTTGGCCTTAAATTCTTATTTTGTACTCATCTTTAAACATTTCATTGCCAAAACCCCTTCAAGTCTTCGGCTCTTGTTTATTTGGTTTTGTTTTATTGGTTTTTTTTGTTTGTTTGTTTTTGCTGCACCACATATATGTGGAATCTTAGTTCCCAGACCAGGGATTGAACTGGTACCCCTAGCAGGGGAAGTATGGAACTTTAACTGCTGGACCGCCAGGGAAGTCCCCTTGTGCTCGTGGTTCCCAAGTAATAATTTTTATTTAGGCCTACACTTCCAGAAACAACAGTTAGAACTGGACAAGGAACAATGAACTGGTTCAAAATTGGGAAAGGAGTACGACAAGGCTGTATACTGTCACTCTGCTTATTTAACTTATATGCAGAGTACATCATGTGAAATGCCAGGCTGGATGAATCACAAGCAGGGATTAAGACTGATGGGAGAAATATGAACAACGTGAGAAATGCAGATGATACCACTCTAATGGCAGAAATGGAAGAGGAACTAAAGAATCTCTTGATGAGGGTGAAAGAAGAAAGTAAAAAAGCTGGCCTCAAACTCAACATGAAAAAAATTAAGATTATGGCAAACAGAAGGGGAAAAAGTGGAACCAGTGACAGATTCTCTTCTTGGGCTCCAAAATCACTGTAGACGGTGACTGCAGCTATGAAATTAAAAGAGGCTTGCTCCTTGGAAGGAAAGCTATGACAAATCTAGACTGGGTATTAAAAAGCAGAGATATCACTTTGCCAACAAAGGTCCATACAGTCAACGCTAAGCTTTTTCCAGTAGTCATATATGGATGTGAGAGTTGGACCATAAAGAAGGCTGAGTGAGAAGAACTGATGCTTTCGAATTGTGGTTCTGGAGAAGACTCTTGAGAGTCCTTTGGACTGCAAGGAGATCAAACCAGTCAATCCTAAAGGAAATCAACCCTGAATATTCATTGGAAGGACTGATACTGAAGTTGAAGCTCCAATACTTTGACCACCTGATGTGAAAAGCCAATTCATTGGAAAAGACCCTGATGCTGGAAAAGACTGAAGACAAAAGGAGAAGCAGGTGGCACGGGATGAGATGGTTAGATAGCATCACTGACTCAATGAACATGAATCTGAGCAAACTCCAGGGGACAGTAGAGGACAGAACAGCCTGGCATGCCATAGTCCATGGGGTCGCAAAGAGTCTGACACAACTGAAAAACAGCAACACCTCCAGAAAGGACTTGAGGTAGTTCAGTACAGACCTAGGATGGACCCCTGAGAGAGGAGATATTCTAGGGCAGGCCCAACCCCATCCCACACTGGGAACACACACCTCCATCCTGCGATCCAGCTCTAGCCGGCCCGTCCACCATTCTCGCTTGTCAGTACAGCTGCTGTTCTCTTTCTGCTCCTTCTGGATGGCGTCAAACTCTTTCAAGGCCGAACTCACAGAAAGCTTTGGAGATGGGGTTGTCTAAGTTCTGCTTGTCCATGTGACCACCATCTCTCCATCCCCCAGCCACAGGTAGACCAGAAGCCTGCCCCAGCCCAACTCTGCTCCCTGACCCCGGAAACCTACCTTGCTCTGGGAAGTGGGGATCTGTACAGTGACCGGGGGTTTGTCTTTCTCCAGCCGAGTCAGCAGGAGGGTGTTGCCCACAGTTCCAGGCTGGAGGGTGGCCAGGGCCAAAACACACACGGTCACCCCTGGCACACAGGACATGTCCTGAGTTATTTCAGCTGTTACATGGAATTCCTTTCACTGTCTTCTGCACTCAGTCCCTGTCCGTCACTTAAGACAACTCCTAGAAGTCTTTCCTGATCACTGGAGTTCAAAGTGCTCTCCCTTGCTCTAACAAGTCCCTGTAGATAGACCATGTTCTGTGTTTCTTTGTGTCCCTACAGAAACTAACAAAATTGCCTCCTCTGACCTGCTCCCTTCCCCACTTCCCACTCACAGTGAGGCACTCAAATCATCAGTGAACATGTTTCATGTTAGCATAGGAAAACTCCAGACACCTGACTTAGCTCTAAAGAAAGAAAGACATTGAACTTGTGGGTAACTCAAACTTGAGATTAAAAAAAAAATAAGATTTCCAGATTTAAGGTTATGTCTATTTGGTGAGAGTAACAAAATGACTAATCAGTGGCAAAGCATGACACGCCCTTCTACTATAAGGATCATAAATCTGTGTGTGAACTAATGCCTGAAGATCCTTCACCCAACTCTTTCCTAAGAAGAAGATGCATCAAAGAACAGCATAGCCAACGATGCCTGCCACCATACCACTGGGAATCAGAGCAAGACGCTCCCGGAAGCTGTCCTTCTCAGGCTGGGGGAAGTGGCCAGATCCCAGAGGCCTGAAGGAAAAGAGGCGCTGGATTCGTGCCAGAGGGATGTCTCCAGGCTTCTCCTGGAGGTGCAGCCCCTGCAACTGGTCTGCTATGTCCAGCGGCCCTCGGCGCTTCTGGGCCTTGCTGTAGGCGACACGAGTGGAGGTGAGGTCTCCCTCCTTCAAAGTCTGGAGCCTCCCCTCTAGTCTGTCCCAGCACAAGCCTGAGGGATGGGGGGCACTCACTTGAGCTGCCTGTGGAGGTGGGTGAGCAGCTGGTGGCGACAGGTGATGGAGACAGACTCGGTGATAAGGCAGGCGGTGGCATAGGGATCCCGGTGGCCCAGGCACAGGGCCAGGAGGCGGCAGAGGTGGGCATAGAGCCCACTAGGAGGGCAGTGACTGATGCCACGGAAGGCACCACTCAGTGAGTCACAGATGGAATCCAGGGTAGACAGATCTAAAGGAAAGACAAGACATAGATGAATCCCTGACTTCCTGAGAAAATCTTTCCAAGAACCAGTGCCTATCTCCCCTCCCACGTGGAAAACAGCAGCTACCATTTCTGAAGGGCAGTATGCCAAGCGCCGTGCTGTGCAATTTACATGCAGCCACTCTCTCCACCCTGCCCCAATTCCATTTGACAGTTAAATAAATTGAAGCTCAGAGAGGCGGAGTGACTAGCATTCAGCTAGTAGAGACTGCTGGGATTCAGACCCATGTTCAAGGCTACTGGATCCAGACGGGGATCCAAACCCAGAACCAAGGACAGAATGGAAAGGTACTGGGATCAGGTGATCAGATCTCGGTGGTCAACATACTTACCAATGGCTATGGGGGCCGAAGGGAGTCTGCGCCGGGGACCCAGATCCATGTCTCTCTCCTTGTCTGGGCCGGGCAGCTCCTCTTTGCTGGCATCCCGTCTCAACACCTCACATTCTCCTACGGCTGTATCAGGCGCTGGAGCTGGTGTCTTCCCACCTAGGCAGATGACACAACTTTTCTATAGCGTTCCCTCTTCCTGCCATCCCCTTGCTCTCCCTTCTAGGGTCCAGTCCCAGAGCCAGCAAAAGAACTTTCTTTCTGTTCCATCTTTGGCCCCAGTTATTTCTTGTGTTTTGACCCCAGGGCAACCTCGAAAAAAATGGACTTCTGCCTTCCACCCTTGCCCTCACACCTGAGGCTAAGTCTTCCCCATCAGAACCCCTGAGGATCTCAAAGCTCATTTCCATCTGGTTGTCAGTCAGTTCCTCCTCAGGGATGGTCCTCATCATCTCAGGGCCCAGCTCCTCACAACGTCCTGATGCCACCTTCTTGACCCTCCGGCTTCTGCCACTGAGGCCGGGGGCACTGCCTGACGTGGCCACTGAGTTGGTCTTCACACTCGGGCCCTTTCTGGCCCGGCCCCGGCCCCGGGAGGCACTGCCCTGTCTCTTGGATCCCTCTGCAAGCTGTGCTTCAACTGAGACAGGGTCTTCCAAGTCACTGTCGTCACTGAAGTTCACCTAGAATGGTGGGAAAAGGAAAAGGGCCAGGAGGTGGCGCTGTGGAGGCGCCATCACCGAGGCCCTTGAGAAAGATTTAGGAATTAACCTCCTGCATAATCGGCCATACTCAATCAGGGGCAGTAACTCCAGTGTGGAAGGAGGGAGAGGGAGAAGGAGCAGAAGATCCAGAGGAAGGATGAAAAGGGAAAGGAACAGACTAGAACCGAGAAAAGTCCCTTCTGTCTGAAACAAATGAGGTCTTGAACTAGGTCTCGTTATGGAAGATATAAGGGGTCCTGTGATAGGTAACAGGAGAGCTACAGTTCCCACCCGGCCCTGGGAAGCTATTCCATAGAAACACCTGCCCTGCAGAACTCTTCTCCAGGACCATCCTCACCCAACACCAGTACCACCTAGCTATAGTCCCACCTCACCTTGAGGCGTGTCTGGACCCTCCGTTGTACCCTGGGGGCCTTGGGAACCTCAGGCTTGGTCTTTGTAAGGAAGACTTCCTCAAATACGGTGAAGGGTACCCCAGGGCCAGCCTGCCTGACCCGGCCTGGGGGCTTAGGTGTACAGGGTGGTCCTCCACCTTCCAGACCTTTCAGAGAGGTATGTGAGAGGGGCAGGGTAGCAGAGCCCACTTGCTGGCATCCTCGTCTGGACTGTCCTGACTGTTTTTGGTTCCGAGGCTTAGAGGGTTCTGAGCCTGTGGGGTTATTTATTGATGGCGGCTGCCAGCCCCAGGAGCTTGCAAAAAGTTGGGCAGTGCAGCAGCTGAGGCTGGTCAGCTTTGCAAGGGCCTGGACCAAGAGCAGGTTGGCTCGCCAGGGCTCCAGGTGGGGTATCCGCGCCACCACAAACGTTAACCCTGACTCCAAGACCTTTCCCAGGCTCTTGTTTGATGGCTGGCTCAGCCCCTCCAGGGCCAGCTGTGTATATGCCTGAGCCAAGATCTCATCAAAGAGGCCTGGGACAGGGGAGGGGGGTGCTGTGTGATTCAGGGAAGCCTGCAGCGCTTGGGCAAGGCGACTACCGGCTGCAGGGCAACCCTTCAGCACCACCTGCAGCAGATCCAGCCCTTGGGCCTCATGGCCCATGGCCAGTCTCAGCCCCGCTGTGACCAATGCCCAGCGCAGACAGACCACCGAGAGGACAGGGCTGGCACAGAGCGAGCAGTCACAGGTGGGCAAGTGGGTCAGGAAGCTGGGGCTGGGCTGGGGCTTGGTTTTCAGGATCGGGGAGGAATTAGCAGAGGGTGCTACAGGGCCAGGTTCCTTGGCCACGGTGGCCACCAGCTCCAGGGCAGGGCCTTTTAGAATGAGCTCTTCCTCCGGGAGATCTGGAAGATGGGGCACCCGAGCCCGCTGCTTCCCCTTCTGCAGGTGGACCTTCTTCACAGAGTCCGGGTGCTGCGCTAGTCCGAGGAACTCTGAGCAGAGAGTGGGACAAGCATTACGGAACTAGGAGGAATGACACCAGTGTGTCTACCCAGCGGCTGATGCCCTCATCTGCATTATTTTAATACTTACTAATGGCTTATATATATATTCCTGTACTAGCACATTAGATATTGGCATAGCTTACTGTTTTTTAAAATATTTACTTATTTGTTCATCTGTGCCAAGTCTCAGTCGTGGGGGGATCTTCTTAGTTGTGGCATGTAAACTCTTAGCTGTGGCAGGCAGGCTCTAGTTCCCCCGACCAGGGATGGAATCTGGGCCCCTTGCATTGGGAGAGTGGAGTCTTAGCCACTGGACCACCAGCGAAGTCCCATAGCTTACTGGTTTTTGATGAAATCCTAACAGTGTCTTCCCTTCTAACAGTGGATCAGCACAACCCACAGAGCCCCCATTTCTGCAGCTCAGAAGGCTGCACGGTGCAGGTTGGCAGGCCAGCACCCAGAAGCCCAAGTCTTAATCCTGGCTCCTGCCCCTGACTAGCCCCATGATCCTGGCCCAAAACACTGAATTTCTCAACTTTTCTGAATTTATGAATGGAAAAACCTGACATTCCCATTTGACTTCCCAGGGTTTTGTATGGGTCCAGTGAAAGACTACAGGTAAAAGTAGTTGATAAGAAAAAAAAGCACCATAAGTACAATATTTTATCATTAGCCCTAATCCTTTCTGAGGATGCTACACTTGTGCTGCCCAATATAGTAACCACACACGTGGCGGCTATTGAACACGTGAAGTGTGGTGAGTACCCAAGGCACTGAATACTCAATTTTATTTAAATTAAAATATATTAGTGCTGCAAACTAAGAAGCAGGTAGGGTTAGTCCTGGACAGGCCATCTGAAGGAGTGAGGACACCAATGGTCTGACTGAAGTGAAGGGAGCTATGTCCTGGGACCAGAAGTCAGTCATGATTTAGAAGGGAACCAAACCTTGACATGTAAAGCTGTGTTACGGTGCATGCGTCACCCTGACCACCACCCACGGGCGTGGGGGCCTGGCTGCTCACCTGTGCAAGACTCGAGCAAGAACAGAACCTGATGCAGGTCCGACTGACAGAGGTCCATGTCATTGCGTGCCAGCTCCAGCTCCCCCTTCAGCACCAGGAAGAGGGCACACCTGGTTGGGAGAGGGGATGACAGACCCATCAGTGGAATTCCTTGTTTCCCCAGAGGGTCTCTTTCTGCCCTTTCCCGGGCAGAGCCATCATAGTCTTTTCCAGCCTCCAGAAAGCCTTTACTTCCTAAAGCTGACTTTAGGCACTCCCTGGGGAAACCCTCTGTGCTCATCTCTCAAACCAGCCCATCCTGGTGCCTAAGGACAGGATTTCCCAAATCAAATTCCTCACTGAAAAGATCCTCTTCCAGGCAAAGAGATTTAGGGAATCACTGTGTACTGAACCTCCCTTCTGGAGATTTATAATGTGTATTAGCATACTGGAGGATATGATAAGTCCCATAGGAAACCTCATGGACAGAGGAGCCTGGGGGCTACAGTCCACGGGGTCGCAAAAGAGCCGGACACGACTTAGCAACTCAATGACAATCACAATAGGAAAAAAAAAACATCTAATCTTGATTAGCTCAGCATTTCCCACTTTTTGCCATGGAATGCATTCTACCATCAACCCCTCCAAACATAACATGTTAATCTGTGGACCAGTTTGGGAACCCACGGTCAAGGTCGTAGGCACTGAGGTTTGGGAATCACCAGGCTCTTGGGCCCTGTACTCACTGGCGTGGTATCTGCAGCTTTGTTGTAAGTTTCAGGGCCTCCAAGCAAAAGGCTTTCGCTTCGCTCACATTACCAAGGCGGCCCAGGCGGGAGACCAGCTTCTCCGAGCAGCTCAGCACCTCAGAAAGAACCTGCCATTTTTGTACCAGATTTTCACCTGCAGCAAAGGAGATGAGATCATCATCACATGGAACCAGGATCCATAGCCTGAATCCTCTGGAGACAAAACCGCCAGCCCTACCAACCAGTCTGCTCATTCCCACACTGGCTCTCCTCCTTGGGCTTACCATAGTCCAGAAATGGCGTCTCCACAGCTGTTTTCTGAATTGAGAGCACATCGCTGCCCATGAGCAGGAGGATGATACTTCGGAGAAGCTTATGGGAGTCGATGAGTGCTATCTCAGGTGTCTGCCAGCCTGGGCAAGTGTGGGGAGAAGGTGGGAGGGACAAGAAGGGAGATGATGTGGCCAGAGCTTCCACCATCTTCAAATACTAAGACAGCAAATGCAGAGCAGGCTGTCACTCTCTCCGTCCGTGCTTAAGGCAGACAGAGATAATCAGTCACAGAACTCCTTCCCCCTAAGACCAGTCTCAGAATCCTTGTCAGTTCAGGGGAGTCATTGAGCAATCGATTAGAGTCAGCAAGTGAACTGAAACTCATGTGCTATCCCAAGCCTACTCTGGGCAGCTTCTAGGCTGGCTCGTCCATGCAGCTGGACAGCAGAGGGGACAGCGGACAGACCACACACACCCAGCAAGAAGGCCCACTGCCCGCTTCTTTCACCTTGGGCACACAGTTGCTCCCACAGCGGGGCCAGCAGGCTGTCTGGCGAGAGGCTCAGGTAGGCCGCCACCAGCTGCAGGGCCTGGACGCGCAGCAAGTACCAGGCCTTGGATGCCCTCTGGAGGGCAGGGTCCTGAAGCACAGACAGCAGCAGAGCAGCACCCTCAGCCACCTGGGGATAGAGGGTAGGGGTGCAGAGGAGAGCAGTGAGTGGGATCGGATCAGCAGTTCAGAACTTGGGATACCCCTAGAGATCACGTGGCCCAAGCCCCTGCTTTTCAGATGTTAAAAGCTGGACCGAAAACTAGAGTCACAAAGGGTACAAGATACCCAGTCACACAGCTTGTGTGTGAGAAATTCCAGCCTTTTAGATCCCTCAACTGGATCCCAGCTGAGGGTGTCAGCGTCATCCCAATTTCTAGTCACCGGACAGACTTTGCCCCTTATCCCTGAGAGAGCTAGAAAAGGATAAAAATGGTAGAACGGCTCCTAGAGAAGCACTGGTGAATGATCCTCGGGAGAAGGTGAGGTGAGGAGATGGCTCTGCTTCTCAGGGTCAGGAACATTCTCCCCAGCTCCAGAGAAACCTCAGGAGCCAGACAGATATCTGGAGAATCCTAAAATCCTTCCAAACCCAAGGACCTTCGGAGATCAAGAAAGTGAGAAGCACCTTCTGGCGAGCGCAGCAGAGTCGACTTCGCAGGAGGTCACAGGTCAGGGAGAGGAGCAGATATGTGTCTGTGGTGTGATCCAGAAGCTTCAGACGCGACTCTGCTTCTTCCAGGTGCACCTGGGGACACAATCAGGGTTTCTGTGAGCGTGCTGGTGACCAGGCAGCCAGACTGTTCCAATTAAAGTGGATTAAAGTATTCACAAGCAAAATGTTGAACACATCCAGTTAAATATTAAATTATCTCAAATGTTTTAATCCATGGACAGAGAAGCCTGGTGAGCTACACTCTATGGGGTTGCAAAGAGTTGGACACGACTAAGCAACTAACACAAACATACGTAGGAATTATTCTCTAACTAAAGTGCTCATTTAGTAGCTTTCAGTTAACCACTAAGCTAGAGAGATAAAGCTGGATAAGCAGTAAGCAGGCCCTTCCATCCAACAGCTTGCAGTGCAGTGAGGCGGGGGCAGGGGGGTAGGGGCAGGGCATACCTATCTTATCATGATACAATGCCATCAGTGGTGTGGGGACACAGGAAAAGTGGCTGATTTTGCCCGTGAGGAAGAGGACATTTAAAATGCTTTACGAAGGAGGAGACCATTTAGCTAGGCCTTGAAAACAAAGTACGTGTTTGCTGAACAAAAAAAAAAGAAAAAAATGGGAGAAAAGCTACTATACCCCAGTTAAAAAAAAAATGGGGGTGAGGGTGTATTTAGGGTGGAAGGATTAACATAGGCAAAGGCAGCAAGGCCCATACAAGGAATATAGTGGTACAGATGGGGTTCATGGCAGGGAGCGGCCAGAAAAAGTGAACCAGTGTACAGAAAGCGGGCAATTCAGAATAAAGGATCTGGACCATATCCCTCAGGTAATGGAAAAGTCCACGAAACTCTTTAAGTAGGAAAGAGTTAATAAGATCAGATCTGTGCCTGAAAGCATCATGCTGGAACATGGAGTGGAGAAGGAAGGAACTGGAGGCCAGGAGACTGGTTAGGACACATTGTAACAGCCCTTAGTAAGCAAGCCAGGGCACCAGAAACCACTGGGAAATACAGGATTAGTAAAGGGCCTTCTGCCGTTCTGTCTCACTGGGCTATGTAAGAGAGTGAACAATTGGGAGATGGAGAGAGATGCCTCCTCTTCCCACAGCCGCCTCCCAACCACCCTGTACGATCCTTCAGCCAAATGCGGTGCAGAAGGCAGAGAAGCTGCCCCTTTAGTGTCCCATCTTCTCAGAGAAGAGAAGCCAGTCCCTGAAGCCAGGTCCGCAAGCTGGGGTGACTGGCACTTGTACCTGGGCGTAGCTGGGACAGCCGAGGGTCAGGAGGAGCTGGGTGACTTGGCAGGAAGAGCTGGCTACCTTCGCATGGTCCTTCAGTCTCTGTGAGACGATCTGGACGAGCAGGAGGACCTCCAGAGCCTGCAGGGGCTGGTAGGCCGGGAGCAACGCGTTTACCCAGCTTGTACTCAAGCCTTCATTTCCACCCCCTCCTCTCCAGCCCTGTGGTCTAATCTGAGGGGCTGGCTGGAATGCGGCCACCCAGATAGAGTAACCATTGGCCATCCCTAAGGAGCCAGAGAGGAGGGCAGCCAGGGGTGTGTGCAAGCCATCCTGCCCCCTCCCTTTCTATTCTAAAGCCTGCATGCCAGCCATCATCAATAGCCAGGATTTACTGAGCACTTACTATGTGCCAGCCACAGTACCAGCTCACTTTATCTTCATAACAATTCTAATCCTAATTTTACAGATGAGGAAACTGAAACTTAGGTAGGATTAAGCTGCTTGTCTAAGCCCACATAACAGGTATTCGATAGAGGTAACATTCAAATCTAGGGCTCAGGCAGCCTCCCCAGGCTCCTCCTGCTAGGGAAGTGGCCTAACACCCATAGTACAAAGATCCTTTTCGTTTTTTCATAGGTTCTTAATGTGGGGTCCAGAGAAGAACTTCAGGAAGTCCTTGACACCTCCCAGCACTGCATGTAAAAATGTAAAATTGTGTCTACAGGTGTTTGTGTATTTTTTCCTGAGTATACACATCTCAAATTTTCTGATAATTAGGACTTCCCAGATGGTCCAGTGGCCAAGATTCTGTGCTCCCAACGCAGGGAGCCCGTGTTCGATCCCTGGCCAGGGAACTATATCCACATGCCACAACTAAGAGTTCACATGCTGCAGCTAAAGACTTGGGCAGCCAAATAAAAAAATAAAAATAAATATTTAAAAAATTATCTGATAATTACTAATAATTATGGCTATCATTTGAGTATTTCATTTACACACACCATCTTCCATGCATTATCTTATTGAATGCTAACAAGGCAGAGTTAATATTATTGTTACCCTCATTTTATCTTATTTTTACTTTATTTTTTTGGCTACACCGTGTTACATGTAGGATGTTAATTCCATGACCATAGATCCAACCCACATTCCCCTGCAATGGAAGAGTGGAATCAGCCACTGGACCACCAGGGAAGTCCTGTTACTCTCCTTTTAGAAATAAGGAAATGAGGGCTTGAAAGGCTAGGCAACTTGCCTAAGGCCTTGGGGTTAGACTTGGGGAAGCTGGTGACAGAGTGTACACTGGGTGACATGACTTCCCAGCTGGGACACAGGCCAAAGAAGGTGAAGGAGCTGAGTCTCTGGTCTGTGTCAACACGCTGTCCCGTTACCTTTGCCAGCAGCTGATAGAGGGCCGCTAGGATCTGCAGGGAGGCTGCTGTTTGCTGGAGACACCGTATACCGGGCACCTGCCCCTTAGTAAGCACCTCCTTCCACAGGGCCAGGGCTTGGTCCAGGCATTTGGATTGTGCTGTAAATCAGAAGAAAGGGACTAGTCATTCTCTCAGTGTGGGCCGTCTGGGGAAATGTGGTCATCTTTCCCATAATAGCCTCTGCCTTGTGCCCACCTCCCACTCTCGGGGAGCCTCTCCCACAGCTAGGGGACCCATCCTGTTCTTAGGAGGCCATCGAGGAGGCCGCATCCGACCTTGCTAAGTTCACAGCCCTCACCAGCATCCGCAGCCAGGTTGAAGGCAATGTTACTGTATAGGAAGCGATCTTCCTGGAGTTTATCTTCATAATTCAGGTCATTGGCTTCAAACTCCTCCAGGTTACAAGGGGCCTGGGCTCTCCGATCCCGCTCGATACCCTGAATGGGGCGATCAGGGTGAAAAGCAGGGCTGGTACTAGCTTACTGGGCTTCCCAGGTGGCTCAGTGGTAAAGAATCCACCTGTGATTCAGGAGAGGGGGGTTAATCCCTGGGTTGGGAAGATCCCCCAGAGAAGGAATTGGCAATTCCCAGTATTCTTGCCCAGGAAATCTCATGGACAGAGGAGCCTGGTGTGCTACAGTCCATAGGGTCACTAAGAGTCAGACATGACTGAACAACAGCTAGCTTGCTGGGGTCCAGGGAAAATAATCCCTGAGCCCAGTCCTGCTCAGCCCAGAGCAACCGTGCTCACCTCCTGCATTTTGGCCTCCATGGTGCATATGTAGAGCCACAGCAGGGCCTGGGCTTTATCATCCAAAAGCCGATCCTTGTCCTGGGCCTCAGGCTTCACAGATTCCAGAAGCTGCAGAGCTTCCCGGATGGCATCGAGGGCAGTGCTGTCAGGAGAAGATGCACTTAAGCCCGGCTTAACCATGAGATCTGGCCGCAGTGTCCCGGGAAGGGCCTTCTGCCGCAAGCTGGCTTCACCTTTCAAGAGTCCCCATGACCACAAACTACAGGGGGCGCTCAGGGACGTGGAGAGGGAAACAGACTCGGAAAAGGGTAAGAGGACCCCGGGCCAGAAGCAGGAGTGGCCTCCCCTGCCCTTCCTCCTCACCAGTCAGTCTGCTGGGCAAAGTTGTGATAGCAGAGCACCTGAGCCAGTTCCACCAGGTGGGTGGCTCGGGCCCAGGCCCCGGCTGCTGTCTCCTCGGGGCTCAGCTCCAGCAGGTCACAGATGACATTGAACCGTTCCTGCCCTGTGTTGGCCCGCACTGCCTTGTAGGCCTGCAACTCCTCCCTGAGCAAGCGGGCCAGGGTCTCCGGGTCCCAGCCACTCAGGCTATCTCGCAGCGTCCTGAGAGAGGGCAGGCTCAGCACTCGGGAGACTTGGCCCCACGCCAAGGAGTCCCCGTCTTGGTTTGCTGAGCTCAGTTTCCAGGGGTGAAAGCAAGAACACCGCCTGTCACTGCTGTCCCCCCAGAACCCAGCCCCGTGCCTGCTCATACTCGGCAATCAGTCAATCACAGTGAATGGAGGGAACAGTGCCTTTCTCAGCCACGAGAATGAACATGACCTTGAGTGCCAAAAGCAGTCGTGGCCAGGAAGCTGGGTCATCCCCTTCCCCACCAACTCACTTCAGCTGTAGCTCCTTGTCTCCAGCTCTGGCAGCATCCATCTTGACCCGAACCCAGAAGGTGACTGGCTCAGTCATGTGTTCGGGGCCACAGGGCTGCAGGGCCTCCAGCCACAAAGTCACCATCTTGCAGCCCTGGGCCTGTTTACCCAGTTTCTTTAAACTCTCTATGTGTAGCCGGAAGCACCTGTGCAACTGACCAGAGGAAGAAAACAGACCAAACTGAAGAGGCATGCAAGGAGTACGTACCACGGAAGAGTATGTGCGTGTGTGCCCACGGTCCTCCTTGAGGCTTCAACTACACCCACAGATCCATCACCCACACCCCTGAAAACCTGCTCCTCCTCCTGACCCTCCCCCTCCTCTCAGCAAATCGCCACCTTCTCCTGACTTGGAAAGGCGAGACCATCCTGGCCTCTTCCTTCCCCCCCTCACACAGCCAGTCACTCTCCAGTTAGTCCTTGACTTCCTGCACCCACCCACTTCTGTCCATCCCCCAGGAAGCTGCCTCAGTTCAGATGCTTGCCCTTTTCTGCCTGATCTGCTGGAGCCACCTGGGTGCCCACTGTTGTCCCTGCCCTCCAGTCATTCACTACAGCGATGCTGAGAAACCCAAGATGCCACATCAGTCCTTGAGAGGCTCATCAGATGAAACCCAAGGCCCTCTATGACCCGTCTCGCCTGTTAATCCAGCCAGCCCATCATTTCTTGGGTATATTCTTGCTTTATGATAGTGGTTCTCACTCTGGTTGGGCAAAGGAACTCCTTAAGGAACTTAAAAAATTCAGATGCCTTGGCCCCAGTGCCAGAGAGTCTGAGGCAATTAGCTTCGGACAGGCTTCAGAATTTTTTTTTTCAGTTCACCCAATTCTAACATCTAGCCAGGATGAAAAGCACTGGCTGGGGATCAGGCTAAATATAAAAAGTGAGTCAATCAAAAAAGTAAATAACAGTACAGGTGAGGTCTGGGAAACACTGCCCCAGGTACCAGTGCCAACATGCAGCTCCTGACTCTCTACTCCAAGGTCCTGGCCAGGCCCTTGCATGCCACTCAAGTCCCCTCCTCCCTCTCAACATCACCTCCCTCGTACCCGCGTACCTTCTCAGGTGGCACCTCAGGATAGGTGCCTGGCTTCACTGAGCCCAGGTGCTGACAGAGGGGCTCGGAGATGGCACAGGCTTCGGCATAGAGCTTGTGACTGTAGAAGCTGTAGGCCAGGTTACTGGTGTACGAGACTGCAGGGGAAAGAGGACAGAGGACCACAGGAATAGCTCCATGCCCTCTGCCATTGGAGGGGCAGTAGAGAGATGCTCAACCTGTGTGGTCAGCTCGGCAGCCCCCAGATTAGGCAGCAATGCCCACTGCTAGGGAGTGAGAACGGGGCCGTTCTCCCCTTCTGGGTTTCAAGTCTGCCTGAGCCCTCCATTCCGGAAGGCAACCTCACATCACCCAGCCCCTCTGTGCCTCTTTTTTAAAGAAATCTTTATTTGACTGTGTCAGGTCCAGGTTGCCAGCTGCAGGATCTCATTGCATCACGTGGGATCTTTAGTTGCAGTGCACAGACTCTCCAGTTGTGGTGTGAGGGCTCACTGGTTTCTGCGGTGCACAGCTCTAGTTGCTCTGGGATCCTAGTTCTCTGACCAGGGATGGAACCCAGATCACCAGCACTGCGAGGCCAATTCTTTAACGCTGGACAACCGGGAAGTCCCACCTCTGCCCTTGTTTTACGAGCCAAGTCCTCATTCCCATACAGGGCCCATCCCTTCTCACACACTGATCTGTCTTCACCTTGCTCCAAAGGTCAGCATTTGGGGGGAAACACTCTGGCCTGTCCCTCACTTCCCTCTTCTTCCCTCAGTCCACTGAAGCCTCACTAGCCTCCCTGCTAGTCCTTGAATTCACACCACCTCTGTCCTGCCAGAGGGCCCTGGCACTGGCTGCTTCCACTGCCAGGGATGTACTTTCCCAGATGCCTATTTGGCCAACTCCCTCCCACACTCCAGGTTGTTCTCATGTCACCCTCTTCATGAGGCCAACCCTGACCACCTATTTAAACGGTGACTTGCCCCCTCATCTATCCTGAGCTCCTAATTCCCTTTCTTCTCCTGTTCCACTTTTCCTTTCTCTCCATATTTCTGATCATTTTCTAACAAGTTGTACTTCAGTTATCCTACTGGTTATGATCTTTCTCCCCCAACCAGAATGTGGCTCCATGACAGCAGAGCTCTTTATTTTGTTTACTGACATACCTAAGAACTCGAAACAGTGCTTAGCAGCACACAGTAGGTACTCAATAAATATTCACTGAATCAAAGAATACACTCTTCCTAAATTCTAGTTTAGGCAGCTTCCTGGCTATCGACATAGATGGCTAGAAGAAAATAAAGTAGGTCTTCAATATTCTGTGGGAAGAATTTTCATACTGTTAATTTTTGTGACTCCTTATATTTTTTCACTTCTGTGGCTAGATTTAACCTGAAAATATGAATATGAAAAATGTCCAAAACCTTCTAGTGACTGAACTCTTTAGGTTTATATAATTTAAACTAAAGGGCCATGCTTTTTGTAAATTAAGGGGGAAATTTATTATGAAATACAAAAAACAGGCAAAACTAACCAATGCTGTTAGGATAGTGGTTACCGTTGGGGTGCGTGGACCAGAAGGAGGAACAGAGGGGTCTTCAGGGGGGTTAAGTCATATTCTTTGAGTTGACCTAGATGCTGATTACAAAGTATGCTTCCTTTGCAGAAGTTCATCAGACTGTTTGCTTATGACTTTAGTATTTTTCCCTATGTTTATTTCAATTAAAAAGGGTGGGGAGAAAAAAAAAAGATGGGGAAGTATATATGCCTGTTGGCTAATATATACAATTACATAGTATATGCACATATAGTAGATATACATAGTGTATCTCTAGCAGGATGCATAAGACATTGACCGTATTAGCTGCATCTGCAAAGTGGGAGTGGGTTACTAGGATTATGAGGAGGCAAAGGGACTTTTCACTGCCTGCCCTTTTGTGCAATTTGAATTTTGAATGATGTGAATGTTTTGCCTGGTTTTAAAAAATTTAAGTTATGACCATTCTACATGGGCTTCCCTAGAGGCTCAGTGGGTAAAAAATCTGCCTGCATTGCAGGAAACCTGGGTTCAATCCCCATGTCGGGAAGATCCCCTGGAGAAGGAAATGGCAACCCACTACAGTACTCTTGCCTGGAGAATTCCATGGACAGAGGAACGGGACAGGCTGCAGTCCATGGAATTGTAGAGTCAGACACGACTATGCAACTAACTTTCACTTTCACATATTCATGAAACACATGCCAAGTCAGATTTCAAAGTCAATGAGAAAAAAAATTAATATCTGCTCTGGTAAATTAGTCTCATCACTTCTCTACTGATATTAAATACAGAGTAATGGATACTTATAAACATCTTTTCACTGCCTCCAAAAACCACAGGGAATCCCAAAGAGGTCAGAACTATTCAGCAAGTGCTACTTGCCTGCATCTGACGCCCATGGTACTAACCAGTCATCCCCAGGTAGTCAGTCAGCTCTTGGCCAGGTAGGCCCTGTAAGGCCTCCAGCATCCAGATACCAGTAGATCTGCAACTGTCCGCTAGCTGGGCCAGGTCAGCCAAATTAGCTTCCTGAAGGAACAAGAGAGGTGAGAGGAGACAGGAGACATACGAGGTCCAAGGTGATGTCCACCCAACTCCATGCCCAAAGCAACTTCAAAGCTCTACCAAGGACAGTCAAGCAACCCCAGATCCTTGGACCTGTCCAGGTTTTTTGATTCCAGAGGGTACCTGACAGCTTTGGGCAAAGTCATAAACCACCGCAGTGTAGAGGTGAAGTCCCTGAAAGTGTATCTGAACCAAAGCCTGCAGCTGCTTGGAGGAGTCCCCACAGACCTGAGGAAGGAAGGGAAAGGTTGGTTTGAGGGGCAGGGAGCTCCAAGCTGAAGCCTGGCCCAGAGCCCTGGAGAACCGACAGAGCCTGGGGAGTAGGAAGGAGGACATCAGAATGGACCCCTGCCAGCATATACTAGGCTGCTTGCTGGCTGGCCAGGCATGGTCCAAAGAGCAGCTTACCAAGGCAGAACCCAGGGTCTCCAGATCTTACCAGAGACCCTAGCCCGATAGAGAGGCCACAGAACCACATTCCCACCCGACCTCTGGGTCCTGAACTCACACCATCCTGCAGCTTCTGGATGAGGGAACAGTAGCTGCCAAGAAAAGCAAAGAGGCTCAGAATGGCATCAAGTCCATAGCACCTCTTGGTGCCTCGCTCCAGGACTGAGAGGAAGAACTGGCAGCTGTCACACAATGCTCGCAGTGGGGGTGATGGTGCCTCCAAGCTGTTCTTCAGGATAGCTGATGCCTTGATCAGAAGCTTGGCCACTGCCTGGGGTCCTCCTTCCCCAGCCAGCAACTGTTCAACTGCCAGCTGGCATAGCTGGAGGCTGGGGGCCAGACTGGTGTTCCTTAGGTAATCATGGGCCTTCTCCACTGTACTTGTGGCCCTGGTGTGGTGGTGGTTCCAGCAGAGGCGACGACAGTGTTCCAGGGTGAGCTCCAAGAGACAGAGGGCCCTCTGGGGGGAAAGAGGACCAGGAGAGGCTCCTTCACCCACCAAAGCTGTGATCACATGCCTGGAGAGCAGGTCATCTAGGAAATCAGCATCTGCTTCATTTAGACCATGCCCACTGGCTTCAAACAGCTGATGGGCAGCTACCACTCGACAGGCTGTTGGAGAAGCAAAGTGGGGAATCTCACAAGGGATACTTTCATCCTCCAAGAGTACTAGAAAGCTCAAGGCCTTTAACCGAGCTGAGAATGCAGCTCGCCGCTCCATCAAGCCTTCTGCCCCCTTCCAAAGCAGAGAAAAGCTGCCACGAGCCACAGCCTCATAGTCCTGAGGAGCAGCTTGGCGAGGACATTGCA
This sequence comes from Ovis aries, assembly GCF_016772045.2. Taxonomy (NCBI): domain Eukaryota; kingdom Metazoa; phylum Chordata; class Mammalia; order Artiodactyla; family Bovidae; genus Ovis; species Ovis aries. The sequence continues at coordinate 133,229,047 of NC_056056.1, forward strand.
CCAAGCAGGCATGGAGGGGCTGAGCAAGTCGGAGAGTGGCTTCTGGGTCTCCCTGTGCAGCAACGTTCCGTAGAAAGATGAAAAGAATTCGTTCCAGGTAGAGGGGTGGGCGCTGTGGTGTAGACATCAAGTAGCCATCGCAAGCCAGCTCCGCCAGCTCCAGAAGGCTTCCCAGGTGCCTAGGGCAAGCCAGCTTGACAGTCAGCTGCTGGTTGCAAGCCCTCAGAATGGCATCACAAGTTTGTCTCCTCTCGGAATCAGACCGGCAGCTGGGAAGCTTGGTCAGGAACTCCTAGGAGGAGAGGAAGATGTGAACGAGGCTAACAAAGAAGAAAGAGATATGGAAAGGAAACAGAAACAGGACTGCCCAAGAGAGGATCTCCTACTCATCTGTCTCTTCAAATAAGTTACAAAACAAAACAGCTCAGCTTGGTAAGCCAGGTGTGTCCACAGTCGAACAGCGCGCACACCTTCAAGTCAGGCAGCAGCTCTTCAGCCTCCTTTGGACTGCTTAGCAGGGTCCCAAAGTTGACTCCTCTGAAGCTCCTCATGGTGCCGGAGGGCTAGGGGAAAGGAGACGGATTAGGAAAGGCAGAGATCTGTAAAGGAGTTAAATGAAGGGCGGGAGAAGGGCTTGAAGGTGCGGAAGATGGAGGGCAAAGAAAGACATCAGAAATCCTGTCGGGAAAAAAGCCCAGCCAGGAAACCGGGTTCCCATTATAAACCGACGCTTCTGCTATGCCTTCCTCCCAGCCTATCCCCGGCCTCACTACCCATCCTACCAACCAACGCACCACAACAGAGGCCTCCATCGAGCTCTCCAGCGCCCACCAGGATGCTCCGAGGACTCCCGACTTTTTTAGTGGAGCCGCCCAGCCTATCCCTCAAGTCAGCGCTGGGGCTCCATTCACCTCGGCGCATACACCGTTCACGAGTACCTCCAAGCCTTACCGTCCTAGAAATCATTCTTCTTTCCAGGGCCAGGACTTACCCACCACACTGAGTACTCCTCAAGGATCCAAAATGTAACCTTCCTTTTCCGCGCCAGCCCCTCCTTTCAAATATCCCCAGCGACCAATCAGCGAGAGTTGCGTAACGCCGGCGGGTCGCGAGGCTTTCTGGGAGTTGTAGTTTACCTGCCTCGCTGCGCCATCACGTGATGCCTGCGGACCGGATCCCGCTGCTCTGGACGTTACGACCTCTTGGGGGCGCGGATTTTCCCACCTTTTCCAGTTGGGGCTGACCTCCTCAGTTTCCTGCGGCTTATCTGCAGTCGTGAAGGCCAGCCTTGTCACCTCCCCTTTATCGTCAGAGCTCGGAAAGAGTTTAAATTTCCAGAAGAGGAGAAGTAAACTAGACAACAAGAAGAACTTACTTGGAAACTCTCGATTTGGGTTACTAGCAAAAAAAGGGCGTAGCCTTTCAAGGCATTCTTTATTATTTTTTTTTAAATAATTTTGTTTATTTTTGGGTGCGCTGGGTCTTCGTTGCTGTGTGAGGGCTTTCTCTAGTTTCAGAGAGTGGGGGCTGCTATTCATTGCCGTGCATGGGCTTCTCTGGAGTGCACAGGCTCTAGGCACGCTTGCTTCAGTTGTTGCAGCTTGCAGGCTCTACAGCACGGGCTCAGCGGTTGTGGTGCACACCTTAGTTGGTGCACAGCTTAGTTGCTCCACATCATGTGGAGTCTTCCTGGACCAGGGACTGAACCCCTGGCCCCTGCATTGGTAGGCGGATTCCTATCCACCGTGCCACCAGGGAAGTCCTCAAGGAATTCTTTAAAACTGTAGTTTTCTGAGGGCCACTGACGCAAGTACTGTAGCGAGTTCCAGCTCCCTCTGCCTTCCAGCCTTGCTCCCTCCATCAGCGGGATTGTTTGAGAAAGACAGAATTTTCTTGATGGGGGTGGAGGGTAGATGGGTAGGGGTAGGGGGTGTGAGTGAAGAACTATGAAAATTCATTCAGTGAAATATTTCACAGGTTTTAATGGCTTGTATTCGGTGAGTACAAACTACGTCCCCAAACATGCACATTCACTTGACTGCTTCTCTTCCCTTCCTCCCCTAAAGAATTCAGTTCACAACTCTGTTCCAGTTTACTCTGTTGGATAACTCATCCTTCTGTGTTACTGGTTTTCTTTATCACCGTCAACCGCTTTTAACAGCTGAGAATCTAGCCGGGAAGACCACTTAAACAAACCAACAAAGCAAAAGAATGACTGGAGAATCTCATCATTGAAATGGTAATATTACTTCAGGGGTTCAATGTGTGTTGCAGAAGATACCCATCTCTCATAGAGTGAGGGAACCAGCAGAGAGGAGAGGTCCATAAATGATTAACGATACATCAGTTCTCTCAATATTTATTTGAGAGATGATTACACCTTAACAGGCAATGCCCTGACAATGTTCTGGAATTTTTTCCCTCTTTAAGGGAAGAAAACATCCTTTCTTATTCATCTTCTACTTTTAACAAGAACTTTAGAGATCAAAAAGTGTTGACCAATGTCAATTTGAGTCACATAATTCAAACACTCAACAGCATCCCTGATGCTTATAAAGAGATAGTAAAGGGATGGTGGAAAGAGCTTTCAAGTTGAGCCTGGACAGAGGAGCCAGGTTCTAGTCCCAGCTTAATTTATTATTAATCTGTGAAATAGGGTAGTAACATCAAGCCTCACTCACTCTCAGGGGTTTTGCCAGCATCAAACAGAAAAGCCTTGAAATGCTTTCCAAAGGCCCAACAAGGCTTAGCGGCCATTAAAAGCATGTTTTATATATATATTGACATATAAAGATGTCATAGATATATGAATGATTGTTACAGTCTTGTGGATTTCAATTATTTATTTATTTTTAAATATTTTATTTATTTGACTGCATCCAGTAAGATGAGACAGAGAAGGCAATGGCACCCCACTCCAGTACTATTGCCTGGAAAATCTCATGGACAGAGGAGCCTGGTGGGCTATAGTCCATGGGGCCGCGAAGAGTCGGACATGACTGAGCGACTTCACTTTCACTTTTCACTTTCATGCATTGGAGAAGGAAATGGCAACCCACTCCAGTGTTCTTGCCTGGAGAATCCCAGGGGCGGGGAAGCCTGGTGGGCTGCTGTCTATGGGGTCGCACAGAGTTGGACATGACTGAAGCGACTTAGCAGCAGCAGTAAGATGAGATGGTTGGATGGCATCACCAACTCGATGGAGATGAGTTTGAGCAAGCTCTGGGAGTTGGTGATGGACAGGGAAGCCTGGCGTGCTGCAGTCCCTGGGGTCGCAAAGAGTTGGACACAACTGGGTGATTGAACTGAACTGAGTCTTAGTTGCAGAACAGGGGACCTTTCATTGCTTGGGCTTAGTTGCTCCTCAGCATGTGGAATCTTAGTTCCCCAACCAAGACCAATGATTGAACTTGAGTCCCCTGCATTGCAAGGTGGATTCTTAACCACTGGGCCACCAGGGAAGTCCCTCAATTGTTTTTGTTTTTAATAAATTTATTTTTAATTGGAGGATAATTGCTTTACAATATTGTGTCAGTTTCTGCCATACATCAATATAAATCAGCCAGAGGCATACATATATCCCTTCCCTCTTGAACCTCCCTCTGCCCTCCCACCCCATCCCACCCCGTAGGTTATCACAGAGCACCTGGTTTGAGCTCCCTGTCTCAGATAGCAAGTTCCCACTGGTTATCTACTTCACGTGGTAATGCATATGTTTTAGTGTTACTTTCAATTCACCCCTCCCTCTCCTTACCCAACTCTGTCCACAAGTCTGTTGTCTGCGCCTGCCCTGCAGATAGGTTCCTCAGTACCATCCCCTCAAGCGTTTTTAAAGAGAAAAATAAGGTATACTTTAATAAATAAAAAAAAGTTGGAGAACAGCATGAATGGTATGATTCATTTTTATTAAAAAAAATTAAATATATGCCCTAGACTACAAACATTTGACACTGGTATGAAGGGGGGCTTAAGGGAGCCTATAATTTTATATGTCTATAATTTTATATTTTATATGTCTATATGTATATTTGTAATATATTTATATATCAATATATGTATTTTAACACATGGACATGTATTTACATTCACATATTTACATTAATACATCTGTATTTGCCTTTGACTCTTTTACAATTAGCCCATATTTATTGTTAAAAAAATCATTAAAGTGAATGTGACATATTTTGATAACATTAGGTCTGATCCCAAGCATGACAAACTTTCACTTGTCTTATAATTCTATTCTGTGGTTCTGTGGGGAAGTGGTGGCAAAAAATAATAAACAGACAGGGAGAACCACAGGATTGGGGTTAGGGGAAGAGTGTATTGGGAAGTGGAACCCAGACGCAGTGGAAGGATCATGGCCATCAGCTGGGAGCAGCCCTCTCCCCTCCCTGAGCAGGGGCTGTATTCCCAAGGAAGAGGTCACTCTCCAGCCTCAGAACTCAGTACTGTCTTCATGCCCCAGGCCTCCTGCCTTCTTGCTCATTGGCTCCTGCTTCCTTGGACTGTTTCTTTTCTCCTCAGGATCACTTAAAAGCTCCAAATAAAATAATTATATACCAGCTGGATGGAAAGGCAGAAAATCAGGAAACTCTCTTAGGGAAAAATGGTGGTGTATATCAAATCTGACACCAAGCTGACCTTCCCACTTGAGGAAGAGGAAATGAGTTCAAGTGGAGCACACTGACACCCTCCTCAGCTACTTGCACACCCCAAAGCAGAAGGCCTCTCAGATAGCCTGATCCTGCTCTCTGGGCCAGGACCAAGGATAAACACTGCTGGGAATCACCCAACCACAGGGAAGTGTTGGAAAGTTGTTCACCCCGTTACAACCCAGTCCACTCATTCTCACACCCAAATCTGGGTAGGCTCAGCTGGACTGAAAAAGTTAAAAAATAAAATATGAAAACAAACACTTAGTAGTACTTACACTGGAGGCCAACTGCTGTTCCAAGCGCCTAATTTAACCCTCACAAGCACCCTCAGGGTAGCTACTATACCATCACCCCCATTTTATAGATGAGGAAACTGAGGCACCAATGTGAACCCAGGCAGTTGGGCTCGGGCTCCATGCTCTTCACCAGTTCCCTGCACTGCCTCTCAGCAGTGCAAAGCATCACGAGGACTGCTTTGCAGGCACCGTGCACCTGGTGAATCAATCCCTCATTCACCTCATATGGGCAAATATCCAGAGGTGGGCCAGGTAGCCATGGCTAAGTGCTCCCACTCTCATGCCCTTCTCCAGGGACAGGGCTTGGGAGAAAAGAGCAGGGCTAGAGGGGGAAAGTCAAGTAGGTGAAGGCCCAGGGAGAGGGTCAGTACATGCCATAGAAGGGACACTGGGGGGGCAGCAGGAGGCAAGTTTTGCTGTATGCCCTTTAAGTGGATTTTCCTCTTGGATAAAACAACTTTCACCAGCACCTAGTAATACAATGTATGGTATATAGTAGTTACTCAATAAAATGTTTACAGCTAAATGGACAACCTTAAAGATACCTGCCAGCTTGTCACACCCAATGAGTCTGCCAGGAAGAACCCTCCCCACTCTATCATCTACCAGCTCCTTTGAAGAGAACTCAGCAGGGACAAAGCTGAAGGAACTTCACTAGTCTGTCTCCTCGACCTCTCCTCCCTATTTGCTTTTCACTTAGGAACATGCTGCCCCCCTCATGCTTCCATCAGTAAATAATCTCATTCAAAACAACAAATCATTAACTAGTCTCTGGATTCCAGTCTAATAGAGTTCCCAAACGGGCTACTCTTGAAAAGCCCGGAGTTAGTTAGCCTGTCTCCTCTCCATTTACTGAGCACAGCCATGGGCCAAGCACCCACTTGTGTATTTATATGGGGAGACAAGGGCATATAAGACACAATTTCTTCCTGTCCTCAAGGACAGAGAGTCTACAAATAACTATAAAATACAGGCAGAAAGGGGAAGTAGAGTTATTGCAACAGACTGTTTTAGCCTTAAGATGGGGGAAGGAAAAGCTTATCTGCTTTTTTCATACTTAACCTCAGAATCTATTCCCTGCAGCTGGGTGGGGGAATGTGTTTTTTTCCTTCTCTGAGCAGAGATCTGAGACCACTACTCTTTCCTCCCCTTGGCCTCACCCTGCAGGCACCCATCCATCAGCATTCCTCCCCCAGTGGGTGATGCTATCTCCCCACACAGGTTTGGACTTGCAGGTCCTGGAAAGTTTTGCTTCTTCCTGTCTGGGAATTCGTCTGGGACCCAAGGAAAGGTCATCAACCTCTTTTCTAGGACAGGTAGGTCCCTCATGCCCACCTCAAGCACATTCCAGGACACACCCTGAGCTGACCCTCCTTCCATTCCCCACCCTGCTTAACTGCTGGCTCTCCTTCCTCTGAGAAGCCCTGGTTTGGGTGGGAGGAGGAAAGGCAGATACAATCAGAGGTGAGGCAGGGAGGGGCTCACAGAACTTGAGTTCCTGGTACTGGTACTGTTTCCTGCCCTGATGCCTCCCTCACCCTCACTCACTCAGGGTGGGGAACAATCAGCTACAGACAAGATCACCGTCTGTCAGCCAATCACTGCTCTCTCCTCTTCAGCCCTTCACTTGGGTTTCATGCAAGCATACAGGCCCTGATGGACCCAGGTGATGTGGACAAGGGGTGCATTTTTGGTCAGAGAGGCAGAAGGCAAGCGGCACGCATGTGCTGAGCTGCAAGCCTATTCATGCAGCAAGCCTCTGGATTTGCCGCAAGGGGTGGTCACAGAAGCAGCTCGAGCCCCTGGAATCTTTGCTCAGTGGCTTGGACATCTACTCCATAGGCTCCAGAGATTGTCTCACTCTGGATGTGGAGTAAGGTTTTTGCTTGGCAAATGGGGAGGGTGCCTGTCTCCAGGGTAACAAGATATGGAGGACCTCAGAGCCTCAGGCTTTTCCCACCCATTTCTGTTGAAAGGCAATTCCACAGTTCTCAGTTTAAGGTGGAGGCAGTCTTAGAGAGGGCTTCCCTGGTGGCTCAGTGGTAAAGAATCCGCTTGCCAATGCAGGAGACGTGGGTTCAATCGCTGGGTCAGGAAGATCGCATGGAAAGGGCAATGGCAACCCACTTCAGTACTCTTGCCTGGGAAATCCCATGGACAAAGGAGCCTGGCAGGCTACAGTCCATGGGGGTCACAAAGAGTCAGACACAACTTAGCGACTAAACAAGTCTTAGTGAAGCTAGAAAGACAAACGTTCCACTGGTAACCCCACCTCTCTCCTCACAACCTCCAGCTGCCCCCTCATAAGAACTACTGAGGTGGGTACAGGTGAGGATGAGTAAATGAGATCAATGATCAATTAAAATTGTTTATTTTAAAGTGGAAAGGGGGATGGGAGTGACACAGAGGCAACTTTTGGCATCTTCTTTCCAGGCCATCACCCCATGTGCTTCCCAACCCAAAGCACTGACAGGAGGAGCCCCCGGACAGGCTGAGGGGTCACAGAGAGATCTGTTCAGCCCTGGAGAGGTGGGGTTCAAGGGTCCATCCCAGCTCCCTGGTCCTAGAACAGGGTCAGAGCTCAGGAGTGTAGGGCTCCCCGGTGGGCGAGGGCACCCGCAGCTCAGCATCGTGCCTGACCACAGTGAAGAGTCCCACCACTGCCAGCAGAGCCATCACCATGACGGCGGAGCAGATGCTGAACATATTCCGAGTACCCGTTTTGCGATCGCTGTCATGGAGGACCAGGAGCCCCAGGCAGGCCAGTAAGTGCAGGGGCACCCGGAACCAGTTGAGGACACCAGCTTGCTCGGTCTCAGGGATCACTTTTCTCCGCAGGAAGCTCATGCTGGGAAAGTACAGTCCACAGGCCAGCTCGATAAGAAGGAAGGCTATGAAAGATTCCACTGGACTCTCCTGGCCTGGGCTGGTGGAGAACGTCAACATGAAGAGGGAGAAGACGACGATGAGGACAGCGAGGGAGAGTAGATGCATGGGCTGAAGGTGGTACCTCTTGGAGGTAGCGATGCGGTACAGGGAAGAGCCAAGTAGGCTGGCTGCCATGAAGCTGGAGAAGATGATGCCCAGCGGAGCCCCATGTGGGTCCAGCACAGGCGTCCAGAGGAAGACAAAGATGAAGATGACACTCTCAAACAGGGCCTGGATGGTGCCTAGCAGGAGCACACGACGGTCCGACAGGAGGCAGCGTAGGCCACCAGCACAGGTCCTAGAGAAGGCACGCTGCCGATCATAGTTCTCTCCCCAGTTGTGAAGGGCCAAGGCCCCAGCCAGAGCCAAGAGAGGGATGGCGGCCACAAAGGGCGCTACAGGCCCCAGGCCCATCCAGCAGGCCACGGCCTCAGCTGCCACACCTGCCGCTACAGCCAGCACATGGTTCCAGAAGGCAGCTCGGGCAAAGGTAGCCGGGATCCATTCGGCGGGGAAGTCATGCCGTTCCAGGTGCTCATGGATATACCAGGCCTCGAAGGCTGAGAAGAGCAGGGCTGTAGATAGCCCACCTAGCGCTCGGCCCACCAGCAGCACAAAGTAGTCTCGGGAGAGTTTGGTTAAGCAGCAGAGTGAGTAAGTGAGGGAGAAGAGGACACAAGATTTCTTGCGACCCAGCCAATCCACCAGGGAGGAAGCCACCAGTCCAAAGAGGACGGTGGAGGCAAGGCCACAGACGTAGAGGATGGCAATTTGTGCCTCCAGGAAGTGGTAATGCTGATACAGTTTGTAGAGGTAGGGGGCCTGCAGCCAGTCAGCTGCCAGGGCCAGGAAGTAGACCTGATAGAAGTCCAGTTGAAACCGAAGAAAAGAGGGATTGCTGCAGGCCCTTCCAGAGGGCTTAGCCCGGCATCTTGACAGCTCCAACCCCAGGCAGGAGGCCAGGAGGACCACAAAAGCAAGGTAAGCAGTCACCAGCATGGCCGGCCCCCGGACGACCTGGGAAGAGAAGGGGGCTTCAGAGTCACATCCATTGCCCGGGTAGCGCTGTCCAGGGGCTGCCTGTCTAAGCAGAAAGCGGATCCACCCAACCCCCACCCCTGCCAACAGCACTCCCCAACCCCTCAATTCCACTCCCCCAGAGCTCAGACCGGAGGGACCAGTTGGGTGGGTGGGAGGAGTGGCCCGCCAGAGCGGGACACTCTGGGGCAGGGAGGGGTGTGAGAGGAGAGAAGATTGAGCATTCGCCCCACCCTTTCCTGGCAGAGCAAAGAGGGAGTACCTAATCCCAGCCCCGCAAGTTAAGGGGCTGCTGCCCTTCCCCGTAACAGCGTTTACACACTGTACTTCCTTCTGTTACCTCCCATCCTCTCTGGGGAGCCTATTTTTGTCCTCGAGGTCTCGTCATCTGTCCCAGGCATCCCTACCACCCGCGCAGGCCTCTAGAGTTGCTTCAGGCCACGCGCGTGCATCTCAGATTTCCCCCTCCTTCGGGTCAGGGCACCCCCGCCTGCGCCCCCTAGACCCCGCTTGCCGCCGCCACACACGCTCGCGCCTTGCCCAGACCCTGGTCTCACCTGCTGCCCCGGTCTGCGGGGACGCTCCGGACACGTCCGGCTCCAGGCCGCCCGGCCGCCCTTCCCGCTCTACCTCCTGCTCTGGCTCCGGCTCGGGTTCCACCAGCGCGCCCGCCCCTCACAGCCTGCTTCCGGGAGCCTGGGAGGCCTCTGGCCGCCGCCATGATGGCCCCATCACGTGACGGGGGCGCGGCGTTCAAACCCCGCCCCTGCTCCGCCCTCTAGCCGCGACTCGTCTGCAACCTCCGGACGCCGGCGAGGCCAAGACTGGAGGCGGTGGTGGTCGCCGTTTCTGCTCCTGGTTCACTCCCATCCGTGGCCTTCCCATGACACTCGCTTCTTCGACTCCCGGATACCTACCGAACCTCCTGGAAATAAAGACCCATTTTCAGTCTCTTCCTCCGTGTCGTGGGTTACGGAGCGCTGCTGTGCCTAAGACAATGCCAGCAGTTCCGCAGAGTCGGGGTTTGATCTTCTTAAGGAACATCGTCACCCTAAGCCGAGACGGGCTTCTCGATTTTCTTTTCTCCCACGATAGTGACTTCCTGGCCAGAAGTCAGTATGGCTCAGACACCTGAGGGAGGCAGTGTGGTGTAAAGGACGTGGACTTGGCTTGCAGACCGCTAAGGCTCAAATCCCACCCCTATCACTTACCAGCTGTGTCGCCTCGGGCAAGCCATATGACTTCTCAGTGTCCCAGTTTCTTGGTCTGCATCATAGGAGAGCAGCGCCCAACTGAAAAAGGCTTTAAAGTTCAGTGGCAGTCAAGAGTTAAGAACTTCAGCCTTGGAGTTGGACGCCCACCCTCTGCTACAGCTGTGGTACCTGGGAAAGGTTTATTTAACTTCTTTCCAGCTTTAGTATTATCTCCTCAAAACCCTCCCAGGGGGAACTTCCCTAGTGGTCCAGTGGCTAAAACTCCTCCTTCCAATGCAAGAGGCCTGGGTTCCATCCCTGGTCAGGGAACTAGATCCCACATGCTGAAAGGAAGATCCCACCTGCCATAATTAAGACTGGAGGAAGCCGAATAAGTAAATAAATATTTTAAAACGAAACGAAACAAAAAAACCACCCTCCAATGGCTTCTTATCTCACTAAGCGAAAAAGCCAAAATCATAATAGCCTACAAACTCCTTTGTCCTCTTTTCCGCTGCCACTTCTCTGACCTCATCTCTTACCATTTTCCCTCCTGCGCCTTCTACTCCATCTACACTGGTTATCACTAGGGCCTTTGCACACTGTGCCCTGTGAAGCTCTGGTTCTCCCAGATATCCACATGGTTCCCTCCTGCAGCTCCTACAATTCTCTGTTCAAGTGTCATCAGAGAGGCCTTCCTTGCTCATGCTGTTGAAAAGGCAGCACCACCTCTGCCATAGTAACCTACCTGCTTCCCTTCCAACTCTCTATTCTCCTTTGCTGCCTTTTCTTCATAGCACTTAGTACTATCTGGCACACTATATATTTCACTTACTGCTGCTTCTCCCTACAAATTTCTGCTTTGTTCACTTATATTTCCAGTACTTGAAACATTTAATGGGACATAAAAGGCATTCCATAAATATCAGATGAATAAATAAATTAGTAAGATAATACATGTAGATTATTCTAAAGAGTGCTGGTCTTTATTAGCTGGTAACACTTATCAAACTTTTTTTTAATATTACTTATTTATTTTTGGCTGGACTGAATCTTTATTGTTGCATGGGCTTTCTCTAGTTGCAGCCAGTGGGAACTACTCTAGTTGCAGTGTGAGGGCTTCTCTTTTTACAGAGCATGGGCTCTAGGGCATGTGGGGTTCAGTAGTTGGGCATGTGGGCTTGTTTGCCCCGTGCCATATGGAATCTTCCTGGACCAGGGATTGAACCTGTGTACCCTGCATTGGCCAGTGGGTTCTTAACCACTGGACCACCACGGAAGTGCATCAGTTATTATGTATTACACCTAAGCTCTGTTTTAGGAAGTCCTGGGCCAACTGCTATAGATGAAGTGTTTAACTGTCTCAACGACTTGTTAGGTAGGTACTTCAGAACTGGAAAGGTTAAGTGACATGACAAGACTTACATGGTAAGAGGTCGAGTCAGAACGGGGACCCAGATCTTCCCAATTCCATTCTCGTGATTTCTGAGAAGATTAAATGTGTTCACCCACTTGCACAGGTGATTAGTAAGTGCTAGTTTTCTTTATACTAAAGAAGGGTGGGAGAGTCTGGAATTATAACTTGAGAAATACTTTCTTATGATAAACATCTGAGATTTATATTCCATAATTTCCAAAGTGCCTTTATCCCTAACTGGCAAACTTCTAGAGAATAGAGAAGGGTATCGGTTCCCATGCTTCGTCTAGAAGCACAAAGCTCAAAAATCATGATTTCCCAAGGTCACTCAGTGAGTGAGGGCATGGGGGAATCCAAATGCCCTCCATCCTGGTCCTGGACTGAAAATCCTTGATCTCCTGACGCCCAGTCTCTCAGTTCCTGGTGATCTTTTCTTTGAGGGAGGAGGTCACCCTGAATGATAGCAGGGAGTGGGACAGGATGGCCTTACATGCCTTGTCTTCTGTTTTCCGGGATGGAGGCCAATGTTCTCCATTACTGAGTTGTAGTTTTCTCAGAAGCACCTAAGAAAGACTTTAGGAAAGGTTACATTATTTTGGATTATTTTTATCATAGGACCTATTCAAAATACGTTTACTCTTTATGGTTCCCCTGGCCCCTCAGAGCTGTGAAGCACAGCTGAGAAAGATCCTTTACATGGGATATGTGCCTGCAGAGCTGCAGAGGACTGGAAGGGATAGAGAATATCCTGGGAGGGCAAATCCATCTCTAGGACCCACTTCCAGTAGAGGGCAAGAAGGACCAGGATCTGTATGTGGGGAGTTACAGGGGAAGTCTGGCTTTCAGAGCAGGCAGGGAGGATGCTCTGGGAATTACTAGGAACCATGCCTACAAGAGGAGCATCATTTAAAACTTTTATTATGAAAATGTTCAAATAAAGGTAGAGAGGTTCTATGAAACCCTATATACTTAATTCAACAATATTGATTTTTATCCCTTTGTTCCTTCTCCTCCTTTCTTTTATTTGCCAAAATACTTAAATACATCACTTCATTCCATGCTTCAGTATGCATCTCTAGGAAATAAGGACCTTTTCTTACATAACCTCAAGGCCATTTTCACATTTAACAAAATCAACACTGATTCCTTGGCATTGTAAGTACTCAGTTCATAATTAAATTAAATGTTTAATTAAATGTTAAATAAATAATTAAATGTTTTCAACAGTCTAAAAATGTCTTTTTACAATTGGGAGGTTCCCATCAGGAATCAAACAAGGTCCACTTATTCTGTGTAGTAGCTGTCTTTGTACGCCCCCCTCTCATTGACCCTCCTCTTCAGCCATTGACTGGTCAAAGAAATCAGGTCAGATTTCCTTTAGAATGCCCCACATTCTGGATATTTTGTTTTACTTCCTTGTTGTGCCATTTAATTTGTTCTCCACCCCCCCATATTTCCTATTAAATGGAGGTTAGCAGTAGGGTTTGATTAGAATCATGTTCAGTTTTTTTTGTTTGTTTCTTTGTTTGGCAAGAGTCCTTCACAGGTGGTGCTGAGTGCTTCAGATTGCATCATATCAGGAGGTACAGGCTATGTGGTGGTGCTCTTTTTAGTAATGCTCAGATTCATCAGTAGGGTCAGGTAGTTACAGCTTCATTCCTCCATCGTAAAGTTCTCCATCAACCACCATCCTTAGCTTCATCCATTGAAGAGTCTTGTTTTGATCAGTTATTTCATTAGGGGTTGCAAAAATGGTGATTTTCCTAATTCCATATTTCTTCTACATCAGCTGGAGTTCTTCTGTAAAAAAAAAATTTTCTTCACCACTTGGAGCTATTTGACCACCCTGAAATATAGTTTACACAGGACAGGTAGCATAAATGCATAATTCTTTTTTTTTCAGTTGCCAATTTTCAGAATATGAAGTTGGGAGAAAAAAGGTTTGGACTTAGAGCTGAGTGAGGATAAGATGGCCTGGACAGTGGGCAGGGGACAAAGGGACTGTTTGGTAGCTATGTCCAGCCCTTGCTCACTCCAGGACATGGGCTGTTTGGAGGACAATGGAAGACTTGGTGTCCTGGCCCTTGGACAGCAATGAGATGGGTATGACGTAGGCCTGTGTGCAGGAAGCTGCAGGACCCAGAGAGATAGGGAGAGACAGACAGAAAGCCGGATTCTGGGGAGGCAGAAAGAGAGATAGGAATTGAAAAACAGAAGAACAGAATTGGGAAGGAGAATTGGACCCAGAAAGACAGGAACAAAGACAGAGACACAAAGAAGGGAAATAGAAATGGAAAAGATCTAGTGACTTGCTCCCAGAAGCAGAATAGGACAGAAAAGGAGAGAAATAGGAGGTGAGTCAAAAGACCAAGGAGAAGATCTTAATTTATCTACTTAAAAAATAATTGTAACATATAGTAGAACTATATGTAACTTTGTCCTGTTTAAAAAAAAAAAAAAAAAAGACCAAGGAAGAAAACAAACATGAAGATACAAAATGAGACAGGGAAAGGGGAAAGAAAAAGACATGTATGTTAAGTAGATTTTAAATTAGATGGGGAAAAGAAGGGACAGAGTGGGAGAAACAGATATAAAGACACAAGTTAGGTGGAGGTAGAGTGTCCAGGTGATAGAAAAAAGGAAACAAATGGAGAGAGTGGCGTAGAAAGCTAGCAGGAAGGATAAGCAGAAGGATTACAGGGATAGATATGTAAGAACAAAGGGTCCCAGAGAACGAGGCAGAGAAAGAGAAGACTGAAGCAGATCAGTGTCAGATAACTTGGAGAATATGACCCGATGCTTAGGGGCTCTCAGCTTAAGATCCAATTCCAGGCAGATACCAGCATCTATCAGCTCCATCTTTCTCTTTGTGGCTTCTCCAACTCCCCAGCCCCACTCCCAGGGACAGGGGACTATGACTAGCTGCGTGTGGATGGAATCACTGGGAACCTGAGTCAAGGGCTCCCAGCTTCCATCATCCCTTGCCAGATGAGCATGAGTGTAACAGATAGGATTATTGCTGGAAGATTGGGGTCATGAGGCTGGGCAAGCCCTCAGAGATTTGAAAGATAAGGCATCCAGGTGGAGAGCACCGGGTTCCTAGAAGTAAAGGACCATAAAGGATGTCATGATATCCAAGGGGAGGGAGGAACCAAGAATCCTCTGTTCAGCCTCTTCTTCTGGTCCAAGAGCCACTGCTCTTCCTCCAGGCTCACAATGAGAGGTAAAGGGTTCAGAGACTCTTGGGTTATTCAGGGATATGGGTGAAGGTCCACGAGGCAGAAAACGTGGTCCCTAGATGAAGAAGCCATCTTATCCACGCAAACTACAGAAAAGATGAGCCAAGAAGGGTCTCCCAGGGAGGTCAACTAGAGGGGGAAGTGGTCAACTTGCTCACCTTCAGGGACCACAGGAGAGGCCCTGAGAAGAACATTTTCCATTGCAGAAGTTGCAGAAGAGGAGATTCTGGAACCAGTGAGAGCGTGTCCAGAAACTAGCTTCAGAACAGATGCCTGGCTCTCACTCTCAGGATTGAGGAGGCCGGGGGGCTCTGAGCAGCCTCCCCCCTTCCCTGCCTGGGAGAGGGTCCAGCTGATCTTCTGCCTGCAGAAGTGCTCCAGGAGATGGGCACTCTCCCAGGGGGCAACTGCCCCCTAGACAATCAGACAGTGCCGAGAGGTGCGCTGTCCCCTAAAGCAGCAGCTGCAGTGGCCAGTGGAGCCTGGAGGTCCCCAGGCAGCCCCTCGACCACAGCCACAGCTGTCACTGCAGCCCAAGCAAGAGCTGAAACAGGTGGCTCGACCCCTGGAGCAAGGGTACATGGGGCAAGGAGAGGGGCGGCAGCAGGTCAAGTGCTGGCCAGAGCACTGGCCGCAGGCACTGTGGGGATAAGTCAAGGGAGGACAGGCGGGGCAGGGAGGGCAGGAGCAGGTACAGGGTGGGCCCGGGGGGCCAGGACAGGAGGGGCAGGGAGCTGCGTAGGAAGGAAAGGTGGTGCAGGAGCAGGTGGGAGGGGGACAGGCTGGGCAGGGGCAGGCACAGGCAGAGGCGGGGCAGGACGGACAAGGGGAGGCAGCTGGTGGGCAGTGTCCAGAGGGTGCAGGTGGCTGTTGATGGCTGGCTTTCTTGTTCCGAGGCCCCAGACGCAGGCCCAGAGAGAAGTCCATTCAGTGGCGGGGAGCGGCCAGGCTGGGGGTTGGGTGAAGGGGAGGGTACGGGTGGGGTCAGAGGGGGAACTGTGGGGAGCAGGGGTGGGGGCAGGATTAAACCTAAGACACTGCTGAGCCTCTCTGAGCCGGCAGGAGCTCAGACCTCCCCAGCTAGCCCTCCCCTTCCCTGCTTGCCGGCTCCCCTCCCCTCCACAGAGCACCTTCCATGGGCACCAGATTAGACCAAGTCCTCTAACTATGATGTGCACTCTTCCGCAAGCAGTGCCCTTTCTCTTTTCTCCACCTGGCAAGATCCTTTTCATCTCTGAAGATTTCCCCTTTATTCAATCAAAAAGTATTTCTTGAGCTCCAGGTACCTGACACCTGCCCATCACTCTCCAGTCCTGATGGCCAGAATGACCACTTCAGACTTCCAAACAGTCCCCAGAGGAGACTCAGGGCAGTAGCAGCAGCACAGCAGATGCTCTGAGATTCTGCCTGGGATATTGATGGGAGCTGGTGGGGCAGGGGAGACCTAGGTTCTGGGAGTTTCCAGACAGGGCAAGTCCCAGGTGTTGTGGGGAGGAGGAGGGCCTGGCTGTCTCTGGGAGCCTGACAACCAGCCTGGACAATTATTTTTTTCTTAATTTAAATTTATTTATTTTAATTGGAAGCTAATTACTTTACGCTGGACAATTATTATTGGAGGGCCTATCATGCAGCAGGTACTGGTCATGTTATAGAGCAAGACAGTGAGGTTTCCACTTATGGAGTGCCCTTTAAAGTGAGGGGTGGGGCTGGGTGGGGACAAAAAGCAAACAGGTAAACAAATAAATACATTAGCTTGTCTAGGAGCATGGAATGGCTGTGAAAAAAAACCCAGAGTGATGTGATACAAAGTGACTCAGAGAGGTGGATCCTTCAGAAGGAGCAGCTAGCCACCACACAGTCAGCTCCAAGTGCCCTTAAGGGTTTAAAGTGAAGTGAAGTGAAGTCACTCAGTCGTGTTCGACTCTTTGCGAACCCATGAACTATAGCTGACCAGGTTTCTCTATCCATGGGATTTTCCAGGCAAGAATACTGGAGTGGGTTGCCACTTAAGGGTTTGGGAGGAGATAAAAGTCCTGGCAGATCACAGGAGAGCAGCCTGAGGCTCACTAGAACCCAGATGGCTGGACTGTGAGGAAAACAAAAGCTGAGAGGAGGGTAAGGAGGCCTGGAAAATTTTGTAATAGAAAATTCAGTGGCCAGGGCTCCCTGGTGGTCCAGTGGCTAAGACTGCGCTTCCAATGCAGGGGGCCCGGGTTTGGTCCCTGGTCAGGGAACTAGATCCCACATCTCAGCTAAGAGTTTGCATGCCTCAAGTAAGAATGCACAGGCCACAACTAAGCCCTGGCACAGCCAAATAAATAAACAACTATTTAAAGAAAATTCAGTGGTCAGGGACAGTGCCACTGGGAAGTGACATTCTAGCAAGGACCTGAAGAAAGCGAGGGAGAGAGCCGTGGAGATGGCTAGTGGAAGAACATTCCAGAGAGGAGGACAGCAAGTACAAAAAGCAAAGAGGAGAGTCATATGGCACAGGTAGAGAGCCAGGAAGAGGCCCTGGGAGCCACAGCAGTGACTTGGATCTTATTCCAAGGAAAAGAGAAAACCACTGAGAGTTTTAGGCAAGAAAGGAGTATGGGTCTTGATTTTACACCTGCTCCTGATTAGAATGTTCTACATTATCTGATAAAAATTGAGATTGCCTGCACACACACTCTGACTCTTAGCTTTATAGCCTAGAAAAACTCTTGCATGTATATATTGGGAAATATGTACAATCATGTTTTTAGTAGCATTATGATAGGCCAAACTGGAAGCAGCTCAAACTTTCACCAACAGTAGAATTAAAAAAAAAAAATTGTGGTATATTCATGCAACTGAATGCTCTGCCACAATGAAAAAGACAGTTATGTGCGACAATTTGTGTCTCTCTCACAAACAAGCTGAACAAAATAAGTCAGACAGGAAAGGGCAATACAGCGTCATTCTGTTTATACAAAAAACAGGCAAAATTAAATAATATTATAAAGAGATGCATATGTAGGTGCTAATACTATAAATAAAAAGAAGGAAATAATTATCCGAAAAGTCAGGATGGTGGTTACTTCTTCAGAGAGGAAGAGGATGATGGGAGAGTCACATGGGAACCTCTGGAGGAGGAAATACTCTATTTCTTGAGCTGGATGGCAGTCGAGTAGGTATTCATATTCCAATTTACTCTGTACACTGTTCATAATATATTTCTATACTCTTTTATAAGGAGAAAATAGAAATACTATTTCTTTTCTTTTTTTAAAGTTTATTTATTTATTTTAATTGGAGGATAGATAGTTGCTGTACAATATTTTGATGCTTGTTGCCATGCATCAGTGTGAATCAGCCATAGGTATGTAAGTGTGCCCCTGAACCTCCCTCCTAGCCACCTCCCGCCACACCCTGGCCCTCTAGGTTGTCACAGAGCACCAGCTTTGTGTGCCCTCCTTCATATATCAAGCTCTCACTGATCATTGTTTCACGTATGGTAATGTATATGTTTCAGTGCTATTCTCTCAAATCATCCCTCCCTCTCCTCCCACTGAGTCTAAAAGTCTGTTCTTTACGTCTGTGTCTCCTTTGTACTATTTCATTCTCTACTCCACACCACCTTGCTCATATCATTCTGCTGAAGTTAGACACTGAAGTTCACACACCTATCTCTCCCACCAGACCTTGAGTCAGCAACCTTCCAGATTGCTGGTCTGGCACCTATCAGTGCCTGGCATAGAGCAGATGTTCAATAACTATTTTCTGAATTGGGTTGAATTGAGCTGAATTTTCCAAGTCTCATCTCATGGAGAGGTGGGCAGCTGCAGATGAAGAGGAAGCCTGTGGTGGTGAGGAGAGCTCAGGACCACCAAGACCTAGGTTCCCATGTTAGCTCTGCTATAGCTGTGTGATATTGGGCAAGCTGCTTACCCTCTCTGGTTCTCAGTTCCCTCTGTGAAATGGGATGATAACTGCTCCTTCTCTGGACTGCTCTGTGGATTAAGTGAGTAATATGCAAGCCAAGCATAACGCCTGGCATACAGTAGGTGCTCAACAAAGGATAGCTTCCCAACTCCCTCCCCCCAGCCTCACATCTTTTCTTCAAAGGAATCCACTAGAAAGGGCAGCCAGACATCACAGATGGTCCCTGAAGGTGGTGCCACATCTGCGGGGCCTCCTTGGGGCTAAGGCAGAGATGTAGTCTGGAGGAGAGCTGGCAGACAGGGAGATCCCACTGTAAGTGAAGTGGGAGAGCTGGCAGAGGAGGCAGGACACCAGGGTTCTGGGAGTTTCCATCTAGGGGAAGTCCCAGATGTGGGCGTGGAGGTGCCAGGTCGGCCCCACCCAACACCCTGGCCCCAGGGGGTGTGGGCCCAGGGAGGAAAAATGGGTCATCAGAACAGGTCTAGAACTTAACCCCATTTGGTCCCATGACCTCTGAGCCAGTTCTGGAGGAGGAACAGCCACAAAGAAACCTATTCTCTCCTCAAAGGACCCTCCATCCCTTTTCTTCAGAAAGGAAGAAGCTTGGAACCTTGGTGTCTAAGCTGGAGGAGCTGGAAGCCCCCCAGTGGACAGAGGAGAGATAAAACCCTGTAATCCAGGATGGAGGTTCTGTACCAAACAGACTGCTCCACCCACCCACATGGAGACTGGCAGACACCTGGAGCTCTTAGCTCACATGCTCCAGGCAACCTTGGAGGCAGACCTCCTCCTCGTTCCAGGGAGCGGGACAGGTCAGGGCTGGATCCCAGGGCGGGAGGGTGCACCATCGAACAGTTCAGAGTAGACAGGTTTTCTGTCTGGTGAGGCTACAGCAGGGCAAACTCGAGTCCCTCCACCTCAGGGTGGGGCCTTGTTTTCCGTATGGAATCTGGGGCCTAAGCTTGTGGATTGTTCCTCTCTATCTGTGCCTGTTTCCCTTTCTGGAGGAAGAGATGAAGGGATGGATGGAATCTTTCCAGGGCAGGAGCACCAGATGTCCTAGGGTCCTAGAGCACTTTGGCTGTTAGGAGGTGCTCACCATCCCTCCCTTGTAGTGAATCAAAGTCCAGCAGAGGAGCAGGAGTGGAGGGCCCCTCTTCTTTCTGGGGGAGCAGGGTGGTTGGGAGCCAGGACCCTGATTCCAGGGCCTTTGCACATACTCTTCTGCTGCCCTCCCTTCCCTCTCTTCTCCTCCTCACTTCCTCCTGTCCCCAAAGTCTTTCCTGATTTCCTTGGATACTTGGGCCCAAGGAGATTCCTACGGATTCCTAGGGCCTAGCGCAGTGCTTCAGAGAAGGCAATGGCACCCCACTCCAGTACTCTTGCCTGGAAAATCCCATGGACGGAGGAGCCTGGTAGGCTGCAGTCCATGGGGTCGCTAAGAGTCGGACACGACTGAGCGACTTCACTTTCACTTTTCACTTTCATGCATTGGAGAAGGAAATGGCAACCCACTCCAGTGTTCTTGCCTGAAGTGACTTAGCAGCAGCAGCACAGTGCTTGGCATACAGTGGGTGTTTAATAAAGATTTGTTGAATTAATGAATGGTGCGTGTTCAGGGAAGAAATTCCTAGAGTTGTTTAGGGTAGTCCTAAAATCCTGTGTTGCAAAGTCAAGGCCTTATTCTGTGCGGATCTGGGTATTTCTGATGCTGGTAAGACCTTCTACACAGAGTCATTTACCGGGACAACTAACAAAGTGGCAAGGAGCAAAATAGGCCTGATACAAGGGGTAGAATTGAGAAGCACTCAGGGCAAGGCCGGCACCAGCCTTGGCACAGAGCAGGCCTGGGGGAGAAGGTGGAAGGGGAGGGGAGGACGGGAAAGGCACGTGATGTACAAAACATGTTTTCATCATGGTCTCCCTGGGTGCCCTGGTCTCCAAGCCCCGATGGCACTTTCATGCTTTAATGATGTCCTTGGGGGTTGTAACAGAGCTTTCCCCTCCCTTTCAAACCCCCTCCCCACCCCCACCCCCAGACATCTGCCAGCCACCTCTGAGTGTGGTGTGGGACGTCCACCCAGTAGCAGACTGGGCTTGGGCAGATTACCTATTCAGTGTCCTGATGCTGCTGGGGAGGAGACAAGGGTGAAAATTAGGGGTGGACTATATGGCAAATCAGGGCAGGTAGGCTGGAAGTTTGGATCCATTTTCTCTCCTTTTTGCAATGTAAGGAGCGAAGGAAGTCTGGTTCTAGGGCCCCCAAGATATCATTTCTCAAGTTGCCAGGGTGATCAAGTGGAGCAACCACAAACAGAGCAAAGCCTAGAACTAGGGATGACCCAAGAGAAGGAGAAATGAAGGGAGCGAACTCCACCAGTTTCCAGAGTGGGAAGCCCTCTTCTCAAGCTTCCTCCTGGAATCTCTGGACAGAGCACAGACTGCAGTGCAAGGCGGAGAGAAGAAACCGACCCCCTAACAATACCCCTCTTCTCTGCTCCCCAATCTGCCGGTTTGGTTTGACTTCCAAACCGCCGCAGCCCACAGACCCCAGTCACTGGGTCCTGAGGGAGGGGTGGGGGCGGGGGCGGGGGCGAGGCAATCCCTAGGGGAGGGGCCGGCGCCGGGCGGGTCTTCCTGGGCATCGCCCCCTGACTGCTGTCGTTGGCTGGGGACCGTAGAGGCCAGAAGGGTGGAGCCACAGTTTCCAAGACGGATCGATGGACAAACACCCACCAGAGACAAAGACACAGACAGACAGACAAACCAAGACAATGAGGAAGGCAGAGACAGATGGAATTCCAGACCACTCCCTCTTTCCAGGCTATCCAAGAGTTTTGTCCCCCACCCCCACCCTCCGCCCCGTTAGCTTCTCTGGCCCCATTCGCTGTCCTGGAAGCCTAGTCTCAGAGCTCTAGCTCTGGCGGACCAGCCCCCGAGCCCCTCTAAGAAGGGTAAGGGGAAGAGTTGGGAGAGGGCTACCCAGCAGGGAGAGCGCTCCGGGGGTGGGTGGCGCCCGATTCTGGGTCAGGATGCCCGGCCAGGGGCCAGGGAGGGAGCGGTGCCCTCACCCGGTTCATGAGGACAGGAGACTCATTCACTGTAAACCAAGTACAGATGTGCTGGGAGGGGGAGGGGGAATCAGGGCCACATTCACAAACCGCAGTTGGGCCCGCCCTCCTTCGCCCGCCGCCACCATCACCAGGGCAGGAGGGGTTAACTTTACAGCCTCCTGGCAGGATCCCTGCCACACAGGCTGAGTGCCATCCCACCCCGGCCTGGATGCCTGGGTCCAACCCCCCAGCACCCGCCCCTCCCACACTGCTGAGAGCTGCTCCCAGGGTAACCAAGCAAAGTCAACAGCAGCCGGGCCACCTGGGGACGGGACCCTGGAGTGTCTATTCCCAGCTCTTCCCAGCCCCAGAGGAAAAGGGAGAGCCTGTCAGCACCCCATCAGCAGCTCCTGTTCTCCTGAGAGAGCCGCAGCAGGCCCCCTCATCCCCCTCCTCTTCATCTGACTCTGGCTACCAAAAGTGGCCTTTCCCTCTCCTGGGAGGGAAGATGCCTGGTCCTTAGGGTAGCAGTATGGACAAGGTAATTCCAGTACGGAAAATGTGACGCGACCAAGTCATTGTCCCCAGTGCCAGCTACTTGGGACTGTTGCTGGGAAGGTCCTTTGGGTGCCTCTCTCCTGCTCGGCCCAGCCCTCCCTCCTACTGCTGCCCTTCTCCACTCTCGCGCGCCCACCCTCGTCCCTGTAGGAGTGCTGGGGCTCTGCACAGAGGTTGGACTTCACACTCCCTCCTCTTCTCTGGCTCTGTCCTCAGTAGGATGGATGCTGACACCCCGGGGGTTCCGACTCTAGGGACTTAGAGTCTGTGGTGGTCACGTTGAAGTTGGAGGAATGTCCCCATCAGACACTGACATTCACGCTGGGTGCGTGAGCGCGCAGGCGTGCGCGCGCGCGCGCACACACACACACACACACACACACACACACAGACCTAGCGTCAACAACATTCGTGGCGCATCCACCAGGCAGGCAGGCAGGAGCTAGTTAAGACAGACACACACCCTCGGCTTTGGCTTTCTCTCTCACACCCAGCGCAAGGCTCCTCCCACCCCCAGCTACAGTTCCCTGGCCCTCCTCCCCAGCCTCTCCCCTCCAGACACAAGCCTAAAGGTGGGGATGGCGTTGGCAGCCAGCCGGGGACCCAGGAGACCTAGCTCCCACAGCTTACTCAAAGCAGAGAGAGGTCTGCTCAGAGGTCTGCTCAGAGGTCTGTTCTGAGCAGAGCCTCAGAACCCCTACAACCTCCACTAGTTAAACCAGTTTGCTCCTGGGACCTAAGGACCGGCTGGGGTAGGCATGGGGAAGAAGAGTCTACTTTGACACGCAGGTGAAGGCTAAGCGCAGGGTGAAGATAGTGGCTTCTGCTCTGGCGGATCCCTGCGCGGTCAAGCCACCCCTGGGAGGACGTGGAGACAGCTCTCACTGCCTGTCCTGAGGAGGTACAGAGACTAGCCTCCGGGAACCACAGTCCGGCCAGAGGACTCAACCAGTAGCCACCCCCCGCCCCCCTCCGCAAATGGCAGGAAGGGGGAAAGTGCCAGAGAGAAAGGGTGGCATCATGGGCCCAGGACACTGACCTCTTCTGCCAGCCTTGCCCGGCCTCCCGGGGACGGAGCCACGGAAGCCCAGCAAATGGGAGGGGCAGAGACCCAGGCGTCCCGGACCGCCCCGCCCAGTCCCCCGCCCCCCAGCCCCAGGGCACCGAGGAGGGAGCCGGGCAGGGGCAGGCGGCAGGGTAGGGAGGAGCGAGGGCGGGAGGGGGAGGAGGGAGCCGGGCTGGGAGGGAGGTGGGGGGGTGGGGAGGGAGAAAAAGAAAGAAAATATTTTCCGTGTCCCCGCCTGCAGAGTCAGTGTGCGGTTTGGGAGAAAATGTGTCGGATATTTTGGGGCGGTCACGTGGGCGGGCGGGCTCCGAGAGGCCCCGGGACCGTCCCAGCCTAGAGTCCGTGCCCCCCCAGAACCCCCCATCACCGCGAGCCCCTGCCAGTGCGACGCTCCATCCCCGCGACCGCCCGACGCCGGGATCTCGGGGCTCGGCGGCCTCCCTTCCCCCTCCCGCCCCCTCCAGGTGAGTCAGGCGGGGAAGCAGGCTCCGCCGCCGCGGACGCCCGGGTCCTCCTCGGGCGAGGTGGGCTGGGGGCGGGGGCGCCGGGAGCCACGCCGGCTCGGTTCCTCCCCGCGCGGGTCTGGCTGTCCGCAGGGGTGGAGGGGGGCTTCCTGGCTCCGACTTGGGGGTCAGCCCTGAGGTGGGAAGGGATTGGGGAAGGCTGGCTGGGCTGGGCCGGGCTGTATTCACCCTTCGCTGTGGTGAGTATTCTGGGAGAGCTTTGGGAGAAGAGCCTCCAGCCAGCGGGCTTCTATCCTTATTTTTGTGCCCAGAGTGTGAGGGGAGATAGGGTCCCCTCCTGCAGGGAAAGTCCACCATCCGCCTCCCCTCAGGCTTCCCCTGGGGAATCTGAGGGCAGGATTTTTGGTCCACGCTGATCCAAGTTCCTCCTTCCCTAGTGGAATGGCACCACTTGGACATCAGAAGAGCCAGAGGCAAATGATTCTGCCCCTTTGAGTCCGGAAGTTTGGAGAGACAAGTGGATAGGATAGGGGTCTTGTATAGCCGATGGCAGTGGATGTGAGCCGCAGTGCCGGAGTCCCTCTCAGGGCTGCCACCTGGTCCTGAGTCCTGGCTCCCTCCAGCCGAGGTGGGGGGCTCCTCCGGAGTACTCCTGAGGGGAGCCTGAAGGGAACAAGGGCAAAGCAGGGAGACCGGGGAAGGGACCCAGGAGCTCCAGTCCCAGGGCCTTACTGGCGCTGCCTCCGTTTCCAGCTCTTACAGCCCAGTTCCCTCGACCTGACCCAGTCTGTAGGAGGGAGTCTCTGCAGGTGGCCAGAGGGTAAGAGGGTGCTGGGGTCAGGGAGGGGGGCAAGTAGCCTGAGGAGGGGTCTGTGGGGCAAGAAGCTGAGATGGTGGTGTTCCTTCAGGGCCCACATCTAGGGCAGGTGATGGTACCAGTCCCAAAGTCTGAGGTTTGTACCCTTACCATCACTGCTCAGATGCTGACTTAGGGTTGAGGACCACAGGTGGTGTCTCATTTCCTTGAGGTGAGAAAAGAGAGGACAGGGGAGGGGGCAGGAGGCAGTGTGGGAGGGGTCCTGGAGCTTGGGTATCCCAAATAGACACACACTCTCACACACACATATGCACACACATGCTGTGGCTTGGAGCCTAGTAGGCAGCACAGGGCACACACCCCCATCCCGGCACACCCCCACCCCTGGCTCAGAAAGCCACCCAACTGGCACCTCCAGTTCCCCCCTCTGCCCCACCCTACCCATGCCCTCCGATGCCCACACACATTCCACTGGCATTGCCTGCCTGCCTCCTGGGTACTGCCCCTCCCTGGGGCCAGTGAGGTAGAGGGAGGGCACAAACGGGGATGGGAGGTGGAGACTCAAGGGTCTGGACTCCCCCGAGGGTGGCAGGAGGCCAGGGAAACCCAGCCTGCCGTTGCCTCCTGGGGAGCAGGCTGGGGGCCCAGGCCAGAGCAGAGGATGCCTGGGTCCTCCGCCCAGGCTGGGGATGGGGTCATGGAAAAAGGTGGTCGTGTTTATACAGAGGGGAGGGGGGCAGCGGGTGGAGAGCCACCGACAAGAGCAGCTTTGTTCCAGGCTCTGGAGCGGGCAAGCCAGCAGAGAGACACCCCCGCCTCCATCCGGCAGCCCCCTTCATCCATGCCCTCCCCTCAACTCCACCTCAACTTGAAGAGAAGCAGCTTTGTAAGGGCCCGCTCTCCCCTGGTCAGCCCTCTCCACCTGAGGTGGCATCTTGGGAGGAAAGAAGTCCGTTCTCCCTTCCTCAGGTCCCCCTGAAGTACCGTGGCCTCTGGGTTCCTACTTTAGAATTCCCGTTTACACTGTGTACCACTGTCTTCAAGTCCTTGGTCCCTTCCTCTACTGAAGACTTAGGACCCTCCCCTTCTCTTCCCAGCCAAGGCAGAGAAACCAAGGGTCAGAACTGGGATGAATCTCTTTCCCCTTCCTCTCTTCACTCAACTCTCAAGTTCCTTCTCTGAGGCAAAATAAGAGGAAGTTCCTGGGAGAGCTGGGCTGTCCTTCACTCACTCACAGCTTCACTCCCCCGCAAGGACTAGGAGCCTGAGCATCCTTCTCTGGGACCCTCAAACTCCTCCTGCTCTGCCCTCACTTCTCTGTTTCCCACCCACAGGTGAGAAGCAAAGACAGAGAGTGCTGGACCACACAGCCAAGTGATCAGCCTAAGCCAGTCTGGGGAAGATGGGGGGACCTCTAGTAGCTTCTCACCCTTGGCATTGGAGGGGTTAATCCACCTGGAATGTGGCCCAGCCTGTTAAGCTGTGGCCCAGGGGCCTCAGGGGCCTGGACTCCTGGCTCTACCTTGGCTTAACCTGGGAAGAGGACTGCAGGGAATAGGGTAAGGTGAAGGAGATGTACCCTGGGGGCTCAGAGCTCAGGGTTTTAGGACTTAGGGAGACACTGGGTTGAAGAGTCAGGGTGCTGGGGATCTGAGTGGTGGCAAGTGAGGGGCAGCGGCTGCTTTATGCATTGGGACTGAGTGATGGCTGGTGGCTTGGGGTCTGAGTTCCTGTAACTGCCATGACAATTTACCTTCAGGAACTTGAAAGCCAAGGCAGATGAGAGATAAAAAAGAGAGGGGGAAAAATGAAAAAACAGAGGTACAAAGATGGAAAGATATTGATCTTAGAAGCAAAGACTGACGGAAAGAGATGTAAAATACCCATTATCTACCTCTGGGCCTGCCTACCTTGAGGACTCTGTGTTTCGCTCTCTTCCGTCCTCGCTCTCTGACCTTCTTCATCTAGTCCATCATGGTTCTGGCTGGTAGAGGAGGCACCTAGGCTGAGATGACTCTCCTTTCCCAGTCCCTAACTCCCGAGACAGGTGGGCGGTTCTGGCGCTCCTAGGAAAGCCTACAACCTTCCCCTTATCAGAGCATCAGGAGAGGAACCACCTGCCTAACCTAGGATTCTCACTTCCTCTTTCCCCCCATCCCCCTCGCCCTTCTCTGGGCTCAGGGGCCAGGCTATATTAGAGGAAGGGGGGATGTAGAGAGGGCTTGCTATATGCGGAGGGCTCAGAGAAGAGAGGGAAGAGATGGAAAATCAAAGTAAACTGAGGACAGAGAGAGGAGCTTCCTAGCATCATGCCTGCCACAGAGCCGGGCTTCCATCAACCTCTGTGGATGTGAAGAGAGGTTAGGAAGTGAGGCATAATTGGAGACAGAGACAGACTAGGAGGGGAAACTTGGAGAGGGAGCACTGAGGAAAGATGGAAAGAGAGGAGTGCAAATTAAAGGAGGTATGGTGAAAGAGAAGGGACAAGGAAAAAGAACACGAGATACACAAAGCATTTAGTATGTGTCCTATGTTATTCTAGACACTTTACATATGGTAAATTATTTAATCCTCGTAATAACCTTATGAAATGGGCCTTATTATTCACAGTCGGCAAAGAAGGAAACTGAGGCCCAGAGAGATTAAGTAACGCTAATACATCAGAGGTCCTGCAGTTCAGAAGTGGTAGGGATCATTTCAGATAGTCTGGCTTCAGGATCTGTGTTTCAGAGAGGTGTAACATTTTTTGATAAAAGTGTTAAAACATATATGGTCACTTTCTCCAGAGTGGTAGAGTTTGAATCTTGGCTCTACCATTTACAGCCATGTGACCTTTAATCAGTCCCTTAACCTCAGTTTTCTCATCTGTGAAATAGGAATCATAATTCCTACTTCGCAGGATTGATGTGAGTGTTAAATCAAGAGTTCAGCCCATGATGGTGTTCAGTGGTCTAGCTTAGGAGTCCTTTCTGCTGTGAGTCCAGAGGCTATCATTCACCTTGTAAACTTAGTTTACCCTTTCGGGGCGAGTTTCTCTGAGCCTGCATCAGCTACCACCCTGTGTCCCCCACTGTGTACAGAGGGCCCTGAGCAGTACAAACTGTGGCAGCTAGGAGAGAAGACTAGCTGGGTGAGGGTCATGGCGCTTGGAACCTCAAAGTGATCATTCTCTCATCCCTCCTTTTCCTTTCTTTCTCCTTAGGACACTTGGAGACCCAGTGAGCAGGCCAGGCAGGGCGGGCACGGAGCCTCCCAGGCCAGGGCAGTGGGCATGGGCGGGGGCTGTGGCTGAAGAAGTCCCCCGCCCACAGCAGACCCCAGGGGACTCAGCCTCCCACACTGCAGCGGCCATGGCCACCAATAAGGAGCGACTCTTTGTGCCTGGTGCCCTGGGGCCTGGCTCTGGCTACCCAGGGGCTGGCTTCCCCTTCGCCTTCCCAGGGGCACTCAGAGGGTCTCCACCTTTCGAGATGCTGAGCCCTAGCTTCCGGGGCTTGGGCCAGCCTGACCTCCCCAAGGAGATGGCCTCTCTGTGTGAGTCTCAGGGATCATGGGGGATGAGGGCAAGTGGAAACAGGAGGGCATTGGTGGGTGGATGAGAGAGAGAACTGGTGTCCCTGTTAGGAAGGCAGGCAGGCTTAGGGCTTTGATCTAAAGGAGTAGCCATGAGGGGGTTTGGATATGGAGCAAATGAACATCTTTGCAAATGAGAGTCCTTCTGTACACCTAGGATGGGAAAGTGGCATGCCTAAAATTTGGGACTCTGAAATTGCCTCCTGAGCGAGTCAACTAGCAGGGAGAACCGCTTTGTATGGGCAGCCAAGGGTGGGTCTGGGGAAATCTGAGGCTGCTGCCTGCCTGCAGTAGCGGGGTGTGGGGAGCCAGGCTGTGAAGTGGAGGAGCCTGGGAGGACAATCTGCTGACTCTTGGATCAAGAGGTGAAATTGTCCTGAATTAGTGGGAGGCTGCAAAAAAGAGGAACAGAATCTAGTGCCAGGTACCCAGGGATGTCTGGGATCAGGCAACTTCCCTCTTGCTTCTGGTTAAGTTAAGTGAAAGTCGCTCAGTGTCCGTGTCCAACTCTTTGTGACCCCATGGAATTCTCCAGGCCAGAATACTGGAGTGGGTAGCCATTCCCTTCTCCCGGGGATCTTCCCAACCCAGGGATTGAACCCGGGTCTCCCACATTGCAGGCGGATTTTCTTTACCAGCAGAGCCACCTGGGAAGCCCCTTGCTTCTGGGAAGGGTGGAAATAGCCACAAGGAAGGTAGCTCTTGTCTCATAAGTAATCCGGGGAAATGGAGGGGCGTCCCAGCAGCATCCTCTCCACCAGCCATGTGGGCTGTGGACTCCTCTCTCTCTCTCTCTCTGGTCTGGCCCGGTGCCCACATGCTGTGCAGATCCCTGCTTGTCCCTCAGGCCTGCCCTCTTTGGGTGAAGCTGACAGCAGCAAGCTGAGGCCTCTCTTCTTCCCTCTGGGTCCCCTCTCCTTCCTCTTGGGAGTGGATCCTCCTCACTAGGGTCATTTCAGGCATGGATGCCCAGGAGCTGGAGGGCTAGGATGCTGGCCTCCGTTGGATAGAGGGTCAGCGTGGGAGCCGGTGCAGAGAAGGTCCTACCTGGAAAGGAGGGGAGGTGATAGACAGAGGGGCAGCTCCAGAGAGAGAAACAGAGAGGGAGAAGAAAAGACCAAAAGATAAAGATACATCCCTTATAGCTCCACAAGCTCAGAGAGAGAGAGGTGGAGAGAAGGGGCCTGTGTTCAGGAGCTGGCACTTGGAGGGGTGTGTGTGTGTGTGTGTGTGTGTGTGTGTGTGTGTGTGTGTGTGTGTGTGTGTGAAGGGGTGATTAGACAGGACTGGGGCTGGCAGCTCTGCTGGAAAGAGCAAGCTCACCTAGAGAAGGCATGTGTGTGTGTGTATGTGTGTGTGTGTAAGGCCATATGCAATTGTATGCACAGTGTGGCCCTGAGACGCTGCTCACACACAGAATTCCAGGGTTGCAACAAAGAGTCAGTGTGAGGAGTGAGGTGGTATTTCATGGGCTGCTGACGGTGTGTCTGGGGTTTGGTGAGGCCTGCTGGTGGCCTGTCTGTAGTCCAGCAGGGGTTATTTGGGTGGCATGCAGGTGAAGGAGGGAGCACAAAGCCCCCCTTTTTGTAAACCTCAGCTGGGCTTCCCCTACCTCATTTGCACCCCATGAATCTGTCCCAGGGTCTTAGAGGTGGGAAGGAACCAGCCTCCCACATGAATGCCCTTCTTGCAAAGAGCAGTACAACTTAGTCCCTTGGGACTTGATTTTCCCAAGTTTCCCGAGGCAACTAACAGAGTAGGGGTAGAAGGCTGAGGAGAGAGAATGGTGTCAGGGAGAGTGTGGAGAGCCAGGAGCCAGCCCCCAGGAAGTTCTCCATGTGTCCCTGTGCCCTGGACACGTGGAGAGCAAGGTCAGGGTTCAAAGTGAGGTCAAGGCAGGGGAAAGGGTCAGACTAAGCTCTGTCCCCAAAAGCTGCCCTGAAGGAGGGGGGCTGAAAGAAGAAATCCAAGGGAGGAGCCAGAACCTGGGCTGGTAGCTGGGGAGGGTGCGGCTGGCAGCGGGGGACAGGCCTGGGCAGAGAGGTGGCTGTGGGGAGGGGAGGAGGGAAAGGCCTGGGTCCAGACAGCTACCTGGGAGTGGGGCTGCAGCACCTAGTGGTGGAGGAAAGGGAGGCAGCTGGGAGAGTCTGAGAGACCTCCCACAGCGGGGCAGCAGTGGCTGAAGGGGGAAAGTGTAATCTCCCTTCCCTTCCCTTTGTGACTGGGCCATCTAATGGAAGGGGACTGGAGGCCTAAGTCAAAGCCATGCTCACTCGGTGGCTGGCTCTCTTTCCTCAGCCTCTGCTGCTGGTCTGCGGGAGGGAAGGTGGTCTGTGAAGGATTCTGGAACTTCGCCCCGGGGCTGGCTCCTGGATCCCACCACTGGGTCCCCAGCACCTTGGAGACACTAATGTTGAGAAGGGCAGTCTTGTTTCATCTCTTGGGGTGCCGCGGGGGCCTGAGTGGGTAAGGCATCTCAGAACCGCCTGTTGGAGGAGGGCAGGAGAAGGGAACACGTGCTGCCAAGGCAAGCACAGGCCTGCAAGTGTGGAAAACTGGAGGGGGGTGTGTGTGTACACATGCGCGAAGGTTTGGGTGTGCTTGCTCACTCATACACATGAAACCCTGGTGTCTGTGTCCCTGTGCATCTCAGTGTTATGACCACTGGTGTGGTCTATGTTTGTTTGATCAAGACTGCAGGGAACAGAGTGTGATGGAAGGGAAGGGAAGGCCTGCCCTGCCCACCTCCCCCTCTTTAGAAGATAGCTGGTGTCCTGACGACCTAGACTTGCTTGTCCTCTGAACTTGGTGACAGTGTCTCTGGGTCACGGAGCCCAGGCTGCACCATACCAAATGACATGGAGAAACTGAAGACAGGCTGGCACAGGAAGAAAATGAGTTCTACTTAAAAGAAACTGAAAAAGAGAGACTCAGAGACGTAAACAAGATGAGAGGGAAATATACAGGCTGGAAGGCGCAGACACAGAGAGAACCCAGACTCCGGGAGAGGCCAGGGGCCTTGTTAAGCGGGCGGGCCTGGTGGTGAGCAGGCGGCAGCGAGGCCTCCTCCAGGAAAAAACCCCAGCCACTGCCTCCTTCCCCTCCCCTCCTGGTCTCTCCTGCTCAGGCTCGAGCTCCAGCTCCAGGCCGACACAAACGGGGCTTTGATTGCAACAGGAAACCTCTCTGGCGGGGGGAGCTGGGCGAGCCGCTGCCGCTGGGGCCCAGGCTGCACCCCCCTCTCCTGGCCCCCTACCCGGTCCCAGCCCCCATCCTGCCCAGCGCTCCTCACCGCCCTGCTTTGGGCCCCGGTCCTATTCACACCTCCCTATCCCTCAGCTCCACTGCTGCCCCCACCTCAGGAGACCCCTCCCATTCACTGCCCTTCAGGTGGGAGTCCTAAATTAGGACTTATCCTTAGGGTGGGGCCTTCTCTGCTTTGAAATGCCCCTTCTTCAGTTTTTTGGGGGAAGGTTTTGGAAGAAAAGGAGAATTTAGCATGAGGAATTCAGAGCCAGTTATCCTCAAGCCCCTTCCAGAAGGTGGCAGGAGGGGAGCAAAGGAGAGATGCAGAGAAGGAACTAGCTCTCCCTGCCCCCCCACAGCCCCTTGATGGCCAAATGCATCCTTTCCAGGGTGGTCGAGGCTCTGAGGGGTGACCATGCCAGGCTCAGTGTGAATGGCTTCATTAGTGGGGGACGGGGTGCACTCTTCCTTGCCTCTGGGACCATGCTTTGTGGGGCTCCAGCTGGGAGGGGTGCGCTTTGGTGGCGGGGATCATAGGGAAGGGGGTGAGTCAGGCAGCAGCCCCCCCTTATACTCCCACCAGGCTGGTGGAGAACATCTGGTTCCCATGAAATGCTAGAAGGCTAATGGGTCTAATTGCTGCAATAAGGGCTGGGGGGACTTTGGGGAAAAGAGGGGGCACTAGATTCCCCCATCCTTTTACCTTCTCCTCAAGGCTGAGGCTGTCTAGAATGGGGGGTTGGGGGTGGGGGTTAGGGTGGGCCTGACACCACATTGCCTAGTCCCTTCTAAGGACCCCTCTCCCTCTAGTGCTTGGGAAACACACACAGATGGGGTGATGAGGAGTGGGGTGCATCTGGTGAATAGAAAGGGGGGCTATTGAGGACTCATGACTTCTCCGAGCCCTCCCCCCACACCTCCTGTGCCCCACTCCCAACCCCCCTCCCTGTGGCCTGGCCACTTCTGGTTCTAATTACCAACCAGGCAGGCCTGACTTAATTGGGACCTTTCAGATTTCTGAGGGGGAAGGGTGGGGTGGGGTGGGGGAGACTGGCAGCCTGGAGTTGACTAATCAGGGCTTCCCCCCTTATTTTGGGGGTACTCCTTATTTTGCACTTAATTGATGTTTTTGCCACTGGCCAGGTTCTGAATCAGAAATCTGTCACCCCTTTTTTCTCTTCGTGGGGAATGGCTGCATCCAGAGATGGCGTATTTGGGGTTGAGGGCAAGAACTGGGAGCTCAGGCAGGCTGAATTGGAAAAGACCAATACATTCCCTCTTCATCCCTGCTTCCAGCCCCCCAGTCGGCCCTGCCACCCCAGACTCCCCCATCCGCCAACCAGGCCCTCCTTCCCAGCCCAGCCCCCTTCAGTCCCCGGCAGCCACCCCGGCCCCTCCTCCGCGCCTGTCTTCCCTTCCCTCGCCTACTCTGGCACCCCTTCCTGCTCTTTATTCTTCCAAACTGGCGCCCCACTCCAGCGGCACCCCAGTGTGCCCCCCACCCGGTACAACAGATTCTTAGAAAAGCGCGCCCCGCCCTGGCCCAGCCACCGCCACCGGGCGGGGGAATGGGCCGGGCCGGGCGCCGCTCCTGTTCCCCCGGCGCTCCCCGTGTGAGCGGCGCTGACAGAGCCGGCTGGGCCGGCCCGCCGGGCGGCCGGGCGGCGGGCGGGGCGCGGAGGAGGGGGCGGTTTCCGGGAGTCGCCGCCGCTGGCGCTGTCCCGGGGCCAGGGTCCCCGAGTCGGCCCGGCCCGGCGAGGGCAAACTCTTGACGTGGCCAAACCCCCGCCCCCTCACCCTCTTCTCCGCCGGGCGAGGGCGCTCAGTGCCCGGAAGGGGCCCGCGAGGAAGGAGTGGGGCGGCCCTCGGAGATCCGAAGGGCACTACATGTGGCACCAAAGGGGAGAAGGGGCAGTTTGCCATTGGTGGGGGTATCGAATGGCTTTGAGAACAGCTACCGACCAGACCCGCAGTTATTCCTGAGAGGGGCACTGGGCACTTGGGGGCATTGGCACTCTGGGGGAGGGGAGTTGGCACTCAAGAGGCAGTGTGGTCTGAACGCAGTCGGCACGGTGGGAGCAGCCTTGCGCCCTACAAGTGATGTCAGTTTCGAGGAAGGGCCGCTGGGAGAGGCACTGGAGGCGCTCAGGGAACCTCAGCCCCAGGACGGGCCTTGGGGGACTCGGAGGGAGGCGACCCGGGCCGCGGCGGAGGGAGGACCGCTCGGGCTAGGAGGGGTAGACTCCGGCTGCGCAGGAGGGCGGGGGGACTCCGCGGCGGCGCTGGCTGAGGCCTGGGCGGGGTGGGGCGGGGCCGGGTCAGGGGGAGGTGAGCGCGCCCGGCCACCCGCCCCGAGGGGGGTTCCCGGAGAGTTCACGGCGGGAGCGCGCTCCGGCCCTCGGACCGGGGTGGGGGGAGGACGGGAAGGAAGGAGCAGGCCGCGCGCGCCCAGCCGCAGGAATGTACTGTTCGGCCCTGCGGCGCGCGCGCGGAGGGAGAGGGAGGAGCCAGGCCTGGGAATGAGGGGGTGGAGGTAGTGCAGGTCCCTGGGCTCTGGAGAACTGCCGCGCTCAGGGGACCTCCATGTTCCCCTCTCCCCAGCCCTCCGTGAAACCCCTGCCTGTACAGACTTGTGTAAAAAAAAGGACTGTTGAGGGGAGGGGGCAACTCGAAAGGAAATGCGTGTGCTTGGTTCCTCCACTCCTTCCCCCATCCCCGGTCGGGGCACGCGCCTGAGTGCAAAAGCTTGCAAAGCCTCCCGGCTGTAGAGAGAATCCTTGCAAGCATTCTCCCGAGCCAGGTGTGTCTGCAAAAACGTGTGTGTACACCTCTGATTTTATGCGCGTGCAGACATGCATGTGCACTAGTGCATATTTGCAAATGCGTGGTACCTGCCAAGATAAATGCATGCACGGATGTGTGTCTTAAGCAAGCAAGCGCGCGGCGGTGCAAGTGTGTGTGTGTGTGTGTGTATGTGTGTGCGCTCCACTCCCAGCTCTGCTCATCTTGGTGCCCGGCCCCCTTAGCTCTCTAAGCCCCACCCCCCACCCCTCTGGGCTTCGCTTTTACAAAAGGTCTCCCCAGTGCTAGCTGCCGAGGCGCCCAGAGTGAGCTAGACCGCGGCTGGAGCGGCAGCCCCGGCTCTGCGCCCCGCCCAGTCCCTTTCCCCTGCTGGGGATCCCCCTCTTCCCCGCCCACCCCTTACCCCCCATGCAGCCCGGCGCCCTACGCTAGCCCTCCCCCTCCCCCCCTCCAGGAGCGGGGCGCCGCCGGGGGAGGAGGGGGAATCGGCCGCGGGTTCTCGGTGTTCCCAGCACCCAGCTTCCCTCCAAGCCGGGTCGCGATGTACGACTGCATGGAAACATTTGCCCCGGGTCCGCGACGGCTGTACGGGGCAGGCGGACCCGGGGCTGGCTTGCTGCGCAGAGCCGCCGGCAGCTCCTGTTTCGCCGGACTCGAGTCCTTTGCCTGGCCGCAACCCGCCAGTCTGCAGTGTAGGTACCCGAGCCTGGGGGTGGGGGGTGGGGTGTAGGACAGGCAGCGGCTCTCGCTCTACATGTGTAAAAGGTGGACCTGGGGTGCAAGCGGGCATTCCGACTGTTTCCATGTGAGGGTCGGGTGTGTAGGAAAGAGAAGTACTGGCCCTTTAAAAGTGGGGGCCTCAGCGACTCCTTTGGGTGTGGGCAGTAGTGTTTGGAGTGTGTGTGTGGTTTCGATGGTGGGTATATAGCTAGGACCTGTGGTTGATGCCCCTCCAGGGTTCCCGGAGATAGGGAGAGGCCGAGGTGCGTTGGTAGTTTGGGT
Source organism: Ovis aries (assembly GCF_016772045.2). Lineage (NCBI taxonomy): Eukaryota > Metazoa > Chordata > Mammalia > Artiodactyla > Bovidae > Ovis > Ovis aries. Next base: position 133,264,303 of record NC_056056.1, read on the forward strand.
CGGCAGGTTCGTGGACCCGGAGGGCAATGGCACCCAGGACCGTGGGTGGCGTTTGTAAAGTCCATGTGGGAAGTCGCGAGTGTAAAAATATATATATTGTTTGCGAAGCGTGGGCATTCCTGGAGTGTGCAGCGCCTAGCTTAGGCAGTGCGAGTGTGGGTGCAGGGGTCTCTCCACGCAGCATCACCCTCCGCCTGCGTTGGCAGGTCCGAATGGCCCAGTGTGGAATTATTTGTGGCGTGAGGCCGGGAGGGCGTGTGCCTTGCGTGGCTGCGGGGGCGGTTTTGGAAAGGGCTGTGTTGGAGCGTGCATCCTCTGGGTGTGCTGTGTGCGGGGTGGAAGGGGCCAGATTGGGTTCTGGCGCCCCCCCTCCCCCACTGGGAAAAGAAATGTTAGGAAATGTGTATAGGGTTGTGTGCACTTTTTCCTATGGCTCCAGCCCACAACTTCAGTAGGAAGGGAAAAGTTTCAAGCAAAGTTTGTGTATGGTGAGGAGGGGCCTGGAGGTAGCAGCGGCTGGGGAAGCAGGACTCCTGGGTCCCCAAATACACATCTTTCCCTCTCTGTGAAATGGGAGATGCCAGGCCTGGGGCCCTGGAACCCCTTTCCAGAGCGGTAATAAAAAGCCGGGGACTGAGAGGCAGTAAAAATGAAGTCCAGATGAGAGGCGGCTTTGAAGCCCGGGCCGAAGTGCCTGGCGGGGGTGGGGGGGAGTGGGGAGGAGCTGGGAGGGGAGCCTGGAACACCCCCGAAGTTCCCCGGGGCTGGGACGGCGCTCCAGCCCGGGGATGCGGGACTGGGGGGCACTCTGGGAAGGGGCGGGCGGCGGGCGCTCCGGGAGTGTGCGCGCGGGGTCACTGAGCCCCCGCCAACGCGCCTCGCTCCTTGGCACACGGCAGCGCTGTTTACGAGATCGCTTTTTTTTTTTTTGGGTCTGTTGGTTGCAGGGCAGAGCTGCTCAGATTTAACAACTGGGAGACTGGAAGAGGGAGGTGGCAAATAGGAGACCGAACTGTGGGGTGGGGCAAGAAAAAAGAAAAGTGTAGCATTTAAAGGGCGGAGAAAACATGAACTAGTGCCTTGCACCAAACCAAATCCTTGTGAATTCTTAGCTTTCCGCTCATGGTCGGATAGGATGGGGATTTGGAGTATGTTGGGCAATATACTGAGATGGAAAGAATCTCCCAGGAAGGGTTTTTGCAGGGACCCGGCAAGGACCTGGTTTTTTTCAGGCCCAGAGAAGCCCATGGGACTTGGCTGGCAAGTCAGTTTGTGGCTTCTAGGGCCTTGGGTGGGGGAGTTCGGGCCTACTCCACACACTTTCAGGGAAAGTAGTTTAGACCTGTGTGTCTAGACCAGGGAAGGAAAGAAGTCCTTTGGTGAGTCTGCGAGTGCTTGGCAGCTCCAGTATTCTGGTGCTGTGTTGGCAGGCCACGGGTGTCTGTCTGGTGGCAGAGCTTCTTGCTTGCAGCTGGGAATCGGATGCTGGGTGTTGTGCATCCCCCTCCGCAGTGTGGCTGGAGTGCGTGTGCCTCTGTGCCTACCTGGGTGTTCTGTGCCAAGGTCCCCTCTGGGGTATAGGAGCTGGCTGGGAATGTGTCTGCTTTTATGCCCTGTGTGTTGTTGATGTGTGAGAGTGTCTCCAAGGAGGTGTGTGTCGTCAGATTGTGAGTCCGGGCTTCTCAGCCCTGGGCCTCGCAGCTGGGAGTGTTTACAGCCGGTTATAAAGAGTTTGTTTGAAGCTCCGCTCAGCCTGGCCAGGAATTTCCTCAATTTCAGCAATTTGGGCTTTAAAAGGAGAAAAACCCAGAGCCCACCCCCCTCCTCCGCAGCAGGGGCCCCTGCTTAGCCCGGCCAGGCATCGTCATGGTGGGGTCTCTGCCCAGGGCTGAGAAAGGAATCTGAACAGAGCTGACCCACTTAGCCTTCCTGTGCCCTTCGCTCCAGATTGACCAGAGCCACTGGGCTGCACTTTAGGGTTCAAGGGTGAGGGTGTGTCAGAGGGGTACCGAGAAGGGACCACAGTATCCTGAGTACGAGAAAAGCTGCCCCTGGCCTGTCTCCCTGCCACCCCCACTCTCATGATTGGCTGGCACGGGCCCATGCCAGTCTGACCGCACCCAGGCCCTTTCGCAAGAGAGGAAATGAGGCAGCGCTCTGCGGGCAGGGAGGGCGTCAGTGCGGGTAAGCACCACCCCACGCACTGGCCTGTGGGCAGCACATGTGCCCTCAGACACCAGGGCCATCCTGAAAGAAAGGCATCCCAGCCCACCCCCCATCTCCCAGCACCAGCCCCCGCCTCCATCTCCCGCCTGGTCCTGAATAGACTTCAGGCACCCTCCTATCCTCTAGTCCTCGCTCTCCTTTTTCACTGGGGAATCTCACTCTAGCTGGATTCTTATGCTAATTGAGTGTCTGTGTGTGTTGGGGGGTGGGGAGGGCTTCCCTCCTGTGGGGAGGGTGGAGCTAATCCGGAACCCCAGCATCCTGGCATCCCAGTCCTTTCTGTCCTGGCAGCCTGGATGGACTTCTGACCAGATGGGCTACAGCAGGTTAGAAGGAAGAAGGTGTTTATGAGGTGGGTGCAAGCAAGGGACACTCTTTAGGTTTTAGGGTTTTCTTGCATTAACTTAGGCCTTCCAGGTTTGGGCAACTGGTCCTACAGATTGAATAATTTATAGATTTTTTTTTTCCACCCTCTGAAGACCAACCACACACTCAAAAGAGGTTTACTCAGCAGCCTCCTAAAAAGAGGGTGTCCTCCCCACAAACTCCTTGCGTGGCATGGGCTGAGATCTTTTTTGAGCAGTGTGTGGCTTTTACAGGGGAGGTTTAGGAGTGAAGACATAGCTCAGAGAGGGACCAGAGGTACTCCCCTCCCCTATCAACCCTGGTTACAACCCACTGTCACCTGACTTCTGGTTTGCTACACCCCCAACAACTTCTAGACCTGAGAATCTGAGCAAATACCTGTCTCCCTTTCCTAACTTCTCTCACTCCTGGCCTGGCCAGTTAGATCTAGACCTGAGATCTTCGGCTCCCCGCTGCTGCTTGCTCCCCGCACGCCCTCCCCTCCCCCATAACTGGCAGTGTGGCACTGGGCCGGCCCCATCCCTCCATAGGCCTCCATTTCTTCAGGTGTAAAATATGGCTTTTGCATGTGCCCTAACCTACTTTCCCAGTCCTTGCGTCCCATTTGCTTCATTGTCTCAGTGGTTTCTAGGGAAAAGGACATTGGTGGTTATTTGGGGGATGGTTTGAGGGGGGACTGGAGAAGGAAATGAAAACCCCATTCAGTATTCTTGCCTAGAAAATTCCATGGACAGAGGAGCCTGGCATGCCACAGTCCATGAGGGTGCAGAGACTGCACAGGCACACGCACATTGAGGGTGGGGGGAGATCCAGGACTGTCTACCCTGTACTGCTTGAGAGAGGATGAGGTTCTCTTCTGCCTTCTGAGTCTCCTAGCAGGTGACTTAGCCAGATGATAGCCACAGGTGACCTGGAAGTGCCTCTTCACCCCCAGATGTGTGGCCTCTTGAGCAGGAGAAGGGTAGGAGGGCGCCTACTGACAGGGACCCAATGTAAGAAGGAGTGACTAGAGAGTTCAGAACCACAGGCCAATACCCCTTTACACACCCACTTTGTAGCTGGGCAAACTGAGGCCCGGAGAATTTAACTTCCAGGATGGCTTGGACCCAGAATTTGGAGAATTGAGCAGTTGTATAGGACATTATTATAGGGGGAGATGGCCAGGTTGGGAGGTAATAGTAGTCATTTGAGGGTTTCTGAGAGTGTTTACTCTGGGGCAGTATATGGGTTGTTGGGACTTTAAATCAATGTGGTGGCAATGGTGTCATCGCTGAGCCAGAGGAAGAAGTGGGAATGTGGGGTGTGTATCTGATGAGGATGCCTAGAGATCTGAGGTGGGGCTTCTCCCCTGACCCTCATATCACTGCTTCTCCCCAGCGGTGGAGACGCAGAGCACTAGCTCAGAGGAGATGGTGCCAAGCTCGCCCTCACCCCCTCCACCTCCCCGGGTCTACAAGCCGTGCTTCGTGTGCAATGACAAGTCCTCTGGCTACCACTATGGGGTCAGCTCTTGTGAAGGCTGCAAGGTGTGTATGGGGTGGATGTGGGTGCGTTGGGCATCCAGAGTTGACTGGGTGAGATCAGAGACTGTGTGGGTGGGTGTCCCTCTGGGGTGGGAGGGATGCTGCTTTGCACAGACGGGGTTGAGCCTGGGACCTCCTGCAAGGCCTGAGAGAGGCTGATACTCCCAGCATCCTGCTTCACTGACCCTCCCCCCTAACCCCCAACCCCAGGGCTTCTTCCGTCGCAGCATCCAGAAGAACATGGTGTACACATGTCACCGCGACAAAAACTGTATCATCAACAAGGTGACCCGGAATCGTTGCCAGTACTGCCGGCTACAGAAATGCTTTGAAGTTGGCATGTCCAAGGAAGGTAGGCCCTTAGGCCTGCCTGGGCAGGAGCACTCCTATCCTAGCCTGTGGCTGCCACCCTCTTCCCACTGGCCGCCCCCACTTTCCTGACCTCTGCGATCAGCCTCCAGCCACCCTGGAGTGCTGCCTCCTCCCGGGCCAGTCCTATTTGATTAGTTCCATTCACCCAGGAGACCCCACCCCTTCCCATTCCCTCTTCTCAGAGCTTAACCCTTCCTCTGAATGAGGGAATGGGGGTTACCATTGCACATTCCTTATTTCATGGGCAAGTTGGGGGGCTTGCCAGTCCCCTCCCCTGCTCCCAGCCCTGAGCCTGAGGTGGATCTGGGGTGCCCCCCCCTCCCCTGCACCATTGTGCTGCCAAGGCTATAAGTGGATATCCTGCCGCCTGCATATCCTGCCCCCCCTCCCCAGCTCCTGCAGGGTGACAGGAAGGGCAGGATGGAGCCGAATGGCCTGGGGAGGGAGTAGGGGCTGCAGGCCCTGGGTGGGGCTGGGGAGAGCCAGCCTGGGAATGGGAGCTAGTGTAGGAGACAGAACCCAAGGCCCTGCCCTAGGGTCCCAGGGAATGGATGATCTCCAGTGTATTGAGCGTGAGAGGGGATACGGGAGGGAGATTCTGAGGGTCCTGACCCTCTCCGATCTGCCTCTACCTCCAAGCCGTACGGAATGATCGCAACAAGAAGAAGAAAGAGGTAAAGGAAGAAGGGTCGCTTGACAGCTATGAGCTGAGCCCCCAGTTAGAAGAGCTCATCACCAAGGTCAGCAAGGCCCATCAGGAGACCTTCCCCTCGCTCTGCCAGCTGGGCAAGTACACCACGGTGAGGAGTGGGCAGGGCCATGGTGAGGGCAGGGACCGCTGACTTTGGTGACTGGGTGGGGGTGGTGTTGGAGGCCGTGGTCTGGTGCTGACAACGCGGGCATCTGGATGCAGAGGGAGAGCCAGGGGTCTTGGCAAAAGGAAGACGGCCCCCCGGACGAGCCTTCGTTTGCTTTCTAACCTGCTGTTGCTGCAGAACTCCAGTGCAGACCACCGGGTGCAGCTGGATCTGGGGCTGTGGGACAAGTTCAGTGAGCTGGCCACCAAGTGCATCATCAAGATCGTGGAGTTTGCCAAGCGGTTACCTGGCTTCACCGGTCTCAGCATTGCTGACCAGATCACTCTGCTCAAGGCCGCCTGCCTGGACATCCTGGTGAGTTAAACCCTGGGCCCTGTCTTCCATCAGAGCCTGACCCTCAGACGAGACCATGGAGTTGGTCCACACAGAGATTTCGTTATCTCTGTTCCCCGCTCCAATCTGGGACTGCACCAGATAGCCTCGAAACCTAAGCTCTTTCTTGTCTTAATCTCTGCCCCTGAGATCTGATCCTAGACTTCTGCATGCCCTACCTTCTGACTTCTCTTCTCTTCCCCCGACTTCGGACCCTCCATCTGTCTGCCTTCCTTCTGTCTGCTTTAGGTGGCCCTCCTTTAGTACCTAACTGCCTCGCTTTTTACCTGCACCTCATGCTCTTTTCCCTCCCACCTGTGCGCTCCTTCCCAGAGACAGCACTAACCCTCCCCCCACCTCCAGATGCTGCGGATCTGCACAAGGTACACCCCAGAGCAGGACACTATGACCTTCTCTGATGGGCTGACCCTGAACCGGACTCAGATGCACAACGCTGGCTTCGGGCCCCTCACAGACCTCGTCTTTGCCTTCGCTGGGCAGCTCCTGCCGCTGGAGATGGACGACACAGAGACAGGCCTGCTCAGTGCCATCTGCCTCATCTGCGGAGGTGCGGGGGCGCCCCCTGGCGCTGACTCAGATTACTTTCCCACCGCACCCCACACCTGATCTCCAGCCTGGCTGGAGACCTTGGTCCCACCCCGGACTCCTCAGCTCCAGTTACAGATTGCCCAGCAGCCTGGAACAAGAAAAGAGAAGACGGGGAGAGCTGGGACAGGGGGCAGGGAGCTGAGGAGACCCCTGGTACTAGTGCTGACATAGAGGTCTGTGCTTAGTCACTCAGTCGTGTCCGACTCTTTGTGACCCGATGGACCATAGCCCGTCAGGCTCCTCTGTCCATAGGGATTCTCCAGGCAAGAATACTGGAGTGGGTTGCCATGCCCTCCTCCAAGGGATCTTCCCAAGTCTCCCGCCAGGTCTCCTGCATTGCGGGCAGATTCTTTTATCGACTGAGCCACCAGGGAAGCCCTGGGCAGGAGTGATTTACCAGAGAAAGCCTCTTGCCAGAGAGGGATGGTATAGGGATTGGAGCAGGGGAGAAGGTCTGAATGGGGGCTCATGGTCAGGTTTGGGGCCTGGAGGGCCATACGGCAGGGCTCCTTGGGATCAGCCACTCATCACTGTCTTCCACATCTTTCTCGCTCACCTGTGCGTATTCCCAAAGACCGCATGGACCTGGAGGAGCCTGAGAAAGTGGACAAGCTGCAGGAACCGCTGCTCGAAGCCCTGAGGCTCTATGCCCGGCGCCGGCGGCCCAGTCAGCCCTACATGTTCCCCAGGATGCTCATGAAGATCACTGACCTCCGGGGCATCAGCACCAAGGGTTAGTCGGGAGCAAGCCTCCCCTCTGTCTTCTTGGAGCTGCTGGTGTCCCAGGTCAGGCAGAGACAAGAGCAGAGTGGGTTAGAATCAGGCAGCCTGCACTGGCATCCTCGCTCTGCTACACGCTAGTGGGAACACTTGGTGCAAAATACCTTTCCTTTTTGAACCTTGTTTTTCTGTTTGTGAGGATGAAACAAGTTAACACACAACAGGCTTACAGCTGTGCTGAGTTATAAAGTTCAGTGCCTCCTGCCCTGGATGGAGGAGATGTTTCCATCATCATAGGAAGGTTGATTGGATGCCTGGCAGTGTTTAATGAGGCTTAGTCCTAGTGATAAATGTTATTGAGAACAGCCCTAAGAGCAGCTGGCAAGCCATGGGCTTACAGAGGGGGTCCAGGGTGTGTGGCTGGAAGGTGGGCACTGTGTGATTTTGGAGGAGACAGCCTGAAAGGAAGGATGGGCAGTGGGCTTGGCAGAGAAGACAGGCAGAGTCTCCAGGCAGAGGAGTGGTCCCCAGGAGCTGTACAGTAGAAAGAGGGTGAGACAGAGGCAGAGGTAACAGGCCTGTGCTGGGAGCCCCCAGAGGGCAGTCAAGCAGAGTTAGGGAGGCCGCCATAGGGGCTGTACCTCAGCCCCCCTGAACCTCCTTGTTCCTCCACTGCAGGAGCAGAAAGGGCCATTACCCTGAAGATGGAGATTCCAGGCCCGATGCCTCCCCTGATCCGAGAAATGCTGGAGAACCCCGAAATGTTTGAGGACGACTCCTCGCAGCCTGGCCCTCACCCCAAGGCCTCCAGCGAGGATGAGGTTCCTGGGGGCCAGGGCAGAGGGGGCCGCAGCCCCCATCCTGACCAGGGTCTCTGACTTCCCCTGCCTTGGGGGTTGGGGCTCCAGGCAGCAGACTGACCATCTCCTAGACACCGCCAGTGGCTGGGGGAGGACCTGCTCTGCCCTCTCCCCACCCCTTCCAATGAGCTCCTTGTTTTTGCCAAAGTTTCCAGGGGTGCTTCTGTGTTCATCCCCATCTTGCTCTAACCGGCTCCCTTTCCAGTCCTGGGGGCCTGCCCTGTTCCCTCCAGGAGAGAGGGCAGAGGAGTGAGCCTGGGTTTGGACTCTGAAATCTTAGCACTGCCCCTCAGACACCAGGGTCCAGGCTCCCCAGGGCAGGAGGAAGACCCTTCATTCCACAGCCCCTTCCTCTGCTGGGTGCTTAGGCCTCTGGGAGCAAACAGGAACACTAGAGACCAAAAGGGGGCCGTAGGGGGAGGGCTGAGCCCACCCTCTTGCCCCTGTCCTTGGTGCCTAATGCTGCATGAGGCACCTGCCAGGTGCATCCTGCCCGCTGTGCCCCATCCTCATGCCAGGTCAGAGTGGGGCAGCCCGGGCCCTGCATTTCTGTTGGGGGGGCAGAGGGTGACAGGGACAGATGTGGATCGCTCCGCACCTCTTCACTGGGGCCTCCGTTACAAGCCCCTCCCCCAGCCCTGTCACGTGCCTTGGGCCCCCCCTGCCCCTCATCTCAGCCTTGGGGCAGGGACCCTCCTACACTACAGAGGGGCCAGGGGATCCCTCTCCCCCTAGTGCCTTCCCCGTTGACCCCCCAGAGCAGCTTGGCCCAGGGAGAGGTGGGGTGGGCACTGCTTAGCTGATCCCGCCCTGACCCAGAGGAAGCCTCTATTTATTTATTAGCTTTTGTTTACACCCTGGAATTGACCCCTTCCTCCAGGGGACTTGGGAGGGGGAGCCCAGGGCCCCTGTGACCCCTCCCTTCCTCCAATCCCCAGTTTGTATTTAGCTGCCAAATAAGATTCCCACTGGCTCCCCTTTTTCTCTGGGGGGTCCGGGTGCTGTCCCCTCCCCTCTGTTTACATTTCTCCTCCACTCCCCACCCCCGCCCCGCTGTATCGCATATTGCTGAGTTTTCTATTTTTGCAAAATAAAGTGATGGAAACTCATGTAATGTGGCTCCCTGGGGTGAGGGGGAAGCAACTAGGTGACCTGGAGAGGGACTGGATGAGGAGGGTGGATTATGCAGGCTTCTTAGGGCAACTGGGAAATAGGATGAGATGCACTGGGTGGGTGTGGTGGGAGGGGTACCCAAAGGGAGTCCCCAAGGGCCCATTCTGAGTGTCTGGGCCTCCCATGTTCGCCAGGCGAGGGCCCTTAGATTGGGCTTTGTGAACCTCCAGGAAGGTGCTGGGCCTCAGAGGTCTTTAAGCTGTCCCCACCCCCCGTTCTGTAGACGTGCACATCTGCCCTTCTCTGCGGAGGGGGTCGTTGCCATTTCATTTGGTTCTCAGGAGGGTCCCTGGCCCCAGAAGAAAAGCACGGTGCACATCTCAGTTATAGTGTGTCTGTTTTACGCCAACCCCTCACCCCATGAGCCGCGCCACCCCCTCTACCCCTGTGATCCCAGGATCACCTTCTGAGTCACCCTTCTCTCCATGACCCTGCTTGCCCTCCACGACCCCACTGTTACATTCTGTCCTAATTCCTCTCCTTGCCCCTGCATGCCATAGCCCCTGCAGCACCCCAGCCTCAGCCCCACTGCCTTTGACCTCTGCCACTGTGCCCCTGGACTCTCCCTGGACCCCTATGACTCCCCATCAACACCCACCCCTCCCTTCTTCCCTGGAGTAGCGCCTTGCCTACCTGTGCTTGGCTGTCTCCTGAGGACCTGTGCACATAGGGGAGAGAGGTTGAGGATGTGGGAGTAGGGAACGAGAGGAGGGGGGGGAAAGCAGAAGAAGAAAGTGAAAGAAGCTCTAGAGGAAACCACAGGGCCTGTAGGGAAGGAGGGGTCATTGCTGTGGCAATGCCGGTTGTGGGGGAAGGGCAAGAGGTCTGAGAGCCAGAGGCTGGCTGAAGCCCACCCGGAGGAGGAGCCCCTTCTCCCCAGTTGCTCCTCTGGCAGCTACACCCCTCCCACCCACTTGATGCTCACGGAACACCCTGCCAGGAGATGGGCTCTGTGGTCCCTGCACAGTAGAGGAGACAGACCTGTGAATGGACATCACGTGCAGTTCCTTCTTAAAACTCCCTGTGGTCAGCTGCGGGCCTCGACCTCTTTTCCTGGCAGCCTCGTCCTTGCCCGACTCCAGCTGCCATGCGGGTGCTCATTTTTGCCCAGTTCACTTCTGCCACCCCCATCCCAGGCTCCACCGTTTGACTCCCAACCTCATCCTTTGAGCCTGGCCCTGTGCCAATGTCTCCCAACTTTCCAGCATCTGGATCTTGAATTTTACATTCTTCCATTGCTATTACTTCTCACCCATCAATTCTCACTCTTATCCAGCCCCTGGTAAGTGCCACATTCTCCACTAAACAATTGCTGCAAATAATCTCATTTCATTCTCAGAACAATCATATGAGTTTCACTTGACAGATGAAGCAGCCACGGGAAGGGTAAGTAAGTAACTGGGGGGCCCATTACTGGTAAATGACAGAGCCAGGGATTTGAACTTGGGCAGTTTGGCTCCAGAGTCAATGTAGTTAAGCACCCACTCTAAGACAGTGGGCGCCAGGTTTTCAGAAAGAACAATAGTCATTAACTTCCCCCTCCTACAGTACTTACTGCCTCCATATTTCTTCCTTCCCGTCATGTTCCTATATGAGGAAGTAGAGAGATCAATTTGGGAGGCAGGCGGACCTGGATTTAAATCCAGACCAGCTAGTTTGCTAACTCTGTGATCTCGGGCAAAATTCTTTACCTTGTACTTCTAAGCCTCTACGTCTGTAAAATTAGGGGGCTGGGGGAAGTTTCACACCTATGTCATGAGGTTCTTGTGCGAATGAATTACGTTATGATGATATATCCAGCTCACAATAGGCATCCAGTAGATGAGCTTCCTTCTTCCAGATCCCTGTGTCACCAACTCCCTTGATCCGTTTTCACCCTTATCTGCTCCGTCGTCTCCTAGATCAGTCACCCCCACCACCCCCAAGTCTCCCCCACCCCGGGGTGTGTCACTTCCTCCTCTGCAGCCTCCCAGATCAGTACACAAAGGCTGCTGCTACTGCCGGAGGAAGGGCTGCTCCGCACGCAAGCACGCACCTGTGAGTACCAGGGCACCAGCCCTTCTGCCTCCTCTCGCTACCCGCCCAGGCCCCACCTGGTCGCACGCAGCCTTCTGGGAAGAGGGCCTTGGCCTGAAGACATCCAGGGTTCAGCTTAGTCTTGAGAAGGGCTCTGACATATCTGCATTCCCAAGATCTCCTGTCCTTTCCCCTCACAAACCCTCCCTCCCCCAACCCATCTCTCGGGTTGGTTTCCCAAGAGTGGGACTGGAGACAGGAAAAGGAGGGCGGGGATGTATGAGCCCATCATTTGCTTTACAGCTATGTGTCAAGGACAAGGTAAGGTTCTCCCTATATTACTCCCCAGCCGCTACGCCTGCTGCCTAATGCTTTGTGCTCCCCTCAGGCCTCCCCCCCTTGGGCAGATCCCACACTCCTTGGAGACAGTGGCTCAGTAGCTCAGTTCTGTCTCCTCCTGCTGAGTGGGCAGCAGAGTTTCCTCCTGACTTGGGAGTCCTGGATGGGTGGGGAGGATGCTCTCTTTCTCAGCTGCTGCGGGGGCAATAGGGTATTGGAGTCAGAATTAAGTCCGGGAAAATGGACAACCCAGAGGGAGCGAAGGGAAGATCCAAGAAGACCCCAAGGGAAGAGAAAGGGGATTAGGTAGAGCCCATGGGGACTGGTGCGGAGAAGGTGAAACTTTCCATGAAGATGGGGCCTGGGTTGGAGGGGGCAAAGCAGCATGCAAAGTGAGAGCCCTGGTCGGCTTCAGTCCCTGCCTCTGCTCAAGTTCGCTGGGGACCCTGGGCAAGTCACTCACCACTTCTGGCATTCAGGTTTCCATCTGTGAAAAAATGGGGTGGAAATATATTTCTCCATTCTATGTTTAGGATCAGAGGGGGAATGGAAGTAAAATGAAGAACTGTAAAGAAGTGGAGAAGAGAAAAGCAGACTAGAGGTGTAATCAGATTTCTGAATAGGAAGGGGAGAGAAAGGGAAAGACAGATTAAGATACAATTGGTGGCAAGTCCTGCATCCCAAGGAGGGGGGAAGGGGGTTGGGGGGACATGTCCAGGGCCCCATTTAAGGGAGATGAGCAACTCCTGGGGAACCAGTGTGGCCCAGAGCCCCACCTGTGAGAGATGAGTCAAAACGCTGTTCGTGCAGTAGCATCCCTAGCCTGGGCAACCACAGGCGAGCCAAGCCAGCAAGCCTGAGGTTAAGCGGAGGATGAGCCCTGGGCTGGTCTCTCTCGAAGAGGGTGGAGGCTCTGTTAAATATATATATACTACGCCTGAGGTCACAGGTGGTGGGGAGCAGGACGGGGGCGGTCAGCGGCTTGACACCCCACCCCTTCCCCACACCCCATGTCGAGTGTCTGGTACTGAGTCTCAGCCCAGGCTGAGAAGGATGTTGATGCTTCCTGAAAGAGTGAGCTGACATTTCAAATGCACTGCTGATGGTTGTGGAAACTGTTGCAGCCCTTCAGGAGGTCATGTTGGTTAGGCCCGCACTGCTTACCAGTATTACAAATGATTCCTATTTATTAGCCCTACAAATCCTCTTCCAGGGTTTATCCTATTAATACAACATACACACCTGTGAAATGATAAATCCAGGAATTTTCACTGCAGTATTGTTTATAATAGTGAACAATTAGAAACGACATAAATTCTCATCACGAAGACTAAATACAACATGACATATCCGTGCAATGGAAATCTATACAGAACAAGGGAATTCTTTATTTCTTGGGTAGTGGGAACTCCAAGAAAAGTAGTGAAACTGAGGAAGATGCAAAACTGGGTGCAAAGTACTCTAGCATTTGCTGAATTCCATCATTTGATTATATCACTTGAAGACTATATATATGTTCATGTTAGTTTGTATATACACTAAAAATCTCTTGAAAGATGACAAGAAAAAAAATGCTAATAAATGATGGTTATTTGCTTGGTATAAGTGTGGAAACTGGGGTGGGTTGGGAATAGGAGAGGACATTTCTCATGATCTTAACTTTGATTTTTAACGTGGTGCTAAAATACACATCAAATCGATCATTTAAACCATTTTAAGTGTATAATTCAGTGGCATTAGGTACATTCACAATGCTGTGTAACCATCACTGTTATCTAGTTCCAGAACTTTCTCTTCACTCCACAAGGAAACTGCCCATTAAGCAGTCACTTCTCATCCTCCCCTCCTCCCCAACTGTCAGCAATCACTAAGCCACTTTCTGTCTCCATGGAGTTGTCTAGTTGGGCTGCTGCTGCTGCTGCTGCTAAGTCACTTCAGTCGTGTCTGACTCTGTGTGAGCCCATAGACGGCAGCCCACCAGGCTCCGCCGTCCCTGGGATTCTCCAGGCAAGAACACTGGAGTGGGTTGCCATTTCCTTCTCCAATGCATGAAAGTGAAAAGTGAAGGGGAAGTCGCTCAGTTGTGTCTGACTCTTAGCAACCCCATGGACTGCAGCCTACCAGGCTCCTCCGTCCATGGGATTCTCCAGGCAAGAGTGCGGGAGTGGGGTGCCATTGCCTTCTCCCTAGTTGGGCTAATTCATATAAATGGAGGTGTATAATGTGTGCTTGTCTGTGACTGGTTTTTTTCACTGAACATCGTGTTTTCAAGGTTCATCCATATTGTAGCATGTATCAATACTTCATTCTTTTTTATGGCCAAATAATATTTCATTGTATGGATATGCCATAATTTACCCATTCATCAGGTAGGCATTTCTGGTGGGCATTCATCAGGTGGGTTGTTTCTGCCTTTCAGCTATTGTAAATGGTACTGCAATGAAGAGTCCTGCACAAGTCTGTGTTTGCTTAAACATCTGTTTTCAGTTCTTTTAGGGATATCCTTAGGGGTAGAATTGTCAAGTGCCAGGGTGATTCTGTGCTTTAACTTCATAAAGAATCACCAAACTGTTTTCCACAGTTGCTGTACCATTTCACATTCCCACCAGCAATATATGAAGGTTCCATCTTCTCTGCATTCTCATCTACACTTGTTTTCTATTTTTTTTTTAAGTCTAGCCATCTTAGTGGGTGTGAAGTGGTATCTCACTGTGGTTTTGATTTGCATTTCCCTGAAGGCTAATCATGTTGAGCATTTTTTAATCTGTTGTTCATCACTTATCAATCCTCTTTAAAGAAACATCTAAGTCCCTTGCTTATTTTAAAAGTAGGTTGTTTTTCTCTTTCTTGTTGAGGTGTAAGAGTTCTTTATATATTCTGGATACTTGACAGATACGTGATTTGCAAATATTTTTTCCCATCCTGTGGTCTGCCTCTTCACTTTCTTGATAATGTCCTTTAAAGCACAAAAGTGTAAAATTTTGAAGTTCAGTTTATCTAGCTCCTTTTGTTGCTTGTGCTTTTGATGTCATAGCTAAGAATCTATTGTCAAGTCCAAAATTATGAAGATCTACCCCTATATATTTTTCTAGGAGTTTATAGTTTATCAACTTATACTTAGGTCTTTGGTCCATTCTCAGTTAATTTTTGTGTATGTTGTGAGGTAGAAGTCCAACTTTATTCTTTTAAATGTGGATATCCAGTCATTCTAGCACCTTTTGCTGAAGACTTCTTTCTGTATTGAATGGTTTGGCATCTTTGTTGAAAATCAATTGGCCATAAAGGGATGGACTTGTAAATTTCTTTCTTTTCTTTATTTAATGCTTTTGGCTGTGCTGGGTCTTCCTTGCTTTGCAAGGGCTCTCTCTAGTTGCTTTGAGCAGGGGCTACTCTGTTGCAGTGCGTGGCCTTCTTATTGGGGTGGCTTCTCTTGTTGCAGGCACAGGCTTTAGGAGTTGCAGCACACTGGCTTGGTGGTTGCAGCTTGTGGGCTCTAGAGCTCAAGCACACGGGCTTAGTTGTCCCGTGGCATGTGGAATCGTCCTAGATCAGGGATCGAACTTGTGTCCCCAGCCAGATTCTTAACCAGCGGATCAACAGGCAAGTCTAGATTTGTATATTTCTGAACTCTCAATTCGATTCCATTGATCTCATTGCCTGTCCTTATGCTGATACTGTGGGCTTCTCAGGTGGTTCAGTGGGTAAAGAATATGCCTGCAGTGCAGGAGATACAGGAGATGTGGGTTTGATCCTGTGTTGGAAGATCCCCTGGAGAAGGGCATGACAACATACTCAAGTATTCTTGCCTAGAGAATCCCATGGACAGAGGAGCCTGGTGGGCTATAGTCCATAGGGTCACAAAGAGTTGGACATGACTAAAGCTACTGAGCATGCATGCACGCATGCCAACACCACACTGTCTTGAATACAGCAGCTTTGTAGTAAGTTTTGAAAGTGAGAAGTGTGAGTCTTCCAATTTTGTTCTTTTTCAAGATTGTTTTGGCTATTCGTGCAATGCTATATGACTGTTAGGATCAGCTTTTGCATTTCTATAAAAATGGCCATTGGGATTAACTCTTTTGATTTTTGAAGTGTGATACTGAACTGCCTATTCAAATTTTAGTTAGTAAGTTTCTGTTTTGTTTCGCAGCAGTGCTAGGTTTTCATTGCAGTGCGCAGGCTCTTCTTTGTTGTGGCAAGTAGATGTCTCTCTACTTGCGATGCACAGGGGCCTCTCTAGTTGCAGCATGTGGGTCTAGTGACCTTGTGGCATGCGGGATCTTAGGGGTCTCTAGTTGCAGCGTGTGGGCTTAGTGGCCCTGTGGCGTGTGGGGTCTTAGTTCTCCAATCAGGGATCAAACTTGCATCCCCTGCATTGGAAGGCGGATTCTTAACCACTGGACTACCCTGGAAGTCCCAATTAATAAATTGTTAAAATTCTCAAATTTGCCTGGTCTTCCATACAGGTCATTCCAGGAATTACCCTGACTTCAAGCTCTTTCTCCAAAACTCTAGATCCCCTTTGTGCAATGTACAATAAAGAGAAAAATTTACCAACTCTGGCCTTCCTTTCTTCATTATCTCAGACTTTTAGACAGCTCTTCTTAAGGTCTAACTATGATTCCTCTTGCTGTCATGTTGGTTAATTACAGCTGATTTCCCTGCCTTTTTCACATACTCCCTCATCTGCTCCAGCATTCTTTCCTCTCATTCCTAATCCCTGACTTCCCACCCTCCCTTATTTACAGCCCCTGGCCCTCTTCCTTTAGAATCCATGGTTATGAAAGCTACAAGGAATGTCAGATTTTTTTTTTTTTTTTTTTCAGCTCACTTACTTAAAGTTATGGAAACTAAGGCTCAGAGAGAAAGTTTGACTTGACACCAGCCAGTGAGTGACTGAGACTGGACCAGACCTGGTCCATTTCCTCTCTGTTTTGTTCTCTTTCCACTATAGCTTGGAACTGGTGAAGAGCCCTGTGTGCAGACCTTCCTGCACCCATGTCCCCTCTCCAGACTCTTGCTTAGGCCATTTTGCCCACTCTGGCCTCATAAAGTCTGCACACAGGAGGGACAGGTCTTTTCCAAGGCTCCTACCTCAGCCTGGGACGTGCCCTTTCCTGCCATTTTGAAGAAACTGCTGAATCCACAGGGGGAAGTGAAACTATGGGGGGAGATAAAGAGTTGGGGTAGAGTTTTGAGAGGGACAACCACAGGCTAAGTTTAGAGGACCAAGAGTTTGGGGGCCCTTCCTGAGGACCCACGTGACCCCCTTTATATCCTATTACAGACCATGGTGGCTTTGTCAATGGTCCTTGTTTTCCTGCTGGCCCTGAGCAGAGGTGAAAGTGAGTTGGACGCCAAGAGCTCATCCCCACAGGAGGCCACAGAGTGGAGGGATCCCAATCTGTCCCGGCCAGGGTCCTGCCAGCCAGCTCCCTCCTGCCAAAAGTGCATCCTCTCACACCCGAGCTGCGCCTGGTGCAAGCAACTGGTAAAGATGGGCTTGTGACCTCTGAACTGTGTGTGTGTGTGCAACCTGGATATACAAGTATGATTGTGTGGGTACATGTGTGGCTTTCTGGGTATGCTCTAGTCCTGTATATGACTGAGTTTGTGCACATATGACTTCTGTCTATGATCGTATGTGTGTGGGCACACACATGCATGCAAGAGTCCTCTGCATACATGTTTGCATCCGTGTATCTGTATATATGGAGAAGACTTGTGACCTTAAACTTGGAGGAAGCATGTTCTCACCGAACTCTTGCTTGTGTATAGCGAGAGGGATCTTTTGTGGGTATATCCATGAGAAAGTGTATTTGTCAGCTTGGGGCTGTCAAAATACCATAGACTGGGGGGGGCTTAAGTGACAGGAATTTATTTCACAAACAAATTGATTGAGGATGTGAAATCCCAGATCAAGGTGGTAGCTGATTCAGTTCCTAGTGAGAGCTCTCTTCCTGGCTTGCCGATGGGCTGCAGACAAGCTCTCTGGTGTTTCTTCTTATAGGGATCTAATCAATAGATCATGAGGGTGCTACTCGCATGACCTCATCTAACCTTAATTTATTCTCTAAGGCCCTAACTCCACATACTATCATGTTGGGGGTCAGTCCACTGCAAAAAGTGTGTGATTGGGTTTCTGGATCTGGGTTGGGGGTGGAGGTGTGTTCCTGGGTATGCAGCAGCCTATGACTGGGAGGGTAGGCTGGAAGGAGCTGGAAGCCTATGGGCTTTGGGGCAAAGGCTTGAACTACCTAAGTGGCAAGAAGGATGTGGGGGGTGGGGGGGAGGGTGTCTCCCTGGCTGGTCAAACAAAGCTGTTCTTTGTTCATGCCTTAAAGAGACAGGGCTCTGGTGTAGCAGAGCACAAGGGGTGCCTGAGCTGGGGGGATGGGGCAGAACTGTCTCACAGGAAATGGGGAGTTAGATGAGATAAGAAATGCGGCCACACTCATGGGAAGACAGAGCTCCAGAGCTGAGTGGGTCCAGGAGAAAGGCACGTAGTGAATCTGGGAGGCCTGGAAGGGGAAGACAGAGTCAGCGGGAGGCAGAGAGCAGAGGTGCCAGGCCAGAGGAGCCAGGCAGGGACTCTTGGGCCAGCTGGGTACATGTCAGTCTCCTCCAGTCCCCAGACCAGACCCTGGCTGGCACCTGAGCCAGCTGAGAAGCTGTTCTAACCATTTCCTTCCCCTGTGGCTCCCCAGCTAGTCCCAGGGTACCAGACACACTGAGGGGAAGCGGGTATTCTCTTCTGTCGCTGTCGTTTCCCTTCCCAGGGACTGTCTTAATCTGACCCCCTTCCCATTTTGGCCTGAGTTTGCGGGGGGGGGGGGGGGGGGGGGGGGGGGGGGGGGGGGGGGGGGGGGGGGGGGGGGGGGGTGGACTAGGAAGACAGGTTCTTCCTTTTTTAATGGTAGTGAGGTCCCTAAGATCTCTGTCCTGCTGGGGGAGGTGAGAGGTAGGTATCTGGCGGAAAGGGGGTGTAGAGATAAGGGTAGGAAAAGGGGGATGCTGTAGGAAGTGGGCTCTGGACAAGGAAGTAAGTACGAGGTTCGAGGTTCGAGGGTAGCTGTGGAAGGAAGGGAGGGGAGGGAACTGGGGGTGGGTGCAGGGCTCAGGGAGTTGCCTGACAGGGGAGGGCTTGGAAGTGGCCGGGATGGCAGGGTGGCTCTGGGAGCCGGGCTGAGGGTTTCGGGGGATCAGGGTTCCACACGCGCCTCCCCTTACCGCGCAGAACTTCACGGCGTCCGGGGAGGCGGAGGCACGGCGCTGTGCTCCGCGAGAAGAGCTGCTGGCCCGGGGCTGCCTCCCGGGGGAGCTGGAGGAGCCCCGCGGCCGGCAGGAGATGCTGCAGGACGACCCGCTCAGCCAGGGCACCCGCGGCGAGGGGGCCACCCAGCTGGCGCCGCAGCGGGTCCGGGTCACGCTGCGGCCGGGTGAGTTAGGGGGTGGCGGGCAGTCAGGCCGGGGGCTGGGATTCCACCGCGCCCGGCTGACCTCCCCACCACCTCCACCCGCAGGAGAGCCCCAGCAGCTCCGGGTCCGCTTCCTTCGAGCGGAGGGATACCCCGTGGACCTGTACTATCTTATGGACCTCAGCTACTCCATGAAGGACGACCTGGAGCGCGTGCGACAGCTCGGGCACGCGCTGCTGGTGCGGTTGCAGGAGGTCACTGACTCCGTGCGCATCGGTAAGCCCCGCGGAGCCCTGCCCGCTCCTGCCTGCCCTCTGCCTCTAAACAGCCGCACCCCAGCCTCTGCCAATGCCTAGGAAACACAAGGGCCTCACCTGCCCTCTCCTGCCCACCCCCCACACTCCAAGAAAGTAATCGAGAAGATTCCCTGGAGAAGGGATAGGCTACCCACTCCAGTAGTCCTGGGCTTCCGTATGGCTCAGACAAAAAGAATCCACCTGCAATGAGGAAGACCTGGGTTCGATCCCTGGATTGGGAAGATTCCCTGGAGGGGGGCATGGCGACCCACTTGTTATTCTTGCCTGGAGAATCCCACGGACAGAGGAGCCTGGCAGGCTCCAGTCTATAGGGTCGCAAAGAGTCGGACACCACTGAGTGACTAAACATAGGACAAGAAAGTAAAGCGAGGGTTTATTTACGTGAAAGCGTGCTCTTAAGGGGAGAGAGAACAGGCAGACTCAGGTGAGAGGCTGTCCTGAGTTGCTTTTTTCCTGCAAGCCGGTTCCCAGGGGCATAGAAATGAAGCCTCGGAACACTCGTGGCCTCTCCTGGTTTCTAACAGACCTGGCCAGGCCACGGGTTCCTGATATCTATCCCCAGAGACATCTTCTAGGTCAGAGCTAGGGGAGCTTTAAGAGTCGGTCCTGTAGGACTTCTCATTTTACTGGAAGGGTAACTGAAGCCCCAAATCTGGAGAGACTGTGTTCAGACAGCTCCCAGCATCAGATGTACCACCTGGACACTCCCGATGCCTCGTCTCCTGGCCAAGGTCTAAATGCACCATCCCTGCTACACCTACTGCTCGCATCCCTCTGTTCACCATCCCCTGGGTCGTCTTCTGCTGCTGCTGCCGTTACTACACTGCACACTCGAGCCTTCTTTAGCTTCCACCAAACCCCTGCCACCATCATGTCCTCCTCCTCATATCCATTCCCCGCTTCCCTGAGCCTGTGCACTCGCCCCTTTGCCCCTGCTGGGTCCTGGGTCCCTGGCCCTTTAGGAGCACCCTCTCCCATGAGCTCCTCTGTGACTGCCCCCACCCCAGTTCTTGGGGACTCCCTTCCTGAGTCCTCAGCAGCGGCCCCCATCCAGTGATGTCTGCCACTGCCTTCATGACTCTCCCAGGCTTTGGCTCCTTCGTGGACAAAACGGTGCTGCCCTTCGTGAGCACAGTGCCTTCCAAGCTTCGCCACCCCTGCCCCTCCCGGCTGGAGAGCTGCCAGTCACCCTTCAGTTTTCACCATGTGCTGTCCCTCACTGGGGATGCAAAGGCCTTCGAGCGGGAGGTGGGACGCCAGAATGTGTCCGGCAACCTGGACTCGCCCGAAGGTGGCTTTGATGCCATTCTGCAGGCTGCCCTCTGCCAGGTGAGGGGGTGGGGAGGATCTTTGAGTTGGATGAGCTGGTTGGAGCCAAGATGGGCACCTGTGGTTAGTCAGTGCACAGTTCTAGGGGGTGCCCTTTGTACTATAGTCCCTATAGTTTGCACATTTGACAATTTCCTGGTGGATTGGAGTGAAATGTCTAGAGGAAGAGGCATACTTTTCTAATTTACAAGGCCTCCACTAGCAGCAACCCTATTTGGGGAGAAGCAAGGAGCTGGAGACAGGAGGATGGACAAACTGAGTCAGAATGAGGCCGGCCAAATCCTTGGCTAGTAGAGCTGGTGGGTGTAGCTCAAGGGCCCTCCATGGCTCAGGTGCACAGCCTACCACCCACCCCACTCCAGAAGCAGATTGGCTGGAGAAATGTGTCCCGTCTGCTGGTGTTCACGTCAGATGACACATTCCACACAGCTGGGGATGGCAAGCTGGGCGGCATCTTCATGCCCAGCGACGGGCACTGCCACTTGGACAGCAACGGCCTCTACAGCCGCAGCCCAGAGTTTGTGAGTCACTACCGTTCCCCACCCTCCCTGTGGGACCCACACCTCTGCTCCTCCCAGAACCTCTCCCTGTAGCCTCACTGTCCTTACGATGGCCACCCCGCCATCCTCCCCAGCAGCTCCTCCTCTTCACGTCCCTCCACTCCCCAGCCCCTCCCCTCCTTCTAGCTGGTGGAACCCTGGAGTTTCAGGGCACCCCCTGCATTCTGTGAGGGGGCCTGGGGTACTCACCTTGTCCCTACTCCTTGCTCCAGGACTACCCCTCCGTGGGTCAAGTAGCCCAGGCCCTCTCTGCGGCAAACATTCAGCCCATCTTTGCTGTCACCAGCGCCACACTGCCTGTCTACCGGGTAAGAGCTGTGTGAATGCCAAACCCTCCCATGCCCAGCCTTTCTCAGCTCCCTCAAAGGCCCATTTTCCCCTCCCGATATGCTCTTCTTCCAGAGTCCCCCCTCCATCCGCAAGCTTATTTCCTGAGAGTTGTGACCCACCATTTCCTTCAACTCCCCCCATCGCAGGAGCTGAGTAAGCTGATTCCCAAGTCTGCAGTAGGGGAGCTGAGTGAGGACTCCAGCAATGTGGTGCAGCTCATCATGGATGCTTATAATGTGAGGGGCTGGGTGGGTGGGGGGCACTGGGGAAAATGGAAAGGGACCCCCAGGTAGGATGGCAGAACCAAGAGGACAATCACCTGTTGGTATCACACCCCACAGCTCCTGCCTATAGTCTGTGTGTGTGGCCGTCATTAACAGCTCAGTCACTCAGTCTTGTACTCATTCATAAATCTTAAATGCCTGATTTGTACAGAGCATGAAGCACTGCTCTGGGCAAGAAAGGGAATTAATATTGATTGAGTTTTTATTTCATGCCAAGCACCATCCCAAGTATACACTGTTTGATGTCTCTTTTACTCCACTAAAACCCCTCCCTGCTTGGAAACTATTTTTCTAGTTTTATCCATGGGGATACAGACGCAGGGAGGAGGCTAAGTGACTTGCCCAAGATCACACAGATAACAGACACAAGGGCTGGCACTTGTCTATACATAAAGAATGTCATATCTGGAGATTGCCTTCACTATAAGCTTATCAATAATTCAGAGATAATCTTCACAGGAACCATAGAATTTTACAGGTAGACAGAACCATAAAAATTCATGTTTCTTGGGGTTAGGTCTTATCTCTGCAACTCGACTGCAGGCTTCTTGATAACAGAGACTGTGTTCTAAACCCATGGTGAAAAAATGTGAGACAATATCAAATTTCCCAGGACAAACTCAACTGAAAGAATCTGCTCTTTAGACCTTGTATGCTCACAGATTACATGTCCAGACATGAGGTTTGAAAAAGCTAGCTACTACGTTTACAGTGCTGGCTAGCCCCTGAGCCCCACCAGGTCTTTGCCGCAGCGGCACTGAGATGCCGTGTTGGAAACTTCTGGACCCTGTGTTCTCGCTCAAGGTCATCCCAGGTCCTTCCTGCAAACTCCTCCTGACTGGGCCGAGCAGAAGGAGCCCCCAGGTGGGCTGAGGGCGGGGTTCCGGCAGGATGCAGAACAGCTGGAGAGGGCCTGAGCTGTAACCAGCCTTCACATGGTCACTCTCTCTCGCTCTTTCCCCAGAGCCTGTCATCCACTGTGACCCTCGAACACGACTCTCTTCTCCCTCCGGGGGTCCGCATCTCTTATGAATCTCAGTGTGGGGATTCTGAGAAGAGACTGGGTGAAGCTGCCGACCGGGGCCAGTGCAACCACGTCCGAATCAACCAGACGGTGAGAAGGAAGGGTGTGGGGTGTGGGGTGGGGGTTGGGGGAATTGAGCAGGCAGGAGGGGATGGGGGGACAGGCCTGGGAAACAATGTAAAAAGCCTGAGGTATCCTCCACCCGTCCTTTCTGAGACACTTTAATGAGCAGCTTCCTCCAATGGTTCTAGGAGATGGGTGTTGGCATGACCCTGTCCCTTCATTCGCTAGGCAGGGTTCTGGATGACCAATGGGTTTGCAGTGTGTGCACGCGCACAGGAGTGTGTATGCACACAGGATCTTAGTATGAATCCCCCCTGCCTTGTCCTCAGGTGAAGTTTTGGGTTACTTTCCAAGCTGCCCGCTGCCTCCCAGAGCC
Organism: Ovis aries; assembly: GCF_016772045.2. Taxonomy (NCBI): domain Eukaryota; kingdom Metazoa; phylum Chordata; class Mammalia; order Artiodactyla; family Bovidae; genus Ovis; species Ovis aries. The sequence continues at coordinate 133,287,398 of NC_056056.1, forward strand.
TCATCTGCTGAGGTTCCGAGCCCGTGGCTTCTCCGAGGAGCTGACTGTGGAGCTGCACACACTGTGTGACTGTAACTGCAGTGACGCCCAGCTCCAGGCTCCTCACTGCAGCGATGGCCAGGGGCACCTCCAGTGTGGGGTGTGCAGGTGAGAGCCCACTTCCCTCACCCATATGGCTCCCCCGTACTCCTCCCACCTCACCCTCCATCCCTCCACCCGCGACTGTCTCTAGGTATCTTTTTCGTAGACCTTCCAAGACTCCACCCTGACTTTCACCTCCTGAAGCTTCTTCCCTCCACTCCAGCTCCCCCTGCTCTTCTGCTCCTCAGAACTCCGTTCTAGTCCATGCTCCTCTCAGCCTCTGCTCTCTCTCCAGCTATCTTGAGATCTTAGGTTTAGAGAGTTTGGGGAAAGGCAGGTCAAGACATGGTCAAATTCTCTGATCCCTCCTTTCCCTCTCTTCCCTTCCCCTCCCAGCTGTGTCCCCGGCCGCCTGGGTCGACTCTGTGAGTGTTCAGAGGCTGAGCTATCCTCCCCAGACCTGGAGTCTGGGTGCCGGGCCCCCAATGGCACAGGGCCCCTGTGCAGCGGGAGGGGACAGTGCCAGTGTGGACGCTGCACCTGCAGCGGGCAGAGCTCTGGACGTCTGTGCGAGTGTGACGATGCCAGCTGTGAGCGACACGAGGGCATCCTCTGTGGAGGTACCTGGAGACCTGGGGAGAGGGCTGGGGTCAGAGTGGCCCCCCAGGGGCATTGAAGCTCTGGGAACTTCTTAAGGGCAGGAATCAGGCTGTGATGTAGGGGTTGGAGGTGGTCTGACACACTCGAGGGAAATGGATGCACAGGAGTAGATCAGCTCTAGGCAGCCCGTGCTGGCATGTGGTGCCCAGTGGCTGTGGGGAGGATGGTTGTCACCCTCCATGTGGCCCTACCTCAGGCTTTGGCCGTTGCCAATGTGGAGTGTGCCACTGTCACGCCAACCGCACGGGCAGAGCATGTGAATGCAGCGGCGACACGGACAACTGTGTCAGTCCTGACGGAGGGCTCTGCAGTGGGCACGGACACTGCAATTGCAACCGCTGCCAGTGCAACGACGGCTACTATGGTGCCCTCTGTGATCAGTGCTCAGGCTGCAAGACACCATGCGAGACACACAGGTGAGCCCTCAGGCCTTGACCTTGGGCACTGGGCTCACCGAGCCCCTCCCGCCCACCTGCTCTTTCTGTGGGTCATCTGGTGACAGCTGTCCAGCTGGTAACTTACTGGCACCCACTGGACAGGGACTGCGCAGAGTGCAAAGCCTTTGGGACTGGTCCCCTGGCCATGAACTGCAGCACAGCGTGTGCCCACGCCAACACAACTCTGGTATTGACCCCTACCCTGGATGACAGCTGGTGTAAAGAGAGGACCCAGGACAATCAGCTCTTCTTCTTTCTGGCAGAGGATGTAGCTGGAGGCAGAGTTGTGCTCACAGTGAGACCTCCAGAGGGTAAGTGGGGAGGGATACTGTGGACATGCCACATGAAGCCCTGCAAGTTTAATGAGTAGGGGGCCAGAACTCTGGAGGTGAAGACGCCAGGCAATCAGGCTGGGGACTGAAGCAGAGCTGTGAAGCAAGCAGAGTACAGATGCTGGATCAAGTGGACCTGGCTGAGGCCCTGAGTGCTGGGATAACCCTGATCCTGTGGAAGTTCCCTTTGTTTTCAATGACAGGCAGGACTAGGGAGGGTGATGGGGCTGGACACATTGTGGGTGACGGGTGATCAATTCCTAGGCCCTGGCCCCCAGAAGTCCATTGTCTCTTCCCCATAGAGGGAGCAGACCACACCCAAATCATTGTGCTGGGCTGCGTGGGGGGCATCGTGGCGGTGGGACTGGGACTGGTCCTCGCTTACCGGCTCTCAGTGGAGATCTACGACCGCCGAGAATTCCATCGTTTTGAAAAGGAGCGGCAGCATCTCAACTGGAAGCAGGTAAGGAGGCTGCCTCCTCCCCGACTGGGTGGGGTCTTCCATGCTTCCCCTGGTTACAGGGGTTTTGCTTTCTGCTTCACCATCCCCAACTCCGCCCCATTCCTTCTACACACCCCACACCCCAGGCCTGTGCCGCCTCTGCAGGCTTACCCTGGTTCCTCTGCTCACTTCCATCAGTTCCTGGGGTTCCTGCTGAAGTTTCTAGGCTGGCCTCTTAGACCTAGATAAAAGAGGAGTCCTGGGAGTTTTCCTCATCACTGGCAACTTCTTTCCGCAGGACCACAATCCTCTCTACCAAAGCGCCATCACGACCACTGTCAACCCCCGCTTTCAAGAGGCAGACAGCCCCCTTCTCTGAAGTGGGGAGAGAAAATCACTGCAGGGCTCTTCTCTGGGACAGGAGTTGAGGCGTGAGGTGGATCAGGCTACAGCTTGGCAGGGGCATTGAAAGGGCTGCCTCCTGCTGCAACCTTGCTTCCCTAGCTACCTCACAAGGAGTGGGGGCTATCCCACCCAGGTCTACAATAAAGTCTTGACTGAGAGCACACCTGTCAGTTTGTTTTACCTCAGGCCAGGACATGTTGTGGAGCCTGGGCCTCAGGCAGGCTCACATGCATTCCTCCCCCTACCACCTGAGGGCAGGGTGAGGGAGAGTTTATCAAGCGTAACAGTGCTTGATATGACAAAAATGACATGAGCTGCATGGGGGGCAGCAGCACCGGGCTGGGTGGGCGAGTGAACCCTCAGCTAAGCTGACCAAGGAGCGCAACAGACCACACTTGGAGAAACGCTGCCTCGGCTGGTGTCTAGCCTCATTCTGTCCTGCTACATTTATTTTCTTTCCTTATTCAGAACTGATAGCCTGTGTTTACTGCTGCTTGTTGTGCCTCTGCAAAGGGGAGCTCGTAGGGTGCTGTAAGTTGTGGGGTGGTTGGTTACATTTGGTGGGAAAAAATAAAACTACTTTGGCCCCAGTGAAAAAACTTCTCCCAAGGATGTTCCTCCCAAAGAGGAGATAGTAGGTACAAAAGCCCCGTTTTTTTTTATTTAAATATCCTAAATATATCACGAAGGAACATACACTGCACTTTAATGGTAAAAAGATACAAGTTTATAACATCTTATAAAAACTACCATTTAAAAGTGATCTTGTTCATTTGATATTCCCCTCCCCTAATAGCAAAATAAGTATATTAAAAAAAAAAAAGGTGGAGAAGGGTGGGGTGGGAGGGATTAAGATAAAAGCCCCAGGGCCACATAGAGGCAGAGAACATCTGGGGAGAGGGTTAAAAGTTGTGGTGGGACCCCACACCTCATTTAACCCTCCAACGTCAAGCCATGGGGCACAATCAGTAGCTAAGTGATGACAAGAGGTTGTTGGAGGCAGGGTGGACGGAAAAGACTTGAGGTGCTGGGAAGGGCAGGGCTGGTGGGGTCCGGTCCAGCAGCCCACCCAGGAACTGGCACTACTCTTTCCCAGGTCCCCGAATCCCATGTCCTGGTCTCTTAAGAGCTGGCCCCACCGCCGTTCCCTTCACTCCAGACACACCTGAGGCATCTTTCCAGTGCTAGACCCCACCCAGCAGAGGGGTGGAGTGTTGGGCCCAGGAGCCTTTGCAGCGGTCTGTGATCTCCCTGGGGTGTAAGTGGGACTCTTGGGCGCTAAGTCACTCCTTCTGCCTCTCCGTTCCCCTCTCCTCACAAATCCATGGCCTCATGAACATCAGCACCTGGACAACTGAGCTAACCACCTGCTCCTGAGTTTCCACTCACCCAGTCCTCGGCAGGGGTGGTTCTGGTATGGCTCTCTGCACATATGCTTAGAAGTTCCCTCTCCCCCACACATCCAAGCAGGAAGCCGAGGCCTGTAGGGGGCTAGGGCACATTCGGACCTAAACACACATTCGCACATGCAGGGGCACACCTCACTAATGTGATTCTCTCCACACACACCCCCAATCCTAAGCTGACTAGCTACAGGCGGCAGGGAGCGAAGTCTTCCACTTTTTAAAAGCATCGTCTGGAAGGAGTTTTCTAAGTGTGTCCGAGACAAACACTAGCCCCCAGCAGAGCTCTCTAACAGAGAGGGCCTGGCTCACATGCAGAAAGAGGCCCTACTTGCAGGGACCAAGAAGGGCTGGTTTCAGGACTCACCGTCTAGTTTCTGGACCATGTCAAACATACCAACACAAAACCAGGCAAGAGCAGGCTGCAGGCACGTTCCCCAGTGTTTCCCCACAGGATCTCAGATGCTGTCAAGGAAGAGCTAAAGGGTGCCACGCTTCCCTTCTTTTCCCCAAATCCTCACACCTCAGAGGAATGGAGACCCCCCATCTCCTTCAGAACAGGCAACAGGAGTGTGCTGCTGCCTACCTTTTCTGCAAAAGGAAATCACTTCCTGCAGACTGCCATCTCAGACACCCCCCGTCCCCGACAGCCCAGTCAGGTTCACCAAATTTCCATGATTCTTCTGTAATTACTCACCACACCCTCATAGGTCAGGACAACCCACAACCTGGGAGTCAACCAAACCCCCAGAACCTCCCATAAGGATCCTTTCCTTAGCAGGAAGAAAGAGGGTTTTTATTTCACTTTAGAAAATTCATATTCACAAGCCCTGGCTTGGGTTAGCAACATCCTAACCAGCAGTCTGTTGAATCAATCTTAAAAAAAAACCCTCCAAAACGAAGCCCTCCAGTCCCCTCAAGCTGAGTTCTTCAGCTCCTCTTGAACCTCAAGGTTCAGGCCTTCAGGTTTCGGGGGAGGGGCAGTCAGGAGAAGCTGTTTCATGCTCATCCTCCCCAGCTGGGGCTAGAGAAGGGTTTGGCTCAATATGCCATCTCCAAGCATACGAACACGAACACTCACATACCACACACACACTCACTCATACACCCCTGATGACTTCTGGGGAGGGTGTAGATAAGGTGGTGGTGTTGGAGCAGAGAAGAGCAAAGAATATAGTTAACAGTAAAACCTACATTAGGTTCCTCCTTCGGTGTTTTCTCTGCAGAGACCCCCACCCCCCCCACAGTTCTTTATTGTGTAGGGCCGGCCATCAAGAAGGAAGCCAAGATCTTTTCCTTTGGGACCAAAAGCTAGACCCCTATCTCCTCTACCTGAATACAGTGATAGGACGTGAGCGAGAAGATCAGCTCAACGCTGCTCAACAGTCACGTCAGGGGACACCAAATTTCTCTGTTTCTTGAACAGCTGTCACCGAACTTGGGGTTAGTCTTGGGTGGTTCCTAAGAGGGCACAAGGAGAAAGAACCCACTGTGACATCCACGACTCCTTGCTCAACACCTCTGTCTGGCTTAGGAGTCAGTCAGTATCAGCGAGGTAGCCAAAAACTATCTCCAAAATCAACTACCCAGAGAGAGAAAGGGAAGGGGCTTCAAGGGCCACGCTCACCCAAGTTTCCTCCAAAAGGCACTTGAGCTGACCCCATTAGGTACCAGTGTGGCACCGGCCACTGCAATAGCCCGGGCCACAACTCCTGCTCTTCCCTGAAGGAAATGAGAGGTACCTGCCCAGTCTTCCTGGATCCAGCCCTTGTCTGGTCCCCTCACTGCTCTTCCTTTTGTCCCTACAGTGAATAAGGAGGCCAAAGTAAGCACAGCTGCCATCCCTGATCCTATTCTCCTTCAAACAGGAGGTGAGGTACAGGGCTGTGGAACATTAAGGATCAACTGCAACTAAAAACTCAAATTTGGGGGCGGGCTGGACCAGCCATAGTCCCTGCTTTGACCAGGACTCTATACCTCCATGTTACCTATTTCCACCGTGTGCCTGTTGAAACTACTTTTGGATAAACAAGAACAAGAACAGAACCAACCAACCCCTCTCCCCAGTCTCCTCCGTTTCAGCTGCCAGCAGGAGTCCAGGGCTGTGGGAGCCACACTTCAGTCTTGGTCCTGCACCTTGAGTCCCCACCTGTGACCTCAGCCGAGGGTCTGGGGACTAGCTTCCCTACCCAGGAATGCTGAAGGAACTTTCCCAAGATACTCAGAGTCTCAGATTATTTACAGAGCTGAAGCTCTGGGGCCTGCCGTCCCCTGATGCACTCTTCCGGTCTCCTGGGTCCACTCTTCCAGGAGGGAGACAGATACAGACGGGGCGGCGGTGGGACCATCCGACCAGAGGGGGTGCACTCTTCGGTGGATTCTTCTGATCACTCCCACCACCCAGGGCCCCTGCGCCTAGAGAGAAAACTGCCCGTCGGAAGTCTTGGACTGGCACCCTTGGCACATCCGTTTGTGTCTGAGTAATCGATCTGTCCGAGAAAAACACTGAGAAGAAACGGAGGGTTAAGCGCCTGAGAGGAGAAACGTGGTTACCTATTGGCTAGAGCTGTCCTTCCCAAATGAGAGAGGCGCAGGTCCCATTCTGCGTTCCCTTGGCATGTACAGACAGCATGAGTGGACAGTGGTTAGGAACACAACGCTGAAGTCTCAATCCTGGCCTAGCGCGCAGGAGCCATGCAACCTTGGGCAATCTATCTCAGCTCTGAATGTGTCCACGCATCTGTAAAATGGGACTAAAGGTACCTACTCACAGAGCGGCTGCTTCATTTATCATGTATTTATTCAGTATCTCAAGGCAGGTACAGTTCCTGGGGCTTAGGACAGAGGGGAGAACCAGAGGGACAAAGTCTCTGCCCCACAGAGCTTTCATTCTAGTGTTCTGCAGATACAACCTGAGAGTGTGGAGCAAAGCTTGAGACCCAGCAAAGCATCCAGTGTTCACTGTTATCATTTCTCCTCTCTTGTTCTTGTCTCGTTTTGGTCCTGGATTTTACAGTCACAATACATCAGATATTGACCACTCCCCCAGGGCAGGAATTTTTCTCTCTTCCTCCTAAGTGCACCTGTCCTGAAGTTCCATTCAATGTGTCTCTATCCCTGATCTGCTGTGTCCTTGGGAAACCCAACCTCTCTAAACCTCAATTTTCCCATGGGCAAAATGAAGGCAACAAAGCTACCTCACAGAGTTAATGTGAGGTCAACGTCATACATGGTCTCACTGTGCCTGGTGCACAGTAAGCACTCAAGAAACACTATTATTAACAATTATTCTAATGGTTCCTCCCCAAGGGACCAGAAAGGGATGTCTATATAAGGCCAGAAAGATATACCTCACCCCGATGTACTAACACCATCATGGCCAGGAATGCGAGATGGCCCCTTGTCAAGCAGGGAGTGGGGGCGAGCCCTGGCTATTGGGGAAGAAAGTTTGTGTGTGGGTGTGAATGCATGACACGTGAGCTTACCTGGTGACACCGTTCACACTGGTAGGGCTTTTCCCCACTGTGTACACGCTTGTGACGCTCCAGGTGGTACTTCTGGATGAAACGCATATCACATATGTCACACTCAAATGGCTTCTCACCTGGCCCAATCAGAGAGAAGGGAGCATCAGGAGGTATACATGGCAGGGACCTCACTCCAGTTATTTTCCCAGAAATCTTTACCTTTTAGTAATGTGTAAACAGCTAATGGGGAAAGGTCCCCAAAGCTGCTGGTCTCAGCAACACCAGATACATACAATCTCTTCCGCCTCATTCACTTACCTTCTTCCCCTATTTCTAATAGTTACTCCTTAAAATAAACCCAACAGAAGCTACACACAAACATAATAGAAACTAAGGACTACGCTCCCCCTCTGAACGTGAGCAAGACACTTACCGGTATGAATAAGGATGTGCCTCTTGAGGTGATAACTGCTCCTAAAGGCTCCAAAGCAGTGTTCACAAACAAAATTTTTGGGAATCTTTACTTGAAAAGAACCATTTTGTTCCACTACCACCACCTGGGGGCAAGAGTCAGGCACGTCATGAGGCTATCCTATCCCTCTGCCCCCTTCTTGCCTCCATTCTGCCCTGGCCCTATTTTCAACTGCTGGACAAAGTAACTTCTCTGATGCTGTCATCTCCCATATCCCTCAGAGTTAAGAGACCCTTGGAGGAAGAAGGTAGGGTGAGCAAGCTGTCTGCTTGGTCAAACCTCGCACTCTGAACTGACCTTAGAGGGAGACTGCCTGCCCCTCTGCCACAGGACCTCATGCTCCTCCGACCCTCCCCTTACCAAGGATGTTTCACAGAGGGCAGAGATCAATTGCCAAAGTGGTCTCTGGATGGGGTCAGGGTGGCTCACCAGCCCTGAGGAGACCTCAGGGCTGAACCAGAGACGCTCAGTCGTGTCCGACTCTTTGCGACCCCGTGGACTGTAACCTACTAGGCTTCGCCGTCCATGGGATTCTCCAGGCAAGAATACGGGAGTGGATTGCCATTTCCTTCTCCAGAGGATCTTCCTGACCCAAGGATCGAACCCGGGTCTCCTGCACTGGAGGCAGACGCTTTAACCTCTGAGCCACCAGGGGAGTGTGTAAGAAAGAAGAGGGCTGCCTTATTCCCAAACTGAATCAGTTTGGGGGTTTCCCCATTACCTGCCTTCTTCTTCTTTTTTTGGCCACTCTGCGTGACTTGTGGGATCTCAGTTCCCTGGCCAGGGAATGAACCCGAGCATTCAACAATGAAAACGTGGAGTCCTAATCATTGGACTGCCAAGGAATTCCCCATTACCTGCCTTTTTAACAGTCTTTTTTGAATGAGAGGCCTCAGCCAAGCTGTCATCGTCTTTGCGGCTCCGGGATTTATCACTGTCTTTTCGGTGGCCCTTTAAATACAAATCAAATCTAAATGCACAGTCAATCTCAGAACACAAGACAGGAGGCCAAGAAAGGTGCTTTGAGACAACTTGTGAATCACCTGCCCCAGAGGTTTAGAGAAAGTACGCATCCATCGCCTCTCCAAGTACCTTGGTTTTAATGAGCTGTTGTACAGGAAAGACCTTCCTTTCTTGTACCCTCTAAAATACCCATACTCATGGCCCAGCTGTATCCCCTTTCCCACTTCCCTAAACAGAAGCACTGAGAACTCAAAGCTGGGCATCTCCTGGCAGAGAGCTTGGGCCACCCGACCCCCAGGTGCCGCAATGGACTCAAGTGCTGTACCTGACTCGAGCACCTCAGCACATCAGGGCTACCTGCCCGCTCTCCATTCTCGGCCTGCTTGCTGGCAATCTGGCTCAGCATCATCTTCTTGCTGGCTGCAGTGGGAACCAAACTCACACCTGCTAGGCCTTCACAAGCCAGGAGACTTGCCTAAGTTGAAAGGAGATGAGGTGTCAGGTCACCTGGCAGGGCAGGGCAAAAACAGACTGCCAATTTCCAAAGAACTACCTTAAACACCCAGCTACTAATGTGCGGCTTCTCTCCAAGGAGCGTCCCTCCTCACCACAAAACCCTGCTTCCTTCGAGAGTCCTCCCTAACTCATCTCACCAGGACTAGTTATCCATTTTGTCAGCTGTCAGCATTCAGACACGGACCAAGAGAATAATCAGATGCTACTGACACTTATCATTAGCACTGTGCTCGGTAAAGTGTGTATCTATATACTACTTTGAAGCTACACGAGGCTTAGAAATACCAAGAGTCTGTCCTGCTGACCCACTGACATGGGAGATTTCTAGGGGAACTTCCTTCTTTCCTTCTTGATGACACTTAGCTACACAGAACCCGCTTCTGACTGGCAGATCTCACTGGTGCCAAATGTACAGTCTCAAGCTCTACAAACGCGTATCAGTAAAATCAGGTCATTTCTCCCCTTAGATTTAAAATTCTCTAAGTGTTGTCAAATATAAAAATTTTATATTTTATAACAAAGATAAAAATTAAACCACTTGGGAAGACTTTGGAGTTGCATATACAATTTCTCCTCCTCCTCCCCGTCCTCACCATTCATGTATGCATATTCATATTTCTCACAGTCCTTGCTATACATAGTTTAAAAACTACTTAAGTAAGGGATATTTAGGAAAATTGCTACATTCTTCAAACTGACTTTATTTAGCCAGCACTAGACAATATCCTTTTCTTACTGAAGAAACACTTTTAAGAAACAGTTGGTCAGCAAACTTCCGCAAGAAATTGAAAAAGAAATTCCTTTCAGGTGATCAGCACATCCCAGAAACCCCCTCTCTCATCTTCAAGGACTTCGGAGGGAAAGGTTTGGAGGCAAGACTTAACTCTGCTGTTTGCACTGTACAATCTCAGGCAGATTACTCCACCTCTTTAAGCCTCAGTTTCCTTAAATGCAAAATGTTTACCATGGTATCTACCCTAACAGGGCTGATGAGTTAACATACAAAAGCAGCACCCCAGTATAAAGTTAGCAGTTAGGGAAAAGCAGTCTTCTCAGAGCTAGAGTGAACAGGATGCTGTGAAGTGGGTTGCAAACAAAGGAAGAAGAAACTGCACGGCTCCTCCTCTGCATGGAAAAGAAGGAAGCTATGCATGCAGCTGGAAGAAAGCCAGCGATTTCTTCCTGGTGAGGCTGGTAGGAGAGGGTCCCTGGAAGGAAGCTGGCAAAAGCTCCGGGGATGCTACAGACAGCTTTTCTCCCCAGATAACTACAATAACCTGTTGAGCCATCCTGTCTCTCCAATCCATCTTGTGTCCCCACAAAGGGGATTTGGAAGGACAAGTACCTTCCAAATACACTGATCTGACATCACTCTCCTGCTTAGCACTCTTCAGAGAGTCCCCATTCCTTATGGAATAAAGTTTAATTTCTCAGCAAGGGATAAAAAGCCCTTCAGTCACACTCAGCTTACTTCTCCAGGAAACAACTCCCTCACCCTAACGTGGCCGTCTATCACTATCTCCTGTCTTTAACCATCCACTCCCCCCACCCCAATCCTTTCCTCCGTAACTAGCAAACTACCCGCGGTACTCCCCACCTCACCACATCCTCCCAGGACTCTAAGTCTCTGCCCAGGCAATTGTCCTTGTCTGAATGCCCTGTTCTACTTGTTTATCTAGCAAAATCCTATCCATCCTTCCAGCTTCAACTTCTTTTTTCAACCAGGCAGAAGGCTCATTCCCTCATCTATGGTGTACATACCTCTATTATTGCATATTCCTTCAATCAACAGACTCATTGAGTCTGTACTACTAGCCAGCCACCAGGCAGTGTTGTGTATATAAAGATAAATAACAGATTGTCTCTTCATCTCCCCCAACCCCAACCCAACTAGCCTGGAAGCCTGCTGGGGTCAGGGTCAATTTTATTCATCTTTGTATCCCCAGCACAATGCCTTGCATGTAACAGGAGCTCAATAAATTCCTGTTGAAAAAAAACAAATGAACCATTCACCAGACTGTTTACTCCCTCATGCCCCTCAAAAGTTGCTGTACCAAGTGTAAACTGAGTACATGTTGCTTTGTAAATGTCCCATCAAGGCCTGTGATGCAGTATAGCCTACCTCCTTCATTTGACTGGAAGCTCCCTGAAGGCAGGGGCTGTGGCCTGTCTCCTTTCCTTCCTCTAGATCTCCCCCTGGTGTTTAATACAGAGCTTGGCTCACTGGGTTGGTCAGTATGTTGACTAAGGCAGCATTCAAGAGTGAAACTGCAAACACGCTTCCCAGTGATCTTGAAGGAGGAGGACTCTAGAGCTTTTTACCTGAGCCATGCTGATTTCTCACTTAATGCAACTCAAAAGTTCGAGTTTCTTGCTCCACCTTTCCTTAAGACACTGTTGTTTGAAGAACTGTCACCAAATCACTGTAACAACTCTTTCGTGTCCCTTCAGTCCTGCTGCCATACTGAAATGCCTTTGTCTTCAAACAGAATTTAGTGTCCTCCAAAGTAAAGATAGATGTTCCAAGAATCCCTGGTCTCTGCTTGGCTCCTGCCTATTGTCTGAAGAAAAAGTCTGCCAGTCTTGGTTTTCCAGCTGAATTCTCTGAATGAAATTCACGATTTGTTTCAGAAACCTGAAACCAGAAAGGGAAATGGAGCTGTTAGGTGCAACATTCTCAGGCCATACAACCTTCAGTGGGCTGAACTATTTTGCCAGGCAGGCGCTCTCTGTGCGACTCTCAACGAAGACATCAGAGTTCTCTTTCTAGGTCATGAGAAGAAACTGGTCTCCAGGCCATCGACAGGAGCAAAAGTAACTTCGGCCTCTAGTGGAAGCACTGCAGCAGGCCAACTGCTAGGATTTGCCAACTTAGGACTGGAAGAAGGGGGCGGAGGCCCTCTAGGGCTTTTGTGTCCAGTGGGCCGGCCCGCGAAGCTCGCACTCTATCAAGGCGACCCGAAGTGGAGTGGAGAAAAGCTCAGGGGTTAACGCTGGGCGCTTGAGCAGCACGCAGAAACTGGACCAGCAGTACAAGCCCAGGCCGGCTCACACGTGTGCATTCTCCGAGACCGCCCCAAGGTACGTAAACTCGCTGCGGAGGTGGAAGACAAGGAGGCGAAGCCCAACGCTGCGCGTTCCCTCCCATCTTCCCTCCCTCCCTCCCTCCCGCGAGCCAGCCAGCCAGCCAGCCAGCCAGCCAACCATCCGCCAGCCAGCCAGCCAGCCGCTGCGCCCGCCGCACGAACCCGGAGAGCCCAGGAGCGCGCAAGGTGCGTGCTCGCGCCCGCGTCCCTTCCGAGCAAGCCCCCTCAGTCCGGCCGGTGACGCGACCGCACGGCGGTGTGCGCGCAGCCCCTACCTCTCCTCGGGAGCGCCCTCCCTTCGCCCCGGGCCCCTCCTTCCCTCCCCTCCCCCTTCCCGCGCGGTGCCCCACGGCCTGCGAGCTGCTGGAGCGCTGCCGCCTGCCTCCACAACGCTGCGCTCCCTGGGGCGTGCTCTTACCTGCCAGGCGCGGCCTCCCGCTGTCTCCCCCGCTGCGCGGCGCCTCCTCCAGGCCGCAGCACTCCGTGCCAACCCCGTGGCCGCCGCTGCCCCCGCCGGGACCGAGGCAAGTTTACAAACACCAACCCGGGGCCCGTTTCCCCGGAAGCACTTCCCCTCCCCCTCCGTCCTCTCCTCTGTACAGCACTATCCACTTCCGGGCGGGGGCCGACAGAAAGGGGGTGAGGCTGAGGGCGCACCGAGGGAGTGCAGCTGGTGAGTGGGCAGTGCCGACGGCGCGCAGAAGGACGGGAAGAGGGCGGACCGGCGGTACGGCGCGTGCGCCGTGTTGCGGGCGCGCCCTCGCGGCCATCTTGATTCAGGGCAGGAAAGAAGGCCCCGAAATGTTGGGGTGCAGAGTGTTTGTTGAGGGTTTTGCTAGGTGAGTTGGTTACTTGAAGAAGCGTCATCACTTTCCCTTCCTCGCAGATGTTCTCCCTTCGCTTATGAGTCTGGAGCCCCAAATACTGCCAGAATAGTTCGTACCAGGCCTTTCACGTAGCTCTGTCGAGATCATCTTTACCCGAGCTTTCCATCAGGAGCAGATCTGCAGATTCCGAGGGCCACCCGTCAGCTGGGAGGGAAGTTTTTTGCACGCTCTTGCTGAGTACACTCAGCTCCAGTCTGAGAAAGGATTCCGTGGCATGTTCAGAGCACTCCGAAGCCTTTGATTTCCTCATACCACTTCCGCCTTTATTTCTAGACGGTCCAGTATGTCATAATGGCTTCCTCACCTCCGAAAATGCATAGGACTCTCCTGTTGTTCGGTCGCTCCGTCGTGTCCGACTCTTTGGGACCCCCCTGGACTTAAGCACGCCAGGCTTCCTGTCCTTCACCATCTCGCAGAGCTTGCTCAGACTCATGTCTATTGAGTCCGTGATACCGTCCAGCCATCTGTCCAGCCATCTCATCTGTCGTCCCTTTCTGCCTTCAGTCTTTCCCAGCATCAGGGTCTTTTCTAGAGCCTGCTCTTCGCCTCAGGTGGCCAAAATACTGGAGCTTCAGCTTCAGCATTCAGTCCCTGCAATGAATATTCAGGATTGATATCCTTTAGAGTTGACTGGTTGGATCCCCTTGCAGTCCAAGGGACTCTCAAGAGTCTTCTCCAACACTACAGTTCAAAAGCATCAATTCTTCAGCGCTCAGCCTTTATGGTTCAACTCTTACCTCCGTACATGACTACTGGAAAAACCATAGCTTTGACTAGACGGATCTTTGTTGGCAAAGTAATGTCTCTGCTTTTTAATACCAGATTGGTCATAACTTTTCTTCCAGGGAGCAAACATCTTTTAATTTCATGGCTGCAGTCACCATCTGCAGTGATTTTGGAGCCCAAGAAAATAAAGTCTGTCACTATTTCCATTGTTTCCCCATCTGTTGGCCATGAAGTAATCGGACCGGTGCCATGATCTTAGTTTTTTGAATGTTAAGTTTTTGATTTCCTCATAGCGCTTCCGCCTTTATTTCTAGACCATCCAGCATCTAACTTTGGCTTCCTCCCCGAAAAGGCATAAGCTCTCCTCAGTAGGAAACTGTGGTCTCGTTGGAGATTTGGCAATGCAGGGTGGCCCGTTGGCCCGGCTACATTAGGAAAACTCCTGAGCCTTTCTTTAAATTCTGTTCCCAACTTTCCTGCTAAAGATGGGCTTCCCCAGAGACTCAGAGGGTAAAAAAGTTCTGCCTGCAACGCAGAAGACCTGGGTTCGATCCCTGGCTTGGGAAGATTGACTGAAGAAGGAAATGGCAACCCACTCCAGTATTCTTACCTGGATAATTCCATGGATGGAGGAGCCTGGCGGGCCACAGTCCATGGGGTTGCAGAGAGTTGGGTGCGACTGAGGGACTAACACTTTCAGTTTCTGCTAGAGATGGACTATGCGTTAATGCACTTGATGGAAAGAAATGTTCATTTTATTTAGGTGCTGTCAGGTTGTGAGTGTAGGGGAATTAATGGAGATGCCTAAATAAAAAAAAACTTTATGAATGAAGACAATTTCCAGCCACTTTATGTACATAGATTTCATTTCTGTGAGCACTCCATTTTTTTTTTACCAATTGACAGCAAATCTTTGTGGTCTTAAGATCATCATAGAACAGCTAAAATTGAGTGAGATTATCAGAAGTAAATCTTTAATTAAGAAAAAAAAATAGCTCAGGGACTTCCCTGGTGGTCTGGTGATTAAGAATGGCCTGTAATGGGAGTGGGTAGGATGTGAGTTCCATACTTGGTGGAGGAACTAAGATCCCGCATGCCATTGGGCAGTTAAGCCATATGCTGCACTTCCCTAGCGGGCTGCTGAGCTAACACCTGATTCAGCCAATAAATACTTTAAAAAATAGCTCATGCTTATTTTAATAAATCCACACAGCACAAAAAAATTAAAAGGCAAAAAAACATATTGCCATCTGTATGCTACTCCATGCTCCTGAAGGTAGTGACTTTTATCAGTTTGTTGTATATACCACCAGGCTTTTTTCTGTGTTCATAAAAACTTTTTTATTTCATCCAGAATTTGTTTTTGAGCACCACAGTGGACCAGACAAAAGTGTTTCACACATCTTCTAAATAGTTTCACATTTTAAAAATTGTTTCAGTATTCCAGCAATTTGTATTTTAGTTTGTCTAGGCCCATCCTCAATGAACATTCAGGTTAGTTCCAGTTTTTTTGTTTTTTATAAACCATGCTGTATGAACATCCTTATAGTGATCCTTTTGTTTTTATAGATAGATTTATAGGTAGGAAATGGGCATTTAAAATTTAATAGGTTCTGTGAAATTGAATTTCAGGGGTTTGTAACAGTTTACACATTCAGAGCCATGTGTAAAAGTCCCCAGTTCCTGCAAACTGGATGCTATGAATTTTTTATACAGTTGCCAACTTGATAGGTAAAAAATAGTAATTTCATTATTTTAATTTGCATATCATTAATAGTGAAGTTGAGCATCTCCTGTTGCTTTTTGACCATTTTAATCGTTTTTGTTAACTCCCTGTTCACATCTCTTGCCTGTTAAGGAAAAAGTAGATCATTTGTCTATTTTGTATTGATTGGTAGAAATCTTCTCCATGTTACACTAACTTTTCATTTGTCATATGCTTTTAACATTTTTTCTCTTATTTTTCATTTATCTTTGAACTTTTTTAAGAGTGGAAGTTGTGTTTTGTGGGAAAATATTTGAAACATTTCTATGAAAATAGTTACAAGAAAAGAATGTTTGCAATCAAAACTAATATTCTATTAGAGCTGCTGGCCACCCAGAGTCATTATTATTATTTATTTATTTTGGGCTGTGCTGGGTCTTCGTTTCTGCAGGTGGGCTTTCTTTAGTTGCAGTGCATGGGTTTCTCATTGCAATGGCTTCTTATTTCAGGGTGTAGACTCTAGGGCGTGTGGGCTTCAGTAGTTGCAGTGTACAGGCTTACTTGCTCCACAGCGTGTGGAATCTTCCTGGACCAGGGATAGGACTCCTGCCCCCTGCATCGGCAGGTGATTCTTAACCACTGGACCACCAGGAAATGCCAATTTTCATATTTTTATATTCAGTACTTTCACATGATATATCCATTCACAAAGAGAATCAAATTGACAAAATACTAAAGCCAGTGAGTTCAGCTGCATTGCCAGATGTATGATTAACAAACAACTTATATAAATAAAATGAGAACAATAATCAACCATAAAAATATCATAGAAAGATATCATTCACAATAAAAAAGTTTACATTTATAGACGTAAATTTAAGGAAATTGCAAGTTATGTATTAAAATCAGGTTATTTTAGTGGAAGACAAAAAGGGCTTGATTATTATGATTTTTGACTGTGCTGCGTGGCTTGTGGGATCTTAGTTACCGGACCAGGGATTGAACCTGGACCAGGGCAGTGAAAGCACCATGTCCTAAGCACTCACTGGTCTACCAGGAACTTCCCCAAATGCTTGATTAGGTGGAGTTTTATCATGTCTGTGAATAGGAAGACTTAATATTGTAGAGACAAAGTTTTTGCTTTAGATTAAGTTAAATTCTTATTAAAACAGGACTTTGCATGGAATTTAAAGTGACTTTTATATTTGCAAGGAAAGGAGTAATTGCAAGAGAGCAAAGACCAGTTTGGAAAACAGTGAGTAGGTAAAATGATGATGGGGCAGGGGAAGTAAAGCCATGAATCAGCTTTAACCGCTTTAATGCGTCTTTCTTTAAACAGAATTTTTCAAGTTTTGTGTAGTCAAATCTGCCTGTGGTGGTGGGGTTTTTGTGAAATGCTGCCTCAGTGTTATAAGAATATTTCCCTGTATTTCCTTCTGGTGTTCTTAGAGTTGTATATTTTCAGTTTTACACCTTTACCTCAGCTGCAGTTGATTTTTGTGTGGTGAGAAGTAGTGAGAAATGCCAGACTTAAAAGGGACCAGAGATGTAGTCTTAGCCTAGATGTCACCTTTGTAATCTTGGATGAATTAATTTCGCTCTGTCTGGTACAAGAGTCCTTGACTTGAAGATGAGAGTCAGGCTAATTTCTAGCACTACTGGGAAGCCCAAGTGAGATCATAGGTGAAAAGTTCTTAAGAAGGAAGAAAACACCCTTTGCATATCTTCTAAAGTATCATTAATACTGATTTTTGGTTTATACACATCATATGTAAGTGAAGTGAAACATCATTTTTCAGAACCTGGAAACAGTTCATTCAAGTTTGTGCAAAAGACATCTGTGCTGCTGTCTACCTATTCCCTCACCGGCTCAACACCCACATTAGTAATGGCTCCAGTTCTTATGTGTAGTGTTTTCTCCCCTTCTAGATTGTAAATTCCTGGGTGAGGGAGAGAGGTCTAAGTCTTATCCTTAAGTAAAGCACCAAATAGAAAGTAGGCATTCAGAAAAAGTATTAATTTTCATCTTTTCCACTACTACTACTACTTGGCGGAAGGAAGAGAAGAGTGGGAAAGATGAAGACGAATATTTTCCTGAATGCTTATGTTGTATTTGGTGCTTTATTTAAAGGGCATCCCAGGTGGCACAGTGGTAAAGAATTTGCCTGGGCTGGGAAGAGCCCCTGGAGAAGGAAATGGCAACCCCCTCCAATAGTCTTGCCTGGAGAACTCTGTGGACAGAGGAGCCTGGTGGGCTACGGTCCTTGGGCTCGCAAAGAGTTGGACACGACTAAGTTTGCATGCACGCATGGTTTACTTAAAGAAGCATAAGACATAGACCTCTCCCCGTCCAGGAATTTACAGTCTTTCAGAAGGGCAGAAGATACTGTACACACAGGAACTGGAACCACTATTAACGTGGGGGTTGAGTCTGGAGTAATAGGTAGACAGCACAGAGGTCAGTGTTTTCACTTTCTAACAGTAAATAAACCTGACTGAAAGTGCTTTAAGAAGCACGTGCCCTAATCCCTTTCCCCTCCTGCAGGCTTCCTCCTGGGCAGCCTTCCTCAACTTCCTTGGTACACCCTCCCTTCAGGCCCACCCCATCACTTTTTCAAGTTGTGTTTAAATGATTACTGATTAGATTGGCCTTTTCAAATTAGTCTTTTCCTCCACCAGCTCTCTATCACCTTAAGGAGGGTCGGAGTGTTTTTCTCTTTGAAGGCTGCCCTGGGCCAAGTGAGTGGAGTTAAGCAGCCTTCCCTTTCTCCAGGGAGTGAGCATGCCTTAATTTTCGGCACTGGCCTCCTTCGTGACTTGTTAGCTGAAGTGAGCAAAGCAGACACACCACACAGCACCTGGGGCAGTGCCAGGCAACAGATACTCAGTCACTGTTGAACTAGCTGAACCCGTTCCTCTCTCAGAGCCAGTTGGGCTGCATAGTAGAAATGAGCGGTATTGGCTACCTCGGTCACCTGGGAGACCTTTTAGATGGGAGTGAATTTTAGGAGTTAGGAAACCACACGATGTAATGGGGTCATTCCTTGAGCCTGGTATACAGTTTGGAATTTTTGTTGCCCCTTCAATTCCTCCTTTTATGTTGCTTAAAAATAATCTTTATTTTAATTACATAAGTCAATGGAATTATCACAGAAAATTATGAAAATATAGAAGTACATAAATAAGAAAATGAAAATCGTCTATAATCCCAATACCTAGAAATAACCACAGTTAATATTTTGAAGACTTTTCCAGTTTTTTAAAAAAATGCATGGGGAGTGACTGCTAATAGGTATGGGGTTTCTTTTGGGGATGATGACAATGTTCTTGATAGTGTGATCCATGTGCAACTTTGTAACTATACTAAAAAGTACTGAATTGTACATTTGAAAAGGGTGAACTTTGTGGTATGTGAATCATATCTCAATAAAGCTCTTATATTAAAAAAAAAACCTTGTAGGTGCGTACACATAGTATTGTTTTCTAAACTGAGAGAAAGTGCATATACTATGCTCCTTTGCTGCTAAATGTTTCAGCATATGTTTCCAAAGAATAAGAACATTCTCTTCCATAACTGCAATGCAGTGATCAGGCCATTCACAGATTCCACCAGTTCTTCCAGTGACTTTCTTTACGGCAGTTTTTTTTCTTCCTTATCCAGGAACCCATTTAAGATCACGTGTTCCTTTTGGTTGTAATGTCTCCAGTTTCCTTCAATCTGGAGCAGCTCCTTAGTTTTTCTTTGATTTTCATGATACTGACATTTTTGAAGATTACAGGCTATGTTGTTTTGTAGAATGATCCTCAATTTAGATATGTTTCCTCATAGTTAAATTCAGGTGGTACATTTTTGGCAGCAGTGATGCTGAGAGCTTTTCCATCCCTCGCGTCAGGAGACCCACAATGACTGTCTGCCCCACCACTGGTGATGTAATTCCTCAGTTACCTGGATAAAGTGGTGTCCATCAGGTTTCTCTGCTGTAAAGTTACCACTGCTTTTTAAAGTGCTTTTAAGGAAAAGAATTTTACAACATCACCCAGAAGAAAAAGCTTTATTCAGGTTTTAGTGTTGTGTTGATGTTTTGAATGAGAGAGAAAGACAAAGTAACCTTTGAAGATTTTTAAATAAAAAGGAAAAAAAAAAAGTCAACCAAGGAGGAGGAGGGAGGCACTCAGTTAGCGTTTAGGGTTCAGAAGATCGTACCATTCATGTAACCAGGGAACTCGAGGACAAGAGATTTGAGAAGGCTGATAATGAGCCCACTTTTGGACCATTTGAGTGTGAAGTCCTGTGAGACTTCCAAATTAGGCAGGCGGCATCATGGATCTGGGCTGGTGAGAGAGCTCTGGGATGGAGGAGTCACCGGCCTGTAGCCCTGGGAGCGGATGAGCATCCAGGGAGAGGTGCAGAACACAAGTGAAAGAGGCCCTGGAACAGAACCCTGAGCAGCGCTCGAGGGAGGCCAGAGGAAGGCGAAGAGGCAGAGAGAATTAAGGAAGTGGCCAGGGGTAGTCATATGGAAGCCAGTGAAAGAAAATACTTCAAGATGGAATGCAAACTGTATCTAATGGCCCCAGAGGGGTCAAGAAGGATAAAGATGAGATGTCTCTATTAGATTTGGATGCAGGGACATTCTTGTTGGCCTTGAAGGTGGAAGCTGCATGGTAGTGGGCTCAGGAAAGTATGAGAGGAAAGAAATGGAGTGGAGCTAACTGTTTTAAGAAGGTTGGTTGAGAAGAGGAGGTAGCTGGAGGTGGGAACATGTGAAAGGAACATGTAAAATGCTATGATAAAGGGGTAGTGGGAAAGAGAGTTGAAGAAATGGGAGGGGTAATCAAGAGGGTATCCATGAAGGAAGAGGAGAGAAAGTCTTTAGATCAGTGGTTCCAACTCAGCCGTCTACAGGGCCAGGTTGGTAAAGCAGATGAGTGAGGTGGGCTATGTGGGCTAAGGGGAAACAATGCAAAATCCTAAGGGCCTGTGGCCAGTTGTGAGGATTGTCATCCAGTTGTCAACCATCGCCTCGTGCTTTGCAGTGCCTACTTCTGGGAGGATTATACATCCTTACCCCACTCACCCCAGGGCTTGTTTTGGTCAACTGGATTTGACTAGATGTGCCATGTGCTAGGTCTGAGCTGAAGTTTTAGGATTGGTGCATGGTGTTCTCTGCCTTTTGCTTTTTTTCCTCTCTGCAGTGAGAACGTTGTGTCCCCAGTAGGGGCTGTTCCTTCAGCCTGGATGTTGGAATAAAGGTACATGAATCAGAGCTATAGCTAATCCAGTGTAAGCCATGAAAGAGAAATAAATCTCTGTTGTAAAGCAATGTTTGTTTGTTCATTTTGCTGTGCCATGAGGCCTGGGGGATTTTAGTTCCCCAACTAGGGCACCCCTGCGGTGGAAGCACCAAGTCTTAACCCCTGGACTGCCAAGGAAGTCTCAAGGCAGTGGAGTTTTGAATCCATTATTTATCACAGCAAAACTAATACAGGAGTTCCACTAAAACTATATTAAGGTAATTTTTACTCCTACAGTTTAAAAAATTCAGAAGTTTGACAGCACACTCTTACTGAGGCTGAGAACGCAGGCTCTTTCACACATTTGGTATCACTTCTATGGATGTTGGCAATGCTTACTGAGCTTACAAATGCAGGTGGCTGTAATTGAAAAGACAGACAATAACAAGTCTGGCAAGGATGTGGAGAAATGCAAACTCTCATGGCAATATAAAACAGTGTAGCCACTTTAGAAAACATTTCAGCAGTTCCTCAAAAAGTTAAATGTAAAGTTACTGTGTGTGTGTGTGTGTGTTCAGTTGCTCAGTCACGTCTGACTCTGTGTGACCCCATGGACTGTAGCCCGCCAGGCTCCTCTGTCCATGGGATTTTCCCAGGCAAGCATACTGGAGTGAGTTGCCATTTCCTTCTCCAGGGGATCTTCCCGACCCAGGGATCAAACCCACATCTCCTGCGGCTCCTGCATCGGCAGGGTGATTCTTTACTGCTGAGCCACCAGGGAAGCCTGGAGTGTATATACCAGACACTGAATAAGGGAGGGCTCCAGAGTGCAGGTGACAGAAAGAGTGAGTTTGGATGGCTTTTTATTTGCTATGAGAAATTTGAAGTGAGAGGGAAACAGGGACAAGATTGATGGGTCAGTCATTTGAGAGGTGTGGAAAATTTTGAAATCATAGCTCCAGAGACTTGGAGGTAGAGCTGTCAATAGCAGAATAGTGATTTTGCCAGGCAGTGTTGTGTGTTCAGTCAAGGAGAGTCACTGCTGCTTTTTGCCTCTGAAGATGGTTACTGCCCTCATCATAGTCCTGGGGATTCCCTTCGCCTCTCTCCTGCATTGGGCAAAGTTTGCTGTGGTCTGATTCTCTGTCCTTTGTCCACGACCTGCTTTGCTGTGTTTGTTTAGTCTTGTCTCTGGAAGTCTTGGATCCTCCATTGTTCTGAAACAGTATTATAATCTGTCTTTCTGTTGGTCATTCAGTGGATCCTTTTGGTCTATCCTTCGGTTCTATAAAGTTTTTCTTTTTAAAAATTTTTAGTATTTTCCTCCTCCCCCGCCCCGCCCCTTCTCTTCCTATAACTTGTTAGTTGACTCTTGAGACTTTTGGATTGATCTTCTAAAGTTCTTTTCTCTTTTACTGTCCATCTTTTTATATTTTATCTTCTGTGTGATTTTCTTGACTTTGTCATTTCAGTTGTCATAGTTTTAAAACTCTAGAGCTTCTGCTTCTCTGAGTACATATGACAGCAATCTGTTTGTTCTTAATGGATTCAATATCTTCCGTTTTCTTCTGCTTCCTGGGTTTCTCCTCTTCTACCAAATGCCTTTTTTCCCATTTGTCTGTTTTTGCCTCTGTGGTTCACATTAGGGGCTTTGCTCAAATGTCCTGTAGCCCCGGACTGTGTCTGCTCTCATTTAAGAGTAGGCACTAAGGCATATTGGAAGGCCCAAGTGCATAGAGGATGTATTTATTGACGTGTGGGCGTCATTGACTAGGTGATTGGTCAAGGACTGAAAGAAGAGTCTCACTGAGGTCGGTGTCTCCAGAGAGGGAACACTGTAGTCTCCTGGAAGCTTTACCTCTGGCCGCTGATTCTGAACATTGGTTGGGAGAAAGGAGTTGACGCGGTAGGTTGCTTCCTCCTAATCTTCCCGTATTCATTACAGCTTCATCCTCACCTCCTGCTGTGCTTGACATCCTTAAGTCCCAGACTTTCAGTTTCTCTACTTCCTGCTTCTTTGGAATCAGGTGGAGGAGAGGGGAGTCACTTGGCTGAATGCGCAGGGGAGGAGAGTGGGGGTCTAAATGTTCCTTTTAGAAATTTTCATCTAATTTTCATATTTTCAGTTGTGCTTCTCCGTCCTGTCTTCCAGGATACCTAGCGTTGTAAATTCCTGAGCCTTTCTGGGCCTTTTCCCTAAGAATCAGTTTATATCCCTCTGGCATAGCCCCCTACAGACAGACTTTGACTTTCTGCTATTTGCTGAACCAGTTACCACTTCTCATCTGCGTTCTCTCCTCTACAGTTATTGACATCCCTCACCTCCTGTCTCTCATTTGTTTTATTCTTCAGGATTTAAAATTCCACTGATGTAATTTTAGTGGGGTTTCAGGAAGGAGTAGTGGTAAACATATGTGTTTAATCTGCCACGTTTAATTGGAATGAGCACAGAGACCATGAATTTATAGCAAAACCAATTTGAATGTTTAGGTGGTTTTTCACTAGCAGAATCCACAGTCCAGGTGGATTTGGTAAGAGAAGGACCGGCCAGCTGGAGTGGGATCCTGCCAGGTGAGTTTGGTGGAAGGACATTAGGGCTAGGGAGTTGAGGATTTTGGACAAAGGGTGGTTGAAGCAGCAGACTGTGCTCCCCGGGCTGTGTAAATAAAGGAAAGAAAGATACAAAGGAGTCTGTGGTTGGAGGAATTTATGAACTGGAGATCCCGTGAAGTCAGAAAAACTTGTCAGTTTTCAAATGAACCCTGCTCGGCCCTTGCAGCATCTTCTCAGCTAGGGGTGAAAGCTCCCTCCCTAAGTTTATTCTTGTTTCTTGGCTTTGTTATTCTATTTTAGGGGTTAATGTCCCTCTTACTTCGCCACTCCTCCCCACCGTTGCTTTTTAAAAAGAAGACTGTGTGTGTGCAAGGGCTGTTTCCTTCCTTGGGTCCCCAAGACAGGATTCTGTATGGAGTGTGAGGGTATGGATGCCTCATCTCCCCATTACCCCTGGAGGAGACTGGGTGTTCAGAGCCCTCGCCTCAACCTTTCATTTCTTTTTTAAAACCTTTTTTTAATTTATTTTTTATTTTTGACTGTGCTGGGTCTTCATTGTGGTGCAGGCTTTTGTCTAGTTGCGGCAAAGGAGGGCTGGTCTCTAGTTGCAGCGCTCGGCTGCTCATTGCAGTGGCTTCTCTTGTTGCCACAGGCTCTAGCACATGGGGCTTCCTCGGTTGCAGTTCTGGGCTCTAAAGCGCAGGCTCAGTGGTTGCGGCACATGGGCTTAGTTGCTCTGAGGCATGTGGGATCTTCCTGGATCAGGGATCAAACCAGTGTCTCCTGCATTGGCAGGCAGATTCTTTACCACTGAATCACCAGGGAAGCACCCACCTTTCATTTCTGAGCAGTGACTTTGGTCAGATGGATACAGAAGGGGCCGGGTGGACACAGCCACATCTTCCATGCAGACCTCTCTTCAGAGCTTTGGAAAGAGCCCCCGTCCAGGCTGGGGTCTCCCTTTCTTCACCAGTTGTTCCCTCCTGTTTTTTGTCCTACTGGTCTGCTTGTTGTATCCAATGACTCGAGCTGATCAACACCAGCAGATGTCTTGGCGGTTCTCTCTTTGAAGCCCTTATTTCATAGAAACAGGCCCTGAGGTGTCCTCACTCCTGGCCCAGAGGTGTTTGCACCACAGCAAGCTCTGGCCGAGGGAGCCCTGTGTGAGGCTGTGGAACGTGGTAAATTAGGATGGGGGCTTCAAAGTCCAGACCCAACTCAAGACACATGCTGGCTGTGTGACCTGGACAGGTTATATCCATACTGTCTCTGAAATCTGTTACCTCATTTTTTAATAAAAATTTTTTTATTGGAGTGTAGTTTGTTTATGATGTTGTGTTAATTTCAGGTGTTCAGTTCATTTGCTCAGTCATGTCTGACTCTTTGCGACCCCATGGACTGCAGCACACCAGGCTTCCGTGTCCACCACCAGCTCCCAGAGCTTGCTCAAACTCATGTCCCTCGGTGATGCTATCCAATCATCTCATCCTCTGTCGTCCCCTTCTCCTCCTGCCTTCAATCTTTCCCAGAATCAGGGTCTTTTTCAATAAGTCAGTTCTTCACATCAGGTGGCCAAAGTACTAGAGCTTCAGCTTCAGCATCAGTCCTTCCAATGAATATTCAGGACTGATTTCCTTTAGGATGGACTGGTTGGATCTCCTGGCTATCCAAGGGACTCTCAAGAGTCTTCTCCAACACCACAGTTCAAAAGCATCAATTTTTCAGCACTCAGCTTTCTGTATGGTCCAGTTCTCACATCCATACATGACTCCTGGAAAAATCATAGCTTTAACTAGATGGACCTTTATTGATAAAGTAATGTCTTTGCTTTTTAATATGCTCTCTAGGTTTGTCATAGCTTTTCTTCCAGTTCTTCAAGCAAGAATACTGGAGTAGGTTGCCATTCTCTTCTTCAAGGGATATTCCCCACCCAGGGATTGAACCTGGGACTCCTGCATTGCAGGCAGATTCTTTACCATCTGAGCCACCAGGGAAGCCCTAACTTCAGGTGTACGGTGAAGTGAATCTTATACATATACATATATTCACTCTTTTTTAAAAAAATAGGATTCTTTTTCCCATGTAGGCCGTTAGAGAGTATGAATAGAGTTCTCTGTGCTATAGAGAAGGTACTTGTTAGTCATCTATTTTGTATATAGCAGTGTGTATATGTCAGTCCCAACCTCACAATTTATCCCTCCCCTGCCTCATTTCCTTATCTTTAAATGTGGGTCATAAACTTACCCTCGATGATTGTGAAGATTAGACTAATGCATGTTATGTTCAGAGTGAGGCATGTGGTGAATACTTCTATGGTGCCGATTTTTACTAGCCTCTGCACCTAAAACGCCCCATCAGGGGAACCAGAGTGAGCGCTGATGAAGGATCGAGTGTCTCGTTCTCAAGGCTGGCCAGCTCCTCTGGTTTCCCCAAACCCAATCTACTGGGGAGAAGTCTAAGCGTAGGACCGCTGGTTCCTTGGGGTCCAGTGGCTTCTGACAGTGGATTATGTCAGATCAGTCCACTTTGAGGTTGATTCCTCCTTTCCATGTTTTCTGGATCCTCTTGCCTCCTCATTTGGGGGTTCCCTAGGCCTTGGTTTTGCCGCTCTCTCCTTGGCCATGTCTCTGAGCATTCTCTCCCCAGGCGGAATGGAGCCCATCGCCAGGCTTCGGTTATACCCCAGCTCCCAAGGGTGCTTTTCTCTCACATCTCACCAGAGCGCTGAACCGGACTTCCTCCCAAATGAGTGTTTGTAGCCCCTGTCCCCTCCACTTGGATGAGTATTTCCAAGAAATAACAATTTTGCTTTCTATCTAGCTTCCGCTTTGCGCATCCCTATTTTTTTTAGGGGCACTGTTCTTTTTCCTGGGGCTTGAAGCCCCAGGGTCATTTTTGACCCTTCCCTCCCCTCCCATGTAGATTCCATGTGTTAAATTGAGCGTAAACCGGCAAGTGGTTAAGCCTGCATGCTCCTCTACCTGTCTTTTCCTACGCACACCTCCCTTGTTCACATGTGGGTCACCTCTTTCCTGGCTTGCACCAATGGCCTTTTCATTCTTCTGCATCCGGCTGCTATACTCTGGTCTTCTGAGTGCATCGTTTTCATCACGAAATCTTTCAATGGCTTTCCATTTTCTGCAGATAAAATCTAGATTCCTGGCCTGGCTGGTACTCAAGGCTGTCCATAATGCGTACAGCCCTGCCCTCCTCGCCTTTCTCCCCATGATGTCCCTGCAGATCTTTCCAGTGGCCAGGTGCCTTCACGGACCCAAGAATCAGCACACTCACCCCCAGTGTCAGCTCGTGGCCTTCCTTCCCTGGCCCTGCGTGCCTCCTGTCCTCCTTCAAGACACAGCCCCAGTTCCCCTGCAGATCTTCCCCTGTCTTCAGCCTTCATCCGTCTCCTCTTCTCCTGAGTGGCCTGGGGATCAGCATCTAGATGGTGCCCCCTCCCCCCACACCCAGGTGTGAACACAGTTGGTGCTCACTTTAGACAGCCACTCCCTGTTTCTTGAGCCGCTCAGCCTGCAAGGTACAGGACTCTACTTGTTTATCGAACTGCTACCCTCAGTGTGACCTTCTTTCTTCCTTCTCTTCAAAGGAGAGGGCTTTAGAAATCAGGACAGTTCTGAGAAGACTCCAGGGGTTGGGATGCAAAGAGATTGGCCTCTGAAAGTGAAAATTGCTCAGTCGTGTCTGACTCTTGGCGACCCCATGGACTCTATAGTCCATGGAATTCTCCAGGCCAAAATACTGGAGTGGGTAGGCGTTCCCTTCTCCTTGGGATCTTCCCAACCCAGGGATTAGAACCCAGGTCTTCAGCAGTACAGGCGGATTCTTTACTGGTTGAGCCACATCTGAGGCCTGCCTAAACCATTTTACCTCCCTAGTCTTGCTCCAGGTCGCTCCCCATCTCAGCCTCTAGGGTCAGCAGCTACAGTTTCCTGCCTCTGCCCTATTCCCTGCCCTTATCTCTTAGCTGAGCAGCCCTCTCTCTTATCCCCTCTCCAGGCCCTTTGGTTCTCGGTGGGAAGTCCGATGTCCTGCTGGTTCTCCTCTCTGCTCCCCTCCAGCCTGAAGTGGAGGTGTTTCTGCCTTATATCTTCTCTCCTCCCTTCATCGTGTCAGCTAACGATTATTCAGGAAACTTATCTCAACCTGCTGGCCCTGTCCCAAATCTTTAGGGCAAGGGTCATGAGAGTGATGTCATGGTCATGTGACTGCTGCCTATACCTTGCCCCCTCTGCTGCGCTGGTCCTAACACTCTAAAAAGCCGACTGTGTCCCCTGCCTCCAGTTTATCTGGACGGAGACCTGAGCAGAAAGGTAAGCTTCCCACCTTTGCCTTCGGTGAACAGGGGCCACTGGATTCTACCTGCTTAGCACTAACTTCGTTTTTCTTTCCCGCCCATCTCTGCTGACTCTCTCCCTGGACGCTCTCACTTGCCCTTATCTGTACAGTGAAGGCTGGGCATTAGGCCCATTCTGGAGTTGAGGAATGGGTTAGGTTAGGTCTCACTGGTTAGGTCTGGGTGGGGTCCACAGGCTGAGTAGGGAATAACTCCTGCTCTGCTCACAGATTTTCTCCTGATGGCTGACTCTCAACCGTTCCTCTCCCTTGATGGGGACCCTGTGGCTGCAGAAGCCTTGCTCCAGGATGTGTTTGGGATTGTGGTGGATGAGGTTATTCGAAAAGGGACCAGTGCCTCTGAGAAGGTGGGTCTTTTCTCCCTCCTCTTCCTGTCCATCAAACGTGACTCAGAACTTTACTCCTCTGTCCAGGCTTCTCCCCAGAACCCATCACCGCCTCACTGTGTACCTCAGAGATTGCATACTGGATCAGATTCTGTTTATTTACCTTTGTTCATGTGCTGCTTGAAAAACATTCCAAACTGGTGTTGAGTGCCAGTTTGTGGTCTGTTGTCTGTTGAGATGTGGTTTAGGCAGCCAGTCAGTTGGGTGCCTCGGTGGCCCCGGAGTCTCCTGTGGTGCTCTCCTAGGTCTGTGAGTGGAAGGAGCCCGAGGAGCTGAAGCAGCTGCTGGACTTGGAGCTGCGGCACGAGGGCGAGTCACAGGAGCAGATCCTGGAGCACTGCCGGGCCGTGATCCGATACAGCGTGAAGACCTGTGCGTCTGGGGCTTGGGGGAGGCGTGTCTGGAATTTGTGCCCAGCTCCACTCTGAGCCTGCGTCCCCCTTCTCCAGGTCACCCTCGTTTCTTCAACCAGCTCTTCTCAGGGTTGGATCCCCATGCCCTGGCCGGGCGCATTGTCACAGAGAGCCTCAACACCAGCCAGTGAGCCATCCCAGGACCCCCGCCCTCTACCCCACAAAGGATTTGGGTTTGCGGGAGACAGACCCCGGGAGCAGGATAGGAGAATGGTGTCTGCCCCCTCTTTTCGGGGAATCTCTGCTGGCAGAGTCTTTCCCCTCCTACGCTTCGGGTTTCCTTTCCCAAACTTTCTCTTGTATCCCGGCTCCAGTGTTTTCTCATTCTTTCTTTCCTGGTTCTTTGTCACCAAGCCAGTTGTCTCTTCAGCCCCTCCTTTCACTCACACTCTCCACTCCTCTGAGGGTCCCTCCCAGTCTCTTTCCTATTCTCATCATTCCCTCCCCTGGCAGGTACACGTACGAAATCGCCCCTGTGTTTGTCCTCATGGAGGAG
Organism: Ovis aries; assembly: GCF_016772045.2. NCBI lineage: Eukaryota > Metazoa > Chordata > Mammalia > Artiodactyla > Bovidae > Ovis > Ovis aries. The sequence goes on from NC_056056.1 coordinate 133,316,434, forward strand.
GAGGTGCTGAAGAAACTCCGGGCCCTGGTGGGCTGGAGCTCTGGGGACGGGGTCTTCTGTCCTGGTATGTGAAGAGGAGGGGGCCTTTTCGAGAGTTCCTCCTCCCCCGCCATCCTCTTTCTCTGGGCTGGCCAGGAGGGGTGATTCTCCTTTGTTTCTTCTCCAACTGGGCTTGGGCCAAACCAGAGAGAAGCTGCCCAGTCTCCTGTATCCTTGTGTTTGCCAAACAGTCCACGGGATTGGTTCCTGCCGTCCTGGCGTGGGGTGGAGGGAGGCTCCTGGATGGGCCCAGGGTGAGGAGCGGGGTGATCAGGAGATCTGCAGATGCTGCCATCCTGGGTCACTAGCATGCCATTTGTCAAATCCTCGGAACCCATGGCCAGGTAGCCAGTCACTTGTGCTTCTGGGTGGAGAGTTCAGGAGAGCCAAGCTCCAGTTTTGACCCACTGCCACTCCCTCTTGCCACCACCCCTTCCTTCCCTGTGACAGGTGGCTCCATCTCCAACATGTATGCTGTGAACCTGGCCCGCTATCAGCGATACCCAGACTGCAAACAGAGGGGCCTCCGGGCACTGCCGCCCCTGGCCCTCTTCACATCGAAAGAGGTGGGAAGCGGCACAGGCCTACCCTGGGCTCCCGGTTCTAATCTCCAGCCAGCTGAGTCCGGGACCCGCAACTCAGCCTGCCCAGACCCTTCTCCTCTGAGGCTGGCCTCCCCTCTAGGTGGATGTGCTTCCTTCCAACCAAAGGGGCTGTGTGAGGGCCCTGTTCACCTTGCCTGCTGTCTGGGGTAGCGGAGCGGCGTCCAGTGCCGTGCACACAGTCTGAGAGTGTGGTCCATGGACCAGTGGCATCACTGTCACTTCTGGTTGTTTAGTCACTAAGTCGTGTCTGACTCTTTGCAGCCCTGCGGACTGTAGCCCGCCAGGCTCCTCTGTCCGTGGGATTTTTCAGGCAAGAATACTGGACTGGGTCGCCATTTCCTTCTCCAGGGGAGCTTTCCCACGCAGGGGTCGAACCCATGTCTCCTGCACTGCAGGCATATTCTTTGCCACTGAGCCACCAGGGAAATGAGTATCACTTGGGAGCTTGTTAGAAATGCCGAGCCTTGGGCCCCTGTGCAGACCTACTGAATGTGAATCTGCCTCTTTACCAGACACACTGGTGATTTGCAGGCACGTGAGTGTTTGAGAAGCCCTGGTCTACAGGGTCCCAGCCATTTTTAACCAGTCCCTTTCCTCCCTACCCTCCCTGCCCTCTTCCCTCCCCCACAGTGTCATTACTCCATCAAGAAAGGAGCCGCTTTTCTGGGACTTGGCACCGACAGTGTCCGAGTGGTCGAGGCAGATGAGAGGTGAAGGTCCTTCTGTCTGCGCGGCTCAGGCCCAGCCTGGCACAACATGTCTTCCCCTTGCCAGAGGCTCTGGCCTTGGGCCCACGCCGCGGCGGACTTCTCTCCCTGCTCTCTTCCCTCCGAGTTGCCTCTTCTGTCTGCCAGTGCCTGCTAGAATCTCCGCCCTGTCCCCTGAGATCTGTTTACCCCTCTTAGGGAAAAATCAACATTGTGGCCTCCCCATTGCTAACCACATGTTACCCTGCTCTTGAAAGTTCTGCCACCTAGCCTAGAGAATCTATTACTTCTCTACCCACTGTTTTCTCTTCCAGAGGGAAAATGATCCCTGAGGATCTGGAGAGGCAGATCAGCTTGGCCAAGGCCGAGGTGAGTGAGTGAGAGGCGCTGGGCCAGTGGAGTGGGGCCCTCTGCTCCTTTCTCGGAGGGTCTTTGATTGGACCTACTCAAGGCGCCCCTCCCCCCTCCCCCTGCACTCTATGCCTGTCTTCCTGGGCGGGCTGAAGTGACCCCTCCCTCCCGGGTGATCCCAGTCCTGCCCACGAGCAGGATCAGACCCTGGGACAAGGGCAGAACTGAGTCCCTGAGTAGAGTCCCAGGGAGCACTGCAGGGGGGATGCTGGGGACCTGGAGGGTAGCACAGAAGGTTTCTGTGAGCTGGGAGGGTCTGTGCAGGGCGAGCAGCGTGGACTTGGAGTGATGGGAGACGTGGAGGCCCCTTCACCTGGGGGACACAGAGATACTGCAGCCATCTTAGAGGGCATTTCAGCACTGTCTGTACCATTTTTAAATGTATCTATCCACTGACTCAGAGTCCTACTACTAGGATTAGCCCATAAATTTTCATTACAAAGTGCTTAGAATTCTGTGCACTGGGGCGAAGTGTAAAATTTTAAGAAACATTTTAGTATTCATCAGTAGATAAATTATGGTGTATCTGTGTCAGTTTCTTCCTTTGCAAAATGAGCATGATATAGAACTGATCACGGAGTTGTTATAAGGCTGAAATTAATGGTATGTAAAGCACGTGAAAATGCCTCAACTATGTACTTAAGTATAAATTTTAAAAATATGTTTATATCACCACATGCAAATAGTTGCAGCACCATTTTTTCTTAAACTTTATTTTGTGTTGGGGTATAGCCAGTTAACAATGATGTGATAGTTTCAGGTGAATAGCAAAGGGATTTAGCCTTACAGATACATGTATCCATTCTCCCCCAAACTCCTCCCGTGTCCATGCCGCCACTTAGCATTAAGCAGAGTTCAGCTGGTCCTTGTTGGTTTTCCGTTTTAAATATAGCTGTGTGCACATGTCCATCCCAAACTCTCTCATCCTCCTTTCCCCATCCCCAGCAATCATAAGTTTGTTCTCCAAGTCTGTGAGTCTCTTTCTGTTCTGTAAGTTTATTTGTATCATCTCTTTTTAGACTCCTCATAGAAGGGATGTCATAGGGTATTTCTTCTTCTCTGTCTGACTTACTTCATTCCGTATGACAATCTCTGGGTCCATCCATGTTGTTGCCAGTGGCATTATTTCATTCTTTTTATGGCTGAGTAATATTCCACTGTATACGTGCACCACGTCTTCTTTATCCATTCCTCTGTCGATGGACATTTAGGTTGCTTCCGTGTCTTGGCTATTGTAAACAGTATGCAGCACCAGGTTTTGAAAATGTCTGTTTTTCCCCAGCAACTTGTCTTGGGATCCTTGTTAAAACCCAAAGAGTGTTTAAGTGTGAGGATTTATTTCTAGACTCTCAGTCTATGCCATTGATCTGCATGGCTATCCTATTGACCACACTGTCTTAATGTGGCTCTGTAGTGAATTTTGAAATCAGCGTTTGTGAGTCCTCCAACTTTGTTCTTTTCCAGGATGGTTTTGGCTTTCTAGGTCCCTAAAATTTCCACTTGAATTTTAAGCTCAGCTGTCAATTTCTGCAGAGAAACCAGTTGGGATTTTGATAGGGATGTGTTCAATTTGTGGATCCATGAACATGGAATGCCTCTGTTTACTTAGGTCTTCTTTGATTTCTTTTCAACAGTGCTTTGTGCTTTTCATAGTATCTGTTTTGCATTTCTTTTGTTGAATTTATTCCTAAGTATTTTATTATTTTCAGTGTTCTTATAAATGAAATTTTCTTGTTTCCATTTTTGATTGTTCGTTTCTCGTGTAAAACTACAACTGATTTTTGAATATTGATTTTGTACTCTGCAAATCTGTTAAACTCATTTATTAATTCTCAGTCTTTTTAATGGGTTCCTTAGGATTTTCTAGATATAATATGTGATCTGTAAATACAGATAATTTGCTTTTTTTCCTTTTTAATATGGATGCCTCTTATTAAAAAAAAAACTTAATTTTCTCTTTAATCACAAACTAGACAAGATTGGCATTAACACGCGTTTATTTTTCGGCTGTGTCAGGTCTTTGTTGCGGTTCGAGGGTTCCCCCTAGTTGTGGCACAGGAGCTGTAGAGCGTGTGGGCTCAGCGGGTCAGTAGTTACAGTGCACTGACTTCGGTGCCTGTGGCATCTGGGATCTTAGTTCCTGGGGCAGGGATTGAACCCGTGTCCCCTGCATTGGAAGGCGGATTCTTATCCACTGCAATACCAGGAAAGTCCCTGGATGCCTCTTATTTTTAAATTTTTTTAAACCTAATTGCCCTGCTAGAACCTCAGCACAGTGTTGAATAGAAATGAGGAGAGTGAACATCCTTATCTTGTTCCTGGTCTTGGGGGGAAGGCTTTCAGTCTTTCACCACTGAGTATGATGTTAGCTGTGGGTTTTTTGTAGTTGCCCTTTATCAGGTTAAGAACATTCCCTTCAGATCCTTTCTTATTTTTCTGAATGTTTTTATCGTGAGGATTTTGTCAAATGTGTCTGTATGTCTACTGAAATGATCACTATACCACATTGAGATATGTTTTATTTTTCCTTTATTGTATTGATAGGATATATTATATTAATTGATTGTGGGATGTTAAACCAAACTTGCACTCTTGGGACAAATCCCACTTTGTCATGGTGCTTGATTCTTTTTCTGTGTTCCTGATTTGGGCTTGCTGGTGTTTTGTAGATTTTTATGTCTTTATTTAGAAGAGATATATTCTATATTTTTCTAGTGATATTTTGTTGGTTTTGGTATCAGGGTAAAACCCATTTCATAGGATGAATTCAGAAGTGTTCCCCCCTCTTCTGTTTTTTTGTAAGTTAATGAAGAGCTTGTATCAGTTCTTTCTTAAATGTTTTGTGGAACTCATCAGTGGAGCCATCCGGGCCTGCCCTTTTCTTTGTAGCAGTTTTTTTAAATACTAATTCGATTTCCACATAAATTTTATCCTATTAGAATATTTAAAATAGTATTTTGATCTTCCTGTAAGACATTCAACTTTTTTGAAAAAGTATAAGCTTTGGAGATAGACTATTAGACAGACCTCGGTTTGAATTCCATCTCTGGAGTTGCAGCTGGGGGTGGGGGGGGCCAGTTTCTTAACACCTCTGAACCCTAGCGTCCTCACTTGCAAATTAAAAGGGGGCGGTAACACATAGTAAGGTTGCCAGGGCCCAGGTCAGGCCTGTGAAGAGTTCCTAGAGCTCGGCGCCAGGCTCTGGGTGGCTCCCTCTTCATTTTTGCCACAGGGCGCCGTGCCATTCCTGGTCAGTGCCACCTCTGGTACCACAGTGCTGGGGGCCTTTGACCCCCTGGAGGCAATCGCGGATGTGTGCCAGCATCACGGGCTGTGGCTGCATGTGGACGTGAGTTGGGACGGGGCTGAGGATGGGGTGGGCTGAGCCAAGGCCCAGGCCCATGTTGTTCCTTCCGCTCCACAGGCTGCCTGGGGTGGGAGCGTCCTGCTGTCGCAGACACATAGGCATCTCCTGGCTGGCATCCAGAGGTGCATATGGCCCCCTACACCCTGACTCTCACCCTCCAAATCCTTGGAACAGAGAACACTCTTGGGCCGGGGAGCTCAGATGGGAATAGGGGAAGGAGGCTGGTGGGAGGGACGTGGGAGAGATGATTGATTGGGGCTGGGATGTTAGACATCAGATTTGGGAATTCTCCTCTGGGCTGAGGTGAGACTAAAGTCCCTTTTACTGGAGATCTGGAAAGGGTGGGGAGGCTCTAGTTGGGCAGCTTAACTGGGAGCTGGCTGACCCCGCTTTGCTCTGCCCACCCCAGGGCTGACTCCGTGGCCTGGAATCCCCACAAGCTCCTCTCCACAGGCCTGCAGTGCTCAGCTCTTCTTCTCCGGGACACCTCGGTGGGTCTGCCCCGCCCCTGCTCTGGCCCCGCCTCTGGCCCTGAACCTCTGTTTCCTCTTCTGTCTCACCTGAGGGGAGCTCCAGGCCTTCCGTGTTCTCCTTACCATCCCATCTGAAGCTGATTATCTGTGACCACCCTAATCCCTGGTAGTGGGCTCTCTCACTCCCCCTGTCTTCAGGCAAAGGAAAAACTTCCCAACAAAAGTTTTAATCAGAGGGATTCCGGGTCATTTGGGAAGAACTCTTGAGTGTTGGAAGAAAACCCAGAGAAAGGGTTTCAGTAAGCCGGCAGCTGTCCCATCAGTGCTGCCTGGTTTCAGGGAAAGAAACACATGGACTGAGCTAAGAAGTCACCCAGTGCAGCCCTGGAGGGAAGCTCAGTGGCGGGGGGAGTCTGACTGTCCCCCACTACCCTCCGCAGAACCTGCTCAAGCGCTGTCACGGGTCCCAGGCCAGCTACCTCTTCCAGCAGGACAAGTTCTATGACGTGGCTCTGGACACGGGAGACAAGGTGGTGCAGTGTGGCCGGCGTGTGGACTGTCTGAAGCTGTGGCTCATGTGGAAGGCACAGGGCGGGCAGGGGCTGCAGCGCCGTGTGGACCAGGCCTTTGCCCTTGCCCGGTAGGAGTGGGCGCTACAGCCCTGCACCCCTTTGCTGGGCTGCACCCCTTTGGTTCACTCTGGGTTGCTTCTGTTTCTGTATCTCTGCCTCTCCTCCTCCCCGCATGATTTCTCACTCTCTGATCACAGGTACCTGGTGGAGGAGCTGAAGAAGCGGGAGGGATTTGAGTTGGTCATGGAGGTACGACCCACCTTGTGCTCTTCTGCATCCTCCGGCCCCCTGCCCCCACCCCGTGTCTCACGCAAAACCCTGATGGGAGAAGAGGGGTGGTGAGAGGGGAACGGCCCCTCTTCCTCTGCTCACACCTTCCCCCTGTTCATTCCTCCCAGCCTGAATTTGTCAACGTGTGTTTCTGGTTCGTGCCCCCCAGCCTGCGGGGGAAGAAGGAGAGTCCAGATTACAGTGAAAGGCTGTCTAAGGTAGGCTTTCTCCCTGCTCTGGTTAACCAGTGCAGCTGGTGCGTTTCCGCCCCCTGCTGGCTCTGAGCAGCATGGCAGCTACCTTTGCTAGTCTCGCTCTGATGTGGGGACAGTGAACCAGAAGATGACACCCGCTTGTCCCCACTTCCGTGAGCCTGGGGGATGGAGGATGAGGTATGCTTCTTTAAAATAAGAAGAAGACAGAGAGGGACATTACAGAAGTCACCAGTGAGCAGTACATAGATTGGCTCTGTGGGGTGTTCTGGGAGCTGAGTGAGGCAGAAAGGTCTCAGAAGTTCTACTCTCTGATGCTGGGTACAGAACAACCCTGTCAGGCCAGGAGATACGTCCTGGCCCCTAGGGTTAGACTGGTACTAGGGCTGGCAGATGGTCCAAAAGGACAAGAATATTCTCGCCCTTAAAGTGAAGTTGCTCAGTCGTGTCTGACTCTCTAACCACCCTATGGACTGTAGCCCTGCAGGCTCCTCCATCCATGAGATTTTCCAGGCAAGAATGCTGGAGTGGGTTGCCGTTTTCCTCTCCAGGGGATCCTCCTGACACAGGGATTGAACTCGGGCCTCCCGCATTGTGGGCAGACTCTTTACCACCTGCGCCACCAGGGAATCTCACCCTTAAGGAGTCATTTATTTAGAAAACAAGCATTACCTATTTGAAACTGGTGTGCTCAAGGCAGTCTTGGAAATTACATATTAGGTCACAGGTGCAGGTAAAAAATGTTACAGGCATTCAGAGAGGGGAGAAGAAGGTGTCAAGGATGACGAAGGCTTGAAGTTAGACTGAAAAAGCAGTTGTTGAGATTCAGCAAAAAGTCAGGATTTAGCAGAAAATGGCCTGTGTGACAACTTGGAGACTGGTGAGTTGGAGGAGAATGCAGGAGGTAGAGAAGGTCCAGTGGGCCAGGTGTGGTGGGAAAGGTAAACTGGGGCCACGGTCAGAATCCAAGCAGTGAGTTGCTCTCTCTGGAAGGCAGCTAGGTGGAGAGGGATGCGAGTCAGGGAACCCATCCCTTCCCCTGACCCCAGGCTGCAGCTAGAGGGTCCCTCCACTCCTCCCGCAGGTAGCCCCAATCCTCAAGGAGCGCATGGTGAGGAAGGGTTCCATGATGATTGGCTACCAGCCCCATGGTACCCGGAGCAACTTCTTCCGCATGGTCGTGGCCAACCCTGCGCTGACACGGGCTGATATGGACTTCCTGCTGAACGAGCTGGAACGGCTGGGCCAGGATCTCTGAGTCGCTCCATCTCGCTGCTGGCCTGGACCCCTCCCGCCACCCTCGCCATCTCCCTGTATCTTCTCCCTGCGTTCTCCAAGAAGAAACTCTAGGAAACAAAGCGTATTCATTTTTCTGTGCTTTGACCCACTAGCTCGCCTGTAAATTTCGGGCTGGCCAAAAAGTTGGTTCTGGTTTTTCCTTGTAACATCTTACAGAGACACCCTAATGAACTTTTTGGCCAACCCAATATTTGATATTAAGAGGATGTTTAAATAAATGGTAGGATATCTATATAGTAGAATATTGCTCTGCCATTTAAATTGTGTTTACAAAGAGGACTTTTATAGATAGGAGAAAAATAATTTTAATACAATGTTATGTTGAGAAAGCTGGATATGACTGTATATATGGTAATATCTGACCTGTATTCAAAAATACATAGGAAAAGACTGATGAGATGGAATATGCCAGAATATTAAGTTTTACCTGGGATGGGATTGTAAGCAGTTTGAAAATGAACTTCTTTATGCTTTTTGTGCTCCCTGCTTTTATGATATAATGAATATCTATTGCATTTATTAAAAATAGGAAAATAATAAAAGTTAAATTTTCAGCCATATTATTTAGGTATATTGTAAAGTTTGTTACCTTTCAAGAAAATGGCGGGGAATGCAAATTCATTAAAAACGTATAATAGAGGCTAAAAATAGGGGGAAAGTTTCCCAGAAATCTTGAGTGGGAGGAGAAAGACCAAAAGTGGCGTTGCTCTGAAGTTAATTGTACCTTAACGACACTGGAAACAAAATGGGCACTGATTGTATCTTGAGACCAGAACCTTGTCCACTAATCACTCCTGAAAAAAATCTTTATATACACCAGAAAGGTAAGAATCTTCCTTTTCTAATTTAAACAACAGAAACCAAGCTGGGGGAAAAAAAAAAAAAAGCCCAGCGATGAAACCAGCCACTGTTATGTCTTCTATCATTGCTATTTTCTTACATAAAAATGTCCATTTAACACGTAAAATCCTAGGCTGGTGTCGCTCGTCAGTCACTTTTTTGGAAAGCGGCATTTAGCTACACAAGTTATTCAGGACGAGTGGCAAGTCTTCCAGAACTTTCTGTTATTTCCAATTCCTAAAAATACTGTTTATGAAAACAATAACGTGGTCATGTAAAAGTCATCCAAAATTATTTGAAGAGGCAAATACAGACTGTACAAACCATTGTAAAAGAAGATCCAAATCTCAAACCCAATTCTCTTGACCATTTGGAGGAAAAAAGATTTTCTGTTCATAAATTACTAATAATTTCCCTATAAACTTGTTATTTTTATTATAAATGATATCTAATTTCTTCCAAATAATAAATTTGTTTTAAGAGTGCTAGTAATCTGAGCTCCAAGCCCTAATCTTAAAGAGTTATTTATCTGAAAAATGTCTTAAAACACTGTAAAAGCAAACTAAAAAAAAAATCCCTGGTTTTCAACTCAAAACCAGAAAGCAAAAAAAAAAAGAAATCTTAGAATTTCTTGAGTCACCTCCATCAGCAAAGTATCTTTTAAGGCTGGAAAAACAGGACATAAAATCAATCACATATTTTTCTCCAGCTTTATGAAACTGATTCTTATTTCCTCCATCCCCAAAATTCAACCTCAAAATCTCTGGATGCAATATGATAACCTCTTTCTTTCTTCTTCTCGCATCCACAGTTACTGAGCTCCTGCTGTGTTGTAGTTCCTTTCCCTGCCTTCCAGGAGCCTACCTAAGATTGAAGCAGTCATTCCCCAACTGAGGCCTGTCCCCGCTCCAGAGCCTTTCCGCTGCTGTCCCCTTTGGCCTCAGTGTTCACCCGTCTACATGGTTCTCGCTCCCTCACTGCCTTTAGATTTTTGTTCAGATGTTCTGTCCTTAGTGAAGCCTTCCTTGAATTCTTTATTTGAAATTACATTTTCACCCTCTGTTCTTTTATCTGCCCTGTTTTTCTCTATAGCATGTATAAGCATCTGGCATACACTAATTAATTAACATTTACTTACTTCCCCTGACCCGGCAACACCTCCGTCCCTGTGGGTCTCACCCAACTGCTCTGGGAGCAGAGATTTTGTATCACTGCCTCCCAAACTGGAGTCTGGTACTTCCTAGGTGGGAAATGTTGAGTGAGTGTTTAATGAACTCCAGGTACTCGTTGACTTGCTCTCAGTCGCATAACTTTTTTTTAAAACTTATTTGACTGTGTGGGGTATTAGTTGTGGCATGTGGGATCTAGTTCCCTGACCAGGGATAGAACCCAGGCCCCCTACATTGGGAGCTCAGACCTTACCTACTGGACCTCGAGAGAAGTCCCCAGGCACGTCACTCTTAAGTGGTGGGTCAAAGCTAAATTCAGACCGTCTTCCTCTGGGTCTGAGCCGTGGGTCTAGTCTGCTTCCAATGACAGGTTTATATAATTCATAGGTGTGTGCATGTCAAGGCTGTTTTGTTAACCCTGTGCCATGGACCTACTGCTTCTGGGGAAGGATGAAGGCATGCGCAGGTTTGGTCCCTCACCTTGCCCTTGGCCTCAAGAAATCATATTTCTGTCAAACAGGAAATGAACTTTTTGGGAATACCTGGGTGAATTACAATATTGCAATGGGTATTTTTTTGTTTTTGTTTAAAGGGGTCAAGTATTAAAGAGGCTAGCCTCCCCATGGCTCAAGAAGGAAGATGATGACTTTAGAGGGTGGCAAGCCAAGATCTGGGGAACTAAAAGCTGGGTGGGGCACATTGGATGTGGCAGCTCTTGAGACTGGGGTGAGAGTCTTTTTAGGAGAGTGGATGAAAGGGAGCAGACTACAGTAACTTAGTATTTGGATACTTGGAACTGTTCCAGTGCATCCTAGGTCCTCAGTTGGCTATTTCTCTTCTGTTTATATACTTTTAAAAAATCTTTTTATTTTGAAATAATTTGAAACTGCAAGTACTTCAGTATACTCTTTACCTGAATGTATAATTTTCACAAATTTTCTTTATCATTATATATGTACTAGAACCTATTTTTTTCAGAACCATTGGAGAGTCATAAACAATACAGCTCTTTATCTCTTAATATTATAGTTTATATTTCCCAAGAACAGTGTCTTAACCATGATATAATGATCAAATTCAGGAAATTTAACATGACATTATACTTTCGTCTGAAGTCTAAAGTTGTGGATTGTCCCAACAATGCATCTTTTCCCCTTCCAGCATGAGAGTCTAGTCCAAGATCATGTATTACATTTTGTTGTCATGTCTTTTTGTCTCCTTTATTCTCAGATAACTCCAAGACTTCCCTGGCGGTCCAGTAGTTAAGACTCTGAGCTTCTAATGCAGGAGTTTGATTCCTGGCTGGAGAACTGAGATCCCACATGCCGTGTGGCATGGTCGAAGACTAAATTAATTAATTAATTAAAATAGTTCCTCAGCCTTTCTTTGTCATTAGCGCTGACATTTAAAAAAAATACAGGCCAAAAAAAAAAAAAAAATACAGGCCAGTTGCATTATAGAACATTCATCGACTTGTTTTTTCCTGCTGCTTCCTCGCAGCTGGATTCAGGTTATGTGTTCTAAGCTGTAATATAATTTGCCATGTGTGTCCTTTTCAGAGAAGCACATCACAGGGTCTGTAACGTCCATCTGCTCCTTATTGGTGATGTAATTTTCAGCAAGGTCAAAAGTGGTCAAGGTGGTATCTGGTTTCTCCATGGCATAGTTACTGTTATTCCCTTTGCATCTAATAATCTGAGGAGACATTCTGAGATTTTGCAAATAGCCTGTTCCTCTTCATATTTTCCCCGCCTAGACTTAGCATCCTCTCATATATCTTGCCAAGCCACCTTTTAGTATAATGGTTGCCAAATGGTACTTTTGTAACTCCAACACTCCCTCCACTTTAACAATTTGGGATTTGTATGGGACTATAAAGAAGAGCCCTCCCTTCTCCTTACTCATTTAGTCGTCTATATTTTTTCAACATGGACCCTTGTTTTATTCAGTAATTTCTAATCCATTTATATATTTACTTATTTTTTAATGCTGAAATTGTCCCAGTTTGACCACAGAGAGCTCCTTTTATCTGGCTCCCATGTCCTTTAGACATGTCTTAAAAACACACAGCTTTTGTTTCTGGCACAGCAAAAACCTTGTCCTTTCTCTGCCCAGTCTTGCAATCTGCAAGGAGCCCTGATTAGTGGAGCCTTTTAGTGGAGAGTGGCGTTTAGAAACCACAACCTAGGCACAGGTGTGTTCATTGATACTGGATGTATTCATGTACCCTTAAAATGTATACTAACATCCTTGGGAGCTCCTAACCCATCTTAACTGTGCCAAGGGAAACAAAGGACCAGAGCTTTAAAGGGGGAAGTGATGTACCCCTGGGAGCTAGAATGGGAATAGCAGAGAGAATGGATTGATAACCTAGGATGGTAGTGGGGGAGGTGAGGTACAGAGTTGGGGTGCTTAGTTTATTCATCTCTTTTTTTCTTTTTGCATTTTTAAAAAATAAATTTATTTATTTATTTGGCTACGCCAGGTCTTATTTGCAGCATTCAGAATCTTTAGCTGTAGCATTTGGGATCTAGTTCCCCAACCAGGGATTGAACCTAGGACCCCTGCATTGGGAGCATGGAGTCTTAGCCACCAGACCACCAGGGAAGACCCTTGAATTTTTTAAATCTTTAAAAAAATTTTTCAAAAATTAGAGTGTAATTGCTTTACAGTGTTTCTGTTAGTTTTTGCTGTACAACAACGTGAATCAGCTATATGTATACATATATCCCCTCTCTCTTGAGCCTCCCTCCCATTCCCCACATCTCACCATGATTCATCTCTTTTTTAGAGGTTTTCTTTTCTTTTTTTTTTTTAAATGTTGAGTGAAGGACCTTGCCGATTGGGTTTTGTGTAAGGTGGCAATTCTCTTACAGACCCTGGTTTAGCATTAGCATTCCAACTGTCATAGAATTTTCCTTCTTAGAGTTGAGAGGCCAGCACAGGAATTTGTCTGGTACAACCTCGGTCTGTAGGTAGATTTTTAAAACCCTTACTTTACAAATAAGGCAGCTGAGGCTGGGCGAAGTTCAGATTCTTAACAAGGTCATGAAAGTGTCTCTTAAGCAGAGGATGTATTTAGTTCTAAAGAGGAATATCATTGGTTTGTATAAGCCACCATCTCTTTAATTTTATCCCCCCAATGCAATAGTTCTGTGCTTTCTTTTCTACACTGATAATCTTTTAGTTCTTGAGATCCAGTTTCCACCTGTTAGAAGAATCTGGTAGTCTGATGGCCTAGTTTTGAGATTTTCCTGAAGTTCACCAGAGAATTTTTAGCAAATTCTCTGGTGCCAACATAATGAGCTTGCACATTCCTTAGTTTGTAGCCTGTTATTTTTAGCTCTTTCTTGTTACCATATACATTTTAAAGTTGGCTCAGAGGTTTAAGTGTTTTTACTGTCAACTGGAGGTGTTGTGGTGCTGTTCCCTTTTGCTACATACTGTCACACATCAATGCTGAGACAGGGCCATGTCCTGAACGGAACTTCAGTTACAAAGGAAGCTTTGATGACTGCAAAGCTCCAGTAATCAAGACAGTGTGGGCTACAGAATAGACATGCAGGTCAATGGAACAGACTGAGAATCTAGAAATAAACCCTCACATTTGCACTTAATTGGTTTTCAGCAACGATGCCAAGACAATTCATTAGGGGAAAGAATAGTCTTTTTCAATAAACAATGCTGGGACAACTGGATATCCATGCGCAGAGTTTAACCCCTTTGTCACATTATACACAAAAGTTAACTCAGGTCATAGAACTAAATGTAAGAGCTGTGCTGTGCTTAGTCGTGTCCGACTTTTTGTGACTCCATAGACTGTAGCCCGCCAGGCTCCTCTGTCCCTGGGGATTCTCCAGGCAAGAATACGGGAGCCTTGCCCACCTCCAGGGGATCTTCCCAGTCCTGGGATCGAACCCACGTCTCCCACATTGCAGCCAGATTCTTTTACTCTCTGAGCCACCACAGAAGCCAAAGAATACTGGAGTGGGTAGCCTGTCCCTTCTCCAGGGGATCTTCCCAACCCTGGAAATCAAACCGAGGTTTCCTGCATGTAGGGCGGATTCCTTACCACCTGAGCTACAAAATGTAAGAGCTAAAACTGAAACTCTGGGAAGAAAGTAGAGGAGTAAATCTTTGTGAGCTTGGGGTAGGCAAAGACTTCTTAGGTATGACACCAAAGCACAAGCAACCGAAGAAAAAATAGATAATTTTTCTTTTTCTTGGCAAAATTTTAAAATTTTATACTTCAAAGTTTGTGCATCAAGGAGGTGAAAATACAGCCTAAAGAACAGAAGAAGACATTTGCAGTCATATATCTGAGAGGGACTTACGTCTAGAGTAGGCAAAAAATTCTTACAACTCAGTAATAAAAGACAAATAACTCACTTTAAAAATGGGTGAGAATTGGGACTTCCCTAGTGGTCCAGTGGCTAAGACTTTGCGTTCCCAGTGCAAAAGGCCTGGGTTAGATCCCTGGCCAGGGAACTAGATCCGACACGCTGCAACTAAAGATCCTGCGTGCCACAACCAAGAATGAAGATTCTGCTTGCTTCAACTAAGACATGGTGCAGCCAAAAAAAAGGACAAGGGATCTGAACAGACATTTCTCCCAAGAAGATACATACATGGCTAGTAAGCCCATGACGAAATGGTCAACATCATCAGTTATCAGGGAGCAAGATAACACTTCATACCCACTAAGATGGCTATAATTAAAAAGAGAAATAGCAAGTGTTCCTGAGGATGTGGAGAAATTAGAGCCTCCTTCACTTCTGGTGGGATTATAACCTGGTGCAGCCACTTTAGAAAAAAACTGCCCAAAAAGGGAATGGGTACAAGATTTTTTGAGACAGTGATGAAAATGTACTAAAATTAATGAATTCTGGTGATGGTTGCACAAATCTGTGAATGTACTAAAACTGTTAATTTCTATCCTTTTAAAGTAGATAAACTGAATGGTATGTGAATTATATTTGAATAAAGCTGATGAAAAGCTCATCTACGCATATCCTTCTCTCTAAATCAGGGGCAAGGCAAAGATGTCCGCATTCACTCATTCTATTTAAAGTTGTGCTAGAGGTTCTACCCAGGCAATCAGGCGAGAAAAATAGAGGACATAGCAATTGGAAAGGAAAAAGAAAAATCGTCTCTGTTTTCAGGTAATAGAATCATCTATGTAGAACATTCTGATGAAGCTGCAAAATGCTGCTATTAATAGACCTAGTTTAGCAAGATTACAAAACACAAGATACTAAATTCAGAAATTAATTTCCTATATACTGCTGCTAGCAACAGACTATTGGAAGTTGGAGTGAAAAGACAGTATCATTTACAATATCACCCAAAATGAAATACTTAGGGACAACTCTGACAAAAGATGTGGGAATTCTATACACCAAAAACTACATTGCTAAGAGAAATGAAGCAAGATTAAATGGAGAGGTATACCATGTTTATGGATTGAAAGACACAGTATTGCTGAGGTATCAGTTCTCCTCAAACTGATCTAGAAAGTCAGTGTAATCTCAATCAAAATCCTAGCATAATTTTTGTAGAAATTAACAGTTGATTCAAAAATTCATGTGGAGGGACTTCCCTGGTGGCCCAGTGGTTAAGAATCTGCCTGACAATGCAGAGGACATGGGTTTGATCTAGGAAGATCCCACATGCTTCGGAGCAGCTAGGCCTGTGCAACACAACTAGTGAGCCCACGCGCCGCAACTACTGAAGCCTGCATGCCTGGAGCTCGTGTTCTGCAACAAGAGGAGCCACCGCGGCTAGAGAGTAACCCCTGCTGGCTGCAACTAGAGAAAGCCAGAAAGACAGTATGGTATTAGCATGGTAATAGATCAATGGGACAGAAATCAGAGTCCAGAAATAGATCCACACATATAGGATCAGTTGGTTTTTGACAAAGTTGCAAAGGCAAAACAGTGGAGAAATTAGTCTTTTTCAACAAATGGAACAACTGGCTGTTTATATACAAAGTTAAGTTAAATATCTCCTGCTCTTAATATGTGAGAAAATCTCAGGCACTGATGGTAAACATGTAAATGACTCCAAGTCTAGCTATCCTGGAGAACTTCTGGCTGCTCTTAGTAAATTTAGTAAAATTAAATATGTCTTAAGAACTAGTTCCTAGGAAATCCCAAAGAGAACCCCAGGCTCCTCAGGCCCATACTAAATGTCCCTACAGGGACTTCCCTGGTGCTCCAGTGGCTGGCTTTGCCTTCCAGGGCAAGGGTTGTAGGTTTGATTCCTGCTCGGGGAGCTAAGATCCCACATGCCTTGCAGCTGGAAAACCAAATCATAGAGCAGAAGCAATATTGTAACAAATTTAATAAAGGCTTTAAAATGGTCCACATTCCAAAATAAATGTCCAAGGAGGGCTTCTCTGGTGGCTCAGATGGTAAAGCGTCTTGTCTGCAGTGCGGGAGACCCGGGTTTGATCCCTGGATTGGGAAGATCCCCTGGAGAAGGAAATGGCAGCCCACTCCAGTACTCTTGCCTGGAAAATCCCATGGATGGAGGAGCCTGGTAGGCTACAGTCCATGGGGTCGTGAAGGGTAGGACACTACTGAGCGACTTCATTTCACTTCAAATGTCCAAGAGATATATAAAATGCAGTGCATAAATATGATGGAAGGAACTGTCAGTAGAAATTAACTAAATTTACTTGTAACCTTGGTGGAGGAGGTGGCCTGGATAGAGCCCAGCTGTGTACAAGTGTTGGTATTAAGAACAAATGGGAGAACCCAATATAAGAGGAGGGGATGATACCTCCCTGGAACTGGATTACTTTCCGTGCCCCCCAAAACAGTATCATTTTGAAGAAGATGAAGGAGGAGGGCTTGGATTGGTATATTCTAACACAGTGGTTGTCACTTTGTGGTTCCTGGATCAGCAGTAATAGCGTTCTCTGGGAACTGGTTAGTAATGCAAATTCTTAAGCCCCACCCCAGACCACATGAATCAGAAATTCCTGGGATATGATTCAACCATCCATATTTCAAGCCCTGGAGATGATTCTAATGCATGCTTGAATTTGAGAACCACCGTTCTAAGGGAATTTTTTACTCCCATCTCTGAACACTTTGCTCTCTTTAGCAATATTGCTGCTGGGGCTAGTGGGCAGGGTATGCAAGTGTAGGCTTGGACCTGGCATTAGTCTGAAGGCCTGGTGTGGAGACAGGTGGGGAGTTTCCCCATTCTCACCACGCAGGAGCCTGGAGAGCAGCTTTGGAGAGCCCTGGAGCAGAGGTCAGGTCGGTGGGCATACTGTAAGAGATGACTCAGAAGGCTTTGGCCCTGCAGGAGTGAGATCATTACAGCCAGTCTTTTCCACCAGACAGCGCAGGAACCACTGAAGAGGTATGTGACAACTCAAGGAAATATTAGGAGCAGCTAAAAAGATTCAAGGAGTGTACTAAAAATGTACTTTCTGAAACTAAAACTATTATTTTCAACAACAACAACAAGAATCAGCATATTTATTGAAAGAAAGAAGTCTGTTCACCGCTGGGACTCAGATTAGTGGCTTGGCAGAACAAGTGGAAAAATATTTCAAAGCACAGAGCAAATAATACAAAGAAATGGAAATAATGAGGAAAATATGAGACTTGGAGAACAGACCCAGTAATCCTAACATTCAAGTATATTAGTTCCAAAGAAAAAAGGCATAAAAGAAGGAGAGGCAATAATTTAAAAATAGGATATTTTGCTGACCCGAAGAAAGTTGTGACTTACGGACTGAAAGGGCACCCAGGAAGATACAAAAAAGAGAAGGGAGACATCTACGCTTGGAACTCCTGAATTCCAAGATTAAAGGAAGACATTTTCAAGTATCTAGACAGAAAGAACAAGTTACCTGCAAAGCAAAAAGAATCAGATTGATACAGGACTTTTCATCTGCAGCACTGACATCTAACAGTGCATATATACTGAGAGAAAGGGATGGCCACCCTGGAATCTCATACCGCAGCTGAGGAAGCATCCAACTGTTAGTGCAAAAGAAAGATACATGGAGATGTAAAAGATTCAGAGGGCATATTAATTCCATTTCTCACCTGAGGAAAATACTCAAGAAAATTTTGGTTAGAGAACAGAGAAGTCAAGATTGGGGAAGATGAAAAGGAGAAAGAATACAGAGTGAGCAACAAATCTGGTAAAATATTATACTGTTAAATGTTTATGGAGACTGATAGGCATCTAATTATATCTAGAACCATAAACATACTATTTCAGCAAAACCTAGGAATCAGAAGCAGAGTGAAAGAGGAAAGGAAAGGAATTCTAAAGGTCTCTTTTATTGAGGTGGAAGTGACAGGAAATAAAACACATTAATGAAAGAAATAATTGGTATATTTTCAAATAATGGTAAAGAAATACATATTTGATTATCAGTGCTGGAAAGGAAGATGACTATCAAAGGAATGGAGAAGTATAGTATTAATAGAACTTTCAAAATAGCAAGGAAGAAGAGGAAATGGAATGAGTAACGACTTGCTCAAAACAGCAAAAACACAGAAAGATTGAAGAACAATAAAACATAATAAAATCTGGGACTTCCCTGGTGGTCCAGTGGCCAGAACTTCATGCTTGCACCGCAGGGGGCGCAGGTTCGATTACTGGTAGGAGAATGAAGACCCTGAATGAGGCCTGCTTGCTGCTGCCGCTAAGTCGTTTCAGTCGTGTCCGACTCTGTGTGACCCCATATACGGCAGCCCACCAAGCTCCCCCGTCCCTGGGATTCTCCAGGCAAGAACACTGGCGTGGGTTGCCATTTCTTTCTCCAATGCATGAAAGCGAAAAGTGAAAGTGAAGTCGCTCGGTCGTGTCCGCCTCTTCGTGACCCCATGGACTGCAGCCCACCAGCCTCCTCCGTCCATGGGATTTTCCAGGCAAGAGTACTGGAGTGGGGTGCCATCGCCTTCTCCGAAGAACAGATGGGACAGATAGAAAACAATAGAAAGATGGTAATCATATTAAGTGTAAATTGTTTAAGGACTTCCCTGATGGTACAGTGGGTAGGCATTAGCCTGCCAATGAGGGAACATAGCTTCAGTGCCTAGTCTGGGAAGATTCCACCTGCCGTGAAGCAAGTAAAGCCGGTATGCCGCAACGACTAAGCTCATGCTCACTAAAGCCTGTGCTCTGCAACAAGAGAAACCACGGCAGCGAGAGGCCTGTGCACCGAAAGTGCAGAAAGCCCACAGGCAGCAGCGAAGACCCAATGCAACCATAAATAAGTAGATAATAATAAAATGAATGTAAATGGTTTAAGCATTGCAATTTAAAGGCAAATATTAATGTGATTAAAAAAGCAAGACCCAACTATATTCTACTTACAAGAAACCCATTTCAAAGAAACAAATACATTAAAAATAGAATGATGAAAAAAATAGAACAATGGAAGAAGATATAGCATGCTAACACTAATTGGAAGAGAGGCAGTGTGATTAGAATAATATTAGATGAAATAGATTTCAAAGCCAAGTATTTTACAAGGGATAAAAACAGCTATTTTATAATAATAAAGAGGTCAGTTCATTAAAAGGGCATAACCTAATGTTTATGCACTTTCAAAAAGAGCTTCTCAGACTCACAGGTACAAGAGTTAACAGCAGTTACCAGTGAAGGTGGAGGGTCAGGGTAGGGGTGGGGGAGTGGGAGGCACAGACTCTTGGGTGTAAGGTATGCTCAAGGGTGGATTGTACAACATGAGGAATACAGCCAATGTTTCGTAATAACTGTAAATGGAAAGTAACCTTTAAAAATTGTGTAACAATTTAAAAATTACTTTTTAAAGAGCTTCAAAAATATGTGAAACTAAAACCAAATATAAAAACCCACATTTGTCTTCTTGCCTGGAGAATCCCAGGGACAGGGGAGCCTGGTGGGCTGCCATCTACGGGGTCGCACAGAGTCGGACACGACTGAAGAGACTTAGCAAGCACAACTGTTTTATCATCTCTCTTTTAGTAATTGATAGAACATTTAAAAAGTCAGTAAGGACATAGAAAATTGAACAATACCAATGAATAATTTGACCTAATTGATATTTATAGATACTCCACCCAACAACATATTGTTTCTAAGTGCCCACTAGACATTTACAAGGTAGACCACATTCTGGACAGTAAAACAAGTCTCAGTAAGTTTAAAACAATGCCAATCAAACAAAGCATGTTCTCTGATCAAAGTGATTTAAATTAGAAATATAAAACAGAGGGACTCCCCTGGTGGTACAGTGGTTAAGAATCTGCCTTGCAATGTGGGGGAAATGGATTTGATCCCTGGTCTGGGAAGATCCCACATGCCACGCAATGACTAAGCCCATACACCAGGGCTGCTGAGCCCATGAGCCACAACTACTGAGGCCTGCACACCCTGGAGCCTGTGCTCCGCAGCAAGAGAAGCCAGTGCAAAGAGAAGGCCCTGCGCCGCAGCTAGACATAGCCTGCAAGCAGCAACAAAGACCCAGCACAGCCAGAATAAACAAACATTAAGATACTCTAAAAAAAATAAAACAGATATCTGGAAAGTCCCCTAAATATTAGGAAACGAAGGCACATACTTCAAAACCACCCACAGACCAAAGATGAAAAGTGAAAATATGAAGTATCAATAATTTTGAACTGAGTGAAACATATCCAGATTTGTGGGAGGCACTTAAAGCACTTCTTGGAGAGAAATTTACACACCAAACACCTATATTATAAAGAAAAAAAGATTTCAAAGACCTCAGCTTTTGCCTTAAGAAAATTGGAAAGAAGAAGAGAAAATTAACCCCAAAGTAAGAAACAAGGGAGTTAAAAAGATCATAGCAGAAATCAGTGAAGCTGGAAACAGAAAAACAATGGAGAAACTCAATGCCCCCAGAAAGTGTTTCTTTTTGTGTGAAGATGAATAAAATTGATAAACTGAAGTCATACATTATCAAGGAAAAAAAAAGAGAGGACACCCAATTACCAATATTAGACATGAAAGAACTTCCCTGGTGGTCCACTGGTCAAGGCTCCATGCTCCTAATGCAGGGGGCATGGGTTCGATCCCTGGTGGGGAGATCCTGCATGCCTGCATGCCCCTTGGCTTGGCCAAAAAAAACCCAACAAGATAATAAGTACGAGAACGGACGTAACCACAAATGCTACAGACATGAAAAGGATGAAGGAATATTATGAATAAAATTTTGCTCATAAATTTAGTTGCAGCACTTGGGACCTTCCTTGTGGCCCACAGGCTCTCTAGTTGTAGTGTGCAGGCTTGGAGCACGCAGGCTCAGTAGTTTCGCCATACTGGCGTAGTTGCCCTGCAGCACCTGAGATCTTTGTTTCCTGACCAGGGATCGAACTGGTGTCTTCTGAATTGCATGGCAGATTCTTAACCACTGGACCACCAGGAAAGTCCTGAATCTTGCCCATAAATTTGACAATACAGATGAAATGGACAATTTCCTTGGAAGTCACAAACTACTAGAGCTCAGGTAAGAGGAAATAGGTAGCCTGAAAAACCCTAAATATATTTAAGAACTTGAATTTTGAAAACCTTTTTCCAAAGAATACTCTGGTCTCAGGTGGCTTTACTGCTGAATTCTACCATACATTTAATTTTTTTAAATGGCACTTCTACACAAACTCAGAAAATCAGTGAAGGGAGTATTTCCCAACTAATTCTGAGGCCAGAATTGCACTCATATCAAAATAAAGGAGTTACAAGAAAATTACAGATCAATAGCTACAAAAAAGCTAGTGGAGGTGATGGAACTTCAGTTGAACTATTTCAAATCCTGAAAGATGATGCTGTGAAAGTGCTGCACTCAATATGCCAGCAAATTTGGAAAACTCAGCAGTGGCCATAGGACTGGAAAAGGTCAGTTTTCATTCCAATCCCAGAGAAAGGCAGTGCCAAAGAATGCTCAAAATACCGCACAATTGCATTCATCTCACAAAGTAATGCTTTAAATTAAATGCTTTAAATTCTCCAAGCCAGGCTTCAGCAATACATGAACCGTGAACTTCCAGATGTTCAAGCTGGTTTTAGAAAAGGCAGAGGAACCAGAGATCAAACTGCCAACATCCACTGGATCATCGAAAAAGAAAGAGAGTTCCAGAAAAACGTCCATTTCTGTTTTATTGACTGTGCCAAAGCCTTTGACTGTGTGGATCACAATAAACTGTGGAAAATTCTGAAAGAGATGGGAATACCAGACCACCTGACCTGCCTGTTGAGAAACCTGTATGCAGGTCAGGAAGCAACAGTTAGAACTGGACATGGAACACCAGCCTGGTTCCAAATAGGAAAAGGAGTACGTCAAGGCTGTATATTGTCACCCTGCTTATTTAACTTCTATGCAGAGTACATCATGAGAAACGCTGGGCTGGAAGAAGCACAAGCTGGAATCAAGATTGCCGGGAGAAATATCAATAACCTCAGATATGCAGATGACACCACCCTTATGGCAGAAAGTGAAGAAGAACTAAAGAGCCTCTTGATGAAAATGAAAAGGAGAGTGAAAAAGTTGGCTTAAAGCTCAACATTCAGAAAACGAAGATCATGGCATCCGGTCCCATCACTTCTTGGGAAATAGATGGGGAAACAGTGGAAACAATGGCTGACTTTTTTTTCTGGGCTCCAAAATCACTGCAGATGGTGATTCAGTTCAGTTCAGTCGCTCAGTCGTGTCTGACTCTGTGACCCCATGAATCACAGCACGCCAGGCCTCCCTGTCCATCACCAACTCCCAGAGTTCACCCAAACTCATGTCCATCCAGTCGGTGATGCCATCCAGCCATCTCATCCTCTGTCATCCCCTTCTCCTCCTGCCCCCAATCCCTCCCAGCATCAGGGTCTTTTCCAATTAGTCAACTCTTCGCATGAGGTGGCCAAAGTATTGGAGTTTCAGCTTTAGCATCAGTCTTTCCAACGAACACCCAGGGCTGATCTCCTTCAGAATGGACTGGTTGGATCTCCTTGCAGTCCAAGGGACTCTCAAGAGTCTTCTCCAACACCACAGTTCAAAAGCATCAATTCTTGCAGCCATGAAATTAAAAGATGCTTACTCCTTGGAAGGAAAGTTATGACCAACCTAGACAGCCTATTAAAAAGCAGAGACATTACTTTGCCAACAAAGGTCTGTCTAGTCAAGGCTATGGTTTTTCCAGTGGTCATGTATGGATGTGAGAGTTGGACTGTGAAGAAAGCTGAGCACCAAAGAATTGATGCTTTTGAACTGTGGTGTTGGAGAAGACTCTTGAGAGTCCCTTGGACTGCAAGGAGATCCAACCAGTCCATCCTAAAAGAGATGAGTCCTGGGTGTTCATTGGAAGGACTGATATTGAAGCTGAAACTCCAATACTTTGGCCACCTCATGTGAAGAGCTGACTCACTGGAAAAGACCCTGATATTGGGAGGGATTGGAGGCAGGAGGAGAAGGGGATGACAGAGGATGAGATGGCTGGATGGTATCACCGACTGGATGGACATGGGTTTGGGTGGACTCCGGGAGTTGGTTATGGACAGGGAGGCGTGGCATGCTGTGATTCATGGGGTTGCAAAGAGTCGAACACAACTGAGTGACTGAACTGAACTGAATTGAGCCCCTGAGAACAGAGATGCAAAAATTATTTTTAAAATTTAGTAAATAGAAACAAATGACACATTTTAAAATGTAACATCACTAAGTAGGATTTATTCCAGAATGTTAACTCAATGTAATTTACATACTGAAAGTTTTAAAAAGGAAAAAATGTAATCATCTCAGTAGATGCTGAAAAAGCATTTGACAAAATTAAACATCCATTTATTTTTATTTTATATTTTGGCCATGACACATGGCTTGCAGAATCCTGGTTCCCTGACCAGGGAGTGAACCTGAGCCCACAGTAGTGAAAGCACTGAATCCTAACTACTGGACTGCCGAGGAATTTCCTAAACATCCATTTCTGGTAAGAAAAAAAGGAAAAAGAAAAACTCTTAGCAAACTAGAAACAGAAAGGAACTTTCTAAACTTCATAAAGGGCATCCATGAAAAACCTACAGCTAACATTAATGTGAAAATCTGAGGGCTTCTCCCTGAGATCAAGGCAAAGATGTCTACTATCATTACTTCTTTCCAACACTGGAGGGTGTAGGTAGTGCAATAAGGCAAGAAAAAGAAATAAATGGCATTAACATTGGAAAGGAAGAAATAAAATTATCTTTATTTGCTGATGACATGACCATCTCTGTTGAAAATCCTTTGGAATCTTCAAAAGTAAGCAACGCCTAGAAATAATTAGTACATTTAACAAGGTTTAAAGATACAAGGACAATACACAAAAATCAGTTGATTGGGACTTCCCTGGTGGTCCACTGGTTAAGAATCCACCTGCCAAGACAGGGGACACAGATTTGACCTCTAGTTGGGGAGTTTAGATTCCCACACCTGAGGGGCAACTAAGCCCCTGTGCCACAGCTACTGAGCCTGCACGCCCTAAAGCCTGTGCTCCACAAGAGAAGCCACCACAACAAGAAGCGCGTGTGCCACAATTGGAGAGTAGCCCCTGCTCGCTGGAACTAGAGAAAGCCCATGCTCAACAGTGAAGACCCAGGGCAGCCAAAAAAGAGGGCTGACTTCACTATACTAGCAATTAACAATCAGAAGTTGCAATTAAAAATATCATTAAAACGTATGAAATACTTAGGGGAGATTCTGACAAAATGTGCAAATCCTGTGCACCAAAAGCTACAAAATGTTACTGCCATAAACTAGAGAAGACCTCAATAAATGGAGAGCTATAGTATATCAATGGATGGGAAGACTTAATTTTGTTACGATGTCAATTTTATCCAAACTGGTCTCAGCTATAATGTGTAATTCCAATCAAAATCCCAGCAGACTTTTCTTTCTTTTTTTTAAAAGAAACTTACAAGCCGATTCTAAAGTTTATAATGAAAATTCAAAGGACTTCAAATAGGCAAAATGACTGAGAAAGAAGAAGGTTGAGTGACTTACACTACCTGTTTTCAAGACATTATAAAGCTACAGCAATCGTGAAAGTGTGGTGCTGGTGTAAAGAAAGACCAAATAAATAAATGGAACACAATAGAAAGTTAAGAAATTGAATTACAATTGCAAAGTCAAATGCAATGAAAATCACAGCAGGGAAAGCATCAAACCCTAACCATTAGACTACCAAGGAACTCCCTAAATGTCCATTTTATAGGTGTGGAAGCTGAAGCTCATGAACTTAAAAGATCTGGCTAAGGTCTGTATAGGAGGGTCTTCTCCTGGGTCCTCTGAAGGAAAGGAGGCCCCCAATGTGCTCTCTGAAAGCGTGCTGGAGATTGCCAGGATTAGCAGGATTAAAGGGTTGTGGAAATGTGATCTGAAGGAGTAGAGGGAGAAGGAGGAGTGACTTGAGTTTTGGGCAGATTGGGGTGGCATAGAAAAGATAAGGGAGGATGTCACTCAGCCCCTCGGCCCCTCCCATCACAAAAGTCCTGCCTGTGCAGGCACACTCTTCAGTCATGCCTGTCAAAAGCGGGTCGTCAACATGCTGTTCAGTTGCTAAGTCGTGTGTGACTCTTTCTGACCCCATGGACTGCAGCGCTCCAGGCTTCCCTGTCCTTCACTGTCTCCTGGAGTTTGCTCAGACTCATGTCCATTGAGCTGATGATGCCATCCAACCATCTCATCCTCTGTTACCTCTTTCTTCTGCCCTCAATTTTTCCCAGCAGCAGGGTCTTTTCCAGTGAGTTGGCTCTTCACATCAGGTGACCAAAGTATTGGAGCTTCAGCTTTAGCATCAGTCCATCCAATGCATATTCAGGGTTGATTTCCTTTAGAATTGACTGGTTTGGTCACCATGTACACAATGCTATATTTAAGATGGATAACCAACAAGAACCTATTACAGAGAACTCTGCTCAATGCTATACAGCAACCTTAGATGGGAGGGGAGTTGGATACATGTACATGGATAGCTGAGTTGCTTTGTTGTCCACCTGAAACTATCACAATAGGCTATACTCCAGTATAAAAGAAAAGTTTTTTTAAAAAAAGATGGGTCTTCACATAGAGAACAGACTTGTGATTGCCAAGGAGGTGAGTGGGTTGGGGAGGGATGGACTGGGAGTTTGGGATTAGGAGATGTGAACTATGATATTTAGAATGAATAAGCAACAAGTCACTGCTATATAACACAGGGAACTATACTCAAAGTCCTGGGATAAACCCCAATGGAAAAGAATATAATTTGAGTCTGAGGCACACACACACACACACACACACACACACATATGTAAAAAGAAGTCACTTTGTTGTACAGCAAACATTAACACAATATTGTAAATCAACTTATACTTCAATTGTAGAAAGTTTTTAAAAGTGGGTCTTCAAGGGACTTCCTCGGTGGTCCAGTGGTTAAGACTCTGTGCTTCCAGTACAAGGAGGATGGGTTGGATCCCTGGTCGGGGAACTAAGAACCCACATGCTGTGTGGCATGGCCAAAAAAGTGGGTCTTCAACAAATGAATGAATGAATAAAAAGTGATACATACAGTTTATTATTGTATTGGAAAGAGTGCAAAGAAATGAATCCTTCTCAGACCTTGATACTCCAGCTTGCTTTAAGTCAAGCCACATTCACCAAATCCGAAAGGTCCTTCGTGTCTCTGCCAGTCTGAACAGCCATGGAGTGAGAGGGGGCCCTCTGCCCAGTCCACAGGGAGGGGGGCTCAAGAGTCATCACCATTCTGAGTCTATGGTCACAGGTCCACAGATCTCAGTCCCTGGAGTTCCTTGGTGGGGTCAGGCATGGCAGGCCCTCTTGACTCAGAGCTCTGTCTGAGAATGCAGAGAGGAGCCCTGGTCCCAGACTTTGCAGGCAGAGAAGAACTTGGTGGTGTCATCTGCGCAGTGACAGTATCCTGGCACTTAGGTATGGCAGGACCAAGATCGAGGTGTCACCAGCCCCCAGAAGGTTGTCTGTGCCAGAGAAAAGTGAGTTGTGAATAAGATCCCTCCCAGGGCTTACCCTGTGCATCTAAGACACAGGAACCCATCATCCCCAACCCAGGCCCTGGCCCCTGACCGTGGCTGTTGAACAGGGCACCAATAGGGGGCTGGCTGTTGGGGAGAGGAGGCGTGTCCTCCTGGGTGAGGAGCTGAGTGGGCGGGGAGGGGGGTGTCATGGCCGCTTACCTGGGGCAGGGGGCAGTGGCGCCGTGCATACCACTCCTGGCAGTACAGGCTGACTTGGATGCCCTGGCCCAGGAAGAGCAAGGTCCACATGAGCACGTTCCACGCTGGGCCCGTGCGCCGGTCGTGCATCGTGAAGTTCAGTGGCCCTGATGCAGGAGGAGGGGTGGTCACCTCAGCTCCAGACACCTGTAATTTATCTTCCTGGCTGCCTTCTTATCTCAGGGCACAGGGGAGAGTTGGAACAGGAAGGCTGAGGAAGATCTTGAGCCCAACTCCAGGCACCCACGGAGGTCTCAGGCATTCCTCAGGGTTCCTCAGTTTGCACTTCACTATCCTGGCTCCCTTGCTGAGCCTGCCAGCCCACACCAGTTTTCTCCCCTTTGCCTCCCTCTATGTGTGCCCTGCCAGAAGTGTTTTCCCACTGTACCCCCCTCCAGGATACCCCTGTGCTGCCTCCCGATGCGGCCCCCTTCCGAGCTTCCAAGTCCCCTGCCCTCCCAATGCTCACAGACAGCACTATGCCTTCCCCCAGGAGGCATGCACACCCCCCTTCTGTCTTGGCTATGTGGCCTCTCCCATCAGTCTGGAATCTCCAGGACTCTTCCCTCGGGATGTCTCTACAGGGGCATATAGAGGCCAAGCTCACCTCCAAAGACAAGGAAGAGCAACAGCATGACGGGGTAGAAGAATCCCAGGACGAAGCAGAAGATGTACTCATGGACCACTGCTGAGACCAGGAACACGCCCAGCATGGCCGCGCCTCGGGCCCGGCCACCAAGGAGCTGGCAGGGTTCGGGGGAGGGGGGTAGAGTGAGTCTCCCTAAGCACCCCCTGCAAAGAACCCCCTCTTTAAGGAAGCCAGAGGATATCTAGTACGGTGGAAAGAATATGGGCTTTGGGATCAGAAAGGCTGACATGTCTTGCTTAAAAGCATTATATTAGTCTATTGGGCCTTAGAGGCCACTTTCAAAAGGGGGATATGATAATACTTACTTCTCAGGCTTCCAGTGCAGATTATATAGTGTGGGAAAATTCTTGGTAACTGAAAATTGCTATATGCATGTTCCTTAGAAGGCTAAGGAGGGGAGACATGCCCTGTGGAGGATATAGTTGAGGACAAGGAAGGAAGGAAGTCAGATCATAAGAAGGACTTTCTTTCTGCCCACTGGGTTAGGTAGAATGAGGAAGGTGAAAGCCAAAGGGGCCCTTAGGTCTAGAAAAAATGGAATGTGCAGAGAAAGGGAAAGAGAGGCTGTCCCAGAGAGGTTCTATTAATCGTGGGAGCTGAGCCCGTACCCAAAGCCCATCTTGATACACGTAGCTGTACAGCCAGTCATGGACCACCACATTCCATGTGCGGTAGTAGTTGGAGAAGGATGTTGAGTTCCACCAGTCCTGGGGGCGGGGTGGGATGGGGTCAGGGCGGGGGAGGAGGTGAGCGTCAGGGCCCCGGCTCTGCCCAGTTCCCAGCTGCCCCTCCCTGCTCCCCACTCCTTGCTCTCTGCAAGGGCTGGCTCCTGGCAGGAGAGAGACAGCAAGCATCCGCCTAACTCCCTCCTCAGGCCCTGGGGCCCCTGCCCTCCCTCTCTACTCTCAGGAGAAGAAGATTCCAAAGTACCATCCCCACAAAAGCAATGAGCCCTGGCTGGTCAGGAGGTGGACGGGTGACATTATAAGCATACCCAGAGGAGCACATTTCTCACTGTGGGAGACTGCCAGCACAGCTGAGATGGAATTGTGCCCCTTGGGATTAACAGAAACTGGTGACTAACAGAAATTCTTGAGCTTGTCTTACAGGATAGCAGGTAAGGAACAGTTTGTTAAAAATTCTTCTGCTGTAACCTGCCTTCACTGACAAAGCCTTTTTTTAAAAAAATTTGACTCCTTAACCATCCCTGTACAGATGGCAACAGGAGGCATACATTTTCCAGCAACTTGAAGTTGGCTCGTGTCTAGTTCAAGTGGGCTAAGACTGGCTAGGACTACCGATCCTAAAACTGGGCCTGTAAAGCTGTTGGATGAATGATTTTTTGACATCAGAGAGCCAAAAACTCCACTCTCCGATCTTGCCAAGTGCCTCCATTCTTTAACATGCATCCCATGAAGAAGCATGTAACTCAGATACGCCTGTGCAGAACACTGATTACCTCACCTCTTCTCTACCTCCAATCACTTTTCCCAAGCCTAGGATCTCCTTGATTCTTTATCCTGTAAATATCTCAAGCCCTTGGCCTTTGGGGAAGCAAATCTGAGCTTGTTCTCACTTCTCCTTACTTGGCTGCCTTGTTGAAGAAACCGTTTCTCTGCTGTAAATCTCGGTATCTCAGTGTTTGACTTAGTGAGAATTGGGCAAATGCACCTGGTTTGGTAACAAGGTGAGAACCAACATAGCCACCATCCTCCCCTACATCCTTCCCTAGCTCTCCTTGCATCCAGCTCCCAAGTAGCCCAGGTCCAGGCCCCACCCGATAGAACATTCTGTCTCCAAATCGTAGCATCTCTGCGAAGGCGTTGAGCCAACAGTGAAGGAAGGCAAAGAAGATGAGCAGCAGCATAAAAATGCCTGGAAAGTGAAGACAAGGGGCTGCAAGTCAGACTGGTCTCCCTGGTCCCCTACGAACCTCTAGGGTCCTCCCAGGAAGCCCTCACCCAGCAACCTACCAATCACTTATTAACCATTCACTAATTTATGCATTCATTCATTCAATCCATTTGCTTATGAAGCCCATGCCTGATGTTGGAACATCAAGATGAATGTTAAACCCTCTGCCTGTTGGGAGAGGTTGGGGAGAGGACAGCAATTTGAAGTGCCACTGCTTTTAGCCACTAAGTTGTGTTCAACTCTTTGCGACAACATGGACTGTAGCCCGCCAGGCTCCTCTATCCATGGAGTTCTCCAGGCAAGAATACTGGAGTAGGTTGCTATGTCCTTCTCCAGGGCATCTTTTCGACCCAGGGATCGAACCTGTGTCTGCTGCACTGGCAGGCAGCCACCGGGGAAGCCCAAATCTGCAGTGAGACTCTGACAATGAGCAACCATAGGAGCGGGCAGATATCAGAGGGAGAAGGTGTTGAAACTAAGAGTGAGAGGAGAGGGGAGCTCCCTGCTAAGCCTCCTCCAGGGTGCAGCCTTCCGCAGCTCTGCCTCCAGTGGGGATACCTGGCAAGGTGGCATGCATGATGGAGAGCACCAGGGCACGGGTGCTGAAAGGCTCCTGGCTCATGTTGGCAAAGACAGGAACACAGAGGCGGCCCAGGATGAAACAGGCGTAGAGCACGCAGCCCAGGGCCTGGAGAGGGGCAGAGGACACATAACTTTGAGAGGAGTCACTGGCAACTGCCCTCTTCCTCTGGAATTGGACTCTGGCCCAGCATCTGCTTCCCTTCTCTTTGCACAACCCTTTGACCTCTTCCCGGGCCTCCCCTACTTCATGCCCAGAAATGCCTCCTCAGCCACCATGAGTCACAGGTAGTCCACGCTTCGACTCTGTCTGCTGACCTGGGCAAAGTTCTTGGCCACATAACTCCACCTGACGTTGGGTGTCCTGTTGCAGCAATGGAATGGAGACGGTGTGTTTCCCATCGTTTTGTCTTGTTCCTCCCCTGCAGGCATAGCATCCGGGGCCCACTATCCACAGCTCCCTCAATTGCTCAGGCCGGGGAGGATTACCTGGGGAGGTGGGGATCTAGAACACTTTGGATCTTCCTTAACAAAGATGACAAGTGGAATTTTAGCTTAAGCGTCCACTAAGTTTGCTCCAGACAGAGGGGTTTCCCAGGACATAGGAATTTCAGTGCTAAAACTGGGGCAGTCCTGGGCAAACCAGGACAGTCAGTCACCCTGGCATCACTATGCCCTGGGGCAAGAAGAAGGGGTAAGGAATCTGTCCCTTATTCCCATCTTTATTGTGAGGTGCTTCCTGAGAAAGTGGCCAGTGTCTGGATTGAGATTAAACACCTCAGGGAGAGGAGAGTAGAAGGGTTGGGTTCCCGGTGGGCCTGGGCATGTGGGGAAGGGGGTGCAGGCTCTTACCTGGGGTAAGTTTCCCTATAGATGAGTGTGGGGCAGAAGAGGAAATAGAGGTAGCTGGAGAAACTGGGGGCCCGGATCCCCTCACCTGAGGAGGAGTAAGAGGGGGCTGTCAGTGAAGAGGGAAGGGAGAGAGGACACAGGTGGGTGGGGTGCCAGGGAAGGGCAGCGGAACTGGTGAATAGAACTGGAGAGCATAGAAGTGTGGTGTGGGTCAGCACCTGGATATGGGATCCGAAGGTGGGGGGAGAAGGTGAAGCTGGGCAGGAGTTAACCTGCTTTTTAACAGCCCCCTTTTGCTTCTGTTCCAGGTACCTCCCCCCTTTTCTGGCACAAGATCGATGGGGGCCAGAGCTTCGTTTGGCAACCACAGGTCCCACCATCCGATTCTCTCTCTTTCTGGTTTGACTTTCTCATATAAGGCTCTCATACCCTGGGTCTAAATAAGGATGAGCCAGAAGTCCTGGGCAGTAGAGCAGCCTTCTCAGAAGTGGGACCTAAGAGAACGCCGATTGGCTAAGGCCCAGAGAGCCCAGTCGCCGGCTGGAGGTGTGCCCTGTGGGCAAGATGGGCTTAGAAAGTTGGAGCTTTTACGAGGCTCTTGCACCTGCTGGCTTCATTCAACCAACCAAGAGGACTGAGTTCACAGCAGCGCCTGCTGAAGGCCTCACCTCCTCTGGCCCTAAGTGTCCCAGGTACTGTCTCTCTCAGGAAGGAGTAGCTTTTCATCAGGAGCCTGACCTGAGGTGGAATAGGAAAGAGGTTAAGATGCTGTGGGACTTTGCACAGATCACTTAACCTCTCTGTGCTCACGTTTACACAGGGAGAAGGGCAGGCAGACTGTGAACTTTGTATAGTCAAAGCCACACTTTTATCTTTTTGTTGGACACTCTTATAGCCTAACACAGACGGCTGCTGTGATGAATCTAGGGTAAAGGATTACCAGAAAGGGCAGAGCCTCTAGCCAGCCAACTCCCTGCGATTATATGATTATATTTGCATAGCAGTGTCCATTTGTTTACATTTCTTTGGAGACTGCTGGTTGGCTCACAAAGGACTCTGCCCCTGATAATTAGCTCCACCCCCATCAATACAGTATGCAAAGCCCTCTCTCCCAGGGGCTCCACCCCACCTTTGGTCCCGCCCATCACCTACCTGCTCAAAGACTAGGACACAGCGGGAGGCTGGCGGGAGCTGATACTCCACTGCCACGTGGACCGGGAGGATGCCGAGCACCACGGTGTGGGCAGCCAGCAGCAAGCAGCCCAGGCCCACCCCCAGGGTCCAGGCCCCTCCAGACTGGGGCCTCTCCCACAGCCGCAGGGCCTGGTAGGGCACCAGCAGAGTGGACAGGAACATGGGGACCCATGTCACCAGAGCCAAGGGCAGCTGTCCGAAGCTGAAGGTCAGTAGATCAAACTCCATCATCAGCCTGGGAGTGGGGAAAGCGACAAAGTAGACAAGCGTGAGGCCCATCCCTGTTCCCTTCCTCTGCAGTCAGAGCTCTTGGAAGATAAACTCCTGAGCCCACCTGCCGCAACTACTGAAGCTCTCAGGCCCCTGAGCCCATGCTCTGCAGCAAGAAAAGCCACCACAATGAGAAGCCCTTGCACCACAACCAGAGTAGCCCCTGCCCTCCACAGCTGGAGGCAGCAAAGAAGACCCAGCACGGCCTAAAGTAAATGAATAAAATTATCAATATTATATATAGGTATAAAATTATACAACATATGTATTATGTATATAGTTTGGGAAATCCCTGGAGATCCAGTGGTCAGAACTCTGCGCTTTCACTACGGCGGCTCAGCTTCAATCCCTGGTTTGGGGAACTAAGATCCAGTAGGCCACACAGTGTGGCCAAAAAAGAGCGCACGGCTTGTAATGGCAAATTAGAAGCGATTTATAGGTCCATTAGTAAAGAACTAAAAGATCAAAAGCTGGCAGTTTCAGACTTTGCAGCCATTAAAATCAATGGAGCAACATGGAAAGATCTCTAAGGTGGGTCTTTAGGGAATGTAAAGGAAACAAAAGGTACTGTAAGTATCTTAGTAATGTAAGCACCGCCCCCCCCCCCCCCAATACATCCCCTTGGTTCTTACATCTGGAAGTGGAGGCGTGGAAAATGCCCTGGAGAGAAACTCTTACAACTGTTAAATATGTTACCTCTGGGGAGCAGTCTGGGATAGAGGGGATGGTGGAGGAGTCGCTCTGCATATATTTGAAAATTTACTGAGATTTGATCCTTAATTTTAAGGACTGACAACAATTTTATCAAAAGGAAGTGCTGTTGCTGAACCTGCAAATCTTTGGTCCTTTTCCTTTTACTGCTTCCTAAGCTATCTAGCAAAGAGTCAGACATGACTGAGCGTCTTCACTTTCACTTTTCCCTTTCATGCATTGGAGAAGGAAATGGCAACCCACTCCAGTGTTCTTGCCTGGAGAATCCCAGGGACGGCGGAGCCTGTTGGGCTGCCGTCTCTGGGGTTGCACAGAGTCGGAAGCGACTGAAGCGACTTAGCAGCAGCAGCAGCAAGCGATCTGGAGGGTGAGGCGGGATCATGCAAATCCAAACCCCCAAGGGTCCACAGTCCCCTGAGGCTCATCCCAGAGAGGGAAGGGGTTTTGTAGGGAAACCTGGGCTCTTGTGTGCATACATCTGTCTTCCCCACAAGACTGGGAATGCCTCACAGACGGGCATGGCCTGTCCTCTGGACCCCGGGGCTGGTACTTAGGGGACTCACTGGAGGTTGCTTGAGCTGAACAGCACTGTCTTGGAATGGAGTGCGTGAGAGCAGTGAGGTGGGAACCACACTTACGAGTGCATATACATGCATGTCTGCCTCAGGACAAGGGTTCCAGAGGAGGTGAATGGGGGCCTAGTGTCCCCAGGGGACTGATCCTGGGTAAACAGGCCAAAGGCCATCCAAGGCTGTGCAGGGAAATCTAAGAGGGCTTTGGGGGTAGGAAGGTGGTTGGAAGCAATGTTGATGTGTGTCTAATAATAGAATGGACCTGCTGTATGGGGCCCCAGTGGCGGGTGGAGTTCCAGGAGCCCAGGTGGTCTGATCTGGTCTGTGGGCCTATGAGAGGGAGGGGTGCCTACCTGCCCTCATCAATGAGGTCGATGGCCAGGGTGCTGATGATGAAGACACACAGGCCGGCGACAAACATATGGTAGATGGTGCGGAAGTGTGGCACCTCCATCAGCTCACTGGAAGGACAGGGCCCCGAATGTCAGTGGGAGAGTCCTTGAGGCGGTGCAGACCAGCGCAGGCACTGTACACAGCGGGGAGGGGGCCTAGTGACTGGGAACTTGAAGCGACAGGCTGTGCTGCAGCTGGCACTTCTGTCCAAAGCCCTTTCCAGCCCACTCAACTCTCATCCTGGTGGCCTTTCTTCCGTGATTATGCCCAGGGCAAATAGAGAAACAGAACCTTAGAAACCATCTCCACGTCCTCTCCCAAACCACCTAGAGCCTGAGGATGACAAATGAGGTGTCCTGGACCCCCAGACAAAGTGCTTTCTTTTTTTTCCCATCCCCTGTCCTCACCCCTGACTTACTCAAGCAGGGACTTGCGGATGATGAAAACTTTTCGTTTCCCCAGGGACGGCTCCCGGGTCCTGAATTGAGACAGTTGTTCTGGGTTAGGAACCAAAGGAAGAAGGCTATAAGCAGAGCGTAGGGCTTTGCAGGAGGTCACTACTTGGGAGCCAAGGGCAGTAGTAGGGGAAAGTCAGGGTTAGGGCCAGCAGGCAGGAAGAGGTGAAAATGTCATGGCCAATGGAGAGCAAAGCCCAGTAGTCAATGTCAGGAAGACAGAGGCGATAAGGGAAGAAGAGGGAAGACTGAAGTCAAAGTTACACCCATGCTGGAAAAGGGCACGGGAGATACCATCTGTAGCTCATAGTCCTTATGATGGAGGAGGCTACACAGCCGCTCCTCAGCCCCCAGCTCCTGAGACTCTTACTTGTGCAAGGAGTCTGGAGGGACGGAGGGCACTGGTCTGCCTTGCGGTGGGTAAGCTTGAACGGCCTCCCACATGGCCTGATCCAGCAGCTCCATCAGCTGGCCCTGCGCTTGCTCCAGCAACTGTGTCTTGACAGCCTGCAGGACAAAGCAGGGCGGAGTGCACGGTCCCTCCATCCAGTCAGCCTTCCTCCCATTCACCAAACACTTCCCGAGCCTACCTCCGTGCCAGGCACACCGCTAAGGGCCCAGGATGGACAGAAGAATAAGCATGGCTCCTGCCCAGAGGTCCCCCCTACCCTCAATTTAACTCCCTCTGGTTTCCCAGGGCAGCTGTGAGGATCCGGGAAAGACGCTTTCAGTCTCTGGATCTGACCCCCAACCACCTCGTCCTCTCTGATCCTACT
The DNA here is from genome assembly GCF_016772045.2 of Ovis aries. Taxonomy (NCBI): domain Eukaryota; kingdom Metazoa; phylum Chordata; class Mammalia; order Artiodactyla; family Bovidae; genus Ovis; species Ovis aries. Next base: position 133,351,989 of record NC_056056.1, read on the forward strand.
CTTTTCTCCCTGACCCCAGCCTTTCCTCTCCTGACCTCCAGTCCCGCTAACAGAAGACTGTTTACTGGCTGACTTTGGGCCCCTCCCCTGATGGCCTGTGCTTCAAACTCCTCCGTCTTAACCCTTAGCTCTACCCCGATCTGAGAGGTTTAACCCAAGAACAAATTGTCTTTATCAGTAAACAAGTCCTCACCCTTTCCTCCCTCTACTCCCGGACCTGTCCATTCGACCTCCGACATCCCTCACCTGCATATGCTGGGTCCATTGCACCAAATCTGGGCCTCTGTGCATCTCCACATTTCCTAGGAAAAGTAGTTAGGGTTCGGCTGTCTAGTGCAGACCCAGAGGCTTTCTCTGTCCAGCAAGTTTGCTTTCTGTGTGCTCAACAGCCTCCCCCACCCACAACCAGTCAATATCTAGTATCATGGCCAGGGTAGGGAGGGTGAGAGGGGTGGGGGTAGTCAGAAGGAGGGCATTTTTGCAAGGGGTGAGCAGACCACTGGCAAGCAGGGAGCCTGATGACATTACTGGAAACAGGGTACCCAGGGAACAAGAAGCTACTCTAACCATCGACTGGGGTGAAAAAGAGTCAGAAAGACAAGGCAAGGCACTGAATAGCCGGTTTCTCCTTACTTCCCCAACTGGGGAGTTAGGAGGCAGAGGCTGCGGTCTGCCTTTACTGGCCTCCCAGGACAGCAGGAAGGATTGAAGGTGGATAGCAGGAGCCCCCTCTCGCCAGCGCATCCCCACCTCCGATGCCACCTGGGCGTCCTGCTCCCCCAGAACAGGGTTCTCCTTCTCTGGACGGCCGGTCCTTCTGCTGTCTTCCTAGCCTTTCTCTCCTCCGCACTTGGGCCGCCCTTGGCTCCATGATGTGAGTCTTGACTGGGCAGTGGCGGCTGATCAGTGTTTTCTCCCTTCCTGCAAGCTTGCCTGGCTGAGCGCTTATCTCGGTACCTCTGACAGCACCAAAGACTAAAGTCCTTTCAGGAGGAGGGGTTATAGGTTGTTCGATCCCCTGTCCCCATCCAGAAGGCAGCACCATCTCAGCTACAGGCTCTGCTTTGCTGCCTGTCACAGGACACTCCCCTACCCCACCCCACCCCCACCAACAAACACCCCCGGCCACCATCCAGATGCCCAGCTCTCTCCCACAGGAATGGGGGCTCTGCACCCATACACGTCATGGGGAGGGGGACTTTGCCCCTCTGAGGCTTATCACCTGGTATGGCTGCTTCACCTGCTCAGTAGGCTGAAGGTTGGGGAGGAGTCAGCAACATCTTCAGGTATCAGGGCACTCAGCTCCCTGAGGCCATAAGGTGTTTGAAAGAACCTTGTCAACACAGCTCTGTGTGCACATGACTACTATTCTATGAGGTGGGTACCTATGACAACTGTGGGGCTGCGGCCCCTCCGGGGAGCTTGGGGCTGGGGGCTGGACACCAGCTCTTCCTTACACCTGCTTGGGTGAGCAGGTAAGCAGAAAGGAGACAAAGCAAAAACTTATTCAGCACCTGGCGATGCCCAGCATTATCATGTATGGAAGAACCCGATTTCAATCCTCCCGCGATCATTGGCTGGCTGTGGAATTTCAGGCAAAGGACCCAAATAATTTAAGCTAAAGTGTCCTCCTCTGAAAAACAGGTTCAAAAGTCCCTGTCTCACAAGGTAAGCACAAAATAAGGTAGTCCAGGTAAAAGCAGATGGTCCAGGGCATGGTCCATGGAAGAGCACAATAAATACTAATTCCCTTCCCTTTTTAATATGAAGTAACAGAAGGGTAAGTGCCTTGAGTTTCTCTTCATTGAACTCCTGGTGGGGATTAACTATTAATCCTTCCTCTTCCTTTGTGTCAAAAGATCAATGGTAGAAACAAGGTCACAACTTCAGACCAAGGCCTGCCAAGGCCTCAATGTCTCCCCACCCCCATCTCCTGCTTCCCACTCCCTGGTGGGCAGTTGGGTGAGATTTGAGGCTGTGTGGCTGTCTTTGTCATTCCAAGTGTGGCAGGAAGGACTGAAGGCAGTCCACAAGAGAAGAGAGCTTCTATGGGGGGGCTGGACAGAGGTAGAAAGAAGGGCCAGTGACTCCATAAATGTGATAAGTGAACACAGAGACATAAACCAGAGATCCCCCCCAACACAGCTTTATTAATACCCCAGGCCGACACCAACAATCTTTCCACATGTGAGGTCCCAGGGGTGAGGGGGGCCGTGGGGCAGGGCCTGAACGTGTAGTTGCCCATCACTCAACAAATAACCCAAAAGGACGGCCCCATGCTCCTGCCAGTGGCCCTGCAGCCCCCCAGCCCAGGCTTAGCCGCTGCCGCCGGTGGGGCAGAGGGAACTTCCATCGCCGCCTTCTGAGGACCCGGGCAGGGGCTGGCCCATGCGATCCACACACCAGCAGGGACCTCGGCGCTGCCCCTGGGAGGAGCGGCACTAGGGAGAGAAGCACACGGATCAGAGGTGCCGCGAGGCTCCAGCGGGAGAGATGGGAGGGGCCCCGGGGTGGGGAATGGGCTGTGGACTCTTGAGTCTGAGTCTGTGGAAACATCTGAGTGTTCTCAGGATAGTGAGGCCCACTGGCTTCCTTCCTCCACCCACCAGAGCGTGCCCGTTCTTCCAGGGTAGAGCCGTGGTTCTCAAAGTGTGGTTTCTGAACCAACAGCATCACTAGGGGCCACATTAGAATGCAAATTCTCAGGCTCCGCGGGTGGGGCTCTGCTACTGGTGTTTATGGCAGGGTGATTCTGATGCTTATGTGAACCTCTCTCAGAGTTAGATGTTTCTTAGATAATCTAAGAGGTTCCCTGGTGGCTCAGATGGTAAAGAATCTGCCTGCAGCACAGAAGACCTGGGTTTGATCCCTGGGTTGGGAAGATCCCCTGGAGAAGGCTACCCACTCCAGTATTCTGGCATGGAGAATCCCATGGACAGAGGAGCCTGGCAGGCTATACAGTCCATGGGGGTCACAAAGGGTGGGACATGACTGAGCGACTTTCAGTTTCACTTAGATAATCTAACCCCTCCCCACAGCTGCGTGGCCCTAAAGCTGGGAGGGCGCTAAAGGAAGGGCAGCGTCTTATTTATACAACTCTGTAAATCCCCAACTCTGTAAAACCCAATCGTCTTGTACGATGGGCCAAGGGAGGGGAGGAATGGCCTCACCTGCCGCTTCCGATAGAAGCCCCTATGGTCACAATTAGGCACGTAGAGGGTATGAGACCCGCGGAAGACCTCGGTCTGGAGTTGCTGCAGCACGGAGTCCAGATGTTTGCGACAGGGACCCTGGGGGGAAGGATAGCTCCGCTGCAGAGCCTGCTGGGCCCACCAGCCAGGCTCCCAGGACTGGGATGGGAGACTTTGCCAAGCCCAAGGGAGTGGTCTTAGAGGAGAACCTCCAGGGCTCCCCACCCCTTCTGCACCCTGCCAGCCCCAAACTCACCATCTCAGTGTCTTGTACGCCCCCAGAATTGGGCCGGACAGGAGTGGTAGAGGTCCCCGAGTTCCTCTGTTGGTCTCTGCGGTTCACGTCCTGCGAGCGAGCAGTCCCTGCTTGGGGCTTACTCTCCTTAGGATTCTCTCCTACAGCCGCAAGAGGAGTGGGAGAAGAAGAGCTCGGAAATCATAGATGTCAAACAGAGTCAAGTGGAAATGAGCGGGGTTTTCAGAGCAGTGATGGGGTTTAGAGTTTGGCTCCACTGTTACCTTCTCAAGGCCTCGGTTTCCTTCTCTGAACAATGGTGATATTACCTTTCATGATAATATCCCCAGGCTAGTTTTAAGGCTTATAAAAGACAAGTACTTTGGAAAGCGAAAATCAATACCGTACATGCGTTGATAGAGAGCCTTGGGGCTTTGGGTGAAAAGGCCTGGTTGTTCCACCTGAGGCCAGCAGGGGGCGCACCAAGCCAGGGAGATGGGGCAGAAGGGAAACGGCGATGCGAGGGGGTCAGCAGGGACCCAAGTGGAATGTGTGTCCCCGCTGTGAACCTAATGTGACTCAGCCTAGCACTCCCAGGCCGGAGACACAGTTAATTTAGGGGCACTGCAATGGGGGCCTTTTGGTCCCCTGAGGCTCAGCCAAGCTCAACTCCCGCGGTCCCAGGAACCTGTGCGATTCAGCCCTTCACCAGGAGGTAGAAGGCGGGCAGGCTGTAGAGGTGCAGAAATGAAAGGTTCCAACCTGCAGGCTGCTCCTTTGTCTGAAAAAAAGTTTCACGCACGGTACTGGGGGGTTTGGGGAGAGCTCAGGATGAGAAGGGAAAGTCAGAGTGTCGGGGCGAAAAAAAGACACGGAGGAGAGTTGGCGCTGCTTGGAACCTGCCCCAGCTAGAAATGAAATAATGAGCCCTGAAGTGATGTCTCTCCCTCTCCATGCACAAAGACAAGCTCTGCTCAGCTCCCAGACCTCAAGCCTAGACAGTTGCTCCCATCTCAAAACCCAAGAACCATTTCTTCTGCAATCCCAAGCCTGATCCTTCTTCCTCCACACTTCTCAGATCTTGCCTCTCATTCTCTCTATTCAGTATCCTACCATGACCATGCTCCCAGCTGCCCCCTCTGACCCACCCAGACCACCACTTTCCAGGAGAACCCCAAGCAGCTTGGGCCCAGGCATTTGGGACTGAAAGAAACTGAAAGTTGATTTCCCATCCCTTCCCATGGAAGCGCTCAGATGCCTTGGGGTGGGGGCCGTTTACATTTCCTGCTCTCCCTGCTGCCCCCCATCTTTCTGGTTCTGACTCACTTCTGTCCCACCCACTCAATGACTCAGCCTTCTATTCTCCTCTCTGGCTTAGGGTGCGGTGAGGTGGGTGGAGGGTTCTGAAAAGCTTTAAACCATAACCCTGATTTGGCAGATTCCTTCTTTTCCCACCTCTAACCCTCCCCCTGGGGGCGGGGGAGAGGGCCAGCGCCAACCCTCTGACCCTAGTCTAGTCTAAAACAGCTCTGGACTTGAGCCATCTTCTATTTTTCACTCTATGTTCAGGTGCTTTGGACACCCTGATATTAAAAGCAGATATTTCTCAGTGTGTTCAGGGTTTGGGAGTCTGGAGTTCTCTTCCCTCTTTTTCTAACTGGAAGCTGGGAACAATGTCTGGGTGCTTTCTCCAGCTTGGGCGTCTAGGGCTGAAGGAGCTGGGCTTCTGTGGCATACAGCAAGCCCCTAAACCCTTCCAACCCTCCCTTTCCCCTCAAGAGAAAATAGGCTGAGGGGGCAGAAAAGGTTGCCAGGTCAGACGTCTCCCTGCTTCATCCCTAGGGCCGGCAGCCTCACTCCAGCCCTGTAGGAGCTCCCCGCACTTGCCCTTTCACCCCCCAAAATATACCCCCCCACCCCCGGAGCTCAGGATGGGAAGGGAAAGTCCGGGTGTCAGGGCAAAGCAAAGACAGGGAGGGGAGCAGGCACTGCTTGGAATCTGCCAGAGATGGGGAGAAGGAAGCGTCCATCTGCCCGAGCTCATCCCTTGGGACCCAGTCTGCAGAATTGCGGGGCTCACGTGGGCGGGGCAGGGGCGGGGCGCGGCGGACTCACCCGAGGGCGTGCGCGCCCGGCCGCAGCGGCCCCGGCCCTGCAGTAGCGCCCGCAAAGGCAAATCCTCTTTCTCCGGCGGCTGGCACTGCAGTCCTGGGGCGCAGTTGGGAGTGTAGACCCCGCACTGCTGGCCCTCCCTCCTGAGACAGCCCCCAGCTTCCGCACAGCCTTCCGCCGCCGGCCCCCCATCCTCCTCCGCGCAGCCCCCTGGACAACCCGCCGACACCCCCTGCCCGCAGCCTGGGCACCTTGCCAAGGCGCCTCCTGGGCGGGCAGCGAGCAGCAAAGTTAGCAGCAGTGGCGGCAGCAGCCTGTGGGGGGTCATGGTCAGGAGTTTCGCCCCGTCCACTCCTCCCAGAGCAGTCGCAGCAAAGCTGCTGCCCGCCGCCGCCCCTCTGCCTTAAGTAGCCGCCGGCAGGGGCCGGGCCCTTTAAGAGCCAGGTGAAGGGGGGGCGTGTGGAGAAGGCAGGGGCATTCCCTAAACTGGGTGGGACTGGAGAGGCCCCCCCTCCACCTGGGTCCTCCCCACTCTTCTCTACCTCCTCCCTTCCCAGTGTCTGTTTTCTTCCCAAATTACTCTGATTTTTCTTGCTTTGTTCCCGGGAATCTCGCCCGGAATTTGGGAGCTGGACAGCTGGCTGGAGGCCCTGGAGGGTGGGAAGGGGTGGAAGCAGGAGAGGACCGGAGTTGGGATGAGGGGGAAGCCTGAAAGCCAGTTCGGGTGTGTGTGTGTGGCGGGTGAAGGAGACCCAGGGACTCCGGTGGGGAGGGAGAAGATGGCGGACTTAAGTGGACGGAGAAGGGGTGGTGTGGGGGTCGGGAGGGGATGCGGGCGAAGAAAAGAGAGAAAAGGCGGCGACGACGGAGAAGTGGGGTCTTGGGAGAACCGACTGCTGATGGGAGAGAGTAAACCGAGGGCCAGGAGAGGAAGAGCAAAGCTGAGGGAGGAGCAAGAGAAAGTTTCCCTGAGACGAGACTGAGGGGAAGGCAGGTGATGGGGCCAGACTTGGGTAGGATGCTGGAATGCTGGAAAAGGGGGGGAGCACACCTGGAATGAACTGTCAGAAATCCTAGGACTATATTGGGGCCATAAGAGTCTGGAAGGATTGTGGGGCGTGGAGGGGGAGGGAGCGAGGCGGCAGCGTGGCAACAGGAGAGCTGGCGGAACACCTGGGAGGTACGGCCGGGTGACTGACCAGCTGAAATTATGGGGGGTTGGGGTGGGGAGGTAGAGGAACCCACACTCTGGCTGCTCTAAGGGACGGTGGCCAAAGAGCAGACCTCAACCAACCTCTGTCCTTCATCCAAGTCAGCCCACCCCTCCATTCCTCTCATTTCCCAGAATCTGGCCCCCACTCCATCCCCACCCAGTATCATCCACTCGGTTTTCTGGATTATTCAAGCTGTTCTATGCCAAGGGGGGTTGGACGGTGATGGGGCTGAGTGTTTCGGGTCAGCCTGCTTTCTGGGGCTTTCACTCCATTGGTCTGTCCACCCCACCTCCCCCACCCGTGGCCTCCCTTCCCCAGGCAGTGCCCTGCCCATCCCCAGAACTAGCTGAGCCTTTCTTCCTAGAGGGAGGAAGAAGGACCATTTCCTTCTGCAGCCCCCACCCACACAGCTCTGAGTTACGCAACACTGGCCATCTCATTCTTTCCTAAAACAAGGGCTCTGGGCAGTGACTAAGTTTAAATTCTGGGCCCCCAAGCAAGAATGTCAGCAACAGCTTCCTGAACTTTTGTGTAAATGAAAAAAAAAAAAAAAAAAGCTACTCCCAGCCCCCTCCCCGCAGGGCTACCCCAGGACCCTAGGACATTTAGGAAGCAGTATCTTCCAATAGCCCAGAGACAGTGACGCAGATTGGGCAGGCAAGGAGGAGGGTGCTGGGGCAGTGGGGAGGGGCAGCTCTCCTCTACTCTAGCAGGCTCTGGGGCCTCCTGCTTCAAGCTCTGACCCCGGGGTAGTGTGCTCCATCCTGTCCCTCCGTCCTTATCACTATTTATTTTGCCCAGCACATGTCTCTGGCTAGGGCTTTTCTCCTGACTCCACCTTGTTGCTCTCGAATAAGATGGAAAGTTCTACGGAAAGTTGGGGTGAGAAAGAGATGGCCACGCTCCCTGCAGGATCTCAGTGTGGCTTTTAAATAAAGTTTGGGTAAAGTGATTTTGCAGGTTATATTGCACAGAAGCCCAGTACTCTGCTAGCCTCTCACATCCACCGCTCCCTTCCCAAATTCCCCCATGCACCCTCCTACATGACCTCTACAGATTTCCCCTGGTTATATTCCACTGCCCAGCTTGGTGCTGCCACGTAGTCTCAGCACAGCCCTGAACAGCCCATTCCCATCTGCCTCCCCAGCACTGCTCTTCCCTCTTCCCCATGCCTTCAGCCTAGGTGTGCAGAGCTGTGTGCTTCCAGTGCTGAGATCTAACTAGGCTCTTTCTTGCAGACTGAGACTCTCAAACTCTGCTTTCCTCCCTTTGGGATGCCTTTCACCTCAGCACCCAGAGCAGAAGTCTGAAGGTCACAGTAAGTGCTCAGGATGGAGCGTGGGTCAAAACAGACCCTTGGGACCCTGTCTGGCCTCTGTGGAGAGAAAGCTTCTGTCGGGGCTGTGAAAAGGCTAGACAGCTTGGGCTGTTACTTAGGCTTTTTTATAAATAAACCTTGACAGGACTTCCTCCTCTTGCAGGTTACACTCTGTCCTCCTACTCCTCTCACCCAAACCGGTCCCTCCAAACCCACAGCCCCATCAGGTGCTGACTTCCTTTTGAGAACCAGGGGTAAAGGAGGGGGTCTGCCTGGATCCTTTTGAGTGCTGAGTCTGCAGAAAGACAAGTGGTAGCACAGTCTACAGATGGAAAGCCCCAGAGAAATGGCTAAATGATCACATCATGACGTGGCCTGAGTCTGGTATGGGTCTGATGGGAACTGTTGTGATAACCTCAGCTGGTCTCCAGCTTTGATTTCTGCCATCTGTCCCACATGCAGCCTCCCAATTGGTCTTGCTCCTGTGGCTCTCTCCTCCTCAAGCGCCTTTGGTGGTACTCTGTGCCCCTCTTCCCTGAAAAGGACCTGTGCTCCCATATGGCAGTCATGGCCTGGTGGACAGTTGGCTCTGGAAGCACACTCTGGTTCAACGAGTTGGTGGGATCACCCTCCCCAGAACCCCTTGGCAGTTTCTCATCTCTGAGTCTGAACTGAGATTAGGGGAAGTGAAGGTGTGATGCTTAGAGGTAATCTGGACTACAAGTCTTCAGCTCATAAGGACGAAACTCCCCGCTGCGATTCCTCTTACTGCAGACCAGATTCTGCCACCTCTTCCCCACCTGCTTGGCCAGCGGTCTGCCTTTCTCTGATTTCATCCGTATTATTGTGTTGCTGTCTTGAATGTCTGCTTATCTTTCCTTGTGTCTTATTTTTCCAATTAGATTATGAGTGTTTTGAGAACAAGAGCCCCTTACCTTCTTCACCCCTGGACCCCCAGCTCCTAGCTTATGTTTGGAATTGATACAAGTAAAGGTTGTTGTTTCGGGTGAGAACAAAGGCAGTCCTGGGGGAGGGCCTTGAGAGGTGAAGGGGGCTCACTGTAACTCCCTGGAGGCTCCACTGGTGCTTCTGTACTTCTGAGCTAGCCCAGGCCGCCCAGGGCAGCTCTTGGCTTTCTCAGTCCTCCAGCCCCTCTCGCTTTCCTTGTCCCTCCTGTTGTTCTCAGAGTAAAGGCCAAAGAGACTGAGAGGCCCAGTGTGGTCAGGGTTCAATAAGAGAGGGAAACCTGGCCCCAGGATAAATCAAAGTGGGTTTCCTGGAGAACAGGTCTTTAAAATAGAATTTAGGAGAAAGATAGGTTAAGATAGGTTGAAGAGAGGGAAGGGTAGAGGCTGTCTCAGAAACGCACATCTTTGTGTAAGAGGTATGAGAGTATAGGGTCATGTAGCGGGTGTCTGTGCATGACTTGTTCTGCCTAGATTCCCAGTGTCCCAGTTATGCCAGAGAAAGGTAAGCCAGAAAGGGAGCAGAGAAGTTTCTAGACGGGGCTGGAGTTAGCCAGATGGTTAGGAGCTGGGAATCATTAGTGAAGAAGGAGTAATAACTGCAGATCTGAAGTTTGCTTTTTTTATAATTACATGAATAAAAATCAATAGATTGATAGAGCATTTATTTATGTGGATGTAACTGTACGACATGGACATACTTAAGGAGGAATTGTATTCACAGGGAGCTTAGAATTAATATCTGTCCATCCAACACATGCTTAACACCTAAAAACATCAAACAGGATGGGTGGGTATTCCAGGATAGAATGCAGACTGTAACAGGTAAATCTAACTGTATTATACAGGTAGGACATAAGGCAACACACTAAGGTGGTGAGGGGAAAAAAGGTGCTGACCTAAGTAACTGTGAAAAACAGTGTTTTGACTGAAAACTGTAAGGTTAATGATAAACGGAATGGCATGCTCTATACGCTACATAAAAACTGTACTCTAGTTGATAAATTTGTTTCTCATGGGGTTATGGATTAAAAATTTTGAAACTGCTTAATGTACACTGGGGTTGAGCAAATAAGAAATGGATATTGGGTTTCTCTTTGTCTGGGAGAGAAGTTATAGAGAAGTAGGGAGGAAGGCTAAAATGAGCTCTGTGGTACTGGATGAGAGTGGAAGACATCAGTACAATCCTTGTGGATTGGACTCCATATTGTTAAAATGTCAGTTCTCCCAAAGTTGACCAATAGATTCAGTGTAATGCCAATTAAATCCCCAGATTGCTTTTTTTGGTAGACATTGGCAAACTGATAGTCTCATATGGAAATGCAAAGGACCTGGAGTAACTCAAACCAACTTTTAAAAAGAACAAAATTGAAAGACTTATCCTACCTGATTTCAAGATTTAATATAAAATTATAATAATCAAAACATAAAAAACAGATCAGTGGAACAGAGAGTCTAGAAATAGACCCACAAGAATATGGCTAATTGATTCCTTTTTTTAAAACACTTAAAAAATTTTACTTATTTTTGGCTACACCCTGTAGCATATAGGATCTTAATTCCCCAACCAGGGATTGAATCCACACCCCCTCTATTGGAAGCATGGCATCCCAAACACTAGACCACCAAGCAAGTCCCCTAAAGACTTTTTAATAACGGTTGTTCAATACATGTTTTACAAAGGTGCAAAGGAATTCAGTAGAGAAAGGACAATCTTTCCAACAAATTCTGCGGGAACAATTGGATCTCCATGTGTAAAAAAAGAAAAAAAAGAACTTTCATCTATACCTTCTAACATATACAAAAATTACTCATAGATCTGAATAAGTTGTTAATGTATAACCTCAATCTAATAATGAGTCGGATAAAATGAAACTGAGGGACATTATACAAAATCACTGGCATCTACTTTTCAGGAAAGACTGAATAACTGTCCCAGATTAAGGAGCCTAAGGAAACATGACAAGTAAATGTTAGTCAGAGATCTGGGGTTCTAATTCAGATTCCCTAATTTCCAGCCTGCCTCTATTTCTGACACCTATTTCCATTATGCCAAGTGGCCACTGTTTATGTTATAAGAGAGCATGGCTCCCATTTCATCCAACATCTGTAGAGCACCTCTTTATGATAAGAATAGGATAGCTCCCACGGGTCAGAAGGACCTCACACTCCAGCAAAGAGAGATCTACACACATAGATCACTTTAATAGTAAAAGTGAGACTGTAATAAAGTGCTCTAAATGAGGTGCAAAGAAAATGGTATAAGAATACAGAGGAGAGGGGATGTCCCCCGGTGGTCCAGTGGTCAAGACTTCACCTTCCAGTGCAGAACCTGTGGGTTCCATCCCGGGAAGAGGAGCTAAGATCCCACATGCCTCATGGCCAAAACACCAAAACACAGAAGCAACACTGTAACAGATTCAATAAAGACTTTAAAAAGAAAAAAAAAAAAGGAAATACAGAGGAGGGGGAAAAACCTTCCTACCCGGAGAAGAGAAATTTGTTAATGGGAGGAAATGGGGAACGTCCTCCCCAGAAGGGCAATAATCACCCTCCAGTAGGTGTGCGATAAAGGTCAGTACCATATCCTTCTTCCCTACTCATTATGGCCCCAGCGTAACTTTTCTTAAATCACACCAATCCCTCTGCTTTTTACATTCGAAGCTCTCTCCTGGTAGGAATGCCTTGCCCAGAATGAAGGCAAGGTGACATGAAATGGAGCCCGGGAGAATATAAAGCACACGGTAATGGTATAACTCTGGAGAACACAAAACATATGGTTAACAGGTACACACGTTATGGAGACCAGTCTCAGGGTCTGCACACGCAGACAGGATTTAATGATAAGACTCATTTCATAAGGTTGTTGAGAGGATTAAAAGGAGATTCCTTCAGAGCTCTTAGCATCACGTCTGACACGGAACTGGGGCTGAGGGAATAGTCACAGTATATGTGGGTACGCAGCGACCTTACCCGCCCGCCCCACACGGGGTGGGAGCCGCCTCTTGACCGGCCAGTCAGCGCCCGGGGCGCCAGTGCGGCGTCCAGGCCGCCACGTCGCCGCCTACCACCCTCTCGACACCCGGGTTTACCAGCCCCTACCCGGCGCTAGGTACCGGGTTCACCGGACCGCGCCCGGTCCGGCCTGCGTCCTTCGATTGGCTCCTGCAGGTGCCTGTCGTCCTCGGCTGCTTCAGATTGGCCAGAGTCGGTGCAAAGGGGGCGGGGCTCGGGGAGCGTAGGAAGGGCGGGGACCCGGATGTGTGTGGTGGCGGCGGCTGAAGAGCTAGTGCGCGGAGCTGAGAGGCCTATGGATGAGGAGGACGCGGCGGCCCCGGTAGGCGGGGATCGGGGGCGGGGTCCCGGAGGCCTCGGGTCGGTCTCCACCGAGCCTGAGGCGGGAGGCGGGAGGCGGGGGTCCTGGGCGGAGGCTTCGCAGTCAGGGGCGGGGCCTTGCGCTCTGGTCTCTGGGCTTCCTCTCTGGGGACCCTTCTCGGCCCAGTGCAGGGCCTGGGGAGTCTGGGCGTAGTCACACTGACGGGCCAGTGCTCCTTTCCCCCGGGTCTCCTCTGAGTGATCCGGGTGGAGGCGGGGCCTGGTGCGACCTCCTCTCGCTGGTGCCAAGGCTATGGGATTCTAGGCAAGCAGATGCCCCTAGGTCTGGGGCGCCAGCATCAACCTGGGGTCGAGCCCTGGCCGAGTGCCGAGGAGGCCAGTCCGAGGAGGCCAGTCCTAGGGCTACCATGCAGATGCCTACCCTCCTGAGCCACGCAGTGGCTTGTAGCTACTGCAGAAGCTTGTAATATGCGCATGGGGAGTGAATTTAGCCTAGCCGGCTTCCTAACCCCCTACTGTGTGCAGGACTCTGTCAGGCCGTGATGGAACCCTTGTCCCAGGGTTTGGAATATGGGAAGAGAAAGTAACCCCTCTTTTTGTCACTGTGGGGAAAATTCATTCACCTATGCGTTAGCACTATTGGTGGTTTAAATACCTGGGTCATCCTACTCCTCTCCATCTTCACTACTACCATCTTTGTGGATGCCATCTCTCATTAGAACAGCAGCTGCAGCCTCCTGATTAATTGTTTGCCACTCTGTTTTGCTCATCTTGTGATGAATTTACTCTCTAGCCAGCCGCCTGAATGATGTTTACAATCAGATAAGCCTTAGAAACATATCATTTCCGAGCTTAAAACCCTCCAGAGCTTTCCCCTCATACTTGGAATAAAATTCAAACTCCTTAACATGGTCTGTAGAGCATTGATCTGGCCCCTACCTTCCTTCCATCCTTTTCTGGTACATTTTTTCTGCCTCACATTCCCTGCACACCAGCCACCTGTCCTTTCTGTTTTCCTATCATGCCAGCTGCCTTGCACCTCAGGACCTGTGTTCTGGCTGTCCCCTCTGCCTGGGATGCTCTTTCCTGGGCTTGCCACATGCCAGTCACCTTTTCATCTCATAGAGTTCAACTTGTTATTCTTTCATCACGTCACTCTGCTTATTCCTGCGTTGTCTAGGTAGAATGGAAGTGCTATGAGAGTAGGCAGCCCATCCTTGTTCACAGCTGTATCCTTGGACAGCAGGAGCACATAGCGGGAGCTCAGTAAATGTTTGCTGAATCAAAGGATGAGGGTGGGGATTATTAAGGTCAATCTAGGCAACTGGCTTCAAGTCTAGAGTCCTTTCCGCATTCTGGGTAGAACCGGCTAAGGTGCTCAGGGCCCTGCTTCCTCCTTCTCAAGTCCCTTCTTCCCCGGCAGGTTTGTTCTCATGAACAAGATGGATGACCTCAACCTGCACTACCGGTTTCTGAATTGGCGCCGGCGGATCCGGGAGATTCGAGAGGTCCGGGCTTTCCGATATCAGGAGAGGTTCAAGCATATTCTTGTAGATGGAGACACTTTGAGGTGAGTTTCAGGGAGGACTTTCACATTTTCCTTTCTATGTCAGGTCTCAGAGATGAAAAGGGGCTTTTGCAGAAGCAGAGACCTGTCTACACTGCATGGGGTTGCAGTGGACTCTGGAGGCCTTTCTGATGGAGCAGTGTGCTTCTTCACCTTGCACCCCTCTGTGCCTGTGTCTCTGGGTCTCTCTGTCCTGGACTGCATTGGAAGTAGTCATGTCAGAAATGGAGGCTGCTGGGGTGTCAGGAGTTGCCCAACTGTCTTGTTGAGAGGACTCCAGTGAGTCTGTGGGATGCCTGGGTCTCCTGCCTGCATCTCTTGAGTTGGGTTTGGTGAAAGAATGACCATTTCAAAGGCAGTGGACTTCCTGTTTTTGAAAGAATGGCCTGGTAGTACGTCCTGCTCACTGCCTTCCAACTCTTTGGTTTGTGTGTTTGTTTTCTCTCTGTTTCTGGCTTGAAACTCTCCCCTGACTCCGTTGGAACTGAATTCTCTCACAGAGTTGTCACTGGAAGAGGGACAGAAGTAGTGCTATCTAGCTTGGAAACAAGAAAGTTGAGGAGTGGGGAGTGAATAACTCTTTCAATCTATGAAAGGCTTTGGTCCAGAGGATAGAGACTAACCATTCTCAAACCACTGAGGACAGAGCCAGAGGAAAAGGGCTGAAGCTGCAGCATGAAGGATTGAGGTTAGACAGGGTGTGAGACCGCCTAATAGGCAACTGAGGGAGGCTCTGCCTGCTCTTCCCCACTGGCAGTGCGTAAGCCAGGCTTACAGTGGTCTGGTATGGGTTGGACCCTTGCTGGAGGCAGCAGGTGACCTCAAGTATCTTGTTATGGTGTTTGTGCAGATGTGACCAGATGGATTCTCCTCTCTGCTGGCCCTCACAGGGTGGGGGTTGGGGACACTAAGGCGCTCCCGCAAACTCCGGGGCTAGGATGCTAATGGACCTCTCTCTTCATTTCTCCTTCAGTTACCATGGAAATTCTGGTGAAGTTGGCTGCTATGTGGCTTCTCGACCCCTGACAAAGGACAGCAATTATTTTGAGGTGATCAAGGCTATGGGTGGGTAGAGCAGGGGGTGAAATGGTTTAGCTCCAGGAAGCTCTTTTACTGGATTCTTGACGTAGTTCTTTAAACTTTCCATCAGGATTATCCTGTTGGCTGGGAAGAGGGCCCAGGATATCATGATGCCTAATCTGAGAGGCACCGTAGAGTCCTGTCACCCTGTCCCTTTGGCTCTCCTGCCCTTCACCTAGGTAGAATTTGACCCATGTCTTTTCTCACACCCTAACCCCAGCCCGGCATCTACTCCATCTCCTATCTTTTTCCATAGCTTGGAAATTACTAAGTAATTGTGGTAAAGTGGGCCCCCACTTTCCCCAGTTCGTCCTCTGGGCGTCCTTTCTCTTTGATGCCCCGCCTTCTGGCTCTTTGAGCCTCAGCCCTTTGCATGTCTGCTCCACTCCGTGCTAACTGTGCCCTGCTCTCTCCCTCCAGGTGTCGATTGTGGACAGTGGGGTCCGGGGCACCATTGCTGTGGGACTGGTCCCTCAGTACTATAGCCTGGATCACCAGCCTGGCTGGTTGCCTGACTCTGTGGCCTACCATGCTGATGATGGCAAGTGAGTTGCCTCCTGTGGCACCCAACCCCTTTTCTGCAGATTTGGGAATCTTAGATACAATGGACTGCCTCAGGGTGGCTTTGGCCATTCCTTTGCTGGCCTTGGGGTATTTTCCTAGATTTTTCTGATCAGGTCAGGAAGGTGGCCTGTTGACTCTCCTTGGAGGCTTGCAGACTTAAAGGGGCGGGTGGAGCTCATACGAGGACGTAGGTAGATGGCGTTGCAGAGTGATGGCGAGCAGGAGCACTGAGGAGAAGTTGGGAGGCCAGGCTCAGATTGTGTGTCATTCCGCCCTGTCCACAGGCTTTACAATGGCCGAGCCAAGGGTCGCCAGTTTGGGTCAAAGTGCAACTCTGGGGACCGGATTGGTTGCGGCATTGAGCCAGTGTCCTTTGATGTGCAGACTGCCCAGATCTTCTTCACTAAAAATGGGAAGCGGGTAAGTGGGGCATCCTGAGTGGGATTTAAATGCTTGAAGCAGTCCAGGGACTTGTGTGAGTGCTGTGAAAGAGTTTGCTGGCTGGGACTGGCCCAGGGTCCCCTGGGCTCATTTCCCATCTTCAGTTCAGTCTTAAATTCTCCTGGGCTCTCCTGCATGTAGAAGACCCTCCCCTCACGCAGGGGAAGCTGGGACTGTCCCCAGGTGATAGACACAGAGGGGCAAGTTTATGCAGTGGAGGAGGGGCAGCGTTTGGGGGGGGGGGACACAGAATGGGGTGATGTGGGGAAGGTTTTGAGCAGGAAGGAAGAGGGAGAGTTTATGGCCTGGCTCCGTAAGCTGGAGGTCGTCTTGGGACGTTTGACTTGAATGCTTTTGAGGATGTGTCTTCTCTGTGTTTTGTGTTCCTTGTTTCACTTCTCCTTTCTTGCCCTCTTCAAAGGCTAGTGACGGTGGAGGGCTGGGATAAGAACACATAGGAGAGACCCAGGCTGTCTTCCTTCTCCTCCCCAGCCCCACCTCCTGCCCAGGGAAATCACTTTCTCAGTTCTCTGCTGAGGGGTTTTCCTCCCTGAGCATCTATCCTGAGCTCTCTTCCTGCTGCAGTCCACACTCAACATGTACCAAAAGTATTAGGCACGTCGAGAGACTTGGCGTTTGCCTTCCAGCTCTGTGGATTGCTTGCTCAGCCAGGAGTGCTCAGCAGCTTTTTTCACACTTCTCTGTGCCTCTGTGTTGCTCTCCTGTCAGCGTGTGTGGTGATGACTGGTTGCATCATTCTCAAAAGTCCCCTTGTGAGAATTAGATGAGCCTGGGGAAAGTGAGCCAGGCGGCAGCTCCCTCCTTCCTTCCCTCCCGACAACTCAGGTGGGCTCTACCATCATGCCCATGTCCCCGGATGGGCTGTTTCCGGCAGTGGGCATGCACTCGCTGGGTGAGGAGGTGCGGCTGCACCTCAACGCCGAGCTGGGCCGCGAGGATGACAGCGTCATGATGGTGGACAGTTACGAGGATGAGTGGGGCCGGCTGCACGACGTCCGAGTCTGTGGAACCGTAAGTAAGGGGCAGTGGGCGGAGGGCGCTGGGCAGAACTCCGGGGTCCCCAGCAGCTCTTAGGATTGCTTGGAATAGACAGTGAAGACAGTGTCTTCTGTAGGGTTTTGGAAAGTGAGAGTTTGAGCAGCAGTGCCTGGCACCCTGACATGGTCCTTGCGTCCAGGTCTGTGTTCCCTTAGCCTTGGTCCTCCTCTCCCACCTTCCCTTTTGTTTGAGAGCTCAGGCTCATCACTCAACCCTGGGGAAAGCAGTGGCTCTCCTTTGCCTCTTTGGTTCCTTCAGTCCCCAGGGTGGTGCGCACTGCTGCCCTGAACGTCTGTCTGCCTTTGAGAGGCAGGGCTGACTTTGGAGAGGCTGGATGCCTGGACCTCCCTTTTGGCTTGAACCCAGCCCAGCTGGCCCAGCTTTTCATTCTCTGCCATGTGGGACAGGTGTCATCATAAATCCTACTCGTGTTGGGAGAGGTTCTTTGAGAAGTGTTTTGAATAAGCATCCATGTCAGTCTCTTTGGCCTTCCTGCATTTTATAGAGATGAGAATAGAGGCAGATGATGATTCAGTGAGAGTCCTTGACCCTCCAGAGCTAGCCTTTTCATACATCTCATCATACCCGCGTTAGTCCCCTGACTAGATTTTAAACTTGGTTGGGAAGTGTATAGACCTCAAGGGAAGGAAACTCTTCATACCTACCCTCTGTGCCTCATGCTAGCTTGGAAGTGGATGGCTGCTGAGTCAGGGGTCTGGCCCTGATCTCTAGTGGGCTGCTCGGGCCTCCCACGTGGAATTGTCCCTCTGCTGCCCTCCCGCTCCAGGCTCAACCTTTTCCTCCACCCTCTGGCCTTCTCACCCCAAGCCAGGCTGTTTTTAACTCAGTCTCAGAGAGCAAAACAGAAGCAGTGGGGGGTGGGAGTGGGTTAAGAGCAAGGCTCTCCACTTCTGGAGCGCAAGGCGCATCCAACCCAGGGAAAATGGTAGGAAGCGTGCACTCCTGCAGCTTCTCACACTCTGCACCCCCTTCTGGCCCTGGGGTCCAGGGACTGCAATGGCCACCAGCCCAGAGACCTCATATGCCCACTGCCTGATCTTCATCTCTCCTTTCTTTTCCCCTTCCACCATCATTCTGACAACATCTACAGAGTTGAAGTTGGGGCTGAGCCAGGGCGATGTTCCAGCTCTCATCCTTGACCTCTCCTCAAGAGTTTTCCTGGCACCCTTTCCCTGCCTGGACATGTCCCCACTCTGCTCCTTGCTCCTCCCAGGCAGTCTTTTCTAATTGATGTGGAATCCTGTAGATGTTTATAAATAGCCTTCCTTCCTCTCTGCCCTTCCCCCAGTGCCCTCAGGCCACGCATTTAAGAATCTTTTTTCTTTCTTAGATGTAAGCTATTGAGTTTAACTCTTCTCTTAAGCCCCAGCCCCAGCCTGGCACGGCTGGCAGGGTAGGCATGCTGTTCCCTGTGTACTTGCTCCTCTGGGGCTGCCTTGGACATGAGCCTCTTGAGGGGCGCCTCTCTTCTAGTCTTGCCAACCACCCCATCTTTCAAGTGAGGGTGACTTACCCAGTTTCTTCCAGCCCTTTGACCCACCATCCCCACTGTTGCCTCCTGGCCTCCTCCGTGTCCCTTCTGACCATCCACTGTATTTCCGATCTGGTGATCTGAGTGGTGTCAGCCTGCAGGAGCCTGGGAGAGGTCACTGGGCTGCGCCTGTGCCTCCTGTTTCTAAAGATGTCTAGTGCAGCTGCTTCTCCCCTCTGCCCTTCCTGTTTTTACGTCCCGCTCTGTGCGGAGCCCTTCCCAGGGACCTCGACCTCTGCTGTGGTTGCAGCCTATTTCTCCTGCCCTGATGATGTTCCCAGGAGAGCACCCTGTGGAACCATAAAAGTCTGGGGAGAGCTTTGATGCCATCCCGCCCAGGTTTCTCAGTGTGGAGACTGTGGGCATCCTAAGTGAAACAGTTTCTTGATGGGCAGGACATTTAGCATCCCTGGCTCCAAGACCCAAGATGCTGGTAGCTCCTCAAACCATGCCCCTCGCCCCAGCTGTGTGACTGCCCACACGTTCCCACGTATCCTCTTGTACTGCTGAGAAAACAGTCCCAGAGAAAATTAGAGACTTGATCAAATGTCACAGTGAATTAGTAGCAGAACTAAGCCTAGATATTCCTGTGACCCCTCCCCCATCTTTCCCACTGTCTGATATATGCTGCCTTCTACCCAGGCCCACTCTACTGCAACTGGTCCCTCCTGCCCCCTTCTCACAGGATGAGTCCAGAGTTCTGGGCTTAAGCCCACTTTCCCAGAGATTTCCTTGTCTAGTGTCATTAGCCGGAGAAGGCAATGGCGCCCCACTCCAGTGCTCTTGCCTGGAAAATCCCATGGATGGAGGAGCCTGGTGGCCTGCAGTCCATGGGGTCGCTAAGAGTTGGACACGACTGAGCGACTTCACGTTTCCTTTTCACTTTCATGCATCGGAGAAGGAAATGGCAACCCACTCCAGTGTTCTTGCCTGGAGAATCCCGGGGACGGGGGAGCCTGGCGGGCTGCCATCTGTGGGGTTGCACATCGTCGGACACGACGGAAGCGACTTAGCAGCAGCAGCACAGCAGTGTCATTAGCCAGTTGAGTCTTCTTGGCCACCGTGGAAGTCTTTTACCCCTGTTTCTTTCAGTTTTGTAGTGTCAGTTATCCTCTCTACTCCTTTCTCACTGGTTTTCCCCAGACAGAAGAGAGACTTCAACTCCAGACTTTTTTTTTTAACCCTAGCAATTCATTCTGAGGAGTTTCCAACATACAGAAAAGCTGAAAAAGTAGCCTAGTAAACGCCCCCTGGGTCTCCACTGCCTAGATTAACAATTGTTAATATTTAGTTGTGTTTGTTTGATCTGAGGATCTGTGTATGGACAGACCTGGCTCTTTCCAGAGGGCAGTCTGTCCCTGTTTCCTTCTGCCTTACTTTCTCCTCCCAGAGAGCACCCCCTTCCCAGAGCTGTGGGATGCTGAAGAGTTGCTGTTGCAGTGTTCTGTTCGCTCAGAGATGGGGGTTGCTGCCCCTCATCCCCATCCCCAGGCCTTGCTCAGTGTGCTTAAGTGACATGCTGAGGGCGAGGGGCAGTAGGTAGGGCTGGGGGGTGAGACTCATTCTCTGTTCCTCATTTCTGTTCATAGCTCCTCTGACAATTCCTTAGTGACAGGGCAACAGCTTTCGTACACAAAGAGGGATGAATGAGGCCCCACCCTCTCAGGGGTCCTCCCCAGACCCAACCCAGGAGGAGACCGTGTTGGGGCCTGAGCTGGCCGGTGGGAAGCCTGTTCCTGGTTCGTGTTTCAGCTGCTTCTAGGCCCTCGGGGCACTGAGCCCTCCCTAGCTCCTGTCAAGAGGGATTAGGGTCTCTGTTGGCAAGACGAGGGCGGGTCGCAGCAGGAGAGGAGGCAGAGAGTAGGTGCTGCCGGTATGAGGGAGGGGTGGGGTGCAGGAGGCTTTCTGCACTCTGGTCTGCAGCCTCTGCTCTGTGGGGGTGAACTGTTGGGCCTCTCAAGGCTTCTGTTGTGTGTAGAGGGAGGTGTAGGGGTCTTGAGAGCCTTAAGGAAAGAGTTCCCCTACCCCCACCAAAGATGTTGATAGAGGCATTGTTTGAGGAGAAAGCCTTGGGAGGAAGGCAGTTGGTCATCTGGGTGGAGTCATCTGGGGAGTATCCTAGGGAAACGGTGATGATCAGGGGCCATTCCGGTGTGGGGGAGGGGGGTAAGGGCTGAGATGAAAGATCCTTTCCTTCTTTGTGATTGGCAGTTCCAATCTTTTGTAGCTTTGGGGTGATTGTTGATGTTTAGGGAGCGCTGGAACACTGGGGTATTCTAGTATAACCCCCATTTCCTGAGCTCAGGAAAGGCCAGCGTGTGCATTTATCACCAGCGGGGGGCGGGGGGTGGGAGGGCAGACTAAGCCCTTGGCACTCAGTCACTTTGTCACCGGTTTTTGGAGATGCAGGTGGTGGTTCCTCTCCTGACTGCAAGGAACCTAGGCTTCTGGGCGATGAGGTGCTGTGCTTTCTGAGCTGCTCTGCAGGGTGGGGAGTAGGTTTTAGAGCCCTGAATTAGTGTGCTGCGTTAGTGTGTTTCATCCTCCTGGCCTTGTAGCTTAAGGAAGCCTCCCTACCCTATCCGCAGACAAAAAGGCAGCCTGCCGTCCTCAGGGCCGAGGCAGAGGGAATGGTTGGGCGGGTTTTTCCCAAGGTTCAGGATCTGGATCCGCTGTCTTTTGGCTCTGAGAATGGAGAACACTGTGTTTCCTACACTGAGGCCAGTTGGATGCTCTGGGTCAAGGGCAGCTGTGGGGTCCCCCACCCAGTTCGGCAATGCAGAGGAGAGGGTGGGCTGGGGGCTGCTCAGACTGGGTGGAGTCCATGCTAGTTAATGTGCATCAGACCCATAACCCTGCAAGCCCACCCCCAGCCTTGTGGGAGAGAGACAGTGGAGGAATTCAGGCCGAGCCGAGCCCACCCAGAGGACCAGAAGTAGAATTTAGATGGCGTGGGCCTTCACAGTACCCGGTAAATCAGAAGACCACCTGCAGGGGGCCTCTTTCTGATGGAAGAATGCAGTGTGAGATAATGGAGACTTGGCTAGGAGTGTGACATTGCGGAGCCAGGGTGCCCTGAAGTGTGTACAGTCCTGGCTGGAGGAAGGAGGGGAGAAAGGTCCAGTGATCTGCCACAAACCTCCAGCTTTCCTCCTGGTCCCCGCCTGCCTGAGGTTCTCTGGGGCGGAGGGGAGGATGGACTTGCTGTGCCAGGGTTTCGGGGCTACAGGGTGAGGGTGGGCCAGTGCCTCCCTGAAGGGGTGGCGAGGATGTGGCCTCTCCCTCTGCTGAAGACACACGGAGGCTTGGATGCTGGTCCTGGCGAGCATGATGCCTTTCCTGTTCAGGCAGGAGTTCTTTGTGGGGTGAGAGGCCAGTGTCCCACCCAAGGCTTGCCAGGGAGAAGTGGAGGAGGTCCCCAGGGAGTGAGTTTTCTTCAGGGCCAGAAGGGTGGGAGGGTAGAAGAAAGTCTTGAGGGGCAGTTTGGCTAATTAAAAAGGGATTAAGGAATCCCAGGTGATGCTGAGGGTGGGGGACAGACGGGACAGGGTTGAGTCATGGCCCCACTATTACCATGACAACTGATAAATAAATCCTCCCAGATTGGGGGTTGCCGCCCCGTCTTGCCCAGGCAGGATCACTGGGGCTGAGGAGCCCCAGGAGCCCATCAGTCAGCTCCCCTCCACACCCCTGCTCCAGCTTGAAAGAGCCAGAGCCGCGAGGGGCTGGGAGCAGGAATGCCTGCCTTTCTAGCCCTGCTCCACCTGCCCCCCTCCCTCACACTGAATTCAGGAGC
Source organism: Ovis aries (assembly GCF_016772045.2). Classification (NCBI taxonomy): domain Eukaryota; kingdom Metazoa; phylum Chordata; class Mammalia; order Artiodactyla; family Bovidae; genus Ovis; species Ovis aries. The sequence goes on from NC_056056.1 coordinate 133,374,419, forward strand.
AGAGCTGGTCGGTCTCTGGCTCCCCAGCACCTCCCCAACAGCTACAAACAGCTCTTTTCAAAGCCAAGTACAACAAAGACCTTGACAAACGGTATCAGTCCTATCCCAGGCAGAACTGGCTTCTGAGCTGTCTCCCCTCCCCAAGACCTCTGGACTTGGCCCCTAACCTCTGCATTCTCCTCGGCCTCCCAAGGCACCCTGAGAAAGCCGGCAGGCTGCTTCTTAGCCTAGCCTTTGCTTCTCTCTTCTCTGTGTTCAGGGCCCCTGGGTGGCCCTTTCCGGGCAGGCACGGTGACCCGAGGGAAGAGATGGCCGAAAGAGCCCTGTGTGGTCCTGGCGCCCAGCCACTGGGATCTTGGGGCTGCTCTCCTGTCTCCCCACAGCAAGGAGAGGGTCCTTGGCTCAGTAGGCAGGTGGGTGCAGTCTTGAGCAGGGGCTCAGCCCTCAAGCTCCTGCTGCAGCCTCCACTCCCCTGCCCCATCCCTGTTCTCCCCTGCCTGCTGGGAGCACCGAGTCCCGCCTTGTGCCTCCAGCACCACTTCCCTTTCAGTGGGCTTTCTGTAAGAGACAGGAAACTGGTCCCCAGACAGCCTTGGAACCAGGTTTCTAGGGGGGTGTCAGCCTGGCCCCCACCCCTGGCTCTCTCCCCACAGCTGCTGGAGTACTTGGGCAAGGGCAAGAGCATCGTGGACGTGGGGCTGGCCCAGGCCCGGCGCCCACTCAGCACCCGTAGCCACTACTTTGAGGTGGAGATCGTGGACCCTGGAGAGAAATGCTACATCGCCTTGGGGCTGGCCCGGAAGGTGGGCACTAATGCTGGCTTTCTGCCCCGGGGGGATGCTCAGCTCTGGGGCTTCTGGTCTAGAGCTGGGAGCTCCTAGGGAGGTGAAGGGGCCCGGCTGCAGAGAGGGGTCTTAACCTGAGACAGAAAGGTCATATATGTTTGCTGTGTAAGGGTACAGACTCCCAGTCACCTCGGGGCTGACAGAGGGTTGTGAGCCTACCACACACACACACCAGGGCCTAGATGGGGGGTGAGGGCACCCCACAACTCAGGCACCCCAGCACCTTCTCACTCTGCCCCCACCCCCTGCAACCTCCAGTGCCTGAAGGTGTGAGCCTGTCGGGGTGGGAGCAGCCATCTGGGTTGTAGCTTGTTCCAGACGGTGAGGGTTCAGATGCCACTCTCCCATCTTCTTTTCTGCGTGGTACCACAGCTTTCCTTTTTTCACGTTGGCATAGGATTATCCCAAGAACAGGCACCCTGGCTGGAGCAGAGGGTCTGTGGCTTATCATGCAGGTGCGTGAGGGGCTGCCCTGGGGGAGCAGGGGCTGTGGGGGTGGGGGGTGCAGGGACACCCATTTTCCAGACCCCGCACTAGGGGCCTCTCCTCCAGCATCTGACCTGAGAGACTCCCCTGCTGCCCCCTGCTGTCCCCTTCCCAAGCTGCTACTGCTTGCTCCTCTGTTTTCCCTCCCAGCCTGACAAGCCAGGGGAGCAGAACAGGGGCGGGGAAGCTGGGCCCAAACTGGACATTCCAGGCCTCTGAGTTGGCTCCCTCTGCTCCCTTCCTGCAGATTCTGCATTTTCTTCCTTTGACTGGTTCGATTTCCTTGCGGGCTTTCTTTAGGAAGGACGAGCCTTGAGTTCCTGGTCCCGCCTCTCCCTCCCCTCCGAGGCCCCTCTCCGCTCTCTGATCGGCTCCCAAGGGAGCCCCCCTCAGCCCTTTGCGGGGACAGACGTGTGTCTCTCTTCTGGCGCCCGCATTGTCTCTCCTCCCTTCCTTGGGGCCAGAAAGGGAAGGAGGGGCACTTGGGCTTCCGACGGGCGCGTGCTCTGGGGGTGTAGGGTATCAGCCCTTCCTGCAGGTGCGTGTAGTCTCCCCTCCTCCCAACAGACGACGGGAAGATCTTTCATGGCAGCGGCGTGGGGGACCCCTTTGGGCCACGCTGTTACAAAGGGGACATAATGGGCTGTGGAATCATGTTCCCCCGGGACTACATTCTGGACAGTGAGGGTGAGTGGGGGTATCCGTGGCCAACCTGGCTGGCCGGGCAGAGGGTGGGTTCTGCGGGCAGAACCGCAGGAGCTCAGGTTTCCTGGCCTCTTAGGTGACAGCGACGACAGCTGTGACACAGTGATCCTGTCCCCGACTGCCCGAGCTGTGCGGAATGTCCGGAATGTCATGTATCTGCACCAGGAAGGGGAGGAGGAAGAGGAAGAGGAGGAAGAGGAAGACGACGGGGAGGAGATAGAGCAAGAACACGAGGGCAAGAAGGTGGTGGTGAGCGCGGGGGTCTGGGTCTGGGGCTGGGCCAGGGCTGGCGTCCCTGCGGAAGAGGGGGCGGGACCTGGGGAGGGGGCGCAGGCTTGCCGAGTGGGGAGGCTGGCCGAGAGGCTGGTTTCCGGCCTCTGGACGCCCTCTCGTGGTCACCTCCTGCATCGCCCTCCGTCTCCTGCAGTGGCGGGAGTTGGGAAGGATGGGGTTCAGGCCTGTGTAGCCCCAGCATCAGGCAGAGCCTGCTGCCCATCCCACTCTCCTCCTCCACCCCTAGGTTTTCTTCACTCGGAATGGCAAGATCATTGGGAAGAAGGATGCTGTTGTACCTTCTGGGGGCTTCTTCCCCACCATTGGGATGCTGAGCTGTGGGGAAAAAGTCAAAGTGGATCTGCACCCCCTGAGTGGCTAGGCCTTCTCCCGGACCTGCCCCTCCCCTCTGTCCCCTCCCTTTGCAGAACCAGGTACCCAGTTCCTGACTCCCCATGGATCTGCCTACCCAGCAGGCCCCAGGGGGCATGTCGGCCCTACCAAATCAGGCCCCTGCCAAGCTCCTCCATGCCCACATTTCTGCCCCAGGGCTGCCCCAGTTGTCAGTCTGTGGGCGAGAGACCCTGGTTGGACAGGAACAGGCCCGAAGCGTGTGCGCTATGGCCAGGTCCCCTTGGTTTGGGGCGTGGGCGCGCCCCCTTCCGCACTGGCCCTCGTGAGGGGAGAGGAGTGAGTGCTTCTGTCTCAGCTGCTGTTGGGCCTAAGGCTTGAGAGGGTGGAGCCGGACACCCCCTCCCCGTTTACCGGGGTTCCTGGGGCAGCTGTCTTCTGTTCCCTGTCCTCGTCATTGTGTGAACCAGTTGCTGCTCTCACCCCCCTGGCTGGGCTGGGGGGGCTCTCTAGGGCCCTCGCTCTCCTTCACTGAATGCTGTCCCTAGAAGACTACTTGAGGGCCTCTCTTGTCTCCCCCCAGAGCCAGCTTCCTCCCTCACGACCTGCTGGGGCACCATGGTCCCCCGAGAACCCCCATCTCTGGCTCCCCCAGCTGTATACACGTAGATGGTACCCATGGCACGTATAGAGAGGGGCTGTCAGGTCCCGGAATGGAGCCTTTGCTCCTGTCTCCCTCTGGGCCTCCTCAGCTCACCTGTGGCACCTTTGTCTCTAGTTCCTGAGGATGCAGGTTGAGACCCCAAAGCCTCTCCCACATGGTGAGGGCAGGGCCCCAGAGCCCAGTGAGAGCCCATGCTCCGCTGCCCCACCCGCACCCTGCTTGCTGCCTGTGCCAGTTGCCTGTTTTGCTTCAGTGTTTGATCTAGCACTTACACGTGTCCTCCCCCACCAAGCCCTCCAGTCTCCTAGCCTCTTGACCCTGACTCCTGCCCACACTGTGGCTTCCGGGAGGGAGAGGGAGCAGGAGCCGTTGGCCTTGGTTTGGGGAGAGTGGGCAGGGCTTTAGGGGAAGCAGTGAGCTGTTGTACTGCGGGGGCCTCCACTTTGGCCCTCCCTTCAGGCCCTGCACTATGATGTATGAAATGTATGTACAGACCAGAGATGTTTATACAGCCAATAAAGATGGAGTTTCCATATTTATCAGTACAGCCGGGACAGGGGAATCCTTCCCAGTACACGAGCCGGGGACTGGGCTGGAGGAGGGAGTGGCGAAGGGCTGTGGGGCCAGGGAGAGGGATCATGTGTGTACCACAGGCATGGCTTGGGCCTGGGGTGCCCTAAGAAACACAGGTGTGGTCCCGGGAGACCCGAGGCTTTGTCCTTCCTGGAAACAGGCATGAGTCTAACTCTAACTAAACATTATAGAAACTCTTTATTATTAGACAAAAATAGACTCTTATTTTTTTTTTCTTTCCCCCCCTTTTCATGTGATCCTACTCTGATCTCTCTGCTCAGAGGGGAGGTAAAGGAGGGAGTGCCTTGCTCCCCACACCTCTCCCCTCTCCCTGCCGTGCTGGGACCTGCAGCTGGTAGAGCAGGCAAGGCCTGTCTCCCCCTCCAGCGCAGATGCTCTCCTGCAGGTGGGGCTGTCCAGATAACCCCCTCCAGGCTCCACCACCTCACCCTCACACACCGTCTCTGCCCTCTGCTCACATGCAAGGTCATCTCATGGGCCCATCCACTTCGCTTAGCAGGCTGGGGGCGGGGAAGGAGAGCAGCGTCCCAGGCCGTTGTGTCCGCTCCCCATTCCTAGGGGAGAGGCCGGCTCCTGGGTCTCCTGGGTCCAGGCCAGGGGAAGTGAGGGCTGTGTGGTGCTGAGAGGGGCACAGTGTCGACGTGGGCTTGGAGCTTGTGGCCTTCCTTCATTTCCTCTGGCCCAGTAGAACTTTGGTGATGAAGGTGACAATGGCGCCTGCAGGCTGATCTGGGTCAAGCTCTGCGAAGAGGTGGCACACATTCTCCCAAGGGCTTCCCGGCTTCTTGGCCACGAAACCAAAGATCCTGGGGGCACAAAGGCAGGGTGGGGAGCGATGAGCACCCCTTCCTCAGGGATGGCCATGCCAGGGATGGGGAGCAAGCAGGCGCCTGGACACCATGCTGATGCCGCGCTGGGAGGGGAGATGGCACCCTGGCAGAGGCTTACTTGGAGGTGGTCCCGTCGGAGTTGGTCCATCTGCGGAAGGAGAAGAACTGTGAAGGGATGCACCCAGGGAAGAGCTACCAGTGGAGAAGCTGGGCTGTGGGGACTGTGGGATGAAAGGGCTGGGAGGGAGGGTCACCTCCGGTCCTGAGGATCAGTGCTGGAGAAGGTGATGCTGTTCACTGGATAATGGCGGCGAAAGAAGAGCCTGGAAGGATGAGGGTGGGGAAAGTCACCCAGAAATCGGGGCTCCCGGGGTCTGTGCCTGGGGTCCCCCAGGGGCTTACCCGGCACACATACTCACTTCCTTTGATTGTCTGTGAGTGTGATGCCCTGGGCTGAGACCTTGAAGTGGACGACGGCTGGCGCAGGGCGAGGGCTGCAGCTCAGAGCTGCGGAGCTGGCCCGTGCCACTGCTTGGGGGCCTGTCAGCGACTCCGTCTCCACTGAGGTCAGGTAGAGCACGCTGCAGGCTGCACGGTGAGGAGTGGGTTGAAGGGAGCAGGGAGCAGTGGCTCTGCCAACCCCAGTTCCATCTCCCCTCCGTGTTCCACCCGCCCAGCTCTCGCATTTTCCCCAGCTAGTGCTGCTCAAAATGCATCCGTCACACAGGTAGCCTGTTAAAAAGGCAGGTGACTGCGCGAGGTCTTTAGTCAGAGATGCTGGAAAGAGGCTGGAGAATCTGCATTCTAACAAGACCGCACCCCTGCAGCCTAGACAGGTCTCCCCATCCCATCATGTCTATGGGGACAGGCCTCCCCTGCCTTCCTGGGTGAGGTGCATCTGCCAGGGCTGGCCCACACACAAGGCCTTTCTGTTCCCCATGTGTCAGGGGTGTCCTATCTGGTGCGCGGGGAAGGGAAGGAGGGAGAGGCCCGTACCGGCGCCTTGACGCAGGAGGTCTGCCGCTGTACTCATGTTGCTGGGCACTGGGGCCTCTGGGACCTCCTCCAGAGGATCTGAGGGAAATGGGGGTCAGCAGGGAGTGGCAGTCCCAGGAGCTGAGGGTACCCTCTGCCGTCCCAAGGGAAGGCAGGCAGGCAGGGAGCCAGGACCGGAGATTGTGCCTTTGGCCACAGTGGGAGGGGAGAAGGGGGAGGACAGATGCCCAGACACCCACCTTTGCTGGGAATGCGCAGGCAGCAGGGCAGGGACAGTGGGGAGATGGAGTGCTGGGAGACCAGGGCTGACAGGCTGCCTGCAGGGGAAAGGCGAGCGGGCTCCTGAGGTGCCCAGAGACACCTCCAGTCCTCCACCTCCCTCCTGACACCTCTTGGCCTCCCTGCAATGCCAAGTGCAGCCTTCCCCACCCCTGCTTCTCACCAAAGTAGGGCTCGCTGGGACAGCCCTTGATCTTCACCCCTTTGGGCCCAGTCTCAATGAGAAAATGGCGGACCAGCTGTTCCGAGGGGTCCCCTGACAGGAGTGGAGAGGAGGGGAGAAGATTCCAGGTTCTACTTCTCTGCTGGAATTCTCTACCAAGCAGGAGAGCTCATCTCCTCCTCCTCCCTACTATGAAGTGACACGGGCCACCCTGCCTGGTCTTGCCTCTGTGCCTCCCTCACCCCATCCCCTCCCCCTCAGGCTGGGCCACTCTGTACCTTTCCAGGACTGGGCGCTGGGAGGGGGCGTGGCCACCTTGAGAGCCAGCCCATAGGCTCCTTGGAATGAATGACTGTCCCTGATCAGGAAGGCCCCAGGGTCTTTGTCCTTCAGCAGGGTGATGGCTGGGGGAGGCAGGAGAAGCTTTCACAGGGGCAGACCAAGCCCCAGGCAGCCCCTCCGCTCTGCTGCCCGAGCCCCCCAGACCTCTGGCCCTGACAGCTGTGGTGTCAGCACCCAGGATGCCACTGGGGAGTCAGTGCACTGGGCACTGAGCAGGTGAGACCTCCTCGGGCCTAAAACCCAGAATCATCTGCTAGAAAGAGGCTCGGCCCAGAGGAGGCCCACTGATGAAGTGGCACAAACCAGAAGCTGAGCCAGAGGCCCGGAGGGAGTAGGGGCAGGCTGGCTTCTCACCTTGGTCACGGGACAGGTGTGGCTTGTACCAGAACTTGGATGTGTCCTGGACAAACTTGACATTGCTCTGGCTCTCTTGCATCGGGGGCTCTAGAACAGGGAGGGACTAAGCTTTACCCCAGGGCTCCCCAGTCCCCATGCCATGCCCCTCCCTGGAAACCAGGGTTCTCCTAAGGTGGCCCCAGCCTCCTGAAGGCCTTTATACCTGGGGGTTGGGGGGCATTATCCGGGAGCAGAGGTGCAAAAGTGACATGGTGACTAGCGCCTCTGGCTGGTGGTGATGCCTGCTCCGGGCCCCAGGGTCCCGGCTGCTGCCCAGGCCCCAGCAGATGGCGTTTCTCAGGAAGGGGGGGTTGGGGGGGGCCGTTGATGTCGTAAGATGCAGCCAGAGGAAAGGCAGGTGTGGGCGAGCTCTGAGGGGGTTCTGGGCTGGCCACAAGCCAGGGCATCTGAGTAGGCACAGGGGTGAGGGGGGACCCATCCGGGCTGTCTGGGGGATCTCGCAGGCCCTGCCAAGGGGCATGACGGAGGCCGGGCAGGGTGTTGGGTACAGGCCCCCTTGGACTGGTGCTGTCCAAGCGGCCCCCCAGGCTCCTCTCCTGAGGCCAGTCGTTGGGAGAGCTGGGTGGGGAGGCTGAGGAGAAGGCGCCAGGGGCTGGAGGCTCAGGCCCACTTCCCGCAGGCAGCTCTGGAGCCTTATCAGCGCCTCCCTGGGAAACAGGCGGCAAGGCCTCCGCGGGACTCAGTCTCTGAGTGGGCGCCAAGGTGGGGGACCGGGTGTCCTGCCGTCGGGTGCTGCAGGGAGGGAGGGCGGGCAGTTTAGTTGGGTTGCAGAGCCCTGTGTGAGGTGCCTGCCAACACAGGCTTCAGTGTCTACCCAGATAAGGAGGCCCCTGAGCTGCCCAGCCCCACGAAGCACCTCTCCTTGCCCTGGACGGGGCTGCTGGTGTGCAGCGGTGTGGAAGGACCAGACAGCTCGGAAGCGGTGCTGCACTGGGCATCTCGCGGGGACCGGGGCAGGGTGCTGTGCCCGCTGGGACTCTCCCTCCAGGACACAGGCTCCGGCGACTCTGCAGGGAGAGAAGGGGTTGTAGCTCTTCCTCAGTCTGTGCTTTCCCCACCATTCCCCAGAACCCTCTTCTGCCCTGGGCATCCCCCTTCCCAGGGCCTCACCTGGAGATGCCAAGGGTCCTGCTGGGGCCAGGTGCCCAGGCAGCGGATACCGGTCCCCTCCTTCCTCTGCAGGGATCTCATAGCTCAGCTTCCTGGACTGGGGGTAGGGCGGGCTGCCAGGGGAGATGGAGCCAGCCCGGGGGGAGTGGGCACGAGGGCTGGGATACCCTCTACCCTCACCTGGAGACCCACAGCTGTGCGGCACCCGGCCGTATGCTGGGCAGCAGCTGGGAACTGCGCCTCCATAGCCGTACGTCACCAGGGCAGGGTACCCTGGGTGCCCATACCTGCCCTCGGGGCACAAGGCATAGGAGCAGCCCTCATGCCCTTCCTCGCCTGCCTTCGGTGGCTTCAAGCAGCTGTAGTCAGGCAGCGGGGTATGGTGGTGCCCGCAGGCAGGCACCAGCAGGGGCAGCGGGTGCCCGGGTCGCACCGGGTGCAGGAGGGGCTTACCAGCCTCACTCGCCCAGCCCTCCCCAGCCTCCCTCTCCAGCCGCAGCCCATAGAGGGCTGCCGTGGGCAGTGCTAGCTTCTCCTCACAGGCAGGGCACGAGCACAGTGCAGGCAGCCCTGGGTCTTCCAGGATCACCACCTCCCGGTAGCCTGGGGGGCGGTAGCCAAAGTCTCCATTGGTGGGTTTCCCCAGCTCAGGCGGGTAGGGGTACGGCCCCTCGGACAGCGAGCGGCAGAGGCGCCTCTTCTCCACGGAGGGCTCAGCATAGCCCTGGGGGGCCCCCTCATAGGCTCCGAAAGCCAGCCGCCGCCTCTCCAGGGTCCCCTCTGGCCGGTAGTAGCCTCCATTGGGGACCCCGCAGGGTTCCCGGTAGCCCTGGCGGCAGGAGCAGTGGCGGCTGAGGCCAGGCCTGTGTCCTGAATATATTCCGAGGTGGGGGCCTCCGCCCGCAGCGGGCTGGTCTTCATCATCAAGGATGGCCGTCTCGCGCCCAGCTCCCCGGCCCCCACTGGCCACTCCACAGCCTCCCAGCAGGCGCTCGAGCTCCTGCCGCTCGGCAGCCGTCGGAGGTGGCCGGCCAGGGGACTCGGCGGCCGGCTCCGTGGTCAGCGTGGAGGAATGGCCAGAGTCGCTGCTGACAGAAAGCAGCGGGGGTGGGGGTGGCTCCGGAGATGGGGCCGGTGGGGTCTGGCGGGGGGCTCGCTGCACCTGGGCATAAGGACTGCCATCCAGGGGCCCCCGGGTGTGGGTGACAGAGTCTGAGTGGGGAGAGGATCCGGGCGGTATAGCAAGCAGGCCACAGTGGCGGGGGGAGAGAGAGAGAGAGAGAAACAGACAAAGCGCGTGTGTTAACAGGGGATGGTGCCGGAGACTCCAGCTCGGGGGTGTCTCTTGGGAGGGTGTCTGTCTAGGGAGGGAAGCATGTCCCCCCACAGGAAGCTCCACCTCCCTCCCCCTCTGGGGGCACCCCACACACCATCCGCACTGTCCTCATGGTGCAGGTTGAAGTTCTCGTAGGAGTCCCAGCGCACTGCGGGCTCTGCAGTGTTGTAGTCGACAGAGACGGAGGGCTCATTCCGTGGGGTGCTACCTATAGAAGGGCGCCCCGGGGGTGAGGAGCAGGGAGACAACCCCTGCCCCCTGCCCCCTGCCAGGCTTGGCTCTTACCTTTGATCTTCTCTGGGCTGGAGGAGAAGACGAACTCCACCGAGGCTTGGAAGGGGAACCTCTCGTCTGTGGGGAGTGGACAGTGAGGAGCAGGTGACCCCCTCCCTGCCCTTACCCACCTGCCTGCCTTCACCCGGGCTCCAGCCCCCAGGCCACTTGTCTCCAACTCACCGGCCCAGGCCTCATCCAACTGGTCCTTGGAGAAGATGAGCCGTGGTCCATGGATAGTGCATGTGTGGAACTGGACTCGGAATACGAGGGTCCGGTCAGTCCCCCGGCTACCCTTGTGATAGCATGTTACCTGGGGGAGGGGAGGGAGACCAGCATTCAGGCTCTGTGTCCACACACGTCTCCTCTGTGCTTCTACCCTGGGGACTATCTGGGTGCGGCTCTGCTCTGCCTCAACTCCAAGGTGACCTCCCCATCAGGAAGACAACCTCCTTGCCCTCCAACCTGCCTTGAATTGATGGCTCTCCAGAGACGGTGCAGCTGGCAGCGTTCACCACCACCCCGACCCCACCCCCAGGACTCTCTCTGTGGCTAAGGCCCCCTCACCATGACATCGCCTTTGAGGAGGAGGGCTGGCTCCAGGCTGATACAAAGCTGCTGGGGACCAGGGCCTGCAACATGACTGGGGAAGAGAGGGCAGAGCTGAATCAGGGGCACTTGGATGCACCGGAGGCTGTCAAGAGTCAGGAGGGAGTTGGGCGATCAGAGACTGAGCCCTTCCTGAGCGTGAGCCCTTTAAGCATCAGCTTCCCCATCTGTAAAACGGATTCTACGATGCTATTAGTTTTGGGGTGCAGTGGCTAGAGCTGGAGGCCCAGCTGTCCAGGAAAGGCTGGAAAAACAGGGATTCAGGGAGAAGGAGTCTGGCAACAGAGCACTCACTAGACTCCTGATGTGTAGACAAGCTGCATGGATTGGTAGATCTTGAGGAAGGGCTGGAAACCTAGAGGGCAAAAAAGAGAAGGTCCATGAAGGGCAGTGAGTGGAGGGGGTGGGGGACAGTGCCCCCCGACAGAGCACATTCCAGGCAGACTCACCTGCACCAGGTTCAAAGGCTGGCAGCACGGGCACCAGCACATAGTGCAGGAAGAGAGGGCTGCTGTTCATGCGGATGGCCCCGGACAGCAGACCGCTGAAGTAGGTGATGTACCTGGCGGCAGGATTTAAGAGGGATGGAAGCCCCTTCCAGGTCTCAGCCTCATATGATACAGCAATGGGCCCTGACTATCCTGTGAGTCCCTCTTTATCGCAAGACTCAGCTTTATTTTCTGTATAGCTCTGGCTAACATCCCAAACGATCTTGTCTATTTATTCATAGGTCTGTTGCCTTCTACCCCACCAGCATGTAAATAAGCCCCGTGAGAGCAGAGACCTTGGATTTGTTCTGCATTCTCAGCACCTGACACAAGCCCCGAGCACACAGGAGGTGCTCCCGGAAGGTGCGCTGTATGAATGAGATAAGCTTGGCCTGGGCAGCCACGGAGGGACCTGCTCGCCTGGCCCATCCCCACCCAGGCTGCTCACCGGCGCTGGGAGGGCTGCAATTCTGCGGCAACCTTGTCTTCACAAAACTTCCGCATGGTAAGGGTCGCCAGCGCCTGGTCTGCCCTGGGGAGACAGGGGCCAGTGTGGGGGCTAAGGGGGTGGTTACATCCTGGTCTCCCTTTCCTAAGCTCCAGGGGAGGGAAGAGTGGTGTGATTCCCCGCAAGTCTAGAGGAAGTTCAGAGTGGTGGTGAAGAGAACTAGAAACCCCACAAGCAGTCACTTTACTAGTTGTTGGGCTGCAGGCAACCGTTTCCTGAGTTTTAGTTTCTTCTTCGGTAAAATGGGACAATAAGACCATGCTATGGGTTGAACTGGGGCTTCCCCGGTGGCTCAGTGGTAAAGAACCCAGCTGCCAATGCAGGAGACATGCGTTTGATCCCTGGGTCGGGAAGATCCCATGGAGAAGGAAAGGGTCACCCACTCCAGTATTCTTGCCTGGGAAATCCCATGGCAGAGGAGCCTGGCGGGCTACAGTCCGTGGGGTAGCAGAAGAGTTGGACATGACTTAGCGACTAAACAACAAAAACGGGTTGAATTGTGTCCCCCCAGAAGATATGTACCTCAGAATGTGACCTTATTTGGACATAGGGTCGTTGCAGATGTAATTAATTAAGATGTTATACTGGAGTAGGGTGAGCCCTTAATCCAATGTGATTGGTGTCCTTAGAAGAAGAGAAGAAGAGACAGACACACAGACACACAGGAAGAAGGCCATGTGACGATGAAGGCAGAGACTGGAGCGATCCACCTATAAGCCAAGGGACACCAAGGACTGCTGGCCACCACCGGCAGCTGGGAAGAGGCCACTCCCAGAGTCTCAGCGGGAGTGTGGCCCCGCTGACACCTTGATTTTAGACTTTTAGCTTCCAGAACTGAGACAACAAAGTTCTGTTGTCTTAAGCTACTTAGTCTGTGGCACTTTGTTATAGCAGCCCTAGGAAAGTGGTGAAGTACAAGTGAGAAAAAGGAGGTGGAAAGCTCAAGTTTATAGTAAATGGCTCTGGACCCTGAGGTGGGCTTTAGAGGAGGGGGGCTCATCAAGGGCCAGCTGGAGGGAGGGTCCCTGGGGAAGTGGGAACTTGGGGCTGGGGCACCTTACCCTGCAGAGATCTTGCTGTAGTGCATGTAGGCAGAGACGATGACACCGAGCTTGCCCTTGCTCCCCTGAGGACAAAGAGGGATAGAGGGCTTGCTGGGGCCCTTTGCTGAGGGCCCCCAGTCCTGTGAACCTGAAGTTCCAGCTCACCTTGCAGTACAATACGACCACGTGCTGCGGGTCAGCGCTGAGCCAGGTCTCCATGGCTTTGCAAATGGAGCACAGCTTGTCTAGGGGGGGTGCGTGCAGCTCAGGCCAGCCAAAGTCCTGGACCTGAGGGGTACAGGGGTGGAATTGGGGCTGGTGGCCACCAAAGAAGAGGTGAGTGGGGTGGAAGAGGGATAGGGTTTAGGTGCCTGGAGACAAGTTCAGGGGCCTGTTCTTGTATCGATGACAGCCTCAACTCTTTCCTCACCGAGATGATGGGTGGATACCTGCTACACCATGCTTTGGGCTGTCCCAAGTGACAAATCATATGGGCAAGTGCTACTATTAATACTGAGAAGGCTGGGGGTGATGGTTTTAATTCCCTCCTACCTTCGGGTTTAGGCGGGTCAGGTCATGTCTTTTCTCTGAAAGGTTGAAGAGCTGCAAGAAAAGTGGGTTAGGGCGTTAGGCGAAGTGACCCCAGGCAGCGAGGCGTGGTGATTCTTGGAGGTGTCACCTGCTGTGACCCTAAGTAAGGGTCTTTCTCCAAAAGGAGGAAGTGACTAAGGCCCAGCCTAACTTTGACAGCCTCATCAGTCGTCTGCCTTCTAGGTCTGCTCCGTGGAGCGTCCGGGGCCCTGCCCACTCGGGGCCCCGCCTCCACAGGTTTGACGTCAGGGAGCCGCCGGGCCCTGCTGGCCCTCCCAGCCCTCTCATTGGCTGACTGAAGCAGGTCCCGCCTCTCACCAGGTACTTGTCACGGTGCTTGGATTGCAGCACGTGAGCCAGCTCGCGCAGGTGGCCCCGGTGTCGCTGCTCGTCGGGCCGCGCGGGGAAAGAGGCGGCCAGGATCCGCTCCGTCACGTAGGTGAGGTCCAAGTCCCAGCGGCGCTCCATGAGCGGGTCCAGGCTGAAGCTCCTGGGGAGGAGGGGGCCAAGCTGTGTTAAGAGCGGGGCGGGGAGAGGGTGTGGGGCGGGCACCGGGAGGCTGGTGTGATGGAAAGGTGTCTGGCCGACTACAGGTGAGGCCTCCTGGGTCCTGACCTTTTGGGGGTGGGCTGTCCTAGAGAGCTTTGTTGGGGGGAACTGCCCTGGGCTGAGGTGTGGGGTATGAGGAAAGGGCTCATATGGGACCACAACTGGCACCCTACTTACCTGGGCAGAGTGCTGCGCTGCTTTGAGTGGTTCAGAGACTTGGTGGATCCCTGGTGGATGAGATGAGATTTTGCACACATCTTTTGTGCCCCTCACTCTAGGCTTCCCCACTCCAGAGTTCCATGAATTTTGCTTCAGGAGAGACCTAGGTCCTTAGTCCCACAGCTATCTGCTTCCGCCCCCCCAAGCCCCCCTGCAGCTTCACCTTACCAGGTGCTCTATGCGCCTCACAGGGGCGGTGTTTCTCCGCTAGAGGGAGAGGGGGGAGGAAAAGGGAGTGGTTAGGCAAGGGGCAAGGACCAGTCTGGGCCTGGGGGCAGTGGGGAGGGCTTGTGTGTGTCCCTGTGAGGGATGTATTAGGTGGGGCAGGGAGAGAGGGAGGAGTCCTAAGCCAGAGCAGGCCCAAGACACAAGAGCAGAGGGCTCAAAAAGTTTTCCACTGTCTCAGGATGGCCACTATGCACAGCAGTCCATTCAAGAGAACTTCTTGAGGCCCATCTGTGGCCACCAGACCTCTGGACACTGCAGCCTGGTTCTCTGGATCCCCCACCCTATCCCAGAGCACACTCACCAGCTCCACGGGAGGCAAAGCCTGACAGGACGAAGTCACCTGGAAGGAGACTGGAGTGAGGAGCTGAGCTGCTGGTGAAATGGGCTCTCCTGGGCTTAAGGATGGGGCCACCCCTCAGCTTCAGCAAGAAAGTGGAGGGGCTGTCAGCAGATGGGCACAGGCTGCAACTGAGGTTCTCTATTTAAGGGAGCCTCCCCTCTGGCCTCTCGGCCTCCCACCCCTGGGCCCCCAACATGTTACTCTTGGCTCCCAGCCCCCTGCCCACACAGACCCCCATTCATCCAGCTGCAGGGTAGGAGTTATATATAGAGCCATGCAGGCAGGCCACAGCCAGGGACAGACACTGGCCTCTTTCACTGGGAGACCCCGCCCCTGGGCACACAGCTCCCCAAAGCAAGCTCCAAGGGCCTAGGACCCCTCACACTGCAGAAGGAGAACTAGGGCACCTCAGAGACGGGGCTGCCAATGGATAGTGGGTGCTGCCTACATCTTGCATCTTCTGCCCAGCCTTTCCAGGGCCCAGGACAAGACCCACTCACGCATCCTGAGGACCCTTCCCCAGAGGGAAGGCACAGCCCATCCGGCCACCAGTCTCTGCTTTGACCCCCACCCATCCCACCCTTCCTCCTCCTCGTTCTCCTCCTCTTCCCTACACCCCCCGCCCCCCCGCCCGTCCTCGCGCCAGCTGCAGCCTGGGCACAGCACCAAGACAAACGTGCTGTCTTGCTGTCCACCCGCCTGGGCCAGTCCTCCAGGGGGTGGAATAGGGCGGTTCTTAAAGGGCCCAGTACAGTACCCTCTGTTACCCAGCAGGGGTTCCCCAATGATGAGAGGGGTAGAGGGGAGGAGAAGCCCATTTCAGAGGAGGAAGGGACCCCAAGCCCCCCTCCCCACATCAGATTACCCACCTTTGCTTCACATTTTCTGTGTGTTGCCACCTTGCAGACTAGAGGGGATGGAGGGGAGGAGAGTGTTAGCACGGGCCTACTGGGGCAGTGGAAGGGGTGGCTCTCTTGTCTCCCCAGGTCCTGAAACTTCCCGGACTCCAGCTGTACTGAGCTGGCTGGAGTCCTGGAGCAGGGGCAGAGTTCAAGGGAAGCACATGGCAGGGGTGTGCTACTGCCCAGGCCAGGGAGTGGGGGACCCAGGGGCAATGTTCTAGGGTGGGTGCAGGTGAGGAGGAAGGCACGGAGGGAAGCCCCAGTTCCAGGTCAGGTGAGAGGGTAATTTAGAGTACTAGGCTTCCTGGGTGCTGGGGGCGCAAGGGCTGTTTGGAGGGGAGGCAGTTCCTCTTCACCCTCACGGTGCCCAGCCCATGCTCTGTTCTGGGGTCTGCCTGCTGGGGCTGTGCAGCCCAGGGGCGCTGGGCGATGCTCTCAGAGCCACAGCCTAGGGCGGGACGCCTCACCTCTGCATGAGACGCCTGTCCCATCGATGGCCGCCTTACACACGGCACACACTGGTGGTTTCTTCCGGAAGACCTTTTCCCGGAAGCTATGTGGCTCAGCTTTCCTAGGCTGACGGGTGGAGGGACAGACAGACAGGGGTGTCAGTTCCCACGGGTCCATCTCCAGGACGGGGCCGGGCCTGAGTACAGCACTTTTTCTGTCTTTTTCTATAGCCCCCAAACTTGTCAAACGCACTTGGCCACAGCTGTTTCCAACCAGTTATAGTGCTTGTCCTCGACAGTGCATAGAACCCGGCCCCTTGCGTCACCCTAGCTGGGTCAGCTCCTCCCCAAGGGATCACTTAGGCCCCTCACGTGGCCCTGGTGTGTGATACCCTTGTGGTCACTGTTACCCAAACCCTAGAGCTTCCGTTCTGGTGTAGGGGGTGGTGTTCCCGACTCCTCTATGAAAGCAACCTGTTTCTCCTCCCATCTTGCCCTCCCTAGCAGGAGGCGCCTGTAGGAAGTAAGCAGGGAGGGGGTCAGACATGAATGCAGGGTGTCAGTCACAAACACCCAGATGACCCAGCAGGAGTGTCCTCAGCCAGGCCTGCTTCCCTGGCGCCCACTGTCCCCGTCCTCCCAGCAGCTGACACGCCCCCCCCCCCCCCCGCCCCGCCCCCGTCAGAACAACATGTTTACTCATTGTGCACCAAGGCAGCAGGCAGCAATTGTGTAAGGAGGGGGCGGTCATGCTGGAGGGAGAGGCAGATGGAGGCACGACATGGAAATATTTAGCTGCCTTACTGCTCCAGGATGTAGTAAGCACCCAGTCACTTGAGAAGGTTCAAGAGGGATTCCAGCACTGAAAGGGGAGAGGGTGTACCCGCTGCTCTCTGGCCTCTCCCCTCCCAGAGTGCAGTGAGCAAGGTGGCTGGGATGTCCCCCACGGCCCAGGACTACCGTTCCCATCCGTCCATCCTCTGGGGACCGTTTACCTCCTTGTCTCCTCTCCTGTTTTTCTTCTGCTCTGGCATTCAAGTTCCGGCCTCCCTCCCCCATACATAGTACTGTCTTATGTTGCCCTGAGATGCCTTTTTGAGGGGTAAGGCTGAAAAAAATGTGGGGAAAGGCAGTGATGGGGCCTCTAGGCCCCCCAGCCTGGGGATGCAGGCAGCACCTCTGGTGCCTTGGCTGTCCTTGAAGCTACTGGATTAAACTCAACTTGAACTCTTCTGGGCTGGACCAACTCTGCCAGACCCACTAGGAAACTTGGGTGCATTTTGGTATTAATGGCACAGGCAGATGATGTCAGTGGAAAGCAAGTCAAGCCCCCTTGTCTAAGGCACTTCTAAGACCTGGCCGCCTCCCTTCCTTCCTTTGCCACCCCTGCCCCATTTCCCCTATCTTCCTGGGCTCCAAAATAGTACCCGGAAAGGTCCTACCATAATGTATACCTGCCCGTGCAGGGCTGGCCTGGGCTAGGGCAGGGAAGGTGACAGGGGAGCTGATGAGGATTTGCTATCACCCAGGCTTCTGTTGCTCATATCACAGCCCTGGCCGCTCCAAAGAGACAGAGTAACGAGGGGACACAGGACTAGGGAAGAAGGCTGAAACTGGGACGAAGCTCTGGCCGGAGTTCTGGCCCCCTCCCCCACTGCCCACTCCTCCACCCAGACCCCTCTGCCCAGTCAAGGGCACTCCTACCCTGCTGGTGGCCCGGCTGCTGTCCCTCCTCCCCAGGGCTCTGAGCAGCCTCTCCACAGGGCCGCTGGACTTCATGGTTCTCTGGCTGCCTGGGGTGCTGGCCTTGGGGCCCGAACAATGCTGGGGCCTGGCCCGGGGCTTCCTGGAAGCGGCCTGGCGGAGGCAGCCGCTTCCCTTGGGTGGAGAGTAGGCTGTCTGGCTGGTGTGAGGAGAAGCCCAGCCCTGGAAGTGGAAGGGAGTGCAGGCGGGAAGGGGGCAGGTCGCTGCTCCAGGAAGTGGGGGGTGGGGAGGATGTGGGGGAGGCCAGGAGATCAGATTCCCAGGATCTACCCTGCTGGGAGTGTCAGCCCAGGATCTTTTGCCCCCAACCCATCCTGCTCTAGAGCTGCCCCCTGGCCTGGGATCTACCCTATCCGGGGATCTGTGGGATCCTGAGGTCCAGCCCCCAGTGGGGCGGGGCAGGGGCGGGGTGGGAATTTAGGTCTCAGGGCCCTGGCTCAAGGGCCAGAGGGGAACGCTGCGTCCCTGCCAGGCCAGCCTCCCTGCCTGAACTCTCAGGCTCTCTAGGGACCTTCTAGTGGGAGGGAGGGGGAGCTGGGAATCGTTGTCCCAGCCAGTTCAGGACCTGGACTGCATCCTGAGGGTCAGCGTTCTGCCTCAGTTTCACTAGTTGGAAGCAACAGGAAGAGGAAAACATGCACTGGCCCCTTGCCCCCACCATCTACATCGAAAGCCAAATTCCAGCTGAGACTGCTCTGCCCACAGGAGTCAGTTATTCTGCCCTAGCCCAAGGCATTTGAGGCCCTTCTGAAAGCTCCCCAGCTGCCCTGCTCCGGACACAGTCCTTCACTCACCTCCTCCCTGGGTCCCTAGCTCCTCTTTGGAGCCTTGCCACTTGGGCCCTCCTCCTCCCTGTCCAGCCCTCCCCCCACCCCAAGCGTTAGTACTACCTTCATGGCTCCCCCAGCTCTGCTCTTCTTCCTCAGCAGCTGTCCCAGGGCTGGAGGACTGGACAGGAGGCCCCCCTCCCAACACATACTCCACCCCCCTCCGCGGGCCTCCTGCCTCCCTCCTGGGAACACAGCCAGCTTCCTGTCCCAGGAGTTAAGGGAAGGAGGTGGACTGGGGCATTGGAAGGGGGGGGGGACAGTAATCTTCCAAAAAATGTTAGGGGTTAACAGCCTGGGGGTTCTCAGCCCTAAGTCTTGGATCACAGCCCCCCAGAGCAGTCCAGTGGAACAGTCCAGCTGCTTGAAAGAATGCGCAAATGTGTGTGTCCTGTCCACCCCCCCAACATTTGCACGGTAGTTACTGAATGTCCCAGGGCTCTGGCAACTCCCCTAGCTCTGGCTTCTCCCACCAGGCCCTCAGCCTCCCCTCTCCCTCCCCCGTGCCCATCAAGGTTGGTCTAACCCTGCCTCCTCTGTGATGAGCCCACTCAGGACACTTCCTTGGGCTGGGCCTAGCCTGAGATGTCTCCCTTGAAGCTCTAATTCCCCTTCCAGGTCAGGAAGTCTGTCCCCAGGGTACCTTGGCCAGAGGGAAGCCTAACCAGTAACTGGAGAGGGGCACTGGCTCTGCAACCCACTCCCACCTCCAGCTCTGGCTGGTTCCCAGGACATTCCGGGCCCCTGGCCAGTGTGGGCAATCGGGCCGGCCTGGTCCAGGCCCCAGCTCTGCTGGGAGCAGGTGAAGGTATGGCGGTGGTGCCGGTGTGGGTGGTCTTTCTCCCCTCCTACTGCAGTTACCCCGACCAGGACTCCTCCAGCAGGCTTGTCTCTACTTCTGCTGCCTCCACAGGGGCTGAAAAGTCCCCTAGCTTGGCAACAGGTCCCCAACCTCCTCGGACCCTCGTTCTTGACCTCGTGGGTGGCTCACTAGCTCCTGTGTTGGGTGGCCAGGGAAGATGGCTTTGAGTCCCTCCCCACCCTGTGCAGCGCCTCTCAAGTGAGATAGAAGTGGGAGAGCGCTGAGCCCGCTGCTAGTGCTGACAGGAAAAGCAGCTCCCTGGGGCAAGCTTGGGAAGGCCAGGCCTGAGCTCTGGGACCCTGACCCTCTTCCAGCCCGCAACTTTCCCGAGCCTGTGTCAGTCTCTCCCCCAGCCTGGGCCCCTCTCACTCCAAAGCCCTGGGTTTGTTTGGAGAAACCCCTCCACCCGCGCTCCCCCTTCCTGGAAATAGCTGTGGTTGGATGAGCAGCTGGGAGCCCAGCCGCGGAGGAGGGGTGAGGCCCAGGGAAGGAGACAGGGAGGAAAGGAGAGTGCCCAGGGTGATCTGGAAAACTGACGATGGAGGCCGCATTTGCCTCGGTTTCCCCAGATGTGAGGTGGAAAAGGAAAACCCTGATACACACTCTCCCCGGCCAGTTCCCGCCCAAGTCCCGGGCCTGCGGGGGCGGTGCGCGTGCGTGGCGGGACCGAGCGGCGGCGAGTGCTGTCCCGACGCGCGAAGGCAAGACGGCCGGCCGGGGAGTGGCCGTGGGCTGGCCCCGCCCCCTGGTCACCTTTCGGGCCTCTGTCGGCCGCGGCCCTCGGGCCCCGGGCTCCAGACCCCCGACCTGGCGCGCCCGCTCCGCTCCCCACGCCCATTCGCCCCGCGCAGCGGCCCCGCGCCCCCTGGCGACCACCAACGGCACTGCCCGCCGCGCCGTGACGTACAGGCCGCCGCCCTCCCGCCCGGCGCCTCGCGGCCACTCACCTGCGGGGGGCGCCCGGCGGGGCGGGGGCGCGGCGGGGCGGGGCAGCAACAGGGGGAGCCCCCGGGCCAGCCCATCCCGCCCCGGGCCCGCGCCGAGCGGACGCTGAGGCGGAGGAGGCGGGACGGGCGCGCCGCGCTCGCCCCCGCCGCTCCCCGCGCCGCCCTCTGCTCCCTCCCGCGCGCTCTCCTCCCTCCCTCTTTCCCTCCTTCCCGGGCTCCAATCCCCACGTGCCGCCCGCTCCCCGCCCCTCCTCCTCCGTCTCTCTTCTCCCCACCTTCTCCGGCGAGTCCACGCGCCTAGGAGCTGGGAAGGAGGCATGCGGGGACTGGCAGAGACCCTCGGAGACAAATTCGGGGAGAGAGGTGGACACGGAGAACAGAGGGACAGGAAACAGAGCCCCGCAGAGACTGACCCAAAGAGAGACGGGAAAAGAAGCTTACGAGCCAGCAGAAGAAAAGGTGGACAGAAGGCACCAGAAGCAAGGGCGCAGAGGACTGCCTCAGCCTCTTTCAATCTGGCCCCTTCTCAGGAGTGTATTTGAGAGTGGGCTTGACCCCCAAATTAGGGGCCACCCGCGGCCTGGCCTAGTGAAGCTAGCACCACCGTCCCATCGGGGCTTCAGACGAAGGCACCGGGTGTCACTTGTGTCCCAAGTCACTGGGGAGGCTTCCCTGGTCCTCTGCCCCACGGGAGAACTCTCTCAGATGCCACTTATGCTCCCCTAAAGGACTCAGAGCTGAGGACCTCCAGGTCAAGTTCAACTCCTCATCCCTAACCCTAAGCCCCTCCAGTGAGCCCAAACACCCCCGTGCTTTGAACCTGGCCTGTCCTGTTCCCTAGGAGAATTCTGTTTAAAAAGTCTTCACTTTTAACTCAAGTTTCTGGCTTCCCAGTGGACATGGAAATTCATTCTAATCTCATTCACTATTTTTGCAGTGTCTGGATCTGGTACTAGATCGGCACTTCTTGGAACTGAGGCTCTGGGGTTGGTTTGAGTCTTGCTGCCCTGGAGGGGAAGGTAGGAGGAAGGAAGGGATGTCTTTCTAGAAGCGCAATCTATTCCCATTCCCAGATTCCCCACTGTTCTTTAGCAGTGAGTGGTTCCTGAAAGTTTCTCCCTCTTTCCCCCTCCCCTTTGGATTTTCCATGATGAAAACTGGCGGGGTCGGGGAAGGGGGTCAGGCGGATTCTGAGGAGCCAGTGCCCTGGCCTCAATGCCCAACGCCAAGCACTAAGGCCCTCTGTTCCTCACTGGCTCGTCTCTCATCTGGGTCTTTTCTGTGCTCATCTAGCCTTTGGCAAAGGCTGAGAAGTCTGGTTCTGATTACGAGAGAGTGGAGCACCTGATTCTAATCTGGCAGCAGGGAAGAGGTTGGGAAGTGGTGGATGGTGACAGTGCAGGGCCCCCAGAGACTGGCATTTGGGAGGGGTAGGTGTGGCTGGGACTCTTGAACTTACTGCTCTTGACTGAGTTGGTGTCCAATAGCCAGTCTCAGATTAGAGCGGCAGGAGTCACTGGGCTTTGGAGAAAGGGGTGAAGGATTGGAATGGAGCAGGGGAGGGAAGAGATCAGGAGGCACTAGGAGAAGGGGAGGGGCTAGAATTCGGAGGACAGGAATCCGAACCTACTGGGGAGGGGTAGGGCTGAAGATCATTTAGTGTATTTTGGCCAGATCTGATTATGTAATCGAGATACTGAGATATGAAAATTCACTCACTTCTTTCGAACCTCAGGCTAGCTCTTACAAAATCTTTCCTCTTCCAGAATTTGTTAGGGTCTTTGGCTGGGCCCTGGGATGCACACCAAAGAGGGTAGGTTGTAGAGGTACCAAAGGAGAGACTGGGACTCAGAGAAAACATCCTTCATTGGATCCCAGAACGGTGGGCAGGGCTAGAGCCTCACACTCATGCTGGTATTGCTACCCCTAAGAAACTTTTTTGGCAGGTGTGGTGGGGGTGGGGGGGCATGCTGCCTGGCTAGCAGGATCTTAGTTTCCCAACCACAGATCAAACCTGGCCCCTGGCAGTGAAAGTGCTAGGTCCTAACCACTGGACAACTAGGGAATTCCCACTAAAAGGAAATTTTGAGGTGCCAAAGAATTGAGGGAGGGTCATAAGATGGGTAGCTGAACTTACAGCTCAGGGGAAGGGGGCTGCAGGAGGGACGCTGAGGAAGGTGGAGAGTGAAAAAATAAAGGTGGCAGCTTGGAGAGGGTGAAATTATAATGGATGGCATGGGGGGCCAGCCAGGCATCCTGACTACCGTACCAGCTGAGAGCAGAGGAACTTTAGAAAGAAAGGGGAAAGGGAGGAGAAAAAAACCAGGATGGTTTCAGTGAAGGTGAATCAAGTTGAAGAACACCTTCTGACCCTTCTTGTAGGTTTTCCTTACCTTAACTATGCAGAGGGCAGCCCATCTTGACACGGAAGGCTGAACCCCCTCTTCCGTGGTCTGGGGTGATCCCATGCTTGTGATGCAGTGTGCTCAGATCCTTGGGGTGTGGGATTACAGGAGGAGGGCATCGAAAGAGTAGGCTGTTCTGGCACAAAGAGGTCAGGGGGACTTGAGGGAAGGGTTTGGGCTCTGGGAACCAGGAAGGGCGGGGGAGGGGCAGAGCTATCTCCAAAGGCGGATCTCCTGGCTGAGGACAGAGGGTATATTGTCCAACTGGGAGGTTGCTGCTGCTGGGCGGGGAGCAGTGCAGCTTGCCTCTTCCAAATTTTTCTTTTTGGTGAGACTGGGGGTGAGAGAAGGCAAAGCCTGTCATCCACACTTGTGGCCCTGGGGGTTATGACGGTTACTGAGGTTTTATTTGAGCAACAGCTTTCCAGAAGATGTGTAGGTCTCCCACTTCCTGAGAAACCAAATGCTGGGCACTTACTGGGACCCTGCCTTGGGATCCGGAGCCTAATGCTTAATCCCTGGAATACACGTGGGACCTGGCCAGACTCAAGTTGATGCCAAACCTGCAGCCTCCAGTTGCTCAAGACAACAGGTTGACAGGGCTGACCCATCTTGAAACCCAGTTCAACGGTTGGACTTCTGAGAGTCCATACATTCTGACTGAGGATGGGGGGCAGACCAGTGAACTTAACCCTGTTGGGACATAGAACGGGGACTTCCTTTCTCCCTGCCTTTTCTGTGCACAACCAATGTGAACCTCTTTCCAGTCAGCCCTTTTCCCATCTTCATCCTTCTTTCTATCAGTTTATTCAGACCTCAGTATTACAGTGAAGAGGGTGGCTTGAAATGAAGGCTTTGGAAGATGTGAGGCAGGCTATACAGGCAGCCTGGGCGGGAGCTTTTCCTCCCTGCCCACAGGGATCACAGCACAGCACACACCCCTTAACCAACTTGGAAGTCATTATCCCTCAACTTGGAAGTCAACCCACCGGCGCTAAACTACATGAGCTGCTGCTCGAACTGGCCCAGGAAAGCCACCTGTTTAACTGCGCTCCCATCTCCATCTCCCACCCCACACTTCCTCTTGGCTCCAAGTCCCCAAAATTGTCCACTGTGGTTTCTGTGCCTTTTATGCTCCACCCCCTTGTGACCTTAAGGATTCTCTGCCACTGTTCTAACCTCTTTCCTGCCTTGAAACAATGAACAGTCTGTCTCTAGCTGTTTGGAAAATTCCCACTGTTGGTGCTTTAAAAGTGGCCTCAGTTGTAACCTGGACCACCCTGTCAACTCCCCTCTGCCTGCACAGTGCAGCTAGGAGAGCAGACACAGCACCCATCCAGACTGGAGTGCAGGTTTGCAGAGACAACACCTCAAGGACCTGCAGATGTAGCCCTAGAGTTCCTGCTTCATCTTACGATTAAAATAAACAGTACAGGAAATGGGATGCAGATACTCAGGTAAAGTTAACACCAGGCACAAATGATGGAGGGGGAGTTGATACTATCATTTCCAGTTCTGAGGCCTTAGTCAACAGATTCTGCTTGTAGTCCCACACTTCAGCTGCATAAAGTGGTATCGAGTACTGAGAGAACTTCAGCAAGGTGTGTGTGTGTGGAGAGCACACTGTCAGTGGACAGAATGTGGTATGCGTATCAAGAAACTTAAGCATTAAAGTGAACTTTAAAGATCAGATTTATTTGGAGAAAACAAAAAACCCCCAAAACCCAAAGGATGGGATTTTACATTTCAAGACATCTCCCAGGTATTAAGTCTACAGATTACAAATCATTTTCATAGAAGATATTTTTGTACAAATTTTACATGTAATGAGGAGCGGGTCATAAATCCCTGTTTGTTCTAACAGGGTGACAGAGTAGAGGAACGGGGGGAAAAAAACCAGCTTTTTTGTATACATCTATTTGGAAGGAGTAGACATTTAGAGGGCAAACCCTACCTTTTCAACATCTATAGCAAATGGTTTAAAAAAATACCCTTTCAACCTTGGGTATCTCTAAAAGCCACTTCCTAGCTACTAGCCACTCCAAGCCAATTATTTAAAGTTACCTCACTTGGTATGTCCTTTATGTCCACTGGGTAAATGATTCATTAGGCTCACTGCTGCAGCACTCATAAACCAACACCCTGCAAGGGTGGACAGGGTCTAACCTAGGACTGATGGGAAAAAAGTTTGCAAGTAAGAGACCAAGGTGTCTTTTCTCTGTAGGTACCAGTACTGCCCATAAGGACACCATCTATTGAGCTGACAGTACCAAGGTGCACATAAAAGTGGGCAAGTAAAGCTATTGTGTTGCAAGAGAAGCAAAAACCTTGTTAAATTGTTCTCCATTATCATTCATTCTCGCAAGGAATGCTAAAAAATAAAAAGAACCACCCCCCGCCCAACACTGGTCTAGGCCACATTATAAACCCAAACATTTGTGTGGGATTTCAGTGCAGAGATGGAAACTTTTTGAAAAAGCACACCCCCCAACACCAATCAAGGTTGTAAGAAAGGTTTCCAACGTAACCACACACACCACTCAAGACTGGTAATTCTAAAGTTTTCTGAGGTGCAAAAGGGGTCAAAGCAGCAGGAGCAGGAATGGCTGGAGGGAAGGAGTGAGACTCGAGACAAGAAGGAGCCAAGAATCGCTTAAGAAAAGCAGTAGTGATTCCTCACGGGACAGCTCCCGGGGGCTCTAGCGGATGCCTAGGAGACCAAGAGTGTGACCGAAGTCCAAGCCGTCTGTGGGAAGGTAACAGGAAAGACTAGCACGAGGAACCTAAGATGATGACAAGAGTCTGAATTTTTAAAACTTCAAGATTTCAACAGAATGTGGATTTATCTGAACTTTCAGAAGGGATAGTATTTAAGAAAGGGTGAAACCAGGACACATAAAAGATCTGGGAATTCCCACGAACCCTAAGTGCTTCCTGCTCCAGGAAGTAAACCATTCATGTGTTTACTGGAGGTCATATACCATTTTCTCTATTACTGGTGCAAAATAATTCACCAAACCCCGAAGCTTCTTTTCAAACCACGATTTCCCCATTTATTTTGGTCACCAAACAGTCCTATTCTTCAGTGGCCTGCAGACTCACTTCCACCTACCCCCCTGGGGGGTACAAATGAAGGAACTCCCCGTAGGCTGGCCCCAGTAACTCAGAACTAAATGAGAGGAGGGGCTGGCAGCCTCTGGAGACTAAAACATCAGAGACTAAACCTACCTTGCCGAGGATGGAGAATTTATTCAGGTAATATTTGAGAATTCATGTATGCCACAACAGGATAAGAAGTAAAGGCAGGAACCTCACTCTTCCTTATACCTGTCTACTGCCCAACTAGATTCCAGACACGGCATCACCGTCACTGCATTCTGCTAAACGGAGGCCCCTAGGCACTAATCACACAGGCAACTGCACGTGTCATAAACACACACCACAACTTTCCCATTAGAAGCTGTGCGCCTCTTTCTCTGGCTACACTGGTGATTCTCCTGTTAGTTCAATACTTTAAAGGCTGCAGCAGCATGCAAGAGAATTTAATTTCATTTTGTGTTTTTTTAAAAAAAAGTTAAGAAAGGTCTCCAGGAGATGGTGAGTTTTATTTTGTCTTGTCTGGATAGAGGTTTGATTTGCTCTCGAATGTTCCAGGTTGGAGAGAGACTAGGAGAAAGCACAGAATGCAGAGGTCTATTCGGTGTAATCTCCCTCATTTTCATCTTCACCGTCAATGGCAAGAGCAGCGTATTTGCTTGCAGAACTGAACTTCTGTAACAGACAAGATAGATAAGGCCTTGAATTCTCACAGCAAAAACCAAGGTCCAGGATACTGCGGCAGTTGGGAGGTGGATGTCCAGACCACACCCACTCGTTTGCTTATCGGGCTTCTCTGATGGAGCTGTAGCTGGGGAGAGTTGACTGGAGGCAGGTGTATTCTTATGGAAGGCATACACCACCTTTTATCTCGAAGAGGGGATCAGAGTAGTGAAAGGCAGAATGAAGGAAAAACTAGCCTAAGCTTCTTTCACTATTTCAAACAAGCAGCAACGCCCACTTTCAACCACTCCGTCTGCAGCATGTACAGAATTTCAATGGTAAAAGTGGGCCACAGGAAGTTGAGGAAGTCTTTGACACTCACCGAGGCTGGATTTTCTTCAGCTTTCTTTGGCTCAGGTGCAGATCTGGAGTCGTGATCCTTTTTGCCATCTTTCCTGCAAAGGCAGAAATACCTTTAGGAGAGGACTCTCCCAACACCAATAAGCAGTTTTCAGACACTGAATAGGCACACCAGGTCAACAATTTTGGCTATCTGGACCTTTTGTAATTTCTAGATTCTCAGAACTGTAACTTACTATATTGGCTGACTTTAACAGGTTCACAGTGGGAACTGGCAAAGCTTGAAGAACATAATTACAAAGTGGCAGCTATCAAGCACAGGGCAGAGACTAGAAAGAAGGACATGCATACCTGTCTGCCTCCTTCCAGTGGTCTTTGTTCCCTCCGTCTCCCGGACCACGGCTGGAGTTCCCACTTTGGCCTTTTGGGGCACTCACCCCATCTACTTTATTTTCATCTGTTTGAGGGACACAAAAATAAATAAATGGAAGTCAAGTAAAATAAACACTCCCACTCTCTCAGGTTTCCCTTAAGCTGAAGAAAAGTGTGCCCAAAGGTACTGAGGGAAATGAAAACTACCCCCGATCCAGACTTCCTTCCTAGGCGCTTCTTCTGCATCCTATGTATCAGTCACACACCCTAAATAAGATCCACTAAAAAATTCTGCCGTGCGGTTAACGCCATCATGAAAAGCAAAGTGGAAATAAGGACTATGACGCCGTGTAATGACCCTGGCCTTGCAGACGGCAACATTGCTAATCTGGACCAAGCACGTCAGTTTCCTCCCCACCCACTTTTCTTTCCCTTTTCTAAGAAATGTACTACCAGGAAAGGGCAGGGCTCAATGTTTTCTCCAAACAAGCCACTCCTGCCCTCTACTGGCAAGAAAAGGCAGACAATCAACTTTTAACGACAAAAAAGGTGCAAAATACAATGAAGGTCAGTATTTTTCAATTCCTCTACAGAATCTTTTTTTTAAATTTAGGTCTCTATCTTGGCAAATGACCTACTTCGCTCTTGGCCTTACCTTTCCTTGCTGATCCTTCCTCAGATGGTTGAGCTGGAACTACTTTCCCTCCACCACTAGAAAGAAGACATATAATCGCATTCATCAACTTATCTTAGGAAAGGAACAGAAATGTCTATGTCAAGTGCAGTAAGTCTTACAGAAAACCAAAAACACATGCTTAATGCTTTTAAACATTAAAATATGGGAAAAGACAACAATCAGAGCAATCATGTGAACCTGACCAAGTGTCACATCCTCAGAATCGTCACAGTCATGTTAGGTTAATCTTATCCCTCTACTTTACAAATGAGAACTCTAAGACTAAGGGAAGTGCGTGACCCCCAAGGCCATACTGCCAAAATGTGGCACTTGCAGGTTCCGATTTATAGTGTGTGCAGACTGAGTCACCAAAGTGGTGCCAACCAGCTGGCAAAGCTCCAGAAAACTGAACCGCCGGCACACCACAGAATCTGGACTATGAAAGCCAAGATGGCAGAGCTTAGCAGATGCCATCAGGCCAGCGCCCCAGAGGGCACCTTCCACCGTGAGAAAACAGCACTGAAGAGTCTATAGCCAACCAACTGCTATGTTTCCAAGCTGACTCACCTTGTAGGGGACTGCTGCTCTGTGTCTGAGCTCTGAGATCGAGCAGGAGGGTTAGAACTTCGCTTCACCCAAGCATTCTCCTTTGGTGGAGGGGCTGGCATTACCTTTAGAGGCTGTTCAGGTTTGGGAGGCTTAGAAGTTGGAGACTGACAGTCTTCCTCTTTATTGGGGGTTTCATTTTCTAGAGACTTCTCACTCTCTCTTCTTCGTGCATCTGTGAGGTCAAAATGGGAAGGTCAAAGCATCAAAAAAAAAAAAAGGGGGGGGGGGCTTATTGATAACAATCTATTAGAATCTCAAGAGTGGAAAATGGTCCACATCCAAGTATACTGCTTTCCATCATTATTCTTAAATACAGAGCTGACTTTGGCTCCCAGCAGATAAAATAGTATTGTTTTTTCTAAGATTATAAACTTTATTGTTCCCAGTGTTAAAATGTTGGTATTTGATACACATGTAGAAACACTCGCAACAGAAAGTGATCCAAGAGTCTGGACCTCACTCGCAGCACACTGGATAAGGAGGTCTGTTATTGCAGGGGACACGGATTTGATTTCTGGTCTTGGAATATTTCACATTCTGTGGAGAAACTAATCCCGCGCGCCACAACTATGGAGCCTGTGTGCTGCAACTACCAGAGCCCATCGTCTAAGCGTGGGCTCCACCACGAGAAGTCTTTATGCATCCTGACTGGGGAGCAGCCCCCGCTCTCTACAGCTGGAGAAAGCCCACCTGCAGCAGTGAAGACCCAGCACAACAACAGCAGCAAAGTGACGCAGGAACCCAAGAGGAGGACACAAGCCAACAGCCAACGGTACTCTTCAGTGGGAGGTTATTAAACTGATAGCTAGGTCTCTTCTGGTGCCCATTACCCAGGTTTTTTCAGAGCAGATATTAAAGTCAGACCAATCCATGATAACCCAAATAGAGAGTCCATGACTAAATTTCATATTCCAAAGTCTATGCATAATTTGGCTATAGATCCGTTAGGTTATGGAAAAGGGCAATAATGAGATACCCACCCTGGTCTGACTTACTTCTGCCAGATGTGGCTGAGGTCCCAGTCTGTGATGACTCACTTCCTGTCCTTGATCGTTCCCGTTCCTGAGTTTCTTCACTTCGCCAGCTCGGGTGTCTGGATAAAAGAGATTTAACAAAATACATCAGGTCCAGCTCAGTGATGGCTACCTTGGACCCATGCTGACCCCTCAAGAACTATCACTTTTTAAGTTTTATCGCGTTGGCTTTATCTGTGGGGGTATAACCTGTCTCTCTTGCTCAAACCATTTGAAAGTGGCAGACATTTAACACACTTGGGTTCCAAATATAAGTATCACTTGCTTCAAAGTTACCTTTATGCCACTTTACTTTTACAAAAAGACCCATATATGCTGCTGCTACCGGAAAGAAATCCTAAGAGGATTCTGCTTTTACAAAAAAGATGAAAAGTGAAAACAGCTTTCAGTGTTGATTTTGCAGCAAGCTTTTTATCTGTTAGCAAAATGTGTCTTAAAATAATTGTTTCTTTGATTTACACCATTTTGGCTTATAAAGTTTTGTAGGAATGCTCTACTTCTGGACATTGGGGAAACCTGTACTTCACCAAGTGTTGGCTGGGGTTAAGAACATTCTCCTACAGAATCTGTAACTCTGTGCTCTGTTATTGACAACACAATTCTGCCAATCAATCAAAAAACCAGGCCTAGTTTTATTGGATTATTATAACTGGAAAATAATTTACAGCCTATACTTAGTACTAGTGAAAACATTCTTTCTATTCCATCTCCAATAACTCGAAGAGGTAAATCCATTCACCTCACTTTGGTTGGATTTTACTCTATACACTAAGGCAGGGTTTGGCAAATTTTTTTCTTAAAGGTCAGCCAAAATTTGCAGATGCTTGTGAGGGCCCAGGAAGCCTTTTGAAAATCATGAGGGACAGGTCACAACTCTTCCCTGACTAAAGAAACTGTCTCACTCACTGCTACTTGGCAGCTTTGGCCCATGAGCACTAAATGCTAGTAAGTGACAACCAGTAACACTCACACAAATTTCCCAAGAGTCCTAGAGACACAATGCCCCGTTAAGAATCGTGGGCTTCGCGGATGGGAAATCTGTCCCTGCAGATCTCTCACCTCTCCCGAGGCCGTCGCTCTAGTTTTGGCTCATCCAGCTGACGCTGCAGTTTCTCCTGTTCCTTCTGTAGCCGCTCTTCTACTTCTCGTTCTCTAGCAGCTGTGTCAACAGGCTTTGCCCCTCCAAAGATAGAGGCTGCGCGACTGGACTGGGAGGTGCTAGCGGAGGAATCATCTTCCTTAGGAGTACTCCGAGGCTTTAGGTTCAGTTTGGGTCTTTGGGGGGGACCTAAGTTAAAAAAAAAAGAAAAAAAAGTAATAGTTTTTAGAAATCACCAGAAGCTGATGGCTAAAAAACAGATTGCCAGATGTATCTCTTATGAAATGCTATTTAGTATTCAGATTAAACAGTGGCCTAGCCAATCCAACAAAGGAGGCAGATCATTAAACTGATCATTTACCATGATTACTATTATCTGGGGGGATTTTTAATTACGATAAGACATTGGATGAAAGTATCTTGTTAAAATATGTGGTCTGGAAGATGAATCATTTTAGTAGGTAGGTTAAGAAGAACTTGTAACACTATGCTGGGGAAGACTCCAGCTCTTATATTCTTTATCTCTGTGTATAATATATAAATTTGATAGGGATTCACAGGGCAAAGCATGCAACAGTGAACACCACAATGTCAACTTTTCTAAAGGGGTCTAATTTCTTCCTGGATCCAAGTTGTCAGGATTTCAGAATATTTCAAGGAGATTGTATTTCTCAAAAATCACTGTTTATCCTAAACATTTCAAACATACAAAAGCTATAGGTTTTACATTAGTAGTTTCCGTTAACTTTTACGGTAACATTTTTCATCTGTATAACTGTCAAGGGGCCACAACCAATGTGGACAGGATACAACTGGAGTCAGAAACAAGAACTCACTGAAGTCACATGCCTAATATAGGGTGGACCAGAAAATGAAATCCACATTATTGAAGCAACTCCACCACTCGTCCCACTGTGGTACACAGTGTCCCCTTCTTCCTCCTTTGATAACTGCATTACCTACTCAACAAATAATCTGAACACTTATACTTCAGATACCATATCAACGCCAGGAACATGAAGAGGCAGAGCAGTGAAGGCCCTTGTCTATGTCAGAGGTACAAAGGGGTATGTTTTAGGCCATGAAGAGACAAAAGAAGGGTTTTAGAAGAAGAATAACCTAATTAGATATGGTTCCATAGACAATCCAAGCCAATGTGAAAACAGAGGGAAATGTAAGTAACATGGGCACAGCAACGACGTCTGAACAGACAATGGCAGTGACCCTGGAGGAAAGGGGGCAGATCTTAGGAGTCGGGGGTGGTGGAGGTGGAAATCAACTATTGGGGGAGGAAAAGGCATGAAAGGCAAAAGTCAGTAGCCGACGAAGACTGCATCTGAGCCTCTACTTTTCAAAGTGGAGACAATACTTGTATAGTCTACCACACTGAATACTTGATCATTAACTCTAGGTGTGCTGTCTAAATCGAATTACAGAGAAGAATTCTGGACCAGATACCTTACTTAAATTTTAATTTTGGCTGTGTCACATTCGGAATCTCAGTTCCCCAACTGAGGTTGGGGACTGAATCCAAGCCAGGACCATGAAAGCCCAGAATCCCAACCACCAGGCCAACTAGGAAGCTCCCAGATATATTATTTCTAAAAATGACATTGCTGAAGTCAGAACAATAAATGGTGGCCATTTACAATATTTTTTGAGAGGTAGAGTTATAATACAACGCATGTTTTATGAAGTGATCATAACGTTAGGGGCATTAATTTTACAATAGGTACACTGACATCTTACCATTAATGAATGAATAGCAACCATTTGGTATAATGGCATTGAAATAAGCAACACTTGGTTTTTAACCCATTCAGTTCAGTTCAGTCGCTCAGTCATGTCCGACTCTTTGTGACCCCATGAATCACAGCATGCCAGGCCTCCCTGTCCATCACCAACTCCTGGAGTTCACTCAAACTCATGTCCATCGAGTTGGTGATGCCATCCAGCCATCTCATCCTCTGTCGTCCCCTTCTCCTCCTGCCCCTCATCCCTCCCAGCATCAGTCTTTTCCAATGAGTCAACTCTTCGCATGAGGTGGCCAAAGTACTGGAGTTTCAGCTTTAGCATCAGTCCTTCCAATGAACACCCAGGACTGATCTCCTTTAGGATGGACTGGCTGGATCTCCTTGCAGTCCAAGGGACTCTCAAGAGTCTTCTCCAACACCACAGTTCAAGAGCATCAATTCTTCGGCACTCAGCTTTCTTCATAGTCCAACTCTCACATCCATACATGACCACTGGAAAAACCATGGCCTCGACTAGATGGACCTTTGTTGGCAAAGTAATGTCTCTGCTTTTCAATATGCTATCTAGGTTGGTCATAACTTTTCTTCCAAGGAGTGTCTTTTAATTTCATGGCTGCAATCATCATCTGCAGTGATTTTGGAGCCCCCCAAAAATAAAGTCAGTCACTTTTTCCACCATCTTCCCATCTATTTCCCAGGAAGCGATGAGACGAGATGCCATGATCTTAGTTTTCTGAACACTGAGCTTTAAGCCAACTTTTTCACTCTCTTCTTTCACTTTCATCAAGAGGCTTTTTAAGTTCCTCTTCACTTTCTGCAATAAGGGTGGTGTCATCTGCATATCTGAGGTTACTGATATTTCTCCCGGCAATCTTGATTCCAGCTTGTGCTTCTTCCAGCCCAGCACTTCTCATGATGTACTCTGCATAGAAGTTAAGTAAGCAGGGTGACAATATACAGCCTTGACGTACTCCTTTTCCTATTTGGAACCAGTCTGTTGTTCCATGTCCAGTTCTAACTGTTGCTTCCTGACCTGCATATAGGTTTCTCAAGAGGCAGGTCAGGTGGTATGGTATTCCCATCTCTTTCAGAATTTTCCAGTTGATTGTGATCCACACAGTCAAAGGCTTTGGCATAGTCAATAAAGCAGAAGTAGATGTTTTTCTGGAACTCTCTTGCTTTTTCCATGATCCAGTGGATGTTGGCAATTTGATCTCTGGTTCCTCTGCCTTTTCTAAAACCAGCTTGAACATCTGAAAGTTCACGGTTCACGTATTGCTGAAGCCTGGCTTGGAGAATTTGAACGTTACTTTACTAGCATGTGGGATGAGTGCAATTGTGTGGTAGTTTGAACATTCTTTGGCACTGCCTTTCTTAGGGATTGGAATGAAAACTGACCTTTTCCAGTCCTGTGACCACTGCTGAGTTTTCTAAATTTGCTGACATATTGATTCAGCACTTTCACAGCATCATCTTTCAGGATTTGAAACAGCTCAACTGGAATTCCATCACCTCCACTAGCTTTGTTCATAGTGATGCTTTCTAAGGCCCACTTGACTTCACATTCCAGGATGTCTGGCTCTAGGTGAGTGATCACACCATCATGATTATCTGGGTCATGAAGATCTTTTTTGTACAGTTTTTCTGTGTATGCTTGCCACCTCTTCTTAATATCTTCTGCTTCTGTTAGGTCCATACCATTTCTGTCCTTTATCGAGCCCACCTTTGCATGAAATGTTCCCTTGGTATCTCTAATTTTCTTGAAGCGATCTCTAGTCTTTCCCATTCTGTTGTTTCCCTCTATTTCTTTGAATTGATCACTGAGGAAGGCTTTCTTATCTCTTCTTGATATCCTTTGGAACTCTGCATTCAGATGCTTATATCTTTCCTTTTCTCCTTCTTCACAGCGATTTGTAAGGCCTCCCCAGACAGCCATTTTGCTTTTTTGCATTTCTTTTCCATGGGGATGGTCTTGATCACTGTCTCCTGTACAATATCACGAACCTCTGTCCATAGTTCATCAGGCACTCTGTCTATCATGTCTAGTCCCTTAAATCTATTTCTCACTTCTACTGTATAATCATAAGGGATTTGATTTAGGTTATATCTGAATGGTCTAATGGTTTTCCCTACTTTCTTCAATTTAAGTCTGAATTTGCCAATAAGGAGTTCATGATCTGAGCCACAGTCAGCTCCTGGTCTTGTTTTTGCTGACTGTACAGAGCTTCTCCTTCTTTGGCTGCAAAGAATATAATCAATCTGATTTTGGTGTTGACCCATACCGCCTACCAATTACTGGCTATGAGACCGTGACTGAGTTTCATTTCCTCACTTGAAAAGTGGGGCTAAAACAGCCTGTTTTAAGTGAGACCGTACTGTAAGAGTCTGGCAAATGGTTTTTTCCTTTTTTGTCTATTCAATTAAATTTTAATCTATATCCTAAGACACATTAGAACTAGGCTTTATGTTCATCATGTTCATTTTAATCTAATGCTCTTTCTATCCTGTTCTGATGCATTTTTCTCTTTAACTATGTGCAGCTTCTATTTGTGCCCATAACTGGAAATTTTCAACCAGTTACTACTCTAGTTGTAATGCTCCATCAAGCAAGCAGACAAGATGATTACCTCTGTCATCCCGCCTATAATCATCCCGAGAGTAATCATCTCTCGAACTCCAGGACCGGTCATCTCGTCTGTCGTATCTGTCTTCATAGCGGTCCCCGCCTCCTCTGTAGTCGTCATCCCTACGGTACCCGCTACCGAACGCTCTTCTGCCACTGCCTATCCTGGAATCGTAGCCTGTGAACAGATCCCAAATTGTAATCATCACACTGGAGGGAAGAAGGAAGCTCCTAAAATAATTTGTTTTATAATGACCTCTGTCATAGTCTCTGCCACCTCGGTCATCATAGCGATCTCGGCCCCCGTATCGATCCATGTCCCGGCGTGGGCCATCACGGTAACTGTCCCGATACCCGTCACGATATCGGTCTGAATCGTAACGATCTCGATACTCTAGAGGAGAAGAGAGACAGG
The DNA here is from genome assembly GCF_016772045.2 of Ovis aries. Classification (NCBI taxonomy): domain Eukaryota; kingdom Metazoa; phylum Chordata; class Mammalia; order Artiodactyla; family Bovidae; genus Ovis; species Ovis aries. The sequence continues at coordinate 133,409,515 of NC_056056.1, forward strand.
TAATGTCATTCCTTTTTCTTTGACGATACTAATAAAAACAGCCCAAAAGGTCAGTTTGGTTTCGAGTTCATATTCACTGAGGTGTCTGTTTTTAATAACAACAAAAATACTATATCCAAGGCAGAATAATTTGTATTGAATTAAGTTTTCTCAGTAGTTATTTTTAAAAAGTTCCCTAGTGATTCAATCAATGTTCCTGGGGTGTGTGTGTGTGTGTGTGTGTGTGTGTGTGTGTGTGTAACAATTCAGGAGGAAGTTAGGGGGAGATAAATATACAGCGGTTCCGCCTTATTGGTGGTTTAGCTTTTTGAAGTTTCAGTTACCTGTGGTCAACTACAGCCAAAAATTTTTACTGGAAATTTCCAGAAATACACAATTCTTAAGTTTTAAAATGTAACAACAGTTTGTGCTGTTCTGAATAGCATGGATGAAATCCTATGCTCTCTCCCTCCAACCTGTCCAGGATACAAATCATCCCTTTGGTCCAGCGTACCCACACAATATAGTACAGTAAGATATACTCTGAGAGAGACAACACATTCATTTAACTTTTATTACAGTATACTGTTACAATTGTTCTATTTTATTAGTAATCATTATTGTTACTCTCCAGTATACTTAATTTACAAATTAAACTTCATTATAGCTATGTATGTATAGGGACAACACAGTGTAACACATAGGGTTCAGTAATATCCAAGGCTTCAGGCATCCATGTGGGGGTGGTGGTGTCTTGAAATGTATCCCCACAGATACGTGGTGGGGTGGGGGGGGGATATGGACTGCTATGTATTCTGTAATAAACTTCCAGGATTAATGATTTAAACATTAAATAATATAAGCACAAAACACTAGAAGAAAAGATAGCTGGAATCTTTCACACTTGATATCAAAGAATCAAAGACTACTTAAAAGTTTAGCATGGAGGGAACTCCCAGGTGGTCCAGTGGTTAGGACCCCAAGCTTTCACAGCAAGAGGCATGGGTTCGATCCCTGGTTAGGGAAAACAGGGTGTGGTGTGGCGGTGGGGAAAACAAAAATTTGGCATGGAAAAAAAATTACATATACCACAAATCAAAATGAGAAAAATACATGCAACATACGACAACTGGTTAATTCAAACACCTCAATGTCTCAATATGAACCAATTAATTAAAAAATGAAACAGCCAACTTAAAAGATGTTTTGAGTTTACACAAGTAGGTCAAAGAAAGATATTATTTTTGTGACAGCTTCATTTTAAACAATGGTTTCATTTTGCAAAGATCATCATTTTGTCTGCATGAACATTCATCCACAGGTAGTTTAGATTTTATAAGTTAAGGGGCTCCCCTGGCGGTCCAGTGGCTAAGACTGTGCTTCCAACGCAGGGGGCCACATGTTCAATCCCTGGATGGGGAACTAAGATACCAAATATCTCGTGGCATGGGCAAAATAAAAAATTAAATAAACAAACTTTATAAATTATAAACTTGTACTAAGAGAGCAGGGATCCACAGTGAAGAAAAGCAGCACAGGAGTTATGCTATTATAAGATAGCATATTCTGGAAATATACAAAACATTTAGCATACTACTTTGCCCCACTCCCAAGGTGTCTTTTATGGGCTACTGGCTTGGGACAGGGGTCTCTACCCTTTGTGGCACAGTGTGGGGCCTACCTCTACGATGTTGGCAGGGCTAACTTTGGGGCCCTGGCCTAGTCTTTGTTATTATCCATCTTGCTTGCTCTAAATTTAATATCTGAGGTGACAAAACTGTCATGTTCCTGGGACCCCTTGGGTTGACTGTCTGCTTTTCCTTTCAAGAGCCATTTCTCCTCGTTATAATAAAACCTTTTGCATAGATACTGAAGTAAAAAGTACCTAAGTAGTTGTCCCAAGGCTCTGTTGAGTCATAAAGACTTCATCTAAAAATCAGATACAAACGTGACTTCGTCCTTCTACATCTTAACTATGTCAAGGACGCTCTTAAAATAGGACTGTATCTCTGCTTCCTCAATTGTACTTGGCACAGGGTTCACTAGTGTCTCACAAGAATCAAAATGTTTGTGGATTTAAGTTGCTCTTTCCATTGTTTAACTTAAAAAATATTCCAAACATACAAGAAACTATAGAAATGATAACTGACTTTGAATCTATTACTTAGGTTGAGTGGATATTTTGGCAATATTTTGCCATGTTTATTTCAGTTTTAAAATTTAAAAGTAGCATGTTACAAACGTAGTGAAAGAATTCCCTCCATCCTCTATCCATAATCATGAAGGTGGCTACATTACCATGCACATATCTTTACAAACTTACATGTTTACACTACATGATACTGCTCTAAAATTCCTCCACATTTTTGCTTTTCTTCCTCACCATAACAGGTTTTGGAAATTTCCTGGAGGTCTAGTGGTGAGGACTCAGCACTTTCACTGCCGGGACCCTGGGTTCAATTTCTAGTCAGGAAGATTAGGATCCCATAAGCCATGAAGCTTGGCCACACCAAACAGGTTTTGAATTTTATCCCTGTCATCACATGTACGTTATCAAGTATTCAATTATATCAACAAACCACTACTCAGTCATCTCTAAATTACACATTTTATTTGCATACTATTTCTCTCCCCTGTTAAAATAATGTCCAGAGAGTAGTATTTCATGTTTTGTTCACTGCTATATCCTGAGCTCACAAAAGTACCTAGTATATGGGTAGACATTTAGGATTATCTGAAGGTAATGAATTTTCTTTTATTGTCTAATTACAAAACACCCCCAGAACACAGAAGAAACCAACTGGATGAAAATGAACTTACTGTCTCCAAAGCTATCATCACCCCTTCTAGGCGGGTAGTCATCAAAGCTGTCTGCAGCAGGACGGGCCCTCCAGTCTGTATCTGTTTTGTCAGAATCACGATTTCTATCTCGGCCAAAAGAACGATCATCCCTGTCTACAGATACATCAAATAAAAAAACCACAGGTTAGCTCACAAAAACTGTTGCCAAATATCTCTCACATGCGTAGACAACCCCTGCTGCCTCACATATGGAACCTGCTTATACCACAGCATTGTCATGAAGTCATCCCAGCCCTGTAAGTGCACTCTTCAGCTCAACCAAGTGACTCCCTTCCTCACATTTATTCCTGCTGGTTTAATGCTTACCTGTCTCATTTTCTATATAGGCCAGGAGCCTCTAAAACATACGTGCATCAGGCTCCTTTGGTGTCCAGAGTGCTAGGTATGTAATTTATTTAGCATATATTTAACGTTCATCTAAGTCAATCAGGGTTTCTCAGTCTCAACACAACCAACATTTTGTTGGACAATTCTTTGTTGTGGGGGGCCATCATACACACTATAGCACAGCCCCTGGATTCTTTTAGATGTCAGCCCTCCCCACACTTGTGACAACCCAAATGCCTCCCAATACTCCCAATACGAATGTCCCCTGTGAAGCAAAACCACCCTCAGGCAACAATTACTGACTGAGATTAAGGCAGGCCTCCACTAAAAATTTCTGGGGAAGAGCACCTCTGGTTTGTCATCCTAGGACCAGATGAAACAGAACACTCGAACACATTCAGTCAGCTTTCTCACCTTTATCCTGTGCTTGATCAGCAACGTCCACTCGAATTCTCCTGTTACCTAGAGACTGAGAGCATAGGACCATATTAACCAACCTTTTGCCCCATTATGCACAAATCCCATGAGTGACCTTGAACGTCTGGGCATAGCAGAAGCACTGGGGGAAGGAAGATAAAGGAAAAACACTGTAATCTAGCCAACACTACAATCTGTTGGCTAAAGAATCCTCTATAAAGACTTGAATATAAAATAACCTTGTAGAATTAACATTTAAGTTGGGCTTAAATAAATGTCAGTTCAATTATCTTACTATTTTTATAAAGTCAAATCTCACAGAATAGATTTAACTTTCTAACTATCACAGGCAATTTATTAAGTGTAATCCGTTTACATTATAGTCAATTCAGCAAACTTCAGACAATAACAGTTATATGGTATCCTTTTCTTATCCAGACCGAGGAGTTAAAAATTAGGAATGCTAATGAAACCTAAAAATGACATGAAAAGAAAAAACTTCCAACTTTTGTTTCTCATATATTAATATTTAACTAAACACACAAATTTTATTCCTGTTTGACATTTGCTTCAGATTATCATGGTGGTACTCAAGCCTGAAACAGGAAAAATATTTTAGGAGGAGCTGCTTTCAATCATGTCCAATGTCAGATTTGGACCACAGAATTATGCCACAAATGTCATTGGAAACTGTCTTCTCAACAATGAGAGGTTTCTGGAATTTAAAAAAGAGCCTTTTTTTTCCTTTTCAGATATAATCAGTTTGATTTCTAATGTCACTAGAGGTAAAAAAGCAGTTCCTGGATTAGAAACTTTTTATTACTAATAAGCAACTAACTGTTTTAATATTCCTGCTTGGGCAAGCCTAACAGTCCATACATGGCCTTAAATAACTGATTACATTTAATCTCCATTCCCCTTCATGTATTGAGAGCTGCATTTCTTCCCCCTGCTGAACCTCTGGTGTGTCTAGACAGGAAAACATTTACAGCCAATAGTAGGAACGCAGGACTGGATGTTCACTGTCGTTCCCAGGAGCAAGCATTACTGCTACAAATGACATTTTAGAAATGTTTCTGAGCCCTCTCAAAATTATTACTAGGCCCTGCTGAATTTGCTGAAGGGAAGTGCGACTTGCTAGATGTTGAAAGTTAACTGCAATACTGATAAATAATCCAGGCTTTTCTCTGTAGATATTGTGGGAATCTTTGAAATAGCTACAGACCCAGACTAAAAAATAATCAGTTTGCTAAACATAAAGAGTTGTTAGCTCCCAGCCCTCAACCCCACCCTTTTTATTTACCTCTTCGTTGAGGCTCAAGGCACTGAGCAAGGAATCCAGGTCCTCAAACTCAGCATAACCAAAACCTTTTAACCTCTCAGGATTGCTGGGCTCACGCGGTAAACGCACCGCACTGATCTAAAGAAGAAATAAGAAATAGTTCCCAAATTCAATGTTCTTGTTCACTTGCCTTCTTTTTTGACACTGTGTATGCAATGGATTTATCTGAAGAATACACAAGAACCTAGATGTCTCCAGGAGAAAAACTGGTACAGAGGGATACAAGAGAGACTTCACTATATACCTTGTTAAAACCCTTTCAACTTGAACAGTATGAATTTAACCCTTAGAAAACTTGGACAAGTTCAGTATATTCCTTGCACCCCTGACTTCTGCCTCATTTTGTATTTCTATTTTTCAGTTGTTTCTCAATTAAGAGGAATTGCCTATCCCACAATTAATTGCTTTTCAATTTTTCTCTCTCAGAAATTAGACTCAGTTTTTGCCAAAAGGTTTTCTGGGCAGTATATTTTATGACAAGCTGACTTATCTGAGAAACATTATTTACTGTTTTCACCTATTTATAGCTTGGCTGAATCAAACACTGGATTGTAAACTCTCACCATCCTTACCCTCTGCCAAATTCTGAGATGATAAAGCACTGAATCATACTTCTAACTACTTTCCTGTCACCTTCTGTGTCTGTTTTCTAACCCTTATTATTTATTTCTTCACTTCTCTAACATTGTGCATATATTCAAGTTATCTTTTGCATCACTGACTTGATACTTTATTCTGGCCTTCTGAGATATGGATTTTGTTAGTTGCTTTCAAATTCTATTTTAACTCCACTCATGAGTAGAGCAGGAAAAGGAATAAAATAAAAGGGAATAACGATGTCCTCTCATCAAAGTTTGGAAAAAGGACTTTTATACACCTCATACTTTGTCTTTCTGGAAACTTTCAGATCAGTGTTTTTAAACATCTTGCCTTAAGCTTTTTAAGCAAGCCTGTGAATTCCATTATATGTGAACAGATTCTGTTAACATAAACTACATATCTGTTCAGTTAAATGTATTCATATAAAATATTTAAATGTAGTTTTGCTATAAGCCTGAATGTAATTAACAAAATAGCTGAGTTTAGAGAAACTTTCTCCCCACTTTTCAACATTCAACTGGGTATGTTACCTTTAAATTTCTCAATGAGAATGGTATATGTTCTTGACAGACTCTCCCTGTATCGATAAGGTATTGAATTTGCTGATAAGACTGTCCGACTGCTGCTGGATGAGAACACTCTCAGCCAGAGGGCCTAAATGCCACTTAATCATATGATTTTCTTTTCTAAGTCCATATATAACCTCAGAACTTTCCTCAACACAGGAAGAACTTTCCTCAACACAGGAATTCAAGAGACAATCACTATGCTACCCTCCCTATGTAGTTAATTACCTAAATCCTTTACACTTACATTTAATCCTCTAAAGAATTCCTTAATGGAGTCTTCTGTCACATCATAGGGCAGGTTCCCTAGGAAAGCAGTGTAGGGTGGAGATTTGGGAAGACGGCTCCGGTCGATATTGGGTTCCCGAGCAGCCCGTGGAGCAGTGGGCAGGATGGAACGGTCAATTGGAGGTGCCCGATACACATCATCATCATTACTATGCCAAGTGGTTGAAACTAGGGTAGAAAAGTAGACATTGAACAGCTGAGGAAACTTCCCTTGGTGCCACTGCAGAATGAGAGGACCTACACAGGTGCCAAGTGCTAGACCATTTTATTCCACCTTACCTTTGTAGGAATTGTGTGTTTTACAGAAAAGAAAACCAAGATTTTGGGAAGGTTTTGTAACTTGCCTACCAAGGTCTCACAGGTGGTAGCCCAGCAGGATGGTGATCCTAGTGGAGCTAGGAGATACTGTCCCTACGGTACTGCCCATGAGTTTGTACTTCAGGTATCAACACTTACAGAAGGTACCATCCAGATGAAATTTCTTAATACAAAAATAGGTCACAAAAGAAAAAGTATTTTTCAGTTTGCAATGAAAGTTTTAGAAAAAAATGATGGGTGATCAGATGTGTCAGGCCCAATGACTTTATAGCTCCTGCCTGTTGCCAGCTATTCTGTGAAGGCACGGAACTTCTTCAGATATTTCCCCACCATAATTACTATTCCCATTCCTTTCCCTCAGACCATTTTTGTTTACCCAGGAACACCATGCCTTCATACTAATAGCTCCTAGAACAAATTATTCCTTGACTGTTAAGTATAAACAGCTTACAGATTATACTGCTATCTTATTTTATGAGGACATTGCAGAATTTTAGACCTAAAATGAAATCATCTAGTCCTTACTTTCCAAATGAAAACAAGGCTTAAAAGGACAGTACCCTGACAAAACTCTATTACTGTAATAGTCATACTTGGCATTAAGCCCTCTTGAATCACCACTTCAGTCCCTACTTCAAACTCACAGCCTTAACCTATTTTGTTATGTACAAATACATAAACATAAGATTTCAGGTTCTACAAAATCAGTAAGCTTCTTCCAAACTGCAAGTGTGAAGCATTATTATGGGATAGATTTTGTCCAGAAACTCCAGGCATGATGGAAAACAGAAGGAAACGCACCATCCCCTTCCAGATCGTCTGTTTCATCAGCCCAGCTGACTGGTTTGGGGACATAGGTGCTGCCTCCACCAGTCCCTCCATCCTCAGCCAGAAAGTCTGTTAGGGAGATAGTCTTCCCCTTCTTATTCTTCTTTTTCGCTGTTTCAAAAAGACAAGAGAAAGATTACTCATCAATACTTGGGTCTTCACAGAATTATACACGGCACTATTGTTAAATGTACGTATAAGAAAGTAACAACAAAGTCCCACCAAAGGTTTAGATTGTGGTACATTCATATGAAAGAATTCCATCCAGATATAAAGGAGAAAGCACAACGTACTGGGACAGAAAGCCCAATGAGAACTGAAAAATAAAATGCTAAGTCACTTCAGTCATGCCCAACTCTGTGCGACCCCGTAGACGGCAGCCCACCAGACTCCCCCGACCCTGAGATTCTCCAGGCAAGAATACTGGAGTGGGTTGCCATTTCCTTCTCCAATGCATGAAAGTGAGAAGTGAAAGTGAAGTCACTCAGTCGTGTCCGATTCTTAGCGACCTCATGGACTGCAGCCTACCAGGCTCCTCCATCCATGGGATTTTCCAGGCAAGAGTACTGGAGTGGGGTGCCCTTGCCAATGAGGTAGGGGCAAACTTTTATTTCCTACTACATTCTCTTGTGTATCATTTGAGATTTTTAACTATTTGTGTGTAAGAAAGGTTACTACATTCATTGCTCCCAGGACACAAAGAAATGAAACAAAATCCTTACTCTTAATATTCTGACACTCCTTCCCTACCTTAACACCACATATGAAAACGAGATGTTATACTAAAGGAAAAACGTAAGAAAGCCCTGAGAACCAGCAATTTAAATGTCTTCCCTGGTTATGAAGTCTTTAGGAATCCTGACCATGGCTCTTTAACTCTCCAGTCCTTAGAACTTCTTCTGAGATGGCACCAGTCAGCAGCTAACGCAGAACTGAAAGGACTAACTGAAGTTCTCGAATTGGCCCTTCAGAGCAGCTGTGACGCAGCTAAGGGAAACAAACAAACCCCAAAAACCGTAACAAGCAGCTCTGTTGTAACAAAGATCAGTTTCATGCCTTTTATAATGATGAATTCCTTCTCCATGTTCTAATTTTCAACAAACTTTCAATTTTCAATCCAAAATGATGAAGAGTCTGTAACTTGATGCACCATTTACTTAACTGAACGAAGGCTATTCTCTCACCTGGTACTTACCTGTCCTTTAAAATACAATTTTCAAGAACTAAAGACCTGTTTGCTATGAACGTTATGAACCTTCTGGACACAAAATGAACCTCAAGAATTATGGTCTTGATGTGCAAAACAGACAAACTTGGCTACAATTATACAGGGAAAATATGGTCTTGAATGTGAAGTTTTCATGCTTCTCTCAAGTAACTTAATAGTAACCCTGTCCCAAAACTCATTTATGATCACCAGATTATATTGTGGATCTATCCTATGCTTTGGAAGAAAGCAGCTATGCAAAGTTTGATAATACTGATACTGCTCCGAGTTCATATGCAAAGCCCGGGGGAAATTTTACTTTGAATACATAAAACATACCTTTGTGGTAGAATGATAATGTATAGGCTTATTTTAGTTGTTTAACTAAAAAATAAGTGGGACTAGTATGATGCTAGCTAGAGAGCTTTACCTTCATGGGGCTTCATGATCTGTCTGGTCATTGAGAAAATAAAAATAGAACTGGTGGTCAGCCCATACAATAAGGTAAAGCCCAACGTGAGAATAATAATTTGATTGAGGTATCACTTTTTCCCCTTTGTTTTACATACAAGTGAAAATGAAGTCACTCAGCCGTGTCCCCATGGACTGTAGCCTACCAGGCTCCTCAGTCCGTGGAATTTTCCAGGCAAGAGTACTGGAGTGGGTTGCCATCTCCTTCTCCATGGGATCTTCCCAACCCAGGGATTGAACCCGGGTCTCCCGCATTGAAGGCAGATGCTTTACCATCTGAGTACAAATCTAATGCCAAAACAGCACAAGCTGGAAAACCAATCTGCCCTTTGTTTGATTTTGGTGTAAATCAATTTCCTAAATCAGGTTTTCTCAAGTTTTTACCTTTTGACAAACTAATCTCACATTCTCCTTTAACGTCATTTGAAATTTCAAAATAGTGTGTCCAAAAAAGAAAATTAAAACACTGTTTTAGAATGTCTTTTCAAACGATACATATCCCTTTCCCCTCTGATTCTGTGACTGGCCCCTCCAAAAACTTCTGGCTGAGAAATCACTGTTGGATGATGGATAGCCTTCATATACAGACAAACTAAAACTCTTCCTTAAGACCTCCAGCTTCTTTAAAACTAGCAGCAGCACTGGCTCAATCATAATATAAGCAGCAGATTTAACAGAACAAGCCTTTAAAAAAGTAAAATTAACAAACCTAAATGCTCTCTCCACTCTTTTATTCTAATAATTGAGAAACAGTGTTATCTAAATCCTTCATGCACCTTTTGCTCCAACAATATCTATGTCCGTTCCATGTTTAGGACTTCACTGATGTTCTCTTCTTTACTAAGTATCCTTTAGTGCTCCAGCAATATCAAACTCTTGACACAATGACTGAGCTGATCCAACTCTTAAATGTCTTTAAATTTTTCGTGAATTGGTGAAAGTTCAACCACGTAATAAAACACATCCCAACTACTTAAGACCAAATCCACTTGGACAAGAAGAAATTTTATTAAACCCTCTAACTGCCTGCTTGTCTCATTACAATTGTAATTTACCGACTAAATACTAGATACTTGTGAAGCTCTTTATATACTCATCTAGTTAAGCTTCGTTATGACAGGTATAAAAATAAATAATACAACTGATCAGCTTAACTCTTTCTCAATTTCTGCACTGTTGGCTGACATTTTAAGTTGGGTAATCCTTTGTGGGGGAAGGCGGGGAGACAATGTACCACGTATTACATGCTGCTGCTGCTAAGTCACTTCAGTCGTGTCCGGCTCTGTGCTACCCCATAGACGGCAGCCCACCAGGCTCCCCCGTCCCTGGGATTCTCCAGGCAAGAACACTGGAGTGGGATGCCATTGCCTTCTCCAGCAATCTCCAAGCCTAGACTTAGTGTCCTGGGTGGGTGAGACAAAACTGCCCATGGTTGAGAACCAGCATTCTAAGTGGTATTTTCACATCAATAAATAAGTAGACAAACAAAAGGAAATGTTAGCCCTATACAAAGCACATTAGCAGAAAAGTGACTACAATAAACCAAATCTTCAGGATTATCAGGCTAATCAAAAGCAAAAATGCTTCCTTTAGTTTTCTTGGAATGTTTTCCTGTCCTAATTCCATTGTATTCGTAATAAAAGCTCCAACTGACATATACTGGAGTGATAAAAATCTATGGACAAGCTGTTAGTTCTTAGTATCTGCCTGCCAATGCAGGGGACACGGGTTCAACCCCTGGTCAGGAAGATCCCACACTGCCACCGAGCAACTGAGCCTGTGTGTCACAACTACTGAGCCTGCGCTCCAGAGCCAGTGAGCTGCAACTACTTAAGCCCACACACCTAGAGCCTGTGCTCTGCAACTAGAGAAAGCCCTCTCAGGGCAACGAAGACACAATGCAGCCAGTAACAATGATAATAAAAAAATGCAACCTGCCCAAAGACCAGACTGCCTAGAATTAGACTTATGTACTGCTGTTTAGAGCACAGCATGAAAAGATGTTTCATACAGTGTGGCATAGTATCATAACATTAAGAGTCCTCGACCTTTACCGTGCTACTGTTTTGCAGACCAGAGAATAAAGACCGAGTCAGGATCAACAAGCTTCAGCATCTTGCTCGTGCTAAGTCATATCCAACTCTTTGCGACGTCATGGGCTGTAGCCTGCCAGGTTCCTCTCTCCACGGGATTTTCCAGGCAAGCATACTACAGTGTCATTACTAGGGTTGTCATTTCCCTCTCCAGGGGATCTTCCTGAACCAGGGATTGAACCTGCATCTCCAGCACTGGCAGGTTGATTTTTTTTTTAAACCACTGAGCCTTGACCCCTATGTTTAATTGTTATGAGATCTCTTTGTCCAACTTCATCTTGACACAATCTGAGGAAAATGCCACAATGTTTTTTCCTTACCTCTCCACACATACTCAATTTTGATCACATATGGACCACAGCAATATCCGATACAAATCTAAGAAACTGACTTTGGTTGAGTGCACTTATAAATGTACACACATATATTTCACTACAAACAACCAGTTAAAACAAGAACACCCAAAACTCCAAAGTTAATCCCTTTCCCCATGATCAGGAAAACAAATTCTAGGATGTTCTGCAATGAATGCAATGTAGTAGGTTATTCTATCTCAAGTGATACATACATGGTATGTGACTTATACATTCTTTAAAAGTGGCATTACTTAGAAATACAGTGTTTTACCTTGATACTTCTCTTTGTATTTGTACTTAAATTTTCATAAGCCATTTTAACTTTCACCTTCTGAATCTGGGTATCTTACTCCCAGAGTAACAAACATATGGTACAGGAAGGGGTATGAAGATAGGTAATACATGAACTGCATATAATAGCAACCAGTGAAACCGTTTTTAACTATAGGAGTCAGCACTCTATGAAAACCACCATTGGACACTATCTTACCATAAAAAATAATCAAACAAGATGCCACATATAATGGCATTCTGAAGTGTTATGCAAATAAAAGGCCTTGTGTGCACACAGGTACACTGTTAACAATCCCAAGGCAGTCTAGTCTCACAAACCACTAACCCATGTCAAACACATTTGATCCCCTATAGGTAAGGACACAGATGCAATAGTTAGCTTTGGGACACCTCCAGTTCTTGAAGTTCAGTAATTAGTCACACTGGATACTGTATTATTGCAAAGAATTTTTTGGTTTCATTTAAAAGTAAAAGGGAGTGGATATATGTACAGTTATAGCTGTTTCACCTGTGTACAGCAGAAACCAACGCAACATTGTAAAGCAATTTTCCTCTAATTAAAAAAAAAAGTAAAAGGCCTGTTAAGTTTTATCATGTTTCTTCACAAAGAAAATATAAGATGTTTTTTCAGGGGCCATCAAGAAGTATATTGAAAATAGATTAATTTTATAGACCCATTAACACAGTGGGCCTGTATTAATATAATTATATACCAAATCAATACAATGGGAAAAGATCCAAAGTGGGGAAAGAAATTTGATAATTTCTCAAGGGCTGTCAGATGTACCATTGTACCCCAGCATAAGTGTCCCTTATATGTATTACACAAGCTAAAAGATTCATGTAACTGTATTAAAGGAGATGAGGGCTTCCAATTGGGTAGAGTGGAAGAAGAGACCTCACTAAGCACATCTGTTTTACTAGTCTGGACTTTATTTACACAATGCTATCGGCGTCTTTCACCTCTAAAAAAATTCCACACAAGTTATACAGAAAAGGAAAACAGGCTTTTCACTAATTATGACACTGAGACACCAGGACGGCAAATTCAGGCCAAAATACTTCAGATGAAGCTCCTGGGCAGCATCCCAAACTTATGATGATAAACCAACCTTGTTAGTCCCAAGTTGATAATGGGAGAAGAACGAGAAGTTTCAAAGATTGCAACCTTACTCTGCCATCTGCAGATAGTGACCTTGAACGAGTAATTTTCATATTCCTCACACAGGAGATAACCAACATCTGCCTATCTCACAGAACATCAAATTAGACCACACACAGAAAAGTGCCAGGTCAATTGTCAAGTGCTACGCTAGTGAAAGGTATTATGCTCAACTGCACGTTAATTTCCTCAATATTTTCCAAAGGCATACATCTCTATGTAAGAGAGAAGAGAAATTCTTGGTGAGAAATCAGTGTTCAGAGATAAGTCGTTCAACAAATGTTTTGTACAATGTAGGCTCACACCAGGGAAAAGAGATCATATCCCCCATTCTAAAATCACTGTTGACAAAATGTTGGCACAACTCTCTACTAAGTCCATCAGAAGTGCAGGCAGACTTACATGAAAGTGATATTTCCTCTCATTCTAAACAAGAATTCAACTCCAGCCACTAGTATTCTTCTAAAAGCAACTCCTAGCAGTTGTGCAGTTACCCTAAAAGAAAAAGGCCCTACCCTACTGCTGCGGCTATCAAAACTCAACCAAAACGGAAGCTGTCAAGGGCTCTGATCTTGGTCACCACTGGATCCCCAATATCCAGAAGCATGCCTGACAAATATACAGTTCACACTCAAGTAAAACTGTGTTGACTGAGTAAGAAAAAGTCCAGAAGAAATCTAGGTCTCCACCCTGTTTCCTCTCCTCCAACACGTGGGCGCATCACACCGGATTCCCTACCCCCGTCTTAACTCTAGCAGCGCCAACCTCCAAACCTAATACATTTACCCTTGGAAGAACATAGGGGCCGGATCACACTCTAGAAGGGGAAGAGCAAAAAGTGGAAGGACCTAAAGAGAAAGCAACACAGGCGAGTAAAACCTTCCCATCTGGACTCTCGCGCGTGCTTTTCAGGCGCGCCAGTCTCCAGTACCCTAGGCTCTCCGACCGCGCACGCGCACCGCCACCTTCCTCCGCCCCTCCAGCGACTCGCGCTCGGGTTCTAACTGCCCCCCCTTTATTCCCTGCCCCCACTCCCGTCCGCAACGGCCTCGCGCCTTGGAGACCTAGTTCAGAGTGCACCCGTCCGCGCGCCAACCGCCTCCTTCCTTCCTCCACGCTTTCACGCGGGCACACTGCTTCACGTCTATGAGAAGGCCTACATCTCCCGCTGATCTTTCTGCGCCTCCTCCTCACTCCAACTCAAGCCAGAGTCTACCATTACTCCCCAGTCCAACCTCGCGCAGATGGGGTGAAAAGGGTGTGAGGGGGGAGGGGAAGGTCCTTCCCCTCCCCCCAAACATCCCGAGGCAATAACCTAACATGGCCCAGCCGCCAGCCTGCCGCAGCCCCAAAATCCGAAGGGAAGAGGTGCCGCCCACCCCCCGACTCCGAAGAATCAGTGGATCAGGCTCGGAGAGTCGCTTCGGAGCCTGGTCCTTGGCCGCACTCGGCCGCTCACTCACCTGAGGCCGCCATGTTGGGAGAGGGAGAGAGAACGCAAAGGACCCGGATGAGGCAGTCACGTGATTAGAGCGAGCGCGTCGGGCTAGGAGACGCGAAACTGGGAGGGGTCGGGGAATTAAGGAGGGACACAGGAGGCGGGGCGGCGCTCCTCTAGGTTCGTAAAGCAGCGCGAGGAGGTGACGCGGCATCCGACGGGAAGACCTGCGCGACATGTGGCCAAAGGGGTGGGGCCTGCGCTGTCGCGAAACCCCTCACGCTTTACGTAGGGCGACGCGCGGACAAGGGGCAGGTCTCAGCCTGGGGCGGGGTCTCCTGAGCCGCAGACTTCCTGCCTGTGCGGTAAACGGAAGGGGTGGTGCGGCGTTGTCAAGTTCCACCTCTCTGGCACCGATTGGAGGCGGGCTGGAATCCAGAATTGGCGTGCCCCAATTGGTTTCCTGGGAAGATTCTGAGTTTCTTTGTAAATCGCTTTTTGTTAAAGCAAAATAAACCACCATTCTGCTTAAGGATGGTTTTAATTGGGGATGTTTAGAAGGAAAAGAAGGTAACATTCATCACTTACTTGCCATGGTCTTTTACTAAAAGTCTTTTAATCCTTCGTTTTGCAAACTAAATTCAAACTCAGGCCCTTAGGATTTCACCGTCTAATGCTATCTGCGCTTCCTCTTGTTGCCAGGTTGTCCTTGAGACCCGGTGGACTGTAGCCCGCCAGTCTCCTCTGTCCATGGAATTTCCCAGGCAAGAATATTGGAGTAGGTTGACATTTCCTTCTCCAAGGGATCTTCCCCATCCAGGGATGGAATCCACGTCTCCTGCATGGGAAGAACGATCTTTTACCAATAAGCCACCAGGGAAACCCCATAGGTAGTAGTTCATTCAATGAAAATTTGCTTTGCACTCCTACCACGTGTCAGGCGCTTTTATTGGCATTTTGGGTATAACTGGAGAATAAAACTCCAAAGCATGTTATATAATTCAGTGAGGGAAAGACAGACAATAAGCAGTAATTAAATGAAATATTAGAAATGTTAAGCACTCTAGAGGTAATTAAGGTAATTTGATAAAACTGATTTTGTGCAACTTAAATTGCATGGTCAGGGAAGGCCTCTGAGGAAGCGACATGTGAACTGAGATCTGAGTTACAGAGAGCCAACCCCCTGAGGAACTAGATCAAATGCTCCAGGACAGGAACATGTTGGCAAGTTTGAGTCTCAGTTTGGTGACCGGAAGGGGGGTGGGCGGTAAAAGATGAGGTTTGAGAAATATGTTGGGGTTCAATCATGTGAGGCTCTGTGAATCAGGTTTAGGAGTTTGGATTTTATTCCAAGTGGACTGGGAAAGCGTGGAAAGATTTTATGCAGGGGAGTGTGAGGACTTGAAATAGTTTTGTAAAGGGTTACTTACTATCTTGATATGGGTGATGGTTACATAAGTGTATATTTAAGTACCTCAGATTGTACACTCAAGAATTGTGCGCTTAGTGTATAGAGGTCATACTTTAAACAACAGTGATGACAACAACAGGATTACTCAGTTTACTGGATGGAGAGTGGGTTATACACCTGCACTGATGGAAAAGAAAGATCAGTTAAAAGGTTCTTGGTGCCAGGACCTCATAATGTCTTCATGGACCCTAAGCACTTTTGCCTTCATAGGCCCTTTTCTCCTTTTAAACAGTGTTAACATTATTTGCTGCACTGGGTCTTCCTTGCAGCCTGTAGGCTTTCTCTAGTTGCAGCACATGGTAGCTTCTCTTGTTGCAGAGCATGGGCTGAATTGCCCCATGGCATGTGGGATCTTAGTTCCCCAACCGGGGATTGAACCTGTGCCCCCTACATTGGAAGGAGGATTCTTAGCCGCCGGACCACCAGGGAAGTCCTAATATTAAAATTTGTATTTTATGATTGTCCTGGTATAAAAACCAACATATTGATAAAATACATTTTCTTTGACCTAAATGTTTATTTTTTCTTATAATTTAAAAATAAGCTAAAATGTTTTTGTGGGGCCCTTAAAGTATGGTGGTGTCTAGGCACTGTGTCTGTTATGCCTGCTGAATAAGCCAGCCCTGGCTGCTGTCATCCTAGTGAGAGAAGCTGGTGCTTTAGACATGAGTGTAGAGATGGAAAGAGATGGATGCAGATTTTGGAAGTGGACTAGATGTAAAAGGGCACGGGAGAAGGAACTCTCCCAAGCTTTTGGCATGAACACTTAGGTGATGCCATGCATTTATAGTCTCTTTTCTCAGAACGTTGTTAGGGAATCCTGTAAAGAAGAGAGCCTGAATTCTGTTGTTGACTTTATCCAAACCGCTGACTGGTCATTGAAGCATGAATGCATGAACAGTTCAGCTGAGGAAAGCAAAAAGAGAGTTGAACTGAGCTGATGTCTGCCTCATGTGAGAAAGAGAGTTGGTAGTTTGGGTCCAACCAGTCTAATTGCTTGCTAAAATGAAAACATAAACATTTTTGGAGGATACATTTGTTCCCTGCTCCTTCTGTAGGAAATTTCCACAAATTTAGTGGCTTAAAAAACATTTATTCTTTTATGACTCTGGGTCAGAAGCCTGAAATAGGTTTCACTGAGCTAAAATGAAAGTGTTGGCAAGACTGCATTCATTCTGGAGGTTCTGTGGGAGATTCTGTTTCCTTGCCTTATCCACCTTCTGTATAACTGGCTATGTTCCTTGGCTCATGGTCCGCTTCCTCTGTTTTCAAAGCCAGAAATGTTGGGTTGAATACTTCTTGTATTGATCAGTTTGATTCTGACTTTTCTTTCTGCCACCTTCTTTCACTTTTAAGGACCCCTGTGATACAACTGGGCCCACCTGGACAATCCAGTATAGTCTTCTTATTGTTAAGGTCTTCCAGTGTGCCACCGTAATTCCATCTGCAGCCATAATTGCCTTTTGCTAGATAATATAACATATTCACAGGTTCCAGAGGTTTGGATGTAGACATCTGTTTGTTTGACTGCACTGGGTTTTAGTTGCAGCTGGAGGAATCTTTGAGTTTTGGGAACCCTTAGCTGTGGCATGCCTCAGAAGGATATAACAGAATCTAGAGTCTTCAAAACATAATATACGTGATGTACTTGAATCAAAGTTGTTCAACATGTGAGGAAAATGGAAAATGTGACGACAAGACAACAGAGACCAACCCTGAGATGAGCCAGA
Source organism: Ovis aries (assembly GCF_016772045.2). Classification (NCBI taxonomy): domain Eukaryota; kingdom Metazoa; phylum Chordata; class Mammalia; order Artiodactyla; family Bovidae; genus Ovis; species Ovis aries. The sequence goes on from NC_056056.1 coordinate 133,427,264, forward strand.
TGTTGAAATGATCAGACAAGGACTTTAATGCAGCTATTATAACAGTGCTCAATGAGTTAAAGTAAAATAACCTTGTAATGAGTGAAAAGGTAGGAAATTTCAGCAGAGACATAGAAAATATGAAAAGAACCAAGAGGACATTTTAGAATAAAAAATACAGTGTCTGAAATAAGTTTCATGGATGACATTACAAGCAGAATAGAGATGATAGGAAAGAGTCTCTATACTTGAAGGTAGATCAATAGAAATGATCAAATCGGAAGAGAGGGAAAAGAGATTGGAGAAAAAAGTGAACAGACTCTCTGGGACCTGTGGAGAATATAAAAAAAATAGAGCATGTTATTGAAGTCTCAAAAGGAGAGGAGAGAGTTGGGGTAGAAAATATTTGAAGAAATAGTACCCCTAAACTTTCCATATTTGGTTAAGATTCAGGAAGCTTAGCAAACCCTAAATAATATAAAGAAAACTGCATTGGCGTATCATAGTCAAAATGCTGAACACACACCAATGATAACAGAAAAATCTTGAAAGCATTCAGAAAAAAAGTGACATTGTGTACAGGGGATTTGAATGGCCATGGGCTTTCCATGAACTGTAGAGGTCTAAAAACAGAGAAACAAGATTCTTAGCATGCCAGAAGAAGAAAGCTGAGAAGAAATGACACCAGAAGAAATTCAGATCTTCAGGAAAGAATGGAGAGTTTCAGAAATAGGAGACTGCTGCATAAAGAAGACTTTTTTCCCTTTTAATGTCTTTGAAATTCATCTCATTGTTAAGAGCAAAAGCAAATTTTAGAATATTGTCTTGTGGGATTTGTAATGTATTCAGGTGTAATGGGTGTATTATTTACAACTATAGTGTAAAGGATGATGGTTCTTCTGTCTGAGGAAATTCGGTATTAACTCTGAGTAGGCTATGAAAGGTTAAGGATAGATATTCTAAGCCTTAGAATAGGAACTTAATAATGCAAAGAAATATAGTTAAAATTAATTAATATGGGATTTAAAGACATTTAATCAAAAAGAAGGCAAAAGAGGAATTGATGATAATTTTAAAAACTAGCTGGGGGAAAAATAAGATATGTAAAGCAAGCACTTGAAAGGGATGGCACATGAATTGTCTTCCTGAATAACAGTTTACATGGGGATTTGTACTTTCAAGAGCCTAGGAGTGCCGATTTTTGTTGCAATTCTGTTGCTACTCATCTGTGCAGAACAAAGGTAAACAAAAACACAATGCAAGGGGGAGTCAAATGGATAGAATATAGTAGAGTATTCTTGACTATGAGGAATTTGAAGTATGCAGTGGCTCAGGCACATTTTGAATCATCTCTGGAGAAGAAGCAGGCATCCCTCAGTGGTGTACCCAGAAGAGTGGGAAAGAGATGGCTACGTGTGGGTGTGGGTTCTCTTGGCAGCCAGCTACCTTGGGGAGGAGAGGAAAGGCTGGAAGACATCTGCCACTTTAGGAGTCTGTTGTGAGCTAGCATTTGAGGAGGCTCTCTCCCAGCCCTTCTTTCTTTTTTTGCCTAAAGGCTAAGGATGCAGATGCCTCCAGGAGCTCGGCAGCTAATGGGAATGATTTAAGCAGCCTCGTAGGCATTGTGGCAAACTTCATGCAGAGTACTTGCTCCATGCGGCAGAGATGTTTACTGCTCACCCCAATCCATGAACTCCCCATTTCTCAGCTCCCTGCTGAGGGGTGGTGGGGGGGAGACTGGCAGTGGAGGAGCTGTGTCCCATCAAGTAGGAAGCATGTTAAAAGCTATGGAGCGGCTTGATCTGAACAGCTGCTGCTTCTTGCTGATCACGGAGAATATAAGTTGAAGTAGACGGAAAAGGTGTAAGCAATCTGGATCCCTGCGATATTGCCAGGAGGAGAGCTGCTCCAGAGAGTTGTCCGACTGACCCTGGACTTGGAGTGAACAAGAAACAAATCTTCATTCTAAGCCTCTTCCTCTATTTTGTAGCCTAGCCTACCCCACACACTTTCTTTAAAGGCAGCAGTCACAGCTCAGTTCAGCCTCTTACTATCACGCCTAGTGTCGCCAGATCTTCCAGTTTCTGCAAGATAAACCAGAAATATGAGATTTTTTGGTGAAAATGAATCAACATTTGAAAATAGATGTTAATTAGAAAAGTAAAACCTTGTATACCCCAAATAAGACTTTCCTGGGGGTCAGCTTAACCCACTCAGTTGGAACTTGAGCTCTGCATTTGGTGACTCATCACTTCTCATCAGTGACTCAAAGCTTCTGTTGTCACTCCTGTTCAAATGGGGCAGAGATCAGTTCTTTAATTCACAGCACCTGATGAGCTCAATGATGCCTCCAACTCTGGGTTTCTCACCCTGGTCTAAACTGTAGGGGGCAGCTGCTGATTGCTAAGTCACGAGTCTGACCTGGCTCCTTATAGCCAGCACCAATAAATGCAGCCTATAAGAGTCCTAAATGGTTCTTCCTCATGGCCCTGACCTCGGTCACCTTTGCCTGACATATTTCATGCTCAACCTGAATGTTTCTTTGTGCTTTCTGACCTAGTGATTTGCTTTCCCATATATGGCCTTGCCGTTTATGGTTGTGCCCTTTGTACCTAACTCAGTCCAGCTCCTTTCAACCTTTTTCCTCTCAGTTGTTTTTTTTTAACTATTTAGAGATTTGGATTCTGCCTTCTAGTTCCCTGTGGGTTTGCTCTGGAATAGTTCTGGATTTTTTAATTAATTTCATATGTGCGTGCCTGGTAAGTCACTTCAGTTGTGTCTGACTCTTTGCGACCCTATGAACTGTATAGCCCGCCAGGCTTTTCTGTCCATGGAATTCTCCAGGCAAGAGTACTGTAGTGAGTTGCCATGCCCTCCTCCAGGGGATCTTCCCAACCCAGGGATCGAGCCCACATCTCCTGTGGCTCCTGCATTGCAGACGGATTCTTTACTGCTGAACCGCCATGGAAGCCCAGTTAATCTCATAGATATCTCATGTTGAACAAACATTTTTCTATCCCAACTCTCCTATCTCCATTAAAGGTACTGCTGTCTTCCATGTCACAATCTCAAACTGTTGGTGTCAAGTTAACCTCCCCATCTAAAACCAACGCAGGTGTTAATTCATACAGTGTGTCCTGATCTAGGCACTGAGGCTATGATGAACTTAAAAAGTCCATGTCTTCATGGAGCTTGCATCCATTTGGAAGTAGGCAGAAAATGAATATATATTAGGTCAGAGGGTGATATGTGCCTTGAAGAAAATTGAAGAAAGTAAGAGATAAGGAGTGCCATGATGGGGGAAGGGGGTCAAGGGGACTTGAGTAGAAGTCAAGAAAAGAGGGAATGAGACTTAACGTACTTCAGGGCAAGAGTGTTGCAAAGGCAGAGACCCTGGGTGGAGACCCTGCGTGGCATGTTTTGAGGTCCATGGACGGAGTCGCCCAACAGGGAGACTATTGCGGCTGGAACTTGGTGGGCAGGGGAGAGGGTGATGGGGTGGTTACCCACCTCTCTCTTTTTTGCCTTCTGCTCCATTCCCACCACCTCTGTTCCAGCCTTGACTGTCCTTTCCCCTCTGGACTGGTTCAGGAATTGTCCCCAGTTTGCCCAGTCTACCCAGTACAAGCTGCCCGGATGAATCTTCTTAAACCTGGGTTCTATGATGGTTTTTTTTCTTTTTTTTTTTTGTTAGATTTTTGGCTGTGGTGGGTCTTTGTTGCTGCCTGGTCTTTTTTCAGATTTACTCTAGCTGTGGAGAGCAGAGGCTGCTCTCTAGTTGCAGTGCAAGGGCTTTACGTTGCTGTGGCTTCTCTTGTGGTGGAGTGCAGACTCTTCTAGAGCACGCAGGCTTCAGTACGCAGGCTTCAGTAGTTATAGCACGTGGGCTCAGCAGTTGTGGCTCCTGGGCTCTGGAGCACAGGCTCAGTTATTGTGGCACTTGGGCTTAGTTACTCCGAGACATGTGGGATCTTCTTGAACTAAGGATCGAAGCTGTGTCTCCTGCATTGGCAAGTGGACTCGTTAACACTGAGCCACCAGGGAAGTCTCTATGATGATTAATTTCATATGTCAACATGATTGAACTAAGGGATGCCCAGACAGCTGGTAAAACATCATTTCTTAGTATTTCTGTGAGGGTATCTCTGGAAGCCATGAGAGTTTGCCTCGCTAGACTGAGTAGAGATAACCTCCACCAATGATTCTGGTGGGTGTCATTCAATCCACTGAGGGCCTGAGTGGAACAGAAAGGCAGAGGAAGGACAAATTTGCTCTCTCTGCTTGTTCTGAGACATCCATCTTCTCCCCATCTCAGACATCTGTGCTTCTGGTACTCAGGCTTTTGAACTGAGTGAATGACACCACCAGCTTTCCTGGCTCTCCAGCTTGCACAGAGCAAATCGTGGGACTTCTCAACCTCCATAATAATGTGAGCCAATTCCTATAATAAGCCCCCTCTTATATTTACCTCTGTGTGTGCTGTTGTTTCCATTTTCTCTGAACTCTGACTAATACACAGTCCATTTCTTTCCAAGGCACTCTTCCCTAGCACTGAAAGCACCTCATAATCTGTCTTCAACTGGTTTCTCCAACTGTATGTTGCCCCCAACTTCTGTCTTGCTCAGAGCAGATGCTGGGCTTTCCTGCTGTTGCTCGCAATTCTCTTCACCTAGAATAGCCTGTACCTTCTCAGTCTCGCAGGAGAAGCCCTACTCACTCCAAGACATTGTCCCAAGACTTCTTGGCCTGGCTCCTATTTAACTGTGTACTTGTTTGATTTTGTACTTCTTGGTGGCTCAGATGGTAAAAAATCTGCCTGAAATACAGAAGACCTGGGTTCAATCCCTGGGTTGGGAAGATCCCCTGGAGAAAAAAGGATGGCAACCCACTCCAGGATTCTTGCTGGAGAATTCCAGGGACAGAGGAGCCTGGCATGCTGTAGTCCATGGAGTTGCAAAGCATCAGACATGACTGAGCTACTAACACCTGGTTGATTTTATCCTCCTCATTAGATGATAAACTCTAGGAGCTATTTTACAGTCTCATTTTCCTCTCCTCCAAGGCCTTGTTGCCCAAATCCAACCTCTGACACCAAAGATGCCATAGTTTCACTTCCTGGGTTAGAAGTTGTTAGTCAGCGGAGGAGCATGTGAGGGCTTTGGCTAGAGATTTGCCATGAGGTGTTTCAAACCTGAAACTCACTGTGGCCTTTGGCAGGAAAGCAGTCAGGTTGCTCGTTAGGACAGGCTTGTTTGACAGCAGCAGGCTCAAGTTCCCCTTCTTTTCCTTCTCACTTATCAGTGCAAGCTTTTTAATGCTGAAGAATGTTTGAGAAATAGCTAAAGGCCCAACCCTTGCTCCTGAGAAGTTTACAAAGCTGTAGTTAATTGTGTGCTCTTGACAGGTATTGGTAAGAATATAATTTGGCTGACTAATGTTTTTTATTGTATTTCTGTGGAGAAATGAATAGTGAAATGTTCTCTACTAGAGAAATCAAAGGTAAACACAACAGAATAAGGAGCTGAGGATGAGCTTGTCATAGATCCTGGCCATATTATACTTTTTCCCACCTTGACCTTGCCTGGCCTGGGGCCATTTCCTCCACCTCTCTTTCCTTCTCTAAATCTTGCCCATCCTTCAGGAAGCCTCCTGGATGACTCCAGAATCCATTAAGCTGTTTTGAATACCAGGGTTAATAACCTTTGCCACAGAAGTTTAGAGCTTGAAGGTATCCTTAAACTCTTTGCTGCTGTTTTGTGTGAGTTCCCAACTAAATGGTTACTCCTCTGAATAATGGTAAGAATAACAACAATAAAGCAGTTAGTATTTATAAAGCATTTAGTATGACCTTGGTACTTTGCTAATATATCTATGTATTTAAGGTAATTTCATCTGCCCAACAACCCTATGAGGAAGTTCTATTATTATTGCTATTTTACAATTGAGGAAGCTGTGTTATAGTATAAATTTTCAAAAAGGTAACATAATGACTCTCACACAAACATGAAGTGAATACACATCAAAGATATTTAACTCCCCTAATTAAGGAGAAAACCTGCAATTTGTTAAAAACCAACTGAAAGGAGATTCAAGAGCAGATAAATTTATGGGCAATCAAGAATACTGAAATGAAGTTGCCGTGTCCTATATATACTAAAATTTGGAATTATCTTTTCTGCTGGCCAGAAACCAATTTGATTATTTTTTTAATTTAAAAAAGTTTTGCTGCTGTGTTGGGTCTTCGTTGATGCGAGAACTTTTCTCTATTTGAGGTGAGCGGGGGCGAATCTATAGTTGTGGTGGGGTCTTCTCATTGTGGTGGCTTCTTCTGTGGAGCGGGCTCTAGAACGCAGGCTCAGTAGTTGTGGTACATGGGCTTAGTTGGTCTACATCACGTGGGATCTTTACCATGGAGCCACCAGGGAAGCCCAGAAACCAATTTTATTTAAAAATATATTTTATTATTATTATTTTAATGAATAGTCTATTTATTTAGCAGAGGGAGGAGATGGCAACACTGGAAAGAATTGGTCTTCTGGCATGCAAGGCAGTAGAAGAGTGTGGCTATTAAAGGACTTGAGTAGTAAAACTGCCATCATTCAGCCTGGAGCTCCATTAATGCTGAATAGAAGCAGCGATGGTGTTTTCTCTACAGCTGCCCCAGCTGGGACCAGGTAGCACAGTGGTAAAGAATCCACCTGCCAATGCAGGAGACATCAGAGACCTAAGTTTGATCCTGGGTTGAAAAGATCCCCAGGCTTCCCTTGTGGCTCAGCTGGTAAAGAATCTGCCTGCAATGCAGGAGACCTGGGTTCAATCCCTGGGTTGGGAAGATGCCCTGGAGAAGGGAAAGGCTACCCATTCCAGTATTCTGGCCTGGAGAATTCCATGGACTGTATAGTCGATGGGGTAGCAAAGAGTTGGACACAGCTGAGTGACTTGAACTGCACTGCAATGGAAGGATCTCCAGGAGGAGGAAACCCACTCCAGTTTTCTTGCCTGGAAAAGTCCATGGGCAGAGGAGCCTAGCAGGCTACAGCCCATCGGGCGGCAAAGAGTCGGGTATAGCTGAGCACGCGCCAGCAGCATGTTGTGTGCACCGGTGTGTGCTAACTCGCTTCAGTCGTGTTGGACTCTTGGCGACCTTATGGACTATAGCCCATCAGGCTCCTCTGTCCACGGGATTCTCCAGGCAAGAATACTGGAATGGATTGTTATTTCCTATTCCAGGAGAGCAGTGTATTCAGTTCAGTTCAGTTCAGTCGCTCAGTCGTGTCCGACTCTTTGCGACCCATGAATCGCAGCACGCCAGGCCTCCCTGTCCATCACCATCTCCTGGAGTTCACTCAAACTCATGTCCATCGAGTCGGTGATGCCATCCAGCTATCTCATCCTTTGTCATCCCCTTCTCCTCCTGCCCCCAATCCCTCCCAGCATCAGAGTCTTTTCCAATGAGTCAACTCTTCACATGAGGTGGCCAAAGTATTGGAGTTTCAGCTTTAGCATCATTCCTTCCAAAGAACAACCAGGACTGGTTGGACTGTGTTGGCCCCACATTATCTGCATTACTGTCAGTTTTTCCAACTTGCAGAGCTGTAAATGAATTTAATCAAATGAACTTCGCTGGTGGCACAATGGATGGGAAGCTGCTTGCCAATGCGGCAGACACGGGTTCAATTCCCGGTCTGGGAAGATTCCACATGCCTCGGAGCAACTGAGCCTGCGAGCCACGACTACTGAAACCTGCAGGCCCTACAGCCTCTGCTCTGCAATAAGAGAATCCACCCAGAAGCCCGTGCACCACAGCGAAGAGCAGCCCCCGCTCGCCACATCTAGAGAAAGCCCGAGCCTAGCAACAGAGACTTAGTACAGACAAAAATAAAATAAGTTAAAAAAATTATAAAACAAAAGCAATCAAAGACTGTACTGAACACATTGTCTTCTTGGCATATCATAGTTTTACAAACTTAAAAAACCGAAGGCGTAGTCATGAACAGAATCGAGTGACACTGAAAGGTCCCTAGACAAAGCCCAGCAGTCCTCTGAAAGGCACCCGGTAATCTCTTACTCATTTTGGTCTACGATTTTTCCTATGTTGACTGGGTCTTAGAGTTCTTTCGTACTTAGGTATTGAGCACAGCACCTAGTGCATGTTAGATTTTCCACGAGTGACAATTGGTTGATAGATGAGAACTGCTTTTTAAATTATTTGTTGATTGTTTTTGGTGGGGTTGGGGCTCTGTTGCTGCGTGTGGCTTGCTCTAGTCATGGAGGGTGGGGGCTGCTCCTCGTCGCAGTGCACGGGCTCCTCATTGCAGTGGCGGAAGTCGTGTTGCAGAGCCCAGGCTCTAGGTGTCCGGGCTTCAGTAGTTGTGGCAAATGGGCTTAGTTGCTCCACGGCATGTGGCATCTTCCTGGACCAGGGATGGAACTTGTGTCCCCTGCATTGGCAGGTGGATTCTTATCCACTGTGCCACCAGGGAAGTCCTGATGAGAATTATTAAATGATTGTAAAGCTTGTAGTAGATTGAACTTCATGACCAAAATATTTTGCATCTCTTTCATCAAGATGTAGAGTCTAATGTCTTGCTCCTTGAATCTGGAATTGTCTTGTGACTTGCTTTGGCCAGCAAAAAGTTAAAACTTCCAGAGAGCCCACAGCTTCCACTTTCAGTGTCTTGGGACCTGCTGTTACCCAGTAAGAAACCCAGGCTCTTCTTCTGTAGAGCCACATGGAGGAGAACCAAGGAGCCTTGGCTGAGAGTCCCAGCCAACCCTAGTGTATGTGAGTGAGGCCAGCTTGGACCATCCTGGTCCTGGTGACTGTAGCCACTTGAGCAACTTCAGGCGAGGCCAGCAGAACTGCCAAGCTGAACCCAGCGAAAATTGTGACCTAATAAATGATTGCTGTTTCAAGCCTCTAGTCTTGGGTGTTTTGTTTTGTGTTGTTATTCAGTCGCTCAGTCATGTCCGACTCTCTGCAACCCCATGGACTGCAGCACGTGAGGCTTCCTTGTCCTTCACCCTCTTTTGCTGTGTAGGGATGGCTACACTGATGGAGAGGTGTCTCTGCAGTCACAGAATGTCAGCAGGGGGCAGGGGACAAGTAGCAGATATAGGCTACTCCCTGTGCTTGAATTTTCCTGGCTCAGCTATCTTGCGCCCCAGCTGACTGGCACCCCTGTGCTGCTCCTTGACAGAAATATCACTGCCTAAGTATGCTCTTTGGCTCCAAACCTTCTAGGTGTGCACAGGGCTGTTTAACAGGAGCACTGTTTGCACTGAGTGGTGGTGGTGGTGGGGCGCTGGTGACTCATTAGAGCAGCAGGAGTCCACCCTCTTCAAAAGAAGAGTGGCAGTGAGCAAGCAACTTTCTTCTAGGAACTTTACATCTAGCGAGGACATGTGTGTCCAAATTCAGGTATAAAGTTAAACCTGTTGTCAATATCGGCCTCCTCCCTTCCTCAGGTATGTCATGTGACACTTTTACTTTCCAAACATCTTTCTGCTTAGCATGTGTCAGTCCCAGCATAGCCCAGTGAGTGAGAACAGGTGAGGAAATCCAGAGAAACCTCCAGAGCAGCTTAGTTGCGGACCAGATCGCAGGCCTGCTGCAGTTGCACTGACGCAGTGCTGGAGACTTCCTAGAGCCGGCCCCCTGGGCAGCCCGGTAGCTCTGACGGCCCTCAGTCCAGGCTGTACATCCAGGACATGCGTGTGAACTCCTGAGATGATGTCGGTGGCAGTATGGTGTCCAGGAAGACCTCTATTCCTTTCTACTAGCCCCTGTAGCTGTGTGATCTCAGGCAGTCACTCAACCATGCCCAGTCTCAGTTTGCTTACTTGTAAGATGAGATTTAAGTTATACTATGAAATTACAGAAACTTAATAAAACCTGTAAACAGTGGTTACATCTGGAATAAGGTAAGAGGCTGGGCATCTGGGATAGGATGAAGACTTACTCTTTTTTGCTGTTTTATTCTCTGGTTTGTTTTATCTTATTTTTAAAATTTATTTATTTATTGGCTATGTCTTGTGGCATGTGGGATCTTAATTCTCTGACCAGGGATTGAACCTGTGCCCCCTACAGTGGAAGCTTGGAGTCTTAACCATTGGACCGTCAGGGAAGCCGCTTTATTTTTCAGATTCCACATATAAGTGGTGGCTCAGACAGTAAAGAATCTGACTGTAATGCAGGAGACTGGGGTTTGATCCCTGGGTTGGGAAGATCCCCCTGGGGAAGGGAATAGTTACCCACTCCAGTATTCTTGTCTGGAGAATTCCACAGACAGAGGAGCCTGGTAGGCTATAGTCCATGGGGTTGCAAAGAGTCAGACACAACTGAGCAGCTAACGCATACGTAAATGGTAACATACAGTATTTGTGCTTCTCTGTCTGACTTGTTTCACTTAGCATAACTGCCCTCCAAGTCCATCCATGTTGCGGCAAATGGCAACATTTCATTCTTTTTTTATGACTGAGTAGTATTCTGTGTGTGTGTGTGTGTGTATGTGTGCACCAAATCTTCTTTATCCATTTTTATGTTTTATTTATTTTCAGCCATACCACATAGCTTGCAGGATCTTAGTTCCCTGACCGGGATGGAACCTGCGCCCTCGATAGTGAAAGCACTGAGACCTAACCATTGGGCCACCAGGGAGTTCCCTATCCATTCTTCTGTTGATGGATATCTTGGCTATTAAAAAGAATGCTGCTATGAACATTGGGGTGCATGTATCTTTTGAATTAGTGTTTTTGTTTTCTTTGGATATATACCCAGGGGTGGAATTCCTGCATCATATATTAAGACATCCCTGGAGGAGGAAATGGCAACCCACTTCTTGATGGCAACCCCAGTATTCTTGACTGGAGAATCCCATGGACAGAGGAGCCTGGGAGGCTACAGTCCACAGGGTTGCAAAGAGTCAGACATGACCGAAGGGACTTGGCATGTACCCTTGTTAAGACATACTTTTCACTGTATATCTTTTTTACCATTCAAATTTGTGGTTGTGATGACTGAGTTTATGTGAACTTGACTAGGCTAAGACATGCCCAGATTGGTAATAAAATTATTTCTGAGTGTGTCTGTGAGGGTATCTTTGGAAGGTATTAGTATTTGAATCAGTAGATTGAGCGAAGAAGATCCTCTTCACCAATTTGTATGAGAATCATCCAGTCTGCTGAGGGCCTGAATAGAACAAAAAGGTGTAGGAAGGGTGAATTCGCTCTCTACTTCAGCTGAGACGTCCACCTTCTGCCCTCAGACATTGGTGCTTCAGTGGGTCCTTGCATCAAACCAGGACTTATGGGCCCCATCAGACCATTGGGCCCCAATTCTCAGGGCTTTGGACTCTGAATAACACCACTGACTTTCCTGGGTCTCCAACTTGCAGACGGTAGCCTGTGAGACTTCTTGGCTTCCATAACCATGTGAGCCAATTTCCATTATTCTTGTCTTGGGAATTCCCTGGTGGTCCAGTGGTTGAGACTCCATGCTTTCACTGCGTAGGGCCCAGGTTTAATCCCTAGTCAAGGAACTAAGATCCCACAGGCTGTGAGGAATGGCCAGATATAAATAAATAAATCTTGTCCTTCATATCTCTCTATATTTCCTATTGGTTCTGTTTCTCTGGAGAACTCTGATTGACAAGGTAATTGAAGGGCAAATGTTATTAATTCAATAACAATGCTAATTGACCAAGAAATAATTATTAGCTCATAATAATTCTAATTAGCCAATAAATGTGCATGAGTTCTAAGTAACTTCAGTCATGCCCAACTTTTGGCGACTCTGTGGACTCTAGCCTGCCAGGCTCCTCTGTCTATGGGATTCTCCAGGCAAGAATACTGGAGTGGGTTGCCATGCCCTCCTCCAGGGGATCCTCCTGACCTAGGGATCGAATCCAAGTCCCTTATGTCTCCTGCATTGGCTGGCAGGCTCTTTACCACTAGTGCCACCTGGGAAGCCTCAGGCCAGTAAATAAATATATCTAAAAAATAAAAATAAAACTGTGTCTTTCTCCAGTGGCATACTTGAACACTCCTTCCTCTACAGGACAAAATTATTTTTAGAAAGAATTTTTTTTTCTTGATTCATTTTTTAGCTTCAGAACAATTAGAAATTTAAAGACATTTTTTAAAGGATTTCCCTGGCAGTCTAATTGTTAAGACTCATGACCCCCAGTATAGGGGTCATAGGTTAGATCCTTGGTCGGGGAAGTAAGATCCCACAAGCCATGAGGTACAGCCAATTTTACATATATATATATATATATATATATATATATATAAAATATACATATAATATATATATACACACAAGATATTCAAATTCAGTATAACATTTTATGTATGAACTAAAGTTTACAACTTACCAAGCAAAATATTCTACCTTGCAGTTTGTAGTCATTATTTTTAATTTTAAACACAAATAAAATTTTGAAATGTCCACACAGAATGATGAATTGGAGTAAGCCAAAGGTTGTTTCTTAATAATCACTGTGTGTGGTCATTGTCTATTTCTTATCTACAGTCTAAATAAACCCAGAAGATGTATTATCACAAAGACTGGCTGGGGAAGTTAGTTCAATTGCTCAGTTGAGTCCAACTCTTTTTGACCCCATGCACTGCAGCATGCCAGGCCTCCCTGTCCATCACCAACTCCGGAGCTTGCTCAAACTCATGTTCTTCGAGTTGGTGATGCCATCCAACCATCTCATCCTCTGTCGTCCCCTTCTCCTCCTGCCTTCAGTCTTTCCCAGCATCAGGGTCTTTTCCAGTGAGTCAACTCTCGCATGAGATGGCCAAAGTATTGGAGTTTCAGCCTCAGCATCAGTCCTTCCAATGAATATTCAGGACTGATTTCCTTTAAGATGCACTGGTTGGATCTCCTTGCAGTCCAAGGGACTCTCAAGAGTCTTCTCCAACACCACAGTTCAAAAGCATCAGTTCTTTGGGCTCAGCTTTCTTTATAGTCCAACTCTCACATCCATACATAACCACTGGAAAAACCATAGTCTTGACTAGATGGACCTTTGTTGGCAAAGTAACGTCTCTGCTTTTTAATATGCTGTCTAGGTTGGTTATAACTTTTCTTCCAAGGAGTAAGCATCTTTTAATTTCATGGCTGCAATCACCATCTGCAGTGATTTTGGAGCCCCCCAAAATAAAGTCTCTCACTGTTTCCACTGTTTCCCCATCTATTTCCCATGAAGTGATGGGACTGGATGCCATGATCTTCGTTTACTGAATGTTGAGTTTTAAGCCTATTTTTTCACTCTCCTCTTTCACTTTCATCCAGAGGCTCTTCGTTTTCTGCCATAAGTTTGGTGTCATCTGCATATTTGAGGTTATTGATATTTCTCCTGGCAATCTTGATTCCAGCTTATGCTTCATCCAAAGGCTTGGAGAATTCTGAACTGTTACAAACTTCTCTCAAAATGAACAGGGTATTTGCTGGGTAAAGAATATTATGTTTATTGATAGATAAATAATGAAAATGTTCATTTGAAGTTTACACATTTATTATCAAAACTCAACAGTCATCATGGCAATCATTTAGCACTCGGACCAACAAAAGATTTCCTTATGAAATATTTGATCATTGACCTTATTTTTTACTTTTTGGCCAGGTGGCATGACTTGCAGATTCTTGCTAATAGTTCCCTGACCGGGGATGAAACCAGGGGCCCCTGGCAGTAAGGGCAAGGAATCCTAACCACTGTGCTGCTAAGTCATTTCAGTCATGTCCGACTCTGTGCGACCCCAGAGACGGCAGCCTACCAGTCTCTCCCGTCCCTGGGATTCTCCAGGGAAGAACACTGGAGTGGGTTGCCATTTCCTTCTCCAATGCATGAAAGTGAAAAGTGAAAGTGAAGTCGCTCAGTCGTATCTGACTCTTAGCGACCCCATGGACTGCAGCCCACCAGGCTCCTCTGTCCATAGGATTTTCCAGGCAAGAGTGCTGGAGTGAGGTGCCATTGCCTTCTCCGCCTAACCACTGTACCACCTGGGAATTCCCTTACTGACCTTGTTTAGAATTGTCTACATATGAAGATAAGAAAAAACAGGCTTTTAGTCAGTTTTATTTTTTTTTAATTTCTCTACTGACAACGAGCCCCCTTGATGCCTAATTCAGGGTGGACGGTTCCCACAGCTCCGCTCTCCTCACAAGGTCCTTGTTAAAGACCAAATGGGATAATATCCTCTTGGGTCTCAAATTCAACTGCTGCAGAGTGCAGAGAGGCACGTCTGTAAAGGGGTGTAAGTCACAGAGCGCTATGCGGTCCGTGGAAGACCAGGAGGGCGTGCCCTGACTAGAGATGTTCGCTATCAGTCTTCTTTCTTTCTTTCCTTTTTTTAAGTCATGTCAGTCCTGTGAGCTAGGCAGGAAGCACCTTTTAAAATTTTTTATTTCTTCTGGCTGTGCTGGGTCTTCGCTGCTGGGCGGGCTTTTCTCTAGCTGCGGTGCCCAGGCTTCTCATTGCAGAGGCTTCTCTTGTGGTTCCTGGGCTCTAGAGCGCAGGCTCAACAGGTCTAGTGCACAGATTTAGTGGCTCCCCGGCAGGTGGGATCTTCCCAGACTAGAGATCGAACCTGTGTCTCCTGCACTGGCAGGCAAATTCTCTACCACTGGACCACCAGGGAAGCCCTGTTTCCCTTTCTGAGACAGGTCCGTCTGTCCATGGGGTGGGCTGACAGTCTATGACACCCACCACTAATAAACAATTCAGACTTAGGTCTGGGCTGACTTCAAAGGTCTTTCCACTATACCATAGTGAAATATCTCCTTACTTTTAATTCATAGGTAGGTACTGACATATGTCCCAAGTCAGAAAAATAAACAAGGGAGCCCTGGAGAAGCGGAGAGCTGAAGCAGGTGGGAGTTATATGAGAAGTGCCTGCTGGCCCCTATGATACAGAAGGAGAGAAGGGGATGGACCACAGGGACGGCAAGTGTGGCTCTGTATGAGGGGAAAGGTGCAGGGTTGTTCTATCTGTGGGGTCCTCACAGTGGAACAGAGAAAGCAGCCCACCTATGGGAACATTTACAATGCGAAGTTATTTTTTAAATGATCAGAGAGATGTTTGTTGCAATTCAGTTTATGATGGCAGAAAACCAAAGTCAATGTAAATATCCCAAACTAGGGGAATGGTTAAATAAATTGCTTTATATCCATTCAATGAGGGGATACTCTTCAATCCTTAAAAATATTATTAGAGGAAGAATGTTTGACAGGGAAAGAAATGTCCATTATATATGTGATATGTGAAGAGATTATAAAACAGTGGGTACAATCTAATCTCACTTTTGTGAAATTAAAACAAGTATGTGAAAGTCGCTCAGTTGTGTCTGACTTTTTGTGACCCATAGACTGTACACGTAGTCCATGGAATTCTCCAGGCCAGAGTACTGGAGTGGGTAGCCTTTCCCTTCTCCAGGGGATCTTCCCAACCCAGGGATTGAACCCAGGTCTCCCCTACTGCAGGTGGATTCTTTACCAGCTGAGCCACAAGGCTCAAGCCCTAATAGCCACAAGCCCTATAAAAGACCTTGAAAGCTACACATCAAGGTGTTAATAATAGTTATCTCTAGGTGGCGGTATTCTGAAGGTTTAAACTTTTTCTTATTTCTGCTCATCTGTGTTTTCTAATTTTCTACAGTGAACACATCTTACTTAGGTACAGTAAGGAAAAACCACATTTACCTTTTTTAAAGCATGGTGAGAGTCACTGGATAGGAATCAAAGATTGTGTTAATAGGTTAATGAAAGTGAAAGTGAAAGTCACTCAGTTGAGTCTGAGTCTTTGCTACTCCATGGACTATAGCCCCCCAGGCTCTTCTGTCCATGGGAATTCTCCAGGCAGGAATATTGGAGTGGGTTGCCATTTCTTCCTCCAGGAGATCTTCCCAGCCCAGGGATCGAACCCAGGTTTCCCTCCTTGCAGGCGGATTCTTTACGGTCTGAGCCACCAGGGAAGCAACTGAGCTAATCTGGAAGAGAACCCAGTAAAAGGCCAATGACTTTCCACCCAGGATGAAGGAGAGTGATAGGTGTTTGTGTGTGAGGAGGGGCCGAGGTGGGGTGGGGAGGAGATGGAGGGCACGACCAGGAAAGCTGGGATAGCTTGGGTACAAAGAAGCTGTCAGGGACTGGGGCTCTGCACCTGCCATTACCAGTCCCTTGACTGCTGGACCATGGTCTTTGCCTCTCTGTCCTTATCTCTGGCAAGGCCCTGCAGGAATGAACTTCAAGCATAGATGAACTCTGGATGTGACTTTGTCCACTGAGGTCATTTGCATTCCAAGAAGCTGTGATTCTATGAACTCTGCCCAGTGAGAAGGTCGAAAAGAAATTGGAGGTGAATATGGGTGATGGTTGTTCAGTCGCTCAGTTGTGTTGGACTCTTTGTGACCCCATGGACTGCAGCATATCTGGCTTCCCTGTCCTTCACTATCTCCTGGAATTTGCTCAAACTCATGTCCATTGAGTTGGTGATGCCATCCAAGCATCTCATTCCCTGTTTCCCCCTTCTCCTCCTATGCTTGATCCTTCCCAGCATCAGGGTCCTTTCCAGTGAGTTGGCTCTTCACATCAGGTGGCCAAACTATTGGAGCTTCAGGTTTAGCATCAGTCCTTCCAATGAATATTCAGGACTGATTTCCTTTAGGACTGACTGGTTTGATCTCCTTGCAGTCCAAGGGACTCTCAAGAGTCTTCCCTAGCACCACAGTTTGAAAGCATCAATTCTTCACTGCTCAGCCTTCTTGGCAACCCACTCCAGTATTCTTGCCTGGATAATCCCATGGACAGAGGAGCCCGGTGGGCTACCGTCCATAGGATTGCAAAGAGTTGGACATGACTGAAGGGACAGCATACACGTGCAGCCTTTTTTATGGTCCAACTCGCAAATCCGTACATGACTACTGGAAAAGCCATAGCTTTGACTAGATGGACTTTGTTGATGAAGTGATGTCTCTGCTTTTTAACATGCTGTCTGGGTTTGTCATAGCTTTTCTTTCAAGGAGTAAGCGTTTTTTAATTTCTTTGAAATTAAAATTAAAAGAATGTGGGTGGAGCAGCCGACTGTTAATAGCTTTGGCCAGATGGTGGTGCTATAAGGCAGAGAATCAGAGCACAGCGCAGTAGTCCCGGGTTAGGCTGGACCAGCCATCTACTTCTGAAAAGCCACCAGGGGGCAGTCGAAGGTTAAGAGGATGCGGCTTCCCAAGGGCCTGCTGGAGCCAGCGGTGTACACCACCATTCAATAAAACGGATCATTATAACAATGAAGTGCCAGGGACAAAACAGAATAATTCAAACAGGTGCAGATCTTGAAGCTAAATGCTCAGAGGGAGCTCAGAGGACCTGTCCAGCCACTGCCCTCCCCCACCCCCTCTCCCCTACACACTCCTGGCTGTGAGCCTCCTCCCTCACCAGGCCTCTTCCTTTCCCCTCTCTGTTCTCCCTCCTTACCCCACATTCTCTGAGCACCTTCTGGGCACCAGAGCACTTGACCAGAGCCTGGAGTGGAAGCCAGAGCCTGACAGATCCCTTGAGGATGAGGTAGGAGGGAGCTAAGTGGGGGGCAACGCGTATGAGTAGCATGGGTGTGTGAAGTGTGACGGTCACTCTCAGGTCCTTGGGCTGGAAAGGGTGCCTGGTTACAAGAGCTGGGGGAAGTTCAGTGTCCCTGAAGGCTGGAGAAACTGTGTCAGTCGCTCAGTAGTTGCCCAACTCTTTGCAACTCCATGGACTGCAGCCTGCCAGGCTCCTCTGTCCATGGGATTTTCCAGGCAAGGATACTGGAGTGGGTTGTCATTTCCTTCTCCAGGGGATCTTCCCGACCTAGGAATCAAACCCAGGTCTCCCGCATTGCAGGTGGATTCTTTACCATCTGAGCCACCAGGGAAGCCCCTGGAGAGACCATGTAGTTTGCACATTTCTGAAACCACTGAAGGATTCCAGGTAGGTGACAGACATGATGAGATTTATTTATTTTTCGTTTCTTTGGCTGCACAGAGCAGCATGTGGGATCTTAGTTCCCTGACCAGAGATCGAACCCTCGCCCCCTTCAGTGGAAGCCTGGAATCTTAACCACTGTACTGCTGGGGAAGTTCCATAAGATTTATTTTCAAAGAAGACAGTGCTGGCTGGCCTGTCAAAGAAGGCTAATGGGTCATAGGTGGCCCCAAGAAGGCCTTTACTTAGGGAGACCGTGTAATACAGAGACGAGATGGCTGCAGGCTGGATGCCAAGTGTAGAAGAAGAGAAGGGAAAAGGTTTGGATTTATTTTGGAAGTAGACTTAGTAATTCATTAGGTGCAGAGGGATGGGGTAAGAGAGAAGAGGTCAAATATGATCCCCAGGTTCTGGGAGTGAGCAGTTGGATGGGTGTCACTTATTAAGCTGAGCAATAATTAACAAGGAGCTGGTGAGGAGTTAAGATCAATAGTTCAGTTTTCAGTTTTGAATAGGTTAAGTCCAAGATGTCTAAGAGAAATTCAAAGGGATGCATCAAGTAGAAAGTTCCATTGACTAGTCAGGAGCTCAGAAGGAAGGTGTGGATTGGACATCTAAGACTGGAAGCCTTTGGTCTATAGCGGATGGAGTTAAAGTCATGGCAACGGGTGAGATTACTCAAGGGAATAATACACAGGGATAAATGCAGAGGCATACCAATGTATATAGAGCAGATTAAAGGGATGAGTTGAGAAAAGAGGCTGAGGAGCTATACATCTGGAGGAGAACCTGGAGTGAGGTTCAAGGAAATGAGGGAAAGAGAGCGTTCCGAAAAGGAGTGTTTATGTTCGGCAGCTGAAAGCTAAGAGGTCAAGGAATAGAAGGAGTGTCAAGCATCCACTGATTTTGACAATGTGGAATTTCTTGGAACCTTGGCTGGTGCAGCCCTCATGGGAGCCCTGGCCAGCCTGGAGTGGGACGAGGAGTGAGTGGGGGCAAGGGAGGGGAGAGCCTGTGGAAAGGAGCGGAGAACTCAAAAAGGGGATGTGGTCCGGGGGCCTGTCTTAAGATGCGTGCCACTAGGACACGTTTGAGAGTGAGAAAGAAATCTGACGGAGGAGGGAGAGGAAGGCCAGTTGATGCTGTTTAAGAAGGGATGGAGTCCAGACCGTGGCTCATGCTCTTTCCTAAACATGCAGTGCCCTATCTTAGCACCGCCTTGGACGGATCCTTCAAGGACCAGCTCAAATGTCAGCGCTTTTGGGACATCTGCAAGACAAAGTTTTGTCTCCATGCACTCATAGTATATATATAGCTGGATTATAGCTTTTGTCATATATTATTGAAAACAGAGCGTCTGTGCCCCGGCACTGTGCCTGGCACATATATAACAGGCCTTAATAAATTACTTTGAATGGACAGCCAGATGGATGAATGGGTGAAGTGTCAGCACCCTATACCATGTGGTGAAGGAAGGGCGATGAGGGGGTTGGCACTGTTTTTTTTTTTTTCCTGCAGGAGTGGAGTCCTGACAGTTCCCAGACCCCCTCATATTATCTCTCAAGGAGCTTAAAGGATCCACCCAATGTGGACGAAGAAACAGAAATGCAGGCAATGCCCGGCTCCTACCAGTCTATCCACACAGCAAGCCTGGAGGTCAGAGGTGAGGGGGGCCAGGCTGGGGTGGGGGTCAGGAGAGGTGCCTGAATTCCTTTCTCAGAGCACTTAGCGGGGATCCTCAGGTATTTTCTAATTAAGATGAAAAGCAGCAGCAAGGGGCCTCTGGAATGTAAATGTCAGATAAGATCAGTACCCCTCCCCTCCAGGAAGCTCCCATTTTCTTTCTTCTAGGATGAATAACACATTCTTTCCCAGGAACTAGTTTCTGCCCCCTTTAGTCCCTGCAGTTTATCCTCTTTCCTGGGGAGAGTGAATCTTTGTTTCCCAAGTGCTTTCCTTGCCCCCAACTTCAGGCCTTGCCTCCAACTTTGGGTCTCTTTGCATCTCTATGGCTTCCTCGCCTTATTTGGGGCCTGTGCCTCTGAGTCTGGAGGGGAACATCTCACGTTCAGCATCATATGAACATCTCCTGGGTTTGGCCTGGGGATAACTGACCCCTGCTGTGGGCTTTTCTACCCTCTGTCTTCTTGGGGAGTAGAGCAGATGGCATCATAGAGCCAAAACACATTCATTCAAAGAAGCAATTCCAGCCAACATACGGGAGCAGGCACCCCAGAACTAAACGGACAATCTCAGCCAGAGGTCTTAATGAGAGGGCACCAGTTATCCGGTGCCAGAGCTGTGGGGAAGGCTTCAGGGAGGAGGTGTCCTTAGTGCTGAGCCTTGATGGACGTGTGGACCAGGAAAGAGAAGAGTAGCGGGGACAGAGAAGCGTCAGGAGGGAGCTGAGGAAGCATTGCGAGGGAACAAAGAGTTTGAAGAGGAGACAGGCAGGCTAAGTAGGGAGACAAACACAGGGTCGTAGGAGAGATGGAATGCAAGGATAAGGAGGTCGGATTGTATGCTTTCAACAATGGGACGTCACTGAAGGTATCTGTTAGGGGAGGGAGTGATGATAGGGGACAGGTGTGGATTTACAGATTAGAGAAGTAAGGGTCCCAGAGTAGAGAGGTAAGGGTCCCATGCACTCTTATCTCCCCCACTCCTCAGCCTCTGCTGTTGCTGTTGTCCCAGCAGACCCGGGAGTGTTTGGTCCAGGAGGACCAGGAGGCGTGGGGCTGAGACACGTGCCCCCATCTCTCGACCCAGGGATTCTCCAGACCTTGGGTCTACACTGTGCGAATGCTTCTGTCCACAGTGGAGCTTCCCTGCCTCCCGGGTGGCACAGGACAGGGTGAACTATTCTGGACCACAGGGCCTGGCATCTTACAGGGAAGGGTTTAGTTCCTTGGTACCACCTGACTTCTGCATAGCACACTGCGACCTCAGTCCACCGGGAGGGAGGCGGAAAAGTGGGGATGGGGAATGGAGAAATGGAGGGCAGAAATTCAAGAGCAAGGTGGTGGATGGTTTGGGGCTAGCTTACAGGGTTCAGGGGTATATCCCAGAGGCTCAGTCTAATCACAGAGGCTCCCCAGAATATCTCCTTTCTCTCTTGTGACCCCAGACCCATGCCTTGTTGACTTCTGGGGGTCAACTGCAATACACATGCTTTGCTCCTCTGGGAGTTACAAGTGAAGTGAAAGTAGCTCACTCGTGTCCACCTGCTCTTTGCGAGGCCATGGACTATACAGTCCATGGAATTCTCTAGGCCAGGATACTGCACTGAGTAGCCCTTCTCTTCTCCATGGGATCTTCCCAACCCAGGGATCGAACCCAGGCCTCCAGCATTGCAGGCGGATTCTTTACCAGCTGAGCCACAAGGGAAGACCATTCATAGCGAGTTACAAAGACCAGGTCTAATTTCTCTTCTCCTGAGTGACAGGCCCTCAGATCATAGAAAGCAGAAGGGAACTCAGAGGACACTGAAGACTAACCTACATTTTGTCAGTGAGGAAAATGACCCAGAGGGGAAAGAGCCACATTAGAGTTGCCTAGTGAGTCAGCCTGGCCCAACCCACGTCTCCTGACACCGCCCTGGGCGCTTTTCTTACCTCCCAAGCTTTCTTTTCTCCACCCCAAACTCTCCTCTCCCTGGAGATCTTACTTTGATCTTCACTTTTAATTGTGTGTGTGTGTGCACATCCTATCTCTCCTTGAGTTCACCCTGTAACTTATACAGTTTTGCCCGCAGGGGCCTGGCAGTACAGGATGGTCCAGGAAGACTTCACTGGGTGAAGGAACACTTCGAGTAGTCCTTACCCTCTGAGTTCCTTCAGTTTCAGTTCGTTTTGTCCCCAGCCGGAGCTCCTCCAAGGTGGGTTCACTTAAAGGATGAAGCAACCCAGGTGAGGAGATTGCATTGCTCAAGGTCGGACTGCTGAAAGGGTGAGGCCACGGCTGCTGGGCAGCAGGTATGCCCCCGGGCCGCCTCGTAGTTGTTGAAGTATGAAAACATTGCACTTGTGTCTCAGTTGGGAAATAGTCACCGCCTGAGCGGTCCCTGTCCCACCCCCTACTCTGTCTTGTCTTCCTGCGGTCCCTGCCCATCATCAGCTCTAAGGTGTTCAGGCTTGGAATCTGTTCGCTCTAAATTTAAGCCTGGGCTGATACAACAAGTCCACAACCACTGAACCCAACCCTGAGGTCCAGATGACTCCTGGAATTCAGAATCTTTTAGATTTTAGAAAGGAAACGGAGTGCATATAATGTTTAAAGAAAATCACAGTGGGGGTTGAGATGGCCCCTGGAATCATGAAATCAGATACTTTACTATTTCATCAGGGAGATGTAGGAACATTCCTCCCAGGTGAGATATATAAAACCTAGACACAGCCTCACGTCAGGGTTTCAGGTAAGTAAATTACAAAAAAACTTCTAGGGACTTCCTGGCAGTTCAGTGGTTAAGACTTCACACTTCCGCTGCAGGGAGTGTGGGTTTGATCCTAGGTCAAGGAACTAAGATCCCACATGCCACGCAGCCAAGCAAAACAAAACAGAATTCTGGTCTTCAGAGGTTTCTGGAATTTGAAACTGTTGGTTAAGGGCTTGAACATTATGATACTGCCTTTTAAGGATGATTTTTCATTACTTGGTAGGAGCTTGAACGAGCCAAAGAAGTTGCTAGGAAAGGCTAAGGAGATGTGATAGAGGCCTGGGAGGGGGTGGCAAACGAGAGATAGCTCCAGGGGACCCCAAGAAGACTTTGCTTTGACCAGGGCTGTCACAGTCCAGCCACCCTTAGCCCTGCCAATGGAGGGATCTGAGAGCTCTGAGAAGCAGAGAGATCTGAGAGCTCTGAGAAGCAGAGAGATCTGAGAGCCCTGAGAAGCTGGGGCTGGTGCCAGACAGGCCCAAGGAAGCTCTAAGGTGGACAGCAGGCCTTGGCTGTCCCTTGCTCAGACCCTGGCTGAGCAGAGCCATGTTCAGCAGGCAGGATGTCACCTCCTTAGTTAGGTCTGAGATTTTGAGGCAGCTGAGGAGCTGGCATCCTAGATAGCAGCTGCAGGGACAAGACCTTTTTGTCTGTGCTTTTGGCTCAGCTCAGCCCTAAGGTATGCTCCTGTCAGCCTCAGGTTATCTCCCTAGAGATGGGCTGACTGCCTGACACCTGGCATTCGCCTACCCATGCTCTCTTGCCATTGCCATAGCCAAGAGCAGATGCAGGTTCTCTGGGACGCTAGGGACAAGTGTTTATTGAATGCCTGTTATGAGGACACCTTCCCTGATGGCTTAGATGGTAAGGGATCTGCCTGCAGTGGGGGAGACCTGGGCTCGAGCCCTGGGGTGGGGAGAGTGCCATGGACAGAGGAGCCGGGGGGCACTGTGTGCAGGTGTTAGTGTCGCTGCCATGGTTGACCTTGGGGACGGTGTTCTCAGTATTCTCTCATCTGGATTGCACACTGCTCCCAGTGCCTGTCTCGTTTACTGCCCTGCCATTCCCTGGCTTTGAATTCAGCTCATGACCTTTCTCATATCCTCGTCTCATACTTTGTTGACTGAATTTTTATTTGAGCACTCTGTTGTTTTGAATCAGTTAGGGCTAAGGTCTCTACCAGGAGTTCAGGCTATCTGAAAAATAGGAACCTGCCCTTCCTTTCTTGAACACGTGTGGAATGCAGGATCGACCCCAGGGGAGCCCTTCAAAGGAGAGGTGGAAAATGGTGCCTGGGGCCAATAAACATTTGCTCTGCGCATTCCTAAAAGACAGCAAGATTTATAGTTTTAGCACGTCCCATTAAAAGGCTATTTACCTGACTGGGGGAGGCTGTATAATTTCTGTACCTGGAAATTAAAAAATACGGTAACTATATTACATGAGCTAAGTATTCAACCCACATACTTTAATATTCATTCGATAGCTTTTGTAATACACAGGATTTTCTTCTGGCTAGAATGGCTTACGTTGGGGCCTGTTGGAAAGTCTGAGGTTTCCTAACAGTGTGCAGCTGTGAAGTGGGGCCACAGACTGAGGAAGTTTAACCATTCTCCCAATGGGTTCTATTTCTTTGCACAAAGAGGGTTTACAGAGGGAGAAAGATGATTTTTTTTTTTTGGCCATGCCACAAGGCTCCGTGAGGTCTTAGTTCCCTGACTAGGGATTCAACCCAGCCCTGGGCAGTGAGAGCACAGAGTCTTAACCACTGGACTGCCAAGAAATTCCCAAAAGATGACTGTGGACAACTTCAAAAATCTCCTTACTTGACCCCTGGGTCGGGAAGATCCCCTGGAGAAGGGAATGGCAAGCCACTCCAGTATTCTTGCCTGGAGAATTCCATGGACAGAAGAGCCTGGTGGGCTACAGTCCATGGGGTCTCACGGAGTTGGAGACGACTGAGGGACTAACACTTTCACTCTCCTTATTAATCCTTCCCTCAAGTGTTCTGCTTACAGCGTCCCATCTTGATAGGTTATTCACTCATTTATTTGTTCATTCATTCACTCATTCATTCAAGCGAGAATGAGGGGGACTCTCCTGCTGATTCAGTGGCTAAGATTCTGAGCTCCCAGAGCAGGGAGCTGAGTTCCATCCCTGGTCTGGGAACCAGATCTCACATGTTGCAAATAAGACCGAGTGCAGTCAAATAAATTAATTTAAAAAAAACTAATGAGAGTTGAGCTTTAAGCCAACTTTTTCACTCTCCTCTTTCACTTTCATCAAGAGGCTTTTTAGTTCCTCTTCACTTTCTGCCGTAAGGGTGGTGTCATCTGCATATCTGAGGTTATTGATATTTCTCCTGGCAATCTTGATTCCAGCTTGTGCTTCTTCCAGTCCAGCGCTTCTCATGATGTACTCTGCATAGAAGTTAAATAAGCAGGGTAACAATATACAGCCTGGACATACTCCTTTACCTATTTGGAACCAGTCTGTTGTTCCATGTCCAATTCTAACTGTTGCTTCCTGACCTGTATATAGCTTTCTCAAGTGGCAGGTCAGGTGGTCTGTATTCCCATCTCTTTCAGGATTTTTCAGTTTATTATGATCCACACAGTCAAAGGCTTTGGCATAGTCAATAAAACAGAAATAGATGTTTTTCTGGAACTCTCTTGCTTTTTCCATGATCCAGTGGATGTTGGCAATTTGATCTCTGGTTCCTCTGCCTTTTCTAAAACCAGCTTGAACATCTGGAAGTTCACGGTTCATGTATTGCTGAAGCCTGGCTTGGAGAATTTTGAGCATTACTTTGCTAGCGTGTGAGATGAGTGCAATTGTGTGGTAGTTTAAACATTCTTTGGCATTGCCTTTCTTTGGGATTGGAATGAAAACTGACCTTTTCCAGTCCTGTGACCACTGCTGAGTTTTCCAAATTGGCTGGCATATTGAGTGCAGCACTTTCACAGCATCATCTTTCAGGATTTGAAATAGCTCAACTGGAATTCCATCACCTCCACTAGCTTTGTTCGTAGTGATGCTTTCTAAGGCCCACTTGACTTCACATTCCAGGATGTCCAGGTCTAGGTGAGTAATCACACCATCGTGATTATCTGGGTCGTGAAGATCTTTCTGTACAATCTTCTGTGTATGCTTGCCATCTCTTCTTAATATCTTCTGCTTCTGTCAGGTCCATACCATTTCTGTCCTTTATTGAGCCCATCTTTGCATGAAATGTTCCCTTGGTATCTCTAATTTTCTTGAAGAGATCTCTAGTCTTTCCCATTCTGTTGTTTCCCTCTATTTCTTCGCATTGATCACTGAGGAAGGCTTTCTTATCTCTCCTTGTTATTCTTTTGGAACTCTGCATTCAGATGCTTATATCTTTCCTTTTCTCCTTTGCTTTTCACCTCTCTTCTTTTCACAGCTATATGTAAGGCCTCTCAGACAGCCATTTTGCTTTTTGCATTTCTTTTCCATGGGGATGGTCTTGATCCCTGTCTCCTGTACAATGTCACGAACCTCCGTCCATAGTTCATCAGGCACTTTGTCTATCAGATCTAGTCCCTTAAATCTATTTCTCACTTCCACTGTCTAATCATAAGGGATTTGATTTAGGTCATACCTGAATGGTGTAGTGGTTTTCCCCACTTTATTCTGTCTCAAAAACAAAGACACCTGACTGTTTATAGGTGACTTACCATCTGCTGGAACTCTGCCAAGTCTCAGGGGTACAAGAGTGAGCAAGACAGCCTAGTCTCTGCCCACAGGGAGCTTTCAGTGTAGAACTTCGCTGTGCAATACAGTAGTCTTAGCCACTACCCGCTACTATGACTATTTAAATTTAAATTAATCGAAATTAAATATAGCAAAAATAAATTTCCTCAGTCACATTAGCTATACTTCAAATGCTCAGTAGGCCCTATGGAGTTAATGACTAACATACTGGACAGATATAGTATACTTCCTTTACTGCAGAAAGTAAAAGTTCTTTTGAATGCTATCTAGAGGCAGAAGGAGGAAGAGGGATGGGTAAGACAGATGGGTCATATATCCAGATCCAGATACATGTCATCAAAATGACAGAACGAAGTGCTTTAGATTGTGGCCTTTAAACTTTTTTTTGATTAAAATCCACAGTAATATGTATACATACATACACACATATATATTTATAAAACAGATCTCTCTCTTCACATTAAGAGTTTCATGAAACAGTATAACAGTATCCACCCTTACCACATGGGATGCACTCCAATTTAGTTTATTTTACCCTATTCTATGAATTTTGTTAAAAAATTGTATGTATATGCCGGTTAGACAGCTCTTCTGCTCATACTCCTTCATTTGAAAAACTCTGCCTTAAACATTAGAGAGGGTAGGGTGAGGTGACGGGGGAGAGAAGACTGATGCAGGAGTGAAGAAGTCTTCCCGGAAGAGATTGTAGTGGCTTTGGAAGACAAGGGAAAGGAGGAATTAGTCTGGCAAAGCGAGTTAACTTGGGGTGGAGGACCTGGGCCACAAGGGGCTGTAGTTCATTCCCCAAACCTAGGTGGCTTCAAAGTCTCTTCCTGCTCTCCTCCCTCCCCTCGCGGGCTCCCAAGCCCTTTCATCTGGCCTTGAGTGTAAATCATTAGCTCTAGCAGGGGACACAAAACAGCACTCCAACACAGGTATGTGTGGGAAAGGCCTGGAGGAAAGTCAACACTCATATAAATGAGTGTCTTCAGATCCTGGGGGGTTGGCTGGTGGAGAGAGCTCAGCTACTTCGGTAGGGACCTGCTGACCCTACTGCCTGGGCTGGGGTAGGGGGAATTCTGCCTGCTTTAGGCCCAGGGCATTGAATCCCTGGAAGTTTACCCTAAATCCCTCCTGTTGCAGCACCAGCCACTTCTTCATGTTCTGGTCAGGGCCTTTGGGAGAAGCAGCTTCCCAAGAGCTTAGGATCACTAAAACCATTCATTCATTCAAATTCTTTGTATGTTTTTAGGTAGAGCAGTGCTTTCCCAGCTTAGTCCCAAGCAGGGGGAGTCCAAGGCCAACAGTGGAGCTGAATCTGTACGCAGTGCTTGGGGCTCCCTCTACACAGGTTAGGAGAATAATAATCACTCACAGATGGCTCAGACAGTAAAGAATCTGCCTGCAATGCAGGAGACCTGGGTTCAATCCCTGGGTTGGGAAGATTCCCTGGAGAAGGAAATAGCAACATTCCAGTATTCTTGCCTAGAGAATTCAATGGACAGAGGAGCTTGGTGGGATACAGTCCATGGGGTCGAAAAAAGTCGAATATGACTGAGCAACTAACACTTTCACTTTCACAGATAATATCTCACTGAGAAGGGAGTTCTGTGTAATTCTAGTGGGCAGAGCTGTGTCTTGAAGGTTACAAGAAGGTAGATTTCAGCCCACTATCAGTGGCAATAATACTCTAGTAACTAGAGTGCCCAATGGGGGCACTATCTTCCTTTTAACTTTTTCTTTAATATTAGAGTATAGCCAGCTAACAAAGTTGTGATAGTTTCAGGCGGACAGCAAAGGGACTCAGCCACACATATACGTGCTTCCATTCTCCCCCAAACTCCCCTCCCATCCAGGCTGCCACACAACATTGAGCAGAGTTCCCTGTGCTATGCAGTAGATCCTTATTGCTTATCCATTTTAAATATAGTGATGTGTGCATGTCCATCCCAGACTTCCTAAATATCCCTTAAAGGGACACTATCTTAAGTCACTTACAGGCTAGCTTTAAAAATGTTTTTTTTTTTTTTTTTAAATTGAAGTATAGTTGATTTCTAATATTATATTAGTTTTAGGTATACAGCAAAGTGATTTCAGATACAGGCTATCCTTAAAAAGATTATTTATTTTTGGCTGTTCAGTGTCTTCACTGATGCACGCAGGCTTTCTCTAATTGTGGTGAGCAGGGGCTACTGACTAGCTGTGGTCCTCGGGCGCCTCACTGCAGTGACTTCTCTCGTTGCAGAGCACGGGCTCTGGGGCACACAGGCTTCAGCAGCTGCAGGCCTCTGGCTCTGGAGTGCGGCTCAGTAGTTGTGGCATACAGGCTTAGTTGCCCCACTGAATGTGGGATCTTCCCGGACCAGGGATCGAACCCGTGTCCCATGTGCTGGCGGATTCTTAACCACTGGACGATGGGGGAAGTCCTTTACAGGCTATCTTAAAGTCTTCACACACAGGACAGATGTCAGGAGGGCCACAAGGAAGATTCCTACCCTGAGAGACCAAATTTGAACCTTTGTTACTTCTGAGGACAAAGCAGACCCAAATCCCTAATCTCCTGGAGCCAACATGGCTGGGAGGTGGGAGGAATGGGAAGTCAAACACTGAGTGGCCTGGGCCGCCTCCTAAAACTCTGGGACTGTAAAATGTGCGGAATTCTAGGGAACATCATGACTCACTTCCACCTGTATTATTTCAAGTAATCCTTACAGCCACCCATGAAGTAGTTAGGGCAGGGCAGGCCAGGCCGGTGTCTACACCTAATAAATGTGTGCTCAAGAAAGCAATATCTTTATTTCACTCATGAAAAAACTAAGGCCCCGAGGGTGGCTGACTCCAGGTCACAGAGGTAGTGACAGGCTGGGA
This sequence comes from Ovis aries, assembly GCF_016772045.2. Lineage (NCBI taxonomy): Eukaryota > Metazoa > Chordata > Mammalia > Artiodactyla > Bovidae > Ovis > Ovis aries. The sequence continues at coordinate 133,456,247 of NC_056056.1, forward strand.
CAAGGATTTGGATTTCTTTTGCCATGGCTTGTGGGATTTCAGATTCCTGACTGCGTTCAGGGGTTGAACCTAGGCCCCTGCAGTAGGTGCGAAGTCCTTAACCTCTGGACCACCAGGGAAGTCCCAGGGATTCAGAGTTTAGAACTTCCCTGCTTTTCACACCCCAGTGGGTGACCCAGCCCAAGTGGAGCTGGAAAATCTTTCTCCTTACCCCTCTTCACCAAGGAGAGCAGAGACCTTCCCCGGGGTGGGGAGATGGGAGAGGGACCTGGGCCAGAGTGAGGAGACTCACTAGTTGGGAGGAGTCTGTGCGCCACCCTTCTGATTCCTTGTGACCAGTCGGCATAAGCAGATTGTGGCAGAGAGGGAAAGAGCAAGGGAGGGCGATTATGGAAACTGAAGAGAAGAAGGGGGAATTCTAGTGCTCACCTGCTTATCATAATATCCAGCCTTAGATAGCACTTACTATAGGTTAGACGTTGTACAGGAGGCAGTGACCAAAACCATCCCAAAGAAAAAGAAATGAAAGAAGGCAAAATGGTTGTCTGAGGAATCCTTCCAAATAGCTGAGAAAAGAAGAGAAGTGAAAGAGAGTGGAGAAAGGGAAAGATACACCCATCTGAATGCAGAGTTCCAGAGACTAGCAAGGAGAAATAAGAAAGCCTTCTCAAGTGAAGAATGCAAAGAAATAGAGGAAAACAATAGAATGGGAAAGACTAGAGATCTCTTCAAGAAAACTGGAGATACCAAGGGAACATTTCATGCCAAGATGGGCACAATAAAGGACAGAAACGGTATGGACCTAACAGAAGCAGAAGATATTAAGAAGAGGTGTCAACAATACACAGAAAAATATACACAAAAAGGTCTTAATGATCCAGACAAGGGCTTTCCTGATGGCTCAGAGGTAAAGAATCTGACTGCAATGCAGGAGACCCAGATTCAATCCCTGGGTCAGGAAGATCCCTTGGAAAAGGGAATGGCTACCCACTGCAATATTCTTGCCTGGAGAGTCCCATGGACAGAGGAGCCTGGAAGGTTACAGTCCATGGGGTCAGATAACCATGATGGTGTGGTCATTCAACTATAGTCGAACATCCTGGAGTGTGAAGTCAAGTGAGCCTTAAGAAGCATCACTATGAACAAAGCTAGGGGAGGTGATGGAATTCCAGCATAGCTATTTCAAGTCCTAAAAGATAATGCTGTTAATGTACTGCACTCAATATGTCAGCAAATCTGGAAAACTCAGCATAGGCCACAGGACTGGAAAAGGTCAGTTTTCATTCCAATCCCAAAGAAAGACAATGCCAAAGAATGTTCAAACTACTGTACAGTTGTGCTCATTTCACATGCAAGCAAAGTAATGCTGAAAATCCTTCAAGCTAGGCTTTAGCAGTACATGAACTAAGAACTTGCAGATGTACAAAGCTGGATTTAGAAAAGGTAGAGGAAACAGAGATCAAACTGCCAACATCTTCTGGATCATAGAAAAAACAAGAGAATTCCAAAAAACATCTACTTCTGCTTCACTGACTATGCTAAAGACTTTGACTGTGTGGATCACAGCAAACTGTGGAAAATTCTACAAGAGGTGGGAATACCGGACAACCTTACCTGCCTCCTGAGAAACCTGTATGCAGATCAAGAAGGTACAGTTAGACCTGGACATGGAACAATGGACTGGCTCAAAATTGGGAAAGGAATATGACAAGGCTGTGTATTGTCATTCTGCTTATTTAACTTATATGCAGAGTACATCATGTGAAATGCTGGACTGGATGAATCACAAGCTGGGGAGAAATATCAACAACCTCAGATACAAAGACGACACCACTCTAATGGCAGAAAGGGAAGAGGAACTAAAGAGCCTCTTGATGAGGGTGAAAGAGGAGAGTGAAAAACCTGGCTTAAAACTCAACATTCAAAAAACTAAGATCATGGCATCTGGTCCCATCATTTCATGGTAAATAGATGGGGAAAAAGTGGAAACAGTGGCAGATTTTATTTTCTTGGGCTCCAAAATCACTGCGGATGGTGACCACAGCCACGAAATTAAAGAAGCTTGCTCTTTGGAAGAAATGCTATGACAAACCTAGACAGCATATTAAAAAGCACAGACATCACTTTGCTGGCAAAAGTCTAGAGAGCCAAAGCTATGGTTTTTCCAGTTGTCATGTATGATGTGAGAGTTAGACTGTAAAGAAGGCTAGGCACTGAAGAATCGATGCTTTAAAACTGCGCTGGAGAAGACTCTAGAGAGTCCCTTGGACAGCAAGGAAATCAAACCAGTCAATCCTGAAGGAAATCAACTCTGAATATTCATTGGAAGGACAGATGCTGAAGCTGAAGCTCCAATACTTTGGCCACCTGCTGCAAAGAGCTGACTGGGAAAAGACCCTGATGCTGGGAAAGATTGAGGATATGACAAGGGGGCGACAGAGGATGAGATGGTTGGATGGCATCACTCACCAACTCAATGGACATGCTGCTAAGTCACTTCAGTCGTGTCCGACTCTGTGTGACCCCATAGACGGCAGCCCACCAGGCTCCCACGTCCCTGGGATTCTCCAGGCAAGAACACTAGAGTGGGTTGCCATTTCCTTCTCCAATGCATGAAAGTGGAAAGTGAAAAGTGAAAGGGAAGTCGCTCAGTCATGTCCGACTCTTCGCGACCCCATGGACTGCAGCCCACCAGCCTCCTCCGTCCATGGGATCCTCCAGGCAAGAGTACAGGAATGGGGTGCCATTGCCTTAGTCTGAGCAAACTCCTGGAGATAGTGAAGGACAGGGAAGCCAGGTGTACTGCAGTCCATGGGGTTGTAAAGAGTTGGACAAGACTTAGGGACTGAACAACAACATAGATTAGATGGGTCCAATAAGCTTTACATGTGTTAATTCATTTAATCCCCCTCAACATTGGAAGGATTGATGTTGAAGCTGAAACTCCAATACTTTGGCCACCTGATGTGAAGAGCTGACTCATTGGAAAAGACCCTGATGCTGGGAAAGATTGAGGGCAGGAGGAGAAGGGGACGATAGAAGATGAGATGGTTGGATGGCATCATTGACTCAATGGACATGAGTTTGGGTAAACTCCAGGAGTTGGTAATGGACAGGGAGGCCTGGCGTGCTGTGGTTCATGGGCTCGCAAAGAGTCGGACACGACTGAGCGACTGAACTGAACTGAACAACCCCAAGAAGCAGGCACTACCCTTAGCTCTATCTTGGGAACAAGAATACTAAGGCACTGATAGGTAAGGAATCTGTCCCAGGGTCACCCAGTCTGTGAGTGGTTTTCCTGGGATTTGAGGCTGGGCTGTCTAGTGAGGGGGCTGCCACCCTTGGGTCCAGAAGCCGTCTTCCCTTCCTAGTTCCCTCAGTGGGCACCTGGCCAACCCACTGCCCTGGCACCCAGCGGGCCCTACTCAAACCAGATCAAATCCAAGATCTCCTCCAGGGCTGCAGTCCTCGTGAGTGGAGCTGAAGGGCGAAGAGGAAATGTGAGAAATGTGAGAACAAAAAGAAGCTTTGTGTCGGGGTGGGATTCCCCTTAAAGCCACAGCCAAGGTGGAACGGATGGGGGTGCTGAGAAGGACGCAGAGACGGCGCCAGAGCGTGGAGCCGCGGCAGGAGGGGGTGGGGACCGGCGGGCAGGAAGCCGGACCCTAAATCTCAAAAATTCTCCTTAAAGGACTCTGTGGAGCTGGCGGAGCTGCTTCTCAGCTCTGCGCTGCCCGTCTCGGCTCGTTTCCCGAGCAAACCGCGTGGGGAAGCTGCATTTCGGCCCGCACCCTTGTTTTCCCACTGCGTCCCCACACCCCTGGGTCTGCCTCTCCTATCCCCAGTCCCCAGTGGCGTCAGCAGGGGGCGCCTGGGTGTCTGCAGCCCCAATTCCCTGTACCGTGGCCTCTGCAAATCTGGGTTCGCGCCCGGTGCAGGGCCTCTGTATCCCCAGAACTCCTCAGTTGGGTCTCCTGGTTTCCAGTTTGTTCTGGAACTTCAGGTAGCACCCAGGGCGAGTCCCGGGGCACCTGCAACGCCTCAGTCTCCTAAGATAAGAAGGAGGAGCACTTTCCTATCATAACACATAGAACTCAGGGGGAAAAATCTCAGGTATGTGTGTGTTGAGCGCGTATATGTTTAAGGTAAGGATCGAGTATTAAAAAGTAATCTTATGGTTATTTTTTGAGAGAATAAATGAGAAGCATTTTACAAACTCATTGTTAAGAAATTAAATTTTTATTTTGAGATAATTGTAGACACATGCAGTTGGAAATAACACAGAGAAATCCCACGCACTCTTTACCCAGTTCCCCCAAGGGTAGCCTCTTGCAAAACTGTAGTACTATAGATCACAGACAAGGCTTTGATCTTCATGAAGTAAAGATACAAGACATTTCCATCACCATAAGGATCTCTGGTGTTATCTTTGTATGGTCACACACTTTGCTCTGGCCCCATTTCCTTCTTAACACCCATGCCCCTCCCCCAACCACTAAATCACTAAGTTGTTCCCCATTTTTATGATTTTGTTATTTGGAGAATGAAATAGACATGGAATCATACAATATGTGACATTTGGGACTGACTTTTCTCAGCATAATTCCTTGGAGATTCACCTGTGCCATCACATATAGCTGAGAAATATTCCACTGCAAGGATGTGGTACTGTTATTTAACCATTTACTTGTTGAAGGACATGTATATTGTTTCTAGTTTTTAGCTATTTTAAGAATACAGTTGCAGAACTTCTCTGGTGGTTCCAACAACTAAGACTCTGCGCTCCCAATGCAGGGGGTCTGGGTTCATTCTCTGGTCGGGGAACTAAACTCTATACGCCTCAACTAAAAGATCCTGTGTGTCACAACGAATAAATCAATCTTTACAGATAAGTTAATTAAAATTTTTTTTACAAAGGATAAAGTTGCTTTTCCAGTACAGATTCTTTTTGTGAAGATAAAGTTTTTGTTTCTCTAGGATCAATGTCCAAGAGTGCAAGGCTGCATTGTGTGTGAGATTTTTAAGAAACTGCCAAATTGGATTTCAGAGTTGTGCTATTCCCTGCCAGCGATGTATGAGTGTTGCAGTTTTTCCACATCACTCCAGCATTTGGTGGTGTCCATTTAAAATTTTTTAGTCATCCTAATTGGTGTGTCCTGATATCTTGTTGTGATTTTAGCTTGTATCTCCCCAGTAGTGATATTGAACATCTTTTCATATGCTTGTTTGCCATCTGTATATCCTCTTCAGGGAACTGTCTCTTCAAATTTTAACCCATTTTCTAATTGGATTGTTTATTTTTTACTGTTGAGTTTTAAGAATTCTTTATATGTTCTAGACAGTAGTACCTAGGAGATGTATGGTTTGCAACTAAGTTCTCCTAGTCTGTTGCTTTTCATCCTCTGAACAGCTTTTTTCACAGAGCAAACATTTTTAATTTTGATGAAGTCCTACTCAACAATTTTTCCCTTCTATGGAGCTTGCTGTTAATGTCAAGTTTAAGAGCTCTGCCTAGCCCTGGATCTCAGATATTTTCTCCTATACTTTTTTTCCCTTAGAGTTTTTTAGTATTGTGTTTTACATTAAAGTTTGTGATCAATTTTGAGTTAATTTTTGTACAAGGTGTAAGACATAGGGTTGAGATGGTGGTGGTGGTTTTTCATTTGTGATTGTCCAGTTGCTCCGATACTGCTTGTTGAAAAGGCCATTTTTTTTCCTTCATTGAATTGCTCTTTTCCTTTTGTCAAAAAGTGGGGATATTTGTGTGAATCTATTCCTGGATTCTGTATGTCATTCCAGTGATTTGTATGTCCGTCTCTCCACCAGTACTACACAGTCTTGATTACTCTAGTGAAATAATGTGTTCACATCATGTGGACTGATTTTTCCTACTTTCATGTAATTATTTTAGCTATTCTTGTTTCTTTGCCTTTCCATATACATTATATTTTTATTTTAAAAAGCTTTTCTTACTTTACTGTAGAGGAAAAAATAGTCTTGTGACTATAAAAAGATTGCAAAGATGTTAAAACTAATAATATCAGCTCCATTGGTTTGTTGTGAGGATTAAATGTGTGGGTTGTTGTTGGGAAGTCGTATCTGAGTCTTTGAGACCCCCATGGACTGTAGCCCGCCAGGCTCCTCTGTCCGTGGGATTTCCCACACAAGAATATTTGGAGTGGGATGTAAATTTTAGAATAATCTTGTCTCTACACACACACACACACACACACATACACACACACACACAAAATCCCATTTCATTGTTGATGTTGGCAATTTGTTTCTTCTCTCTCTTTTGATTTGTCAATTTTGTCCATCTTTTCAAAGAAGTTGTTCTTTTTTAAAAATTTTATTTATGTACTTATTTTTGGCTGGCTCTTCATTGCTACAGGGAGGCCTGGCGTGCTGCGATTCATGGGGTTGCAAAGAGTCGGACACGACTGAGCAACTGAACTGAACTGAGCTGAACTCATTGCTACACACAGACTTTCTCTAGTGGCGGCGAACAGGGCTACTCTCTGGCTGCAGTGCTCACGCTTCTCATTGTGGCCTACAGGCTTCGGTGCTTCACAGCACGTGGGGTCTTCCCAGATCAAGGATCGAGCCTGTATCTCCTGCTTTGGCAGGTGGATTCTTTACTACTGAGCCACCAGGGAAGCCCCGCAAAGAAGCAGTTCTTGGGACTTCACTGGTGATCCAGTGGATAAGAATCTTCCTGCCAGTGCAGGAGACGTGGGTTCCATACCTGGTTGGAAAGGATTCCACATGCCTTGGGGTGACTAAGCAACTACTGAAGCCTGTGTCCTTAAAGCCAGTGCTTTGCAATAGGACAAGCTGCTGCAGTGAGAAGCCTGTGTATTGCAATGAAGAGGAGCTCCTGCCCCCACTTCTAGGGAAAGCTCTATGTAGCAAGGAAGACCCAGAGCAGCCAAAAGAATGTCCTTTCTTTCATTATTTTCTCTATTGCTTTTCTGTTTTCAGTGTCACTGTTTTCAAAATTTCTTCCTTTTAAATTTCCTTCTTTCTGCTTGCTTATGGTTTATTTTGCTGTTCTTTTTCTATATTCTTGAAATGGGAGCTGAGCATGAATTCCCCTTTCAACATTGCTTCATCTGTATCCTACCATTTTTGAGATAATGTATTCTAATTTTCATTCAGTTCATTGTGGTTTTAAATTTCTTTTGAGACTTCTTTGACTCATGGGTTACTTAGAAGTGTGTTTCATTTCTAAGTGTTTGGAGATTTTTCTCTTATCTTTACGTTGTTTTCTAGTTTGATTCCATTGTGGTCAAAGGAAACATTTTATATGATTTAAATTCTTTTCAATTTTCTGAGGTTAGTGCTGTGGCCCAGGATATAGCTTGTCTCAGTATATGTCCAGTGGGCACTTGAAAAGAATGTGTATTCTGCTGTTGGTGGTGGTGAACTGTTTTATAAATGACAGTGAAGTTTTATTGGTTGATAGTGTTTTTGAGTTCCTCTTTAGCTTTGCTGATTTTCTGTCTAGTTGTTCTATCAGTTAGTATGAAAGAGCTGTTGAAATCTCCAACTATAATTGTAGATTTTTCTGTTTCTCCTTTCATTTCAATTTTTTTACTTCACATATTTTACAACTCTGTTGTTAAGTGCATGCACGTTAGGATTGCTGTGTCTTCCTGGTGGATTGAATTCATATCATTATATAGTGTCTCTGCTGCTGCTGCTGCTAAGTCGCTTCAGTCGTGTCCGACTCTGTGCGACCCCATAGATGGCTGCCCACCAGGCTCCCCTGTCGCTGGGATTCTCCAGGGAAGAACACTGGAGTGGGTTGCCATTTCCTTCTCCAATGCATGAAAGTGAAAAGTGAAAGTGAAGTTGCTCAGTCGTGTCCGACTCTTAGCGACCCCATGGACTGCAGCCTACCAGGCTCCTCCGTCCATGGGATTTTCCAGGCAAGAGAACCGGAGTGCCTTCTCCGATATAGTGTCTCCATCTCTGGCAATTTTCTTTGCTCTTAAGTCTACTGTATCATATTTATACTGCCACTTTTGCTTTCTCTTGATTGATATTCCATTACATAGCTTCTTTTTTCATTCTTTCCCTTTTTATACCCTTGATTTTTAAAAATTTGATACATTTTTCATGTCAATATTCTAAATAGATTTAACAACTCATTAGATTTAATAACTCATTAAACAATTGTTCAAAAATGTATTCAACCAAGTCCCTATGGTTGGGCATATAGATTATTTCCAAGTTCAGGACATTGTAAAATTTTGAAACATTTCTAATATTTTTATGTCCTTGATTTGAAGTGAATTTCTTTTTAAAATTTTTTATTTTTAATTAGACAATAATTACTTTACAATATCATGATGGTTTTTGCCATACATCAACATGGCTCAGCCATAGATACACATACGTCCCCTGCCTCTTGAAGCCCCCTGTCCCACCACTCTAGGTTGTCACAGAGCCCTGGCTTTGGGTTCCCTGCTTCATACAGCAAACTGCCACTGGCTATCTGTTTCACATATGATAATGTATATGTTTCAATGCTCTTCTCTCAAATCATCCCACCCTCTCCTTCTTCCATTGCGTCCAAAGTGTCTTCTTTATATCTGTGTCTCTTTTGCTGCCCTGCACATAGGATCATCAATACTATCTTTCTAGAGTTCATATATATGCATTAATATACCACACTTACCTTTCTCTTTCTGACTTACTTTACTGTGTTTAGAAATGAATTTCTTATAGACACATTTGTAACAAAAAAAGATGGTTTTTTGTTATAAAAACTGCCCAATTATTTTAGAACTGGAACCATGTGACAAGCTAATTACTGCCAAAGGTTCCTGAAAGTCAGACCATTTTGATTATTACAACTGACCTTGTTGCCTTTAAGGTAACGAAACCCACTTTGCCTCTGGTGGTCAGCTGCTGCCTCTGGCCTCTCCATACTGGTATCCATCATTGCTATGGAAATCAGGAAGCCCATTTCCATAGCAGCCTGTCCATCTTCATTCCTGACTGCAGAGAAAAATCAGCACAGCCCTTTTAAAGAATGAGGTACTTCTCTCATCAGAATATTTCTCAGTGCCTCAGTGAAGGACGTTTCCCTTAGGCCCTCTTGGGGGAATTATTTAGGGGTGAGTGAATGGATTGTACATGATAAATCCCCTTTAACATTCCTGTCTAAGTCTTTGGATTTCTTTTTCTGTGTTATACAATAGGATTTCTCATATTACAGCTTCATTCCTTGTGTACCACTCCTGAACCCAGGTTTTAACAAATTAAGGAAAGAGATAAAAATCATTCCTAACTGCTGGAGTTAGCACACTGAGTTTGGAGTCTCTGAACCCATATTAAAAAATTCAGCCCAGGGAATCCCCCTGGCAGTCCATTGGTTAGGACTCTATGCTGAAGAGTCCCAACTGCTGAAGGCCGGGTTCGATCCCTGGTTGGGAGCTAAAATCCTGCAAGCCATGCAGTGGGGCAAAAAAAAAAAAAAAAAAAAAAAAATCAACCCAATTCTAAACCTGTGCTCCTTCCTCTCTCTTTAGGATCCTTAGAATCCTACTCTATACACTGTGCTTCATAAACTAGTAAATGTTTGCAGTTTTTGTGAGTTTTCTCCTCTGGGGTCAGATTTTGTGTTGTCCCTCTAGTTGTGTGTCTGAGCTGTCCATGGCACATTGACTGCTGCAAGTGAGGCTTTTACAGAGTTTCCAAGTAAGACAAAACCAGCCTCATTAAACAGAGAAAGAGGGGCTGCCTCTGCCAGCCAGTGAGATTTAGCAGGGCCTGGGCATTCAGCATCCTCAAATATATCCCAAAGCCCCTTTGCCTATTCTTAGGATTTCTCCTTAATCTCTTGGCTTTTCCCATAAGACCTGGCAAGGTTGTGATTTCAATGTATGTAATCCAACAACCTGCAGAATCAGGCTTCAGTTGCATCAGCCCCATGGCTACAGGAGTTAAGAGATTCATTTAGGAAGTCTTTCTGAGGATCAGCCTGGTCCCCTTAAGCCAAGAATTTAAAAGGTCAAGCTTGCCATTTCCTTTCCTTAAGCTCATTAGTACAGCCAAAGCAGCCAGACCACACCAGAGTCCTTGATCTCCTTTTCCTTTCCTGCATTAGGAGGGAAAGCCATGGTACTGACCCTCTGTACAAACTGGGTCTGACTCTCAACCTTGCCTGCCCATTGGAATCACCTAAGGGCTCTTTGGGGCTTCCCAGGTGGCTCAATGGAAAAGAATCCATCTTCCAATGCAGTAGACTCAGGAGATGAGGGTTTGATCCCTGGGTTGGGAAGATACCCTGGAGGAAGAAATGACAACCCATTCCAATATTCTTGCCTGGAGAATCCCATGGACAGAGGAGCCTGGTGGGCTACAGTTCATAGGGTCCCAAAGAGTCAACATGACTTAGCGACTGAGCATGCACACCAGACTCTTAACATTTGCCTTGAGTCCTGTGCCCCAACCTCAGAACAACTGAGTCAGAATATCTGGAGATGGGACCTGGCCTTGGTATTGTTTATGAATCTCACTAGGTAATTCGAATGTGTATCCAAGGGCTGGGACTCCAACCCCCGCTTTCCCCTCACCCCACCCAAACCCCAGGTTTAAGTTGTAATCCACAGAGGAAAGAGTCTGGGACTGGGAATCTGGAAATGTAGTTTCCTGTGTTAAGCTTCTTGCTCTGTGGCTTCAGACCTGTCACATGATCTCTGTGAACCTCAGTGCCCACCCCTCTGGGCCAGAGCCAGTAATAACCGCTGCCTTGCATACCTCACAGGATTTTAATGAGGATCAAATGCGTGAGCGCCCTGGGAACTGTAAGACATTGTCCAATGGGAGGGCTAGTCACACCAAATGTCTCATCTCAGGTTACTTCGATCATTTGCCTCAGTTGCAAGCACTGCTCGGGCTCTGCCAGGGACTTTCTGCTTCACCCTCGGGCAGGTGTGTGTGTGTGTGTGTGTGTGTGTGTGTGTTAGTCACTCAGTCATGTCCAACTCTTTGTGACCTCTTGAAGTCTAGCCCACTAGGATCCTCTGTCCGTGGAATTCTCCAGGCAAGAATACTGGAGTGGGTTGCCATTCCTTTCTCCAGGGGATCTTCCCGACCCAGGGACTGAACCCAGGTCTCTTGCATTGCAGGTGGATTCTTTACCATCTGAGGCACCAGAGAACCAGGTACACATCTCATACTGTTTGCTGAGGTCAGTCTAGTCTCAGACCTGTCTACTCGCTGTCCCACATAAGTCTCTTTGTTTTAGAGGCCTGAGAAAAGCTAGATTCCTCTTGACTAAATTTCAGTGAGGTGACTTTCCTGGTGGTCTAGAGGTTAAGACTCTGTGCTTTTACTGCAAGGGCACAGGATTGACCCCTGGTGCGGGAACTCAGACCCCACATCCTGTGCGATGGGGTCCCCCCCGAATTCCAGTGATGGCCCACCAGCACAGTGGAACACGTTGTGGGGGGCTCATCAGACTTCTGGGGCACCTGTGTGGTCAGAGGGGTCACTTGCCATGTGATACTTACACGTTTGGAAAACGGTGGAGAGGACCGCGCCAGAGTACTACCTCAATGACCTTCCTATAACAAATCTCAGAAAGTAAAGCTCAACCATCTTGCCCCAAGGTTTCATTTCCTGTAGACTCCTGCAAAGATTAGCGTGGGGGGATGATAGCGGTTGGGGAAGAACAAGTCGGATAAGTGATTGTTATTTTTTGCAGGGAAGGCAGGTTTAAGAAGGGTGAGAAACACCTCACTAGGGCACCTTGCTTTCAGGAAGGATGTTTTGAAGGACCCAGGTGACCTGCAGAAGCTCCCAGATGACCTCTCATTGTGACTCAGGAAAAGTGACCCTTGCTGTGCTCACTTCACCCACCCTCTGACTCATCGTCTCTTGGGGAGCCTACTGCGGTAAAGATGCCCAGTCCCTTCCTCTGGGGGCTTCCCTGCGCCCTCGGGGCTGCCTGTCCTGGCGCCACTGTCCTCTGGGCCTCTCAAGGACAAAGGGGCTCCAACAGTACTATTTGTAGCTTTTCTTCAAGGACCTTCATGTTTTTAGAGATTGCACAATAAACACACTGTATTTCTTAAGTAAAAACTCAGTTTTCCATTTTGGTCCGAGATTCCTTATCCTGGGGTCATCCCATTTGCACTTTGCTGACTACAGTCTTCCTGGCTTGCTCTTTCTGGCCTCTAACACTCAACTTCTTGCTAACACGCTGGATTGCAATTAGTGTCTGTTTCCTGTCACCAGAATATAAACTCCATGAGGACAGGTATTTTGTCTATTTTGTTCACTGAAAATCCCTAGTGCCTAGAAGACAGGCTGGTACATGGTAGGTGCTCAGTAAGTACTTGTTGAAAGAATAAATAAAAATGCACATCCTTTTGATCATTAGGCTGTGAGCCCCACGAGGTAGGGGCAATACCCACTTTGTTTACCACATATAGGCTGACAGGGCCTGGCGCAAAGTAGGCACTGCATAAATGTTGATATTTGGTAATGTGGCAGTCCAACATGTAATTTTTATGAATTTATAGATAAATTCCTAGATATTCTCACATACGACATATTAATTAGATATTAATTTCACAATAATCAACATTAATTGCAAAAACAAAACTACTGGAGACCAAGACATTCATTGCTAGAAGATTCAGGTTAAGTAAATTCATACTCCACACACTAGAATACCAAGCAGCTGTTAGAAATAATGAGACGTATGATGTGAGATCAAATGTAATAGCCCCTTTCCCATCAAATGACAGTTTTTTTTTTTTTTAATTACTGAGACCTGAGAGAAAATTACTGAGGATTCTTTTAAAATAATGATACCAGGGCTTCCCTGGTGTCTCAGAGGGTAAAGCGTCTGCCTGCAATGCAGGAGACCTGGGTTCGATCCCTGAGTCGGGAAGATCCCCTGGAGAAGGAAATGGCAACCCACTCCAGTATTCTTGCCTGGAGAATCCCATGGACAGAGGAGCCTGGTGGGCTACAGTCCACGGGTTGCAAAGAGTCAGACACGACTAAGTGACTTAAAAAAAAAAAATGATGCCAACATCATTCCTATACAGATGCACTAAGAAGTCTTATGTAAAGTGGTATCGTATTTTGTATGATGTTTCTCAAACTAGATGGATGAAAAATTACTAAGGCAAGGATCAAGAAAAATCTAAATATCATTTCTTGAATTGGTCTGTGGAGCATGATTGAACCCTATACAGAGCAAGGTTCTGATTTTTTGAAAGAATTTATAGAGTGTAGTAGTTACTCTGTATTGCAGATTAAAAGGAGATTTATGTGATATAAGGACTTCCCTGGTGGCTCAGATGGTAAAGCGTCTGTCTACAATGTGGGAGACCCAGGTTCGATTCCTGGGTTGGGAAGATCCCCTGGAGAAGGAAATGGCAATCCACTCCAGGACTATTGCCTGGAAAATCCCATGGACAGAAGAGCCTGGTAGGCTACAGCCCATGGGGTCGCAAAGAGTCGGACACGACTGAGCGACTTCACTTTCACTTTCTTTCACTTATGTGACATAAACATTCAACTGGACAATGGGTAGGAAAAATTAATTGAAATTGGCACCAAAGCAGGATGTGTGACAGAATGCATAATCATTGCAATTCTGTTTTTTCTTCCTCTCTCGATCCTGGACTAACAATTTTTTTAGTAAATGGAATATGCATATGGGTTCCAAATGAAGGCAGAAGAGATTCCAAATTCACTTATCTGGGTAAAAAAAAAAGGTAGGTCTACATATATTGATTCAGAAAGGTATCCGAGATACATTGTGAATTTAAGAAAACAGAATTTAAGAAATCGAGGTGCAGAACAGTATGATCCTACATATACAAAATAAATTGTGTTTGTATATGTCTAGTTTAAGAAATTTTTATAGTGGTTGACTGTGGGGAATGGAATGGGACATATTTAATTTTCTTTCCTTATTTCCTTTTGAATTTTGTGCATTAAAAAAAAACTTTTTAATAAAAAAATAAATTACCATTCCAATCAAGGCATGATTAATTTTAGCCATCTTTTTTTTCACTACTAGATGACACACTTCCAATCAAAAGGACCAAATTGTGCAACCAGTCATATTAAATAAGTCAGAAGGAAAAGACAAATACCATATCACTTATATGTGCAACCTAAAATATGGCACAAATGAACCTATCTACAAAACAGAAAGACTCACAGACATAGAGATCAGACTTGTGGTTGCCAAGGGAGGAGATGGGGGAGGGAGGACTGGGAATTTGGAATTATCAGATGTAAACTATTATATACAGGATGGATAAATAAGGTCCTACTGTACAGCACAGGGAACTATATTCAGTCTCCTGTAATAAGCCATAATAGAAAAGAATATAAAAATAATAAAAAATGTTTCTATGAAGTAAAAGAAAATGGGATAGTATCTACTCCATTGGGTTGATCATGAGCATTACATGAAACAGCCTGGTAGAGGACCAAGCAAGAAGCAAACTTTTGATAGTAGCAATTAACTATTACAGTTATTTACAAGAAACGCACTCACACATATACACACACACACATCTGTCCTTGGCACCACTTCTTCCTTAGGCTCAGATTTGTACCAAGGAGCACTTGTCAGGTGGGAACTTAATGATCACCAGTTTTCTTAACCTTAGATTCACAATTCTATTGCAATTTTTCCCACTGCCCTTGGGCCATCTCATCTATTAGCTCCCTCTTATTTCTCTGAGAAGCTGTTTCCCAGAGCCCAGATACTTCCTCTGCCCATACCCCCACTCATATGAAACCCCTGAACTTAGAGGCGATTTCTGCCTGATCAGACAGACAGGTCTATCAGGTCAGGGCATTCGTACGCTCATAGTATGGAAACAGCCACGGAAGACACAGAGTGATATGCAGTAACGTCTCAGCTTTTATTGACCTCCTGCCCCCCAGGGGACCCTGCTTCTGCTGCCTCAGTGCCTCAGAACTTTGGTGTCTGAGGCCTCAGACACCACTTTGCCATCCACGAGCCTGAGGGTGGTGGTCTTCTGGATGGTTTGCCTGGAGTTGCTGCTGTCCAGAGCGTCGCCAAGACTGTAACAGAAGACAAAGCCCCAGTTATAAACAGCCCCGAAGAGAAAAGAGAAACAAAGAAACTGAAGAAAAATAAGCCTGGCCTTATTTCCTAATTCCCCTTCAGCTGCTTAAGCCAAATTCCACCTGTGCCTTAAGAACAGCTAGGGACAACACTTGGTCAATTCTCTTCTCGGGGCACGCACAGAGCTCCAGCCCAGTGCTCAGTGGGCCAATGAACAGGCATATGGGGGCTTAGGGATAAGTGGTAGCTTGATCCTAGCTTCTAGGGGTAGGAAGAGAGCCTCACTCACCTGAAATCCTCCCCATCTTCCAGCAGACGGCGGTAGGTATTGATCTCAGCCTCCAGCTTGACCTTGACATTCAGCAGGGCCTCGTACTCCTGGGTCTGGCGTTGCCCCTCTGCCCGGGTCTGGGCCAGCTCTGACTCCAGGTGCAGGAGGACTCCGTTGAGCTGCTCCATCTGCATGGCGTAGCGGGCCTCCACTTCCCTCAGGCTGTTCTCCAAGCTGGCCTTCTGCAGGGGCACAAGGAGGAGAGTGGGGTGAGACAGAGTGGAGAGAAAGACTCTGCAGCTTTCAGGCCTCTTTGAAACTTTGCTGAGTGCCTCCTATTTGCCAGGCACTAGGCTAGTGGGTAGGAGCAGTGGGAAATGCAATGGGAGAAACAACTGTTTCCAGTGAAAGGAGCTGAGGGTTCCTACCAGATTTCTCATGGAGTCCAGGTCGATCTCCAGGGACTGGACGGTGCGCCTCAGCTCTGTGAGGGTCATTTCAGCAGCTCCTATCTCAGCGGTCTGCGAGGTGACCACCGTGGTGCTCTCCTCGATCTGCAGGGTGGATACAGCCCTCAGGTTCCTCCTTCTCCGTCAGCCTCCCTCCCGCACCCTCACGCTTCTGCGCCGAGCCTGGCATCCATCACTGTCTTGTACCTGCTGGGACCAGTACTTGTCCAGCTCCTCTCGGTTCTTCTGAGCCAGCTCGTCATACTGGGCCCGGATGTCTGCCATGATCTTGCTAAGGTCCTGAGGTTTGGGGGCATCCAACTCCACGGTCAGCCCAGAGTTGGCAATCTGGTTTTGTAGACCCTTTACTTCCTAAAAGAGAGAGGGACAAATGTGAGGAAGGTCTCAGGGTCAGAGCACCAGGAAGCCTCTTTATCTGTGACTGCTTCTTCCAGGAGTCCTACAGGATCAGCTGGGGAACAGAACTGAGGAATCTTTTGACTTTGCTCTCTGGGCAATGCCAATTCTGGGCATCTACTCCATATGGGTAAAATGCCCACTGTTAACCACCCATGCCTGTTGCTCACAGGTGGTGGTTTCTCTCTCCTTTCTTCACCCTGTCCCTCCATCTACAGAACTACTCCTTGCACCTTCCTCCCTCACTATCCTCTATCACATCTCACCTCTACTGCTAGCTGTTTCCACCTTGGTCCTCATCTCATCCTCTCACCCACGTCTTTTTGACCTCACCATGCTATAATTCCAGTTAACCACTGAGCATGGCAACAGTCTGATTAAGAAGTGCTTAGGCTGGTGGTTCTCAACTTCCCTGTAAGTCTTCTTGTACGTGGCTTGTTCCATCTACTCCCTGACCCTGACTTGTCTTGACCCCCTGGTGGCCAGGGGCCACTGCTTGCCTCCTCATGGTTCTTCTTCATGAAGAGCAGCTCCTCCTTGAGAGCCTCGATCTCAGTCTCCAGCTGCAGCCGGGTGACATTGGTGTCATCGATGACCTTGCGGAGCCCATGTATGTCACTCTCCACAGACTGGCGCATGGCCAGTTCCGTCTCATACCTAAGGGGAATGGAGGTGATCAGAAGGGCCATGCCTCTGGTCCCAAGCCTTCTCAACCCATGCCACCTCCTAAAAGCAGCCTCAGGCCCACTGCACACATCCACCTGAAGTCAGGAATCAAGCACTAAGCCTCTGAAAACCGTTCCTGGCACTTGGAATAAACTTGGAATAAACTGATGGTGCTTTACTCTCATCCACCCAGCTCCACCCACAACTGAACAAAATCCCCTTGACCCCAGCTTCCTAAACCCCCAGCCTTACTTGACTCTGAAGTCATCAGCAGCAAGACGGGCATTGTCAATCTGCAGAACGATGCGGGCGTTGTCCACAGAATTTGCAAAAATCTGGGGATATTGTAAACAGAGGTTGCTCCATGAATAGGAGTTCAGTGATGAGGTGGGCTGAGTGGAGGGTGTTATGTGTCTCTGAAAAAACCTTCCTGGTCCCTGGAATAACCAGAGGCTCTCCTCGTATACCTAGGCCCTTCCACTTGTGCTCCTCATCCTGCTCCCTCCTTTCCTGGACTCCCAAATCTCACCTTTCCCAGTCTACCACTGCCTGTCTTTCTAGGCTTCTGCTGGCTGGCCTGCCTACTAAATGAGCAGCTACTGAAGAGTCCTCTCCTGGGTTCTCTCCTGATTTTTAGTGCACCTGCTCAGCGCCGGCCCCATTGGCCTCTTCCACAGGTAGGCCGTCTGTTTACTCCAGGATGACTCAGCCTTAGCCACATCCGCTTAACCCCTCCAACAGTCTTCCAGAAGCCAGAGTGTTTGGGTCCTTTGTGTGGGCCTGTTTCGCCTCCCTGCATGCTGTCCACTCCTCTGTGAAGCTCCCCCTCCTCTTCCCACTCTCCTCCGGGGAAGCTCTCCCGTGCCCTTTCAGCCACCCTTGGGGTCCCCGTGAAGCGGGGGTGGGGAGGCGGTGTGTATGGAAATCCGGGACATCCCTAATCCCCGCCGGGTGGAGTTGGGGGCGGGGCGGGAGATAGGGAGGGGAGAGGAGTGCATACACCTCCCCCTACTAAAATTCCTTTCCTTGGGGTAGGGGGAGGAGAGAGAAGGGAGTGGGTGACTGGAGGGTCACATTGGTTGGGAGTGGGAGCCACTCCCGCCGTGCCCGCTCACCTGAGCCCTCAGGTCCTCGATGATCTTCAGGTAGTGTCCCCAGTCTCTGACCTGGGGTCCCTTCTTCTCCAGGTGTTCCCGGATTTTGCTCTCCAGTCTCCGGTTATCCGCCTCCAGGCTCCTCACCTTCTCCAGGTAGGAGGCCAGGCGGTCATTCAGGTCTTGCATGGTCTCCTTCTCGCCCTGGATGCCCCCTACCCCCACCAGACCCCCGGCCATCCCGGCGCCCAGGTTCCCGGACCCCCAGCCGCCCCGGACGCTGGTGGTGCGGGACACGGAGATCCGGGAGCCCGAGCCCCCGGCGCCTGCATAGACGCTGGCCGCGCTGCTGGCCGGTCGGACCCGGTGGCCCGACGACTGCACGGAGCCCAGGGACCGGTAGTTGGAGAAGGTGGATTGGGCGCTGAAGCTCATGATGTTTGTTCTCGAGGAAAGAGCGAGGCCAGGACTCTAGGTGCTGGACGGTGTAGTGTGTGAGGTCCGCAACTCAAGTTATAGCTCCCAGGGATGGGGGGGTGGGGTCCGGCCCGGAAGCCCCGCCCCCGCCATCAGAGTCGCCGCTGAAGCCTGGTCACAGGTGGGACCGCGGGGACTTGGCGCCCTTGGTTCCTCACCCTCCCGGCCTTTCCCCGCCCCCTCCGCACCACCCCACCGGGGCCTCCCTCCACCCCCCAGGGAGGGGGTGAGTGAGTGGGCCCGGGCCAGCCAAGGGCAGAAGGTGAAGCTGACTCTGGCAGCTGGGATTTCAGGGCAGGAAATGACGTTCTTGTACCCCTCTCTCCCAGGTGGAGGAAGTACTGGCCTCGTAGAGAATTTGGGGGATGAGTGACGAGTTGTGTGTGTCGTTGTCCTCAGCCTGCAGGCCAAGTTCTCGCCTGCAGGGGGCCTCTTGGGGGAAATCCCAAAGCCCCAGGAGTCCTGAGGAAGAAAAGCTGGGGGCTGGCGGAGAGGAAGAGAGACGCCATCCTGAGCCTCAAGTCCCACTGGTTTACTCTCGCCCCTGCGGCCCGTTGTTCCCTAGCACACACTCAGACGTGTGCTGTCATTGCCCACAGACACACTCACTCACCAGTTACATTCAGACTCCTGAAAACTCACCCTGAACCTCCCCTCCCCTGTGCCTCACCTCACTCCCATGGAGGCCTGGTCTCCTTGGGAGTGCTTTGTGGTCTCAGCTGGAGTCTTCACTTCAACACGCCTGTGTATCAGCCTTACCCACACCCTTGGGTAAACAAATAATTTCTGAGCACTCGCAGTTTAACAAATATTTGTTAGGCACCTACTGTGTGTCAGGCTCTGTTCTAATTGCCCGGACAGCAGCAGGGAGAAAAGACCAGTAATCCCTCATGGAGACTGTCTGAGAGGAGAAACATTCTAGCTGACACTCAGCCCTGGTGGCCAGCTCTCTCTCCCCCCTTACCAGGACTTTTCTGCAGGGCCCCTGCTTTTCCTCCAAAGGCTCCCTGCATCCCATGCCTGTCTCCAGGGGGCTGCCTCCTCCAGGAAGCTTATGTCAGGACATGGGTGAGACGATGGAAGTAGGGAAGTACCCCCTTTCCCCTTCACCTCAGAACCTGGATGGTGACCCCCTGTTGAATGAGCTGGAGGAATCCTGAGATACTGGGCCTTCAAGTCCGTCACCACTGGAAGCTCGTTTGTCTGGCAGGGCCTGGCATTACACGCCTGTCTGTACTCTTTGCTCTGGAGTGGACCTATTGATTCTTATCAAGCTGCCAGCTGAACTGAAGAGAAGGGGGCAGACAGGAAAGGAGGCCTGGGAAGAGAAGGGGTCCCAGGAATAATTAGGTCAGTGGACCAGGCAGGCACAGGTCAAATGAGGGACTTGGCCTTGGATCATCCCAGTCCTGGCATCTTCTGTTGGGGAGAGGCCCCTACCCAGCGCCCTGCACCTAGCAGGAGCTGGCTAGGGGAGGTCAGAGTAGGCTAGGGGAGGTCAGAGTAGGAAATGGCCAGGGGAGGGTTAGGGTCTGCTGAAGGCCAAGAGGCAAATGAGATGCAAATTTGCATACAAATGAGTGACCACTAGGTTTGCCTGGAAGATTTCTGGGAGCTTAGAAGTCCCAGACAGTCAAAGAGGTTTCTCCTGCTTTCACCTTCACGTTCTCCCACGAGGTTCCAGAATTGTCTCGTTGTGCAGAATTGCACAATAAGGTGTAGAGATTACATATATGATGTATTGCCTTTGCTGTTTTTGCTTAACTTGAAGTCAGCCAATTTGGGTACATTGCCAGCTGTGTGACCTTGGGGAAGTCACTTGACTAGGCACTTCAGTTTCTTCTTTTGTAAAAGGAGAAGAAAGCGTGACCAGTCTAACTCCTGGGATGGCAGTGGATACTTATGTTAATTATCAGTCACATATTCACTGAACAAATGCTCATTACTTACTGTGGGATAAATCTCCAAAAGGGCAGATGTCTCCAGGATATAAGGACTCTTTCTAAGTCACTTAAGACCCCTGGGGGACTTTGAATTCCAGTGGGGATCAGGTCCAGATCTAAGGATTCTTATCTAAGCTCTTTCCAGATCATTCTCTGACTGCTGCCTGACTCCAACAGCCTGGGACATTCTGGGGCCTGGGGAGGGAGGTGCTGTCTGGGGGTGGTGGAGGAGCGCAGCCAGCTGGGTCTTATCTCCCATAGCTGATGTTAGTGACCACATTCCTGACCTCTTGCAGCACTGGGGCAGATACTGACCTCAGGTTCCAGCACCAGCCTGCCCTTTTCCACCACATCTAGATTCCTCTGTGGTTCAGAGCATTTTCACTTTTATCTGAGTGTCTCTGGGAGAGCTAGGAAGGGGGCATTTTTGAGCACCCTGGTTCCCAGCACTGAGGCTCTGAGTTGAGGGTGGGAGGCCAGGTGGGAAGGGGGATGGGTGATTGTGAGGCCAGTCCTCCGTGAAGGGGGAGCAGGAGGGGCCCTTGAGAGAGGCCAGAACAAAGACATTGAAGAGAAGGCTAGCTGAGTAAAGAGACTTGGCTGAGGGGGGGGGGGGGGGGGGGGGTGGTCCTGAAGGAGGGCATATGGTCCCCACCTCCATCCTGCCTTGGGTTCCGGTGTCCTGCTGAGGGGTCGCTGGGGAGCTGGGGACAAAAGTCTGAGATGACCCTGATAAGGAGGGGTCAGCTCTTTCCTCCCCCTCCCCGCACTCTCCCGGGGAGGGCGGGAGCCACAGCCCTGGGAGAACTAGATAGTGGGGGGATTAAGGGATTGGGGGATCATGAGGGCCTGGTGCCCCTTAGGCTTTGCTTTATCATTTAGGCTATAAATTTTGTACCCAGCCCTGAGAAGGTGGTTGTTTAGAAAAGGAACTGAAATGTGAGGGTGGGGGTCTATAGCGGGGAGTTATGGGGTGGGGTGAGGGTTGGGCACGTGTCTGATTCTCCTCATCTTCTCCAACAACTGAAGGATAGAGAATGACTCCAGACAGGATTTCCAAAAGTGTGTGTGTTGCAGGCTGTGAGAGGTCCTTGCAGGGACAGTAGGGGGCAGTGAGGCGGGTGAGCAGTTGGCCTGGGAGGCTCCCTTCAGCTCCCCTCAGTGGAGGGCCTGGCTTGCAGGCTGCCCACAGGACTACAAGGGGTCCTGAGTCAGGGGCAAAGCCTGAGAGGAAGAGAACAGACAGAGGTGGGGTGGGAGTGAAACCCGAGGAAAAGAGTCTGGGGCTGTGTGAGAATTCTTGGCATATAAAGGAAGCTCCGTAAATGACTTTGATTCAAACCATTAATGAAAAGGGGACTCTAGGAGAGGCAGTGGCGGGGGTGGTCAGGAAATGTGGTTAGGTAGGCTGTGGAGGCCGGTGGGATGATGGGGATGGCGACTGGGTTGGGAGCAGGAACCCATGAGAATCCCTCATGACTTTTGGGAATTTCTTTGAAAGTGTCCTTGTGCCCTGTGGAGGCCCTGGACCTGCCTGTCCAGTGTCAGTAGAAGAGGGCTTCTGGGGGTTCTGTCCAGGCCCTGTTCCTAGGGTTCGGAAGGTTAAAGAAAGCTCTGGTACTTTTATATCATTAGTTCAGTTGGATTTGTATCGTGGCTTATTTTCCAGGGATAAAGTTCAGCCCTGAGAAGCAGCTAATTGCTTCTCAGGAATTTCCAGTGATAAAGCTCAGAGAAAGCAGGCCCTTCCGGAGTCCCCTCAGCTCCCTGGGGTCCCCTGCGGTCTCCTCTGACAAAGGCAGCTCTCACCTACCAGGACAGGGGTGGCCGCTCCTATTCTTATAACCTCTTCCCCTTCCCTACTTCTGACCCTGGTGCTCCTGGTCACTCTCCAGGTACCTCAATGCCATCCCCCAGCCCATCACCTCCTTTAAGTCTGCCAAGATGTGGGTGGGGCATAGAGTGAGTGTGGCACTTGGTGTCCAAAGACCTGGGTTCAGGGTCCCACTGCTGTGAGCTTGGGCAAATTTACCTGCCTTGGTCTCCTCAGTTATAGAATAAGGATAGTAGTTACATCTACAACTAGAGCTGAAGAAGGAAATGGCAATCCACTCCAGTACTCTTGCCTGGAAAATCCCATGGACAGAGGAGCCTGGTAGGCTACAGTCTATGGGGTCGCAAAGAGTCGGACACGACTGAGCGACTTCACTTTCACTTTCAGAGTTTTCATGAGGATCAAATGTGACAGGCTGCCTGGAAGAGCTTTGACAGCAGAATAAGCTAGTCAGTTTCCTTTCTTGTCTGGTTTGCCCACATTTATTCCTTTTCTTCCCAGACCCTTTATTTCACTCTCACTACCTTCTAGCCTTCTGCTCCCTGCTCGTCACTATTTCTTTTACTTTCCTCTTGAGCACGGGGCAGGGGTGACTAAAACGGAGTCTATGGAAAAGGGATGAAATGGAAAAGCAGAGTGTCTGAATACCCATTTCAAACTCATCCCATCAACGTCCACGTCTCTATCAGCCTCTCTCGCTTTGGCTTGGAACCTGGCAGATCTACCAGCAATGTCTGGGGAAACTGTCCTGTAAGCAGCTAGACAAGCAACGCTACAGCTTGAGTGAGGCATGAGGTATGGAATGCAGCTTGTGGGGCCAAGGCTAGCCCTCAGGGCCTTTGCACAAACTGGAGGAAGTCAGCCTCCTTGTCTCTTTGGCCTGGTGCCCTTGTGCAATGACCGACTTGCACAGGCAGATGTGGTAGCCCTGTCTGAAGCCACCCCCCTTGGGGATTTGGGGAAAACCCTGGTGTGGATGAGCTGGCCCGTGATAAAAGATCAGACAAAAAAAGTGGGCAGAGTCTGCACAAAGGGACCCAAGGCAAGAAGAGGAGGAAGAGACAGAGGAAAAAGAGAGGAGAAAGGAGAGGAGGTCCAGACGCCTGTCCGCTCCCAAAAGAGGCCAGGGGAGAGGGCTGTCATGAAAGCCAAAGAGAAGGAATTTCAAGGAAGGGCAGACACACACAGAGATCATGGGGGCCGAGGACAAACACAGCACTTCCGATAAAGCGATGGAGACCAAAGCCAGGTGCTGAAAGGACAAGGTGTAAGTGGCTAGTGCTAAGTGGAAGCAGAATGTAAACTTTTCTTTTTAATAAGTTTGGTAGTCCAGGGGTTAGGACTTTGAGCTTCCACTGCCGGGGTCCAGGTTCAATTCCTAGGCGGGGAGCTAAAATCCTGGACTGAGTGGTTGAGTGGCATTGCCAAAAACAATGTTTGTATATACATAAACATACATATGTATGTATATACAAACTTTTTGCATATATATGTATATATAATATGTATGTGTGTAGATTTTGTTTATTTAGCTGTTTAGTCTCTAAGTCATATCCAACTCTTTTGTGACCCCGTGGATCCCATAGACTGTAGCCCTCCAGGCTCCTCTGTCAATGGGATTTCCCAGGCAAGGATACTGGAGTGGGTTGCCATTTCCTTCTCCTGGAGATATTCCCAACCCAGGGATCCAACCTGGGTCTCCTGCATTGCAGACAGATTCTTTACCATCTGAGACACTAGGGGAGCTCCGTGTGTGTATCTTTTTTTAAAAATAGTTGTATTTATTGTCGGCAGTGCTGGGTCTTCCTTGCTGCATGGCTTTCTCAAGTTGTAATTCGTGGCTTTTCATTGCATTGGCTTTTTTATTGCAGAGCACAGGCTCAGTAGTTGAGGCACCTAGGCTTAGCTGTCCAGCAATAAGTGGAACCTTTCCCAACCAGGGATTGAACCTGTGTCCCCTGCATTGGCAGGCGGATGCTTTACCACTGAGCCACCAGGGAAGCCTCCTTCTTAAACAGTAAAGAATCCGCCTGCAATGTAGGAGACTGGGTTCAACTAAGTTTGTCAGGGATGGAAAGGAGAAAATGGGGTGATATCTTGTTGTAGGTAGCAAGGTTAATGAAAGGTGTCCTCAGGGTGGTACTTGGTACTCTTTAGCCAGGCTGATCAATAATTAAACAAGCGAAGGCAATGGAGTGAGGTTAGTGCTGTGCCTAAGAGGCTGGAGGAAGTGACATTTCAGCTGAACCCTAAAGAGGGCTAGTACTAGTAGGTGGCAGACCTGGGGTTTGTCTTATGTAACTTCTACATGTTTCGGCCTCCCTACCAATGTGAGGAGTAGGACAGAGACAAAAGGAGTCTGTATCTACATGCATGCGGTACACCAGGTTATGTGAAGGTCACGTAACATGGCTATGATGAGGTCAGCCACATAAGAATGTGTATCCTCGGGGAATATCTTGCTGAGAGAGGGAGGGAGTGGTGGAGACTCAGAAGCAAGGGAATCTAGGCTTACCACATTGTTGAAATAGACTCTTGGGGTGGGTTGAGTGGGAAAGCTAAGGCAAAGAAGACCTCACAGGAAAAGGAGTTCAGGGCTTGGGAGCTGACATGATGGATGGCAGCAGCTGTCTGGAAAACAAGGGAGCATACAACGTGGCCTGTCAGAGAGGAGACTGTCAGAGTTTGAGGTCAGAGCAGATGATATAATTCTAGCGTGGCCGAAGGTGCTGAAAACCACCGAGTTAAGCATCTTAAGGAAAAGAAAGGATAGGGAAAAAAGCATACATGTTAGAGTCAAACAGATCTAACGTTCTAGTTCTGTTGTTTGCCTGCTGAGTGATGTCGTTCACGTCAGTGCCCAAGCCAGTGAACTTCTCTGTGTAACAGTTTCCTCGTCTGGTGTTGCAGGAATTAAATGAGCCTGGTAGGGCCTGGAGCATCACAGGTGCTCCCCTGCCTCCTTCTCCTGGAAGAATTATCAGCATGGAGGTTCAAGTCTCTCAGTTTGGTTCAGTTCCACAGTGAGCTGGGGATACAGAGATAAATAAGAATTAGCAACAATAATCAAGGAGAAGACCATTATTAGAGGGGACAGATAACTGTATGATAGGTGCTATGAAATGTCCTAAAGTACTATCAGAGGATGGAATAATTCATCCATTCATTAACAATTTGTAAGGCAACTGTTTTGTGCCAGCCATGTTCTAGATACTGGGGGTACAGCAAAGAAAATTCAGATGAGGTTGTTGCTCTTACAGAGGTCACATTTTATGTGTTGAAGGATTGGGATCATGGAGAACCTCATGTAGGAGGGAATGCGCTGAACTTCAAAACATGAGCAGGAACTCGCTAGAGAAACAAGGGGGTCAAGGAGAAATCTTTCCAGGTAAACCAACCAGCACTGAGACCTGTTACAGGATCCAACAGAGTCCCCTCCTCTGAGTTTCAGACCTGTATCTCCTGAACTTCACTGGCTATGGTAGCCAGTTGGCGATTTCCAATAAATCTTTTTTTATGTTTTTACTTTCTCATTTTTGGCCTCATCTGGAAGCTTGTAGGATCTTAGCTCCTAGATCAGGATTTGAACCCATGCCCTCGACATTGAAAGCACGGCATCCTAAACACTGGAATTGCCAAAGAAATCTTAAAGCTATTAGATCTAAGGCATCTGTTTTTTTTTTTTTATTTTTTCTTTCTTTAAAAACATTCAGGAATAAAACCACCATATGACCCAGCAATCCCACTCCTAGGCATATACCGTGAGGAAACAAAAATTGAAAAGACACATGTACCCCATTGTTCACTGCAGCAGTATTTACAACAACTAGAACATGGAAGCAACCTAGATGTCCATCGACAGATGAATGGATAAAGAAGCTGTGGTACAAATACACAATGGAATATTACTCAGCCATAAAAAGGAACACATTTGAGTCAGTTCTAATGAGGTGGATGAACCTAGAACCTATTATACAGGGCGAAGTGGGTCAGAAAGAGAAAGATAAATATCATATTCTAATGCATATATATGGAATCTAGAAAAATGGTGCTGAAGAGTTTATTTATAGGGCAGCAATGGAGAAACAGACATAGAGAACAGACTTATGGACATGGGGAGAGGGGAGGAGAGGGGAGATGTATGGGAAGAGTAACATGGAAACTTACATTACCATATGTAAGATAGATAGCCAATGGGGAATTTGCTGTATGGCTAAGAAACTCAAAGAGGGGCTCTATATCAACATAGAGAGGTGGGATGGGGAGGGAGATGGGAGGGAGTTCAAAAGGGAGGGGATTATATGTATACATATGGCTGATTCATGTTGAGGTTTGACAGGAAACAACGAAATTCTGTAGAGCAATCATCCTTCAGTTAAAAAATAAATAAATTGAAAAATTCAGATTTATTGAGGTACAATCTGCATACAATAATGTTCACTCTTTTAGGGATACGGTTCGATGGGTTTTGACAAATAATACAGTTATAGATCTGCCACCGTAAATCAAGATATAAAACTTTTAATCACCTCAAAAAGTCCCATTGTACTCTTTCATAGTCAGTCTCCCTCACCCACCCCCAACTCCAGGAACCATCAGTTTGCTCCTATCATTTTTCCTGTTTCAGAATGCCATGTAAATTGAATCACACAATATGTAGGCATTTGTCTTATATCTTTTCACTTAGCATGATGCTTTTGCGTTTCACCCATGTTATTGTGTGTATCAGTAGCTTGTTCCTTTTTATTGCTTATCTGTTATTTAGTGGACAAGTTGTGTCTGATTCTTTTTGCGACCCCATGGACTTAGCCCACCAGGCTTCTCTGTCCATGGGATGTTCCTGGCAAGAATACTGGAGTAGATTGCCGTATCCTACTCCAGGAGATCTTCCCGACCCAGGGATTGAACCCGTGTCTCATGCATTGTCAGGCAGGATCTTTACCACTGAGCCACCAGGGAATATTGCTGTGTAGTATTCCATTTTTGTGGAAGTACACAACTTGTTTATTCATTCACCAGTACATGGATATTTGAGTTGTCTCGAGTTTTTAGTAGTTATGAATAAAGCTGCTATAAATATTTGTGTCCAGTTCCCTGTGTGGCTTTATGTTTTCATTTCTCCTGGATAAGAGAAATGGGATGGTGGGTTGTGTGATAAGTATATGTTTAACTTATAAGAAACTGCCAAACTTTTTTTTTTTTTCAGTTGAAATATAGTCAATTTACAATATTGTGTTCAAGCTATTTTCTAAAGTGGCTGTGCCATTTTGCATTGCCACTAGTAACATACGAGAGTTCCAGTTGTTCTGCACCCTCACCAGCTCTTTATTATCTTCTTTTTCTCTTCTTTTTAAGAAACTAACCTTCCCTGGTGATAATTTCTCATCAATTTTCTTTCTTTCTTAAAAAGATCATTATTATTTTTTATTTTTGGCCGCCCTGGGTCTTTATTGCTGCACTCAGGCTCTCTCTAGTTGTGACGAGTGGGGGCTACTCCCTCGTGGAGCACGGGCACCAGAACGCAGGCTTCAGTAGTTGTGGGCACGGGCTCAGTAGTTATGGCACACAGGCTTAGTTGCTCCACAGCATGTGGAATTGTCCTCAACCAGGGATCAAACCCATGTCGCCTGCCTGCACTGACACATGGCTTCTTAATCACTGGACCACCAGGGAAGTCCTATTATTATTATTATTAATATTTTTACTATTTTTTTGCTGTGCCATATGGCATGTGGTATCTTCCCTGACCAGGGATTAAACCTGTGTTTCCTGCATTGGAATTGGAAACACAGAGTCTTAGCCACTGGGCCACCAGGAATGTTCTGTTTATCTTTTTTTATTTTTATTTTATTTTATTTTATTTTTTTCTCATTAACATCAGAAGATACTTTTATTTGTTAAAGACTTGATAAACCCTTCAGCTATATTGGTAGTTTGCCTAAATATATTTGTGACTTAAAATATCTTGTTTCTGTATTCCTGAAAAATATCCTTATGCCAAGTTAAGTTATTACAAAAATAAGTTTTCAGTTAAATATTATAGACCTACAACTTGCTGGAAAACAGAGGTATAACAGCATTAAAATAATTTTGTATACCACTTGTCTTCTGTACATGCAAAATTGCCTTTTTTGTTTCTAGTCCTCAGGAATGTTAATTCTTCTGTGTGAGTGAAGCTGCCCAGTCGTGTCCGACTCTTTGCAACCCCATGGACTGGAGCCTACCAGGCTCCTCTGTCCATGGGATTTTCCAGGCAATAGTACTGGAGTGGATTGCCATTTCCTTCTCCATATCTTTTTTTAAATTATAGTTTTTTTTGTGTGTGTGTGTGGTGGGTGCATAGTAATATCCCATGGTAGCTTTAATTTGCCTGGAGAATCCCATGGACAGAGGAGCCTGATGGGCTAGAGTCCATGGGGTCGCAAAGAGTCGGACACGACTGAGCAACTACACTTCCTTACACTTCGTAATGACTAATGACACTGAGCGTCTTTTTTATGCACCTTTGGTGCCATGTATACCTCTTTGATGAGGTGTCTGTGCAAAAGATTTGGCTTAATCTCCAAAATACACAAATAGCTCACACATGTCAACAATAAAAGACCTAAACAACTCAACTGAAAACTGGACAGAAGACCTTAATAGACATTTCTCCAAAGAAGAAATACAAATGGCCGGTAGACACGTGAAAAAATGCTCAACATCACTAATTACTGGAGAAATGCAAATTAAAACTACACTGAGGTAATTCCTAACGCTGGTCAGAATGGCCATCTTAAAAAGCCTGCAAGGTTTCCCTAGTGGCTCGGGGTAAAGAATTCACCTGCCAATGCTGGAGACACGGGTTCGATCCCTGATTTGGGAAGATCCCACATGCCACAGAGCGACTAAGCCCGTGCACCACAGCCATTGAGCCTGTGCTTTAGAGGCTGGGAACTGCAACTCCTGAAGCCCTGCTGTGCGCTGGAGCCCGTGCTCCACAAGAGAAGCCATCACAATGAGAGGCCCTCGCACCACAGCTAGAGGGTAGCCCCTGCTTGCTGCAACTGGGGAAAAGCCCGTGGAGCAATGAAGATCCAGCTCAGCCATTAACTACATAAATAAAATTATTGAAAAATATTGAAAAAATCAAAAGTCTACAAATAACAAATGCTTCTGGAGAAGGTGTGGAGAGAAGGGAATCCTCTTACACTCTTGGTGGGAATATAAATTGGTGTAGCCACTATGGGCAACAGTGTGGAGGTTCCTAAGAAAACTAAAAATAGAATTGCCATATGATGCAGAGATCCCACTCCTGGGTTTATGCCCAGACAAAACTATAATTTAAAAGGACACATGCACACCTATGTTCATAGCAGTGCTATTCACAATAGCCAAAACATAGAAACAAATGTCCAGCGATAGATAAATGGATAAAGAAGACATAATACATACGTACATATGATGGAATACTGCTCAGTTATAAAAAAAACAAAACAATGCCATTTACAGCAATATGGAGGCAACTAGAGATTATCACACTCAGTGAAGTAGGTCAGAACGAGACAAATACCGTATGACAGCACTTACATGTGGAACCTAAAATACGGCACCAAAGAATCTACGAAATAGAAGCAGACCCACAGACTTCTGGCTGCCAAAGGGGTGGGAGTTGGGGAGGGCAGGACTAGATATGTGGGATCAGCAGATGTAAACTATTGTATATAGGATGGATAAACAACAAGGTCCTCTTGTGTAGCACAGGTGACTATGTTCAGTCTCCTTTGATAAATCATGGGCTTCCCTGGTGGCTCAGCTGGTAAAGAATCCGCCTGCAATGCAGGAGACCTGGGTTGGATCCCTGGGTTGGGAAGATCCCCTGGAGAAGGGAAAGGCTACCCACTCCAGTATTCTGGCCTGGAGAATTCCATGGACTGTATAGTCCATGGGATTGCAAACAGTCGGATATGACTGAGTGACTTTCACTTCACTTTGATAAACCATAATGGAAAAAAAAAAAAAAAATATATATATATATATAAAGCAGGTCTATATGTGTATAACTGAATGACTTTGCTGTACAGAAGAGCTTGGCACAACATTGTAAATCAACTGTACTTCAATAAAAATTAAATTAAAAATATTGTGTTGTCTTTTTTATTATTTATTTTTGAGAGTAAAAAATATATCTAGATTCAAGTTCTTCATCATATATGTGATTTACAACTATTTTCTCCTTTTGTGTTTGTAATTCCATATTCTTCATGGTTTCTCTTTTGGAGCAGCTATTAATTAATTTTGAGGAAGTCCAGTTTATCAAGGTTTTACCTTAAAGGGTTATGCTCTGGTGCTGTATTTGAGAAATCTTTGCTTATCTGAAAGTCACAAAGATGTTTTTTCTGTTTATTCTAGAACATTTGTGATTCTAGATTTTATATTTTGGCCTAAGATTCACTTAAGTTAATGTGTTTGGCAAACATTTTCTTCCAATCTGTGGCTTATTTTTATATTTTCTTAATAGTGTCATCACAATAGGTGAAGTTTTTAATTTTGGTAAAATTACATTGCCAGATTTTCCTTTAACGGTTTATATTTTTTTGTGTTCTAAGAACTCTTTATCTAACCTGAGATCACTAAGGTTTTTCTTATGTTTTCTTCAGTTTTATATTTTTAGGTTTTTTGTTTGGAGATGATTCTTGTCACTGACAAGCAGAGCACTTGGGTTGAGGTTAATTTTTTTTTTTGGGGGGGACGAGGAGGTCTGATTGTTCCAGCACTATTTGTTGAAAAGGCTATCTTTTCTGCAATGATCTACCTTGATACCACTGTGTCCATTGCGTGAGGCTATTTCTGGACTCCTTTGATGTACATATCTATACTTATGCTGATACCCCACTGTCTTGATTACTGTAGCTTTATGGTAAGACTTGAAATCAGGTGGCATGAGTTCTCCAACTTTCCTCTTCTTTTTCAAAATTGTTTTTACTAGTCTAGGCCCGTTGTTTTGTTCCTGATCTTGTGAGGAAAGCATTAATTCTTTCAGTATTAAAAGGGATGTTAACCATGCTTTTTTGTAGATGTTCTTCATCAAATCATCTGATGAAGGTCATTTTTGCTGACAGTTCTTAATCACAAGTGAATGTTGAACTTTGTTAAATGTTTTTCTGTGTTGATTGAGATGGACATACAATTTTTCTTATTTAGTCTATCAGTAAAATAAATTATATCAATTTTAAATATTTGGCCCATCTTCTGTATCTGGGAGAAATCCTATTTGATTATGATGTATTGTTTTTTTTATTTGTTCCTGGATTTGATTTGTTAATATTTTGGAAAAGATTTTGCATTAATGTTTCTGGAAGATATTGATCTATTCTTTTCTTGCAATGTTTTTGTCTGGCGTTGGTATCAGAGTAAATCTGACTTTATAAAATGAGTTAGAAACAGGTTCCTCCTCTTCTATTTTCTGATAGAATTGTGTAGAATTGATATTATTTTTTCTTTAAATGTTTGGTAGAATTCATTAATACAGCAATCTGAGTCCAGGCTTTACTTTGTGAAAGGTTTTTAATTAAGAACTTATTTTTTTAAATAGATATAGAACGGTTTAGGTTTTCTAATTCTTTTGCATGCTCTTTGGTATTTGACATTTTTAAAGGAATTAGTTCACTTCATCTAAGTTGTCGAGTTTATAGGCAGCAATATTCCCTTATTATCCTCTTAACATCTACAGGAGCTGAAATCCCCTCTTTCATTGCTGATATTGGTAGTTTATGTCTTCTCTCTCTTTTTTTCTTTCCCTGTTAGATGAATTTTACCAATAGTTTTCATTTTCCAAAGAATCAGCTTTTGGTGTCACTGGTTTCTTCTACTGTTTTTCTATTTTTAAGGTCATTGATTTCTGCTCTTAAATTTATTATTTCCTGCCTTCTGCTTGCTTCTTGCTTTGGTTTTAATTTGCTTTCTTTTCCAGTTTCTTAACTTGGAGGCTTAGGTTTTTATTTCAAGGGTTTCAGTTCAGTTCAGTTCAGTCGCTCAATTGTGTCCGACTCTTTGCGACCCCATGAATCGCAGCATGCCAGGCCTCCCTGTCCATCACCAACTCCCAGAGTTCACTCAGACTCACGTCCATTTCGTCAGTGATGCCATCCAGCCATCTCATCCTCGGTCGTCCCTTCTCCTCCTGCCCCCAATCCCTCCCAGCATCAAAGTCTTTTCCAATGAGTCAACTCTTCACATGAGGTGGCCAAAGTACTGGAGTTTCAGCTTTAGCATCATTCCTTCCAAAGAACACCTAGGGCTGATCTCCTTCAGAATGGACTGGTTGGATCTCCTTGCAGTCCAAGGGACTCTCAAGAGTCTTCTCCAGCACCACAGTTCAAAAGCATCAATTCTTTGGCGCTCAGCCTTCTTCACAGTCCAACTCTCACATCCATACATGACTACTGGAAAAACCATAGCCTTGACTAGACGGACCTTTGTGGGCAAAGTAATGTCTCTGTTTTTGAATATGCTATCTAGGTTGGTCATAACTTTTCTTCCAAGGAGTAAGTGTCTTTTAATTTCAAGGGTTTAAAAAAAAGTAAATATTTAATGCTATAAATTTCCCTCTGCTGCTGCTGCTAAGTCGCTTCAGTCGTGTCCGACTCTGTGAGACCCCATAGACGGCAGCCCACCGGGCTCTCCCGTCCCTCGGATTCTCCAGGCAAGAGCACTGGAGTGGGTTGTCATTTCCTTCTCCAGTGCACGACAGTGAAAAGTCAAAGTGAAGTCGCTCTAGGCACTGCTTTATCTGTGTCCCAAAATGTTTAACTAATTTAAAATATTTTCTAAATTTCCTTGTGAGTTGTTTTAACCATGGATTATTTATATGTAGCTTAATTCACAAATATTTGGAGATTTTCCAGATATACTCTGCTATTAATTTCTATTTTTAAGCCTCTTATGGAAGAGAACATAGATTGTATGATTTCATTTCTTTTCAATTTGTTGAGATCTGTTTTTTTTTTTTTGACCCAGAATATAGACTATTCTTATAAATGTTCACTTGAAAAAAATATATATTCTGCTGTAGTTGGGTGAAATTTTTTATGTATCAATTAGATCATATTGGTTGATGATATTTTTTGAGTCTTTTACATCTTTACTGATTTTCTATATATCTTATTAATTACTGAGAAAGAGTATTGAAGCCTCCGAGTATAATTTTGGATTTATCTACTTCTCCTTTCAGTTCTTTCAATTTCTCTTTTATGTTTTTAAAAACTCTGTTGTTGAGTGCACACACATCTAGGATCACTGTAGCTTCTTGATGAATTGGCCTCTTCGTCATTCTATAATGTCTTTCTTTATCCCAGATATATTCTTTGTTTTGAAGTCCCTTTTGTCTGATATTCGTGTGACTTTCTTCTAATGTTCCCCTTCTCATGGAATGGTATCACCATCCAAAGAGGTGCGTAGGGCAAAAACTGAGTTGTCATCCTTGACACTTCCCACCCTCCATCACCATATCAGCTTAGGGGCAAATCTTGTCCATTTTCCCTACTTTTTATTTATTTATATTAAAAACAACTTTATTTCTTTGCTTTTGGCTGTGCTGGGCCTTTGTTGCTGTGAGGGTGTTGGGCCTTTGTTGCTGTGAGGGCGCTGGGCCTTTGTTGCTGTGAGGGCGTTGGGCCTTTGTTGCTGTGAGGGCGTTTCTCCAGTTGCAGAGAGTAGGGTCTACTCTTTGCTGCTGTCCTTGGGCTTCTCATTGCAGTTGCTTCTCTTGTCGCAGAGCGTGAGCTCTTGGTGTTCAGGCTTCAGTAGTTGGGATACACAGCCTCAGTAGTTGCGGTTCCCGGGCTCTTGAGCACAGAATCAGTGATGCGGCGGACAGCCTTAGTTGCTCCATGACATGTGGGATCTTCTTGGGCCAGGGACTGAACGTGTGTCTCCTGCATTGGCAGGTGGATTCTTTACCCAGGAAGCCTCAATATTTACATGTTCATTAGTATGAATATTAAGTTACTATCTTTCTCTCCAACTAAATTGTAAGGTCAGGGGCCATGTCTATTTCGCTTACCCTTGTGTCCTCAATGCCTGCATTTATTAGGTGCTCAAAAAATATTTGTTGACTATGGGGAGAATCAATGTGTAGTGGATAGAAGGAAGAGGCAGAAGATGAAATGGGAAATGTTGCTGAGGGCCAAGTCAAGGAGGACCTTGCAGGCTTTGTAGAGTTTTTCCTTCTTTGCGTCTTAATTTTCCTTTACACCAGATACATCAGGGAACGTGTTATGAGTGCATGTGCCAAGGTACCCCCTAGGCTTGCAAAGGATTGGGGTCTGAACCCCTATTTATAACAAGCTCCCTAGGAGGACACCGAAGGTTGGGGGCTACTGTTTTAGGATCTAGGAAGACAATGAAGATTAAGTAGGGAAGTGTCATGGTCAGAATTGCATTTTGGCAAGACCATTTTGGCTGTATAACTTGGGAAAATAGGAAGGAACAAGACTGGAGATTACTGCAGTCATCTAGGCATGTGATAATGAATGCCCAGATTAGGGGAGAATTAGTGTGGAAACAGTAGAAAATAGATTCAAGGGAAGTTTAGAAGTTAGAGCTGGCAGGTCTTGGTATCTAATTAGATATAAGGGGGAAAAAAGATGAAAGAATGGCAACCATAATATTGAACAAATCACATTTAGTCTCATAACAACCATATTAGGCATGTTATAGAGTACCATCGCTGGGTTACTCCCAATTTTCTTGCTTTGGAGGCAGTAATGGTGTCTACCAGACAAGGATTATGAAAGGAAGGAAGGCCAGGAGGGTGGTGTTAAGGCGATGACTTCAGTTTGGGAACATACTGACTTTGGGACTTGGGAGAGATATTCAGGTGGCAATCAGGAATATGGGTCTGAAACTTTCCTGAGAGTCTGGAGGTATGGGTCTACGAGCTGTCATCTTTGGGAGTGGATGGGATTGGCCAGAGGAGGTTGAGGTACCATCCTGGGGATCCTAACATCCAAGGCTGAGGCTCTCAGTCTGGCTTTTGTGACGGTTTCCTGAGTCCATGAGCCCCCTGAGTTGTATGGGAGATGCTGAAAATCTGTGATTGTGCTTTAGAGTCTCAAAAGGGTGCAGTTCAGTTTACCTCAGTCACTTGATCGTCACTCCAACCCTTTGCGACCCCATGGACTGCAGCACGCCAGGCTTCCCTGTCCATTACCAACTTCC
Organism: Ovis aries; assembly: GCF_016772045.2. Lineage (NCBI taxonomy): Eukaryota > Metazoa > Chordata > Mammalia > Artiodactyla > Bovidae > Ovis > Ovis aries. The sequence goes on from NC_056056.1 coordinate 133,491,683, forward strand.
AAAGCTTGCTCAAACTCATGTCTATTGAGTCAGTGATGCCATCCAACCATCTCATTCTCTGTCATCCCCTTCTCCTCCTGCCTTCAATCTTTCCCATCATCAGGGTCTTTCCCAAGGAGTCTATTCTTCACATCAAGTGGCCAGAGTACTGGAGCTTCAGCTTCAGCATCAGTCCTTCCAATGAATAATCAGGACTGATTCCCTTTAGGATTTACTGGTTTGACCTCCTTGCAGGCCAAGGGACTCTCAAGAGTCTTCTCCAACATCATAGTTCAAAAGTATCAGTTCTTGAGCGCTCAGCTTTCTTTATAGTTCAACTCTCACATGACTACTGGAAAAACCATAGCTTTGACTAGATAGACTTTTGTCAGCAAAGTAACATCTCTGTTTTTTTATATGCTGTCTTGGTTGGTCATAGCTTTTCTTCCAAGGAGCAAGCATCTTTTAACTTCATGGCTGTAGTCACCATCTGCAGTGATTTTGAAGTCCCCCAAAATAAAATCTGTTACTGTTTCTATTGTTTCCCCATCTATATGCCATAAAATGATGGGACTGGATGCCATGATCTTCATTTTTTAAATGTTGAGTTTTAAGCCAGCTTTTACACTCTCCTCTTTCACTTTCATCAAGAAGCTCTTTAGTTCTTCGCTTTCTGCCATAAAGGTGGTGTAATCTATATATCTGAGGCTATTAATATCTCTACTGGCAATCTTGATTCCAGTTTGTGCTTCATCCAGCCCGGCATTTCACATGATGTACTCTGCATTTAAGTCAAATAACCAGGGTGACAATATACAGCCTTGACGTACTCCTTTCCCTATTTGGAACCAGTCTGTTGTTCCATATCCGGTTCTAACTGTTGCTTCTTGACCTGCATATAGATTTCTCAGGAGGCAGGTCAGGTGGTCTGGTATTCCCATCTCTTGAAGAATTTTCCAGTTTGTTGCAGTATGGCCCACCAAAAAGATTAAGGGCTACAGATTCAAATGGTGGGTAGATAAAGAGAATTCAGGAGTGCAAAGAAGTGGCCAGAGAGATAGTAAGAAATTCCGAAGGCGATGTCAGGAGGTTAAGGAAATCATCTTTCAAAACAGAGGGAGTATCCGCTCTAATATTGCAGGAGGTCAGATAAGGAAAAGCTTGAAATGGTCTACCAGACTTGGCTCTCAGTTGATCATGGATGGCTTTAATAACTTCTGGGACTGGTGGCTGGGGTCAGAGTAGATAGGAAGAGATGAAAATAGAGAAGAAATATGGCCTCTTTTTTAGGGGAAGAACAAAAAGAGGGGTCAAGGATAATTTCCCTCCCTCCTTCCCTCTTTCCCTTCTTCCTCACCTTTTTTTTTTTTTTTTTGTCTATTCTATTTTTGTCTGCATGACGTGTGAAATCTTAGTTCCCCGACCAGGGATTGCACCTGTGCCCCCTCAGTGGAACTGTGGTGTCTTAACCACTGGGCTGCTAGGGAAGTCCCCTTCTTTGCTTTTTTAAGGGCAGAAGGGTCTTGAGCAAGGATACAGATAGAGGGGAAAAATCCCTCCTAGGATGAAGGTGAGAGGAGCAGGACCAGAGAGAGAAGCCAGTTGATGTAGTGAGGTTCTAAGGGGTGGAGTTCGGAGTGCAGCTGAAGGGCCTGACTCAGAGCACAGTGAGGGCCACATCCCAGAGTGGGGAGGAAAGGATGGGAATGGATACAGGCAGCGGGTGAGGGGATGTTGTTAAGGATGGTAGTGGCAGCCATGACGGTCCCTTTGGGCACCCGGAGTTTATGATTCTGACGAGTAGCCGAGGAGAGTGATGGTGCATCCGGCCTCACGTCAGCTAAGAGGACACTGCGTCTTCCTTAGCCTGGATCACTCTCTTCCTTATATGGGGCCTTGGAAGCCTTCCTTGACCGCCACCTCCACTCTGCCCTTTCCCAGTACATGCCTCAGCTCCCCGTTCCCTTTTTGCCTCAGCACAGAGGCCAAGAGCTCCCCTTGGCTCAGTGTCTGTCTGTCTGTCTGTCTCTTGTCATCAGAGAGAAGGCTCAAGGAAGGAGGTAAGGAGGCGGTGGGAACACATGTGAATCTGTAAAACGGGTGGATTCTCCCTCAGGACTGTCCCCCCAGCTCTCAGGACAGGCTGTGCCCACAAGGGGGTGCTCGGCCAGAGAAGGCCTGCGTGGCACCATCTGGGCAAGTGGCCCAGTTGGCAGGCTGGTAGCAGGGCCCTCACTCTTGTCAAGACCTTTGCTCCCTGCCCAGATGGCCCTGGCCTCCGTTGCCATGGCTACTTTTTAGTTTGAGGTAAACAGAGCTCTTCCTCCTCCTGTCCAGACACCTAAGTGTCTCTCTGGGGAAGGGTTGGAATTTCAAGCGTCCAGGTGTCCCTCACTCCCCTTCCCGGAAGGCACAAGGGCGGTGAGTCATGTGCTTAGGCCCCTCTCCACCCCCTCACTGCTCCCAGGCTGCCCCTGCTTCCCCTCCTGCCCCACCTGGCTCTGGACAGAAATTGGGGAGGATGTGGTGAGGGCTGGGTCCTTGCTATCAAGCTGGGTGTGGGGTGGAGGGCAGAGCCTTCTTGTCCTCCCATCTAGGGGCCTGGATCCTGGGGCCTGAATCCAATCCCTGGAATCAGTGAGAACAATTACAGCTTCTTTCCTCCTTATCTGCTGGATCCTTAGGGCCTAGGGTGAGAGAGAGGAGAGGACAGAAAAAACAAACGCGGAGGAGAAGAATAGGAGAGCGGAGAAAATGATTCACCTGGATAGAATTGACTCTTGGAACCATTCATTCATTCATTCTCTCATTCTGTGAATCAAACAAATTCCTGTGCTGGGTGCTGAGGGAGATGGAAACTTGTAAGACAGAACCCTGTTATGTTTTTTTTTTTTTTTTTCTGATGTGGTCCATTTTTAAAGTCTTTATTGATTTTGTTACAATATTGCTTCTTTTTTTATGTTTTGGTTTTCTGGCCATTAGGCATGTGGCGTCTTAGCTCCCTGACCAAGGATTGAAACTGCCCCCTATGCACTGGAAGGCGAAGCCTTATTAACCACTGGACTGTCAGGGAAGTCCCACCACCCTGATTTTGAGGAAGTGCCTTAGAGAGCAGGTGTGAAGGCCCTGGATTGGAATCTGGGGGCCCTGGCTTGAGCCCCAGATATAACTGGATGGGCAAATCACTTCTCTAAGCCTTGGGTTCCTCGTCTGTGAATGAGGATAAAGATACTGAACTCCCAAGGTTACTGTGCAGATCAGATGAGACGAATATGGACGACTGCTTCATTCGCCCTTGTCCACTGCCTGTCAGATGCCTGTGGCTCAGATTTACAATCAGGGAGGGGTGCTCAGATAGGTATAACCCAGCCCAGAGTGTAACAAAGGTCGGTTCTTGGGGTCTCTGTGGGAGGGGCCATTTCCTACTGTGCTGACTGTGGCGGGTGGTGTGGGGAGGTACCTGGTGTGTGATTTTCATTCAGTAAATGTTTGCAGAGTGCAAGGGTTTGCTGGAGCCAGGGCCTGCAGCAAGGGTAAGGTTTCAGCTGGTGCAGGTGCCAAGGATGGCGGCAGGAGGGACAGGCAGAGCCCTGGGGCTGGGACAGGAGGCAGCTAGTGCCAGGCAGGAAGGACCCAGCTCCATCCTTCATGAGGAGCTTGACCTTTACTCTGAAGGCAAAGGAAGTTCTGAGCTGGGGAGTGACAGGATCAAAGTGGTGTTTGTAGAACAGTCTGCCTGGGCCCTGGGCCCTTGGAGAGGACGACCTGGAGCAAAGCAAAGCAAGCGCAGTACGGAGGCGGTGGGGGGCTGGGCCTCAGGGAAAAAGCCTACGTGTCTAGGAGCCTCAGACGGGCAGTGAGGTCACCTCTCCCCTAACTCTGCGAGGAGGAAGAGGAGTGCATTCGCGGCTGCACGTCTTTGTCCCTGGGGCCCCTTCTCACCTCGGGAGGGAACATGGCAGGGAGTTGGAGAATTTCTCAGGGATACAGACAGCAAGGAACACTGCCTCTTCTCTCCTCCTTCCTCCACGGAAGCCAGGGCTCTGCTCAGGGGGGAAGGGGGGCAGACTTGGAATTAGGATTGGGCTCCCTTCTGGGTCCTGCTCCAATCCCCCAAGAAAGAAGGTGAGCCAACTGCCATTTTTGAAGCTGGAGAAGTAGTTGATGGTGGCAGAGAGAGGGAAAACTCACAGGCCACAAGAAATTCACTGTCCTGAATGTCCAAAGCTGCTGCCTGCAATACAGTGCTGTCCAGCCCCGGGACCTAACTTTCTTGGGAGGGAAATTTCTGGCTAGGGGCTGGCTGATAGGAATCCAAGACACTTAGCCTTTGTTGGCATCAGCGATCCTGGCCATTCTTTGCTCCCACTTCATTTCCGGATGGACCACCCATGCTGGGGTGACTCAGGTGTACGGCCCAGGCCTCCCAACCCCCAGGGCTGACTCAGCCTGAATTCCGGGGAATGCAGAGATAGCTCTCCCCAGCTCTCCGGGGGTGGAGAGATAAGGTTTATGGCTAATTCTCTGCAAGGTGGTGGGCTGTGCGGACATACCTCCAATTGCATTCTTCTTGGGCCTGACTTTGCTACGCAGACCTTTTCAGGAATTTCAGGCGTCTCAGCACCATATTCAGAAATCTGCTCCTTGGCACCTCCTCCCCCAGGAGGTCTCCTCACCACCCAGGCTGTGGCTTGCTCTTGTCCCCTCGAGGCATGCTGTTCCCACTGTCCTCTGGGCCTGGGACTCTGGGCCCCATGTCCCACTGTAGGTCTGAGTGAAAAGAGACACCCCCCCGCCCCCCGCCCCCATCGCTACACCGCTCCTTTTGCAAAGGAACATCCCTTCCTTTCCTTTTCCCTCATTCTACTCCTCCTTGCGTTAGCCGGTCCTTGCTTCAGTCTAGCCTTTTCTCCCTTTCAATACTTAAACTTCCACTTAATTTAATATTTATTTTCATTTCATCTCCACGTCACATTTTCTGTATTAAAAAATAGTCATATAATAACAACAGATGGAGTATGACCTTTCAAAATTGTGACTATATTGTATATGCCTTTAACTCGTATGATATTGTACAGCACTAAAAAAGACTTCGTGAGTATTGGGACTTCCTTGGTGGTTCAGCGGCTATGACTTCAGGCTCCCAATGCAGGGGGCCTGAGTTCCATCCCTAGTTGAGGAACTAGATCCCACATACCCCAACTAAAGATCCCACGTGCCACAACTAATTCCTGGTGCAGCCAAATAAATAAATAAATAAATATATATAGACTTGGTAGATATTGAAAAAATTTGGATTTGGGGAAAAATTATATATAATCATACTCACTTCCTGCATCTCCTACACCATCAGAGAAAGAAGTGAACTTTACACACTTTGAAAGATGGGATACACAGAGAAAAATACACCTGAGTAACAAAGAACACAGAGGCCAAACAGCAGACATATCAGAAGCACAGACGAGACAGCTCAGGGCTCACAGCAGAGAGGAGGAGTCACAAACAGGCTCAAGCTTTGAAATACCATCGCTGGGGCCTTATTGAAAGGGAGAAAAGACCAGACTGAAAGGAGGACTGGCTAATTCAAGGAATAGCAGGAGCAGAAATCAGTGAAGTAGGGCGGTGATGCTCCTTTGAAAGGGAGGAAGGCATTACTTTGGAGAAGGAAATGGCAACCCACTCCAGTATTGATGCCTGGAGAATCCCATGGACAGAGGAGCCTGGCAGGCTACAGTCCATGGGGTCGCAAGAGTCAGATATGACTTAGCAATTAAATCATTACATCAAGGCATTTACTTAAAGGAGATGATGCTGTTTTGGTCAAGGGTTGGTATTGCAGGGATGTAGCATTGGAGAAGGAAATGGCAACCCACTCCAGTGTTCTTGCCTGGAGAATCCCAGGGACGGGGGAGCCTGGTGGGCTGCCGTCTGTGGGGTCGCACAGAGTCGAACACGACTGAAGCGACTTAGCAGCAGCAGCAGCAGCAGACTCTGGAGGGCAGGTGAGAGTGGATGTACCACAGGAGCCCCTTAACGGAGGAGAAGGAGGAGAAGGAGGCAACAGACAGGGGATGGTGAATTCTTGGAGGAGAGTTTATAGTTTTCACCCATCAGAGTGGTAGGTTTTTTTTTTTTTTTTAACTTAAAAAAAACTTTTTCTTTTATATGGGAGTATAGCCAATTAACAATGCTGTGATAGTTTCAGATGGACAGCAAAGGGACTCAGCCATATATATATATATATATACATGTCTCCATTCTCCCCCAAACTCCCCTCCCACCAGGGTGCCACATAACAGTGAGCAGAGTTCCCTATGCTATACCATAGGTCCTTCTTGGTTATCCATTTTAAATAGAGCAATGTGTACGTGTTGATCTTCAACTCCCTAAGTATCCTGTGCCCCTATCCTTCCCAGCAGTAGTTCTATATGGGGACTGCACAGGGGTAAAGAAAATCTCTTGCCAACATTAGCATTATAGAATTGATTTTATATAGGAGAGAACAAAGCTGAGTGCCCAAATCAGGTGTGATTTCAAGCTTAATGTTTTCCCCAAGACATTGCAATCACTTTGGGAAGATCAAAGTTCTATAAACGAAACGAATTTAAATGTCACTAACAATAACATGTAATTTCAAGGAATTTTAAAAATAAGTGGGATTGCTCCTTCATTGAACAGATGCAACAACTGTAGCTCTGAGAGGGGAAGTGACCTGTCTAAGATCACACAGCAATTCAGAGACTGAGTTGAGACTGGTTATTTGATTTCCCAGTTTAATCGGCTGCGGCTGTATATGTTGTTTCAAGAACTGTTGAAAACAATTCTTAAGATGAAAATGAAAAAAAAAATAAAGAATTCTCATGACAAAGCCTAGAGCACTTTGGAGGTGGTGGAGGAATTCGCAGAAGTGAAAGGTCTTGAGGGTGTGTCAGCTCACAGGATTTGTGGGCTGGGCAGGGAATGGGAGCAGGAGGTCAGCTAGCGCTCTCAGCTATCCTGGGGTTCCTACGCCCCCACAGATCAGCAGGGCAACTTCTGCAGGCCTTCTGGAAGTCATCTTCCTTTGTCAGAGGTGCTGGCTGATGACAGTGAACGCTTTCACGCTGGCCTGGAGGATCTGTACCCTATTCCCTGTGTCTCTGTGTCTGGTTAGACTCAGGACGGGGAAACCCAGAGGGACTGGGAAACCTAACTGGGTTTCGGAGCCAGAAGAGTTGGGCTGGATCTGATCCTGACACCTAGGACCTTACAGAATGGATCTAAAGTTCCTAAACTTCTGCATGTTAATGTATAAATAAGACTAACTGTACTTTCCTCATAGGTTTAATTGTGAGGATTAAATGGGGTTATAAAAAGTCTATGATTCAGGGAGTGCCTGGCATATGGTAAGACCCTGAAGGGATGGGGAGAGAGGGAGGGGTAAGGCAGGGAGGCAGACAGGGCCCAGTTCTTCTGTTAGAGCACAAGCTATTCTCAACCTTGATGCTCAGTTTCCTCAGCTGTAAAATGGAGACAGTGCTGATTTTATAGTTTCTCTAAGGATTAAAAGCTGTCATTATTGCCTTAAGGAAACTCCCAAGTCATGGGTACTTACACCCATGCCCAACTCTGGGAGACCAGATCAGAGTCCTGGATGGGAAACCAGGGGAGAAGTCTGAGAGGGAAAGTCTGGGAGGGCTTCCTGTAGGAAGGAGTGGAGCCAGAGAGAGGAGAGTCTGGTGAAGAAACCAGGTGGAGAGGGAGTTTGTGTAGGAGCTGGCTGTCATGTGAAATAGAGTCAGGATGTGGGTGGGGAGGGGTGGTTGCAGGGGGAGGGTTCTTGTGGCTGCAAATGTGGGGGTCATGGGACCATGGGCCCATGGGACTAGGAGGAGGCCTGGGGACTCTGACTTTTGCAGCGGGACACTCCTGAGCCAGAAGCTCTGATCTGGTAGGGAAATGGCCCTCTTGTAGGGAAATGGCCTCCCTTGAGGCTCAGCTGGCAAAGAATCCGCGGGCAATGTGGGAGACCTGGGTTCGATCCCTGGGTGGGGAAGATCCTCAGAGAAGGGGAAAGGCTACCCACTCCAGTATTCTGGCCTGGTGAATTCCATGGACTGTATAGTGCATGGCCTCGCAAAGAGTCGGACATGACTGAGCCACTTTCACTTTTGTCTCCCATGTCATGGAGGCCGTTTCTGTGGCTTGTGCTTCTCCTAGCTTTCCAAGATGATCACCTGGGAAACCAAGGAAGGAGAGAGAGGGCAGTACAGGAGTAACGCCTTGGGGAATCCTGGCCTCAGGCTGGAATTCTGTTGGGAATGCAAAAACACAGACTGCGTTGTGTTGCCATAGAAGCTTGCCTAACACTCCTTGGGGCTAAACAGGTTCCAGCTGGCTGGGCTGGCTGGGACCAAGCCCAATTCCACCTTCCAGGTCAGCAGCTTTGTCACTAGACCTACGGTTGTGTCACTGTGATTTGTTTTGGAGTTGTCTTAGCCCTTAGAGACCAAGGAATCCCGGAAGGTATGTTGGATATTGGGTGGTAGGTAGTACCGACCGGATCTGACCTGAGCTGCTCTCCTACCCTCTCTAATACACACACTTACACACACACACAATGGCCTAGACTGAGCAGTGATTAGTGAATTCATTCATCATATGTTGGAAGGTGCTTTCTAAGCACTTTCTAAGGCTGCAGATATAGTAGTCAGTAAAGCAGTCAAGGTCTCTGCTCTCATGGGCTTTCTTTTTTGGGGGAGGTGTCCCCTAGGTCTGTCTGGATTACTAAGTAAGAGAGGTAATTTAGATGTTCAGTGAATGAATATAATATATATATTTTGGATTGCTAAATAAAAGAAGACAAATTTTGGGGGGACATTTCTTCTGGGTTATTCACACAGACTCTATAAGAAAGCATCACTGAAAACAGCATGCCCAGGCTTTGGACTTATCCCAGACTTGAGGTCAAATCTTGAAGGACCTTTAGACTCCTTATCTGTAAAGTGGGGTAATGTTTCCTTCCTCCTGGGTTATTTTATGATTATAAATACGTAAGAGATCTAACACTTTGACCATTAGTGCTGCTGCTGCTGCTGCTAAGTCGCTTCAATCGTGTCTGACTTTGTGCGACCTGATAGACGGGGGCCCACTGTCTCTGGGATTCTCCAGGCAAGAATACTGGAGTGGGTTGCCATTTTCTTCTCCAATGCATGAAAGTGAAAAGTGAAAGTGAAGTCGCTCAGTTGTGTCCAACTCTTAGCGACCCCATGGATTGCAGCCTACCAGGCTCCTCCGTCCATGGGATTTTCCAGGCAAGAGTACTGGAGTGGGGTGCCATTGCCTTCTCTGACCATTAGTGGGAACCCAGCAAATGAAAGCTGACATCATTATCACCATCATTTATTTCCCACATCATCACCTTCATCATCATGAAGGATGGCAGGGAAAAGAGCCCTGGGTTGGGAGCTGGGGAAGCAGAGTGGGTGTCACAGGCAGAGCTCAGTTTGCATGGCTGGCTTCCTTGGAATTGGATTTGCAAGCTTCTGTTTTGCATTGCAGCAGAGTTTTGCATGTTATCCCTTTATTACAATCCCAGAGACTCCTTCTTATACTCGCAACCACCACCTCTCTCCAGTTACCCTCAACCCTTCTGAACGATCGCTCTCTGCCTTGTGAACACCTCCCATGGGCTGAGTGGACACTGCAGAGGACACAGAGATGCATGAGGCATGGTCCCATCCTTCAAGGACTTCATTTTCACCAGGCAAATGAGTCAAACACAAGTTCCATGGGCTGCTGGTCCTGAAGGTGGTGAAGGAATGGGGAGGCTGTACATGGGGGAGAGGTGATGAGAGTCGAGCTAAATTGATTGAAAATCTACAACTGTCAACTTACCTGATCGTCAGACCAGTCCTTAGGTAGTTCCATTTTCAGCTGCGGAAAAGGAACCTCAGAGGGATTAAGTAGTGTGCCCAGCTTCACACAGTTGGGAAGTGGTTACAAAATTCTTCTGATCGCATTCAGTATCCTTTGGCCTTCAGTCACACTGGCTGCAGTAGGACATGCATCAGCAGGCTTGGTCAGGCCCACAAGTGAGGAGTCCACTGCGTTCAGCCCAGGCTTCTTCAGAGCCGTGTGGACTTGAGCACTTACCCATCCTTGCCTGGATGGATAAACTTACAAACTCTTCGCAAGTTTCCATGAGGAGAAGCTCACAGTGCACATAGTAGGTCTCAGAACATGTGTCTGGGGCCCTGCCAACCCATCTGTTGAACTTCTGCCACCACTTCCCAGGTGACAACGCAGGCTGCACTTGTCCAAAGCTTGAGCTTTGGGGAGTCTTTTCTCACAGCCAGCAGAACTCTCTCTCTGGGGGCCCCTTCCTGCTGGTGCTGGTCATATCCCAGGGGCCATACAGATGAACTGGAGAAGGAAATGGCAATCCACTCCAGTATTCTTGCCTGGAGAATCCCATGGGCAGAGGAGCCTGGCAGGCTACAGTCCATGGGGTCACAAGAGTCGGACACGACTTAGCAACTAAACCGCAATCACCACCACACAGATGAATGCCCCTTCTTCCTCTGGCAGTCTGTGCCTCTTCTCCAGGGAGCATACTCTCAGTGCCAGCTACCTAAGAGGTCTGCAGAATGTGGTTTGCATTCATCTCCTTGTCCCAGACATCTCTTTGCATTGGCTCCCTTTTGTCCAGGTCCCTCGTCAGAGTCAGACAAGAGCCAAACCCTGTTCTCCAAGCATGGCATGATGGGAGGGGAGAAAACAGGTTCTCCCAGATTTGGATCTCCTGTTGAGGACCACAGAGGATGTCATGGTGGCCTCATCACCCTGTTGCTGGTGTGAGGGTGTGTGGGTGCGTGCATGTGATGAACAAAGGTAAGGTGACGGGTGTAAACTGTGTGTATTCAGGGGGGAGTCTACACATTCCCTCTGCGGCATCTTCTCTGGATGGATGCCCTGCCAGACAGAGGTTGGCGCAGGGATGGGAACCAGACATAGATACTAGTGGATGCTGTCCTGTCTGCAAGAAGCTGTGCCCTGACTCTAAGGTCCAGCAGCTCGTGGTGAGTGTGAGCTGCAGTCTGCTAGAGCACAAGGTGCTAGGGTCAGAAGGGAGCTACTGGAAGTGCCTCTGAGTCACCTTCTCGCTTCCCTTCATGTTGGACTCAGCCAGGCAATCAACTGCCATATCCTGTTGGTTCTTTCTTCTTACCATCCTCTCACCACCCTGCTCCTGGCACCCCACAAGCCTTCTCACTTGTGCTGCAGTTTACAAGTGAGAAGGCTAGTCTAGTGTCCTGCCAGTTTTAGCCCCTACCATCTAACCTACACATTGCAGCCCTCTGAATCTTCCTAGAGCACTGCTTTAACCGTGTCTTCCTCCCAGCCCACATCTTCCCTGGCCCCTGTGACCTATAGGATAAACTGTCTGGCCTTCAAAACCCTCAATCCCATCCCCTCCTCCCCACCTGGCCTTGCTCTTTCATAGGAAACCTGTTCTTATCCAATAACTCACTGCATTTCATAGATTTCTTTTCTAAACTCACTTCCATCAAGCCCAAACTCTTTTTTTTTTTCAAACTCATTTAAAACAGCTCTTCTCTTTCTGTGAATTCCTATATCCTATGTCTGAATCATTCATTTATCTGAGATCAATATTTCCTTGATAAGTAGAAAAGGTAGACTTTGACCAGGCAGGATTTATATTTATACAACGGCTGGGTACACCAATATCTTTATATCCCTACAGCCTCTATATTTCCACATCTCCTTTGTGTACATTGGGATTACAGTGAGTAGCGAACACCTGTTGTTTTTACCTGCCCAGCATCTCTTCTTCTTCTTTTGGTGAATTACCTTCTTCTGCCCTTCTTCTATAGAGTTTGGGAAGGGCTGACCACCTTGTCCTCTGCCTGGCCCACAGTCTGGTATCCCAGTCCCCCTGCTACTGTGATTGGTTCCAGGAGGAGCACGTGACCTCAGTCAACCCAATGGGAGTCAGCTTTGGAACTTCAGCCATACAGACTGGGAAAGTGGCTCTCCGTTGGTTGCCATCCTCGCTGCAGCATGGACATGGTCAGCTGAGAAGGAAGCTCACACAGAAGGAAACAGTCGAGGGAAGGAGAGAAAATCCGATGCCATGATCAAGTCCCTCATCTGGCTATACCAAAGCCAAATATACATCTCGAACCTCCCAATTATGTAAGCAAATACATGCTGTTTCAAGCTTAAGCACATTTGACTTGGGTCTCAGTCACTTGCAGTCAGGAGTCCTCAGCAATAATGAATACCTGGGTGTCTTGGTTTGGATGACTTAGCTGTGCGTGTACAGGGACTTGTGTGATTTGCATTGAAGGGTGGCATGCACGCGGCTGTGATGGGTGGGAGAGGTGGCACTACTCACGCTTGGACGATGAGTGTGTGTCTAAGCGGGGAGGGTAAGGGGCTGACTAGCTGTTAGCATCAGAGGGGATGTATGCACACAGGGTGGGCGTGTGAGTGGCTGTTTGTCCTTGACTCCTGTGTGTCCTGAGGGCAGGGGCTGAGTTTGAATTACATGTATCCAGGGAGAACTTAGCAGGTGTTCAGAAAATACCTGCTTATCATCATTAGGCTCTACCCTCTGGAGAAAATCCCCATTGTTTTCAGATTGAAGGCAAATTCCTTGGACTCCTTGAGTGATATATAGAATCATAAAACTTGTGTTAATGTTGACGGCTGGCTATCCCCACCCCTAATAACAGGAGAGGAAACAGATCCATATAGGAGCCATTTGTCAAGGCACAGCCAGATGTCACCAGGTGGAGTCTTTACTTCCTTCTTCTCCAGGAGGTGGGAACAGAGGTGGGCAGGGCTGGCCTTGGGCACTTTTGAGGAGACCCCCCCGCACCCCCAGTCCTGCTTCTTCATGATCTGTGGTTGAGTTTATGGTAGGTGATTAACCTCACGCTGGATGTTTATGGTAGAATTTCTGGGAATTTATTGCCAGCTCCCATGAATCTTGATCTCTGAGCCCTTTCTCCAAGGTGGGCTGGGCCATAGCTGCTTGCATCTCATTTCTTTCTGTTCCTCCCTCAGCTCCTCACTTCACCAGAACAGAATGGCCTCCCCAAGCCAGAGCTTCCCTGCCAGGGTGGCTGGTCACACCAGCTGTGCCAAAAGTGAGCTATACCTGTGTGATGCACTGGGCCCACCAGCTCTCTGAGTGTCAGAGGGAGGCTCTGCGTGGCCAGAGCACACCTATTCCCAAGCATTTACCCCAGCTTACCATGCACAAATGATCACTTCCTGTGGGCCATGACTCTTGACTGCGGAGACGGTTTGGAACGGCCTAAGAAGTGGCTGTTTCCCGGGATGAAGCGGTGAGATCTGGAGACCGGGAGAGCTCTCAGAAGATCATGCCTTGCCCATGACTTTTCACCACCCCACCTGCATTGTGCAACTTTCTCTTCTGAACCAGATGCGGAAGGGTCACAGCTCCTGTGCATCAGGAGAGCAAGAAGGGGCCCTTCTTCTTAACCCAGGGCTGGACTGGGTGCCTGGGCTAGTGTATCAGAATGTGCCTTACCCTGGGACTCTGATGAGTGTGAAGTATCAAGGCATTCAAAGGCTCTTTTTTTCAAATTGAAGTATAGTTGATTCGTAGTGTTGTGTTAGTTTCAGTTATACAGCAAAGTGATTCAGTTATACATGGACATATGTATATGCTTTTTCAGATTCTTTTCCAATATAGGAAAGATATTGAATATACTACAAGATATTGAATACAGTTCCCGCTGCTATACAGAACATTCTTGTTGTTTAACTATTTTATATACAGTAGTAGTATGTGTCTGTGATTTTGAAGTGTAGAGCTGGAGAAGACTTGAGAGTCCCTTGGACAGCAAGGAGATCAAATCAGTCAATCCTAAAGGAAATTCACCCTGAATATTCATTGGAAGGACTAATACTGAAGGTGAAGCTCCAATACCTTGGCCACCTGATATGAACAGCTGACACATTGGAAAAGACCCTGACGCTGGGAAAGGTTGAGGAGAAAGGCAAGAGGAGAAGGGAGCGATGGATGATGAAATGGTTAGATGGCATCACTGACTCAATGGACATGAATTTGAGCAAACTTTGGGAGGGAGTGGAGGACAGAGGAGCCTGGCATGCTGCAGTCCATGGAATCGCAGAGTGGGACACGACTTAGTGACTGGACAACAACAGTGTGTATTTGTTGATCCCAAACTCCTAATTTATTCCTCTCCAAAGGTTCCTATTCAACCCCACTAGTTGTGGGTTTTTAAAGGGGTATCTGGGGGATGTTTTTCAGACCACAAAGGGCTCTTTTCAAGCAGATCCCTAGATTTCTCTGAGGCTGGGGGATGTGGGCTGAAAAATGAATACTCAGAAGTCCGTCACAGCCTGAAACTTCAGGCAATGTTTTGGTAAGGGAGCTCACCTCAGCATCCTTCCCCACCAGACCTCCTGCCTCCCCAGAGGGCACTTGGACTCAGTGCTGACACTCGGTTCTTCTTCCCATCAAAGTACGCTGCTGTCCTCAGCCCCCCTCTCTCAGGCCCTGCCCCTGGGAGTGTCAGTTTGCTGATCTGAAGGTGGTCTCCAGGCTGCTGAACCATCAATATACCAAGTTAGCGACTAAGGGCTCCTAATATTCACCTTTCAATAGAAACCTTCAGGCTATACCTTGCTTAATTCACAGGAGGCTCCTACCTGCACTGAACTGGTATGAAAGGAACCAAAAAGCTATTTCCCCACACTGTTTTGGAGCTTCCCTGGTGGCTCACTGGTAAAGAATCCACCTACAACGCAGGAGATTCAGGAGACTGGGATTTGATCCCTGAGTCAGGAAGATTCCCTGGAGGAGGGCATTGCAACCCCCTCCAGTATTCTTGCCTGGAAAATCCCATGGACAGAGGAGCCTGGCGGGCTATAGTCTGTGAGGTAGGAACACCACACTGTTTAGGGTATTGTCTGATGAGCAAATACCCTAAGTGGACGAGTGAGTGAATGTGTGAATAAAAACAGGAGGGAATAAAGGCCTGGAGTTCCTTCCCCTAACTCCCCGCCTTGGTCTTCAGGTTGCTGGGCAGGAAATTCAGAACAAAAGACCACTGGACAATAGCTCCATTGCCAAGCAACCCAGGCCACAGGTGGCTCAGATGGTACAGCGTCTGCCTGCAATGCAGGAGACCCAGGGTCAGGAGTGAGGGTAGGCGTGTGGGCTGTAGCGGAGACCCAGGTCCCTGCAGTTCCTTTCCCCCTCCTGCACTCCTGTCTGGTTACCTGAATCACCCTTAGGAATGCTTTTTTCTGGCAGTGGAGGTATGTGGGCAGGTGGGCTGTGCAACTCCTTCCTTAGGGGCCCATCCTCCTGGGGAGCCAGTGACTCTGTCTCCCCTTCCCATCACTCAGACCTCCTGCACGTTGTCCTCACCTCACCCCATCTGGGTCCTCTCTCAGTCTCTGGGTGTGTCCCTGGAGTGTCAGGCTCTGGGGACTGGTCACTATCTTCTTTCCTGAAGGGCAGGTATCTCATTCTTTCTGACCATGGACCCTGAAGTGCTCTGGACTTGTAGCCTACATCCTCTTGGGAGAGGAGAAGGGTGTGTTTCTGGAGGTCTTCATGTGAGAGCAGAGCCAAGGCCAAGAGCTCAGCCCTGGCTGCTGCAAGGAAGCTGGTGGGCTTCCCTGGTCGCTCAGCGGTAAAGAATCCACCTGCCAGTGCAAGAGACACGGGTTCAAGCCCTGGTCGGGGAAGGTCCCACATGCCTCGGATCAACTGAGCCCGTGTGCCGCGGCTGTTGAGGCTGCACTCTAGAAGCAGAGAGCTGCAGCTACTGAGCCCACAGGCCACAACTGCTGAAGCCCGTGGCTCCCAGAGGCTGTGCTCTGCAACCAGAGAAACCACTGCAACGAGAAGCCCGCACACCGCAACTGGAGAAGCCCCTGCTCGCCGTAACTTGAGAAAAGTCCACAAAGCAATGAAGACCCAGTGCACTCAAAAATAAATTAGTAAAATCATTTAAAAATTAAAAGAGTTCTTGTATTAAAAAGAAATACAGGGGCAGCCTGGGCGATTTTGGTGTGCATGCTCCAGACAGAGAACCAGAATTAAGAGGAAGGACGACGATGACTGAGCTACGGTTGGCTGTCTGTCCAGTAGACGGCTGCGTCCAATTTGGCATCAGTGGAGACCAGGGTATAACGAAGGGAGAGCAGGCTGGAGACCTCATCACCTCCAGGCTGTAGGCTTGTCTCCTTTCTTCCATTAGGAGGCTTACCTTCCTACTTGTCTCCCCGTGCCTGTTCTAATAATTTCTGACTACATCTTCTGTCAAAATAAAAAGTTTGGTTTGGAGGACATTCGTGGTTGTCCAATCAAAGCATGTACGTTCTGTGACAGCAGAACATGGATCGAGGCTCTCAGAGTGGGGAAGATCGGGAAGTTCTGGTCCAAACCCCTACGTGAGTTAAGAACCCCACAGTGAACCCAGAGAACAGCTGGTTAGCACGCCTTGTTCTCCAGACTTCTAGGGACAGGAGCTCGTTGCCTCTCTAGGCAGTCTATTCCCATTCGGACTGGCTTGAATCATCAGAGCTGTGTTTATCACAATGACAAATAGTCACCATTTACTGAGCACTGACTACGAACAATTTTGGCCTTGAGGCACAGGGCACAAAAATGAACAATCAGATCAACTTTATTATTCATGACGTGGCTTACTGATGGGTTTTCCCACCATCTGTGGCTTTCCACTTAAATTGTTGTTGCTGCCTCAGCACTAAACTCAGATATTTCCATGTCAACAGGAAGACTCAAATGCTCATCTTTTAAAGTGACTTCAGTTCTTTGGATACTCTGCTCCACCTACCTTCAGCATCTAAACAAAATCTTCCCTTCTGTCCCCTGGATCCTATGCTGGTCTGCAAAGTCCCTAGTTTATGTATGTGGCTGATTTATGCTTTTGTGGATTGCCTGTTTTTGTGACAGCTTTATTAAGCTATAATTCACATACCACACAATTCAACCATTTAAAATGTACAATTCAATGATTTTTACTATTTTCACAGGCTTGCACAATGATCACCATAATTGAGTTTAGAACATTTTCTTAAGTCCTAAAAGAAACTCATATTTTCACCGGTCACTTCCATTCCCCCCAGCCCGGAGGCAGTTTGGCAACCATGGATCTGCTTTCTGTCTCTATAGATTTGCTGCTTCTGGACATTTCATACAAGTAGAATCATGCAATACGTGATCCTGTGTGACTGGCTTCCTTCACTCAGGATAACGTTTTTCAAGGCTCATCTGAATTGTAGCAGGCGTGGGTGATTCATTCATTTTTACTGAGAATGGTATGCCATTGTAGGGGGATGTCGCCTTTTGTCTCTCCATTCATCAGCTGGTGGATATTCGCGTTGTTCGCATTTTGGCTTCTGTGAGTAGTGCTGCTTTGAGTGAGGTGTTTCTGTGTCACCAGTCCTGATCCCTGAGAAGAATGTGTTCAGACCATCTTTTCAGAGGATTGTGAGTGACGTATGATAAGAGCTACCCTGCTCACCCATCTCTGCCCTCAGCCTTGACCTGAGGCCTCCGGACCTCCTTGGTGCCAGCCTGCGCCATCACCATCAGGGTGAAGGGGGTGAGCATCTCCTCCTTCCTTCTTCTGGTTTCCAAGAAAGGCAGTTTGGAACAGAATCTGGGTCTGGGTTGGGCAGTCACCAAAAACACTTTCCCTTTTGTTGGGTAGGAAGCACTGTGCAGACCTCAGTGGCCGGAGACAGCTTTACAAGTTGTCCCCTCAGGCCACCTCGGTTCCATTTTCTGCTCCCTCATAACTTGGCCCTAGTCCTGAAAGTGAAGTGAAGTGAAAGTAGCTCAGGTATGTCCGACTCTTTATGACCCCATGGACTGTGTAGCCCACCAGGATCCTCTGTCCATGGAAATCTCCAGTCAAGAAGACTGGATTGGGTTGCCATTCCCTTCTCCAGGAGATCTTCCTGACCCAGGGATTAAACCTAGGTCTTCCGCATTGCAGGCGGATTCTTTACTGGCTGAGCCACCAGGGCTTCCCTCTATTGCTTCCAAACTGGAATCCCAGGCAGGGGCCACAGGAGTGGGCAGCTCTGGCCTCTTCTCTTGCACCCTAAGCTGGGTTTCAGGCAGGGGGGAGGGGTTGGCTGGGGCTCTGGGCAATAGGGAGCTGACAAGAAAGATGCAAGCACTTTCCACCCTGGATCGTTCTGGGCTGCCCCAGCAAAGAGGAACTTCCCCTGGGTGAGATCTGGGCCTTCTTACAGCCTGAAAACCACACGGTCCTTGTAGGCCGCTTGTCTTCATCTTAAACAAAAGACAGTCCTGCAACCAGGGGACCAGGTGGCTTGGGCTGGGGGTGGGAGGGCTGAGATTTCAGGGGAGGGCTCTGGGCTGCAGTTCTGTGCTCAGGACTTCAGGTAAGGCCTCTCCCCTCTGAGTGTGCCCAGGTTCGCTGTGTGGACCACAGCGTGGGGGAGGAGAAGCAGGGAGCTGCCCGGTCTTCCCTCCCCTAGGCTGCCATACCTGTCTGACCAGCCCCTCCCTCTCTCCTTCCGCCTTCTCTGGGCCTGGTTTGGCACCGGGCCCATACCTCTCCTTTTGGTCTCAGGAAAGCGAAGTCTCTTAGCTCTGCTAGGTGTGGGTGTTTGTTGGGGAGGGGGGAGCTTGCATTCAAATCACTCCTTGGAAAACTAAGCATTGTTTAAAGGGGCTGAGAGAGGGCCTGGTACAAACAGGTACTGCCTGGTTCTGTGTGGCAGGAGGCCAGGCCTGGGGAGAGTGGGAAGAGAAAAGAGGGGAGGGAAGAAAGGGATGTCGTCATTGTGTCCCCTCTGAGAGACTCTGGGTTTGTCTTTCCAGAAGGGACTTCAAAGTTTGTTCCTGTGTGTGCGTGTGCGTGGCCTGGAATGTGTGATCTGAGGGGAGCTTATCTGCATGTCTGTCTTTGGGGACTTGTCCGACTCCCAGGGAGAGGGTGTCTGGGTCTCGCTGTCCCTCTGTAAGGGCCTCTGCGCCTGTGCTCTGGTGCCAGAGAAGGACGGAGAGTCATCCACTCACCTGCCCTGGGGACAGGCATGGCAGCAGTCACCTCGGTTGGGGCTTGGGGGCTATGGGCCGCCGGTCCCTCTCCTCCAGGGAATCTGTTGGTTTCTAGTGAACAGCCACCCACTCCTCTCCATTTCATGCCCTGCAGGATCTATCAGAGAATCCAGCCCCAGCCATTAGGTAATTGCTACTGGAATCTCTGCCTTGGGGACCCAAAACTTGTGCTTTCCACCCACAGCCTGCCTCATCCTGCCCCACCCAGGCCCTGGGTGCCTTATTCAGCTCCCATTCTCCAGCCTTCTGCAGGTGCATGCGGTGCCCCAACCTGCTCTCCTGACTCATTTTCTTAATGGGTTTGGGGAGACAGGTGCAGGGACTCTTTTCTTTCTCCTATGGCCAGCAGGGGACAGGGGGGTGGCTGGGGAAGAGAAAGAGAAGCTGCTGGTTGACTCACCATCGGGGCTCCCCACTCCACCCCCACCTCACAGTCCTGCCTCTTTCCTGTGATTCACCCACTGGGGGCTATGGGAATGACTCCTGCAAGCAGTGGTGAGCAATGAGATGATCCCCCGATGCAGCCACCTTCTCTCCTGACCTCCCCCAGCCTGCCCTTTAGCTCTTGTTCATCCTTCGCTGTGCCTTTCAGGCCCAAGAATCCTGCGATCTTGGGAGGAGAGAAAGACGCCACGGCGTTGTGTCCTGGAAAAGCACTGTGTTGGATCTCACTTTAACTTTCACATACAGCCCCATAGCTAAGACAGTGAATGTTCATTCATTCATTCATTCCATAAATATTTTCCCAGTGCCTCCTGGCACTGCACCAGGGGCTGAGGGCACAGCAGTAACTGAGGAAAGACCAGGCAAATGGTTGACCTCAGGTTCAATGATTTGGGACCCGTGTCCAGCCTGGGCAGACCTTCGTAATCACATGAAGTGGAGGAACGAACACAGGGTGGTGTCTTTGGAGTATCGGCTGCTCAGAGGAGACTCAAATGCCAGGGGTCCCTTGCTGGCTGTGTTCCCCAGTGTGTGCATTTATTTCCCACAGGAGGGAAGGAGATAAGACCCAGGATTTGGGGCTGCAGTGGCTGGGCATCCCTGGGCAAGCTCTGTTACAGGCAGCTTGTAGAGGCTGGCAGAGTCCTTGTACTTTCACATTAACAGAATTGCCTTTTCCTGGGTTCCAGGGTGGTGCAGGCGTGGGCTCCGGGGTGGGAGCAGCTCTCTGCTGCCCCCACCTGAGTCCGGCCTGTAGGTGGCAGGTGTCAGGTTAGGCCCTGCCCCCTCAGGGCCTAGCCACTCAGCTACAAGGCCAATCCCCTCCTCCTGGGCTGGGCTCTGTTTTATAAAAGGCCATCGGGGAGCTGTACCCCACCGAGAATCAGCTTCTCGACTCCTCGACTCTTACTCAGCTTCGGCCTCCTCGCCTCCTCTCCAGCCTCCACCATGTCCATCAGGGTGACCCAGAAGTCCTACAAGGTGTCCACCTCTGCCCCCAGGTCCTTCAGCAGCCGCTCCTACACCAGCGGGCCCGGCTCCCGCATCAGCTCCTCGGCCTTTTCCCGAGTGGGCAGCGGCAGCAGCTTTCGGGGTGGCCTGGGCACCAGCATGAGTATGGCTGGAAGCTACGGCGGGGCCCCAGGTTTGGCGGGCATCACAGCTGTCACCGTGAACCAGAGCCTGCTGAGCCCCCTCAAGCTGGAGGTGGACCCCAACATCCAGGCCGTCCGCACCCAGGAGAAGGAGCAGATCAAGACCCTCAACAACAAATTTGCCTCCTTCATCGACAAGGTGAGGGCTCCCCTCTGTGTGGCTGGCAGTGCCTGGGGCTGGACAAGGATCCCAGCTCTTTCTCTTTGTCACCCCACCCTCCATGGGCACATCTCCAGCCCCTCACTAGTGTCCTGCTGGGCCCCACCCACTCTGGGAACATTCTGCCTTCCAACCAGTGACTTGGCCCCTCTGCGCACTTGGGTTTGGGCAGGGGAAGGGATAGGGAGGGATCTTGGAGGCTTCTGACTGTAAATCTTGGGGGCCCCTGACTCACTCGCCCATCTCACGCCAAGTCTATAAAGCTCTCAGCCTCGAAGTGTTCCAGGTGTTTAGCTGTCGGGTGCGAGGGGAGTTCCTCCCTCAGGGTCATCCTTCTCTTTATCCCGGCCCCAAGGGCCTTTCCAGTAGTGCTCCTGTGCTTAAAAAAAAATTTGTTTTTTTAAAAATAGGAATTTGATAGGATTCTAGGAGAAGGAAGCAGCAGTCCTGATTCAAGCAGGCAAATATTGATCCAGGCCTTTGGCGTCCCAGGGATCTGAGAGTGGGGGGCATCAAGATGAGTCATAACTTGGCCAGGGCCCCGGGAGCTGACCTTGTGGGCGGGGCCGGGCGGGG
This sequence comes from Ovis aries, assembly GCF_016772045.2. Lineage (NCBI taxonomy): Eukaryota > Metazoa > Chordata > Mammalia > Artiodactyla > Bovidae > Ovis > Ovis aries. The sequence continues at coordinate 133,513,134 of NC_056056.1, forward strand.
CAGAGACCCGCCCCCACGGAGGGGTGAGGGGCAGAGGCTTCGTGCTGGAGACCCGCTCCTAGTCTCCCGGGGAGCACTTGGCACCTGGGGTTTCCGGGGTGGGGGTGGGGGTGGGGGTGTGTGTCAGGGTGGAGTGGGGTAGGGGTGGGGTGGGGTGGAGTGGGGTAGGGGTGGGGTGGGGTGGGGTGGCGTGGGACGCCAGGGACTGGCTTCAGGAAAGCCCATGCAGGATTCAAAGTCTGCGGGCGTTGGACACCCTACCCGCGTTTCACGTCCTTTTAAATCCCAGGATTTATGGTTTCAGATAAGGCGCCTATCCGCCAACGCCCCTCTTCCCCCGCCTCGGCCCTTGTCCCCTCACTCTTCGCTCCTCGGCTCCGCCCCAATAACCTGGCTCCACTTTCTCAGGGAAGGCGCCAGGCCAGGTTTTGCAGCCTGGGGTTGGGAGGGGGGTGTTGCTCCCTTAAGGCCCCAGGGCCCCCAGCGCTGGAGGACGAGTTCCTCTCTGCTGACTGGCTCCTGGGAGGCATTGTGGGAGCGGAAGGAGGGAAATCCTGGGGCAGATTGGCGTCTTTAAGAATTGGAGTCCCCTGGGAAACGGGACCTCCCCTGTTTTGGGGGAAGGCTTGGTGGTTCCTTGGTCTTAAGGACCCTTGACTTGACTTCTTGATTGCCTTTTGCTAGCTCTGGGGTCTTCCCAGTGAGTAGTTAAGCAGAGGCTGAAGGTCCCCAGTGCTCTCTACCCTTTCCTTTGGTGGACTAACTTGCTAAATCTGATTTCCTCATCTACAAAATAGGCTCTCTAATCTCCTAAATCCAAGAGGTTTTGCCTATTCAGGCATATAATGTATGTAAGAGCTTAGCAGTGCTTGGCCTACATTAAGCACTCTAATAAGGGTAAATGTTATAATCACTTATTTTTTATAATTTTGGGACAGAATGAGCTGGGGAAGAAAGGGATTTACAGAGTTGGATTTGCTGGATCTGAACCAAACCCTTAAGACAAACTTCTTTTCCAAGTCCTTCTAATTTAAAAGAAGTTCCAACTTTGGGTCAATTGAAAAGAAAAAAAGCATCCTTCCTTTTGGGACCAGTTTATTATTCTTTCTTTAAAAAAATTTCTCTTCCAACATGGTTTAATTTCATCCTAAAATCTGGATTCCTCGAACCCAAGGAACCTAGGACCTTTGTGTTTTGGACAGGAAAACAGGATTGTGGATTCAGGGTGGAGTAGGGTGGGGTTGGATGTTGGAGAACTCAAAGAGAGGGCTGTGGGGAGGAGGGTCTTCAGTTTGCAGACAGATTTACCTAGTTCCTTGCTCTTAGAGATGGGGTTCGGATAGGGCTTGCCTGAGATCTTCTAGGCCATTGCAGGGTTGAGGAGACCTGGGCTCAGAGAGGGGAAGCAACTCAAGATCAGTAGCAGCATTAGGCTAAATCCTAGGTCTTCTGGCCAGTGCTTTCTAGATTGTAGGGCTGAAATTTCCCTGTAATCTATGAGTCTCTCAAAGCCACTCCAAATAATAATCATGATTGTTTGATATGAACCATCTATATTTCTTTCAATCATGAAAAGTGTTAATCAAAACTTGGCTACTTTTACTGACGTGTAATATACAATCTCAGTCAATAATACCTATTTTTTTCCTGAAAGTATAACCAACATAATTCCTAGATATCTACTTCCAACCATGTACCCCCTTGTCTCCCCGCAGCCCAACACTAATGCAGTTCTGGAGACCCAACTGCTTGGGGAGTAGATTAAGGGAAAACACAGTGCTTGCTTTGTGCCAGACTTTGCACCCTGGCCTGATGTGACTGCGGACTTTTCTGCCCCATCATACAGGTGCGGCACCTGGAGCAGCAGAACAAGGTTCTGGAGACCAAATGGAACCTCCTGCAGCAGCAGAAGACTGCCCGGAGCAACATAGACAACATGTTTGAGAGCTACATCAACAGCCTCCGTCGGCAGCTGGAAACTCTGGCCCAGGATAAGCTGAAGCTGGAAGTGGAGCTTGGCAACATGCAGGGGCTGGTGGAGGACTTCAAGACCAAGTGAGCCTCCGTCCTCCCCAGCTGAAATCATCTCCCCCTGCCTGGCCCCTTGGGACCAGAGGTTTCAGACCCCAAGGCCCTCTGCTTTTTGGGCAGTGCAGTCCTGTATAATTAGGGTGACCCCAGGACAGTCTAGGTGTATGTCCATTGTTAATAGCACTTCCCCTCCTCCTTCAATTGCAGAACTGTCTTGATTTGGACAACAAATTATCTTCTAGAGTTTACATAGTAAATCTAGGATGGGAGCAGAAGTAGCCAACAGGCCTCTGTTGTATATTAACAGCCCTGGCCCTTATTTCTTTCTTATCCCTGATTTCCGGCACATTCCAGAAAGTTCTGTCAAAGGTCTCCTGTCAGTCACTGTTGCTAAACCTCCTCATATGCCTAATCCAATATATCTTCATGGATTTGGGGAGACACTTCCTGCTCTAGGCTTCCTCACTGACTGGGGATGGCGTGGGGTAAGGCTGGGGAGACAGTAGCTGGTTGGGGCCGAATGACCAGACCAACTATCTCATATCTTTTTACATTTCCATTAACTGAATTTTCTAGATATTCTTGCCCCCCTCAAAAGACCCATGGCAACCTCACCTTTCCCTTTCATCCTCTCATTCTATGTCTCTTCCTTATCAGGTATGAGGATGAAATCCAAAAGCGCACAGACATGGAGAATGAATTTGTCATCATCAAGAAGGTGAGGGAGCACCCCTACCCCTACCAGACACAGAAGGCTGGTGCTTAGAGACTCAGGCTAGACTCAGGCTTTCTGTTCTTAAATGTTTCTAAGTCATGGGACAACATTTGGGTGCCTCCTAGGTACTGAACATGGAAGGACAGAGTTAGGTGCATGTGGACAGAACTATGGGTGTTGGGACATGGCTAAGAAAATGGAGCAGTGGAACTGGAGGTCCAGCTATAGGAGGCTTCCAGGACGAGGGGGAGAGGAGGCAGGAGGAGGCGGAATGGGCAGGAAGCGGAGGTAAAGGGGCTGGGAATGCAGCTGTGGTGGGGCAGAGACCGCACTGGATCACTGAGGTGGGAAGGTGATTAGCAGGTTCCAAGGATAGGCCACTGGGTGTCCCCGGCCTAGAATCAGGAGTGGGCACTCAGCTCTGCCTCCCCTTGCCCCACCCTGCAGGATGTGGATGAAGCTTACATGAACAAGGTAGAGCTGGAGTCCCGCCTGGAGGGGCTGACTGATGAGATCAACTTCTACAGGCAACTGTATGAAGAGGTACGTTCCTAGTTGCCGGAGACTGGAGGTCCCTGGCCCCGTCAGAGACTCCTTCCAGCCCCACCAGTGCACCAGCAGACAAGGGCCCAACCCGGAATAATTGCGACTGCCAGTAGTAACCTGGCATGGATGTCCTTTATGTTCTGTCTCCCAAATGAGCGAGGGTTTATTACCCCATTTCACAGATGAGAAAACGGGCTCGGAGAACTGAGAGAGACTGTCCAAGGTCATCATACATACTGCAGAGTGGTGACCCGGCTACCTCAGACCTGCTCTGTCCCTAGGGTTTAGATAGATCCTTTGGGCCGTGTGGGAGCCCTCTGGGGGCGCCATACTGGTAGCTGAGAGCGTGGAAGGGCTCTGCCCCTCTGGTCTCTCACCCAAAGCTGGATTTCCTTTTATTCTGGCCTCATTTCATCTTCGCTTCTCTCCAAGTTCTAGGTCTTTGACCCATCTTCCTTCTTTAGGAACTTTGCCTTCTCTCCAGCCCTAACTGTCTTGTCCCCTGTGGAAGGCCCTTCTCCAGAAGGGGACTCCTTGTGTGCAGGGCCAGGGCCTCACCACCTCCCCTTCCTGTCACAGGAGATCCGTGAGATGCAGTCTCAGATTTCTGACACGTCCGTGGTCCTGTCCATGGACAACAACCGCAACCTGGACCTAGACGGCATCATCGCTGAGGTCAAGGCCCAGTATGAGGAGATCGCCAACCGCAGCCGGGCGGAGGCCGAGACCATGTACCAAATCAAGGTAAAGGGCAGGGGCTCAACCTGGTGCTCCCCTTTTGGGTAGTTCTGGGTGCTAGTCCTTCCTTGAGGGAGAAGCGAGATTTCAAACTCTGCCTGCTGTGAGCAGGGCTGCCGAGTCATGCCGGGGACAGGGATGGGATGCTCCAGGCCCAGAGGTACGGAGCCGGGTGGGTGTGAGATGACCTGGGCTCTGGTGACTTGGCTGAGGGTACTCTTTCCTTGGAGGGACCAGGAGTCCCCTCTCAACCTCACTCCTCGTCTCATCTCTGCAGTATGAGGAGCTGCAGACACTGGCTGGGAAGCACGGGGATGACCTTCGTCGCACGAAGACGGAGATTTCTGAGATGAACCGGAACATCAGCCGTCTCCAGGCTGAGATCGAGGGTCTCAAAGGCCAGGTATGGGCTGGGCTGGGGGTGGGAGAGGGTCCTGGGACACCTCTGGGGTGGAGGAGATAGTACAGAAAGAAGTGAGGTGTCTGGGGGTTGGGGAAAGGATCCTGGGAGTTGGAGGGGTAGCTACAGTCCAGACTGTTCTGGGAGGCTGAGGGGTCAGAACAGGGGTCACGGGGCTGGGCAGGTAGGTTGGTGGTCCAGGATGGGTTCCCCAAGCTTGCTTTATCTGTCTTGTAAATCAGGGTGCTTATATATCAGATGCCTTAAGGGGGTTTAGAAAGCAGAGATCTAGTCCCGTTGGGAGTGGGGATAATACTGTACAGCATCCCAGGTGAGACGTGTGTGCAGGAGGGATCTGGAAGCTGCTCATATTCCCCCATTTCACTTCCTGAAGCTCACCCACCAGTAACATTTTCTTCCTTTTTTAAAAAATTATTTACTTGGCTGCTTTGAGTCTTAGTTATGGCACATGCACTCTGTTTCGTGGGCTCCAGAGCACACGGGCTCAGTAGCTGACATGTGGGATCTTAGTTCCCTGATCAGGGATCGATCCCCTGCATTGCAAGGCAGATTTTTAATCACTGGACTGTGAGGAAAGTCCCCTCTAATATTTTCTTGGAATAAGGCAGGTGGAGTTGGTTAGTCCAGGTCGTGGAGAGGGGGTCCCCAAAGGAGGGGAAAGGGAGAGTGGGTGCAGGTGGAGAAGGAGAGGAGGCAATCAGACTCCGCTTTACCTGCTTGCCTGTCCCCTCCCCCTACAGAGGGCTTCCCTGGAGGCTGCCATCGCTGACGCTGAGCAGCGTGGTGAGATGGCTGTCAAGGATGCTCAGGCCAAGCTGGCTGAGCTCGAGGCCGCTCTGAGGAATGCCAAGCAGGACATGGCGCGGCAGCTGCGCGAGTACCAGGAGCTCATGAATGTCAAGCTGGCCCTGGACGTGGAAATTGCCACCTACAGGAAGCTGCTGGAGGGCGAGGAGAGCCGGTAGGTGTGGGGGTTCCCTGACCACCCCCGGTGCACCATCCCTGGAGTGTGGGAGATAGGACCTGGGTCCTCAGGGCCAAGGGTTGGTCCTGACATTCCATGTGTCCTCTGGGTACAGGCTGGAGTCTGGGATGCAGAACATGAGTATCCACACCAAGACCACCAGTGGCTACGCAGGTGAGTGTCTGCGTCTTGGGGGCCAGGGCCGGAGGGCAGCCTCTACGGGTCCTTCTGGTGCAGCTGAGGAAGCTGGGGCCCAGCTACTGTCCTGTGCAAGGTCACACGCCTGCGTGCTTTTGTGCTCCGTCACTCAGTCGTGTCCGAGTCTTTGTGACCCTACGGACTGTAGCCCACCAGGCTGCTCTGTCCATGGGGTTCTCCAGGCAAGAATACTGGAGTGGGTTGCTATGCCCTCCAACAGGGGATTTTCCTGACCCAGGACTCGAACCCAAGTCTCTAACATCTCCCCAAGGTCACATAGCTAATAGCAAAGCCCTGTCCCACCCTGCTCCTGGTTTTCACCCAGTCATCTTGGAGAAGTAAACCAGGGCAGTTCCCCCTCCTTGGGGACCACTTCTGGGGTGTCAGGGAAACAGGGGGAATAGCACGTGATGTGAGCATAGCCTCCCATACTCACGTGGCTGTCTCTTCCTGACCAGGTGGACTGACTTCGGCCTACGGGACCCCTGGCTTCAACTACAGCCTGAGCCTGGCCTCTGGTGGGGGCCCTGGCTCCTTTAGCCGCACCAGTTCCAAGGCTGTGGTTGTGAAGAAGATTGAGACCCGCGATGGGAAGCTGGTGTCTGAGTCCTCTGATGTCCTGTCCAAGTGAAAGGCTCCTGCGGTCCCTCCCAGCTTTCCCCCGCTCACTGGCTCCTGCAGATGGGGCTGTGTGGGGGAGCATCTGCGTGGGAGACCTGGGGTTTCAGCCCTGTCCTCCACCCACACCTGGGGGGAGTCGACTGCCTGGGGTTGCCCCTTTTGCCCATGACCCCACCTAAAAGCCAATGTAAGCGTCTTTTTCAGAATAAATCCAATTCGAGTTGTCTTTTTTTTCAGAATAAAGCTTCAGTTGGCTCTGCCAACCCGCTATGCTGTGTGCAGCCCTTGTTTGTGAGGTGGGAGAGAGGTTGTCAGGAGACCTCTCTCGGGGATCAGAAGCTGGGGTGGGGGGCCACGTGGAGGAGAGTCTGGCCTCCTCCACGCTGTTCCCAGAGAGACTATTTTTGCTGAAAAACTCATTGATGCCTTGGTCTCAAATGCCCCACTTGACTTTTATCTGTGCAGCAAACCCTGTTGGGGAGCAGAGCAGATTTTGGGTGGGAATATCAGGAGGGTTTCCTTTCTGTAGGCCTCACAAGTGATTGGCATCAGGATCAGGCCCAGAGAGACCAAGTAGGCCAAGTTAGGCCAATGGCCTAACTAAGAATCAGGTATTCGAACCCCGCACCATCCAGTTCTCAGGCCTGTACTCCTCAACCAGGCACATGGCGTTTTCTCGGTGGCCAGAGATACTTTTGTACCATCTTCATTCCTTAGCACCTGGGGACAAGGAATCCCTAGGGACACAAGAAATTCCTGCAGAGTCCATTCTTGGCAGCTGGGTGTGTCACACCCACAGTTTCTAGAAGCCAAGATCGTGTAGGGACTTGGCCTGCACTGATGCCCCCTTCCCTGCTCCACTCAGTCACAAGCACCCTCCCCAGCCCCTGCCCATGGTTCCTCTGTGCTCTTTCCCACCCATTTACATGCAGTGTTTGTGTGATATACAGCAGAGTGTGTAAAGGGCGTGTGTGTTGTTTGCACGTGGAGGGTGTGTTGTGTGTATATGGGTGTGGATGGGTTCTGTGGAGTGTGTATAGGGGATTTGCTTATCTCGTAGGAACACGGTCTCCAGGGTTCAGGGCAGGAGCAGGGCTGGTGAAGCAAGGCGTCTCTGGTAGTTGGCTCCGCAACCACCACCACCACTCCTGGAGTTCTGGGCAGATTCCCTGGCCCCTCAGTGCTGGACAAAGTGAGTCCTTAGCACGGCTGAGATGGGGGGCATTTTCAGATTTTCCAAAACGCCAGGGGAGAACGAACAGGTGGGGGCTGTCTCACTATCAACCTGCTGCCCACCTCCATGGAGCTGCTTCCAGACCCAGCTGAGACACTCTGCCTCCTCCGCCCCCGCCACCTAGCCCGGGACCAGGGCCAGAGCTCCGTCCTCTGTCACATGAGAGGACTTCACTCTTTGATGACAAAACTTAACAGCATTATTATCCGGAGCAGTGACTCTTAACTACTGTGGCAGCAGCTCTCAGTACAAAATTCATTTTTATCAAGACCTGCAGACGTTTATATCCATACAAATGAAGGAAAAATTTCATAAGACAGTATCAGCCATCTGCCCCCTGTTCACATGTGACTGGCCGTCTTACTGGGAGCCCAGAAGATGGTGTTGGAACTCAAACAGGCGCAGCAAGCATCCAGTGAGAGAGATCTCCCTCCCACTGAGGCCCCAAGTCAGTATTTCCAACTGTGCCCCACAGGTGGAAGCCAACCACCTGTCTTATCAGGCCTCGGCCCTGGAGCGGTGGGCACGTGGTGGTGGTGGGGGTGGGTGGGCAGCCATCAAAGGTCCCATCAAAGCTCTCCTGGAGTTTCCACCCCTCCCTCCACTTCCCCTGCTGTTTGGCTATAGAAGAAATCTCCAGGGAGAATTCCCTTTCTCTCTCCCACTCCTCCTTCCTTTCCTGGTTATTGTATATCTAAGACACCACCTTCTCTGGCTTTCTGTATTTAATCCCGTAAAAGAGCCGGGTCCTCCAGTTCTCGTTAGATGAGACACTGCTGAAGGACGGACGCTCACATTTCCCTCATACCTGCCTGGTGGTAGATCTTGTGCTTCATCGCATTTCAAGCCTCCGAGGATCCAGGGAGGCAGGTATTAGAAACCCCCGCTTCTTTCAGGAGCTGTTTTTCCAGCTCCAACCCCATGGTTCTGGTGGCCTGCCCCTAACAGCACCTCTTCTCTGGGGCCAGAAAGGTGGAGGGAGCGAGGCTTGGCCAATCACAGGCCCCTTTGTGAGGTTAACAGTAAATGCAATAAAATGCAGGCAGTGTTCAATGGGTTTCTTTTGACATTCACACTGTAATGGAGAACATTGCCTGTGTCACAGAAGATTCCCCTGGGCCCCTTGCGAGGGTGCAGCTTTTCTTTTAATTGAAGTATAGTTGACTGACAATGCTGTGTTCGTCTCTGGTGTACAGGAAAGTGATTCAGTTTATCTATATACTCACATATATACACACATATATTATTTTCTAGATTCTTTTCCATTACAGGTTATTGTTATTGGTCAATCGCTAAGTTGTGTCTGACTCTTTGCGACCTCATGGACTGTAGCCCACAGGGTCCTCTGTCCATGGGGATTCTCCAGGCAAGAATACTGGAGTGGGTTGCCATTTCCTTCTTCACAGGATCTTCCCAGACCAGGGATCGAACCCGTATTTCCTGCTTTGGCAGGTGGATTCTTTATCACTGAGCTTCCCAGGTGGTAAAGAAGCTGCCTATCAGTGTCTGAGACTTAAGAGAGGAGGGTTGAATCCCTGGGAAGACCCCCCTGGAGGAGGAAATGGCAAGCACTCCAATATTCTTGCCTGGAGAATCCTAGGACAGAGGAGCCTGGCGGGCTACAGTCCGTATGGGGTTGCTAAGAGTTGGACAGGACTGAAGCAACTTGGCGCATGTGTAGCATACAGTGGGAAACTGTTGTTTATCTATTTTATATACAGTTGTGCGTATTTGTTAATCCCAAACTCCTAATTTATTCCTTCCTCCGCCCTCCCCCCTTCCCATTCGGTAATCATTAAGTTTATTTTCCATGTCTGCAGAGTACACTTAAAAAAATGCAAATCAAAACAAAATGCAAATCAGATTCAGATACTCTCCTACTTAACCCCTAGAATGTTGACCCCCAGGATAAAACCCCGAGCCCCTTCTGCCTTGGCCCACAGCCTGGGCCAGCTCAGCCTCCATCCCCCCTTAGCACCTCCCCAGGCACACCTCCCCCATCACCCCCTGGTACCAACTCCCTTCCCCGCACCGTCCCCCTCCCCCCAGGGTTCTGCAGCTCTGCAGCATTCACATCACAGTCCTTCCACCCTGGGCCACTGCACATGCTGTTCTCTGCTTGGAGTGGGATGGCTTTTCTCAGTGTGGGAGCTTCCTAGGCAGGTAGAACCTTCCTGGACCAGGGATCGAACTTGTGGCTCCTGCATTGGCCGATGGAGTCTTTACCACTCAACCACCAGGAAAGCCATATTTTCAGCCATTTTAACCTTTTGTAAAACTCTTTCCTTTTGGGAGAAAAAATCCATTTGCTCAGGCCTAGTCCATGAGCAGCTTATGTATTGATTTTTAAAAGTGTCTCTCTGCCAAGTGGACTTAGCCCCATGTGAGCAATAGCCAGTCCTCTGTAATGGTTTGGGTAGGAGTGGAAAAAACAGAGTTAGGCCTGCTGCTGCTGCTGCTGCTGCTGCTGCTGCTGCGAAGTCGCTTCAGTTGTGTCCGACTCTGTGCTACCCCATAGACGGCAGCCCACCAGGCTCCGCCGTCCCTGGGATTCTCCAGGCAAGAACACTGGAGTGGGTTGCCATTTCCTTCTCCAGTGCATGAAAGTGAAAAGTGAAAGTGAAGTCACTGAGTCATGTCCAACTCTCAGCCACCCCATAGACTGCAGCCTACCAGGCTCCTCCATCCATAGGATTTTCCAGGCAAGAGTACAGGAGTGGGGTGCCAGAGTTAGGCCTGGGTTGGCCTAAATGTGCCTAGCAGTGTGCCTGGTACCTGGAGGGTGGGGAGGCGGATGGCAGAGGTGAATGCGAAAGAACTAAGTTAGATCTTAGTCTATTTCCAGCTTACTTGGGAAAACACAATAGATATCTCAGAGTATCTTCTCAGTGTGTTCAGTCATGCGAACATTTATTGGTGATCTGGGGTGAGCCAGACACTGGAAAAAGGTCCAAATGCTTGGCACATGGCAAGGTGAGGCGCTGCTATGCATGGTGGTCTCAGCAGTGATTTAGTGCCCTTCCCTGCTGTTGGCTCCCAAATCCCTGTTCCTCCTCTTTTCCTCAGTAGATAGAACTCTGCTTTTTAGCTGGACACATGGCTACCAGGGAAAAAAGACTAATTTTTTGCTTGCTTTGCAGTTAGTTGTGGCCATGTGAGAAAGGGATAGAAGTGACAGTGGAGGGTGCAAGTTCTGGGAAGTGTTCTTAGAGGCAGAGAGCATGAGCTGTTTCAGCTCTGTTTTCTCTTGGCAGGAATGCATACATAGTGGCTGCAATTCAGGGGCCATCTAGGACCATGAGGCGATCTGGGGAATGGAAGCCACCCTTGGCAGAGCAGAAGAGGGATGGGAGCTGGGTCCATGGCACCACGAAATGTCAATCCTGCATTGGACAGAATATTTCCATGTGTCTGGAAAACTGAAAGAGAAACAAGCTTTTGTCTGAATTAAACACTGTTATTTTATTTTATTTTTTTCTGTTACTCCCAGCTAAGCTAATTCTAATACAGTAAGCATATCTGCCTGTCTCAGGTGGGTAGCTGCTAGAGGAGTCCCAAGGATGAACGCAGAGCACACTGCAATAAGCAAACTGGCTTCTAGCCCTGGCCTGCTTCCTGCCCTTGACTTGCTCTGGGATGTTTGGGGAAGCCCTCACCTCTCTGGGCCTCAGTTTCCTGTTCTTGAACAAAGAGGGCTGGACTCCAGGGTTGCTATGATATCTTCTAGCTCTGCCATCTTGTCTTCTGGACATCGTGGTGAGTCATGGAGACCTGGAATGCTGAACTGAGAAATTTGTACTTGATCTCAGAAGCACTAATATCACTAAAGATTTTTTTTTTTTTTTGGTGGAGAGCAAGGAAGTGAATTGACGGAGGCAGTGCTTTAGGAAGATGAACCTGGCAGTTCCCCACAGGGACACGTGACTAAGTGGGACTGGGCACTGGGTGAGGATCAGAAGACCTGGGTGGACACCCTGGCTCTGCCGATCACGGTGTCTATGACCTTGGGCATAGTGCTTCCTCTCTCCGAACCTCAGCTTGCAGTCAGTTTCATGGACAATCAACACTGCCCAGAGTGGCTGTGAGGCTGGAACTGGTCAGCCATGTGAAAGTGTCCTGTGGACGGTAAATGGAGACGCTTGCTCTTTCCCCATCCCACTCAGGAGGAATGCTCTCTGTCCCCCTTCTGTATCTCCCCCACCCCATGCACTATACTACTCCCCATAGGACCAGGGAGACTCAAGAAGCAGCCTGCGGCTGAGAAGCAGGCAAAGGGGTCCCAAGGCATATCTCTGCTCCCCACTCCCTCCCCGCTTTCCTTAGGTTTCTCCTCCTCACTTCTGTGTGTATTTGGCTTTGCAATTTTCAAAGTGGCTTCATTTGGTTTGGGTTTGGTTCACTCACTCTTCCTCTCTGTGAGGAAGGTTCAAGTCTTACTTTATGTTTTTATACTACAAATCCTAAATTTTTTACTAATAAAAATATCCACTATTATATGAAGTAATAACTCCAACTCACTATAATAGAACTGTATTGTGCAGGATGCGCCTTTTATTTAATACAGTTGTGAGTCTCTAAACTCAGTCTCCTTCTATGGTGACCCCTTTCATTCAGAAATATACTTGGAATATTGTCAAGTCTCATTTTATAGGTGAAGGTCAAGACCCAAGATCAGGGAGGGGAAGACACTTGCTCAGGGTTGCTTGGCTGTCTGGGGGCAAAACTTGGATCAGAACAAGGACCTCAACCTATTTTTCCCAGATTATTTTATTAATACTTGCCCAGACTGTTATCCTAGGGGGAAGTTGCAGGATTAGAGGAGAGGGCTGAGGAAAGGACCACCCTGGTGGATGCGCCTAGGGTGAGGGGAGAGGTGGTGGTGGCGGTTTAGTTGCTAAGCCGTGTCCGACTCTTGCGACTGTAGCCTGCCAGGCTCCTCCGTCCATGTCCATGGGATTCTCCAGGCAAGAATACTGGAGTGGGAGAGGAGGGCAGTACAACCTCGGGTTGGCGAGGTCCATAGGTAACTTTACTCAGGCTTCTGGCGCCACCTGGGGGAAGATTTGGGACGTGCACCCAGACTAGCCTTCCCCACTAGCCGTGCTCCTGGCTTCTGGATGCTTCCTCTAAACCCCCTTCTCCTTCTAGATGCTGGTCTATTTGGGGGGCTTATTGGAACAGATGTAGTTAACTTGGAGCTTTTTGTTTGTTTGTTTGTTTTTTGGTTTAGGGGGTCAAAATTCAAATGCTTACAGGGGTCAGACCACTAATGTGAAAGGGGAAAGCGGGTCTGGGATAAGGAACTGTGGATAAACACTCGCTGTTTACACACAAAAAAACGCTGGAATATCCTTCTGCTCACAAAGAATTGTGTTTTACATTGTCTTGTTTTGAAACCTGCTGGCCTTACGTTCTCCCACCGGAGACTGAAAGACGGACTCAGGGATGGGTTAATTTCTTTTTATCTCTATTATAAGGTGCTCCAAGTGTAGAAAAGACATCTGCCATTTCTTTGGAGTCACTGTTGGGACAGTAAGAGGGAATGGTGGACTTCCATGATGGTTCAGTGCTTCTGGGTGGACACAGGTTCGATCCCTAGTACAGGAAGGTTCCACCTGCCATGGGGCCACTAAGTTCAAGTGACACTTGCTGAGCTGGCACTCCAGAACCCCACACTGAAGCTACTGAGCAGAAGTGCCTAGAGCCAGCACACTGCAACAAGAGAAAGCCTGCCTACAGCATCGAAGACCCAGCACAGACAAAAAAGAAAAAGGGAATAGTGAGGACTCTGCCAGCTAGAACTGCTGATAATCTCTGGGCCAGAGGCATCCCTGCTATGGGGCTCTTGTTTTATCAGGCAATCCTCTGTTACCCTCTGGCCGTGACTCTCGACCCTTGGTGAGGAGTCCGAGGCACCAAGGAAGTGCCCACCCAGACAGAGCTGTGTCTTCCTGTTCCTACCCAGACGCCCTTGAGCGCACTTCCAGGAAGTGGGCATCTTCCTTGGGCTCTGTCTGCTGCCGAACCTCTGGTTCTGACAGTGGCTGTGGGATGGCTGAGTTGGGGGTGGACGGGTGTCCAGAGCTGCCACATCCCATCAGGCACCACGTGTGGCGATGGAGGACTTGAAGTGTGGTCTGGCTGAACTGGGATGCACCGTAAGCATAAAATGCAAGGCACATCTTGAAGGCACTATGAGAAAAAAATGAATATAAACTATTTATGATTCAAACTGTCGATTATATGTTGAAATAATATTTTGGGTATATTAAATTAAAAGATGCTTGCTCCTTGGAAAAAAAGCTATGACCAACGTAGACAGCATATTAAAAGGCAGAGACAGTACTTTGTCAGCAAAGGTCCATCTAGTCAAAACTATGGTTTTTCCAATAGTCATGTATGGATGTGAGAGTTGGACTATAAAGAAAGCTAAGCGCCAAAGAATTGATGCTTTTGAACTGCGGTGTTGGAGAAGACTCTTGAGAGTCCCTTGGATTGCAAGGAGATCAAACCAGTCAATCCTTAAGGAAATCAGTCCTGAATATTCATTGGAAGGACTGATGCTGAAGCTGAAACTTCGATATTTTGGCCCTCTGATACAAAGAACTGACTCATTTGAAAAGACCCTGATGCTGGGAAAGATTGAAGGCAGGAGGAGAAGGGGACAACAGAGGATGAGATGGTTGGATGGCATCACCAACTTGATGGTCATGAGTCTAAGCTCTGGGAATTGGTGATGGACAGGGAAGCCTGGTGTGCTGCAGTCCATGGAGTGGCAAAGAGTCGGACATGACTGAGCGACTGGACTGAAACTGATGTTAAATATGTGTCTGCTGTGTGCTCACTCGCTCAGTTGTGTCTGACTGTTTATGGCCCCAAGGACTGTACCTGCCAGGTTCTCTGCTCATGGAATTTTCCAGTCAAGAATACTGGAGTCGGGTGCTATTTTCTACTTCAAAGTTAAATATATGTGCTATTAAGATGAATCCCCCTATTCCTTTTTACTGTATGAGTGTAGCTACTAGAAAATTTAATATTCCATATGTGGTTGGCATTTGTAGTTCACCCTGTATTTCTTGTGGCTCAGCTGGTAAAGAATCTGCTCGCAATGTGGGAGAGCTGGGTTCGATCCCTGGGTTGGGAAAATCCCCTGGAGAAGGGAAAGGCTACCTACTCCAGTATTCTGGCCTGGAGAATTCCATGGACTATATTCCATGGGGTCACAAAGAGTCGGACACGATTGAGTGACTTTCACTTCACTTCACTTCACTTATATTTCTTTCTTTTTTTAAGCATTAAAAGATCTATCCATCATTATTCCTTTTTAGCTTTCCTTTATTTAGTATTCCTTTTTTATTGAAAAGTTTAATTAATGAATGTGAAACAAGGCATATCTCAATGTGAAATTATCATCATCAATCAAATGTTGGCTTTTTATCATCACTGAGTCAATCTTGAGCATTTGCAAATAAAGGTCATAATTTTTAAAATGGGCAAAGGAGAGTCAAAGGTAAAAAGAACAAAAATACAGAATCATAAATTAAAAAACAATTTAAAGATGAAATCCAAACTGTATTTTTCTTGACCATCAAAAGCATCAAACTGAAGAGAGAGCCAAGTATGTCTGTGACCACATAATAGCATCTTCTGTTTTACATCAGTGCTGCTTAGCTGGGCGGTTGAGAGGGTATTTGCCCTTGAGAGGGTATTTGGTATCATGGTTGAAGACAATGTTGGCTGTTAGGTTTCACATTATATTTCTACGGGGCTGGCACATAGGGCTTTTGGAAGAGTTTTTAGGGTGTTCACAGGTCTGTGCATGAGGGCCTTTCAAATGCAGGGTGAGATTCAGGGTGCAGCTGGGTTAGAAGAACAGGGGGTGGTGGGCCGCTCTCTGTGCCCTGTCCTACCTCCTCAAACAATTGGGCCAGGCCCAGGGCAGCCTCTTTCCTCAGCGTCTGCCTGATACAGCCACTCAGGGATTCCAGAATTTTCAGTTTTGCAACAAAAATCGGAAATCTGGATTTTTACAGAAACTCTCTTGATTTAAAAATGTTAACAACCGGAACTTCCCTGGTGCTCCAGTGGTTGAGACTCCATGTTTCCAATGCAGGAGAAGTCAATTCGACCCCTGGTCAGGGATCTAAGGTCCGGAAGATCCCACATGCTGCAGAGCAACTAAGCCCGTGAGCCACAACTATCGAGTCTGTGCTCTAGAGCCTGGGAGACACAACTACTGATCCTGTGCACACCTGAGCCCATGCTCTACAACAGGAGGGTAGCCTTCGCCTGCTGCAACTAGAAAAAGCCCATGCAGCAACAAAGATCTAGCACAGCCAAAAAGAAAGAAGTAAATAAAATTATACACATATTTTAAAAGGACTGAGGGGAAGCAGATGAAAGGGGCTGTAAAATTTCCATCACCAGCTCCCACCTCAGTCCAGCATCTGTTTTATGGGGAACTGAAGTGGTGGAGACCCAAGGGACCCAGAGAGCTCTAAAATTTCCTCTTTCCCTGCAGCCTGTTGCTCAGCCTGTCTGCACTTCCGAAGAATGGGAAGAAAGTTGGGGCTGTGCTCAGGGGAAGGAGGTTCAGGTCAGTTCAGTTCAGTTGCTCAGTCGTGTCTGACTCTTTGCAACCCCACGAATTGCAGCACGCCAGGCCTCCCTGTCCATCACCAACTCCTGGAGTTCACCCAAACTCATGTCCATCGAGTAGGTGATGCCATCTAGCCATCTCATCCTCTGTTGTCCCCTTCTCCTCCTGCCCCCAATCCCTCCCAGCATCAAAGTCTGCCAGTGAGTCAGCTCTTCACATGAGGTGGCCAAAGTATTGGAGTTTCAGCTTTAGCATCAGTCCTTCCAAAGAACACCCAGGACTATTCTCCTTTAGAATGGACTGGCTGGATCTCCTTGCAGTCCAAGGGACTCTCAAGAGTCTTCTCCAACACCACGGTTCAAAAGCATCAATTCTTTGGCGCTTAGCTTTCTTCACAGTCCAACTCTCACATCGATATCTGACCACTGGAAAAACCATAGTCTTGACTAGATGGACCTTTGTGGGCAAAGTAATGTCTCTGCTTTTGAATATGCTATCTAGGTTGGTCATAACTTTCCTTCCAAGGAGTAAGCGTCTTTTAATTTCATGGCTGCAGTCACCATCTGCAGTGGTTTTAGGTTGTGCTTGGGCAAAAAGGAGGTTCATCAGGTGTCCACAGTGGGGCAGCAGAGGAGCAGGGAAGTAGCAGCTCTATGTGTTAGAGCAGAGCTGGCCTGCCCGTGGCATCCTCCCTGTTCCAGGAGGCAGCGCTGGGAGGTGGGTTGCAGGCCACCACAAGCCCACCTCCCAGGTCAAATCAAGCCCACCACCATGATTTGATTCATGCAGATCAAAGGAAGCTCCTGTCCTCCAGGGGGTTGCAGTCCTTGGGCAGGCTCTTGCTTACTAAGTGAACAGAGCTAGGGGTGGATTTTGGTCTGCATCCACCTATGTGCTATGGGATTCCCTGGTGGCTCAGATGGTAAAGAACCTGCCTGCAAGGCAAGAAACCTGGGTTCGATTCCTGGGTCGGGAAGATCCCCTGGAGAAGGGAATGGCTACCTACTCTAGTATTCTTGCCTGGAGAATTCTATGGACAGAGAGAGGAGCCTGGTGGGCTAGTTTTTGGGGTTGCAGAGTCACACATGACTGAGTGACTAACACACACACACACACACACACACACACACACACCTATGTCCTACATGCCTGGCAACCCAGAGGCCACGGTTGCAGTGGTTGTGGTGTGGTTGTGGCAGTGGGGGAGTGGAGGAGCTGGGGGCTGAGGGCAGCCCAGTTCTGGTGGATGAGTGTCCTCTCCTCTGCTGCTTGAAAACTTTGAGTTCCAGGTGAGGGGTGGCAGGGATTCCCCAAGAGGGCGCCACACTGCCAGATGCCAGCTGCTGGCTCCTGCCTCTCCTAGCAGTCGGCAGGCTCCAGGCTCCAAGCTCCATAGGCAAAGCCAGACAAGCTGGGGCAGGAAGCTCTGCTGTGGAAGGATCGGGGGCTGGCAGGTGAAGCTGGGGAGGCAGATGAGGTTGGCATGATCCAGGAGAAGCAGGTATTGGAGGCAGGTGGGATTCCTGGCCCTGGAAAAGGGATACCTGCCCCATTGATGCAGCTGGCACCTGGCACCACAACCCCACCACCTCCCCCGTGAAAAGCAGCCCCCACCACCCCCAGCATCTCAGCTCCTTGCAGGTTCCTAGAGTAAGCGCAGTCTCACACTCCTGGCTCTTCACTTGAGCTTTCCCCTGTGGCAGTGTGCCGACATGGGGCTCCTGTCTTAAGTACTCCTGAGGCTTCTGAATCCTGACTTGTCTGAGACTGGGCTCTAGGCTCCCCTGCATTCCAACCCATGGCTCTTTTCTTTGCATTGAATTCTGCCCCCTAGCCTCTATGCCCCAGCAGATGGTGAGCTTGGTGAGTCTGCCTGGAATGCCTCTCGTATCCCTGTTCCTGGCAGGAAGGCCTGACTAGCATTCCTTCTCCCTGCTCCCAGCGGCAGCCTCACCATCACAGAAGACGGGCAGGGAGCTGGCCACGTGTGTGCATATGTATGCATGTGTGTGTGTGTGTGTGTGTGTGTGTGCGCGCGCGTGTGCTCATATGTGTGCATGGTAAGTGCACATACAGAGGGCCTCAGGCGGCAGAGGCCAGACTAACCCACATGGGAGGTGACATGTGTGCAGGCGCAGACAGGCACAGACAGGCCTTTCACATCAACCCAGAGAGACAGAGCTCTGTATGCAGTGTATGCAGTGTGGGGTCTACTGAAAAAAAAAAAAATTCTTTCATTGACGTACATAAACACATACACACAAGAAGCACTCACATCAAAAGATCCCATGGGCCACAATGAGGCCTGGTACAGCCAAATAAATAAATAAGAAGACACAATTTTTAGAAGTGTACAGCTTGACGGGTTTTCACAGGCTGAACACACCATGCTACCAGCGCCAGATGAGGAAAGTGCAGGGCAAGCACTGGAGGCCACGTGGAGCCTTTTTAGAGGCCTGTGCCTTGACTCTGAAGGTGGGGTCTCCAGAGGGCGGAGGAGGAGAGAATCTTGGGGGAGGTTCTGACTTTTGCCTGTCTCCCCAAGGGGCCAGACTTGGGAGGGCATGGCTGCTGGGGTGACATCCGCCCCGGACAGGCTTGTCATAGCTCCAACATACAGACAGAACAAGAATTAACGAAATCCACCTCAATGTCCTAGAACTGCAAACACAAGGAGGGTACAAAGACCTGCCCCCTAAAACCAGCACTCCCAGGATGGAACTGGCTTGATTGTGTCTGGGACAATTATAAACACCCAGGGACGCTGTGCAGGTCTGAGTGACTGGACATGCACAGGGACACTGTTTCCCACTGCATATTTTACAGAGACTGCATGGAACCCTGTGTGTGGTGGGGGTTTGCTGTGTCTGGTAATGTTGGGGCACTGGGTGTGACAGGCTGGGAGTGGGTGGCTGGGTGGCTGTGCATGCAGGGCTGCGTATGTGGGGCTGTGAGAAGGGCTGGTTGTGTCTGCATGCTGGGGAGCCTGTGTTTGGGCACAGATGTCTATGGGTGAGGGGACAGCACCGGGAGAGCTGTAACTCTACCCAGAGGTCGATGGAGAAGGAGAAGGGACAGTGGGTGGTGGTGGTGGAAGGCTGCCAATGGACTGTTCCTTTTCCCGAGGGTCTTGCCAGTGGGCCCCTTCTCCTGGCTCCCAGCTCTGGTGGTCAGTCGCCCTGCCCACTGCCTGCAGTAACAAGCTAGGTGGAACCCAGGCTGTGGCCCAGATGCTGAGGTGGCAGGCAGGCCTGGGAGGAGGGGGTGGGGCCAGCGACATGCCAGAGCGGCAGCCAGCAGCATGGGGCACCCTGCCCTGTGCTGAGCTGGCAGCTGGCGCTGGGAGCAGGCGGGGCCCCACCCAAGCAGGCCAGGGCAGGCAGGGCAGGGTCTGTCTTGGGCCAGGGAGGGGATAGAGCTGATGGGGCAAGCCTGGACCTTGTCTGGCCAAGAAGGAAGGTTGAGGGGCAGCTGAGAGGATTCCTTTTGTGCTGAGGGCAGGGTGTCCGTGCCTGCTTAGTCTTATGGGTGCCTGTGTGACTGATTTGCTTATGCATCTGTTTTTCTCTCTTTAAAAAAATACTTATTTTTAATTGAAGGATCATTGCTTTGGTTTCTGCCATACATCAGCATGAATCAGCCATAGGTATACATATGTCCCCTCCGTCTTGAACCTCCCTCCAGCCTCCCATCTTTTCCCACTCCTCTAGGTTGTTACAGAGCCTCAGTTTGAGTTTCCTGATTCAGCAAATTTCTCTCTTGTATGCATGGATCCATGGGCCTGTGTGAGGGCCACAGGTGGTTCTGTGTGTGTGACTGGCACCCAGGCATGTTTGTGTGAGGGTCTTGCACAGATGTGTTTATGGGAAGGCTGTGGCCCCTTTTGGAAAGATGCACGTGACTTCTGTAGGTCACGTCTGTGGCAGACAACTGCCTCAGTCAATGCAGGCTTTCTCCAAGGTTACATGTGTGTGCAGGTCTCTCTGTGTGTATGTGAGTAGTTCAGGTCTTGGGTCTGGAGTGCAGAGGGCCAGTGGTTGGTAGTGGCCTGTCCAGGGTAGGTGGTGTGGGGACGGGGAGGGTCTGGGTTTCCTGAACTGGAGCTTGGCTAGGCTCTGGGACCAATCTGTTCCTGCAACAAATTCATGTGTTCTTCCCACTCCACCATTGCTCCTGCTTTAAAGGTTCTGATAGTGTGTGTGTGACGACCCACAAACCAGTGCAACTCTGTGTAACCAGTCCACTGATCCATTACAATATGCTTGTGTTTGTAACAATCCTAAAGACCATGTGTGCACCATGTGAAACATGCATGTGTAAGTGTGATACACTCCTACGCGTGTCTGTGTTTCTGTGTGTGACGACCTCACAAGCCACTGGATATGTGCCTTGGTGTGTGTGGGTCCCACGGTCACCGTGCACGTACGGTCGCTTCTCAGCCCTGGCACCTGGCACATACCTCCTGTTGCCTCCTGAAAAGCCCACATGTGCTGACACTCAGCTTCTTTCTGCTCCTTACCCCACCCCTTCTCAGCCCTCAGGGATCCTTCCTGGAGACAGGAACCCTGGGTGGTGAAGTTGAGAACTGGGCCTCCTGCGGAGTCGGCTGTTTGCCTCCCAAGTGTGCTTTAGTGTCATGGGGCCAAACAGAGGCCATACCAGCTAGGAGCTCAGGGGGCGGCCACGGCCAGGGCCAGTGGGAAGAGCACATGGCAGAACTGGGTTCAAATTCAGACTCACACACCACACCTGTAGGACCTTGGGCAAGCCATGCTCTATGCCTCAGTTTCTCCTGTTTATTTCTGGAGTTGCTCTGACAAGCAACAGGTGAACAGGATGCTCCCGGCAGTAGGTAAACAGACACAGGAGTCTCTGGACAAATGTGGATCCTCTTCAGTGTAAGGGATCACTTTGAGAACACTTGAAGATCACCCTGAGATCTTGCAGGAAAGAGCCACAGGGGTTGGAGAAGGTGTCTGGAGCCTGGTCTCGAGGTAGCATCTGAGATCTGACCGTCAGGGGCCCTGCAGTGTGGAGATGAGCAAAGCCATGGCTGGAGAACTCTCCAAACATGCAGCCCCCGCCAGGGCCCCCACGGCCCCGCCTGTCTTGAGAGCGCCTTGGGCCTTGCACCCCTCTCGGAGAGTGGCATTGAGGGGGCACCCATAAGCTGTGTGGAGGGGCCTGTGGAAATGATCTTGAAATGGTGGTCATAGAATGATACCCACAAAAAGTCAACTTGCAGGCTCCAAAAGACCACCGTCCATTAGCTAAACCCACAAAGATCCAGGTGAGGAAGACACCCTCAAAAAGAGAGGACATAGCCTCCCATTTCAGAGGGACAGAAATCCCCAGCACCCCAACGACGACCCTTGAAGACCGCACACCAGACATCCTTCCCCTCCAGAGGGCCCCGATTCTTCCAGAAGGGTGGACACGCATTCCCCACCCCCTCGCCCCTGGGGGGGACGCGCAGAGGGCGGCAGGCAGGCCCCGCGCCCCCTGCTGAGTCAGGCTGTCCCAGCTTAGCCGGCGGGTGTTCGGTGGCAGCCGCTGGGCGCCAGTCCAGCTCCAGGGGTGGGGCGGAGGGTGAGTCACAGAGCGGCCTCCGGAGCCGCCCAGGCCGCTCCCCCCCACCTCTCCCGTGGGAGCGCGAGGGCTCAGCCAATCGGCGGCCGCCACCCGGCCTAGCGCTCCGGCCCCGCCCCCCGCCGTGGGCCGCCGGCCTCTAGGTTCCCAGGCCCCCCGTCGCAGGTGGCCCGATGGAGCCCCCGACCTGGCACCCGGCCAGAAGGAGCCCGTGGTCCCTGCCTGGGGAACGAGGTGCAGAAGACGGAGCACGGGGCTCTCAGGGAACAGAGCTCCCAGCCAGGAAGTCTCAGTCCCTCCCCTGGGGTCCCCCTCTCTGCCATTTCCACCTGCTGGTTAGGGGCAGGAGTGACTCTGTCAGTGACGGCGATGGGGTGGGAGTTGTTTTTCAGTCGCTCAGTCGTGTTCTTTTTGAGACCCCATGGGGTGCGGACGGGGTGGCGAAATGGCCTCCTCTGGCGGCCCTGTGAGCTCTCCCCAGATTGTCCCCTCCTTGAAGGGACTAGATTGGCTTTGTGTTTGGGGTCTGGTACTGTGCTGGCCCACATTGGCACAGTCTTGATGGCAAAAGTTCTCTGGCCAGAGTCAGCCACATCACAAGCTCTGTTTTCTGCTTCAGACATGACAGTCACTGTTCTCAGGTTGTCCTTCCTAAGACTCTGGTGATCCCAGCTACTGAGCCCCACCTGGCCAGGGCCCAGGCTTGATCCAGACACACAGGCAGGTATGCACAGACTCCCCTGAGCACTTAGAGGTTATGTGGACACACAGACAGACCTGTCCAGATCCTCACGTACATGTAACACAGAGACATTTTCAGCACAATAGGCAAGCATCACAGCTCTGTTCCTTTCTACTTTCCTGACTTTGAGTCTGTCATCAGATTTTTCCAACTGTTTACCTGTAAAATGGGGATAGCTAGAATCCCTTCCTTACAGGGAGGATTCAAGGAAAAAAAAAAACAAAACACCTAGAGAGTGCCTGATACATTGTAATAACTCAATAAACATAGCTATAATGATCTCCCAGACCCACAAGAATATATCCTCACAAGCACACTCATAGACCCACACCAATACACACACACACACACACCAAACTTCAGACATCAATACACAGGCAAGCACCAGGTGTGCTTGCATATAGAAACACAAACAGCCACCCCCGTGCCCCCACTGCCGCCCCCAGAAAAACAGCAACCTCTGCAACAACCATAAAAGCAAGTTTTACTGCCCAGGGTGTGATGGGAACAGCCAGCCCAGCTGGGCGGGGGGCGGAGGCCTCAGCGTCGGGCGGTGCCTGCCCTGCTCAGGCTCCCACTCAGCCCCAGGGAGAGGACGCTTTCATTCTTCCAACACGCCCCTCTCTGCCCTGAGAACAGTCACCTCATCCTGTCTCCACTGTCACCTGAAATCAGGCTCCACTTTCTGGCAACACTCTGAGCCCCAGGGTGGGGGACCCCAAGGATTTGTGGGGTTGGTGGGGGGCATGGTGGCCTGGCTCTCTGGGGAGGGGTTGAGGGCCGGCAGGGTGGCCCTGTCCCCACCACTTCTCTGGGTTGGTGGACCCTGGAGGGTAGTGGTTTGTGAGCATTTGGCTGCTGGGCCCTGGAAGCAGCCAGAAGGGGAACATCTGGAGCTGGGAATACCCCTCTGGGCTTAGATTCCCCTGGACTCTGGACAGCTCTCAGGAAGCTTCTACTATTTATTTTTGTCGTGATAAGAATGCTTAACCTGAGATCTACCCTCTTACATTTTACCTGTACAACATAGTATTGCTGCATGCTCCATGTTGAAGCATCTAGAACTTACTCATCTAGAAATTGGACCACCTTCTACTTCGTCTTGTGCTCCGCATCCCCAGCTCTTGCTGGACCCTCAGCTGTCCCCAGAGGTGGGGACATTTGTGAGTGGTTCTTCGGGTCTCAGGGAAAGCTAGAGGGAATGCTGCCTCCAGCTCTTTTCTGAGAAACCGTGGCCACAGCAAACTGGTCTTCTACTTTAAGCAGGTTCTCTTTGCCTTCCAGTCCCCTCTCTCCATTAACACACAAGGATACCGGATACTCCCGGTAGCATAAGCTGTCAGAGCTGAAAGGGCACCCCAAGGTTACTGACACAGACCCAAGACGGAGGGCCCCGGGTCTGAGGTCGCACTGTGAGTGTGTAGAGGCAGCAGCGGGACTGACCCAGGGCTCCTGTCTCCTCGTGCAGAAAGGCCCGAGTCTCAATGCTGGCGGTACCCCTCCTTCCCAGTCTCCCTTGTTTCACAGGGCTGTGCCCTTCCTGCATGCCATCTGATCCTAGGAGCTGGGAAGGGGACTCAGGCTGTGTCCTCAGGGACTCCAGCCTGATGGGGAGGAGGGTGTCAGATCCAGGGAACAGAGAGGCTCATGCTATACATGGGACCTGAACACACCAGACCAGAAGGTCTCACAGACTTGGGGAGGTTATCAGGCAGTTGCCCAGAGGAGGGTTTTGAGGGAGAAGAAGAATGTGGGCAGGTCCAGCGGGGGTGTCCTCTGGACCGTGGGAGTGGGGGTCTTGAGGGAGGTTGGACAGGCTTGCTCTGTCGCCTGCATGGAGTAAACCTCTGCTTCCCACTGTGGGGACTAGATTGTGGGGGTTGCCATGAGATACCAGGTGACTCTGCTTTAATGTTGCAAATGACCAAAGGGAGGCCAGAAAGTCTTGCAAGGACTGGATGTGGTTGTAATGACCTGTAATGTAACCTCCAGGGCGGGGACACTGGTCACCCTCAGAGACTGGTCTCCCTTGGAGTGGGGATTGGGGGGGGAAGAGGATGATTTCAATAATGTCTTGCCAACCTTCACTTGCCCACAACCCAGCCCAAGCTTCCTAGAGACCAGCTGGCCCTCGAGTGTGGCCATGTCCTGACAATGGGTGCCCAGGGGACTAGGAAGACTTCTCAAATGCCCTGGCCTGCAACAGACCCTTTTCTTTCCTGCTTTCAGGTTTCCTGCCCCCTTTTGCCCTCCAGGGCTGGGATGAGCCAGAAGGGTGGGGATCCCAGTTGCCAAGATCCAATTTTGCTGGCTGGGAGTTTTTCAGGTGCTAATTAAAAGGAGCCACCCAGAGAGAATGACCTCACTTGTTCACACACACACCCTGCGCCCTGCCCTTTCTTCTGCCCCCATTCACACGCCCAGCCAAGGCCAGGGCGGCCGGCAAGGGAGCCCCACAGGGAAAGCAGGATTGTGAGCCTGTGTGGCTGTCAACAAGCAAACTGCAGGCTCAGAGCATTTTTGACATTTTTTTCCTCCTAGTCAAATGGTGCAGTCTCAGCATTTCCCCTGTTCCCCTCCCAGATGAACTGGATGGGGAGGGGCCCGTGAGGGCACCACTGTGGGGAAACACTGAGGCCTAGCTTCAGTCCAGCTAGCTGCAGCCCTGGTGCGTGGGGGGCAGTGGGGCTCTTGGTGGGCTCACCTTCAGTACAGGCAGTGAAGGCTTCTCCCTTCACAGTCCTCTCTGCTCTCTAAATTCTTCCACAGATAAAACCACAATCCCTTCCGTTCTGGGCTGCAGGATGGGAGCATCATGCCCGAGGTGGGCACTGGCACAGAAACAGCGGTATCTTAGGAGAGGTGTTGGGAGTGTTGCCGAGAACTCCCAAAGGTTCCTGCGTTGGTGCTTGCTACAATCCCCATGGACCCCTTGGTCTCGGCTAGTTGGGAGGAGGCATGCGAGTTTCTGGATTCTGTCAGGATCGGGGCATGGTGCGGGGGTCTGCCCCCGACTCCAGGTGCCGGGGAGCGGCGCTGCACGTGGGAGGCCAAGGGGCTGGGCGGCCGCGCCCCGCGAGGAGCTGGGCGGAGCCGGCGCCGGCCCGTTCCCTCGCCTCTGTTCTGGGAACGTCCTGCAGGGGTCGCCCTAAGCCAGGCTCCTGGGCGCCGGGGACGGTGCGGGCTCTCTCCCGAAGCCGGGTCCCAGGTCAGACCCCAGGTCCCAGACTTGGGCTCTCTTCTCCCTTCGGGGTCCTCCAGCCCTCAGGAGTCTGGGAAAAGCCACGAGGGAGGGACAGAGACAACGTGGGGTCCAATGGCTCTGAAGCGACAGGAGTGACAAGTGTCGTTGGCTCGACAGGGCTCATGCAAATGACATGTAAATGAGCCCAGCTAATCCGCCTTGGCCAGAGCCGGCATGTTTTTGACTCGGCAGGGGAGATCTTGTCTCCAGTTTTCTTCCGGTTAGGATCCCATCCCTCCCTCCAAGTAACTGTGCCAGTGCTGTGCTAAATGCTTTGGCTACTTCACTTAGCTGTCATGATAAGCCTCTGGTAGGGACCATCATCCTCATTTATATATGGTTCCCATGGGTTTGGAGTAATGTGTCCCAGTTTTTCCTCTTTTCCCTCACAAATCACCAGGAATCAAATGAGCTTGAACAGAATATAACAGGACCCATCCCCCATCCCCAGGGAAAGCAGGGTCCTTCTGAGAGGTCCCTGAGAATGGAGATCTTGGTCTGTGATTTGGCACAAAAGGACTCCCTGAGGATTAGGTCAGGACTTTGAAGAAGTCATCTGGAGCAGTCCCGGCCTCTGTGGGGCAGCCTTTCCCTGCAGGACCTGGGTCAAGGGGACCTTGAGCATTAGTGACCCACACTGCTCATGTCCTTTGTCCTTTCCTTAATGGTGTCAGAGGTCTGACTCCATCCCCCTCTCTGCAGCACTGGCCCATTCCTCTGGTGATGGGCCAGGCTTCCCAAGGGACTTTTAAAGGGGGGCGGGTTCGCTGCAGTTTCTGTGCACTTTTCTTACGAAAGGCCTTCATGGAGCTGGGGGCCTGTGGGTGACACTGATCACTTTCCCAGAGTAGAGTCCTGGAGAAAGCAGAACTGAAGCCTTCTTCCCCAGGAGGTAGGCACAGTTCTTCTTGGCACTTGGCTGGTCCTGAGGCTGGGGCCAGGGGATTTGTGCCCCTCCTCCTCCTCCTCCAAGTGCCTGACAGCATCCTGGTCTCAGGATAGAATCTCCCCTCTCTACACCCAATTCCTCCCCAACATCTTCATTTACCCTGCCCTGCTATCTCCCCCACCTCCTACTCCTCCGTGGCCCCCGCCCATCTTCTCTCTCCTGGATCTTCTGCCAGGCGTCCCTCCTCTGTCACTGACCATTTGGGAACCTTGGAGACCTCCTGTGTTTCTCTTTCTTGCAGGCCTGGGGCCTTGGGTGCTCCTCCCAGTTGCTGGGAATGAGGTGGTTTGAGGAATGAAGGTCTGGCACATTCCAGAGTTCGGAGGTGCTCAGATGCCCAGCACCTGGGTTCTTTGGCGTCTGAGACGCCTGGCCCTGCAGAAGCCACGCGGCAGATGGCCCAGGCCTCCTTGGGGTACTTTGGGGGGCTCAGAAACCAGGCCTCAATTTCTACCATTTCCATTCCCCACTCTGCCACACTGCGTGCAACCATGTGCTGCCCTCCCCAGCTGGCCGTCACAGAGGTCTGGGTCCCGCTTCTTATCCCCTCACTCAACAATCTCTCCCTCTTGCTTCCTGAGGCCCTCCATACTCCCCTCTTCTGCAAGGTGCTGCCAACTGCCCCAGCCCACTGTTCCTAGAGTTGTTCCATCTGGTCTGAGCAGGTTTCTATCTTTCTTTAGATTCCCCATCTCCCCAGGTAAACGGGGAAGAACAGAGGTGCTCATTCAGGTTGAGAACAGGCAGATACAGGCACAGACCTGAGAAAGGGTTCAGGATTTATAGACAGACCTGGTTCAAATATTGACTCCACCACCACTGGTTGTATGAACTAAGACAAGTAATTTAACTGGACTGACCCTCAGTTTCCCCATCTATACAGTAGGGTTAATTAGAAGCACAATATGGAAAGCACCTGGTATGTAGTAGTTGTGCATTAAATGATAATTCTTCTTCTTCTTCTTTTGACTATGTTGTGTGGCTTGCAGGATCCCAGTTCCCCAACCAGAGATTGAACCCTGGGCCATGGGCAGTGAAAACCCAGAATCCTAACCACTAGACCATTAGGAATCCTCTAATTATTCTGGATACATATAATAGTATTAAAAATTGAGACAACTTCCTGGAAGAGAGGGCTTCTCTGGAACCCCTAAATGTAAGGAAAGACCCTTCTTGATGTCGAATCCCTGCCCCCTAGTAGCCTTTCTCTCTGAGACACCCTTCTCATCCAGTTCTTTATTGGGATTTTGTCTTCTTAGGAGAGGCATGGTGGGGTGGAGTGCCTGCCTCCTGGGAAGGGGTTTGGTTGTGGGCTTGAAGATGATGCCTTGCTCTCCTCCAGCCCCAGTTCCCCTCTTCATGAAGTTACCAGCTGCCCCTGGTTGGGCCTGCCTGGGCAGGTAGGCAGAGTGCTCTCAAAGCCAGCAGAGGGGTTTAAGCGATCTCATCAATGCCTGGGAGCTGCCCCGGGCACCCTCGGAGGGGCTGGGGAGAGCAGGGAGAGGGTGCGGCCTGAGCAGCCAGTGGGAGGTGGGGGTGCAGGGTGGGGACGGCTGGTGCTGGTTTCCTTCCCAAGTTTCGATCAGTGGGGCGGGTTTAAGGCTGGGCTCTGATGAGCTAGCAGCTTTTCTTTAGGAAACCCGAGAGCTTTAAAGAGAGAAAAACAAGTTTGTTCCACATCAAGTCAGGGGCGCTGGGGAACTTTTTTCTCTGATGAAGCACCAAGAAATGTGTGCCTTGGGTGGGGCTCGGGACTGGGGACATTCACACACAACCCTCATACACACACATCTCACACACAACCTCACCACACAGTCACACTCCTCTCTCCCCTCTTTGCACACCTTTATACGTTGATGTACACGTCACAGTGTCTTCTACCATGCATGTTCACAGAAGCTGTGTATTCGCACTCTTACCTTACACACACTGCTAGCTTACACATTCACTCCCAAACTGCTTTCACAGCTCCCTACACTTTTACTCGAATGCACAGACGTGTGGCCTTGCATGATCATGTCCCATCCCTTGTATGTTCATGCTCACTCCCTCACATCGTATCAGCTCCTGATGATACACTCCCCGCGTGTATTCACATGCTTGTCCCTGCTCTCTTTTACCCTGGGAGGTCAGAAGGGCAGTTGTCCTTGGACAGCAGTGAGAGCAGGGGAAATCCTGGGAAAGTCAGCCTTTATTTAGTAGGCTAGGCCTGGTTGGTGAGTGGAGGCTCAGAAAATGATTAAAAAAAAAAAATCCTAATAGTTGATGGGTACCACCCTGTGCTAAGTACTGTTCTGAGCATTCCTCATGTATCAGTTGTTTGACATAATGCAGCAATCCTAGGATTGGATTGATTGAAATAGGAATGATTATCCTCTTATTAGAGTTGGGGATGCAGAGGCACAGAGAAGTTAAGTCACTTGCCTGAGGTCACACAGCTAGTCAGTAGTGGAGACAGTATCTGAACCCAAGCAAGGTTGGGCCAGTTGGGACTTCTTAAAAGTTCAGAAAAATGCCCAGAAATCACCAGGGCTTAGGTCTCCATTAGGGGGCCTGTTTGGGGCCTCTATTTCTTTGCATTGATCGCTGAGGAAGGCTTTCTTATCTCCTTGCTATTCTTTGGAACTCTGCATTCAAATGGGTATATCTTTCCTTTTCTCCTTTGCCTTTAGCTTCTCCTTTTCTCAACTATTTGTAAGGCCTTGTCAGACAACCTTTTTGCCTTTTTGTATTTCTCTTCCTTTGGGATGGTCTTGATCACTGCAAAGAAATAGAGGAGAACAATAGAATGGGAAAGACTAGAGATCTCTTCAAGAAAATTAGAGATCCCAAGGGAACATTTCATGCAAAAATGAGCACATTGAAAGACAGAAATGGTATGGACCTAACAAAAGCAGAAGACATTAAGAAGAGTTGGCAAGAAAACATGGAAGAAATGTACAAAAAAGATCTTCACGACCCAGATAATCACGATGGTGTGATCATTCACCTAGAGCCAGACATCCTGGAATGTGAAGTCAAGTGGGCCTTAGAAAGCATCACTACGAACAAAGCTAGTGGAGGTGATGGAATTCCAGTGGAGCTATTTCAAATCCTAAAAGATGATGCTGTGAAAGTGCTGCAGTCAATATGCCAGAAAATCTGGAAAACTCAGCAGTGGCCACAGGACTGGAAAAGGTCAGTTTTCATTCCAATCCCAAAGAAAGGCAATGCCAAAGAATGTTGAAACTACTGCACAATTGCACTCATCTCACACACTAGCAAAGTAATGCTCAAAATTCTCCAAGCCAGGCTTCAACAGTACGTGAACCGTGAACTTCCAGGTGTACAAGCTGGATTTAGAAAAGGCAGAGGAACCAGAGATCAAATTGCCAACATCTGCTGGATCATCAAAAAAGGAAGAGAGTTCCAGAAACACATCTACTTTTGCTTTATTGACTATGCCAAAGCCTTTGACTGTGTGGATCACAGCAAATTGTGGAAAATTCTGAAAGAGATGGGAATATCAGACCACCTGACCTGCCTCCTGAGAAATCTGTATGCAGGTCAAGAAGCAACAGTTAGAACTGGGCATGGAACAACAGACTGGTTCCAAATCGGGAAAGGAGTACATCAAGGCTGTATATTGTCACCCTGCTCATTTAACTTATATGCAGAATACATCATGTGAAATGCTGGGCTGGATGAAACACAAGCTGGAATAAAGATTGCTGGGAGAAACATCAATAACCTCAGATATGCAGATGACACCACACTTATGGCAGAAAGTGAAGAACTAAAGAGCCTTTAAAAAAATTTTTTTTTTTTAAAGAGCCTCTTGATGAAAGTGAAAGAAGAGAGTGAAAAAGTTGGCTTAAAGCTCAACATTCAAAAAACTAAGATCATGGCATCTGGTCCCATCACTTCACGGCAAATAGATGGGGAAACAATGAAAACAGTGAGAGATTTTATTTTCTTGGGCTCCAAAATCACTGCAGATGGTGACTGCAGCCATGAAATTGAAAGATGCTTGCTCCTTGGAAGAAAAACTATGACCCAACCTAGACAGCATATTAAAAAGCAGAGACGTTACTTTACCAACAAAGGTCCATCTAGTCAAAGTTATAGTTTTTCCAGGAGTCATGTATGGATGTGAGAGTTGGACTATAAAGAAAGCTGAGCACCAAAGAACTGATGCTTTTGAACTGTGGTGTTGGAGAAGACTCCGAGTCCCTTGGACTGCAAGGAGATCAAACCAGTTAATCCTTAAGGAAATCAATCCTGAATATTCATTGGAAGGACTGATGGTGAAGCTGAAACTCCAATACTGTGGCCACCTAATGCGAAGAACCGACTCATTGGAAAAGACCCTGATGCTGGGAGGGATTGGGGGCAGGAGGAGAAGGGGACAACAGAGGATGAGATGGTTTGATGGCATCACTGATGTGATGGACAGGAGTTTGAGTAAGCTCTGGGTATTGGTGTTGGACAGGGAAGCTTGGCATGCTGCACTCCATGGGATCACAAAGAGTTGGACACGATTGAGCAACTGAACTGAACTGAACTTGGGGCCTCTGGCCATCCATTGCCACCAGGCACTATGGAGGCAGTGGCAGAGAAGGGATTCAGGGAAGTCAGGATCAGCCTCCCCGTCCATTCTTTCCACTGCTGCAGGACTGGTTCCTGCCTAACTCCTAGGCCTGGCTCCAGGTGTTCAGGTAGCCTGCAGGGGGAGTCAAGACTGGGAAAAGCCGGGCTCCAGCTCCTGCCCAAAAAGGAAAGCTGGGAATGGGTCTGTGCCCTGGAGAATCATGGAAACAGGTCTGGGACCAGGATTAGTTTAGACCTCACAGTCAGCTGAGGAGAGAGCTGTCTTCCATGTCTGCAGTGTGCAGGCACAGGCTCCCGTATGTGTGTGTGTGCGTGTGCGCGTGCATGTGCGTGTGTGTGTATGTGTGTGCGTGTATAGACTGGGTTTCCAGAGCAAGGTTCAGGTTTCCTGTGGGAAAGAAATCAGACAGTGGACCTGGTGAAAAATTCTGAGACTTCTTGCAAGGGAATACTTCTGAGCCATTCATGATAATCTAAGTGTATATTTACTGACAGATGGAGCGAGGGTGGGAACTGGCTAGAAATCTGTGTGTGTAATATGATCCCACTTCTGGGAAATATATATTTGCATGAATAAATGGTGCTTACAGTAGCTATAATACAACCCTATACTAGGCATAGGAATACACATATGACTACACACATACACGTATATGTCATCATGAGATGCAAACTCCATAAAGGCTTGGATATTAAAAAACATATTTATTTTTAATTTATTTGGCTGCATTGGGTTTTTAGTTGAGGCGTGTGAACTCTTGGTTGTAGCATGTGGGATCTAGTTCCCTGACCAGGGAAAGAACCTGGCCCAGCTGCAATGCGGGTGTGGAGTCTCATCCACTGAGCCACCAGGGAAGTTCCCAGGGCATGGGTTTTTATCTGTTTCATTTATTACTTTATCCTTAGCACTAGAAAAATATCTGGCACATAGAAAGTGTCCAATAAACATAGATTGAATGCATAATGAGAGATATCTACATATGGAAAAGTCTGGAAGATTATACACCAAAATCTTAATAGTGACTGCTTCTAGGAGGTAGCAGAAGAGTTTTATTTTTCCTAATTTTATGACGTGCTGCTTTGAAATTTTCAACAATAAATTTGTAATATTTATATAAAGAAAGGGAAGTGCTACCAGCTCTGAACTCTTCTTCCTCCACATCTTGAGACTTTAAGAAGCCAGGCAGTGGGTGGGATCTGCCTTTTCTTCCCCTTCCACCTGCCCACCCACCGTCTTCCTGCCCTTCCTCTCCTCTTTCTGCCCCTTCTCCACCCACCAGCTTCTGCTGGCACAGCTACCCAGGCTTTTCTGTGCTACCTTAGCATAAGAAGGTTTAGGCAAAGTCACTGGAACAATGGGCAGGCTGACTCAGGAGCCAGGAGAGGGCTCTGTGCAGCATCAGCCTTCTCCCTCCCTTCCAGGCCAGGCTAGCAAGCAGGTGCTTCTGGGGCCAAGCGGGACAGGTTGAAGTTGCAGCAGGAAGGAGTGAGATTAGACCCAAGACCTTCCTGACAGTAATAAGAGTCTGGAGCAGGTCAGAGAGGTCTTAGAGCCAGTCTCCTTTCCTGGAGGGCAGGAGGGGCACTTCCTTTTTACCTGGAGGAGATTAGTTGGTGTATCTCCGCATGCCAAGCACAGTGCTTGGTGCTGAGAAGTGCCCAGGAAGTCTTATGGGTCGATGATAGTGTGTGTGAGCTTGTTGGGATGGTGGGGGCTTGGGGTCCTCTTCTACGGTCTCTCTCCTAGTCGCATGACTGTCCGTAGTGCAGGATGAAATGAGTCCTGGCTTAGTGGACTCTAGTCCTATCCTTGCTGTGTGCCCTGGGCAGGTTGCTTGCCCTCTCTGGACCTCAGTTTTTTGTGCTATGAAAGAAGGGTGTAGGATAAGATGACCTCTCAGATCTCTCTGCTCTGACATCCTATAATAACAGGCAGGTACTATGCACGTGTAGGGGGGTTTTGCTGTCTGGTCATTCTCCAGTTGTGAGTATTCTGGTCTTAACAAGACTCTACGATCCTCGAGACCTGGTCTGTGTGGCTGCGGCATACACAGGCTGGCCTGCCTTGCCTTGCTTTGTTGGCAGTCAGCACGCTGCTGTCTGCACTCCCCAGTTATGCTAACTTTCCCTTCCCTGGACCCAACCAGTGGTTCTTGTCCTTGTCACTGTTGTGACTCAGAGGTTACGTGGAGCAGGGGGCTATGATTCTTCCTTTTGGATAGTGGGTGGGCTGCAGCGCAGAGCAGGCATCAATGAACTGAGGGATTAGATTGGGTCTTAGGAGAATTTCCTAACTTTCAGGATAGATTGAGAGAGGTCTTCGCTCTCTGAGTCCCTGCTCCTAATCCTGCTTTCACTACTGTTGTCCATCTATAAAAGCTTCCCAGACTAAACCTCTCTTTTCCCTTCCCCCAGGCCTGACAACTGATGCCACTCCAGGTTCTGGTCTTATTTCTTGGGTTGTGTGTGTCTGGGGGTGGGACCACTTCCTCTATCAGAGGGTTATTCAGCTTTTTGGGACCATGATCCCTGGTAAGAAATGCATTTTATATCACAGTTCTGTATATATTTATACGGACATAACGCACAGTGAACACAATTTTTTTTTGAACAAAATTTTATGGTGATACACTCTGATATGCTGGTTGACATCCATTAAATTAATTTCACAACCTACTAGTAGGTTGTGAACCCTACTGAACCCAAGTTCACAACCCTAGTGAACTGTAACTTGCAGTTGTTTTTTTCTGGTTGCCCTGGGTCTTCACTGGAGTGTGTGGGTTTCTCTAGTTGCCGTCTGTGGACTTCTCTTGTCATGGGACATGGGCTCGAGAGAGCATGGGCTCAGTAGTTGGGGTGCACAGGCTTAGTTGCCCCATGTGGGATCTTAGTTCCCTGTTCAGTTCAGTTCAGTTGCTCAGTCGTGTCTGACTCTTTGTGACCGCATGCACTGCAGCACACCAGGCTTCCCTGTCCGTCACCAACTCCCGGATCTTGCTCAAACTCATGTCCATTGAATTGGTGATGCCATCCAGCCATCTCATCCTGACCAGGGATCGAATCTGCGTCCCCTGCATTGGAAGGTGGATTCTTAATCTCTGGACCACCAGGGAAGTCCTGTAACTTGCAGTTTTGAAAATACTATTCTCTCAGGCTGAAGTCTGAAAGCAAGGAGACCAAACCAGTCAGTCCTAAAGGAAATCAACCCTGAATATTGATTGGAAGGACTGAGGCTGAAGCTGAAGCTCCATTACTTTGGCCACCTGCTGTGAAGAGCTGACCTGTTGGAAAAGGCCCTGATTCTTCGAAAGATTAAGAGCAGGAGGAGAAAGGGGCAACAACGGATGAGGTGGTTGGATGGCATCACCGACTCAATGGACAATGAGTTAGAGCAAATTCTGGGAGATAGTGAAGGCTGGCATACTGCAGCCCATGGGGTTGCAAAGAGTTGGACACAACTTGGTGACTGAACAACAGGCTGAACTTCCTTGGGGATGGAGGCAGAAGATTCAACCCCCTCCCTAGGGCTTGTTGCTTCACATGGCCACGAGAGGGATGCTGGTGAGAGGGGCTGAGGAGGGGCAGGGAGCTGGTCCAGGTAAATCCCCGACTTCATCTCCTAGTCTAGCAGTTCCTACTGGGCCCTGGACCTTATTTTCCCAGGGTTGTAGGAATCCTGGGACCTTTCCCCTAGAAGTTGCCTCATGGGCCTTTCACCCTCGGGGGTTGGGAGGCCGTCCTTAGTAACATGCCGCATAAATATTTGCCAAACCAGGAGTGGTTGCTAGAAGCAGGACACCCAACTGGCTGAACCTGATTGGGTCTGAGTGGCAGTGACTGCGTGCTGGGCCCTGATGGGCAAGTCAGGACTCAACTCGTGTTTTCTCATCTGTACTCTTCCGCTTCCCTCTCAGCCCAGCCCTCTTTCCTCTCCAGATACCATCAGCTTGCTCCTAAAGGGGTGTCCGTGGCTCCCGTAGTCTGGGACAAGTTGTGCTCCACAGAAGGGCTTCCTCCTTCCTCACCCTGGGCCAGTGGTGTGCAGGAGCCAGTTTGTGCAAACTCGCGAGAGCTGATCATGTTCACTCCTTCCCAGCTCTGCAGTCAGTGGCATAATGCTGGTAGCTTGAAATCAGCCACGGTGGGAGCGTTTATACCCTAGAAAATGATGGCAAACACCACAAAGCAGAGATGTGTTCTCACAACCCTGCACACAGCCAGCTGTTATCCTGCAGCACCCGCTGTTCAGCCAGTCCCCTCGCTGGCTCCTCTCCCCAGCTCCTAGCAGAGGGGAGGTTTCTGGTTCTCTGTTGACTAGGGAAACAAGTGCACAGGCCTGTTCTCAGTGGAGGCCGTGGCCTTCCTGAGAAGACTACAGGATCCTTAGAAGAGCTGGGTTCTCCTCCTGGCTGGACATGTTCCTCGCTTCAGGATCTCTTGGGTAGTTGCTTTTGTTTCTGTGTCTGTGAACAAGAACAATACCCAGTTTTCAGACTGTGGTGAAGACTAAAGAAGGTTAAGTTTCTACAGGGCCTGGTACAGTGATTGGCACTCAGAGGGTCTGCAATAAAACTTATTTTGTAATCAAATTAAGTTGTTTAATTAAAGTATCGTTGATTTACAATGTTGTGCTAGTTTAAGGTGTAAAACACGGTGATTCAGTTATACACACACACACGTATATATGTATATGTATTTATTTTCCTTTATAGATACTACAGAATGTTGATATATTTCCCTGTGTTATACAGTAGGTCCTTGTTGGTTATTTTATTTATTTTAATTAATTAAATTGGAAGATAATTACTTTACACTCTCATGATGATGTTTTGCCATACATCAACAAGAATCAGCCACTCTAGTTTATATTTAGTAGTGTGGAGAAGGAAATGGCAACCGACTCCAGTACTCTTGCCTAGAGAATTCCGTGGACAGAGGAGCCTGGTGGGCTGCTGTCCATAGGGTCGTACAGAGTCGGACACGACTGAAGCAACTTAGCACGTGTGCATGCATTGGAGAAGGCAATGGCAACCCATTCCAGTATTCTTACCTGGAGAATCCCAGGGATGGAGGAGCCTGGTGGGCTGCCGTCTATGGGGTCGCAGAGAGTCAGACACGACTGAAGTGACTTAGCAGCAGCAGCAGTGTATATCTGTTAACCTCAAACTCCTAATTTATCCCTTCCCCCCCATTCCCCTTTGGTAACCATTGTTTTTTTTCCTACGTCTGTGGGTTTCTGTTTTGTAAATAAATTTATTTGTAACTTTTTTCAGAAGAGATTCCATGTGTAAGAGATGTCTCATGGTGTTTGTCTTTCTCTGTTTGGCTTACCTCACTGAGTATGACAAGCTCTAGGTCCACCCGTGTTATTGCAAACTCTTTTTTGTGGCTGAGTAATATTCCATGGTGCATATGTACCACATTTTCGTCATCCATTGCTTTGTCGCTGGACCTTTAGTTTGCTTCCACGTCTCGGCCATTGTAAATAGTGCTGCAGTGAACGCTTGGATGCCTCAACAGAATTTTAAAAACATGAGCACATTGTCCATGGAAAATGGAGATCACTTCAAAGTCAGCGTTTGGTGTTGTCCCTCCACTCCCACTGTCAACCTGGAAATTGGAGATACACTTTTAAATTCTGAGCTCCCGGGAAAGCTTAGAAAATGGGTCCTTTCCACATTCTTGGGAATGTGCTCCCTGTGGGTTTTGGGGGCTCACTACCTGGGCACAGAGGGCCCACAGAGGCAGTAGCTTGGCTCACCTTGGGGGCACCCTTCCCTGTCACAGGAAGCCCATCCCTGGGTGGGCATTCCCTTCCTTCATCACCAGTGTGGTGAGGAGGGCAGGGGCTACTCACCCCAGCCCAGCAGGCAGAGCGGGCTGGTGTGAGGGTGCTCTCTCTGGCCTGGGGGAGCGTGAAGGGCAGGCCTTTCATCTCCCCCCGGCTCCTGCCCCGACAGGCCGGGAGAGCTGTCAGCTGTCTTGCAGGTGAGATAGAAATCAGCCGCTCCCACGGGTGCTGCTCCTCCCTCCCTCGCTGGCTTTAGGAAACTTCGAATAGGGTTGAGGTTGACCTGTGTTCTGTGTAAACCAAAGCACACAGAAGAATGTTTTACATTTTAATAGTTAGTCCTCATGTGAATATGAATTAGAAAAAGATTAGAACTAGCACACAAAAGCTACATTTATGGATATTATGGCTTAGGGTCAGGATAAGAAAGAGGTGAATCCATTTAAATTCCATTTTAAGAATATATTGAGGACATACCAGTATGTCTGGCATTACACAATGGCATGATGTTGGAGGCTGAATGTGAGTGCCTGATATTTGGGCGACTTGAGAGATTCTGGGTTAGAATTTGGGATGTATTTCTCAGTTGCAAAGGCTGAGCTGAGGGAGGGGCCCATGGTGCCTAGACTGAGGAAGTCATGGGCTGTCTGTTGTCGAGAAAGGGGGACTGATTAAAGGCAGGCACAAGACATTTGAGCCTTTCTGGTCCAGCTCCCCTCAAACAGGATGGGACAGGAACCAACTCCTTTGTTGAATTTTGAAAGCCAGGAAGACCTAAATGGGTGTGGGTAGCCGTGCCTCACCTTGACCCTAGGCGATGACTTCTGTTCTTTGGGGATGTGCCCAAAATAAGCACACCTGCTTTTTCAAGAGGATGCCAGAATCACAAGAATTGTACCTGCATCTATAGTGGTATCTACAGCACTTATTGCATTTTCAGTTTAGTTCAGTTCAGTCACTCAGTCATGTCCGACTCTTTGTAACCCCACGGACTGCAGCATGCCAGGCCTCCCTGTCCATCACCAACTCCTGGAATTTACCCAAACTCATGTCCATTGAGTCGGTGATGCCACCCAACCATCTCATCCTCTGTTGTCCCCTTCTCCTCCTGCCTTCAATCTTTCCAGCATCAGGGTCTTTTCAAATGAGTCAGCTCTTCGCATCATGTGGCCAAAGTATTGGAGTTTCAGCTTCAAAATCAGTCCTTCCAGTGAACACCCAGGACTGATCTCCTTTAGGATGGATGGGTTGGATCTCCTTGCAATGCAAGGGACTTTTACTGGTCTTCAAAATATATTCCCCATGTCTTCCCTACTCCCCTTCCAGACTGCAAACACCTTGAAGGCAAGAACTTTCATTAAATTTTGTTTAACTTGGGCTGGCATAGTGTCTGGCACCAGCTAGTGTTTAATTAGTGTTGATCAGGGATGAATGTGGAGGAATGAGTTTCACTTTTGGATCTGCTGTGTGATCTTGGGCAAGTCATTCTACCTGTCTGGACTTTAGTTGGTTGAGGTGTCCTTCAACATGGACGTTCCTAGGTCTCCTAGAGGAGCGCAGTGAGGTTGTTAAGGGCAAAGACTCTGGAGTCCGTCTATGTATGTGCATGCTCAGTCGCTTTGGTCATATCTGACTCTGCAACTCTATGGACTGTAGCCTACCAGGTTCCTCTGTCCATGGGATTGTCCAGGCAAGAATACGGGAATGGGTTGCCATTGCTTCCTCCAAGGGATCTTCCCGACCCAGGGGTCGAGTTGGAGTCTCCTACATCTCCTGTATATTACAGGCAGATTCTTTACTGCTGAGCCGCTGGGGAAGCCCTCTAGTCTATCTCCCTTTGTTCAAATCTTGGCTCCATTCCTACTAGCTGCGTGGCCTTGGGAAAATTATTTTTTCTCTCTGTGCCTCCCTTTGTAAGGTGGTGATAATCCTAATACCTACTTCGTAGGGTTGGGTTGTTAGGATCACATGGTTGCTATATGTAAATGGCTGGGTAGATTCCCGAACAGCTGAGCATAGAGCCACAGCTGACTTGTAGCTATATGGGGATCTGTGAAGGAGCATGCTAGAAGGAGGGAACAGCAAGTGCAAAGGCTCTGAGGCAAGAGTGTTCCTGGCATGTTTGTGAAAAAGTTAGGGGATAAGCTGAGTTAGGCCTCTTTCATGCCCTGTGCTTTCCCCAAAGACGTACACTGAGAGGCTGCAAAACGGCAGCGGAAGGGCTTCCAGTGGCATGCCGCACGCTCTGCCCTTGTTCTCCTTCAAAAGGAGAATCCCTCGCGACCATGACAACACGTCTACTTGCACCCCAGGCCAGTCTCTCTCCGATTTTCCTCCCCATTCTGCATTCGTATGTGCGTTCTCCATGGCACTGTATAACAGTATATTCTTTTCAGATGGGAACGGGGCCTTACCCATCTTATGTCTCCGGTATCATTAGGCTCAGTGCTCAGCCCACAGCAGGAGCTCAGTAACAGACACACACACACACACACCCCACACTTGTGCACATGCACACACACGCACGCACACACACACATGCACACACATGACTACGTTTGCTTGCTCCCAACCTTGTCAGGGAGTGAGGTGCTTTGGAGAACAGAATCGAGAGTTACAAGAATATCCAGAGGTTGAAAGATGAAGGCGATCAACAAGATGAAATTGAATGGGGAGTCATTTATTTAACAAGTGTTTACTGAGCACCTACTGTATTAAGCAGAGTTCTAAGCACAGAGGATATAGAAGTCAGCAAAGAGACCAAATCCTCGCATTCGCAGAATGATATTCTAGAGCAGGAAGACGGGCAAACAGAATGAATAAGTGAAATATATGGCGTGTTAGAAAGCGCCAAGTGTTGAGCGGAAGGAGATAGAGCTGGGAAGGGGGTAAGAAGTGTCAGTGCAACTCGGCGTTTCAGTTTTGGTTTGGGGCAGCCAGAGATGGTGACTTGTAGCTATACGGGGTTCTGTGAAGGAGCATTCTAGAAAGAGGGAATAGCAAGGGCAAAGGCTCTGAGGCAGGGGTGTTCCTGGCATGTTCGAGAAAAAAATACGGGATAAACTAGGTTAGAACTCTTTCATGCCCTGTACTTTTCTCTCCTTATTATAATTGCAATTAAATACATGTTTAATTGCCGTTCAATGTCTCTTTCTCTACTGGACTCTAAGTTTTCTTAGTATGGGAGTTGGGCCTTGTTCTCAGCTAAATTCCTAACTCTCAGCATAGGTCCTGGCACATAGGAGGTGCTTCATCATAATTTTTCAAGTCAATAAGTAAATGTGGTCCAGTGGTTAGGAATCCCAATAAGTAAGTGTAGGGACTTCCTTGGTGGTCCAGTGGTTAAGAATCCGCCTTCCAATGCAGGGGTTGCGGGTTCAATTCCCAGTCAGGGAACAAAGATCCCACATGTCTCAGGGCAGCTATGTCTGCAGGCCACAGCTAGGGAAGCCCAAGCACTGCAATGAGAAGCCCTTGTGCTGCAACAAGGATCCAGTGCAGCCAAGGTTAAAAAAATAAGCTCAGTGTGAATAACTGGCTATTGGGTAAAAGCATCCACTGCACAAGCAGAACAGGCTTGAGTGCAATTAGAGGGAAAGAGGTTGAGGAGTCTTAGCTGCAGCCAGAGGTGAACTCAGGGTGGAGCAGTAAGAAAAGGGGCCGCTGGGGAGTGGTTAATACAAGGAGCTGCCCTGTCTGGGTATCCTCGAAGGCAGGGCTGGGGTAGGCAGGGATTGTAGGGCTTGAGGTGTGGTTGAGGCTGGTTGACTTGGAGCAGGAGATTTAACCCAATGGGTAAAACCCACTGGAACTGCCACATGCTGGGTTTAACGTTAAGTCCACAATTTGAGCCATTTGCACTTTGCTGCCCCGTAAGTGGGACCCCTTTGTGTACCTTTGTGTGTAACACTTAGGCTTCCCAGGTGGTGCCAGTGGTAAAGAACCCACCTGCCAATGCAGGTTAGGCATAAGACTCGCAGGTTCAGTCCCTGCATCGGGAAGATGCCCTGGAGGAGGGCGTGGCAACCCACTCCAGGATACTTGCCTGCAGAATCCCCATGGACAGAAGAGTCTGGCAGGCTGCAGTCCATGGGGTCGGAAAGAGAAGGATATTAGTGAAGTGACTTAGCACCTGTGTACCACTTAGCCTCTGAGGGGCCTAGTATTCAAATCTCCAAATCACTTTGTCATTCTCTCCATCATGGCATGATTTTTTTTTTAGTGGAGG
This sequence comes from Ovis aries, assembly GCF_016772045.2. Classification (NCBI taxonomy): domain Eukaryota; kingdom Metazoa; phylum Chordata; class Mammalia; order Artiodactyla; family Bovidae; genus Ovis; species Ovis aries. The sequence goes on from NC_056056.1 coordinate 133,554,334, forward strand.
AAAACATGTTACACTAGTGTTTGAGAATTTAAGGGGATTCAAGAAGGTCCCTAGGTATAACTGTCATGGGTAAGAATTCATCTCTTAGACAAGTGCTTTGAATGCCTAGTGTAAGCCAGACCCTGAGCTTGATGGAGGGGTGGACAAGGCAGACATGGTGGAGTCATGATCAAAGGTCTATTTATGGGCTGTTCCTGGGTCAGTGGTCTGAGCTGGGTGGGGTCTCAGGCTCCAACCCAATCAGCTGTGTGGGTGGCCTTGAGCAAGTTGCTCAAACCAGAGTGATGGGTCAAAGTAGGCTTAGAGGTCATCTGGTGCAATCTCTTCGATTACTCAAGGTTGCACAGTCTCTGCGCCTATCCTAAACCCTATGGGGCCTCAGAGTCCTCAAGTGAAAAACAAGGGCTTTGGACCAGAGGACCCTGAAGCTCCCTGGCTTTAATGCCCTGTCACGTGCTCAGTCGCTTCAGTCGTGTCTGACTCTCTGTGACCCCCTGGACTGTACCAGGCCAGGCCCCTCTGTCCATGGATTTTCCAGGCAAGTATACAGGAGTCAGTTGCCATGCCCTCTTCCAGGGGATCTTCCCAATGAAAGATCGAACCCTTGTCTCCTGCGGTTCCTGCATTGCAGGTGGGTTCTGTAGTGCTGGGGAAGCCCTTCTAATACTCTGAAACATTACAAATATGGGGAAGTTTCAAGTGTGACCTCTGCCTGTCACCCTCAGTACTGGTGGGGGGGAGTGGTTGAACCCAGCCTGCAGAGATCTTTCTCCAGAACGTTTGTGGGAGGAATGTGCCTCTGTGGAGTGGTCCCAGGGGGCAGGGTTTGGAGGTAGGTCCTCAGTGGGATTCAGTCCATTCCCCAGATTCCCTGTCTAGACTCCAAGTCCAGCCGCACTGCCTCCTCTCTTCTCTGTGTGCCTAAATCGCTTCTTGGATCATTTTCCTTCCTTCTCTTTCTTACCTGAGTCCTCAGTCCCTCGATCTCCTTTGTTTTCCCCAGAGGAGGCCTGGCCTCTTCCTCCCCTTGAGGTCATCTGTCATTCATTTCCTTCCGGGTTGTCTGCTGGATGGGGCTATAGGGGAAGGAGGAAGGGACTTTTAATCCTCTAGAGGGAGGGGAGACACGCTCACCGTTGTCTGGGTCCAGGGGTGGAGTGTCTATGGGATTGTTTGCATTGCTAGGACTGACTTCCTCATAGCACATCTCTTGCGTGTTCGTTATTCTGTGAGTCTCTGTACTGGCTTTGAGTTGCATTACCAAAGACCCCAGTACCCCAGCTTCAGGGTGCATCAGGCTCTAAGAAATGGGGAGAGGAAGAGGGAGAAATAGCCCTCCCATCATGGAAAGTAGACATTTTGGAAATTTCTGAAAATCAGAGCTGCCAGCCCTCTCTGCCCACAGTGGGCGGGCAACAGGGGAGGCAGCTGAATGCTGCCTGGGTCCTCCACCAGGTGGGAGAATCGCTGAGTGATGAACCCTGGGGCTCCTCCAGTTAGCAAACTCTCAGGGCAGGGATTGAATCTATCCAGCGGCTGCCCCAAAGCTGCTATGTTTGTTCCCAGTCCCCAGGGGAAGGGTGTTTCTAAATGCACATTTTATTTTATAGCCTGGGAGCTCTGATGAGTAACTCGACGAAGGCAGTGTGAGACCCAGATTGATGGGGCTGGTGCTGTGTGTTTGTGGAAGGGACACAGGCTGGGCTTAGGAATGCTTTATCTGCCTCCATCCCAGGTGGAGAGGCCTGGTTTGAGTGGGGTGGTGCCTTGTCGATGATTGCTGGGTTGGGCAAGAGGAGGGACTTGGATACCCTGTTTTTCAGTTTTATTTCCAAATCTTGCAGTGTCTTTGAGCCAACGATGACAGTAACACCTCTATTAACCTCCCGGCTTCTCCTGTGCTGCAAAGTGCCTTCCTTCTCCTACTCTTGGATGTGGATCCTCCTTTGAGAAGTTGTGCTCTCCTGTCCAGCATCTGCAGGGCACTCAGGTGCTCCACTTGAAACCCCTCCATCTTCTCCCCTTGAATGTGCCTCCCTTCTTACCCATCTCCTCCTCCAGGAAGCCTTCCCTGAATGACTCTCAGTGACTTTGCTCAGGGCCTTCTCTCCCCATCCCCCAGCACTGAAGTCCCAGTCTCTGGCTGCTTCCTGGTCTTCAGAATGTGCCCACACTTCCTGTAGCCTGGGAGCTCAGAGGGCAGGCTCTGGGTCTCTTCCTTGGGCTCTGCACGTGCCGGGCATCTATTCCCAGGCGTGTCAGAAGAGGTCAGCTGGAGCCAGTGACAGACACAGTCAGGCCAAGAGCATCTTGCTCTCCAAGGCCAAACCCAGGCACGGGAGGGGATAAAAGTCTCGTGCCGGGCCTCAGGGCAGGAACTTGCTCTTGACGATCCTTTGCAGCCCTGAGACCTTCAGTCACTGCCATGTCTCTCTCTCCCTGCCGGGCCCAGAGGGGCTTCAGCGCTCGCTCAGCCTGTTCTGCCCAATTGGTGGGCCGAGGCAGGGCTGGCTTCAGCAGCAGGAGCCTCAGTTCCTTTGGGGGTTGCCAAGGAAGCTCTCGTGGAAGGACCTGGGGTTCGTGGGGAAGGCTAGGGGTGCGGCTTGGGGAGGGGAGTGGTGGGCCTGGGCTTTCCCTGTGCCCTCCGGGAGGCATCCGGCAAGTGACCATCAACCAGAGTCTTCTGACCCCACCGAAGATTGAGATCGACCCCCAGTTCCAGGTGGTTCGGACTCAGGAGACCCAACAGATCAGAGTCCTCAACAACCGGTTTGCTTCTTTCATTGACAAGGTGAGGGTCCACTCAGCTAAGCCCCTGTCTCTGTGCCTGCCTCCGAGGATCTGTTTTCGATGGGCTTGGGAATGGGGCAGTCAAGCCTCCTACTCCTTTTCTAATCACTTCTACAGCAAGGAAGTCCCTCTTGTGGTCTAACTGGAGTCTCTCTGGTTATGCTGAGGCTATGTTTAATTGGTGTTTTGAAATTCCCTTTATAGAAATGTCATTATAATTCACTGAGTGTGTGGGCAAATATTTATCAAAGGCCTCAAAGGCTCCAGGCCGGCCAGAGGGTTGCTCAGGCTAGAGAGTTGTCCCGGAGGCTGTGCCCAGGCAGGGATTCTGGCAGGAGCCTCGGGATCTCTGCTTGTGCGGCAGGTGCGGTTCCTGGAGCAGCAGAACAAGGTCCTGGAGACCAAGTGGCGCTTGCTGCAGCAGCAGGGGCTGAGTGACGGGCCCCAGGGCCTGGAGTCTTTCTTCGAGGCCTATCTGGTCCGGCTCAGGACACAGCTGGAGCAGCTGCAGAGGGAACGAGGGTCTCTGGACGCTGAGCTGAAGTCCTGCCAGGGCCAGGAGGAGGAGTACAAAGCTAAGTATGTGAACCACAGCATCCCCATGGGGCCTGGGGGCAGCTGGGAGGGCTTGAATCAGGCTGTCTGCTGGAAGTTGTCCCTCCTCTGAGCTCCTGGAGTCACAGGACGGCCCTCCCCTCTGGCCCCTCTGCATCCCCACTCTCTCTGATTCTCAGGGGGCCCCATCTGCTGCAGGTAAGAGGCACCCCAGCCCCTGATACCCAGGACTGGAGAGCCTCGATTCTAGCAGGCCCTGACTATGAGGGCCACGTTTCTGGTCAAGGTGGGGAGGGGCTTATTTAAAGAATGTTCCTGCGGGTTTTTTTTCTTGAGAAATTCCCGTTGAGCAGGCTGTGGGCTAAAGTGACTCAGATATTCTCTGGTCTCAGAGGTAGAAGGGAATTCACTTAGTGGGACCATCCCTGGTCCTGTGGCATGATTCACGGCTGGCTGCAGTCCTGGGTTCCCCACAAGGTCACCTGGTGGTAACGGGGAGAGCCCTGAAGCCACAGAAGGCTCATGTTTGGTGACTGTGAGCAAGGAATAGCTGTGTGGCCTTGAACAAAGAATCTCACCTTTCCCAGCTTCAGTCTCCATATCTGTAGACTGGGATAATGCCTTTCTCGTGTTCCAGAGCCATTGGGAGGTTGGCTCCAGGGCCCAGGTGGAGGGTCCTAGAAAGACTGGGGACAGGAGACCTGGATTTTAGATCTGCATGGGCCACCTAATTATCTGTAACCTGGGCATAATCTCTCTGATAAAATCCAAAATGCCTGCTTCAGGTGATGACTGTGAGTGGTAAGTGAGAAGTGTTTGAAAACGCCTTCCAGACATGGAGGTAAGTGACCCGATGTCATAGTGGACCTGGGCCGAGAGTGAAGAGGGACATAGGACATGACAAAACTTCCTGAAGGAAGAACAGAGGTGCAGGCTGCTGGTGGGTCCTGCTTTGGAGCATCAAAACAGGGTGACCTTCTCTTGGGGACTGTGCTTGGAGAGAGTCCTGGGCTCTGATGCCAGCACCCTAGGCAGCGTCTTTCTGTGCTTACTCGGCAGGTATGAGTGCGAGGCCTACAGGCGTGCCACTCTGGAGAATGACTTTGTGGTCCTCAAAAAGGTGAGTGGGTTCAACTGCTCTACCTGAATTCTTTTTTTTTTTAAAAAATTCATTTATTAAGCTTCACTGGGTCTTAATTGTGGCATGTGGGATATTTAGTTGTGGCAGGCAAACTCTTAGTTGTGGCATATGGAATCTAGTTCCCTCATCAGGGATTGAACCCCAGCCCCCTGCTTTGGGAGCACGGAGTCTTAGCCACTGGACCACCAGGGAAGTCCCTCTACCTGAATCCTGAGCCATTCATTGTGCACAGAATCTGGGCTGCGAGAGCCGTGTGTGTGTGTGTGTGTGTGTGTGAATGTATCGGGGAGATTCTCACACACGACATGCTGTCAAATGTCTACAGGGACCCTGTGGGGAAATGGAACACACACACAGACACAGGGACCCTTGGACAAGATCTGATTGAGGGACTATGGGATGAGCTCTGGGAGTCACTGTGGGAGAGGGTGGGGAGGGAGTGGAAGAAGCCCAACTGGTTGGGATGAATGAGGAAAGGCTTCCTGGAGGCGGTGTGGGTCAATGTCAGACAAAAGAGAGCAGGGCAAGGCGGGGCTGAAAGAGGAAGGAATGGGAGCCAGAGAGGGCCATGGGGGTGTGTGTGCTGGGCAGTGTGTGAACAGAACTCCTGGGTCAGAGTGGGACCCCCAAAGAGGGAGTGGGGGCACATTGCTTTTGTCTCTCTGTCCCTAGGATGCAGACGGGGTTTTCCTGAGCAAGATGGAGATGGAAAGCAAGGTGAAGGATCTGAAAGAGTACATCTGCTTCCTGAAGCATCTCTATGAAGAAGTGAGGATTCTCCATGGGCAGAAGCGATGGTTTGCCTAGGGCAGGCAGGATGAGGGAGGGGGACAGCACAGGCAGGCTCCCTGTGGCCACAGCATAGTGAGAATGGCCAGGAGGTGAAGCCTGGTTAGGGTGCCTTAGACACTGGCCATTCAGTCCTTTGACAAACAATTACTGAGAATGTACCAGGTGAATTGCTAGGTATTGAGAATACACACGTGAATGACCAGACAGAAATCACGAGGCTGGGAGATAATAAAGACAATAAGCAGCAGACCTGGTAAATAAGTAAATTACATAGCATGTTAGAAAGTGATAAATGCTATGGAAAAAGGAAAACCAGAACAGGGAGAGGAGGATTGGGAACGTGGAGGGGTAGGGCAGGTGGCAGTTTCAAATAGAGTGGTCAGATGGCCTTATTTAGAAGATGAAATTGGAGCAAAGATCTGACAGAGGTGAGGAAGTTAGCCACATGGTGGGGGGCGGTGCGAGGGATTCCAGGCAGAGGGAGCCGGGAGCCTCCTGGTCTTTGAGGAAAGGCAAGGAGGAAGAGGGAGCGGCTGTGATAGGAGGTCAGGGAGTGACGTGGGCCAGGTGACTTGGGGCCCTGAGGACGTGTTGCTTTGACGTCCAGGAGTCCTCGGGCTGCCCTCACTTGCAGATAAGAGGACAGGGCATGCTCAGTGGCAGCCGGCATGAATGAGGGCTGCCTCTGAAGGAGGCAGGAAGTCAGGCACTCTGCCCACTTTCCCCGGGGTTCCAAGGGGAAGGGGAGCCGGGAAGACGTGGGACACTGAGTCAGTCCTGCCCGCAGGAGCTGGCCCAGCTGCAGACCCAGGCCACTGACATGTCCGTGGTGTTGTCCATGGACAACAACCGCTGTCTGGACTTCAGAGACCTCATCGCCGAGGTCCGAGCCCGGTACGAGGATATCACCCGGACCAGCAAAGCCGAAGCCGAGCTGCTGTACCAGACCAAGGTGCTGGGGCTGGGGGGCTAGCACTGAGCTAGAAAAGACTGGGTCTCCCTGCCTGCCCGCCCTGGGGCAGTCGTCCACCTCAGTCTGGCTGGGGCTGTTCTGATGACCTGTCTGGAGCACCAGGGCTGGGTGGGTACCACGTTTCCCCCTCTCCGGGAGGGAGGCAATGCAGGGAAACCATGAGAGATGAGCCTGGAATTCCACAACCTCATCCCACCACGTCCTGGTCTCAGCGTTTCACCCGCATTCTGGATGAGGATGTGAGAAGGTAGAGAGCCAGGGCCATGGTCAAGGGTGAGGGTTAAAGGTCAAAGGTGGGGTGCTGTCCACTCACGGTGTCACCTCTGTTCCCCACCCCCAGTACCGGGAGCTTCAGGCATGTGCCCAGCTTCATGGGAACAGCATGAAGGAGACCAAAGTCCAGATCACTCAGCTGCAGCAGACAATTAAGAAGCTGCAGAGTCAGATTGAGACCGTCAAGAATCAGGTAAGGGTCCCGAGCCCCCAAGCCCTCTGTCTTACCACCTTTGTTCAGAGGTCACTGCGGGGTTGGTGTGAAACTTTGATAACTCATTGGAACTTCGTATAATTTGGGATTGAGAGCACTTTGAGCCCCACATCAGAGGGGTTCGGCTGTCCTCCAGGGGATTCTAGCCGCACGGGCTCTGCACAGCCAGCCCTGGCCCAGCCTTCTCACTGCATTCCATGCCCACGTGCGCTTGGTACTTTCGGCTCCTAGGGGAGAGGGTTAATTCATCTTTTCTAATCTCTTCTTTTGGCACTTACTCCTCAAGTCCAGCAAGGACTCTAAGGCCATGCACTGAATTTCCTGGTCCCCTGTTGGGGAGGGACAGAACCAGGATCTCAGGGAGCAGGGGACTCTGGCAGGATGGTGGGGTGCCGAGGCCCCCCTAGGGTCAGGTGATGCTGTGGATGGGAGGAGCGGGGAGAGGAAGATGGAAGGATGGCAAGGGCAGGGAGGTGGTTTCCTGCTCCTCTTGGAGACCTCACTTTCAGATGTGAGGATTACAGATTCTTAAGTTTGCAAGTGTCTTTGCTCTCACTTTCCCCAAGCCCAAAGAATCACTCTTTTGGGATCAACAGAGGGTTGAGAGCTGAGACCACAGAGTCAGAGGGTTTCCTCAAGCACTTCAGCCTGATTCCCAAGTCACGTGTGGCCCGTGCACGTGTGAGCAGGGCACAGATCCTGGAGAAAGTTCTTGGAGTACAGATCATTCAGAGGCCATCCTCAGTCTCCAGATGTCCTGACCTGCTCTCCTTTGAAGTGCAAGGCAGGACCTGAGGTGAAGGTGACCAGGTCCTATTACTCAATTTGCTGCCACTTTCTTTTGCCCATCGTTTTGGACTTTTTGCTTTGGAAGCTTGGGGATTCTCTGGGGTGTCTGATAAGATACAGATTCCTGAGCTTCCCACTGGCAACAGGGAATCAGAGTCTCTAAGCGTGGAGCCCAGAAACCTGCTTTCTCAACAAAGCTCACCCAGGTAATGACGAAGCGCGTGGAGTCTGAGTCCAGTGGCGAGCGCCTAGGAGAGTCACTATGTGCTCACGTCTGGGAACCACAGTCCTCCCGTACAGCGAGGTGTCTTTCCTGGGAGACTCCCTCTTGGGGACCCATCCCCTTTTACTCCTCCTTTGCATGCACAACCCTGATGAACAGGGACTGCAGTTAGAGCAGTGGACCGAACCTCAGATGTCCTGGGCTGGGGTCCCAGCTCCACCTCTCACCTCCTTTCTAGGGTTCAGTTTCTTCATCAGGAGAATGGAGACAGTGTCCCCATCCACGGGGTGCTTTGTGGAAAATGAATAATGAGAGCCTTTAGGGAATGCCTTCCTTCCTGACCCGAATGTGAGGGTAAATCGGCTAGATGGCTGATTAGACAGGGATGCAGTCTTTCCTCTAGGAGTTTTCTATCGGATTGGAGAGGTGAACACAGAGAAAGTGTTTTTCAAATTGAGGCCCATGATTTGATAGACTCTGACAACATCGGGACAAAGTATTTGAAATGGGGCTGTTCTAAAAAACACATGGATAATGAACCCATCCAGGACAGGAGGAGCTGTAAGTACCCTGGGAGAGAGAAGCTATTCGAGGGATGGTGCTGAGGGTTAGGGCTAGGGGAAAAAATACGGAAAGTCACTGGGGAAAGTGGCAAAGGAGATGGATTCATTTCCTGTGGCCGCTGTGACAAAGTATCACAAACTTGATGGTTTGAAAGAGCAGAAAACTGTTCTGTCTGGTCCAGAGGCTGGAAGTCTGAACTCAGGTGTCAGCAGCTGTGCCCTCTGAAGGAGCTGGGGGAATCCTTCTTGGTGGCTGGTGGCTCCAGGAATTCCTTGCCTGGTGGCTGCCTCACTCTCATCTCTGCCTCCATCTATTTCAGTGTCTGTATCCCCTCATCTTTTTCTTGGACATCGGTCACTGGATTTAGGGCTCATCCTAAATACAATATGATAGCATCTTGAGATCCTTAACTCATTACATCTGCAAAGACGGTATCTTTCCAAATAAGGTCATGCTCTGAAGTTCTTGGTGGACATGACACTTTTGAGGACACTATTTAACCCGCTCTAGGACTTAAAGAAGCAGAAGAGGGAACCCTTCCTTTTAGAACGAGAAGAGCTGGGCATGGCCAAGAATAATTTAGGGCTCATGAAATTATGGTCCATCTCAGCTTTTAAGTTATAGTTGGTACTTTGGGGGCCTGTGCCATGCTGATAGTCACTTTCTCCCTTATCTCCACGCTTTGCTAGAATGCCAGCCTGCAGGTCGCCATTGCTGATGCTGAGCAGCGTGGGGAACTGACCCTCAAGGATGCTCAGACCAAGCTGGCCGAGCTGGAGGCCGCCCTGAGAACCGCCAAGCAGGACATCGCGCGGCTGCTGCATGACTACCAGGAGCTGATGAGTGTAAAGCTGTCCCTGGATGTGGAGATTGCCACCTACCGCCGGCTGCTGGAGGGCGAAGAGTGCAGGTGAGGGGCTGGTCAGGGTCCTGGGGATGTGTGAGAGAGGTGGGGGTGGGGGATGCCAGGCCAACACAGGATGCTGAGAGATTTCTCCATACTCTGAACTGCTGAGGGCCACCCGTTCTGCTGGGAGCGATTTAAAATTGGGGGATTTTATCTGCTCAGAGGGTGCTGCTCCAAGAGGCTGAAAGCATCCTGGGACACATTCTCTGCAGCCTTTCTTAGTGTTTCTTCCTCTTGTCTTTTCTCCCCCAGGATGTCTGGGGAATGCGCCAGCCAGGTCACTATCTGTGAGTATCAGGGGACTTTGGGAGAGGGGTTGCCATGGAGAATCGAGGACTCTGCTGTGACCCTGGCCCCTTTCTTGGCAGCTGTTGGAGGAGGCAGCACCGTTGTGTCTGGAGGAGCAGATGGTGGCCTGGTGGGCTCTTGTGGACTTGGAGGCGTGAAAGGCAGCTTTGGGTCTAGCTGCTCCAGCATCGTGAAGGGAGGCTCCAGCGTCGTGAAGGGAGGCTCCAGTGTCGTGAAGGGAGGCTCCAGCATCATCCTGGGCTCTGGGCAGGGCCCCGTTGTGGGCTCTAGCTCTGTGTCCGGCTCTTCCTCCAGCTCCACCAGCCACACTATCCTAAAGAAGACAGTTGAGTCAAGTCTGAAAACGTCTGTCACATACTGAGTGACCCAGAGGCCACCTACTCACCCCTGCTTTCCTGAGCCCTCTTAGGTCTTCTCTCATCCTCATCATTCCCATCCCTGCGCTGCCAACTCTGCATCCACTGCCGACAGCCTGAGCCGGCCACAGGGAACTCTGCAGAAGTCAGCGGGTCCTGCCTGCTTGCTGTTCTGAATGCTCGTCCAGTCTAGCCTTGCTCTGCATACTAATTTGCATCTTACTTGTCTGCTGCCAGCCCCAACCAAGGAGCACAGTGCCCAGCCTCAGCCCACCAGCCAGCCTCGTCCTCCCCCCTCTCTGCAGCCTTCGACCGAGATGGGAAAACTCCTGATTGGGCTTGGCCAGATTGCATCTCCATCCCAAGGGAGAGGCTCGAGGCCCACTGACCAGAACCTGAGGGCTGGAACCAAGGGCCACACCTTTGCCCTCTTCACCTGCCTCTGGGCCACCATTTCTGTATTTCTGTCCATTTATTTTCTGTGAAATAAAGCAGCACCCAGTTATCCCTGCAGTGGGTCTTCCTTTCTTTCTCCCTCCTGCTTCCCCACTCCTTCCTTCCCATAAATTTTTTTTTCATGGTAAAGACTGCTTTATTGGTGGCAGCTAATACAAGTCAATTAGTATTGATCCCCAAAGAACTCAGTTATGTATCAGATTACTGGTCCACAGAGAGCTGAATGGAATTGAACCAACTGATTGCTGGGAGGATAAACTGAAGTCAATCCTGCTTCTTGGGAAATGAAGCCAGAGCCAGTTCATACATGGCGTGTGCCGTTCCACCAACTGCAAGAATCATGGTGGTTCTATACAGGACGGCATCAGCTATCCCACCCTTCGGATGCACTGGAACTCCATTATCCTCCTGAAACAGCTTTTGTTTCTCTGGAACCCTATTTCCAAACTGCCTGCGTGAAGCAGTACTTGTAGTCCTCTGAGCAATCTGACAGAGAGCCAGAAGATTCTGTAGCATCTTGGCTCAGGTACTGCCCACCAACCGCGACAACTGACCACCAGCAACGAGAACGCCCCACGCTGGAACCGGAACTACCTCCTCCATAAGTTTTTTTGAGTGTCAGGACTAGGGTTACTCTGGTAGTAAGATCAGCCCTGCCGTGCTCTCCTAATGTGTCTCTCTTACCTCTTCTGTCTCCAGTATAACGCTCTCATTCATGAGAGCCAGACCTTCCTTCTTGGAGCCCTTGATTTCCAGGGACAGAGTGTGGTTTAGTCGCTTAATCATGTTTGACTCTTGCAACCCCATGGACTGTATGTAGCCTACCAGGCTCCTCTGTCCATGGGATTTTCCAGGCAGGAATACTGGAGTGGGTTGCCATTTCCTGGTAACTGGCCCTTTACAGCTAATTCACATACCTGGGTTGGGAGATCAGGATTTGTGCTGAGGTTCTTTTGTGTCCTCTTGCTTCTTCCAGTCTCCTCCCAGTGATGTGCTGGTTCTAGCTCCACCCAGGGTGGTAAGCTTGGGTCTTGTTATCTCACTTCCGTCTCTCACCTCAGAACTTTAACCTGCCGCTTCTCCTGGGCAGGTTAATTCAGCACCGAAGCTAAGACATAGCCTTATACATGTGTTCCAAGGGCATTTAGAGGACAGGCTGCAAGGCAGAGACAAAAGTTCCTTTTGGCAATGTGCAGCTTCTCTGCCACTCCTTCCAGCAATTCTCAGCAATTCTGCTCTGCCCCAGGCTTGCACAGCTCACCTCCCCCACCCCCACCCCACAAAACAAAAGCTACGCAGGTACCCAGCTCACTCTCCTCAGAAGGCAATTTATGGAGTATCTACATTGTTTGAGTGGGTCCTGTGGGCATCTCACACCTCACATCAATCAGATCATTCAGGGATTCCTTCCAGCCCTCCACTATGCTCCCTGGTATGCCCTCCATCTCCTCCATCCCCACTGATGTTTAAGTAGCTCTCATAGCTTGCTCCCTAGTTAATTGCCTACAGTAGGCTCTGTTCCCAACCAAGGACAGCTCCATTCATCCCTGTTTTTCCTTCTTCCCAAGATTGCCACTCCCATCACCCCCCTCTTCCCCGTCTGGCAAGGGTGGCCAAACTCTGATTTGTCCAGGGCACAGAGGTTTTCTGGGGTGTGGGATTTTCAGTGCTAAAGGAGGATGTTCAAGCATGTTAGTTGCTCAGTCATGTCTGGTTCTTTGCGACACCATGGGCCTTAGCCCTCCAGTCTCCTCTGTCCATGGAGATTCTCCAGGCAAGAATACTGGAGTGGGTTGCCATTCCGTTCTTCAGGGAAACTCCTCAACCCAGGGATTGAACTGGGGTCTCCTGCATTGCAGGCAGATTCCTTACCATCTGAGCCACCAGGGAAGGGGCTAAAGTGGGATAGTACCAGGAAAATCAGGAGGGGATGGTGACTCCGTGTAGAGCTGAAGAGATGAGAAAAAGAGTGGATGACTGATTGGGTGGTAGAGATGTAGGAATAGGTAGAAGCTATAAGCATGGAGGAAGGCAGCCACCCCTAGAGCAGGGAGGGGGCTGGGAGGAAGTACCTCCCATGTCTCCCAGATCTCATGCTAATGTCCCCCCTCCTTGGCCAACCCACCCACCTCTGGAAGCCAGAGAGCCAGGGAGTGGCCTGCAGGGATCAGGGAGGTCGGGGAATCAACTGGAGCAGAAAGGATGCTTATGGAGAACCTCCAGTGCGGGGACTGGATGTTTTTGTTTCGAAGGTGTTTTTGTATCGAAGGTATCTGCCCTGTAGTGAGTGCTCAATAAATGCTGACTATTATAATTGTTCCTATTAGATGAGAAAACCCTGCCCTGGATGGGGCTCCTCAAGGGCAGTGACTGTTTTCTTCACCGCTGCATCTTTCCTATCGTTCAGCCCATGTTGGGTGCCAGGTTGGTGCCATCAGCTGTCTCGCCTCATCCCTTTTATATCAGCAGCAGCATTCTGTCCCCTCTGCTCCTGTGTCCTGTGCAGGGAGGGGCCCTGGACAAGAGAGGGTCTCTAAAGATGGAGGCCCTTGGTTCAAGCAGCAGAGGCGGGGAGGGAGCCATGCCTCCTCAGCTACGGAAGAAAGGTCTGAATTGGGGTGTCCTGTACAAAGATGAGTGGAGAGCCAGACTGGAGAAGGCGGAGTGGCTCCCACGCCGTCTGGGCTGGGGCTGGTGAGACTGTCTCTGATAGTAACTGTGGGCTTCCTCCGTGGCTGTCAGCAGCCCCCGGCACACACCTTGGCACTGAGTGCCAGGTAAACACAGGAGGGTGTCAGTCCCTGGGGAGGGCTGGAGGGTGTGTTTGCGGCCAAGTCTGCTCCCACCACCCCGCTGTGCCTACTCACATGGCTGACATCACTCCTTTCCCCACTTGCCCCTGTCTCCCCTCCCATGCTCCCTGGGGAAGAGATAAGGGAGCTGAAGAAGGGGCTACAGCCTCAGGGACAGGACACTGAGCTCAGCAGGAAGTGATGGTTCGGTCTTGGGATGGAGGGCCAGCGCTTTTGAAAGGACTTCCCTGGCAGGCCCTGGTCATAAGCAGAGGCCGGGGGGCCCAGAGAAGTTGAATGTTGCCCAAGGACACACAGCTCAGTGGGGGTTCACCTCCCAGCTCAGCTCCCCCAAATGCCTGGTGTCCTGACTCCAAGCAGGGAGGAAAAAACCCTTTCCTGGCCACCGAGGGACTAGTTCTGGGAGCATCTTCACCCCCATCCAGTGTGGGAAAGTGAAAGTGTGAGTTGCCCTACTGTGTCTGACTCTTTGCAACCCCATGGAAACTGCCAGGCTCCTCTGTCCATGGAATTCACCAGACAAGAATACTGGAGTGGGTAGCCATTCCCTTCTCCAAGGGATCTTCCTGACCCAGGGTTGAATTCAGGTCTTCTGCATCGCAGGCAGATTCTTTATCATCTGAGCCACCAGAGAAGCCCTAGGAGGCTGGATTCAACTCCTTCAGGCAACTGGGAGCCTCCCGGCCGCCTAGAAACCATCCCACAGCCTCCCCTGGGCCCAGAGCACCTGCTCTCTGCCTGTTTCCTGGGGCAGGAGGGGTGGTCCCTTGTCCTCTCCTATGGAACCCCGATCCCGGCCCTGGCAGCTGTGTGGGGACCCCAGCGAGAGCTGTCCCTGCTCCTTTCTTCGGGCAAGTCTCTCTCCTTCTGGGATCACTTCCTTGCCGAGAGTTGAGGTGGGTAGTCAGTGGCACATCCTCACCACTTCTTTGTCCTAACAGCTGGCTAACTTTACATCTCCACGTCCTTCCTCAGGGATGTGTTTGGTCCCAGCCGCCCCAGGTGGTAGGTACGGACGAGACCCTGTGAAGTGATTTGAGGAGCCCTCCGGCCTCTTCTGGATCGAGACCCTGGGCTCTGTGGCTGGGAAGATGGGAAGTTGGGGGTATCTATAGACTTCATGGGGCTTTTGTTGGAGACATCTTATTTTTTTTCAGCTGTACCTTGCAGCATGTAGGATTTTAGTTCCCCGACAAGGGATTGAACCTGTGTCCCCTGTAGTAGAAGCGCGGAGTCTTAACTAATGGGCAACCAGGGAAGTTCCGATGCTTTTTGAATCTGTACTATGTCCAGCCAGGGTGGGGTGTGTCCCCCACCCACTTCCAACTCCTCCCAAAATGGCTGGGCCTTTCTGAGGGAATGCTGCCAAGGGGGACTCAGGTGGCTGTTGAAACCCCCGGTCTTTGCCTCCCTCATCTCCTGGCTTCGGCCCTTCTACCTCCTTATTATCAAGTGCCCAGGCCTCTGTGTCAGGCCGGGACCCTCTCTGTCCTGCGTCCCCTCTGCCCAGCATAGGCTCTCTACCGGGCAGACAGTCTGCCAGTGTACAACAAAAGAACTGTCTATCCCCAACCCAGATTGGCACCTGTGGCCCCAGCCTGGACCTGCCAGAAGGCGCCGAGGCTGTGGGCCGGAATGGCAGGACTGGAGCAGGCCCGGGCACCCTCTCCACAGCCCATTGCCCAATGCTTCCGCCCCCACCACCCGCACAGCCCGGGCCCTGGGGCCTTGGCTTACCACAGGGGCTGGGACCAACCCCAGACAGAGCCCCACAGACTCAGAGCTGCCACCAGGGCTGGGTGGGAGGAGACCAGTCAGCCACTGGGTGGTGGGGGTGGCCCTGGGAGCCCGTATCATCCTGTTTCAAGTCAGGAGCACCCCAGGGGGGGAGAAGGAGGTGGCATGCGGCCCCAGACGGTTGGCTCAACCCCAGCTCTGGAGCTCAGGTGATGACTGGGAGCAGCCCTTCCCTCCCGCAATGGGAGAGGAACACCCCCGGCCCTCAGGCCCCTCCCTCTCTTCCTGGGGCGATGGGGCAGGAGTGTCTGTGGAGCCCAGGAGCCAGCCCAGCTGGGAAAAGATAAAAAGCCCACCAGTGGCCCAGCAGCTCACTGTGCCCCGTCCCAGCTCTCCTGTCTGATCTGGCCCCGCTGCAGCGATGAGATCCTCCGTGTCTCGGCAGACATACTCCACCAAAGGGGCCTTCAGCTCCAGCTCAGCCAGTGGTGGGGGTGGTTCCCGGGCCCGCACCAGCTTCAGCTCGGTGACTGTGTCCCGGAACAGTGGCAGTGGCGGGGGGCCCCGCTGTGGCCCCAGCATGGGTGGCTTTGGGAGCCGGAGCCTCTATAACTTAGGGGGCAGCAAGAGCATCTCGGTCAACATGGCTGGAGGGGCCTCGGCAGGGCGGGTGCTCGGAGGCTTTGGCCTTGGCGGTGGGGCCTACATGGGCCTGGGGGCTGGCAGGCCGATGCTGGGGCCCGTCTGTCCTCCTGGTGGCATCCAGCAGGTCACCATCAACCAAAGCCTGTTGACCCCCCTCCACGTGGAGATCGACCCGGAGATCCAGCGGGTGCGCACGGAGGAGCGGGAGCAGATCAAGACCCTCAATAACAAGTTCGCCTCGTTCATCGACAAGGTGGGCCCAGGTGGAAGGAGGCAGGAAGGGGCTGAGGAGTGCAAGCTGGGCCCCTGAGAGAGGGTGGGCAGGGCGGAGGCTGTTGCTACCCATGTGCGCTGGGGCGGGGATGGATGGAGTGACTTTTGAAGCCCTTCTGGGATGCCTGGACCCGAGTGGCTGGATGGTCTTTAGTCGCAAGTGATGATGACTCTCGAGTTGCACTCACGAGGCCTTTTGGCCCAGCCCAGCTTGATGGTGTTGCAGTCATCATTAATGGGGCTACACAGCAGCCTTATTGTACAATTCAATAGTGGATTGTCCTCATTATTCCTCTTAGTGGGGTGGCCCTTCCTGCTTCCTGTCATTTTGTAACTGGGAAAACTGGCCTGAGTGTCAAGTCCCCAAGAACCCCATATGTTGCCTGTTCTGTTAGTTTTGGAGGAGTTCTAAGGACGAAAACGTTATCAGGACACAGTGCAGCGGTGGGGAGTTCCAGAGGAAGTCTCCTTTTGGCTTCTCCAATCCTTCCTTTCTGTTCCACCCAAGAAGCTCAGGGTGGGGTGGACATGAGTTCACTGGTCACAGGCCGCCATGACTCAGGAATATGCAGTTTGACCTGCCTCAGATCAGGGGTATCCTGACCCCTTCTCTGGCTCCCAGGCCAATGAGGCAAGCTCCTGTGCTAATGTCTGGCATTTCCAGGCCCACTTGGCCGCACAGTCTACCACTACCCCAAGGCCCCCAGGCAGTGGGCCCATGATAAGGAGAATCCTGGTGGATGACCATACCTTGGTTCAGTGATCTGTGGGTTTCCAAAGGACCCTGATGCCCCCTTTCCCATCTGATACGCACAGTGTTTCATGAGAAGTCAGTCTGGCTGACAGTGTGTCTATTTTTAAAAAGAGAAATTTGAGGTCTGGAGAGACGAAGTGATTTGCCCAGGATCACCTGGAGGCAGTGGGGGGCCCGGGACTCAAGTTCATGGCTTTAAGAGGTCACTGCTCCTGGCAGGTACGCCTGCTGCATGGTGCCCTGGGGCCACGGACCCATGGGCCTGGGGTGCTGTGGAGGTGGGATCCGGAGAGGCCAGATGGCAAAGGATGAGGCAAGCTGTTTTGCCTGACCCCTCACCGTCTCCCCGAGTGACTTTTGGTTCTTCTGTGGGACTGTCCCAGAGGTCAAAGAAGCAAACCCTCTCAGGCTCTCAGAATCACGGCCTAGGACCTGGGGGTCTGACAGTTTGTCCGTGTCTGGTGTCTTAGAAGCCTGGTTGGGCAGAGGATCCCCCTGGGGGCTCTCACCATGAGCATGCTTCTAAGTCTATAGAGATAGGGCTGGACATTCGTATTTTAAAAACTTAAAAAATGTCAAGTTTTCAGAAAAGATTTAATAGTAGTACAATATATTCCTATATTTCTTTTCACCCAGGTTTACCAGTTTTTAGCATTTTGTCACTTTTGCTTTCTTTCCCCCTCTTTGTAGGTATATTTGTATATATCCATATGTACATACATATCCACACATATACTATAGATGTATCTGCATTTAAAATTTTTGATCTTAATGCAGAATTAGGGTTCAGAAACATTGATTTAGTGTGATTTACCCAGGATAAATGAGAAGAGGAGACCCAGGGAGAAGTGACTTGACTGTCACCAACCAGTAAATGGCCGAACTGGACCTTTTATGTTCATTAACCCTTTAGAGTCCTTGTCATTGGATCAAACTGTCTTTTTCAGCAAAGATGGTTCCCTCAGGAACTCCTCCCCAAAGCAAGGCATAGACCCTGCACTGCCCCATGGTGTGTCCTGGTCAGGATGGATGGTGACAATGAGCCTGGTCTTGGTCCCTTCTGGGGCTGGGGGAGGCCGCAGCCCACCCTTCTTGTTCTGGCTCAGGTGCGGTTCCTGGAGCAGCAGAACAAGGTGCTGGAGACCAAGTGGGCGCTGCTGCAAGAGCAGGGTCAGAAATCGGGCGTCACCAGGAACAATCTGGAGCCCCTCTTCGAGAGCTTCATCAACAACCTGCGGGGGAAGCTGGACAACCTCCAGAGCGAGCGGGGGAGGCTGGACTCAGAGTTGAGGAATGTGCAGGATCTTGCTGAGGACTTCAAGACCAAGTGAGGAGGGCTGGACCAACTGTGGCCACGTATGAACGGGGAGGGGCAGCATGGGGAATCTCCCAGGAGAGGGCCACCCCATTCCTGGGTCCTAGGACCCAGCTGGGTGGGTGCTCAGACAGAGCTGTTTCCCATGGGGGCTCAGGCTCTGGACCCATGGCCTCCTGGAGGATTGTCACAGTGTGTCGTAATTTTAAAAACTATTATAAGATAGGGAGAAAAGTGTAATGAACCTTTGTGGTCTCATTAGCCAGCTTTTATAATTATAACTCACAGCCAATCTTGTTTTGTCTATACCCCTACTCACTCCCTTTCCCTCTTCCCTTATTGTCTTGAAGCAAATCTCATTCATCCAAGTCATTTCACTCACAAGCATTTTTACCGGATGTATTCATAGGTTCATCTGTGTAACTTGACTTAATAATATACAAACACAATGCCATAAGAACATCTAAATCTTTTAAAACAGTAATCCTCAGTATCATCAACCATCTAATCAATGATTGAATTTGCCCTTGTTCCATTAGCGTCATAAATTTTAAAAATACAGTTTATTTGAATCAAGATGCAACTAATGTACTACCCAAATTCACATATTATGACTGGGTTGAGCTGTATATTCATGAGTTTAAGGTATAAACCTTCATAACTTTCCCCACTGCTTGACACTGGCAATTTTAAAATCTTAAAAGTCTCAGTGAAAGCAATTGGACAGAAGTTGGCGTTTTCAATGACATCCTGTTGTAGAAAGTGAATGCAAAGGTTAGCCACTGTTGACACGTCTTTACCTGTTCCCATAAAGCCTCCCAAGAGCTCTGATTCAAAGAGATGGCCGCTCTCAGTTGCCATATTATTGCACAAATACTGTGTTCAGTTTCTCAGAAAGGGTGGGTGGATTATTTACAGACTGTATCCCAGTTTCTCCATTGGTTGGCTGCATTACAGAACTGCTCCCCAAAGGTGTTTTTGGCCGTTGTGGGACCCATTAGGGACTCCTTAAAGCCAACTAGGTTCAGTGTCTTAAAAGGTGAACTGGGCTGAGTCTCCCTTGTGTAACAGGTATGAGGATGAAATCAACAAGCGCACTGCGGCAGAGAATGAATTTGTGGTCCTCAAGAAGGTGAGCAGGGTGGCGGGGAGTGGGGGCAGGTGGTCTTTATCTGCCAGGGTGCTGGGCTGACTTGGAGAGGGGCAAGAGTCCTGGCAGCTGAGCCCACTGCCCTCCTCTCTCTCTCCCCAGGATGTAGATGCCGCATACATGGGCCGAATGGATCTGCATGGCACGGTGGATCGCCTGGTGGAGGAGATGGATTTCCTGAGGCATCTCTATGAAGAGGTGAGACAGCCAATGGACAGGGATACTTACATTCCGATACAGTTTTGGGGATTCCTCCTGGAAGTCTGATCAGAATTCAGTAGTGCAACTTCATTGATAGAATATAGCATCTGGACCCTTAATCAATACTAGCATCCATGTCTTATGTGCTTATGATGGGCCAGGAACTGGGCTAAGTTTTTTATATAATCCTCTCAACAACTCTGTAATATAGGTACTGTTATTGTCTCCATTTTATAGTCTTGGACTCTGAGGCTCTGAGTAAGCTGTCCATGCTCTCATAGCTAGCTAGAGGCAGTTGTGGAGTTAAAACTTCGTCCTTGGACTGTTTGTTATACTGTTTTCCTTATTGCCCAGTTTATAACAGAGCAAAGGATGGAGGATTTCAGATGGGTAGAGAGTGGGGATTGAAATTCCAAGTTAGAGCAGGAGGTGAGGAGTGGGTAGCAGGTAAACTGCAGAATTTAGGAGGGATTCCAGGAAACAAAGGGGCTTTGAAGACTGAGGCTTTGAAGAGAAGGAAAGACGATGTCTTCCAAAAAAAAAAAAGAGTCTTGGTCAAACACATCCACGGGATCTTTTAGTGGTTTGGTAATACAGGCATGAAAGAAAATCTGTTTGGCTTGACTTTTCCTTAGGGGTGTCTTCTTGGCTCCATGCCTTTCACACACAGTTTAGAGTTCATTCTGGAGGCTCATGGGAGATTTATGTCACGTTTAACTTGGAGAAGTCTAAATGTCTCCCCTTTGAAAATGAGGATATTTCCATGTCTCAGGTTCTGGAATCTCTTCTACCGTATTTCTCACGGATCTCCAGGGGTACTTGTTTCCCTAGCCATGGCCATGAGGTCCTAGTATTTGTTCCCCTGGCCTGGACGACTGATGTTGTCAGCAAGGCGAAGGCCTTTCCTACTCTCGGTATCTGTCTTGGCTTCCATTTCTTCCCAAGCATCCTGCCCTTTTCAGTTTACTGACTGTTTCCCTTGATAGGAAAGAGCAAATGATGTAGGAGTAGAGTTGTTGGCTTTGCCTGGTTGTCTGTAGGGTTAGCCCAATGCTGCCTTCTTGTTCTTCTTGCCTAGAGCTTATCTAAAGGCCGCTATCCATCAACCTTTGCATTTCCTTGAGGATGAACTCCCCATGTTCATCCTTGGCTGTGCTGCTCTCCTTCAGACATCTCTGTGTGTCCTTCAGGATGAGCTTGTTGGGGAGTGTTCTGTGTCATACTGCTGATTTCTTAGGTGTCTCCCTAGCTTTTTCTTTACTAGGATCATTGATGGTCATTCACCATCTGGGATTTCCTCATTCTCTTCTCTTAGGATGGTCTCTCTTTTAGGACAGGTCAAGGGTGCCCAGGCCCTTTTCTCTCAATGGGAAGGAATTGGCTTTCCTAGTGTCTTAAAAGCTTTCCTTTCCTTTGCTGTTCCCTGTCCACTTGCTGCATATTGCTGAGTGCCTTCTGCACAGCCCTGGCAGGACAGTCTGCCTCTGCAGGCTTCCATATGATATGCTGGGAGCCATGTTGGGACAGGTGAGCTGCATGGGACAGGCTGTGGCTGGCTCTTCCTGGGAGGGCTGGGAGAGTTTCAGAGGAGACAGCAGTTTGGATTTTGAAGGAAGGACGGGATTTGTAAAGAAGGGGCAAGTAGAATCTGCCAACTGGGGCCCCAGCCTGCACCATGATACTGAGGTGCCAAAGAGCAGTGTGTTTGGAGAGCAGCCAGTGAACCAGGCATCAAGTGTGTGGGAGAACGAGGCGAGGAGGTGAGCAAGGAAGGTGAGCTGACCAAGTGACCAAGCCAGGGCCACTTCCGGTGCCTCCTGGGGAGGTAAGAGTGAAGACCAGAGCAGTTGTTCCCTTGCTTGCACACCAGCTGTGATGGCTAACACAGCACTCAGTAATCGATTTTAAGGCCTGGTTTTGGTCAGGCCAGATCTTAAGGAAATTCAGAAGGCCAACCACCAATCCCTGGCATGTCATACAGGGCAGGAAAGTTCCCTCTGGCCTGGGGGGGTCCCTGTGGGATCCAGCCCTTGCTCCGATGCCATCACTTCATCTCTCTGGCTCCTTTCCCCATGCATAGATAAAAAGCTCACACCTTAACGCCACAGAGTTTTTCTCTCTCCACTTGCATTCGCTCTTTCTTTGGAAAGCCTGCCCTTTTTATCCTCTAGTCCTAGCAAGAACATCCTTATCCACTCTTGGTGGTGTTTGGTAGATAGTGTTTGCCTCTTGTCTGAAAAATTCCAAGTTAATTTTCCTCAGGACCACACTCTGGCATGGGGCTGTGGAGGGACCCTGAGCCGGGGAGGGTGATGAGTGATGCTGCAAGATAATGCTGGCAACGTACGACTGCGACACTGATTTCATCTGTGGCACATGCTTCATGGGCATATTGACTGACCTTTGGAGAAGACTGGGCAAATAATGCATTTTACTGAGCACCCACCATGGGTCATGTGTGAATCTGAATCCTCAGATCAACTACATTATGAAGGTATTATCATGACCATTTTACAGAAAAAGAGACTGAGGCCTTGTAAGGCTTAGTGAGGACCTCAGTACCACAGCTGGTGAATGTCAGACAGGCATTTGAACGTAGCTTTGTCTGTCTTCAAAGCTTGTGTCTTTCTGCCTGGCCCCCACCTCCAACCCATTCCACCTTTTAAAAGCCAGTCTAATCTGACCATTTAAATCTATTTCTACACAGATATCAGTTTTGGCTTTGGTAGTCCTTTCTTTCTTATTTTTTAAATTGAAATATAGTTGATTTACAATATTGTGTTAGTTTCAGTTATACAGTGAGGCGATTTGATTATACACACACGTATGTACATATATGGGCTTCCAGGTGACGCCAGTGGTAAAGAACCCACCACTAATGCAGGACACGCAGGTGACATGGGTTCGATCCCTGGGTCGGGAAGATCCCCTGGAGGAGGAAATGGAAACCCACTCCAGTATTCTTGCCTGGAGAATCCCATGGACAGAGAGGCATGGTGGGTTATAGTCCATGGGGTCGCAAAGAGTTGGACGCGACTGAAGAGACTTAGCCCAGCACAGCACAACCTCCTGTGGGCCAGCTGTGGCCCTGCCTGCCTCCCAGGGGTTCTGAGGATTAAAGGTGAGCCTGCTGGCTCAGGGCCTGGTAACAGCTAGAAGGCACTCCTTCCTTCCTTAGGCTCTTGGAAGTCTGCAAATCCATACCAAGAAAGGGGTCTATCCAACTGGGAGCCCTGTTTCCAGCTGGAAAGACTGAAACTCTGCTGGCAGCCATAGATTCCTTTTAGGGTGGATCCTGGAGGGGCGGGAGCACGTCCTTCTGATGCCAAAATCACTCCCCTACCCCCTGCTCCCCTGGCCTGGGACAGGGGTGCTGGAGACAGCTACATCCGTTTCTGCAGGAGCTGAGCCAAGTGCAGACTCACGTGTCTGACACCAGTGTCATCCTCTCCATGGACAACAACCGCAACCTCGACCTGGACAGCATCATCGCTGAGGTGAAGGCCCAGTATGAGCTGATTGCCCAGAGGAGCAGGGCTGAGGCTGAGTCCTGGTACCAGACCAAGGTGAGAGAATGGCTGGCTCAGGGGTGTGGGTTGGGCCTGCACCCAGACCTTCCCCCTTGGTGAGGTGCCTGGGCCCCTGGACTCCTCGGAGGTTGGGGCCAGACACATCCAGCCTACTCATCCAGCTGTGAGGGTGGGTCCAGGGGCCAGTTACCCAGGTGGGCCTGGAATGATTTGACAGCTCACTGCCATTTCTTTGGTCTCTAGTATGAGGAACTGCAGGTGACCGCTGGGAAGCATGGGGACAACCTGAGGGACACCAAGAATGAGATCGCTGAG
This sequence comes from Ovis aries, assembly GCF_016772045.2. Taxonomy (NCBI): domain Eukaryota; kingdom Metazoa; phylum Chordata; class Mammalia; order Artiodactyla; family Bovidae; genus Ovis; species Ovis aries. The sequence goes on from NC_056056.1 coordinate 133,577,409, forward strand.
CTCACCCGCACTGTGCAGAGGCTGCAGGGGGAGGCAGATGCAGTCAAGAAGCAGGTGAGCCTCTGGTGGGGGCCTGAGGGTCAGGCCTGGGTGTTGGCAGAGGTGTGCTCAAGGGTAAGGCCTGTTCTTCTCCCCATGGATGGGATACGCTCAAATGCTGGAACAATAAGATCAAGAAGCTCCTCTTACAGGAGAGGAAACTGAGGCTCAGAGAGGGACAGGGACTTGCCCAAGATCACACAGCATATTGGTGGTAGAGTAGCCCCCTCCAAGAAGCTTGACCCCATCTCCAAAAGGTCAGAGCAGGAGTCTGAGCATTCAAGAGTCCAGGTCACAGTTGCTAACTCCATCTAAGGCATGGGCTCCTCCAAAGAGCAGAGCGAAGCATTTGGTTAATGGTGAGCTTGTATGATTTGTTTTATCTCTTTTGTGGCACTGGGGTGCGTTGCAGCAGGAAGGTTTTTTTTTTTTTTTTTTTTAAGATTTCTTTCATTCTTTTGTTGTTTGACTGTGGTGGGTCTTTGTTGCTGCATTCGGGCTTTCTCTAGTTGTAGTGAGCAGGGACTACTCTTCATTGCGGTGCACGGGCTTCTCATTGCGGTGGCTTCTCTTGTTGTGAAACATGGGTTCTAGAGTGCTCGGACTCGGTAACTGTGGCACATGGGCTTAGCTGTTCCTCAGCACGTGCGATTTTCCCAGACTGGGGATCAAACCCATGTCCTCTGCATTGCAAGGCAGACTCTTAACCACTGAACCATCAGGAAAGCCCCCAGGAGGGCCTTAAGATTAGACTTCAGTAAGAACTTTCCCAGTGGGGCTACATGACCTTGTTCGTATAGTATCACCTCCTCTCTTAGAGGAATGTTTCTCTTTTCCTTCCTTCTCAGTTGGTTGGGGCGGCAGTCAGGGGAGCTGGGGATGGTGACGTCTAGTTTAAGGGCAGAGAGATGGATGCGATGACCCTGGAGGGTGTGCCCAATACCTCTCATGCCCTCGGCAGTGCCAGCAGCTGCAGACTGCCATCACGGATGCAGAACAGCGTGGGGAGCTGGCATTAAAAGATGCTCAGAAGAAACTTGGGGACCTGGATGCTGCCCTGTATCAGGCCAAGGAGGACCTGGCCCGGCTGCTGCGTGACTACCAGGCGCTCATGAACGTCAAGCTGGCCCTGGATGTGGAAATCGCTACCTACCGCAAGCTGCTGGAGAGTGAGGAGAGCAGGTGGGTGCCCCCCCACCCCGTTCTCTGTCCTGATTCTGAGGGCTCCTGGCCCTGCCCTGTGGGAGATCCCATGTAGTTGGTTCTTGTGTCGGGAGGAGGGTAAGGGAGCACCCGTGGAGCTGGGCTCGTAGCTCGTCACCTGAGACTCTCCTGCTTGTGTTCAGGGCCTCGCTGTGTGTCTCCCCGGCTGGCACTACCATCAGTAATCCTCATGGTGTCTGGCAGGCCAACAGGGGACAGGGTTTTCTTTTCCAACACCAGATTCTGACCCTGGAAGAAGCTTCGAAAACAAATTCATCATCTCTGTTCTTGTGGAGGGCATGAGATGCAGAGAAAGTCACCTTAGCCAGAAAACGGGCAGCTCTGTTGTGGAGTGGGTTTTGTTTCCCATTCCATTGGAGCAGGGGCTGCTGCTTATGGTCCAAGTGTGGAGGGAGGAGAGGGCAGAAGAAGGATGGAGCTGCCTGGCCTACTGAATCTCTGCTTTCTCTGCTACACTGGCTTTAGGACCTGGCGGAAGGGTGCCAGGGCAGCCCTGGGCCAAGCTTTGGTGCCCTGGTTTTGTCATGTGGCTCCGGCTCCTGAGAGTCTCAAGGCCCACTGAGTTGATTTATTGTAAAGACAATGAGAGGGAGAGACAGGGTTTTCACTTGGGCTCCTGGGACTGCTCACTGATCCTTCACCTGGCCTGTCTGTTTCCCCCAGGATGTCTGGAGAATGTCCCAGTGCTGTCAGCATTTGTGAGTATTTTGCCGCCCCGGCCCCGGCCCCAGTCCTCTGCTCAGTCCATTCAATTTGTCCTTGAGCCTTGGAGACAGGTTCGGGGGGTCCCAGAGAATGAGCCCCCTGCCCCCGGTTTCCCAGGGCACCACTGTCTGAGTTCATTCTGGTCACTCCCTGATGTCGGGAAGCCCTAGATCCTCTCCTGACATGGCTGCCCCGCCTCACCCAGACCCTTTCTCTTGCAGCGGTGACGGGCAACTCCACCACTGTATGCGGAGGCGGTGTGGCTGGCTTCGGGGGCGGCATCTCCCTGGGTGGGGGTGGGGGTGCCGGTGCCAGCAAGGGCAGATTCAGCACCAATGCAGGCTACAGCACTGTCAAGGGAGGGCCTGTCTCTGGGGGCACCTCCATCCTGCGGAAGACCACCACGGTCAAGATGTCCAGCCGGAGGTATTAGCTGCTGTCTTGCAAGCTGGGGCCCCTGCACTTCTCTCCCCGCGCCCCATCCTCAGGAGCAGGAATAGCCCCAGGACCACTGACCAGGGTACAGGCATGCCAGACTGCGCATGGGATCTGCATTTTGGGAAGGGCTCAAATCTACCCAGGTTTCCTCCTTGGTTCTGTAACAGGATGGGAGGGGTGGTTAAGGCCACCAGTTTGCAGAATGTATTTGGATGATTTGGGGATGATATTTTGACCACGGAGAGGAGGTTGGATTTCCCCAGGCCATTTCAGCTTCTCTCACCTCTTCTGCTCGTCTGCTCTGGGCTCAGGTCAGGCTGAGGGAGGATAAAGTCAGAAGTGGTCTCCCGTCTCCCACCAGGCCACCCCCTCCCTGAATCTACTTACGTTCCCCTCCCTTGTCTGTGCTGTGATGTATCTCAATAAACGGTAATTGCAGCTAGCTGTCTGGGGCTTGTCTGTCCTGCCCAGAAAACAGAAACTGTCAACTGATTAACTCAGCGATGGTTAGGCAGCAACAACCACATGCTCACAATATCTCAATCTTACTAAGAGCACATTAGTTCAGTACCATCACCACTGTAGGCTTTGGCCTGGAGACGGTTGGAGGGACTATGTAAGTAGCTCCCAGCAGGACCCAGCTCCCAGCAGCTGTCTATTGCCCAGCCCCTCCCCTAATGCTACTGTGCCCCCTGCCAGCTCTGCGGGGCAGGCAGCATGTGTTCAGTGGAGAGGTCTTGGGCTTCACAATAGGTTTAAATCCCGACTCTACCACTTACTAGCTGACCTTGGGCAAATTACTTAGCCTCTTTGGGCCTCACTTTCCTCCTTTGTAAGGGGACAACAGAGGGTGAGACAGAGGATGGTTGGAGGGCATCACCGACTCGATGGACATGAGTTTGAGCAAGCTCTGGGAGTTGGTGATGGACAGGGAAGCCTGGTGTGTTGTAGTCCATGGGGTTTTAGAGTTGGACATGACTGAGTGACTGAACTTCCTCCTTTGTTAAAACGGGCGTGATGGAAACATGTGTAAAGCATCTGGCTTAGAAGAGCCTTGGCAGGAACTACTTCCCTTACCTCTGGCTTCTGGTCCCCAGCTCATCATCTTGGAGTGAGATGATTTCTCTTTCAGCCCTCACATCCAGTCATCCATAAAACCCCGCATGTTCCTGCCAATAAGAGAATGTATATTCTTCTCAAGTGCACATGGAGCACTTTCTGGGATAAATCCTGTGTTAGGCCACAAAATAAATCTTGGAAGGCAGCTATGCTCACCGCTATATCACCGATGCTGTACATAAAACAAGTCTTGGCAAATTTAAAAGTCTTAAATAATATAGAGCGTCTTTGCTGACCACAATAGTATGAAACTCAAAACCAATAACAGAAGGAAAAGTGGAAAATACATGAATACATGGCAATTGAACAGTACACTCCAAACAACTCCAATAACCAACAGATCAAAGAAGAAATTTAAAGATGGAAATAAAAAGGTATCTGGAGACAAATGAAAATGGAAACACAACATACCAAAACTTATGAGATGCAGCAAGAGCAGTTCTAAGAGGGAAATTGATAGCTATAAACACAGGTATTGAGAAAATAGAAAGAACCCAAATAAACATCTTAACTTTACACCTCAGGGAACTGGGAAAAGAACAGAGTGAGTCCAAATTTAGAAGAAAGGAGGAAATAATAAAGATTAGAGCAGAAGTAAATTAAATAGGAAACAGGAAAATAGCGGAAAAGATAAAACCCCCCAAGAGTTGGATTTTTGAAAAGGTAAACAAAATTGACAACCTTTAGCTAGACTAACCAAGGGAGAAAGAGACGGCCCGAATCAATGAAATTATTCAAGAAAGAGGAGACAGTGCAACTGATACCACAAAAACACGTAGGATCAGGCTTCCTGGTGGAACAGTGTGTGAGAATCTGCCTGCCAATGCAGGGGACATGGGTTTGATCCCTGGTCGGGGTAGGTTCCACACGCTGCAGAGCAACTAAGCCTGTGTGCCACAACTCCTGAGCCCACGTGCTGCAACTTCTGAAGCCCATGCATCTAGAGCCTGCATGCCACAAAAGGAGAAGCCATTGCAATGCGAAGCTCAGCGCAATGAGAGCAGCCCCAGCTTGTCACAGCTCGAGAAATCCCGGGCAAAGCAGTGGAGACCCAGCTCAGCCACAAATAAACCAATGAAATTATAAAAAATACATGGGATCATAAGAGGTTGTTATGAACAACTATATGCCAATAAACTAGACAACCTAGAAGAAAGGGATAAATTCTTGGATATATATCACTTACCAAGACTGAATCAGGAACAAACTGGAAATCTGAACCAATCAACTACCAGTAAGGATATTGAATCAGTAATTAAAAGTCTCCCAACAAGGAAAATTCCAGGACCAGATGGCTTCATTGGCAAAATTTTTTTTTTTTTTTTTACCAAATATTAAAGAAGAATTCATGTCAACCTTTCTCAAACTTCTCCAAACCCCAAAGAGAATGGAAAACTCCCAAACCCATTTCATGGGATTAGCATCAAAGCCAGATAAGCACACTACAAGGAAAGAAAACTACAGACCAATATCTCTGATGACTATAGGTACAAAAAAATTCCCAACAAGATACTAGAAAACGGAATTCCACAGCACATTAAAAGGATAACACACCATGATCAAGTGGGATTCATCCCTGGGATGCAAGGTTGGCTCAACATACACAAATCAATGTGTGATACATTAACAGAATAAAAAATAAAAAAATCATATGATTGTCTCAATGTGCATGCTTCGTGCTAAGTCTCTTCAGTCATGCCTGACTCTTTGCAACCCTATGGACTGTAGCCCGCCAGGCTCCTTTGTCCATGGGATTCTCCAGGCAAGAATACTGGAGTGTGCTGCCATGCCCTCCTCCAGGGAATCTTTCTGACCCAGGGATCTGCATCATCTGAATATATGCAGAAAAAGCATTTGAAGAAATTCAACACCCACTCATGATAAGAATTATCAACAAACTAGGTATGGAAGGAACATACCTCAACATTTATCACAAGCCCACAGCTAACATCACACTCAAGGTAGAAGGTCACGAGCTTTTCCTCCAAAATCAGGAACAAGGCAAGGGTGCTCACTCTCACAGTTCCAATTCAGCCAACTGGAAGTGGTAATCAGATAATTAAAAAAAAAAAAAGGAAGCATAGTTAATTTACAGTGCTGTGTAGTTTCAAGTGTAAAGCAAAGTGATTCAGTTATACACATACACATATGTATATAACCTAAGCTTCCCTGCTGGCTCAGACGGTAAAGCATCTGTCTGCAATGTGGGAGACCCAGGTTCGATCCCTGGGTTGGGAAGATCCCCTGGAGAAGGAAATGGCAATCCACTCTAGCACTCTTGCCTGGAAAATCCCATGGACAGAGGAGCCTGATAGGCTACTGTCCATGGGGTCGCAAAGGGTTGGACATGACTGAGCAACTTCACTTTATGTATATATCCTAACAAAGAAACAATTTTATTGAAATTATATTTCACTCCAGTTCAGTTCAGTTGCTCAGTTGTGTCCGACTCTTTGTGACCCCGTGGACTGCAGTATCGCAGGCTTCCTTGTCCATCACCAACTCTCGGAGCTTGCTCAAACTCATGTCCATCGAGTCGGTGATGCCATCAAGCCATCTTACTCTCTGTTGTCCCTTTCTCCTCCTGCCTTCAATCTTTCCCATCAGGGTCTTTTCCAATGAGTTAGTTCTTTGCATCAGGTGACCAAAGTACTGGAGTTTCAGCTTCAGCATCAGTCCTTCCAGTGAATATTTAGGACTGATTTTCTTTAGGACTGACAGCCTCTGCCATCAGGAAGCTTCCATAATAAGCCTCTTAACCTTATCCGTCAGGGGGCAGACAGAGTGAAAACCACATCACAGGAAACTAATCAAACTGGTCACATGGGCCACAGCCTTGTCTAACTCAGTGAAACTAGGAGCCATGCCAGGTAGGCCCGGGAGGGCCATGGTGGAGACTTCTGAGAAAACATGGTCCACTGGAGAAGAGAATGGCAAACCACTTCAGTATTCTTGCCTTGAGAACCCCATGAACAATACGAAAAGGCAAAAAGATATGAAATTATATTTAGGACTTAAGAAATAGAAACAGTTTCATCATATAACAAAACTCAAAGATTATACTATGGGCCAGGAAGAGCCACTAAGGACAAATTGTTACGTTACTTAGAAACACTTGTGTAAATCTGGGATTGGCCCAGACACAGGGGTTTCCAGGCTGAATTTCTGGAGACTCAGGACCCCAGGGGCTGCTCTCAAGGGGTCTGGGAGAGGCCAGCAGGCAAGAAGTTTCATAGTTCCCTCCTCTGCACCAATCAGAGCATCTCCTCTTTTACTTGTTTTACAAATGGGGCTGTGCATTTGTTTTTGATGACAAGAATGGTTTTGCTGCCAGAACATGTTGGGTTACCCCTGCTGACACATGCCCTGGGGGGTGGGGGAGACCAGAAATGTTCTCTGCCCCTGGGAAAGGGGGGACTGTGCACAGACCCCGCTTCCCGATTCTAAGGGCTCCCCACCCTCTCTCTGCCCTCACTGTCCCCGTTCCAAAATGCTGACTGGTTCTTTCTGTAGAATTTATGATCCCCAAGTTGGCTCTGTCTCCCCACGGAGTGACTCAGGGGAGGCTGAGGCTGGGTGACTGAACAGGGTGAGGGCACCAACCCGGTCAGGGAGGGCGGAGGTGCTTTCCCACACCACACACCAGGTCTGGGGCTAAGAATAAAAGACTTGGGATCCCTGTAATCCCAGGACTGAATGCCAGGGCTTACCTCCCTCACCCACAAAGCCCCAGGCAAACACACCCTCCGCTCTGCTCCAAACCCCTGTCAGCTGCTCATCCCTCTTTGACAAGATGGGGAACGGCTGCCAGTTGAGGAAGGGTCACAAGGACAAGAGTGGAAGCTGTGGAGGTGGGGCAGGGAACCGGATTTTAGCTGTTGCTGCCAGGTAGAATCACCTGGTCCAGTTTGCTGCCTCTGGCCCAAGGCTGCAGGAGGCATCCTTCCCTGTTTCACGGATGGAAGCTCTTCCTTGCCTTTCTCCCTTGGGGGAAAGGGCTCTCTTGTACACTGAGGGCATGCTGCCTTGAGTTTTACAGGCTACAGTCCAAGGGTTTTGTGAACTTCTGGGAATTCTGACTTTATAACGAGCCACAGAATAGGGCTCTAGACTAGAACTTTCTTTCTGTTTGGTTTGGGTTTATTGCAGGATTTGTCATTTAGCTAATTTGGACCTAGTTGGAGGACACAGAATTGGCCCCCTACAACAGGGTCCTATCTTACTGGGTACTTGTAAGGACAGGGCTACATGATTCGATCAACATTCCTTCTCAAAAGCAGGGATAGAACATTTGGTGTGCTGGCCAAGGCCCTGTGGCTGCTCTGGTGGACCACAAGCTATGGGTCAACGTTCCCGTATAATTGTTTTTCCTGCAGATTCTGATATAAACCATTGGCGTGTAGAGATCAAGGTTACAGGCTTTGAAGTTAGATGGACAGGACTGGCCACCTACCTCCACCACTTCCTAGCTGTGTGATCTTAGTCAAATTATGTAAGCTCTCTCAACCTTGGTTGTCTGTAGCTCTAAACAGCCTGGTGACCCCCTTTAGCTGGGTTGTTGTGAGGAAGGGAATTCTTACAAGAACAGCAGTCAGCGTCCAGCACAGGATGGCAGTTCTCTGGGAGAGTAACTGCCACCTGGAAAGGCAGGCAGCCTTTCCCTCATCTTTCTGTCTGAGGGATGACCTCTGCCTCAACTTAGGGTTTGCGTGACGAGCAGTACCTCCATTGAGGATCCATGGTTTGGGTGTCCCACAGGCACAAAATAAGATTGATTATATATTATAGATTATTTCCCTTAAAGTCCCTTCCACCTCTGTTGGCTTTCTGTTTTAGACACACCTTAAGGATACAGCATTCTCTTGTATTGGGGTCAGAGCCATAGACTATAAGACACAATGGACACATCACAAGACACCATGGGGCTACATCTCTGTGGAGGAAAACCCTCCTCCTAGCCGCAAAAGTCCTCGTCAACCCCTAGAGGCAGCCAGGAGGATCGAGCCATGAGTGGGAGGTGAGGCAGGTGAGGGTTCTGAGCCCTGGGTTCTGCCCCTTCCCACCCTCGGGGCAGAAAAGCAGACGATCAGACCTCAGCTCCCCTAGAGGGTGGCTCCGGGTGTTCCCTGCTCCTTCAGCTACAGCCTCAGCCATGCCCACTAGGGTGGAAATCGGTAAACCCTGGCATACTTGAGCACTTAGAACCCCCTTGACCTGAACTGTTGGTTCAAGGTTAGCTCAGGTGCCCAAATCTGGGTTGACTGCTGTACAAATTAGACAAACTGACTTTATATCAGGCAGGATGGTATGGGTGAGAGGCCAGGGAGGGCAGAGCCTTTGGGAATAGACTGATGTCAGTTGGGGTCCTAGCTGCACCACTGTGTGACCCCGGGGGCTACTTCACCTCCCCAGGGTCTTCCAAGTCATCATTTGTAAGCACGGTTGTGATGCTGACTACAGAGAGCTTCTAGGAAGATTACATGATCACATGTATATAAAGCAGTCAGCACGGAGCCTGGCACAAAGCTGGCACTCCACAAATACTCATAGAGAGAAGGATGTCCAACCCTGACCTTCACAGGAGATGGTCCTGGCTCTAGAACGCTCACCTACTACAGGTGGATGGACCATGGCTCGGGCTTTCTCCAGTGGACCTTTGATGGAGCCCCAGTTGAGGGGGGTGTCTCCTGTCCTCCCTGCCATAGCCCTTCCAATCACTCATTTGCTTAGAGGCCATCTGGGCAGGTGCATAGAGAGCCCAGCAAAGGCAGAGGTAGATGGGGACAGCGGGTGAGGTGTGGATGAGAAGTAGAGGAAGAGGAGGGCAGGGAGAGGCAATGAATTTGGGGGTGGGGAGAGAGGAGCTGGCTGGAGGAGAGACATCCCAGCCAGTTCAGTCTTCCTGCAGCCTGGTTCCCATGACCTGGATCCATGCAGCACCTTCTCATCCCATGGGCCTCCTCAGTCTCTTTGCGTGGAAGGGGCTGCTTTTTTTTTTTTTAAATTATTTTTGGCTACACTGGGTCTGCGTTCCTGTGAGGGCTTTCTCTAGCTGCAGCAAGTGGGGGCTCCTCTGTCGCAGTGTGAGGGTTTCTCATTGTGGTGGCTTCTCTTGTTGCGGAGCCCGGGCTCTGGAGCGCAGGCCGGTAGTTTCAGCGCCCGGGCTCAGTTGCTCCGTGGCATGTGGGATTGTCTTGGACCAGGTGTTGAGCCCTTGTCCTCTGCACTGGCAGGCAGATTCTTAGCCTTTGGGCCTCCAGGGAAGTCCAGGGCTGCTCGTTTCTGCAGCGGCCAGCTTTCATTTGGTCAGGGACAGCTCGGGCCTGTGGGAATCATGAATGCCCTCTTCACTGCCATTCCCCAGATTCGGGATAGCAGTCTCATTAGAGATTGAGAAGAGAGATGAAGATTCATCTGGTTTCTCCTCAAAAGTGGCGACACTGAAGCCTGGGCAGGATGTAAGAATGAATGTCTCCTGCCCTAGTGTGTACCAGGCACTGTAGGTACATCATCTCATGATCTGTGAGATCATCTATGATCTATGGGTTCTGAGAGATTAGGTGACCTGCCCAAGACCACACAGCCAGTTAGTAGCAACAGGTGGGATTTGAACACAGATCCACTGCACTCAGTGGGAAAGACTTTAAGCTCGAGCTTAAAACTAGGGTATTGTATTTGAAAACATTTCTCTGAGAAGGGGCTCAGAGGTTTCATTATTCTGCCAAAGGTGTCCCCATCACCCCATTCTTCCAGCTCCTGCCCCGAATGCTGAGACTGTTATGGGAAAACAGCCATGGCCTGTCCTGGTGAGCCAAGCAAATGACTGGGCAGCAAACGGAGTAGCGCGGCACACACAGCCAGGACCCAGCCTGGAGAATGCTGACCTAGAATCTGGTAAATGCAGGCTGGAGTCCCAAGAAGGAATGTAAAGTCCTGAGGCAGCGTCACCTGTATTTCGTCTCCAGCTCCATGCCTGGCAGATAGCAGGTTTTCAATAATTGTGCATAAAGCCAAGCTGAGTCTTTTAAAAAACTGTTTATTTTTGGCTACCCTGGGTCTTTGTTGCTGTGCACAAGCTTTCACTAATTACAGAGAGCTGGGGCTACTCTTTGTTGGGGTGTGTGGCCTTCTCATTTCAGTGGCCTCTCTTGTTGCAGAGCATGGGCTCCAGGGCATGTGGGCTTCAGGAGTTGTGGTGCGTGGACTCTAGAGCTCGGGCTCAGTAATTGTGGTGCACAGGCTTGTAGTCTGGGGGCGTGAACCCAGGTCCCCTGCATTGGCAGGTGGATTCTTAACCACTGTACTAGCAAGGAAGTCCCAAGCTGAGTCCCGATCTACCGGTTTGGAAGTCTAGAAGGTTGGACTATGGATTTCCCCTTTTGTATATGTGTGTGTGTGCTTGTTAGTTGCTTAGTCGTGTCTGACTCTTTGTGACCCCATGGACTGTAGCCCACTAGGCTTCTCTGTCCATGGGATTCTCCAGGCAAGAATACTGGAGTGGATTTCCATGCCCTCCTCCAGGGGGATCTTCCTGACCCAGGGGTTGAACCTGGGTTTCCTGCATTGCAGGTGGACTCTTTACCATCTGAGACACCGGGGATGCCGTTTTCGGGGCCAAGCGCACACAGAGGAATAGTAATGCTAGTGACAAATATATGTGCAGTCTCTGACAGGTTACAGAGCCCTTGTTCCTTGTAATCTCAGGATCTTGACAGAAGGTGAAGGCAAATATTCGTATTATTTTCAGTTTGTGGGTGAAGCAACTGAGCACCAGAGAATGACTAGCTGCAGGTGTGCAAAGTGTGCATTTGAAGTCAGCCTGTCAGGTTCCAAATTCTGTGGAGTGAGCGACAGAGCGACGGTTGTCTTGTCTGGAGCAGGGAGGCCCCTGGAGGCTGGTGAGATTAGAGTGCAGTGTTGGGTGTGTGTGTGTGTGGGGGGCGGCAGTTGTGACCCAGGAGGCCCTGGGACACTGGTTCAGCTTCTCTGGGAAGAGAGTGTGCCCTCCGAATGACTTCTGTAGGTGTGTTTGTGACATGTTCAGCAGGTGCAAGAAGGATGGGCCAGTGCCAAAGGCCAAGCCCAGAGATGTTTCAGATTTTTCCCTTTATGCCCCTGCAACCAAGCCCTGCTCTCCAGCACATATAAGAGACCCAGACCGGTGTTGCTGCAGTCAGTGACCTGGCCCCTCTCGCTTCTCCCTGACAACTCTGAGCTCGCTCCTCTCTCTCCAGTCATGATCGCCAGACAGCAGTATGTCCGAGGCGGGCCCCGTGGCTTTAGCTGCGGCTCGGCCATCGTAGGTGGGGTCAGGAAGGCTGCTTTCAGCTCGGCCTCCTTGTCCGGGGGTGCAGGCCGCTGCTCCTCTGGGGGCTTCGGCAGCAGAAGCCTCTACAACCTCGGGGGGAACAAGAGCATCTCCATCAGCATGGCCGGGGGCCGGCAGGGTGCCGGCTTCGGGGCTGCAGGTGGCTTTGGGGCTGCTGGAGGTTTTGGCGCTGCTGGAGGTTTTGGCTCTGGTTTTGGCGCCGGCGGCTTTGGCGGTGGATTCGGGGGCTCCTTCGGTGGACGAGGCGGTGCTGGCTTCCCAGTCTGCCCTGCTGGAGGGATTCAGGAGGTCACCATCAACCAGAGCCTGCTGACCCCACTCCACGTGGAGATTGACCCTGAGATCCAGAAGGTCCGGACTGAGGAGCGCGAGCAGATCAAGCTCCTTAACAACAAGTTTGCCTCCTTCATCGACAAGGTGAGCGGCCCCTTGGTCAGATAAGGCGGTAGAAGCCAGGGTTTCTGAGTCCCAGCATCTCATCCCTAAGCCTGCTGCAGACTTGGGAAACCTGTGGATTTCTCTGGGCCTCTGTTTTCTACCCAGTTAAGAAGAACCATTACTCTTTCTCTTTTGTCCTGTGGCTGGTGGGAAAATAGGATGCTCAAAGCAGTTCAATGTTTGAATTTCCCCGAGGTTGCTATATGCTTCTGGGCAAATCATTCAAGTTTTCTGGGCCCAGTCACCCCAGCTATAAAGTGGGTTCATCGTTTCTCTGCTTTTTCTCTAGATTTTGGTTTCAGAAATAACATGGTTAATAATATAGTTAATTCATTCTAGTTAATATGATTGCTTAACTACTGGCACTTCCGATTTTGGAGCAGAAGAAAACCAGGCTGCTTTCTCAAATGAGAAAGGGACTGACTCCAGTGGCAAATTCCAGGTCCCATGAGGACCTCAGAAGGTCATTGCGTTCATCCTCCTGACTCTGGGCAAAATTGCTCATTTTGGAGTCTTTTTGAAGAGGAGTGGGCTGAATTGCTCCTTTTTTTGTGTGTGTGGTCTACTTTCCTTCTCCATGCAAGGTCTAGTAGAGGTTCAAGACTTTGATGCTGTATGCTATGTTTATGTGTGATGCATGATAGCAAACAGATTATTTCCAGAGAGTCATTAATTCAAAGATGAATGACTGAATGGATGGGTGTAGCACATTTGGCCCAGGGTGCCCTGGTTCTCTGTGCAATGAAGTCTTAGTTCTCTTAGATGAATGGGGCAAGAATGAACGATCTTGGAGTAGATTGAATGGGAATATTTGTTCTTGCTAGCTTGAAGAAATCCCTCGTAGCTTAAAAGGTTTCACTGTGACTCTAGGACCTACAGAGGTGAAAGTAAGACTGACGGTTGGGCGCTTACTTATCTCCCATCATCGGTTTAAGTTCAAATCATGATCAGTCACACTTATCTGCTTTCGTTTCTATTCTGAGGCACATAATGTGGAAATGTCATGCTACACCTTGGTTTATCTGGCTAGATCTCTTCCTAGAGGGAAAGTTCAGGGAAGTTCCCTTGCAGGACTGAGTCTATGAGACTCAGAATATGTCTAGGGCTTGATCTTAAACATTTTATATTCCATTGTGCACAGGTTCACAGGGACACATGAGGTCCATTTATAAGAAAGCTTGTTTAAAAACATCTTCAGTGAGTTTATCATTCCTTTGCCTTGGGTGAGGTCACATCGAATGCAGTAGCCCCTAGGCTCTGGTTGTATTTTCTGAATTAGTTTTATTATTTCATAGAAGTTCAATGTTCTTCCTAGCAACTCTTCCTAGGGCTTCTGGACCCCTGCGGTCCAGTTGTTCTTGCTGCACAGTCAGGCCCCAATGCGTGGGCTCTGCTCTGTTCTTCCCAACACATGTGGGCCGCTTGCTTCCGTGGAGGGGGGTTGCCATATCGACTCCAGCAGATGGTGCCTGCAGTTGTAAGGTGGTGGCCTTACTCCGACAGCTCTCGGGCTGCCAGGTTGGCTTGGATTGACTGGGTTGGTGTGGTCCAGCCCTCCTGCCAGAGTTTCAGCCTCTCATCTGTCGGTTGGTGCCTTTATTAAATACAGGTGCGGTTCTTAGAGCAGCAGAACAAGGTGCTAGAGACCAAGTGGAAACTCCTCCAGCAGCAGACGACCACCACATCTGTCAAAAACCTTGACCCCTTCTTTGAGGCCTACCTCAATGCCCTGAGGAAGCAGGTGGATACCTTAGCCAACGACAAAGGACGCCTGCAGTCTGAGCTGAAGATCATGCAGGACAGCGTGGAGGACTATAAGACCAAGTATGTAGGGAGCGAATGCCGTCCAACAAATCTGTCTGACTGTGTCCCGGCCCAGGGCTCCTCTTCAGTCATTTAGAATCCCAGGCTCAGAAGAGACCCTGAAGAGCCAGGGATAACCTCTAGTCTGTTCTGCATCTACATGGTCACTTTTTAAAATAGGATGTTGTCAGCTCTAAGTTGCCCCAAACAGAAAATGAGTGATAGATCCAGGGAGCTGGGGTTGGCATATATCAAACAGATGAAAAGTAACACAGCAGGGTGAGAAGAATACAGGCTGTAAAGAGAGATGGACCTGCTTGGCATACTGATTCCTCCACTTACGAAGCTGCGTGATCTCGGCTGTCTTGCTTAACCTCTCTGAATCTTGGTTTTCTTCATCTTTATTATTATTATTTATTGGCAGCACTGTTCAGACTGTGGGATCTTAGTTCCCTGACCTAGGATCAAACTCATGCCCCCCTGCAGAGGGAGTGCGGAGTCTTAACCAGTGGGCCATGAAGGAAGTCCTTCTTCATCTTTAAAATGGGAATAATAGTTCCACCTTATAGGTTGAGAGAATTAAATGACATTAAATGAGATAGAGAAAGCAGGTAGCATAGTACTGGGCATATAATGATCATTGAATGCACAGTAGCTCTTAGTATGTTCATTATGGGATGAAACAGAAAAATACCAGCTCCCTCTCTCAACTCACTCTCATACCAAAGAAAAAGAACTGGAGCATCATCAACTCTCCTAAGAATTTAGTCCACCTAATGGCCAAAGGACAGCTCTTCTACTGAAATAAAATCAGCCAGATCATGCTTGTTCTCCTCACATCTTATCTCTTGCAAACAGTCTTTTTGAAAATTTGGTTTTCACTCCTCTGAATAAACTAGAATCTAGACGGGTATCTCAAACAAGGTCATTACTCAGCAAATGTAAATGAAATTAATATCTGCATGAACATGGGAAAATGTAGCCAATTAGATGGAGTTTTTCCAATAGATGTTTGAAAACCAGAAGGAAAGCGTGAGAAACACTAGCTTGCTGTGGAGTTATTGTCTTTCTTTCTCATCTTCCCACTCCCAGGTATGAAGATGAAATCAACAAACGCACAGCTGCTGAAAATGACTTTGTGGTCCTCAAGAAGGTGAGGGTTGAAGGAGGGTAGGGATGTGCTCCCAATTCCCTCAGGAGTGGTCTTTGGCTTGAATCATGGTTTGGTTCATCCTGACCTTCTCCCCCGCCCCCCTCACTGTTCCTTGGTACTATCCAGATCTCACTGAACTAGGAATTAAAGCTGTGAAAAAAGCCATATGGATAATTAACTTCCATGTCTGCAGGTGGCTTTAGGGGCAGAATGGGCCATATAAGAGGCCCTCACCACCTCACCTGGTGCTACCTCTGTGTGTCACATAATGCCCCCTGCCCCTCATTGGAATGCTTGCACCTTGTCTCTTATCCTCCCTTCTCCTCTGCAGGACGTGGATGCTGCCTACATGAGCAAGGTGGAGCTGGAGGCCAAGGTGGATGCCCTGAACGATGAGATCAACTTCCTGAGGATCCTCTATGCTGCGGTGAGGACTCCATCTTCAACCCCCTCCATTCAGGGAAGGCCTCCACCTGTGAGGCTGCTGGTTGGAACTGATAGTCCTTTGAAAGGACTGCAACTCCCTTACTTCAGGGCCATGGGCTCTCAGCAAGGTCATGGATAGAAAGGATTGAAGTGAGAGATTCAACTGAAACCAGGAGATTTCCTAAACCAGAGGTCGTCTTAGAGGATTAGACCTGAAGTTTGCACGGGATAGAAGTGATTGCCGTCTAGCATTTCTCCAGTGAGAAAGATCATTATCTTCCCTTCCATGCCAACATACTTGAGCCTCCTGACCTGGAGTGACTTGTGGTCCTCAGGGAGCAGGGAAGACTACAGGCATTGCTCTTCTGTCCTGAGATGTCACCAGCCACTTGATTTCTACATAGAAATTTACCCCTCCTCCTCTTCTGTACACTTTGGGAATGCCAAGTCGGCTCCCATCTGAGCCTGTGGCATGGCCATTTCCATGATGATGGTGGGTCTCTGGTGTCAGAGATTAGGGAAGACCCTCCAGTAGGCCTGATATGAGACATTTTCCCTGCAGGAGCTGTCCCAGATGCAGACCCAGGTCAGCGACACATCCGTGGTCCTCTCCATGGACAACAACCGCAACCTGGATCTGGACAGCATCATTGCTGAGGTCCGGGCCCAGTATGAGGAGATTGCCCAGAGGAGCAAGGCTGAGGCTGAGGCCCTGTATCAGACCAAGGTGAGTGCTGGGGGTCTCTCCGGAGTTGATGGCTTCTGGGGCTCTGCTTTTGATGTCTGTGAGCAAGCCATCATCAGCTCGAGCCCAGGAGAAGTCAGAAGTAAACTGATTCTTCTGGGCATCACTGATCCTGGTCTGCCTGGAGATTACGTGACATTTTGTGTTACCCCTGCCACCTGCGGCTATTCTTGCTGAGTTCATCGGAGGATAGACCCCACCCAAACGGCCCTGACCCTTGCTTCCCTGGGTCTCAGGTCCAGCAGCTTCAGACCTCAGTGGACCAACATGGAGACAGCCTGAGGAACACCAAGAATGAGATTTCAGAGCTTAACAGGTTGATCCAGAGGCTGCGGGCTGAGATCGAGAACATCAAGAAGCAGGTAGGTGTCACCTCTACCCGAGAGCCTCACTACAGGGCCAGGGGCCCGAGACATGTCTCCAGAGTAGACAAGCAGACAAGGCATCAGGCTAGAGGACCTTGAGCTGGTCTGCAGGGGATTTGTAGCTCTTTGCATAAGGAAATGGCAACCCACTCCAGTATTCTTGCCTGGGAAATCCCATGGACAGAGGAGCTGGCGGGCTATAGTCCATGGGGTGGCAAAGAGTCGGACACGACTTAGTTACTGAAAATGAACAAGTCATACCCATATCTTTTCAGCAGTAACCTAGTTAACATGATATGACACCTCAGTAAATAAGGTCTCTTGGCTCTTTTTCATTGCTTGTTTTATTTTTGTTGAATCAGTCAGGTGGGGGCACTGGGGGACTCTAGCAGGAGTGAATAAAATGCATGAGTCAGGGAAGGTGGGCAGGACAGACAGAATCCTAACATCCGAAGCCAAGTAAAGTGGCTACAGGAGAGGGGACGGATTTCGAGGTCTTGACAACAGGCCCTAATGATTGACTGCCTGTCCCTTGCCATTGTCTTCAGTGCCAGACTCTGCAGGGATCCGTGGCCGACGCAGAGCAGCGTGGGGAGGTGGCTCTAAAGGATGCCTACAGCAAGCGCACAGAGCTAGAGGCCGCCCTGCAGAAGGCCAAGGAGGAGCTGGCCCGGGTGCTGCGAGAGTACCAGGAGCTCATGAGCGTCAAGCTGGCCCTGGACATTGAGATCGCCACCTACCGCAAGCTGCTAGAGGGCGAGGAGTGCCGGTGAGTGGGGAAGGCAGGATGGGAACAGGGGAAATGGAGAAGGTCCAGAGCCATGGCCAGTCCAGGGTGCCTCTGAAGTACCGGTCCAGTGCTGGCGTGTTATAAACCGGGATGTTGTTACGTGACAGGTTCACATTCAGGCCTCAATTCAGCTGCTTAACAAGGGGGAGGGTGCCTGCCACCGGCTTGTTGAATGAAGCGTGGCTCCAGGCTTGCTGAGGTTCACTGCTCTTTCTATCCCCCACAGAATGTCTGGAGAGTGCCAGAGTGCTGTGAGCATCTGTAAGTACTGTCTGCTCCCTGCTGTGGCTGTTTGTTCGCCCTGGTTTGGGGTGAGATTCCCGGTAACAGTGCTGATGGAGTAACCTTGTCTTTGCCTTTTTCCCACAGCTGTAGTTGGCGGCGCTGCCAGCGCAGGAGGCCTTGGTGGAGGGTTAGGAGGCAGCTCTGGATTTGGCCTGGGCTCTGGCTCCTGCGCAGGCGGCCTCGGTGGAGGGTTAGGAGGCAGCTCCGGATTTGGCCTGGGTTCTGGCTCTGGAAGTGGCTTTGGATTCGGTGGTGGCATCAGCGGCAGTTCCAGCAGCAAGATCATCTCTACCACCACCCTGTCCAAGAAATCCTTCCGATAAAGGAGACAGGGGCCCTGCAGCCCTCTGCGGCCAGCCTGCCCAGACCTGGTGTCTCTGCTTCCTTCACCCCCACCTCCACCCCCCCTTTCCTGGGGCTCATCTTACCAGCGTCACCTCAGTGCCAGCACATGGACTCTGCTCTCTTAGAGTCTGGTAGCTTCTTCCTGATTTGGGCTTGTGATCCAGCTGGAATGGGAGAGGTGTCAGCTGACTCTTTACCTCCCATGGACAGAGAAGAATCCAGCCAGGTACCTCATCTCCAGGATTATCAGGGTCATGTGTCCCCTCCCAGCCCAATGCTGCCTCCTACCAGATCCTGCATCTCCCTCTACATCAGGACCAGACTCCTTCTCCATCACTGGGCAGCAACCGACCCTGCAAGGTCGGGACGAGAACCCCCGAGTACCCTGTCCACTCTTCTCCTTCCCTTTATCCATCTTTGGGTGAATCTTCAATAAAACGCCTTTGTCATTCATCTCTGAGCAGTTGTGTTGTTCCTGGGGAGAAGTCCCCAGAATTCTGGTGAAAGGGAAAGAGGCTGGGGCCCAAGGGATCTGTCTGTCCCTATTAAGGTCATCTGCCCAGATTATTGGGAGAGGTGTGGTGTGTGAAGCCTGAAGGCTGACTACAGAATAGGAGCACAGTCTCAAAACAGCCAACAGTTGTACAGAGACCGCTCACTGCAGGCAAGCAGGGCAGTACCATTTCAGCGCTGAGACCCAGGCATCCGGAGGGAAGGGGTGCAAGTGTGGAGGCGTGGGGTGTAGGGAAGGTATGGGGTCAGGCAGTCAGGGGTCTCCACTGAATACAGAACAAGAGATTATGGTGCTTATGGAGAGTTTATGCTTAGTGTCTAGCAAGGCCTCCTTGTCTTCATGGAACTCCAGGCACTGGCTCTGCCTCCAGGTCAGCAAGGCTTTCAGGAACTTGTTGGCGCAATCAACAAAGTCACGGTTGTTGGATGGAGCAGTGAAAACATGTTGCTCTAATAGAGCTCTCAGGCCGAGCTCACTTGCCCCTGTCCTCAGGTGACTCTGTCAGGGTTATCTGAATGGCTGTCCCTGTGGTGGGAGAGTGGAGGCAGTAGAGGATGCCTGACTGGGGCCAGCCCTGGAGGTTCTGGTTGGACAATTGGAGGTGGGGGTCTGGGCATACAGCCTTTGTGGACCCTCTGTTTCTGGACCGACTCCATGATACCTGGAGCATCACCATCTTCCCTTCTTCAGCAAAGTTCCCGTGGGCGGCCTGACCTGTATCCCTCTTGCTGTGTTTGCAGATTGCACTCCCCTCCCCGCCTCCGCTGTCAGTTGGTGCCTCCCACCCTCCATTGCCGGGGAGTGTCTGCAGACTCCAATCGTTCCACATGGTCCCTCCCAGGGGCCCTTACTGTGTGCAGACGGAGGGCACACGGTTTGCCCAGGCCAGTCTCTGCTCACAGGCAGGCTTAAGGCAGCAGGGCAGAGCAGTGAAGGGTGCACCTCAGGGGCTTGTGCTCCCTGGCGGGGGCCTCGTACCAGAAGCAGCCACTCCCTGGGCTGGCTGGCTGCTCCTTCACAAGTTAATCTCCGCATTGTCCCGGGGCTCACCCTGTGGGCAGAGCAGGAAGCTTTGGACTTCTTCCTCTCCTGCACCCCTCCCCTGGGAGGCTGCTGAATACGCCTTTTCCCCTGAGCTTCTGGGGTGGAAGAAGGAGTCAAGGATTAAAAGCAGGGGAGGGGCTTCTCAAGTTCACCCCCCAGGAAGCTGCAGGTCACAGTGAGCCACACCAGAAGCTGAAAGCCAGAAGCCTGGCAGATTAATGCCTTTCTTGTGCTCGGAGTGGGCGGGAGCACAGGAGTGTCACTGCGGGGCCTCTCGGGGGCCTTCTCAGTTGAATTTAATGACTTGCAAAGTTAGATGGTAGAGGAGACATGTACGTGTGTATCTTAGCATAGACAGGTTTGTATTTGTAGGCAAGCAGCTACGCAGGTGTGTTTTTAAACTTTATTTAAGAAGACTCCTGTTTAACATAAAAGAGCCGCTTAGGGAGGAGGCTGAGGGAGCTGTGACCCACTTTGTGGCCCCCTCAGGATTCGGTGCTAGGGCAAAGGGAAGGGTGGGCCGAGAGAAAAAGGTGCCACTTTAGCACCTGCTCCATCTTTTGCTGTGTTGAAGATCGGGACTCAGCAGTAGACTCTTTCTCCCATGTTGGTGAGGTGGTGGAAGGGCACAGGTAGGTGAACTGACAGAGGGCAGGACCCTAACCTTTTCTGAGAGGCAACCCTTTCTTCTAGGAAGCCTCCTGGGAGCCGTTCCACCCTCTTGGCTTACCCTGCTCGGCCTCCCTTAGGCCTCCTGGGGCCTCCTTCTGATCACACTCCCTTCCCTGCAAGCTGTTCCGAGGCCTGCAGCCATTCTCTCATCAGACTGGGAGCTTTCTGTCCGAAAATCCACAGTCTGAGGACTTCAGCTGGGCAGGCATCGCTGCGGGGCTCTTTCCCTTGGGGAGGACATAGTTTCATGTGACTGTGGGTTCATGAGGATGGGGGTTGTCGGGGAGGCAGATACGCTAAGCCGAGACTTCCCATACTTTCAAGAGAGTGGTAAGAGCAATGGTGTATGTGTTAGCCGCTCAGTCGTGTCCGACTCTTTGCGACCCTGTAGACTGTAGCCATCAGACTCCTCTGTCCATGGGATTCTCCAGGCAGGAATATTGGAGTGGGTTGCCATTCCCTTCTCCAGGGGATATTCCCGACCCAGGGTTCGAACCTGGGTCTCCTGGATTGCAGGCAGATTCTTTACCATTTGAGCTACAGGGAAGCAAGAGCAGTGGTAAATGTAAACAATGAGGCTCTGAAAGCACAGGGGAGAAGCATTCAGTTTTTAAAAAGAGATATTTTATTATTTGGCTGTTCCAGGTCTTAATTTTGGCACGACAACTCTTAGCTGTGGCATGTGGACTCCCAGTTGCAGCATGTGGGATCTAGTTCCCCAACTAGGGATTGAATCCAGGCCCTTTGCATTGGGAGTGCCGAGTCTCAACCACTGGATCCCGAGGGAAGTCCCAGAAGCATTCACTTTTGCCAAGAGCATCAAGGGAGGCTTCCTGGAGGAGGTGATCCCTGAGATAAATCTTGAAGCCTGAGAAAGAGTCAATCAGGTGAAAGGGTTGTGGACCTGGAGTTGGGGCAAGGGGCTCAGGGAGGTACGGTGCTCTACGCGGTAAGAATACAGGAGTAGAGGCAGGGAATTGAGGCACCACACGGCGTGTATAAGAACCCACAGTAGCTTGGCATCACGCCGGATTAGGAACAGGGAGCGGCGGGAGGGAGGCTGGAGAGCAAGGCCCAGGCCAGGCGTGGAGGGTGGCTTGGCCCATCATCTGATTTGTGTGGGGCTTTGGCTTTGTGTTCCAAGACTAGGCAAGCTCAGAATGAGGCTTGTCTGAGACAGCAGGTCTGAAAGAGACAGAGGGAACTCTGGGGAACCTGCCTTCAGGGAGTGGCCTTTAGGCCCAGGACATGCTTTGGACTCCTGTCTGGGAACAGCCACTTCTGCATCTCACTGCCTTTCCACGTGGCTGTCAGGCTAAGCCTTGTGATTCTCCACCCCCTTTCCCAGGCTTGTTCACCTGGAGGAAATGTTCTTTGCTGTCATTCCCCTGTCTTCTATCTGCGCCATAGTGATAGTCATTTCTTCAATATTTGTTAAGCATCTGCTTTATGCCAGAGACTGTGAATCGCTGTTCCTAAATCTCCTTAGATAACTTACACGGTATCTCATGGTCACCTTATTTCTTATCACGATCACAGCCCCTGCTTTATGTCTAGCTGGGCTCCCTGAAATTCTGCAGTGAAGAGAGCAAGAGCTGTGCTTTTAAAAAATCACCGTACTGAAAAATCAATTTAAATTTCCCCTTGACTTTCTCTACCCCAGGTTAAATGATTGTTTAATGTTTTTCCCTCCTCCTCTTTTTTCCTTTTGTTTCAATCAATTTATTTACTAACTTCCCATTTTTGTTTTGAATTTCCCAGCAAGGACAAGATGTGATTTCTGCTATTTACAACTTCTGGTTTGAGGGGACACACCAGACTAACAAGATTCAGCACAAGTATGGTGGAGAGCTCCTATCACACAGAGGAGTCTTTCATAAATAAAAGGCTCTTCAGGGCGAACCTCGTTTCAGTTTTTTTTTTTTTTTAAATTCATTTTTATTGGCATATATTTGCTTCGCATCCAGTTTTACTGCCCTGATTGTCTCTGGAATGCTCTGTCGCTGCTGGCCCTTCAGTTTCCTCTTCCAGCAAGAGGTAGAAGTGAGCTGCTTAAAAGCAGAAGGTGGGTTTCTGTTTCGAAAGGTAAGGAAAGTGGAGTAGGTCTCATCAGTTCCCCCTTGACCCCTAGAATCTATCTGCAGAGCAGCCAGACTCATTTGTTTAAAAGTCACCTTGTAGCTGACCTTTGCTGAAACCCTTCAACGGCTTTGCCTCTCAGAGTAAAAGCAAGTCTTAGTGTGTCAAAGTCACATGTGTGACTGGATTCCATCCCCCCCACCCCCCAGCCCCAGACCTCATCTCTGATGCCCGTCCTCCTCCCTCACTCTGCTTCAGCTCTGCTGGTCCCCCGCTGCTCCGCAACACGCTCCTCCCCTGCCTGCCTCAGACCTTTGCACATGTGCTTTCCTCTGCCCAGCGCACCCTTTACTCAGGTGTCTGCATGTCCTTGCCACCTCACTGCCCTCAGCTGTCTGCTCAGACCACTGTCAATGAAACAGCACCCTTCTCATGTCTGCTGCTGTTGCTAAGTCGCTTCAGTCGTGTCCGGCTCTGTGCGACCCCATAGATGGCAGCCCACCAGGCTCCCCTGTCCGTGGGATTCTCCAGGCAAGAACACTGGAGCAGGTTGCCATTTCCTTCTCCAATGCATGAAAGTGAAAAGTGAAAGTGAAAAGTGAAAGTGAAGCTGCTCAGTCGTGTCCGACTCTTAGCGACCCCATGGACTGCAGCCTACCAGGCTCCTCTGCCCATGGGATTTTCCAGGCAAGAGTATGGAGTGGGGTGCCATTGCCTTCTCCGCCTCTCATGCCTACCAGTTTTTTTCTCTGCTGCCTTTATTTTATAGCAGCCTGGTATAATGTGTACTTCTTTTAGTAAGTACTTCTTTTAGTTGTACTTCTTCCAACATTAGAAAATACTGTTGAATTTCCAGAAACTGTCCTTAGCTGTGCTGGGTCTTAGTTGTGGCCTGTGAGATCTTTGCTGAATCACGTGGGGTTTTTATCTAATTGTGGCATGCAGTCTCAGGCTGCATGCACGGGCTTAGTTGCTCGGTGGCATGTGGGATTTTAGTTCCCTGACCAGGGATTGAACCTGTGTCCCCTGCACAGCGAGGTGGACTCTTAACCCCTGGGCCACCAGAGAGGTCCCTGTATTTACTTCTGTACTGTCTGTTTGTTGCTGGCATGTGAGCTCTAGCAGAGCAGGAACTTCACTGCATTTACGGTGCCTGAAAACAGTGACTGGAAAATCGCAAGTGTTCAATAAAGATTCCTAGCCCCAGGGCAGGCTGACTGGGGCTGACGCTCTACATCTGAGAAAGAAGAACATGAAGTCGAAAACATGGAGAAAATGAAGTGCTTGGGTCATCACAAGAGCAGTCAATTCGCTGAATCGACCCATCGTCCAGAGCAACAGAAGAGACTGTATTATTGTATTAGGACAGAAGTACACCCCAAAGTGACATAAAATAACAAAGTAACAGCCAGGGTCCCCCGAGGACTAACAATGTCTAGGCCTCATTCTTCGTGTTTGCCATATATTGTTTAATTCAATTCTTAAAACAGCTATGGAAGATTAATCTGTTATTTCCATTTGACAGATGAGGAAACTTAGATTCTAGAAGGTTTACTGTGTGATCTTGCCTGAGATCCCACAGTAAGTGAGTAAGAGGCAGAGCCAGGCTTCAAACCCAGGATGCCCTGACTTACGTGGTAAAGCCCATGTCTAACCCCGCCACTGGCTCAGGATTGATAGGAGCTGACTGCTAAAGAAGGGCAGAAACTCTTCATCTGCACTGGAAGAAGCAGTGCCCACATCACAGACAGTAAGTGTCCCCCTAGGAGTCTCAGTGCACTTATACCATCTCTGATTTTTAAAAGTTGAAGTATAGTTAGTTTACAATGTTGTGTTACTTTCAAGTGTACAGAAAAATGATTCAGATTCTTTTCCATTATAGGTTGTTACCTTCCTCTGATTATTTTATCTTATTTAGACGCCATGATTTTAAGAGCAAAATGGAGTGAAGAGAAACCATGTGTCCTGAAGATCAGGAGAAGCAGTTGGGGATATTTAACTGAGAGGACAGTTTCTGGAAATTCAACAGTATTTTCTAATGTTGGAAGAAAATACAGAAACCAAGGAAGCTAGTCTGTGTTACTCTGAAAGGCCAGGTGAGAGCAAATCCATTCCACTTCAGGCCACACTGAAGGCCTGCTAGGACCAGAGGCTGATGGACACAGAGGCAAGGAAGACTGGCTGTAGCAGCAGTGTGGAGGGTCACGGTCCAGCAGGGCGTTTCAGCTGGGGACCGTGAGCCTGTCTAAAGGACAGAGCTGTCCAACAGAGGAAGAGTCTGGGTGGCAGGAGTTTGAGACCAGAGGCTGACGGGCCTCAGTTAGGATGGCTGCTGGTTACCGTCAGGGTTCTGAGCATCCACATGTACACAAACATTTGTAGACTGAATAAACAGTATGTGCTACGTTGCTTCAGTTGTGTGTGACTCTTTGTGACCCCACAGACTGTAGCCTCCCAGGCTCCTCTGTCCATGGGATTCTCCAGGCAAGAATACCGGAGTGGGTTGCCATTTCCTCCTCCAGGGGATCTTCCTGACCCAAGCATTGAACCTGAATCTCTTATGTCTCCTGCATTGTCAGGAGGGTTCATTACCACCAGCGCTACCTGGGAATAAACAGTATGTCTTCATATATATGTGCTATCATTTTCAAATGTATGTGATTATAAGATGCAGTTTTATTTAAAAGTATTGCTGAATTCATTAAAAAAAATACATTCTCGAAAGATACTGAAAATATAAGTTTTGAAGGTCAGGATCATTTCTGATATTAAAAGGGGTCTTCAGTTCCAGAGAGGGTTGGGTTCCAAATTCACTGATCCCATGAAGAGGAGTCCAGTTCCCACTGGATCAGAAGGCATTAAAGCTAGGTCTAAGAATATCTTCCTTGGGTCAGGGTGGTGCCTGGCTGGCCTAGGCGAGCAAGCAGATCTGATGAATTGCCTTCCATGGGCATTCTGAATAGGATAGGCTGCTCGTGTGCTTGTGTACGTGTGTATTTGTGTGTGCGGAACTGTCCGGAGGTAGAGGCATGGACTGGCTAGCCTCTTGGCTGCGGAGCCCTGTGAGGCTTTGATTTTATTCATTGCAACACAGTGACTCACTCTTTTCTCTAGGGAGAAGGTACTTAGGCTACTTACTTAAGCTTCATAATCCGGGTGCTGAAATGAGTGTAAGCCAACTCTGATTTTTCAAAATGTTTATTGGGTCCCTCAAGCCTGGAGGGCTGGGCCCAACCATCAAGAATTTCAACTCATGGATTGCTTCCTTCTCTTCTATCATTTGCATCCCTGGTGACTCTCCAATCAGAATCGACATCCTCATCCTGCTAATGGACTCCTGGTCTCTATTTTGCTCCCCATCCCCTAGTGGACAATGTCTTCTCTGCAATCCCGGGTGCTGAATAATAGATTAAATGCACTTTGCTGTAAAGCAGAAATTAACACAACCTTGTAAATCAACTATACTTCAATTTAAAAAAGAAAATAGATTAAACTTTTTTCCCCATTTCTTCCACCACCTGTTGGAGAGTTTCCAGATCTGATGACAATGGTGGTTGTGACTTTCCTTCTCAAAGATCCCTCTCCAAGGCAGTTCCCTTGAAGGAGTGACAAATGTGACTTAGGATCAGTGGGCTCTATTTGCCCCAGTGTGGGGCAGAAAGGTGCCTGGCTTCACTTCAGGCCCCACACCTGGTCATGCAGCAGCCTCATTCTCTTTGGCACAAAAGGCAGGCCCTCCATCCTGTCTCATCCACATCCGTTACATCTTCTACAATCCCTTTCTGCTCTAGCCAGGCCTGTCTCATCCCTGTATTGATCAGCACTCATACTTGCATGTATGAGCATCCATTCTGCGTGGGATGTAAATAGAAAATAATTTATTAAAGCACATTGTTGCTCATGGCCTCTCTGGGGGTTCTGCAGCCTGGAACCATGTCCAGCCACCCCTAGAGGCAGCTCTGGAGCAAGCTTTATGACTGTTGCTGCTGTACCTATGACGCTCAGGGGCAGTAACAGAACATCACCTCTGTCTGGCTGTGCATGCGTGGTCAGTCACTTCAGCTATGTCTGATGCTTTGTGACTCCATAGAATATAGCCTGCCAGGCCCCTCTGTCCATGGGATTCTCCAGGTAAGGATACAGGATTGGGTGGCCATGCCCTCCTCCAGGGGATCTTCCCGACCCAGGGACTGAACCTGTGTCTCTTGCATCTCCTGCACTGAAGGCAGATTCTTCACCTCAGAGCCACTGGGGAGGCCCCCACCTCTGTCCATCAGGACTCAGATGTCTCCATCAGAACCTAGGCCTCACGAGGGTGTCTCTCATTGAAAGGTTCCAGGCCACAGGCCTGGCTTCTAGCTGCAAAGGAGTCTGGGAATGTGTTTCCTGGATTTTACCCTAAGAAGGTGGGGATTTCACTGTGGGAAATCAAATGAAGGGAAGACATTCAAAGATGTGTAGCCACAGAGGACAAAAGTCTACCTGGGTCACCAGGTCCTGAACCTAACCATGCTTGCTTTCATGCTGAGCCTTGGCTCATGACCAGTTGGGTTGGAATGTCTTTTTTTCTGTCTAGCAAATTCTTCCCTTTTTGAAAGTTTCAGCTCATGTCTCTTCCTGAAGCCTTACCATGCAATTCCCCTTTATCGTTGCGTTTCTGATTCTCCACGCTCTCACAGCACCTCTAACTTGGGACTTAGTTTTGCACAGTCTTACAATGTTTGGCTTTTCTGCACTGCGAGTTCTTTGGAAACCATTCTTTTTTACCGCATAGTGATCTGGAGAGTCCATGTCACGTCTCTTATCTGTTCATGGATTTCTCTTTGTTGGGCCAGAAGCTGAGGCCTGCTTCCTCTCATCTCATCATGGAGTTGATGTGGTTCTAGCTATCTGGCCCCATGCTGTTCTCACATTCCCTGGGGAATCTCAATTGTTAATTAGAAAATGGAATCATTACTTCATTGGGTCGATTCTTTTGACAGGTATGAAAGCTGAAATTCTCCATGTGATTTGTAAACAAAAATAGCTAAAAATAACAGTGGACACTGAGCACTTACCCTGTGCTAGGTACTTTCTGGACATGACAATGACTATGAGAGAGGTACTTTCAGCAACTTAATTTTACAGATGAGGAAACCAAGGCACAGAGAGGTTAATGAATTTCCTCACAGACACACAGAGACACAGCTGGGACTCAAAACAGAGAACAGACTTGTGATTGCCAAAGGGGAGGGGGCAGGGGAGAGATGGATTGGGAAGTCGGGGTTAGAGGATGTAAACTATTAAATGTAGAATGGATAAACAGCAAAGTCCTACTGCACATCACAGGGGACTATATTCAATATCTTGTGATAAATCATAATGTAAAAACAGAATTTAAAAAAGAATGTATATATATATGTATAGGTGAATCACTTTGCTATACAGCAGAAATGAACACAACATTATAAGTCAACTATACTTAAAAAAAATGAAATCAAAGCTGGGTCTATTTGGCTCTAAAGTACGTACACTTAAACACTAAGAGAGAAAAAAATATGACCTCATTTTTGCTATACGTTTCAGAAAACTCATCCATCTATTATCCTATGAGAACCAGAAGGGTAGAGACCACTGACCATGTTTATCAGTTAATAATGCTGACACACAGAGAATTTAAATAGCCTTGGTTATGGTTAGTCATGGGGAGAGGCTACCAGCTCTGAGTTTGGTTCATTCTTTAAACTCTGTTTCCTCTGAGGGAGCAAAGCTGAGGAGGGCAAAGCTGAGGGTGTGTACAGCCACCCTCTGGGCCCTGAGCTAATTTCTCCTGCCAATAATCCTTGGGTAGCAGTAGTGGAAGATCAGGGGTGTAAGTCAGACCTGCTGCAGAGGGAATCCCAGTACTGGGTGGGAGGCAGATTATATGACTCAAAGGCCCAGTTGACTTCAGCATGATTCTGTGATGCATTCTTCAACTGATTCTTGATACTGTGATTCTGTAGGATTATTATTATTTTTTTTTGCTGGAGAGGAGATGCCACTCATTTGCACATATATTTTCTTAAATCTGAACACCAAATTCAAGAGGTCTGGATTCTTTATGTTGAGATCATCTCTATTAGCTTGGACTACCTTATGTACAGAAAGAAAGTGAAAGTCACACAGTCGTGTCTGACTCTTTGTGATCCCATAGACTGTAGCCCGCCAGGCTCCTCTGTCCTTGGAATTTTCCAGGCAAGAGTACTGGAGTGGGTTGCCAGTTCCTTCTCCAGGACCTTATGTAATGGGATTTCAATTAACCTTTGACTAGTTTTATTTGGCTTTAATCCAGCAAACAGGCTCAATTCATTCATCAGTTGCTCCATTGAATGACTGATCATTCACTCAACCAACCAACCTTTAGGAGCATCTGTTATTGGCACAGTGCTGTGCTAAGAACCAGAGGGTCCAGTATTTTGACAAGACTGTAAGTTCCTGAAGTTTGTGGCTTCATTCCGTGGGAGGGATCCCGATGTTGCAGAGCCTGCAGGTAACGAAGCAGGGAGAGGACAGATGGGGGAATCAGGCCACTGAAGAGAGTATCACTTCCTCTGCACGTGGGCCTTCCCCAGCCCAGCCCAGTGAGCACTGAAGAATCCACTGTCCTTCTCTCCTTTCCCCCATTCTGAGGAGGCTCCTGCCCAGGCCACACAGGCCACACCTGTGGCAGGGCCATCTGTGCAGCAGACAGAAGGAAAAAGTCTTGCAGCGATGGATCCTGGAGCGATCCATGGCTGACTTGGCAGGCTCCAAACCTGCGCAGAAAGTCTTTCCTCTTAAACAAGCCAAGCCCAGTCCCTAAGCCTCTGAAAAACTTTAGACTGGCAGATTCTCAGGTTTTCAGAGTCAGACATGAACGACAGTGCTGCCAGCCCTGCTGGGCCTGGACTCCTGAGGATGGGGGTGGGTGTGTGGGGGAGGTGTCTTGACACTGAGGCCGCAGACTCCCCAGGAGCACTTGTCCCCTTCACCAGAGAGCGGTTCCTGTGTCTGTCTCCAGTGGCTCATCCAGTGCCTGAGACAAGTTAGGCCATCTGTCAATAGGTGTCACATTTGTGGTATAATTGATGTTTGAATTTCCAGTCACCTGGGACTTGGACTGAAACCAGGGAGATGCCAAAAATGCGGGGAGCAAGAAAGGAAGCTTTAGAGATGTCCTAAAGATAGGGAATAGTGTATGGCTTTCCTGGGAAGTTTTCAAAATGAACTGGCTTGTTGAATTTTGCTGATGGCTTATCAAAGCACATAGTGTTAATTCCCTCCTCTTTTTCAAGAAGATTCGTGAGTGCAAATGTGGCAGCCTCCTGAAGCACAGCTTAGGAGACAGGGGGAGCCCAGGAGGCAGCCTTGTGATGGTTCTGGGCTTGGTTTCCAGGAAGGGAGAGGAGAGGTCATCAATTCATCCTCAAATCCAGCACAGAGCTGGGCACACAGTGGGTGCTCCTTGGCCATGAGCAGTCTGCGGAGTAGACTGCATCACCCCTCCCGTTGAGATACTTCCCTGAGCCCTTGGGTGGGCTTCACGGGCTCCACCACCCAGACAACCAGAACCTTTCCAACCCACCTTCCACTCCATCCTTTCCAGAGCTGAGCCCAGCTCTGGCAGGAGCCGGGACAGCTGGCCAGTAGACAGATTAGTGTGCCTTCTGGGTCCTGCCAGACAAAGCTAGGAGGTGGCCATGCCCAAGCATGGGGCCAAGTCAGGCACCTCCCCCTGCCAGGTAAGCCTGCCACCTTAGCACTTTCACCAATTCAGATTATTTTTAAGGTGTGTTTAGTAGCCTAGAACTAAGATTGCCTGGAAGGCAAACCCAACCCATGACTACTTGAGATTAATTATCTCTCCTTCGTTTGAGCCCAGCAGCCTCCTAGATGTATATAAAGGGATTTACCTGCACAGGTCTTCAGTTTGCTTCTCTCTTCCTCTGGCTCTGAGTGGCCCTGCTTAACTCTTGCACTTTCCCTTCAGCGACTTTGCTCACCATGAACAGACAAGTCCGCAAGACATCTGGCGGTGGGAGCCAGGGCTTCTCAGGCCGCTCTGCCGTGGTCTCTGGCAGTAGCAGGATGAGCTGTGTGGCCCGCTCTGGGGGAGCCGGCGGAGGGGCCTATGGGTTCCGGAGCGGAGCAGGCGGCTTTGGCAGTCGCAGCCTCTACAACCTGGGTGGCAATAAGAGCATCTCCATTAGCGTGGCTGGCGGCTCTCGGGCTGGTGGCTTTGGAGGAGGGCGCAGCAGCTGTGTCAGTGGCTTTGGGAGTGGCTATGGAGGTGGTTATGGAGGTGGCTTTGGTGGTGGCAGAGGAATGGGAGGTGGTTTTGGAGCTGGTGGCTTTGGTGGGGCTGGTGGCTTTGGAGGAGCTGGTGGCTTTGGTGGGGCTGGTGGCTTTGGAGGAGCTGGTGGCTTTGGTGGACCTGGTGGTTTTGGTGGACCCGGTGGCTTTGGCCCTGGTGGCTTTGGTCCAGGTGGCTTCCCTGGGGGAATCCAGGAAGTGACTGTCAACCAGAGCCTCCTACAGCCCCTCAATGTGGAGATTGACCCCCAGATTGGGCAAGTAAAGACCCAAGAGCGGGAGCAGATCAAGACCCTCAACAACAAGTTTGCCTCTTTCATCGACAAGGTGAGGAAGCCCTGATGTGGCCCCCATTCCTACGTTGGGGACTTTGAGTTTGATTTTTACATACAGTGTTTAGGATCAGTCCCGGAGTGGTCCAGGCTGGAGGGGAAGGGTTAGGCAGCATTCTCGGCTCTTATGAGGATGTTCAGGGCTGATGAACCTGCCCACGTGGTCATGTGACTGGGAAAGATGATGGCCCCCTATTTGGATCCCCACATCCCCAAGTCCTGTTTGTTTGCCTCTTTGTTCAAGGCTCCCACCTGTTGCCTTATCCAGCCTGGGCAGGTAGTGCTGGCAGGGCAGGGTGGGGGTCATGACCTCTGACAGGAAAGGGTCTGACCTAGAACTGGGGGCTATTCAAACATGAACTGCCCTCTGGGGCTTTCCAGGAGGCCTCTTCTCTCTATGGCAATGTGTCAGGCAAAGGAGGCAGGCACCCTAGAGAAGGAATTTAAGAGGCTCAAGGGGGAACTGGAGTCCCAAGGGGATTCTGAGACCCTAAAAACTCACCCCAACCAACCCCATTGGGAAGAGGAGGGTGCTCGAGGACCTCCAGAGCAGGGTAGCTCACGCTGGCTGTCTGTCTCCTGTCACAGTGATGACAGTAGCAGTCCAGCTGTGTCAGTTTCTAGCCATTCACATCCTTTGACGTGAATATCAATGGGGCATCAATGGTCTTAGATGTAAACAATGCTGTTGAGGTTTAAGCACCTTCTTGCAGTATGCTCTGTGTTGTTGAAATTGGGCTAGAATCATGAAGTCCCCAGGAATACTGAAGGGTCAAGTCTCTCACTTCCAGGCGGGGTTATTTCCAGTTTCCCTTCCCATTTCTCCTGCTTCTGTAAGGAAGCTGTCTTGCATCTTCAATGGCCTGACTGCTGTGATACCCTCTCCAGCCACAGCGGGAGCTTTCTAGGCCTTTGTGCGGGGAGATGGGGAGATGCAGACACCCAGTTCTGCCCAAGGCAAGGCCCCTCTGCTCCAAGCGCTGCCTGAGTTTGCTTCTCTCAAATGCACTCCAGGTACGGTTCCTGGAGCAACAGAACAAGGTCCTGGAGACCAAGTGGAGCCTGCTCCAGCAGCAGGGCACACACCCCATCACAGGCACCAACAACCTCGAGCCCCTTTTTGAGAACTACATCAGCTCCCTGCGGAGCCACCTGGACAGCATTCTGGGGGAGAGAGGCCGCCTGGACTCAGAGCTGAGGAACATGCAGGACTTAGTGGAAGACTTCAAGAAGAAGTGAGTGACAGGCGCGTGTGGGAAGACGCTGTGGGCGACCCTGTCTCAGAATCCCAGCTTTCACTGCTTTCCCCTTGCCCACTGAGAGGGCTGTCACTTAGCCCACTTTCCTGTATCTTCATAGAGGACAGTTTGGTTTATTGGGTTCCTCCTCACCTTCTTTCCTAAAGAATAGTCCTTTACTAAGAAAATTAGAAGGCTAGAGCTGAAGAAGCACTTTATCATGAGCCAGGCTGGGGAAGATCCTGGTTGTAGGATCTGAAGGATGCTGGGACAACTCACAGGGTGGTGACCAAGCATCCAGTCTACTGGGGATGGAGGGGTTTGCCAGGACTTGGAACTTTCCATGTTAAAACCAGACAGTCTGCCTGAATGAATGGGAATGGTTGGTCCTTCTAACTAACAGAGGGACAGTGAGAGGGTGTGCTTATTTAAGAGGAGCGGGAGGGGGACAGAGGACAGAACAGAGGTACTTTCAGAGTTTCAGAGAACAGTGACATTTATGACTACCTCATACTGCAAACAGTGATTTCTTTTTAACTCTTACAGATATGAGGATGAGATCAACAAGCGCACAGCTGCTGAGAATGAATTTGTGACCCTGAAGAAGGTAAGGGCTGTAGTGTGAGGTTTCTAGGGCTTGTAGGCACTGGTTTCCAGCTGGGCTGGGGGAAATCCTTACTCCACTGCCACAGAGCTGCCAAGTTCAGGCAGTTGGAACCACAAATAAAAGCCAAGTGCATCTCAGTCTGGAGAGATGCCTCAAGGAGTCAGTTCACTCATTTTTTAGCCTTTGGGTAGGACTGAACTTCCGCCATCCCCTTGATGTGAATCCTTCACTTGGAGACCAGCCTTGGACAAGTATTGGTCTGCTGCGGCTGCAGCTTGCTGTGCATTCCTTGGAGGAATAAGGCCTTTATGTGTTTATCTGTCTTTCTCAGGACGTGGACGCTGCCTACATGAACAAGGTGGAGCTTCAGGCCAAGGTGGATGCCTTAACAGATGAGATCAATTTCTTGACGACCCTCTATGATATGGTGAGGATGTTTCCTACTAAGAGAGTGCAAGAGAGAGGGTGAGATATTTTCAGATTTGATAGGTAAGGCCTGGGAAGACTGAGCCTTGAGATAAAGCCTCTTGTTGGGGCTCCCCAGGAGGAACTGCAAGCATGGGGTCTCTGAGAGGCTGGCAGGCAGGGCGAAGCTGATCCACCTTCCGAACTGACTCAGCAGATGGGTCTGTTGATCAGGAGTCTCTTGGGGCTTCTGTGTGCTGGCTGCAGAGGCCCCAACAGTGAACAGGCCCCTCTGCGTTGGCAGGAGCTGTCCCAGATGCAGAGCCATGTCAGTGACACATCCGTGGTCCTGTCCATGGACAACAACCGCAGCCTGGACCTGGACAGTATCATCGCCGAGGTCAAGGCCCAGTACGAGGAGATCGCCCAGAGGAGCAAGGCTGAGGCCGAGGCCCTGTATCAGACCAAGGTGAGATCCAGGCACCTCTCAGAAGATTCACTGAAGGTCCCAGGGAGGCTGTGGTCCACAGGATGGCTGGGTGGTGGCCATTGGGTGGCCCCTCTCAATTCTCCTCTTTGGAGACATCCTGTCAAGGTTGTTCCGTTGCAGAAAGTACTGCCCCCTGGGGGGAAGTGGTTCCACTGTCCCCTGCCAGACCACATGGGACCCACTCCAGCTTGCTCAGGGATTGCGGGGTGGGAGAACAACAAACCAGGTGTTCTCTTCCCTGCTGCCTCAGAGATATCCCTGTAGAAACATGATTCAATGTCATTTAAACCCAGTGCTTACTAAGTACCTCGAGTTTGGCTGGATGACATTAGGGATGGAGAAACATGCCAGGCAAAGCTGCAGCAACACCCGACTGTCCCTTCTATTCTCCAGTTGGGTGAACTGCAGACCACAGCTGGCAGGCATGGGGATGACCTGAAGAGTACCAAGAGTGAGATCTCAGAGCTCAACCGGATGATCCAGAGGCTGCGGGCTGAGATTGAGAATGTCAAGAAGCAGGTGGGACGGCCACGGATGCTGGTGTCTAAGCTGATGGGTGAGGGGTGGGGGCTAGGATCTCAGAACTCCTATTCTGGGGGAGGGGACTTCTGGGGTCATCTCCGGCAGCACTGGCCTTCAAGGACTTCAAAGACAAAGCCAGTGTAGATGGCTGGTAAGCCACAGCCATCCATCTGTCTTCTGTGCATGAAGACAGACAGAGGTACTAAGGAAGGGGTGAGGTTGACTGACTTGCTCTGGGATAATCTAGTCTAAGGCTCAGAGAACCCTCCTACTGGGCTCATCATTCCTCCTCCCTCCCCCTGCTCCAGATTGCTAAACTGCAATCAGCCGTTGCTGAAGCTGAGCAGCGTGGGGAGCTGGCCCTCAAGGATGCTAACGCCAAGCTCCAAGAGCTACAGGCCGCCCTTCAGCAGGCCAAGGATGACCTGGCTCGGCTGCTGCGCGACTACCAGGAGCTGATGAATGTCAAGCTGGCCCTGGATGTGGAGATTGCCACCTACCGCAAGCTACTGGAGGGCGAGGAGTGCAGGTGGGCCTCTTACTGCCATCTCCCTGCTTCTCCCACCCCAAGTCACATGCTGAGGGTCAGATAAGTGACCAAGGGAGTGGGGAGGAGGCCTGTTATAGAGAGAGGCCCCCGCATTGCACAGGGCTTATAGGCAACCACTTGCCTTGGCCAGTTCACGCCCTCCATAGATGGCCAAGTGCATAGATAACCAGTGCGCACAGGGGTTCTGTGTTGGCCCATGAACAGTGGACGGAGAGTACTGATGCGCCAGGCTGCTGAATTCTCTTCAAGTCTTCATGGACTTGTTGGAAATTTGCTTTGCGACTGAGCTAGCCTTGTCTTGCTTTCTCATACAGGATGTCTGGAGAGTGCCCAAGTGCTGTTAGCATCTGTAAGTAGCCAAAGAAACCACTACAGTGAGAATTGGTTCTGAAATATCTGTACTAATTCAAGGCGATAGTCCCTAATTTAAACAATATTTCCATGGCGGTTGGACACGTTTTCTGGGGAGAGGGGGGAGCGGGCAGAAGGGGCAGCAGATATACTTTGGTAATGGTTCTGGGCTCAGAGCACTATTAATAGTACTATATGGAGTGTGGGGGGATATCTAATAGGGAGCTTGTTAGTGGGAGGAGAAATTCTGGATAATCTCCCTAGGGGGTTCTTCAAGAGTTGACAGTATGTAGAAGGAACCATTGAAAAATTTAAACTGACTTAACACTGAGGGGGTGAACACCTCACCACATCAGAACGCAAAACAGTGATCATCAGGTTCAAAGCTGCCTCGATCGCCTCTCAATCATCCTGGGCCCAGGGGATCGTTATGATATAGAGAGGTGGTGGCTGGGAGCTGATCGCTGTTTCTGTGGTCTCCCCTGCAGCCGTGGTCAGCAGCAGCAGCACCACCTCCGCCTCCGCGGGTGGTTTCGGAGGCGGATACGGCGGTGGCGTCGGCGTGGGAGGCGGCGTCCGCAGCGGCTTCGGCGGCGGCAGCGGCTTCGGCGGCGGTAGCGGCTTCAGTGGCGGCAGCGGCTTCGGCGGCGGCAGCGGCTTCGGCGGCGGTAGCGGCTTCGGCGGCGGCAGCGGCGTCGGCGGCGGCAGCAGCGGATTCGGCTCTGGCTCGGGGGGTCGCTCTGCGGTCAGCGGTGGAGGCGTCAGCTCAAGCAGCAGCAGCCGGGGCGGCAGCGTCAGGTTCTCCCAGTCCTCCCAGCGCACCTCCAGATAAAATACCGCGCAGGGCACCGCAGCCGCCGCAGCGCCGCCCGTCGTTCCCATCCGCTCCTCAGTTCTCACCTCTGCAGCCTCCTCAGCGCCCTCCCAGCCCCCTGCCTCACCCCTCTCCAGTCCCCGCCAGCAGCCGCTTTCTGGGGCTAAAAGACCGGGGCCTCTTGTCCTTCAAGCATCCAGATCCCCGAGCAAGAGCATCCAGGAGAATTTCAGACTCTCGCTCTGGCTCCCGCCGGAGCCTGTGATTGTCTAGGTGTGGCCTCAGGCCCCATCTTCGCTGCCCTTGGGGCCTCCTCCCGGGGTTCATTGGTCACCACAGTTCTGATGTATATAACACACAGGTCCCTCTGCCCATCCGTTCTGTCGCCAATAAAGTGCATTGTGTTTAAGTCTGGCCTCTGAGTCTCTCTGGACGCCTTTCTCCCCGCTGAACTGACTTCTTCCATCCTGTCCCGTGTGGGCCGTCCCTTCTGCAGGACCGCTGAGTACTACTCCTCTGGAACCCCGACAGCTACTCTCTATTGTCCATCGTATGGATCTGAATGGGCGGGATCTGGTTGTTCCTTTATTCTCTGAGCACTGGGACAACTGAGCAACTGGGAAGGTGGGAGGGGAGGGGAGGGGGAGGGGAGGGGGAGGGGGGGGGGGGGGGGGGGGGGGGGGGGGGGGGGGGGGGGATGGAGCCGGCTCCAGGAGCCTGGCGGGGAGTTCTTGGGGGTGTCCTAACTGTGCAGACATTTCTTCTCTATTTCGGGGGAACCATGAACTGAACTGACCTGAACTGAACTGAAGAGGGCATTGAGGTGCTTGGGGACAGAAGATTTCTTTCCTTGGTGCTGGTCCCCATTCAAGCTGACCCCCTGAAAGCGTTCCCCCTATCAAGGTGCGCCTGGGAAGGTCTGAGCTGAAAGAACCCAGGGCTACTTCCCAAGGGCCGCCTGTTTCAAAGTCTGACCCGCAACCCGCTGCCCACTCCCTCTCCAACACACACACAAAGGGTTCCATGTCCATTGAATCTTTTGTCTTTGGAGCACATATTAGAGATTCTGAGAAGTGTTGTAGGAAAGAATCACCTGTTAGTTATCTGTAACCCAGAATATTCCACACTCCCTTCCTGGCAAACAATTATTAACATCCCTCAGAAAAGGTCCTGTTCCTGAGCATGCAGGCATGCACTCTGGGTCCCCGGGGTGTGTGTGGCAGCCGTGGAAGTTCCTGGCAGCTGCCCTACACCAGGAAGCCCTGATAATGTGGTCATTGGCCTTGGGAGGACTGTTCAGGTCATGATTGGAAGGGATTTAGGCAGAAGGAGTGGCCTGCTTAGAGTCCGAGAGCATCCGAGGGGCTGAGCTGGGAGCCAGTGCACAGGAGGATCCTGAATCTGGAACTCCTCTGCTTCCCTGCACTTATCTCTGAGGCTGTGGCTTCTGCCTTCTAGGGTACCCAGGGAAGACACAAATGATGGAGTGGGATGTTTAGCCAGGCCAGGCCAAGAAAGCAGTATTTCCATCTTACGCCAAAGCTGAATTTATTTCAGAGGATGGAAATGACAATTCAAGAAACAAATAAAACTGGCTACTGGGGTGCAAAGAGATTTATATAGAAATTCCACATCCAGGCTTGGCAGAGCAATGCAGTCAGTGGCAATTCTTTGATCTCCCAGGAGGCTCTCTGAAGGAGGTGGTATTCGGTCGTTGCTGCTCCATTCTGGGGCAGGATGAAACTTTTACTTGTTGGTATCCTTCTGTGGAAAAGGAGCGGGAAAGGTAGGTGGGGAGACTCAACGCCTGCCCTGCCCAGACTTGACGCCAGGCCAGCTATGGGACAAGTGCTTCACGCCGGATGAAGTCATCATTAATGGATGCTTTCCTTCCTTCCTTCAGCTCGTATTCTTTAAGTGTTTACTTTCTGGCCCTAGGCTAAATGTTGGACTTACACTGGTGAGCGAAATATCATTTCTCATTTTTGTAAGGACGCCCCCAAACAACCACAAAGTAAACAAATAGCTTTAAGCTGTGATAAGAATATGAAGAGAAGAAACTTGGGGCTGCACTGGAGAAAGAGAGGACTTCTGAATGGAGTGAGTGAGGCGGTAAAGGAGAGGGAATATTCATCGTGATGCAGTTTCCCAGCTGGAGCAACTGGGTGGCTGGGGTGATGCCATGTATTGAGGTAGAGGGCTGTGTGTGGAGGTGGGATGGGTCTGAGGAGGGGCTTCAGGAGCTCTGCTCTAGGTAAGTTTGAGTTGCTTATGGGACAGCTGAGTGGAGGTCTTCTGACTGCACTTGTGGATTTAGAGGGCAGCCTGTCAGGGCTGTGGACTCCCATTTGGACAGCACTGCAACAGGCCGGTTAAAGTGGTTCCTAAGCCATAGGCACCGAGGAGAAAGAGGAGGCAAGAGGGCCCAGGTGAGCTCCAAGAAAGCCTGGCGTTCGGAATCAGGAAGAGGAGGAGAGAGCCAGGCTATAGAGCCTGGTCCAGGTTTTCCAAAATGCCTCCATCTAGAGGTCAAGGGGCTTCTAAATGGGCTCTAAGGGAAGCCCAGATTTGGCCCAGGCTTCCTGCGGACACCGTCCACTCGTTTCAAGTTTCATATTCAGATGAGGGCTTCTTGCCTTTGCTGCTTCTCTCTGGACTCTAACTTATATCCACAGGGCCTTGTTCATCCTGGGCGAGTGGTTTACAGGAGACCATGGGGGAAATCCATGCAGCTTCTTCTTTTCTTAAAAAAATTTTTTTAAAATTTATTTTTGGCTGCATTGGGTCTTAGTTTTGGCACTCAGACTTCTTTCTAGTTGTGGCATGCAGGCTTAGTTGCCCTGAGGCATGTGGGAATCTTAGCTCCCCTACCAGGAATGGAACCCACATCCCCTGCATTGAAAGGTGGATTCTCAACCACTAGACCACCAGGGAAGTCACCCTGCAGCTTCCTTTTTAAAAGAGAAATCCATTTATTTCATTTATCTTTCGGCTGTGCTGGGTCTTTGTTGCTGTGTGCAGGCTTTCTCTAGTTGCAGAGAGCAGGGGCTGCTCTCTCATTGCGGTGTGTGTGCTTCTCACTGGTGGATTCTCTTGTTGTGGAGCATGAGCTGTAGGGCGTGTGGGCTTCAGTAGTTGCTGCGCATGGGCTCAGTAGTTGTGGTGCATGGGCCCAGTTGCCCCTTGGCATGTAGAATCTTCCTGGACCAGGGATCGAACCGGGGTCCCCTGCCCAGCAAGGTGGATTCTTTACTGGTCCACCAGGGAAGCCCCCTCCCTCCACCACCCCGTGCAGCTTCTTAAAGGAGAGAATAACCAAGCGTTGCCTAGCTCAGAGGTGATGGCACCATGGAAAGGGCTATCTCCCTGTTGTGTCATTCACTGTCCCAGAGGAATGGCCAGACAGGTGAGCTTGGTGCAGGGACCTGAGACAGAAGGAGTTAATCCCATACTTGCCTGGATCTCAGCCCAGCCCTGACCATTTCTAATCCAGACTGACAGCACCTCTAGGGAACTTTGCTTGGTTATTATCCCCTTTCTTTCGCCTCAGCATGCACATCATTTGTTTGTGAAGATCGATGTTGACTTTTCAAGTGCTCTTCAATCCCTGGCCTTGGGCCTGCTTGTACTTGACTCTCCGTTCTTCGAGCATCCAGCCAGTTGGTGCTGTGTCGCTCGTTCCATTTCCTGTCTTCTAAGGCATGGTTTCTTGCCCGCAGAGGAACCCACAGAGATTGTTGAATGATGCTGACTTGTGTGCTGGACCCTAAACTGGGATTTGGGGTCATGGGTCAATGATCAAGTATTTATGGGTTTTTTTTTTTTTCATTATTTAAAGGGACTTCTCTGTAGCTGAGATGGTAAAGAATCTGCCTGCAATGTGGGAGATCTGGGTTTGATCCCTGGGTCTGGAAGATCCCCTGGAGAAGGAAATGGCAACCCACTCCAACATTCTTGCCTGGAAGAGCCTAGCAGGCTAGAATCCATGGGGTTGCAAAGAGCTGGACATGACTAAATGACTAACATAAACACACACTCATGGATCGATCATCAAGTATTTATTTTTTCATTATTTAAAAATTTTTTAAATTGAAGGATAATTGCTTTAAAGAATTGTGTTGGTTTCTGCCAAACATTAACATGAATCAGCCATAGGTATACATATATTCCCTCTCTCTTGAATCTTCCTCCCACCTCCCTTGATCCTCTGTTTTGCTCCATCTCCCTCTTCCTTGGGTGTGGAGAGGTACCACTTTCTGGGAGGACATAGAGGACCCTGGCTGTATTCTCCACCACATTCCCATCACCATCCATTCCTCTCTGCCTAGTTCCCTCATGCCTCAGTTGGGAAGAATGCTCAAGATAGTACCTTCCTGTTCTCAGAGCTTATTGACTCACCCCTTGATGTTAAGGAGACCAAGACATGTTTTTAGATTTCACGTTATTTCCTTCTATCTCCTCGTGGCCTGTGGACTACGTGCCAGAGAAAGTATCAGCAGCGATGGTGACATAGCTATAGAAGGCTCTGTGAAGGAAACCGGGGGATTGCTTCCCATAAGAACCTTTATGTGGACTATCCAGACTTGATTGCTGATGATCAAGTCTGAATATAAAATTTGGGGTACTTGGTCAATCTCTATATGACTCTCCCCTGTTTTGCCTTAGAGTTGGGTGGGGTTTTGTTAGCCAATCATCAGAGATCTCATCTTTTGGGATGTGGGTTGCCCCTTCCTCTGCCTTCTCAACACCTTAATCCAGGTAACTTCTGCCACCAAGACCATAAATATGGACCCTTTATAAGTCTCAGGATGACTGAAAAAGACTCACTTGAGTTCTGAAAACACTTTACATATTTCATCTATATTTTATCTACACCCCTCCTGTTAGGCAGGAATTTAGTCAAGAGCAATGAGAGGCGACCCCTCTGGCTGAACATCCAATGGGCCACCAAATCCCACCAAGCTACTTACCAACCCCACCCCCAAATGCCCCCATCACCACTCCAAAATAGTCGGGACAGGAAAAATCCCCCACTGGCTGACTGGAGGGACTTTCTCTACTCTGGCACATAAACACACACCTCACACTGTCATGTACTTAGATAACCTTTGGCAGCCATTTGTCTCATTAAATAATCATAAATATTCTATGAATACATACATTTAATTATAACAGACTGAATTATGAGAAGTGCACGCACAGTAGAGCCTCTTGTCATGTAACCTGCAGCTGTCATTCAAGACTGTCAATCAGCAACTTCTTGGATTATGCACATAACCTTGCCTTAAACACCCTGCACCCCAGCCCTCCAGGACCATTATCTCCCTTGGCCCAGCCTGTCTCTCTCTTGAGGTATTCTCTTTCCTTGTCTTCAATAAACTCTCTACTAATGGGTAAGAACTCAGATTCTTCTTTGCGTCCTTACCAAAAACTGAGGCCCATGGGAGGCGGGGACTCCAGACTCTCCTTTACTAACACTCCCAAGCCCTTTTGACCTGCCAACCCCACAGATGCATATCTCTGCTGTGGTTAAGATCAAGTTCATCACCCCAGCCTTTCCAGCCCAGACCAATTTGGAAGGCTAGCTGGTTCTCCTAGGAAACCACTGACAAAGGTATAGTGGGAGCAATTCATACCTTGGAATCCATGGTGACATCACCAAATGGTGACAGCTTTATCAACCCTGAGAGAAGACGGGGGTTTGAAAGAATGGTTCTGGATGCAATAAAACAGCGATTCTCAGTGGTGGCAATTCCCACCCTCCCTCACCCCCCAGGACATATGACAATGTCTAGTAACATTTTTGGCTGTTGTAACTGGAGAAGTGTGTGTGTGCTAAGTCGGTTCAGTTGTGTCCAACCCTGTGTGACTCCTTCGACTGCAGCCTGCCAGGCTCCTCTGTCCATGGGATTCTCCAGGCAAGATTATTGGAGTGGGTTGCCATTTCCTCCTCCAGGGAATCTTCGTGACCCAGGGATTGAATCTGCATCTCTTATGTCTAACCTGCATTGGCAGGTGGGGTTCTTAATCACTAGTGCCACCTGGGAAGCTAGTGGTAAAGAACCTGGAGGAGGGTTGCTTCTGGTATCTAGAGGGTGAAGCCAGGATGTTACTAAATATCCTACAATGCACAGGACAGGCCCCGTGGCAAAGAATCATCCAACCTGAGATGTCAACAGAGCTGCTATTGAGAAAACTGCAGCCATGCAGAAGGCTACTTCACTGTCCGCTCTCCTTGGGAAAGGAGCCTTGGCTGGAGTCAGTGCAGGCAGCTGAGCTGAACACAGTCCATTCTGAATTTGAAGGAAGTATTTTTTTGTTTGAAATAAAATTTATTTGTATGGAGGGGACTTAACTGTGGTTCATTTCTGGCATTTTCCATTTAATATTTTTGGACCAAATTGACTAAAACCAAGGAAAGAAAAACTGGATAAATGGGAATTACTC
The DNA here is from genome assembly GCF_016772045.2 of Ovis aries. Classification (NCBI taxonomy): domain Eukaryota; kingdom Metazoa; phylum Chordata; class Mammalia; order Artiodactyla; family Bovidae; genus Ovis; species Ovis aries. The sequence continues at coordinate 133,619,991 of NC_056056.1, forward strand.
TGGTTTATCTATACAACTTCAAAAAAAAAAAAAAACACAACTATCTGCCTTCCATCTATCATACACAGAAACTTTGATGAGTCATCTTTGATTTGTTCTTCAACCTCCAAACCAGTCAAATCCTATTGATTGTACCTCTTAATCTTTTATTTATTTATTCATTTTTTTCTGCCAGTGTCTACTTTTGTTTTATATTTAGTTTTTACTTTACAATACTGTATTGGTTTTGCCATACATTGACATGAATCCACCACAGGTGTACATGAGTTCCCAACTCTGAACCCCCCTCCCATCTCCCTCCCCATATCATCTCTCTGGGTCATCCCAGTGCACCAGCCCCAAGCATCCTGTATCCTGTATCAAACCTAGACTAGTGATTCATTTCTTACATGATAGTGAAGTGCCGGGGTCCAGCCCGGGTGGATCCAGGGAATTCGAAGCGGGGATGGAGTTGGCGAGGAAAAACTTATTTATTTAATTAGAAATATAAAGAGATTAAGAGGAAATAGTATAGTAGGAAATTTTAGTGGAGAAAAGAGGCTGAATAACTTGGTTTACGTGGAGAGCCAATAAATTTCCAGACAAGAAACTTGCACCATCTACGTTAGGCCGCAGGCGTCCTCTTGAATAGTGGGGGGTGCCCCACCTTGGGCTCCCTCTCTTGTGGATCTTAGAAGCCGGGACAAGTAAGTAGACATGGCGAGCCTCCACACCCCAGATGGGAATTCAGCCAGAAAATAGAGTAAAGAGGAGGCACGGGGGAAGCCAGTCCTTCCAATGACTGGCCCGGCCTCTATTGTCTAGAAAGGCCTTTTATACCTTTTTGATTGTACATAGAGATCAATGGGTAATACAAAATTATGCAGCATTAGCAGTCCAGACTCTTATCAAAACCAGGCTTTTCTCTCTGCATACCCAGTTGTATACACAAGTCTTAGGTGATTTACATCATCTTCCAGCCAAAAGGGCCAATTAACATTTTACAGCCTTTTTTCTGATAAGGGTTTGTCAACCAGAAGACTTATTTGTGCTGATCTTCCCAAAGTCTGGTGCCACTCTCAGAAAACACTAAATAAAGTTACATTCTTACATAGCAGAGATACAGCAATTTATAACAAGTAGAAGGAGTACAGTGATTTATAACAAAAGAAAAGTAATTAACTCAAAAGTCTAGTGTTGCTAACATCAAAACTATTATATATCTTTTTCCATATCCCGTTTACATTGATTAACATCCTCCCAGGTGCCTAAAAGATAAAAGAATATGGAGGCCTGGCAGCAATCATTGAGTCAACAGTGAAATCCTGTCACCAATATGATTTTTAGCTCTTTAGAAAAGGCTCTGTATCTTTAAGATGCTTTAAGCTTTGTGCCTCTCGCAGTTGGGGGGCTGTAAGCAATTCACAAGCAGTAAAAAGTCCAGGGGAACCTATCAGAGGGAGTTTTAAGCCGAGACATTCTTTTGCAGGAAACTGAAGCCCTGAATTCTTTTTCCAGAGAGTGTCAGAAGAGTAGGAAAGCACAATACAATAAGACAGGCATATTCTGGTTTATTTTGGGGGTAGACGCTCAGGGAAACTCAGGAGGAACTCCTGAGGCCTGACTCGCCTTGCCCATCAGGCCTCTCTGCATGACCTTGTCATGGGTGGGATTCCTCACGCTGGCTCCCGGCAGTGAAGGAAGCATTTTTATTTTTAAATTTTTATTGGGGTATAGTTGATTTACAATGTTGTATTAGTTTCAGGTGCACAGCAAAGTCAATCTGTTATATATGAATGTACACATGTTTAGAAGTTTGTTGGTTTTATATGGGAAATGCATTTTTACCCTGGGCAAGGACATGGGAAACCAGCCAGGCAGACAGAATAGCCTTATGTAGGTACTTTCAAGACCTAAGCCGATGGCCGGTGAGATGCTTGCTGTTCTGCAACAAGCCTGGCTGTGTTAGGCCTCTGTGCCTCTGGTAATCTGTTCCCCTTGCCAGGAACGCTCACCCCACCTTCAGTTACTGGACCAACCCTTACTTCTCGCCACAGATCATACAAGCACTGCCTCCTGAAAGCTTTCCTGGATTGCACACATGGCATTAAATGTTTGGGTTCCTGTCGAACTCTGTTAATCTCTGTTTATCACTTGTCCTGTTCTATTAAACTGACTCATTTCAGTGTCTGTTCTCCGCTAGAATGGAATTTCCTTGGAGGGCGGGATGTGCCGCCTTCATCTCTGGGCCGCTCTTTGCCCAGCACATCCTAGGCACTGAGAATTTCAGTGAGCTAATGGGGCACTTACTCAGCCATTAAAAAGAATACATTTGAATCAGTTCTAATGAGGTGGATGAAACTGGAACCGATTATACAGAGTGAAGTAAGCCAGAAAGAAAAACACCAATACAGTATATTAACACACATATATGGAATTTATAAAGATGGTAATGATAACCCTGTATGCGAGACAGCAAAAGAGACACAGATGTATAGAACTCCCTCTGAGGGAGAGGGAGAGGTGGGATGATTTGGGAGAATGGCATTGAAACATGTATACTATCATGTAAGAAATGAATCGCCAGTCTATGTTCGATACAGGATACAGGAAGCTTGGGGCTGGTGCACGGGGATGATCCAGAGAGATGATATGGGGTGGGAGGTGGGAGGGGGTTCAGGATTGGGAACTCATGTACACCCGTGGCGGATTCATGTCAATGTATGGCAAAACCAATACAGTATTGTAAAGTAAAATAAAGTAAAAATAAAAATTAAAAAAAAATAAAAGGAGAGGGCTGGACTGTAAAATGCAACGGCTGTCCTGACATCCTTAAAAACAATGCAGTTTAAACTACTCACTTTCATTTAGTGCTTACTGGTGTGAGTCATACACCAGACACCTTGTGCAGCCATCTCATGTAATCCTCATCACTGCCGGAGGGGGCAGGCAGTAAATATCCTCACTTTCCAGATGAGGGAAGCGGGGCTCAGAGCGGCAGGGTAACATGCCCATGTTAGTGATGGAAATGGCAGATCTGGGCCCTGAATCCAAAGTCTACACCCTTAACCCCTGTGCTATGCTGCTGGATGGGGCTGGCTGACTTCTTTTCAGTCTCCTGGAGGCCCTGTCTTCCACCCAGCTCTGACATGTGCTGCTAACAGCTTACTGGAGTCTTGAGGAGCCAGGAACCAAACCTGAAGTTCTGATGTTAGCAGAAGAGGTTCTCTCAGGTGTCTGCTGTGGGCGGGCCCACCTTCAGCTCTGGAGAGTTCCAGTCTCCAGTAGAGGAGTCAGAGAGACTGACTGGGGGAAATACCTGGATAATGATGGGTGTCACTCCTTGATGCCAAAGAGGAATTTGTAAGATTTAAAGCTATTTTCATTAACACAAGTGGCTGCTTTGAGGCATATCTATCCATCATCTTCTATGATGGGTTCTTTAAATGTCAGAGTGGACTTTCCACTCTGGGATGGTGTCATTTGATTTGTTGAAGCCCACACAGATAAAAGCGATCCATTGATTTATGATAGGCTTTGGAGTTGCATAGTCTGAGTAAAAATCCCATCTCACTCAGCTGATTGTCTTGGGACAAGTTAATTAGTTTCATTAAGCTTATGCCCTTATTTGTAAAATATGGATGAAAATTTCAGTCTTGCAGAGTTTTTAGGACAGCTAGAAATGATAATTATAAATAATCTAACTCTGTGGCTGGTATATGGCTCGCACTCAATGTTAGCCATTTTTATATACCTTCACAGACAAGTGAAAGAAGTAAAGATTTGAAAGAGGAAATTATTTTTCCTAAATCATAGTCCTTCCAACTCTGAGAAGTATGCAGTACCTCAATTAACATTTACTGATTGATGAACTGCTTTACTGATGAGCCGGAGAAGGCAATGGCACCCCACTCCAGTACTCTTGCCTGGAAAAATCCCATGGACGGAGGAGCCTGGTGGGCTGTAGTCCATGGGGTCGCTGAGGTCGGACATGACTGAGCGACTTCACTTTCACTTTTCACTTTCATGCACTGGAGAAGGAAATGGCAACCCACTCCAGTGTTCTTGCCTGGAGAATCCCAGGGACGGAGGAGCCTGGTGGGCTGCCATCTATGGGGTCGCACAGAGTCGGACACGACTGACACGACTTAGCAGCAGTAGCAGTTACTGATGAGCCCCTGGAGTGGGAAACTGGCTTGGCCAGGCATGGAAGAATGACTTTTAGGTGACTCACAAAGATTCTTTGCAATTTTATGCCCAAATGATCAGCCTTCAGTGCCACAAGGACCCTAAGCTAGGCTACCCCTTAGAACTCCTTTCTCCTCTTCAGTCTCCAAACTGACAACTCCCAGGAGGGCTCCATATATGGACATTATCATTGTCATCATCACAAAGGCTGCTGTATGGAGAAATGCCGTGTGTAAGGGCTTTCCATCACACTTTCTATGGTCCTCACTGCAACCTCACAAAGAGGCTGTGCTCACCGCAATTTACAGAAGAGAAAACTGAGGCCAGACTCCCTGGAGTCCATGTAAGTGTAAAGTGGCGAGGCTCGGATTTGAACACAGGTCTAACTTTAAGGCCTCCATGTTTTTCACTCCTCCAAACTGCAAGGAAAGAGAGGGAGCAGTTGCCATTGTTTTGAGTTTCAGAAAATCCAGCACAGGGAAAATCCAAGGGGATGAGGCCCCTTGCCCAGGGTGCTTCCCTAGGGAGGGTCCCATGGCTTTCAGAAAGACCCAGCAAAATCTGTGGCTGGTGAGAAATAGAGGTTGACAGGAGCATTGGTTCTCACAGAACTTCTCTATTTCCCAGCGTCCCAAAGTGCTTCTCCCTGCTTCTTCATCCTGCAGGCCTTAGTCTGCCAACAGCCTTCTCTCTGTCACTGGGAGCAAGTGCTTTCTCTCCAGGGATGAGGCGAGTCTCCTTGACTTTAAGTCATCATCCCTTGACTGTCCTCTGCATGCATTCTTTCTTTTCTAAAATTTTTTAAAATTAATTTATTTAATTGAAGGCTACTTATTTTACAATATTGTGGTTTTTGCCATACATTGACATGAATCAGCCATGGGTGTACATGTGTTCCCCATCCTGAACCCCCCTCCCATCTCCCTCCCCATCCCATCCCTCAGGGTCATCCCAGTGGACTGGCCCTGAACACCCTGTTTCATGCATTGAACCTGGACTGGCAATCTATTTCACATATGGTAAGATACATGTTTCGATGCTATTCTCTCAAATCTTCCCACCCTCACTTTCTCCCACAGAGCCCAAAAGTCTGTTCTCTACATCTGTGTCTCTTTTGCTGTCTCACATATAGGGTCCTAGTTACCATCTTTCTAAATTCCATATATATTCATTAGTATACTGTATTGGCAGAGAAGGCAATGGCAACCCACTCCAGTGTTCTTGCCTGGAGAATCCCAGGGGCGGGGGAGCCTGGTGGGCTGATGCCTATGGGGTCGCACAGAGTTGAACACGACTAAAGTGACTTAGCAGCAGCAACGGCAGCAGCAGCATACTGTATTGGTGTTTTTCTTTCTTGCTTACTTCACTCTGTATAACAGGCTCCAGTTTCATCCACCTCATTAGAACTGATTCAAATGTATTCTTTTTATTTATTTTTTTTTTTTTATTTTTTTTTTTTTTTTAGTTTTTTATTTTTTAAATTTTAAAATCTTTAATTCTTACATGCATTCCCAAACATGAACCCCCCTCCCACCTCCCTCCCCATAACATCTTTCTGGGTCATCCCCATGCACCAGCCCCAAGCATGCTGCACCCTGCGTCAGACATAGACTGGCGATTGAGTTCACATGATAGTATACATGTTAGAATGTCATTCTCCCAAATCATCCCACCCTCTCCCTCTCCCTCTGAGTCCAAAAGTCCATTATACACATCTGTGTCTCTTTCCCTGTCTTGCATACAGGGTCGTCATTGCCATCTTCCTAAATTCCATATACATGTGTTAGTATACTGTATTGGTGTTTTTCTTTCTGGCTTACTTCACTCTGTATAATCGGCTCCAGTTTCATCCATCTCATCAGAACTGATTCAAATGAATTCTTTTTAACGGCTGAGTAATACTCCATTGTGTATATGTACCACAGCTTTCTCATCCATTCGTCTGCCGATGGACATCTAGGTTGCTTCCATGTCCTGGGTATTGTAAACAGTGCTGTGATGAAGACTAGGGTACACGTGTCTCTTTCAATTCTGGTTTCCTCTGTATGTTCAGCAGTAAGATTGTTGGGTCGTATGGCAGTTCTATTTCCAGTTTTTTAAGGAATCTCCGCATTGTTCTCCATAGTGGCTGTACTAGTTTGCATTCCCACCAACAGTGTAAGAGGGTTCCCTTTTCTCTGCACCCTCTCCAGCATTTATTGTTTGTAGACTTTTTGATAGCAGCCATTCTGACTGGTGTGAGATGGAACCTCATTGTGGTTTTGATTTGCATGTCTCTGATAATGAGTGATGTTGAGCATCTTTTCATGTGTTTGTTAGCCATCTGTCTTCTTTGGAGAAATGTCTGTTTAGTTCTTTGCATTCTTATTCATTTTGGATGCCTGGTTGTTTTGGTGTTTCTTTTGAGCGTACTCTGGGAGACAGTGGAGGACAGAGGAGCCTGGGATGCTGCAGTCCATGGGGTTGCAAAGAGCTGGACACGACTTAGTGACAGAACAACAAAAGTATATTCAACAGCAAGTTAATAGGGGTTAACATGAAAGATTTTGTTGCTAGGTTTGTTTGGGGAGCTCCAATTTAGTAAAAGTAAATGATTCTTTGTACAAGAAAGAGGCTTTTAATAGGCAAATAAGCTTTAATAAAAACCCAAGAGAAAGCCAAACAATTTTCATTTCCCAAATTTATTTAACCAACAAATGTTTTAATCAAGGTTAACTTGGGGATAGATTTCTGCCCTAGATAAGTCCTGGGAGAGAATCTAGGACTAGATAAGGATTTAGGGGTGAGTTGAAGAGTATTTTAATCCAGTCTGGAGAGGGAACCAGAATTAGGAAAAATTGTGATTGCTAATAAGGTTTAGTAACAAAAGGATTTAGCTGTACTTAGACTTTCACTTCTTTATCAAGCTTAAGTGGTTAACGGGAGCTAGTTCTATAGAGTAATATATTTTTACTGTTAAGTAAAAATTTACATTTTTACATTTACATTTGTTAATGTAAAAAAATTTACATTTGTTAAGTAAAGTTATTTCAGTAGTGCCAAGTTTTTCTTTTAACATGGTAAAAAGGAGAAAATAATAATTCTTAGTCCAGGGCAGCAGATCCAGAATGACTGCTTTTTTTTGAAGAACAAATTAATGATTATCTTGAAAACTGGATCTGAGAATCTGTATGTAGAAAAGGGCATGTAAGGATCACCCCTTCATCCTTGTCTCCTAGATGGAGAAGGATGTCTGCTCACTTTGACCTGGAGGTAATGACTACTGTCTCATGATTCATTCTTCCCCTTACAATTACATTTTAGGAAACTCAAGCATTCTCACTGCAGTTGAGTACTGGAGAACAATTTGGTTAGAGGGAACAACTCTGCTTCATGAAAACTGACTTATTTTCTAGGTGAGGAAATAAGGATTCAGAGTGTTCTGCCATTTGGCAACCTTACACAGAAGGTTCCAGCAAGTGAGGGGTTAGAACTCACTCTATTGGCAGCAGGTAGTTCATTGGAACTGCCCTAGAAGATCAGTGGGAAATAAAGCCCAGGATGCTAACTCTGGATCTTTTCAGCAGCTTTAGTCAACTGCTGAGAAAACAACCCCAACTGGCTAATTAAGGCGGTGATTGGCGGGCTCAGGGTACGTGGATTGGGGGAATCCAACCCAAAACTGTGCTTCGGTGACCTGCCCGTCACCTCGCTCCATTCCTCTTCTGCAGTATCTGCCAGGATGGCAGAGCTCAGCCGTACCTAGGAGGCTGCCACCCGCTGCCTCAGCACTGGAGCCAAGGGAGGGGAAGGGAGGCAGAGATACTGATGTTTGTCCTTGTTTGCTTTGAGCTCTCACTTGGGGCTTCAGGTGAGCCTGGCTCAGCTTTGTTCCCAGGGAGGGCATTTCATCTTCTGCTTTTAAAGGAGTTTCAAAGATTATGAACATAGACCTCTCCAAGAGGACTGGCATTCAACTGATGGATGGAGTAAACGTCTCAAAGAAGAACCTGACACAGATCCCCTTCATGAATTGGCTATGGATGGGTAATGTTGATTCAAAAACCCAGTTTGTTGCTGGACACGATTTAAATCTCAAAACAATCCTGTGAGTGGGGCTTATTTTACACATAAAAAGAATCCTCATTTTACATATAAGAGAGGCTAAAGATTCTAGACTTGGCGACTAAACAACGGCAAAGTCAAGTAGCTTGACCAAGGTCATCACGTGGTAAGAGGTAGACAAGAGGTTATTTGAACCCAGGTCTTCTGAAGTCCACGATGACAGGCTTTCTGTTAGACCCCAGTTACCTTATTTTGTGTGGCATTTTGTAACTATCAAGGACTTTCAACTTACATTGTTTCCTGTGAGGCTCATCACAAACCAATTAGGTTGGAAGGGCTTTGACAGAACACAAATTTGTGTGTTGAGTCACTGCTCAAGGTCACCCAATCCAAACCGATTCTAGCAGAGGTCTTACTCTCTACTGTCCCAATTTGTTTATCTTACTCTCCACTCACACTCAGCTTCTTTCTCAGGGGTGAAAGTTGTCTTGAGGACAGTTGAGGCCAAACATAAGTTACTCCCTTCCCCATGTTCCCAAGTAGAATATTAGCAATAAGTGAACATAGAGTGCTTACCATGTGTTAAGCACCATAGTAAGCATTTCATATTTATTTAACTTGTTTAATGCTTGAGTACCTGCTATTATCATCCCATCTTATAGTTGAGGAAACCAAGACACATAAAAATTAAGTAACTTGTTCAAGGTCAAAGAGATACTGAGCTTCTAACCAAGTGGACTGACTTTAGACAAGAAGCAGAGCAGAGAATTGAGAATTAGCTGCAGCACACTTAAGATTGCTAAACTTGAGGTTCTTGAGGGTTTTTCAGACCAGTCCTCTGCACCAGACTGCCTTGTCTGGAGACCATCCCAGAAAGAGAGTGCATGTTTGCCAACTTGACCAGCCTTCTGGAGATAGACTCACCACCTATTTCTCGGGCTGTGAGAATCACTCACTGCTGTTTCTCCCATAGCTTGTGAAGTCCCATATGTAGGTAACAACCTGAGAATTTGTTCTTGCCATGCGTGATGTGGCTGGGTGTGGAGATGGGTTGGTCCAGGGATGGGAGACGATTGAGCTGTCAAAAGTGAGAGCAGTAACGCATCGGTGGACTCACTCTACTGCCAAGGGTCCTCCATTCCCCTCCCTCCCTGAGCCCAGAAGGAACACCCATCTTCTAGACCAGGGCTTCCCAAACTTCCCTGATCATAAGGATTACCTGAAGGGCTTGTTAAGAATACAGACACCCAAACCCTTCCTCTGAAGATTTACATCCCATAAGGCTGGGTCTAGATTATTTATACACTTAGATACTAGTCATCAGTTAACACACACTCTTGGTGTGCTTACCCTACGGACAGGCTGGAGATTTAGAATGAGTAGGACTCAACTCCTTCCCTTGACAAGCTCAGGACCCAGAGGGGTCCTGACAAATAAACAGATAAGGATACTCTGAATCAGGGCCATGGTGGGAAAAGCACAGGGTGTGGTGGGAAAAGAGGGAGGAGCATCTAACTCAGACCAGGAAGGGGGAGGGGGTCAAAGGCCACCAGATCTGATACAGCATGCACTCTCATTCTAAGATGATGAATGGGGTCTTTGAGCTGACTTCATCAGCCAACTGGTCCCACATTCTGCCCTCCCTTGCTTCTATATCCAGAAATCACCTGCTGCTGGTCTAGGATGGTGGTAGCAGGGCTTGGTCTGAGACTCCTCTCCGTATGCATCTCCTTTTCCTTGCAAGCTTCACACTTGCTGCATATCTGACTTCATTGCTCCCACAGGTCAGATATTTTATCTTCACATGTGTTTCCCATGACAATAGCACCTCTCAGCTCAAGTGACAAGCTGGCTTAAGGGATGATTTGGCAGAGGAGGTGCCAGAGTGGATCCTTGTGGGGTCTGTGCACCTCTCATCCCTCCATCCTCCTCACCCTAAGCCCTCCTCTGGATATTTCTTTGAAGTATCATGGACATGCCATGGAGTGGTGGCACTCTGCATGCAGGGAGGGACTCAGGTCACCTGGAAAAAGTTGTCTGGTCCTCAGCCTGGTGTCACAGAGCTCAGTAGCTCCTGACCCCCTGGTATCAAACCCCCATTCATCCTGCTGGATCAGGTGCTGTTTGAGTTTCCTGAGACCCTTGAGGGAACCCATGGAGGGAGGAGAGTTCCAGTCCTTTGTCAACTGAGGCAAGTTTGGATGATTAAGCCAAGAGAGCAAAGTCACTTTGGTCTGGGGGATTATTTTTGAGGTGTGTTTGCAAAGTGGAAGTAACTTATTGCCTGGGAGGCAAACCAAACCCAAGATGACTCTCAGCTAATTGCTTGCCTCTCCGTCTTCCAAGCCAAACTCCTTGGTATATAAAGACCAGTCTCCTCTGTCCCCATCCTCTGTCTTCATCCCTCTCGCAGCTCCTGCTAAGTGATTGCTAGCTTGCCTTTGAGCTCTCTCACCATGAACAGACAAGTCTGCAAGAAATCCGTCCAGGGCTTCTCTGTCTGCTCTGCCGTGGTCCCCAGCAGCAGCAGCAGCAGCAGCAGGATGAGCTGTGTGGCCCGCTCTGGAGGAGCTGGCGCAGGGGTCTGTGGGTCCCGGGGCAGAGCAGGCGGCTTTGGCAGTCGCAGCCTCTACAACCTGGGTGGCAATAAGAGAATCTCCATCAGCGTGGCTGGCTCCCGGGCTGGTGGCTTTGGGGGAGGGCACAGCAGCTGCATCAGTGGCTGTGGAGGTGGTTATGGAGGTGGCATTTGTGGAGTCAGAGGAATGGGCAGTGGTTATGGAGGGGTTGGTGGCTTTGGAGGGACTAGTAGCTTTGGTGGGCCTGGTAGCTATGGCTCTAGTGTCTGCCCTGGGGGAATCCAGGAAGTAACCATCAACCAGAGCCTCCTGCAGCCCCTCAATGTGGAGATCGACCCCCAGATTGGGCAAGTAAAGGCCCAGGAGAGGGAGCAGATCAAGACCCTCAACACCAAGTTCGCCTCCTTCATTGACAAGGTGAGGGCACAGCCCAGAGGTGTCCTGGAGGGGTTGGGCTGCCCAGGGGGATGGTATAGGAAGATGCCCACGGGACCTGCCAGGCTTGGAGGCAGGCGGTCCAGCTTCTTGTGCTGGTTCTTCCTTGGCCCCTACGGGACAGTCAGTGTGCCTCTCTTGCTCTGCAGGCCCCGTCTTCCCAGCTGTGAAATGGGAGAAGGATTTCATCTCCTGATTTTCTTCTTGGGACAGGGCCCAGGAAGGTGAAGTGAGAGTCTAGGAATGCTCTTAGCTCTTTTTAAGAAAGGGGCAGTAACCATGAAATTGTTATAGCTAACTTTCAGTGACTCTTGAGGAGCAATTGCTTAGTAATCCAAACGAGCTGACAACCAAACCTGCATTAGGAGGAATCTCAGGACTGCCTTGCAGCGATGAGTGGCGGCAGCTGACTTACCTTCCAGATGACGCTATACTTTAGCCACATTACACCAAGCTGTCCACACTCGGGCAGGGAAGGGTGTGCTGGGTGTGAAGTTAAACTGAAGTTAGCTGTGAGCTGAGTAACTGAAAGGGGACACAGTTAAGGAGAATAAGAAAAATTTAGCACAAGTTAAACCTTGTTGACTATTTTCCCTGCTTGAAGGGAGGTAAAAAAGCTTTCCTTTAAAAGATGATGAGAAACACCTTTGTGCAGGCCTCCTTTAGGTGTATGCTGAAGGATTCCAACAGACTTGATGAGGGCTGGGTTTGTCTCTTAGTTTTGACACTTAGTAGCCACCTCACTTTGGGCAACTTATTTAAGCACTTGGAGCCTCAGTTTCCTTATCTACAAAAGGGGGATAACACTTATAGGTAGTTGTATGGGAGGATTAAGTGAGTTAGACTATGTGGAAACAGCATTCAGGAAGCACTCAATGTATCTCTTCCTTCTTTTCTAAACCCTCATCCTTCTCAAATTCCTGAAAAAACAGAGGCTCTTGCAGATTGGACAACCGGGTTGAGTTTCCACATATGGAACAATTTGGGTTGGATGACCCCACCTGCCCAACTCAAGAAGCTGACTCTTTCTGTACCTTCCCTGCCGCAGGTACGGTTCCTGGAACAGCAGAACAAGGTCCTGGAAACCAAGTGGGACTTGCTCCAGCAGCAGACCGCGGGCTTGGGCTCCAGCTTGGGCTCCAGAGGCCTGGAGCCTTTATTTGAAAGCTACATCAACTGCCTGCGCAGGCAGCTGGATTCGGCTCTGGTGGAGAAGGGGAATCTGGAAGGAGAGCTAAGGAACATGCAGGACCTGGTGGAAGACTTCAGAAAGAAGTGAGGGCCCCAGCTGGGGAGTTTCCCCTCCTGGGGGATTAGCAGGGAGGTGCGGTCCCAACTGAGGATTTTTAACTGTTCCTGACTGTACCTTCAGTCAGGACTTGTGGATGGATTTATTGAGTATGTGAGAGGGTGAAGACTGAGACTTCCAAGTGGCTGATGATGCCAGATTTGTCAGTCTCCAGGCAGGGCCCTTCTACACCAGCCCAGATGGGAGACAGAGTCCTCCCAGAGTTCAAAGTCCTTTAGACTGGAGGGCCCTCCACACTTTACTGTACCAAGGCAGCACCCTGGAAGCCCATCAAAAATGCAGATTCCCCTGCTCTGGTCCTAGATTGTGAAGCGGTGGGTGGGGCAGGTCCCGGGTCCCAGGCAGACTGCTGTAAAGCGCTCTTCCAATGTGTCCAGCCCAGTCCCATTTCTGCAGCTTCAGTCAGCCCCCTCTCGCATGTCTGCAATTATGGCTGACATCCTCTGAGGCCTGCAAGAGGTAAACGGGACCTCTCAAGATGGGAAGGGAGCTCCAGATATCCCCGGGGGTAAGGACCTGCAAGAAGGGGAAAGCCTGTTCTGGGGAGGCCCCATTCCACTCCATGTGCACAAGCTTGTGGGCACCTGCTCAGATTAATGAAAAGAGAAACAGAGAGAACAGAGGTTGAAACAGCCAGCCTGAGCAAATACCTCTCTGGGCTTATCTGCCCAGGTGTTTCGTGATGTCTCTAGAGCTGGGCTCCTCGAAGTCTTCCCCTCCCCTGCCTGACACTCCTTGGCGTGTCACTCAGACCTAGAGGGAGGTGATCGAGGCAGTGGCCTGAGCTCTGAAAGGCCTCTAGGCAGGACTGGCTACATCAGTTTGGGGGTTCAGTGTGAAATGAAAACTCAGGGCCCTTGTCAAAAAATTATTAAGAATTTCAAGATTGGGTCAACAGAGCTTTAAACCAAGCATAACGACCTTCTGAACCCAGGACTCTGAGTAACTGCACGGGTCGCACACCCTTGAAGCTGGTCCTATCCCCTGGTGAGGAGATTGTGCCTGAGTTCTTAGGAGCCTCTTTTTTTTTTTTTTCCCAACTTCTGAAATGTCAGTGTCCAAATGTGTGGCTCTTTCTGTCCCAGGTATGAAGATGAGATCAACAAGCGTACTGTTGCAGAGAATGAGTTTATGGGGCTCAAGAAGGTGAGGAATCTGGGACAATGGGGACCTTGGCTCCCTTTCTGGGTGTGGACGCCGCTGGAGGGAGAGCAGAGCCAACTTCTCTGGGGCCCTGTGACGCTATGCTCTGTGGGCTGTTTACACCTTTTCTTGCATTTTTGTGGAATGAGGAGTTTGATGAAGGCAGCTGCTCTGAGTATGTTGCTGGTGGGGACGACATCTTATAATGTGACCGATGAGCTGATTGGTGATGTGAAATAATAATGCAGGCTTTATCTATAGCATTGAATCAAGGTTTTCAGCCTCCCCGGATATTATTAATAAAAACAATCAGATACCACAAATACTGGTAGCTTGTGTCAGCCAGTCATCGTAAAGATGAAGTTGTGAGAAGAATGCCTTCTTTTCTCTTCAAGAGGCTGGGTTTTTGGTCCTACCTAACCAAAGTCACATATTGGATAAATGTGATTTTGCTACCCTTACTGTGTACCTGGCTGATGGGGTTTATGTTTTGTCAAAGCCTTGGGATTTGATTGGCCAAGGCAATTAAAAGGAAGAAAACCACTTTTTCTTTTTTTCCAAAAAGAGAAGTCATAATTAGAGAGAGGAATGGGGGAGGGGCAAAGAAGAATGATGAAGACTCAGAACAGTGCTGTGGGTGGAGGGGCAGCAGACGGTCACATTCTTTTGGGTTTCTGACTGCCCTCCTCCTTTCCTTTTGTTCAGGACGTGGATGCAGCGTTCATGAACAAGGTGGAGCTTCAGGCCAAGGTGGATGGTCTGACAGATGAAACCAACTTCCTGAGGACCCTCTGTGAGACGGTGATTCCTTGGTCGAGCCCCAGAGCCTTCTTAGCCCCATCTTTCCAAGCATGCTTCCCAAGTGTGACATCAGGGGACAGTCACGTGGCAGGATGGGGCTTCCTTGGTGGCTCAGTGGTAAAGAATCTGCCTGCCATGCAGGAGATGCGGGTTTGATACCTGGGTAGGGTAGATCCCCTGGAGGAGGGCATGGCAACCCACTCCGGTATTCTTGCCTGGAGAATCCCATGGACAGAGGAGCCTGGCGGGCTGCAGTCCATGCAGCCACAAGGAGTTGGATGCAACTGAGCGACAGAGCACAGGCACGCACACGGCAGGACACTCACAAACCCAGCAGTGGGGCTCAGCTCTCAGCTCTGCTCCTCCCAGGCAATGCCAGCTTAACTCCTCACAGTTGCCTAGACCTGGCTCACAGGGCCAGGGTCCCTCTCTGTCCCCTACTTGTCCTCTGTAGTTGGCTCTAACCCTCTGGCTCCTAACCCAGTACCTAACTCAGCTCTTCCAGAGGACCCCTCCTTACTGCAGTCCTCCGGAAACCCACCCACTAGGGTTCACTGACTGATACTTGCAGGCTGACAGTCTTATACAGGTGTTGTTCCTTTTTCCTTTTGTTTTGTTGTCTGGTATCCTTTAGGCTGTAGCCGGGCCTGAAATGCAAGCTGATATTTCTAACTCTCCCACTCTTGGCCCCTGTTGCGGGGGTAGAAGACTCCTCTTTATTCTCAGCATCTCTTGAGGCCAGGAGATGGTGAAAGTGAGCTCCATGTTTCCCACAGGAACTGACCCAGATGCAGAATCACCTTCATGACATGTCTGTGGTCCTGTCCATGGACAACAATCGCTGCCTGGACCTGGACAGCATCATCAATGAGGTCAAGGCCCAGTACAAGGACATCGTGCAGAAGAGCAAGGCCGAGGCCGAGGCCCTGTACAAGACCAAGGTGGGAGCTCTCCTCTGTTCCCGCACTCTAGCTGTAGGTCCGCTGACCTCCATCAAAAGCGCTCCAACAGTCTGCAAAGTTGTGATGAAGGGTTTCTCTTCTGTCAGCTTTGAGAGCTGGAGAACAAGGCCAGCAGGCATGGGGACGACCTGAAGAGCACCAAGAATGAGATCATGGAGCTCAACTGGATGATCCTGAGGCTGAGGGCTGAGATTGAGAATGTCAAGAAGCAGGTGGGTCTGGCCTGGAGGTCTTCTGGGCCCTGGGGAGGAGAAGTAACAGCTGGGCTTCTGCCACAGGCCTTCTCAGTCCTTTTGTGGTTGCCTGTGGGACAGCCTGATCTCTGGGACACTCTGTTCTCCTCGATTCTCCTCCCCAAGGTTGAGGCTCCCTAAGGAGAGACAGTTGTCCATTCTGGTTTGCCCAGCAGCAAATCTTCCAACTGTAAGGGTGGCCTTAAACACTCAGCTCTCAGTAGGATCTTTCCTTAATGAGCTATTTATCACACACTTCACATAACCTTGAAGACTAATTTGCATCACTAGAATGAAGTGATTAGGAAAGACAGGCTTTTAACAATCTTGAAAAGAAAGAACCACTCACCAGACTACTGCCACCTTAACCAGCAAATTGGTGTTCCTT
Source organism: Ovis aries (assembly GCF_016772045.2). Lineage (NCBI taxonomy): Eukaryota > Metazoa > Chordata > Mammalia > Artiodactyla > Bovidae > Ovis > Ovis aries. Next base: position 133,636,052 of record NC_056056.1, read on the forward strand.
TTCTTGATAAGACATGGGTTAATTTAAAAGGGCCGAAGAAGAATGAACCAACTGTGAAACTGACTTCTGTTTTCTGAGTATGCGCCACTGAATTTCTAAGAAGGGGAGGAAGGGAAAGGGAGGAATTTCTTGGGTGGGTAAGAGACGTTGGAAAGATCAGTTGTTTGCTTTTTGGTCACTAGGCTAAACAGTCTCTTAACTCCCTCTTTGCTAGAATGCCAACCTGCAGAATGCTATTGCTGATGCTGAGCAGCATGGGGAGCTGGCCCTCAAGGATGCCAATGCCAAGCTCCAAGAACTGCAGGCCGCCCTTCAGCAGGCCAAGGATGACCTGGCCCGGCTGGTGCGTGACTACCAGGAGTTGATGAATGTCAGACTGGTCCTGGATGTGGAGATCGCCACCTACCACAAGCTGCTGGAGAGTGAGGAGTGCAGGTGAGGGGCTGGGGGGGTCATTATCCTCCAGAAGTGAGTCCGAGTGACCTTTGATAGTGAAGAAAGGGAACAAGGTTATAGGGAGAGGACAATAGGTAGGGAATCTCCTGAATGACAGAGTTGAGGATTCAGGCCCCACTCTCTCTCTCTCTATATATATATATATGTGCGTGTATATAGACAATCAAATTTATCTTACACTTTGATTTACCTTAGACATCAATATTGCATTACATATCTCTGTTGGGCAACAGAGGATAAGATAGTTGGATACCATCACTGACTCAATGGACATGTTGAGTAAACTCCAGAAGATAGCAAAGGACAGGGAAGCCTGGTGTGCTGCAGTCCATGGGGTTGCGAAGAGTCAGACACGACTGAGTGGCTAAACACCTCTGCTGAGCCTCACTATATGCAGATGGAAGGGAAAGTCCTTTGGGCTTATAATAAAAGTTATAGTGCTGTCCGCCGGACCTTTCTTGGATGATGACAATGTCCTATACCTGTGCTATCTAATATAGTAGCCTTTGGCCACTTGGGCACTTGAAACCTGGCGAATGCAGCTGAGTTTTACATTTAATTTAAATAAAATAGCTTCATGTGGGGAGTGGTTACCATGCCGGGTAGCTCAGTATAGACAGTCCTAGAACACCCGCATCCCTGAGGCTGAGTCTATATGGGAAGGTGGCTGATACATACATACTCTGGAAAAATAACACAATACCAAGTAGCAGATAAGGGCTCAGCGAGTGGATGTCAAATGCCAAAGGGGTGTCAAGAATTGAAAAATCCTTCTAATGACTAGCTGCTCCATGAATCCTGTGTTCAGAGCCTCTGTCTTCAGGCAGCTCCCAATCTGATGGAGGAAGCAGAACTCACATGTGAGAAGAAAACTTAAGGATTTCTTGCGTCTCTAAGAAAAGGAGTGAGAATGCAGACGGCGCTGCATGCATTGGGAACTGTGGGGTGAGGAAGGAGAGAGCGACACCAGTGGGGCCACACTGGCAAGGCGTGCGGACACGTTCCGTGTCTGCTCAAACATGTGGTCATGCCTGCTCCGTGAACGAGAATGAGGCACGGAAGATGGGCAGAGTGGGCAGGACATTTCCATCATGTGTTGAGTGTCAGCCCCTCTCACATATTCTCCATCTTGAATAACCATTACTGCCACCACCACCCCAGGAGGGCTCACTGGGGAACGCTTCCCAGAAGAAGAGCGGTAGGAATAAGAAAGCCAGGCCTGGGTGAAGGAGGGGAAGGGCATAGCTAAGGTGGGAAGATGGTCTCAGCAGAGGAGGAGAGGTGAGGATGGGCTAATCAAGGGGGTGTTGAGTGATGAGTAGTGTGTTTGGAAGATAATCTGGGAAATTAATGAAAGATGATGGGAAAACGGAGAGACAGTGATTGGTGGAGCTGCTGGAAGCCTTACTTCCCTGCAGCAGCCCCCTTTCCTGGGGAGATCTGTGTCTGGAAACAGACTCAGAATAGCCTTTCTTCTTTTGGGAGCTTGACCCCTATGAGGGCGAAAGGGAGGACATGGCTCCCAGGGTTATGAACCCTGAGCTCTTCGGCTAAGGACTCATTGCAGAAATAATCCTCATCTCCTCTTGCTTTTTAGGATGTCTGGAGAGTGTCAGAGTGCTGTGTGCATTCGTAAGTAGCCTTTCAGAAACTTTCTCCCTGGGATGCAAAAAGGGCAACTAGAAACATGCTGACTGACATTTGGGTGGGAGAGCCTGGCCCATGCAAGGCAGCCAGGCCACCAAGTGTCCAGGGTCTCAGGCCACACTACTCTGCTCCTAGTGGAACTTGGCCAACTGGCAGGCCAGAGCTGAAGCCCCTGCGGTCCCAGGGCATTCCCTGGGTTGGAGAACCAGAAATTCCTGTGGATACTTCTGGCTCTTATTCCTGGGGAAGGGGACCAGAGGGCCAGGGCTCACTCCTGCTGTTTACCCACTGAGGGCTCAGAGAAGTCGAGTAACTTTCTCTGAGTCACACAGCCAAGCAGGGCTGGGGTACAGGCCCAGGGCTTGAGCCTGAGTCGAGCGCTTGCTTTCCTTAGCGGTGGTCAGCAACGTCACCAGCACAGGTACCAGCCCTGGTGGAGGCCGTGGGGGATTTGGAGGGGTCACTGGCGGCAGTGGCTACAGAGGCGGTGGCGGCGGCAGTGGCAGAGGAGGGAACAGTGGCAGCTGTGGAGGAGTCAGTGGTGGCAGTGGCAGGGCTCCCAGGCCTGCAGCGACGGGAGCAGTGGCTCTGTGAACCCGAGCAGCGTCCAGAGCTCAGGAAGCGCTGGCTACAAGTCTGGCAGTGGGCGCCGCACAACCATCTGCTTCACTCAGACCACCAGCTCAAACCAGCTTTGCAAGTGATCCTTTGGGGGGCCTAGTCTCCACGCCCACTGGTTTCCCCTCAGCTTGGGACAGCACTTCTCCCCTCTCTGCTTGACATCAACAAATGCCAACCCCAACCTTGCTTTTCCTCAAGCTCCCAGGGGAAGCGGTTGAACTTCCTGGCTCCTCCGTCCCCAAGGCCTCTCCTAGGCCTGGGAGGTCCAGCTGCTAGCCTGGGATGATGATGCCCCTGATGCGCCCTTGTAAAGGCCCCTGACTTTGGACAACAGCACCTCAGCCCAGACAAGTGTGGGTCTTCCCAGCCTGGCCTGTTCCCGCCCTGGCACATCTCTCTTGGGAGTTGATGGTCTGAGGCTGGAATGTTTCAGCCCCTGCCTGAGGAGGGCAGTGCAGTGGGGCTGCTGCTAGAGGGTAAATGGTTAAGATCTCCAGACTGTTGGTTGTCAGGGTTCCCGCTCCACATCTGGACATCACATCCTGACTCACCTCTGGCACCTTAATTCCCTGAGCTGTGGATTCTCTGCTGATGGTTGTTGTACTTTCTTTTCCCAATAAATTGCACTGTATTTCATATTCTGGTATTTGGCTTTCAAAGAGTCACAGAATAAACCAAGGTCCAAGAATAGACAGAAATCAGGTATGGATGGATCTCCTAGGTTAGTAGTAGCTGTAAAGGACACTGCATAGTCTTGGCTTCTCCTCTATCCATTTGATTGTGTTCTCGTGATAGGACTGGTCAAGAGTATTTATGTTGCTTTGGTGGGGACTTCCCACTCCCAAGGAGGCCTTCCCACTCACCCCTTGCCCCCACTGGGCCTCTTAGACCCAGTCTTGGTAAAGGAGTGTTTTGCAGTTCATCAACGTAATGGATTCCAGTGGGATTTGGTTCCCTCCAGGTAAGAGGCAAGGGTTTCCCTGGTGATTCAGATGCTAAAGAATCAGCCTGCAACGTGGGAGAGCCAGGTTTGATCTCTGGGTCAGGAAGATCCCCTGGTGAAGGGAATGGCAATCCACTCCAGTATTCTTGCCTGGAGAGTTCTATGGACAAAGGAATCTCACCCATGGGGTTGCAAAGAGTCAGGCACAACTGAAACACTAATACTTTCACTTTCTTTCAGGTAAGAGGCAGAAGTGCTACACTAGTGAGGCTCACACCAGATAGATGTAAAATTACAAGTGGGGAAGATGCGTGTCTACCCTTACCCCAACATTTCCCAGTCAGTTTCAGAAAGCTGAATCCCAAACCCAGGAAGGATCAGGGTAATAAGAGCCACTGATAGAAACCAGAGACTTGAGAGAGTCTGTGGAGATGGCAATTAGAGTCTCATTCCTTTCCCCACCTGCCAAACCAATCCCTTCTGCAGGCCTTTAAGTGTGATAAAACTCTGGTTTGTAAGTCACTGTAAGTCATGCATTACCACCCAGAAGTGAGATCAGAGCTGGACTAATAAGGCAACGGTACATTTGTCTGATGGTCCAAGGAGATTACCAGGAGATTGCTCAAGGTTCATGTTCTACAGCCTGATCTGATCTCCTATGTTCACCCCAAGTATAGCAGCTCTGGAGAAGGAGATATTTCAAAGTTCCTACACTTGAGAGTTCAGTAAATCTATGCCCATCTTTTTAAGGTCTACAGGCAGGAGGTAGCCCTCTTTCTCATTTATCCCTGGCACAGCTCTGGGGATTTGGGGAGCAGGGCAGGCCATTCTGGATTATTGCTCTTACTGGTCCTTTAGAGACATTCCAAGGAACTTCACTAACCTTAGGAAAACACCCCGGATGCTCTGCTCCATGTGTTGCTTAGTTTACTGGGAAGAGTCCTGGATTAAACCAGCTTTTCACTACACTGGAGCAGCAGGGTTGAGGGTGGCCACTGCAGTCTCTCTCTCTTTAAACTTTTGTACTGGGCTTTGTATATTGTATTTTGTATTGGGCTTCCCTGGTGGTGCAGACGTTAAAGCATCTGCCTGCAATGTGGGAGACCTGGGTTTGATCCCTGGGTCAGGAAGATCCCCTAGAGGAGGAAATGGCAACCCACTCTAGTATTCTTGCCTGGAGAATCCCATGGACAGAGGAGCCTGGTGGGCTACAGTCCATGGGTCTCAAAGAGTCGGAAACAACTGAGCAACTTCGCTTTCACTTTCACTATAGCCAATTAACAAAACACTGGGAGTTTCAAGTGAACAGCAAAGGGACTCAGCCGTACATATATGTGTATCCATTCTCCCCCAAACTCCCATCCCATCCAGGCTGCTGCATAACACTGAACAGAATCCATGAGTCTCTGTAGTCTCTTTATCCATCTGCTCCACGTGTGAACATCTTGGTGTGGTGTGCTGTCTCAGGGCCCCGCACAGGGTGTGGGGCACTGAGTAAAAGTTTGGTGGTCAATTGAAAGAATGAATTGAAATGAATAAGGAGAACAGAACCTCCCTCCTCCCAAGAAGATGGGATAGATCACACTGCAAGGCAGGATGGAGCTGAAAGTTACAGTGAGGACCTGCTGCTGCTGCTGCTGCTAAGTCGCTTCAGTCGTGTCCGACTCTGTGTGACCCCATAGACGGAAGCCCACCAGGCTCCGCCTAGGACCCTCTTATGAACTCTTTCGAAAAGAGTTGGCAGAGGGGGCTTTTGAGGGAGGTAGTGAAAGACTGGGAGAGGAAGCCTGGAGCCGGCCCGGGAAGGAGAGAGAGTTTGGGCCACATAAAGGAAGGAGAAAGATACAGGGCAGATATCCACACCAACTCCCAGAGAATTCCAGGACTGGCCTCATGTCCCATGTTCTTGACATAGACTCGGACTAAACCATGTGATAGTGGGGCATGGACGCTTTCAGGGTGAGGGCATGATGTTTCAGGCCAGAGTAGGGGTGGAAGAGGCTGGAGTATTTCTAAGTCTATTGGAGGCTCGCAATCCTGGGCTTTCTGAAACTTCAGGAGTCCCTCAAATTCACCTCCTAGTTGAAGCTAAAGCTGTTTGTCTTTGAAAGAAGCCAGGGTGGGTAGAGTAGGTATTTACCCATGTGGAATGGTCAGAGGGTGACAGGATACTTGAAATCCTATCAGTTATACCTTTAGCAGTGAATTTATCTCCTAGTGTTGATGCTTTTTTCTCCATTCTTTATTGTTAATTCTTTTTATCCTTCACTCTTCACCCTCTCCTTCTAAAGATCTTCTCCCAGATTAAAAAAGGAACGTGTAGCAAAAGTGCAAAACATTTAACAAAGCAAAAAAAGGAAAAGAAAGATCATCTGTAATTCTACCACCCTGTAATATTTACCTTTGTGTAATCACGTGTGTGCACACATACATATGCAAAAAGCACAGGTCACTACACTTTAATATGGAGAGTCTTACAATACATACTGCTTCATAACCTGGTTTTCATTTACTCTACTGTGGAATTTACTGAATAACATCTTTCCATACAATAAATATAGAAGACTGAATGCCAGAGAATTGATACTTTTGAACTGTGGTGTTAGAGAAGACTCTTGAGAGTCCCTTGGACAGCAAGGAGATCAAAACAGTCAGTCCTAAAGCAAATCAACCCTAAATATTCATTGCAAGGACTGATTTGAAGCTGAAGCTCCAATACTTTTGACACCTGATGTGAAAAGCCAAGTCACTGGAAAAAACCCTGATGCTGAGAAAGATTGAAGGCAGGAGGAGAAGGGGACGACAGAGGATGAGATGGTTGAATGGTATCACTGACTCGATGGACATGAGTTTGAGCAAGCTCTGGGAGACGGTGAAGCACAGGGAAGCCTGGTGTGCTGCAGTCCATGGGGTCACAAAGAGTCAGACATGACTGAGTGACTGAACAACAACAATACAATGAATATGGATAGAAGTCATTATTTTTAATGCAGATTTTAATTTTTACATTAAAAAAACAAAAGGCACACATTGGGAATTAAACTACTATTTTTTTTTTTTTCTATCTAGAGGTGTGATATACGTGTTTTCTGGTCTGTAATATTCTACCAAACATTTTCCTAAACCAAACCTAGATGGAAGATCAAAAATCAAAGCTCCCTTCTTTCTCTGGCTGGGTTAGACCAGTAGAACACAATTTTGATAGGAAGAATAGACTTGGAAGTGCAGAGCTTGAAGAATCACATTTTAATCAAACCTGTCCTCAACCCAGGACTTCCCAGGTGGTGACAGTGGTAAAGAATTTGCCTGCCAATGCAGGAGACATAAGAGATGCAGGTTCAATCCCCGGGTTGGGAAGATCCCCTGGAGGAGGGCAGGGCAACCCACTCCGGTACTCCTGCCTGAAGAACCCCATGGACAGAGGAGCCCGGCAGGCTACAGTCCCACAGGGTTGCAAAAGAGTCGGACATGACTGAAGTGACTTACTACCACAACCGCCACCATTCCCAGCTAAACCTGAAACTAACCAACTGATGTATACAGAAGGATTTTAAGTAAACTTGCACAAATACACTTAATATACTATAGAAAAGGATGTCTTTTAGTCTATTTACAGAGTACAGCATATATTCATTGGCATCAGGGAAAGTAGTAACACCAGGGAGCAACATCATACTGGTAACACCAGTAACACCATCATAGCACTAACACCTAAAAATGACAAGCACTTAATACTTAGATTTAAACTGGTTAATCACAGAAATTATAAGATCAAATACAATAGATGAATTAGAATATTCATCTACAATTTTTCTCCAAAAATTATTCTAGAAAAAAAGAAGTTTCTCTCAAAACACGGTCTATATCAGAACTAGAAGACAGTGATAGAAGAACTGCAAACAAGACTAGGAAGTTGATTCTCACATGCAGCTTTTGGATAAAGGAAATCTTCTCCAGTCTATTTCCACAGCCAAAACTAGTTCTAATTTCCCCATGATGGCAGGCAGAAAACAGAGTTTCAGAACTCTGCAGACAAGGGCAGCTATTTTAACACCCTATGTAAGTACTGCCCAAATCATAAAAGATCCCACACAGAGGGGCCACTGCATGAAAGGTTTACCCAAGCGAAGGAGCTATGAGTACCTGAAAGGTTCAGGCAAAGCCCGCCTGTGGTGTTTGGTGTTTGGGACATGGTATTATTCCACTTTATTGACACAGGAACATATATGCTGGGCTAGGGGCCTTCCAGGTGGAATGCTTGACACAGCCTTGCTTGGGAGCAGCCAGCCTCTCAAAAGCACAATGAGAAGTTATTCACTTTAGCCGGGATTATTGAATGGAAAGTGTTTCAGAAAAAGCAGAAGTCTTGGGAGAGTCAGGTAATTATCTTTTTGACCCATTAATATCTAAAATTAATAAAATGCTGCAGAACAGAGCTAGTTTCTCCAAGATGTACTCTCCTGTCATCGCGAGGAGAAGCCTCTTTCAGGCGATTTGGCTCATGATATCAAGCTTCCACTGCCTGGACGGAGGAGGTAGTGCTGCGTGTTGTTCCGGGAAGCTAATTTGCACAAGGAAGTCACCACCAAACCACTGCATAAATACAGTCGTCAGCCTTCTTTTTATGCTCTATACTGTGGAAACATCTCTTTAAATGCCAGAAAGTCTGTGAATGTGAGCATGTTGACTACGTCATGAACCGCTTCATCATTATGGTGCTTTAACGTTGCGGTGAAAATTGCCATGTTGTATCCGGGTATCCGCTCCAGGAGCTGATTTTCAACATACTTTTCTATGAAAGAAAGGTTTTCATTAAAAATTGCCATGTAGGTGAGTTTATTCTCTTCTGTGTTTTTAAATTGCTGGTAGTATTTGTCCATGAAATTTCTCTGCTGTACTTGGAATTCCGCATCCATGATAATGTCCTCCATAGAGTCAACCATAGCATCAAACTGAGCTTCAGCGGCGGCGGGAGTGGACACTGGGAAACTCTCTTCCTCCAAGACTTCCGTCACTTCTGCTATATCCACTCCATGCCGTTTCACCAGTCTGGGGCCCAGCCGAGTCTGGGTCGGCACAGCGCACCCAGGAACTCTATGCCCCACCCACCACTCTGGACTTGGCTCCCATTACTGACCTCTGGAAGCAACGCCCTGGTTCCTGTAACCACGGCTGACATCGTTCTTAATGACTGAGCAATATTCCGTTATATGCTTGTAGCATAGCACTTTGATGCATATGTTATTTCTATTATTTTCCAGTATAATAAACATTGCTGCAATGAACACATATCTCTGAGCACTCATCCTGTTCATTCTTTAAGATACCTTCCTAGATGTGGAATTGCTAGGCCACTTTAAAATTTTGATTTATATCATCAAACTTCTGTCTAGAAACATTGTACCAATTGATACTTTTATAAGTAATATACTTTTATAAGTAATATATGATTTCTTGTTTCTCCAATCTTATGAACACTTTTTGATATTCTTTTTGAATTTTTCACTGTTTTTTTCAGGTTTTATTTTCATTTCTTCAATTAGTAATGAGGTTGAACATTATAAATCTGCTTATTAATTCTTTAACTTTCACTTTCTGTGAATTTTTTCTTCTTTTGTTTAATCCATTTTCTCTTTGGGTGGATATTTTGTTTTTCTTATTAATCTGCTTGTCTGAGGCAAGGACTCTAACAGCACTTTGAGCCACTCAGGAGTCCAGGATCTCAGAAACATTCATCATTGAGCCCTAATTAGTTATCTGTGGGGATGCTGAGAATAGTTGGTGTGAGGTCAGGAAGGTAGAACCTAGTTCAGGGAGAGGGAGGTCAGAGGAGGCTAACAGGATTGCAGGAAAGTGGGACCAAGTTGGCGGAAGGGCCACCTCCAAAATCATGCTTGCAGTAGTAGATGAGATGAACAGAGTGGGGTGAAGTTAAGAGAAAGATAAGCAAGAATCAGTTTGGAAGGCATTAGGGGTCTGTAGTAGATAGCTCCCTACACCAATCCTGCTTCATTCTCTCCTTCACAACATTAATCCTAAGGGCCCTCCCCATATGTTTTCTGCCCACAAATCCATCTCAGAGTTTGCTTCCCAGGAATCTGATGTGGGATGGGGCATTGGGTTTGCCTGGGATATGAATGGGGAGGATGCTTCTCTTCTAGTAAGAACTGGTCCTCCAGGAAGGGTGGAGAAGACTCTGAGATCCTTGAAGGAGTGAAGGACCAGGGGCATATACCAAAGAATTCATTAGAAAGTTCTGTAGGGATTCAGAGGGGAGTGGGTTTCCTTGGCTTGCTGCTATACAGTTGACAGCAGAGACTGATGTGCTAACTGAATCAGTCTCTCTATCCTTCCTCCTACCTTGTACGTTCGGGACATTCTTTCTCCCACTGGCTGAGTTTCTGAGAACCTCACTCTGATGCCCAAGGTCACTGAAATAATGCCTGGCTAGCTGACAGAGATAAATACCTAGCTGTTTTCTCTGTTCCTAGGCTGCTAGGGAGAGCAATTAGCAAATGTGTGCACTAGAGCTCCATAACCACTCCCACCATTAACACTAGTCATTTGGTTGTTTCAGGTCAAGCATTCTGCCTTATTAAAGATGTGGTTTCTTACAGTCAAGGCCAACACAGTTCATATTTAAATGTCCTTTAATATATTTCATTCACTTTTTGCTTGAGAAACTGATAATTAAGATGCAGGGTCTTAGCTAGCCAACAATAATCCTTTGTGATGGAACTACAAAGAAAATCTAGGACTTAAGGTATTTCTAATAGTTTGTTTCAGCTTTCCACAATTATTGGCCATCTCCAGGGATAAACACCTTTCCCTGGGCACATGCACACATACTTTGACTCAGCTGTCCTTTGGGCATGACCTTTCTCCTTCTTAGTAGATATGCAGATGAATTTAACAAGTGCTGAGGCTAAGAATGACTTCATGGTTGTGAAGAAGGTGAGCAGGGTGGTGGGGTTATATAAGGCGGAGATGGGACAAGCAAAGGGAAAATGGCGGTCCTTTCTCAAGGACGTGACACTTTCTCAGGAGGATTTCCAGGATTGCCCTGTAGCTGATGACCAGAACCCAGGACTATGGAGACCATCACCAGCAGTGACCAGCACTCATGCATCAAATATTGAGAGTGGGACCTGATAGATGATGCAGAAACTCTCCCTACCCTTAGCCACACCTCTCTGCAATAGTTTTTTTTTTCTCCCAGGATTGATGACCCTATAAGCACATCTGCCTGGAAGCTAAAGCCCAGATAGACATTGTCAAGCTACGAGTTTCTTCCCGAGTGAACCCCCATCCTATCAGTTCCTTTAGTTCCCTTGCACATGAACTCTGCCCTGCCTCCCCTCACTTCTCTGGTTTCTCATCTCCATTAAAATGCAATACATAATGATGCATTTAGCTTTATGAGCTTGATAGAATAAAAGGGACCCACGATGCTTGCTAGATTAGAGGGCAGCACACAGGAAATGTGGCCTGCAGGAAGTTATATTAGCAGCTGTGTGTGGAGTGAGTGAGAGATGAAGAGAGAATGGGGTGCTGAGGGAGTCTTTGGGGTTAAGTCAACTGTGTCAGACTTTGTAATATGTCCAACTGCCATGATGTGCTCCACTCTTTCTGGATCCATCTCGTGGCAGGCCACACCCCTGGGCTGGCACATTTTACATACTGGCTTCAGTGTTCAGTCGTGGCCAAGAATTCCAAACGACTCAGTAATAGCCAAATGGCTAACTTCAGTGCCCAGCCTGGCTCACCTCCGGGGCAGCCTTTCCTTACCTCCCTCTTGGGTCTTTGGGCCAAAGTGGTGGGAGCATGTGGTCAAAAGCAGCTGCTATATCCTCATTCCTTGTGATTCAATGGCAGCCATCCCTCCTCCTGGCAAGACTTTGGCTACAACACTTGGACCTCCTTTTCCTCTCATATCCTGAGATTTCAAGTTTCTGGAAAAACAGTAAATGAAGTAAAAGTTTATTTAGTAATTTTTACCTGCCTAGACATTGTTTTGAGAATTCCATGTGTAACTCATTGTCCTTTTATTTTAACTTTTAAATTTTGTATCGGGATATAGGCAATTAATAAACAATGCTGTGATAGTTTTAGGTGAACAGTGAAGGGACTCAGATATGCATATATATACATATGTATATGTGTGTGTATATATACATGTATCCAGTCAGGAGTTTTTAATGGACACGTGCACACTGCTATATCTAAAATTGATAGCCAACAAGGACGTACTGTATAGCACATGGAACTCTGCTCAATGTTATGTGGCAGCCTGGATAGGAGGGGAATTTGGGGGGTAACTCATTTAGTCTTCATAATGATCCCATGAAGTAGGTGTGTTTATCCTCATTTTACACAGAGGAAAAGGGGACACAGAGAGGTAAAGTTCACACTGTGGTAAAGGTCACAGTTAGCAAGTGGTAGAGCCAGGGTTTGAACAAGTGTTGTTGGACCCCAGAATCCCTACTTGTAACCTCCACGCTTTATTAATAACATAGATGGAGTTTTATCTCTTCACAATACATTTAGGCAGTGGGGTGCCTCTGATTTTTGATGGCAGCGTGCATGCATGCATGTTGAGTCGTGTCCAACTCTTTGCGATCCCATGGACTATACCTGCCAGGCAAACACACATCTCTAGCGTCTCCTGTGCTGGCAGGCAGATTCTTTACTACTGCACCACTTGGGAATCCTTTTGATGGCAGTTGTTATTTAGTCTCTAAGTCATGTCCGACTCTTTTGTGACCCCATGGACTGTAGCCTGCCAGGCTCTGCAGAGGCCTACTTTTATTCAGAGCCCTACTCTGTCCTTGGTGCTGAAATCTGGTCCAGCTGCCTAGGGGACTCTTCTGTTTCGGGAGGCTGATGCTCACCATTGCTTCCTCTAAACTTGACTTCTCCTAGCCCCTCCTTTAGCTAGGATCTGCTCACAGATTTTCTGCTTAAAATCAAATAAAGTCTGTTCCAAAGCTCAGCTTTAAAATAGTCCCAGACTTTGTCCATTTTGTTATGTTTACTTTAAAACTAAGACAAAAACAAAAACAAAAATACCCCAAACACTCTCTCTCACAGTTCTTATGGATAATAAAATTTAGATAATTTAGCACACTTTATTTTTTGTTTCATCTGCTATGGAATATTTATCATTGGGTGATTAGAATCCTTTTTCAAAACTTCAGTTCAGTTCAGTCGCTCATTCGTGTCCGACTCTTTGAGACATCATGAATCGCAGCATGCCAGGCCTCCCTGTCCATCACCAACTCCCAGAGTTCACTCAGAGCTGCGTCCATCGAGTCAGTGATGCCATCCAGCCATCTCATCCTCGGTCGTCCCTTCTCCTCCTGCCTCCAATCCCTCCCAGCATCAAAGTCTTCTCCAATGAGTCAACTCTTCGCATAAGGCAGCCAAAATACTGGAGTTTCAGCTTTAGCATCATTCCTTCCAAAGAAATCCCAGGGCTGATCTCCTTTAGAATGGACTGGTTGGATCTCCTTGCAGTCCAAGGGACTCTCAAGAGTCTTCTCCAACACCACAGTTCAAAAGCATCAATTCTTCGGTGCTCAGCCTTCTTCACAGTCCAACTCTCACATTCATACATGACCACTGGAAAAACCATAGCCTTAACTAGACGGACCTTAGTCGGCAAAGTAATGTCTCTGCTTTTGTATATGCTATCTAGGTTGGTCATAACTTTTCTTCCAAGGAGTAAGTGTCTTTTAATTTCATGGCTGCAATCACCATCTGCAGTGATTTTGGAGCCCCCCAAAATAAAGTCTGACACTGTTTCCACTGCTTCCCCATCTATTTCCCTATTTTTAAAACTTATATTATAATTTTTAAGTTAATTCCTTTATTATAGGGATGAAAAGGTTTTAAAAATAAAAAGCTAATCTTTTGTTTGAAGCTAGGATCATATTGAGCAACACCAGAAACAGGCACTCACAGAAGAAGAGATTAATTAAAAATCTTAGCTATTAGTTTTTATGTCAAGTGCATATTAAAAAGCAGAGACACCAAGTTGTTGACAAAGGTCTGTATAGTCAATGTTATGGTTTTTCCAGTAGTCATGTATGGATATGAGAGTTGGACCATAAAGAAGGCTAAGCGCTGAAGAATTGATGCTTTTGAACTGTGGTGCTGGAGAAGACTCTTGAGAGTCCCTTGGACTGCAAGGAGATCAAACCAGTCATCAATCCTAAAGGAAACCAATCCTGAATATTCATTAGAAGGACTGGCGCTGAAGCTGAAGCTCCAATACTTTGGCTACCTGATGTGAAGAGATAACTCATTAGAAAAGATTCTGATGCTAGGAAAGATAGAGGGCAGGAGGAGAAGGGGATGACAGAGGATGAGACAGTTGGATGGCATCACTAACTCCATGGACATGAACAGGCTCTGGGAGATGGTGGTGGACAGGGAAGCCTGGTGTGCTGCAGTCCATGGGGTTGCGAAGAATTGGATAGGACTGAGCGACTGAACCAGAGAAGGCGATGGCACCCCACTCCAGTACTCTTGCCTGGAAAATCCCATGGGCGGAGGAGCCTGATGGGCTGCAGTCCATGGGGTTGCGAAGAGTCGGACACGACTGAGCGACTTCACTTTGACTTTTCACTTTCATGCACTGGAGAAGGAAATGGCAACCCACTCCAGTATTCTTGCCTGGAGAATCCCAGGGACAGGGTAGCCTGGTGGGCTGCCGTCTCTGGGGTCGCACAGAGTCGGACATGACTGAAGCGACTTAGCAGCAGCAGCAGAGCGACTGAACAACAACAGCAACAATGTGGTAATGAAAATAAAATCTGTCTCTCAGGGATGTTTCAAGGAATACATGAAAAGCACTTTATAGAATGAGCGATATTTGTGCAGCTATTGTACTACAGATATGAAAATTTTGACTAGCAACTAGATGACAAACTTTCTAAAGAGAGGGACTACGTCATAGACTGTTCATATGTTGCTTAATACTGGGTAGAAAATGTGCACTTCATAGCACTTGTTGATTGGTGAACTGATTAAATAATGGAATGCATGCTAGAGCTGGCACAGCTCCCAGAACAAGGTAAGTACTCAATAAATCTATATTACCATCATTATTTTTAGAGTTACTGCTGTTTATTGAGTTCTGAAGAATCAGACTCTTAAGGCTAGAAATGACTTCAGAGGCCATTAAGAGGAGCCCCATTTAGATACTGGAGTCCTCTCCAAAACCAGTTCTCTAAATGGCAATCCACCCTCCTGGGTGGGGTCCTCCTCTCTCTCACAGAAGATGCTAAGCTTTGTCCTACTTTGTAAATTCTACCCATTGGTCCAAGGTTTCCCCTCTGTGACCAGAGGGAGCAAGTCTCCCTCTGCATGAGAATCTCCACATGTTTGAGGATGGTTGTCTCTTTATCAGATTCCTTCTCCAAGCTGAACACTTCCATTTCCTCCTGTGCTTTGTCATGCTCCCTCCCAGGCTGCCTGTCACACTCTGGATATAGGGAATACAGCCCAACCCGCTAGATGAGGATTAACTAGCTCATGAAAAGCATGCACATCGGGACTACTTTTCGTGCATCCTCCAACCTTGCAGGTGAGTCTGGCAGTCCTTTCCTGCTGCTGAGTCATCCTGAGCTGGCGCCACTTTATAAAAGCTATTGTGAATCTCCCCAGTCTGAACCATACAGCTTGTTTTGTTTTCATACATCTAAGGTTTTGATTTACATTAATCTCTGTTAAATCTTTCTTGTTAGATTTGGCTCAAGCCCCAAACTGTCAAATTATTTTTGGATTTTGATCTTACCACCCAACTTCTTATTATAGTGGCCAGGTTCGGGCAAATTACAAATTTGAGTTATATGCAATAATGTCCTCATTTGGGTGTACTTGGAAGGGAAATTGCTATTTAAAGCAAAAATTGCTCGTGTATTATAGAGAAGAAAAGTGTTATATTTAGTTTTATGTGAAGTAGCTATTTAAAAATCTTTTTCTTATGGAAAATTTCAAACAAATTTCAAAATTCCTCTTATGAAAATGAGAGTAGTATAATCAGTGCTTCTGGACCCTTCGCCCAGGTCAACAGTCAACTCATTATCTTGTTTTATCTTTGTTCTATCCACTCCTCTTACCCCTCCTGATTATGGTGAAGCAAATCCTGATGTCATATCATTTTATTCATAAATTTTTTCGTAAGCTTCTCTCAAATATAAAGACCCTTTACATAATGTGACCATAGTAACATTATGAGATGGTTGGATGGCATCACTGACTCAACGGACATGAGTTTGAGCAAGCTCTGGGAGTTGGTGATGGACAGGGAAGCCTGGCATGCTGCAGTCCATGGGGCTGCAAAGAGTCGGACATGGCTGGGGGACTGAACTGACTGAATAACACTATGACCCTCTGTGGAATGAACATTAACTCTTTAGTAATATGATCACCGATTCAGTCTCAGTTCACATTTCCCATAATGCTTCATCAATATTTTCATTCAAAGCGCTTGTTTGAATCAGCCCTAAATAATGTTTATGCATAGTCACTGGCTCACAGGTACAGATTTCCATCCCTCCTTTTCATCCCTTGTAATTTATTTATCTAAAAACAGTTATCTATTTATACTCTTGGCTGTGTTGAGTCTTAGTTGCAGCATGTGGGCTCTTTGTTGGGGCATGGGGGCGTCTTTCTAATTGTGATGAGTGGGCTCCAGAGTGCATGGACCCAGTAGTTATAAACTTTCTCTAAGGAGGACCATACTTTGAACACAATTTCTAGAGACAAAGTTCTCCTACAAACCTCTTCCTTAAAAGCTGAGATCTGAGTGACAAGAGCCAATGACCCAGGTCACTGAAGACGAGAGGAGCATGGCAAGTCATTAAGCAGATGCCTTGAAGTTTAGGGTTGGGCCCCCTTAGGGAGCAGCCCATCCATAGGACAGCCTAAGTGCTTTTCTGCTTTGGATCTGATAAAGGCAAAATAAGACTAACGTCAGAGTGAAAGTGTGAAAGTGTTTGTTGCTCAGTCGTGTCCAGCTCTTTGTGACCTCATGGACTGTAGCTCTCCGGGCTCCTCTGTTCTTGGAATTCTCCAGGTGAGAATACTGGAATGGGTAGCCATTCCCTTGTCAAGGGGATCTTCTTGACCCAAAAATCAAATCTGGGTCTCCTTCACTGCAGGCAGATTCTTTAATGTCTGAGCCACCAGGGAAGCATTAATGTCAGAAAAATCAAAGCATCTTGTGACTCCAGGATTTCAGCTAAGGTATGTTCAAGATCTGAGGCACTGACCCATTTTGGCTAGAAAAATCAAGCACAGGAAATTATCCAATTAATGAACCAATTCACTGGAACGTATAAAAACGCCCACCCCCCTCCCTGTGCCAGAAGGCCCTTTCCTCCAAGGCTTTCTGAAAACAACAAGCCAGCCGTCCAGCAGGCCGTCCCAGGCCACCAAGGGCTCCAGTTGTCTCTCTGCCATTGCAGCATCTGGCCAGAGCTGACTCTCTACCTGCCCAGTCAGTCTTTACAGCCTGTGTCATGAGAAGGGTGCCTCTGGCAGCAGAAGCCAGTATAGCCTTGGAGGGAGAGGGTGCTAGAAGTTCTTACTCAGTGTGGCTAGATGTGCTGTCCAGGCTGGGGGCCTGGCTCAGAGGTGTTCGGGTGCCTTTGGAGGGAGCTGGAGTGGGGGACATGAGAGGTGGCTTTGGAGGACCTTCTTTCAGAGTTGGAGGGAGACCCTGGCAAGATAAGAATCTGCCCAGCACATCCCATTCACCTTGCCCTCTACCATCAGGATCTCCCTCTGCCCACCACACTGACTGTGCACCCACTAAAGTCTCCAGGGACAACATCATAGTCCCCACAGTGGCCTATTTTTTGTCATTTCCCTAAACCCTCTGAAGCTCTGACTCTGTTCACCCTCTTTACCCTTATTTTCTTGTGACCTCTTATGCCCTGCCTTCTCAATCTCTTTTGTGGCTTTCTCTTCCTCAGTCTACTCATTAAATGCTAGAGTTCTGCAACATTTAAAAAAAACTTATTGGACTGTAATATACATACAGAAAAGAGGACAGACCTCAAGTGTTCAGCCTGATGACTTTTCACAAATTGAACCCACTCATGTGACATCCATTCCCACGACCCTAGAAGCCCGTATGCCCAGCTCCCTTCCAACCACTTCCCATCCCACCCAACCCCAGGAAAATACTGATTTCTAGCAGCAAAGGTTAGCTTTTTAAAAATGTATCATTTATTTTTGGCTGGGCTGGATCTTTGTTGCTGTGTGTGGGCTTTCTCTAGTTGCGGTGAGCAGGGGCTGCTCTCTAGCTCTGATGTACAGGCTTCTCTCTGCAGTGGCTTCCCTTGTTGCAGAGCACACGTTCTAGGGTCATCGGCTTCAGCAGTTGGGGCTCATGGGCTTAGCTGCCCTGTGTAATGTGGAATCTTCCCTGATCAGGGATTGAACCCATCTCCGCTGCACTGGCAGGCAGATTCTTAACTGCTGGATCACCAGGGAATTCCCATAGGTTAGGTTTTAATGTGTTTGTACTTTATATAAGCAGAAGCATATGGTTTGTGGCTGGACTCTTCTACTTAACACGATATATGAAGAATCATCCCAAACCAGCCGTGCAGTTGAAAGTCGTTCATTCTCATCAGTGTGCTATCCCCAGTTTACTTGTGTTCTCTGTTGTGATGGGGCACTGGATTCATATTTTCAGCTGTCATGAACAACGTGTCAATGAAAATTCCAGTCCATGCCTTTTGGTGAATACACGTGTCCTCTCGATGGCTTTGTGAATACCTGCTAGTGAGATTGCCAAGTTCGTAGGGCACTGATGTGCTAAGTTATGTCAGATACTCCAAATAATTTCCCTAGGTAGCCATCCTAGTAGTGTAGGAGAGTTCCAGCTGCTCCATAGTTTTGCTAACATTTGATAGTTTCTTTTGTATTTTGGGCTTCCCTTGTGGCTCAGCTGGTAAAGAATCTGCCTGCAATGTGGGAGACCTGGGTTCTATCCCTGGGTTGGGAAAATCCCCTGGAGAAGGGAAAGGCTACCCACTCCAGTGTTCTGGCCTGGAGAATTCCATGGACTGTATAGTCCACGGGGTGGCCAAGAGTCAGACACGCCTGAGCGACTTTCACTTTCACTTTTCTTTTGTATTTTAGCTGTTTGGAAGAAGGATGCATTATTGTATGTCTTGGTGGTTTGAATTTGTATGTCCCATAGTGGTTAATGATGCTGGGCTCCTTTTATATATTTATTGCCATTTGGATACCATCTTCTGTAACTGTCTTCTGCCCATTTTTCTACTGAGTAGGCTGTCCGTCTCTTTTGTTGATTTATAGGGGTTCTTTATATGTTCTGGATATTAGCCCTTTGCTCATGTATGAATACTGTTTCCTACTCTGTAGATTACTTTTTCACTCTTCAGTGGAGCTTTTTGATAAAGTAGTTACTGTATTTCATAAGTTCATCGTATTTTTCTTTTGTGCGGTGCTTCTCATGTCCTATACTCTGCTCTTTACTCAAAGATCATGATGATATTCTTTGGTGTTTTCTAAAAGGTTTACTGTTGTGAATCTCATTCACATTCAGATCTGCAGTTCACTTTTGCGTACGCTTCTTTCTTCCACATGGTCATCAAACTGAGGATTCTACACACTTTAAGAGAGAGATGTCCATCTGGTTAACTTTGATGGTGAACACATAGGTGTTTGCTATATTGTTTTCTATATGACTGAAATATTTTATAGTAAAAAATAAAATGAAAAGTATTTAAGCACTGATGTTTTCTTGGGTGCCTTCTTTGATCTACTGTTCTTTTCATGTTACATATTCTTCCTGGGCGAGTTATTTATCCATTTAGTTAAATTTCATTGAGACCAATGTACCACGAGGTTGCCCTGCTATGGAGAAGCATAACATGGCTGTTGCCTTAAGGAACCATGGCCTGGTATAAACGGGGACAAATCAATACAGTGAAGTTCCTTGGAATACCTATTCCGAAGAATAGCCCAGAGCTCATGTTATCTTTAACAGGAGTGTTCTGTTCTTCCTGTTGTCTCTTCCTATTTCCCTTTTAAAATCAACTTCTTTGAGGTCCAATTTACATACAGTAACAATTCATTTCAATCAATTTTAATAAATGTATATACCAGGGTAACTACTGCCACAGTCAAAATCAAGGTCACCTTCCAAAATGCTCTCCTGCCCCTTTGCAGTCCTTCCCCCGCCAGCCCTCAGGCCCAGGCTGGGCTTGCTTTCTGTCACAATAGGTTAGTTTTGTCTCTTTTAAAATTTCGTACAAACGGAATCATGCAGCACATATTCTTTTCGTGTCTGACTTCTTCACTGCAGCAGGATGTTTTTGAGATCCATCAGATGTATGTATCGTGCATATTTTGCCCTGGGCTCTGGTTTGCATTTTCTTGTTCTCGGCAATGTGTTTTCAAGCTCCCTGCCCCCTTTTAACGGCTCTGGGTACCTTGTAGTCATCAGCATTTGCAGCTGTATCTAAAGGCTGAGTGACTGGTCCAGACCTCTTGGACTAGACGAAACTCTGTGTCTGGTTTGAAGACAGAACAGGTGACTCTCTTATTGTTACCCAGCCCTTCATAAAAACATGGAAGTTTCCTCCTTTGATAAAGTTTCTTTTGTTATAAAAATTAGTTCATCAACATCAAAGCAAGCTGGAGCTTTACAAAAATACAAGTTTCTGGGCCACATTCCCTAAGATTCTGACTCCGGAAGTCAGGACTAGAGTTTGAGGACCTGGATTTTAAAAAGCTATCCATTTCTTTCAGGTTGCCCAGTTGCACGGCAACAATGGAGACACAGACATAGAGAGCAGACTTATGGACACGGTGGTGGGGGGGAGGAAGCAGAGGGTGGGATGTTTGGACACAGTAACATGGAAACATACATTACTATACCTAAAATAGATAGCCAATAGGAATTTGCTGTATAACTCAGGGAACTCAAACTTGGGCTCTGTAACAACCTAGAAGGGTGGGGTGGGAGGGAGGCTCAAGAAGGTGGGTACATAGGTATACCTATGGCTGATTCATGGGGATATTTGGCAGAAACCAACATAATACTGTAAAGCGATTATCCTTCAATTAAAAATAGATTTAAAAAAAGAAAAAAAAAGCTATCTAGTGATCTGATGTGCACTCAGCACTGAGGGCCACTGTCCACAGATTGAAGTTCCAAATTTGCAGCACAGAACAGAGATCATTGCCATCAGTTTCGACCTACACATCCAGCTGTTTGTTATCACCTCTCCCCCTCCTCCATGTCTCCTGTTCTACAAGTATGTGGGATCTCTCACCAACTCTCTCCCCTCACCAACATTTGAAATGTTTTCCTCTCTATGTGGGGTATATTTCTCCTATTGTCCACCCACTGGGCCCACTCCTACTCATCCCTCAACACCCCACTGAAAACGACCTTCTCCCTGATACCTTCCATAGCCTTTATTCATTGTCTACTCATAGCACTTTTTTGATCTTCTGTCAAAAATGCTGACCCCCAAAGTACTATAAGGAGCTGTTTACATGACTGATCCCTTCCTTCAATACAACGGGAAGCTTTTCTGGATCTTGGACCCTGTCTTGCGTATCATTGTGTTCCTATTGGGTAGCCTGGGACCAACCATATGTAGGCATTTAACAGTGACTGCTGAGAGAATGAACGGATGTTTGGAGAGATGATTGAATGGATAGTGGTCCATGTTGGATTCCTTGGAGAGAATGAAGTCTTAAGGAAACAGAGTTTGGACATTCTTTCTGGGTCCTCTGAACTCTGTGCCTGACCTTCACTTCCTGTTCTAATCTTCATGCCTTTTAACAGAGAGCAGAATCAGTGGGTAGGTTGGGACAGAATCTACCTCCTGACTGCATCAGTCTTCAAACTCATGCTTAATGCTTTTGTCATTTCCATTTGGGGTCACAAGTTGTGTGAAAGTGCTTTGTCTGTGAGTCACAGGAGGGTGTGTATCTCTAGGTGGTGTTTTTTGCCCATTTGTCTGTCGAGTCAGATAAGTGAAGGGTTTTAAAAAGTTGAAGACACTCCACAAATGTCAGAAACTGTTAAGTGCTGGCACGTATGCCTATGAGGCTGTGGCTTGGCTTTTACAGGGAACCAAGAACTTCCTGAGTTGTACAAAGCTGGCTGGGTGCTGGGGGACAGAGGACTCCCCCAGGTATGAGGCCTGCCCTCCAAGGGCTTTCACACTGGTTTAAGGGAGGGAAGATGCCCTCATGTGACTTATGGATGTGGTAGGGGCAACAGGCGTCCCAGGTGCTTTAGGACAGAAGAGGCCGAGGGGCCAGGCTGGTCATATGAGGCTTTGTGATGGGGCTGGGCTGCTCCTAAATGATGCATCAGTTTGGGGTGTAAAGGGAAGGGGGAAGGGGCTTTAAGTCTGAGGACTCTTCATGATCCCTAGGACAGAGGAAAAGTGGGTGAGAGGAGGTCAGGGTAGTGCCCGGCCAGAGAGGTGCCCAGGAAGTGGTGGCTGGGCGTGGGTGAGGGCGGCGGGCTCACACCAGGGCCTCACGCAGAGGCTGAGGGAGGCAACGGTTGGCAGCTGTGAACTGCTTTGTGTCTCAGTGGCCCACGGCTCCAGACTGGGGTCCACCAGTTTGCAAAATCCGGGCCATGGGCCTGACCAGGAAGGAGGGGGATAGCTCAGCACAAACTGTCACCTCTGTGGGGGAAATGACACAAAGCGCCCTCCTGGGACCATCCCTGGACAAGTGTGTGGTGGTCTTTGTGACTCTTCTCCCCACTCCATGCTCTGGTTTTACCTGCCATTTCCAGAATGTGATCAAATCCCATTAACTGTTCAGAGTCAGGGCTTGCTCCATGCACTGAGCTCTGGGCAGGAACAGACACTGAACGCCCTGTGGGGCCACAAGCATGGCCTCCAGATTGGGACAGAACTGAGTCGGAGGCCTGGCTTTGCACTTGTGGTCTTGGACAAGTCACTTAATTTCCAGGCCCCAGTTTTCCTCATCTGTAAAATGGAGCTACAAATCTTCCCTATAGGATTGCAATGAGGGTCAAGTGGGGAGAAGTCTGTAGAGTGTTAATTATGGAGCCTGCCACCCAGCCAGCACCCTCATGACTTGCTTTTCTGCTATTAGAACCCCCCGAGTCAACACAGGACTCCTGCTCTTCAGTTTATAAAGCCCTTTACTGTATTTAACTCACCTCCCATCCTCTCTGCTCAAATGGGAGAG
The DNA here is from genome assembly GCF_016772045.2 of Ovis aries. Classification (NCBI taxonomy): domain Eukaryota; kingdom Metazoa; phylum Chordata; class Mammalia; order Artiodactyla; family Bovidae; genus Ovis; species Ovis aries. The sequence continues at coordinate 133,658,961 of NC_056056.1, forward strand.
CAGAGGTGTATCAGCTCTATTTCATGACTGGCTAACTGGAGGCCCGGAGGGGTCTGGAGCCTGGGGCTTGGGCCTCCGGCTTCTGGCTAGAGGGCCCTCCCATGGCATCGCTCTGAAAGATTTCTGGCTGGGAGAGTCTGGGCACTGTGAGGAAGCCATCCTTTCTCTCCTGGCCCTCTCCTTCAGGACTGAGCTAAGTTCAAGACTGCAGCTGCTGGGCCTTAGACTTTTTTTCCTGAGCTCCAGATGCCACAGGGCTGGCCCCTCCCTGAGGAGACTCGGCTCAGAGCTCAGTGTCGAGGAGAGGTTCCTTGTGGAGGAGCATGCCCTCTGACTGCAGACCTTAGGGCCTACTCTGCCCAGGACACCGTCCACCCCGCCCTTCCTGCCAGGCCTCCTGGCCCAGGGTCCCCCATCTTGGTGCAGCCCATCTCTTTCTCCCTCTTTGGCTCTTTCCCACCTGCTGTCCTTGGCCCAGCGGCTGTGCCCTGTGTTGCCAAGCCTGTCCTTAGCCTTGAGCACCCGCATCTGAGTGCACTGGTCCCTGGAGAAGCTGGGGCTGCCTGTGGGCAGGAGCAATCCCTTTTCCTCCTCCCTAGTTCTCCCAGTGAGGGCCCAGCTTCCCCAGAGCAGAGGCAGTCTTGGTCAGGGCGCCGTCCTGGGAGGCGCAGCTGTGACCACGGAGAGGAGGTGGTGCAGGGTCCTGTGTCTCCCCTGGGACCCCTGTGCCCTCACCTCCTAGAAAGCCCCACCTACTGCTTTCAGCGGTGGCACCTCCCGGCCAGAAGCACACCATTTCTCTCCCTAAGAGGTGTCAGAGGAGAGCGGCTGGGCTTTTTTGTCTGTGGGTGTGGGGGATTAGAGTGGGATTTGTCAGGAATAAGAGATTTGGGCTGGGCCCTCATTAGAGTCCCAGACTTCCACCTCAAGCTCTTTGGACTTTGTTCTTGATGTTTGAAATGCAAACTGACTTCTCAGCATCTTCAGACTGGGCCCTGGCATTGGCAGCTGCCAAAGGGTGGAAATCAGCTAATTGTTCTGAAGAATTTCTCTGTGATAGCACTGAAAACCACAGCGGGTGGGGCAGGAAGACGGTGCAGGACATTTCCTCATTCATTCTCAGGGTCTCTTTGGATGCGGGCATCAGCCACACTTGAACCCAAAACACTATTTGGATTTTGGAGTCAGGATCAACCTCACGGGTCGGCAATGAGAGTGGCTTTATGTGCTGTGTTGTAAAGTCCCCATCTCCCAACCCAGTCACCAGGCCACCATCCCCACTCTCACCAGGTGGACTATCCTTCATGGGTGTCAGTGGGCTGAGATGGCGGTGGCCAAGACACTGGGGCACTGCCCCCTGCTGCCCCTTCCTCCTGCCCCCTGGGCTTCAGTAGGTCTGCATGAATCCCTTGCTCAGGTGAGCCGCCCTCCTTGTTTGGAAGAGGCTGAGCAGCAGAGAGAAGACGCGGGTGGTATCTGAGTGAGGGTAGGACCTGGGCTGCCTAACTCTCAGCCTGTGCCTTTGTTTGGACCCAGTTGCTGTATCTTGGTTTCTCAGATTAGTGAGATGCTTTGGGCAAGAATCAGGGCCATGAGGGAATGAGGTTTAGAAGACAAAGCGGGGAATGCCCATTTGTGACATCAAGGGCTTCATGGGAAAGAGCGCTGGGCAGGGAACTGTGTTGAGAGCGTGTCTGCGTGTGTGTGAGAGGTTTTGTGAGTGTGTACAGATGTATGTATGGTTACTGTGAATGCACAGTACACGTTGTGTTTTGCTCCTGCGTGTGTGTGTGTGTGTGTGTGTGTGTGTGCGCGCGCGCGCGTGTATGTAGAAAGTCCAGAAGTCTGAGGACATTGAATTCTGCGATCCAAGCAGACCTCGATCATACAGAACCTCCACTTGCCACCCTGTCCGAGGCCACTTGACTTGAGGGTCTTTGTGTGCTTGAAGGAAACAGGAGCAGAGTTCCCAGAACTAAGGTTTCACGGGTCACTGGTTTAAACTGGCTCGACTCCCAGTGAGCTTGTAGGGGAGCAATTACCCTGCACTCTTTGTTGAGAGCACATATACTGAGCAGCCAGAAGGTGAGGGGTAAACAAAGGGGCTGGGTGAGATAAATGAGGGGGCATTCCTGGAGGAGCAGGTATCTGGGGACAAAGGAGGCCAAATTAGAAGAGGAAAGAGAAGTCTCCTTTCTCTTTCTCTTTAAGTAAAGACATTTTCCGGAGAACCTGGAGGTCCGCTTTCAGCCTTGGAGTAATTAAGACTGGTCTTTGCTTCTGAAGGGCAGTGGGAGGTAAATGTAACAGTGATTAAACATTCATACCACACATGATAAGTGATAGGACAGTTTGCTTTTCTCATAACCATCCTCTCAACAACCTTACAAATAGCAATCATTCTTCTTTTTTTAAGAACCTTGATGGTGACAAGAAAAGGGAAATTAGCAGTTTAAATGATTTTTCTGTAGAATTCATGGATTTTAGTCAACAATGTGCCCTGGAAAAAGAGTCAGAGATAAGAGGCAAGAACCCAACAGGAGAGTGGGAAGTACTGATGATATGTCCCAAGAACTTGGAACACTGAGTCAAAAGATATCTGAAACTTTTATTTCTAATATGGAATAAAGAGTAATGCAAAGAATATTGGGGAAAAAAATCTACGAGATCATGATGTGATTGGAAGTAATCAGCTCTATCGTATACATTGTAATGATAAATAAAAATATATTTTAGAAAACTGAGGATGGAAAGAGCCTTTACTTGCCTGTGGTCTGAATCAAGTTAAATGTACCCTGCCCAGCTGCGGGTGGATGTAGTTTATAGCCATCCCAGGGAGCCACTCAAGCTTCCTGGGTGGTGTAGATGATGTATCTTAGGGGAGCTGAGAGGAGAAATGAGAAATCCTGGATTCATTTCTCTAGTGTGAGCTTGGAATAGGAAAGATTGGTGGTCTCTCTGACCTGGACCAGGTGGTCTGCACACTCTTCCTTCCTGGGTTAGTCTTCCTCCAGCTTTCTCTTCCCCACAGGCCCCCTCCCTGTCTGTTGCCTTTCTCAAAGTCCTCAGCTATGGTCTGTGTGTGCGTGTGTTCTTAGGTGCTTCAGTCGTGTCCGACTCTTTGCGACCCTACGGACCATAGCCTAGCAGGCTCCTTTGTCCGTGGGATTCTCCAGGTACGAATACCGGAGTGCACTGTTATGCCTCCTCTAGGGGATCTTCCAGACCCAGGGATCAACCCCTGTCTCCCGCACTTCCTGCACTGCAGGCAGATTCTTTACCACTAAGCCACTGGGGAAGCTCTGGCTGTGGTCTGTGCATCCTTTCAGTCCACTGCACATCCCTCTGTTTCTTGGCCTGAGCCCCCTGCACCCTATTTTCCCAGCTCCCCAACCAGCTCTCCATCCAAGGCCCACATGGTTAAGAACACATCCTGCTGTGAGATTCAGATGTGTACCTTTTCCTGCCTGGGTGGCAAGAGCCCCAGAGGGATGCTAACCCTTCTCTCACTCTTGCATTTTCCATCTCCTCATCCTCCTTCTCCTTCCCAGCCCTCCCACTTCTCCTCCCTTCTTCCCCTATGTCCTCACTGAGGCTCTGCACCTATCCTGTAAACTCCTGAGGCTTGATGGGCTGGCAGAGTGGCTGTGGGGACACAGGGGAGGTATGGAAACGCTGACTTGTCACTCCCGGGATGGGAGGGTAAGTCTCTCGGAGATTAGGGCTGTGTCCAGCCTTGCAGGATGGCCCCTCTCCCAACTTAAGCTTACTTCAGATGAGTAACCCTGGGGAGACAAAGCAATTTGGAAATTTGGGGTGATTACCAAGGTGTGTTTCGAGTTTTGGACTTGACCTCTTTCTGCCAGGCAAACCAAAGCTGATAATACCTCAATTAGTTGGTTGGCACCATCAGCCAGCCACGCTCCCAGCACTATATAAGCGCCACCTCTGGCCCAGAGCTTCAGAAGGTCTCCGAGTTTCCGCCAACCTTCTGGCCCGCTCTCCTTTTGGAATACCTTGCTGTCCACCATGAGTCGTCAGGCCGGCTACAGCCAGCAGTCCTGCAGGTCTTCCAGCGGGCGCTCAGCTGCGGTGTCCGGCCAGAGCCGGGTCACCTCCTCCAAGTCCTCCTTGGCCTCCCGCTCAGGTGGGGGTGGCGGTGGGTCTGCCGCCTGTGCCATGATGGAAGGAGGCTTTGGCAGCAGGAGTCTCTACAACCTGGGGGGGAGCAAGAAGATCTCCATCAGCGTGGCTGGAGGCAGCATCCGGGCTGGAGGGTTTGGGAGCACCAGTGGGGGATATTTAGGAGGCAGTGGTTTTGGAGGTGGTGGAAGAGGGATGGGCGGGGGCTTTGGTGGAAGAGCTGGGGGCTTTGGAGGGGAAGTTGGTGGCTTTGGAGGAGGGGCTGGTGGCTTTGGTGGCCCTGGTGGTTTTGGTGGTCCTGGTGGTTTTGGAGGACCCCATGGCTTTGGTGGCCCTGGTGGCTTTGGCCCAGGTGGCTTCCCTGGGGGAATCCAGGAAGTGACTATCAACCAGAGCCTCCTGCAGCCCCTCAATGTGGAGATTGACCCCCAGATTGGGCAAGTAAAGGCTCAGGAGCGGGAGCAGATCAAGACCCTCAACAACAAGTTCGCCTCCTTCATTGACAAGGTGAGCCCACCTCGGGACAGCTGGACAGTGAGAAAGCTGGTCCTGATGAGCTTGGCCTGCTCTTCCTCTTTTCCTTTTGCACCCAAGGAAGGACTTGCAGGTCCATCCTCCACCTCCATCCCTCAGCGGCGGGCCTGCTAAGAAAGTGGTAGATGATGAAACGACCTCGGTCCCTTACTGGATCGAGCCACTGCCCTTTGTGTAAGTCCTGTCACCGCAGCTCTGTGAGGTGCCTCTGGCGCTGCCGAGACTGTTGCCCCCATGGATGTCCCCTCACTGTTGGCTTCTGTACCCCTTCTCCATCTCAGGAAAACTGTCAACTGCTCCTCTTTGAAAGAGAGACCAACTCTGCCAAAGCTGGATATTCACCTGAGTGATGAACTTATCTACTGTCAGCCCAAGGAGAGGGCTGCAGGGTGTTTTTGGGGGAGGGAGGGGACGAGGGTAAGGGGTACCTCCTCCTGGGTGACTCTCATAGGAAGATTTCGGCATGAGGGGCTGTGAACGTTAGGCCACTGACCTTGGTATACGCGTGTCTGTGTGTAGGTGAGGCTGAAGCGATGTTTTATCGGGCTTTCTGCACTCTGACTACTCCACGTCATAGTGGGGACACTACGGCAATAGTTGTGGTGACTAGAGAGTATCCAGCCTTGATCAGCTGCTAACTGAGGGTCTCAGCAGGACTGCCGAGTATGAGGTGTTGCGATCTCTTTGTGACCACAGGATAGTATCAGGTCTTAAAGAAAGGGTTTGTAGGGACTCACTGGGGGTCCTCTCACCATACGTCAGAGGCTTGGGCAAAGCTGAAGATGAAGTTGACCTTAACATTGGAATATCAGACTTTGCAGAGGGGAAGCTCTTCAAAGCCTAGTGACCTACTAGTTCCTGGCAGATACCTGGGTGTCCAGATAAATTATTCACAGAGAGGTAGAAAGTGATGTGAAAATACTATTTTCCACAGAAGGAGGAGAACTGTCCAAGACCATCTCAGCAAGATCTCTCATCATCTTTCAAGGGGGATTCCCAGGTCCTGGGGTCCTGAGTGGCCAGCATAAGGTGTGGCACATGCCTGGTGCTCTGCAAATATTTGTTGAATGGTCAGTTGATTGATATTTATTCCACTGTTTATACAGTTGGCTTTGAGCTTGTGTACAGAAACATTTTGTAGCAAATGAAAAGTTTGAGACATCTTTAGCTAGTGGTTCAGTTTAAATGCAACTGAGTCCTACATTTAACCAGGCTGGGCAGCAAGGGCCCATTCTCAGTGCATCTGGGCCCTTGTTCCTAGGACTAAGGCAGCCCAAGAGGCATTTCTCTATGGTTTTCTCTATTTCTCACCTTAGTAGAGGGCACCTAGACGTACTGTAAACCTCTTCCTGGAAACTACATCTGCTGTAGGCTCTCAAATCTCCTGCTATTTATTGAGTACTAAACGACTGAGGAATGAATGGATGGATGAGTGAATGATACACTGGGAAGGTCATCCAGTCTGGGCATCAAGAAACCTCAGTTTTGGTTTGTTACTAGCTTGTAGTGTCACCTTGGTTACTCTGGGCCTCAGTTTCCTTATCTGCACAGCAGGGCTCCGCTTCCATTGTAGGATACTGATGTTGCTGTCCACATGGGGTTAGTACTGAACTATTGTAGCAGGCAAAATGCAACCCAACAGGAGGGACTGGGAGACCCCTGGGAACTCTGTTTCTAGGAAAGTCATCCAAGACTGGAGTTGGCTGCAGACTGCTCCCTGATGTCCTTTTCCTATTGGATGGCAGGTGCGGTTCCTGGAGCAGCAGAACAAGGTCCTGGAGACCAAGTGGAGCCTCCTGCAGGAGCAGGGATCTGGCACTAACACTAACAACCGCAACTTGGAGCCTTTTTTTGAGAACTACATCAGCAGCCTCAGGGCCTTTCTGGATGGTCTGCATGTTGAGAAGGACAAGCTGCAGGAGGAGCTGAGGAGCATGGAGGGGATGGTGGAGGACTTCAAGAAGAGGTGGGTGCTGCTCAGTTCCTGGGGCAGGGGGTGGGGCAGGATGGGTTGGAGGGTGGGAGGGGCCAGCTCTGTTCCAGCTGGCTACACGTTGGGCAGGATTCACCCCCTCCATCTCCGACTTTCAAGATCCCAGTCTTTAAAATAATGGCTCATGGTTTGTTTTGGGCAGTAACTCTTTTAAGAATTTAATGAAAGGGTGTATCCATGTAAGTTTGGTGGGGGTGTTCCGAGACACTCTGAAGTTCACTCACAAACCACGCAGACTCAGACAACACCCTCCATCCTCCTTGGACTAGATCATCTCCAAATTCCCCTCCAAATGTGGGCTGTATTTCCCTTGTCAATAGGCTTCTGAATGAGAGGCAGCTTACTTTAAAGGTAAGAGTACGGTCTCTGGGATCCGAGTGCCTTGGGCAAGGTCTATTCCACCACTTTCAGCTCTGTGATCTTGGACTAACTCCTTAGCTTCTCTGCGCCTCAGTCTTCTCATCTGTAAAATGGAGACAGTGATAGTATTTGTTCACTGTAGTGAGGCCTGAATGAGTTAATACATGTCATTCACAGAATAAGACCTGGCACATTTGTAGCGCCATTCTTGGTTTTCATGAATTCAAGAAGTACTTACCAAGAGCCCATGGGGCTACCATACTTGCTGCACATAGAGTGGCTCCAGGCCCTACCCTCTGACAGCACACAGTGCTCAGTGAAGCCTGTAGAAAAACCCGGTCTCACCTGAACCTGGGAGGTGGTGCATGCAAGGGCCCAGGCCTTGAGCTGAGGGCAGGATGAAGAAACCCTGAGACTGCGCTGCTTACCGGAGGGGAAGTGCTCTGAGGCCATGGTGACCTCCTGGGGAAGATGGGCCAGAAAGTGCCTCTCTTCTCACAGATATGAAGAGGAGATCAGCAAGCGCACTGCGGCAGAGAATGACTTCGTCGTCTTGAAGAAGGTGAAGGGTCTCTCCCCCACCTCCCACCCCAGAGCCCTGCTGAATAGGGTGCTATGAGGTGGAGGGGAGAAAAAGTCCAGTCCTCTTATTTTGAGGGTCTCCTTCAGGCCATGTAGGTGAGGGAGGGCCACGGAGGGAGCAAGCTGGGAGGGGCTGGGCCTGGCATCTCAGGGCCTGGCTGCTCCCCTCCTGGGAGGAGGGTCCAAAGGGCCCACCAGCCATGTGGCTCCCTCCTGATGGGCCTGTGGGTCTATGAATCCCATTAGATCTTGAGCTGTGATCAGAAAGTGGACGAAGAGAAGGATATATGGTATATATATTCTTCCCCCTACCCCAGGAAGAGCAATTTAAAGAGAGCCTTTGGGAAAAAAAAGAGAGAACCTTTGAGTGTTGCTGATTTAGATCCTCCCCCAGACCCTGCTCACGAATTCTCCTCACCCAGTCTCAGTGTAACGGCCCCGGCCCAGCCCTTGCTCTTCTTTTCACCCTCACAGCTTCTTTGGCTGTTTTCTATTGAAGGGTCCTCTGGCCCAGCCTGAAAGGCAGTCTGTTTGGTAATGTTAGGCCCGGTCTGCCTGTGCCTGGATGGGCGTCTCATTTCCCCTGAGTGGGAGCTCTGGGGGGCGGGGGCAGGTCCCTGTGGCCCCTTTGCCCGGCTCCCTCCCTCAGTGCCCAGGACTGGGCGAAGCCCACAGGTCAGAGGGGACCATGACTGAGTTCTCTCCCAGGACACTGATGCTGCCTACATGACCAACGTGGAGCTGGAGGCCAAGGTGCACAGCGTGACGGATGAGGTCAACTTCTTGAAGGCCCTCTATGATGCCGTAAGTCTGCCCCTCACCCACCTGCCTCCTGTCTCCCAGAGAAAACATTTCATCTCTCTGTCCTTCTGACAAAAGTGACACCTTCTCACCTGTCCCTCAGTTGGTTCAGAGCCCTTCCTTCTGAGCTGGTGGCTTGCGTCCCCTGGCGAGCTCAGGAGGGGTCATGTCTGCCTGGCCCTGCAGGAGCTGTCTCAGATGCAGTCAGACACAGGCAACACGTCTGTGGTCCTGTCCATGGACAACAACCGCTGCCTGGACCTGGACAGCATCATCGCCGAGGTCCGCGCCCAGTACGAGGCCATCGCCCAGAGGAGCAAGGCTGAGGCTGAGGCTCTGTACCAGTCCAAGGTGGGTGATACCGTCACGTCTACCCAGGAGGGCCGAGTCTGCTCCAGAATCATTCTTCTCTGCGTTTCCAGCGTGGTGGCTCCTCTCCCTCCTACTAGGCTGATTTGCTATCAGACATCTCCCTTCCTAATAAGAAAGGTCTGACATTGCTCTAACCTGGTGCTTCTCAGCTGGGGTAGGGGGAAGGTATGCTTTTCCCCCAGGAGGCATGTGGCAATGTTTGAAGACAGGTTTGAATGTCACACCTAGGGGTGGGGGTGGGGTGCTACTGGAGTCTGGAGGGTAGAGGCCAGAGATGCTGCTAAACATTCTACAATGCATGAGATGCCATTCTCCCACCAAACAAAAAATTACTCTGTCTGAAACGTCGCTAATGCCAAGCTTGAGAAATCCTTAACCTAAAGCCTTCTGGCTGCATATCTTTTATTGTTGGAGACACTTCCGTTTTGCTTGCACCCAATTGGGCCCTGTCATGCTTGCTTCTGATCTGATCACACTGAGGGGTTGAAGCCAATGTCTGAAAGGAAGTGGGGGGAGAGCAAGGGAGACAGAGCAAAGTTAGAGGGCGGAGGAATTCTGTACACCTTTCTCCCATCCCCAAATCTGAATGGGGCCTAAACTAGCCCTTAAGCATCAGACTCTTCTGAGTTTTCTGCCCCAGAAGTATAGCCTGCTGGGTAAGAGATGGCTCCAGCATCTGAAATGTTTGCATTCACGCTCCAGCCCTCTTACTTGATACCTTGGAGAGTTAGTCATGGTACTCAAGCAATCTGTGTCTCAGTTTTCCCATTCATAAGATAGGGATAATAATGTCTTCCTCACCAGGGAGCTGCGAGGTTCTATGAAATAAAGCACAGGGCTTGGGGCAAAGTAAAAGCTCAAAAAAAAAAAAAAAAAATCCCAGCAGCGACTGTGCTGTAACACGTGTCCCTGACACAGAGGATAGAGCACCTGATTCCTCCAGTGGGTGACCTTGCACAGGCCCTAACTCTTGTTTTTGGTTTGCTGTTTGTGATGCAGAAGGGTTGGAGTAGGGGACCGTAGTAGGCCCTGCTGGCCTTTTGAATGTGTGACTCTTTTTGTGTACAGTTGGGTGAATTGCAGACCACAGCCGGCATGCATGGGGACGACCTGAAGAGTATCAAGAGTGAGGTCATGGAGCTCAGCCGGATGATCCAGAGGCTGCGGGCCGAGATTGAGAGCCTCAAGAAGCAGGTGGAAAGGAGGAAGGAACACTCACCTGAGACTGCGGGCTGATGCCTGCACCATAACCTCAGGGCTCAGCACTCACGTCCCAGCCACTTGCATGCTAAAATTGACGGGGCGTGCTTCTGGGCTGTGTCTTATGGACCCAGATCCTGCCTGCCTGGAGACTGGAGGCTAATGTGGACCAGAAATGTTGAGTTCAGACATAATTAGGGAGGTTGGGGAAAGAAGCTGTGTGAAGACCAAATTAGGAGAATAGCCAAGGTAGCTCACATCGACATGGATTAGGGCAGAGAGACAATTCTTTGGATAATTCAAGAAGACTTCCTGGAGGAGGAGGGCTTTCAAGAGATGCTTAGACTCTTACCATGAGGAGAAGAGAGGTATAGGAGGAGTCTAACTCCTGAGCTGGCCTAGGTCCTTGAGGCCAGATGGTGTTGACCCCATTCCTGGAGGCACTAGGATTTCGATTGAAACCCAGGCTTAATCTTCTTGGGTTTTAGTTTCCTCATTTGTCCAACATGAGGTGATCCATGTGTAAGCCCCAAGCACACAGGCAGGCTCTCAGTGAATCCACTTGACCTAAATTGGACTTCTGGTCCCCCCAACCCAGAATGCCAACCTGCAGACAGCCATTGCTGATGCAGAGCAGCGTGGGGAAGTGGCCCTCAAGGATGCCAATGCCAAGCTTCAGGACCTCAAGGCTGCCCTGCAGCAGGCCAAGGAGGACCTGGCCCGGCTGCTGAAGGAGTACCAGGAGCTGATGAATGTCAAGCTGGCCCTTGACATTGAGATCGCCACCTACCGGACCCTCCTGGAGGGCGAGGAGTGCAGGTTAGTTGGAATCCCTTTGCTTTCCCTGAGGCTGAGAGGTCTGGCGGCTTTGCTGCCTGAGCACGCGCATGCGCACTGCTGGAGATGGTAGTAGCCCTCAGCGGGCCCATTCCACCCACCCCCTCCTGCCCCTTTAAGGGTTTTGAGATGCTGCCAATCCTTCAGGAGAACTGTGCTTTCTAGGCAAGAGTGACACCACCAGAAAGTTATCTTGGGCAGATTTTCCCATCTTTCATGTCTCATATTTTAGCTGTAAAATACATGTCTGAAAAAGAGGAGGACTCATAGGTATAAGGGCTTCCCTGGTAGCTCAGCCGGTAAAGAATCTGCCTGCAATGCAGGAGGCCCCAGTTCGATTCCTGGGTTGGAAAGATCCTCTGGAGAATGGATGGATTACCCACTCCAGTATTCTTGGGCTTCCCCGGTGGCTCAGCTAGTAAAGAACCCGCCTGTAATGCAGGAGACCTGGGTTCGCATCCCTGGGTTGGGAAGATCCCCTGGAGAAGGGAGAGGCTACCCACTCCAGTACTCTGGCCTGGAGAATTCCAGGGACTGTATAGTCCATGGGGTCACAAAGAGTCAGACATGACTGAGCGACTTTCACTTTCACAGGCATAAATACCATTTCTACATTATTTCTTTATTATTTAAGGCCTTAATAGTAGGTTTCTGAAGAGTGGGTTCTTGTAGGCTGGCACTTGGTTATAGGGCTCTGGCCTTTAAAGGGACAGATATAAACATTATTTACTATATAGGCCACTGAGGAGCAGGAAGAGTACGGGTGGACACACGAACGACCCTCTGCTCTGATCCTCTTGAAGGTGATGTTAGTGGGAAAGGGTAACAATTTAAGCCCAACTTTACCCAACAGGAGGAGGAATGCATGTCATGGCATTTTTGAGCACCTATTTCTTACAGTCAGCCTGAGTCAGGAAGGAGCGAGGGGGACCAAGGCTTTCACTGCTGTTGACCTAGGCAAGGTGTGTTTAAGGAAAGGAGGCTCTGGCACAGATGCTAATACCGAGGTCTGATCTTCCCCAACAGGATGTCTGGGGAGTGCCAGAGTTCTGTGAGCATCGGTGAGTACCGGGTTCCTTCTCAGGAAAGGGGCTGGATGCTTTGGGATAATGTTTCTCAAACCGAGGAGGGGGGCGGGGGGTACTGTGGGCCAGCGCTGGTGGGCTGCACCATTTGCAGGCTAGGAAGAGCTTGTAGGGTGGCGGCGGGGGAGGCCAACCTCCCCTGCCCGGCTGTCTTGAGGCCTGCCCTCACCCGACTCCGCAAAACCTTAGTGGGCGGTACCCAGGGGCGGGCTGGACCGGCCTCCCTGAAGCTGGCTGACCCCAAATGTTCTTTGCAGAGATGCTTCACAACACCACCACCAGCAGCAGCAGTGGCGGCAGCAGCGCCCTGGGAGGAGGAGCTGGGGGTCGAGGAGGCCTGGGGGGCGGCGGTCTGGGCAGCGGGAGTCTGGGCAGCGGAGGCCGGGGCAGCAGGGCCAGCCGCGGGGGCCTGGGCTTGGACGGCAGTTCCGGCGGGGGCTCCGCGGTGCGCGGGGGCGTCTCCAATTCCGGGGGCTCCTGCGCCGTGAGCGGGGGCGGCGGTCGCAGCTCGGTCCGGGTCACACAAAGCTCCTCCCAGAGCCAGAGGTCCCACCACAAACTCTGAACGTTCTCAGACGCACCGGCCCCCTTCACCTGCCGGCACACTCTAGTTCTGTACGCCCTTTCACATACCCGTGGGACCCTTTCCCTACGTAGCTTCTGCAGCTGGCAGAGCAGCCCAAAATTTCCTGGGAAGGGTGATCTGGCGGAAAAACCATCTACTCCCATAAGGCCGAGCCGCGGGGCAGTGCCCAGGGGCTGGGCTGTGTCACCGCCCCCGCCCCTCAGGGCTCCCCACCCCAGCCCATGTTCCGCTGTCCTATGGGAAAGCCCCAGCCAGCCCTGTGCACAACCCGCTACCCCCTCTCTCTCGGCGCCCCCTCTCGCCCCAGTCTCCTGCTGATGTTTTGGTTTCCCTCCAGCAGTACTTTTCCTTTCCTGGCACCAAGATAAGTATGAATTTTCTGTTCTGTATCTGCAATAAACCGCATTTATTCAGACACAGTGGTAGACTTTTCCTTCTGGATTCCAAGGTCATCGGGTTTGATATCCACCGCCAGTGGCTCACTGCAGTTTCTTTCCCACACAGAGCTTGGCCTGAGCTTGAAGCCAGAGGCCATCAGGGAGTTTTGAGAGTTCCCAGACAGGAGGGACTGTGTCTTTTATCCACTGAAGACTATGCATGACATATACCAACTTTCTTCATTGATCAGATTTTCAATTCATGAAAGTTTCATTACCCTTGAAAAAAAGTTGTAGGTTTGATTTCCTTGCTTAAATTGTCCAGTCATTACAGCTCGTCATAATTCAATTAGTTGCTGATAGTTGTATATTTTCAAAAGCAATTGTAAAAATTTGAGTGTTTTATAACACAAAATCGCATATGTATTTTAACATGTTTGCTATGATGAGGTGAAAGTGAAAGCGACAGTCTCTCAGTCGTGTTCAGCTCTTTGCAACCCCACGGACTGTAGCCCGCCAGGCTCCTCTGTCATGGAATTCTCCAGGCAAGAATACTGGAGTGGTTTTCCATTCCCTTCTCCAGGTAATCTTCCTGAACCAGGAGTCGAACGCAGGTCTCCTGCACTGAAGGCAAATTCTTTACCATCTGAGCATGGAGCCTTCAAATGTAAAGTTAGGAGAACTGTCAAAGACCCTGAATGGCCCTGTGACAGGTCACCGCTGACCCTTACCCCAGCTACAGCACAGAATCAAGGCAGACCCAGGAGGACTTGCGTAGAACACAGGGTCAGTGCAGGGTCTGGGAGGTTCAACTCAAACCAGGGACATGCAGGTAGACAAATGTGAGTGTATGCCTGAGTACCTTCTCTTTAAAGTGTGGTCCTCATCAGCATAGAAGACTGACGATGTTGGATAAACAGAGAGGACACACCTCCTGGTGATCCCAGAAATTCTTTGCTAAGTAAACACACAGCTGCCAAATGCTCACTGCCTAAAAAGACACGACATACCATTGCAGCTTTGACAGTTAATGTTCTAGCTCTGAAGTGAAAAGCTTACCTGCAATAGTCTGAGGCCGACGGAGAGAAGCCTGGCAACTGCCCGTGGCAGCCTGTGCTCCAAGGGGGTGTAGCCTCACCTTTCAAAAGCAAACCCACTGTTGGGTACACCGCCCCCACCCCCCCTCCAGGCAGTGATGCAGTGTAACCCACCTTTAGCCCAAGGACAGAAGAGATACTTTTGACTTGTTTCAAACAGATTAAAAACTTCCCATGCTCCTTTAAGTACATGATTAAAGAAAAGCTTTCCTGTATCTTTTGTAGGCTTAGCAATATATCACAGGGACTTCCCCCGTGATCCAGGGGTTAAGGCTCAGAGCTTCCAATGCAGGGGGTGCGGGTTTGATTTCTGGTTGGGGAACTAATATCTCACATACCATGCACTGTAGCCTAAAAAAAAAAAAAAAAAAAAAGCTGAACTTCTTTTAAAAACAAGACCAAACAAAACCCCACAATATATCACAGATACATGTTTTCCTGCTCACAGTGACTTTCCCATTTGTTAAGGGCAGATGGATGGAAAATACAGTTTGGTTAACGGGTATGTGTGTATGTTGTGCAGCATCATAATAGCTGTGAAAACGGATGCTTTCTTATTTGCTAGCACTCTGGTAACAGATCTTAAAGCATTAACTCATTTAATTTTCACAGAGGCAGGCAGTGTTCTTCCTTCCACTTTACAAATGAGGAAACAGAGGCAAGAAAAAGAAGTGAACTTAGTTCAGTTCAGTCGCTTAGTCGTGTCCAACTCTTTGCGACCCCATGAACCGCAGCATGCCAGGCTTCCCTGTCCATCATCAACTCCCGGAGTCCACCCAAACCCATGTCCATCGAGTCGGTGATGCCATCTAGCCATCTCATCCTCTGTCATCCCCTTCTCCTCCTGCCCCCAATCTTTCCCAGCATCAGGGTCTTTTCAAATGAGTCAGCTCTTCGCATGAGGTGGCCAAAGTATTGGAGTTTCAGCTTCAACATCAGTCCTTCCAATGTACACCCAGGACTGATCTCCTTTAGGGTGGACTGGTTGGATCTCCTTGCAGTCCAAGGGACTCTCAAGAGTCTTCTCCAGCACCACAGTTCAAAAGCATCAATTCTTCAGCGCTCAGCTTTCTTTATAGTCCAACTCTCACATCCATACATGACCACTGGAAAAACCACAGCCTTGACTAGATGGACCTTTGTTGGAAAAGTAATGTCTCTGCTTTTTAATATACTGTTTAGGTTGGTCATAACTTTCCTTCCAAGGAGTAAGCGTCTTTTAATTTCATGGCTGCAATCACCATCTGCAGTGATTTTGGAGCCCAGAAAAATGAAGTCAGCCACTGTTTCCACTGTTTCTCCATCTATTTGCCGTGAAGTGATGGGACTGGATGCCATGATCTTCGTTTTCTGAATGTTGAGCTTTAAGCCAACTTTTTCACTCTCCTCTTTATCAAGAGGCTCTTTAGTTCTTCTTCACTTTCTTGAGAGAAATAATTCAAACACCAGCAGCCAAATGCCAAAGCTGCCCTAAACTGCCTCGTGAAGCTGCAAGTACAGTGGTAAGACCCAGGAATCAGGCTGCCTGGGTGTGATCCATCCTAACTACTTGCAGTTTCCCATAAGTACCACATTTCCCTCAAGAACTTGGGATTCTGGTCCTCACCCCACCACTACCTAGCACTGAGACCTTGAGTGTTTCCTGTCTCTCAATCTGATCCAACATATAATGGCATCCTCTGCCTAGACAACCCCTGTTTATGGCAGGAGCCTTTCTGTTTCTCTTGGAATTTAATCCACATGTAACCAGCAGCCTTATTTCCCTTCAGGCCTATGTCTGCACAGACACTTCTTCTCCCTCAGAGACAAGAGAGAGTTGCCAGCTTTACAAATGGGTGTATACATAGTCAAGACTTCCAGCATGTTGGATGGAGGAGTTAATTTGCCTGGAACAATATTATCTCTGGACCTTGGCCAAGAGAATGTACAGGGCTGCTCTGAGACCTTGTAGGGGCTTCTGGCCCAAGAACACTTCTTAGATTTTATGAGAAAGAAAGACTGGTCCTTAGTTTCCAGAGCAGGGTGGCATTCTAGTCAAAAGGATGTCAGAAGTGGGGTCCTGGCTGATTTGGGGCTTCAGGAGGAGATTGAGGCCTTAGTTTCTGCCCCAAACACTCACTCTAACCCAGAATCGGGAGAACACATGGGTGTTCCCGCATGCCTAGCTCCATCCCTGCAGGAGGGCCTGTTGGAGACTGAAGGTCAAGTTCCCCATGGATCCCATCTCTCCCAGGCTTCAGGAGCCAAGAGGCTGCCAGGAATTTCTCTAGGCCTCTGGTTCTTTTTTGGATTGGGAGGGGGGCTGTTCAAGCTCTAGTTCTGGCTACCCCACCAACTTTCCCCTGTAGCCTTGACCAAGTCCTTTTCTTTTTTGTATTTCCTTCTCATAAAATTAAGGTGCTGGGCTGATGGTCTTGTGAGCTGTCTAGGTCTGATTCTCCACAGGCAGAATATTGGTCTGAGGGTGTGGGAAGCCCAGGCTAGGAATTTCAAATCCATCCTGGGGGCCGCTCTTCCTGATCCCTGTCACGTTATTGCCTCCCTCTGGTGCTCAGGGTCCCCAAGGCTCAGATTTCAAGATTAAAGGCCACGTACCTACACTAAGACTGTATCTCTCCCCTCCTCCCTAACCGGGGGCGGGTATTGAAATTCTCCCTCTGCTCCTTTCTCTGCCCAAGGGGTCCTGCCTCTGCCCTCATGTCCTGCCCCACTTCCTTGCTGTCCTGTAATATCCCCCTCTGGACCTAGGAGATGCAGGGTGAGATGGGGATGGTTTTGCAGGGGCTGCCTCAGCCAGTCACACCAGCAACTCCTCTTAAACTCTGCCTCCCACTGCTGCCAGAGGCTGTGATCTGCTAGTTGATTACTGCCCTGGGCCTCACCCTCTTGGCAGCTCTGGGTTTCAGTACCTGGGAGACAGGCAGGGCCAGCTGGAGCCCTCAACTGACTTTCTACTTTCCATTTAAGGACAGCACTGATGGCAGGTGAGAAGAGATGTGGAGAGGAGGCGGGGACCCTGTCTCTCCAAAGACCCCACCTCTTCTGCAGTACCTGTGGGTTCTGGAGTAGGAGTGCCTGGGTTCAAATCTCCATTCCACCACTTTCATCTGTAAGTTCTCAGATAAGCTACTTGATCTCTCCAAGTCTCCTCTTCCCCATCTGTAAAGTGAGGGTAAGAATAAGAATACCTCCCTTATAATGTTGACTTACAGATTTCAAGAGATTATCCACATTACAGAACCAGTGCAGTGCTTGGCCCATTGAAAGCCCTTGGTAAGAGGTTGACTATTAGTGCTACGATCATTATTCTTTTGTCCTCGGACTGAATGGAATCTCAATATTCTCAATCATCCTTCTGCTTCCTCCAGGTCAATGGTTCCCAAACTTGTCTGCCCATTTAAACCACCTGGAATTTAAAAATTCCAAAGCCTACAACTCCCCAAATGAATGAACCGGTTATTATGGGTGGACACAGGCATCAGTGATTTCTGAAGTTCCTCAGGTGATTCCAATGTGTAGCAAGTTTAGAATCCGTTGCTCTGTGCTGTCCAACCAATTGAAGGGTTTTTCTTTGGGGACAGCAATTTGTCCTAGAAACCTCATCCACTGTCTAACATTTTCCCCAGATCAGTCTTCTGGACAAGTAAAATCTCTCTTGTTTCACTTTAAGCCAGTTTTCTTTTGTGCTGAGGGAGTAGAATAGTTTTCAGCCTACACCAAAGACTCAGATGGTAATATTTGCTGAGCTTCCCTTGCCTCAGCCCTTCAAGGGAGTGACAGTAGCTTACCAGGGGTCAGCCAACTCTCAGACAGGGGTGCTGGCACTGGATGCTGGCAGCTAGTCACAGCCAGAGACCAAAGGGGTTTTCTAAATTCTGCTTTCTGGGGGTTCCTCTTCTATTTCATCACAATTGACCAAGTACCCATGTTCAATACGGGAGTAAATATAAGCCTGAGCTTCCTGTTTAGTTGGTGGTAGAGACACACATGAAAGGTTTAATTATGGGCATTCTTCATAATAAGAGTTGAAAGTGAGTGATGCAAAAAGCATCGCAGCAGGTGACAAGTTGGTTCACGTGGTCTAGAACCTTCAGGAAAGGCTATGCGGAGGTGAGGGGGCAGGGGTACATGAACCCGCTGGTATGACTCTCTGGAGTTTTCACATTTGATCTCAGGTATTCACTAGAGTCACCCTGTGAAGCGAGGGTGATTATCCTTATTTTGCAGATTAGGAAACTGAGGCTCAAGGAGCTAAGTGTCCAAGTCATGGGACCAGGAATGGGCAGAGGCAGGCCGGATTTTGAGATGCCCAACCTAAGGATCTTCCCCACACCACTGCTGCTTTCTACCTGGGTCCCATCATCTTTTCTCCACTTTTCCTGCTTTCTCTGCCTTCAGGCCACTCTCTCACTCTGACCCATCCCAATCCCTGGCTCCCCTTTTCTTCCTCTGAGTCTATTGGTTTTCTCCTGTGTCTCTTGGGCCCAGAGGCTGAGGCTTGGCTTATCTTTATTACCAAGAGCTCCCTGAGGGGATTAAGATCAGGACTAGGGCTGTGCAGACTTGAGGTGCCCAGACTAATGTGGCAAGCATCCTGACTTGACCAGGATTTGTCCTTGTTTAAGTAGTGAAAGTCCAGGCAAAGAGCGGCCATTGGTCAACCTGCCAGGATCGGAGAAAAGCTCTATCTGTGTTTGTTTAGTATATTATAGTGCTTTGTGCTTTTTCACTTGCCTTATGGGATTGACTCTGTGAGGAATAGATACTCTGATTTCTTTAAGTTTCTGAGGTTCTACTGGAGGTGACTTGCCTAAGATCAGTGAAAGCAGAGCTGGGTGCTGCAACCAGCTCTGTGACTAAATTTTAAGCTCACTTTCTCTTTTACATAGAGTCTACTGGAGACTGTCCACTAAACAATTGCCGAGCAGTTAGGAAGGCACGGAGGCTGCCCACAGAGCCCCTCCCAGCCCTGGGATGCCGCTCGCTGGTGCTCCTCAGCACTTGTCTTGCTCTAGCTTTTGGCAGCTGGGACTTCAGTCTCAGCTTTCACAAAAGCGTTTACTTATTGCACAAAAACAAAGAAGGACATAGGAAAAAAAAATCCACCTACAATCTTTAATAAACCAATTCACTTCCTATGTTGCTTTTTAAACCTGCCTTCTTGGCATTCTTAATTTTTATGGGTTCATAGCATGGATACCATTGTGTATTTCCTCATTTAACGTTGTATCATTCTGTAATGATAATTTTAGATAATTGTATCAAAGTGGCAAGCCATCATTTAGTCATTTTTCTGAGTCTGGACACTTAGGGCTTTTCCCCTCAATAATATTTGTCATTGTTATAAGTTTTGGATGAAAGTCACCGTCCATTTAGTTCCAGAGGGCAAGCACACTTTTTTTTTTTATAGGCTGACACTGATGCACGTTGAATGAGCTTTGCCCGCACTTGCTGTCGGGGTAGTGCTTTCCAAAATATGGTCCACAGGTGCTTTGTTACTGGTTTGAGAGGAGATACATACAAAATATGAGAATGATCATTTAGAAACAAATTGCAAATATTTTTCCTTTTAGCAATGTAACAGTTTTGGGTCTGTTTAATCTAAAAAAAAAAAAAGGCTTGTATTTCATATACCTTAAAGAAAATTTCCTTTTGGTTTTCCCAGGTGGTTCAGTGGTAAAGAATCCATCTGTCAAAGCAGAAGATGCAGGTCAATGTGGGTTTGATCCATGGGTCTGGAAGATCCCCTGGCTAAGGAAATGACAACCCATCCCAGTATTCTTGTCTGGAAAGCTCCATGGACAGAGGACCCTGGTAGACTACTGTCCATGGGGTCACAAACAGTCGGACATGACTGAGCACGCATGCATGCAAAAGAAATCTCCCATTAAGGTAATTCATTTTTATCCTATTTTACAAAAGCATTGGTCTATAAGAGATTGGGATGGGGAAAGAAAAATAAAAAAGAGAGATTTGAGGGTAGTTCGTCTCTTGGACTAGAAGACCATGTTAAGTCTTGCGAGATGCTCAAAGAATCTACAACCACAGACCTTTGGTGCCACAGGACCTCATCTGTCCTGCACTCGAGGAGCCCGAGTGTATGGAGTGACGCATGATGCACCCAGAGAGTGTGGGCAGCCTTGGGCAGAGTCCCCTGCTTTCACTCGCACTCAATGACCACAATACCGTGTTTTTCTGTGATCAAGATTTGGGTGATGGTAACAGTGGGGAGCAGAACCAGGGTGTAGGACGATCATTACTGTTGCCCCACCAGGATAATGCTGGTGAAGTCTCCACCCTGGTCCCAGCTGTGGTTGCAAGGCAACTGGACACCCCCTAGATTTGCCCCAGATCTCCTGGACACACCCCCAAACCAACAACTCAGTGGTGGAGTTTCTTAAGAAGATATCAAGATTTGGGGGGAAAACTGTATAGGAGTTTCCAGCTGCTTGACCTGCAGAGACTATTGCATTCTAATCTCTAAATGGCAAGAGATGAATGATAAATAATCGAGTTGGGGAAGTTTGTCTGCAGTGTGATTTCTGCAACTCCTAGGTGTGAGATTTTAAACAGATGTTGCTGGCAAGGCAAACTAAACACAAATACTCCCCTCCCAGGCTTCAGAAGGTGCCCAGCCCAGCAAATGCGTGCATATATAGGGACTGAGCCAGATCTCCCGCCAAAGGAGTCTTAGCTCCTTCCCTCCCCATTCTCTGCCTCCTTTTATTCCCTTTCTCTTGTCTGCGTCTCTGGATGCTCCAGGAGCCATGAGCCACCAGTTTAGCTCCCGGTCAGCGTTCAGCTCCAGGAGCAAGCGGGTTTACAGTGGTGGTTCCTCTGCGGGCTCTGGTGGTGGGAGCCGGGCTGTGAGGTCTGTGTGTCAGGCCCGAGGGAGGTGCAGCAGTGGTGGTGGTGGTGGGTATGGGAGTCATGCAAGGGGGTTTACCTCCAGGAGCCTGTACAATCTGGGTGGCAGTAAAAGCATCTCCATCAGCCTAGTGGGGAGAAGTGCCAGTGGTTTCTGCCAGGGTGGGGGAGCAGGAGGGGGGTTTGGAGGCAGGAGCTTTGGAGGTGGTGGTTTTGGGGGTCGTGGCTTTGGAGGTGGTGGCTATGGAGGAGGTGGTCTTGGGGGTGCTGGGTTTAGGGGTGGCAATTTGGGGCTTGGGGGCTTTGGTCCATCTTGTCCCCCAGGGGGTATCCAAGAAGTGACCATTAACCAGAGCCTCTTACAACCACTTCACCTGGAGGTGGACCCTGAAATTCAGAGGGTTAAGATGCAGGAGCGGGAGCAGATCATGGTTCTGAACAACAAGTTTGCCTCCTTCATTGACAAGGTGAGTGCACCAGGGGCAGGCAGTCTCTGGGCTCTGACCAAATGACCTTGTACGCTGCCGCCTCTCATCGCATTGTCTCTGGTGGTGACAGTCACTTCCAGCGTGGGTGTCCTGGGACCTTAAGAAAGCATTGACTTCATTTAGGCCTCCGTTTGACTTCTTGAGGGGTTCATCTTTGTCTTTTCATTTTGGCAGGAAAGCAGATCCAAGGAATGAAAATACCCATCAGACAAAATACATGATGTGATCTCACTCACCACTTTCACTTTTCATCCATCCATCCATCCATTCATCCACCCACCCGTCTATCCATTTACTCATTCATCCATATACCTTTCACCCATCTACCCATTCACCCACCCATCCATCCATCCATCCACCCACCTACCCACTTACATAGTCATCCAGCCCACAAACATTTACTAAGCATCTACTGTATGCCAGACACTCCAGGTGTTGCAGGTCCTGCCCTCAAGGAGCCCCAGAGCTAAAGGGAGGAGGATTGTGACAGTGTGTGGGAGGTGTGCTGATAGCGACATCGCTCTCTGCACCATAGCACAAAGGAGGCTGTGATGAGCTCTGGGCTGATAAAGGTCTTGAAGGTGGAGAAAGAGTCAAACAGGTTCTCAGGGCAGAGGGAGTTTCCAGGCAGAAGAACCAGGAGGCCTGAGAGTTTGATGCTTTTAGGAAATTTCAAATGGTTACAATTTCTGGAGAACATGGCACAAGAGAGGAAGGAGGAGGAAAGTGGAGACACAGAGCAGGGAGAGCGAAGCCGAGTGGGCACACTGCAGCAGAACCAAGCTGACGACTCTGGTGGGGATTGCTGGGGGTCAAAGCCAATGCCCTGCTATATAGGAGTCTGTCTGAGCTCCTCATTTTAGCTCATCCAGGGCCAAGAATAGGCCAGATGGAGCCAAAAAACCCCTTCTCCCTAGTTTAAACCTCAGGTTAGATTGGGTCGGGTCCAAACCACCAAGCAGGGGCTAGCAGAAGAGATATGGAAGAGACCTTCCACCCGCATTTCCTTTTGTCCAAAGGTGGTGGAGGCATGGAAGCCACTGGAGGCGCCCCAGAAATTTCTTTACCTTTGGGGATGTAGTGGGAAGCACCCTGGGATCCAGAGACCCCTGCAGGCTCAGTGACATTCCCTCAGACCTCAGAGGAGTTCAGTGTTGAGGCCAAAGCTTGACCTATCTCTGATTGCAGGGTAGCCATTGCCAAAGTCCACCACTGGTCTGTGTACCTGGCTTCTGATATCTGGGTGAAAGCTGGGGCCAGGACACGTGGGTGAGTTGGGGGTGGAGGGATAAGAATGTTGAAGTCCAGAGGCAGCCAAAGGGGAATTCAACAGAGCAAACTGCTTCTGACTGCTTCTGATCACCTTGGATGAGACATTTGGCTGAATATCATCACACCTCAGGTATATGCAGGGACTAAGAGGGCTTGATGACAAGGAGATGACAGATGAAGGAGATACCACTGAAAGGTCAAGCTGTATCAAAGGCAGGAAGAAGACAGGATTGGGGATTGTTGAAATGGCCATGGGCAGCTGATCTCCTGAGACTCTGATTTGATTGTGGTTCCTGAGAAGGAGATGGCAACCCACTCTAGTGTTCTTGCCTGGAGAATCCTGGGGATGGGGGAGCCTGGTGGGCTGCTGTCTATGGGGTCGCACAGAGTCGGACACGACTAAAACGACTTAGCAGCAGCAGCAGCCATTAACAGGACATCTGTTCAGGTTTATGGCATGGGGCGGAGGGCACAGGCCAAAGTTCAAGTGCCTATGGTTTCCTGCCCTTCCCTGAGGGCCTGGACTGTGGTGACCACGAGGAGAGTACTTATCCAGGAGGGCTCTGGCCTGGCTGGAAGAGAGAAGGCTTCTATCACAGTGGCTTCTGACCCTACCTTCTGACCTGATCTTCCTGAGTTTACCTTTAATCTTGTACATCCTATTCTCAGCACCACACCAGTGCCATCCTTTAAAAACATACCACATCACTCCATTTGAACCCTCTGTTGGCTTCCTGTCTCATCAGAAATAATAGCCATGATCTTATTAGGCTCTATATGATCCGGCCCTCTAACCCATAGCTGCTGCTAGTTCCTGGCTTGCATTTGTGAGACTGGGGCCACATTGCTGCTTCTGGGTAGAACCACTCTCAAACTGCAAGGTTTAGTGAGCAGAGTGAAGGCAGGAACTTAGCTCACCAAGGTACAACTCAACAACGTGACCCTGTACACCTTCTCTGACTCTACTCCTGTTTTCCTTTTGCTCCCTGGCATGCTATTACATCCCTCAGCCTCCTGTACCCCACCGTGGACCTGCCTCAGGGACTTTGCACTTGCTATTCCCCTTGCTTGGAACTCCTCCCTCCAAGGAGTGGTCCAGCCGAACCCCTCATCTCCTTCAGGTCTTTGCTCACACACTGCTGTCTCAGTGAGGCCTCCCTGATCTCCCTATTTAAAGGCGTACCCCCTATCAGCATCCCTACCCCCCATAGGTGTGTTACTTTTCTCCATGGCCCCTACAGCCATTCAACAAACTGTGTAGTTCACATTTGTTTCCTTATAGTCATCTCTTCAAATAGATTGTGAACTCCTAGAATGCAGGTATTTTGTCTGTTTTATTTATAGCTGTATCTCCAGCCCCAGAATACTGTCGGGGATCTGACAGCTGCTCAATAAATATGTGTTGAGTGAAAAATTGAGTCAACCCTTCCGGTGTCAAACTTGGGCTCTCAGAGAGTGGGAATGGAGACAAAGGCAGGTTTAAAAAAATTTATTTTTTATTTTTTAGAATTAATGGCAAAGGAAAGGGATCCCAGGAAAAAAGGATGAGGGACCCAGTTCTTCCCACAGAGACAGTGCCCTGGCTTTGTTCAGCTGAGCTTGAACCCTCTGTTCAGGCCAATGAGCAGGGTGGATGGTTGACACTAGCAGCAGTGCCAAAGTCTTAGCATCTCATTAGTCCACGGTGTTTATGAAGTGTCTTCTCTGTGCTGGGTGCTGTGTGTCTACGGGTCTCAGCACCTGGTGTCCACTGGAGAACAAAGCCTGCCTTCCTGGGGCTCACATCCCATTGTGGGGAGGAATGTGCTAAAAAGCAAAAGACTGAAATCACGATAGATGCCACAGGGGAAAAGAACAGGGGGTTATGAGGGGGAGACCCCAGGGGTGCCATCCTAGTTGAGATCTAAAGAGAGACTAGGACTTCGCAAGGCAAAGAGTTGGGGAGACCTAGGCTGCTGGAAGCACTAAGAGGTGATTGGAGTGTCATTTGCAGGGGGAGAGGGCCACAGGAGGTCGAGTGGGGTGTGCTTTATCCAGGAAGAAGCTTAACTCTGCACGATGTTAAGTTTGATCTGGGTTACCCGGGCTTCTCCTGAGTACTGCTGCTGGGACACAGCCCAGCAGTGTTTAGGGGCCCCTGGGGAAAGATCATGATGGCTTTCAGTGATTTTTACAGTGGTTAAATCTCATGAAAATTGCCTGGCACTCCCTGAAGTCAGCCTCTGACTCTGCAGTTTGGGTGACCAATGAAAGCCATAGTGTCTTCGTCTGGGGTGGGGGCTTGGCTAACCCCTTAGCACTCAGAATTGTCCCACTGCCCCTTCATTGTTTGACATAGAGCTTCCCTGTGGGACCATAAGATCCTTTCCTCTGGTCCCCACAATGCAGAGCACCCAGTCTCTCCCCTCCCTAGGATTGCCACCAGAGTGACAACTGGCCGGGTGGCAGGGATTTCTCATGGGAATGTCACAAACCAGGTGGACAAGCTGTGAGGGCGGCTGCTTTATCTCTTGCTTTGATAAAGCTAACAAAAACAAGCCATGGGAAAGAGTATTCTCTGGACACATTCCAGCCTAGAGTCAGAGCCAAAGGAAGTTAATAAGGGCTGGCTGCTCAGATGGACAGTCTCAAGGCTGGGAATTCTGTCCGCCCTCAACTCCTTAAGCATTGTGGAGAACTATCTTCATGGTTCTCCTCTGACAACGCAAAAGAGTATGTTAGCCTCCTCCCCCACCACTTCCCACATCTTCTGGGCGGCTCCTGGAGGGCATGTGTGTGTGTGTGTTTATGTGTATGTGGGTGGGTATGTGTGGGTGGGTATGTGTGTGTGTGTGTGTGTGTGTGTGTGTGTGTACACACACCTGAGCAAAGCATGGAGAAATCCACTGTCCTCACTTAAGGCACAGGAGGGGAGGCTCCCCCTGCAGGCAGCAGGTGGAGGTAGGACGAAAATTTATAATCATCATGGGAAGGACAGTCCAGGACTGGATCTGCACAGCCAGCCAGCTTTCTGGAGCCTGTACTTGACCTTCACGTGCACAGCTATCAGGGAAGAAACAGTGAGAACACAGTGTGAGGTCAGCTCTCCATCCTCTGTGCTAATGAAGGAAACTGCAACATGGGGGTTTCCCAAATACTAGTTCGATCCGTGAGTTTGGAAATACCTATAAAAGCATTTGATGGACAGTAATGAGATTAGTTATGGCTCAGATGGTAAAGAATGCAGGACACCAGGGTTCGATCCCTGGGTTGGGAAGATCCCTTGGAGGAGAAAATGGCAACCCGCTCCAGGATTCTTGCCTGGAAAATTCCACGGACAGAGGAGCCTGGTGAGCTACAGTCCATGGGGTTGCAAAGAGTTGGACACAGCTGAGTGTGCACACACAACTCTCACACAGGCAACGTCAAAGTCCTTACTTTGGGGCACTAGAAAGAATGACATAACTTAAAAAATGTACCTACTTTAAAAATTCTGTCCAAAATTCTTTTCCCTCTTCGGTTATTACAGAGTATTGAGCAGAGTGCCCTGTACTATACAGTAAGTCCTTGTTGGTACCTATTTTAAATATAGTAGTGTGTAGATGTCAATCCCGAACTCCTAATTCAAGAATTTGAAAAAGAATAGATGCATGTATATGTGTAACTGAATCTCTTTGCTGCACACCTGAAACAGACACGACACTGCCAATCAGCTACACCTCAATATAAAAACATGGCTAAAATTTCGTGTTTTTTTAAAAAAATTCTGTCTGGGTCATGGGAACATTTAAATGAGGTGACCTTCCTGAAAAACACACTGGGCAGCAATAGAGGTGGTGGGTTGCGGGATGGGGGCACCTGGGCTAGTGTGTTCAGGAATCAGTTTAATATTCGAAGTCAAAATTATTCCTCCCCTCCTCTTACTTTCTCTTCTCCTCAATCACATGAAGTGTTTCAGCCACAGAGAGACATGAGCTGTGGGTGTGCCGGTGTTTCAGATGCTCTGGGTCACCGTTTCCTGAGGTTGGCATGGGGAGCTGAGGGCGGGGATGGGCAACTCTACTATGTGAGCTGATAGAACCAAAGGGAACAGGGTACCACTCGGATGGAGGGGACTTGCCTTCAACAGCAGAGTTCGATTAGTGTAGTTTTTCGGCAGGTTGACCTTACAGTCATTGGTCAGCCATCAGAAACCATACTGAACTCATGCATCCTGGTCCTAGAGAAAGAGAGCCTTCTGGCCCCCGGAGGGGCATCCTGATTCTCCGAGGTCTGGATATGCTCTGGGGCTGCACCTGCTTCTACCCGTGGGACTGCTGCTTGGACCCACGGCTTGGGGGTGAACTTGGAGGTTTTCTGTTCTTAGGTGCGATTTCTGGAGCAGCAGAATCAGGTGCTCCAGACAAAATGGGAGCTACTGCGGCAGGTAAACACGTCGACTCAGACCAACAACCTGGAGCCCATCTTTGAAAGCTACATCATCAAGCTGCAGAGGCAGGTGGATTTTCTCAGAGCGGAGCAGATGCGCCAGAGTTCGGAGATCAGGAGCATGCAGGATGTTGTGGATGACTACAAGAACAAGTGAGGCTCCAGGAGGAGCAAAGGGGTGGGGAGGAACAAGGCAGGGGCCTGGCTTACGGGGCGAGGCTTGCTGTGAGTGGGTGAGGGGTGGAGGGGCCCTGGACGTCAGGCGCAGCCGGGCAGGCTCTGCACCACTGCATAGCTGCACAGGCACCATTTTGCACACGGTAGCCCGGGAGTGATGGTATTGCCAGTCAGCTCTCAATTGTATTGGGTGGGGAGGGGAAGCAGAGGACCTTCATGGATGTTGGAGTCACATAAGCCTGGGTTCCAGGGTGGGCTTAGCCACTTTCTGACTTGCCTGCAAGGTCAGCTTTCTAAGCCTTTGGTTTTCACATTAGTAAAGTAGGGATAGTGAGTACCCTCCTTGTTGAACTGCTGTGAGGGGGAGATCTATGGCCTTCAAATTTGAGCGTGCACCAGCTTGTTGAAATCAGATTGGTCTGGGATGGGCCCAGAGGGCTTTTATTTCTAATATGCTTCCGAGTGATGCTGATGCTGGTGGACTGGGAGCCACATATGGGGAACCACTGGTTTAGATAAAATATTCTTAATAGTTCTTAGACTGTTTTTGTACATATGAAGCACTCAATAAGCACTAGCTATTATTAGTAATAATGGTAGGAGTGACATGACTTACTTAATTCTAGGTCAGCTGCTCCTGTCCCATACAGGCAACTGAGCAGCCTCCCCCCCTGGTCCCGTCCCCTCTTTGCTGGGGGTGTAGGGTGCTTCTCTTAACTCAACGTGCTTACTGCGTTGAGCAGTCACGTGTGTGAGTCAACAAGGGGGAAATGAAATGCACACTGAAGGTGTCGGGGGCAGAACAGCAGGTGAAATTTTTTTCTCTTTTAAAAAAATTTAGTAGAAGTGGTTGCTATTTAGGTTATCATTAAAAAAAAATGATCGAACTGGACAAATGTACAAAGGTAAGATATAAAATAAAAAGGACATTTGGGGGATGTTCTATGTGGCTCTGGATTTTCCACATTGTGGGGTTGTGCCCTCTATTGACCTGGAGAGCCAGGAGGTGGCTCCAGCTGCTTGTCAGTGAGAGTGGCAGGCCCTGGCAGGGGACACAGAGTCCAGGACCATAAAAGTCTGGGCAATTCCGAGCCTCCCACTGCAAGGACAAATCTCAAGGAGCCAAGGTCAGCCCTTGTAGCCTGTCCGTGTTTCTGACCTAACCCCAACAGGTATGAGGAAGAAATCAACCGGAGGACTAGCAGCGAGAATGACTTTGTTGTCCTGAAGAAGGTGAGGGATGGGGGTGTCCAGAGGGGGACTGTGGGTTCAGGAGGCTGAGAAGAGGCAGGGATTGCTTTGGGATGCGGTAGAACTGAGGGGTGGACAAGTGAGCTTGCGGCCAGCTTGTCAAGGGTGTTTCCTAAATGCTGGGGCCCTGACCCTGAAGCAGTAAGTCTCAAAAGTGTGTTGCTATATGAATCTTGAAAAGTTTTTGAGTGTTTAACCTCTCCAGAGTCCTGAAAGTGGAATTAAATTAAGTGGGCAGCATGTGAGTGTGTTGTGTGGGAGCCTTAGGACCTGGGGTGTTTTGCATGACCGGCCAGGATGAGGAGCTGCTGGACACTTCCTTCTGGCCTGGAAAGCCCACGTTTGCTGGCTCCTTATTTGAGTGAGGAGAGGAAATTTGCAGGCAAGGAAATAAACCCAGAGAGGCTTTGCCATTTGCCCAAGGCTGCCCAGACAGCTAGTGGCAGGGCAACCGAGTCAGACTGTCTTCGCTTGCTGTTTAGGATGTGGATTCTGCTTATCTGAGCAAAGTGGACCTGCAGTCCAAGGCAGACACTCTGCTTGAGGAGGTCGATTTCCTGAAATATTTATTTCAATCGGTGAGTGAATATCTCAAATATTTCTATGAGATGATGAGCTCAGTCCTCATAAGAAAACTTTCTCTTTTCTACATCTGTCAGGGGGTGTGAGATGTAAGAGGGGAAAGTCTGACACCCAACCTTACCCCCTGGGGGTGCCTCTCACCAGTCATCTCCAGTCTGTGGACCTGGAGTCAGAATCATTTCAACCCCCAAAGCTCAGGATTCCCGGTGGGGCCCTGGAGATGGGAGCTGGGAGATGGTGAGACAGTCTCTGCTTCTGTCTGGAAAGGAAGGTTAATGCCCAGGACATATGGGGTAAAACCAGCCAGACAGCTTTATCAGCACTGGGGAGTAGATGGGGCCATTAGGGAACTCTGTGGGAGAGGGCAGTGTGGGTCTTAAAGGGAACACAGATGAAGACTGGAGAGGTGGGGATAACACATGCTTCCCAACCCTGGTCTAACTTGGAGGCACCTTCTCTGAACTGGATGCTGTGCTGGGAGCTCTAGTGGGTGTTGGGTATCTCCAGTCTATAGATGAGAGAACAGGGGCACTGAGAGACTGAGTTCCTTGCTCAGTCACCCAGCTGGTTGGTGGTGGAGCCCAGATGCTAAAGCGAGTTTGAGTGTCTACACACATGGAGTCCATTCTGCTGCCTCTGGGAGCTCATGTGCTCTCAAGGAACAAGCCTGCCTGGCTGCGGGTCCAGCTCAAGATGGCGGCTAAGCCAGAGTAAGGCGGGATGGAGGGTCCAGGAAAGGCATGATGGGCAGCCCCGAGTTCAGGCTCCCTTCTTCTCCTCTGACCCAAGATCTGGATGCCTGTACCTTTAAGAAGGTCCCTCTAGGCACACAACAGTGATTCTAAGAGCTTTTCCCAGAGAGCTTTTCTCTCTTAAGGCTTCCCCAGAGAGCCTTGGGAGGGGGCATAGAGGGAAACTGAGGTCCCGGGAGGGGAGTGGAAGAAGTCAGCCTGTGTTCCATGCCTTGCAGGAGCTGTCTCAGATGCAGACCAACATCACTGACACCAACGTCATCCTGTCCATGGACAATAACCGCTCCTTGGATCTGGACAGCATCATCGATGCCGTGAGGATCCAGTACGAGGAGATTGCACAAAGGAGCAAGGACGAGGCTGAGGCCCTGTACCAGACCAAGGTGAGCATCACCATCCCCAGCCCAGGCCTGGTACCCTGAACCGAGCACACCTCCCAGAACTTGTATTGTCTTTTTCTTATTTCTAAAGTAAAACATGTTTGCTATAGAAAATTTCAAGATTACAGCTAAAGATTACTCATATCCCACTACCACTATGAATATGTCAGCATATTTTCCACTTGTTCTTTGTAGCTAACCTTTATTGAAAACTCACACTTATCAGGCACTGCACTAAGTGCTTTTATACACAGAATTTCATTTACTCCTTACAACAACGCTATGAGGTAAAGATTCATTTATTGTTTTACCAATAATAGAGTATGAGGTTACCAATAATAGTAGAGCTCTTATGGTTGGGAAGTAGCAGAGGCAGAAAATTCAGGTGCACCATCTACACGTCCATGCTCTCAGCCACCATGATGTTTTCTTATTTTTTCATAATGATATCTTTAAAAATATCTTTTTATATTTTTCTCTTTCATTTATTACTTGAGAATACCTTTCTCTGACATTAAATATTTGACATCATTTTTTAAGAGCAGTGTGGTATTGCATGGTAAGAATATGTCTCCAGTTTTCAGATAAACATCTTTGTAGCTAAGTTTTGGGGCACACCCTTGGTGACTTGTTTAACATAAATGGACTCGGAACTTTCTGGAGGGCGAACACGGCAGTTAAAGAGTCACAGGCCAGTCACTCAATTCTGAACACCTGGAGCTTGAGATCTGTCTCGTGGATTACCTGTGACCATCTCCAGTCGTGGCTGGCCTCTAGCCCACTGTCCTGCAGGCAGGTGTTCTGAGTGCCATGGGTCTGGCAACAGACTGGGGAGATAGATGGTCAACAGTGAAGACTTCAGAATGCAGAGATGCACTGGAGTCCACCCTTGTTTTCTTCAGAGGCACCCCGCTCTGCTTCCTCTGTAACAGTCATCGAGAGCCTGGTTTTGTCGATGGCATGAAGGTGGAGGTCCTCTTGATGGAGCCCATAGATACAGGAATGGAGATAGAGAGGAAAATGGGAATCAAGAGGGAACATGCTGAGGGCCTCTGAAGAAGTAAGGTCCTGAGTGTTAGAGAAATCATTCTGGAAAAGGGGAGGAAGGAATATGGTGGGATGGGAAAAGTGAGAGGGGCCCAGTATGGGCAAAGTTTAGATGTGGGAAAAAGGAGGTAAAAGGGGGCATCAAGAAGCAGGTTTGTCTTGTTTAGTCCTGAGTCTGAATCTCTGTCTCGAGTTATAGGCATCTGTGTGTGTGTGTGTGTGTGTGCGCATATCTGTGTGTGTGGTGTCACAGTTCACATGAGGGAGGTTTGGTACAAGTGTGAGCGTGTGTATGGGGGATCACAGCTCTAGGGAGGCTTACTCTGGGACCTTCCCTAGGGGAGAGCAGCCTTGGACAGGGTCTGGGAAGGCAGACTCACTCCTTCCTAGAGGAGTGTGTGATGAGCAGCAGGCTGACCTTGATGCTGCCCTTGACCCTCAGTACCAGGAGCTCCAGATCACAGCAGGAAGACATGGAGATGAGCTGCAGACCAGCAGGATGGAGATCTCCGAACTCAACCTCACCATCCAGAGGCTGCAGGCAGAGATTGGCAACGTCAAGAAGCAGGTGAGATGTAGGCTCAGGGTGGCTGATCAGAGCTTCTACCTCCCATGACGCCCTGCCTCACGAAGCTCTGGAAACTCATGCCCACCATGGTTCTTCTCCTTGACTCTCCCGAGTAGATCGAGCAGATGCACACCATCATTTCTGATGCAGAGGAGAGGGGACAACAGGCCCTCCAGGATGCACAGCAGAAGCTGCAGGACCTGGAGGCCGCCCTGCAGCAGTCCAAGGAGGAGCTGGCCCGCCTGCTGCGTGACTACCAGGCGCTGCTGGGAGCTAAGCTGTCCCTGGACGTGGAGATTGCCACCTACCGCAAGCTGCTGGAGGGAGAGGAGAGCAGGTGGGCTGTGTCTCCGGGCCAGAGCGCAGGCTGGGTGCAGCCCTGGAGCAGTGGGATTATTTAGAGAGTGTCTATTTATACAATCCCAGCTTTCCTGGGAAGACTGGTAGCTCAGGGTGAGCAGAAACGTTCAAGTCAGAAGCAGAGGACATGCGAGTAGGGAGCATCATTGTCATCGCTGTCCTATTCCCCAGTGCAACGTCCCTAATACCACAACTTAAGCCACTGCAGCCAAGTGGTGACCCCCAACGCTAAAAGGCTTCATGAAAATGCTTCAAATTCCCTCTGCCTGCACTGGCTCCCTGACCTCTCTGCTCCCAACACACCTCCCCTGCTCCTGATGTCTCCTGGCTGATGATTGCTTTCCTTCAGGCTTTGCCGATAATGCTGACTGTGTGCACCTTGGTTTTTACAGGATGTCAGGGGAGCTGCAGAGCCAAGTGAGCATCTGTAAGTAGCAGAGCCCAGGAGTGGGGCTGGTTGGGGCTGGGGGAGGGAGGGCCCATGAGAAGACTGGCCAGCAGAAATCTGGCAGCGGGCATTTTTGTGTCCAGTCCTACACAACGAAAAGCAGAGTAAGCAAGGACAACTGCCCAGCCCAGAGAAATAGGTTGAAATAATATACGACTTTAGTTTTCCTTTATTTTGATTTTTATGATGCCTAATAATTAGTAGTGGCTCAGAATTCTTCAGGGTGTAGCAATGATGAAAATGCGCCCTACATTCCTTTGTATTAGGAAGAATACTTCTGAAATGGGGAGACTTTGATCCATGCTTTTGGCAAGTCAGATGCGGCCAGTGATGAAGGATGTAGGGGGCTGCTTTGAGGGTAGGTGCAGGTGGGTCCGCCCTGCCCAGCCCTCTAACCCCCTTGTGGGCTGTCCTTGCCCCCACAGCTGTGCAGAGCAGCCAGCTGACCATCGGCGGAGGTGCCCGGGGCTCTGGAGGTTACAGCGGTGGCGGAGGTTACGCAGGCGGCGGAGGTTACGCAGGCGGCGGAGGTTACGCAGGCGGCAGCAGCAGTGGAGGCTACGGCGGCGGCGGCTCGCGCGGGGGCTCGGGCGGCTACGGAGGAGGCTCTCGAGGGGGCAGTGGAGGCGGTTATGGGAGCGGCAGTGGGAGCTACGGAGGGAGTAGCAAAAGTAGCAGCAAGTACGGGGGCGGAAGCGGCGGCGCCTCCAGAATGCAGATAATCCAAACGTCTACCAGCACCTCCCACAGGCGAATCCTGGAGTAGAGCGCCAGGCTTCTGCAACGCCTCGCGGCTCACAAGCACCACCTCCTGACCCCACCCGCCACGCCCTTCCTGACCCCCATCCCCTTACCTTTTCCCGATGGGTCTCAGCAGTTTTGCTAATAAATTCCACTCTAGACAGGGAATCAGGTGGATGATCCCAAACGGCAACTCTCTATTTGGAGGGCACTGACCGGTAGTCCAAACACAGCCAGGCACATTCTCAAGCCAGATGCCTCAGCTGGCCCAGCTTGGGGACACTTGCGGATAATTAATGGAGAGTTGATGTCAGGTATACTAGGTTTCTCACTCCAGGTTCTTTTTCTCACTCCAGGCTCCCCTTCTCGCACCTGGGCTTCTCTGTGAATAATAATCCATTCCTTAGGGCTGGGGTTCACAACCTTCAGGATCTAATATTAGCCTGATGACCTGAAGCAGAGCTGATATAATAATAGAAATAAGATACACAATAAATGTAATGCAATTGAATCATCCAGAAACCATTTCCCCCCACCCTCTGGTCCAGGGACAAATTGCCTTCCACAAAACCAATCCCTGGTGTTAAAAAGGTTGGGGAACACTGCCTTAGGGGACTTGAAAATGAGGTCTTTGGGTGAGTAGCTGAGGAAAAGGCAGGCCACCTTGATAAGGAGAACTTCTGTGCCAGGGGTCGGTTCCTGCCTCTTGGTCTGTAGCCCCATCCATCACTATTGCTGGAGAGTGTGGATTTACACATCAGACACCTGTAAGTCCTGTCTGGTCCTGATTCTGAATCTCTGTGTCAGGAAACATTATCCCTTGGGTTAACAGCCCAAGACGGGGTGTTCAGAAAGCAGAAATGCTCGTCTTCAGGGAGGACTGTAACTAGCAGTGAGTGAAGGAGTCGATGGACAGCAGTCTGGTTCTATTCTGTCCTGACTTCCTTTGGAAGCTCCATTCTTTGGAAGTGTGGCCCCTCCTGAACTCTGCTGGAGAATTGCCCAGCAGTCTGGGCACGTGCAGCCCAGCACTGATCTGTCCAGGTGCCCAAGCCCTGAGGAGTTTGAGAATCACACTTGGGTCTTGGGAAGGTTCAACCCTGAACTAGTCTGCAAGCTGCCCATTGTTTGCAAGGTACAGCTTCATGTTCTTCCCAGACTGCAAAGTTCCTCCTGACTCTTGTTCTCTGTGATTCTCTCTTTGTGAGACTCTGACTGTTTATTTTGGGGGTCACGTAAGATACTTGAGAAATGCTGGAGGGGACAGGATGGGGAAAGTATGACCAACTAATGGGGCTTTGTGGGCCTTGAGAGACGGCCGGCTTTGCTGCTTAGATCTGGATTTACCTCCGCTTGTTCGCTGAGTCCTAATACGATGTCCATGTCAGGGACACTCCTGAGGCATCTGCTGGACTCAGTGTGGGTTCCCTAGGAAGTACTGTGACCTCAACATCTCCTGGTTGAAGGTTGTACCTTGAAGGGCTTGACATTTCTGGTGTCTCTACAATAAACGTTCTGTGTTCTCCAAACTGCTGTTTGATCACATGAGTTTACTCTTTTTTTACTTTCTGCAGGCTTCTGAAATTATTCATAATTGAAAAGTAAAGTTTACAGCTTTTATTAGTTTTTTATTGCATGAGTAATAGTTGATCCTCAAAAACCTTGCACACACAATCATACTAATATAAACCTTAAAGTGGCTGATCTTTGAAAAGTCAGTTACACATTTGTTCAGGAGGAATTTGTTTTGCTCCCATTGTGTGGCAGGCAGTGGCCTATGCACTGGGAATGTGATGTTGAATGAACACATTTCGGAATCTGAAGGCACTCACAACACAAACGGGGAGGGTTCAGTGGGAGAGGAAATTGGAGTGTGGGCCCCTATGGACCCCCTGGCCTGAGAGTGGAAGCAAGGCCATATTGAGGACAGAGGCGACCCACTGCGCAGGAGCAGTGGGGACCGCAGGAGGTGCATATGCTGGGGAAGGGAAGTTTGGTTCCAACAGGCTCTTGAAGGGCTGGAAAGTAGAACAAATAGGGGAACAGAGTCAGAGCAGCTGTGAGGGGCCCTCCAGACAGGGGAATGGTCTGTTCAGAGTCTTGAAGATCAGAAAGTGGGAAAGTGTGTGTGAGTGACAAGGGACAGCCAGGTAGGAGAAACTGAACTGGAGAGAGAAGCTGAGGCCATTAACTCAGCAGAGCTTATGGTCAGGGGTGTCTTTAACTGATGTCCCCAAGGGAGGCAGAGATGCAGAAATTCATCTGCATGAATGGGTGGAGCAGGGTGGAGCAGGGTGGAGCAGGTTAAGCCATCACCTTATCCTCTGTGATATTTCTGAGTCTGTGTAAAGGAGTCACGTAAAAGATGGGACCTGCTTTCTCTTTCTCTGAAGGAATGCAGATGGAATTTGGATATGGGATTCATTCAAATAGAACTGCAACTCCTTTCGATGAGACATCGTGTTCCCATGTGTACCCCTACATTCTCTTGGAGAAGTTTCTCCCCATCTCATTTGTCTTGAAAGGAGGCCTGTGGGGCAAGAACTGGGAAAGGGAAATCCCAAGGGGAGGGATAAAGGGAGCAGACAAACACAATTTCTACACTTAAAAGTCGGAAGAGCACAAAGCCCAGGATGGGAAGACATGGATAGACAGCAGTGAGTAGAAACATGGTTGAAAGTATTCAGCTGAGAGTGATGGCACATGAGAGAGTAGGGTGCACTGGCTTCGAGGACAGGCATGGGGACCAGGAAGAGCATAATGTGCAGAGCGTCCTTTTTCTCATCCGTAGAAACAGCCTAGACGAGATGACCAGGATGGACAGGTGGGAACGCAGCAGATTTGGCTCAATATTAGAAGCAATCTTTTAATTAATCCTGATGTGAGAGAGGCCACATGGATTTAGCACATTGTAAGCAGAGGTTGGCTAACCATCTGGCAGGAGGTTGAGTGAGGGAGTGAAGGATGGGTGGGGTTGTGTGTATGGCAGCATTTCATGTCTTTGTTGCCCTAAGAGTTTGTGCAATGAAGCCTGAGAAAAAAGGAATTCTACTCTCTATTTTATATTTGGCAAAATTGAGGTCAGATGCCAAGGAAGGATCAAGTCATGGAGAGGCCAAGAGCTCTCTAACCAGGACTGTTTTCTGGCATCACCAGACCTATTTCAGGGTGTGGATTTGATTATCCCTGGGATCATGCACGTGTGTAGGATGTTATGATGTTCTTAGGGAATCCAAATTGGCTCTGGAAAAAAACACAAGGGCAAGGCCAACCAGAGGCCATCTTTCCCATACTTCTCCTTCTGGGCAGGAGTTAGGATTGACTCAGAAAGCACGGCCCTGCCTTTTCTTTTCAGAAGCCCTGACCATCCCCATCACGGAAGACTGGGGTGGGGGGCGGATGGAGGGAACTGTGTGCCTGAATCCAAGGATCCTCGGAACAGAGATTCCACAAAGCAGTGAGATGTGAAGGCCAAGGAGAAGGAAGGATCTTGGACTCTAAGGAGAAGTTTCACGTGATATTCTGGGGCTGAGCAATGAGGCTGGGCACTAAAAGAGACCAGAGGAGGTTTCCTGGTACAAACATTATTCCTGTTAGAGATAAGGAGAGATCCGATCAGGAGCAAATGCCTCTCATCTGTAGTTCATCCTGGTGAAAAACATGAATGGGTCCACAGCCCTTTACTACGCACAAATGCTTTCTCATGCATTCTCTCAGATGACCCTCACTGGCATTGGGAAAGTGCTGTGGAGATCACATGCAGTCCCTTCCATGGGCCATAAGGTGAGCCATCCCTGCTTCTGGTCCATGCTATTCCTGCAAGGCAGATACTCAGAGGGAGCGCTGAGCAGACCCATCCATCCACCAGCAGAGGGGCGGACAGGTGGGAGCATGGGACCCAGGGCAGCAAGGCTCCCAGGGAAAGTGTGCCAGCTGACCCTCCCTCTGAGAGGCTGGGGCAGGGCGGGGAGCTCTGGGAACTAAATGTAATTCCGCCAGCTTCTCATCTACATAGATTTCGATCTTGAGACATGGTGAAGAGGAGGAGCAACCACGGCTCAATAAAGTTCTCACTCCGTCTGACAAGGCTGGGAAAGTCTTTAGTCTAAGGAAGTCTCTCAACAATGTCGCCTCACCCTCAGTGACCGGCCCTTTGGCCAAGGAGGTGTCTTCAAATTATAAGCCAGGGGTTCTGATGGTTCCTCTTCAAGCTCAGTGTAACTCCCATTCTTTTGTTAGAACCACTGCCCTGGTTTTTATCAGCTTTCTGATCAGTCCTGGAAATTGTGTGTCTTCAGATTGATCAATGGTATGTTGCAAGGCTGAGTTGGTAACCTGGAAGGCTGGGAGCTTCTCCAGCTTGGAGGATCTGTTCTGAACATCCCAGTGCTATGCCTGAAGGGCTTTTAGGGGCGTTCCGGTGATGTGGCCCAGCTTCCACACCTGTCTCAGTGTGCCCGGCCCCAGGGATCTGTCCCCGCCCAACAAAGTAGGCATCCCACAGGGAGGGTTATTACCATCCTGGGTACTCCCTTCAGCTCAGGTGTAGCCAGTGTTCCTTTCTGTAGTGATGGGCCCCTAGCTTCCTATTACAGATCTATGGACCCCATGATTCCCTTAGGTTTCCTCCCACAAGATGCCCTCATTTCAAGAACTTGAACTTCCTTTCCAGGTCTTTTCACTGTTTTCAGCAAAACATGGGGCTTGTTCCAAAGCTTTTCCTGATTGTTATGTCTTCTTCTAGGTCCTTCCAAATGCGAAGGCGAGAGAGATAATCCCTGCTCCTTCTCTCTATCATCTACTACACTTCAGTTTCCCTGTAAGTTAGATACAGTCTCTATTTTATAGATGAGGAAAGCAAGATCAGAGAGGGTAAGTGACCTGCTTAGGGTCACACAGCTAGAAATTTGCAGTCAGGAGGTAGACTTTGTGCCTCAAAGTAAGACAGTCTCTACCTCTCTTCTTCCATATGCTCATCTTGAACTTCCTCTTTTCTGACCTCTGCTCTGCTCCAGCATTGCCAGTGGGTGACTGCTGGGGGGCCTCCTTTGCTGACAGTCTTGGAACAGGCTGTCCCTAGCTCTTCACCTGTCTCCCCTGTGTAAGGAGCCTCGGCCCTTGCTCTGCTCACTGCTGGCTTTCAACATCTCACCCCGCCTCCCCATTGTATGTGATTTTCCTTTAGGCCTTCTAGGCTTTAGCTTTCCCCACTGCCCTGAAATCTTCTTCTCCCACGTCCCTGGTGGAGTCCCACAGGGCTGGGTGGCTTGTCATTGCATGTCTCTCTTTGATGCTTTTCTCAGTCTCATCCCTCGAAAAGCTCTCAAAATAACACCACACTGCCCCTCCCTCTCCCCTCAGCCTACCTGTGACAGCCTCATCTCATTGATCAGTTCTGGGGAGTGTGTGTGAAGATCCTCGGGACTGGAGGTGCTCCGGCACTCCGTCTGGCACTGTTGAGGGTACCTTCAGGGACAGGAATCCTGTGGGAAGCTGGGGGAAAGAACGGGGCTGAGAAGGCACCCAAACACACAGAGGACAGTCTTGCTTTCAGAAGGCTCACAAAACAACTGGGAGACAGCAAACACGTATGCACACAAGTGAAAATGAGCCAACTGATACATCAGTATGCATTTGAATCTGGCAGCAACTGAGCTTAGGAAAAGAAACCAATGGAGCAGCTGAGTGATGTTAATCAAGGAACACTCCCTGGAGGAGTGGGCCTGTCCACTGCTCAGTGGAACAGACGAGATATAGGCATCTGTCTTCAAGGCCTGCTAGACCAAAACCAGATATCCAGGCCCAGATGCTGAAGAATTGAGATCTTGACTATGGGCAGGAGTTTGAAGACAGTTGCCCAGGCAACTTGAAGCTCTTTCAGAGGAGAGCAGAAGTAGGCTCGGAAGATGGAGTGGTACAGAGAAAAAGGGAAGAAGAGAATTTGGCCTGGGCAAAACAAGCGAATGGCAAGGTCAACATGTGAGCCCTGGTAAGAGGATGATAAAGCTTTTAGCTTTGTCAGGGTGATGCAGGTGGTGGAGGCAGGCCGATGGCAAGATGAGACCCATGGGATGGATGAAGGCACCCATGTACTTGAGTCTAATGAGCTGGCCTTGTCAGTCACCACATGGGCACATATGTATGAACATAAAATGTCTTTTTTTTAAAAATTGGAAGATAATAACTTTACAACATTATGTTAATTTCTATTGTACAACAAAGTGAGTTTGCTGTGTGTACACACGTACCTCCTCCCTCTTGAACCTCTGTCTTCCCACCCCCTCCCACCCCTCTAGGTCATCACAGAGCACCAAGCTGAGCTCCCTGTACTATGCAGCAGATTTCTATGAGGTCCTTTTTTAAAAATGGGGCTAATAACTCCTGTCACATGGACTTTTTGTGATTTTTAAATGAACTGTGTCTCCTACCACATGACTGGTGCCTGTCAGGGTTAGGGTTTCTTTCTGGTTGCATTTTGTCTTTACTTTTATAAATGCAGGGAACACAGATAAGCCAGAAATGAAGGCTTGTGGTTATCATCTTCCTCCCATCTTTGCTTTTTATTATCACCACACACTCATCACCATCCTGGGGATTCGGCAGGACACAAACTTGGTTAGCAGGCAGCATTTCAGTTTCCAGTCTTTTGAGGCAACCTCAAAAGTAAGCAGTGAAAAGAGAATGGAAGTTTGATTCAGGAATTGGAGGATTCCCAGGAATTTACTGTATGACTTGGGGAAATTTTTTGACATCTCTGGGTCTGCCTTCTCACTTTTTTGATAGGCAGGTTAGATGGTGGCATCTTGGAGTGATTCTCTTCCCATTCGTTTATAGGAACCAATTCCCCCAGCCCATCCTTGAGCTCTTCTCCAGTTTCAGAGGAAGACCACTTGAATCAGAACCAGAAAACTCAGCTTCTAGTCCCAGATTTGTCTTTCCCGAGCTGGAGTATTTAAGATGCTGAATCTCTCTGAGTCTCAGTTTTGTGTTTCATGAAGTGGCTTGAACACAGCACGACTGCCTAGTTCTCAGGGGTGTGCACATGTGTATGTGTGTGTGAGTGTGTGTGAGTGTGTGTGTGAGTGTGTGTGTGAGTGTGTGTGTGAGTGTGTGTGTGTGTGAGTGTGTGTGTGTTCATTCTTACCTCTGCCAGCTCATTTCCTCTGGGAGTCGTGTCTGCGTCTGTTCTTGGTGAGGTGTAGGGTGCAGACATAAACCGATGGTTCTTTTGTGCCTTCTTGCTGCTTCTAGCAGCAGCTGGTCTAAGTTTGGCAGTTCTGTAATTGTCTACGGACTGTTTGACTATCCAGCTCTTTGACTCTTCTCTATGCCAGTCTCTTAGTTTGAGGTTGGAAGCATGGATCACTGCAAAGATCAGCTGTGGGCTGGCAGAGGTAAGAATGAGCACACACACACTCTCACACACATACACATGTGCACACCCCTCCAAACTGCTAGAAGGAATCGATTGTGCAGTGATATGTCTCATGAGGGAGTGTGCTGAACTAAAAGGATTTTGATTGCCTGTTAAAAGATGATTAGGCAACAGGCATCACCCTGCCAAGACCATCCCAAGTCCCATTGTTCCCAGTGAGGGACAAGATCTGGATTACTCATTCCCTTAAGAGATGGCTGGTGTAGCAGCTCAAGAATGGTAGCTTTGGGACAGGGTCTGAGACAACAGTGCCATGCAGATGAGGGGAAGGGGAGCACTGGGGAGGTGAGGGGCATTTTCTGGAGGAGAGTGTAGGGCAGAAACTGTGGAAAAAGAGGATGGAAAAGGCACAGTGGTGAGGAGCAGGCTGGAGAGGGTGTCCTGGTTAATAACTATAGGGTGTTGGGACCAGATGGTCGTCACTGACAACCTCCCTCCTGCGTAGGTTGTATTCTCCAGTGGAGCCCTCACACTTGATTCTATGACTGATCAATACCACTCAGGGTAGCTTAAAGCCAGCTGAAGTCAGAATCCACTGCTCACAGAGCCTTCAATTCTGTATTTACACGCCAGGGTGAGGAGCATGCCTGGCTTCTAAGAAGTGTCAGGATGAAAGTCTGTGTAGGGTCCAGGTCTTCCCAGATTCCAGTGCCACTACTGTCCATTAAGACTAACCAAGTGCTGCTCTCCAGGAAGGCCCCTGGGGATTGTTTCCTGACCCACTGCAATGCATGCTGGGTCCCTTTGCATTTGAATGGCAGCAAAATCCAGATCACCAACTCAATGGACATGAGTTTGAGCAAGCCCCGAGAGTTGGGGATGGACAGGGAAGTCTGGCATGCTGCAGTCCATGGATTTGCAAAGAGTCAGACACGATTGAGTGACAGAACTGAACTGGCAGAAAAATCCCTACTGAATTCTGAATCTCCTCTTTTCAGAGTAAACTGGAGAAACATTTTCCAAGCACGTGCACATGTCTGGAGCCATGGACTCAAAGGGATAAAATAGGCCTTCTGCCCTTGGAGCTCTCTGCAAGGGAATGGCTTCCTAGACTATCTGATTTTACACACTGTGGGCAGCACACCCCGAATTCAGCATCTGTGCTGTCATATAACATGTGGGTTAGGATCTTGTGTACTGCAGCTTGGCATCCCCTGTTCAAATCCCAGCCATGCTGTCTGCCATCTATGTAAACTTGGCGGGCTGTTCAATCTCTGTGTCTCAGCTCATTTTAAAAATGGGTAGCACAGTAGCATCTATCTCAAAGCATTTCTTGAAAGTTGATATATATAAAGCTCTTCCCTGGTGACTCAGTGGTAAAGAATCCACCGACCAATGCAGGAGATGTGGGTTTGATCCCTGGGTCAGGAAAAGCCTCTGGAGAAGGAAATGGCAACCTACTCCAGTCTTCCTGCCTGAGAAATCTCATGGACAGAGGAGCCTGGTGGGCTACACGGGGGTGCAAAAGAGTTGGACACAACTTCGCAACTAAACAACATGTAGACCAGTCCTGGTGCCTGGTCAGTTACTGATACATTATTATTAATTAGCTATTCTTACTCTGCTGCTGCTAAGTCACTTCAGTCTGTGTGACCGCATAGACGGCAGCCCACCAGGCTCCCCTGTCCCTGGGATTCTCCAGGCAAGAACACAGGAGCGGGTTGCCATTTCCTTCTCCAATGCATGAAAGTGAAAAGTGAAAGTGAAGTCACTCAGTCGTGTCTGACTCTGTGTGACCCCATAGACGGCAGCCCACCAGGCTCCCCTGTCCCTGGGATTCTCCAGGCAAGAACACTGGAGAGGGTTGCCTTTTCCTTTTCCAATGTATGAAAGTGAAAAGTGAAAGTGAAGTTGCTCAGTGGTGTAGGACTCTTCACGACCCCATGGACTGCAGCCTTCCAGGCTCCTCCGTCCATGGGATTTTCCAGGCAAGAGTATTGGAGTGGGGTGCCATTGCCTTCTCCGATTCTTACTCTAGCTTGCCATTATAATTACTCTCATTATTATTATTGATGTTATTACTATTGACATTACTGTTGTCCAGAAGCAATTTAAACCTCTCAGGCCAGCTTTCGTGACTCCCATCATGGTTCTCTCTTCCAAATCTACATCCATCTTTTCATACAGTCTAGTGTGAGTCCTGAACCACTCGTCAAGTCTCGCGGCCACTCCTTTGTTTTACAGAATGTATGACATAGCATCTGTTTGTTTATCTCATTCTCCATATGCTTTTGTGTGTGTGTGTGTGTGTGTGTTTGGCCATACATTGTGGCTTGTAGGATATTAGTTTCCGATCAGGGATTAAACCTGTGCTTTCAGCACTGGACCACCAGGGAATTCCCGCCATGTAGTTTTTTGACTGGTATTTACATGCCATCCATTTGCACCTGTTTTCTCTTGCTGATTCTGCCCTTGATCTGTTCCTGCTCTGGCCAACCTCTGAGGAAAAGCCAGAAAGCTAGAAAAGAACAAGCCTCTCCTTTCTGGTCCTTTCAGAGCACAAACCCACCCAACCCATCCTGTTCCATGATAGTTCCTACTTCTCTGACATTAATGCACCCCACATATAAAGTTTACATTTAATAAAAAGAACTTCTTTTAAGTTTTCACTTATTAAAGACAGCACTTGCTGAGCTCTGAAGTTTGGAGGGCAGATCTCAGAAATGGGCTGAAGAGCTCCTTCTGAGACTCAAGTGTGGGGAGCTGCACCTGCCAGTCTCCAGGAGAATGTGCTGAGCAGCTTCCACGGGCAAGGCAGGAATGGGAATTTCCCTATCTCTGTGACAGGAGGTTATGAAATCCTATCAAGAAGCAGCAGGTGGCAGATGTAGGGTCCCATTTTCCTAAGTCTCAAACTCTCAAAGAGAGATTTTGCCTGATAACAAGATTACCACACGAGTGATCTTGCGTGTGCAGCAACTTTGAGAGCCATCCTGGGAGCTAGGCGTGTAGTGTTTATCATACTGTTGAGGCTCGTAAATATCTTGTATGGCTGCAGGCGAGCCAAACCTTGGAAAGGCGCTGCATCTCGCTGACTCTAGGGCCAAGCCCAGCTGGCTGCCTGTATATAAGGGGAAGTCTCTGTGCTCCAGGTAGAGGAGTGTTAGCTTCTTTCCTTTCTCTGGACGTGGCTCCTTCTCTCTCCACGTCAACATGAGTCGACACTTTAGCTCCAGGTCCGGGTACCGTTGTGGTGGTGGAGGAGGGGGCTTCAGCTCTGGCTCTGCAGGGGTGGTCAGCTACCAGCGCAGGTCCACCAGCAGCTCTGTGCGCCGCAGCGGGGGAGGCGGTGGGAGATTTTCTGGTGGAGTGTGTGGCGGTGGTGCTGGTGGTGGTTTTGGAAGCCGAAGTCTCATTAACCTTGGTGGCAGCAAAAGCATCTCTATTAGTGTGGCTGGAGGAGGTGGACGTGGCGGTTTCGGTGGTGGTTATGGCGGCGGTTATGGCGGTGGTGGCTTTGGGGGCGGCGGTTTCGGTGGTGGTGGCTTTGGGGGAGGCGGTTTTGGAGGTGGTGGCATTGGGGGTGGCTTTGGGGGTGGTGGTTTTGGCGGAGGTGGTTTTGGTGGGGGCGGTTTTCCTGTCTGCCCTGGTGGCATACAGGAAGTTACCATCAACCAGAGCCTTCTGCAACCCCTCAATGTGGAAATTGATCCTGAGATCC
This sequence comes from Ovis aries, assembly GCF_016772045.2. Taxonomy (NCBI): domain Eukaryota; kingdom Metazoa; phylum Chordata; class Mammalia; order Artiodactyla; family Bovidae; genus Ovis; species Ovis aries. The sequence goes on from NC_056056.1 coordinate 133,703,364, forward strand.
AAAAAATAAAGAGTCAAGAAAGGGAGCAGATCAAGTCCCTCAACAATCGGTTTGCCTCCTTCATTGACAAGGTGAGTCTATCGGTTCAGTGCACCCGGAGAGCTGCTCCTGTTCCATGGGGGATTGGCCCCCCCAGGGGTGTTTTGAGTTTGAGCCTCAGGTTTCTGTGGTTGGATGGTTAAAAGGATAGTTTGTGGAGTTGTCCTCAGGAGATATATTACAAGTATGTTTGCAATGATGCTGATGACTAACTTCTCTCTTGGACAAAAAGGTCTGTAGTCCACATAAAGGAAGGTCAATTTGACCTCACCATGAAGTGCTTTTTTCTCTTTTTTAAAAATTCAACTCCTGAGCTGAATTTGGCTTCATAGATGTTGAATAAAAATAATAGAAATGAGGTTAATTCAACCTTCTAGGATGCAAACCAGAACTCTGTAAAGGCCTTCCTAACCATAAAAAGGGACTTACTTGAGTATAAACAGAGCACATGGTGATATTGTAGCCAGAAGTGTGCAGTAAGTCAAGGTCAAGCATTTCTTGCTGTCGGAAGAGGAGAATGGCACCTTGAGAGTTTTCCACTGATACTGGACCAGGGTGGAGAACTTTTTGTGCTTGTATTTCCGAGTATCTGCTCTAGAAAAGAATGTAAATTATTTTTCACTTGATCATCAATAATGTCAACACAATAGATTTGGAATTCACTTTTTGGATTTTCCCAACATACTTTTGAACTATGTTTACTCAAGGAAAGCAAAACAATTTTTATGGTACGCTACCTAAAATAAAAAAGAAAAAAGGAAGGTAAATCTCTTAAATATCAAGTATCTGTTTCAAAATATAATTGCAGTAATTTTATATGCACTTTGCTATTTGGATAGCTACCCCCTTCCAAAGTTCCAATGGAAACTTTTAATTGCCGTTTCCAATCTCATAGAAACTGGGGCTTCTCTGAGTTCACAGTGAGTTGGGTTTTGTTATGAAAATGATGCTAACTTGATCATCTTCTTCCTACTTTTTTCCTCTTCCATGGCCAGGAAAATAGGCATTGAAGTTCTTTCCCAAGTGGCTGGGCCTGGCTATGTGGTAGGCCTCGGTAACTCAGTGGTCATAGGACTCATTTCTGTACCAGTGGGTAATGGGGTCTTGTGTTCTTAGGTGAGATTCCTGGAGCAGCAGAACCAGGTGCTACAAACAAAATGGGAACTGCTGCAGCAGATAAACACCTCCACCAGGACCTACAGCTTAGAGCCCTTCTTTGAGGCATACATCAGCAATCTTAGGAGGAATGTGGACCAACTGAAGAGCGACCGATCTCGGCTGGATTCAGAGTTGAAGAACATGCAAGATCTGGTGGAAGATTACAGGAGCAAGTAAGGATTACTGGCTGGGCTACTCTTGGCTTTTGTTCTAAAATATTTCCAGAAGGTAGCAAGCTAAAACTATGAACAGCATGTAACAATACCTTTACATAGATTAGAGGAAAGTCAATTTGGCATTTTCAGAAATCTTAGTTTTCTCAGACGCTGGTAATAGTTCAGTGGTTTTATTGCTTAGAAAGTAAGATGTCTTAGGCTGGTTATGACAGGCGAGGACAATGACAGGCAATGTTACTTTTAGTCTAGAAAGCTAAACGTTGGGTCTCGCCTCCCCGAATCTCCTCCTCACTTCTGATTTCCTTGCAGGTACGAGGATGAGATCAACAAGAGGACAAATGCAGAGAATGAGTTTGTGGGCATCAAGAAGGTGAGACAATTCTGTAGGATGCCTATTACATTTGAAATAGGTAAGAGTGGAGGATGTTCAATATCTAAGCAGAAAGAGGTCGTAATGTGGAGAATCATGTAGTGGGCCTGAGGAACAGCCGAGGTGGAGATTCCCCCGGCCCAATATTATCACAGACCTGGACTTGCCCAGACACTCTGCTTCTCTAGATCCCTCAGGACTTCCTGGAGTGAGGAGGCAGTTCTTAGCAAGTCAGACAAGATCGCTTGTGATACCAAGGGGGTGGGGCAGTCTAGGGATTAAGAAGTGAAGAAGACCTCTTGGAAAATCCCCTCCTAGCAGGTGAGAGGGACTCGCCCTGAAAAGATTCTGACTTCATGATGTTCATGGTTCTTCCAGGATGTGGACGCTGCTTACATCACCAAGGTGGACCTTCAAGCCAAATTTGACAACTTACTTCAGGAAATTGATTTCTTCAAAACACTCTTCCAAGCAGTAAGTTCTCTAGTTTCAACCAGGTTTACCAAAATGGAGAGCCTTTAAACCCAAACCCACTTCTATTCAGAAGAACAGAGATATACCTTTCTTCTCCTGAAACCCTCTCCCTGTCCCAAGTTGTTCTTTAGTTTTAACATGGTAAGTCACTGAACTGTTATGCTTCGCAGGAGCTCTCTCAGATGCAGACTCATATCAGCGATACCAATGTTATCCTTTCCATGGACAACAACCGCAATTTGGACCTGAATAGCATCATTGATGAAGTCAAAAACCAATATGAAGAGATTGCCCAGAGGAGCAAGGCTGAGGCTGAGGCCCTGTACCAGACCAAGGTGAATGGGCCGATGCCTGTTCAGTTTTCCTAAAGTGTCTTCTCTTGCTATCGTGACTTTTCTCTTACATTTGTGTACATGAGCCATGGTGCACTCTGCCACCTCTGAACGACTTTATCTACCATATTTAGTATGAAGAGCTCCAGATCACTGCTGGGCAACATGGAGACAGCTTGAAAAACACAAAGATGGAGATTTCTGAGTTGAATCGGGTGATCCAAAGACTTAGATCTGAGATCGACAGTGTCAAGAAGCAGGTACTTGCTTCCTCCTTCAACTACTCAATTATATGGAATGGGTTGGGATGTCCAGGTTATTGGAAGATGTGTTCTTAATTTTGAGGCTTACAATCCATATGAAGGTTGTCTTGTTATCCCTAGTTCTTTGGTAACTATGGTTTCTAGAGTTTGGCCATGATGCTAGGTTCTCCTTGGGGAAACTTATGAAAATGACCTAGTAAAGAAATAGATATAGTGGTCATGAGAGGTCTAGCCCATGGCCCAAAGTGAGACTTCAAAGATGGTGAGGAAAGGAAACCAGGAGAGTAGGCATCTGGAAGAACGTCAGGTCTGTAGGCGGTGAAAGAGTCTTAACTTAGGGCCCAGAGAGGCTGCTGTATCACCTTTATTTAAGGAAGTTGACACAGTGATGTATTATCTCAAGACAGGTGAATGCAGGTCCTGTAACTCTCTGGGAGCCAGAGTACTGGCCTCACAAGGGTGGAGAGATCAATCGGAGACAGAAAGGCCAAGATGGAATTAGGGATTCAGAGAGTGTATAATATGCTGGGTTCTCCTTTTCCAGATCTCTTCACTGCAACAGGCCATTAGTGATGCTGAGCAACGTGGTGAGAACGCCATTAAGGATGCCCAGAACAAGCTGAACGAGCTGGAGGACGCCCTGCAGAAGGCCAAGGAGGACATGGCCCGCCTGCTGCGCGACTACCAGGAACTGATGAACACCAAGCTGGCCCTGGATGTGGAGATTGCCACCTATAGAACCCTCCTGGAAGGAGAGGAAAGCAGGTGAAGAAGGGACCCTGGGCAGTTGGCCACTTCCTATGTGCTTCCTCCCTTGGACACTGGTTGCTGTTGAAGATGCAATCACGTGACTGCAACTTGTCCTGGGTATGGGGAAAGGAAAAGCACACAGCACAGGAGGAAACGCTTGGTTTCACTTTGGGAGCCAGAGTCCTAAGCTCTTTTTGTTTTTTGTGTTTTGAAGGCTGTTGCCTCTCTCTGAACTCTTTGAGAGAGAGCAATTTATTCTTCACCTGAGTGTGTGTGTGTTGGTCGCTCAGTCGTGTCCAACTCTTTGCAACCCCATGGATTGGGGCCCACCAGGCTCCTCTGTCCATGGGATTTTCTAGGCAAGAGTATTGAAGTGGGTTGCCATTTCCTTCTCCAAGGGATCTTCCTGACCCAGGGATCGAACCTGGGTCTCCCACATTTCAGGCAGACTCTTTACTGTCTGAGCCACACCTGGGCTGGCTCAGATGTCATCTGACCTAAAGCCAGTGCCTTTGTGATGTGGTGGGCATATTTACCTTGTCTAAGTTACATGGAGGTTTTGCCCTGTTAGTACTGATGCTGAGAAAAATGACCGAGTTCGGGAGGCCAGAGGGAATGGGATTAGGTTTCAGATGAAGCAGCCTGGGGGACTCCCAGGTGGGAAGACTCTTTACAGATGGCTGAGAGGGCCTGGGGAGGCAGTCTGTGAAGCTGGCATCATGAGTATTATGCTTTTCTTTCTCCTTCAGGATGTCTGGAGAGTGTGTCCCGAACGTGAGTGTGTGTAAGTACAAACTGATTTCTCAGGGCTTCTTCTCGGGTGCAGGTTTTGCTGGTCTTGCTGGGTTGGAAAGGGAGTTGGGGTTGATGATAGCCGAATGTTCTCTTGCAGCTGTGAGCACCAGTCACACCAGCATCAGTGGCGGCGGTGGCCGAGGAGGCGGTGGTTTTAGCTCCGGTGGCGGCGGCTACAGTTCTGGAGGCGGCGGCGGCGGCGGCTATGGCTCTGGAGGTGGCGGCGGCTACGGCTCTGGAGGTGGCAGCAGCTACGGCTCCAGAGGTGGCGGCAGCTACAGCTCTGGAGGCGGCAGCAGTGGGAGCCGGAGAGGCGGCTCTGGAGGCGGCGGTGGCGGCTCTGGAGGCAGCTTCAGCTCCTCGGGAGGTCGGGCATCCAGCACCAAGACCTCCGGTGGCAGTTCCAGCGTGAAGTTTGTTTCCACCAGCTATTCCAGAGGGACCAGATAAAGAGGTCCTCTCTCCTCCATTAGCTTTCTCTCTCCATCACTACCAAATATGCTTCCGAGTGTCCCAGCCTTACTGGAGGAAGAAAAGCTATGGTTACACTGGTTCATCCTATTCCCTAGCTCTGTCCTTTCTGCTCTGATTTCCAAAGAAAATTTTTAAATCAGTGACAATCTCAGTCCCTCAGCTAGGACCCTGCTCTGTACTCTGCCCAAGAAACACTTCAACAATCACTGCTACACACATTACATTTCAAAGCACCTCCTTAAGTCAGCCAGAGGAGAGCTGGTCAGACCCACGGCTTCTTTGCCATGGACAGAGCACAAGCTCTGGACAGCTCCCTGGTGTCCTAACTTGCACAGCAAGCTCCGTGCTGCTTTGGTTTTGCACATAATGTGTAAGCCAGTTGTCTTTTGTGGAGAGGTCTTCAACTCCCCGTTTCCTGTGTTGCTGCAATAAACTGCATTTGAAATTCTCTCTGTGTCTCCATCTCCTTTGTTCACAGCACTGTCCATCCTGGATGGGTGTTCTGTGGGGAGAAGACGACCCTGGAGCCCTATGGTGTGTGTGTTGGGGGGAGGGCGGGGTTGGGGCACATGAACATGAGCAAGGTGGGGACGCTGGTCAGACAACATTTAAATTTAAACATTCAACATTTAACTAGAATGAACTCTTGTGCAGAGGGTGAAGGTGTCATGAGAAATAGAGAGACTAGGGTAGCAGGTTTTACTCATCGGAGAGGGCTTACTTGAACAGGGCAGTGAACCAAGCAGGGTGGGAAAGAGGAATCCGGCATTGAAAAGAGGGGGAGAGTATTATTGGAAAAGCAATTGTTTATGTGGAATAGCCAGTGATGATGTTATCAAAGAAAACTTGGGGCCACTTGCCCTTGTGCAGTAAAGCCCAGGTACTGACACCAGATTATGATGAAGGAAAGTACAGTGTTTATGGTGGGTGCCAAACAAGGAGTCTGGGCAGCTAATGCTCACAAGGCCCAGACTCTCTGATGGCTTTCTGGGAAAGGTTTTTTTTTTCCCAGGAAAAGGAAGGATTTATCACTTGCAGCAAGTAAGGAGAATATCAGAGATGTTTCCCAAAGCAGTGTCTCCCTCAACAGAAAAACTGGGAAAGTTTCAGAGTTTCTTAAATTAATTTATTTTTAATTGAAGGATAATTGCTTTACAATGTTGTTTTGGTTTCTGCCATACATCAACATGTATCAACCATAGGTATACATATGTCCCCTCCCTCTTAAATCTCCGTCCTACCTCTTCCCACCCCTTAGGTTGTCACAGAGCCCTGGTTTGAGTTCTCAGGGAAAGGTTCTTAAAGACAGTTTGAGGGAGAGGGTTGCAGGGCATGTGATCAGCTTGTGGACGTTCTTCTGGTTGGTTGGTGGTGACGTGATTGGGAGACAACATCATTAACCTTCTGGTTCCAACTGATGTGGGATCGCCATGCTTGTGGTCAGCACATAGTCAAACTTCCACATGGTGGGGATTTCAGTATTTGTAGAACAGTTCAAAGTCTACGACTCGGAGTATTATCTACAGTCTTTGAGGAAGAACTAAAGGTCCTTGACTTTATTTAATGGATGAACTAGTCTTATTTTCTCTTGCTGGACTGTTTTCTTTGTTTCTGCGTTTTCTCACTTCTCGAATTAAACTGATTTTTAGAACCTGGGGAAGGGCTAGCAGGCTAGCCTAGGAAGAGGCTAAAGGTTTTCTGCAAACAAGAGGTAGGCTGAGGACCTAGGGGAGGGTTCTGTCATGGGAAGGCCCCCCCCGCCCCACTAGAGTCCCGCTTGGCTACAATGAGAGGAGTGTGAGTAACATGGGGTCCACAGCTGCTATAGTCAGAGTACAGACTTAGGTATAGGGAGTTCAAGAACCAAGAGTGAGAATGGAGAGCTAGACATTCATTTCCTCTCTCTTTTAGGCCACCATTCAAAGTTCTGCTTAATGTAAGAAGTTCGCTTGTGGATATATAGCCCACACTGCTAAAGTAATACAATGGGATAGCGTAGTGGCCAGAAGCATGAATGTTTGGAATCAGGTATTCTTGGGTGTGAACCACCACCATTAACGAACTCCATGATAATGTGTAACTTACAGACCTTGCTACACCTCAGTTTTATTATCTCTTAAATGGAGGTAATAATGCCTTCCTCATGGAAATTACTGTGAGAACTGAATGAGATGATGAATGAACATGGCTTAGCATGTAATAAGCCCTCAGTGAGTTTTAATGATAATGGTGGTGATGGTGATGATGGTGATTATCTGGTTGTTGTATCCTTGCTTATTGGCCTCCACATAACTCCGTAGATGTTTGTTCTAAGGAATATCAGCTTCCTAGCAAAAGCTGAAAAAAAAAAAAGAAACCATGAAAAATTCTGTCAGTTTTCTGAGGATCAACTTTCTTAGGTTCCTGTTAGGAAACATGTTTCTAGCTCCAGTGTTAGCGAGGGCTGAAGGGACTAAAGAGGGCATAGATCAACATGAGTATCATTTAAGTATCTGCCAGTGAATCTATCCCTTCTTCCTGATCACCTCTTCATCAGAGCTGCTTCCTGTCTGACTGATGTGAGAATCTGGAAGGCTTTATGATGGACAGAAAGAACAAAGAACTTTGATTCAGAGAACCTGGGTTTAATCCACTGTGGTATTTATGGGGCAGACAAAGGGAGATAATCCACAGCTTACTGGACAGGTGGATCCCTGGACAAGTCACTTGATCATTCTGAGCCTCAGGAGTCTTGTAGATGAAGTGGGGGTGAGGACATTTGCCTCTAGACATCAGGAGGATAAGATATGCAATGTAGAGATGCCTTGCGAACTGTGAGCTTGTCAAACAGTATTTAAATGAAATTAAAAGGGGGTGACGAATGAGTAGGAGGACATGGTTGGTTGTCAGGGCCACCCAGGGGAGAAGCATCTTGACAAGGTCACTGTGACACGGTGATAGCTTGCAGGGACAAAACATTGGTTTTGTTAGTGAACCCAAGCTGAATCTACTTCTGAGGCCTAGTATTTATAGGCCAAACATATAAGAGAGGGAGACATGAACCAAGATATCTGTGTATTAGCTTGTGGGAAACCTGTATTTTCAGTGGCTGAAATACCAGAGCCACCCCACCCTGTTATCAAGATGCCTGGGAAACTAAATTAGTCACAAGGGGTAGCTTGGTACTTGTGGATTTAGAACAATGGGAGTTGGAAGGCCTTGAGGGAGCTGGCTTCCTCTCCTCCATGGGAGAACAGACCTCTGAAATTATCAGACCTCTGGGGACACTGTTGAATGAATAGTGATGTATTCTGGCACTCTGGCACGCACTTCCTAATCTCTTTCTAAGTTACAAGTTTCTTTAGTCATACGTCAGTATTGGGAATACCCTTGCTTGTTTCTTTCGAACCTAGATTTTCTTGGTAAGGTCAGACATGAAACAGAAACCACTACAATTTATAGTGAAACTTATCAAAACTTGTAAGGTCACAGGACTATAGGAAATCTCTGTGTTAGTATATAATAAAGAACTAGATTAGATGGTTTGATGGCATCACTGACCTGATGGACCTGAGTTTGAGCAAGCTCCAGGAGCTGGTAATGGACAGGGAAGAAAGGCATGCTGCAGTCCATAGGGCTGCAAAGAGTCGAACATGACTAAGCAAATGAACTGAACTGAACTCAAAGAACTAAAATGAGTATGATCAAGCCCCCAAATGCATTAGTACTAGAAGGACAGCAAAGGAAAAATCTAGATTCTGATCAGTTCAACAAATAGTTCCTGCACACATACTGTATGTCAGGGACAAGTCAAACATTGGAAATACTCTGATGAGTGAGACATGGTTCTTGCCCTCAAAGGCTTGGGTGATAAGAAGTGCGCCAACGTGTCATTATGATGCACGCAACCCACGCAATGATAGAAACACACACCAGGTATGGAAATGGTATATACAGAAGTGAGAGTGATAACAAGTGATGCCTGGCAGGGTTTCAGAGGGTAAATAGGAGTTTTTCAGGCAGACAAGGAAGGTCAAGACAGACAATGACATTTAAGGTAGAGGACACTCCAGGCAGAAGGAGTATAAGCAAAGACAAAGACAAGAAAGAGTGAAATTGCGTGAAATAATTGAACATCTGAAGGATCATAAGATTACTGACAGTAAATGAAGGTGAAGAGTTAGATTCAGGCAAGAAAGGCCTTGTACTCATTCAATGGAGTCTAAGATCTAGATGGTGGGGTCAGAAGTTCTCAGATGGGGTTTTGGGATCTACTGGCTTATTACAACCTACTAAGGGAGGAAAAGGGGTTACATTATGCTACTTGTAAGAATTGAGCATGAACCACAATTTATCATGTACTTGAGTATTTTTGTTGTTCAGTTGCTAAATTGTGTCAGACTCTTTGTGACCCCATGAGCTGCAGCACGCCAGGTTTCCTGAGACCGTCAATATCTCCTGGAGTTTGCTCAAACATGTCCATTGAGTCAGTGATGTCAGCCACCCAAATCGTCCTCTGTTGTCCCCTTCTCCTTCTGTCCTCAATCTTTCCGAGCATCAGGGTCTTTTCCAATGATTGGTCTCTTCACATCAGGTAGCCAAAATATTGGAGCTTCAGGTTCAGCATCAGTCCTTCCAATGAATATTCAAGGTTGATTTCATGAGTTTACCCTAAGAAATTTGGTTTGCCAATGGATGATCTACTTGTGGAAGTGTCATTTTTTTAAAGATATTTTTTTGGGGAGAAGCTGTGACAGATAGGGAAGAGACAGTAAAGGGATTTCATGATTGAGTGACATGGTGAGGTTGGTGTTTTAGAGGGATCGCTCAGACCAGATTGAATGAGTGTGACTGATAGTTGCTCAGTTGTGTCCGATTCTTTGCAAACCCATCGATTATAGCCTTCAGACTCCTCTATCCATGGAATTCTCCAGGCAAGAATACTGGAGTGGGTTGCCATTTCCTTCTCCACAGACCCAATTGGAGGCACCCATGTTGAAGGTAGGAAGACTTGTTGGAGGATTATTCCAAAGGTGCAGGCAAAAGACAATGAAGGCTTGCATCTCAGCTCAAATCCTTAGAGGTGGCAGAGCGGCCAGAAATGAGGATGAGGATCTGCATTCCAGAGGTGGTTAGGAATTGAATCATCAGGGCTTGGTGATGGATTGGATATGGGTTGGGGAGGTGGGTGAGGCAAAGGGAGGAGTAGAGGGTGGTTCCATGTTCCTGGTTTGGATAATAACAGAGAATACAGCAAGACGGCAGGTGGGGAGAAATGCTGAGTTACTTCTTTTGAGGTGTCTCCACTCTATCCATGTAATTATTGGGACTAGGGGTATAAACTGAAGTCATCAAAATTTGAAAGAGTACACCATCAGATAACTCAGAAGAAGGAATAGAGCGAGAACTGCAGAGAACTTCCAGGAGGAAAGCCAAAAACACATGGGAGAAATGGGCTAAATGAGAAAACTTAAAGACCACAAAACCAGTCACAATTCCTCAGGAGTTATTCAGCCAAGATACCGAGGTCCCCTGGTTTTAGTGATAACGTCTCAAAATCTTAGACTCCTTATTTCATCGCTGGGTAGGTCCAGTATGGATTTGATGCTCACAGCTAATTCAAGTAATAATATTCAGGAGGGAAACCTCCTAATACAACTGTGTGATAAAAAGTCTTCTATCTTCCATCACCAAGATCCTTTTCTATGTGGCAACCATAGTTCCTTGCGTACCCATGCACACACAAGCAAACATGTATATATGTATTTATCCTCCTTTCTCATATGTCCTGTGGAATCTGTTCATATGCCACATCTTATGACCCAGTTTCAGCATTTTGCCCTTACCTAGAGATAACTGCACACACCTCCTCTCCCTGGGTCTGGATACACGTATCATGGCTCCTGGTGTTTCAGGTGGAAGAACAGAGTCCTTCCCTCTGCCCATTGGCTGATGGAGCCTTGGGGTTTCCCTTGGGCTATTATTCTTCCTTGAATGGTGACAATGTTGCAGGATTTAGGTCAGTGGATGGAGACTTCCTTCCACCAAGTTTCTTTGCATAACTGTGTGGCTGTTATATAGCCACCTCTCCAATAGAGTTCTGAGAGTCATCTAACTAGAGAAGAAAGGACTTTTCTCCTTTTTTCCTCCTCACACAACACTCCTAGGCCTAAGACAACTGTCTAACACCCCTGGGAAAACAATAGAATCCAGCAACAATTCCTACAGCCTTTGCCTCTCAGATCCTAGTTCAGCTTAGCTCAATTCTGCCTCCCTTACTCCTTCCATGGGGGAGGGTCTCCACTAGCCTTCACAGGGGACTGTTCATTAGGGCTTGGAACAGAGAATTCCAAAAGGTGGCCTTGAACCAGAACCCATGGTTTTGCATTAAATTTTAGAAACCATAACTTTCCAGAACACTCTTAACTGAAATGGGGATCTTCTGTTGGTCCCTTGGAGGAACTAAGGGGAAGTCTCATAGTTCTATGCCCTGTTCTATCAAAAACATGCATGGAAATCTTAACAGGAACTTTGTGACATTGCTGAAAGTTTATTTTGAAAAAGAATATTCTTTGTTTAGACTAGCTATTCTAACGGTATCAGTCTCATCGCCCTCTGTTTTTATAACAAAAATAAAATAGCACCCTTTTACTGTGCTAAGAAAAACTTAGAAGGTACATCTTACAATTGTACACGATTAAAACAAATCAACACAACGTTTTAACTGCAATATAAAGGAGATACAAATTGGAAAAAAAAAAACCTGGTAGCAATACCCTATATACTTCACTTTGTATATTCTCAGGCAGGGCTCTGTTAGGAAATGTAAGGAAGCGTAAGATGTTTGTACTGACGGGTAGAATCACCATGTGTTCAACCAGCTACAATGCAGGTGTGCTGCATGTACAATCTAAATACCATTGACGACACAGTATTCCAAAAAAGTTATTATGAAAACTCCCATAAGTTTCCTAATGAGGGGAAAATACAGACTTCTCTTGATTTACGCAGTAGCAGCATTCCTCACCAACTCAGTGGATCTGCAAACTGAGCATAGCCACTGTGTATATGTGACATGGGTTGGGTTCTGAACTGAATCATATAAAAGGTGGAGCATTCAGAAGCTATTCAGGAGGTCCAGCATAGGATCATGCTGGGCCATACTCATCAAATCACTAAATGCCCCCGCCCCGGTCCATATCACAGTGACAAGCAAAAAACTGTCTCCACAGATTTCCAAAAGATCCCTATGCTAATACTTCTACTTTAGGGCATTTTGGGAATGGGAATGTTTTTATTTTTTTATTTTTAAAATTTTATTTATTTTTTATTCATTTAAAAATTATTTTATTATTATTATTATTTTTTTACCTTACAATACTGTATTGGTTTTGCCATACATCAACATGAATCTGCCACCAGGTGTATATAAGTTCCCACTCCTGAACCCCCCTCCCACCTCCCTCCCCATACCATCCCTCTGGGTTATCCCAGTGCGCCAGCCCCAAGCATCCTGTATCCTGCATCAAACCTAGACTGGCGATTCGTTTCTTATATGATATTATACATGTTTCAATGCCATTCTCCCAAATCATCCTGCCCTTGCCCTCTCCCACAGAGTCAAAAAGTCTGCTCTGTACCTCTGCGTCTCTTTTGCTGTCTCGCATACAGGGTTATCATTACCATCTTTCTAAATTCCATGTATATGTGTTAGTATACTGTATTGGTGTTTTTCTTTCTGGCTTACTTCACTCTATATAATCGGCTCCAGTTTCATCCACCTCATTAGAACTGATTCAAATGTATTCTTTTTAATGGCTGAGTAATACTCCATTGTGTATATGTACCACAGCTTTCTTATCCATTCATCTGCTGATGGGCATCTAGGTTGCTTCCATGTCCTGGCTATTATAAACAGTGCTGCGATGAACATTGGGGTAAACGTGTCTCTTTCAATTCTAGTTTCCTTGGTGTGTATGCCCAGCAGTGGGATTGCTGGGTCATAAGGCAGTTCTATTTCCAGTTTTTTAAGGGATCTCCACACTGTTCTCCATAGTGGCTATACTAGTTTGCATTCCCACCAACAGGTAAGAGGGTTCCCTTTTCTTCACACCCTCTCCAGCATTTATTGCTTGTATGTTTTTAGAGCATCCAGGGGAGAATATGAGGCACATATTTTCAACTGTACTCTCTCTCCCTCTCTTTCTCTCTCTGTGTGTCGAGGAGGAGGGATTGTGGAAAGGCCTTATTTCCATCTCAGAATATCTTCTATGGACACTTGGATCATGTAACTGTTTTTTTTTAAAATTAATTTCTATTTCATTTGATATTAAAGAAATTTATTCTCTTGAGAGTGAGAGAGAAGATTTAAGAACAGAATCCCAAGACCACTCTGCTTAAGGACCAGAGTAAGGAGAAATCAGAGAAGAGTGTAAAGGAGCAGTCACTGTGTATGGGAGAAGCAAGAGAGCGTGGTGTCATGGAAACCATGACAAGCACATTCTAGGAAGAAGAGTCAAGTGTGAGTGGAAGGTCCCCGAGGAAGCTACAAGTTGAGAGGACCATAGAAATATGGATGGAATTTGGGCAGGGCTTCCCTTGTAGCTGAGTCGGTAAAGAATCTGCCTGCAGTGCAGGAGGCCTGGGTTCAATTCCTGGGTCAAGAAGATGCCCTGGAGAAGGAAATGGCAACCTACTCCAGCACTCTTGCCTGGAGAATCCCATGGACGGAGGAGCCTGGCGGGCTACAGTCTATGGGGTCGCAAGAGTTGGATATGACTTAGTGATTATACCACTACCACCAAGGGATGAAGGGAACACTCCAAGCCCCTGTCCTTGTGAAGAGGGCATGGCTGACAGGTTGACTACAGTTGGAGGTTAGAGAAGAGGTCCATAAAGTTGCTTCCTTGAAAGGACAGTAAAGATGCCCGAGAGACATTTGGGTGGTGCTAGCAGTTTTTGGTTGTTGCTTGGAAGGATGGATGCAGAAGCTGCCCTGGGATGCTATGTGTCACTGTGCTTGCCCCTCCCATATCTGCTGCGGGGAACCCGGCACTCCCTGCCAGCCCATCATCAGAGAAATGGCGCCATCGCAGTTAACTTGTGACCTTCCCAGGTTCACCTAGAGTTATCCCATCCCTCCCTGGTGCTCACGCCCTGTTTCCAATTTGTCAATAGGCTCTGTTCATTCTGTCCTGACAGCCTGGAGTGTCCTCTGCTGGCACGAAGGCTCCTTTACACACAGTGCTGGAGCCTGTGTTGCTTACCCCAAAGCAGCAGCTCCCAGGGGCAGCGGGAGTGAAGAGTATGTAATTTGAGTGTTTCAGAAAGCTTCTTGGGAATAATAACAGAATAAAAATAATAGAAAGATTTTTTTCTTGTTTTTATTCTGTTGGTTGTAAAGACATAAAGAAGTAGCTAAACCCTTTTTGGTACAGAGATCTCTGGTGGGAGGAAGTTCTCTCCCTTTAGAAAAGACCCTGATGCTGGGAGAGATTGAAGGCAGGAGGAGAAGGGGACGACAGATGGTGAGGTGGTTGGATGGCATCACCAACTAGATGGGCATGAGTCTGAGCAAGTTCTGGGTGTTGATGATGGACAGGGAAGCCTGGCGTGCCGCAGTTCATGGGGTCACAAAGAGTTGGACACTTCTGAGTGACTGAACTTGGGTACTGAGTTCAGTTATGAGCATTTGGAAGGTCCAAATGACCCACCGAAGAGCTAGTGTGAGCTCAGGGGCAAGAACAGGGGCAGAGAAGAGACTTAATCAAAGGTGACTGAAGGTGTGTGTGTGAAGGTCACTCTCACTGAAGATGGACCACACCACTGTTGCAGAGTGGAAGGTCAGGGCTGTTCCTGCTTAGAAGTGATAAAAGTCACTCTGAAGGACATTCACTGAGGTCCAGTTGTCTGATGGTGGTAGGGGCTGTCCTGTGATGATGAGTTAACCTCCACTGGACATACTTGAGTTGGCTGGCCTTTCTCCAGGCAGGTGTGCTTCAGAAGAGTCAAACCCTGGTTGGAACCACTTCCAACCTTGAGACCCATCCCTTGTTTCCCCATCACCTTCCCAAAGACTCCATATTCTTTTTCCTTTCTTTTTCTTCCCTAAGTTTTAGAGTCAACTTTCAAAATATTTTGACCCACTGTTTAAAAAGTATAAAAGTTTGGTCTTGGTCTGAGCTGATCTGACAGGTGATCTGGAGAACACCTTTGTTCAGTTAAGAAGACACTGAAGTTCAGTCCTTGACCCTGGATTGATCATTGCAGGGTGTGCATGAGACAAGGATTGAGGTGAGGCGGTTCTTGCCCCATCCTCTAAGTTATAGGTCCCTAATTAACCTCAACTATTTGGAAGGTGAGAGGGGTGTGTCAAGGGTGGGGGCAGTTCCCCGGTTTAGCTTTCAGGATCCAACAACCCATAACTTCCTCCTCGCCTCCTGTCTGCTCTGTATGCAATGAGGCTGTGGATTAGTCCCTTTTGGTGTCAGCTTTAATTTCTCCTGTTGTCAGCACAGTTGGTTTCCTTTTGTTCTACACCTCGTGGAGCTGGAAGAACATTCTGGGCAAGTGGAAAGGACACATAGTGCCCCAACTCTCTGTCCCTGAAGGAAGCAGGAGATGGTCCTGCAGTTGAAATCACTCCGATCAACAGGTTAACATTTGCGTGTCTCCACTCACACTCTGCTAACTGCAAAGGTGTGTTTGGGATTAGAGAAACCCCTCTGGGCTCCAGGGGAGTGCCCTGTTTTTGGCTGCCTTCTCTTCAGTGATCTCTCTTGGCCTTATGGTGCATAAACACGTTGCCATGCTAAGGCTTTGAGACAAGGGGGTGTGGCAGGAACCTCTGCTACCTCACTGTCACTTGTGACTTACCACTTGCCACCGTGGAGAGGTGTGCACCTGGCAGGACCAAGGGGAGAAGCCAGCCCACACCACGGTGGGACAATTACCAGCCTGTGGTTATTGAGGGTCTGATGGAGCAAGGGTTGGATTATCTTGACTCTGGACGCAAGCCATTAGCCCCTTTCCTGACCACCCACAGACAAATGAGTAGAAGCAGCAGTCAGTTTGAGGCCTTGCAGCCTGGGGGAATCTTGGCAGTGGAAGATTTAGCAGCTTGGGAAGGACACTGCTCCTATTTATTTCTTATTTTTCATCATTGTGGGTAACAGCTTTTGGGGTGGGGCTATTTATTAAGCCTCTGCTGTTGGTCTTTCTGGGGACATTTCTGGCTCTGAACTCCCATGTGGCAGGGGTAGGGTGGCTGGGTGGCAGAGATGGCCCTGGCACTCCTTAGTCATGTGGCCTTGACGAGTCACTTCATCTTAAAAAGGAAGGAAGTTACCATCAGGTGGTCTCTGACACGCTTCTAAGCTGTTAGTAATATAGACATTAGAATGGGCTGGAGGGCCTTTCAGAGGGGCAGAGCAGCATCCTGAAAGCTCCGTGTGGGGAGCGGAGATCAGGCAGAAGGGGATGGAGTGGGCAGAAGTGGGGCTCACAGGAGGCTGTGGAACCTGAAGGCGCTGGTGCAAGTTCTGGGTCTGCTATGTGACTCATCTTGTGACCACAGGCAGATCTCAGCAATATCTCAGAGGCTCAGGGTGCCCACGTGTGAAATGGGTGGCTGGAAATGGTCACAATGAAGTGACATCTGCGAGAGGGCTCTGATATCCCTTCCACTGGTGTTCTTTCTGGAGAAGGGGCTGGAGTGGGGGTGGGGCATAAGCAGAGGTGCAGCTGGGGGACCTGGGAGGGGCAGCTCCCTTGGGGACAAGTGGAGTCCTGCCTCTCATTCTTCTCTATAGCTTCATTCTTTAGGTCTTGATGCATTCAAGGGTCCTCCTTTTAAAAGAAATACGCATTCGGACTTCCCTAGTGGTCTAGTGGTTAAGACTCTGCATTTCCATTGCAGGAGGCAGGGGTTTGATCCCTGGTCAGGGAAGTTCTACATATCACATGGTGAAGCCCAGAAAAAACAAACAAACCCCCAAACACCAAAAATCCCCCACCAGGATTATATAAAAGAAACACTCATCTATTGGAGGGAAGGATTATGTCTTAGCACCATTACCACTAGCTCTGCAGTGAGTGGCAGGTTAACACCCAGGCAGGACTGAGCTGACTACCAACTGGGACCTCCAGGGAGTAGGGTTTGGGAGGTGGGCTTGTGAGACTCAGGCAGGCCTGCATGGTCAGGTGGCAAGATGCAGCCTACAAAGTAGCATTTCTATTTTATTACCAGAGTGTTGGAATTCCTAGCCATTTTTAGCCACTCCTATGATGAAAGTGAAAGTGGAGAGTGAAAAAGTTGGCTTAAAGCTCAACATTCAGAAAACGAAGATCATGGCATCTGGTCCCATCACTTCATGGCAAATAGATGGGGAAACAGTGGAAACAGTGTCAGACTTTATTTTTTGGGGGGGCTCCAAAATCACTGCAGATGGTGATTGCAGCCATGAAATTAAAAGACACTTACTCCTTGGAAGAAAAGTTATGACCAACCTAGATAGCATATTCAAAAGCAGAGACATTACTTTGCTGACTAAGGTCCGTCTAGTCAAGGCTATGGTTTTTCCAGTGGTCATGTATGGATGTGAGAGTTGGACTGTGAAGAAAGCTGAGCGCCAAAGAATTGATGCTTTTGAACCATGGTGTTGGAGAAGACTCTTGAGAGTCCCTTGGACTGCAAGGAGATCCAGCCAGTCCATTCTGAAGGAGATCGGCCCTGGGATTTCTTTGGAAGGAATGATGCTAAAGCTGAAACTCCAATACTATGGCCACCTCATGCGAAGAGTTGACTCATTGGAAAAAACTCTGATGCTGGGAGGGATTGGGGGCAGGAGGAGAAGGGGACGACAGAGGATGAGACGGCTGGATGGTATCACTGACCTGATGGACATGAGTCTGAGTGAACTCTGGGAGTTGGTGATGGACAGGGAGGCCTGGCATGCTGCAATTCATGGGGTTGCAAAGAGTTGGACACGACTGAGCTACTGAACTGAACTGAACTGATAGACAGTAAGAAAGTAGAAACATTTGCTTTCTGCTGGAAATTGTGCTAAGCGCTACATGTGTTATTTAATTTATTTTAATATTTCATCCTAATTATTTTATTTACTTTTATATCAACCATCTGAAGTAAATAGTACCATTATGCCCACTGTACAGATGAGGAACTAGAGGCCATGAACAGATAGGCAATCCTTCTAAGGTCAAGAAGCTAATAGGCGTTGGGGTTTGGATTCAACCCAGGTGTGGGATGCAAATCCGTTTCCTCACCCAGCACAGAGTCACCTTCAAGGGTGACTTTCCTCCCCCTCAATGGAGAGGGATTCTTTTCTCTTGGGATAATGTGGTCACTTTCATGCTGAGACAGAAGTCAAGGAGAAGATCTGAGAGACAGGAAGGGACCCTACAGACCCAGTGTCTGGAAGCCTGTGTTTCGACCACCTGGTGAGAACAAGGTGGCCCAGCCTTGGCCCAGCCTTGGCCCAGCCTCAGGAGCTCCATTTTCACTTTCCCACCAGGATCTGCACAGAAGATAATGAGGAGCCCTCCTCTCTCCTTGAGGGCCCTGGTCTGCCCGGCACTGGGGAAGTGCTCCTCTCAAGGCCAGATAGAGAGCTGAGTGCTGCTGCTTAAACACCAGTGAGGAAACCTCACCTGGCGTCTCCCAACAGCCTCATCATCAGGGTAACCTAGACCTCCCCCCTTCCGCTGCCCTGTGTTAGTCCTTCCTCTGGCTCTCAGGGGAAACTGGTGGAGACTTGCTCAGTCCCTGGGCAGATGGTTGTTTGAGCTTTAGGGCAAAGGCAGAGTTTGCTTTTCTGGGATCATCTCAGGAACCAGCCCATTGGAATATGATGGTCTTCAACTTGTTGCTGGGGAAGCCATTGTCCCACAAAGGTTAGGACACCAGAGATGCACCAGGGTCTTGTGGAGGGGAGGGACTGAAGGAACCTCCTGCAGGAACAAGGATCAGGAAGGTACAGAATAACCCTGGGATCCAGCTAAGCTCCATCTCCCAGCTGCTGATCTGGGCAGAAGGGAAGTGGAGGTGGGAAATACAGGAGGAGGATGACTGGTGAGGAAGAGATCAACCCCCAACGGTGTGGAAACTGTTAAAATACTGTGCGGACAGCCTGGTGCTGCTTCAACAACACTGAGATCAAAAGCAGGACAGGCTACTTACCCCCCCCCCCCCACTTCTCTACTGCTCTGTGCTGCTCCTCCCAGGGGCTGCAAGCCCACCCCAGTGTCTGCTCCTGGATGACCCTCCAGCCTCTAGGACACTCTCTTGCTCCCAGCTTTCCCACCACTGCTAAGACCAACACTGGGGAGTTTGGTGACTCCAGTACCGTGCTGGAGACAACCTCCCAAACGGCATCTTTGATTCACTTCTCACTTCCCACGGCCCCCGGAGCAGGGCTCCCAGGGACCAGGCAGGAGTGAACGCCCCTCTCACTAGCCCTTTTTTGTCAAGGCACATCTGGACTCAATGCTGAGCCCCCCTGAGCCTCTGCACTCAAAGAGAGAAACAGGAGGACCCCTGAAGCTTGTTCTTACAGAGACCTTGGCAGCTCCCTGCTGTCTCCTGCAATGATGTCTGAAGGCTGTGAGCTGAATCCACACTTTGTATAGAGGGGAAGGATGCCAAGCCATTCTGTCCTTTCTAGCTGGCGACAAATAGACTTCCTGGAACGTGAGAGGGGGCAGGGGACCATCCCTCTTTCTCACACTCTGATAATCTCTCATACTCCCTCTCCCCTTGACTGCCTACACCCATAGCAGCCCTCCCCTCCTCTGTGCTCCCTGCCCAGCATCTCCACCCTCTTGGGTATGAGCAGAAACCCTGAGTATCCCGACACAGCAAAGTCCGCTTCCCGTGGCCTCCATGCACAGTTGGGAAGCAGTGGCCTGAGAGAGATGAGTCAGCTGGCACATTTGAGGCAACAGTGTGCCGAAGCCGGTTCTGGGAGTCAGGCCTGGGGCTGGTTCATGATACATGGAGATCAGTTCAGGATAGCGATGCGTGAGATATTTGGGTCATGGGCCCTGATGAGACTCTGGGAGAGCTCTCTATGTCTGTGCTCTGTCTTCTCAGTGAAACTTCACAGTCTCAGGCAAGCAGCCAGTTTTGCCAGAACTGCCTGGAGCCCAGCCATGGACAGCTCCATGGGCTCCGGTTTAATATCCCAGCTTGGAGTTTGTGGGCTAAAGACCCACAAACATGGCTTGAGCATTTGAGATGGTGATCTAAGAAACCAAATGGATATGGGGAAACAAGGGCACAGGGGTGACAGAGTGAAGGGGCACAGCGTTAGGGGAAGTAGCACCCCTGGGATGGATCAGCAGAAGCTTTCCTGCGAAGGGGAATCTGACATGAGCAGGAGGAGGGGCACTGACACGGAGCCTCTGGTATCTGGAGAAATGCTGGGATCCCAGTGATGAACAAAACGAAACGTGTCGTGGGCACAAGCCGTGTGTCATTACAGCAGACCCTCCCATGCCCCTGTTTCCCCATCTGTAATAATTCTCATCACATAGAACTTAGCAGATTGGAGACCAGGAACGTAAACAACATCCCATGAAGGACAAAGTGCTGTGGGATGGGAGGTATTTAAGATCCTGCCAAGGAGGCCAGGTGAAGTGACCAACTACTCCTGGCCCCTCCAAGGGCCAGTAACTCTGCATGCTGCCCAAGAGGGAGGGGGCCTCCAGGGAGACTCGCTTGGCCACACTTGACACTCTTCTCTCTGCTGCCCACGGACGAGAGGACTTGTGATTGCTCAGTATCTGCACAGAACAGGGCAAGGGAAAATGTTGGCAATGATGTTCCTCCAGGGACTTGCCTAGACAACACTTCCTCAATATCCCAGCACAAAAGTCTGACACTGTCATCTCTCTTTCCTACCAGAGAAACTTTATTTCTGTTTCAGAGTGAATGGCGTGGATTCTGTCTCTGAGTTGGGAAAATCCCTTGGAGGAGGGCATGGCAACTCACTCCAGTACTCTTTCCGGGAGAATCCCATGGACAGAAGAGCCTGGTGGGCTACAGTCTGTGGGGTCGCACCGAGTCGGACACGACTAAAGCAACTTAGTATCCGCACATCATCACTCTTTCTTACCAGAAAAATGTATTTCTGTTTCAGAGTGAATGGCATCGAGTTAAACCTACAGAGCGAAGTACAGACCCTGTCCTGGCCCTCTGGGGGCACCCAATGTATGGACAGTGAACCCAGGCCATGGCTGTAGTAACAGGCCTCAGAGGATGGGCCCTGGACTGAGCGTGTGGCTGTGTGGGGCCCACCCTGGAAAATGGAGCCAGGGAAACCCTCAGCATCTTACACTTTAGCGTTTAAGAGTCAGTTAAGGTGCTGATGTGGAGGGCTGGTGGGGAAGGTGGGCTTCATACAGACTCTCCCCCAATCCACCCTCACTCCAAAGATGCAGACCTAAACAATCAGGGTGTCAGGGAAGTGCCAGAAAGAGCAAAGATATTCTTCAGTTCAGTTCAGTTGCTCAGTCATGTCTGACTCTTTGCGACCCCATGAATTGCAGCATGCCAGGCCTCCCCATCCATCTCCAACTCCCAGAGTTCACTCAAACTCAAGTCCATCGAGTTGGTGATGCCATCCAGCCATCTCATCCTCTGTTGTCCCCTTCTCCTCCTGCCCCCAATCCCTCCCAGCATCAGAGTCTTTTCCAATGAGTCAACTCTTCGCATGAGGTGGCCAAAGTACTGGAATTTCAGCTTTAGCATCATTCCTTCCAAAGAAATCCCAGGGCTGATCTCCTTTAGAATGGACTGGCTGGATCTCCTTGCTGTCCAAGGGACTCTCAAGAGTCTTCTCCAACACCACAGTTCAAAAGCATCAATTCTTTGGCACTCAGCCTTCTTTACAGTCCAACTCTCACATCCATACATGACCACTGGGAAAACCATAGCCTTGACTAGACGGACCTTAGTCAGCAAAGTAATGTCTCTGCTTTTGAAAATGCTATCTAGGTTGGTCATAACTTTCCTTCCAAGGAGTAAGCATCTTTTAATTTCATGGCTGCAATCACCACCTGCAGTGATTTTGGAACCCCCCCAAAAATAAAGTCTGACACTGTTTCCACTGTTTCCCCATCTATTTGCCATGAAGTGATGGGACTGGATGCCATGATCTTCGTTTTCTGAATGTTGAGCTTTAAGCCAACTTTTTCACTCTCCACTTTCACCTTCATCAAGAGGCTTTTTAGCTCCTCTTCACTTTCTGCCATAAGGGTGGTGTCATCTGCGTATCTGAGGTTATTGATATTTCTCCTGGCAATCTTGATTCCAGCTTGTGCTTCTTCCAGCCCAGCGTTTCTCATGATGTACTTACCTCCCCCAAAAGAGAAAGATTCTGGAGATTTTACATCTCGGGGACTCCGAATTTCAGACAGACTCTTCTCAGAATCTAACACATTTTAAAATTAATTAATTAATTATATTTTTTTCAAAATCTTTAAGAAGAAGCTTTATGGCTAATGTGGAGTCCTAGAAGAAGAGGTCAAGTTCTCCACCTGCTCCCGGGTCTGCTAGTGACCTCTGACACCAAGGAGAGAGAAAGAATTTATTCTCCTTTTAAGGAGAAGCAGTAGACTGGAATTTTAGCTGCTTGAGTCAGAATTTGGAGGTGGTGAAATGCTATTTGTTTCCTTCTTTAAAACGAACCATCAGTAGCGTTTTTATTTCTTATTGAAGCATAGTTGCTGTGCAATATTATGTGTTATAGGTGTATAATACAGTGATTCACAACTTTTAAAGGTTATATTGAATTTATAGTTATGATAAAATATTGGCTATATTCCCCACATCCCTGTAGCTTATTTTATACGTAATAGATTATGCCTTAGTGAAATGTTATTGCAAAGAGATATGCTTGTTCTGTTGCTTTAGTTGTGTCCGACTCTTGGTGACCTCACGGACTATAGCCCCCCAGGCTCCTCTGTCCATGGGATTTTTCCCAACAAGAATATTGGAGTGGGTTGCCACACCCTCCTCCAGGGGATCTTCCCAACCCAGGAATCAAACTCGGGTCTCCTGTGGCTCCTGCATTGCGGCGGATTCTTTACCACAGAGCTGTTGGGGAAGCCCAAAGAGATAATTACTTTATCAATCAATTTTGTTTCTAGGTACCTTTGAGAAACAGAATATAAACTCTGAAGGAAGTCACAGTGGAGAATCAAGACATAAGAAAATTGTGCCATTCAGATCCTAGTTGCTCAACCTGGCAGGTGTTCCTGATGCTAAAACTCCCCTTTGTTAGCCGAAGTCATAGATATTTGCCCCTCTTCCTCCTCTCTGGCTGTCTTTTATCTGCTTTGCTGCTGCTATTGCCTCCCTGTTCCTCTGTGAGAAAAACTGTTGAAAGCAGAGTGTGGATTTTGATTTCCAAGTTCCCCCAGAGTTGGCTTCAGCAGTCAGGGCTTTACCTCCTGTTAATGTTGGTTTGAAGCACAGACTGACTTCTGAATGGGAGGGACACTTAGGGGTCTGTAATCCAGTGACTCCATTTTACACAGGGATCCCCGACCTTTGGGATCTAATGCCTGATGATTTGAGGTGGAGCTGATGTAATAGTAATGTAAATAAATAACAATAGAAATAAATGCACAATGAATGTAATGTGCTTGAATCAAATCCATGGAACAACTGTCTTCCACAAAACCACTCCCTGGTGCCAAAAATGTTGGGAACCGCTGATTTTACAGACAAGAAAACCAAGACTCAGAAAGGCGAAGGGCTGCTCCGAAGTTCTGGAGTCAGTTGGCTGCAGCTTCTCTGACCCCACACATGACGTTCTTCCCATTCCTGTTGGTTTCTAGACCCCTAAGTCCACAGGTGAGAATAGGGAAGTCTGGTAAGAGAGGTGATATGTCAAAGTCGCATGGATAGTTTCTGGCGGAGAGACCTGACCTTTACAACGCAACACGGTCTTCCCAGTTCATTAAACAGCTTCCCTTATGAAAGTGCTGCTGCTGCTGCTAAGTCGCTTCAGGCGTGTCCAACTCTGTGCGACCCCATAGACGGCAGCCTACCAAGCTCCTCCGTCCCTGGGATTCTCCAGGCAAAAACACTGGAGTGGGTTGCCATTTCCTTCTCCAATAAGTGAAAGTGAAAAGTGAAAGTGAAGTCGCTTAGTCGTGTCCTACTCTTCGCGACCCCATGGACTGCAGCCTACCAGGCTCCTCCATCCATGGGATTCTCCAGGCAAGAGTACTGGAGTGGAGTGCCATTGCCTTCTCCAAAAGTACTGCTAAATAGGGACAAATAGGCTGCTTTGAATGCCTGATGGGTTCAGTATGTGAGCTATGGCTCATAAAAATACAATTTGCTTCATGAATGTAAGTGTGTCTAAGGCTCATAAAAATATAATCCGTGTCATTAATTTAATACATCTCACATGAGTGACTATACTAGCTCCAGTAAACAGTCACTGCTTCTTTAGCAAAGACTTGCATTTTCAGAATTTAAAATGCTTTTAAAGAAGAGTTTGTCTCTAGGCAAATTGATAGACTGTGAGATCTTGGACTGGATCCTGATTTAAAAAGGAAAAAAGCTATAAAGGACTGAATTGGAATAAAGGGAGAATTTTTGAATATGGACCATATATCAGAAAATTACATACCACTGTTAGATTTCCTGAATTCAATCATTGTGTCATGCTTATATAGCAAAACTGTGTTATTCTTCAGGTTGAATGAGGAAACATTTGATGGTAAAATTTCATAATTTTGAGAGTAAGTTACTCTCAAAAGTGTCAAGAATTAAAAAAATTAATACATAAATAGAGAGCTATGGCAAATGTTACAATGGAATATGGATGTTAATTTGCTCCTCTAATGGATGTTAGGTAGGCTTGATAGGTTTTCCAAATAAAGTGTTGGAAAAAGAAAAAAGAAGAGTTTGGAAGACTCATGGCTCTTGATGGGGAAAGTAAAAAGCTGTCCAGAGAGCTTTGAACAGTTATCCTCTTTTTTTCTCCCCACTTGATAAAAATCCCTGTAGCAAAGGTACCAACTGGAATCAAGACCTTTGGCCATTTCTTCCAAAACAAGGCATCCCAGTGCTTACAGTTCTGAAGGCGTCTCGAAGAACTCTGTTGCTAGACTGAAGAGCAAGAGTCTCTTGAATTTGGGCTTCTACAATTCCACTTTTCCCCACCATTCTTTTCTCTTTCTCTCTCTCACTTTTTAAAAGGGGGACAGTATTTCTTCACTTGCTTCCTCCCAGTATTATTCTGCGCCAACCCAACACAGAAGCCTTGAAAGAGATAAAAGATGGGGGCAGCTTAAAATGATAGGGAAAATTGAGATGGAAGCTGGGGGTAGGAGGAAAAGTGTGGGCTGAAAGCATCCGAATGGAAGCATCTTCCAGTGGGCACGTGGCACAGAGACCTGCGGAAGACATGGCGGTTCCCAGGTAGAGGCACAGCAGGTGAGCTGTAGCTGTGAGTGGCAGCAGCGCAATCTGGGATTAGCAGGAAGGCTTCCCAAAAGTGAGGGGCTGAGTAAGAAGGGGGGCAGATTTAATCTGGGGAAACCTGGGGAAATCTCTGAACTGTGGGGAAGCAGTGAGTAGTATAATGATGATGACTCTAATTTTCTGAAATCTTAACCAGGATAGGAGGGGGAGTGTGATGGCTGTCTTATCCTTCCATATCAGGGTGATTATATGGATAATGGGTAAGCAAGAATATTGATGCCAGAGAAGGGGGAGAACTTAGTTTAGAAAATAGCTTAGCTGGAACAAGCGGTGGGGACAACATGAATTTTTCATGAAGACCCTTTTTTGGCTCTTTCTGTGTGAGTGAAGAGCCACTCTTATGGGTGAGAACACACAGGCACACCCTTTGGAGTGATATATTAACTAGATAGCATTTTAGCCCACAAGGCACACGTCCAGTGACTTGTAGGTAGCATGAATAAACAGGAGCTGAGTTCATTCAGCTATTGGTTGAGTCTATGGAAAACAAAGCTGGGATGTGTAACCTTGCATTGTCTGGTCAGATCTGCTGGAAATGAGAAAATTCCCAGTTAGAATACTAGAACTGCATGGGACACCTGAGGCCACAACAGCAGGAAAGGAAGTGATATTCTTCCCTGTGGAAGCCCAAGGATGCAGCTCAATGTAACCCAAGGAAGATGGCGATGTGACTGTAAGAGAGACACACAGGCAGGTATGGAGTTTAGGGAGGGGGAAATTAAGTTCCAGTGGGAGAATCTGAGGCTAGCATCCATACCAATTTCCCACTGGCTAAACAGTTCACCCCTTTTTTGTTTAACACTGAGTTTGCTTTCCTGCTTCACTGGCCAAAGGATGTGCTTTTGAAAAACTAAACACTTAGAGGCTTGGGCTTGCCAGCAACTCGTTGAAAGAATTGAGGAGCCAGAAGAAGGACTTTATCCTACAGGATCTCTGTTCTGTTCTCAGAGATAGAAAAGCTTAAAACCCTTTATACCATGAGGTTAGTGTTGTTCTGGCCCATTAGGCATCTAGGATAAATGTTCTCATTTTATAGATGAAGAAATTGAGGGCTGTATGGAAGTCAGTCATAAAATCATAACCAGAACCAAGAGTCTTAACTTGGATTTCACTGCCTTAAAGAATGCAAAACAGGTTATCTAGAAAAGCATATTCAGATGGTATAAAAGGTAAAATTTTAAATGGAAATAAAGTATGTTCTAAAACATACAATCTGCATTAATTCTACCCTTCATGTTTCAAGAAAAGAGGAGGGTGCTTCCTTCTTAAACCTGACTTTCAAAACCTCGCAAATAGATCTAGAAAGGGAAGGTACCCTGAAGTGAGCATGGGAGAGAGAGTCAGTCGGGGTGGCTTACAGAGCAGTACAGCATGGAGGCTAGGCTGTGTGCTTGGCACAAGCCTGGAACATGGTAGAGGCGCCACAGATGTTTGTTCCTTTCCTTCTCGGAGGATTAAGAACTCCCCTCCTCCAAGCCCACCAAGTCTGGCATGGCCTTGGCACACTCACAGTGGTGTAACGGACCGTTAGGGCATTGTTCGGATACCTGCAGATAACATTTGACATTGGATTGGGGTTCACGCTAAAGCTTTTAGCCTATGGTTTATATGCATGATTAAGCCAGACTGGGGGAAAAAAGTCAAGCAGACACATTCATTTACTCATTTCAGTGTTGTCTTACTGCAAACCAAATATCCTGAATAGCTCAGTGTTTCATCCATCTCCTCCCTACTTTGGCCACTTAGTTGAGACATAGGATTGGAGACTTGGGGGAGGGGGTGTGAGAAGGTAAATAACACTTACTGAGTTTCTGCTAGTAACTAGGAACTATGCATAGCACACGAGCTTATCTTGTTCTGCTCTTACAATAGCCATGTTCTTCTTCTTACTTTTATAGATGAGGAAACCAAGACTTCAAGAGGATTATGAATTATCCAAGGTCATTTAACTCAAATACAATGAAACTGGGGCTTAGTCTCAAAGTGTATGTTTTTTACATTCTTTTATGCTAACTCTGCCCTAGGATCTGAGAAATCCTAGGGAAACCTGTAACTGGTGGCGTGGCTGTGGAGGTGCACAGTCATAGCCATCAGAAGGGAGAATAAGACGCTAAGGGTGAAAGGAAAAGAAGGTATCTATGCGTCACTCGAAATAGTAATGAGACCTAACACTTGTATCGTGTATCATGGTTTTCAAAACAGTTCGAATGAACTTCTACTTTATAGGTAAGAATAGAGAAACTTAGCATTTAGTTCAAAGTCACAGAGCCAGTGGATGGGAACACTGGGGACTCAAATCTAGAATGTTTGACTTTGAGTTCCATTCTAGTACTGCATACTGCGTCTCCCGTGTACATGGCCACGCAGACCAAGGAAGCACCTCGGCTGAGTTTAAGCCTGGAGACTCTGTGCACTTGGTGACTTGATGGGTCTTCTGATATTCGTTCACCTCTGGGTATCATTGAAGAGTCCAGCCTCCAAACTGCTTAGCATGATCACCAAGTAGTACACGATTACTAAATGGCTGAATCAATGCACACTTGGATCTTGGAGTTGGATAAAGCCTACGATTGCAATCTTTTGTTGTGTACCTAGAGTTAGACAGACCCAGGGACAGAGGAACTTCCCTGAAGCCCCTCATTCTCTGGGTTTTCATGTAGAGAAATCATGGAGTTGATAGTTATAAAGACGTGGTTGCAGGAAGGGAAATTCTCCTCTTCTCAGTGACTGGCTACTGTGGAGTCCTGGTGTGGCATGGGAAGGGAACAGTTAAGACATTTTGCAAACTGACAACTTTTTTTTTTTCTTTATTCTCTTCTTTTTTTTAAAAAAAATTTCAAAGTCTTTATTGAATTTGTTACGGTATTGCTTCTGTTGTTTATGCTCTGGCTTTTTGGCCATGAGGCATGTGGTATCTCAGCTCCTCAAGAGGGGATCGAGCCCTCACCCCCTGCATTAGAAGGTGAAATCTCAACCACTGGACCACCAGGGAAGCCTGAAAACTGACAACTCTTTTGAAGCACCCTTGGTCAACTTCTTCCTGGGACAGGTTGTGTGTTTCCCCACATCGCATTCATGCTCTGAAAAATGCCTTGTTGAGACTCTTCCTGGCACAGAAGAAAAAGCAAGGGGGAACACTGAGGCTAGTATTGAGAAGCCTCTGAAGTCTCTAAGCCTGTCATCTCTTCCATCAGTGGAACTGGGTGGCGAGCCTCCAGAGGCCCTAGGGGCAGCTGGCCTCCCTTGGATTGGTCCAGAGCAGGGAGCAGCATTCGGCAGAATGCCTTTTTTTTTTTTCTCTTCCAGATTGAGAAACTCATCCTGACCTCCTCTTTTGATGATTTTACAAAAATCGAATGGTGTGACAGATGTTCAGATAAACAGAAGTTTGCAATCAAAGCAAGTTCTAGGAGGGAGCTGATTAATAGATTTTTAAATGGCTATTAGCTTGATAATCACTCACCAGGAATAGCTTCCAGGCAGACCAAACCCTTGCATACGTGGGCCCACACCCATGCACAACAACACCTAGTTGGCGGGTATAAAAGGGGCCCATGACAGTCTTCCAACAGCAGCACTGAGTCTCCCACCGGAACTCCTCTCAGGAACCTGCACCTTCCCTCTCCGGGCAAAGGCATCATGAGCTGTCAGATCTCCTACCAGTCTCGAGGAAGAGGAGGAGGTGGAGGAGGATTCCGGGGCTTCAGTAGCGGCTCGGCCGTGGTCTCCGGTCGAAGCCAGCTATTAGGAACCAGCTCCTCCTGCTTGAGCCGTCATGGCGGTGGCAGCGGGGTCTTTGGTGGAGGCGGATTCGGCGGAGGTGGCTTCAGCAGTCGGAGTCTCATTAACCTTGGAGGGTCCAGGAGCACCTCCATTAGCGTGTCTGGAGGAGGCGGAAGCTTTGGCTCCTATGGAGGATTTGGTGGCAGAGGAAGTGGCTTTGGAGGCGGCCTCGGCGTTGGAGGAGGCAGTTTTGGTGGAGGCCGCTTTGGAGGTGGTGGTGGCTTTGGAGGTTTTGGGGGTCCTGGTGGCTTTGGGGGTCCTGGTGGCTTCGGCCCTGGAGGATTCCCTGGTGGAGGTATCCACGAAGTGTCTATCAACCAGAGCCTTCTGCAGCCTCTCAATGTGAAAGTTGACCCGGAGATACAGAACGTGAAGTCTCAGGAGCGGGAGCAGATCAAAGCTCTCAACAACAAATTTGCCACCTTCATCGACAAGGTGAGTCATGAGTAGCTGGCTTCATCTAAGGCTCAGGATGCCCTGCTTCTAGTGCTAACTGAAAAGCAAATGATAAAGATTCATTTTTTAATGAGCCATAGGTGCAGTCTGCAGAAGGCAATGGCACCCCACTCCAGTACTCTTGCTTGGAGAATCCCATGGACTGAGGAGCCTGGTGGGCTGTAGCCCATGGGGTCCCTAAGAGTCGGACATGACTGAGTGATTTCACTTTCACTTTTCACTTTCTTGCATTGGAGAAGGAAATGGCGACCCACTCCAGTGTTCTTACCTGGAGAATCCCAGGGACAGGGGAGCCTGTTGGGCTGCCGTCTGTGGGGTCGCACAGAGTCGGACACGACTGAAGCGACTCAGCAGCAGCAGCAGCAAGTGCACTCACACTGTCCTGGGTAATTGGCAGTATCCACAGGGGAAAGATGCAGGCTTCATGGTGCCATCTTCCATAATAGTCTGAGATTGGGAATTAATTGTGACTTTGGCTTTATTGTCTCAGCCTAAACAAACAATACTAATGGAAAATTCTGAAAATCATTAAAAAACTGACACAGACAAGAAATGGACTATTTCAAGCCAAGTGTTTTAGAGGGGGTTGGTAAAACGTCTTCT
Organism: Ovis aries; assembly: GCF_016772045.2. NCBI lineage: Eukaryota > Metazoa > Chordata > Mammalia > Artiodactyla > Bovidae > Ovis > Ovis aries. The sequence goes on from NC_056056.1 coordinate 133,733,537, forward strand.
GAGACTGTTCTTCCTTCCCTAGAAGTTATTGCTCTATTAAATTCTGGGAAGCTAAGTTTGAAATATCTGTTTAGGAATGAATAAATTTCTGCCTTCAAGAGAAGCTTTTTTAGTTTTATAAACCACAAAGTTTTTAACTGATGTCACTTTGGAGTGTGATAGGTTCTCTCCCATTTCAAGGCAGAGGAATCTGTCTAAGAAATTTACAAGGCTCTTAAAAATCAGATGGAGGAACCTTGCCCTTATACTCATAGCCCTTAGGAGCAGTGCCAGTGAAAGCTTGCTTTTGGTTTTCCCCAGAATTTATGGGACATTTGCTGGAAATTCAAGTAGGATCAGGGAGGGAGATGGCCTGGAGTTTTGAAAGCACCTGCAAATGAAATAGTGGGTGAGAAAGTAGGAAAAAGAGTTCTCTGCGTGGAGAGTGCCAGATGTAACATTTAGGAGCCTACAGAACTTTCCAAGTGTGGAGACAGAGAGCTCAGAAGCTCTGCCCAGCATGATCCGGCATGCAGCTGGTGAGGATGAAGCCACGTGGTTTTCCCTATCTCCCGAAGGAGAATCAGAGCTGACCCTGGCCTATCGGTGGGAAGGACAACCCAGAGCTCATGTGCTTTCCTTCTGGTCCCCACAGGTGCGATTCCTGGAGCAGCAGAACCAGGTGCTGCAGACCAAATGGGAACTGCTACAACAAATCGATGTGGGCACCCGCACCACCAATCTGGAACCCCTCTTCCAGCGGTACATCAGCCAACTTCAGAGTCATTTGGACAAGCTTTCTTCAGAAAGAATGTCACAAGAGTCAGAGCTGAACAACATACAGGATCTTCTTGAGGATTTTAAGAAGAAGTAAGTGGCAGAATAAAAACTAAGTGGAGATAAACGTAGATTTGAGCCCATCCAATCATTGCCCCAGAAAACCGCTCATCTCTCAGTTGCATTTGTGGGGATAAAGGGGAGAGCCGTCTGTATCTTTGCTGATAGTTTGGGAGGAAGACATTTAGGGCTTTAGAGATCATGTTTTTGACAAGTTTAATGGTTAATTTATAGAAAAGCATCCTCCTCTGGGTTATCATCATTTCAATTTAGACAAAAGTGTTTTTTAATAGTCCCAGGAAATGGAGTATTTGGGGTGAATCCAGTAAGAAAAGGAGAAGAAAAAGGGAAACAAACTAGTACTACTCTAACTGCAGTGTCCTTGGGTACCAACAGGTATGAGGATGAAGTCAACAAGCGCACAGCTGCTGAGAACGAGTTTGTGACACTTAAAAAGGTGAGTGAGAGGATGTCATGGTTGGGGTGGGAATGAGGATGCATCAGAGCCCATTGTGCCCAGATGGACAAGCTGGAGCACACCTTTGAGTGAAAAAAGCATGAGCCAGAGGAAGGGTGAAGCATATCTATGGCTGGTTCTCACGGAAATAAAGGTGTCTCTGTAGTTCAAGCTTCAGGCAATTTCTGCGCTTTTGCTAGGACATTTCCCATCAATTACCTACTCACTGTATTGGATCTTGAAAGCTATGACCATAGAAAGCACTTGATCTGTTTTCTAAAGGGCCGAGGAAGGCACGGGACTTTCTTAGATTGCCTGCTTAAAGATGTAGTCAGTTGCGCTGACAAAGGTTTGAACCTGAAGGCAGAAGCATGGGTTCTCAGCCTGGTTTCTGCAGAGGCTTTGGTGTGAAATCCAGAAGAGGTGGGATGGATAGATAGGATGGGAGAGTTGGGGACTGCTAAAAGACACAGAGGCTGTTATGCTCTTTGGTGGAAACACAGAGCATATCAAGCAGGAAGGAGAGAATGGTTGACAAAGCTCGGTCCCATCAGAGCTCTGATGGTCTGGGGGAGTGTGAGCAGTGACATGGGCATGTAGCCCCCTGCAGAGATGCACTGTGGACCTCATGCCGAATGAGGTCCTGTGGGGTTGTGGATTGTCTGCGGTGCCTGGGATTTTGGAGAGCAGCTGACAGGGACTGGGTGGAGGAGTAGCAGAGAGATGGCAGGGCAGGGCCCATACACAAAGCACTGCAAGGTGGGGGTGGGGGCTGTGAGCTTCAGCAGAGACTCTGACCTTCCCTGTAGGATGTGGACCATGCCTACATGAACAAGGTGGAGCTGCAGGCCAAGGTGGACTTGCTGAGACAGGAAGTGGAGTTCACAAAAATGCTCTTTGATGCAGTAAGTAGGCTGCTCTTAAATGGACCCTTGCTACCTCCCCTTCCCCTCAAAGGAAGTCCTCTCCCACTGGGGAAAGGGGGCTGTGGGTGGGGTTTATGGGTGGCTGACTTCAACTGACCAATGTCTAGGCCACTGGGAGCTTCTTTGGTGTAGGTCTTGGAGGAGAAGGACTTTCTCCTCTGATGTCACAGGAAGTAATGCTCCATTAGGACAAATTCCCTCACCCCACCTCCCCTTAGGAAAAGACTCACCCTGCTTCTCTTCTTATATCAAATATATTTCAGAGGTCAAAATATAATGTACTCCCCCCTTCCCTGCCCAAGTGCACACACATGACTTCCGCAACCGGAAATACAATTTAAGGCGTTTGCCATCAACTGGCTTCTTTCTGGGGGTACTTATTAAGCTGCATAAACTAGGAGGCTCAGAAATGCAGACCCCTCCCCATAATTCTCAGTACTACCTGACTGGGAATGGTGGCTATATCTCTTTACATCCCACTCAGTTCATAGTTAGTCTGAGATTCTGCATTTCCCTGACACCGGGGGAGGGGAATCCCTCCTCACTGCCCGTGGCTGTGGGCAGGGACGTTGCGGCCAGACCTTCCCTGTGTTGCAGGAGCTGTCCCAGATGCAACAGAGTGTCACCGACACCACCGTCATCCTGTCCATGGACAACAACCGCAGCCTTGACTTGGACAGCATTATCGCTGAGGTCCGGGCCCAGTACGAGGAGATTGCCCAGAGGAGCAAGGCCGAGGCCGAGGAGGTGTACCACAGCAAGGCAAGTTCTGGGTGGGCAGGGAGAGCCGCAGCTCTTTCTAATGAGCTGCGTTCCAGCCCAGCCAGTAAGTGTACAGTAAGGTTATTGGTGGTTTTGTCTAGTGAAAATTGGGCATCATTCCCAAGAAAGACTGTCTATAGTACCCCAAATGCCCTCAGTCAAGTATGGCACTGGTCCCCCATCTCCCACAAATGCAGACATGACATTCAGCTTGGTTGACCCTCCCTGGTCAGATAACTCTCCTCCTCTTCCCATGCAGTATGAGGAGCTCAGGATAACTGCTGGAAAGCATGGAGACAGCCTGAAGGAGGTCAAGATGGAGATCAGCGAGCTGAACCGCATGATCCAGAGGCTGCAAGGCGAGATCGCACAAGTGAAGAAGCAGGTGGGGTGTACGCCCTAGGATGGCTGCAGTTCTCCTGGCTGAGTGCAGCTCAGGGTGGGGTGGGAGGTGGTGTGCATGTGTGTAGGTGTGTGTGTGTGTGAGTGAGAGAGAAATTCTAATATAGTGTATGTTGATCACAAAAACCTTGGGCTTGACATAATTAAGACTTAGAACAATTTTAGAGTGATCAAGAGACATTCTTGGGGCTTCCCTGATAGCTCAGTAGGTAAAGAATCCACCTGCAGTGCAGGAGGCCCCGGTTCGATTCCTGGGTTGGGAAGATCTGCTGGAGAAGGGATAGGCTACCCAGTCCAGTATTCTTGGTCTTCCCTTGTGGCTCAGCAGGTAAAGAATCTGCCTGCAATGTGGGAGACCTGGGTTCAATCCCTGGGTTGGGAAGATCCGCTGGAGAGAATGCTAGGGACTGTATAGTCCATGGGGTCGCAAAGCGTCGGACAGGACTGAGCGACTTTTGCTTTCACTTTCAAGCCTCATTTTCAAGTAGGGGTTAAGTGCAGGGAAATAATTGTGTTAACTTTTTGATCGCTTTCACGGGTGAAATGGAACAGTGCCTTACGAAGCTAGAGGTCATGGCTCACCGAAGATCACAGGCGTCATCTCCCATTTGTACCTCTTTGCACAGCGGGCTGTGTGATGCAGGGGCAGGGAGTGCTGCAGGGGGTTGGCTAGGTTTGCACATTAGCTCTGGAAGAGGTAATGGGGGGCAGAGAACTGACTCCACAAGCAACAGAAGTTCTATGAAGCCATTCACATCAGTGTTTGCAGCTGCAACTGTAAAATGGGGTAACGACTCTGGCCCTAGGTTGTGAGCATCAAAGGTCATGATGGGGAAAGGGTTAAGGGTTCAGTCCAAGGGGACTTGGGAAGACAGAAGCTCAGAGACAGCAGCAAGTCTTAGCAAGTTATTTGTAACTTGCATTAACTCTCTGGTGACACACTTGCAGGGCCAGTGATTCTGGCTTCTCACCCTGCACATCCTTGCTCCCTCCCTCTCCTCCTCTGCCAAGACAGGTTGCACTTCCTGTGCCAACAGAAACCTTGTCTCCTTCTCTCCTAGTGTAAGAACGTACAAGACTCCATTGCAGATGCTGAGCAGCGGGGAGAGAATGCCCTCAAAGATGCCCAGAGCAAGCTGAATGATCTGGAAGAGGCTCTGCAAAGAGCCCGTGAAGACCTGGCCCGGCTGCTGCGTGACTACCAGGACCTGATGAACACCAAGCTGTCCCTGGATGTGGAGATTGCCACCTACCGCAAGCTGCTGGAGGGCGAGGAGTGCAGGTGAGGGACCCCAGGACCCCAGGAGGCCAGCGGGTACCCTGGTTCATCTTCTCCTCTCCTGGAGCCAGGGCTGGAGGGGGAGGCAGAGAAGGCAGGGGGAGGGGCAGGGCCTTCTGACAGCTGAGAGCTGACGTCACTGGGGAGATTCAGGACACAGAGCAGCACTGTGGAGCTGTAGGCTTATCAGTGTGGAACGACTAACAAGGCAGATTAAATTTTAAATTAAATGAAGCAGTAAATGAATCTCTCTTTTCTGAAAGGGAAAACTGATGGTGTGAACACAGATTAGTTCTTGACGATCTGAAACGTCGTCTCTGGGTCTGCAGGGTGTGTGGCGTCTTCTCCTTCCACCTTGTGACGTGGTGTGGGATGTCGTGGGTTGGAAGGTGCTGCCTGGCTGGGGCATGCCCACAGAGCAGGCACCAGATCTAGCTCTTTGCAGGTTTCTTGAGTGAATTACAGAACCATGTGTTAACCTCCCGAAAGGAGCCTTTCCTTCCTCTGTGGTCTAAGACCTTTGTCCGTGTCCTCAGTACCCCTGGTGATTTAGTCTGGCTGAAGCAATTAGACGGGAAAAGCTCCCCAGCCCACCAGAGAGCCAGTATTACAGAGAGGGAGTGGCTTTGGCTTTGCTCGCTCTGCTGCTGGGTACCTGTCTGGAGGCTGGGCCTCCTCTCTCCAGCTTGCAAGATTAAGTGGGAAAGAATTCAGATGAAGCAGGGGAGAGCAGGGTGGGTGCAGGTCAGGGAGGCTGTACAGAGTCGCAGTTCTCTCTGAATTGAATGTTCACAGAATAGTCTTCATTGGAGAATTTCTGGTGTGGCTTGGATTCTGCATATCAGACTCCCTAAGATGGATTTAAATAAAACAATGGGTTGCCAGTTCAGAAGTGAATTTGCTTTCGATCAGTTTTATCAGAGCAAGAAATTAGATGACTTGGGATGCCAGACTGTGTGGAAACATGGGGCCCGTCCCCATCTCTGTGATCTGGCAGCACCAAAGAAAGTGGGCTATGTGAAGCTGCGGTGGCTGAGTTTTGAGGTTGACGTGGGTGGTTGTAGGTGGAAGTTGTAAAACCATGTATGTAGAGTCCCTAAGTGCTCTGCTCAGAGTTATTTTCTCTCTCTCTCTGGCAGGATGTCTGGAGACCTCAGCAGCAACGTGACTGTGTGTAAGTGCGGGGGGCGGGGGAGTGGTCCTGTCCAGGGGGTGGAGTGGGGCAGAGGCGCCCAGGCAGTTGGAACTGAGGTGTAATGCTGTCTGTCTCTCTGCAGCTGTGACGAGCAGCAGCATTTCCTCAAGCGTGGCCTCCAGGGCTGGCTTTGGAGGTTATGGTTCTGGAGGTAGAGGGTCCAGTTCTGGAGGCGGATTCAGCTCTGGAAGCAGCAGTTACAGCTCTGGAGGCAGACGATCTGGTTCCAGAAGTGGCGGTGGAGGGAGCTACGGCTCTGGAGGTGGCTCTCGAGGAGGCTCTAGTTTCGGAGGAGGATACAGTTCTGGAGGGAAACACAGTTCTGGAGGCGGCGCCAGAGGAGGGTCCAGCTCTGGAGGGGGCACTTATGGCTCTGAGAGGGGTGCTTCTGGCTCATCTGAAGGCGGCAGTTCCAGCGTGACCTTCTCATTCAGATAAGGATGGAGTCCTCCCTTGACCCTCCCCCTCCAGAATGCCTGTCTCTGTACATCTAACTGACAGCAAGTCGGATCTTGTTGTCCACCTCTCATGGCATTGTGGGGCAAAGAGATGCCCATAACCAGTCAACTGGAGCCAGTGACACCCTCTGTCCCAAGGGGAAGAGTCTGCATTGCTTAGGTTTGTGCTTCTAGCCCTGCCCCATTCCCTCCCCCTTCTTGCAGTTGCCCTTTCGTGGTCCTTCTCCCACAGGGTATTCTGTTGATCACCCCCTCTCAAAGCCTGTGCCTTTCCCCTGGTGGTGCCCCCGGGGAAACATGCTTCTTTGTATATAACCCTCTTGTTGGCTCTGCATCTAAGTGTTGTAGTCTTGGTGTCTGCACAATAAACTTCATTTGCAACTCATAGCATGTGATATGTGTTTAATGTCAAGCCTCGGCAGAAGTGAGTAGCCAGGAGCTATTACTCATTACTATCTGGTCAAGAAGATCTCCTGGAAAAGGAAATGGCAACCTACTCCAGTATTCTTGCTTGGAGAATCCTATGGACAGAGGAGCCTGGCAGGCTCCATGGGGTTGCAAAGAGTCAGACAAAACTTAGCAATTGAACACACACACACACTGAGTAGGATGAGCCTCGACTGGAAAAATAATGAGAATTAGGGCAAGGATTAGATGTTCTTTTCCTTAACTAGGAAAAGTCAGTGGTGGAAGGAATTTGTACTTTGGAGAGTTCTTTTCTGAAAGTAAAATAATGAACCAGGACACAGGCGAGTTTTAGGAATTTTCAGTTCTGGAGGTATTGTGAGGTTTATTGAGTACAGTTGAATCATGACTGTGGTTCACTGGTGTGTATCCATGCTCAGTGACTGTCCTGTCCGAGTCTTTGTGACCCCATGGACTGTGGGCCACCAGGCTCCTTTGTCCATGGGCTACAGTCCATGAGGTTGCAAAAAGCCCAACACGACTTAGCAGCTAAACCACCACCAAACATCTTTTGCCATATTTCCTTTTTTTCCAAAAATGAATAATAATTTTCTCAAAGTAGGAAAAGAATATTTGCTCAAACACAACATCTTTCTAAAGTTCCTAATTTATAATGCTCAACTGTCCTCCAAAAAGTAGTGACATTCTACAAGAAAGTCCTTGTCACTTTATCCTGGCCAGTACCAAGTAATGGAAATTTTCTAATTTGGATGGTGAAGCAAAATCCCCTTGTTTGAATTAGCGTTTATTTCTTATTACCGAAGAAACCTTTTCATATGCATAGTTTGCCTTTTACATTGCTTATTCTCTTCTTAAAAGTCTTTAAAAAGTTTTTAATTGGAATATTGTTGATTTACGATTTTGTGTTAACTTTAGGTGTACAACAAAGTGAATCAGTTATACGTATACGTATATCCACTCTTTTCAAGACTCTTTTCTCATATAGGTCATCACAGTACTGAGTAGAGTTTCCTGCGCTGTACAATAGGTCCTTGTTATTTATCTATTTTGCATATAGTAGTCTGTATTTGCCAATCCCAGTCTCCCAATTTATCCTTCCCCACTTCTCCCCCAGGTAACTGTACGTTTGTTTTCTACATCTGTGACTATTGCTGTTTTGTAGATAAGCTCATTTGTATCACTTTTTAAGATTCCACATATAGTGATATCATATATATATGTCTTTCTCTGTCTGACTTACTTCACTCAGGACGACAATCTCTAGGTCCATCCACGTTGCTGCAAATGGCATTATTTCACTCCTTTTGGTGGCTGAGTAATATTCCATTGCATATCCTCTGTTGATGGACATTTAGGTTGCTTCCGCGTCTTGGCTATTATAGTGCTACAATGAACACTGGGGTGCATGTATCTTTTCAAATTATAGTTTTCTCCAGATATACATAGTCCTGCATACTGAAGATTTTCTCCAAAAGGTTTTTAGGTTTACGTTTTAAGTCTACTGTCTTATGAGCCAATTTTTGTTTAAAGTGTAAAACTTCACTTGAGGGTTTTGTTTGATAGATTGTGCTTTTGATCTCCGTTATGGGTTGAATCGTGTCCTCAAAAAAGATATATTGAAGTCTTAACACTCAGTACTTCTGAATGTGACCTCATTTGGAAATAAGTTTTTCAAAAATTTCCCTTGCGACTTCTCTTTTGACCTGTAAGTTATTTAGACATAAATTGTTTAGCTTCTAAGTGTTTGGAAAAAATTTTGGTTTTTTACAATTTTTTTTTTTTCCACAGTGTGCAGCTTGTAGGATCCTGGTTCCCCAACCAGGCATTGAACCTGGGCTCTCGGTTGTGAGAGTATACTGTCTTAACCACTGGACTGCCAGGGAATTCCTGAAATCTTGTGTTTTAAAAATTAAAAAAAAATGTTTTATTTCCCGTTTTATTCCTTGTGATCAGAGAATACACTCCATCTGACTTGAATTTCTTCTTTTGGTTCTCTCAGTTTGTTTTCTGTTTTAAACTGAAGTACAGTTGGTTTGCACGTTGTGTTAATTTCAAGTGTGTAGCACAGAGATTCAGTTATACACACACACATATATTCTCTTGAGAGTCTTCGACCCTAGAGCTTATGACAAAATATCGGGTATAGTTTCCTGTGCTATACAATAGGAATAGGTCCTTGTTGGTTATCTAGTTTATATATAGTAGTGTTTATACATTAATCCCACCATCCTTAGCTCCTGAAGCCCCTAGTTGCTGTACTTTCTTCTCTCCACCTTTAAGATCTTCCTCTATTTATTATACCTGTGATGTCCAGGTTTCTGGTTGTGGTGAATGGAGTGAATTCACACCATTTCTCCTGGTAGAGCAGAGTGAGAAGAAAGTCTGTCTGCTCCATCTTTCTGGATGAGAAATACTATTCTTTTACAGCATGATTGTAGTGCTCATGAGGGTGAAGGGCTTGGCTTTCTGCTTCCTTTGGGCTGATTCCTCAGAGAGGCCTGCCCCCGAGGCTTGAGCACAGGCTCTTGGAGGCACTGCCCCTCTGTGGGAAATGGGGCTGAAAATTAGATAAGGGTTCAGTGGACATCGATTCCCCAGGTGAGGGCAGGGCCGGGACATGAAATGCAAGGGACCCACTATTTGAAAAGCCACTTAGGAGAGATTTAAGGGTAGATGTGAGGACCCTGTCCTTAGGAGAAATGCTTTCAAGGGTCACTGAAGCATCTCTTTGTCTCCTCCATGACTTGCTGGGAGCCCTTCCTCCACCCCAGTTCTGCGAGGAGGGTGAGGGAGGAGTAGTAACTGAAGAGGAGTAGAGGGAAGATGGGATTTGGATCTTGTCCTCAGGAAACTTTCTGGCTGTTTGGGAGGATTGGCACACACCTGGGACACAGGTAGAGACAGGGAGTTAGCATAGACAATCAGTACAGTTTGGGGAAGCTGGCCAGAGAGGAGTGGCTAGACCAGGATGTGATCAGAGAAGGTTTTCCAGGGTATCTCTGTGGCAGGTTCCCAAGGAGAGACGGCCAGTGCGGGAGAGGGGAAGTCAAGACCATGTAGGGGGAGGGCACTCTCACACTGCATGGCCTTCTGAGTGCGAATACTTGCTTTCAGCCTTAGGGAATGAGCTCAAGGCCCATGACAGCAGTCTGTATTGAACAGTTTTGCTGAAACACTATGGGTCTGAATCATGACACTGACATATGGAAAGGAGTCAATTAGGGAGTGCTCCTGGCTAGGACACTCTAGGTCCTCATCACAGCACAGCCTTGTTTCATGGCTGTGAAGTGCAGAGGAAAAACCTTTGTGTCTAGTGAAAGAAGGCTGAAAAGATTGCTAAGGACTATTGTTGATAGTGAAATTGAGACTGTCCACGAAAATGATTATTCTTGACTAGAAAACAGCTTTTTTTTTGTATAAAAAAGAAGAGGAGGTTGAATTTGGCAATTGCTTGGTACAATAGTTGTAGAAGCACCATACTGTTATGTTATAATACAGAGTAAGACCAAAATCTCCACAGAAATGGAAACGAGGGATTGGCAAACTGTTCATCTGAGCACTTGCCTAGTGAAACAATTGCATTTTTATGGAGGAAAGTATGTACTGTGAATGTATTTGGAATTGGGAATTGTGAAACTCTTGGGTCATATACTTTGGTAATATCAAGAATCTGGTAAAATTCAAATGTCCACCCTCTCCCTTAGAATTTTGAACTAGGTTTCTGTCTTATTAATTTATGACCCCAGAACCTAGATAAGACCTGGGACAGAGTCAGCTCTCAACAGAAGTGTGTTAAATGAACAGACAGATGGATGAACAAACACAGGAAGGGCTGGCTGGCTGGCTGGACACACAAATAAGGCCTGCAGAGCTTCGAATGTGGGGTCAGAAGACCAGCCAAAGGAGTTCTCAAGACCAGGGCCTGGTGTTTGTTTCCTCTGGGACTCATACAAAAAAGGCTCATGAAATGTGATCCTCAACTATAACAGCAAACGTATGAGCTCCTGTTTTTCCATTTGTGGAAGGTGGACCCTCACAGCTCCTCTCCAGGACTAGCGAATTAAATGAGCTTCTGTGTATGAGGAGCTATTTTAATGTTGGAAAGCGCTGCACCAGTGTTAGCCACTGTGAGTGGTGGCAATACCATAACTTTAAGGTTAAGGGTGGCAGTGATGGGAGGGTCCAGAACAAAGTCAGTGTGTGTAGCGAAAGGTGTACAGGGCTGCCTGGTTGGCACAGAGGAGCAGGAGACTCCTCTGGGAGGGCACAGAGGGCCCTGCAACCAGAGGACTGGGCCTGGATTCCTGGTGGGCTCGTCTTCCATGGCCCAGGCCAGCCGTGAGACTGCCTCCGGGAACCCTGGGAAGCCAAGCCACGGAGCCTCTTTCTAACCACATAAAAGCAGCTTAGCCAGGGTCCTGGGTGCAGCCCATCTGATTCTGGTACAGTCGTGAAATCTCTCACAGATGATGCTGTCAATTAAAGGTTTCCCCTCTGCACCCCCACAATCTGGTCCCCTCACTCCCACGTCCTGGGGAAGGGCAATTTTGAGGCTGTGACAAACTTCCCAAGATCTTTCTAGGGATAATTCAGTCAGCCTAATTATCCCATGTTAATTAGATAAGACTCAAATTACAGGAGCAAGGCTTGCAAGCCTAGTACTCTGCGAGGTTTAAGTTATTTGCACGGTGTCTCTGATTTTGCTGGGAAAAAATGATTTGCTCCAGGCAAACTAAGCCCACAAATTAGGGCAGTGCCTCCCTCCCGAGCCCTATAAAGGAGGCGTCTGAGACCACAGGCTGGTAAGCTGCATCGCAGCTAAGGGTTGGCATCTCATTCCAGCTCGCTGGCCTCCCCAGCATGAGCCGCCAATTCACCTGCAAGTCGGGAGCAGCTGCCAAGGGAGCCTTCAGCGGATGCTCAGTTGTCCTCTCTGGGAGCAGCTCTCCCTCCTACAGGGCAGGGAGCAAAGGGCTTAGTGGGGGCTTCGGAAGCCGGAGCCTGTACAGCCTGGGGTGTGCTCGGAGCATCTCTTTCAACATGGCCAGCGGCAGTGGGCGGGCAGGGGGCTACGGGTTTAGCCGAGGCCGAGCCAGCAGCTTTGGCGGCAGCATGTTTGGCAGTGTGGTCCTGGGGCCCATGTGCCCACCTGGGGGCATCCACCAAGTCACCATCAACAAGAGCCTCTTGGCTCCCCTCAGTGTGGAGCTGGACCCCAAGATCCAGAAAGTGTGTGCCCAGGAGCGGGAGCAGATCAAGGCTCTGAACAACAAGTTTGCCTCCTTCATCGACAAGGTGGGAATTCCTGGAGAACGACAAGGTCTGTGGCAGCTTAGGATATCTAGAAATTCTGAGGCCCAGCTCCTCCTCTCATGGGACCCAGACCAGCTCAGACTCTGGTTGAAAGACAGACTCATAACATATAATACACCCTAAACTATAAGGCAAGACAGATGGGGATAGTGGTACGCTAGAACAGTGGTTCTCAAAAGGGGTCCATGAACTGCTATCGGTCAGCATCACCTTGGCACTTGCTGGGAATGCACATTCTCAGGCTCCACCTCATACCTACTGAACCGCAAATTCTGGGAGTAGGGCCCAGAAATCTGGGTTTTAACAAGCCCCCTGGTGATGTCGAGACACTCTCATGTTTGAGGACCACTGAAGAGCAAAGGGGTAGGAGGGTTTGGGGAAGTAAACATTTCCCAAGCTTAGGGGAGCAGGGGAACCTCACCGCAGGTGACAGTGGGGTAGGGCAGTGACGCATGAGTAGGACAGAGGTGGAGAGAGGCAACCTAAGGAGAGGGAAAAGTCACATGCAGCCTGATGGGACTTGTCTGAAGAATGGGGAGAACTGGGGTTTGTGTGTGTTGAGTGAATGGTGGGACAGGCCTGGAACACCGGAAAAGCACAAGAAGGGAATTTGGGCTTGACCCTGTAGGTGATGTGGAACCACTGGAGAGTTTTGTGCAAGGGAATGGTGGAATGTTCATAGACTGCAAATTGAAAAGGCTGGTTCTCCCCCTGGGGAAATGCTCTGAGGTCATAGGCAGCCAGAGATGAAGGCAACATGGGAGGGCCCGAGATCCCAGATCAATTGGATACCAGCCTCTGGCTGGGCTGGGAGAGGTGGTGATGAAGGAGACAGAGTAGGCAGAGGAGAGGCCAGGCCACCAGAAACCCAGAGAAGGGGTCCCTAAGAGCATGAAGGCCAGAATGGCCAGATTACATGCCTAAGGACTCACCCAAGAAAGGTGGATCAGGCTAACCATCAACACTGGTCCAGGCAGGTAAGGACAGGTGCATAGGAGACAGATCTTGATGAGGGGCAAGCGAGGATAGTGAGGCCCCTCCTGACATCAGTGGCTGCTCCCCAAAAGAGAATTGCAGTCAGACAAAGGACCTGGATGGGAAGGGGTAGGAGAGTCATTTTCTGAGGGATGAGGCTATGTAATGTAAGGGAACACAGCTACTGTCCAGGAAAGAAAATTCCCTGGCCTCTAGCCATTGACTATTGGTTGGCTGGATTCCAGGTGAGGTTCCTGGAGCAGCAGAACCAGGTGCTGGGGACCAAGTGGGAGCTGCTGCAGCAGCAGGATCTGAACAACTGTAAGAACAACCTGGAGCCCATCTTCGAGGGCTACATCAGCAACCTGCGCAAGCAGCTGGAGACGCTGTCCGGGGACCGGGTGAGGCTGGACTCGGAGCTGAGGAGCATGCGTGATGTGGTGGAGGACTACAAGAAGAGGTGAGTGGAACCCTGCGCCCAGGCTGACTGCCTCCTGGGCCCGGGCTTTCCCCACAGGCACTGGGATGTATGCCTCTGGCCTGAGGGCCACTGAGCTCAGGTGAGAGTGACCCGTCCTGAGATCCTCTGCCCAGACAGGATCAGGGCCTTCTCTGGGTGGCCAGGTGGATTAAAGAGTGGACAGCCAGCATTTCAGGCAGTGGTGAGGCTGTCCTAGTTGGTGACTCTCTTGCTCCCCATTCACAAGAGCCCAGCTCTACATACCACAGCATCTCAGGTCCTAAGCTTGTTCAAGTTGCCCCCAAGTTCCCAGGAACCTCCCAGCTGGGCAGGGAGCTGGACTTTCCATTGGGCTTCCTCTCACTTCCCTCAGACCCTAGACATTTAGGCCATGTTCCTTCCTCCTGTCCGAGGGGACAGTCTGACTTCCTTGGGACTCATGCTTGGCAATGGGGTGAAGTTATTGATAGGGGTGTCAGGCAGCTGGGGTGACACAAAAATCATGACTGAGAGAGAGGCAGCGGTGTGTTCCTGTGATTTGTGGGAGTGGGAGGAGGAAGAACCTTTTCACTCTCCAGGCTTCAGAGGAAATCTAGACCCAAGCCATCCAGCCCCCAGGTCCAGGAGGAGGTTGCTTCAAACCCTGCCCACGACGCTGGCCACATAGTCCTGAGTTGGACAGATTTGCAAAAATGTAAAATAATATCTATTAAAAGGTACACAGCATGGGCATCACATCTCTTCTTTCATGATGACACTCCCACACACACCCACACCCACACACACCCTTCTCATCGTGATGCTTCTCCTGCAGGTATGAGGAGGAAATAAACAAGCGCACAACTGCTGAGAATGAATTTGTGGTGCTTAAGAAGGTGAGGACAGGATGCGTGTCCCTTGGTCCAGCAGGGTGAGGAGTGTAGGGGGTGAGGGAGGTGAATCACAGGAAAGACTGAAGTCTCTACCCCCTGCAGAAGGGCCTGGAGCTGAAGGGCCACAGAGAAGGTAGAGGGATTTGCGGCCTGGGGGCACCTTGATGTTTATCTAGCAACTTCACTTTGTCCAGGCCTATGTCTTGTGTAAATGGCAGGAGTGCAGACACGGACAGTCACTCCCCGGCCACGCCCATGGTGGCCTGGGGAACAGCATATGCTTTGAGAAGGGCTGCAGGTTCACCTTCAGCTCTGACCACGGTGTGGCTGACCATAGGGAGGTAGGGCTCTCTCCCATACTCTCTTTGAGACAGAGTAGGCAGTAGAAAGATTTCATTCTTGGATGGGGCAAGAGGAGTTCCGGAGGCATAAGGAACCTGCTCAGGGTCTTGCAGTGAGTTGGGGTGGGGGTCACTTCTTGATCCTTGTGTCTTGACTCCATTTTCTGGGGCAGCTAGTCACTGATCTGGGTGTGGGGGGCCAGCACCTGAGAGACCCCTGTCTGGGCTTGAAGAAGGGCAATGTCAGGGGCTCTCTGGATTCCCCTAGGACGTGGACGCGGCGTACATGAGCAAGGTGGAGCTGCAGGCCAAGGTGGATGCCCTGGAGAGAGAAATCAAGTTCTTTACGTGCCTGTATGAGGGAGTAAGTCTCCCCCAGTTCCTGTCCCTATCCTGGCTCCATTGTCTGGAAGGACAGATGTGTGAATGAGCGGTTACTAACTCATCAGGAACTTTAAGAACCCAGGGACTCTTCAGTGTTGGGATGCTGGGAGCATTGTAGAGAAAAGCAAGAGTGACATCAATCTTGGTACATCCGATGGTGTGCGCCATCCACTCCAGCCTGGCCACCAGCTGTCCCCTCTCACATCCTTCAGGAAGCCATGGGGCCCTAAGGGGTCCCCACTGACCCTCAGCCAAGCATATTCTCACTTCTGCTTGTCTTCTCTTCGCGGCTTGGGAATTTCCTCGGGTCTTAGGCACGAGCCCCCAGGGATGGAGGTGAAAGTCCGCACACCCTTTCTTCCGCCTCTGCGACAATCTGGCTTCAAGCCTCAGCCTGTTGGCCCATTCATGGGCTCTCAAATGTCCTTACTGTCCCTTGTGTGGTGGCCAGGCTCTCTCCCCTCCACCTTCTGCACTCCTGACTGGTCTCAGGTGACATTATGGGGGTCGGTTTCTTCTTGGGCTACTTCAAAACCATCCAGCAGTTTTAGATGTGGTGTTGGAACCTTGGGACCAGTGAACTCCATTCTTGGAAGTTTTGGGGACCACAGCTTGAGTTTATTTGGGAGGGTCTGGGGGGCTCCCTGCTGGGGCAGGCCCATCACCTCAGCAGATTCTTCTGCTCACAAAAGGCGCTTCAAGCTTCCTTGTTGCCCCTGCAGGAGATTGCTCAGATGCAGTCCCACATCAGTGATACATCTGTCATCCTGTCCATGGACAACAACCGCAACCTGGACCTGAACAGCATCATTGCTGAGGTCAGGGCCCAGTATGAGGACATTGCTCTCAAGAGCAAGGCGGAGGCCGAGGCGCTGTACCAGACCAAGGTGAGCTGCACACCTCCCCAAGGTCATGTGTTCCGGGGCCTCTGGTCCATCCCATGACCTACCATGGCCCACATGCTCACTGGGAGCACAGCATTGTCCAGGGTGCTGGGGAAGCCCCAGAGGAGGAAGAGATGGCAGCTCTGCCCTTAGGAACCATGAAGCCATCAGAGAAAACACACAGCTGAGTGCAAATGAGTGTGTCACAGAAACACAAACCTTGGGGAGACAGAGGTTAGGGAACCAGGTCTGGGTGGGGCAACTCAGGAGCCATGTCCTTAGAGGCAGACAGTTTTGAACTAATTCTGGGAAGAAGGAAAACATGAGTAGTTAGCATCTCAGCTCCCTTGTTAATGACAATAAATTATCTGATCATCTGAGATCAGGTCACTCCTATCTTTTCATTCAAGTCCAACTCCAAGGAGAAAGAGGGAGGTTTGAGTCCCTTAGATCTTGACTCCTCTCATGGGTTATGGGTGGGGAAATGAGTCTTCAGATAATTTAGTTTCTCAGATCAAGATGGCGACTTCCTAATTGTCCTTGAGGTTTATCAGGCTCCTTCTCAAGGGAAACCCACACTCTTGAGACCTTATCTTGCCCCTCCCCCAGCCCCCTTGTTACCTTAGGGGCAGAAAGATTTGACCTGCAAGGGTGTGAGGAAGGGAGGCTTTCATGGCCTAGAGGACAACTCAGGCCGAGGCTTCTTGATAAAGGTGCAAGCTCAAGTCCTCAGTCCCCAAATCCTTCTACATTCCAGCTTCCAGCCAGGATCAGTGATGGCTATGTGGCCCAATCATTATGGATTGTCAGTGACCAGTGCTTAATCCCAGATTCTTTCTAGAAGAATTAGGCATAAACATAACGTGGGTTCATTTTTTTCTTGAGGTTACCCACACCAGGATTTCTCCATCTCAGGGCAAGCACTCACTGAGCAGAATGGCATCAGTGTCATCCCAGAAACAGTACTTGAATGCTTATTATTACTCCCCTTTTGAAGGTGAAGAAGTGGGGTTCAAGGAGTTTAAATAACTCTCCAAGGTCATTTAGCTGATAAGTGATGGGGCTGGGTCTGAATCTACATGTCTGATGTTCCATAGCATTTAGACAGAAAGTCAGGAGGTGACTCTGGCTGAGGAGGATTTATGAGAAGGGCTCGGGGTGGCTTGGGAGTTGAATGGCAGGAGTTTAATCTCCTGTCTCAGGAGGAGACGACTTGGTGTCAGAATCAGGGACTTAATGCCCTGGTGAGGAGGGCTACTGTGCAGAGATGCAGAAGGCCGCCTGACCTAGCACCAAAGATAAAACACAGGAGCACAGTGAGAAGTGCCCCCTACCTTCCAGGGAACCCTGACTCTAGGACCATGCTGGAGCCAGATATTAGACAACCCCTCAGAGACAGACAGGCAGCGCACAGTCACTGAGTTCTGGATGTCACGTGTTCTTTGTGTTCCTCTTATGTCACTTTTCAAGGTCATCTGGCTGGTAGGTGAGGGAGATTACCGTATTCTGGGGTAAAAATGGAGTACTCTCTGTTGATTACTCAATGGATGACATCAAATGCAGGAATAATCCCAAGCTAATAGATGACTCCAAATTCGTGACCCATGGTGATAGGATATAACCAAATCTACCCCCGCACTCCCATACACACAAAATGCGCCTCCATGTTGAGCAAGACTGCCAGTAGCCTGGAACTCAGCTGAGCTATGAAGGGGAGGAAGTCCCAGAAAAAATAGGTTGGTGGCTCATCAGCTCCCTCTTTGGTTCACTCATTCATTCACCAGACCTCTTTTCTAGCCAGATTCTGTGCTAGATACTGGGAATTCAGAAATCAAACTAAAGGTCCCTGCCACCCAGTCATTCTGAGTCTGATGGGAAAGACATTGAAATGTGTGGTCACAGTACAGAGTGGTAAGATCTATAGACTGGCATGCCAGGGACTATGGGCACAGATGGGCACCCAAGCAGGGACCAGTGAAGGCCTCCTGGAGAAAGTGAGTCTACCCTGGCTGAGCTGGACCTGATTAGGGGAAAAGAGAGGATGAATGGGGGAGGGTTTTCTAGCAGGAGGGAGGGGCTCGTGCACAGATTCAGAGATTTAAGAGCACATGGGCTCCTTATGGAACCTGAAACTGTTTGGCAGAGGTGCGGAACCAGGTAGGTGATGGATGAGGGCAGTAAGAACTGAGCCTGAAGAGCCTAACAGAGTCAGATCTCAAGGCACCTTGATGCCAGGCTAGGAGTTGTTAGAATTTCACCTTGACTTTGAGGAGCTATCGGCAGAGAAGTATCATAATCAAAGTTGTGTGTTGCAAAGCTGCAGTGTAGAGGGTGTGCGACTTTTGACTGTCCTTATAGCTAAAACCTTCAGTGAGATCATCTCTGCTGAAGGCAGATAAATCAAGCCAAAGAACAGGTGTTCGAGTGGGAGGCTGTTGATAGGCCTGGTGAAGCAGGGACCCCTACCTATTTCTGCCACACTCCCCAGGCAAAGGCACGGCCTGCTAGGCTGAGCTTAGGTTCCTGTGTTGGCCCCTCTCACCCTAGTTCCAGGAGCTGCAGCTGGTGGCCGGTCGGCATGGGGATGACCTCAAACACACCAAGAATGAGATCTCAGAGCTGACCCGGCTCATCCAAAGACTGCGCTCAGAGATTGAGAGTGTGAAGAAGCAGGTGAAGGGGCTTTGGGGTCTCCTGGCTCACTCCCAAGGGAAGGGTGAACTGTCAATCACACACTCTCCCCCATGTCCCTTCTTCTCAGGGTCTTCCATCTCAGAACTCCTTTCCTCAGATCGAGCCTCTGTTCTTATCCTTCCACACTTAACTCTCACCCGAATCCTGGAACAATTGGAAAGGCCTTTTCAGAAGGCCGAGGGGCTGAGAATAACAAGCCTCTCAGTTCCAGGTTGACAGGACACTAACCCCATGGGTGTGGCTTTGTTCTAGAAAGTGGGCAGGATAGAGCGTGGTCCAACCACAGCGAGCACTTGGAGGGGGGCCGTGAAGGGAGGCTCAAGGTACCTTGGGACTCAGGGGGCAATGCCACCTCCTGGTCCTCAGTGCTCCAACCTGGAGACGGCCATCACTGACGCTGAGCAGAGGGGCCACTGTGCCCTGAAGGATGCTCAGGCCAAGCTGGATGAGCTGGAGGCCGCCCTGCTCCAGGCCAAGGAGGAGCTGGCCAGGATGATGTGTGAGTACCAGGAGCTGATGAGCACCAAGCTGGCCCTGGACATCGAGATCGCCACCTACCGCAAGCTGCTGGAGGGCGAGGAGTGCAGGTAGGTGATGGGAGGGCTCTTAGAATGTTAGGGCTGGAAAGACTTTTGGAATCCTCCGGCTTAATTTCCCAGGTGTGGGTGGCAGGCTGTTGGAGGGGTTGGAGATACTTTTTAGGTCACCTACAGACATAGCCTTAAACAGCATCCTGTCAGATAATAAGAGGTGATTTCCTTTATGGTTTTCTTTCCAGTCTTCAGGCTACAAGGAGAAAGCTTCAGCATGGTGCTCTTGTATATTTGACACTGATCTGACACTTGCAAAGTTCAAAGTCTCTGAGCAGACAACAATATCTAGCCAAATTTTTTTGTTTTATTTATTTTCAATGCTACTGTTTTTGTCTTTTTATTTTGGTCCAGTGATACTGGTTTTCTATGTATCCTGTTGATATAAAACTTCCTTTTAAGAGAAATACATTTTTTTGGTCACAGAGGACAGTGAATGAAAAATACTAAACATATAACAGTATGAGTTATATGTGGTCATAGCAACAGTTGAAAGGGTAGTACATGAAGTGTTGACACTTGAAAATCCCCATTCTAACCTGGCATTATTTTATGAATGAGACCCAGAAAAGAGAACTTATTGGTCCTAAAGTCATAAAGTTAGTTCCTATTGGCAACACCTGATGCTAGTATTTCTACACATGTATTTATTCAGACAGTAGCCTCATAGGGATGAAGAAGTGGGCTGATGAGAAACACAGCAGGAGGGCCCCTGGGAGGTGGTGTTGCCACAGGGGCTCCAAGGTTGCAAGGTCACACATCTCCTAAGGGGAAAGACCAGGGAGAGGTGCTTAGAGTCACCCAGGGCAGGTCATGCCACCTGGCCAGCTGGAGGACTTGTGGAGGCTGTGCTAGCCTGGCTGACGGTTGCAGGCTGGGGTGAGGGTAACTCAGATTCCATGTGATGGAGATTCACCTGTGCTTTTGTCCCCTTGCAGGATGTCTGGAGAATATACCAATTCTGTGAGCATATGTGAGTATTTCACACCTCTGAAAGAGTATTTTTAGCCTATTAATGAACACAAAGGAAGTGGTCCCCTACCACCAGGACCCCCATGGAACAGCCTAGGTTCTGCCTGCTAGAGCAACATTGTCCTAATCTCCTGTGCTGAGACCTGCAGCCTCTTCCCTGATGGGGTCTGCTTCCCATCACATTCTGACATTTCACACTTCCCCATTTCTGGCCCCTTCCCCAGAAACCTCACTCATAAGACTCTCAGCCCCACGCTCTTCTGCCACCCCCCCCATCCTGACTTTGCTGCATGCCGGAAGCTGTGAGTAGGAAGAAGGGCACCTCCTCACCCAGAGTGAGACCCGGGTGTGCACAGAAACATCGTGCACAAGCAGTCGAGATGCTGCCCTAAAGGATTCAGCCTGGTCTCCTAAGAGAAGCCGGCAAAAACTCTCCTGTATCAAGCACTCAGGAAATTCTTTGTAAAAAATTAAGAATATCTTCTTAAGTTAAACGCAAGATTTGCTGGCTTACATGATGCGTAGGCATCATCTGCTCTTTGGGGGAAGCCCCTGCTACTCCTGTTTGTTCAAAGAATGAGAAGGCACTGGGCTTGTGGGTCCTGTGGGATCTGGGCTGATTCTCCTGGTGCTTGAGCTGCTCAGGAATTGAGCATATGTGTAAAGCCAAGTCCCCAATTGATGTGGAGTATTACTTAGGAGGGACACATTTAATCTAGGTAGAGCTGGGAGGCTGGAGAGGACTTTGGGTCAGCCCTGTCCTGGGACACACACTTATTAGTCCTCCCTCTGTCTTCCACAGCCGTCATCAGCAGCTCCACGGCTGGGACCGCAGGCACGGGAGCCGGCTTTGGGTACAGCGGCAGCGGCACCTATGGCTATCGGCCCAGCTCTATTGGTGGGGGCTATGGCTTCCTGCTGGGGGGCTGTGTCACTGGCAGTGGGAACTGCAGCCCCCGCGGGGAGGCCAAAAGCAGGTTGGGGAGTACAAGTGAAATCAAGGACCTGCCGGGAAAGACCCCAGCTCTGAGCTCACCCACCAAGAAGACCCCAAGATAAAGTGAAAGACAGCTGTCCAGACAGCTTGCTTTGGTTTCTCCTGGACTCTCTTCTTCAGGAAATTCCTCCATCACATTTGTTATCACCTCCTCGCTTTTCCTCACCACTGTCGTCTCCTCTCTCGCAACTCTCTGCCTTAGTCTTTCTTAATAATGAGTCAGGATGACAGCCCATCCTTCTGCTTCTATACTAAGAGGCTTCTTAACGCAGCCTCCCCTTCCTGCAGAATTGCCAGGGATAAAGACTTGACCCTTTCCTGGCTGTAAGCCCCTCGCAGATGAAGCTTTTGTCTCAAGGGCAGTCCCAGTCCTCCTGCTTCCCCTTCTGTGCCCTGGTTTAGGTAATTATTTGACCATGTGCCCCATGGGTACAGACCATTACAGGTCCACTGACAGACCTGCAAGGACGGTCTCTTATTAGATCAGCATCAGCTCTGGGGACATCCTTGGTCATTAGCTGTATTTACCTTGCATGATCCCTGCAGACTACAGCCGGGAGAAATCCTGCTGACTGGCCCGTCGGTGAAGGGATTTGTCTCTCAGCATGTGCCTTCTTGTCCTCGTTCAGGCCTTTCTTCCCTGCTTCCTCATCTTACCAATAAATTTGTACAACTCATGCTGCTTCTCTTTCCTAAGGGAATCTACCTCTTAGGCAAGATTTCTTCTGTAAATAGAGGTCAATGTCCTGGAACCCGAGGCCCGGTGTCTTTCAAAGAACCCCAAAGTAACCTTTGAGCTGAGTGAAAGACATTCTTGCATGGATGGCAGGACCCCATGGTCACCTTCATTGGATTTTGTGATACTGGGGATTCATCTCTGTCCCCCATCTCCAGCAGATGAACCTTTGAAGTCACGCTTTTCTCAGGTCAATGCATGGGTGAACGGAAAATCTTTGAGAACACCCAGTTTGTTGGGACAGACAAGGAGCCAACATTTGTCTTGTGGCAAAATTTAAAACTGGCCAAACAGAAAAACAAATATCATATATTAACACATATATATGGAATCTAGAAAAATGGTACAGATGACCCTATTTGCAAAGTAGAAATAGAGGTACAGTCATAGAGAACAAATGACCTAGATGGAAAGGCAATCCCAAAAAAGAGAGGATATATGTATATGCATAGTGGATTCACTTTGCTGTACAGCAGAAATGAACGCAACATTGTAAAGCAACTGTACTCCAATTAAAAAAAAAAATTGGCCAAGAGGCGGCAGAAGGCCAGTTCCAGAAAGCCTGGGGCTCATGTTTTGGCTGTTCATTGTTCTCTGGACAAAGATCAAAGGCAGATTTTGTTTTAATTAATGACCTAGGTTCTCTTGATCCGTGGGGGAAGTTTTACTGGGTTGAGGTGGATGTGAATGTACATGTACGTATGTATGAGTTGTGTTTAAGCGTGGGGGCCATCTCTGTTACATGTCACTCAACTTCCAAAACACTCCTGTGCTCAGAGCTTTCTCATAGGCCCCCAGGCCAAAATCATGCTGGCAGCATGCAACAGGAAGCAAAAAGTAAGTGAGAGGCCAGCACACATTGAGACCAGGGCTCACAGGTGCATCTGAACAGGGTCACTGTGGGTCCAGAGAGAGTCCTAGAGTTCAAGCTGATAGCCTTGAATTCAGATTCAATCCCTGCAACTAAGTGGTGATCATGGGCAAAGCTTTCAAACTCTTTGAGCCTCATTTCTGTAGCTATAAAGTAAGCAGAATTAACTACCAGATTGTAGTTAGGCTAAAATGAGGCAATATGAAGATGTTCTGTGCAATTCCTGGTACAAAGTTCACGCTTAATAAATGTTAAGTGGAAACAGAATCTTGTTCTTGATCTTTGGTTCAAAACATAAAGAGCTCACTGAAAGGTGTTTAGCTGCTGGTAAAGCAATTAACAAAATCTAAACTTTAAAGAAACCATCTTATAAACTATATGCAGTTTATTGATTGCCCAGAGGAGAACTGGCTGGCTGAATAACTAGTCACAGGGAAGACACTCTTGGGGCCAGTAAAGAAATGGTGGTCAAATCAAGGAATATTTAGGAAGTAGCTATCACATGCCTGGCATGAGTTAGTGTTGAGAATATAGTGATATAGAAAAAGGTCCATGCTCCCCAGTAAGTACTGGTTACCCATTATTTATAAAGCACTTTGTTAGAAATGGGGACTGTGCTTGGCAGTTAAATAGGTTTTCCCTCTCCTCATGTCAAGAGAAATAAAATGAATATACGTATACAGCAAAAAGGTCTATGTGAAGAACAGATAATGTCAGCAAAACAGATATATATATATAAATATATATATCCATTTCCATCTATCTATCATCCTCAATTCAGTTCAGTTCAGTTGCTCAGTTGTGTCCGACTCTGAGACACCATGGACTGCAGCACACCAGGCTTTCCTGTCCATCACCAACTCCTGGAGCTTGCTCGAACTCATGACCATTGAGTCGGTGATGCCATCCAACCATCTCATCCTCTCCTCCTGCCTTCAATCTTTCCCAGCATTAGGGTATTTTCCAATGAGTCAGTCTTTGCATCTATCATTCTAGTTGTTGATTAATCTGATGAAATGAAAGGGCTGGAGGATTATAACTAGGTCTCAAACAAAATGATTATGTCTTCTTTCAAAAAGCTTGGAACGCATATGTGAATGTATCCTCTTGTACCGTCAAAGAAGCAAGGTAATGGCATTTCCAGGCTATGACTTGATCTTTAGGTATATATCTAAATATTATCACTGCTGCTGCTGCTGCCAAGTCACTTCACTACATATTCTCAAGTAGGAAAATAAAGTTTTCATTTAAATGAAATATATACAACTTTTTTCATTTCTAATGTGAAAAAGAAAATCATTTTATCATAAAAGATGGGAATAAAGTCAACAAAAAATTATTTGGGGAAAAGAAAAAGAAAAGGGACCTAACTCTTAATGAGGGTCTTCCTAGTGGTGTTAGTGGTAAAGAAACCATCTGCCAATGCAGGAGACATAAGAGATGCAGGTTCAACCCCTGGGTTGGGAAGATCCCCTGGAGGAGGAATTAGCAAACTACTCTAGTATTCTTGCCTGGAGAAACCCCATGGACAGAGGAACCTGGCAGGCTACAGTCCATAGGGTCGCAAAGAGTTGGTCATGACTGAAGCAATTTAGCATGAGCTTTTAATGAAGATGTAACCACAAAAAAATGTAACTATAACCCAGGTGGGATATGGGCAACATAAGAAATCAGAGGCAGCACAGAGGAGAGTGGGAACTTCAAGGAGGTCAGGGGAGGCTGGCAGAGGAGGCATCACCTATGGAGTTTTGAGAGGATGGAGCTTACTAGGCAGACAAGAGGAAGAAGTGGGCATTGTGCCCAGGGGCACTAGATGGTATAAGCAGGTCACGGTTGCCCGAGTGTGAAGAGGGAGGCTGAAGAGTTTCCGAGGGTGGAGAGGGAGGGGCCAGTGGCACCTGAAGCTGAGGAGATGGGCAGCAGCCACATCAGAGAAGCCCTGTGTCTGCTAAGGAGCTGGAATTTCATGATGTAGAGCTCGTGGGAGAAGCCTAGATCTTGGGTGTCAGATAGACCCAGCTGAGGTCCTCCTCCGCCACTCACTGTGTGACTTAGGCAAGCTACTCTGTCCCACGAGTCTCAGTGTCCTCAGGTGTAAAAAGGGGTTAATATTAGTAGTTCCCTCGCAAAGCTGTCATGAGAATCACACTTAGTGAGAGAATGTAGGAGCATTCTTTAATTTAGTGACTACCACATAGTATGTGTTCCATAAATGGTTGTTAATAAATCACTGTTACAATTACAGCTCTTAGTGTTACTAGGATAGACTCTTCTTTCAAGAAGCTTAAGTGAGAGGGAAAGTAGAGAAGGTCTAAAAACTAAGGATAAAGAGTATTGTCTATTAAGAGAGATTTCTAT
Organism: Ovis aries; assembly: GCF_016772045.2. Lineage (NCBI taxonomy): Eukaryota > Metazoa > Chordata > Mammalia > Artiodactyla > Bovidae > Ovis > Ovis aries. The sequence continues at coordinate 133,758,705 of NC_056056.1, forward strand.
CACTTAACTTCTGTGCTTGGATTCGGGTAATTAACACTGATGGCCTCCATGGGAAAACCTTGAAATCTCAGTGGTTTAAGTTAACTTGAAAAGGGTTCATTTCTCATTCCCAGTCTAAGGCATCTCATGTATATGGTTGTGATAGTGGATGTCTCAGGAGCCTAGGCTGTTGTGTTCCATAGCCCTGTCACTTGGCAGACTCGATTTCCAGAGTTACTAGGATAGGAGAAAAGAGAGATTCGAGAAGTATGCGGGCTGCTGACTGCCTCACTCTAGGAATGACACACTTCAATGCCACTCACGCTTGACTGGCCAGCACAGCCCCAATCTCCAGCCAAATCCCAAAGGAGGCTGGGAAATGGGGAGGAGCCAAGTCCACTTGGTAAGCACTGGCGCTGGCGACCTTCCTCAATGTAGGGACAGACATCAGTAACCATCAGAAGGTAACTCCATTGAGTGGTGTTGGGGTGATGCTGGCATCTGCCCTCCAGTCCACACAAACAACTTCCCTTTGGTTTTGACAGTGTAGCGGGAGACATGTTGCTATAAACCAGAGCAGTCTGCATATTATATTTATTATACTTAGGTCTCCTTCAGGTGTTTAAGGAGATACTGTAAATTTGTTTGGGTTTGGAAATTTGTCTACTTAATAGTGGACTAGAGAAAACTTGTTCAGTATTTCTTAAAGTATATTCCTTAAAACCCTGATTCTTATATTTAGTCAAGGAGAGGGGCTCTGTGACCTGAAAAAAGCTATGGAAAGCCTTTAGTTTTTTAAAAATTATCACAGTAATTTATTTCTGATACTGGAATCAGCATTCTACTTTCTTCTCCAATTAAAAAAAAAACAAAAAACCAACATTCATACTAACAGTGGGAAGGGGGAGGGGAAATATTGGAGTGGGAGGTATACACTTTCAGGTGTAAGGTAGACTCAAAGATATATTGTATAATGGGGGAAGATAGCCAATGTTCTATAATAATTGAAAATGTTAAGTAAAATTTAAAAAAACTCACTTATAAAAATTATATATAGCTTTTATTATGTTGAGGTATGTTCTTTCTATTCCTGCTTTCTGGAGGTTTTTTTTTTTAATCATAAATGGATGTTGAATTTTGTCAAAGGCTTTCTCTGCATCTATTGAGATAATATATGGCTTTTATTTTTCAATTTGTTAATGTGGTATATTACATTGATTGATTTGCAGATATTGAAGAATCCTTGCATCCCTGGGATAAAGCCCATTTGGCCATGATGTATGATCTTTTTAATATGCTGTTGGATTCTATTTGCCAGAATTTTGTGAAGGATTTTTGCATCTATGTTCATCAGTGATATTGGCCTGTAGTTTTCTTTTTTTGTGGCATCTTTGTCAGGTTTTGGTATTAGGGTGATGGTGGCCTCATAGAATGAGTTTGGAAGTTTACCTTCTTCTGCAATTTTCTGGAAGAGTTTGAGGAGGATAGGTGTTAGCTCTTCTCGAAATTTTTGGTAGAATTCAGCTGTGAAGCTGGGCTTTTGTTTGCTGGAAGATTTCTGATTACAGTTTCAATTTCAGTGCTTGTGATGGGTCTGTTAAGATTTTCTATTTCTTCCTGGTTCAGTTTTGGAAAGTTGTACTTTTCTAAGAATTTGTCCATTTCTTCCGAGTTGTCCATTTCATTGGCATATAGTTGCTGATAGTAGTCTCTTATGATCTTTTGTATTTCTGTGTTGTCTGTTGTGATCTGATCAATGGAACAAAATAGAAGGCCCAGAGATAAATCCACACACCTATGGACACCTTATCTTTGACAAAGGAGGCAAGAATATACAATGGAGAAAAGACAATCTCTTTAACAAGTGGTGCTGGGAAAACTGGTCAACCACTTGTAAAAGAATGAAACTAGAACACTTTATAACACTGTACACAAAAATAAACTCAAAATGGATTAAAGATCTAAATGTAAGACCAGAAACTATAAAACTCCTAGAGGAGAACATAGGAAAACACTCTCCGACATAAATCACAGCAGGATCCTCTATGAACCACCTCCAAGAATATTGGAAATAAAAGAAAAAATAAACAAATGGGACCTAATTAAAATTAAAAGCTTCTTCACAACAAAGGAAACTATAAGCAAGGTGAAAAGATGGCCTTCAGAATGGAAGAAAATAATAGCAAACGAAGCAAGTGACAAAGAATTAATCTCAAAAATATACAAGCAACTCCTGCAGCTTAATTCCAGAAAAATAAATGACCCAATCAAAAAATGGGCCAAAGAACTAAACAGACATTTCTTCAAAGAAGACATACAGATGGCTAACAAACACATGAAAAGATGCTCAACATCACTCAGTATCAGAGAAATGCAAATCAATGAGGTACCATCTCACGCAGGTCAGAATGGCTGCTATCCAAAAGTCTACAAGCAATAAATGCTGGAGAGGGTGTGGAGAAAAGGGAACCCTCTTACACTGTTGGTGGGAATGCAAACTAGTACAGCCACTATGGAGAACAGTGTGGAGATTCCTTAAAAACTGGAAATAGAACTGCCATGTGACCCAGCAATCCCACTGCTGGGCATACACACCGAGGAAACCAGAACTGAAAGAGACATGTGTACCCCAGTGTTCATCGCAGCACTGTTTACAATAGCCAGGACATGGAAGCAACCTAGATGTCCACTGGCAGATGAATGGATAAGAAAGCTGTGGTGCATATACACAATGGAGTATTACTCAGCCATTAAAAAGAACACATTTGAATCAGTCCTAAGGTAGATGAATCAGTTTCAGGTAGATGAAACTGGAGCCAATTATACAGAGTGAAGTAAGCCAGAAAGAAAAACACCAATACAGTATACTAACGCATACATATGGAATTTAGAAAGATGGTAATGATAACCCTGTATGTGAGACAGCAAAAGAGACACAGATGTATAGAACAGTCTTTTGGGCTCTGTGGGAGAGGGCAAGGGTGGGATGATTTGAGAGAATGGCAGTGAAACATGTATATTATCATATGCGAAATGAATTGCCAGTCCAGGTTTGATGCATGATACAGGGTGCTCGGGGGGCTGGTGCACCGGGATGGCCCAGAGGGATGGGATGGGGAGGGAGGGAGGGGGGAGGGGGGTTCAGGATGGGGAACACATGCACACCCATGGTGGATTCCTGTCAATGTATGGCAAAACCAATACAATATTGTAATTAGCCTCCAATTAAAATAAATAAATTTATATTTTAAAAATTACATGCTTATATTAGAAAATTCAAAAATATTAAAAAATATTAAAAAAAGAATTAGCATTTCACTTCCCTGTTGAGAAAGCACTGAGTGGTGTTCACTCTGGTGTAGCAGTAGCACTAAGCGTATTCATGGATTCTGCAGTAAGATGCTTCCTTAACTCTTTTTTTTCCTTTTAACCCAGCATGGAATCCACCCCTACAGTTTTTTTCTACATGATATCTATCAATTTCCTTAGAACTAGTGTTCTGGGACAAAAGAGACCCACTGGCAAATCCTTGCTAAAGAGTTTCGTTCATGTTAGACTGCTGACCTCTAGTTTCAAAGGGTGCTCTTTCTGGCCCCATCTAGCAATCCAGGGGTTGCTGTCTCTCAGAACTGGTGGCAGAGATGGTCACAGGGCCTGAGGTGACATAGTGAGCTGCCGTCAGGGGCAGGTGCAATGAGAACCCTGCTTATCAGGCTTCAGCCACGTTTTGACCTGCCCGTATCCTCACGTATCTGATGTCTCTGAAGCCTGGATGTGTCACTTTTGCCTTTTCATACTCTCTAAGGTGAGCCTGAGGGGTGAGGAATTCTTGATTCATCCAGCCAGTTGACCCTTCACTGGAGGATAAGAAAAGGTCATTTACCTGTTCCTGCCTAGGGATGGCCAGCACCTAACTCTGGGCAGAAATGGCTTGGTCTCAGATGGCTGAGTGTCTCAGCTTCTTAGAAGGCGTCCAGGAAAAGGGAGACTTCAAAGGCTCCCTGTGAAAGCCAATTCTATGTAAGTCTCTCCTGCTTCAATTTAAAACCTTTTTTTAAACTCAGTGACCAGAATTTATAAACTAATTGTGTTCATGGGGTGGGGGGGGGGGGAACAACCACTGCCTAAAATCATGGGGCAGAGGGAGAAATCTCATGAAATAATGGAAAGCACAATCCTGAGTTTCTTGAATGGCCTAATGATCACCCATTCATACTGATGTCCTCCCCTTTTCCAGAGGGAACGGACTACAGCATCTCCTCTTAGGTAGCAAAGAGAGCCCACCCCTTGCCCCCCAGAACACCCCAGACTCCTCTATCTGTTTATCTGCGGCTGGCGCCACCTTCCAGCACTCACCAGTGTCCCCAGAGCCTTGTTCCCCGTGGGGTAAACACCTTGGCTGTTATTATGTTCTCTGATTGGCTCAGTGGAGGCTGTGTCAGTCATCTACCCCCAGGCACTATCTGGCTGGCCCATTAGGGTCCCGAGGGAAGCTGAGGCTCCGCCGAAGAATAGAAGACACAACACGAGCTTCATCCTGACCTCCAGTCTGTTTCACATTTGTCCTGAATGTCTCTGATGCCAAGGCCTTGGCTGAACCCAGGGGAGCAGGTGGGGAAGGACCTTAATCCAGAGGGACCTGTCAATCTGATGGAGGAATGGGATAGAGTCCTAGGGCTCAGACAGACTGAGCTATAAGAGTGATGGAACAGAACCCCCTGGATGCCAGAGGAGCAGGAGGGAGCTGTTTCTCAGGGAAGAGAAGAATTGAAGGCAACTCCAGTTGGAAAAAAAGAAGTTGAATTAGATCGAAGAAAGAAGCTCCTGAGCTTACATGGAGTCAGGTTCTAGAACTGAGTTCTTAATTTCAGACTGGGGGAGTTGTCCTTGGCCTTTCCTGACCTGTTCCTGAGAGTCCATCATGTGTTGGTCCAGAATCAGAGATGTCAGGGCAGCAAATGTCCTGACCAAAGTTTCCTTGATTGGAGGAATGATCCTCTTCTACTATTAAAAACAAAACATAAAGCCCAAACAAACAAACCAAAGACAAAACAAATCAAACCAAACCTCCAAACCAAACCAAACAACAATGAAACAACCCCCAAACCTCAGGAAAGGCCATCTTCCTAAAGCTCCCGTGCCATCTCCCCAGGCCATCTTCTTCCCTCCATCCTAGATAACGTCTCCCCAACTCTTGTTCCAGAAATGCTTTTCTGGAGAAAGCTTTTAGCTCTGGCCTAAAACCATCTGCCAGCACTTGTGACCAGAGCTCTCACTAGCCTTGTTTGTCACCGTGTCTGGTCTCCCAGATTGAGAAGTCCCTGCAGACGGATCAGAAGTTTCTACCCTTGGAACTTCCTTCTGGGCAGACAGCAGGGGACAGACTAAGGAGGACTCTCTGGAATATTCTTGACCTTGTTCATGTCCTTCTGAAGCAGAACCAGCCTGGACATCTGTTACCCTATTACCCTGGCCCCTCCTCTACCCAAAGAAGCCAGACCCACTGAGAACTTCCACTGGAGATCTGGGCAGGGATAACCCCAGTGATTGCAGGGCAGCAAGGGGAGATAAGGCAGCCAAATTACTATAATGCAGGAGATAAGCTGAGCAAATGCAGGGTTCGGGACCATTTTATAGGGAATTCATGGGAGTTCAGGGTGGAAGAGACAAAAATCTCAGAGGGGAGATGGTAATTTCATAAATGGAGAACCAAGAGGCCCTAGGTGGCCTGAAAGATATTCAAGAACTACATATTAGGCTGACTCCAGCCAGCCCAGCCCTCTGACTATTTAAGGACTGAGCAGGGACAGAAAGCCCAGCTGTTCTGCACCCCTCGCCTGTCCACCCAGCAACCAGTGACCTCCACCTCCCAGTCATGAGCCGCCAGTTGAACCTCTACCCCGGTGGGGAGCGCCTGGCCTTCAGCGGTTGCTCTGCCATCATCTCCAGTCGGGTCAGCAGCAGCACCGCCTCATTCCGGGCCAGCGGCGTCAAGGGCACGGCCACCTTCGGCAGCAGGAGCCTCTTCAATTGCGGGGGTGGCCGGCGCCTGGCCCTGAGCTCCACGGCCGGGCGGGGCGGCTCCGTGCTGGGTCCCTGTGTGGCCACAGGTGGTGGCCGCCGGGGAGGCTTCGTGGGCACCGTCTTCGGCAGCGCGGGGCTGGGGCCCACATGTCCATCCGTGTGCCCGCCGGGCGGCATCCCTCAGGTCACCATCAACAAAAGCCTCCTGTCCCCGCTCAATGTGGAGCTGGACCCAGAGATCCAGAAAGTGCGCGCCCAGGAGCGGGAGCAGATCAAGGCTCTGAACAACAAGTTCGCCTCCTTCATTGACAAGGTTGGTGCTGGGGCGTCTACCGGTCCATGCCTTGGTGACCAGTGTACATGCAGGGGTCTCACTCTGCCCCTGCCACTGGCGTGGGAACTTGGGCACGTTAGTTATGCTCTCTGAACTTCCCTTGCCTCTTGTGTAAAATGGGCACAAGAAAAGCTCTAACCCCATAAGGTTATAATGAAGATGAACTGGATGTTTCTAAGGTGCTTAAAACAGTGCCTGGCATACCTTCACCCCGCCCTTCCCCTTAAAGAGGAGCTTCATTCCTTCCTTGCAGGAAAAGACTCAGGAAAGGGAGGGAGGTGTCAGGGGCAGGAGATGCATACTGGGCCCCCTGAGTGCTCTCACTACCAAACAGAGAGATGGGTTTGCAGTTCCAGGACAGGGGGTGTCCCAGGACAGGATGCCTGGTGGGTGAGAAAGACCTAGAAGGTAGGAAGTGGGATAAGGATGTAAACCAGGAAGGTTTTTAGAGGAGGTGAGAGAAAAGGGCTGGAACAGTGAAGGTGCTGAGGGGAGAAGATTTGGAAGGAGGGCATGCCAAATTATGTGTGTGTATGTTGTGTAGGTGTGCGTATGTCCAGAAATCGGGGCAACAGAGAAGATGGCTCTGGAGTCATAGGCAGTGACCCCGCTGAATGGGAGGAGACAACGAATGGGCTTCTCTTGTCTCCACCTGGAAAGATCTAGACCATGAGGGATATGATACGAATAAGAGCTGATGCTCCTCAGTGCCTGGTGTTGACCCAAGTGGTTCTCATTTATCAACCCATGATTCAGTGATCACTCTCTCTTACAGAAGCTCAAATTAAGATAGAGGGAAGCTAAGAAATGTGCCAGGGTAATAGAAGAGGCAGCAATAGTAGCCTGTATCCCTCCCAACTGTACATGGGAAGAGGAAGTGAAGTATTGGAGGACAGAGGGCAGGAGTGGAAGAAATAACTAAAGAGATTGGTAAGAAGAGGAACGTTGGCGTAGCAGAGGCCTGACGTTATTCAGTACAAAAATGAGAAACCTTCCGTCAAGTACGAATAGATTTGTAAAGATGTGATTGTTGTTCAGTTGCTCAGTCGTGTCCGACTCTTTGCAACCCGTGGACTGCAGCACACCAGGCTTCCCTGTCCTTCACTATCTCCCAGAGTTTGCTCAAACTCATGTCCATTGAGTCAGTGATGCTGTCTAACCATCATGTCATTCCCTTCTCCTGTCCTCAATCTTTCCCAGCATCAGGGTCTTTTCCAATAAGTTGGTTCTTTGCAACAGGTGGCCAAAGTATTTGAGCTTCAGCATCAGTTCTTCCAATGAATATTCAGGGTTGATTTCCTTCAGGATTGACTGCTTTGATTTCCTTGCTGTCCAAGGGACTCTCAAGGGTCTTTTCCAACACCACAGTTCAAAAGCATCAGTTCTTTGGCACTCTTTATGGTCTTCTTTATGGTCCAGCTCTCACATCTGTACATGGCTACTGGAAGAAGCATAACTTTGACTACACGTACCTTTGTTGGCAAAGTGATGTCTCTGCTTTTAATACGCTGTCTAGGTTAGTCATAGCTTTTCTTCCAAAGAGCAAGCGTCTTTTAATTTTGTGGCTGCAGTCACTGTCTGCAGTGGTTTTAGAGCCCAAGAAAATAAAATCTGTCACTCTTTCCATTCCCCCGCCCCGCCCCCATCTATTTGCCATGAAGTGATGGAACCAGATGCCATGATCTTACTTTTTTGAATGTTGAGTTTAAAGATGTGACAATCTGCCTCCAAAACCAATGAAAGAAACAAACCAGGAGTGATGTAGACTGCGTGTAAGAAAGAACATGCATGTTACCAGAGTGACTTTCCAGTGCCATTCCCCAGTCACTATTTCTTCCTGCTTCTCACTTCCCTTCACTCCAAAAACACCAGCATTTATAGCAAAAGATGCTGCCTTAACCACATGGTAAGTCATGGTGGCAGATGATAGACAGCATGGCTTACACCCACTTCCTGATTTCATTTAAAACTGGATCCTGTTTCTTGTCTTAGAGACAAGGTGGGCATGTCCCTCGGGCTGAATCCACTCTCTGAGGAACCTGGCTCTTTCCTGACTCCCACTGCAGGATGACACCTTCTGATTTCCAGGGCCCTGTCCTCACTCTTGAGAGGCAAGAGCACTTGGGGGGGATCTGGGGGCTATGACCACCTTTGGTTTCCAGGTGAGGTTCCTGGAGCAGCAGAACCAGGTGCTGGGGACCAAGTGGGAGCTGCTGCAGCAGCTGGACCTGAACAACTGTAAGAACAACCTGGAGCCCATCCTCGAGGGCTACACTAGCAACCTGCGGAAGCAGCTGGAGACGCTGTCCGGGGACCGGGTGAGGCTGGACTCGGAGCTGAGGAGCATGCGTGATGTCGTAGAGGACTATAAGAAGAGGTGAGTGGAGAGGTGGAGAAACACCACTGGAAGGTCTTGATTATAGATGAGGTTGTGGTTTGGAGCCAGCAATTTTGTCTTCTTGAATCCTTTGCTGATCTCATTACTACTTTTTCTTGTAAGGGAGGGAGAGAGATCTAGACAGGATGAAATGTAGGAAGAGAAAAGATCTACCCAAAATGGTGCTCCAAATTGCCCAGGAGATGATGCGCTCATTTTAAACATTGAAAATGGAAGAATGTGGGGCGGGGGAGAAAATTGTCTCAAAACCAGATGAACAACCCAAATGGCTTTGTAGCTCCTCCTGAGTGAGGTTTTCTATAGGGGTTGCCAGGACTCCTATAGAAGGAGACACCCTTCCAATCTCAGAACACATCTTAAAGCTAAGCAAAAATGAGTTTTTAAAAGGTTTTGGTTTTTTTCATGGTGAGGCATCTCCATGTTGCTGAATTCCACTATTAAAGAGAACAGTCGAGAGTGTACTTGGACAGGAGATGGTTTCTCCTTCTAAGCTGAACCTATGAGGAGAGAGACTGATGCCCCATGCTTGGTGTGATCTGATATTTTGGTGGTTTGCTTCCAAGTGTTAGGATTTTTGGGGATAGGTGACTTCTGCCACAAGGTGGTGAAGATGGTTGGGACTGGGCTTTTTTTCTTGGTTCATTTTTGATCTGCCCATCCATCTCTACTGAAGTCCCCCTTAAGTGGAACTCTGGCCTGAGCTCTGTATGGAGCCCCTGAAGGTGGCGGTGATGTAGTCCTGGACTTCTGAAAGCACACAGATTGTGGGGACAGGCTTAAAGAACACCTCCAGAGAGCCCCTTCTTTAAATATGCGTTCACACTCAAATACAGTTTCCAAAATTTTGGTTCATTTAATCTATAGAATCTAGCTTTCGTTGTGAAACCAGAGAAATAGAGTTGCTTCCTATCAGAAAAAGTGTGGTTTAATATTCAAATTCAAGTCAAAATATAAACATGCACTCAGGACTATTTTAAAATCCACTCAGCAATAAACTAAGGGTGACATTTTGCACAGCATGTTATTGAAAACATTAAAGGTTAAAATGATGCAGATTTAACATAATTAATACATCTATATTCTAAAACAAGATAAATCCATGTGTACTCTGTCATGGTTTAACTTTTAATTATACGTTTTAATCTGTTTTTTAAAATTATATGTTATTTATTAAGTCCATAGTAATGTAAAATGCAGTTTCTCTTTATAAATGTCGTATGTGTATATTGAACTCTGATATTCAATTTTTAGAAGTAAATGATGAGAAGTTATAATATATGAATGTCATCAATTTTGATAGCCATCATGATCAAACTTTTCCAATGTATTTTATGAAGTGGAAAGACATAAGGTGCTAAAAGCTAATTGGTCTTCAATTAGCATATAGTTTTATTTTTGTTAATAGGATGGATATAATGTGATAACATGTAAGATAATATGAGATAAAATTGTGATGGAAACAACTATTTCATAGTATAACTTGATAGAAAGGAGTTTTAGATTATCTTTTGAATAACACGCACAGAATCTGAGAAATCATATAAGCTGTTTTCTGTGTTTTACCCAGTGCAACTAGAAAAATCTGGCAGTCTCAGAAAATGTCCCACTGTTTAAATACTTTAAATAACCCACTTCACTAATCTGTACTACTTCAGCCATCCAACACAACTTTATTTTCTTGGCAGCCAGTGATGTGACTTAGGAAGTAAAAAGCTGAAAAGAATTGCTCAAGTTAATGTGTATGAAAAATAGCCCTTTTGGGGGCACAAATCATTTCTTTCCAATGCTCTCTTTTGTTTGCTCTCACAAATATCCTGTATTATGTTTTTTAAAGAATCCTATTATTCTTTTTAAACAAAAGGCCGCATGGATAGGAGGCAAGGCATGAGGGAAAGAGGGAATGTGGGACCCCAGCCCCGCACCCCTTCCCCACCTACCCCTTTTCTGCTTATATTTTTATATTCCATCTACAAGACCCTGGGGGGAGGTGACGTGTCCTTTGATAATAGTAAGGGATGGAATAGTAAGATCTTTAAGTGAAATGATCAGTGCTCTTGACCCTCCAAGCCACAATATGTGGTGTAAGGAGAATATCTCACCCCCATCCAAACACCCTATTTCCAAGACCTTGCTTCACCTGTGTAAGAAACAGGCATAACTTACAGAGTGAACGTGGGAATAGCATTTTGTTTGGTGCCTGCGAAGTTTCTCCTCCGGCTAGGGCTCGTACTAAGGTGCCAGCTGGTGGGGAGGGGGGCGACTTTTGGTTGTCACGAGGAAGGTGGGACAGCAGAACATGCATGATGTCTCCATCACAGATGCATTCCCAAGTAGAGACATTTTAGGGTAGCCTAACTATGAGCGAAGGAGCTGCACATTGATTCCCTTAAACCTCTCCTTGTCTCATCCCCCTTGAGAAGGCTCTCCGTGCCCTGAGGGAACATAAAGCACAGGTTGTGGGTCATTGCCTTGCAGCTTTTGGCACAGAGGTGATTGCTCACTGCTCAGTGAGCATTTGCAGAACGGAACTGTCCCACTGGTGACGCTCCTTTCTCTTGCCCCACACAGGTACGAGGTGGAGATTAACAGACGCACAGCTGCTGAGAATGAGTTTGTGATGCTCAAGAAGGTAAGAGGCGGGTGGGGAGGGCTGCAAGAAGCCTGGGGGCTCCCTAGGCGCCTGGCATGAGGATGTTTGTAGGATGAGGAAAGGGACCTATGGGTCACTTAGTCTCTAGCAGAGATGGCTAGGATTCTAATGTCCCACTCATCTCTTCAAGCCCCTTGCCCGGGCAGTGTGCTGCTTCCAGAAGCTGTCCACTTTAGATCCAGGTGCAGCCGTGGCCCTGCACAGTGGTTGGTTTGCTCTCAGGGATCCAGCCTCCCAGTGAAGCATGGCGGAAGGGGAGAGAGCAGGGAACCTGGGGCTCCTTGTGGCAGGAGGGAGGGCAGGGGGAGAGGCAGGCCCCTCTCTGTGTTCCCCAGGACGTGGATGCCGCCTACATGAACAAGGTCGAGCTGCAGGCCAAGGTGGACTCCTTGACAGATGAGATCAAGTTCTTGAAGTGCCTCTATGAAGGGGTAAGGACCCTGCTGAGCTCTCTGGTGTGGTCTGTTCCTCTTGCAAGTGGTTTCTGGCCCTTGGCCTGGATGGTCACATGACCAAAGGTTGGCCGAGAGGCCTTTTGACCTCTGTACTGACCCGCATTGTCAGTACAGCTGCCATTTGCTGAGGCCCTACTATGTGCTGAGCCATAGGGGTAGGCTTTGAGGAGACTGTTATGGAGGAGAAATGATTCCTGTCTTCTAGGAATCATAGTCTGGTAGGGAAAACAGCATGTAAATGAGCTTTGGGAGAGCAGCGGAATGGAGAAAGGTGAGCAAGATCTCCGTGGGTGCAGGGAAGGGCATGGACTCCAGCCTGAAGGAACAGAATGAGGGGAGACCTGGGGCTGGAGTTGTGCTAAAGTATGAGGGGCCCGGAGAAGTGGGGGTTCACTGGCGACTCTCTAGAGGACCGAGTGCCGCATAAGGAGTTCAGACTGATCCGTGGTGGCTGTTGGTGCAGAGAGGGTGGGTGGTGTGGGAGGAGTCCTGCAGGTGTGACGGAGAGGGCAGTCCCATGCTGGGTGGAAAGCTCCATGTTTTCATCTCACACCCACAGGCCTGAGCACTGCAGGCCTCTGCTGAAGGCAGAGCTCATGTGCCAAGTAGGGGCAGGAAGGGGAAGCAGGGGATTTGCTGGAGAGGATCAAGAAAAGGGACACCCCCCGACCTTCGGAAACCTTTAACTGACTCCCTTCCCCTAACTGTCCTCCAGGAGATCGCTCAGATCCAGTCCCACATCAGCGACACGTCCGTCATCTTGTCCATGGACAACAACCGCGACCTTGACCTGGACAGCATTATCGCCCAGGTCCGTGCCCAGTACGAGGAGATTGCCCTGAAGAGCAAGGCCGAGGCCGAGGCACTGTACCAGACCAAGGTGAGCTGAGGCCCAGGCGCTATACCAGACCAAGGTGAGCTGAGGCCCAGAGACCACAGCTGCCACCCTGTCATCATGCGTGCACGTGTGTACTTGCACGTGAGTGTGCATGTGTGTTGGGGCTGGGCAGAGACTTCCTGCTTCTTGGAGTTGGGCCTTGTGGAAATGCCTTCCTGCGGTCCAGAGAGATCCACCACAGCCGTGGCAGGTACTGGGGGCCATGTGTGGGCTTAGCCCTTCCCTCACTAAGGCCCTTGCTGACAGCTGAGGCCACATCAGTCACAGCATCAATGAGATTCTGACGCCGTTTCGGTGGACCATCCACTATCTCAGCTTTCCTTCTGTTTCCAACTTTGTCAAAACGGGGACAGGAAGTTCAGGTTTGAGAAACCAAGGATCCTGTTGAACTGGGGCCGGTCTTCCTATCCAGAAGGAAAGGGTTGTCTTCTCCCCTCTTCCCTCCTCCTCTTGTGCCTGCGCTGCTTAGATAAAGAGAATGGTGCCCTGTCACTCTCCCTCTCCTCCAACACCCTAAGGGCTGAATTCTCAACTGTCCTGTGCTCTTCATCTCTTGTTCCCCAATCTCAGATCCAGGAGCTGCAAGCCACAGCGGGCCAGCACGGGGATGACCTCAAACTCACCAAGGCTGAGATCTCAGATCTCAACCGGATGATCCAGAGGATCCGCTCGGAGATTGGGAATGTGAAGAAGCAGGTGGGTTCTATGAAAGGAGTCAGCTGACAGCACTCATTGGTTTGAGAATAATTATGGTTTGGTACAGTCAGTATGAGAGCAGTTGTACCAGACTATACACATGAGAAGAGCATCCTGCCCCTCCCAGTACCGTGAGGATCTTGTACCAATCTGTATGAAGCTCATTATTACAAAGGGTAAAACAAGATCTCTCAGGAGAGAACAGTAGGAATCCATATGGGAGGATGTAGCATCCTTTGTTGCGCATCACACTCCCTAAGTGCTGCAGGGCTTCCAAAGGGCTCTGGATAAATGAGGACCCGAGTGAGGCTTCCTGTAGGAGGTGGATTACCTCGGGATGGAAGGCAGAAAGGAGAGGGAAGGGGGTCTGGTGAAGGAACCCACAGGAGCAGTGGATGTGAGGTTGGCATGTGTGTTAGAAGAAAAGACGCCCACCCTGAGCAGAAGGTCCATGATGGGTGGGTGGCAGGGAGCAGGACACCCCTAGGTAAGAATGGGTGGATTATGGGCAGTCTTCAAAGAGGGCAGTGGACCTTAGACCCATTGCAATTGGTGAAAGGGTTTGGAAATTTCCCATGATGAATCCATGCCAGAGGAAGGAGAGCCAGCAGTGGATTTTAGAATTTTAGAAGAGAGTGGAGAAGGAAGATGCCACCCAACCCTGACCCCCACCACACACACACCCAACACTAGTCTTGGCATGGGGCTCTGCTCAGTGTTTGCCCTTTCCTGCGGTTGTCTGTGGGGGGCACTATGCTGAACGTAGTCCATAGGAACACAATACGGGGCCACGCTTACGATTCCAAAGCAAGCAAACTCATGAATCTCCCAAAGTTTGTGGAGTTTGGTGCAAGGATTTAAGATCTCAGCTTCCTGGGCAAGTCAAGTTCCCTATCTCCTTCCCTCCTCTGCCCTGCTTATGCACGGGCATGTGCGCACACACACACACACCCCTCCTCCAACAGTGGAAAGAAAAAAGATAGACTAATTAAGAACCTATGGTATTTTTACTTAATCAAATTCTGCATAAATAAAAGAAAAACACAAGGTGTTTGAAGCTACCTTTGGTACCCGTTAGTCTATTTATCTGATAAAATGCTCTGTGTACCAGTTTAGGCAAACTTATTACCAGAAAATGACATTTGTGATGAAAAGGCCACCATGCTTTGGAGGTCAGGGGAGATGTCCTCCTCGGGGAGCCAGTGGGGTCACTGTTGATGCTTGGTCCCCAAGACGGCTCCTCTTGAGGGCTCTCAGCCAAGGTGCTTTCCTGCCTTTGGACCTCTCCACCAAAGAAGCCCACAGTTAAACATGCAGACTCTGCATCCAGTGGCTCCAGAATTCAGCTGCTAATTATTTCAAAGAAACCATTTCAGGTCCTGCTTTCAACTCATGCCACGCTCACAAGACCCAGGCTTCCAGAGTTCCCCAGGTTCACCTGCAGGATCTCGGTCAGTGAGAAAGAACAGAGGACAGTTTGGTGGAATTTGAGTTGTAGAGTTTACTGCATCCTCCCTAATAATTAGGTCTCCATAGTCCTGAGGACGGTGATGCTTTTCCCTGGTTCAATAGCTGGGTCCTAGGTTTTCCTGCTGAGGCTGTGAACACTCACCCAAAACACTGTGGATGCTTGTATGGCTGGGGGCCTGCCTGGCTGAGGAGGGTAGCACCACCTGCATAGCAGTGAAAAGTTCCATTTGGCCTTGGGACCAGCTGCTGTCCTTGGGGTGAAGCAACTTTGACTCCAGAAGAAGGGGACAGATCCTTAGATCCCACCAAAACCTAACCCAGTGACTGGCAAACACGCTCATGACTGAAAGGCTCAAGACAACCCTCCATCTGCCCAGCTTCCCCTGGATGCAGTGCTGAGGCCCACCTGCAGTTTGCTTCTGCAAGTAACACCTAAAAGTGAAGTTTGTAAACTAGTAAAACCTGATAGTTATGCAAAAGTATTATTGGAAGCTGTTGCCTTGTAGCAGGAGTCTCTGCGCAATTTGGGAGGCCAGATCCTCTGTGGGGTAGGATTATTGGATAGACATTTTATTAATAGGAACTTGATTGGTCTCTATTTTTTTCCCACTATTTATAGTATCTCCCAAGATATCTTTTACACTATGGGACAGAATTAAGGCCAGTGACCCAGAGACTTTTTAGGGTTGGTAGAATTTTTAAGGTTGGCAGAACAGACGATGTTATAGACTAGGAGGGAGACGATGGAGTCGTGTGCCCAGCTGGCCACCTTCTCAATCAATACCTTTCCCCTCCTCTCTCCCAAGATAAGGACACTCCACCTTTACATGCCATAGCATGAGCTGGACTGAACTGTGCCTGGAGTTAGGGGGAAGGACAGATTCTAGACATCACCTCTAGTGATGTTCAGAAAATGGGAAAACCAGAAGGACCTCAAAGCATTTACCACCAATCAGGGTCAAAAGAAGGGAGGTCTTCTGAGCAGGATCTCAGAGCTATGCTCTGACCCAAAGCACTGAATCCATTTGCCCCTCAGTGCTCCAACCTGGAGATGGCCATCGCCGATGCTGAGCAGCAGGGCGACTGTGCCCTGAAGGACGCCCGGGCCAAGCTGGATGAGCTGGAGGCCGCCCTGCTCCAAGCCAAGGAGGAGCTGGCCAGGATGATGCGTGAGTACCAGGAGCTGATGAGCACCAAGCTGGCCCTGGACATGGAGATCGCCACCTACCGCAAGCTGCTGGAGGGCGAGGAGTGCAGGTGAGGGGGAGGATGTCTTTTGTTTGGAGCATTATCTCCGTGCTTTAGTAGGAAGGTTGAGGGCAAACAGTTTGGTTTTGTTCAGGTCCTACTGAGGTGAAACTCTATTAAAATGGTTTTGACATGGTGCAGTAGGAAAGATCAGAGTTAGACAGCAAGAAGGACAAGACGGTAAACATCCCAAAGAGGTGGCAGGGGAAGAATTGAAGACATTGAGAAATAGAGCATCCCTGGCCCTTCATGATTCATTCTTGAGGCGAGTGGGAGGGGCAAGACGGTCTCCAAGCATCACCTAGGTTCAAGGTTGCTCTGGCAAAGCCTGAGGCCCAGCGAGGATGTGAGCTCACTCCTCTTAATTGTCTCGGACCAAAGGCATAACTAGTCAGAAGCAGGAGCACAATTATCCCACACATCAGATAATCCCAAAGCCACTTTGATGGGGAGGCTGACTCCCTGCAGCAGACTTTTCGTCTTAGCTCTCTGTTTCTTGAGAGGTCCCACTCAGGTGTTTGGGAAGAAAGAAGGCTGGGCTGGAGTGGAAGGCACATCTGAGAGGAGAAGCTGATTCACAGAGGTATCTCCCTGGATCGAAGAGGTTTAGGGAGGTTTATCTGATTTTCTCTCTCCCTCTGCAGGATGTCTGGTGAATATCCAAATTCCGTGAGCATCTGTAAGTGTCTGCAGTGCCTAGTTCTGCCCTTGGTCACCTACCAGAAGTCGAAGTCCCCCTATTTTCATGACACCAAAGAAAAGTTAGAATAACAATAACCGAGTGGGTTAAGGGGAGACTTAGGGGCACAAAGAGGGAGCTGGATTTAGTAACCAAGGAGAAAAACAGTATCGTGAAATACTATATTAATACAGGTTATACAAAAGTATATACCTTTGTATAACCTGTAAAGAGACCAAATGATATCCAACAGTATATAGTCCCAAAGTCTACTGTAAGAATGATACTTAATGACTACGTTCCATTTCTTTGAGGCCAGTCCATAAGAGAGGTACTGGATTGAAGTAAGAAGGAATGAGAGGAGCCTGACTGGCTGAATGATGGAAAAAGCAGAAATAACCTCCTGCAGACTCAAAAGCTAGAGAGAACGCAGGGTTCTATTGTAGGGTACTCCCAGCAGCCCCTGTCTTTAGCAGAAGCATCAGAAGGCCTCCTTGAAGTGCCTTTCTTCATCTGGTCCTATCCAGATGGAAATTCACTGATAAAGACTGCTAGTGCTTACAGTCTGGCATTGATAGATCAACATAGAATAATTAGGAAAAGGTCAAATACATGGGGTCAAGTACATGAAAAATGACCAGTGCTGATGAAAATCTCTTAGTAAACTAAAAATAGACAATGGAGGGTGTGTCTCCATGTGAAGCCACCCAGGGGGAGAGAACTAGGGGAATGATCAGGATGTCCCAGGAGGCTGAATGAACTGGGTCTTTTCTTGCTGATTGCAGCCGTCATCAGCAACACCAGCGCTGGGGCAGGAGGCACTGGCTTCAGCATGGGCTTTGGTGCCTCGAGCAGTTACAGCTATAAATCCTCAGCGGTGGATGTCAAAACCAAAGGCAGCTGTGGAGGCAGTGAGCTCAAGGATGCTCCTGCCAAAACCTCAGGCAGTAGCTGTGCAACCAAAAAGGCCTCAAGATGAAGGGCAGATGAAGGCTGGCTCACGAGCAGAAAGCTGCAAACCTCACCCATCTCGCCATGTCCTCATCTCCTCTTCTGGGTCCCCTTCCCAAGTCAGGAAGTGCTTCCTCCATAACCACAGCCTTGGTCCCATCCCTGCTCCTTGTTCCCAGTGGGGTGATGCTCTGATGCAGGTCGTCCAGCCACAGGCTCTCTCTCTCACGACCTCCTCCTTGGGCACCTTTCTCTGGGTCACTGCCCTGTATCCAGAGATTACATACATCCCCAGGATGCTTCTCTGTGACTAGGGGCAAGCCCCTCTGTCCTCCTTTCTGGGTCTTCACAGTCAAGGGGTTCTCATTGTCCTCTGATTGGGGTCATGCCCAGTTCTCTGCTTCTCTGCAATAAACGGTCAATAGCATCTGATTCTCAGTGTTGAATCTGTTGCCCGGCATGCTGACATCTGAGTTGCCCCATCCAACTTTTCTTGGTCCAGCTCCTGCTTCCTTCTGGGTCCCTGGTCTGATACGGATCTTTGCCGTCTGGTTCTGGGCCAGGGAGGCATTGGTTGAGAGCTGCTCCTTGTAAACAGCAGAGATTTGTTGCAGATTTGCCTCTAGGCAGGCTTGGGTCTTCCTGGGTACCTAGGCACTTACTCCAGGTAGGCCACACAATGGCCCTGTGAGATGGGAACAGTCGCCCCCCGTACAAAGACGCTCAGGCCGCTGTGATCAAGGAGCTGAGTCACCCCAGGACTCAGGTGTCTGAGTTTCAGCGCGGCTTCCTGCCCCGCCTCTCAAAAGCTCCCATAGTCCCTACAACTGTCCCTTGTCAGAGTCATTCCTGCTTCTTCCTTTCCTCCTCAGTCTCCCACACCAGCCTTGCTTTCCTCTTCTTGCAGCTGACTCTTATCCATCCTCAAGTTTGAGGCCAGCGCGCCCGCCTGCCTGTGTATGCCTCTGAGCCTACTGTGTCTATGGGGCAGTGGCTCACGAGCTTTGGGGAGTCTGGCATCGTCAGGCACAGGGAATACAGGAGTCAGCAAACCAGCACGTAGAGCCTGTCCTTGGGGAGCTCACAGTCTGGTGGGGAGAGTAAAAATCAGCAGTTAACAAAGAAACGCAGGATATGTCAGGCAGTGAGGATTTCTGTGAAGAAAAATTAAGTGGAGTAAGAAGAGCGTTCTTTAATGCATGTGTATGCTTCTGTAAGAATGTTTTCTCAGAAGCAGTTGACACAGTCGCCTTGAACAAGGTGCTGAAGAGCAGAGTCCTCTAGGGCAAGGCCACCTTCCAACGATGAGCTTCGTTTGAGGGTGAACTTCAGGATGCATGTGACCCCTTCTCCCCCCCATCATTCCCCAGCTTCATACTCCAGTCTTCCTTCCTGGAGGCCAGGACTTTTCCCACCTCGGGACCTTGGCAAATGTAACTTCCAATCTCGAGTGCCCATGCCCCATTTCCTGAAAGCCTGCTCATCCTTGGTGGGCCAGCTGAACTGCCCCCTCCTGTGGGCATGCATTTTCTGGTCCCTCCATGTGGATTCCATCAAGTCATAAAAGCATAAATGAGCTGGAACGTTAGGGTTTGTGGCCAATAACTCCTTGAATCCCCGCACCAGTATAGGCCGGCAAACAGAGGCCCAGATGGCTGAGCACTCTGCCCACGTTCACAGCCCTGATGAGCCGCAGAGTGGGGACCGGGGCCCTGCTCATCCATAGCACTGTTCCTGAACCCATAGGACAGTTGAGGCTCTGTTTTCCTGGTGTCATGTTAGCTGCCCACAGGTCTGTCCCCTCCCCCGCTCCTCAGAGCCCCGTGTTCCGTTCTGGGGCTCTCAGCCTGGCTCCTGGTCAGCACTCAGCGTAACGTTTGCCACAGGTATGCACGGCTCCGTCTCACCCACCTTCACTGGGGAGGAAGAGCTCATGTAACACACGTGTGCTGATGATTTGGCATGCAAGTGATGAAACACAGTTGTGTTAAGAGATTTGTGTCTTACATTCATCCACGTGTATGCTATTTATAGAATTTATCAACCAAATTGAGGCACTTCTAGTCTGGGCATACGCGAAACTGGATCTGCAGACAGCAGGCATAAGCCAGGACTGTGTCAGGCACATGCTGTCTTATGTCTGGCGTCCTGGCTGAGCGTCATATGTTTTGGCTTCAAATCCTGGCTCTTCTAATGGCTGATTGTAACCGGGTACAAGATTCTGCCCTTGTAAAATGGGGTTGATACAAGCTGGCTTTTGATGAGCGCTTTCTATACGCCAGGTACTACTCAGCACTGTATATCTGGCAACAGTGAATTCTCCCAACAACCCAACAGGTATTTTTGTTATAATGTGACCCTCACTCATGATATGCTGAGGCTCACAGGGTAGAATAATCCACCCAATGGCACACAGTAAATGGCAGAGTTGGGGGTCCAGCTCTGAGTCCTGTCCATGTTTGCCATGCACAATGCCTCCATACCTGCCAAAGTCCTCACTGCAGAGGAGAGCTGAGCACATGAAAAGGGATAATGCGAGTAATACAGCATCTGGAATACAGTTTGCAGCCAACAGATGTTGGCTGTTATTATAATCATCACTGTTAATGCGTGTTCACAGGGCCTTTGTGTTTACCAGCTGTGCACTGGTCCACAAGCAGTCAGTCCAGAGCAGCACTGTGCCCAGAGACCTGACTCAGGTGGGCTAAGCGCGGGGCCAGGGCAAACACTGGGTCTATTCATTGACACCCGTCCGGTTCAGGCACCAACTGCTCGTTTCCAAGCAGGAAGAGTAACTCCTTGGTGCTGGTAATTTGTGCCTACACTGCCCTCTGCCATCAGCCCCAGGTACTGCACCTTCCAACGCTGTGGCTCTGGAGGAAAGACACTTAAAACCAAGAGGGTGTGAGACAACCGTGGTCAGGCTCTGTGCCCACCGTGGAGCTGCCAGCTGGAGGAGATGCTGTTTCGCTCCCTGGCATGCCCAGGCAGGCCCCAGCCTCCGTGTTGCCCAGGCCCTGGCTTCTGTCTCCCCTCCTTCTTTCCCATCCCTCCTTTCACACGACTGGGGGTGGGTCGGGGCTGTGGTAGCGCTGGCATTGCCACAGCCTGAACCTCTTTACATCTAGTCAGGGAATTCGGGACCGTCTGACAGCTCTTCCTCGATGGGCTGATCCAGGAGTCCTGGGAGGGAGAGGTCCCATCCCTCAGCAGTACTGTGCCCTCGCCTCACCTGTGCTATGTCCAGTCTCCCGTCCCGGCTGCAGGGGGAGCCCTCTGAGACCTCTCACTCTCTAGGCAAAGGGGCTTGGAGGACGATCTGGGCTTGGAGGCATGGTGAGGCACAGCCAAGGGGCTACAGAGGAAGGGAGGGATCAGAGCTGAACACAGTCTGGGAAGGCTTCCTGGAGGAGGTGAAGGGGACATGACTTGTTGGAGACCAGGAGTGTCTTAGACTTTTTAAGCCACCGTTGGCAGCTGCTCTGAGGTTTGAGCTGCGCTTTGCCAGCTGCCTCCTGTTCCCTTCCAGGGCCGCTACCACTCCTGTTTGTAGGACAAGCCCGCTGCTAAAGGCACCATCCCTCAGCCCTTACACTCACGGTTAGCAAGTGCTGCACAGGCCAGCGGAGAGGCAGAGGGTCTCCTCTCCTGCAGATCAATTTCCGCCACCCTGCCTCTCCCTCCTCACTTGGCGCACATCCACATCACGCCACCGTGTAAGTTCTGTCCTCTTAGAGGTTCATCACCGGAATCCCTCCGTCTTACTTCAAACCCACCCATCCTCTCTCTCAGGGATTCCAGATCCTTCTGGCTGAGACTCCAGATGCAGCCCCAAGTTCTAATTTAAAGCTACCCCCAACTCACTGGACGCAAAAGAGTCACAGCGTGGTGGCTGCAGGCTGGAGAGGGATCACCCGGTCTGAGGGGACACACGCCGGCAGCCGGCCAGTCGAGAGTCTGTTTCTTTTGCGGCTCATCATTACGCCTTGGGCAGCTTAGACTCGCTGCTCCTGTTTCCTCATGTGCAAAGTGCTTAGTCGCTCAGTCATGTCCATCTTTTTGTGACCCCGTGGACTTGTAGCCCACCAGGCTTCTCTGTCCGTGGGATTTTTCAGGTGAAAATACCGGAACGGGTAGCCATTTCCTCCTCTTAGAGGATTGTCCCGACCCAGGGATCAAAACTGCGTCTCCTGCAACTCCTGCATTGCAAGGCAGATTCTTTACCACTGAGCCATCAGGAGGGCTCCTCCTCATGTGTGAAGTGAAAAATAAGGGTATTTACTTGGTAGGATTGGTGTGAAGATGAAACGAATTAAAATGTCCTCAGCAAGCCCTCAGCCACTGATCCCTCCATGTCTACACCCCAGGCATGACTGTCAAGAGTAGCTTCCAGCCCCATTCCAATCCCAGGCTGATAGCTCTTCCTTCATTCTCCTTTGCTCTCCCAGCCCACGTTCATTTCCAGAAGGTTCTCTCCCACGGCTGATGGTCCCTCTCAGCCCTCTCCTTGGCCCTCTGTTATGAGGTGCAGCCCCACTCTTGGTCCATGCTGCCCCTTAAGCGGGAGCCAGTGTGCCCAGTCTTCTGCGTTCCCTGGCCCACGTTGCAGACCACTCACGTCCTGGTACCACCATTACGTCCAGACATAATATCCCACTTGCTTCAATGTTGGGGGCCTCTAAGTCCGAGGCAGGCTTGCGTCCTGGAGGGTGGAGCTTAGGCCCCTCCTCCACCAGTGAGGGGGTTCTCTGTAGCCAGCAGGTAATTCATCCCTTCCACCCAGGCTGATCTCCACTGTGAGGCTAGGGGGTCTCTCCAGCCATAAACACTTCAGGAGTCAGAGTAGGCTGAGAGAGAGAATCAAGAATGAGGATTCTGTCATGGATCCATGGGGGGCTCAGGCCATGCCTGTGCCTCCCTCCGATCTTCCCCCACTTCCTCATCTTCCTCCCTCTCTAGGCTTTGGCTCCTCCCCTCAGGACCAACTCCGCCCTCCCCACCACTCAGGGAGCTAGACAAGCTTCATTTCTGAAAACACACACTTCTTATTTCTTATACTTCTTTCTGGACATCCTGCTTTCAAATTTTTTTCCCTTTCGGTTCCTGCTTTGCCTGTGGTCATCCAGGCCCCTTGGCGCTCCTGCCCTGCTGGGTGTTCCTCCCCTTCTCCCACCCCTCTCCTAACTCCTGCCCCCAGGCTTAGTTACAATATGGATATAGGGAAGGGGGGATGGCTATTCCCCCACACCTGAGGCAGGTGCCCCCAGCCCACCACTCCAGCTTCCCCCTACTGGATGGGGTGAGAGTGGGCTGCTCCATCCCGTTTGGATCAGGTTGCATGAGGCTCTGATGGGAGATAGAGGGCTTGTCATTGGGATGACTGGCTTAATTACAGCCCACCTTGCAGCCTGCTTGTTTGCTTTGGAAATGGGCAAAGGAAGAGGCGGATCAAGCATCAGACTTCACAGCCATGATAAAAAGATTAAGGCCTTGCCCCCAGCCTGCCTGTTCTCTTTCAGGGAAAAAAAAAGCCACACCATGAAGGGGTTTGAGGGTTAGAAAAGTACCTTACAAACTTCTTCCAGAAGTGGCTGGGAGTTGTGGGGCAAGGTGGGGCAGTGGGGGGAGGTCTGAGGTAAGGAGATGGATGAAATAATGGAGGTATGGGGGCTGGTGGTATTTTGAAAAGAGCAAATGAAAGCCAGCGTGTCCTTCCCAGAGCAAGACGGCGCTTGTCTCCACATACCTCAGTGCTTTCCCGCTGAGGAAAGCTCTGGTGATGACTGGGCAGGGGCTGGGGCGGAGTTGTAAAGAGTCCAGAGAGCTTTTCTTTCTTAAAAGAGGACAGAAAGAGAACTAAAGCATGCTTGATGTCCACCTCAGGACCAGGAGTCTCTCCAGCCGTAAAAGCCTTAGGAGCCAGAGCAGGAGGAGAAAGAGAATCAAGAATGGGGAGCTTAGTGGGGCATATCCAGGAAGTGCTGAATGCAAAGGACACTCAGGCTAGGAACAGTGAAGACAAGTCTGCAGCTCCCTAAGTCAGAGGGAAGCGGAGCTGGGCAGGGCTCCCAGCGGACAGAGGCCAGAGTGGGCAGAGGTGCGAGGCGGGGGACCATCACTTTCTTTCGAGAGCTCAAAGAGGAAAGATCCAGGGGACTGGAAGTCAGAGTGGGAGGCCTGGAGAAGTAGGCTCCAGCTTGAGGGTGCTGGGGGGAGGCCAGGAGACCTTGATGACCAAAGGCTCCAACTCACCTGTGTAACACGAGCCTATCCCTGAGATTCAGGCATGCACCCACGAATGTCCTGAGGGCTGCGAGGGTTACGTCCAGCAAACGGCCTGGCGAGGGGGCGAGGGGGAGGCCTGAAATCCAGCTGTGCACCCTGGCAAAGGGCTGCATCTGCCCAGAGGAAGGGGCACCTTTTTCTAACTGGCACAAAAGCATTTAAAGGCACTGCAGCCACTTGGCTAAACTGCTCCAATGTTTGTCTCCTGAGCTGGACCGCAGAGAGAAGGAAGGAGATGCTGGTGCTGAGAAGACGTGGGGGAAGCCCCAGACTCAGAGATGGGGTGTGCGGAGACATGGGTAGAAAGTTCTATGAGACCAGCTGTGATAAGGAAGCTGCTGCCAGATTTCAGGTCACTGAACAGCCTCTGCCAAGTTTTAAAAAACAGAAGCTTACTACACAATGTCCTTTATACTAATGTGGGACCAAGAAGCAGAAATTTTGACCCTGTTGACTGCCTGTCTGGGTTTTCACTCAATACAATGCCTTATAACAGGACTTGAATATATGACAATGGAACTGAATTTATATTGGTGCCATCCAGCTATCTGTTTTCTTAATAATCTGGGAAAGTCATGTTAACAGGTGTGTGTTGGGGGCAGGAGGCAAGGGAACAGTGAGGATGGCGAGAAGCCAGTGAATTGTTTGACTATGTAAGTTTCAGACTTGGAGAGATGTTCTAACTTCAGGGACCCCCCCTAAACTACTAGAGAATTTGATACTCTTTACTCTGTGGTGTGGTGGGTGATGGTCAGGCCATCAGCTGTCCAGATTTTCCAGAACAGTCCAGATTGTAACATGGAAAGTCCCATGTCCCACTTAGAAAAACCCTCAGTCCTGGGCAAACTGGAATAGCTGGTCACCCTACACAATGGTCTTCAGCTGCTTCAGTCTTCTGGGGTGCTGGCCCTCATCTTTTGTGCTGAGTTTTCCCTTTCCCATCTTACAAACACGGGACTTTGGCTTCAGTCTCTGAACATCCTCTTGCACCCCCTGTACCCCAGCCAGATGCCCAGGCCCCTAGACTGCAGCAGTGAGCTTGACCCAAGCTTCAGTCCCATCTGCTGTTGGACTTGATACCCTAAGACCCAGGGAATTTCATGTCAGGAAGGTGAAGGGTGTTGGGAGAGAGAATGGGGAGAGAGCAAGAAAAGCAAGTGATCTCTCTTGCTTGTTCTAGTTGACTTTGGATGAGGATGGAAAAACAGCCTCCTTTCAAACTGGTTCGGACAGGCTGAGAGTATGTGGTTTCTGCCCTGAGCTCATTTTTGAAAGGAAAGCAGAGAACACAGCTTCATGTCCTTTCCATTCTGAGGTGCTGCGGTTTGCCCCCAAGTCTTATTACCCATCAAGCTTCCTTCAAGAATCTGTCAGGCTTCTTCTTCTCCCCATTAATTACCTTCTACAAATGCTGGCTTCCTTGACTATGTCTAGGAATAGTCAAATGGACAATGGATTAGAGAAAAAAGACCTTTGATATCCATTCTCAAACCAATTTGACATGACCTCAGTTATGTCCATTTGGGATTATTTGTAGCACTGCTTTCTATGCCCTTCCAGTGTGGTGTGCTCTGCAGACCTCTCCCCTCCAGGAGCAGCTTTAACCAGGATGGCAGGAGATTATGATGCACATGGGCTCAGCTCCTTCCGGTCTCCCTGGGGTACTTGTCTGCCCTGCATAGTTCTCCTCATGCAACCCAGAGCGTGTTCTTTAAAGCACACGCTCTGTGAGGTTTCTTCCCTGAGGACCCTCACACGATTCCACCGTATCCTCAGGGAGAAGGGAAACAACTTGGCCTGTTTTGTCATTTTTCTCCTAGCAACCTCTGCTTCATGGACAGAGGAGCCTGGTAGGCTGCAGTCCATGGGGTTGCCAAGAGTCGGACACGACTGAGCAACTTCACTTTCACTTTTCACTTTCATGCATTGGAGAAGGAAATGGCAACCCACTCCAGTGTTCTTGCCTGGAGAATCCCAGGGACGGCAGAGCCTGGTGGGCTGCCATCTATGGGGTCGCACAGAGTCAGACACGACTGAAGTGACTTAGTAGCAGCAGCAACCTCTGCTTCCCAAGCCAAACTTTCCCCTACAGTCCCCCTGGGCTACTCACTGCCTCTGGGATGCTTGTGTGTCTATCCACCTTCCCATTCCCAACCCCCACCTCAGGAAGACCAATATATTTTATTCTGATTTATTTTTAAAAGCAGAATTTCAGTAACAGCTTATCTGAATTACTCATTTAATCACAAGGAATTAAACTATAGCAATAACAACAGCAAAACAACTTTCACGTGCTTATATTCTGTCTCCTCCTGTTCAAGTTCAGTTTCTTAGAAGGAAGGAGATGGTCTTACCTGTTTCTCTTTTGATGTCTAGCTTAGCTTAGAGCAATTCACCGAGTAGCGCTCAATTTTCTACCTACTGAATGAACCAATCTCTTCAAGCCTTGGGACACTGATTAGTCCTGTGAACTCATAGACTGGGGTGTGGACTATGATGAGTAATTAGAGGGTAGCCCGCATGGTGAAGATTGGAACTGTCAGAGATCCTATTGTGTAGCAAAGGTAATTCTCTGCAATTAAATTTCCTGGGAGGGGCCCCTGTGTTTGGCCACAGTCGCCACACTGTCGTCAGGAAACTCCCCTCTGCGTCCTCCTCTTACTTCTGTGTTGCAACCACCACCGCCACGGCCATCACCATCATCACCATCACTAGACTCTTAGTGCTCAGCCCCCAGTGCTGGGCCAGGCCCACGCCAGCACTCACTGATTGCTTGCGGAAGGAATACAGAGAGTGCGGGGACCCCTAGCCCTGCTCCTGGCTCTCCCCAGCCTGTCTCTTCTGAGCATGGATGGGCCCAGTTCATTCTGTCGCATTTTCCTGGGCACCTGAAACTCTGCTTTTGATCTATTCAAATCTTCTCCAGCTTTGAAGGCCTAGTCTCATGCCTTTCTTGTAATTTCTCTTTTGTTGAGGTCCAGCTCCCCTAACAGATTAGGGCCCACACTCCACCAGGCAGCGGAGGTGCACACTTGGCCCAGGAAGAGTCAGATCCCCAGAGTCATGCTGATTTCCCAGTTGGAGGCTCTCAGTGAAGGCCCAGCTATTGGACATTGTAAAATAAAGTAGCCCCCATGAAAGTGAGTCTTTTCCTCCCTCTGCCCACCCCCATTTTGGCTGACTTTCTCTCTCAACCTCAGAGTGATATCTCACCTAGAGCAACCACCTCACATAAGCCCCCGTTTCAGGGACAACCTCCCCTTCCTCTCATGTCATCTGCTCATCTGAACAATATATACAAACACGAGTATGCGGCACTCAGAGCCTTAGCTGCTGTGCATGCCTCGTGCACCAGAAAGTCTTGCATCCATGGCTCTAGCTCTCATCTCCATCACACAACAGGATGGTGATGGTTAGGAATATGGACTTTGAAACCAGACACACTGGAATTCCAGACCCAGCTCCGACTTGCTAGCTGAGTGAATTTGGGCAAGTTCCTTAGCGTCTATAATCCTCAGTCTTCAACTGTAGGGTGAATTCAGTAACATGAGGATTACATTAAAAATCCTTGTAGTGCTCACACAATGTCTGGCACATGTGATGTGACCGATCAACACTGTTTCTTTTTGTTACCGCAACAGATACTGTTGCTTCCACCACTGCTACCATTATTGCGATTACTATCTCAACCCTCCGCTGCCTGGGAGTGCCTAGTCCACCACCCTGCCACAAATAATCGAAGCACAGCCTTCCAGAGGTCCTTAACTCCCCAGTACACCTCCGATCCTTTGTTCCCAACTTTTCTTATCCCAGAGCTTTAACCCAAGGTTAAGTTCTTTGCAAAGATTCCTCTCACTAGTCTGCAGCTCCTTGGGGGCTGCGACCAGGTGATAGCCACCTCTGGTCAAGGGATTTACACTATTTGTTGACATTCATTCAATAGCACTTGCAATCTAGTTTAGAAAACCACAAGAAACCGCTTCAATTACGACTTAGCACACATGCCCTAGGGCTAGGCCCTGCCAAGGAGGATGGGAGACAGGGACCTTGGAAAAACTTCCACCGCTGCCTCTGGGGCTGTTTGGAGAACTTCATGAGAGGAAATCCTCAGAGGAAACCGTCCAGGGCTATGCACATCCGGCTGTCCCGCTCCCGCACTCCCCCTTCCCAGCTGCGGAGCAGCTGTCTGCTATCACTGGCTTCAAATGAGTCAATTTCATTACTGAAAAAGTGGTCAGAGTCAGAGCAAGGAGATGCCTGCTTTTGGAGTAATTTTCAAACATTTATCTCCACCAGGGCTCCCTGAGCTACAAAAAGCTGGTCTAACCCTACCCAAAATTGAATGGCTTCCTAAAGTGATCAAGAAAGGAGCAGAACAGGCACCTTGACTCCAGGAGCGAGACCCATGGGCTTCAGTGCCTTGGTTGCTGAGCTTGGAACATGTCCCCAGCGAGCACTAGGGGAGACGTTCTCCCCAGGAGAGTCAATGGCCCACCTCCAAGCCTGCTTCACGGCTCATCTCCTAGGATGAGGCAGAGACCCTGTCCAGGAGAAAAAGTTCAGCTGCAGGAACTACCAGCTGCCTGAAAAGATTCTGTCTAATGAAAAGGCAACATCGAGGTAATCACCACCCAGGCCCTGCCCAGTACAGAAATGTCCAGACAGTCCCCTGCTGGGTGGCACACAGACTCAATATAGTCATTTCCACTACCTTCCTGGGGTCCATTCCATTACTAGACAGCTGTGGTCCTTACAGTGACCCAGAGAATGAGCCCTGGAACTTCTTTCTTGGACTTAGATCTTTGAACACATGCATCACATCCTTTCTGAATTTCGTCTTCTCTGGTGCAAACACCACAGCTCCTCAACAGGACCAACAAAGAGAGGGGTGGGTTCTCTAGGGTGGAAACCTGGGGTTTTCTGATGAGCTTTCTCTGGACAAAGCTGGGCATCTCCCCTGCTTCTTACTGACAGATAAGCAAGAAAGAGGCAGCCCTGGAAAAAATTAAGCTAGGAGATCTCTGAAGGGGATAACTCTCCAGGTCCCTAATTAGGAGCACAGATAAATGCCTGATTCGACCACTCCAGTCTGCAAGGACAGCGTATTCTGCTCACTATCAGAAGCACTTTGTTGCTGCAAAGGGCTTGGAGATATCTGTTCCACAAATTGCCCATGGCCTCAGGACCTTCGGCAGGGAGAAAGGAGATAGAGGAGCAACACCCTTTTCCGGTGTTCAGGGATGGACAGAATAAAAGGGAGCGGTGCTCTGGGTGCCCCATCAAAAGTCCTCTCTCCATTGACTGCTTTACTCCAGTGCTGCCACCTCCATCTCTGCCACCATGAGCCGGCAACTGAATGTCAAGTCTGGTGGTGACAAGGGGGGCTTCAGTGGGCACTCGGCGGTGGTGCTGAGGAAGGTTGGGGGCAGTGTGGCTTCTTACCATGCACCCAGCAGAGGAGCTGGTGCTGCCTTTGGAAGCCGAAGCCTCTACAGTCTCTGTAGAGGGGATCTCTGTATTCCCCTCAAGGTGGCCGGCAGCAGTGTTCGGACTGGAGGTTACAACTTCAGGCTTAGCTCTGGGTATGGAGGGGGCCGGCCCAGCGGCTTTGCTGGCAGTATGTTTGGCAGTGTGGTCCTGGGGTCTGTGTGCCCATCCATGTGCCCATCCATGTGCCCGCCTGGGGGCATCCACCAGGTCGTCGTCCACAAGAGCCTCCTGGCTCCCCTCAACGTGGAGCTGGACCCGGAGATCCAGAAGGTGCGCGCCCAGGAGCGGGAGCAGATCATGGCTCTGAACAACAAGTTCGCCTCCTTCATCGACAAGGTGGGTCTCCAGGTGGATAAGACAGTCCAGTGAGATGTTCGTGATCCCTTTCTGCCTGGCAGTGCACAGGGCATTGTGGATGGAAAGGGTGCTGCTGGATCTCACGAAGGGCTCTGTGATCATAGCAAGACCTGTGAGCTAGGCAGCACAAAGGAATAAATGAATGTGTCGCTTTCTTTTACAGAGAAGGGTGGAAATTTTGGTAAAGGGTAGCCCTACCTTGAGGAAGAATTGATGGGAATCTGGAGGTCAACTGGACCTCTAGCCCTTCACGGCAGATGGAGGGCTGATAGAATCAGCACTATTCAGAGAGAAGGGCTCATGGTACAGAAAAAACACTTAGCTGAGACAGAGGAAGAGCATCTCCTGGGGCTGGGTCAGGCAACAGAAGCCAGCTATGGAATCTCCTTCTTCAATGACTTTTCAGTGACTGGTTTTGCCTGAAAGGCTACAGAATGAACCCTTGTAAAGGGTCTTGTTTGTATGGAATTCCATGAGTGGGGAGTCAGGACTGGAGCCAAATGTCTTTAGAAAAATCTGTATAACCTGGTAGGGTCCATGGTGTTTTTCCACGGGACTTGGTAGCGCCCATCTGATTCCAGGTGAGGTTCCTGGAGCAGCAGAACCAGGTGCTGGGGACCAAGTGGGAGCTGCTGCAGCAGCTGGACCTGAACAACTGTAGGAAAAACCTGGAGCCCATCCTCGAGGGCTACATCGGCAACCTGCGGAAGCAGCTGGAGACACTGTCCGGGGACCGGCTGAGGCTGGACTTGGAGCTGAGGGGCATGCGGGACCTGGTGGAGGACTACAAGAAGAGGTGAGTGGGTCCAGCCGAGGTCGCGGGTCAGGTTCCCAGAGGCTCCAGGGATCATCCAGTCTCTGTGTCACTTTTTAGGATGGCAGGGAGCAAGCACCGGGGTCAAGGGCTCACACCCTTGCTCTGACTGTGAAGGAAGGATCACCCCTATTTGATGAGAACTTCCTACCCGGTTGATGGGAAGGAGTTCCTTTGCTCATTGATCCACCAATGGGTTCAGTGACTGGTTTGGGGTACCTGGATATCTCCCTAAGGTCCAGAGAATAGAATGTTAATGAGGCAATTCAGGGACACAGGACTGCCACCACCAGCCCCTCCAGTGCTCCAGCAGATCCTGTGGGGACTCTGCATCCCCAGCACTTGCCTGGTCAGTGTGAAGAGGGGGTCACCTGGCCAAGGGGACTGAGACCTCTGCTATCTTCTCTCCTTGCCCACAGGTATGAGGTGGAGATCAATCAGCGCACAGCAGCCGAGAACGATTTTGTGGTGCTCAAGAAGGTAAGAGCGAGAAAAGCCTATGGACTCTGTTTTCCCTTGAATCCCCATCCTAACCAACCCTCCTCGGGACTCCAGCCCTGGCCTTCTTCTGGGAAGGGGCTGGTACCTGAGTAGAGATGGAGTCATATTTTGGTCTCTAGCAAGGTGGAGAGGACACGTGCCTAGGATATGGGTGGAGACAGATAGGAGAGAATCATGGTCTGGGAGTTGGAAACCTCTGGCTCAGCTCGGCCTTCCTGTGTGACTTGAGGAAATACACTCTACTTCTCTGGGCTTCATTTTCTCCAGGTGTAACAGAAAAAGAGTAGCCCCCACTTCTTTATTTATCCCCAAAGATGCATAGGAGAGAAAGGCAATAGTGAGGGTTTTTATTCACCAACCTGCTTCCCTTGGTGGGCGAAAGATAGGAAGTTAATTGACTTTTAGGGCAAGGACAGGGCACCTGGTGGGATGTGGGTGATATTGACCAGTGGCTCTGGGTGCCTCCTGGCAGGACGCGGATGCAGCCTACACGGTCAAGGTGGAGCTCCAGGCCAAAGTGGACTCTCTGGACAAAGATATCCAGTTCCTTAAGTGTTTGTATGATGCGGTGAGGACACCTCCCCTCCCCCCCCTTTCCAGCTGAGAGATTCCCTGGCTCTTCCAGGGAGATGCTAATAAGAAGGATTGAGGATAAGCAGAATTAAGGGTGTTTTGATGGGAAGGTGCAAAACCCTGCACTGGGAGGCCATGGAAGTGTAGGATCCTGGTCCCTGGAAGCCACATTCACAGGAAAAACGTCTCATCGGGGCTGTGATAATGACCTTGGCAGTAGGCTGGTAAAAATGACCCCGTGAGGTCCTACTGAAGCACAGATTCCTGATGCTGTGAACTGCAAGGAATGCCTCCCATGGCCTGCTACCCACATGGGGTGTATCCTGCTGTGTGAGCCTTTTCCTTGGCTCCAGCAGGCATTTCTTCTCTCCACTGTGGCCCATTCTGCCAGGTGCCACAGGCCCAGAAGTCTGATGGGAAGAGGAGGGAGGTGGGGGAAGGACCCTGACTCTGTCCTCATCTCTCAACTCAGGAGGTGGCCCAGATCCAGACTCACACCAGTGAGACCTCTGTCATCCTGTCCATGGACAACAACCGTGACCTGGACTTGGACAGCATCATTGCCGAGGTCCGAGCCCAGTACGAGGACATTGCCCTGAAGAGCAAGGCTGAGGCCGAGGCGCTGTACCAGAGCAAGGTGAGGACTGACTGTGTCTCCCTCCTCCACCAGCCTTCCTTTCCTGGGAAGGGACACCTCCACCAATGGATGTGAGACATCCCTTAGGAGATGTGTTGAATGAAAGAAGGGTTATAATCAATGCCATAGCGACATCTACTCAAAAAGAATTCTTGGCAAAAATTGTTATCAAAGATAAGCCATAAAACTGGGTAGGCATTTCCAACAGAGAGGGACAGGCCATCCTCTGATGGAGGAATGAAGCGAGGTGCTCTTGCTACAAAACTGGGATTAGGTCGTGTCACCATGGGAAAGAAGGAGAGTAACAGATATGGAGGAGAGTAGCTATGGGTGACCTGGAGTGGGACAGGGAGTAAAGAAGAGGGTGCCATGAGCGTCCCTCTGATCAGTGTGGAAGGACTTCTAAGAAGAAGAGGTGGGATTCTAGGAGCATTCTGGGGGATGGCACTTAAGCTTTGAGGTAAAACCCTTCTAGGCTGTCACTGAGAAGACCCTTTACCTGGGGGCCCTATGGGGCTTCACACCTCCCAGCTTTCTTGGCCATTGAATCCCGCCAACAGCAAGGACCACAGGTTCCTTGTTCCCTGTCCAGGGCTGTGTCATCCTCTCTTTTCTGAAGGGCTGGCCAAGGGTGAGGGGAGGATCTGAGCTACAAGTCCTGAGCCAACAGTCCCACCACCTCCAGGGTACATGCATGCGGTCCTCAGCCCTGGCCCTTCACCTGTCATTAAGAAAGGATTCTAGGAGAATGTAAGTTTCATGGGACCAGGGACCTCACCTATACCGCTCACCTCTGTATCCCCGGTACCTGGAACAGAACCTGGCCTTTAAAATATTCCTCTATAAAGAGGTGCTAAATCAATGGAGAGGTTCAGAACTCTTCTATTTTGGAAAGTGAAAGTGTTAGTCACTCAGTAATGTCTGACTCTTTGATATCCCATGGACTGTAGCCCTCCAGGCTCCTCTGTCCGTGGAATTTTCCAGGCAAGAATACAAGATTAGGTAGTCATTCCCTTCTCCAGGGGATCTTCCTCACCCAGGGATCAAACACAGTCTCCTGCAGGTGGATTCTTTACCAACTGAGCCACCAGGGAAGCCCTATTTATTTTGGAAGTGCTCGAAAGTGAAAGAAAGTGAAGTCGCTCAGTTGTGTCTGACTCTCTGCAACCCCATGGACTACAGCCTGCCAGGCTCCTCTGTCCATGGGATTTTCCAGGCAAGAATATTGGAATGGGCTGCCATTTCCTTCTCCAGGGGATCTTGCCAACCCAGGGATCGAACCTGGGTCTCCCGCATTGTATGCAGATGCTTTTACCATCTGAACCACCAGGAAGGTCCTTGGAAGTGCTTAATACACGAAAACTGCATTTTCCCTTTATCCACCCCCAGAAAAGATTAGTCAGGGAGATGAGAAAGGAGGATAGGCCCAGCAAATAGATTTCTGCTTAGAGAAACAGGTGGACTTCTTGGTCAGAATCAGCTCCAGACAGCTGGAAGGTCCTGGCTCTATCACCTCCTGCTGCAGAGCTATCTCCCCTGGCTCTCTCCGGTGGTGGAAGGGTTTGCTCAGGACACTTTCTCTGCCTTGGGTGGTGGGGGATATGGAGGGAGTTTTGTCTCATCACCAACTTCCTGTCTCTGGAAACCAGATCCAGGAGCTGCAGCTGGCAGCTGGCCGGCACGGGGACGACCTCAAACACACCAAGAACGAGATGTCAGAACTGAACCGGCTCATCCAGAGGATACGCTGTGAGATTGCAAATGTGAAGAAGCAGGTGGGCAGCAAGCCCGCAGAGAGCACGGAGGCTGGGCTTCACCCTCTGTGATGGAGAGACTGGAGCCCATCCTGGAGTGAAAAGCAGATGTCCCCTGCCTGACTTGGGACTCTCTGGACCACTGATGGTCCCTCTTCCTCACTATACCTTGGGATCCATACACTTCGAGCTGGCACCCTGCTCAGAACTGGAGGGGCCTTGCACTTATTTCACCTGACTCTCACAGATCAGATAAGGAAACTGGACTGGAGAGAGGAAGGGACTCTCCCAGGGTGTCCAGCTGGTTATTAGGATTAGAATTTAGGTTTCCTTTCTTTTTCCCATCATTCTCAGGCTTTTTCTGTGTGCAGTAAACCTGCCCCATGTCCCCTTCAGGTATCACCCTCCGAGGGCAGACCCCACACCTCTTCCTCCCACTGGACACTCAGTGCATGTAGGGTTTGGGGGGCCTCTCCTTGGTACCCTCAGTGGCCAAGTTAAGGTCCTCCTCTCACTGCTCTCACTGGGTGACCAGTGAGGATGATAGCAGATGAAGATGTTCTGGGTTGTCTGCCCTGTACCCATTGCCTTTCCAGCTGGGGGACCCTGTCTTGTCTGAAAGCAGAAAAACATCATATCTCTGGGGAGATGATTTTAAGGGGGTAGGGAATCCTTCCCAATTGACCCTGGCAGGTCAACTCTGTCCAGTGATAGAACTGCCAAACCTGGAAGAGCTGAGCCGGCTCTCTTTCCTGCACCCCCACAGCCTTCCAAGCCAGGTGATGTGGGGAACACGGGGCCTGCTTTCCAACTCGACACGCAACTGATTCACGACTCTATGAGGACTGTTTCTCCGCCTGGTCGTATTTGCCATCACAGTGCCACTGGATATTTTTCAGGCCCCAAATGCTCTGTCTGAGGCCATGGATATAACCTCAGGCCCTTAACCTCTTGTTGTATGGGAAGGTTCCCCTAATCCATTCAGGCCAGACGTGGGGAGCATTTAGATAGACCCTCCCTGCAGAGTGCTAGAATAGTCCAGAGATGTACACTGTTGGGTACTAATGGGTAGGAAGGGTCCCTGCTGGGAGACACTCTGCAGGTAGGGGTCTGATTACAGAGGTGCCTTGGCACGCTGTCGGATTCTTGGAGGCTCCAGGTTGGGGTCTCAGTGTGATTCTCCAGGACAAGGTGGACTTGAAACCGACAGCCACTGGTTTCAACCTCACTAGACAAACTTGCAAACATCCAAATCTCTTCTTGCGGTCCTGAAATGCAACTGCTCTGACAGCTTTTCATGGGCCTTTAAGTATCCATCTACAAAAGAAAATAGAAGCGACTCAGATACTGTGTTGGCTCTGCAGCAATTACTTGCTACCACCTTGGACCTCATCTGTAAAGTGAGGGGGGTTGGGACCTAACCATTAAGATCTAAACATTATTCTGGGCTCTGATGGTCTTCCCATCCGTCCTTTGCTTTTCAGTGTGCCAATCTGGAGACGGCCCTTGCCGATGCCGAGCAGCGGGGAGACAGTGCCCTGAAGGATGCCCGGGCCAAGCTGGATGAGTTGGAAGCTGCTATGCACCAGGCCAAGGAGGAGTTGGCCCGGATGCTGCGTGAATACCAGGAGCTCATGAGCCTGAAGCTGGCCTTGGACATGGAGATCGCCACCTACCGCAAGCTGCTGGAGGGTGAGGAGTGCCGGTTAGCGGGGCAAGGGAGATGCCATGGTGGGGGCAGGGGACTGTGGGTGGCTCCCTGCTGGCCAAGGGACCATTTGGGAGGTAAAAGAGGAAAGACAGCAGTGCTCGTGACCTGGGCACAGAAGGGGGCTGTTTGCTGATTGAGCTCAGCTTCCTGCAAGCGGAGGTCAGATGTGAAGCCCCGGTGGTTGGGTGGTGGCATGAAAAGAGCCAGTGGGGTCAGACAGACCTGGCTTTAATCACTCGCTTTGCCATACGTCAGCAATGTGGTCCTGGTGTCTGTAAATTTTATTATTTATTTGCTCATCTGTAAATGAGGATTGTAACCTCCATAAAATGAGGTTGTTTTAAGGATGAATTCAAATGATAGGCATATAAAGGCAGGAACCCATCAAAAGGCTCAGCTGAACTAGACACTTCCTTGAGGTTTTATCCTTCTCCAACTTTCTGTCTTGCAGGATGTCTGGGGAGAATCCCTCCTCTGTGAGCATTTGTGAGTATCCCTGAGAGACGGATCGAGTTGGGGATTCTGACTGGACGGGAAAGCTGGGGACTGCAAGATAATGTGATACCACCTCCAATCATTGTCTCCCCTCATCTGGGGGCTCCTAGTACTGTCTCAGGAAGGTTCTCTGGCTTCAAAGGAAGCCTATTTGCCTTCTGTCCCAGGGAATCAGTGACTGAGGTCATGCCAACCCCATTTCCTTCCTGTGTCTCTCTCCTGGGCATCATCATCCCGAGAAGGGGTTGAGAATACGGACCTGTGAGACAAATGGTCCTAGACTCTCTAGGAGGGCAGGGACCATTCGGTCCCGGGTTGTCCTCACCTTGCACAGAGGCTGCAGTGTACCTAGGTCTCGACCCACCCTTGTGGTGTTTTTTGACTGCCAAGGGCAGCTGTGGGGTGGAGGGGTGGCTCGCTGAGTGATGCTGTCATCCTTCTTCCCGTTCTGGGTCCTTCCACCACAGCCGTCAGCAGCAGCAGCGCAAGCAGCTCCGGTTCCCACCCTGGATCCCCGGCCTGCACTGACCTTGGGGCCAGCACCACGGCCAGCACAGTGACCAGCAGCTCCAGAAGCACCCGAAGCGGGCAGACCAGGGCCAAAGGGGCACAAGGGGGAGACCCCAAGGACTCCCAAGACAAGAGCACCCCAGGCAGCGGCCGGGCAAGGAAAGCTGCCCGGTAAAGCCCCTCAGCTTTAAGGGTTCTCTCAGCTGCTGGGAGAAGAGATGCTCTTGCCCTGACACCTCACTTGGAGGTGTCTGCCACAGCCCCCCTTCCCCAGAGTCCTAGGACCACCGTGGTCCATGCGACCACCCACATGCACTGTGGCCTGTCTCACTGTCAAGTTCTGGTTGGCCTCATCCTCTCCCGTTTTCAGGTCCCATCTGGACTTTGTGACTTCCTTTTTCCCTGCTGCCCTCAGCTGCTAGGAGGCTTATGGACACAGCTATAATTACCTTCTTGGCCCTGGAACATCCCTAAGAACATCCCTACAGAGAGAGGAGAGGAGGGAGGAAAAAGAGAGGAAGAGGGCGAGGGAGGGCAGGATAGTTTTCTCTATGCTTTGGTGGAGTCAGCAGTTGTCCGAAGGCTTACTTTGCAACCTGGAGGTGGTAGCAACTCCTATATTGCCTTTAATTCTCATCCAATTATGCAAAGTAGATGCAATAAGCATCCTCAGGACAGAAGAGACGCCCCCATCCTCTGAGTGACTGTGGAACATGCCCCCTTCACTCCCTGGGTGCTAGGGTCGGGAGTTGAGCCCAGGCCTGGTTGACTCCAGGGTCCGTGTGCTTTTATATGCCACTGTCTCTTTAATGAAGGGAATGTCAAACTCTTATTTGATGAAGGCAGAGACTTAGGTCGCCTTTCTGTCAGTGGGTAGGTGTTTATCTTTGGGCCTTTCTCTGGTCTGTGCCCTGCTGTAGCTTCTGATTCGCGGTGCCTGCTGCCAGGAGCTGTGTTCAATGAGGGAAGCTTGCTTTGTCTCTGGTGGTGCCACCCAGCCCAGAAGTCCTGGCTCTTGTTGTAAATATTCCTAAGGGTGGAGACACCCGGTTCCTCCTTGCCTTGACTGAAGGATTCTGAATTTCTGCCATATGTTCAATAAACTGTCCTTGAGTAATATCTGAGGTGCATGTCTGTCAACATTTCAATTTCTCCAAACTGCCCATCTCCAATGATGATACACTCCATCTTGCTCACGGGCACAGGCCTTTCAGGAGCCTGGAGGCTTCTCTGGAGGTGAACTCAGACCAATGGGAGAAATAGACACACATACAAAGTCACGCACTCATACAAATCAGGGAAGGGCAGCCCAGTGCAGCAATGCTGAGAAGTGATCAGCACAGGGAAGCTAAGCAAGGAAGGCTTCCTGGAGGAGGAGGAGAGTATAAACAAATACTAGAAAAGTGAGAACATAGGTTCTTGAAAAGAATTTAAATCACACCATCACAGTAAGTTTTGGCTTAGGTTTTGTGTGCTGGTCTTGTTGGTTGGTGGGTGGGGTGGGTGGGAGGTGAACAGATTTGGCAGTAGATTCTTAGACATGGCATCAAAAGCCTAGGCAACCAAAGAGAACATACAGAAATTGGGCTTCCTCAAAATTAAAAATTTCTATACATCAAAAGGAATTACCAGGAAAGTGAGAAGATAATTTACAAAATGAGGGAAAATATTTGCAAATCACGTATCTGATTAGGGTCTAGTACCCAAAACATTGCTTTTGAACTGTGTTGTTGGAGAAGACTCTTGAGAGTCCCTGGGACTGCAAGAAGATCCAACCAGTCCATCCTAAAGGAGATCAATCCTGGGTGTTCACTGGAAGGACTGATGCTGAAGCT
Organism: Ovis aries; assembly: GCF_016772045.2. Taxonomy (NCBI): domain Eukaryota; kingdom Metazoa; phylum Chordata; class Mammalia; order Artiodactyla; family Bovidae; genus Ovis; species Ovis aries. The sequence continues at coordinate 133,797,449 of NC_056056.1, forward strand.
GAAACTCCAATACTTTGGCCACCTAACGTGAAGAGCTGACTCATTTGAAAAGACCCAGATGCTGGGAAAGACTGAAGGCAGGAGGAGAAGGGGACGACAGAGGATGAGATGGTTGGATGGCATCACCGACTCAGTGGACATGAGTTTGGGTGAACTCCGGGAGTTGGTGGACAGGGAGGCCTGGCGTGCTGCAGTTCATGGGGTCGCAAAGAGTCAGACACGACTGAGCAACTGAACTGAACTGAACCCAAAACATATAAAGAACTTTGACATCTCAATAACAAGAAGACAACCCAATTTAAAAGCAAGCAGAGGAATCTAATGGACCTTTCTTCAGAGAAGATACACAAATGGCCAACAAGCACCTGAAAAGATTCTCAACTTTATTAATCATCAGGAAATTCAAATCCAAACCACAAAGTGGTACCACTTCACATTCACTAGGATAGCTGTAATAAAAAAGAATAGAAAACGAAAACCGCTGATGAGCTATATGTGAGACCCAACACCCTAAAACTCCTAAAGGAAAACATAGGCAGAACACTTTCTGACATAAATTGCATAAATTGCAGCAATATCTTCTTTGATTGATCTCCCAGAATAATGGAAATAAAAACTAACAATGAACAAATGGGACCTATTTATACTCAAAAGCTGGGAGTCACCACTTCCTCCGTTCTTGAAAAAGAATATAATAAAAACAGGACAACCGGCTCTCACGTGTGTGCCACTAACAGAGAGGAATGGACACTTGGAGGTCTGACAATGATAGCTAATCTAAGATGGGGCCTGTTGTCAGGTGGACTGTCATCAGAAACCTCGGCACACAGGTGTAGACACGTGCTCATCAGCCCACAGACTCAAGCCTATGGACGAGACTCAAAATATTTAACCATTGGTTTAATTAGAACCCATCACAGAAGGTGTCAGCCACAGGCAACTGAGACAGCCACGCTGGTCCCTACTGGCTGGACAGCATTCTGCCTAATTTTGTATTCACGACCACCCATATGCAGATGTGGGCCCCCACACGGCCTCTGACACCTATGGGAACACATCTGTGAGCTTGTGAGCAGTGCTCACAATTCACACCGTAAGCACGGAGACTGGGGCCATGGAGCAGAGAGCATCGTCCAGCCTCAGGGGGACCTGTTAGGCTGGAAGGACGCACACAGCACCTGGGCAAGAGGGTTGTGTACAGAAAGCTGTGGCTGCCCTAGGGAGGGCTCAGGGGAGGCTTCTTAGAGGAGGGGTGTTTTTGTTTGTCTTAAAGGATAGGACCAGTCTGCCTCGGTGGGCAGGAGGCTGGGAGAACAGCCCAGGGCGTGTCATCAGGGGAAAGCAGGATGCATGTAAGAAACATGCGATCGTCTCATAAACACCCCACCCAAGTCCTGAAATTATATTGCCTTCAAAAGAGCAAAACAGGCTAAGGGGAGTAGGGGTCAGATCTGCTGCTTGGAGAGTCAGGGACAGGAAGAAGAGAGCGGGAGGAGTCAGTGCTGCTGAGCTCAGCTTCTCACACCGTGCTTCAGGGCGGGCATGTACACTGGACATTGGCACACGGGGAAGCCAGGACAGTGCAGAGGTGAAGGGCACAGATGGCAGCCAGGCAGCTTACCTCAAATCCTGGTCCAACTACTCACTAGCTGTGCAACTTCCAATAACTTACTTAACGTCCTGTGCCTCAGTATCTTCATCTGTAAAATGGGGATAATAACAGTACTTGCCTCACAGGACTGCAGTGAGAATTAAATGAGTTAATACGTATGTAGTGCTTAGAGCAGTGTCCTGAAGAGCCCACCCTGTGTGTTTGCCAGTATCATTACCATCATCATTATTATTTACAAGATGACTCCCATCCACCTCGGGGAGCAGGCGGAGCAGGTATTAGTACCCCCTGTTTTAGAGATGTAGAAACAGAGGCTTAGGAAGTTGGGAGACCTACCCTGGTCACATGACCAGGGCCTGGATGCACAGTCCTGAGTCCACACACCTTGCCAGAGGCTTGGGGTGGGCTAGAGAAAGGAGATGGCCAGCAAAGCTCAAGGGAGATGGTCTTGGCCACGGAGTTGAGCAAGGAGGAAGTGAGGGGGATGGGGCAGCCCTGGAAGGCATTTCTCTGGCAACCAAACAGCAGGGTGGGAGCAGAGCCGAGTGTCTGGGAGGACAGTCTTCCTCGGCTTTTACACCCCGGCTCCTCTGGCATGAGCTCACCTTCAGCCTTGCCAGCTGCAGACCTGCTAAACAGCTGTCCTGCCCCCAGATGGATGGCTCTGGCCATGGCCAAGTCCCCCAGGGGCTGTGCTCCAGCTGCCAGGCTTGGGGCTGAGTGCCCTGCCAGCCTGAAACTATAGGAGGATGTAGGGGGATGAAGGGCGTACTTGTGTGGGATTCGCAGAAAACATGCTCTTTTCCTGAGTCCATCTGCAGGACCGGAACTGATGTCATCCAAATAGCCCAGCTCTGCTGCTGCTGCTAAGTCGCTTCAGTCATGTCCAACTCTGTGCGACCCCATGGACTGCAGCCTACCAGGCTCCTCTGTCCATGGGATTTTCCAGGCAATTGTACTGGAGTGGGGTGCCATTGCCTTCTCTGAAATAGGCCAGCTCATTCCCCCTAATTTTGGAGACAATTATTTGCTCCAAGAACCACCTGCCCCTTTCTCAGTACCTCTAGCCTCCCCCACCCCACTCCTACATCAGCTAGATTCTGCTTCCTCAAACATGTGTGGCCCAGACTCTTATTGGCTCATGAGCCCTCAATAGCTCTCACTCACCCTGTCTCATGCACAGGGTGGGGTCCAGGGTCCCTCAACCCATGGTCTCCCTTCACTCATAATCACGCCAGCCTGAAGGGTCTTTCCCTCACAAAGGCCCTTCCTCCTGCCAGCCTGGGTTGCTTTTACTCCTCCTCAGGAAGAGTCTACACAAGCCTTTTTTTCCTTGAAAGACTGACATTCAAACCCCTTCCTCCAGGTAGTCCTTGTGGATTCAGTGTCCCTGGGTCTTGCCTCTCCTCTGTGCATTCCCTTTTCCTCTCACCCAGCAAACACCCTCTGCGATTATACTAGATTTTCTAACTCTTCTCTCTCAAACCTTCTCTGGAGGCTTATAGGACCTCAGAATGCTGAGAATGAGGAGCCAGTGGATCCTGCAGAGGCCATGGAATCACACGAACACGCGAAGCTGATCATTCTCACAGATGTAGAGACAAAAACATAGAGAAAGCTACAGATTCTTTGTGTAAAGTGAACAAAATATTTAGTTATAAAACCAAGAGCCATATAAATGTAATTCACTTAGCAAGCAACTTAAAATTCCCTTGAACATTCAAGCTAGATGTTCTTGGTAACCTGGGGGTTGAGTCTCTGATTGGACATACTTTCCCTGCCAATTCACAGGTGAGTAGAGCTGCAGCTCAGAGACCTCCATGCCTGGCCCATCATCTCTCCGAATTTAATTCCCACCTGGAAAACTGGGCAGGGCTTCCCAGGTGGATCAGTGGTAAAAAGAATCCGCCTGCCAATGCAGGAGACATGGGTTCCATCCCTGGGTCGGGAAGATCTGGAGAAGGAAATGGCAACCCACTTCAGTATTCTTGCCTGGAAAATCCCAGGGACAGAGGGGCCTGGCGGAATACAGTCCATGGGGTCGCAAAGAGTCAGACATGACTGAGCAACTGAGCGCACACATACAGACAGGAAACAGCCACCCCAGTACTGCAAAGGGCGTGAGGGAAGATGAAGACGGGACGTGGAGCATGGTAGATCCCAGCCTGTCTCCCTTACCAGCCTCCCCAGGCAGGGACTCTGTCTCCTCTTGCCCATAAGTTTGCCCAGGTCTCAGTTGAGTCTGGGGCAGGGCCTTTATAACCTTGGTGAACTACAGCTCTGTGCTGATTTTCTTTAGTACCTCCCTTTATCCCTGCGGCAAAAACACCAGTAAGCACCCCAGGAGCCCCACCTGGGCCCACCCTTCCTGTGAGTGGCCCAGGATGTTCCTCCTTCCTCTTCTATCATCTGCATCAACAAAATTGGGTGTTTCATTCCTAATGGCCAGTATCTAATTAACTAATTTATACTAAGGTGTTAATGACTTGTTAATAGCTTGATGAGATGCTTTTTCCAGGAATCCAGAAACTAAGTTCTCTGAGGGCAGAATGCTTTTTATTGCCTCCCTCAGCACTTGGTAGGTGCTCAGTGAGTGATATAGGGATCAGTATCAATATAGTTGGGCTTCTCCTGGTGGTTCAGTGGTAAAGAATCCCCCTGTAATGCAGGACCCACGGGAGACGCAGATTCGATCCCTGGGTTGGGAAGATCCCCTGGAGAAAGGAGTGGCTGCCCAGCTCAGTATTCTTGCCTGGAGAATCCCATGGACAGAGGAGCCTGGAGGGCTACGGTCCCTAGGGTCACAAACAGTTGGACATGACAGAAGCGACTTAGCATGCATGCATCAATATACTTAATATTTGAAAAATGCTTCCTGTCAAATCTTGTAGCTAGAAACACTTATTAGACAGTGGCTATTATTATTTCTAATGGAGAATTTTCCATTACCAGAGATGGTCTGAACAGAGAGATTCCCGGAGCCTGGGACCTTTGAGAACACCATCTATTCCAGGTCCCCCAACAGCAGATAACACTGTATGGGAGTGTGCTAATCCAGACATCCTGTTGCTCTGAAAAGGAAGGGGAGAGAGGAGGAAAAGAGAGGACAGGCTGATTCCTAAATTCTACTTTTGGTCACTGATTAATATGTATTGAGCGTTGAAATACACCAGGGAGTTACCAAGGATTTACATGAATTAATACATGTAATCACCACAACTACCTCATGAGAAATCTTTTTATTTTTGTTGTTTTTCTTTTTAAATGTATTTATTTTTCTATTTGTTTTGGCTACACCATGAAGCATGCGGGATCTTAGTTCCTTGGCCAGGGATTGAACCCATACCCGCTGCGATGGAAGCAGGGTATCTTAACCACTGGACTACCGGGGAAGTCCATCCATGAAGAACTGTGATCCCATTTAGAGCTGGGAAGCGGAGGCTTCGAGAGGTGAAGACGCGCTGGGTGGTAGCGTGGGATTCAGAGCTTGGGAGCCAGCTCCTGGAGCCTGGGCTCTTACCTGGTGCCATCTGAGGCAGATGCAAGCGCAGAGGCTCCCTGAAGATGCACCATCCCAGCAGTTTGGTGGCTGTTCAAACCACTGTCAATCCTCTCACACCTGGGAAGGATGACCAGAGGCTAGTCCTGTGCCCTGAGGGAAGATACAGAGGGAGGAGTCCACTGGGGGCCATGGAACCCTCTCCCAGGCCCCTGGCCCTAGGGAACATGGCAGCCTCCACACAGCAGTCAAAGGACAGAGGAGTCCTGGATTGGGGGCTAAATCCAGGAGTGTAAGCAGGATTTTGAAAGACTGGAAGGATTTGGACAGGAAGAGATGGGGAGAGAGGGTGTTTCAGGCTGGGTAAGAATAGTTTGGTAAAAATTTGAAGGTATTTGAAGATGAGCCCTGTGGGTGTCCTTGGCAGAGCGAAGGAGCAGCCAGGAGGGAGGTTGCTGGCTGGGGTGGAGGTGGGGTGGCAGCTGCAGGGACCCTGAAGGCTGTGCTAGGGAGCTGCCATGCCTATCAGAGAAACAGACAGCCGGCGAAACCATGGAGGGGACCACCCTCATGTGAGGACTGGGTTCCAAGAGCTGAAAAAGGCCTTGAGTGCTGCACCACAAGCTCCTGGGCACACTGCCTGACACATAGTGCACAGAGGAGATTTATTGAGGGAGAAAGGAGGGGCGGAGGTGCCTGCTAGGGGGTGTCTGGGAAACTTCCACCCTCTTTACGAAGGAAGATGCGATGACACACGGTGCAGGCTTCAGAGGAAGCTCATGGAGCTGCCCGCAGAGTCCCTGTCCTTTTGGCATAGGGCAAGAACATGCCAAGGGGTGAGGGAGATGGGAGAGTCAGATGCGGGCTCTGCTGGCCCAGGAAGACCTCCAGGAAGAGGCTGAGAGGAGGGAGCAGCAGAGTGAGAGGGAGAGAAGAAAGGAAGGATGGAAAATGGAGAGGAGGGATAAGGCAGGACGGAGACAGGATGGCAGGAGAGAAGGGCGGGAAAGAGAAATTCTGGTGAACCATGCAGACAAAATGGCAGGGGGAGGCTGGGAAGGGGCGTGTGGCGGGCGGGCTGAGGGAGTTCAGGCCAACCCCCTAAACAAAGTGACAGACAGCCCCAGACCAGCTGGGCCCCAGATTCTCTTCTCTTCCGTGTCCACACCCAGCCGAGGGTCACAGCCCACCCATGGGGCCCCAGCAGGGATCTTTGGGAAATGGCAGTCTCCAGAAGCAGAGCCAGCCATGGGCGAAGCTGGGGCCGCAGTCGCAGGGGCGATCATGGGGGAGCTCTGGGGTCCACTGCGGGAGCCAGCGATGCAGGAGGGAGGGGACAACAGGCAGAGTCTGGGGCGGGGACCACAGGAGTGTCTGAAGCAGGATGCACAGGGCTCCCTGAGCCCTGCTCTGGGCCAGACCTTCACGCCTGGCTTGCCTGGCTGTTGAGGGATGTGATGGAAGTCTAGTCTCATCTTGACAGTAACTTCTTCATTTCAGTTTTAAACAGATGGTTCCTGACCAAGTTGCTCCACATCTTATTAGCAAATACACGTTGGAAGAGAGACATACGTGACAAAATGGATGTTCGGGAGGCTTCCCCTGAAACCTCCAGGCCCTGGACGAGCCTCTGTCCACTGTGTCCATATCTCTTCCCAATGGACTCTGGGAATTTCTCTCCCACCTGCCTGACACCATCCTCCTCATCTTCTTCATTCTGCCCAGGTGCTTGAAGGGCTAGACATCCCTGTGTGCAGGCATGCTCAGTCACTCAGTCAGGCCTGACTCTTTGCAACTCCACGGACTGTAGCCAGACAGGCTCCTTTGTCCATGGGATTTTCCTGGCAAGAATAGTGGAGCATGTTGCCATTGCCTCCTCCAGGGATCTTCCGGACCCAAGGATTGAACTCGTGTCTCCTGCTGCTCCTGTATTGCCAGGTGGAGTCTTTACCACTGAGCCACCTCGGAAGCCCGAGACATCCTCTGCACAGCCTCTAACCTGTCTTATTTTGAGAGTTTGAGAGGGGTGAAGTGTGGCAATCCCATTTCTTGGAGAACTTACAGAAGCTCAAGGACCCACTGTATCCAGGGTTGACTCTGGCCTGGGCTATTCATGTCACTTGCCAGGGAGAGGGTCACTCCATCCTTGATACTCCACAGAGAGAGCTACTGTCCTCTGTGGGTTAGGAGATGAGGCCATGGCGTGGGGTGTGTCTCAGGGGGCCTGGGGGAAGGGTGAACAGCTCAATGAATGGCCCCTTTCCATGAAAGAAGAGGACGCAGCTATGGTTAGAGCTCCCAGATATTTTACCCAGCAACCTTCCCTGTCCAGTGCAGTCCATCTGCTTCCCCTGGTCCCCAGGAGGAAGCCCACAGCCAAGAGAAGATTCATCAGGATAGAGATGATGAAGAGCCAATGACACCCCCCTGGAGAGGCTGGGGCCTGGGGCAAATTACCCTATAACAGCAGGTTAATTAGATAAGACCCAAATTACATGAGCAAGGCTTGCAAGCCCAGCAATTTGATGGTTTCATGTTGTTTCAGAGGTGGGGAGGCTTGATCTCTAGCTCAGCACAGAGAAAATGACTTCTTGCTCGCAGGCAAGCCAAACCCATGAATTAAGCTCTTGACTGGCCAGCCACGAGCCCCAGTGCCAAGCACATATAAAGGAGGGCACCTGCCAGTCCTCACTGCAACCTGCAGAACCGTGTGGGAATTTGCCTTCGTTCCTCCAGCATCCAAGCTCCATCTCCACGAGAAGCATGAGCCGCCAATTCACCTGCAAGGCTGGAGCCGCTGCCAAGGGAGGCTTCAGCGGCTGCTCAGCTGTGCTCTCTGGAGGCAGCACGTCCTCCTACCGGGCAGGAGGCAAAGGGCTCAGTGGGGGCTTCGGAAGTCGGAGCCTTTACAGCCTGGGTGGCGTCCGGAGCATCTCCTTCAACGTGGCCAGCGGCAGTGGGAAGAGTGGAGGTTATGGATTTGGCCGAGGCCGGGCCAGTGGTTTCGCCGGCAGCATGTTTGGCAGCGTGGCCCTGGGGCCCATATGCCCAACTGTGTGCCCACCTGGAGGCATCCACCAGGTCACTGTCAACGAGAGCCTCCTGGCCCCCCTCAACGTGGAGCTGGACCCCGAGATCCAGAAAGTGCGTGCCCAGGAGCGGGAGCAGATCAAGGCTCTGAACAACAAGTTCGCCTCCTTCATCGACAAGGTGGGTCTGCTAGGACCTGGGGACCTGTAAACAGCCCTTGTCTTTTCTTCTCGGAACATGTGCTTTTGTTGCAGCAAGAGGGATTGAGATTAGAAATGGGAAGGCACGTAATCCAGGGTGACTGAATTAAGGTTTCCCGTATAGTCTTCCCTGAGAAAAGACAGGCAGATCAGTCTCTACTGGCAGAGGCTTGTCAGGGTTACTGAAAGGAGCTCCAAAGAGAAGACAGACCCTTGCTTCTTACTCTTGAGAGCCGGCTTGGTGCTACTGCTAAGCCTGGGGCCAAGCAGGCTATAAGCAGAAAGGGGCCAGGAAAGCTGTCCCCCTCCTATCATTGCAAGCTGAGCCCATCCTCTAGTCCTTTGACAGAAGGACTGGGAGCACCAGCGAATGGTCCTTCATGGCTGGCTTGGCCATGGGCTTTAGTTTTGGTGGGTGAGTACTCTTGAGAGGCAGAAGAGCACAGTGGGGACGAGGTCTCCACAGCGCTCTGAAGTCAGACCTGGTTTCCACCTCGGCCCCATCGCTGACCAGCTGTGTGACTTTGTGTGGCTAAGCCAGTCACGTAGCCAGCTGTGTGGACGGGTGGAGAGTCATCCACCCTGTTTATGCCTCTGTTTCCTCATCTCCACCATGGAGATAATAACCTACCTCTTGAGGCCACTATCAGATTTGTGAAAGAAACTGCATGTGAAGATCTTGGCATGATGCCTGATGCATGCTAAGTACTCCCCAGACGGCGGTGACTGTTATTATCATTTTTATCTCCGAAAGCTGAAGGAGGGGTGTTGGGAAGGAGAAAAATCAAAGGTCTGGAAGAAGCCTCAAGGGATCATCCAGTCCAGATAGGTCCTGCCTTTTTGCAGATAAGAAATGATTGCTCCCATTTTACAAGTCAGCAAAGGCAAGGGGCAATGCCATGCCCAAGGTCATCTCTGGGCAAGGGAAGGTGCAGTTGGAGGCTCAGCCTCCTGACTCCAGACCGAGTACTGGGCACTGGACATGACAGTCCTGGCTGGCTACATGACAGTCAGGCACCAAGGGTGGGCCAGCCCAGGACAAAGCCTATGTTGTAACAGTCAACGACCATCAAAACCTTGCATCCCCACAGCTCTGGACTCCAGTTTGGAGCAGTTCCTGTTGCCTCTGCTCACTCCAGGGGCTGCACTGTCTCTGTGGCTTCTTACCCCCTAACCCTTTCACATCTAGAAGAGCAAAGTATTCTGAGGTTTGGGGTCTGGGGATGTGGGAGTGGACTGACCTTGGGCTGAGTTGGTCAAACCTCATTAAGGAGTAAAAGTCTGGAGACACAGAAAGAAAGACAAGCATGAAGACAGTCACCTCTGTGAAAAAGGTGGTCTGTCTGGGGTGCCTCTGGGCTCAAACACTTGGAGGTTTCCTAAATAATTTTGGTCCCTAGAGGAGTACAGTCCCATAAGCCCAGGAAGCCAGCGGCGATGGGTACGTCCTATCAGCCATCCAGATGTGCATTGTGCTGTCCCGGGAGTAGGGTTTTCTCTGTGGTGAATACTCAGTCTTATGGATAGGCTTGAAAGAGTCAGGATTGCTTAAACCAAACCAAATGCTGGAGGATCTGCTGGAAGCAAGCTGTTTGGTGACCAATCCCACCTCAACACTGAAGCCCAGACAGTTTTCTGATGTCCTGCGTTTCTGACTTTAAGGAACACAACCTTGTTTAAAGTAGCTGTGCTCACATACGACTGAGAGAAGTCACATTCAAAACAGAAAAACTAAAAATCAACCCAAACCAAACAAGAGCAGTGGCTGCAGATCCACCAGCTCCGGTCAGTTTCCTGGCCCAGTGAGGCTATGATGGCATGGGAGTTCTGTCTGTGCATCTTGCTCCGTGAGCCAAGTATGCTCTAGGGAAGATGGTTCTGAGGGGCAGGACTAGGGGAGTAGGAAGAGGCCTTGAGAAAGATGGAGCTGGACTCTGATGAAGGAATTTAGAACACCCAGGAGTTCTTGGTCCATTGAGCCTCTTGATCATGAAATACTGGAAAATGAAGAGCAGTCTCCTGTCTTTTGAGTGGTCAGCCTTTCCAAAGATGGATTCAGCCTGACTCTGTTGCAGTAAATTCAGGCTCACCCCTGCCCTGGACTGGTTTGGCCATAGTGGGTTCAGAGTGATCAGATGCATGGGTTATTGGAACATATATCTGGGTTCAGTTCTGGGCTCTGATATTTATTAAACCACTGGACCTTGGGAGAGATCAACTTCTCAGTTTCCTTTCCACAAAATGAGGTTAAAGATGCATGCACCTCAAATAGCTGTTGTGAGGGGTAGAGGAGAAAATGCAGGGGGGACCGCTTTGCCCAGTGCCCTAGAAGGGACGGGTGTGATGGTTTCTATGGAGGCTCAACATTTCTGGGCATTGGGTTTCAGGTGAGGTTCCTGGAGCAGCAGAACCAGGTGCTGGAGACCAAGTGGGAGCTGCTGCAGCAGCTGGACCTGAACAACTGTAAGAACAACCTAGAGCCCATCCTCGAGGGCTACATCAGCAACCTGCGGAAGCAGCTGGAGACGCTGTCCGGGGACCGGGTGAGGCTGGACTCAGAGCTGAGGAGTGTACGGGACGTGGTGGAGGACTACAAGAAGAGGTGAGTGGGGAGGGGACTCCCTGTAGCTACATGACTCTCCCTGTCCCTTTTGAGCAGGAGTGGGCAGCTACCCCAGCTTGAAGTTTTTGGAGGCAGGGGGCAGTGTTCCTTGTCATATCAAGAAGAATTACCCCAAGATAGCTCTGGGATTGCTCCCTGATCCTCCAGCCTGACACTTGGGACAGATGGGTGGTTTCCCTCAGGATGTTCATGCCACATGCTCTTCCTCATTTTTGAAGCTGAATCTCCAATAATCTCATTCTTCCAAAATTGGTGATCACATCCCCTCCTCCAGGAAGCCTTCTCGCCTGGCTGGCCCCATAGGCCCTGGACTCTGCAGGCCCTCCAGCATCTGTGCCCTCTGTCAAGCACACTGCCCCCAGCTCAGGATCTTCCCTGGGCAAGTGAGGGTTCTCAGTGAGACATATTAACCATAAAAGCCCTGGCATTCCCACAGGTATGAGGAAGAAATCAACAGGCGGACAGCGGCAGAGAATGAGTTTGTGCTGCTCAAGAAGGTGAGGGGGTAGGCCGGTCTGGGGTCTGGGGGTGGCCTGGGATCTGGTGGAGCTGAGCTCTGCTTTCAAAGAAAGTGAGCTTATTCCAAAACAGTGAGGGGAAGGCAGGGGAAAACCACAATGCAAGACTATCCAGAGAAGGAAAAAAAGACAGGATGGGGGCATTCTTGAGTGCTTAGTGGGGGCAGAATTCTCCCACAGTGGAGAACAGCAGAGGACAGCACACAGAAGTCCCCTGCAGCTGCAGGCCTGCTCGGATGCCACTGGATTACTGACAGCAGTCTGGCTGGGGCTCCTTTTCTTAGCGGGGCACCCCATCCCTATTGCTGAGAGAGCCCATTTGCAGGATGGGGCAGGGCTGGGCCCTCTGCTCCTTCCTCCCCTTTCTCATGAGCCTCCCAAAGAGGAGAGGCAGCTAGTTCCCTGTGCAAGGGAGCAGCCTGCGGTGTGTGTTGCCTTCTTGGCTGCAGTGGCGGTGACCTGGGGATGGCTGGGCTATCTTTCAGGATGTGGATGCTGCTTATGCCAATAAGGTGGAATTACAGGCCAAGGTGGACTCCATGGACCAGGAGATCAAGTTCTTCAAGTGTCTCTATGAAGCTGTAAGTCTATCTCTCCATTCCACCCCTCTGAGGGCTCCATTAGGGTAAGACTCTATTCTGAGACACCCAGGAGGGACACCCAGGCCCCTGCTCTCATCTATTCATCTCCATTTCAGCCCTGAGAGGTTCCTCACCTCCACTCTCTGGGTGGGAGGGAAATGGTCCTGGCCTTACCTCCCAGGCAGCGGGACTCTGTCTGGGGCCTGGAGGGGGCTCACTATGCACCGTGAGCTGCAGTCTTGGTTTGGAGCCTCTAAATGGCATCACTGGGATTTGTTCACTTATGAGGGAGTTTGTTGACCTCCATCAGTCACGTCTTGAGACCATCACTGTTTCCCCTGCAGGAGATCGCTCAGATCCAGTCCCACATCAGCGACATGTCTGTCATCCTGTCCATGGATAACAACCGCGACCTGAACCTGGACAGCATTATTGACGAGGTCCGTGCCCAGTATGAGGACATTGCCCTGAAGAGCAAGGCTGAGGCTGAGGCCCTGTACCAGACCAAGGTAAGCTGGGCTGAGGCCAGGCTGGGGAGGGTGACCCCCTTCGACAAGAGGGCTGGGCCAGATCATTTTCAGAGCGGAGACAATATCCAGTTAAGTGTCCAGCATGTCCTGTCCCCATGACATCACCAACCCCAGCCACCATGCACTCCCACAACACACTCATCACCCCTAACCATGGCTCTGTTCTTTGGGTCCCCAGTTCCAGGAGTTGCAGCTCGCAGCTGGCCGGCATGGGGACGACCTCAAAAACACCAAGAATGAGATCTCGGAGCTCACCCGGCTCATCCAGAGAATCCGCTCAGAGATTGAGAATGTGAAGAAGCAGGTGAGACGGCTGGTTGCCTTTGCCTGGGGCAGACGGGCACAATTGGTGGGGGATGGGGGGCGGAGGTGATGAATGGGCTGAGGGTGTCAGCCTCCCAAATCTCTGCCCAGGAAGGGAAAGGGGCCAAACAGGTCACCACATCAAACCCTTAGAGCAGGCATCCCTGGGGTGTCTCAACTGCAGCTCAAGTGCCAGGGGTGTGGTAAGCTCTTGGGAAATAATAGTTGATCCTAGAGCATCTCCTTCCCCATGCCCTTGTCTCTGACCCCACATACCTGGGCAGACATTGTACCTTCAATACAGTGTTCCAGTGGTCTCTTCTCCTAGACTTTAAAGTCAAGAGCAGAAGGCTGAGCTCTACTCTCACTCACTTTGTATTCTCAGCATAGGCTGGCCAAATAAATGACTTTGCAAGGAACCGAGTGGTGCTGAATCTATCAGGGCTGCAGAATGCACTATTTTTCATTCACCAATGTCTAAACACAAGGCAGTGAAGCCAAAGCTAAGGAAGGACTTGCCAATGCCAGAAAGGGCTCCAACTAGAAGAGGAGCAGGGAGGTCTGACAGGTGGAGGTGGGCGTGTCTACTTCAGAATCTCACAGAATGAGTGGGACTTGGATGTGGATGATTCCAGGGAGCCCTTCTGGTTTCCAACTCTCCAATTCCCCATTTAGGCTTCCAACCTGGAGACTGCCATCGCTGATGCTGAACAGAGGGGTGACAATGCTCTGAAGGATGCCAGGGCCAAGCTGGACGAGCTGGAGGCCGCCCTGCACCAGTCCAAGGAGGAGCTGGCCAGGATGATGCGCGAGTACCAGGAACTCATGAGCCTGAAGCTGGCCCTGGACATGGAGATCGCCACCTACCGCAAGCTGCTGGAGAGTGAGGAGTGCAGGTAATGGGGCACGCTATGGCAGGAAGGCCCCGGGGGTTGGGGAAGGACCCAAGGAGAAAGCCCAACACATCCTAATCTAGAAAAGATGAGTTCTTGGGGAGTGAAGAGGTGGTGATGCTAGGGAAAATAACAGAATTGATAATACCTACCCAGACACGAGTGCTTACTTCGTACCAGGCAGTGTGCTACGTGGATTGGCTCATTCAATCCTCACAACTTCCCTGTGTGTACCTGGGCACACTCCATTCCCGCCAAACAGAAAAAGAAAAACCCATTACTTGTTCCATCTTCCGTAACTGCCCAGGTCCGAGAGAGAGATGGGCGGCCACTCCAGCATCCCCAGTGCTCTTGGGAGAAGGAAAGGATCAGCGCCTGGGTCTGACCTTTGGGAGGTGTCATGCTGTCTCTCAGATGTTAAACCTCATTAGGTTTAACTGGGATGGTTGCCTGGTTATCCCAAAGATTCAAGGGTGTCCCCCATAGCTTTTCAGGCTCTGTGCCAGAGGAGCCCTGGAATTTCCATAGGTGTCTACTGAGTTCAGAAACCCACGTTAGTCTGGTGGGGGCACTAGCTTTGAGGCTAATAGACTGCAGGTTGAATGACTGCTTGCTCTTATTTCTCCCCTTGTTACCAGGATGTCAGGAGAATTTCCCTCCCCTGTCAGCATCTGTAAGTACCTGTATGCTTGGACCTAAAACTGTACACTCTGTGGACTTGAAAGGGCCTTAGTTATACCCCACGTGTGGAGATGAGAAATCTAAGGACCAGAGAGGAAAAACCTTTGGCTGAAATCACACAGCCAGATAGCAGGGCATGGCCAAGCAATCGGGCCTCCTGACTCTCAGCCCAGGGCTCCTTCTCACTTACCACTGTCTCCTTGCTCCCAGGGGATGGCAGCTAGGAAGGCTCTCACCATGGGAATGGGGAAACAAAGGACATGGTGCAAGACAATAAGTATGGGTAAGAGGCCCGGAGAGCCAGGTTGCGAGGTTATGATCAGACCCGGGCTGGGGGACTGATGGACCTAGGAGGTCATGTTGATAGTTGTTAGATCTCTAGATTTCTCACCAGGGTTAAGAGTTAAATTGTAGCTTCCCAAAGATGCCCCTGGAGGACAGCTGGCAGGAAGCAGGAGGAAGAGGCTGGAGACTGAGAAGTTTAGAGAAAAGGCTAACAAAAGAGGCAGGAGGTGTCCAGAATGACACAAGAGCCCGTGGGTACCTGGACCAAAGAGGTGGCCCTCTGAGAGTTAAGAATCAGCTGAATTGAGTATAAGCTGGGCAAACCAAGGGTAGGGCGTGGGGGGAGCAGTCTCTGCCATATTGTCCCCAGTGGGGAGGGAGTTGACTGTGACTGGGTCCCCCAGCCAACCTGTTGTTCCAAGAAGAGCTGCACCCGTCCTGGGGAAAGGCGGCCTCCTCTGGCTCAGCCCCTAGCTGTGCCTGCGGGCTGCTGACCCTGCTCTCCCCCTGCAGCCATCATCAGCAGCACCAGCGGCAGCGGCGGCTATGGCTTCCGGCCCAGCTCGGTCAGCGGAGGCTACGTGGCCAACAGCGGCAGCTGCATCTCTGGAGTGTGCAGTGTCCGCGGCGGGGAAAGCCGGAGCCGGAGCACCACCACCGACTACAAGGATGCCCTAGGGAAGGGCTCCAGCCTGAGTGCCCCCTCCAAGAAAGCCAGTCGGTAGAGTCCGCTGCCCTCCCGCCATCCCTGCGTCCCGGCTCTGGCTCGGGCACATGCGCTCTCCCCAGCCCATTGTCAGCCCCGCCCCCACCCCTCCCAGCCTGTTCTTGCACCTCCGGTGCTGGCCTTGGCCGCTCACTTCTCCCAGACTGTGTCTTCCTGAACCTGGACAGGTGTGGACAACTGAGCTTGGTGAAATTCCTCCTTGCACATGCTGGAGTTTGCCTCCTTGGCGGTGGTCCCTGAACCATGCCATGGGCTCCCAGCCTTTCGTCTTCTGCACAACCTTTGACTCGGTGGCTGATTACTCTGTCTGGCTCCGTGGGTCTCAGACCCAGGCCCTCTTCTCACACTGGGGCCTTTGTCCCAGCTCCTGCTTGTGGTAGGAGCTGGCTCTGTGTTCAGGAAAAGGAGGGCTGAAGGACAGACGGCCAAGCGAAACCATCCCCACCCCACCCTGTCTGGCTCACGACTCATTCTGAGTGGACCGAGTACAACTCAGGGACTCTTTCTTCATTCTATCCTGCACCCACAAGCAGGGAAGAGGAGGCCCCTTCATTTCTCCTTTCTCCTTAATGACCCTCCCACTGCATCCTCAATAAACAGCACGATCTGATGGCTTGGTCTCTGAGTGGTCAAGGTGCGCGCACAGACCTCAGTTCAGATGCTCATGTGAGCACACAGGCACATGGACACACACATTACACCATGGCACATCACCCGGGCAGGTTAATCTTCTCTGTAGAGCAGAAAAGAAGATGCTTTCTGAGCCCACATGGCAGAGGGGCTGGGAGCACATGTTGGGCTGCAGGAACATGAAGTGTGGAGAAGAGTTGGGAAGTGAGAGGGAGAGGGCGTGGGGGAAAGAAAGGGAAAGCATAGCCAGGGTGTGTGTGTGGCCTGGTTTGTGGCTTTCAACAAAAGGGTTGCCTGTATCCACTGGCAGAAATGGTCCTGCTCTTGTCAGGGACTCCGGTCTCTTTCTGAGAACTGCTTGTTTCCTAGACGGTGGGAGCTTGGCAGGCAGTTATCTGCATTTGTTCAACCTGTGCCTCACTGCAGGGCGGTGGATCTCCCAAGAAGGGTGGAGCTGGTGGGGACCCAACCCCCTGGCCCCGCTGTGAGAAAATCTAAGATAGGGAACAAGTTTTCAGAGCCTGAGCCCAGGGGGGAGGGAGTGAGTTGGGCTGGGGCAGACTGTGAGGTTTAGTGACTGTGCAGTTGGCACTTCCGGACACCTGTCTGTCCTGCTCCCGCTGTGGGGAGGCCATTCCTGCCCTGTGGTGGGAAGGGCTGTAAGGAGGCAGATGGATGGATTCCACAGCAACAATAGAGAGCTGGCAAACCTCAGCCAGGAAGTCCCTGGAGTTCACAAGGGCTTCCAAAGATGGAGGAGGAGGGATTGGATAATAGGATGGATGGGCTAGGTTGGCAGATAGAACTTGAGAGTAGTTGCTAGGGCTTACAGCAAGGCCACAAGGCCAGGCAAGAACCCCCCACCACCCAGGAAGTGACCATTGGCCAGGGCTTCCAGGCTGCCCTCAACCAGGAAGTCAATGCCACCTTTCAGCAGGTGTGGGTAGAGGAGGGGCAAGCAGATCAAGACTCAGAAGCAAGTTTTGCTTCCCTGGTTGACAAGGTGAGGCTGGTGTGCTTCCAGAACTGGGTAGAGACATTGCCATTTCCTCAGTAAAGGAGTCACACACACCTGCTGTCTCTGCCACTCTCCTCCCTTTGCAGAAGTAAGGACTGAGGTGAGACAGCAGAAAGAACTTTCCGGTTGAGAGGTTTAGAAGAAGTGCTAGATTCTCAAATGTGGGGATAGAGACTGTCTCTCTAGATGCTGCTGTTTTATCAACCAGGTTGTGGGGAGGGAGTGAAGACCACTCCCTTGTCTCTTTCTGCCCCAGGGCTCATGGGGGTCTTCTGGGTGGGCAGGGTGATTCTGAGTCCGTTTTCTAGAACAGCAGATCACAATGCTGGAGAGTGAGTGAAGCTTCTTGCAGGAGGCAATCGGGAGCCACGCACTGAGGCCCTTGGTCGGGACTTAAGTTATCAGCTTGGCAGGTCTGAGAGTGGGATGGCTGGGCTGAATGTGCACTGCAGACTTGGTCTGGGGAACATGAGAGGGCCCTGGGGAGGGCCTAATGACGACGACTAGCAAGTAGGGTGGCCACTATGTTACAGGAGTCTACAAGGTCATTGGATTGTGGTTACTAAGAGCAATGGTTCTTGACATTGGCTAAAAAATAACCTGGGAATTTCAAAACAGATACTGTTGCCTGAGCCTCTATTACAAGTCACTTAAGTCAGGCTACTGGGGTGGGGTCCAAGTTTCACCAGTATCTTTTGAAGTTAATGAAGGGATTCTAGGGAGCGGCTTCAGCTGAGAACCGCTGGTCTAGGATGTGGTCTTAGGGATCCAGAAAGGAAGAATGCCATGATCGATTAGTAATGCCTGCTGTGGCGGCCAGTGAAGGGAGTCGAGGCATAGGATGCCCTCTCTCATTGGTGCTCACCTGTGGCTTCATGGTTTGCCGAGTACTTGCACACTCATCATCTGAACAGCATTGAAAGTGAGGGAATGCCACTCTTGTCATTTTACATGTAAAAAAACAGGATCAGATCCTCTATCAACACCATCTTAGGTTGGAGAAGACCTCAGAGGTACCCTGTCTCTTGCCTGAAGGACTGAGTGGAGAGTGGGGGCAGGGCTCTAGCTTAACGCACACGTCTGGACTGGAGTAGGTGCTTGACAGTGCTGCCACCTGCCTGCTCCCCCGTCCTGGCAGGTTCCAGGGGGAGATCAACCACAGGGTCAGGGTGGAAGAGGGCTCAGGGTTGCCCTGACACATTGCAGGCCCCGATATCCTAATGTGAGGGCCCTCTGTGCTGCATAGCAGGAGCTGCTTTATCTTTTTCACCAGTGAAGGAACTGAGACCCAGGGAGGGTCAAGGGCCTCATCTAAGGTCACCTAGGTCATCAGGGGCGGAGCCAGGCTCAGACCCGAAAGTCCTATGATCTATCTGGTCAACACACCCATGGCAGGATGTCATCGGTCTGCAACAGGGGTGAGGGCACTGTGCCTGAAGGTGGGCAGTTTAGGGACCCGAGAAGCCTGGGAAGTATAGGGGATTCTGGATGGTCAGAGAGGGGTGAGCACTTTACAGCCTTCAGTGGCATCAGTGGACAGAGCAGTGCAGGCGGGCCTGTGGCGAATCAGGGCGGCTGGGGGAGGAGGCAGCAGAAGGGGCAGCAAGGCAGAGGCTGCTTTGCGGAGCAGATGGTGCATCATGTGGAGCCTTTTGCTTCTGCTCCTGGAAGCCCAGGGGGGGCAGAGGGAAGAAACGGGGTCCCTGGAGACAGAGGAAAAGAGGGGTGGGCTCACTGTAACAGGCATGAGATCCAGGGTCCTTCCTACCCTCGGGGTGTGGAGGGAACTTCAGTGGAGCTGAAGGCCCGGATGGAGGTGCTGTGTAGGGGTCCCATTAGGGCTGGCTCTGGGGGTCAGAGGTGTGACAGAGTCGGTTCTGGTCTCTCCAGGATGACACCGAGCTGAGGGTGCCCTTGGAGTTGCCATGGCCTGAGTTTCCTCTGCTGCTGAGCTGTTTCCATCTTCCCCACCCCCAGGATCACGTTTCATGCCCACTTCCCACGCACACACACCAAAACTGAACCTCAGGAAGGGAAAGTGACGGAGCCTGGGCCAGGTCGTTGACTCCAAACATTCCTCCTGGAGGGTTCCTGCCTGCCAGAACAGTTCATTCTGGACCCCCAGATCCAGCTGGTGTGAGGACAAAGGCCTGGTCATGTGCACGCAGAGTACAAGGTGTGTTTCTAAGTCAGGGAGTTCCTCAGGCTACAGTGTCATAAAAGCTGGCCTGCAGGCCTGGGGCTGAGCTTTTCACAGCCTTCCAGGAGGGAACCAACAGGCCTGGGCCGCAGACATGTCCATGTTTCTGTCCACGGGCAACAAGCAGCTCCTGGGCCAGGCTGCATCATCCCAGTAGAAGAACATGATGGCCCTGCGGAGGGAGGCCCAAGTCCTGGAAGACCAGGAGCCCTGTAGTGCTCTCTAGCTGGGTTCCCTGACTAAAGGGCCAGGTCTAGGGCTTTAAATGGTCACCCAAAGTGGGAAGGGGATGACTAGGGGGCCCGCCTAACACCTCTCAGCCAGTCTCTGAGGCTGCAGGCAGGAACTGGAATGATAGGAGGTTAACCACCGGGGAGTGATGGAAACGTTGGGGCAGCTCTTAGGCTGGAGTCTGGTTTAGAGACAGCCTAGAGACTACTGGCTGGCTCCACTGCACAGGATGGCTTGTGTCAGAGGGAGCCTGGAGTGGAGCTGAGGGGCAAGGGCCGGGCTTGGATGGATCCCGAGGGTATAGAGGCTGTGGTTGGCCATATCAATGGAAGAAGAGTATAGAGAGGAGTATCATGTATTCCTTTCCTCAGATGCAGATAGTGAAGGCCTTTGATACTTGGCAAGTGCCCCTTGCTTTCTGAGACCCTGTCTCTGCTCCCCTACCCACCTGACTCATCTCCTCCTCCCAGACCAATGACAGGGACAGAATCATCTTCACCTGTGTACTCCTGTGCCTGGCACACCACTTGTGCTCAGCACAAGTGGGTGAACTAAATGTTCCCCAATCCCCAGCACACTCTGACTCCAGGCTGCCATGGTGGGTCCTGACAGGAGCTGGTCCTTGGTATAACCCACTGAAGGCCCTGAAGCAGGAAGGCCAGATGTATCAGCGGCCCAGCTGGGGGACTGTTGGGGGCTGAGTCAGGCTGGCTGTAGATGTGGACATTGGCACCCTTGGGACATCTCTGGAGGGCAAGGAGAGCAAAGGGAGTTCCAGATGGCATCCAGGGGTCCTGCCAAGGGGCTGAAGCCTCTTGACACTGACCTCTGCCCTGCTCCTCTTCTTCATCTGTGGAGCCTCAGCCCTTAGCCCCTTTCCTATACTTCAGGCCCAGAGTAGCAGGTAGGGGTCCTAGGACAGGATTTGGAAACCGATGTTTATGGAGCCCTAGCCCTGGGCTGGGCACCTCTCTGAGGCAGGTGGTGCTGTTCCTAAGACAGACATGCTAAATCCAAGGCTACTGAGCAGTACCTGGAGCCAGGATTCCATGAGCTCTGTCTCCCAGAGCCCACACTCTTTCCACATCGCCACCCTGCCTCCTGGCATGGGAACGGCCTGCCTCTGCCCACCCAGCTGCTGTGCATTCATTCCCACCCTACCCTGACCTCCCACGGGCTCCCTGCCCATTCTCAGTTGGAACTTTCATAGTATTCTGTCATCTGAAGCCTGATGTCTCTGAGTCCTTGGCACTGGGCTGGGTTCCCTTTTCATCTGATTGCCATTAAGCCATCTCAGTTTTACATGCTGCCGGCTTCTTGCAGAAGCTGTGGCCCCACAGTCACTGGTCAGTCACAGTAGCCCATCCCCTCAATGTCAGGGGTCTTTAAGGCAGTACCTTGATCAAGCTCCTCTTGATCCTCGTCTCCCATGCTAGAGGCAGCCAGGGGTGGTGGCAGCCCTAGATCAGGAGGGTGGAGGGGAGGGAGTGCGGTGATGAAGAGGTGATGAGTGCTTAGTTGCTCAGTCCTGT
This sequence comes from Ovis aries, assembly GCF_016772045.2. Taxonomy (NCBI): domain Eukaryota; kingdom Metazoa; phylum Chordata; class Mammalia; order Artiodactyla; family Bovidae; genus Ovis; species Ovis aries. The sequence continues at coordinate 133,818,542 of NC_056056.1, forward strand.
CCAACTCTGTGCAACCCCACCGACTGTAGCCTGACAGGCTCCTCTTTCCATGGAATTCTCCAGGCAAGAATACTGAAATGGGCAGCCATTTCCTTCTCCAGAGGATCTTCCTGACCCGGGGATCGAGTCTGTGTCTTCTGCATTGCAGCTGGATTGCTTACCATCTGCGCCACCAGGGAAGCCCTGAAGAGGTGGTGGAGGTGGGCCAAGTGGACAGGGGTGGAAGAGGTTTTGGGAGGAATGGAGCTGAGGCAGACTGGAGTGGGCAGTTTATCTTGAGAAGCTGTCTGGGCTCTGGGAGCAGAAGCATCAAAATGAAATCCTAGATCAGCAAGAAGAATCTAGAGATACAAGAAGGAGACAGCCCAGCCATGCAAGTTGGTGCTTCTGGTCCCTGTCGTTTGCCTAGATCAGTGTGGTGGCCAGTCCAGCCAGCTGAGGATGGCCGCCACCTCTGCCACCACCGTGACAGGGGTATCTTTAGTTTTTCTGAGCGTCTTCTGAGGAGACTCGGGAGACCTCATGTCTCACCACTTGACCTTGGAAAAGTTCTGCTTCCTCTCTGATTGCCGCCCCTCAAGCCATCCAGGACCCTGGCTCCCTATCATGCGTGGGTTATCTTGCCCGGCAGTGAAGACTGTTTCTCCTCTGGCTTATTCACCTGCTGCCTCTCAGGGCTGGAGATCCTTGGGGCCCATAGCCTAACCCCACTGGTCCAAATCTCATCAGCTGAGGGCTTATCAACACCACTTGAAGAGACGGGACATTTTCAAGTCTGAGAGTCTCTCTATAATAGTCTAGCTATTCCTGTCCCACCGTTCCAGACTGAATACAGTCACTGTGCACTGCCAGTGCTGGTGGAAGAGGGAGAAAGAGCCACCCAGAAAGGAATAAGAGGCCGCAGAGCAGGTCGCTGAGAAGCACAGAGGAGCCAGGGGTTCCTTCCATTAGGAGAAACAGGAAATAAATTTATGCTCTAGGCACTAGCTCCTCTCACCTGGTCCTGACTCTCGTTTGTTTGAAGAGCTCATAGATAGCCTTGGAATCCAGCCAAAGCAGGAAAGAGGGGCCTCCAGGTTGTCATAGAAAATCCTCGAAGCAAATAAGAGGTGGGTGAATCATGGATTTGACTGCCCATAGGACGGATGGGACAGGGTAGATGGTGGGAGGATTCCTGTCTGACTCCCCACCCACCCCCCACCCCCAGTCCCCACATTTCAAGTCAGCAAATAGAGCATCAAGGCAAGGGGCCCTGTGCAGGCTGAGGCAGGTTTGCAAAGGAGGGTTGGTGGGGACACCGCACCCTCTGGAGCCAGAAAGATTGGGGTGTTCTCTCTGCACGTCCTCAGCTGGCAGGTCAGCCCAGGCCCAGCGTTCCCTCTGACACCCTTTCCTCCACAGTCACAGGTGGTGGCGGTTGGGTACCACCCTTTGAGGATCCTTTGCAGTTTCTCAGAGCCCCTTAGAGCACTTGATTATTTGCCCTCTGCTTGAAAGAGGTAAGTGATGAGAGTGTGAACAGTCCAGAGTCCACGATCCAGCAGGATTTCAAATAAGATGCTAAGGCTGCCAGCTTCTAATTGGGCCAAAATGGGAGTAATGATCATTGACTGCCTTTATTATTTCAAAAAAGAAAGGGACCATTTAACAGTAGGAGGCACACGCTCTCAGAACAAGATCGGCCCTTGAGTTTAAACAGTCAGCCGCACAAGAAACTTATTGCACCATATTTATCTTTCTCCCTGAGCTCCAGACCCGTGAAAACTGCTTCAGCATTCATTGTACAGCCTCTTCCTATCTCAGCCCCTCATCCAAACGATGAGCGTAAAAGCACTCTGTCAATGACACGACATAGAGAAAATCATCAAAAGGAACAATAAAGGGGAAGTCTGTAGGAAAAAGGCATGAGCTGCAGGATGAAAGGAGTGGTGACAATGATGATCCTGCAGAAGGAATGTGGCGAGAGGGGAAGGGAGGAGTGGGCTGCTGGTCCACCCTGCAGGGCTGCGCCCACACCAAGAACCTTGTCCCCTATGCCTGCCTCCTCTTCTGCAAAAAATGAAAAAAATAATAACCACCTCCTGTTATTGGAGTGGCTGAGACATAAAAATGCCAGGCCCATAATAAATGTCAGCTGTTATTGTTATTATTACTGTTATTAGGAACAATGATAGCTAGGAAACCACCGATGACTTTTAGAGGTTCACTGGGACCCCGGTCCTGATTTGATTTCCCAGCAACGAGTCCTTTCTTTGGCGTTTCCCCAAGATTGGTGTGACGCTAGTGTAAAGAACCTGCTTGCCAATGCAGGAGATATAAGAGATGTGGGTTTGATCCCTGGGTCAGGAAGATCCCCTGGAGGAGGGCATGGCAATGGAGGAGGGCATGGCAACCCACAGTATGCTTGCCTAGAGAATCCCACGGACAGAGGAGCCTGGTGGGCTACAGTACATAGGGTCTCAAAGAGTTGGACGCAACTGAAGCGACTTAGCCATGCGCACGTCAGACTGATATGTTTGAGCCTGTTTCTGAAACTGCCTCCTCCAGGGAACTAATCCAGGTCTACAGAGCCCAGGCTTCCTTCTCAGTCTCACCCCACCAGAATGGAGCTTTTGCCGCTGGGCTTTTTCCTGAACCAAACCCCAGGAGTTTCCTCCTAAAACTCTGCCTTTCTCCTAAACATGTAGATGTTGCTAAGTTTGTGGTTTACTTGAAACAGGATTGCTACATTTCCCCCAGGGCCTCCTGGTTATTAGCAGTCTCAGTGCTGGGGGTATCTTCTCCAGGGTCCCTGGTGGGCAAAGCCTGGGAGGTCCATATCTCCCTGTGCAGTGATCAGGACAGAACTGTCTCCAGGTGAACTTACTGTTTTTGATGATGGTGGGAAGACACCTACAGAGTCCTGCCCGCTGAACTCTGAAGGCTACTCCCCCGCACCACACCCCTTGCTGCAGCTCAGCCGGCCTCTCTGCCTCACTGAAGACCTGTCTTTGACTGGACTGCGAATGGCCACCTTTCATCCCTGAGGGCCAGGTGTGCCAGAAGTCACTGCCAAAGCTGACTTCCAGTGGCGAGGGTCTCAGGGCAAGAGCAGGCAGGCAGGGCTTGCCTGGGAATGGAAACTCCACGACACCGTGATTGACTATTCAGGGCCGGTGTCTGGAAACTGGGCTATGAGCCAGGATGGGTAAGAGGAGAATAGGCTGAAAAAAGACATCCTGAGAGGAACAAAGCCTGGTGGGAGAGAGGGAGGAGGGTTTGGAGATGGGAGGGGGAGGGTCCACCAGTCATACTGCAGATTTGGAAAGCGAAGGATGGGGAGGGACAATGGGCAGGATCTGGGTGCAGGGGGGTCAGAGACAGTGGTGTGCTGGTTAAAGCTTAATCAGCTCTTTGAAAAAAAGTGTGTATACGTAAATACACACACGCAAATATATACACACAAATGCATATATGTATATATGTATAACATGTACATGTACATAAACAATATTATGTTTTAGTGATACATAAAGTGTTTTTATGAGGCTTCCTGGGTGGCTCAGTAAAGAATCTGCCTGCCAATGCAGGAGATGCTGGTCTGTGGGTCAGAAGATCGCTTGGAGAAGGATATGGCAACCCATTCCAGTATCCTTGCCTGGAAAATCCCATGGACAGAGGAGACTTGCAGCCTACAGGTCACGGGATCACAAAAGAGTCGGACACCACTTAGCAACTGAACAACAGCAATGGGGTGTATAACATGCAATTTATAAATAATGATAAAATATTCAATACTCTTCATTATAAACTATAAAACCTCCTGGATCTCATGAAATACTTTCAGTTGATTTTGCCTAAGCTCTTGCCTAACCGCCAGCCTGTTAACCACAACTTACCAACAAGTACAGTTCCGACAGGAACATTAGTTGGTTCATATTTTCATGCTAATGATTAAGATTAAAGTGGAACAAGCTTTAAAGCTTGTTTTAAAGCTTTCCTTGCTGCCCAGTGATGTGAATGGCTGAATCAGGGAAAAGGTTTTGAATCCTAGAAGATAATTTTTTCTTTTTGCTATCCATAATGTAATGGTTATGAACATGACACACTTTTAAGTTTAATCTGCATAACATTTTTACCATCACTTCATTAAACCTAGACCAGAGCCATCCAATGCAAGCCAGACACATAGTGTAAAACTTTCTGGTAGCCACACTAGAAAAATAGCTGAAATTCTAATAATGTATTTACTTAACCTGATATATGCAAAATATAATCATTTCAACATGTAACCAATATGAGTGATTAGTAATATATTTTATATTCTTTTTTCATAATAAGTCTTCAAAATCCAATGTGTATTTTACATATACAACATTTTGAAATGTAAACCACCCACATTTCAAGTGCTCAGTAGTCACATGGGGCTAGAGGCAACTGTGGTAGACAGTATAGTTCTAGACAATTAACAAAACAATCAAATTTGTACACACCTGTGCTGATATATATAAGGATGTGCATATATGCACACATATATGTAGTGTGTATATATAGATATAGAATCACTTTTTATATACCTAAAACAAATATAATGTTATATGTCACAGATATTTCAACTTAAAATACAAAAAATAAAAACCAGTAAACTAAGCTCTGATTGGCCGTGTTTGATGATCCCTTTGGTGTGACTCCTCCCACAGAGGTGGTTTCAAGCTGCCAACACGATGTCAGTGATCTCAGAGCTGTAGAAACGTGCAACAGCTCATCATTGCACAGTATAGGGTTGGCAAAAAAAATTCCTTTGGTTTTTAAGTAAAAATAAAGGACACATCTTTGATTTTCACCGAGACCTTTATTGAACAATGTATTCATCATTTTGTTCCATTGCCTTCTACCATTTTTCAGTTTAACTTCATAATTCCAGTTTCCCAAAACTTTTTATCTTTTTGAGTGAAGAATGGTTCTGTGCCTTTTACAATCTTCCAAGGAATTGAAAATTTTTTACATTAAGAGAATTTCATAAAGACAAAAGTAAATGAAAATCTGAAGGTGCGATGTTTGGTGAATACAGTGAATGAATCAGAACTTCTCAGCCCACCTGTAACAGTTTAGGTCTGGTCATCAAAGAAACATACAGTCTTGCATTATCTTGATGGAAGATAATGCATTTTCTGTTGACTAATTCCTGACATTTTTTTGTAGAGTGCTGCCTTCAATTGGTCTAATTGGAAACAGTACTTGTTGGAATTAATCATTTGGTTTTCCAGAAGGAGCTCATAATAGAGGATTCCCTTCCAAAGGCACCATATACACAACATCACCTTCATTGGATGAAGACCAGCCATTGGTGTGGTTGGTGGTGGTTCAGTAGATAACTACCTGCGGAAATATGGTCAAGAAGTTTTTGTTTTTTTTTTTTACCTTATGTATGTGGAACCTAAACATCAAAGAGATTAACATTAGCTGGTGCAAATGATTTTCAACACTTGATTTGGATATTTTGAGTATATCAGCTATCTCCCGAATGATATAATGTTGATTGTTCTCAGTTAATGTCTTGATTTGATTGCTATCAACTTCAACTGGTCTACTCGACAATGGAGCATCATCCTGTGAGAAATCCCCAGCATGAAACTTCCCAAAATACTTTTGAAATGCCCAATCAGTCGCAGCATCTTCTTCATACACTGTACAAATGTGGGGGTTTTTTCGTGTGTTTTGGTTACATTTTTACCTTTCTTGAAATAATAAAGCATAATGCACCAAAAATGTTGCTTTTGTCTTCCATCTTCAAAGTTAAAATGGCTACATAAAAAAATTCACCAAGTTTGATAATCCTTTTAAATGCACACTGATATGACAGCTGTCACAAAACAATCTAATAAAATTATTTTGAATGAAGTTAAGGACAACTAAGCGTTACTGAGAGCCATTTTATGGAAAAATTTGAACAAAATTTTTGGCTAACCCAGTATTTCCACTCTACAGATTCCATAGATGTAAATAACCTCAAGAGCTTAGAGAGCAGTAAAATAGTTAGGAAGTTATCAGTTTTAAGCCTTTTTTACTTTTGCTTTTGATTTAATTTATTTAATTGCAAGTATATATAATTTAAATTGAATTACAGCTGTGTTTGAAAACCAACTCACAGAGCTCTTGAAAATTTATCCATTGGCTGTTATAAGCCAGTAGAACTTGGTCCAGCATAGTCAGAGACCAGACAAAGGGAGCTTTCAAATGGGACATGTGAGTTTTTAGCAGGGATCAAAATGAGATTTTTCTTTGTTAAACAAAACAGACATTTATTGATTAATTTTATGAATCACCTTGACTGGGTCACAAAGTGCCCAGACATTTGGTCAAACATTAATCCTGGCTTGTTGTGAGGGTGTCTCTAGATGAGATTTACCTTTGAATCTTTGGTAGGCTGAGTAAAGCAGATGTTCTTCCCAATGTGGGTGGGCCTCATCCAATCAGTGGAAGACCCAAACAGAAGAAAAATGATGAGTAAGAAAAAAACTTGATTATATCAGCTGGAACACTGATCTTCTTTCTAAGACTGGAATTCACGCCATGAGTTTCGCTAGATCTTAGACTGTCAGAGACTGGAACTATACCACTGGCTCTCCTTAATCTCCAGCTTGGCAACTGCAGATCTTGGGACTTGTCAGTCTGTATTGATGTGAGCTAATGCTATTCACATACACAGATAGCTGGTGCAGGGTGGGAGCGGTGGTGAGGAATAGAATGAACACAATAGGACTCTGGCCCTCAGAAGTCTTGTGCTCTAAGGGTTGCTTAGAGACCTACAGAAACAATAACAAGTCAAGCTATAATGGTGGCTCCAAGGGTTGTGGACTCCAGAGGTGGAGAGTTAAAAGCACATTTGCTTCTTTCTCTAGATCGCTGCCTCATTTCACCCTCATTGGCCTTATCTGTTAAATCAGAGGACTGGGCTGAGTGAATGGTTCCATTCCAGCTTCCAGAATGAGTCTTCTTGCGTGATGAGTGGGAGTGGTGGCTCCCTGGATGAAGTGGCATTTGTGTTACCTTGAAAAATGCCTTTCTCAATGCAAAGGGATGTAGAATAAGGAAATCCTAGGTATCAGGCAGCTAAGGCAAAAATAGAGGGGCAGGAACAGGAAGAACCCTTTGGAAGGAGGCAAGTGACCTGGTGTGATGGCAGAATGAGGAAGGAAGACCTAAGAGGGTAAGTACCAGGGTGTTAGGGGTGGAAGGGTTCTTAGGGTTTATCCAGAGAGCTACTAGATGAGGAACCTAAGGCTTAGCGTGGGTAAACAACTTGCCTAAGGTCACACAGCTAGCAGATGGGAAAATCAGATCCATGTGAAAGGATATAGATAAGGATATATGTAATTAATGCATTCATGTCCATATTCACCCATTTGTATAATTATCCCACTTAGCACTTATTTCCAGATGCTTGAGTGTAGGATAATCAATTGACGAAAACAAACCTAAAATCTTTCTTTTTGTACAAAGATGCTTGGGTTCAGAATTCTCAAAAAGGCATCCTCAGTAAAGGCCATGGAAAATGGAGAGAATACTATAAAATGCCTATGAAAAAACAGTGAAAACTCCTGACAGAATTTCTAGCTTGCATTAGCCTCTGAGAGAGGGCCCAGGTATTCGGACACATCCGTTTTGCATCTACTGTCATGGTAGGGAGATCCCAGAAACTTCTCTTCGTATCCTAGCCCATGGCTCAGAGACCCTGAAAGATCAAGCCAAATACGGTCAACAAGTTCCACCATCTGGAGATTTCTTGAGAGCTCCAGGCAGCCTCCCCGGGCACCCAGGTGGCACCGATCACTGAGCCAAAGACTAGGTTTCCAAAACCTCTCTAGGCTGGTAATCTAGGAGCTGGCAGAGACCACCTTGCTCCTGCAAAGATATCCAGGCTTTGGTCTGCAACAACTGGCAGGCCAGGCTCAAATGGAGTGTTCTTGGACTCCTCAGAGCCCCAAGTCAGAATGATGTTGCAGACAGCACTCTAGCTCCTGTCTATGGTCTGCCCCTTTCCCTTCCTACCCCTGGCTCTGTCCTCACTGCAAGGACCCCATGTAAATCCCAGCCTACACTTCCAAGCTTCAGTTGGAGCTGCAAGCAACCTGGAGGAGCGCCCACCAGCAAGGAAGTCTGTGCTCTGAGGATGGTGCTGGGAAGAGGCCCACTCAGGCTGGGGTTATAGGGCAGGGAATTCCAAGGTCTTGGTTATTTAAGCTGATCTAGAAGGGGAGTGTGACTTCAGCTGAACTTGTCCCTGTGGGCTTGCAGACTCCTTGCTCTGTGGGGAGAGGGTGGCTGGAAGGGGCCAGAGCAGGGCCTGCCAAAGTGAGGTCCAGAGCAGGAGCTCTTCATGTCCAAGCGTATGGTGCTGGACATAGGACTCACATTCGTGACACCAACTGGAGCAGAACTAGGAACCTGGACCAAGCTCTGGATGTCAAAGACCAGGAGACTGAAGCAGACCAGGGGGCGATGCTGAGCCCATCAAGGAGATGGGAAATAAGTACAGAGAGAACATTGAAGGTAGAAATAATGATAAGAGCTCCTGGAGGAGGGCATGGCAACCCACTCCAGCATTCTTGCCTGGAGAATCCCATGGACAGAAGAGTCTGGTGGGCTACGGTCCATAAGGTTGCAAAGAGTTGGATATGACTGAGGTGACTTAGCACATAGCACACAACAATAAGAGTTATTGTCTATTGAGGGCTTCTTGTGTGCCAGACGATGGGCTAGGATCTTTTAAGGATATTTCCTTATTCAGTCCTCAACAGCAGCACCATTATCACCCCTGTTGTATATAAATAAACAGGGCTGGAGAGATGGCTTTTGGCCACCAGCTAGAAGCAACCCCCACACTCTCGTACCCTGATGAGGTACAGAATGCTCGAGTGGGGACAAGAAACTCACTGTCCCCATCTTGAGTCTGCTTCAGGGCCTGAGTCTGTCTTCAGGAGCCAGGTCTGAGAGCGTGGCACTGGAGAGGCATTTCAGAGCAGGGGAGGACCCCATATGGGACCAATGATACGGGGCTGGGAGGGCAAAGGGTGAGGTGGCAGCCAGCCCTGTGGACTGGCAGGGCTGCCAGACGCAGTCAAGGCCACGCAAGGCTCGTAATGCCCATGTGATTAAGGCTGCCCTGAGGGCTGGCCAGCCTGGTCATGGTTGTTAGCCTGGTGCCCTGGGGAGGTGGCAGATGCCTTAAGATGAGTAGCTTTTTAGGAATTTCTTCTGAGGCCAGGCAGAGTGCTTCTCAGCATCTTCTCATCGTCTCAGCATCTCTAGATAGGTGCCACCTGTCTCAGGTGGGGATGGGCTTTGGAGCCTCAGCTACCTCCATCTTCTCTGAAAAACACCTGGGCTGACCTGCCCACAGCCCGTTGTTTTGACTGCCTGGTCAGAAGCTGCCACTTGCTACACTTACCCTCTAAGGGCTGTAATTTGGCTTTCTAAGCGCTTATTTGTGGTTTCCAGACACTCAGTGGTGTAATTACAGAAATGGACTCTCCACCTCATTGACTCTGGGTCAGGTGTACCTGTTGGCCTGTGTTCACAGCTTGATGTTCTGAGAAGGTAAAGTAGCCCAGTTATGGCTCTGGCCCTGTCTCTCCTAACTGCCCCCCAGGGAGCTCCTCACTTGGTGAGAGTTGAGCCTCAGGAGCAGAGAGCAAGGCCTGGCTATATGGCTGGAGAATGGATATAGGAAGCCAGGAAGCAGGGGCGGGGGTCTCTTCCTGTTCCAAAGCAGAGATGGCTGGCAGCTAGCGCTGCTGGCACATAGAGTCATTTCAGGCTCTTTTGTGGTTCTGGTGCTGTTTTAAAGTATATTAAAAAGGATGTCACTCATTAGTCAACAAAGTTGCCTTATAATATAAATATATTAAGCAAGCTAATTTTTTAAAAATATTAAAGAATATAACAGTACAAGCAGTTTGGAAACGTGGGCGAAATCCTGAGGGTGGCACTTGAATGACTATGGTTTGGGAAATTCTTAAGAAGTTGTATCCATACTGTGCTCAGGCACTCAGTTGTATGTGACCCCATGAACTGTAGCCCACCAGACTCCTCTGTCCATGGAATTTTCCAGGCAAGAATACTGGAGTGGCTTACCATTTCTTTTATTAGAGAGGAGCAAAGAGGCACAGGCAGAAAGGCCAGAAGTCTCAGCCCAGGGCTGGCTTGGCCAAGGGCGCCGAGGCCAGCTCCTGAGGCGGTGAGAAGTGAAGTCTTGCACAGGCTGCCGCAGTGGAGATAGCTTGGGAGGTGACCAGGTAATTCTTCCTGGGAGTTGGTGTCCTCTGAATCACAGAGAGGGTGACTGAGAAATGACCTCCAATATAAAAATATTTCACCAAAGGGAGAGAAGAATTGACTTTAGTGTAGCTCCATAGAATAGAACAGGATGTTGGAAGGAGACTGATTTCAGCTCACAGTGAGGAAGAACTCTCTTCTAGTGAGACCTGTCAGAAACGGGCTGGTGGATCTGGGGAGAGGATATCACCCTCCCTGACCTCCAGTGGGGCTGGGGAAGGGCGCCCTCTCTGGTCCCTCCCAGCAAGTTCAAGACAACGCTCCGACAAGGGAGGTGGAAGATCCCCAAGGTTCTCAGAAGCAGCCTGAAGACCCAGTGGGCAGGGTGGCTCCTTGGCCGTCCTTTCCCCGTGCCCAAGGGGAGATGCTTGGCAGGCCGATTGAAGGCGAGTTCTGGCAGCTGGGAGTAGATGAAGGAGAACAGGAAGATAGAAACTCTGCAGCCTGATAGAAGGTGCTCTCTGCCTCAGCCCTCAGGAGATCTTTTTTTTTTTTTTACTTTTAATTTTGTATTGGGGTATAGCTGGTTAACCATAGCTGCTAGTATAGGTGAACAGCAAGGGGACTCAGTCATACATATACATGTATTCATTCTCCCCCAACCCCCCTCCCAAGCTCTCAGGAGATTTTTGGATGCAGATCCTGCAATCAGACTCGTCAGGATTTCTGTTCATGGAAAACAACCGCAGCCTGGATCTGAGTGTGTCAACTTGAAGCACGTGGCCAACCTGCTGCCAGCCTGAGGCCCTGCTGGAATCAGGTATAGAGCGAGGCAGGTAATTGATGGAGCTGACTCACCAGGTGGGGCCCAGTGGTACCATGAACCCGATGTATGGGAGTTAGGATATGCATGCTGTGCTGGCTTCTTCAGGGAGCAAACCCAAGACAACACCTGCTCTCCTGTCCACTGCTCTCAGGGCTGCCCCCATCCACAGGGAAACTGTGGCCCAGCTGCTCAGTTATCTGTAGGGATGTGGGGAGGACACAGGCCGTGGGAATACTCACCAGGGTGCAGGTCAAGGGGAGGGCATGATTCCGGAGCGCCCAGAGCTATGTAAGCTTGCACTCCCAGCTGAGGTCATTATGAGATAGACCTATTGGTCATGCCCCGGTTCTCCTCCAGGACTAGACCTCTGTCCCAATTCTAACACAAAGGTGTTCTCTGTTCTCACCAACTAGGAAGGCTATGGGGCTTTGGGCAGATGGACGGAGCCCATGCTATTTGAGGAAAGTCCCCTCTGGGGACTGTCTGGGGAAAGGATGAGGCTGGTGTCCTCTCAAGGAGCTAGTGACTGCCTCCTTCTCAAGCAGCTGAACCATGGGAAATGTCAGCATCTGTCCACCAGGTCAGCATCCTCAGGGAGGCAGTAATCAAGCTCATCTACCAGGGAAGACACATTTCTTACCAGATGGCAGAGCCTCTTCCCTAAGAACCATCATCTTCCCTTTCTTGGTCTCACCAGCATGAAGACCTGGAGCTGGCAGGTGATAAGGGGAGATCCCAAGATGGACAAAGGGAACAACGGGCCAAGTTAACTGAGCTGCTGAGGAGCCAATCCTCTCAAAAAGACGGGAAGACAGCCTGGCAAGAAGGGGTGATCTTCACTAAGCAGCCTGTGCCCACCCCAAGAGGCCAGGCCCCAGGGTGGAGCAGGCATGGCTTGATGGCTCATTCTCATCAAATAGGAAGCCAAGACTGGGCCTGTTCCAGCCCTGGTTTTCTCTGCCCTCAGCCAGTGGGCGGACCCCTGCACCTGTCAGTCCGCATCAGGCATGGTCCCTGCTGAGCCCTGGGCAATTCCATTAGGAGAGGTTGGAGGGAAGATCAGTCTGGAGGAAGCTGGACTTAGGGACCTAATCCCTACTAAACTCCAAGCTGAGAGCAGTGGATGAAATGTGTACAGACCCTGGGGCAGAAAAACGCACCCACAGAGGACCGTCTGTAGGTGGGGAATGTAACCTAGTCCAGGGCCAGTTGTGTATTAACACAACTAGTGGGATGGACAAGTAACTGAGCTGACCAGTGAGCCTGGGCAGTGGGCAGATTTTGGCGGGGAGCCGTGAGGAGCAGAATTCAGGAAGAGAGAGGGCCAGGCAGGGCGGGGTGGAGGAGGCAGGGAAGATGTCTTATAGCTGGGGGAGGATAACCTGGATGTGGAGGATACAGGGTAGAGTCCCTTGGCCAAAGCAGAATTTGGATAGCAATGGGATATCTGTTTCCTGTTGCAACTGTAACAAATTGCCAAAACCACAGATTTTTTATTTCACAGTTCTAGAGATCAGGGTGTCTGAAATGAATATCACCAGGCCGAAATCTGAATTAAATTCACCTATTCCAGTTCATTTTAGTTCACTGATTCCTAAAATGTCAGTGTTCACTCTTGCCATTTCCTGTTTGACCACTCCCAATTTACCTTGATTCATGGACCTAACATTCCAGGTTCCTATACAATATTGTTCTTTACAGCATCAGACTTCACTTTCACCACCAGACACATCCACAACTGGGAGTTGTTTCTGCTTTGGCTCAGCCTCTTCATTCTTCCTGGAGCTATTTCTCTGCTCTTCTCCAGTAGCATTTTGGGCACCTACTGACCTGGGGGGTTCATCGTTCAGTGTCATATCTTTTTGCCTTTTCATACTGTTCATGAGGTTCTCAAAGCAAGGATGCTGAAGTGGTTTGCCATTCCCTTCTCCAGGGGACCACGTTTTATCAGAACTCTCCACTATGACCTGTCTATCTTGGACTAAAATCAGGGTATTGGAAGGGCTGCATGTCTCCTGGAGGTTTGAGGAGAGACTCTGTTTCTTTTTCGCAAAGGCAGCCACAGTCCTTGGCTCATGGCCCCCACTCTCTTCTTCAGAGTTGGCAAAGTATTCAAGTTCTCACTTGACATCACTCTGACCTCTTCCCTCTCCTGCCTCCTTCCTTCGCATTTAAGGGCCTTTGGGATTACACTGGACCCACCTAGATAATTTAGGATAGTTGTTTATCATTGTTTAGTCACTAAGTCGTGTCCGACTCTTTGTGACGCCACGAACTCCAGAACGCCAGGCTTCCCTGTCCTTCACTGTCTTCTGCAGTTTGCTCAAACTCCTGTCCATTGAGTCAGTGTTGCCATCCAACTGTCTCATCCTCTGTCACCCCCTTCTCCACCTGCCCTCAATCTTTTCAGCATCAGAGTCTTTTCCAGTGAGTCAGCTCTTCACAAATGGCCAAATATTGGAGCTTCAGCGTCATCATCAGTCCTTCCAGTGAATATTCAGGGTTGATTTCCTTTAGGATGGACTGGTTGGATCTCCTTGCTCTCCAAGAGACTCTCAAGAGTCTTCTCCAGCACCACAACTTGAAAGCATCAATTCTTTGGCACCAATTTTAAGGTCAGCTGGTCAACAACCTTAATTCCTTTTGCATCTTAATTTACCTTTTCCATGTAGGTCACCATATTCACAGGTTCTGGGGATTAGGGCAGGGACAGCTTTGGGTGCCATTGATCTGCCCACCATAGATAGTAGGAGGGATGATGAGGAAAGGGGACCCAGGGGAATGTGGAGGTGAGTTTAACGCCAACAAGAAGCTGCTTTATGTTCTTAAGCAAAAGAAGGCCATGCTTCAGCGAGGGACTGGGGCTAACCTCTGTTCAAAGGGTTATCCTGAGATCATTTTCCAGACTCAGAACAATGGAGTTGCGTTCTGGCTGATGGCTTGCAGACCATAATGTGTTATTGTTCTCTGCTGATGGCAATATGCCAACCTGAAGGAGGCCATGGCTGGCGCCAGAGTGAGGGGGCTTAGCCCTAGGGGATGCCCAGGTCAGCTGGCGGCTGGAGGCTTCCCAAGAGGCTGGATAGATCATGACATTCTGGCTGCGAGGCATGGAGAGCTGCTGAGTGTCTTCTCTGCTCTGAATGGTGAGGCTGCTCCTTCTGGGCAGGGCTGGAGGGTGAGGAGGCCGACAGGTAGGACAAGTCTTTATGGCAGTCTCAGGAACTGGCTGGGACTCCTGGGCTGCTGAGAAAGGAAGCACGGCATGGTGGAGGCAGGGAGAGGGTCATCATGAAGGGAGCTTTTGTTTATTCCTTGGCACATACCATGCCTGGGAATGGATCAGTGGAGAACACGGAGGCTTATAGATCCAGACAGTTGAGAAGTTCCATCTTGCTGGGGCATTGTGGTGTTGATGGCTCTAATGGTTTCTCCAAAATTTTCTCATGGGTAAGGCTTGAAGTTTAGAAGCTATGATCTAGTTAGAGAGAGGCAACGGTATGGCAGACCCGTCTCAGAGCTGGTTTGCCTGGGAGCACGTGGTTTTTTATTTAGGTGGTATGCTTTTTTTCTGGGGGGCCCTGTCTGGAAGTCTTGGCTATGGAGCTTCAGGGCTGGGAGAGATGAGAAAGATGAGAAAGGAAAGGAAAAGCTGAAGGCTGAATCAAGACACCAGTCCACACATGAGGTTGTCAGACATGTCTGGGCCCTCTGGAAGAAACTCCGCTAGAGGCTTGTGAGCCTTTGTCTAGTGTCTGGTGCTAGGGAAGTAGGCAGAGGAGCAGCAGTAGGCGAGAAGGGTGGCAGCAGGCCAAGCTTCATCCCTCAGAGCATTGTGTAGAGTGATCCCGATTCACTGCAACCTTGCACCAGGGTCCCAGAACCCCAGGTTCTGACAGCTCAGAGAGGGCAAGGGTCTCTCCTGGATTCACTCCCCTATCACCCCTATCACCACTAAAGGCCAGAGCTTCTCAGGGTTGCTGGAAGATGCTGAGAAAACTGACTGCCAAGTCATCTAGCAACCGTCGAAGGCCCTCTGTGATTGCTGTCCTCACAGGCTGGCTGGGGACTAGAGCCTCAGCGAAAGGTCTCCTCTTCAGGGTCAAGTCAGGGTCACGGGCCACCAACCTGAGTATCCACAATGGTGGGGACACACACCTGTCTAGGTTCCTATCTAGGCTCTGTCACTTACCATTTACTTAACTTCTGTGAGCCTCAGTTTCCTTATCTGAAAAATAGGGTTAGTGAAGAATAGTCCCATCTCCTGGGGTGAATGAGGATTTAGTAAATTGATATCTCCAGAACCGTGCCTGGCACACTGTCAGTGCTCTATAAGTGTGGCTGTTGTTACTGTCTTTTATCATGCTACAAAGTACATCCTGGGCACTGATCCAACCTATATATTGAGCTGCTTTAGGATCATGGAGGGTTCAGAGTTTCAGAGAGACAGCCCCTCTAGCAATCACCAGATACGTCTCTCCCATTTGGAAGAGACTGTCTGAGAAAGCATCTGGGTCTTTGCCTCATGTTTTGTGGGAAGTCAGGACAGAGAGAGAGAGACAGAGCCAGCACTCAGCGTAGCCGCCCCTCTTAGCATGAAAGCAGGGGAGCGGGTAGCTTGGGAGTGAGGGTGTGGATGGATCCCCCCGGCTGCGGAACAGAGCTGAGACTGAACAGCCATGGGAGACTACGGGTGGGTGACTGGGGTGGGGAGCCCTGGAATGTGCTTCAGAGGATACGATTTGTCTAGAGGCAGCGGAGAGCATGGTGGGGCTCTGAACCCTGACACACAGGAGTGGCGTGTGAAGTCTCACTCGGCAGAAGTAGGGGGCGGGGAGAGGGGCAGGAGAGAAAGGGCTTCCCATCAGCCACTCCTCCTCTTCTCATCTGTGGTCAGAACCACAGCCTGTGGGACCTGGCAGCCTGGCACAGGCAAGGGCCCTGGGGAAGGGCTCCGGCGCTGACTTCAGCTGAGGCTGGTCTTGCCCTGGAAAGGTGGGTCAATGTCAGAGGCTGTCAGGGCTCTGGATGAGACTGAGGTGGAAAGCAGTAACTGCATCACCCAGAAGCAGTCATTGGTCAGCACCCCCTGATACACACACCTCCTTCCACACGGGCCGGGGGACGTGGCTCTCTGAAGGGGTCAAGACATGCAGCTTTGAGTGCGGCGTGCATGGGCTCTTTCTGGGGTGCTGGCGAGGCAGTGCAGGGCAGTGGAGCATGTCCTGGCTTGGCCCTGGCTCTGATGATAGCAGGATGACGGGTTCTGGATTAGGATCCCCCCTGCTCTGCACTCAGCTTTCTCATCTAGGAATGGACCACTGGTAGACATCTGGGCATGGCTAGGCAGGGGGGGATTGGGGTAGGAATCAGAGTCACAAGATGCCCGCAGGCAAGTCTGGCCAAGGCTTCCCTGCGACAGCTTGTGGGAACTGAGTTTTCCTGAAGCCAAGTCAGGCAGGATTCCCTAACCCTGCCTTGGCATGGGCACTCCTGTCACCAGGCAAGTGGTGTGGGTTAACCTTCCTGGGCCTGGCAGGACTCAGGCTTGTCCTTAGAGCCTGTGTGTCCTCCATGGGCCTGTCCTGTTCATGGCTGTACCCCCTTCTGCAGCCTAGTGCGGGGCGCCCCCACGATTGCTCAAAACACATGTGCTGGCCGAGGGAATGATCAAGTGACTGGTGCACGTGATCCTGTGCTCTTTCTTTTCTCAAGTGTCCTGACACAGTGTCTCTCTTGGGAAAACTAACCTGTTTTCATGAGCCCTGGCCAGTGCCTGTTGGTCCCGTGGACAGCGAGTAAGGCCAGCAGTTTGTGTGCACAGGGGATGTGAAGGAGCTGAGAATGCGTGCAGAGAGTGCAGCTGGGTTGGGAAGGTGTCCATTTGCCCCCGGGACTGTCCAGTCTCCAGGGATGTTTCTGAAACCAGTCCCGGGAGGGGTAACATCTCCAGCCTCTGCACTGTGGCCTTTTTTTTTCTTCCCGATCATATCATCACCATCTGCACTCATGCCCCAGTGATGGGAGCTCAACACCTTGGAGATGGAAACAAGACTCGGTCCTTGCACCTGGGCCTCCTTCCTTAGGATGAGGAAGCCATCCACCAAGCAGCTCTCATCTCCACCTCCATCTTTCCGTCTCTGGGTGTCAAGTTGCTAGTATGCTGGGGGTAGAAAGAAGCAGGGGGGAGAAAAAGCCATGGGGGAGGTTAAGGGTGAGAAAAAGTTTCCTGGCATGCCTCTGACCCCATAAGGATAGAAGCCTGGTGTGAATGAATCATGTCCCCGTCTCTCCATTGTAGAGAAAGTCTGTAGACACCCAGAGGACGGAGTACACCCACACCCACATATAAGGGACAAAGCAAAGGCCAAGAAAATGGTAAAAGCCCCTCTTTGCAATTTTAGATTCATTGATGCAGAGTTCGTAGCACAGTGTCTGGTGTACAGTAATTTTTATGAGTGTTTATTAAAAGAAAACTAAAACCTCCCTCCATGAGAAAGCAAAACCTAGAGGTTTTTCCTGCTTATCCCTTTTTTAGTCCCTCTGACTAATTAAAGTATTTGTTGATTTCCAGCCCATAGTTTCAATCAACCAAGGGGGATTTTCAATGACTTTGGTATGCCATTGGCAAAACACCCTTCCAATGAGGGAAGAACATTCCACAGACCTGCAGGGACCTGTCGGAGGGAGGCTGAGAGCTCTGTTGTGTGGCTCTCAATGCACAAGAGCCAATCTCTCAATCAGTCTGAGAGGTGGGGGCTAAGGCTGCTCCCCACAACCCCCTGCATGTGGGCCCCACCCTTCCTGCCAAACCTGGCCAGCTTCAAATTACCATTCCTCCTCCCGTGAGCGAAGACCCTTTTCCTGCTGCCTCTCTCATCGCCAGCGAGGGAAGCCGAGGTGAGATGCTGGGCTTCCTGTCCGGGGTTCCAGTAATTCAAAGGTTGGATTAAGACCAAGGCACAGCACAGGGTGAGGCCATGGGCTTTTGCACCTAGGCTGAGACCCACAATTTGTGTCATGTCCAAAGGCCCCCCTTGTCACATGACCCAAATAATGGCAACAGAGTACCCTTCCACAGCTGCCAAGAGAGATCAGTTCCTTTTCTAGTAGACTTTTGCATTTCTACCCAGGCCTCTTCTCAGATGTGGGCTCTGGAGAGTCCTAGAGAGGCAGGGTGGCACCCGCAGCATCACAAGACAGCCGTCACCAGAGGTGGTCACGTGGAGAGGGAGGGAGGATCCTCCTCATCCCACTGTCCACAGAGGGGCTGTCTCCTTTCTGCCACTGCAGTTCTGAAAATTCTGAATCTGAGATCAAAGCTGGGACCCAGAGTTCCCGCCGACTTTGGGTGGAGGCAGAATTCTTCCCTCAGTTCCTCCCCGAGGCTAGGGCTTTGTAAGGAGTTGCGCGGGCTGGCTCTGGGCTCTGTCCGCCCTTCCCCATCTTGCTGGATCTGGCTCCATGCACTCTCGGATGAGGCTGCCAACCGTCATCCAATGAATAGATGACTCATGCCTCAACCATTGTTCCCCACTCTTTGTGCTGAACATGCATGGGATAGAAGGTCCTCAAAAGTGGGGACACTGCCTCTTTCTTTCTCTCCTGGAGGGGGACGTGGGAGCTGGGGCTGAGGGTGGGAGGTGGGGAATGAAGGGAAGTTCAAGGAATGGAGAGTCATGAACTCTGTCCTCAGAGGATGCCCAGGCTAAAGGGGATAAGAGATCTACTCTCTGGATAGGAAGCCAGGGACAGAAGTGGGTGGACAGGACCCTGGGACTTAGGATGGGGCAGGGGAAGGCCTTCCACCATGACCTAGGGAAGGGAGATGACCTTACATCTGTCAATTCAATTCAAAACTAGTTGCTGAGCAGTACTGGTGTGCCCAGCTGGGCTGAGCGTGTGGCGATGCCAAGGCAAGCCAGATGTGCCCCTAAACTTGGGGGAGTCTATTGTCTGGGAAGACCTGCAGGTCATATGCAAAACCATTTCCCATTAAATTTATCCATCGCATGGTCTTCTATGAAAGGCACCCAAAGAGTGGTGGGGCCCCACGAAGGGGGCCCTGGGTTGGGACCGTGGGATTTGCCTAGCCCTTGTTCCGCTGTTACCTGGACCAACCCTATTTCCTGCCTGGTGTGTCAGATGTGTCCCTGTGGATGAAATGCTGCACATATTCTGTGTTCTCAAACCTCATGAGGATGGACAGGGCCGTCACCCCTGTCCCCCTCTGACACGGAGACCAGCAGGACCAGCCACTGCAGTTCCCTCAGTCTTGCACTCGTCTCTTGCTGGAAAATGATGCCTGGAGAAGCTAATTACCATGTCCTGCCAAGCCTTGATAACTCTCTCTGTAGGTGCCTGCAGAGAGGCTCAGGGAGCTCTGTGTAATCTCTCTCTTCCTGCCAGGCTGAAATTCCAGCCTGGGGTGGGACTCTCCCGCACTGCAGTGTTGCTGGTCCCTGGTTCCCCGGGGGAGCGTCTCCACTGTGGCATTGTGGGGGTGGAGGGGAAGGGGTGGCGCGGGGGTGGCCCTGTCTGCTTGGGGGAGAATTCCCACAGAGATAGGTGCTTTTCCCCCAGCGAGGCACCCAAACACGCCCGACCACATTGATTTGCCACCTACACCCCTTTGGTCCCTGGCATCTGAATCTGAGCTTGGCACACTCCAGCCCTTCTCAGACTGGCCAGAATGCATTCCTGTTCCCCTGAGTCCTTCTCCTTCCTGGACAAGGAGGAATGGAGAGAAAAGAATGTCCCAGTGTCTTGGGAGGGTGGGGCTTCCCCAAGGGCAGTGGAGACTAGACTCAGGTCAGGCGTTGGTGGGGGCGGGTAGGAGGGACCATGCCCTTATGGTGACTTCCAGGGGAGAGAGAAGATTCATGCTAGGAGTTCCCAGATAGCTGCTTCTGTTCTGTCGGGGGATGAGGGTCCATCCCTATGTCTCAGGAACCCCAAGATAGTCGTGTCTGTTCCGTGAGAGGCAAGTGCGAAATTGGCAAGCTCTGTAAAAGTCACCTTTGAGTGCCTCAGGAATTCTCTAGGGAAGGAGGCAGCAAAACCTCATTCATTGCCCAAGACTTATAAGGCCAGCTCTGGTCATTGATCTGTCTGTCTGTCTGTCTGGATTTACCTGGCCACTGCTGCTTTCTCATCACAGCCTCAGGTGAATAATCACCTCTTGGCTGATCCCCAGTGGCTCCGAGTCATTTTCCCACAGCCATAGCTGCCCTGTGGCTGACTGCAGGCCCTGACTAGAGGTTCCTAAGCCGTGGCTGGGTCCTTATGCCTTTACTCTGAGAACACAGCCGCTCAAACCCATCCCCACCCTACCCCTGCCTCCAGCCCTAGCCTAGGGATCTCCCCTACCCCAACAACTCTTAATGACCCAAGCACTGCCTGAGATTCCTATTTCTGTTCTGACGAGGCAGACACAAGACCCCACTCAGGTCTGCAGCCAAAAAGAGGGGGTGTAATTTAAGACAGAAATGTGTAAAACCCAACCAGGCCCCTTTTCCTCCATCTAATACTATAGCCCACCCAGACAAGCTTTGACGAGAGGACTAACTGGGAGCTGGGCTGAGGGTGCTTCCTAAAACAACTGGCAGATAGTCGGGCCAGCTGCCTGGTTACCCAAACCTGCCCCTTCTAGTCTCTCTGGCAGGATGATCCATAGATTTAGAACTCCTTTTCCATCCCCCCAGCCCTGAAGGAGGGTTCAGGCTGGAGCTGAGAGAAAGCCCAGCAATTCCCGCTGCTTGGAACAGGGTGGTTTGCCGTTATAACAGGCTGGCCGACTCTCGACATGTTCCTGACGAGATTAGGAACTCCTGCAGGTATGTGTTTGTGGCAGCCTTCAGCCTGTATCAACAGATACGATGACTCATTTCTTCCCTAGTGGAATCACCAAGGGCTTGCTGGAACACACCTGGGGGGCCGGGGAGCAGGCAGAGCAGCTCCCCCTGAAGAGAGACGTGACTGCCAGGCGGAGTCACAGGATTCTAGGGGAGGGATTGATGGCAAGGGGGCCCTGGGTTTGCTAAGCCCCCTCTGGGGCCTGCCTGGGCCAAAGGGCAAGGGAAAAGTTCAATGCGGCAGAAAAGGCTGAACTAGGAGGCGTTGTGGTGGGATGGGTCTGTCCCTGCAGAGAGCAAAGTGGGATAGACCGGGGGCTGAGGGTGTCCCACAGTCTCTCTTTCTGGAACTTGGTTCTTGGGGAGACTTTCTGGCCCAAATCTTGCAGGAGAATCTGCCCAGCAGGCTCTGGTGTAACTGTGCCTCCTCTAAGAAACAGAGTTTTGCAGTATGAGATGGAAGTCTATTTTTCCCTCTGGCACAGAGTTGAGAGATCAGGCCACAGCTGGCTTTCCAAGGGCTGAAGTCCCTGAAGCAAGCTCTCCCTAAAGGAATAAGCAGAGCAGACCACTGCCAGTGGGGGACTCGCTCTGCCCCCCATTCGTGGACAGTGTGCAATGTGCTGCGATGTTTGATGACATTCCTGATCCTGGAAGGATCCTTCAAGACCTTGGCCAAATGCCCCCTTGCTTCCCAGCACCCTTCTTTGGGCTACTCACAGCCCTAGGCCCCGGTCGAAAGATTTGCTGGCAGCATGGCCTATTCGCTGCCAAGATATGAGGGCTGCGAGGCAAGTTTATCCCTAGCTGAGCAGAGCCTGCCAGGAAGACAGCGTTTGCACCCCACACCGCTGCGCAGGTGTGTCGGTGAGCTCACAGCTGCCCCCCAGGCATGCCCAGCCCACTTAATCATTCACAGCTCAACAGCTCTCCCGCCCAAACCAGGTCTAGAGGATAAAAGCGGGGCTTGCGGCTCCCAGGTAACAGAGCCGCCTTCCGCGTCCTGTCCCGCGCTGCTCTTTCTCTCCAGCACCTCGCGACCGCTAGTTCCCGCTACTCTTACTCCACCAGGAACCAGCCATCATGTCTCGCCAGTCAACCGTGTCCTTCCGGAGCGGGGGCAGCCGCAGCTTCAGCACTGCCTCTGCCATCACCCCGTCCGTCTCCCGCACCAGTTTCACCTCGGTGTCCCGCTCCGGGGGTGGCGGCGGTGGCGGCTTTGGCAGGGTCAGCCTCGGGGGTGCTTACGGTGCCGGTGGCTTTGGCAGCCGAAGCCTCTACAACCTAGGGGGCTCCAAGAGGATTTCCATCAGCGCCAGCGGCGGCGGCTTCAGGAACCGATTTGGTGCTGGTGCTGGAGGCGGCTATGGCTTTGGAGGTGGAGCCGGGAGCGGATTTGGTTTTGGCGGTGGAGCTGGCGGTGGTGGCTTTGGGCTCGGTGGTGGAGCTGGCTTTGGAGGTGGCTTCGGTGGTCCTGGCTTTCCTGTGTGCCCCCCTGGAGGCATCCAAGAGGTCACCGTCAACCAGAGTCTCCTGACTCCCCTCAACCTGCAAATCGACCCCACCATCCAGCGGGTGAGGACTGAGGAGCGGGAGCAGATCAAGACCCTCAACAACAAATTTGCCTCCTTCATCGACAAGGTGAGAACTGATTCTTGGTGGAAAACCACCATGAATGTGGGGTATGTGCTCAAGAAGTGGGAAGAGGGAAGATTTCCTGACCTTGCACAAATATCTTCCTATGTTTTTCTCTTTGTGTCCTGGATTTGTGGCCCACTTTCTTAATTAGACTGGCAGCTTGGAAGAGAGGGTCTTAATTCATCCCCTTCATAGTTGACCCCCTGAAGGCTCTTTACTGACTGTTGGGAAGAGAGATGCATTCTGTGCTCCATGTAACGGGGCTGATTGCATGGAAAGGTGGATCTGTTCACTGGACAGTAGCCTGAGCGCCTTTACAGCCACCCCTGCCTGGGCCATGCTCCGCCCAGCCACAGCCAGTGCTATTTGCGCCCTGCATAAGTGTCCTGTCTCCCCTAGAAGAGTGAGTTTAGATGCTTCACTCTGGACCTGTCCTCCTCAGCCCAGGTCCAAGCACTGCCCATGGGAAGATTTAGGGGGACAGCATGAGAAGGGAGGAAAACTGGAAAGCTGATCATTGAAATGTGAAATTCAGACGTCTCTGTCTTCAAACTCTGCCCCCTCCAGGTGCGGTTCCTGGAGCAGCAGAACAAGGTCCTGGACACCAAGTGGACCCTGCTGCAGGAGCAGGGCACCAAGACCGTGAGGCAGAACCTGGAGCCTTTGTTCGAGCAGTACATCAACAACCTCAGGAGACAGCTGGATGGTATCCTTGGGGAGAGAGGCCGCCTGGACTCGGAGCTCAGGAACATGCAGGACTTGGTGGAGGACTTCAAGAACAAGTGAGCTGGGGTAGAATGGAGACAGGGCGAGTCTTTGCACCAAATATACTTTATAACCAGACCACTGCTTATGCCTTTCCCAAGGACTGAAAACAGATACATTTCATGGACATCTAAAGTGCTGGGGAAAAAATTAGGTCCATGGTTAGAAAGTTCTAGCTGCAAGCTCAGTCCCTCTGTAAGATACTTAGCCTCCAGCCAGAGTAACAAGCTCAGTGCCCTTGGCATGACCTGGTGAAAAAAGCAGTCATGTAATCCTTGCTTTGGGGGACCTTCCTCCCCAATATACTCAAAGTACACAACATGGACTTTTTGATGGATTCCCCTCAAAGCAGGAACTGATGATGTAACCTAGGTTGGTCTAAGTACTAAACAATTTCTCTAGTCCTTATGAACCAGCAACTGGGCTGCTAGTTTTTTGTTTTTCAAAGGCCATGAAAGCTGAAAAATTAAGCACTAGAGAAATGGACTAGATGTGAAATTTGAATGAAGCTGTATAGCTTTTCTACAGGAATGTTCCTGAAGTGACTGAATTACAGCATTAATAGAATAGCTATCTGCTAGGCAATTACAGAAAAAACAGTATCCTAATGGGTAGGGAACTTGCCTGAAGGTTCTTGCTCCCGGTGTCCCTCCCTCTCTGTCCATATAATGTGAGAGGCCTCTTCCAGGGGGAAGGTAGGCTCACAGTTGACTATGTGCAGCACAGGCCTCATCCTCTGATAAGCACTTCCCATTCCTTTTTACTACCAGGTATGAAGATGAAATCAACAAGCGTACCACTGCCGAGAATGAGTTTGTGATGCTGAAGAAGGTATGTGGGTAGCAGAGAAACTGTTGCCTGTGTTCATGCTCATTTAAGGTATTGTTCATTTAAGTCAGAGTGGAAATGGGGTGCAGTGCCAACCACCCATGTTTCTCTAGGATGTGGACGCTGCCTACATGAACAAAGTGGAACTAGAGGCCAAGGTCGATGCACTGATGGACGAGATCAACTTCATGAAGATGTTCTTCGATGCGGTAAGAAATGTCCCTTGTTCAGGAGCCAGAGAGATGGTCACTGGGACATCACCAGGGATTAGGGTCTCTAGGATTAAGTGACTTTCAGTGGTTCCTGTGGCATGGGCACATATTTGTCTTTTCTACTCTTTCAGTGCTATTCACACTTTATTACTTAATAAAGCTAATTCTCTCTCTCTTTTTAAAATTAAACTTAAAGCAAAAGACCTCTACAATAATCAGTCTGCAGAGTGAGATTTAGAGTGAGGTATTAGAAGCCCAGGTATACTTTTCCTAGCCATCTCCCTTTTCTGGAATACTATCCTGTCTCTGCTAACTCCCAGCATGGCAAACCACACCATCAAGTTCTTTCCAGACCAATTTTGACCTAAGAAGAGTCAAGTCTGAGAGGTTACATGGTAGGGGTTTCTTGATGTTCAGAGTTACTAAATTTAAAATATAAATTTAGTAGTGATTTGTATTATTTATTAACTGACCTAAGTTTTTCATTAATAGGTAGGAGGTTATTATTTTTTTCCTCAGGTTGACATAGAACAATGAATAGAAGATTTGAATGGATTGATATTAAATAAAATGGACTCATATGATTGACTTCAAATCTCCCTGCAGGAGCTGTCCCAGATGCAGACACATGTCTCAGACACATCCGTGGTCCTGTCCATGGACAACAACCGCAGCCTGGACTTGGACAGCATCATTGCTGAGGTCAAGGCCCAGTATGAAGACATTGCCAACCGCAGCCGCACAGAAGCTGAGTCCTGGTACCAGACCAAGGTGGGTGCTGTGGCGAAGTGTCCTGAATGAGAGAAGGACACATGTCAAGTATTCCAGGCCTTGACCAAAGGCTAAGGATGGGGCTCCTGAGACCTGCTGAGGCCTATTGGGAGGAGTTATGAGACATGCATACATCTGCCACATAAATTCAAGAATCTTAAAGAGAATCTCACTGTTTCACACCAGTGTCTACAGAAAAGCAAAGGGGCTAAAGAGGAAATTAAGACCAGCTCCAGGCTCCCAAAAACTATGCCACTTACCACCTTGTGGTAGCTCCTACCTGTGAACTTGGGAAAGCGTTTCCACCTTCGTGTAATGGACTCTTTCTTCTTTTCCGTTGGCATCAGTATGAGGAGCTGCAGCAGACTGCAGGTCGCCATGGCGATGATCTCCGTAACACCAAGCATGAGATCTCTGAGATGAACAGGATGATCCAGAGGCTGAGATCCGAGATCGACAACGTTAAAAAACAGGTAGGGAAAGAAGGCAGGGAAGGAGCTTGAGTTCTTAAAGGGGAACCGACTTTGTTTTGCTTTCCAAACATATACACACAGAGCTGGAGCAGGTACCAGCACTTCAGTATTCCACCATCCACAATGACCAGGGCAAATGTGCTGGCTTCTCTCTGCAATCTCAGAAAGAGACACCTCAGGCCCAGGTGATCCTCTAAAGTGTCCCACCCTTCCTTCCTTCCCCTCTAGTGTGCCAACCTGCAGAATGCCATCGCTGACGCTGAGCAGCGTGGGGAGCTGGCCCTCAAGGATGCCAGGAACAAGCTGGCGGAGCTGGAGGACGCCCTGCAGAAGGCCAAGCAGGACATGGCACGTCTGCTGAGGGAGTACCAGGAGCTGATGAACACCAAGCTGGCCTTGGACGTGGAGATTGCCACCTACAGGAAGCTGCTGGAGGGCGAGGAGTGCAGGTGGGTGACACGGCTGACGTCACGAATCCACAGTGGCCTCACGTTTGATAAAGTAGAGCCTCTGCTCCACTACCGGCTGTCAAAACACACACACACAAGTGGCCACTACCTTGTACCTGGTGATTATCCATCATGAACCAATGATCCGATCCAGCCCAATCTGACACACGGACATACAGCTGACCTACACAATGTGACCTCAACTCACTTTTCTGACCCACCACCAGTATTCTTCGATGCTGCCTCTCCTTCAAACAACTTAGCAACCTCACACACGTCTTTCTCATTCTTCAAGTGCTTCTTCCTCCAGGAAGCCTTTCATGATTACTCCAGTTGAGTTAAACTCATCTGCCTTTGGATTCTCAAACTACTGCATTTTCTTCAGTCTTCTAACTGAGCTGACTGCCCATTGCCTACTTCCTCCTTGACGTATTTCTGTCCAAGCCAAGTCTTCTCACAAGATGTGGCTCCTATAAGGCAACAATATACATATGTATAGTTCCCACAGCCTCTCCCTCACATTTTCCAAGTAATGGGTAGAGGAGAGTGTGAATTATAATCTTCCTTTGATAACCTGTTCCTAGGTTGAGACCTATTCTTTTAGCAAGTCTCTCCAGAGAGCTATCTCTTTCTCTAATTCAAGCAGTTTTCAGGCGTGCAGTCTCCTAGCTCAGAGAACAAGCTCTAGACATGACTATTGGAGTTATCCACAGAGATTACTGCTGTCTTTTGGGGTGGGATTTTAACTCATTTCAAATTTTCCCTTTCAGACTGAGTGGAGAAGGAGTTGGACCTGTCAACATCTGTAAGTAACTTTGAACAGACATTAACAATGATGACAATACAGGGTATTTGGTGTGACTCAGAGTCCGTTTCTAGCTACCAGACATGCCCATCTCCCAATGGTTGTTTAATATACTTCGTGAGAAGCAGATGGTACAGGCACAAAAACACAGGTTGAGACAGGAAGCAACAGGGCTCGTGTCTTATCTCCTAAAGGGTGGGCCCTGTATCTTACCCATCTTGGACGGTGTCCCCCAGCCTTGCCCTGACCCCCATTCCCTGGGGGGACTTAGCACCGTCCCTTGCCTACAGTGTTCACCAGCTTCCTATTAGGGAGCTTCACTAAATGACTTAGTTCTTCTGGGCTTCATCTGCAGCTGTCTAAAAGGGGCCACGTACAGTGCTAACAGCAGCAGGATCAAATAAATTAGATGCATAGGAACAATCTGCCAGGCTGGTCTCACCAAGTTTTTCCCTCCTTTCTCTGCAGCTGTCGTCACAAACACCGTTTCCTCAGGCTACGGTGGTGGCAGTGGCTTTGGAGGTGGCCTGGGCGGTGGCCTGGGCGGTGGCCTGGGCGGAGGTCTGGGCGGAGGTCTTGGCGGAGGCGGCAGCAGCAGCTTCTACTCCAGCAGCAGCGGGGGTGTTGGCCTAGGCGGTGGGCTCGGTGTCGGGGGCTCTGGCTTCAGTGCAAGCAGTGGCCGAAGCTTGGGCTTTGGCAGTGGTGGGGGCAGCAGCTCCAGCGTCAAATTTGTCTCCACCACTTCCTCCTCTCGGAAGAGCTTCAAGAGCTAAGAGCCTGCAGCAAGTCACTGCCTCCCAAGCCCAGCAGCCGGCCGTGGCATCCACCTGTGGCATCCACCTCTTCTAGGTGGTGTCTCAAGCCACGTTTCCTCCTCTTCTGGAGTCTAGTCAATGAAGCCTATCGCAGACCCACATTCTTTGGTTCCTGGAAGGCCCAACCCCCAGTCTCTAGCCTGGTGTGTCCTGATTCTATGCTCTGCTCCCAAGCAGCCTTTGAGTCTCTATAGCCTGGTCCTCGGTGACAGAAGATTCCAATGTTTTCCAGTATCTAAACCATCAAAACGGAGTCCTCACCCCAATCCCATCTGGTCTGACTATCTCCAGAATGTGTTCAATAAAACGCTTTCATAATATAAGCTGTTGGGAAGAATTGTTTTTTCAAGATCTACACCCAACCTAGAGATTCACTGAGGGTCCATCTGTCTAGATGCGATTGGTTCCTCTGATTCACAGGGGGACAGAATGGCCTTGAAAGGAAAGTGCCATTGTGGGTGGTCCAGAGACTCCAGGAGGCATGAGAGGTGGATGCTAAAGCCTCTAGGATGAAGGAGTCTCTGGAGGGCATGAAGGGGAAGCTTCCTTGACTTGTAGCTTATATAGATAGTAGAGCTGCTTGTTGGAGGGGGGCCCATTCAAGTTGGGCTGATTTTGCAAGTTGGCTTAAGCCAAATTTGTAAATAAGGAATTTATTGTCTTGAAGCCTCCAAAAGGCATATAGATACCTTTTATAGATGTTGGTCCTATTCTAATAATGTGGGTGCTTACAGGGTCAGTAGCTTATAGTTCCTCAATAGTGTCAGGGATGCAGGGGCCTTCAAATGAGCAAATATTTCAGGAATTTAATGGAGATGGCCAGAATTTGCACTATGTGTGGGATCACGGCCCATCCTCTTTTCATGAGCTTGTCTTTGCTGATCCTGAATGACGGTGTTTAATGAATCTCTTTGAACAGGAATTCATCAGTGCAATGTCATGCCTGCACTCCTGGTATGCATTTAAGATCTTGCCTGCAAAGACTGTGTGATGGCAGGGTTGCTGAGGTACCCCATCAGCATGTGGGGGGAGATGGATTGTGTCCCTTCAGAGATGAAAGCACTGTGACAAAGAGGCTGTTGCAATGGGCACTGAACAGAACATTTATCAACCAAATCCTCAAGAGTGAAATATTTACCACTTGCTGTTTGAACAGAGCCAACCATTTCAGAAATATTGGGTAGGGACCTTAACAGGTATGACAATGGCATTAGGATTTTGGTAACCCACTGTGAGGCATCTTTATTCTTTCCAAGTTTAAAAATAGGCCAGACTTAGTTGTTGAATGGAGAAACAGTGGGCATAATCACCCCTTCTCTAAATATGTTCCCTATAATGGGTTTCAATTTTGAAGGCTCTGTTTTCATTTACACTGGAGCATATTAACTATACCCAAAAGTCCATGAAGTCCTATTGTTACAAGCCAGTTTTCAAGTGTGGAGGACTTAATTTAATTTTAGTGTGTTGCTCATTGGATCAGAGTGTCCATGACTACTGTGAGATATATTGGGGGCGGGGAGCAATGAGTGGTAAGATCATGTGAAATTGAGGCAAGTCAGTAGTTCTGATAATTAAGGTGAGGTGTACTTGTTTGCTCTCTCTTTGGTGTTCAATGACTTCTTCAAGATTACAGGGGAACCTTGTTCAAATTTAGTGAGATTACCAGTGTAATTTGAGCTCCAGTATGGATTAAGGCCATGAAGATTGGCCAACTGGTGTATTTCCGCAGACATTAAAGTCAATTTAGAACCTGTGTGGTAGACGTGCAGAGCCAGTACACATCCCTTTTGATCTTTTTAATGTATAAATTTTTTGTAAATTTCGGATTTCCAATTGGATCAAATTGTGTGTGTGTGTATTTGTCTCTTTGTTTCCTCCCCCTGTTTTCAGGTTTCTTTCTTTCTTTGCTTCCTCACTCTGATTCTCTTCCTTCCTTCTTTTCTTCCTCCCTCTCTCCTCCCACTTCCCTCTTCCCTCCCTTGCCGTGCCCCCTCTCTTTTCTAGGGTTACTAGATTTACTTATGAGAGGAATTCTTGCTACCCTGCTCATATCTATACATTTCTTCCTTCAGAAGGCCTCAAATCAGTATCATCAGGGTTTGAGACTTTTCCCACATTTGGTTTAACCCCTTACTTGTGCCACCAGGGTGCCCAATGTATTTTCCTTGGGAAAATACAATTTTGTATATGGGGAAATACAAATACAAGAAGAGAATTTTCTTGGCAACAGAGGCATAGGCAGCAGCAGCAGCAGCAAAGCATTTTGTCGGGTTCTCATACACTATTTGCCTTTAAGAGTGTGGTCTCAGTATGCTACGGTGTAATTGCCCTTCCACCCAATGAATGATCACCTGATAGGATCATATATTGCACAGTCTTTCCCCTGAGTACTTCATAGAATGCGGGCCAACGCCTGCTTAAGATACTCAAAAGTCTTCACAGAACAAGAGTCATTTCCTTGAGCTTGGCGTCAGTCATTGTTTATAAAGGAATCGAGAAACACAACTCAATATGAGACATACAGATAGGTCTGGACTGAGACACATGACACTTTAAGGAGGGCTCCTAATTGTCCCATCATTGTCTCCAGATGACAACGGCTGAAGCTTCTGATATAGGTCAGCTAAGTCTATAACAGAGGCTGTGATAGAATTCAGTAAACATAGCACAAAGCAGTACAGCTCAAGTGCAAGCTTGACAGAAGGTGGCAACACAGCTCAAAGAGCCCACCAGCCATAATGCAGCAGCTCAAAGTGCATATTGCCATACTGCAAGCCAGAACAAGAAAAGAAAGATCCCAGTGATAGCAGTCATCATCTAGACATCTGGCTCACAACACCAATTATTGTGAACACCCTCACTCAAAATGTAGTTCCACCGTTGAGCCTGATGACTTCACACACACACACACACAGATGATATGAAAATGACATTACTCACATAACAGGGCATCCTGGAAAGAGCAGGGCAGGCCTCCCAAGCGGGTTCACTATTGTTTAAAAGAGACCAGAGTGGGTTTTTTACGGTGATTAGGGATGGGGCCAGGCCAAGGAACCCCGCACATACTTCGAAATTTCCACTAGTTATAAAGGAGGGGTCACCCGGGCTTGCTTACCAGTTTTCTCAGCTGTAGGTAGAAGGGGAAAGGGGATGGGTGGGGCTTAGAAGCTGTCAACATTCATCAGAGTAGAAAAAATGAAAGTGTACGATCTATGTTCATATCAAAAATATAAATAAATCAGAAATGAATAGCAGATAACTGGCTATACCCCCAGTACAAAATAAAAAATTTAAAGGGTGAAAAAAAATTAAAACCTTCTGCTCTGCAAAAGCTATTGTCAAGAGAATGAGAAATCAAGCCACAAACTAGGAGAAAATATCTGCAAAATACATATCCTTTTAAAAGACTGTTATCTGAAATATATAGAGCTCTTGAAACTCAACAATAAGAAAACTAATAACCCAAATAGAAAATAGGCTAAAGATCTTAGCAGATATTTTACCAAAGAAAATATACAGATGGCAAGTAAACATATGAAAAAAATGCTCACATCATATTTCATTAGGTAAATTCAAGTTAAAGTAATGAGACACTACTTCACACCACTAGAATGGTAAAAATTCAAAACCCCAAGAATACCAAATGCTGTCCAGAATGTAGAACAAGAACTCTCATTCACTGTTGGCCAGAATGCAAAATGATACAGCCACACTGGAGTCAATTTGGGCATTTCTTAAAAAACATAGTCTTACCGAGCACCCCAGCAATTGCACAAATTAGTATTTATCCAAGTGAGCTGAAATTTCGTTCACACGAAAACCAGTTATGTGATGTTTACAGCAGTATAGATTCATCATCTGTAAAAAAATGTACCACTCTGATGTGGGATGTTGATGGTGGGGAAGGCTATGCTTGTGAAGGGTCAGGGACTATATGGGAACTCTGTACTTCAAGTTCAATTTTGCTGTGAACCTAAAATAGCTCTAAAAATTGCAGTGTATTTAAAAAATGATTCAATCATTTTTGAAAACATAGACATTTACTTGTGTGTAAGTGTGTGTGTGTGTGTGAGAGAGAGAGAGGGGGGGGGGAATGGAATTTACTATGGTTCTGGTTATGTACACACACCATGTGGCTGGCTGGACTGGTTGTACATTTACTGTTGATGCAACTACATTCCTAGGTATTTATTTAAGCAAAATGAAAATGTATGTCAACACAAAGACTCACAAGTATGCTTACAACTGTTTTATGGAAGGTAACTTCAAACTGGAAATATTTTAGGAAGCCATCAGTCAAAATGGGTAAAGAAACTGTGGTTTGTTCATACAATGGTACTTCACTCAGTAATAAAAAAGGATGAACTACCAATATTCACTGCCATCTGGATGAATCTCAAAAACATTTTGCCAACTGAAAAAAATCTAGACACACAAATATATACATATATATATTTATAAATATGTACGTATAGGCTGTATGATTCCATTTATATAAAATTCTAAAATAAATTGATTCAAGGTGTAAACATCAACACAATGATTGTTTAGGGGAAGTTCAGTTCAGTTCAGTTCAGTCGCTCAGTCGTGTCCGACTCTTTGCGACCCCATGAATCACAGCACGCCAGGCCTCCCTGTCCATCAACCAACTCCCGGAATTCACTCAGATTCACGTCCATCGAGTCAGTGATGCCATCCAGCCATCTCATCCTCGGTTGTCCCCTTCTCCTCCTGCCCCCAATCCCTCCCAGCATCAGAGTCTTTTCCAATGAGTCAATTCTGCATGAGGTGGCCGAAGTACAGGAGCTTCAGCTTCAGCATCATTCCTTCCAAAGAACACTCAGGGCTGATCTCCTTCAGAATGGACTGGTTGGATATCCTTGCAGTCCAAGGGACTCTCAAGAGTCTTCTCCAACACCACAGTTCAAAGGCATCAATTCTTCGGGGCTCAGCTTTCTTCACAGTCCAACTCTCACACCCATACATGACCACAGGAAAAACCATAGCCTTGACTAGACAGACCTTAGTCGGCAAAGTAATGTCTCTGCTTTTGAATATACTGTCTAGGCTGGTCATAACTTTTCTTCCAAGGAGTAAGCGTCTTTTAATTTCATGGCTGCAGTCACCATCTGCAGTGATTTTGGAGCCCCCCAAAATAAAGTCTGACACTGTCTCCACTGTTTCCCCATCTATTTCCCATGAAGTGATGGGACTGGATGCCATGATCTTCGTTTTCTGAATGTTGAGCTTTAAGCCAACTTTTTCACTCTCCACTTTCACTTTCAGCAAGAGGCTTTTTAGTTACTCTTCACTTTCTGCCATAAGGGTGGTGTCATCTGCATATCTGAGGTTATTGATATTTCTCTTGAATCCAGCTTGTGTTTCTTCCAGTCCAGCGTTTCTCGTGATGTATTGCAGTGGGCTTAAAGAGAAAGAGCACAAAAGAATTTTCTGGAGAAATGGAGATGTTATATATCTTGATATTGTGTGGATACTGAAGTGCGAAAATTTGTCAAAATTGATTGAACACTACACTTGATTTCTGTGCTTTTCACTGTATATAAATTATACCTCAAGAAAAAAAAAAGTTAAGACAAAGAATATTTCATGTTTCAAGCTTCTAAAGGGGAAATGGGAAAGAAAAAAGTAAATTGGGAATAGAATCTAGATTAGCCAAATCAACAGATTCTGCCACAGAGTCCAAACTTTTCTAGCCATCTTAAGCACTGTTCTGGACCTATCAGAAAAACCCAAGGTATTTTCTGGGAGTGGCTGAGGGAAGAGCAGAGGAAAGGAAGTTAAATGTATCAGATCCCCCTGCGGCCTCCTGTGCATTGTTAGTTGTGCAGACTTGTGTCAGAGTATCAGTGATCTGTCACTAATTCCAACCCCAGGCCTAAAATGAGATTATAAAGGATTAACAAATGGAAGTAGCCACTGAATGCCAAGAAATCTCAGAAGAGACAGAGGCATGTTTGCTTTCTAGGACACTCAGATGATTTTGAGATGAATTTTTTTGGCGGGGGAGAGGGTAAGAATTACTCCAGATCATCCTGAATTGGTAGGAGGAATTATCCAGTGCATTCATAATCAGTCAATATTTTCCCTTTACTAAAATAAAGGGAGTTTAATCAGAAGACAGAGGTAGTAAGACATCAGGTCTAAGGCGGCATCTCATCCGCTCATGTTTGAATCAGATACTTGGTATGTCTTATTAAAGTTTTGGAGCATTTTCACCCAACTATACTTTTCTTTTAATAACACAGTGTAGTGAGGTGGCTGCTGCAGAAGTGAAGAGGTGAAAAACCAGAAGCTCAAAGAGGAGGCAGAAATAAGAAGGAAGACGGGGATGTGAGGGAGGCAGTGGAGAGAGAAAGAAGCGAGCCCACTGGGAGTTCTTGGACACTTCCTTGGTCCCCCCTTGGAGCCCTGCTTTGACCGTCTTTAACCCCTGGTTTTACTGAGAACTGAGGACACATGATGAACGAGCATCTGGCTCCTTGTCCTCTCTCCATGCTCTTTTTTGCTGCTTATCCTACCCATGCTTCACTAGCCCTGGAGTTCAGCCTGTTCTCTCCCCATCCTTACAGCTTCTCTAAAACAGTTCTCACCTTTAGCATCACTATTGCCTCAGAGCATCAAAATACCTCACTCACGAGATATCCATTGTTCCTCCTCCAACTAGTTTCCCCACATTGATTAGGAAAGCCAGGGGTTGTCTCTTCATCCAAATATGCCCTTCAGTCCCAGCCCAATGATGTACTTACCCCTGACTTACACTTTCAAGTGCAAATACCTACCCAATACCAGTATAGGGTATTGTATAGGGCGAGTTGAAAAGAAACGGACACTTTCAAAAATGTATAAGTCAGTAACTAGGTTTTAGAAGAACATGTACTAAAACCAGTTGAAGGAAATAATCAGGTTGGTTTTTGTTTTTTTTTTTCTATAACTGTACAAACATTCAATTTGTGTCCCTCAGGGCACATGACACGCCCCAATTCTATAAGATTATATTGCACCCCAATTCATTCCAGACCTTTTGCTGCATATTACTTTTGGTTGTTGAAATGGCAGCCACAATGCTTCCCTTCATCTCCTCCAGGCTATGAAGAAGAGGTCGGAAAAATACAAGGTTCTTGACTTATCCCACTGGAAGTCACGTGGAATGACATCTCGGGGTTTGGGACTGCAGTTCCAGAAGTCAATACTTTGAACTGAGCATCACACTGAGCATGGTGGAGGTGTTTTTCCATCATCTCTGGACCCCAAGATCAACCTATGGTTGAGCCCCATCCTGCTGGAAGAAGGAGTTGACAGAAACTATCTGTAGCCGTGGATAAAGCCACGCAGATATCATATCCAGATATGTGACCTTTCACTGTGTTCTCTGCCAAATATGGGTGGTCTGCGGGTATGAAATTTGAGAAGGGGGACATTCTACCATACATGTTCATAAACAGCCTGGTTACTAAGTAATATAATTTTGAAAGTTTCAGTATTTTCTGAACCACTCTGTAAATCATAGAAGGCTGCACTTTTCACTCCATCTTTGGTGCTGAGACAAGTTGGGACCTGGGACCCTTTGTTTGCACCTGGACAAACAGCTTCCATGGCAACAAAATACAAAGAAACTAAAAGAGATTAAAAATAACTGTGCACATGGGCAGTTGAGGCAAATTATGAACAATTAAATACAAAAAAAGACCAAAAACACACCCCAGCTGCCACTTCTGAAAACCTAGAGCAAAAGCAGAGTGTGTGTGCTCTCTGCACACAACATCACCAGAGGCAGGGGAGGCAAACCACCCAAGCCACCTCTCCGGCTGAACCTCCGGACACACCCTTACTCTCACCCCCTTTAAGGAACCAGCTGGCCCCTGGGCTGACAAGGACTCTTATCACTTGTTTTCACTCTCCCTTGCTGTAGTGACTTCCCTGGTGGCTCAGATGGTGAAGCATCTGTCTACAATGCTGGAGACCCAGGTTCGATCCCCAGGTGGGGAAGATTTCCTGGAGAAGGAAATGGCAACCCACTCCAGTACTCTTGCTTAGAAAATCCCATAGACAGAGGAGCCTGGTAGGCTACAGGCCATGGGGTTGCAAAGAGTCGGACACGACTGAGCAACGTCACACTTCGTTCTTTCGCTTACTTTTTTCTGCTGCAGTAGGAGCCCCAGAAAAGCTTTGCCTGAATTTTTTGTCTGACCTCTGATCAGTTTCTACTGATTAAGAAGGCCAAGAACCCTGATCAGCAACAGAGCTCCTGTCCCCGTCCTTCACACATGTGGCCGCATGTGTTTCTCTTTCGATGGGGGCTCCCCTGGGACAGGATTATGTCTGGGATTCCCTGGGAAGGACATCATCCCACACTGGGGTTTGTAGGATTAGGATTAGGAATCCTACTTTGGAGTTTGCAGGATTAGGCACTTAGTCTTGAGCTTTTGATGGAATGTGACAATGGCTTGTTCCTCCTTCTCATCTGTCAGCTCCACCCACGGAGGCAGAAAGACAAAACAAACCCTCCTGATGCAGACTTGCCACGGGCTCAGGCCTCAGGGGATCCCTCTTGCCTTTCACCATGCTGGGAAAAAAATGGCAGAGTACACACAGGTTAATCCCTAGGCCCTAGAACAAAAGCCTTCCTCATTCCATGGCCATCAAAGACAGCACCAGCCTGGATGGAGGCTCCCTGGGCACAGAGTAGAGCCTGGACTTGGCAGCCTGCTGGGGAGGAGGCTGGCTGTTGTCGGAGTTACTCATGCTGCTTTGCTTTAGTTTCTCTCACATTGTTGCCTGAATGATCACTCTGTTTTAATCTTATTATGACTGGCTTCCCCACCCTGCTCCTCTGGGAAAATATAACTCCCTTAGGCTCCATTATAGGACATGATCCGGGATCACCGAGGAGATTTCTTCTGGGAAGTCAATTCTCTAACCATCAGTGGGTCCCCACTGCCTATGAATACAACCCTCCCCTGGACACTAAAGCAGGGGAAGAGTGCAGAGGACCAGACTTGGGAGGAGGAAAGAGGTACAGTTCAGTCCAGGAGGCAGTCTGAAAATGGTTAGGGGACACAGGGCACCTCCCACATCCAGATAAAGACAGGGAAAATCAGGGACAAATGAACCAAACTCAAACTTGACCTTGAAAGGGTAGTGGGTCTGGGAAAAGGGGGACAGGAATGGATCTGTCACAGGGTCTCTCCTCACGGACTCCCCCCTCCACTGAATTTCTTGTCTGGCCTCTGATCAATTTCTACTGATTAAGAAGGCCACCTCCACTGTCTCCGGAGCCCTCATCATCTCTCATGAGCCCTGTCAGCGGACCTCACTCAGGGTCAGGGTCCCTGGAACTGGTTCCCAGGACATCATTCCCTGGCAGGTGGTGATGGAGATTTGGGGGAAAATATATATAAATAAATATATATATATATTATATATATATATATATATAGAGAGAGAGAGAGAGAGAGAGTATATATTAGAGCACATGTATGTTCTAATATAGTAATCTAATTAATATATTAGAATATATATATCATGTTAGAACATATATATATATGACTAATACATCTACCAGTAGGAGACATACTTGTGTCAGAAAATGACAGAAACATGATGCTTTACATTGCTGGTGCTGTCTAGTACACAGGCCAAACTTCGCACTGGATAATATGTTGAAGTTAAACCATCCTCTGATAGGCCCCTTACTAACGTGGCACAAACCAGCAATACTGGTTGCATTTTCTCCCCCTTCATAGACAAGTATAGGCTGCTCCTGTGTTCAGTTCTTGAAGTGAATGTGAGGCTCCTTCTGCAACTGAATTATACGCTTCATTTGAGGGTGAGTCTGCTCCCACCCTGGAAAAGACACACACTTAGTCCTAGAAGAGGAACAGATCTGATCACCTATGCTGGCTGATAGAAGCCTGTTTTGGTGTGCACAGCCCAGACAAGGACCCAGCAGAGGGTGGCGCCGGGGAACTCGACTCCACAGGAAGGAGCGGGCAGCCTGCCAGCCTTCTCCCAAGGACTCGGATTCTCCCTCCCTCTGACCACAGGTTTTCTTCCAGCCTCTTGGGCAGGGAGCCTCATCTGCTCTGGAGTAGAACTCTCTGACTGCTGCAGTGAGTGCCAGCAAACTTGCAGATCACACTTCTGATCTCATGCCTCTGCATGGCCTCTGGCAACACTCAGCAAACTTTTATCTGTGGCTTTTGGTCCTTACTAATGTGGTACAAACCGGCAATGCTGGTTGCATTTTCTTCCCCTTCATAGACACTTACAGACTGCTTCTGTGTTCAGTTCTTAAAGCTTCTTGTGGATCCCTGAACACACCAAACTTCTTCATACTTCCATTATAACAATGATATTAGCTCATCTTGATTAAGAACTTACACGCATACAGAGTGTAAAGACCTTTACATGAATTATTTCACATAATCCTCACAGC
The DNA here is from genome assembly GCF_016772045.2 of Ovis aries. Lineage (NCBI taxonomy): Eukaryota > Metazoa > Chordata > Mammalia > Artiodactyla > Bovidae > Ovis > Ovis aries. The sequence continues at coordinate 133,856,691 of NC_056056.1, forward strand.
ACTGTGAGATAGGTACTATTTTCATCCCCAGTTTACAGCTCCAAAAATGAGTAATTTGCATAAAAATGTGTGAGCCTAAGTACCTTGCTTGTCTCAAGAGCTCTTGCTCTTAGCCAGGGGTTGGCAAATTTTTCTTTAAAGGGCCATCTAATAAATCTTTTAAGCTTTGCTGGTCATACACCATTCTGTTGCAACCACTACTCAACTCTCTTATTACAATATGAAAGCAGAAACAGACATGGGACATTGACATAGACACAGGGCATTGGAAAAACGGGATGTTGCTCCAACTTGACTTGCTAGCCCTTCCTACCCATCCCGGCCTCATTCATGTCAAGCTTAAAGACTTTATCCCAAGAAAGTAGCTCAGAACACCATGCCATGGGAAGGAAGACTTCTTTCTCAGAATTGGGTGGAAGAATGCTTCTTGGTAAGGCATTGTGCAACCAGGGTGGAGGAAGAGGAGCTGCTTCCGTGGCCTTGAGAAGATATCTCCTTCCTGCCAGATGCTGAATAAGCACTTCTTTGGGTAGGGAATGCCCTGCTCCACTGGAAACTGCCTCCATAACACTGGAGAGATTGAATTGCTTATAAAATAGTCGCAAGAGCTTTTCTCAGGCTCATCTCAGTGTGGGAGTTTGTCTTTCCTCCCCTGGCTGTCCATTTAATCAGATAGTCCTATAAAACACCCTGTCTACAATGGCTTTCAATACTCCTCCATAGTGCTTAATTTATGGACTAAAACAATCAATCTCCTTCCCCCTTACACCAAACACCATGATCGCTTGACAGCCTTCCCTCCCTCTAAGAATGTGCCTAGAGATTTAAAATTTCAAGCACTGAGATTAGGAATATAAATTTGGAAGTTACTTGTGACATCATCACACCTGTAAAGACACATTTTTATGATTCACTGTTTCTATATGCCCCTCAACCTTCTGTATACACCCCATTAAGGTGTCTGATCTTGACTCCTAAGAAATGTCAGCATCTATGAGAATATAAGTTCAGTGAATTCCATTAATGATTTTTGTCCTACTCATTTTAGATTCTTAAAATTAAGTTCTAAGTGAACATTCCAAAAAACTGGAGAAAAGGGTGCCTGTGAATTCCATTTGGTAGGGGAAAAGAAATGTACACAGTCACCAGCTTAATGGGAAAGCAAACACTGGGGAGGAAGGTGCAGGCATGGGTAGAAACCATGAGAAGTCAGCTTTTTGGGCAGAGTGGGCTTGCGTGATCTCTTATACTATATCAGGAAACTGCCAATTCCACACAAGACAAGCTTGTTCTTATGCTGTAAAAACGCATCTCCTTTGTCCCTCTTGCCTTTCAAAGGAATGTCATGTCCCCAGAGTAGCCCCCAATTCCCAGGGCAGGCCACCAGAAAGGCAATCAGGAGATCCAGAAGGACATGTTCAAACATGGCCCCAAACCACCACAAGACACTTCTTGCTCAGACCACAGGGCAAATGCCTATTAGACCTCAGAGACAGTTCAACCTGATGAGAAGGGTGGTGTGAGTGGAGGAGAAAACCTGTGTGGGAAGGGGGCAAGAGAAGAGTGTCTGAGTAAGCAGAAGGAGGGGACAATTATCACAGATCAGCTCCTTGTCTCCTTTGTTTGAGAACATGACTAACCCATGACTTCAGTGAATTTACATCCAGTGGTATTGTGTTGGGATCAAGTCAAGGCTAGAAGCCAGAAGAGTTTCTCCATGACTAAAGGAAACCAAAGAAGCAATATTCATACTTCATACCTTTCTAGAGGCAGGGGGTGATCTCACTATTTGTAAAGCCCAGCCCTTTCCAATCTGCAGGCTCACCTTCCAGGACGGAGCCCGGCCCATTTTTTCCATATATAAGCTGCTGCCGGGAAGCTCCTCTCATAGATCTGCTCCTTTCAGCTCTGCCTTCCACCTCTCACACCCTTCTCAACCTCTTCTTCTTCAGGAACCATGTCTTACAAATCCACTGTGAAGACCCAAAGCATCAGCCGCAAGGGCTTCAGTGCCGGCTCAGCCAGACTCCCTGGAGTGTGCCGCTCTGGCTTCAGCAGCGTGTCCCTGTCCCGCTCCAGGGGCAGTGGCGGCCTCGCTGGAGTGTGTGGAGGAGCTGGCTTTGGCAGCCGCAGCCTCTATGGCCTGGGGGGCTCCAAGAGGATCTCCATTGCAGGGGGCAGCTGTGCCATTGGTGGTGGCTACGGCGGCAGAATTGGAGTTGGCTATGGCTTCGGAGGTGGAGCCGGGAGTGGATTTGGTTTTGGTGCTGGGGCTGGTAGTGGCTTTGGGCTCGGTGGTGGAGCTGGCTTTGGAGGTGGCTTCGGTGGTCCTGGCTTCCCTGTATGCCCCCCTGGAGGCATCCAAGAGGTCACCATCAACCAGAGTCTCCTGACTCCCCTCAACCTGCAAATCGACCCCACCATCCAGCGGGTGAGGACTGAGGAGCGGGAGCAGATCAAGACCCTCAACAACAAGTTTGCCTCCTTCATCGACAAGGTAAGCTGGGAGCGTCTGCCTCCAATGGGGATTGCAGAGTGCTCAAGAGAGACCCAACCAATGTCCGACCAGAGGGAGCCTCGGGATATTCAAGAGAGAGGGGACTCAGGCTAGCTCTCCACTGGGATGCAGGGCAGGCTTCATGTGGACCACAGGCAGAAGGTGATGGTAACCATTTACAATTACTGATCTCTTAAATGTCTTCCATAATTGTGAGGGAAGCATTCACAATTCTTGATAACCCTGAAGCAAAGAAATGAAATGAAAGAATGGAAAGAGTTAGCTTGATCTGTTGAACAGTGTAAGAAATAAAAAAGGGAATTACAGTGGAAAATGTACTTCAGCCTTAGTTGAGCTGGTGGGTGTAGGGGCAGAGAGAAAGAAAAATTTTTTTAAATGGAAATTCCAAGGGAAAAAAAGACTCAAAAATATGTGAATAACCATAGAAATACTCAACTCGTAGAACCGGATCATAACCACTAAGAGAGTTTATTTTAGAGGGACTCATACTCTAAATAGGAAACAGGATTAAATCCAATTATTAATAGGACTGGAATTTAATCATTAGATTATAGACATTTTAACATCCCTTTAACTGAGATATGCTCTTTAAAAACCTCTGTGCAGTATATGAGACAAATATGATTTTTAAATTACATTTGGGAATGTGCTTATCAAAAGGAAGAACAGAAAGGTGAAAAGTCACTGACAGACGTCTCCAGAATTGAGAGGGAGGGAACATCTGACAGCTCCCTGGGGAAACTTGGCCATGAGACCTGTGTGGTGTGAAGCTAAGGTGTCAGGGGAGCAGAACTGTCAGCCTCTGTACAGGATCTGGAGCAGCCCAGCACCACCGGACCACCAGATCGGCCTGGGGACTTGTCAACTCACAGATCACCATCTGGTCTTCCTGCAGGTCCGATTCCTGGAGCAGCAGAACAAGGTCCTGGACACCAAGTGGACCCTGCTGCAGGAGCAGGGCACCAAGACTGTGAAGCAGAACCTGGAGCCTTTGTTCGAGCAGTACATCAACAACCTCAGGAGACAGCTGGATAGTATCCTTGGGGAGAGAGGCCGCCTGGACTCGGAGCTCAGGGGCATGCAGGACACGGTGGAGGACTTCAAGAACAAGTGAGTTACAGGAGAGAAATCACCTTAGATTCCTGAAGCCCACATTTCAAGCTAATTATATGATCAGATTCAAATGAGGGCATGATCTTAGTAAAACATGCCCATGTAAATGAAACCACAGTTCTTACTTAAAGACAAACTCTGGAAAAACATAAGGGCCATGCAGGTAGATGGGGAGAGTAATGGAGTAAATAATATAGTGACCACAAAGTTCACCTTTGAAGCTTACTGGCAGGAAAGTCCCATTTGCATATATCCATTCTGGGAAGTTGAAATTCCAAGCTGCCTTTTCTGTATCATCTTCACCCCTGACTCAGTTAGATATTATCCTTTCTAATTCCAGGTATGAAGATGAAATCAACAAGCGCACAGTAGCAGAGAATGAATTTGTGAATCTGAAGAAGGTGAGAGGAGTCAGATCGGGGTTCTGGTTTCTTTGCTGAAGGGGAGGACTCTGAGAAAAGTGTATCAGGGAGACCAAACCGAGCAGCAGACTGGGCAGGAAAGCTCATCTGATCTCAGCCTGTTGGCTTCTTCCCCAGGATGTGGATGCTGCTTACATGAACAAGGTTGAACTACAGGCCAAGGTAGACGCTCTCACAGATGAGATCAACTTCCTAAGAACCTTCTATGACGCAGTAAGCATCTTTTCATATTCTTCTTTATTGATTATACTGAGATTTTCAAAGGGTGGAAAATCTCTGGCTGGGTACCTCTTTAAACGGCATGACCAAAGATGATTGAACGATCTCTTGTTTTGCAGGAACTGGCTCAGATGCAAACCCACATCTCAGACACTTCTGTGGTCCTCTCCATGGACAACAACCGCAACCTGGACCTGGACAGCATCATTGCTGAAGTCAAAGCCCAGTATGAGGAGATCGCTCAGAGGAGCCGGGCTGAGGCTGAGTCATGGTACCAGTCCAAGGTGAGTGGGGAGGCAGCAGCTGATGAGGAATCCCTGTGCCTTCTCTGTGAGCATCAATGAGGCTGTAGACTTCAGTGGGGAAATTACAACTAAGAAGTGGGGGGCCTCTCAAAAGACATGTACCCTGATCTAACAGGGTAGATCTTTTGGGTAATTATGCCCAAGTCTCATAGGTCAAAGACCTAAATGTAAGACAAAAGATACTGTAGATAAAGGCAGAGTGATCTTTGCTTCAGATTTACCCTGATGCTGGTTCTCAGCAACAGTACAGAACATTGCTTGTCCTGAAGAGAACCAGTCAGTCAGTGGCACTACCAAAGATGATATGTGATGGGCACACAGCGTCAATGACCTAGTAACACCAATTCTCATACAATGTCTTGTGGAGAAACCATTAGTTCTGACTTGATAAAACCTTAATTAGTGTTCTGTGAAGCCCATGGACAGCCCCCTTGTCTCCCTCTGGTTTACAGTACGAGGAGCTGCGGGTGACGGCGGGCAGACACGGGGATGACTTGCGCAACACCAAGCAGGAGATCTCTGAGATCAACCGCGTGATCCAGAGGCTGAGATCTGAGATTGACCACGTCAAGAAGCAGGTATGGAGGGGTCCACAGAGCAGAAAAGCATTGTTTCCTTCCTAGACCATCAGGTATCATCAACCATCATGTGGGAAATTTCTGGGCACTGAGGGAAAAGCAAGAAGAGCTCCCTCAGGTTAGAGATACGGAGCCCAACTTACAAGCAGGAAACAAACTCAAGACAGACCAGTTCCCACTGGTCAGTGGGACAAAGATAGTCTAGAGGCATTGAAATGAGATTCTGAAAGGGGAATGATTGATTTGGGAATACAAGACACGTGTAGGCAAAGAAAATTTCAGGTCAGAAAGTGTGAAGAAGACTGCTGCAAATATGCTCAGATTCAATATGAAAAAGAAGCTGAGAAAAGACACAGGACGAATGAGGGTTATCCAAGACTGTAAATGGAAGGAAGGCAAGGTCTTAAGAGTTTGAAATGAAATTGTCTTCTCAGTGAGGATGTTTGTGGTTTTGTATAAGTTATTGTATATCCACATGAACTTACCCAAGCTGTCAACATTCAACACAAGGCAATAGTTCCATTTCTTCCCATGTCCCCTGGCTTCATTCTGCTGTGGCATGTCCCAACCCCATCCTCACTGATGTGGTTAACACAAAGGGAAATAGGTTTTCATTAGGGACACTGAGACTAGTTAAGGTTTGTAGGTTGGAGAAAGATTGGACAATGAATCAAACCTCCATTTCCATGAGATCTGGGCTCTAGAGCTCTTCCTCACTGGGAAAGTAGAACTACGTTTCCTCTCCCCTGGAGTCCAGATTCAGGGTCCCCTGCTCTCCTCCCCTCTAGTGCGCCAGCCTGCAATCCGCCATCGCCGACGCCGAGCAGCGCGGGGAGCTGGCCCTCAAGGACGCCAGGAACAAGCTGGCTGACCTGGAGGACGCCCTGCAGAAGGCCAAGCAGGACATGGCCCGGCTGCTGAAGGAGTACCAGGAGCTCATGAATGTCAAGCTGGCCCTGGACGTGGAGATTGCCACCTACAGGAAGCTGCTGGAAGGCGAGGAGTGCAGGTGAGGAACTCACACAGCCTCCGCAACCACCTGGCTCCGTCTCCAAGAAGTCCTGCCAATGAGCCCAGGTGGAAGGCACTCTAGTGGTGGTCATAGTGCTACTCCCAGAAGAGCACTGAGAAGGCGGCTCCTGGGGACTCTCCTGACACGGAGGTTTCCCATGCGGGGCCAGCTGTGGCTCCGGGTCTCATCGTGGCTGTGTCTTCTCTCTCCTAGGCTGAGTGGGGAAGGCGTTGGACAAGTCAACATCTGTAAGTACCTTCACCTGCCGCCATCCCTTGCCCTGGTGTCCCTCTGACTGGACTCTGTGTGGCAGAGTGAGCTCACCATCTTGTCCTGACTTTGTCTCTTTACCTCCACAGCTGTGGTGCAGTCCACTGTCTCTGGTGGCTATGGTGGTGCCAGCGGTCTCGGCAGTGGCTTAGGCGTAGGCGGAGGAAGTGGCTACTCCTACAGCATTGGAGGTGGCTTCAGTTCTGGCAGCGGCAGAGCCATAGGGGGTGGCTACGGCTCCTCTGGGGGCAGCAGTTCCACCATCAAATACACCACCACCTCCTCCTCCTCCAGCAGGAAGAGCTACAAGCACTGAAGTCCTGCCATGGGCTCAAGCTCCCACAATGTCTCAGGCTCCCTCTCTAGCTTCACTGCCCTCTCCTCCAATTACTTCCTCTCTTCTGCTCCCTTCTTCTCTTACTCCTTGAATTAGAACTGAAATTACTGATTACCCTCATCTTCTCTCTCCCAAAACCTGTTACCCATGAGGTTCCATTGTTCAGCATTGGAAGGTCACTGCTTGGGTCCTATTCCATAACAGGGCAATCCTACTTGCTTTCCACTGGCCCAGGAGACCCCATCTCAGAGATGTTGTGTTCCTCCCTTGCAGTGATCATTAAAGTACAAGTGACTGGTTCTTTGATGTACAGGGTTTGTATCCCTGTGGTGCTTTCTCTGCTCTTTTCCCCCTTGTATTGCTAAATAAAGCAGATTTATAATATAATGTGTGGTTTCATATAGCCTTTCTTTGTCACCAGTGGTTCTTGACGTTTTCATCTGATAAATGCCTTCTCGGGAATGAAGCATATGCCCAGGCCCCATGTGCTTCACTCTCCCTGTTTAGATACATTCAAGAAACAGCAGTTTGGCATCCTGATGCTCAGCAGTCCTCCCATAACACTTTGGCATGCGGAGTGGGAAGGATCTGGTTCCATCGTCATAGTAAAGTCTGGTTTTACCGCTGGATCAGGTCTCAGCAGTTTAGTTTTTCTGACTTGTCTTTATGAGTCTACCTCCTCCTGCATCTGTTGTCATTCATCATCCTCAGAGAATCATATTCCAGTTTAATTAGATCAGAAAAACATTGACTAGAGGGTAAGATGTTTGATATATTCTAAAATGCCTCATGACCAAGAAACTGTGCCTGACAACATGTATCAAGAGTAATTCAAATGCCCACATTCCTGAATTGAAAGTATGCTTCTAGCAATGTATCCTGAGGAAACAGTACAAATGCGAGAACTTTTACTTCTTGGATGGAAGTGAAAGTGAAGTCATGGCCGACTCTTTGCAACCTGGTGGACTGTAGCCCGCCAGGCTCCTCTGTCCATGGGATTCTCCAGGCAAGAATACTGGAGTGGGTTGCCATTTCCTTCTCCAGGAGATCTTCCCAACCCAGGGATCGAACCCAGGTCTCCTGCATTGCAAGGCAAACACTTTAACCTCTGAGCCAGCAGGAAGCCCATATGAATCACAATAAACTCTCTACCAGGAAATATTGGAAACACTGGTTAATTTCAGGATCCACAGACTCAGAAACAAAACGCAGGTGCTAATTTTTTGAAGTGTGGAGACAAAATAGGAATGGGAAGGCCTTCTTCCTCACCCCAAAAGCCTCTCACAGAGACTCAAAGAAGTCGAGTCTTTGCTGCTCCGAAGACATGGTCTTGAAACCTCTCTCAGCTGTGTCTTGGCTTCCTTTGACTTCTATGAATGGGAGAGGAAATGTCAGGATACAGTGCAAGGTAAATCAGTCATCTTCTTCCTGAGAGCCAGTCACTGCTTTGTCCATGTCCCTAATTCCAGTTTACACCTCTGGAAAATTCCACCTAATACCTTTAGGAATTAAAGTTCCCTTCTGAGGAATTAAGGAGATACAGGAGATTCAAGAAATCAAGGAGATTCTAGGAATGGGGTGAAATATATACAAAGATGATCTTGGAGGAGCATCTTTTAGTGCCAAAAAGTGAAGAAATAGTAAAAAAAAAAAAGACGCTGTGAGAACTCTTAGTAGCCAAAGTGGAACAACTTGAGCCATAAATAAATAGATAGAACATAATGCATTGGGATAAAACTCAAATTGTGAAATAATTATTCATGGAAACTACTGATGTGAATGTGGTTGACTAAATTAATTAATAAGGGATGATTGTCAAGTCTCAGGCAAAAGAATTTCCTTTAATTACACATGTGGTTCCCATTCAAAGAAGGAGTGAACAAGTACTCCCTGCTGTGTGGGCTGGGCACAATGAACTCCTTCCAAAGAGTACAGTCTAAAAATGGGGGGAATGAGTGACTTTACTGCAGAAAAATCAATCAAACGCTTCCTTGGCCAAGTGATCAAGGCTAATACCAACAGTAATAAGTTTTTTTTCATAGCATGTATCCTGATATGATGTGAGAGAAGTGCAGGACACCTCTGTGGTCTTCCTCCCAAACACTATAACTCCAGTCTATTCATGAGACAACATCAGAAAAATCCCAATTTTGGACATCTACAAAACACCTGGGCAGAGTTCCTCAAAGCTTTCTAGGTCATGAAGACAAGAAAAATCTAACAAAGTGTGTTACCCAAAGAGGGTCTAAGGAGACACATGACTAAATGAAAAGCAGCTATCATGAAAAACACTTAAGCTATGGGGCTCAAGGTATCATCTGTATTTTTTACTAAACTAATTTTCACACAAAATCAAAGCAAGAAAGGTAGAGAAAGAGTCACAAAGAAACAGAAAGACAGTTGGAGGGACAGAGATGCAGAAAAATTATTGAATGACTTATATAAAAATAATATTGATAATCTCATGTTGATTTTAACTCCATTACTGTATTTTTTTTAAGTTGTGTACTTTCTACATTTTCTGATGTTGAACCTTGTTATTTCAAAAGAGAAAGTGTATTCCCCATGATGTCCTCATTCTATGACATCTGAGATTAAATGTGGTTACACTTTCTGGTATTAAGGAAGAAAAGATTCAATCTCTTGATTAAGGTGCATGAGATTAAAACTTTCAGAATGATTTATTTTGCCCATTGAGGACTGAATAAGAAGAAACATATTTCTTTTGAAACAGCAGAGACTTGTTTTTGAAACAAGGAAGAAATCAGTAGTACCAAAGGTGGTTAGATACTGGATTTGACTCCTAAGGAGGCTAGCCAATTGCCTCCTTCAATATCAGGTCTGTACACCTGGAAAATACAGAAAATACATCTTTTAAATAACAACCTGGAATAGAATAATTTTTTCCAGTTAGAAGCTATATCCAAAATTCACCTTATCTGAATCCTCTGTGATCCGGGATGATCACTTGCAAGCCATACAAGGTGGATTCTAGCTATGTTGGCTAGAATCCCCAGCACAGATTAATGAATGACATCACAGCTCATGGTGGGGGCAGAGGGTTCAGCACAGCAAGAGGAGGGAACATTTCTACAGGTTCTGATTGCTCTGCCTGCTGCATGCACCAGGAGGCATCCCTATGAACTCCCATGATAGCTAACTCTTCATTATACTTGGCCTTGAGAAAACCTAACAGTAGACCTCAGGACGAGAGGAAAAAGGTGTTAAGGAGTCCATCCCTGACAGCAGCTGGATCCCTTGGACCATGACTTTCTCCGGGCCATCCTTTCTCTTCAAGGCTGTCACTTGCTGGACTCCAAGGGTATTCCTTTAGCACTAGAAAGTGAGTAGGGGAAGAAAACCATCCTCTTTGGGTCTTGGAGGCTGGTCCACTCAGATGTGCTATTTCCCAACAATCTTACTGTCCCCAGACTCCACACGTAACTATAGGGCCCCTTCTTGAGCCCCACTGCCATCTATATCTGTACTCTCTCACTTAAGACAACTCCTCTCCATCAGACTGAATAATGGAAGACCAATCTTTTCCTGCTTCTGTTTGCAACTGCGAGGCTAGAGTTTATCTGGATTCTGATGAAAGTTTCCCTTCATCCCCATTTTCTGTCTCTCCATTCCTCTTGCCTAGTCTGATTTTTTTCATAACACGTGGAGAGTGTAACCACAAAGAAATCAGAAATTGCATTTAGTAGACCTTTCTTTTGTCTTAATATTAGTACTGTTATTTTGCTACTGTCATAGATTTGTTGTAGGATAGAGCAAATAAGTTAATATGTCATTCAGAGCTAAGCTTTTCAAGTTCATAAAATAAATACAGTTTTAAAAATCATCCTGTTTTCTTCTATTAAAACTTGAAATATAGCTACAAACTTCTGATTTAAGTATTTTCTAATAAGTTTTTACATATTTCAACCTCTGTCTTTTGAAAAAGACTTCAAATCTAGAAGAACCCAGTAATGAAGAGCATGCATAGCATGAAAATTCTAGCTTATAAATATCACTTCCCAGTAAAGACACCAGAACTACTCACAGAAATGGCTAATTTCATGTCTGTTTCAAGATAAGTATAAGATAACCTTGAGACAATTGTTCCTGTCAACAAAGAAGCTTTCAGAGTCTAATGGGGCCCTATCAAAAAGACGCAGGAGCCAATCTGAAGAACTCAAGTAGCCTAAAATGGGATGGTTTATGCACCAAAAGGATTAATGCCTGCAATGGACTGAAACATATCAAATATGTTTTTTCAACTGTGAGTTTATAATTATACAAAACCAAAATAACAAGCTAAACTTCCTTGATTGCATTTGGAAATTACTGTGGTCCCAAATCAGTATTATAAAAAATTCAAAAGTACAAGAAAGAAGCACTTATTCTGACTTTCCTGTCTGAATAATATACATACTAGGTTATCTAAAAAGTAAACACTAAATATTCCATCTTTATAGATGACTCCCAGTTGATAAATGAGGAAGAGGGATATTAAATTCAAAATTGCGAATTTGCAATGTCTAAAGAAATAGTCAATGTGGGAATTGACCAATGAATGTTAAAATATTAGATGACAGATTTACTCAGCACTTTTTAATGAAAGGATAAGGCTGGAACTACAGCTAAACTACAGATCAGTCTTAACATCACTAAACTGGACAGCTAGTATTATGTGTCTTACAATTTCATGCAATATAAAGCACACAGGACTAGCTGGGACATAGTTTTTCCTGAAACAATGGGATAAATCTAATTTGCCCATAGAAATAGTACACAGGAAAAACTGGGGTTAGAAGTTATATGACACCAACAGGAAACAATGACCCAAATCCAGAGTGTAGATATACTAGAAAACAACAACAACAACAATTTGTCCACAGAAGAATGGCATTCAAAAGGGATCTATTACAGTATGAAAGAATCTTAAGAGACACAAGACTCTACTTAGGATGTTCCTTCAAGTAACCAGCATAAAAAGACATCTTTTAAGTGATCACAAAAGTGTGAACATAAATGGGCAGTTTCATTATGAAGCAACTGTTGCTATTGATATAAAACTGTTACACAGTTAGATTAACAAGTCATTCTTACTTAGGCATGTATGCAAATATCAAGTGAAGTGTCTTAACGTCTTAATTTTCTTGAAGACACATCAACAAAAGAGTAGAAGATTTCAATAGGAGAAGTAGGGGAATTAGATGAAATAAATGGAAACCAAGAAACATGGATCAGTATTTAATCTGGGAGATTGGTGCATGGCTGTTTACATCCTATTCTCTCTCATTGTATCCACTGGACTTCCAATGATGCAAATTTTGATTAAGTAGTAAAGGAGGCTGTTCCACTGAGAACACTAATATATTTGGGAATGAAATTTCTGATGATGGTAAATCTGATGTATTGTAGACAACTTTCAGGTGACCCCATCAGGTTCAGGAGGGGGGCCCTGAGTAATGATGTCTTCATTGAACCCAATAGTTTCCATGCAGTGCAGGAAAGGAAAAGTAATATTTCTAGCAGCAATTATTACTTAATATTTTAAATGCTGTGTGTTTTAAATATAAATATAAGAATGAGGGACTTTTGAACATAACCAAATGGAGGAAACAAGAATATCTCCTTCTTAGAAATTGTCTTAAACCAAACAGGGAGAACAAGAATCATAAAAGTAATCTCCACCCTCAGCCACCAAAAGGAAAACATCTTAAATTCTTTCAATTAAAAAAAAAGAAAGAAAGAAAGAACAGAAAACTCTTCCCACAGAAAGAGAGAAATAAATCACAGATGTTGGGAAAACTCAGAGAGAAGATGCCCTCAATGCACGTCTCAGAAAATCCAGTGAAGAGCACTCTCAAACAGACGGATCAAAACTAAACAACATGGGAAACACAGAACAGCACACTAAGCTAACCCTGAGGTCTTCCTGTGGCCAGGCACCTCTGACTCATGCAACTCCTACTACGTGAATATGAAGAACATGTCCTCAGGTGCATAACCAAGAATCAAAGAATCAATCTTTGCAACAGTCACAAGTGGGTGTGTGGGCTATAGGCAGGGCCTATTTGCCCTGAAGTTTCAAGACACAGGGAAGGCAGGGTTGAGTAAGGAATCAGAGGCAATGCCTATTGGCAGCTTATTGTTGGAGAAGCAAAGAAAACTGAGACTGAACTGTGAGCCGCTCTGCAGACATCTTCCTTGGCTTGGATGAATTAAAATTAAAAGAACTATTTACACAGCCTGTGTCCTACTGAGAATTCCTGTTATTCTGGTTGTGGCCTCTCCTCCCAGGAGACTATCTGTAAAGGCAAGTCCAGAAGGATCTGAAATCATTCAGAGATGAGCCCTCGTTAGGAAGGAACCATTCCAAGTCCCACGAAGGACACTTTACATGAAAGCAAACAAATAAACAGGCAAACAAAAAACACAGGAAAAGGAAAAGCAAGAGGCACTTGGAAAGCATTCAACAGAAAAAAGTCAAAATGAAGTATTTCCTAAAAGGCAGTGAAATAAACCCCATGATGAAATAAGAAAGCCAAGGGGCAATAGATTGAGAAATAAATGATTAAATATTAGCAGGTAGAGCTCAGATAAACAGCACAGAAAAAAAGATAAAGCCACAAGAGAAATGAAGGCCAAGCTGAAAACAACACAAGACCTTGCCGATGCACAACAACAGACCACAGGATAAAGCTGAAGAAAACAACCCGTAGGAAATAGCACTTGAGACTGCCATATGAGAATTGAGAAAAAACAGAGATATGGGAGAAAAAGTACATAGAGTATAAGCATAATTGCAAAAGAGAATATATATGTGTTTCATATATATGTATCAGTTCGGTTCAGTCACTCAGCCCGACTCTTTGCGACCCCATGAAGCACAGCACGCCAGGCCTCCCACCAACTCCTGGAGTCCACCCAAACCCATGTCTATCAAGTCGGTGATGCCATCCAGCCATCTCATCCTCTGTCGTCCCCTTCTCCTCCTGCCCCCAATCCCTCCCAGCATCAGGGTCTTTTCCGATGAGTCAGTTCTTTGCATGAGGTAGCTAAAGTATTGGAGTTTCAGTTTCAGCATCAGTCCTTCCAATGAACACCCAGGACTGATCTCCTTTAGGATGGACTGGTTGGATCTCCTTACAGTCCAAGGGACTCGCAAGAGTCTTCTCCAACACCACAGTTCAAAGGCATCAATTCTTCGGGGCTCAGCTTTCTTCACAGTCCAACTCTCACATCCATACATGGCCACTGGAAAAACCACAGCCTTGACTAGATGGACCTTTGTTGGCAAAGTATTCTCTCTGCTTTCCAATATGCTGTCTAGGTTGGTCATAACTTTCCTTCCAAGGAGTAAGCATCTTTTAATTTCATGGCTGCAGTCACCATCTGCAGTGATTTTGGAGCCACCCAAAAATAAAGTCTGACACTGTTTCCACTATTTCCCCATCTACTTCCCCATGAAGTGATGGGACCGGATGCCATGATCTTCGTTTTCTGAATGTTGAGCTTTAAGCCAAATTTTTCACTCTCCTCTTTCACTTTTATCAAGAGGCTCTTTAGTTCCTCTTCACTTTCTGCCATAAGGGTGGTGTCATCTGCATATCTGAGGTTATTGAAAGTTCTCCCGGCAATCTTGATTCCAGCTTGTGCTTCCTCCAGCCCAGCGTTTCTCATGATGTACTCTGCATATACGTTAAAAAAGCAGGGTGACAACATACAGCCTTGACATACTCCTTTCCTGATTTGGAACCAGTCTGTTGTTCCATGTCACAGTTCTAACTCTTGCTTCCTGATCTGCATACAGGTTTCTCAAGAGGCAGGTCAGGTGGTCTGGTATTCCCATCTCTTTCAGAATTGTCCACAGTTTATTGTGATCCACACAGTCAAAGGCTTTGGCATAGTCAATAAAGCAGAAATAGATGTTTTTCTGGAACTCTCTTGCTTTTTGATGATCCAGAGAATGTTGGCAATTTGATCTGGTTCCTCTGCCTTCTCTAAAACCAGCTTGAACACCTGGAAGTTTACAGTTTATGTACTGCTGAAGCCTGGCTTGGAGAATTTTGAGCATTACTTTACTAGTGTGTGAGATGAATGCAATTGTGTGGTAGTGTGAGCATTCTTTGGCATTGCCTTTCTTTGGAACTGGACTGAAAACTGACCTTTTCCAGTCCTGTGGCCACTGCTGAGTTTTCCAAATTTGCTGGCATATTGAGTGCAGCACTTTCACAGCATCATCTTTCAGGATTTGAAATAGCTCAACTGGAATTCCATCACCTTCACTAGCTCTGTTTGTAGTGATGCTTTCTAAGGCCCACTTGACTTCAAGTTCTAGGATGTCTGGCTCTAGGTGAGTGATCACACCATCCTGATTATCCGGGTCGTGAAGATCTTTTTTGTACAGTTCTTCTGTGTATTCTTGCCATCTCTTCTTAATATCTTCTTCTTCTGTTAGGTCCATACCATTCCTGTCTTTATCGAGCCCATCTTTGCATGAAATGTTCCCTTGGTATCTCTAATTTTCTTGAAGAGATCTCTAGTCTTTCCCATTCTGTTGTTTTCCTCTATTTCTTTGCATTGATCGCTGAGGAAGGCTTTCTTATCTCTCCTTGCTATTCTTTGGAACTCTGCATTCAGATGCTTATATCTTTCTTTTTCTCCTTTGCTTTTCGCTTCTCTTCTTTTCACAGCTCTTTGTAAGATCTCCTCAGACAGCCATTTTGCTGTTTTGCATTTCTTTTCCACGGGGATGGTCTTGATCCCTGTCTCTTGTACAATGTCACGAACCTCCATCCATAGTTCATCAGGCACTCTTTCTATCAGATCTAGTCCCTTAAATCTATTCCTCACTTTCACTGTATAATCATAAGGGATTTGATTTAGGTCATACCTGAATGGTCTAGTGGTTTTCCCCACTTTCTTCAATTTCAGTCTGAATTTGGCAATAAGGAGTTCATGATCTGAGCCACAGTCAGCTCCCAGTCTTGTTTTTGCTGATTGTATAGAGCTTCTCCATCTTTGGCTGCAAAGAATGTAATCAATCTGATTTCAGTGTTGACCATCTGGTGATGTCCATGTGTAGAGTCTTGTGTTGTTGGAAGAGGGTGTTTGCTATGACCAGTGCGTTCTCTTGGCAAAACTCTATTAGCCTTTGCCCTGCTTCATTCCGGACTCCAAGGCCAAATTTGCCTGTTACTCCAGGTGTTTCTTGACTTCCTACTTTTACATTCCAGTCCCCTATAATGAAAAGGACATCTTTTTTGGGTGTTAGTTCTAAAAGGTCTTGTAGGTCTTCATAGAACCGTTCAACTTTAGCTTCTTCAGCATTACTGGTCGGGGCATAGGCTTGGATTACCATGATATTCATTACCATGAATGGTTTGCCTTGGAAACAGAGATCATTCTGTCATTTTTGAGATTGCATCCAAGTACTGCATTTCAGACTCTTTTGTTGACTGACCATAATGGCTACTCCATTTCTTCTGAGGGATTCCTGCCCACAGTAGTAGATATAACGGTCATCTGAGTTAAATTCATCCATTCAAGTCCATTTTAGTTCACTGATTCCTAGAATGTCGACGTCACTCTTGCCATCTCCTGTTTGACCACTTCCAATTTGCCTTGATGCACGGATCTGACATTCCAGGTTCTTATGCAATATTGGTCTTTACAGCATCGGACCTTGCTTCTATCACCAGTCACATCCACAGCAGGGTATTGTTTTTGCTTTGGCTCCATCCCTTCGTTCTTTCTGGAGATATTTCCCCACTGATCTCCGGTAGCATATTGGATCCCTACTGACCCAGGGAGTTCCCCTTTCAGTATCCTATCATTTTGCCTTTTCATACTGTTCATGGGGTTCTCAAGACAAGAATACTGAAGTGGTTTGCCATTCCCTTCTCCAGTGGACCACATTGTGTCAGATCTCTCCACCATGACCCGCCAGTCTTGGGTGGCCCCACAGGGCATGGCTTAGTTTCATTGAGTTAAGGCTGTGATCCGTGTGATCAGACTGGCTAGTTTTCTGTGATTATGGTTTCAGTGTGTCTGCTTTCTGATGCCTTCTTGCAAACACCTACCATCTTACTCGGGTTTTTCTTACCTTGGACGTGGGGCATCTCTTCACGGCTGCTCCAGCAAAGCACAGCCGCTGCTCCTTACCTTAGACGAGGGGTATCTCCTCACGGCCACCCCTCCTAACCTTGAACGTGGAGTAGCTCTTCTCGGCCGTCCTGCGCCCCTGCATCCGCCGCTCCTTGGACGTAGGGTTGCTCCTCTCGGCCGCCGCCCCTGACCTCGGACGTTGGTAGCTCCTCTTGGCCGCTCCTGTGCTGACGCAGCCTGGCACTCTTGGTCGCCGCCCCTGACCTTGGTAGCTCCTCTCGGCAGCGCTTCTGCACGGTCCTTCGCAGCCGGGGCACTTCTACGCGGTCCGTTGCAGCCAGCAATATATATATGTATGTATGTATTCAAAATATCTTCTCACATGCATCACATGTGATGCTTCAGTCGTGTCTCTCAGTTTGTGACTCCAGTGACTGTAGCCCCTCAGGCTCCTCTGTCTATGGAATTCTCTAGGCAAGAATACTGGAGTGGGTTGCCCAGCTCTTCTCCAGGGAATCTTCCAGACCCAGAGTTCGTACTAGCATCTCCTGCAGCTCCTGCGTTGTAAGCAGATTCTTTACCACTGAGGCACTGGAAAGCCATATGCATCACACATGCCCCAGGAAAAGCACAGAAACATTCAAATGAGGTCACTACAAGGATACACAGGGAAGTAGCCAATACTGCATGATCTTCCTATATAGGATTGGGGAACGGCCTTCAGCATGTAATTTTTTCCTCAGCTATGTATTACTTATTAAATATTTTAAATAAATAGGAGATGTCTAATATCAATATTCTGCATCTAAATAGACACTCTATGACATTTATATCTGTAATATTTAAAGTGATAGCGTATTAAACTTCTACTTTGAATTGTCACTTCATAGGATACACGAAGGACACAAGACCACCTAAACAAGATGACATGATTATGCAGGTTAAACACTCCAAGATGGGACAACTGCAGAAAACAAATACCCTGTTTTTTCTTTGTCACAAATAAACTGTAAGGGGAAAGGTGGACGCAGATTTATTGACCCGCAATATTATAAAGACATAATACATTAAAGACATATGACCCAAACACAAAATAAATGGAATTTATTAGGATCTTGATTTGGGAAAATAAAACATGAATAATACACAGATGTACTTCAAGGCTGAATAAATACTCCTTGACGTTAATGAACATCTAGTGTTTAAGGATATATAAATGGTTGTTAGTAATTTTAGAGAGTAACTCATTTAAATTTAAATATTGCATTGTATTCTAAAGATATAATAAGATATCTGGAAATTGCTTTCCCATATATTAAGGTTAATGAGTAATTGCATGGTAGCATAGAAGAAATAAGGCTGACCATGAGATAATAATTTTTATAAAAATAGATAATCTATAGATTATTATTTATAGATAATAATACCTATAATAGATATTCAGAGACTCATTTATATTACAGTCCTATGCTCCTATCTGTGGGAAATTTTTAGAGAGCTAAAAAGTCACATTAACTTCACTAATTAATGACAAATACTGAAGTTATAGGAAAAGCAATAGGTATTTTGCTTTCCAGGATCTCTGGCTGGTGGGTGAAACACCATGGGAAAAGAACTCTACATTTCACACACGAGCATTACATGGAGAACCTTTCTGTGAGCTGCTGACTAACTCCCAGCTCACTGAGTTGAGACTAGTCTTACTGTACTCAGATCCGTCAAAGCTGGAAGGCAGGAGAAGTTTTCCCTGACTAAAGGAAAACAAAAATGCAATCTTCACATTTCATAACTTTTCTAATAAACCAGATGTGATGTCACTCTTTGTGAAGCCTGGCCCTTCCCAACCTGCAGGCTCACCTTCCAGGACTGAGCCCAGCCCATTTTCTCCATATATAAGCTGCTGCTGAAGCTCCTCTTACAGACCTGCTCCTCTCAGCCCTGCACTGCACCCCTCGCTCCTTCCTCAGTCTCTGCTTCTTCCGGAACCATGTCTTGCAGATCCACTGTGAAGACTCAAAGCATCAGCCGCAGGGGCTTCAGTGCCGGCTCAGCCAGACTCCCTGGAGTGTGCCGCTCTGGCTTCAGCAGCGTGTCCCTGTCCCGCTCCAGGGGCAGTGGCGGCCTCGCTGGAGTGTGTGGAGGAGCTGGCTTTGGCAGCCGCAGCCTCTATGGCCTGGGGGGCTCCAAGAGGATCTCCATCGCAGGGGGCAGCTGTGTCATCGGTGGTGGCTATGGCGGCAGAATTGGAGTTGGCTATGGCTTTGGAGGTGGAGCCGGGAGTGGAATTGGTTTTGGTGCTGGGGCTGGTAGTGGCTTTGGGCTCGGTGGTGGAGCTGGCTTTGGAGGTGGCTATGGGGGCTATGGCTTCCCTGTGATCCCCCCTGGAGGCATCCAAGAGGTCACTGTCAACCAGAGTCTCCTGACTCCCCTCAACCTGCAAATCGACCCCACCATCCAGCGGGTGAGGACTGAGGAGCGGGAGCAGATCAAGACCCTCAACAACAAGTTTGCCTCCTTCATCGACAAGGTGAGCTGGGAGCGTCTGTCCCCAATGGGGATTGCAGAGGGCCCAAGAGAGCCAACTGAGAGACCTGTTCTACTGGAGGGGAGACTCGGGGGAGAGGGGGTGGACTCAGGTGAGCTCTCCACTGGGATGCAGGACAGGCTACATGTGGACCCCAGGCGATGACGGTGATGGAAAACATTTAACTACTCATCCCTCACATGGCCCCATTCCTGTCAAGGAAATAGTCACAGTTCTTGATAATCCTGAAGGAAAGAACAGAAAATAAGAGAATGCAATGAGATGGCTTGATCTTCTGGATGGTCTAAGAAAGCTAAAAGGGTATTGCAGTGGAAACTCCTTTTGAGTCATAGATGGATGATGGATGGAGGAAAGAAAGCAAAAAACTAAAGGGAATTTGAGGGAAAACAACTCAAATATATATCCATAGAAATAGTCACCTAAGAACCAGAAAATGAGCATTAAGGGACTTTGTATCAGCCAGATTTGGACACTATATGGGAAATAAGATTAAATCTAATCATTAATAGAACTGGAATCTAATCATTAGATTATAAACATCTGATATCCCTTTAACTGAGGAATGTGCTTTGTAAAAGCTCTGTGCAGTATGAGAAAAATGCGATGATAAAGTACATTTGTGCTTGTTCTTGTCAAGAGGAAGACAGGAAGGGTTGAAAGTCACTGACTGACAGGCTCCATAAGTGAGAGGGAGGGAACATCTGACAGCTCCCTGGGGAAACTTGGCCATGAGACCTGTGTGATGTGAAGCCAAAGAGTCAGGGGAGCAGAACTGTCAGCCTCTGTACAGGATCTGGAGCAGCCCAGCACCACCAGGACCACCAGATCGGCCCGGGGACTTGTCAACTCACAGATCACCATCTGGTCTTCCTGCAGGTCCGATTCCTGGAGCAGCAGAACAAGGTCCTGGACACCAAGTGGACCCTGCTGCAGGAGCAGGGCACCAGGACCGTGAGGCAGAACCTGGAGCCTTTGTTCGAGCAGTACATCAACAACCTCAGGAGACAGCTGGATAGTATCCTTGGGGAGAGAGGCCGCCTGGACTCGGAGCTCAGGGGCATGCAGGACACAGTGGAGGACTTCAGGAACAAGTGAGTTACAGGAGAGAAAACACCTTAGATTCCTGAAGCCCACACTTCAGTCTGTTAGATGACCAGGTCCAGATGAGGGCCTGGTTCTTAGGAAAACATGTCAATACATGACATTACAGTTGTTACTAAACACAAACCCTGAAGAACAAAAGGGCCATAAAAGTTGAATGGGAAGAGTAATGGAGTAAAGAAATTGGAAACCACAAATTACAACCTTTAGGCTTATTGGCAAAAGTCTCATTTGTATGTACCCATTGTGGGAAGCAGAGATCCAAGGCTGCTCTTCACCCTGACTCAATTGGATTGTATTCCTTTTAATTCCAGATATGAAGATGAAATCAACAAACGCACAGCAGCAGAGAATGAGTTTGTGAAACTGAAGAAGGTGAGACGGAGTCAGATCAGGGGTTCACGCTTCTTTCCTGAAGGAGAGGGTTCTGAGAAAAGAATCACTGAGGAGGCTAAAACAGGAGCAGACTGCATAGGAGGGCTCATCTGATCCCAGGCTGTTTGCTTCTTCCCCAGGATGTGGATAGTGCCTACATGAACAAGGTTGAACTACAGGCCAAGGTAGACGCTCTCACAGATGAGATCAACTTCCTAAGAACCTTCTATGATGCTGTAAGTATCTCTCCACATTCGGTTTCATTGCCTTTAAAGAGATTTGTGAAGAGTGGAATATCTTTGGCCTAGGGGCCTCTCTAAACATCATGAGCAAAGATGGTCAGGTGATCTCTTGTTCTGCAGGAACTGGCTCAGATGCAAAGCTACATCTCAGACACTTCTGTGGTCCTCTCCATGGACAACAACCGCAACCTGGACCTGGACAGCATCATCGCTGAAGTCAAAGCCCAGTATGAGGAGATCGCTCAGAGGAGCCGGGCTGAGGCTGAGTCGTGGTACCAGTCCAAGGTGAGTGGGGAGGCGGCAGCTGATGAGGAATCCCTGTGCCTCCTCTGTGAGCATCAATGAGGCTGTAGACTTCAGTGGGGAAACTACAACTAAGAAGTGGGGGCCTCTCAGGGTAGATCTTTTGGGTAATTATGCCCAAGTCTCGTAGGTCAAAGAACCCAAGCTAGGATGAAAGCTAAAGTAGATCAAGGTGAGTGACCTTTGTTTTAGCTTTATTTCAACGTTGACCTTCAGCAATAGTACAGAACACTGCTTGTCCTGAAGAGAACCAGTCAGTCAGTGGTCTTACCAAGGATGGTGTGTGATGGGTGAAGAGCGTCAATGACATAGTAACACCAGTTTTCTTTAAATGTCTTATGAAAAACTATTAGATTCCTTTTTGAAAGCCTAGCTCGTGTCTCTGAAGCTTATGGACCTCACTTTGTCCTTTGTCTCCCTCTGGTTTACAGTACGAGGAGCTGCGGGTGACGGCGGGCAGACACGGGGATGACTTGCGCAACACCAAGCAGGAGATCTCTGAGATCAACCGTGTGATCCAGAGGCTGAGATCTGAGATTGACCACGTCAAGAAGCAGGTACAGTGGGGACCATGGAAGAGAAAAGCATCCTTTCCTTCCTAGACCATCAGGTATCATCAAACACCATGTGGGAAATTTCTGGGAACTGAGGGAAAAGCGGGGAGAGAAGGACATGTATTTCCTCCCTGGGAGAGTTTCCCCAGGTTAGAGAGATGGAGCCCAACTCAAGAGCAGGAAACAAACTCAGGATAGGCTGAATCTCTACTAGTCACTGGGATAAAGATACAGTCTAGAGGCATTGAAATGAGATTCTACAAGGGGAGTGATTGAGTTGAGAATTCAAGATGCAAGTTGACAAAGAAAAGTTTAGGACAGAGTGTGGAGAAGAATATGCTGCAAATATGCTCATTTTCACTGTGAAAAGAATCTGAGAAAAGACACAGGAAAAATGAGGGTTGTCCAAAACTGTGAAGAGGAAGGAAGGCAAAGTCTCGACAGCTTAAGATGAAATCATCTCCTCACTGAGGATGTTTGTGGCTTTGTATAAGTTATTGTACATCCACATGAACTTACCAAAACTGTTATAATTCAACACAAGTCAATGGGTCCATTTCTTCCTTTGTCCCATGGTCTTTGGTCTGCCGTGGTATCTTCCAGCCCCATCATCATTAGGGTGGTTAACAGAGAAGGGAATAGAATTTCTTAAGGTGCTCCTAGAATAGTTACGGTTTGCAGCACTGAGAAAAACTGGACAAAACAAATCAAACCTTCATTTCCATGAGGTCTGGTCTCTAGAGCTCTTCCTCACTGGGAAAGTGGAACGACGTTTCCTCTCCCCTGGAGTCCAGATTCAGGCTCCCCTGCTCTCCTCCCCTCTAGTGCACCAGCCTGCAATCCGCCATCGCCGACGCCGAGCAGCGTGGGGAGCTGGCCCTCAAGGACGCCAGGAACAAGCTGGCTGACCTGGAGGACGCCCTGCAGAAGGCCAAGCAGGACATGGCCCGGCTGCTGAAGGAGTACCAGGAGCTCATGAATGTCAAGCTGGCCCTGGACGTGGAGATTGCCACCTACAGGAAGCTGCTGGAAGGCGAGGAGTGCAGGTGAGGAACTCACACAGCCTCCGCAACCACCTGGCTCCGTCTCCAAGAAGTCCTGCCAATGAGCCCAGGTGGAAGGCACTCTAGTGGTGGTCATAGTGCTACTCCCAGAAGAGCACTGAGAAGGCGGCTCCTGGGGACTCTCCTGACACGGAGGTTTCCCATGCGGGGCCAGCTGTGGCTCCGGGTCTCATCGTGGCTGTGTCTTCTCTCTCCTAGGCTGAGTGGGGAAGGCGCTGGACAAGTCAACATCTGTAAGTACCTTCACCTGCCCCCATCCCTTGCCCTGGTGTCCCTCTGACTGGACTCTGTGTGGCAGAGTGAGCTCACCATCTTGTCCTGACCTTGCCCCTTTGCTTTCACAGCCGTGGTACAGTCGACCGTTTCCAGTGGCTATGGTGGTGCCAGCGGTCTGGGCAGTGGCTTAGGCATAGGCGGAGGAAGTGGCTGCTCCTACAGCATTGGAGGTGGCTTCAGTTCTGGCAGTGGCAGAGCCATAGGGGGTGGCTACGGCTCCTCTGGAGGCAGCTGTTCTACCATCAAATACACCACCACCTCCTCCTCCAGCAGGAAGAGCTACAAGCACTGAAGTCCTGTCATGGGCTCAAGCTCCCACAATGTCTCAGGCTCCCTCTCCAGTTTCACCACCCTCTCCTCTGGTTGCTTCCTCTCTTCCACTCCCTTCATCTCTTGTTTTCAGTTACAACTGAAGTTACTGAGTGCTTTCATCTCCAACTGCCAATACCTGCTCTACCTGAGCTTCCATTGTCCACCATTGGAAATTAACTACTTGGTCCTAGTCCAGACAGAGAATCCTCCTTGCTTTCCACTGGCCCAGGAAGTCCTGTCTCAGAGGTGCTGTGTTCCTCCATTTCAGTGATTGCAAAAGCAGGAGTGACTGGTTCTTTGATGTACAGGGTCTGTATCTCTGTGTTGCTTCCTCTGCTCTTTGCTCACTTCTATTGCTAAATAAAGCAGATTTATCACATAACGTGTGGTTTCACATAGCTTTTCTTTGTCGCCAATGGATCTTGAGGTTTTCTTCTGATAAATGCCTTCTCAGGAGTGAAGCATACCCCCAGTGCCCATGTGCTTCACGCTCCTCCTTTAGAGAACTTCAACAGACAGCAATTTAGCATCCTGATGCCAGCAGTCCCCTGAGAACAGCCTGGCATGTGGAGTGCGAGGGATCTGGGTCCATCACAGTAAAGTCTGGTTTTACTGCTCAGATGAGGTCTCAGCAGTTTAGTTTCTCTGACTTGTCTCTATGATTCTACCTCCTTCTGCCGCAGTAATCATCCATATTCCTCAGAGAATCATATTACAGTCCAATTAGATCAGAAGAACATTGACTAGAGTGTAAGATGTCTGATTTATATTTTAAAATGCCTTATGACCACAAAAGTGTGCCTGACAACATGTATCAGGTGTAATGTAAAAGTATATAGTTCTGAACTGAAAGTATGCTTTTAGCAATGCATCCTGAGGAAACAGCACAAAGGCAAGAACTTGTACTTCTGGGATATGAATCCCAATAAAGCTGCACCTGGGAAATAATGGAAACAGTGGTTAATTTCAGGATCTTACAGACTCAGAAACAAAATGCAAGTGCTGACTTTTTTAAGTATGGAGACAAAATAGGAAGGCCTTTTCCCTCACCCCAAAAGCCTCTCACAGAGACTCAAAGAGGTCGAGTCTTTTCCACTCCAAAGACATGGCATTGCATTCTCCCTCAGCCATGTCTTGGCTTCCTTTGACTTTCTGAATGGATAAAGAAATCTCATGATACAGTGCAAGGTTGGTCTGAGAGTCAGGCAATGTTCCTGAGATTTAGTCATTGTTTCCAGTCTGTTTTGTCCACAGCCTTAATCTCAGATGATTTCTCTGGAGAATCCACCTAATACCATGCAAGTTCTCTTCTGAAGAATCGAGGAGATATGTCTGATTCTACGAATGGGGAGGAGTATAAGCAAAGGTGATTCTGGAGCATCTTTCACCAGCAAAAAGTGAAGAAATAGTCACAGAAGACAATGAAAGAGCTATTAGTAGACAAACTGAAACTTCTTGAGCCATAAATAAATAGATAAATAAATCATATTTGGGTTGAAGCCCAATTGTGAAATAATTACTCATGGTATCTACATTGACAAAACAGGCTGGCAGAGTTCCTCAGAACTTTCTAAGTCACGAAGACAAGGAAAATCGGACAAACTGTGTCTAAGGGGACACAATGACTAAATGAAACGTAGTTATTATGGAAAACATTTAAGGCAAGGGGTTCAAAGTATCATCTGTATTTTTTACTAATTTTCATACAAAATTATAAAACAAGCAAGGTAAAGAAAGAGACAGAGTCACAAAGAAACAGAAAGACAGTTGGAGGGACAGAGATACAGAGAAATCATTGGATGGCTAATGATAAAACAATAATATTGACAATCTCATGTTGGTTTTCACTCCAGGAAACTGTGTGTTTTTGATCTGTGCACTTCCTAAATCTTTTGATGTTGAACCTTGTTATTTCAAAAGAGAAAGTGTGTTCCTCATGATGTTCTCACTGTATGACATCTGAAATTAAAAGTGGTTACAATTTTGGTATTAAGGAAGAAAAGGTTCAATCTTTTGATTAATGTGCATGAGATTAAAACTTTCAGATTGATTTCTTCTGCCTCTTGAGGGCTGAATAGAAGAAACATTTTTTTCTGTTGAAAGAGTAAAGTCTTGCTTTTGAAGTAAGGAAGGACTCGGCAGTACCAAAGGTTGTTAGATACTGGATTTGGCTCCTAAGGACACTAGTCAATTGCTTCCTCCAGTATAGGGTCTAGGTACCTGGAAAATACAGAAAAGACATCTTTTTCATAACAATCTCAAATAGAAGAACTGTTCCTACTTAGAAGCTATACCCAAAGTTCACCTTACCTGAATCTTTTGTGATCCAGGATGATCACTTGTGAGCCATACAAGGTAGATTCAGCTATGTTGGCTAGAATCCCCAGCACAGACTAATGAATGACATCACAGTTCGTGGGGGCACAGGGTGTGGCACAGGCAGAAGAGGGAACATTTCCAAGGGTCCTGAGAGCAGATTGCTCTTCTCTGCCCGTGGCATGCCCCAGGAGGCATTCCCTACAGACTTCCTGCTAACTAACGCTTCACCATACTTGTCCTTGAGAAAAGCTAAGAGTAGACCTCAGGATGGGAGGCAAAAGGTGTTGAGGAGTCCATCTTTGAGAGCAACTGGATATCTTGGACCAGGACTTTCTCTAGGCCATCTCTTCTCTTCAAGGCTGTCACCTTGAAGACTCCAGGGATGTCCCTACAACACCAGAAAGGGAGTTCAGTTCAGTCACTCAGTCATGTCCGACTCTTTGCGACCCATGAATCACAGCACACCAGGCCTCCCTGTCCATCACCAATGCCCAGAGTTCACTCAAACTCATGTCCATCGAGTTGGTGATGCCATCCAGCCACCTCATCCTCTGTCGTCCCCTTCTCCTCCTGCCCCCAATTCCTCCCCGCATCAGGCTCTTTTCCATTAAGTCAGCTCTTCACATGAGATGGCCAAAGTATGGGAGTTTCAGCTTCAGCATCAGTCCTTCCAAAGAACACCCAACACTAATCTCCTTTAGGATGGACTGGTTGGATCTCCTTGCAGTCCAAGGGACTCTCAAGAGTCTCCTCCAACATCACAGTTCAAAAGCATCAATTCTTTGGTGCTCAGCTTTCTTCATAGTCCAACTCTCACATCCATACATGACCACAGAAAAACCACAGCCTTGACTAGAGGGAGCTTTGTTGGCAAAGTAATGTCTCTGCTTTTGCATATGCTATCTAGGTTGGTCGTAACTTTCCTTCCAAGGAGTAAGCGTCTTTTAATTTCATGGCTGCAGTCACCATCTGCAGTGATTTCAGAGCCCCCCAAAATAAAGTCTGACACAGTTTCCCATCTATCTGCCATGAAGTGATGGGACGGGATGCCATGATCTTTGTTTTCTGAATGTTGAGCTTTAAGCCAACTTTTGCCCTCTCCTCTTTCACTTTCATCAAGAGGCTTTTAGTTCCTCTTCACTTTCTGCCATAAGAGTGGTGTCATCTGCATATCTGAGGTTATTGATAGTTCTCCCGGCAATCTTGATTCCAGCTTGTGCTTCCTCCAGCCCAGCATTTCTCATGATGTACTCTGCATATATGTTAAGTAAGCAGGGTGACAACATACAGCCTTGATGTACTCCTTTTCCTATCTGGAACCAGTCTGTTGTTCCATGTCCAGTTCTAACTGTTGCTTCCTGATCTGCATACAGGTTTCTCAAGAGGCAGGTCAGGTGGTCTGGTAGTCCCATCTCTTTCAGAATTGTCCACAGTTGATTGTGATCCACACAGTCAAAGGCTTTGGCATAGTCAATAAAGCAGAAACAGAGGTTTTTCTGGAACTCTGTTGCTTTTTGATGATCCAGAGAATGTTGGCAATTTGATCTCTGGTTCCTCTGCCTTTTCTAAAACCAGCTTGAACACCTGGAAGTTCACAGTTTATGTACTGCTGAAGCCTGGCTTGGAGAATTTTGAGCATTACTTCACTAGCGTGTGAGATGAATGCAATTGTGTGGTAGTGTGAGCATTCTTTGGCATTGCCTTTCTTTGGAACTGGACTGAAAACTGACCTTTTCCCATCCTGTGGCCACTGCTGAGTTTTCCAAATTTGCTGGCATATTGAGTGCAGCACTTTCACAGCATCATCTTTCAGGATTTGAAATAGCTCAACTGGAATTCCATCACATCCACTAGCTTTGTTCATAGTGATGCTTTCTAAGGCCCACTTGACTTGACATTCTAGGATGTCTGGCTCTAGGTGAGTGATCACACCATTGTGATTGTCTGGGTTGTGAAGCCTTTTTCTGTACAGTTCTTCTGTGTATTCTTGCCATCTCTTCTTAATATCTTCTGCTTCTGTTAGGTCCATACCATTCCTGTCCTTTATCGAGCCCATCTTTGCATGAAATGTTCCCTTGGTATCTCTAATTTTCTTGAAGAGATCTCTAGTCTTTCCCATTCTGTTGTTTTCCTCTATTTCTTTGCATTGATCGCTGAGGAAGGCTTTCTTATCTCTCCTTGCTATTCTTTGGAACTCTGCATTCAGATGCTTATATCTTTCCTTTTCTCCTTTGCTTTTTGCTTCTCTTCTTTTCACAGCTCTTTGTAAAGTCCCCTCAGACAGCCATTTTGCTGTTTTGCATTTCTTTTCCACGGGGATGGTCTTGATCCCTGTCTCTTGTACATGGTCACGAACCTCCATCCATAGTTCATCAGGCACTCTTTCTATCGGATCTAGTCCCTTAAATCTATTCCTCACTTTCACTGTATAATCATAAGGGATTTGATTTAGGTCATACCTGAATGGTCTAGTGGTTTTCCCCACTTTCTTCAATTTCAGTCTGAATTTGGCAATAAGGAGTTCATGATCTGGGCCACAGTCAGCCCCTGGTCTTGTTTTTGCTGACTGTATCGAGCTTCTCCATCTTTGGCTGCAAAGAATGTAATCAATCTGATTTCAGTGTTGACCATCTGGTGATATCCATTTAGAGTCTTGTGTTGTTGAAAGAAGGTGTTTGCTATATGACCAGTGCATTCTCTTGGCAAAACTCTATTAGCCTTTGCCCTGCTTCATTCCGGACTCCAAGGCCAAATTTGCCTGTTACTCCAGGTGTTTCTTGACTTCCTACTTTTACATTCCAGTCCCCTATAATGAAAAGGACATCTTTTTTGGGTGTTAGTTCTAAAGATCTTGTAGGTCTTCATAGAACCATTCAAATTCAGCTTCTTCAGTGCTACTGGTCGGGACATAGGCTTGGATTACCATGATATTGAATGGTTTGCCTTGGAAATAAACAGAGATCATTCTGTCGTTTTTGAGATTACATCCAAGTGCTGCATTTCGGACTCTTTTGTTGACCATGATGGCTACTCCATTTCTTCTGAGGGATTCCTGCCCACAGTAGTAGATATAATGGTCATCTGAGTTAAATTCACCCAAATCAGTCCATTTTAGTTCGCTGATTCCTAGAATGTCGACGTTGACTTTTGCCATCGCTTGTTTGACCACTTCCAATTTGCCTTGATTCATGGACCTGCCATGCCAGGTTCCTATGAAATATTGCTCTTTAAAGCAACAGACCTTGCTTCTATCACCAGTACCATCCACAAATGAGTATTGTTTTTGCTTTGGCTCCATCCCTTCATTCTTTCTGGAGTTATTTCTCCACTGATCTCCAGTAGCATATTGGGCACCTACCAACCTGAGGCGTTCCCCTTTCAGTATCCTATCATTTTGCCTTTGCATACTGTTCATGGGGTCCCTTCTCCAGTGGACCACATTCTGTCAGACCTCTCCACCATGACCCTCCCGTCCTGGGTGGCCCCACTTGGCATGGCTTAGTTTCACTGAGTTAGACAAGGCTGTGCTCCGTGTGATTAGATTGGCTAGTTTTCTGTGATTATGGTTTTAGTGTGTCTGCCCCCTGATGCCTTCTTGCAACACCTAATGACTTATTTGGGTTTCTCTTACCTTGGACGTGGGGTATGTCTTCACGGCTGCTCCAGCAAATCACAGCCGCTGCTCCTTACCTTGGAGCAGGGGTATCTGCTCACGGCCACACCTCCTGACTCTGAACGTGGAATAGCTCCTCTCAGCCCTCCTTTTTCCGTGCAGCTGCCCACCACCTGGGCGTGGGGTAGCTCCTCTCTGCTGCCACCCTGACCTCAGACGTGGGGTAACTCCTCTCAGCTACTGCTGTGCCTATGCAGCAGAAAGGGAGTAGGGGTGGAAATTCATCCTCTGTCGTCTTAGAGGCAGGTCCACGCAAATGTGCCATTTTCTCCAACACTCTTACTGTCCCCAGTCTTTTTTTTTTCTCTCCTTTATTTATTTATTTTTTTGATATACAACACAGATTTTATTTTATTTTTTTTTAATTTTTGTTTTTACTTTATTTTGCTTTACAATACTGTATTGGTTTTGCCATACATTGACATGAATCTGCCACGGGTGTACATGAGTTCCCAATCCTGAACCCCCTTCCCACCTCCCACCCCATATCATCTCTCTGTATCATCCCCATGCACCAGCCCCAAGCCTCCTGTATCCTGTATCAAACATAGACTGGCAGTTTGTTTCTTACATGATAGTATACATGTTGCAATGCCATTCTCCCAAATCTTCCCACTCTCTCCCTCTCCCACAGAGTCCAAAAGTCCGTTCTATACATCTGTGTCTCTTTTGCTATCTTGCATACAGGGTTATCATTACCATCTTTCTAAATTCCATATATATGTGTTAGTACACTGTATTGGTGTTTTTCTTTCTGGCTTACTTCACTCTGTATAATAGGCTCCAGTTTCATCCACCTCATTAGAACTGATTCAAATGTATTCTTTTTAATGGCTGAGTAATACTCCATGGTGTATATGTACCACAAATTTCTTATCCATTCATCTGCTGATGGGCATCTAGGTTGCTTCCATGTCCTGGCTATTATAAACAGTGCTGCGATGAACATTGGAGTACACATGTCTCTTTCAATTCTGGTTTCCTTTGTGTGTATGCCCAGCAGTGGGATTGCTGGGTCATAAGGCAGTTCTATTTGCAATTTTTTAAGGAATCTCCACACTGTTCTCCATAGTGGCTGTACTAGTTTGCATTTCCAAAACTGAACCAGGAAGAAATAGAAAATCTTAACAGACCCATCACAAGCACCGAAATTGAAACTGTAATCAGAAATCTTCCAGCAAACAAAAGCCAAGGTTCAGACGGCTTCACAGCTGAATTCTAACAAAAATTTAGAGAATAGCTAACACCTATCCTACTCAAACTCTTCCAGAAAATTGCAGAGGAAGGTAAACTTCCAAACTCATTCTATGAGGCCACCATCAGCCTAATACCAAAACCTGACAAAGATGCCACACAAATGAAAACTACAGGCCAATATCACTGATGAACATAGATGAAAAAAATCCTTCACAAAATTCTAGCAATCAGAATCCAACAACACATTAAAAAGATCATACATCATGTGGGCTTTATCCCAGGGATGCAAGGTGTCTTCAATATCTGCAAATCAATCAATGTAATTCACCACATTAACAAATTGAAAAATAAAAGCCAATTATTATCTCAGTAGATGCAGAGAAGGCCTTTGACAAAATTCAACATCCATTTATGATAAAAACTCTCCAGAAAGCAGGAATAGAAGAAACATACCTCAACAAAATAAAAGCTATATATGACAAACCCACAGCAAACGTTATCCTCAATGGAGAAAAATTGAAAGCATTTCCCATAAAGTCAGGAACAAGACAAGGGTGCCCACTTTCACCACTACTATTCAACATAGTTCTGGAAGTTTTGGCCACAGCAATCAGAGCAGAAAAAGAAATAAACGGAATCCAACTTGGAAAAGAAGAAGTAAAACTCTCACTGTTTGCAGATGACATGATCCTCTACATAGAAAACCCTAAAGACTCCACTAGAAAATTACTAGAGCTAATTAATGAATAGAGTAAAGTTGCAGGATATAAAATCAACACACAGAAATCCCTTGCATTCCTATACACTAAGAATGAGAAAATAGAAAGAGAAATTAAGGAAACAACTCCATTCACCATTGCAATGAAATGAATAAAATATTTAGGAATATATCTACCTAAAGAAACTAAAGACCTATATATAGAAAACTATAAAACACTGATGAAAGAAATCAAAGAGGACACTAATAGATGGAGAAATGTACCATGTTCATGGGTCGGAAGAATCAATATAGTGAAAATGAGGACACTACCCAAAGCAATCTACACATTCTATGCAATCCCTATCAAGCTACCAATGGTATTTTTCACAGAGCTAGAACAAATAATTTCACAATTTGTATGCAAATACAAAAAACCTCGAATAGCCAAAGCAATCTTGAGAAAGAAGAATGGAACTGGAGGAATCAACCTGCCTAACTTCAGGCTCTTCTACAAAGCCACAGTCATCAAGACAGTATGGTATTGGCACAAAGACAGAAATATAGATCAATGAAACAAAATAGAAAGCCCAGAGATAAAGCCACATACCTATGGACACCTTATCTTTGACAAAGGAGGCAAGAATATACACTGGGTTAAAGACAATCTCTTTAACAAGTGGTGCTGGGAAAACTGGTCAACCACTTGTAAAAGAATGAAACTAGATCACTTTCTAACACCATACACAAAAATAAACTCAAAAAGGATTAAAGATCTAAATGTAAGACCAGAAACTATAAAACTCCTAGAGGAGAACATAGGCAAAACACTCTCTGACATACATCACAGCAGGATCCTCTATGATCCACCTCCCAGAATACTGGAAATATAAGCAAAAACAAACAAATGGGATCTAATTAAAATTAAAAGCTTCTGGGCAACAAAGGAAACTATAAGCAAGGTGAAAAGACATCCTTCAGAATGGGAGAATAATAGCAATGGACAATGGTAATAATAGCAAATGAAGCAACGGACAAACAACTAATCTCAAAAATATACAAGCAACTTATGCAGCTCAATTCCAGAAAATAAACGACCCAATAAAAAAATGGGCCAAAGAACTAAATAGACATTTCTCCAAAGAAGACATACAGATGGCTAACAAACACATGAAATTAAAAGACGCTTACTCCTTGGAAGAAAAGTTATGACCAACCTAGATAGCATATGCAAAAGCAGAGACATTACTTTGTCCACTAAGGTCGGTCTAGTCAAGGCTATGGTTTTTCCTGTGGTCATGTATGGATGTGAGAGTTGGACTGTGAAGAAGGCAGAGCGCAGAAGAATTGATGCTTTTGAACTGTGGTGTTGGAGAAGACTCTTGAGAGTCCCTTGGACTCCAAGGAGATCCAACCAGTCCATTATAAAGGAGATCAGCCCTGGGATTTTTTTTGGAAGGAATGATGCTAAAGCTGAAACTCCAGTACTTTGGCCACCTCATGCGAAGAGTTGACTCATTGGAAAAGACTCTGATGCTGGGAGGGATTGGGGGCAGGAGGAGAAGGGGACGACAGAGGATGAGGTGGCTGGATGGCATCACGGACTCGATGGATGTGAGTCTGAGTGAACTCTGGGAGTTGGTGATGGACAGGGAGGCCTGGTGTGCTGTGATTCAGGGGGTCGCAGAGAGTCGGACACAACTGAGCAACTGAACTGAACTGAACAAACACATGAAAAGATGCTCAACATCACTCATTATCAGAGAAATGCAAATCAAAACCACAATGAGGTACCATTTCACACCAGTCAGAATGATTGCGATCCAAAAGTCTACAAGCAATAAATGCTGGAGAGGGTGTGGAGAAAAGGGAACCCTCTTACACTGTCTCCAATCTTCTCATGCAACTGTAGCAGCCACTTTTTGAAGCCCATTGCGATCCATATCTGTACTCCCTCACTTAAGAAACTTCTCTCCAACCAATGTAATAATGGAAGATCATTTTTCCCTGCTTCTATTTGCAACCACAATGCTAGAGTTAATCTGGATTCTCATATTGTTGTGAAAATGAAAGTCACTCAGCTGTGTCTAACTCTGTGACACCATGGACTGTATTCTCCAGTCTGGAATACTGGGGTGGGTAGCCTTTCCCTTCTCCAGGGAAATCTTCCCAACCCAGGGATAGAACTCAGGTCTCCTACATTGCAGGCAGATTCTTTACCAGTTGAGCCACAAGGGAAGCCCAAGAATACTGGAGTGGGTACCCTATCCCTTTTCCAGTGGATATTCCTGACCCAAGAATCAAAATGGGTCTCCTGCACTGCAGGCCAATTCTTTACCAACTGAGCTACCAGGGAAGCCTGGATATCAGGTTTGTTGTAGGACAGAGCGAATAAGGAATACGCCATTCAGAGCTAAGCTTTTCAGATAGAGTAAAAAAAAAAAAAAAAGGTAATAAAATCATCCTATATTCTCCCATTTGAATTTGAAATACATCTACAAACTTCTGATTTAAGTATTTCCTAATATGTTTTCACATATTTCTAGATCTGTATTTTGAAAAGACTTCAAACCTAGAAGAACCCAGTAACAATGAACATCCATAGCATAAAAATCCTAGCTTATAAATATCATTTCCCAATAAAAGGCACCTTAGCTACTCACAGAAATGACTGATTCCATGTCTGCTTCAAGGTAAGTACAAGGTAAATTGAGACTTCTTCTCCTGGTCAACAAAGAAGCTTTCAGAACCCAATGGGCCCCTGTCAAAAAGACCCAGAAGAAAATCTGAAGAACTCAAGTGGCATAAAACGGGTCAGTTTAAGTACCCAAAAGGTTTAATGCCTGCAGGGGACAGAAACATATTAAATATATATTTTTGAACAGTGGATTTACAATCATACAAAACCAAAATAACAAACAAACAAAACTTCTTCAATTATATTTGGAAATTATGGTGGTCCCAATTCACTGTTTTGAAAATTACAAAATTCTAAGAAAGAGACACTGATTCTGCTTTTCCTGTCTGAATAAAATATATATTACTATCTAAAAAGCAAACAATACAGATTTCTTCTTTATAGATGACTCCCAATTGATAAATGAGGAGGAGAGATGTTAAATTCAAAATTAAACATTTGCAACCTCTAATGAATAATCAATGTGGGACTTGACCAATGAATGGTAAAATATTAGATGACAAATTTATTTGGCACTTTTTAATGGAGGGATAAGGCTGGAACTACAGCTATACTACAGATCAGTCTTAACATCACTAAACTGGACAGCTAGCATTATGTGCCTCACAAGCTGAGGCAATATGGGCACACAGGACCAACTGGGACATAATCTTACCTGAAACAATGGGAAAAGTCTAATTAACTCATGCAACTACTATATAGGAGAAACTGGGGTTAGAAGTTATGTGGCACCAACAGGAAACAATGAACCAAATCAAGTGTAGACGTACTAGAGAAAAAAACAATTTTTCTACAAATCAGTGGTGTTAAAAAGCGATCTATTACAGTATGAAAGACTCTTAAGAGACCCAAGAATCTAGCTAGGATGTTGTTTCTAGAAAAACAGCATAAAAAGACATCTCGAAATAATCAGAGAAGTATGGACATAAATGGACACAGCTTCATTATGAAGCAACTGTTGCTACAGATACAAAACTGTTATACTGTTAGATTAAAAAGTCATCCTTTCTTAGGCATGCTTGCAAATACTGACAATTGAAATGACTTAATGTCTTAATTTTCTTGACAATACATCAATGAAAAAGTAGAAGATTTCAATAACAGAAGTACAGGAATTAGATGAGACAATACTGAAAAATATGAATAAGTGTTTAATCTGGGAGACTGGTACATGGCTGTTTACATACTATTCTCTCTCACTGTATCCACTGGACTTCCACTGATACAAATTTTGACTAAGCAGTGAAGGAGGTTGTTCCACTGAGAAGAACACATACATTTGGGAATGAAATTTCTGATGATGGTAAATCTGATGTATTGCAGACAACTTTCAGGTGACCCCATCAGGCTCAGGAGGGGGCCTCTGAGTAATAATGTCTTCATTGACCCCAATAGTTTCCATGCAGTGCAAGAAAAGAAAAGTAATATTTCTAGTAGCAATTATTACTTAATATTTTAAATGCTATGTATTTGAAATATAAATATATGAATGGGAAACTTCTGAATGTAGCTGAGATGGAGCCATCTCTCTGTATTAGAAATTGCCTTAAACCAAACAAGGAGAACAAGAATCATAAAAGTAATCTCCACCCTCAACCACCAAAAGGAAAACATCTTAAATTCCTTCAATTTAAAAAATAAAGAATACAAAATCCTTCCTACAGAAAGAGAGAAAGCAATCACAGATGCTGGGAAAACTCAGAGAGAAGATGTCTTCAGTGCACATCTCAGAAAATCCAGTGAAGAACACTCTCAAAAACAGACAAATCAAAACTAAACAATATGGGAAACACAGAACGGTACACAAAGCTAACCCTGAGGTCTTCCTATCGCCAGGCACCTCTGACTCATGCAAATCCTACTACGTGAATATGAAGAACATGTCCTCAGGTGCATAACCAAGAATCAAAGAATCAATCTTTGCAACAGTCACAAGTGGGTGTGTGGGCTATAGGCAGGGCCTATTTACCCTGAAGTTTCAAGACACAGGGAAGGCAGGGTTGAGTAAGGAATCAGAGGCAATGCCTATTGGCAGCTTGTTGTTGGAGAAGCAAAGAAAACTGAGACTGAACTGTGAGCCGCTCTGCAGACATCTTCCTTGGCTTGGATGAATTAAAATTAAAAGAACTATTTACACAGCCTGTGTCCTACTGAGAATTCCTGTTATTCTGGTTGTGGCCTGGCCTCTCCTCCCACAAGACTGTCTGTAAAGGCAGGTCCAAAAGGATCTGAAATCCTTCAGAGATGAGCCCTTGTTAGGAAGGAACCATTCCAAGTCCCACAAAGGACACTTTACATGAAAGCAAACAAATAAACAAGCAAACAAAAAACACAAGGAAAAGGAAAAGCAAGAGGCACTTAGAAAACATTCAGTAGGAAGAAGTCATGGTTAAATATTTCCTAAGAGGCAATGAAACAAACATAATGAAATAATAAAGCCAAGGGGCAATAGAGTGAGAAATAGAAGATTAAAATATTAGCTGGTAAACTGCAGATAATTCGTGAAGAAAAAATAAAGCCACTATAGAAATGAAGGCCAGGCTGAAAACAGCCCAAGACCTTGCTGAAGCACAACAATGGATCACAGGTAAAGTGAAGCAAACAACCCACAGGAAATAGCACTCAGAGAATGCTGCATGAGAACTGAGAGAGAACAGAGCTATGGGAGACAAAGTACATATACCATGCGCATAATTGCAAAAGAGCATATCTGTATATCTCATATATATGTGTGTATTCAATATATATTCTCACATGCTTCACATATGCCCTAGGAGAAGCACAGAAACATTAAGTGAGGTGACTACAAGGATACACAGGGAACGGTAACACCTTTACCTGTCTTACCATATAGGACTGGGGAATGGCCTTGAGCATGTAATTCATGTATTACTTATTTAAAATTTTAAAATGAATAAGTTGATGTGTAAATATCAATATTATGTATATGAATAGGCATTCTGACATTTATATCTGTAATGTTTAAAGAGATAGCATATTAAGCTTCTAGTTGGAACTGTCAGTTCATAGCATACAAGAAAGTCTTGAGACCACTTTAAGAAAGATGACATGATTATGCAAATTAACACTGCCATGTTGGACTACTGAAAAACAAATAAAACCATTTCTCTCTTTTTTTCTTTTCACAAATAAACTGCAAGTGGAAAGATGGAGGCAGATTTAATGACCTGCAATATTATAAAAGTATAATACGTTAAATATATCACCCAAACACAAGATTTATGGAACTTATTAGAATCCTGATTTGGAAAAGCAAGACACAAAATATAAATAACAAAAACAGATTTCCCAAGATTGAATAAATACTTCTGGGCGTTAACGAACATCTAAGTATTTAAGATATAGAACAGGTATGCATAAAAGAACAACTCACTTACAGATAAATATTGAATTGTATTCTAAAGATAAAACAAGATATTTGGGGACTGCTTTTCAGTATATTAGAGTTGATAGGGATTTGCATTAGAGTGTACAAGAAATAAGGAGAAGGCAATGGCATCCCACTCCAGTACTCTTGCCTGGAAAACCCTAAGGACGGAGGAGCCTGGTAGGCTGCAGTCCATGGGGTCGCTAAGAGTCGGACACGACTGAGCGACTTCACTTTCGCGTTTCACTTTCATGCATTGGAGAGGGAAATGGCAACCCACTCCAGTGTTCTTGCCTGGAGAATCCCAGGGATGGGGGAGCCTGGTGGGCTGCCGTCTATGGGGTTGCACAGAGTTGGACACGACTGAAGTGACTTAGCAGTACAGGAAATAAAACTGACCATGAGAAATTAATTTTTATAAAATCCAGTGATAGGCATACAGAGACCCATTTATATTGCAAATCTACATACCTACCTGTGGAAAATTTTGAGGAAAGCAAAAAAGTCATGTTTAATTTCTGTAATTCATGACAAACATAATAATTACTGTTATAGGAAAAGCTAGGCTATTTTGCTCTCCAGCATTCCTGTCTGGTGGGTGAAACACCAGGGAAGATGAGCCTCAGTACATTTCACACACGAGCATAACATGGAGAACCTTTGTGTGAGATGCTGACTAACTCCCAGCTCACTGAGTTGAGACTAGTCTTACTGTACTCAGAGCCGTCAAAGCTGGAAGGCAGAAGTTTTCCCTGACTAAAGGAAACCAAAAATGCAATCTTCACATTTCATAACTTTTCTAATAAACCAGATGTGATGTCACTCTTTGTGAAGCCTGGCCCTTCCCAACCTGCAGGCTCACCTTCCAGGACTGAGCCCAGCCCATTTTCTCCATATATAAGCTGCTGCTGAAGCTCCACTTACAGACCTGCTCCTCTCAGCCCTGCACTGCACCCCTCGCTCCTTCCTCAGTCTCTGCTTCTTCTGGAACCATGTCTTGCAAATCCACCGTGAAGACCAAAACCATCAGCTGCAGGGGCTTCAGTGCCGGCTCAGCCAGAGTCCCTGGTGTGTGCCGCTCTGGCTTCAGCAGCGTGTCCCTGTCCCGCTCCAGGGGCAGTGGCGGCCTCGCTGGAGTGTGTGGAGGAGCTGGCTTTGGCAGCCGCAGCCTCTATGGCCTGGGGGGCTCCAAGAGGGTCTCCATCGCAGGGGGCAGCTGTGTCATCGGTGGTGGCTATGGCGGCAGAATTGGAGTTGGCTATGGCTTTGGAGGTGGAGCCGGGAGTGGAATTGGTTTTGGTGCTGGGGCTGGTAGTGGCTTTGGGCTCGGTGGTGGAGCTGGCTTTGGAGGTGGCTATGGGGGCTATGGCTTCCCTGTGATCCCCCCTGGAGGCATCCAAGAGGTCACCGTCAACCAGAGTCTCCTGACTCCCCTCAACCTGCAAATCGACCCCACCATCCAGCGGGTGAGGACTGAGGAGCGGGAGCAGATCAAGACCCTCAACAACAAGTTTGCCTCCTTCATCGACAAGGTGAGCTGGGAGTGTCTGCCCCCAATGGGGATTGCAGAGGGCCCAAGAGAGCCAACTGAGAGACCTGTTCTACTGGAGGGGAAACTCGGGGGAGAGGGGGTGGGACTCAGGCGAGCTCTCCACTGGGATGCAGGACAGGCTAAACGTGGACCCCAGGCGATGATGGTGATGGAAATCATTTATAACTACTCATCCCTCACATGGCCCCATTCCTGTCAAGGAAATAGTCACGGTTCTTGATAATCCTGAAGGAAAGAACAGAAAATAAGAGAATGCAATGAGATGGCTTGATCTTCTGGATGGTCTAAGAGAGTTAAAGGGTATTGCAGTGGAAACTCCATTTGAGTCATAGATGGATGATGGATGGAGGAAAGAAAGCAAAAAACTAAAGGGAATTTGAGGGAAAACAACTCAAATATATATCCATAGAAATAGTCACCTAAGAACCAGAAAATGAGCATTAAGGGACTTTGTATCAGCCAGATTCGGGCACTATATGGGAAACAAGGTTAAATCCAATCATTAATAGAATTGGAATCTAATCATTAGACTATAAACATCTGATATCCCTTTAACTGAGGTATGTGCTTTGTAAAAGCTCTGTGCAGTATGAGAAAAATGCGATGATAAAGTACATTTGTGCTTGTTCTTGTCAAGAGGAAGACAGGAAGGGTTGAAAGTCACTGACTGACAGGCTCCATAAGTGAGAGGGAGGGAACATCTGACAGCTCCCTGGGGAAACTTGGCCATGAGACCTGTGTGATGTGAAGCCAAAGAGTCAGGGGAGCAGAACTGTCAGCCTCTGTACAGGATCTGGAGCAGCCCAGCACCACCAGGACCACCAGATCGGCCCGGGGACTTGTCAACTCACAGATCACCATCTGGCCTTCCTGCAGGTCCGATTCCTGGAGCAGCAGAACAAGGTCCTGGACACCAAGTGGACCCTGCTGCAGGAGCAGGGCACCAGGACCGTGAGGCAGAACCTGGAGCCTTTGTTCGAGCAGTACATCAACAACCTCAGGAGACAGCTGGATAGTATCCTTGGGGAGAGAGGCCGCCTGGACTCGGAGCTCAGGGGCATGCAGGACACGGTGGAGGACTTCAAGAACAAGTGAGTTACAGGAGAGAAATCACCTTAGATTCCTGAAGCCCACACTTCAGTCTGTTAGATGACCAGGTCCAAATGAGGGCATGGTTCTTAGGAAAACATGTCAATAGACATGACATTACAGTTGTTACAAACACAAACCTTGAAGAACAAAAGGGCCATAAAAGTTGAATGGGAAGAGTAATGGAGTAAAGAAATTGGAAACCACAAATTACAACCTTTAGGCTTATTGGCAAAAGTCTCATTTGTATGTACCCATTGTGGGAAGCAGAGATCCAAGGCTGCTCTTCACCCTGACTCAATTGGATTGTATTCCTTTTAATTCCAGATATGAAGATGAAATCAACAAACGCACAGCAGCAGAGAATGAGTTTGTGAAATTGAAGAAGGTGAGACGGAGTCAGATCAGGGGTTCACGCTCCTTTCCTGAAGGAGAGGGTTCTGAGAAAAGAATCACTGAGGAGGCTAAAACAGGAGCAGACTGCATAGGAGGGCTCATCTGATCCCAGGCTGTTTGCTTCTTCCCCAGGATGTGGATAGTGCCTACATGAACAAGGTTGAACTACAAGCCAAGGTAGACGCTCTCACAGATGAGATCAACTTCCTAAGAACCTTCTATGATGCTGTAAGTATCTCTCCACATTGTTTCATTGCCTTTAAAGAGATTTGTGAAGAGTGGAATATCTTTGGCCTAGGGGCCTCTCTAAACATCATGAGCAAAGATGGTCAGGTGATCTCTTGTTCTGCAGGAACTGGCTCAGATGCAAAGCTACATCTCAGACACTTCTGTGGTCCTCTCCATGGACAACAACCGCAACCTGGACCTGGACAGCATCATCGCTGAAGTCAAAGCCCAGTATGAGGAGATTGCTCAGAGGAGCCGGGCTGAGGCTGAGTCGTGGTACCAGTCCAAGGTGAGTGGGGAGGCGGCAGCTGATGAGGAATCCCTGTGCCTCCTCTGTGAGCATCAATGAGGCTGTAGACTTCAGTGGGGAAACTACAACTAAGAAGTGGGGGCCTCAGGGTAGACCTTTTGGGTAATTATGCCCAAGTCTCATAGGTCAAAGAACCCAA
This sequence comes from Ovis aries, assembly GCF_016772045.2. NCBI lineage: Eukaryota > Metazoa > Chordata > Mammalia > Artiodactyla > Bovidae > Ovis > Ovis aries. Next base: position 133,898,024 of record NC_056056.1, read on the forward strand.
GCTAGGATGAAAGCTAAAGTAGATCAAGGTGAGTGACCTTTGTTTTAGCTTTATTTCAACGTTGATCTCAGCAATAGTACAGAACATTGCTTGTCCTGAAGAGAACCAGTGAGTCAGTGGTCTTCCCAAGGACGGTATGTGAGGGGTGAGGAGCGTCAATGACCTAGTAACACCAGTTTTCTTTAAATGTTTTATGGAAAACCATTAGATTCCTTTTTGAAAGACTAGATTAGTGTTTCTGAAGCTTATGGAGCTCACTTTGTCTCCCTCTGGTTTACAGTACGAGGAGCTGCGGGTGACGGCGGGCAGACACGGGGATGACCTGCGCAACACCAAGCAGGAGATCTCTGAGATCAACCGCGTGATCCAGAGGCTGAGATCTGAGATTGACCACGTCAAGAAGCAGGTACAGTGGGGACCATGGAAGAGAAAAACATCCTTTCCTTCCTCGACCATCAGGTATCATCAAACATCATATGGGTAGTTATTGGGCACTGAGGAAAAAGCAGAGAGAGGAGGACATGTCATGGTTGAGTTTTCCTAGGTTAGAGAGATGAAGCCCAACTCAAGAGCAGGAAACAAACTCAGGATAGGATGAATCTCAGCTGGTCAGTGGTTCATACAGACAGTCTCGAGGCACTGAAATGAGATTCCATAAGGAGAATGATTGAGTTGGGGATGCAAGACACAAGTTGGCAAAGAAAAGCTCAGGCTAGAAAGTACAGGGGAAGAATGCTGCAAGTATGCTCATACTCAATGTGAAAAAGAATCTGAGAAAAGAAACAGGACAAATGAGAGTTGTTCAAAAAATATCTGTGAAGTGAAAGGAAGGTGAGGTCTCAAGAGTTTGAGATAAAATCGTCTTTCAGGGAGGATGTTTGTGGTTTTGTATAAGCTGTTGTACATCCATGTGAACTTATCCAAAGTGTCAACATTCAAAACTAGGCAGTAGGTCCATTTCTTCCCATGTCCCCTGGTCTTCAGTCTGCTGTGGTATCTTCCAGCCCCATCATCTTTAGGATGGTTAACCGAGAAGGGAATAGATTTTCTTAAAGGACTCCAAGACTAGTTACGATTAGCAGCACTGAGGAAAACTGGACAAAACGAATCAAACCTCCATTTCCGTGAGGTCTGGTCTCTAGAGCTCTTCCTCACTGGGAAAGTGGAACGACGTTTCCTCTCCCCTGGAGTCCAGATTCAGGCTCCCCTGCCCTCCTCCCCTCTAGTGCACCAGCCTGCAATCCGCCATCGCCGACGCCGAGCAGCGTGGGGAGCTGGCCCTCAAGGACGCCAGGAACAAGCTGGCTGACCTGGAGGACGCCCTGCAGAAGGCCAAGCAGGACATGGCCCGGCTGCTGAAGGAGTACCAGGAGCTCATGAATGTCAAGCTGGCCCTGGACGTGGAGATTGCCACCTACAGGAAGCTGCTGGAAGGCGAGGAGTGCAGGTGAGGAACTCACACAGCCTCCGCAACCACCTGGCTCCGTCTCCAAGAAGTCCTGCCAATGAGCCCAGGTGGAAGGCACTCTAGTGGTGGTCATAGTGCTACTCCCAGAAGAGCACTGAGAAGGCAGCTCCTGGGGACTCTCCTCACACGGAGGTTTCCCATGCGGGGCCAGCTGTGGCTCCGGGTCTCATCGTGGCTGTGTCTTCTCTCTCCTAGGCTGAGTGGGGAAGGCGCTGGACAAGTCAACATCTGTAAGTACCTTCACCTGCCCCCATCCCTTGCCCTGGTGTCCCTCTGACTGGACTCTGTGTGGCAGAGTGAGCTCACCATCTTGTCCTGACCTTGCCCCTTTGCTTTCACAGCCGTGGTACAGTCGACCGTTTCCAGTGGCTATGGTGGTGCCAGCGGTCTGGGCAGTGGCTTAGGCATAGGCGGAGGAAGTGGCTGCTCCTACAGCATTGGAGGTGGCTTCAGTTCTGGCAGTGGCAGAGCCATAGGGGGTGGCTACGGCTCCTCTGGAGGCAGCTGTTCCACCATCAAATACACCACCACCTCCTCCTCCAGCAGGAAGAGCTACAAGCACTGAAGTCCTGTCATGGGCTCAAGCTCCCACAATGTCTCAGGCTCCCTCTCCAGCTTCACCACCCTCTCCTCTGGTTGCTTCCTCTCTTCCACTCCCTTCATCTCTTGTTTTCAGTTACAGCTGAAGTTACTGAGTGCTTTCATCTCCAACTGCCAATACCTGCTCTACCTGAGCTTCCATTGTTCACCATTGGAAATTAACTACTTGGTCCTAGTCCAGACAGGGAATCCTCCTTGCTTTCCACTGGCCCAGGAAGTCCTGTCTCAGAGGTGCTGTGTTCCTCCATTTCAGTGATTGCAAAAGCAGGAGTGACTGGTTCTTTGATGTACAGGGTCTGTATCTCTGTGTTGCTTCCTCTGCTCTTTGCTCACTTCTGTTGCTAAATAAAGCAGATTTATCACATAATGTGTGGTTTCACATAGCTTTTCTTTGTCGCCAATGGATCTTGAGGTTTTCTTCTGATAAATGCCTTCTCAGGAGTGAAGCATACCCCCAGTGCCCATGTGCTTCACGCTCCTCCTTTAGAGAACTTCAACAGACAGCAATTTAGCATCCTGATGCCAGCAGTCCCCTGAGAACAGCCTGGCATGTGGAGTGCGAGGGATCTGGGTCCATCACAGTAAAGTCTGGTTTTACTGCTCAGATGAGGTCTCAGCAGTTTAGTTTCTCTGACTTGTCTCTATGATTCTACCTCCTTCGGCCGCAGTAATCATCCATATTCCTCAGAGAATCACATTACAGTCCAATTAGATCAGAAGAACATTGACTAGAGTGTAAGATGTCTGATTTATATTTTAAAATGCCTTATGACCACAAAGTGTGCCTGACAACATGTATCAGGTGTAATGTAAAAGTATATAGTTCTGAACTGAAAGTATGCTTTTAGCAATGTATCCGGAGGAAACAGTACAAATGAAAGAGCTCGTACTTCTGGGATATGAATCCCAATAAAGCTGCACCTGGGAAATAATGGAAACATTGGTTAATTTCAGGATCTTACAGACTCAGAAACAAAATGCAAGTGCTGACTTTTTTAAGTATGGAGACAAAATAGGAAGGCCTTTTCCCTCACCCCAAAAGCCTCTCACAGAGACTCAAAGAGGTCGAGTCTTTGCCCAGTCTTTGTCCAAAGACATGGCCTTGCATTCTCCCTCAGCCATGTCTTGGCTTCCTTTGACTTTCTGAATGGATAAAGAAATCTCATGATACAGTGCAAGGTTGGTCTGAGAGTCAGGCAATGTTCCTGAGATTTAGTCATTGTTTCCAGTCTGTTTTGTCCACAGCCTTAATCTCAGATGATTTCTCTGGAGAATCCACCTAATACCATGCAAGTTCTCTTCTGAAGAATCGAGGAGATATGTCTGATTCTACGAATGGGGAGGAGTATAAGCAAAGGTGATTCTGGAGCATCTTTCACCAGCAAAAAGTGAAGAAATAGTCACAGAAGACACTGAAAGAGCTATTAGTAGACAAACTGAAACTTCTTGAGCCATAAATAAATAGATAAATAAATCATATTTGGGTTGAAGCCCAGTTATGAAATAATTACTCATGGTATCTACATTGACAAAACAGACTGGCAGAGTTCCTCAGAACTTTCTAAGTCACGAAGACAAGGAAAATCGGACAAACTGTGTTAAACCAAGAAAGGTCTAAGGGGACACAATGACTAAATGAAACGTAGTTATTATGGAAAACATTTAAGGCAAGGGGTTCCAAGTATCATCTGTATTTTTTACTAATTTTCGTACAAAATTATAAAACAAGCAAGGTAAAGAAAGAGACAGAGTCACAAAGAAACAGAAAGACAGTTGGAGGGACAGAGATACAGAGAAATCATTGGATGGCTAATGATAAAACAATAATATTGACAATCTCATGTTGGTTTTCACTCCAGGAAACTGTATGTTTCTAATCTGTGCACTTCCTAAATCTTTTGATGTTGAACCTTGTTATTTCAAAAGAGAAAGTGTGTTCCTCATGATGTCCTCACTGTATGACATCTGAAATTAAAAGTGGTTACAATTTTGGTATTAAGGAAGAAAAGGTTCAATCTCTTGATTAACGTGCATGAGATTAAAACTTTCAGATTGATTTCTTCTGCCTCTTGAGGGCTGAATAGGAAGAAACATTTTTTTCTGTTGAAAGAGTAAAGTCTTGCTTTTGAAGTAAGGAAGGACTCGGCAGTACCAAAGGTTGTTAGATACTGGATTTGGCTCCTAAGGACACTAGTCAATTGCTTCCTCCAGTATAGGGTCTAGGTACCTGGAAAATACAGAAAAGACATCTTTTTCATAACAATCTCAAATAGAAGAACTGTTCCTACTTAGAAGCTATACCCAAAGTTCACCTTACCTGAATCTTTTGTGATCCAGGATGATCACTTGTGAGCCATACAAGGTAGATTCAGCTATGTTGGCTAGAGTCTCCAGCACAGACTAATGAATGGCATCACAGTTCGTGGGGGCACAGGGTGTGGCACAGGCAGAAGAGGGAACATTTCCAAGGGTCCCGAGAGCAGATTGCTCTTCTCTGCCTGTGGCATGCCCCAGGAGGCATTCCCTACAGACTTCCTGCTAACTAACGCTTCACCATACTTGTCCTTGAGAAAAGCTAAGAGTAGACCTCAGGATGGGAGGCAAAAGGTGTTGAGGAGTCCATCTTTGAGAGCAACTGGATATCTTGGACCAGGACTTTCTCTAGGCCATCTCTTCTCTTCAAGGCTGTCACCTTGAAGACTCCAGGGATGTCCCTACAACACCAGAAAGGGAGTTCAGTTCAGTCACTCAGTCATGTCCGACTCTTTGCGACCCATGAATCACAGCACACCAGGCCTCCCTGTCCATCACCAATGCTCAGAGTTCACTCAAACTCATGTCCATCGAGTCGGTGATGCCATCCAGCCACCTCATCCTCTGTCGTCCCCTTCTCCTCCTGCCCCCAATTCCTCCCAGCATCAGGGTCTTTTCCATTAAGTCAGCTCTTCACATGAGATGGCCAAAGTATGGGAGTTTCAGCTTCAGCATCAGTCCTTCCAAAGAACACCCAGGACTAATCTCCTTTAGGATGGACTGGTTGGATCTCCTTGCAGTCCAAGGGACTCTCAAGAGTCTCCTCCAACATCACAGTTCAAAAGCATCAGTTCTCTGGTGCTCAGCTTTCTTCATAGTCCAACTCTCACATCCATACATAACCACAGGAAAAACCACAGCCTTGACTAGAGGGAGCTTTGTTGGCAAAGTAATGTCTCTGCTTTTGCATATGCTATCTAGGTTGGTCGTAACTTTCCTTCCAAGGAGTAAGCGTCTTTTAATTTCATGGCTGCAGTCACCATCTGCAGTGATTTCAGAGCCCCCCAAAATAAATTCTGGCACAGTTTCCCATCTATCTGCCATGAAGTGATGGGACGGGATGCCATGATCTTTGTTTTCTGAATGTTGAGCTTTAAGCCAACTTTTGCACTCTCCTCTTTCACTTTCATCAAGAGGCTTTTAGTTCCTCTTCACTTTCTGCCATAAGGGTGGTGTCATCTGCATATCTGAGGTTATTGATAGTTCTCCCGGCAATCTTGATTCCAGCTTGTGCTTCCTCCAGCCCAGCGTTTCTCGTGATGTTCTCTGCATATACGTTAAATAAGCAGGGTGACAACATACAGCCTTGATGTACTCCTTTTCCTATCTGGAACCAGTCTGTTGTTCCATGTCCAGTTCTAACTGTTGCTTCCTGATCTGCATACAGGTTTCTCAAGAGGCAGGTCAGGTGGTCTGGTATTCCCATCTCTTTCAGAATTGTCCACAGTTTATTGTGATCCACACAGTCAAAGGCTTTGGCATAGTCAATAAAGCAGAAACTGCTGTTTTTCTGGAATCTCTTGCTTTTCGATGATCCAGCAGATGTTGGCAATTTGATCTCTGGTTCCTCTGCCTTTTCTAAAACCAGCTTGAACATCTGGAAGTTCACAGTTTATGTACTGCTGAAGCCTGGCTTGGAGAATTTTGAGCATTACTTTACTAGTGTGTGAGATGAGTGCAATTGTGTGGTAGTGTGAGCATTCTTTTGGCAATGCCTTTCTTGGGATTGGAATGAAACCTGACTTTTTCCAGTCCTGTGGCCACTGCTGAGTTTTCCAAATTTGCTGGCATATTGAGTGCAGCACTTTCACAGCATCATCTTTCAGGATTTGAAATAGCTCAACTGGAATTCCATCACCTCCACAAGCTCTGTTTGTAGTGATGCTTTCTAAGGCCCACTTGACTTCACATTCTAGGATGTCTGGCTCTAGGTGAGTTGATCACACCATTGTGATTATCTGGGTCGTGAAGCTCTTTTCTGTACAGTTCTTCTGTGTATTCTTGCCATCTCTTCTTAATATCTTCTTCTTCTGTTAGGTCCATACCATTCCTGTCCTTTATCGAGCCCATCTTTGCATGAAATGTTCCCTTGGTATCTCTAATTTTCTTCAAGAGATCTCTAGTCTTTCCCATTCTGTTGTTTTCCTCTATTTCTTTGCATTGATCGCTGAGGAAGGCTTTCTTATCTCTCCTTGCTATTCTTTGGAACTCTGCATTCAGATGCTTATATCTTTCTTTTTCTCCTTTGCTTTTTGCTTCTCTTCTTTTCACAGCTCTTTGTAAGGTCCCCTCAGACAGCCATTTTGCTGTTTTGCATTTCTTTTCCACGGGGATGGTCTTGATCCCTGTCTCTTGTACAATGTCACGAACCTCCATCCATAGTTCATCAGGCACTCTTTCTATCAGATCTAGTCCCTTAAATCTATTCCTCACTTTCACTGTATAATCATAAGGGATTTGATTTAGGTCATACCTGAATGGTCTAGTGGTTTTCCCCACTTTCTTCAATTTAAGTCTGAATCTGACAATAAGGAGTTCATGATCTGAGCCACAGTCAACTAACTCCCGGTCTTGTTTTTGCTGACTTTATAGAGCTTCTCCATCTTTGGCTGCAAAGAATGTAATCAATCTGATTTCAGTGTTGACCATCTGGTGATGTCCATGTGTAGATTCTTGTGTTGTTGGAAGAGGGTGTTTGCTATGACCAGTGCGTTCTCTTGGCAAAACTCTATTAGCCTTTGCCCTGCTTCATTCCGGACTCCAAGGCCAAATTTGCCTGTTACTCCAGGTGTTTCTTGACTTTCTACTTTTACATTCCAGTCCCCTATAATGAAAAGGACATCTTTTTGGGTGTTAGTTCTAAAAGGTCTTGTAGGTCTTCATAGAACCATTCAAATTCAGCTTCTTCAGTGCTACTGGTCAGGACATAGGCTTGGATTACCACGCTATTGAATGGTTTGCCTTGGAAATAAACAGAGATCATTCTGTCATTTTTGAGACTGCATCCAAACACTGCATTTCGGACTCTTTTGTTGACCATGATGGCTACTCCATTTCTTCTGAGGGATTCCTGCCCACAGTAGTAGATATAATGGTCATCTGAGTTAAATTCACCCAAATCAGTCCATTTTAGTTCGCTGATTCCTAGAATGTCGACGTTGACTTTTGCCATCGCTTGTTTGACCACTTCCAATTTGCCTTGATTCATGGACCTGCCATGCCAGGTTCCTATGAAATATTGCTCTTTAAAGCAACAGACCTTGCTTCTATCACCAGTACCATCCACAAATGAGTATTGTTTTTGCTTTGGCTCCATCCCTTCATTCTTTCTGGAGTTATTTCTCCACTGATCTCCAGTAGCATATTGGGCACCTACCAACCTGAGGCGTTCCCCTTTCAGTATCCTATCATTTTGCCTTTGCATACTGTTCATGGGGTCCCTTCTCCAGTGGACCACATTCTGTCAGACCTCTCCACCATGACCCTCCCGTCCTGGGTGGCCCCACTTGGCATGGCTTAGTTTCACTGAGTTAGACAAGGCTGTGCTCCGTGTGATTAGATTGGCTAGTTTTCTGTGATTATGGTTTTAGTGTGTCTGCCCCCTGATGCCTTCTTGCAACACCTACTGTCTTACTTGGGTTTCTCTTACCTTGGACGTAGGGTATGTCTTCACGGCTGCTCCAGCAAATCACAGCCGCTGCTCCTTACCTTGGAGCAGGGGTATCTGCTCACGGCCACACCACCTGACTCTAAACGTGGAGTAGCTCCTCTCGGCCCTCCTTTTTCCATGCAGCTGCCCGCCCTCGGGCGTGGGGTAGCTCCTCTCTGCTGTCACCCCTGACCTCTGACTTGGGGTAACTCCTCTCAGCAACTGCTGTGCCGATGCAGCAGAAATGGAGTAGGGGCGCAAATTCATCCTCTGTCGTCTTAGAGGCAGGTCCACGCAAATGTGCCATTTTCTCCAACACTCTTACTGTCCCCAGCCTTTTTTTTTTCTCTTCTTTATTAATTTTTTTATATACAACACAGATTTTTATTTTCTATTAAATGTGTATTTTTACTTTATTTTGCTTTAGAATACTGTATTGGTTTTGCCATACATTGACATGAATCTGCCACAGGTGTACATGAGTTCCCAATCCTGAACCCCCTTCCCACCTCCCACCCCATATCATCTCTCTGTATCATCCCCATGCACCAGCCCCAAGCCTCCTGTATCCTGTATCAAACATAGACTGGCAGTTCGTTTCTTACATGATAGTATGCATGTTGCAATGCCATTCTCCCAAATCTTCCCACTCTCTCCCTCTCCCACAGAGTCCAAAAGTCCATTCTATACATCTGTGTCTCTTTTGCTGTCTCGCATACAGGGTTATCATTACCATCTTTCTAAATTCCATATATATGTGTTACTGTATTGGTGTTTTTCTTTCTGGCTTACTTCACTCTGTATAATAGGCTGCAGTTTCATCCACCTCATTAGAACTGATTCAAATGTATTCTTTTTAATGGCTGAGTAATACTCCATGGTGTATATGTACCACAAATTTCTTATCCATTCATCTGCTGATGGGCATCTAGGTTGCTTCCATGTCCTGGCTATTATAAACAGTGCTGCGATGAACATTGGGGTACACGTGTCTCTTTCAATTCTGGTTTCCTTAGTGTGTATGCCCAGCAGTGGGATTGCTGGGTCATAAGGCAGTTCTATTTGCAATTTTTTAAGGAATCTCCACACTGTTCTCCATAGTGGCTGTACTAGTTTGCATTTCCAAAACTGAACCAGGAAGAAATAGAAAATCTTAACAGACCCATCACAAGCACCGAAATTGAAACTGTAATCAGAAATCTTCCAGCAAACAAAAGCCAAGGTTCACACGGCTTCACAGCTGAATTCTAACAAAAATTTAGAGAATAGCTAACACCTATCCTACTCAAACTCTTCCAGAAAATTGCAGAGGAAGGTAAACTTCCAAACTCATTCTATGAGGCCACCATCACCCTAATACCAAAACCTGACAAAGATGCCACACAAATGAAAACTACAGGCCAATATCACTTATGAACATAGATGAAAAAATCCTTCACAAAATTCTAGCAATCAGAATCCAACAGCATATTAAAAAGATCATACACCATGACCAAGTGGGCTTTATCCCAGGGATGCAAGGTGTCTTCAATATCTGCAAATCAATCAATGTAATTCACCACATTAACAAATTGAAAAATAAAAGCCATATATTATCTCAACAGATGCAGAGAAGGCCTTTGACAAAATTCAACATCCATTTATGATAAAAACTCTCCAGAAAGCAGGAATAGAAGGAACATACCTCAACAAAATAAAAGCTATATATGACAAACCCACAGCAAACGTTATCCTCAATGGAGAAAAATTGAAAGCATTTCCCGTAAAGTCAGGAACAAGACAAGGGTGCCCACATTCACCACTACTATTCAACATAGTTCTGGAAGTTTTGGCCACAGCAATCAGAGCAGAAAAAGAAATAAACGGAATCCAACTTGGAAAAGAAGAAGTAAAACTCTCACTGTTTGCAGATGACATGATCCTCTACATAGAAAACCCTAAAGACTCCATCAGAAAATTACTAGACCTAATCAATGAATACAGTAAAGTTGCAGGATATAAAATCAACACACAGAAATCCCTTGCATTCCTATACACTAATAATGAGAAAATAGAAAGAGAAATTAAGGAAACAATTCCATCACCATTGCAACGAAAAGAATAAAATACTTACGAATTCATCTACCTAAAAAACTAAAGACCTATATATAGAAAACTATAAAACACTGATGAAAGAAATCAAAGAGGACACTAATAGATGGAGAAATGTACCATGTTCATGGATCAGAAGAATCAATATAGTGAAAATGAGGACACTACCCAAAGCAATCTACACATTCTATGCAATCCCTATCAAGCTACCAATGGTATTTTCACAGAGCTAGAACAAATAATTTCACAATTTGTATGCAAATACAAAAAACCTCGAATAGCCAAAGCAATCTTGAGAAAGAAGAATGGAACTGGAGGAATCAACCTGCCTAACTTCAGGCTCTTCTACAAAGCCACAGTCATCAAGACAGTATGGTATTGGCACAAAGACAGAAATATAGATCAATGAAACAAAATAGAAAGCCCAGAGATAAAGCCACATACCTATGGACACCTTATCTTTGACAAAGGAGGCAAGAATATACACTGGATTAAAGACAATCTCTTTAACAAGTGGTGCTGGGAAAACTGGTCAACCACTTGTAAAAGAAACTAGATCACTTTCTAACACCATACACAAAAATAAACTCAAAAAGGATTAAAGATCTAAATGTAAGACCAGAAACTATAAAACTCCTAGAGGAGAACATAGGCAAAACACTCTCCGACATACATCACAGAAGGATCCTCTATGATCCACCTCCCAGAATACTGGAAATATAAGCAAAAACAAACAAATGGGACCTAATTAAAATTAAAAGCTTCTGGGCAACAAAGGAAACTATAAGCAAGGTGAAAAGACCGCCTTCAGAATGGGAGAAAATAATAGCAAATGAAGCAACGGACAAACAACTAATCTCAAAAATATACAAGCAACTTATGCAGCTCAATTCCAGAAAAATAAACGACCCAATAAAAAAATGGGCCAAAGAACTAAATAGACATTTCTCCAAAGAAGACATACAGATGGCTAACAAACACATGAAATTAAGACACTTACTCCTTGGAAGAAATGTTTTGACCAGCCTAGATAGTATATTCAAAAGCAGAGACATTACTTTGCCCACTAAGGTCGGTCTAGTCAAGGCCATGGTTTTTCCTGTGGTCATGTATGGATGTGAGAGTTGGACTGTGAAGAAGGCAGAGCGCAGAAGAATTGATGCTTTGGAACTGTGGTCTTGAAGAAGTCTCTTGAGAGTCCCTTGGAGTAAAAGGAGATCCAACCAGTCCATTCTGAAAGAGATCAGCCCTGGGATATCTTTGGAAGGAATGACGCTAAAGCTGAAACTCCAGTACTTTGGCCACCTCATGTGAAGAGTTGACTCATTGGAAAAGACTCTGATGCTGGGAGGGATTGGGGGCAGGAGGAGAAGGGGATGACAGAGGATGAGATGGCTGGATGGCATCACGGACTCGATGGACGTGAGTCTGAGTGAACTCTGGGTGTTGGTGATGGACAGGGAGGCCTGGCGTGCTGTGATTCATGGGGTCGCAGAGAGTGGGACATGACTGAGCAACTGAACTGAACTGAACAAACACATGAAAAGATGCTCAACATCACTCACTATTAGAGAAATGCAAATCAAAACCACAATGAGGTACCATTTCACACCTGTCAGAATGATTGCGATCCAAAAGTCTACAAGCAATAAATGCTGGAGAGGGTGTGGAGAAAAGGGACCTCTCTTACACTGTCTCCAGTCTTTCATGCAACTGTAGCAGCCCCTTTCTGAAGCACATTGCCATCCATATCTGTACTCCCTCACTTTAGAAACTTCTCTCCAACCATTGTAATAATGTTTTTCCTGCTTCTATTTGCAACCACAAGGCTACAGTTAATCTGGATTCTCATATTGTTGTGAAAATGAAAGTCACTCAGCTGTGTCTAACTCTGTGACACCATGGACTGTATTCTCCAGTCTGGAATACTGGGGTGGGTAGCCTTTCCCTTCTCCAGGGAAATCTTCCCAACCCAGGGATAAAACCCAGGTCTCCTACATTGCAGGCAGATTCTTTACCAGTTGAGCCACAAGGGAAGCCCAAGAATACTGGAGTGGGTACCCTATCCCTTTTCCAATGGATCTTCCTGACCCAAGAATCAAAATGGGTTTCCTGCACTGCAGGCCAATTCTTTACCAACTGAGCTACCAGGGAAGCCTGGATATCAGGTTTGTTGTAGGACAGAGCGAATAAGGAATACGCCATTCAGAGCTAAGCTTTTCAGATAGAGTTTAAAAAAAAATACAGTTATAAAATCATCCTATATTCTCCCATTTGAATTTGAAATATATCTACAAACTTCTGATTTAAGTATTTCCTAATATGTTTTCACATATTTCTAGATCTGTATTTTGAAAAGACATCAAACCTAGAAGAACCCAGTAACAATGAACATCCATAGCATAAAAATCCTAGCTTATAAATATCATTTCCCAATAAAAGGCACCTTAGCTACTCACAGAAATGACTGATTCCATGTCTGCTTCAAGGTAAGTACAAGGTAAATTGAGACTTCTTCTCCTGGTCAACAAAGAAGCTTTCAGAACCCAATGGGCCCCTGTCAAAAAGACCCAGAAGAAAATCTGAAGAACTCAAGTGGCATAAAACGGGTCAGTTTAAGTACCCAAAAGGTTTAATGCCTGCAGGGGACAGAAACATATTAAATATATATTTTTGAACAGTGGATTTACAATCATACAAAACCAAAATAACAAACAAACAAAACTTCTTCAATTATATTTGGAAATTATGGTGGTCCCAATACACTGTTTTGAAAATTACAAAATTCTAAGAAAGAGACACTGATTCTGCCTTTCCTGCCTGAATAAAATATATATTACTATCTAAAAAGCAAACAATACAGATTTCTTCTTTATAGATGACTCCCAATTGATAAATGAGGAGGAGAGATGTTAAATTCAAAATTAAACATTTGCAACCTCTAATGAATAATCAATGTGGGACTTGACCAATGAATGGTAAAATATTAGATGACAAATTTATTTGGCACTTTTTAATGGAGGGATAAGGCTGGAACTACAGCTATACTACAGATCAGTCTTAACATCACTAAACTGGACAGCTAGCATTATGTGCCTCACAAGCTGAGGCAATATGGGCACACAGGACCAACTGGGACATAATCTTACCTGAAACAATGGGAAAAGCCTAATTAACTCATGCAACTACTATATAGGAAAAACTGGGGTTAGAAGTTATGTGGCACCAACAGGAAACAATGAACCAAATCAAGTGTAGACGTACTAGAGAAAAAACAATTTTTCTACAAACCAGTGGTGTTAAAAAGGGATCTATTACAGTATGAAAGACTCTTAAGAGACCCAAGAATCTAGCTAGGATGTTGTTTCTAGAAAAACAGCATAAAAAGACATCTTGAAATAATCAGAGAAGTATGGACATAAATGGACACTAAGCTTCATTATGAAGCAACTATCATTACAGATACAAAACTGTTATGCTGTTAGATTAAAAAGTCATCCTTTCTTAGGCATGCTTGCAAATACTGACAATTGAAATGACTTAATGTCTTAAGTTTCTTGACAATACATCAACAAAAAAGTAGAAGATTTCAATAACAGAAGTAGAGGAATTAGATGAGACAATACGGAAAAATATGGATAAGTGTTTAATCTGGGAGACTGGTACATGGCTGTTTACATACTATTCTCTCTCACTGTATCCACTGGACTTCCACTGATACAAATTTTGACTAAGCAGTGAAGGAGGTTGTTCCACTGAGAAGAACACATACATTTGGGAATGAAATTTCTGATGATGGTAAATCTGATGTATTGCAGACAACTTTCAGGTGACCCCATCAGGCTCAGGAGAGGGGCCCTGAGTAATGATGTCTTCATTGACCCCAATAGTTTCCATGCAATGCAAGAAAGGAAAAGTAATATTTCTAGTAGCAATTATTACTTAATATTTTAAATGCTATGTATTTGAAATATAAATATATGAATGGGAAACTTCTGAATCTAGCTGAGATGGAGCCATCTCTCTGTATTAGAAATTGCCTTAAACCAAACAAGGAGAACAAGAATCATAAAAGTAATCTCCACCCTCAACCACCAAAAGGAAAACATCTTAAATTCCTTCAATTTAAAAAATAAAGAATACAAAATCCTTCCTACAGAAAGAGAGAAAGCAATCACAGATGTTGGGAAAACTCAGAGAGAAGATGTCTTCAGTGCACATCTCAGAAAATCCAGTGAAGAACACTCTCAAAAACAGACAAATCAAAACTAAACAATATGGGAAACACAGAACGGTACACAAAGCTAACCCTGAGGTCTTCCTATTGCCAGGCACCTCTGACTCATGCAAATCCTACTACGTGAATATGAAGAACACGTCCTCAAGTGCATAACAAAGAATCAAAGAATCAATGAATCAATCTTTGCAACAGTCACAAGTGGGTGTGTGGGCTATAGGCAGGGCCTATTTGCCCTGAAGTTTCGAGACACCGGGAAGGCAGGGTTGAGTAAGGAATCAGAGGCAATGCCTATTGGCAGCTTGTTGTTGGAGAAGTAAAGAAAACTGAGACTGAACTGCGAGCCGCTCTGCAGACATCTTCCTTGGCTTGGATGAATTAAAATCAAAAGAACTATTTACACAGCCTGTGTCCTACTGAGAATTCCTGTTATTCTGGTTGTGGCCTGGCCTCTCCTCCCACAAGACTGTCTGTAAAGGCAGGTCCAAAAGGATCTGAAATCCTTCAGAGATGAGCCCTTGTTAGGAAGGAACCATTCCAAGTCCCACAAAGGACACTTTACATGAAAGCAAACAAATAAACAAGCAAACAAAAAACACAAGGAAAAGGAAAAGCAAGAGGCACTTAGAAAACATTCAGTAGGAAGAAGTCATGGTTAAATATTTCCTAAGAGGCAATGAAACAAACATAATGAAATAATAAAGCCAAGGGGCAATAGAGTGAGAAATAGAAGATTAAAATATTAGCTGGTAAACTGCAGATAATTCGTGGAGAAAAAATAAAGCCACTATAGAAATGAAGGCCAGGCTGAAAACAGCCCAAGACCTTGCTGAAGCACAACAATGGATCACAGGTAAAGTGAAGCAAACAGCCCATAGGAAATAGCACTCAGAGAATGCTGCATGAGAACTGAGAGAGAACAGAGCTATGGGAGACAGAGTACATATACCATGTGCATAATTGCAAAAGAGCATATCTATATATCTCATATATATGTGTGTATTCAATATATATTCTCACATGCTTCACATATGCCCTAGGAGAAGCACAGAAACATTAAGTGAGGTGACTACAAGGATACACAGGCAACGGTAACGCCTTTACCTGTCTTACCATATAGGACTGGGGAATGGCCTTGAGCATGTAATTCATGTATTACTTATTTAATATTTTAAAATGAATAAGTTGATGTGTAAATATCAATATTATGTATATAAATAGGCATTCTGACATTTATATCTGTAATGTTTAAAGAGATAGCATATTAAGCTTCTAGTTGGAACTGGCAGTTCATAGCATACAAGAAAGGCTTGAGACCACTTTAAGAAGATGACATGATTATGCAAATTAACACTGCCATGTTGGACTACTGAAAACCAAATAAAACCATTTCTCTCTTTTTTTCTTTTCACAAATAAACTGCAAGTGGAAAGATGGAGGCAGATTTAATGACCTGCAATATTATAAAAATATAATACGTTAAATATATCACCCAAACACAAGATTTATGGAACTTATTAGAATCCTGATTTGGAAAAGCAAGACACAAAATATAAATAACAAAAACAGACTTTCCCAAGATTGAATAAATACTTCTGGACGTTAACGAACATCTAAGTATTTAAGATATAGAAAAGGTATGCATAAAAGAACAACTCACTTACAGATAAATATTGAATTGTATTCTAAAGATAAAACAAGATATTTGGGGACTGCTTTTCAGTATATTAGGGTTGATAGGGATTTGCATTAGAGTGTACAAGAAATAAGGAGAAGGCAATGGCATCCCACTCCAGTACTTTTGCCTGGAAAACCCTAAGGATGGAGGAGCCTGGTAGGCTGCAGTCCATGGGGTCGCTAAGAGTCGGACACGACTGAGCGACTTCACTTTGACTTTTCACTTTCATGCATTGGAGAGGGAAATGGCAACCCACTCCAGTGTCCTTACCTGGAGAATCCCAGGGATGGGGGAGCCTGGTGGGCTGCCGTCTATGGGGTTGCACAGAGTTGGACACGACTGAAGTGACTTAGCAGTACAGGAAATAAAACTGACCATGAGAAATTAATTTTTATAAAATCCAGTGATAGGCATACAGAGACCCATTTATATTGCAAATCTACATACCTACCTGTGGAAAATTTTGAGGAAAGCAAAAAAGTCATGTTTAATTTCTGTAATTCATGACAAACATAATAATTACTGTTATAGGAAAAGCTAGGCTATTTTGCTCTCCAGCATTCCTGTCTGGTGGGTGAAACACCAGGGAAGATGAGCCTCAGTACATTTCACACACGAGCATAACATGGAGAACCTTTGTGTGAGATGCTGACTAACTCCCAGCTCACTGAGTTGAGACTAGTCTTACTGTACTCAGAGCCGTCAAAGCTGGAAGGCAGAAGTTTTCCCTGACTAAAGGAAACCAAAAATGCAATCTTCACATTTCATAACTTTTCTAATAAACCAGATGTGATGTCACTCTTTGTGAAGCCTGGCCCTTCCCAACCTGCAGGCTCACCTTCCAGGACTGAGCCCAGCCCATTTTCTCCATATATAAGCTGCTGCTGAAGCTCCACTTACAGACCTGCTCCTCTCAGCCCTGCACTGCACCCCTCGCTCCTTCCTCAGTCTCTGCTTCTTCTGGAACCATGTCTTGCAAATCCACCGTGAAGACCAAAACCATCAGCTGCAGGGGCTTCAGTGCCGGCTCAGCCAGAGTCCCTGGTGTGTGCCGCTCTGGCTTCAGCAGCGTGTCCCTGTCCCGCTCCAGGGGCAGTGGCGGCCTCGCTGGAGTGTGTGGAGGAGCTGGCTTTGGCAGCCGCAGCCTCTATGGCCTGGGGGGCTCCAAGAGGATCTCCATCGCAGGGGGCAGCTGTGTCATCGGTGGTGGCTATGGCGGCAGAATTGGAGTTGGCTATGGCTTTGGAGGTGGAGCCGGGAGTGGAATTGGTTTTGGTGCTGGGGCTGGTAGTGGCTTTGGGCTCGGTGGTGGAGCTGGCTTTGGAGGTGGCTATGGGGGCTATGGCTTCCCTGTGATCCCCCCTGGAGGCATCCAAGAGGTCACTGTCAACCAGAGTCTCCTGACTCCCCTCAACCTGCAAATCGACCCCACCATCCAGCGGGTGAGGACTGAGGAGCGGGAGCAGATCAAGACCCTCAACAACAAGTTTGCCTCCTTCATCGACAAGGTGAGCTGGGAGTGTCTGCCCCCAATGGGGATTGCAGAGGGCCCAAGAGAGCCAACTGAGAGACCTGTTCTACTGGAGAGGAGACTCGGGGGAGAGGGGGTGGGACTCAGGCGAGCTCTCCACTGGGATGCAGGACAGGCTACATGTGGACCCCAGGCGATGACGGTGATGGAAATCATTTATAACTACTCATCCCTCACATGGCCCCATTCCTGTCAAGGAAATAGTCACGGTTCTTGATAATCCTGAAGGAAAGAACAGAAAATAAGAGAATGCAATGAGATGGCTTGATCTTCTGGATGGTCTAAGAGAGTTAAAAGGGTATTGCAGTGGAAACTCCATTTGAGTCATAGATGGATGATGGATGGAGGAAAGAAAGCAAAAAACTAAAGGGAATTTGAGGGAAAACAACTCAAATATATATCCATAGAAATAGTCACCTAAGAACCAGAAAATGAGCATTAAGGGACTTTGTATCAGCCGGATTCGGGCACTATATGGGAAACAAGGTTAAATCTAATCATTAATAGAATTGGAATCTAATCATTAGACTATAAACATCTGATATCCCTTTAACTGAGGTATGTGCTTTGTAAAAGGTCTGCGCAATATGAGAAAAATGCGATGATAAAGTTCATTTGTGCTTGTTCTTGTCAAGAGGAAGACAGGAAGGGTTGAAAGTCACTGACTGACAGGCTCCATAAGTGAGAGGGAGGGAACATCTGACAGCTCCCTGGGGAAACTTGGCCATGAGACCTGTGTGATATGAAGCCAAAGAGTCAGGGGAGCAGAACTGTCAGCCTCTGTACAGGATCTGGAGCAGCCCAGCACCACCAGGACCACCAGATCGGCCCGGGGACTTGTCAACTCACAGATCACCATCTGGTCTTCCTGCAGGTCCGATTCCTGGAGCAGCAGAACAAGGTCCTGGACACCAAGTGGACCCTGCTGCAGGAGCAGGGCACCAGGACCGTGAGGCAGAACCTGGAGCCTTTGTTCGAGCAGTACATCAACAACCTCAGGAGACAGCTGGATAGTATCCTTGGGGAGAGAGGCCGCCTGGACTCAGAGCTCAGGGGCATGCAGGACACGGTGGAGGACTTCAAGAACAAGTGAGTTACAGGAGAGAAATCACCTTAGATTCCTGAAGCCCACACTTCAGTCTGTTAGATGACCAGGTCCAAATGAGGGCATGGTTCTTAGGAAAACATGTCAATAGACATGACATTACAGTTGTTACAAACACAAACCTTGAAGAACAAAAGGGCCATAAAAGTTGAATGGGAAGAGTAATGGAGTAAAGAAATTGGAAACCACAAATTACAACCTTTAGGCTTATTGGCAAAAGTCTCATTTGTATGTACCCATTGTGGGAAGCAGAGATCCAAGGCTGCTCTTCACCCTGACTCAATTGGATTGTATTCCTTTTAATTCCAGATATGAAGATGAAATCAACAAACGCACAGCAGCAGAGAATGAGTTTGTGAAATTGAAGAAGGTGAGACGGAGTCAGATCAGGGGTTCACGCTTCTTTCCTGAAGGAGAGGGTTCTGAGAAAAGAATCACTGAGGAGGCTAAAACAGGAGCAGACTGCATAGGAGGGCTCATCTGATCCCAGGCTGTTTGCTTCTTCCCCAGGATGTGGATTGTGCCTACATGAACAAGGTTGAATTACAGGCCAAGGTAGACGCTCTCACAGATGAGATCAACTTCCTAAGAACCTTCTATGATGCTGTAAGTATCTCTCCACATTCGGTTTCATTGCCTTTAAAGAGATTTGTGAAGAGTGGAATATCTTTGGCCTAGGGGCCTCTCTAAACATCATGAGCAAAGATGGTCAGGTGATCTCTTGTTCTGCAGGAACTGGCTCAGATGCAAAGCTACATCTCAGACACTTCTGTGGTCCTCTCCATGGACAACAACCGCAACCTGGACCTGGACAGCATCATCGCTGAAGTCAAAGCCCAGTATGAGGAGATCGCTCAGAGGAGCCGGGCTGAGGCTGAGTCGTGGTACCAGTCCAAGGTGAGTGGGGAGGCGGCAGCTGATGAGGAATCCCTGTGCCTCCTCTGTGAGCATCAATGAGGCTGTAGACTTCAGTGGGGAAACTACAACTAAGAAGTGGGGGCCTCTCAGGGTAGACCTTTTGGGTAATTATGCCCAAGTCTCATAGGTCAAAGAACCCAAGCTAGGATGAAAGCTAAAGTAGATCAAGGTGAGTGACCTTTGTTTTAGCTTTATTTCAACGTTGATCTCAGCAATAGTACAGAACATTGCTTGTCCTGAAGAGAACCAGTGAGTCAGTGGTCTTCCCAAGGACGGTATGTGAGGGGTGAGGAGCGTCAATGACCTAGTAACACCAGTTTTCTTTAAATGTTTTATGGAAAACCATTAGATTCCTTTTTGAAAGACTAGATTAGTGTTTCTGAAGCTTATGGAGCTCACTTTGTCTCCCTCTGGTTTACAGTACGAGGAGCTGCGGGTGACGGCGGGCAGACACGGGGATGACCTGCGCAACACCAAGCAGGAGATCTCTGAGATCAACCGCGTGATCCAGAGGCTGAGATCTGAGATTGACCACGTCAAGAAGCAGGTACAGTGGGGACCATGGAAGAGAAAAACATCCTTTCCTTCCTCGACCATCAGGTATCATCAAACATCATATGGGTAGTTATTGGGCACTGAGGAAAAAGCAGAGAGAGGAGGACATGTCATGGTTGAGTTTTCCTAGGTTAGAGAGATGAAGCCCAACTCAAGAGCAGGAAACAAACTCAGGATAGGATGAATCTCAGCTGGTCAGTGGTTCATACAGACAGTCTCGAGGCACTGAAATGAGATTCCATAAGGAGAATGATTGAGTTGGGGATGCAAGACACAAGTTGGCAAAGAAAAGCTCAGGCTAGAAAGTACAGGGGAAGAATGCTGCAAGTATGCTCATACTCAATGTGAAAAAGAATCTGAGAAAAGAAACAGGACAAATGAGAGTTGTTCAAAAAAATATCTGTGAAGTGAAAGGAAGGTGAGGTCTCAAGAGTTTGAGATAAAATCGTCTTTCAGGGAGGATGTTTGTGGTTTTGTATAAGCTGTTGTACATCCATGTGAACTTATCCAAAGTGTCAACACTCAAAACTAGGCAGTAGGTCCATTTCTTCCCATGTCCCCTGGTCTTCAGTCTGCTGTGGTATCTTCCAGCCCCATCATCTTTAGGATGGTTAACCGAGAAGGGAATAGATTTTCTTAAAGGACTCCAAGACTAGTTACGATTAGCAGCACTGAGGAAAACTGGACAAAACGAATCAAACCTCCATTTCCGTGAGGTCTGGTCTCTAGAGCTCTTCCTCACTGGGAAAGTGGAACGACGTTTCCTCTCCCCTGGAGTCCAGATTCAGGCTCCCCTGCCCTCCTCCCCTCTAGTGCACCAGCCTGCAATCCGCCATCGCCGACGCCGAGCAGCGCGGGGAGCTGGCCCTCAAGGACGCCAGGAACAAGCTGGCTGACCTGGAGGACGCCCTGCAGAAGGCCAAGCAGGACATGGCCCGGCTGCTGAAGGAGTACCAGGAGCTCATGAATGTCAAGCTGGCCCTGGACGTGGAGATTGCCACCTACAGGAAGCTGCTGGAAGGCGAGGAGTGCAGGTGAGGAACTCACACAGCCTCCGCAACCACCTGGCTCCGTCTCCAAGAAGTCCTGCCAATGAGCCCAGGTGGAAGGCACTCTAGTGGTGGTCATAGTGCTACTCCCAGAAGAGCACTGAGAAGGCAGCTCCTGGGGACTCTCCTCACACAGAGGTTTCCCATGCGGGGCCAGCTGTGGCTCCGGGTCTCATCGTGGCTGTGTCTTCTCTCTCCTAGGCTGAGTGGGGAAGGCGCTGGACAAGTCAACATCTGTAAGTACCTTCACCTGCCCCCATCCCTTGCCCTGGTGTCCCTCTGACTGGACTCTGTGTGGCAGAGTGAGCTCACCATCTTGTCCTGACCTTGCCCCTTTGCTTTCACAGCCGTGGTACAGTCGACCGTTTCCAGTGGCTATGGTGGTGCCAGCGGTCTGGGCAGTGGCTTAGGCATAGGCGGAGGAAGTGGCTGCTCCTACAGCATTGGAGGTGGCTTCAGTTCTGGCAGTGGCAGAGCCATAGGGGGTGGCTACGGCTCCTCTGGAGGCAGCTGTTCCACCATCAAATACACCACCACCTCCTCCTCCAGCAGGAAGAGCTACAAGCACTGAAGTCCTGTCATGGGCTCAAGCTCCCACAATGTCTCAGGCTCCCTCTATTGCTTTGCTCTCTCCTTCAGTTGCTTTATTTTTCCTGCTTCCTTTTCTTACTTCTTGAATTAAAACTGAAGTTGCTGAGTGTCCTCATCTCCTCTCTCCCAAAACCTGTTGCAACTGTGCTTCCATTATTAACCATTGGACAGTCGCTACTTGGGTTCTAGTCCAGACAGTGTAATCCCTCTTACTTTTTACTGGCCCAGGAGATCCCATCTCAGAGATGTTGTGTTCCTCCCTTGCACTGATTGTGAAAGCACAAGTGACTAGTTCTATGATGTACAGGATTTGTATCCCTGTGTTTCTTCCTCTTCTCTTTGCTCACTTGTATTGCTAAATAAAGCAGATTTATCATATAATGTGTGGTTTCACATAGCCTTTCTTTGTCACCAATGGTTCTTGAGGTTTTCATGTGACAAATGAAGCATACTTCTCAGGCATGAAGCACACTCCCCACCCCCATGTGCCTCGCTCGCTTCCTGTAGAGAACTTCAACAAACAGCAGCTTGGGATACTGATAATCAGCTTTCTCTCACGGATACAATTTAATCCCAATGTTTGGCAAGTGTAACCTGAGGACTCTGGTCCAGCATCACGTATACTCTGCCTTTTATTGTTGGGGCCAAGTGTAATCAATTAGTTTCTCCTCCTAAGACCACTCAACCCACACGCAAGGGGTCAAGTCTCAATGTTCATTACAGGAATCATGTTTCTGTTCCATCAGAGCAGAACATTTAGCAATTAAATAGGATATTTTTGATTTTTACTTAGAGTTGACTTCCTGACCAACAAACTTGCCTGAGAAAGTATATCAAATATAATTAAAGTGTATATACTTTTGAACCAAAATTCTATTTCTGTGTATGTATCCTGGAGATAGTACAAACACAGGAAGAAATATATACATGGATGTGAATTCCAACCATCTTTCCAGCATGGGAAAACTGAAAGGGGAGGAGTTGGTCACATTCAGCAGAAAACTCAGATGCTGGTTTCTCAAAGCGTGAAGGCAAAATAAGAATGGTAATTTCCACCTTTTCACACCCTAACACTTTCTAGGAGATGGACGAACCTGAGTCTTTCATCTATCCAGTGTGCTCCGGCTGCTGTGACTTCTCTGAATGGGGATAATGTAAATTCAGGATATCGTGCAAGGCTCCTCATTCATTGGCACTGTCTTTTGGCCATACCAGTCCCTATTTCCTCATGAGTGACCATTATCTCCTTTACTCCTAGGCTCTTACATCGTGAGAGAAAGTTTCTTGGTTTCAATAACATGGAGAGGGTGCCTCTGGATCCTCTTATCAGTATACTGCTTTGTTCACCTATAACCATTCCCCCAGAGAGGTGGGTAGCCTCTCACATTGGTACCTTCTCACTCTCCCCAGCACTTCCCCAACAGCAGGTATGTGATGACTGGGTTCCAAAATCCATGCCCACTTAGTGTCTGTAATATTATGTAATTATGAGAAGTAATGGAAAGAAAATACTGACTAGGAAAAATACATAGAATACAACAATGAATAATAAGCAGATTGCAAAATAATATGTAAACATGGATTTATCTAATGAAAATCTTACGGTGCAGGTGTTGATAGCAAAATAGCAGACTAGAAAGCACCAAACTCTACTTTTGCTAAAGAAACATTGAGAAAAAAACCAGAAGCTGTCTGAACATTGTAGGAGCTCTGGAAAACACTCAAAATTTGCAGTAGCCAAGCAAATGCCCTCTCAAGAAAATCCATCTTCCATATTACAGCAAAATGTCATGACAATGTTCCTAGCACTTTCCCTCCCCTATATGCAGTGCAGTTGTGGTCATGAGCAGACAGCAACCTTGTTTGTAAACTATTTTTCCAATCCCCCTCCCACACTCCAGTCGCCCCTCAAACCCATTTGTTCCTCTTGGTCACCCTCCACCCCCCAGCACATGCATCTTGAATCAAAGATGCAGATGCAGACTATTTGCAAATTATCATGCAAGTCTCTTCAAACACATCTGGGGGGCATTCCTGAAGAAATGTTGCAAGGCTCTCATCTTCATTTCCCATAAATTCAGATGCAGGCAAGAGAAGTAGCAGGAACACTCAGTAAAAACTACAGGGCAAACTACAAACAAATTGACATGTGGGGCAAAATACTACGGGAGAAGACACACAATAGACCCTCTGACCATCCAAGGTCCAGAGGTTAAGCTTCAGTGAGACTCTTTGGGAAATGAGGACATTCAAAGGCAGCTGTGTATAGGAGAACATTTAGAAAACTGTGCCTAGGTCCAGACAAAACACATGTTCAGAAATGTCTTGAGAAGTCTTAAGCATTCACCTGGGACTGCTCTCTAGGTTCAGAGCAAGCCCTGTTATGCGGTGAAGGAGTGTCCCATCACAGGAAGAGCTGGTTGTTCTCAGTCCGCTGTTTTGGCTTTTTTTATTGTTGTTGTTTTTCAGCTCCTAGTATACAAAAACATCTTCATCAAAAACAGTAGCTGAACACACGCTATAGGAGCAGCATGCCAGGCATGGTTGACTCATTTAACACTACTAGTCAATGTG
Source organism: Ovis aries (assembly GCF_016772045.2). Lineage (NCBI taxonomy): Eukaryota > Metazoa > Chordata > Mammalia > Artiodactyla > Bovidae > Ovis > Ovis aries. Next base: position 133,922,383 of record NC_056056.1, read on the forward strand.
AAGCATAGGTCCTCAGGCACAAATCCAAGAATCTCTTGTTTGCAAAAGTCATGGGGTGCATGCATGACCTGAGGCAGGACCCTGTTAGTCATGAACTTTCTAGAAACTGGGAAGTAGAATTGGATAACAAACCAGAGACATTTGTTTGCCTATTGGCAGCATTTTGTTAAACAAGAGGGAAAAAAGCAGAGGCTGTGAATTGTAAGTTATTCTGCAATGATTCATTGGGCAAGGCTTTTTTTAATTTTTAATTTTTAATTTATTTATCTTAATTGGAGGCTAATTACTTTACAATATTGTATTGGTTTTGCCATACATCAACATGAATCTACCACGGGTGTACACGTGTTCCCCATCCTGAACCTCCCTCCCACCTCCCTCCACATACCATCCCTCTGGGTCATCCCAGTGCACCAGCCCCAAGCATCCTGTATCCTGCATTGAACCTGGCCTGGAAATTCATTTCTTATATGATATTATACATGTTTCAATGTCATTCTCTCAAATCATCCTACCCTCTCCCTCTCCCACAGAGTCCAAAAGACTGTTCTATACATCTGTGTCTCTTTTGCTGTCTCGCATACAGGGTTATCGTTACCATCTTTCTAAATTCCATATATATGTGTTAGTATACTGTATTGGTGTTTTGCTTTCTGGATTACTTCACTCTGAATAATAGGCTCCAGTTTCATCCACCTCATTAGAACTGATTCAAATGTATTCTTTTTAATGGCTGAGTAATACTCCATTGTGTATATGTACCACAAATTTCTTATCCATTCATCTGCTGATGGACATCTAGGTTGCTTCCATGTCCTGGCTATTATAAACAGTGCTGCGATGAACATTGGGGTACACGTGTCTCTTTCAATTCTGGTTTCCTTAGTGTGTATGCCCAGCAGTGGGATTGCTGGGTCATAACGCAGTTCTATTTCCAGTTTTTTAAGGAATCTCCACACTGTTCTCCATAGCGACTGTACTAGTTTGCACTCCCACCAACAGTGTAAGAGGGTTCCCTTTTCTCCACACCCTCTCCAGCATTTATTGCTTGTAGACTTTTGGATAGCAGCCATTCTGACTGGCGTGAGATGGTACCTCATTGTGGTTTTGATTTGTATTTCTCTGATACTGAGTGATGTTGAGCATCTTTTCATGTGTTTGTTAGCCATCTGTATGTCTTCTTTGGAGAAATGTCTGTTTAGTTCTTTGGCCCATTTTTTGATTGGGTCATTTATTTTTCTGGAATTGAGCTGCAGGAGTTGCCTGTAAATTTTTGAGATTAGTTGTTTGTCAGTTGCTTCATTTGCTATTATTTTCTCCCATTCTGAAGGCTGTCTTTTCACCTTGCTTATAGTTTCCTTTGTTGCCCAGAAGCTTTTAATTTTAATTAGATCCCATTTGTTTATTTTTGCTTTTATTTCCAATATTCTGGGAGCTGGGTATGTCAGAGAATGTTTTGCCTATGTTCTCCTCTAGTTTTATAGTTTCTGGTCTTACATTTAGATCTTTAATCCATTTTGAGTTTATGTTTGTGTACAGTGTTAGAAAGTGATCTAGTTTCATTCTTTTACAAGTGGTTGACCAGTTTTCCCAGCACCACTTGTTAAAGAGATGGTCTTTTCTCCATTGTATATTCTTGCCTCCTTTGTCAAAGATAAGGTGTCCATAGGTGCATGGATTTATCTCTAGGCTTTCTATTTTGTTCCATTGATCTATATTTCTGTCTTTGTGCCAATACCTTACTGTCTTGATGACTGTGGCTTTGTAGTAGAGCCTGAAGTCAGGCAGGTTGATTCCTCCAGTTCCATTCTTCTTTCTCAAGATTGCTTTGGCTATTCGAGGTTTTTTGTATTTGCATACAAATTGTAAATTATTTGTTCTAGCTATACCATTGGTAGCTTGATAGGGATTGCATTGAATCTATAGATTGCTTTGGGTAGTATACTCATTTTCACTATATTGATTCTTCCAATCCATGAACATGGTATATTTCTCCATCTATTAGTGTCCTCTTTGGTTTCTTTCATCAGTGTTTTATAGTTTTCTATATATAGGTCTTTAGTTTCTTTAGGTAGGTATATTCCTAAGTATTTTATTCATTTCGTTGCAATGGTGAATGGAATTTTTTCCTTAATTTCTCTATTTTCTCATTATTAGTGGATAGGAATACAAGGGATTTCTGTATGTTGATTTTATATCCTGCAACTTTACTATATTCATTGATTAGCTCTAGTAATTTTCTGGTGGGGTCTTTAGGGTTTTCTATGTAGAGGATCATGTCATCGGCAAACAGTGAGAGTTTTACTTCTTTTCCAGTTTGGATTCCTTTTATTTCTTTTTCTGCTCTGATTGCTGTGGCCCAAACTTCCAGAACTATGTTGAATAGTAGTGGTGAGAGTGGGCACCCTTGTCTTGTTCCTGACTTTAGGGGAAATGCTTTCAATTTTTCACCATTGAGGATAATGTTTGTGGTGGGTTTGTCATATATAGCTTTTATTATGTTGAGGTATGTTTTAGAATTATTCACATAGCCTGTTAGCCTGAATATGCCCCCAGCTCACTCCCCATAATATTTTCTGCCAACAACTCATCTAGAAGGAGTTCACCTCTTTCAAAGATGAGCACTAGTCAGAAGGGAACCATCCCAGGATCAACAAAAGAGATACACATTCAAAAATGAAATGAAGAGGAAAATAAAAAGGCAGATAATGAGCACTCATCAGAACAAAGTCATCATAAAATATTCCCAAAATAAAATAAATCCTCTATAAAATTCAAGGAAAAGAAGCAAATAATGAGAGAGTAAGATATAAAACATTACTTAGAGAAGTCAGATATGAGGCTGAGAGAAAAATAAAACTAGCAGGGAGATGAAGGTCAAGCTGACGTCAGTACAAAGGGCAATACACATGCTGAATGCACAGCAAAGAGCATAGGGGAGAATATTGAGGAAAGAGAATCAGGGGTCTTAGTGGGAGTTAATAAGAGATTAAAGAAAGATCAAGAGCATATAGGATAAACAAAGGATACAAAGGAGATTCAACACAAGCATAATTTGAACACCTAAAGGAAAAGAGTGTACACACACATACACAACCTCACACACACAAATGGTCCCTCCCAAAGCACAGAAACATCTTCAATTAAGTGGTTGGGGATTTGTGCTGTGATTCATTTTGACAAATAAATATAGGCAAATGTGTGTAATTTAGTCATTTTAAAATATATAAAACCTTTCTTACCTGGAGAATCCCAGGGATAGGGTCGCACAGAGTCAGACACAACTGAAGCAACTTGGCAGCAGCAGACAGCATATTAAAAAGCAAAGACATCATTTTGCCAACAAAGATCCATCTAGTCCAATGGTTTTTCCAGTAGTCATGTACAGATGTGAGAGTTGGACCATAAGGAAAGCTGAGCACCAAAGAACTGATGTTTTCAAATTGTGGTGTTGGAGAAGACTCCTTAGAGTCCCTTGGACTGCAAGGAGATCAAACCAGTCAATCCTAAAGGAAATCAATCCTGAATATTCATTGGAAGGACTGATGCTGAAACTCTAATATTTTTACTAGCTGATGCAAAAAGCCAACTCATTGGAAAAGACCCAGATGCTGGAAACGATTGAGGGCAGGAGGAGAAGGGGAAGACAGAGGATGAGATGGTTGGATGGCGTCACTGACTCAATGGACATGAGCTTGAACAAACTTCAGGTGAGAGTGAAGGACAGGGAAGACTGGCATGCTTCAGTCCATGGAGTTGCAAAGAGCTGGACATGACTTAGTAACTGAACAACAACAACAAATATCATATATGGGTATAAAGAATGAAGTCATGCAGCTTGTGACAACATGGATGTATCTCTAGGGCTTTACGCTAAGTGACATAAGTCAGACAGAGAAAGACAAGTATTGCAAATCTCTCATATGTGAAATCCAAAAAGCAAATGCATTTTCAAAAATTTAAAAACTAAACTCATAGATGCAGAGACCAGATTGGTGGATACCAGAGGGAGGGAGATGCGGGAGAGGTGAGAGAAATGGGTGAAATGTTTTTGCAGGTTTTAAGTTTAAATAAATTTAAAAAAACACACACACAGAGATACAATCATATATTCTTAGAACGTGATGGCTAACCTCGCAATAATTGAGGATACCAAGGCAACAATATGGAGCAACTGGAACACTCATACACTGCTGTGGAAACAGAAAATGATGCAAGCATTCTGTAAATATATATACATATATATTTATACATTTGCCTATACCCATATATCTATATAGGGCTTTCTTGGTGGCTCAGATAATAAAGAATCTGCCTGCAATGCAGGAGACCCGGGTTCATATGGAATGATATCAGAGAAGGCAATCACAAAAGCCAAAGAGTGGAGAACTCAAGATAGGTTGTTGTTATTGCTTGGTCACTAAGTTATGTCTGACTCTTTGCAACCCCATGGACTAAAGCATGCCAGGCTTCCCTGTCCACTCTCTCCTAGAGTTTTTCAATCATGTCCATTGACTTGGGGATGCTATCTAACCACCTCATCATCGGTTGTGCTCTTCTCCTTCTGCCTTCAATCTTTCCCAGCATCAGGGTCTTTTCTAATGAGTCAACTCCTCACATCAGGTGGCCAAAGTATTGGAGTTTCAGCTTTGGCATCAGTCCTTCCAATGATTATTCAGGGTTGATTTCCATTAGGATTTACTGGTTTGATCTCCTTGCTGTCCAAGGGACTCTCAAGAGTCTTCTCCAGAACCACAATTCGAAGGAGTCAGTTCTTTGGTGCTCAACTTTCTTTATGGTCCAACTCTCACATCCATATGTAACTATTGGAAAAACCATATGTTTGACTATATGGACCTTTGTAAACAGGCAACCTACTTTATTTAACAAATAAGTGGCCAAAAAATTAAGATCAAAATGATATAAAGGATGTATTATTTAAAAGATATATCACCCAAATAAACATGCATGGACATTATTTAGACCCTGAGTTGAACAAATTATAAAAATAAATAAAAATAAAGGGAAATTTGAATGTTCACTAAACTCCTTGATGTTAAAGAATTATTTTTAACTTTTTAAGGTATAAAAATGGCATTTTGGTCATTTTCTAAAGAGTCGATTGTTTAGACATAAACATTGAATTGAATATGAAACTCTATGACCTTCCTTCTGGAATTTCCTTTCAAATAATTTAAGATGGATGAAGAAAGTGGGTGGAGTTATAGATGAAATAAAGTTGACCTTGAGATAATAATCACAAAATCTGCATAATGGGCACCCATCCATAATTGATCAATAAGGACCTATTATGTTGTTCCTATACTTTTCTATCTGTTAATTTTTACAGAATGGGAAGAGCAAGTCAAATTTAAGGTATTTATAATCACTGGGAAAATGGTAATCTTTCTGTTAGAGCATAAACAAAAGACTGCTCTTAGATTTCCAAGTTCTCAGCTATTACAAAAGATTGGAATTACGGATGAAGCAAAGCTAGCCTTGACATAATAATTGCAAAATCAAGGTAATGGGCATGTACATTCTGATACACAAGCATATTGAATGCATAAATTCATAAAATTCATAAAATCCATAATTCAATGCATATTGAACCTTTGTTTGAGACAAAGTCTAACTCCTAGCCTCAGTTAATTGAGAATAATCTTGTACTGATATCAAAGATCAAAGGCAGGAGAATTTTTTCCTTTGTTAAAGGAAGCCAAAAAGCAGCCTTCTTATTTCTTATCTTTTCTAATAACCAAAGTATCATCTCATTGTTTATAAAGCCCAGCCCTTCCCAATCTCAGGCTCACCCTCCAGGGCTGAGCCCAGCCCATTCTTCCTTTTACATTAGCTACTGGAAGCCCATCTCATACTTTTCCTCTCATGCCCTTCTTAACCTCTTCTTCAGGAACCATGTCTTGCAAATCCAGCGTGAAGACCCAAAGCATCAGCTGCAGGGGCTTCAGTGCCAGCTCAGCCAGACTCCCTGGGGTGTGCGGCTCTGGCTTCAGCAGCGTGTCCCTGTCCCGCTCCAGGGGCAGTGGCGGCCTCTCTGGAGTGTGTGGAGGAGCTGGCTTTGGCAGCCGCAGCCTCTATGGCCTGGGGAGCTCCAAGAGGATCTCCATCGCAGGGGGCAGCTGTGTCATCGGTGGTGGCTATGGCGGCAGAATTGGAGTTGGCTATGGCTTTGGAGGTGGAGCCGGGAGTGGAATTGGTTTTGGTGCTGGGGCTGGTAGTGGCTTTGGGCTCGGTGGTGGAGCTGGCTTTGGAGGTGGCTATGGGGGCTATGGCTTCTCTGTGTTCCCCACTGGAGGTATCCAAGAGGTCACCATCAACCAGAGTCTCCTGACTCCCCTCAACCTGCAAATCGACCCCACCATCCAGCGGGTGAGGACTGAGGAGCGGGAGTAGATCAAGACCCTCAACAACAAGTTTGCCTCCTTCATTGACAAGGTGAGCTGGGAGCATCTGCCACCAATGGGGATTGCAGAATGCCCAAGAGAGACCCAACCAATGTCCGACCAGAGGGAGCCTCGGGATATTCAAGAGAGAGGGGACTCAGAGGAGCTCTCTACTGGCATGCGAGTCAGGTTCCATGTGCATCACAGGCAGGAGATGATGGAAATCATTTAGATCCTGCAAATTTCTCTCATTCCTGTCAACTCTTAATAACTCTGAAGCAGAGAAAAAGAAAGGAAAGAATGAAATAGATTAACACTTACCACTAATAGGTCTACAATGGGATACAAACAAAAGGCCAGTCACTACCTACTCTGAGGTTCTGGCCCACCTTTCTAGTAGGAAGAAAAAAAAAGAGAAGAAAAGAACAAAGAAAAAAAAATCCATACAGATGAAAAAAAGAAGTGTTTGAGATGTGTAAATATTTATAATTTGCTTTTGAAAAGAAGTTATTCTAGAAACAGAGCATGGCCACCTATAACAATGCTTTAGAAGAGATACAAGCACTAAATGTGAGTTTAGATTAGTATTTAATCATTATATAACATTTAACATCCCTTTTACTGAAATCCAGTAAAAATAAAAGCTTTGTATATTATATCGGATAAAAACCATTTTAAACTGAAATTTTGATTCTGCTTGCCAAAATAAAGAGAGGAAATGATGAAAATTCACTGATATAGGCACACTTACCTAAAGGGCAGGAACAGCTCAAAAATCCATGAGGGAATTTCATCAGCGAGATCTGTCAGTTTAGAAGGAAGAAGATTAGGGGAGCATACCTCCCAATCTGAGTCTCTGTTTTCTCTTAGTAGCCCAGCACCATGGACACCACTCCAGCCTCCTTGGAAACCTAGTAACACGGACACTTGTTGCTCTCTATCTCCAGCAAATGACTCTCTTGCCTTCTTCCAGATGTAGTTCCTGGAGAAACAAGTGCCTGGACACCAAGAGGACCCTCCCTAAGGAGCAGGGATCCAAGCCCGTGAAGCTGACCCTAGTGACTATGTTTGAGCAGTACATCAACAACCTCAGGGAGTGGAAGGATTATCTTCTCTTTTTTTAGTGACTGCCCAGATTCAGAGTTCATGCAGGATCTGGTGGAGAACTTCAAGAACAAGCAGATTACAGGAGAGAAATCGTTCAGCTTTCTGAAACCCACACTTAGTCTACTGAGTGACTAGGTTCAGTTGTGGAAATGAAAATTGTAAATTGTTGTCTAAACAGGAACAGACTCACAAACTTAGAGAAGGAAATTATGGTTCCCAGGGTTGGGGGCGGGGAAGATGGGGGAAGGGACAGTAAGAAAGTTTGGGAAGGTGGTATTGTAATACTGCTGCATTCAAAATGGATCACTGACAAGGACCTACTGCATAGCACAGGGAACTCTGCTCAATGTTATGTGGCCGCCTGGATGGGAGGGGAGTTTGGGGGAGAATGGATATATGTATATGTATGGCTAAGTCCCTTCACTGCTCACCTGAAATTATCACAACATTGTCAATCAGCTATACTCCAATACAAAATAAAAAGTTTTTTTAAAAAATAGATAACTAATGAGAACTTACAGTGCAGCACAGGGAACTCTACTCAGTGCTCTGTGGTGACCTAAATGGGAAAGAAATCCAGAAAAGCGGGGATATATGTATACATATAACTGATTCACTTTGCAGTAGTAGAAGCTATCACAACATTGTAAAGCAACTTTATTCCCATAAAAATTAATTAAAAATAAATACATTGCCTAAGAAAAATATGAAGAACAAAATGGGCAGTAGACTTCATTATCAAGCACATATCCCCAATACTAGGGGAAAAGATGAGAGGATAGTCACTTCTCAGGCTCCTTGGACTGATAGTTCCATTCAAGAATTATCCATTTAATGAAAAATGTTGGGTCAGGACAGGTTCTTTCAAAATCCTTTATGAATTGGCTCAAGCATTTCTCCTCATCCTCTCTTTCTGGAAATGAAGAAATAAATAAGCACCAAATCAATTTGTAACACTGAAGAAAGTGAGCTTAGCAAGGTTAGGTGTCCCCATCCTTTTGTTGAAGGCTAGAAGAGCCCACATCTGGAAAGAGAAGATGTTGGGTGGGCTGGGCGTGGGGGTCAGCTGAGTCTGAGTTGTTCCTCCTCTCCCAGGAGGTAGATGCTGCATGAATGAGGCTGAACTGCACACCAAGATAAGTACCTTTAGTGATCAAGTTGTTCTCTTACATTCCTACTTTGAGATGATGAGCTCCTCACCCTGTTTGTTTTTCTTCTTAAGGGTCTGAGTGCATGGAATGCTGGGGGGGTTGATTTCATAGATGTATCACTGGAAGCAGAGGTACTGACAATCCATATCTCGTAGGAGTGCCCTCAGATGCAATCTCAGAGCTTAGACATTTTCATGGTCCTCTTCATGGACAACCACCATAATCTGGACCCAGATAGCATCATCTCTGAGGGTGAAGGGCTATAGGGAAGATTGTTCAAATGAGGCCAAGTCCTTATACCAAACAAATGTGAGCAGTTTCCAGCAATGGGAGAGGAATTCTGTGCCCCCCACTCCCTGCTCACAGTTGGTTACATTCAGCTGCACCAGCTTAACTGCAGTTTTTTGTGTGGAGTCTGAAATACAAAGACACTGGGTGATCTCATAGGATGTCTGTCATTGCTCCGTTCACGTAGACAATTAAAGAATTTGCAATAAGGCCCATTGAACAAAAAGAAAAAAGTTTAATGACATTGCCCTACTGAGTTTTGCCTTCAACCTCTTTCTGATTATGAAATTCCTTAGATATCACAAAGAACATCACAGGTAATTGAAAAACTAGATGCTCAGTGATCAAACAGAACTATTCAATTGTGCAGCAGCAAATAATCTTATGCCACCTATTTTTTTCTAGAGAAGAAGTCACATCACTTGGCATGAGTTTCTTAGAGGACTGGGAATTGAAAGCCACTGTTGGCACATGAAAGGCCAGAAACACTGTATCTCCCCCCATGCACACGGCTTCTCTGTCCTGAACTACAGTATAAGTAGCTGCAGGTCAAGATAGACTGACAAAGGGATGAACTGCACAAAATCAAGCAGGAGACTGCTGAGCTCAACCCGCATGATCCAGAGACCGATCTGAGATAGACAACGGCCACGTGCACTTCACCATCTCCAGTGGCTATGGCAGCGTCAGTGATGTCAGCAGGGGCTGCAGCCTGCACAGTGGCAGTGGCAACCCTTACAGCAGCACTCACAGCCTCGGAGGTGGCTTCAGTTCTGGCAGCAGCAGAGCCATAGCGGGCTGGTTTCAGCTCCTCTGTGGGCAGCAGTTCCACCATCAAATATACCACCACCTCCTCCTCCTCCAGCAGGAAGATCTAAAAGCACTGAAGTCATCCTATTGGTATTTGGTCCCACATTGTCTCAGTCCCCTGTCCAGCTGCATTGCCCATTCCTTAGGATGCCGCCTCTCTCCTGCCTCCGACTTCTCTTGGCCTATGAGTTAGAGCTGAAATTGCAAAGTTCTCATTTCCTCTGTCTATACCAACTTCACCTGAGCTTCCCTTATTCACCATCAGAAGGTCAACAGTCAGTGTCATGGAGATATGCAGACATCCTCTTGATGTTCCCATCTTATCATCATTTTCATCAGTCTACCGTGATTCTAGGAAGAAAATGACTTACACCCGCCTTGAAAACTGAAGCTCAATCCACATCATGCTATCAGAGCAGGGACTCCTCCCTTTAATTTTAATTATCCTATCCATTCTAACAAGATTCAAGAGTTCCTCACAGAATGAATAAGTTATTTTCTTCTGCAGTGCCCCTAAATGGTATTGACGCCACCCTCTCAGATATCCCTGCGATGCTTTGCTCTCTTTGCTTTCTTTTGTTGTGTTGAAGAAAGCAGATTTCTAATAAAAAGATTCTGTGTTAGACTGTATTATTGATCATGTACTGGTCCTGAAATTTTCTTATCCCACACAGAGATCTTCATCTTTGTAGAACCACCTCTAAGCCCCACTGATGACTTAACCTGTCTCATACCCGACTCTGTTGGTTAACATCGTGTGATACTCAGTCCTGTGGGTGGATGACTATCCACTGCTATTTGGCTGTCTGCCACTCAGCTTTTTCTCAAACTGGAGTCTTTGAAGCAGTCTCTTCAGCAAGGGGTGTTGGGAAAGTTGGACACCTATGTGTAAATTAATGAATTTAGAACATGCCCTCTCACCATACACAAAAATAAACTCAAAATAGCTTGAAGACTGAAACATAGGACATGACACCATAAAGCCCCTAAAAGAGAACACAGACAAAACATCCTCTGACATAAATAGTACTAATATTTTCTTGGGTCAGTCTCCCAGGGCAATAGAAACAACAAAAGGAACCTAATCAGACTTACAAGCTTTTGTACAGCAAAAGAAACCATAAGCAAACTATAAAGAAAATCTACCAAATGAGAGAAAATATTTGCAAATGCTGTGACTGACAAGGGCTTAATTTTCAAAATATACAAACAGCTCACACAAAAAAACAACAAAAACAGTCCAATCAGAAAATGAGAGAAGACCTAAAGAAACATTTCTCCAAAGAAGAAATAGAGATGGCCAATAGGCAAATGAAAAGATCAGCATCACTAAGAGAAATGCAAATCAAATTTATCAGTACAAGGAGGTACCACCTCATAATGGTCTGAATGGTCATCATTTAAAAGTCTACAAATAACAAATGCTGGAGAGGGAGTGGAAAAAGGGAACCCTCCCTACACTGTTGATGGCTCAACCACTGTGGAAAACAGTATGGAGGTTCCTCAGAAAACTAAAAATAGAATTACCATACGACCCAGCAATTCAACTCCAGGGCATATATCCAGACAAAACTATAATTAAAAAAGATATGTACATCCCTACATTCATAGTGGCACTATTCACAATAGCCAGTTGGAAGCAATCTCAATGACCATCGACAAATGATTGGATAAAGACGATGTGGTACATATATATAATGGAATATCACTCAGCCATAAAAAATAGTAAAATAATGCCATTTGCAGCAACGTGCATGCAACTAGAGCTTATCATACTGAGTGGAACAAGTCAGAAAGACAAAGCCAAATCCCGTATGATGTCACTTGTATGTGGAATCTAAAATATGACACAAATGAACTTATCTTTGAAGCAGAAGCAGAATCAGGGACATACAGGATAGACTGGTGGTTGCCAAGAGGGTCGGTGGGGGGTGGTAGAGGTGGGAGTGGGCGTTTGGGATTAGCAGATGCAAACTGGTATAAAGAGCCTCTTGATGAAGGTGAAAAGGAGAGTAAAAAAGCTGGCTTAAAACTCAACAATCAAAAAACGAAGATCGTGGCAACCAGCCCCATCACTTCATGGCAAGTAGGAGGGGAAACAATGGAAACAATGACAGACTTTATTTTTATGGGCTCCAAAATCACTGCAGATGGTGACTACAGTCATGAAATTAAAAGACGCTTGTTTCTTGGAAGAAAAGCTATGACAAACCTAGACAGCAATCCTAAGAAGTAGAGACATTACTTTGCCAACAAAGGCCCATATAGTCAAAGCTATGGTTTTGCCAGTAGTCACATATAGATGTGAGAGTCGGACCATGAAAAGCCTGAGCACCAAATAATTGATGCTTTTAAACTGTGGTGTTGAAGAAGACTCTTGAAAATCTCTTGGATTGTAAGAAGATCAAACCAGTCAATCTTAAAGAAAATCAATCCTAAATATTCATTGGAAGGACTGATGCTGAAGCTGAAGCTCCAATACTTTGGCCACCTGATACAAAGAGCTGACTCATTAGAAAATGCCCTGATGCTGGGAAAGATTGAAGGCAGGAGAAGGGGAAGACAGAGGACGAGATGGTTGGATGGCATCACTGACTCAATGAACATGAGTTTGAGCAAGCTCCGGGAGATGGTGAAGGACAGGGAAGCCTGGCGTGCTGCAGTCCATGGGGTCACAAAGAGTCGGACATGACTGAGCGACTGAACAACAACAACAACAAAAACAAGGGTCTACTGTATAGCACAGGGAACTATATTCAATATCCTATGATAAGCCACAATGGAAAAGAATATCAAAAGAATGCATACGTATACATATAAAGCTGAGTCAGTGCTGTACAGCAGTAATTAACATAACATTGTAATTTAACTATACTTCAGTAAAAAATGACTTTTAAAATGAAGTCTTTGAAAATACATTAGGAAAGAAAATGAATCTGGGTTCCCGAAAACTGGATCAGCATGATCTGATAACTGAGATGTTTGTTTTTCCATCTCCACTTGGTCCCCATCTGATCTCTGAGACTCTCTTAGAGATACCCTTCACAGCCTCCACCCATCACTGGGACACCTCAGCACTGATTCAGGGATAGTTGGTAGGAAGGTGAAATGTTTGATCCCTCTCTGTGATAATACCAATTTTTGCCATAAAGCTATCACTTTGTTACAACATCTGATATGCATCAGTCAAGCTGACGGGTACAGAAAAGGAATATTCCAGATCTTGGTGGATGGGCTTAAAACCATGTGGTGCTTAATGAGTTGGAATGGATTTCCTTTTACCCAAAGATATTTGGGATCCACTGAAGAACTTTCAACAAATGCTGGTTAAAATTCATAAAACTGTACCCCTCAAAACGGTGAATTTAACTGCCTGTAAATCATATCTCCATAATGCTGAAATAAAATAATGCTATCAAAAAAGTCAATGAAATAAATTAATAAAACCTCTGAACAGTGTTGTTTAGAGACTTTGCTTTGAAATGCTGTTGGCAAAAAAAAAAGAAAAAAGAGATTGAAAAACGGTTCAAGTTGACAGATGACATCAGATTAGCATGAAGGTGGTTCTGGTTGGGAACATTTCCTTTTGTGACAGGATATCAAAAACCATTTTCACTGTAAAATTCTTTACAAGCAAGATCGATGTTAGAGGTTTATTCAGATCTTCCCATATATTTGTGTCAAGGTGATGATTTTTTACTTTTAGACAGAAACAGACTTTTAGGCCAAGTTTACACAAGTTTATTCTAGAATTTAGCTAATCAGGCTTTTCAACCAGGTCCTATCTGTATGCAAACGAATAAAAAGTAAAGTAAAATTCCCTAAGAACAAGAGCCAATTCTGTTATAATAATGTTGCTACTTTGAAGCCACGGCAGAAACCCTCTGCCCTGGGTCATGGATCAAGTGGCAATCCAGCCTTGTTCTGTGGTTGTCTACAGTTGGGCAAGGGTCTCTCAGCTGAGCAGGTCACTAGGCAGAAACTTTGGAGCTAGGGGAGACTTCTTGTCAACTGCAAATTGGCACTTGCCATGGGCAGTTGACATCTACATCTACAAGGATTAAGTCGCTGCTGACCTTCAACAATCCCTGAAAGGAGTTTAGGGTGGAGAGCAGAAACAAGGCACCCTGGACTTGGGGGAAAACTGGCAGGGCAGGTCTTCAGAGAGTTAGATATTTTCAGGAGCTGATTTTATGAGCCCAATTATTGTATCTCCTCATATCTAGAAAAGCACTAAAATCCTTCACAGTGATGACTGTTTCTCATGATGAGCAGAAAGCTTCATGAGACTAACAGAAACCTTCTGGAAAAATATGTGTTTGATTGCACGTATTATTCCCCCTTGACATAAATCACATCTATACTGACCTTCCGCCGTGCTTCTTTGGAACAGTTTCTCAGCTGAGGTGCTGTCTCTTGGGCTGTAGTCCTCACTTTGCCCCCAAATAAAACTTAACTCACAGCTCACGTTGTGCAATTTTATTTATTTATTTATTTATTTTGTGTGTGTGTGGAATTTTTTTAAATTGACACTTTTAAAAATCTCTGATAGAGATTAGTGACCTCTCTACCCTGCCATAATGCAGCTGTAGGGTTTGAGTCAAGGGACGGAAGTAGAGGTTAGGAACTGCCAAGCAGCAAAGGCTGGTGGGGAAACTTACTAGCGCCAGGCACAGACTCTGCTTCCCCTCCCCACGTGAAGCTCTCCATGACAGCAGTTAACTTACAGGCCTTCCTCACCACCCTGGAATGAGGGTCAGGTATGTCCCCAGTTCTGTGGAAGCCAACTACATACCAGCAGCTTGACACTGGAGGTAGGCATCACTATCCCCGTCAGCTGTGAATAGGACCACCAGACAAAACAGAGGCTGCCTGGTGAAACCTGAATTTCATACAAACAACAAAAACATTTTAGCATAAGTTTGTCCCCCGTGGGTCTTCCCAGATGGCTCTAGTGGTAAAGAACCTGCCTGTCAATGCAGGAGACGTAAGAGACAGGTTCAATCCCTGGGTCGGGGAGATCCCCTGGAGGAGAGCATGGCAATCTGCTCCAGTATTCTTGCCTGGAGAATCCCATAGACAGAGGAGACTGGCAGGCTACGGTCCATGGGGTCGCAGAGTCATACACGACTGAAGCAACTTAGCACACATGCACATATGTCCCCAGTATTGGACAGGACTTACCTATACTAAAAAAAAATGATTGCTGTTTCTCTGAACTTAAAATTGAACTGCATATCTTATATTTTTATTTATTAAATACGGCAACCCTACTTGTGGACTACAGACAAATTGAACCACAGACAAGGGCACAGGTGGTTGAGCTGCTGCTCCAAATTCCCATTGGGAAGGGACAGACGAAAGGTAAAGACCAAACTCCCACACAGATCAGTTCAAACAGCCCTGGGCTTTCCTGGGTTTCTCACAGTTATGTGTCACCATTGGTGATCCCTAGTACCAGGACTTCCATTTGTTTCTGTAATTGCTCAGACTTGATCCTAGAGGAGGGAAACAGCAGTACAGCTGTTTGGCCACTTTAGCCAGAACGGTAGCTATAGATTTTTCTAAAGGATGTTGTGCTTATTAACTATGTATGTGATTTATTAAATGATGTTAATGAGGATAAAGGGTGAAAGCAAACGTAAGTCAAAATATTAATAGTGATAGATTCCAATGAGTGGAAATTTGAGTAAATGTTCTTTTCCTTTTTGTACTTTCTTGCTATATTATTATATATATAAACACATTGAAATACTATTTTTATTACATGTTGAATTCATATTTTTTCTGTAGTGTCCCATTTACCTCTTTGTGCAATCACACCATTGTCATTACTAAGGCTTTCTATTCCACGATGGCTTTTGATACAGTGATTTCTACTCATTGCTTGCTTTCACTGTTCTTTTTGTGATTATTGTGTGTTTTGTTTTCAGGTTGCTGTTGCTAATAAGTTTCCCTGGGGATTTTACAACTTCTAACAACACACTTCTGTGCGTGCGTGCTTGAATCCAAGCACATGTTGGATTCAACTGAATTATGTGCCTTCTCTTGGAAAAAAAACCTTTTCACCTGGCAGAGCCAGAACTACACCCATAAACACACACACTCACTCACACAACATAGGAATTAAAAGGCAAAGGTTGTGCACACAAAGTATGAATGTACATGAACAATGGCAGGTCCGACTTCAGAGAGGCTGTGCAGTGTCAATTCCTTTCACAGTTGTGAATTAGAACCTCTTCTTTTCTGCTGTGCTTTCTAATCACTGGAAGGTAGTGAATGAGAGTTACTAATTCCTGTACCCAGCCACCTTGCTAAACTTTTCCCCAGTTCTAAAGATGAAGTGCAAGAAAGAGACAGAGCCAGGATCCAAGAACTGACCTGCCCCTTTGCATAATCTGTGCTCTTCCCCAGTGCTAGGGTGGTGCAGTCTTGCCCGCGGACTCTGGCTCCATCAGTGCCCCCTCTGGCTGTGGGGAGAGGTGCAGGTGTGGACCAGGAGGGGCCAACTGGTCCTTCCCACGGCTCCAGCCCCTCCTGACTTTTCTTGCTGTCTGGTGGAGATGCCATTGCTTAGTTGGGGTGCTAAGAGCAGACACAGGAGTGGGCTCCTCACCTCAATGGGATGTCTGCTGGCTCATGACATCAGCTGGTGACATACCCCGCCCCGACAGCAAAAACCAAGCTGGATTGCCCTTGAGCCTGAGACTGCCAGCCCACACTGGCAAGATGAGGAATGACTGCTTTTGCCCAAGCTGGCACAATGCCCTGCTCGCTCCTCCCCTGGATCTGAACTCCATCCAAGCCTTATTTTGTCTTTCCTCCTTCTGAGAGCCTTAGCAGTTTCTGCAGCCTATTTTCTCCACTTTGACTTCTCACTTATTCCTCAGTGATGGGGGAGTGATGTGTACAGTGTGACTATCTTTAGCCTGTATTACTCTTATCTCAAAACATGTTTTCGAAACCTCATTATATTTGTTCATAAATGCTCTGTGTCACTCAGCAACCCAGCAAAGTCACTCAGCAGTACAGTGTAAGGTTACCTGTGGTTGAGCTAGCTTCTGGACACTACAGATAATTTAAAGGCAAGGAAGCGCATTGTTAGACTTCCCTAGTGGCTCAGTGGTAAAGAACTCACCTGCAATGCAAGAGCCCCAGGAGACGTGGGTTCGATCCCTGGGTTGGGAAGATCCCCTGAAGGAGGGCATGGCAACTCCCTCCCGTATTCTTGCCTGGAGAATCCCATGGACAGAGGAGCCTGGTGAGCTACAGTTCATGGGGTCGCGAAGAGTCAGACACAACTGAAGTGACTTAGCACACACATACAAGTACATTATTAAGCATATGTTGGATTCAACTGAATTATGTGCCTACTCTTAAAAAAACCCTCTCACCTGGCAGAGCCAGAACTATACCCATAAACACACACACACACTACACAACAGGAGAACTGAAAGGCGAAGTGGTGAATGCAAACCATGCAGGCGCACGAACAATGTCGGGTCCAGCTGCTGAGAGGCTGCACGGGTGTCGGCTCCTTCGAGGGAAGGGCAAGCTTTTAAAAATATGGATAAGCTACACTTTAGAACTAAATCCATAAAATGCCACAATATCTAAACAACCTTATCAAGGTGAAGCATATAGGTACTAATGTCAAAGAGACTCATGTCCAGAAGAACAGAACGAGGGAACAAAAAGAACTCCATTTGTTACAGAATCACACCCTCTCAATCATTCCTGAAACAATCCCCAGAAATCTCACGATTTCTCTGAGAGAGGATGTCTGTGTTTTCCACTAGATCATAGAAGCCCTTTGATTCTGAGTTGAATTTGTCTTGTTGAGTTGAAGTGTATTCCCTGGTGGCTGTAACAAGCTCCAAGAAGCAGACGGCCTCCTCATGTCCTGCATTTTCCCTCTCCTCACAACTCCTGTTTCCCAACTCTTTTCATCATATGCGTTGGTCTCTGGGCTCACTCCAGGTTGGCCAACTCTTGCTTAACAAACCAGTGCTTGGGGCAAATGGAAAGCACTTTGAAGCCTTCCTTTAAAAGGAATGAGTGTCTCTCATTGGCCTGATGGGAGCATATTCAGAATATCCCCCGGGGAGAATCACAGAGGGTGCTGGGGCATCTGCCAGTGAGGTCACACACCATTTTAGCCCTTTTCCAGGGAGGGAGGTGAGAGCGATGTTCTGGCCACTCAGTGAAATGTGTATCACAAATATGGTGCTGGTATGTTCTGTGAAAACTATTTCATCCCATCGTATTCCAGAAAAACATGTGGTTTTGCAGTGGGCTTTTTCCTAGAAGCCCTCCTGGGTGGTTGCATATCAACCAATCACACTTTGGGTGTACATGAGGAAAGCCGACCAGTTGGAGGTGTCTTCTGCTGAGTCCTTCGAAAAGAAAACTTGTTTTGCAGTAACAAATCACAGGTCCTATATTTCATCCCTTTGTGTCTGGGTTTTTGGAAATTTACCGTCTTTAGGCAGAGCACAGAGAGCTGCCTGTTCCCCTGTTACCTGGAAGCAGTTGCTCCTAGCTTAATGGCTCTCCATTTCCCAATGCCATCCTCATCATCAGGGTGTACTCACTCAGTGCCAGCAAGTCAGTTGGGTATCAGAGAGTCCCAGAATGGGGCAGAGACTCCAAGGCCCAGGCTGAATGTTCACGTGCCCAGCCCTCCAGGGGATGGTGGAATACACAGCCCCACATCCAGAAACTCCTGCCTGTGGAAATACCCAGGTAAATAATGTGACACCAAGATGTCTCAGACAGGAACACAACTTTACAGACCAGGTGGGTATGCATTCAGCAGATCGTTGCAATCCCATCTCAAGGATCCAAGGATGGTTTCACTCTATAATTTCTTAGTGAGAAATGTTAAGTCAAGCCAGCTCTCCCAGCCTCCTCTCCCATGCTCAGGAGGCTCCTCTGCACCCCTCAGCATCCATCCTGCCTTCAGCCATGCTGCTCAGAATTGCATCTTTTTAAATTCTATGTGCCACTTTGTATGACTTTTATTGTTTCACATACATACACCAATTTTCTCTTCCTCACAGCCCAGCAAGCACCTGGGGGTAAGAATCATGCAGAACTTCTCATCCAGCTTGGACCAGGGTGGCATGGGGTGGCATAGGGTGACAAACCCTATGCTAAGGGACAGGGGACAGGAGTGCCAGCTCCAGATTTACTCTCAGCTTCCCATGGGATGTTGGGCTCCACTCTCCTCATCCATAAAATAGGGATCTCTGTAACCATACCTTGTGAAGTTTTCTGGATCCCAGGCAAACATCAAGGGCCTGGGGTCTATATCCCAGGGACCTGACTTGGCCTCCTAGACACCTGGCAGGTCTGTCAGAGCTCCCCAGACATGTCCTGTGCCTATTTCTATCCATATGGTGACAATATCACAATGGTCTGTCCCCTGGATACAGTGTTAGTGATGGGACCCTCTTCACTCTCATACCCCAGTGCTGAGTACATTGTAAGTTCCACAAATATTTGTTGCATGAATAAATAAATGAACAACTACACCTTGTCTGATGGCTCATGCCACAATAACTGGGGCTGAGAGGATGAGTCTAGGAAGCAGGAAGGAGGAGAGCGTTTCTGTGATGTCCAAGTTCACAAGACACGGAGGTGGTAGCTAACTCAGTGCGGGGGTAAGGCTGACGCTTTTGGCTATCACTTCCCAGCTGGTGACACACACCCCCACCCTCGACAGCAAGCCCCAAGCCCCGTAATGAGGCAAAGGGATGGTGTAAAGAGTCTCCCTTGGTGCTCAGGTACCCCCCAGCCCACCCGGCTTGTGCCCGCAGGCCATGGCAACGAGCCATGATTCCCTGGCTGAAGTGCATTCCTAGGCAGTGTGTTCCTCTCTCCACAGACAGTCCAGGAAAAGCCACAGGGGCTCTTCTCCCCCACTTTCCTCTCACAACAGCATCCTTGTTTGGCAGCTCCTCCTCAGCACCAACCAGAGAGACTTGGTGAAGGGCCCCCTCCTGGGGACAAGGGCGGCCATTAGTGTGGTCAGGGCAGATGGCCAAGACACATTGGAATCCTTCCAGAGGCTTCCTATAGGCTTGCACTGCAAGAGCCCTTGAGACACTGGTGTCATACCATCCCCTTCCTCCAGGAAAAACCCCCGCTCTGTGGCCCAGGCAACAGGGAGCTTTTCTCACAGGCACTGTGATATGAAGGAGGCTCAGGCCAAATGTGACATCAGAAGGGAGCGGGAGCTCTGGCTGGTCTACTAGATGGCTGTGTGGCCTTTGATGGTTCCTGCCCTTGGTTTTTTCCTCTCTAAGTCTTTGGTAGCTCTAAATATTGCCTCTGTTCTTTTGCTTCACCTCTTGAACCCGACACACTCAGTATACGCTACATCACATGTAGATCATTGTCTTGTGGATGTTCTTAGGACGTGAGTATCTTTGGGTCCATCTGTGCCTTGTACAGGCACATCTGTTGGGTGTGTCCAAAGAGCTTGATCATAGAGGGAAGGGACTGCTCCATCTTGCTTCTGTTAAGCACAAGTCTGAATAGGAAGAGCACCTCAATTTGCTGCTAAAATTGGTGAAGGGACCTTGAGAGCCACCTGCTTACTTACACTAGACTCTACCTGCCCATCAAATCTGGGCCCAAGTGAAAGCCTGGTTATGTGGGCAGTGGAGGGGAACAGATCAGGTGAGGTCTGGCTGTGCCCAAGCACACGTTTCAAGCCCTGAGTCTTGGTAGTTTCTTGAAGTCAACTGGCAAGTTTCATCCTTGCATTGTTTCCACAGAATGTGAGAGCAAAGGTGTCATGTGCTGGAGGGTTTGACGCCTGTAAATGGAAGCTGAGTGGTGCCTGTTGGAGATGCCAAAGGCAGAGGAAGTCAGCTGCACAGGCAAGAACAGTCAAGGTTGAAGACTGTTTCCATTGGGCTGTCTCAGGTACCATCCAACAGAATTATTTTCCCTACTCTCAGTCCCAGGAGACACTATGCCCAAGGACCCTGGGCTCTAAGCATCAGGCAGCCTGCTCTAGAGAATGGCCCAGTCCCCTCTGCCCCCTCCAGCCTGCCCTCCTCTGGCTCTGGCCTGGCTGGAAGCCCAAGCCCCTTGCTGTGTTCTCTACTCCCGTAGCGTTGGGAGGCATGCCTCCATGCCTTCCTCCCCTGCTCCACCAACTTCAAGCACTGTTGCCACTACAGGTCAGTCTCCTTGAAATCTACCACAGCCAAGAGTGCCAGCATCCCTCTGAGGATAGGAGAGACCACCCTGAGCAGAGGTGCAGGAACCAGGGAGAAGAGGAGTTTGCCACTCCCAGCCTCAGGCACCAGAGCCCATACCATATTTTGAATCCACCACTCCCCAAACCTCAAGAGAACTCCTCCCAGACAAACTCAACAACACAGGGTTGGGGAGATTCAGGAGTTTCGGAGAACAGAAAGGAATGTGTTCCTTAAAGCTCTTTTTGAAAACTAGACAACCTACATCTGTGAACTGCAGTCACAATTCCCTGTAGGGGGCTAGGAGACAGGGCAGGGGAAGGGGACACACCCCACCCCTCCAGAGACCACCAGGAAGCCAAAGCAAGCGAAAACCGTGCAGACATGCAAGCCAAGCACAGGCCCAGGCCTGCTCTGGGAACAGGTGTGAAGGGGCACTCCTTGGGTGCAGTTTACTAGGAAGTCTTCTTGGGGGAAAGTTCAAAGCATAATTACAAAGGAGGTTAAAAACCAAAACAAAAAACCTCATTGGCAGGAAGGAAAGCAAAGGTGTTCGTAGTCTCTAAGTTCTGAAGCTTCCACAGGCTGTTGTGGGGCCGGGGTGTCCTGGGCATTCATATAGACATCGTCCACCAGAGCAAAGGTCACAGTGAGGGTCAATGGTTACAGGAGAGGGAATGAGGAGGAAGAGGGGTGAGACTTATCTTCTTCCATTTACTTCACCAAAGTCAGCATCTAAGACAAACTAGCTTTGGAAACAATGGTCTAGGTGGGAGAATTAGAGAGAGAAAGGAGGGAAGGAAGGAAGTGGGCAACCCCAGACAAGAGGTGACGGCCAAGGGAAATGAAGCAACACCTGGAATAGGCTCCCAGGAGAGGGTTTGGCCAGTAAAGGCATGACCCAGGAGGGCAGGCAGCCTGGAGCAGCTTCCAGATGGAAAGCTCAATGAGCAAGGGCTGTGGTGACCCCATTCTCATGGAGGGGGTCAGTGAAAGCCCTCCCAGCCTTGACCCTTTACCAGCTTTTGTTCCATGGAAAACTCTGAAAAGCTTACTCAGCATGGCTCAGAAAACAAGTATCCCTTTTTGGGAGAAAGATTATCATGCCATGAGTACAGAAAACAAAGACATTTTTTCTTTCCTCCACAGACACATGCACCACCCCAGCTGGGACCTGGACACTTTGGCAACCAAGCGAGAAAACTCCTGCGCTCCTCCTGGCCTGTATCAACAAAAGCTATGATTCACAGGTTCCCCGTGGAAACTGAGACTCTCAAACACTCTCTTGACAGAGGAGAGGCCCATTCCCTGGCCTCAGCCCCAATAAGGAAATAGCACAGAGACCAGAGAACCACCGCTCCGAGTGCCAATTTGCCGTTCCAGGCTGGTGAGAATCTGCCAACCCACTGGCTGCACCTCTGAAAGGACCCCTGCATGGAGAGACCACAGAATGTGGCTCTGCTTCTCTCTAGCCAGACAATGCTGATCTCTTTCATTTACCACATGGGGACTTGGCTTCTCATGCACAAAACACAAACAGAATACATTTCAGCTCCTCTCTCCCTCTCCCATCCTTTAAAGCCACTGCAAGAGGCAAGAAGTCAGCAAGACAAAAGAAGATCTAATGATTTCTGTCTGACTCCACCTCCACCCTCCATGGGGAGATGAGATGCAGAAGAAAGAGAACCAGGAGCTTTCTTATCAATTGAGATTTATGGAGGTTGGAGACACAGTCAACAAGACCAGCAGGGATGCTATAAACTGCCCCCTTATAACTGCTTTTGCAGTTATAAAACTGAATCGCTTTGCTATACATCTGAGACACTGTAAATCAACTCTACTCCAATTTTTAAAGCATGAAAACAACTACTTATGCTGCATCCCATAGGGTTTGAGTCAGCTTATTTTCATTTTCATTCAACTCTAGGAATTTTTTGATTTCCTCTTTAATTTTTTCCATGATCCATTGATTGCTTTTTGTTTAGTGACATATTGTTTAGCCTCCCCATGTTTATGCTCATAGCACTATTTCCAAGTGCCAAGATATGAAAGCAATCTAAGTGTACATCAATAGATTAATGAATAAAGATGTGGGAGATAGAGAATATATATATACACACACAATGGAATACTACTCATCCATAAAGAAGAACAAAATTCAACCATTTGCAGCAATATTTATGGACTTGGAGGACATTATGCTAAAGTAAAATAAGTCAGACAGAGAAAGACAAATACCATATGATACCACTTATATGTGGAATATAAAAAACTCTACAAACCAGTGGCTATTAAAACAAAAAAAAAGAAACAGATTCACACATACAGAAAACAAACCAGTGATTACCAGTGGAAGGGGCAATATAGCTGTTGGGAAGTGGGAGGTACAAAATATTGAGTGTAAGATAGGCTACAAGGATGTGTTGTACAATGTGAGGAATACAGCCAATATTTTGTCATAATTGCAAATGCAAAGTAACCTTTTAAAATTGTATAAAAGTTTCCAATTTAAAAAAATATTAAGACTAACGGGGGGAAATAAACAAGCCCTCTATTCAGTGCAGCCATGGGACTTTCTGATGAAGGATTAAAGGGTCAGGATCCTTGGCCAACAACAGGAGGAGTGGCTGGTCAAGGAGACTTCTGGGATGCTGCTGCCGCTGCTGCTGCTGCTGCTAAGTCGCTTTAGTCGTGTCCAACTCTGTGCGACCCCATAGACAACAGCCCACCAGGCTCCCCCGTCCCTGGGATTCTCCAGGCAAGAACACTGGAGTGGGTTGCCATTTCCTTCTCCAATGCATGAAAGGGAAAACTGAAAATGAAGTCGCTCAGTCATGTCCGACTCTTCGTGACCCCATAGACTGCAGCCTACCAGGCTCCTCCATCCATGGGATTTTCCAGGCAAGAGAGCACTGGAATGGGCTGCCATTGCCTTCTCCACTTCTGGGATGAGACGGCTTCAAACAGAGACAAGAGGCAGTGTTTTATGGAGCATCACCGTTTCATAAGTTCCTCAGTGTGTCTTAATTTAGTCTTCCCAACAGAACCATAAGCCTGTTAATAAAGAAAAAAGAATGTGCATTGTGCTGCTTTCAAATACTGAGTACTTGTATAAGGATGGGCACCTTGCTGGCACTTCCTTCACAAACACGTGATTACATCAGGAGAGAAGACTCTGTTGAGTTGGCTCAGCACCTGCATGTCCTTGGCATTGCAAAATCTGTTTTCCCATGAATAGTCATCACAAACCCCACTTTACAGACACTCAAATTGAGGCCCGGAGATGTTTCATGACTGGCCCCATGTCTCACCTTTAGGAAGTGGCAGGGCTGGGATTCAAACCCATCTTCCCATTCTCTCAGCTTCTCTCCACGTAGGCAGAGGACCTGACCTTAATGGTCACGTTACACTGGAGTGGACAGGACATATGTGCTCACACGAACACACTCACTCACACCCCAGAACGTTGGTGTGACCCACACAATACTGATGGCAGCTTCAGAGTTAAGCAAAGGGGCCATCAAAATGGGATGGATTCCTGAGAAAGACGGGTGGAGAGCAGGATTTTCAAGATCTGGACGGACAGCTTGGGCCAGGGTTGGGGTTGGGAGTGGGGCCTCTGAGAGTTAATAGCTGAGAAAGAGTTCAGGAGTAAGATGCACACCTAAGGGGTAGGAAGGAACAGGCAACAGTGAACCATGGTCACTGGGGCTGACACAAGATGTTTGCACAGGAGGGAGTTGGTCCCAGGCCTAAGAGAGCGGTTTGGAAATGAGGCAGTGTTTTCTGAGTCCATTTTAAAATGCATGATTAGGACATGACTGAAGGCAATTAACGTGCTTCTCACTCATCTGCTGATCAAGTTGCAACTGGAAAGGAGTTTCCATGTGGGGGAGGGATGCCAGGGAACAAGCGCGTGGCTTTTACGCCTTTTTCGGAGGGGAGCCGAGTGTGGGCTCAGGGTTGGTGGATGCCGAGAAAATGCCATCAGAGGCCTGCAGGAGCGTGCTCCGCCCCCCCTCCCAGAGCCCATAAAAGCCCAGGGGGCCAGGGCACCCCAGACGCCCTGTCTTCTCCATCCCCCTCCACACGTACCCACAGCAGGAGCACTCCTCATCAGCCTCTCCCAGACACCATGTCCAGACAGTCCACTATCACCTTCCAGACCGGCAGCCGCAGGGGTTTCAGCACAGCCTCAGCCACCAGCCCAGCCACCGGCCGCTCTCGCTTCAGCTCCGTGTCCGTGACCCACTCCTCTGGGGGCAGTGGAGGACTGGGAAGGATCAGCGGCTTCGGCAGCCGCAGCCTCTACAACCTGGGGGGAACCAAGCGGGTCTCCATCAGTGGGTGTGGCAGCAACTTCCGAAGTGGCTTTGGTGGCAGGGCAAGCAGCGGGTTTGGGGTCAGCAGTGGATTCAGCTATGGGGGTGGAATTGGAGTGGGCTACGGGGGCTGCGGCTTCTCCGTCTGTCCCCCTGGAGGCATCCAAGAGGTCACCGTCAACCAGAGTCTCCTGACTCCCCTCAACCTGCAAATCGACCCCAACATCCAACGGGTGCGGAAAGAGGAGCGGGAGCAGATCAAGACCCTCAATAACAAGTTCGCCTCCTTCATCGACAAGGTGAGTTGGGAGCTGCATCTGGTCCACAGGGTTGGGTGCCAGGAACTCTTGGGGAGGCCAAGTTCAGACAGCAGCCATGGCCCAACAGCTTCCCTGCGGGAAAGCACATTCACTCAGCAAGCATCCCTCAGGGGCAGACGTATTTGCAGGTGGGGCCAGCTTGCCCCACAGGACTTGTGGGTATTTCCCTTCATCCTCCTTGGGAGCCATGCTGGCTGGTTCAGTCAACACAGAGGGAAATGTGAAGTTCTCAAGTTCCCTGAGAAAGCCAACCTAACCCAGAGCAGGGCTGGTAGAGACACTCTAAGAATGGCGGCTCCGCATCAAGGCGCCACTGCACTAGTCCTCTGGAGCCCCAGAGAATGTCGGGGTAGCTTGATGGGCTTTTCCTTTTTGACAGGGGTTATCACTTATATCATTGGCAGAAGGGTATCAGGTGAAAAGTACTTTTCCTCTCTTCTATATCCATTGGGGTGGTGTCTGGCTCTGCCTCCCCAGTTTCTCCAGAATTTCTTCTCTTCTTCTCCCATCCAGGTGCGGTTCTTGGAGCAGCAGAACAAGGTCCTGGAGACCAAATGGAGCCTCCTGCAGGAGCAGGGTACCAAGACTGTGAGGCAGAGCCTGGAGCCCTTCTTCGAAGCCTACATCACCGACCTCCGGAGGCAGTTGGACAGCATCACCACCGAGCGAGGCAGGCTGGATGCTGAACTGAGAACCATGCAGGATGTCGTGGAGGATTTCAAAGTCAGGTGAGAGTGAGAGACCCTTCTGATCACATGCAGTCATCCCCAAACTCCTCTTGATGAGGGCCAGAGGAGAGCAAAGGAGCAGATGCCCATGTCAGAGAGGTTTGGACCTGTAGTCATCATCTCATGAGAAGAGGAGAGCATGGAGTAACAAAGGGACTCTCATCTCATGCATCACTACCAACAAGAAGCTGACTCTTAAATGTGTCCATGACTGCAAAGGGACATCTGTGTCATCTAACAAAACATTCTAGCTCTGAAAGCAATATACTACTTTACAGTCAGTTTATTATTTAACTGCACTGAACATGGGCTCTATTATTGAGATGCCTGCATTGCCAAGGTGTACCCTAGAGTATGAACCAGGCAATCTGATCCTCCTGAGCGAGTCAATTTTGACTTGCCATCACCCAGGCTGCAACAGGTGAGGTATCCAACAGAAAAGATGGTCCTCCCCAACCCCTTAGGTGGCTCACCCTTGGTTTCTATTTTAAAGCAACACCTACTTACTAAAAAAAAAAAAAAACAAACAAAAAAAAAAACACTATTTAAATGGCTGCCCTGAGGTTCAGTGAAAATATATCAAAAATCAACTGAAGCAGTGTCCTGAACAAAGTTTATCTCACAGTTCCAGCAGGCATTTAAGACAGCAAAAAGTTTTTCAAGATTGAAATTGTGCATCTCTACGAGGATAGAGTTGCATACATATGTTTTACTATCCCTGTCAGCTCCATGCCCACCTTCCAGTCTTACAAAAGCAAAAAAGGAAAAAGAAACTGGCAGAAGAAATTATTCTCCTTTTACAGGGGGAGAAACAGAGGTTAAGTGAATCACCTGAAGTCACACAAAGGTCTCTTGCTACACAAGTAGTCCACCTCAGCCTGAGAAGAGTTCAATCAAACCCTCACTCACCGCTCGCCCCCTCTCCTCTGTGCTTACAGGTATGAGGATGAAATTAACAAGCGCACAGCTGCTGAGAATGAGTTTGTGGCTCTAAAGAAGGTGGGTGGAAATGTCTCTCAAAGGAGAAGATTCAAAACCGAATCTGAGAGTGTGGGGTGACAGACCCTTGGGCCACCCAAGAAAAGTGATTTCAGCCCTTAGGATATCTAGAGAGCTCAAACTGGCCAAGACCCTCCCTCCATGTTTATAGCCCCAGTGACCTTGTTGTTTTCTGTTAGCCCAGGAGACTCAAGCCACAATTCCCAGCAATTACCCAGCCCCAGCCCCAAACCCCAGATACAGAGTTTGCTAAAATCCAAACTAGAAGGGCCAGGGAGTCCACCCAGCTTCTTTGGGGCTTGTTGCCTGGGGCCAGGGTCTCAGAGGAGCATCTTGTGCTGTCTTTTCAGGATGTGGATGCTGCCTACTTGAACAAGGTGGACCTGGAGGCCAAGGCCAACTCTCTGACCGATGAAATCAACTTCCTCCAGATGCTCTTTGAGGCAGTAAGATCCTGCATGTGTGTTTGTCCCTCCTACGTCTAAAGCCTGGCAAGAAAAGGATGTGGCAGGATGTTATCCATATAGTGTCTCCCTGGGATGGAGGGTTGGAGAGGTCATGAAGATTGGGAAGAATTGCTTGAAGTCCTGCCACATTTAACCCCACCCCAGCTCTGAGTCTTCTCCCTGCAATCCCATGGCCGAGCAAGGAGCAAATGTTGATTCCTAAACTCCCATGTCACTGGGTAACATTCCCAAGGAATCAAGACCCATCTCTCTCTTTCCTGTCTCAGAGAAGTTCAGAAGGCAAGCTGCCCCTCAGCCCGTTGGTCAGGGTGCTTCCTGGCCCCTGAAGATGCCTCTTTCTGGGCATCTCCATTCTGATGGCAGACACCTGGGCCTGTGGAAGGGGACAGAGGGGTAGAGAGCAATGAAGTCACACTGTGTGTGGGGGGAGGGGTCCTAAAAATCACCCCATCCTGAAGAAACCTTTCATGCTGGCATATGAGTCACATATGTCATATTCAACGTGATCTAATTTGGATTCAGAGAACACTTGCTCATCCTTCATATTCAGAGAAAAAGCACAGAGGGGAGCCTTGAGAATGGATACTGGGGACACACTCCCATTCCACTGATCTATGACCCAGAAACTCCTCAAGGGTCGGCTGGCATAGCAGGAGCTGGGCACTCCCTGCTGGGGATGCCAAAGAAGGACACCTGACTTGGATGGGTGGTCAATTGCGTAATTTCAAGACTCCTTCTTTTATTGCGTGGTGACACTGAGTTAACTGGCTCTGCAGGAATTGTGTCAGATGCAGACGCGGGTCAGCGACACGTCCGTGGTCCTGTCCATGGACAACAACCGCAGCCTGGACCTGGACAGCATCATTGCTGAGGTCAAAGCTCAGTACGAGGAGATCGCCAACCGCAGCCGGGCGGAGGCTGAGTCCTGGTACCAGACCAAGGTGAGCATGGGCACCTCCGTGATAGGCTGCAGATCTAGTGTTCTCTGAAGCCTCAGATCATTGTTTAACTACTAGCCATAAGCCTCAGGAGTCATGCAAGCATTCCTGTTTCTTTCAACTTGGCAGAAGTGTCTAGGAGGCTATGAAAACTTAGCTTGAAATGGATGTGGAAATCCCAATACACACATATGCTGATAAGCGGTCAGGCAATGCTGGATGCTCAGAAGGACAGCCACAGTCCCTCCACCACTTACCAACTGACCAGGGGCTGGATGAGACTCAAACAACCAAGAAATGCTCATAAAGCTGTTTCCAACAGGCTTGTTCATTTACAGAACTCCTACTGTATGCCAAGCAGAATTACAAAGTTGTAAATGAGCAAAATACAAAAGGAGTCCAAGGTCTGGGAGGCCATGAGATGAATGAACAGTCATAGAAGGGGAAAAGCATTAATAAAACACTTCCAAGAAGTGGTGGGCTTTAGTCTGTTTTGGAAGTGGCGGGGAACAAAAGATTGTCAAGTAGCAGGGAGGGCCTGCAAGGCTGAGCAAGCAGTCCTGTGGGGCTAGGGGGCAGAAATGAACACTTTGCCGAACAAGAGAGCTTGCCCTGGGAAGAGGGAGGTTGGCATGACCACAGAGAACTATTGTCCGAAGGTGCAGATGGCCAGAAGGTTTGGGTTTGGAGGGGTGTAGCAGCCTGAATGTTCCAACCCATGAGACCAGTTATCGGCCAAACGCAGATGATTTTCCAGGGCAGCTGCTCACCTACAAGCTGGCTCTCATCCCTTGCCTTGGTCTTTGCCCTGCCTTAGTCGCTGCCACTGGAAGTGGTAGAAAAGAAGCAGGTGTCAGGTGCCAGGGCTGCAAGAGTGGATGTAGCTCCTTGGCAGTGAGTGGAGGTGGGATGCACTTAACTCCAAGTGGGGTGGTTGCAATGTGCAGCGTTGGCGAAGACTGTTGTTGCTTTTAACCATGTGTGTCCAGAAACAAAGAAGCTGAACCATTCAGCACTTTTGAAATCGGACAGATCTTCGCTCAGGCAGGGGCTCTTCTTCCACTGGGCAAGGTGTGAGTTTCCTCCAGTCTGCTGGAGGACACAGGGTGCATTTATTTCTCCTAAATGATGGTGTCCTAGACCCACACCATTAGACAGAGAGCAATTTAAGATGGAGGATTCTGAAGTCTTCAGAACGGGGTCCTCTATAGCCTGAGCTCCTTCCAATGCTGTTTGCAGTGCCTCTGTTTCCCCAGCACTGGCATCAGGAGGGCCGCCAAACTTCATGGTCGCAGTTGGTCTTTGACGTCTGCCCCATGACCAAGAACTCCCCAAGGACAGTGCCAAATCATCCCTCACTCCTCGCGCTCTGCATGCTCTGGGGGCTTCACGTACAGGCTGTTTCCCTTGTCTGGAATATTCTACCCTGAGCCGGTCAATCCTTCCCAGCCTTCAGTGCCTGGTGTGAATATCTCCATCTCTAGAGGGACGTCCCTGTCCATTCCCTACCCCATCCCTCACTTCCATATCTAAGTCAGATTCCTTTATCACAGCCCCATAGGACTTAGTTTACTTCCTAAGGGACACTCAGCTCAATTTGAAGCTATAAATTCAATAATATGCAGGCTGGTAAGGAAAGGAAAGGAACAAACCAGGAGCCTTACTGATAACTGCTGGTATCAAATGCCAGCCTGGTTCAATTATTTGCCATCTCAAAAAAAAAAAAAAAACTGTAGGCAGGAGTCTGATTATTCTCTTCATGATATTCCCAGAGCCCAGGACATGCCTGGTGAGTAGATGTGGTCAAGAAACAAGCAAGGGGATGGGTGAATGATGAGTGCATGGATGGGCTTGCTCAGAGCACTGAGGGCCAGGCTGGGCATGCAGGTAGTGCTCAGGCCAGGGTTTGAAGGAGTGACTGACTCTGCTCTGGTTCTGTCAGTATGAGGAGCTGCAGGTCACAGCCGGCCGGCATGGCGATGATCTCCGCAACACCAAACAAGAGATCTCCGAGACAAATCGGATGATCCAGAGGCTGAGAGCCGAGATCGACAACATCAAGAAGCAGGTACATTCTGGCAGGACCCAGAGCTCCCTGCACACTTATGTCTTCTGGGTCATTCTGCCTCACTTACAGGACTCTTCCCAAGAAGCACCAGATTTCCAGGGGTTATCAGTAAGGTTCATGGCTTCCTCCTTTCCTTACAGTGTGCCAACCTGCAAACAGCCATTGCCGATGCAGAACAGCGCGGGGAGCTGGCCCTCAAGGATGCACGGGCCAAACTGGTGGACCTGGAGGAGGCCCTGCAAAAGTCCAAGCAGGACATGGCCCGGCTGCTGCGCGAGTACCAAGAGCTCATGAACATCAAACTGGCCCTGGATGTGGAGATTGCCACCTACAGGAAGCTGCTGGAGGGCGAGGAGTGCAGGTGAGGGCAGATCACCCATCCCAGCAGCCTGGGCATTCCTAGGGGCTCAGGTTGGACATGACTGAAGGGGACTCTGCATGCATGCATGCGCGCAGGTTGATACAGGCCCTTCCTTGCCTGGAAAGGGGAGCAAAATGCTGGTAGAACTGGACTCTGACAAAGAGTTCAGGTGCAGTTTCTTTCCAGGGAAATCATAATCAGCAATTCCTAATTTGAGGTGCAACTGCTTTGAGCACCCCATAGAAATCTAGAAGCTGATTGGATCTAGGTAAAATCAACTCAAAGGAGAAATTTGGTCACACAGTGCGTCTGGATATGTAGTATGAAAGACTCTGAATTGAGAATAAATTGTCCTAGGATTTGGGCCAACAGGTCTACCACTAACTAGCTACATGCTGCTGCTGCTGGTAAGTTGCTTCAGTCGTGTCCGACTCTGTGTGACCCCCTAGACAGCAGCCCAACAGGCTCCCCCGTCCCTGGGATTCTCCAGGCAAGAGTACTGGAGTGGCTTGCCATTGCCTTCTCCGAACTAGCTACATAAGCTTAGGAAATTCAGCATCCTCCTCCCACCAATGCTCCCCACCCCCGCTTTCTATGTCTTTAATGATGGAATAAAGAGGCCAGGTCACATGATCCCCAAAGCCCACTGGGGGCTTTGGACTCTGCCAGTACCAGTTGTATGACCAGCTGTGTGATTTCTCCAGTCCTCATCTGTAAAATGGGACAACCAGAGTTTCCATCTTCTATGTTATTAAGAGGGCTAAAGTGAGGGACTACCAGCGAAGCTCTCAGAACAATGGATGGGACACGGCAAGTGGTCAGCTCCCTCTCATTTCAGTGGCCAAAGATGTGGGCTTTGGAGTCAAATTAATTTGACCTCATTTGTGATCATGATCGAGTTAGTTAACCTCTCTGATCTTCAATTTCCCCATCGGTAAAACCGAGATTGTAATACCTACTTAGAGGTTGTTGAGAGAATTAAGTGGCATAATGTGGGTAATAGGTAGGTAGCCCTTTCAAGGGCTAGGTCTGCATTTATAATGAATGCCACTTCTGTCCTCAAGATGCTAAAGCAAAACTACTCTAGTTGCTACAACAAGGCTAGACCGATGATTGCTATTGTTACACTTATGACTCAGACTCCTCTCCACACCTGTAATAACCTTGGTACCTGACAATAGGCCCTTGTTGACAGAGCGATCTTCTTGTTCTATGACAGCCCTGCCTTTCCAGCTGACGCTAACATATGATTCGCTTTAATTTTAATTTTCTTAAGGTGTTTATCTCGTTTACACCAAAAATTCTGAGATTACAGATTTGACTCCTATGAACCCCAACTCTGCATTAGTTCATTCATTAGATTATTATTATTATTATTATTATTATTAATACTAATGGTATTTAAATAATTTCAACCTCCATTACTCCTGCAATAAAAATAATTGAAGGCTTTCTCAGTGAATTTAAAACAATTGCACAAATGTCATTTCAAAAGACCACAAGCTGCTGGACACCACAGTAACCTTCCTTCTCCCTCCTCCCCATCAGGCTGAGTGGAGAGGGCGTTTCTCCAGTTAATATCTGTGAGTATGACATCCTCTCGTGTCATCTGGAGTGTATGTGGCTGGGGACTGGGGAGATGGTGGGCATGTCAGAGGGTGCCAGGGATGTATGGGGCATTGGAGGGGAGCCCACCAATGGGAGGTTCATTTTGAGAAGCTTTGAGATTCTATGTTTCTATTAGGAGAGACCTTAAAGTCACCGACCTTACCTCTTTGCAAGTGAGAGGGCACCACAAGGGGAGTAATGGGAAGTTTGCTCTCATCCTTCTACATGGGTTGCAGGATCCTCAGGCCACACCTTCCCTTGCCCAGACTGGATCACCCTAGAGAGATACTGATTGCTCTCAAGCATTAGAGACAGCCTTCATGCTGGGCACTAGGGCATTGCTGGTTGGGCAGCCTCTTCCAGAACAGTCTGGGAGAAGCCCCACTGCTCAGCTTAACTCTGTGGAGTATAACACAGAAAGATACCAAGGATTTCAAGGCAGTGAGAGTTCTAGGAGACCTGGCAGTTGGTGCCGCTCCCCAGAAGCAGGAGAGGCATTCATTAACAAGCTTGCACAGCCTGCACTGGTAAGCACAGAAGTCACCATTTACAGAGCTCAGTGCTGGCATCGTGAGGCCGAGAGACGATTCTTACACCTTACACTCTGCAAGTGAGTTCAGTTTTCTTGACATGAGAGTCACCTTAGCGATTGATGATATTAAGCAATGACTCTGAACCACCCAGAGGTCCTCCTTCCCTAAGGTCCTTGTCCAGTGGCTCCAGAGACCCTCAAAGCTAATTTGGGGACTGGCTGGCATGACCTCTAGAGTTTCCTTTCTTGAAAGCACCTAAAGTTTGTGCTTATTTCCTAAGGTTGCCATAACATAGTACCACAAACTGGGTGGTGAGAAACAACAGAAATACACTGTCTCATGGTTCTGGAGGCTAGAGATTACAAATGGAGGTGTCAGCAGGGCCATGTGTCCCTAAAACCTGTAGGGAGGACCCTCCTTGCCTCTTCCTGGCTTCTGGTGGTAGCTTTCCAGCCTTGGTGTTCCTTGCCTCACTCCAGCCTCTGTCTCTATGAGACACACAGGCCATTTCCCTGTGTGTCTGTCTTCAACTGAACATCTTCCCTCTTCTTAAAAGGACACTAGTCATAATGGACCAGGGCCCACCTTAATGATTTTATCTTAACCTGATTACATCTACAAGGTCCTATGTCCAAGTAAAGACACTTTACAGTTATTCTACACATTTTGGGGAGCATACAATTCATCCAATAACAGAGTCTATATTTTATTTCAGCTTTCCTTCAGAAGGGCCCAAAGTAAGGTACTAGATGTTTAAGATGATGGGTGGTTTGAAAGTTAGGGAGGGAGCAGTTCGGGAGGAGAAAAGGGACAGAGTTAGCCAGCCAGTGGGTCATCTGTCACTTGGTCTATCGAGAATATTCCAGCCCTGCCTTGGAATTCAGAGAGTGTGGGCTGGAGGACACAAAGGGAAACGTATCCACAACCAGCTGTGAGCATCCAGAAGGAAGGGAGACACCAGGGCCAGGGGGAGGTGGGGATAGAACAGCAGGGGAATCAAAGGCAAGGCAGGTGGGTACAAGAGCTCCCCAGAGGACGGGCATCCCAGTGAGTTCTGGAAGGAGAAGAGAGGCACCAAGTAGCAGAGGAGAGGCAGGAAGCCATTCGGACTGGGAGGACATCTGGCGCTGTGGTGCAGGTGGGACTAGACTGAGACACGGGACAGAGAGCTCACGAAGTGGGCGGAAAACTGGAAAGAGGCAAACCACCCGTCCCCACCCCATGGATTTTGGGGAGCTGTCCACGATGCCCCAGGTGCTTCTCTCCTGCCCTTGGTTCTGACCACGTCTCCTCCCTTCCGGCAGCTGTGGTCACCTCCACCGTCTCCAGTGGCTACGGGGGTGGCAGCAGTATTGCCAGTGGAAGCCTGGGCCTCGGCGGGGGCAGCGGTTACTCCTCTACCAGTGGTGGGCACAGCCTGGGCGGCTCCAGCTTCAGCAACAGCAGCAGCCGGGGCCTCGGGGGCAGCGGCTCCAGCATCAAGTTTGTCTCCACCACGTCCTCCAGCCGGAAGAGCTACAAGCACTAAGCGCAGTCACCCTGCTCCCTCACCCCTGCGCTGAAGCCAGCTCCGCCCACTCGCCTGGCGGGTCTGCACTCGTCCCTGCTCACCTAGGTGCTCTTCCTCGCCTCCCCTCCTCGAGGTCCACCTGTGCTGCCAGGAAGCCTGGCATCCTGTCTGAATCCCATTCCCCAGCCTAAGCCTCCCCCAGCCCCCAGACTGCTCCTAGTACCCACTCTGTGCCAAACCCGCTCTCTTTCCAATTTCACTGTCAGATTGTCTTTCAGAGACTCCCCATCAGCTCTGCCTCCCTCCTCCCTTCCTCCAGATGCAGTCTGTATCTCCCAGGCCATCTCAGTGTCAGCCCACCTGTCTCACGATGCTTACGAGCTGCCTGCTGGACGAGAGTGAAGCCTCTCTCTCTTTCCTCCCAGGATCATGTCTATTAAATGCGTGTATAATGTGTCTGGTGTCCAGCCCTCTATTTGGAATGGTGATGGAGCACAGAGTGATCCTTCTCCCCGTCCAAACCTCCTCTCAGCGTGGGGTCCTGGCACAGGGAGGGCTCAGCGCATCTGACCTCCCTCCTTTTCCCTCAGAGCTAAGAAGACTGAGCTGAGAAGATGGGAGGGGCAGGAGGGCCAAGCACTGGCCAGATTCCCTCCCTCCTTCCTTCTGCCCACCTCCCCCCTCCTCCCGTCAGGATGCCTTCTTTGAGAAGCCCAAGACCCTGGGCGGAAGCTCTGTTCAGACTCCCCACTCTGTATGTCATGCAGGGCAATGCCATCTCCTCCCAAACCAGACTGAGTTCTGAGGACACTGACGTAGTGTGGGCAGCCCAGCCCTCTGCCAGAAAAGGGCTGATTGTCTCCTGACAACTTCCAACTTGCAGATGTGAGCAGGAAAATAACAGGTCAGGAGAAGAGTTAAAAGTCAGCCCTGGGGGCAATGCTTTCAGCCAACAGAAGGGCCACTTAGGCCATAATTGCAGGAAGCTCCCACATCCCTGAGTTTACAGGCTCTGGACACCTCCCATCAGACCTCAGCCCCTGGCATCACCCAGAGTTGGTGCAGCCCGAGTGGGCTTGGAGGGATTGGGTCAGTGCTCAGGACCACACCGATGGGCTCTGGGAACCAGGGATCTCAAACACAGCTGTCCAGGGTGAAAGAGCAAGAAGTTAAATGGAAGGGAAGGAAGGGGCCATGAACTAGGATGAGAAACGATGAGTGTAAAACCAGGGGCTAACATTTGGAAGGTTTGGAGGGAGAGGATGGAAGGAAGGAGAGAAATGACACTGAGAATATGTCCCTGGCCCTCAGGGTGACCACAGGATGAGCCACTGGGGTGAGGGGTAGAGGGCACAGGAATGTGGAGGGAAATCCTGAATTTGCTCCTTCCCTCAAACAAGCCACCTCGCCATCTGCTAGTGAAGCAGAGCCGGTGACCTGCAGTCGGACTGCTGGGTCCTAAGTCTCTGAACTACTCTACACCTCAACTGTTTCATGCGCAAAACAAGAATAATAAGAGCTACCCCTTCCTGCTCTGTGAAGTTTGAATGAGAAACATGTGGAAAGCACTACTTATAATTGCTGCTCCATAAATATTGGCAATTATTATTCTTGTTGTCCAACCTCACAATGAGAATCAAGTAACTTAATGCTTATAACTGACCTGCATATGGCCTGGCACAGATGAAATCCTCAATAAAAAAAATTTTCCCTCGTAAGTGACCATGATGGGAAGGCTGTAATCAAGTGTATGGTTTCAGAGTCCAAGACTCAAGAAAAGGGGAGGAGAAGGAAAGCCATGGGAATATCTGCAGCATGTGGCTGAGAACATGGGATGATTTGCAGGGGGGGAGGGGGGGGAGGGGGGGGGGCTTGGGACCAGGCCTGCCCCAGGTCCCAGTTCCCAGGCCTGGTCCTGCCCTGGGTGGGGTGCTCCCTGTGATGATGAGCGGTGCAAGAAGATGGGTCGTGTCCAGACATACCATTAAGATGAACTCAACAGAGTGGTCTTTGATCTTCTCTGGCCAAGCCCAGTTCTCGAAAGGGATAAAAGTGAAGGAGAGTTGTGGAGAGCTAGACTTGGAAGGCTGCTCATCCCTGTGACAGTTTCACTCCTCTGACCCGCTGACACCGGCTCCCACCATGACCCAACGATCCTCTATCACCATCAAGTCAGGGGGCTCTCGGAACTTCAGCGCTTCCTCAGCCAACCTCCTCTCAGGCTGCAGGCCCAGCTTCAGTTCCATCTCCATGGTCCAGAGTGGGAAGAGCTTCGGGGGTGGCTTTGGAGGAGGCTTTGGAACCAGGAGCCTCCACAGCCTTGGGGGTAACAAGAGAATCTCCATCAGCAGTGGCTACCGCTCCAACCGGACCAGCTTCGGGGGTGCTGGCT
The DNA here is from genome assembly GCF_016772045.2 of Ovis aries. Taxonomy (NCBI): domain Eukaryota; kingdom Metazoa; phylum Chordata; class Mammalia; order Artiodactyla; family Bovidae; genus Ovis; species Ovis aries. The sequence goes on from NC_056056.1 coordinate 133,959,602, forward strand.
ATGGGTTGGGTCTGGGAGGCATAGGGTGCAGAGTGGGAGGAGTTGGCAGTGGCTATGGATTTGGAGGCGGGATGATGTCTGGCGCTGGAGGTATCCATGAGGTCACCGTCAACCAGAGCCTCCTGACCCCCCTTCACCTGGAGATCGATCCGTCCCTCCAGCGGGTACGGAAGGAGGAGAGGGAGCAGATCAAGACCCTTAACAACAAGTTCGCCTCCTTCATTGACAAGGTGAGAGGGCCATGGGGTTCCCGCCAGGAGAGCAGGTGGCACCCAGGAGTATCTCAGCTTTCTGTTCTTCTCTGAGGTCCTGGGGGCCAGGGGTGTGGAGGAAGTGGTTTTCCACCTTGTTGAGATTAGAAAAATGTTCATCTTTGGGCACCAGACCTGTCTGACCCACTGCGAGAATATTGTTCTCTTGATGGATAGCCATGAACTTGGCTTAAAATTAGACAGCAAAAGGAATTGGTTCAGAGGCAGAGGATCAAGAAATGGAAGGTTACAAGTTCACCTCACAGGCTGAGGTCATTTTTCCCTGCCAGTCAACTGGGGCAAGTCCTTGGCAGCCTCACTATTGATTTGATTGGCAAGGGAGGCACTCAGGGCTTCAGACTTTCCTTTTGGTGAAAGGAAAGTCGTGACATCAGCCCTGAGTCTCCCCTGCTGTTGGCCTGGAACCCTAAGGGGTTCCCCAGTTCCGGTGTGCAGTACTACCAGTTCACATTGGAGCTAACTGCTTCCATCTGGGAAAAACCAGCTCAAAAATCTAGATCTTTCAGGCTCCGATCCTGGAGTCTGAAAGAAAGAGGGCTAAACTGAGGGGCAACCAGTCCTATCGTCAGCTCTCCTGCTGGGAGAATCCCCAACTTCTCAAGCCTCAGTTGGGTTGAACAGATGGACTCCAAAGTCCTCTTGCAGGTCTAACAGGCTATGAAATGCCTCATCATATGGACCCAGACCTTTGAATGTATAAACGTAACCACAGGGACTGCTGAGCCTTTATCACCCATGTCCTCCACTTGATGTCATGTTTGTACCAACAGATGTGAGATTTCCAGGAGCCCGGTTTTGAGGGGAAGGATGTGGGCCCTGCATTTCCACAGTTCATCTGGCGGGGTCTTGGGGAATGAGGGCATGTGGCTGGGGAGGACTGGGAGCCAGGACAATGGAAGAGAAAGCGGAAGTGGGATGCATTTGTTAAAGACCCTCCATAGGCACACTGCCAATTCCAAAGTCTTGGAGGCTCTGTTCCTTCATTCTCTGAGGCTGTGTGTCACTCCAGCTGCTCCCAACAGAAGGGCTAGTTTAGAGACAAAGGTTTTTCATGTTCCCGAGGCTGTCTCCCAGCCTGAGGAGCAGTTGAGTGCAATTCAGGAAAACCAGATTAGTAGCACAAGATCACAGGAACCTGAGGTCTCAGAGAATAGAGACAAGATGAGGCTTGTCCAAGGCCACACAGCTTATGAGGGACATGGCTGAAATTGTATCCAGATCCCCCTAAGGTGACTCCAGAGTGATCTACTCCAGCATTCCTGGATTGTGGTGGCAACTGAGTCCAGATTCTAGATCTAGAGAAATCATGTTGAAAGCAAATGGGTGAACTTTCTGCCAAGAACCTCTTGCCCATTTACTGGGAACCAAAGTAATGTGGTGGAGTGTTCTTTTCTTCAGCTACCACACATCAGCATGGTTTGATGTATTCAGATGGTTTCCTGGCACTCTGGCCCTCCTGCCTATTCTCACCCCCAAAACCAGCCACTAGCCAGTCTTCCAGCCCCATCGCACCAACATGGGCTTGGCTATTTACATCCCAGGCTCCTGCCAGCTTGAGAACAAGGAGTCCAGCCTGCCACCTGGACTCTGAGATCTTGCAGGGCTCCCCCCTGCACTGTCGGGGGTCCTGAATCCCAGAGCCCTCTGGAGGCAACGGCTGTAAAGACATGCTTATGGGTTCTCACCTCTGGCGGCGGCAGGTGCGGTTCCTGGAGCAGCAGAACAAGGTCCTGGAGACAAAATGGAGCCTCCTGCAGGAGCATAAAGCGACCCGGGCCAACCTCGAGCCCATGTTTGAAGGCTACATCAACAACCTGAGGCGGCAGCTGGACAGCCTGGGGGGAGAGCGCTCGAGGCTGGAGGTGGAGCTGAAGAGCATGCAGGAAGTGGTGGAGGACTTCAAGAACAAGTGAGTGGTAGCTCAGCCCTGAGGCTCCGGGGGAGGTGCCGGACTCTCCTGAAGTGCCCAAGCCAGTGGGGAATAGGGCTCACACTCAGGACACAGAGGTGGACCCAGGAAAAGAACTGGGGCTCTTAGGGACTTCCCTAGGGGTCCAGTGTTTAAGACTACATGCTCTCAATGCAGAGGGCAGGGGTTCGACCCCTGACTGGGAAACTAAGATCTTGCATGCCACACGTGCGCTGTGCAGCCAAAAAAAAAAAAAAAGAACGTTGAGGTTTGGGGGAGGGGCTGGGCTTAGAAATGATAACTCATATGGGCACACAGAGCATGATACATACAACCCTGAAAACTCTGGAGATGAGGAAAGTGAGGCTCTGAGATAGCAAATGACCCATCCAGTGCTATAGAAGTAGCAACGCATTAGTGATGAACTGAACTCATAGAATCTCATGCTCACGTTTGTTCACCTCAATCTGATTGCTGATTTACACAACGTTCACATATCCACCCCAACCCTGGCCAAGGCTGTTGTATGAAGAACAAGAAGGTTTAACTACTGCCTTTTCCCTGGAACCACACACACACCCTGCTAATCATAATGGTGTGCTCATATCTAAAGATACAAATAATTTCTTATTTCTACGGTTTTAATTTAGTTTTAATGTTTGTTCTTGGGCCAAACCAGTTATTGTTACCATTTGTATAAGGTCCTGAGAGCCCAGATTTTAGAGTTGCTCTAACATGTTAACCACAAGCCACATGGGAAAATTTAAATTAAAGTTAAAATCAATTTAAAATTCAGGCCCTCAAGGACACTAGCCACATTTCAAATGCTCAGTCACCGCATATGACTAATGGGTCCCATAATATAGGCAGGTATAGAGCATTTCTATCAATGCGAAAGTTCTGCTGAACAGTGCTAGAGAACCTAGTCAGATTGACAATCATTTTTCTTTAAGATTTAAAAAAATATTTATTTATTTATTTGGCTACATCAAGTCTTAGTTGAGGCATGTGGGATCTAGTTCCCCAGCCAGGGACTGAACCTGGATCCCTCCACACTGGGAGTGTAGAATCTTAGCCACTAGACACTAGCGAAATCCTCAGATTTACAATCTTGGCTTAATCATTTACTGACTCAATATCTAAAGAACGTGAAACTCTCTAAGTCCTAGTTCTTTAGTCTGTTAAAGGGGATATTAATAGTACCCACCTCATAGGGAGACTGAGAATATTAAAGCAACACTTGCTTGTAAAATACTCAATAGGGTATCTAGTGCCTGGTACATAGTAAGCTGTTAACACGTGTTAGCTATTTTCATTATATTGATGATTAAGTATAATGCATGTAGTGATGTGAACATAGACAAGAGAAACAAGTGCTGACAGATAATTTATAATATCATGCAAATATGGGATAACAGTATTTCAATCCAAGAAGGCTTCCAGGAGGAAGAGACAGAAAACTCAAGGGCGCGAAGAAAAAATGCACATTGGAGGTATATGGGGGATCTGTTGGAGAGTGTGCTGCTGGTTAGAGGACAGCAGTGTTCCTGTGGTAGGTGTCTAAGAGGCCTGTGCAGGGCCACTTGAGGCTTTCCCTCTGGCCAGAGGGACTGTGAGCTGGGAAACAGAGAAAGACAATTACATGGAGTTGGGGAAGCAAAGATGACCATGTTTAATGAAAAGACAGTTTTGGGAAACAATAAGAAAAATCAGATTCGTTTTCCCAAAGAACTTGGAAGGAGGCGCAGTACTGAAGACTCTGTAGACAAAAGGCGCAATAGGAAAGTGAGGGAGAGTCTAGTGGCACCCATCCCGCGGGTTCGTATATAGCCAACAACAAGCTGCCTCGCGGATGGAAAGAGCCTCTGAGAGGTGAAGGGACCTGCCCTGGGTTATTCAGCCAACAGGGAAAAGGGATGAAGCCCCCTCCACAGCTCAGCCATCCCAAGCCTCCGAGAAGGTGGGATTGGCTGATGCTTAAGAGGTGGGGTGGGGAATGTTACCTAGAGCAGACTTGAGGCTTCCTTCCCAGAGATCAGTGGGGTGGGGGGCGCTAGGGAGAGTGGGGTTGCTGCTCAGGGGCAAATTGAAGATGAGAAAACTTGGTGGAGGGGAGAAAAGGGAGGTCTCTTATTAGCCTAAAGACTCTGCTTCCCAGGCAGCGGGTCAGCAGCTGAAAACAGAACAGTGAGGCAACAGGAGGACGCCATTGGGTGCAGGCGCCGGCCTGGCCCAGACTGCCCCCCTCTACTGATCTCTGTCCCTCCTCTTGGCTTAGGCAAGGCCATGGGGTAAAAGGAAGCATCGCACCCCTTCACAGGACCTCTGAGAATACATCTGTGAGGAAGACCTCAGAAAGAATGAGGGGCAGTTCTGTTTTGTGTTGTTTCAAGTCTGGGTTTTGTTTGGACAGGGGTGGTTGTGTGATGGATTTGGGGTTGGGTAACATGAAGTACCTGGGTGACTGAACTGAACTGAACTGAACATGTGTAATAGGAGAGCAACACTTCAGCAGTGTGTTTTCCAAGTCTGCTCTGGATTCCCACCTACACCCCTACACTGGACCTCACTCCTAGAAGCCCCGCTCTGAACATCCACCCACTTCCTTCTCCCCGCAGGTATGAAGAGGAAATCAACAGGCGCACAGCAGCTGAGAACGAGTTTGTGGTGCTCAAGAAGGTGAGGAGACAGGGGTGCCCTGATCTGACTCCGGGCCCAGGGAGCCCCTCCCAGGAGTGATAGCTGCCACATCAGTCTGCGGCCCTGTATACGAGGCTTTATTTAATTTGCATAACCAATCTTGGAAGCACGTTTTACTTTAGAAGTGAGAAAACTCAGGTGCGTGGAGGTTAAATAAGTTGCCCCAGGTTACCCAGATAACCAGAAGTGAGTCAGGATCCAGGACACCCAAGTCTGAGCTATAAATCTTAACACCAGTCCCCTCCCCAACGTGGATCTTATGCAGGGAAAGGAGAAGCAAAATGAGCCCTGTGCTGAGCTGAGTCTGTGAGACCTCAAGTCAGGCTCAGGAATGGGCATAGGACGGCGCCCAGCTCCAGAAACTGTGAACCCTTCTGCTCAGTGTGGATGGGCAGAAGGAGGGGAGATCCAGCCCTGAAGCTAATCTGGAGAGGGAGGAAGAGCAGGAGCAGCAATGTGGGAAGGGGAGGAAGGGACAGAGTGCAAGGAGGGGGATGCCTCAGGGAGAAGGTGAGGCCACAGGCAGCGGAGGCCCAAGGGCCCAGGATGATTCAGGCTGTCCTCACTGCAAGGAGGTGACATGCAAGGTTTCTCCACGTAGCACCAGCTGATGAGCAGATGGGCGATCCCCAAGAACCTGGTCCACACGGAGTTTGGATCCCCCTGTAAGTTCTACTCTATCTGTAGCCTGGGAGAGAGAAATGCTCTTGTCCCCGGGAGCTGAAGTCCTCCAGCTTAACTCACAGACAGAGGGGCCAGCTAGCCCAGGAAGGGTGGGACTCGGAGTGACTGCATGTTCTGTGCCCAGGATGTGGATGCTGCCTACATGAACAAAGTGGAACTGGAGGCCAAGGTGGAAGCCTTAATGGACGAGATCAACTTCCTGAGGTCTTTCTACGAAGCGGTAAGCAGAGCCGGGGGCTCCCCCAGAAGGGCTGGAGGCTGGGGGCCGCGGCTGAGCACAGAGGCTGCTGGCCCCTTCCCTGGTCACCCCTCTGCTCCTCACCCCATGCCTGAGTTGGAATTGATGCGGTAGATGTTGCTTCCCCTACCAAGGGAGAATGTGAGTTTTCCCAGGGCAGCTGGTGGATCAGATAATGTGAGAAACTCAAGAATGTTCTGTGGGTCAGACAAAAGAGCTGCCTGTGAGCGAATTACTTGCGGTTTCCATAGAATGATCTGAGCAACCCAGCTCACCCAGCCCAGTTCAGATTTACCTGTTACTTTTCCCATGGCAACTGCAGGATGATGTAATTATGCAGATCAAGTGGCAACTAGTGAGCCTTCAGGTGTTTCTAGAAGCACACAAAATATTGAACTGGCTCCCCTGAAGAGGCGTTTTGCTGTGTGCCTCTATAAGCCCAACGCAGAGCTCAAGGCTGCAAAACACAGCACTGGGCAAATGCAATCAAGGCCGTAAGTTCTTGGAGCTCCCCGGAGATGGGCAGCATGGAGAAAATCAAATAACTACCCTATTTGAGGGGGGATGGAGAAATAGACAACAGGGAGCAGTGGCAGGCAGACGGTGGGTGATAACCTGAAGGAACTGAGGATCCAGAAATGCCAGAAGGAGGCCCATGTGAGCGGTGTAGAATCAGTGAGTGGGGAGCAGCCGAGATGAGGTTAGTGATGTGGAGGTGGGGATGCAGGGGGCTGTGTGCATCGCAGGTGGGCCTGGTAACAACAGGTAATCCGCTCATGGGGTTGCATGTGTGTGATGCCCAACACAATCTGGTCATGTTCCAGGAGCAGGAACATGGACTCTGGGTCTTCAAGTGGCTTCAATGACCACCCACTTGGGGGCAAAAAAAAAAAAAAAAACCCATCATTTTCTTTGCTTATTCACTTCAATGCTGAAAACCAGAGTGATGTTGGCTCCCAATGCTGAGCAGCAATCCTGCGGGCTGAGACTCCCCTAGCTAGGTCAACTATCAGGAAAAACAATTTTGGAAACGCAAATTACAACCTAACAGCAACAAAAGAATAACTACTTGAATCAGGAAATTCATGAACCAAGTGTTAATAAAGAAAGGAATTAACAATTAATTAACAACTGATATTGTCGCTTAAAGATTTGGGCTTTGGATCAGTGATGCTTAAATTGTACAGCTCATTAGAATCTCCTAAAGATCTTGTGAGAGCACCAACTGTGATTCAGTATGGTGATACTGCTAGTCTGAGGATCACATTTTGGGAACCACTGTTTTAGATGATTCTGTAAAGTCATCATTAACAAATTACTTGTGGATTTTCTGCTTCAAAACACATCTTATACAAGTGTTAGTTGTTCTGTCATGTCTGATTCTTTGCAACTCTGTAGCCATAGCCCACCAGGCTCCTCTGTCCATGGAATTCTCCAGGCAAGAATACTGGAGTGGGTAGCCATTCCATTCTCCAGAGGATGTTCCCAACCCAGGGATCGAACCCAGGTCTCCTGCCTTTCAGGAGGATTATTTACCATCTGAGTCACCAGGGAAGCCCCGTACAAACGTGAATATATTTAACGCTCACAGAAATCATGGGAGGCAGCAATAGGACTAGTCTTTCTGAGGCTCAGAGATGCCATCTAACCTGCTTGGCAGATCCTAGGCTTGAATTTTTCAGGTCTTTCTACTGTTTCCAGGGGGTTTCCGTTTCCCTTCCCCGGGGAGCAGGGAGGAGCAAGTTTAGGAAATGGGGCTGGGACAGCACAGCTTTCCAGCTCTTTCTGACTCAGCTTTCTTTCCCAAGATAATTGCTTTATTTGGAATGAAAGGTTGCATTTTCTCAGAATATGAGACATCGCAGAACTGACAGGTTATAACAAGGTGCGTGCCCTTGACAGTGGGAGTGACCTCTGGAGAACCCGGCTACAGCTCCCTGAGCCGCTGCTCCTTCTGTGCAGATAGAGAGCAGGTGTTCACCTGGTGACCTGCCTCCTGTCCCCCCAGCCCTTTATGTTCAGTCCTGTGGTGCAAGGGAGGCCCTCAGTGCCAGGGTCTGTTCTGGGGTGCTGGGCACAGTCTCCCAACACACATGCATGCGTGCACACACGCACACACAATACACACGCAGGTACACGCACACATAAGCACACAAACACACCCAACTTCAGCTTTCCCATGTGGACCTCCTCGCAGGAGCTGGCTCAGCTTCATGCCCAGATCTCTGAGACTTCCGTGGTCTTGTCCATGGACAACAACCGCAAGCTAGACCTGGACAGCATCATCTCTGAGGTCAAGGCCCAATATGAGGACATCGCCAACCGCAGCCGGGCCGAGGCTGAGTCCTGGTACCAGATCAAGGTGAGGTGTCAAGGTCAATTTCATGAAACAGTCTCAGAGAACTGAGATTTCAAAGGCAGATTTGATAAAAGCCTTGTCCTCCCAGTCTGACGGACTTGGAGAGATCTGAATTCAGCTTGGGGCTCACTCTGTCAGAGCACTCCTCAGGCAGCATTGTCAGGACCTGGGGGAACAGCCAGACAAAGGCAAGAGGTGGTCAGTCCTGCCCCAAGGAGGATGAACACCCTCTGATGCCTTGTAGAGGAGAGGCCAGGGACAGCTGAACAGTACCGGCCGCTAGTACTAGCAGGCACAAGAGAGGGAGGGTGAGAGCAAGAGGTAGGTTTAGCTTCCTGCATCCAGAGATGAGAGGTAGAAATAGCTGGGGCTGAGAGGCTGAGCAAAGGCTGGTTAGGGGTTACCCAATGACATTTTCCAGATTAGAGCTGAGGAGTCTCTGGGGATACAAGACCTGGTGCCAGGAAAAAACAAATATGAATGAGCTTTAAAATTAGAAAGTGACAAGCACCCCCGAATGACGCTGAGTTTGTGGGGGTGAGACATCTGACTATGAAGACAAAGGACCAAAGCTGGGGTATAGGAAGGTCCACCTGTGGAGTGGACTTTGGATATGGAGAGTGAGGGGCAGAGCCAAGAGACAGTGCAATGGATTTGATGGAGACAGCTGCGTGCAAAGGGAGGTGCCTCTAAGCGTTGCCTCAGAAGCCCTGTTGGGCCCTGGGAAGCCACCACCTTCTGGCCTCACCGCCCCTTCTCGTCCATCTCCTGACCCCCAGTATGAGGAGCTGCAGCGGTCTGCCGGCCGGCACGGGGAAGACCTCCGCTCCACCAGGATGGAGATCTCTGAGTTGAACCGAGTGATACAGAGGCTGCGCTCTGAGATTGAAAATGTGAAGAAGCAGGTAGGGCTGAGGAACCATTGGCCATCTCATCCATTCCCCTGCCTCAGCCCATGCAGAGAGTTCTCCCCAGATGAATGATCGTCCAGTAATATAAAATTGTAGTCTTCTGCCCCTACCAGGGAGGCCAGGACCTTCTTTCTGAGATCTGTCCAACATCAGTTCCTCTTGGAAAGATGCTGTCCTCTGGAGGCATATATGGCAAAACTGATTCACTTTTTACTTACCCACAATTCAGAGAAGTTCATATTGAACGGGACCCTGAAAACCATTTCTCCATTTTAAGTCACAAAGTATCCAAGGAGAACATAGATTAATCTTATTTTTAAAGATGATGATACTCCATCCAACCTCCTTTGCATGAAATCCATTTCAGGAAATCCTTCCACATTTTTAACCTAAAGCCCATATCTTCCCTCCTTCCTTGTGGACAATTTCATCAATTCCTGTGTCCTCCTGGCAGTGTGCCACGCTCCAGGCTGCCATTGCTGATGCTGAGCAGCGTGGGGAGCTGGCTCTTAAGGATGCCAAGCACAAGCTGGCCGAGCTGGAGGAGGCCCTGCAGAAGGCCAAGCAGGACATGGCACGGCAGTTGCGTGAATACCAGGAGCTGATGAACGTCAAGCTGGCCCTGGACATCGAGATCGCCACCTACAGGAAGCTGCTGGAGGGCGAGGAGTGCAGGTGAGCAAGCTCCTCCTCCTGCTGTGGTTCAGATAGATGCCACCGGAGCACTGTAGCAGTGCCACAGCAGCCAAGATCCCCACAGTGTGAGGCCCCAAACAGAAATGCTCAGAATAGAAACGGACCTAAAACTCAGTGATCTCCTGCAGTGTCCTGAAGTCGTTCCCTGAGCTCCGATGGGACCCAGAGCAGGGGCCAGGATAGAAGGTGTCAGGAGGAGGTGGTCCGTGACTACCTGGAAGGCCATCGGCAGGGTCATTTCTGCCCAGGCCCTGTGATCAATGAGGCCACACTCAGGACAAGGCGAGGCTCGGGGGCTCTGTTTGCCCAGAGAGGCCTACCATCTGACTGTCCTTCCCAACATAGTGAGCACGAGTTTGTCTCCCCATTTCGCCGTATATTTGGATTTGCTCTCTCTTCTAATGTCCCCTCTCAGAGTCACACCAGCTTCCTACAGCTAATAGGATGATTAAAAGTCTTGTTCAGCACAGTGCCGAGAGCACAGCCAGCCCTCTGTGCTGATAGCTTTAAATACAAAGAACCCAGGGTTCTCTAACTTCTCAGCAAATGAAATATGTCTTTCTCTCCCCTCCTGCAACAGACTCACCGGAGAAGGTGTCGGGCCCGTGAATATCTGTGAGTAAATGTCTTGGGATGACTGAGAAGTGGGAGACAAAACAGAAGCTAACAGCATCATTTTTGGTGAACAGATAGTGAATGAGCAGGGGCAGGGATATCATTAAGATTCTCTGAGATGCTCTGTGGAGACCCCTTTCTTCTTTGGCCCTTCCTCCCAGTGGGGTCAAGAGAGGTTTCTGGTGGAAGCATAAACCCACTCCACCCAAATCCCTGAGGACCTCAGTTATGGGACAGGACTACTCACAAAGCAACGGCTCTCTCATCCGAACACCTGATTTCTCAGCTAGTTCTGGCAGAAATTCAAACTAACAAGAGGCTATTAAAAAGCTAAAGACCTGTGTTGAAAATTGAAGCAAATTAACTGAACAAGAGAGCAGAGAGGTTTGCCCTCAGGTCCCAGGAAGGAAGCCAGGGAGATTCATTCTGCAGAAGGACCCAGCAGGCTCCAGCGGCATCCATGGAGTGTGGCGTACTGGACATGGGATGGAGAGTTCCCTGGGGCCCCCGTGGGTCCGGCCCTGGGAGGGAGGCTGGAAAACCAGGATGAGAGAGAGCTGGAAACTAGTGAGTTAAAGGAACAGGGATGCCTCGCCTGGAGAACCAGACACTGAGAGGGGAGGTTGAAGAGGCATCTTCAAATGTTCCACAGGATGTGGGGAGCTGCTCTCCAAGGCAGGGAGCTTCCCATTGCAGAAGGGATTTGAGCAGAAACAAAAGGATCGCCTCTCAGGGAGGCAGTAGAGGGGATTCCTGTCTGGGGAAGGCTCACCTGTATAGCCGTCAGGCCCCACCCATCTGGGAGCCTGTGATGCCCACCTCCTGTCTCACCCAGTGGGAAAGCCCCAGCTAGAGAGGAGGGACGAACACGGCTCAGGGGCCCAAGACTTGCTTTCCGGCAGGTATGACCTTGGGCCTGCCACTTGGTGTCTTTGCACCTGTTCCTTCCCCTGAAAAATAGGGGTATCATAGTAAGGGCATCCTCTCAGGCCTGTCAAAGAAACCTCTGTGGTCACAGCTGGGCAAGCTATGAAAATTGCCATGTCCTGTGTTCGCTGAGGCAGCGGGTGATGGGGACCGTGGGGCTCCCCGGGGAGCCTGTGGGAGGGAGGCGCCTGGGCATAAGACCCAGGGACGAGGCTGCCAGTGTGCCCTGTGCCTTCTCTCCACAGCCGTGGTCTCCTCCTCCGGGGGCTCGGGCTACAGCGGGGGCGGCGGCCTCTGCATGACCGGGGGCGGCTATGGCTTTGGCAGCAGCGGCTTCAGCAGCAGCGGCGGTAGCTTCAGCTCCACCAGCGGCCGCGGCATGAGCGGCACCAGCTCCAGCGTGCGCATCATCTCCAAGACCTCGTCCAGCAAGAGTTACAGGAGCTAAAGGGCCCCCTGCCCCACTGCCTCCCCTCTAAGGCCCCTGGCCCCAAGGCCTAAGACCCACCGCTTTGCTGACCCCCATGCACTGAATCACAAGAGGCACCAGGAGCAGGGAAGTAGCCTGTGAGTCCCTAGCTCGCCTGTTCATCCCTCTGCCTCCAAATGGGTTCCCGCAAAGGTACCCCACTTGCTCCTCATCCCAGATCCCTGGCAGCCACACTCCTTTCTGGGGTTGCTTAGAGCTGATCTTGGTGTCCCCAGAGATGCTGAGTGCAGTCCAGGCCTGCATTTCCCACCATAGACAGAACACTTCTCCTGCTTCCGGTGCCTGCCTATCCCCTCAAATTGCTTCAATAAAAATGTTACCAAGCTCTCTAGGTCTTGACTGAGTCTGTGTCCTATCCCACACTCAGAGGATGACCTCAGAAATGGAGTTCTCTGGGGGCAGGTTCTATCTACCTGCAGGGCTTACTCCAGGGCAGAATGAGAATCCCCTCCCCTGGACATCGTGCAACAGGACCTCCACTCACCTCTGCCTCTTGCCATTTCCTAGAGTCTTTCATTACACCCTTACCTCCCCAAGTCCCAGTCTTCCCTCGCCAGCACTCCAGGACCCAAGCCAAGACAATGCAAAAGGCGCCAGTGTGAAGTGTCACAGTTAGACTAAGAATTGCCAAGCACAAGAATGTTTGAGTTCAGTCTCCTAATCCAGAGGTGAGGAAGCCAAGAAACAGAGAGGATACAATGCATATTAACAGTAGATCCTTGAGTCCTAACCCAGGCTCCTCCCCACGAGAGCAGTAGAGCGTAGTGACATCAGAAGTGCTGGGATTGGATCCTCTCCCATCCCAGCCTGTTTGTGTGTCTTGGGAGTTTTACTCCACCACTCTGCTCCTCACTTCGCTTGTCCATAAAATAGAAACTATATCATGGTTATCATAAGAATTCAATGGGATAATGGATGTAGAGCTCAGTTTGGTTCCAACACATAGCAGACACCCAGTAAATGATGTTACTATTATTGTTGTTGACTTGATCTTAACCTAGCAAAAGGCCACAGTGTGGAAGGGAAAGACAAGTTGGCTACAGTGGCTTCACTGATGGGACTGATGGAAAGGAGGCATTTCAGGCATCAGCAAAGAGCTGTGTCCTAGGTGCTGGGGAGAAAGCTTGTAACTTGCTTCCACCTGAACAATTCCTGAGGGCAATGACCCTTCCCAGAAATGTCCTCAGGTCAGAGCATCCATCCTTGGGAGGCTCAGGATGGGGAGGGCAGAGACAGGGAAAGGAGCCCTGACCTAGTGACTGACATGAGTACATACTTGGGGGACCTGTTGGAGGATGGAGGGAACAAAACATGCCCACCTAACTGAGAAGGTATCTTGAAGCCAAAAAAAACAAGGCAAGCAGCTCCATATCATCAATGGATAAGTTTATTACAGGGTAACTTACTCACACGGTAAGATCTGGCCGACAACAACACAGAAGCTTTCGCAACTGCACTCTACACCACCAAGTGGCCACAGGGATAATGTTATATTTAACAGGACATGCAATGCTAAGTCAAGGTTTATGAATAGGTTACTAGTCTTGTCAGGGAAGGTTGTCATCACTGCTTGAGGATCAACAGAGCATAGGGCCACCTGGCCTTAATGATTATTAAGCAATATCTATTAACCACAAAGCCCCTGATGGCAAAGAAGTGATTTACCACACAGTATGGTCCTAGGTCAGGTCAGGGAAAGGACAGGAGGAACTGTAAGGGTCAAGATGCCGTCAGTTATGCTAACAGCCATCTGGGGCCCAAAGAGTCTTAGGGAGGCCATCCCTTCCTCTCCCCTCCTCAAGCACAAGGAACCCCCTTTTGAGTCTCCTGAAGCCTCCTTTGGACTAACCAGGCCCCTGGAGACAAGAGTCTGTGTCTGGAGCCTTCTATCTCAGGAGCCCTAGAGGGATGAGGGGTGGGTAGCTGATTCAGAGTCAGGACCCCACCTGGCCTGAAAAGGCCAGGGCCCAGCCTGCTTAGGGAAGCTTCTCTCATGCCCAAAGCCTCCCTCCCTCTTCTAGGGAGGTTCTAGGACCACTTGGGAGCCCATAGGGGTACTTGGGTCTGAAGCATCTGCAGAAAAACATGGAAACCACTTGGGGGAAATAGAGTATCCTCAATTACATCTAATTTGGCCTCTAATCCCAGACCAGTGAAAGTGAAAGTGGCTCAGTCATGTTGTGACCCAGGCCAGAATACTGAAGTGGGTAGCCTTTCCCTTCTCCAGGGGATCTTCCCAACCCAGGGATTGAACCCAGGTCTCCCACATTGAAGGCAGTTTCTTTACCAGCTGAGCCACCAGGGAAGCCCAAGAATACTGGAGCGGGTAGCCTATCCCTTCTCCAGCAGATCTTCCCGACCCAGGAATCGAATCAAAGTCCTGCATTGCAGGCAGATTCTTTACCAACTGAGCTATCAGGAAAGCCCATCCCAGAGCAGCCAGGTAGATAATTCATACCCTTTGCCCCACCCCCACAAAAGGGCCTTAAGTCCCAACTCTAACTTTCCTTGAGGCCAAGCAACTGAATAAACCAACATATAGGGCAGGCCAAAAAGTTCCTTTGGTTTTTAAGTAAAAATATTAATAAAGAACACATTTTCTGTTTTCACCAAGAACTTTACTAAACAGCATATTCACCGTTTTGTTCCATTACCTTCTGCAGTTTTTCAGGCAACATCATAATTCCATCTTCCCAAAATTGTTTATCTTTTTAAGCAAAGACCTGTCCCAGATGTCTTTTACATTCTTCCAGGGAATTGGCATTTTCTTCCATTAAAAGAATTCTGTAGCGATCGACATAAATGGAAATCTGAAGGTGTAATGGCTGGTGAATACAACAGGTGAATCAGAACTTCCTGTCCAAGCTGTAACAGTCTTTGCCTGGTCATCAAGAAACATATGGTCTTGCACTACCCTGATGAAAGATTTTGTGTTTTCTCTGGACTGACTCTGGATGCTCTTCATTGAGTGCTGCCTTCAGCTTGTCTAACTGGGAGCAGCACATGTTGGAATTAATCATTTGGTTTTCCAGAGGGAGCTCATAACAGAGGACTCCCATCCAATCCCACCGTATATACATCATTATCTTCTTTGATGAAGACTGGCCTTCGGTGTGGTTGGTGGTGGTGGCCCACAATCTCTCCCATTTTACATTACTGCGCAGTGTCCACTTTCCATCACCCATCACAATTTGTTTTGAAAAGGAACATTTTCATTACATTTCAGTAGAGAATCACATGCAGAAATATGGTCAAAAAGGTTTTTTCACTTAACTTGTATGGAACCCAAACATCAAAGCAACGAACATAACCAAGCCAGTACAAATGATTTTCAACACTTGATCTGGTTACTTTGAGTATGTCAACTATCTCCTGCATGACGTAACGCTGATTTTTCTCAATTAATGTCTCGATTTGATCACCATCAACTTCAACTGGTCTACCTGGCCATGGAGCACCATTCAGTGAGAAGTCTCCAGAATGAAACTTCACAAACCACCTTTGACATGTTCAGTCAGCACAGCCCCTCCTCCATACACTACACAAGTCTTTTCATGCATTTCAGTTGCGAATTTACCTTTCTTGAAATAATAAAGCGTAATTTGCCGAAAATACTGCTTCTTTCTTCTATCTTCAATATTGAAACGGCTACACAAAAATTTACTAGTTTTGGTAAGCTTTTTTAACACACGCTGATATGACAGCTGTCACAATACAATTGAACAAAATTGTTTCAAATGAAGTTAAAGACAACTAAGGGCTACCAGAGCCATCTTATAGAAAAACACCAAGCAAACTTTTGGGCCGACCCAATATCTGTCTGGTTGGCCCCTTTCATCACCGCTGCAAGCAAGGAAGAGGACAAATAGGATTTTTATGGGTCCAACCTGCACGGACAATTGGCTCCTACCCTTTGCTCTCTGCTACCCTAATTATCCACCTCGGTACTTAGCAGCTGCCAATATGCCAAGCTCATAAACCTGATTTCATGGTGATTTGGGGTTCGGCCCAGCTCGGCCCTCCATCCTTGACCGGATAAAAAGGTGGAGGCTGAGCTCACCTGATAACTCCCGCCTCTGTCCTCCCGCCAGGGCGCCGTCTCTCCGCCTCTCACACCCACCATGTCGTGCCGCTCCTTCCAGCAGGGCTTCAGATGCGGCGGCCGGAGCTTCAGCTCCTGCTCAGCTGTCCTTCCCCGGGTGGTCACTCACTATGCAGCGAGCCAGGGGCCATGCCGGACTGGGGGCAGTGGGAGCTTCCGTGCCCTGGGCTGTCTCGGCTCCTGGAGCCTGTGCAACGTGGGTTTGGGGCGGCCCCGGGTGGCCTCCAGGTGTGGCCTGCCTGGCTTTGGGTATCGAGCAGGCACCTCTTGTGGGTCTTCTGCCTGCATCGCCCCTGTAACCATCAATGAGAGCCTGCTGGTCCCACTTGAGCTGGAGGTCGATCCAACTGTCCAGAGGGTGAAGAGGGATGAGAAGGAGCAGATCAAATGCCTCAATAACCGCTTTGCATCCTTCATCAACAAGGTAGGAGGTGGGTGCCGAGGTGCAAGGCCATGGGAGACAGACAGCACCTTGAGGCTGTCGCAGGAGCCACAACGTGGGGCTGCTGGGTGGCTGCTCCATGACCCCTAGTCGCTGAGAGCTGGTTAGATCAGGCTCAGCAGTGGACGTTTCTGCTTGTCTGTCTTTTTTTATAATATGTTATCTTTCTCTCTGGGTATTATCTGATAAACTCACCAAGAGGGCCTGAGGTCAGACTATAAGAGGAACTCCTTAGTATCTTAACTATAAGATACTGAATGGGGCAATCAGAGGCAGAGACCTGCCCTTTCTGATGAGGCTTTAATGAAAGAGCTTCCTTCCGATGACATGAACTGGGGTGAGACCCTTGGCACTGTGACCCTGGAATTTGCCATCAGCTTAGGTCTGTGATGAAGAGAAGGTGGGGCAGTCAGAGCTCGGTACCCAAAGTGGCCATGAGCAAGCGTCATATCTTTCAGCCCCCAAGTCATGGCTCTGAAAGCCTTGAGAGAAGCATCTTCAGTCCCCAAGTCACGGCTCTGAAAGCCTTGAGAGAAGGGTGACGCGCTGCCTTTGGAAGACGCTGAACTGGCCGGTCACCTCGGCTGCTTCTGGGCCTGCCCCTATATCCCAGGGAAGCGCTTGGGATCAGGATACACACCGAGGGCTAAGCTGGTGTTCTTGGTGATCCCAAGTTTAGGTCAGAGTCCTGCGCTGGCAGTCAGGAGACCTGGACCCTGACTCCCAGCCCCAGGAAAGCGGGCAGAGATGGAAGGAGAATTAAAGGAGGTAATACTCACAAAAGTGTTCCCAAAAGGAACTTGTTTTAGTAAATGGAAAATGTTAAACTTGCAGTTTTATTTTGAAAGCTCATTAAGCTCTGCTTGTAAACTCATTCCAACACTGTGAGCCCTGATCATCAGCTGCATCACATCTCCGTCTGGGAGGCTGGGGGCCTTCTGCTGACCAAGCCTTTGGCCAGAAGGAAGATGATGTGACTTCCTCTATCATTTTCTTGAGAGACAGTGCACAAGGTGCAAAATCCCAAGGTGAGGACTGGAGACAGTGTGTGCCCAGCCAGCAACTAGCTTAGCTGGGTGACCAGGGCCAGCTCACTCAGCGTCTCTTAACCTCAATCTCCAAGCCACGGAAATGAAGGGGAGGCCAGCAGCTCTCCGCGTTACTGTGGCAGGGACATGGTTTGCACTTGGCCATGTAGGATGGGGATGGGCCAGAGTAGCAGTGAGTGCTAGGACCGAACTTTGAGCTTTATTCCCTGAGCACCCCTGGGCTGTAATTAAAGAAACCCCAATTTCCAGTAGCTTCGCCAGCTTCCATTAGCATGAAGATGTACAAAGCTCTCCCCATGCAATCCTAAGTATGAGTTTGAGGCAGCAAAACAAGCTTGAGGGGCTGGGTGGCTCTGCCCAGGTTACAAGGCTGGTGGCAGGCAGGCAGGGCTGGAAGGAGAAACCACCCCAGGCCTCTTGAGGCAGCCCTGTTTCCACTGCAACACAACCCCTGGTGGAAGCTGGGGGTCCCCTAAGCCACCCCAGGCAGGAGAGACAGAGACACAGCAGCGATGCGATGGAGGTCGGAGCAAAGACGGATTCCACTGCCTGCAGCAGCACTTGCTCTCGCCAGCTGTGGTCCCCAGGGTCCCTGCCGTCCCGTGACATCCTATTCTTGGCTGCAGGTCCGGTTCCTGGAACAGAAAAACAAGCTGCTGGAGACCAAGTGGAACTTCATGCAGCAGCAGAGGTGCTGCTCGAGCAACATCGAGCCCCTTTTCGAGGGCTACATCTCCACCCTTCGGAGGCAGCTGGACTTGTTGACTGGGGACCGAGACCAGCTGGAGTCAGAGTTCCGCTGCCTCCAAGACACGCTGGAGGGCTACAAGAAAAAGTGAGTCTGCCCCACTGCTACCCAGCCGGGCACCTAGGGCAAGTGACATAAACAAGCTGGGCACTGGGTTTCCCCATCTATAAAATGGGAAGTTGAAATGTAGACCTTTAGGGGGTTCCACAGTCAGGTGGGATAGCGTAGGCAGAGCATCCTTACTACGCATTAGGCACATCGTACAAGCGCTGAGATTTTAGGTGTGTATCCATCCCCCTTCCCACCACACTTGACCTCTCTTCATGTAAAACGAGTTTTCTCCTGCTGTTCCCAGGGCTCCAGGGCTCTGCCTCATACCTGTTGTGCCTCATCTTCCATCAATCCCTTGACAGATCTTGAACACTTCTTAGCCTCCAAACAGATTCCCAAGCCCTCCTTCCTGCCAGCTTGGACTCCTGCAGTTCCTTCTTCCTGATAAGTCCCACCTCAGCATTTCTTTGTAACATCTGGGCTAGTATCTTCTACCTCGCATCTTCCTGGTCCAACTTGAAATCATCACCTGCAAGAATTCACAGATTCAGTGATTCTTTCAAGAAGCTGAGGCCCAGATAAATTGCCTCGTGGTCCTGGGTGAGCCTCTCGTGTTGGTGGGAGAGGGTTGAGAGAAACACGTCTCCAAAGACAGTGTGAATACACTAGGAGCGAGGGTTCAGTAGAGTGGAGCCATGCTGGGGACACACACATACCCACATGTCTAGTCCAAGTCAGATGCTGTGCTGGGCAGTTTGGGTTTGATAAAGTTGGGAAAATCTGGCTCTTTCCCTCTAGATGGCCTGTTAGAGTCAGCAAGATACCCCAGTATGCACACCAACAGCTACAGCATGGTACAAGGCAGGAGGGAAGAGGAAGCCCAAGAGAGTGAGAGAGCAGAAGCAGCCCAGGAAGGCTTCCCAGGGGAGGTGTCAGTTTGCTCAAGGCCTTGAAGGATATGTTTCATTCCAGTTGCTTCTTCTAAAAGAGAAGTTCAGAGTAGACCACAGACAAGGAGATGAGACAGAAGCAGGTGACAAGGAAGGACCAGAGTGTGCAAGTGAGAGGGGACGACTCAAGCAGACTGTAGGCAAGATGTGGCAAGGCTGAGGGTGTGGCGGGATCAGCCCTCTCGGCAGGAGCGATGCCTTTCTTCATGGATACAAGGTGATCAGGAGACATATTTCGCAGCTCAAGATTAGGACTTTGAATTGTAAAAGTGGGGCTGTTGGAGAAGGATGAGGCCAAGTGGTATTTTAACACCAATAGCAAACACACAGTACCCTGTTCCAGGTACTGACCTGGTATTCAGCAGACATTAACTTGTGTGGTGTTTGTAATTGTGAGACAGGACCAGTGATATTCTCATTGTACAGGTGATGAAACTGAGGCCAAGAAAGGCCAAGCCACTTACCCAAAGTCATATGACAAGTGCAGGACAGAGTGGGATTGAAACCTAGGCAGCAGGCTCAGCATCCAGCGCCTGTGCAGCGGCTGAGTTCTGCAGGAAAACGGAAGCTCAGGCGTCAGGAAGCACAGAGAAGCTTTTAATGGATTGATGTCGCTCATCAAACTGAGTCATTCCAACCAGACTAAACCCTTGACCCTGATTCTGTTGCCTTGGGGTATAGTGAGTGGGCGAAGAGCTCCCTGGAGCCTAGAGGAAATAAGCCGGCTCTCTCTGAGGATCTGGTAAAGTGGGTAATTGCTACCTCTGCAAGTGAGCTGCAGGTAGAGGCCAGGCTCAGCGCTCTCCTGGTGAGGAGGAGCACGGGGTCAGCTGGGCTTGCAGTGGCCGCAGCTAACTCTCAGAACAACTCAGAAAAGACAGCTGTGGGACTTCCCTGGTGGCCCAGTGGCTAGGACTCCATGCTCCCAGTGCAGGGGACCTAGGTTCAATCCCTGGTCGGGAAACTAGATTCCACATGCTGCGACCAAAAGATACCGCACGCTGCCACTATGACCTGGCGCAGCCAAATAAATAAATGAATATTTTTTCAAAAAGAAAAGACAGGTGTGCCAGCAACAGGCAGCCAGCTGAAATAAGCTTCCTCAGCAGCAAGATAGAATAACGGTAGCTTTAAGAAGGACTTCCCAGGGACTTTCCTGGCTATCCAGTGGCTAAGACTCCATATCCCAATGCAGGGGACTTGGGTTCGACCCCTGGTTAGGGAAAAACCCCATATGATGTAACTAAGGACCCACATATTGCAATTAACATCCAGCACAGCCAGTAAACAATTTTTTTTAATTAAAATAAAGAAGGACTTCCCAGAGAATGATTCATTACAGGAAAAGGCTACCAGGCATTGGGGTGGAACATAAACTTACAGAGTGGCAAATAAGAGGCTATGATTTAAAAAAATCTGTGTTGAATGGCTGAAGGGGCCAGAGGTGAGCAGAGACAGGGCCAGACCTGGTGCCTCCGTAGGGCATTGAATCTGTGACTTGTCCCCAGAGGCTCCTACTCTCAGGCCCCACACCCACATCCTTCCAAATCCCACCAGCGTGACTAAAACACTTTCCCCCTGCCCCTTCCACCAGATATGAGGAGGAGCTCTCCCTGCGGCCCAGTGCTGAGAACGAGTTTGTTGCCTTGAAGAAGGTGAGGAATGGTGGCCCATGGAGGGAGAAGGCACTCTGAGCTGGCCTAGCAGGCCTGGGGACACTCAACCCCTGGACCGGGCCTGCAGCCAGCCCACCTTGCTGACCCTGGTACCAGCCCCACTGACCCCCAGGGAGAGAAAGGCCAGCCTCCAGCCCCAGAAGGGCAGTGACTGGCGCCTCCCGTGCTAAGTGTTGCATTTGCATCTGTCCAACAAGGCGGAGATGTGGCAAATGAATCCCCAGAGATGAAAACCGTCCTGTCAACCCCTCACATGGACAGCTATGTGTTTTGTTGCCCAGGGTCCATAGGAGCTCTGAGGAATGGACTCCCATCTCCTTTAATCCCATTCCCTTCAGATCCTTCCCCATTGGGACGCCAGGCCCAGGCATGAGTTCCTTGGTTTTGCCACCCTCTTCACTTCCATGTGGGCCTAAGTAAGGAAACTGGGTCCCACGCCTGTCACCTGCTACCAGCTTGCCTGGGAGGTGGCGCAGCTGGCAGAGGGGTGGCCCCAGGTTATGACTGTCACTTTCTTGGCTGCAGGATGTGGACACGGCCTTCCTGATAAATTCTGACCTGGAGATCAATGTGGAAGCTCTGATCCACGAGCTCGACTTCCTGAAAACCCTGTATACCGAGGTACCTGCAGCCATGCTGCCAACGGGCGGTCGGCCGGGGGACAGTTCTGGAGGGATGATGGGCGGGGAAAGCTCCTGCCCTGTGGGTCCATTTGTGGCTTAAAAGTGGGCAAGTGAAGAAGGCATTGTGGAACTGGGTCTCAGGCAGAGAGACTCCCAGAAGTCAGAGGGCCCACACCTTGGCTCTTAGGTCTTGGCGCACCTGGAGGGTGGGGACTGGAGCAGATCTGTGATTGAAGGCTGGGACTGCCAGGCAAATCTGCCATGGGAATGTCAGGGCTGGGTCTCCTCTTTTCTCCCCATCTCCCTCGCCAACTTTATCCTCAAAGAGCTCACCCATTCTCACCTGGGCTCCCCACTCCCCCGCCAGGAGACAAACCTTCTCCAGTCTCAGATCTCAGAGACCTCAGTCACTGTGAAGATGGACAATAGCCGGGAGCTGGACACGGATGGCATCATTGCCCAGATCAAGGCCCAGTACGACGAAATTGCCAACCGCAGCAAAGCCGAAGCAGAGGCCTGGTACCAGAGCCGGGTGAGTCTTGGGCAGGGCCTGGGAGACCCAGAACCACTCTCCTCCAGGAATCAGGAGAGAAAATGTGAGCCATGCCACACCAGCCTCTGTTGTTTCCACCAAGCCTCAGGCCAGGTCCCCATGAGTGTGAGAGAGACCCACAGACAGCCCAGACCTGTTCATCAGAGCTCCCCAGCTTTACACACTTATAGACTCACAGGAAGTGCTTCCCTAAGTAGCATTCAAGGAATACTAATTGGCAGTGATGGCCAAGAGGTCTCAGAGTTTCCGTGTGTGGGAGGAGGCTAATGGCATGGAATGGTTACTAATGGTGGAGCAGAAACTGTGATTAAGGTGGCCCCAGACTTGGGTAATTAGGGGCTTGCTGGGAGGGCAGCTGTGCCCCCAAGGGCAATCTGACTTAACAGATACTATCATCTCAGTCTCACCTACCCCATCTATGAAAGGTACCATTCATTCATTCGTTCACTCACTCATTTATTCATTCGTTTCTTGCACCTTCATCATGTGCCAAGCAGCATTCCAGATGCTGGAGATCCAACAGGAAGCAGAACAAACAATAATCGCTGCCTCTGTGTCACTTTCATTTTCCAGAGGCAGGGGCAGGACAGGCAAACAGGACATATAAACACAGCGGATGTATGTTAGATGGACATGTGCTATGGAAAAAATTAAATCAGGGTGAAGTACAGGGAGTGTGGAGGAATTCGGTTTCTAAATGGGTGGCCAGGGAAGGAGGGCCTTACTGAGGTGTGTGGAACCACGAGGATACTAAGAGTCAGACCATTCCCATCCTCGAGGAAGTCACAGTCCATGGGAGAGAGAGGTGTAAACAGCCAGAAGCATACGAGGTAGCATGACGCGGCCACCAAGGTCGAGCCGTAGGCCCAGGGCGCAGCATGATGACGCCGGAAGTGACAAACTGTGTATGGAAAGACAGGAGCACTGGCCTTTGATCTGGGTCTTGGAAGCCAAGTATGATTTCCATAAGCAGAGCATGGGGTAAGGGTGTCTGGCTGAGAGCCAGCAGGAGCAGGCCAAGAAGCATGAAGGGGAGGTGTCCCCAGTGGGAAGCACCAGGATGGATATGGGGCTGGAGACACAGCTAGATCACAGCAATCGGCAGAGCTGCCCTGAAGGCTTTACACATTTTTCTGAAGGCCGTGGATACCAATTTTCAGGAAATGTCCCAAGAAGTGCTCTGTCCTTTTTCTGCAGATCCATGGTGATCAAGGTATCAAACCCCAGCCTGGGGTCAGCTCCCCGTAAGTCAGTCTGTGGCTCATCCACAGCCAGGGTTCGCTCTGGCGGGCCCCTCCTCTGACTGCTCTCCTGGGCCACCCATCAGGCCTTAAGGAAAGAAATCTTAATTACCCATCCTTCTAAGTTAGAATCAGAATGATAACTCTATTATTTATCAATTGCACTTGGCTGTGAAGATCAAAAATTTTAAATAATAATGGTTAAAACAAATATGATTTTTTATTTTTTTCTCAAATAACTTGAAGTACAAAAATAGACTGCCATAGATGACCCCAAGTTACCCTCAGAAACACAGGCTCCTTCGAGCTTGCTGTTCCGCCATTCTGTTAAGAACATTAATCCTCATGGTCCCCTCATGCCCTAAGATGGCTCCAATACCACCAGTCTCACATGTCCACTCCAAGCAGAAGGAAGAAGAGGGGCTAAAGGAACATGGCAGGTGAATCATCGCTGACTTTATACAGCTTTCCTAGAAGCCCCACCCTGCAACAGTCTACACTTCATTGAAGAGAGAGCTCAGAAATATTCTTTTGTCTGGGGTTCTGAGGAAAAGAAGTGTGGATAGTGATTAGGCAACTACCGGTTTTTTCACGATAACCAAAGAGAGTGACTTATGCTTATCTTGTTTTGCATAGAAAATGCATTATATGCAGAAAATATAGTTGGCTAATTTTTAAAAATCTATTGATGTAATCTATAATTCACTATTAAGAAATTAGCTTTTATGTGCAGAGGTTTAAAAAAAAAAGTGCTAAGCCAAGATAGGAAGTAACATTGAATTTTGTTTTCAATTGTTTTGAGGGAAAACATACAAATATATCTATCATGAGGGGGCAGATGTTCTGCGTTCTCTGTTGTTGGTCTGTTAGGTACCCTAGGGTGAGGGCAGAAATCCCCTCCAAGGTCCAGAGCACAGATGGAGCAAAAGGGAGGGATATTCCAGGGCAGAGAGAAAAGGATGAGACACAGAACCCATGAAACAGAGAGGAAGGGTGCTTGGAGCTTAGGGGAGAATTTAATAAGCTTGAAGGTTCAGGGCTGGGAGGTGAGAAGGGAATGGGAAGCAGTCCAGAAAAGGACCAGAATTGGGAAAGGGCTGGAGAAACATAACAAGTATAAGAATCCAGAGTACCCAGTGCAGGAAGTCAGGAGAGCAGAGCCTGGGGACAGTGGGAATGAGGGCTGAGAGGGACCACAGTGTGGGTGCCCAGGTTCTGACCTCCCTGTCCGGCAGTATGAGGAGCTTCAGCTGACGGCTGGGAATCACTGCGACAACCTCCGCGACCGCAAGAACGAGATCCTGGAAATAAACAAGTTGATCCAGCGGCTGCAGCAAGACATTGAGAATGTCAAAGCCCAGGTGAGCCCATCACAGGCTGACCCGCCACCTGGTCCTGGTTGTACAGGGCAGGTTCATCCTCCCTGGGGGACCTGAGGAGGAGGGAATAAACTTGCACTGTTTCCCACGAGAGGGAGTGAGCCCTTTCTTCAGAAGAGCTGATCCACAGCTGGGTAAGCAGGGTCAGGCAATAGTGAGGTCCCCAACAGAGACTAGGCAGCCTACATTCATCAAGATGAAATAGCAAGAACACTTCATGAGGCGGGAGTATAGAAAAGATGTCCTCCACACCCCCTTCCAACCAAAGACTGTAATTCCATGATCCTCAAATTCAAGGTGATGCTGTAGAGTCCATAAAATCAGACCCACCCTCTCCTCCTAGGCTAGTGAAGACCAGGCAGATGCTTAAAATGTATTAACCACAAAGTAATTGCTTAGCATAATAGGAAACTCTCAGATCTCCCTGAAATGTCATAGACAGGAGAACTGGCCTCCATCCCCTGGGGGAACCAGACGTCACAATTCTAGGCTGAAACCCACAGCAGATGTGAACCTGGCACATATCCATGACCGTAGGAAGAACTCACTCTTCCTTCTGTGTCCCTCCTTCACTCTCACACAGTCACACTCACAACACTTCTGACACTAGATAGTGGGGAAGAGTGTTTCCACACCAACCAGCTCTGCAACACCAGCTGGGTGTTCCACAGTTGATCTCACTTCTGACACTACCTACCTGGAGATAGCATCAGATCCCGTAGGTTAGGGGCTGCCCCCTCAAGTCCCACAAGACAGTTCAGATGCCAATCACACATCTAGGCTGTGCTCCTGACCAGCTGGCTGTACATTGGAGGGTCCCATGACCATCCTCCTTGGATTCAATTAATTTGCTGGAGTGGCTCACAAAACTCAGGAAAATAGTTTACTTTTTTGGTTTATTATGGGCTTCCCAGCTGGCACAGTAGTAAAGAATCCATCTGCCAAGGCAGGAGACGCAGGAGATATGGGTTCAGTCCCTGAGTCTTGAAGATCCCCTGGAGGAGGAAACGGCAACCCACTCCAGTATTCTTGCCTAGAAAATCCCCATGGATAGAGGAGCCTGGCAGGGTACAGTCCATGGGGTCACAAAGAGTCAGATATGCCTGAGCACTGATGCACGCACTGGTTTATTATAAAAGGATATGATAAGGAATACAAATGAATACCCAGCTGGGAAGGATGCATAAAGTAAAGCGTGTGGGAGGGGCACAAGACTCTCATGCCCACTTCAGGTATGCCATTCTCCCCATACCTCCACCTGGTCAACAACCTGAAGGCTCTCTGAAGCCTCTACTATTGAAATTTTATGGAGGCTTCCTCACATCGGCATCATCATTTACCACCTCCATTCCCAGCTGCTCTCCCCTCTTAGGAGAATGGTGGGGTGGGCTGAAAATTCCCAGCTTCTAATCAAGGCTTGGTTTTTCTGGTGACCAGCCCCCACCCAGGAGCCCACCTAGAGTCACCTTATTTAAACAAAAGACACTGTCAATACTCAGGAAATTCTAAGGGGTTTTGGGACTCTGTGTCAGACACAGGGTCAAAGACCAAAGGTTAGGACAAAGGATGCTCTGGTGTGCTCATCACTTAAGAAACTACAAGGTTTGGAGGAGTTCTGTGCCAGGAACTGGGGGAAGAGACCAATATATGCTATTTTCAGTGATCTCACAATGACCATGCTCTCTGTTCTTCTGAGAGTCAGCCCAGGGTCCCAGGGCCCCTGTAATACTTTTCTGTGCCCTCTCCCCCAGCGCTGCAAGCTGGAGGCTGCAGTGACCCAGGCAGAGCAGCAGGGCGAGGCAGCCCTCAATGATGCCAAGTGCAAGCTGGCAGGGCTGGAAGAGGCCCTGCAGAAGGCCAAGCAGGACATGGCCTGCCTGCTCAAGGAGTACCAGGAGGTGATGAACTCCAAGCTGGGCCTGGACATCGAGATCGCCACCTACCGGCGCCTGCTGGAGGGCGAGGAGCAGAGGTGGGTCAGGGATGTCTGTTCTCCTGCCCTCTGCTTGCTGCTACAGCCGCTGCCCGCCTCTCAGCCCATCCACGGGAAATCTGGGACAGCATGCAGTCTGCATCCCCTCCTCACTGGCAGGTCCATGGTGTGGGCAGGGGCAGGGGGTGCTGTGTTCTTCTCATTCTCTGATGCAGCTCTCTTGCGTGTCCTTTCCCTCTCACCTCCAGGCTATGTGAAGGTGTTGGACCCGTGAATATCTGTGAGTACTGAGGACTCTGCAGCGGCTCTGGGATCTTGGGAACTGATCCACCCAAACATAGACCACACTGCCCCTGCCCAAACCTTAGCCTGCCTCCCTCGCCCTAAAGGAAAGAGCTCCTGGTGTATGGAGAGTTTCTCCCTCAGGGCTGCCCAGGTCTACGGGAGTCAGAAGCAGAAGCAGACACCCAGCGTGGTCTGCCAGGCACCATCTAGACAAGAGGATGCTTTCCTGGAGAAACGAGACTTGAAGCAGACAAATAGGGAGCTTCCCAGGTGGTGATAGGGATAAAGAACCTCCCTGCCAGGGCAGGAAACACCTGAGACAAAGTTTCGATCCCTGGGTCAGGAAGATCCCCTGGGGGAGGGCATGGCAACCTACTCTTGTATTCTTGCCTGGAGAATTCCATGAGCAGAGGAGCCTGATGGACTACAGTCCACAGAGGCACAAAGAGTCAGACACGACTGAAGCAACTTAGCATGCATGCACACGTGCAGACAAATACAAAGAGAGGGGAAAGCAGAAGACAGGGCTCTGGGGCAAGAGAAGGACACGCGGGGAACTGCTAAGCATTTTATGTGACTGGAATGGGAGACTTGGGCTTCCCCGGTGGCTCAGTGCTAAAGTATCTGCCTGCCAATGCAGGAGACACAAGTGACTCCTCACACAAGGCTTGATCGCTGGGTCAGGAAGATCCCCTGGAGGAGGAAATGGCAACCCACTCCAGTACTCTTGCCTGGAAAACCCCACGGACAGAGGAGCCTAGCAGGCTATAGTCATGGGGTCACAGAAGAGTTGGACACGACTGAGCAACTAAAGAACAATAGGAGACTTGGAAGTTGGTAACTGGGATGGGGGTGTCCTTAGACACGACGACAGCAGGTGCGGGGCCGGCGGGGGCACGGGGCTTGGCCTGGCAGGGCCCTGAATACCCCTTCCTGTTCCCACAGCTGTGAGCAGCTCCAAAGGTGCCATCCTGTACGAGCCATGTGTGGTCAGCACACCTGTGTACTGTCCAGGGAGCACCACTGTCCTCAAGAGTGGTGGGGGCTGCGGCATCGGGGGCACTGGTGAAATCTACATCCCCTGTGAGCCCCAGGGGCTCCTCGTCTGTGGGAGCAGGCGGAGCTCCGCTGTGAAGCTAGGGGCTGGGGGCAGCGCCTCCTGCCACAAGTGTTAGTACAGCCCCCGAGGCTAGTGGCCCAGGGGACAGGGCCCAAGCTCCAGGCTGGGATGTTGTCCCCCACAACCAGGGCTCAAGACAAGGCTGTTCCAAGATCCCACCTTTCTCTACTGATCAAAGATTCCCCTTGGGTTTTCACTGGGAGCTGCCCCTCAGGTATCTTCGAGAGTCTCTTTTCACTTAGCTGTGTGCAGACCCTGAGCGAGGCCCTCGGGTGAGGGTAGGGTACAAAGGAAGAAAACACATCTCCCGTCTCCCTGGACTGCTGACAGTCAGGCTGTAGTGTGACCAAGAAAATGGCAATGGCCCCCTAACGCTTCTCTTCCCCAGGAGGTCAAAGGGGCACATCACAGTTCTGCTTTGTGGGTCATCCCATGGAACTTGCCACACAAATTCTGCCTCCCCTCACCCCCAGACGTGTTCCTCCTCTCTTACCTTGGACTCTCATGAACCTGAGAAAAGTCAACTCCTTCTAGCTGCCACCTAATACATGCACTGTTGCAAATATCAAAAGGAGACACCCCAAAATCCCATCCCAAATTCCCTAGCCAAATGCCAGGATTTCAGGATCACGCGGAATCTGCCAACGCTGTTCTCGGCACACAGAATCAGGAGATGGTATTTGGGCAATAGACTTACCTGCTCAGCTGTGTTGAACTGGCACTATAAAAATACATCTCTTTCCTGAGCTGATATTGGCAGCTGATGGCAAAGAAATGCCTAAAACAAAAGGGACAATCAAGAGCTGACATTATTCCTTCAATGGAATCAGTCATGCCCGCGCCTTTTGTACATAGCCACCCCCTGCCAGCTCCCTCTCCCTTGAGTTCCTCTTGCTTTGGGTCTGATGTGAGCATGTTTTCCTGGCTACAGTGATAAGGAGCTGCCTCAGCAGGCTTGGAGGCTCTGCCTCAGGGCTGTGAGGGAGGAGAAGGTGCTGAACTGACCTCACCTCCCCAGAGCACTCCCCTCCCAATAGTGCTGCCTCCTGCCCACCCAGGGATCCACGTTTCTTCCATGAGCCTCTGGGCCTGTCTATTCCCAATAAACTGTTCCCAGGCTACAGGAATCAGCACTGTTTGCCCCTGCTCTGAGGACAGTGAGGTTGAAGGGACACTGATGAACAGCTTTGGGGGCCTGGGGGCCAGTTGGGAGCATTGGGAGTGGAAACAGAGGTTATTAAACAAACGGGGAAACTACATGTGAATGATTGGCAAGTGGCCTGTGGAGTAAGTGTGGAGCCATACAAATTACCCTTAAAGCCTGTGCATCATACCACAAGAGTTTACAAGTCACTTGCCATGTTAAAAACCACGGTCTTATTCCCCACAGGCCTCCTCACCATGTGGTCCCCTGCATACGCCCTAGAGAAAGCCCGTGGGGCCCCTTATGCCATGTCTGTACTCACCTCCAGGCCTGGACTCTGCCTCCACAGCCTGGACTATGTGTACCACGTCTACCTTCGAAGCAGGACAGAGTCAGGCCTGGGGCTGACAGGGAAGCTGGGTAGCAGCCTGGCCAGGGAGGGGCATCCTCGAGGAGCCTCTCCCTCTCCACAGCCCCAAGACCTGGAGCTGAGACTTGGCGGCAGCAAGTCCACCCTCAGAGGGGCCCTGATACGCTCCATGTTGCTTCACTGACCCCTGTAACAATCCGCCCACCATAGATGCCCCCCTGTGCTCCCGTGTCCTGAGCACTCCCTTACCGCACAGCCCTGCCTCACGGGGCAGCTCTTCTGTGCCAAGCCCTGCTTTAGGAGCTGGTGATAGAGAGGAGACTATAACACCCTCGGAACCCTGGAGGGACTCAGCCCCAGAGAGGAGTCATAAGTACTGACAGCCAGAGAGGATGGAAGTGACAAGAAAAAGCAACTGATGATTATACTGGGCAGGGGGCTCAGAGAGAGGTTCACGGAGAACAGTACAAGGACAGGGTTGAAGAGACAAGGGTTACTGATTTATGGGCGTCTTATTCCAAAGGACCTGTCCACTCAGTTTTCATTCACTCCATGTACTTATCAAGCACCTGCTGTGGGTCCTGCCACCCAGCGGCTGGTGTCACAGTGATGAACTAGGCAGCCCCATTAGGGACGATAGGCATGGCACCTACCTGTAGGGACAGAGGACAGGGCACCTAGAGTCCACAGTAGGGACTGTAAACTCTGGAAAACAGTCAGCAATTCCTCAAGAGGTGAAACATTAGAGTGACCATGTGACCCAGCGACTCCACGCCTAGGTTGATACCCAAGAAAAACGAAAACACCTACAGGACAAACGTCTGGACACCAAGGGAGGGGAGGGGAGGCAGGATGAACTGGGAGACTGGGACTGACATCCACACACTACTAATACTATGTATAAAACAGATAGCTCATGAGAACCTGCTGCATGCAAGGAACTCTAGTCAACGCTCTGTGGTCACCTAAATGAGAACAAAATTTAAAAAAAGAGGAGATATATGTACACATTAGCTGATTTCTTTGTTGTACAGTAGGATCTAACACAACACTGCAAAGCAACTATACGCCAATAAAAATTTAAAAATAAATGTACACATGAAAACTCATCCATGAATGTTCACAGCAGCACTAGTCACAATCCCCATCAGGTGAAAGCAACCTGAATGCCCATCAATGGACTAATGGGTGATCAAAATTTTGATCTATCCATACAATGGAATATTATTTGGCCATAAAAACGGAGTGAAGTACTAATGTGTGCTACAACATGGATGAACCTCAAAAACATAAGGTAAATAAAGAAATCAGACACAGAAACCAGATAGTCTGATTCCGTTCATACGAAATTCCAGATTAGGAAAACCTATAGAGACAGAAGGCAGGTTAGTGGTTGCCTAGGCCTGGAGGAAGGAGAGGATGGGGTAAGGGTGATGAAAATATTCTAAAGGTTTCTCTGGAGGTGATGAAAATATTCTAAAATGGACTATGGTGTTGGTTGCACTTATCTGGGAATATACCGAAACCATTGACTTGTACATTTTAAATGAGTGAATTATATGATCCATGAATTGTATCTTTAAAAAAACTGTCTTTCAAAAATGGGGCCCTGGCTCCAATCCAGACCTCTGGGGCTTACAGCCTACCTGAGGGTACAGACTTAGACATGAAATTATAGATGTCAGGCTTGTTGTGAAAGAGGACAGAACTGAGGCTCCCACCCTGGCCACGGGCCTCGGGTAGGTCCCCTGAGGAGGGGCAGGTAAGCTGGACCCCAAAAGCCAGCAAGACTGAGAGGAGGCAAGGAAGCCCGTGGTGGCAGGGTCAGGGGGGTGAGGTTCAAGGCTGAGGGATCAGCAACCCTGAGTCAGGGCACACGCAGAGTCAGACAGGTGAGAGCTGGTGACTTCAGGGACGCACATCCACACCCAGGGAAAGAGAAGACATGGGACAACAAGGGCCTTACAGCTTCCATTCCCACTTGAAGCCCTGCCACCCTGGACCTGCCCTAGAGCCAGGAAGCTGCTTGCTGATTAAAAACCCAAAGCTCTGAAAACTACAGAGACACTCCAGTGTGGAGTTAGCAAAAAGAGAGATGACAATAGGCCACCTCTGTCCCACAGATGACTATCCACAGCCCAGGAAACACCCCAGTGGAGTAAAGGAGGAGAGAGGAAGATCCCTCCACCTTCACAGAGAGGTGGGCTCCTGCCCAGTGACCATCCCTGCGGGAATTCCCATCCCAGGGTGGCCCTGTCCTGGACATGGGCTAGAGGCCAGGCGCCAGCATGCCCCTTCAGAGGACCCCCCAGGAGAGCCCCCTTAGTGCTGCGCAGTTGCGCCCTCCCTCTCCGCTTCCCCCCAGAGAGGAGGTGATGCCAGGCAGGCGGGATGAAAGTGCCTCCTGGTGGTGCTCCAGAATTTCACTCCATCAGCTGGGCCAACACCTCCCAAGCTTCTCCCGGGACCCGCCCTGCCCCAGGTGCAGGGATACAGGGAGGATCAGGCCCCCGCCCTGCCCTTCAGCGGAAGGGAGAGATGTCCGCTGAAGCCAGAGCCTCCCTGCATTCCACTCCGTCTCCGGAGTTCAAATCGCAGCCCTTCCCAGAGCGCCCCCACAAGGACAGGTGGGGAACAGCCCAAAGAGGCCTGGGTGGAGGACCTGAAACGAGGTTCCTTGGTTTTGTTTCTGTCTCCCCAGAATGTCTCCCATTTTCTTGTTCCTCTTACCCCCGGGAGACCCTTCCTTGCCCCACTGCCCTCTCCCTCAGTTGCGCTCTGCCCCACACTCTGAGTCCCCTGGGATCCCTTCCTCATCCTGGTCCCATCAGGGGTTCCAGGGAGACTCACTACTGCCACTCTCCTCCTGGGGCTTGGGCTGGGGAAAATGGCCACAGAAATGGAGCTGTAAGTGGAGGAGGGGACCTAGGATCGCTGTGTCTGATAGACGGAAGAGGGTTGCACCCAGCTGGCTGGCATCCCCACACCTAGCTCGATGCCAGGCTCACATCAGCACCCAGTGAAGGTTTTCTGACTTGAACTGACTTGCATGTGTGCGAAGAGCTTCATTTCACCCTGAAACTGTGTGGGCAAGTGAGGAATTTGGGCTAAACCTGAAAAAAAAAAGAAAAGCCATCCTGCTTGAAGGGGTGGGGATAGGCTCAAGTAAGAGGGGTGCTTTGTCTCTCCTGAGAGGTGTTTAGATTCTATCTCAGCATCATTAACCTGACAGGACAGAGGGCTAGAGGGCCTCGGCTCCTTCCCAATGCCCCCTCCTTCTGCAGGGAGATTCCCGAGTCTCCCTTCCCACTGGGGCAGGTCTCCGCATGAACATGTCCCAGTGAGTGCCTCTCTCCAGTACAGACTTGTCCCCAGGCAGAATGGAAACACTCTGAAGGAGGCGGTGCTTTAGAAAGTCGTCTCATCCTCTGGGATTTCCCTGTCACCCTCCTCCCCACCCACAGGCATGCACACACACAGAGCAGCCAGGGTTCCCAGGCTCTGCCCAGCCAACCAGCATGGCCCCCTCCCTCATCAGCAGTTCCCCCTCCTCCCAGGGCAATTAGCATCGAGGTGAGCCAGCATTCCATCCACACTAGCTCAGCCAGCAGATCTCAGGATTACATCCAGACCAACTCTCAACAGGAAGAAGAAACTGTCAGAGCAGCAAAAGCCCCAGCCCAAAGTTTCCAGGGCTACTCCTCCCCCCTCCCCACCTGCTACCCTTTGAAAATGGCTGAGGACTGTATTTTGCACCATCTGGCGAAATAATGCCTCAGAACTATAAACTGCTAATGGTGACAGCTCATCTCAGAACAGGGGTCATGCATGACTGGTCTCAATTACCCTCAGCTGCTAGGGCTGAAGGAAGCTGAGACACGGGTCAACCCCAGCAGCGGCTGGTGGGGCAATGATGCCATAACCACTGGCGGGAATGAGGTGGGGTGCTGGACCACAACAGGAATGGCAGCTTACAGGTGAAGGGAGGCAAAAAAGGGGGAAAGGGGCAGCGATGAAAAGAAGGAGATGAAGAGAGGAGAGAAATGGATAACCACATGAGGCTCCACACAACGTACACCCTGCCCAAACATTTCCACATGTATCCTTCACGTACTGTGCGGTAGGTATAATTCCATGTTACAGATGAGGAAACTGAGGCTAGAGAGGTTAGACAACTTCCCCAGGTCATTTATGTATCAAGGAGGGCAAGTGTTTGCACAGCGATAATAAAATTTTACCCACTGTCCTCTCTCCCTTTTCCTCCTGCTTTTAATCTTTGCAGTGTCTCCATTCATTCAGCAAAAACACACAGCCTGCCTACCACGTGCCTCCACTCTCCTAAGGAGGGATGAAGAGGAGAAAAAACACACACACACACACACACAGTGCCTGCCTCCTTGAGCTTATATTACAGCCTGGGATGATGATGTTAAACAGCAAATCCTTGCAGGCAAGGACCTCAGATGGTGAGAACTCCTTAGGAGAGGAGGAAGCAGGGGGAGGAGATGGAGAGTACGTGGAGGAGGGGAACTGAAAGAGAAGGGACCTATGAGCAAAGACCTGGAAGAGTTGAGGGACCCGGCCATGCGGCCATTTGAGAAAAAAAGATTTCTTAGCACAAATAAAAAACAGTAAACGCGAAAAGTGTCTGAGCAGGAGGTTTCCTACCTGTCTGATGGACATACAGGCAGACAGAGTGGCTGGAGAGAGTGATTAAAGGACAGACAGATGGAAGGGAGGTCAAGGAAAGAGGAGGGCAGACTACGTAGAGTCCTGTATGGCATTTACTCTGGATGTTTAGACTTAGCAATGGCATAATCTGACATGTTTTGTTTTTGAAGGACCATGGTGTTAAGGAAAGAGAGAGGGGACAGAGGAGGAAGCAGGATGAGTAGCTGGAAGGACACTTCAGTAGACCCTGTGAGGAGTGGTGAACTTGGACCAATATGGGAGCAATGGTGCGGTGAGCAGTAGTAAGGGTCCAGGTATATTTTGAAGGCAGGACTTGTCAATGGACTGAATGTGGGATATGGAAAAAGTTGATGAGCGAAGGATGGCTCCCAGGTTTTTGGCCTGAGCCGGTACAGAGATAGCAAGCCTGGCAAGTAGAATGTATTTCACACGAACAAGCATTCGGGAGAACAGTTTTGGACAGATTAAATTTGAGATACATAGTTGATATCCAAATAGAGATGTTGATCAAAATATGTGTGTGAGGGCACAGAAGGGACATTCAAAGGGATGTTCAAGATAGAGATACACCTTGGGAGCCATCAACAGACAGATAGTATTTAAAGTCACGAGGCTGTATGATGTCACAAAGGGGACAAGTGGAGATAAAGACATGAACAGGTACAAGAGCTGAGCCCAAGGATGCCGTGGTGTGTGCAGGTCGGGGATATGAGGATAAACTGGTTGAGAAAAATGAAAAGAAGCAGTAAATAATATGTAAAGAAAATCAAGAGAATGTGGTGTCTGGAAACCAAAAAAGGAAATTATTTCAAGGAAAGGAGAATGATCAACTATGTCAAATTCTTCTAAATTAAATGATAATTTAATGGAGAATGGACCACTGAATTTAGCAACATGGAGGTTGCTGGAAATCTTCACAAGAACTACTGTGTTGTTATTATTTTCTGCTTCTCCCTTTGAGACATGCACCTGATACCTGGATCTATGGAGTACAGTGGCAAACTAGAAACAGACGGAAACATCCTCAACTTGATAAAAAAATTTCTATATGCAGAAAACCTACAACTAACATTGTACTTAACTGTGAGAAACTTGAAGCTTTTCCACCAAAAATCAGGAATAAGGCAAAGATGACTTCTCTCACCACTGCTTTTCAACATCATACTGGATATCCTAGCTAATACAGTAAGACAAGAAAAAGAAATAAAAGGTATAGAGACCAGAAGGAAGGAAATAGTGAAGACTTGAGATGGATGGCTCTAGTCAAAAGCTCATATTCCCCTCCAAAGTATTGATAGAATCCCAAGTAAGCATCCAATCAAGCACTAGTTCTCCCAGACACAGATAAGCAGGACAAATCATGCCACTTTCTAGAACAGAAAAGGTCAACATTTGTCTCTCCATCTATAATGCAAGGAAGCTACATAGGTAAGACTGCAGATATCCCTAATGTGCATTTTAGAGGTTCAAAATCACGTGGTTAACTTTCCGCACAGATACATGGCCAAATCATTGGCATGTTTTGGCCTCAAATTATGTCACAAAACTATTGGTTGGTAGAAGTCTTCAAGAAAATCTCCCCACGCCAGCAGGAATACAGAGACCACCTGTTTTATCTCTCTACCCTCAGCACCAAGCACATTACCTGAGATAGAGTATCTGGTAATTGCTGAATGAATGAATGAATGAATGTCCTTTGAGAGTCTCAAATCAGACATGTATTACATTAACCCAAATGAGCTTCACTGATGATTCAATTCTTATGTGAACAGTCAAATCAGATTACAGAGGATAGATGAAACACTGCAAAAGGTTTTTGGACTGTTTAATCCATCTACAGGGATGCAGTAAATTGTATTCTCACCATATCATTTCTTTCTTGGAGCTATGAAGACCCTGCCCCTCTTCTATACACTCATCTATTTAGGGATTATCTGTGTAGCTGCATTCCTTGCAAGCCTCTTGCTGGAGTTGTTACCATTCTAACTTTCTGGTGGTTAGCCACACTTGCAATGGAAAGTCTATTGGATTTAAGACCAAAGAAAATTAACGTCCCCATAATGGCAATTATGGTGGACCTGCGGGAAAAATAGGACAATAATGTTTATGTGTTTATGTGTTTTTAATGTTTATAGGTTTGATGTTATGGCCCTGATTCTGAGGGGAATAGGTGTGTCTGAGATTAGTTCACTGTGAAGGTTACAGGCATGGAGAGTTTCTGCTAACTACCCAAGCTCATAAATGCTTCCAAGTGGCTTTTTTCACTTTTATGGGACCAATCCTCAGATCCCCACACACATAAAAGGGGTGAGAGGGATCCACTAGCCCCAGAGGACTCCCAGCCCCAGCTCTCCCCGCTCTGCAGTCGCCACTCTGCTCTTGCCCAGGACACCATCATGTCTTGCCGCTCCTACAGAGTCAGCTCTG
Source organism: Ovis aries (assembly GCF_016772045.2). Lineage (NCBI taxonomy): Eukaryota > Metazoa > Chordata > Mammalia > Artiodactyla > Bovidae > Ovis > Ovis aries. Next base: position 133,996,188 of record NC_056056.1, read on the forward strand.
GTCGCTGTGTGGGCAACTTCAGCTCTTGCTCAGCAGTGACCCCTCAGAACCTGAACCGCTTCCGGATCAGCTCTGTCTCCTGCAGGAGTGGGCCCAGCTTCCGGGGTCTTAGCGGCTTTGGCAGTCGGAGCGTCATCAGCTTTGGATCGTGCTCACCCCGGATAGCAGCTGTGTGCCCTCGACCCACCTACTATGGAGTTGGCTTCGGTGATGGGAGTGGTGCTGGTCTAGGGTTTGGGGCTGGCAGTTGTGTCGGCCTGGGGTTTAGAGCCAGAAGTGGTCTCGGCTATGGCTTCTGCAGCCCTGGCTTTGGCTACCGAGTTGGAGGAATTGGAGGACCAGCAGCCCCATCCATCACAGCAGTGACTGTTAACCAGAGCCTGCTGACCCCGCTCAACCTGGAGATTGACCCCAATGCCCAGAGAGTGAAGAGGGATGAAAAGGAGCAAATCAAGACCCTCAACAACAAATTTGCCTCCTTCATCGACAAGGTACTTGAGATAGCTCAGCCTCTGGGTCTGGGATGATGAGAGCTAAATGCACTGGGGTGTACTTTCACTCAGGAAGAACTGATCTAGACCCAGGACACAGATCTTGACCCCACATCCTTTGGGATCAACCAAAGGCATGCAGTATGATTTCTGGGTCGCTCTTCTGCAGAGCAAGGGTGAGCCTGAGGAAGCACTACATGGAGGGAGAGATTGACAGTGGTGGTGGAATATCCAGCCACTGACTGGATGCCTAAAGGGATCTGAACAACCTAGTCATTTAGAAATATCTTCCAAACAGGTTAGAAACATGAACACCTCCACCAGGTGTTGGCTAGGACAGGTTTAAAAGATTTTGTCCTTTGATATCCTCATGCTCTCTTTGAAGTTTTCATGGTTTCTGAGGATGAGTGGCCACACCTGTTCAGGCTTAAAGAAATGGAGAATGGAGTTGAGTAATTGGTACAAAATTTATACAAAACAAGGAATTCATACCCCTCCCCGCAAGGGGGATATCCAGATTCAGCCAAGTCGCCTAGATTGAGGGAAACAGTAGGGAATGATCACTGGTGGTCACTGATCTTCAGGTTGATAAGAGGAACAAAGAGGTGGAACTGACATCCCAGAAGCGGGGATTCATGTCTCCATGAAGTGGGGATTCTCTGTGCCTGAGACTGTAAACTCACCTCTGTGAGCTTCATTTCATGTGAAATGAGGGGGTGGAGCAAATGGTCTCTACATTCTCCTCCAGCTCGGTAAGTCTCAGTTGATGGAATATCTGGGGTGATGAGTATGACCTACGACCTGAGAGTTCCCACCTCCTAAAGCCGCATCCCAGCCCAAATGTACTTGACTCTGTTCTTCATTCCCTGCCAGAGATAACTGACATTGGTTTTCAGATGTAGGCCAACTCGGCTCAGGTAGAATCGCTTTCTGCATTCCCGGTGAGTTGGCCCTCCCCTCTCTCAGAGTGTTAAAGGGGAAATGGTTGAAGATTTTGGTTTCAAAGCTTCTGTTTGTAGCTCAGCCTGGCTGAGTGTGAGGAAGAGTCCCAGACCTGCTCTGCCAGATTCTTCTGAGTTAGAACGACTGAAAGTCAAACAAAAAAGGGAACAGTGGTCACCACGAGGTTGTCACCTCTGACCATCTGAGCAACTAGTTCACACACGGGTGATCATATTGAACACTCAATTGCCATGTATTTGCCTCTGTGGATTTAGGTGCGGTTCCTAGAACAGCAGAATAAGCTCCTAGAGACGAAGTGGAGCTTCCTCCAAGAGCAGAAATGTGCCAAGAGCAACCTGGAGCCCCTCTTCGAGAACTACATCACCAACCTACGCAGGCAGCTGGATGTAGTGAGCAGTGATCGGGCCCGGTTGGAGGCTGAGAGGAACAACATGCAGGATGTCCTTGAGGGTTTCAAGAAGAAGTGAGTGGCATCTGGACCATATGGACCAAGGACGGGCATAGGGCTGGTCCCCCAGTGCCAGCAGCCAAGCTCAGATGGGAGCCCCTGGAAGGATCAGAGTTGAATGCTGGTTTCAATTCCCAGCCTGGAGACAGGGGCAGGGCAGTGATATGTACAGGAGGGTGAGGCCCCCTGCAGGTCCTGAGGAATAGAGACCTGGGATTGGGCATAATCTGTCCCTAATCCTGCCTGGGCACATGGGTGAGTTGACCGCAGAAAAAAGGAAACCCTTGGTTCTGTAAACAATGCCCAGGTCCAGCCACAAGCAGGATGCTACTTCCTCTAAGGTCAAGTGCAGTGACCCTAAGGCATTTCCAGCAGAGAACCACAGCCAAGGTTCAGATTTTCAAGCCCTGCACCCAATTTGAGAAAGTAAAAGGGATTTGGAGAAACCAAGGGTCTAAAAGGTCCTAAAGATGGGGCAGAGTGGAGAACATGAGGATGGCAAGAGGGAGCCAGGCTCCTGGCTGGGGCAAGAGAGGTCATAAAAGGTGATAGCTGGTGAGCTGGGAGTAATCAGCTCTCAGTTCAGGGAGAGAACACATCCTCTTCATCTTTATCACTCAGGTATGAAGAGGAAGTGGGTCTTCGGGCCAGTGCTGAGAATGAGTTCGTGGCTCTGAAGAAGGTAAGGAGAACAACAGGCCCAGGCAGACTTCCCCTCCAGACATGCAAATGTTTTCCACATCCCAGCACGCTGCCCGGGCAGCACTGTGAATACTCACACACAGTGGACCCCCTAAGGTCACAACTGCTTCCCTTCGAAGTTCTGATTTGGTCTCCAATGACTTAGGGTCTTCATGAGAGGAGAGGTTTGAAGAGATGACATTTTAGGAGTCTTGGATTATCCAGATTCTTCTTGCCTCTAAATGAGCATCGAGAAAGGTCCAGCATCCCTGGGGGTTTTACGTTGTCCAAGGGAGAACAAGAGTCATTAAGCTATATTTCCACCCCACGACTCTCCCACCTGTCCCACTTGGCCTGCCCCTGTGGAGATTGGTCTGATCTTCCCACCCATCTGCCAAGGTGGGGAGGCTAAACAGTACACAGATAATGAGCATTTTATTCTTCTCTCTTTGATGCAGGATGTGGATACAGCGTTCTTAAGCAAGGCCGACCTAGAGGCCAATGTGGACACCCTAACTCAGGAAATCGACTTCCTGAAAATGCTGTACACGGCGGTAAGGGCTCATCCCCTCAGAGCCATCCAAGGAGATCACTGTGTGGCCTGGACTCCCTGGGGGATTCACTGGACTAGCGTATTTGCTAAAATTTGGTATCATGCATCTTTCTTCCCGTCAAATCTATATTCCCTTAATGCTGATAAACAGACAAGTGGAGAAGGTAAGGGGAGCCTGACTCAGGTCTGTGAGTCAACTCCTTGTTGGCCAGTCTGCTGATGGCCCGGAAAGTTTTGGGTCTAGGCATGTCGCTTCCTATCTTCTGATGAGGAGAGTCTGGAAAACTGACTTGCTGGGAGATGTAACACGTGATACCTAATTAGTCAAATGAACTAGCTATCTTTTGCTTCATAAGGTCTTTTTGGTCTGGGATAGATCTAATTTCAGAACTGAACGTCTGGCTCTGAGTAGAAAGGCTGAAGGAATCTCCCTTTGAGGCCATAGCCTTGCAGACCAGTTCTCAGCCCTCTCCCATCCCCACTGCCAAGTCTCTTAAGGACCTGAGGTATAGGAACTCCTAGATCATCATTCTAAAATGTTGTCAGCTCTCAATGATCCACGACTGGCACAGTCACTGTGTGGCTAAACCAAAGAAAAGTTTAAGCTTTATCATGGTTCTTACTCCCCTCCACAAATCCCTAGGCCCCCCACAGTTTTACTAGTCACTTAAACAAGTTAGGGTGTAGAAGGGATGTCTCCTAGTATACGACAAGGGTTTAAAGTCAAGCTGAAGTGGTTTGGAGTCACCTTCTCTTCTTTGCCCTCAGTTTGTATGATCTGCTCTGTTGCTTTGCCCTGAAGAAATAAGCAATGCTCTGTCTCCTGACTCCGAGTCCTGGGGACCCTGGGACAAAGCCCCGGCCACTGATGGGACCCACTGATGGGAGTCAGTCCATCTGTCTCACTTATCATCCAACACAGGAAATCCAGTTACTACAGTCACACATCTCAGAGACATCAGTCATTGTGAAGATGGACAACAGCCGGGACCTGAATGTTGACGGGATCATCGCCGATATCAAAGCCCAGTATGAAGAAATCGCCAGACGCAGTCGGGCTGATGCAGAGGCCTGGTACCAGACCAAGGTGGGCAGGAGGGTGCTGGGGAAGGGGTGCAGGCAGCCCTGGGATGACAAAGATGACAAAGTGGGTTGTGATCTTGACCCAATCTTCGAATCATCCCTTTCTTCCACCAACCCCTAGTATGAGGAGATGCGAGTGACAGCTGGCCAGCACTGTGACAACCTGCGCAACACTCGGGATGAGATCAATGAGCTGAACCGGCTGATCCAGAGGCTGAAGGCAGAAATCGAGCATGCCAAGGCTCAGGTGGGCAAAGGAAAAAGAAAGCCCCATAAGGAAGACAGGCAGAGCCCCAAGCTTTGGGGAGCCCAAGGTGGATAATGTAGGGGAGGCAACTGGGACCCAGAAACAGAGGGATGGGAAGAATTAGTCCAGGAAGACTTCCTGGAGGAGGAAAATGTGGAAGGAAAGAAGAGACTCTCTTAATCTGCGAAAACATAGAAGGAAATCTCTTGGGCTCACTTAAAGGGGCAAGCAAGGCAAAAAGAATGGCTTTATTCTCTGGACCCCCTGGGTCTTAAAAGCAACAGAAATCAGTAAGTGCAAAATCAGTGAGGATGAAAATGGAAGAAAAGCAATGTTCCACTCCCTGGCGACATCAAATGACAGGATGACAAGCCCCTCCATGGGCTCCATTCCTGGCTTGGAACCAGGCTGTGTCCCCACAGACAGGGGGCAGTGTTTCTAGCCCAACCTGAGGATCCCCTAGTCCTTGCCAGAGCTCATCTGCAAACTGCCCTCCCCACAGCGCTGCAAGCTGGAGGCCGCCGTGGCTGAGGCTGAGCAGCAGGGAGAAGCTGCCCTCAATGATGCCAAATGCAAGCTGGCGGAGCTGGAGGGTGCGCTGCAGCAAGCCAAGCAGGATATGGCGCGGCAGCTGAAGGAGTACCAGGAGCTCATGAATGTCAAGCTGGCCCTGGACATCGAGATTGCTACCTACAGGCGCCTGCTCGAAGGCGAGGAGATCCGGTGAGTGCTCTCAGTGCAGCAATTGGAGGTCAGACTTCTGGCTTCTAGAAAGTCTAAGTGGGGGAAGGAACCAGGAACAATTTTTCCTACAAACCTCATTGGATTGCCCTTGGCAGGGGTTTAGAAGATGGCTCTATTTCTCGTGCCTCTAAGTGCAAGCTTGTAGACAGACTGCATCAAATCATAGAGAGTTCTGCTTGACTGGTTAGCTTGTTTAAAAAAAGAAAAAGAAGACATTCTCTCAAATATTTTGCTTCAATAGTTTTGGAGGGTTTAGGGACAATAAGTTTTGAAAACTCCCCGGATGCTTATGCAGACATGGGTGAGAACCACTGTCCACACAGCCAAAAAAGCCCTTGCATAGCAGGGAGGTTTTCGGAGAGCAACATGGTTGTGAACTGACTTGCTTCTTTCTCTTTGCAGGATCTGTGAAGGTGTTGGACCAGTAGACATAGGTAAGACCCTTCAGTCTCTTCTTCATACGTGTCTCTCCTAGGACCCTTCAAATTCCCTTTGAACTCGAGCCCACGTTGAGGTCAGAAGCCCGTGGCTGGACTGGCCATGATAGCCAGGGAGCAGGGGTCATCCGGCCCTTGGACTGAGAACATCCTTAGCTGACCTGGGTCTTAAGGCGTCCCCAGAGCCTGCCTCCCCAGAGCTAGACACAAAGGTTTGCAGAAACTGCTAGGTGGGAGAGGGCTCAAGAAGTCAGCCTTTTTGCCATCAGTGACCCTGTCCTTCAAGGGCAAAGACCAAGGAAGAAATGGAAAGGCTTGTGCCAGGAAGTTCCCTCCTCTGCTGATGCCAGGGAATGGGACAAGGCTGAATGCAAGTCCCCTTGCAGCTGCTGCCAAAGCACTGGTTTTGTCCAAAGTACACAGGACCTGTGCTGGACACTGCAGGGAGGGACACAAAGAAGACAAGACCCAGACCCAGCGCTCCAGATTTATAATATTCTTGAGATGAGTCCTATCCACTGTCAACCTAATCCTCAAAGCCCCAGGGGGAGAATGGCCTGGGCAACTCCCTTTTACTCAAAAAGAAAAAAATATGTGACTTGCCAGCAGTCACAAAGATAGTCAGGGGCACAGCCAGAATTCAAACCAAGACTTCTGATCCAAGAGTGCAAATATACACAGCTGTATATGCTAAACTGGGTGGGTCGCTGATGGCAGGAAGGATTCTGGTGAGAGGAGAAGGCAGAAAGGGGGGCCCTCCACCAATGGGGGTTGAGTTAAGTCAGCTTAATCAGACTAGAGACCTGGGTCATGGAGGTGTGTCCAGTGGAGACTAGAGGGCTAGAGAGCACAGCCATTTAGTGCGTCAGGAGGAACTGAAAACGGGCCCTCTTTAGGGGTGGGCAATGTGGGGATTGCCAAGTGGCAAGATGTGACTGGAAGAAACCCTGTGGCTTTATTGTGGAGGCGACTGGATAATTCAGCTCACCAGCACCCTCACACAACCCAACCAGACTTTGGCCGTATATAAATAACAGTGGACTTAGCTGTATGCCAACACCTGGGAAACTGGCTGAACTCTTTCATTTTAGTCCAGACGTTTCATTTTAGTCACTTTAGTGACTCCACTAAAGTCAAAGTCCATTTGGACTTCAGTGAAGTCACAACCTTTGAGTCACCCAGGCAAAAGGACGGAAAAGTGGGTATTGACTACGTAGATAGTAGGAACCCCTGGGACCCAGGCCACTTCTGCCTGTCCTCTCCCCTCCCGCAAAGGGAGCGTGGAGGGTGAGGCAGCCACGCTGAGGGTTTCTTCCTCCTGCAGCGGTGAGTAGCTCCCAGGGTGGCCTGGTGTGTGGGCCCGAGTCCCTGTTCAGCAGCTCCAGCCTCTGCCGTGGCGGGGTCACCGTCTCTGGAATCAGCAGCAGCAGCAACATCCGGTCCAGCGGCTTCTGCAGTTCCAGCGTGGGCGGGGCCCGGGTCGTGGGCGGCGGGGACCTGCTGGGCGTAGGCTGCCGAGGGGGCTCGGTGCTGGTGGGCGAAGCCTGCGCTCCCAGCGTCCCCTGCCCGCTGCCCACTGAGGGCGGCTTCAGCAGCTGCAGCGGCGGCCGCAGCAGCCGCAGCTCCACCGTCCGCTTCGTGTCCACCACCACCTCCCACCGGACCAAGTGCTGAGAGCAAGCGCTGGCCAGCCACCGCTCTCAGAAGAACCATCTCCACGCCTTCTGCTTCTGTCCCCAAGGTGCCCTGAGTCAGGCTGGAGGGCGCTCTAGGTACCCCTCCTGCCGGGAAGCCACGGGCTGCTCTGTCTGGTGTCTGTCCTTTGGGGGGACTTTTTTTTACATCTCTTAGTCGCTCCATCCACAGGCCCCAAAGGACTGGCTTTCTCCCCGACTCCCAGTTTCCTAACTTTGGGTCACTCCTCACCACCCAGCCCAACAGCCTAAAGAAAGTACAGAAACCAGTATGTTGGGGGAGAAATGGACCAGTTCAATGCCAGAAAGGATGTGCCTGGGCACCATCACCATCCTAACTTTGGATTAACTTCAAGAATGGAGAGCTGGCTGTCCACAGAGCAGGGGTCCTCAGCCCACCAGCCTCTGCTTCCCTCTCCTAACTTTCCCTGGCAGAAGGTTCTTTCCTCCTCTTTCTAACCCAGAAGGAGCCACGATCTTCAGTGGCCCAAGGGATCCCTGAGTCCCCAGAGATGGTTCTTCTCCAAGTGGCATCGGTCCTGGCTGCTTCTCTTCCTGGGGTGTTGGTTTAACCCCGGCATGCGAGTCCACGAGGTGGATGGGTGCTGGTGGAGAGGCGGGCCCTGCAACACTCCATGCCCCTGCTGGTGGTGTGAGGGAAGTCCAGCCTTCCACTGCAAGAGGGTTTATGTCTGAAAGCTCCAAGGAGGCCTGGGCTGGGGTGGGTGCCTGTTTGTACTGCTCTTTGTGTTGCTGGAATTTCAATAAACTTGCAAGCTAACATGTCTCGGACTCTGGCCTCTCTTTACCAGTCATGCTGGGGGTGGGGGATCTTGCCTCCTAGATTCCACAAGCTCACTCCCCTGGGGACTTGCTAAGAGGCTGTGTCCTGGGACAGAGGACGTACTAAGAAAAGAGCCCTCAGGCCCCTCCCTGGAGGGGCACATAGTTCAGCAAGGGAGATGAGACATACTGCAAAAGCTCTGAAAAAGAATGCCAAGCAGCCCACGTCTCTCCATGTGTTGCCCTCCACCCTCCTCCCACCAAGGCAAACCCTTCCATTTGTTCCCTAGGTCCCACCCCATTCCCAGTTCCTCTGGGATCATTGTAGGGGCCAAGAGACCCAGCCATGTTGTTAGAGGGTTGAAACTTTCAATCCACCCTCCCTGACCTCCAGGAAAGGGAGCGGGGTTGGAGGTTGAATCAATCAATCATGATTTATGTAATTAAGCCTCCATAAAAACTCCAAAAGGACTGGGTTGGTGAACATGTGGAGATATGGGGGGGTGGGGGGTGGGCGGTGTGTGCCTGGTGAGAACATGGAAGCCCCCAGGCCCTTTCCCCACACCTTGCCCTATTCATCTCTCCCACCTGACTGTTCTTGAGTTTTATCCTTCCATAATAAACTGGCAGTCTATTAAGTAAAATGTTTCTCTGAGCTGTGAGCCGCTCTAGCAAAGTAATCAAACCCAAGGAGAGGTTTTGAAACTTTCAATCTATAGCCAGTTGGTCAGAAGTCTGGGCGATAACCTGGGTTTGCAACTAGCATCTAAAGCGGAGTTGGGGTGGACAGTCTTGTAGGACTGAACCCTTGACCTGTGGAATCTGATGCTGTCTCCAGGTAGACGTGTCAGAATTGAGTTGAACTGTGGGACACCCAGCTGCTTATTGGTACAAGAAACCCCATGTGCATGTGTGTGTGTGTACACACGTGCACACACATTGGAACTGTGACTAGAACTCTTAGTGTGTGTCTTGTGCAACAGCAGAGGATCCCACACCATAGTAAGTCCCCACACTTGGTTTAATGACTATTCTCATCATCATTAAATTCTTAATAGTTTTAACAAGGGGTTCTGCATTTTTATTTTACATTAAGCCCCATAAACTGTATAGCCAGTCCTACCTGAATAGCTATATTTCTACTAAGGGAATTGAATGTGCAGTTTAAAATCTTCCTACAAAGAAAACTTCAGCCCCAAATACCTTCACTGGTGCATTTTACCAAACATTTAAGGAAAAATTCAGAGTCTTCCAGAAAACATAAGAGGAGGGAAATTTTCCCAGTTCCTTTCATGAGACCAGCATTACCCTAATACCAAAATCAGCCAAAGACATAATAAGAAAAAAAAAAAACTACAAATCAATACATGTTATGAAACTTCATGTAAAAAATAAAATATTAGTAAATTGAATACAGCAACAAAGAAAAGGATAACACATCATGACAAGTAGAGTTTATCCTAAGAATGTAAGGCTGGTTCAACTTTCAAAAGCCTAATGTAATTAATGTAATTTATGATACCAACAGACTGAAAAGTGGGACTTTCCTGGCGCTCTAGTGATTAGGGAACCATCTGCCAGTGCAGGGGATGTGGCTTCGAGCCTTGGCCCAGGAACCAGGACCCCACATGCCACAGGGCAACCATGCCCATGAGCTGCAACTACTGAAGCCTGCACACGAGACAGCATGCTCTGCAACAAGAGAAACCCCCCAAACGAGAAGCCCGCACGCTGCTGCTAGACAGTAGCCCGCGCCCGCCGCAGCTAGAGAAAGCCTGCACAGCAGCAAAGACCCCGCGCAGCAAAAAGAAAACAGACTGAAAAGGAAGAAACACAGCAACAAAGACCCCGTGCAGCCAAGAAAAAAACAGACTGAAAAGAAGAACCATGATTACCCTAATAGACGCACAAAAGAATTTGACAAAATTCAACATCTAGTCGCAATTAAAAAAAAAAAACTCACAGTAAACTAGGAATAGATGAGAACTTCAGTAATCTAAATAGCATCTACTAAATTAATTCATCAACAAAGTAACATCCCATAGCTAACAATTTGCTTAGTGGTAAAAGTCTGAATGATGTCTTCCCTAAGACTGGGAAAAGATAAGGGTATCTGCTCACATCATATTTAGTCAGTATGACACAAGCTGGCCTAGCCAATGAACTAAGGCAAGAAGAAGAAATAAAAGTCATATAAAAAAAGGGGGGGAGTCAAATGGGTTGGGTAGGAAGAAATAAAACTCTTTCTATTTTTGGAAGACATTATTTTCTGCATAGAGAATTCCAAGGCATTTCTCTTTTTTTAAAACCTACTAGAACTAATAAGTGAGTTTAGTAAGATTAAGGGATGTGAGGTCAATATACAAAAACTAATTGCATTTCTATAGTCTAGCAAAAACAGAAACATTTTAAGTACCACTTATAATAGCACCCAAACAGAGAAATACCTAAGCATAAAGCTTTAAAAAGGATCAGTATGCTAAAACCTACAAAACAATAATGAAAGAAATCAGAAGACAAGTAAATGGGGCTATATCCTATGTTCCTAAATCATAAGACTCAATATTGTTAAGACATTGATTCTCCCACAAAGATGACACAAGGTTCAGTCAAACTTGTGAACTCTGGTTTGTGCAAACCCCAGTTCAGATCCCAGGTTCTCTACTTAATAGCTGTGTGGCCAAAAGTAATAACAGGCAAGAATGATACTTAATATAGATTGAATTGAGCAGGGTTTCTAGTGTGTTTTGTGTTTTAACTTACTTGATTCTTCCAACAATCTTATCCAGTAGGCACCTTAATAACTGCACTTTAGACAAAATCAAGGCCCAGTGGTCAAAGCAAAGGCATTCTGAGTGCAGAACCCACACTCATCACCACCATGCTGTTCAATCTGTCATTTATTCTGTCTCTTGCCTCATCTATAAAATAGGAAAATAGCTTCTATATCAAAAAGTTGTTGTGGAGATTACACACAATGGCATAACTACAGTGCTTAGCACATAGCCTGGTACACGGTGGTGCACAATAAATGCTTGCTATTGTTTTGATGGTGATGGTGGTGGTAGGTCTAGTTTTACTGCTAATGGAGAAGAGCTGTGTTCAGCAGCTCAGTCACCCCATTACCAAACATGGGTGGATGCCCAAGGGTCAGCAGACTGTTGCCAGCGTTTGCACACAAAGCCCTCAGCCCTGAGCTGCAGGCAGGCTTGCCGCTCCCCAGCCTTTCCTGCTCCTGCAACCTGGACTGGGCTTCTGCCTGGCTACCTGTGGGGTGTTGCTGCCCTCTGCTGGCTACCAACTTCCCTGGCGGCACTGCACAGGGCCTTTTCAAAGCATTCCCAGGGCAGAGTATTGTGGAGAGAGAGAAGGAAGCCTTCTTTTTCTTTTTGTTATTAATTTCCTCACACTTATTTTTTAAATTAAAGCATAGTTGGTTTACAATATCGTCTTGGTTTCAGATATGCTGCTGCTGCTGCTGCTGCTGCTGCTAAGTCGCTTCAGTCGTGTCCGACTCTGTGCGACCACATAGACAGCAGCCTACCAGGCTCCTCTGTCCCTAGGATTCTCCAGGCAAGAACACTGGAGTGGGTTGCCATTTCCTTCTCCAATGGTTTCAGGTATACGGTACAGCAATTTGTTTATGTGTGTGTGTGTGTATGTATATATATATACATATATATGGCTTCCCAGGCAGCTCAGTTGGTAAAGAATCTGCCTGCAGTACAGGAGACCCGGATTCAATTCCTGGGTCAGGAAAATCCTCTGGAGAAGGGAATGGAAACCCACTCCAGTATTCTTGCCTGCAGAATTCCATGGACAGAAGAGCCTGGTAGGCTACAAGTCTATGGGGCTGCAGAGTCAGACACAACTAAGCGTTCATACACACACACACACCACATAATATAGATAGATAGGTAGATTCTTTTTCAGAGTCTTTTCCCTTATCAATTCAGTTCAGTTCAGTCGGTCAGTCATGTCTAACTCCTTGCAACCCCATGGACTGCAGCACACCAGGCGTCCCTGTCCATCACCAACTCCCAGAGCTTGCTCAAACTCATGCTTATCAAGTCAGTGATGCCATCTATCTCATCCTCTGTCATCCTCTTCTCCTCTTGCTTTCAATCCTTCCCAGCATCAGGGTCTTTTCCAATGAGTCAGTTTTTCACATCAGGTAGACAGAGTATTGGAGCTTCACCTTCAGCATCAGTCCTTCCACTGGATATTCAGTATTGATTTCCTTTAGGATTGATTGGTTTGATTTCCTTGAAGTTCGGGGACTCTCAAGAGTCTGTCTTCTCCAACACCAAAGTTCAAAAGCATCAATTCTTCAGCACTCAGCTTTCTTTATGGTCCACTCTCACATCCATACATGATTACTGGGAAAACCATAGCTTTGACAATACTGACCTTCATCGGCAAAGTAATGTCTCTGCTTTTTAATATGCTGTCTAGGTTGGTCATAGCTTTTCTTCCAAGGAGTAAGCGTCTTTTAACTTCATGGCTGCAGTCACCATTTGCAGTGATTTTGGAGCCCAAGGAAATAAAGTCTCTCACTATTTCCATTGTTTCCCCCATCTAAATGTTGGGTGTAGTTCCCCGTGTTATGAGAGGGAAGTCTTTTAAAAACAAATTTTTTCCTCCAAAATTGTGTTTAGGACACAAGCACTGCAACACTGAATAGCAACTTTAAGGAGAGGAATCCAGCCCTCATCCAGCAGCCCACCACAGCGCTCTTTTCACCATTCTGTGTCTCTGTCGGTCTTGGTTCTCACAGATGCGCAGAAAACCACAGCCCTGAAGCAGAAAAGAGCCATAGAACAGTCTCAGTTCCATGGTTTTCATACCGAGTATGTTCCTTGGGGCTCAAGGGCCAGACCTTCACATCTGTGGCATTTTCTGCCAAGTACAAAATATTTAAAGTATCCAAAACATCTATTCATTTGCACATGCACTCAGTCCACAAATATTTATTGTGGACTTACTATATTCCCAACACTGTTCTAAGTGCTTGGGAACCCTCAGTGAACAAAAGGAGTGAAAATTCCTGCTTCCATAGAGTTTATTTTGGAGTGAGAGGAAACTGACAATAATCAAGAAATAGAATAAACAAGTCAATTACAGTATGTTACAAGGAGATCCAACCAGTTCATTCTGAAGGAGATCAGCCCTGGGATTTCTTTGGAAGGAATGATGCTAAAGCTGAAACTCCAGTGCTTTGGCCACCTCATGCGAAGAGTTGACTCATTGGAAAAGACTCTGATGCTGGGAGGGATTGGGGGCAGGAGGAGAAGGGGACGACAGAGGATGAGATGGCTGGATGGCATCACTGACTCAATGGCCGTGAGTCTGAGTGAACTCTGGGAGTTGGTGATGGACAGGGAGGCCCGGCGTGCTGCGATTCATGGAGTTGCAAAGAGTCAGACACGACTGAGCGACTGAACTGAACTGAACTGACAAGGTGTTAAGTGCTACAGGAAAAAGAAATTAGAGCCAGATAAGCTGGGTGGAGAATGCTCTAGAAGGAAAGGCAGGCTGCCATTTTTAAAAGAAATGCCAGAGAAACCTCTTTGAGAGGCTGTATCTGAGCAAAGACCCGCAATGCAGGGGGCAGCAGGGCAAGCCAGGGGGCAGCGGGAAGAGCATTCAGGGGAGAAGGGCCAGTCAGTGCAAAGGCTCTGGGTCAGGCAGAGTGTGTGTGTGAGGGGCAGAGGGAGGCCAGAGTGGGTGCCCAGAACAAGGCGATGAGTTGAGAACTGTAATAACAAGGACAGGCAGTGCAGCATTCGATTTTTCTTTTTTTTTTTTACTTTGAGTGAAATGGAGAATTATCTGGGCATTTGAGCAGAGGAGTGACACAGCTCAATGTCAAGGGGATCACTGAAGTAGAGGGGGCCAAAGCAAGCAAAGAGACCAGCATGCCCATCTTACCTGTTTTTATAACCAAATAGATAAATAGAGAGATTTATATAGCTGCTTTCCTCCTAAGATTTAGAGAAATGATTCTACTGCTGAAGAAGGAGAGGAGAAGGAGGACGAGGAAGAGAAGAAGAGGGGAAAGGGATGCGGGGGAGGTAGAAGAGGACAGGGAGGAAGAGAAGAAAACTTCAAAACCATTAATATGGTCCAGTTTTGAAATTCGAGGCTCTGCGTTTACTGAGCATCTGGTCTGACCCAAAGTAGCCATCAGGAAACTGTAAAGCCACCAGAGAAAGCTGCCTGCAGGAAGGCATGTGGACAGGGTTTGGGAGAAAAGTCTAGAGTTCCTAGCAGGGAAGCCCATCAGAGGAAAGATGGGGAGGTGCAAGGAGCAGCTTTGCCAGCTGGATGAAGGGCCCAGCCCCGGATGTACTGGGGAGGGTCAGGCATCCATCCAATGCCTCCCTGTTGCTCTGGCCTCACTCCTCTCACAAAGGGTGTCTGAGTGACACCCAGATCTTGCAAAAGCCAGAGAAACTGTCCTAGGGCTAAAAGACCCTCCCAGAACTGTGTCCCACCACCAGGAGGTGGCATAGATCTGGACACATAATAAAAGTGTGGAGAAGACCAGCAGAGATGATGGGCAATGCCCAAGGTGGATTATCTGAGTGGGAAACTACCAAGGCTTTGCTCATCACAGCCATCAGGATCAAGCCCAGAGAATCCCACTATCCAAGAACAGTGAGATGGTCTCTGAGAACCCCGGCAGATACATATACGAAACTATAAGGGTCAACAGGCAGCTCTAGGACAAACAGGGTAAGATGAGAAGTTATCAGCACTCCTCTATCTTTGGATAAGTCAGGAAGCCCTCCTAGCAGCAAGGGAATTGTAAGCACAGGAAAGAGAGCAGAAGGGAAGGGAGATCGTGACTCCTGGTATGGAGAACAGCACATGTGTCCCCCAGCAAGCATCCAAGCTTAGATAATATGTGGGAGGAAGATGGAGCATCTGTGGTGGGTGTGAGTTTGAGCAGTGACGCCTCTGCAGAAAGCCCAGGAGACATACTTCAAGAGTCGAGGAAGCTGCCAAGGACTCCCGGGTGGAGTAGAAAACCTCTCACCCAATTAGCCCTTGAAGACTTCCTGGAAGAAGTGGCCTCTCAGGAGCATTTTAAATTATGGGAGGGCCATGGGTTCTCAAATGGACATTCCTGATATTGGGTGTGAGTGCAGGAGGGGACAGAACTGAAGGGCTGATGAAAGCCAGCATCCAGGACAAAAGGGTGTGAAAGAGAGTAACTGCAGTTACCTGGGGAGCCCCAGGAAGGGTATTGGTGCACTGCTGTTGAGACAGAGGAGGAGAAATCACAACCTCCCTCCAACTAGTCCCCAGAGGCTTCCTGGAGGAAGTGGCCAGTTGTTCTGGGACATTTCAGGCTAAGGTGTGACAGGGGAGAAGGCTTGGAGATAGGGAAAGGGGTGGGGAAAACCAAAGGGCACATGTGGGCAGTAAGGCAGGAGAAGACCAGTCAAAGGAGGTCTGGCTCCCACCCCAGCACCCAGACAAGGATCTGGTCTCACTAAGCCAACTGCTTGGGGGACGGGTAGAGATGGGTGTGGGTCTATGGATTCTCTGCTCTCCCTGGGATAGAACCAGATGGCAAAGGCCCAGGTCCAATCAGTTCAGTTCAGTCGCTCAGTTGTGTCCGACTCTTTGCAACCCCATGGACTGCAGTACTCCAGGCCTCCTTGTCCATCACGAACTCCCAGAGTTACCCAAACTCATCTCCATCGAGTTGGTGATACCATCCAACCATCTCATTCTCTGCCCTCCCCTTCTCTTCCCACCTTCAATCTTTCCCAGCATCAGGGTCTTTTCCAGTGAGTCAGCTCCTCACATCAGGTGGCCAAAGTATTGGAGCTTCAGCTTCAACATCAGTCCTTCCAATGAACACCCATGACTGATCTCCTTTAGGATGGACTGGTTGGATCTCCTTGCAGGGACTCGCAAGAGTCTTCTCCAATACCACAGTTCAAAAGCATCAATTCTTCAGTGCTCAGCTTTCTTTATAGTCCAGCTCTTACATCCATACATGACCACAGGAAAAACCATAGCCTTGACTAGACGGACCTTTGTTAGCAAAGTAATGTCTCTGCTTTATATGCCATCTAGGTTGGTCATAGCTTTTCTTCCAAGGAGCAAGCGTCTTTTAATTTCATGGCTGCAATCACCACCTGCAGTGATTTTGGAGCCCCCCAAAAATAAAGTCTGCCACTGTTTCCATTGTTTCCCCATGGGTCTACACAAACTCCCCAAGGTGTTGTGCCAGACTGACCTGATCTGTGAGTTTCTCACTTGCCTGGGATGACCCTGAAACAGTCCCATAAGGACTCAGCCTCCCCCTCCAGCCCAGTCCCTTCAATCTAAAGCACCATGTGGATGGACTTCCTCAGCAGACCCACCAGCCCTGGGCTCTGCTGCCACCTGCCGTAATGCAGACTTCACCCAGCGCCCACAGGCGCAGCCCTGTACCTGGCAGGGCCTGCCCTCACTCCCAGCACACCCGCCCAGGGACTCTCACCCTTGTTCCGAGTGGTCCTGCTGGTCCTGAATGGGGCTCTTATTTCTGAAAGCAGTGTGGCATTGCCAGGTCTCCTGAGTCCCTGGTTCCCCTTTCCCATCCTCAGTGCCCAGGCCCAGTTTGAGGGGGAGGCGTGTGTGTGTGTTTGTGTGTGTGTGTGTGTGTGTGTGTGTGTGTGTGTGTGTGTGTGCTGGGGGTATGGGATACCGCTGACACAGACATCTCCCTCTGGACCAAAGCTTCCACTCCCTCCTGCTGCCAAGAGGCAGAAATAGGTCTTCCATCCTCTTCAATAAGCTGAAGGAGAGCTGAGCTTACAGGAGGTGAGAAGCAGGTGAGGTTTAATGGGCTTTCCGGGCTGACAGAGCAGAAGACTCACCCATCCTCCATCTCCCATGCTCGGCTCCGACCCTCCTCCCCTTCAAAGGGCCCAAAACCCTCTTGGCCCCACCACGCCACTCCAGGTCTACACCACCATCTGGCCAAGGCACAAGAATACATCCCTGGATCCAGGCCAGCAGGACCCCCACTTAAGGGGTGGCGGCTGGGAAACCATCCCCTCCTTGAGCCCTAGTATAGCCTCCTCTATCCACCCCAGACTCCACCTCAAATTTTTACACTAGTGAAATCAGGTTAAAGAAAGCATTAAAAGCAGACTTGAAAGGATCATGAAATCATAAACGTGCAGAGGAAGTGAAGCTGGTGGGTGGGGCAAGGAGCAGGCCCACTCTCTGCTGAGTGAGAGGGTGCGGGGGCGGGCCAGCAGGGGCATTTCTGGTAGGAAACAAGAGTCCCTTTCCCTTACACAGATCCTTTTGGTCCCCAAAGTACATTCTTGTGTATTATCCATTTACTCCTCCCAACAACCCTGGAATATAAGAATGAATCCCACATTACAGCCAAGGAAACAGAAGCTCAGAGAAGTTAAGAACGTCCCCAGAGCCACGCAGCTAGAAAGTGTCCAAGTTGGCACTTAAACCAGGTCTTCCGATTTGGACTCCCTTGCCCAGGTTGCTAAATACCTGTTGCTTCACCATGGGTGACTATGATCTGAAGATTATTTGGTGCCAGCTGAGGCCACCTGCTCCTCGCTTTCCCAAGGCCTCTGCCCTACTAGGAAGGACAGGTGTGGGATGTGGAGATAGAAACCAGCTAGCCTGGTGCTGGGCAAAGACCTGCAGTGGGTCAGTGAAGACGAGGGCAGACCCCGGATGGAACGTGGGGCGTCTAGGGAGGATTCAGGAACAGCAGCACAGGGGCAGCATTCGGCTCTGGCAGGCTCCCTGCAGGAGTTGTCACCCTCAGAGGAAGTTCCTCTGCCCTTCTTCCTGAAGTTCCTAACCCTTCAGGGGCCTGGCAAGCCTCCCTGGGTGTACAGACAACATCCCCAGGTTTGTACTCAATGAACATTAAAGAATAACCATCATTATGTTAATAAGTGACCCCAGGACACATAGGGAAACGGGGACTTTGGAAAGAACCAAGATTCCAGAGCCCATGGGAGCCAGAAATCACAGTGTCCTCAAATAAGAAAAGCCACCTTCCTCCCCTGTCTCTGTGCAGAGCAGTCTCTGAATGTTCTTCTAGGAGTGACAATTCCAGGGCTGGCAAACAGGGTGAGCCCTTCCCCTGGCTGGTGGTCTTGGAAGGAACTGGGACTCACAGGACCTGTTTCTTCTTCTTAAAGAGCCAAGAGATAGTGTCCAGAGCAAGTCTGAAGCATCAGGGCTCCCCCGAACTGGGTTTTCCCATCCTTTCAGTCAAGTGGGAGAAAGTGTCTAAAGGGAGGCTTCCCATTATCCACAAGAGGTCATTATTGTGGCCACTGAGAGTTAAGTGGTTTGTAGTTTTGTAGGTGAGAAATGAAGGCCCTGGAACAGAACCTTTCAGGCTGGAATCCAGAAGGTTCTAGAAGACCATGGGCTCAACCTTCTGCCCTTCAGGCAGCATGATCAAAAAGGCTTCTCTGGACCTGAACCACCTCCAAGCCATGCTGCCTGAGTGGGTGAGGGCTCTCTTGATCTATCTGCCCCTGAAACACAATGATATACCCAAGAACGTATCCTGCATGGAGCCCTAGGACAGAGGCGATGACCTCTGGTGGTCTCCTCCAACCTGGAGCCCTAGAACTTCTTCCTGGAGATGGTGGCCCCAGTCCTTACCCCACACTCAGCCACTCCAGACTGTTGTGTTCAAACCCGTCTCCAGGTGTGGGTTGAGGCCATCTCACAAGGAGACTGCGGGAAAATTAATTACCCTAATGTATGTAAACGAGCTTTGAAGATGAAAAGTGCAAACGCAGTGTCCGTAATAACATCTTCAATACTTTTACGGAAGCCGGGAGTCACTGCTGAGCTCACCTTTAAGACGAGTCCTTGGAGAGTTGTTGGCAAACTCCCCAAGCCAATAAACAACATAAAATGACTTTCCACTTCTTTCATGTAGCCAACCCCAGCTCTCTCCACCAATAAAAGGACCGAGGAGGATCAGTGGGTCCAGAAGCATCCTACGTAGCGCACCCGCCACCCTCAACACTCTCTTGCTCAAACCTCCATCCACTCAGACCCACACCATGTCGTGCCGTTCCTACAGGATCAGTCCAGGATACTCCGTCACCAGGACCTTCAGCTCCTGCTCGGCTGTGGCCCCCAAAACAGGCAGCCGCTGCTGCATCTCCGCCGCCCCTTACCGAGGGGTGTCCTGCTACCGGGGACTGACGGGCTTCGGCAGCCGCAGCGTCTCGGCCCTGGGCTCCTGCGGGCCCCGCATAGCGGTGAGCGGCTTCCGTGCCGGCTCCTGCGGCCGCAGCTTCGGGTACCGCTCCGGCGGCGTGGGCGGCCTCAGCCCTCCCTGCATCACCACCGTGTCAGTCAATGAGAGCCTCCTCACGCCCCTCAACCTGGAGATCGACCCCAATGCGCAGTGCGTGAAGCACGAGGAGAAGGAGCAGATCAAGAACCTCAACAGCAGGTTCGCTGCCTTCATCGACAAGGTCAGTGAGGCCTGGGATGGTCCAGAGATGGCCCCGGCCCTGCCTTCCCCTCGGGAAGGTCCCAGTCTTTAGGGGAGCCAGCGTATGGCTGCCAGCCACCGCAGAGAAATGCAGGCCGATCTTCGCAGAAGGATTTATTTTTCTCGTATAATTCCAGCAAAGTGTATCTATATCCGCAGCCCAGCATGGTCTAGAAATTGAGTCTGTGCTGTAAAGGGTTTGCGCTTCCGGAGACAAGACAACATGGGAATATCCGAGCTGCCGCGAAACACTGGGCACTGGGTGCTGGAAGAGCAAAGGGGCAGTGGGGAGAAAAGAAGGCCTGTGGTGGGGCAGCTTGGGAAGCAGGTGGAGCTCTGCTCAGAGTCCTGCCACGTCCCCACCTCCCCGCCTCTGCTCGCAGTGCGAATCCTCAGGCCTGTTGCTTGTCCCCTTAATAGAACCAGCTTCATATGTTTGCTCTGAAGATTAACTGGGCTCCTGTGCAATCAGTGCTGGCACATAGAAAGTAGATGATAAATGTTAGCTGTTAGCATTCTTCCAAGGACAGTAGTGAGCGAGGAGATGTGATAGGCAACCAACCAGGCTTGCCAGGCTGCTTCATGGGTGCAGAGCTGGGAATGGAGAAGGGGAGGCCGCTAGACTGGCAAGAAGAGACCCACCGGTGCAGAGGGTGGGAAATCCCCAGCTGCCCTCTGGCGGCCTCCCAGAAAGGTCACCGCTGCACCTCCCTTCGTGTGGGCTTCTCCTCTGTCCATGGGGCCTTACTCCAGCAGACGAGATAGGACCAGACTCAGGTCTGGGACCCAGGGTGACGGGACAGTAGGGGGGACCTTCTTACTATCACTTTCTTTAGTGATCTCAGTTAATCCTTGAAATGACTCACTGGAGTAGACATTATCATCTCTATTTTTTAAATAACAAATTGAAGCTGAGAGCTTAGGAAGCTGCTTAGACAGACTGTTCATAGGGTTCTCACAACTGAGCAACTGAACTGGACTAGATAGATCGTGGTGACAGGCAGGTGAAGGAGACTCAAGGAAGGTAGGATCCTGACTCCTGACTAATTATGAGACGATAAGTTAGTCATTTCATACCTTGGGGTCTCCTTTTCCTCTCCTGTACTATAGGGGAAATAAGATCTCCCCCCATAGGGTTGTGAGAATTGAATAAAATTGATTGGTAGGTACAGTCATAGATTAAGATATGTGTGTGTGTGTGTGTGTGTGTGTGTGTGTGTGTGTGTGTGTATCTTAGCACAAGCCCTGGGACCACACAGTAAATATTCAATAAATGTTTGTTGCATACATGACTAAATGAATAACTTGTAATTAAAGTCTTAGTTAAATTGGTTGAGCACTATCTGTGTGTCAGAAACTCTTCTAAGCAGTTTACATGTAGCAACTTGTTCAATCTTTACAACTTTAATGAAGGTACTATTATCATCTCTGTTTTGGAATGAGAAAACCAAGCACCCAGAGGTGAGAAAGCTACTGTTACAGTGGCAGACCTGGGATGTGAATCTGACCTTTGGCTTCCAGCCCGGGGCACTCCCACCCACAGTGCCTCCCTGGGGGCTGGGAGCAAGGCCCCCTGAGTCGCAGGGATTCCATGGCTCAACCCCCGCCTGGCCCCGGCTGTTCAGCCGGCACCAGGGCAGGGGAAGAGAGAGCTCTGGGGAACCAGACACCACCCAGGGCTCCTCCTGAGTCTCTTTCTCCCACTCTGGATGGCAGGTGCGCTTCCTGGAGCAGCAGAACAAGCTGCTGGAGACCAAGTGGCAATTCTACCAGAACCAGCGCTGCTGCGAGAGCAACCTGGAGCCCCTGTTCAATGGCTACATCGAGACGCTGAGGCGGGAGGCTGAGCATGTGGAGGCCGACAGCGGGAGGCTGGCCTCAGAGCTCAACCATGTGCAGGAGGTGCTGGAGGGCTACAAGAAGAAGTGAGTGTGGCACCAGCTGGGTTAGGGGAAAGGCTCTGCCCACAACCCTCTTGAAGCAGTTTCATTAAGATTCCTGCCTGTCTGCCAAGAGGGGCTGCCCACTACCCAAGAGGATGGGCAGTAGGAGCCTAGGTTTCTTCAGATTCTTTGGCTCCAGCTCAACTCCTTGGAGGCCCATGGGTCTTAGAGATGGTTTCAGAGGAGTAAGGAAGCCCCGTGGGGTTCCACGGCTTTCTTGCTCCTCCTGCTCCCCTTCCTGACCTGGGCTCCATATCCTCTCTGCCCGTGGCACCAGCTCTCTTTGGATCTAGGGTGGAAAGATGATTGTAAACTTGAGCATGGAGCGTGCATTCTCTGATCTCATCCCAGAGGCAGCAGGACTCAGGTGGAATAAGCCAGGCTGGGGCAGGGCTAGCCCACAAACAATGCACAAAATAGAGTGGGGAGAGAATGGGATGACGTTTGCAGGATTCACGCCAATTGACCCCCAGAAGAGCTTGCCCAGGATGGCTGCCAAACCCTGACTCCTCAGCTCCAGCCTCTGTCTCTCTCACACCCAGGTATGAAGAGGAGGTGGCTTTGAGGGCCACAGCGGAGAATGAGTTCGTGGTTCTAAAGAAGGTAAAGGGGCTGGGCTCCGGGAGGGAGGGAGCGACACCTCTGTGCGCACAACCTCCAGTGGGATGGGTCACCACACCCACCCAGAGCACCTTCCCGGGGCCTCCTCCCACACACTCGCCCCCTCCTCTCCATCCCACCATCAGGATGTGGACTGTGCCTACCTGCGAAAGTCAGACCTGGAGGCCAACGTGGAGGCGCTGGTGGAGGAGTCTAATTTCCTGAAGCGCCTCTATGATGAGGTGAGGGGCCCCTGCCAACCAGCCTGGAAGCGAGGAGGGAAGGTGTGGGGACCCAGAGCAGAGGCTGTGTGCACATTCACCCCCTGAGGGTGAGCGCATGTAAGGAACACACACACACATGCAAATAGGCATATTGTGGGGCTGTCACAGACACGCGCACATGAGCACCGAGGCCCGTGAAGCACGTGTGTGCTTGGGCTTTCTGTGCTTTTGTCTCTGTGTGTTGCACTGTGTGTGCCTGTGGCTGGTCTGCGTGCGTGTAGGTCTCTACATGGCTATGAAAGTGCATACGTGGGGAGGAGAGGGCAGGGAGTGGGTAGGGTGGGTTTCCAGTGAGAGAGGGGTCTTAATTCCTGGACAGATCACTAGTCCTGGCATTCATACCCCAGCTTCCCTGCTGAATGACTTTGAGTCTGGCCTTTTTCACACACTGGGATTCAGTTTCCCTATTTGTTAAGTCACAGGCTGTCCTCAGCTGACCTCTAGAGCCCCTTCCAGCCTCACTGATGATGTACCTGTGTGTGAATGAAGGCGAGTGGGAGTCACTCTCCTCCAGGGAGTGGACAGCCCCCAGGGGTAGAGCATGTGACCCAGACCAGACACCAGAACCAAATGCATTGGCTTTTGCCCACCCCCCCTCCAGGAGATCCAGATCCTCAACGCCCACATCTCAGACACCTCGGTCATCGTGAAGATGGACAACAGCCGGGACCTGAACATGGACTGTGTCGTCGCCGAGATCAAGGCTCAGTACGACGACATTGCCAGTCGCAGCCGGGCTGAGGCTGAGTCCTGGTACCGCAGCAAGGTGAGTGGTCCAGAACACCTGCCCCCTAGACATGGCACTGGAAAGGATATGAAGTGTGTGCTAGGAAAGGCTGCTTCTGTCTGGGGACTCTGATCTTTAGGGATGGCGAGAAAGAGACAGATCTCAATCGGGGTGTCAGGGCAGGGTGGCCATGTATGGTTGCATAGGCTGAGCACTGCGCAACCTGCACAATCATCCAAGCTGTCCTGGATGGCTGAGATGTCCCATCCTGAGCCTCAGGAGCCGCTCTGCTTCCTCCCAGTGTGAGGAGATGAAGGCCACAGTGATCCGGCATGGGGAGACCCTACGCCGCACCAAGGAGGAGATCAACGAGCTGAACCGCGTTATCCAGAGGCTGACAGCTGAGATTGAAAATGCCAAGTGCCAGGTATGGGTTCTGGGAGGGCTTGAATACCCAGCACAGGAAAACTGTAGCACCAGGCCCTTTGCCTGTGGAAGAGCAAATGTCTAGCCCTAATCAGGCCTCAGACTGTGCCCATGAGGAAGCAGGGGCCCAGAGAGGAGGCTGGGGCCCTGGCACGTCACATAGCACAGGAGCTGAGATGAGCCAGGTCACTGATGTCCCCCTTCTGGCCACCCTGCAGCACCATCAAGAAGAAATGATGAAAAGTGTCCATCACCTCCCTTGTGTTCACAGTCCCATTAA
This sequence comes from Ovis aries, assembly GCF_016772045.2. Lineage (NCBI taxonomy): Eukaryota > Metazoa > Chordata > Mammalia > Artiodactyla > Bovidae > Ovis > Ovis aries. Next base: position 134,020,087 of record NC_056056.1, read on the forward strand.
CTACCTGCTCATAGGAGGTTAACCTAACTTTTCTCTGGGATCGTTGCCCCAGCTCCCTTGGCTCAGATGAGCCTAGCTGCACCTTCCCATCCTCACATCTCCTTCCCCACCAGCGGACCAAGCTGGAGGCCGCAGTGGCTGAGGCTGAGCAGCAGGGCGAGGCAGCCCTTAACGATGCCCGCAGCAAGCTGGCTGGGTTGGAGGAGGCCCTGCAGAAGGCCAAGCAGGACATGGCCTGCCTGCTCAAGGAGTACCAGGAGGTGATGAACTCCAAGCTGGGCCTGGACATCGAGATCGCCACCTACAGGCGCCTGCTGGAGGGCGAGGAGCAGAGGTGAGTCTGAGGAAAACCTTGGGAGTCTAGAAGGAGGCGGCCCTGGTCCTCTGCAGGTGAACTTCCCTGAACCCAAGTGGGAACTGCATCTTTGCCCTCTGCTAGCACAGCTCAGGCTTCAGTAGTAATAATAACTTCTGAATGCTTTATTAGGCCTGTGCTCCGTGCTCATTTTAATCCTCCCAATCCAGGTATCATTTTTCCCATCCAAAGATAAGGAAATAAGGCCCAGCACTCAGTGACCTTCTCGGGCCACACAGTTAATAAGCAGAAGAGCCAGGACCCTCATTCAAGACTTGTGGCTCTGAAATCCACTCTGTTCCAGTAGCTTCCTACGGGAGGCTGCCGCTTGGCCTGCCCTGGAACAGGACATTATAAGGTTGATGCAGTCTATGCTGTAGCTCTTCATTGGTGCCAGGCCCTTTCACATGCTTTCTGTGAGCCTGACTGGCACTATCCAGGGTGGGCCAAGTCATTCCTACTGGAAGCAGCACGTGGCTTTCATAGCTTCACTCACCTCTGCTGAAGAGCAGAAGGCCTTGTCTCTGTGGTCAGTGAATAGTTAAAGGAGCATGAGCATTTAAGGCAAACTCAAGGGAGCACTTCCTGCCTCTGGGGAATTGGATCTGTACACAGCAGGGCCCTCTCTGTGCCTAAGTTTCAAGGAAGCTGCCTCAAGGAATCCAGCTCAGTGCTTGGAATTAAACAGACTTTTCTTTCCCGTAGGCTGTGCGAAGGAGTGGGCTCTGTGAATGTCTGTAAGTACCTGCTTGAAACCCCCCTAGAAAACTGGCTCTATTGATGGGCAGATTTGAGCCGGACAGCCTAACCTACTGGACCTGGAAAGTTCCAGACCTGGGAGGGGGAACCTTTCATGCCCCCTGCTTCCTCCCCGGCTATGCCCCGCCGCCACCACCACCATCCCACCCCCCACCCCCAACCCCCCACCCTCCACCACCACTTCTCCCTTGAGGCACTAAGCAAAGGGAGCTTAGTGGGGGCCCTCCACTGGTGGATGTGTGAACTGCATGCCCGGGAAATAAGGGTGCAGCAGCTTTGCCACTGGGTTGCCCTGGTGGCTCAGATGGCAAAGCATCTGCCTCCAACGCGGGAGACCCCGGTTCGATCCCTGGGTTGGGAAGATCCCCTGGAGAAGGAAATGACAACCCACTCCAGTACCCTTGCCTGGAAAATCCCATGGACAGAGGAGCCTGGCAGGCTAGAGCCCTTGGGGTCACAAAGAGTCGGACACGACTGAGCGACTTCACTTCACTTCAGCTTTGCCACTGAGTCTGGGGGTCCTCGCTTCCTTCTCGCCTGGGGCCCGAGAAGGCTGAGGTGCTGAGAACAGAGTTATGAACCACTAAACTCATCGGGGAGGAGGAAGCTCATGCACGCAGAAGCCCTTTGGGCCTGTCCTGGGGTTGGTGACATCACTGCGGTCCATTCAGCCCTCCCTGTGCCCTCTCTTCCCACAGGTGTCAGCAGCTCCCGCGGTGGAGTCGCCTGTGGGGGCCTCACATATAGCAGCACCGCAGGCCGCCAGATCGCCTCGGGCCCTGTGGCCACCGGGGGCAGCATCACGGTGCTGGCCCCGGACTCCTGTCAGCCCCGCGCCTCCAGCTTCAGCTGCGGGAGCAGCCGGTCTGTCCGTTTTGCGTAGAGTCAGAGGCCCCGCCTACATCCCCCCAGCATGGAAGGGTGTGTGAATGGAAAAAAAAAAAAATTGTGTGCTTGCTTCCAGAATCTTCCATGTGTTCCTACAAGGGAAGGACCCTCCGCCGCTCCCCGCGCCACCTTCTCCTTTTAGGGAGTTGTTTTCCTGGTTCTCCAACAGGCTTCAGTTAGAGTCATTCCCAGCCCTTTCACTCAACTCCGATTTGACTGCTAAATTCCCGCGGCCAATTTGTGTTATTCACCAAGCTCTCTGGGACGCTACCAATCACCCAGGGCAGCTGGGCATCATGAAAACTCAGCCTGCCTCTGGCACAAGGAATAAGCCTAACCATCCAGTCAGGTCTCCCTCAACCTTAGAATCAGAGGAAGCCCCCCGCACTCCAGCCGGTCCCTTGTCCTGGCTGGGAAGTTCCCTGCAGGAATTGCCCCATGGTCATTTGAGTTTATGTTTTGCTTGTCTCTCTAACTGATTGCCTTCTTCTGGGTTCACCTGTTCCAGCCAAACTCCTCCTGTGACCTCCCAGTTGAGAGGCCTATGGTGAGGGGAATTCTTTTGACTTTGGACAGGTCTTGCTATTCAGTACACCTTAACAGATTTCAAAGAAAACGCCATGGTTGCTCCAGATCGGCCCCTGCCGGCGCAGGGGGACTCTGTCCAATCCAGAGCAGGTGGGCTGGAGAAGGGGAGCCCACTTTCTGGGTCTCCCTCTTATTATGACTGTCTGTGGGTGCCGTACCTTCTGGGTTGTCTCAATCTGTTTCAATAAATGCTGCTGCGATGCAAAGACATGTGATCTTGTGAATGGCAATGTCTCTGACTGTTGCCCTAATGGCCCAGGAGTGAGCAACAAGAATGAAGACCGAACACAAAATCTGGTGCAATGGGTCAGGGGACCTGCAGCCTCTGTTGGACTGAGGGGCAGAGTCCACTCTGAGTCCAGCTTTTATTTCTAGTGGCAGATTACAGAAATTTCTTTGATCTTTCTTCCCCAAGGCACTACCTTGACATAGTCCAGATCTTGTTCTTACCCCAGGCCATTCCCTTCTAGGAAAGTCTCAGGAACAGTCAGCAAGTGCCTAGGCAGTGTTCATACCTGACGCCGACCTGGTGTTCCAAAGTCCATGCTTTCATGATCCCAGTCATACTCCCTTCTGGGTCTGGCTTTGGGGTTTGTAACAAGGCTGTTATTCTAAGAGAAGCGTGAAGAAAAATCTGAACACATTTTCGTAACATATGCTGTTTTTCCAAGTGCTATTTCTGTGAAATTTCTCAAGGTTGGGAAAGCACATTATTAGGAATTCCCATTACATCTAACTCTCCAACATGTCTGACACTCAACTCCCACTTGCTCCATCTCTAGCTGACCAGTCCTTTCCAGCCCCAGCCCCCCAGTGGTTCTGCCTCTTCCTCTCCACTTCCATAGCTTGATTCCAGCTCAGACCCCTCAGTCCTGGACCACAGCTCCAGATTCCCACATGACCACTTTCTCCCCATTCCTCACACACAGCCCCCCCCCCACAAGCAGCCAGAATCCCAAACTCGTGGCTCTTATCCCCTACCACCTGGCTCAAACAATTTCCCAGCATATGCGTGTGCTCCTTAGGCAGGACACAGTCTCCTCCAGCTCATCTTCCCGCACTTGCTCCTCAGTCCTGTACAACCCCTCCACCCGGATGCTCAATTTCTCGGATGCAGGCTCTACTTCGTGGAGAGTCTGCTCTCTGAGGCCTCCAGGGACCATTCCACCTGGACATATTGGCTACTCCACACCCTTCTTCCTATTTGCATTTGCCCAGTGCTCCCTCTGCCCACCTTCCCTCCTGCTTCATACACACACACACACACACACACACACGTCTCCCTTTCCTGCCTGACAGTGTCTCAAACCCTGAGGACTTCTGACTCTTTCTTTGTGGCTCAGACCATGAATATCACTGGGTGTGTCTGGACACTAGATCAAGCTGGAAGTTTCTGGAAGAAGTTCCAGGAAATTTCTCTTCCTGGCTTTGCCCCCAACTAAGTTCCAGATGGGACTCCAGAACATGTCAGGCCTGGTATGTTTGGGTGAACTCAGGCTGGTCGAGCAGAGGTGTAGATATCAGCCCTCTTGGACTCATCTCCATCTCTCCATTAGAGAACAGATTAGCCATCACTGTTCCACCTGCTGGCCTCCTCTGCTGCCCCATCCCCTAGCCTGTCCCTGGAAGGAAAGTTAAGGTCCCCTGCATTCTGATGAATCCTCACTTCAGGCCCAAAGGGCTGCAACTCCAGGGAGACTGCTGGCCCATCCTGAGTGCCGAGGCAGCTGCTGTTTACGGTTTGCTGGCTGATATCAGACAGGCCTCCTCTAAGTTTCTGGCCTCCTCCCCTTCTTCCTCCCACCTCTGTGGGTCTCAAGGGCATGGTCATAGTCACAGTAGCCAACATTCAGTTCAGGGCACACCATTCATCTACAAGAAAGGTTAAGTCACCAGGGCTGAAATGTCAGGAGGTCAAAATTTGAGCATCAGCTCTGCCATGTCTCAGTAAGATGCTGTGCAAGAAGTAGCCTCCATGCTCTGGGCATCAGCTTGGGGGTGGGTGAGATAAGCATTTTCCAGCCTTGACACTTCCTGTGGTTCTGGGTCTCTGCAGTAGCCTGTGCTTTAGGGAAAATGCCTTGATGTTACCATGGGTCTGGGCCAAGTATAACTAAAAAGTTAAATCTGATAAACAAAAATATAACATCATGCATTGAAAAGTCAAACAACCAGAAGCTGGGAGTTAGCAGCTCTTTAATAAGTTTCCATGTTCTGTGCATAGCAGCCCGAGGTGCCATCAGCTTATGAGGATGAAACTTCCCCTCCCCCGCCCTTGCGTTCAACAGCAAAAATGCAGAGCCATTTCTTCTCTTTTCAAAGGAAAGGAGCTATTCCTTGCAGAAAGTCAAGGATACACTCCAAGAGTAACTGAGGATTAAAGTTTCATTACAAAAAAAAATTTAAGGCAAAGTCAAGTGATCTAAATCTCTTGATTAAGAAAAAGCCAGAAGAGCAAGGGGCCCAGACTATAAAGCAGGCCCATGTGGCTGGTTCCAGGGCTTTCCTGGAATCTCCCTCCCTGTTTTTTTAAACTCCACAAAAGCTAAGAGCTCCATCAAGAGAAAATCAGACCTTCTGTCCATTTTCTACTCTTATTCAAACATTCAATGCCCTTGCCTCAAGTACACAGGCTCTCCAAAGGATGAGGATGCATAGGTTTTGGTGCTTTCAAAAAAACCAGGTATACTTAGACTTCGGGGTCTTCTCTGTCCCTTCTGGAGGCCACAAGCGCTCCTTCACCAAGTCGCAAATCCTCTCTGCCTTGGGCCATCCCCACAAACACCCACGCCCAAGCCACTCCTCCCAGCCCAGTGTCACTAGCTGCTCTCTGCCTCAGTCCTTGGGATCTCAGGAAACAGAAACTGAAGCCAAGCGTGGTGAGAAAAGCAGATTAACCACATGACCAAGGAAATCACAAGGTCTAACCAACCCTCTTTGGAATGGACATGGACATTAGAAATGGCCATTTCTGGGAATCACCCCTTGTCTGGATGCCCCACTCTTATTCCCGTAGTGGGCAGTGGACAGAAGTGGTGAGAGGTCAGTTGCCAGGGAGAGGAGCGGGTCAAGGCAGCACTCAGAGGATGAGATTTGCATTGAAAATGAAGGAAACTCTGGAGGCACAAATCTGCATATACACACCCTCCCCCATCACCATCAGAAAGGAAGGGCAGACCTTCCCCCATTTCTGCCACCTTCCCCTCCACCCCATTCTGGGGCAGAAGGGGGCTGGTACTACTCCTTTCCCTTCACAGAGGCGATCTAGTGACTCTCTGAGCCCAATTTTCTCCCCTGCTCAGACTTGGTGGAATCTAGACCAAGGAAGTGCCCAGGATGAAGCCCCTGAAAGACCCTTTAAGCCCAGGAGGAGAGACCAGGGGGCCACCACACTAAAAAAGATCTGGTTCCTCCCAGGTTTCCCAGGGACCAGTGAGTCTCATGGGGACACATTCCGAAAGGCATCAGGAGGGCCCTGCCAGGGAGAACGACTCAAAGGTTTCTGTACATGTTGAGATCAAATATGTATTCTTGGGGCAAGATATCTTTCACCCAATTGGGTCTTTCTTTTAAATCCTTTTTTAAAAATAAATCCCAAATAATGTAAGGTGGGAGAAATGTGTTCTTCCTGTAAAACAAGTGAAAGAAAGTTGTCCACTAAAACCCCTCTCTCCATCTCATCACATCCAGGGAGGACACCCTGGCATCTGAGGGGACTCTGAACCGACTTCCCTGGGGGCACTTCTTGGGGATTGTCAGTGCAAGAATAGCATTGGGGAGAGAGTCCCAGGTGGCTCAGCAGTAAAGCATCACCCTGCCAATGCAGGAGACGTGGGTTCAATCCCCAGTTGGGAAGATCCCCTGGAGAAGGAGATGGCAACTCACTCCAGTGTTCTTGCCTGGAGAACCCCAAGGACAGAGGAGCCTGGTGGGCTACAGTCCATGAGGTCACAAAGAGTCAGACATGACTTGGTGACTAAACAACAGCAACACCAGGGGTCCCCACAGAGCCCACTGCCCCTGTCCAGGCCATCAGGGCAGATGTCCTGTGAGCAGAGGTCTGAGTTTTCATTCTGGATCCCCACCTAAGAGGCCTGTGTTAACAGCCCCATACTAAGGTCTGTCCCAGAGTCTTAGAGAACAGAAGCTGTGAGGAGATGTTCCTACAAACACTTCCAGGAGGCTCGTTTATGTCACCTTCCTTCTCTTTTCTCTGTACTGTCAGTAAGGTAGGATCAGTTAGAACGGCATGGGCCATGATTTTATTCTTCAGGAAAAACTGAGGCAAGGGAGCAGAAAGTATATGAGCATTGACATGCCCTACTGGGGCTTCTCTTGTGGCTCAGATGGTAAAGAATCTGCCTTTAATGCCAGAGACCCCAGTTGGAACCCTGGGTTTGGAAGATCTCCTGGAGAAGGGAATGGCAACCCACTCTGGTTTTCTTGCTTAGAGAATTCCATGGATAGACCATGGGCTCTCGAAGAGTCGGGCACAACTGAGTGACTAACATACACAGCCCTCAGTTTGGATCCTGGACTAGCTGTATGAGAAGTTACTCAACGTCTCACGGCCTTAATTTCCATATCAGTATAATACTGTTGCTGTAAGCAATGAATGAAATACATATATGATGTTCCAGACATCTAACCAGTGCTCATCAACACAGGTTCCCCTCTCCTCCTCTTTTCTACCTTTGCCCCCACCCTCACCCCCACCGTGGGTGACCCAGACGGGCTCTGATCTTTTGACAAAGTCAGAGGAGAAAGGCAAAGAGATGAATCTGATCCCGTGAAAATCAGAGGGAAAGTCACCTCCACGGCCAGAATGATCTGAGCCACCCACACAAGCCAGTGACTCTTGATCTTTAATTCTTATGGGAATCACCTGGGAGCTTGCTTAAATTCAGATTCCTGGACTCACCTCCAGAACTTTTGATTCAGTGGTTCTGGATGGAGCCCAACATCTGCATATTTAACAACCCCCTCATCCCCCGCTCCTCAGGGATCGTGATGTAGATGGTGGTCCGTGGTCCACACTTGGAGAACCACTGAAACAATCGGGGAAACAAGGAAGGGTACAGGCATTGACTTGGTTACAGGAGAAAACGTTTACCATGACATGGAATCATGCCCACCAAAAGAGAGAAGAAGCCTTACAGGAATCACCCCAATACAATAAAATTACAAACCACCAATAATAAAAACCTGGGGGGATTAGCCTCAGTCTTTCCATCCTGAGCTCTACATGGTTGAGGGATGCTCTGGGAACATACAATCTCTCAGATCAAGTGAGGGGACTCCCAGAGCCCCAGCCCCACTCCCTCTGCTGCCCCCTCAGTGCTGATGGGCCATGAACAGTCCGTTGTCCAAGGGCAAAGAAAGCACAAGGGTACATCCATGCCCTGTCACCTGCTACCTGGGCCCCTGCCCAGAGGGCCTGGCACATGGTCAGTTCTTAGTAAATGTCTACTAACCTGAAATTAGGGAAGAAAATGGCTAAAGTTTATATCAAAAAGTCTTTACATCTTTTCTTGGACCACAGGGAGGGGGGAGAATCAACGGAGGTGGCAAGAATGCCAAACCCAGGGTTGACACTCAGAGAGTAAACCATAACTCCAGTGAGAAGGAATCTGGAGAGTTAGTTCTGGCTCCCCAGGAAGGGACAATCACTAAACTGACATTTGGGCCTGAGACAGAAAAGCTTTCCCTGTGCCCCACTTTCTACCCGGGCCCCCTCAGACACCATCTGTCCAGAGTCCTAACCCCCACTACGCAAACCTCACAGATCTCGCACTGGAACAGAATCCCCCTACCGAGGGGGAGCAAAGAGCACTGCTGCTGATGGCCAGGCCGCCCAGGCCACGAGGGACGGTGGAACCGAGGTCCCCGCAGATCACGCCACCCTGGGAACGGCTCACACCTGTAAGGAGATACCAACTCAGAATTCTCTCCATCTCAGACACGGCATGACCCAGAATTTTTCTAGAACCAATGATTAACTCTCTTTAAACACTGAGGGACTAGTGACATGAATCCTTTTAAACTACAGGAAAATCTAAACCCATTGCCATCTTCCTGAAGGAGTATGGTTAGTAAGTTGGACACCGAACTCTACTTGACTACATTGCAATGCTGAAATCTTTAGGCAAAAACTGATTGAGCACAGAATCATCTAGAAATAATGCTGCTGGAAAGGTGAGGGGAACGGATGACATCTAGGCTAGAGGTGGCATACACGTCGAATTGTTAAGGATGCAGATTTAAGAGATGTTTTCAGTAAGCCCATGGTTGGTTGGTTTGTTTTCCCATAAAACATTGTACCACCTGAGGAGTATTCTGTGTGGCTGAAAGACTTGGGTGATTTTTAAAGAACCAATTAGCAGGTCCGAATCTCCCACAGGCGTAAGCTTCAGCTTTGTGGATGCTCCAGACGGGTCCATATTTGGGTGGTGGTCAGCTGTCTGGGGCTATCCATGCCTCTCAGCTCCTATCTCCCTCTCACTCAGTGTACGATGCACAGAGGCTCAGTCCCCCATCACAAGCAACCTACGAAGCAATCCACGAAGACCACAGACACCCACAGAAGCATGCCCACCCATGCCCTCAAACTCACAGATGTTGATGGAGCCCACACCTTCACACAACCTGCAGGGGAGAGGAGAGGAGGCAGTTAGAACCTGGTTGCTCTGCTCTTGCGGCATGCCTGCTCTCCATCCTGAAGGCAGGGAGGAGAGATGAGGGGCGGGGCCTTCCGCAGAGGCATCCGTGCTAGCGCTGTTCCCTGGGTTCCCGAAAGGACAGGGGGAGGTTACTTTGCAGGATCCAAAAGGCCACTTTATTCCCTGTTTGCTTCTAGGCTATGGAAACTTGGGATACTGAAAAGTAGGGGTGGGGTGACCCTTCTTGTCCCTCTGCTAAAATTCCAGCAAAGCCAAAAAATAGGTGATGGGGGCAGCTGCTGCCTAACTGGACACCTCTGGGTGGGAAAAAGCTTGCCTAGCATCCGGATGGGCCCATTTTCATCTCACACTCTTAAAAGCTACCCCAGACACGCACCTGACTTGACAAACTCAGAGAGAGGCTGGAGGGTATGTAGTTAAGAGCCTGGACCCTAGAGCCGGCTGAACCAGTTACTAGCTGGATGACCTTGGGCAAGTCACCTCCTCTTTCCAAGCCTGTTTCCTCAGCTCTAACAAGACTGCTCTAAGTTCTGTGTGTAAAGTGTCTGCAGACAGAGCCTGGCACACAGTAAACCTGATGTAAGGGTTTTCGGTACCCTTTGCTGAACACTATAAACAACTCGTTATGATGAGTCATTATACCAGGACCTTGCATGCTTCATAAACACCTGTACTTTCTGTTCTGTGTCTCCCTCACCTTTTTTAAACTCCCAACTTCAAAACTTTTTCTCCAGGAATGTTCTACTCTGATTCATTCTGCCTGACTCCTCGTCTTCTCAGGGGATATATGCTTCCAGCTCACCTTCCTGCTACATGAACCTGGCTTTGCTACAGTCTCAAAATTGTGCCCTTCCAGAAGATTCTAGCCAATGCCCATCCGCAGCTATCTCCAAGTTGAGTAATTAGGCCTGCTTTTATTTTCTTATTTTCTGTGCTTTCTGCAATGAGTGAGCATATAATCTAATTACATATGTTATATGTAAGAGGAAAGGGAAAGCGCTAGTTGGTCAGTCATGTCTAACTCTTTGCAACCCCATGAACTGTACCTCACCAGGCCCCTCTGTCCTGGGAATTCTCCAGGCAAGAATACTGGAATGGGTTGCCATTCCCTTCTCCAGAGGATCTTTCCAACCCAGGGATTGAACCCGGGCCTCTCACGTTGCAGGCGGATTCTTTACCATCTGAGCTATCAAGGCAGCCCCATATGTAAGGGAAGAAAGTCTATCAAAAGGGCAACGGCCACCATATGCAAATACACTAAACAACCTTTTAAAAGCTCACGTGTAGGGAACAGTGCATCATTTATTATGACTGAGTTATCAACACACTAATGATGGTTGATGGTTACCATAATGAAAGTAAGTTTCACATTGCACGTTGAGTGCTAACAAGTGGGTTAGGGACTGCAGGAGGTGATAGCACAGTTGGCTTCACCCAAAGGCCTGAGAAATGGATAGGAAATTAACCAGCTTTGGTCAGGCATGGCCAGATGCCTTGGGTGCCACTCTTGTCAGATTTCTAACACTAACAGTGTTAATATGGAGTCTCTCCGTGGGTGCAGCCCTGTCGGGCCACCCCACCATAGAGTTATTCTAATTCTGATAATAACTTCTTCCTGCACAAACTTACTACATTCCATTACCTGTTGAATCTTTGCAATAGCCTGAAGCAGTGGATTTTATGATTATCTGTTTTACAGGTTAGGACATTACCTTGAAGCTAGTGCGTGTAGTGCTGGGATCCAAACCCGGGTGAACTGGCTCACAGCCTGTTATCGTAATCTCTACACTCTATTCCCCAGTCTGGCGTGCTCCCCACGATGGGACCCAGCTCAGAGGCAATGGTGGCCATCTCAAGGCTAGAGACCCTTGTACCACCCGAGAAGTACACCTGCATTGCTCCCTCCCATGCTGACATCCCCTGGCCCCAATTCTTGGCTCACACTGTCAGCACTGCCTGAAGTGACCTATCCTTTTCCCGCCCCCCTCGGCTCCTCTGCCTCCTCCCCTGAGAAGCCTGTGACAGTCTTCCTGGGACACTAAGCCTGGTCACCTAGAGGATGGGTGGATCCATGCCTGCGCTTGTCTTCTCTGCTGGGCAAGGACACAGTGCTGCTTCTGTCTATTCGCTGTTCTAAACACCAGACTCTCTGGGCTAAGAGAATTCCTTGCATTCTGTGAATCCCAAATTGAATGGAATGGCCTTTAACAAAGCTTCTGAATGATTCCAGCTTTCACAACCCACTGATATATGACTTGGAGAAGGGAATGGCAACCCACTCCAGTATTCTTGCCTGGAGAATCCCAGGGACGGAGGAGCCTGGTGGCCTGCCATCTATGGGGTCACACAGAGTCGGACACAACTGAAGCGACTTAGCAGCAGCAGCAGCAGCAGAGATATGACTGCAAAAACATGCTTTCAGAGAACAGGGTAAAGTAGTTGCCTGGGAACGAGCTGTAGGTGCACTGGAGGGACAGCACAGGAAGGGAGGGAGATCACTGGAGTGCTAGCCAGGAGGCTGGTGTAGTTCTAGCTTAGCCATTAACTAGCTGCAATCTGATGCTGAAGCTGAAGCTCCAATACTTTGGTCACTTGATGCAAAGAGCCGAGTCATTAGAGAAAACCCTGATGCTGGGAAAGATTGAAGGCAGGAGGAGAGGGGATGATGGAGGATGAGACGGTTGGATGACGTCACCGACTCAATGGACATGAGTTTGAGCAAACTCCGGGAGATGGTAAAGGACAGGGAAGCCTGGTGTACTGCAGTCCATGGGGGTCGCAAAGAGTCAGACACGACTGAGCGACTCAACAACAAACTGTGGTCTTGGACAAGCCATTCTCCTCTCTGAGCTTCAGTTTTCCTATCTGAGAATAGGGCAATGGCTGGCCTGTCTAGGTCTCTAGAGACTTGGCCAGTTTGAACGCTCTCTGCCTGGAGGTGAGTCAGTAAGACACTCTTCTGGCCCGACGTGGGGATATGAAGTGGCCTTGGGCCCGTCCTCACCGGCTCTCCTCGCCCTCCAGCAGTTTGCGATAAGTGGCGATCTCCACATCCAGGCCCAGCTTGGAGTTCATCACCTCCTGGTACTCCTTGAGCAGGCAGGCCATGTCCTGCTTGGCCTTCTGCAGGGCCTCCTCCAGCCCCGCCAGCTTGCACTTGGCATCGTTCTGGGCCGCCTCACCCTGCTGCTCCGCCTCGGCCAGGGCGGCCTCCAGCTTGCAGCGCTGGGGGAGGAAAGGAGAAAAGGGGCTAAGAAGAGTGTAGGCTGTGGGGACTCTGGGTTTCTGTGGGGACTAAGGTCTCCCGTGGCCTTGGTTATTCCTAGTTTACCTCCATTCAAAATGGTCAGTTTTTAAATTAACTAGGCAGGGAAAAATCACAGCCATTTGGAGCTTTCTCCCTTCATTTTTTAAAACTAACTTGTAAGACTCAAGTCCATGGTGAGCTGTCGGGGGAAGGAAATGTTGGCACTAGAATCAGACTAATGCTAATATTAGATAATTATCTCACATTTTTATACTGCTGTTAGTTCACAAGTCACTTTCACAGATGGTATCTAATTTGACCTTGAAGTTACTCCTGAGCTTGTCAGAACAGGTGTGGTTATTTCCATTATTCAGATGAAGACATTGAACCTCAGTCGGAGAGGCTGCGACTTGTTCTGAGCTACCCGATTAGTGAGGGCCAAGCCCAGATTTTCCGGAGAATGCAATGGCAACCCACTCCGGTACTCTTGCCTAGAAAATCCCATGGATGGAGGAGCCTGGTGGGCTGCAGTTCATGGGGTCGCTATGAGTGGGACACGACTGAGCGACTTCTCTTTCACTTTTCACTTTCATGCATTGGAGAAGGAAATGGCAACCCACTCCAGTGTTCTTGCCTGGAGAATCCCAGGGACGGAGGAGCCTGGTGGGCTGCCGTCTATGGGGTTGCACAGAGTCGGACACAACTGAAGCAGCAGCCCAGATTTTCAGAGGCTGCTGTGTGGGAATCTCATTCTTTGGTTCCCTGAGATCAGCATGCTGGAAGAAGCTCCCGTTCCAGTGCTTTTGTCCACTAACTATAGCACCTTCCTTTTGTCCAACTTAAGAAGGTATAAGGAACTTCTACAACACAACAGCAGAAAACAAAATTAGCCCAAGTTTTTAAATGGGCTAAGGACATAAAGAGACATCTCTCCAGACAAGATTAATAAATAGCTAATAGATACATGAAAAAGACATTCAACATCACCCATCATCAAGAAAATGCAAACCACTCCATAGTGAGAATCACCTCACACCTGTCAGTTTGGCTATTATCAGAAAAGCAAGACAAGTGTTAATGAGGATGCAGAGAAATTGAACCTCTGGTACACTTTAGGTGGGAATGCAAAATAGTGTAGCTGCTCTGGAAAACAGTTTAAAGGTTTCTCAAAAACTTTAAAAACTAGGATTATCATATGATCCAGCAATTGCGCTTCTGGGTATTTCATCCCAAAGAATCTAAAGCAGAATCTCAAAGAGATATTAGTTCTCCCATGTTTGTATTATTCACAATAGCCAAGAATGAAAACAGTGTAATGTTCATCAACAGGTGAATGGATAAAGAAATCGTGGTGTATACATACAATGGGATATTTTTGAGCCTTTTAAAAGAAGGAAATTCTCCAATGTGTGACAATGTGGATGAACCCTGAGGACATTATGCTAAGTGTAATGAGCCCTGAAGAATTGATGCTTTTGAACTGCGGTGTTGGAGAAGACTCTTGAGAGACCCTTGGACTGCAAGGAGATCCAACCAGTCCATCCTAAAGGAGATCAGTCCTGGGTGTTCATTGGAAGGACTGATGTTGAGGCTGAAACTCCAATACTTTGGCCACCTGATGCGAAGAACTGACTCATTTGCAAAGACCCTGATGCTGGGAAAGATTGAGGGCAGGAGGAGAAGGGGACGATAGAGGATGAGATGGCTGGATGGTATCACTGACTCAATGGACATGAGTTTGGATGGACTCTGGGAGTTGGTGATGGACAGGGAGGCCTGGTGTGCTACAGTTCATGGGATCACAAAGAGTCGGATGCAACTGAGTGACTGAACTGAACTGAATAAGCCAGACACAGAAAGACAAACACTGCACAATTCAGCTTATATGACGTATTTAAAATAGTCAAAATCATAGAATTAGAGTGGAGTGGGGATTTCCCTGGTGGTCTAGGGGTTAAGAATCCACCTTATAATGCAAGGGAAGCAAGTTCAATCCCTCGTCAGGGAATTAAGACCCCAGCTGTCTCGAGCAACTAAGCCTGCAAAACACACTAGAGAGTCCATACAGCGCAACTAAAGACCCTGAATGAGGCAACGAAGATTCCACATGTGGCAACTAAGGCCTGAAGCAGTCAAATAAATACATATTAAAAAAAAGAAAAGAAAAGAAAGAGTGGAGTGATGGTTGCCAGGGGCTAGGAGGAGGAGGAAACAGGGAGTTACAAATCAGTGGGCATAGAAGGCAATCACACCCCACTCCAGTACTCTTGTCTGGAAAATCCCACGGACGGAGGAGCCTGGAAGGCTGCAGTCCATGGGGTCACTGAGGGTCGGACACAACTGAACGACTTCACTTTCACTTTTCACTTTCACGCATTGGAGAAGGAAATGGCAACCCACTCCAGTGTTCTTGCCTGGAGAATCCCAGGGGCGGCAGAGCCTGGTGGGCTGCTGTCTTTGGGGTCGCACAGAGTCGGACACGACTGAAGTGACTTAGCAGTAGCAGGGCATAAAGCAGGACAAATAAGCTCTAGAGATCCATTATAAAACATTGTCCCTAGAATCAACAATAATGTATTGTACACTTTAAAATGTTGTGAAGAGGATATATCTCATGTTAAGTGTTCTTGTTGTTAGTCACTCAGCCATGTCCAATTCTTGCGACCCCATGGACTGTAGCTCACCAGGCTCCTCTGTCCATGGAACTCTCCAGGCAGGAATACTGGAGCGGCTGGCCATTCCCTTCTCCAGGGGATTTTCCCCACCCAGGAGTCAAGATAGGGTCTCCCGCATTTCAGGTGATTCTTTACCATCTGAGCCTTCAGGAAACCTATAAGTTTTTATTCTAACCACATTAAAATAAATTTTTTTAAAAGCATATCAGAATGCAAGTGAGGAAAACTTCTAACTTTCTCCAACTTCTGGAAAGTAAATCATTCTCATATTCCATTATTTGGCTACTAGTAGTGACAAATTACTTCTGATACCTCTTACACAGTGGCTGAGAACAGCTAAAGCAAGGGGAAAGGACAGAATTTAAACCAGGTATATGTGGAAACTCAGTATTATGATAGAGGTGATATCACAAATCAGTGAGTAAAGAAATGGATTACATAACATGTTCTTACTATATGTAGAGAAATTTGATTAAAAACCTACTCCTTGTATCTACCAAAAATAAAGGCCAGATGGATTAAAGACCTAAATCTGAGAGGTAAAAGTATAACATCAGTAGAAGACAAAATCGGAACAGCAGATCTCTATGACCTCAGACCTTTGTAAGTCTTAACTGTTGAAGCAAAAGTGATGGATTTGGCTACATCCAGTTTAAAGATTTCTATTCAGTGAAGGAAATCAGAGCAAAACAGACAAGTGACAGGTTGAGAGAAGATTAACTGCAAGGTGTATAAATATAAAGGGTTAACTCCTACACAGAATGGGCAAGGAAATACTGGAAATCACGGAGGAAAGAAAAGAATCACAATAAGAAAATGGGCAGATGATCTGAACAGGCAGCTCTCAGAAAGGAAAATGCAAAGGAGTAGTAAGTGAATGAAGAGACAGACATTCTAGTTAACGACAGAAATGAAAATTATAGTAACAGTTAGATGCCATTTACACGTTATTAGAGCCACAAGAGTTCCAAAGTCTGGTAACAGCAAATGCTGAAACAGAAGTCTTCGCTTGCCCATGCTGGGAGCACACTCTAGCTCAGAGCTCCGAGGGCACTTATGGAAAGTAAATTAGTGAATATCTTACAACTCAACAATTCCACTTCTTGCTTTATATCTTCAAAACATCCCTCATGTGGTTACACATGGAAACCCGTAGAGATATGTATTAAATGTTCATGATACAACTGATTGTAACAGCGAAGTCTTGGAGGCAAACTAAGCAAGCATCCATCATAAGGGAATGGATAGGAAACCATGGTTTATAAATAGGACAGAAACAATGAAACAGACAATTTAGAGTTGGACACGACTGAAATGACGCAGCAGCAGCAGCAGCAGCATGGATTTCAAAGACTTCCAACTGGCAAGGGGCAGAATTTGAATGAGCTTTATGGTATAATAACATTTTGTAAACTTAAAACACTAAGAGGTTTAAATGAATCTAATATACATACGAAATATATCGATGAAAGAGAGACTATAAAGAACTATATTAAACGCATGAGAGTGAGTGCTGGGATGAAGGGGAATGGAACTGAAGATGAAGGATGGACAGTTTTAAATGAGAGGAATGCACAGAGGGTGGTAGTGCTCCGTTTGAACAGAGTGGTGTGTCACTAGTTCAGGCCTGTGCACCCCAAGTCCAACAAGAGAAGCGGGGGGAGAGAGAGAGAAAGCAGGAGACAAGCACAGCACTGGATTCTGTTGTCTGAGGTGTGTTTCGAGGAGAGGAACTGTGAAGGGATACAGAGGGCAATGAGAACAGAATTCGGAGGAGGGAGACCAAGCATCCTCTCTTTGAATGTCTTGTGCACTCTTGGTCATTCAGATGCAGGTTGTTAAAACACAAGCCTCTTCAAAAGGAACACTCCTACACTGTTGGTGGGAATATGAATTGGTGCAGCCATTATGGAACACAGTATGCAAAGTGAAAGTTGCTCAGTTGTGTCCAACTCTTTGCAACCCATGGACTAAACAGTCCATGGAATTCTCCTGGCCAGAATACTGGAGTGGGTAGCCATCCCCTTCTCCAGGGGATCTTCCCAACCCAGAGATTAAACCCAGGTCCCCTGCATTGCAGGCAGATTCTTTACCAGCTGAGCCAACAGGGAAGCCCAAAATAGTATGCAGATTCCTTTAAAAAACTAAACATAGAGTTACCATATGATCCAGCAATCCCAGTCCTGGGTATATATCTGGAGAAAACCCTAATCTGAAAAGATACATGCACCCCAGTGTTCACTGCAGCACTATTTACAACTGCCGAGACGTGGAAGCAACCTCAATGTCCATCGACAGATGAGTGGATAAAGATGTGGCGCACAGAGAGAGAAAGAGAGAGAGAGAGAGAGAGAGGAATAGTACTCAGCCTTAAAAAAGAGTAAAATAATACCTGTAGCAACATGAATGGACTTAGAGGCTATGTACTGAGTGAAGTCAGTCAGACAAAAACAAATACCATATGATATCCCTTACATGTGGAATCTAACATACGGCACAAGTGAACTTATCTACAAAAGAGTCACAGACATAGAGAGCAAACTATGGTCACCAAAAAAGGAAGAGGATGGGGAAGGGGATAAATTAGGAGTTTGGGATTAGCAGATATAAATAACTATATATAAAATAGATAAACACCAAGGTCCTACCATATAGTGCAGGAAACTCAATATTCTTTAATAAATCATAATGGAAATGAAATATATATGCTTGTGCATGTGAGCTAAATTGCTTCAGTTCAACTCTTTTGCGACCCTATGGACTATAGCCTGCCAGGTTCCTCTGTCCATGGGATTCTCCAGGCAAGGATTCTGGAGTGGGTTTCCATGCCCTCCTCCAGGGGATCTTAACAACCCAGGGATCGAGCCCATATCCCTTATGTCTCCTGCTTTGGCAGGTGAGTTCTTTACCACTAGCACCACCTGGAAAGCCTATATATATGCTTATGCCCCTCCAAAGTTAGCAGCAGCGGGAGGAAAGCAGAGAGCAGACCCGAGCAGCAGCCCACTGACCTGCTGCTTGGCATTCTCCACCTCGGCTGTCAGCCTCTGGATCACGCGGTTCAGCTCATTGATCTCCTCCCTGGTTCTGCGGAGGTTCTCACCCTGCTGTGTTACCATGACCTTTATCTCCTCGCACTGCAGGTTGGAAGACAGGAGGAAAGGACCAATGACTGCAAGGTGGCTGCAGGTACTGAGATGCTGTCATGCAGAGTCAACCCACATTTCTTCTTGGATTGTCCCACCTCCTGCCCTGCTCTGCATGGACCTCCACCATAGCCCCTCTGAGTGCATGGATGCATTTTCCAGGGAAGGTGCAGCTCCAGTGGTCCTCTCTGCCCGGTGGGGCAGTCTGCCCTCCAGCTCACCTTGGTTTGGTACCAGGACTCAACCTCTGCCCGGCTGCGGCTGGCGATGCCATCATACTGAGCCTTGATCTCAGCCACAACCGAGTCCATGTTGAGCTCCCGGCTGTTGTCCATCTTGACCACCACTGAGGTGTCAGAGATTTGTGACTGAAGAAGATAGATTTCCTGTAGGAGACAACAACCAGTGCCCTCATCTCCAAAGCCCTCTCCAATTCTCCTCTCCGCAGGTAATTCAAAACACAAACCCAACTCTGAAATTTTAGAAAATTAATTAGAAAACTTCTGACAAGTCAGGAAATTTTTAAGTGCTGCTTTAAGAATAAAAGGCTAGAATTTGTATCATAATATCAAGGCAGTGAGTAAGGTGGAATTTCATTAATGCCTGGATCAAAGAGGTAGATTTCTGTGGATAAAGTCAAATTGGGTCACTCCACTTGGGTCCTCAACTACCCATATCAGCTGTGACTGAACAAACCTAATCCACCAGATAACAGATAGATTCAGAGTCCTGAATTTTCTAATTGGGTTTTCACACTATTTGAATTAATAAAATATGATTATTATATTCATATACCTAAACTTACAGTGTCAAATCTCCATTTATGCTGTGTAGATAGGCAATGAATCACAGTCTTTCAAATTATTTTTTGCTTCTTATCTTTTTTAATTGCAGTATAGTTCATCTATAATGTTATGATCACTTCATATGTATAGAAAACTGATTCAGTTATACATACACATATATCTTTTTTCAGATTTTTTTTTCTTATAGGTTATTACAAAATGCTGAGTTTAGTTCCCTGCACTCTATGGTAGGTCTTTGTTGGTTATCTATTTTAGATATAATAGTGTATATCTGTTCACTCCAAAAAGGAAGGGCGTTACTCATTTCTATTTTGAAAGATCTGAGCAAGAGAAAAATCTCGTCATAAAAGGAAAGGATGTTGAGGCCCTAGAAGAATAAGGAATGCGTAACTTTTCCTAGAGCCGAGGAACCGCGACAGAAAACCTAGAAAACCCCCCTCCACCCTCTGCTTCCCTTGCCCTTCTGGAGATGGGAAGAGGCTCACCTCATCGTACAGGGACTGCAGGAAGCTCAGCTCCTCCCGCAGGGCCTCCACGTTGGCCTCCAGGTCAGCCTTGCGCAGATAGGCACAGTCAGTGTCCTGGTGGAGACACACAGGAGGGTGGGACAGGAGAGTGGGCCGGGGGAGCCTTCAGCCTCTGCGGAGGCCCTGAGGCCATCTCCCAGCCCACCCCTTGCCCATCACATAAACATCAGTGGGACCCCCTGGGATAGAAGTGGGGAGGAATCAGACTCCTAGAGCCTTCTTTCCACTTCCTCCAGAACTAGGGTTCCCGCAGAAGCAGGTAGCCTAAGATGGCAACCCAACGTGCCAGGCTGCAGCCGCCAAGCCAAACCGGTCCATAGAGTATGGCCGTGTGGTGAGCGCAGAGCCAGGGGTGGTCCAGGCACCACTCAACACCCGAGCAGCTGGCTCTCCATCTGAAAACCAAGGCCACACCTGTCCTGGCAGATTTTCTACCAGCCCTCTCTCCATTCCCTGATTGCTAACAAATGAGGTGTATACGGTAAGCACAGTATTTATGAAGAGCATTAGCATACACTGCAACTCACCAATTTGAAATCAAAGAGAAATCATTAATAGTTTTCTCCCCTGGTTTTTCCACCATCTCCACTTGCATTGAATAAGATCCACAGCTCCCATAGTCACTAGCAAGCTGAGAACTAATACCTCCCAATCTGGGAAGCAAAGGCCAGAGGAGAGTGAAACTGATTTGAAAGCGACCATTTCAGCTTTCAGGAAGTTTACAAAAAGCCAAACAGCAGCATGATGAAGTCTCTTTTTAAGAAGCTTCCATCAGCACAGGCTGGGTTCCTGCACAGCACCAAGATGGCTTTGGCAGCCTGACCCACCGACAAGTCTCCGTTTGCCGAGGAACCTGGTCTGACCACCACAACTGGACTGACTCGAAATTAGCAAGATGCCCAGTCTCCGAGCATGCAGCATCCAGTATTTAATTCCTCTCCACGCGCAACGAGTCACTCACCTTCTTCAACACCACAAACTCATTCTCGGCTGTAGTCTTGAGAGCCACCTCTTCTTCATACCTGAGGAGAGACAGCACAGTTGGAGAGGCCCCACCCAAGGGGTAAGGGCCTTGAGCTAGCCAGCTGAGTCCTAGGTTATCAAAACTCCCTGGTCCTGCCCTGGACTTTCTGTGTGTCTTAGGAGAAGCGTCTTGGCCTCTCTATGCTTCTGTTTCTCAGCCACAAAGAACCCACCAAAGGACACCAGATATGGAGTCCAGATACTGATTTCTGGTCCAAGTTTGGGCTGAAGTTGCTGCAAAACCTCAGGCAAGTCACTGAATCTCTCTGCATCTTGGGTTAAATTGCCCGGTGTGTGATCAGGTACTCAGTAATTATTTGTTCATTTCAAATGAATGAAAGATGCTCCAGGGGGCCTTTCAACTCTAAAACTGTAAAAAATGTAGCGACCCAGGAAGCCATTCTCTCCCCCCTCCCCCAACATCCAAGACCTTGAAATCAGAGAAGCCACCTATGGTGCCCAGATTGCTGGGAGCTTTTCCACAGCCTTCCTCTGCCAGCTTGGTCTAGTCTCTCTCTCTTGCCTGTGAGGTTTATCACTGGAGCAGTCCTGCCTCAACCTGACAAGGAGCACCAGAGTTCCCAGAACATGGTTTTCACAACTTTTTAATGACAGGGTAATTGGACTGCTATAAACTCTGAGCCCTATAATTACCAGCCCTCACACCCCCAGAGGGGAGACAGACCCTGACACCTGCAAACACAATTGTGTCTGCCTTTGCATCACCCCAGGCAAAGTTTAAAACCCCATTGCTGGATCCATCTGGATGGTAGAGCCTGATCTTCCAAGACCAGAATTTCAACTACTTCCCAGTGAAATTACCAGCACTGATTATGTCAAAATCACCCATCACTCTGTCCGTATCTACCAAGTAAAGAAGAGCAAGTTAACAGTGACCCAGTAAGTTTAAACAAGGTAATGGCCAGACTAAATAAATCGAATTAAAACAAAAGATGTACACGGACCTTTGAATTGTGGAGCCTGGCAGAACAAGAGCCTGATAACTTATCTGCTGAGTAAATAGAAGAATGATCCAAGTTCATCAGACACTTGGATGGTATCTGCCAAGTCATTGTCAAGGTAACTCCCCAGAGACCTCTCCTTTCCTCCCCCCTGGCGCTGACTGCTCCCAAGTGTCTGTTCTCCATCCTCCTGCTTCCTTTGTTCCTCACTCTCCATCTCTCTTGGGCTTCCCTGGTGGCTCAGATGGTAAGGAATCTGTCTGCAGCGCAGAAGGCCAGGGTTCAATCCCTGGGTCAGGAAGATCCCCTGGAGAAAGGAATGGCTACGCAGTCCAGGATTCTTGCTTGAAGAATTCCATGGACAGAGAATCCTGGCGGGCTACAGCCCAGGGGTCACACAGAATTGGACACGACTGAGTGACTAACCCTTTCACTGTCACTTTCTCCACCTCTGGGTCAGTCTGTGCTCTGGATGTGTGCCCACCTCTCCCAGGCTGGGAGCTCTTCTTCCCTGCAAAGCTTTCCCCCTTTCCCAGAATGGGGCTGCAAGTGTTGAGAGCTGAGACAAGACAGAGCAGACTAATAAAGCAGAACCATCTTGGTAAGTAGGCTGGGATGACCCTAATCTTCAGCCACCTCCATCTCCGGGAAGGTTGTATGAACTCAGTCAAGACCCACTGCACACCTATAACCACTCCCAGCCTGGCCACACTCACTTCTTCTTGTAGCCCTCCAGAACTTCCTCCACGTGGTTGAGCTCTGAGGCCAGCCTCCCACTGTCAGCCTCCATGCACTCGGCCTCCCGCCTCAGTGTCTCAATGTAGCCATTGAACAGGGGCTCCAGGTTGCTCTCACAGCACTGGCGATTCTGGTAGAACTGTAGCTTGGTCTCCAGAAGCTTGTTCTGCTGCTCCAGGAAGCGCACCTGCCATCCAGAGTGGTAGAAAGAGACTCAGGAAGAGCCCCAGGAGGTGACTGGTCCCCTAGAGCTCCCTCTGCCCTTGGGGATGATCCCTGACCCGCAGCAGCCCATGACCTTCCCCCAGAGGCCAAATGATCTGGCCAAGTCAGAAAATGCAAGACGCAATTGTTTCCCCAAAAAACTTCCCTTCACTCCATCCCTCCTTCCAGAAAGAATACACAATTTATTTGTGACATTTATTCTGCACAGAATGAAATAACTTCTAATCCTGCAAAAATATCCCAGACCTCATGTGGCAAGACAAAAATGGCCCCTCAAAGATGTTTATGTCTCAATCCTCAGAACCTGTAAATAGGTCACATTACGTGTAAGAGGACCTTGCAGGTGGAGTTAAGGTTATGAAACTGAAGATCAAGAGATTAGCCTGAATTATCCAGGTGGCCCCAAGATAGCCACACAGGCCTTTTAAACTGGAAGGCAGAAGAGTAAAAGATACCCTCAAAAGAAGGAAGCAGAGAAGAGATTTGAACCATGAGAAGCTCTGGACCACTATCATTGAGAATGATGATAGTGATCGAGATCAGGCCTTGAGTCAAGGAATATGGCGGCCCCTAGACACTGAGACCAACCTCTGGCAGTCAGCCAGCAAGGATCAGGGACTCCAGTCCTCCAGTCACAGACCTCAATTCTGTACAACATCTGCATGGCCTGAAAGTAAGTTTTCCCAGGACCTCCAGAGGAAGTACAACCCTGCTGGCCCCCTGATTTTGGCCTCATTAGGTAATAGGCTTGTGTTCTTTTAAGCTGCTAAGTTCGTGGGCATTTTTATGGCAGTGATTCAAAATTGCACCCACCGTGACTCTCCTTCACTCTGACCCCAAGGCAAGGGGTCCAGAGGGACTGGACCAGGAATTTGAAGATTTCTCATTGCCTAACTCTGCCACTCACCATGTCATTGTGCCTCATTTTTTCTGAGCCTCAATTTATTTTTATTTATTTTTATTTATTTATTTATGGCTGCCTTCAGTCTTTGCTGCCACTTGAGGACTTTGTCTAGTTGTGGTGAGCAGAGGCTTCTTTCTAATTGCGGTGTGTGGGTTTCTCCTTGTGGTGGCTTCTCTTGTTGCAAAGCGTGGGCTCCACAGTCTGAGCTCAGTAGTTATGGCACACGGGCTTAGTTGTGCCGAGGCATGTGAAATTTTCCTGGACCAGGGATCGAACCTCTGTCCCCAGGACTGGCAGGCGGGTTCTTAACCACTGGATCACCAGGGAAGTCCTCTGAGCCTCATTTTAAACTGAGGCAGTGAGAACACATTGCTGATGTGGCACACTGGCAGCCCCCAGGAGCAATCGGACCCAGAGGCATGTTTTATTTGGCCTTCACACTGTTTTATAAAAATTCGATTCATCGCCAGCATCTAATAAGAGAGTGATTTGGGTCAAGAATCTGGCTTTCCCTCACCTTAACAAGACTGAAACTTGGATGATGCTGGGTATGAGCTGGATTTCAACCTCGCCCAACCCCTGGTGGGTGGCCTTGAGCAAGGAGTGACCTGCATGATCCAATGTCACCTTCATTTTGCCGATGTGAGGAAAAAATGGTTTGGACAGCCAACAGCATGTTAAGAATGGGTGTCCAGGGAGGTGGCAGGGGGGTTCAAGATTGGGAACTCATGTACACCTGTGGCTGATTCATGTCAAGGTATGGCAAAACCAATACAGTATTGTAAAGCAAAATAAAGTAAAAAAAAAAAAAAAGGGGGGTGTCCCGCACTTTTGCTTACTGGCATGCCTATTCCTGATGAGAGCATTTATCTAAGAACAAAGTTTCCACCCCTCCCGCCCCCATCCCCTTGGAATGCACCTTACTACAAAGTCCAAGGTGCAGATGTGCACAGGAATCACCCTGGAAAGGGAGGCTTTCCCCCAATGGACATGGGTGGCTGTCCTTCCCAGAGCCATCAGACACAGAGGGAGCTTCACTGGAACACGGGAAACCAGAGCTATATACCCAGCCAGAGGGCCGGCTTGGAGATTGCAACATCAGAACAGCACCGTGCTGCATCCCCCAAGCTGGCCCCCATCAATCTCCTGTTCCTCACCTCACTGTCTTTAATCCGTGTATGTTTTGAGTAGGGGCCTGCAGTCCTAGAAATTCCCAGCCTTCCCACAAGGTGCCCACCAGACAGGAGCAGAACAGGAGCTTCTGGCCTCTCTCTCTGTCATAGCTCCCCTGTCCACGAGGGAGATGGCAGCATCTCCTCTAGGAGAGGGTGAGACACCAGCCTCAGTAGAGAGGCCCACCCCACCCAACCCCCTTGATGGCTGAGATCCAGAATATGGGGCCGCAGACACACAGTCAGCTCCTGCTGGGCACGGTGAGCAGCAGCAATAAACCTTCCTTTTCTGATTGGTGGTTTCACATCCATGATCACACTGGAGTCTCACGGCAACATTTGAAAACTGAGACCGTGATTCAGTCATGTTCTCAGGGCCATGTGCTAATTCAGAACAGGGCAGTCCCCAAGTATTTGAACCCAGTCTGTCACCAGGTTCCAAGTACCTTTCCCTTCCTAAGCAGCAGCCCACAACCCAGACACCCACCTTGTCGATGAAGGCAGCGAACCTGTTGTTGAGACACTTGATCTGTTCCTTCTCCTCTTGCTTCACGCATTGCGCCTTGGGGTCGATCTCCAGGTTGAGGGGCGTGAGGAGGCTCTCGTTGACCGACACGGTGGTGATACAGGGTGGGGTAGGCCCACAGAGGCCCCCTACCCGGTAGCCAAAGCTGCCCCCTCCTCGGAGGGGCCACGCGTAACTCACTGAGATCCGCGGGGACCCCACTGCACACAGGCTCCGGCTGCCAAAGCCCCCAAGACGCCGGTAGCCGGGGCCCCTGGGGCTGCCCCCGTGGAAGGCCAGGCCGTTGGCAAAGCCACGCACCCCAGGCTTGGGCACAACGGCTGAGCAGGAGCTGAAGTCCCTGACCCTGGAGCTGGAGCTGTTGTGGTAGGAATGGCTCGCCATGCCTCTGCTCGCCAGGCCAGAGCCAGGAAGGAGAGGTGGGGAGAATCCAAGGATGCCAGGACCCGCTAGCTCTCCTGCCTTTTATCAGGCGGACAGCAGGCCTCCAGACAATGTAATAGTCAGGAGAAAGTCATTAACATCATTTATGAGCGTGGGAATCTCCCGCTAGGCAGGCTGAGAGGAAAGCTGAAACTTGCCTCCCTTAATAGATGTATCAAGGAGACCCTGCATCACAGTAAACCTGACCCTGCCTTTTCAGCCCCACAGGCCTAGACACATCCATGAAGCCCCTAATTCCCCTGCAGCCCTGGGATCAGACCTGACATCATGATCCCACATGGGGCGAGTAGAGGCTTGTACCACTGCATTCTTGAGACTCAAAGGGTCCCATGTCCCACTAAGGTCCCTGGGCCTGTCCTTCCCAGCAGAGCATGCAATGCCTGGAGCATCCTTCTGGGTGAGCGTGGGTGAGAGGTCATCTTCGAGCTTTTCCCTGGCATGGATGAAAGTGAAAGTCTCTCAGTCATGTCCGAATCTTTGTGACCCCATGGACTATACAGTCCATGGAATCCTCCAGGCCAGAATACTGGAGTGGGTAGCCATTCCCTTCTCCAGATCTTCCCAACCTAGCGAGATAGAACTCAGGTCTCCTGCATTGCAGGTGGATTCTTTACCAGCTAAGCCACCAGGGAAGCCCGGCATGGATGAAGGTGCTGGCCTCTCTTCTTACATGCTGCTGGCTGGCCAGCCACTAATCCCTTCCATTGGCACAAGGAAGACAACTGCGGGGTCATGCAGGTCATCCAGTGCACATCCGGTCTTATAGTAGAGTTACTGAAGCTAGTAGTGGCCTCTCGATTCAGAAACATGCCTTATCCACTTTTATAGCCCTCATGGCAACCAGCACATACTAGCTCCTCAGGAAGCACTGCTTGAATAGCACAGACACAAGAGGGAAGGGCCAATGTGTGGAGAGCTCCTCCATCTAGTCCACAGACACTGGCTGACCCTCCACTGTGTGCCTCGCCTGGGAGACAGCCTGGAGGAGGTGCCTTCATTCTTGGGGGTGAGTGCTGATGTCCCACCCGAGAAGGACCCTGGTCTAGATGCCGTGGGAAATGAGAGTAGACAGAGTTTGCTCATTCCCATGGGAAGACCAGACAGAGGCAGGAAAGACCGATGGCAAGAGAGGGAAAGATGACCGATCAGGCAAAGGGGGTGCTCCTGGCGTTCTGAGGAGGACCATTTACTTATGGTAGGCTGGGGTCGGGTGGGGGGATCACAAAGGAGGTGGGAGCCAAGGCAGGTCCTGGAAGACAATAAGATCTGGCAGAGAGAACAGAGGCAGGGGTGCCAGGCAGAGGCACTGGGCAAGCCAGACACCCAGAGAAATTGCCCAGTACTTGAGGCCCCTCGACAAACCAAGGCCCTCAGCCCTGGCCTCCCGCCCCCACCTTATAAGATGCCACCTCCCAGAAGAACAGTGGGGAAATGGACCCAGTGGGGAAGTGCCTGCCTCTTGGATCAAGTGCCAACGGCGGCCCTGACTGCTATGTTGCCAAAGCCCTCAGCTCGCCAGGGTCTTGAGTAAAACACTCATTACAAGAATCTCTATGCACAAAGCCAAGAACAAGGGCTAACCTTCCAGAACGCCCTCTGCAGGAAGCAGGCTTGGGGAAGGGGCATAAGAGAAACAGGACAAGGAGAATAAGCGGGGAGTCCTCTGTGCTCTCTTTCTCTCCCTCTCTCCCTCTCTCTCTCTGTCTCTGTCTCTCTCTCTCTCTCTCTCTCTCTCACACACACACACACACACACACACACACCGCCGCCCACAGCAGGAAGTAGAGTCCTACTCTTTGTGGGGAGCACAGGGATCTATCCAGAGGGAGCAGTTCATGCCCCAGGAGCAAAGGTGCAGAGTCCCCAGGTGAACCCAGTCAGTGATGGGATAAGGAGACCCTGCAAACTGAATTCCTACAGAAACAACCGACTCCAGTCTTTTGCTCTTGTGGTCACAAGACTGCCTCCCCTTCCCCCCTTGCTGGCGCAGTTTCCGCACCAACCCTGACTGGTGGGAGGAGACTTGCCTGGGCCTGAAGGCCAGGCTGCTCCTCCACGTGGACTCGCTGATTAAGGGAAACAAAATAGAAACTGCAGTACAACGCGGGCGCTCTGGAAGGGTCTCAGGCTGGTCTCTGTATGTTTCTCACATTCAGCAAGAATTCATTGAGCACCAGTGCCAGTCACCATTCTTTGAACTTGGGTTACACCCTTGAATAAAGCACACAACAACATGTATTTTTTTAAAGTTTCCATTCTGCGGAAAGAGATTGACAATAAACTTGGTGGCTCAGATGGTAAAGAATCTGCCTGTAATGTGGGGGACCCGGGTTGAATCCTTGGGTCGGAAAGATCCCCCGGAGAAGGGAATAGCAACCCACCTCAGTATTCTTACCTGAAGAATTCCAGGAACAGAGGAGCCTGGTGGGGCACAGTTCATAGGGTTGCAGAGTCGGACACGACTGAATAACTACCCTAGATGATGATAAGTCTTATGGAAAGAATAAACAGAACAAGACAAGAGGAATCAGGAGAGTAGGAAGAAAGATAGAGCTGTTCGTAGCAGGGTGGTCTGACTGGGCTGCACTGAGAAGGTGACTTTGAGCCAGGGTTTTGAGGAGGTAAGGGGATGAGCCACGAGGGCAGAGGAAGAGCCAGGGCAGCTGCTCAAGGTGCAAACAGGCCTGGCTGGTTCCCTCCAGGAACAAGGAGGCCAGTGTGGTTTGAGGGGCAGGAGCAAGTTCGGAGTGTGGGCAAGTCTAGTAGACACAGGGAGCGGAGGGTTCCACTCCAATCATGGAGCCAGTAGGCTCCCACTGAGGGCAGTGTGGGGCCGGGGGGCTTGATGGCATGAGCTGAAGTGTTAGATGACCTCCATGACATGTCAGTAGCCTGGAAAACAGACTGCAGGGGGAGGCAACGGAGGAAGCAGGGTGAAGGGTCAGTGGGAACCCCGGGAGACAGCAGAGCCTCGTGCCAGGGAGGAAGCCCCAGAGGGTGTGCAAGTGGCCAGCTTTCGGTGGAATCTGAAGAAAGAGCCAACCACATTTCTTGACAGATTGGATTCAGGATGTGAGAGAAAGGGAAGAGTCAAGGATGTCTCCATGTTTTCGGGTGGGGTAAACCTGTCCCTGGTCTTCCCCTGTGGTTAAGCAGTAAAGAATCTACCCATAGTGTAGGAGGCATGCATTTGATTCCTCGGTCAGGAAGAGCCCGTGGAGGAGGGCATGGCATCCCACTCCTATATTCTTGCCTGGGGAATCCCAAGGAGAGAGGAACCAGGCGGGCTACAGTCTATAGGTTCGCAAAGAGTCGGACACGACTGAGGTGACTGAGCTCATGTGCACGCAAACCTGTCTCCACAACAAAGAAAAGCAGTGAAGCAGTGAGAAAAATGCCAAGATCAGTGCCCCAGACACTCAGCCTGGCTCTGCTGACGCTATAGCCTGGCACAAGTCACCCACCCTATCTGGTCCCCCGTGTTCCCAAGAGCATGCCAGGGTCAGACTGGATGGCCGTCAACATTTCCTAGGGAAGCCATGGTATCTCAGTTTTGGTGGGAATCCATTAGAGTTCATCATTCCACAGGGCCTGTGCTAAGTACACTGGACAGATGATAGATAAATAGGTAGATAATGAATACTTAGAGATAGGTAGATGATAGACAGATAGATAGACAGATGCTGAACTCTCTTCTCCAGCCAACAGGCCTGTTTCTCGCTGTGTCCCATCCGTTACCTGTGTGAAAGTGAGCTGCTTCTGGTCCCAAGCATTGCATGGGAGAAACAAGAGCAAACCTGCTTTGTTGTCTTTGGAACTGAAGCCATGTGACCTGCCCTTAAACCCTTGTGAAGTTAATCTTTTAAATTCTAAGTTTCACCTGAAATGATCACAGTATTGTTTGTTAATCGGCTGTACCTCAATACAAAATAAAAAGTGTTTCTTTGAAAAACAGCTGATCTCATGCACAAAATAAATAACACAAACATGAAAAAATCTGAGTTAAAATACCTCTCTCTTTAGCGACACTGACTTCTTTGAATGCCTAGCTCTGTCTCTTTTCATTAACATTATTTGTAACAATATTGTCAGAATTTCATTTTCTATTCCTTCTTAGGGCTCTGAGTATGTATTCATACCAATAATTTCTTGAAATTTAATTTTACAATATACTTTTCTAGAGCCTTGTTAAATGATGAGTGTGTTAAAAAAAAAAAAAAGTCCTTCCATTGCTATCATGGACTGGCAAGGGACAAGATCTCTTCCTGCCAGCTTTGTTCACACACAAACCAGGGCTTCCCAGACCAAGAAAACTAAGCCTTATGGTTTCCTCTACCCTCTGGAGACAGAACTGTTGAGGAAGGACCCCAAATTCACAGATGCTCTGATCTTAGCGTCTGTGTTCATGCACCTGGCTGGTGTCCAACACATGAAATTCTTCACTCAACAATATTCAAGTCTTACCATCTGTGTTTTTAAAGCATCATCTCCACCATCTGAGGAAATGGCTGGTTCCATCCAGCTTTGCTTCTTCTCCTCTTTCCTTTTCACTGAAATACATCCTTCCTTAACTCCAAGGAGTTTTTTAATGCTTTATGCACAGTGTGACTTCCTCCCTTTACATTAAAGCTGTTTCTTCCATATAAAGTCAACTGCCCTTTAACTCCTGAATTCCATCCCAACAATTGGTGGACTCACAATTATCTCCTTTTGTTAACATTCCATCTATCTGTATCTGTTGCGCTCGTTCAGGATTTAAGGAAAATGCGTGTCCTGGCGGTCTGGCCAATGGTGGCTTCCTAGGAGGATGTTAGAGGGGAACAGGCTGCACGTCAGCAGTGGCACCGAGTCGCTCCGGGGTGTGCAGGGACTTGGGGCAGAAGGCGTCCCACTGTTCAGGACCAGTGGTGACCCAGGCGTGATGGCATCTCAGAAGTGGTCCCTGCTGCCTTCTCTCAGGGGGCCTCATGCGTTTACTCTCAAAGGTAGAGAAGATTAGGCTAATTCCTCAGCATCTCACATGCAGCATCCCTTGGGTGGAGTTTCTTGTGGAGCCTGGCTTGCTCCCTCATATATGATACCTTTGGCCCAATTACAAATTCTGACCTAATCTTGTTAGTCTTGCAGCCAAAGGGCACAGAGATGAGCCTTCTTGCCCCAGAAGGACCTAAGGGCAGGGAAGGCAGAACTTGAAGGATTACTGGGTGCATTCCTGTATTCCTGTATTGTAAAGAAGGTTAGCTTCCGGGGCTGAGGGGAAATGTGTGTAATCATACCAGTGATGTGTCCCCACGGTGGGGGATGGGGGGCGGTGAGTGGCAGCGGTGTACTCTGGTGGGGAAGAGTATTTTGTCACTGACAATGTTTAGAATTGCTCGCACTTGGTGATAATAAGAACAAACTGATTTTTACTCAATTTTACTATTGGTTTTTAATATCCTTACCAAAAAATGCCCCCTATGGCCTACACCCAGGGAACATCAGTCTCATTGTATCCTTCACCCCACCCCATACATCACCAAGTGGCTCAAATACAGTAAGAGTTGATTCCTTGATCGCTTAGCACAATTGAGGGTATAAACCGGTCAGTAGGATAGCCATCCACACAGGAATTCAGAGACCCAGGCTCTGATCAGTGTTGTAGTTCTCGCCTGGCTGAGACATGTAGGTGTTGGATGCTGGATTAATCACCAAGGAATACAGTCACTAGTCACTCCTGCTGCCCGATGTGAAATGAGGTGGCCTGACCTCACAGCCTGCAGGGGGCTGGCATTTCCAGTTCCATCTTGGCCTTGGGCTGAGTCAACCTCACATCACCTTAGACAGACTTTAATGTAACAGACTTAGAAATCCTTCCATACATGCAGAAGCTTTGGGTCAACCCTCAAGTATTTAGAGTTTTACTAAGTGTAACACCTCCTCCCCTCACAATCCCAGATCAGCAGAAGGTTCCTGCCTGCGGATTAGATCCCTATTTCTAAGAGGCTTTCAAGCTAAGTGAGATGTGCTGAGATGGGGCAATGACAAGCAGACGGGCACAGAATAAGAGCCTGGAGCCAGGACAAGAAGGGCAAGGCCCGCTTGTGCCCTAGGCAGGTGGAAGGCAGAAGCAGGGTTTCTGAGGTGCGGGGTTATCAGAAGAACATCATATCACTGGGGAAAACAGGAGAGGACCTGGGGGAACAGCTTTGAGTCTCCTGTATCGGATGCCAGAGGGAGAAAGAGGCTGTTCTGATTTCTGGGGTGAAATAGCTGCTAAAAAACTATGATTCAGATGTACAAAAACCTGAGTTATCCATTACGGTTTTGCATGAGGAATGGAGATTCAGGAGATTTTTCCAGAGACCCCAGAATAGCAGCCAAGTCCCAAAGCTCAGCACCAAAGGATGTTAGTCCCCAAGGTCTAAGAGAGCCACATATTGAACCTGCCTGTTACTCCTCATGGTCATAGGCCCCAGAGATGTTCTGGGAGAAAGCTGAGGTGGAAGGACCACAGTCTTGCCAGTGCCCAGCAGCATGGAAGGCAAAATGTGGCCAAATGTTTTCAGGCAGCACCAGTACTGGGGGACCTCACAGGAATCAACCTTCAACGAGCTTGTGGGACCGCTGCTCAGCTGTAGGCAACCATGGAGCCCGCACCCCCACCAGCTGTCACCTAGGCAGAGGCCTGCTCAACAATGCTTCCCCTTGATGCAACACATTGAAAATCTCCTCAAAGAAGGTGGTGGAGGTGTGTTATGAGAGACCTGGCCCAGTCAGCCAAGCCTTTATAGCTGTAAGCAGACCGGCTGGGCCCTGGGGAGGTGGTTTAAAAGTGGGGTGAGAGAATAGGTTTGAGCAGAGCTTAAAACTGAAATCTTAAAATGAATTTAAAATGTCTTAAATTCTGAAATGAGATGATTCTAACAAAGAGTGGTTGCAAATTACGGGATCCAGGCCAAAACATAGCAGCTCTTTAAAAAACTTTCTATTTTGTATTGAGGTATAGCCAGTTAACAAGCAGTGTTGTGATAGTTTCAGTTGAACGGCAAAGGGATTCAGCCTTACTTATATTAATACCTATATCCATTCTCCCCAAAACTCCCCTCCCATCTAGGCTGCCACTTAACGTTGAGCAAAGTTCACATGCTATACAGTAGGTCCCTGCTGGTTTTCCATTTTAAACATAGCAGTGTGTACATGTCCATCCCAAACTCCCTACCTATCCCTTCCTCCATCCTCCCCACCCCCAGCAACCATAAGCTTGTACGCAAAGTCAGTGGGTCTAACACGCAGCAGTTTTAAAAGCCAACATTTGTTTTACTTATGAATCTGTGGTCTGGGCAGTAATCAGCAGGGTCAGCTCACGTTCTGCCTCAAGGAGCTCCCGAATTCTCAGGCAGTACCCACGGATGCTCTGAGCCCAAAGTGGCAGCCATCCTTGCCCTCTGCTGCTCAAACCACACAGGAGGAAGAGTGCCCAGTCTCAGCCCCCTCGCTGCTTCTGGAGGAATAGTGGTGGTCAAGACAGCAGCCCCTGGGGGTCGAGGGCAACTGAGGAGTCCTGAAGAAGAAGAGGTTTGGTGTCTGTGTTGTGGTGAGGGAAAGTTGATGGGGACATGAGAGGCAGCTGTACCCACAAATGCTGTCAGGCTGCTAGGGGACAGGACTGATGCTTTGGTTCCCGAAGAGGTGAGGACACCCAGGGGGCTGCAGTGACAGGGGACTCAGCTTCAGGTTCCACTTAGGGGTCCCTTCCAGGGTTGCTCAGGCTGGTCATGAGACAGGGAGGCAGCTAGCTGCCTGGAGGGTGTGGTGGGACTCAATGTCCTCTGGAGTTCCCCAACCCCAACAGCTCAGGAGGCTTGCCAGAGGAGAAATAGGAGCCAAACAGGAAAAAAAAAAAAAAAAAAGGCCCAGAAACACTTATAACTAGCCCTTTCCTATCTAGCTCCAGGCTCTCATCCAGCTGCATCATATCAGCCTGATGTGCAATCCATTTCACAGCTCCAAGCTCTGTGGTTCAGACCATCCGACAGAGATGCATGAGTCCCACTCTGGGACCTGAGGTGCCTTAGAGAAGATGCTCCTGGACTGCCGGCACTGCAATGCTTCCCCACTAGAGGGCATCCTAGTCTGGCTACCAAACGCACCCAATACCGTGATTGGGGAAAAACCATTTCCTCCATGAAGCCTTCAAAGGTTGATGGGCATAAAGTGCAGCTTCCCTGACTCTTCCCAGCCTGGATTTTTTTCACTCTCCCAGAAGCTTCCCTCTGAGTGCTCAGTACCTCTTGGTATAACCTCCTTGGACAACCCACAGTCATCACCCCTACATGTTAACTTTCTAACAGACCTTGTGTACCAGGCCTCCTTCCTCTGGTCCTTCCTATGCCTTGTCAATTTCAGCTCCTTAAAAATCTGCTTCCAAGACACATCTACCCAGGCACCAAAGGCTCAGCAGAAGATGTCTGAAGGCTCCTCAGCCCAGCTCAGGTTGGCCCCAAGGAAGCCCTCTTTCTCATCTCCTAGGTCTTTCCCACTTTCTTTGCTTCATTTCTGGTCTTTCCTTTAGACCACTTGGCCAGAGTTGAGTCCATCACACTTCCCAGTTCTTGGCACAGTGTCTTCACCAGCCCATAGAAGGCTCTTCCCTCCTTTACTCATCTGTTCCACCTCATTTCTTATCCCTCCTCTCACTTTCCTCACCAAAGGCACCCACTGTAATGCATGTGATGATGTCTCCAAATTGTATAAAGTATTATAGCCTTATCAGCATAAAGCAGGGCTTTCCTGGTGGCTCAGATTATAAAGAATCTGCCTGTGTTGCCAGAGACTTGGGTTTGCTCCTTGAGTTGGGAAGATCCCCTGGAGAAGGGAATGGCTACCCTCTCCAATATTCTTGCCTAGAGAATCCCATGGACAGAGGAGCCTGGTGGGCTACAGTCCATGGGGTCACAAAGAGTTGGACATGACTGAGCAACTGAGCATACACACACACATTGTGAAGTAAGTAGCAATGCTTCTGGACAGTGTATATTTTATTTGCATAAACGGTATGGTTTTGACACTGTTTAACTCAACACTGTGTTGTCTGTAAGTACATCAGTTCTGTTGCTTCAAACTTCCATAATACACCTTTATCACCTTTTATGTTATCTAGGCTGACTCCCACTTCCCTCTGCTACAAACAAGGCCATCATGAATTGTCTGGTGCCGGCAGAAGGGCTGCTCTCAGATGTGGGGCTGGACTTCCCTCAGAAGTGGGGTTGCTGGGTCCTAGGCTTTACACATGCCTAAATACATGCACAATGCTACCCTGCTTTCCAGAATGCCTGCACCAGCTCTTATTCCACCCCAGTGCCCTAGGGTCCCCATTCTCCCAACTCTCCACTCATTGTTGGTAGTGCCTGTTTTTCAACCCTTGCCATTCTGATGGTAGAAGGATATCTCATGGTTCGGGTCTGCATCCTCTAAGGACTGGCAGGAGCATCCTCAAAGCCATTTGGTCTTTCCCTTTGGGGGGCTGTCTGTGCAGACTCTGGCTAGCTTTCCACTGGATTTCCTGTCCTTCACTTGTTGTTCTGTAGGGCTCCTTATATACTGCAGATATTAAGCTTTTCCCAGGCTCTCTGCTTTTTCTCTATAGTCTTTCTTTCTTTTTTTTTTTTTTTCTCTATAGTCTTTCATTGAAGTAGAATTCTTAATTGTGATTTAATTATGTCAATCTATCTTTTTCCTGTTGTTTTGATTTTTTTCTTTGTGTGAGTATGATTTTGACTTCTAAAGTTTGCTTGAGAAGTCTTTTCCCACCCCTAAGTTACAAGGGTTTGCTTTTATATCTTGTTTGCTTTATACTTGCATGTTTCATGTCCAGACCTTGCATTCACTGAGGTCTCCCATGGCACAGGCTACAGACTGGACACCAGCTCTATGCTTTCCATGTAGTGGGTCTATGTTTACTTATCTCACCAGCTGAATAAATAACTCTTGTTGCCACCATCATCAAATACCAAATTTATCTTACATTAAAGGGCCTGTTTTGAGCTCTCTCTTCTGTTCCAATGGCATTTACCTGCCCCTACACAGGTACTAGGCTTCTTAATTACTGTGACTCTCTATCCTCAGATATTCTCTTTGCTTTCCTTTTTTCACAACCAACTTTACTGTAAAGGGACTTTATTCTTTTGCATAAAAATTAGATTGATTTTATCAAGCCCCTCAAAAGAAATTCAGCTGGAATTATATTGCATTATACTTAAAATTAATTTAGAGAGAATTGATATCTTTAAAATATTAGGTCAGATTATTTCTGAATATGATATAATTCTACTTAGATTTTCTTGTATTCTTTTATAAGAGTCTAACCTCTTTCATAAAGATTGTATGAATAGTTTATTGTTACATGGCAACTATTGCGCTGTTTTGATCACTCTTAGGAATGGTATCTTTATTTTTCTACTTATTTTCTCATTGGTGACACTGATATAGCAACACACTTTTAATTTTTGTAAGTTGATCTTGTAACCAGCAACACTGCTCAATGTATCCTGTCATTTCTAGAGTTTTTTGGTTGATTTTTGTTGAGTTTTCTATGCAGCTGATCCCACTGTCTACAGATAATACCAGTCCTTTCTCTCCTACATTAATTGCATATATTTATTTTCTTGACCAGTAACTCCAGTATGTCAAGCAAGCATGGCTTTGAGAGCCCGTGTCTTTGTCTTGTTCCCAACCTTCATTGGAATGAGCCCAAAGTTCACCCTTTAGGTATGACACCCTTTGAGATCCACCAGTACTCTTTGAATATTTCTGTGCTGTTCTGCCCTTTTCTACCATTCTGACTTCTCCAAGCCCTACCCACCCTTCAAATCCCAGCTCAAGTCTGGCCTTTCCCACAGAGCCTCCCTGATTGCACCAGCCTACAGTGAGTCCCTGAAACAGATGCACTTTATCAGGCAATTGACAATCAAGCATAATCAATCTCAAACTGCCTTAGAAAAAAGGACTATATCTACTATCTTTAACATGTACTTGTTTCCAAACCTACCTGATTAAACAGTCAGCTTTTGGAAGACAGGGAAGTATGGAAAATGTCTCCTCATCTCTTACAGGACATAGTACTCGCTGAATAAACAGTTGTGGAGTAGGTGACAGTGCCACGATTTATCAGCTCCAGCCGCTGTGCCTCAGTGTATTGCAAGTTCAAGGCCGAAGGCAAAACTGGAGGCGGCAAGATTGGAGAACAAAGTAGGAAAGGGGAGGGGACGCAGTTCCCCTAGATCGCAGGCAAAGCAGGCTTAGCCTCAGGGGCTTTCACAGAGACCGGCTCGTTTCATCCTTAGGGAGGCCTAGGAGGCCAGCGTTCCAATCCTCACTTTACAGACGAAGAAACGAGGCACACAGAGATGGCCTTACTCGTCACACAGCTAGTCAGAGGCAGAAACGGGATTTGTATCCACATCTCTGGACTCTCACCTCCTCTCACAGGCTTCACTGAAACAGCCTCGTCTCTTCCGGACAGGCAGCACACAGGCACAGCCCGAGCCAGGGTGGTCCTCTTGCACCTAGTGATTTTACCTAAAGTAAGAATTAAAGGACTCATGGGTATAAAGGCAAGAAGAAATGACCAAAGTCTGGGCACCCATGGGTCAAATGCCAGGCAGACAGGCAGGTGACCACCAGAAAACTGCACAGTTATGAATAAGGCTGGGTGACGCTAGGCATCCCAGGGTGGTAGGCAGGAATCAGAGCTACAGGGTGAGCTGCAAGTCCAGACAGCAGAAGCAGATCAGTCCCCAGGTGGACCCAGGCCAGCTGTGTGAAGGAGAGACACAGGGCACAGGCCTTGGAGACCAAACCATCCTGGGACGCGGCCAGAACCTTTATAGCCCAGGATGAGGGCAGGGCCCAGTCCAGCCTGGAGCCCAGGTGGAAGCCGCCTGGCAGAATGCTGCTGTCCCTTTGTCAGCTTCCTCTCTAAGGGGGTCACCAGGGCTCAGTTCTCTTTGTTCTGGACCACTTACACATAAGTGCTTTAATTAAAGCTTGCTGAGGCGGCCTTGATTGCCTCATAAAGCTGTCGGGCTATTTTCTGCTCACACGAGGATGATACTTCACAGCCAATGCTCACTGACCCTTGGCAAGGTCCTGCTGGTCCCTGTTAGTATACAGTGTAGGGGGGAGCACCTCCTGCCTCCAAGCATGCTCCTCATCCTCCCAATATTCCAGCAAAGTCTGGATTGCATTCATATTTTACAGATAAGGAATCTGGGAAGCATAACTTATCACAGGTCACAAAGCTAGTAAGTGGCAGAGCCAAGCTGCCAACAGTGCTTTTCATCTCCAGAGTCTACGCTCCCATCAGGACCGGGACCTGGGTACACTCACGGCTCCCCCAACCCAAGGAGATGGGTGTGTCTACACAGAGACCCTCAGTGAAGAGTACAGTTTGGATACCGAGCCCACTGGATCCAGGTAGATGAGCAGGATCAGAGGACAGAGGCAATTAGGAGTGTGGCGACAGATGGAGGATCCACCGTCTTCCATCCCTCAGCATTTGACCAAGAATTAATCTCACATAACCATTGGACATACAGTGAGAAACTTCCAGAAGCTCACCAGTTCCAGCTGAGACAAGAGGAGAGAAATATCTGGTTCTCTCTTGGCAGATGTTTGAGTCAGCAAGGGCTGAGCAAGAAAGTACCAACCAGCACACCTCCCACCGAATCACCCCCAAAGTCCCACTGGGCATTCAGCTGGATTCAGTCACCCCCAAACTCCTAGGCTGCCTCCTGTGTGTCTCTCACAGCTGATGCCCCTATCCCACAGAACCCACTCCAGGCACAGGAGTCTGTGGAAATCTGTGCCTAGGGCTCAAGAGGAGGGGCTGCGAAGGTCTATTTTCAGCTCCGAGTGTATGTTGCCCAGCTCCCTGCCAGATCTCCACAGTTCACCCATTCCCTGCCCTCCCAGAATAGATGGCCCCTCCCTCACCCTGGGACATAACTGACCACTCACCTGAGAGGTGGTAGGGAGGGCAAAAGGTGAGGCTCTGGGAGAATGCTTGGAAGGCTATTTTTAGCCCAGACTGGGTCAGCATTTGGTGGCAGTGGGTCAGGAAACAGGTTCATCAGAGGAGTCATCCTCAAGTACAAAGCTGCTCAAGAGACATACGCTCGGAAGGGTTTATAGGCTCACATTCTCAGATTAGGGAAACCTCCTGTCTCAGTCCCATAGTCCACCCATCAAAGTCATCAGTGGCCCAGGTGCAAAAGGAGGGGGGCAAAATAAGGGAATTTGGCTTTCAGGACAGCCATATGAACCCCCACCTCTGCTCACCCAAGGATCCTCTGAGGGAGGACCACTTCAGGACTCTGGTGACACCACTTCAGGACTCTGGTGACCTCCCCTACCTCCAACACCTTTCACTCTTCCAAGTGGGCGCATACACACCGACAGTCATCACTCAGCTTCCCTGCTAGGAAACTGAAGGACTTCCACCCCACCAACATCTGACCCCAGCTCAACCTGGGCATTAGGGGCTTCCTCCTACCTGTGACCTCTCCCCTTCCCACAGTGAACAAGCCTTGGCATCCCTGGGTCCACGCCAACCCTCTCCTACCTCCACATACCTCCAGTCTCTGCTGGATTCCCAGGACCTAGCAAGGTGCGTGGCTGGCACTGGATAAGAATGTACCGAATGAATGAAAGAACTAGTGATGGCACGGTTTCCAAATCAGAACTGAACTCCTTCCTCGTCTCCCACCAACCCTAGCCTTACCCCACCCTGGTCCTCCTTAAACACACCTCCAAGGAGGCTCCCTGGATTAATCCTGCAGCTCTGGGGTGTTCTGCTCTCACTCCTGCCCCTGGCCCACCAGTGTGTGCTCAGTTGCTTCAGTCGTGTCCGACTCTTTGTGACCCTTTGGACACTATGGACCCACCAAGTTCCTCTGTCCATGGGGATTCTCCAGGCAAGAATGCTGGAGTGCGTTGTCATCCCCTTCTCCAGGGGAGCTTCCTGACCCAGCAGTCAAACCTGCATCTCTTAAGTCTCCTGCATTGGCAGGCAGGTTCTTTACCACTAGTGCCTCCTGGGAAGCCCACCAGTAGTGATGCCTAGAACTCTGAAGAACAACCTTGGTTCTCTCCTGAACTCTCTGACTCAGGTTCTCCCATGTCCCAGTGGATGCCCCATGGCTCCTGCCCTCCTAGGAATATCCAAAGTGCAGGGGTCATGCTCTCTCCCAAATCTCTCCCCCAACCCCCATCACGGAATAGGCTCTGGGTAGGAACAGCTTAAGAGAAGCTCATTTTGACGGTGAAGGATGGGACATACTTTAAGAGATAAAGGCAAAGAGGCCCATAACGAGAGGTTGTTCAGGACAAGCCAACCCCCTCATGGGACAGGCCAACCACTCTACCCCAAGGCCAGGTCATAGGTCCAGGGCCCATGGTCCAGCCCTGTGCCTTCCAGAAAAGGATTTGGGGACCAGGCTCTACCCCAGGTCACTGCAACTATCGCCTGCACTCAGAGCATGGAGTCCAACTAGATACTTCTAGGAGGTCTCCACTTCCAGTAGCAATGGGAGGGGGAGAAGAAGCTCGTAAACGGCTTTGAAGATGAAACAGGCCTGAGGCCGAGATTGTTGACACAGCTCTACTGAATAGGCAAACAGTTGGCTCTTAAGAGGCCAGGGTGATGCCAAGCCAATAAAATGCAGCTGTTGTCTCTTTGCTGCCCCTTTTACTGCCAGCTATCCTGGTGCATAAAAGGGCCTGCCACAGCTCAGGGAGCACAGGCCTTTGGCTCAGTCCTCTGCCAGCTTCTCCACTGTCCAGACACCTCCCTGTCTCCAACATGACCTGTGGCTTCAGCACTGTGGGCTCTGGATTCGGCAGTCGCGCCTTCAGCTGCGTCTCCGCCTGCGGACCCCGGCCCGGCCGCTGCTGCATCACGGCCGCCCCCTACCGCGGCATCTCCTGCTACCGCGGCCTCACCGGGGGCTTCGGCAGCCGCAGCGTCTGCGGGGGCTTCCGTGCCGGCTCCTGCGGCCGCAGCTTCGGGTACCGCTCTGGTGGTGTGTGTGGCCCCAGCCCTCCCTGCATCACCACCGTGTCAGTCAATGAGAGCCTCCTCACGCCCCTCAACCTGGAGATCGACCCCAATGCGCAGTGCGTGAAGCAAGAAGAGAAGGAGCAGATCAAGTGTCTCAACAACAGGTTCGCTGCCTTCATCGACAAGGTGAGTCTCCTTGATCATGCCTTTCCTGAATCCCACCCATGCTCAGAACCCCAGCTGGGCACTGAGGAAGGAGGCAGAGACATGCCCACAGAAACCCTCAGGCCAAAGGGAGAGGAAGTCATGCCTCTTGAACACAGACAGAAAGACAAGAATATGCTCAGAAGCTGCCTCGTCTAATAGGGGAGACAAACGGAAAACACAGAAGCAGAGCTAAGGGCAGAAACTCTAGTGCTGAGAGATAACATCTTGTGAGCAAAGGGCTGCTGTGTGGGTGTTCAATGCATTTGAGGACCAGCAGCTGCTTATTTGGCAAGGAGGTACTCCCCGTGTCCAAGCAGGGCTGGTGACTGTGATACTGGAAGACTGCCCAGAAGGAATCTCCTGGTTCACACAGAGCCCTTGATATAACAGTAGTTACTTGGCCACTGAGCAGGGCCCAGAGTGGCTTGTCCATGCCTCTGTGCCTGGGATCCAGGAATGAGCAACAGACTTGGTCCCCACTCTCCTTGGCCTTGTGGAGAGGAAGGTAGTACGTGGTCTGGTTGAAACCATCTGCAGATGTCAGTGTCCAGCTCAAGTCTTCTCCACTGAATCCAGGCAACTGCCCTGAGGCAGTGGTTCAAGGGGCCAGGGGAGAAGGCTTCATTGAGGAAAAAGTTCTGGGGCCAGCGAAGGTTATCCAGAGCCAAACTTGTGAGAATTCATACTACAGAGATACCCACCAGGAAGGGCCAAAAGGATCTGGAGCTCTTAAGAGCATGAGAGACCAAGAGTAGCGCAAGAAAGGACTTACAGGAAAGTGGCAAAGTTATTACAGAAAAGGATCTGAATGGGGTGGTGGGCCAACCTCATGGAAGAAGAATGGATGTGAAATTTCTCTTGGGCACAATTGTCAGCAATTATTGTAGTAAGAGAAGCAAGCTCCCCCCACCCCACCCCCACCCCGCAGGGCAGAAGATCAAAGTTGGAATTCTTCTGCCACTATGAGATCTCAGGCAGTTAGGGAACCTCTCAATCCTATAAAACTTCCTCATCTGTAAAACAAGGGGGTTGGCACACACCACACCCCTGCACTAATAGTCCAGGTGACTATTATTCTAATTGCATTGTTGTCATAGGATTTTGATTATTGGCACATACTTTATTTGGTAACTTTTACAGCTGGTTTTTCTAAAAAGGTTGACCTGTTCATTCGCACGCTGACAGTTACACCTGTCTTGGAATAGCAGACATTCTGCATTCGTGTGCTTTTCTGCAACAGGGCTCATTAAACTCTCAGCAAGGCAGGCACTCAGGACAAGGGTTAAGTGCTGGGCCCAAGGACACATTATTAACAAGAGCAGCAGGGTCTGGACTCTGCATGGCTTTAGTGCTTTCCATGACAGTAGGTATACTGCCTTAGAAGAGACTGACATTAGCTCCAAGGAAGGAATTCCAGGAGAGCCACTGAAGCCCTAACATGGTTTAAAGAGAGGGGACATAATGCTTCTGAGGACTCTGGGTCAGAGAGTTAGGGATCCTGGGTCTTGGTGCTGGGACCCTCCTGCCTCTTGCCCTCTGGTCCTACAAGAAGAGGTTCTGAGGCTCTGCCTCTGTGCGGCAGGTGCGCTTCCTGGAGCAGCAGAACAAACTACTGGAGACCAAGCTGCAGTTCTTCCAGAACCGCCAGTGCTGCGAGAGCAACCTTGAGCCCCTGTTCGAGGGCTACATCGAGACACTGAGGCGGGAGGCCGAGTGCGTGGAGGCTGACAGTGGAAGGCTGTCCTCGGAGCTCAACCACGTGCAGGAGGTGCTGGAGGGCTACAAGAAGAAGTGAGTGTGGGAAGGCACCGGCTCCGGGAAGGGCTTGAAAGTGGCTCCAGGCACAGGGGAGCGTCCAGACCTGTGGCTGGGTCTCTGCCTGATGATCAGGAAGAGCCTGTGCCCTCTGCCCCTCCTCGAGGCACATGGGTTCCATGGGTGGGTCCTGGCCCCCTGGGGATGGAGCTCAGCCTGACTTCCTACCAGCAGGTCAGGGAAATGATGTTCTCTCCCTTTCTTCTACCCATAGATTCTTCTCTTAGGACCCCAGAAAAACTAACATGGCTGATCCTTTTGAGTCTAGCTTTCAAAGTCCTGGACCTTCTTTTGAAGTTCACCCCTTCACTCAGCTAACACTTTCTGAGCACCTACCAGGCACCAGGCAGATCTGGACAGGGTGATAGCAATCCAGGGGCGAGTGATAGACCCAGCTCGTGTTTTTGTGGGGCTTGCAGTCCCCTGGTAGGCAGAGATGGCAGAGTCACAGACAGAGACCTCCGATGACAAAGAGTGACACGGAATACGAAGGCACACACTGGGTGCTGCCAGGCCACCGTGCTCCCTGCCTCTGGCTCTGCCCACAGAGCAGCAGGAAGCAGCAGGCTCCACATCTCTTGGCTGAGCCAGGAGGAGGATGACAGAGGGGAGCTCCTACCACCTGTAGCCAGGGGCAAGGGGAGGAGTCAGAGGAAAGGGGAATGCAGACCTGGGTGAGAAAAGAAGGCACCTCCCAGCCCCAGCCACACACACGCACACACACACGTGCACACACGCACATGCACACACAGCTTCTAGATCCTGCCCCGGCCCCGCCTCCACCCCCACCCCACTGAGGAGCCCAGAGGTGATGTGAAGGTGGGTGTTTCAATAGTCCCGTGTATCCCAGGAGGCCTGGACCAACCACCTGATTCCTCCCTGGTCCCACCCCATTTCTTTTGGAGGTGGGGAAACGAGTGGAGGGGGGAGCTGGGAATCAGGCTTGTTTGCTTACATGCTTCATGGTCAAGTTTAGAGTTGCTCAGAAGGGGCCCTGTTTTCCCCATACCCCTCAGGTATGAAGAAGAAGTTGCTCTTCGGGCCACAGCGGAGAACGAGTTTGTGGCTCTAAAGAAGGTAAGTGCGTGAGCCAAGCCCCTCCCTGAGCCCCTGGCCACCCTGTCCTGTCTGCCCTGCGACGCTGCAGCCAAGCCCGCAGAGTGACCTTGCATCTCACGGCCCCTTGAACCCTACACAGGATGTGGATTGCGCCTACGTC
This sequence comes from Ovis aries, assembly GCF_016772045.2. Taxonomy (NCBI): domain Eukaryota; kingdom Metazoa; phylum Chordata; class Mammalia; order Artiodactyla; family Bovidae; genus Ovis; species Ovis aries. The sequence goes on from NC_056056.1 coordinate 134,064,033, forward strand.
CGCAAGTCAGACCTAGAGGCCAACTCGGAGGCCCTGATCCAGGAGATCGATTTCCTGCGGCGGTTGTATGAAGAGGTGAGAGGGTTCTTGATCCTGGTGGGCATTCCTGAGCCCCTGTCCAGCCCTCCCACTGGCCGACTGATGCAGAAATACAGGATGAGACTGAAGGGTTAGGCAGAGGAATGGAGAAGCAAAACGGGACAGAATTAGTAAGGGGCACGGAATTAGTAAGGGTGACGACCTCTAGGACAGCTGTGCCTTGGGAAACCAAAGCCCAGGCAAACACCTTGACCGCATTTTCTCTAGCTCAGATTTTCTCTGGCAGCCAGGAGCCTGTGGATGGTCCATGAGAACAAGAAATGGGTCTCCACACAGGGGCCTGGACCCCAAGGAAGTGTCCCCAGCATGCTGGCTGCAGGGACAAGATTTACAGGGGCCTGAAAAATCCCCAAAGCAAACATTTGAGAAGTAATTGCACTTTTTTCTAAATGGGATTTCCTATCTGTATGGAAAGCGATGCAATTTCATCAGGGAATTGTCTACTCCAAACGAGACTTTGGCTCCAGATGGACCTAAGAGATTACAGCCATTGGCGGGTGAGGAAAAGCTCAGATAACTTGCTTATACTTCGTTTCTCCTGACTCCCGATCCACAGGAGATCCGAGTTCTCCAAGCCAACATCTCGGACACCTCAGTCATCGTCAAGATGGACAACAGCCGGGACCTGAACATGGACTGCATTGTGGCTGAGATCAAGGCCCAGTATGATGACATCGCCAGCCGCAGCCGGGCCGAGGCCGAGAGCTGGTACCGCAGCAAGGTGAGTGCTCCAGGACAGCTGCCTCCTAGACACAGCAGTGGTAGGGACTTGAGGTATATATAATTAGAAAAACCTCTTTTTTCCCAGGGATTCTGATCCCTAGAGATGATAACAGAGGGGCAGACGGTTCTCAGGTTACAGTGGCAGGACTGAGTTGCCATGTATGGTTGCACAGGCTGAGCACTGTACACCTGAAAATCATCCACGTTGTCCTGAGTGGGTGGAATGTCATATGCTGAGCTTCACGAGCCTTTCTGCTTTCCTCCAGTGTGAGGAGATCAAGGCCACGGTGATCCGGCATGGGGAGACCCTGCGCCGCACCAAGGAGGAGATCAATGAGCTGAACCGCGTGATCCAGAGGCTGACAGCTGAGGTTGAGAATGCCAAGTGCCAGGTAAGGAGTGTTTGAGGCCCACCCAGGGTCCCACCGGCAGTGTGTGTGCCCAGCTGGATCTCACCATTCACTCTTCAGCCCATCTGGATGACCTGAGTCCTTGGTTATGGCCGTCCAGGGAGCCCTAGGTGATAAGAGGGAGAGGTCTATTCCTGGGGTGATCTCATCTGGGTGGAGGGACTGGACACATCCAGGAAATGGACACAGAGACCCAGAGGCCATAACCCACCTTATTCTCTCCTGGGCCCTTAGAACTCCAAGCTGGAGGCTGCAGTCACCCAGGCTGAGCAGCAGGGCGAGGTGGCCCTTAACGATGCCCGCTGCAAGCTGGCCGGGCTGGAGGAGGCCCTGCAGAAGGCCAAGCAGGACATGGCCTGCCTGCTCAAGGAGTACCAGGAGGTGATGAACTCCAAGCTGGGCCTGGACATCGAGATCGCCACCTACAGGCGCCTGCTGGAGGGCGAGGAGCAGAGGTAAGGATCATCTCGGTTGCCGCATGAGTTCCACTTGCATAGGTCTGCCCACTTCTGATTTTTCCTCATCCTAGTCTCAGTCCTAAGAACTGGTCCCAAGCCAGACTCTGAGCTCTTTGAAACCTGTATCTCGAAGGACTAGAATACGGTCAATAGCATACAGAGAGGAAATGAGGGCCAGGGCCACTGCAATGTCCAGAGTCCCAGAGAGCCCAGGGCCTTCCTAGATTTAGAACCTAGGTGCCCTGCCTCCAAGTTCAGAACATCCTCAAATTATTCCATCCTCAGCTCTTGCGAGATCTACTCCCTGCCAGGTTTCTTGGCAGTCATCCTGCCCTAGTGTGGAGATGCTGGCCAAACTCTGATCCTGGCCTCATGTGACTCCCCAAAAGAAACTTCCTCTTCCTAAAGCTGAGCCCAGCCAGGTATGCCAGGTATTGTTGCTCCAGCTGTGCACTGCACAAAAGCAGCCAACTGAGGGGCAAGTGAGGATGAAATTCAATATATACTCTGTTTGCTAAATAGTGTGCCCTGGCATTGCTGCAACTGCCAGAACATCACTTTATAAATGTTAACACAAGGGCATAAATATAGGCCAGAAATAGCCCATTTGACCCATCCTGGCACCCAGAGGAAACTTGAGGATCTTATTCTAACCTGTTTTCTCTTTCCCTTATTCACCTTTTCCCCACTCAGGCTGTGTGAAGGCGTTGGAGCTGTGAATGTCTGTAAGTATTCTGAGCCATGAATAGGAAAATTCTAGATTGGGCAATAAGAGTGTCCTGGCTATGAGTGTATAGAGATACCAGGAGGAGTGTTTCAAAGAATTCCCTCAGTAAATGGGAGTAGGTTGGTCATACAGTAGGAGAGACTGAGGTTAGCTAACAGGAAGAACCTCACAGTATGAATGAGATCAGAAAAAGATCACCGCAGGAAGGGACCTCAGATGTCACGCAGTACAACCCTCACCTTGTCTAGTGAGGACACTAAGGCCCAGAGCAAGGAAGGGACTTGCCCAAGGCCACAAAGGAGATCCAGGGCCAGAAGCCAGGGCTCCTGATTTGCAGGCTAAGTTTCCGTCCACACCTTCAGAACACCAACTGAAGGCCCTTTGTGTCCTTCCTGGGAGGGCTGAACAGATAAGAGAGGCCAGAGGAAGGTGGCCAGATGCGGTGGCCACTAGCAGGCCTCCTGACACAGCCCTCATCCCCGCAGGTGTCAGCAGCTCCCGCGGCGGGGTTGTCTGCGGAGACCTCTGCGTGTCGGGCTCCCGGCCGGTGACGGGCAGCGTCTGCAGCGCCCCCTGCAGCGGGAACCTGGCGGTGAGCACCGGCCTGTGCGCGCCCTGCGGCCAGCTCAACACCACCTGCGGAGGGGGTTCCTGCAGCCTGGGGAGGTGCTAGGCGGCCCCCAGGGAGAGCCAGAGAGGCCCCTCGGCCTGCCAGACGTGCCACCGCCGCCACTGCTGGCTGAGAACAGCAGCGCCTCGGTAGCTGGCCCCCTGTGTTCTGAGAATACACCACACCCTCCTTCCCCTCAGCCTCTGCTCTGCTCATCTTGTCGCACCTGAAGGGGATGCAGCCTGGGGAGGGACTCCTCCCTTCCGCTGTCTTGGCCTCTGGCCTCACCCAGGAAGAAGAGCGCTCCTTCCCATGTCCCCTGACTCTCTGGCCTCTTGTCCCCGCCGTTTCTCTAATAAACCGGTGGACCCGCTTTCTGTGCTGTGATGTCTGGCTTTCTGGGAGTGAGCCCCACGCACCGGTGAGCACCCCAGCCCAGGGAGAAGGCCTGAGGACTGGAGTGCTTCTGGCCTGCCCTCAGCCTGTGCTCCTGCAGGGCCTGTCCCCGAACAATGCCGGCCTCCCCCTGGCCCGGCAGTGCTGACCTTCCTCAGTCTCACCTCTGGGTCTGGGGTAGCTGGGGACTTATTCCTCTGACTGGTTTCGGAGGGACCCAAAGGAGAGCACAGGAATCCGCTGGAAGGCTATGTATGTGTGTTAGTGTGTGTGTGTGCGCACACTTGTGTGCACACTTTTAGCCCCCTTCCCACCCACCGTGCTTGCTGGGCACACCTTCACGCTGCTGCCCCACCTCCACCACACAATGCACCACAGCAGTAACAGTCACAAGTGCCAACAGCCACCTCAGGGGGCCACCCTGTGTCAGCCCAGACCCCATCCCACCTCATCCCCACTGCTGCCCACCAAACAAGGGGAGATGAGACCCTTGACACTGGCCCCTCCCCGTTCCGCACCCCTCCCCAGCACCTGGAACAGCCTCCCGGAAAAGCCCTGTAGCTGGTAAGGGGGTACTGGCTACTGACTCTCCCAACCGCCCCACTCGCTGCCCTCACCCCCACATACCTCAGAGCTTCCATCCTGCCCCTGTGTGGCCTGACCTTGTATGTCCTCTGTTCAGGAAGTGTCTGGGGGGTCTTAGGAGGAAGACCTTGAGGAGCCCCAGCCCCATTCTGGAAGCACCAGGCCTGTAGTAACCCCTCTCCTGTGTCGCCCATTTCCCTCCCACTGGCCCTCTCCTTGTCTGCCTTTGCCTTGCCTTATCCCAGAGCCCAGTGCTGGTCCTTCCTCAGGCCCTGACCTTCCTACCCAGCTTACCACACTCTCCCTGGAGGACCCAGAACCTTCCTCACTCCCTCCTGGAGTCTAGGGTTCCTTGGCTCCTCACGCAAGCCCCTTCTGCTCCCCATCACCCTCACCCCTTCCCCTCTCTTGAACTCTGAGTCTCTGGCCTTTCACTTCCTTGCTCTGCAGTCCAGGCTATCAGCTCTTCCCTGGCTCACCTCCCTCACCCAGGCAAACTCACCCTCAAGCATGAAAATGCCTCAGGGCCCTTCCCTCACCACTCTGAGCACACTCCCTGGACAATTACCTCCACCCCTTGTCTTCCGTTACCACCACGGTTAACATCCTCCCAGGTTCAAATCCTTCAGCCCAAGTCCCCGTGGCTCTCCCCTGCCCTGACCTCACTCCCCAGCTTCAGACCTACTAGCCCCAGTTCCTCCAAGACCTCTCCACTTGGCTGTCTTGGAGACTCTTCCAACCCAACAGACCTTCGAGATGAACTGACTATTCCTCATTCCCTGCACTGGGGTCTCCTCCTGCCTCACCTGTCAAGATCATCATCACAGCTGCCCAAATCTGAGCCTCTGTGATCTGTCCAGGCCTGAACTCTCCCCTTCAAAACCAAATAACCCCTAAGTGCTCTCCTTTGTACCTCCTAAGTATTCCTCTCATCCATCTTTTTCCTCTCTCTGCTGCTGCTACCATCCACATTTTGGCCGTCACCATCTTGGTTGGAGACCTGCTGGTCTTCCCTTCCAGTCTACACTGTGTGGCAGCCAGAGGCATCTTTCCAAAACACAGATCTGACAGTGGATGAAGTCAAGACTTTCGACCATGACGTGCCAGTCCTGTGAATCTGGCTGTGACCCATCTCTCAGTGTCTCTCATCATTCCCCTGCTCTGACTTGGGAGCCCTGAACACCTCTTAACTGAGAGCTGGCTTTTGCACAGCAAAGGAAACCATAAACAAAATGAAAAGCCAGCCCTCAGAATAGGAGAAAATATTTGCAGACGAAGCAGTAACAAAGAATTAATCTCCAAAACATATAAGCAGCCCATACAGTTCAATATAAAAAAAAATAGACAACCCAGTTAAAAAATGGGTGGAAGATCCACATAGACATTTCTCCAAAGAAGACATACGTATGGCCAACAAAAATATATGGAAAGATGCTCAACATTATTAATCATTAGAGAAATGCAAATCAAACCTGTAATGAGGTATCACCTCAAATGGGTCAGAAAGGCCATCATTTAAAAATCTGCAAACAATAAATGCTGGACAGGAGGTAGAGAAAAGGGAACCCTCCTATACTGTTGGTGGGAATGTAAGTTGATATAGACACTATAGAAAACAATATGGAGGCCCCTTAACAAAATTAAAAATAGAGCTACCATATGACCTAGCAATCCCACCACTGGGCATATAACCAGAGAAAACAGCAGCTCAAAATGACACGCACCTCAGTATCCATAGCAGCACTGTTTATAATAGCCAGAGCATGGAAACAGCCTAGATGCCCACCAACAGGGACATGGATAAAGATACAGCACAAATATATCATGGAATATTACTCAGCCATAAAAAGGAACAAAATTGGGTCATTTCTAGAGGCATGGATGGGCCTTTCAGTTCAGTCTCTCAGTCATATCCGACTCTTTGCAACCCCATGGACTGCAGCACACCAGGCCTCCCTGTCCATCACCAACTCCCGGAGTTCACTCAGACTCATGTCCATTGAGTCAGTAATGTCACCCAACTATCTCATCCTCTGTCTTCCCATTCTCCTCCTGCCTTCAATCTTCCCCAACATCAGGGTCTTTTCCAATGAGTCAGTTCTTCGCATCAGGTGGCCAAAGTATTGGAGCTTCAACTTCAGCATCAGTCCTTCCAATGAATATTCAGGAGTGAATTCCTTTTGGATTGACTGGTTGGATCTCCTTGCAGTCCAAGGGACTCTCAAGAGTCTTCTCCAATACCACAGTTCAAAAGAATCAGTTCTTCAGTGCTCAGCTTTCTTAATGGCCCAACTCTCACATCCATACATGACTACTGGAAAAACCATAGCTTTGACTAGATGGACCTTTGTTGGCAAAGTAATGTCTCTGCTTTTTAATATGCTGTCTAGGTTGGTCATAGCTTTTCTTCCAAGGAGCCAGTATCTTTTAATTTCATGGCTGTAATCACCATCTGCAGTGATTTTAGAGACCAAGAAAATAAAATCTGTCACTGTTTCCATTGTTTCCCCATCTATTTCCCATGAAGTGATGGGACTGGATGCCATGATCTTCATTTTTTGAATGTTGAGTTTTAAGCCAACTTTTTCACTCTCCTCTTTCACTTTCATCAAGAGGCTCTTTAGTTCCTCTTCGCTTTCTGCCATAAGGGTTGTATCATCTGCATATCTGAGGTTATTGATATTTCTCCCAGCAATCTTGATTCCAGCTTGTGCTTCTTCCAGCCCAGCATTTTGCATGATGTGCTCTGCATATAAGTTAAATAAGCAAGGTGACAATATACAGCCTTGAGGTACTCCTTTCCAGATTTGGAACCAGTCCATTGTTCCATGTCCCATTCTAGCTGTTGCTGCTTGACCTGCATACAGATTTCTCAGGAGGCAGGTAAGGCTGTCTGGTAGTCCCATCTCTTTAAGAATTTTCCATAGTTTGTTGTGATTCACAGAGTCAAAGGCTTTGGCATAGTCAATGAAGCAGAAGTAGATGTTTTTCTGAAATTCTTTTGCTTTTTCTGTGATCCAGTGGATGTTGGCAATTTGATCTCTGGTTCCTCTGCCTTTTCTAAATCCAGCTTGGACATCTAGAAGTTCACAGTTCACGTACTCTGGAAGCCTGGCTTGGAGAATTTTGAGCATTACTTCACAGGCGTGTGAAATCAGTGCAACTGTGCAGTAATTTGAACATATTTTGGCATTGCCTTTCTTTGGGACTGGAATGAAAACTGACCTTTTCCAGACCTGTGGCCACTGCTGAGTTTTCCAAATTTGCTGGCATATTGAGTGTAGGACTTTAACAGCATCATCTTTTAGGATGAACCTAAAGACTGTCATACAGAGTGAAGTAAGCCCAAAAGAGAAAAACAAATATTGTATATCAATGCATACATGTGGATCTAAAAAAGTGGTATAGATAATCGTATTTGCAAAGCAGAAATAGAGACACAGATGTAGACAACAAATGAATGGCTTCCAAGGGGGAAAGGGGTTGGATGGGAGGAGCTGAGAGATTGGATTGACACATATACACTATTGATACTGTGTATAAAATAGCCAGCTGATGGGAACATACTGTATAGCACAGGGAACCGCACTCCATGCATTGCAATGTCCTAAATGGGAGGGAAATCTAAAAGGGACGACATATATGTATGTATTACGTGTGGCTGATTCATTTTCCTCTTCCCTAGAAGCTAATACAACATTGTAAAACAACTATATGCCATAAAAATCAATATTTAAAACTTGAGGCCTGCCCAGAGGCTCTACAAGGGCCTTTTCAGTTCTGACCTTTTGGGGAAGTGACTCTGGACTCTGCTCTGGGATTGTAACACCTCCTTCCCAGGGAGTTAGGATTCTGTAATAACTGAATGCAACGGTGATTGCATGATAGGTGTGGTGGACATAAATAATTGTCATTTAATTCACAAGACTTCAGCCTGAGGTAGATAATAATGGAGGAGCTACAATAAAAGAACCATATCCCAAGAGTCTCATGTGTTAATGGATCTAATCCAACCAGTGAGATCCTGAATTTCCAGCTGATGTAATAATTGGATGAAATTTGGGGGGATCTTTGCAGGAGTTAGCATATGCTGTTTGTGGAAGGGACATGAATTGTTGTGACCAGAGGGCATACTGTGGGGTCTGGTGTCCACAGGAAGACTTGGCCGTTCTGTTCTTCTGTCCACATATAAGCCAGAACAAGGTGGAGTCTACTTCCCCTCCCCTTGAGCCTGAGCTGACCCTGTGACTGCTCTGGCCAGTAGAATATGGTGGAAGTGAACTTCTGAGCTCAATCCTAAAGAGGCCTGGCTGCTTCTGCTCCCTACCTTCCTTCTTAGAACCCAAGCAGCTATATGAGAAAGGCTCATATGGAGGAGAAGCAAGCCCCTGGACTCCAGTTATCAATGCATTGTCTGTCAGCTCCAGATTCACCTGCCATGGCCTGCTCTGTGAAAATTTAGAGGGGCCCTTTAAATACCTTCCTTTGTTTACTGGAACAAGATTGAGCTTTGTCAGTAGAGGGTGATGGAGAGAGAGCGCAAGAGGAAGGGGCTTTCCTTCCTGGCTCCAGGTTCCTCCTGGCAGACTCCTGCAGCACCCACAGTTTCTCCAGAACTTCTCCTGTGTTGCCAAGGCTTTTCTCCTGCAGTGCACAGTGGTCAGCAGTTTCCAGTATCCCCTTTGGGTGGTTTTGAGGTGGAGACACGTCTTCACAAACAGGTCTCCCTAGTTTTCCCTGGATCTGAGGTCCGGATCTTGGCATTGGGGTCCACTTCCTTGGGTGCGCTCCCTTAGGTCTAGAGGTAGGGGCTGCTCCTTATAACTGCAGCCCCTGTATGCTTAGATTTCTTGCTTCTTACTAGCCAAACTCTCATGACTCAATCACCTGGTACAGTTAATAATTCTTTATATTAAACCTCATCTGTTCAAATGATTGTCTCCTGACTGATATGGTCCTGGCCAACAGCTCCAGCTGAACTCCTAGCTAGTCATTCAGTCGTGTCCGACTCTGTGTGACCCCATAGACTGTAGCCTGCCAAGCTCCTCTGTCCATGACATCCAGCACCAAATCCACCCATGTGAAATGAGGCCATTTTGGACCTTCCAGACATCCTAGCATCCCAAACAACATCACATAAAGTAGAAGAACTGCCCAGTAAGCCTATTGAATCACTAGAAAAAATAAAGCATTATGGTTCAAGCCTCTAAATTTTGGAGTGGTATGTTATGTGCAATAGATACCTGAAACCTCCCTACAACCCAGTAGGTGTCATTATTCCATTTTACAGATGAATAAACTATAAAGTTCAGTGACAATCAGTGTCTTGCCAACAATTACAGAACTAGGAAATGGCTGAACCAACATTCAAACATAGGCTTGTATTAACCAAACTCCTTTAAATACACAATCTTACTTAGGGAGCCAGAAGGAGCCTTAGGAATAGTGTCCACCATCCCTCATTCTCTAGCCAAAGAAACTGAGGCTCAGAGGGCAGAAGCGACTTGCCCAAAGTCACCCAGCTAGGAAATGGCAGAGTCAGGACTCTGAATTAGAAGCCTGGTTCTCCTGACCCTCAACCTGGAGCTCTTCCTCTCCCTCACACTGTTGTCCCTCATGCCTTCCTTTCATTCTTGCCCTCACCCACATACTTTTCCCCTCCAGGAATGTCCTTGGCAGGTTGGCAGAAGGATCACGCTGGGTGAGAAGCCGTAGGGCACATCTGGCCGTGTCTAGGGACAGCTTTGGTTGTCACAGCTGGGGGAGGGTGGACTACTACTGCCATGTAGTGGGTAGAGGCCAGTGGGCAAGTCACTGATCCTCACTAAATTTTAGCTTCTTCATCTGTAAAGTGGAATAATGATACCTACTGGATTATAGAGAGGTTTCAGCTGTCTATTGCCCTTCTGGCTCCCTAAGTAAAATGATGTATTAAAGAGTTGGTTAAACCTACGTTTGAATGTTGATTCAGTCATTTACTAGTTCAGTAACTGTGAGCAAATCACTGATCCTCCAATGCACAGGATACTTGCCCCCCCAATAAGGAAGTCTCTAGCCCAAAATGTCAGTAGTGTTGAAGTCGAGAATCCTTGGTCTAGAGAAACCCATGACCACACAAGGCAGGGAGGGATTCTCCATCTCCAGGGGTCTTCTCTCGTTCTCTCAAGGCTCCGGTGGCTCAAGGCCAGGTGGGCAGCTTCTACCACATCGTTTTCACCTAATGAAAAATAACTGAGTGCATGAGAGGTCCTGAGGACATCTCTGGCAGGAAGCACCTATCTCAGGAGGGCCCTGGCATTTATGAGGCTCTGAGGCACCAGGTCTGATCAGCCACAATTAGTTTATTGGAAACAAAGAGTGAGACAGACAAAAGAGAGCGTGCAGGCAGTTGACTCATTAGCTTCGTAGAAGCCTTCGCGGGCATCCTTGAAAGGTGATGGTCTCCCCTCCCACAGGGCACGGCCCTCAAAGAGTTACAGGAAAACCACCGCCAGTGTTCCGCACGTCCATGCCGCAGGTACCCCACGATGTGCAGATCTGGAGTTTCCGGGGCCTGTCCCCCCCCCCCGACCCCGTTCCTCCAAGATTAGGTGAAGGGGATCAGGCAGGACCAAAGAATCCAGCAAAACCCAGAAGGCAGAAGAAGGCATGAATCCTCAAGACAGCAAAAGGACTACTAGGAAAGGCTACAGAAAGAGGTCAGGGTGCGCCCCAGCCTCCCCGGGGCTCAGGGGCCTGGCAGATGGCACGCAAAGGAAGCAGAGAGGGAGCAGGGAAGAAGGACCCTGCAGGCCCGCGGGCGGCCCCGGGGCGGGGGGGCGGGGGTGCAACGGGAGGGGCGTTCCGGTGGAGCGAGGTCCTGGCTGGGCCGGAAGGCGACCTTAGCACTTCTTACAGCCCAGGATGCTGCCGCCCACCCTAGAGCAGGGGCTGCAGACGTCAGAGGTGCCCACCACCACGTTGCCGCTGCAGGGGGCGCTGCAGACGCTGGTGGTGACGGCAGGGGCAGCACCGGAGGCGCAGAGATCGCCACAGACGACGCCACCGCGGGAGCTGCTGACGCCTGAATGCGGGGAGAACAGGCAGAGACGCGGTCAGACACTGCCCCAGCCAGGCGGCGTGGGGCGGCGAACGTGCCCCCTCCCTAAAGGCATTGTGACCACCCGGCTGGAGAATGGGGAGGGGCGGGCTACTTACAGACATTCACAGCCCCGACGCCCTCGCACAGCCTGCGGGCAAAGGAAAAGAGAAAGGTCAGCGCCCTGAAAAGCCGCCGGTCCACACAGCCAAGGTGAAAGGTGAGGTCCCCCGCCCTCATTCTGAGCACTTGCCCCGGAAAGGCGCCATTAAGCGGTAGCCCCGGGTCACTGTATGGGTTCTCTCTAGCCCTTATTAGCTGAGCAACCTCGGATTTAGGGGCTTCCCAGGTGGTGCTAGTAGTAAATTACCTGCCTGCCAATGCAAGAGACATAAGAGCTGAGGGTTCGATCCCTAAGTCGGGAAGATGCCCTGAAGCAGGGCATGGCCATCCACTCCAGTATTCTTGCCTGGAGAATCCCATGGACAGAGAAGCCTGGCAGGCTACAGTCCATTGGGTAGGAAACAGTCGGACAGGACTGAAGCAACTTAGCACACACACAGCCAGCCTCGTGGGGAAAATCTACTCCCTGAACTTTGCGGGGATGAACTCAAACTGTGCCTGTAAGTGCCTGATTCCTGCCATCAGGAACGGTAGTGCTTCGGAAATGGTAGCTCCTACTGTTTCTTTCCGTTCTAATTGACTTGCAAATGGATTCGAGGAGCAGCAGATTTAAATTCCTGAATCTGGTCTGACTGGTATCACTAAAGCATGGGCTTCCAGAGGACAGAATTTTTTTGTCTATTCTTTTTCCCCCCGCTGCAGAATCGAAAGTGCCCCCAGGTGATGCTTGGCTCAATAAATAACTTGCATGAATGAATGGGATGTTAGAACCCATTGAGAGCAGACTCTGAGATTAGCTACATCTAGTCCCTCACTTAACAAATGGATAAACTGAGGCCCAGAAAGAGGAAATAACCAGTGCCACTCCAGCCACCTAACTCCATCCAACCTGGGTTTCCTTCCTACGCGATGCTGTCTCCTTAAGGAAAACAAAGACCCTCTGAGAGACCAAAGCAAAGGGTTGTCTTAATCAGCTTCAGAAACAAGGACAGTCTGCCGCTCACAATCTACCTTCCCAGGCCCATGTTTCCTAGGGAATCCACAGCAGAGCTCCTGAGCTCATTCCAAGAGTGTCTGGGGCAGAGGGATGGACCCTTCTGTTTCCAGGGGAAGAACCAAAGGGCACAGCCTGTGACTGTTGTCCTCCCAGAAGCGGTTCAGCCGCCCTCCACCTGAACATAGACTTCTAATGACCAGTGGGTCTCCCTTTGTGCTCAAAAGAAGCGACAAGAAAAATGCCCAGAGCAGGCTACAGCTGCTTCAAGGGACCAGTCCCTGTTATCTGTCTACCCTTAATTTCACTTGCTGCAATGAACAAACACTTAGGCAAAGGCACTATATAGTTAGAATATATAAGTGTGTGTTGATAAAATCATCTATTGACGCTGTCATTGGGAGGAAATCTGAACTCCCAGGGCTGGAGCCAAGGCCAAGTTTGAGAATAGAGTTGGAACCCTGAGGGGCATGTGCAGTGAGGGCCAGGAGAGAAGAATCACTATTGAAGGAAGGCGACCTAGCCCAGACAGGGCTCCTCAGGAACAGCAATTACTATGCCCTTGACTCTGGGCTGTGAGAAACAGATTTGCAAAAGCACCAATCCCAGATCAGCACCTAAGTGGGCATGAGAAACTGAAATGGGGCTAGAAACATACCTAAAGAAATTACTCAAATTACCTGTCCAGTTGCAGGATGGGGAGCTTTGTCAAGTAGGAAAGTCAGGGACACCACATGATGAGAACCCAGGCAGGGCTGGGAGAGAAATTTGCCTACAGTACCCACCTCTGCTCCTCGCCCTCCAGCAGGCGCCTGTAGGTGGCGATCTCGATGTCCAGGCCCAGCTTGGAGTTCATCACCTCCTGGTACTCCTTGAGCAGGCAGGCCATGTCCTGCTTGGCCTTCTGCAGGGCCTCCTCCAGCCCGGCCAGCTTGCACTTGGCATCAGCGAGGGCTGCCTCGCCCTGCTGCTCAGCCTGGGTGACTGCAGCCTCCAGCTTGGAGTTCTAAGGGCCCAGGAGAGAACAAGGTGGGTTATGGTCTCTCCACACAGCAGGAATCTCTCCCCTTCATCACCTGGATCACCCAGAGTGACCACAGCCTTGGTCTCAAGTCGTGCAAATGGACTGGAACATCGATGGTGAGATCCAGCTGGGCCTGTGGGAACCTGGGTGGGCCTCAAACAGCTCCTACCTGGCACTTGGCATTCTCGACCTCAGCTGTCAGCCTCTGGATCACGCGGTTCAGCTCATTGATCTCCTCCTTGGTGCGACGCAAGGTCTCCCCATGTCGGATCACTGTAGCCTTGATCTCCTCACACTGGTGGGAAGCAGAGAGGCTTGTGAAGCTCAGGACAGGACATTCCACCCATTCAAGACACTACAGATGTCCAGTGCACAGCCTGTGAAACCATATATGCAGCCCTGTCCTCCCACTATAACCTGAGAACTGTCTGCACTTCTGTCAGAATCTCTAGAAATCCAAATTGCCAGACAAAAGAAGCCTTGTTATTGTATGCCTCACATCCCTTCCATCATGTCTAGAAGGCAGGTGTCCTGGACCACTCACCTTGCTGCGGTACCAGCTCTCAGCCTCGGCCCGGCTGCGGCTGGCAATGTCATCATAGTGAGCCTTGATCTCAGCCACAATGTTGTCCATGTTCAGATCCCGGCTGTTGTCCATCTTGACGATGACCGAGGTGTCTGAGATGTGGGCTTGGAGAACTCGGATCTCCTGCAGATGGTGGGGCGGGAGGGTGGAAGGGTCTTGTTTACACCTTGGCTTCCCCCACCACAGTGTGTACAAGCCTTCTCAGCTCTCCTGATCTCCCTGGGCCTCCCAGAGGCCCCCCTGTGACAGCCTCATGGACTGTAGCTCCTGCTCAAACTCCTGTCCAACTCCGACCCCAAACCAACACCCTCTCTTCCGGATCCTGGTTTCTGCCAGGGCTACAATCACTCACCTCCTCATACAGTCGCCGAAGGAAGTCGGTCTCCTGAATCAAGGCCTCCACATTGGCCTCAAGGTCTGATTTGCGGAGGTAGGCACAGTCCACATCCTGGGAAGATGGGGAGTCTTTGAGCAAAGGGGTCCCCTGGTGATCATCATCACCCCAAATTCCTCTCTCTTCTCACCCATTACAAGGAGGTGAGGAGGAAAGGATTCCCTGTGTTCCTCTTCCTGTCCCATCTCCATGCTGCCCTTCCCTGAAGGCATCTCATAACCTCCTCCCCTTCTAAGAACAAATGCCTTGTGCCTTGGAGATGAACCACCAACCTTTCACCCTTCCTTCCTGAGACCTCTCACTTTCCAGCTCTCCTTTTCCCCTTCACTGCACCAAAAAGCCTGCCAGACTGGCTCCCTCGCTCAACCACCTTGACCTTTCCCTGTTTCCCTATAGTTCACCAAGACTCCACCTGGCCACTGTTGGCTCTGCTCCATCCTCCCTTAGATCCTGGGACTGTGCCCCTCCTCTTAACCAGACTCCTGAAACACTAGAAAGGACACCATCCCTCAGAGAGAGGGGTGAGCTACAGAGAGTCTGAAGCTACCATGCCTCCACGGAATCCCAGCCACAGACTACTACTTCTGAAACACCACAGAACATCCAGAGGTCAATTCAGCTATACCCTGGCTTCAGGGCAAGGTGTTAGTGGATTGTCCAAGGTTACTGCCCTGGCCAAAGCCTTGGATGTGCCTTTCATGACCTGGTCTATGGGAATTTCCCATCCTGACTTGGCAAAGTCACTGCTCCCCAAAGAAGATGAGACCATTGTTCTCCACAATGAGAGCCTGTCATTCTGATATCCTTCATGGCTCTGCTTCCTGATCCCATGTTACTCACCTTCTTCAGAGCCACAAACTCATTCTCGGCTGTTGCTCTCAAAGCAATTTCCTCCTCGTACCTGGAGAAGAGGGCAGAGAGGGGAATCATGACAGGGCAGGTCTCCCCAGAGCCCCCTCCACATTTTACCAGTGAAGGGGACAACACTAGGGACCTTCCCACACAGCCAGATCCCTGGCAGCCCTGCTGGGTCCTCTCTGGTTGGACTTGGGGTGTGTCTATGATTCTCTCTCCACTTGGAATTGAGGGATCCAGGGGGTGACTCTTCTAGAACCTCACAGCCCTGCTGCCCAAACTGCTCTGAGGTCACCTCTGGAGGAAAATAAGGACTCAGCACCGGCCAGGAGTGGACAACAGCCCCTCTGGGACACTGCAGCCCCAGCCTCTCCCCACCTGGGTGTCCAACCTAGCTCAGCGGGGGGAGGACCTATGAATCTCAGAGGCCATCAGCATTAGAGCAAGCTAGACAGTGGGACACCCAGAGACCCAGCACCTGGCAGCCCTGAGAGACGCTGAGACTCATCACATCCAGGTGCTACAGGTGGGAGCCTGAAGGGCCAGGCCTGGGAGAATGCAGAAGCCTCCTCCCCACAGAGCACAGGGCACTGTTGCTGGGTGATCAGGCTTCCAGAAGAGAAGCCTGAAGGAGGAGAGCGTTCCTAGGGAATCATGGCCCTACTCACAGGCGTCTGAGCAATGACTGCCTGATGGGAAGATCCTGCTGCATACCACCAGCTCGCCCTGCATGGTCACATCCCCTGTGAAATTCTCCAATCTCGTCCAGTGGGTTGAATCCATGTCCAGTTCCTGTGCCCAACATCACCCCCAGCCACACTCACCTCTTCTTGTAGCCCTCCAGCACCTCCTGCAGGCTGTTGAGCTCTGAGGACAGCCTCCCGCTGTCAGCCTCTGCGCACTCAGCCTCCCGCCTCAGCGTCTCGATGTAGCCACTGAACAGGGGCTCGAGGTTGCTCTCGCAGCACTGGCGGTTCTGGTAGAACTGCAGCTTGGTCTCCAGCAGCTTGTTCTGCTGCTCCAGGAAGCGCACCTGCCATTTGGGGTGGGAGAAGGGGTCAGATGGCTCCTACTGCCCCAAAGCCTATTTGGGGGATAGAGGGGATTGGGGAGTGTGCTGATTGCTTTATAGTAAACTCCAAAACCAGGAGTTCAGCAGAAATTAGACAGAGGGGGCAGTGGGAGACAAGGCAATTTCTGGATTTCAAGATAGTGATCATGTTTGTATTTTCTATATTAGGGTGAGAGCAAGGTGTTTGGAAAGATCATTCACTTCTCAGGTGAACTGAGTTATCCTGACCTGCTGAGTCTAGATGGCATGTGATCAGGAGCTAAGTAGAGCTCTTTTTGCATTTGACTGCCTCATCAGTGCCCAGCTGGGACTTGGGCATGGGGTGTGGGGGTGGAGGTTCAGAACAGGTGTAATAAAGGACAAATATTTGAAGGCTGAACTGTGGTCCTGTTCCTGTATCTTAGGTGCATTTCTTGAGTCTTGTTTGCATGTATGCTTTCTTCTCTGACATGTGGTTCCAAGCCTTGTCCTTGTCTTTGGGGACCCTGCCTGTCTGGACAGAGGCTGCATATAATAACAGGACTCTATTCAGGAGCCCCTGCTCTAGACTCATCTCTCTGGTCTGTCTGTGCCCTGGATGTGTGTCCATCTCCTCCATCAGCCTGGGGGCTCACTTGGACCACATATCTCCTGCACCCTGACTAACCCTTGAGTGCCCACCCAGGAAGGGAAGGTTCAGGAAGGGTGTGATCAAGGACACCCACCTTGTCGATGAAGGCAGCGAACCTGTTGTTGAGACACTTGATCTGCTCCTTCTCTTCTTGCTTCACGCACTGCGCATTGGGGTCGATCTCCAGGTTGAGGGGCGTGAGGAGGCTCTCATTGACTGACACGGTGGTGATGCAGGGAGGGCTGAGGCCGCCCACGCCGCCGGAGCGGTACCCGAAGCTGCGGCCGCAGGAGCCGGCACGGAAGCCCCCGCAGACGCTGCGGCTGCCGAAGCCCCCGGTGAGGCCGCGGTAGCAGGAGATGCCGCGGTAGGGGGCGGCCGTGATGCAGCAGCGGCCGGGCCGGGGTCCGCAGGCGGAGACGCAGCTGAATGCTGGGACAGCACGGTAAGATCCACAAGTCATGGTGCTGCTTTGGGGCACAGGAGGCTCTCAGGAGGCAGATGGCCTAATGGAGGGCTAGTGGACGAGGAGTTCACTTCTTGGACATCATTGGGCCTTTATATATGTTTGGAGCCTGATGTATCCACGTGTTAGCAGCAATTAGACGTGTTTATGGGCTTGGGTTGTTTAGCTGCTGTTGCTCCTTCCTTAATGTGCTTAATTGGGTGCCAGATGCTGCCAGATGTTTATGGCCTTTTACCCTAAACTGCACAATTTTTGTCCTCAAAGGGCCAGCTCACCTCTCCTCACCCCACCCCAAACTCCTCACACACAGGTGGCGAAAGGTTTCTGATGATAGGGGAGCGGTGACTCACGTTGGAAAAGAGGGCGGGGAAAGGCGGGGCTGCGGCTTCTTTCGTACCACCCATTTGATGTGCTCATGCCGCTGTCCGTGGTGCTGATCACATCGGCACTGCAACACTGGGAGAGCGTAAGATCAACAGAGATCAACTTGAGATCGTTCCGTGATTTCCTTCACAGGGATGGCTGTTTTTACAGCAGCAAAGCCTCACACACCTGCTCCCAGATTCCTCACCTGCACCCATCAGCCACCTCTCTGTATCTTGTCTCTCTCTCTGTTTCTCTCTCACACACACGTACACACACACATGCTGGATTTCCCATCAACAATCTCACAGATACTCATACGTGCTCATACACACCTGCATCCACCTCCACTTGCACCTGACAAGTCCGCTTCTTAGACCTTATTTGTCAGCCTGCGCTGAGAGGAGGCATGCCCTCCCACAGATCTTCCGTGAGGCCTAAGGGGGCACACCTTGGCTCAGTGGTCTTAAGAATGCCCAACCATTTCCAACAAGGCCCCAAGCAAGGATAGCCTGTCTCGATTTCACCTCCAGGCTCCATGGTTTCTCCAGGGCCCAGAAGGACTGGGGTAGACACAGCTATTATACGTCTTTATAGCTTTTGGCTCAGAATACAAGGGAATCTTTCTAGACAGAACCATATAGGGGGAGCATCCAGCCCCCTGCCATCACCCCCCGATCCTGTATTGCTTTCCATGTTCTAACAACCCTGCAACATCCTTCCCTTTACAGCAATTTGTCAATAGCATTGGAAGATGCTAATCCATATTGTCAGAACAAATCCATATTGGTGTGAGCCATCCATCCAACATAGTTAGATTGGTCCTTGAACCCTAAAAGGCAGGGTAGGAACCAGGACTCTTCCATGATTAGCTCTATGTGATCTAGGGGGGCAAGGTAGTTCACTCCTCCGGGAAATGGATTAAGCGTCTTCTTCCCAGGGATGCCTTGGAGAATTACAGAGATGTTCATGCACTCAGTAAACTCCAGAGCACTGTGCAGATGTGCTTTGTTGTAATCATTAAGAAGCAAGAGGCTCTGGGACTGCATTTTCTCAGAGTTCACATCATGACCCACAGATAGAAGCAACCAGAGTTTTAATGAAACAGATTAGGACAAAATCAAGTAGAGCAGAATATAGTAGGAAACATCAGAGTGTAGCATGCGCAATAAAAACATTTCAGGATCTTTTATTTCAATAGTGATATGTACATATGTGTGCGCTTAATCACTATGAAAAATTATTTCTTACTATGATTGGAACTAAAAAGTTTAAATACATGGCTTATCAGTTAAGAATACAGACCCAGAGTCCAAACTGCCTAGTTTCAAAGTCCACCTTTGCCAGTTTCTAGCTATGTAACTTCAGGCAATTTCTTAACCTCTCCCTATCTCATTTCATGATTTGTAAAACAGGGGTAATGCTACCTACCTCATATAGTTTTTATAAGGATTAAAAGAATTAATCCATGTCAAGCAGTTAAAATAGAGCCTGACACACTCTTAAGGATGTAATCATATTAGTGGTAGGTGTCGCTGCTGCTGTGGTTATAATGTCAGGTTTGATGGAGAGGTAGAGATATGTGTTATTATTGTAGTTGCTACTGCTGCTGCTGTGGATATATCAGCAGGTTTGATGGATTATACCTACCTACATTACTAAACCACATATGTAAAATACCCGGTAATGATGCCTATCTTAAAGGAATAATGAAGTGAAATGAAGTGAAAGTCTCTCAGTCATGTCCTACTCTTTGTGACCCCATGGTCTATACAGTCCATGGAATTCTCCAGGCCAGAATACTGGAGTAGGTAGCTTTTCCCTTCTCCAGGGGATCTTCCCACCCCAGGGATCAAACCTAGCTCTCCCACATTGCAGGCAGAATAGACAGATTAAATTTTTAAATACATGGATAATTCTTAACAGCTGGCACATAGCAAGTGCTCAGTAAATGTTATCAACTCTTATTCTACCATGTGGTTAGTCTTAGGGGCAAGTAGAACTGGAGACCTTTCCTTTATCCTGAAAAAGAACACAAAATCAAAGGTCCATCCTCAAGCCCAACTACCTGAGGGAAGGCCCAATGAGAATCTCTCTTCTTAGGCAAAGGGAAAGTGTCACCAATCCTCAGATTACTACACTACTGGGTGAAAAGAAAAGCTTGTACAGTCCAAAAAGTCTTTTATCTGTTATAATTGATAAATTTGTGTTCCTTATTTGGCCATAACAGACCATCAGAAATCTTTAGCCACAAATCAATGACATGCTCATTCACCTTGTCTAATGGTGATTTTTTTTTTGGGGGGGGGGCTAATTCCAAAACCTCCTGATTGATCAGTAGCCCAGGGATATCATGGGGTTGAGGCTGACAATCCATCCAAGTATGATGGAACTCTAAAGAGAGCAGGACTTCCACTGTGGCTGGACAGATGGAAGTTGGATTTGAAGAAAAACTTGCCAGAAGGAGGGCAAATAGTCATGCCTTCCTAAGGAGCTTGCATTATGTCTCCCATTTAGGGGAGCTTTATGTAAAAGAGAAACATTCTTTATTCTGGAATGGCCATCATGTTTGTGGAGACAGGGTGAACCAAAAGACCTTTATATCTGGAGATCAGAGCCTCTTCTTTTAGCCCAAGAGGATCTTGTTTCAAGGGATGCCTGGAGAGAAGGGGTAAATCCGGTAATTTTAACATTGAGAAGTTCTTTTTCAAGACTCCCTCTAGTCCATCCTGCTCCTGTGAAGGATGTTGCAAAGCCGATGCCCCAAGATGGACAGTGGGTTAGACAAGGTAACATCTTGTTGTTAGATTCAAGAATTTTGTGATTGATGTATCCCTGCAATATGATGAACCATATCTTAAGTTTGGAAGGAGAGAGGAAAGAACTAAGAGGAGGAAGGAACTATGGATTCTGGAACTCCTGATCTGACAGGGAAGACAGACTCAGAAGTTCAGAAGTTCATGAGAAAAGGCAGAAGGCTGAAGAGAGTTTGTTTATAGCTATACCATCAGATCCTCAGGAGCTCAATGCCTATTGACAGTGCCCATTCTGGGACAGTGTGAAATACAGTTAGTCTGATGAGAAAGGTATGAATGGATCCCTAGAAAGGGTGAGGACAGGCTTCATAAAGCAGCAGGAGGGACAGTGTTGGTAAAAAGATGTGCATGGAGGTATTTCAGAGAGTAGACAGTGGGGGCAATCTGAGGGCCCTTGCAGAAGAGGAAGGGATCATGAGATGCTGTGACAGTGGAGAACCAGTGGAGACAGAGACCTCCGAAGCAGGGCCCATGTCATTCTGCTGCATGGCTGCAGACTGGGAAGCAGCCTGTGAACTCTGCATCTGGAAGATACCAAAGCTCTAGGCTTGCAGGTATCCAAGAGGTGTGCCAGAGCTCTGCCCCTCAGCCAAGACAGCCTGGGACAGTGACCAATTGTCCACGAGAGCTCACCAGAGGAGGGAGGGCCAAAGGCAGTCCTGGAGAATCTGGCAGAGGAGGAAGCCTGACTCAGGAGCTCCATCCTTGGTGAGGTCCATTCCCACCAACCAGGCTGAGCCCCTATACATCCTCCAGCCCATGTCCATGCCCCATAAGGGCTCATTTCTTTAGAGCTGGAGCCTACCCTTTAGGTAGGTCTAGACCTGTGCCCCTTCCCCCATGAACCTCCTTTGCTCTTCCACCATGGAGTGTCCCCCCACTATTCTCCCATGGTCTTGCCCTTCTTTTTCCTCCACTGTCCTCCACTTCCCTCCTCTCCCCTCTGTCTCCCCTAGTCTTCCGTCCATGCCATTCTCCTCACCCCGGTCAGTCTCCATCCTTCTTCCAAGTGGCCCTGGAGAGTAATAATCTAAAAGCAAGCATCTTTCTTCCTCCTTTCCTCTAAAAAACTACCTTCCATCCACTTCTCTCTCCTCAACCCTACCCCATCTCTAATCTGGCTCATGGCCTTCAGAATTCTTGCCTTGTTGTCTGCCTTTCCCTTCCACTCCCATCATCACTCAGGTTGAGGAGTTTGCTTTGGTAAAGGACACATCCACTCACTTCATCTTTCCTTCAGGCCCCAGCCAAGAACCTCTCCCCACCCCACCCCCACCCTTAGGAATGGCCGCCATCCGGTCTGCTTCATCTGGTCCCCACCCCATCTTACCAGAACAAGCTTTGCATAATTAACATCAAGCTTTGATGGCTCCATTACTCAGCACCTAATGTGCATCTGTGATTCATTTCATTCACGCAACAAATATTTACTGAGCACCTACTGTGTGCCAAGTCCTTGGAATATAGCCATGAACCAAATGTTTGTACCCATCGGTATGCTGCAGGGTTTGCATTTTTGTTCATGATCTGGGTATATGTATAGCTTTTCCCTTGGAAGCTCACAACAAATAAGAGTGAGCTCTCCTCATCCTCTGGTCCTGCACCCTGAGAGCATGCTGAAGGACCCAAAAGAGGTACTGGAGGGAGAGGAATAGTGAGCGTGTGTGAATGTACCATGTACCATGTGATGCTTTAGTGATGGAAGACAGTGGATGGACAAGACTACAATCAAGCTTTTCCATTGCGATCAAATACACCAGGCTACGAGTGCCAGCTCTGCCTCTAACTACAACCTGAGCAAATCTCTTGACCCTCTAGTCCTCAGTGTCCTCATCTGTAAAACAAGAATAATAACACTAGCATCAAAGGACAATTTGTAAAAATTAAATGCGTTAAAGCAAGTTGGGCAGTCAGTATAGTATCTACTGTGAAATAAGTTGAACATCAACAGACGTTGTTACAAGTTTGGAAGACTGTTCATAAAATAGGTTTCTATGCTAAGCATATGCTACCTGAATAATTTTTTTTAAATAACCACATACCCTAGAAAAACTTGTACAGATATACCAGAAGACATGGGAAATAATGTTCATGGCAGATCTGTTCATAATACACTCTGGGAACAGCCTCAAGGCCTTGGAGGTGGAAAGATGAATAAACTGTGACATATTCCTACAGAGAGTACAATCCACAGTGAACATGAACACAATACAGCTACAGGAAGCAACTTTGAACAAAGGAATACACACAATGTGCTTCCATTTATATGAAGTTCAAAAACTGGAATATATGGTTTAGAGATGCATTCCTTGGTCCTTAAACTAAAGAAAAGCAAAGGAATCATTCAACACAAAATCCCAGAGAACCATCCTGGTTCAGAGAGGAAGGGGGTGCAGTAAAAATGAGGTTCAGAGGAAGTTCCTAAGTTATACATATGTACTATTTCTTCCCACAGGTGGTAGGCATACCACCTATACATTCTTTTGTAGAGGTGGTATATTTCACAATAAAAGCAATGTTAACTTTCCTGATGGCTCAGCAGGGAAAGAATCAGTCTGCAATTCGGGAGATGCAGGAGATATGGGTTCAATCCCTGGGTCAGGGAGATCCCCTGAAGAAGGGAATGGCAACCCACTCCAGTAACCTTGCCTGAAAAAATTCCATGGACAGAGGAGCCGGGCGAACTACAGTCCAAAAGGTCAAAATCTCCTGTTGCCAGAGCCAAGACCACGCAGTAACCGTTCTGCCCTCCCCCCTCCCCTTCCCTCACCAAGAGCTGTTTTCACTCCAAGAAAACCTACAGATACAATGTCTTTTTAGGTCTTCAAAATTAGCAGCCATTAGTAATACCTGAGTTAAATGAAATGGTGTCACATTTGAATTTTTTTATATCCTGGTTTAAATTGCTTCTTTCAAATTGCTTAGCAAAGACCAGCCATTAGTAATTAGCTTATGTTTATGCGTGTCGTTTTTATGGGGAGTTACACTAGTAGAAAAGGCAAAGTGTGTGTGAGCTGCACTCTGACTCACAGGGCTTCTCCTTGGAATACCCAGCCAGCTGGCTGGCTGGAAGCACCGCAACTCCATTGTGGGCAGTGCCCAGAGTGGCGGATGAGGGCATAAAGGGCCTCAGAAGAGCCGGCCCAGGTCCCCAAACACATAAAGTGACATCAGGAGCCACACCCTCCTCAGGGATGGCCAGATTGCCGACATGGTCCGTGACCCCATGTTCATCCTATTGCAAGTCCCCATTCCTGAATGTTCTACATGGACATACTATTCTCTTCTCCTCCTTCCTCCTCTTTCCTACCAACCCCTCACCTCTTGCCCTAAGCTGCTTTGCCTGCCCTTTCCCCCACAGCACACCAGCTACCAGGGGCTGCCAGCTAC
Organism: Ovis aries; assembly: GCF_016772045.2. Taxonomy (NCBI): domain Eukaryota; kingdom Metazoa; phylum Chordata; class Mammalia; order Artiodactyla; family Bovidae; genus Ovis; species Ovis aries. The sequence goes on from NC_056056.1 coordinate 134,087,812, forward strand.
AGTGTTTCTCTTCTCTTTTCTTCCCATCCATTTAAAACAAACCCCTGTACTTTTATGGGATCATTTTTCTAGTCTTGCTCTATTGGAATGGGGTGTTTCATGTATGTAGAACACAGTATCATCTTATCAAGGTACTTACAATATACCAGATGCAAGCAAATAGCTAAAACTGCTATTCTCCATCCCTTTCCTTCAATTCTCAGCCACAAGATCCTGCAGACCTCCTCTCCTCTGCCTCTCATTGCCCTGTGTCACATGCATGCCCATTGGCCCTCCTGGTTCCGACCATTCTAGCACCCCCTGACTCTGCCTATTTTTCTTAGACTGACTCTCCTCAATCCTATATCCACAGATTGCTGTTGTTATTTAATTGCTAAGTCATTTTCGATTCTTTTGTGACACCATGAACTGTAACTCGTCAGGGCTCCTCTGTCCATTGGGTTTTGCAGTCAGGAAAACTGGAGTAAGTTGCCAATTCCTTCTTCAGGCGATCTTCCTGACCCAGGAATTGAACCCAGGTCTCCTGCCTTGGCAGGAGGATTCTTACCACTGAGCCACCAGAGGAGCCCTATCTCCACAGAAACCCTCTCCCAATAAGTTTCTCCACCCTCTTGAAAGTCTCCAAGGACTAGGAAATCCAAGGGTTGTCATAAACTATAGGTGGGAAGGCTTGGCATCTCCTCAGTTCCACTTCTTAATAGCTGGGAGGTTTGGGGCAAGTTATTTAACCTCTCCAAGCCTCAGTTTCCTCATCTGTAAAATAGGGATAATGATACCTACTTCATATGGTGGACGTGAGAATCAGAGATCATTTATGGCATATAGTATTGGTAACAGAGTAGGTGGCCAGTAAAAAGAAAACAGAACCTCTATTGCCCTACAGAGATCTTTCTAATTGTAAAGGGGAAAACATACTCAAGTGATCTGATTTAGCATCACCAGTAATAGGACAACTTGATTGTGCTTTCTGGGGTGATACAGTAAGAGTTATAAAGCATTGTTTATGATGTATGCTGCCCAAAAATGTTTCAGTTAAACCCAATCAAGCCTCCAGACCAGCACTATCCGAAAGACGCTGGTGTGATGGTGGAAATGCTCTGTTTCTGTGCTGTCAATAATGTAGCTTCTAGTCATGCATGGCATGTGACTGAAAGATTAGATTTTTAATTTATTTAATTTTAACTAATTTAAATTTAAATAGCCACATGTGTCTGTTGGCTACCATGTTGAACAGCCCAGCTCAAGAGTTAATTTTCAGTGTATAGAAAATACAAGAGATAGAGCCATAAGTTAAATCAAGAAAACCTATTTTTAAAAATCATAGGACAGTTAGGAAATTTTAATATGAGTGGATAGTAAATGATTTTTTGGAATTATTCTTCTTGCATGTGAAAAATGGTACTGTCTCTATTCTTAAGAAATGCATGCTAAAGTATTTAAGGGTTCCATGCTATGCTTTCTGTAATCATCAGATAACTGGGCAAATGTGAAGGCAAATGCGGCATAATGTTAATAACTCTTGAATGTGGGTACCTGGGTACCTTTACAATTAGAAACACACATCAGGGTGTTTGTTATACAGGTACCATTTCTTCAACTTTCCTAATTTTGAAAATTCTCATAATAAAAGTGAAAGAAAACATAAAACACAAATATTTAATAATCTGCTGACTGCTGTCATGGCAGGAAAAGTCAGATGTTTTTCAGCAGCCAACTGGACTCGCTGGAGATTGGGAAAATACAGCTTTCTGTAACAGTAGACCCTTGCCCACTACTGAGATGCAAACTTCCAGAAGTTACTTGCTAACACCCCAGTCTCTCTAGGCCCCCCACTCACACCTGCACACACACAGGTCACCTGCTTCTACCACTTCTGGTTTCCGTTCTCCTCCCTCCACTCTCCTGCCCTGCCCTTCTCTTTCCAGTCTCCTCAGGTGACTGCATGCCCGGCTGGCAAGGCACTTTGAAGATGAAACATGCTGAGTCCCTTACAGCCCAGGGACTGGCATCTTTTACATAGAGGAGGGTGCGGGCCACTATTAAAGCACATTCTAGAGAGGCGTTGTCCTCAGCTAGCCACACAAGCCCATAAAGCACACATTGCCACAACCGCATCTGCATAGCCAAGCCCCTTCCGACCTGAGCATAAATAGGACCCCGGCTCTCTGAGGAGGACATTGGAGTTTCCACAAGACTCCAGCTCACCTCTCCTGTACTCTGCAACCTACACCTCCAGAAGGATCATGACCTGCGGATCAGGATTCCGTGGCCGCGCCTTCAGCTGCGTTTCCGCCTGCGGACCCCGGCCGGGCCGCTGCTGCATCACGGCCGCCCCCTACCGCGGCATCTCCTGTTACCGCGGCCTCACCGGGGGCTTCGGCAGCCGCAGCGTCTGCGGGGGCTTCCGTGCTGGCTCCTGCGGCCGCAGCTTCGGGTACCGCTCCGGCGGCGTGGGCGGCCTCAGCCCTCCCTGCATCACCACCGTGTCAGTCAATGAGAGCCTCCTCACGCCCCTCAACCTGGAGATCGACCCCAATGCGCAGTGCGTGAAGCAAGAGGAGAAGGAGCAGATCAAGTGTCTCAACAACAGGTTCGCTGCCTTCATCGACAAGGTGAGTCTCCTTGATCACACCCTTCCTGAACCTTCCCTTCCTGGGTGGGCACTCAAGGGTTAGTCAGGGTGCAGGAAATATGTGGTCCAAGTGAGCCCCCAGGCTGATGGAGGAGATGGACACACATCCAGGGCACAGACAGACCAGAGAGATGAGTCTAGAGCAGGGGCTCCTGAATAGAGTTCTGTTATTATATGCAGCCTCTGTCCAGACAGGCAGGGTCCCCACAGACAAGGACAAGGCTTGGAACCACATGTCAGAGAAGAAAGCATACATGCAAACAAGACTCAAGAAATGCACCTAAGATACAGGAACAGGACCACAGTTCAGCCTTTGAGTGGGAGTCCTTGATCACACCTTTCCTGAACCCACCCATACTAAACTTGGAAGGGGCACTGATGGGGCAGTCAAATGCAAAAAGAGCTCTACTTGGCTCCCGACCGCATGCCAGCTAGACTCAGCAGGTCAGGATAACTCAGTTGAGTTATCCTGCGGAGAAAATGATCTTTCCCAACCCCTTGCTCTCACAATAATATGGAAAATCCAAACATGATTACTATCTTGAAACCCAGAAGTAGCCTTGTCTTTCACAGTCCCCTCTGTCTAATCTCTGCTGAGCTCTTGGTTTGGGTTGTTGTTCAGTCACTCAGTCCTGTGCAACTCTTTGCGACCCCATGGACTGCAGCAACCAGCTTCCCTATCCTTCATCATCTCCCAGAGCTTGCTCAAACTCATGTCCATTGAGTCAGTGATGCAATCCGACCATCTTATCTTTTGTCTCCTCCTTCTCTTGCCCTCAGTCTTTCCCAGCATCAGGGTCTTTTCCAATGAGTCAACTCTTCACAACAAGTGGCCAAAGTATTGGAGCTTCAGCTTCAGCATCAGTCATTCCAATAAATATTCAGGGTTGATTTCCTTTAGGATTGACTGGTTTGATCTCCTTGCAGTCCAAGGGACTCTCAAGAGTCTCCATCTCCAGAGTTAGAAAGCATCAATTCTTTGGCACTCAGACTTCTTTAAGGTCCAACTCTCACATATATACATGATGACTGGAAAAACCTTAGCTTTGACTATATGGACCTTTGTCAGAAAAAGTAATGGTTTTGGAGTTTACCTTGAAGCAATCAGGACCCTCCCCAAGCCCCTCCATCCCCCAAATAGGCTTTGGGGCAGTAGGAGCCATCTGACCCCTTCTCCCACCCCAAATGGCAGGTGCGCTTCCTGGAGCAGCAGAACAAGCTGCTGGAGACCAAGCTGCAGTTCTACCAGAACCGCCAGTGCTGCGAGAGCAACCTCGAGCCCCTGTTCAGTGGCTACATCGAGACGCTGAGGCGGGAGGCTGAGTGCGCAGAGGCTGACAGCGGGAGGCTGTCCTCAGAGCTCAACAGCCTGCAGGAGGTGCTGGAGGGCTACAAGAAGAGGTGAGTGTGGCTGGGGGTGATGTTGGGCACAGGAACTGGACATGGATTCAACCCACTGGACGAGATTGGAGAATTTCACAGGGGATGTGACCATGCAGGGCGAGCTGGTGGTATGCAGCAGGACCTTCCCATCAGGCAGTCATTGCTCAGACGCCTGTGAGTAGGGCCATGATTCCCTAGGAGCGCTCTCCTCCTTCAGGCTTCTCTTCTGGAAGCCTGATCACCCAGCAACAGTGCCCTGTGCTCTGTGGGGAGGAGGCTTCTGCATTCTCCCAGGCCTGGCCCTTCAGGCTCCCACCTGTAGCACCTGGATGTGATATGAGTCTCAGCGTCTCTCAGGGCTGCCAGGTGCTGGGTCTCTGGGTGTCCCACTGTCTAGCTTGCTCTAATGCTGATGGCCTCTGAGATTCATAGGTCCTCCCCCTGCTGAGCTAGGTTGGACACCCAGGTGGGGAGAGGCTGGGGCTGCAGTGTCCCAGAGGGGCTGTTGTCCACTCCTGGCCGGTGCTGAGTCCTTATTTTCCTCCAGAGGTGACCTCAGAGCAGTTTGGGCAGCAGGGCTGTGAGGTTCCAGAAGAGTCACCCCCTGGATCCCTCAATTCCAAGTGGAGAGAGAATCATAGACACACCCCAAGTCCAACCAGAGAGGACCCAGCAGGGCTGCCAGGGATCTGGCTATGTGGGGAGGTCCCTAGTGTTGTCCCCTTCACTCCTGTAAGGTGGTGACCTCCCTCTGCCCTCTTTCCACAGGTATGAGGAGGAAGTTGCTCTGAGAGCAACAGCCGAGAATGAGTTTGTGGCTCTGAAGAAGGTGAGTAACATGGGATTGGGAAGCTAGACATGAGGGATATCAGAATGACATGCTCTTGTTGGGGAGATCTATGTTCTCAACCTCCCTGTGGGATGCAGTGACCTTGCCAAGTCAGGATGGGAAATTCCCATAGACCAGGTCACCAAAGGCACATTCAAGGCTTTGACAAGGGCAGTAACCTTGTAAAATTCACTAGCACCCTGACCTGATGCAGGGGAATGACTGAACTGATCTCTGGACGTTCTGTGCTGCTTCAGAGCTGATAGTCTGTGCCTGGGGTCCCATGGAGGCATTGTAAGCTTCAGTCTCCCTCTGGAGGGATGGTGTCCTTTCTAGTGTCTCAGGAGTCTGGTTAAGACGGGGAGCACAGTCCCAGGGTCTAGGGGGAGGATGGAGCAGAGCCAACAGTGGCCAGGTGGAGTTTTGGAGGACTGTAGGAAAACAGGGAAGGGTCAAGGTGGTTGAGCGAGGGAGCCAGTCTGGCAAGCTTAGGGTAAAAGGAGACATGGGAGGTAAGAGATCTCAGGTACGTGGAGTGGAAGGCTAGTGGTCCACCTCCAAGGCACAAGGCATTTGTTCTTAAAAGGGGAGAAGGTTGTGAGATGCCTCCAGGGAAGGGCAGCATGGAGATAAGACAGGAAGAGGAACACAGGGAATCCTTTCCCCCTCACCTCCAAGTACTGTGTGAGGAGAGAGAGGAATTCAGGTGATCATCACCAGGGGTCCTCTTGCTCAAAGACTCCTCATCTTCTCAGGATGTGGACTGTGCCTACCTCCGCAAATCAGACCTTGAGGCCAATGTGGAGGCCCTGATTCAGGAGACTGACTTCCTTCGGCGACTGTATGAGGAGGTGAGTGATTGTAGTCTGGGCAGAAAGCAGCAGCTGGCCTGGAAGAGAGGGCATTGCTCTGTGATCAGAGTCGGACAGGGGTTGGGGCAGGAGCTACAGTCCATGAGGCTGTCAGAGGGGGCCAGGGCTGGAGACCAGGAAGGGCTGAGAAGGCGGGTACACGCTGTGGTGGGGGGAGCCAAAGTGTAAACAAGACCCTTCCACCCTCCCACCCCACCATCTGCAGGAGATCCGAGTTCTCCAAGCCCACATCTCAGACACCTCGGTCATTGTCAAGATGGACAACAGCCGGGACCTGAACATGGACAACATTGTTGCTGAGATCAAGGCTCAGTATGATGACATTGCCAGCCGCAGCCGGGCTGAGGCTGAGAGCTGGTACCGCAGCAAGGTGAGTGGTCCAGGACACCTGCCTTCTAGACATTATGGAAGGGATGGAGGTATACATTACCAAGATTTCTTTTGTCTGGGGATTCTGATTCCTAGAGGTGGTGAAAGAAGTACAGACCGCTCTCAGGTTATAGTGGGAGGACAGGGCTGCCATTACGGTTTCACAGGCTGTGCACTGGCAACCTGAAAATCATCCGTGTTGTTCTGAGTGGGTGGTACATCCCATCCTGAGTTATAAGAGCCTCTCTGCTTCCCACCAGTGTGAGGAGATCAAGGCCACAGTGATCCGGCACGGGGAGACCCTGCGTCGCACCAAGGAGGAGATCAATGAGCTGAATCGCGTGATCCAGAGGCTGACGGCTGAGGTCGAGAATGCCAAGTGCCAGGTAGGGTTTTTTTGAGGCCCACCAGGGTCCCACAGGCAGTGTGTGTGCCCAGTTGGATCTCACCATTCATTCTCCAGTCCACTTGCATGACTTGAGACCCAGTCTGTGGTTACTCAGGGAGCCCCAGGTGATGAAGGGGAGAGGCCTGTTCCTGGGGTGATTCCTGCTGTGTGGAGAGACCATAACCCACCTTGTTCTCTCCTGGGCCCTTAGAACTCCAAGCTGGAGGCTGCAGTCACCCAGGCTGAGCAGCAGGGCGAGGCAGCCCTCGCTGATGCCAAGCGCAAGCTGGCCGGGCTGGAGGAGGCCCTGCAGAAGGCCAAGCAGGACATGGCCTGCCTGCTCAAGGAGTACCAGGAGGTGATGAACTCCAAGCTGGGCCTGGACATCGAGATCGCCACCTACAGGCGCCTGCTGGAGGGCGAGGAACAGAGGTGAGGACCATCCCAGCCTGGCCCTGACTACCCATTCCCACCCTTTACATAAATACTTCCCTTGATCCTGGCTGAGCAATGGCCAGGTCTGGGGCAAACCTATCATTTATCACTTTGAGGTGGGGTATTCTGAGGACTCTTCCTTCTGACACTCTGCTCCTTCTTAACACTCGTGGACCCCACTCCAAGAAGTTATGGAGCTCTGTTTGCAGCTCTGATTCAGTCACTAATGTTGCCTTTTTCTTTTTCCCTCTCAGACTGTGTGAAGGCGTTGGGTCCGTGAATGTCTGTGAGTATCCTCGGCCCCGTGTGGATGGGTTTACTTGCCTCCTGTAAAGGATAGGAGTGTTTTCTCTGACACCTAAATATGAGTGGGCTGGTATCACAGGAAGAGGGATTCGGGGTCAGACAGCAGGAAGGACGGCTTCTTTTGGACTAGAGTTGTAAGGATGCTTGGAGAGGGCCATAGTCGGAGAGGCGGCACCCTCGGTCCCCCAGAATTTTGACTCAGTCTTTGGGGTTCGCAGGTGTCAGCAGCTCCCGCGGCGGGGTCGTCTGCGGAGACCTCTGCGTGTCGGGCTCCCGGCCGGTGACGGGCAGCGTCTGCAGCGCCCCCTGCAGCGGGAACCTGGCGGTGAGCACCGGCCTGTGCGCGCCCTGCGGCCCCTGCAATTCCGTCACGTCTTGCGGCCTGGGCGCGGGCGGCGTGGGCTCCTGCGGCATCAGCTCCTACGGCGTGGGTTCCTGCGCCAGCGTCTGCCGCAAATGTTAGGCCTCCCAACGCAGGCCCCGCCTGGGCATCTCTCCCCCGCAGCCCGGCAGGGCCTTCCCTGCGTGGCCCCGCCCCCTCCGCCGCCACCCCAGCTCTGGGTGGAGCAAGCCCTAGGCTTCCTCTCTCGTACTTCGGAAGGTCCGTCCCACTCCTGGCTTCTCATACCTGTGCGTAATGCCCTCTTCCTGGGTTCTGCCGCACGCTCTGGGAAAGGCTACCCTAGAAAACAGTCCCTTTGGCCACCACAGGAAGGGACCCCAGGGCAGGGAGGACCAAGACCCCACTCTGGGTTGTCGTGGGGCCAATGGCCAGAATCCCCACCCTGTCCCAGCATCTCCCTTTCTTCTCTGCTGTGTTCACCTCTTCCAAGATCTGTGTTTCCAATAAACCAATGTAGCCAACCCTGAGCCTTGTCTGTACTTCTGTTATCCTCCTCAGGGTCGAGGTTTGGGAGAGTCCCCAAACATGAAGCAGAGAAAACCCCAGGTCTGGGGTTTTCCTCTTTCCCTGGGCTCACAGCAGTCTCGGGTTTAGCCAAGGATGGTGCTAGGGCACTATATCCTGTAATTTTATCCACACCACCTTCACAAGATGTCTTGCAGAGGAAGAAACTAGAGCTCAGGGACCCACAGTAGCCAGGGCCAGGCTCTACCCTGAGTTCAGCGGCACACAGCTGGGGTTTGAACCTCCTGTTCACGTTTAGTGGTCATGTCACTAAACCACAGCTGCCTCCCAGAAATCACCTCTGTGCACATGTGACCATTTATGAATAGATTCACCAGTCACTCAGAGCTTAAGGAAACATCACTCTTGGCTTTGGTGGAGAAGACTCATACCTGAGTAATTCATGAGAATTCTTTAAGGGGTGAATATATGAACATGACTTAAGCTTTCAAAAAGCCTTTGATATGACTGCCTTTTTTTTTAAATGGAGTCCTTTTGGGGTTTGGAGGCCTGCCATCACTGATAAATTACCTCAAAGCTAGACAATAACAAGAAGCAAAAGATGATGTGGCCCAGAGGTGAGTACACAGACCCTGGATCCAGACTGCATGGGTCCAAAACTGGGCTCTGTTCGTAGCTGAGTGACTTTGAGCCATTTACTTACCCTCTCTGTGCCTCAGTTTCCATACGTCTAAAGTGAAATGATAAAAAAAAGCACCTCTCTTTCACCTCCTAGGGTTATTGGCAGGATGACAGAATTTAATATATGTAAAATAATTAGTGCTTGCCACAAAATAACCACAACATGTGTTTATTGTCAGTAGTATTCTTTTGCAGAATATAAAATAGAAATCCTTCCTGGGATAAGGGCCACGGCCTGACTATCATTACACTTATATCTGTGATCGGAGACCCAAGCATAGAGAGAAATCCCCACATCTTCTGGGCCATCAAGCTCCTCCCTGCAGTAAACTGTCCCCCTTACACTGATGACGATATTACGTGTGCTGGTGCAAATGGGACGATGGCCCCTCAGCTTCACTAGAGACTGAACTGAATACCTGAATATACACGTATACAGCACAGTGAATCTCAAAACTTTTGGATCCGGGCCCAGGAAGCCAACAGAAATGGGAGTCCCCATTCCATCACTAAGGGCAATAGAGATAATTGAGACCAGAAGTGAGAGGTCTGGAAAGACACAGGCTCTTTTAAAGCACAGGATTAATCCTAGGTCTTCTGACCACCAATGTGTCCCCTCCACCCTCCAATGGAATTCTGAGGACACAGCCCTTGGAGAGTTCCAGAATCCACAACTGTTCTAACCAGCCCTCTGTGCTGTGACAACATACAGCTCAGAAGTAGACCTTATCTGGAGTCCAGATCCAAGGCCCCAGTATCAGCTTCATCTCCCACCCCCAGTTCAGGAGCCACCGGTCCTGAGAGACAGCTCCTTCAACTGACTCTGCATCTCACTAGACTCATCAGCCCAGCTGGACCTTGATGACCTGTCATATTTCACTCTCTCACCCTCTCTCTGGCTCTGACCTCTTACCTACCCCAGCTCCACAATCCTCACCTCCCTATAGGTTCCCAGTCCTAGACAGGCTCAGGCAGAGGCACGAAGGTGAATGAATCACATACATATTGCCCATGATGCAGGATGGTAAAGAAAATGAAACATCTTGCTGTGTGACATTCATCAAGTCACTTCTTCTTTCTGGGCTTCAGTGTATTCACTAGTGGAAAAAAAAAAATGCTTGGACCAGATAGACGCTAAGGTCCCTTAGCCATTTAAAGTTCTATTTTTTTAAATTGAAATATAGTTGATTTACAATGTTGTGTTGGTTTCAGGTATACAGCAAAGTGATTCAGTATATATATAGATAGATATTATTTTTCAGATTCTTTTACATTTTGGGTTATTACAGGTTATCTAATATAGTTCCCTGTGCTATACAGTAAGACCTATTGTTTATTTTATATATAGTAGTTTGAATCTCTTAAACCCGAGCTCCTAACTTATCCCTCCCCCTGATCTTTCCCCTTTGGCTAACTGCAAGTTTGTTTCTAACTCTGTGAGTCTAATTCTATTTTGTAAATAAGTTCATTCAGTTCAATTCAGTCGCTCAGTCGTGTCCGACTCTTTGCGACCCCATGAATCACAGCACGCCAGACCTCCCTGTCCATCACCATCTCCCAGAGTTCACTCAAACTCTTGTCCATCGAGTCCGTGATGCCATCCAGCCATCTCATCCTTGGTCGTCCCCTTCTCCTCCTGCCCTCAATCCCTCCCAGCATCAGAGTCTTTTCCAATGAGTCAACTCTTCGCATGAGGTGGCCAAAGTACTGGAGTTTCAGCTTTAGCATCATTCCTTCCAAAGAAATCCCAGGGCTGATCTCCTTTAGAATGGACTGGTTGGATCTCCTTGCAGTCCAAGGGACTCTCAAGAGTCTTCTCCAACACCACAGTTCAAAAGCATCAATTCTTCGGTGCTCAGCCTTCTTCACAGTCCAACTCTCACATCCATACATGACCACAGGAAAAACCATAGCCTTGACTAGACAGCCCTTAGGATCACTTTCTTAGACTCCACCTATAAGTGGTATCATATTTGTCTTTCTCTGTCTTCCTTCGCTTAGTGTGATAACCTCTGGGTCCATCCATGTTGCTGCAAATGGCATCACTTCATTCTTTTTTATGGTTGAGGAATATTCTAGCATATATATACCACATCCTCTTCATCCATCCATCTGTCGATGGACATCTAGGTTGCTTCCTTGTCCTGGCTCCTGTAATCAGTGAAAGCGCTATTACTCTTTAGTAGACATGGGATGGCTCGAGGAGCTGGAGGGAAGTAGGGAGCCATGGCGCCACGCACTGCGCTTCATCCCTCACAGCTCACTGTCTGTAGCTTTCTGTCTGTGAGTGGAACAGAATGATTGCATCCAGGTGCATGTACATGTCTGGGCATCTGTGTGGAAACACGTACATGTGTGAATATGTGTATACCTCTGCATATGTGCTGAAGAGACGACATTTGTGGGTCCGTGAGGGTATGACTGCAGTGTGAGAGCACAAGTGGACTGGTTTGGGTGAGACGGGGTCACGCGTGGAGAACTGGACTCCGCACTGTGGTGGGAGTGGTGATAGGCAGGTGCTGCTGGGGGTCACGCTGGGGAGGTACCCCCTGACTGGGGAACCCGAGCTCTAACTTGGGCTCCTCTGCCTACCCCTCTTGCCCTGCAATTACTGCAGCTCCAGCCAGGACAGAGGGAGACCAGCTGGCCTTCTTGAAGTTGGACAGCCTTCTTCAAAGATACTCACAACTTTTCCCAAGAACTCCAGTAAGTGAAATATTGATTATATTCATAAAATTCCTATTATGTTTTCAGCTCCTTATATATAGTAATATATTTAATTCTGAAACCTCCCTGTGTTAGGTACTATTCTTATTTTACAAATCAACAGTAGAGAGATTAATTAGGGAGGAAAAATACAAGGGATAAATGAACCTTCATTAGGTGTAGAGAGAGCAGGAAGGAGGCCCAGAAACAGTAAAAGCAAGATTGGGAACAGAATCTGGGCCCTTTCTTCTTATTCCAAGCTTGACTGGTTGATATACTGTAGCTAGAATCACATCAGGAAGGGCTGCATTTAGATGCATCAGGAGACTCCCAAGGAGGTCCCTAGGGTTAATAGTGGAAGAGCAGGGCCCAATTCATCCAAGGACAGAGTGGACCACACAGGACCACAGGGCTTCAGCCATTCATATCTACTACATGGCAGACTCTGGAGATGGATGGATGAGGTAGGTCACGGTCCTCAAGGGATGCTATGAAGTTGCATCCAACACTCCAAATGCTGCTATCAAGTGTGAGGCAGGTGTGGGCGCAGATGGGGGCTGACCCCTCAGGATCCCTTTCAATGAGAAGCAACTGGTGACACCTCTCCTCCCTTCAGAAGTCATTCGACTCACAAAGCTTGGTAAATAGTTGAGGACTGACTCTCCATAAATGCCCCAGGCTGGAATGTGGCCCTGGGCCAGGAAAGCCACTCAGAAAATTGATCCCCAGACCACAAGCATTGGCCTGGGCCCAACAAGTGACTAAAATCTGACCCCATGGCCCTTGGCGTCTCTAGCCTGACATCAGGCTTGGGCTTTGGAGAGAAAACCTGTGGTCTGCAACCAGTCCTCAGTGATACTGGTTGCAGCATGCTCACCATCAATCCTGCCTGCAGCTCCTGGGGTGCATGGGGCGGGGGTGGGGGCAGGGAGGGGTATAGCTCTTCCTTCTGCACTTCCCAAAATCTTCCTTCATTGACATGATCAGCATGGCAGAAGGGGGAGAAACCTGACTTTGAATATCAGAAAATCTCATCACTTCCTAGCAAAATGCAGGGAACATAAAATCCACCTGAAAAAGTGTGCGGAGGAGCAGCTCTGCTTTCAGGCAGCTGCTTTGCATTGGGTGTGTTTGTCAGAATGTTTATACCATTGGTGTCGGTCAGAAAGGATTAAGGGGGCTGATCGTGAGTCCAGTGGGGCCCCGTTCCCTGTTCCTCAGGTGGATGGCAGGCTGCCAGCCAAGTTCTGGTCCCATTCCTCTTGCATGAGACTGCTCTGTTTATCCAGGAGGTAGGCCTTTTGGGTACCTGTTCTCTGGGCAGGAACCCAGAAAACACAGCAGACCTTCTGGTACTAGCAAACCTTAAAAGGTAAACCTGGGCCTCTGACCAGTGACTCACCTTAGCCCCACCCAGGGACGGAGAAAGCAGGGACCACTGTCCGCCAGATAAGTCAGTGATGTAATCCTTTGTGCAATAGAAAAGAATGTGAGCTCCTTGAATGGAGGCTTCTCTCAGGCCTGTATGGCAAGGAAAGAACCCAGAAACCCAGCCTTTCTCAGGCCACCCCCACTGCCACAAACTGGCTACCTTCTGCACCCTGTCTCAAAGGTGCCTTGTGAAAATGCAGACCAAACTGCACCAGAGACCTGGAAGTAGCCAAACTGGAATTTCTGATTCCAAAGCTCATGTTTTCTTCCTCTGTGGTATGTTGTTCCCAGCCCATGGTCAGATGATTTGTTCATTTAAAGCCTGGACCACCCAACTGTGTCCATGTCCTCCAGCCCTAATGTGCCAGGGTCATTTTCCCCTGCACCTGTCCTCAAGTGCTCACACCAGGGCAGTAGAGTGGGGCTCACCTTCAACCCCATCACTATTTCTTTCTGCTCCACTTCCTTGTTTAAGGCCTGCCCCTACCCACCACCACCAGACCATTGCCCAGGACTAGAGTGCTTTGCCCACCAAGCACTATGCCTGACCCTCAGTGGCCATTTGGCACTTGTAGACTGAGTGGACCAATGAATGCAGTTCTCAGCAACTCTGGCAAGATTAGCTGCCTGTGGACCCCAGGATGCGAATCAGTCCACCATCATGCATGAATCAACCCCTTCTTTCCCTTTCACTGGGTTTTCCTGGTAGCTCCAGGGGCCCTCACACACACATGCACACACACACACTCACACACACACGCACACACACACCACACAGAACATCCCCAACCCTCAAGATCCTGGTCCTCTGATATCACCATCAACTGAAGTCATATGGACCCACACACCCAAAGTGGGGTTGCTTCCTGGTAATGTCTCCCCTTTTCTTTTCCCTCCCCCAAATCCAGCCAGGTTTGTCTTTGCTCTGGGGATAGAGAGCCTGAAGAATCTAGGCACAAACAGCAGGAAGGCTCCAACTGCCACATAACCTTTTATTGCAGAGGAGGAGTCCCAGGAAAAGAAGGGGATGGGGCAGTTCAGAGGGGAGGGGTGCTGGATCCAGGGAAGACAAATACCATGCTTCCCAGTGGCACAGCGTCCAGCCTATGCCCACACTGGGGACGGCTCTACCATGGTCCAGTAAACCACGTTCAAAGACTTTATACCCTAGGGTGGGGGACAAGAGGGGGAGGTAAGACGAGGGTCGGCACCGTGGGAGCGGGCATCTGAGACACAGGTCCAAGTCACTGAGGAGGAAGCTAGGGTTCCTTGACTTCTCCGGAGTAGCGCAGGAAGGACTCAGCATCCGCGTGAGCCGCTGCAGCGTAAACCCTCGACACAGCCTGGGGAGCCGCAGAGCGCACAGCCGCCGCCAGGGGCGCTCGTCTCCACGGCGCTGGGACCCGCTCTGAGCGGCAGCAGTGCCTCAGGGCCCGAGGCTGAGCCTGGCAGGCCGGTGGGAGCACTTCCCAGGGCTGAGCGGAGAGCGGCTGTTGGAGGAAAAAACTCCAAGTCTCCCCTGCCCTTTCCGCCCCAGAAGACAGACATACAGATATAGAGATGCGCAGACACCTCCCCCTACCAGGAGACAGACGTGCAGACTCCTCAGAGTGACAGATACACAGCCCCCATCCCCTAAGAAACAAACTCGGGAATGTCTCCCCCCTGGAGTCAGCCCCAGATTCTCCCCGATGCGAGAATGAAACAGTCTCTTCCACGGGGATAACCCGCAGACCTTCCTCCCACACCCCAGGACACATCAACAGATCCCCCGCCAAGGAACAGACCACAGAACCCCTTTTCCCAATACACACAAACACCAAAAAACCACCCCCAAGAGGAAAAACAGCCCTCACAAATGGGAGACACACAGAGGAAGAGGCGCCCTGTTTCCTTCCCAGAGAGGATACATACCCAGGGTGGGGAGGGGATAACATGTGGCCCCTCTCACCCCCAAGTTACTCTCTTATTTACTTACTGACATTTCCTGCCCCAAATCCCAGACCAAGCCTGCAGGGAGAAGGAGGGAGCAGGTGAGTGAATCCATCTACCAGGCAGAATACTCACCATTCTTCAAAACAAAGCACTTCTGGCCCTCTCCAGCCAGGCAGAAATCCTTCCATTCTGATAGCTACTTGGGTCTCTCAGATCCCCTCAGCGCTTTCGGGTAAAGACTCCTTCTGGACCTTTACACTCAACCCTTCCTGTCTTGCTGCTGCTGCTAAGTCTTAAATTCAAATAATTCTTTTACTGAAGAATTCTTAGAGAAGGGAGAAGGCGGAAGATCTACACTGTCTTTATATCTTGAAATTAGACCCCATGATGGGGGCATTTTGAAGGCAGATCCCAGAGGAGATAGGTCAATTGTCTGGAGAATATTGTTCAAGTCTCACCCAGTCAGTTTCTACCTGTGGGTCCTTAAGGTGGTCTTTTACTCTCTGAGCTCAGTTTCCTCATCTGTAAAATGGGGATAATATAACCCCCTTCCCAAGAGTTTAAAGGAGACAATACATGCAGCTTGTCTGCTGCACGATGGGTTCCCTTTCCTTCCCCTCAGCCTAGTGGGCCCAGCTGGAGCTGGAAGCCCTTGGGTCTCTACCTGCCTAATGTTAAAAGCCAGGCCCTATCTGTTGCCATAAACCCTTCCTCCCCCAGCCTGGAGGAGAGAGGAGCAGAGTTGAAGGCACCCACACCAGGGATCTTACTCCCCCTGGCTGGGCCTTGGTCCTTGCAGTTGTCTCAATAGACAAACTGGATCCTGCTTTCTGATCCTGGGAGTGAAAGAGTCACTCATCACGGGTGCTAAGGTTACTTGTTAGCTGGAACCCTTGGTCCAAAGGTCTGTGAGATAGAGGGAAAAAAACTGACTCCAGGAGAACAGATCCCTGGATACACAGCTCACCTCTCCTCACCTTATCCCCCACCCCAGCTGGCGAGGACCCAGGCAGTATCCTCCCTTAACCCTCTCTACTCCTCGCCTTGACCACATCTGAAGCACTGCCTAGCCCTCACCTGCTCTCCTCGCCCTCCAGCAGCTTCCTGTAGATGGCGATCTCAAACTCCAGGCCCAGCTTGACGATCATGAGCTCCTGGTACTCACGCAGCTGCCGCACCATGTCCTGCTTGGCCTTCTGCAGGGCAGCTTCCAGCCAGACCAGCTTGCCCTTGGCGCTTCCTGAGGCACTTTCCTCCTGCAGAGCGGCTGGGTCCTTGCCTCTCTCTGGTTCACAGACCTGGGGGCAAAGGGAAGACCACAGACAGGAGGACATCCTCAGCCCCTCCCCACTCAAGGATCCAAGACCTTTCTCCATAGCCGGAGGGCCAAAGAGAAGTTAGAGATCGTTAAGAGGAATGAGTGCGCCTGCTCTGAAATCTGTGTTTGTGTGTCTGCCCCACTCCCAGGGTGGAGGTTGGGGACCAGCCGTCTTAGGTGACTGAGAGCCTTTTGCATCTAGCATGTGTGTGTGCATGCTAAGTCGCTTCAGTCACGTCCAGCTCTTTGCAACCCTATCTATGGACTGTAGCCCACCAGGCTCCTCTGTCCATGGGATTCTCCAGGCAAGAATACTGGAGTGGGTTGCCCCGCCCTCCTCCCGGGGGTCTTCCCAACCCAGGAGTTGAACCTGTGTCTTCCGCAGCTCCCACCTTGGCAGACTGGTTCTTTACCGCTGGCCCACCTGGGAAGCCCACATCTAGCATAGTGACACTTCCAAAATGAGCTAGGGTCTGGGACGCATCAAATACACTTTAGCATGTCATTCTGGGGTTATTGTTTCATCAGGGAAATGAACAGGAAGAGTATCCTTTCCTGTTAAGAGACTGGAATTTGTAGTCTCTAGGGAAAAAAATATAGATAATAAAGGCCTGCCTTGGTGAGGCATACTTGCTGCTTAGGGACCCAGTCAGGGAATCAGAGCAGCTGAGGCTGCTGGGAGACTGCCAACAATGGGACCACCCAGCCACCACTCTGTCACCCCTGGAACCTGAACAGTTTTTCCCTCCTCAAAGTCAGGGGTTCCTGCAGAAGGGAGAACCCCCATGAATATCCTGCAGCGCCTGAGACACTTGTCTCTGCAGAAAATGAGAACTGACTGGAAGCAGAACCTCTTCCCTTTGCAGGGTGCAGCATGGGCCAGGGCAGGAGCTTGACCAAGAGGGTGGCTGAGAGGAAAGAGGAGCAGGTGAGAGGGAGAGAGGTGGGGAGAAAGAGGACATTCATGTGGGAACCTTCTCTTTCTGGAGCCTAAAGCCTGAGAAACACAAGTGCCTACAGAGCCTGGCTGGAGCCATCAAAAAGTATAGGCCAGGGACTTTCCTGGTGGTTCAGCGGTTAAGATTGCACTCCCAATGCCCAGGGCCTGGTTCCATCCCTGATCAGGGAACTAGGAATGCTGTAACTAAGACTGGGCACAGCGGGGGTGGGGGGGGGGGAGGGGAGAGGGAATAAAGGCCAAATGTAAAGTGTATATGGATAGTACCCAGTTCCACAAAGAAATATACACACTCTAATTTTCCTGAAATCACAAGGATGTCTTTCCTGTTTTCAGTCTTTCATTTCTTCACCTTAGATAGAGAGCTAGAGCCAGAGCCTAGTTGCATCTCTTTGACAAGGATGACAAGAGTACCAGCCAAAGTGAGGATAAATGGCAAAGATCCCTCTGCCCCACTGTCAAAGGATGCAGTCTGGAGTGGTGGAGTCTGCAGCACGCTGCAGGAGCATGACCCCCATGTGAAGATGAAAGAGAAGACAGAGGCCTCTCTTCTCTCACCGGATGTTACTGTGTGAGACCAGTTTAACATTGCCAGATCTACATGTTTTTAGAGGGAATCCACGATACTGAATTTCTAGGTGAGAGAATCTTGCCATTTCTGAAGATGGGCTCAAATTTCACACTGTAGGACAATCACAAAACATACAGACTTAAATATATATATACACATAAAAAGTGATATGCAAACAAGCATCCATATGCATAAGTTTTTACCTGCATGTTAATTATTTATCCTCATTAAAAAAAAACTCAAAGTCCTGGGCAAATGAAAGCATAGTATATACACACATAACCACACTCCTGTTTGCTCAGACAGTCACAAAGAGAAACTCTATCCAAAGGATCGGGGGGTGGGTCTAGTATAGGATGCATCACCAGCATCACCACTCAGCTACCCCTACACCGCCCCTCACCTGGCTCTCGGTGCCGTCCACCTCCACTGTCAGCCGCTGGATGGCCTGGTTCAGCCTGTTTAGCTCCTCCTTGCTGTGCCGCAGGTTCTGCGTGTGTTTCTGCACTGTTGCCTTTATCTCCTCGCACTGCGAGGTGGCGGCAGCCAAGCGGGGTGGGGGGGTTGATCAAGAAGATGAGGAAGCAGCAGGTGCACTCACTGGAGACCAGCAAGACCGTTCCAGCACCCACCCACCCACTTGCTATCATGGGCGGCTCATTTGCCTCCTGGGAGCCTCCGCTGCTCCATCTATAAGGTGGGAACGGTCATCCTTTCTATCCCCAGTGGTGGTTGAGAGAAGGAAGTGCACTTGGCTGGCACCATGGCACGTGGGCCACCAGGTCTGTAGATGCCAAAGGTAGTGTGAACTCAGCCACAAAGGGTAACAGTGCCGCAGTCTGTTGAGTCTTTGGACTGACCACCCAGAGCTGACCCCAAGAATCAGGGTAGCTAACCCTAGGAAATCTATTCTCGTCCTTCACTACATAGGCTCATCTAAATGAATACAAAAGGCAGTTTAAAAAAATTCGACATTCCCGAATTTTAAAAATACTTTTTCAAATCTAAGAATATGAAGAAACTTTCCTAATTTGATGAAGGTTATTAATCAGTGACAAAAGATCCAGTTTCCAGCTACCTCCCCAAACCCAAGGCCACTCTGGGACAACATTATGGGACGACAAGGGACAAAATCAGTGGGCCTTTACCCTTCCTGCATCCCGTCTGTACATGCCAACATCTAACCAGTTGGGTACAGTGACCAATGCTTTCACAGTGCCTTACACTCTCCAGTATTTTCCCTCCACCATCTCCCTGGGGCTCAGGACCACCTGTGAAGTAGGCCAGGGGGATGTTCCTGTCTCTGTTATCTTCCCTCAGGCAAGCTGATGCTCAGCCACCGTGCAAGAAGTAGGGACCCTGAGGGATATGACAGACCCTGCCAGTCAATGACTGAGGCTGGCTGCATCTTAAGTTCACACACTTTGCTCTGCTCCCCAAGGAACAGATAAAGTCACACAGGCCCTTCAACACAGAGAATAGGAACTGTCCACTCCAGCCCAGTGTAAATTTCCTTCCAAGGTATTGATAGATAGGGTGTGGGGAATGGATGGAAAGAGACTGTAAAACTTCATCTCCCACCAATCTCTGCCCTATTCTTACTGCCCACACCCGCTCTCATCCCCAAAAGCTGAAGACACAGCACGCAAGCTTGTGCCTGGCTGGGTCCAACAGATCTGGGTGGAGTTCAAGACTCCTCCTCCTGTGTGAACTGATGAGCCGTATAGACAAGTCTCACCATGATGAGCAGAGCTGTTTTCTCCTCCAAGCCTCCTGTGGGCCCTGAAGCTCAGCTCTAGCCCAGAGAGCTCCTAGAATGCTCAGCTCTGAGGGACAAAGCCTCTTCTTCCTGGGGGCTCTGTGACCTCATCTTGTTGCATTTGCAGAGTTCTGATTGGGGGAGTAGTGGAAGGGGCCGTCCTGTCAGCCCAGAGGGGAACATGATAGTCTCTGAGCTGGAAAGGACCTGCAAAGAACAGGAGGAGGAGGAAGCGGGGTAGGGGAAGGAAAAGGACTTCAGTGGGGGGAAATGTTTGGAGCTGGGGAGTCTGGGCTTTGGGAGTGGGCAACAGGGAGCCACAGAAGGTGCTTGAAGAGGCCAGCAGCCTGGTGTATGTACAATGCAGTGTGGGAAGGCCTGTCTGGTAGCAATGCAGAAGACAGATAGCAGGGAGAGAGACTTCGCCTGGGAGTCCATTTCCACTAGTAGGTAGGAAATCTGGGGAAAGACAGGACTCCAAACTGAAGGAGTAACAGGGACCAGAGACCACAAGTTGAGAAGCCTTTTCTTTTGTTTGATAAATTTCTCATACATGCAAGACTATATATAACATGGATTTAATGATTTAAATGGTGACATAATAAAACAAGCCCTTGTGTGCCCACCAGTACCTCCAAAGCCTGTTGTGGGACGGACCCTTCCTGCTTACAGCATCCTCTCCCTCTGACCCCATCCAGTCTCCAAGGTGACCATCGGGTTTCTGCGTTGAGCACCCCCTTGCGTTTTCTTTATTGTTGTATCATATGTGTATGAATCCCTAAGCAGCTGTTTTAGTTTCGCCGTCCTTTAAGACTTCTATAAATGGAATTACACGCAGGCTTCTATGACTTGCTTCTCCCTCCTCAACATTCTAATTGTGAGATGCAGCCATTCTGAGGCATGTAGCTTAGTTTGTGTTGCCATGCTGTAGAGTATCCCAGTGTGATTATTGCTCCTAGGGGTATACACATGTGTGATTTTTTTTTTTTTTTTTGGTCATAGCAAACAATGCTGCTATGAACTTTGGGGTTTGTATTTGCTAGTGTACTTTGGCAAGAGTTTCTTTAGGGTACTGGCTGTCAAATTTTTTTTGTAGCCATAGCTCAAGTTATAAGAAATACATTTTAGGGACTTCCTTGGTGGTCCAGTGGTTAAAAATCTGTGTTGCAATGCAAGGAAGACAGATTCTATCCCTAGTCAGGGAGGTAAGATCTCACATGCCACGGGAGCAACTAAACCCAAGTGCTGCAATTACTGAGCCCACAGGCTCTGGAGCCCACGCACCACAGCCAAAGACCCCGCATGACTCAGCAATGATCCCATGTGCTGTAACTAAAACCCAACACAGCCAGTTAAATAAGCAAAGTTAAATAAATTTAAAATATATCTATTTTATATCATGAATCGGTACCTATATACGTATCCAACACATAAACTGAAATAAATTTTATGAAAAATTACTTCTTCTATAAAGCGCCCTCTGATCCTCCAATCGATCACTTTAATGCTTCACTTTCAATTCATGGACCTAGGTTTTCAGCAAGGGCTCATGTTCAGGTTTTCATATGTTTTAGTTTTTTCACCAAGCCTTATGTTTAGGTTTCATTTCTTATGCTGCTAAGTCACTGCAGTCGTGTACGACTCTGCGTGACCCCATAGACGGCAGCCCACCAGGCTCCCCCGTCCCTGGGATTCTCCAGGCAAGAACACTGGAGTAGGTTGCCGTTTCCTTCTCCAATGCATGAAAATGAAAAGTGAAAGTGAAGTCGCTCAGTCATGTCTGACTCTTAGCAACCCCATGGACTGCAGCCGACCAGGCTCCTCCGTCCATGGGATTTTCCAGGCAAGAGTACTGGAGTGGGGTGCCATTGCCTTCTCTGTCATTTCTTATAAATAGCATATTAATCTCATTACTTGTTAAATAATGTAATGAAATATCCATGAACTAACTTACTGACACAAGAACCCATTCTGTCCTCTCCCTCTCACTCTGGAGGTAACCACTTCCTTGAGTTTGTATCAACGTCACCTTGCTTTTTTTTTTTCTTAAGTTTTATCACATACATTACATATATCTAAAAATATATCTGTAAGGTTTTCTTGTTTGTTTTTTAATAAAAAGGATATCAGTTACACAGGGCTTTCTTTTTTTTTTTTTTTTTTGTCTTTTAACATTGTTTAGCTAGGATTCCTCCCCTAGCATTCATAGTATTCTATTGAGCGAATATACTACGCTTCTATGTTATTCTGTTTTTATTCTGTTCTATTTTTTCATTTTACAAAGTTGGTTCTACAGCAATTTTTCTAAATGACCCCTGATGCACATATGTGAGAATTTCTCTTTGGTACACATCTAAGATTTAGGAGTGGAACTTGGGGACCTTAGGATGGTCAATGTTCAACATGACAAAACAAAAATTATCTGCCAAAGTTGGTGTAGTAACAATTCACACTTTTGTCAGCACTGTATGACTTCCCAGGTGGAGCTAGTGGTAAAGAATCTGCCTTCTGATGCAAGAGAATCAAGAGACACAGATTCAATCCCTGAGCTGGGAAGATCGCCTGGAGTGAAACATGGAAACCCACTCCAGTATTCTTGCCTGGAGAATCCCATGGACAGGGGAGCCCGGTGGGCTACAGTCCATGGGGTCGCAAAGAGTCAGACACAGCTGAGTAACAGGCATGGTGTGGCATGACAGCACTGTGTGAAAGATTCATGCACTCTCCACATATCTTACTTTTCAACAATTTAATTGGGACTTCCCTGGTGGTCCAGTGACTAAGACTCCATGCTCCCGATGCCAGGGGACTGAGTTCAATCCCTGATCAGGGAACTAGATCCCACATACTGCAACTATGAGTTTTCATGCAGCAACTAAAGATCCCGTTTGCTGCAACTAAGACCCAGAACAGTCAATTACATAAATGAATATCTTAAAAAAAAAACAATTAAATAGTATAATTAATCTTATTTTTGACCCTGCTTTGAATTTTCATGATTACTGTTAAGGTTGAATAGCTCTATGAATGTCTATTATCCATATGGATTTGCTTTCTTTTGACCATTTTTTCTATTGGATTGTTTGCCTTATTCCTATTGGATTACAGGTGTTCTTTATATTTCTAGATATTACTATTTTATCACTTATATGTGTCACAAATAGCACTTTCAAATTTATAGCTCATCTTTTTACTTTCTTTATGGCATATTTTTATCAATAAAAGTTCTTAATTTTAATGTAGTCTAACTTATCTTGCTTTTATATTAAGCGCTCTGTGTGACTTGCTTAAAAGTCCTTTTCTATACCAAGATCAGAAAGGTGTTCTCCATTTTTTTTCTTCTTAGAGTTTTAAAGTTTTGCATTTGACATGTATAATTTTAATTTGCTTGAAATTGGTTTTGTGTATCACAGAAGTCAGGGATCCAATTTCATTCTTTCCCATGTGGATAACCAATGTATAGTTCTTTCTCTGTTATTGATCTGCAGATCAAAGATATATATAGATATAGATATAAGGTATATTTAACTTTATATATTATATATAATTTTATTTATGTCATATTTATTTAATATATTTATATCATATATACACACAAGAATAATTTTGACCAATGTAACAAAACAGAGAGCCCCCAAATTGATATATATTATATATATATGTCATATATACATATATGATGCAATATATTATACAGTATGTCATAAGCATAAATAATGCCATACGTATGTTTTATATATGTATGTATACAATACACATCAGTTTAAGGGCTCTCTATTTTGCCTCATTGGTCAATTTGTCTAACCTTGTATAGATACTGCACTGAATTTCTGTAGCGTTCTGAAAGGGCAAATATTCATTCTTTCTTTTACATCAGTGCCTTGACTCTTCTCAAACTTTTATCTTCACCATAAGTTTTAGAAACAGCTTGTTAAGTTTTATGTAAACCCTTGTTTGGGATTCAATTGTAGTGGCACTGATACTGTAAATCAATTTAAGGAGAATTAATGTCTCCTTTCAACAATGCTATATCTCTTCATTTAGCTAGGTCTGCATTTTAACTTTCATTTCCTATAACATTTCATAAAATGTTTGTATTTCTCTAGGCATAGTTCCCTCACATATTTGTTAGGTTTATTTCTAAGTATCTTATGGGTTTTAAAGTCATTAGTTTATCCATTTTATTGGGAGATAATTTACATACAGTAAACTACACACATTTCAAGTGTACAGTTCAACAAGTTTTGATAGATGTTTGCCCTCATTCAACCATCACTGAATGAAGATAAACGACATTCCAGCAAGCATCTCAGTAGTTTCCTTCATACCCCCTTGCAGCAATCTTCCCACCTCATCCGAGACAACTACTGATCTAATTTTTAGCAATGGAAATTAGTATTGCCAGCTGGAGAACTTCCTATGAATAGAAGCACACAGTATATACTCTGATTACTTTCACTTGGCATAATGTTTTTGAATCATCCATGTTGTTTCATGAATCAGTAGTTCATTCTTTTCTCTTGCTGAGTGATAATCATCACATGAATATATCTCTGTTTATCCATTCACCTATTAATAAAATGTTTTTATTGTTTCGACTTTGGGACTATTATGATTCAAGCTCCTAAGTAATTCATGTACAAGTCTCTGTGTGGACCTGTTTTCATTTCTTGTAGATAAATACCCAAGAGAGGAATTGCTGTGCTGTTTGGCAAGTGTATGTTTAAATTTATAAGAAATTGGCAAACTGTTTTCGGAGGTGACTATATCATTTTATCCTCCATGAAAGTTCCAGCTACTCCAGCTACTTGATGGTCAGTCTTTTAAATGGTTAGTCTTTTAAATGATTAGTCTAGTGGGTAAGTTTTTTTCTCATTGTGGTTTAATTTAGTTTCCTCTGATGACTAATAATGATGAACAGCTTCTCACATACTTCAGTTCAGTTCAGTCATTTAGTTGTGCCCAACTCTTTGCAACCCCATGAATTGCAGCATGCCAGCCTTCCCTGTCCATTACCAACTCCTGGAGCCTGCTCATCGTGTCAGTGAAGCCATCCAACCATCTCATCCTCTGTCGTCCCCTTCTCCTCCCGCCTTCAATCTTTCCCATAATCAGGGTCTTTTCCAATAAGTCAGTTCTTTGCATGAGGTGGC
Source organism: Ovis aries (assembly GCF_016772045.2). Lineage (NCBI taxonomy): Eukaryota > Metazoa > Chordata > Mammalia > Artiodactyla > Bovidae > Ovis > Ovis aries. The sequence goes on from NC_056056.1 coordinate 134,112,406, forward strand.
CAAAGTATTGGACATTTAGCTTCAGCATCAGCCCTTTCAATGAATGTTCAGGACTGATTTCCTTTAGGATTGGCTGGTTGGATCTCCTTGCAGTCCAAGGGACTCTCAAGAGTCTTCTCCAATACCACAGTTCAAAAACATCAATTCTTCAGCATTCAGCTTTCTTTATAGTCCAACTCTCACATCCATTCATGACTACTGGAAAAACCATACTTTTGACTAGATGGACCTTTGTTAGCAAAGTAATGTCTCTGCTTCTTAATACACTGTCTAGGTTGGTCATAGCTTTTCTTCCAAGGAGCAAGTGTCTTTTAATTTCATGGCTGCAGTTACTACCTGCAGTGATTTTGGACCCCCCAAAAATAGTCTCTCACCGTTTCCATTGTTTCCTCATCTGTTTGCCATGAAGTGGTGGGGCCGGATGCCATGATCTTAGTTTTCTGAATGTTGAGTTTTAGCCAACTCTTTCACTCTCCTTTCATTTTCATCAAGAGGCTCTTTAGTTCTTCTTCACTTTCTGCCATAAGGGTGGTGTCATCTGTGTATCTGAGGTTATTGATATTTCTCCCAGCAATCTTGATTCTCACATACTTACTGAACCTTAATACATCTTCTTTGTATTAGGTTTGTAAGGTGTCAGTTGAAGTCTTTTACCCATTTTGATTGAGTTGTTTGTCTTCTTGTTACCAAATCCAAGTCTAACTACTCAATGCTCAAAAAGTATTAAAGAGGCCAGGCTGGTAGAAAGAAACTTTGCTTTATTTTGCATGCCAGCAAGCAAGGATGCAGGATGGGGGTGGGGGAGGTGGACACCTGTCCAAAAGCTGACTCCCCCCACCATTGACAGGGGGCAAGAGCTTTTATAGACAGAAGGAGAGGGTTACATGCAGAAATAGCACGGTCAGCTCTGACAGTCATCTTGAGGTTGGTCATCAGTGGTCTGACCAGTGTCAACTTGACTGTTTTAGGTATAGTTTACCTTCAGTTCCATGTCAGTTTGTTCTCATTTCCTTGAGGCCAATTCTTGGAATTACAGCAGCTTATGTCATGGCTACTGGAGAAGGCAATGGCACCCCACTCCAGTACTCTTGCCTGGAAAATCCCATGGACAGAGGAGCCTTGTAGGCTACAGTCCATGGGGTCGTTACGAGTCGGACACAACTGAGTGACTTCACTTTCACTTTTCACTTTCATGCATTGGAGAAGAAAATGGCAACCCACTCCAGTGTTCTTGCCTGGAGAATCCCAGGGATGGGGGAGCCTGGTGGGCTGCTGTCTATGGGGACGCACAGAGTCGGACACGACTGAAGCGACTTAGCAGCAGCAGCATGTCATGGCTACAGTCTGGTCATCATATAGTTAACTTCTTCCACCTGGTGAGGGTTTCAGTATCTGTAAGATGGTTCATAGGATATGGCTCAGCATATTATCCGCAGTCCTTGAGAAGGAACTAAATGTCCCTGATTATGCTTAATGACTACATTATTATTATGTTGTCTCCTTTGATTGTTTTCCTTTGTTTCTGCATTTTCTGACTTCTCTGATTAAACTTATTCTTTGGCTAAAGTTTTTCCATGGACAAAATGCAGGCAGAGGACACGAGGGGGCAAGGACTATGGGGTCTTGTTCCACTTCATTCTTATTGAGAGCTGAGTTCTTTACATTTACATGTAATGTAATCGTTGATATGATTGCTTTTAAGTCAATAATTTTGTTGTCTGTTTCACATTTGTCTGGTGTGGGTTTTTTTTTGTTGTTCTCTAAAGTTTGTTTCCTGCCTTCTTTTGATTTAATCAAACATTTTTAAAATATTTCAAGATTATTTATTCTGTTGGCTTTTTAGCACTGGCTTTTTTTAAAACAATAAACACTGATTTTAGTGATTGCTCTAGAGCTAAAACTGACTGTGCATCCTTGGGTCTTCCCTGGTGGTTCAGTGGTTGGGACTCTGATTCCACCGGCGGGGCTGAGGTTCAGTCCCTGGTCGGGGAACCAAGATCCTACCAGCCATGCAACGTGATGAAAAATCAAAAAGCATCCTTAATTTATCAAAGTCAATTAAGATCCCCTGGAGGAGGACATGGCAATCCTCTCTGCAGTACTCTTGCCTGGAGAATCCCATGGACAGAGAAGCCTAGCGGGCTGCAGTCCCTAGGGTCACAAAGAGTTGGCCACAACTGAAGAATCTGAACACACACACTAGTCATCTTCCTGGGCATTAGGCTGATGTGAGATGCTCCTGTTCACCCCTCTTATGATAGCATCTTGGTTCACATTTCATGATTTTTGATTACTTGTGAGCTTCCATTTGTTGTAACACTCTGGAAGAATTCCTAGAAGCCTGGGTTTGAATGGCATTCTTCTAGAAAGGATTCGTATTTGCTCTTGCCAGATTCAGAGGAGAACCACCAACCTGGGCTCATTTTAAACAATGTTTTCATGTATGGTACTGTGGGTATTTGCCACCAAAAGAAAAAAAAAGTGAACTCCGCCTAGAGCTGGATGAGAGCAAACTTGTGGTTTAAAATTATCAGGAAAAACTTTTCTTTACCGAAGCCAAGGTCAAGACTTACGTGTTTCTTTCCTCTCTTTTTGCGGATTCTTTTCCTGCTTCCCTCTTCACTGAGGGTCATCCAGGGCCTATTATGGACCTTGGATCCAATTCTCCCTTTTATGGGCCTAGGCTTTGTGTCCTGTCCCCTAACCATAGTGGGCTTCCATCCATTGAATGCCAATGACCAACAGATGCCCCTTCCATGCCATCAGACTTCATCATTCACATACTTCCCTGGAGCCATGCTTACTGTTATTGTTATCCAACTCTGATCATCTCTCATGTGTTCTTGCTAGCTCATGATGCATTAAAATATATTTGAAGTATATTATCTATCATTTTAATGACAAAAAGTTTATTCAGAGTTCCTAGTCTGACTTACTGCAAGAAAAGAAGTTGCTGGTGGCATTCTTCAGAGAAAACAATTCACAAAGCTTGGTGACTCATTAGATAAGGAAAATAGGTGTCAAAGAGTTTTAAGCTGGAGATATTAGAAAGAACTAATAGAAAGAAGGAAAGTTGATGAATGGGCCATCTGTAGATGGGAAAAATGATGAGATGTTTTTAAGCCTTCTTGAATTTCAATTATCAGTGTAACATTCACGTGGAGGTGCCCGTGGTCAATCAGAAACCTCAGAGATGAACTCATTCATTCTCTCAACATTGCTCAGTGCCTGCTATAAGCCAGCACTGTGTCAGACACTTCGTAGCACTAGAGAATTACTTCAGAGAGCCCTGAGCCATCAGAGCACCCCTCCTCAAGGTCCCCAGCCCTGAGCACACAGTAGCAAGGCCCAGCAGCAGGCCCACCTCTCCGTCCCCCACCCCACCCCCTCCGCTTCCTGGAGATCCCACCCACCTGTTCCAGGCCTGGAATAATGGACAGAAAAATGCACACATATGACGGCAACTAGATTACTTTATTCTAAGCACAGTTAGCAAGGAGGAAAGATTTGGGAAAGGGAGTGATGAACATTCAAGAATGCAAGGGAAAGAAAGGTGGGAGGGGGACTTAGGTGTCGTCCTCTTCATGGGATCAGAGTGCCCAGAATCCTCAAATAGACTACATCCATGGATCACTCCTCCAAGCAGCCTTTCTCAGCCAGAGGCAAGCAGGAGACAAGAAGGGGAGGAAGGGATTCCCACACAAGAATTGAAAGGTGGACAGTAGAGAAGGTGCGTCAGAATGATGGGTTGCACATGGTAGGGCTGGGCAGACAGGCCAGCTGGGAGGCTCGGAGAGGGTGAGATGGGCTGGGGCTTGGGTGCCTCCTCAAGTCTTGCCAACTCAACACTTCTTATAGCTGCTGCCACAGGCTCCCACCCCATAGGAACTGATGCCGCAGGTACGGGTGCCTGAGAGATCACCACATACAACTCCACCCCGGGAGCTGCTCACACCTGCACAGAGACAATAACAGTGAGTCAGAACCTTCAGGGGTGGTGGGGAGCTGGCCCCAAGCACAACTCCCTGCCTAACACCCAGTAGGATGTCTCTGGATCATCCACATCTCCAGGGAGAAAGACAATCTGAACTCCCATGTGGTCTCAGGACTCCCATCCTCACTGGACGAGAATGACCTCAGTCTTTCTTAATCTATTCTTCTGTAGCTGATTCCAGGAAGACCTCCATGGGACAACCACGCAGATAAAATACCTGTCTTGATCCGGAACAAGACAACTGGAATATGGACAAGTATTTGGACAAGGAAAAAGTCAGAGCTTCCTGTGATGGGGAAAATAAGACTGGCACTCTAACAGGCGTGGGGTGAAGTATTATTCCACTCGTAACCTGTCAACCAGCTCCCCCTTTGTAACTGTGTGGTTGGAATGAATGGAACTCTTCTCCCTGGGTCTTTTCACCCTCAGAGCTAAGACTCCCACTGTCTCACTTCAGTGTCTCCCCTTCAGGGCCCGAATTACTCACTGACATTCACAGCACTGATGCCTTCACACAGCCTGATGTGGGAGAGAAAAGAGCATAAGGACTGGGTATTAGTTTCTGACAGCGATCCCAGAAGTCACATGGTCACCCACTCTGAACCCAGTCACCTAAGGAGCCACCCAAGTCCCTCCCCGGAAGGTCAGAGAAGGTCTGGGGTCCAGCACCCCTTGAGGCTCAGCATATCCCCAGCTCTGTTTCAAGAGAACACAAGGGGCAGGATCTCTCAGGTCCCTCTAGGAAGAGGGTCCTACTCAAATGCAGTGGGACTGCCCTCAGGACTCTAGCTTCTGACTGCCTACCCCACTCCTACTGACTGGCTCTACCATCCTGAACAATCCAGTCTCCCTGGGCCACAAGCTTTTCATCTCTCTAATCGAAATGTATTTTTCTATTTGCCCTTTCAGTTTGAGGCCATTTTTATCCTGTCCCTTAAGCAAGGGTGTTCTGGCACCAGCTCCTACCAGTTAGTTCACAGATACTGTTCTGTACATTTCTAGCCAACTCTGCATGAATTCACAGTGGTAGCTTGAGCCCAGCCATGGTAGAAGTATTTATACCACTAAAATATGCAAATGTTATACATCATAGACTTTTTATTCCCTCAGAGAACCAGTAAACTATTGTCCCCAACCAAATGATGTAGGAGCCCATTGGAAATCAGACAGTGGGCTCAACTGAGACTGTTCTCAGCCTCTCCTCGGAGCAGAGAGGGAGCCAGAAAGGGTTCCAAGATGTGAGCAGAAGAAGGAATGGGGAAGTAGTAGAGGAAAAAAAAAATGGGCCAGGTCTCTGCAATTGAGGCCCCAGCTGTGCAGACTGTACCCACCTCTGCTCCTCGCCCTCCAGCAGGCGCCTGTAGGTGGCGATCTCGATGTCCAGGCCCAGCTTGGAGCTCATCACCTCCTGGTACTGCTTGACCAGGCTGGCCATGTCCTGCTTGGCCTTCTGCAGGGCTTTCTCCAGCCCCGCCAGCTTGCCCCGGGCATCATTAAGGGCCGCCTCGCCCTGCTGCTCCGCCTGGGTCACTGCGGCCTCCAGCTTGGAGTTCTAAGGGCCCAGGAGAGAACAAGGTGGGTTATGGCCTCTGAGTCTCTGTGTCCATTTCCTGGATGTGTCTAGTCTCTCTACCCAGATGAGATCACCCCAGAAGCAGACCTCTCCCCTTCATCAACTGGGGTTCCCAGAAGGGCCATAACCTAGGACTCAAGTCAAACAAATGGGTTGGAGAGTGAATGGTGAGATCCAACTGGGCACACACACTGCCAGTGGGACGCTGGGTGGGCCTCAAAAAAATCCTACCTGGCTCTTAGCATTTTCAATCTCAGCTGTCAGCCTCTGGATCAGGCGGTTGAGCTCATTGATCTCCTCCTTGGTGCGGCGCAGAGTCTCCCCATGCCGATTCACTGTGGCCTTGATCTCTTCATACTGGGAGAGGAAGCAGAGAGGCTCATGAAACTCAGGATGGGACCTCCCACACATTCAGGACAACATAGATGATTTTCAGGTTGTCCAGGGCTCAGCCTGTGCAACCACACATGGCAGCCCTGCCTTTCTATCCCAACCTGAGAGATGTCAATACTTTATCTACCGTCCCTAAGGATCAGAATCCCCAGACAAAAGTAGCCTTTTTTAATAAATGCCTTGAATCCCTCCCAGCGCCACATCTAGGAGGCAGGTGTCCTGGACCACTCACCTTGCTGCGGTACCAGCTTTCAGCCTCGGCCCGGCTGCGGCTGGCGATTTCATCATAGTGAGCCTTGATCTCGGCGACAATGCTGTCCATGTTCAGGTACCTGCTATTGTCCATCTTGACGATGACCGAGGTGTCTGAGATGTGGGCTTGAATGACTCTCAACTCCTGAAGGGCCAAGAGTCATTCACATTACATACATCATCCAGAGCCAAGTAGAACAGAGTTCACATTCCACCTTTACACACACACACACACACACACACACACACACACACACAAGCCCACAATTTCCAAAACCCTCACGCCTACAGGCACTCCCATCTATTTCCTCTGTACACAGGCCAGCCTGGGAATCAGGAGGGCTGAGTAATGTCCTCTCTGCTGGTGCTCACCTCTTCATACAGGGTCTTCAGGAAGCCCACCTCCTCTACCAGGCTGTGTGCGTTGGCCTCCAGATCTCCCTTGCTCACATAGACATGGTTAACCTCCTGGAGATACAAACACACAGCAGTCCCTGGTCATTGCAGAGGCTTTCCAGGGGGGCTCCACTTCCCCCAACCCCATCCCCAGCCCTGCAAAGCAAGTCTTAGGCATAGATCAGTAAGTCAAGAATAAGGGAACTAAGGTCTCCCACCAACTCTAGCAAAATGTCCTGTGTGACTTTAGAAAGTCCTTCCATCTCTCTGGGCCACCCTATAAAGGAAGAGCCAGAGAATTCCTGCCCTGTAGATCTCCCAGAGTGTGAGAAGGGAAATGCCCTTCTATCGGTTGGAATAAAATATAAGTTTATTAACTGAACAAGGGCAAACCGATGCCCTGAGGACTACCAGACTCCCAGGCAACTATCCCACAAGCAGACCGACTCACCTGCTTGATTTTGACAAACTCATTCTCTGCCGTGGTCTTCAGGGCGATCTCCTCTTCATACCTCCACAAGGGAAGGTAATTTGAAACAAGAGATTTAGCTAGTAATGGAAAGGAGGGCCCAACCTGACCCATCACATCCACCCCCAAGGATATCTGAAACATCCCTCTCACCCATATCCCTAATTACACATTTCTCTAACTTAGACATGATTCACTTTAAAGATATTGGTTTTGTTATTACTCAAGTATAATAAACTGCCTGGAAAGGTGGATGGAACTAGTAACTGGAACCAGTGACTGTGAGCAGTGGAGAAGACATAGTGACATTTCTTTACACCTCCAGTACCTAGCACAGTAAGGCCAAAGAGTAAGTGTTCAGAACAGGTTTATGGGATGGGTCAGTGGATGGATGGATGGATGGATGGATGAAGAGGGATATGGTCCCTATCCTAAGAAGTTCATAACGTGATAGAAAAAGATTCTTTGCTGACATTTCAGCTTGTCTTCTTTTCATGTGTCTTCCTGTCACTGCCTTTAAAGCTGACAAAAGCAAAAAGCGGGTTAATGAAGAAAGAAGTTTCTAAGGCCAGTGTGCTCAGTGGCTCCCCGATTGTTGTATCATGTCAGCCCTTCTGAGAGAAGTGGACCTTCCCAAATGCACTCACTTCTTCTTGTAGCCCTCCAGCACCTCCTGCACGTGGTTGAGCTCTGAGGCCAGCCTCCCGGTGTCGGCCTCCACACGCTCAGCCTCCCGCCTCAGTGTCTCGATGTAGCCATTGAACAGGGGCCCCAGGTTGCTCTCGCAGCTGCGCTGGTTCTGGTACAATTGCCACTTGGTCTCCAGCAGCTTGTTCTGCTGCTCCAGGAAGCGCACCTGCCACCCAGAGGAACAGTCACCCAGACAGCCGTAATTCCACCATCCTGCAGGATCCATCCCCCAAAACTTCCACCCATTCCTTTCCCCATCCCACCACAACACACACATGAGGATCTCTGTCACTGAGATGGCTGCAGATCTGAGTCCAAGTATCCATGATCAAGCGGGAAAGTCCTTTTTCATTCCTGGCTTCACTGTGCCAAGGATCAGAATCCCCTCCCAAATGACCAAGCCTTCCCCTGAGAAACCTTCCCCAGTTAGGTCTCCTGCTGGCCCACTCCTGTCTGAAGTGAACATTGCTGGGGAAGCCTCAGCTGGCCCTAGAGTTCAGTGTGAGAGTGTGAGTGAGTGAGTGTGGGGCGGGGGTGCAGAGAGAGAAATTGGCAGGGGACAACTAAGCATTCCAGGCATCCGCAAGGATGACCCTATAGTCCTATTTCTATTTCTTTTTTTCTTCTGCTTCTATTTCTGATGTAAATTTCATATGTGTCCCATGGGGGACAGGGGTCTGTGTCCGCCTCCCTCTGACATGCAGTTCCAAGCCTGTTCTTGTCTCTCTTGTACACTGTAACAGTGCTATCATACCAGGAGCCCCTGCTCTATGCTCACTTCTCTTTAGTCTGTCTGTGCCCTGGAAATGTGTCCATCTCCTCCATCAATCCACATCTCTCCTGCCCCCTGACTAACCCTTCAGTGCCTACCCAGGAAAGAAGGTTCAGGAAGAGTGTGATCAAGGACACCCACCTTGTCAATGAAGGCAGCAAACTTGCTGTTGAGGCTCTTGATCTGCTCCTTCTCCTGGTTCTTTACGCGCTGTGCATTGTGGTCGATCTCCAGGTTGAGGGGCTTGAGGAGGCTCTGGTTGACTGACACGGAGGTGATGCAGGGAGGGCTGGGGCTGCCAGAGCGGTACCCAAAGCTGCGGCTACTGGAACCAGCACGGGAGCCCCCGCAGACACTGCGACTGCTGAAGCCCCCAGTGAGGCCGCGGTAGCAGGAGACACCGCGGTAAGGAGCAGCGGTGACGCAGCAGCGGCTGGGCCTGGATCCGCCGGCCGAGCCGCAGCTGAAGGTGCGACCAGGACAGTACCTTTGAGTGGTCACAGAGGAGCTGGAATTGCGGACTCCACTGCGGGAGCTAAAGCAAGCCGATCCACAGGTCATAGTGAGTCAAGGCTGGAGGAGATGAAGCCAGAGGAAGAAGAGAAGGGCTCTGAGCTCTCCCTCGCTGTCCGTGCCTTTTATAAAGCCAGACACCCGGCGCTGTCTATGTCACCACATGGAGCAACTTTCTTGTCACCTTTATGGGCTTGGGGAATTTCTCAGTCATTTCTCCTCTCCTGGGATAATATCATCAAGATGATATTATATTGGCTTTGGAAAATCCTACACTCAGGCAACTCTGAAGCCTTGGCAGAATTTTTTCCATAGTTCAGGGCCTGAGGGTGCCAAGGAGCCTAGGTCAACCAAAGTCTGGGGACTCTGCATTTTGCAAGAAAATTGAGGAGAGAAAGGGAAGCCAGGTTGGGATGATGGTTTTCAGGTCAGCTGGACTCATAACCTCTGACTTTTAGTTTGGGCCACAAGATTAACTAAGACCAGGGACACAGGGTGGGCCAGCCTAGGGTGGGAAGGTGGGGGTGGACCCTGACAGCTTTGAGAGCAAGAGCCTTCCAGGGGCTTCACAGGTAGGGTCTTGGGGGCCAACTCTTCAGGGCAACCTATGACACTTGACCCTTGGCATGCCCAGAAGGAAATTGTGTTTACTCCCACCAAGACATAGAAAAGCCAGTCACACAACCAAAAAAGTATTTGTTCAGCCACTTCATGCTGGGGAATCCATGAAGTGGGTAGGTATGTGTGAGCAGTGTGGTGTGAGAGTTCAGTATCTGAATCCCTAAAACCCATTCTGTCCACCCAACTCCATCCCTCTTTGTGTGCCTTCAAGATTCCTCACCCACATCTAACACAGAATGTCTCCCTCAACTAGACCTTAAGTGCAAGGCCACACTCCCCAGACAGTCTCTTTCAAAGGCCTCCCTGTTTTCTGGGGCATTTTCAGAAGAGCTTCTCCAATAAGCTCTGAGCCTGGACTGAGTGGTGGGACCTGGGATCCATTCCAAGAAACTTCAATGGGCAGGAGGCCCCAGCTCCAGCTCCCAGACCTAGAAGACAAGGCAGGCCCAGGGTGGGGGTGAGGAGAGTGGGGAGGCCGGGATGGTTGGAAGGGAAGGTACCTGGGGCAACCAGTGGGCCATAGAGGGGAAAAAAAATAACAACAGTAATGATAACAGCTGATATTTATTGACCACTTACTATGGACCAGGCATTGTATTAATGCTTTACATATACACTCACTTTATCCATATCACATCCCCAGATAAGTTTTATTATCTTCATTCTAGATACAAAGGAAACTGAGGCTCAGGGAGGTTATGGAATTTTCATCCAGATTGCAAGGTGCAGAGCCCAGGCTTGAACCCAGGTATGTCTGATTCCAGAGTCACTTTGACCATTATTCCATGGAGAAAAAAGAAGTGTGTCTTTGAAATGGGCATGCTGATGCTCAAGATGTTTCATAAGGATGCTTTGGGTTGCCAAAAGTAGACACACACACACACACCCTCCATGTACTATCCCCACATCCCATTTGCTCACACACGGTGAATATGGCCTTCTCCCGGTCAACTACCTCTCACACTCAGCTTGACAGTCTAAGCCCACCTTATCCACCCACCATATTCACCATCCCCCTGCCTCCTTTCCCCCTAACCTCATCCATCCCCCGTTTTCCAACCAAAGTGGACTCGCTGCCAGCTCTTCCTCCCACATCCTCTGGCCTCCCTCGCTTTGTGTCTTTGCTTACACGGTTCCCTCTGCCTGAACCAGCCTCTCCTCTCTCTTCTCTGTACATCCAGCTCTTCTCAGTGTTCTTCATCCCCAACCAAGCTGTCATTTCCTGTAAGACCATGCCCTGACCTCTGGCCCCAAGGCGCTGGAGGCTGACTCTCCCAGTGAGTACCCTGGCATTAAAGTCAGACCCCCTGCAGCCTTGTATTAAAGTCCTTTGTGTGTGCCTGCCCTCCGTGGGGACTGCAGACTCCTTCCAACTCTGAGCCTGGCTCCCGTTGGGTATCTATTTGCTCCCCCCTTGTATCAGCTCCAGGGGCCTATGGTGGGGGTAAAGAAGAGACACAACACCAAGACAGAGAGTTAGCTTTCCATCAGTTGACTGGTGGGTTGGAGATAAAGGGGGCAAGGGATGAATTTCTAGAAGATCTGGCTGAAAATGGAGCAGTCCCCCTCTTCCCCATCGCTGTGACCGCCAACTGTCTTTATGGGGAAGTCTGTCCTTGAATGTATCAGAAATTGGAGCTGGGTCAGGGATTGGTACTGACACCTGGGGGACCACTGTGCTTTAGTTGTCAAACCTGTCATTTCCATCCTTCTAGTCATGTTAGAGAGCACAACTCAGCCTGCAGCCCTCTGGTCTCTTGGGACTTTAAATGCTCTTAATTATCAGTGTAAAAAAAAAAAGCTGATTATTAACCTCCTCATTGATTGTGATAGCATGGAAAATCTGCTCCATCCATCCACCAAAATGCAGAAGGAGATCCAAGCAAGCATCATGAAAGTGCTTCTGTAAGTCTAATTTAAATCTTTAAATTAAGGAAATTAAATACTTTGGGGTAAGTCCATTTCCTCTTGTGAGGGAGATACCAAGGGAAGACTTCTTCAATACCAATTTATTCCCTAAAGAAAATTGGAGTAGAGGGCTTCTCAGGTGGCTCAGTGGTAAAGAACCGACCTGCCAATGCAGGAGACACAGGTTCAGTCCCTGGTCCGGAAAGATCCCACATGCAGGGCAACTAAGCCCGTGTGCCACAAACTACTGAGCCCACTTGCTGCAACTAAAGAGTAGCCCCTCTCTCCACAACTAGACAAGAATTCGCACAGTGACGAAGAGCCAGCAGAGCCCAAAATAAATAACTTTTTAAAGAAGAAAACTGGAGTAGAAATTCATAATCCTGAAGCCATTAGTCACACAGCTGGAGCTGGAAGCAGAAGCGCAGACGCTGGAGGTGGGCTCCGTCTTCTACAGAGGATGGCACTAAGGTTACACTGAAATCCCTGCAAAATCAAAGCTGGACCAAAGGGATTCAGGCCCACAAGAGAACTGGGAAAGACAGCAAAGAGGGCAGCGAGGCACTCCCTAGAAATGGGACGCCAGGCATGGCTGGCCAGGGTGACCTCTGCTGTTCCAGGATTTAATTACCCCCTTGCATAATAACAGGCCATATTTAAAGGCAAAGGAAGCCAAAGATGATTTGCGTATTTCTCTTTAATGCAAGCTGCTGAGTTCACACTCTGGTTTCCTCTGTCCATAATTGGACACATAATTAACTACCATTATGACGGCTTGCAGCCTTCTAGGGTTGGTGGCCATGAGCAAGCATCAGTTGAGGAGAAGGCTTTGGATCGGACTTTGGATCTGATTTCTCTAAGACCCCAAAGCCTAGCAGTCTGGGCTCCTGCTTCAGTCCTGAAGACTCAGACCTTTGATTCTTGGCAGAGGGCTGGGAGCCTCCTTCCAGATTCTGACTTTGCCCCTTGATGGACCCTTCTGTGCTTTACCTTATTTTTTTTTTAATCATTATTTTTATTTATTTGTTTCTGACTATGCTGGGTCCTTGTTGCCATGAGGGCCTTTCTCTAGTTGTGGAGGGCGGGGGCTACTCTCTAGCTGCAGCAAGTAAGCTCAGTAGTTGTGGCTCTCAGGCTCTAGAGCACAGATTCAACAGTTGTGGCGCGCAGGCTTAGTTGCCTCACAGCATGTGGGATCTTCCCAGACCAGAGATCAAGCCCGTGTCTCCTGCGTTGGCAGGCGGATTCTTTACCACTGAGCCACTGGGGAAGCCCCCGTGCTTGATTGTAAAAGCCACTGGTTCACTCTGAGTTCACCTTCCTAATCAAGTAAATGGGCACAGTAATTCTGACCTCAGAAGAATGCCCTGGGGGTTAGATGAAATAATGCAGGTAAATTCCTCACACATTGTATGTGAGTGTGTGTGTACACAGTCGCTTCAGTCCTCTCCTGCTCTTTCCGACCTCACGGACTGTACCCTACCAGGCTCCTCTGTTCATGGGATTCTCCAAGCAAGAACACTGGAGTGGGTTGCCATGCCCTCCTCCAAGAGATCTTCCCAACCCAGGGATCGAACCCAGGTCTCCCGCATCATAGACAGCCGCTTTACTGTCTGAGCCACCCAGGAAGCCCACACATTGTAGGTACTCCATAAATGTAAATTCCCTTTCTCCTCGCCAGTAGAGTGGAGAGAGGTATGAGGGGTAGGGGTGGAGGATCCGACCTTACTGGGTGAGGAGCTATGAGCTGAGTTCTGACAAAGAGAGGAGAGAGAGTTTTTGTCCCGGGGAAACAGGGTGAATGGCAAATCAATAATAGAATAAACAGAACAAACTAACATTTATGGAGCTCTTGTTAAAAGCTAAGTACGGCCCTAAATGGAAAAAGCAAGAGAGCTCCAGAAAAACATCTATTTCTGCTTTATTAACTATGCCAAAGCCTTTGACTGTGTGGATCACAACAAAATGTGGAAAATTCTGAGAGAGATGGGAATACCAGACCACCTGACCTGCCTCTTAAGAAATCTGTATGTAGGTCAGGAAGCAACAGTTAGAACTGGACATGGAACAACAGAATGGTTCCAAATAGGAAAAGGAGTACGTCAACGCCGTATATTGTCACCCTGCTTATTTAACTTCTATGCAGAGTACATCATGAGAAACGCTGGGCTGGAAGAAACACAAGCTGGAATCAAGATTGTCGGGAGAAATATCAATGACCTCAGATATGCAGATGATACCACCCTTATGGCAGAAAGTGAAGAGGAACTAAAAAGCCTCTTGATGAAAGTGAAAGAGGAGAGTGACAAAGTTTGCTTAAAGCTCAACATTCAGAAAACGAAGATCATGGCATCTGGTCCCATCACTTCATGGGAAATAGATGGGGAAACAGTGGAAACAGTGTCAGACTTTATTTTGGGGGGCTCCAAAATCACTGCAGATGGTGACTGCAGCCATGAAATTAAAAGACACTTACTCCTTGGAAGAAAAGTCATGACCAACCTAGACAGCATATTCAAAAGCAGAGACATTACTTTGCCGACTAAGGTCCGTCTAGTCAAGGCTATGGTTTTTACTGTGGTCATGTATGGATGTGACAGTTGGACTGTGAAGAAGGCTGAGCCCTGAAGAATTGATGCTTTTGAACTGTGGTGTTGGAGAAGACTCTTGGGAGTCCCTTGGACTGCAAGGAGATCCAACCAGTCCATTCTGAAGGAGATCAGCCCTGGGATTTCTTTGGAAGGAATGATGCTAAAGCTGAAACTCCAGTACTTTGGCCACCTCATGCGAAGAGTTGACTCATTGGAAAAGACTCTGATGCTGGGAGGAATTGCGGGCAGGAGGAGAAGGGGATGACAGAGGATGAGATGGCTGGATGGCATCACGGACTCGATGGACGTGAGTCTGAGTGAACTCTGGGAGGTGACGATGGACAGGGAGGCCTAGCATGCTGCGATTCATGGGATCGCAAAGAGTCGGACACGACTGAGCGACTGAACTGAACTGAACTGAGGACCCTAAATGTTACCCGGTCCATTGCGCCCCCGCAGGTGCTGTTAGGATCCCTATTTTGCACATGAGGAAACAGGTTGTTCACCTGTCCCAGATCGTGACAAGGATTTCCAGAACTGACCTCTAAGATGCCTCCCCTTCAACACACACACACACACACACCACACACACACACACACACACAGACCTCGCAGAGCCATACAGGCAGCTAAGACCAAAGCTGCCCAGCCCGCAGGGCGGTGGCCCAGGCTGGTGGGGCCGGGGGTGCCTAGCTGCCCAGTTTGGGACTAGAACCAATGCCCCTGCGCTTCCCGGCCCAGTCCCGGCCTAGGGCCGCGGGCGGCCGGCCCCAAGCCCGCAGCGCACCGCCGGCGAAGCTGAGCCAGCGCTACCCGGTCCCATAAACCGCGCGGGGGCGGGAGGCGAACGCCGTTTTATGGAGGCAGCCGGGAGGCCCGGTTCACTTTAATTCCGGCTCGCAGAGGCTCGCAGCCCGACCTCCAAGCTCATAAACGAGTGGGCCGCGCGCTCCCCCTTCCGGCCCGCGGGCCGCGATATAAGGCACATGGTGGGCTTCTGGGTCCAGCTGCCCTCTGCCACCGCCGCTCACCGCCAACGCACCATGTCCTGCCTCTCATCGCGCGTTTGCATCCCCCGCGGGGTCCGAGCCTTCAGCTGCGTCTCCGCCTGCGGACCCCGGCCCGGCCGCTGCTGCATCACGGCCGCCCCCTACCGCGGCATCTCCTGCTACCGCGGCCTCACCGGGGGCTTCGGCAGCCGCAGCGTCTGCGGGGCCTTCCGTGCCGGCTCCTGCGGCCGCAGCTTCGGGTACCGCTCTGGCGGCGTGGGCGGCCTCAGCCCTCCCTGCATCACCACCGTGTCAGTCAATGAGAGCCTCCTCACGCCCCTCAACCTGGAGATCGACCCCAATGCGCAGTGCGTGAAGCAAGAGGAGAAGGAGCAGATCAAGTGTCTCAACAACAGGTTCGCTGCCTTCATCGACAAGGTGAGTCTCCTTGATCACACCCTTCCTGAGCCTTCCCTTCCTGGGTGGGCACTCAAGGGTTAGTCAGGGTGCAGGAAATATGTGGTCCAAGTGAGCCCCCAGGCTGATGGAGGAGATGGACACACATCCAGGGCACAGACAGACCAGAGAGATGAGTCTAGAGCAGGGGCTCCTGATTAGAGCACTGTTACTATATACAACCTCTGTCCAGACAGGCAGGGTCCCCATAGACAAGATTCCACCCTTCCTGAGCCTGGACATCCTGGCAGGACCTGAGAATTTACAGGCTAGTCTCCCCTGGAAGTTCATTCCTGGTGGCTCAGTGGTGAAGAATTTGTCTGCAATGCAGAAGACCCTGGTTCAATCCCTGGGTGGGCAAGATCCCCTGGAGTAGGAAATGGCAACCCACTCCAGTATTCTTGCTTGGGTATCAAGAATACACAGAAGAACTATACAAAATATATCTTAATGACCCAGATAACCACAATGGTGTGATCACTCACCTAGAGCCAGATACTGTGGAGTCTGAAGTCAAGTGGGCCTTAGGAAGCATCACTAAGAACAAAGCTAGTGGAGGTGATAGAATTCCAGTTGAGCTATTTCAAACCCTAAAAGATGATGCTGTGAAAGTCATGCATGCAATATGCCAACAAATTTGGAAAACTCAGCAGTGGCCACAGGACTGGAAGAGTTCAGTTTTCATTCCAATCCAGAAGAAAGGCAATGCCAAAGAATCTTCAAACTACCATACAATTGCACTCATCTCACACACTAGTGAAGTAATGCTCAAAATTCTCCAAGTGAGGTTTCAACAGTACTTGAAACGAGAACTTCCAGATGTTCAAGCTGGATTTAGAAAAGGCAGAGGAACCAGAGATCAAATTGCCAAATCTTTTGGATCATTGAAAAAGCAAGAGAATTCCAGAAAAACATCTACTTCTGCTTTATTGACTACATCAAAGCCTTTGACTGTGTGGATCACAACAAACTGTGGAAAATTCTTCAAGAGATGGGAGTCTCGGACTACTTTGCCTGTCTTCTGAAAAACTTGTATGCAGATCAAGAAGCAACAGTTAGAACTGGACATGGAACAACAGACTGGTTCCAAATTGGGAAAGGATTGTGTCAAGGCTGTATACTGTCACATGCTTATTTAACTTATATGCAAAGTACATCATGCATAATGCCAGGCTGGATGAAGCACAAGCTGGAATCAAGATTGCTGGGAGAAAAATCAATAACCTGAGATATGCAGATGACACCACCCTTATGGCAGAAAGCAAAGAACTGAAGAGCCTCTTGATGAAAATGAAAGAGGAGAGTGAAAAAGTTTGCTTAAAACTCAACATTCAGAAAACAAAGATCTTGGAACCCGGTCCCATCACTTCATGGCAAAAAGATGGGGAAACATCTTTTTGGAAACAGTGACAGACTTTATTTTGGGGGGCTCCAAAATCACTGCAGATGATGACTGCGGCCATGAAATTAAAAGATACTTGCTCCTTGGAAGAAAAGCTATGACCAACCTAGACGGCATATTAAAAAGCAGAGACATTACTTTGCCAACAAAGGTCCATCTAGTCAAAACTATGGTTTTTCCAGTAGTCAAGTATGGATGTGAGAGTTGGACTATAAAGTTGAGCACTGAAGAACGGATGCTTTTGAACTGCGGTGTTGGAGAAGACTCTTGAGAGTCCCTTGGACTGCAAGGAGATCCAACCAGTCCATCCTAAAGCAAATCAGTCCTGAATATTCATTGGAAGGACTGATGCTGAAACTGAAGCTCCAATACTTTGGCCACCTGATGTGAAGAACTAACTCACTGGAAAAGACCCTGCTGGGAAAGATTGAAGGCAGGAGGAGAAGGGGACAACAGAGGATGAGATAGATGGTTGGATAGCATCACCAACTCAATGGACATGAGTTTAAGCAAGCTCTGGGAGTTGGTGATGGACAGGGAGGCCTGGTGCTGCAGTCCATGGGGTTGCAAAGAGTCAGACATGACTGAGTGATTGAACTGAACTCTCCTGGAAATGGGGAATGAGGACTGTTGATATTTTATGTGATAGTTTCAGATGTTCCATTGAATCATTAAATAACATTGAAACACCTGATGAGAAATTTCATCTCTTTAGTTTATTAATTTAATTTATTTAATTTGATCCTTAAAATCAAATGGAGGAAATCTCATTTAGGTATTAATATGTCTTTAATATCCCTCTAATACTTGCTACTCTCATGCTTTTAATGAAAGAGAGCAAGCCTCAGCTTCAAAGCTGTCTGGGGCAACAGTTTCAGCTAGAATTTCATGCTTTCTGTTTTCCTCTTATGTATGCCTAGTGATACTGGTTTTATAGTTATGATGCGAATATAAAGTTACGCCTTTAAGCCCCATTTATGTGTTTAGTGAAATGCTAAACAAATCCATTTGTAGATAAATCATGAGTAAAACAGGCAAAATCCTGAAGTTGGCCTGTGAAGGGCTCATGTTTGAGACTCACTGCCACCAGAGTAGCCCTCTGAGTGCTCATAGAGGAGAAAGGAGATGGAGAGTCACGGCAGGACCAGCCCCAGCCCCCACCCACAATCCCTGAGAGCGGGTGGCAGAGCAGGAGTCCAAGCCTGGCTCTTCCAGGCTCTCCAGGTCCCTGAGGCCAGAGGGTTCAAAGCTTGGGGGCCCAGCTCCCCCACTCCTCTCGAGCGAGAGCTGGCCCACTTCAGCAGGCACTCTATCCTGAGTGTGCTGGAGCTCACACTCGGGAAAGGTGGCCACGGAGTGGAGCAGAAAGGGTCCTGGCCCAGGAGCAGGCAGCATGGGCTCTGTGTCCAGTTTCTCCACTGATTCTCTGTGTGATGCTGGCCGGTGGCTTCCCCTCTCAGCCCCAAAGCTGCGCTAGGTGCAGTGTGTGTGCTGGCCACAACTCTGAAAGGAAACGTAGGGATCAGGACAGGCAAGCAACTCACCACCATGGCTCGAGGCCTGCCAGCTAAGACCCCCTAAAATGATCCCACGTAATATCAGCAGTCCCCTTTCTCCATTTCTGGGAGTTCCACAGGGATTGCCTAGCTGCATTCCTCAGGTTGGATGAAAGGATACCAGGCCTATGAAAGGCAAGACAATGTCCCAAATCCAGCTAAAAAAAATCTGAGAAGGGGAAAACTGGAGACCAGGGGGCCTGGTCTTGTTTGCTGATTCCTTTCTGGCAGCACAGTGATTGCTGCCGTCACATCTTTCCAGTTTGAATGATTTCCAGCAGAGGTTTGCATGCTTTACTTCCCTAAGGCCCCACCCTCCCTATTTTTGAAAATCATCCCCCCTTCACATTACCTGCCTGGCTTCCAGACACACAAGAGTGTGTGTCTCCTCACACAGGAGTGTGTGTCATCCTCCACCAGGCCTCTTCAGACCCCAGCCATCCTACTTGGTGAGAAACTGCCCTCTCCAACCTCCCTCCCCAGCTAGGAAGCCCTGCCCAGGCTGCCCATCCATTCAAGCCCCAGGCTGGCCACTGAGGACAGAGCTCCGCTGCACTGGTGAGGGTCACACTAAAAGGCTTTCCTCTACTCTAACCCTCTCAACCCTCCTCTACACTCCTTTCCTCCAGGAAACCTTCCCTGATTGCCACTACTGTCAACCCCTATCTCTCTCCACCCCAACCCAACACAGCACAACCCATATGCCAGTCAGTGTCTCACTTATCCCAGCCAGGCCCAACTGGACAGACCCTCACTCAGATTTGAGCAACCAATCAGGAGACAAGGAGTCTCCAGCTGCCTCCTAAGGCCAGGAGAGCACAGCAAGGACGATGCCATCCACCCACCCTCTGCCTCTCTACACCTTGCTGTGAACTCCAGTTCTCTGGAGCTCTGCCTGCTCTTGCAGGAGGGCTGGGCTTATTGGCTCCTCTCACTGTTTCTCCCACCTCCCCACACAGGTTCGCTTCCTGGAGCAGCAGAACAAGCTGCTGGAGACCAAGCTGCAGTTCCATCAGGACCGCGAGTGCTGCGAGAGCAACCTGGAGGCCCTTTACAAGGGCTACATCCAAATGCTGAAGCGGGAGGCTGAGCATGTGGAGGCTGACGGCAGGAGGCTGGCCTCACAGTCCAACCACATACAGGAGGCACTGGAGGGTACAAGAAGAAGTAAGTGCATCGGGGAGGAGGCTGCTGAGAAAGGAAATGGGGTGAGATCGACGCAGGATAGATTTGGGTTAGACCCCTAGAAGAACTTTCCATAGGAAGTAGAGAGTGACAGAAAGCCTGTGGGGAAATTTTTTTCTTTTCTGAGATGGGAGAGGAAACATTGGCAAGTCTGTGCTTCTCCAGCCACCTCATCATTCTGTGTTTATTTTATTTTGATTTATCAAGCATTTGTCTATGTTCCAGGTGCTGTGTTGGGCCCTGAAGAGGGGTAAGGATAAGAAGTCAAGAGGACAGGAAAGGGGGCACCTGAGCTAGATCAGGGTGCCGCCACCACCACCAGGGAATTAGCTTCAGGGACAGAAAGGAGGCCTACAAAAATGCGCATGGCACCCACCCTACCTCTAAAACAGGAAGAACAGTGGGTGACATGGCTGGTTTGGCGCCCACAGGAGAGGGATGGACACTTTTTGATTCCATGACCACGTCCAAAAGATCCAGTTCCTGGAATGTGTTTGTCTGAGCCTTCCTTCTCTTTGCTTCTCTTCAAATCCCAGCCTATTGAAACTCTAGCCACTGAAACTTGTGCCCTTTTTGTCCCCAGGTATGAAGAGGAGGTGGCCTTAAGGGCCACTGCTGAGAATGAATTTTTGGCCCTGAAGGTGAGTGGCCCCAGAATACACATCCCACAACTCAGAACCGTGGACAGAGGTGGAGGGGGACACTCTGTGACTTCCCCAGAATCACACAGCCCACCTCTCCCCTATTTCTTTCTCCAAATGTCCCAGTGCTCCCTGAGTGGCTCTGGCCATCAGAGCGCAGTGCTTCAGACAGCGCAGTCTTCCACCAGCCAAGCTAACTCCCATCTGCCCAATGGCCTCCCACCTCCTCCTGCTCTGAGCCTGGCAGAAAACGGGCACTGCATAGATTTTTGTGAACAGAAGAGCACCTGAATGCTTGGGGACAGCTCCATCCTTGGCCAGCAACAGTTGGGAAATGCCGGCATGAACAGAGCTGTTGCTTCTCACCTCTTAGGACTTGACTCAGCAACACCGAGGGCGGTGAGTCACATTGGTTTGGGAGCAGAGTTGATCCCTGGGATGACTTCTAACCACACATCTCTAGATTTCTTTCCATAACATTCCAGAGCGGGGAGAGGTGGATCAGCATTAGAACTGAGCTATTTTACATCAGATCCTACATTTCATGATAGTGCCTTCTAGAGGGACCATCCTAGTACCAAGGGGAATGCCTGGAAACACCGGGACACCCAGACCTGCTCTTGACCCCTCAAAATGAGTAAAGGACTTCACTAACACCATGACACCAGGCACCGGAAGGAGCAGCTAAGGAGGGTCCAGGGAGTGCGCTCTCCCTGCTGGGGAGAGCTCTGTGCTATCTCCCCACTGAGACTCTTGCTCCTCCCTCTCCCATAGGATGAGGATGGCGCCTACCTCCATAAGTCAGAGCTGGAGGCCAACGTGGAAGCCCTGACCCAGGAGACTGACTTCCTACGGCAGATGTATGAGGAGGTGTGGGGCCACAAAGCAGCTGGGCACCAAGGAACATGGCAGTTAGACACTGGAAAGTACTTGCCAACATTTGGCTCCTGAAACTCTTGGTTTGGGGACACAGGGCAGAGTTAAGGGACCCAAGGCAGGTTTACTGTCAGAAGGTGAAAGGCATAGCTTCGTGTCTTATCTGCCAAGCCCAGACAAGCTGGTGCTCCCAGTTAGTGTAGTGACAATTATCACAAATCTCAAGCTCTAGTCCTAGATCCAAAGGATCAAGACAGGAGGCCCTGACTGAAGTCAGGTAAGCAGGCCTCAGAGCTGGACTCCTCTCAGCCTCAGGACTCTGGTCCTGAGGAGCACTGAGAGCTTCCAGGGTTGAAGGGGAGATGTCACTTTTGATTTGGGGTTTCAGACAGTGAGGCTGTGGAAGAAGCAGGGGCAGGGCACAAGAAAGGAGGTGAGAAAGTGGGCTGCCTGGAGGGGAGCTATGGTCCAAGGGGCTCTTAACACTCCCCCACTTCCCCTCAGGAGCTCCAAGTTCTCCACACCCACATCTCAGACACCTTGGTCATCGTCAAGATGGACAACAGCCGGAAGCTGAACATGCACAGCATTGTGGCTGAGATCCAGGCTCAGTATGACGACACTGCCGGTCGCAGCCGGGCCGAGGCTGAGTCCTGGTACCACAGCAAGGTGAGTGGTCCAGCACTCCCTTCCCAGAACAGGGATGCTAAATCTGAAAGCATTAGCGGGGTGGGGAGGGATGCTGAAAAAGCGTTGACCTTTGTCTGGGTGGGCAAAGGAAGGGCAGGCAGCTCTCGGGATGGGGTGCAGATGTGCAAGCTGTGGAGTTCAGTCGGATGGCATATCCTGTGTTTCTTGAGCATCTGTGCTTCCCCCCAGTGTGAGGAGATCCAGCATGGGGAGATCCTGCGCCGCACCAAGGAGGAGATCAATGAGCTGAACTGCATGATCCAGAGGCTGACGGCCGAGGTCGAGAATGCCAAGTGCCAGGTACAGGGTCCTGGCCCACCCTCCGGTGTAGAAAGAGAACAGGGTTGGCCTGAGGCTGGGAGATTGAAGTCAGACACCTTGCCAAAGTGTGGGGAAAGGAGCAACTTGAAACTTCAGGCAGGTCCCCCTCCATAGACAATATTCTTCATTCCCCCTGAATGTGGGTTGTGGGGGGAGGGCTATGGAGGAGAATGGAATGACCTGGTCTTTCATGGTCTCTGAGCCAAAATGAGGCAGGGAAATAGCACAGTCTGAGGGGCCAGAAACCTATGCTTTCTAACCAGCCCTGCCACTAGCTCATCATGTGATTTGAGGGGCCCATTTCAGCTCTCTGGCCCATTGAATTAGGTCAGTGATCACACACTGAGATGTCCCCAGAGATTAGTGAATGAGCGAAGCAGGCTGTACCAAAGGCACTGCTGCTGCTACTGCTGCTAAGTCGCTTCAGTCGTGTCCGACTCTGTGCAACCCCATAGATGGCAGTCCACCAGGCTCCCCTGTTCTTGGGATTCTCAAGGCAAGAACACTGGAGTGGGTTGCCATTTCCTTCTCCAATGCATGAAAGTGAAGAGTGAAAGTGAAGTCGCTCAGTCGTGTCCGACTCTTCGCAACCCCATGGACTGCAGCCCACCAGGCTCCTCCATCCATGGGATTTTCCAGGCAAGAGTACTGGAGTGGGGTGCCATTGCCTTCTCCGACCAAAGGCACTAGGGTTTGGTAAACTGGAAAGCACAATGGGCAGAGCTCTCCAGATCAAACTGCGACAGGCCCCATGGAAAAGCAGGCCCAGTGTGGCCAGAGCCTCTGACTTTTCAAGAGAGGCCAGGAACGTGGGTTTATACATTAAATTTCAAAAAGTTAAGGACACTGTGCCGACATTCCCCAAGAGCACTAATTTGCAACCCCTGAGCTAACAAACCAGTAAGGCCTCTTCTTCCCCTGACAGTCAATGGATACCTGGTCTCTGACCCTAAGTCCAAAAGAGGGAGACTTAATAACCTTACCCTCCCCCCCCCCCAGAACTCCAAGCTGGAGGCTGCAGTGACCCAGGCTGAGCAGCAGGGTGAGGCAGCCCTTAACGATGCCAGCTGCAAGCTAGCAGGGCTGGAGGAGGCCCTGCAGAAGGCCAAGCAGAACATGGCCTGCCTGCTCAAGGAGTACCAGGAGGTGATGAACTCCAAGCTGGGCCTGGACATCAAGATCGCCTCCTACAGGCGCCTGCTGGAGGGCGAGGAGCAGAGGTGAGGCCCACATGTGTGCAGAGGATGTCTCTTCACCCTCCAACCTGTGTTCAGCCAGGAACGTGTCTGCATCTTATTTACATCTAATTTGCATCGATTATTTGGAGGAGGAAATTTGCTGGTTCTGCTCTCTTCAACTAATTTTTGTCTCTTTCTTCTCCCCACAAGGTTGTGTGAAGGCATCCGTGCTCTGAATGTCTGTAAGTAATCTGTACTGTGGGTCCTGAAATAAGAGCCTGGGGTTCCTCGTGGGCAAACTTTTTGCCAAATGGCCAAATAGTAAATATTTCAGACTTGGTGGGTCACGCGGTCTCTGCTCAACTGCTCTGTTTGTTGTAATGTGAAAGCAGCCACAGCCATAGCAATACTTAACAGATGTGATTAGGTTTCAATAAAGCTTTATTTACAAAGACAGGAGGCCCTCAAGGGGCTACAGCTTAAGACCCTGAAAGGAAGGAGGGGGATGTGACAGTGAATGATTGTATTTACTTAAATAGCTGTTCCTGCCTATTGGGAGGGCCTGGTCTAACAGTTTTTCTAGGATGCTTGAGGTTGGCCTACAGGAAGGAGTGTCCAGGTATGATGGTGTATGAGGGGGAAGAGGAACAGAATGGAGGGAAGGGGTTCTGAGCAAGAGAAGAATGGCGGGGGGGCGGGGGGTGACTCTGGCTAGCAGGCGGGAGCCGCTGACGACAGCCTTGCACGAGGACTGAGCCACATTCTTTTCGCCCCGCAGGTGACAGCAGCTCCCGCGGCGGGGTCGTCTGCGGGGACCTCTGCCTGTCTGGCTCCGGGCCGGTGACGGGCAGCGTCTGCAGCGCCCCCTGCAGCGGGAACCTGGCGGTGAGCACCGGCCTGTGCGCGCCCTGCGGTCAGAGCAGTGGCAACGGCCGCCTGGTGCGCTTTGCATAGCGCCTTCCGCTTTGTAAATTCACCGCTCCGCAAGCCAATCGTACCTGCCTCGGGCGGCGGCGGGTCTTGGAGCTTCTGGAACTAGCCGGTTTGACCTGCCCCAACGGCTGCTTTCTCCTCCTGCGTCTCTCCTCCGGCTTGTCTCTTCATTTCTCTCAGAGAGAGGGGCGGGCTAATCGCCCGCAGAACTCTGCCGGGCTACTTGCCCCTACCCCCCACAGCCCGAATGACCGGTTTCCTCCAGCCCTGGGCAAAGAGCCCATCGTGACTCGGGCTGATCTGGGAGCTTGGACTCCCGCGGCTTCTAAGGGACAGACTGGCCCCAGGGCGCCTCCGGCGCTTCCTAAACCCTCCCACGGTGCCTGAGTTTGCGTCCCCGGGGTGGGGGGAACAACTTTATGCCCCCGCCTCCCTCCCACTCTCTCCCTGGTGCTTGGCCTCCAAGTTTCCCGTTAAGCTCATGACTCAAATACAACGCTCTCTGAGAATCTCCCTACACATGTGGACTGCCAGCTCCGTTTCTGCCCTCTTCCAAGGGAACAGAGGAACTGTTCTAAGCAAAGAGGGAGAGAGGGCTGTCTCTAAGGTACCCTGCCCCTAGGATCACACTGTACATCCTGAAGGGTGCCTGGGGGTGTCCTGCAGCCCCCAGAACCCAGCCATACGGAGGCATAAGGGGGAGCTGGGAGGGAAGTGAGAGCGGCTGCAGGGAGGGGTGGCAGCCAGCAGGGGAAGGGTCTCATCACGTGTGGCCGCTGAAACACCAGTGCTCCACGCCCTCTACTCGTCGCTCCACTCCCACCTCAGTGTATGAAAATTCCCAGCATGGGATCACAGCCTTCCCTCTTCCCACAAACCAACACTCCCTAGACGATCCCCTCCAACCCTGCCCCCACACCCACCACCACCATCACCTCCCGGGAATCCCAGTCAGAGACCTCCTACCTCCCCTCCAGTACCCAAGCTATGAGCTGCTGTCCATCAGAGATGGATACCCCCAAGCACAGACCCCCAAACACCCCACACACTCACAGACACACACACCACGTCAGAGACCCTGACACATACAGACGTCCGTCAAGCAGAGCCTTAACATCCCGATGTCCTCCCCACTCCCCACCCCATCAGGGACCCAGATCCACAGCCCGTCCCTGGGTGAGGGGGGTGAGACAGCCCCCTACCAGGGATCCAGGCTCTGGGACCCCCTCACCCTAAAGTCCTCCCACACGCACACAGCTTCCTCCCACTGCCATCACTCCCGCAGAATCCCAGAACCCCTCCAGGACCTCAGACACGCACCATCCAGGGCCCAGGGCCTGGCCAACTCAGCACCAGGAAGAGCTGAATTGCCAGTTGGCTGGTCCACCCGAAACCCAGGCCTGGGGCAGCTAAATGTTTGTGGTCTTCTCACCACTAAGGAATGTTCTCTGACAACACAGGGCATTGGCAGGGGGAGGGGGTGTGCAAACAGCCCTCCCACTCCCTCAGTAGGAGGAGTCCAGTGCCCACTTCCTGGCAGAACCAGAACTTGCAGGGCTTTCTGGCTTGTTCAGGAGAGGAGCTGGAATCAGCCCCAGCCTTGAGAGGGGCCACGGCCTCACTCTAGGTAAGAGCCAGTTTCCCGTGAGCAGCGCCCCCATGTCACCAGAGTGCTCTCCCAGTGCTCTCTAGAGCCTTTCCTCGCCACACCTTCCCCTCTGGGCCTAATGAAGCCAGGATACCAGGTGCCAGGCAGGGGCTCATCCAGGCCTTAGAAAGCAGCTGCTTTATTGGAAGCTATTCTGATATCTTTTTCCAAACTGTCTTGCAGTTCTTGGGATGAGGGGTAGGACCAGGGTTGGGGGTCTCCTTGTGACTATGGGAGGAGGGGGTATGTATCCCCACATCCAGGGCTCAATTGCGGGGGCTCCTGCTGGTGGCGGATGTGGTCCTCATGGAGTAGGCCTTGAGGGTCCCAGGCCCTCCACCGCTGGAGAATCTCAGGGCATTGTTGCCCATGGTTCCCCCAAAAGTCAGCCGGCTACCAGAGCCGCCCGTGGAACTGACCACAGCTGAGAGAGAAGAGAAGAGGTCTCCATCAGTGTGAGGCCCACTACCTGAGCCCCCAGCCTCCTGCCATAGCTGCCTGTTTCCCTCCCTCTACGCACCACCCTTCCCCTACCAACAGCCAGGGGCCAACCCAGAAGTAGCCTCAGAGGTGAGGGCTGCTCCACACTGCCCCCTGCCCCACCCTGCCCTCATGCATGGCTTTGCTGGGCTGTTGAGCCTGTCTGGATGGAATCTCCAGGCACCTGCTGAAAGCTGTTTAAGGGAAGGAGGCTCCGGGCCTCCATGAGGCCAGGTCTTCAGGCCAATGTGCCATCTAATAGACCCAGCCTCGTCTGGACAGCACAGGTGATGGGCCGCAGCCAAGGACTTACAGATGTTCACGGCTCCTACTCCATCTCCGGTCAACCTGGGGGCAGAGGAGAGAGCAGCCCTCACAGGTCTCTCCTCTGCCCTGGAGGAGGCACTCCTGCACCCCTCCATCCAGGCCGCAAGCAGGACTCATGTTCATTCCTGTGTCCCCACACATCCAGCCTTCCTGCAGCCTTTCACTTCTGGCTAAAACAATCTTGGGAATGTCTCAGAGCCCCCGTTTCCTCACTTGTAAATGCGGTCTTAGCCTGTCCCAAACTCACAGGGTTGTTTGTGAGGGTTAAACTCATAACTTACCTAAAGCCCTGGGCACACAGGATTCTATAAATGGTAGCTGCTCTTATTGTTTATGTAGATGGCTGCCTCCCTTAACCAGATCATAAAATCCTCAAAGGCGGCTGTGGCTTATTGATTCCTGCATCACCAGTCACCAGCATGAGGTCTGGCACATGCTAATTACTTAATATGGGTTGAAATTGTTAATGAAATGTTAAGTGTTGACTGAGTGAATTCAGCTTTGGGAACTGCAAGGGGAAGGAGGAGGCAGCGGTGGCTTTAAGCAGCCTGGGGAGCTGAAACAGGTCTTGTACTGGAACTTAAAAATCTATCCGAGACAGGTATGTTTGTTCTGTGACTCATAGCCCCATTGCCACCAAGCCCTTGGCCGTGAGGATGAATTTATGCTGCAGGGAGGAGGGAAGGCCTCAATTTAGTGGAGCAAGCAAAGGAAGCCCAGCTGACCTCAGCAACCCCAAGTCCTGGAAGGGGATAGAGCAAAGGGCAGGGGTAAGAGAGGTAGACACTAGGAAGCTTCCAGGCCCCTTATCTGTTGACAAAATGAGTCAATCAAGCCATCAAGGTATGAATGAAGACCCAACTTTACGGACATAGGTTTTGAGTCTTTTGTGAAGAATTTCCTGTAAGACTAACCCAGCCCAGCTTCATCACAGGCTGCAGGTAAGCATGCAAATATCTCTGGGGACAGGGGGAATTTACCTCCTCACCATGCTCAGTCAACACCACATGACTTAGCCTTCAATTATGTCGTGAGAAGCAGACTGTTGCTAAGGAAGATGGTTGAACCAGGAATCAGCAGAGCTCATACTGGCTCTGTCCCCTCAGTTAATAAAACTAACCAGTTTACCCTCTGTACACTCAGAAGTCAATAATACCTGTCTTGCTTACCCGATGTGTTCTGAGAATCAAATAAGATGACCTTGTTAACACACAAAAATGCTGTTATCAACTTTCCCACTGCGCTTATACCACAAGGTCTTTCCCTCCAGAAAGCCATCAAGGGCAAAGAAGCAAGCATTATCTGTACCCTCCCTGCACTTCCCATCCTCAGTGCCCTGCAGAAGGAGGGATACAGGAAATGCTCGCAGGCGGATGGGTGTCAAGCAGCAAGCCCCACCGACCAGCCTGTATGTCCTTACCGGCTCTCCTCGCCCTCCAGCAGCTTGCGGTAGGTGGCAATCTCGATGTCCAGAGCCAGCTTGATGTTCATGAGCTCCTGGTACTCCCGGAGCTGCCGGGTCATATCCTGCTTGGCCTTCTGCAGGGCGGCCTCCAGATCCTCCTGCTTGGCCCGTGCATCCTTGACAGCCAGTTCCCCACGTTGTTCAGCATCGGCAATGGCGGCTTCCAACTTGGCACGCTGTGGGGAGTAGCGGGGCTCTGAACCAGGGTCGCAGTCCTCATCAGTCACTGCCTCCCTGCCTCCCCATCCTGCAGTGAGCACCTGGGCAACGTGCTTACTGTGGCTTCACTGGCACCAGCCTCCTTCCCCAAGCACCAGGGAATCCCAAGGGTTTAAAACATGGGCTTTGAGGGACTTCCCAGGTGGTCCAGTGATTAAGAATCCACCTGCCAGTGCAGAGGACACAGGCTCCCTCCCTGGTCTGGGACGGTCCCACACACCAAGGGGTAACTAAGCCAGTGTGCCACAGCTACTGAACCCGTGCGCCCTACAGCCTGTGCTCTAGAACAAGAGAAGCCACGCAATGAGAAGCCTGCACCTCACCACTCGAGAGTAGCCCTTGCTTGTTGCAACTAGAGAAAGCTTGCGTGCAGCAACTAAGACCCAGTGCAGCCAGTAATTAATTAATTTTAAAAAACATGGGCTTGGATACCCAATGCCTAGCTTTCAGTTCTGGCTCTGCCTGTTACGAGCCATGTGATCTTGATGAATCAACCCTTCTAAGCCAAAAGTCTCCTCTTTTCTAAAATAACTAATCACGGTATATAACTATAGATGGGAATAGCTCAAGTAATGAAATGAAATGATACACAAGTCCTTGGCACAGTGTCTAGTATTCAGTAAGTACTTAATAAAAGCTATTATGAGTAAATGCGATTATGATTTATAAATGCTCACATACCCGACCCCTAGTTGGAGGAGCTCCAAGGCCGTGGGATTCTAGTGTAGTACTCAAATTTCAGGCAGCTGACCAGGCACCTTTCAGGTACCTTGAAAACAGGAGCCATTTTGCAACAGGCCCAGAACGGGGAGACTCGGAGCACAGAAATGCTTCCTGGAACCCCTAGATTCCAAGTCAACAGCCCGCCAGGTGCAGGTAGGGGTGATGTGATTCAGAGGGACCTGAGCAACAGCTCTCACTTCCTGCCTGGCCTTAGTGTTCCCTCTCTTGTGCCCCATCCCCTACTAGAGGAGCCTATATAGTGGGGGGTGTGTGTGTGTATGTGTGCTCAGCTCAGTATGTGTCTGACTCTTTGCGACCCCATGGACTGTAGCCTGCCAGGCTCCTCTGTCCATGGGATTCTCCAGGCAAGAATACTGGAGTGGGTTGCCATTTCCTTCTCAAGGGGATCTTCCCGACCCAGGGATGGAACCTGCCTCTCCTGCATTGACAGGTGGACCCTTTACTGTTGCACCACCTGAGAAGCCTGAGCCGCCCCTTATTCATTTCCAAGGGCCACCATCCCATCCCCTAGCCCAGGGCTCCTCCTCCTTCATTCTCACAACCACCTTCTGCCCTCAGATCCTCTCCCCTCAGTGCATGCACTCTGCCTCTCTGCCCGATCCTCCCAGTCCTGCCCTGGAGGCTGGCTGACGCCCTTGCCCCCATCCACCGGTCAGCATCCTCCCCTGTCACACTGGTGCCCCCTTGGCAGGGTCATTCCACTGCCTCTGAGCCACAGCTTCAGGACCTGAGCCTGCCCTGCTGTGTGAGAAGAGAACCAGACGTGGGAGAAGCTGTGGGGTTCAGGAAACTGCCATTCGTTGCTCTGTGCCTCCCCTCCTGGCCTGGATGCTGGCTCACTGCACCAGTGACTCATGGCTCCAAATCTGTGCCAGGAGGAAGCTTCCATTCTCACCCACCTGTAAACAGGCCTGCAGGGCTCCAAGGGGAGGACATTTCTGGGTAGATCACCCTCACATCCCATCCCCCAGCTGTCATCCATCAGCTTCTTTCCCTTCCCACTGCAGATGCCTGCTGAAGCTTAGCTGCCTCCTCCACTTCCATGCCTTCATCAGATCTTAGGGGACCCTTTCTCATCAGTGCTCCCTGCCCCAGCTTCACAGGATCTCCTCCTATCAGTCTGTCTTCTGACACCTGTGCCCTACTATGTGTCAGGTGGGGGCAAGGGAGGAGCAGCAAACCAGATGGACGGGGGGGCCCAGCTCTTACAGCATTTTTTAATATCCCAGGGGAGGTGAGGGACAATATTTACTTACACTTAATTAATAAGACTTACCTAGTAAGTCAATGGACTTCCCTGGTGGCTTAGACAGAAAGAATCTGCCTGCAATGTGGGAGACCTGGGTTTGATTCCTGGGTCAGGAAGATCTGCTGAAGAAGAGAATGGCTACCCACTCCAGTATAAGACAGGACATTTCAGAGCGTGTTAAGTGTTTCAGGGATCTTCCCACAGACTGCTGAGAGAGTGGCTAGGTGGCTGAGGAAGCCATCTCTGAGAAGAGATCTTTTGTCCTCAACAAAAGACGATGAGAAAGGGGCACGATGTACAGAGCTGGGAGAAGCACATTCCAGGTGGAGTGAACACCGAGCGCAAAGGCCCTGAAGCATGAAGATGCTTGGCAAGCATCATCTCCAGCAAGCGGCAAGAGCATGGCCAGAGAGGGAGTGGTGGGGAGTGAGGTCAGCGGATGTGGTGGGGTCTCGGGAGTCACAGCGAGTTGGCCCCAGACCCCATGGCCCCCATTCGCAGGTATACATTGCACCCAGAGCTAGGTGCAAGAAGAGGGCTCAGGACCACGGTGGTAATGAATGGTGGTTCTCGTCTGGCCGGCAGCCTGAGGCTCCCTCCACAAGCGCTATGCCCTGCTAGGACTCCTGTTCTCCCTTGGCCAGACCAGCACCTGGCCAAGCATATTTCATCCTGGAGAGCCCACAGGTGGGTCTGAGAGGCTAGAGCTGCCCCAGCCTCGTCCCCAGGGCAGCAGGGGCAGGACTGATGCCCCTGCCTCCTGCTTCTCGTCCTGAGCATGATCCCAGCTGGCTGCCCTTCACCTGCCCCAAGGACAAGCACTGGTGCCCACCTGGTTCTTGATGTTGTCGATCTCAGCCTGCAGCCTCTGGATAGCCCGGTTCATGTCCGCAATCTCATTCCGGGTATTCCGGAGGTCGTCCCCGTGCTTCCCAGCCTGGGCCTGGAGGGTCTCAAACTGGAGGGACCACACAGAAGGGTATGACAGGGGCGGGCTATGATTACAGGGGGCTCGTCTTCTTCTCACCCAAAGAAGGCCCCAGGTTCTGAGTGACAAGGCCTCCCAGCTTATCGTGCCGGGGAGGGACAGTCTGACTCCCAGCAGACTTTGCCCGATGCCAGAGGCCAGACTCCTGGACAGTGGGGTGGGGCAGGGTTCAGCTTCCTCCCAGCCAGGGCAGGGAGGACAACGATGGCTCCCTGGACCCGTCCCCACTGATACCAGTGCTCTTCCCATTTCCATCATGTCCTAACGCTGGAGAACCACAGGAAGTCTGAGATCCTCACCTGTTAACCCCTTCATCAGCATCATCCATCTCACAGATGAAGAGCATGAGTCCCAGAGAGTGGAAGGGACTGCCCGAGAGTCACATAGCAAGTCCTTTCTGACATACCTGTGTTCTCATGTGCACCATGGATGACCCTCTATATCTGCAGAGACAGCACTCTACGCCACTTTTAAACCCTCAGGCTCCCTCGCTCAGTTACCCCAGCACCCCCCACCCCACCCCAGCCCCATACATTCCCTCAGCACCTGCCCTGTCAGCTGCCCTGCCCTCGCCCAGTGCATATAATGATTAAACATAATCTGGAGCCCTTGGATCCAGAATCTGGTCTCTACTCTTCCATTCACTACCTGTGTGGAGCTAGAAAAATCACTTAACTTCTCCATGCTTCAGTTTCCCCACCTGTGAAAAACGGATAATATTGCATACCTAACAGGCTGTTCTGTGGGTTATATGAGTCAATACAGGTAAAACATTTGAAATGTTGCCTAGCACTGTGCTTACTCACCAAAGTTCAGCTATAATAATTATTACTCCATGTCCATTTCCTCTGCCTTGCCCCTTACATCAGGCTGGAATCTCTCCCTGGGCAGGTGCCTGGCCTTCTCTTCCTCTTCTTCCCGGGGCACTGGAGACCCCCATAGACTTAATCCCTGGCGCCTATCAGCACAGTGAGACCCAGGCCCCAAAGGCTCCAGACAGGGTGAGAAATAAGGGAAGCTACCACCCAGGACCCTGCCAGGAAGAGAAAATACGCCTCCAGTGACCACACACCTTGGTCTGGTAACAGGCCTCGGCCTCAGCCCGGCTGCGGTTGGCGATCTCCTCGTACTGGGCCTTGACCTCAGCAATGATGCTCTCCAAGTCCAGGGAGCGGTTGTTGTCCATGGACAGGACCACGGACATGTCTGAGACCTCAGACTGCAGCTCTTTCAGCTCCTGTAGGGACCAGATGGAGCATCAGGGCTTGGGTGATACATTCCTGTCCCCACGCCCATCCTGGGATCCCTCGCACTAGGCAAAGATAAAGGAAGAAGAGGCCAGAGTGAGAGCGAGTAACCAGGCAGCCAGAGGGCACAACAGACCCTGCACCTACTAAACGGCTCTGCCAGTCCTGGCTCCCAGAGGAGCCCATCAGCAGCTCATCAAATCAAAGAGTCTGGTGGGATCACAGAGGAAAAAACAAGAGACAGAGTGTGCTGAACTGCGGTAGTCCTGGCTGTGAGTTGCTCTGCGGGTTGAGCTCTATGAGGATACAGCCATATTTACGGACAGGGAACTACATCCATGATATACAGTTGTGTAAAAAAGGCATGATTCTATTCTATTAAATATATATACTTCTGTATCTTTATGTATAGATATACATACAGAAAGAGCCTGAAAAGGTAGCTATCAAGATGATAAGAGATGGCATAGGAAGCTTTTTTTCAATTTTATCCTTTACTTAATTTTCTAGATTTTTTGCAATGAGTATGTACTTCATAACGAGAGGAAAATAATTACATATACGTGTATACACACACACACACACACACACATATAACATGTGATAGACATACAAAGACCCACAATGAGACTAGGAGGGCCCAAAATCAGCTTCAAGGATCCAGCCCCCGAAATTAACACACGTGGAAATTCTCTCAGAGATGCAAATGGAAGCTGGATGTTCAGGTAAAAGCGAGACTGAAGAGGAGT
Source organism: Ovis aries (assembly GCF_016772045.2). Lineage (NCBI taxonomy): Eukaryota > Metazoa > Chordata > Mammalia > Artiodactyla > Bovidae > Ovis > Ovis aries. The sequence goes on from NC_056056.1 coordinate 134,145,921, forward strand.
AAGAACTAGTCTGTAGTTCGCCTCTGGTGTAACTATGTCCCAGACCAGCCTGACGATCAACCATACTGTCTTCTGCCTAAGGCCAGAGCCTCACTCTAATGGGATGAAGTGGTTTTTGACCCCCTTCAGGGAAAGGATCTGGAAGCTCAGGGCAGGGCAGGAAAGGAGATGGGAGGGGCAGGCAGAGAGAGAGGCTGGGTGGTGGGCGTACATCCTCAGGCACTCCAGCCTCTCCTGACCTGGTTCCCCTGCCAGCCCACCCAGCGCACCCATGAACCCCTTCACAGCCCAGATCCCTCAACATCCTCCTGGTTTCTTCCAGCCCCTCCCAATCCCCCTTCCTTACAAATGGTCATCCCCTGTCTCTAGAAGGCCAATTTTGACTGACACACACCCCACCCCCCATTCTCACCCCCCTGCTACACTGCCTCAGCTCTTCCTGAGCTCCTCGCCCACCACCAATTCCTGAATCTAGAAAAGAGCAGGGTCATCTCCGCTACATGCACTCAACACACACCCAGACTGACCCAGAGGCAGAGGGCGGACCAGATGGCCCCCTGGCTAGGACAGGCAGGGTGTGGCATATTTCCCACCCCTGAGGTCTCCACCTGCTCATAGAGGGTCCTGAGGAAGTTGATCTCGTCATTCAGGCCATCCACCTTGGCCTCCAACTCCACCTTGTTCATGTAGGCAACATCCACGTCCTGGGAGGGGTGGTGGCAGAAGGGGTAGATGGATAGCGTGTTCTCAGTACATGAAACATTTGGCAGCCAGTACTCTCCAATCCCAGGACCAAACCCCACTGCCCTACCAAGAAACATGCAGCAGCTCCATGCTGCCTGACATATCCACAGCAGGAAGTTCCCTCCAGTGGACCCGCCCAGGCTTTGAGATGGACATTATCTCCACTCAGCCCCAGGACTGGAGGTGCCTTCTCAGCACTGACAGCCCAGAGCATTCTGAAGCCCCAAACCGAGCGCTTCACCAGTTCCTAAAGGCTTCAGTGGTTTAGACACACCGCCGGCTCTGCCCCCTAGTGGCTATGTCACCTTGAACAAATCATTATAACTTCATGAGCCTCAGCTTTTCATTAGTCAAATGGGAGAGCATGAAATCATGCAGACTCCAGGATACCACACCCAGAGATGAGAAATCTCCAGCCCAAATGTGTAACTGGCAACTTGGGTGATGCTGAAGCAGGCAGGCCACAGATAACACCACAAGTCCAGATGATGTCTGGGCACCATCCTCTGCTGTGGGTTCCTCCGGTGGGGAGCGCTCACTTCCACTCATCCCTGAATCTCCAAGGGCACAGCACTCCAGGGCAGGTTACATTTCTGTGGATGGGCCTGGGACACTGAGTAAGTGTACTTTAAAGCATAGTCTTAAGTCAAGCCCTTATTCCTAAGGTCTTCCAAACTCAACTTGCACACCTCCAGGTATAGGAAGGCTCACTCTGCCTCAAGGCAGCCCATTCATTCACTATTTCAGGCTGGCCATGTGCCACCCTCATCCGTAACTGAATGTTCTAACTGATAGAACACTTACTTATTGTGGGGTTGCAATTGCCCTCTCCAACCTCCAACTTGTCGTCTTAATTCTAATCTTTCCAAGCCCAGAAACAAGTCTACTGACTTGCCACACACACACACATGCACAAACACACACCACACGCACACACACACACCACACGCACACACACATACATGTACACGTTATAGCCTTATAAAGGGCCTGGCTTTCAAATCTTTCCTTCTCCAAGCCCATCATTTCCCTCTTATAGACCCACCAGACTCTGACCACAGGTCCCTATTGGTTGCTTTGGTGAGAGGCATGTGGTCCCCGGGCCCCTGTTTCTACAGTGTCCCCTACCCTCCCTGTATGCCCCCCTCACCTTCTTCAACACCACAAACTCATTCTCAGCAGCTGTGCGACGGTTAATTTCATCTTCATACCTGCAGCAAAGAAAGGAAGCATGGTGTTGGTGCAACTCTGCCTCTATCCCCTCATATCCAAGTGTGAAGGTCTGCCGTGCATCACCTTCACTCCCTCCTTAATGACATGGTAGCTCAGTTGGTAAAGAGTCTCCACAATGCAGGAGACCCTGGTTCGATTCCTGGGTCAGGAAGATCCAGTGGAGAAGGGGCAGACTACCCACTCCCGTATTCTTGGGCTTCCCTGGTGGCTCAGCTGGTAACGAATCCACCTGCAATGTGGGAGACCTGGGTTCAATCCCTGGGTTGGGAAGATCCCCTGGAGAGGGAAACGGCTACCCAATCCAGTGTTCTGGCCTGGAGAATTCCATGGACTGTATAGTCCATGGGGTGGCAAAGAGTTGGACACAACTGAGCGACTTTCACTTTCACTTATGATGCAAAATGTCCCTGACTCATCCATATGGCTATTCCTAGGACTTTGAGTCTTGGCAGGGGGTGGGGGTGGGGGAGCAGGGAACATATGTGAATTAAAGGACAGAGGCTGCATATCCAGGGAGTGAGAAGGCAGAGAACAGCCATGCTTATGGACCGCTTCATATGGCCCTGCCCCGTTACATGCTTCCTGCACATTCGCTAATTTAATGTCCACAACAATCCTGTTAACAATTGCTGTGACTCACAGGAAGAGGAACAGAGGCGCTGAGAGGCAAAGTACTCTGTGCAGTCATTAAGCTGCTAAGTGCAAAGCCCAGACTTGAAGCCTGGTCATCTGAGGCTTGAGCTTAACCTGCTTAATCCCATTGGCTGAGGGTGAAGAAGGGGCCTGAAGAGGAGGCACCTTGTGGACTCGGGAAGAAGAACCAGGTCCCAAGTAGGTGGGGAGCCCCCATCCCTACTCTCACAGCCCCCCTCCCATCCTTCTTTCTCTCAAGGAGCCAGCCCCTTGTCCATAGAAGGACACCAGCAAAGCCAGGCACAGAGCAAGAAGGCAGCTGGGCCTGGCCCAGTGTTTACTGGAGGATTCAAAATAGGTGTCGGAAACTGAGAACAACAGGAGCAATGTGGGGCAGCTTCAGTGGGGAGCAGGATGCTCGGGCAGGCAGAGGCCCTCCAGGAGCCCAGACCCCCAAAGTCCACTCCCCCACCCCATCCTCTAGAAAAGTTAGAAAAATATCTACAAGGCTGTCTGCCCATTCCTGCTGTGCCGCTGGGCCCAGAGGGCACACAGATGAGGGCTCCGGGGGCAGCCGCATCAGGACCCCTCCCGACATCCCCTTCCAGCTCCTCCTTCAGCCTGGTCCGGAGCTCAGCCTGGGGCCCCAGGAAAGCGCTCTGGAGCTTTGGCTGGGGGGAGCATGTGTGCACACCTGCAGGGCCGGGGAGGCCTGGACAACAGGGGCTCATAGGCTGTCCCAGGCCTCCCCGGCCCTGCACCTGTCTGGTTCCACCTGCTGTGGGATTAATCCTGTTGCCCTAGGGAAGTTGGGGGAGGGGGGAAGGGCGCTCCCTTCAGAGGCCTTTGTTTGTTCTACCTCCAGTCAGAGGAAGTGGCCCTGCTCTGGCTTAGTCATACACCCCCAGGCAGAGCACAGAACTCACTCATTACCCACCCCCACCCCGTGCCCACAGGCCAGGGATGCCCACTCAGCCTCTGGCTTTGGTTTCTATTCAGTGAGAACAGAGGGCACCTCAAAGGCCTGCCCTCAAAACCAGCCTCCACACTCCCTGCCCCTCCTCAGAGCCTCCTTTCTGGTTCCTGCTCTGGCCAGAAACCCCCATCCCCACCCCCACCCCAGCCTCTGCAACCTCGCCCATCGCTCACAGTGATCGCCCTCTCTGCTTCTTTCCTCCTCAAGTTGGCTCCATGTATGGAGTCAGGGGCCCCAAAGCAAGATCCAGCATTCCCAATGATCTACTCTGCAATCTCAGTCAAGCCCCTGCAACTAGCTGGACTCTAATCCTCACAGGAACAAAATGGAGTTGTTCTGGAATAATCTGAGGGTCATACAAGTTCTGGTGCACATCTGTCGCAGGATGCTTCCTGCCCTGCTGTCTCCTGGGCCCTGGTCAGGCTCCCAAAGGGAACGGTGCGGATCAGGAAAGCGTTGAGAGAGTTCTTTGGGAATGAGTCGGGAGAAAGGACCAGAACGACTTGGAAATGGCCCCCAGAGACAAAGAGAAGAAAGGGGAGGAGAGGCAGGGAATCTGTGAATCAAGACCTTCCTTCCCTTGAGGGAGTTATTGTACTGAGCAGCAGCACCCCCTGACCTCTGACCCCAGAAGGATTATGAGGGGGTGAGCTGACAGGGGCACATTAGCCCAGGGCACGAATCCCCACAGGTTGCACTGGGGGACCGTACTTATTCTTGAAGTCTTCCACAACATCCTGCATGTTCCGAAGCTCCACCTCCAGACGACCCCCATCCAGCTGCAGGGCCTCTAGCTGCTTCCGCAGGCCAGCAATCTGGGCCTCAAAGATGCCCGGGAGGCGGTTGCTCTTGGCAGACTTCTGCTCCTGCAGCAGCGTCCACTTGGTCTCCAGCAGCTTGTTCTGCTGCTCCAGAAACCGAACCTAGAAGGAGCAGGAGGAGGGAACTCACGGAGGGCAGACTGTGCCACTCAGCGCAGCCAGGAGGGTCTCCCAATGTGCACCTGGCAGAAGCCGCATCCCCACTGGCTCTTCCCCCAAGCTGGGCCCCTAGCCCTTGGCCCTCTTCTCCAGGAAGCCCACCCTGAACTAGCCTCTCCTCCAGGACTCTCTGTCTCCAGTGTGTCCAGGGCTCAGATCACTGACATGTCCCAGTGCTTACGCTTTAGGGTCTCCTCCTTCCTCTGCTCCCCATCACACCACAGGTGATGGTCTCCACTGCCCTCTCGGAAGGGCTGCCTCCCGCCTATCTTCATCCTGAGCCTGACTGGGGTCCCCTTCCTTCAGGCTGGGACCTTATCTCTTCCTCTCTCAATACCCTCCCTTCCCCTCTTCCCTCTTTGTCCAACAAGGCCTCAGGACACGATGCTAGAATCAAGCCAGTGTAAAGGAGCCCTAAGAAGCACCAGTATGGCTGGTGGTGGGAAGCCAGCCTCCTCAAGACCAGCCACTCAGGCAGCAGGACCCGGGGGCTGCAGCTAAGTAGCAGGGGGAGGAAGCCTGGGCCTGGGGCTTCCTGTGGAGGCTGCCCCAGAACCTGAAGGATGTGTATGGTCTGAAGGGTGAAGGAGAGGAGATGGGGGAACAGAGAAGCAGAGAGTTACACAAGGAAGGAGGCCCTGGTCCTGCTCCAGGGAACTAGCCCTTAGTTCCTGGGTCCAGCCCCACAAGTCTGCACCCCCATCTCCATCCCCCACTCTTTGGGACCTGAACAACCGAGAAAAACACCTCCTAAATGGCCGTTTCCGGGGGCACTCAGTGCCCCCAATGGGCCCTCTCCAAGGGCAGGAAGAGCCTCTTCCCACCACCAAACAGAGGGTTGGAAGACCAGGTAGGTGGGGCAGCCAGGGCTGGGAGCCTCCCTCTCTCCAGCCCTTTCTTTCCAGCAACTGCTGGAGAGGACAGGTGGAAGTGTTCTCAACCTACCCCATCTCTGACTCCACACAGCCCCCTCTCGGAGAAAAGGGCCCAGGGAAAGAAGTCCAGGACCCCAGAGTTGGAGCTCGAAAACTGGCCGCTAAAAGCGGCCCAAGAACTCCAGGTCACAGGACAGCCCCGGACACACGTTCTGGGAGGAAAAAGCAGGTTGATTTGGGTAGCTTGCCGGAAGAGAGAGGCTGAGGTTGGCAAAACAGGATTCATGGGGAGGGTTCAGTCCCCGATATCGGAGGAAAGAGAGCCGGTACCAGCCCTGCCAGCGCCCGGCTCACGTGTGGCACCGCGGGGAGGCTGCTGGGGCCTGGAGTCTGGCTCCTGGCAGTGAGGGAGCTCACCTTGTCGATGAAGGAGGCAAACTTGTTGTTGAGGGTCTTGATCTGCTCGCGCTCCTCCTGGCGCACCTGCTGGATGGAGGGGTCGATGTCCACCTGAAGCGGGGTCAGCAGGCTCTGATTGATGGTAACCGCGCTGATGCCGGTGCCCACAGGGGCCCCGTAGGATGAGCGCGCGGCCACTCGAGGCCGAGAGGCGCCCAAGCCATAGAGACTGCTGCTGCTGCCGAAGCCGCCCGGGCGCACCGAGCTCAGGCGCACCGGAGCGCCACGGCCCGGGAAGGCGGCGGAGCGCGAGCTGAAGACCTGGGAGCCGAAGTGGAGAGACATGCTGAGCTGGGTCTGGATAGAACGAGCGGCTAGAGACAGGGGGCTGAACTCGCTGACCTCCGGGCAACCTGGCCGCTTTTATCCGCTACGCGCGAGTGGATCGGCTTACACAGGTAGGGGCGGGGCTGGCTGCGAGCCACCTTTCTCTGCCCGCTGGCCCCTCCCGGGACCGCGCTTCCGCCCTCCGCGCGGTCCACCTGGCCGAGGCTTTCGGTCCCAGCCAGGGCCAGTCCAGACTGGGGAGGAGGGCTGTAGACCCCCAGACCCCTTGATGCAGGCGAATGCAAAAAGCGGTGGAAGACAGCGGGCCCGCCCGATCCATCTGAGAGTGAGGGGAGGCTTCCTGGAGGAGGCACAGGGAAGAGGAGAAGAATATCCAGATTTCTGACAGCAGAAAGATCAAGCGACCAAAGATTGAGCTAAGAGGTGAACAAAACGTTCTAGGGCAGGAATCAGCCTCCCCCCTCCGGTCCCTTCCCCAGGATACTGAAACCAGAAAATCATTCCCACCCAAGTTCATCTCTAACTTGAGAGATGAAGCAGCTCAGTTCTTGAGTCAGCTAACCCCAAGGTGGGCCCCCCAGAGCTGGTTTCCCTGGCCACAGGCCCCCACACCTCATTTCTATACAGAGACTAGGCCAAGTGGAGCGGGACCCCAGTTCTTGCCCCTCCCCTCCCCACCCAGGAGACATCTGAAGCCCAGAGGCCCCTGAAAATAGTTACCCTGGGCCTGCCCTTCCCCCAACTCCCAAATCACATTCCTGTCCACTTACTTCATTTGTCTCAGGAGAAGAAGGGGACACCTGTGTGTATTTGAGACACTTGGCGCTAGTGTTTTGTGCGTACATGCCTGCAGGTTCCTGGGCTTGGCTGTATACACATTCTAGGCATTTGTGTTTACATATGTGTTTGCATGATTGGGAATGAACTTATACAAATGGGAGTCTATTTGGGGGGAGCAGGTGGATAGGTGCGTCTGTGGATACACACTTGCACACTTTTGTAAGCACGTCTGTGCAATATGCTTATATTTGCACTCAGACACTCCTGCCTATTCCCCACCCCTGCCACTTTCCTGTTTAAAGGTCCCACAGCTGAAGCCACCACCAAACAATCCCCAGCAGTTTCAAACCCAGGATGAAGATGGGGATAAATGTGCTGGACCAAGGAACGCTGGACCAAGGAGCTAAGCGCTGGCCTCACTTCCTAGTCTCCAGCCACGCGTGCCACACGCTCTGCGTGGCTCTGCTAGAGAGGCAGCCAGAGAAGCTTTTCGAAAAGACAACTGACAGGGCTGTTGTCAGCTTTAGGCCACTTCTAGCCTCACAGGCCAAGTTGTCACTTCAGACCAAGCGCTTGGGGGCATTCTGGGTGGAGGAGGGTGGGCATGGAATGCCTTTCCTGGTTTTCATTTCAATTAGACAACGAGGATTAATCAGCAGCAACCCTTTCTCGGTGATCTCAGTGGAGACCCAGGCCCCTTCCCCTCCTTCTCCTCCATAGTGGTGTTGGGACAGCTCAGGCCAAGGGATTCCCAAGGAGACCTTCAGTGTGTCTGCTTCAGGGTGTATGTGTGTGTGAGAGAGAAAGAGACACACTCACACACATACACACTCACATACATATATGCATATATACATACACGCGCATACACATTCATACAAACCTTCACCTACATGCACACCATGTCACAGACACACATACACACACATACCATATCACTCACATGAGCACATGCACATCACACACTCACACACACACACTCTAAAGTCCGTATCCCTCAGTGTTCATCCTCAACTCTTTTCCCCACTACCTCCCACCCCAGCCCCCTAGCCCTCCACCTCCTAAACCCACCCAAGTTCCACAGCTGTCCCCTCCACTCCCCCAGACGCAGCTCCCCCCTCCCAGGATCTGCCCTCTGGAGTCTACGCCCCACCCATGCCAGGAATTCCTCCCCCTATACCCCACACCCCCACTTCTTTCCTGGCCTGGGAAATCTCTGGCTGGGCAATGCTGGTGACCCTAAACAAGTCACTGCCCTGCCCTGGGCCACAGCGTCTTCACCAGAGGTGAAACCTGCAGGTTAATGGGGAGAAGGAGCTGGGAGGACACAACAAAGGAGAAAAGGCCTGTGGGCTTTCCAGGCCCAGGACGCAGCCTGGCTTCTGGCCACATTTCCCCATTCCAGACCTGCCCTGGACCCGCCCCTCAGCTCCCCGTCTCCTCCCTCATGCAGTTCTGGCTGCTCCAGCCCTCCCCAGCCTCCTCCTGTCCCTCCATTCCCAGGCCAGCACCATGAGCCCACTGGGTGCCCGGCTGCCCACACAGACACCTTCTGGAGGGCTTCACACAGAGCTATCAACACCGAGAGGCCAAGGGTCAAATTCCTGCCCCACAAGAGTGCCCCATCCAGGGGTTCCCACCAGCCGATCCGGTTTCCCATCAGCCGATGCCTCTGCTGGCCTCACAGAGACCCCCTTGGGAGATTCTGGGTAGAATCTTGAGCTGAATAAATTTCCAAAACCTTTACCAGTTGTTCCTCCCCACCCCAGAGGCTCGCTTCATCTCTGTAGTGTTCTGTCACACACACACTCACACACACACACACTCACACACACACACTCACACACACACACGGGCACACACCATGCACATCACTTGTCCTCCCGCTGCCCACCTGACCTCCCCTGCACCTCTGGACCCAGCTGTGAACAAGCAAGCTGCCCCAGGTCCACAGTCCTGCTTGGCTTCACCAAACCTGCCCAGAAACCACAGTCCCACAGCCCTCAAAGCTGGAACAGACTGGATCTCTGTGAGAAGTGGAGTAGACATTCTTTCTGGCTCCATTACTCATTGTCCATCCCCTCCAAATACCTCCTTAGATTCCTAAAGAAAACAAATGTTTAAGGTATAATTTGTTTTCATTATCTTGGAATTCCAATTATTGCAATTATAACAAAAGCCATTTAACATTTCCACATGCAATGTAATACTTTAAAAATAAAGCCAAAACAATTTTTTTAAATAAAGTCAATTGACAAAACACATATATAGCAGCCAACTTTCCAAAAGAGACAAATCCATAAGGAAAAGAAAAGCGGGCAACGAACACGTATCGCATCAGCCAGTGCTTACCTCGTACTTACTTTATCTGCGCCCAACTCTGTTCTAAGCACTTTGCATGCTGCTGCTGCTGTTGCTAAGTCGCTTCAGTCATGTCCGACTCTGTGCGACCTCAGAGACGGCAGCCCACCAGGCTCCCCTGTCCCTGGGATTCTCCAGGCAAGAACACTGGAGTGGGTTGCCATTTCCTTCTCCAATAAGCACAGTGTACATTGCATAGTGTACATTATTACCTCATTTTAAGAGAGGTAAAGCTAATGAATTTGAATAAATGGCCCATGGTCACACAGCTAGTATGCAGAAAAGCCAGGATTTGAACCTTGGCAGTTTGAACTGCTGGATTGCTTCTAAAAAAAAGAAGAGAAAGAAACAAAATCAAATACTAAACATGAAAAAAAAGTTCAACTTCAATCAAATTAAGGAAACACAACTAGAATAGCAATAAAAAGCCATTTGTACCTGTCGGGTTATCAAATGACTAAATCATTTGCTAACAGTGTTAGGGAGTGTGTGGATAACAAAGTTTTGTCCTTTATTGGTGCATCCTCTTTAGAGGGTAAGTTGGCGATAGCTATCAAAATTAAAGGCATTTCCTTTACCTCCATAACCAAAACTAATGAAATGCATATGCTTGTCCTTGGCCAAGCACATTCACTGCCAGGAACTTACCCTATAGATGTTCTCACCAAAAGTGCATACACACACACACACACACACACACACACACACACACGGTCTCTGTTTCCATTATTTTATATCAGCGAGACACAGGGAACAATATAAATGCCCATCAGTTGGATCTGATTCAATGCATTGACCTGCACACATTCAGAGAAACGCTATCTATTGAAAAGAATAAAAGCCTTTGTACACTGATTGAAATTTTACCTTTATATATTGATCGTACAAATCACTGTGATTTTTTTTAAAAAAGCGCATACCATCAGCTATACCACATCTACCCTCTACCCTGTGGCTGGTCCCAGCAGGCCCCACAGTCACTTCCTGATCCCCTGGCCACTCCCTCACATGCACCAGCGACTCTGGATCCTGGTTCTGGGTGCTCCTCTCCCCTTCCCGCCCCAAACCTCATCTCCAGGCATATGACCCACTCAGCATCTTAGCCTGATCCAGGCTCCCCAGTTCCAGTGCCTTCTGTGTCCATCCTTTTTCTCTTGTCTCTGCCTGTGTCCGCTCTCAAGACCCCAGACTGCTCCGTCTCTGAAACCTCACACTCTGACCTCACACACAGGGCCCTTCAGAACTCTGCCACTGTCAGCAGGCAGGCTCTTCAGCCACAGCACCACTTCCAGTCCTGAATCCAATTATTCCATTTTCTCCCTCTAACCTCCTTCAGTGGAGAAGGCAGTGGCACCCCACTCCAGTACTCTTGCCTGGAAAATCCCATGGATGGAGGAGCCTGGTGGGCTGCAGTCCATGGGGTCGCTAAGAGTCGGACACGATTGAGCGACTTCACTTTCACTTTTCACTTTCATGAATTGGAAAGGGAAATGGCAACCCACTCCAGTGTTCTTGCCTGGAGAATCCCAGGGACGGGGGAGCCTGGTGGGCTGCCGTCTCTGGGGTCACACAGAGTCGGACGCAACTGAAGCGACTTAGCAGCAGCAGCACCAGCCTCCGTTAGGGGCTTCCCTGGTGGCTCAGATGGTACTGAATCTGCCTGCAATGTGGAAGACCCAGGTTCCGTCCCTGGGTCAGAAAGATCCCCTGGAGAAAGGGAATGGCTACCCACTCCAGTACTCTTGCCTGGAGAATTCCATGGACGGAGGAGCCTGGTGGGCTATAGTCCATGGGGTTGAAAAGAGTCGGACACGACTTAGCCACTAACACTGTCACTTTCTCCATCTCTGGGTCAGTCTGTACCTTGGATGTGTGCCCACCTCTCCCTGGCTGGCAGCTCTTCTTCTTTGCAAAGCTTTCCCCAGTTCCCAAAATGGGACTGCAAGTGTTGAGAGCCAAGACAAGATGGAGCAGAATGATAAAGCAGAATCATCTTGGTAGGTAATGCTGTCAAACCACCGGTGACCAATTCCAAGGTGGCTGTCTGAGCTGTCTGTACTGTCTCTGCATGTAACCCCCTCACTCTGTCAATAAAAGCTCTTGCCCCATAATTGTGGGAGAGCGAGGGGAAGTCAGCCTTCAGATAGGCATCTGCCCTCCCCAACCCCAGGTTGCGGGCATCCAAAATAAAGCAAACTTTTGTTTCCACCCACCTGACTTCTTTATTGGCTTTTGAGTGGTGAGAAGCTGGACCCCCACTTTCAGTAACAGGAGAGATCATCTTCACTGTGTGCACGGCCTGTAGAGCATGGGACTGCACAGACACCTGTGGGCTTTAGGCACGGCTCCCATGGGCCTTGGGCAAGCCACTTCTCTCATTCCTTTATTTGCTGATATAGACATTTAGAGAATGTTGACTCTGTGTGGCAATACAATATTTACGGGGTGAGAAATGAGTCTCAGAGAGGGTAAAGTGACTCACACAAAGATAGATGGCTCACAAAAATGGCAGAGCTGCAACAAAAATCCAGGCACCCTAACTTCTAGGTTAAGAAGATCTGGGCTAGAGATCTCCCTAGCAAGCCACTCCTCTAGCAGCTTCCGATCTGGGGTCACCTAAGTCTCATCAGAGTCCGATTTTCCAACCTTGAGAACACTGAATCCCTCAGAGGGCTACCAGGCCATCTCCTTCTGCAACAAGCGAGAACATGTAAGCACACAGGTAGCCACCTACATTTATAGCATATAGTCTGCACTTTTCACCCTGGGGCCTCAAGAGCTATCTACATACCATTCCCTAGCCCTTTCCTTGAGCAGAATTCCTTAGTCATTTGTAGAAAATGAACAGTTATGCTGAGAAAGAAACGGCGAATCAAGGGGACTTCCCCAGTGGTCCAGTGGCTAAGATTCTGAGCTCCCAGTGCAGGGGCCTGCATGCCATGATGAAGTGTGCCACAACTAAGACCTGGCACAGCCTAATTAATTAATTAGTAATAAATAAAAATCAGTATTAAAAAACGGTGAATCAGGACAGAACAGTTTTCTCCAAAAACATTGCAGATGGTATCTGCTGGCACCTTTGATCACTGTTAACTTTTCAGAGTTTCTCACTTCATTGTCTTTAATTATAAAGTCTGTTAATCAATACATCCTACTTGTTAAAAACAACTCAACAACTCAAGAAGCACATAGAGAGAAAGATGAACGTCCTCTCTTCACGTCCCTGAATCTCACTCCCTGACCTGTCCGTGTAGGTCACTACAGTCGTGGCTGTCCTTCCAATGTTTTTCTTTTTTAAATTCATTTTTCTCCTCCCTGGTGTTTGGAATTTTTTCCCATGTATCTCAAGTTTATTCGTAATTAGATTTCAATTTATATTTTAGTATCTCTTTATTTTTAAATTAATTAATTGATTGCATTTGTTTTTGGCTGCACTGAGTCTTCGTCGCTGCATGTAGGCTTTCTTTAGGTGCAGTCTGCAGGCTTCTAATTGAGGTGGCTTCTCTTCTTGCAGAGCACGGGCCCTAGGGCACACAGGCTTCAGTATTTGTGGCTCATGGTCTCTAGAGCACAGGCTCAGTAGTTGTGGCATAGGGGCTTAGATGCCCCATGGCATGTGGAATCTTCCTGGACCAGGGATCCAACCCACCTCCCCCACATTGGCAGGCGGACCGCCAACCATTGGACCACCAGGGAAGTCCAAGGTTTCAATCTACATTTGAACCCATGCTTCCCTATCAACGTACCGAAATTATATCGTTATATGATACCCTCCGCTCAGTGCACACTGTTGTGCTTTCTATCTCCTCGTCTTCATCCCCTCTTTCCTCTCAACTCCATCAGTCTCTCCATCCCATATCCTGGGCTTGGTTAAAAATAATCTGACATTTTAATTTCAACCTACTAGGAAGGATTTTCCTTCTGTCTTCTACTTCAAAGATCTTTTCTGGTTTATAACATAGTTAAAAGTCAGTTTACCATCATCCATTTATTTGCTATAGATTTTACTAGATTCGTTACTCTCCGCTGCTTGACATGCTGTTTGTCTTCTCTTGAGATATCTCTGTTTTCATTCAAATTTAACTTTCTTTTGTCTTAACTACCTTCTTGATTAGGTTCCTGAGAAATGGATCATGGATCTTGCAGATATGAAAATATCTGCCTTCTGTTCTCACACTTAAACACCATTTTGGCTAAGATTCCTTTCCCCTGGAAGCTGGGAGACTTTTCCAAGGCCCTGGGGCTTGCCGAGTTGCAGGTGATAACTTCAGTGCCAGTACAATTCTCTTGGCTTTGCAGATTACCTGTTTTTGTTGTGAATTGTTGGATTGTTTTTATGTCTGGAGAGTTTCAGGATTTTCATTCTTTTTTTTAAGTTCTGAAATTTCAGTAGGGTCTAGGGTTCTAACAACTCAGAGAATTCAAATCTTCTGACGTTATCTCCTCTGGGATCCAACAAGAAACCAAACTTCCCCCAACCACTCTCATTAGGTGATCCACTTTTTATCCTCTTTGTTGAGTCTCCCAGAAGGACAACGGGAAAAAGAAAATCACCCTTCTCCAGCCACTGGTTTCCCAGTAGGCCCCAGGTATAGATAAATTCAAGAATGAATGGATCTCTTATTTTCTCGCTTGCACTTGAATCCCTGTTTCCTGCATTCTGTCTCTTCCTCTTACGTTTACCTCTTTATTCCTTTTTAAACTATTTATGTATTATTTATGTATTTGGCTGTGCCAATTTTTAGCTTTGCCACATGGGATCTTTGGTCTTTGTGGCAGTATGCGGGATCTTTAATTGTGGCATGAGAATTGTTAGTTGCGGCACGTGGGATCTAGCTCCGTGAGCAGGGATGGAATCTGGGCCCCCTGCGTTGGGAGCAGGGACTCTTAGCCACTGGACCACCAGGGAAGTCCCCTGCCCCTTAGTTTTCTCTCTTTTTTCGTTTTGTTTTTTTTTTTTTTAAGTATTCAAATATAGTTGATTTACAATGCTGTGTTAATTACTGCTGTACAGCAAAATGACTCAGTTATACATATATGTTTTCTTTTTCATATTCTTTTCCATTTTGGTTTGTCACAGGATATTGAATGTAGCTTCCAGTGCTATACAGTCCTACCCCTTATTTTCGATAGAGCATATCCTCCAGCAGCTTTCTGAGAAAGGTGAGGTAAATGTGTTGATAGGAATGCATGTCTGCATATTCCCTGTGCTCAAGAGTAACTCGTGGTTTGTAAAGCTATAGAATTCTGAGTTGGAAAATGTTTTCCCTCAAAATTTGAAGGTTTTAATTGTCTTCTAGCTGCTAATAGTACTGCTGACAGGTTTGAAGTCATTCTGATTTTAGACTCTTTATATGAAAGTTTTTTCTCCACTCTATAAGTTTGTAGAGTCTGTTCTGTCCCCACCTTGATATCTGTTGGAGATTTCGTGGTCCATTTCAACCTGCAAACTCACATCCTTCAGTTCTGGAAGTTTTTCTGGGAATATTTCTTCTTTTGTCTCCCCTTACACTTTCCCTGTTCTCTCTCTGGGACTCTTCTTATTTAAACACTGGACCTCTTGAATTGGTCCTCTAATTTTCTTATCTTTGATCTCCTATTTCTCGTATTTTTATCCTTTTTCTCTACTTTCTATATTTCCTTCATATTCTCTTCAAAATTATTTATTCAAGTTTTCATTTCTGTTATCATAGTTTTTATTTCCAAGAGCTGACTTCTTTTCTGAATATGCATTTTTTATTGTATCCTGTTCTTGTTTCAGGAATAAAGTATCTTCTCTTTCTCTTTGAAAATACTGATAAAATCAATGTTAATATTTTGATCTCCCTAGTCTCTGCTTCCTCCACAGTTTCCTTTCATGTTTGCTATCTGAGCTCCAGTTTTTATGTGGAGGCTCTTCTCAAATGACTGACTGCTCCATGGCTGACAACTCACATTTCCAGGGGCAGCACCAGCAACTCCACGAGTGTGGATGAAGCATGTCAATGGTAGGCTCTCTGTACAGTGTTGGTTAAGCTATTCACATGGAGAGATTCTAATATCGGTGTTTTGGGTCTTTCCTTTGCAGTTAGTTAGAACAATCTTCCAGATTCCCTAAGAGTCCACAAGCCTGACTTCTAGCATTCTGGAAACCAAATGAGAAAAGAGGGCTGGGGATCTTAGATCCCCATTCACCATTCACCATTTTTTCAGTAAGGCGTCTGTGCCCTCCTGTGCCTTGTTACAGAGACCCTCTGTTTAACCCTTCGGAGAATAAACCTCAAGCCCTCCGTGGAGGTGGGGAGGAACAGTGTCTGGCCATTCTGAGCAGAAGAGGGGATTCCAAAGTCCAGTGGCTCATGGAATAGATTTCGACCAATCTTCCAGATTTTTCAAATCGATTTTATTGAAGTAAAATAAAATGCATCCACTTTAAGTATAAGTTGGATCTGTTTTGATAAAAGTTACTTGTGTAACCACCACCAAAATAAAGAACATACCCATGACCCACAAAGAATTTCCTTATATCGCTTTATAATCAACCCCCACAACCCTAGGCCCTGAGCAAACACTTATCTCTTTCCTGTCACTAGAGAATAGATGTGTCTCTTCTAGATTTCATATAAATGGAATCCCGCAGTGGGTACTTTTCAGTACCTAGCCCTTTTGCTCAACATAAATATTTTGAGATTCGTCCATGCTGTTGCATGGATAAATTTTCATTTCTTTTTATTGCTGAGTAGCATGATATCATGGCACAGCAGTGAGGAATCCACTTGCCGATGCAGGAGATACAGGAGACACAGGTTTGATCCCTGGGTCGGGAAGATCCCCTGGTGGAAGAAATGGCAACCCACTCCAGTATTCTTGCCTGGAAAATCCCATGGACAGAGAAGCCCGGTGGGCTACAGTCCATAGGGTCGCAGAGTCTGACACGACTAAGCATGCGCACATACAGCATTATATCATATGAATATAGCACACTCTATAATTTTCATGGACATATGAGTTCTTCCCAATTTGGGGCTATTTTGAATACCTGATATGAACACTTGTATATACATTTTTATGGACATACATTTTCATTTCTGTCGGGTGAATAAACACCTGCTGCTGCTGCTGCTGCTGCTGCTGCTGAGTCACTTCAGTCATGTCCTACTCTATGCGACCTGAGAGACAGCAGCCCACCAGGCTCCGCCATCCCTGGGATTCTCCAGGCAAGAACACTGGAGTGGGATGCCATTTCCTTCTCCAAGGCATGAAAGTGAAAAGTCAAAGTGAAGTCACTCAGTCGTGTCCGACTCTTGGCGACCCCATGGACTGCAGCCCACCAGGCTTCTCTGTCCATGGGATTTTCCAGGCAAGAGTACTGGAGTGGGGTGCCATTGCCTTCTCCAGAATAAATACCTAGAAGTCGAATTACTGGATCATAAGTAAATTGATGTTTAACTTTATAAGAAACTGCAATGTGGTTTTCCAAAGCAATTTTACTTTTCTACCAGGAACACATGAACATTCTAGTTGCTCCACATATTTGCTAATACTTGATAGTATCACTAATTCTAGTGATACTGCAGTTTGGTGGGTCTAACGGTGGTTTTAACTTGATTTCCCTAATAATTGATAACACAAAACATATTTTCATATGCTTATTGGCCATTCATGCAGCTTATTCTGTGATGTGTATGATCAAATATTTTACCCATTCTTAAGTTGAGCTACTTGTTTTCAGCAGGTAAAGAATCTGCTTGCAATGCGAGAAACACTGGAGACACAGTTTCAATCCCTGGGTTGAGAAGACTCCCTGGAGGAGGAAATGGCAACCCACTCCAATAGTCTTGCCTGGGAAATCCCATGGACAGAGGTGCCTAGAGGGCTACAGTCCATGGGGTCGCAAAGAGTAGGACACGACTGAGCAACTAAGCACACACACACGTGTGTCGTCTTATTGAATTGTACTAATAACTCTTCTTTCTGTATTTTACATTCAAGCCCACTGTCAAATACGTGGATTATGAATAGTTTATATTTGCAAGGATGACCTGACTTTTAATTTTCTTAATGCATCTTTTGAAAAACAGAAAGTTTTATTTTTAGGAAGTCTAATTTATCAAATGTTTTCCTTTATGATTCACGCTTCTTGTGTATTATCAAAGAATTCTCTCGCTCTACTCCAAGACTGTAAAGATTTTCTCTTATGTTTTCTTTAGAAGTACATAGTTTAGCTTTTATGATAATGTTTATGATCCATTTATACTTCATTCTTGTGTAATGCATTGAGCTCCTTTTTCTCTAACAGATACCCAGTTCTTTTAGGACCATTTGTTGAAAAGACTATCCTTTCTCCAATGAAACGCCTTCTTGTCTTTGTCAAATATCAATCGACCATACATGTATGGGCCTGTTTTTAGATTCTGTTCCATTTCATTGGTCTGTGTGTCTATCCTTTTGTCAATATCATACTGTCATAATTACCGCGGCTTTATATTAAGTCTTGGAATTTGGTAGCACAAGTCCCCCAGTATTAAGCTCAGTATTCAGGGTAAGTTTAGGGTAGTCTTTACTGTAGACCGACTAGCTTATGCTTTCCAGTAGTGTGTGATGCTCCTGGGGTCTCCACTGAGTACCCAGGGTGCTTATTAAGGATTCTCCTCTCTGACTGGTTCTAACTTGAATGGGTTCTGAAAATTGTTCAGCTTACAACTCCCCAGTCATTCTTTGCCTAATCTCATGATCATCACTCTACACATACAAGACTGGTTACTCAACCATGTACTCAAGGAGAATTCCCACAGATTTCTGAGGCTCTCTCTCTGTAGATCCCTTCTGCTTTCTCCCAGCTGCCTCAACAGTCAACTTTCTTGGGTCTAAGATAGTGTATTTGAAAAACCTAGAGTTCCCCTGCTGTGTGTCTCCTTTACTACTCACACAGACACTTCATTATTGATCATCCTGGTGGCCAAATGTGTGGGAAGTTTTCCCCACGCCAAGTAGTTCTGCAACACCGTCCAGGTCCTTCAGTCTAACTCAGCTCTGAAACTTAATCTACCTAGAGACAGGATCAGGTCTTAAAAAATTGCCCCCTCCTTTCAGTCCAGGTTGTCAGGTATGCTTCTGATCGATTGGCTATAAATCTGAGGTTCCCACAACTCTATCCTCAGGTTCCATCAGTTTACTAGAGTGACACACAGAACCAGGGAAACACTTATTTATACTAACCTGTTTAGTAAAGGATGTGATTTTTTTTTTTTTTTTTTCAAAAAAGTAGACAGCCAGATGAAGAAACACTTGGGGTGAGGTGTGGGTAGGTCCCAAGAGCAGAAACTTCTGTCCCCATGAAGTTAGATTGCGTCACCTTCCCCAGCCCCATTCATGGATGTTTTCTGCAGTTTGGAAGCTTCCCAAACACCCTTCTCTTGGGATCTTATGCAGACTTCTTCACATCAATTCAGTCCAGTTCAGTCACTCAGGCATGTCCAACTCTTTGTGACCCTATGGACCGCAGCACACCAGGCCTCCCTCGTCCATCACCAACTCCCAGAGCTTGCTCAAACTCATGTCCATCAAGTTGGTGATGCCATCCAACCATCTCATCTTCTGTCGTCCCCTTCTCCTCCTGCCTCAATCTTTCCCAGCATCACGGTCTTTTCTAATGAGTCGGTTCTTTGCATCAGGTGGCCAAAGTATTGGACTTCACACAGGCAGGATCAATTATTAACTCCATTTCCAGCCCTTCTTCCCTTTCTGGAAAATGAGGGGTGGAAACAAAAATGGCAAGCTTCTAATCATGGCTTGACATTCAGGAGCTCACCCAGAGTCTCCTCAAAAGAACAAAAGATGCTTCTGCTGCTCTTATCACTTGGGAATTTACAAGGGCTTTAGGAGCCCTGGGTCAGAGACAGAGCCAAAGACCAGACTTTACAACAAAAGATGCTCCCTAGGCTCCTATCACTTAGGGAATTACAAGGGTTTTAGGAGCTCTGTGCTGGGAATGGGAGGTTAAGGGCAGAGACCTATATATATACATACATTTTCAAAACAACCAACTGTGTTTGTATTCAAAGAAACAAATTTCACTGCAGTTTTTGTGGGTTTCAGAGGGAAACAGAGGTAAAGACATGTGTTCAATCTGCCATATTTGTTTCTTTACATGATGACTTCCCAGGTGGACAGCGGACCTGCCAGGGTAAGGACTAGTAACTCTGTATCCATTTTCCCAATCTCTAGCCCAGGATCTGACTCTCACTGCTGTGCTTGAGTTGCTCAGTGTTTTGCGACCCCATGGACTGTAGCCAGCCATGCTCCTCTCTCCATGGGACTTCCCAGGCAAAAGTACTGGAGTGGGTTGCCACTTCCTTCTCCAAGGGATCTTCCAAACCCAGGGATCAAGCCTGTGTCTCTTGTACCTCCTCCACAGGCAGGTGGATTCTTTACCACTGAGCCACCAGCGAAGGCCCCCAACCCTCAATAGGTGCTCACTAATGTTAGTTGAATAGAGTTCAAATGAAAGTTGTTCTTTGGCCATTTAATACATCAAACAGATGAAATATTTGTGTGAATTTATGAAGACAATTTAAAATAGATTCTCATCTCCAAGAAATGCCTTAACTCCATGGAACATACAGCAGCCAAACATTCTAACTGGAATTTCTCCAGCCACCAATTCCTCAATGCAGCTAGACACTTCTTATTTGAAACTTGTCAAGAGAAAGCAAGAATGTTCCAGAAGGGGCCACTTTCTTTCAGCCAACACTATAGCTCCCACAGTCCCACTGGCCAGAGAACTCTCTCTTCCTCATACCTCTGTGTACACAGACTTTAAAAGAAATCACGTAGGCACAACAAGGGCCTCTGAACTTCAGGAGCTCAAGACCTGCCGTTTGTCAGTCAGGTTCCAATAGGGAGAAAAGGGTCACACTAGTTTTTTGAATAGAAAGAATTCTGAAAGAAATCTGAAAACCTATACAGAAAGAATTTAATGTAAAGAAC
This sequence comes from Ovis aries, assembly GCF_016772045.2. Taxonomy (NCBI): domain Eukaryota; kingdom Metazoa; phylum Chordata; class Mammalia; order Artiodactyla; family Bovidae; genus Ovis; species Ovis aries. The sequence continues at coordinate 134,166,218 of NC_056056.1, forward strand.
TGTTAACTAAATGTAGAGTTGTTAACTGGGAGATTGAAAGCGTGCCCTAAGATATCGCGGAACTGGCACTGACAGACGTAGAAGGTGTAACTAGGGTTGAAGGAACAAGGGAATGAGGTTAGCGGTGTTAATACTCAGAACCCTAGAAGAGGGGCCCCTGGAACAAAGAACTCTGGGGAGGAGGCGCCGCTTGGCTGGCACTGCTGCCTCTAGTAGGAGGCACAGTGAAGCTTATTGATTCTTCAAGTGTTGGGAAAACTGCCAACTAGATTCAGCTACGACTACAGAGGACAGAGCTGCTGTCAGCGTGAAGGCACATTACTGGGGCATTGCGTGCGGACCGGAAACCCACAGAATGCACCGTGCAGGCTCCCTCTGGCGCCCCCTACTGGCAGCTCCTAACAGAGCGAGCTTGAAAACCCAGGTCTTAATGGCACATTGGAGCTAAGGCACAAATAGATGAGAAAAGAGAAGCTAAAGGCAAAGGCGAAAAGGAAAGATATACCCATTTGAATGCGGAGTTCCAAAGAATATTAAGGAGAGATAAGAAAGCCTTCCTCAGCGATGGATGCAAAGAAATAGAGGAAAACAATAGAATGGGAAAGACTAGAGATCTCTTCAAGAAAATTAGAGATAGGCTCAATAAAGGATAGAAATGGTATGGACCTAACAGAAGCAGAAGATGTTAAGAAGAGGTGGCAAGAATACACAGAAGAACTATGCAAAAAAGATCTTCACGACCCGGATAACCACAATGATGTGATCACTCACCCAAACATCCTGGAATGTGAAGTCAAGTGGGCCTTAGAAAGCATCACTACGAACAAAGCTAGTGGAGGTGATGGAATTCCAGTTGAGCTATTTCAAATCCTAAAAGATGATGCTGTGAAAGTGCTGCACTCACTATGCCAGCAAATCTGGAAAACTCAGCAGTGACCACAGGACTGGAAAAGGTCAGTTTTCATCCCAATCCCAAAGAAAGGCAATGCCAAAGAATGCTCAAACTACCACACAACTGCCTTCATCTCACACACTAGTAAAGTAATGTTCAAAATTCTCTAAGCCAGGCTTCAACAGTACATGAACCGTGAACTTCCAGATGTTCAAGCTGGATTTAGAAAAGGCAGAGGAACCAGAGATCAAATTGCCAACATCCATTGGATCATTGAAAAAGCAAGAGAGTTCCAGAAAAACATCTACTTTTGCTTTGTTGACTATGACAAAGCCTTTGACTGTGTGAATCACAATAAAATGTGAAAAATTCTGAAAAACATAGGAATATCAGACCACCTGACCTGCCTCTTGAAAAAATCTGTATGTAGGTCAGGAAGCAACAATTAGAACTGGACACAGAACAACAGACTGGTTCCAAATAGGAAATGGAGTACGTCAAGGCTGTATATTGTCACCCTGCTTATTTAACTTATATGCAGAGTACATCATGAGAAATGCTGGGCTGGAAGAAACACAGGCTGGAATCAAGATTGCCGGGGAAATATCAACAACTTCAGATATGCAGATGACACCACCCTTATGGCAGAAAGTGAAGAGGAACTAAAGAGCCTCTTGATGATAGTAAAAAAGAGAGTGAAAAAGTTGACTTAAAACTCAACATTCAGAAAACTAAGATCATGGCATCCGATCCCATCACTTCATGGCAAATAAATGGGGAAACAATGGAAATAGTGACAGACTTTATTTTCTTGGGCTTCAAAATCACTGCAGATGGTGACTGCAGCTATGAAACTAAAAGATGCTTACTCCTTGGAAGAAAAGCTATGACCAACCTAGACAGCATATTAAAAAACAGAGACATTACTTTGCCAACAAAGATCCATCTAGTCAAAGCTATGGTTTTTCCAGTAGTCATGTATGGATGTGAGAGTTGGACCACAAAGAAAGCTGAGCACCGAAGAATTGATGCTTTTGAACTGTGGTGTTGGAGAACACTCTTGAGAGTCCCCTGTACTGAAGGGAGTTCCAACCAGTCAGTCCTAAAGGAAATCAGTCCTGATATTCATTGGAAGGACTGATGTTGAAGCTGAAACTCCAATACTTTGGCCACCTGATGCAAAGAACCGACTCATTGGAAAAGACCCTGATGCTGGGAAAGATTAAAGGCAGGAGGAGAAGGGGACAACAGAGGATGAGATGGTTGGATGGCATCACTGATTCGATCAACATGAGTTTGAGTAGGCTCTGCGAGTTGGTGATGGACAGGGAAGCCTGGCATGCTGCAGTCCATAGGGTCGCAGAGTCAGACACAACTGAACAACTGAACTGAACAGATTATACCCATCAACTGGGAATCCCATTTAGCCCACACCACATTTTTCTGAGCTGACTAAACCAACTCATCATTTTGGCATTTGCCCACAAATCACCCCCTCGGTCTTAGGCACAATGACCAAGTCCCTAAAACAATCAACTTAGCCATGGGTTGAATGAATTGAGGTGCCTTCCTGTTGGCTTTCTCACTGAGTTGTGCAATAAAAATATCTTTGTTGTTTCCATTCCTGCCATCAGTCCTGGTAAACAGCAGATACACCTTAAATGCTCCTTGAATAAAAACAAACTTGTATTCAAATATACACTAATTAAATCAAGTAAGGGTTTTTTTTGTCTATTAAATTATAGGCTCTCTTTTTAGATAATATGTCATTGTCATTTCAGTGTGGCATTCAAATTAGGTCAAACCTTTAGAAAATAATTAGTGAAAAAAATATCCATGAAGATGTTCATTATGGACGAGAAGGGAGGAGATGGGGAGAGCCAGCCAGCAGCTCACATATCCTACAAGATGGGAGCAGTTGTGTAAGTTATGAAAGAATTTCTCATTAGTACATGCCTGCATTTAACATCAGAGTTATGGAACTAGTGTTGTACTATGTAAAATATATATATATATATATATATTTATTTATCTTCAGGGAGGTTGGTAGCAAACAAGACTGAAGTCAGAGCTATCTGGTTTCCAGTCCTAGCTCAATCACTTACTAGAAGTGTAACTTTTAACAGTCTCCCTGAGCCTCAGTTTATCTCTAACATCAGGAAAATATCTACTTTGCAGATACAGTAAGGATTAAAGAGGAAACAACACATACAGAGCCTGGCACACACTACATATTTCATAAGTAGTAAGTGTTTTTATTATTGCCTAAGGTAAACATGCAGGCTGAAAGGTGTAGCAACATTAAAGCTGTAATTATATTTAAGGGAAAACAGGTGCATGCAGGGGAGAAACTGAAAGGAAATGCACTAACATACCACACAATGGCTGTATTTGAGTGGTAAAATTATGGATGACTTTTTTCCAAATATTAACCATGCAGTCTGGAACATTTACAATGGCAAAACAAGAATCATTTTGAAGGGCAAGTTTTGAGAAAAATCTCCCAAAGATCGGGAAATGTAATGATTCATTGGTCAGTGAAAAGTCCAAAATGTTGCTTACTTGCCTGTATAATTCAATCCCAGTGCTGTAAGATGGGCCCAAAGGAAGAAGGCATACAAGCCAGAGAGCAGTAGGGATGGGCAGGGGACGGGGGGTGGTGGGTGCTTGTCTCTACACAGAAGAGAGCATCCTTGCTGGGGGCAGTGGCTATAAGAGATGATGGAAGTGTGAAAACTAAAATGACCCGTGTGGTGTGTTGGGATTGATATTCAAGGTATAAAGATGGACTCATGGCCTTCAAATTAGTCAGATAAATTAAAAAACATAGATTTAAGTTGCATTCAAATGAATGTTGCTGTTGCTCAGTCGCCCAGTCATGTCCAACTCTTTGCGACCCCATGGACTGCAGCTCCGTGACCCTCACCATCTCCCGGAGTTTGCCCAAGTTCATGTTCATTGAATTGGTGATGCCATCCAACCATCTCATCCTCTGTCACCCTCTTCTCTTTCTGCCTTCAGTGTTTCCCAGCATCAGGGTCTTTTCCAATGAGTCAGCTTTTCGCATCAGATGGCCAATGGCCAAAGTATTGAAGCGTACACACACACACACACACAGATGCCTTAGATTCAATAAACTGTTGTTTATTCAATAAATATATGTTTGTTTTTAAATTTTAATTGTGTGTAGTGGGAGTCTTAATTGAATTAGTTGCAATATTGCTTCTGTTTTATGCTTTGGTTTTTTGACCATGAGGCTTATGTGACCTTAGCTCCCTGACCAGGGATTGAATCCCTGCCACATGCACTGGAAAGCGAAGTCTGAACCCCTCGACCACCAGGGAAATCCCATATATTTCCATGAAAAGTTTCATTATGTCCATGCTGTTCACCACCTGAACAGGTTTCATAGTCACCCAGTCCAGAAGATTAAAGCTTGAAGGTAACATTCTGTTCCTGGCTAAAGAGCTGGAAAATCACTGGAAACATTTCAAAAGCTATGAGCATACCCAGCGCCAAGATCTTGGTTTCTACACCACTCTCCACCAAAGGAAGCTAAGTTCCTTGGAGAAATGACAAGTTCCAGGGCTGAGACAGATAAATCACAAGATGAGTCAGGACTACCTGGTACCAGAAATTTGGGAAGTGCTTAAAGAATGGAGAGACTATATCAAAAGGACACAGAAGCCACCTTGAAGGGGTTCCCACCAGCCAATGCTGAGATAATCTGAGCCTCAAAATAAAGAATTAATAAAATAGGAATCGCTGAGTCTACTCTAACATAAATAAATGAATGGTTGGATGAATAAATATGAAGAAGAGAAGGTTTATTTCCCATACAGATGATGCCAACTAATAAATGTAGAAGTAATCCTGAATTTGGCAATCAGTATAGTAAGAAGCCAAGAAACAGCAGCAGTCCTAGTGGGAGGAAATTTGGTAAGGATCAGGATACTTAAATCGTCCCAAAGTATCTCTCCACAAGGTACATTATATTTACAAAGAGAAAAAAAGGTACTTTAGAGTGGAGAAACCTGGCCAACTATTATCAAAGTTAGCATCATCAATAATGGGACAAGTTGAAATTGTACACTGCCTTACAGGATACACACAACATCCCTTCTGTGGTACTCCTGCCCATAACGCATACTCACGAGGAAACACCAGACAAACCCAACTTATGGGTCATTCTACAAGATAACTGGTTTATTATAATCCTCAAAAGTGTCAAGGTCATGAAAATCAAGACTGAGAAACTGTTCCAGATTAAAAGGGATTAAGAAGATGTGATGACCAAATGTAGTTAACGCTGGATGCTTTCCCTACAGAGGATATTACTGAGACAACTGGTAAAGTCTGGAATCCCCTCAGATTGGGGTCTGATGATTAGGTGGCAGGAATGTATCAATACTAATCTCCTGGTTGTGATGGCTCTATTGTGGTTGAGTGAGAGAGAACGTCTTTGTAAGAAATACACATTAAATATTTGAGTGGTAAAGGAGCATCAGGTCAGCAACTCACTCTCATATGGTTCAGAAAAAAAAGTTCTTTGTACTATCCTTGCCACTTTTCCCTAAGTTAGAGATGATTCAGAGGAAAATTAAGTTCAAAAAGTTTATTTCAGCTGTGGCCAAAAGCCCTGCCTCTTTATCTTACTAAAAGCAAAGGCTGCAGCCAGTTCGGTCAGCCAAACCTGTTTGTCTTGATGGTTGGGGACAGACTGCCAGGCATGGATTGGGCAAACAGCTCAAGGGATCAGACCAGAGGCTGGGAGGGCTGGGGCGGCAGCTTCAGCCATGCCTTATGTGAGGAACCTCAGCGTGGGGCACTTAGGAAGAGCTCAGAAGCTTATGATCTCTGGGACTCAGCATAAGAGGAGGAGCAAACCAGGATACTTTCCACACCTAGCTAGCACCAAGCCCCCTCCCATCAGTCCCTAAAGGACGAGAGAAGGCAGAGCTTGGAGAAAAGAAGAGGAGAGGGAGAAGGAGAGAGAAGAGAATGACCTTGAATTTCTGGTACTGTCACATTGTTGATACAATAAATATGTATTTAGTCCATAAAGTCACCAAACTCTGTTGTCCTTGGACCTCTATGCCTTTTCCCCAGCCTTGTGTCCCCAGCACCAGTGGGCAGGACCCTGCTGACGCAGTAGCCTAGCCTGGGTCAGGGCTGTTTTGGGAGCAGGCGTCCCAGTAGTTAGTCACTGAGGGATTGTGAGGTTTGGGGGTTTTCGGCTACTCAGCAAAGTTGCTGCTTCATTTTTTGCCTATTTTAGTAGGTTCAATGTTTTCCCTGAACTAATTCTGCAAATTTCAAGAATGGAAAAGAAATACACGTTTGTCAATACATATCTCAGCAGTGGCCACAGGACTGGAAAAGGTCAGTTTTCTTTCCAATCCCAAAGAAGGGCAATACCAAAGAATATTCAAACTACCATACAATTACACTCATTCCACATGCTAACAAGGAAGGTTATGCTCAAAATCCTTCAAGTTAGGCTTCAGCAGTACATGAACTGAGAGCTTCCAGATATACGAAAGGCAGAGGTTTAGAAAAAGGAAGAGGAATCAGAGATCAAATTACTAACATTCACTGGATCATAGAGAAAGAACAGGAATTTCAGAAAAACATCTACTTCTGCTTCATTGACTACACTAAATCCTTTGACTGTATGGATCACAACAAACTGTGGAAAATTCTTAAAGAAATGGGAGTACCAGACCATTTTACCTATCTCCTGAGAAACTTGTATGTGAATCAAGAAACAACAGTTAGAACCAGACATGGAACAATGGATTGGTTCAAAATTGGGAAAAAGAGTTCATCAAGGCTGTATCTTGTCACCTTGCTTATTAAACTTCTATGCAGAGTACATCAAGCGAAATGCCAGACTGGATGAATCACAAGCTGGAATCAAGATTGCTGGGAGAAATATCAACAACCTCAGATATGCAGATGATATCACTCTAATGGCAGAAAGTGAAGAGAACTAAAAGAGTTTCTTAATGAGGGTGAAAGAGAAGAGGGAAGAGATGGCTTAAAACTCAACATTCGAAAAACAAATTGCATCCCATCACTTCATGGCAAATAGAACGGGGAAAAGTGGAATCAGTGACAGGTTTTATTTTGTTGGGCTCCAAAATCACTGAGGACAGGGACTGCACCCATGAAATTAAAAAATGCTTGCTTCTTGGAAGAAAAGCTATGACAAACCTAGACAACGTATGAAAAAGTAGAGACAGTGCTTTGCTCACAAAGGTCCATATAATCAAAGTTATGGTTTTTCCAATAGTCATGTACAGATGTGAGTTGGACCACAAAGAAGGCTGAACACCAAAGAATTGATGCTTTCAAATTGTGGTGCTGGAGAAGGCTCTTGAGAGTCCCTTGGACTACAAAGAGATCAAACCAGTCAATCCTAAAGGAAACCAACCCTGAATATTCCTGTCTCTGCAAACTGTGACCATTCAGCACAATGTACAGCGCCCATGTATTGGGTGGGCTTAGGTGGGGATGAGTGTCTCTTGCAACATTTAGTATTTTCACTACACTATGTAGATCCCCTGGGCTTCCCAGGTGGCGCTAGTGGTAAAGAATCCACCGACTAGTGCAGGAGATCTAAGAGACCCAGATTCGATCCCTGGGACGAGAAGATCCCCTGGAGCAGAAAACGTGCCATTTCATGGTATCCAGTCCTATCACTTCATGGCAAATAGATGGGGAAACAGTGGAAACAGTGGCTGACTTTATTTGTCTGGGCTCCAAAATCACTGCAGATGGTGATTGCAGCCATGAAATTAAAAGACGCTTGCTCCTTGGAAGAAAAGTTATGACCAACCTAGACAGCATTTTAAAAAGCAGAGACATTGCTATGCCAACAAAGGTCCATTTAGTCAAAGCTATGGTTTTTCCAGTGGTCATGTATGGATGTGAGAGTTGGACTATAAAGAAAGCTGAGCACCAAAGAATTGATGCTTTTGAACTGTGATGTTGGAGAAGACTCTTGAGAGTCCCTTGGACTGCAAGGAGATCCAACCAGTCCATCGTAAAGGAGATTGGTCTTGGGTGTTCATTGGTAGGACTGATTTTGAAGCTGAAGCTCCAATACTTTGGCCACCTGATGCAAAGAGCTGACTCATTGGTAAAGCCCCGGATGCTGGGGAAGATTTAAGGCAAAAGTGGGCGACAGATGATGAGATGGTTAGATAGTATCACCGACTCAATGGACATGAATTTGAGCAAACTCTGGGAGATAGTGGAGGACAGAGGATTCTGGTGTGTGACAATCCATGGAGTCACAAAGAATCAGACCAGACACGACTTAGCGATTGAACATCTCCTCCAAGTGACTATGAGCTGCTGTAGGTGAAAGCTGTGCAAAGTCAGCCTCAAGTGGCATTGCTTTATCCACTCTTTCCCAGTCTCTAATAAGGGCTGGGCCACAGGCAGTGCTCAGTGAATGCTCTGTTTCTGTGTGCATGTGTGTGTGTGTGTGCATGTATGTGATTCAATGGACTTTTTTTTTCATGTCTGAGCGGCAGAGATAAGTCCCATCACCACAACTTCCCCCTATTTTTCCATGTGCAAAGGCTCTCTGAGCCATCTCAATGCAAATCACATGTTGTATGTGGATGTCTGGAGTGGTGTGTTTAGCTACTGAGAATGGGTAAGCCATAATTTGCTGTCCTTGAAAGAAACTGAAAGTGCAGTCGCTCAGTCGTGTCCGACTCTTTGTGACCCCGTGGACTGTAGCCCACTAGGCTCCTCTGTCCATGGGATTCTCCAGGCAAGAATACTGGAGTGGGTTGCTATTTTCTGCTCCAGGGGATCTTCTCGTCCCAGGGATCGAATCTGGGTCTCTTAGATCTCCTGCACTAGTTGGTGGATTCTTTACCACTAGCGCCACCTGGGAAGCCCAGGGGATCTACATAGTGTAGTGAAAATACTAAATGTTGCAAGAGACACTCATCCCCACCTAAGCCCACCCAATACATGGGCGCTGTACATTGTGCTGAATGGTCACAGTTTGCAGAGACAGGAAAAGACAGAACCTCCTGCCCAGTCACAGGTGTAGGAGAGAGTTCAAAGTAGGCATTTTCACATCTCCAATGTTCACCAAAGCCTAGAGAAAGTTCATCTGGGTCTTCATTGGAGACTGCTAAAATCTAGATGAAGAAGAGAGGTTCTTGAGGAATCAAGATAGGTCTCTGGGTGTTGCAAGCTGGATTCAGGAGCTCTGATAGAAATGAGGCAGTCCTCAGCCACAGAGACAGAGGCCCCACCCCCAGCAGCAGCAACAGCTATGAAAGCAAGGCCTTCCAGGGCTTGGCTGGGTCCTTTTCAAGATATTTTATCTGAAAAGCATCTACATATTACAGAGCCCATGTCAGCAACACCTTCAGCCCACAGACCTGGGGGTACTCATTTCAGCCCTAGGGCCCCGGCTTCCCAGCTCCATCACTGGCAGTGGGCATCGCATCACGATAAGGTAGCAACCAGGTGCAAGCCTGCTCCCGCCTGGGTCCAGCACCTGACCCCAGTGTGACCTCCCTCCTCCTGGACTTGGGCTTGACTCATGCTTCCAGAATGGGAACCTGGGGATTCCTGCTGCCCCATGGTAGCTGACTCATAGCTGGCCCAGGGATAACTCCGGAAGGGGCTCAGGGCAGCTGTCAGCTCTCAAGGAAGAGATACCTATAGTTCCCTAAGTACCTACCATGGGCCAAGCACCAGGCACACCGCCATATTTCATTGGTATAATGACACTGTTGGCTAATTCCTAGAAAGGAAGAAAGTGAAGTTCAGAAAAGATCATGCACAGAGCCAGCCTCCCACTTACCCTTGAGAGACTCCCTGGAGCCAGCCAGCACCCTGGGAACCACCATTTGTTTGTTCATTCCCCCAGCCAGTATTTATTGAGGGCTTCCTGCCCTCTGCTTCAAGGCCTCTCAGTCCCTGAGGGCAGCCTGCAGGAGGCCCACCCAGCTCTCCTGGAGGAGCCAGGCTTGACAGGGAAAGGGGGGCTCCTGGCCCCCAGGTCCACCAAGGCATCCCCCAGGTGTCCCACCCCCTGCCAGGGTATTGCTTTGGCAGCAGAGGAGGGTTCTCTGGCCGGGACTGGGGCGTCAGCTGGGCTGTGGGCTCCTGCACCCAGGAGGTGCTTCAGTGCGGGAAATGCACTTATTCTCCCAGCCTTAGCCTGCGGCAGGTGGGCAGGTAAGAGAGGCAGTCTCTTCTCATTCCTGTGGTTTCAGGTGCCTGGATGATGTCAGGCCAGAGTGATGCGTGGGACTCACTGTGTCTGGGGCCTGACTGGGGGTGGAGTCATTTCTTTGGAAGCTTATAAATCACTAACGACTTCCCCTTTCAGCCCAGCCCCACCCCTGGCCTAGGAGGAGTTGCTCCGCAGGTACACAAAGACAGCTTGCCCCGCCCCCCACCCTCCGTGTCTGTGCACCGCAGAGCCAGGCCCCGTTCCGCGGGGCTCCTCTCCCCAACTCTGCAGTGGCAACACATATACACACCAACCTACCTCGCGGGCAGCCAGCCTGTCTTGGACACACAGGTGCACGCTGTAAGCGGTCCCACGCGCGTGCTCGCAGCCCTCACTCGCACTCACGCTCCGTCTTCACGCTACTCCCCTGCTCAGTGGTGTCCCCAGGCACAGATGGACTCTTACCTGCCAGAGCCCTCAAGCTCTCCTCCAGGAACCCACAAAGCCATGTGTCTTTCCACTGTTCCATGTGCTCTGGAGTGTGCACCTGCACAAGCCCCAGTATCCACGGGGCTTACATACAAGCAACAGTCTGCAGGGGCCTGCATTCCATTCACACACACACACACACACACACACACACACACACACACACACACACACACTACTGCATGCACTCGACATGACCACAGACACACTCCAATCACACACTCACACCAGGCACACACACCCAAATCTACACACACCTTCACACACTCAGGCACACCCCCACACAAACAAGTGTGACTGTCACGATGTCTGGGGTGACAGCGTGAGCCAGCAGAGAGCTGAAGCCTACTCAAAGCCGCAATCCCCAGCCTCACCTCCAGGGGCCGCTGCCCAGCCCGAAGCCCTGGCTCAGCGGTGGGGACAGAAGCGGCTTTAGGCACGTCCTCCCGACTCAGGAGGAGAGGGACTTTCTGCAGACAAGACTGCCCCGAACTTCTGACCTTCCCGCAGTGTGTGGAGAGACCTCCCACCCAGGTGGGCAAGGACTCCAAGAGGGGAGTCTGAACGGGGACAAGTGAGTGGAAGAGAACCACAGGGAGCAAGGGGCAGAGGCAAGAATGAAGACGTGGGGGTCCTGGGGGGAACCAGGAGACAGAGAGGGACTCGGGGAAGAAGAAGAGAGAAAGGGAGGGAGATGGAGGGATGTGCCATAGATGGGAGGGACACTAGAGGAAGGAGGTAAGGGAGGCATGTGAGAGATGGGAAGGAAAGAGGCTACTTGGAGATGGCGACAGGGCTCAGTACACCTTTTCCAGGGCCAGAAAGAGGGGTGGCTCTTTCTGTCTCCTAGGCTGGCTGGACCACCCTGCATCCTACCCCCACCAACAGCAACCACTTAGAGGGCGTACTCCACCTCGGTGCCTTGGCCAGCCCCAACCTGCCACCCACCAGACACATGAAGACCCTTCCAACAAGACCCAGATGGCAGGTGCCCCAGGAGGGGGCCCTAGGGTGTGAGCATCTCTCACCTCAACTCACCCAACTGCTCCCCTGGGGTCTGGAGAAAGCTGGGACCCCTGAGACAGAGCGGGAATTTCTTGTTGCTGGAATCCTTCCTGCCAACTGCAGGCTCTGTGAAATAAGTCAAGCTGTAAAAACGCCAAGATTTGGAGACTTTCGGAGCTGGGAAAGTTCCAGGTTCTCACCCCTTTATGTCTAAGTGCTCACCCCATCTTGCCTGTTCCATCCAACCCTGGTCCCACTCTTGGTCGCACTCTCACAGGATAAGAAGTGAGCCCAGTAAGCTGGAATGTTCTGAGACACCAGCTCAGATTACGGAGGAGCAAAGGAGGCCTTGGACCCACATCTTGTCCACCAGCTCCTCACCCTGGACACGCGCCCAGAAACCCTGTCCCTGCAGCCCCTCCCAAAGCACTCCAAGAGCTTCATGTCATGCCCAGAGCCCACCTAGGCTTCTGCCAGATTCTTTGTCATTTTTATTTATATGGGTCTTTATTGAATTTGTTGCAATATCGCTTCTATTTTTTTTATGTTTGAGTTTTTTGGCTCTAGGTATGCGGAGGAATCTTACTCAAACCCACATCCCCTGCATTGGAAGGTGAAGTCTTAACCACTGGACCTTCAGGGAAGTTCCTTTGCCACAGATTCTGCCTCTCTGAACTTCCATGCCCCAGAATTCGGGACCAGACAGAGGAACAGCGACTTATTTATTAGTTAGATACTCCACATGACAAAGAGAAAGGGGTGGTGCTCTCCATGTCTCAGGTGAGAATACTGAGGTTCATAGAAGCGGCCTGTCTTGTCTGAGGGCCTGTGAAGCCAACCAGCATTTGAGGCCTAAAGGGAGGAGGAGGCTGAGCCAAGGCCACGGTCAGGCCCCTGGCCTGCTCTCGCTCCAGCTTCAGCCCTATGCTCAGCCTTCCCCCTCCAGCAGAGCACTGCCTCCACCCCTGCCCATTTCCCACCCTTCCCACTTGTGCAGGCACCCCTCAACACCCTGCTCCAGACCCCCTGCACCCCACAGCCCACCCACCCTATGCCCCCTCCCCAGGAGCACACCATCCCCATCACTGCCTCCTCCATGAAACCTGAAGTCAGGCTCCCCCATTTCCCTGTTCCCATAGCGCTGCAGCCCCTGCATCTGACTATGTCTCTCCTCTGCTTAAAAACCCTCTCATGGCTGGCCCTCCCCTTGGGAGAGTGTTCACTCCTCAGCATGGCATTCAAGACCCCTGCAGACTTTTCTGGCCTCATCTCTATCCATTCCCCACAACACCCCACACCACAAGCAGCAGTAGACCCATTGCAGTGTCTGGGGCTCCGAGGACCATCTCTGGGAGAGCTGGCTCGACATGTCAGCGAGGAGGGTGGATGTACATCTTGTTGACATGCAGCTCCCTGCTCACCTTAATCCCCTCAGACTCTACAAGGGCAATGGGTGGCCAGGAGGGCCTGAGACACCAACACCCACTCCTCCTACCTGCAGGTCCCTGGGGCCTCTGCAGAGCCCCCCAGAGGCTCCCAAGTGCAAGCCCTCCTCAGCAGCTTTCCTAGCACCTTCACTTCCTGGAGCAGCTACAGCAGGGAGACCATGCCTGCGGGCCCAGCCCTTGGAAAGCTTCCAGGCTGGAAATCGAGGAATGACCCTGTCACCTGGGGGCCGGACAGACCCAGGGACAAAGCTAGGCCAGGATGCAGGTGGATACCAGCTGGTGGATGGTGACAGCCGCAACAGTCACGATGGCTACTCCTCATTAAGCACTTACTAAGTGCAAGACTCCAAGCTGAGCAATTTATAGATGTTTTCTCATTTAATCCTCCCCTTTGCGTCTATGGAGTAGATATCCTTCTTAGTTTACAGACAGGAAGCTCAGAGAGATCTAGCAATCTGTACAGCATCACACAGCAAACCAGTGGAAGACCTGAAATGTAAATCCAGATCCACTGATTCCTAAGGCCATGCCCTTCCCACCCCATTTTACAGCCACCCCAAACTCCAGGTGGGGACTTGTCACTTTCCTTCCAAAAAGACCTCAAGGGCTCCCCCACCACCAAGAGCATAATCTCTCCCAGCTGAGGGGCCCCCCTATCTGGCTGCTGCCTGCCTTTCACCACCCACACCCACTACACTCCAGATTGGTGTTTTCTAAGTCAAGGTGTCTGAGCTTCACTGTTCACTCGGGCTCAAACACCTGCCCCATTTTACAGATAAGAAAACAGAGCATTAAGAATGTTAAGTAACTAGCCCAAGGTTACACAGTTGGGAAGCAATTGAGCCTGATTGGAACCCAGGTCATTAGAGCATCAAGTGCTCAAGCATTAATTTGTGTTACAGAAAATTAAGGAGTAGGAATTAGCAGGACATGCTGCTGATGGTGCAGAAGAAGGCTGGGGAGAGTACTCAGGTCGGTTCCAGAATGAAGGAGGGCAGTCTAGGCCTTCAGGAATGGCAGGGTCTGGATGGGTGAATTTGAAAGGGAAGTCTAAGAGAAGTACAGACAAGAGAAAAAGAGAGAGACAAAGGGCTGGTGAAAATTAGAGAGGCAATGTATGTGGTGGAAAGGGCTGTGTCATGGGGAAGTCCAAACATGCGCTTCAAATTCCTGTGTGACCTTGAGCAAAGCCCTTCCCTCTCTGGGAGACCCTTTGTCTATAAATGAAGGGTAGATAAGCCCTGATGGTCCCTAAGGTCTAATCTGGCCCTGACGTCCTAGGATTCTGACTCTGTATGTTGCCATTGAGCCTTAAACACAGGATATGACCCCAGACCTATTGTAAAAGGATACGAACTTGAACTCCAAGAGCAGACAGGGGCCAGCAGCCAACAGTACCCAACAGGGTACACCAAGGGTTGGCCCAGTTACACGCCAGGGATAGCACATGCATCCCTCTTCTCCGCGCGTGCATGCTATACATGTGGACTCACTACGGCGGGGTTGCTATTGTGGAAGTTGGAATGAATGGATGAGGGGTGAATTCACTCAGGGGTGAATGAGTCAAAGTGGAACTGAGGTCTTACAGGGAAGTTTCAGGACATGCACAGCATTAGCTAAAAGCCCTGACCTCAGCTCGGGAAAGAGGAAGGGAGTAGGGGTCCCTGAAGAAGGGGCAAGAGGAAACATCCTGTGGGTGAGGGTGCGGGTGGCAGGCCCAGAATAAGTGGTCTGTCCGACTGGAGGACACTCAGGGAACAAGGATGGCCCCCAGTCAAGACTTGCACCCAAATCTAGAGTACATTCCAGACGATAGCAAAGGGGACATTCTTCCTTGGGTGCCTGTGGTACAACCACAGAGACGCACTAGAGGGCTCAGAGTCAGGTGGGGCAGAAAATGCATCACTAGAGGCTGTGTACACACATCCCAGCAGATGCACACACACACAAACTCCTGCACACAGACCCCAAAGTCAGGTCATCCATCCCCCCCACCCCACCTCCAGACTGAGCCCTCCAAACTGCTCTCCCTACCTAGACAGCACGCCCTTCGCGTGCCGATGACACACAGCCCTGGAAGTCAGAAGGCCTCGGTGTCTCACCTTTATCCCTCTTGCTGCAGTTTTGATGCGCCTGCTTCCTTTCTGACTCAAGAGGTGTCAAACAGAAACAGGCCCACCCACCTCTGCGTGCTGACTTCCACCCTCTGGAACATGAGCTCACCTCTTATCTTTCCTGCTTTTTGACCTCCATCTCTTGCCCTCAAGAAGGCTGTCTTAGCCACCACTGAATACATGAGGGAATGAGAGCGCCCTTGGGAGCCCACCTGGTCCTCCAGTGGCCCACCTCACTGGACCCTCAAGATATATCAAAGAGCTTGAGACTGACAGTGTGCAGAGTAAGTCCTCAGTGAAGACTGTTTAATGCGTGTCCTTAATTATACCACCATCCCATCACTTAAGTAGGAAGTCCTTCTGGAAGTCTAGCCTCAAGTCCTCATGCTATGGTATGAGCCAGTGTTCCACCTTTGTTGGAGTCTGGGGACCAAACTGGATGAGGCTACACAGGTTGGTAAGAGGAGCCGCCTTCCTGGAAGGGGATGAGGCCAGGAAGGAGATTACAGAGGCGCCGGGCCCAGGGCTCCACAATGGCACCTGCCGCAGCTCCTTACAGGGAGATCAGGGGGCCTGCCAACTTACCCCACCCCATGATCTCATAGCTGTCTTTGCCAGGCGCTGGCTCAGGGAGCAGGTGCTGACAGCATGGATTGGGCACAGAGCCCAAGGACAAGAAGGCGGGAAAGCTGTGAGGGCCAACAGAGTCGTCCCCACAGGGCTCAGACGTGAGGTCCCTCCAGCCACTGTTTACTGCCTTTGGCTGCTGACACCCCATCTCGTCTCCTCTTCCCAGGTTCCGCCATTGCCCACCTGTCCCCCAGAAAACAACAACAGATTAGGGGAGAAGAGACTCCTTCTTCCTCCCGGAGCATCAGTCTCTCCATTTGCACCTCTTTTGGCTTCTCTCTGTTCCAAATTGTTGAATGGCCCTGAATGGGATGCTGTTGTTTCCAAGCAGGCAGAATTTGCTAGGCAGGAGACAGATGTTCAAATTTTGTCATTCTTGAGGCTACTACAGGTGCGAATCTAAATGCCAGTTAAAAGTGAGTATGAATCCCTAAATAGATGCTTCTGTCCTAGTTTCAGGGCATCCCCAGAGGTGTCAACCCCAGACCCAAGGTTCTCCTGTGTCTTACCCACCCTCCAACCACCATGAAGTCCACCTCTGGACTCAAGAGACCCCCTCCACCCAGCCCTGGTCCAGTAGGCTGCAGTTCCTGGACTCAGGATGGGGACACCTGGTGGAAACCCCAGGCCTCAGAGTGAAGAGTCACTTGAGTCCTAGGACTGCAGTCAAAGCTCTACCGGGCCATCAGAAGTTCCCTTCGGCTCTTGATTCAAAGGTGAGGCCCCCAACTTGGGAGACAGCTGTCCCTCAGGGTGCTTTTTCTTCTCCCCATTCTGCTCTCACCTCAGCCAGCCTCCCTCCGCATATCTTCCTCTCCCCCCAACCAGGGAACCCTAGCTAGGCCTGCTCCTTCCAGCTGCTCAGTCCTGCTCATGGCCCACCCCACCCACAGGGCACCACCCCGGATCTGGCCCTCTCCTTCCTGAACCACCGCCCAGCACTAGTGCCTGAGGTATGTCTGCTATTCCCACTGTGGACGGCAGCCTGGGATGTGCCGGTCACCCCCCAGGGAATGCCTCAAAAACCATAGCAGCACCTCTTCCTCAAATCCTGGGTCTGTCCCACCTCCTCCCCCACTTACAAAATCTATCCTCCCCTCCCTCTAGCCCTCCAGTCCTTCTCTGTACGGGAAGCGGGTGCACTAAGGGCCCCTCCCATTCAGCAGCTCTGTGCATCTGACGTTTCTCTCCAGGGCCTCAAGCCCAGGCCCAAAGCAGTCGAAATGGAGATAGACTGACTGCAGACCTGCCGTCCTCCATATTGGCGCCCTGGTTCCTGAGAAGGAGATGAGAGGCCTTATCAGCAGCCTATCTCCACTTCTCAGAACCTTCCTCAGCCGCTATAGAGGCTCCACACTCTTCCCTCATCTCTTTCCCCAGACATCCCAAGAGAAGACCCCTGGACAGCCCACCGGCCAAGACTCAGCCAGGCTTCCTGGAGAGGAGGACCTGGCTCAAAGGTAGCAGGTTACTGAGCCAGAGCTCTGGGGCACAGCTCCTGGGGATTGGCTAGTTCCAGAATAATGATGCCTCTGGGATGCTAGGTGCCCACTGCTCTCCCTACCTGCCCCCACCCCAAAGATAACCTTGCCCCTCCTCAGTCGGTCCACACCCCACTGCTCCGGGAAGGTTTCCCTGGACAACCCCACCCAGCTCTTACTGCCACTTATTCCGCCACCCCACGCACTTAGATCCAAAGTCTTCCCTGTATTCAGTTGCCCTTGTGCATGTGTTGCTTTGCAAACGTTCTCATAAAGCTCTATTTCTTATCGTTGTCACTAGTTGTGAGTTCCCATGTTAATTAAGCCTACTTTGCTAGAGGATTAGTCCTGACCTTACAGAGTGCCAACAAAGTCCCTAAGAGCTAAGTCATATCTCTTTACCTGCAATTTTTCCCTCTTGACAATCAAGCAATGCCACAGATGAAACTTTCAACAATGGGCAACTTCTCCCCATGGCCAAGTTCTTGCCTTGATTGCCAGGGAGGCCCCTGATAAAGTTCCTTCCAAGCAGGACTCTCTAGGCAGTATCTGGAAGAGGTCAGCTCTTTCTCAAGGGAATCGTCTCGCTCTGGAGCACTGCAAACCCTTCTGAGATCATTTCCCTTCTCCCTGGCCTCCGGAACCAGGCTGAGAGCTAATGCAGCATCCACACTGGGGTCCCTCCGACACTGCAGTAAGATGTGGCAAGAGAGTGATGTGGGACTGAATCTACACTAATTGTGTGGACTAGTGCCCCTGGACCTTGATTCTTCTGCCTATAAAATGGGCACAATAGTAAGATGGAGTTGATACACGTAAACCAGGCTGAAGCAGGAGTCCCTCTTTTTGCAAAGGAAGACGCTGCAAATCACTTCAAGATCACATAGCTAGTCCTGGGGGTGCATTCATTAAGCTGGAAACCCTTTGGTGAGTCCCTACTGAAGCTCGGCAGAGGACTAAGTTTACCTGCTTATCTAGATAACCTTACTGTAGGAGGAAGCAGACCTGTGAATGGGAAACATCAACAGGATAAAAAGTAAAGTTACTCAGTCATGTCTGACTCTTTGTAACCCCATGGACTGGGGCTTCCCAGGCTCCTCTGTCCATGGGATTTTCCAGGCAAGAGTACTGGAGTGGGTTGCCATTTCCTTCTCCAGGGGATCTTCCCAACCCAGGGATTGAACCCAGGTCTCCCGCATTGCGGACGGATCCTTTACCCTCCAAGCCACCAGGGAAGCCAGTGGGCTAGAGCAGGTTCAAAGCTGTGAGAGAACATGAACAGATTTCTGCAAGCTCACAGAAAGGGACCAGCAGCCCCTCCCCGGCATCTCCTTCTCAGTCGAGAAAGCTCTCTTTTTCAAGATTTATTTTTTTAATGTGGACCGTTTAAGTCTTTATCAAATTTGTTACAATACTGCTTCTGTTTTTACATTTTGGCTTTTTAGCCACAAGGCATGTGGGAGCTTAGCTTCCCAACCAGGGATCAAACTCACACCCCCTGCATTGGAAGGCGAAGTCTTAACTACTGGATGGCCAGGAAAATCCCAGAGGGCTCTTCTAACTTCATTTCAATCATAAAAGACAGTTTGATCAGGTCAGTGAATGAGGCTTCACTAGTGGGACTCCAGAGGGTAGCTTGCCCTGGGCTGCCCCAGGCCCCTTCGCTGCTCCCTGCAGGGGCACCCCCAGACCAGACACAGACAGGCTTACTCAGAGAGGCTGTCTTCATTTACAGAGGGGAAGAAGGACTGGAAGGCTGACTTGGGCCCCTGGAAGCTAAAGTAGGTCTGGCTACCAGAGGTCAAGTGCGACTGGTGGGGAGGGGCAGCGGGAGCAACGCTGGGCCCAGGTTGCAGCCGCCCACCTTTCCCGCCCAGGAATGCCATCAGCCAGCTGAAATTCCCAGCCCACACCAGGCACCCTCGAGGGCTTGGGGGAGGGTGGGATTTACCTTTCTCCCCACCCCTACTGACACCCCAGTGGGAAATGTGTTGAGTTCGTCAACATCTCTCTGAGCCCCGGGGCCCAGTGCTCCTGTGGCTCCTAAATGATGGGGCAGAAGCCAGGTCATTAGGCAGGGGAGACTGTCATTAGTGCAGTGCTGATGCCACCGCTGCACAGACAGTGGCAAACAGTCATTAGTGGCTGTGTCACGGGGGTGAGGCAATGCTGGCCAGGCACGGCAAACCGCCCCGCCCCCAGTCCAGCTCCCGCACACTCACCTGTACACTCACACCGAGGAGAAAGCAGGCGCCCACTCCCCCAAGCACACGTTCACACAACAGAAGTGTGAGTAGATACTCCCACATACTCACACACTTGCCCACTCACATGTCCACACACACACACACGGAGCTGGACCCCTGGATCCTTCCACAACCAGGTTCCCAGACACAGAGGTATCGCCCCTTGACATGGGCACACAGACTTCCAGGGGCCCCAGAGGAGACTTCAGACACCCCTTCCCATCCCACCCACTCTGCTTCAAAGGAGAAGCACGCACGACAAGCCTTGCCTTACTTGCACCCCCAAGAAAAGGTTTTCGGCACCCCCAGGAAATGGTCTACCATAGGCATGTTTCTAAGCATTCCTGACCCCCCAGTAGGAGAGAGACAGGAAAGGGAGGCTGGGATCAGAGGAGAGGAATGCTTGAAATCTAGCCTCCTTCCCAGTTTTGAATCTTTCCTTCCTTCCTCCTCATCAACTGGCTTTCATTTGTCAAGCTGTAGGACCCAGCTTTCAGTCTGGAAAATGTGGGTGTGGGTGGGGAGGTGGGAAAAGCAGCAGTTTCGTCAGTCATGTACGGTAGAGGGAGCAGGGGGCCAGCTGAGTCCCGGGTTCAGATCCCGGCTCTGCTGCCAGTTGGACATATTCATTTCCTGCTTCTGCTGTAACCATGAACTTAGTGACTTAAAACAACATGATTTTGTCATCTTACAGTTTGGAGATCGGAAGTCCAAAGTGTGTTTCAATGGTCTAAAGCCCAGGTGCCAGCAGGGCTGCCTTCCTTCTGAAGGTCCTAGAGGAAGATCATTTCCCACCTTTTCCAGCTGCTGGAGACCACCCATCTTCCTTGGCCCCCTTCCCTCTTCAAGGCACCAGGAGTCTCTCACAGTAGCACTCTCAGCACACTCTTCCTCATGAAAAGGACCCTGGTGATGGTACTGGGCCCACCCTGGTCATTCAGGATAATCTATCCATCTCCAGAGCCTTCACTTACTCATGTCTGCAAAGTCTATGACCATTCAAGGTAACGTATTCACAGGCTCCGGGGGTCCACTGTTCAGTCTACCACACCTGGTGACCACGGACAAGTCCTTTAACCTCCCAGAGTCCAGCATCTTCAACCGTAATCTAACAACAACTCCTACCACACGGACAGATGGTCCTGGGGACTTAGAAAGTCACATGAACAGGAAGCACGGTGCCCCACATGGGGAGTGGGAGGGTCCCTGGCCAGCAGCACTGACATCTCCCTTGTTGGCTTCCTGAGGACAGAAGACAAGAAGCCTGGGTGAGGGACCTCAGAGGCTGGTGAGGGGGCTTTGGAGGCTCCAGCAGGTCAGAAAGGAGGTATGGGTGTCTGTGAGGGTCCCCAGATCCGGTCAGTCACCCGGCGTGGCTGTGGGCACACATTGGTGCAATGACCGGGGACAGGGCAGCAGGGCGAGGCCGGGCTGCCACTCCTGCTTGCTCCTGCCTTTCTCTCCTGCATCGGTTGCCATCTGTTTGCAGGGCCCTGGGGCCAGCGGGCAGGCAGGAGCCCCAGACCAGGCTGCTATTACCTGCTAAGTGCAGAGTGCAGAATGATGACCCGGGAAGATAAACCCCACATAGAGGAATCACCCGCTGGAAAACACTCATTAGTCTCCGATCTCACCCAACACTGTTTGTCCACTCAGTAGGCAACACGGCACCTCAGAGAGGAGCTGAGGTTGTCAGATGCCCACTGTCTAGTCTGGCTCCATCCAGCAGCTCAGGCCCAGGGTTGGCGGGCGGTGGGGGGGGTCCAGCCTTGCACACTGTTCCTCTGCCCACCTCCCCTTTCCCACCCCTCCCTGGCCCATCCCCACCCCAGCTCCTCCCAGATTCCCCCAGAACCTCAGAACTTGGAGGAAGCCTGGGCTGGGGGCTGCATTTGGAGGCAATAGACCAGTTTCAGTCCCACACCTCTGCACAACAAGGGCGCAGGGATGTCCAGCTGACAAGAGTGTTGGGGACATGAAACCAGGTCACCTGTTTGAGCGCTTTTTGTAAGCCTGGGTACTAATTTGAGTTTGGGGACACACGGAAGGACTTCCTCCTCCCTTTCTCCCTGGAATGCAGTGGGCAGGGCTGACCTCGGATTGGCCTTTCATAGACAGCTGCCTTGGAGACCCCACATTTCACTGCATCCAGAGATCCCCAACAGGTGCTGAGGGGAAGAGATGGAAGGATGGAAAGGGAGGAAGGGCTCTTCTAGTTCCTAGAGGGGATGCTGCCCAATTCACAAATCACCAATAAAGCCAATTGGATCTTCAATTGGGGGGGGGGGGGCGGGCAGGGCTTCCTCTGCAGCCCAGTGGTTAAAATTCTATGCTTCCACTACAGAGGGCACAGTTTCAATCCCTTGTTGGAGAACTAAGATCCTGCATGCTGCACAGCATGGTTAAAAATAAAATTTAAAAAAAAAATTTTTTTTAAAGGATGGAGAAAGAGGACACAGCTGCCTACATATGACAGCTTCTGGTAGGTGCCGAGGGCACACTATTCAACCACTGAGTTCCTACTGTATGCCAGGCATCGTGCTTGGTGCTATGGATACAAAGATAAATGAACCATAAACCACCACCACTCAAGCATCAGTCCTCAAGATTCATCTTGAGAGTCTCCCTTGTGCCCTATATGGGCTCTGAGGACCGCTGGATGAGTGGGATATCCCTGCCTTACCCCTGCACAGTGGGATATCCCACTGCAGGTTGGTGGCTACCCACCTGGCCATAGCCTCCCAGTGCCAGCTGGCCTGTGTCAGCTGGCACAGTGCCCCAACACCACCCGGGGCTGCTGCCATTCTGGCAGGCTCACAGAGCCAGGCACTGGTCGCTCCACCGGGAGCAGAACATGGTTTCGGTCTATTATCAGGGCAGATAAAGCAGCCGCTGAAGCTCAGGGCGCAGTTTGAGCTGACAAATGAGCATCTTGAGATGCCCTACCCCTCCCCATCCTGCCTTTGTCAGCCACCCTGGCCTTCCAGTCCCTCTTTGTTCCTCTCTGAAAGCAGCCCCAGGGAGGTGGACGCCTCCTAAATAGCTGTGTGCAGTGCCAGCGATGGAAGGGTGAGGAGGCTGAAACCAAATGGACAGCTGGCCTGAAGGCAGAGGCCAGATGGAAAGAGAGTCCAGAACTCAGAAAGCCTCACTGATCTTTGTACACATGCCCCTGCTCTGCGCCCAGGAGAGGTGGAGAAAGCCTTTTCTCAATGAAGGCCCAATTGGCCGGGGTAGGTAAGATTAGACAGTGTCCCCAGTGACCAGGATTCCAGATGCAGGGAGACTCGCTAGAGGGGAAACTGGGGTCCCCAGGTCCTGTCTAATGGGGGAGGGTACTATAAGAAAGAGACCCGTGCCTAAGAGAGTCATAGAAATGAGTGCTAAATAATAGAGGACACGCCCTGCATTAACTCAACAACTGTTTTGTGCGAACCTAGTATGGACCAGTGGTGATGGAACAGTGGGTAAAGCAAAGTCTGGCCACCACAGAGGCTGCTCTTGAGTGCTCTCCCCACCAAGACAAGTGAGCGGGCTATCTGGGGAGACTTCCTGGAGGAAGGGGGCAGGTGGGCTGGCTGAGTGGTCAGCAAGAAGGCTCAGAGGCAGCTGGGGGAGGGAGGGGTGTGGAGAAGGGAAGAAGAAAAATGAGCGTCTGAGGCCTGAGAAGTGAGGGCTATTGGGGGGAACCATCCCTGTGGGGGTGGTGGTTGGAGCCGAAATAGGTGGATGGAGAGTGGGCAGCAGGCCACGGGGAGTCCCCTGTTCCTGAGACCTGGCATTTCCTCTTGGAGGAGGAAGCCGCTGAGCAGGTGCGGTGTTTCCCGGAACAGGACCTGCACTGCGGCTGCGCCCTCCCGGGAGGCAGTGAGCAGCCACCGGAAGTGGAGCCCTGCTGCTGGTTTTCCTTCGCCGCCATCCTCCTTCCTGACCCCTCCGCCCAGAAGCAGGCCTGGCAGCCCTGCCAGATGCCATGGGCATGAGCCTCGCACCCACACAGCTGGCCATGGGCTGGGGTTCCCAGGGAAGGTAGGGCCCACCCTCCACCTAGACCAGGGGCCCTGGCCCCGTGTGTTCCATCCTCGGGTCCTGCGTGGAAGGAGAGGGACCTGGGAGGCTTATGGCTTGGTCCCTGCCCTGCCCTGAATGCATGCCTGACTGAAGTCTAAGCCTAATGAGGCTTCTACCAGCTTCTGGAGCCTTCCTCCTGCCTCTTTCTTTCATGAAGAGGACCATCCATCTTCTCTCCCGTCTGAGGCACCTGGCTGTGACAGGAGGGCATCAGAGTTCCCACCCTATGCTGAGTGGGAACACAGGAAACAGAGGCCAGGCCTCTGGGAGTCCATCTGTGACCTCCCACCAGCGGAGGACCCAGCATCAACCACAGGCCCATCCCAGCCAGCCCAGCTCAGCCTGGAGAGGAGGCAGCCAGGTCCTGTGGGGCAGGGGCCCCGGAGCCAGCCTCAAGATTATGGGGTGTCTCCCCATCCTCACTTGCTCCATGACCCACCTAGCGTCTGTTGCTCTACACCGTCCGAAGCTTTTGACGTTGCACCCTGTGATGTAACATCGTATAACAAGTGCCCCGTGTGGAAGGGTAGCCTTTCAGTCATTCCAGAAGGAAGTAGTCATCAAGAACCTACTATGTGCCAGGCATTGTGCCAGGCCCTGGGACACCAAGGAATAAAACCATCACATGGTCCCTGGGCTCACTGAGCTTCTCAGGGGAGGCAGGTACAAGTAAACAACCAACAACAAATCATTACAAATTGGGCTAAGTGCTCTGAAGACAAGAAAGTGTAATTAGCCTATGCTTACCTCTCCCTGGCCCCAGAGGCCAGCCCTCATTAGAAAATGCCCTCACCTGCCTGACCTCCCCAGCACCCTGCTTGGCTAAAGACCTTGGATCATTCTGGAAACCACTGAGTACCTGGCATAACAAGGGGATTGACCACAGTGTGAGGAATACTTGTTGAATCAAACCAGGGGGGAAAAAAAATTTTTTTTTAAATTCACACCATCCAGTACAACCTAATTTTACAAGTGACTGAGGCCTAGAAAGTCTAAGCATCTGGCCCCAAACTGCACAGCTAGGGAGCAGCAGAGCCCAGATCAGAAACCAGCTCTGCCCCCATCCCATGCTGCCCTCTGATCTATCCTGATCCAGTTCACAGCCACCTGCTGGCCCATCTCAAATGCCTTCTTTGCGTATCAGCCCTGGTGGATAGAGCTGCCCACAGTGATGTTCCCTGTCTGTGGGGCCCAACACGGACACAGGACATCACTCAGCAGGTTTGAGCAAATGGGGCCGATTTGGCAGGGGTGGGAATGGGCAGGGGCTACAGAGAACAGGAGGATGTGACGAGATGAGATACAGAGAGGAAGAGGGGAAGCAGGCACAGAGGATCTTATTTGACAGTCCAAGGAATCTTCTAGATCCTAATCCACAGAGAGCCACTGAAGGGCTTTATGCCAGGTGATGAGATGCCTGCACTGTGGCGTTCCTGGGAGAGTTGCTGCTCCTCTGAGCTCCTAGCGCCTCTGACACCCCGGTCCCACTGGCTCCCATCATCATCACTGTCCTACACAGTTTGCCTGAAGCAACCTTCCCTCCCCTTCCTGGACAAGTCGTCCAGTTCCTTCAGGCCTTTTTTCACTGCCCCAAACCCCTTCGCCCAGGTCAGTGCCTCTCCCATGTCTCCACAGCCTGCCTGGCACATAGAAGGAGCTTCATAGACGCTGTTTTGGGGTGGTTTTGTTTTTTATTTATTTATTTATTTTTGGCCGTGCTGGGAGCATAGAGTCTTAACCACTCGACCACCAGGCACCATTTTAATGTCTCCATCCTTGCTGTTAGTCCCTCTCTCTTGGCCTTGGTCCTTCCCAGTATGCTCTCAGCTCCCTAGTCTCCAGTTCTGGAGACTTTGGAAATTCTTTTCAGCCAGCCATGGGTTGCTCAAACAGAGAGGGCACTGCCCCAGATGAGGGCATAGGTGTGGGTGTGCATTTTCGAGAGAGGAGGTGGGGGGGGGAGGTGGGCAGGAGCCTGTGCAGGTTTCTCTGGGAAGCTTCCTGGAGGAGTGTCCCGGCCTTACCACCA
Organism: Ovis aries; assembly: GCF_016772045.2. Classification (NCBI taxonomy): domain Eukaryota; kingdom Metazoa; phylum Chordata; class Mammalia; order Artiodactyla; family Bovidae; genus Ovis; species Ovis aries. The sequence goes on from NC_056056.1 coordinate 134,191,840, forward strand.
TGTGCTGGAATGAGGCTAAGAGTCCCTTGCCTGGAGTCACTGTCTGTCTTCCCAGGAACCACATCCTGCTCCAGAGCCCCAGCCAGGCTGGGATGTGCTCACTGGAATATTCATCCAGCAACTATGTATTGCTGTCCTGCATTATCCCAGGCGTGCCTGCTCCACAAGCCAGGCCTCAGGCCAAATGGGCAAAGGGCACAGACAAGGCCCTGAAACCGTGACATAGTGATGCCTTTCCTACAAGACCATCCAGCCAGGTTGTAGGGCCAGGGTGCTTCTCCTCTCCCAAGGCTGACAGCCGGAGGAGCCCTGGACCAGGACTCTCCCAGAGGACAGGGAGACAGGGAGGCAAGAAAGAAGAGGTGGAAGGAAGTGAGCAGTAGACACATCAGCAGTTGGGAGGCAGTGACTTGGAGAGAGAAATAGTAGGCAAGAGGAAGCAGAGAAAATAAGAAAGTTCCTCCTTGATTCTTTGAGGACCAATTTCAGGAGATCCAGCCTCCCCAATTCTTACCTCTGGCCAGCTCTTGTCCCTCTTCCTTCTTCTCTCTGCCCCCTGGATGGTCAGAATCACCTTCTGTTGCCAGTTACAGGGGACCGGAACAAAGGAGGCAGACTTGAGGTGGAAGGTGGAGAATGGAGATTTCTGTTCCTGGACCATGTAAAGGCTCCAGGACAGGGCTCCAGAGTCCCGAAGGGGCAGAAGATGCTGTCTCCAGCAGGGTCACCCAAGCTTGTACCCCACCAGAAGCCCCAAGCTGGTCTGTCTATGAGTACATCCAGGAATGGTTGGGAGACTGCCCAGGTACCCAGACATCCCCAGAGAGACTAAAAGTTTCACCCACCCTCCATCTTTCCTCTCCCAACCCCTACCAGGCCTCCTGCTCCCAGGGGGCCTGAACACCTAGGAAGTTTGTGCTTCATATCAAGGCCAAAAGAGGGTCATGTCAGGTCCTCAGTGAGGATGGAGAGGCAGAGGCCTGTACAGTGGACCCCAGGGATGTTAACTCAGGAGTGGAGGGAGGCATGGGTGAAGCTAGGGGAGGCAAGGAGAAAGGGAGGAAACGGGGCTGGGAGCTTCCATGGAGTTACATGTGGGGCCTTTTTGCTGCTCTTCCTGTTCGGCAGCTGGGGCTGTGACAACCAAAGATCATCTCGGTGACTGCACCTAAGGGGGACGGCTGGGTCAGAGAGGCCGCGGCAGGTGGGGCCGCATCCTTCTTCCTGCCCATTGCGTCCCAGGTTAGTGCGTCCTTCATGGCTCCAAGAAGCCAGGCCACCCACCAGGCAGGCGCCCAGTGTTTGGACCCCAGAGACTGTCCTGCAAGGCCAGCCTTAAAGCCACGGACTAGACAATTAACTGTGACTTGTCAAAACACTTGGAGTAGCAGATTTGAGTTATCCAGAGGTGCTCTGGAGAATCGAGCATCCAGCTTAAAGACAGGAGATGGAATCAAGCCACCGATGGTAAGAAGACATCTTTCCTTTCCATCCCACTGTCCTCTCCAGGAGCCACCAGGCTTAGAGGCTAAGATAAGAGGAAGGGCCCATAACTCCAACTGTCTGCATTCAATCTATTACTTATACATTGCTGTCAGAAGACAAGGCTCTCGGGGCTCCCCAGTGGCTCAGACAATCTGCCTGCAGTGCAGGAGACACTGGAGGCGCAGTTTCGATCCCTCAGTCAGGAAGACTCCCAGGAGAAGGAAATGGTAACCCACTCCAGTATTCTTGCCTGAAAAAGTCCATGGACAGAGGAGCCTGGAGAGCTATAGTCCAAAGGTTGCAAGGAGTCAGACACAACTGAGCATGCCCACAAACAAACAAAAGATCAGGCTGTTAACCGCTCCAAGACTGTTTCCTCCTCTGCAAATTGGGGCTGATGAAAATTAAAGCTTCTACAAAGGATGGGTGTCATGAGGACATGGGAGCTAATCCATGTACTGGGGGCGTACCTGACCTGTCTACTGCTATTTTGGCACCAGCAGAGCCCATATGCCTTTGTCTGCCTTCCCCACTCCCTGCGGAGAACACAGAGGTGGCCAGGTGGGGGCAGGTAGGGTGCTAAGTTCAACCACACACCATTCAGATACCAGGTCAGGGAGGCTGGATGGACCATGCAAGTGGGTGCTGAATGGGGGGAGATCTAGCATGTCTCAGGGGTGGGGGCACCAGACACCCCTGCAGTGACCCCATCACCCAGAAGTGTCTCAGCAGCCCACCCCCAGCATCAGAGCCCGGAATCCAGTCTAGGGATAGACTCGTGGCTTCAGGAGAGATTCTTACCTCTCAGTGAGCCAGAAATGCCCACTGTGCAGGACAGAGCTCTGGCCTGGGAGGCAGGGGGCCTGGACAGGGCGATGTGACCCAGGCAAGAGTTCCCATCTCCAACCTGTCTCCCTCAGTCCCAGAGGGGACTGAGATCTCTCCACCCCTGAACACCAGAGTCTCTCCCAGACACGTTCCTCTCTCTTCTGTAGCACCACCACCCAAGCTGGTATGCCAGGTCCAGGGAGGGCACACAGAGCCATCCAGCCAGCCCAAGATCATCCAGGAACATCAGGGCAGGGAGGAAGAAAGAGAGAGGCCCCAGAGAAACGGCAGCTCCTTGGAAGTGGAAGTGGGGCCTTTGGAAATCCAGGAAGGTGGAAAAGAATGCCCTGGCCCTGGCTGACCCCTCTGCTACCCCATCAGAGGCTCTGGGGGAGCAAATCAGTTTGCACTATTTACAATTCACATTTAAGATGAAACTAGGGTGGAGAAAGAAGAGGACCCAGAAGAATGGGAAGGAGAGGGAGGGAGGAGAAAAAGGCACCTTCTCACAGCCCTGGGAGCAGAGCTGCACTTGACCAGGGCCCTCTGCCCTCCAGGCTCAGCTCCCAGAAGGTGGGCTTGGGTTTCAGCCACCATCCACAGAGGGCTGGGTGCCTACCCTCTCCCAGATTCTCTGCATGCACCATCTCCTGTGGGGTTGGTATATTCACCCCCATTTAACACAAAAGGACAGAAGTTAAGGAGCCTGCTGGAGGCCACGCCAGGGGCGAGTGCTGAGTCTCGAACCAAGTCTCACTCATCCAAAGACAACTGCTCTTGACTGTGTATTTCCTCTCCAGCTCCCAAGACAGGGGGATGCACGTAATAGGTGATTAATAAATAATAGATCAAAGGCAGGAAGAAGGGAGAGCTGGGGGAAGAAAGAAGAAGAGAGAAGTCAGGGAGACTCTTAAACGCAGATAGAAAATAAACAGTCAAGGTGCTATTTTCCAATGCCAGGCTGGCACGGTGCCCAGGATGGCTGCCCTGCACTTGGGAGCCCAGGGACTGCGCTTGCCTCATCTTTTCCAGAGGTATGTAAGCCTAGATACGTCAGCATTCAGGTATGCAATGAGGTCTGCGGTGAGAGGCATTGCTCTCGCCCTCTCTCTCTCTCTCTTCTTCCTTGTTGAATCTGTCCTTCCTCTGGCTACCTCCCACGCCCAACCAGCCAGCCAGCCAGCCCAGCCCAGCCCATGTCCCCTTCCCCTGGAGCCAGGCCAGGCTTGGTTGGGAGGCCAATGACAACGAGCAGCCCCCTCAGCCTGGTAGATTCCTGCCCGGGGAGGAGATGGGTACATGGTGCCGCGGGGGAGGGGCGGGAGCCGCATCATCTAACAGGTTGGTCTGGCTGGGAGGGGAGGCGTCCCGCCCTCGTGGAGCTAATGAGCACTGTGCGACAGGTGTCTCCTCCTCAGTCCCCAGCCTGCCCTGCCTGCGACGGGAGCAAGCCGCAGCCACCACGCAAAGGCTCGCTCGCCGGTCCCTGCGCCCTGTGCGCTCTGGGACCTGGGGGCGGAGATGGCCTGCCGCTCCTGCGTCGTTGGCTTCAGCAGCCTGAGCAGCTGTGAGGTGACCCCGGTGGACAGCCCCCGGCCTGCGACCGCCGGATGGAGCAGCTGCGGGGCCCCTGGGCCGGGCTTCAGCTCCCACAGCCTCACAGGCTGCTGGACAGCCGGCACCGTCCCCAAGGTGACCGTGAACCCCAGCCTGCTGGTACCCCTGGATCTCAAGGTGGACCCAGCCATCCAGCAGCAGAAGAACAGCGAGAAGGAGGAAATGAAGGTCCTCAACGATAAATTCGCCTCCCTGATTGGCAAGGTGAGCAGAACTAGGGGGAGGGGTCCCCAAACTAAGGCCAGTCTGGCTGGGGCAGGTGGCTAAGCTCTGTAGTCCCCCCAGCATCATGCCCCACCCCCGCCCCAGCCCAGCCAATGGAAAGCCAGCATTGCCAACTTCGAGGCCTAGCTTTGAGCCGAGAGAAGCAGAAGGGGGAAGTCCCTAGCCATCCTGACATGGGAGAGAAAAGGACGCCAGGATGGCCTGCCTCTGAGGGGTGTCTGGATAATAACGCGCTGCACGGCCTAGGGTCACCCTCCCCGCAGGCAGGGACTAGGGAGGGGCTCAGAGTGTGACCAAGAGGAGGCCCCCTCTTGGGAACAGCTGCTGGAGGCATGGGCTGCAGTTAGACTCCACGGTGGACGGACAGGGCTCACCTTCCTGTCCAGGCCGTTGGATCTGTTCAGCTTCCCAGGGTCAGAAGCGCCGACATGGGCAAGGGGGCGTGTGGGGCAGCTGGAAGGAAGCTGAGAGGCATGGGGTACACCTGTGGTTCCTCAGGAACTAGGAATGCGGAGGATGGGTGCTGCGAGTCTGAAACAGGCGGTCAGCCAGTCTTCCGTGCCCCGACCAGAGCAGAATGATTGAGTCCCTCGCACCTCACTTCCTGGGCCCACTGCTGTGGCCAGCATTCTGGTCTGGCCACTGGTGTCAAGCTCTGGCCCAGGGCAGGGGCTTCAAGACCTCTGAGGAAGTCCTGTCCACCTCCCAAACCTGCTCCTCATTCACCTCCTGCAAGAAACCTCCCATGACCAGCCCTCCCAGCTCTGCTCCCTCCTGCCCTGACTGAGAATAATGGATAGTAACAGCTGCTGTTGATTAACTGCTTACCCTGAGCCAGGAACTGTGTTGAGTGCATATCTATTTCTATTTCCCTCAACCTTAGGAAAGAAAGTTACATCTGTGCCCATTTTACAGCTTTCTCACTGCCCCTTCCTTCTGCCCCGGGCTGGGTCCTTCTCTGCCCCTCGCTCTCCCTGCCTCTGTGTCCCTCTACACATGGTCGGTGTCCTCCACTAGGTGGGGGCTCACCGAGGGGGGCAGGGGGAGTGAAGTAACAGACCCGGAGCCCCAGCTGGCGTTCTGCCCCCAAGGCCCAGCACTCCACAACGGCTGGTTCCCCAGCCGTGCCGATGGGGAGACAGAGCGGCCCAGAGGCAAAGCACGTCCCCCAAGGTCACACAACCAGCAAGGTCTGGACTTGAACTCAGGTCTGTGAGACACAAAGCCTCTGACATGGGAGTCATTTCTCCCCACCTCGCCCCACATCCGAGTGCACCGACCAGCATTCCTGCACCCACACCTGGGGTGCCTGCGGTGGGGGTGTGTAGGGGGAGTGGCAGCTGGAGGACAACCGTCCCCTGAGGTGGAGCGTTCCCTCCATCACCCCCGGTGGCCGCCCAGCATTCAGACTGCCAGGCAGTCCACCCTAGGAGAAGAGCCCGCTGCCTGAGGGAGGCAGGTCCCTGCAGAACCACCTCCTCTCCAAACACAGCTTAATCCCTTAAAAGGAATGCTTCATGAGCTATGTAATTTGGCTTCGATGGGTGGCTTTTCTTCGTGAACGCCAGGGCTGATATCACCCTGTGCCTCTGCCATGGGGACAGGACGGGTGTGTATGCACAGGGAGGGGCCCAAGGGGTCTGGGTTCTGTTCCCAGAGCCAGGGCAATGCCCTCAAAGGTCTTTAGAAGAACTCGAGTTTCCCAACCCCCATTTCAAGCCTTGGCCTTGAGACCGGTGCTCTCCATGGTGGCACACAGCGAACTGGGGGTGCCAGCCCCTTGGGGATCCTGATCGCTGGAGCTCTGCCCAAGGAGACCCAAGTGATCACCAACTCTATGGAGAAAGTCTGTTATTCACTCATAGCCCTCATTCAAAAGACCACGAGCGCCCAAGTGGAAGCAAGCAGAGGTTAGAATATGAAACCCGGAGTCACATTTCTGGGTTTGAATCCTGGCCTCACCTCTCACGTTTGTGTAATCTCAGGGACATTATTTAACCTCTCTGGGCCTCAGTATACATTGGTGTCATGGGCTTGTCAGAATCAAATGGGATCATTTCTGAAAAACACATAGAAAGCCCTTACCAGGTACCAGGTATATTTTCTTTGTTATATTGAAAAGGCCCAGAGAACTCCAGCCTAGGGCATTTAGTCCCTGCCAGGCAGGAAGGGCTTCCCAGGTGGTCCCAGTGGTAAAGAACCCGCCTGCTAATGCAGGAGGCATAAGAGACATGGGTTCAATCCCTGGGTCAGAAAGATCCCCTGGGGAGGGCATGGCAACCCACTCCAGTACTCTTGCCTGGAGAATCCCATGGGCAGATGAGCCTGGTGGGCTACACAGTCCATAGGGTCACAGATAGTTGGACATGACTGAAGCGACTTAGCACGCATGCAAGCAGGAAGGAGCCTGGGAAGAAGGAGGGAAGGGCCCTGCTGGAGGGTGGGCTGGAGGAGCTTCGTGGGTAGGGGTGCAGCGTGGAGCTGGAAAGAGCTGCAGGAGCCCAGGGTGAGATGCCATCGCCAGTGCAGGGGTAGGGTTCTAGGCAAAGAGAAGAGACTGGCAGGGTGGCCCTCCATCCTGGGCCCTCTGAGGCACCCAGAGAAATCAGAGATCATCGAGGAAGAGCAGGAGGAAGAGGGAAAGGGTTGGCAAGGAGACCCACAGGAGTCCCCCAAGGGGCCCTGGAGCAGTGACAATTCTTTCACCTGCAGGCTGTGTTTCCTTGGGCAAGCCGCTTACCCTCTCTGTGCTTCAGATTCTAACTCCCTGCTCTGCTCCTGCTCCGAGGGTAGCCTTGACTTCATGCCAGTCAAGAGACTAGTACAGCTGCAGCCATGAAGAAGGAGGATGAGCAGAGGCAGCAGCAGGAAAGGAGGCCAAGGGGGCAGCGCGAGGGTCGTGCTGACAACAGCAGAGGCTGCAGGCTGGGCCCTCAGTTGCAGACACCAGAAAGGGTGGAGATGGGACAAGAGGAAGCATTGCCAGAAGCGCCTAAGGAGGCTGTAGGGAAGGGACCCAAAGGGGGGGGGCACAGTGTCTTCCCTTGACCTGTGTAGCCTCTGGAAGCCCCCGGGGCCACCCCTCTGCCTGCATGCAGGAAAGCACAAAACAGCCTTTCCTCATGGAGAGACCTTGAGGCTCCTGGGCAAAGCCAAGCTGGGGCTGGAGGCAGGGGATCTGACACACCACCCACTTCCTGAGGAATAGGACCTGCAAGTACCAGAGGCGTCACTCTGCACACTCACCAGCCTGGGCTGTGGGCCCATGGGTTGGCACATGCAGCCCCCCAGATAGTCAGCCTCCCTCCTCAGGAGGGCCCCAGCCCAGCCCAGCCCAGCCTGCTCAGTTTCCCCCAACAGAAAGCACATCTCTCTCCACCCTCTTCTGAGCCTGCTTTTGAGCCAGAAGGCCCACGACCCTGGAGTTGGGCCACAATGAGTTCTGTGTTTCTGAGCCTCAGTTTCCTCATCTGTAAAATGGGAAACAGGTAGACCAGGGGCTTGCTCTCCTAGGCTGCTCCTAGAGCTGCTGCCTAGATTGAAGGGCAGGGGGTCAGCCAGAAGAGACAGAAAGAGGAATGAGAGGGGAGTGCTTGGCAGCCTTGACAGGTTGAAAGAAGTGAAGCTGGCACCTCACAGGGTACTGGGATTTCCGGCCCTCCCTCGCCTTTGTTCCCAGAGGGAGGAGCCTTTCAGCATGGAAGGTTCAAGGTGGGGGATGAGTTCCCATCCCCACCCACTGAGACAACAAGCAACTCCCCCAAGTAGGGAGAGGAGGCTTCCCTAAATCCCCTGCAACCAAAAATGCCCTCTGACTGGACTGGCTGGCCAAATGCATACCGTCTCCCAGCAGGCAAGTACTGAAGCATAGGGTATCGACGGAAGTCTACGGGGAGGGCTTCCTGGTCTGAAGAGTTTGGTGTTGCTTATGGGTGGAGGAGGGAGCCTCACATCTCTTGTCTCACCCTACCCTCAATATAAACACAGGGCTCCTGCTTGTCAAAACGCAGGGCAGGTGGAGTGAGCAGAAACCTCCCACCACCCCAGCAATCCCTCATACACTCAAGTAGGACAGAAACCCTCTTGACCGCATCCCTACTGAACCTGTTCGGCTATGACGACAGCGCACTGTTGGCTTAAAGTCGGCTTCAGGCAGAATTTACCAGTACAAATGGGAGTTAAGGAGGGGAATGGCAGCCCTCAAATGCCATTGTCCAGTGTTGCCACAGATGTCGTCTCCTGCAAGTGTCCAAGGGGCCTCCCCCAGGGCATCAGAGATCTCAGGAAAACCCGGGCATGTGGGTAGGGCAGACAGAGAGGGCGAGAGCCCACCTGGCACCCAGGTTCAGGAGGAACATGAACACAACGGTCCAGAGTAGGCAGCCGCCATCAGATGGGCCTGTCGAGAAGTTGGGCCACGGAGTTGCCGTGTGAGCCTGGACAAGTCACCTGACTGCCCTGGGTCCCTATCTCCTCCTTGATAAATGAAGAGTATAGACCAGTCGATCCAGAAGGCTCCTGTCTGTGGTTCTGGCTCCTTCAGGCTGTGATTCTGGGAGCTGGTGCCAGCAGTGGATGGGAAGACTTTCGCCTACTCACTGTGGCCATAGGGAACGTCATTGAGCTGGTTGTCACAATGCTCTCATGACCGCAGCCTGCCCCATTCAGGAGCCCAGCCCCAGCCACCCATCTTGCCTCAGTGGCGCTAGCCACATCCCAAGAGGCATGCAGATGGCTCTCAGTCTGACATTGAGGGTGGTAGATGAGGACGAACGAGAAGCAGATACACCAAGGGTCAGACGTCGGAGGGAAGAAGGGAGGCTTCCTACAGTGGGGTGCTGGGAGCACATGGAGCGGGGTCTGGGATGGTAGGAAGGAGAATGATGCTCGGCTGGGCCTGGAGAGGACAGGCAGGGTGCAGAAGAGGGAGGGGGACTCCCAAGCTCTGCTGGGCTGAACTAGATGGAGGGATAAGAGGACCCAAGAGGGACTCTGCCCACCTGCTGGCCGGTGGCTGGGGTGGGAGCCTTGCAAATCCCTGCAGAAGTCTGAGTAGGAGGGCATGAAGGATGCAGAGTTTCAGAGGAGCCCTGGGCCCAGAGCCCTCCCAGGCTTTGTCCTCAGGCAAGTCCGGCCCCAGCTAGAGGCAGAAGCCAGCCCAGCAAGGGCAACTGGGCCCGCAGAGAACTTGCAGCAGACCAGAGGCCTGTGGGGCAGTGGCTCAAAGATTCTAAACCTCAGAGTGGTTGCATTCCACCCCTAGTCTTGCTGCTTGCTAACTGCGTGACCTTGGGAGGGTAACTTCCCCTCCCTGTGTCCTGTCATCGGTAGAGTGCAGCTGATAACAATGCCTTCCCCGGCGGGTTGTTTGGGGGTTTGAGTTAAAGATGTCCAGCTCATAGAACAAGGCCTTGTGCACAGCAGGGACCACAGGAGCATTTGCTATTTGTTGCTCCAAAGCACCTCCCCAGGTTTTTCTCTCTGCAGGTGGGCAGAGCAAGTGACATCATCCCTGACTTCCAGCTGGGGAAACTGAGGCTTGGACAGACCTCAAGTCCAGGGATGTTAGGAGGATTAGCATTTAAGAACTAACCAGGCCCTACCTTGCTGTTTCCAAAGCTAGAGGAGACCAGGCTTGTCGAGGTGGGCGACAGACAGGCCTCTTGACACCCCACGTTCCTTGGGGTCTCCCACCCAAGCCCCAGGCAGCCTGGAGAACCTGTCATCTGTGGACACGTTCACAGCTTGGTCCCTTTTCCCTCATCTCACTGGTCCGGCCCCTCCTGTAGGAAACCGTGGCTAATTGGCTGTGCCTCTCTGGGATTCTCGGATTCCCCCCTTATCGCACCATCTGCAGTTGAACAATCAGTAATTGGAGATGCCACCTGAAGGTGCCGAGTGAGGGCCCCAGGCGGGTGCCTCTTGAGTAGATGAGCTGCCATGTCCCATGGAGGCCTCCAGCGGGGTGGGTGGCACTGGCTGGGCCACACCTGGCCCTCTCACCGCCACCCTCCTGCTCTCCCAGGTGCAAGCCCTGGAGCAGCGCAACCAGCTGCTGGAGACCCGCTGGCACTTCCTGCAGAGCCAGGACTCGGCCACCTTTGACCTTGGGCACCTCTACGAGGAGTACCAAGGCCGGCTGCAGGAGGAGCTGCGCAAAGTGAGCAAGGAGCGGGGCCAGCTCGAGGCCAACCTGCTGCAGGTGCTGGAGAAAGTGGAGGAGTTCCGGATCAGGTAGGGGCGCCCTATGAGGGCCGAGGTGGGGTACCAACCTTCACGCTTGGGGGCAGGGTCCGGGAGCACCAGGCCCGAAAAAGAGAAAACTTCTTCGAAAAACCAGTCTTTAGTCCATACTTACTCACTAAAGAGCTGCAACGTGCTAGCGGTATTCTAGATACCGGGAAGACAAGGCAGTGATCTACAGCCACATCCCAAGCAGGGACCCTTACAACAAAGCAGTGCCATGCTGGCGGAGAGCTACGCTGCTCTTGCTAGCCTCTGGGCATCGCAGCCCTGTCCCCTCCCCCTCCCCTGGTGCCCAAGTCCATGGGAAATTGTGTCACTAGTGAGAGCAATAGATGAGTTCCTGCTTTGGCTGTAGCTTGAGATTTCAATCTCTCTTGAGCTGAAAAGGGAAGGGGGTAAGGGAAGGCAGGGGGCAGAAATGATGAGGTTTGTTCGCATAAAGAAGCAGCCGCCTAGAGGTAAGACACGCCTGACCTCGATGGCAGGCTTGGGGTCTAGAGAGACAAGGAAAACACAGACTGGGGGGACAAGCAGCTGGCAGGCAGTACGGCATAGTGGTTAAGGGTCTGGGCTTGGGTATGACTGTGCCCCATGGGAGGGGGTTACTCCTTGCCCCTACCCCTCACCATCTCTGTGACCTCGGGCAAGTTGCTTCATACGCAAACTTCAGTGTCCTCCTCGGGGGAGTGGGAATGGTGATGGCTGATACCAAGCTAAGGCTGGTGTGAGGAGGAAGCCAGGAGTTTGGCATGGCTACCAGAGGTTAAAAATGGCCACTCGTCTGCCCTCTCAAGAAGGCTCCATGCCCAGCACACAGCAGTTTGTTGAACTGAATTAGCCAGTCTAGAAAGGCAGACCAGTTAATTCAGTAGCTCAGAGGAGAGGTGACCTTCTCTGACCAGACAATCGTCAGGGCTTCAAAGACAAGGAAGCTGGGCCAGAGCGGAGAGGCTGGTCTCTTTGCTGGAGGCCCCCAGCCAGAAAGAAGGACGGACAGGGTGAGGCTGAAACAGCGCCCGCCTTGCGATCTGAGGGGAGGCCCAAAGCCTCCCAAGACGGAGGGTGGAGGCAGCCTGTCGGGAGTCCTGGACTGTGGCGCAGCCTTTGCCCGCGGCCTCTCTGCGTGGCCTCCCCCGCTCAGGCCACATGCGGAAGGAATGGTCTCACAGGAAGCTTTTCCCTCTCTGGGGACCTCGGTTTCCTCATCTGTGGATCTGGCTGGGCCCCTCCTTGACCTGGTGGGGGGGCACTTCTCCCCTCCCAGGTCCTTGGGAAATATGCAGGGAATTAGACTGCCCATTCTGACGGCAATGAGGGAAATCTCATTGGTGCGCCAGAACCCAAGACTCAGTTCACTGATACCTAGCAGGTTCTTGGCCCACAAAGGATCAGAGAATAGCAGAGCTGGGTGGGGACTTGGATTCTCCTTTTATGGAGACAGAAACAGAGGCCCAGAGAGGGTGGGGGCTTGTCCTTAGTCACACACAGGGATGAGTACAAAGTCCCATCCCTCACCTGGCAAGCTACTGTGTGAAGCTACTCCCAGGAGAACAGCCGGATCGCATCCGTGGAGGCACTTTGTAACTGGAAGTTCTGTGCAAACACTGCTTGTTGTTTTAATCTTGCTCAGCCCCCTCATTTGGCCCACTGCCTGGTTTCCATCTGCTGCCTGATTTTACTGTTTAGGTTCAGGGCCTCTCTTCCCCTTCTCTGGGTAGGGAGCCCACTGAACAGGGGGAGGTGAGGCTGGAGGGTTTCTGGGTCTGCAGGCCAGAGCCAGGAAAGCTGCAGCCTGGCTGTGCAAAGCCTGGGGCCCCCAGAAGCCAGGAGACGCCAGGCCAAGCCCTGGCAGGGAGGGGTGTACTTTGCCTCTACAAGGCCGATGAGATCAGCTTCACTCCTAGAAATAAACAAGTTTGGGGGGGTGGAGAGGGTACGGGTGTGACCAGCTGAAAAGAGCTGAGAATGGGTATGGGAGCTGGCGGCTAGCATACAGGCAGGGGATTGGAAATGAATGGGGGACATGGCGTTGCATAAGCCTCTATAGGAATGGAGACTTCTAGAAGCTCTGATGGAGCAGGGACCCCAAGGATCAGCTGGCTAACCCCTCTATTTACTAGGGATGAAGCAGAGGCCCAGCAAGGGGAAGCAACTTGCCCAAGGCCACATAGCAAGTGATTCAATGTTGTGTACAATTGTGCAAGCTGCCTGGGGATGAACTGGGATTGAAATGCAGTGGAGTCGATGAGAAGGGAGGTGGGAAAGCTGAGAAGGACAGTGAGAGGTAAGGGGAGGTTTGGCACGTCAGAGGGCTCCCACTGGACAGCTCTCTCCAATGTCCCGTTCCCAGGCAGGCAGAACTCTGTTATCCAGAGGAGTGGGGAGAACCTAGACACAGGGCTTGCTTGGGGAGGGCCAGTCAATTTGGGCTTCCCAGCTTGGAGCTCCCCAGACTCCTGACCTCAAGTCAGGAAATTTTTCCGAGGCCCCCAGATTCCAGAGGGAAACTTGTTCATGTCAGCCCAGCCCTGAGCATTTGTGAGGAGTGTGAAGAGGCCTGCTCACTCCCTCTGCAGTGAGGATCCCCATGGTTTCTTTCTGGAAACTCTGGTGAAAGTGAAAGTCGTTTAGTTGTGTCGACTCTTTGCGACCCCATGGACTGTAGCCCACCAGGCTCCTCTGTCCGTGGAATTCTCCAGGCCAGAATACTGAAGTGGGTAGCCATTCCCTTCTCCAGGGGATCAACCCTGGAGATCTTCCCAACCCAGGGATCCCAGGTCTCCTGCATTGCAGGTGGATTCTTTACCGTCTGAGCCACCACGGAAGCGCTGGTGTTGGAGAGGATGGTGATAATGATAGCAGTAGCTCTAGTGGGTGTCACGCACCTTTGTAAATACTTTATGTGTTCATTTATTTAATCCTCATGAAATCAACATTATTGTGACAAGGGCACATAGAAGGAGCCTATCCAAGTTCACACAGCTAGTTAGCAAAAGGGCCAGAATTTGAGCCCAAATAGTCTGGCTCTGGAATCCCATTCTTAACCAGCACATGACTCAAGCTTCCAAGCCTCTCTCTGAGCCTCCATCTCCTCATTTGTGAAACAAGACCAAGAGAACACCCCTGGCTGGGGGCTCTGAGGGTCACAGGAGAAGCATTTTGCTTGCCTTGGCTCCAGATTACAGACCAGACTCCCTGACCCACCCCACCACCCTGTCCCCATGGCCTGCACCCTCAGGGACCCTCAAAGACTCTGGAAGACCACAGTGGCCAGGGAGAGTGTGGACCCCCCACATACTGAATTTCAGGGAGCTGAGTGCTCTGCAGGCTCTCGTCCTCTGGGGTCTGCTCCCCTTAGTCCTCTGGGAGGCTAGTGAAAGAGAAGGCCTGGGGGTGGCAGGTCCAGCTACCTGACATGGGTGACGGGTGATGCTGCCCCTTCTGTGAGGTCAGGGACTGGGGCAGGCAGGCGGCTGTAATTAGAGCCGCCAATGATTCAGACATTCCCTAGAGAGGAGGGAAGGCAACAGGAAGCCACAGAATCCCCATGTCTGTTGGGGCAGGGGGCCCAGGGGGTAAGGTCAAGGATCCAGGGATCCCATCTCCCCACCCAGCAGTGTCCTGGTTCTGAACACGAGGTGGACTCAACACATCTCATCACATGTGTAGGGAGGAGACACATCTGAGAAGAGAGGGAACACAGCTTTGGAGTGCTGGTGAATTTCAGCCCCCATGACGCACGCACCCGTGCACGTGCACACGTGCACACCCCAATAGACAAGGGAGGGGAGGAGTTTCTTGCCCTGAAACATGTGGGGGGCCCATCTGACTGCAAAACCCATGCCCTTCCTACCCTCTCTCCAGAGGGAAGATGGCATGGTGTCCTGCTGTCTAGCAAAGCAGTGGGAGAAGCGTGGGGCTTCGGGGAAGCGTGGAGTTAGGAGAGGAGTTAGGATGTGAGCAAGATGCTTGGAGCAGACACTACAAAAGGCACAGCTTGTATGAAACTGAGATTCTCAGGGGAGGAGATGGGATAAAGATAAAGGAACAAAACGTCAGGGCAAAGGGACTCTGCAATCAGGAGAGGCTTCCTGGAGGAGATGAATGTGGAGCAGAGCCAGGAAAGGGGCAGATGCCCCTGGGAGAGGAATGGCTGGTCATCAGGAAGGAGTAAGCATGGGGAGCGGGATGCCTGCTTCCCCAGAGCCAACAGTAGGGTATCAGGAAGGAGAGGGGACATGTCATAGAGACAAGGAGCTGCATCCTCCTCAAGGAAGGGACCACTTTTTTCTAACTGCCACAAGGCAGCAAAGGGATTGCAGAGGCCCCAAGCCCCACCCAAGGAGGGTTAAGCAAACCGTTGCCAAGTCCACCACATCCAGCTGAGCAGGCTCTGTGTGTGTCCCTGGCTCCCCTTCTCCTCCCTCCCCACCTCCCAGGTATGAGGACGAGATCTCCAAGCGCACGGACATGGAGTTCACCTTCGTCCAGCTGAAGAAGGTAGCCTCCCCAGCTCACCCCATGGGTTCCTTCCTCAGGGACCCTCTGCCCTCTTTTGCTCACGATCCCCAAACAAAGGCCCCACAGGCCGAGTCCCAAGACCACAGGCAGAAAGCTAAGCACATGTCCCCACCCTCCTCCAAGGCTCTGAGCCAGGTCTCCTCTGGGAATCTCCCCCATCATATTCAGGAAGCAAAGTCCCCCCTTACCATACCCCTGCCCTGGGACCCCTCCATTCCTTTTCCCATCATTCATCACTGCTCCCACCCCTAGGACCTGGATGCAGAATGTCTTCGACGGACAGAACTGGAGACCAAGTTAAAAGGCCTGCAGAGCTTTGTGGAGCTGATGAAAAGCATCTATGAGCAGGTGAGAAGACGGGGCCAGGGTCCCGCTGAGCCAAAAGCCAACTGGTCCCCGGGAAAGGGATGCAGGGGAGGCAAAGGTGTCCAGTGGGTCGTGGAAACTTCAGCATGCGCTCACTGTTGCTGGCCACAGATGCAACAATTTCCTAAACCCCTTGTGTACTGCAGTCAATAACCCAACATGTCCCCTTGTCACTCATCTCGTGGAGCATGGCAGGTTCCCACAAAGCCTCTCTCAGGGAAAGCGCCACCTTCGTGTGTTGGGGAGCACTGGGGCATGAAGGGGGCCCAGGTACATCTAGGGCAGGGTCAGGAAGTGGCCTTGGAGCAGTGAGCCAGGAGGCTTTGAACAGTAGTTCTTATTGAACTAATTTCTCTCTCATCCCTGCAGCTTAAATTGCAAACACCCACAGCTCTAGCTCTTGTAGGCCTGCAATGTACCCTCCCCCCATTTGGGGATCATACAGGAAAGATTTATAGACAGATTCTCTGGTAATCAGACAATACAAACTTCTGCCAGACAAAAATGACTCAGGAAGGACTTCCCTGGTAGGCCAGAGGTTAAGACTCCTTGCTTTCACTGCAGGGGGCATGAGTTCAATCCCTAGTCAGGGAACTTAAGATCCCACAAGCCATGTGGTATGGCCAAAAAATTTAAAAAAAAAAAAATCTCAGTCCCAGTAAATGCAGACAGAGGAGCCCCCGGACACATTCTCATTTGTCCCTAGGTCCTCAATGTCCCTAGGGGGACAGTAGCCCAGCAAGGCCTGTCCCACAGCCAGTGCCGCCAGCAGATGAATTCTGGACTCTGCCCCTCGGCAACATCTGTCCCGTGGGCTTCCTCTGGGATGTGTGTTCTCCTCTCTACACTCCCCATCTTCTCGGGGGTGAGGAGGCTGATGGGGTGATGCTTTGATTCAGCTACAAGCAGGCAGGACCATTACTGAGGGTGACAGGGCACAGCAGCCTGTGTGCTGTAAGCCTCTGGTGCCAAGCTATGGCAATGCAGCCCAGGGCAGAGCAGGGGTCAAAGTCATCACTGCAACCAGAAAGATCTGCTCAGGTGGCCTGAAGGGCTGCTGACCAGGGCTTTAGGGCCTCGCCATGTGGAGAGGGAGATTGGGCCTCATGGCTACATGCGTACCTGAGACCTCTGTGCAGCCGTGGGAGGGAGCAGAAGAGAGAACCTCCCAACCCTTGCTAACATTAGGGAGGCAGCCCCCGTGGGCAGACCACCCCAAAATGCTTCTTGTCCCCGGCAGGGTCCTCCGCGGCCGGCCCAAGCCCTGAGGGGCTCACCAGGGCACCGTGCCCACTGAGTGGCTTGGGAAGTGGGTGAGAGCTTCCTCTGCCCGCACTCACCAGGGCTGGTACCACCCAGCAGACTTCAGCAGGGCCGCAGTTTCAGGGCCTCCAGCCCATCCTGCTCACCAACATCTCAGGGACCCAGGGCCAGGCGGGCGTAGAGACATGGCTGAGGAGGCTGGGCATAGCCAGCCGTATACCTGCGCACTGAGGAGACACACCTGCTGAACTTCTGGGCCCCGCCCCACAGCAGGCTGCCGGCTCCATCTGGACTTGGCAGCCCTTGGGCCCCAGTCCTGATTCTACCTTTTCTTTTTCCCCCTCATTTCTGTGACTCGGGGCAAGTTATTTCTCTTCTCTGCCTCACTTTCCTCATCTGTTAAATGGGCAGAGTGATAGTAGCAGGTTCATCATGCTGTGATGGGGTAAATCACTTAACAGATGTTTATAGCATGCCTGCTAGGTGCCAGGCACTGACCTCACAGCTGGGAGCCAGGCGGGCAAGTTTCCTGCCTTCAGGAGAGCACAAGTTAGCTAAGAGGGCACAGGTGATAGGCTAATAAACATGTCTGGACAAGATCATTTTGGAGGGGAAAAGTTGCTGGTATGCAAAGAAACTGGGCCATGCCTTAGTGCTAGAATGGTTGGGGCCGTGCGTCTCTGAGGAGGCCCAAGAGAGTGAAGCCCCAACCTGGAAAGATCCAACTCAGCAGAGACTTGAAAAGGCTTCAGCAGAAGGAAGGGCTGTGTGAAACACCTAAGGCGGGAATGGTGTGATCCTGGCAGGGAGAGAAGGTGGCAGCTGTGGCTAAGACAGAGTGGGTAAGGGCCAGGTCACGCAGGGCCAGAGGCCCAGGATGCGGTGTGGACATGATTTTAAGCAGGATGGGCAGCCCTTGGTGGAGACGGAGGCAGGGTGCTGTTGGAGGGCTGCTGTGGAGACGGGGCCACAGTGAGTGCAAGAGTGCATTATTACACATGCGCGCGTGTTCAGACGTGTCTGACTCTTTGTGACCCCAGCGACTGCAGTCCGTTAGGCTCCTCTGTCCGTGGGATTCTCCCGGCAAGAATACTGGAGTGGGTTGCTAGGCCCTCCTCCAGGGGATCGTCCCGACCCAATGAGTACATACACATTCTATTATGTTACATTATATCATATCAGATGGTATTTATACTATATTATATTGATACCACCATATTATATTGATACTATCATATAACATAATGTATGTAATGTAGCATATTTATAGTATATATTATATAACATGCATTATATACAATGTGTAATACAATATTATTTTCTATATTGTATACTATATAATCATATTTTATTGTTTTATTTCTAACATAGTAATATAATATGAAAATAATATATTAATTAAAATAATAAAATATGATTATATGGTATATAATGTAGAAAATAATATTTTATTATTACACATTATATATATAATGCATATATATATATATATATATATAACAATAGCAGTTATCATTGTTTTGGGTGGCAGCGAGGTAGCAAGTTGGTGTCGGGACATGAGGTACCTCCGCAGGCTGAGAGGGCAACACTGACCCATAAAGATTCCCCATACCAATGGTTCTCTAAGCTGGCCCTGCCTAGTAGAAATATACTGCAAGCCACATAGGTAATTGTAAGTTTTCTAGGAGCCACATTCTTTTTTAAGTGAAGAAACAGAAAAAAATAATTTTAATATATTCTATTAGGCCAATATATCAAAAATATGATTATTCAACAAGTAATCATTATAAAAAAATGAATGGGCTGTTTCACACACGTTTTCCCATTGTAAGTCTTCAAAATCTGGTGTGTGTTTTACACCTCCGGCTCATCTCAGCTCTGACCAGCCACATTTCAAGTGCTCACGACCTCACAGGGCTAGTGGCTCCACATCGGACAGAGCTGGTCCAAGTAAAGAAAAGTGCCAGCCATGCCACCTCGGGTGGAAGAAAACATGGTGGGATATGAGCAGCCCTGGGAGGGCCAGGCACTAGTCTCAACTTTGGAGTAGATACCGGAAAAGCACTGCTGTATAGCCCACCCCAGGGTCCCAGGAAACAGCCCTCCCCTCTCCCCAAGACACACACACAGGTCAGGATATTTATGGAAAGCCTTTCCCAGAAGCCGGTGGCTATAGGCTGCTCAGGGCCTCATCTACACATTGCAACCACCTGGGCAACACCCCTTCCCCTCACCTCCAGGAATGCTGACTGGTGACAGCACCCTGGGGCTCCCACCCCACTCAGCTTCCAGGATTCACCCCAGCTCCCAAGTGCGCTGGGGCCTGGCTGCATCCAGCCAGAAAGCCACCTGCCCCACCTGCAAACTCTGGTTCCAGGGAGATTAGCTACGGAGTCTACCGACAAGCCCCTGCAGCCAGCACACCTCCCGGGATACTGACCCCTACAGAAAGGACCTGGCATGTCTACGTGCCTGCCTTCATGGTGCCCCAGGAGGCCACTCCAGGAACAGGCTGCTCAAGCCCTGGACACTTCCTCCCAGCTCCATCACGTTTTCCAATCACACCAATAGTTTCCCAGCTGTTGTTTATTGAGCACCCACTATATTCCAGGCACTGGGCTGAGTGCGCTCCAGATGTAATCTCATTTAATCTTTCCAATAAACCTATAGAGTAGGGAGCACAGACTTTGGGGCGGCTTGGATTTTAATCCTGGCTCCATGATTATATGGACTTGGGCAGGTTCCTTTATTTTTCGATGCCTCAGTGTCCTCATCTGTAAAATGGGGAGGACAATAGTACCTAGCTCACTGGCCTGTTGTGAGGATTTATTTTGTGAGTATATCCTAAAGCACTTAGAACAGTGTCTAGCACATGGTATTTAACAAATGCCAGCTGATTTCAATTCCATAATTATATCCACTTTTCAAATGAGAAAACTGAGGCTCAGCTAGCTAAGTTTAAGGACTTGGCCAGGGTTAACCCAGCTAATAAAGGTGACATCATTCAGAGCCCAGTGCCGTTGAACACTACATTTTACCGAACGGTACTGTTACCCCTCGGTCACCATATTCCCTGACCTGGGGGGGGCCACGATGACAATAGTCACACAGATGGAGGCCTCCTCAGACTCTGGCTCCTAAGAAAAGCTCTAAACTTGAATCAGCTTGATTCTTGCCAGCTTGGAGATGCACATCCTCTCCAGCTCCCCCCACCCCCACCCCGCTACAGCGGCAATCCCGCACCACACAAGTCAGCATTGTTATGCCCTCTGCAGCCCGGCAGGGCCAGCGTGTCTGAACAGGTCTACAGATGATCCAAGCCCTCCACTTCCTGCTTCGTGTTTACCATGCTTGTGCTCGCACTGGCTCTTCCCAGAAAGGACCTGAGGCTGCCCCATCAGCCGAGTTTCGCCCATCCTCTTGCTGCTATAGTGCCCAGTGCTCTGACAGTGCCCTGGCCTTCTCCTTGCCCATAACAAATGCCACCTTAAGCCTGGGGACGAAGTGTCCCTGGGGAACTTTGTCTGAAACACTCCCATGCCTGCCAACCCCCAGCACAGGGTGACCGAGGAGGCCCCAAGCTGCATCCCTGAAACTGGTTTGCTGCCAAGCCCCAGCTGGGATGTCAGTTCCATCTGGAAAACGTCAATCTCCAGTGGGGCCCCAGGAAGCAGAGGCGGAGCATGAGCCTGTATTCCGGCAGGGGGTGTGGTCTTCCCTCGCTCTTGCTTAGAGATCTCTGTTAGATGTATTTGAAGATCGACCAAAACCCTCCATTGGGAGACCCTCTAAAGGACAGCTGGCCACTGAGCTCAGGGTCCCACCAGCTCCAAGGTGGAGACAGGTGGCCTGCCACTGCTCAAACTTCCTTTTCCAGGAGGCGATCCTGATCACCAGGGATGCTAGTGGGCAGGGTCAGGCGGTGAGCAGACAGGGAAGGGGTGGGCTTCCTCTGCAGGCCTCGCAGCTGCCCACCCCCATGGTCTCCAGCCACAGGGACACAGCCACAGGTCAGAAGTAGCAGCCTCTGCAGGTCTAGACTCCAGAGGTTCAGCCATAGCTTCTTGGAGCAAAAAGACGGATGAGGGTCAGGAGGGGGCCCAGAGGCAGAAACCAAGATTGGAATGCAGTCATGAGCCCAAAACAGAACCTGGACCTGACCGGGCCTCCTGATCCAATTGCCCCTTTTCAGGAAATAGAGAAGCCAGAGGAGCATGCTAAACACCAGAATGCGGGGCAATCAGGAAGATTCAGACTGTAGGCAAGCAACCTGAGGTTTTCAATAAGAAAAAGACAGGGGGGAAATAAAAGAGAGAGAGAGAGAGAGATGAAGACAGTATCTACAGAATAAGAGAGACATATGGACCAATGGCGGTGCGTAAACCTTGTTTGGATCCTGAATCAAACAAAAAGAGGTCTTTTTTTAGTTTTCTTTAATTTTATATATTTTTAAATTTTATATAGGTCTTCCCTAGTGGCTCAGAGGTATAGAATCGACCTGCAATGCAGGAGACCCAGGGAAGAACCCCTGGAGAAGGGCATGGCAACCCACTCCAGTATACTTGCCTGAAGAGCTCCATGGACAGAGGAGCCTGGAGGGCTGCAGTCCACGGGGCAGCAAAGAGTCAGACACGACTGAGCGACTAGCACACACAAACAGCTCCCCCTGCCATATATGTGTGTGTGTGTGTGTGTGTGTGTGTGTGTGTGTGTGTGTGTGTGTGTGTAAAATGAGAACACTGACCAAATCTTGATGACTGAAGTAAGGGTCGAGGATGAACTGTGAACACCAGCAGTGGTAACTGTGCATCCATATCCCACCCCTCCGTCCCCCAGCTGAGCCCCGCCATGCCTCCCTGGGTGCCTGGCCCCTCTCCCTGCCTGTCAGGCTCCTCAGCCACCTGACTCACTCTGTACAATGCTGGCCACGGACACTCTGCTTACACCCACCCGCTCCTCCTTTCCACACGGAGCCCCACCCAGGCCCAAGCTACTGATCAGCACCTCCAGGAGAAGCAGCCCAGGGCCCTGGAGGGACACCTTGCAGCCCTTCCAAAGACCCCTGTCCCCACTGGCTTTGCTACACACCTCTGAGCCTTCAGTCTGGAAAGCTATCAGACTGCAGGGCATGACAGAAGCATATGTGGGGCTTCAGCTCCCGTCCCTGCCCCTCTAAGGGAACTTAGCAGGAGCAGCCAAGCTCTGGGCCCAGCCCCGCCCTCACAGCTGTTCCCATCAACTCTGGGTGCCGCAGCTTCTTCCTTGTCTGTAGTCTGGGGCTGACAATTGAGCCAGCCTGGTGAGGATGAGACAGGGACATGCCTGGAAAGCACTTAGCACACACACCGCCTGGTCTCTCAGGAGCCCCCAGGGAAACGGGAAGTTTTACCCCTTCCAGAGGTCTCTGAGGACACAGGCTAGCATTTTCTAGGCAAAGAGAACAGAAAGGAGGGGAAAGCAGGATCCCAAGGGACAGCAAGACAAAGATTACTGAGGCTAAATCCTGTAGTTGCGGCTGGGCAAGCCCCCCAGCTAGACAGGGAGGGGTAGTGAGTCTCCAGGGTGACCTGGAAGTCACCTGGGCCTCCACTGCTGGCGGGAGAGCAGGGATGCAGGATCGTCAGCCTCTGGTCCCCTCCTGCCCTCATCACTCACGGGCTTCCACTCCCACATGCATTCAGCAGGGACACTCCTCTGCCAGATGCGGAGTCCTGGAGGTGAAAATGCCTCAGCCAGGCCCTCGAGGAGCTCCCATCCTGGGAGGCCAAGCTGCACAGCACTGAGCCTAATGATAGAATGCCCTCAGGCCCAGACGTCCTGGGCCCTTTCCTCTTCTGCCAGGAGGAAGGAGGCCCACCCTGGGAGCCTAAAGCAGTGTGTATGTTGGAGGTGAAGGGGACAGTGTGGGGAGGGATGGTGGGAACTGAAGAGAAATTAGGCTTGCAGGTGGGCCTCCAGAGACAAGGGTGCCTCCCTGCCAAATCAGAGAGGAAAACCGACAGGTGGGTGAGTTGGGCGTTGGGGGGACTGCTTCTCAAGAGTGCAAGCTGCTGCAGAGGCAGGGCAGGGGGACGTTTACCCTCTGATCATCTCTCCAGGGAGACAGAGAGAAGCCTGCCCTCCACCCACCAGGGAATGAAGAGACTATGGGGACCATGGCTGAGGGTCTGGGGCCCCCCACCAGCCCTGAGCCTCCATGTCTGTGCCCCGTCAGGAGCTGAAGGACCTGGCAGCCCAGCTGAAGGATGTGTCGGTGACCGTGGGTATGGACAGCCGCTGCCGCATCGACCTGAGCGGCATCGTGGAGGAAGTGAAGGCCCAATATGACGCCATCGCGGCTCGCAGCCTGGAGGAGGCCGAGGCGTACTCCCGGAGCCAGGTTTGGTGCTGGCAGGCAGACTGGGGGGATGCAACCCGGGCAAGATGGGCAGCAGCGGAGATGGCTAAGGCCGCCTGCAGCTCTGGGTGCTGAGAGTCCAGGAGAGATGAATGGGGAGACACAGGGGCGAGGGAGCCCACAGCAGTTAGTTCACAGGCAGGGACGGAGAACGTGAGAGCCCAGCGGTGTGCCGGGCCACAGGGGTGATGGGGACAGGGGCAAGCCACAGTCTGCACCCTTCAGAGGCTCATGGCGGCGCTGCCACCCAGTGACTCCAGCCCACGTTGTGGGCACAGCTCGTGGGGCTCAGTCCAGGGCAGCCAAGAGAGGGATCCTGAGATGGACGTCGTGGGGGCGGGAGCAGGGAAGGAGGGAGACGCTGGCCTGGGTGGGCCACAGAGGCGGGGATGAAGCCAAAGGTGAGGAAGAAGGAGGAGCCGGGGGTCCCGGGGGGACACAGTGAGCTCCCCTGACTGCCACCCCCTCCCCGGCCTCCAGCTGGAGGAACGGGCCGCCTGCTCGGCCGAGTTTGGGAACAGCCTCCAGAGCAGCCGCACTGAGATCGCTGACCTCAATGTTCGCATCCAGAAGCTCCGATCGCAGATCCTCTCCATCAAGAGCCATGTGAGTGTCCGGGGGACCCACCTGGGCTGGAGCAGGGCAGAGTGCGGGACACATGCTCTCTCATACCCTTCACACACACACGAACACATACGCTCACACAGGCTGTGTCGATGTGAGCCCTGGCTTTGTGAGCCTGGACAGGTCACTTAGCATCCCTGTGCCTCAATTTCCTCATCTGTCCTTAGACAGCTCTGAGGACCACATGAGTTTGGCTGGTAAAAGTGCTCCATAAACTGGCCAGGGCTGTTGGAACGTTGGAGGGTCCCCTACACACACACCCAGAGCCCCCCGCCTCCCCCCAGCTCTATGGAGAGAAGCAAAGGGAAGCATAAGCCCCAACTTCCAGACAGGACGAGCCTTGAGAGAAGTGCCATCCTGGAAGGACAGCTGGGACAGGCTCCTGTGGAGCCCTGCCATGTTTGGTAACCTTGGGAAAGTGTCTCCTTGGGTCTAACTGAATGGCCTCTTGCTGCGATGCACTCCTTTACCATGCCCAGGAACGCCGTGCCGAGTCATCCCCATGCACACTCCCACCAAGGACAGAAGCGGGCTCCTGGCCCTGACCCGCTCTCTCCCTCCCTCCTTGCTCACTGACCCCTCTTTCTCTCTGTCCTCCCAAACTTTCAGTGCCTGAAACTGGAGGAGAATATCAAGGTGGCCGAGGACCAGGGTGAGCTGGCCTTTCAGGATGCCAAGGCCAAGTTAGCCCAGCTGGAGGACGCTCTGCAGCAGGCCAAGAAGGACATGGCACGGCAGCTGCGTGAATACCAGGAGCTCATGAACACCAAGCTGGCCCTGGACATTGAGATCGCCACCTACCGCAAGCTGATGGAGGGCGAGGAGAGCCGGTGAGGAACAGGGCCAGCGGGGTGGGCCTGGGAGAGGGGAGGACTGGAAGCCCCACGGGAAGCCAGTACCACCCGCCCCCTCACCCAGCAGTGTGATACTGTGAGCCTGGCAGGCCTGGGTTCATGTCCTGGCTCAGCCACTTACAAACTGGAACTTCAGTCCAATTTACTCAATTCTCAGTTTTCCTATCAGGAAAATGGACTGATGATAATAAGTATGCCTCACCTGTGCATACAATCCCGTGTGCAAATACCTGCCACCAATCAGTGCTCAGCAAATGATAGCCATTCATGCAGCGGAAAGGGGACAGAGCTGGCTAGCCAAAGTCACACAGCAGGGCAGCCCAGAGCTGAGAGGGACAGCCAAGAATTGGCCTCTGCCTGCCAATCCCCAGGCCTCTAATCCCAGGGGAGCTGAGTCACAGGTTCTCTTCACATCCCACCGTCTCTTCCTCCCACAGGATGGACATGCCCTCAGCCACTGTGGTCACTGCTGTGCAGGCCAGATGCAGAACTGGTGAGCCTGCTTGCCCCAAGAACCCATGGTGGGAGGGGGACAGTGGTGGGGGGCGGATCATGGCCCTAAAGGCATGATATTAAATGCCTTCCAAACCTCCAGCCCCTACCCTGCCCCACCCCTTATGTTCCCTGTAGCTGTCTCCAAGTCCAGCCTCTCAAGAGCTCCCTCTCGGAAAAAGAAGAACAAGAAAGGCCCCGTGATCAAAATCACCGAAATGTCAGAAAAGTTTCTCTCGCAGGAGTCCGAGGTCTCAGAGTAAGGCTGCTGTCCATACCCCAGGAGCCCCAGGCCACTTCCCTGCAGCAGCAAGGACATAAAGCTAGACTCCAGAAAGCAGCTTGGAGCCTCTAGGTTGGGAAGGGAGGCAAACCTGATCCTGAATGGAGAAGAGGGTTGAAAACAGTGACTGCTTTTTTGCGGGGGTATGACAGGACTGTCACCAGTTACTCAAAGTCAACTCGGAGTCCACCCTTCCAATATCTGGCCAGAGGTTTTCCTGCCTGGGTAAACTGGAATTGGGGTTTTGCCTCCACCTCCTTGCTCCTCGCACAATAGGGGGCTCTAACCAAGCTGCCTTTGACCCTTTGCCCAACCCTTGCCCTAAACTCACATCTCAAGTCTTGCCTTGCCTCTGACTAGGAACCAAAGTGAGTGCCCTCACTCCCCTAGCCCCAGCTAGCCTCGAACCAGGGGCTGATGGGGACTACCTGGGCACCCTCCACTATCCCGAGTTCCTGGGGAGGTACCTGGATTTCCGGCACTGCCTGGGCTTCCCGGAGACCTGACAGTATTAGGGAGTGAGGGGAGGAGGCTCCCTGGGTGTTTGGGACCTGAGCCCAGAACTCTGAGACCAGCCCAGACACCCATGCCCCTCCCCTCCTCCTGTGAGTCCCTCCCAGCAGGTCATGGTCAGAACTGGACAGCTGTCCAGCCAGCTCCCAAGCACCTTTTCTAGAAGCTTTTCTTGCCATGACAAACTCCCTGATGGGGGAAGTGGGAAGTGGGGGAGACCAGGCAGGAGAACTGGACCCTCCTTTCTCCTTTCTGTCATCCTGGGGTTCACCACCCTGCCTGGAGTCTGAGCTCTCTGCCTCCCATCCAGATGCTTCCCAGCCTGAAACCTGGTATGGGTATGCACCAGGCCCTGGAGACTTCTCTTGCCACCCCTGCCATGAAACCCCAGGCCCATTTCCCATGAGTCCCACTCCTGAGGGTCTCCATTCCCTCCATCAGGCCAAGCAGCCTGGCCCTCCCCTCCCCTGCACCCACACATGTGGATCAGAGGTCCTTCCCGTCTTCCTCTTCCACGTCTGCCCCTCTGCTGCCAGCAGGGTCATGAAGAAGGCACTGTCCACTCAGGTCCGGGAACTTCTGAGCCCTTGAGGTCAGGTTGGGGGCCCCAATGACTAACTAAAGAGAAATTCTGCAGCAGCGACACAACAAGAAGGTTTGGGGCTTAGAGGAATGCTCCTCTTTCATCCTCTTAACTCTTGCCTTCAGGGCCTTGCAGGGAATCTGGCAGCTCCACCTTCCCACCCCGTAGGCCACCTTCTCTTCCTCCCTTTCCTCTCCCTACCTCCCCCTTGCCTCACCTCCTCTATGGGACCCAGTCTTTGATTCATTCATCTCATTTTCCAGGACAGGATGGCCCAAGGCCCTGGGCCCCTTCTAGGCCAGAAGGTCCTCCAGGCCTGTTGGGCTCGCTGAAGGGCTACTGACGCTCAGGCTTGAGAGAACTCAGACATATACTTATCCCTCAAGTTTCAAAAGGGTGCTGATTGCTGCTTTTCCTCCACCTATTTATTGGTTTCCATGGGAGCAAATCCTCAATGGGGATATACGATATTAAAAGTATATATATTATTTTTTCATAACTTATATAGCTTTTAACTTATTGCTTCCCTTCCTGTTTCTGCATAATCAGTGCTATATATTATACTACCTGGAGAGACAGCACATGTTCTAGCCGACCCACCCGACTGGCTGACTTCTTGGGGTAATGCCCCCTTCTCCCTGCAAAGGGATGAAATAAAGTGCTGAGGTTGTTCATGGATAGAGCTGTGTGTCTGTCTGCTTTTATATCCCCTCTCAGGATTGGTCAATCATTGGTCACACAGGTTAACCATAGGACTTTGGAAATCCTCCAGTTATGGGAAAGGGAGTCCAAGGACCTAGTTATATCTTCAGACCAGTGCAGCTTGGCCATGGAAAAGTTCTCCTGCCCTGCCATCCTACAAGGAGGCTATACCAGTGTTGACCTACGTTCCAGTACCTCCCAGTATGCCCAGGAACCACGTGACCACCTCAGCAAGCACAGACATGGGGCATTCCCCACGTGGTGGATTCCCTCTGAAGCCTTCTGCCCGATTGTGTGGGTTGGCACAGCCCAGAATATATTCTGATAGGTACAGGCCTAATCCTGCGAAATCAAATTCTAGATCAGCAAACAAGGATCAAGGGCCTTCTCCAAGCCCAGCCCTGCAGTAAAACACCTACGAGTGCTCCCCACCCTTCCACCTGGAGAAACTCACTGTCAGGTCAAGAGAGGCGCTCTCTGCTCAAGGTAGCAGTCTGGACTTTCTCTCCAAGTGCAGAAGGCAGAGAGGAGAGGGGCTTGCTTAGGGAACTCAGGAATCGAAACAGGAAGAAGAGGTGTCTCAAGGACAGGAATTTTGGGGGTGAAGTAAAGCCTTTGAAGCATTTGTGTCCTGGCTCACCCACTCACTGGAATGAGACAAGGGGAACCTCAGTTTACCCATCTGTAAAATGGAACACACAGCTTCCCTATTTACCTAAAAGGATGTTTGGGGATCTGACAAGCTAGCTGGGCTCATTCCTACCAAGACTAGCACATCTTGCTTCAGGACTCTGAACTGTAACAGCTCAAGAATAAAGGATTACCAGTGATGTCATTATTGTTATTACAGCAGATATTATGGACTAGTTATTAACAGATATCAACAGACTAGTTGGGAAACTAAAATCAGGCCCGGAGCTAGCTCTTTCAGGGTACAGCATAGCCATGCCCCAGGGCTGAGACTAGAGACTTCCACTCAGGGTTTATCCATTCTCCTGGGCCGCTAAGAGATGGGCTCTGCTCTCAAAACTCAGAAGAAATGATGGACAAACCCCATTCCTATGCAGGAAGGTCCTGGAACCGAGCCCAGCTCTCTACTTATATTATCTCTGTTTTCTATTCTATTAACTCCTGAATTATGAATTTCTGAACACGAATTTGAATTTCTGACACTGAATTCATAATAAATATTACATTTTTAAACCCTATTTGTAATTTATTTTCCTTTGCTTTCTTTGAATTTATCAGCTTTCAACTTGAGTTAAATGTTTTAACTTTCCATCTTTCTTTTTTTTCAGTATAAGATTCTCTAAAGACCATAAGTTTCCGTTTATGTACTATTTTGACTGCTTCACATGTAGCATTATTTATTAGCCTTTAGTTAAAACAATTTTATTCTTTGACTGTTAAGCTGTTAAGAAAGCTCTGCACATAGGGTCACTCATCTCACAGACATTTACGGATACACACTTAAATCCAGAAGAATTTATCTCTGCATCCTAGCCTCCCTAATCCTCTACTTTAGCAGTGCTTCCTTGCCTCTTTGTGTGCCTTTTATCCTCTAAACTCCTTGCGGGCAGGGACTGTATCCCATTACCTCCCCAGGGCTTTGCACAGTGCCCAGAGCATAGCAAGTTTTCAGTCAAAGTAAAATTAAAGAATAAATGAACGGTGTACCTCCCAGCCCGAGTCTCCTAGTCTAAAAGTCCCATGAAGGCGAAGGCATATCTCCTTGGCCTCTGTGTCCCAGGTGTCAGTGCAATGCCAGGCCTGTTGAAGGAGCACTGTAACTCCGCGAAGAGAGAGAGAGGAGAAGGAGAGAGAGAGAACGAAGGCAGAGGGTGTGGAGAGGGAGAGAGGAAGGAAGCAATGGAGGGAGGGAGGGAGGGAGAGAAACTGCGGCCTCCCTATCCAAACAAGAAACTCTCCTGCCCCTTTCCTGCTGGCAGATCCTGACTAGTTGTCAGGAAGTCTGGAGCCAGATTCCCCTTCCTCATGAGAGCTCCCTCCTTCTCCTTCCCACTCCTGGCCTCTAGAGTGAATCAGTAAACACCTGGCCGAGGGTACCACCCCTGTTCTGAGTACAACAACAAAAACAAGCCCCTACGTGGGCTTGGCTCTTTCTTCTCCTTGATCTCTAGTCCTCTCAAACACTGGTGAGACGAGCAGGACGGGTATCATTAGCAGAAGCCCAGAGAGGCCAAGCACTATAGCTCTGGTCACCCAGCAGGTAAAAGAAAGCATGTCGGTTCACTGGAACCATTTTTCACCTCTAGACTTCCGCCACAGGGACGTAAAGCAGCCAAGGCCAGGACTTGGTGAAGTGGATACTAAAGGCCCCAACCTTCAAACTCAAAGGGTGCTGGGGCTGAGTGGGTACCCAACAGCTGGAGCCCAGCCTGAGTCCCCAGGCTCAGCATGAAAGATTAGGGCTCAGGGGTCTCAGGCCAGGACTGTCAAGAGAGTGCCCTACTGATTCCAGAGAATTCTTCCTCCAAGAGGCTCTGGGGTCCAGAGCCCAAGGCAGGCTCTGTGTGCTAAAAGTTGGCAGCATGACCTCCCCTCCTGCCTCTTCTGGTCTATTGAGGCCTGAGGAGAAACAGCTGGAAGGAAGGCAGTCCCTGTGTTTGGGAAACTCCAGAGCCTGATGGTGGAAGGGAGGCAGGAAGTGCCTCACACAGAAACAGAGACAGATAGAACCAAAGATACCCAGGCAAAGCTCAAGACCTCAGCACTGGGGTCTGTCGAGCAGCTGGGGGACTCAGTCAGAGGGCTTCCTGGAGGAGGGAGTATCTGGGCTGGCAAAGAAGAAGGGAGTGGAAATGGCCTGGGGGAGGAAGTAGAGCAGATTGCTCAGCCTCTGGCCAGGGCAGAGAGCAGGCCGTAAGTGCCAGGCTGAGCAGAGGAATGAGGAAAACCATGGGTGCATGAGTCGTAACGGGGGGTAACCCCTGCAACACGCAGTAACCCCCTGTAACCAGGAGATAAGCCAACAGGTGCAGGCACCGTCTTTTATTCAGTTGTGCATCCTGGCATCTAGCATGGTGCCGAGCACTCAGTCAGAGCTTGCTAAATGCTGAATAAATGAATGAAGTCATGAATGGCAGATGACTACAGCTACTGAGGGATGCAAGACTGACTCACTGTGGAGGACTTTATGAGCATCTGCCATGTGCTGCCCCTGTATTGGGGACAGCAGGGAAGAGTGGGGTACAAAGGGGTATAGAGGTGTCCTTGCCCTCCAGGGAATTCCCGCTTCTGCCCAGGATCTAACTCATGGTCCCCTGTAGTGCCCAAGTCCCCTCGGTTGTGGCCAACCATGTGATCTCTGTGGGACCCTTGACAAGGCATTGTCCCCTCTCTGGGGTTGATTCTTCACCTGCAGAATAAAGGAGCAGATGAGTGCTCCAGCAGGTCAGCCCCTTCATGATCCCCTTCTGCTCATCCCTTCCCTACTCATCTCAATTCCCTGGGCAAGACGCCCTCCTTGGAGGCAGCAGAAGAGGAATTGAGATGTGGCGAGTAGAGCAAATCCTAGTTCTTGCTGTGTGATCTTGGGCAACCTCTGGGAGACTGAGTACCTACCTCATAAATCTGGTGTGAAGTTTTAAAGAGATGACGCATGATAAAAGAACGGTGCCTAACACATGCTAAATGCTTTAAAATAAAAATAATAGTGTTAGGGGAAGTATGACACTGCCCACCCTGGCCAGGCACCACAGTAACCACTGGTATGAGTTATTTTACTACCAGAGATCTTGGTAAGAAACACAGAATTAACAAGCCACCATAGACCAGAAGAATTTGGGAAAGGTCAAGAGGAGACAGGAGAGACTCCAGTCCACATGTTCTCCCAGAATCCTTCTGGGAGAAGGTCCTTCTGGGACCTATCTTGGCTGAGCGATATATGGGCCACCAGGAAGGACCCTGAGTCACAGTGACTGGTGAAAGGCAACCTGGAAAATAATCCAATCACCATAAAACCCGAGATTTCGAGCTACATGGCAGAGCAGTCCTCTGGGTTTCCCTTACCCTCCTCCGCATCCTGGCTGGCCACCCTTCCCAATAAATCCCCTTGCTGCGTCAGCTCATGTGTGTCTCCTTGGACAGTTCGTTTCCTAGTGTTAGACGAGAGCTGACTCTAGGGCCCGGAAAGGGGTCCCCCTTTCCTGTAACAATAGCAAATATGCTAATTGTGAGAGCCTTTCCCTTAGCCCACTGGAACTGGAACTCGGCCAGGAATGGTTAGGCGAGGGTCTGCACATCGGCCCAGCCTCACCTGCATCTCCCTCCCCTACTCCCAACCCCTCCAAGAAGAGGCCAGGGCTCAGAGATCTGTTTGGGGGCACTGGGGATTAGAGAAGGGAAGGGAAGTTACCCAACCCGGTTCCCTGGGAAAGCTGACCGGCCAAGTTAACACTAGGGGAAAGGTCGGCCGCCAGCTTGCACGCACCTCAGCAACCACTGCCCTCTACTGGCCGCGGCAAGATCAGCACGTCTAAGGAGCGGGAGCCACGCGCAGAGGCTTCCCTCCCCCAGGGAGGGTGGGGCGGGAAGAAGGGAGACGTGACTCCGTTTCCAAGCCGATACTTAAACCAAATGTCAGGCTCCCAGGGCTAAATCCTCCGAGCTGGGGCCACAAACTAAGCCATCTCTTCTCTTCGCTGCCACTCCCTCAATCATCACCCACAAGGGCAGGCTTCCACTGAGGGGCTCACAGCTCACACGCCCCAGAGACCCTGACCGCAGCTGGAATACTCACCCCCTAGGTCTGGCTCCTTCTCGTTTGTCGACTCAAACATCACCTCCTCAGAAAGCCCTGCCAGTTGAAAATAGCCCCTAGCCCCTACTGCCTCCACACTACTTTTCATTTTCTATTCCATTATTTCCCTGCCTTGTGCTCTTCCTAGTGTTTAGCGCAACCTGCTTTGTCTTGTTGATTTTCCTTTTTTTAATGCATCAGCTGGGATTCTTTCTGGTCAGGAAACCAGACTAGGCATTTCAAGGACAGGATTCAATGCAAAGAGCTGAAAGTGTACGTACTGAAGGGGTAAAGAATAAAGCAAGAAAGCTGAAGTACAGTAAGTCCCTGCCATTTGTTTGTATACGAGTTCCATTCCAAGACTAGCTTCATCAGTCCAGTTTGTTCGTAAGGCCAGCTGCACTTAGCTGAGCCTAGTTACTCAACTAACACAATTGGCTATATAATACTGTACTCTAATAGGTTTATAATACTTTTCACACTAACAATACATACATCCAAAACAAGCCAAACAAAATAAAAAATATATATTTAATCTTACAGTACAGTACCTTGAAAAATACAGTAGTACAGTACCACAGCTGGCATACAGGGACAAGCATGCATGTTTGCGTCTTTTGAAAGTCTACAACTTGAAGGTTCATATGTAGGGGACTTACTGTTGTTGTTGTTTAGACACTCAGTCATGCCCGACTTTTTGCAACCCCATAGACTATAGCCTGCCAGGTTCCTCTATCCATGGGATTCTCCAGGCAAGAATACTGGAGTGGGTTTCCATTTCCTTCTAGAGATAAGTTTCCATTTCCTTATCTAGAGATAAGAGATAAACACAGATTCAACACCATCCCTTGGGCTGAAAGGTTGGCCTTACTCAAACCCAAGAGTTCAAGTGAGGGCCCCAGAGGCTGGTTCTTGGACATGGGGCAGGGAATGGACGGGTGACATGTTTCCCTTCTACTGGGAACAGTTGGAACTTAAAGACCAGGCTACTGTTCTGCCAAGGTGGCCAGGGCCCATGTTGGCTTCCAGAAGGTGTACTGCACGTGTGACCCGGTGGAGAATGTGTAACCCTACAAGCCCCCTGCTGGGAACCCTCTGTTCAGAAACACAGACATTTCCCCAAAATAAACAAGTGAGACACATCAAACTAAAAAGTTTCTGCACAGCAAAAAAAACCATCCACAAAATGAAAAGGCAACTTACAGAATGAGAGAAAATACTTGCAAATCATATCTTTGTTAAGAAGTTAATATCTGAATTATCAATATATAAAGAATTCACATAAACTCAATAGCAGATAACAGTAATAACTAAGAAGGACCTGCTATATAGCACAGCGAACTCTACTCAATACTCTCTGATGGCATATAAGGAAAAAGAATCTTAAAAAGAGTGGATGTCTGTATATGTATAACAGATTCACTTTGCTGTACACCTGAAATTAACACAGCATTGTAAATCAACTATACCCCAATCTGATTTTTTATTAGCAAATAACAACAGTAATAATCCAATTAAAAATGAGCAGGGGAACTGAATAGACACTTTTCCAAAGAAAACATTCAGATGGCCAACAGGCACATGAAAAGATGTTCAGCATCACTCATCATCAGGGAAACGCAAATCAAAACCACAGTGAGGTAGCGTCTCACACCTGCCTGAATGGCTATCATCAGAAAGACGGCAAGTGTTGGTAAGGAAGTGGAGAAAAAGGAAAGCTTGTGCATTGTCGGTGAGAATGTAAATTGGCGCAGCCACTGTAGAAAACAGTTTGGAAGTTTCTCCAAAATTAAAAATAGACCTTCCACATGATCCACTTCTGGGTATGTATCTGAAGGAAACAAAATCACTATCTTGAAGAGATATCTGCAGTTCAGACAACTTTCTTCCAGTCATGATACGGAAATAACCTACTGCAGAGATAAAGTTGTGGTATATATACTAAGCCATAGAAAGAAGGAAATCCTGCCATCTGTAACAACATGGATGAACCATGAGGATATTGTACTGAGAGAAGGAAGTCAGACAGAGAAGGACAGATTCTGCATGATCTCGCTCATGTGAGGAATTCAAGAAAACCAGACTCACCAAAACAGAGACTAGACTGGTGGTTGGTAGAGATGGGAGGTAGCTGAGGAAGAACAGAAAGGAAGAAGGAAGGAAGGAAAGGAAGAAAACACCAAAGAAAATATTGCTGTATTTTTGTAATTAATTTTTTTCAAAGGGAGAGACCTGCATCGCCCTGTTTCAACTAAGGCGTGTTTGGTGGATATTACCATAGCCACTCAACTTCCGTTCCAAAAAGAGCAAGAAAGAACCAAAACACTCCTGCCTTCTCCTCCTCCCCACCCCCAGGTTTGTGGCAGCTGCGATTCAGCTGAGGCCTAAAAGTCAGGCACCTCCCTGCCATCAGCCCCTGTCACCAAGAGATGCGTGCCACTCAGACCCAGCTCTCAACACTCACTTGATAAATATTTTATTGACACCTCGTGTACCACACATGTTTTAGGCTCTGAGAAGACAGCGTAAACAAATCTGCCCAAATCCCTGCTCACATGGAGTTTACATTTTCATGGGGAGAGACAGATAAGAAAGAAATATATTATAAAAGATACAGGTGGCCAGATGGAAATGATAAATGCTATGAAGAAAAACTGGGCTTCTCTGGGGGCTCAGCGGTAAAAAAATCCACCTGCCAATGCAGGAGACGTGAGTTCCATCCCTGGGTCAGGAAGATCCCCTGGAGAAGGACATGGCGACCCACTCCAGTATTCTTGCCTGGGAAACCCCATGGACAGAGGAGCCTGGCAGGGTCACAAAGAGTCAAACACAACTTAGCAACTACATAACAACAACAACATGGAGGAAAATTAAGTGGAAATGTGCATAGGAAATGTTGCGGGTGGGGTGAGTCATAGGAGATTAAGAAATGCCTCAGTGAGAAGGGGACATTTCATCAGAACCCACATGGGGTGAAGCAGGGAGCCGCATGGATGCCTGGGAACAGCAAGGGCAAAGGCTCTGAGGCAGGACCTGCCTGGCACATTTGAGGACCTGCAAGGAAGCCACTGAGGAGGCGGCAGTGGAGGGACGGGGTGGGTAGAATGAGAGGAGACTGGTCAAGCTGGGGGCCAGGCTGTGCCCGGCCTCGAGGGCATTACTAGACTCTAGCCTCCACTGAGTCAGATGGAGAGTTTGAAGCAGAGAGTCGGATTCTGACTTCTCTGGTCAGAGACAGAGGACCAGAGCAGAACAGTAAGATCTGGAATCTTCCCAGCCTGGTATTTGACAAGAAATAAGAGAATTTTCAATATCAACCTTTGTGTTTTGTCATTACTTCCCTGGCAGCTCAGCTGGTAAAGAATCCGCGTACAATGCAAAAGACCTGGGTTCAATCCCTAGATTGGGAAGATCCCCTGGAGAAGGGAAAGGTTACCCACTCTAGTATTCTGGCCTGGAGAATTCCATGGACTATTCCAGGGACTATTCCATGGGGTCACAGAGAGTTGGACATGACTGAGCGACTTTCACTTTCTTTCCATTTTGGAGAATCAAAGGACAAGCCATAGGATGCCTGTGCCCACTGGAACCTAAGCTCCTGGAGGCAGGTGCTACCCCACGCGACAGTGCTCATCACTGTACCCAGAGGGTCTCACAAAGGGCCAGGCACTCAGCAAGTGCTCATTAGAGAGCTATAGAAGAAATGTGCAGGTCTGCCGCAAGGGAGACTCTGGCGATTTGTATTAAGCTCCATGGCCATTGTGTTAAGGCCGGTGCTGGGCACCTAGCAGACACTGCCCCCTTTCCAGTAGAGCTTGAGCGCCCTGCCTAGGGTCTCTGTGAAGCCCAGTTGGATCAGACAGCCAATCTGAGTCCAGGGCTCTTGCCCCCTCCTCACTGCCACAGAGGCCCAGCACTCCCTGTCAGGCCAGGGGTCACTCCCACCTCCCTCTGGCTCGCCCGGGGCCTCAAACACCAGCCCAGAAGGCGCCAGACTTGGGAGGGGGCATCCTGTGCCTATCCTCCTGAGGGTCGTGATTCTATTGGGGGCGGGGAGAGGCAGATCCTTCATGAAGAGGGTGTATATCTGTCCCTCTTTGGAACTGTTCCTCCTGGCACAAAGTCGGTGCTCTCCCTCTCACTGCCCCCTCCCGCTTCAGGTGAGTCCTACCTGTGTTTCAGTCCCGCCCTACTAGTACCCATCCCCCTCGGGGCGCGCCTCGCATCTCCATCCGCGGACCCCGAGCGCCCCCTGCCGACCGCTGCTCCGCCTGCACGTCCGCGGCTCAGAGGCCCGAGGGCGTCAGTGCAGGGGCGGTGTAGTGGTCAGTTCCTGGGGCTGGGGTTGGGCCTCAGCCCTTCTCCCCCACACCCAGCAGGCACAGGGGAGTCCCATCTTAGCTTGAGGGGGGATTGCCTGGCACGCACAGTATGGAGGCAGGGCACAGGCCTCACAGGCCCCTCCTCCCGGCCCTGGGACTCTCCTGCAGGGCCCCTGGAGCATCTTCCTGGGTAGTAGGGGGCTGAGCCTTGAGAGAGCAGGGTAGAGAAGGCCAGCAGGGAGGTACAGGACAGGGGCTCCCCAGGCCAGCCCACAGAGGGTCTTCTGCCCTCCCTGGGACTGAAGAAAATCCAGGCTGGTCCCCACCCACCAGCCTTAATCCCTCTTATCGCCCGTCTTCCTCATATCCAACCCCTATCCCTATCAATCCTGTCCCTCCCCAAAATGGCTTTCCTTCCAAATCCCCAGACGACGTAGTGCCATCAACAAGGCCATGGTGCATCCCCTCTTTTTTTTTTTTTTTAACTATTTATTTATTTGCTGGTCCCAGGTCCTAGTTGCAGCATGCGGGATCTTTTAGCTGCAGCATGCAAAATCTTAGTCATGGCATACAGGATCTAGTTCCCTGTTTGTTGTTGTTGATATTTAGTCACTAATTGTGTCTGCCACTTTTGCAACACCATGGACTGTAGCCCACCAGGTTCCTCTGTCTGTGGGATTTCCCAGGCAAGAATACTGGCATGGACTGCCATTTCCTTCTCCAGGGGAGCTTCCTGACCCAGGGATGGAACCTGCGCCTCCTTCATTGACAAGTGGATTCTTTACAGCTGAGCCACCAGGAAAGCTACTTCCCTGACCAGGGATCAACCCAGGCCTCCTGCATGGGGAGTGAGGATTCTTAGCCACTGGACCACCAGGGAAGTCCCACGCATCCCATCTTGGCACTGAGTCAGGAGCCTGAGAAGGGGACACAAGGTGGGTGGGCAGGAGGGCAAGGTCAGCCTTTGGAGGGGACCTCACATGTGCAGGCTCATGGCTGTGTGCAGATGTGAACACAGGTACATAGCATGTGCGTGTGTGCACACAAGTGTGTATAAGTGAACACGTATGCACAGATATGCCTGTGTGTACATATGTGAGTCACATGCTCACACATATGCATTGCGCGCACACCTCCATGACTAGGCACAGGTATCCACGCCTATACCTATCCATAGGTGCAGAGAGATAGCATCCTTACATAGACTGATACAGGTCTGCCATCAAAGCCCACATCTGCACACATAGGCACACACACCTCCCTCATGGGCACACGTGTCTCCACATGCCTGGGGGAAAACTAGACTCTAGAGTCAGAAAGACCTGTCTAAACTGATTTGGCTTTACCACTCTCTTACTCCACGATCTTTTGTGTGTGCAGCTTTTCAGAGCCTCTGTATCTTGGTCTATAAAGCTGGTAATAGGGTGCCTGTCTGTCGGGTTGCAAGGATTAAAGGAGCTAATAAATGGATCAGGCCTGCCAAATAGAAAGGCAGCAGATGGACCCCCATCCTCAGGGCTGCGTGTGACAGTGACTATAAGGTAACCAGAAGGATCCCCATCTGGGGGTTGAGGCAAGGACGGCCCCAGCACAGGCAGGCACTCGTGCATGCACCCTGGAGCGACTCTGTGTTCCTGCTGTTTGTGCAGGCTGCTTAGCTACCAGCCAGGCTGAGGAGTACGTGAACCCACACGGGAGCCTGGTCCTACCACCCTAGCCTGTTGGGACAGGGCCTGGCCAGGATTCCTGCATTCCTACTGCCTTCCCTCTTCTCCTGGCCACATTTAGGGTATGAACTAGAGGAGTTAGGGAGCCGCCCACCCTCAAGCCACCAAAGGCTTTGCCCTGCCCACAGTAAACTTGCTGGTACTGTAGGTGCCCTCCCTGAGACAGGGGGACCCTGGGGCCCTCCTGGGGGCTCTCCAGCTTGCCTGACAGCCCCTCTCCAACTCCATCTCCTCACATGCCCAAGGCTGCTGAGACTGTATACCCTTATCGAGCTGAGAGGTGGGAGGCCCCGCCCCTACACATTCTCTGCACATGGCCTCCTGGGAAAAGGAAGCCGGCCAGTATCCCCGTGAGCTCCTCTCCCTAGCACTCTAAGTCCCCTCACAAAATCCTGTCCCGCAGGTCACCCCCTGGCCACCACAGTGCCCAGGCCAGGGGTGGGGGTGGAGGAAGAGGAATTCGCTGTATTGAGTCCAGAGCAGAGAGCAAGTTGGGCTCAACGCTGGCTCTGAAGACCCTTCTGGGATCAGGGACAGCCACACAGCAGGACATCCCTTGCAAGTGTGCCTTTCTATCAACAAGCCCCAAAGGGATGACTGGGACTCCTCCCCTTGCCTGTCCTCACCCCCAGGCAGGCAGGGGCACCAGGCAGGGACATCAATGTCATGCGATGACAGTGGCATAGGTACCCCCATACTGCGGACTGTGAGGGCCCGTCCTTTGGTAAACTGGCCCAAAGGTAGTGGGTGCAACCCACCCAGACCCTCCCACTTCCAGGTCCCTCCAAAATAGGGGTGGGGGTGTGGACGGTAGACAGACAGCCGGGGTGACACACAGCACCGAGAGTGTAGCCTACAGCCTCCTTCTACAGACAGAGAGACTGGGGCCCAGAGAGAGGAAGGGCCTAGCTCTAGGCCCACAGTGAAGCTGGGCCTTCTGACCACTCCGCACCCTCTTCGGGGCTCTAGCAAATCTCCCACTCAGAGCTTTGCTGTGTCCTGGGACTGCCTGGCTGCTGGGATAGAGAGACAAAGAGGGGAGGCACACCCAGGAGGGCAAGCTGCAAAGAGGTTCTTCCTAGGGCCTAGCCTTAAGGCTGACAGGAGGACTAATGCCCACACAGGGCCTCTTAGGGAATTGCAGGGGCCTAGAGCATGGCCAGAATGAGAGGGATGTCACTAGTGTGACCACAGACAGGCCTGGGTTTGGAAAGAGGGACCCTGAATGTATTCTGAGACCCACACCCTCTCCACCACTGTGACTTTGCAGCTGTAAATCCCCCAAAATGTGGAGATAAAAAAAAAAACCCACAGAAAAAGCGTCCTGGACTGGGAATTAGGGGCTTTGGCTCCAGTCTTGTTTCTGTCTCTAAACTCATTGCGGGAACTTGAGCCTCCATTTGAAAGCGAGTGTTAAGTCCTCAGTCCTGTCCGACTCTTTGGGACACTATGGACTGTAGCCCATCAGTCTCCTCTGTGCGTGGAATTCTCCAGGCAAGAATACAGGAGTGGGTAGCCATTGCCCTCTCCAGAGGGTCTTCCAGACCCAGGGATGAACCTGGGTCTCCTACACTGCAGATGGGTTCTCTATGACTGAGCGGCCAGCGAAGCCGGAGCCGCTGTTTACCCATTTGTGAAACAGCAGTGGGATCTGTGCCCGCCCTGCCTCCACTACCCCCACTGCCTGAGCCTGCCTCTCTGCGGTGGGGTGCGGTGCCGGGACCATGGGGCCCCTTCCTGAGGAGTCTTGCCCTAGACTGGGAAGATGTCAGTCCGATAGGGGCAGGTGGGCAGGAACGTTCCTTGGCACTGTCTTGAGCCACCATCCATGAGTGTCTCCTATGGGTCAGTGCAACAGTACCGCGAGGCAGGGTCATGGCGCTCCTTTACAGATGAGGAAACTGAGGCCCAGAGCCAGGACTCCAACTCAGCTCCAGAGGCCTCCAGCAGGACTGGGGGGGAGGCGGGCACCAGAAAGGGGCTGAGCACGTGGGCCTCAGCCACCCACCATCAGGGCAGGTGTGTCATGCCGCTGCAGGCGGAGGAGCCCCTGGGCTAGGAACCTCAGGAACTACAGGCCTGTGTCCCCGGCAGTCGCTCCGCGCCACCCCCCACGGCGCCCGACGGGGGACAGGGCCGGGTGTGGCGCCAGGGTCCAGGGCGGGGCTCGGAAGCCTCTGTTCCCGCAGCGCCGACACCTGGTGTCCGCCCGCCCGCGGATCGGCGTGCCCGGGCAGGGAGGCCGCTCGGGGCCGCCCGGACCGGACGGGACAGGACGCGGGCGGCGCCGCCACATCTGAGCCCCGCCGCATTCCGGGGCGCCCCGCCCGGGGGCCGCGGAGGAGGGGCCTCCCAAAGCTGGTGAAGCACCGCCCCGTTCCGGCCGCCGCAGGCGGATGCAGGTCCAGGAGAAGGGGGCACCTCGCTGGTCCCACCACCCGCCTGGGTCACTCATCAAACACTTCCTGCCTGGGGCTAAGGCTGGGAGGTCCTTCAGGGAAAAAATGCCAGAGCCTGGTTTAGCTCTATACCGTCTTGGCTACCTGCCAAGGCTCTCAGCCACCCCGGCAACGCCCCACACTCCCTAGACTGCACCCGCTGAACATCCTGCAGCCAGGCTTGTAGAAGTGGCTTCCAGTACCTGGACTCCCTGGCCCAGAAAGTGGGCAGAGCTGGGGGCTCCTTCTCTCCACGATGTCCAAGCTGCTCACACTCCAGGCCCATCTGTTATGCTACCCTCCATGCCCACCCCTCCTCTCGCCCTCAACCCAACCAGGAATGTCCGTGCAGTCCTTGCCTGTCTTTTCCAAGACCCCTCAGAGTTGCAACAGCAGAACGCTTGTGCAGCGACTATTATGACCAAACACCATTCTTCCTGCTTTATAAATATACATTTAACAAGCCTGCCCAGAGCCTCACACACACACACACACACACACACACACACACACACACTTTGTGCCTGTCAGTAAGTTCACATTCCCAGGTCTCGGTTTCCGTGGATTTCCTATCGAGGTCCCCCCACCATGGGCAGCTGTGCTTCAGAACACTGGGCACTGCCTGTCCTTCCCTTCTCTGGAATCCCCTGCCCCCGC
This sequence comes from Ovis aries, assembly GCF_016772045.2. Classification (NCBI taxonomy): domain Eukaryota; kingdom Metazoa; phylum Chordata; class Mammalia; order Artiodactyla; family Bovidae; genus Ovis; species Ovis aries. The sequence goes on from NC_056056.1 coordinate 134,232,745, forward strand.
CGCTGTGCCCTGTGCTCAGGCAGCTCTGTGGGCTGAGTTGCTGGGGAAGGAACAGAGACTCTAGTCCCAGCCATTACGCACTGCTCTGTGACCCAGGGCAGCACAGGACCCTCTCTGAGCCCCAGGTTTCTGAGCTGCAGGAAAAGGCTATTTCGAAGGCCACATCAGACTTGCCCGTGTGGGATTTTGTATACAACAAGTGCTCACCAAATGCATGAACAGTTGTTCACAGATTGTGACCCCGCTCTCAGCCCTGCTTTGAGACCAGGACCTAGGAGGAACCGTGCCCTCTGCCTCCCCTGTCCTGGCCTTCCTGGCCTCTAGAACCTCCTGATAAATCTTGGTCCAGGCCCAGAGAAGTCAGTGACAGGATGGGGTGATGAGCCGTGAACAGGCCTGGCAGCCTCCTCCTCCTTCTTTTCCTCTCCAGGGCCTGGCACCAGCTACAGGCCAGAAGAGAAAGACAGTCCAAGTTCAGCACGTGTTCAGATGCCCCAGTGAAGCACTTTGAACCAAAAGCCCTGTGTGTTGGACCTACAGGGTCTATCCTGGAGTTTCCCATTTGGAAAGTCAGGAAGAGTCAGCTGACCTTGGTTTTCAGCATGTGCGAATACTTGAAACTGCCCTAAACAAACTCATGACACTTACAGAGCACTGTCCGGTGTCAGGCACTGCTCAAAGCAGTGGAAAGACAGGCTAGCTCGGGACACAGAGAAAATGCTGGCAACAGGCTCAGATGCAGAGGCAAGGACAGAACCTGAGGCGGCAGGTTCTCTTCCTGGAGAGGGGAGGCCCTGGCAGGGCCAGATGGCTGGGGAGGGGCAAGGAGAAGGGCACCCCCATGGGAATTCAAAGTACAGCCTCAGGTTTCCCCAGACCTTACAGTGGAGAGGTGGGAAGGACACCTGTAATCCTGACCTCCAACTTACTGTGGCCTGAGCACCAGACAGTCACATCCTCAGCGGACAGGACAAGAAGCTGCTGCTGCTGCTAAGTTGCTTCAGTCGTATCCAACTGTGTGCGACCCCATAGACGACAGCCCACCAGGCTCCCCCGTGCCTGGGATTCTCCAGGCAAGAACACTGGAGTGGGTTGCCATTTCCTTCTCCAATGCATGAAAGTGAAAAGTGAAAGTGAAGTCGCTCAGTCGTGTCCAACTCTTCATGATCCCATGGACTGCAGCCTACCAGGCTCCGCTGTCCATGGGATTTTCCAGGCAAGAGTACTAGAATGGGGTGCCATTGCCTTCTCCAGGACAAGAAGAGAGGGGGGTTAAACACACAGCAGGAGAGACCAGAGCCAGGCACCAGGCAGAGTTTCCTGCTAGAACTGTCTGAATTCCAAACTGGCAAGCAACTGAGGGCTTCCCTGACCCCCGAGCCTTTCAAGAAGGGGAGCCACCGAGGGGCTTCAGAAGGGTCTTTTCTGCACTAAGGCAGGAGGCTGTGGGCAGGCCTCTCAGGGCCGCTCCCGCAGAGGAGGCTGGGAACAGGAGAGCGTGGCTCAGCCACTCTCACGGGTTTGGCCTTGTTTTCTTCACACAGCAGAAACTGCTTCGTCAGCTCCCTGAAAACCCTCTGTGCAATCACTGGTGGAGGAGCCCTGCCCCAGGCCTCTCCCTCCCCCTCTGCCCTCTCTCCTGATGCAGGAACACAGACCTTCCTGCTCCCAGCACAGGCTTGGGACCCGGCCCTCAGCCTGTCCTCTCCCAGCTGGACCATCCAGGTGTACTGGGCAGCTAGCGCAGACCCCAGAGGCCCCCAGAGGCCCTCATGCCCAGGCCCAGCCACGGGGAGGGGACAGGGAGAGCCCACAGCCTGCTCCTGGGGAAACGGTGGGGCTGGAGAGTCAGGAGTCCCAGGCTCTAGTCCCAGCTCTGGGTCTCAGTCCCCTAAACTCTGCAGTGAGGAGCTGAACTCAATAATATCCAAGCACACTCCCAGCTTCGAAAGTTCTAGGACTAACAGGAAAAGACACTCCCTTCCTTCACTGTGCCCACAAGGGGCTAAAGCCAGCCCAGGGGCTGCCTCCAGGCCTGGGCTCTGCCCCTACTATGGCTCTAACCCCTCTGTTGAACCCACTTGCCAAAGGATCCTGGCAGAGGGGCTGTCGCAAGAGTCAAATGAGACAATGCTTGAAAACTGCTCCGGGAAAAGTCAGTGTTCTCATCTTTCAACTCCAGAGAGAAATTCTAAGATGGTACATCCGACACAAACAGGATGAGCGGCATGGAAAGACACAACACACACTGCCCCTAGGGCTGGGGAGAGCACGGCCAGGGCCAGGCTGGGGAGCGCACGGCCAGGGCTGGGCTAGGGGCTTTCGGGGAAGGTCAGCTCCTCAAGGTTGAGAGCTGAAGATGGAGAGCATTACAGACCAGAGATGGGTCTAAAGAGGGGGTACCTGCTTCCTCCAGCTGTCTCCACCAGACCCCCCCTGCTGGAAGTAAGCAGGCTGAGCCAGGCTACCTCACTTGGAGAACTGGCCAGAAGAACTGCCCTGAAACCTCAGCTCCCTTGGGACAGAGAAGGGCCACCCAGTGAAGGCTCCTGGCCTTGGGGAAGGGGGCCAGGACTGGGTGGGTATGGTCTTGGCTTGTTAAGTATCTGTAAGTGAAAGGACATTCCACAGGGCTGAAGATCCTCAGGGAAATTCACAGCCCCTAGCCCACCACTCTAAAAGTGAGGATGAGGAAACTGAGGCTTGGGAAGGAGCAGTCACTTAGCCAGGGTCACACAGCTGACTCTCTGAGTCCCAACTGCCTCTTCTGCCTCCCAGGTGGGGCAGGCCGGGCCTCCCCTACAGCAGGTCTCGGGCAGGAGCCAGGGTCTCCATGGGAGCTGGGGGGCATTGTAGGGTGCAGGGCCGGATGGGGTACCACAGATGCCAGCTTCTTCCTAAGCAGGGTGGGGAGGCCTGGAGGCAGGGAGGTAGCCTGGCCTCCACCTGGCAGACAGCATTTGTTACCTTATAAGGTGCTTTCTCTTCTCCCTCAAACAGCTTCTGACAGAACCAGGTGGGGCTGTGGGTGGAGGGGTGGAGCCGCACCTACCCACTCGCCCAAGTGCACTCTCTGAGCCTCAGGGTCCAAAGCAGCCCCCTGGCCTGTCAGAGAAAGGCGGCCAACACACAGGCCCGTCTGAGGCCCCAAGCCTGGCCTGGGAACCAGGACCCCCAAGTTCCCACCCTCATCACCTGCCCTTAACCTGCACTGCTTCCCCCACAGCCCTGGTTTACAGCCAATCTGGCTCTCCTGCCCCTCACACCCGGGCATGCGCACAGCAGAGCCTGGGGGCCAGAGGCGGTGGGACAGGAGAGCACAGTGTTGGCTGCGGGGAGGCTGGTTCGTGTAGAAACTGCACTTTCTGTCCTTCCCTGGGGACAGTGAGGCCTGGTTCCCCAAGGGGGGAGCTGCCTCTCACGGCCTCAGGACCTCCTGCCTCTTGCCCAGAGAAAGCAGGCTGGGCACTGCCCACTGTGTCTGTCTCCATCCTTGGAGGTATGGAGGGGCCTAGGACCCAGGCCTAGAGCCTGGGAGGGGCAACAGGGCTGCTCACTCACCACCCGCCGCTGGGGGACCCCTGCCTGACTCTGAGTGAGGAGTGGAGTCCAAGGGGTCCCAGTGAGGAGCAGCACTGACCCTCAGGACCGGGGCCAGGCCACCGTCACTGATGCCCCCCCAGACCTCACACAGGGCAGGCACAGTGAGCATCCAATGAGGGGCTTTAAGGCCCGCTGGCCGCCCTCTAGCTGTGTGACTTTGGGCAGCTGTGAGCCTCCCTCAGCTCTGGTTTCCTTTCCGTAAACTGGGAGAGATAGTTTCCTCCTCCTGAAGTTGTTTCCACTGGTTGACAGTTTGGATATGCTTGTGCTAAGTCACTTTAGCCATGTCTGACTCTTTGCAACCGAATGGACTGTAGCCCACCAGGCTCCTCTGTCCATGGGATTCTCCAGGCAAATACTTGAGTGGGTTGCCATGCCTTCCTCCCACGTCTAGTTGCACATAATGGCCTGCAAACAGGTTTTACTGGGCAGCTAGGGAAGGGTTAGGGTGCTCCCCAGGATCTCTGACTGTACTGTGGGCGCTAAACCCCATTTCAGCTCCTCCAAGCCCTAACTGGAGGGAGTGCAGGGGCACAGGGCCCTTGGTCACCAAGGAACATCAAGGGAGGGGCTCACAGCGCCACCAAGGCAAAGGCACTGAGGCAAACCCCATGCTGGGCAGGCCCCTTTGCCCCCAGGTCGCCCGTGTCCGGGCCCCAGTGCCATCTGTGCACAAAGCTCTGTGTGTGTGTGTCTCCAAAGTGCCACCTGGCCCACCGGGCCACACCCTGGTGACTCAGGGCTACGGCATGTACCCTGCCCAGCCAGTAGGAGAACAAAGCCACCAACTCAGGGCCTCGGCATCCAGGCTGAGTCACAGGCAAACACACCCAGGCAGGTGCCCCCCTGCCTCCCAGGACTGTCCCACCCCAAGGGATCTGCCATGGAGAGCAGGGGAGCCCCTCACCCTGACAAGGGAGGGAGAGGGTTAGGGTTAGGGACTGCTTTCACTGCAAAGAGGAGCCCCAAACTCCAGGCCAGCCCAGTGTGACATGGAGCCCCTGCTTTAGCTGATACCCAGGCCCCAGACGGTCTGAGGCTCAGCTGAAGAATGCCACCACCTTAGGCCCCCACCTGGGTGCAGACGTTGGAGGGGGCCCTGCCTGAGGACCCTGTCTCCAGCCAAGGTCTCAGCTGAGAGCAATCCACCAGGAAGGAGAGGACAGACCCAGGGGGACACCACAGGGCAGACAACCAGATCTCCCAAACCCTCAACCAGTTGCAAACACACCTGCCCCTAACATGGAAACTCTGATCCCAACCCAATCCAACCTAACCCCAAACTGTGCATAACACTAACCTGGGCCTGTCCTCTGACCTTAGACCCACGGCCGGATCTGACACTACACAAACCCCAACCCAAAGTCCAAGTCTGAACCATACCCCAACTCTACCCTGAATCAACTTCCCTCCAAACCTGGGTGCTTCCCTATGCCCAAACCTGCCCCACCCTCAAAACCCAGCCCTAAAGCCATCCCATCCATAGCCGCAGCTCTGACCTGCACCCACTCTCAGACTTTTGCCCGAAATGCCAATGTCAGCCCACTTTCTGCTCCAAACCCATAACATTCCTCCAAACTCTGCCTTCCCAGGCTCCCCTCTAACCCCAAACCCCATTCCACATCTCAGCAGGAGCCCACACCTTGTGTCCCCTCTCACCCCCTAAGTTCACTACCCTAAGCTCCCCAAGCCCCAAGCTCCCCACAAGCCCACGTCTAACCTAACTGCTCCCATTGAGCCCACTCTGTGTCCACTGTCTGACGATCAGAGACCTCTGCTGGGACTGGGGGCATCAGGCAGGGCATAGATCCACAGTGGTGGGTCAGAGACCATTTGCTGAAGCTGGGAGGTGAGGCAAGAGGGCAGGGGCCGGGGACAGGATGCGCCCCCAGTATGAACAGCAAGCCCTCTGCCAGCACCATGAGTCCCTGCACCCACTGGCCCCATGTCAGGACTTGTGTGGGGATGGGGGATCATTCAGACTCTGGGCCGGCCCTTGCCTGCCTGTCCTCCCATCTGGGGTGGTGGTCGACCCACCCAGCTCAGGAATGCACCGCAGTACAGCCCCCAGCCCACTCTTCTACCCCAGACCCTGGGGTACCCACACCTCAGAGGAGGGAGTTTTCAAACCCAGGGCCTTGGGGCCTGTGCCAGCGCTCCCTAGGAGCCCAAACACCTGCTCCCACTTTCTATGCCCTGTCCGTGGTCTACATGCCCAGTAGACCAAGTTTGAGGCCCTCCCTCTGCAGTCTGCGGTGGAAGGAGCAAGGCTGGCCGGCTAGTATCAGCCCCCACCGCCTTTCCCCAGGCCCAGGCTGCATTCCCAGCAAGCCAGGACCTGCCTCTCGGGTAAACAAGCCGAGCTCACCACCCTCCTCCGCTGTCCTCCCAGACTCCCAGGTGGCTGCTGCAGTCAGATGAGAAGGTCTCTCCCTCAGCTCTAGCCTCAGGGCCTCAGGCTGCAGACTCCCCAGGACCCCCGAGGCAGGCCCGTACCCCAGAGGCCCTGCACCCACCGCAGCCAAACGATTCTGGGTGTGTCCTTTCCTTAACCCGCCTCTCCCCGTCTGAAGACATGGCCCCTACAGAGACTGTCAGGAGCTGCGGCCCCACACCTCCCCCCAGGCCACAGTGTGCAGGGGAGACCCTGAGAGGTCGTTAACTCATCACATATCGCCTAATAGGGTTAGGGCTGAAATGGCCTTGCCCCATCTCAGACCTCAGCCAGTCCAGGGCTATCCCAGAAGCCTGGATAAGCATACAGGGCATGTGAAGGCAACGGGGACCAGGAGAGGCGGGGCAGGGCTCAGGTACGGGTAAGGGAGGACCAGGCCTCTAGGCCAGGGCTTCCCCAGACCTCTGCCCTGGAAATTCTCACAGTCACCCAACCTGATACCCTTCAATGCCATCCAAGGGGAGAAGGAGCTTTTCCTCCTTTCCATCTCACCCTGATGCTGGGCAAGACTTAATGGATGTAAGACTGAGCAAACTCCAGGAGATAGTGAAGGACAGGGAAGCCTGGCATGCTGCAAGTCTGTGGGATCGCATAGTGTCAGATATGACCTGAGCAGCTGAACACCAGCAACAATCCCTCCAGGAGCCAGCCAGGTCCCCACCCAAGCACCTCTGCCCGACTCCTGCTGCTCTCCCGGGTTCTGAGCCCACCCTCCACCCCATCCCCCATGCTGAGCAGAGGGAGCCCTCCCGCCTCCAGGGATCCAAGCTGCCCAGAGTCCTCCCAAAGCTCCCCTGCTGGCTGTGGAATTCACAGCCAGACTCCCACAAAGTGTCAACCTATGCTCCCAACAACTGGACACCTGCTGCACTCCATCTGCCCTTCCCTGGGCCACGCTGGCCCCTGATGCCCTGCAGTTTCAGCCTCCTGGCTTTGCTCCAATGCTCCACAGCCCAGACAGACCTCCCCTCCACTTTCAGACTGGAAGCAAACCCTATCTATCTCCCTCAGGCACAGGTACAACAGGAGCCCCAACTCCTCCAAAAGCAGTCCCCTGCTCAGAAGCCCAGACCACGGCGCCTTCTGATGGCAGGCCCACCTCCTGACCTGCAGTTTAGAGATGGGCCTTTACCACCCTCCACCTTCAGCTTGCTGAGAGCACAGACTATCTGCCACAACTTTCCATCCCTGGGGCTCAGGGTGGTCTTGTCTGACACCTCCCCACCTCCCCAGCCGGGACACCAGGCAGCAGCAGCGGGAAGCTAGTGCTTCCCACCTGGAGCTCCAGTTCTCACCACAGTCTGTGAAGTGGGTGTTCTCGTCCCCATTTTACTAACTGGGCTACCTCAGGGTGATTGCCCAAGTGGCAGAGCACATCAAGGTCAAAGTAAAGTCGCTCAGTCGTGTCCGACTCTTTGTGACCTCATGGACTGTAGCCCACCAGGCTCCTCCGTCCATGGGATTTTCCAGGCAAGAATACTGGACTGGGTTGCCATTTCCTTCTCCAGAGGATCTTCCCAACCCAAGGATTGAACCCAGGTCTCCCGCAATGCAAGCAGACGCTTTACCCTCTGAGTCAGGCAGAGCGCATATTAGATCTCAAAGCCCACCCTCCAAAGAACTGAGAAATTGCCCCAAGTGGATGTGGATGTGGACGTGGGGGACCCCTGGGGAATGATCAGGAGAGTGGCAGGGCCAAGACCAGACTTTCACCTAAGTCCTTGAAACCCTACAGCGGGGTCCCGGGGTCTGGGGAGGCAGCCAGTACCCGAGGGCACCTCCACAGCCAACCAATCCCTGCGACCAGGCCGCACCTCACAGGCATTCCAAGTGCGTGTGCAAACCCAGCACCGCAGCCTCTCCGCCGCAGAACGCATCGACGCGCCTCACGCCCGCCCCCACTTCCGCCCCCGCCGTCCACACCCAGACCAGCCAGACCGGCTGGGCCGGCCACGCCCGCTGAGCGAGGCTGCAGAGGCTCCCCGCCCCCACCGCGAGCCTGCGTGAAGGGATTCCGTGGCGCAGGAGCGCCCCCAGCTGACCAGTGTGGGACCGTCAAGGCACAAGGACCCATCCAGACCCCAGGCCAGAAAGAGTCCTGCAAGGATCCCTATTCCACGACCTTCTTGAGTGCCCAGGACCAAGTCGGAGCGGCGGAGTGAGGAGCAGAGGAGAGGGGAAGGGCAGGTCTGGGGGCCACATTAGCACAAACATGGAGGGGAAGAACAGCAGAGCCGGAGGCCAATGGGTGGCTGGAGCGTGGGTTCCCGCCTTGAACTTGGTGATGGAGCAGGCCCTGGCTGGAGAAAGGAAAATCAAAGGTCCTCTCAGATTTCTGCCACCGGCTGGATGAAGATCAGAGCTACAGGTCTGGGACAGCGACAAAAGGACTTGTCTTGGTCATGCAGGCCTTGAGGGACCCGAGCGACTTCCAGCAGAGAACAGCAGGAGGTGGTCTGGAGAGTCCATGAGCATGGCAGGGAGGCAGGGACGGCATTACAGCGTGGGTCGCCCCTCACTGGCTTCTGACTCATCCCTGGGCAAGTCTCTTCTCACAATGGGGTTAGTGTTAGTTAGCTGCTCCTAGGGTCCCTTCCTGCCCTTGTACTTTTCATTACCTGCCCCGCCTCCCTCTGTCTGGGCCTCAGCCCCCTGCAGAGCCCTCCTAAGAACACACTGAGAACATAGTGCTAACTCCCATTTATTGAGCACATACTAAGTGCCAGACACTGGGCTGGTGGCCTTACCAGCCTGGGGGTGAAAACTGGCCACTTAGACATCAGTGCCAAGTCAGAGGGGCTCTTGGGCCCCACCTGTGTGGCTCCCAAGGTACTTCCAGGGTCTCCCAGGGTTACTGCCTTGCCAGACAGGAGCACGTATAGACGCCCTATCTCAGTGGGCAGTGTCACCCGTGAGCTCTCTGCCCGCAGCCCACTGAGCCTTCCCGGGTCCGCGGCAGGGTCTTGAGGGGGTGGAATCGGGGTGGCGTAGAGCAGCGTTTCCCTCTCCAACCACCATCTTCCCAGTCCTCGAGGTCACACTGTTTTGGCCCAGAATCTCAGCGGTCTTCAAAACCCAAGGCTCCTTCTTGGCAAGGAGATTCTTTACCACTGAGCCCCCAGGGAAGCCCCTACTATGTTCTGTTCACTACAGCACCACCGTGGTCAAGCCTGAGCCTTCCCTTCGTGGAGTTTACATTTCATTTGGAGGGAAAGGACAGTAAACAAATATGTACAGCATTATTGGGGGCCACTTCATGGGTGTGGCACCCACACAGTTGCCCAGGGCCCCACAGTTAGTTTAACACACTGCTGTCAAAAACTTGGAATTCTCAATAATTTTATTAACAAGGTGCCCACGTGTTCATGCTGCATGGAGCCTGCAAATAACGTAGCCAGTCCTAAACATAGTATGTTAGATGGTCGTTGCCGTGGAGAAAAATGAAACAGGAAAAAGAAATGGGGGTGGCAAGGAGGGGAGATGGTAAATTTAAATAAGGCTTCATCCGTAGGCGATGTTAGTGAAGACTGAATGAAGTGAGAGAGCCAGTCCAGCGGCTGTGTGGCTGAAGACAAGGTGAGTGCAGAGAGGGGACAGGACTGGTTTTGAGGAGAGGCAGGGCACCAGGGTGGCCAGAGAGGGGCGATAGAGAGAAGGGGCGAGGCTCCAGAGGCCCGTGGGCCAGTCACTCAGGATTTGGCTTTACCGTGAGACAGGAAGGTACAGAGACTAGAGACGAGGGCGCTGTCGTGATCTGACTCAAGGATGTAGCAAGAGCCTCCTCCCGCCACACTGAGGAAAGCCTGCAGGGCCACGGCAGAAGCGGGGAGCCCACCTGACGCTGGGTGGGGCCCCCCCACACTTCTCTGTCTCCCCAGTAGACCTGGTGGCTGAGGGTTGGGAGGGACGGTAGAATCCAGGGGTGAGGCCCACACGTCTGGTTTGGGCAACCAGGTGGGCAGAGGAGCCATCCCACAAACCGAGACAGGGACCCTCACGAGAGGGCAGAGCGGGTGGGGAAAAGGGCCCATGGCTGCAGGCTGCGTCGGGCCAGGCCCACCTACAGACACCCCACCCACCCAGCCTTTAGCTCGTCCATTCCTAGGTGCTGCTGCAGGAGCTTCAAGGCCTGCCCTTCCCCTCCTCTCCCTGCTCCCTGACCCTTCCCACCCTCACCAAGGGAGCTTCTTCTCCTGCACCCCTCGGACCTCCCCAGCCCTTCTCACAACCGCAGGACGGCAAAGGCCCCAGCAACGGTTAATCTGCTTTTCACTTAGAAACACGACCCCCAGGCAGGGCCACACAGTCCAGCCGTCAGCCAGGGTCCCCTCTGCAGCCTTCTGTGCACCTCCCCGACCCAGGAGCCCAATCTCTCACCAGGAAGCCCAGCCTATGCTTGGACTGCTCAACCAGCCACCTCCACCTTGGTCCCAGCCTGGTCTTCTCTGAAGCCACATGGTAGACAGCAGCTCCATTCTCCATGAGATGGGAGCAGGTGGAGACAGAATGAGCTAACTAATCACCCGCCTGGCACTTGGGGTGCAGAGGTGAGAAGCAAGCTGGGGTCCCTGCCCTCAGGGGCTATGACAAGTTCCTGCAATACCAATTGAAAAGGAAAAGAACAGCGAGTTTCATCGAGCATTTACGATGTGTCAGACATGTTCCAGTGTCTGAACACACTTTATGTGTAATAAAATCCTTTTGTTATCCCCAACGTCCTCAAAACTGGGCTCTGTCATCTTCACCTATGCATTGGCCCAGAGTCCTGCAGACCCTATGGTCAATCAGAGTTCACGCAGAGAAGAGCAAGCTGCGGGAGTTAGCAACTCACTGCCTGTTTTAAGCGTCGGCTAGTGTTTCGTTCCCCAGTTGAAAGGGTTTCTCTCTTGCAAAGGGTTTCTCTGATTTCTGGCTTCTGTCATCTCCGCCAAACGGATCGCTCAGGTGGGAAGGGGTACTGTCCTGTGGCGCCATCTAGGGGCAGAAATATGCACTTCAGCAGTTTAAGCACACACCCCGCCCCACCCCGCCCCCACCCCAGCTTCCTCCCTCCTCGCCCCCCACCTCCACCCCCGCCGCCTTGTAGGGATTCAGAAGGACTGCCTGTTAGAATGTCAAGCATCAAGCATGAACCACCTCCCACCACGCAGGTGTCACTCAGTACTGCAGTATGACTGCACACCCGCTTCATCTAGTTACCAGCCAGAACACGTCTCCATGTAGAACTGTATCCCTAAAAGTTGCTGCTGCTTCTTTATGTGAACACAGGTGACTTCAAGAGTTTTGAAATCTGATGCTCGGCCAGACAGCTTCATACAGTCCCTGAACACTGTTAAATTGTCCCTGCACCTGGAGTTTGGTAGGCTTGAAACAGACCTTGTTGGGGGAGGCATGTAAGGGTGTATCACTCACAATATTGGCAACATTCTTTTCCTTAGGATGGTCATTCTGACGTGGCTGTTCAATTTATTCTCTGTTAAACTTTGTATATAATTTTTATAGATATGAAATATTTTCTTTAAAATATATTACTTCTTTTTGACAAACTTCACAATGTTTGAGACCTACTTTGTCAGCACTCAGGTGTACCCACAAGGAACCACCAAGAGCCTGAATACAGCCCCACAGGGAAATCTCGGTTTGAGGCCACACACCAGCCACACAGAGAATAGAACTAAGCCCCAAGGTCAAGAAGCTGCAGGCAGTTCTGTCCTGAGAACTCTGGGCTTTGAGTCACCAAAGTTTAATGTGAAAATCTACAATGGATATTTTACACATTTGGAAAATAGCAAGAGGGCTTCTTGGTGGCTCAATAGTAAAGAATCCGCCTGCAATGCAGGAGACACAGGTTTGATCCCTGAGTCGGGAAAAGTCCCCTGGAGGATGAAATGGCAACCCACTCCAGTATTCTTGCCTGGAAAATCCCATTGTCAGAGGAGCCTGGAAGGATACAGTGCATGGGGTCACAAAAGAGCCCAACTGACTTTAAGACTAAACAATAACAAAAGCACCTACTATGTGCTCAGCACTGTGTGGGGCGCTGGGAATCCAAAAGTGAGTTAGACGTGGCTCCTTCCAGCAGAGAGGTGACTCTATGGGAAATGAGTCCTGACAACAAACAACAGGACAAGAAGGAGAGTGGGAGATGTCATAAGAGGGAAGGAAGGAGACAAAGGGATCACTGCTATCTCAGACAAGCTGGGAAAGCGGCCAGGAGGCAGAGGCACAGAGCTGGGCCTTTAAGAGCGCTAGAGGTTGACAGCTAGAAGGAAGAGACTCATCCCAGGAGGAGGGAACAGAGTCAGGAAAAGCACAGAGGCTTGGGGAACAGCAAGAAAGGGATGAATTTTTACAAAGGAATCCTGGGGGCTCAGTGGTAAAGAAACCTCCTGTCAATGCAGGAGACGCAAGTTCAATCCCTGAGTCGGAAAGATCCCCTGGAGGAGGAAATGGCAACCCACTCCAGTATTCTTGCCTGGGAAATCCCATGGACAGAGGAGCCTGGCAGTCCATAGGGGCTGAAAAAGAGTCGGTCATGACTAAGAGAATAAACAGAAAGGAATTCTGGATTCTCAGGCTGGACAAGTAGCTTGGTCCACCATGGTGGCAGGCCTGGAGCGGGTTTAGATTTGACTCAGGAGGAGCCATGGCAGGTGTTTGAGCAGGAGATTGCCCCATCAAAGTGGTCGCTGTGTGCTAGGTGCTAGGAGCAGAGAGAGCACTGAGGCTGGCCAGTGAGCCGGCTGCATAGGCCTGTGCTGGGAGGGGTGAGGAGCGGGAGAAAGGAGTGACCCCTTGAGTTTGTCTCTGCTGTGAGTCTGTCCAGTGAGTCATGTGGCCAACCCTCCCCCTGCCAAAGGAGGTGGGAGTTAATCAGTCCAGGGTGGTGTGTACAGAGCGCCCACTGGGCCCTGAGGGGCCACAAGAGACCCAGGACAAGAAGCCCAACCTCCACCCATAGAAGCTTGTATCTCCACACGCCGGCAGCGGCTCCATGGAAAGCTACCTCCACGAGGTGGAGGTTTTAGGAGCCTACTTCTCCCACCAGAAGAACACCCCCACACATCTCCTGTCTAAGGACTGGTCTCACCCTAAGAGATGCATTGCTCAGGTCCAAACTTTAGTCCTTGTAGCGGATTGAATGGTGGCCCCCAAAAGGTATGCCCACATCCCAGAATCTGTGAATCTGACCATATTTAGCTAAAGTGTCTTTGCACATACAATTAAGTTAAAGATCATAAAGTTGAGATCATCCTGGATTATCTAGGTGGGCCCTAACTCTAACGACAAGTGTCCTGATTCGCTACAGAGGAGGAGGCGTGGGCGCATAGAAAAGGAGATGGTAATGTGAAGGCAGAAGCAGAGATCGAAGTGATGAAGCCAGAAGCCATCCTGATTACGACACCGACGCACAGAGAAGTGATTCACTCGGGGTCACACAGCTGCTGCGTGATGCGGCCGAGATGAGTGCCCGTGCCCACAATCGCTGCAGGCGCCGCCGAGGGCTCCCTGCTCTGCTTCCTGCTTTCTGAGGCCTGGTAGCCACCCCTTTTCTGCCCCAGCTGCTGGGAAACTGGAGTCAACACTGACTCTCAGGTACAGCGATAAGACTACCCTTCGCAATCACCAGTTTTATTTTCTTCCCAATTAAGGGGCCCTAGGTGGGCTGCCATCTATGGGGTCGCACAGAGTCGGACACGACTGAAGCGACTTAGCAGCAGGCAGCAGCTTTCTGTTTCATCACTAATGATAACCCACTTCTTTCTAGAGAGAAGGTGGGAGGCAACAAGTACTAAAGACGGAACAGTAAGACCAACACAGAGAACTACAATGCTGGGCCCACAGGAAAGCGAGATTGTCCAAGGCTAACTGAGTGGCCGCAGATGCTGTGATTACGCCTCGGGGCAGCCAGGGCGGAAGGGGAAGTCTGATGTGTTACAATCTGCAGGAAGCAGGCTCTTTTCTCAGTGGGAACAGTTTTCCTTTATAATGAACTCTAGTGAAAGTTGCTCACACGGTCCTGGGTATTGGGAACACTGAGTGATGTGGTCCGCTATGTCCTGAAAAACTGTTTTTGCAGAAAAGGAAAGTATTTTATGCAACTGTTGGTCAGTGTCAAGGACACCGCACTCAGCCACACTCAGGGAGGGAGCATCCTCCAGGGGAGGGACCAGCGTGTTTCAGGAACAGACTGGCCAGAACTCGGAGACTCAGGCCTGGATGGACAACAGGGACCTTCAAAGCCACGCCCTAAACATCCTCCACCAGCTTCGGTTTGTGAAAAATCATGTTCCCTGAGAGCAGGGTCTAGTGTTTTTGTATCTACAGTGCTGCTCCTGGCTCAATGCCCTCAACAGCCGAGTTGGTTGGGAAGGTGGGCAGAAGGATGGTTGGGGCCAGGCCCTGCGTCCCCCATGCCCACTACAGTAGACACTTTCTTTGCTCTGCCCTCATGCCTGCTCTCCTCTTCTGCAGAAGCAGTGGAGCCCTGATCTGTCGTTGGGCACATGGGTGCCCTTGTGCTTCCCAGCACCCCAGGCTCCCAGCTATTGCCACGTGCCTGAGCACAGCCAGCAGGAGGTGAGTGGAGGTTGTGAGTCCGGCCTCCACGTTGGGGGATACCCTCTCTCCACCACTTCCCCTTCCACTGGCTGGAAGCCAGATTTGGAAGTCAGTGTGGATGGTGGAAGTCAGCATGGATGGTGGAAGTCAGCATGGATGGTGCTCACCGGCAGCTGTGGAGCAACAGGAAAAGCCTGAGACTCGGCTCTGTGTAGCTGCCCCACCAGTCCTGGAATGTTCCTGCCAGACGATATAGGACAGAAAATCATGTTTCATCTGTTTAAGTCACTGTTATTTTGAGTCTCTGATGCATGGAGAATGGATAACCCGACTAATACCCCAGCGAACTCAGGGGAAAAGCCATTGCCTTTTGTCCCTGGACACCGGGTTCAACCAAGCGGTCTCCCCCGAGGCCAGTTCCCACGCAGAAGGATGGCTGTTCCCACCGCAGCTTTTCACACATCACAGCCACTTGACATATGGGGTCCGCAAGGGACCACACACTTGACAGATGGGGAAACTGAGGCTCGGAGACGTGGCCAAATCTGCACAAGGGCTCAAGGCAGCAGAGGTGGAGCCAGTCTCAAATCCAGGTCTGCCTGCTCCCCCTACAAAACTGAGAATTACTCACCACTGACCCCAGCGCAGACAAGCCGTTCTCTGGGTGGGAGAGACCCCGTCTGCAGGAGATGTCTTGATACGTCTGCCAGGAGTCCGAGCCCAGAGGCCCCAAGTCGGAGTGACGGGCTGTGCCAGTCAGTCTGCAGGGCTCACAAAGTGCGGGTGAACTTTGTGATTCTATCAAGGCCTGGTTCCCCAACAGCGCACCAAGTATGGGACACGGGGGCTTCCCCACAGAAGAAGGGCACTTATGAGGGCAGTGACCCCAGGCTGCAGGCAGCTGCCACAACATTTCCAACATCTTCCACGTCAGTAGCATAAACATCTTCTGGTTTATTGTGTTCAGAGAATCTATGGGTCAGGGGGTTGGGACAGGGTGTGTGGCGAGGTGGAGGCTGGGGTTTGGATGGATGTCTGGGGCTGGAGCCATCATCACTCCAGCTTCTTTCTTCATGTGTCTGGACCAGATGATTCAAAAGCTGAACTGGGCTGGCCCCCTCAACTGGAGGATCTTCTCGAGCCTCTTCAGGTGGCTGCTTACAGATGACAGCTGGGTCCCAAGAGGAAGCATCCAGAGAGGAACGTCAGAAAAGCAGTGTTCCCAGAGATCCAGCTAGTGCTGCCTGGCCTTTATGACCTAACTTTAAAGATCACAAGGGCTCAGGCGGTAAAGAATCCGCCTCCAATGCAGGAGACCCAGGTTTGATTCCTGGGTCAGGAAGATCCCCTGGAGAAGGGAGTGGCTGCCCACTCCAGTATTCTTGCCTGGAGAAGTCCATGGACAGAGGAGCAGGCAGGCTACATGGGGCTACAAAGAGTCAGACACAACTGAGCGGCTAACACTTTACAGGTCACATGGTATTGTGTCCACCGCGCCAACTGGTGCAGTGGTCTCAAGCCCATCCAGTTTTAAGGAGGGAACGAATGTAAATCCCATTTCAAAAGGAAGAGTGTCAAAGAATTGGAGGCCATATTTTTAGGGGCCAAGTCCCATAATACCTGAGGGTATCTCTTCAGTTGACTTCTCTCTCTGATTCCAGAGTGTTTGAATGTCAAAAACCAACTCCTCTTCCAATAGCAGATGCCCAAATTCCCCTGAAGAGCTTTAGTCTTTGATCTTTTTTTTAAAAGAGATTTTTTTGACAGGGACCATTCTTAATGTTTTTATTGAATTTGTTACAATATTGTTTCTGTTTTATGTTTTGGATTTTTTGGCCATGAGGCATGTAGAATCTTAGTTCCCCGAATGGGGATCAAACCCACACCCCCTACATTGGAAGGCAAAATCCCAACCAGTGAGCAGCCAGAGAAGTTCTAGGTCTTTAATCTTGAAGAGACTTTATTCTAAAACAAGCCCCCCGGGCCCCAGCTGCCCTTCAGACTGTGCTGTAGGCCTGACCCTTCTTACACCTCAGTGTCAACCGGTGAGCCCACCAGACCTTTCCAGAGAGCAACAGTGGCTGAGAAGCAGAGGGTATGCCTGGACCACTGGTTTTCACTAAAACTCCATCCTGACTGAATACCCGGAAAGAGGAAGGGGAGTAAAGAAGCAGGGCATCTGAGGTCCAGGGGTAAACTTGGCAAGGTCACCATTTGGTTGTCCTCTCTCAAGCTTCTGCCTCACCTACACCTGTATCCACTGCCCCTCATCCCCCTTACTTCAGAGAAACAGGACTCCTGTCCAACCTTGTCCCTCTGAGGGTCCCCCACCTCCTCTCCTCCAATCTACTGTGTCCCTCTCTCTCTCAGACCCAAAGGTCTCTGTTAGGAACAGATTCAGCATTCTGTATTCCATTCAAACCAGCTTCTTCTGTATACCTACTGTACCAGCAGAGTAGGAAACAAGCCCATCTAGGTCTTAAAAAGGAGTGGGATTCAGGGAATTAGGTGCTTATAAAATCCTGGGTGGAGGCAGCAGCTGGCCGCTGGAGAGGTAGGGAGCTGGAGGCTTCCGATGGAACTGTTGAGTTCAAGGACATACACACATACCATCATGTCTCCATCCACAGATCAGGAGTTGCTGCAGCAATGGGCTCACTGCACTTTCAAATCCTGTACAAGTGCATCGTTTGGCCACACCTGATGCACTCTGTGGGCTTCCCAGGTGGCTCAGTGGTAAAGAATCCGCAACGCAGGAAATGCAGGAGGCAGGGTTTGATCCGTGGGTCAGAAAGACCCTCTGCAGGAGGAAACAGTAACCCACTCCAGTATTCTTTCCTAGAAAATCCCATGGACAGAGGAGCCTAGCGGGCTACAGTTCATGGGGTCGCTAAGAGTCAGACACGAACGACTAAGCGTCTGTGTGTGTGTGCATGCGCACGCGCGCGCGCACACACACACACACACACACACACACACACACACACACGGTACACTCTAGCTGCAAGTGAGCCTGAGGAGGGTGATTTCTGGCTTTCTGGCCTCAGCAGTGCAAAGGGCATGTTGAAGGAGGAGGGAGCAGATGTTGAGATCCAGGGCACCAGCCCCAGCATTGATGAAAAGACAGGCGTTTGCTGGAGGCATCCCCTTCTCTCAGGGAGCCATCAGAAGGTGGGGTCGCTCATCTCCCCAGCACATGTCCTCTGGCTTATTTTTCCTGCTATTGCTGTGTCGTCTTTGGAGCCATCAGTCGCCCTGGGGACTTCCTGGAAGGAGAGGGGGTGACACCAGCTCCCTTTGCCACCATGTCCCTTAAATCTCCCCCAAAGGCACATTTACCCCCTATGCAAATTTCTTTTCTGAAGTGTTTGGGTAAAAGGGAATTAACTGCTCTGAGAGAAAACCGTTAACTCTCCGATTGACTTGGACTTTCCCTTGTGGATCACTAAGGAATGCACCTAAAAACCCAGCCTTTCCAAGGAAGGGACTTCCCCAGAGAGTTCCCCCTCCCAATGCCCCTTCCCTCTCCTTCCCTCCCCCTTCCTCCCCCTCCTGTCCTTCCCTCTCCTTAAGGGTATCTACTCCTTCCCTCAGGACCCTCCCTGCACACCCACCCCGCTAGACCTGTGCCTCCCTTTCTAGGGCCCCAGGTCTGGGTTCTGCAGCCCTGAAAAGCGCCCTCAGCTTCAGTGGGGCAGCGAGAGGAGGCACTGCCAGGCTGCCTGTCACAACACACCCTTGCGGAGGGAGCTGGAGGAGCTGGGGCACCGTCCCACCTGACCGCGACAGCAATCCTCTCATTCCGTTCCTTTTCAGAACCCCCACTAGAGGGAGCTAGACATTCACCAGTGCCGTCGCTGGTGGTTCCAGCCCAGAATTGAAGCAGCTCCTGGGACCAGTTTACACAGATGAAATTTAGAGGAAGAGCAGTTCCACATTTGCAAAGTTTGGGGCTTAGACGGGGGAGATCAAACTGAGACAGATGGCCCTCCCTCACTTCCACCACTGCATGCGTAAAGGGGGCACAGGGGTCGGGGGAACATGGTAAGGGGAACGACGTGGGACGAGGACACTTTTGCCGGGCTCCTTGGAAAGTGGCTTCCTCGCCCTTCTAGGAGAGCCTCGCAAACCATCTTCCCTCTCGCATGACTTGGATGGGGAAGCCACAGCCCAGGAGGCTGCTGTGCCTTCTTAAGCCACACGGGGGCGCCAGCCTCGGGTGGATGCTGCACCACATCTGCCTGGAGAGAGACTGACTCCCCAGGTCTTGACAGCTGCTGCTGCTAAGTCATTTCAGTCGTTTCCGACTTTGTGTGACCCCATAGACGGTAGCCCACCAGGCTCCCCCGTCCCTGGGATTCTCCAGGCAAGAACACTGGAGTGGGTTGCCATTTCCTTCTACAACGCATGAAAGTGAAAAGTCAAAGTGAAGTTGTTCAGTCGTGTCCGACTCTTAGCGACCCCATGGACTGCAGCCCACCAGGCTACTCCGTCCATGGGATTTTCCAGGCAAGAGTACTGGAGTGGGGTGCCATTGCTTGACAGACTGAACCTGCATCATACCAGCCCTGGGGCACATCCTTCCTCCACACTGACCAGTTGGTTGAGCTGATAAGCCCTCTTTACTGCTTATCCCAGCATGAGTACGGTGTGTCCTTGCATGCAAAGCCTCCTGCTAACTCCAGGTGCTTCTCAGGATGGTGTTCCCCAGTCCTCTGTTCCCACCCCTAATCACCACCCCTCAGCCAGACTCACAAAGAGAGACAATTTGGTGACAGATTGTCACCAGAGTGCGAAGCTACGGTGATGCAGGTAGGTGTGGGGCCCTGGAGTGGCCGATACAAACAGGAGAGGGGTTTGTGCTGAACCCGGGGTTACGCATGTAAACAAGGGGCTCCAGGCTGCAGGACCAAAGGTGGCCAGGCATGAAGGCTGGAGAGTGTCCACACAGTGCAGCTCCACGGGAAGGGAAAAGATTGAGAGTCAGAGAACACCAGTTAAATGGCTGTGGAAGTGGTCCAGGTAAAAGAGGGTAAGCAGCCAAAGATAGTGGCAAGGAAATGGAGAGGAGGGTACAGATGCTAGAGATGGATGTTAAGAGGGTTCCCAGGGTGACCTGGGTGATGGGAGGCTTACTGTATCATCAGTGAGCTCAGGGACCCAGGAAGAAGAGGCATGGAGGAGATGACAAGGTCAACTTTGGACGATGGGAAATTGAGATGCCTCGGGACATCCAGGCGTACGGACATCTGGTAGGCAGTTCTGTATGTGGCTGCGGCACTCAGGAAAGAATTAGCGCTGGGGATAGAGATTTGTCAGTCACCACTGGTCACTAACTGGTAGCCCACAGCCCAGCTTAGACCACAGGTGGAAGTGGGATTGATTCACACCACTTCTTTAATGGAACCTCCATTTTAAAATCAGCAGAATTTATTGAAAAATCTGGATTTCAGACTTTCCTGGCAGTCCAGCAGTGAAGACTCCACGCTTCCATTGCAGGGGGCATGGGTTTGCTCACTGGTCGGGAAAGATGCCACATGGCACAGCCAAAGAATACCCCCCGAATCTGGATTTCCATCTCCTCTTGAACAATCAGAAGATCTGACTCCATCAGGCCTGAATTCCTCATGCAACAATCATCTCAGGTCACTTGGAGGGGCACCCTAGTTTTCCTGCCTATCCCTCTTGGTATTGTATTTGATCCCCCAATAGGATATTTGGTAGTTACAATAGATTGTTCTGAAAGAAAATCACCAATCCTGCAATCCCACAGGCTCCTTTACAACGTGGCTTTGCCACACCTTTCATTCAGAATCTCTTCACTTCCATTATTTTAGCCCAGCCACAGAGCCAACATGACAACCGCCAGACATAGCCACAGCAGCCAGAGTTACACCTCTGAAGTTTACATTCAGAACGTTTACCGTGGTGAAAAGACGTAGCCGGGTAAGCTCAGATTCATCCCACGAAACATTACCAGTCTCTCAACCAGGGCAGCCAACTTCCGCCACGGAGCCTGCCCATCAGGCCTTCAAGCTTCTGAGCCTTGCCCTCTGCCCCTGCATCCCCACTCCTCAGCCAACAGCCCAGGCCGCTGACCCCAATCTCTGAGTCAATCCGTTTTAGGCAACAAGGTAGCTGACCGGCAGGAGAGAATGATTAAACCAAAGCAAGCAAAGCAGCTCTTCGAGGAATGGTCTTCCTTCATGACCATCCTGCTGAAGGGAAACCAGCCAAGATCTATCATGTCACAAGAACCACGAAGCATGGTGAACTTTGGGTAAAATAGTTGTGGCAAATTGAAATTCCGGCATCACATTTTCATCCTGTACAAAATTCTTGTACATATTTGGCCATTGCTCCATGCAGAGATTTGTTTCACATAAGTAGTAGTTCCGAAATGTTTTTTAAAACTCTCTTTGGAAAAAAAAAAATGTGAATTTAAATTTAGTAGTGTGGCATTACAGTCCTTGGAAATAAAATTAATTTTATACTGTTGTTCTGACAAAGTAAGAGAAATGCATGATCCAAAGTGGCGTGATCTATGGTTTTTTCCAAAGTTTTTCTTCTCCTCCAAAAGGAAGGTTTTCAATGTTTCCCTGGAGCTTTGTTGGCTGGAATGGTGATCCCATGGGAGGCTTCTTTAAAAAAAAAAAAAAAGAGGAGAAGGGGGAAAAAATCAATTCTTTGGTCAAATCTGCTGGGAAGTGCTCCACGCTTCTCTTAGACTCATCATAATATTGGCATAGCAATGCCTCTTATGAGAACTGCAATAAAGAAATCTCTTTAATTTTGCCTAACACAATAATCCCCAAATTTATTAGACCACAAAACCCTGTTTTCAAGCAACACCAATTAAAGTCCCTTGCAGCTGGAAAACCATGGCACCCACTTTAAGAAACACCGCCTTAGCCACTGGGGGGAAGGGAACTGGGGCGTCAGTCCCTGGTTCCCACCAAATGGTTTTGAAATATTTGAAATATTTGAAATTTCTCTCAAATGACAAAAGGATAAACTATTGTTTCTACTTTTAATTCATTTCTCCTACGATTCCTGTAACATTTGGTGCTTAATCAAGACATTTTAAACGAAAAGATACTTTCAGATTTGGGACCCGACTGGCAGCACGATGCCCCTATTCGTCGCCACCTGTGCCTTTGAAATGGTGGGTTCTGCTCCCGCTGTATCCACAGCCTCTGGACCGAGCTTCCAGGTGCTGGAACATGCTGCTCCCATCTTCAACCAGTCACACAGCCCTGCCCTCTCCACCCTGCTCGCACACAAGGGAAGAAATGCGCTTCTCTCTCTCTCTCTCTTTTTTTTTGCAAACCCACAAACAGTGAAGTCTAAAGAATAAACAGCATTGAAAGCACTTTGGAGTTATTGGATTTCCTCACAAAACCTTATTGCTGCTAAATCCAAAAGATGAACATGACAATAGCTGAAAGTCTGCACACTATCCCCCTTAAACTTTGCTGTCATATCTCTAAAGCTCCTGTGCATGCCAGAAGCACAGCACCCGGTCCCACTCCCAGGTGCCTCAGCTAAGTTCTAGCACATTGCTGGAAACTAACACATCTTTCACTTGAGAAAACTAAGGGGCTAGGGTCCATTTATAGCTTTTCCCTCCTCCCAACCCCGTGATCAAAGAAAAAACTTAAGGGACGATGCCTTTCGTTCAAACTCTATTTCCTCATAGCCTTCTGTGTGCAGTGAACGAAACAGCAAAAATCCCTACGCTACTGGAGCTGACATTTGAGCAGATGGCTCGGGCAGAGAACTTTCCGGCTGAGAGGGCGGCTCTTGTCATGAGAGCCGGTCCAGGAAGGAAGTAAATTTACCTTTAGCTAGGTTGTTGTTTGGCAAGGAAGAGGTTCAGAGCCATGAAAATAGGAGGGTTCACATGTGCTGTTAACTGTGGGTGAAGAGCCTCTGTCTTAGGGCTGAGGGGTCCAGGTTGCTGAGGAGAGAGACCCTAGCACAGGAGTGCCCTGGGATCTCCCCCGCCCCCTGTGGCGGCTACAGAGGCCCGGGCTGCGAACACCTCCATGACAGCGCCCTGGAGCCGGTGGAGTGGATCTGCACAAGACAGATGATCAGAGAAGAACGCAGAGGGTGCCCAGTGAGGCGAGAACATCAGGGACCCTCACGCGGTAACAAGGCACCAAGGGGGTTACGTTACCCCCACACCTTGGAACCCTAACGGCATGCTTTGCTAAAATGTATCTTCAAGGGCTTCCCTGGTGGCTCAGTGGTAAAGAATCCACCTGCCAATGCAGGAGACATGGGTTTAATCCCTGATCAGGGAAGATCCCACAGGCCACGAAGCAGCTAAGCCCGTGCACTGCAACCACTGAGCCTGCGCTCTAGAGCCGGGGAGCCACAGCTACTGAGGCCTGCTTGCCCTTGAGCCCACACTCTGCAACAAGAGAAGCCACAAGGAGAAGCTCGTGCCCCGCAACTAGAGGCAATGCCCACGCAGCAGCAAACACACAGCACAGCCTAAATAAATCAGGTTATAAAAATATAGAGATGTCTCCGGCCTGCAGCAAAGGCAAGTGTGATCTGGGCTGGGGAGGGTGGCAGCCAGGGACACGGACAGCATTCCAGAAGAGGCTGTGTGACTTGCTGGCCATCTCGGATGAGAAGAGCATCGGTCAACGGATGCTTGGGCCTGAGAGCTCGGGAGCCCAGTCCCCCAGGCATCCCTGTCTCCCTGAACACTGCTGGTGGGGAACTCTCCTTCCTTCACCCCTGCACCATCATTTCCCGCTTGTTTTCTGGTTGCATAGGGCATGTTCTTTGGGGATTTCCTGAGAAAGCGTGGGAGAGGGGGCACGTTCTGGGTCTCTGTGGAAGACCTGGTCAGCCTGTCACTCACCCCTGCCTCATCTAGCCCTGACCTCGGTCCTCACCACAGCCCTGCTCCCTGGGCCTCCCCGATGTCTGTTCCTCAACCACTCGGGGCGGGGTGGGTGGGGGGGGACTCCTTCCTCAGGCTGCCAGCTCCTGCTGCTCTGCCACCCCGAGCCCTTTCCCCACTTAGCTCTATCGCTCTTTCTCACTCCAGTCTTCCTCGTTTAAACATCACCTTCCCCATGACCTCTCTGATCATTTCCACCCTGCCCCCACACCCTCCATGCACTCTCCCTGCTTATTACCACTTGCTATACACCGTATCCCCCCAAAAAGAGATGTGCTGAAGTCCTAAGCCACTGTACCTGGATCGTGACCCGATTTACACTGCAGAGGTAATCTGTCAAATTAAAGTGAGACCACACTGGATTAGGGAGGGTCCCTATTCCAATGTGACTGGTGTCTCTCTAAGAAGAAAGACACTTGGAGCCAGGCACATGGGTGTCCCGTGGCAAATGGCACAGGACACAGCAGACAGAAGTTGGGGTTATGTGGGTACCAGCCAAGAAATACCAAAGGGTGCCAGAAAGCCACGTGAGCTTGGGAGAGTCAAGGGAAGGTTCCTGGAAAGTCATGGAGGGAGCAGGGCACTCCAGCACCTCAGTTTTGGATGCCTGGCCGCTAGAACTGAGCAACTTGGTTATGGAAGCTCTAGGAACCAACACACGTCCAGGATTCTATTCCATATCTATTTGATATTACACGCAGTGTTCATCATCTGCCTCCCTTCACAAGAAGGCCAGCAGCACAGGAGCAGGGACTTTTATCTGCTTTGTTACTGCTGCGTCCTCAGGGTCTAGAGCAGTGCCTGGCATGGGGTTAAGTCCTTAGAGCAGTAGCCCCCCACCTTTTTGGCACCAAGGATGGGTTTCATGAAAGACAATTCTTCCATGGGCTAGGTGGGGAGGAGCTTGGCTTCAGGATGACTCTCATAAGGAACACGCAACCTAGATCTCTCACAGGCGCAATTGGCAGTAGAATTCGAGCTCCTGTGAGAAACCAATGTTGCTGCTGATCCGACAGGAGGCAGAACTCAGGTAGTAATGCTAGCAGTGGGGAACGGCTGTACATACAGATGAAGCTTCCCTCACTCGCCTGCCACTCACCTACTGTGCGATCCAGCTCCCAACAGGCCACGGGACTGGTACCAGCCCATGGCCCAGGGGTGGGGGACCGCTGCTTTATGACCTTAGTGGAATGAACGAGTTAATGACTGAATGAAACCTTTGGTGTTCTGTACCCACTGAAGACGGCACGTGGCTGCCTCTCCCTCTCCCTCTCCACCCCTGGGTACCTTCTGTGAAACATGGATAAGCCTCCAACACACTGCCCTTTGATGAAACTCCAGTCACCTGCTGTCCACACTACCCGAGCTACCTGAGCCCACCCTTGAACTTTGTATCACCTGGAAGTACCCCATCTGGGTCAGCATCCGGGCTAGACCCGGGTCTGGCTGTTTCGGGTGCAGACGACTCCCAGAGAAGCTACTGTAATCTGATAAGTGAGAACAAACGAGTCAAGAAGGAGCCCAGGCCTGGGACAGGGGAGCAGCCTCCTCCACCCGCAGGTCAAAGGGCCAAGCGGGTGGAGTAGAACAGGAGCAGGCAGGGAATCGGAGCTGGAGGGGGTCAGGGCCTAACGGGTTCAGACAGAGGCAGAGAGAATGTCAGGCGGGCAGGGCTCACACTGCTGGGTGAGGCCGAGGTGCCTGTGTGGGTGCACGGGTGGGCAGGCAGCTTCGAGGGCCGGTGGGCCAGATGCCCCATCCTCTCCTCCCACGGCCTCTCTGTAGAACTCAACCTTTCATTCATTCAACACGTACTGACTGAGCACCTACTATGTGCCGAGCACTACAACTGCACTGGAAAGGCAGCAGGGAATGAACACACTCAGGCTTGTTCTTGTAGCCCTGGCCTGACAAGGGGACCCAGGATGTGTAACTGAACGCTTGGGGAAAGACCATCAGGGGCAAGCCTGGAGCTGTGGGACTGCTTGACAGGAAGCCCCGGGCCTGAAGGAGGGGAAGGGGCCAGTTGGGCAATGGGAGGAGGGCGGTCAGAGGCCCAGAAGACATGATGGAATGCGGACAGAGACAACGAGGAGAAGGGGCAGAGACCCAAGAGAGCAGCAGCTTGGGGACCATGTTTTGGACTCCAGCCTGGCAGGGAATAGCTTGACAGGCTTCCCCTTTGTAAAAGAACCACTCTGGTTCCTGTGAGAAGGGGGGGCCAAGAAGGACCGATGGACATGGGGGCTAGGTGAGAGGTAAGGCCAGCAGCCAGAGACGGAGCAAAGCTTTCTCAGCGGTAGAATGGACCACATTTGTGGTCGGGCTGTGCAGGGGAAGGAGGGGGGTGATTTGAGGACACCTGCTGGGGAGGAGGTGTTCCCAAGCCAGGAGTCAGGCCAGGAGCAAGGATGGTGCACCCGGAGCACAGGCCTTCTTCTCCGACGGCTTCATTAAGCTCCCACCACGCCAGCCTCCTTTCAGACCCTCAGACAGGCCCATCTCATTCCCACAGCAGGACTCTTTGACCCGTGGTCCCTTTGGCAGGAACACTGCACCCCAGCCCTTGGCTTGGCTGCCTCCTCCTCCTGGCCAAGTCTTGACCCAGATGCCGCCCCCTTGGAGAGGCTTGCCCTGACCACCTGCAGCTAAAGTCAGCACACAGGTCTCCTCCCCATCGCCCTGCTGTATTACCATCTGCGGTGACCTCATTCATGTATTTGCTCACAGGTCCATCAAATATCCCCTCCCACCAGGATGGAGGCTCTGTGGCAGGGGCCCCTCTGTCTCATTTACAACATGTTCTCCAGCAGCTGCCAGAATTAGCTGCTGAGGAAATCACTGCAGAATGGATCAAGACATTAATGCAACTTTCAGCACCCAGGTTCAGCTGGGGCTGCAGCTTTCAGAGCCGTGGTTTATATATGGCGATTCAAGTGCCAGGAAAGGGTACAGAGTACCCAGAGCAAGAGGGCGGGGAAAGAGGAAGCCCTCAGACCATTCTGAGACACTCAGCATGCACGCCCTGGGCAAAGAGAGAGGAGGTGCTGGCATGGGACCCCCAGAGAGAGGTGAGGCAGGGACAGGGCCAAGCGAGACCTCCCCAAGGGCATCCAGCTGGGAGCCGGGGAGCCTGGATTCAACCCAGGCAGGTGCTCCAGGGCCCTGGGCCCACCCTCTGAAATCCACTTCATCTCAGGAGTTTCCCAAAGTGTTATCCACTTCACTGACGAGGGACAGGGTTTTAGTTACCCAGTGAGTGGCGGACCCAGGGTGCGGACCCAGTATTGTCCTGGAGCCCACCGTCTCAGCCTCTCCTCTGCATGTCACCAAGCTTCTCTAAGCTTCTTCCGGAGCTGTCGGAGAAGCCACCAGGACGCTGTGAGGAGGAGGGAGCAGTCAGCAGCAGGATGAGAGACCAGGAGAGCAGCTGAGAAAAGAACGGACAAGCAGGCTCAAGCAGCCATCCCGGGGCTGATCTTGACCAGGCAGCGCCAGTGTAGACTAAGCCAGGTGAGAGAGGATTAAAGGAGGCAGGGGGAGGGGAGGAGGGGTGCAGCCAGTGTGGATAACCTTGGAGAAGGTTGGCTATAAAGATGAAGCAAGACACGGGGTAGTTACTGGAGGCGCACGCACCAGGCGCAGAGAAGGGCTATTTTTAGGGTGGAAGAAACCTGAGTGTTTTGAAGCTGGAGCCAGCCAAGAAGGAGTGGTTAAAGGAGCATTAAAGAAACTAAAGTGGAGGGGGTATGGTGCAGAGGTGGAGACAGCATCCAGTGTGTGTGCGGTATGGTGGGGTGGGAGGGTGGTCCTCTCATCGGGACACATGGAAAGCCCCTGGCTCCACAGGAGGTCTGGGGACAGAGCGGAGGGAGTCATGTCTGAAGGCACCTCCTTTTTGTGAGCAGCAGGAGGTGAGGGCATCTGAGCAGAGTATGGGAAATGGGAGGCAGGACATGGAGGCAGAGTTGAAAGTGGTTGTGATTTTGCAGTTATTAGCAATTAGTACGTGAGGAGAGAGAGAGCAACCAGACAAAGGAGAGGGTCCTGTGGGGTCTGATAAACAGAGGAACCATGGGCATGGAGGACGTGGCTGCAAGCTCTGCCTGCCCAGCAGGATGCAGCAAGTGCAGAGGTCCCTGCACTTGAAAGGGAGGCTCAGGAGCCGTGGAGTGGATGAGCTCATTTGTGTGGGCTTTGTGCTGTTTTGTTTTGCCTAGGTGAGCTGCGCCCGCGTGCGTGTGTGTGTGTGTGTGTGTGTGTTAGAGCTTTCACACATACAGAGCAGTAAACTAAAGAAAAGAAAGCCCCACCTCTCTCCCTACAGTGTGTCTGCCAGCCCAGAGGGACCATGTTCCCACTTTTTTCTGTATGGGGGCTCCTCCCACCCCTCCCCATCACCCAGGTTTAAGGAAGTGGGAGCTGGGGTGGGTAGCTCAGGGAAGCCAGGTGGTCCAGAAAGAAGCCTTCTAACTCCAGAATTACGGGAGCATGGACACTCCCCAGTTCTGAAATCCTTTGTTCCCTGACTCCCAAGAGAACTGGCTCCCCGTGTTTCCTCCCGCCTCCCTGGACCCTGCCCCACCTTTAAGTGGTGGCCTGCTCGCCGCCTCTCTTCTCAGCCCTACCCAGGCCCTTCCCACAGTTCCATTTTCTGCCTCTAGCAACACCCTGGCCTGGAAGTCTCTCTGGTGAGCCCCAGCCCCATAACTAATTGTACACCTTGGATGACCCCGCGGCCGTGCTTCAGACTCAACACACCCAAACTGGACTCACCCACCACCCCTCTGCCCACGGCCCCCCATGAGTCAGTTTATGGACACCCAGCCTCTGTTCACCCCAGAACTAAAACAGGCTTAGATCTAGTGAGGAGACATCCTTCTCCTTTGGGCCCTGTGGTCTGGGATGTCTGAGCAGAGCATGTGACCTAGGCCTAGAACATTCCATACCAGCAACACAGGACCCCAGGGTTAGCACACAGTCACAGCTGCTGCAGGGTTTGGCCTGAGGGACCTGGGAGATGGCCCGTCCTTCCCTGATAGATTTGAGCTTGAGATGCCTCCTGCCTCACGTGGAGGCTGAGGCTGATAACAGCACTGTTACTGGGCCAGGCTCTCTACATGTATGGGTCTCACTTTATCCTAACGCCCTGCTTCTCCTCACTCCCGCAAGGGATTAAGCACCTTGCCCAGGTCACACAGCCAGAAAATGTGGGGCCAGCTTTCAAGTCCAGCCACAAGATTTCAAGCTCTTGCCCCAACCTTTAGACCACCGTGCCAGAGGCTAACAGAGGCTGCAGACTAAGGCATGGAAAGCAGAGAGGCCAGGGCTGCTCACAGTCAGACCTGAGTCACAGCCGGCCTGAGGCCAGAACTGCCCCTAGGCTCTGCAGTTATGTGGGCCAATTAATTACTCTCTGCTCAAGCCAAATATCTTTAGGGTTTCCTGTAAACTCAGACCAAAATATCCTAACTGATAACACAGCCCCTCGATGGGTGGCAGGCGTCACCACCCCCTGGGTAATTAATTCCAGGAGCTGGGGCTTCGTCCTCCACCCTCACTTCATTCCACATCCAGCTAGTGACCAAAGCCTGAATCCCAAACATCACTTGGATCTGTCCCCTTTTCTTTCCACTTTAGTCCAGGGCATCATCATTTTTGCCAGGTTGTGTCCACAGCCTCCTTGCTGTCTCTCTACGTCCAGCCTGTTCCCACCCACAGACTTACCCCCAATTCCCTAAGATCCAGATCTTATCATGTCATTTCCAGCTTAAAACCCTCTAGACCCCTGCAGACCCCTTGCTGCCTCCAGGATAAACTCTCCCATCCAGGCTGCCACCCCTCCGGTCTCACGCCTCTTCACATCCTACTCTACCTACCTGCCTCTAGGGCACCTCCAGCCCTACGCCCCTCTGTGTCTCTGCCCAGAATTTTCTTCCTCCCCTTCTCTGCCCGGTGAATGTTCACTCAGTACCACTTCCTCTAGGAGCCGAGCCAGTCACTCTCTGCTCTTGGCTTTGTCGACACTCGGCACTTCTTATTGTCTGTGTTAACTTCAGTCTTGTGAGCAGTGCTCTTACTGGACTGTGTGCCTCTTGAAGGCAGGACCTCTGTCTCATTCATCTCATCCCCAGCCCCAGAGCAGGCCTGGCACAGAGCAGTCATTCAATACTCAAGCAACTACCTTGTCAATTACCAAGGAACCTGGAGACACACTTTAGCCAGGGGCCCTGTTTTCTGGAAACACCAGTTTAATGTTTGGTGGAACGTTAACATTGAGCCCGCAATGTAACCGCTTATTAAAAAAAAAAAAAGCCGAAAAGAGAAAAATATAAATAAATAAACACTCATGGACTCAGCCATACATATACCTGTATCCATTCTTCCTCAAATTCCCCTCCCATCCAGGCTGCCACAGAACATTGAGCAAAGTTGCCTGTGCTAATACAGTAGGTCCCTGTTGGTTTTCCATTTTAAATATAGCAGTGTGCACATACCCATCCCAAACTCCCTGACTACCCTTCCCCCCTTCCCTTCCCCCAGCAACCATAAGTTCGTTCTCTAAGTCTGTGAGTCTCTTTCTGTAAGTTCATCTGTATCATTTCTTTTTAGTTTGTACATATAAGTGAAGTCATATATCTTCTCTGTCTTCACTGTTCACCTGAAACTATCAGAACACAATCAGCTATGCCTGAATACAAAATAAAAAGTTAAAAAAAAAAAAAAACGCTCATGGAAAAGACAAATGACATGTTCCCAGAAACAGGGTGGGTGGGTGTCTCTACACCTTTTCTCTGGAGATGGTCAGGTTTGGAGAAAAAAATAACATCACACTATAATCACAGTGTAGAAAGCCTTTTATCTATGGACAAGCACGCTATATATTTGATCCTTATGACATTGTTGCCTCCATTTTAGGGATGAAGAGATTGAGATTCATGGAGGTTTATAGAATGAACCTATAACCTGTAAGTATTCCATGAAGTATAGAATTCCATGCATATGCTCACAAAATTCACTCTCACGTCGAGGCACAAGCTCTGGCCAAACTGTGATCAGACCCCCAATTGTTGTTGTTCAGTCACTCAGTCGTGTCCAACTCTTTGCAACCCGATGGAGTGCAGCACACCAGGCTTCCCTGTCCTTCACTAATTCCCAGAGTTTGCTCAGACTCACGTCCACTGAATCAGTGATGCCATCCAACCATCTCATCCTCTGCCATCCCCTTCTCCACCTGCCTTCAGTCTTTCTCAGCATCGGGGTCTTTTGAAAGGGTTGGCTCTTTGCCTCAGGTGGCCAAAGGACTGGAGCTTCAGCTTTAGCATCAGTCCTTCCAATGAATAGTCAGGACTGAGTTCCTTTTGACTCTCAAGAGTCTTCTCCACCACCACAGTTCAAAAGCATTAATGCTTTGGTGCTCAGCCTTCTTTCTGGTCCAAATCTCATATCCATACACAACTACTGGAAAAACCATAGCTTTGACTAGACAGACCCTTGTAGGCAAAGTAACGGCTCTGCTTTTTAGTACGCTGTCTAGGTTGGTCACTGCTTTTCTTCCAAGGAGCAAGCGGCTTTTAATTTCATGGCTGTAGTCACCATCCGCAGTGATTTTGGAGCCCAAGAAAATAAAGTCTGTAACTGTTTCCATTGTTTCCCCATCTATTTGCCATGAAGCGAGGGGACTGAAAGCCATGATCTTAGCTTTTTGAAAGTTGAGTTTTAAGCCAGCTTTTTCACTCTCCTCTTTCACCTTATCAAGAGGCTCTTTAGCTCCTCTTCACTTTCTGCCATTAGGGTGGTGCCATCTACATATCTGAGGTTACTGATGTTTCTCCCAGCAACCTTGCCCACACTGACCACAGGGAGGCAGTAGAGTGTCGGTGTGAGAATCACTGCCCCACCTCCCACCTACCAGTAGGTGTGGATCTGGGCGTGGAGAGGGAAAAGCTAGCACTGAGAAGAGAGCGAGGGAGAGGGGCTGTGGCTGGGGTTGCTATTTCAGGATCTGCCAGAAACAGTCCAAGCTGGAGCGGGCCCAACATGCTGCGTGCTAAGTCGCTTCAGTCATGTCCGACTCTTTGCAACTGTATGGAGCCCACCAGACTTCTCTGTCCCTGGGATTCTCCAGGCAAGAACTCTGGAATGGTTGCCATGTCCTCCTCCAGGGGATCTTTCCGATCCAGGGATCCAACCTGCATCTTTTATGTCTCCCGCACCGGCAGGTAGGTTATTTACCACTGGCCCAGGTTTACCACTAATTCCAAGAGTCAGGAGCTGCAAGCACTGACTGTATACTCCAACTTTACCAGCATATTTAATAACAAGCCACAGGAAGTGATGGGGCAGTGATGAGGCATTGCTGGGGCACCCAAGACCTTCAAATTTGGGACACAGGCCTACCGCCCTCAGCAGGGACAAGTCACTAGCCTGTCAGACCACAGCCACCCAGTACCAGAGACGGGACTAGGCCCAGCAGGCACGAGTCTGTCAGCGTCTGAAGCACTGAGCATCCTGAGGGAGTGGCCACTTCAGTGCCCAGGACGCACAGCAGTTGCCAGGAGACGGGCTGGCCACCCAGGCCAGTGCCATGAGCACTTCAGGAGGCTGGACGGAGCAGGTCAGAGGCAGCAGCTGCGTGCAGGAATCCCAGATTGCGGTCTCGCCACAGTCCAGGCGTCTCCCAGGCTGTCATCTGTATTGTATGTGGATCAAAGGTTCCTTGTGTGGCCGGTAGCCTGGAGGAAAGCGCTCCGGGACACACAGCATGCGAGGTTCGGGAATCTGTACTAGATAGCCGCCCCCATCTTTGCTGGAGAGGGAGCCAAGGAATGACAATTCTTTCCACCTCAGGGTGAGACTCAGGGTTTAGAGGAAGAGTAAGCCAAGATGTCCACGCATGTGCGGACCCAGCCTTTCCATCAAGGACAGCGCAGGCTAATGGAGCTTGTTGGGATCCAAACGCCTGGCCTCACTCCGTGGCACACCGACCTGCAGTCATCATCCCTGCCACTCCCAACCTGAGTCTGGCAGATGGTGTGACAACAGCACCCATTTCCCAATTTTCTGAATTCTTTCCCTCCCCATTCAGCCTGACAGCCTTGACCAGGGTCAGAGTTTCTTAGCAAACGTCTCAGGCTCTTCCTCCAGGAACACTGAGGTCCTCCACAGCACACACCATGGGCCAGCTTCCCAGGCACTGAGCTGAAGGGACAGCAAAGACAGGAAGTTGGATGAAGAAAGTCTTTGCCTGCCTCCTCTTCTTCACCCCCACTGCACCGTCCCCAGCCCTGCCTGGCTGTGAGCGGACACCATGATGCTGGGGACACAGCCTTTCCTGCCATCAAATCTCCCTACACCCCTACCACCACCCGGACTTGAACCCAAAGGCCAATCCAAGTCATCATCTTGACCTCTGGTCCCTCTGCCCTGTCCACTTGGATCTCCTTAGATGTATATTCCAGCAGACCCTCTGAGCTCACCCCACCCTCATGCTCAGGCCAGAAAAGCTGAGCCCAGCTACCTGGGAGTTGCTGTGGCACCTGGAAGGCCATTTGCAGCAGCGAGAAGGTATCCAGCAAGGCTGCGGCGAAGTAGGGATGGGAGAGAGGACACCAAGGGGGAGGGGTGAGTTGGGGTGCCATGTGTGTGGTATGAAGGTTCATTCTTTTGGGGAGAGAGGCCATATTTTGCATCAGCATCTCAAACAGTGGTGAGAAATCAGGACAAGAGAGAACAGAGCTAAAGGGGCGACCCAAAGGTCCTCGCTCAGGGATACCACTCCCACCCAGATGCTCAAAATCAATCAGGAGCCCCAGGGTCCAGTTTGAGCTCTGTCATTCATTCGAGCAGGTCACTTTCTTCCCTCTGAGCTTTCCCATTTGTAAAAGGAAGGCCTCACAGCAGACATGGAGACTCTGGCCCAGCTAGAGAAGGAGGAAAGTGCACAGGCTGGAGATGGGAGACAGGACGGAAAAACAGCGGAATGTTGTGGGCAAGGGGGCAGGTGAACTGGATACAGTAAAGAGAAGCAGTTCCAGCCCCTCCCCCAGGACACAGCAAAGGGCAGTGGGGAATGTCCCTGCGCCCAGCCCCGCTGCCCTTGGGCCAGGAGCAGTCACACACACCCCTCACTGCCCTGGCCAGGCGTCCCTCCAAGGGGGTGGGGGCGGCGTGCCTGAGGTGAGAAGTCCACAGCTCAGCAAGTCCACTGCGGCACAGCTGCCCGGGATTAACACCAAATCCTGGGCTCCTCTGCGGAGGGATCACACGTCGTCGCCTTCACAGCTGCTTAGCTCCACGTTGCCCACTCAGGCCCCTCACCCCCACCAGCCCCTCCTGACACACCCCGCCCTCCCCTCTCAGGGGCCAGCCAGGACCCTGCCTCTGCCTTGGCAGACAGGAGAGGGGCTCTACAGTGGAAGGGGCAAGAGAGATCAGAGGCACCTCCAGTGAACAGCCGCACCCACAAAAACCTCCCAGGAACCCCTAGGTGCGACGCTAAATAGAGAAGGGCAGAGAAGGCTTCCCTCACTGGCCCCTATGGCTCAGCGGGAGACAGCCTTGGCCTAGAATTACCTTGTCTTTAGGCCACCCAGGCCCTTCCCTCCAGATGGTTCCTGTCCTTGGGGAGAGAAAGGCAGGAGGGCCAGATGGAGCCCCTACAGCTGGGAACCCTCAGCTCCAGCCTCCTGGAGCAACGTGCTTCTGAGGTCTCGCGGCTGTTAGGAACCTTGTCACCTACCCCCACAAGCACACCCCAAAGCTGCTTGCTCTGGGCCACGTGCATTACCCCCAACCTGAGGGGGAGGGGCAGCACACCTCTCCATCCCCCAGAGTCATCCAGGCCCCTGGTTCTGCCCTAAAACTCAACCCACAACCCCATCCCTGCCTCAAGAGGGAGGCCACAGTGAGGAATCGTACTCGAATCTCCTCTGAGGGGAAAGGCTTCCGGAAGGAGAGGAGGGGAGAAAGAAGAAGCCAGAAGCCGGGGGCCTGGGATGGCTGCGTCTCTGTCACCTGTGAGCACTCTCACCTGTGCGAGCGCACCAGCATCGGGTAGGGCTCCCCACTGCAGACGTCGGGTGCTGGGGGACGGCTCCCTCAAAGTCTGGCATGGAGTCCACGGATCGCCAGGAGGCCGCGACCCCCGAACGCAGCCGGGCGCCTAGGAGTCGTCGTCATCGACGCTGGCGCCGCCGGGCTCGCCCTCCCGGGACGAGCGCAGCTCTCGGGCCAGCAGCGCCGTTAAACCCTGGGCGCGGAGCAGGAGGCCGGCGGCCAGGAAGAGGACCCCGCACAGCACGAGCAGCGACAGCACGCCCAGCACCGCAGCCTGCACGGCGCGCGGCCCCTCGGGGGGCTCCAGCGGCACCCCCGACTGGTTGCAGCAGGAGCTCTGCCAGGCGCCCTGGGCCGTGGCGCCCGCCTGCGAGCTGTTCATGCTTCGGCGCCGGCTGCCCAGATGCGCTGAGGACCGCCAGATGTGCGGGAGCCCAAGGCCGGCGGGTGGGCGGCGGCTGCCTCGGGGAGGGGCCCAAGGGGCGGATCCCAGGCGCCGTGCGCCCCCACCCCTGGGGCTGAACGAGGAGGCTCTTTCTAGACAAAGGACTGGCAGCTACCGCCCAGAATCCCGGGGGCCGGTGTACTTCTCAGCCCAAAGGCCCACACGCCCATTCATGTGAGCCGGCCCATGCACCCAACCAGACAAAGCCAGGAGTCCTGTCCCCAGGGCTCTCCCTCCCGCTTAGAAAAGGTCAGGAGACAGCCCTCACTCAGAACCCTTAAGCCATTCTAGACCACATTCCAGGTGCTGGCCACGGTGCTGCCCCCACTGAGCAAGACACAGGGACAAGCAAGGGCCATCCCTGCTCCTAGGCTTTCTGTCCTGGGGCCAAAGTTAAATGCTGCTTGGGCTTCCCTGGTGGCTCAGTGGGAAAGAATCTGTCTGCCAGTGAAGGAGATGTGGGTTTGATCCCTGGGTCAGAAGATCCCCTGGAGAAGGAACTGGCTACCCACTCCAATATTCTTGCCTGGGAAATCCCATGGACAGAGGAACCTGGCAGGCTACAGTCCCTGGGGTCACAAGAGTCAGATACAATTTAGCTACTAAAAACAACCAATGACCTAGGTGCCACTGGGACAGAAGGCAAATGAGCAGTGTCTAGAACCTTAGTGATGCATAGCCTTCATCACCCCTTTGGAGCCTCCTGGGTCTGGCTAAGCAGGCCAGCACCCCACTGGTCCTAGGTGTGATAGAGGGGAGGAGGAATTTAAGGCCTGCCCCATTCCTCTGCTCAGGTCTGAGGTCAAGGAGAGTTACAGATCAAGGGGAAAGATCTGAGTCACCAGGGCTCCAGTCCTGACCTTGAATAAACCAGTCCCCTAGCCCTGGGAAGTCACAGTGCCAAAGGGGATAGAGATGCTATTGAACTGCCCACTAAAGGGAGCCTGCTGCCAACTGGGTGTGCCACAGCCCAGCCAGGGTGAAAGTCTGGAGCAGAGCCTGGCTGCAGAAAAGCATGAAGTCTGGGAAGCTGGGATGGAGGAAAGACACTCCTGCCCAGGTCTCCTGATAACTCCTGTAACAACCCTGAGCTCTGTTTAAAATAGTCACTGTTAGTAAACAGCTGAGTCAGCCAACTCCTCAGAGGAAATGAGCTGGTCTAAGGAGAAAAAGGCCCCCCAGACTGCAGCAAGCCAGGTAGGATCACATCTCATTAAGGACTTGCTGACAATGGGCCTTCCCCATCTCCAAATCCCTGAGAACCTCCTGAGTTCTCCAATTCACCAGTGCCCCGGAGGCCAAGGGTATGACATCACAAAACTCCTCATGAAATAACACATGGCCAAAAAGCAGTCTGAAATGAGAAAAATGTGCAAACACTTCCTGGCCATCCTGGCACCTATCTCCTCCAGGACCATGGACAAGACCCCCAGAGCCTGGCCATTTCTCCTTTAGCACTGCTGCTTGCTTACACACTGTTCACTTAGTTTGGTTAGAGCTTGCCCCTGGGTAACAAAAAGCATTGTAAAATATGGAAGAATAAATCAATGAAAAGCACACTGATCTTGACAATGTTTGCCTAGAAATGGATGTGAGATACCAAGTGAACTGTTAGTCGCTCTGTCCTGTCTGACTCTTTGTGACCCCATGGGCTGTAGCCCACCAGGCTCCTCCGTCCATGGACTTCTCCAGGCAAGAATGCTGGAGTGGGTTGCCATTCCTTCTCCAGGGGATCTTCCCAACCCAGGGATCAAACCCAGGTCTCCTGCATTGCAGGCAGATTTTTTACTGTCTGAACCACCACAGAAGCCCATGTCAGCCCAAACCAGAAGTGTCACGGGACACCAGTCTCAAGGTGGCCAATCTCTCTCCAGAGAGAGAAGACATCAAGTCAAATGAGCTTTCTGTCAAGTGGGGGCCTGTGTGTGCTCTATGGATAAGAGGAGATATTCTTTGGGGTCATCTGATAATATAAAAGGCAGGTCACAGCTTCCTTAGGAAGGGAGGAGAAATAGCACAGCCATTTCCAAAAGCAGCAGATCCTGATCTGTGTCATCATTTATGGGACTGACCGCGGTCACACCTGCTTATGTGAATGTTTAACAAAGTATAAGATCAATGAGCTTTAATCTATCTTCAATCCCATCATGCACCCCCATCTTGGAATAATGCCCTCTACACACTCGTGTATTCCTAGAGGTTCTGCCAGAAAGTGTTAAAATGTTTCAGGACAGAACACCAGTCAAGGGAGAGACAGCTCAACCCAAACTCACATTCTCAGCTTTATTCACCATCCTAGTGATGGCTGCTCTGTACAGTGCAGGAAAGGGGAACCCCGCCCCCCGAAAACCAGGAGTATGGAGAGACAGTGCAGGCCAGACTTGACCGTCAGTGAAGGTGACAAGGACGACCAAGGACTGGCAACCACACTATGAGGAAGCCAGGGAGGCCCCGCCAAGTCTCATCAAGGACCCGGAGCAGGTTGCAGAGCCCCAAGGGCCTAACAGTACGATCCCCAGAAGCCAAGGTCCATAAGCCATCAAGGAGCACCGAGGCCCTGGAGAGACCTAGAGGGCCAGGGTGTCTTTGATGAGCCTGCGCATGGTGGTGGTGACGGAGGAGCCCAGGGCATCAGTGATCTGGAAGGAAATCTTATAGAGGTAGGGCTGCACGTCCCGCAAGCCCGTGTCAAACACGTTGTCCACCTCTGACTGCGTGGGCATCTTGGGCAGGTACTCATGCCGGTTCATCACCTCCACGATGTTGATGATCTTCTCGCAGAGCTTCTCCCCCACCTTCTCTCGGCAGATCTGCCGCTCCTGCTCCGTGGCCAGGGCCACCACGTGCACCTTGACCGTCCACACTTCCCAGGGGATGCACTCGTCGGAGAACGGCCAGCGAGACTTCTTCTTCTGGTAGAACTCCAGGGACATCTGCCCCAGCCCGTCGCCCCCGGAGTTGCGCAGAGCATCCTGGGGAAGGAGGAGCAAGAGTGAGCAGGCCAAGGCCTCCACTGGGTTCTCACCTGCAAGGGCCAGCTTCCTACGCCCCAGAGAATCGCTCTCTCTATCAGACCTCCAGGGAGGGCAGGGAACGAGACCCAGAGAGTACAGGATTTGTGTAAAGTGACACAGATGGTTCCTCTTAAGCAGAATCCTCCTTCATTCCCTTGAAGACAACCTAAACTCACAGTTTCTCAAGAAAAGCCCGGCGATCCTTAAATAGAGAGACAGAAGCCAAGGGAAAGAGCGGGCTGGGAGGGGAAGGACAGGCCACATCTAGAGCTTCTCCCTCTTCTCCTCGGAGAAGCAAATGGGGCCACCTGGTCTAATAAATCTGCCCGTCCCCCCATGGGGTGCGATGGCCCACACTCTTCCTCCCAGTGGAGCTGAGACCCCAAAGCACCCGTCTACCTTTCTCTCTGAGTTAGGGTCAACCCAAAGGTAAGGATGCCTCCCTCAACTCCTTAACAGCCCATCAGGAAGTAAGTCTCTCCTTTATTGACAAACCAAGCTCCCATTCCCTCTGCTGACAGTAACAACAGCTACCGCTTCTACAGTGTCTCCCGTGTGACGGCTCTCCAGCACTTGACATATTTGACTCACTTAATCCTCGTGGTGCATACATCCTATGAGATGGGTATAGCTTTCGTTCCAAATCTACATATAGTGAAACTGCAGTCCAGAGGAGCAGAGTCACTTGCCCAAGATCACACATTTGTGGGTGGTAGAGCTGGCTCGACTCCATGCCCTTAAGAGTCCACTGTTTCATGTGCTTGGCATAAGCATCTGGAGGACAGGAGTCTGAACACCTCTGCCTCCCCTGAAGGGGTACTGGGAAACTCATGAACGTGCCCTTTCTAGGCTTGGAGCGATGGGAGGGTGGGGAGTACCCTGTGGCTGGTAGAGTCCACCCCTTATGAGGATCACACGTCTATAGAATGGAAGCCAGACAGACAACCCTCCTCCTCCGATCTTAGGAAGGGCACCTTACGAGAAATTTCCTTCGTTACTTTAAATTTTAAAAATATGCACTCACTGAAAGAGTGAAACACTGCAACCCTGAATGAAGACAGAATTAAAAATCACACCTCCATTCCCGCCCCGAGATGACCAATGTGAGCAGCCTGGCGTGTCCCTTCCACCCTTCTCCTGGCCCCTACAGGCCCACACAGGCACCTGCCACACCGCCCACAGGACCCTTCTCTGGGACAGCCACTGCCTGAGCCCAGCAGCCCTCCCTCTCAGAGAATCTCGTATGAGAAAGGCCCGAATGTGGAGCAGAAGCAGAGAGGTGTCAGTAGAGAGGAGGTCAAGAGTGCAGAGGCGATGATCAGCCCAGGGGCCCTGGCCGCCAGTGCTCCAGGGGCTTCCTGCCCTCCTTGCTGGTACTTTTACAAGGCCCCCTCATCTACCCCCCTACCAAGCACTCCTCACCCAGAGGAGCTCTGAACACGCCTGTTCCTGAAAACCTGCAAGAACCTGATAGGTCCACCTAGGAAGAGCGAGCTGGTCCAGCAGCAAGGAGGTGACGACACTCAGCAGCCACCTGCCGCCCCCTGCACCCCACCTTACCCTGAATTCCCCGACGACCTTGCGCAGAGCGCGGTCCAGCTCCTCCGAGGAGACACGCACGTAGGTGAAGTCGATGAAGTCGCAGTCCACGTCCTGGGTGCCCACGGTGC
This sequence comes from Ovis aries, assembly GCF_016772045.2. Classification (NCBI taxonomy): domain Eukaryota; kingdom Metazoa; phylum Chordata; class Mammalia; order Artiodactyla; family Bovidae; genus Ovis; species Ovis aries. Next base: position 134,272,475 of record NC_056056.1, read on the forward strand.
CGATGGAGTAGGTGCCCTCCTTCTTGTAGTGGAACTTGCCGGTGCTGCGGTGCAGGAGCACCGTGTGCAGCACGGCCAGCATGGCCTCCTCCACCTGCCGCCCCTCGACCGACACCTCCAGCACCTCTGATCGGCAGTTCATCTTGCAGTCAGTGGCCCACGCTGAGGTCAGGGACCAGAGGAGAGACGGTGGAGCTTCACCCCACCCAGGGGCCACCCTGCCAGAGGAGCCAGGTCAGAATGAGGACACATTCTGCCTGATCGGCGTGTCACCTGCTCACATCCTTCCAGGCCCAGCCCTGTCCCCTGCCATCGCGGCCCTTCTCTGCTGGCAGAGGGCCGCAGACTCTTGGGATGGGAGATGGGTAGAGCCTCACAGCTACCAGTCCAAACACCCAGCTCCGGCCTGAATTCGGTGACGGCACCCAGGGTGGTTTATAGTACATGCTCACTGTGAACCCCTGCCAGCCCCAGCCCTTGCGAAGCTGCCAGGATGGAGGACAGACAGGCAGGTAAACTTCACCAGAGGAGTGAGACGCCATGATGGGAGTGAGAAGAAAAGGAAGACTGGAATCTGACCTCCCAGGACCCTGAATTACCAGGCATCCAGACTCTGTCCCGAGAGCGCTGGAGAGAGAGTCCACGCATCTCTGTCCAACACTGAATCTGTGCATCAGAAAGTTAACTCCAGCCGACAGATGAAGAACGGCTCGTCACTCTTTGAGGGGTCACAGACTGCTCTGAGAAATCAGTGAAAGCTAAGAAGACTGAACTTGAAACCTCACTGACACAGACACACCAAATCTCACAGACTCCGAGGTAAAAACCTGCCAATTTAAGGGACTCTCCCGGTGGCCCAATGGCTAAGACTGTGTGCCCCCAATGCAGGGGGCCGGGGTTCGATCTCTGGTCAAGGAACTAGATCCCACAGGCCCCAGCAAAGATCGAAGAGCCTGCGTGCCACAACCAAGAACTGGTGCAGCCAAGTAAATAAGTATCAGAAAAAAAGAAAAAAGAAAAGCTTGTCAGTTTAAGGCAGAAAGGGTTGGGCAAGGAGTCCAGTTAGAGGCCGCCACCGTCGTGCCATTTCCAGCCAGTGCAGTGGGATGTGGCAGAGTGATGGCAGAGTGTGGCGCTCCCACATCCAATGACCCAGGGTCCGAATCCCAGGTTTCCAGTAACTTGCACTCTGACCTTAAGCCAATCACTCAGTCTCTGAGTCTACTTTCTTATCTGTAAATATGGAATAAAATGACACGTGTAAAACACAGCAGGCTGGTGGTTAAGAGCAGGGACTCTAAAGCCAGACTGCCTGGGTTGGAACCCCAGCTCTCTCATCAGCTCACTGTGTGATCAAGGGCATGTTGCCTCACCCCTAAGTGCCTCAAGTTCCCCAATCCATAAAAAAGGGATATTCACAATGGCTACCTTGAAGGTGTCCTCTCCAGAGTAGGGTGAGCTGGCATCTGCAAAGCACCTGAAGCAGTTCCTGGCAAGCACTAAGCACTCAGCACAAGCTGCTCTAATTACTCCGTTGTTATTGCTAAGAGATGACGAAAGGCTACGGCAGGACTGGAGGAGCGAGTGGGAAGGGAAGGACAGACGTGAGAACCAGAACTTCACCAGTGACTGCGTATGAGCTGGGAAGGAGAGGGGACCGCCAGATTTCTTAGCTGAGAAGGTTCAGCTTACACACCTCCCCTGACAGGGAATTCACCACCTCTCCCAGCAGGTCATTCCAGTCTCTTCAAAGTTCTACCCAGAGACTCCTTCTATGGAAGGCCTTTGTCTCTCAGTGCTTTAAACTGCTAATCTTAATTCTGATATCAAGAGTCACACACAGAGTAAGTCCCACCCCTTTCGCACAGAGGAGCCTTTCAGATATTCAAAGGCAGCTCTGCCATCACCCCCTTACTCCTTCTACAGGTTAAAGGTCTCCAGGCCCCAGAAACATTCCAGCTTCACATCACATCTTAATTCCTCAGGGACGGGCAACTCTCTTCAAAGTGTACTGGTTTGTCTCTTTGCGCCTGAAGTCAGGGAGGCAGTCCACAGACCACTCGGAGATCAAGCTGGCTCTGCCTCTCACTGGCGGTCAGCCCAAGACTACCTGTATCATCAGTTATCTTTTCACAGGTGTTAATCTTGTCTGGTCTCTCCTGAAGAAGTGAACTCGCTCAGTCTTGTCAGACTCTTTGCGACCCCATGGACTGTAGCCTACCAGGCTCCTCCGTCCCTGGGATTCTCCAGGCAGGAATACTAGAGTGGGTTGCCATTTCCTTCTCCAGAAGATCTTCCCAACCCAGAGATCAAACCTAGGTCTCCCGTATTGCAGGCAGACGCTCTACCATCTGAGCCACGTCTCTCCTACTAGTAGACAATTCCTTAATGCCAGGGACTGTATCCTATTATCAGTGGAATCTCAGTATACCTGGTTCCCAGTACACAGCAACTGCTCAATTCATCCTGAAAGGATTGCTGGACTGATTTATCCTATATATACTCTTAGGATGAGCAGGGCTTCTTGCTCATTTCTGCCCTCTAGTCTAACTCCATCCAGCAGTTTCCCATCTGAAAACTCCCAGCTCTGGTCCAACTCTCCTTCCTTCCACAAACCCCCGCTGGTATCCCCCACAAGCCGTCAAACAGGCCATCCCTCTTTTCACTTTTGCCCCCAGTCCAGGTTCTTCCCTCATTCTCAGTGCTATTCAAGATTCCACTTCTTCAGGAAGTCAACACGAACCAACCCCAGCCTCCTTCCCAATGCGGCCACCTTTGCTCTGTGATGGGCTTGTCTGCTCCCTCACCCTCGACCCCCCCTCCGTGAGCAGGGGACTTTGCCAGGGCAGTGCCTGGGAAGTCTCATCCGTTCGGTGCCCCCAAGGTCTGCAGAGTACCGGGGCAGACGCTGACTGATGCCTCCACTGAGTCAGCCCGGAGCCCAGGGTTTCCCCCAGCCTCACCTTACACGGAGAGGCTGGCACGCGGGTCACTCAGGCTGGATCTTGCCCTTTCTCCTCCTCACGCACAGGTACGCCCTCCGCAGGTACACCGAAACCTCCCCGCGCGCCACGAGCCGCAAGAGACAGGCTGAACGCAAAAACACAGTTATTCGGCTCCGCATCGAGAGACCCTGTCGGACGCAGGAATGACTTCCCGGCCGGGTTAAGTTTCTCCCGCCGCCAGTGCCGGCGAACCTCCACGGTCCAGGGACGCGGGAGGAGCGGAGCCCCGCGCCCAGCCTGGCCAGGCCCGGGAGTTCGAGGCGCGTCCGCGTTCGCACAGAACAAGGGCCTCTCGGCTAGAACTGTCTCCCACCTCCCAGAACCCCCGTCTGGGACCCGCGGGGCAAGAAACGGGCCTCCCAGAGGAGATCAGATCACCTCGGCAAGAGGCGGTGCCGGCGCCGGAAGACCTGGCCCGCCCCTGCGAGCCCGGCCGGCCCCACCTGCTCCATCGGCCTCCGGCGGGGGCGCGAGCACGGCTGGCCGAGCCCTGACACCAGGGCAGCTGCCCGGACCGCTCTACCTCCACACCAGCGGACAAAGACAACCCCATGGAGCTCTATACTTTGAAGGTTGGTTTCTTCTGAATTATTTCTCGGATTTTAAGATTTGATGGTAAGAAGTATCCCCCTCGTTTGGACGAGTCCATTTAACCCCACCACGGAGGATGTTGTTGTGTGAATAACTCACTTCCGCCATAGAGATGAGAGGGAAGGAGGGACCAGACGAGCTCTGTGCTGCCTCCCTAGGCGGAGAGGAGTCATCGGCAGAGGGCCACCCCTGGGACCCAGACGTGGTCCCCAATTCTGGTCTCAGAGGACTGGAAGAAGTACCCATCCCCTAAGATGAGGGACATGGCATTTAGAGAGATGCCCTGGAGATGAGCTCAGGCCAGTGTTCTGAGTGGGAAAACTTTAAGTTGGTTCAATGTGCGTGATGGAAGATATCAGGCAAAGAGGGCTTAACCTTACTCGGTTATCTTCAGGAGCATTTCTTGGTGCTCTGCCATGACCGGTCTGGTGACTGTTCTTGCTTGTAATTCTGCCATTGCCTCTGTATGGGCCTCTTGATGTTATTCATCCTTTCTGATTTCCTCCTTTATAAATGGGGTCTGGGGAAGGAGAAAGTAGCCGGCCTGACAGGCCGACACCCTCCTCTAGAGCCTGGACTTAACCGGAAGGGAATCAGGACGAGCTACTGCGAGGGGAGGATCTGTGAGAAGGCAAAGGAGGGAGAACCAGGGCGGTTAGCACCAGCCCTGGGGAGGGGGAGGAAAAAGAGCCGAGGGACTTCTCTGGGGGTCCGCTCTTCTGCGGCAGGGAACACTGATTCGATCCCTGGTCAGGGAACTAAGATCCCATATGCTGTGCAGCACGGCCAGGAAAATAGAAAAACAGCCTAACTTCCACCGACTGCCGGAGAGTGTGGGGAGTGACTGAAGGCACTCTGTGCCCTGACACAATCATCTCAGGAGCTTTCACTGCCACAGTCCTGACATCACCATAATCAGAACTACCTGTCACTGAGCTCTACAAGGCACCATGCTAGCACGTCACATGCACTAGTGTGTTAATTTCTCCAACTGCCTCGGAAATTAAGTACAACTTCTCCCCAGTTTACAGATAAAGAAACTGAGGCTCAGTGATACAGAGTGACAAGCTGTGACGGCATATTTTATGTGTCAACTTGACTGTGCCACAGAGTGCCCAGACACCTGCTCAAATATTATTCTGAGTGTGTCCATGAGGGTGTTTCTGGAAGAAAAACATTTGAATCACAGACTTAGTGTGGCTTCCCTGGCGGCTCCGTGGTAAAGAATCTGTCTGCCAGTGCAGGAGATGCAAGAGGCATGGGTTCAATTCCTGGGTCGAGAAGATCCCCCCTAGAGAAGGAAATGACAACCCGCTCCAGGATTCTTGCCTGGGAAATCCCATGGACAGAGGAGCCCAGCAGACTATAATCCATGAGGGTCACAGAAGAGTTGGACACAACTTAGGGACTAAACAACAAAGCAGATTACCTTCCCTATGGCGGGTAATAGTAATAGTGTTAGCAGCTCAGTCATGTCTGACTCTTTGCAACCCCATGGACTGTAGCCCGCCAGGCTACTCTGTTGGTGGAATTCTCCAGGCAAGAATACCGGAGTGGGTTGCCATTTCCTTCTCCAGGGAATCTTCCTGACCCAGGGATCGAACCTGGGTTTCCTACACTGCAGGCAGATTCTTTACTGTCTGAGCCACCACGGAAGACTCTATGTGCAGGTGGGCCCCAACCAGTCAGTTGAAGGCCTGAATAGAATAAAAGGTTCTCACCCTCCCTGATTACTTTCAAGTTGGGACATCAGTTTTTTTTTTCCCCCTACCTTCAGATTTGAACCAAACTATCAGCTCCTCCTGGGCCTCGAGCCTGCCAACATTTGGAATCACACCATCAGCTCTCCTGGATCTCCAGCTTGCTGACTGCAAATCTTGGGACCTGTCAGCGTCCATAATCACATGAGCCAATTCCTCATAATAAATCTCTTTCTATATATACACATTCTATTGGTTCTGTTTCTCTGGAGAATCCTGACTAATACATTTGCCAAGGCCACACAGCTACTCTGTCCTAATTCTGCCAGTCTTTTTTTTTTTTAATCTTTTTATCTTTTGGCTATGTCACATAGCATGTGGGATCTTAGTTCCCAACCAGGGATTGAACTCGTGGCCCCCGCCCTGGAAGGGTGGAGTCCTAACTGCTGGACCACCAGAGAAGCCCGCTGCCAGTCTTTTTTCCCACTCTCCTCCCTGCACACTCACGCGTCCGTCCCTGGAGCCTTTCCTGCCTGAGGATGAGGTTGAGACGTCTCACCTCTCCTGTCTCAGGCCCAGATCCTGACCAGTCCTTGCCTCCTCATACTTCCCTGAATCCTTAAAGGGCCATTCTCACAGTAACTCTGACCCTGAGTCCTACACCCATCTGGGTGGTCCTGTCAGGAACATGGCGGGGCGGGGGGCGGGTCTCAGCCCCTCAAAATGAGGCTGTGTGGAATGAACTCTCCCATCCTCCGCCAGCACTCCTGCTGACCCAGATGGAATCATGCAATCATGCTGCACCTGTGAAACTGTCCCCATGCCAGGCCCATGTCCTACCTACCAAGGGGGACAAGTGGCAATCCTGGCCCTCCGAGAAGGCCTCAGAGTCTCACAGAGGAGATGGACCAGGAGTTGCACCTGGGTGGGAAAACACAGCAAAGGGTATGAAAAAATGACAGCAGGTTCTGCAGGGGCCAGAGGGGCCAGGATGGAAGCCACTGCTGTAATCCCAGAAAGATGCCTGTGGCCTGGAATAGAAAGTGACACAGTCAGAGTGAAAAGGAGTCCCAGGCCCTGCTCTCAGCAAGCTGGGAGGTGACGGCACCAGCAGAAAACCGGGATGACAGCAACCTGAGGAGATGGACAAGGAGCGGGGTTGGCAATCCCGGGAAGAAGTGGGGCCACACGGAATTATGCTGGGGAGGCTTCCTGAAGAAAGAGAGAGAAAGGAGCTAGAGGGAGGGGTCTCAGCGAGGGTGGAAACCGAGCATTCTGAGGCAGGACGGGCCAGCACAGGGGGAGCTGACTTCTCAGTCAGAGTCACGGCCAGCCAGGCAGACAGGCAACTGGCGAAGGCCCTCTGAGGCACTTCTGCGGCAAAAGCTTGCAGAGGGACCTTGAAGGCCAACCCAAGACCTTGGGAGTAGGCAGCTGGCTTCGCAAGGCGACTGTGGCCTCAGATGGCCCCACCCCATCCCAGTGCACCCAGGGGAGAGCTAAGCCCTGAAGCCACCCCCAGCCGCTCCAGAGCTGACCCCCGTGCGTCACAGGGAGTGACTCAAGCCTTAGCAGCAACAATGAGTGGGACTGACGTCAGGCTGGGGGCTCCTGACAGTGGCCAGCTTGGCTGGGCAGCCGGCACCCTGCCTCCCGACCCTCTAGTCCGAGCCAGGATGCGGGGGCGATGAGGACCAGCTGTCTGCTTCTGACATCTGCCCCCCGGGATCCTGGGCAGGGGCTACTCCACTTCCCACTCCTTCTGGGCTGTCGCTCTCAGCACCCCCCCCCCCCCCCCCCCGGCCCTCCCTTCAAGGCGGAGGAAATGGCTGGGCGGACGAGAGAGTGACAGAGAGCGTGAGAAAGAGGGGCCTCCCAGCCCAGCCTCGTCAGGAGCCTCAAGACCTGGGCAGGGCAGGAGGTGGCACTGGACGCCCTTTGCCCCGGGATGCGTAGGGCTCTGGCCTTTGGTGATGGGGAAGGCTGGTGTGTCTCTGTCTCCTAGAAGATCTTTGTGTTTATCTCTCTGGCCAGCTGGGATGGGGCTTTGTTTCTGTGTCTGTCCCCCAGAGGGAAGGGGTCAAGCTATCCTTCCTGCAAGGTCTGTGCCTCTGTTCCTCTGGGAGGTGTGTGCATGACTGTTGTTCTTTGGGGCAGAGGATTCTGTGAGACTACCCGTGCAAGAAAAGAGGCCTGTTTACCCACCCTTCGTAAGGAAGTGTCTCCACCTACTCCTTGGGGGGGCTGCTTTTCTCTCCCAGGTTTCCCATCAGGCGGGGTTACCTCTGTATCTGTCCTCATGGTACCCCAGTTACCTGGGATAGGTCCAGGTCTTCCGCTTGGGCAACCCTGATGCTAGACTCCCTGGATGGGGGCCCTGTTGCTCTGATGTGCCTGGATGAGGGCAGCAACAGTCAGCACCCGCCCGCCCAGCTCGCAGCTGGGCACTGCTCCCTGCTAACGCAGCATGTACCCAGAAGGGCCCCCCCGCACTCCCCTCCCCGGCCCAGCTGCCACCCCCAGCCCTCCCAGCCGTGCCGGCATGATTTATGATCCTGAGCCAGCACCTGGGTGAGACCTTGAGGAGACCTCAAGTGGCCACCCCCCCTGGCCTGGCAGGGTCAGGGCCCAGCAGGAAGCAAAGGGGAGCAGGGGTGGTGGGCAGGATGGCCAGAACACGGGCCTAGGGTTGGGGGGCAGGAAGCAGACGCCAAGGCCCCAGGGCCCTCAGGCAGCTCTGAGTCCAGCTGGGGCCCCTGAAATGTGCCCCTGCCCTAAGAATGTTCCCAGCTGGTGTGGCGAAGGAGATACTAAGGGGGTGGAGAGGGGTTTCCTCAGTCTTGTGCTCCTTCTTGCCCTTCCCACAGTAGACTAGAAGCTTCCAAGTCCCACTGGGCAGCCTAGGCCTTACCCAACAGCCCCCAGCCTGGGACCAGGGCAGGGCTGGCAGCGGCCTGAGCCTGGAGCAGGGAGGAGCAGAGGTTTGGGGCTCCAGGTAACACAGAGCAGCTGCTGGCTGAGCTTTAGGGCTGTAAGACCAGGCCTGGACAGGGCCGCAAGCAGATGGACAGAGGCTCATCCCTTCGGCCTCATGTTATGAGAAGGCCCAGCAGCCCTGGGGTCACTGCTAAAGTCAGGGGCTTGGTGAGGCTGGGGCTCATCTAGATTTAAGCTAAAACACCCTGGGAATCCCCAGGCCCAGCTCTTACCTGAGGCAACCCACCACTGCCCTCAACCAGAACAGGCCCAATAGGGCTCCTCACAGCCATGGAAGGACATCACTAGACCTGCGGACTGTCCCCAGCTGCCTACCTCTGAGAAATTCTCATACGCTTCTCTCCGCAGCCACAGGGGCCAGCTACCATCCAGCCTGGCGCACTGGACATTCAGAGCAACCGTGAGGTACCGTACAGCTCAAGTACCGGGTGGTTGCCTATGAGGGTCAGAAGCTTCTGCGCCTCCTTGAGGCCGACCCTCATCACCTCCCTCCATAACCACAGCAACTTCTTCCATCCCAGGCCCTAGTGAAGGGCCGTCAGCCCCTACTCACTCAGACCTTAGACCTCAGAGCCATAGCCCCTTCACTGTGGCACCTCCGGACTGGGGGCCTCTGGGCACGGGGCCCAGCGTGGGTGAGGTGGGGGACAGAGGGAGGCAGGCTTCCTGGGTCCCCTGTGAGGACAAACAGAAAGCTTTGAGGCCTCGGAAAATCCCGCCTGGGATTCCAGGCCCTGCCGGCGTCACTGCCTTTTGACTATTGTCCCCGACGGAAATGACCCAGCCCCCAGGCTGCAGGGACAGAGCAGCCATTGTAAGGCCCCACCAGGCTCAATGCCCCCTTGTTCGTCCTCCCAGCCCCTAGCAAGACTCGGAGGCCAGTTCTTCCAGTTGCTAGTTGGAAAGAAAGGGCCTGCCTTCAGGCACCAGGCCTTGGGTGGGGCAGGGCGGGGCTGGAGAAATCAGCACCCCCCCCCCACCCTGTACCCCTATCACCCAAGTCCTGGAAAGAAGCCACTGTCCATGGTGTTTCAACTTACAAGGCCCTGTACTGGGAGACCTAGTGATTAAGTACAGTAGTTAGACCCACCCAGCTCAGCCACTTAGAAGTCAAGTGACCTTGGGAAAGTCATTTCCTTTTCTCTGAAATGAATTCTCCTCTTTGGCAAAAACAATAGCTATTATGTATTGGTGCTTGCTACATGGCAGGCACTGCTGGAAACAACTTTGTATACATTCACCTTGTAATCATTATAGCAACTTTGTGAAATAGATACAACTATTTTCCCCACTTATAGATACTCAAGCTGAAGCTCCAATCCTTTGACCACCAGATGTGAAAAGCAAACTTATTGGAAAAGACCCTGATGCTGGAAAAGGTTGAAGGCAAAAGGAGAAGGGAGCAGAGGAGATGGTTAGATAGCATTGGCAACTCAATGGACATGAATGTGAGCAAACTCTTGGAAAAGGCAATGGCAACCCACTCCAGTACTCTTGCCTGGAGAATCCCATGGACGGAGGAGCCTAGTAGGCTGCAGTCCATGGGGTCGCTAAGAGCCGGACACGACTGAGCGACTTCACTTTCACTTTTCACTTTCATGCATTGGAGAAGGAAATGGCAACCCACTCCAGTGTTCTTGCCTGAAGAATCCCAAGGATGGAGGAGCCTGGTGGGCTACTATCTGTGGAGTCGAACAGAGTCGGATACCACTGAAGCGACATAGCAGCAGCAGCAGCTGGGAGATAGGGGAGGACAGAGGAGCCTGGAGTGCTGCAGTCCAGGAGGTCACCAAGAGTCAGACACAAATTAGCGACTGAACAACAACATAGATGAAAACACCGAGGCGCAGAAAGGTGAAGTGACTTGCCCCAAATTCCACAGCTAGGAAAAGACTTAAAAAGCCAGGCAGTCGGGTTCTGGAGTCCTTGCTCTCCTCACTCTCCTCGGTTGCAGGCTTTCCTCATAGCGCGGTGCCGAGGACTAGAAATAGCAAATATATGAACTCAGTGGATGATGAAGCACGTGTGGCAGCTGCTGTCCTCGCCATGGCGCCTAGATATCGGTAGGGGCTGAAATTCTCCACTGCCCTGCCTGCTCCCTGACCCTGGGAAGAGTCTTCTCAAGCACCTTTGCCTTCCCCGGGGCCCTGCCACGTGCTCTCCATCTGTCTGTGCCAAAGGGTGACCCAAAGGGAGAGAGACTCAATCCCGCTACAGCTGGTGGGAGATTGCCCAGCAAGCTCTGCTCCTAACCAGAGTACTGCCACCAGACTCACCTCCACATGGGACAGACAGGAAACCAAGGCTCAACGAGGGAGTGGGGCTTCTCAGAAAGCAGCATGGAGTTGGAGGCAGGGCTGAGAAACGAAGCAGACCTCCTGACCACCCCACCCCATACCCGTCTCACCAGGTGCTAGGGCTGTGGCAACTCAGGGGCCCTGGCAGGGCTGCCAGGGACATGTGCTCGGATGTTCGCACACTGTGGGGGGTGGCGGCCATCATGTACAGGGCCCAGGACTCCCCAGCCTACCCCAACGTGGACCCTTCAAAACACCTGGGGCTTAGCCATCATCCCAAAACCTGAGTGAGGGCAGGTGGTGGGGGACTCTCTGGGGAACCTGTAGGTGGGGGCTGGAGCACCAGGGAAGGCCCTTGATTCTGTTCTACTGCGAAGCAGAGCCCTATTTTGTTGAGCTTCCATCAGGCAGGGGCTGCCCTCATCCAGCCAGTTCCTAGGGGCTGTGGGGGTGGAGGTTCAGGGGTCCTGGGTCAAGGGTCCTCCTGCACAAAGCGCAGGGTAGGGGGCCTGGCCCCGCGTGGCAGCCAGCTACCTTGGACTTTGGTATAGGGTCAGTTCTACATTTGTTTCTCCAGAGTGGCTCCCAGACCTCCAGCCTCACAGGCACCTGGGTGCTGGGTGAAAGTTGAGCTCCATGGGCCCCGCCCCTCGTCAAATCCCAGTCTCTGGGGTAGAGCCAAGGAATTTGCATTTTAAGCCAGCTAAGCATCTGATGGGCTTGGGAGCTGGAGAACCTATTTGGGGGCATTTGGGCACAAGCAGGGAACTCAGAACAGTCTTCCTGCCAAGAAGGTCAGGGTTACCATAACCTGGGTCCTGCTGCTGGTGCACTAGGCTTGTGGGGAGGGATACTGAAAGTGGGGATGGGGAAAAACTTCTGAGTAAGGACAGTGGCTACCACCATCCTGGGCTGCCCTGGACCCAGCCCTACACTTCCAGGGGACATGTGAGCTAGGGCTTCAGGTTAGGAACTTCCAGGCAAAGCCGGTGGACGAATTGGCCCCCAGCACAGGCCCCATCCACAAGCCTGGCCTGTTCACCAGAGGCTTTCTCCATGTCAGAAACTAGTCTGAGTGCTTTGCCTAACAACCCCATGAAGCAGGTGTCATTACTTTCACCTTTTATAAATGAGTAAACTGAGGCCTGTTAGCCAAGTTGGCAACATGCAAGATTTATGGGAGCTAGGGACTTCCTTGGTGGTGCAGTGGTTGGGACTCTGCACTTCCACTGTAGCGGGTGTGGATTCGATTCCTGGTCAGGGAACTAAGCTCCCATATGCCACCTGACACGGGTTGCCCAAAAATAAAGACTTACAGGAGCCACCTCTGTCTCTATTATGCTGTTTTGGGGGTGGGTGGTATGGGTAGAGGGTGCCAGAGAGAAGATCTCAGCTTCAGCTACATGTCTATTTTTTATTCAATATATTAAATATATTAATCAGAAAAGTCACATACTATAAATCCAGGAAAATACACAAATATAAATGTCAGAATCTGTCATTTGTCTTCCTCCTAGAATGAGTCTATGTACATGTGGAAGGAGGGCGGCAAGAGAGCAAGTAGGAGGCGGCTGGTGGGGGCCCATTCCTCCCTCCCAACCCCCACTCCCACCTCAACCTCTTCCTTCCTGTATTTACAGCAGCATTCGGCTTATTTACAGCATGGCGGTGTGTGTGTGTTAAAAACGGTTTATCTTACAAAAACATGAAGACCAGGGCTGGGCTCGGGGGGTAAGACAAAAAGTAAGGGTCACCCCTGTGAATGCATCCCTCTCCCCGAGGCCATGAGCTCCCTGCTGACCTCCCAGAGAACAAGGGGGAGGGGCAGCCAGTCTGCAGCTCAGGCCCAGGCCGGGGTGATGCTCCGGGGGTCCGTGGGCCATGGGCTAAAGGCACGTGGGGTGGCATTATGAGCGTGCACACTGAGTGCGCACATGTTCCCGGGCCAGGGTCAGAAGGGCAGAGTGTCCATAAAGATCTTGTCGACGATGGGTGGAGGGGGCACCAAGTCCTCCAGCTTGAGGTAGAAGATGCGCTGCAAGCCCTGGGTGCACAGGGTCCGCAGCTCGGGCAGCTTGCCCAGCAGGCGTGACAGGCAGCTGGCCGGCTGGGGCTCACCCGCCTCGGCCGAGACGTGCTCCTTCAGGCAGCTGGCAATGCGGTTCTGCAGCTCCTCTACCCGGCGAGGCTCCTGCAGCCCGTGCCGGTCTGCGGCAGAGGGGGGGCAAGGTGTGGGGTTAGACGCCCTGCCCGGAACCGGACGACCCTCTCCCCCCTGCAGAGTTGGCTGCCCCCAGGTCTCTGGAGCTGCTGCTACTGATCATCTCCCATGCCCCCTCTGCACCCCACGCAAGCAGAGGAGCCCCACTAGAAGCCCAGCAAGGCAGCAATGCTCATCATCCTCATCTTCCAAGGGACAAAGTGAGGCCCAGAGAGGTTACAAGACTTGCCTAAGGTCACAAAAAGGAAATAAAACCTTAAGCAGGTTTCACTGACTAGCCCGGTATTGTTTTTTTGGTTTCTGGTTCCCCCCATCCCAGATGGTAAAGAATCCGCCTGCAATGCAGGAGACCGGAGTTTGATCCCTGTGTCAGGAAGATCCCCTGGAGAAGGGAACGGCTACCCATTCCAGTATTCTTGCCTGGAAAATTCCATGGACAGAGGAGCTTGGCAGGCTACAGTCCATGGGGTTGCAAAGAGCTGGACATGACTAAGCGACTAACACCCCAGACTACTGTGAGAAACCCTGGGTTTGTGTAGCAGCATTACAGATGTCACCTCCAGAGAAAGCAGGCCTCAAAACCCAGTGCTCTTTCTGTAGCCGAAAGTACCTCTGATTCTGTCCTACAGTTTTTTGGTCCTATGTAGCCTTGTGAAACTTAACTTAAATCCACCTTGCAACGCAGGGGACAGGGGTTTGCTCCCTGGTAGGGGAACCAAGATCCCGCATGCCTCAACTATCAAGGCCCATGTGCTCTGTAGCTCATGTACCATAACTAGAGAGTCTTTGCACCACAACAAAAGATCCCGGAGAGAAAGAGATGGGGCAGATTCTGGTGCTTTAACAAATAAAGACCTGAAAGCCTACACATTTAATGCCAAAAACTCCTATCTTGCAGAATTACATTTACATATTCACATGAAGTACACAACCAGCAGAGCTAATCAGTGCTGTTAGCAGTCAAGATGGTAGCTACCCTTCGGGCAGCTAATGACTAAAAAGCAGGCACAAGGAAGGGCTCTGAGGTACTGGTCATGGCTGTTTCTTTTTTTAAATATAACTTTATTTATTTATTTGTTGTTGGCTGTGCTGGGTCTCTGTTGCTCCGTGGGCCTTCTCCAGTTGCAACGAGCAGGGGCTACTCTCTAGTTACGGTGCACAGGTTTCTCATTGTAGGTCTTGTCTTATTTGGAGTACAAGCTTTAGAGCAGGAGGGTTTCAACAGTTGCAGCTCATGAGCTTCAACAGTTGTGATTCCTGGGCTCTAAAGCACAGGCTCAGTAGTTAAGGCACACGCGCGTAGGCGTAGGTGTTCCGCAGCATGTGGGACTCTCCCAGATCAGGGATTGAACCCGTGTCTCCTGCGTTGGCAGGTGGATTCTCTACCACTGAGGCACCAGGGAAGCCCCATGTCTGTTTCTTGACCTGTGTGTTGTTTGTGTGCGTACATTGTGTGATAATTTCCATGCAACATGATTCAGTAAGATTTAAAAAAAACAAACTTTAGGTCACACCTGACACCTACACAGTTAGGACCTTGAGTAGTCTGGGCTCCGTCAGAGGCTGATGGTTTGCCGTCAGCCACAGCTAGGCCTGAAACCCGGCTCTGCCAACCACCAACTGCACTGCCCTGAGCCACGTCTGCCCTCTCTGCATCTTGTCACCCTCACTCCACAATGCAGGGGGCCCAGGAAACACCAGATGCTGGTACATCCAGAGCCAGGCCCTCAGGCCCTCCCCATCTCCCTGGGTCTGGGGACCGGCCTCCCACCTGTGATGAGGACAAGCGCGGAGAGGCAGGCGAAGGCAGGGATGTCTACCACCAAGCTGTGCAGGGAGCGAGAGAAGGCCAAGATGCTGTCGATCCAGTCCCCGAAGCCACGGGCACATTGCAGGCGGTGCAGCACCAGGCCTGAGCAGAAGATGAGCTTCCCCTCGGCTGGTTTAGACCTGGCAGGTTGGGTGCAGACAGCCGTTAGAGGGGCTGGAGGGCAGGGCGCCGGCCAAGGGCTGAGCACACAGTGGGACACTCACCGGTAGGCCAGACGGAGGATAAAGAGCTCCAAAAAGGCAGACTCCAGCAGCAGGTCCTGGTCTCCGGGAGACAGTTCAGCAAAGCCAGGGATTTTCTCGGCCCACTTGCGGATCACCTCCAGGGAACCCGAGAGCAGGTCGTAGAACTGCTGCACGTCCCCAGCATCCTCTTTCCCGAAGTGGGGCAGCGCCAGCTCCTGGAACTGGCAGGTGGTCCAACGGGGTCAGACCCCAGAAAGCGCCCCACACTCAGGCGGCCGCGTACAGCCGCGTCACGCTCCGGGATGCCAGATCCCAAGGGTGAGAACGGAGCCGAGATCCCGCCCACACTTGCTTGCCAACTCTTGCCTATTAACCCAGAGCCGAGGCTGCTGGAAGAAGCACATTTTTTTCTAATTGGCCACTGCCCAGAGGGGTACATTTTTCCATCTGGTCAGCCTAGAGGGGCCAATCCTCTTTTCAGTCTGTGGAACTGGGGGCTGGGCGGGTAGCTTTTCTCATATATAGGAAGTGCCGAATGTGGGCTGGGCAGGGCCTCACCTTGGAGTAGTCCAGTTTAGAAGTGCTGGGCCCTGAGTCCAGGTGCGCCCGGACCAGGGAGGTGAGTAGGTGGGCTGGGGAGGTTTCTGGGGGCTGCTTGGGCTTTGAAGGGAGCCGACCCCGCCGTCCTTTCAGGCTGTCTGTCCGGACAACTACAGAGAAAAGGGCTGGAGTGAGGCAGGGAGAAAGGGGCCCAGGGAAGGGACTCCCAGCCCAAGCTGTGCACCCCGGTGCTAGAAGCACACCCAAGTATGAGGAGCTAGAGCCCCCGAGAACCCAGGGGACCCTGCAACGATCTCCGCTCTCACAAGGCAGGCAGGTGGACTGGAGGCGGGGGAGGACAGAAGGCCCAGGCACACCCTCCCCTGTGGCCCACCAGGACAGATGTCTGGGGCAGAGGGGGGGGCATCTGCGTGCCCCACCCTGCTCTGGCCCACCTCTGTCCCTCGGGGCCTGTCCCAACCACCCACCTTCCTTCACCATGCCCACGGCCAGGCACTTCTGGAAGCGGCAGAACTGGCAGCGGTTTCGCCGCCTCTTGTCCACAGGGCAGTCCTTGTTAGCCAGGCAGATGTACTTGGCATTTTTCTGCACTGTGCGCTGGGGGGGGGCAACACGGAACAGGCTGTCAGAGCGTGGGGTGGGGTGGGGTGGGGGGGCCAGGGGAGGGGACGGTCCAGATCCTACTGCCATCGCAGACAAAAGCACTCTCTGTTCACAACTATTTTTCTAACATTTGGGTGGCAGGGGAGGATAAGATGGATGGGTTGGGGGAGGAAGAAAAAAAGTCTTGGGGACACTGGCGGAGGGTTCAGCCATATCCTCAGGACGCAGGATGAGGGGCGAGGGGCTCCCCAGCAGCCCAGACACTGACACTTCTTAACATGCCTGTGTCCGCCTGCCCCTTCCCTGAGGCAGACACGAGAGGGCTGAGGGGCCGGGGGTGGGGCCGGGCAGGGAGGCAGGCACCCAGCGCTGGGACAAACACACAGCCTGTTCCCAAGTCCACCCCCAGCCCTCCAGCACCAAGCCCTCTCCTCGGACCCTTTCATCTCGTGCCAGGAACAGGAGTGCCTGGGCCCCCCCTTCCCACCAGGACCTTGAGTAGGGGGAGGCCAGACAGAGGAAAACCAGAGGCTGGCCACAGAAACTCCCCCTCCTGGGTAACCCCGCAGCCTGCACCCTCTGCCCCACTCTTACCCCTCCCTCCATCTCTCCCCCACCCCAGTGTCAGCATGAAAGGTCCCAGGTCCCTGCTCCTAGGATGGCAGCCCACCGGGCCAAGCATGCCCTCTTCCTAAAGAGCAGACCTGTTGGAAAGAGAACCCAAGTGAAGCCATCACAAAGCCTGCTGGGGTGAGAGAGCCTGCCCCACTTCTCATAAAAAGCTACACCCAGGGCAGCCCAGTACCTTGAAGAAGCCTTTGCAGCCCTCACAGGTGCGGACACCATAATGCTGGCAGGAAGCATTGTCCCCACACACAGCACAGCGGCCCTCGCTTCCACCCGGAGCCCCACTCCGGGCCTTGGCAGAGGTCACGGGTGCGTCCAGCCTCCCTGAGCCATCAAGGTGGGGAGAAGTGGGCACCAGGCCTGGGAACGCTGTTGGCATGGAATAGCTCTCTCCCTCCCCCAGCTGGTGGGCGGCCTGTGAGGGGAACAGCTTCAGGGGGCTTGGTGCCAGGCTGGGACTGGGGCCGGGGGGAGGGCTGAAGGAAAAGAAGGCCGGTGGCTGGGGGTGCCCAGAAGCCTTGGGCAGCTGCTCTGTCCATGCCCGCAGGCCTTCATAAGTCTGGCTTGGCGAGAAGGGGCCGAAGGAGCCATCCCAGGGAGAGAGCTGGGGCGGCTGGAAGCTGGGCGTGGATGGTGACGGTGCAGAGCAGGGACTGCCATAGTAGTCAGAGCCGCTGGAGGACAGGGTCTCGTCCAGGGGGCCACTCAGCGTGCCAGGGTAGCAGCCGTACACCTGGAAGTCCTCGAACTTGAAGGAAGCAGAGGCTGGGGAGGTGGCTGACGATGAGGATGTGGAGGAGGCTGAGGAGGAGGCCGAGGAGCACGGCTGGGCCGTGCCCGGCAGTTGGTAGAGGAAGGTGTCAAACTCCCCTGTGTAGCCGTCCATGAAGGTGCTGAAGCTGGGCAAGGCAGTAGGGAGAGCGGGGGCCGCCTCGGGGCTGGCCAGGTCCATGGTGGGCTTGCTGAGCTCGGGGGTCAGGAGGTCGCCTGCCAGGTGGTCACGGGGTCCTGGGCTCGGTGCTGGTGTCCCATACTGGGCTTGGATACAGGGCATCTCTGGAGAGGGAAGAGACCAAAGTTGGGGGGAGGGGGAAGTCAGTAAGAGAGGCCTGAAGCCTGATCTCTAGGTACAGGTCCCTGAGCAGCCAGGAGGCAGGACTCCCAGCCAGGCATGGGACACTGAGGCGCTAGGGCCACGGCCCACAACAGAACCCAGGAATCCTGGCACCTGGCCTGGGCACCATCTCAGCGTCTATGTCACAAAGTCCCCGGGCAAGGGTGGGCTCAAGTCGGAAGGCCAACCACACCCCGGGCAGCCTGGGAACCCCAGGGAGGGCATGTAGCCAGCATTTCTCTGCTGGAACAGGGGAAAGCTGTGTTCGTCCAGCCCCCTGCTTCTCCCTAACTGGGTAAGGCGCGGGTGGGGGCTGGAAGAAGGGTGGGTGGGAGAGGCAGCCAGGCAAAGCCAGAGCCCAGTCCTGGGAGCAGATATGCCATTCCTCCAACCTGGCACTTCTGGGAATATTCCCAGGCGTGGCTCAGCCTCTGCAAAACCCCACCTCTTCTCCCCCCACAGTGCCTGAGCTGATGAACAACATCCTGCAAATGGAAGAGGAGCTGAGAGTGAAGGCCCAGTTGCCTATGAAAGCAGCCTAGACAGCAATTAGCCTGTCCCTACCGCCATCCCCAACCCCACCCTCACCCTACATACTGAGCAAAGGCTGTAGATCCCACACGCACCCTAGTCCTGCCATCTGGGGATGGGCACCCACTCTACATTGCCTGTGATGCTCCCAGAAGCAAAGAAGAAAGGAGCTCGGCCTCCTTCCCCAGTACCCCAAGGGATCAGGTAACCGGGCTCCAGACCTTTAAAGGCCATATGCTAGAAAGGAGAGTGTGGTGGGGAGAGCAGCCCCTGGACTTCGAGTCCTGAAAAGGAACTTCTCTGCTTTCCCGCAGCATCTCCCCCTATTATTTTTACGAGAGCACTCAGAGTCTAGCAGACTACTTGAGGGGCTGTGTAGGGCAGAGGAGAAGCCTGCTGGGGGTGATGGAAGTCTGGGTCCCTCCACTAAACAGTTCTGTGCCCTGAAGAACCCAGGAGCTCAGACAAAGGGGATTTACACCCCCTCAAATCTGGAGGAATCTGAAGGAGCAGACAGAATCATTCGGGGGGAATCTTTAAGTTCACAGACAAGTCAAAAGCTAACGCAGAGAGGAGGCTCTCATCCTACTTGCTTGCTTTGTCTCCGTGACCCTGGCCTCATCAGTCAGGGAGGAAGGCTGGGGAAGAAAGCAAGCTGAAACAGGGAGTGCCATAATCAAAGGGGACAGCAGAAGGGGGCAAAAGCTGGCATTACCTCCTGGCCAAGAGCCTGGGGAGTTCTCCCGTAATAGGCTTTCTCCCGCCTTCTTGGGCCCTGGACAGGGCAGCTCCACCCCTGTCCTGACACTCCCACAACCAACCCAGACAAGAGCCCTTAGACACTCTGGCCTCACCAACCAGCGGCGCCCATCCATAGGCATAAAGTACCTGCAAGAGCAAAGGCTGGCCCCGTCTGTCCGCGCTACGACAGCCTGGCAGGGAAGGCTCTGGGGTGGAGTGTAAGAGGCAGCAGCTACGAAGGACTGGGCTGGGCACTCCAGCCTTATTCAAATCCCGTTTCTCCACTTGGAAGTCCCACATCCGGATCAACCCCCACCAATCTACCCCCACTCCTGCCTTCACGCAGGTACTCAATCACACAAGATATGGACCTCCATCCAGCCTTTGGCAGGGACACAAGGCGAAGGAAGAGGCGGGGTTGAAGGAAGGAGCAAGGAGAATCCGGCTACAGGCAGGTCTTGGCAACAATGTGGTTTGCACCTGTTGTGCTAAACAAGCCTCAGGCTGCACCCTACCTGTCTGATCCGACAGAGATTGGGGAGAGGGATCCTCCAGGTGGTACCCCACCGGAGACTCCAACATCAACTTCAATCAAGGATCCCCAAGGACGAAGCTTTCCACCTCTCTCTCTCACACACACACAGATTCAAGCTACGTTAAAAAGCAATCTTCCCTATGCTTCCAGAGACTGTGCTCTGCCGTAAGAAGCCTCTTTTATTCCAACACACAGCAGCACCCCCTCCACAGTTCAGTCGCCAATGTTAAGCTATTTGCTTGGACAATCCAGACCTCTCCTAAGATAGTTCAGGCAGAAACTTCCAACCGGGGAACCCTAGAAACTAACCCACAGCATTAAGAATAAGTGTTAAGAAAACAACTAGGGGTATAGGAGTGAGCTGACAAGCTAAGAGACCCTTTTGGAAATCCAATCCTGGAAGGAGTCAGATCCCAGCAGCCCCAAACTCTGTGCACCTTTCCCTGCACTGTACTGAGACCCCCAGCAGCAACTAACTCCTGGGCGCCCTGTGCCAACTAAGGGACCTGGGGAGACTGAACTCTAGACAGCCTCCTACTGAACGAGTCCCCACTGCAGGCACCAACTGAACTCTGTGGCTTCCACCTTGCACAGACCCCCGCCTCCCCAACACACACACACACAGCACCCAGTAGACTCCAGTCCCATCTGGGTTTTTATCCCGTTCCAACCCCTAACCCCCAAGCCAGGGTTGCAGCCTATACTCGCCCTCCTTCATGCTAACCCCAAAACATTCGGTTCTCGAAAACACTCATCTCCTTCATACAACATCCCCCCGCCCCTCCCCGCCACAAAACCAAAACGGAGAGCCCCGCTGAGATGCACACTTTCCAGGGGGCACCTACCCGGCTGGCTTCTGCTCCCCCTGCCCGGACCGGGACCGGCGCTCCAAGTCGCAGCCTGGTCCCGCGTACGCTCCCGCTGTCTTGCACACTCCCCCAACTTTCGCAGCCTCCACTACTGGGACTCCCGGCCGCGCCGGACCCTGCTCTTAAGCGCTCCATGACGCACGGGGAGGGGCGGGGGCGCCACTGACGCACGCGGCCCGGCGAGCTTTGGCCATACAAGGGCGCGGGGGGCGGCGCGGTTCCGGCGGGAGGCGGCCAGAGGGAGGCGCGGGGCCGGGGAGCCCGAGGGGGCGGGGCGAGAGGGGGGGCCTGGAATGTCTGTGCGCGTGACGCACGCGGGGTTCCATTGACGCAGGGAGCGCGGATTGTTTGATCTATAAATAGCCCCCTCGCGCCCGCTGCGCCGGCTAAAAATAGCAGCTCGCGGACTCGCAAGGCTCCGCTGGCCGGCCCCAAGACCCCGGTCCCCGGAGCAGAAAACAGGCCCAAGGGCCAGAGCCCGAGAAGAGGGCGCTCTAGCTCCGAGGCCGCGGGGCTTCCCCGGCTTCACCCTCCGGGTGCTCCTGGGAGCCACGACTGCGCCTGGCTCCGCCTCTGCACCTTCCCCAGCCTTCCCTGCTGGCTTGGGGTGCCACTGCCCGGCTGGGCGGCCCCGGGCAGGCCTTGGGCTGAGCAACTCAGGGACGCGTTCCGGGGGAACCAGCAGGGTCTCAGGTTGAGAGGTTGGCCAGGGACGTCTGACACCACCCACCACACAGATACACTCCCTTCTAGGGACATCAGACACCACAGCACCCCACCATCACACAGACACACTTACTCCCTACTCCCTCCCCCCAATTTCTTATGCAAAGTATCTTCTAGAGGGCAGGGATTCGCCAGGCCCGAGACAGGCCAATGCTGTGCTTCACAGCTGAACGAGATTTCTCACCACTCTCCTCTCTCTAATTGGGAAATTACCGAATTTCAGAACCGGGTGGAGCCTGAGAAATGTTATCGAATTTGTGCCGACTCTTCCCCATTTTATAAATAAAAGGGCTCAGAGAAACAATGACACTTGCTCAAGGTCACAGAGCAAGGTGGTGGCACACTGGGGTGGAGCCTGCCTACATCTCTAGGGGATCCCTTCCTCCCACCTCACCTCCAGCACCTGCAGGCAGTGTGTCTTTCATGTACACCAGGGCACAGGCCAGGCTGCAGGTGGCTGGAGCCTTCTCTAGATGGGGCTGTCACCCCTCACCTCCCTGGGGTGCCCCAAGTCTGGAGAGCCAACACCTTCAGTAAGACAGGAAGATAAAAAGGCTAATATTTAGGAGAAGGAGCCCCTTCCCTCCCCCTGTCCACACTGAGCCTGTGACCAAGGACGCCACTCTCGCTTCCCCTGGTCACCCCGCGGCACTTCCCTCTACCCTTGAGGCACTTCCTGCTCCTCACTTCCATTCTCACCTCCCTCTCAGGTTTCCCACACTCTGCTCTCCAACATCACCCATTCTCTTCCATCTGCTGTCTCTGCACTCCTTGCCCACCACCAATCTCTGCTTTTGAAGCCTCATGCGCTACTTTTCACTTTCTTCTGAAATCATATTTTGAATTTGGAACCAAAATCCAGAATCTTGGCTCCTCTGTTCCTTTTGCAGCCATGGCCCGTGCCTCGCTGGCATCTGAAGGCACCAGAGCATCTGAGTGAAGCCAGTGACTTGCCCTTCTCCCTGCCCACACCCACCAAGAACCTGCCCCTTCACCATCTGTCTCCTCTTCACACCCTACAGTCCACGACAGATGGAGCAGGCTCCATGTAGTAACATCAGTATCTTTCAGTCAGAACCTAGCATAGCTCCCTCATCACAGCATACGCTCTCAACACAGACAGGCCTTTGTTAAATGGTCTTCCAAACACCCTTCAAGGCCACCTTCATGAAGGTAAAGTGTGGACAGGATGATCTTTAACCAAAGTTTTGTTTTTGTCTTAGGCTTTTGCATTGAGATATTA
This sequence comes from Ovis aries, assembly GCF_016772045.2. Taxonomy (NCBI): domain Eukaryota; kingdom Metazoa; phylum Chordata; class Mammalia; order Artiodactyla; family Bovidae; genus Ovis; species Ovis aries. The sequence goes on from NC_056056.1 coordinate 134,294,852, forward strand.
CTTGGGAAAAACACGAATTCCACAGCTTAAACCTGCTTTGAAACCACTAATATAATTCATGTGTTCCCATTTTGCAGATTAGGACCCAAGGGCGCCCAGAAGAGCTGCACCTTGCTCAGAAGCACAGGCAAGTCTGGGCTGGTGAAACCAATCCAGTCATGTCACAGGCTGGTTTCCCCACCTAGCCCCCCTCCCCACCCACCCCAGCAGGGCCTTCCTCAGAAAAGAAAACAATTCTAGTATGGTAGCAAAAGTTGATTACTTTTGGTCAATGTTCTTCCCTCCAAACCTCACCACCAAAACACAAAACAAAAACAGGTGTATTAGCTGCAGCCTTAACGTCTCTTTGAAAGCTGAATCAGCAGCCTTGAGCCCTATTCACCCCACCACTTTCCATTTGTAAAAAGCAACACAGACCTTCCCTACTTTCCCTACATGGGAAAGTCGACCCAGGAGCCTCAGGGAACTCAAGCGTGGTAAGCAGCAGTCCAGGTTCCGAGCCTACATCTCCACATCTAAGCATCTAGCCTCCAGAGCTGTGCCAGCAGCCCAGGCCCCACCTGGTTTGGAGACAGTAATCTTGCTGTCCCAAAGGCAGAGGGTGGGAGAGGCAAGAGCAGCTGCCACCTGGCCATGCTTGTGGAGGCAGGGGATGCTGGGGTCTCAGAACACATTACACTCTGAAAATAAGTAAGGAGAAAAGGCCAGAGTCCTTCTATAGGAACACAGCCAGGAGCACCTAGCCAAAGCAAAAGGGAGAGGGACTGGGGGTCCTTGAGCTTCATCCCTGCCGGCCAGATGCCCTCCAGGGAGGGTGGCCTTGGGCTCCAAATCCAGAGACTCTTAGTAGAATCCAACTAAGGCGGAACTCTTGAAAAGGCGTAACAGATGCAAACTTTGGGAGGCCTAGAGCATAAGCTGGTCCAAGGCCAGATGGAGACTCCAAGGGACCTGACTAAGTCCAGCCATTAAGATAAGCAAGGTCAGAGTGAACAGCTCATTGTAGGGGAAATAAGGAGTGGAAAGGGACAGGTAATAACCATGGGAGGAGAGGTATCCACAACTTTGAAGTGAGGACCAGAAAGTAAGGCAGGGCCAGGATAACACGGGAAGGGCAGGGGAAGATGTCATGCTGGAGACCAGAGAGAGCTGCCCAAGGTCAGGTGCCCACAGCCCGGCACAAGCGCCGTGCCACCAGCACCGGGCCCCCCACTGCCCCAGTACAAAGACCTTGGGCTTCAACTTTCCCACCACCCACTGGGCACATTGTTCCTTCTACTCTAATCCCACCGACCTTCTAAGACTTCAGCTCATGCCACCCTCCTGGATCAGCCTGACTTGTAATAATAAGTACCTTCTCACCAGAAGATTTGGGGGTGTGAGGAGTAGGGAATACCAGTGAAGGGTCAGACCTTGGCTTAGGACACTGCACGGATTCTTCCATTTCACCCTCTCCCTAATCTTCTAGGAATCAGGACTTCCCTGGTGGCTCAGACGTTAAAGTGTCTGTCTGCAACGTGGGAGACCTGGGTTCAATCCCTGGGTTGGGAAGATCCCTTGGAGAAGGAAATGGCAATCCACTCCAGTACTCTTGCCTGGGAATTACCACCTGCATTTTATAAATGAGGAGATGGAGGCTTAGTGGCCAGGAATCAGAACCCCCACCCACCCCCACCCCTGCTAACTCCCAGCTCTATGCTGGACCCACTGCCCTCAACTCTGAACTCCAGAGCTGTGGCTTCTGACCCCGTGAGCCATGAGTCTCATAAGTCTAACCACAGAGCCAGGTACACACATGGCCTGCAAACTGAAAACAGCAGTGCCTACGAGGAGGTCTCTGCAGGAAACTGGAGGCATCCCAGTTCCTGGTCTGAATGATGGTCACCTGGGTGTCTTCACTATGAAAAAGTCATTAAACTATACACTCTCAAGATTTCACATCTATGGTTTGTGTGCTTTTTTGTATGTATGTTATACTCTCAGAAATAAAGTGTTTATTTACAAAATGTGCTCAGTTGTGTCTGACTCTTTGTGACCCCATGGACTGTAACCTGCCAGGCTCCTCTGTCCATAGAATTCTCCAGGCAAGAATACTGGAGTGGGTTGCCATGCCCTCCTCCATGCAATCTTCCCAACCCAGGGATAGAACCCAGGTCTCCTACATTGCAGGCATATTCTTTACCATCTGATCCACCAGGGAGGCCCAAATAATCATGTCTAAATGGGAGAGATACATCGATTCAAATGGATGCAGATGCTGCTGGCATTTACTGAAATCACAGAGAAACAGGGGTTGTTTCTCATGTATTTGTTCTATCAACACAGACTTAGCATAGCTACGGTTAGGAGAGCCCACAGTATCTAGCACGAGAAAGATCTCTCCCAGTGTTTTCTGAATCGCTCAGCTAGGCCCTGGTCCCTGCTTGTCAAATCCTTTGCGGCCCACAGACTTATGTGCTCAGACCATCCCTCCCTGCAACCAACGTGTGAACATGAAAGCAAGGCCCTGTCTCCCCTACCTTGGCAGGAGGCATCCTCAAACAGTACGTAGCCCAGGGCAGGCCCCAGTGGGCAGCCAGAGTGCACCATCGTCCCTTAGTCAAGACAGTGGGGGAACAGGAGATGGAGGAAGTGGAACTGCACTGCCCCTTTCCCACACTGCCCCCCCTCCCAACACACACGCAGTCAGGCTGGCTCCCACCCCTGCTGAGCAAAGGGCAGGAACTTGTCCTACTTTCACCAAGACCATCCCCACCCATGGGCCTCCACACCCTTCCCGGGGGGTGGGCAGAAGGAGTGAGCTTTGCCTCCTCCCCACCCCCTACCCCGAGCTTCCCCTCCTGAGCCCCAGGACCCATCACCAGGCCTGACCCAGCCACTTCCTCTTCCTGCCCCAGCATCAAGTAGGGGGATTTGCTCTGTGGGCAGGGAAGCGCTGCCTACTGCCCCAAGGGGCTGCCACGGACGGTTCTGGGAACTGGGGATGTGGGGTAAGGCCCAGGCCTGATCTCCTGGCCCTGGCCCAGGCCCTGCCATGACCAGGCGTGTTGTTCCCTATGGGAAAACTGGCTCCCAAGGACACACAGGTCAGCCACCGCTCTCCACATCTCACCCAGCCCCCAACAGGGCAAAAGATACAGGAACTCTCAGATGCATCTTTGACCAGGAGCCAACAAGCCTGGTGTGTGACCCGGGCCAGTCCCTTGCCCTCTCCCAGAGCGTTTCCTCATCTGCCCAATGCTGACAACATCACAAGTGCTGGTGCTGTAAGAATTCACTGACAGAAGGGGGAGGCTCCACAGTGAAATGGGAGCGTTGTCTGGGGACCTGGGCTCTAGAGCAGGATCCTGTGGCAAGCCCAGAAAGGAGACACCAGGGCCATCAGCTCGACTAGGGGGCCCCGCACCCTTCTCCTCCAAGAATCGGAGACAAACAGTACCCCTGCCCTGCCTCTCCCCTCCAGGGCTGAGTAAAAGGAAATGAGAGTATGTCCAGAGATGGAGCTCCACCCAGCACCAGGAAAATTCCAGACTGCATGCAGCAAGTGCTCAATTGATACTCTGAAGATAGCTGGTTAATTAAGGAGATCAGATCTCTCTCCACAGAGGTCATTTTCAGTCAAGTAATTTCTCCACCCTCAGCCCCCTCTCAGGCCAGAAGGAATCAACATACAGCATAAAAGAACAAGACCAGCCTTCAGGAAGAACATCCAGACAGAACTGAAAAACACAGACAAGATCACGGAGTTCCTTGGGAAAAGCTGGCCCACGCCTCATTTGCACCCTCCTCAGTTCTCCTTCCATCCCCTCAGGTTGCTCAGATCCTGGCCAGCTCCTCTCTCCCCCACCCTTGGAGGGTCTCCCACCACCTTGCAGAACATCAACAACCCACCAAGTTCTCCTGCCCCTGCCCAAGGTCTCCACCCAGCCTCCTTGGGCAAAATTTCAAATTCCAAAATAAAAACCCTCTGATAACGAGTCCCAGCCGGAAAGACTGATGCATTTTCCTATTGTTAAAGTATTTTTAGTCACAGGCTCTGGATTCGTTTAGAGACTCACGTTCAGAAAGGGAAAAAAAATTTTTTTTTCGAGAACCAAGAAGGAGAGCACGGAGCCTCCCACGTAAGAAGCTCCGCTTGTTCCACGCCGGCCCAAGCCCCTGGCCTGGCTCCCGGGGAACGTGTTTGTGGCAAGCTGGTTGGCAGCTCCTCCAAGCCTTGCTCCAGCCCTGCTTCTCAGGCACCCAAGCAGCCGGGAAGCCAGGCTAGGAGGGCAGGGCAAGGGCCGAGGGCTCAGAGACATCAGTCTATGGGTTCAGATCCCAAGTCCCAACCAGCGAGGGGGCCGGGGGCCTTACCCAGGGACCAGTGCTGAGGGACCTGCCTGATAACCAGCTCTCTCCAGAATCCCTCCCCAGCCTGAGCAGACCAGTGCCCTATCCAGGCCGGGTCAACAGGAGAGGAGGACTGAAGAGCCTGTTGCAGATCTCTGAGGAAGGAGACTTCCACCTCTCCTGGTTCTCAACCACAATGTGGTCCAAGTCCCACCATCCCAGGGCCGTCAAGCTTTCACTCTCATTCCTTGAGAGGACTGACCACCCTTGTTTCCCCCTCCAGCCCTCCTCTTGAGGCCAAAGAAACCACAACTCAGACAGTCATGATGAAAAGAGATCCAAATGGCCCAGCCCCAGCGCCTTGGGTTTGCCATTCCTAAGACTCACCAGCTTCCTCCACACGACCTGCTTTGATTTTCAGAGGTCGTGGACAACTGCACCGAGGGAGACTCCCAGGGCTGGTTGGGACCTCTTCCTGGTGGCCTTGAGGAGCCCTGCGGGAAGAAACGTGACCGCCCAGTCAGCCTGTCCTGCCGGCCGCGGCCGTGCACCAGCTGAGTGGGCTTAGGACGCGGAGCGGCCTCCACGGCAGCGTGTTCTCCTCTGTTTATATAGCTGAAACCAGAGCCGGCCTCTGGGGACGGGGGAGCTGCCTCGGAGCCCTCTTGGCTGAGGCCTGACTTTGGCCCGGGTCAGCGAGAGCCCAAAATAGTCAGCTGACGGGAGCCCCGGCGTGAGCGTGACCCTGGGCCCATGCCCGGGCCTGGCAGACAGGTGCCCACGTCACAAGACCAGCAGCTCTAGTGCTCATGGGGCCCCCCTGGCAGCCCCTCAGGGTGCCCCTGGCGGCATATTTGGCATGGGAATTCCACCCAATCACCTCCCTCATCCAGACAACAGACTGAATGCGAGGAATTCTGCCCACAGGAGCCACTGTGTACCCAGAGGGAAGGCCGGGCACTCAGGAAGCCAAGTCAGAGCTGAGGGCGGAGGTGGGGGCTGAGCGGAGGGAAAGTCACCCGGCCCGCTGCTGTCATCTTCACTCACGCGCTTCCCGCATCCAGACCTCCGGCTGACCAGGAACACCTGCCTCATCCATTTACAGTGACTCCTCTGCCCGCCCCGGGCGAGGTCGGTGGCCCAGCACCTGCTGCCATCAGGGGGCCAGGTGCACGCCCAGCCCAGCCCCCAGCACAGGAGGCCCTGCTTCCCAGGGCTGTCCCTCCTTCTCTGCAGGCTTGGAGGGCTAGACACCCTGTCCTCTGCACCCCAGCCACCTTTCTAGACTCTCTGGACCCTGAACACCAACGCCACATGAGGCAACAGTGTTTGGGGTTCCAGCAGGGATACTGAGCCAGCTCCCAGTTCACCCGGGAGGGTCTCTCAGAGATGGCTGAGAGGGGGCTGCTGCTCAGAGATGGCCCTCAGTTCTGGGGAAGGAAAAAGAGAATCCCAGGGTCCCTGTCCAGGGCACCAAGCTGAACTCCAGCTCTCTCGGGTAAAGGTGTAATCAGGACTCTGGTAGCCCTGGCCTCACCCCATCAACTTCCTGGAACCAGGCACATGCTGCCCTGGCAGCCGTCACTCCCCACAACCCCAAGACACCCAGGCCCAGAGGCCCCCCAAGCCTGTCCTGCTAGGAAAGCCAGGCTTCCCCCTTCCCCACCCCCGCACTACCCCCACTACCAAAGAAATCAGATCTCCCCGTGCCTAGCAGCGCCGCCTACTACCTCTGCAGGGCTTCCCTCTCCATCCCCCAAACCACATCCGCTTCAGGCAGCTCCTACACCCACCTTGGCCCCCCAGCTACCTACTCAGGAGGCCCCAGGGGCATACAAAGGGCAACGGCAGGGCACTTACCACTCTGGGTGGACCGATGGAACTTAAGCAACAGTTGACCATCCCTAGGACCTTTGGGGCCTGGCAGAAGGGGCCAATACCAGGGAGGGGCTGGGGCTGGCCTCTGTCCATGGCGGAGGCCTACAGAGGGAATCGTGTGAGAGAGGAGAAATCAGCCGGCAGGGCCATTCTCTGGAGACAGTGCAGCCAGAAACAGACATGGGGACAGAGGCAGGACCCAGGCCGCGACGGAGGACAGGCCAGCCCAAGGTGCCCCGAGCTGGGCATCAGAGGTTGGCGGCCCACACCCCAAGCGAACAGCACTCGGGAACGTGGCATGTGGCCAGGAGCTGCTGACGGTGTCTGGAGCATCTCCAGGCCCTGGAGCAGCCCCTCAACCTTACACCCCACTCCTGGGTGCAGCAGCAGGTGGTACGTCAACCCAGCTTTCAGCTCCTTGATGTACACAAAAGGACAGCTGGAGGTAGAGAAAAGGGAGCTACTGCGAGGACAGAGCAGAACACCTCTCTCTCCTTAATGGACTCCAACTTGGTCCCCAAAGCTTCACAGGCCCCCACAAGGCAAGGGCTCCATGCTCCTAGCTCTAGGAGGCCCAGCCTTCTCATCTGAGCAATGGGGACTTTCAGGAAGTCTTCTGTGAGGGGAGTCCAGTCACAAAACAGGAAGATCCAGCTTAGGGAAGAGTGGTGAAGAGCATGGATCCCTGCATCAGTGTTGCCTGGGTTCAAATCCTGGCTCCTTCATTTGTAACCTTGGGCAAGTTACATAACTTCTCTGTTCTTCATCTGTGAAAATGACTATCTGTAATTGACGTTTCTAAAATTAACAACCGTAAGGTTATCAGCAGGTTTACAATGATTTCGCATGCAAAGGACTTAGTGCCGGATACACATAGGTGCTACTATTATTGGGAGGAACAGAATGAAGACACATAAAAGCTAACCCCAGACCCTGGTCCCTATTCCAAGCCCCTTCTGTGAACCTGGGATCTACTTCCAACACCAGATGTGCATGCCATTCCTCCAAACTCTTCAAGTTCTCCCCCGATCCTGCTGGTGCCAGAGCCTTGAGCCAGGGCAACCCAGACCCCACTTCTTACCTACCCTTTTCCTCCCTTTAACCAGCCCTCTCCTTTCCTGACTGGGCCCCAAGGTGAGGGCAGGACCAGTCAAGGTGGGATCTTCCCTAGTTATCAGGCTGCCCTTCAGGCCGAGATGAAGTCTAGGAAAAGAGAAGTAGATGCTCCCAGGGTGGGTGGTAGAGGAAATGAGGAGGAAGTCCCAGAGGGTAGGTGACAGCCCCTTTACCCTTCTAACTTCTGTCCTGGGGTCCATAGGCTAAGGGGCATTCCTCTGGCCCAAAGCACCCAGACTCTCCTCTTACAGGGCTACCAGCACTTCCAATGACCCTAGGCATACAATGGGGAGCAGGGCATGAAGAAGAGGAAGGCAGTCTGGATGAGTCAGAGGGCTTCCAACCCCAAACAGAAGGCAAAGTTCAGTTCAGTTCAGTCGCTCAGTCATGTCCGACTCTTTGCAGCCCCATGGACTGCACCACACCAGGCCTCCCAGTCCATCGCCAATTCCTGCAGTTTACTCAAACTCATGTCCATTGAGTAGGTGATGCCATCCAACCATCTTGCCCAGCATCAGGGTCTTTTCCAATGAGTCAGTTCCTTGCATCAGATGGCCAAAGTATTGGAGTTTCAGCTTCAGCATCAGTCCTTCCAATGAATATTCAGGACTGATTTCTTTTAGGATGGACTGGTTGGATCTCCTTGCAGTCCAAGGGACTCTCAAGAGTCTTCTCCAACACCACAGTTCAAAAGCATCAACTTTTCGGTGCTCAGCTTTCTTTACAGTCCAACTCTCACATCCATACATGATACATACAAGGAAAAACCATAGCCTTGACTAGATGGACCTTTGTTGGCAAAATACTGTCTTTGCTTTTTAATATGCTGTCTAGGTTGGTCATAACTTTTCTTCCAGGGAGTAAGCGTCTTTTAATTTCATGGCTGCAATCACATCTGCAGTGATTTTGGAGCCCCAAAAATAGTCTGTCACTGTTTTCACTGTTTCCCCATCTATTTGCCATGAAGTGATGGGACTGGATGCCATGATTTTAGTTTTCTGAATGTTGAACATTAAGCCAACTTTTTCACTCTCCTCTTTCACTTTCATCAAGAGGCTCTTTAGTTCTTCTGCACTTTCCGCCATAAGGGTGGTATCATCTGCATATCTGAGGTTATTGATATTTCTCCTGGCAATCTTGATTCCAGCTTGTGCTTCATCCGGCCCAGTGTTTCTCATGATGCACTCTGCATAGAAGTTAAATAAGCAGGGTGACAATATACAGCCTTGACGTACTCCTTTTCCTATTTGGAACCAGTCTGTTGTTCCATGTCCAGTTCTAACTGTTGCTTCCTGACCTGCATACAGATTTCTCAAGGGGCAGGTCAAGTGGTCTGATATTCCCATCTCTTTCAGAATTTTCCAGAGTTTGCGGTGATCCACACAGTCAAAGGTTTTATCATAATCAGTAAAGCAGAAATAAATGTTTTTCTGGAGCTCTCTTGCTTTTTCGATGATCCAACAGATGTTGGCAATTTGATCTCTGGCTCCTCTGCCTTCTCTAAAACCAGCTTGAACATCTGGAAGTTCACAGTTCACGTACTGTTGAAGCCTGGCTTGGAGAATTTTGAGCATTACTTTGCTAGAGTGTGAGATGAGTGCAATTGTGTGGTAGTCTGAACATTCTTTGGTGTTGCCTTTCTTTGGAACTGGCATGAAAACTGACCTTTTCCAGTATTGTGGCCTCTGCAGAGTTTTCCAGATTTGCTGGCATATTGAATGCAGCACTTTCACAGCATCATCTTTTAGGATTTGAAATAATTCAACTGGAATGCCATCACCTCCACTAGCTTTGTTCATAGTGATGCTTCCTAAGGCCCACTTGACTTCACATTCCAGGATGTCTGGCTCTAGGTGAGTGATCACACCATTGTGATTATCTGGGTCATGAAGATTTTTTTGTATAGTTCTTCTGCGTATTCTTGCCACCTCTTCTTAATATCTTCTGCTTCTGTTAGGTCCATACCATATCTGTCCTTTATTGAGCCCGTCTTTGCATGAAATGGTCCCTTGGTAGCTCTAATTTTCTTGAAGAGATCTCCAGTCTTTCCCATTCTATTGTTTCCCTCTATTTCTTTGCACTGATCACTGAGGAAGTCTTTCTTATCTCTCCTTGCTATTCTTTGGAATTCTGCATTCAAATGGGTATATCTTTCCTTTTCTCCTTTGCTTTTAGCTTCTCTTCTTTTCACAGCTATTTGTAAGGCCTCCTCAGACAGCCATTTTGCCTTTTTGCATTTCTTTTTCTTGGGGATGGTCTTGATCCCTGTCTCCTGTACAACGTCACGAACCTCCGTCCATAGTTCATCAGGCACTCTGTCTATCAGATCTAATCCCTTGAGTCTATTTCTCACTTCCACTGTATAATTGTAAGGGCAAAACCAAAACAGAAGGCAAAAGCAGGCTGCAAACCTGGCCCAGCCCATGCCCTACACCTGCATCCCAGAATGACACTGTCATCTTCCCATACCCCAGAAACGGTCTGCAGTCAGGCCCTAGCCCTCCGGCTCCCACCAACTTTCCCTTTTCTCCCTTCCAGCCCACAGCTGAGGAGTAAGGGAGGCCAAACACCTTCTATCACAGTCAAGCCCAACCTGAGCGCCCGGGTTTTCCCCACTTATATCTGAGAACAGGGGCCAGAGTCAGAGATCCAGTTGGTTCCCCAGAAAGTGATTCAAAACATCTTAGAGCGGGTATCTGATCTTATCTCCAGTCCCACATCCACAGTCCCTCCACAAGCATTTACTGAGGGCCTACTGTGAACCAAATCGTGAACCACGAACACTGGGAGATCCAAGGAGCAAACCGAGACCTGTGGGCCCTAGGAGGTTACAGTGGGGGAATGAATCAAGGTCAGTCACAATCAGCACTGTGCAGAGGACAAACTGAGGGCTGAGTGGGCTTAGAGGAGGAGAAAGTGACTCCCTCCCTAGAGAAATGGGACCATCAGCCCAGACTTCAGTCCCCAGCTCCAGCGCCCACTCCCCCCTGTGCTCCAGCCTCATGGGCTCTGTTTCCCCACTCAGAGCCTGTGCACTGGCTGTTTCCTCTGCCAGGAAAGTCACTGCCTGTGATGTCTGTATGGCCAGTTCCTTCTCATCAATCAGGTTGGTGAACCCATTTCACCTCCACTCCCACCCTGCAGCGTTAATCTGTTTTTATCATCTCCATAGGACTAATGCCATTCGTTTACACGTGTGTCCCAGTGACTGCAGAGTTCAGTGCCTAAACCTGAGCTCAGCACTAACAGGTGCTCAGTAAGTACTGGTGGAACGTGGGAGAGGGGGACTCAACACATGCCTGCAACAGAACTGGGCTGGGAGGAGGGTTGACACTGCAGTTAAGGAGGTGTCCCTTCTATCTGGGGGCATACCCAAAGCCTGAGGGTGTTTCCTTATGTTGAGTCACAATGGAGTCCAGCCCCCAGCCCTGGATCCCAGTCCTACATAGCTAAGCCCATCTGATAACTCATCCTCCCTCCTATGGCATATTTGAGACTTTTCTTATCTAAACTCCTTGCAACAGGACATGAATGACAGACCCTTTGTAGCCCTGGTGGCTTCCTGATAGCATAAACTCTGCATTGGCTAATGTCCCCACCCAGAAGTAGATATATTACTCTTATCAACAATACCAACAGCAGTTCATATTTGTTGAACACCAAGAAACTTCCCTGGTGGCTCAGACAGTAAAGAATCTGCCTGCAATGCAGGAGGCCCCGGTTAATCCCAGGGTCAGGAAGATCCCCTGGAGAAGGGAATGGCAACCCACTCTAGTATTCTTGCCTTGAGAATTCCGTGGACAAAGAAGTCTGGTGGGCTACAGTCCATAGGATTGCAAAGAGTCAGAGGCACTGAGCATTAGTCGCTTTCCCTTTCACTTTTTTTTGATGTGTTAAACACATCACTAAGCACTTTACACCCATGTACTCTTTTTAACCTCACACTATGAGGAAGCAATTATTATTAACATTTTAACAAGGAGGAAACTAAGGCACAGAAATGTTAAGCAACCTGCCCAAGGTCACCCAGCTAGTTAAGTGACAAAGCCAGAATTAGAACCTGGGCATCCCCCTTCCCTCCCTGGACCCGTTTGGTGGGCACAGAGCAGTTTGATAGCCAACACCAGAGAGCAAGTGGGAAGCTCTGGGGCCTGGGTTGCTAGGCTAAACTTCTCAGCTAATTTTCTAAACTCCAGCACAGGCCTTAAAATTAACAATCAGTCACATTCATCCTGTTGGGCTTGGTCCATCCTTCCCCCTGTCTGCCATCGCTTGGAATCTTGGCTTTATTGTACTATACACTTGTCATTGTTCCACTCAGCTCTTGGTCAATACCAAGAGTTGGCTGGCTTCCCTTTCAAGTCTTCATCCAAGTCACTTGGAGCAAGAGGGTTTAGGAACATGTCTGAAGCCACCACTGAAACCTCCCACCAGGCTCTTATCAACCCCCTACCCCACCAGCACGCTTTGGGCATAACTTGTGAACCCACCTACCTCTTCCTTCCCAGCCTTCCTTTTCCCAGCACACCCCCCAACCCAAATTTATATTTCGTTGGAAACCACCGTAAATGCCACTTTTGTAGCATTTCTAATCCCAGGTCCGTTCCTGACTCCACGAGACCCTCTCCAGGCTGTTTCTCTGCTGTGACCCACGAAGGGGTTGCAGTGAGCCACTGGGGTCCTTTCCCGGCTCGGCGTCCTGGCAGCCGAGCTCTCGGACTGAACTCCTGGAACCCGTTCCCTGCAGCCAACGGGTAAATGGAAGGAATTTCTCCGGCCTGGACACCTCCAGCACCCCTCGCGGGCCAAACCCCACCCTTGGCGGGCTGGTGTGAGAAAGCGCTGGCCGTCTCACTCGGGGGCTGACTCGGAGCTAGCTGGTTCCTCCCGGAATCCAGTCCCTGACCCCCACCACCCTCATCACCCTGGTCTCCAAGCGGGACTCCCAGCGCGGCCCCGGGCACCCGACGCGCACCCATGCAGACCCATCTCTTCCCGGGCCTCTCCCGGGACCCCCGTGCCTCCTCCCCGGCCCCCTCACCTGGCCTGGCTCGCCCTGCTGGCCTCTCCGCCCCCGCCTTCCGGGGTCGCGCCCCCACCAGCGAGGAGCGGCTCAGCAGCGCGGGGGCGCCCATGGCCCGGGCGGCAGGGGGTCGCGGGCACGGCGCGCGGGCCCCCACGGTGCTGCCGCCGCCTAGCGCTCCTGCCGCCGCGGCCCCGTGCCCCCAGCCCTCGGGCAGCCCCCCGCCCTGCAGTTCCGGCCGCAGCCGCGCCCCCCGCCCCCGCAGCCCGCGGCCGCCCGCGCCGCCGTCCCAGCCCTGGGCGCGCCTCCCCCGGCGGGCGGGCAGGCGGGGGACCGTGACGCGCGCCCATTGACGTCTCCGGAATCCCGGCGGCGCGGCCGACGCAGCCTCATCAATGGGGCTAAAAATAGCGGCGCCCGGAATAGCCGCGAGCGCCCCGCCCCGCGGGCCCCCCTCCCCAACCCTCGCTGCACACCCCATTACATAATCCGCCTGGCTGTGGCCGGGGTTGGGGGAGCTGTTTTTCAGGTGAAGCGTCTGTGGCCTTGCTAACACCTTCCGACAGAGGCTGCAAACCTAGAGCTGACTTCTAAGTAAATTTACCCGGGGCTTCCCCGAGGAAGAGGTGGAAAAAATGAGGCCCAGAGAGGCTCAGCAGTGGTCCAAAGTCACACAGCAATTAGACTGCTTCGATAGGACAGGACCCCGGCCCTCTGAACCGCGGACACCCCCACCAGCCTCGCTTGGCCTACATGCCACCACAAGGGCAAGGGGCCCGGCCAGCAGGGTGTCCAGCATTCACACAAGAAGGCGGCTTAGAGAAAGAGCACTTGCTGGAAAGATGAAATTTCTCTTGGAGAGAAGCATTTCCGGAGGCAGCTCCTCCCATACTGCTGTGTGACCTAGGGCAAGTCACTTCACCTCTCAGCCTGTTTCTTTACCTATAAAACAAGGATGATACTATTATCATTCTTTTCTGGGTATCAGGAGTCAGGAGGACTGAACAACTGTGGGACTGCCTTGTACACAGCAGGTCCTTATAGTGACTTTCTCCTTGCTTTCCTCTAGGAACTTGACTTTCCCATTCCACAGAATTGCTTAGTGCAAGAGGTGCTTAGCGCAAGAGATACTTATGCAGAGGCCCCTGCAGTGGCCAGGAGGCCCTGAGTGGCCCACTCTCTTCTCCCCAGTAAGAACCTTCCTGGGGTGAGAGTCTTGGAAGGTTTCTCTTTCCCACGTGATTGGTACACTCTTTGGAAATGGGAGAACTATACTTGTCTGGAGCAAATCAATCCTTGTCTCCCAACAGCAGCGCACTTCGGAGGGGCTGGTTCAGGGAGACAGGCCAAGGCCGATGCAGTGGGGCTGGGGTTATGGTGTCTACTCCAGTGCTGCTAAGCAGGCAAGGCCCTGGGAGACACTTATCAGGCAGAACCAGACCTGGGCTCTGTGGTCACAGCCACCAGCCCGTACTCATGTTTGGAGCCCACTTAAATTATCAGCATGCTAGTCAACCCAGCATTCAGGCCAGCCCCACGCAGCAAAGAATCTCTTCTGCATTCAAAACTCTCCAGAAGAGGCCCCACGCGTGCTCCCCCACCCCCCAGCCCTCATTCCGGGGCCACATTCCTCTCCCCACCTCCTGCCCACCCCCAGAAATCCTTTCCTGGACCTGTCCTAAACTCCTGCTGCACTCACAAGTCTCTTTTCCTCCTTTTGAAAATGATCCCAAGGATCTCTGGTTTGTCGCAAAATCACTTTCTCAGAAACTTTATGTTTCTTTCCCAGATTCAAATACTAGGCCAAGATGGAGATAAAGAAACCAATTCTTCAAAAATGCAAGGTGTGGGGGGGGGAGGCTATCAGTCTATTTTTTTCCTTCCCCCTTCCCCTCTCCTCTCCTTCCTACCCCAGGAGTTCCTTCCAAATGGGCTTTTTAAAGAAGCCACTACCCCCCACCTCCTCTTTTTCTTTTTCCAGAATTCTAACTTTTGAAATACATTTTAAAAATATTTGCCTGTGTAGGAGAAATACATTTATTTGGACAGGAAGAATAAAATTTTTTAAAAGTCTGAGTTACCACTTTTTCCATGAAGAATTCCAGCCCACAGAGGTCTCTCCCTTCTATAAATACTTTAGCACAACTTGGCTTTATTACATACTCTCCTGTTTTATAATGAAATAAAAATATATTAAAATATGTAATGCTAAAACACACATGCCCATGTCACTTGTGGTGGCTGACTGAGGTGGCTGAAGGAACATAGGTTCGAGAGGCCTGGGACTGACCCTGGTCCCCACTATTACCAACTATGTGACTTCAGGGCAATTACTTACCTTCTCTGGCCTTCCGTTTCTTCATTGGAAACACAAGGATGACAACATACCGATCTCACAGAGTTGTCATGAAGAGTGCATCTTTAATAGTACGGATAGAAAAATGCAGCAACAAGTCTGGGACTCAGTAGAAAACCTGCCATTTCCACACAAAAGAACTTGGGTTAAGGCAGGGCTGGGGACTTCATCTTCAAGCTGCACATCCAAAGTACTCACCCTGGCTTTTCCAGATAGTATGTTTATCTGGAGGCTTGAGCTGCACAGATGAGGGTGATGTCACCTCATGATGTCACGACAGATGTCCAGCAAATTTCAATCCTCTTGTCTCCTTGACCCAGTTAGCCAGTGGCCAAGCCAGGGCGACAGCCCCCATCTTCCATCTCCCAGACCAGTACTCAAATTTGTATGCACCATCTTGCTCCTTTTCTTCGTAAGTTAGGCTCTCCTCTTTCTACACAAGTTTCAGGAACTACCACAGACCACACACTGCAGACGGGAAAACTGCAGGGGAAAACTGAGGGGAGAGAAGGGCAATTCTTTGCACAGCTCAGGAGATAGGACTAGAGGGGAAAACAGACCCCATCCAGTGCTGTCCCACATAATGGGAAATTCCTAAGGGAGAAGGACAAGCTCTTGCCACAGAAAGCTGGGGAGGCAGGACACAAGACAGCTCCCTGCCAGAAGAGAATATGGGCACAGCGTGAAGGGACAGACAGGACCAGGTAAGGCAGAGAGAAGGAAGAGTATTCCATAGAGGACAAAGATTGATCACAAAGTTCACAGGTATGGGGTGGGGACAGGGTAGAGATCTTGGGGGCATAAAGCCCCAGGACTCAGGACAGTCAAACCCTTAGTGGTGTTCCCCATATGCCCTTCCATCTCAAAAGTAGCAGAACCCAGTAACCCAACTCTGCCCAGTCAGACAGACACCATTCCACCTTACCTCCACCCTGACCCACTGGGGGTGGGGGTAAAAGGATGTCCAGGGGGTGCCCCAGACCATTTGGGCCCTGAAGGGGCTCCCCTGTCCAGGTCCCAGCCCTCAATGAGGAGAGGGGCTGTGGAGGGGATTCCCTTCGTGGTTCCCTTCCTCACTCTGAGGATGGAGAAATACCAGGCCGGGGTCCCCCCACCCCTTCCCCACGTTTAGGAGCAATTAAAGGGCAAAAAATGGGGACACAAAGACCAGGCCTTTCAGGGGCTGTCCCAGGGATCATGGCTTTCCACGGGTGACCTAGATGGGAGTACATGCTCTGAACGACATAAGGAGGAGGAGGTGCCCTGCTGGGTGCTTTTAAAAGTGTCTCCACATTTGCTCTTCCCTAGTTGCCATGGAAGGCCGTCAGGGCCAACAGGAAACAGTGGCCAAAGTCACCAGGCTGGAAGTGACAGAGCTGGAATTAATACCAAGATTTCCCCTAAATCCAAGCCAGGCTCTTTATTATTAAAAACAAACAAATCCTCTGTAACTTATTTTTTAAATTACAAAATCAAACAAGCTCGTTGTAAACAAATGCAAAACGTTACAAAACTGCGTGATGATTTACGAAGTGAGAGACCGGTAATCTATTCCCAGAGGAGTCGAGTTTGGTAATCCTCTGCTGCCTGCTTCCAGATTTCTCTCCACGTTGCCAGAGATCAGATCTGGCCCAGCAGGCCCTCCCAGAGGGGCCGGGACCGGAACGCCGGGCCGGGACCGGAACGCCAGGCCCGAAGGAATAGGGCCGGGCTCCGCTGCAGCGTTGCGGCCTCGGCTGTGCCCCACGCCGTGTTCCCGGGGGCGGCCGTAATGCCCCGCGCCAGGCCGGGTTGGGTCGGGTGGGGCCCGGGGAAGCCGCTACGTCACCAAGCGGACCGGAGGGAGTCCGCGCCGGGTCCAGCCAGGATTCCATTACATCACCCCGCAGCGCGGACCCGCCGCTGGGTAAACACCGCTGCAAACCATTGGCTACCGTGCCGCCCTTCCAACCAATAGCACGAGCGCATGCAAATCAGCCATTGGGCGTTCACTGCCTTTGGGTCTGATGTATGCAAATAGACTTCTTTGCCAGGATGGCGCAGGGCGGCGGGCGTAGGGGGCGGGTGCCTCCAGGCTGAGAAAAAAGAGTGGCCCCGAAATCCGAAATCCGTAGCGGAACTGGTTGGGGACTTTCCATCTCAAATATGGTCCGGCCATTCCTGTGGGGACTAGAGGGTAATTAAGGATAAACGCCTATAATTCTTGAGCTATCTTTCCAGTTAGTCCTTGCTTCTCGGAGGTCAGTGAACCTAAGCAATGATGCAAACGTTAGTTAGGTCAAGTTGGAAAGAGGGAAGAAATAAATACAGAGATACAGAGAAAACTGAACCGTACTGTGGTGAATATCGGGGACGACTCTCCCGCTGGGGACACAAAGCAAAGAACAAAACAGACACAGTCCCTGTCTCTGCGCCTTCTTACAACCCAGGCTGCCATTAAAACATCTTGCCAATAAGTAATAAGCGCCCTAAAGAGAAAACGAGTTGCAGGATGTCAATGACACATTTAATGAAGAGCTGCAATTTAGAAGTGGAATGGTGGATAAGGAAAGTAATTTTTTTCCTTCCTCAGGAAGTAAAGTTTTCAGCTGAGGAGTATTTATGAGGTGAGGAGGCAGGGGAAGGGCCAAGTGTTCCACGGAGAGGAAACAGTACGTGGTAAAGCTCGGAGGTGAGCAAGAGCATTGTGGAGGGCCACGTGCCAGACACTTTCCTTGTTTTGTCTCTTCCTGCCGTTCAACAGCACTCTTAGTTGGGTCCTGTTTAGTATTGAGGGAACTGAGGCTCCAAGAAGCTAAATAACGTGCCTAACGGCACACAGCTGAGAAATCACAGAACATGGTTTGTATCCAGGTTGGTGTGGCCTAAGGTCTCTGCAGTGAACCGCTGATTGTGCCCTCCTGGTTTAGAATCTGAAAGGTCAGGGAGGTGAAGTGATTTGTTCTGCACTTCATGGCTGACAACAGAGCTCCGATCCCCAGAGAGGTCTGCAGATTTTTCACTGTGCTGTGAAGGAAGATGGGGTTCCAGAATGAGGAGTTGGGTGGGGGAGAGAAAAGATCTTCCCTGCCCAGACCTTGGCCTAGAACTTCGGGTTTGCTGAAGTGGAAATAGGTAGAAGTTTTAAAGCATCTTCCTCTGCAGGGGAGGGGAACAGGGTCTGCTGCTAGCCAGCAGGCAGCTGCCCTGGCGACGGAGGGGTCTGCCAGAGCAGCCCAGATTAGCTGGATCTTGTGTGCTCTCGGGTTGCCAAGCGACGCTGCTCCTCCAGCTCTCACCAGATGATCCAGCTCTGGTTACCAGTGACAACTCCCGGGGGAGGGCCTGGAGACACAGGGAGGCCGGCAGGAGAACAGTGGAGGCCAAGCCTTCCCTACACAGGTTTACCTGGCAGTGGGGTGGGTGTCCCTTAGCTCTCTGGTGGTCTTTGGGCCTGTCTCCCATATTCCTCTGCCATGAGCTCAGAGATCCAAGCACACAGGAGGCCCTTCTATAGAGTGCTACCATAGGAGTTTGAGGAGGGGGTCCTGCCCCCACGCCTGAGCACTGAGAAGAGCAGCGCTCTGTGTGTGTGTGTGTGTGTGTGTGTGTGTGTGTGTGTGTGTGTGTGTGTATCTGATCATGGAGCTGGGACTCTGTCATCAAGAAGGTAAAGCAACTCACCAGCCCTCCATTGCTCCTTTGTAAAATTTCCCACCCCTCTCTAGTTGGAGGGTTCCTATCCGTCAGAAGAGCTTCTCTGGTGGCTCAGAAGGTAAAGAATCTGTCTGTAATGCAGGAGACCAGGGTTCGATCCCTGGGTTGGGAAGATCCCCTGGAGAAGGGAATGGCTACCCACTCTAGTATTCTTGCCTGGAAAATTCCATGGACAGAGGAGCCTGGTGGGCTACAGTCCACGGGGTCGCACTAACACTTTCACTTTTCACTCTCTGTCAGGGAGTTCTGAGATTATGGAATAAAGAAGTCCTAATTCCCTAAGAGTGCCTGTTCCACTGAAGGATATTTGTGGGGGGTGGGGGGGGCGGGAATAATTAGGCGATTTAACTATTAGGTAATTTAAAGCATTTTCCTATTTTTAGGGAGAGGATTTTGTTTTTAGAGGAGTAGGTGTCTTAAAGGCACAGAATTGGAATAGCCACACGAATAAGTCTTACCCCATGATCACCCTACCCTGGGAGAATACCCTGGGGGATCTTCAAAATTCTACCCAAGGTGTTCTGAGGAGTAGGAGCGTATGTGCCTTGTCTCTGGAGGGGGCATGTGACTCTGTCCTTTCTCGCGGGCACCCGAGTGCGTGGACATCTCCCCGGGCCCAGGGGCCATGAGTGTGGTGACAGAGTGAGTGTGACATAGAGGTGTGGGGATGGGAGTGAAGTGTAGCCCTGGAATAATGGAGCCTGCAGCCTCAGCATCCTCTTTCCCACCTCCAATTTCTCTGACTCCTCTTGCTCTCCTCTTGGGGCCCTGAGCGGAGGACCCCGAGGGGCAGAGATCCCAGCCCTCCTTGGAGCTGGCGGCAGAAATCCCCAAACACTTTCTCTGGGTGAGGCTCTGGCCCCCGACACCTAGGGAGGCCCCAGTGGGCGCGGTGTATCTGTGAGCTGCCTCAGCCACTCAGGCTTGAGAGTGGGACGATCCCTCAGACGCACCATAAATGTCCAGACACAGAGTCACGGAGGACAGGCAGGGCCTCCTCTAGGGAGGGCTGGGTAACATGAGCCACCCACAGTCCCTCAGGTCACTTCAGGAGAGGTCAGCTGATGTTCTTGAAGACCATTCATCATGCCCCCAGCCCAGCCTGGGCCCTGCCATGGCTATTTCCAGCCCCTGGGTATGTAGCAGCTTATGTAACAGGCTAGAAGCCAGGGGCTGGGCTGGGGGCACTTGTGGCAAGGGATAGGGCTGCTCCCTCCTCCCACAGCCAGGCCAGCCCCTCAGAGCCCCTGTTCCCCGTGTGGATGTGTGTGGCGAGGCTCACAGGCCCAGGTGGAATCGCTGTGGACAGCCTGATGGCTCCTAGCACACTTTTACTTCCTCCTTCCCAAACTGGCCCAGAAAATGACCCAGCCTCCTTCCTCCTGTGGACTTGAGGCCACCGAGCAGCCTCTCCTCCAGCTCTCTGCCCTGCACAACCTCTGTTCTCTCACCCTCCCTGATGCTCAGAGCAAGAGCTAGGTGTGTCTGCTGCTGGCCCCTCTAACTCCCTTCCCTGACTCCAGTGGGGACTGGGAAATATCCCTTGGAGGTTAAGCAGGGTTCAAATATGGGTATTCACATTGTGACTTTGGGCTTTGTCAGCTTTCTGAGCCTCAGCTTCCTGTATGGGCAATGCAAAGATCTTATCTCCTTTTCCGTGTGGTTGTGACCATGAGGACTTAAGAACCCATTCTGCCAGGAGGCAGATTGTTCAGGTTTGAATCCTACATTGTCTGTGTGACCTTGGGCAGTTTACTTAAGCTCTCCAAGCCTCCTTGTCCTCTTGTAGTGTGACACAACCCAGCTCCCTGAATTGTAAAGATCTCAGGAGTTTCTACACATAAAGCATTTAGTGCCTGGCACAGGGTAGCCCTATCTAAGTGTTGGCTATAATTAGACAATGTTTGGAGATCACTTTCCTAAGCCTTGGCTCCTAATAAGCTCTTGGTGAAAGGTAGTTGTTATTTTTAACTTCTTTCTCCTTCACTATTTTAATCCCCTTCATAAACCCACCTTTACTTAGCCTTGCAAGTGCCCTTTAATCTCTCCTCTTTTGTTGCTAATTTGCTGCCACTACCAATAAAGGCGTGTGTAAATTATATTCCCCTGGTGTTTACATTCACAAAACATTTCACACACATTCCTGTCTGGTCTTCACAGCAAAGCCAGGAGCCAGCCGCCCAACTCCTGTCATTGCCCTCATTTTGCAGAGCTTGGGACAGGGTGTGATCTGTCCCGAAGCCTCAGCTGCTAAGGGGTGTGTCCAGGACAGTGGTCAAGTCAGGGTATTCCGACCTCGGGCACCAGAGCCCGCCGGATGAAGCGGCCAGTGCATGCCAGCTCCCCGCTGCCAGGGTAGATTAGCACAGGGGGCCCTCCTGCTTCCGGTTCCAGCCCAACTGAGCGGCCTACACAGTGGGAGGAGAGAGACTTTCAGGCTTTATAAACATCTCCATTCCTAGCACTAACTCCTAGAGACCCCAAAATGCTATGTAGTGGTGCCCTCTACTGGACAGAAATGGCTTCTACTGGCCTGCTGCCTCCGAAGGGAAGGCAAGTGGTAGATTTATTCATATTCACACAAAAATCTGTCCAGGGCCTACTATGTGCCAGACAGTTTCCTAGGAGTCACAGAGGCGGAGGAAAAGCTCAAAAAGTCCCTGTGTTCCAAGGAGATACATTGGGTGGGGAGATACAGATAAAAAAACATATGCAAACTTACAAGCTTTTACACAGCAGCTGCTGCTGCTGCTGCTAAGTCACTTCAATCGTGTCCGATTCTGTGCGATCCCATAGAAGGCAACCCACCAGGCTCCCCCGTCCCTGGGATTCTCCAGGCAAGAACACTGGAATGGGTCACCATTTCCTTCTCCAATGCATGAAAGTGAAAAGTGAAAGTGAAGTCTCTCAGAGGAAACCATAAACAAACCAAAAGACAACCTACAGAATGGGGGGGGGGGGGGGGAATATTTGCAAATGATACAACCAACAAGGGGTTAATTTCCAAAAGTATATAAACATCTCATATAGCTCAATAGCAAAAAAGCAAACAACTCATTTGAAAAATGGGCAGAAGACATAAACGGACATTTCTCCAAAGAAGACCTACCGAGGGACAACAGACACATGGAAAGATGCTCAACATCAGTAATTATTAGAGGAACTCAAATTAAAGCTACAATGAGGAACCACCTCACATCAGTCGGAATGGCCATCATGAAGAAGCCTACAAATAGAGAGATTATCCTTCAATTAAAAATAAAAAAATTTTTTTCCAAGTCTACAAATAACAAATGCTGGAAAGGCTATGGAGAGAAGGGACCCTTCCTACACAGTTGGTGGGAATGTAAATTGGTTCAGCCATTATGAAGGACAGTATGGAGGTTCCTTAAAACACTAAAAATAGAGTTTCCATATAATCCAGCACTCCTAGGAATATATCCAGGCAAAAGTATAATTCAAAAAGATACATGAACTCCTGTGTTCATAGCAGCACTGTTCACAATAGCCAAGATGTGAAAGCAACTTGATGTCCATCAACAGATGAGTGGATAAGGAAGATGTGATGCATACATACGAGGGAATACTATTCAGCCATAAAAATGAAGCACTGCCATTTGCAGCAACATGGACAGGCCCGGAGATTATCATACTAAGTGAAGTAAGTCAGAAAGAGAAAGACAAATTCTACCTGACATCACTTATATATGGGATCTAAGTCATGGCACAAGTGAACTTATCTATGAAACAGACTCACACACACAGAGAGCAGACTTACAGTTGCCAGGAAAGGAGATAGGGAGGGGTGGAACGGGGGTGTGGGATTAGCAGATGCGGTTATTAAGCTTCTCCTTCCAGATGCTATTATATGCAGAATGGATAAGCAACAATAGAATGGGAACGACTAGAGACCTCTTCAAGAAAATTAGAGGTACCAAGGGAACATTTTATGCAAAGATGGGCTCAATAAAGGACTGAAACGGTAAGGACCTAACAGAAGCAGAAGATATTAAGAAGAGGTGGCAAGAATACACAGAAGAACTGTACAAAAAAGATCTTCACGACCCAGATAATCTCGATGGTGTGATCACTCACCTAGAGCCAAACATTCTGGAATGTGAAGTCAAGTGGGCCTTAGAAAGCATCACTGCGAACAAAGCTAGTGCAGGTGATGGCATTCCAGTTGACCTGTTTCAAATCCTGAAAGATGATGCTGTGAAAGTGCTGCATTCAATATGCCAGCAAATCTGGAAAACTCTGCAGAGGCCACAAGACTGGAAAAGGTCAGTTTTCATGCCAGTTCCAAAGAAAGGCAACGCCAAAGAATGTTCAGACTACCACACAATTGCACTCATCTCACACTCTAGCAAAGTAATGCTCAAAATTCTCCAAGCCAGGCTTCAACAGTACGTGAACCGTGAACTTCCAGATGTTCAAGCTGGTTTTAGAGAAGGCAGAGGAGCCAGAGATCAAATTGCCAACATCTGTTGGATCATCGAAAAAGCAAGAGAGCTCCAGAAAAACATTTATTTCTGCTTTACTGACTATGATAAAACCTTTGACTGTGTGGATCACCGCAAACTCTGGAAAATTCTGAAAGAGATGGGAATATCAGACCACTTGACCTGCCTCTTGAGAAATCTGTATGCAGGTCAGGAAGCAACAGTTAGAACTGGACATGGAACAACAGACTGGTTCCAAATAGGAAAAGGAGTATGTCAAGGCTGTATATTGTCACCCTGCTTATTTAACTTCTATGCAGAGTACATCATGAGAAACACTGGGCCGGATGAAGCACAAGCTGGAATCAAGATTGCCAGGAGAAATATCAATAACCTCAGATATGCAGATGACACCACCCTTATGGCAGAAAGTGAAGAAGAACTAAAGAGCCTCTTGATGAAAGTGAAAGAGGAGAGTGAAAAATTTGGCTTAAAGCTCAACATTCAGAAAACTAAGATCGTAGCATCCAATCCCATCACTTCATGGGAAATAGATGAGGAAAAAGTGGAAACAGTGGCTGACTTTATTTTTCTGGGCTCCAAAATCACTGCAGATGGTGACTGCAGCCATGAAATGAAAAGACGCTTACTCCTTGGAAGGAAAGTTATGACCAACCTGGATAGAATATTAAAAAGCAGAGACATTACTTTGCCAACAAAGGTCCGTCTAGTCAAAGCTATGGTTTTCCAGTGGTCATGAATGGATGTGAGAGTTGGACTGTGAAGAAGGCTGAGCACCGAAGAATTGATGCTTTTGAACTGTGGTGTTGGAGAAGACTTCTGAGAGGCCCTTGGACTGCAAGGAGATCCAACCAGTCCATCCTAAAGGAGATCAGTCCTGGGTGTTCATTGGAAGGACTGATGTTGAAGCTGAAGCTCCAATACTTTGGCCACCTGATGCGAAGAATTGACTCATTGGAACAGACCCTGATGCTGGGAAAGACTGAGGGTAGGAGAAGAATGGGACAACAGAGGATGAGATGGTTAGATGGCATCACCGACTCAATGGATGTGAGTCTGAGTGAATTCCGGGAGTTGGTGATGGACAGGGAGGTCTGGAGTGCTGCAATTCATGGGGTCACAAAGAGTCGGACTTGACTGATCGACTGAACTGAACTGATATATTTGTTATATAAATATATAGTATGCATGCATGCATGCTAAGTCACTTCAGTCGTATTTGATTCTTTGTGACCCTGTGGACTGCAGCCCTCCAGGCTCCTCTGTCCATGGAATTTTCCAGGCAAGAGTACTGGAGTGGGTTGCCATGACTTGCTCCAGGGAATCTTCCCCACCCAGAGATCCAACCTGCATCTCCTACAGCTACTGCATTGCAGATGGATTCTTTCCCCCGAGCCACCAGGGAAGCCCAAAATATACAATATATAATAAATATATTTAATGCAGATGTGACCATATATATATATATAATTTTTTGAAAAGACTGGAAAGCAATGCATCAAAATGTGGTGACTCCAAGGGATGAACTAAGCCACTCCTTCCAGAAGGCGGGAGAGGACGCCCTTAGCTTTAACAACAGCCACACCTCGTCTTCAGATGCTCGCTTTCAGTTTACAAAGTGTCTTCTTTCACAGTCCCACGTTTGGACTTCACTACTGCTATTTCACAGGGAAGGAAGCCAAGTCCCAGGGAGGCCGCGACTTTGCCTCAGACAGAATGTAACAGAGCTGGATCCAGGACCGACATCTGCATAGTCGGAGTCCTGCAAGGGTCAGGTCAAGGAAAGGAGAGAGATGGCAGAGAAGTCAAGGAAGGTCCAAAACCAGGCGGGCTAACGGGCAATGGAAGGACGCGGCGACGGAGGCGAAGCAATTCCCGGATCTGTCCAGCAGAGGGCGACGCCGCCCCAAACTCCGCAAACCTCCCAGGCCACGCCCCTCCCGGACAGCCCCTCCCCAGATCCAGGGAGCCAGGAGGTGCTCGTGGGGCGCCTTCCCTCGATTCTAAAGGGTCCGCGGGCCTTGGGGTTGGAGAGGCGGCGGGTGCCAGTGGGGCAAGGAATGAGGGGAGGACACGCAGGAGAGGTTGTCGGGGAGAGGGGGATGGTGTGGGCGTCTGCGATGAGGTCAAAGGTGCTGGGGAGCCACGCGCCGCGGCGGAGCGAGGGTGGGCGTGGGCGGGGGACAGGGTGCAACGTGTCTGTGGGACTTCCTGAGGCGGCAAGATTTGCTGCTCCGGGGAGGCGGTTACTCACTCAGGCTTGGCCACCTGCTTCCCTCCCAGCTCCCAGCCAAACGCAAACCAGAATCCCCATCTCCACCCCCACTTCAGCTAATGGCGGCTGCACCCCCAAGGCTGGGACCTGCCTCCGCATCTCAGCCTTCAGCCTCTCAGCTTCAGGGTGGAAGTGCCCAGCTGACTCCAGTTCGGCACCAAAAATGGCATTCCAGCCCCACCCATTGCAACCAAGCCCAGAACTTAAAGGTCGGCTTTCCTGCGCCCCCAGCACTACCCCTAGTCTCACCTCCCGCTGCTGACCCCGCATTCTGGTCTAGACATGAACCCCAGCTCGGTTCCCCACCTCCGGTCCGCTCCCCTGCCCCCTGAGCATTAGCTACACCCAGTCAGCCAGCAGGTCCTGGATACCTGTGTTGTGTCCCTATGCCCCACTCCAGCCGAGGTGGGGACATAGATATGTCCAATGGGTTCCCTTTGCTCTCCAAGCAAGGGGAGCAGCTATCTTACACCCCCAAACTTACACCATGAAGTGGAAGGTGGGAGGCCCAGGTCCTCAGCTCCCGGAGGATGACACAGATGACAGGACCTCAGGCCCCTGAGTTCAGTGTTTGGAGTGCCCTGCAGAGAGGGTAAATTGGTTGAAATCAGTGGAGCTGGATGACATAGATTCTGAATTCATTGTTCATTCGTTTAGACATATCTGCCTCCAGTGTTGTTGGAATGCCTGTTCAGTGCCAGGCCCAGCAAGGGTGTGGGAGAGCGTCGGATGGTTTGCGAGGTTCCAGGAGGGTCCGCTTTGTAAGAGCATGAGGGCAAAGCTGAGCAGGTGGGCTCTAAGGTGGAGAGCTGCCTTCAGGGCATCTTAACTGGGAGGAGAACCCTACCTCTGCCCCATTGCCTTTGGGGAGCTCTGGGCTGAGAGGTGCAGTGTTCTGAGGTCACCACCAGGGGTCAGGCACACTTGCTCTGTTCTCCAGCATCTGTCTCATCTATTTTCTTCTAAGAGGAACCTTCCTGGTCCCTTGTCTTTTCTCTCTCACTTCTCTTGATCCATCACTCCCTCCTTTAGGTCATCCCCTCCAGCCTTCAGTGCAGGACCAGGCAGCCTCCCAGCGTGACAGCCTGACATTTTTCTCAACCCTCGAAGAGTCCCACAGCCTCTCTCACTTCCCCAGGTTCATGAGTGAGTAATGAACTGGTGAGAAGAAGGTGTCATCTACTGTCTCACCTTTCCCCTCCTGCTCAAGTTCAGCTCAAGTTCTCTGGTTTTGTCTCCAGAGAAAACAGGAGTGTTTATGGGTTCCCTCCTTCTGACAGTTTTTCTTATGTCTGTCCACAAAGCTCTTCTCTAAGCCCCAGTTCCTTTTGTGACTCCTAGAACCCAGTCCCTAGAGCCCCTCTGCCCCCCTTACTCTAGGACAGCACCCAAATCCATGGAACCTTGATCCTGTGGTCCTTATCTCCTCCGCCCTTTGCTGTCTGGCACACCTCAGCTCCTGCTCTCTCGGATTCCACCTTTCGTTTGCCCTCCATGCTCCCACCTTGCTCCCCACAAGTGAGTCCCACAGCTCTGGAGGTTCGATTTCTCAAAACGGTTCCTTGCCACCTTGACCCCGCCCTCACACTCCTTCCTCCAGAAAACATCCCTCTCCCCAGTCTAGGCTCGAGAGACAGATGGATCTGAGAGAATGCAGGCTCAGGCAGGTACCAGCTGGGCTATGTTAACCTCTCTAATCCTCAGTTTTCTTCATCTGGAGAATGGGCTATCACATACGCTGTGAGGCCTGAGTAAGGTGATGGATGTGGACATGCTTAGCATCCCTAGGCGATGCTCTGGGAGACAGACTCCTGGCCTTTCCTTCAGGACCGCTGACACCCCCACTGTCCCCAGCTCCAGCCTGTTGGCAGGACCTGCCCTTGTCTCTGCGCACTGGATGCTTCTGCTCCCCCTACCACCCCTGGGCAGAGCTCTGGCCTGGGAAGAGGGGGATGAACCAGGAGACTTAGGCCACACAGCCCCCATACTGAGGGGGTGGGGCAGATGAGGGCTCTGTGAGGACCTCAGATCAGAACTCCATCTGCAAGGCTGTGTCCTCAGGCTACCATGCAGGAGGCCTGGAGTGGCATCCACTCTTCCTCCTTGGAGTTATTAGGGGCCCTCCTGGCCTGGGGAGGAGGGGCTCCTGCAGAGTCCCCTGAGGCTTTGAGAGGACCAGAAGGCTGGTGGGAGGTAAAGGAGGGGAGGCAGGGCAGGGGGGATACCGGCCACACAGTATTCCTAGTCTCTTCTCCTTTCCCATCCACCCCCACCCCTCCACCAAACACGATCCCTGGGTTAATTTTTAGCATCGCAGCTCGCACATTAGTCACTCCCTGTCACCCACCTACACGGCAGGAGGCTGCTGTGCTGGCGCCGTCATGCCATCAGCTGAGAGGTGGGATCCAGCCCCGCCCTGGGCACCTCCTCAGCCTCCTTGGGGTGCACACGGCCAGCCAGGAGCCCCCTTCGGCCTGGGTGAGGGGGACTGACATCACTGCCAACACTAGCTGCCGGGTGGGGGAGGCGGGAGCAGGCTGGTAGGAGAGGGGCTGGGAAAATGTTCTGGGAGGAGAAAGTCAGGGAGGCCTTGGCAGCCCCCCAACACCAGGAAGGTGCTAGGCGATGCCCAGGCAGCTGGGCTTCTGGCAGCCTGGGGCTCTGGGAACAAAGGTGTGAGAGGGCCCCTCCCCTAGACCTGAGCCCCTGGGAGCGGCTGTTTGTCATCACAGCAGAGCAGCTGTTCAAACAGGGAGCTTGGGGAAGCTCCATTTTCTTAATCAAATGTCCTCCCTCCCCAGGACCAGGGAGAGCAGAGTGGCCAGGAGCAGGTGCCCCTGGCTGGAGCCAACACCCAGCCCCAAAGGGATTTGGTGAAAGGGGTCCAGAGATGCCAGCTACAGATGGAGCAGGGGAGGGGCCTCCCCACCCCACCCTCCAAGACTGAAAGGTGCAGAGGTGGTGGTCACCCCTGTGCAGGGTTGGTCCCGAGGGGACATTCTCGTGTACTGAGCAGCTGCTGTGTGCCAGGCTGTGTTAGGCCCTGAAGGTACAGTGTAACACAGTTGAGTTTTCCTGCCTTAGAAAGTCAAAAGGCAGATACAATGGACGTCAGTATAATTACCAATTGAGAGTAGGTGCTATAAAGAAAAAAAATAGAGGTCTCAAGATAAATAATAATGGGGACAGGGAACTGCTTTCGATCAGATCAGGGAAATCTCTTCTCCTCAAGGAGGTGATATTTAAGAGATCTGAAGTTGGAGGCATCAATCCTGCAAAGACTCTTCCAGGCAGAGGGAATAGTATGGGCAAAGGCCAGAGGCAGGAAAGAGCTTGGCATATTTGAGAATAGAACCAGAAAGAGCAGTGTGGCTTAAATATGATAAGTGACATAGAGGGAGAAACAATTGGAGCTTGAAAAGGGCCCATTTCCAAGAGAGCCTCATGCAGGGCATCCCAGTACAGTTGCAGAGGTTGTGCACTGCACAGAGGCTCACAGTTGCCAAAACGTTTGGCCTGTGTGGCTGCTGTCAACCCGCAGGAAGCGAGGCCTTTTCCTAATTTGTCTTCCCAGAGGGACACAATGTTATGGAGTTTGGGTTTTGGACAACATGATAAAGAGTTTGGATTTTTTTTTTTTTTAATTCCAGGGAAAGCCATAATGGGTTTTAAGCAGAGAAGGGTTGTGACCCAATTTCCTTTTTGGAAAGATCACCCCAACTGCTGTGTAAAGCGATGGTCCAAGGGTGAGAGAGGAAGCAGGGAGCCCCTTCAGGAAGCAAGTGCCACAGTGCAGGAAGGAGAGTATAGGAGGTGGCCTGCCTGGGGGAGGGTGCCACTTAGACCTCTCAAGGGCACCCCTTGTATGACAGTTGCTGCCAGGGAGGAACACTAACACAGAGTCTCGAGTCTTGGGCCCTACTTTGCCACTTACGTGTGACCCCTAGACAGCTCACTTGCTCGGGGTCACCTCAAAGAAGGCGGTGACCACCTTTCGCAGACGCTTTGAGCACACACTGTGTTTATTGAGGTTCTATTATGTGCTCGTGTTGTTCATGAAATAAAGCAGTGAGTAAGACAGGAGAGGCCCCAGAGTCCTGCTCTCAAGAGTGTTCATCCTATGGGAAAGGGAGCCAGGCAAAACCCCAAACCCATCCAAGTCAAGACAGTTTCAGAAGGGGGATGAGTAATATGATGCAAACCAAACAAGGCTTGGCCATATTTTAGACCAAATGGGAGGGCCCTGGGGAGGCAATGCTGATACCAAAGGAGCCAACTGTGGGCAGAGCAAGTGCAGAGACACTGAGGGCGGGACACCTGAAGTGCACCATGGGCAAGGGGGTGAGAGCAGGGAGCGAGAGGGGAGGAAGAAGAGGAGGCAGTCAGGGGCCAGATGTGCCTACGTAGGGATTAGCCTCTTATCCTGGGAGTGACGGGACACCTTTGAGGAGTTCTAGAACGAGTGACCCGTGATTTGGCCTGTCACAGGCTGGGTGGATGATGGCTAGGGACTCCTATGCAGGAGGCTCCAGATTCCTAGGAGAGAGCACGCCAAACAGTTGTTTACGCAAGGCTAGGTTTAGAGGAACCTCGACCCTACCTGCTGTGGTATTTGGGGAGGGGGGGTTCCAGATGCATTAAACAAGAGGCCCAAGTTCTGAAGCAGTGCGGGTACTCTAGTTCAGGCCCATACATGTAAGTCAGAATCCCCTAGTCTATTTCCCTGGCCGCAGGCTCCAAGCAAATAAGATGTAAAATATAGTGTGTGTGTGTCTGTGTGTGTGGTGAGGGGCGGAGTGGTGGAGTCAGAGCTTGCCAGAGCCCAATCCTCCCCCTCAGGCAGTCACCACACTGACACAGATGCAAAAAACCGTCCATTTTATACAGTTTGTGGTTCAGAAGCAACAATATGCAAAACGGTGGAAGAGGCTGCACTGCCCTCACCCCACCCGGGGTGCCCATTCCTATCTCCCAAGGGCAGAGGACCCAGGACCCCTGCCCAGTAGGACCCCACTTAGTTAAGGGCCCCTAGGGGGCCAAGCCCTTAAGGGTCAAGGCTGAGAGGGAGGGAGACCAGCACCTTGGGCCCCCTCAGGCGCCCACTGGATAACTGGAACTGTGTCTGTGTGGGGTGGGTAGGGGAACGACCCGGCGGAGGCCATTTCTCCCCATGGCCAAGGGTGGGGAGCAAGTAAAGCTGAGGAGAGGGCTTCGTGGGACAGGGTCCCCCCACCTAGAGGTGGAGTTTTCCTGGACACCCCACAAGGCACTGCTGACCCAGATGCAGGATGGCACGTCCCATTTTTGGCCCCCGAACCTCTCCCAACCCCAAACTCTCCGGTTCTCCTGTGCCCATCTCCCACTGTAGTCTGGGGGAGCGCGAGTAAAGAGGCCTGGGGCTGGGTTCACCACTCTGCAGAGACTAGCCAGGACCAGCTGGGGTTGCCAAGGACCCTCTCCTGCTACTCCGGGCTCTTGGGGTCCCCGTGGCGGCCAAGCGACCGCCCCCGCCCCCTTTTTGCACTGCTGGAAAGAATAAATAAATAAATACGTTCCCCCGCCCGCCCCCGCCCCTACAGCTGGCTCTCCTCCTCCTCCAGGGAGCGATTGAGTCCGGGGATGAACTTGAGCAGCCGCCGGCGGAAGCTGCGGTACTTGGTTTTGCGCAGGCCGGGGCCGCACAGGGCCTGCTCGCGAGCCTCAGTCCAGAGCGCGCCCGGCGCGCCGCCGCCGCCGCCCCCGGGGCCCGCGCACCGCACGCTGGCGCTGCGGCTCAGCATCGCTCGGGACCCCGGGGCCGGAGCGTCGGCCGCGCCCGGTCCCGGCAGGCGCGCGAGGGGCGGCGGCGGCGGCGGGGGAGCAGGCGGCTCAGCGCCCCCGAAGAAGCACGTGTGGTAGACCGCATCTTCTGAGTCGCCCCCGGTCCGCCGCGCTCCCCCGCGGGAGCCTCCCGGGGCGGCCAGCAGAGGCCCGAAGGGCAGCGAGCCCGGGAGCAGGCCCGCGCCGTACAGGCAGGAGCGCACCGACTCCAGCGTGTCATAGATACTCGGGTCCTTCACCACGAGACCTGGGGGCAGAAGACACGGGGCGGGGGGCAGGCGTTAGAGGGCACGGGTAGGGGACCTTTGCTTCTTCCTGATGACCATCAGTGTGGCCCTTGGGCAAGTCAAAACTTTGAACCCTACTTCCCCAGTATGTAAAACACAAACTATACACTCGGATCCTTCTGAGGGTCCTTATGACACAAGAGTCACAAAAGGGGCCTGAAACAAGCTCTTGGAGCCTTGGTGTTCCCACCTGTAAAATGGAGATGGTTCTGTGTAGTACTTTCCTTCAGGGCACTACTGTGAGAATGAAAATTCGTGGGCATCAGCCCAGGGCCGCATTGTACCCAGAGTAGTAGTTCAGCAAAACTTGGAGGGGGAAGTAAGCGACTAGTTCCTGGGGGGAAGCAGCTGTGGGGGTATAGGTAGGGGGCACAAGTGATCCTTCCCAACACTGAGCTGCTCACCATGCACCAGCCGCTGCTCCTGCACCATCAGGGACCTGTATTCTCCCCACTTCTCATACAGGGTTTGCTGCAAGAGACACACCCACCTCACTGTCAGGAGTCAGCAAGAAACTAACCAGGGTGGCTACAGACTGAGGGATCCGGGAGTACAGAAGAAACCTTAAGGTTAAAAGGAGGTTCAGGCAGATAAACGACCCCCCAAAAAGAGTAGGAGGACTTCTCTGGTGGCTCAGTGATTAAGACTCTGTGTTCCCAGAGGGAACTAAGCCTCCCATGCCATAACTAAAGATCCTGCATGCCACAGTGAATATCCCACATGCCACAACTAAGACCCAGCACAACCCAAAAAAAAAAAAAAAAACCAGTAGGGCCTGCAGGGGCAGGGGTTTGGCTGGATGGTTTCCAGGCTGCTTTACCTTCAGGTACTGTAGACGAGCCTCCAGTTCTGCCTTCCTAATTGATGTCCCGTACAGAGTTTCCAGTCTGAGGAGATAGGGGAATCAAAGGATGAGTGGGCCCACAGGGTGGGGAAGAAAGGCTGCGCTCAGGAATCCCCTAGGGACCACAGCACCTGGATGTACCTGAGAACGTTGCCAGATGCCTTAATGATGTCGACAATCTCCCGATGTCGGATACCTTCCACGTTCAGGCCGTTGACGCTGGCAATGGTATCCCCTGCCAGGCAGAGAGGGAATCAGCATTTGCTCCACGGGGCATGCGGAAGAATTTCAGTCCCCTACCTTCACCACAAAGGGTAGGGGTAATAACCCTACAGAACTCTCCTGAGCTCCCTACCCCCACTCATGGTTCTGGGGCGATCTTGTGCAGACCTGGCATCTTAGCATAGGGGCCAGGGCCCTCAAACATCCACATCCTCATCCTCATCTCACTCTCAGGAAACTCTGTCCCCAAAGGCTGAGCCCTCCCAGCAAGCCTGGGCTTCCCCCAGAGCTGGTTATTTAGGTCCAGTCCACAGGCTGTCACCAGCGAACCCCAGCTGAGACAGGAAGGCAGGAGGGTGAGGAGCACCACACCGCGAACTTTAACACTGGCCCCCAAGCTTGAGGCCTAAACCTCTGACACCCTAGGCTGCTGCAGAGCCTCCTGACCTCCAGCGGAGCAGACCACCCTCTCTTAGGACCCACTGCCCAATTGGAAAAGGAGATGTGGGCCCCTATGGTGGCTACCATGGGGATGTGAAACTACCTTGCAAAGCTGCAGTGTACCACTTAGCTACCAGAGGGTGCTGGTGTATGGGCGAGAGATGAGGACTTCAGGAAGAAAACGGGGATAGAATTGGGGGGTCCAGTTCGTGCAGTCTCAGGCTGCCCCTTCCTGGGACTTGGGGCTCTAGATTTGGCCAGTCCCAAAGGTCTCCTGGCAGCACCATGTCCTTGTTAGAAGAAGTATCACAGGTACCCCAGTATTGGGCCAGGTTGGGAACACGATGGACTTGCTCTCTCCCCAACTCCTGCCCATGCTGGGTTGCCAGATCACCAGGAGGAGGCAGAATAGCCGTGGCAACATCTGCCATTTACCAGGCAGGCCCTGGCTTTGTGCCCAGGAAAGCCCCTCACCACACTGATATGAGGACATGTTACTGCCCCCAGTATGCAGATGGGAATATTCAAGATCATATAGTAAATGGTAAATTTGCCTTGATCCAACTCATTCTTCTTTCTGGCCTTCTCAAAATAGGAGGAGGAAGGGGAACTGATTGGATTTCTTGCCCCCTCTGCTTGGGAGTAAGGTCATACTCCCTTCCTAGAGCCCTGTGTCCTGGGCTCAGGCCCCACCTGGTGTGAGCCCCGCCAGCTGGGCAGGGCTGGATTCATGAACCCGGCAGACAAAGGTCACCATCTCCACGCGCTGTTCTTCTCGGTGGTGAAGGCCATAAGTCTGTAACAGGCAAGGGGACCCTCAGCCCACGAGCGGAGCAGGATCCATCCATCCCTCAGACCGCCTCCCAACCCTTCCCTCCCTCTGCACCCAGCTTCTCCCACCTGGAGCTCAAAGCCAAAGGTCTGGTTCTCCTCCTTCTCCAAAGTCAGCACTTTCCTGCAGGAGACACAGGGGCCATCTCATCAAGTCCGTCAGGATTAAAGAAGAGCCTGGTGGGCCCATAGTGTGGCCCTCTGCTAATGCCGGAGTCTGCTCTGGAACATCCAGGCAGGGCTCACTGTCTCCAGTGACAAGCCATACTCATCCCCGGCTGTCGGAATGTCCTTTCCCATACTGAAATCAGCTTCATCAAGCCACACAAAATCAATCCCCTCGAGTGGGGGACACACTGCAATGGCCAGCCCCCAGGGCCAGTTGAACTAGCTGAGTTTTTCGGCCACACTCCCAGCTTCCTAGTGAGCCCCAGAATACTACTGACTGACTAGCTGAGGCCCCCAATTCGGCCCCAGCCTGGAGCGCTGTCTGCTCCAGAGCCTTGGGGAGAGGGCTGGCCCCACCCCCAGAGGCCAGTCACGAGGCTCAGCCCGGACCCCAGCCGCCCCTCCCAGCTGCGGTGAGGCCAGCCCACCAGATGTGAGGGCTGGGGGGAGGGGAGACTCGAGGCCGCCCCTTCCCGCACTGAAGGCCTGCCCACTGGACACAATGGTTTGGAGCTGCTCCAGATCTTCGCCTGCTGGGGGAGCCCAGAGTTTCCTCTGCCCACTCCCACCCTCTTCCTTCCCGCTCCACCACAAGCCGAGCTGAAGCAGCCTCAAAGTCCCCTTCAAGCCTATCGGCCTCAGCAAGGCCCTGGAGACCCAGGCCTCTCAGTGCCCAGCCTTACCCACATACCCCACCCCCCCAAATGCTGATCGGCAACTCCCTACCCCAGCGCGAGCTCCTCCCTGCTTTGCAGGCAGGCCTTTCCCCCTCTGTGTGTATTTGGGCCGGGGTGGGGGTGGGGGCAGGGTGACTATGATTACTCCAGTGCTCTCTGGTTTTCTAAAAGGGTTGGCAAAGTTTTTCTGCAAAGGGTCAGATGGTAAATATTTCAGCCTTTCTTTTTGAGACCTGAATTATTTGACAGTCTCTGTCTTACATTGTTCTTTGTCTTTATTTTTACAACCCTTGAGAAATATCAAAACAACTCTCAGCTCAAGGCCAATCTGGCCAGCAGGCCATAGTCTGCTGATCCATTTTAGAAACCAGGCTCACATCAGGATGGGACACAGGCAGAGTAGGGCTAGTCCTTCTGCCCTCACCCCAGGCCCTTCTTTAGGGGCCACCACCGATGGGACTAGCAGAGCACTGAGGTTTTGGGTGCAGGGCCAGACAGTCGAGTAGCCGGATACAGCTTGCCATGGTTTGGGCCTTCAAGGTTTGCTCGGCTGGGAGGGCCCAGGGGAGCTCCCCAAACTCCTCCTGCTTCCCCCTTCCCAGATCCAGATTTCTCCAGGGAGGGGTGACTGGCAGGGACTGGGGGTGGTTTGAGGAGCACCTGATGACTCAAAAGTCCCTCCCTCCTTCCTCTGCCACCCCCTTCACACAGCCCACACCCCCACCTGCCCCTCATTCCTGGTGAGGGCACCGTGCTGAAAGGGTGGGAGCACAACTCCCCCTGGGTGGGCTGAGATGCTGTGTCGTGCTGCCCCCTCCCCAGCACCTCATCCTTTGGGCCAGGGCAGAGGCGGGGGTAATGGTGACTCACCGCTGCTGTTCAGGACTCTGGCTGAGGTTCTTCCAGCGGAATCCTGAGCCCTGGGTGGGAAGGAGAGTCAGGAAGAAGCAGGTGAGAGGGAGGTGTCCTGGAGCAGAGGCTGAGAGCCCTCCTTTGGGGGGTTCCTCACCTGGGCTCAAGTCCTAGACCCAGCATCTAACTTCCTGTTGCCTATTTGTCCTGTTCCAGCTCCACACCTGCTCCTCTGATGCTGGGGTAACTAACCCTAGAGTGCCACCATCAGTATCACTGCACTGCTTTCTCCCTAAGCTTTATCCCCACAACTGGGACCTCGGGAACACAATTTCCTGGGCTCCAGATGCATGAACCTCTAAGTCCTGTCCTGGTTCCTAGTCTGGAGGGGGTGGGGGTTTTTATGACTCTAGGTAGAATAGCCTCTGTCCCCAGGGTGCATGTTTGAAGGGGCTCGGCACCCTAGCCCCCAAAAGGGGAAGCAGGGGCTCTTCCTAGATATTATTCAGAGAAGGGCAGGGGCCCCTGGGCTTGCCTATCAAGACATTTCAGAGCCCCCAAGGCCAGTCACATCTCTCCTAATTTCTCAGTCACAGAGAGTGGCTTGCAGGAGCTGGAGTCAGGGGCCCAGGTCTAGAGGGCCGGAATATCAGCTTAAGCATGGAAAGGCAGGGGATAGAGGGGCCAAGCCCCCTCCCTCAAACTATGGAGTCCAGCTGCAGGTGGCCAGCTGTGCCCAGCTCCACCTGGGTCTCTCAGCATTGTGATACATGTTGTTGCTTTCTAGGACAAAACACAACTTAGATCTCAGACTTGTTAAGTCTCACTACACTCGAGGAAAGAGATGGGGAGGTTTTGTTATTGTTTGGTTGGTTTCATTTGCTTTTTGGTGCGAGGGATGACGGAGCTGAGGGACCGCTTACCTCTTTTGGGTCCTTGAGAAACTAAAGCGGTGTCTCTCCCTCCCTAAATGACTGATGCTTGGAAGAAGCCCAGTTCCAGACCAGCCCTTGTCCCGTGTGCCCCAAACAACCCAGGAGCTTCCTGGTCAGAGCGCTAGTTAACTCTCTCCCCAGGCTACCCCGAGGCCAGGAAGAGAAGGAAGTCCTCCTTCTCTAGAACCTTACAGACGGGCCTCAAGGGTGGAGACCGTTCCCAAACCGGCCAGGGAGGAAGGACTGGGCAGCATAGAGAGACCCCTTTGTCTTTCCAACCGATTTTCATAAAATGCAAATTCTCAACAAGCTGTTCATTGTGTTGGGGGGGAGCCAGGGGCCAAAGGAAGAGGAGGGGGGGTTGAGCTGGGAAAGGCCACCAGTCCCCTCTCCTTAACCTAGGTCTTAAGTTTCCTTTCTGAGCGCTTGGGTCCCCCTAGGGCCAGAGGAAAAGCCCGGCGGAGGGGGAGACTCCGAGGGCGGGCGCGGCCCGCATCCTTCCTGCCCAGCGGGCGCCCTGCGACGCCTCCCACCGCGTCCGGTCGCGGCTGACGTCCAGGGAGCCGTGGCCTCGCGCCCCGCACCTCAAACGCAGGGTGAGGCGGCCGAGCCCAGGAATCCCGGCGCCCCCTCAGAAGGGTGAGCTCTCGGAGTCGGCGGCGCCGCAGGCACTTCCTCGGCGAGAGTCCCACCCCGGGCCCGCCGACTCTCAACTTGACTGGACTAGCGGCCGGACCCCAGCTCGAGGCCTCTTGCTCCCAAGGGAGAAGCCGGGGCGGGGGGATCCTGGGGACCCGGGGAGGAGGGGCTGGGGCGGGGTGCCGATGGCCAGTTGGGGCGAGGGGAAGACAACTTGGGGAAGCAGCAGGAAGGAGAGCAGCGAGACGGGGCAGCGGCGCATGGGAGTGGAGAGCCGCCCGGCTCGCGAGCGGCGTGGAGCCGGGGATGGGGGAATTTGCGCCTTCTGAGCAGAGGGTCGAGGGGATCCAGCAGGATCTGAAGGTGTCCGTGGGGTTCATAGGGCGGGGGAGGAACTGGGGCGCTCGGGGACCCCAGGAGTATGGTGTGGGTGGGGATCGGCAGGCATCCATGGGGACTGTGGCGGGTAGCGCGGGTCTTGAGGAAGGGACACCACAGGGTACCGGGGGCCGAGGGGGTCCGCGGGAGTTGGGGAGGTACGCACCTTTCGGCGGGGTAGGGTGCCCCCGGACACCGCGAGCGCGCGATACAGCTCGGCGGGGTGGTAGTCCTCCAGCGCTGCGTACAGTTCGTCCCCGGGGGTCCCAGGGCCGGCGGCTGCAGCAGGGGGACCCGAGGCCGGGGTCGGGGTCGGAGCGGCGGGAGTGGCTTCCGAGTCAGGAGCCCGAGCGGCGGGGTCTGGGGCGGCCGCCGCCTCCTCTTTCTGCTGCAGCTTCCTGAGTCGGCGAAGGGTCATGGCTCCGGCGCCCCTCTCTGGCAGCGCTTTCTCCGCGCGGCGGGGCTGGCGATGGCTCTAGGATGCCAGCCTGGAGGTTGGTGGGTCGCCTCCCTTTATAGGCTCGGGGAGCGGGGCGGGCTGAAGGGGCGGTCGGGGAGCGGCCTCGCAGGGCCTCGCCCCCTGCGCGGTTGGCTCCGCCCCTGGGGCGGAGCCCGCTGCTCCGGAGCCCCGCCCACTGCTCCTGAGACTTGCCCAGACCAGGGAAACACTTGGGGACCTCGAGCGCCTGGCCCATAGGGGTAAAAGCTAGCCGCGGAAAGGAGCGGGGATGGGGGGATGTGCAGGGCATCCCGGGGCAGAGTATGGGTCTCTGTGATACCTGAGGGACGGGGAGCCTGTGAAGGGGCTTGTGCACGAGATTTAGCAGTGGAGTGACAGTAAGGAGTCTTTAGAAGGAGGTTTGGAGGCCCAGAGTAAGATTAGAGGAGACCCAGGGCGCTGCAGGAGACTTTAGGTTAGGAGAAGGAGGGGTGAGGTCTCTTGAGGGGAGGAAAAAGATGGCCCTGAAGTAACTGTGTAGAAGCCACTAGGGGGTGAAAGGGTCCAGAGTCTCCTCTTTACGTAGCTCCCGGAACAGTTGAAAAGAGCTGCCTCTGCTCCCCAGGTCAAGAGAAAAGGGAAGAGAGGGAAACCCAGAAAGCAGTAGACTTAATTCTGGCCCGTCAGCCTCACCTCCTGATGTTGGGGCTCAGGTAACCTTTCTCCAGCAGACAGATGCTTACTGTAGGACTGACTCATGGCAGGGCATATGGTGTGCTGAGGGGGTGCTCAGGATTGGGGGTTGGTGCTCAACAATTCTCTGACCCTTCTTGGGGACCCTCCCCAACCCCCCGACCCTCGGCTGTGTTGTCTGTGGCGGCCAGCCTATGAGAGAGGTGGGAATGGCCCAGCCAAAGTCTCTGTCGTCAGTGGTACCTGAATAAGAAGTGAGAGGAGGAAGTGGTAGGTCAGGCCTGGCGTCTGAAGAGTGGCCAGCCACCACACGGCGTCAGCACCACGAGCTGAGGGCTCCGCATCTCGTCTGCCACTAAACAGAAGCCAGGAATGCACTGTCCTCATCTGTCCCCTCCTCCAGTGTTCCCGAGTCTGTGTTATGCCTTTATATTAATAGCTGACATTTATGAGCCATTTACCATGTGCTCTGCACACTGTTCTGTGTGTTACATCCATGAATGAACTTGTTTGGTCTTCATAACAACCCTACGAAACAGATCCCATTATCATCTCTTACAGAGAAGGAAACTGAGGCCCGGAGAGGTTAAGTAACTTGCTCTAGGCCACTCTGTGGCAGAGCTGGTTCGAACCTGGGCAGCCTACAGAGCCTGCCATCTACCCACTGGGTGATGCAGTCTTCTGCTGTTCTTCATTCACCTTGGGTTGAAGCCCTGCTCCGGGCCAGGTTACAGAGGCTCTTGGTCAGGTAGGGAGTGATGCCTGCGCCAGTGCTGGGTTAGATGCACGGCATGTGGAGCACAGAGGGGCTAGTGACCCAGCAACCCGGGAAGCTTAGCACAGGCTTTCTGTCTCCTGTGCCTCTCAGTCCATGGGTCTGTCTCCGTCTTCTTGCTTCCTAGTCTCCTGACTCTGTCTGTTTCCCCCACCCCCAGGCCCCTGGGGCCCCAGCCCCTATAGGAGGTGTGGGTGGGAGGGGGTGTTTCTCCACCCTGCAGTGATTACACAAGTCCAGATGGCAGGATGCTTGTTGGGTGGGGGGCAGGGGTGGATTGGGGACGGCCAGGAGCCAAGTACCAGCTCCCTTAGAGCCTTCCTCTGCCTCCTCCCACCTTCCCCCTTGGCACCACCAAGTGGCCATCAGCTGAGGGGCCGAGGGGGAGTTGGTGGGGAAACACGGGACTCTATTGTGAAGCAGTAGGACAGATGGACCCCTGGACCGTCTGCTGCCTGCTCCCGACAGACAGCATCTGTGGTGGGGGTGGGGATGGGGAAGCGAGCGAGCGAAGGCAAGAGAGGCGATGGTGTCTATTCTCTGCACTCCTTGCCTATCTGAAGGGACTCTCAAAAGGGCGTCTTATGAGTGCTTCTGAACTACCACCCCACCGATCCCACAGTGGTTCCTAAGGGACACCTCCTTCCCTAAAACCCGGGAGAGCAGATGCCATGGGTATCCGTGTCTGCAAGCCCTGTTGAGACAGTCCTTCTTCAGACTGACGTGGAGACAGAGCCTTCCCATCAGCATCCAGGCCAGTCTGCCTCTCCGAGACCAAGTGAGAGAACAGCCCCAGAGAGCTGAAACTCAAGTTTCTGCCTCTTGCCAGGCAGGGCACTCTGGAGAATCCCAGAGTAAAGGTGGGCCCAGAAGATGCCATTTCTGTCACAGTCATTGCATGATTTCCTCAAATCCCAGAAGTTCAGAGCCGAAAAGGGCCTTGTGATCTGGAGTGGACACCAAGTGAACCAAGCCCTCGTTCCATGGAGGTGGCAACCTGAAGCAGGGAGGGAAATATGGTGGCCCAACAAGCATTAGAACCCACAAGAGCCCAGCCCCCTTGGCTCTGGAGACTATTTAATTCAGCTGCTGGTATCTCCGCCTGAGATCTCAGAGATCCATGCCCGCCTCCTTCTCCCAGTATTCCCAGTTCCTCCAGGGAGGCAATGGGGAGCCCAGGATGCCATACTGTGGGGTGGTGGTGCCCTCTGCTGGCCATGAATCTCTTGGAGAATCTTCAAATCAATCCGGGAAGGGCTGTCCAGCAGGTGCTAGAGCCCCACTTTAAGGACCCCAGCCCAGAGGTCCTCTTCCACCTGAGGACTGTGTTCAGCTGAGACGCCAAGCTCTGCTTTGGTCACGAAGTTCTGGAGTTTCACACCTGTTAGGAAGATGTATTTGTGATCTAAGCCTGGCTGCAGGTGACATTCCTCAGGGAGAAGGCAGACAGCCAGTGGGCTTCTTCTGTGCAGGAATCTGCAGGAGCCAGACAGTACACCGGGCCCACAAAACTTTGCCTTTTTCAATCCTCCACCACTTCCTTCTGAGCCTGAGTCTCTAGTGTAGCGTCTGCTCCCCTCATCCCATCTTCGACAGCTCCTTAAGGCTGGGGATGGGGGTGGGGGACACACTGCACTCTGCAGCCTCATACTATGACACCTCCCCACTCCACTCTCCTCCCCAAGGAAGCCTCCTGGTAAAAGCAAAGCCCTGTTGCTCTGGCTCCGCAGACATCTGCACTCAATCTGTACCTTATTCTCGAGCAAGTCCCAGGCTTTCAGAAGAATTTCCCAGGCTTTGCGTCCTTTGGTTCCAGCTGTCCTGGCTCCTAGCTCTCAGGGTACACAGGGCTTGGTCTGTGTTGGGGGGCACAGATGCAGGGGCTTGGCTAATGGACGAGGCCTAGGTGAGACCCCTTCTTTGAGACAAGCCCTTTCCCAGACACCTAACCATCAACAGTCCCCTGAGTCCTGTCCTCACCCACCTGCTTAAGTTCTCGGCTGCCATCAGGAGATCCAGGCACTCAGGGCAAGAGCTGCAGAAGCCCAGCCCTCTGGTGTCCGAGTCGATGTCAGGGCTCTCCCATGGTGGTTTCATCCCAGGACTGGGGGCCCTCTCTTGGTGTTGCCACTGCTTCTGAGTGGGAGGTGGGAGGGTGAGGGCTGGGGACTCAGCTGGCTGTCTGGGAAGGAATGGGGCTGGGCCCCGGGTGCAGGACGCTGAGGGAGGCCTGGGCAGCTGGTGGGCAGCTGACTGGGCAGGGAGTGGTTGTTTTCCTTAATGGCTCCTATTTCCCAACTGTTTCCACAGGCTAGTGTCTGTGTGTGGCACTGGGGTTCAGGGAGGCCCAGCAGCAGGGGCGGGGGGTTGGGGGCAGGTCTGGGAACTGGAGCAAGGAGGATATGGCAGTTTGTTTGTGTTGGATACAGTGGCCTCTGAGTCTAGTCCCAGTCAGAGGCCAGGGACCATCTTGCCTCCTAGGTGGGATGCCAAGATATTAGTATCTCAGGCTTGGACAGGTTAGACTGGCAGAAGGGAGAAAGGGTCAGCTCTCTAGTTTTCTTTACAGCATCCACTTACCACTTTTAGGACAGAGGGCATGTATTATTTTATCCTGCCTCATTTCAGACAGGTACAGATAGCTAGGAAAGAAAATGACACCTTTCAGGGCCCCGGACTCCCCACATCTCCTCCCTCTTGGTAAACACAGCTGCTCTGGTGGTCCACCCCTGGCTCCTTCTCCGGGGACAGCGCTGCACACCAGGCTAAGATTCTCCTGTAGACTCCGA
This sequence comes from Ovis aries, assembly GCF_016772045.2. Taxonomy (NCBI): domain Eukaryota; kingdom Metazoa; phylum Chordata; class Mammalia; order Artiodactyla; family Bovidae; genus Ovis; species Ovis aries. The sequence continues at coordinate 134,336,781 of NC_056056.1, forward strand.
ACTGAAGCTGGCTCCTCCTCACTGTCCGCATCTGACCATGCTCCCAGCCTGTGCGTCCTACCCACTGTCCCTGTCCTCCAGTGTTTCTTGCTCTACCACTCCAGTAACTGCCTTCTCAAGCCAGCACCATGTCCTTCCGCAAACACATCACGTGATTCCACTGCTCAGAACGCGCCAAGGGCTTGGTCCTACATGCGGAACGACAAAGAGGTGTTCACTTATGGGACAACTCCACATAAATATGCTACTGAGAAGAATCTGGAGACCTTGTCGGGACTCAAGAGGGAAAGTGATGGAGACTAGCAGTCTGAGGTGGCTGTCACAGGGAGGTGGTGGCATTGGTGGCCCTCGGGATGCAGTCTTGACTTCTTAGCATATGATAGCTCTAAGAGATTTCCTCTGTGCACCCTGGCTCCCTTGCTCTAGGATATTGAACATTTATGGGTTGTTTTTTAATTACTTACTTTTGGCTGTGCTGGGTCTTCCTTGCTGTGCCTGGCCTTTCTCTAGTTGCAGCCAGCAGGGGTTACTCTTCCTTGAGGTGTGTGGGCTTCTCTTGGTGGGCTTTGTTGCAGAGCACAGGGGCTAGAGCCTGGGCTCAGTAGTTGTGGTGCATAGGCTTAGATGCCCCATGGCATGCGGAATCTTCTGGGACTAGGGATTGAACCTGTGTCCCCTGGACTGGCAGGTGGATTCTTAACCACTGGACCACCAAGGAGGTCCCACTTATAGTTCTTGAATGGTGGTGACACTCTTTTTGACCAAATTTCCTGTCCCCAGTCAGTAGGCCAATGCCAAACCCCAAAGAGATAAGACATCACCTCTCTTGACCCCATCTTCCTGTGTTCCCAGAGTATTATGTGTCTGCCCTTATCATAGCACTACCTCACTCCATTGTAATTACCTATTAACTAGTCCATCCCATCTGGTGGGGGGCCCCTGGAGAGCTGGCTTTCCGTAGGCATCTCACCTGTGCTTCCATGACATGTTACACACGGCTCTGTAGTGGGACTTGCTAAAACCTGCCCTCCTGTTCTCTGTGTAGATCCTCTCCATCTCGAAGGGCAGGGCCCACAGGTGGTTCGCCCTTCTGTTCTGCCTACTGCTTTACACACTAAGGTTGTTGGACAAATGCTTTTACTTAATGAATTTAGAGCCCAGTCCATCCTGTTGTCCCTTAAACTTTCCTATCCCATTATCCTCCATCCTTGACCTCCAAGGACCATTCCCAGGTGGATCCAGAGCTATCTGCCATATTCCTTAAATCTGATCCTGTCTGGCCATGGGATGCCCAACAACTCCTGGGATGTGATGCCAGGGGTTTGGTCAAAGACCAGTCTGGATGTTACTATGAAGTCATGTTTTAGGTGTGATTGACTCATTGGAAAAGACTTTGATGCTGGGAGGGATTGGGGGCAGGAGGAGAAGGGGACGACAGAGGATGAGTTGGTGATGGACAGGGAGGCCTGGCGTGCTGTGATTCATGGGGTCGCAAAGAGTCGGACACGACTGAGCGACTGAACTGAACATTTAAATTAATAGACCTGCAATAAAGTAGGTAACCCTCCATAGGGTGGATGGGCTTTACCTAATCAGTCAAAGGGCTTAAAAGATTGTGGTCCCTTGAGGAAGAAGAAATTTTGCCCCAGACTGTCTTCTTTCCTGGCTCTCTAGCCTGTCACCCTGCTCTGTAGATTTCAGACTTGCCAGCCCCACACTTGTGTGAATCAATTCCTTTAAATATCTATCCATCCATGCTATTAGTTTCATTTCTTTGGTGAACCCTAACAAACCATTCCTGTCTTGATCCAAAGCTTTCCCCAGGCCTTCATTACATGTCCCTCACATGCTCCTGTGTGTCTCTTAAACTTCTCCTATTCTACACCTCACTTTGTTTTGGTTGTATTCAGCATTTTCTCCAGACTGTAGATCAGAAGACATGGTCTGGTGACAGGATGGCAGGAACAGAAATTTTAAATGTGGGCAACAAAACCCCCAGTCATACAACATTCAAATGAATTCCGGTCTGTCTCATGGGCCTTACAAAGGTGAAATGTTAGTAACCTTCAAGGGCACATGAAGAGGTCCCAGTGTGGTTGCCTTTCTGATTTTCAAAATGATACAAGTTGAATGTGCAGTTCTTAGCCTAGTGGATTTGGGGTCCATAGGGCAAGATGACTCACTGCTGATTGATTAGCTTTTGAACTGGGATGAGGTCCACTATAGGCCACTTCACCTTTCCTTTCGACAAACACAAGAATGCCTTGCTACTTCCGCAAGGTGCTTGCACCTTTGCTGTTATTTTGTCCATTAAATTCTGGCCAGGATGCAAGGAAAATTTAGTTAGCGGCTGATTTGGGTTACTGGGATGCATGCCAAACTTAAAAGCCAACTTGTATAGGATAGTTGCTTGATTTTCTCCAGCCCAACAGTCTCAGATGACAGGACAATAGAAAACTCTGGGTAACAAATCAGAATTTCAAAATATTGAGAGGCTGGACCTATTGGCAGATTCTACGGTAAAATTTATGGGGTATACACATAACATCCTGCACTTGAGTTCAAAAATACCGATTTCTCACATACAGGATGGAGGAAGGGGGCTGGATTTTACTCAATCCGTGACATGAAGTGCAGTCCTGGGATGTGACCTGGTGTCAGGCAGTCTGGGATTCTCATCCATCTATGCTGTCAATGTCCGGGTGGAGTGCTACGTGCCCTCCACGGCCCCAGGCAGGTTCTCAGCGAGCAGCCAGCGTGGGGGAAGGACATGGCGTCATGGAGACAGGATGTGCTGAGGCTGAGGGGCTGCAGGCTCTGGCCAGGCACCGTGGACCTGAGGTCTTTTCCACCCCTGTGAGCTACGTGCGTGGGCAATTTGTCTTCTCTAACCGTCAGTTCCCTAATCCACAGAGGATAACGACCACCTCATGCTGTTTGAGGATGAAAGCAGTTCATGTACGTAAGGCCAATTTTGGCACACTGCCTAGCACACAGTAACTAAGTATTTGCTGAATACTAATGGAAGAAGCTCTAAGCTTTGCAAGATTCATGATAACGTAACAGCTGCCTTCAAGTATTTTAAGGGACCTTAAATGGAAAGGAGAATTAGTGCTCTGAACCATCTGCGGAGAGAACTCACAGGGAGGCTGCCCAGTCCTATGTAAGGAAGAGCTGTCCACTGAGCAGATGGCCAGCAGGTGGAGGCTGTGGTCCTGAGTGTCACGGCATGAGGCTACGGCCACTTGGCAGGGATGCTGTGGGGGAGTCAAGCACGTGATGGGCGGTGGACCTCTGGAGTCCCGTCTAAACTTGAGATTCTACGATTCTAGACTTTTTCTCTTGGGTTCCTTGGCCTAGAGATTTTTAAAGACATTCACAGCCACCCATACACTGAAGATTCCAGAGTAACCACTGTACATTCCCATTTCAAAGTCCCCTAACCCATCCCCAAATTCACATTTCTACTCCAAGTCAGGAGTTCAGTTCAGTTCAGTCGCTCAGCCGTGTCCGACTCTTTGCGACCCCGTGAATCACAGCACGCCAGGCCTCCCTGTCCATCACCAACTCCCGGAGTTCACTCAGACTCACATCCATCGAGTCAGTGATGCCATCCAGCCATCTCATCTTCTGTCATCCCCTTTCCCTCCTGCCCCCAATCCCTCCCAGCATGAGTCTTTTCCAATGAGTCAAGTGGGGAAGCGAAAACTGAGGAGGGCTGAGGCTGCTGTTGAGACTAGGTGGCTTGTGACTTACCAGGATCAAGACCCTCTTTTATATAAAGAGAAAACTGCTAAAAGACAAATACAGACAAAGCCCAAGAGAAGGTGTTGAGTTTGTCCTCCACTCCCTCTGCAGGCCAGGCCCTCCCTCTATGAAATGCGGAGGAATAGCCTCAGGAAGACCCCCTGATGCTCCAATCAGGCCCTCTTCTGCCCTGCACTGCTGCAGCAGATGTTAATGAGCATCATACCCTGGCAGGTGGGAGGGGACGCCTGAAACAGCTGCCCAACTCCCCTGACGAAGGCTGGGCAGCCAGTCGGCCTACAGATGTAAAACAGATGGCACCAGCGAGGCTCTGTGAATAAAACTTTAATAATGTACAGCAGAAATTGGACAGGCTCATTCTTATATTAAAACAAAAGATTTCCTATATTACAACTTATTTACATTTGCATACTGAAGAGGTAAAGTGTCTAAGTGGCTATTTTACAGTCCATTCTAATAAAATGTACAAAAACAAACAGAAGTACCGAGAATGCCGTTCGGGGGCCTTGATGGCAACGTAAGAACGGGCTTGGACTTGGTCTGTGAATCCAAAATCCAGAGGTGCAGGTAGCCCTATGGATCAGGGTTAGCCTCAGGGAGCCAAAACCACAGCTTTAGTTTCTCCCCAACTCTCTAACTCCTAACTCTTGGGTTAAGAGTGGCGGCAGTGGGGCTGGGAGCATCCCCCCAAAACTGCTCAGTCTTCCCCGGAGGTGGAGGAGGAGTGTGTTGTGAGGACAGCTGGGCCACCTGGGGAGTGGGCTAGTGGCTTGGGAGTCCCTGGGTCGAGGAGTGTCGGCAGATCCCAGAGGCTGGTTGAGGCAGGGAGTGAGGAGTCTGAGTTCCATCAGCTCCCATAACCCGCCAAGCTCTGCCAGAGGGCAGACAACAAGGGGGAAGTGCATCAGCAGGGGTAGGGAGAGAAGATCCCCCTAATGACACAATTGGTATTTAAGGGAAATTAGTCAGTAGCCAGTAAATTGGCCCAAAGGGTGAGGGGAAGATCTCCTTTAACACAAGGAAAGCACTACACCGGGAAAATAAATAGGAAGGCCAGGGCACTGGGGAGACGGATGGGAGTGGGGAGAGGGCTCCCCCCCTCCTCCACAAGCTTTGGCAGAGAATCGCTGGGCTAGAGGCAGGGATGCGCTGAGGCTGCACACACACTGTGCCTCCCCTGGGGGGCAGGAAGGGGGCTCTGGATGAACGCAGTGAAGGGGGGTTTCACTGCCCACCACCGGCCTCTTTGGTGGAGGACAGGGGGGCATCCTCGCCTCCTTAGTGGTCTTGTATAAGAGCAGTCGCTCCAGGCTCAAAAGGCTCAGAACCAACTATGAAAACTTCTGGTCTCAAGATAGGCACCCCCCTGACTTGACTGAGTCCCACCGTCAGTGCTCCAAGAGCAGGACCCAAGCCTATCTTGTTCACAGCTGCACTTCCCAGCACCCAGCATGGGGCCTGGCACCCAGCTGGCACTCAGCGAGTGTCTGCTGAGTGAGTGCCTGGATGAGAAGGTGCAACCTGTGGGCGACGCACAAAAAGCTAGAGTCCCAGTGCAAAACCCACTTTGGGTGGGACTGGGCAGGGAGGCAGGACCCCAGCGAGACCAACCCCCAGGGCAGAGGAGCTCTCGCAGCTGGGTCGGAGGGGGCGGGGAGCAGGCTCAGGTACAAGGACAGATATTTCCAGTGTGATTGAGCTGTGTGCGTCTGATTGAAGCATTTTGTGTGTGTGTGGTTGTTTTCATAGGGATTTCCTTAAAAACAAATGGATTGAGAGGTAATTATCACATAGAGATGGTTTTCCTTTTATAAAAACTTAACAGTATTTAAAAAAAGTTAAAATCCAGACCCTCCCAATAAAATTAAAAAAAAAAAAAAAGAAAGAAAGAAAGAAAACCAAACCACTCCAGTTAAGTTATGGCTTCAAAGTTATTATATACCTAAGATATGCTGACCGAACCACCACCCACAACCGTGCTTCTAGACGTCGTTAAATACTACACTCAGGTTAAATAACAGGTTCAGCTCAGGCTGTTCCCTTTAGTAAAGCCCCTGAAGTGGATGCAAGTCTCACATCTTCCCTCCACCATGATTGGATAACCCAGTAAAAGACCCATGCAGATGCCTCCCTCCCCACCAGCCTCCCCCCCCAGTCCTCATCCCCACTTCCCTTCCCCGCCCTAAACCCACCACCACCGAAAATACACACTGCTGTCTCCAGAATCTGGGATATGAAAGACAGATGTGACATTCCAGTCTGAGTCTCCCCAGGTCTGGGCTGCAAATTCCTCGGCCCCTCCTTGCCGCCGCCGAGGATGCTGCCCTTAGGCTGGCTCGTTTCCCACGGTGGCTGCTGACCACAATACCCCAGGTTTCCGCCGAGATTCCTGCCCTGCCCATCCCACCCTCTTCCCTCACATTTGGACCCAAAAGCCTCGCCTGGCACGGACAACTGGGCCAGCTTTGGTTCCACAGTCTGAAGTGGAGAAGGAGGGCAGGCGACACATGGGCAGGCGGCACAGCCTGCTGGGGAGGGGGTACCACTGTGGAGTGGGGGCTTTGGAAGGAGGGGTGGGGAGGGAGCCCCCCGGGAGGGGCGCCAGGGAAACTAGACGCGGCTCACTACTGAACAGAGGCGCCGGCACGCAGAGACGGCATGACGACCACAGCCCCGACCTGCACATGCACGAGAAGCTCAAGCAGGCAAGTGTGCACCCACAGACACACACGTACACACACACACGTGTAAGGGCGTGGCACAGACCAGGCACAACAGGGACGCACCTCGGCACATGCACACACGGCTGGACAGACAGGCACCAGCAGTCCCTCCACCTGGAGCTGCCAGGAGGGGCCATCCTTCTGGTTCCCGGGGCCGCTCGCTGCACTGGGTTGGTCCCGGGGTAAAGCCCTCAGTGCTGCTCAGCACGGGGCCACGCTCAGCTCCTCCCTGGCCGCTTGTCGCCACACCAGGCTCCTCGCCGGGGGCACCGGGCTTTGTGGGACATCCCACGACAGCCGGTCCGGGTCGCGGCATTGAGTTCTCCATGCCATTCGCTCTCAGAGGCTCCATGCCACTAGGAGGTAAATATCAAAGGTGTCTGTGTCTCAAACCCATCGTGGGAGTGAGCGAGTCTCCCGGGCTCTGTCCCTCTGTGGGCCAAACTCCTGGCCACAGAGGGCTGGGCAGAAACGAGAGGTAGGCCTCCATCTGATGCTCGACACGGCCGCTCGGCTGTAGGTCCCGTGGCCTGGCGGCTGTGGGAAGGGCGGCTAGATCTTCACGTCCTCCTGCACACTGAGCTGGGAGAGGGTCTTCTTGATGCGCAGCGCAGTCAGGCGGGCGGCGCCGTTGGCGTACCAGCACTCCCGCATCATCTTCCCCATCACCCGTAGCGCCTGCACAGAAACGGTGTCACTGGGGCCTGCCCTGCTGTTGCCTGCCTGATCCCCCACCTGCCCTCCTTCTGACCCTGGGGAAACGCCCGCGAGCCCCATTCCCCCTAGGGCTCGCCAGTCCTTGAGGGACAGTCTGGGGAGGGGCCTTCTCCGCAAGCACAGTCCGCCATTCCCCCAAGTCTGGGTGATCTTGCGAGCAAGACCGGCCACAGCCTGTGATCTGAAAACCACTCCTGGAACGTCTGAGTATCCATGCTTATGATTGTTTACTGATGGCTTTCTCAAAGGAGCACGTGAACCAGGCACAGCAGGGACACCCCCAGCAGGCGCACGTGCGCAGTGGTGACCCCACGTTCACCCGCAGAGACACCGTGGAGGAGGAAGGGGAGGAGGCAGCCCCCGAAAGATGGTCTTGACTGTCGGAGGCAGCAGTTTGCAGCCAGGGCCTGGATGACACAGGCAGCCACGGCGGACAGGTGAGGGGTGGATCTGGAGAGTCATGGGTGGAGGCTACAGAGCTCCCTGACTGCTGTCCCAGGCCAGTGTTTTTGATGCCTTTCAGCAGTGGGACCTGTTTTCCCATGCAGAGTCCCAACCCACGAAGAGCCCTGACTGAAGACGGAGTGTGGGGGGCAGCTAGAGACTGGCTCTCTGCTTCCCTCACCCTCTGAAGTGAACAGGCCCTGAGGGTCCAAGGAATACTTTGGAAAATGCTGCTCTGTCATGCAAAGAGGAGGCACCACTGAAATGCGCACTGACTCTGGTCCTCAGTGCAGAGCTGCCCTCTAGTGGTGACACGCCTTAAAGCAGAGCCACCAGTGACAAGGGGGCCCAGGAGCACTAGCTAAGCAAATCCCGCGCCCCCAAAGACTCTAGCCCCCCGCAACTCCAGGTTTATTAGCAATCTAGATCATAAATTTGTCCTCGCATCTATCATTTCCACCGAATGTCGTCCCCTTCCCACTTCATCCACCACTAACCCCAAATCCAAACCCTCTGCACCCTCCTCGCTTCTGAGTTTTCAGAAAGCCACCTTCCTCAGACCTGTTTTCTCACTGGGTCCACCTCTCATCTGCTGACCCTCTGCGGATGATGCTTCTGAACTCTCCCATAGAGCTCAGCTCATCCACTATGGCTCCAAAGCCGTTTTTCTAGCTGGACAAGTCTAACAGCCCCACTCAGACTTTGTTTTGTCTCTGATCTGTGTCTTGGGACCAAGTCTTCTTCTAGGTTCCAAAGGGGACCCTACAGTGTCCAGGACAATGGCTTAGTATACAACAGCATGTAACAGTAATATAATAACTATTATTACACAGGTAGTAGCCCTGGGGTTGGCCCCATTTCTGGGAAACCCTTCTCTAAGGTAGAGAAATAGGGCAGATAGAAAAGCACAGGAGATAGGGCAGCATCCTACCTCGTAACTCTGCCACCAGTTGGGGATGTTGGGACGGAGCTTCTGGTCACATACAACCTTCCGCATCTCCTCAATGGAAGGGTCAGAGGGCACTAGGTCATAATATGGCAGCTGATATTCTTCATGGACTCCTAGGAGAAAAGAAAATATCCACCAGAGTTATCAAAAGAAGGAAGGGATTACTCAAAAGCCAGTGACAAGACTCACGTCATGATCAGTAAACCCGGCCTCCCACTAAGAGGAACTAGGGCTCCTTGGAGAGCTTGGTCAACGCTAGGTATGGGACAAGAGACACACAGGATTAGCCAGGAACATCTTTTCCATAACAAAAAGCAAGGAAACTATCAAAGACTACTAAGGTCATGTCAAAAAGTACCACCTTGAAAAGCTCCCAACTGGCCAAAGATGAGAATATTTAAGCAATAGTAAGACTTATAACATCAATGGAAACAAATATTTTAGATCATCAGTTCATGAGGACACTAAGAAGAAACAAACAAAAACTTCAGTCACCTTTGTGGGATGATAGAGAATAAATTCATTATTTTGAAAAATGGTAAATAAATGGAAAGAATCAAGTGTTTTTCCTGCCTTTCCTTTTCAAATTAAACACCTTTGTAACCAAAGAGACAATAAGGGGAAGTTTCTCTTTAATTAAAAATCTAGCTAATATGAGAAGTTTGACAGAATTGGAATGCTGGCACTTTTCAACCTCTGATAAATCTGGATTTGGACAATGATCGACGATGGCTGTTATCACAAAAAGAGAAATAACCACCATTATATGCGCCTTTAAAGGAAGGATTTGGCGGGGGGGAATGATTCTAGTCTTTAGATGTAATTCCCATAGGAAATTCACAGAAACGGTCGAATGTGTAAACTCCATGAAGAAGCAATCAGGAAAATCTACATAGGAAAATCTTACAGGATAAAGGACCTGGATTCTCCAACTTTTAAAACTGCAGAAGAAAAAAAAAAAAACAAATGGAATGGTAAGCTGTACATCATAAGAGACTTAAGAGGTATACCAATCAATTGCAGTGGATAGACATTTATCACGGAGAAGGCAATGGCACCCCACTCCAGTACTCTTCCCTGGAAAATCCCATGGACAGAGGAGCCTGGTAGGCTGCAGTCCATGGGGTCGCTAAGAGTCGGACACGACTGAGAGACTTCACTTTCACTTTCATGCATCAGAGAAGGAAATGGCAACCCATTCGAGTGTTCTTGCCTGGAGAATCCCAGGGACGGGGGGAGCCTGGTGGGCTGCCATCTATGGGGTCGCACAGAGTCGGCCAGGACTGAAGCGACTTAGCAGCAGCAGCAGCAGCAGACATTTATCAAGCTGCTTTTAAAACAATTAGGAGACAACTGAGGAACTCTCAACACTAACTAATGTTAAATGATATTAAGAACTACTGGGACTTCCCCTGTGGTCCAGTGGTTAAGAATCTGTCCTGCAATGCAGGGGATCTGGGTGCGATCCCTGGTGGGGGAACTAAGATCCCAGATGCCTTGAAGTAACTAAGCCCGTGAGCCACAATTAGAGAGTCTGAGCACAAGGAAAGATCCCGCATGACGCAATGAAGACCCTGGGTGCCACGACTAAGACCTGACACAGCCCAATTAATTAACTAACTGAAAGAGAAATAGCCAGTAAATGCACCAAAATAGCTAAAAATTTTTTTTAAAGAATTATTGTTGATTTTTACAGTGTAATAACAGTTTTGAAGTTTTTTACCTTCTACAGCTACGAATGGAAATATTTTCCATAATAAAAAGTTATTAGTATTTTCAAAAATCAAATGTAACTTTCTCATCCCTTTTTTCAAGAAAAATTCTACTGTCCTGAGCTGATGGGACAGATTTTTAAATGGAGTCTGACTTGGTAATTAGCTAAGATGCAGTTAGCTTCATCTCTGGCCTCAGTCTGCCAAGGTCCGAATCCTAGTTTATCAGCAGTGTGACTCTGGACAAATTACCTAACCTGTGACTCATACTCTTCATCTGCAAAATGGTGACAATTAACAGTACCCACTTCATAGGTTTGAAGAAAAGATTAAGTGAGTTTATACATAGCAAGTGGTGAACAACTCTTAGTACAATTATTATATACTTAACCCCAATTTCTGGATGGTATGGAGAAAGAAAAATTTAACTTGTTCACAGTTTAAAATCTGTGTGGCTAGATATATCCTGATCTGTTTTATTTGTATATCACAATCAAAATTTAAGATGTACAATACCTAGACGCCTCCCTATGATTCGGACCTTACCAAACATATCACAGAAGGAAAAAGGCAGTACAACACAGAAAAGGGCTCTGCTGGAACACCCACCAGTTCTTTTTCATTAATTTAATTCACTTCCACTGATCTGGAATCTCTTACATCAAAGATAAATGGCTGAGGGCAGGCTTCTAGTGGCTCTTGAACTTGATCACGTGACAGAATACTTGAAAGTCACCGTAAAATTCTAACATACTAAGTTGATGATAAAAAGTGTTTTCTGCCAAATCCGATACTGCTTTTCACTGGGTTCTGACATGGTCAAGCAGTTGCAAATGCCAAAAGATTTAAGAAAATATTGCAGAAGAAAAAATTCTATGTGTTAATAAGCTTTCTCCTATGAATTGAGAAATCACCATTATCAATAAAACCCCACGTTCCCCAGGTATGTGGCTTGAGAGCCAGTGTGTCAGAATACCCTGCCTTCTGTGTGAAGGAGACCCCCTGCATTAGTCCTGTGCTATTCCTGCCCAGGGCTTTCCCAACCTCAACAGACCACTAAAGACAGTGTGTTTAAAAAAAAAAAAAGCCAAGCGAGCCTCTGGGATGGTCACCACAACATAAAACAAGAGTAAACACACTCTTAGCCACTGCTGCTCCCAGGTCGCCTCCCTCCTCCTGGATGAGAATCCTACGTGTGACGCGCGCTAACATGAGGCATCCGACAAGCTGTGTAAAGAAAGGAGGCTGCAGTCAAAACCCAGGCTCTCAGGTGGCCCGGCACTCTGGACTGGGAGGTAGGAGCAGGGAAGGCAGGAAGAACGGTACCTCCAGAGTTGCATCTTCGAGCAATCTCCCAGTACACAAGACCGAGGGCATAGATATCAGCACATTTAAAGGAGTCAAAGTGCTTCATGTTGATGGTTTCATCAAGTACTTCAGGGGCCATGTATCTGCAACAGCAAAGGAAACGTGGTCATGCATGGAAAACAATGACTTCTTTTCCGACTCAAAGCACTGGTTCAAGGGCCCCCTGAAGGTGGGAAAGCCACCACCCAAGACTGGCCCCTGGGGAGGAGGAAGTGATGGATTCTTCTCACTGCAAACTCCCATGTTTCGCATTCATTCATTGCTTTTTTCTAAGTTTTTGCCAAGCTGCATGGCATGTGGGGTCTTAGTTCCCCAATCAGGGATCAAACCTGTGCCACCTGCAATGAGGGGCAGATTCGCTGGACCAGTAGGGGAGTCCCTGTCCCTTAGTTCTTTTTCTAAATATTCAGTTACTTATTAGGTTATGCTGGGTCTTGGTTGAGGCACACAGGATCTCTGATCTTTGTTGTGGCATGCAAACTCTTAGTTGTGGCACGTGGGATCTAGCTCCCCGACCAGGGATCAAACCTGGGCCCCCTGCAGGGAATGTGGAGTCTTAGCCCCAGGACCACCAGGGAAGTCCTTGTCCCTTATTTCTTACTTTCCTTTTCTATGAAGCAGGAGGGAGGCCCAGTCCTGATGGTGGCCCCTTATTTTCTACGCTGGAGCACCTCTGTTCTTGCTAGATGAAACTGCTCTCTACAGCCCAAGCAAAACATGCGCTCTGCCTCCTCAGGGGTCCTGCACAGGCCACCCCTTCAGACTGCACTCTCCCTTCCCACTAGCCAAGCCTGGCGCCTGGCCCCCTTCCAAACCTTGCTCCAAGCTCCCTTTCTCCGCTGCCTCGCCTGCCCAACGCACCGGTGCCTGTGGGCATATGGTCCTATGGAGGTATGCTGCCGGCACTTGCAAGTGCTCCATGCAACCTGTGTGGCTTTCCAGTGTGGGGGCAGGAGTTCAGTGCAACCGCCAGCTGTCTGAGACCACACTCCTTCTCCCGCGCACATGGGCAAGGGCACACATGGGCTACTCAGTACAAGTGTCGGGCAAGGGCATAGGCCCTGGGCCTTCCTACCGTTTAGTTCCCACCCTCTGGTTAGGGGCAATGTCAATGGTGTCCGTGACTGCATCGTGACGGACAGCCAGACCCAGGTCTGCAATGGCGCACATGCCATTTTTCTTCACCAGGATGTTCTTTGACTTTAAGTCTCGATGAGCAATTCCAGGTTTCCCTGGTGGAGGAGAAAAACAAGGATCTTTAGAGAAAGATGGCATGAGCATTTAAAGCATAGTCTCTGCAGCTGGATATGTGGGTTTCAGTTCTGGTTTTGCCCCCCACTAACCCAGTAACCCTGTAAATGCAACTTAATCTGTCTATACACTGGTCGTCTCATCCATAAAATGAGAGTAAACGCCAGTGTGTGCATGCACACCGAGTTGCTTCAGTCGTGTCAGATTCTTTGGGACACTATGGACTGCAGCCCACCAGGCTCCTCTATCCATGGGATTCTCCAGGCAAGCATACTGGAGTGGGCTGCCATGCCTTCCTTCATGCCGACCCGGGGATTGAACCCACGTCTCTGATGTCTCCTGCATTGGCAGGCAGGTTCTTACCACTAGCACCACCTGGGAAGCCCAAACACCAGTACTTCACGGGAATGTTGTGAAAGTTACATGTATTAATGTAGGTGAGTCAAGCGCTTAGAAGGGCGTGAGGATTAGCTAACATTACTTTATGAATGCTATCGCTGCTCACCTTCCCTGAACTCATATACTCCTGTACAGAATAGTTGGGACTTGAGAAAAAGCTGCTGCACTGGCTAGGTTCTCAGAACCAAACAGGGGAGGTAAGAACCACTACTTTCTCTGCAGAGTCTAGGGACAGTGTCAAACTCTCCCGGCTGGTTTCTGATCACAGACAGAAGGAGCTCCTGCCCAACTGACCATGCACCAGGAAGCAACGTGCCACCTGCCAAGACCTGGGAGCTCCCAGAAGGCTGATGCCAGTCAACAAGCAGGGACTCCCGAGGCAGTGTTCCTCCAGGAGAATCCTCCCAGATAGTAGAGCCCAGTGTCCAACCATCCAGCTGACCCAACGATGAGCGCGTGCAGTCACTAAACTGAATCTCGGCACACTGGTTCAACCCACCTTTTCAGTCTCGTCATTTACCTGTGAACTGTGGGTGTCTGAGACGATCTCTCAGTTAACACCAGTTCCCCAACCAACAACCACACCAGGACACGGGGAACAAACAGCCAACATTTCCCACAGGACTCCCTCAGGAAGCTCTAAAGGCAGAGGCACCTCTCGTTCTTGCTCAAGTGAAGCTCAAACCCCTCTCCCGTAGACCAGACCCCCACTCCTGAGGCCCAGCCCCAGCCTGCTCAGTGCACAGGAATCCCAGGAGCTCGGCGGGGACGGGACGGCCGCCCAGCAGGCCCGCTCACCTTGGGTGCCCACGATCTCCATGTGCAGGTGTGCCAGCCCGCTGGCGGCCGACAAGGCCAGCTTGATCATGCCCTCGATGGTCACCGTGTACCGGTTCAGATAGTCAAACAGGGAGCCGTGCTCGTGATAGTCCGACACGAGCCACAGCTGTGTCCAGGTGCCGTTATCTGCGGAGGACCACAGAGGAGTTCCAGAAAAGGCACAACCACCAGCAAAAAGGGCAAGGGTGGCGAGGAAGAGTGTATGTGCCACACACACCCCCCGTGACCCCCAAGTCCCTGCTCCTCACCCCCACACCTCTGCGGCCCCTCGGTGCCCTTGCCATCTACAGCCGCCCACAGCTTTGGGCTCCAGGAAGAGAAGAGGAACAGCTTTTCTTACTTAGACGTGCTCCCTTCCGGCAGGGGGCTGTAGGATTCTGAACCACACCTCCCCTATTCCAGATGTGAAATGTGAGGCCTTCAGAAGAAGAGGGAGCACGTGCTTAGGGGGAGTAACAGGGGCATCTGTTTCTTTTGCTTCTGATCCTGACAAGACCTGCTCATCAAAACCATGACTGGCTGTGTCCTCCCCATCAAGGAGGAAGGCTTCGCAGGCCCTCCGCTGCGCTCTAAGACCCTTCGAGCACAGCCCAGCCCCAGCGCCGGGCCCATCTGCAGCGCTTCTCTGAAGCCCACTGCTCTTACCAGGCTATGAGCTCTCCATGAGAGGAGGAAAGAGCTCCTTTGTGCATTACTGTGTTCTGGGCCAAAAATGCTTTTCAATACATGAAGAGGACACTTTCCAAGGATTCCAGAGAGGAATCGAATCTTATCATCTTAGCCTCGGAAGAGCAACGGGAGGCAGTGAGCACACACTTTCATCCAAGGGGCTGGGGGTGTGCAGTGTCCAGGGGAAGGCGGGTAGGGGGGGTAGGGAGGGAGAGAAAGGAAAACCAAAGCTGGTCATCTAATGAGCTTGTGCTACTGTCAATATGAAGACTGGAAATTGGATTGAGATCTCCCAAATTCCAGGCTGGCCCTAGTTCTAGGGTCTTACACTAAACATATCATGTTAAAAAGACAAGAACAAAGGAGCCTGCTCTTTCTCCTCCCCTGGCCTTGATGTGGGTTTCAACAGCCAGATCCTACTCACACGAGCTGCCAGAATCAATACAGGGAGTGGTTCCCGGGAAGGCACCAACCTTTGCTTCTCTGATTACGAGCAAGGGGTCCATCAAACACACCCCTGAGGTCCAGAGGACCCTGCTTATACGTTAAAAGGGAAGACGTCTTTTTGAGCCTTTAAAATACATGTCAGATTTAAACTAATCATCAAAAGGTAAATGTTTTAAAAAGCACCAAGCTTACTCAGAATGAGCAAGGAATTCTCCCTTCCCTTGTGTGAGAGGTCAAGGCTCTTCATTCAGCCTGGGGGCAGCTGAGGCCTCTACAACCCCCACAGCAATGTGAGAAGCAAGCAGCCTGCTGTTGATTTAGGACAGAAAAACAAACACTTAGCATCTTCCGTAGCCTCTGCCAGCAGCGACTTCTAAAATTGCTGGACCACGGAGCGAACGAACCGTGTCCTGACTGCCAGAGACACTTCTAAAATGCAGACACCACCACCCACGGTCTTTCTGTCTTAAGTGCGCTGCCTGCCCAGGTGCCAGCTGTCCTCTCCTCCTGGGCACTGTACAGGCAGGAACTGTGCCTTGGTCTTATGTGTGACGACCCCAGGACCACACAGTAGCCAATGAATATTACTGAGTCAATGAATGAAATGTCAATTACTACCCTCTCTCTAAAATAAAATACAATCCTCTCAAAATGGCTCTCCATAACCTGGCCTCCGCCACCTTTCCACCCATGTCTCTGGCTGGAATGTTCTCAGTCACCTGCAGTTTCCCAAAGACATTACCTCTCTGCACATGTTTGGACTTCTCTTTTCATTGGTTTTTCTTTCTGACCAACTCCCTGCCACCTCTGCCTCAATCAAGCCCAGGTATGATCTCCATGACCCCCATCTCACCCCCATTTTGCACTCACCAGAATATCTGTTGTTTGATTACTTCCTATAATCAACCATTAGTTTACTTTTCTCTTTTGCCAGTCTGTGAGGCTCTTAAAAAGGAGTACATGCCTGGGCACATGCGAGAGACTCAAAAAACTAGAGCAAAACCAGCAGAGGAGGGAGGAGGAAACAAGGAACCTCAGATACAAGCAGATCAAAAGCTGAGCCTGAAGGCCGCGGTGGGGCAGCGCGGAGAGGCAGGCTGTGCCTCTGGGGCGCCTGCTCCACTGCAACGATGTGCGTGATGCTGCTCTGCCAAGGAGTGTGGGCCACAGGCTTTCCTGGGGCTGTCCTTTCCTTGCAGGGGTTGAAGCTTCCCTTCTTCCTTCCAGTTGTTTTCAACGTTAAGTTTACTGAAGCTCCTCTAGGGATTACCCTGGAGGTGGGTTTGGGGGTATCACAGAAGGGAGAGTGAGCAGGTAGGATGAGGGCTTATTTACCTGGTTAATAACTGCTTGTTTACTGGCTTAATAACCTGGATTTCAGTACAAGCTTTTCGTAGAAGCAAAGTTTGAAAACCACTGCCTTACTCTTATTCTCGTTCTACGGGGAGCAACCGCGAAGGCAAACAGAACTGTGCTGTCTCCTGGCTGTTCAGGCTCCCCGATCATCCCTCCACCGAGCCGGTGGTGGGCTCCGGCATGCCTTGTCTGTAAGCCCAGCCCTTTACCTTTATTGTCAGCGGCGATGAACCCAAGGATGTTTTCATGGCGAAGCATGACTGTCTGGTATATCTCTGCTTCCCGGAACCAAGACCGTTCCTCCCGAGAAGAGAATATTTTCACAGCCACATCACCGCCCCGCCAGCGGCCGCGCCACACTTCTCCAAACCGGCCCTTGCCAATTATCTCCTGTAAGACGATGGTCCGGGCCACTGTGCGCTGGACGAAGAGGGGTAGCCCTGGGGACCAGAGAAGGGACAGAAAGCCGACACTGTGTACATCTGCTGACCGCTGCAGCTCCCACTCACTGCCACCCTGGAGAAGCCCTTCCCTCCCACAGCGCCTCCATGCTTCCCACAGCGCCTCCATGCTTCCCACAGCGCCTCCATGCTTCCCACACCGCCTCCATGCTACAGTGGCCCACTGAGCACAGAGAGCTCGGGAGCCCCGAGGGCGAAAGGCATATGAAAGGCTGTTCCTCATCTACGCGGGTTCTCCTCCCAGCTAGTATGGACGACAGATCTAACTGTCTAACCGGATTTACTAACTCTTCAGCCAGCCTCCCGTGGGCCAGGCCACCCACAGCCACTTTATGTGGAAGAGCAAAGTCAAGGGGTTGAGTGAGCGGAGCGCCTCTGGCTGCTCTGCTCAGTGGCCACTAGAGGGCAGTGCTGCGTGGCCCATGAAAGCCCACCCGAGCTCAGGGCACACCAAGTTCCCACCGCTCTCCAAAGGGATCACAGTTCTGCTCACAAGAGCTCCAGATGCAGCAGGACTGGCGGGCGGACGACTGCCCAGGATGGTTCTCAGATTATTTCACTGTCTTTATAGGACTCATTTGTCACCTCATTTGATCCATGCAAGGAGTGTCTCCCTCCCTCTCCAGTCAGCTCCATCTTCGCGACTGACTCTAACTCTCTCCCTCTCCTTGACTGAACAAATCCAAGTGTTATCAACCCCAAGCTGTTTACTGCATGTTTACTATGCATGAGGCGCTTGCATAAATGACCTCATTTCCTCACAACCACCCATAAGGTAGGTGTTATTATTATGCCCATTTTACAAGTGAGAAAACTAAGCCTCAAAGGGGAAGGTTAAGTTATTTACTGGAATTCATACAAGCTGTAAATGGCAAAGAACGTAAGACTGACTCCAGAGTTTATGCCTGTAACTCTCACAGCACAGAGCCGCCAAATGCTTCTCAATTTCGTCCCCTCTTCTCGCGGCCCTCCTGACCCGTTCTGACCTCCTCTGGAGGACTTCCAGCAGTCTCTCTGCCTCCCCTCTGATCTGGCTCACCCCACACACCCCGCACAGCCAGCCTCACCCTGCCCTCCCTAACAGGGGGCTGCTGGATGGATGAATCCACCCTTCACACCACTGCCAGAGTTCTTTCCGCAGGAAAACATGAGCACACGCTTTCTCACACGACAGCCTTCGGTAGCTGCCTCTCCCCTCACCAGACAAAGCACAGCCCAAGTATTTTCCCACCAGGGCCTGGACAACAAGCTGGCCTCTGGATCATTCCCTAAACACTCAGTGAACATTTCTGTCTTTTTGTGCTCTCGAGCAAGGGTTTTCCGGTGGCCTGGAATGTTTCCTGCCCTCTTCCCACTCTCAAAACTTCCAACGCAGGACCCCTTCAAACACGACCTCCTCTTTGAGATCCTTCCCCACAATCTCTTCTATCCAGTCCCGGCTTGGCCTCCTGCTCATCTTGTTTACTCTGTATCACCCACAGGATGCTCAACACACACTTGTTAGTGTGAACTGAAGGTTACACAAGCAGCAAGGACTTATTACTTTAAGGCCACAGGATTAAAACCCCAGCACCTTGGAAGCTTTGCATATTCTGAATTAAGAGTGGACGAAACCAACCAGAGAGAAACAGTTACTCATCATTTCACTCCAGATGATAGAGTAACCACCCTAGACCTGCCCTCGCCTCAGCTAATCCAAGTCTTAAAAAAAAAAAAAAGACTCCAGAAAACCCGAGCGACCCTCCTCCAGCAGCAAATCAAGTCACAGAGCCAGTCAGTTCTAACCACTGCCCTACCCTCTTTCAGCAAAGAACAAGCCATGTATTTTCTCTCTTCCTAAAAATATGCAGCTTTTAAATATATCCATCATCTTGGCACTCTCTACTGCAGAGCTTAATAAAGGCAAAACCACGGAAATTCAGAAGATGTCAGAGCTCAAAGTATTCCTGTGCTCAAGAAGGGATGTCTGGCCATGACTGATGGCATAATTTCCCCACAGAAGAGTCTGTCATGGGCTGAAAAAACATACACCAACACACGTGGAATTCTCACGGACATGAGCCTGTAGGTTTGAGCTAGAATGGCAACAGGGGCCTTTGTATCCACATTTCCCCCCATAGGAACAGAATACCACTGTCACTAAAATAATTATTTATCTTCCTAAAAAGACTGCTTTGTACTCACAGCCGCATCTGCTAGCTGGCTCTGCTCTCCTCCGAAACCAGAGCCACCCAACAGTCCTTACCCTAAGCTCTAGTCTCACATCGAGGCCCACCTAAGAAAGGCTCGGTCACCGACAGGCAGCTCCGGAAGTGGTGCTGACGCCATGCTGGAAGCCCTGGCTGCTTTTATTTCAACTGCCACCATAAACCCTTGGGCAACTGCTACGAGTCGATCATTTACCCAAGCCCAGCTCTCTGGCCTTGCTCGGTGTCCTTAAACTCCCCTTGCGGTTGCTCACAGATCAATGATTAGCTGCCACCACCTCGCAGGAACCCGGCACACTCCAGTTTCTCCAAAGGGGCCCTGACACTGAGCACTCTGCTGCTCAGGCGGAACCAGGTGAATTTTAATAGCTGCATGGTTACAAGACTTGAAGAGAGGCAGGGACTCTGGAAGGGAGAGTTCTGCAGCTGATCCTTGGAATTCCAGAGAATGAGAGATTTTCTGTGAACCCCATCATCTTATTACATGTCAAGACTCCCAAAGAAGGGGAATTCTGAAAGCAAATGGCCAGGCTTCTTCCTGAACGTTCCATCGTGCTGGGAGGCAGTGAGGAAGGCTAACGGCTGGCGTGAGGCCTGAAGAGGTGGTACCTGAGCCAGACCCTGACGTGGAGAGGTCGTAGACCAGGTCCTGGAGCGTCTTGTCCTTGGAGAGACACATCTCACACGAGGGGTCCTCCATGTCCAGCCTCTGGCGGTTGTGATAGACGCGCTGATGATAGTTAATGACAAGGAAAACGATGATGATGATGAGAAACAGGAGGAACACTGGGCCGGCAATGATGCCCACCAGCTCCACGGGGCCCCACATGGAGGGGTGTTCAGGCTCCTTGAGATGACCTGGGGCAGGGGAGAGAGAAAGAAGAAAGTGAAAACGTGGGACCGCCAAGGCCTCCCTCTCCCTGGCTCCTCCATCCAGGCGGAGATGCCCCCTTCCTCTCCCCACTCTGGCGTCACTGGGCTGGTGGATCTGTCTGGACGCTCTCACATGCCAGCCTCTCTAGTTATGGCACCCGCTGCAACGGTCAGAGCCACGGCCCGCTTGGTCATTTCACGGCGTTTCACGGTGTCTTCCCACCCCCATGCCCCAGGAACACACCAGGTTCTGCTCCTCCGTTTGTGATGGCCTCCTGAAGCGCGACTCGGTCTCTCCCCGCCTCCTCAGATCTCCCCAGTCACGCCTCTTACCTGGCGGACCTGTGAAGGCTGGTGGCTACCACTCCCCAGCGCAGAGCGCCATCCTCCAGGCCCGAGTCCCTCTTCCCCTTTGCCATCACCGTCACAGGGCTTACGGGCTGCCTCCTCCGGGATCACCCCAGACCCTCCCACAGGCATCTCTGGCTGGCTCTCCCACTCCCCACCAGCTGCCGACGGCTCCTCAGCCACGACCCAAAATGCGGCTTCACCTCTGTGGTGCACTCGACAAGTCTGTCTCCCTTTCCTGGGATCCACAGACCAGAACTGGGAGGAATGCCCTCCCACGTCACCTCAGGGAGCATCCAAAAGGCGCCTCCACCTAGCCTCCAACAAAGGGGGGGGCGCAGCAGGGAAGGATGAAACGACAGGGGCGCCCGGCCTCCACGGCGGGCCAACGGGCCGGCAAGGGTGCCACTCACCGCTGGGCACCCTCAGGCCGATCTTGTTGCAGAAGTCAGTGTAGCAGCAGTGCGTGTTGCGCAAGTCCTCGGAGCTCAGGCAGTAGAAGGGCTTCCCGGCGGGGACCAGCTCCACTTTGGGGATGCAGGTCCGCACGTGGTGCTCCATCCCGTCCAGGTTGAAAATGGAGACCATGCAGGCCCCATCCGTCTCACACGTGTAGTTGGCTTGGAGGCAGCTGGTGCACGCACACAGCAGAGCTGCGGGGAATTCGGGAGCGGACACTGATGTCAGTGTGAGGTCTTAGCCTAGGTCCTTCTCTGAAGTTAGAATACAATCCCCTAGCGCACTCGTGGTTCCAAAACAAGGTGCTTTTTACAGGGATGGGGCCAGAGATGACGTCGTCAGGGGAAGCCCAACCTTTTCACCTGTCTATTCAGATCACAGACAAGGCTTTCTGCTCCGCAACTGTCCCCCTACCCAGCCGTTTTCCTCTAATTGCTCTAGTTTATGTCTTTAAGAAACAAAGAAACTACCTTTTAAACTCTGCTTTAGACTGTTGTATGTTGTTGCTGTTTAGTAGCTAGGCTGTGTCTGACTTTGTGACCCCATGCACTGCAGTCTGCCAGACTCCTCTGTCTGGGATTTCCCAGGCAAGAGTATTAGTGGGTTGCCATCTTCTTCTCCAGGGGGATCTTCCCGACCCAGGGAGTGAACCCGTGTCTCTTTCACTGGCAGGTGGATTCTTTACCACTGCACCACTGGGAGGAGGGGGGCTACTCTAGACTTAGACTCACTTTAAGAACCTGTCTTGAGGCTGGGAAAAGGGTTTTCCTTTGAATTTAGACGCCTAAAGATGAGAGCCAAGCACGGTCCCCTGGGAGACAAGAGGGCCCCTCCCCCACATACTCCTTCCACCACCACCGCTTCTTAGAGCCATCTTCAACCCCATCTCCTTTCTCTGCACCAGAAACGCCTACAGTTTCCTGAATGCAATGTGCGTGCTCTCTCACACAGGGTTTTGCTGCAATGGTTTTTTCCTGGCTAATTCTTACACGTTCTTTAAAATTCAGCTTAAACGTCACTTCCTTTGACAAGCTTCCCCTGACTGGTCCAACAACCTCCTTCTCCCTTTAGTTCCCAGCAGGTACCCCTTCCAAAAGGGGCAAGACGACACCCTCCAAAGAGGGCAATATTAGTGCCACTTCATACAGTCACTGTGAGGACTAAATGAGCTAATGCACAGAATGGGTGCATGCCATGTCGCTTCACTAGTGTACGACTCTTTGCAACCCTGTGGATCGGAGCCCGCCAGGCTCCCCTGTCCATGGGATTTCCCAGGCAAGAATACTGGAGTGGGCTGCCATGCCCTTCTCCAGATCTTCCCAACCCAGGGACAGAACCTGCATCTCTTATGCCTTCTGTGCTGGCAAGCGGGTTCTTTACCACTAGTGCCACCTGGGAAGCCAACGTACAGAAAGTACTCAATAAATCTAACCCACTCTGAAAGGGCCTTGATACCATCACTTTAAAAGCACTATATATATATATATGTATATATATTCCCCCCACCCCCAAATAGATAGTATGCGCAATCATCTCTGGGACTAACAAGTTTGGCTGGGTGTGTGTTATCCCTAAGTGTGCACTGTTGACAGGAAATTACTGTAAATGAATTTGGTGCCTCTGAAAGTCAGTTCGGCAGCCCTGGAATCTGAAATCCTTTATTTATCCATCTAACAGGAATAGCACAGACAGCAGCAGCTGGCTCTCCCCAGCACTGCCTCCCGGGAGCCTAACCCAGCCCTGACCTCTGGGCTCGACCCACCGGGGTCCTGAGACTGGGGCTCACGGGGCTGCACACAGCACTCACCCATCAGGGCTGCAAGCGCAGGGGGACCCGAGTCCCCGGCTGGACACTACGCGCATACTGTCTGGATACCAAGAGGGAACATATTCCAACTACGGCCCCTGGAGAAGAGACACTTATGACCAGTCCCGTGAAAAACTATCCTGTTGTAACGCACCCCTTTCGGCTGTAAACAGTCTATCTTTGTCTCTTCCTCTAAAACACTGAAAGGCATCTCCTGGCCTTTCAAATCCAAAGACAGAATAGAAATATCTCTGCGTCCAACTCCCCACTCCGGCAGGCCTTCTGTAAACGACACGATCCTCGCCATCCCCACTGAGGAAACAAAGGAGAGCGACCTGGGACAGGTACTCTGACAGCATGGATCTTCACCGCACAGCCTGCGGGATTTTTTTTTTTCCCCACAGTATTTGATCAAAGCCTTTTCTTCTGGGAGAAATTCCAAGACACGCAGCTCTCTGCTGAAGGGCTTGGGGAGTGTTGTATTTTAAAGGCAGGAAGTTTAAAGCAGGTACCCTTTAGACTAGGATCCCAAACACAAAAGGAATTTTAAAAGTAAATTCCTTCTGAATGTCATTCTTCTTGCTGACTGAAATTTACTTCTGCAGCTCTCAGAACACTCAGCCCCAGCTCCTTTGACTCATGCTGAGTCCTGCCTACTCATCAGCAAGCGCGAGCGCCCATTACTCTCCCCGTCAATGGGGACATTCAGGCACAAAGGGGTCCCCGCGGCATGCACACCTCTCAACACACGCGCCCCGATGGCCGGCTGGGGATGAGCACAGTCTCGGGGCTATTTTCGGAAGCCAGAAGGGAAAGCGAACAACTCCCAGAGGGCTATTCTGAGCACAGTGGGACACGCGAGCCAGACCCGCGGCCGCCTCTGGAAAAGCAGCTCCCTTCGGAGTCCGTCAATTAGCAGCCGGGGAAGCAGAGCCCCTGCTCCCAGACATGCGCTCCCCTTTCCCTGGTTCATGGCCTCTTTCACAGTGATTCATCCTGGAGGACGAGCACACCCACACGTGGCTCATTATTTTTGGGAAGTACTTAAACAATCTTGGTGTAAGACAGGAAAGAACAAAAGTGGTGAAATCTATGCTAGACGGGACGAAGAACGGAACTGGGAGCGGGGCCATGCGGCTTTGTGATAAGGGATTGGGCAAGTCCCTGGCTCTATCTGGGCCTCGGCAGCCCAGCCAGAAAATGCCATTTACGTGACAGAGGCGGTTTGAAGATCAACCCGCATCTGCAGAGTGCTGCTGGTCCTCCGAGAAGGCTGCCTGCATCTGTGTGCAGGTCTGCTCTTTAGCAAGGCAGTGAGAAGTCTGAAAAGGGTATTTCTGTGATAGCCATCACCACTGCCCACGCCCCTGCGAGGTTTCTGTTACTCTCCCTAGAGCCACAGCAGGGGAGCGTGGCAGGAGCAGGTCACACAGACCCAGGGCTCAAACACCAGCTCTATCAGTCACATGACCTTGAACGAGTCAGTAACCTTTCTACACCCCAGCTGCCTAATCTGAAAAGTGGGGCTGTTAATTACCTCACAGGACTGTGTAAGACATGAAATAAGAGATTTATGAGCCAACTCCGTGGAAAACTCCTGAGGCTGGGAAAGATTGAGGACAGGAGGAGAAGGGGGTGACAGAGGATGAGATGGCTGGATGGCATCACCGACTCAATGGACATGAGTTTAAGCAAGCTCTGGGAGATGGTGAAGGACAAGGAGGCTGCAGTTCACGGGGGTTGCAAAGAGTAGGACATAGCAA
The DNA here is from genome assembly GCF_016772045.2 of Ovis aries. Lineage (NCBI taxonomy): Eukaryota > Metazoa > Chordata > Mammalia > Artiodactyla > Bovidae > Ovis > Ovis aries. The sequence goes on from NC_056056.1 coordinate 134,361,342, forward strand.
CTGAACAACAACGAGACTTAAAAAATGTGAAGCAAAGAGATATTCAATAAATTTTAATCACTCCCTTCAGTGTAAAACTCAAGTAAACACATTCACATACAACATGTCTCTCTAACCACTAATTAGGAAGTGCCAGGTTACAGCAAGACCACAGCAAGGAACTGCTGTTTGAGTCTCAGCTCTGCCAGTAACTAGTTGCGTGGTTTTGGGCAACTCATTTTAACCTTCCTGAACATCATTTTCCTCATCATTAACCAGAAAGAAGGGGCTGAACCAGATGAGCTCCAAAATCCTCCAGCTGAAATCTGAATCTAGTTTGTTTTTAAATTTACATTGCTTGGATCACTGATTCAACACTGGAAGTTCTGCTTTAATTCCATATACCTTTTTCTGAACTTTAAAGACTAGTCTTAATCATTTTTTAAAAATATTTTTTTATTTTCTAGTGGTCTTAGTTGCCCCACGGCATGTACAATCTTAGTTCCCCAACCAGGGATCGAACCCACATCCCTTGTGCTGCACGGCAGACTCTTAACCACTGGACCATCAGGGAAGACCCAAGAAAGATTGGTCTCTAAACTGTCTTCTGTTAATATTTTTCACTGAAACAAAGGGATCACAAAAGTATAAAAACATCTGAATTGTGGGATTCTCTGGCAATCCAGTGGCTAGGACTCTGCACTTCACTGCCATGGGCCCAGGTTTAATCCCTGGTCAGGGAACTAAGCTCCAGCAAGCCACGTGGCATGGCCACAGACACAAAAAAAATCTGAATTTACTAAAACTTTTCTAGTACACTAAATCACAAATTTAGCTTTAGATTTCTCTGAAAAACTGAATCTGGACTACTGATAACAGCCATTTATAATCTGTTTCACAGTGACTCATCAGGTGAAATCAGCCTACACACATGCGCATAAGCAGTACATACCTAACACTCTCCGTGTTCCTGACCGAAGAGTTAGAAACAACAAAATTAGGAAAGCCAGTCACAGAGGAGTCACAAAAGCAGGTTAACAGTGGTCAGAGTGAAATTCTCACTAGCACAGCATTTTGATACGAACAAGCTAGTCAAACCTGAACCAAAGACATTATGGCAGGATTTGAACATGTTTTCAAAGTATGATGAGAAGGTGGTCTGTGGTAGAATATCAAAGCAAATTTAATTTGGGAGACAGGCTGTGTTTGGAGGAAGGCTGACAAGTCCCGACTTGGGCAGACTCTGTCTCGCTGCATATTATGGAGCTGCTAACATGCTGGGTCTGAGCAGAGAGCCCCACGCAGGCCCCTCTCTCCTGCCCACGGCATACTCTGGAGGACACTCAGTCAAGGCTGTTGTCCCAACAACTAGAAATTCCCAAGAACCAAGTGGCTAAACTCACTGCCCTTCAGCCCACATCACCAGCGGACAGGCTGTGGGAGGGGCAAGGTAGAGGCACCAACCTCAGAAGGTAAAAGGCAGCCCAGAACACCCATATTTGTCCTGGTACATGAAGGTTCATGATGTTTTAAAGCTACAGTATCTATGTTTTTTGGCTTATATTTACACACACACACATATACTCCTTGGGGATGGTAAGTTTCATCAGTTTAGGGTGGCACATTGTCCTGTTTAGGGATACTAAACCTGCCTCTTCCAAACTTCACTGGGCAACCTTCTAGTTCCACAAGAGCCCAATACAGCCTGTGCCCCCTCCCCCCTTACTCTTCATGACTTTACAACTTGATCATAGCTGCGTCTGAGCCCTCCTCTTTCCAGATGACAGCATCCATCACACAGCCCAAACTGATGAGAACAGCCTATTACAACCTGTGATCATTTTAATTCTTCTTCCTTGGACCATATCCAAACTCCCTACAGCTTCCTTGGGATAGAACAAAGACCACAATTCTACACAACTCTGTGACCCTGAAAAGCCAGGATGATCTTGGGAAAGGGAAAAGAAAGAGAACAAAGTTGGAGGACTCACCACTTACCTGATTCAAACTTACTACAAAGCTACAGCTATCAAAACAGAATGAAACTGGCCTAAGTACGGACTATAAATCAATGAAACAATTGAGAGTCCAGAAACAGATCTATATATCATCAACTGATTTTCCATTTCTAAAACATTTCGGGGGTGGGAAGACTAGTCTTCAACAAACAGAAATCCACATGCAAAAGAATGAACTCAGACCCTTCACACTACACACCAAGATTAATTAATGTAAGTTATTACATAATGTAAGTAATGTAATTAATTCAATGTAAGTCAAAGACCAAAATACAGGAGCTAAAGTTTATATTCTAAAAATTTTTTAATGAAAATAAGGGTAAATCTTCATGACCTTGGATGTCGCAATGGGCTCCTAGATATGACACCTAAAACACAAGCAACGAAAGAAAAATAGATGGACTGGCCGTCACCAAATTAAAAAGACTTTTGTGTCTCAAAGGATAATGTCAAGACAGCGTGAAGAGAGCCTACAGAATGAGAGAAAGTATTCAAAAATCATGCATCTAATAACAGTCTTGCATCCAGAATGCATAAAGAACTCACTCTTAAAAACTGATGACAAAAAATAATTTTAAAATGAGCAAATGATTTGAATGGACATTTCTCCAAAAAAGCTATACAAATGACCCAAAAGTACATGAAAAGCTGGTCAACATCATATCAAATGCAAATGAATTTCAAATTCAAATGTAAACCAAAACCACATATAACTAAATGTGGTGTTTTAGTGACTTTCTGATAATGTACAGTTTTTTTGGTGAATTTATATTTCTTTCTATATTTTTAGGACCAATCTCATTTTTAATAAGGTAAAAGAAGAAGGGGAAAAAAACTAGAGAAAAAAACTTCTGTTTTTGCCATGTGATGTCCCAAGAGTGCATCTGTAGAAAAGTGTTTGTCAGCTAAATAAAAGTCACATTTGATAAGAAAAACAAAAACAAACAGAAACCAAACCACAATGAGATACCACTTTACACCCACGAGGAAGGCCATAAGGAAATGCTGGTGCAGAGCCAGAGGAAGCTGGGACACTATACACTGATAGTAAGACTGCAAACCGGTACAGCTCCTGTACATGGAAAACAGCTTGATGACTCCTCAGTAAGGTAAACACTGAATCACCATATAACCTGGCAATTCCACTCCCAGTACAATATGCCCAAAAGAATGAAAGCAAGTGTTTAAACAAAAACTCGTACACAAATGTTCCTAACAGCACCATTCACAACCATCAAAAGGTGGAAACCCGAATGTCCACTCAACAAAGAGTGGACAAAGAAAATGTGGTACCCTCATCAGATGGAGTATTAGTCAGCTATAAAAAGGAATAAACGGCTGATATCTACTACAGTGTGGATGAACTTTGAAAACACTGTGTTAACTGAAAGAAGCCACATGTCGTACGAGTCCATTCATATTAAGCATCCGGAAAGCATATTAGTGGTTATTAGGGGCTGCTGAGGGGAGAAGATGGGGGATGCTGGCTTTGTGGGTTACTAGGTTGGTTTCCTTCAGGGTAAAGAAAAAGTTCTGGAACTAGAGAGGTGATGGCTTGCCCAACATTGTGAAGGTACTTCATTGATTTATACACTTTAAAATGCTTAAAAATTCTTATATGTGTTTTACCATAGTTTTAAAAATACCATAAATCTCTAAAAAGCAGTATGTGTAATACAGTCTCAACTACAGAACAAAACCAGCAAAAACCCAAACATGCAGACCCCCCAAAATGAAGGCACAGGGTTGTTCTGTGTCCTTCCCAAGTCCGAAGGCTCTCATATGCCCCAGGAACCCGTGAACTCCTAGAAGAGGGAACCAGAGTCCTTCTTGTCTTCATTTTCTCACTGGTATCCAGCACAGTGCCCACACACCACACTGTGCTTAATAAATCTCATTCAGCAGCTCTCAGCCTAGCAATCTGAGAGGGCAGGGGGCTCTGCCAGAGAGGACATGCTTTTATCTGTTTTATATGCATTTCCACATTTTCATTTTTGAAAGGTTTTTACTGCTTTAAGAAGACAGAAAAAAAGAAAAAGTTGTTCAGTAACTACTGATCTAGACAACTGTCAAAATGTTTATGAAAATCCTGAATTGGGCTTAAAAATGGAGGTGTCTGGCACTCCACTATCACAAAGTAGAGGTAATGTCTGTTTCTCCAGAAAGGCTGGGGAGCTGACAACAGCACCAGGCAGGAAAGCCCTGCTGCACGGAAATAAAGTAATCAGGTGCTACTGGTGACAAAGATTCGAAGTGCATTTTCAGTTTTCACAATCATCCAAATTAGATTGTAAAAATACACTAAAATAAAACAAAAACTCTCAAGTACCAAAGAGCCATAATGAAGTCCAATTTTACAATGTGTAGCTAGCTGGTGGTACCCAAAAAGTGTACTGGTAAAAAGCACTTCCAGCTGACTTAATAAAGGAAGCTATTTGTATGAGAGAGAGAGAAAAAAAAGCACAGATTTAACAATAAGACATTTGATAAGCTTGGTATTTAATTTCAATCTGGGGAAAGGTCTCAGAGTGGGGTTTGCGTAAGAGAAAGGTGTTTGAAAAGTCAGCTCCACACTGTATCTATTCTACAAACTGCCTTTCTGACATTCTACTTGGAGACAAACCCAACCCCAGAGAGCTGTTTAAACAAGTTCACCCTTAAGCCTCAGGTCGAGAGAATGAAAGCTTTGTTCTCACTCAAAAGAGACGTTTGATGTTTATGCTAAGGAGACCTGTCATTGCGACTTAATTTATGGCTGGCTGTAAATGCCTGAACATCCAGCAAGGGCCCACCTGCTGCCCAGGGGAATGTCAAGGTAGAGCTGGAAGGAGAGGCATCCCTATGGCAGAGTATGTCCTGTGTTCCTGGGACCTAAGTGTACAAACTCAGCCGTCACATTCAGACTGTCTGCTAGTCACTTGGTATTTCTCCTTTACCCACAAGTTTATATTGACATGCACAACCTTCTGTCTTCTTTCTTTGCTGTACTTAAACAGACACACTCCTGGCTCAATAGAGCAGGGGAGAGTATTTATCAGTGGTGTTTTGTATTTGCTTCCTGACCTACTTACTACACTACGATGTGTGGAGAGGTGACAGTGTACATCACAGTTTCGAGAAGAGGGATAGGAGTGGTTGTTTCAGACAACTAGGACAATGAAGAGAAAAAAAATCAGCAAGGATGGAGAATAAAACTAACGAGGTTGAGGACTTCCCTGGTGGTCTGGTGGTTAAGATGCCACGCTTCCAGTGCCTTTACTGCAGAGGGCACGGGTTTGATCCCTGGCTGGGGAACTAAAGTCCCACGTGCTGCGCATGGCACAGCTGAAAAAAAAAAACATGAAAAAAACACCAAAAAACAACTAATGAGGTTGAGATCAAATTTATCTCAAGTAAAAGGGGCAGGTAGTGGATTCAACAGAGATGAAAGAGGTGAGGTACAGATTATGACATTCCCAGTAACACACAAATGTCTGGGGCACTTTTAGGTGACTAGGATGAAAAGTGTATATATAGGAGATAATGAAATTACAGCAGGACAGAACTGGAATTATTTACCTAGGATTTTGCTGAGAGGATGGAAAAGAATGAATGAATTCAATTAAATCATTAAGTACCTAAAATACACAAGGCTCTGTGATAGAACAAAGACATATAAAGAAAATACAAGGCAGTTCCTAGGATCAACTTTCAGGGCGTAGAGGGTGGGAGAGAGGGAGAAGCAGAAAACTCTAAGCCAGTGTGAACCTCTATGTTACTGATAATGAACCAAAAAGAAATGCAGAGAGGATGGAGTTACTGGCTGGGGGATAGTAGGAAGACACAGAGGGTCCCACACTTGGAGGATGTTGGATTTGGCTGAGAAGGCCAAGACCAAGAAAAGCACAAGGCATGTGAGGTCTAAAGTAAATGGGCAACAGGACAACAATGCCAGGGTTCTAGCCAAGATAAGGGCAATAAGCGAGACTAGACTGGACTGAGTGGGGCGTGGTGGCAGGCGAGGAGGTCTGGAGTCAACCATGGAGGCTACACAAAGGTGGCAGAGCCGGCGCACTTTCAGGGTTGAACCCAGTGGTAGGACGGGAAGGCAGGGACTGGCTGGAAAGCTACTTCAACAGTCACCACAGCACACAGCACAGTACAGGATTTTGAGCATGTGCTGTGGAGTCAGACTCTAGGCCCACTGCTTAACCTCTGTGCCCCAGTCTTCTCACCTGTAAAATGGGGATGCAAGTGCTCACAGAATGGCTGTCCAGAGTTAGCAATGCAGCACAAATGCCCAGTATAACCCTTGACTAGACGGTACACACTCAGGAAATCTGATGGTTTTATTATTGCTGTCACCCTAGTGAATGAGAAGGGGCTGCACTCTTGTGTGGTTTTATGGTTGTTCTAACAAGCAGAAGTCAGTCTGTGGGCAAACTTCTTAATGGCAAGCACAGATTCTTTCCTCAGTATCCCCCTCAACACTGAGCTTGAGGTGTGCTCCCTAACATCTAGGGAGATGTTAAGAAAGAACACTGATTGGATCTGAATTTATCTACTGCAAGTGTAGAAAGTAACGTACAAATGTACACCAAGATAATACATGACAATCTGGGGACAGGGACGCTCAACACAATATATATATTTTTAAATTTCTATTTAAATTAAAAAAAAAATAGAAATCCCTCGTCAGATTCCTCAACACATCAAAATCATTGAAAGCATCCACAATCTTCTCTCTCCTCCAAACCTCACAATGTCTAGGAAAAGGTAACAGGCAGCAGCTGAAAGCCACATGTGGTCTCAGGACTTCTTTCCACATGTAAGTCCATCCATGGGAAGGCAGGGTGACCCGGTCTCAAGGAGCCTCAAGCCTATCTTGGGGAGTGCGCTTATCCCTCAATCCTGTTTTCCTTCTCCTCATATAACCATCTGACTCACCCCACATGCATTTTAAAAAACAATACCTATTTACTATTTCAGTTTCTGTAGGTCAGAAGTCCAGGCATAGCATGACTGATATTGGCTGGGGCTTTCTCGTCTAGGGCTGGGACCTCTTTCAATCTCACTCATTGCTGGCAAACTTCAATGCCCTGTGGATGAAGGACTAAGGCCCCCAACGGCCCTACTCGCTGACAGCCAGGGACCACTCAGTTCCTAAAGTTGGCCTGTAATTCCTGGTCACGCGGCTCCCATGGGCAGTTCACACCTGAATGTTTACTTTCTCCCAAGCCAGCTGGGGCATCCCTGCCTTCCTCTTCTGCAATCAGCTGAGAAAATGCTCTGCTTTCAAAGGGCCAGCTTGATTAGGTCAGGTCCACCATGACAGCGTGCCCATCTGAAGGTCAACTGATTTAAACCCTTCACGATACAGTTGACCCTTGAACAACTCAGGGGTTAGGGGCACTGACTGCTACAGAGTCAAAAACCCTCGGATAACTTAACAATCACCCCACTAGACCTGAAGTTCCACATCCGTGAATTCTACCAACCTCATACTGCATAGTACTGCACTCTGGTATTTACTGGGGGAAAAAAAAACCCCACCCCTGTATAAGTGGACCCATGCAGTTCAAACCACGTTTACTCAAGGGTCAACTGCACCACCTTCATTCATATCTGAGAACTGAGAACAGGTGTGTGTATACCTAAGGCTGGAAATCATGGGGAGAAGGGAGCAGTGGGAAGGACACTGTGGTAGACATAACCACCTTGTACTGTTTCTTTATCATCTATTTCACCTGCCAGAAGGTGAGCTTCATGAAGGTTAAGCATTTCGTCTCCTTTTGTTTACTGGTGTATCTCTGCACCTACAACAGTGCCTGGTATATAGTAGGTGCTCAGTAAATCTGTGTTACAGGAACCTTTAGATCACCATAGCAGTTCTCAATATATGTATATATAGATACCTGGTTTATTCACAAGCTAGAAATAGAACTTATAACTGTTACACTACACTGGTACAGTGAAACCATCTAGGAGTCCTGGGAACTCCACAGGATATGATTTTCTCTCTGCCACAATCATTGCACTGCTTGAACAAAATACAGTCAATTTTCATTATTCATGGATCCATATGTGTGAATCTGTCTACTTGCTAAAATTTACTTGTAACCCCAAAATCAACACTCTCAGTGTTCACGGACACTCACAGGTGAGCACAGAGGGGTGACAAATTTGAGCCACCCAGCACACACGTTCCCACGGAGGTTGAGTAAGAACGCTCTGGCTTGTTCCAGTTCTCATACTGTTAATACGTGTTCTTCTCATGGTATGTTCAGTGCCAAGCTTTCTGTCTTTTTGTGGTTTATGCTGGCGATTTCACTTCAAAACGGCCCCAAGGGTAGTGCGGAAACGCTGGCTAGTGTCCCCAAGTTCGAGAAGACAGTGACATGCCTCAGACAGAAAATACATATACTGAATAAGCTTCATTCAGGCGGGTATTATAGTGCTGTTGGCCCTGAGCTCAACTTTAATGAATCAACAATGTATATTAAATAATTTGTCTTGAAACAGAAAGACAAACAACGTAAAGTTATGTGCTGATCAGCTGATGAAAGCACTGGAACCAGCAGGAGCAGCGGTCCAGTATTTGCTAATCCAGTGTTCAACTGGGCTTCACAAAACAGTTACCAAAAATAAGGCCACCTAACTGTGTTAGCCCCATTTCACAGATCAAACAATGAAGTGGCCGGGGCTGTGACGTGGCAGCCCCCAGCGCACTCCAGCAACACCATCCTGTTTTATTTCCTTCACAGCACTCATGACTGATAACTGTGTTTACTCATTTATTTTCAGTCTGAGCCTCTGCAGTCATAAGTTCCATGAAGAGTTAGGATTTTTGTCCCTCTTGTTCCCTGTTACCTCCCCATGCCAAGAAGCATTCCAGGCCCACACCCAACCAAATGAATAAAGAAACCTCCTATATGTAATTGTGTAAATATTAGGGTGATTGATACTTTAAAGGGAAAGGCAGTTACTTTCATTATGTTAAATTCAAAATATTTAGCAAGACAAATGAGGCCTCAGACTAAATGGAGAGAGAAAAAAAACAAAAAGAGCACCACAGCTGCCTGAGGTGGCACTGTGAGATGCCCTGCAAGCAGGTAAGACTGCCGGGGAGGCTGGTGGACCAAGACTACAGAGGATGAAGAAAGGAATGGTATTCACCCGCGACGGAGAAGCCGGAGGGCAGAGAGAACAGGCAGGACCAGAGATGCTGCCTCCAGGCCCAGCTGCAGGTTGAACCATGTATGAGGCAGAGAAGCTGAGGAGAGCAAAACCCGAGAGGCGGGACATGGGACTCAAGAGGAACATGAGGCCCCCTGCAGAGTGACAGCCTGCAGGGGACTGCCCGCTCCAATCCTTTCAAAGGTCTGGGCCCTCCCAGGCCAGGTGGAACTGATGGGCTCCAGAGGCCCTCAGCACTTCCAGCATCGGAGGGGGCTGATGAGCAAGAGGACTCCAGGATTTTCTTCTCATGAACACAGAGAAGAAAATGAGGTAAGACCCCTCTTACATCAACTCCTGCTGTAACAGACAAATAGCACAAGGGCTCGAGACAAAGAGGCGGGATTCCAGAATTAATGTTCACCGCGGCTCTGAGCAAAGACTGAACCGTAAACAATAAGGATTTCAAAATTAAAACAAAAGAGCCACTTCAGTGTTCTAATTTAACCTTCCAAAATAAAGAAGATCGCAAGCACCGTGGACTGAGAATTCCATTCCACCTCAACACCCTGTGCTCCTGAGTTATTATGAGAACAGGCTGAGGCTGCAACGCAATTCAACTCCTGTTCCAAAATGCAACAAGCAGCTTCAACAGGCCATGCTGGAAGAAGCAGCACGCCTCATCGTCTCCTTGTCTCCTGATTCATATTTTGGTAGCAAGGTTACAATTAGCTCACCGGTGGCGAATAAACCTATTTATAACACAGCAGTCCACCTGAAAGACACAATCATCTAAAAAGGTTTTTAGAGGAAAACGAAGTGCAGCTGCTTCTTTTACTGACTGCAGATTTCCAAGGTCCTTTCGGATGAAGTCCTCAGTCTAACCTTCCTGTGCTCACAGGCACCATTCCGGCCACCTCTCTGCCTCCATGTTCTTATGTAACATTTACATAGTGCCATAAACATACCCAGAGTTGCGTAAGAATGGAAACGTTGCCAAACCAATAAAGCCTAAAGCAGGTCACTCCCTCCAGACCGTCTTTGATTAGCACAGGTATGCTGCCAGGCCTAGGATGTGAGGGCTTGTCAAGAGACAGAAATTAACTTGAGGAAGTCTGAAAGGGGTCCACAAAAAATGCAACAGAGAACAAATTAACCACATGGTGACATGTGTTGCTTCTCTCAATCCCAGGAGCTACTCTCTGCCCCATAAGATAAAAAGTAACCCAACATTGCCTGTTCACTGAAGTCAGAAACTGTGTCTAAAAATACCACCCAGCCAACTGGCTGTCAGTCAGTCAGTCTCACAAATGTCCCAATAAGAGAGACACAGACCAGTTCCTTACTTCACAGAGGCAAAACTGAGGCAGTCGCAGAAAAGTGAAGTGCCTTACTCAAGGACAACCTGTCAGGGAGCAAAGTTCTGGGGCTGGAGAGCAGCCTCCTCCCCCCACCTGGCTCTAACCTTTAACCAGAGTAGCCATTTTATTGTGTTAACCACATCTGTTCCAGGGGCTCTTAACAAAACTAATCCGAGATTCTCTTTTTCTCTACAAGAGTTCACTTCTGCTGTATTTCAAACTCATGTCCACTCAACAGAAGTATAAGACTTGGCCTGAGATTAAATTTTTGGTTTAATCACAGAAATTCAAAATATTCCCGTCAGAACCTCAAATGTCTCCCTTGCAGCTTTCTGTCTTAAGAAAATGAATGTCATGTTCTCCTGCTACTAATTCAGCTTTACATTGTTAAATGCTAAAGTGAAAATGCCAAAGGTAGGCCTTAGAATGTGGTCCACCTATTAAATGGATGCAGTTTATAACCTGGAATTCGCGCTCTGTACCACTGGCCTTTTACTAAGTTGCTACTAGTTCACTATTTAACACAGACACCTATCCCTTGCTTTCCTCACATCCTGTCTTCAGAGGCATCAGGGCTGCCTGGCCCTGCTGCTCCTCCCGGCCCACCTAGGGGAGCACGACAGAGGAAGCGTGGGGAGGACAGTAATCAACTTCTAGTTATCTCACAGCCTCTATGTTCCCAGAACTGATGCTTCACTTTAAGCCTTTTGCAACAGTGGTCTCTGTAGCATGCACTATTGGCAACGAGATGTGTCCCGGAAAAAACTGTAGTGTCTGGCCAAGTTTGAAGGCCTTCGAGAATGTTTGCTGGATACACAACCTAATTTCCAATTAACCAAAAAAAGAAACCAACTCCCTACTATGCCCACCCATCCTCATCCCAACAAACATCCATTTTAGGAAGGTTACCAAAAAAATGAACCTGTCCCATTCAGAACCAGATAGATCATCAATTAAACATTCTTAACTAGGCTCATGACAACAAGAAATATCCCACCAGACACTACACCAAACCAAGAGGGAAATGGCTGTTAAGAATTTCAGATACATTAGCAACAGGATAAAAATTCCTAAGGAAGAAATTTACAGATTTAGTCATACACATGTAAAATGACAAACCTGAAGGCTGAATCTCCTTATTTACTACCCTACTAGTGAAATAACATCATGATACACACTCCAAAAACATGGCCCCAAAGTAAGGCCCAGCATACATTATTCATGAAAATCATTAACTTACCACGAATGTCAGGCTGTGTTCACATACCTTCACCACATCTATCAGACCCCACAGCGCGTTACCTCTGCCACAGAGCAGCGAGATCCAGGAACACACACGACAGCCTTAGCAGAAGCATTAACCAGTGAACAAAGACCCCACCACACAGGCTGCACCACTGGAAACAAACATCAAGGCTGGAGGGAATGAACTTGTTTGTGAGACGCCAAAACGGGATCGCGTCTTTGGTTGATTGTCTCATTTCTGAAAGAGATCTGAACCCGCCTGAGAACCATTATTTTTTGGTGGAGAGAAGAGAACCACGGAACACACGCTTGATCTCGCGCTGCTAGAAGGTTAGGGGCTGCTGAGAAGTCAGAGCAGCAGGCTTTGCACATCGGGAGCAAAGACAGTCCTGACTGTCTCTCCCAGTTCCAACTGCGGGTCAATAATCACTCCAATATAAAGGCCAAATATAACCTTCATCTGCTACCCCAATGCCAGCACAGGGTTGAGACGACTCCCTTAAATATTTTAGGGTTTCATCTGCATTCCTCAAGCCCGTAAAGCCTCACAAACGAGACACTCAACTGAGTGTCCCACAGAAAGGCACCACTTTGGTAGTGAGAAGGATGGGGGTGCTGCCAGGGAGCAGAAGGCTGTGGGAGTTGGAAGGTGAGGGGTGTGCAAGGGTGGGGGAAGACGTAGGGGGAAGGGTTGGGAAGAGGGCTGGTGTGGGAAGGTAAATAAATCCTGACCAAGGGCCAACAGCTGGTCTGGTGGTGGGGTCTTTAAATAATCTTGGGGGTGGGAGGCAGGTTCCAGGATGTCACCTGAAAGGCATCCACAAAGTGACCAGCAGAATGGACCCCCTGAGGTGGGGTGGGAGTGGCGAGGGAGAAAGCAAATACACCTAGATGCAGATTAACCGTTCTGGAACTAGGTCTCCTAGGGTTAGAGAGATTCCAAAGCCAAGCTCCAGATAGGGGCCTGTTCGTCCCATTTCCTCCACTGAGCTTCCCCGGGGCATGTGGACTGGAGGAGGGGGGTTGGCCCCACTGAACTCAAGGGACTGCCCGAGAGGGAAATGTGACTCGCTTTCCCAGAACGTCAGGGAGGAAGGAGAGGGAGGGGAAGAAGCACCCCAACTGCAGGAGGGAGCTGACGGAAAGGTTGAAGACCCCCTTCCCCTTTTATCTATGGTGCGCAAGGGCTCTCAACGTCAGGATACCTCGGAGGAGCAAAGACCCCATCGCCGAAGCCCCACAATCTTGGCGGGAGAAAAGGCGCCCCCCCCCAACTCCCCCCTGGAGCATCTGGAGGGAGGGAATGAAGACCCCCGCCCCTGGACATGCTGAGCGGCAGAAACGTGGATCTCCAAACCTCGGGGAAGGAAGCCTGCACTCCCTTCCATGGAACATGGGGGTGCTGGGAGCGCGACCCTCGAGAGCTCCCCAGATCCAGTCCCTCCTGGGAAAGGGCTCGGGTCCCCAGGGGCCCGGCGTGAGCTCGGTCCCGGCGAGGCGGCCGCGCCTCGGGGATCGGGGGAAGCCGACCCAGGTGAGGGGTCCCCGCGACTCCCCCGCGCCCCCCGCCCGGCCATATTGTGCGCGTGGGGAGGGGGCGCGCTGTAGCCAGGGGCCGCGGCGCGAGGCCTCGCCCTCGCCCGGCCCGCTCCATCCCGGCCCCCGCCCCGCCCCGGGACTCACCCTGGATCCCCCGGGGCCCGGACCCGCCGCTGCCGGCAAGCAGGAGGACAACAAGGGGGAAGAAGGAGGAGGCTCCGGCCGACTCCGCCATAGTAACCGCCGCCGCCGCCGCCGCCGCCGCCGCCGCCGCCGCCGCCGCAGCCCAGCAGCGCCCAGCGCGCGCGCGCGCGCCCCCGGCGCCTCCCCTCCTCCCGCGGCCCGGCTCCCGCCTCCCTCTCCTCCACCCGGCGCCGGCACGTGCGCTCCCGGCGGAGCCGGCGCCGCGGCCGCCGCGCGCGCCCCCGAAGGGCGGGGCCGGGTGCGCGCGGGCGCCCGCCTTAAAGGGGAGTGTCCCCGTTAAAGGGGTGGGAGGGGCTCGCGCCTCGGCCAACCTCACCCGTGAGTGCCAAGCACGGCGCGGAGGCCGAGCCCCACACACGCGGCCTCCGCCCAGTTCTGCACCCCCAGCAGCGCGGCGTGATCTTATCAGCACCGACCCCCATCCCTCGCATAGAACGTTCTACGAGTCCCGTGCGCTTGTTCCCTTTTCCTTCATGCCTACTGCTTAGCCTCAAGCACCCATCACATCCCACTGGGATCGTCGCAACCATCTCCTAATTAGTCTCCCATTCCCAGTGGCCCCCTGCGATCCGCAGGACGCACAGCCACGTGTGTGATCGAATCATGGGATGCCCCTTCTCAGAACGTACAGGGCTTTTTAATGACAGTATTCAGTCTTGGTGAGGGTGCTGCGTGAAGCACTCCCGTGCTGTTGGTAGGTAGAAACCTTTTAGTAAACAACTTGGCATTGTGTATCAAATGTCTTAAAATGTTCATACCCCAGCCTCCCATCTTCAAGCAATAATAGAGATGAGGACAGGTTTTTGTGAGAAATGTTAACTATTACTTGTTTATCACTGTAAAAGCTGAAAACAAATAGTATAGAAAACAAATTATGTCCCGTCCATACGATGAAACATTATTTACTAATTAAAAATTATGTTTGTAAAAATAATGATGTGAGGAGATACTCATGAGATAATGCTAAATGAGAAAGCAAAATAGAAAACTACTTACAGTATTGTTCTGATTTTGTTGATACTGTATAACTGCAAGGAAAAAAGACTGATAGGAACTTAGTCAATATCTGAAGTTATCACCAGAATAATTTTTTTATTTTTTCTTTAAACATTTCAGTATTTTCTAAATATTTTGCAAATAAGCTACTGTTACTTTCAAATTTAGGGGGAAATGCTTATTAACGGTAAACTGAATCGCTCATATCTTTTTGAAAATATTCACTTTAAAAGAGTTTGAAATCATGAAAAGGACAGAGTTTTGGACCCAGAGTTCTGGATCTGAATTCTCGTTTTCTTACTAACTGGCATGGAAACTTGGGCAGATTTTTTAACCCCCATTAGCAGAGTCTCATCAAATGAGAATTAGAAGTGGAGAGGATGCCGAAAGGTGGGAGTGGGAAGGTGGAGCTTCTCAAATGGAATCCTCACCTTCAAAGCTGTTACCAACCTGAAGAATACCCCTCCTAATATAAAGAAAAAAACTAGGCTGCAGACACCCCAGACACCACTCACACACAAACACACACATGCAAAGTTTTACAGAGGCACTGTCTACACATTGATCAGTAACTGAATGATCAAACACCTTATTTTTATAGTGCTCTGCCTCTGTATATTCTTATAAGTGCTCATCCCCCCAAATGGGCACCCTCTCCCCTCTATTTTATCTAACTGATCTCCCAAACTCTGTTCCACCTGCCCTTTAGGATTCCCAGCTGTGGTGGGCACAGTGTAAGATTTCGTGCTTGCATGCTCATCACCCAGTCATGTGGGACTCTTTGCAACCCCATGGACTGCAGTCCACCAGGCTCCTCTGTCCATGGAATTTTCCAGGCAAGAATATTGGAGAAGGTTTCCATTTCCTCCTGCAGCGGATCTTCCCAGTCCAGGAATTGAACCTGCATCTCCTGCACTGGCAGGTGGATTCTTTACCACAGTGCTACCTGGGAAGCCCTACCGTGTAAGGTTACTTTCTAGGACTGTCTCAAAGTATTATACCATGAACTGAGTGGCTTAAAGAACAGAAATCTATTCTCTCAATACTGGAAGCTTGGCATCTGAAACCAAGGTGTCAGAACCCTATCCTCTCTCTGAAGGCTCTAGAGAAAAGTCCGTCCTTGTCTCTAATTTCTGGTAGTTCCCTGAATTCTTGGTGTTCCCTGGATTGGGGAAGCATAGCTTCAATCTCTGCTTCCATCTTCACATGCCTGTCTTCCCTCTGGGTCTGCATCTGTGTCCAAATTTCTCTCTTATAAAGACACCAGTTAATCCAGTATGAGTTAAAAACATTGTAACTTCATTGCATCTGCAAAAGTTCCTATTTTCAAATAAGATCACATTCACAGGTTCTGAAAAATGGGGACACACTACACCACAGGACCTTCACCAACACTTGTGGTTGGGAAGGAAAAGCTGACGCCTTCAGGAGCACATCACCAGGCCAAGGCGGGAGGAACTGTCCTCCCCTATACCTTGCTAAGTGCTGTCTTATGGCTGTAAGACCAGGAGTCCCAGAAGGGACCTGTGGTTGCTTTACCCCTGATTTACAAGGTCGGTCCTTAGCTGAAGGCACAGCCCAGGGAATCATCAGACTGGGTCCGCAGACCGAATGCTAGCTCACTTGAGAGAATTTAACTTGGGCAAGATATTTTGCCTCCCTAAACCTTGATTCCCTCATCTGTAAAATGGAGCTGATATTAGTTCTGCTTCATAGAGATATTGTGAGGATGGATGAAGATACTGTCTATAAGCACTTGGCACACATAGGAAGTGATATAAAAAGAACAACTATTGTGATGATGGTGATTTGACCTTGACTATAATCCTGTGAAGTGGTTGAGGCATGTCAGGGTGTGTGCAATTTACCAATGAAGCAACTGAGACCTAGGGAAGGTAAGCCACTTGCCCAAGCACACATCTAATTAAGTGTTGAACTCTAGCTTACTGATCCTGTGCTTCTTCAACATCACAGCATCTCATGCTTTTCCAGGGACTAGTCTTCAAGAGCCAGCTGATGGTGAGAAATTAGACTTGATGGGGATGGGGAGCAGTGAGTTATATTCTTCACACCCTATTCCTGAGAGTTTGCAGCATCTCACAAAACTTTACCAGAAGATGCATATACCTTCCCTTTTACATCCCAAGCTGTATAGAGACAGACCGCCAACTCTCCCCATGCTCCCTCCCACAGCTTGGCTCTGCTCCCATCCCTGAAGGTCTCAGCAAAGTGTCCATTTCTGTAAGCCTCCTGAATCCTAGAACTGGACCCACATCACATTCTATGAACTAACTACTCATCTGCCTTGCTCTGTCCCTTTGTCATGGACTTCTCCAGAGCTCCCAGGATTTACATCTCTAGGAAAATGTCTTACTCCCCAGGCTCCACTGATTAGACCACCCAGTGTCACAGCTGCTGACTTGGTCACGACACACCAAGACACGCCACCTCCTAGGGGATTCAGCACAGTTTGCCTTGGTGAGCAGCAGGGTCATTCATTCCAAGAAGGCAATAGCTCAGCTTCAACCATTCTGCAAGTGCGTATTGAGCACCTACCGTATATATGGCCTAAGTTATAAACATGGATAAGTTATAGTCCTTGTCCTCATGGAATTTACAGTCTAATAAAGATGAGCGTGAGGGAAAAGGCGCAACGTGCTCTATGTGCTGTACCACACACACGTGAAGGTTCAGCAGGGGCACTCCAGAGGGCTTGAATGATGCAGCTCTGCAGGGTTAAGGCGGTGGGAAAGATCTCACAAAGAGACCATGCTCCAGCTGACTCCTGGAAGATCTAAGGGTGTTCCTTGGCTAATCAGGCCTATGTGGGGCAGAGGGAGGCAGAAATTATCCCTGGCAGAGGAAGCAGTGTGAGTAAGACACCGAGGTGAAATTGCTTGATGTTTAGGCATGGCAGCACACCAGAGGGTACAGGGTGAAGAGGATCCGGTGGGGGAGCTGAAAGGTAATAATGGGAGAAAGAGACAGATGTAGAAGTCCACTTGGAAGTATCCTTTTCTCTGGTACTCCTGGAAGGGTTCTAAGCAGGGGGTGGGGGTAAATTGATCATATGTGTGTTATAGGAAGACCACTTTGTTGAAGTAAATGAACTTAAACTTTGTGCAGATGGTTGGAGGAAGGCAAGACTGGTGGTAAGGAAACCAAAGAGAAGGCAATTCCAGTAGTTCAGACAGAGACAGGAAGAAGACCTAACCCTGGGCAGCAGCAATGGAGATGGGGAAAAAATAAATTCAAGCCATTTTAAAGAGGCAGAAGCTACAAGATTGATTGGATGTGAGAAGCGGGGAAGAAATGGAGGTGCCCATCATGTTTCCAGCATAATCTGACTTGGGTGACTGGCTACTTGGTGACTTCATTCAGCAGATTAGCAAGAGCAAGCTTGGAAGAAAGACAGTGAATTCATCATTGGACACACTGAGTTTGTTTTCTGTTTATTTGTTTGGCTGTGTCAGGTCTTGCTTTGGGTCTTAGTTGCACTTGTGATCGTTTGTTGCAATGCATGGACTCTAGCTGTGGCTTGCAGGCTTAGTTGCTCCAAGGCATGTGGGATCTTAGTTCCCTGACCAGGAGCCAGAGTTCCTTGCATTACAAGGTGGATTCTTAACCCGCTGGACCACTAGGCAAGTCCCTGTACATACTGAGATTGAAGGGCCTCCTGTAAGTAGGAGCAATGGCGATATGGATTGGAAATCAGCAGCATATCATAGTTGTTCAAACAGGTCAAGGGTGTGCAATAATTCTGAAAGTACAGCAACACAGACAGGAAAGAGGAGACAGAAAGGTAACAGTCAGAGAAATGGGAAACGACGTGGGGAAAAAAGCAGGATCATGGAAACCAAGGCAGGAGAGAGTTTCAAGAGATCAGTAGTTTCCAATGTTGAGAAGGAATCCAGTGACTTGAGGACCAAAGAATGTGTAGGATTTGATAACCTGAAGTCCTGCTGTGCCATTTACTTGAACAGGTTCAGTGGAAGGTGGAGTGGAGGCCTAACTTCAGGAGGCTACAGGTGACCAGGAAGTGAAAGCTTAGAAAGACTGAGTGTCATCTGTTTTTTAAATGAACTTGGCAGTGATGGGAGAAAGAGATTTGGATTTCCTTCAGAAAGATAGACCACGTTCCCTAAGCAAAACTTCTGCTAAAGAAACAACTGAAAATGCTCAGTAAACTAGCAAGAAAGTGAAAAATAAAGTGGAAAACTAAGGAACAAAGTGAGGAAAGCAGAGAACCAAAGCTGGCTTTCACCTTGAGAGAATTTGTTAGCTAGGTGAATTTGAATTTTCGTGTTCTGAAGGTGAGCAGGATTCAGGAGACAGAAAACAAAGCCCAGGCCTGCCCAAGGTGGAAAAGTCTAACAACTCGCCCTCTGCTTAAATCTGAGACTCACAGGGATAATAACACACTTGGTCAAGGAATAAACTAGATATTATTCACTCCTCTAGAAGGCTGCCAGGAAAATTGCCTGACTTGAACCTTGGCTCTGAATGAGAAAGGGGGGAAATTTTTCCCAGGAATTCAGAACCACAGGTTGGCCTGCATGATTTAATTTCATTCCAAATTAACCCTACCTGGGTGGTCTGAAAAACTATACACTATTTAGATTCCAGTGGGGCTGGGCTGATAGGAACCCTTGGTAGTACCTGGAAAAAAAAAGAGCAAATAATCTCTAGAGGAATCCATATTTAACTCAGGTTGCAAGGAATTCTCACAGACAAAGTTCCAAGAAATATAATCTATGTAGTAAAAAATCCAAAAATAACTAAATAGGGTCGAGGAAAAAATAACAACCTAGAATTATATACTCATAGAAAATATCTTTCAAAAATGAGGGTTAAATTTTTTAAATGTATGAGTTATATATGAATTCATGCCTACTTTGTTAATTGTCAGATGTTCACTAATAGAAAAGAAACAGAGTATATAACTTCCAGGTTAAGAGAAGGAAAAAAAACAGAATAAAAAAGTATAAGCAATCCAAAAGGAGACAAGAAAAGGGGAGGGGAAAGGTTAGTATTAAGGTGGGATAAATAGAAAACACAAAATAAGATGGTGAAAGTAAATTCAAATACATCTGTGATTATAATAAACATGAGTGAGCTAAATAATCCAAACTAAAAATACAGATTTCTGGGCTAGAGAAGAGAAAGAGAGAAAAAGGAATTTCCAGAGGATATACGAGGTCAAGGAGCATTTGCTGTGTGTTTTGCTGCTTTAGGAAGAAGGGAGAGATTGCAACTTAGAGTACAATAAAGGAGCCAGGAAGAGTTCAAAGATATAGGAAGAAGAAAAAGTGATGTAGCTGGAAGTTGGAGGAAGGGCATGAAACAAAGTTTATAGGCATGAGAAGGTCGCCTAGATGTCCTCAGTCAATGTAATCAGGAGGCAGGACAGCATACGACGGAGGACATGCTTGAAAAGAGTTGTGAGAATTTGCAAAATCCACTGTGGGAATAGGATGGTGTCCAGACACATAAGACTGCTGCTGCTGCTGCTAAGTTGCTTCAGTCGTGTCCGACTCTGTGCGACCCCAGAGACGGCAGCCCACCAGGCTCCCCCATCCCTGGGATTCTCCAGGCAAGAACACTGAAGTGGGTTGCCATTTCCTTCTCCAGACACATAAGACAGCAGAAGATAATTGCCAGAGGAGCAGTGGGGCCCAGCAAGAGTTGCCAAACATCATGCTGAGGCCATGACGAGCCTCTGTGATGCGACAGTTTCCTCTAGAAATGCTCAGCATCCTAGGATGGAAGCCAGAGCGGGGATGTTTGGAGGCTGAAGGGGTGGAGGAAGCGATATAGGGTCTAGTGGGAGAACGGGTTGGCCAGGGAGTTGAGGGAAGCAGAGGAAGGGCAGCTAAGTTGGTGGAAGGCACTTGAATGTGACGTGGCTGACATCTGAGGATGAGAGGCTGGCTAGAGGCACTGTTGTGGGCCTGAGGATTCCAAAGGCCCCAGTTAGCGTTTAGGACCTGAGAGAGCCAGCGGCTGCAGTCTGTGCTCAGGGGCCCCCATGGGATGCTGCTGAACTCTGCTGTTCTTAAAGAAAACCCTCCCAGGATTTCCCCCCTCACTTTCTGCTCCAGAGGCATTGCATGACTGTAGATTACTATAAGCCTCACATTGACCTCGTTCCACCCCAGTGCCTCCTGGGTAAACAGGCCCAGTGCCCTCGGCCTTGATGATTCGTACTTCAGTCCTATCTGGGCATGCCCAGCGGGCAAGCAGGGTGGCTCTCCGGGTCATTCCTTTGCCGCGGGCCTCTGAGCTGTTGTCTCTTTGTGCCCCTTTCTTCCCCATGCCCCGATTAGGCCCATGCAGAGCTTCCTGTCACACACGCTGCTCCTGCTGTTCCCTTCCCGCCTCCTGGTCACCCTTCCTGCAGTCACCAGGTATCCCATGCAAACCCGTATTCCCTCTCACTTTGTCATCTGCCTTACCAAGAGCACACAGGCTCCCTATTGCCCACAACACCAAGCCAAACCCATGGCATGCTAAATCTGGAGGGGATTTTTAGAAATTATTTACTGTGACCCCATTGTTGTACAGATGGAAAAACTGAGGTCCGTTTATCTCAATGACTTGTCCAGGACAAAACTGGAACTGACAGTCAAGACCTCTACGCGCCAAGCACTTAATATTCATCCAGACTTACTTCCCCTACACAGAAAAAGAGTTTACGGAGACTGACCATGTACTCTCCTGAGACCTCTTTGTGGATTGTTTATCTTCACAGACTCAGTGGGTGTGGTACTGTTTACCCTATTGCAGAGATAGGGAACTGAGGTACAGAGAGATCAGATAATTCGCCCAAGATTACCCAGTTCTGACAGCTCCCCTCTCATCCTGGCTCCCGCCCCTCCTCAATCCCTCCCTCTCTTACACACTTTCAGGCACACCTGCCAAGTCCTAACTCATTGTCCTCCCGCTGCTTACACAGCCCCTGCCCTCTTTTTCTCCACCTGGATCACAAGGGTGTATCACTCTCACCTGCCTACACCCCCTTCTCCTGGATGAGTACACGGTCTGCTGTCTGGCCATAGATGATTGCATCAGTGTTGGACATCGGAACCAAGAGAAAGTGGTAAATAGACTGGCTGAGCTATTTAGCTGTTCTTTCCTGAGCATTTGAACCAAGGAGGCATAGAGACTGAGTTACTTGGATGGTGGCAGAAACTACAGAGTGGTACTCGGAAGCCGTGTGGTATCAGGATGTACTGGGAGAAGAGAGTGGAGTGGAGCCGAGGCAGGGAGGAGAGGAGGGTCACCAAGGTGTGCTTGTGTGTACATATCCTCTAGCCGCAGCCACTCTCAACAGCGAAGTTGTCCTCCACACATACTCGGTCCAGGTCCCATGAGATCTGCCATATTTCCCGCTCCAGTTTCTCTGAGATTCCCACGTACCTTTCCAGGAAATCCTCTTTTCTCACTTCCACTGTTTTGAGTGTTGTTGGTTCTCTTAGCCTAGGAGCACTGGCTAGAAAGACGGAGCTCAAAGCCCTGCTCCTCCAGGAAGCCTTTCCCCTTCCCGGGTTTGCTGCCCCTGCTTCCCTAGACAGACCATAAACCCCGCCTCTTCCACTGCCCTCCCCACGTTCAGAATGTACTAACGTTGGGGCACCCAGCTCTGATTTTGCTATCTGAAGGTGGATTATCTTTATTCCTGTCATTTTATATTCTGGCAAATCCATGGGTCCAGCCATCATTTATTCATTCTGGAACATGTTTTGAATGTGTTTGTGCCAGGCACCAGGCTAGACTTTGGGAATGGTTCAGATGCAGTTCTTAGTTCTTTGCCCAACCGGAGTTCACAGGCCAGGAGGGAAGTCCATGTTCTGCTTGCCAAACTAGTCACACCAACACCGCCTCCGGTTTCATGATTCCAGACACACACGCGCGCGCGCGCGCGCACACACACACACACACACACACACATTCCCCAAATGAGACTATGAGACTGTTAGGTTGCCACACGCAAACCCGGACCTGAGCTCTGTCTTGTCTTCTCCTCCTGGTTCATCCATCCCCTTCTTCAGGTCGAGTGCCCACCCTTCCGGGGCCTGAGCTCACACTTGCCATGCTCTCTGCTCAGGAAGATGCCCTGGAGTTCCCGCTCCTCTCTCCCCCCTTTTTGATCACTCTATGGTACGGGAATTGACACTATAGTCTGAGTGTGTGTGTGCCTTCCTGCTATTTTAAGACCCCAGCACTTTTCAAAAACCTGGTGGAGATTATAGCCAAAGCTAGAGGCGGGGGAGGGGAAGATAAGCAACCTGAGCCCCAGGCGGCTGGGTGTCTGCGAGCCTGGTTAGCCTGGAGCCAGCTGCAGAGGCTCCACTGTGGACTGCTGGCTGCCTGGCCCGATCCGGCCCAGCCTGACCCGTCCTCTTCCTTCTCTCTGTTATGTCGAGTCCTCTTCCATCCCCAGGAGTTGCTTTGGAGTTTGCACACCAGGCAGCATGTAAAATTGTTTGTGCTACTGGAAACACACTCACACACACACACATACACACACACACACACAGAAGCCTTGAAATTCTTCTTGGAACAGTTCCAGGGATTTATTTATGAAATTCCCAGGGGGTGGGAGAGACAGAAGTCTGGACTTTGCAGACTGAGTGCTGTGCCTGTCATCTCATCAACATAACCAGCAGCTCTGGTGTGCTCTAAGTGCCCGCTGCGAGCCTGGGCCAGGCTGGGTGGGGGCGGGGAGCATGCACAGGTGCCCCGTTCTCAAGGCAGCAGGGGTGCCCTGCCCACCATTCCCTCAAGAGGGAAAAACAAGCATGATATTGACACATTTTGGCCATGGTCCCTGCCCCGCTCTCTCTCCCACCACCCCGTTTCCGCACTTCCTGGCTCTCTGTCTCCCTGAGCCCGCAGCCTCTCTCCCCCTTGCCCACTCCCCTATGGAGCCTGTGCTGCCCTGTGGCTGGACAGCTGAGTCTTCTGAAGACAGGCTTCGTGGCTGGTTTCTCCACAGGTGAGAAGCTGGGCGCTGCCTGTCGAGTGTTCCCATCCCCACATCATTCTTCTCTGATCCCTGACAGTTTGGCAGGGTCTAGGCACAGGCATGGCAGGGTCTGCCAGCTGCTGGAGAAAGGGGGGTGTCCAGGCCTCCTAGGATGGCTTCCAAGTTGATCCCCCTGGACATGCCATGGGGGTTTCAGAGAGAAACTGGATGGAGGCAGATGGTCAGGCTGATAGAGTTGGGGAGAGAGCCTTAATTCTGCTTCTAGTAGAAAAGGCTGCAGAACCTTCCTGCTCCAGACAGGCTTCAGTAGGTCTTCCAGCCCCAGTCAAACCTTCTGATGACTGAAGCCCCAATCAGTATTATAGCTGCAACCTCGTGAAAAACCCTGGGCCAGAACCACCAGTAAGCCACTCCCAAATTCTAGAGTAACAGACATTATGTGAGACAATAAGTGTTTATTACCGTTGAAAGCTGCTACAGTGTGGGGTAAACAGCAATTGATAACTAATACATGACTCACAAGTTTGCATGATAAATACCCCTCTTTGACCCTTAGACCCCATCTCCTATAACTCTCTCCCTTGTTCATTCAGCGCCAGCTACAATTTTTACCTAGTTGGCTTTACCGAGTGATCTCTAAAATCACTTATAAGCCTGAGGGTTTAGAGTGCAGATGATAGAGAATAAACTAAGAAAAGAAATCATCTATGTTTAAGAAATAGACTTACAGACAATGAAAACAAACTTATGGTATAGTTTGTTTGTATAGTATATATAAAAACACTGTATAGTGCAGGGAACTATATTTAATATCCTGTAATAACTTTTAATGGAAAAGAACCTGAAAAGGAAAATGTATAATTGAATCACTTTGCCATACACCTGAAACACGTATCAGTGATGCTTCAATTTTAAAAGTTTTTTTAAATAATGAAAAAAGATAGGTTTGAAGTCTATGCCGCTTAGCTGGCCCACCACCTGAGAGGAACTTGACAGAATGTGATGTTCTCTTGCCACCCACCCTTAACTCTGTAGAGGTGGGAACAGGTGGGTCTAAATGTGTCTTTAGTTTTCAGTGCAAATTCTGCCTTTTGGGGGAAAGTTATAGGATCAATATCTGTGCAATGACTGATCTAATGCAAATGTGTGGTTTTACTTCAAGACCTTAAAGGTAATCTCCCAGGTAAAGCTATGGGATGGTCTGACAAAGATGAGACAGAAGGACAGACAGAAGGCCGCCACACTTACTGCGGGGATTGCAGGACTTTTAAAAGTCAAAGACCACTACCCAGAAAATAATTAAATCAGGGGAGAAGTAATTAGATATATTAAAGGGACACTGGAAGAACAACAGGAATGATGTCCTTTAGGGATAACAGAACTTCCCCTTTAAGGAGCCCAGACTCTGAGCTCTGAAGTTTAGGCTCCCCACTCTCTTTAAGAGAAAAAAAAATCCCCCAAAGTCCCAGCAGCCTCACAGACTTCCGGAAGTTTCTCCCTCCATTGGGAAGCCCCAGCCTGGTTATGCAGCATGAGCTGGGGTGGAGAGACGTGCCTTCCAGCAGCCTCTCCCAGCTGAGGCAAGCAGGTGTGGGCAGGCTCACTCCTGGGAAGACTGTTGTGAGGGGGAGGAGGGCAGCGTCATCAGCCTGCCAGGGCCTGTGTGCCTGTGTGTATATGTGTGTATGCATGTGTGTGTGTGTGTGTGTGTGTGTGTGTGTGTGTTGACACAGTGCTAAAGGCACAGAAACACCCCCACACAAACACACGCCAACCACACACTCCCCTAAAGCTACAGTAAGCAACCATAACCTGTCTCTCCAGGCTTATGGACAAATGGACCCAGGTGAAGATGTGAAGGTCCACATTGATTTCCTTAAGAGTAAAAAGATCCATGGGCTCTGGGTTCAGACAGATCTGAGTTCAAATCCCAGCTCTGCTACTTACTAGATGTGTGATTTGGGGCCCATCATTTAACCTCTCTGACCTTTGGGTTCTTCATCTGTATTATGGGAATAACGAGTTTTATCTTAAAAAATTTGGTGAGGATAGAATGAAGCTATCCTTTATCACTTGCCATAGGCTGAACACAGGAGAGTTATGACTTCCAAGAGGTCTTTGATGCAGACACTGAAGTCAAAATGCCAGTTTTTAAACCTCATCATGCTAGTCTCTTAAAAGATGGGCTTGTTCCTTGGAAGAAAAGCTATGACAAACCTAGACAGCATATTAGAAAGCAGAGACATTACTTTGCCATCTGCCAACAAAGGTCTGTCTAGTCAAAAATATGGTCTTTCCAGTAGTCATGTACGGATTTGAGAGCTGGACCAGAAAGGAGGCTGAGCATCGAAGAATTGATGCTTTTGAACTGTGGTGTTGGAGAAGACTCTTGAGAGCCCCTTGGACTGCAAGGAGATCAAACCAGTCAATATTAAAGGAAATCAACCCTGAATGTTCATTGGAAGGATTGATGCTGAAGGTGAAACTCCAACACTTTGGCCACCTGATGTGAAGAACCAACTCATTAGAAAAGACCCTGATACTGGGAAAGATTGAAGGCAGGAGGAGAAGGGGATAACAGAGGATGAGATGGTTGGATAGCATCACCAACTCAATGGACATGAGTTTGAGCAAGCTCTGGGAGATAATGAAGGGCAGGGAAGCCTGGCGTGCTGCAGTTCATGAGGTTGCAAAGAGTCAGACACGGCTGAGTGACTGAACAGCAATGCTGGTCTCCTCACCTGTAAAACAGGTAAAAGAAAGGCCCTACCCCGCAGGTTTGTCCTGAGGATCAGAGAGGTCAGTACATACACAGCACACATTTAGTGGTGTCCAGCCGCGAGAAGTACTCCAAACATGTCAGATATTGTTCCGTAGACTGCCTAGCGCTGAGCCTGTGCTCACACCTCTGTGGTCTTTGTCGCAGGACCTGGCCTCACCACAGAGCCCCTGTCCTAGCTTGCCTTGCCTGTGGCTTCTGATCAGGTTTTCTTACAGTAAAATCTGGTTTTTCCTCAAACTGGTCCTTCCCAGGCGTGCCGTTGTCATGGGAACCTACAGGGGCCGCCTGGGTTTGGGGGAGGAAAGGGTTGTGGATAAAAGCCAAAGAATCCCACCGCTGCTGTTGCAGCCACTACAGCAGTAGGCTGGCCCCTGTTCTAGCCCCCAAAATAGATCCTGACAGCGCCAGAGGGTAAGGATCATGGGGGCTTACTCCCGCCCGGACTTGCCACAGGCCACTTGGGTGAAATCCCACGATTTAACATGCTCCACCATCACATCTCCATCCCATTGTCAGGCGCGGATTCTAATACTAAACACAAGTGTTTCTTTCTGAGGCTGAGCAAATGCACAGCTTAGAATAGGGCTTTATAATTGATATATTACTACTCCACCTTCAAGACAAACTACAAGACTCTGGAGTAGGTATAATTAACCTTACTTTACAGATGGGAGAACTGGTGAGTCCTCAGAACACTTAAGTAATTTGCCTGAATCATTTAGCCAGTAAAAACTTGGAAATCGCACCTGGAACCCAAGTCTTTTGAGCTTTGCCGTTGCCCGGAAGTGACAGGGACTGGAGGGGAGTTTGCCCCAGAGAGAGCAGGGGAGGAGGGAGGAAGACCAAGAGCTGGTCCCACAGCCCAGTGCTTGCTGCCTGCCTCTCCTCTGGGAGGTGATTCAGAGAGGATAAAACCCCCCTCTCCTGTCCCACTAAAATTCCACTCAACAATTAAGGCAGCCTTTTCTTTTTTCTTTTTATTGTCCTAAGAATTTCTATATTTGGACCTCATAATTCCACTCCTGGGAATTATCCCAAACATATTCATATACTTCTTGATCCTACAATTCCATTTGTAGGAATTCATCCTAATTAAATATTGTATTCAGATACCTGCATAATGATTTTAAAATCAGGAATGTCATCACAGCTTCAGCTGAAATAGTAAAATATTGGTAACAAAATGAAAGCTATGACAAACCTAGATAGCTCATTAATAAGCATCACTTTGCCAACAAAGGACCCTATAGTCAAAGCTATGGTTTTTCCAGTAGTCATATACAGATGTAAGAGTTGGGCCATAAGGAAGGCTGAGTGCTGAAAAATCAGTGCTTTCAAATTGTAGTGCTGGAGAAGATGCTTGAGAGTCCCTTGAACTGCAAGGAGATCAAACCAGTCAGTCCTAAAGGAAATCATCCCTGAATATTCATTGGAAGGACTGTTTTTGAAGCTGAAGCTCTAATACTTTGGTCACCTGATGTGAAGAGCTGACTCATCGGAAAAGACCCCGAGGCTGGGAAAGACTGAGGACAAAAGGAGAAGACAGGAGTGGAAGATGAGCTAGTTAGATAGCATCACCTACTCGATGGACATGGATTTGAGCAAACTTCAGGAGCTAGTGGATGACAAAGGAGCCTGGCGTGCTACAGTCTGTGAGGCTGCAGAGTCGGACATGACTTAGTGACTAAACAGCAACAACAATAAATGTTCAGAAAGAGAGCTGTTCATGTAAGGTACATCTATATAAAGGACTGCAGAAGATGCAAAGATGTTTATGATCTGCAGTTAAAGTGGGGAAAAGAAGGTTATAAAATATGCAGTATAGTATAATCTAATACTCACTTTTTAATTATTATAAAAAAGATCTGGAAGGATATTTAGCAAAATGTTTACAAGAGTTATCTCTGGGTGGTTAAAATGCAAATATTTTCCTCTTGACTATATTATCAACATGTTCAAAGATGACTATATATTACTTTTATAACTAAAACAATCATTTTATAACTTTAAATGGAATAAAACCTATAAAAATATCAAATCACAATGTTGTACACCTGAAATTAGTATAACATGGTAAATCAATTATGCTTCAACTAAAAAAAAAAAATCAGTGTAAGCTGATTTGAAGTAGCATTTCCACAAAGATACATATTGCAACATGATTTACGACAGAAAAAAAACAGGAAATATATATATTTTTGGAATGCCTTAATAACTACATTATTTTGGAATGGCTTAATAAATTAATTGCCTAACAAATTACTTAAGACCACCACTGTTCTTATATAAATAAATTACTTAATAAAGTAGCATTTCCACAAAGAAACATATTGCAGCATGATTTACAACAGAAAAAAAACAGAAAAAATATATATTTTTGGAATGACTTAATAAATAAATATATTTTGGGAGTTATTAAACATTATATGATTATTAAAATGATTATGAATTCTATATAGAATTATTTAAATGTTTACCATAAAAGTGAATAATACTGGCCACAAAATAGGATATGCCCCATGATTATAATCATTTAAAGTATGTATGCAAATATTTGCTTCAGTTTGGGAGGATGAGATAAGGTGTAGTTTTTTTCCTTTTTTTTTCAGAAATACAAAAATATGATACTTTGCCTTTTCAATTAAAAAGAAAATACCCATGGGATGATACACTGCTAAGCCCTAGGCTCTATTTCTGAGACTGTTCTAGAGAAACGGGTGCAGAGAGTTCTGACATCCCTTCCTCAGTCATTTATCCTTTGAATGTAAAAATAATATTATCATCCTTTTTTCTTGATTACCTACCGTACGTGTACATACCTCATTTCTAACTTTCACAATAACTCTGTAAGATAGATAGATTACTTCGGACTTCGTTGATTCTAAATAATAGAAATTCAAGCTATTTTTTAAAAAAAGAATTTTTTCCTTTAGTTTCTCCCAGACTCAGTGCAGCTGGTCTCAAGCTGTGCCTGGAAGCAGGAGTCAAATGGACAAGACTCTCCATTTCCACTCTCTTCCCCCCGCTTTTGCTTCACCGGTGCCTGTGCTCCCATCTTCCCTGATGTGGACCAGCGTTCTTTGCGTCTCATCCACAAGGAACATATGACTTCAAGAGAAGTCATCAGGTCTACATTCTCAGGGAAGATTCTGGTATGACGCTCTATGGGTCCCAACTCCTCATTTAGGAGGTAGGGACTGATGATCCAGGTTGGGTCAGGTGTCAACCTCTGGTCTAAAAATCTGTGGAGGGGGGCGGTTTGGTCATGTTGTACAAACCTGGCTGCAAGGGACGACCACTGTTCCTATAGAAATAGGGAAGAAAGGGTGGTACCTGAAAAAGTTGGTGGAAGTGGAGAGGTGGAGTGAGCCAGGTAGCTGAAAAGAAGAACCTATTTATGCTACGTATCCTTCTTTATACAGATGAGGACACACAGGCTCAGAGAGGTTAGTCGACAGGCTCCAGGTCGTACATAAAGATTGAAAACAACAGAGCTGGAATTTGAAACCTAGGTCTGCCTCTCTCTGAAGTCCACTTCATCACACCACCATACCCATTTGCAGACAAATTCAAGTAGTCAGACCAAGAATGTCTTAGACAGAGGGGAGAGCATGTACAAAGGCCCACAGACAAAGGGAACTGTGGGTCTAAGGAGTTGAAATCCAGTGTTACTGGAATGTGAAGTTGGAGGAAAGCTGTGAAAAGAGATATGGCCAGAATTGTATGCTGGATCAGATCGAGCAATAGGGGCCTGTTAATAAGGAGCTTAGACTTTAACCTGAGGGCAGCGACATTCAGCAGAGAGCATTATGGAGTGTCCATTTGTATTTTAGAGAAAGTTCTCCAGTTTCGGTGTGAAGTATGAGCTGGAGAAGCTAGACGGATGCAGGAGAGCAGGTGGACGTCCCACTAAACTAGAGGAGAAAAGGGGACAGAAAGAGGTGGATGGAACTGGTAAGATAATTGGGAGGTAGGATGGACAAGAATTTGTGTTTCATTGATGAGAAGGGTGATAGGGAGATGGTGGTGGTGATGGGAGAAGGTGGTCATGAGTGAATCTCCTGTGTTTGCTTGGATTGTAATACCATTCTCTGAACATCAGGGGCAAAGCAGGTTTGGGGTGACAGATAAGGAGTTATGTTTTGAACGTGATGAATTTGAGATGTCTGGGAGACATCCAAGGAGATGTTTGGAAACGGCTGGATCTTGAGGTCTAGAGCACAAGGGTGGAGGTGGGGGCTGGAGACACAGATGTGAAAGTCATCACTGGAGAGCCTTAGAGGTGTCATGAGCTCACACAGGGGGCTTGTGTTCAAGAAGAAGAGGACCTCAGACAGAACGCTGGGAACAACAGCATTTCCAAGGGAGGTAAAGAGACATCTTCAAAGACATCTGAAAGGGAGCCGCCAGAGAAGCTGGAGAGAGATCAGCACCTTGTGGCAGGAAAAGCCAAGAGGCGGGAGCAGTCAGTGGTCAAATGTTGCCGAGAGGTCGAGTTAAAAAAGGAGAGACTGATAAGGGTGCCCGGGATTTTGCAACAAGGAGGCCAGTGGCGACCTCCAGGAGCTGTTTCCATGACGGAGCCAGAAGGTGGTGGGCTGAGGAGTGAGTGGGAGCGGTGGAAGCAGAGACTTCACCAACAAATGTGACCACGAAGGGAAGGGAGAGAGGTTGGGGTGATGGGAAGGGAGGCGGGGGTGAGAGCATTTTGTTCACAGCAAGTTCACACCCCGGTGGGAAGGACTCCGTAGAGAAGGGCAAGTCAAGGATTCGTTTTGAAAAGTAAGAGTGAGGACCTGAGAGGGGATAAGGAGGGAGGAATTCGGATGCAACAAGTTTATGGGTTTGGTGTCTGCAGTGGAGAGCATTCTGGCGCTTCCATTTTCTATGAAAGAAAAGGCAAAATCGATGGAGATCTGAGAGTTGCAACCCTCTCGTTTACACAACTATGATAAGTCCATTTTTGTGTTTTTAACCTCAATACCATTAAATCGAATTCTCAAATTCAAAAAAAAATCAAAATTTTATTTAAATAGGAGGAAAGTGCAAATCCAGTAGAACTGTGGAAAGGCCAGTTTGAATGAGTGAATATTGGCTGAAAAAAAGAAAAAGAAAGAATTTTATTCATTTCAGGTACATACAGTAACACAAAATACTACCTAGTAGTTGGAAAAGAATCATTTGCAATTAGCATAGAAATTGTTTGGAATGTAAATTAGTTTTTCTGAAGTACTTGACTGTGCTTAAAAACAGTACTTTAGTATTTTAAGAATTCCCCTTGTGGGGTGAAACCACTTTATATCTATTTTAAAACCTTGTTAAGTCTGCTTAAATGTAGTTTTTTTTTTCTGGAAAAGATACCAGCTACATCAGAAAACAGTTTCTGGCAAAGGTAAGATTGTGCAACTGTGCGCCGCACAGCACTTTCCAAAGGCCATTTCCACCAGAGAGCAGATCTGATTGCCGGAGATTGTTACTAAGGGAACGGTGGGCGTGAATATAAATTTCATTTCACAAAAGACCTAACCAAAGTATTGATCCAAAAGGAGCAGCCAGTAAGTACAGGATGAAGAATCTTCTTCTCATTGAAATAAGGACACATAAATACCCATACACATGTACCTATATATGTATATGGCTTATACACGTATACACGTATATCTGCAATCACATTTCAAATCTCCCTGGAAGTCTCTCCTCTAGCTGCTTGCCACATGAGGAGGCTGGGGAGATTTGAGAGCCAGCCAGGGCCTGGGGAAAGGGACTGCCTTTGATCTTAGTTCTCTGACTAGGGATTGATCCCATGCCCCCTGCAGTGGAAGCAAGGAGTCCTAACCACTGGGCCACCAGGGAGGTCCCAGCAAGAGGTATTGACCCCAGGCTAGCCTGTAGCTCCGCAGAACCAGAGCCAGGAACACTACTGGTGAGGGCAGAGCACTCTCAATGCTATTATTATTAATTATTGACCAACAGTTTTGGCCAGGCCCCTTATCCAACATGATCGCGATTCCTCAGAGTATTTCCATTTCAAGATGCGGAAACCTAGTATTATGTGCTGTTTCATGTCCAAGTCACAAACTCCTGAACTGCTGAGTCAAGACTCAGACTCTGTGGTTTCGTCTTCTCCCCGTATATGCGTGGGCCTCAGGTTAATCACACAGCAGCTTGTTATTATCACTGGCCTGTGCAAGGCAGCCAGTCTTCTCTCAGATTTTTTTCCAATCCCCTTTGCAATCTCCGTCCACCTTGCTCCCTCTCCTCACAAGCATTCTAGTGAGCTTGTGTCCTTAAGTACATGCATATCCTTGTTAAGAACGCAGTACTGTTTTGAATATGTATGAATTCTATTATTATTGTGTGTGTGTTAAGAACACTTGACATAAGCTCTCCCCTCTCAGTGTATTTTTAAGATTACAATACTGTATTGTTAACTAGAGGCTCTCTGCTGTACAGTAGATCTCTAGGTCTTGTTCTTCTTGCATAAATGAAACGTTGTACCCTTCCAATGACTGCCACCCCGTTTCTACCTCAGCCCGGCGCTGGGAACCACCATTCTACATGCCTATTTTGTTTTCATTTTGCTGCGCTGGGTCTTGGTTGCAGCATGTGGGATTTTTAGTGTGGCATGTGGGATCTAGTTCCCTAACCAGGAATTGAACCCGGGCCCCCTGCATAGGGAGCACGGAGTCTTAGCCACTGGACCACCAGGGAAGTCCTGAGTCTAACTATTTTAGGGTCCTCATGTAAGCGGTGTCCTGTAGTATTTGTCCTTCCGCGTCTGGCTTATTTCACTTAGCATGCAGTCCTCTGCGTTCACCTACATTGTTGCACATGGCAGGATTTCCTTCTTTTTAAATATTAATATTAAAGTAAATTAATGGCTGGATAATATTCCTTTGTATGTATATACTACGTTTTCTTTGTTCATTTATCTGTCAACAGACATTTAGTTTGCTTCATGCCTTGGCTATTGTGAGTAATGCTGCAATGAACATGGAAGTGCAGAGGTCTCTTTGGAATTCTGATTTCAATTCCTTTGGATGTATACCTAGAAGTGAGATTGCAGGATCACAGGATAGTTCTATTATGCATTCTAAATTTATATAAAAGGCACTGTGATCTAGCTCTTGTTCTCTTCTGCCAATCAGTTCTATATTTTAAAGATCTATCCACATTGCTATATGTATATCTGGTTCCATCTGATGAATGACATAATACCCTGAACTATTTGATCCCTGCATCGGGAAGATCCCCTGGAGGAGAGCATGACAACCCACTCCGGTATTCTTGCCTGGAGAATCCCATGGACAGAGGAGCCTGGAGGGCTACAGTCCATAGGGTTGCACAGAGTTGGACACGACTGAAGCGACTTAGCACGCACGCATTCATCCACAACATTTTACTTATCTGTTCCTCCAGCAATGGACACCGAGGTTGGCTCCAGCTCCCCGCTACCACAAGCACCACAGCGTTAAACATCCTGTGCATGTCCCCTGTGGGCTTGTATGAGAATTTCTCTAAGATATGGACCCAAAGATGGTATCACGAGATCAAATCGCATGGGCACACCCACTTTCACTAAGCAATGCTTAAAAGGCTACACCAGTTTAGACTTCTACAAGAAGTGAATAAGAATTCTCATTTCCTTGTTTCTTTATTTCCTTATCTCCTTGCTAATACTTGATATTACTCACTTTTCTAATTTTGCCATTTTGGTAGATATTAGTTTTATGTCATTTGAAGATGCATTTCTCTGATCACTAGTGAGTTTTAGCATTTTTTTTTAAAATTTGGGTTTCCTTTTCTGGGAAGAAACTCTTCATGTCTTTTGCCCATTATTTAAAATTGACTTTTGTTGATTTGCAGAAGTTTCTCATATACTGTAGATATCATTCTCATATCTTGTAGAGTTTTTCAGGGATTGGAAATATCTCTTTTGGTCTGCCATTTATTTATTAGTTTTCTTAATTCATCGATGTTAAATTTATGGTGTATCTCTGAAAATGTACTGATGTCATCATATCCGTATAGTTCTTCATTTTGTAGTTTGTCTTTTAAGAGTCTTGTTTAAATCTTTCCCCATACCTGAGTTACAAGGATGTCCTCTTACGTTTTCTTTTATTAGCCTCACGGTTTTGCCTTTCACATTTTGGCCCCTTAATCCATTTGGAGTCCATCTTTGTCTTCACTAATATTTCAACAGCTTTATTGAGATATAACTCATATACCATATAATTCACCCATTTAAAGTGGCTTTTAGTATAGTCTCAGAATTGCATAACAGTTATCACAATTAATTTAGAAGATTTTCATCACTCCCCCTGGAAAAAAACCCACTATACCCTTTCGTTATTATCGTCTTCACCAAATTTTGATGACATCTTTATCACATATCAGTTCTCGAGTGTATATGGATCTGTGTGTCCTTCGTCTGGTACTATACTATTTCTATTACTATGGCTTGTCATGTTTTATTATCTGCTACAGCAAGTCTCCACTCTTCACACTATTTTAAAACTGGCTTGGCCAAATTCATATATCGTTTGACCTAGGCACTTCACTTTTTAGAATTTATCCTATGGGTACGTTTGAATGAAGCAAAATGATACACAAACAAGTTCAGTCATTGCGGCTTTGTTTGCTGTAGCCCTAAATTGGAAACAACCAAAGCTTCCAATATGGGGGACTGGTTTAATTATGGCACATTCAAACAGCAGAATACCACGCTGTTTTTAAAAAGAAGAAGATGAAGCCAAAGAGGAAAAAGAAGGAGAAGAAGGAAAAAAAATGAAGAAAGAATCTTAAAGCTCTCTGCTGGATATGGAAAGATCTTCAAGGCATATTATTAAGTTAAAAAAAAAAAACAAGGAGTTTCATAGTGTATATAATGTTACTTTTATATAAAGATGGGAAAGGACAAGGATCCATATTCAAATTCACTTAAATCCATATAAAGAAACTTTGGAGAGACGGAAGCGTACGAAACTAAAACCAGTCATTTCTTTGGGGTTCAAGGAACTTGGGCAGATGGGCAACAAGGATGAGAAGGAGACATTTCACTGCCATTTCAATTTTGTTTCCTAACAATGTGAATATATAACCTATGCAAAAAGTAATCTAAAATAAAGGAATACTGACTTAGCTCTTCATGAGTTTATATTTTTCCCTATACAATTTAGAATACATTTATTGAATTACAAAAAAAAAAAATTCCAACTAGAATCTGAACTTGGATAAAACCCTTGGCACCACACTGCTCCTCCCCTCACGGGTCAGAATTACACTGACAGCTTTGAGGGCCTGAAGCCAAGAGAAAGCCCTGGTCAGGTGTAACCAGGACTGGAAACAACTCCGAATTCAGGAGAAAGACCTCAAGTTGTAGATGGCTGTTGGTTTTCTTTTAAACACTGGCCATTTAGAG
Organism: Ovis aries; assembly: GCF_016772045.2. Taxonomy (NCBI): domain Eukaryota; kingdom Metazoa; phylum Chordata; class Mammalia; order Artiodactyla; family Bovidae; genus Ovis; species Ovis aries. The sequence continues at coordinate 134,397,031 of NC_056056.1, forward strand.
CCATGTGTTTCACTCCTTTACTTTGGCCTAACTGTTCTATCAAGAAACGATCTCTCTGGGGGGACAGGAAGAAGTATGGAGTACGAATCTTTAAAACACCCTTGTCCATGATCCATGACTACTTGCATGAGTGAGGACAAAGCCTCCTCAACCGCCTGGTGGCAGGTCATCTTAACTGCAGGCTGAGCGCTTGAGAAAAGGGCCTTTGTTGAGCTGAGCTTACAAAGCCAAACCCAGGAAGGGCAGTCGGACCCACTTTGCAAACTTATTTGTTTTCTTTTTCTAAACATCAGTCCAGCTTCTTGTCCCGAAGGATTCCAAATTAGAAGAGTCAAAATTAATGAGATTTTCCAGTAATGAGCCCGAGACCAAAATGATGGAAAATCCACTAATTATAGACTATGCAGCCACCTAAGCACGACTTGGATCCAGGCCTCTGGGGGGAGGAGGAGAAGGGAAGAGTGAAGGTCGTAGATGCAACCTGTGCCTGACAGTCCTTCCTTCCTGCTGCCACTGCCCTTTTCCCTGGACTTGGGGGCCTTGCAGCACCCAGAGCTTCCTGCCTCTGAACTCCTACCGCCTCTCCGAAATCCACGCCCCCCAGGTCAAACAAGGCCCTGCTTCTAAGGGCTCTGTGAGGCTAAATTCCTGGAAACTGCAAATCAGGGCCCATAGTGGAGGTGGGGGGCCTGTTTTCGCCTTAGTTCTGGGAAGCAGTGGGGGAGGAGTGCTGGAAGAAGGAGGAAGGGTAGAAAAGGCAGACAAAAATGCCCATTATACCCAAGCCCTGTCAATTTCCTTTTTTCATCTCTTTATCAGTGTTTGTTGACTGAGCTTCTTATCAACAGGAAACGCCTGCCTAAGGGGACGAGGCAGGTCCAGGGGGACTGGGCGCCAGGGGTCAGGAACTCTGGGTGGTATGGTGCTGCTGTCCAGCCTGCCTGACTGAGCGACCTCATGACTCCCAGGACCCAGCAAGTCTCCCAGGCTCCTTGCCTTGGCATCTGGTGAATCCTTAGGTGTCCACAGTAAGACAGTACAGCAGACAGGCCCTGATCATAGCCTAGGTGGGGCTTCAGCCCTCACCCTCTGTGACATGAGAATTGTCCTTGCACTTAAAACCCACCAACCCCCCTCTTTCCTAGCTGAGGGGCCAAGGGACCTGCCAAGGTCAATAGACGTCTTAGTAAGTCACCCCAACTGGCCCTTCTATTCTGTTTGCCTTGCGCCCTCAGAGAATGGTGCCCGTTCTGGGCATGTAGGCCTGGGACAATTAGGTGCTTGGCACAGACTTCTAGAGGAAGGAGAGGAAGGGGACTCTGGCACTGAGTGACCTCCTACTGTGTGCCAGGTGTTTTGTAAACACTGATCATCAAACTAGCTTACTGGCCTCCCAGATCGGGTTCCCAGGAGAGGGACAGAATGAGGGTCAGATTTCACAGGAGGCTAAGATCAAATCTTACTGATGAAAATAAATGTCCAAGAGGGATAGCTGGGCCAAGCCAAGCTTTATGGTGGCTGAGAGGAACAGGTTTATCTAGATGTCTTCCTTCAAACTGGCAGAAAACTAAATCGAGGGTATGGGAACTGGCTGTTCTGGTAGAAGAGGCGGGAGCAGTTTGTGCAGAACAGAGCATGAGCCAGCCACCTTGTTTCCCGTTCCTTGCCTCTGCCTATCGGCTGCCCTTGAAAAGCTCCACACTGCTTTGGGTGGTGGTGGTAACAAAGGATATGCCACTGTGCCTTTTGCCCTGCCCCTGTGTCTCCCCGGACAACCCGTCTGCCCCCCACCCTGCCACTGGTTCCTGCAGTCGGGGATCTAGGTCAGTAAGAGTGGGTGGGTGAGAAAGAACAGAGAAGAGACTCATCCAGACGTGACACCCCGCAGGGCAGCAGTGGCAACACTTTAACCTGAAAGCTGCCTGAAAATAGACTGTGTGTCTATGACATTATGCAAATCGTATGCAAAGTCAAGAAGCCCTCTGTCTCTATTTCTAGCAAACTGAATATGGTCATGGTGGAAGCAGCTCATTCCAAGAGTCGCCCACCCACAGTGACGGCTGCACAGTCAGCATCCGTCCCCCCTCTGGACATGCACCCCTCCACACCACCCCCAGGGCTGAATAGACATGGAGATTTGCTGCCTCTTGGTCTGTTAATCTTGATGTGAGTGAAGCTCTGGAGGAAGAAGGGCCACCCTCTGTGAGGGCAGATGTAGCCAGGACTGAGGGAGAATGGTGACTTCGAGCGTAGGGAGAGCTGGGTACCACAAGGGCTTGGCAGAGGAAGTTGTGGTCATCAAAGCACATGCTCCAGGAAACAAGCTTCACTCTCATTTGGGCATGTTATAGACACTATCACCGCTGAGGGAGCATCCTTACCACTTAGATGATCCCCTCCCTCTTTATATAGGTAAGGAAATTAGAGCCTGGGGTTCCCCCAGGAAAGCAGGACAAAACTGAGAAAAGGTTGATGGAGTTTCTTCTTTCAAAGGCAGGCAGGTTCCCTGAGGCTCTACATGGAGGCAGGGGCTTGGATGCCATGACCTTCTAACTCTGGAGGGCAATGGGCCGGTTCTTCTTTCCCAGATTGCAGCCTGTCTTGTGATTTCTTTTCCGCAATGTACTCACTGCATTTCTGTCCATAGTCAACGGTTATGTGGACAGCAAGGTGGGATGTAAGGATCAGGGTCTGGCAGGGACAGGAGGGGAAAAGAACACTCTCATTTTCTCCTTTTCCAAGCTGGTTTAAAAGGTCCTCTGGGAAAGGGCGCACAGTCCGCTGTGGGGGGTCCATGGACAAAGGCTTCTGGAGTCAGCAGCAGGCTCCAGGCATGAGCCACCTTACGGGCTGCTAGGAGGAGGGGAGGTCCTCCGTGGTGAAAGAGAGGTCATCCTTTGGTAAGGGTATCCCAGTTCTGTGATTCCCTAAGGGAGCCTCTAATGCAAAGGCACAGATTTCCTAGGCTGGGCAGTCAAATGGAAGAGTCACCTCTTGGCTTCTTCCAGTACCTGCCTCCCCTATGGCATGTCCCCACCCTCAATTTCGGGGGTGGGGGGAGGTGCTTTCTGAGGCCTCCCTGGACGCCGAGGTGGGTTCTGAGGATGGCGGTCACTTTCCCATCCTGGGGATGAGGAGTGACTCCTGGGAAGGGAGGGGTGGGCATTTAAAGAGGGAATTGAGAACAACGAATTCAGGCGGGCGTGTCCACGCTGCCTCTGAGAGAAGACGCAGCTCCTTTCTAGATGTGGTTTTCGGGGGACAGTCCCTACAGAACAGAAGCATGCATAAGCGCACGCACACTGCCGCCTGGGCGCGGCATTCAGAAGCTCGCAGGCAGGGAAGGGCTCGCGGCCCCAAACGCGGGGCGGGGAGGGAGGCGGCTGCTGGGTCGCCCTTTGGCCAGCAGAGGGCGTGCGGAGGCGCCGCGAGAGGGCTGCTCCCAGCCGGCGGTGGGAATAGAGATTTGGGCGGCAGCTTGGTGTTCAAGCAGCCTCCTCCAGCAACTTTGACTTCTCTCTGCAGGGCAGAGCCCAGGCAGGATACCCTGGGACCATCTCCTTCTGCATCCCCTGTTGTTCCCTCGGCGAACCAGAGGAAACCAGAGGCACCGACCTGGGAAGACTTAGCCAGAGCTCCGGACTCAACCATGCTTTATTGAGGACCTACTATATGCTAAGCGGCTTCCCTGATAGCTCAGTTGGTAACGAATCTGCCTGCCATGCAGGAGACCCCAGTTCGGTTCCTGGGTCGGGAATATCTGCTGGAGAAGGGACAGGCTACCCACTCCAGTATTCTTGGGCTTCAGCTGGTAAAGAATCTGCCTGCAATGCGGGAGACCTGGTTCCATTTCTGGGTTGGTAAGATCTCCTGGAGAAGGGAATGGCTACCCACTCCAGTATTCTGGCCTGGAGAATTCCATGGACTGTAAAGTCCATGAGGTCGCAAACAGTAGGACATGACTGAGCGACTTTCACTCACTCATGTGCTAAGCAGGAGTTAAGTGCTCCCACAAACAGTACCTCCAGGCTAAGAGACTGTAATATTGAGCCTGGAACACCATCTGAACTCAGCAGCATTATGCTGACTTCTTTCACCAATGTCTCCAACTTTGGCCATAGCTGTTCTCCCAACTCTGGCCCCTTCTCTCAACCCTCCCCCATCACTTGGCCTCCTGCCTCAGACTTTCTCTTCTTAGGGATTTTCCAGCCTTTGGTCAGTCTCTGGCTTGGAGCCTAAGGAGACGTTTTGCCCCCAAAGTCCAGTAGAGAGAAAATCCTTCAGGGGGATTCCTGGTCTAGGTGGGTTTCAGTGACCCAGAAGACATGACTCTGCCAGGAAGCAAAGTGCCCTGCGATGTTGTGGGAGCCTGGCAGGTTCGTGCAGCTTTCTGTTTCACCCAGTTTCACTTCCTGCTTCTCCTCTGGGCCTTGCACAATGCTGGGAGGCAGCCTGGGAAAGTGCTGCTCTGATGGTGGAAGAACACTCGAGAAGCTGACCAGGGAGGCTGTGCTGGGGCGTTTCCAGCAGGAGGGGAGGAGGCTGTTTCCTTCACCTCCTGTGGAGAACTGAGGGTCCTTCTCCATGCCGTGCCATGGCCAAGGGATGCGAGACCAGGTCTTCCCAAGTTTGGGGCTGCCGTGTTCCCTAACCTGAGCCCAGAGCCTCACCCCCCAACCCTCAGGCCCTGCCTCCAACCCAACTGCCCTCCACCCATCCACCCACTGAGGGCTCGGGTAACCTCCTCAGCGCATGGACATACACCCTGGAACACCAAAAATTTGTCATTTCCAAATGCTGAACTTTCCATGTGTTTCTCTACAGCCATCAGGTTCTTCCTAGACACATATACTCTGGGGTCTGGCCAAACATGTGGGACTAGAAAGGCCACACAGGGGCCCGTGGGGGAAGAATCTGGGTGCTGGAGGTTTGTTGGCTAGAGCCAGATTTTTTCTGAGCCTTGGATGCCCTGCAGGAAGCTCCCTCGGACCCTCTCAGCCCTGGGGAGAGAAGGTGAAGCCACAGAGCAGGTGAGTGGCTGATTCGCCTGCCAGACGACGCAGGGTTGTCTGAGCCCAAGGATGGCCAGAGGCATGGGTTAAGACAGGAACTGGAGCTTGCAGAATTAGACTAGGAAACATTTCAGATACTCTTGGCCTCAGATAAAGTTATTTTCAAATTTCCATCTTGAGGCAAATTGCCAGGGGCTGGGGCATAAGGAGTACAAGGCACAGAGTTCTGACACAGGCTGATATTTCAAAGAACTTTAGAGCTGAAAAAACTTCTAAGGACATCAGGAGGAAGCCTTTCGATATAGAGATGAAGAAACAAAGGTCCTGGTACAGGGAGGACCTCCTTTTTGTCACATAGAACAAGCACCCGGACCAGACTCTGGGTCTCCTGACTCCCAGATGGGCCTTTCCCTGGCCACGCTTGGCCCCAACATCCTCTCATTTATTCTGGAAGTCTTGGGCCTTGCCCATCTGACCTGCCACTTCTCCACTGACCACACCCACAGTAAGACTCCTTGGGTTTCATGTCAGGATAATTCAGCTAGGAAGGGGTGGGGGAGGGGCCAAGGATCAGGCTCCACCTCTGCAGGACAGAGGCAGCGGGGGTGTGGGGGGTCATGTCTAGGAGACAGGGGCCCTAGGTGGCCTAGAGCTGAAATACAAACCCACAGAGAAAAGCTGATGGGCCCTGGGTGTCTGGGGCTTGGGCCAGAGGCTGAAGCCTGGCAGGGCAGGGTGTCTGCTGAAGGCTGGACAGGGCTCTGGGTCACCCTGGCAGCTCCAGTGGGGCAGTGGGGTTGACAGAGGGCAGGGGGTAAAGTGCAGGTCCAGGCTCTGGGCCCAGGACGGTTCCCTGGCTTGACCACTGTGGCTCTGGGATCGCTTGCATCCTGTCCTGAGGGTGATAGGGGGTGCGTCCAGGGCATGGCAGGTAGGGAGGGAGCCAGGCGGCAGAGAGCCTGCTGCCTGGAGCAGGCCAGACAGTGGGGGATCGGGTTTCAGCCCAGCTGTATTTTTGGCTGGATGGGCTGGGGGCCGAGTTGGACAGGCACAGCTGCCCACAGAGGGGCACCCCCTCTCCGGCACACACACTCACAGAATGTCTACTCAGGCAGGCTGCCATCCACCAGCCACCCCACAGACACTGCAGGCAGAGGGGAGTCAGGCTTCAGCCCCATGGTTAGGGAATAGCTTTGGGCTTCTGGAGACCATTGCTGAGTTTCTGTAGGGTCTTCTTGATCCGCAGCGCAGTGAGGCGAGCAGAAGGGTTGGGGTACCAGCACTCCCGCATCATCTGAGCCAGGCCTGAGAGGACCTGGGGGGAGGGAGAGTGAAGGAGAGGAGAGGAAGTAGAGGCATGGGTCAGGGACCGTGGAAAGGAAGAGGCAAGGAGGATGCCCAAGCGGACAGAAAAGTCAAGAAGAGGGAAACGAGAGTGTCGAAAATGAGAGGAGAGACAGCAGTGGTGAAAGGGAGATAGCGGGAACAGGGCAAGGATGAGAAAAGAAAGACAAAAATGGAAGAGGAAGGGAGTGGAGTGGGAAGGGGATGGAGAAAGGTAGGCAGGATGGAAAGAAGATGAACTCAGGCCTTCACGGACACCTTCCGGTGAGTACCCCCACTCTCATTCCACCCAGACCCAACAGAGGGGAGACCTGCAGGCCTTGGGGCTCTCAAATCCCCTCTCTGAGGCCAGACCCCACTGCAGAAGGCAGTGGCTCCCAGTACCTCCACCAACCCTGGCCTGGTCCACTGGACACTGGGAGATTGGGTGGTAGGTGCTGCCCTCAAAATGCATGTGTCCAAGAAGCTCAGTGGTCGCAGAGTGAGCCAGCCTCACCTCTGCCTTGGAACTCAAGCCAGTTCCTGGCAGGGACTGTATGTGTGTGTGCATAGGAGTGGCTATTTGTGGCTCTGTAATGTTGTGCAGAAATTTACTTGGGTCTGTGTATATATACATGTATACACATGTCAGTGTTCAGTCATTCATTCCATAAACATTGGTTGAGTACCTAGTGTGTGCCAGGCACTGTGACAGGGAACAAGGAGAAAAGTGCCAAGAGAGAAAAAAGGTCTTTTTCTCTGTCTTCATGGGGCCAACAGTCTGGTATATATATGCATGTGTGTGTACCTGTGAATGTGTACATGTGTGTTTGTACAGAAGTGTGCATATGCCTATATTTGCCTATATATACATATATGTGCATTCTATACAAAGTATGTGGAGTGCTTTGAGAAAAAAGAACAACTAACTTCACAGCAAAAAATAGCAGAGAACCTCTGTCTTTGCAGGCAAGGTGAAACATTCTAAAAAAATCCCAGAATAACTGGAGCGTCTCTGGAGGTCCACAGGCAGGAATGTGGGAGGGAGTACCCAGAGAGGTCCCCTGGGATCTCTCCCCTAGAGCCTACCCAGGGGAAGCAGAGGCCAGACATGAGTTCCTCAGCCCAGAACCCCCAGTGCTGAGCCACCACCCCACACCATCTCAGCACCCCCAGGGGCCTCACCGGGTCTGCAGCCAGCCGGTTGGGGATGGTGGGGGTCTGCTGGTCAACACACACCACCTTCTTCATGTCCTCAAAGCTGGGGTCATTGGGCACCACATCATAGAAGGGTGGCCGGTAGTCCTCCACGATGCCTAGGGATGTAGGACAATGGGACAGTCACTTGGGACCACAAACACGTCCCATACCACCCAGAAGTGAGCCTTGCCCACACTCAGTCCCAGGGTCCAGGAAACCAGCTGCCTGCCCATGCTACCTCTGAGAGGGACACCATAATATAATAAATATATTTATAAACAATAATTACTGCCATTTATCTTACACTTACCAAATATGCCAGGCATTGTGCTATAAAATGCACAATCCTATTAGTCTTCACAGCAACCTGACCACCCATTTTACAGATGAAGAAACTGATGCTCAGAGAAGTTGAGCCCAAGGATACACAGCTTGTAATGGTAGAGTCAAGACTTAAACACATTGCATTCATAGGACAGATCTTGTTCCAGTCTTTCCACAGCTGCCTCTCACCCAGGGTCAAGGTACTGCTTCCAGGCCCCAGCTATCAGAGATGCCCCAAAATAGCTAATGTTTACTGAGCAATTACTATGTGGCAGGCACTGTCCTAACCGTATGGCATGAGATCCTCACAAAACAACCCTATCAGATGAGGAAGACTATTAGCTCCACTTTATAAGCAATGAGGGGGCTCCCAAGTCACACTAGTGGTAAAGAACACATCTGCCAGTGCAGGAGGCTAAAGAGACTCGGGTTCTGTCCCTGGGTCAGGATGATCCCCTGGAGGAGGGCGTGGCAACCCACTCCAGTATTCTTGCCTGGAGAACCCCACGGACAGAGGAGCCCAGCAGGCTACAGTCCATGGAGTCGCAAAGAGCCGGACAGGACTGAAGCAACTTAACACACACACACACACACACACACACACACTCACTCACTCACTCTCTCTCTCTCTCTCTCTCTCTCTCTCTCTCTCTGAAATTCAGGCCAGATTCAGGCCAGAGAGGTTAAGAAGCTTGTCTAAAATCACACAGATAGTAAGTGACAGAGCTAGGAGTTAAGCCCAGGAAGTCTTACCAAAGCCCATGCTCTTGACCTCCAAGCTACACTTGAGGGAGGGGGGCAGACTGCTGGGTAAGGATATAGAATGAGGAGAAGGGGAAGAAAACACATCTTCGAAGGGAAGGAGATTTACCCAGGTCCAGATCACATCCACTCACTCTCAGGGGTGGCACAGGCCTCTGCTGACCCCCTCAGCCAGCAGTAACCCCTCCCCTCATCATCCCAAGTGTGCCATCCTGAGCAGGATCTTTCTGAAGATGATGCTGGTGGAGCGGCAGTCACTGAGGCAGAAGAGGCCAGACCCCAGAAAAGCACCTTAGGCCCCACCCTTCTTCCAGCCCGAGGCTGGGGGCTGCAGCCACACAGAACAGCCACAGCCTCAGGAGAGCCCGAGCCAGCTGTGCTCCCCGTGGCGGGCGTCCAGGCCGGCCCCCGTGCTGCTTGAGCCCTAATCAGTGCTGCGCAGAGGCCTGAGCGTGTCTAATGGGCCTTTAATCAGCGCCGGGGCTGACACCAGATTACAGTGTTTATAATGCGCCGCGAATCTGTGTGGAGCTGACAGAGCTTCCCTCCTCCCCAGGAGTCTGCAATCAGCCTCCTCTTCAGCCCAGGCTGGTCCAGCCTTCCTTTCCTGCCTGTGGCTGGGTCCGAGGGGCCTCGGTTGCTTCCAGGTGCCCCCTTTACCAGCCCCAGCCTCTGGAGTTTGTGTCTGAACCTGAGCCCAGCAAGAGGGTGGTCCTCAACCTGTCAAGACTCCTGGCAGCCCCTCTCCGTGGACAGCCTCCACAAAGACTGACCAGCCTCCCTACCTGGTCCAGAGCACCACCCAGCACCCATCCACCCCAAGACTGGGAAGGCACCAGCCACAGGGCAGGCCCTCTATGGGACCGTGAAGAATGAGGTCCCTGTGCCTGCTCCTCTCCGAGCTTCGGTTCTCTGTAGCACCCGTGGTAATAATGAGGCAGGAGGGACTTCCTTGGTGGTCCAGTGGTTAAGACTCCACTCTCAGTGCAGGGGGCACTGGTTCGATCTCTGGTCAGGGAACTAAGATACTGCATGCCGCACGGTGCAGCGAAAAATAGTAATAATAATAGTAAGGCATCAATAAGCAGGAAGTGCAGGCACTATTACATCCTGCATTTCTGAGGGAACAAGGACCAAAGAGGTGGAAGTAGCTCAGTAATAAAGAGCACTGGTCCGAAGAGTCAAAGTGCCTGGTTTCAGACCCCAGTGCTGCCGCTAGCCAGCTGTGACTCTGTGCCTCAGTCCCCCAACCTGTAAAATGGGGGTGCTGCTCTGTCACGCATTTGTCATTACGACAATTGCCACCAATATTTACTGAACTCCACTACAGTTCCAGATACTGCCCTGATTACCTTATTTGGATTATCTCAACAGCTGGAAATTATTTTTCTTCTCATTTTACAAATGAGGAAACTGAGGCACAGAAAAGTAAAGTACTTCACACATGGCAAAAATCAGGCACTGAACTTAGTCTGATTTCCCTCCGTTGCTCTTAACCACTGAAGCATACCACCTCCCTGCCAACACAGGACAATTCAGTAGGATAATACATGTACACAGCATGACATCTGGCACGTACTGAAACTCAATAAATGTTAGCTGTTATTAATATTTCTGTTGTTACCAATTACCCGAGATTTCGCAGCCAGAATCAGACTCAGATGAACCTGCAAAGGTCGCTCAGCTGAGCCAGCTGGTGAGTGACAGGAAAGGGAATTTGGAAGGCCTGACCACAAGCCCCTCAGGCCACTGGCCGGCGGAGACAGGAAGCCCTGCCTCCCACCTGTCTGCCTGGGTATCCTCCGGCCCTGTTCCCCTGTCCCACCCTGTGCAGGGGGGTGCCGGAGGCTCACCGTTGACAATGGTCCGGCGGGTGATCTCCCACAGCACCAGGCCAAAGGCCCAGATGTCCGTCCACTTGTAGGATTCGAAGCAGTCGGTTCGGATCTGCTCTTCCAGCACCTCGGGGGCCATGTACCGCTTGGTGCCCACTCGCGGGTTGTTGCCAATGTCCAGGTAATCACTACCCTGGGAGTGCATCACAGCCAGGCCTGTGGGCACCGGGCCTGTCACTGCCGCTGCTCACCCGGGCCCACAGACAGGGTGGCCCTGGGGAGGCTGGAATCCCGGCGTGAGGTGAGAGGGCGACAGACGGCAGGACACAGAGGGGCCGGCAACTGGAGACCGCCCTGAGCTGGGCTGGGAGCCAGCAGCCACAGGGAGAATAACTGTCCCTGTCATACTTGGCCTGCGTGGCGCTCTCTAGGCGCAGGGATCCGGTGAGATGCGAGTAGGCAAGGCAGGCATATATTTCAGAACTGAATCCCAGCGCACGGTGACAGCGAGCAATGTGCTCAGCAAAGCCGGGATGAGAACCCAGGTTGCTGGCTCCCTGCCCCTTTCTCCCCACACCTGGAGCCTGGCTGAAGTGGTGGAAGGAGTCTGGGCTTGAAAATACTGTTAAGGCCGCTGGTGGGGTGTGGGGTTCTTGTGGAGGTGAGACGAGAACACACACACACACACATGCCTGTAAGTTTTAAAGTGCCAATCAGTGTACACACACACACACACAGGAGGTGAGATGAGAACATACACACATCTGTAAGTTTTAAAGCGCCAGTGTGTATACACACACCCCCACACCCCTGTGAGTTTTAATTCGGCCAGTCAGGCCACTGAAGCCAGGCATCCAAACAGGCGAAGGCAGAACCGCGTGGAGAGGGCGGGCGCTCGGACTCCACGCCGGTCAGAGGCCCGCCCTCCGCGCTCACCCAGGTCGGCGATGCAGCACTGCAGGTTGCTCTTGACCAGCACGTTGCGGCTCTTGAGGTCGCGGTGCGCGATGGCCGGTTTGCCCTGCGTGCCGAAGATCTCCACGTGCAGGTGCGCCAGGCCGCAGGCCGCGGACACGGCTAGCTTCAGGGCCAGCTGAGGCTCCAGTGTCTGCCTCTGCAGAAAGTCGTAGAGCGAGCCGTGCTCGTGGTAGTGCGTGATGAGCCACAGCTGCGTGCTCGAGTTGCGGGAAGTCATGTCCGAGGCAATAAAGCCTGTGGGCGGAGGATCAGGTGGCTCACCGCGGGGCTAGGGATGAAGGAGGCTGGACCGGTCAGGGTCAGGGCTGGGGAGACAGGATGGAGAGGTCAGGGCAAAGCTGGGAATGGGGTGGAGGCTGGTCTGGCTTAGGGCAGAGAGGAAGCTGGAGTCAGAAGCTGGGGCCGAGCGCAGCTGGGAGTCCTTCAAGGTTAGGTCAGTGTCCAGAGGCCGGGTGATGGGGCAGGGCAACGAGAACCCCGGGCTGGGCCCAGCGCTCCCTGCCCCATCCCCGCTTGCCTAGGATGTTGTCGTGTCTGAGCAGCACCGTGTTGTAGATCTCAGTCTCCCGGAACCAGGACTGTTCATCTCTGGAGGAGAAGATCTTGACAGCTACGCTCTCACCATGCCACAGGCCCCGCCACACCTCGCCGTAGCGGCCCTTTCCTGATCCAGCAACCAGAGAGGAGGGAGGGGGTCACATACTGAACACACAGAGCCCTTGGGCACAGTCACCCTCAGAAGAGGCCCCCCTCCCATTGCTGCCCTGGCTCCAACTGCAGAATCTCTGAAGATTCTGTTTAACTGAATTCAGACCCACGCGCCTCTGGCAGGCCACCTCCATTTGCCTCTTGTTCCACCCCAGCTCCTGGCCAAGGATCAGGCACTGCCCCGTCTCCAACTCCCTCCCTGACTGGCAGAATTCCTGTTCTGACCCAGGCCTGGGCCCACCTATGACTCCCTCACCCCTCCAAGCTCAGTGGGAGCACTTGGTCCCCATCCCCTGAGCTCACCCACTGCTCACCCACACACTCCACCAGGGCGACCTGTCGAGCCACTGTCCTCTGCACCAGGAACGGGAGCCCTGAGCCACTGCCCGTGGTACAGCTACTGTCCAGGAGGTCCTGGGAGTACCGAGAGGCCACTGAGGGGCAGGCCCCACCCACCAAATCCATTTCTCTGTCCTCAGCCTGGGCCCCACTGCCTCATCTCGCCACACTTCTCATTCACAAACCCCTCCCGCCCAGTGCCAGCCAAATCTGAGTGCCTGCCACGTGCCTTTCTCAGCCACCTGCCACTCTGTGCCCCCTCTGACTCTGTGGCTCCTGTCTACCCCCCACCACCCGGTGTCCCAGGTTCCCCCAGGCCCGCACCCCCAACATGCTGTCCCCCTGCTCAGACGGCTTCAGGATGAGGCTGGACTCGCCCAGCTCACTGTTCGCGCCCCGCTGCTTCTCCTTCCTCCGCCGGACATGCCACAGGCCCAGGGCACCCAGGACTACGAGTACTAGCAAGGCCAGCACGGGGCCCAGGATCAGAGGCAGCTGGTCATCTCCTTGCGGCTGCTCCGGAGGAGTCTGGGTGGCTGGCGGAAGAGGGATACTGAGGCCCAGCTTCCACCAGGCCGGATGCCCCCCACCTTCCGCTCTGCCAGTCAGACCCCGGGGCCCTGCCTCCCCCACCCCCCAGGCCAGAGCCTGAGAGGCAAGCAGGGCAGGGAGGGCAGAGTCAGAGAAGCCCAGGAGGGGTTTCCAGGGCAGCCGGACGTACCTTCTAGCACCAGGGACACGTTGTGGTTGCAGAGGCGGCTGTAGCAGCAGTAGTGGTTGACGAACTCCGTGGGGCGCGCCCTACAGACCTCTGGGTGCATGTTCCCGCAGCCCCGGTATTCCCGGAGGTGTCCGTCCTCCCACACCAGCACAACTGTACACCAGGACCCCTGGCAGGTAGGCCCCTTGCAATGTGGGTTCTCACACGTGCAGGTCACCAGTGGGCCCCGAGAGGGTTTCAAGGGGTCACCTGAGGGACACACTAGAAGCTCAGCCACTCTGGGCCCAGCTCTCCAGGAGGAGCCTAACCCCTAAGTCTGCCCAACTGCCCCCTCCCTTCTGAGCTCTCAAACCAGCCCTTTGAGGTCCCAGTCCTTTAGTTTCATCCTCAGCCTTCCCTCTAGCGACATATCCCCACCAGGGGCAGCTGCCACCGTGAGAACCAGGCTTCTCTCCCTTCCCTGATCCTTGGACCTCTCCTCCAAGTTCCAGTCGCAGCACGCCCCCAGCCCCAGTGCTGAGAGCTCTACCAGGCCCCTCTGCCAACAGCCCCACTGTCTGAATCCCCATACACATGTTCCCACCCTGGAGTCTGAAAGAGCTCCAGCCTATTGGTTTGGATCAAGAAGCTAGCACAGGAGGGTTAGGGTAGCTGAGAGCTCAGTCTCACTGAACCCTGTCTCCCCAGTCCCTCTCCTCCCAGCTCCTCAGACTCAGCCCAACAAGAGCTGAGCCCAGACAGCCCTTTCTTTATCCCCTCAGGCCCCTGTTCCCTACCTGCTTCCCCAGTACTCACCCTGGGTCAGGCCCAAGGCCATCAGTAGCATCAGAAGCCTTCTCCTGGGAAGGTTCAAGGTCATGATCCCTGGAGAGGAGAAGGGGTGCAATAACATCTATGAAATGTGATCACCCTCAGTGTTTTCAGCCACTGACTGTGGGTCCCTCCCACCCAGAGGAAATTGCTGGGAGATTTTTTTTTTTGTTGGGGGGGAGGCAGGGAGGCCTCCTCCCTGTGTCTGGCTTTGGGGCGGGGCCTGCAGGGGAAGTCCTGGTTCACTTCCCCATGGAAACCATCCTGTTAGGGGTAAAGGGTGGGGAGCCATGTTTAAGTGAGTGAGAGCTTGGGGGACTCCCAGCTGTCCTGCCGCTGAGTGCAGACTGGAGGGCGCAGAGAGCGTGGGGCTGGGGTGGAAGGAGCAGCTCTTCAGCAATACCCCACCCCTGTCTGTCCCTGTCCCTTGCCCACCCCTTCCCAGCCTCCACCCCTGCCCACCCCTTTCCCAGTGCTCCCCCCCCCCCACCCCAGGCCTGGCTGCCTCAAACATAAACAGGCTCCTGTCTTCACTTCCTGCCATTCAGGGTCCCGCCAAGCTGGGAACAGGAATCAAGATTGTTTAGATTGGGGTCTGGATAGAACAGGCAGGAGTCACGCACAGCAGGGAGCTCAGGACATGGTCTCAGGGCAGGCTGGAGTCGCTACAGGGTCTGCAGGAGCCACCTGGGGCTGGGACACCCCCATGACGGAATCCTCATTCACCCTGTGAATCACAGAGCCCAGTTCCTTATTTCAGAGAAGATGGGGGTCAAGGCTCAGCCAGGAGAGGAGGCTTGTCCAAGGTCAAATGGGGTTCAGTGGCAGCGGTAGGGGTACAACCCAGGTGTCCAGACGCCCAGTCCAGTGCTGCTTCTACTCCTTATCCCAATCTGGGGTGCCAGCCCATGTCTGAAGTTGTATCAGCCACACCGAGCCTGGACAGTGCCAGGCCGCACTGTCTCTAAGGAACCTCCCTGCACCCTCATTAGACTATACGATGTCCTCTCTGAGCCACTCCCCTGCTTCTCTCTGTCCTTGAGGTCCTGGGAAAGAGTGGGGGTAGGGCCAGTGATGTGGAAGGGAAGTGAAACATACTTAGACATTGAATGTTTGACCTTCTGTTGTTGGTTAAGATTGAATTTTTCCAAAAGTTTGGTGGGGATTATTAGGGGAGTAATTCTGGTCTATGACAGTCCCATCTCAAGTCCCAGACCGGCTAGTGCTTCAGAAGTGACCTCCATCTTCATCTCTCAAAGGCTTAGAATGAAAAGATTAGGGCTGAGGCTGCAGCAAAAAGGACTGAGATCAGACAGCAAGAAGAACTTTCTGAATGGTGGAGAGTAGCAGATGTGTGCCTGGGGACAGAATGCCCAGGTAGGGGTAGCAGACATGAGGAAAGAGAACTGTCTTCTGGGGTAACATGGTAAGGCTGGAGGGCTTGGCATAGGGCCATATAGGCTGCAGAAGGCCCCTAGTCTAAGAATGATGCCAAATGAAGATCCATGATGCTGAGACTCTGAGGGCAGGATGACTGGGGGGTGGGGGGTGCTTCGTGGGCCTCACTGGCTGGTGGCAGCTCTGGTCTTCCTGCCTGGGCTTCCTCTGCCCCAGAGGCCCAGGGCTGGGGGAGGAAACGGAGCCCTGGTCTGCTGCAGCTGTGTCCCCAGCCTCTGCCTGACCTCCTTGTCTCATGCCCCTCCCGCAATACAGTGGGGACTCTGGCAAACACTCTGCAGTGGGACTGGTGGCCGGAGAAGGAACCCCAGACAAGCTGGCTTTGCTCACTGGGGTAAGGGCGGGAATCCGTCCTTGGCAGTCTTTGCTCAGAAAGCAGCTGAAGGAGAGGGGATGAAGCAAGTAGGAAAAAGTGGGTAACAATAAGGATGATAGCCCGCATCCTTCTAGAATCCTCTCCCCATGCTTTCCCTTCTCTGTGCTCCGGTGCACCCTCTCACTACACTATTAAGCAGCAGAATCATCTCAAGTGCTTCATTAGAAATGCACTCTTTTTGGTCTCACTCCTGCTCCAGATTCTGGTTCAGTCCACTGGGACCAGTAAGAAACATGCATTAAAAAAAATTTCCCCAGGGAATTCAGATCAGTTTGTGTGGGTACCACACTTTGAACTGGGTCCTATTCAACTCCATGCTGGAGTGGAATACAGAGGGCAGGGATTCTAATTCCCATCCAGGGACCTCTCCCCCACCTGCTTCCACTGGAGAAGGGACAGAAAAGGCTAAACACTGGAGCCAAGGACTTGGAGATGCTGCAGAGAGAGGGTGGGGTATGGGCTTTGTTCAGGCCATCTCCAGCCTCTGGGGCCCAGGAACAGTGCAGGGAGGGCTTGGCAGCATTTGCAGAATCTGCCTCTGGTCTAAAACTGGGAATGCAGTGAAGGAAAGCTGTGACTGTCCAATTTTTTACTGGGCTCAGAGTAAGATTCAGTACAGGAGGGTGCTGAGTCCAGATCAGTCCCAACTCAGAGCTGACCCGGCATAATGCGCCCTGACACCTGACTCCAGCACAGACTCCTGGGGACTGGTAGACTCCTTTCCCACCTAACAACACTTCTTGAATGATCTCCTGCTGACAGAAGCATCACAGTTTATAGCCAGAAATCACAAATGCTAGACTAACTTCAAACATTAACTTATCCACTGTGAAATTCTTAGTAATGAGTTAGCCTTCTCTGAGTACTGCTTATGTGCTAAGTACTGAACTTTGATGGATGATCTCATTTAATCCTCACGACAATCTAATAGGGAAACGGAAGCTGGGGGATGTTAGGTTTCTTGCCCAGAATCACCATGTGTGTCTTGATCGACTTAAATTGCTGGTAATACATCCTCACTTGGTCATTTAATTTCTGCAGTTGCTTGGTGTTAGATCGGTCCCTCAAAGGAGGAAAAAGAGCAAGTGGGGGTTGGTATTAACAGACTACAACTGTCATCGCCTGGCACCCAACATGTGTTTGTCTAGACATCATCTATGTGCTATAGCCTTAGTCTTAGGTGGGGAGAACCAGAGGAAGGGTGTGCTCAGAAAGTGGAGGTCAGTTTCCTTCTTCCCAGCACACCTGAGGGATTGATTTAATGAGCTCCCATGAGTAGCAGTTTCTCAGCACAGCAGTACTGTCCTGGGGCTCCAAGTGCCTTTCTCTGTAAATCAACAGGTCTTACCCACACAGCAGAGGACCAGACTGAACTGCTCCTGCTGGGTGGCCCCTTACCATCACAAAGCACTTTCCTCTGCATCACTTCATTAACCCTTCACAGTACTGGACTGGGATGGAACATCAGGTAGGGAGTTTAGGATCTCAGACGGAATGCAAAGGCAGCACAGTGTAGGACAGCGGTCAGGTTGTCGTCTCTGGATCATACAGACCCAGGTTCAAATCCTGCTTCTACCACTTAGGGCTGTGAGAGTTAGGGCAAGTTCCTTAAACTTTCCGAAGCTTAAGATCCCCTATAAAAAATGAGAATAATAACAGTGCTCATTTCAAGACTTTCCTGGTGGCCCAGCGTTTAAGAATCTGCCTTGCAATGGAGGGGACACAGATTCAATCCCTGGTCCGGGAACTAAGATCCCACATGCCTCTGAACAACTAAGTCCACTCACCACAGCTACTGAGCCCACGGGCTCTACAGCCCACCACAACGAGTTCACGTGCCTCAACAAAAAGATCCCATGTGCCACAATTAAGACCCAACATAGGCAAATAAATAACATAAAAAAATTATAACAGTGCTCATTTCATAGGTATAAGTGTACTAAGTGGTATACCATAAGCGCTTAACAAAAGTTACTAAAAACCCAACTATCCGTGGAGCTTTGGACAAATGACTCACATCTGAATCTCTTTCCTCTTCTATAGGATGGACATGATAACACCTCTTGTTCTAGGTTGTGGCCAGGATTACTTGACAAAAATGTATTATACCTAAGTGTCCACATAGTAAGTACTCAATAAATAGAGGCTGTTTTTCACCTGATAGGATGAAAGGACAAATAAACAGTCAGAGGTCAGGGATGTCAGACAGACGTTGACTTAGCCAGAAGCTGCCCATATAGAGAGGGTGAGAGCTACTGTCCACTATCCCCCTGTCCTTAGAAAAGAAAAGAGAGGGTGAGTGACCAGTTCACAGGCGGTCATAACAGCACTGGCCTCCGGGGCAGACTGAAAATCTGGGGCCCCAGACTGGAGGAAGAGTGGGATCCCCTTTGACTTGGATCCTGAAAGAAGTCCATGGCATGGGGGCTATGTGACCATACAGGGCTGGAGGTGAGGTTTGGGGGAAGGGGCCAGAGTGTCAGATTCCTGTAGCAAGATCCGCAAGGGCTGCTCTGGGAAAGATGGGCCTCATGGAGGGGCTCAACAGTGCTGGAAGTGGACACCCACCCCCAGGTCAAGCCAGGAGCCTGGACGGACATGTGACCCCCTTCTCCATAAGTGAAGCAGGGTGGGTATCCTTCTGCCCATTTTATGGATGAGGATGGGAAAACAGCGAAGCTAAGTGGCCCCAGGAACAAAGTTTTCTGAATCCCAGTTCAGGTTCAATCCAATCCGCTGTAGTCTTAGGTGGGGTGATGGGCAGATGTTCGCGGAGGGCGAGGGGCAGCTTGCCCTACGAGGAGCTGGGACTGACCCTACGGCCACCTCTCTGAGGGTCTCTCTGGGATCTGCCGTGGCAAAGGGCCCATTGGGGTGGGGGTCAGCTGCCCCCCTCACCGGACTTCGACTCACCTCTGGGCCTGCCTTGCGGTCGGCGGGGCGCGGACATGCAGCGGGCGGCCTCCTCCCCTCCCCGGCGGCGGCCGCGGTCACACGACGGGCGCTGGACAGCGGGCCGGGGTCCGAGGTCCGGGCGCGGCCCCAGGCGGGGCTGGGGCCGGGGAGGGGCTCGCTCGGCGCGGCTGGCGCAGCTGACTCCGGGGACTGGGAAAGGGGCCGGAGCAAAAATGTTTCTTATTCCAGCGTCTTCCTGCCTGGCCCGGCTCCACCACTCCCTCCTAATAAACCGTTTCCTATTGCCCAGCTAGCCGACGGCCGCCCGCTCGCCCCTAGCCAGGGCTCAGAGCCGGACCCTCCCTTGCGCGCAGCAGCAGACCCCTAGGGCGGCCTCCCCCTCCGCTGCCCCTGCCCGGGGATCAAGGCCGCGCCCCCGCCTCCAGCCTCCCACATCCGCCTCCCCGAGGGGGCGGGCCTTGGCCTTGGGCTGCAGGGGGTCTCCTGGGGTCCAGGCCCAGAGCCATCGGGGCCACAGCCCGGATGCGAGGCACCCTCCGTCGACCGGCCTGGGGAGGGGTGGAGTTGGAGGCTCCCCTCCCGCCTGGAGCCACTGAGGGATGCCGGGGAACCCCTGACGAGAAGGAGGCACCGAGGGAAGGACATGCGGGGAGGGCAGATGGACAGAAGTTACCTGTCTTCCCACCCACAACTCCGGATCCTCTGCGTGCCTACGAGGCTCAGCAGCAAGGGCAGACTTTGGGGCTAGCAGCCTGAAATATTTTGGCTCCGCCCTCTGTCCCCCTCCCTCCGAGATTCCCTACATCGTCCAACTCCTTCAGCCTCCTCCCCGGGGCCCCTTCACCCCCTCTTATTCCCTCCCCTCTTCTGCAGCCTCTATCTGCGCAGCGCTCAGCGCAGGGCAAACAGGCCCAGAAGCAGCAGCTGTGGGTCAGTGGTGACGGGTCTGAGTCCTTTCGGAGGCAGCGCGGCTCAGTGACAGGGACGCCTCTTCCCACCAGGGGCAGCCAGAATGGAGGGAGAGGCCTTGGACTGCCCCCTTCTAGGCTGGCCCTTCACCCCACCAAATGGACCTCTAGATGTGGGGAGCCCCAGCTCCCTGGGGACATTGCAGGGACAAGGGGGAAAAGATGCTTTGGGGAGGGGAGTAGAATGGCTTCTCCCAGAGAGAGAAGCAAACCCTTCCTCCTAATGGCCTTCCCAGGGATCAGAGCAACCACTGTGAGCACCTTGAAGGCAGCATTGCACTTTATCCCTGTGCTGTGCTTAGTTGCTCAGTCATGTCTGATTCTTTGCCACCCCCTAGACTGCAGCCTCCTCTGTCCATGGGGATTCTCCAGGCAAAGAATAATGGAGTGGACTACCATGCCCTCCTCCAGGGAATCTTCCCAACCCAGGGATGGAAGCCAGGTCTCCAGTATTGCAGGCAGATTTTTTAGTGTCTGAGCTACCAGGGAAGCCCACTTTATCCCTAGCCTCTAGATTATCCACAAAGACTCTGAAATCTGAATCCGGACTAGTTGTGTAACCCTAGACACGTGACACCTCTCCTAATTCTAACCCTCAGTCTCCCATCTGCTAAATGGGCATAATAAACAGTTCTGGTCTCATATGGTTGCTGGGAGAATGAAGGGACGTGATGCTTATCTTGGCTCATAGCAAAGGCACTAGCTGAATGAGACTGACACAGGCTGGCTAAGCCCTCCATCAGAGAGTATAATTAAGTTAATGAATGAAAAGGCTGGGGAGAAGATGGCCTCAGAGCTAGGTGGAAAGACATGGGTGTTAGAAACAGAACAGACTTCTAAGGTGTCTTGCTCTAATATGGGGATTCTGTAAGATGGGCCAGGACATCTCCAGCCACCCCCTCCACACACACACCCTTTGACAGGAATAGAGGCTGGGGGAGACAATGACTAAAGGCTCAGGCAGGCATCAATTGTTGACTGACCTCACTTCCTCCGCTGAAACCTTCCCCAGCCCCCACCCACAGCAGCTTCACAGCTTGCAAGCATTGTGAATTCCAGAACCAAGGCACACCCAAACTTCAGTGTCAGGGCAGGACTGTGTCCTGCAGCCAATAGGAAGTACTATGGGATTACAGTATCTACTCTTCCAGATTATAGCCACTGCTTCGGCACTCTATTAGCTAGAGAACTGGCAGTGTGGCTGGTGTCCATCCTTCATACCCACTCTCACCTTGCTATGGCTTCTGATAAGCCCTTCTCAATCCCAACCCAGCGATGTCTGTCCTGGGAGATGGAAGTGGGGGCTCCCCCAAGGGAAGCATTCAGTCTGAAACACACACCGAGAACAGAAACATGGAGATGAACTGAGCACCGCTGGGGAGAGTCGGGGGATGGGGGGCTTTATCTAGGAAGAGCTCATGAAACAGATAAAAGGAGAGAAGGGTTTGGAGGAGGAAGTCAGGGTCCGAAGCGGGGGGTAGGGTGGGGGGAATGGCTGGTCCTCAGTGCCTGAGTCTCCCCGTCTCTCCAGAGCATGGAACCTTCTGGACTTTGTGTTCTTTGGGGCTTCTTGGGGACTCTGTGCTTCCCCTCCCTGGGGAAGACATCAGAGGAGGGATGCAGAGTTGGAAAAAGCGCTGGAGACTCAGCCCAATGAGGAAAGGGAAAAGGAATTACAGACTGTGTCCAAGTCTACAAGAATTAATTACTCAAAAGGACCAGCTGTTCCTTATATTCAGTGAGGACAGAACAAAAGGAAACAGGCCTGAAGGGCTAAGACTTATATTTAGACATTTAGAAGGATTTCCCAGCAGTGTGTAAAGCTGAGGCCCAGAGATCCTAGGAAGGGTAGGTGGGGGTGACCTCTCAAGGAGATTCTCACCATGCAGGAGATGTGGGCCTGGCATGAAGGCAGGGGATTGAACAACCTGACCTTTCAGGATCAGCTGAGTACTGAGTTCAAGCATTGCTTCCCACACTAGGGCAGGGCCGACTTTGTGGGTGTCTAACCTGTGCAGACCCACAGCTCCCTACACTGGGTTTAATGCTCTGCTGTTGCCATCTTAGAATTCTTACTCATGTTTGAAAAAAAAAAAAAAAAAAAAGAATTCTTACTCATGTTTGAACAGAAAGCCTAGCATTTTCATTTTGTACTGGGCCCTACAAATTATGTAGCCGGTTCTGCACAGGATGAGTAGGAAAGAAAAGCCAGGCATAGGAGGTAGGGGTGGGTGGGTGGGGAGCACCTCAGGAAGAGGCTGGCAGACAGGGACCACATTTGAGTCACTGAGTCACCTTCCTCTTCCTCTCCAGCTCCTCCAGGATGTCCCCAGGATGGCTTTGTCCACTCTTTGCCCACCCAGAGCCAGAGCCCCAAAGATGACTCATCTCAGGAGAGAATCTCTTAAGAAACAAGAGCACGTCAGGGCAGGAGTTTGTGACAAGATGGTGCCCGCACGATGCCGGGGGGACCTGGGCTCTGTTCAGAGGCTGCCCCCGCACCACCTCTTGGCAGTCCAGCCACCTGTGGATTGCCCCTTCCCATGAGCCTCCTTGAGGATGACTCTCCTCCATCCAACTGCCCATGTTGGACGGCATCATCCAGCCTCAGAGTTGGAGGCCCTGCGTGTGAGCCTCAGGTTCCATATCTGTATGAAGGGGATGCAAACTCTGTCTCTACCACATTCTCCAAATAAAAGTGAGAAACCCAGGACTCCCCTGGTGGTCCAGCGGCTAAGACTCCATTCTCCCAGTGAGAGGGGCCTAGGTTCAACCCTTGGTCAGGGAACTAGATCCCACATGGTGCGTCTAAGATCCAGTGCAGGCAAATTATTATTATTATTATTTTAAAGGCCTATAAGCTTCCTTTTCCAGATGTAAAACCCTCACAGACACCTGGTTTTGAGAGAGGGAGGCTGAGCTGTGGGGCAAGATAAACAGCATGAACGGAGAATGAGGAGGGCAGAGGCTTGGCTGTGTGGGAGGGAGGTGAATTTCCCTACCTGTTCAAATACCAGGGCTAAATGTTGCCTCGTCTATGAATAGCACTCTGAGGGGTTGTTGTAGAGATGAGTGTAGAGCCGCTGCACAGGACTTTGAGGGATGAGGCAGCCATTCTGAAAATAACTCAGGAAATCCCAAATAGGCACCAAGTAAATATATATATATTTTTAATTCTGCGGAAGAGTTTACCGTGACAAGCGACTCTCATCCCCAGACCCTCCTGCTGGGGCCAATCCCTTCCCAAAGCTATTAATTTCTCTGACATTTACTTCGATCACTCTAAATAATATGCATACACTTGGTATCTCTAGATTTTTTTTCAAGTTTATTGAGGCATAACTGACAAATATAGTTGTAAGATATTTAAAATATAAACACTGTAAATCAACTATACTTCAATGTTTTAAAAGATGCAAGATTTTTTAAAAAGATATTTAAAGTGTACATCATGATGATTTGATGTACATATTCATTGTGAAAGGATTCTTCCCATCTAGTTAATCAACACATCCATCACCTCACATATTCATCTTTTATTTATTCTTTTTTGGTGAGAAGTTTTTTGGGTAAGTAACATTTAAGTTCTATTCTCTCAGCTAATTTCAGTTATCCAACACAGGAGTATGAACGACAGTTGTCACTGAGTGAAGGGTTCCTGTGCCCACTGTGCAGAAAACCCAACTCCGACAGTGGGAGTTGGCAGCAAAGTAAGGAATTATTGCAGGGCACCAAGCGAGGGACTGGAACACAAGCCTCCCACTTGGTCTTTGAGTTAGGGTTTTTTTAAGGGGAAGAACAAAGAGGCTGGGATTAATCATCGTCTTGTGACAGTTCTGTGACATTTCTTAATTGTAGTATTGAGAATCGGGATATCTCTGGTTTATGATTCTCTGGCCAGGTGGTTCGTGGCTTTGGGGTCTGTTAGTTCATCTTGCCCTGGAGAAACAACCTGAGTTTGTACATTAATGATGATTTTTATATTAGCAATTTTAGTCATGAATGATGTTATCAGCAACAGCAATTTTAGTCATCTGACTGATTGATTGGTGTTCAGTTAGCACAGGATTGAGGTCAGAGGGAACAAGAAAGGGAGCAAGTTTTGGATAAAGAGATTGATCATAAACTTGGTAAGGGAACTCTGTTTTAGGAGGCCTAGGTGTCACAGTTGCCATGTTATACATTAGATCCTCAGACCTTATTCACCTTAGAGCTGAAAGTATGTATCCTTTACCAACCTCTCTCCATTTCTCCACCCCTCTGCCTCTGGCAATCACTTTGCCACTCTCAGTTGTTATGAGTTTGACTTGCTTTTAGATTCCACATGTAAGGGATCCCATGCAGTATTTGTCTCTCTGCTATCTCTAGATTTTAAAGCTTCAGAATTAGGTCACTTAGGTTCTCTTCCTTCTAATTATTGAGCATATGTCATTCTTTTTGTAAATTTAACAATATACCTTTGTGCTTAGTCGCTCAGTCGTGTCCAACTCTTTGCAACCCCATGGACTGCAGCTCACCAGACTCCTCTGTCCATGGAGATTCTCCAGGCAAGAATACTGAGAGGTTGCCATGCCCTCCTCCAGGGATCAAACCTAAGTCTCCCACATTAGAGGTGGATTTTTTACCATCTGGGCCACAGGGGAAGCCCAATATACCTTTAGTTCCTGTTCTGTTTGTATCACACAGTGTCTCTTGACTTTTCAGTGCGTCAGGAGAGTGAAGCTACGATTCTGCCACAATAAAGGAAGATGTGGGGTCCAGGGGCTAAGACTCCGTGCTTCCAACGCAGAGGAAGTGGGGTCGATCCCTAGTCGGTGATCTCACACGCTGCCTGGCGTGGCAAAGCTGAAAAGGGGAAGAAGAGTCCACTGATTTTGGTTTGGGAGGATGCTCCTTTGAAACTCAGGACATGAAGATGCCCTGCAGGTCTGGCTGAGCGTTTTGTATGCCACAGGAGTTCCCAGGGCATCGAGGCTTTTGCCCACTCTAAACAGAAGCAGGGCCTGAGTTTGCTGGAGTGAGGGTGGGCAGAGTTGCCCAGCAAGGGGAAATGGGCCTGCCAGGCTCTTGAGTGGTACTAAGGGGATCCTTGCTGCCGGAAGAGAGAGTCTGAGGGGCTAAGGGAATCATTCCCAATGGGGAGGGCTTGGTATTTGTACAAGGAGGGGGTCTCTAGGAGAAGGGGGAGTCCTCCTTGTACACGGAGGCTGGGAGAGAGATTGTTTGAAAGAGACGCTGAGTAGCTGGGTGAGGCCAGAGGCCAGCGGGATTTCCTTCAGCTCCCGCCACTTGGGTGGGTGGGACCGGATTGTTGGATCGGGACACAGGAATCTGCCTTTGTTTCCAGCTGGAGGGGAAATGCCACAAATCCTGCCCCTTTCCTACCCCTTCCAGCATCCGTGCCCAGACGCTGCCCTTCCTAGCGCCAGGGGGCCTGGCACTGAGGGTTCCCAGCGACCTCTTGTCTCCAAGACTCCCTCATCCGCAGGCTCTACCCCTTGTTCCCCAGGGCAGATCCCAGATGTAGGACGAAGGGGAGGGGGCTAGCCAAGACTGGTGTGGAGGAAATAACCATACAGCTGGATTTAGGCTTCATCTGCCCACCTCTCTCCTTCCCCTGAGAGGACCATGGATTTCACAGTTGAGGAAGGTACCCAGGTGTGTGGGGAGAACTCGAGGGTCAGGCTGGGACCTCCCTCGACCCCCCAACTCCCGCTCCCCACGGTTAGACAGACTCTGCAGCCTCCAACACAGTCACACAGGCCATGTGTGGAGCCAGGTGGCTGGGGGACCACACAGTGTTGGGGAGCAGTGGGGATCAGAAGGGGAGGGGTGGGCCAGGAACCTCAGGGAGTAGGGGGACCCTGCCTTTATTTTTTCCTTTGTCAGTGAGCAGATGGGTTTTGCAGCTGTGTGAAGGGGTGTTTATGTGTGCTTGTGTGGGTGGCTTCTCTGTGTGTGACTAGGAGTTTGTGGACCAATGGGCCTGTGTGTATTTCTGTGCCTGTGTGCCCACAGGCCCCCGTGGGCCCTGGCTGACTGTGTGTCCGCATGTGACGCTGCGTGTGCGACTACGAGTGATGCAGAGTCTATCCAACCCCATGCCTTGCATGCCTTGCATTCCCTTCAGTGTGGTATCTTCCTTAAAGATGGGAAGCCATGGGCCCTCTGAGGCAGAGAGAGCATGACTGGCTATTGACTGGTGGGGTGGATGATACATAGATGTTTTCAACCATTTGGAAAATAAGACAGCTGGAGAGGAGGGAATCCTGTCCAGGAGCCCCAGGTGGGGAAAAGCGGGACAGAAACCAATGAGCCCCAACTTGTCTTTCTGTCCTCCCCACATATATGCACTCCCTTGCCTTCTCTTGACCTAACAGGGGTCTCCTAGGCCGTTTCCTGGAATAACCAGGGGCACTGCCACTCCTGGAACCAGGGCAGCCCCTGAAAAGAAGAGGGAGATGATAACGGCACCTCTGAGCATCCCAGAGAAGGGTCAGATACAACTTAGCAACAGAACAAGCATCTCAGGCCTTGGTGGAACCTATACACATTCACTGAACCTGTATGGGTCAGGCACAGAGCCAGGGGTGAGGAAGACAGACATGGTTTCTGCCTTTGCAGGAGTGAGGGGAGGGTTTCCCAGGAGTCCCCACAGCCTGGCTGACATTCCAGTGAGGATAGTCAACCTGCAGTCCTCTCTGGAGGAGCCAGTCTGCCAGGCTGGTGGGCCATGCCTGTTGCAGTGTTGGGAATGGGCTTAGGCTGCAGAACTGTGTGTGGGAGAGCAGATCTGAGAAGGTCATCTGGGAGAAGTGTGTGTTCTCATTCAAGGGCCACTAGAATAGTATCCAAGACTCGCAGGGGAAGCCATGGGGTTCCAAGGACACATCCACTGGCCCCCTCCACGGAACTGCCCCCTCGGCCACTTCCTTACCCATTGCCGCCAAGTGCAGTAACAAAAGCTGCTGTTTACCAGGTGCTGACTGTGAGCCAGGGCATGCTCTATGCCTGGCGTGCCTCCCACTGTTTAGGCTGCACAGCAGCCCTGGGAAGTAGCAATTGGGTATTATCACCATTGGATGTTACAAAGGAGGAGACCAAGGCTGGAGAGGGCCTGGTCACAGAGATAAGAGGCCAGGCCAGGAGTCAAACCCAGTTCTGCGGGTTGCAGCAGGGCGGCTCTGATGTGGCCTGTGTTCTTTATCGCCAGGGGCCTTGTCCTGGGCTCCTTGGCCTCTGCTGACGGGGACTCAGTTGGGAAGCGTCATGAGCCGGGCTAGGGTGTGGAGAAGCTGGGATGCTAGTGGAGGGGTTGACTCAGGGCGGCACAAGTAGAATGACCCACTAGGCTGCTTTTCTCACTGGTGACCTGAAGGGCTGTCAGGAGCTGCTAGAGGATTAAAGAGAAATGGCTTGACCTGGGACTCTGGCTGCCCTGGAGATGGCCAGGGATGGAGAGGTGGGTATTCTTCAAGGTGGAAAGGCTCCCTCTGCTGGAAAATGTTGTATGACCTGTGGCCCAGGTGTGAGTGCTTACCCATGGAACCTCCCAGCCCAGATGTACCCCAGGCCAGCCCGCTGGAAGGGAGAGCCACAGGGGATAGCTCTCTGGCCCTGAGGATGCCACGGTCACTGCTGCACATTCGTAAAACTCAAACCGGTTAGAAGCCGGGGGGAGAGTCTCAAGAGAGCCGGGGAGCCTGGGCTGTGGGTGGGGGCGTGTGCTACAGTGGAAGGGACATGGGATCCAGAGCCCACAGACTTGAACTCCAAGTACCACTTAGCCACTTACCAGCTGGTGACCTTGGGCAAGTAGCTTAACCTTCACCTTGCCTCAATTTCCTCAACTATAAAAGAGGAAGGTTGCAAGAATTAGGCCAGGCACAGGCTTTCCAGGTTGCACTAGTGGTAAAGAACCTACCTGCCGGTGCAGGTGCCATTAGAGACTCCTGGGTGAGGAAGATCCCAGGAGAGAAAACTTTGCAACTTACTCCAGTGCTTTTGCCGCGAGAATCCCATGGACAGAGGAACCTGGTGGGCTGCAGTTCATGGGGTTGCAAAGACTCAGACATGACTAAAGCAACTTCGCGCATGGTGCAGACAGCTGCATTTGTTCATCTAATCCCCACAACAGCCCCACGTGCTAATGTTACCTCCACTCTACATATGAGAGTCTTGAGGCTTAGAAAGTCCCCATAAATTACCAGAGCCCAAAGGCAAGCTCCTAGGCTGAAGCATGTAACCCCCATGCTCTTCCAAGCCTGTCACGTGGTTCCTCTCCTGGCTGCAATGCCCAATGCCAGGGCTGGCTTCTTGGGCTTTGATTGCAGCAGTGGTCGAGGAGGAAAGAACTCTAGCTCCATTCTGGAGGCTTGGAAGCAACTCAGTCAAACTCAGTTCTCCAAGGCCCTTCCATAGCACTTCAGCTCTTGGCAGCATTTTACAGTACATAGATCCTCTTTACCTTTATTAGCTAATGCATCTTTCTAATAATCCTGTTTGCCCCCAATTAACAGATGAGAAAAAGAGAGGTAAGAGAAACTTAAGTGTCTTATTCAGGATCACACAGGTAGGGAATGGCAAAGTTAGCCTTGAATCCACTCTGGTCCACCACAGTTTCTAGGAGATAATCAGCATCTAACCCTAACAGTTGGTGTCACCTCAGCATGGGTGTGTGTCTTCCTCTGTTTAAAGAACAAATGTGTTTTATTTATTTTAAACTGAGGTATACACATGTACACCCATGGCTGATTTATGTCAATGTATGGCAAAAACCACTACAATATTGTAAAGTAATTAGCCTCCAATTAAAATAAATTTTAAAAAATAATGAGGTATAATTGACTACAATATTATATAAATTTCAGTTGTATAAATAGTGATTTACAATGTTAAAGGTTATATTCCATTTATAGTTATTTTAAAGTATTGGCTATATTCCCTGTGCTATACAGTATTTCCCTGTAGTTTTATTTTATACATGGTAGTTTGTACCTCTTAATTGCCTAACCTTATCTTTCCCCTCCCACTTCCCTCTTCCCTTGGGTTACCACCAGTTTATCCTCTTTATCTGTGAGTCTATTTCTTATTTGTTATGCTCACTAATTTTTTATTTTTCACACAGCATTTGTCTTCCTCTGACTTATTTCACTTAGCATAATACCCTCCAAGTCCATTCATGTTGTTGCAAATGCCAAAATTTTATTCTTTTTTCATAGTGGTGTTCCATTGTGTGCGTATGTATATATACATAACATATTTTTATTCATCCATCTTTTGATGGACACAAGAGCAGATTCACTTTTAAGTCTTTCAAAATTTGGTAATACATGACTAAAAAGTCAAAACATTTTGTGCAGAAGAATTGCAAATAATTTTTGTAGATATTCCACCCCCAAGAGAATGCAGTATACTTCCCCACTCCTTAAGTGTGGGCTTCAGATAATGACAGTACAATATAGAAAGGCAGGGCCGAGTAACAGTACAGTGGAGAACCTGAAACAAATACCACCTTAGCCAGGTGATCAAGTCGTGTTTCTAACAGGGTATGTATCCTGGACATAATGTTAAGAGAATGGCACATAACCTCTGCGGTCTTCTTCCCCAAAACCCACAACCCGGTCTATTCAGAAAAACCTCAGACAAATCCCAGTTAAGGGACCACCTACAAAATACTCACCAAGCATCCTCAAGACTGTCAAGGTTATCAGAAACAAGGAAAATCTGAAAAACTGTCAAAGTCAAGAGGAATCTTTGGAAACATGATGGCTAAATGGAAGGAATCCTAGACAGACAAAGGATGTTCAGAAAAAACTAAGGAAACCTGAATTAAGAATTCAGTTCAGTTCAGTTCAGTCGCTCAGTCGTGTCCGACTCTTTGTGACCCCATGAATCGCAGCATACCAGGCCTCCCTGTCCATCACCAACTCTCGGAGTTCACTCAGACTCACGTCCATCGAGTCGGTGATGCCATCCAGCCATCTCATCCTCTGTCGTCCCCTTCTCCTCCTGCCCCCAATTCCTCCCAGCATCAGAGTCTTTTCCAATGAGTCAACTCTTCACGTAAGGTGGCCAGAGTATTGGAGTTTCAGCTTTAGCATCAGTCCCTCCAAAGAACACCCAGGACTGATCTCCTTCAGAATGGACTGGTTGGATCTCCTTGCAGTCCAAGGGACTCTCAAGAGTCTTCTCCAACACCATAGTTCAAAAGCATCAATTCTTCGGCACTCAGCTTTCTTCACAGTCCAACTCTCACATCCATACATGACCACTGGAAAAACCACAGCCTTGACTAGATGGACCTTTGTTGGCAAAGCAATGTCTCTGCTTTTGAATATACTATCTAGGTTGCTCATAACTTTTCTTCTAAGGAGTAAGCGTCTTTTAATTTCATGGCTGCAGTCACCATCTGCAGTGATTTTGGAGCCCAAAAAAAGAAAAAAAAAAGTCTGACACTGTTTCCACTGTTTCCCCATCTATTTCCCATGAAGTGATGGGACCAGATGCCATGATCTTAGTTTTCTGAATGTTGAGCTTTAAGCCAACTTTTTCACTCTCCTCTTTCACTTTCATCAAGAGGCTTTTTAGTTCCTCTTCACTTTCTGCCATAAGGGTGGTGTTACCTGCATAATGGACTTTACTAATAGTAATGTATTAATATTCACCCGTTAATTAACAAATATACTATACTTAAGTCAATAAAAGATGATACTGGGTGTGAGGTATATGGAAACCTGCACAACCTTCACAATTTTTCTGTAAATCTAAAACTGCTAGAAAAAAAATTAACTTTACTTTTCAAAGAAGCTTGAAGTTTCAAAAAAAAAAAAAAAAAACCCAGTGAAAAGTCTCCCTTCTACCCTTGATCATCTGCTCAGTTTTCTTCCCCTCCAAACCGCCATGCCTCTTTCCAGGAGGGTTCCAGTGAGGCAGCATGGTTTTGTGTTAAGAGTCTGGCCCCCACAACTGGAATAACTGGCCCTCAGTCTTGATCTCTGTTGGTTTCTAGCTGTGTGACCCTGCAGTTCCTTACCCTCTCCATGCCTTGTGCCCTCAAAGCTAAAATCCGCATAAAATTATTGGGAGTGTTAAATGTATTAATGTATCTAATAAGCATCTTATAAGTATTTGCTTTTATTATTGCATATAAGTAAGCAAATATATTTATGCAACAAATATGCTAATAAAAAATATCCAAAACTTGCAAATAAGGCACATCAAAAAAATCACTAAGTGCCCTTTCAGAGTAATTTTAGACCATTGGCTAATAACCCCACCTATGGGTCAGCCAGGGGAAGTAACTGCTATATGATTTGCTATTGATTGATTAGTGTGCAGACTCTATAAAGAGGTTAACTTGTAGAAGATTGATGAATAGCAATTCTTTTTGCCTGGTAGGAAAAAAAAAAAGTTATGGTTTTATTGCCAAGTAGGAATTAACTTCTTTGTATCTAACTTTGCAATCTTATTCAAGCATTCCTTTTCCCCCTGTCAATAATAATTTTTCATTTCTTCCTTTTTTCTAAATTTATTTTTTTAGTATTATTCGTTTGGCTGTCCCGGCACATGGAATCTTGTTCCCTGACCAGGGATCAAACGTGGGCCTCTTACATTGGGAATGTAGACTCTTAATCACTGGACCACAAGGGAAGTCCTCATTTCTTCCTTTGATCCATCCTGCTGGTTTGCTCATTAAGTAGTTAAAAAATCTTGGTTCTCACTACATATCTGTATTAGTCAAGTTTACCTTGGTGCAAATTTTACTCTGACAAATCATACCATGCCATATACATGGTCCTACCCTTTGTTTTTTTTTCACGTAATACATCTTGAAGGTAGTTTCACATCAGAATATAAAGAGCTTCCTTACTCCTGTTTTGCCACTGTATAGAATCATCATATGGTTACGCAGTATTTACACTCAGAATCAGTTTAGCCAGCCCCCTATTGATGAACATTTAGGTTGCTTCTACTCTTTTATTGTTGCAAACAATGCTGTATGAATAACCCTGTGCACAGCCAGAGACAGAGCCACTCAGAAGCTGATGGGAAGGCTGAAGGGCCTCTAGAGCGCAAAGGAGCCTAAGGGAGGGGCCTGGTTACCTGCTCCCAGCCCAGCCTAGCCGGTCTTCCCCTGGGTCTGTGCCAATCCAGCCTCCTCCTGTCTCCTCCTCTCCATCCTGAGCTCCTGGTATCTCCAGACAGGAAGGGACAGCCTTCGGTTCCCTGAAGACCTGAACTCTGGCTTCCACTGAATGCCAGTGGACGGTGCCTTGGAAAGGAGGATCTTGGGGGCTCGGGGCCTGGGGCTGGTACTATCCCTGGGCTGGAGCCACTGAGGGCACATGCTTAACACACCCTGAGGGCTCTGGTAGGGGATGAAGACCCGGGGCCCGGGAACTTCCTGAGGGGGCTGGGGGTCAGGGGGAGGGGGCGGGGCAGTGCCTAGCAGCTCTGGTACAGACTTCCTTCGGGTTCCCAGTGCAGGGGGGTGTTCAGGGCACAGGGTGTGGCAGGCGGTGGTGAGGAAAGGACTGGCCAGGCTGGTTGTGATGGTCACAAGGTGGTCCAGGACACCCCCTTCCTGAGGAGACTGGACAAAAGGGAGGGTCAAGGTGGCCTGCAGTCGCTCCAGGAGAGACGGGGCGGCCTGAGCCTGGGCCACGAGCCCGGGCAAGGCTGGCCACTCAGGCTGATAATGCCGGCTGAGCTGCTCCACTTGGGGCCGCCGCAGCAGCTGCCGGATCCTCTGCACCGTGTCGAAGCTGTCTGTCAGAAATGCCCACTCCAGGGCGGTCTTGCCCCGGACGGGATCCACTGCTGTCAGGTCAGCACCTGGAGGGTGGGGGGCACAGGAGTGTCACGGGGTAGGACAGGGAATTGCTGACTTGCAGAAGGACAGGTTCTTCAGCAGTAGGACTTAGTGTCTCATCCTGTTGCAGCTGGAAGCTGAGGATCCTCAGTGGCTACAGCCCAGGGTCAGTACCAGCCCCAGATTCAACTTCTGGTTTAGGACTGATGAAGAAATTGGAGTCCAGCCAGGGGAAAAGACTTCAGAGAGACCTACTGGGGGGATCTCCAAACCTAGCGTAGAACAGAGACCCCCTGAGCTAAGGCACTGACCAGAGGGATGGTGTGCAGGTTGCCCAGGATAGGGGGGTCAAGCTGCATCCCCTGGAGCAGGTGGGGGGATCCTGCTGGTTCCCACTCCTGGTTCCTCCCTTCACCACCACACCCCCCCTAATCCTGGGAAGCAGGGAGTGGCTGTCACTCTGAAACAAAGGAGGGGGTGCAGACCTTCCTCCCTTCTCACCCCAAACCCAGTCTGATGCAATGGGGAAGGGAAAAGCTGGAGGCTGGGGGTCCCCAAAGTGAACAACAGAGGGTAGACCCACATCATGGAGTAATGAGGGTCTGAGAATCCCCAGACAATGTGGACTTCACCCCAGGACAACTCTACACTGCCCCTACGTCTCAACTGTCCATCACTGCATCCCTGGAACTCTGGCTCCTCAGAGCTGGAAATAAGCCCAGAGAAGGCCATCACTCTTGTTACACTGGGTAGGTCCACAGAGGGAAGCCGTTTGCCCACAGTCACTCAGCTGGTGGCAGAGCCGGGATGAGAACTCAAGAATCTGGTTCCAGACTCCAGCTTTTTTTTGGTATTAGGTTATCTAGCTGGTCCAGTTATCCTCCCAAGCTTTTTTTTCTGGGACCATCATTCACAGTGTAAATAGAGCTCTCAATAGCTGGAGCCTTTGTCAGAAGCCCCAGCACACTCTCAACTCCAGGAGGTCAGCCTGGATTGATCTTCCTTTTCCATCTCTTTCCTCATTGCAACTATGACAGCAGGCAGTGCTGGTGGGGAAGGATGGGGGAGGGACTCGAGGCCACTGATCCTGCACCTGCCATGAGGAGGGCAGCGACACATTCCGAGCGATCCCGCATGGCGGCCTTCATCAGCGCGGTCAGTCCCCGCTGGTCCCGGCGCTCCAGGTCAAGGCCTGCATAGTAGTTGATCAGGTGACTCACCAGAGACACGTGGCCTACAAGGCACCAAGGGCTGAGCTTAGCTACTCAAGAAAGGGATGACAAAGCCCCAAACCCACCCTCCACCCAACAAGGCAGCATCTGGGGTGTGAGAACGTCATTGCAGGCAGTGCGGGGCTATGGTCGGGTCTGGAGCAGGGGCACTGATTAAGGATGGGGTTAGCAGCCTCTTACCTGCTTGGGCAGCCAGCATGAGGGCTGTGTCCCCTTCTTTGTCCTGCTGGTTCACATCCAGGAAAGGACAGCGGCTGAGCAGGGCCACCACACTTTGGAAACCATGGTAGCAGGCGACCATGAGGCCTGTCTGGAGGAGGGGCAGCTCAGCCCCTGTAGTTTCCTCCAGGAGCTCCTTGGGGGCCCTGTGTCCTCTAACCCATAACTGTCTCAGAGATGTCCCAGGCCCCGGGAAGACCCACTCTTACCCACTCCCTCCTGAGGACCCAGGTGATGGGTGCTGACCCTGAAGCTCACAGAGCCCTTGCTGCCCTGCAAAGCCCCCTGGGGTGGCTCACCCTCCCGTTGCCATCCACCTGGGTGGCTTCCTCTGGGGAGACCCCATCATCCAGCATGGCTTGCAGCTGGGCAGGGTCATTGCGGACACAGGCCCAGTACAGGGCCCCCAGTGTGCAGCTTGGGGTAGAGGCCTCACTGCCCAGGCAGGACGGGGCCTCTGACGTGTCCAGCCCCCCCTTCTGCCAGGTCGGCTCCTGGTCTTCCATCTTGGAGCCAAGAAGGTGATTGGCTTCTTCTCACGCAGTTCGCATCTATAACACAAGATGAGGGGAACAGTGTCTCCCTGG
Organism: Ovis aries; assembly: GCF_016772045.2. NCBI lineage: Eukaryota > Metazoa > Chordata > Mammalia > Artiodactyla > Bovidae > Ovis > Ovis aries. The sequence goes on from NC_056056.1 coordinate 134,431,613, forward strand.
ACCCCAGGAGGGATCCCAGCAGTTGTGACTGCCCCCCTGGCCCTGGGGAGAGCTTTTTCTTGCTGGAGTCTCCTGTCCCATTCTTCTTGGAGAGAGGACAAACCCCTGGCAGAGAGTTGCAAGAGTCTTAAGAGGACAGGAGTCCTTCACTATTAAATGAAGATCCTAGTGAGATTCAAGGAGAGGGGCAGTCTTCTCTTTCCCATGGGACCTTACCTGGGGTTCGCAGGGTCCCTAGCAGGCAGTCACTGCTGGGGCCCAGCCTGGAGCCCGCAGCAGCCCCCAGACTCCTGGGAGCACACTCACCGAGTCTCTGGAGTGTCTCGAGGTGGACTATCCGCCCCAGGAAGCAACGCTGGTAACAGATGGCTCGACTTAACGGAAAAAGCTGCCTGTAACACCTCGGAGCCGAGCTGGATCAAGCCGGGTTAGTTGCGGGGAGGCGGTGGCGGGGGGAGCAGGGCGGAGCCGGCGCTCTCCAGTCCAAGATGACAGAGACCCGCCCCCAAAGCCTGCCCAGAGTGGGCGGGGCCCGAGTCAGGGCAGCTTCGCCCCCGAGGAGGCGGTTCTGGGAATAAGCACCCCATCTCCCCCGACGCACTCACCTTGCGCCTTAAGGGGGGACTGGCTGTCTCAGAATCCGATCCGATGGTGGAAGGGCTACAACGTCCCCAAACTCACTCTCAGAAAGTCCCTTCTTCCTTGGTGGAGCGGGATCTTGGTGAGGGGGTGGTGGTGGAAGAGGGTGCTAGTGATGACATCTCACTAAACAGGGGCTGGAGCAGAGATGGGGGTTCCAGGGGTCACCCGGATCTATTTTTTGAGGTTCTGGAGAAATTAAAGTATAAAGAATTGCTAATTAAGGGTACGAAAATTATGATATAGAAAGTTTACTGGTTTAGTTTGTTGTGGTAAATTAAATATGAAATATTTAAACTGTGTTGATATCTAAATGAATTCATTTGATTATGTAAGCTGTTTATTTATATTTATTAAATTAATAATGAAGTATTGTTAAACCAGTCTTTAAGTTAAATTACTATTAAATATCAAGTTTAATGAATTGGTTTTGGGCCTCGGGTGTAGAAAATGGAGAAAGTCATATTCCTCTGCTTATATCAGTCCAATTATAAGACTGTATGAGCTCTCTCTCTTGTTTTACTTTACTTTATTTGGTTTATCTCTTTCATCCCTGATCTCCAGAGCCCATTCTCCTTTCCTTTACCAATTGACACAAATATCCTTGAAAATGTACATTTCATTGAGAAAGGTAGTGTTGATTTGTGTACGTTTTAACTAACACCTTGCTTCCCTTGTGGCTCAGCTGGTAAAGAATCTGCCTGCAATGCAGGAGACCTGGGTTCGATCCCTAGGTTGGGAAGATCCCCTGGAGAAGGGAAAGGCTACCCATGCCAATATTCTGGCCTGGAGAATTCCATGGACTATACAGTCCATGGGGTTGCAAAGAGTCCCACACGACTGAGGGACTTTCACTTTCACAATAACTGACACCCTGGATTGTGCTAAGCTCATTGTGTTTCTTCTTTTCACTCACAGCTCTGTTTTCAGCTTCTGTCCTTGTTGCATTCCTTGCAGTGTATCGGTCAGGAGTGCCTTTGGTTGTAAGTAATCAAAAACTGACCTCAGCAGTGTGGTATCTGCCACAGACTGTTCAACATCCATCCAAAACTACAGATGCTGAAAAGCTAAAATGACACCTCCCAGATTCTTGTGAGCTAGGAATCTATGATTTATGTTCTGCTCTTGTGCGAGACATAAATTTGGAATACAGCTAAGTAGCATGGGACATCCGTTTTGCTGTCACAGATCATGATAGATGCAGGGGGATTCTGGTGAGTAGCTTCCTGATTCATCGGCTTCCTGTAGTAATGACTGTTGTTTTCCCCATCACAGGCAGAGGTCATGTGCCTCTCGAAGCTGGGAGTTGTTCCTGGACCTAAAGCCTGCTTCTCCATTTAAACTAGCCAGATTTATTTCTATTGTCTGTAATTGAACAGACACTCTGACACATGTGGCTTAAACAAATAGAGATTTATTCTTCATACAAGATAAAAAGTTCAGGGATAAAAAACTGTTGGTGTTGATTTAGTAAGTTAAGATGTCAAGGTCTGGGATCCCCTGGTAGCTCAGTGGTAAAGAATACGCCTACCAATGCAGGAGACACAGGTTCGATCCCTGATCCAGGAGGATCCCACATGCTGAGGTGTGCCACAACTATTGAGCCTATGCTCTCCAGCCTAGGAAATACAGCTGCTGAACCCATGTGCCTGGAGTCTGAGCTCTGAAACAAGAGAGTGTACCGCAGTGAGAAGCCTGCAAACCTCAGCTGGAGAGCAGCCTCTGCTTGCCGCAGCGAGAGACAAAGTCTGCGTAGTAACAAAGACCCGGCACAGCCAGTAAAGAAAGAAAGAAAATGATATATATATATAAAGATGTCAAGGTCTTCTCTAGGAGTCTCTTGGCTTTCCCTCATGGTCACAAGAAGGCTGCTGTACCCATAGCCATCACAGCAAAATGTGGTGAATGCACACTATGGATTTTGTGCAGCAGCTGGAAGAAATCGACTAGATTATTTGTTAGACATCACTGATAGATAATGCAGTTCCTATCCACAGCCCCCCATTCTCTCTAGTCACCTTTTAGTTAGGTAAGGCAAAGTAACACAATTTTGGCCAATGAAATGCAAGCAGCACTCTGATGGGTGAGGATCCTGGAAAAATCTTTGTTCTCTTGATAAAATATGTGCAGTGTACCTTTTAACCTGTCTTTCTTCCCTATTCCTGCTGCATAGAATTCTATAGAGTGTATCCGTTGCATTTTACTTATCTCCTCTTCCAGTGTTGGATACATATGTTGTCTCCAACTTCATGCCACTGCAAATAATACTGCAGCGAGCATCCTTGTACATCTCTAGTTGTAGAGCTGAGAAAGAGCTTCTCTGAGACTGCTAGGTCATAGGACATACACATACTTATTGACCAGGTCCTGTCACACTGCTCCCTATCTTGCAGTGTACCCACCAACAGTGCACTGAAGTATCCCAAATCCGTACCAACCCTTGTACTTATTTGGCCTTTTAATTTAAAAACATATATATATATTTATGTATTTGGCTGCACCGGGTCTTAGTTGTGGCACACGGGATCTTTACTTGCGGCATGCAAACTCTTAGTTGCCACATATTCCCCGCCCAGGTATCAAACCCGGATCCCTTTCATTGGGAGCACAGAGTCTTAGCCATTGGACCACCAGGGAAGTCCCCTTCGACTTCTAGTTTTTGTCAACCTGATAGTACAGAACTGTAAAGGGATACGGCTATTTTGCATTGGATTTTTCTGATTATTAACAAGTTGAGCATCTCTACATACCTGACAGTCATTCTTGTTTCCCCTCCTGGGAATCACCTGTTGATAGTATTGGTCCAGTGTTCTATTGGATTTTCCTGTCTTTTTCTGATTGAATTTTCAAGAATTCCTTTTAATATTCTAGATAATAAACACATAGTTAGACGGGTTTTGGGTGTGGCAACTATATAAAACTTTCTGTTAGCTTTATCTGTTGAGAACTTTATTGATAGAAATCCTAAATTTTGATGTGGTTAAATTCATAAAAATTTCTCCTTATACTTGATGCTTTTGAGTCTTGCTTGAGAAGAATTTCCCATTCCAAGATCACAACGATCTTCATTTCTTTTATTAATTTGCAGGTTTTTTTAGTATTTAGTCTTTAATCCATCTGTAATTTACTTTTATATATGCTATGAGGAAGACTCTGTTATGAACTGAATTGGGTCCCCCTAAAATTCATATGTTGAAGCCTTGACCCCTTACTGTGACTATATTTGGAGATAGGGACATAATGGAGGTAATTAGGATCGAATGAGGTCATAGGATAAGGCCCCAATCCAATAGGGGCCTGCTGTCCTTTTATTTCTGTAATTAAACAGCATTCTTGGCTGCGCTGGGTCTTGGTTGCAGTGCACGGGGTTTCCCTAGTTGCGGCCTTGTGGCCTTCTGTTGCACCACAGGGTCTCTCCCTGCTGTGCGCAGGCTTAGTTGCCCTGCGGCGCATGCAATCTTGGTTCCCCAACCGAGGATCCAATCCACGTCCCCTGCATCGGAAGGCAGAAGGCGGGTTCTCAACCACTGGACCACCAGGGAGGCCCTGGGACTGCTATCCTTTTAAGAAAAGGAAGAAAAAAAGAAGAGGAAGAAAGGAAGCAACGTTGGAGCACGCTCCCTCTTTTCTTTGTCTCCTTCTTCCTCCCCCTGCCATGCCAGCCCCTGTGTAAGGACAGTGGCAAGGCCATGAGAAGATACAGTGAGAAGACAGCCATCTACAAGCCGTCTACAAGAGAGACCTCCTACAGGAAACCAACTCTGCTGACGTCTTGATCTTGGACTTCCAGCCCCCAGAACTGTGAGAAAATTAATTTCTATGGTTTAAGCCTCCTATTCTCTGGTCCCTTGTCATGGCAGCTCAAACAGACTAATATAAAATCCAGCCTTTTCTCCAACTAGTGAACAACCCCATCTATTAAGCAATTGTCTTTCCCCTGATTTGTAGCATCATCTTTACCATCTATAAACTTTGAGTTCTCTTTAAAGTTTCATGTTGTGTTTAAGTTCTCTTTTATCATGTTATTAGAGCCTTCCTCTGTTCATGCAACACTGATTTTACTACATCAGTTTTGCAGCATGTTTGACTACCTAACGGGGTGAACTCTCCATCTTTCATTTCTTTTTCAAAATTGATTTTTATCTTTTCATATAAAATTACAAATCAGTTTGCTGAATTCTTTAGAAAAGAATTTGCCAGCATTTTGATAGGAATTGCATTGAATTTATAGATTAATTTGAAGACAGTGGACTGCTTCACAATGTTAAATTTTCTCTTCCACAGAACAGGGTATATTTATTCATTTTCCAGATTTTCCTTTATATCCTTCAATAGTGCTAACTTTTCTTCTTCTCCAGCACAGTCTTATACATTCACTGGTAGGTGGATTCCTAGATTCTTTCTAGCTTTTCTTGCTACCATAATTGAAGTCTCATGTTTTTGTTTTGCTTATTGTTGATGTAGATGCAACTTTTTCTTAGCCTTCATGTATGTTGAATCAGATTAAGCACAATCCCCAGTTAATGACATATTCTCCTTATTGATGCCTGTATAATCTGCTTTTATTTTATTTTATTCAGTTCAGTTCAGTTCAGTCGCTCAGTCGTGTCTGACTCTTTGCAACTCCATGAATCGCAGCATGCCAGGCCTCCCTGTCCATCACCAACTCCCGGAGTATACCCAAACTCATGTGCATCGAGTTGGTGATGCCATCCAGCCATCTCATCCTCTGTCGTCCCCTTCTCCTCCTGTCCCCAATCCCTCCCAGCATCAGGGTCTTTTCCAATGAGTCAACTCTTCACATGAGGTGGCCAGAGTATTGGAGTTTCAGCTTTAGCATCAGTCCTTCCAAAAGAACACCCAGGGCTGATCTCCTTTAGAATGGACTGGTTGGATCTCCTTGCAGTCCAAGGGACTCTCAAAAGTCTTCACCAACACCACAGTTAATTATTTTTAATAAGGCAATAAGCACCCAGAATAACAAGCAAAATCTCCATGCAAAAGCTAGAATCTGACATCACACAACATGATTTCTTCAATTACCCTCTGTCTCTCCCCACTCAAGGCAGCTATAATCCTGAATTTCATATCCATTATTTTGTTGCTTTCCTTGATATAGTGTTTTATTGCATCTTTAGATATTCCTCCAAAGTATATACATTATGTATATTATACATGTATAATTCAGGTATTTTAGTTTGCAGGATGTAAATGCTGTGGTAGTCATTTGCTGTCTGCTTTTATCATTGAATAACATTTGCTAGGAGTCACTCATACTGTTGCGTGGTGCTACAGTCCGTTCATCTTGGTTGCTATCTAATACTCTACTGTCTGAATATACCGCAGCTATCCTACTGCCTTATAGATGGATATGGGGGTGTTTCCAAGTTTCTGCTACTATAAATTGTGCTTGAGTTTGCCTAACTCAACAACTGTCCTCAGACTAAAGTACATTCCTTGCTCTGTTTCCCTGAGTTTCTACCTTCCCTTAGATTTCAACCTAATAAATTCTTGCTCTCTAGCCAATTCTTCTGGCTTTTAAATAATTTGCACTTGTATTTTAACTAGCATTTTTACTGTTTTACTCAGAAAGATTAGCTCCCAAGTCCAGCCAGTCATATTATTGGAAATAGAATTTCCTCTAATCCTAATTTAAAAATCAGTCTAATAGGAAAATGGGCAAAAGACATGGTAATTAATTCATAGAATAAATACAAATGGCCAAAATAAATATATGAAAAGATGCTTCATTTCACAAGTAAGCAGGAAAAGGCAGATTAAAACAATAACGAAATATTACTTTGGACCATCATTTCAGCAAAAATTAAACATTAATAATTTTAAATACTTACACTATTGGAAGAATGTAAATTAGCAGAGTATTTTTGGAAATTATTTTGACAGTGTCTATCAAAATAACAAATGTACGTACACATTAACCCAGCACTTTGGGAAAGTGCCTTCCCAAAACAGCACTTGCATATGTGAACAAAGATATACGGGATATACTTTGCAGCATTATTTGAATTGAAAATGTCACTCAGTCATGTCCAACTCTATGTGACCCCATGAACTGAAGCTTGCCAGGTTCCTCTGTCCATGGGGTTTCCCAGGAAAGAAAACTGGAGTGGGTAGCCATTCCCTTCTCCAGATCTTCCTGACCCGGGTCTCCGACATTGCAGGCAGATTATTCATATTAATTTTTTAAATTTTAGAAACAACTTTTAAATGTTCATCAGTAGAAGAAGGGCTTGAAAAAATATGCACATGCAAATTTTGCCTTCATTAAAAAATAATAGGGTACATCCCTATGGACTGCTGTGGAAACAGCTCTTAGATGTGTTAAGAAGAAAAACCCAAGGTAACATATATGTGGTATGTGTGTGCATGCACACACACAGTTGGCTGCTTACATGTATGTAAAGGCCTGAAACAGTAGTTCTCAACATCGGCTGCACAGTGTATTTTAAAAATAGTGATACCTGGAGCCACCCCAGAGATTCTGAGGTAATTGGTCTGGGGCACAACTTGGGCAATGGGATTTTAAAAATCTCCCCATGTGATCCTAGTGTGCAGGCAAAGTTGAGAGCTGCTGTAAAGAATGAAGCTCATTAAAATGTTGGTGGTAAGGAACATCCCTGGTGGTCCAGTGGTTAAGACTCCACGCTTCGAATGCAGGGAGGGTGGGTTTGATCCCCGGTCAGGGAACATGCCACACAATTAAAAAAAAAAAAATGTTGGCAATAATTAACTTAAGGAGGGGGATAGGAATGAAGTGAAAGGGGACCTTCATATTTTGTTTTTCAATGTTTGAATCTTCCACCAGGATAATTATTTCTTGATGACAAAAAGGGGAAAGAAAAGAAGCAGAAATAGTTCCTCCTCTTCTTCCCCAGCCTTTCCTGTAGAGTTCATCATCCCTGAGTGCTCTGTTCTTCATTCACTCACGATTCATTCATTCAATAACTATCGTTAATCTTGTACTTGGCTGTTTCCCGCACCTGGGTCCCCTCTGTCTCCTGCATGTGGGACAGTGTCCACCACTCCGAAAATTCATTCACCACGTTCATGTGAATTTCCTGAGTCTCTCCTTTGATCTCAACCCCTCAGCACCCCTCAGGAGTGACTGTAGAGGGCTAGGAGCCTTTAACCTGTTCTGAGAGTCCCATAGCTAAAACATCTAGCTAGGTGAAAGGGGCTTTCACATTTTGCTTTTTCAATGCTCTTCCTTCCTAGAGAAAGTCTCAGCAGTCCACTACACTCCACCCCCAGCCTCTTCAAGGGTCCTGTTTCTGCAAGGCCACTCTCAGCCAACAGGTGGCAGCCCTGTGCAGGAATTGGGAGAGCACACCCAGCCCAAAAGAATGGAGGCTATAGTAGAGGGTTCTGGGGTCAGGCGCAGGGGCAGGTCTTGGCAGGACAGGTGCACAGAGGGAGAGGGGTGGGGTTCCATTTTTGGCACAGAGTACAAAGGACAAGAGAGTTATTTTTGTAGGTCAACATTAACCAACTGGTCTGGGCACCCAGGTTTGTGAGGTTTCTTTCCCCTTCCATCTGCAGCAGTGCCCCCTTTGGAGGTGTCCTCTACAGGCTTTGTCCTCAAGAGGACTCTCTGTTCCTCCCCAGCCCCTGTTCAGCACCCCAGCCTGGGTCTTGACTCTTCCTGCCTGTATATGTCTTTGCTAATAGAGATGATTATGGTGGTGGGAGAATGGAGGTTGCTGGTTAATGTGTAGAATAAGGATAACATCTTGGGTGATATAGGGACCCTCTGTCAGGTACATTTCCTTCTGGAGTCTCATGTGGCAGACTTAAGGATTAACAGTGAAGGAACTGTCCAGGTTATCCTGCTATTATCTCTGAGCTGCTGAGGTCTGACAAAAGTTCTCCAGAATGCTCTTTTCTTGCCACTCCGGTTTCTCTTCAGCCTGGCTCTCTTCACTGCCTTCTGTCTGTCTGTCTCCTTTCTGTCTGGCTTCACTTTTTATCCATCCTTTCAGCTTTTGATCTTTCTCATCTTATTGTCTGGATCCTTCTTTTTATCCTTCTAACTCTCTCTCTTAAGTCCTGATAATATACATTGTTTAGAACACAAGCTTGATTCTCTATCTCGCTCTCTGACTGTCATGCCATATCTCCAGCCATCTAATCCTCTGGGCTGGGTTTTTCAGGAGTCTTGACTTGTGGAATTCAATCAGGGAAAAAAAAAAGGGGGGGCGGTTAGGGAGAGCACAGTTGCAAATTTGCAGAGAAAGAGCTCAGCAAAGTCTTCGGTGCAATCTAGAACACAGATCAGTCACCTGTTGGGAGTCAAATGTCTTGTCAGCTCCTCTTCCTTTTTTCTAGAATCTTTCTCCAGCATGAGCCCCTCTACTCCCACCCTACATGCTTAGTGGCAGGTACAGCTAGGGCCAGAGGTCAGTAGGGAAATGGGCCAACCCCGCTTAAGGACTAGACATGGAATGGGACTCAGCAGGCTGGGGCGGAGAATGGAGGAGGTGGCCTCTGACCCCAGCTCTGGCCCCTTCTGGGGGTCCTGTGTGACCTGCCATAGGTCATGGCCCCTCCTCCCCAACGACAATCTACATCACAAAACCCACAGCTCGTAACTCACTGCCAACCAGGGAAGTCTGGGATTGATTTAGGGCCCCCTCTGATCAGTTCACCCTCACTAGACTGTGGCCCCTGCGGTGGGGGTGGGGACGAGGGTCATGGGTGAAGTTCAGGCAGGGGTATCCTGGCCCAGGACTACATCATACCTGTGGCACTCTTAGTGGATTTGTTGGGGGAGGGATCCAGGCATAGGAACTCAAGTTTCTCACCCACCAGCCCATCCGCGCTGGCTCAGCCCAGGGCCATACTGACGGAGCAGCGTCCATGGCTTATTAGGCTTGCAGGGTCGGAGTCCTCAGGATTCAGGTCCCTGGCATCTTACAAAGCAAAGAGAGCATTCTCACCCACCAAGGGATTAGGTAGCTGAGTCCTAAATAAGCCCCTCCACCCATCACCACAAACCTCATGTATACTGCTGGGCTCAGGGGAATCTTCCCAGGCTAGGGTTCCACAGTCCACCTTCAATTACATGTGTGTTTCACCTGGTGCATTTCATGTTGTTAGTTTCCATCCAACCACTATATACTTCTGGAGATAATCACTAAGAATCTCCTCCACTTGGAATGTTGCCAAGTTTTTTGCGCATCATCCACAGTAAATATGGGCTTCCCTGGTGACTCAGACGGTAAAAAATCTGCCTGCCAATGCAGGAGACCTGGGTCGGGAAGATCCCCTGGAGAAGGAAATGGCAACCCACTCCAGTATTTTTGCTTGGAGAATCCCATGGACAAGAAGAGCTTGGTGGGCTACAGTCTATGGGGTCGCAAAGAGACACGACTGAGCAACTAACACACAGTAAAGACATCTACCTCTGGCCCTAGGACACATGAATATGCATACAGCTAAAAGCAAAGTGTGGGGCTTCCCTGGTGGTCCAGTGTTTAGGTCCAGGTGGCTGCCACAGCAGGGGACACAAGTTCAATCCCTGGTCTGGAAAGATCCCCCATGCTGTGGAGCAACTAAGTCTGTGAGCCACAGCTCCTGAAGTCTGTGTGCTCTAGAGCCCATGTTCCATGACAAGAGAAACCACCGAAATGAGACGCCTGTTCCCCTGCGAGTAGGGAGCCCCTCACTCTCTGAAAACTAAAGGAAGCCCGGGCGCAGCAATGACCACCCAGTGCACCCATCAACACATAAACAACTAAATAAATAAAAGCAAAGTGTAATAAAACTGTGTTTGGCACTGTGATGTTTTCTACTCCATTTTAAGAAACATTAAAAAAAAAATACTTTTATGAACCACTAAGGGGCTGACAGTTTATAAGTAACTTCTTACATTTTTTACAGCTTCACAAGCTGTTAACGCCCATTTTACAAACGGGAAAATCCGAATCATCTTCATAAAAGCCGGTGAGGTCGTCAGGAAGGGTTCTCTCATTGACCCATTTTATAGATGAAGAGACACAGACTCTGAGAGGTTCATGGACCTGCTTGGGATCACCCAGCTGGTGAGTGACAGAGACGGCCTTCCAAGACAGTCTTCCCTGGGCAGGGTGGGTTTGTGATCCTCACACACTGTGGCGCCCCTCCTCAACCCTCCCCATTGATATCTTTGTCTCTTTCCAGTTTGAAGGCCATCTCTTCCAAGGGGAAGATGGAGGGCCAGAACAGCTGAGTAATTCTGTTTTCCATGTCATCTGTTAACCCTGCACCATCTGCCAAATCTACTCTCAGCCCTGACCTGCTCTCTGAGTGGCTGGAGTGGGGGAGGAGGCGTTTTCCTGGGGTCTGGACTCAGAACACCCACAGAAAACTCATTTTTCTGCTCAGAACCAACAGCAGTGGCCTAGAATTACAGGGCGTGTCAGGGAGTGGAGCAAGAGGGGAGAAAGGATTTTCTGACATCAGAGGGACAAAACAATAGCAGTCCCCCGCCCCCTCCTCTTCAGGGGCTTGTCTTCAGGCCCCTCACACCTTCACCTTGGTGAGGCTCTGGACCTGTGGGGAGGGTGAGTTGACCACAGCAACCGGAGCTAAGACGTAAGTCCATCTTACAGGGAGCTGAGGCAGATTTATGGGGCCTCGGGTGTGGCCGGCTGTTACTCAGCCTCTGACTTTTTAATTCCCCAGCCTCCTCACCCAGCCCGCCTCCTCCCTGAGAAGGCTTTTGTGCAGGACAATGAGGAATCTATAAATTCCGGGGGACATGGACATGGGGGAGGGGAGCACTGGTCACTTAGGCTCAGCGTAGACAGCAAAGGGGGGGCCTTCAGGGACCTGCCGCGTCTCAACTGTTCTACACAGGCCCAGAGAGAACGGTGGGGCCAAGCCTTACCACTGCCTTTGACAGACAACAAGCTGAGCCTCCCAGGCGAAGGGTGTCTCTAGTCCCTGCTTCGTTCACTCCGTCTTTGGGTTTGGGTGTCAATACATCACTGTATTTATTTATCCTCCCTCTCTTCCTCATCCCCTAGTCATTCCCTCACCCGGGCATTATTCACTCAACAAACACTCACTGAGTACTAAGTGTCCAGGTCAAGGATGGGGGACACAACGGGCAGACCTTGGCTGGCCCTGGAGGAGCACACAGCAGAGAGCTGTGGCTCAGAGGGGCCAAAGTGGAGCTCTAACCTTAGTTTTTCAGGCTGGCAACCTTCACCCTCCTCTCTTTGCTCAGCAGGTCCTCTGCAGGTGATGTACTTCCGTTGGCATTTTTTTTAATATATAGAAGCATAGTTGATTTACAATGTTGTGTTAGTTTCGGGTATACGGCAAAGCAATTCAGTTACACACGTATCTTTATTTTTTTCAGATTCTTTTCCCTTATAGGTTAGAGCATTTTTAACGTACCTGCCAAGGGCTCTGGGAGTTAGGGATCATGTAAGTGTCCCCGGACACTTTGCTAATATGGCGCTGAGAAGGTAAGTGGTTGCCCTCTGGCAGGGAACAGCACACCAGGACCCAGGCCCTTACCTCTGCATCACAGCTGCACCTCTGGGTGCTGCAGGGACCCAGAGCAAGGGCATGGGCTGTGGCCTAAACGTCCTCTTCTACTCACTTGCCCAAACTAGCCCTGGGCCACCATACTGACCCTTCCTCAGTTTTCTGTTCTTCTGTTCTGTTCCCCCTTCATGCAGTACTAAATGCCCCATGCTCAACCGTGTATTTACTCACCTCACCCTTCCATTGTATGATAATAATGAATGAATCCAATGCTTATGACGTATGTGTATGTTTGCTGAACAATCACACATCCTGTGTGTCTTGTTGTGTGTCTACTTGTAAACTAGGGATATTTGTACGTACTTCGTCATACAAATTAATCAAGCCGTGTGAAGCACTTAATGCCTGGCACATAGTAAGTGTTCAGTAAATGTGGTTGCTAAGACTTCTCTTACTGGAAACCACAGGCTGGTCCACATGAATGAGGTATATGGGTGAAGACAGGGGTTTGCAGCAGGTCCATCTCAAAGAGTAGCCCCTGAGAGGTGAGCAGATGGCCAGTTCATTTCCCAGGGAATCCCGCATTCCTGAAATGAATGGAGATGTTGAGCACTTTCTAGGTTTGTGCTGGGTGTCAGGCTAGCAGACAACAAGAAACATCCCCAAATTCATGGAGCTGGCCTTCTGGTAGATGAAACAGACCACAAACCAAGTGAATGAAGAAGACAGTTACAGAAAGTGCTACGTCCTGCGGAAGATACAGATAAGGCTAAGTGACACAGTACATCGGCAGATGGCGCGTGGGGCTGCTGCAGTATTGAGGTCAGGGCTGATGAGGAGGTGACATCCCTGTGAAAAACCTGGGCAGAGCGTTCAGGGCAAAGGGATCCTCATGGCCAAGGCCAGAGACGGGGGAAAGCTTGTCAAGTTCAAGGAGCAGAAAGGCAGCCAGTGGGAGCAGAGCCCAAGCAGAACAGGGAATGATGGAGGAGAGGTCGGCACAGGCAGGGGCCAGGGTGAGAAGCTGGGGCTCTCCTCCAGGGGAAGCCATGGAGGTTGTTTAGCAGAAGTGACATGCTCTGATTTGTTGTCTGATTTGTATTTTTAACGGGCCCCTGGCAGCTGGGTGAGCTGACTCTTGACCCAAGAGGGAGCTTCTGCAGTTGTGCAAGGAAGTAGGAGTAATAGGGGCTTGCACCCTGGAGAGAGTGGCAAGCAGGGGCTGATCCAAGATACATCTTGGAGAGAATTCCCTGCTTGTCTAGTGGTTAGGGCTCCGTGCTCTCACTGCCAGTGGCCTGGTTCAGTTCCTGCTTGGAGAACTAAAATCCCACAAACCCAGCAGTATGGCAAGATACTATCTTGGAGGTAGAAAAACATTTGCTAGTGGACTGGACAACGGAAGGACGGGAGAGAAATTCGGGGAGGAGACAAAGAGCTAGAGAATCCAGGTTTGCAAAGCTGTCTGGGCCCTGGATCTTGAGAGCCCTTTTGCTCTCTCTGGCCTTGCCCCACAGAGGTCATTTGCATTCCTTCACACAGTCGGCTGCCCTAAAGCAAGGGCAGTCCAAGATCGTTCTTTCCATCCCTCGGTGAGAAAAGGTGCCCCATGCCTTCCTCCAGAGTCAACACCTGCCAAAGTGAAGCTTGAATTTCAGACCATTCACTCCCGGCCATTGTTGAGACCATAACCCGCACAAGCGCACAGCTCCCCTCTCCCCAGCCTGGACCAGTGGCCCGGCCTGAAACATCCTCGGATCTCAGACCTACAGGCGACGGGCTTGTAAGGACACCGGCCTGAGACGACTCAGGGCAGGAGCGGGAAGGGAGGGCTTGGCCTTTCCTAAGGGAATCTCCCGGCCGCGCTCCCGGGGGAAGGAAGTCCCTTCCCGGACCTGCGCCCCCGACCCCGCTCCCTGCCGAGGAGGCCGCTGCCCCTCCCGCCCGCGAAAGCTCGAGAAGCCGATCTTCCGGCCTCGGGCTACGGGCGGGGGAGGGTCCGAGCGGTAATTGCTGCCATCTGCTCCCTCCTCCCCTCCCCTGCCCCCAAGCCTGGGGGAGGGGCTGAGGCGTCCCAAACAACCCCCTCTTACGCGCACCCTCGGCAGGCGGGAGTTCAGGGGTGACCGGCGAATGCGCCTTCGGGCGAATGCAGGGGGCCCGCGAGAGCGCCCCCACCCTCCTCTCTGGCAGCGGACGAGCGATGCCCTCCTGGAATCGCCCAGAGTTCAGGTTCTGCTCCTCTGGGATAGGGACTTAGGAAGCATCCTGGGAGCTGTCCTACCTCAACTCACTATCGCAGGCTCTGGTCCGTGGTTGAGGCTTGTTTTGGGATACTGACGCGTCCATCTCTCAACTGCAGGGCTGTGACTGGTGTTGGGGGGAGGGGAGGGTGTGGAACTCTAGGCTGGGTCTGAAAGCAAGGCGGCTGGAGACCGAACTTGGCTAGACTCCTCCCTCCGGCTGGGTTCAAATTCTCGAAGGGTTGCTCCTCAAGGGTGGCTCATCCTGAATAGGTTCCTCCTCTGTGCAATGAGGATACCCCAGGATCTACTTCTTGGGTGATTCCACCCAGGGCTGCTTGCTAGACCAGGAGCATCAGGCCTGCCCCTGGGCATGGGGAGGCCCTGAGCAGGGGAGTGATGACAGGGGAAGGTGTGTGACCCTGTGGAAGGTGCTGTGACCCTGGGGAGGGGACCCTGGGGAGGTGCTGGGGACCCTGAGGAGGTAGGGACTCTGCTGGGGAAGAGGGAGGGTGGGCTAGGGACTGGAGGCTGGGGAACAGATTATGGGAGCAGCCTTACTGGTTTCACACCCATCACCTGGGGTCTCTGCAACTTCAGGTCGTTTAGATATTGTTCACCTGACCTCTATCCCTGTACTGATGACAGCTCTGAGCACTGGGGATGCTCACAGGGCAGAGTACCCCCACTGCCCTGCCACAGGGAGCCACTGCCCAAATGCTTACACTTCTTCACACCTACCCGCAGGGTCTAAACAACCACACAGGTGCAGAAGCCCAGGTAATGGTCCTGAGTGAGATTTGTTCAGTCAATAAGTCACGTCCGATGCTTTGAGACCCCATGGACTGCAGCACACCAGGTTTCCCTGTCCATCATTATCTCCTGGAGTTTGCTCTAACTCATGTCTGTTGAGTCACTGATGCCATCCAGCCATCTCATCCTCTGTCGTCCCCTTCGCCTCCTGCCTTCAGTCTTTCCCAGCGTCAGGGCCTTTTCAAATGAGTCAGTTCTTCACATCAGGTGGCCAAAGTATTGGAGTTTCAGCTTCAGCATCAGTCCTTCCAATGAATATTCAGGGTTGATTTCCTTTAGGATTGACTGGGTTGATTTCCTTGCTGTCCAAGGTACTGTCAAGAGTCTTCTCCAGCACCACAGTTCAAAGCATCAGTTCTTCAGTGCTCAGCCTTCTTTATAGTCCAACTCTCACATCTGTACATGACTACTGGAAAAACCATAGCTTTGGCTAGACGGACCTTTGTCGGCAAAGTAATGTCTCTGCTTTTTAATATGCTAAGTTTGTCATAGCTTTTCTTCTAAGGAGCAAAGGTCTTTTAATTTCATGGCTGCGGTCACCGTCCACAGTGATTTTGGAGCCCAAGAAAAAAAATCTGTCACTGTTTCCATTTTTTCCCTATCTATTTGCCCTAAAATGATGAGACCAGATGACATGATCTTAGTTTTTTGAATGTTGGGTTTTAAGCCAGCTCTTTCACTCTCCTCTTTTGCGCTCATCAAGAAACTCTTTAGTCCCTCTTCATTTTCTACCATTAGAGTGGTATTATCTGCATATCTGAGGTTGTTGACATTTCTCCCAGCAATCTTGATTCCAGTTTGTGATTCAGCCTGGCATTTCACATGATGTACTCTGCCTAGAAGTTAAATAAGCAGGGTGACAATATACAGCCTTGACATGCTCCTTTCCCATGTTCCATGTCCAGTTCTAACTGTTGCTTCTTGACCTGCATATAGGTTTCTCAGGAGGCAGGTAAGGTGGTCTGGTATTTCCATTTCTTTAAGAATTTCCCACAGTTTGTTGTGATCCATACAGTCAAAGGCTTTCGTGTAGTCAATGAAGCAGAGGTAGATGTTTTTCTGGCATTCTTTTGCTTTTTCTATGGACCCAACAGATGTGGGCAGTTTGATCTCTGGTTCTTCTGCCTTCTAAACCCAGCTTGTACATCTGGAAGTTCTTGGTTCATATACTGTTGAAGCCTAGCTTGAAGGATTTTGAGCATTACCTAGCTAGTATGTGAAATGAGCACAACTGTAGGGTAGTTTAAACATTCTTTGGCATTGCCTTTCTTTGGGAGTGGGATGAAAACTGAGTTTCCAGTCCTGTGGCCACTGCTGAGTTTTCCAAATTTGCTGGTGTATTGAATGGAGCACTTTCACAGCATCATCTTTTAGAATTTGAAATAGCTCAGTTGGAATTCCATCCCTTCCACTAGCTTTGTTCGTAGTAAGGCCCACTTGACTTGGCACTCCAGGATGTCTGGCTCTAGGTGAGTGACCACCCCATCGTGGTTATCCGGGTCATTAAGACATTTTTTGTGTAGTTCTTCTATGTATTCTTGCCACCTCTTCTTAATCTTTTCTGCTTCTGTTAAGTCCATACCATTTCTGTCCTTTATGTGTTCATCTTTGCATGAAATGTTCCCTTGGTATCTCTAATTTTCTTGAAGACATCTCTAGTCTTTCCCATTCTATTGTTTTCCTCTATTTCTTTGCATTGTTCACTTAGGAAGGCTTTCTTATCTCTCTTTGCTATTCTCTGGAACTCTGCATTCAATTGGGTATATCTTTCCATTTACCCTTTGCCTTTCGCTTCTCTTCTTCTCTTAACTATTTGTAAGACTTCCTCAGACAACCATTTTGCCTTCTTGCATTTCTTTTCTGGGGGGATGGTTTTGGTGAGATTAGGCTTCTAGCTACACCAAGCCCATACCCACCTCCTCTTGTCAAGGTCCCCAGATGGCACAGGTATCCTTCCTGCTGAGAACCTAGGACCTCACTGTGGAGTCCTATCCTTGTACCAAGGCCACAGACATGGAGCCCAGAACCAAGGTCATCTCCAGAATTGACTGAGCCCCTTTGTAACCATTACCAAAAGCCCCCCACTCCTCACCAGCAAGCTTCCTGACTCCATATTCAACAAAAATGGCCACCTTGGCATTCACCCTATAGCATCCTAATCACTCTCCTAATGCCACCCTTCCAGCAGAAATTTTTTTGTCCTGAGGCTAAACAAACTGGCTGCTAACTCAGGAAAAGTGTTGCCTCTCCCTTGAGCTGGCCCACTGTTCTAGGAGTGTCTGGTCGGCTCTCTCGGTTCTGTCTGGAGATCAGCCTGCTGTGTTTTCTATGCCCACATCATCTCTGCTCTTTGTTGTTAATAAACTCACTCCTTTCTGAAATGCTCTGTGTTTGGAATGTTTTTCATCCTGTGCTCAGACTGCCACGACACACAAATTCAGCACAGAATCCCTGCTACCTCCCCTCCTGCAACCTTGCCATGTCCAGCATGGCAAACTTGTGTTTGCCACTGAGGCCAGCTCCACAGGGGTGGAGTTGCAACTTTCTCCCCTCAACCATCTCTACCTCTGGCCTGATGGCCTGATTCCTCAACGCAGGTGAGTCCTGGGGATGCCCAGCAGGCCTGCTCCCAGCCCTCAGGAGGCTCTCATCGCAGAGCGGGGATGCAATGTGAGATGTTCCAGCATCCTCAGGAGCATTGGACAACCTGACGGTCCTGCCTGCTTAGAGGTGTCAGGAGGATGACTTCTGGGTTGGGGCTGGAAGGAAAAATAAAACTTCATGGGGCAGGAAGAACAGCATGTGCTAAGACTCGGGAGTGTGGAGGTAGTGATGTAGCAGGAGTGTTGGAGGGGAGGAACTGACTGGGATAAGCAGCAGAGAGGTGTGTGAAAGGAGGCTGAAGAGGCATACACCTTAGACTTGGGTTTGTTGTAGCAATTTGACGTGTCAGCACAGGGAGGGACAGACAGGAACATAAGAGGCTAGAAGAAGTGAAACTGACAGAAAGTAAGATTAAAAGGTGGGCTTGCTGATGATTCATACGGTAAAGAATCTGCCTGCAGTGCAGGAGACCTGGGTTTGATCCCTGGGTCAGGAAAATCCTCTGGAGAAGGGAATGTCTACCAACTCCAGTATTCTTGCCTGAAGAATTCCACAGACAGAAGAGCCTGGAGGGCTACAGTCCATGGGGGTCACAAAGAGTCAGACAGGACTGAGTGACTAACACTCTCACTTTTTTTCAAGATTAAAAGGTGGGTACTAGCCCCGTGATTAAAAAGGCCATTCATTCATCTGGGCCCCAGACCTAGAAGACAATAGGGACTAGTGGGACTGTGGCTCTCATGTCAGCCCCAGGGATTCCCTTCTGAAGACCATAGTTGCTACTCACCTCTGGCCAGTTGTTGCCATGCCAGCTTCTGAGTTTAGTGTTGTCAGCTATTTTCAAGAAAAATTAGAAATGTAGAGCTTTACGGGTTGCTTCCTGGTTTATAAATGTTGACAACTCTTTTAAAACTTCAAAATGGTGTGTGTGTCTAAAATACACGTAGCACAGATATATCTGAGGATGCAAACAGTGACAGCTATGGAGATGCTGGAAAGCTGCTGGAAGTTTTATAAAAGGGAAATGATCTTTATAACAGGCCTGAGTTTTAGGCCCACTCAAGGGCATTATGGAGGAAAGTCCTGGCCAGGGAGGGCAGTTGCAAGTGTTAGAACCGGAAGAGCTGAGGCCTGAACACAAGCAGCTGACCTGGAAAGGAGGGAAGGTTGTGGGCATACCATATGGGTCTTCAGGAATTAGCCTCCCCTTTAAGACATTATAAAACATCATATAGTGGGTGGGGAGGCCTCTCTGGAGTGGGATGCCACAGAAAATCCCCAAGGTTGCACTTGGGTAGGCAGGCAACTTGGCAGAACTGGGTAAGACATTCCAAACAGCCCCATGAGGGAGGGTCTGTGTTGGGGGAGGGGCTCAGGAATCCGCCTGGCCTTCAGGAAGACCCCAGCCAGTCCTAATGGGAACCACACGTGGGGTGAGCTGAAATCCTGGATTGCCTGTGACGTCTGGCTTTGGAATCGGACACTTGGCTCAGGTCACTCCTGACCCGCTCAAGTCTGAGGCCTCCCTGGCTCCCTTCCTAATCGCTGCCAGACACAGTCTGCCCTGCACCCAGCTCTGGGGCCTGCCTGGGTCCTGGAGAGGAGGTGCTTCCCAGTACCTCCCCCCTCCCCAATTTCCTGCTGGGAGAGAACCTAAGCTCTGCAAAAGTATGGATTCTCAGATCAGAATACTAGGTTTCCTGCTGGGCCAAGGGTTGATGCTCTCAGAATATCAGAATCAGAAGTCCTTTACATTGTCCCCAAAAACAATGTGTCCCGAACTTCACACCCCTCCTGGAGCCCTGAGCTGCTACTGGCCTTGTAGAAACTGGTGCTGTCAGCCTTCATCTTGCCCCTGTAGCATCCATGAGCTCTCTGTGGCTCCCACAGGGATAACTTCCTGCAGGACCTCAGACACCCAGGGCAGGGAGCAGTCCAAAGGGCAGGGCAAGAGCCTTGTGAGCAGGTGGTTTGCTCCCAAGGATTCCCTGTAAAAGCAGGTTAGGGGAACAGGTGTCTCCTAGCATACTTCCTTGTGCTCTCTCTTCCCCGTAACTCAAACACCTCCTGGCCCAGGGACTGGAACTGTGTCACAAGCTGTCTTAACACAACACAGCAGGTGTAGGAAAACTCCTAGTCTTTATTCAAGTGGGTCGCTCCAGCCTTATGGCCATGGCTGTCATCATACCTGCTAACCCCTCTTCATAACCCTCTACCAATGGTGTGTATGTGTGTGGGGGTGGGCGTGAGGGGTTCACTTCCTACTCAACTGCAGGACCCGCTCAGTGGTCCCCTACAGGCCCAGCCCCCTTCCTCCTGGGTCTCCTCCTTGAGAAGTTCCAGGCAGCCTGCTCAGCATCAGGCCAGGGGCCCAGGAGCTTGGACAGGCTGCATTCCTGGAGGAAGGGGAGAGGAGAGCAGGACTGCACAGAACCCCCTCCTCCCTTCCAACACAGACCCCAGGCTGCCCAGCCTGGAGCTCTCTTCTCCAGCCTGCTGAAGATGCCCGGAGCAGTGCCAGCAAAGCTCCTGGCAAAGGCAGCAATGCCAGGAACCTAGGAGCTTCTCCTGGGCTCTGCTGAGGAGTAAGCCACCTGTACTTGGAGCTATTCCATCCCTGAGGGAACCTAAGGTTTTCCAGCATTATAATGACCCACAGGGGGCACTGGGTAAGAGGCCCATGGGGTGAGACGGCAGGAATGCAGGGCAGAGGGACAGGGCAACTCTTTGGTGTAACTTAGCACCACACTCCTGCAAGGCAGTTCCATCTCCAGGGCGCAAGATCTTAGGGACTTGTAGAGAGGAATCAGGCCCAGCAGAATGGTGGTCAGACAGCAGTTGTAGGAGATGATAAAGAGTGCTGGGGAGGAACAAGGAACCTCCTCCGGAACTGTAGGTTCGGGTAGTCCCTCCAACCCAATCCACCCCCATCCTCCAGCCAGGTTTCGGGAAGCTCTCCCAATGAATATTTAATAGCTCAGCGCTGGGCCTGATTGAATTTTAATGCTGGCGACCCGAGAGCTCCAGCCGAGTTCAGGCAATTAGTCAGGAGCCATTAACTGCTGACGGAGCTGATTTATGGGCGGGACTGGTGGTGGGTGGTGGGGGAGCCAAAGCTGCGAGGAGGCCCCGATAGGGCGACAAAATCTCTAGGGTCAGCCAATCCCTACGGCTGTCTTGGCTTGGTTTGCATCTCATTTGCATAGCACTCCCACTAGGCAAATCTGGGTGGTTAGGAAACCCAAGGGTAGGGGCATCTGTCTTAGAGCTGGACCCAGGCTTGGCCCTCTTCCTGAGGCTTCACTGGCATTTATGTCAAGGAAAACCACGCTGTGTTTTGCACGTGGAATTTCATTATTCAAAGGCCCTCTTCCCCACACACTCATATCTAGGTAAGGCCCAGTTCTGGGGGAAAATTCCAAAGGAGAAGCAGAGGGGTAGAGAGCAGGATTGACCTGGGCACCCTGGGCAAAGCTGAGGGGCCGGGGGACCTAACAAAGGACTCTGGGTTAAAACAGACAGGAAAACTAACTGACTCTGTGCATTCCATGGCTCTCCCACCTCCCTGAGTCACCGCCCCTGCCGGTGCTAGGTACCTCCTTTGCTTCTCAGAAGGAGGTTCTGCACCGATGCGGATGAGAGTTGTGGGTTTTCATAGGACTGAATTATGCCTCCGAGGCCTGGGAATGAATTCAAGGGGCTCTTGGGGGAGATGACCCTCCTCCCTTACTACCCCTCATCCCCCTGACCTGTGTGAATGAGCTGGGACTCAGCCTGGAGTGCTCTATTGAACTATGCCCGACCCCTTAAATCGCAGGTCAAGGATTTAGCTGGCCTGTCGGCTGCCACTCTGGCAGGTGGCCTCCTCCTCACCAGCCCCCAGGCCTGTCTGAGCCTTCAACCACTGAGGATGTGGTGGAGAGCGGAATCCTTCTCCTGGGGTCCAGGCCTTATCTGAGCTGGAGTGATCTTTACTGAGGGAGGGGCAATGGAAAGGAATGGAAAGAGCTCCGCGCTGAGAAGCCAGTCCCTACAGGGAGGCTTGTAGAGAGGCTGGCAGGGAGAGGGAGGATCATTAGTCAAGGATGGCTTCCTGGAAGAGGGAGGGCAGAGTAGTGCCTGGGAGGAAGGGAGGGACGGGTCAAAGAAAAAGAAAAGGAGAGGAAATCTACTGCAGGGGAGCACCCTGTTGGAATCAGGAGAAGGTGAAATGTAAGCTCAAAACTGTCCATCCCTGTCAGCAGTAGTGCAGTAGGAGCCTGCCTGCTTAGGCAGGTGAGGTGGAGTGTGAAGAGAAAATGAAAATTCCTATCACTACTGTGTGCCAGGCACTATGCTGAGCACTTTAAATATATTGTTTTATCTAATCTTTATAGCATTCTCAGTAGGAGGGTGAAAAAACTGGCTTGAAACTCAACCTTTAAAAAAAAAAACTAAGATTATGGCATCCAATCCCATCACTTTAGGGCAAATAGAAGGGGAAAAAGTGGAAGCAGTAACATTTTATTTTCCTGGGCTCCAAAACCACTGTGGACAGCCATGAAATTAAAAGACACTCCTTGGAAGGAAAGCTGTGACAAACCTAGACAGCGTGTTAAAAAGCAGACATCACGTTGCTGACAAAGGTCTGTCTAGTTTAAGCTACGGTTTTTCCAGGAGTTGTGTGCAGATAGGAGAGTTGGCCCATAAAGAAGGCTGAGTGCCAAAGAACTGATGCTTTCCAATTGTGGTGCCTCAGAAGATTCTCGAGAGTCCCTTGGACTGCAAGATCAAACCAGTCAGTCCGAAAGGAAATCAACCCTGAATATTCATTGGAAGGACTGATGCTAAAGCTGAAGTTCCAATATTTTGGCCACCTGATGCGAAGAGCCAATTCACTGGAAAAGATCCTGATGCTAGGAAAGATTGAAGGCATAAGGAGAAGAGGGTGGCAGAGGATGAATGATGGTTAGATAGCATCACCGACTCAATGGACATGAATTTGAGCAAACTCCAGGAGATAGTGGAGGACAGAGGAGCCTGTCTCACTGCAGTCACTGGTGTCCCAAAGAGTCAGACACGACTTAAGGGCTGAACAAGTTTTCTTCGAACTCCCAATTTACGGATGAGGACTCCGAAGCTCCAAGAGAAGGGGTAACTTGCCCATGATCACATAGCTATTTGTTGGCAGAGTCTTTGCTCTTGTCTACCGCTCCATCCTGCTTAGAGGCATCTCAAATTCAACTTATAGCTCTTTTTTATGCTTTCCAAATCTACTTCTTATCCCATTTTTTTTGGCTGTGCTGCACAGGATCCTAGTTCCCGACAATGGATAGAACCCGGGCCCCCTGCAGTGGAAGCACAGACTCTGAATCACTGGACTGCCAGGAAAGTCCTCTCCCATGTTTCTTAACTTCCCTCTACCAGCTTCCCTCTAACTGGCGATAAAAACAGATACTGCAGGTAATCTTTGCCAAAATCCTGAGAAACAATCCCGTCTACACTGTTACCCAAGCCTGAGTCCTTGGTGTAATCAATGATTTACAATTCTGGGAACTACTTCCTAAAGATTTCTGAATTCTGTTCCCACCTCTTCCCCTTGGTTCATCCCAGGTAATTCTCAGCCCAGGTGAGGTAAGACAGGAGCCCTTACTATGTGCCAGGCCCTGTGCTAAGAGCATTCCTGCATTTTCTCTTAATTAATCCTCACCAGAAGTCCAAGATCACTACGAACAAAGCTAGTGGAGGCAATGAAAGTCCAGTGGAGCTATTTCAAATCCTGAAAGATGATGCTGTGAAAGTGCTGCACTCAATATGCCAGCAAATTTGGAAAACTCAGCAGTGGCCACAGGACTGGAAAAGGTCATTCCAATCCCAAAGAACGGCAATGCCAAAGAATGCTCAAACTACCACACAATTGCACTCATCTCACACGCTAGTAAAGTAATGCTCAAAATTCTCCAAGCCAGGGTTCAGCAGTACGTGAACCGTGAACTTCCAGATGTTCAAGCTGGTTTTAGAAAAGGCAGAGGAACCAGAGATCAAACTGCCAACATCTGCTGGATCATGGAAAAGCAAGAGAGTTCCAGAAAAACATCTATTTCTGCTTTATTGACTATGCCAAAGCCTTTGACTGTGTGGATCACAATAAACTGTGGAAAATTCTGAGAGAGATGGGAATACCAGACCACCTGACCTGCCTCTTGAGAAGCCTATGTGCAGGTCAGGAAGCAACAGTTAGAACTGGACATGGAACAACAGACTGGTTCCAAATAGGAAAAGGAGTATGTCAAGGCTGTATATTGTCACCCTGCTTATTTAACTTCTATGCAGAGTACATCATGAGAAACGCTGGGCTGGAGGAAGCACAAGCTGGAATCAAGATTGCCGGGAGAAATATCAATAACCTCAGATATGCAGATGACACCACCCTTATGGCAGAAAGTGAAGAAGAACTAAAAAGCCTCTTGATGAAAGTGAAAGAGGAGAGTGAAAAGGTTGGCTTAAAGCTCAACATTCAGAAAAGGAAGGTCATGGCATCCAGTCCCATCACTTCATGGCAAATAGATGGGGAAACAGTGGAAACAGTGTCAGACTTTATATTTTTGGGCTCCAAAATCACTGCAGATGGTGACTGCAGCCATGAAATTAAAAGACGCTTACTCCTTGGAAGAAAAGTTATGGCCAACCTAGATAGCATATTGAAAAGCAGAGACATTACTTTGCCAACAAAGGTCCGTCTAGTCAAGGCTATGGTTTTTCCAGTAGTCATGTATGGATGTGAGAGTTGGACTGTGAAGAAAGCTGAGTGCCGAAGAATTGATGCTTTTAAACTGTGGTGTTGGAGAAGACTCCTGAGAGGCCCTTGGACTGCAAGGAGATCCAACCAGTCCATTCTAAAGGAGATCAGTCCTGGGTGTTCTTTGGAGGGAATGATGCTAAAGCTGAAGCTCCAGTACTTTGGCCATGTCATGCGAAGAGTTGACTCATTGGAAAAGACTTTGATGCTGGGAGGGATTGGGGGCAGGAGGAAAAGGGAATGACAGAGGATGAGATGGTTGGATGGCATCACTGACTCAATGAACATGAGTTTGAGTGAACACTGGGAGCTGGTGATGGACAGGGAGGCCTGGAGTGCTGCGATTCATGGGGCTGCAAAGAGTCAGAGATGACTGAGCAACTGAACTGAGAAGTTCAAGAGTGGGTCCTTTGATTGGTAGGTCATCATGTTTCAAACAAGGTGAAGAAAGTCAAGAAATGGTCCGAAGAAACCCCTAGTGGTACTGGGCTCACTATGATGTTGGGCTGGGGAGGAGACCCTACCAGATGACACAGAGCTCCAAAATCTCTTGCCCTTTTCAGCTGTTCATAGAAGTTCACAGTTTCCTCGACTGGCTCTGTGTCCTGACTTCAGGGTGCTTCTCCTGGCTTTGACAGAGGAATTGGGCTTCAAGTGACAGAAGACCCCACTTAAATATGCCCTAACCAGTAGGATGTTTGTTTATTTTGTTGCAAAGCAAGACTTAATATATGGGGCTGTTGGCTAATTCAGCGACACAGCAATGTTGTCAAGGAGCTACGTTTCCTTCCTTCCTTGTTACTTTTTTCATTCTTTACTTCTTTTATTAACTCTACTGAAATTACATGCAGTAGAATGCACATTTTAAAAATACAGTTTGATGAGTTTTGACAAATATATACCTGGTAGCCACCATTCCAAACAAGATATAGAACATTGATATCATGCCAGAAAGTTCTCTTGTGTCTACAGGTAGGCCCTTCCTCCCTTACCCTCATAGGTAACCCTTGATCTGATTTCTACCTTCATAGATCAGTCTTGTATGTTCTAGACCTTCCTATGAATGGAATCATATTATATATACTCGTTTGTGTCTGACTGTTTTGCTTCAGACAGTGTTTTTGAGACTCATCCATTTAGTTGTATGTGAGAGTCGGACACGACTGAGTGACTTCCCTTTCACTTTTCACTTTCATGCACTGGAGGAGGAAATGGCAACCCACTCCAGTGTTCTTGCCTGGAGAATCCCAGTGACGGCGGAGCCTGGTGGGCTGCCGTCTATAGGGTCGCCCAGAGTCGGACACGACTGAAGTGACTTAGCTTAGCAGCATCACTAGTTCATTTTTATTGCTGAGCAGGATTCCATTCTCTGAATACTCTACTGTATTGCATTCTTTTTTCTCTGCCATTTTTATCATGTTGGTTTACATCCTTGTACCCTAACTTTTCTTAAAATCACAAGATGGCTCTGCAATACTAGATACCACGTACAGACAACAATATTCAGAGTACAAGAAAAGCTGTTTCTCCTTTGGCTTCTGAGAAGTCTTTCCAGAATTCTCCCAAAGAATCTCCTCTCATGCATTATAGGCCCAAATCATGTAAGTCATATTACATGTCCACTCTTTTTAAAAACTAATTAATTTGTTTGGCTGCTTCGGGTCTTAATGGCAGCACATGGGATCTTTCATTGTGGTGCAAGGGTAACTGAGTTGCCCCAGGGCATGTGCGATCTAGTTCCTCAACCAAGGTTCGAACCCATGTCCCCTGCATTGGAAGGTGGATTCCTTTTTAATTGTATTTTACTTATGTATGTGTTTTGCCTGTGCTGGGTCTTTGATGCTGCATGGGCTTTCCTCTAGCTGTGGTGAGTGGGGGCTACTCTGCAGTGGCAGTGCTCGGGCTTCCAACTGCTGTAGCCTCTCTGGTTATGGAGCACAGGCTCGAGGCACACAGGCTAGTAGTTGTTGTACACAGGCTTGGTCGCTCTCTGGCATGTGGGATCTTCCTCGACCCGGGATTGAACCTGTGTCTCCTGCATTGGCAGGCAGATTCTTACCACTGAGCCAGCAGGGAAGCCCAGAAGGTGGATTCTTAACCATTAAATCACCAGGGAATTCCTTACATGTCCGTTCTTAAACCAAACACTGGCAGAGAATAGAATTCCCGCAGGTTTCTCAGACTAATCCAGACTCACCCCTGAGGCTGGGGAGGGGCTTGGCCCCCCCTAAAGAACCTGGCAGCCTGGTCCCTGAAATAAACCAAGGCTCTGTTAGCAAGAACTGGGGGGCAATGATTGTCGGTCAATAATCAGTAGTCTCTGCTTTATCTGATTCTTCAATGTTAACAACTCAGGTTTTGTTCAGGGATCCACCTCTCAAGAAATGTAACCCATTTCCAACAAAGGGGTAAACCCAGATGGAGTGAATCCTGATATGTCTATGTCAGTCCTAGTAATCCTGCCCACCCCCCGCCCCAACCCA
Source organism: Ovis aries (assembly GCF_016772045.2). Classification (NCBI taxonomy): domain Eukaryota; kingdom Metazoa; phylum Chordata; class Mammalia; order Artiodactyla; family Bovidae; genus Ovis; species Ovis aries. The sequence continues at coordinate 134,458,669 of NC_056056.1, forward strand.
ACCAGAGGTTGGTTTAAGTATGAGAACTGTGGAAGACACTGATTGTAGCCACCTAACATCCATTCTTCTGTCTTATTCCTTAACAGTAAAGAGCTGCATTTTATTTAGGGTGACACAGTGCTCTGCTGAAAAAATATTTTCAGTTTTTCTTGTAGCTACATATGGCCCTGTGACCAAGTTCGGACCAAAACGATGTAAATAGAAACGCTGGTGGAACATCCGAGAAGGTTGCTTACGAGAGCTGATTCTGCTGAGGAACGACCTCTGGCCCTTCATTTTTGCTACTTTTGGTCTACAACATGGATCCAACACGGTCTACAACATGGAACTCCAGCAGCTATTTTGGAACATGAAGTGAATTTGAGAATGAAATCATGTGAGATATACTGGGCCTCCAGTGACACTGAAACTTTAGAGCCAGCACACCAGCACCATCCATTTTCAGACTTTTAAAATTTATTTATTTTAGGTGAGAAGTGGATTTATTCAGAGAGAAGCACACTCACAGACAGAGCATGGGCCGTTGTCGTAGGGTGGTGAGTGCGGCCAGACTTCTTTTATATGAGAAAGAATAAACTTCAATATTGTTTGAATCACTCTGAATTTTGCCAACATCTACAACTGATGAACATAGGCAATAACGATTTCTGGTCAAAGAGACGAGAGGGAAAACCTTCTGGACGTCTCTGGGAGAAGTTTCTTTTTTCTCAAAAGGAGCTACCAGAGAGAAATAGTTGGGCCCATGAGGGATGATTAGAACTACATTCAGGCATTTTGTGACTTGAGGGGAACCATCTAGGGACACAACAGAGATGGTGAGGGTGCTGGATATGAAGATGGAAGGAAGCTGGGTCCCTGAAGAAGGTGCTCAGCCTCTGAATTAAGCAATTCTGGAGTTACCATTTCTCATTCTTATGCAAAGTATTGTGTTTGATCAATTCAGAAACGCACATTAGGTCACATTGTAGCGTTTCGGAAATCAGTATGCATCCGACTATGAGCAGCGCCTTAACCCGCTGTCAGCCACGTAGCAGGTGCGCTTTACAGCTGGACATGTGTCCTCGCTGCACGTGTACACATTTTGGTGGCTTTCCTGCTGTCATGATTGGACAGTTGCAGCCCAGTGATGTTTCAGTCAATAAACCATATAAGGACTCTCTGGGTTCTGACTGATATCTAGAAATTTTTATCAACTATCTGTCAAGATCATCTGCCAGCATCAAGGCTTCCAAATGAATATTGGGGGCTTAAAAGGAAGCCTCAAGGTTAACAGCGGATATGGTAGAAACCTGCAGAATATTCCCCAGTGGTCATCACCTCCTGCTAGTCACACCCCTGTGTAGCCCCTTCCCACAACGTTCTGGTTTGGTCTTTGTGATCGGTTAGCATAGGGCAGAAATCAGGACACTATGTCACTTTCAGTATTAGGATATAAAAAGGCTGTGGCTTCTGTCTCGGATGACTGACTGAGTGGGAAGTAGATTCTGCTGCCCACAGCTTGAGGGCCAGCTCGTAAGACTCTGCCCCAGAAACATCCAGCAAAACCATTCCCAGATTCCTAACCAATAAAAATGATAACATAATAAATGTTTGTCTCTTTTAACTGCTAAGATTTGGGGTAATTTTTTTTTTAATAGAGCAACGAACACTTAATTCAGTGGAGCAGTCATTTAAGAAATATTGTCTCACCAGTCCTTAAATCTACCCTGATGAGGAGTCCATGAGGAAAAACATTGGCAGCTCAGTGTTGAAAAGTGATTCCAAGAATCAGACTCTGGATGTAATAAACTGAAAGAAATTCGTAAGTAATTTATTTCACCCATGTCTTCCTTGTTCAATAGGTGCAAAAGTAATTTATGTTTAAAAGTAGGGACTTCCCTGGTGGTCCAGTTGTTAAGAATGTGCCTTCTAATGTGGGGGATGCAGGTTTGATCCCTGGTCAGGGAACTAAGATCCCACACGTCATGGGGCAAGCCTGAGCATCACATCTAGAGAAATCTCATGCACAGCAGCAAAGAATAAAAAAAAGTCACAGGAAAAAAAAAGTGTATTTCCACATAAGTTCAAAAGGACATTTTAAGTAAATGTAAAATACAAATCTAAGTGATAAGAAATCATTGTGTGTGAGTATGTGTGTGTTAGTCCCTCAGTCGTGTCCAACTCTTTGTGACCCCATGGACTGTAGCTCACCAGGCTCCTCTGTCCATCCATGGAATTCTCCAGGCAAGAATACTGGAGTGGGTAGCCGTTCCCCTCCTCAGGAGATGTTCCTATCTCAGGGATTGAACCTGGGTCTCCTATACTACAGGCAGATTCTTCACCGTCTGAGCACCCTGGGAGTGAAAGTGGCTCAGTCGTGCCTGACTCTTTGCCACTCCATGGACTTTGGAGTGGGTAGCCTTTCCCTTCTCTAGGGGATCGAACCCAGGTCTCCCGCATTGCAGGCGGAGGATTCTTTACCAGCTGAGCTACTATGGAGCAACCCGGGAAGCCCTAAGAAATCCTGATGTCAGTTTAATTGGCAGTGCTTTTTCTTTCTAATGGTACATAAAGTAACAGTGCTTCTTAATATCAGTGGCATCTAAATTGGATGAAATATGATCACGTGTTTTGCTTACTGTACAAACCATTGTGAGGCCAGTTTTCTGGGATTTGCAGTTGAAGATTCTAACTCAGCTGTATAGGAGAGGGTTGAGGAGGAAGTGAGTGAGGAGAAGGAGAGAACAGTGTGTGAGGGAGACTAGGAGGAGGTCGGGCAGGGGTCTGTAGTCAACAGCTCTAAACTATTTACCAGAAACCATGTTGCTCACTATTTTAAGTGTATTAGTCCTAAGCCTCCAGTGTGTTATTAAGGTCCTAGCAATTGCTGGCTATGTTGGAAATACTTGCATTTCCCCAAAAAAGTAAAGACATGTGACCTGACACAGTAATTTTCCTATATTTAAACTTTTTTTAACCCACCCGTACCCACCCTCCCCCACCCAAAGCCATGCTTTTAGTTTTACAGCTTTAGGGCTCACACAAGGGCAAGTGGAAACATGCCAGACAGAGGCTTCCCTGGGACATAGGTTGCCCCTCATCTCCCAGAGCAGCGGCCAGTTGTGGGGAAAATGTCCAGGGGCCAGAATCTCAATTAGGCAAGAAAGGGGACTGGGGCTAGGGATCCAGATAGCTTTAGAGTTAGGTGTGAATCGCGATTCCTACATCCTTGACGACTCAATTGTTTGTTTCATGAACATCTCATCCTTCCTTGGGAAAGCCGCGTGAGGACTGGGCATCTATCATCAACCCACTTTACAGATTGGAAAGCTGAGGGGAGAGGGTTAATTTACAGGGTGAAGGACACACCAAGATTTGAATTCAGGCAGTCTAGCTCCAGAGCCTGTGCCTGTCTCAGTCACTGCCTTAGGACACTTTAGATCTGCGGGAAATTTAGCAATCGCTGATCCAAACCCTTGATTTTACAGTTGAAGAAGCAGCGGTTTCACAGAGGGTGCAAGCCTTGCCCAAGATCTACACTGAAGCGTGGCTGGGCGGGACCCGGGCTGGGGCGCTCTGGATTAGAGCTGGTAAATAAAGGGGGCGGAGGAGGGGGCTGTAGGCACCCGGAAGCACTGCCCCTCCCCACCTCGCCCCCAGTGCAAAGCGCCCCATCTTTCCATCTTGAGAACGGGTTTTACTTGGTGGGAGGACGGGTGGGGGTGGCCTCGGAAAGCCACCAGCCTCTTTCATTCCCGGGATTCCCTGAGGGAGCCATTGTCCAGGAGGAATGTTCGGCGGCAGCCCCGAGGGGGCGGGGCCTCTCTGCGTGCCCCAGACAAGCCTGCTTTGTGCTCTCCACTCAGGGCCCCTCCTGGCCTTCCCACTATTTTTCAGGGCTTCCAGGACGGGTCGCTAAAGGAGGAAGCTGTTGGAAAATGCCTGGGCCTTGGGAGAGGCACTGGGCCCTGAAACGCAAGTCTAGGAGGGCTGCCTGGAGGAGATGTGAGGGTATCACCCAGAGACCTGGGGGTAGTGGCTCCTCAAAGCTAAAAATTTGCATTCCCAGCATCTTATTACTAGAATTTGATCCTAATCGGACACACGCACAAAGGTGAGTGTTACAAGTCAGTTCATCACGCTTTTATTTCCGGGGCGGGGGCGGGGGGGGGGAGGAAATTGACAACAAAGGAAATTGTTAAATTAATTCTTGCATGTCCAGATGATGGAATATTAAACTGTCATTAAAATTATGTGATATAAACAATAAGGATTAATCATATAGCACAGGGAACTATATTCAATATCTTGTAATAAACTATAATGGAAGAGAATCAGAAACAAGAATATAGATATATACATATTTATGTATTGCAGAGTCACTTTGCAGTACACCTGAAACTATCACAATATTGTAAATCAACCATACTTCAATAAAAAATTATGTGATATAAATATATGTATAGATAGGAAAAGATACTCAAAATACTTGTTTATTGAGAAAAGCAGCTTATAAAATAGTGTCAATCTCTCTATATACATACATATCTAGAAAAATAGTCTCTCTTATTCCAAAATCTTACTAGTGGTTTTCTCTGAGTGGTAGGATTAAAGAGTGTTTGATTTTGAAAACAAATTTTTGTTTTGTGCTTGTCTGTATTTTCTGATTCTAGAAGATACTGTAAAAAGATGCTTTGTGTAACTAAAGTAGTGTGTGTGTGTGTATGTTTGTGTGTGTGTGTGTGTGATAACTGCCTGCTGCTTAGGCTGGGTTCCCCCCACAGGAGAAGTTTCTCCAGTTCTCAACGGTAGGCAGGGACAGCTGTTCAGGCATCAGAAAAAATGAAGTGAGCATCAGACAGGCAATGTGTCTGAGCCCAGTAATAATAGCAACAACTTGCTTAGCACTTCACACAGTGCTTCCACACACACAGTCTTATTCGAATGCTACAACAACCCTCTCAGGACACATCCTTCACCTTTTACAGGTGAGGAGCCAGGCTCCAGCCGCTAAGAGCTCCTCCTCTGCCGCTGGCAGCGACAGGCAAGTAGGGGAGCTAGGATTGAATTCAGGGTCTCAGATCTCCAGTCACCGCATCCCACTGCCTCCCCACGCATGCCCACTTCAGCATCTGCATTGTCCCTGCACCTGTCCCCCTCCTCCTCTGACTGTGAGTTCCTCTGGTGCACTTAACAGTGTTATTCAAGTCTCTGTTCCCAGGACTTAATACATGGTAGGCATTAGTACATGCTATTGAATGAACAATGAATGAACAAACATTCAAACATGGAGCCCTGGTGAAGTAAGTTTTAGTAGTTCCCAAACCAGTTCTTTGTAGCCCATGTCTCTTTATATTTGCTGTTCTGTATTTATTTCCTTTTTGGTCTTTAATACTTGCAAAGCCTTTTGGAAAATGGCTGACAGTGTGTGGGAACAGCTCTTCGTCTGGATCTGAACCAAAGCTTTAAAAAGGCTCCCACTACCCACTAGGCAACAGTAACTGGAGGCAGCCACCCTACAGGCCAAGGGCACAGAGGCGAAGCCCTAGGTGAGCTCTCCCTGCCTGAGGGGAGGGTTTCTATCCAGGACCAGTGCTTGGAAGGGATGGGGCTCCTCACTTTGAGTACAGATCCTTCCAGACCCCAGACCCAGAATGGTGGACGTTCCTTCGTTGGAGAGAGGGCTGTGGTTACAGAGGCTGGGCCAATCAGGGAAGGCATCCTGGAGGAGAGACCTGGGAGGCTGATTTAGGAAGGGGAGAGGCCAGGGCAGAGGGGAGAAAAGCAGGGAACATGCCTGAGCAGTTGGGCGCTGGATGATTTAAGTACAACCAGATGTGCTGGGAATCTCCTGTCAGGCCCAGCCCCAGTGAGGGCAGTGTGGGGGTGGGGGAGATCTCTGGGCCACTTGGATTTCCAGTTCCCCATTCTGCCCTGGATCTGTAAGCTTTAAGGAAGGGAGAAGCCAGTGGAGTTCCAGAGGAGCTGGCATGTGAGAGAGTGAGCCAGGCAGGCTTGGGTGGAGTCTTCTGCCTTTGGATAGGGTATAGGAAGGGAAGGGTTCTTCCAGGAAGCAGGATGTTTATTGGGCTCAATCCCTGTAACCTAGAAAAAAGGATTAGGAGAGCCCTGGGGTAGGAGTTACCAGCTCTGCTGGGAGTAGAGGATAGCTAGGGAAACTTTACAGAAGAGGACATATCTAAGTTGGGGTTCTGCAGGATGAATAGGAGTTGTCCAAGCAGAATAGGGGAAATGATACTCAGGGTGGAAGACTCTGTGGTTTTAAAATGGTGTGGGTGCTTAGCGAGAGGTTCTGTGAGGGTATATCATAGGGGTACGTGGTGGGATGACAGTTCCGTTTGGGGTGCTGTCCCAAAGGCCAGGATGGGGGTGGGATGGGTATGCTATTGCTCACAGACCAAATGGCAGAGCCAGAGGAGGTATGAGGATTTTGGAAGTGGGTCCCCAAGTGTTGGGCCTCTGGAGGAAAGGAGGGGACGGAGAGCCAGCCCCAGCTCCTCCCCCAAGTCTTAAGTGGTCTGGCACAGAGCTGTGTCTGCCCAGAGGAAAGGGTGCTTTTTTTATTCTCATGGAAGCTCTTAAGAGCCCTTGGCTAGCTGTGAGGTGGGGATTGGACCCAGACCCAGACTGTAGCTCACTAGGAAGGCAAAGTTGGTATAAGCACACAAAGAGTAAGTGAGGGCATGAGCAGGGTTGGGGAGCCACTGGGAACTGGGCCTTAAGTCCAAACAGCCAGTAAGAGAAGGGCTAAGGCTCCACTTGCAGGGGAGTAGCCTGAGCCCAGGGTGAGTGGGGGGTGTGGTAGCCAGTGGGTGTGGTGTGCTCTGGGCACACACCCTAGTCCCCCAGCCTGGACACATTTCCTTCCTTTCTTGCTTCTTAATGACTCCTGAGTGGCTGATCCAGAGGACTACAAAGAGAGGTCTCTCCGCCCTGCCCTTTCCTCTTCCTCTCTTCCATTTCTTTCTCCCTTCCTCCCCCTACCCCCATCCTTCCCCAGGCCCTTTTCTTTCCTTCCTTCTCACCCCACCTGCTCCTCCCTCCCTCTCTGGCTTCTGCATCTTCCCTAACTTTCTTCTTTCTCCCTTCAAAACCCTTCATGCTGATTCTCCCTGGGCCGGCAGGGGTTATTTTCCTTGATGTTTTCAGAAAGGCCTTGCTGCAAGCAAGTCTCTGGGCCAGGAAGATCACACAGACACACCTCTGCACACAAACCCATGTCTCACACCCACACGCACACGTGCACGCCTTTTCAGCATGCCCAAGCATAGTGTCTGCCTCCTCCTTGGATGTCACATGAGCAAAAGGGCTGGGAAAGAATGGAGGGCTCTCTGCAGAGGCCAAGCAGAGCATTACCGTCAACACTACCACTATCATTATCCAATCCATCGCCAGGCACTTGACCTACCCCGGGATGATCACAAGACCAGCCAGAATCTGTCCTCAGCAGGGGGCTCTTAGGGCACAGATCCCTCGCCCTCAACTGGGGACAGTCAGGAGTCCTCAGAGAACAGACCCTCCCCCAAGGCCCCGCCCAGGAGGGCAGACATGATGAAGGGCCATTTGCCAGGATTGAGTATTTGTCAGCCCAGGAGGCTGGATGATGTATTAACAGGACTTTAACGAGCTTGGGGAGGAGGAGCCACACTTCACTGCCTGAGCCTGGTGGGCAGAGGAGTGACCAGATCAACCTCACCTCCATCTACTAACATAAGTCAACCTATGCCTGTTTGCCTATCAGAAACAATTCAGTGCCTCCAAGTTGCAGCCCTTTCCGTCCTGAAGTCTGGTAAAGGCCTCTCAGTATGCTATCTTAGGGAAGGCCTTCCTGAGGTCTAACCTCATCTTTCATACCAGCTCTGGAGGAATGGGGGAGGGGTGTGTGTGAAGGAGAACCCCATCGCTGCTCCAGGGGAGCACCTTATCAACTCCTTCCTCCACCCGCACTCCTGTCATCCACCCCACCCTGGAGCCTGGAGGAGCATGGCCTCCACTGACACCTAGCCACCCTGCCCTAGCAATGCCAGTCTTGGCCTCCAGGCACCAGTGCTGCTGGCTGGGGTCACTCAGCTCATGTGGACATTCCCCTTATTCCTGCCCCTGACCCTTAGGGACCCTGACAGATAGGGTGGAAAGAGTACAGTCGATTCTAGATTCAACTTTGCTGGGTGACCCCAAGCGTGTCTCCTCTCTGGTCCTCAGATACCCCATCAGTAAAAAAATTCTCAACAAATTCCTTCTCCCTCCGTTGTCTCAGGTTTGTCCCTTCAACTTGGGGTTCAGTTTTCCGACAGCAGCTATGGCTCCATTTCTTCTGCCTTTCCAATTTTGAAGCCAGAGTTTTCAAATGCCCCACCATTCTGACCCTGTGCCAAGGTGTGGTCCTAGGGATGTAGAGTAGAGAGGAAGAGAGAGTTCTGGGGTCCGAGAAGATCCTGACTTTGGTGAATTCCAGAAACTGCCTGGGTTCTAGTCTTGCTTTCTTCTGTGGATTGGGGAAAATATAGGAGCCTCCTGGTTTCCCTTAAGGGTACTTACTTTGGGAGATCAAAACCCACAGCTACCAGAGAGGGCTAGTGAGACCCCAGAGGAACCACTACTGGCAGAAGGGAAGGGGAGAGTTTAGAATTCTACAAAACACTGAGGACAGAACACCACTGGGCAGCTGGAGTGAGAGCACAAGGGTAACCTTGTCCAGCTAGTGCTCAGAGAGGGTGAGCAGCGCCGGAAGGAAACAAAAAACATCTCAGAAGACACACCCACAAGCACTGCCCTTGCGTGGGAGCACAGGCGATCTTGGGACCCGTGGTGCTCAGCATCTCCTAAGGAGGAAATGTATCTGGAATTTCCAACCTAAGCTTGGATCTCTCTCCTACAACTTCCTGGGGCAAAGTGGGTTCTGTGGGCTGCTCGCTCTGCGGGTTTCCTTTCCTGTCTGGGTCGCTGCTGAAGCCTTGAGTCACTGTGTCTGACGGAATTCTACCCTCGGAGGTACTGCCCCAGGAGAAGGATGTGCCTTTGGGACGCTAGGTGTTCCCAGCACAGAGTGGACGCTCGCAATGTTTGAATGAATGCACTCATCAATGAACGCCTTTGGACAACTCTTAAGCAGATCACAGGTGCGGGATTCATCTTGCTTGGCTCAGTGTGGCTGCCGTCTTCTTGGGGAGAGCCCTCCAGTGAAGCTCACAGTTTAGACATCACATCCCACCCTCCATTGCCCACCTCCTGGGCCCTCGGTTTTCTCCCCGAACCCACCCCACTTGGAGTCCGCGCAGAGCAGTGGACTTGCTGAGCTGCGTGTATCCCACCCACTCTGTGCATCCGGGCTGGCAAAGCCAACAGTTCACCTGGGGCAGGTGGGAGGGTGGGAATGAAAGAGTGAGTCCACCAGGCTTTGGCCGAGAGGCCGAGGCAGTCCAGGGAGTGGGGGTCGAAGGCAGCTAGCGGACGGGGCGGGCCGGGCCTGCTGTTTTCCCCTTTGCCCTTCGACCCAGGAAGCCGCTCACACCCGGCGGACACGCTCGGCCGCCCTACTGCTCAGTCCCGGCCTCCCCCTTCGGGGACCGCTCCCCACCCGGCCCGGCCTCCACCCCCACCCCAACTTCCCGCTCCAGAGGCCCAGGAGAGGCGGGGGCGGGCCTGAGAGTGGCGCAAGGACACTCCACACCAAGGGTCATTTGCTCTTTTTTCCCCCTCTGTGGCTAATTTATTTTAGAGCTAGGGGAGGAGAGGGGCGGGGCCAGGCCGGCTGGTGGAGGGGAGGGGCCCGGCGAGCCTAGGGGAGATGGGGGCGGGGCGGGGGCGAGGAGGGGAGGGCGGGGAAGTGGCCGGGGGTGGAGAGGGCCGGGGAAGGGGCGGGAGTTGGGGGAAGGGAGGGGCACCAGGGCAGGGGAGGAGCAGGGAAAGGGGAGGGGAGCAAAGGCCTGCAAGGGAGGGCGCTGGGGGCGGGCGAGGGGAGGAGGGGGGGGGGGGGGGGGTCCTGCCTGCGGGGGGAGCCGGGGCGGCCCCTTGTCCGGCCACCCCCACTGCCCAGTCCTGCTCCCGCCCGCGGCGGCCGCAGCAGCCGCAGCAGTAGCGGCTCCAGGATGGTGAGCGCCGCTGCCCCCCAGCCCCGGCCAGTCGCCCCCGGCCCGCGCCCCGGCCCCGGGGCCGGACGCCCCCTCAGGCCGCGCACACTCACCTAGGACCCGGCCGGGATGCCGAGGTACGAGGCCGCGGGCCCGGCGGGGGCAGGCACGGGAGCGCGCGGGCGGGCCGAGGTCAGGGGGTGGTGACCGTTCGGTCGGGGTGTCCGGAGCTTTGTCCGCGGGCGCGGGGCAGTGCGAGGGCCGGAGAGGGCGGGGGCTGCTGGTCGCGGGGTTCGACGAGGCGGGGGTCGAAGGGCAAGGCCAGCGAGAGACCCAGGCGGGTGCGTGGGAGCTGCGGGTCACTTCCCGCGGGGAGGGGGCGGGCAGGGAAGGGGCTCTCCTCTCGCCGCCGACGGGCACCCTCTTCGCCGCCCCCTTTGGTGTGGAGGCTGCAGCAGTAGCGAGCGGCAGGCTCTGGGGGGAGCCTGCGGGATTGGGGGGTGGGGACCCAGAATTTGCAGGTTCGGGTCCCAGAAGGATCCAGTGTCCGGAGCCCGAGGACCGGCCCGAGGCCCCTCCCACTCCGTCAGGTCTTTGTCCAGCGGCCCCTGTGTGTGAGGGAGGGGGGTGGGGGCTGGGTTCCAGGCCCGGAGATTCCCCAGCATCGTGACGGGGCAGTGACAGGAGACCGAGGCCACTTGGGGCCCTGCGTCTCACGCCCACCCGCTGCCTTTCTTCTCTTCTGGCCCGGGAGAGCATAGCCCCCATCTCCGAGTGAGGGAAGCCGCACTTACCTTTACCCCTGGGCTACAGGCTGCTTGGGAGACCCTCTAAGCTCCCGGCTCTCTCCCTAGAGCCCTTTAAACTTCCCCACTCCGAGAGCCCTCTCTTGATCTACACAGAGATTCCCTTACTAAGGACCCCGCTCTGTAGAGGGTCCTCCGCTAGGGTTGGGCACACAGTAGGTGCGCAGGAAATGTAGGCCTCCTCCTCGGGCCCCTCCAGTCCGGTGGCCTCTTGGGCGGAGAAGGCCTGGGAAGGGGTCTGCGCGGGGGCGAGTGTAAGCGGCCTGGAGCCTGCGCCCAGCGGCAGCCAGGAGCCCAGAGCGGAGGGGTGGGTGGGCTGTTAAAGGGACGGTCACTAAATCAGGATTAGGCCGTGGGGCTGTCAGGCTGCCAGGCCCTGTCTCCATGGATACCTAATTTGGAGGAGAATAGAGGACGGAAGAATGTTTGCGTTGTCGTCCGCCAGGGCTGCAGAGGCTAAGCGGACTCCAGCCCTCGGCCTGGCAGCAAGGAATGGGGACCCGGTTCGAACCCCACTCTGGGCTGCGCAGGGCGCGAGAACTTTTCGGTCTGGGGGCCCAGAGCCTTCCCTGAGGAGTTGCTGTAGTGGGCCAGGCGGTGCGGTGGTCCAAAGAACTCTGACCGTGCACAGGGAGCCCCAGACCCTCCCCGAGTCCAACCTGAACCCCGATGCATCCTCCTGGGAAAGGCCGGGCTGGGGTTCCTCAGAGCCCCCCTCCCGGAGCTCCTAGCCGGGAGCAAACACCGTCCTCCGCTGCTCGGTAGGCGGGGAGGACGGACGCGCTGGGCGGCTCGAGGTTGAGCGCGGCGGGACCTCGGCGCGCGCGGGTACCCGGCGGCCGCCCGAGCCGCGGGGCAGGGGGCGGGGCGGACTTCCTGGGGTGGGCGACAAAGGGGCGGGGCTTGCCTGCCGGCCTCGCTCCGCCGGGTGACAGGCCTCGTAAATCCCCCTCTCCCATATTTAACGCCATTTCATTTATTTCCACTCGATTCCTTGGGAGTCCGCAGCAACCACCGCTGTTAAGGAGCGACCCTTGTGTCCTCCCTGTAATGTCTTCTTGAGGGAAGTCCTCTTGGGCCAAAGGGAATTAGCTCTGTGGGGACAGTGGAGTGGCTCCTGGGGGAGGCCCAGTGACCTCCACTTTTCAAGGGGACCCCCATCTCCTCAGGGGAAGAGGAGGGCTGAGAGACACATGGATACGTTTGGTCTCCGAGGGCCTGGCCATGGCGTAAGGGTGGGCGGGGCTGAGGATGGGGTGAGTGGACAAGTCCAGTGCTCCGCCTGGAACGGGGCAGGAGAGGGACCCGACCCGAGTGTGGTGTTCTCAGAGCCTTGCTCTCCGTCATCCATGGCCGTAGCTTTTTATGGAGCAAGAATCCCCTCCCCTCCCCTGCCTGGGCTCCCGCTTTATTGAAGAGACCTCAGACTCTCCACGCAATTTCACGCCTCTCTGCCTTTGCTCTTGCTGTTCCCTCAGCCAAATGCCTTCCCATTGTCCCTGTCCCTCCGCAGCCTCCTCATTCTTCAAGGCCCGACTCGGACGCCACACTTCCCCCATGTAGCCTCCCCCAGAGCCCCCAGCTCTAGGCACTCACTCCTCTCTGCATGTTCTAGCCCTGCACCTGTGCCTCCCCTCAGCCTCGGAGGCTGTACTGGCGCAAGGCTTTGCCTCCAGGAGGCCAGGGGTGGGGCGTATACTTCCCTGCACCCCATCCCCACTGGGCTTGGCACTTTGTAGGTGCTCTATAAATATTTGTTGGTTGAATAAAAGGGTTTTCGTTAGGGCAGCCTGCAAACCATGGCCTTCCAGGCAAATAGCTCCATGCTCCTGGATGGGTGGAGGTCCCTGGGTGGGTCTCTTCCTCCTCCTCCTCCTGGCCAACCCTCCCCCACCCCCAAGTCCGGGAGGACTTTGCCCCTTCCTTTCCCCACAGACCAGCATTCTTTCTCTGCCATTATCATCCTGTTAAACAGAGAGGCCAGTCAGGATCCATATGGATCACATTAACAATTGCTTATTATCTGGGCCAGGACTGCCCCCACTCTCCACCCCCAGCTCCTACTGCTGCAGTTGCTGGACCCTTAGGAACCCAGCTTCCCCCTCCCCCACCATTGGTCAGCCAGGGATTGCAGGGGACAGCCTGATCTCCCTTACCCTCCATGTGCATTCTATTTAATTTGCTTCTTGGCTGGCTCCTCTACCCGATTTAATGAAAACTAGTTTCCCCATGGGAGCATGGCTCAGTGAAGTTCCAGGGTTGCTGAGGAGAGGGGTGGACTTCAGTTCAGATACACCTGTGGTCCAAAACACCGAGAGCCTCTGCCTTCCAGTGAACAGAGGCTGTGGGCTGCAGTACTGCAGAACACAGGACTGACCATGGGGTATACTGGTGTATTCTGCCATCTCAGCCCTGGGCTGGCCCCGCTCCCTTTTGGGAGCTGGCAGGCTAGCAAGGAAGATGAAGGCAGGAGAGACCCTGTGAGACCGTTTGGGTCCCCACTTTGTGTTTCAGTTGAAGAATCAAGAAATTCAAGAGTGGCTGCTGAGTTAGCCTTGAAAGATGAGGAGTGGAGTTTCTGTTTAAATGCATATAGCCCAAGAAGGAATGGAAGGGATCTTCAAGATAACCAGGCCTCACCCCAACCAGGCCTGGGTTCATAACTTTTTTGATTTACAGACCCCCTCAGAAGGACCGACAAAAGCCATCCCCAGAAAAATCCACGTTTATCAGTTGACACTAGACTTTGTATTCTGCCTTAAAGGGCTCTTAGACCCCCTGAACCCCATGGAGTCTGTGCGTCAAGAACCCCTTGCCTTAGTCCAGATCCCCCTGAAGGGCTGAGAGCAGAGTGAGGCCTAGAGCCCAGCATTCTTGCCCTTCACTCTGTGCTTTCTCCATGGCAGGAGGACAGGATAAGCCAAGAGACCAGGGGTATCGGATAGAACTGCTGGGCCCAACTTTGAGTGGGAAAGGTTCACCCTGCCTGGGTCAGGCTATGGGCCAGTCATCTCATCTCTGAATGTGTCACCTGGAGTGAGGAGGTCCAGGGGTTATTTTGTTTCAGAACCCACTCATCCCAAGGATGAGTGACAAGAGTCTAGCTCTTCTCTGAGCATTCTCTTAAGTGTCTTGATGAATCATAGCTAGCACATAGAACTTATGTGTATATCTTATTCTAAATATCTCATCTGTGAATTGCAACTATCACAGAGAGTCGGATACGACTGAGCAACTTCACTTTCACTTTTCACTTTCATGCATTGGAGAAGGAAATGGCAACCTACTCCAGTGTTCTTGCCTGGAGGATCCCAGGGATGGGGGAGCCTGGTGGGCTGCCATCTATGGGGTCGCACACGACTGAAGTGACTTAGCAGCATGGCACCCTCCTTGTAAGCATTTTTGTGACAGTTAAATGAGGCAGGAGCCACAAGCCTTGAGCTCCATTCTTGAAGGACTATGGGCCTGTGAGGGTCTGGTCAGAAATGCAGTGGACAGTGCTCAGGGCTATACAGATCTTCCTTGACTTATGATAGGGTTATGTCCTGATAAATGCATCATAAGTTGAAAATATTTTTAGGTCAAAAACACATTTAATACACCTAACCTACTGAACAGGCTTCCCTGGTAGCTCAGATGGTAAAGAATCCACCTGCAACATGGGAGACCTGGATTCGATCCCTGGGTTTGGAAGATCCTTTGGAGGAGGGCATGACAACCCTCCTTGCCTGGAGAATCCCATGGACAGAGGAGCCTGGTAGGCTACAGTCTATGATGTTGCAAAGAGCTGGACATGACTGAGCCACAGCACAGCACAGCACAACCTACTGAACATCATAGCTTAGCCTTGCCTACCTTACAGGTGATCAGGAATACTTACGTTAGCCTAAAGTTGGGCAAGATCATCTAAGACAAACGTATTTTATAATAGTGTTTAGTATCTCATGTTAGTTATTGAAGACTGTACTGAAAGCGAAAAACAGAATGGCTTAATGGGTGCAAAATGGTTGTGAGTGTATCACTTGTTTACCCTTGTGATGGTATCACTGGGAGCTGCACCTCATTGCCACTGTCTGGCATCACAGGAGAGGATCCTACTGTGTATTACTAGTCTGGGAAAATATCAACATCCACAATTCGAAGTATAGTTTCTACTGGATGAATATCACAGCATTGTAAAGTCAAAAGGTTTTAAGTCAAACCATCATGGGTTGGGACTGTCTTTGATTACTACTGATGTTGACATTTTCCTGCTTGAGCCAGTCAAGAAGAGACTGCAATGGAGCCATCCAGGTACCTTGCTCTCTTTTCCTTTAGTACTGAGGAGGCATGGACAGTCAGCCTTTGCAGTTCACCTTGGGGACTGGTGGTGGGGTGGACAGTTCTCAGTGAATGAGAGCATTAGTCAGTGGTTTCAATCCAGCCTCCATAGGCCCCATCCCCAATTTATGATGATAATTCTTGCCTCCCACCCAAGGGCCCAACCCCTGGGCTGCAGTGATCCTGCCAGTCATCTCCAACTCTTTGTGACCCCATGGACTGCAGCACACCAGGCTTCCCTGTCCATCACCAGCTCCCAGAGCTTGCTCAAACTCACGTCCATCGAGTCAGTGATGCCATCCAACTATCTCATCCTCTGTTGTCCCCTTCTCCTCCTGCCTTCAACCTTTCCCAGCATCAGGGTCTTTCCCAATGAGTCAGTTCTTCAGGTGGCCAAAGTACTGGAGTTTCAGCTTTGGCATCAGTCCTTCCAATGAATATTCAGGACTGATTTCCCTTAGGATTGACTGGTTTGATCTCCTTACTGTCCAAGGGACTCTCAAGAGTCTTCTCCAACACCACAGTTCAAAAGCATCAATTCTTCAGTGCTCAGCCTTCTTTATGGCCCAACTCTCACATCCACACGTGGCTATTGGCAAAACTATAGCTTTGACCAAACCCTGCCACTAGACAGGTCTAATTGCTTGGACAAGTCACATACTCTGTGTCTCAACATCTTCATCTGCAGAAGGGGAATAAGAACACTGGTGAGTGAGTTTGTAGGTAACAGAGGCCTTGGTTTCACATAGTGTGTTCTTTGGCTCTGAAGTACATGCCTACCTCTGGTGACCTTTTCAGTGACTCGGAACCCATGCATGGAACCTCCTCCCAGGGTAGGAGGAAGGAGAAAAAGAGGACATGTATGTGAAAGTTCTGGCCCAGGGCAGGGCTTGCCCTGGATATCTTTGAAGTCCTCTCCAAAGCCGAGTCCAGGCAGTAGGGGGCTCAGGAGTGGGTGAGAGGAGAAGCAGCTTGGCTGCTACCTCTGGAGTCCCTCCAGCTCCCCTCGCTGTCTGGGAGACCCAGGCCACCTGACCCCAGCCCGTTGCTGGGATTAATCAATCGGGGATGGAGGGGAAGATGCGACAAAGAGGCTACTTTTACTCTAACAAACCTGTGTCGAACACCTGCTGGGTCTTGGCACTTTGCCAGGTCCTGGGTGTATCTCCACCAGGCTCCCAAGGGTGCCCAGCCATGGCCAGGATTCCTGGGCCCCTGATGGTCCCCACACACTCGCCGTGCACTTGAGTGGGGCTATCATGCCTCACATCTCCCGGAGCCACCCTCCGCTTCCTGTGTGGCCTGGGAGGAGCAGAGCACATCTGCAGGCAGCCCTGACCCTGTTCGCTTTGCTGCAGGCCCCTGCATGAAGCCCGGCCACACTCGCCATACACTCTGCAGGGCCCTGAGCCAGGCCTGAATACTTTATCCGGGTAGCCATTCATCCAAGGCTTCCCTGGTGGCTCAGACGGTAAAGAATCTGCCTGCAATGCGGGAGACTCATGTTCAATCCCTGGGTGAGGAAGATCCCCTGGAGAAGGGAATGTTAACCCACTCCAGTGTTCTTGCCTGGAGAATTCCATGGACAGAGGATCCTGGTGGGCTACGGTCGGTCCATGGGGTTGCAAAGAGTTGGACACGACTGAGTGACTGTCACTCACTCACTCAGTCTTTCATCCAGTGAGGGTTATTTCTAACGTGGTCCCACTTTCAAGGAGGTTACAAGACAGTCAGGGACCAGTGGACAGGCCAAAGGACAGGCTGAGCTTTGAGAGCCACACTCCTGGTTTTCCCCGCATAGAAGGGAGCGCTGAGGGTGGTTGAGCTGGGAGCGGTGGACGGGCCTCAGGATGGGCTGAGGGGAGACTTGGGCAAGAGACCGGTTCCTTCACACCAGGGCATTGCATCATCAGCAGACTCCTGAAGAGACTTCTTTTCCCCAAGGGGACCTTTCATAGGTGACAAAGGTGCTAATTTAGTGGGAATTAAAATGGCAACCCACTCCAGTGTTCTTGCCTGGAGAATCCCAGGGATGGTGGAGCCTGGTGGGCTGCCATCTATGGGGTCACACAGAGTCAGACATGACTGAAGCGACTTAGCAGCAGCAGCAGCAAGAAACTGGGAGAGTCCACCTGCTGCTGACTGGCCTACTGGGCCCTTGGATGCTTGAGAGTCTGAGGTGTTTGTTCTTCTTTCAGGCCAGCAGGGGGAAAAAACTAGTGAGATTTGGGTTATACTGAAAAATGACACCTCCCCACCTCATCATGTTCTTCCACACCTAGCCGGTCTGCCCGAAAGTTTCTGTCAGGGCAGAGGGCCTCCAGGGAACTCTGGCCATCAGAGAGTATCACCGCTCCCATCCATCTCCTCAGAGAGACAGTAGCCACTGGTGGCCAGTGACACTCATCCCTCTAGGAAGGGGCTCCTTTTCCAAGTGGACTTTGTCTTACGTGTGATGGCTGTTCTCCTATCTCTGTCTTCCACACTGTAGCCCTCTTTAGGCCAGAGTCTTGGGGCCTGAACCCCTTGTTGGGAGAGTAGAAACTGTCTCATAGGGGTAGGGTGGCCAGGAGTTCAGTTTTTGGACTTGCTAGGTTTGCCGTGTCTATTAGACATGTAAGTGGGGATGACCCAGAAAAACTGCAAAGGAGCCCATCAACCTGCCTGGAAGTGCCCCTCCCAATAGAGTCTCTCATGTTGAATGCCTCTACTGATGGGGAGCTCATCACTTTTAGAGAATCCACATGTTATCAGACAGCTAACATTAAGCCCCAAATCTTTCACGGCAAATTCAACTCATTTGAGGATGGTGGGAAGGGGGACAGGCGGGGAGGGGCTGCATAGAGCTGCCACTCAGAGGTGGCTTAGGTATTCAGAAATATCTGACCCCCAGAAGTCTCTCTTCCTCCAAGTAAACACTCCCCATTCCCTCGTCATGGTCTGCTGCAGCTCAATGCCTACCTCTCTGATCCCTCTCCTTAGGGCTGTAACCAGGGTCTGGGGTCTCAGACCTGCAAGGACTGAGGTGCCAAAGTAAAGTATGGATAAAGTGTGGGTTTGTGGCTGAATCGGTGGGGGGAGGCAATCAAGGGAAAAGGAGCTAAAGAGGGGGGGGGGAGGCTGATGAGGGTGGTGGGAATCAACATACTGTTTCCTTAGCTGTTAGATGGGAATAACATCGGCTGCTCAAGTGAGAGGCAGAACAGCCTCTGCAGCCATACTGCCCTGGAGGGTGGCACCAAGTCCTAGCTTGGTGACCTCGACAAGTTAACTGTGCCTCAGTTTCCTCCTCTGGGAATTGTTGTGAGGATTACACCAGGTCATGTTCTTCCAGCAGTGCTTGGCTCTTGTTTTGGGATCTCAAACTGGCACAGACAGGAGTTGCCGTGGTTGTCTGGTCTTTGCCTAGCACCGTTCCCCCAACCCCAACTCCTCTTTCTCTCTCTGTTCCTGTGTCCCTGCAGATGTCAGGGCCACCCCCTTGAGGACAGCCCTGCCCACTCACACCCAGGTAGACCGGCCAGGCTGCATAGCTGGAGTTACTTAGCTTGGCTCCCCCAGGGCTGGGAAGGGAGAAGGAGCAGGCAGAGGCAGCCACTGGGGAATCCAGGGTGGGCTGCCTGGGCCTGCCCCCTTACCGCTGCTCGCCAGGCGGTGGGGGCATCTGCTCTCACCAAACCCTATGCAGGAGTGGGGAGGCTATATATGGGGCCCCAGAAGGTGGGGTCACCCAGACTTTAAAGCTTAAGCTTTTTGGAGATCATGTGCCACCCAAACTGACTCAAGTCAACTTTGGATCCTAAACCAGGCTGTGGGGAGGAGGTGGGGTTTGAGATGGGGCCCTTTGTCTGCTGGGCTGAGACCCGTGGTCCACGATCCTTGAGAAGTTCATGAATGGAGCTGTATTCCAATGTTACTAGTTCCCTTTGTAGCTCCATGTTTTTAAAAGTTCTACCCCCTACAGCTTTATTAAGGTGTAACTGACAAAGTAATCCTGGTGTATCATTTTCTAAAAACTGAAGTATAATCGACATAGATCACTGTATTAGTTTCAGGTATACAGCATAATAATTTGATGTTTGTGTATATGAAGAAATGGTCACCACAATAAGTCTAGCTAACATCTATCACCATACGTCGTTACACCTTTTTCTCTCTTGTGTGTTTTTATCTTATGTATTGACAAGTAATTTTGAGAATAGGCCATGGGTTTACTAGGCTGCACAAAGGGCCTATGACTGAAAACTGGTCAAGAGGGCTGCCTAGGGACAGGAAAAGTATGGGTCAGGATGAAGTTAGGTCTGGCATGGAGGGCTCTCAAGAGGGACCTGAAGGGGCATGTGGCTTATCTAGGCAGTTTCTACAAAGGGCAGAAGAGAGGGCAGGGCCCTGGGGTTCCCCCCTTTATTGGCAGAGGAGGAGCAGGTGAGAGGTGCCCCAGGACACAGGGCAGCAGGGCCAGGGGTGAGGCTAGGACATCCAGGGAAGCTCTGGTCTGGGACTCAGTCCCCCCGCCCCCCCCAGTCATACCCGAAAGTGGAGGGGCCTCACACCGCAGGGCAGAACCGCCCGCCTGGGGGAGCCCAGCTGGGAGGCTGCACTTCTCTCCAAGGGGTCCCTTGTTCCACTCCTTTTGGTGCCAGAGGTCCTCCCCAGCCCCGCCTTTCCCAGGCTGAAGTGCTTGGCCAGCCCCCTTGGGATCCACGTCTGAGGAGTGCCTGGTGTGTCGCCCCCATCCCTGGCCCTCTTCCGGGCAGTCTTGAAAGCTCCACCCTTCTTCCATTGCCTTCACACTGGCCTGGGGGCATGCTGGGACATGCTGGGTCCTCACTTTCACAGTGGAGGAAACAGAGAGGTTTAGACACCTACCTCCCCGTCTCAGAGGCTGACCCACTCCTCGCATCATCTGAGCCCTGAAGGAGGTGGGACTGTGACCTACAGATGGACCCCTGGGCTCAGAGACCTCCCCTAGTCCCAGGTCAGTCCAGATACCTGAATAACTCAAGTCACTAGTACAACCAGGCCGCATTTGAGGGTCCCTGGAAGCAGCCAGTTAAGATGAGAAAAGGAGAAAGAAGGGAAGGAGTGTGTTCTGCTGTCCAGGGGGCTTGCACCACAATCCCCTCCTAGCAGTCTGTTGGGGGTACTGAATGACGTCATGAAGACCAAGACCCCGGCCCAGGATGCAATGACCTCTGGAAGATAACAGCCTGACCCTCCAGCCTTGGAAAACACAGACATAGGGTGGGCCCTCCTTCCCTTTCTGTCCTGCCCCAGGGCCCAGGAGTTGAGGTCCACCTTGATCTGCTTCAGAGCAGCTCAGGTAGTGAGAAGGGCATGTGGTGGGTGGACTGCTGTCCTGAAAGCAGCTATCAGCCCCAAAGATGCGCTTTCTTTGGTTTCCATGAAAACTCTATTTGCTCAATACAGTGCTTCACACTGACCTGGGAAGAAGCCCATCGGCTTTGCTGACCTTCACTGAGGGGCGAGCAACTGATACCCTGGGACCTCCCAGAGCTGTAGGTGGTTTAAAAGAGGATGCCTATTAACCAGAACGATTTTCTGTTGCTGAAGTTTCAGGCAGCCTAAGTGAAGCAAACAAAATTGAGGCAGGTAGCGACAAACTGGGTTTTCTTTAGAGGAAGGGGCAAGGGTGATAACTGGGCCAGTTCTCCCTACCTGGTGTCTCCAGGGAGATGAACTGGGGACAGGAAACCAGTATCCCCTGCCCCATGTTTCTGGATATCTCCCAGCCCGGGGAAGGGGTGAGATTATGTGGCTGGAAGGAAAGGGCTCTGAGCATCTCCCAGCAGCTCCAGCCGCCAGAAGGGTAAGAGAAAACGTGATGGAGGCGCTGTCGGAAAGAAAGGGGTGGCAGCAGAGTAGAGCTGGAAAAGCGATCAGCAGCTCTGTGATGAGGCTGAAATTAGCCCCGGCGGCCCCAGGGCCACTCAGGAGAGAAAAAGAGCTGTCATTCATGGAGGGCAGACCCGAGGAGCTCCCCCAAAGGCAACCAGGTCCCAGGGAGTACAGGGTGGTCCCCAAGCCCTGGGGACAGATGCCCTTCATTGGAGCTGGGAGTAGGATTCAGTCTGCTACTCATATAAAGCACTGGCTGCCCCCTGTCCTGGTCCTGCACCCCAGGACCTTCTGCAGCAGTGAGGCAAGCCTGGGAGCCATGCCCAACCTTCTCGGGGAGTAGATGGGCTGTTTGATCAGTGAGTGTGTAAATTGGGATTTTATGGCTCGCTTATTCACTGCTGGAGCTGGGGCCCCCAAATTCCTCTGTGTCCCAGAATGCTTAATTTAGTCCTGAGCTTTCCCCTGGGAGAGGACAGAGGACAGCTCTCCACAGGCCCCCTCCCCTCCTGCTGTGTCTCCTCCCAAGGCCCCAGGCTTTGTCATTGCAGGTTGAGCGGTTCAAATGTGCTAATACACTCCCTGGGGGTCGCTGGACAGTGGGACTTACCCTTCAGTGCTGTGATTGGAGGTTCATGGCAGCAGCTGGGAGTGTGTGTGTGTGTGTGTGTGTGTGTGCACTCACACGTGCTTGCTGTGTGCCTGTTTGAGGGGAGGGGTTTGGGGGGTGTCCATCCTGCTCAGACCACTGGGCAGAGACAAAGGATCTTCATCTAACCTGCAACAAGGATTAAGTCCAGAACAAGCCACATGCCTACCTGGTCAAGCTGGTTAGGGAGCCCACCTGTCTGTCTTTACATCCTCTTATTACATCTTGACGTGGTGGGACTCACTCAGTGTGCACTGAATGGGTGGATGGATGAGTGACCACAAGATGGACTGCATTTTTAACTGGGGTTGTGTGTGCTCGAATAATTCAGCATCTACAGATTCCTAAATCTCCCCCTAGGATTCCTAAGTATCCCCCCTTCCTCTCACTGCTGACACAAGGCCGGGCCTGAAGGACTGACCAGGCCTCAGGGGACACAGCTGTGACCCCCCAGACTCTGTTGCCGCTGGAGACTGCTTTCGCTGTGGCCAGGTTTTCCCCTGCCGGCCCCCATCTGTCCATGGCATTTGATGAGGATGAGGATGGTGGGGGAGGGGGGAGGAGTGTTGAGCCGCTGATGGGGGAAGGAAGGCGGCACAGCCCGAAGGGCCAGATGACAAACTGCCCTGTCCTGTCCTCTCCTCTTCAGCCTGCCCCTCCTCTCCGGGTGGCAGGCGGGACAGGCTGAGCTGGTGGGGAGTGCTTGGCCTAGTCAGTTGTCTGCCCTTCCTCCCTGGCTCCTGGGGAGGCTGGAGTCCTAAGCAACAGAGTCCCAAGTCCTAGGGATGTCTTACCTGGAGACCCTAAGAAATGAGACTCCATTCAAGTTCAAGAGAAGCCGGCGGAGGCTCTAGCTATCGCGGGAAGCATTCACCAGAATCGATCCCGGCTGGAATGAAAGCAGTGCTGTCCCACGGAACTTTCTGAACGCTTGTGGGTACACCACCCCATGTGACTAGTGAGTGCTTGGGGTGTGGTGAGCGCTATTGAGGAACCGAATTTTTAATTGAATTTCATTTTAGTAATATATTTTTATTTTAAAATAATAGTAAGAATACATGATTTCACTTAAAATAATTAGTATATTTTAATGAATTTACCTTTAAATAGTTCCCCATGGTGAACGGCTGTGATGTGGACTGCACAGGATTAGAGGCTGTTTTCAGAGATGGAAGCCAGGCTCCGGGGTGCAGAGCCCTTGCTGCCGGTGTGTACCTTAGGCAGGGTTCTTGCGAGTGTGCAGTGCCCTCTCCCCAGTCTGTCGGAGACCTCAGCCCCAGGGCAGATCATGTGCTCCTGTGGGTAGCTGAGTGGCCCTTAGGAGGTCCTGGCCAATGAGAGGGCCCAGTACCCAGGGACAGACCGACAGCCCAGAGGGGGAAGGAGTGGCTTCTAGAGCTCTAGACTTTGAGGCATCTTAGAACTTCCTTGGGGGTGTCAGTCCTAGAAGGCTTCCTGGAAGAGGGAGTGGGGAGCAGGCTGGGGGTTGTGCCTCAGAGCCTAGCCGTGTGTTTGGTGCCCAGACGCCTTGGCCAAGGCTGGGAGAGGGAGGGGCTGGCAGCATAGGCTGGGAGTCCCAGCTTCCCTGCTTACTAGCTGTCATGACCTTGGGAGAATCACTCTTCTTTCTCTGAGCCTTCATTTTGTCTTCTGTAAAATGGGGAGAATGTGCCTATCTAGCAGGGAAGCTGTGAGGATAAAACTGAATGGCAGTTATTAAAAATTCTTTGCAAACACTAAAAGGCTGGTGGAGAAGGAAGGTGTACCCTCAAGGGTGCTGGGCCCCTGGCCTGGCCTCTCAAGATCACAACAGATGGTCATAGCTTGTCTGTGGCCCTGACCGCGGACACAGGCAGGGATTTCTGCACTCTCCCCTCCCCCCAGCGCATGTGCACACACACAGCCCAGATGGGGGCCACTTGGCTGGCCTCCTGCTGTTTGGCATTTGACATATGAGGAGTCCAGGGCCAGAGCACACCCTCCACCCCAGCCACCCCCATCCCAGAGAGGAGCCAGACTGGCGGGGAGGCCTTACTACCTCAAGGAAGGAGGATCCCAAGGGCCCTGATCTCTTTACCATGTGTCCGGTGGCCTTTGATGGGAATTCCATTGCCCCTTTTGTCCCCTCTCAGAGGCCTGGCTGGGGAAAGAGAGAAGGAGGATATTTTGTAGGGGGGGGGGAAGCCAGGTGGGGTCCCTGGGGGCTGGGCTGAGTGCCCTTCAGCTCCAGTCAGATCAGGGCTGGGTATTTCCTCTGGTGTTCACAGACACGAATTCCCATGTCCGCTCCTGAAGAAGTTCCCTGGCTTTGCTTCTTGCCACCCTGAATAGCTGGTGTGGGCTCACATTTAGTCACCTGGATTTTTTTTTTTTCTTTATTTGGACACAGAGGTACTTTCAAGCCTCTTTGGTCATTTATCCATCTATTCATCCATCCATCTACCCATCCATCCATCTATTTATCCAGGTATCCATTAATTCATTTATCCAGGCATTCATCCATCCAGGGATCCATTCATCCACTCTACAGAGTCTATTAAGAACTTACTGTGTGCTTGGCACTGACCTAGGTTCTTGGGAAATGAAGTGAACAAAACCAAGTACCTGCTCTCATGCAACTTTCCAGCCGGTAAAAGACGATAAAGCAACAAGTAGGTCAGATTATGATGAGTACTACAGAGAGCAAGTTAGGGGGTCTGGGTCTGCTGCGGTGACAGCTAAGCAGAGGCCTGGAGTGAGGGGGGGGGGAGGCGTGTGGAGATCTGGGGAAACAGTGTCGAGAGCACCAAGCACAGCAAGGCCAGGGCCTCTGACTGGGAGCAAAGCCAGTGTGGAGGGAGCAGTAAGGAAGCTGCTGTGTTTGGAGGGGGTGCCCCAGGGAGAGTGGCGGGAGGGGAGGCCTGCAGGTGAAGGGAAGCGGATCGGAAGGGCAAGGTTGGCCCCTGGGAGGACTCTGACTTTTATTCTCTGTGACATAGGAGACTCTGGAAGTTTCCCGGTGGAGGAATGACATGCTCAGACATATTTTCAAAGGTCCTCTGGCTGCGTGTTGAGACTGGAGAGTGGGGGACAGGGGTAGGCGTGGGAGGGGAGATGGCAGGCTGCTGCCGTCCTCTGGGTGAGAGGTAGTTGCCGTTTGGAGAGATTTGGAAGCCAGGACCAGTCTGATCTGCTGGTCTGAGGTGTGAAAAGAGAGTGGTTAGAGACAACCCCACAGTTTCTGACCTGAGCACTTAGAAACGATGAGGCTGCCATTTTCTGAGGTGGGGAAGACTTGGGGTAAGGGAGTGAGAAACTCAGAAGTTTGACTGGGACATATCAGTTGTGCCCATTTAAGTGGGAGGGTCAGGGAGAAGTTGGACTATGTCAGTTGGGTGTGTGTGAGGGGAAACCAGGCTGGAGAATCCTCAGTGTACAGCCAGCGGTCAAGGCCATGAGCCTGGATGGGGTCTCCAAGAAATTAATGTGGAGAGAAGGATCCAAGACAACCCTGGGCTCAGCAAGGCTCAAAAGGGAGGGGGTGAAAGGAGGGCATGAAAGAAATAAAGGAGGAGAGGGGGTGGGGCACCCAGTGAAGAAGCTTCAGGAAGGAAGGGTGATAGCCAAGTCCAGTGCCGCTGAGCTGAGGACTGACCCTCAGACTGACTGTCAGATTTAACAACATGCACACAGGCAGCTGGAGTGCTGGGTGTGAAAACCTGGTTGGAGGGGGTTCAAAGTAAGAACGGGAGGGGAGGAATCAGAAATTGTAGTATAGGCATCTTTTAAATTCTTTTTTTGTTTGTTTTTTATTTTGGTAAAAAGCAAGCAGAGAGCAATAGGATGTAGTTGGAAGAGGATCAAGAGATTCTTTTGATCTCCCTTGACCCTGAGATGGGAGAAGGAGCAGCCTGTTTGTGGGCTGAAGAGGATGAGCGGTAGAGGGGGAGATTGATCACGCAGAAGAGGGGAGACTTGAGGGAACACAGTCCGAGCTTTGAAAGGGGATGGGATCCAGGAGCAAGAGGAAGAACAATCTCTGTTCTTGTTGCCAGGAGGGACTTTCTGTGGCTCCCCCAAAAGGCAAGGGGTCATTAGGACTGGAGTGGCCAAGGAGGATGCGTGAAGGAGGAAGGGACTGCCGTGGGCCCTGAAAGATGGGAAAGCGACGGTTGGCAGCGGGAGGCTTTCCAGTGGGTGGCCCTGGGCAAGCAAGGCCCTATAGGCCAGAATGAGCAAGCAGGGCTGTTTTCTAGGTTTCTTTTGGCTCCAACCATTGCAACCTCCTGGCATGCATCCCCTTCCTCATCTCCCTAGGCCGTCCTGTCTCCCTTCCCCAGCTCCAAGTTCTCCACCATTCTCCAGCCAAGAAGCAAATTTAGGGACCCTTACCCCTTGGGATCTGCCGCTACCACCAGGCTGGTTGTGTCAGGACTGAGTCAAATGTGTAGGACACCCCGCTGGTGTCCCAGAACGGGTTGGTGTGTGGAAAACGCTCACATCTGGTGTCAGAAGGGGAGCACCGAGGTAGAGGTGTGTGAGAGAAAGGGGGCACCTGCAGGAAGAGTGTGTTTCACCCTCACACAGGCCTCTGAGGCAAGGAGAGTGTTCAAATCTGCTGACTGCTCCCCTGGGATCTGCTCATCAACTGATATCCTTGCCTTCCCACAGCCTGTGGGGGTGGAAACCAATGGCCAGAAGGAGGAGGCCCTCTTTCTGAGCTTGGGCAAGTGGGACCAAACCCTGGGACTCAGTTTTATAATATTTTCTTGGGTTGGGTGTTGGGCTTCCCTGGTAGCTTGGCCTGCAGTGTGGGAGACCTGGGTTTGATGCCTGGGTTGGGAAGATCCCCTGGAGGAGGGCATGGCTACCCACTCCAGTGTTCTTGGCCTGGAGAATCCCATGGACAGAGGAGCCTGGGGGGCTACAGTCCATGCGGTTACAAAGAGTCGGACACGATTGAGTGACTAAGCACAGTGGGTGGGGTGTTTGTGCAGCGAGTGATGACAGGGACTGGCCAGCACTCCCTGCCCAGCCCCGCGCTGCGCTGAGGACACACCCCAGTGCTCTCTGCCTGCAGAGACCCATTTTAGGTGCTGCTTTAACCCCCCGCCACTGCCGAAAATAGGCTCCACTGCTTCCAGAACTGATTCTTTTCTTTCTGGCTCTTTAGACTTTTCCCTCTCTTTTTTTCCTTTTAAGGTTTCTTTTTTTTTTGTATGTGAACCGTCTTCATTGAATTTGTTACAGTATTGTTTCTGTTTTCTGTTTTGCTTTTTTGGCCCCGAGGCATGTGGGATCTTAGTTCCCCAAAAGGGATGGAACGCATACCCGCTGCATTGAAAGCAGAGTCTTAACTACTGGGAAATCCCTCCCCTTCTTTCTTTCTCTTCCTTCCCTTCTTCCCTTCCTTCCTTCTTTCTTTTCCTTTCTCTTCATCCCTCTTTCTTTCCTTCTTCCTTTCTATGGACATGATCACTCTCACCTTATCTTCCCTGTTAGATGATAAGAGTCATGAGGAAGGGTCACAATCTGATCCATTTTTCCCCTCTGACAGCTGCTGCTCAGTGGCCAGCACTCTGAGGGTATTAATATATGGAAGTGTTTTCTGGCTGGATGAGAGCAAGACAGTGAACCTGCAGAAAATGGGCTCCAGCCCCTGGACGGCAGAGCTCTGTAGCTGCCTTTCAGGCCTCCTTTGGTTCATCCCCTAAGCACTTCTTGAGCCCTACCTTGTGTCTAAGGCAGGGTGCTTGGGTCCCAGCTGCGCTGGGGCTGCTCTCTGACCAGACTGGGGGAACAGCTTCCTGAGGTGGGCACAAGAGCCGAGGCAGGCGACCCGTCCTGTCCTCCAGAGTCCCCTGCGTGTCCTCCCTGTCCTCTCCTCTTGCAGTAATTGGGGGTTGGCATGAGGTGGGGTCAGGGCCCAGTGGATGGGAGAACAGTCCCCTTCAAGCTCTGCCAGGCAGCTAGAGAACCACTGCACCCCCCCAGCCCCCCAACCACCACCACCCGGGGCACCAGTTGTGAGCAGGAGACAAAAAGCCGGCACAAAAGGCCTGTGGGAGCCGTGGCGGATAGATTAATGAGATTTCCATACGAGGCCGACAATAGGATTCTCCACTCCAGCCCCTTTGTCCCAGGCTGCGGTAATGGAGCCTGAGGAGCTGCCCCAGGAAGGCGACATCCACATGGGCCCTTGTCCTCACACGCCTGGAGCTCCAGCACAGCTGCCCCTCCTTCTGGCCCTGCCCCCAGCCCCATGGCTGAGGGAACTCTGAACCAGAGAAACTCTGAGTAGGGAAGGGGTGTTACAGGCCTTCTGAGGGAGCTGGAGGGGTGTATTGGCGTCCCTTCCATCTCAGCCTGTATAAAAGTTCCTAGTGAGAGAAAGTTTGCTGTCTACCATCTATACGGTCTCACTTGACAGCTGAAGAAAGTGAGGCTTGGAGAGGTTAGGTGTCTTGCCGGTGGACACACAGGGACCGCTCAGGGTATCTGCTGCCTCTTGATGCCACAGTGGGGGCGGAGGAGCGTCAGAGACCTGCGTGAGGGAGAAACACACTCCTCCTGCAAGTGCCCCCTTTCTCTCACACACCTCTACCTCGGTGCTCCCCTTCTGACACCAGATGTGAGCGTTTTCCACACACCAACCCGTTCTGGGACACCAGCGGGGTGTCCTACACATTTGACTCAGTCCTGACACAACTGGCCTGGTGGTAGCGGCAGATCCCGAGGGGTAAGGGTGGCCCCACAAGACTGCCCCCTTTAGGCACCAGCCACACATCCAGGCTGTTACCAGTGCTTCTGGCTGATAGGCGTAAATCAAGAGGTTCCTACCCTCTTCTCAGATTGATGAATTTGCTAGAATGGCTCACAGATCTCATGAAACCAGTTTACTTACTAGATTATCAGCTTATTATAAAAGGATGTAAGTCAGAAGCAGCCAGATGGAAGAGATGCACAGGGCAGGCATGTGGGAAGATGCCCAGAGCTTCTATGCCCTCTCCCAGCAGCCCCCCAACCACTCCTCCCCAGAAGCTCTCCCAACCCCATCTAATGACTAAACCATTGGCCACTGGTGATTGAGCTCAATCTCCAGCCCCTCTCCTTTTCCTTGGAGGTGGGGGGTAGTGTATGTGTGGGGAGTGCTGAAGGGTCCAACCCTCTAATCATGGCCGGTTCCTCTTGCCACCAGCCTTCATCCTTAGGTTTCCTAGGAGCTTTCCAAAACCCCTCATTAATACAAACTCAAGTGTGGTTGAAGGGGGCTTGTTATGAATAACAAGACACTCATTTCATCTTTATTGCTCTGAAGCTATTTCAGGAACTGAGGACAAGAGACCAGATATTATGAAGGATGCTCCTGTTGCGCTTATGCTTAGGAGATTCCAAGGGTTTGGGAAGCTGTGAGCCAGGAGGAGTGGATAAAGACTACATAATACATTCCTTTTAAAAAAGATTTGTTTTGGCTCTGCTGGGCCTTTACTGTTGCATGGGCTTTCCTCTAGTTCAGCAAGCAGGGGCCGCCTTCTAGCTGCAGGGCATGGGCCTCTCACTTTGGTGGCTGCTCTTGTTGCAGAGCAAAGGCCCTAGAGCTTGCAGGCTTCAGCAGTTGCAGCACGCAGGCTCAGTAGTTGTGGCTCGAGGGCTCCAGAGCCCAGGCCTGATAGTTGTGACACTCGGGCCTAGGTGCTCCGAGGCATGTGGGATCGTCCTGGATCAGGGATTGAACCCGTGTCCCTTGCATTGGCAGGTGGATTCTTTACCACTGAGCCACCAGGGAAACCCTACATATGTATTTCTTACTGTAAATTACACTACCACAGCCTGTGTCAGGCCTGATGCTGTGTCCTGGGCCTGGTCCACAGGGATGGGAGAGGCCCATGAGGGCCGAGATCAGTGCACTGAGTGCCTTGGCCATTTGTGAAGGCCCAGACACTCCCTCTTTGATCCTGGAAGACTTCTTGCAAATGAGGAGGAGGATTTATAGAATTCTTTTCTCCTCTTTCATCCAACAATCCTTTCTGTTACTATTTATTGATCACCTATGAGTTAGAAGGACTGGACTCTGTGTGGAGTCATGCAGAGTTCTAGCCTTCAAGAGTCCACAGACAAAAAGCTTAAGTGACATTTTCTCAACAGAGCCCCAGCCACCCCCAGTGAAGGCCACAGCCTCAAATAAGGAACTGTCTGCCCAGCCTAGGGGCGTGGATGCTTATCAGATGACCAGTGTGCTGGGAAAGGACAGCTCTCCTTGGGCTGCTTTGCAGTGAGAGGACGCACATTCTCCTGCCTGTGGGGGTGGGGTGACTGGGGCTCCCCAGGGGAAAATTGCAGGTTTGAAGTGTAAATGAGCAGCTCTTTGAGGTGTAGCCACATTTCCGAGCAAACACAGAAATGTTTCCATAGGGCCAAGGGAATGGGCCTTGGAGGCTGGGCCTTGGAGGCTGGGCCGTGTCACGGCCTCAGGCTCTTCCCTGGCTGTAAGTACCAAGGACTGGACCAGGGAGCCAGTGCAACCAAGAGGTATGGGCCTGGGGTCTGTACTTAACACTGCTGGGGTCTGAATCGTGCTCCCCTTGGTACAAGCTGGGTGACCTTAGGATGTACCAGTTTCTCTGTACCTCAGTCACTTCACCTGCCAAATGGGGATTGAGACTATAGTATTTCTCATGAGGCTCTTATGAGGGCTACACCAGATAGCGCATAAAGCAGAGTGGGGGCTGGCTCTCCCCCAGTGGGGACAGTGGGGAACCAGCATAAGGACCAGTCTGTTAAATTAGAGCTGGAAGGAACCTCCCTCACAGAGCACTCTCCACATTCCCCCAACCTCAAGAAGTGACTTGTTCAGGTTCACTCAGCAAGGTTGGGCCCCTGCTCAGGTTTCTAACTGTAATATTTATCATACTCCTTTGTACCAGACTCAGGATTCTGTATTTATTTATTTGGTCACGTCAGATCTGGGCTCTCCAGTTGTGGTGCTTGGGCTCAATAGTTGCACTGTGTGGGCTTATTTGCCCCAAGGGATGTGGGATCTTAGTTCCCTGACCAGGGATCGAACCCTTGTCCCCTGCATTGCTAGGCAGATTCTTTAACCATTGGCCCATCAGAGAAATCCGTATTTATCTTTTTAAATTCTCATGGCCACTGTGCAGGGCAAATGTTCTATTGTTTTTTAACAGATGGAGAAATTGAGCTTCAGTGACGTCCGGCAGTCGGCCCAGCCTAACACTGTAAGGGTCAGAGCCTCGATTCAAATCCAGTTCTCTGATTCAAAACCCACATTTTCCTTCAAGTCCCTGGGGCATGTCTTAATGTCTAGCTCAGCTGATATAGGGACCAGAGTATGCCCTATGAACCTGGGGAGGAGGTGGGGTACCTCTTCAGAGAAGATCCCTCCTGCTCCTGAGGGAAGCAGACCACCGAAAGGCCCCCGCCTCTCTGTGAGAGGAGAGGGCTGTAACTGGCCTGAGGGCAGGGACAGGGAGACAGCATGCTCCGCCTGCTCTCACTGCAGATAATATCATGCAGGTAGATGGTGATGCTTCTGGGAAGAATGGAGGAGGAGGACAGGAGAGATGGGCTGGTAGTCAGTGGAGGGCTTAGGGTCAAGGAAGTCTTTCTGAAGCTGGGAAAGAATTAAGCTTGCTGTGAGGGCAGAGCCGGGGCATGGTAGTGGGGAAGGT
This sequence comes from Ovis aries, assembly GCF_016772045.2. Classification (NCBI taxonomy): domain Eukaryota; kingdom Metazoa; phylum Chordata; class Mammalia; order Artiodactyla; family Bovidae; genus Ovis; species Ovis aries. The sequence goes on from NC_056056.1 coordinate 134,490,041, forward strand.
CAATTATGGAGCAAGGTCCCAGCCTAGGCTGGAGAGGTTGAGCTTGAGAGACCCTCAGGCCTCCTAGTCTCTAAAATGGATGCTGATGTAGATAAAGGTGAAAACAGAAGGCCGGAGGTGATGGAGATGTGTCCCCAGCTACAATGGAAGGGAACTGCCTGGAGCAGAAGGCCTGTGTCTAAGCAGATTGAGGGTAGAGATCAAGTGGGTAGGATGAGCTGCAGGGGCTGGGCAACCTCAGAAGGGGCTGAGTGCAGAGCAGATGAGATAGATGGGTGTGGAACCGGCAGGACAGGTTTAGAGGGCCAGAGGTAGTGGGTTTCTGGAGTCCACAAGGACTGAGGTGGGAGTGATTCAGTGCGGACCACGGTCTGGAGAGTGCGGACCTGAGTGAAGACCACTGCCAGCCAGGGCAGGAGCTGGTGAGAGGGGCTGGGAAGATACCCCATGACGCCGAGGAGGAGCAGCAGATCTGGCAGGTGAAGGAAATGCGTGTGAACAAGCCCAGACCCAGAGTCTTCTTTGCTGTATCTGTGTCTGTCCTTCTGGGAGGGACCACCTTTCCTTCCGGCATGCCCGGTTAATAAGGTTCAGGGAGAGTGCTCTGTCAGGTCAAATCTCTTTTCTCTATGTTAAGGAGCCAAAGCATATGTAATAATCAACAAAACAACAACAAAAAGCAGGTTTTGGGCCCATGTCATAACACAATCTGTACAATTCTGACGTTACCACATATGACCCTGCAACGGGAACCATCTGAGATTTCTGATGTCCCAGGAAATTATCTCCCTTGACAACAGGTGAAGTCTCTTTTCTTTGGCAACCCCGCAGCAGGAGCTGCACACGTGCCTCCCTCACACGCCGCCAGCCCCCCACCCCTCAGTTCTGCTGTCTCTGCTTGCTCTCTTGCCACTGGTGGCCAGGAGCACCTCTCAGATGGAGGTGAAACAACCCTTAAGAACTCCCCTTTAGGGACGTCCCTGGTGGTCCAGTGGTTAAGACTGGGCGCTTCCAATGCAAGGGACGTGGGCTGGATCCCTGACCGGGGAACTAAGATCCCACATGCTGTGCAGTGCAGCCAAAACAAACAAAAAAACCTCTTTTAAAGCTCTACTATCTATGGCTCACGCCTTCCCTAGGGCGTGGGGATGAGGGTAAACGGTTTTATTTTCAAAGACTGACCTCACCTCACTGACGTCAGGTCAGTCATAAGAGGTGGTGCAGTCAAGCTACTACAAGTAAGGGCAATTGCTGAGAAGCAATCTGATAATTTTCAAACTCTTCTTGTACCACTGCCCCCACATATACCCACTTCCAGGGTTCTGGTGCCCCAGCAGTTCTTGGTACTCCCCCGAGGCTTGCAGTGTATGGTTATATAGGTTGTGCACTGCACATAAGTCCTACTTCTAAAGGGGCACAGGTCACATCATAGACACAGATTTGTTTTATCACAGTTTCTCAGAAGGTGGCGGTAAGGCGTCTTGAGGTGGGGAAGAGGGCATATGAGCTATTCCAGCCCTAGCTTTCTCAGTGCACTGTGCTCCGAGTCTTTGAACTGCTGGAATCCTCTAGCCTGTCAGGTCAACTTGGCCTCTCACCCTTCAAGTTCCTCCCTGGCGAGGCCTTCTTGACTAGGCACAATATGCTCCCCGGAGCCCCAGAACTCTGGACGCACACCTCTGATTTTCCACCTCATAAAGGATGTCGTCTCTTCTGGCTGAAACATCATATTCACTTTTCAATCTGCTCCCATGCCTGGCACAGCTTTTAGTATGTGCTCAGTAAAATTCCGGAGAAGGCAATGGCACCCCACTCTAGTACTCTTGCCTGGAAAATCCCATGGATGGAGAAGCCTGGTAGGCGCTAAGAGTCGGATACGACTGAGCGACTTCCCTTTCACTTTTCACTTTTATGCATTGGAGAAGGAAATGGCAACCCACTCCAGTGTTCTTGCCTGGAGAATCCCAGGGACGAGGGAGCCTGGTGGGCTGCTGTCTATGGGGTTGCACAGAGTTGGACACAACTGAAGTGACTTAGCAGCAGTAAAATTCTGTTGAAGCAAGAATATTGACCTGTAAGCTTAACTTATCAAAAGCTTAGGACTGAGAAATAATCATTAGCAAAAACTGTCTGGAATGTCATGGGCCCAGTTAGTCTTTGAGCAGTTATTTTCAGATCAAGCAAACAAATTGGAGCCATACAGTTGGAGAGTACTGTTCCCCAGGCCTTGAATACCTTTTACCAGTTTGGCCCACGCCTGGACTGGTGCTGAGGGACAGTGTATGAAATAAATACTTCTGCAGTGTTTACATCATGACTACCTAAGAGGCTGTTTCCTGAGGTCCATGAAAAAAAGTTCTATGATCTCTATGCCAGGAATATTTTCGCTTGTTTTGAGTATGACTGTGTTTTATTTAGCAGAGTTATTTGGTTCCTGGGAAGTGCAGATAAACTTGTGACCAACTTTCTGTTTTGTAATATTCATTTTTATTCATTCGGCTGTGCTGGGTCTTAGTTATGACACACAGGATCTTCGTTGCCACAAATGGGACCTTTTGTTGAAGCATGCGATCTCTTAGGTGAGATATGTGGGACCTAGTTCCCTGACCAGGGACTGAACTCAGGCCCCCTGCATTGCGAGTCTTAGCCACTATACCACCAGGGAAATCCCATTTCTATGATGGGCACTAACTTTGTCCCATCTTCTCCAGAAGACATTTATGTTTATTCGAAACAACCTTTTTGTATTGCGGTGAAACATTCTGGGAATGAGGCAGGTGACAGCACCTGCTCTGGGTATGCAACCATCTCAGGCAGAGTTGGGTCTGGAACCCAGGTACTCTAACTCCATCAGGCAGATACAAGAAACCACGTGGAAAGGAAGTGATGCTTCTGGGTCAGCCTCTGGGGTTTCCCAGGGACAGTGAGACTCTGCCACAGACACCATCCTTCACTACAGTAGGTCTGAAAGTGAGGACCATGTGTCCTCTAGAGTGGATGGCTGGAGGCACCAGGACAAAATAGTCATTGCCTAGGTGAGGTTAGGACTGAAAAAAACATCATTTTCAGATGCATCTTGGTTCTGAGAAAGTATTTTCAGACAACTTTAATAGTGGGACAAGACAAATACGGTGATTTTGGTGCCTGAAGATGGCCCGGGTAGGGTGGAACGCTGTGAGTGGATGCGGGAAAACCAGCCTGTCCCAAGCTATGGTTTAAGAAGGTCCGCCTGCGGCTGGCAGTCGGTGGGGCCTTAGAGGCTCTTCAGGATCTCACTAGCCGCTTCTCTTGCCTGCAGCTCTGTCGAAGATGCACTGGACACCGGAACACGCCCAGCCCCTCAACCAGTGGCCAGAGCAGCACCTGGACGTCTCCTCCACCACCCCGTCGCCGGCCCACAAGTTGGAGTTGCCCCCTGGGGGTCGCCAGCGCTGCCACTATGCTTGGGCACACGACGACATCTCTGCCCTCACTGCCTCCAACCTCCTCAAGCGCTACGCCGAGAAGTACTCGGGGGTCCTGGACTCGCCCTACGAGCGCCCCACCCTGGGCGGCTACGGCGACGCCGCCTTCCTCAACGGCGCCAAGGGGGACCCCGAACCCTGGCCGGGGCCAGAGACTCCTTACCCCCTGGCCTCGCTCCACGAGGGGCTCCCGGGAACCAAGTCGGGCAGTGGGGGCGGCTCTGGGGGTCTCGGCGGTTCCCCGGTTTTAGCCGGGAACCTGCCTGAACCCCTCTACGCCGGCAACGCGTGCGGGGGCCCGTCGGCGGCGCCGGAGTACGCGGCGGGCTACGGCGGGGGGTACCTGGCGCCGGGTTACTGCGCGCAGACAGGCGCCGCGCTGCCCCCGCCGCCCCCGGCCGCGCTCCTGCAGCCCCCGCCCCCGCCGGGCTACGGCCCCTCGGGGTCTCTGTACAACTACCCCGCGGGGGGCTACGCCGCGCAGACGGGTTACGGGGCCCTCCCGCCGCCGCCCGCTCCGCCCCCGGCCCCCTACCTGACCTCCGGTCTGGCGGCGCCCACGCCCCTGCCCACGCCGGCCCCACCCCGGCCGTCACCCGCCTCCTACGGTTTCCAGGGGGTAGCGGAGGCCGGGGTGTCGCTGAAGCGCAAGGCTACGGACGAGGGAGCCGAAGGCCGCTACCGCAAGTACGCCTTCGAGCCCGCCAAAGCCCCGGCGGCCGACGGCGCCTCGTACCCCGCCGCGGACAACGGCGAGTGTCGGGGCAACGGGTTCCGGGCGAAGCCGCCAGGAGCGGCGGAGGAGGCGTCAGGCAAGTACGCTGGTGGCGTCCCCCTCAAAGTCCTGGGCTCCCCCGTCTACGGCCCGCAACTTGAGCCCTTTGAGAAGTTCCCGGAGCGGGCCCCGGCGCCGCCTCCCCGCGGGGGCTTCGCGGTGCCGTCAGGAGAGCCTCCTAAAGGTGTGGACCAGGGGGCTCTGGAGCTGGCGACCAGCAAGATGGTGGACTGCGGACCGCCGGTGCAGTGGGCGGACGTGGCGGGCCAGGGCGCGCTCAAGGCGGCGCTGGAGGAGGAGCTGGTGTGGCCATTGCTGAGGCCGCCCGCCTACCCCGGCAGCCCGCGCCCGCCGCGGACGGTGCTGCTCTTCGGACCGCGGGGCGCTGGCAAAGCGCTGCTGGGCCGCTGCCTGGCGACGCAACTAGGCGCCACGCTACTGCGCCTGCGCGGAGGCACGCTGGTCGCGCCGGGCGCTGCCGAAGGCGCGCGCCTCCTTCAGGCCGCCTTCGCGGCTGCGCGCTGCCGCCCGCCCGCGGTACTCCTCATCAGCGAGCTGGACGCGCTGCTGTCCGCCCGGGACGACGGCACGGCCGCCGCAGGCGCGCTGCAGGCGCCGCTCCTGGCCTGTCTGGACGGCGGCTGCGGTGCGGGAGCCGACGGCGTGCTGGTCGTGGGCACCACTTCGCGGCCCGCGGCCCTGGACGAGGCAACCCGCCGGCGCTTCGCTCTCCGCTTCTACGTGACGCTGCCCGACGGCCCGGCCCGCGGGCAGATCCTGCAGCGGGCGCTGGCCCAGCAGGGCTGCGCGCTGAGCGAGCGGGAGCTGGCCGCCTTGGTGCAGGGCACCCAGGGCTTCTCTGGGGGCGAGCTGGGGCAGCTGTGCCAGCAGGCGGCGGCCGGGGCGGGCCTCCCGGGTTTGCAGCGCCCCATCTCCTATAAGGACATGGAGGCAGCGCTGGCCAAGGTGGGCCCTAGGGCCTCACCCAAGGACTTGGACTCGTTCGTGGAGTGGGACAAAATGTACGGTTTCGGACACTGATGGCGCACCAGGAGGCCGAGGGAGCTGCCGCCCACTACCGGCCCCTCGGTTGTGAAGGGTCTTCTTTAACCCCACCGGGCTGGGCTGGGGCGTGCCGGAGTGAGGGGGGTGGGGTGAGGGAGCGGAGGGGGCTGCCGGTGGATTTTTTTTTTTCCCGTGGGAAGGAAAATGCTTGTGCTAGGCAGAGAGATGCCGTATGAGCTGTGTACTCAGGTTTTTCCTATTTATTGTGGACGGGAAGCTCGCCGTCTCTGCCCCGCGGAAGACTGGCCCCGGGGCCTAGGGAACTCCTGCGCTCTCGCCACAATCCTTTTGTCTCCTCGCCGTCTGAATGGCTCCCTCCCCCTTCTCCTCGTCTCCCTTTCTCTGCTTCTGGTGGTTTTCTTTCTCCGTCGCTTTGTCACTGACCATACACCCTTCTCTCGCTCCCCGGCTCCGGCCCTGATTCCCTTTTGCTCCTCCCCGCTCTGTGTCTCATCTGTCACCTTCAGTGCTTCTGTTTCTATCCCTTGCTCTCCAGCCTCTCTGTGTCTTGGTCCCTCTCCCTGCCTTCTGTCCCTCACATTCCAAGACTGCAGTGTCCCTTTGCAGAAGATCTGGAGGTTAAGGGGCTGAGGAAGAGGGGGTTCCCTTCACCCCTCATCCCTCATCCAGCTGAAACCTTAGGTCTGTGGGAGTCAAGCAAAAAAGAAAAACACCCAATGAAGGGGTTTTTGTTGTTTTTGAGGAGGAAAATTCCAGAAATGTAGCTTGTTTAATATTTTAGGCCTCTTATTTTTGTAAGATGGGTAGAATTTGCTGTTTTTCTTTTGATGACTCAGGAAGAAACTGACCTCAGAAAGAATGTTAGATTTTGGCTGCTTTCCTGTGTGTGTTCCCCCCACCCCCAGCCCATCAACCCCTTCAGCCCTAGGGAAGCAGATTCTCTCAGAAGACTCAGAAAGTGAGACCTGAGGGGAAGAGGGGAGGAAGTCCGAGAGGCCACACTCCAACCCCTGCGCTTCTTGGGACAGAAGCAGAATGTATTGCAGGGGCCTCCTCCTCAGGGCCAAGGTTGTAGGCAGAGGTGATGAGGACTGAGTTGTGGCATTTGGAAGGAGGTAGGTCTTGCTCCCTTCCTGCTGCTCTTCCTGTAGGCGCCACCCCTCAGCTGAGTAGCATGTTTTGTGTGCAGGGTTGGTTATCCAGAGTTGGGATGCCCTTGCCCACTGCCTGCCCCAGACCTAGCAGGTAGGCTGAGAGGGCCCAAATGGGAAGATGACCCGGGTCGAAAGTCCCCAGAGAGGTCATCCCACCTGGTCCCTGTCTAGGCAGAGGTCTCCTGTACCTTCTGCTAAGAAGATTTCCTCCGGAGGGAAAGTAGTCTGGCTACAGGTCTGACTGGGCACAGAGTTCATTGCAGACTCAGCCTCCATGGTCTGCTGGGAGGCTTTGAGGAGGGGTGAGTGAGTGGCCGTGCATGCAGGAGAAGGTTCTGAGGGGACTCTTGCCTCTCCTGTTCTCTTAGTGTCCTAGGTCTAGGGCTCCAGGGGCTATGAGAGGGTGGAGGAGATGGGCAGCTGTGTTCCCCTGAATAAACATTGGACTTTTATTCTCAGTCCCACCCTAACTCTCCACCAGAAGCCCAGGCTTAGGCACCCTTCTTTGTGAGAACTGTATTCTTCTTCCCACCAACTTTCCTGTGATGGGGCTTTGGAGTATTTTGTACCCCCCCTCTGTTGGGGAGCCCATTTCACAACTCTGACCTTTGGTCCAGAGGTGGGGGCACAAGCCACCACCCCACTTCTCTCTCCCACCACCCTAGCCTGCCTTGTTTCCCACCACCTTGACAGCTCCTGGAGTGTCTCCCACCTCCCACTCCCAGCTGGAAGGAAGTCCAAGGGGATGTTTCAGGTGCCAAGGTGCTGAGGGTCTGTGCTGGCCTAGGAGTGCTAACAGGAAAGCTGCTCTGTTTTCTCTTCCTCCCTGCCTTGGTCCCTGACCTTCCTTGTGCTCCTTGGAGCTGGCTGACTGAAGGGCTACGGTGCCTCAAAAGCAGTGGGTGCAGGGTCTTGGCTGTGAGAAGCCCATGGGGGGAGCAGCAAGTGAGCAGGTTCTCTCAGGTGTGTGTATGTATGGGGGGGTGGGGGGGATGGAGGGCATTGGGGAGGGGGTTTGGGATCTCAGCCATCCCTTCAAGAGGCAGACAGCTCTGGGGGTTGGGGGGAGGAGCTCACTGACCGAGACCCAGGGCCCCCACCGCCTCCTCTACTGGCCTTGGGGAGCTTTGCACAAGGAGACAGCCCCCAGTCTACTAGCACCTACCTCATGGGCACTGGGGCGAGTGGGAGAAGGGCAGGTCCAGCTCTGGCAATGCTGGGGGGGGCATACCAAAGAATCCAGGGGCAGGGATTGGGGGAGGGCGGCTGGCTCTCTTCTTCCTTGACCCACGTTGGGGTTGGGGTCCTCCCCTCCAGCTGTAACCATTTCTACCTCATGTTGATGCGTGTTGTACATGGATATATTTATCTCCTGTCTGATGACGCTCTGCAGTTCGGTCTGTCTACCTCAGAAGAGACTGTATTTTAAAAGAAAAAGTATGACACAGTATTAAAGCGATGATACGTGGTTTCCAGAGGATTTCTTGGGGGCAGCAGGATGTGGGGAGCCCTCTGGGAAATGCCTGGGCTTCCAGGTCTGCTGGTGCCACAGATGTGGCTCTGTGGGTGTGTTTGTTTCTTCAGCAAAACATGACCATTCCTGTTACTCTGGCACTGTTGAGTGCCTACCACATAAGTGAGACCACCAGGGGGGAAAACCCCTCGATAGGGAAGGCCTGCCTGCAATTCTGAGCTCCCAGAGGCTCAGTGTTGGGGCTGACTTAACAGCTTCTGAAGCATTAGGGATGAAGGGCTCGTGTGTTTGCCGAGTGAGTGAGTGGGTGAATGAATAGATGAGTGCTGAAGAGGAAGTTTCACTTAGAGCCTGGCCAGCAGCCCTTGGCCAGAGCTAGGATCATCCTTGGATGAAGGGAAAGGGGACAGAGGGCCGGGTGGGGACACAGTGTGTTCTAGTCTTTTAGGCCACTTGGGATCCTTCGTCCACCACCATCTGCCAATCCCCACACTGACAAGTCAGCATAAACTGGGACACAGAAAACTGGGGAGGAACATCTTGTTAAAAAGGCTCTATGGAGATACCCGTGAGAGGTTTGGACCCACAACTGCCTGAGGACTTGAGTGTGCAGAGCAAAATGATCAAAAATGCATGGAAGGGGCAGGGAAGCAGGCCCCCTGGCTCCCACCGGCCCAGGCTTAAAGCCTATCCAGGGCTTTCAGGAGCCAAAGCCCGCCCATGGCCAGACTATGAAGCAGTTTCCGCTGGGAGAGAAACAGCTGGTGTGCCTGGGTATGAGGGCTCCAGCACAATGAACTACGGCTCAGTGAACCCAACCCTCTCGGCCCTTGGAGGTCCAGATCCCCCTTGCTCTCTAGTTGGTTTATTGCACACCTACTCTGTGTAGACAGCACTCAGGATACAGAAGTGGTTAAGTACAGCCTCAGTTCTGGAGAGCCCACATTACAGGATGGGAAAAGGTCAACAATGGATCATTTGAAAATACAGCTAGATAAAGCTGCTCAAGGAGAGACCTTATCAAAATTTTTATATTCTCGCATCTGGCACAGTGTTTGGTGCACATAGGAGACCCTGAATAAATGTTGACTAAATCCTCGAATTCACTTCTAGGAAGTGTCCTGATGGAGGATGCACAGGTTATTTTGAGAATGCCCAGAAAAGACCCTAACTCGTGGTGGTGGTGGTGGTGGTGGTGGTGGTATTGGCGCTGGGTCAGAACAACTTCCTGGATGGGTTTGGGTGGGTTCAGCTTGACAAAGCTATGGAAGCTGGAAACTGTACCATACCTGTGACTATAGTTACAGGAGCACAGAGTGAGGGCAAGAGTGAGGGGAAGGGAGAGGAACAATGGGGTTGCAAGGGTGCACCAGGAGGCTCTTCCATGCCCCTGAAGAGCTGAGGCTCCTTCATGAAGCCTGTGGGGGTGGGGGTGGGGGTTAGTCACTGGTGGACAGGGACTGATTTGCAAGTGAAGAATTCACACACCAATTCAACAAATCTTTAACTGAACACCTGTTATGCACTAGTTGCTACGGGGACAACAGGTAGCCCTTATAGTCAAATGGGGTCGCTTCCCAGACAAAGTGGTAAAGAATCCACCTGCCAATGCAGGGGACGCAAGACAGATGGGTTCGATCTGTGGGTCAGGACGATCCTGTGGAGGAGGAAATGTCAACCCACTCCAGTATTTCCTGGAGGATCCCATGGACAGAGAAGTCTGGTGGGCTACAGTCTGTGGGGTCACAAGGAGTCAGACATGACTCAGCACACACACACAGTCAAATGGGGGAGACAGTATGAAGACGGAGCTGTAGGGTGCTGTGGGAGCAGATGGGGGTGCCTAGAGAAGACATAGGGCCAAGGGTGTGGGTGGGAGGCAGGGAGGGCATCCCAGAAAGGACTTGTCAGCTGAGGAGTGACAGGCAGAGCGGGGAGTGCAGTCCCCGCTAAAGAAGCACCTGAGCTGAGCTTACTTGGGGAAAGGAAACGAGTTCAGTCCCCGTGTGTGGAGGCGGCATGGGGACTTGAGGACCACTTACCGTATCCAAACAGAGCATGAGGGTTTGGATGCACCTGCGGGAGGACAGGAAAGGGTAGAGTCTATCCATATTCAGTAGGTAATAAGGCTTCCCATGTTGGCTAGTGGTAAAGAACCCGCCTGCCAAGTAGACGTAAGAGACTTGGGTTCAACCCCTGGGTTGGGAAGACAACCACTCCAGTATTTTTGCTTGGAGAATACCGTGGACAGAGGAGCCTGGTGGGTTACAGTCCATGGAGCTGCAAAGAGTCAGATACCATTGAAGCAACAGCAAGCAGGTAATAAGAAAACTCGGGAATTGATTGGATATAGGAAATAAGGAGAGTAAGGGGTCTAAGGTGGAGGGTGAGGGGCGGTAAATGGGAATCAAGAGATGTTGGAGACCTGCTAAGTTTGACAGAAATAGGCCAGCCAGGAGGCCTCCAGCGGGCATTTCAAAAGAAGGGCCCGGGATCCTAGCCTCCAGTCCCCTTACCGATCCCTGGGTATTGAAAACTCACTTCAGCCCCCGGGGTTTTGTGAGATCCTCCCCTCTTGAGTCCTGTTTCTGGGTGTTAGGAGATCCTCATACAAGTTGTGTTGGAGGACCTCCTTCTCATCCCTGGATGCTTCCCCCGGCCCTAGTCCCTGGATGTGGGAACCTCCTTCCTGCCACCCGTCCCTGGATGTTGGCGCCCCTCCCCCGCCCGCGGGCATTCGGAGCTCCTCTCCCCACTGTCGGCGGATCGCAGTCACCGCCCGGCGATGGCGGCACGGGCTCCGGCGGGGGCCCTGGCGCTGGCGTTCTGGGGCTGGGCTTTGGCTCCGGCGGGGGCCGTGGACGCCATGGGCCCTCACGCGGCCGTCCGCCTGGCCCAGCTGCTAACCCCGGAGGAGTGCGGCCACTTCCAATCGCTGCTGAAGGCGCCGGAGCCGGACGTCGAGGCTGAGCTGGCCAGGCTTTCGGAGGACCAGCTGGCTCAGCCCGAGCCTGTGCCCACGTCGGCGATGCCAGGCCAACGGCGGCGGAGGCGCGAGGCAGCGGGGAAGCCGGCGGCCGAGGCTGCCGACGTGTCCGACGGCTGCCGGGAGGGGCTGGCGGCCTGGCTGGCTGCCGAGGCCCCGTCCTTGTCGTGGGACCGCGTGGCCCGCGCCCTGCGGCGCAGCGGCCGCCCAGACGTGGCCCGGGAGCTGGGCAAGAACCTCCACCAGCAGGCAACGCTACAGCTGCGCAAGTTCGGGCAGCGCTACCTGCCCACAGCCGACGCCCCCGCTGTCCCCGCCCCGGCCCTGCGTTCCCGCCGCTCCTCGGTTCCCGAGCCCGACTGGGACAAGCTGGAGCTGATCGTGGAGCGACTGCCCCAGGGGCCGTATCAGCGGAGCCCCGCGGGCTGGGCCGGGCCGCTGGCTCTCGGCTTCCTCACCGGCTTCGGGGGGGCGCTGGGCGTCGGGGCGCTGCTCATCCTACTCATTCCGTGGATCACCGGCGGCGATGGCGACTGGGTGCGGCTGGGCAGCCCCCGGCCGCCCACCCCGCCCCTTCTTCGGTCAGCCAGGGCTCCTGGCTGTGGGGAAGCGGAGCCACTCTTGACTGCAGAGCCGCTGGCGTCCCCGGCGGCCTGGGCTGCAGGCGGGGCCCATACCTCCTTGCCTCTGTGACCCCCGCTGTGCAATGGCAGCACAGACCTGGTGGCGCTTTTGACATATAAAAGTTACAAAATACGTAAAGGTGGGAACGACAGTTTATCAGTTGGTTGGAAATGACTGCATAGCCAGTGGGGCTGCCAGTGGAAGAGGAGGGGCTCAGGTGCCAGTCTGCCGGTTAGGGTAGGAGAGGCAGGCCCCCCCAATTCGTGTCAGCTTTAGTTGCTTCATCTTGCGCTTACTCTTCCACTAAGAGCTACCATTGAGCACTGTGTGCCAGGCCCTAGGCTAAGCAGTTACATAATTTGTTACCCTCTTTAGAAACCCAAGAAGGAAGATATTATCTACCTTACACATAAGGAAACTGGTCACAACTAGATAGTGGCATAGTCAGGTGTTTGAATGCAGAGCTCCTTTGAACCAAAAGTTTGAGCGCAGAGGGAATGATTTGTGAGCAGCAATGGAGCTGGGGAAAAAGGAGGACACAATGAGACGCAGAGCTTCAGTTTACTCTGAGGCCCTGCTGGAGCTGTGCCCACTTCCAGGGGTTGCTGCGCCCACTTCCAGGGGTTGCTGTCCCCAAGCTGCTTTCTCCACTCAGGCAAGGCCTCCTGAAGCTCTCCCTGGAGTCCCAAACTCTCCCTACCCACCTGAGTGGGTGGGGCACTGCCAGCCCCACTGAGGGAGCTGAGCCTGGGTGAGCCCCCACACTGACTTCACTCAGACTGTGCTCCCACCACGGGGAAGGACAGCAGATGCCCTGGGGTCCTGCTGGGTGGGCATCCCTGGGCCGAGGGGCTCTGGTGCGAGAGTAATGACAGAATGACAGGCCAGTCCAAGAGGAGAGTTGAAAACAAGATTGACGTAACCCTTTATTGCAAATTCTAAAGTAAAAAGATGTACAGTACAAAGTAAAATTGAAATTTCAGACTATAAACTTCCAATCCACTTATACATTCTCATTTCTCAAGCATTTCTGCCATTTCCGCATAAACGGAACAGGGAACAAGTCGAGTGGGTGAGGGAAGGAGATACAGCAGGGGTAAAAGAATTGTGTCTAGAACAATCACAAACCCCAGAAGCAAGTGAAAGGAAAGACATTTTCTCGACCTGCTGTCCTGGTGATGAGAAGCGGGGGTGGTTGGAGCAGTGCAGTTTAAAATGGCTCTCAGAATAGCAGCATTTATGGTACCATTTCATCTTCCGCAAGTCCAAGTAAATACTTTGCCCTTCCCTAGTGCCTTTGCCTCTGTATCTCAAAAAACACTTTACAAAACATTTAGTTAAAGCCTCACAACACCCCTGTGAGGTAGGTCAGTATTATTATCCCCATTTTACAGACGGGGAAACTGAGGCACAGAGAGGTTAAGTGACTTGCCCAAGGCCACACAGCGAGTCAGTGGTTGAGCTAGGGATGGAACACAGTTCTGTCCCTTTTCTGGAACCACTGGACCGCGCTCCCCTTTACCTATATACATTCTTCACACACACACACACCACACGTGCACACCTGCCCACCCCACCCCACTTAGCCTCTATGTACAGCAAACAGCAGTGGGGGGCAGGGGCAGGGGGTGCCTCAGGAGTGTTTTGACAGGAAATCTTGGTGCTCTTGGAAGGGGAATCCAAGAAAGCAGAATGCTGAGCCACAGCCCAGATGGCAAAACTTGGGCCCCTCCCCACCCAGACTCCCTCTTCTCTCCTGATGTCCCCCCTGGCTGGCTAGCTGCAGCCAATTCTTTAGGGGGTGGGGGTACCTGAAAATGAACGAAGCTTTTTGCAAAACTTTGGGCAACATCTGAGAAAAGAAAGAGGCATCATTACAGAAGATGCCCAGGACTCAGTCACTAAGTCACAACCGTGGCCATCTAACCTCCACAGCAGGCCTGGAGGCTGGGGGCCGAGAGGGGAGGATGGGGACTGACCTACCAGCCATCTCTCTCCAGAGCGGAGCTCCTGGAGCGGACTAGAGTGGGCACTTCAAAATCCTCCTGAGTGTTCCTGGACTGGGAGACGTGGCCTAGAGAGGGGTGTCCCCAAAGCGGGGCAGGGGTAGTGCCAATGAGACCAGCCGAGTCTGCTGGTTTATGGGTGGGGGAGATGGAGGGCAGGGCCCAGCAGTAGCTAGCAGAGTGGAGGCTGTTGGGCATTGTGCTCGCCCGAGCTGCGGGGCGTTGGAATGGTTTTCTTCTTAAAGTACTGGTGAAAAAGGCAGGAGTAAGGCCAGCCTAGCTGGGTTGGCTGGCATCATCTCTGGGGGATCTGCCGGGGGCGGTGAGGAACAGGTATCATGGGGCTGGAAGCAGAGGCCCAGCAGGGGAGGAATGCCACACACAGTGGGTGGGTGGGGACCTGGGGAGATCAGGACTTTGCTTTTCTCTCCAATCTTGGCTTTTTAGCCAGAACTTAGTGAGAAATCCTCATTTCTCTCCCTTTCGTTCCCCTCCTTTCCCCAAATGTGCTGAAGTCCCACTTCCCAGGTATAAACAATATTGGGAGGGTCAAGCAACAAACGCACACCAAGACAGGCTTCCCTTGTACAGTAAAAAGGGTTGTTTTTATTTTGTTTCCTTTTGCCTTATAGAAGTGATGTACTTTTCATCACGTCTTGGTTAGAGCAGTGCTGGCCTCCATGCATTCACTAATACACTAGTCTTTACTATTGGTCTTTTACAAGCTTACGTTGGTTGCAGCAAAAAATGAGAGAACTCTGGGCATTGCTGTTCCAGGGGCTTTGACCGGGAGTTTCTGTTAATCTCTCCTCAGTCAACTTCTGATGCCAAGAGTGGCTCATTCTGAGGGGTGGGTGCAAGGCAGCCGACTTGGGAAGTGCCTCCTGCTCTCGCCCTCGGCTTTAAATGACGGAGTCTCCTCATCCTAAGCAACGAGGAGCTTAAAGAAAAGAAGAGGGGAAAGTGTTTTTCACACACAAACCAGCAACCATGTCAGCTGCTGCTCGGTGGCTTTGGCTCTGCGTTTTAAATTAACAGCATCACACATGTCTTTTTGCTTTTTGTCCTTTTTTTACAGGTGGATTCTGGAGTATAAATACTGCACCAAGGACCTGGCTACAAAAAATAAATATTTATATCGTATTTATATATCTATATATATATGTGCAGTGATACTGTGGCTGCTGCTGCTTTTTGATTGGCTTCGTTAGTATTTGGCAAAGCGTTGCCACTTATCCACTGGGTGAAGACGTGCGAGAACGCCTTCACTGACTCTTTCAGTTCAATGCCTGTTAACTGCGGGTGTAAACTGCTGGTGATGGTGTCACTTACTACCAAAGAAGTGTGGAGGAGGGCGGGTGAGTGCGAGAGTGCGTGAACGAGTGGGTGGGTGGAGGGCCATCAGGTGAGGAGAAAGAAGGTGGGAAGAGTTTTTAGAAACAAACAGAAAAAGGTGAAACTTCAAATAGAGTGGAGGTGGCTTCTTCCCTATGAAGCTGGCTGATGGGTGTCAGATACCAAGGCCTGTGTGTGTCACTGAGGAGACAGCCTGCTGGGTGGGGAGACCAGGGCCTGGGGGAAGGAAAAAAGGTCAGAGCTCAAAAAATCTCATTAATATGCTCTAGTAGCTTAATGACATCACTAGCACGAGCACTTGGAGGACAGAGCGGGATCTTATAGCTCTGTGGCCCATCTCAAGACCTAAGAACAAGAACAATTATGAAGTTTAGCCAAATCTTGCATAGAAGTGGTTAGAATTTATTGCACATTGGAACAAAAATATATATATTTTTTTGTTGTTTTGGAAAAGACCATTAGCGATAAAAAATTTTTTGTCTGTCTGTCTGGTTTGGGGATGTACATTGGCTGACAGCATCTAAATTCTAAGAAGAAAGAAAAGTATAAAAAATAAAAATAAACATGACAATGGCATAAGCCAGAAGCCATTTCCTATTTAATAAGTTAGTACTTTGTATTTACAAAAAGGCATGCCAATAAAATAAAATGATATATTACAGTATTTATAATTCTCTTAAAAAGAATAACCACACGTCAGCTTCTGTTTTGTGCTGTTTACGATATAGCCTGTACATGTTACTATACATTCATCCTAGCAGTTAGCAGGGTCACTGAAGAAAATGCCTTTCCAACCTGGAATCGGGTGTAGTACAAAAAGTTCTACAGATGATGTTGCAGAAGCAGGCTTCTGAGAACTGGACAGAGTTTCTAGTGGTCCAGCAAGATAGAAAGCTCTGCTTACTGACTGGCTGTGGTTTGTTCTATGCAAAACTAGTCAGGTGGACTGTGAAATTACATCCAAAGTGCTCCTACCGCAAGGCCGATTGGTGTGTCTGACTATGGGTTGTTTTTTCCCCTCTACCGTATGGTTCAGGAAGAATTCATTTTGATTTGGTTTGCATGCTGAAGTCTCTCCTCATTCTTTGAATCGACTTCCTGACACATTCACCTGCAGCATCTTAGCTCTGAAATCTAGTCATCGGATGAGAAACCCCTGGACTAAGAACTCTCTTCCCGGAAGTGGGAGATAGAACAGAAGCTATGATGCTCCCCGCCAAAGCCACCCTCCAATGACAATGTGCAGGTCGCTAAGCAGATGGCGAAACTGGCTGAAAGGGAATGTGCTGGGGGAAGCTGGAAGTTCTTAAGGATTCATATTAAATCGCTTTCTCATGAGAACCAGTGCAATAAAGAAATCAAGTGGGCTGGGTTCAGAGGCGGCTCCATCTCTCCTGAGGTCCCACCAGTGACCATCTATTCTAAGAAGAAATGAAAGAAACCACAGCCATAGCTCAGGGCTGCTGCCCGCACCCACCTCTGTGGGTAAAGGAAGCCCTACATGGTGCAAGAATGTGACGCAGGCAAGAGGAACCGTGCAGCGACTGAGCTTGTGACAACCACTCCATGGAAGAGAGAGGCCCGCTCGGAATATCTAAACCCCTCTCCATGTGGACCCCAGCCCGGAGAAAGCCACAATGCAGAAGGACATGATACTGATGAAGTGAGCACCCCTTTACCCCCAACGAAAGGTGGTTTTAAGTTCCCCAAATGACCTTCTAGAGATAACATGCTACTCTGAATAGCACTTTTATCTCTACCCCCCAAAAGTGTCAGTTCTCCAGTATGAAGGCTAAACAATCATCATAAATATTGCAAGATATAAATGAAAAAAAATTTTTTGATTTTTGTTTTTAGCCCTAAGATTTGGTTTTACAGTGACATTAATACAAGCCATTCGAGATCAAAGTTTCCCCACGTACGGGACACAGAGCAGCATTAAAGAGTTCATCTTTCAAAATGTGCAACAATGGCTGTATGTTAGAGATGTCTGTTAAACATATACACACAACGGATCCATCTGCTTGTTGGACTGGGTTTGTTTTTGTTGTTATTGTTGGTGGTGGTGGTCAATTGGTTGGTTATGTTTCCCTACCCAGAAGGTGTACGAAAGACTTCTAAGAATTCAGAAAGAATTGCAGCGGGCATGGAATGCTTACCATTTTTTTCTCCAAATACAGTGAACGGTGCAGGGCTGGGTCCTGTCCAAAGGCTGACCCAGTGCAGGGGACAGGGTTAGTAGTGTCCTGTGGTGTATGGTTCTCATGCATGACTCCTGATCACGGCATGCCATCATGCAAATCATTTCTACGCATTGAACGAACACAATGTTTGGAATCGGCCTGAGCAAGTCCTCCTCAGCCTGAAGAAACCTGATTGTTTTCCCCCACCCATCTCCAAACCACGTGAAGCCCATGTGGAGAAGATGCGGCTTTATGTCAAAGAAACTGACAAGTAAATGACATGGGCTAAATATGAGTGTGTGTGTTTTTCCTTTTTGCTGCTTAGCTTAACTAATGTAAGAATGCAAATAGAGTTTGCATGAACAAACAAACTTTTAAAGTGATGCTTTCTGCTTCTGAGAATCAACAAAATGAAAAACAAACAAAAAAAAAATCCATCTGGCTGCAACGGAAATGCACTGGTCCCGGCAGCCTCACCTCTGTTTTATGTATCCTGTTAGTTTTGTCCTAAGTTGCATTGACTGATGTGGAACATGCAGTAACCACCTGCCCAAGCATTAGAAAATCTGTGAGTCCAGGGAGCAGGGTCCTTTGCCCTTGGCAGGTCACTGCTCAAGATGCAACCATGGTACGTGGTAAGCAGACTACGTTTGGTATAGATCTTCGGGATAAAGTGTCTCCACAGCTGTTCTGCATTGATAATATTCAGGAAGTTTGTAAACAATCTTTCACTTGCAAGTTTTAAGTCTGTACAATGTTGAATTTTTGCTTTCCTCTAACACTTGGATTCTCTGACCTCTTTTTGTCTTTTGGCTCTTTCCCTTCGTCCTTCCTCTGCCCGTTGCTGTTTCTCCTTCTCGGGTTTAGTCACACTGTCATAGGAGGGGAGGGAGGCTGTGGATGGGGTGCTCTCTTTTTTCTCCCGGTGGGTGCCTCCATTCTCCAGCTTATTGGAAGTTGTCTTTTTGCAGATGAAGCCCCGCCTGGCTAAATGTCCCCGGTAGGCGCGCTGCAGGACCACTGCTGATACCTCTTCCTGCTTGCGCCGCAGCGTGGTCGTGATTGGCTCATAAGACACTTTGGAAGGATTGGACGCCACGAACCTCTCCTCCATCTGTTGCCGAAGGATGTCCAACTCCCCGCTATCTCCCAGGACCCGCTTGGTGAAGGCAAAAAGGATGTCCAAGCAGTGGATGCGATCCCCGCTGACCATTGGCAGATCCATGGCGATGAGCTCAATGGTGTTGGGCTTGGGCACGCGGAGAGGATGCTCCAGGGCATCTGCAAAGTCTGCCAGCTTACAGTACTCGATGAACTGGGTGGCATCGGGGTCGAACTTCTCCCAGATCTCATAGAAGGTCTCAAAGTCGTCCTCGCTCAGAGGGTCTGCGCTTTCCTCTGTGGCTACGCTGAAGTTTTCCAAGATGATGGCAATGTACATGTTCACCACAATCAGGAAGGAGATGATGATGTAGCTCACAAAGAAGAAGATGCCCACTGAAGGGTTCCCGCAGTCTCCTTTAAAGCCACTCCCTGGGTGCTCCTTATCCAAATTGCAGTCAGGGGGGCGGTTTAGGATGGGCAGCAGGAGGCCGTCCCAACCAGCCGACGTGGTGATCTGAAAGAGGCAGATCATGCTGTTGCCGAAGGTCTCAAAGTTGAACATGTCATCAATGCCAGCCTCGTGCTTCACGTATGCAAAATTAGACATCCCAAAGATGGAGAAGATGAACATGACGAGGAAGAGCAGAAGGCCGATGTTGAACAGGGCAGGCAAGGACATCATTAAGGCAAAGAGCAGGGTACGAATTCCCTTGGCGCCTTTGATCAGACGCAGGATGCGCCCAATTCGGGCCAATCGGATGACTCGGAAGAGGGTCGGGGAGACAAAGTATTTCTCAATGATATCAGCCAGGAACATTCCTAAGAAGGGGGACGGGAGATATGTTACTGAGATGCCCTTTCTCTTTACTTACGTCACCTGGCACTATGGAACCCTTAACTTCAAAGGACTTTATAGAGTGAGTGCCTTACCAATCAATCTGAACTCTCATAATAGAAAAAATTTTCTCAAAAGAAAGTCACATTTTTCAAACATATAGAAAAGCAGAGAAAACAACAGAGACCATGTCTGCTTCCACTCATCACCCCCAGAAGCAACCACTATCCTGCAGGTGGCAGTGACACCACAGGCTCTTCCTTCAGTGTCCTCTCCTGCTGTGGAGACCCCCCCATGAGCAAGTGTGAGCTTCAGCCCACAAGAGACTTCATTTAAATAAAGAAATATTCCCCCAATCCTGGGGACTCATAAACACTGGGGCAGTGAACCGCAGAAGACTTAGTTGAAGGTTTTATGCTAGGAAGGAATCTTAACGCTCAGGAAGGGACAAGGTGCAGGAAGTGCAGAGGAGACAGACGTGTTGGGGTCTTGTCTGGAGCTAGAATCTCGGGAGGCATTTGAACTTTCAAGAAAATCTACCTCTGCTGGGACCCAAGAGGACTTTCTCAGCTCTCCTCTTTTTACCTCTCAATTAAGTCATAACCAGTGACCTTACGAAGTCAGGTAATGCAGGTGATGTTTGCATTCCATATATGATGGAGAGGAGGCTTCAGAGAGGAGACGATGCCCGAGTAAGGTTTTGTAAGACAAATGTTTTATTGTGCCAGAGAAAAGTGGGGAGAGATAAGTAGGCAGCTATCTAGGCAGTGGAGTCAACTTTTAAGAGGTTCTCTAGGAGGTGCCTACAAGACCCAGTGCTGGGCTTCCCTGGTGGATCAGACGGTAAAGAATCTGCCTGTAACACAGGAGACCTGGTTCAATCCCTGGGTTGGAAAGACCCCCGGAGAATGGAGTGGCTACCAATTCCAGTATTCCTGCCTGGAGAATTCCATGGAAAGAGGAGCCTGGCAGGCTACAGTCCATGTGTTGCAAAGAGTCGGACACAACTGAGTGACTAACCCTTTCATTTTTCACTTTCTACGAGGTGCCAGGGTAAGTTTTACCCCAACGCCTCTTAATTTAAAAAGATTTTTTCCTACACTTTTGTTTCTGAACAAATTAATGATATTAAAAAAAAAATCCCAAGCATCAGGAGAAACACTTCTTCCTACTTATTTTCAAGTACCATCTGAAAATAGGGGGCATGGTTTGATCTGTGGGTTTTCCATCCCACTCAGTGATGGGTGGGCAGAAAAAGTTCAAGAACAGTGGTCAAGGGCAGCATTATCCAAAGTGTGTTTGGTGGGAGGTTTCGAGTGTGGAGCTGAGGCCAGGGGCTGGGCTTGCTCGCTCATCAGCTGCATGTCTTAGTAATTGCTCTGTGCCTTGGTTCCCCAGGATATTTACAGGGCTGTTGTGATGACTACATGAATTAAAACATGTAAAGCACTTAGAATGATGACTGGCACAGAGTATATCCCACTGAAGTTTGAGAAACATTAGTATTACTTGAAAACAGGGTGTTGTGATTGGATAAAGGTGGGACGGCGTTTTAAACAGAATTCTTTACTCCAAGGCTTCCAAGCGCCTCCTGTGAGCTAATGTGCCCTGTGACCCTCTGAAGGGAATGCAATGTACAGTGTTGCCCAAAGTAGTTTCATCATGGGATTCTTTCCTTGAGGAGAAATATGTGAGATTGCACAACACATTTTTGGACATGGTGCTCTGGAGGACAGAACTAGACAGTGGGAGGAGAGTTGCCTTCCGGTGCCCACAGTCACCACCTCAGCTCTGGGACCGGTTCCCTGTCTCGGGCACTCTGGCTCGAGTCACACCCGCCTGGGACCAAGGCAGCGTGGCATCATTCGAGAAGACTGTGAGGAAGGCAGGGAAATTTTGAGGAGGGTGGTCAGTAGGACAGCATTTCCGCTGCCTGCTAGGACACCAGCCCTTCCAGGCCCTTTGTTGGTTAAAACAAATGCCACAAAGTCACTGTTAAAAACCAACTTGAGTTCTGTCTCTGCCACCTCTGAGTTGAGTGACTCCAGACATCTTCACAGCAATGATAATAAAATACCTTGATTCCTGGGCTGTCATAATGAGATAACACAAGTGAAGAAACTCTCAAACTACTTGGCACCATAAAATTGTAGTACGTGAGTGTTGGCAACAGCGAAAACTGTTAGCACAGCCATCATCACCAGAATTCTCATTAACATCCAATGTAACAATCTCTTACCAGGACTTTTTTCACGATATACTGCTACTGATAGATTTTAAAATACAATTTTTTTTTTTTACACCTTCCCTGTTAGAATGTAAACTCTTTGAAAGCAAGAACCAAATCTAATCTTTTCCCCCTCTTCAACCACAGAATTTAGCATCCAAGACTTCCGTGAACACTCACAGCAACTCGCTGACCCATGTCAGCGATGTGGGGCAGACCCACAAGACGACTCAGGGCACCATGGATGTAACCCTGCAGGCCCCTCGGCCCCGTGTCGTTCGCTGCACTCCCAGGAATCCCATCCTCAGGGTCAGCCGGGTCCCTTCCCCCGCCCCTCCTGCCCCACTCACCCACAATGGAGAGGATGACCACCACGAAGTCGAAGATGTTCCAGCCAATGGTGAAGTAGTAGTGCCGCAAGGCAAACATTTTGAGCACACACTCACAGGTGAAGAAAATGACGAAGACCAGGTTAATCCAGTAGAGAATGTTCTCCATCTGCTTGCTCTGAGTATCTGTCTCCACCATCATCGTCACCATGTTAAGGCAAATGAGCATCATGATAACAATGTCGAAGGCTTGTTGAGTGACAAAATCAAAGACGATCCCCTGGATTTTGTTCTGGGTGGGGAGGGGGGAAAGACAGAAAAGGCTTCTTGAAAACCTTCCCCAGCAGACTGTGGAAGCTGCCCCCCTGTGAATCCAAGTTCTCTCTGCTTTCTCGGTTGCAGTGCTGGCCAGCAGCAGGAGATGGACAAAGACCACCGTCAACGTTCCCTCATCAAGAGCTCTTCGAAATCACCACTCTTTTCTTTATGCCAGCACATGCTTCTGTCTGCCTTCCTGCCTCTCCAGCTGTCCCTTTTTGGTCTCATTTGCTGGCCATTTCTGCTCTCCCTTCATCTCTTCTTTCTTCCCTGGAGAGCTCATGTGCTATCTTTTCCTACTGCTCACACAGTACCTCTATACTTAGTTTCCCAAGTGTTTTCTCGTCCCGCTTGTATGTTTCCTCCGAACTCCTGGGCTGTTTGCTCGGCACTGCCTAAGCATCTCGAGCTCAACAAGTCTTTTCTCTCACCATCCCCCAACTTGCTCCTTTCTCACTGCGATTATTCATCCAGTATCTAAACCAGAAATCTAAGGGTCATTCTTGCTCTTCCTTTTCCCTCATCCCTCATCCGATGCACTGCAGGCCCTGTTGATTCTTCCTTGAATTCACCCACTTCCTTCCATTTCTGTTGCCCTACACTAGCCTAAGCCACCAGTCTTCCCTCTGGACCTCTAGAAGGGTCTCCTGACTGGTCTTCCTGCTTATTCTCTTGCCCTTATACAACACAGTCTCCACACAGTGGCAAGTGTTGATTACTTAGAAATGGATCACATCCCTCTCCTACTTAAAACTTCTCACCGGTTTCCCATCAGGCTTGCAACAGCATTCCTGTGGTTAACCTGGTTTAAAAGTGCCTTCCACAGTCTGGTCTTGCTCACCTCACACCCCCTCCTCTAGTCCATCACCACCTGGCCACACTAGTATTTCCCATCTTTAAGGCCTCATTTGCTTTTCCAGGATCTCATTCCCCGGCATTCTGACTCCTTTTTATCCGCTCAAATAGACCCAACTCTGTTGGAAGAGATCCTCCACGCCAGGCTTCCATTATTTTCTAACATGGCCCTTCAGTGCATTTTTTTTTTTTTCCTCACAACATTCCACATTTTATAATTAGTTGGTTACTTATTTATTATCTATAGCTCCACTATACTGTAAGCTCCATGATGGTGGTGTCTAAATTTTATCACTTTTTGCCTAGTGCTTGGTACACAGTAGGAGATCTGTAACTATTTGTGGAATAACTATTAACACTTCCTACCACACTGAGCATTTCTATGTCAGTGGGGGAGAAAACACACGCAGGGTCCCATGTACAAAGAACTGAACAGAGCTTTAGAAACGTCGGCCTCTTCCATTCCCTTTGGCCACACTTCTATCACACTGTGGAAACTAACATCAAAGAAATATAAAAAACAGTCTCTTTCTTAAGAGCTCCCTGATTTTTTTGGGTACCTAGGCACTTAAGCATATGCTTGTTTTTAGGATTACTTAACTTGGTGGTTTTCACACTGTTCTGCAATGAGGAAGGGCTTTCCTCGCCCTCAGAAACTGGGGAGAGGAGGTCGTCAGGAACAGGGTTTGTGGGGCTAAGTCAGGAAAAGGCTCTCAGACACCCATTCTTGTTTTTTGCTCTTCTCAGAAAGCTGGCCCGAACCTGGGACTCCCATTCTTGACTCAACAAAATACCTCCACTTTTACTTTTACAAATTAGGTTGTCAGGTACGCTTTTAAGAGTTCTGCTGTAGGTTTTTAAAATTTTATTTTAAATAAAAGTTACAGGAGATGGAACTTTGAGCCTGGCTTTTGGGGGTCATATCCCACCTAGCAGGGTGTATGACTTCAGGAACACAGCATCTCCTTCTCTGAAGCAAGAGGACAATCTCCAACACAAGGGCCATGCAGAATCCCTCTCCCCAAGTCTGTTTTACAAACTTCCCTAGTTTCACCCTCTCCTGCTCTCACAGGAGCATTTCTTTCACTTTCAGGCACATGCCTGGAAAGACTTACTTGTTAAGGAGAGCATGGAGAAAACAATGACCAAATCCTGTCCTGTACTTATAGGAGAGATCGGCTTTCACTTCACATTCTGCTGTTAGTTTTTAGGTGGTCTCTTAAAACAAACATCTCTCTACCAGAGTGAGAGCCAACGTGGTCAACATGCTGATTCTGTTGCCACTCGAGGAAGGCTCTGAGAAAAGGCTGGGTGCAAACACAAAGGCCACCCCGTACCATAACCCGTCCTCCCTTTTCCTCAGATCTCTTCATTTTTGGCCGCTCCGCGTGACTCACAGGGTCTTAGTTCCCTGACCAGGGGCTGAACCCGAGCCCCTGATGGTGAAACCACAGAGTCCTAACCACTGGACCGCCAGGAAATTCCCTTCCTCACATCTTGTGGATGGACAGCGAGGGGAGGACTGGAGGGCACAGGCCGCCCCTCATCTGCCCCCTCCTTTCTTTGCAGTAACTCTGCTGTGTCTTCATATGGAGTCCCACCTGCCCCGGGCCGGCACAACGAACTCACCAGAGGGCGGGGGATGGGCTTCTGTGGCTTCTTTGAGCCCAGCTTTTTCATGGCATTGTAGTACTTCTTCTGTTCTTCGGTCATGAAGATGTCCTGACCTCCAAAGTAAAGGAGGGAAAAAGAGAATGTGCAATTACAACTGGCTCTTACTTGCTGTAGGTGCAGCCCTGAGAACCCGGAAGGCCTTACGCCCTTCACTGTAAACCAGGGATCCCCCTCTTCACTGTAAGCCAGAGGTCAGTTTAGCTAATGGCTGTCCCAGAGTGAGGAAGGCCTGACAACTATTCTAACTCAAAAATATACCTGTCTTTGGGATTTCTGAGTCCTGCTAGGAGATCGGAAGGAAGGCAGGAAGAAAACAGACTGACAGACCCTCAGGAAAGGGCACATTTGAGAGCCATGATTCTAAACACAGCTTCATAAGTTTTAGGGGGGCCTGCTTTCCTAATACAATTCTTGAAAAAGACATTTTAAAATGAAAAGATTTTCAAGTCCTAGCTAGTGGCCCATTTCCGACAACAGCAAAAATTTAGAAATCTTGGTGGGAGCAATTTGAGAAGTTCCTTGGAGTCTGTTGGGACAGACTTGATTTGGAAAATGAACAAGAGTAATCTTTTCAATTTGCTTTAGAAAAAGTGTTAACCATCTGGGACAAGCGAGGAAGTGAGCTTTCCAAGGTTGATCTCTCAAATCCCAATGTGCTGGTGGTCCAGGGAGGAACAAAGATAATGACAAAACGAGACAGTTTCTACTTCTAACTAAAGCTGCTCATCTGCTGCTTTCCTTTTCAGCTGTTGCTAGACCCTCTGGGACCCAACCTCCCTCTGGTGGGAGGTCAAACCCAGTAAAGAGCCTCAAGAATTGCTAGTAAATTTGGTACCAGTAAATTGCTGGTTTGGTGTAACAAGTGTGGAAAACCTCACACTGCAAAATCCAGCAGAAGTCAACGAGCTGGCTGGGGCTAATGTACTGTGGGGCTGTGCCACAGTGATGTCATGATGTGGATTCTAAACAAAGAGGAGTTTTTCTCCAGACAGAGGGACAGAAGCGCCTCTCGTCTGGGTGGACCTCTGGCCGCTGGCAATGCGGGGAGGAGACCTATCTTTTTCTTTTGTTGATTGAAGTTATCAATGATGACACCAATGAACAGGTTCAGGGTGAAGAAGGAGCCGAAGATGATGAAGATGACAAAGTAGATGTACATGTAGATGTTGTCCTCATACTTAGGCTGCTCATCAGGCTGTCAAAGGACAGGAGAGAAGAGAGAGTCAGCTCCGAGCTTGGGGGATCAGATAGGAGATTTTGACACGGCAAGGCCATCAGCTACATCAACCACTTGAGCCACTGAGCAAGCTGGGGTGGCAGCCCTAGACTCTGTCTGCTTTTCTACACTGGCAGGTCCTGCCCTGAGAAGGTGTTATTCCTGCCAGGACATAGGTGGAAAACATGCAGACTGGTAGGGGAAGGAGAAGGGAGGGCTGTCTGCGCGGAGCCACACTAGTTCAAATCAGCACTGAGGAGGAGACAGCTCCATGAGGGTCAGGTAAAAGCCAACAGCCTAACCATCTGGAGCCACTGAAGAGAGTGATTGATAACTCACTGAGAGGGGGAAAGTGATCTATAATCAATAAGACAAGCAGTAACTGTTCTAACCCTCTCTCTCTCTTGACTGAGCTTCACCATGCCATGAGCTTTCTAATCATGTAAGAAGGTTGTGATCTCACCAGGTATATCCTTACCTTTCGCGAATCTACAGCTGCATACATGATGTCCATCCAGCCTTTGAAGGTTGCCTGGCAAACAGAGTCAGCCATTAGACTGTGCCTGTTAGCGGGTGGGTGGGTGGGAGTCTAGGTAGGGTTGCTTAGGTTCTGTGAGAACACAAGTCAGGGAGTTTGGGTGCAGCCTCATGTGCACACAGCATTTTTCTGTTTGTTAATACAGATCCCATGGGAGCTTCGTCTAAGTCCCTGAGTATAACATCAAAGTCTGGCAAAGAAACGTGTTGACAATGGTAGTTGAGTTCATACTTTTACAAAAGGTCTTCAGAATGAGTCTAAGAAGGTTGCCTAAAGCAAGGGCAAACTCATATTTATGAATGGCAGGGATCTACTGATGTTACTTAGAACTTACCCCTCTTCCATGAAGGAGTCATTTTTTACAATGGTGTTAAATAAGTGATGGGGGTTTGAAAAATTCATAGTTGCACTAAGAAAAAACCTCAATCAGAACTTTTCCCTCTTAAGTAACACATTTACCTACTGTAGTGGCAATACTGGCTTTATCCTAGGCAGCCCCTACTCAATTCTCCCATTGTGCCTAACCTGATCTTGGAAACTAGTATGGGTAGCCAATTTAACAGCCTCCAAGTTTACCATTTACTTTATATTTTATTAACTCAACCAGATTCTAAGTTTTCTCAGGGCCTGGGCAGTTCTTTATTCATCTGATGGCCCTGGTAATGCCCAAGCACAGGGCCTGGCATATGGTGGGGACTCAATACAAAGTTTGGCCAGCTAATGGGCACTGGTTTCTTGAAGCTGCTCTAATTCTGGTTCAATTTCTGGGTCCAATTATTTGAACTGGGACAGAACAGCTAAAGAGCTGTGGAATGGGATAAACCACTGCTCATCCCATTAACTCTGCCTCTTTCTACCAGCTAACAGTGAAGAGTTGACTATACTCAAGGCTGAGTTGAGCGCTTCACCTGGACGATCACATTTAATACTCCCAGAAACTCTATGGTGTAGAAGCAGTTGTAATAGTAACACAGAAACATAATAACAAACTATTAATTAAGCATGTGCTTGCTGTGTGCCGGGCATTGTGCTAGGGAACGTTAATAAATCACCGTGAATCCTCTTAACCACCATGCAAAGTATTACTATCCAAATTTAACAGATGAAGAAAAAGACTCAGGGAGGTTGAGTAATTTGTCCAAGGTTACATATCCGATAAACGTCAGAGTGTGGCTCAAACCTACATCTGATTTCAAAGCCCAGGAGTTTTCATTGCACCATACTATCTTGTCAAACACTCCAAAAAACTGGCCAGAGAGAGAAAACTAGACGTGATGAGATGCTTCATTTCTTGCTGTGATACACTGAGACCTTTATCTGTGGTTGAGATGATACAGTGGCAGCATCATAGCACCATCATATTGTCATATTCTTCAATTAACTCTAGCATAGCAGTAATATGGGATTGCTCTGCTCCATCAAAATTGCCCCCTTTTTTTCTTTTTGGTCTGTGACTTACCTACTTTCTCTTTAACTATATACTTCTGGAGAAAGAAGGTGATCTCTCTGCAACCTTACTGTGTTGCAAGAACCCTTATTTGTGGCTAAGCAGAACTCAAATTCTGAGCACAATGACAGATTCCCTTGACTGAGGTCTTAGAGACCTCACAGTACTCAGGAGAGGTGTCTCCCTGGAACTGCTTTGGGAAATGACAGTGACCCCCAACCTAAGAGCAACCCTGATTCTGGACATAGGGTTGAAAAAGAACGAAATGAGATTTCTGCTGGCCGTCCAATTCTCACAGGACTGAAAACAACCTTACCACTTGAAGAAGCGCCAGATATCCTGCCCCAACATTGTCAAAGTTGATCTTCACGTTCTTCCACCTGATTTCTGTGTTGTTCCCCTCCATGAGCTTTTCACACTCTGTCTTATTGTTGACATCTTCAATTTCAAATCGGATCTCAGAAGACTCATTAAAGCAATAGTGGTACTTCCCCGCAAACAGGTTAACTCCCATGATGCTGAAAATCAGCCAGAAGATGAGACACACCAGCAGCACATTCATGATGGAGGGGATGGCGCCCACCAAGGCATTCACCACCACCTGCATTGGAAGGGGGAGGTTTGCTGAGTGTCGGCAAGAAGTACAGGCACGCGCACTCTTTTGATTTCCAGGAGGGGAATGACACTGTGTGGCTTGTTATGACTATTGTTCCCTTTGGAATTAGGGTAATCAGATCCATAAACAGGACCAAAAGTTTGTATTTCTCTGAAATACACTTTGGGGAATTCTAAAAATTCCTTATTTTATTGAACACAAATTCCCCTGCCCAAGCTGACCTAGGTCTCTCACCTAAGCACCAATCTGGGACCGAAAAAATCATTTCATTGTCTAGTCTTCCTTCTTACCAACTCATGAAATACGGCCCTCACAGGACAATCGGAGTGATTTCTAGCTTGCCAGCTGCCTTTCCACAGGCATTCCCCCTCTGCAAATCAAGGTGAGATTGTTCAAAATCACAGAGAACTACCCTGAGGGGTTAGCAGTGAATCACTCGACAGTACGTAAAGTCTCTTTTATGACTAGGCAAGGCCAGTTATCTTATTTCAGGCAAGAGCTGAGCATGCATCATTTTGCAGGCTCAAGAAAAAAAAAAAAAAAAAGCTATATTCCCTCTACCAAACAGTATAAAATAAAATCTGAACAGTTGTGTTTTTCACGCAAGGTTCATTATTCTTCTTTAGTCTTTTTATTTTTCTGACTTTGCAGGCTTCTCAGTCTGAGTTGGCCCCTGCTTGGCTAATCCTGATATCTCTCTGGTCAATCCCAGGTTTGACTTGACTCTTCACAATGTACTACTGGAAAAAGGGTTTTTGGAGAGTTTCGGGTTAGATCACTGTTCTTCAAAGCCCCCAAACTGGCTTTTGTCAAAAATCACTGACTACAGTAGACTCAGGAATGAAAAAAAAAGGTAAAGAAGTCCCATTAGGAATCTAAGTTTCTGGGTTGTTTTTAACTTTGCTTCATACCTCAGACGAGAAGAGCTAGACAGTACTTCCACTGTTGTAGCAGTTTTCAGTAGAGGAGTTCAAAGTGCTTACAAAAATAGCATTTCAGGTAGTGGGACAGAAAACAATGCTGGCGATCATTCCTGCCCTGATTCTTACTTGCTGTTGTCTTAAGCAGGACTGCTAAGGCCCAGAAAGGTGACCCTGAAATGGGAAGCATGTTTCTTTTCTTTTCTAGCATCCTCGGAGGGTAAGTGGAGTTAAAATAGAGATCCTGGATATAAACAAACTCTACTCATGTTTTATTAGAAGGTGACAAGAATCACCAAGCTCCTGCATCCGTTTTTCAGTGTAGGGAAGAAGATAGGATCCGCTGCCAACCAGCACAGGACCAGAAGGGCTAAAAGGGCCGTGCTGTACAAAGAACACCAGGGGGCAGCTCTGGGCTCTAGTTTGAGCCTGATCAGGATCCGATTTTCCTCTTCTGTTGTGCCTTAGATTGTAATGCCACTCTTTGGAACCTGTGGCTGAGAAGAGCTGTCTCTTCTGTCCTGTATCAGAAAGGCAATGATACTCTGCTAAGGAGTCACTCTACCTTAAATTAAAATAATTAGTTTTGTGTTTCTCCAATTCATGTATGAAGGCCTTTAGACTGAGAGGCAGTTATTTCTTAATTCTTAGACCAAGAAATCTCTTTTAGATCTAATAGTTTTGTCCTTAGAATAAAATAACTATACTTCCATTCTTCATCACTTTGAACAAGGAGAGCCAGGATATCTGAAATCTGGAAACTCCCCAAGGTTATTTTTGAGAATGATACTCATATTTACTTATGTTACCAAATCTGTCAGGTGATCAGACTTGAATTTAATCTCCTCTTTCTATAGCTGTTTACCCTTTGATGGGAGCACTACGAGGCAATGAGATGTGCAAAAGAACAGGCAAAAGGAGGATGACCTACAAATGAAATAACTATTTCTCTAAAGTAGGAGAGTAGGTTATGTAAAGTTTCAAAAGCTCCAGTCTATGTGACAGCATTTTGCAGCAGAGCTTGGATGAGAGATGATGACCTTCTATTAGACCATCACAGGTCTGCAATACGGAAGTTGGTCCCCAAAGATCTGAAACCTAGAAATCTTGCTTTTTATATCAATTCAGAATATACCTACTCCAGGAACTCTTCTGGCCACCTTAACCTGGTCTAACCTGTCCTGCATGGTGTCTGTGTCTTACAGTCAAGTATGGGGTAATTGCAGCAGGGAAGAATAATCAGCTACTTTCACTTTTATACTCACGGATCTGCACAAAGGAATCGATACACAAAAGTATTTACTGGGTGTTCTGTGATACATAGGATGTAGAAATCCCTTAAAGTCTAATGTGTACTTAAAGATGTAAATGTGCTTTCACTTATAATGAAATGCACTTTCATTATAACCAAAGAAGAACTTAGCTTCATTTCATGAGTAAAACAGTAAAGAGAATTGATGACATTTCTAATAATTCTTCCTTGTGAACTTTAGCTAATATTCTCAGCAACTAAAGAGCAAGAAAGTATGCTTTCTTATTTTAACTCTTACACTACAGATATATATATATAAATGACAACTTAAGTTTCCAAGGATAGTTTCATAATAAATTGGATCTCCTCTTCTGCCCTCTAATGGCTCAAATTACTCTATACTGTTTTTAATTATGATGAAATTCATTATTTTTAAAGGTCAGGTATACAAATATTACTTAAAGCTACGATCTAGCAATCTATAAAGCTACTTTTTTCAATAGAAGTTTATCTTTAGCAATTGAAACAAATCTCATTTAATTGATGAAAAATTCCAACATGTACTAATTCTTTCAGCATTTCTGTCTTCTCTATAATGCCTGGAACATTATTGCTCATTAAATACTATAAAACCTGTCAAATAGCTTTGAATACATGGCAGAGGGAACATGGCTTTAATGGAAAACTATGTACTGACAATCAACAAAAATGCATGCATGTCTCATAGCATTACTATTGTGTACCCTCAAAAAATTTAACAGCACAGCAAAATCCTTAAATGAAGATTACTATGGAGGAGAGAAAAGCAAAGAACTACATTAAGTATTCCTTTGCCAATAGCAGGAGCATTTCAGTGTTCTGGTCTTTGGCTTGAGGAAGAGACTGAAGTCAGGGTCCCAGGACAAGCTAGGGCCTTATGTTCCCCCTCAAGTGAAGGCCTGAGCCTCTCACTGGAGCAGCACAGTGACAGTTGAGTCCATCCGCGTTGATGGTATTTAGTTCTTGTTTAACATTTTTTAAGGGTAGTCTCTCAAGTGGTGGCACACCCAAGGACCCAAACCAAGAAGTGGGAAACACATCCCTGTGGAAGGGCAACGTTCAAATGAAACGTCAATCCCTAATTCTGCTTATTACTGGGGGACTTACGATAAGCTCAGGCAAATTCACTCTTCCCTTCTTGCAGTTCTTGCACAAAAGGGCGGGGGGACTGCTGCCCAGGAATGGGTCATGAGCCCTCACCTCCGGCCCAACCAGAAACGGCCATGCTGTCGATGACTGGAGTCAACCAAAGGCGGGCTCATCCGTTACCAGAACTTTCCTGCCTATTGTTTGAAAGACTGATTTTTGGGTTCAAACTTGTGCCTGCCCTGATTATCTCATCTCAAAAAAACCTTTGTTAATGCTTTTCAAATAAAACTTTCTATTCGAAGGTCACCCATTCCAGATCTCTGGGTTCCTAAACAACCTGAAAGTTGACAAGTTTTGAGGGAATGAAACTGGGAGTCCCTGAAAGGAGAGGAAAGGAGGAGGAGCTAAAGGGAAGGGGTATGGCCACCAGAAGGGCCCTGGCATTCAGACTATTCACACAAGGTCCTTGTGAGCCAACTGGCCACAGCTGATCAATGAGGGCTACCTCTGCCACAGGGTGGGACTGGGGGTAACGGGCACCCAGACAGAGAAAGGTTGTAGCAAGTGTCAACTGGGCATCTCTTTTTCAGGCTTTCTTTGGGTATTACTGGTTTCACTTTAGGAGATCTGGGACCCATCCTGGGGCATGTTGGAGGATCACAGGCTACTGAGTTGAGCCACAATGTTGCAATTATTGCCTTCAGTCAACAAAATGGATGATCAGCTCTATAACAAAACTAATACAACTTATTTAAAACATTTATCTAACTTCTGAAAATAGTAGGAAGGTTGGGGAGGAGGGAAGAGCATTCTAACCCTATCTTCAATGACACCAGAGCCCCTTAAAATGCTAAGCCCTCTTCAACAGACTCTCTCCCCACTTACATTTAGCCTGAGCATAACAAGGACCTAATAGCACACATTCTGAAATCTCTTTATTTGTGGGAGAAAGACTTAGAATCCCAACTTTTTTTCCTTAATTCAAATAAATGTATGTTGCTGTGGAATGGACCTTCCTGCAGATGGTTTCAGGTGGGCTGCAGAAAGGCTCTATTTAGTAAACCAAACTGTGACTGTGCTACAGCAGAAATGCAAATGTCTTACAGAAAGCATTTGTCTGGATAAACTAAAATAATAAAATCCCCAAGGCCAAGGGAGATGTTCATCTTCCTGGGCAGATGTGGGTGGCTTCATGGAACAGTGGCCAGGAACCCACAGATGAGAACGGAGTGAGGCAGTACCATTCTGGTACCTAGTTTCCCTGAGCAGTCTGGCTCTGTGTGGGCCATTGCAACAGTTTAATGTTTGATCTCTGCACGTTTAAAAAATATCCTCTGGTTTGCTCTCCTGCATGTATTCAACATCTTAATTAAAGTGAGTTTTCTTGGTCTCGTTAAGTATAACAGACCTCTCTGATTACCACGGGACAACTATTACCATCAGAAGCCAGTTGTCCATTTGATTTTAGGAAACTGACTTGTGTGTGCTCATGCACATACATGTGCCCACACACAGAATTTTTTTAAACCAAGAGAGACGGCAAAAAGGCACCAAAAGAGGGAGCCTTATTTCTCAGTTGGCAGGGTGACAGCACCTTGCCCTGTTTGGATTTGGGTGGAGTATTGCCCAAGCAGGTAACAGCAGGGGTTGAGAAATTTCAGAAGAATTAGCTGATAGGCATCAATCATTGTACCTGGTTGTTATTTTAGCAGTGTTACAATAGGGGGCCAGAGAGCGTGGGCAGAGGGGTAGGGGATGAGGAGGAAAGCTCTGCTATCAGACGGAGGCTGCCAGTCCTTATGGGACTGGGCTGAGAACAACAAGGTGCAATAAGAGGAATCAGAATAGAAAGAAAAGCATTTCTTTTCCCAGGGTCATGCCAAATTCTGTTCTGTCCCCATTTCCAGGCCTACCGTCCCAGCTTCTAGCCCCTTCTCAGGTGCTTTCTCAGCGACTCCAAGGCCACGGTCCCCACCTGGCTCACGCCCCTATCCAGCACTCTCCCTGTCTGTGGCCTCTGCTTTTCAGGGAGTCTGTGGGTGACAATTCCCCTTCTTTGCACCTGGTGATTCTCCCTATTAAATCAACAGCCCAGAAAGCCGCCCCAAGTGCTACAGGTAAGCCAGGCCAAATGAGAATAGCCAATGTTAACATGGTCTGCGATGGCATGTTGTTGGGGGTGGGCCAGTATTAATATGATGAGGCAGCTTAATGTGAGTCCCCTTCGCACAGGGCAGGTGCGGGGGAGAGAGAGTGGAGGATCAAGACAGCAGCTGCATCACAGAATTCGTGTTTGAATGATCTTCCCACCGTGTGATCAGTTCTAGCATGCTTAAACAGTTTCCACTGGCATGCAGAAGGATCAGCTGCTCTTAGTATCTTACCCTCATCCCTTCAAATCGTGATAAGGCTCTTAAGGGTCTCAAAGCTCTTAGGGTCCTAAGGGACTTTATGGCACCTAGTTCCGAGTAGCCCAGGGCATTAGCTATAAGGCTGACTAAAGAGACCTACACGGAAACAGAAGAGAAAAACAAAAACAAAAAAAAGGAAACAAAAGATAAAACAGCAACAACAACAAAAAAGAAACAGAGGATCCAGAGTGTTAGAATAAAACCCCTAGCCCTGATGACACAGACTGGGCCCCGCCCTCCCGGAAGAGGAAGTGTGTTACACCAGCTGCCTACTTCAACTTGGACTCAAACGACCTGGAAGGAAAGGTGGTTGAGGCAGAAGAGAAAAACACAAAGGGAAGAGAACGTCGAGAGAGGGCAGAAGAACAGACATACAAACTGGCAAAGGGAGAGGCTGACGGGATAGGGAGAATGAGGAAGTCCCATTGGAAGGAGAGGAGCCTGAACAGATGACAAAAGCCTTACCCTCGCCCTTTACAGTCTCTGCAGGTCCCAGAAGTTCCCATTAAATTAAGCCAGACAAATTTAATGGTACCTATGGAAAAGAATACAGATAAATACACACACTCCACACAGGCTGCCCCCTCCTCAGCTCATTCACCACGGACTTCCAACAAGGACAAGCTCTCTTACTCCTGGTTGACGAGAAACCATTTGTTTGAGAATTGGATCAGTTACTACATCAACAAGGAAACGGATTCAATAAGCACCACAGTAGACTTTGCAGTTTCCAACAAGAAAAGGACCAAATGGAGAAACTTCTTGACAGAACTTTGGCTCCATGGGAACTCAAGTGACTCTCTCACTTTTAACTGCAACAATCCTTCCATCTTTTTAACTAGAATCACGGCTCCCTCATGATCATGAGAACTTGGGTAAGGTCTGGACAACTGAATCCATATTTTCCCTTATAATTCCCATACTTTCTCTCCACAAAGGCCCAAAAGAATTGGCCTCAGGTCTAACCTTTCTAGGCTGGAAGGCTTCTTGGATGAATTTTTTATTTACAGATAAGGAGACTGAGGCCCACACACAAGAATTTGCCCAGTGTCAACACTGGCGGTTCTGCAGCCAGGATTAAAGGCCCAAACTCCTGATTCCCAGGCAAAACTCTTCCACAGACAGGTCAACACCCCCCCTGGCTGGATGACAAAAATCCCAATAAAGGATTATGGTATCTGCACAATTTGGAGCTGTGTATATTGCCATACTGGGGAGAAGCAGTCTGGTGTCTAGGCCTGGAGTCACAGCCAAATGCTTTTTTGCTTTTAGAGAGGCAGACCTACCTTATTCTACCAGAGCTCGCAGAGTGGCTATCCCACAGATCCCTTAACTACACGGAGGGCTGCCTGGGCCTAACCTGAGAGGCACAGAGCTCTTCACGTGGCAGAAGACCAGAAATACCTTTAGTTAGACTGTTTGGGCTCTGGGTTTCTTAGAGAAGTATTTCCCTTATACTGCACCACAAGTCTGGGATAGGTTAAGATGCTCTCATCAACAATTTTTAAATTCCCTGTACTCGGAAGTAATGATCATAGGTTGGCTTAGCCTAAACTGATGATATTTTAAAGCAAATTTAGAGGCAAAAAAAGAGAAACAACCCACAACTTGGTTCTTGGTTCCATTTGATGCTTTTAAACTCTAGCTGAGGGGTTTACTTCTCAAGATTCTGAATCTCTGAACTATACAAAAAGTTTTTTTAAAAAACAAAGATATTTATAATTAAGCAGTAGGCTGGCAGGGGTAGAAGTAGCAGGTCAATGGCCTAGTGAGGGTCAGGGATGAGCAGCCTCAGAGGTTTCAGAGTTTAAAGCAGTGTGAACCTTTGGCTATGCCTGTCCTAATAGTCCATGAGTGGAGATCTCCCTGAAGGCCAGGCAGTAGCCAGAGCAAATCTGGAATGAACGGCTGCCTTATTCAGCTACTCAGGTTCTTTGAAGGGTAGATGGCTCAGAGTATAATTTCTGTTCCAAAACAGCAGGCTCAAAAGCTTTGTCTAGAACACAGCAGTACCAACCAATCATTTTCCCTCCATCCATCATTGACAGTAAGAATCCGCATGGAGGTGTCTTTTGTCTACGACTGCCAGGCGCGGCCAACTCTCAACCCTGAAGCATCTAACACTGTCATATTCTTAAGTGAGACCTGAATGGGTACATCTGAAGGTAAGCTACTTCAACCAAATACTCGAGGTCAAAATACCCAAATCAATTCTGCATAACTATGCCAGGTAAAGATTACAGAAAACTAAGCTTCATACAAGGCAAGAAGATTCTTGTGGGGGGGGGGGCAGCGGTGATTTATCTGATAATAAATAGGCCCAAAGTGGGGAGAAGGGTGGAGGAGGTACAGACGCCAATTCAGAGGCTGGCTTTAAATGCTGCTGAGACAGTCTGCTATTCAACTGACCAATCGAACCAAGATCTCCTCCCAAGACAGCATCAGTAAGCATCCTATCTGGGTAGTTAGTGGTAATTTTATAATCTGCTGAGACTCCATGTTAAACACTCACTGGACATAATCAGAACATTGCTTAAAAGAATTAAGGAAAGAATAAAACCTGAAAAAGGAAAGGAACTGAGGGCAAGTAAAAATCCAGGCTATCTGTGGCTGCAGGCATAGAAGAAAAGGGAGACACTGCGTGACTTTTTAAAAATGACATGAACATTTCCAAATGGAGAGTGTTTTCAGTAGTGAATTCAGGATGAGGTGAATGGTCTCTGCAAGTTCCCATCCCTGGAACAGATACGCTGGCTAATCTCTGGATCTGCTGGGGGTAAATTTCCCTGGGAGATGATGATGAAATTCTTTTCCAGGACACAATCTCCAGGGCAGCCAAGGACCTGGGCAGAAGAAAATGTTGTCTCTGGGAACTCATGTGGCTTATAAACAAAGAAAGTTAATCTTGGAAGCCGTCTCGATCATCTCCATGATTCTAAAAAGTACCCTGGTGGCTCTAAGAGGCAATGAGGAAGAATGAAAATCCATTAGACGTACAAACATGGTGATGAATAACAGGTTCCGGCATCGAGTCACTGGTGGATGGAATGGGAGGAAAGAGCTTCTCAGAGAGGCTGCTAAATTAGGACCGAAAATTTACACCTGCTTGATGTTCTAAAATACCAAAGGGACCAGACTTTTTATTTAAAAGGACAGCAAAGCCTCTGATGGTTCCAGCTGTCCAGGTGTCAGTCGAAGCCTGATCCTCCATCCATAACACACAGCGCAGCCAGGGCACGGGCTGGAGCTGCCACCCCTCGCCCCACCCTGCACACTCTGCTTCACACTGGTTATGTGTGTCTCATCTTTTCAGCCCTTCAGGAGTAATCTTGTCTTCTGCTGCTGCTGCTGCTAAGTCGCTTCAGTCATGTCCGACTCTTCGCGACCCCGTGGACTGCAGCCCACCAGGCTCCCCTGTCCCTGGGATTCTCCAGGCAAGAACACTGGGGAGGGTTGCCATTTCCTCCTCCAATGCATGAAAGTGAAAAGTGAAAGGGAAGTCGCTCAGTCACGTCCGACTCTTCGCGACCCTGTGGACTGCAGCCCACCAGGCTCCTCCGTCCATCTTGTCTTCTACTCTCTGCTTCTCCACAACACCTGGCAGGAGGTTTTGTGCTGTGGGTGTTGAATGAACATTTGATACGTGAAGAATAAATGCACTGCTCTGCCTGAGAGAAAACTGAGAGTCCTGGGAGAGACCTGTTCCCGGAATGCGGGATTTCCACAAGCCTGGAATCAGGTAAGAGTGGCCTGGACGGCTAAGGTGAGCTTCCCAAGGGCCAGGGCCATCCCTCCCTGTCCCCTCTGACTCCCCATGGCTCCTGGGACAATTCTACACGGAGAGTGGTGTTTTGTTTATTTCTGTTTACTAGTTACTGGTCCAGAAGTGTTTCAGGAGCCAGAGTCAGGTCTCGTGGCAATGGAAGAATCCAGCAACTCCCCAAAGTTAGAGGATTTAAGGATTACTGTCTGCGGGCTCCATGTCTTCCTCATGTCTTTTGCTTCCCTGTCACTTAGTATAAAGAGTGCTAAAAGTATTTACTAAATGCACACTGACCTGCAGAACTGTTAATTCTTCTGTAACAGCAGCAGAAGGTGGGGTACTTGATTGCCCACCCAGAGGGAAGAGGAGAGTGGCACAGGTTAGGGTGAACAGGAGGCAGGTCAAGGTGGGGAAGGTTTGTGCTGAATCACAGCTTCCCTAGGGCTGCTGGAAGTGTGGGAGTGGACATACCTATCTGAGTTTCTGGAACGTCTAGAAGACAAGGGGCCCCTAGGTCTCCCGCGGGTGTCCACCTGACTCTAAGCGGTCCTGAGGAGTCACAGTGAAATAGAGGCTCCAGGGTACTTCCACTGTTCTGTAGAAAGAGAACTGGCCTGTGTCACCTCAGGTCTCTGGGTCTGATCCCAAACCCATTCCTTACCTCCTAGAACTTATGCTTCCCATCTGCGGGAGGAGGCAGAGGCCCTTCCGCTACCGCCTCTGGCTAGAGGCGCTCATGCCGGCCACCCTGGGGCAAGACCTCCCTGGTTCACTCTAAGAACAGTGACCTCCTCACCTCACTGGAGCACAGCGACAGCTCTCAGAAGGAGTCGAGGATGCTGCGTTGGGAAAGGAGTGCATTAACCCAGCAGAGACCGCCCTGGTGCAGACTGCCAGGTGCCTCTGACTTCTGTGCTGCTTCGTGCCAGCCCAGAGGGGCTCCATAGGCAGTTCATCAATGAAACCTATTTTAAAAGGACCAACCCAGCCACCAAACACTCCCCTTCTCCACTCTCAGAAGGAAGTGAAGTCACCTTTGGCCCTGCTCCTGAAATTCCCATTCATTCTCATTCAAATGCTGATTTGACTAGAAGAAAAAAGCTTCAGTGATCAGACAGAATAAGAAGCACTCATCATGGTTAGAAAGCCCAATAAGGAACAGTTCCTGGTGGAGTGAGAAATAGTTATAGGTGACGTGGCTTCACCCTGAAAAATAACACAGCAGGTAAAGACCACTGAGCCGTGGAGATGGTCTCGAAACCTGGAGAAAAAAAGGATTTTTTAAGTTTGATCACCACTGTGGAAATAGCCATGTGTGGGAAGGAGTGGGAGTCGGGGGAGGGTTTCTGTTGGGTTCTTTCCTCTCCTTGACAGATTTGTTCGGATGAGTCTGGTATGAAGACTTGAGATGGATGGGAGTGTACCTGGGGATGGTCAGCAGGAGCGTCTACTTTGATCCCACCCCACCCGCCCCGTCCTCTCAGCCCTCTTCTGGCAGCAGCAGGACGACAACACTGCTGGTCTGGGGCCAGAACCTTCCTGTTCCCAGTCTAATAACAAAGCCTGGACACCAATGATTCCTCCTCCCATTCCTAATCTCAGAAACTTCTAGGTCAAACCACTAATGAACTGGTGACTTAGGCCCTGGAGCAAATGCGGGGACTTCAGAATCACTTCCCAAGTCACCACCTGAGCGCTCCAAAGGGAACTTTACCCAAACCTCCTGGGCCCCAGGCAACTCCAGCCAGTAGAGGAAGGGCAGTCCCTGCTTTTGTTTTCCTGCTGGCAGTGGAGGGAAGTAAAAGCAGGACACGTACAGCCACGATGAGGAAGTCCAGCCAGCACCAGGCATTGGTGAAGAACTTGACGAAGCCGTAGGCTGTCCACTTGAGCAACATCTCCAGGATGAAGATGTAGGTGAAGACTTTATCAGCGTACTCCAGGATGGTACGGATGGTCTTCCTCTGCTCGATGTAGATGTCCTCAAAGGCCTGGAAGAGAGGCAGCAGCTGCCTATAGTGCCTACACGGAAACAAGCAACACGGACGTCCCACTCCCCACCCCCGCAACCCCCAGCAGCCTTCCCACCTGTGCTGGCGGGTCATCAGCTCCCCATCTTCCTTCACTCTATCCCTTGCTACACATGGCTTTTCTTTGTAAAAAAGTTTTCTTGAGATGTAATTTTCATATCTCATAATTCAGCTATTTAAACTTTACAGCACAATAGCTCTTACTGCATTCAGAGTCATATATTCATCACCACAGTCAACTTTAGAGTATTTTCATTACCCTCCAAAGAAACCCCACACCCTCCAGCTGTCACTCTCTAGTCTCCTGATCTCCTCCTAATCCTGGCAACCACCAATCTGCTTTCTGTCTCCACAGATCTGCTCCTTCTGGACATTTTGTATAAACTGAATCATATAAATGCGGTCCTTTGTGAATCAGGGGTATTAGGGAAGTAAGGGAAGTTGCTTTTAATGAGGCAAGCTAAGCAGTGAAGATACTTGGTCATTTGTATTCTTATGAATTCCTGATGAAAAGGGGGCCTTGGGCTCAAGAGGGATCATGCTGAGGTCTAGGATGAAGATCCAGGCAAGTGTGCATTCTAATCCCCAGGGTTCAAAACACCAGCCCGAAGCACTGGAGTGGATCGTTATTCTCGGTCTGCAGCCAGGCTGTGTCGTTAGAGAAACTGGGCTCGGCCATCCAGTCTCTGCTGCCGGCCCCTACACCCCTGCGCAGTCGGTCCCCCAGCAGATCTCCCCGGACCTCACCAGGGCGCCACTGCTGAGCAGAATCATGAAGATGATGAAGGTCTCGAACCAGTTGTGCTCCACGATGAGGAAGCAGGTTTTCCGCAGGATCCACCAAGACTTGCCCAGCCCTTCCTCAGTGTTGACCTGGCAGCACTTAAATCTCTGGACACAACCTGGCACCGGTGGGAGAGGCAGATCAGGCTGTGGGACTCACCCCACCCAGATGCGCCCTCCTCTTCCTCTCCCAGGGCCCCCCAGGTGCTGCCCCACCGCACAGCACGACAGGAGTTCAGCGGCTGACTCAGAACCTCTGACTCAGAAGTGGAGAGGGTGGTGGGGCTGAAGCTACGCTGCCAGGCAGCCAGGGCAAGGCCCTCTGGTGATGGGAAGATACCCTATAAAGAAGCAGTGAGCGGGAGGAGAAGAGGGTAGTCAGGAGGCAGACACGGTGGAAGTCTTGGGGCTGATGTTGAGAAAAATGGACAAAGGAAAGTTTTGAGAATAAAAACTTGTTACAGCTGAGAATCAAATGGGAAAAAGGTATTAGCCTCCCTGAAATTGATGAGGCGAGGAACAAAGTTCCTGCAGATACCCACAGAGCCCCCCTCTCCCCGGCCAACCACGGACCCTGGCATAAACGCTGTCTGCAAGCCATGCAATGCTACATGCCGCCCGCTCCCTGGGCCCCCTTCCACCTTCCGTGAAGCAGGCATCTGGGTCCAAGTACTCCTCAGGCTGCTCCACGGGGACTTCTTCTACTTCTGGTTTGATGTCAATGGTGCTCCCTTCAGAGGAGCTG
The DNA here is from genome assembly GCF_016772045.2 of Ovis aries. NCBI lineage: Eukaryota > Metazoa > Chordata > Mammalia > Artiodactyla > Bovidae > Ovis > Ovis aries. The sequence continues at coordinate 134,531,280 of NC_056056.1, forward strand.
GTGTCGTCCAGTTTCTGGATACATAGGAGAAAGCAGAGAAGCAGTGCTACAGCAGCACGTCTGCCCCGCGCTGACCACACTGCCTTTGGCGCTGATGATGCAGCAGCTGCCATTCAGGCTAGAAACTCATCATGCAATTCACCATGGGCTGACAATTACCACAGGGCCTGCAGAACCTGTCAGGAGCGGGCACAACATCACAGCCTGCTCACGGATGATGGGGGTCCACCCTAGGCAGAAGGAGACTATAGCTGGTCCCAGTGGTACAGCTCAGACAGACTGATGGCAGGGAAGAACCCGAGGGTTTCCTCCAGCCTCTGATCCAGATGACTCAGAAGCAAGAGAGGCAGATCTGGGAACATCTCAGGAATTTAGCTCATCTGGGGGTGGGTAGAATTGGTTCTCAAAGTTGAAAGTGAAGTGAAAGTCCCTCAGTCTTGTCCAACTCTTTGCGACCCCATGGACTGCAGCCTGCCAGGCTCCTCTGTCCACAGAATTCTCCAGGCCAGAATACTGGAGTGGGTGGCCATTCCCTTCTCCAGGGGATCTTCCCGACCCAGGGATTGAATCCAGTTCTCCTGCATTGCAGGCGGATTCTTTACTGTCTGAGCCATCAGGGAAGCCCAAAAGTTCAAAGTTGAGAGTTGGCTATTCCAAAATCTCTCTGCCAGGCCCATGGCTGGACCAGTCCCCAGGCTGATCATTTGTTCTTACATAGGATCAAGACAGGTTTCTCGGCTGGGACCTTACATCTTTGCTGCCTTCAGGATCCGACTCGCTGCTGACGTCCTCTGTGTTTAGGTTCTCAAAGTCGGACTCGCCGACGGCGATGGGCACTCGCACGGTCAGGTTGGGATTGTTGATGAAGGACATGTGGTCCTCGTCGATGATGTACTTCTCCACGCTGCTGCCGATGCCACTGGTGGTGCCATTGCCGTTCTTCTGGAAGTCACCGTTCCGGTGGATGTCGGCGCCGGTGTGGTTGGCGATGCAATTGGCTTTCTTCTCGTACAGCTCGTCCAGAGGCTTCACTTCATCGGCCTCGCGCTGCTTGAAATGGGCCTGCATGAAGGCATGCACTTTCAGCTTGATCCACGCCACGCCCTTCTTGATCCGGATCACGGAGATTTGCAGGTTGTTCATTTCTCCATCGTCGTCTGTGGCCGCCAGGTTGTCAGCACTGAATGAGCTCAGAAGCAAGGCCAGAAACAGGTTCAGCACCTGCACCGGGAGCATTAGGAAAACGGCGAGTGAATGGAGAACGGTGTTGGGTACAGCTATCCACTAAACTAGGGCTGTAAACTGCAGGCTCACAGTCTTATGGAAAAGACTCGAGAGCTCCTACTGTGCTCTGTCTGACTCACGCAGTGTTTTCAGTGCTCATGTCACTACGTGCACATTTTGTTTGGTTTTGGTTGTAATACAAGGAGTTCAGCACTCCTTTTTTGGGTTCTTTTGCAGTGCTATTCACATATATATGTACTTCAAAACATACTCCTTTTCTTATAATCAGAAAAAGCAAAGGTTGTATCCATTTTGGGAGGAAATTCTCCAAAAATACAAACAAAAAGGTGGGCACGGATTATTGAGAAGGATCAAAGAATGCCTAGATGCCATGTGTTCCTGAAGAGCAGGTGTCCTGGAGGACCCAGGTTAGAAAAAAATTAGGCTTGGAGAACCAGACTTTCAAATAACAAATCTAGAAGGTGGAACTGAAATATCTTCCATGTTATCCTATTTTAAAAATCTATTTTGTTTTCCTAACATTTACCAAAATTAAGTAGCTCTAGCAAGAAGTGATGGTGACTTTTGGGTTCTATATCCAAGTGTCAGGCCATTAGAAACAAGTTTCACTTATTTTTCTTTTCTTTTCTTAACCACATTGGGCATTAGGATTAATTTATTTTTATTAAGACTTACTTTTGAAAAGTGGGAGGGATGTTCACTCGATTTACACTTGGCCCTTACTTTGTCATACTTCTGAAGAAGAGTAAGGCACACATTTTAGGTGGAAATAATCATATGCACAAGGTGGGAGAAACAGAAACAATGTATGAACTCTGCGCACCCGGGTTCCAGTGGCATTTGCAGCGTTACCGAGGAAGACAGTCGGTTAAACTGGGGTCAGCTAATAAGGGCTTTGTAGGCCAGGCTGAAATATTTGAATCTTAATTGGATCCACTCTTGGTCCTTGAGTAAATGAGTCACAGATGATGACAGAGATTTGAGAAAGCCATTCCTACTAGGTACACATGTGGTAGGCTGGGAGGAGGGGTTAGGAGTTAGAAGGCTGTTCCTTGCATGAGTTGATAAGGGTCTGGATCAGGCTGTGGCAATCTCAAACCTTAGCAAGCAGAAGAATCTCCTGGAGTGGCATGCTTGTTAAAAACGAGCATCTCCTTGGTCTCACCAGAAAGATTCTGATTCAGTAGATCTGGGGCAGGTCCTGGGACTTGGCCTTTTTTAATGAGTGAAGCTCAAGGTGACTGTAACGAAGGTGGTCTTCCTTGGACTTTTAGAAATACCAGATGGGTTGTAGAAATGGAAAGGAAGGGGCAGATCTCAGAAATACTACAAAGAAAGATGCATATATAGAAATGCTAAGAAGAAAGAGATGAGAGACATCAGATGTCTACCTGGAATGGAGAGAAACGTCAGAAGAAACTGACAGATTCCTGGAGACGACATGGGCAGAAGGACTGTGCCACGGGGGAACTGGGAAAAGTGCCATCCCAGGCAGAAGTACCAGTGGATTTTGCCGTGTGCTCAGGTGTCTGTAGCCAGTCGTGGGAAGGTGTCCCTGAGACTACTGAGGACGGGAGACTAGAGAAATGGGAGGTCAGGGCTGGTGATGCTGACTCTGCAATGGACAGTAGCTGCAGGCAGCAGCTGTCCTCAATGAAGGAGTGGGAAGACTGGGGGTCAGGACTGAGGGCAAGATGGCTGGGAATGGAGAATGGGAGTGACTAAGAAACATTACATTGCCTGTTTTTATAGGTCCAGTGAAAGACTAGGGTGGGCAAGGCTGGTTCAGAGGCTGATGAGTAGGAATGCCCTACTGGCATATGCTTCTCTATGGCAGAAAATGGAAGAGAACCACTCTCGAAGAGCTTATAAGGGGTCATCTGAGTGTGTCTTCTTCCAGTCCTCCTCCTTGTACACTTGCAGGCGGGCTTTGGCCTGATTTGAAAGATGAGTGCTTCTTAAACTACAACGTGTATGTGGATCACCTGGGAATCATGTTAAAAATGCAGATACTGATTGTGGGGAGTGGCCTAAGATTCTGAATCTCTAGTATAGCCTTGAATGTTCTCACTGCTGCTAGTCCTCAGATGACACTTTAGAAACAAGGTGTTAATTTCTGTAGGTGAGCATTCTATTTACAGAGGCAAGTGACAGCAGGTGGACAGAGTGAAGCAAGGAAGCGATTTGAAATTTATAAACCTCAGATAAAATCCTAGGATGGCTTAGATCCATGGTTCTTAAAGGAGGGCAATTTTGCCCTCTGAGGGCAGTTGGTCATGTCTGGAGACATCTTTGGTTTTTACAACTTGCGCCGGGGGTCACTACTGGCCAGTACAGAGTAGATGCCAGGGATACTGCAAATACCTTACAGTACACAGGACACTTCCACAACAAATAATTATCCAGCCCAAAAGATCAGGCTGAGAAGCTCTGAGTGTTTTTTAATAGTAGAAAGACCACAGACTTTGAAGTCAAGGATCTAACACAAGCCCTGACGTTTATTAGCTGCAGGACTTTGGAAAAGTGCCTTAACTTTGCTGAATTTTGTTTCGACAATTATGAAAAGGTTGACACGTTGTGAGGCTCATGACCCAGTAGGCCTCTGAAAACAGCAGTCTCTTTTCCTTTGTACCTTAGGGTTCTTGGGCCGAGAAAGAATAAAGACCACCACAGACAGGGAGGGACTAAGTAGACTGGGCTTCTGGGTCAAGGGCAGAATGCTCAGAGCAAAGAACAAAAAGATGCACAAGTCAGTACTAACCACCAAGTTGCCAATAACCATGACCATCATGAAGACAATGAGGCACATGGCCTGGCCAGCCACCTCCATGCAGTCCCACATGGTCTCGATCCACTCCCCGCACAGCACTCGAAAGACGATGAGGAAAGAGTGGAAAAAGTCGTGCATGTGCCAGCGCGGGAGTTCACAGTCCTGGTTGATCTTGCAGACACATTCTTTGTAGCTCTTTCCAAAGAGCTGCATCCCCACCACGGCAAAGATGAAGACAATAATGGCCAGCACAAGGGTCAGGTTGCCCAGGGCACCCACTGAATTTCCAATAATCTTGATCAGCATGTTCAGGGTGGGCCAGGATTTGGCCAATTTGAAGACTCGGAGCTACGGAAAAGAAACCCAAACACAACCCAAATGAAATTCAATTAATTTATTCTTATCACATGGCTACAATAAAAACATACAAAATTAGCAAGATCATTACATTTACTGAGCACCCTTGGGAAATTCTCAGGGTTTTCTAACAGTATCTTAAAACTGAGAGAAACTGAGGCACAGATGAAGGAAAACTAATTAACTGCAAAATAAGTGAAAGATTTAGAACTAAGAATACTGCTTCTAGTCCCTGAATTAGTCTCTAGGTCAATCCACCTTCTAAAAATCCATACATGAACATATCCTTTTCCTACTGATTTTCCCTTGACTTCTCAGCAGTCATATTAAGGAAAGTGTGATTTATAGTGAACCAAAAGATCGGCTTGGTAAGGACTGTGAGAATAGATCATCTGTCTCTTTAAAAAGGCAAGCATTTAAAAATTCTACATATCTCTCTTTTTGCCTACCAATAAATAGGTAATGGCCGATATGAAACTTTGTGACATGCTTGGACTAACTGGGAGGAAAAGCACAGCTTCCAAGGGGCAGTTCTAACACACCAAAAGCCTTATGAAAAGGGACTACTCTGATATTAATTCAGAGGACAGAACTTTTGGTATCTGTTAATCAGAAAATTTCTGTATTCTGTGATGAATGATTCTAAGGTCTTGGCTAATCAGCTGAGAATTATAATGAATAAAGCCCATGAACAGAGATCACCATCATATGTCTTAAGTTAATAACTACACATGTAGTAGTATGTGTAACAGGATCTAACAGGAATTCTCGTAGAAGGCAACCATGTTGATTTGGACATTTTTTTTCCCCCACTGAAAATCTGAGTTTTATCTGAGAGTTTAAGATTTACCAGGTGATGCTCTGTATGTAATCTGGGTCTCTCACAGTTTTCCAGCATTCTGACTGGCTGTTAATTTATTCAGAGTATTAGTGATAATGCTTCTATCACTTAATTCTTCATCTTATCTTCTAAATAACAAGAACTACTCTCAAACAGTCTACTTTTGGCTGGATCCTAACCAAAGACCAGTAAGCAGAGGTTCCAGAAATGTGACAGATATTATTTGTGACTTGGATTTAATGAGATTTCTGTTTTATAAAGAGTTTCATTCTAATCCAATTCTCTTTCTTAGATAAGCTGAATATCCTTAAATCCTTTCAGTTGTGAGTGCTTAGGTATTTTCCCAATAAGAGAAACAAATCTAAGTCATTTCTGATGCTCTGTCTGAGTGGGATACCCTCAAGGTAACTCAGCTTCTCAAGGGACTCAATCAGGACATTACTCATGCCTATGTTTCATAGGAAGCTATTCTGAGGATATTGTTAACTATTAATACGTTCAGAGGGATTTAGTAATTTAAACACTAATTTCTTCAAATACATTTAAAAAATCCTTCTTCGCTAAAGATCTGTGTGTAACAACTAATTTCAATATAACTTTAAAAAACATTATTTTATTCTCATTTTCTAGAAGAGGTCAGCATGATAGAAGAAATGAGCCATCTTTGGAAAAGAGAAATATTTGCCATTTCAGGGAGATGTTCAGATAAAGAAATGGGCTCACCAGCAAATTCAAATCAGACCTCAGAATAGCTCTTGTGAATCCTTCTTCATCTTTTAGATTAACTATTATTTTCTGAGGAACTTCATAAAATTGATTTATGTTTGTTGACTGATTAAAAAAATCTACTTTCTATATTAGGTAATTAGCAGAAAAGTTTTTCAATATTTTAGTTGACAAACCAATAAACAGTCAACTGAACCTGGGAGCAGGATACAGCTAAGAATTTTGTAAAATCGTCAGATTAACTTATATAAAATTCTTCCTAGTAGCTACAAGACAGGAAATGTAAAAAAGAAATTGGAGAAATATGGAATACCAATCGGAAAGATCGCAGCACCGAAAGCCCCTCCACGTCTGCTAGACTCAGTTCCATTAAACTGAGGGAGACAATAAATCCATCAAAAATGTTCCAACCTTCTTGGAAATAATAGTAGGGATCCATGGCTATGAGCTTCAGGAACATTTCCGCTGTGAAAATTCCAGTGAAAACCTAAAGAGGGGGAAGGCAGGGGTAAGAAAAAGAAATAATAGAAAGAAAATGCCTCTATCATTATCTTTGAATACGGCAAGTCCAAGAAGCCACAAGCATCATCAGCCTTCACTAAATTCTGCCTCTGAGGACATCAATACCTGGATGTCCCCTGACAACTCCACCCGATGCAACAAAGTCTTATTTCCTCTTAAATGCCAAGGAAATGTTCCCATCTTTGTTGCTAGAACTACCCAATTCATATTGTTCAAGAGGGCAGTTAAAAAATTATTCTAAGCAATCAGGCATATCACACAAGTGATTCTTAAAGGGTCAGCAGTCATTTGAATGTGTATGCCACATTTGGGATATTGACCAAAAAAAAAAAAAATCACTCACTGTGTTCTAATTATATTAGAAAAATACAGCATTATTCCTGATTTAACATTATGTGTCTCCTTGACTGTAGACATATACTGCAGAGCTTCTTCTTTTAAATGGTAAAAGCAACAGAACATTGCTTAAAGTGTGCAAAATATTAGAGAAATAGTCTGTCTTGCATACAATTATTATTTTAATGTACTCCTCTTTTTTCAAATGCATAAAAATATTTTGCCAGAGTTTAAAACCACAGACTACATAATATCTTGGCTTTTCACTTATCTGGATTTATCGTGACTCATTTCACTTGACACACTTTTCACTATCATGACGCCATTCATGTTGCAACAGTCTTCCTAGCTCCCACTTTCACTGCTTGTATAATATTCTATTGGGTAAATACATCCTCAAAGAATTGTCCCATTGTTGGAGACTCTGTTGGTGCTTCCTTTTGATTTTTTCAATAGGATAATCAAGGATGCAATCATTGTTCTAGATTTGGAGCTTACTGGGTATGAGAATGATTTCCCCTTTCTATTACCTGACTCACTCCCACTTTTCTGCCTTTCAGAGCACCGTGTGTTTCCCCAATGCCTTCTGTATCCTGAGGGCCTTAGTAGCAAAACATGTAGGCAGAAAGCAAAATCCCATGAACACCAGTTTTGACAAGATGAATGCTCTCATTCTAGGCTAACCACGTAATATCTGACTATTACTGAATATCCTGTTTTTAGAGGAGAGGACTTTATATGCATCAGATTTAAAATTCATAATAAGTTAATAATTGTAACCACTTGGTTACCAAGTTTACATATGAAGGGGCTTGAGAAAAACTTCAGAGATATGGTCTGAGGTCAGAATTTAAAATAGTGAAAAATACTTAGATTATACTTGTGGTTTGGAAATACACTGAATTAATGTTTACCAAACAAACAAACAAACAAACCAGAATGACTTGATGAAAATAAAACAAAACGGTTAAGTGGTTCGGAAATTTTTGGTTTCCATATACATTTCTAAGCTTCCCCCATCCTGGGTCAGGAAGATCCGCTAGAGAAGGGATAGGCTACCCACTCCAGTATTCTTGGGCTTCCCTTATGGCTCAGCTGGTAAAGAATCCACCTGCAATATGGGAGACCTGGGTTTGATCCCTGGGTTGGGAAGATCCCCTGCAGAAGGGAAAGGCTATTCACTCCAGTATTTTGGCCTAGAGAATTCCATGGACTGTATAGTCCATGGGGTAGCAAAGAGTCACGACTAAGTGACTTTCACTTCCCAGGTGGCTCAGTGGTAAAGAACCTGCCTGCCAACGCAGGAGACGCAGGTTCGATCCCTGGGTTGGGAAAATCCCCTGGAGAAGGAAATGGCAACCCATTCTAGTATTCTTGCCTGGAGAATCCCATGGACAGAGGAGCCTGGTGGGCCACAGTCCACAGGGTTGCAAAGAGTTGGACACAGTTGAATGACTGAGCACACTCACATGCATTCTTTTAAACTGAAGATGCAGTATTCTAAAACTGGAAGAAAATACTCCCTGAAGAGGTCTGGCTAACTTAAATCAAAAGTTCATAGTGCCAGCTAAGCGTGTACAGATGGAATATTACTCTTTATGAGGTCAGTCAAGTAGAGGCGGCTAATCAAATCAACTCTTGACACACATTTTGCCCTTAGCGTCAGCCCAACAAAGGTTTCTCTACTCAGAAACATCAACCCACTTAAAGCACACTAAGTAGAAACGGAATCTGCTGTCCTGTTGGTTCTTGGTGAACCCACAGAAAGTGCCCAGTAACAGCACAAGGTGATGACCCTCAGGACAACCATCCTGTGGGAATTCTGGTTCCTGAGAGAAAATGCAGTTCTGCGGTGCTGCCTTTTAATGGGAGGCGGGGCCTCCAGAGGCCTGGCAGAAACACCTGTGATAGGGACTTCCCTGGTGGTGCCGTGGCTAAGAGTTCACACTCCCAATGCAGGGAGCCCTGGTACAATCCTTTAGTCAGGCAGTGAACTAGATTCTGCATGCCACAACTGAAAAAAAAACAAAAGATACCCTGCGTGCTGCAGCTAAGACCTGGCACAGCCAAATAAATAAACAAACATTAAAAGAGAAAAAGAGAAACGCCTGTGACAGAGGCATGTTGCTTCATGCCTTCAGTCCACATAGTGGGCTGCCCTTGTTTGGAGTCTGGGTAAGCATACAGTTGTAGCTGTCGGCTGTATGAAGGAATTACTTTTTTGAAAAATGGAGAAGAGCAGATTCAAGGTTATCCTTTTGACGCCATCGACAACTGTATATAAATGTCACTCTTGTGAATGTCACCCAATATTCACCTCAGAATTTACCTTCTAGTGCAGCTGCTATCGGTATAGCCAGGGATCCCTGGGGTCCCCAAGACCCTTTCAAGGGGCATAGACTCCTCTCTCCCTTTAGAAAGAGGTATACATAAGAGACTACAGGGACACAGAGGAAGAAAAATGACAACATGAAAGGGATTCCTTTCAGCTGAAAACTTAGTTTAAGCTGCAGTTAAGAAACCATAACATTCATGTGTATTTGGTGAAGGAGGGAAAAACAACTTCTTGTTTTTCCTAGTTTGCTCAGAATTTCAGAAATTAAACTGAGGTGTCAGGTGAACCTTTTGCCCTTCCTTCCATACTCCTTCCCCTCAGAAGAACCAGTTCTAAAGCCCTATCCACATGGAGAGGCGTTTGGTGTCAGGTGCCGGGGCCCAAGCAGGGCATCTGTGCAGGAGGCCAGCTTGGTGTGGGCTGTCAGAGTCGATGCAAGCCAAGGAGGGTGTCCATTCCGGGGGGACAGTCCCATGTCTGAGCAGGATAAGGAGAGTATTTGTGTTGCATGGCTGCCCAGCACAGGGTGTTGAAACCTAAGGGGGATGGGAGGGCATCCCCCCTGGAGAGGGTGGGAGACCTGGCAGAGAGTCAGAGCTTAAGCAGGTGGACATGGCATCCCAAGGGGGAGGCCAGCCTGGTGAGGGGTGTCAGAGCCCGAGTGGCTTGAAGATGGCATCCAGCGGTTCAGAGAGGTGGCCCAGTGAAGGGTGCCAGGGCCAAGCAGGCTGAGGGGGATGTGGCCTAGGATCTAGAGCCAGCTACAGAGGTGTGTGAGTGTGTGAGTGTGTGTGCGTGAGTGCTGAGTGAGAAGAACTTCTGGGGAGGAAGGACAGCGTGTGTGTGTGCGTGATCGTGTGTGTGTGTGTGTGTGAGATCATGTGTGTGTGTGTGAGATCGTGTGTGTGTGTGATCGTGTGTGTGTGTGTGTGTGCGTGAGTGCTGAGTGAGAAGAACTTCTGGAGAGGAAGGACAGCATGTGTGTGTGTGATGGTGTGTGTGTGTGTGTGATGGTGTGTGTGTGTGTGTGTGATGGTGTGTGTGTGTGTGTGTGTCTGGAGCCAGCTACAGAGCTGGGCAAGGAGAACTTCTGGGTGGAAGGACAGCCTAAGAGTGAGTGTGTATGTGTGTTGTGGGGGGTGGGGTGGGGTTGAGAAGTGGCCCTGTAGACGGGCAGCATAGACTGGAGAGTCAGCGCCTGAGCAGGGCCAGGAACGGTGCCCCAGCATGGGGTGTCCAAGCCCAAGCAGGATGTAGACAGCTTCTGGGTGGGGAATCCTGGCATGGGGTCAGGAGGAGTCCTTGCAGGGGAAGGCCCACTCTGAGGTGTGTCAGTTCAAGCGGGGCAGGAGAAATAAGGCTATGTGTGGGCCGCCTGGTCAGGGAGGATGGGGCCTGAGAGGTGTGAGGAGGGGTCCAAGCAGAGGACACAGGGACTCAGGGTCTGACCAGGGGGAGGGGACCCCCATGTTGCAAGAGGTAACAGGGGCTTTTTCTTTTTTTAAATGAAATAATATACTAAGGATAGTGGCAACCAGGTTTCTTTTTGTTGGTGAAGAAGTTATAAACATAGAAAGAAGAAAAACAGAATGAGTCCTGTAATGCTAGGTTAGAGAAAGTGGTGAGCCCTGTACAGAGAGTGCCCAGCTGTGCGTATTGCTCCAACAGATGTTGACTTGTAAATGTCAATTTCCAATGGAACAATCAATAGTTGCTTGAAAAATGGCAGATTCCAAGTCTGAGACAGGAAAAAAAAATAAAATTAGCCTGGAATATTTCTGAGAAAACAAGGAGGCAATGAGGACATGTTGAAAGGACATGAAAGCTGCCTTGAAGGGACTCCCACTGCCGAATCAGGAATGGTTTAAACATCTGCATACAGGATAATAATGGATTAAAATCCACTGAATAAAACTGAAAACCGGGAGTCCATACAGATACAATAAAGGAATAAATCAAAAGTTTAATGAAAAGGGAATTTAGATAGTTTCAAAGTGTCTTTCTCATGAACACTTATTAATTATAAACAGAAAAAGAGTCACTGCACATGGGAGAAGCCTGGCAGAACCTCCTCAATCAAGTGACCAAGGGACCAAGGGCAGAAACGGGACACATGGAAATCACATGCCACCTGGCAGACGCAATGAGAAAACAACAGCCTCACCTGGGCGACAGTCTTGCCAAACGCATGACCTGAGTCTAATCAGGAGGAGGCATCAGAAAAAGCCAGACTGAGGGAACTCTACAAAGTAACTGGACAGTCATCTTCACAAGTATCAAGGTCATAGAAGTCAAAGAAAGACTGAGGAGCTCTCTCAGGGTGAAGAAGGTTAAAGAGATATGATAACTAAACTCAAGAGTAATTCTGGAATGTCATTTTTTTGGGTATAAAGACATTATTGGACTCACCAGCAAAATTTGAATGGGCCTGAGAATTTGATGGTAATGTACATGGTGATTTCCTGATGTCAGTTATATCATGGTTCTGTAGGAGAATGTACTTGTTTATAAAAATGTACACTACAGGGACTTCCCCAGGAGTCCAGGGGCTGAGACTCTTGCTCCCAGTGCAGGGGGCCCAGGTCTGACCCCTGGTCAGGGAACTAGACCCCTCAACTGAAGAAACAAAAAAAAAGCTCTGCATGCTGCAACACAGACTGACGATCTTAGGCGCTGCAACTAAGATCTGGCCCAGCCAAATACACAATAGATAAATAAATAAAAATGAATAAATTTAAAAACCCCACACATTGCAGTATTCAGGGGTGACAGCCTACATCAGCAACTTACTTTCAAAAGGTAGTTTTTATATACTGCACTTGAAACTTTTCTGGAAGACTGAGACTGTTTAAAAAACTACCTTATAAACTCACTGTTGTGTTCAAATGGTTACCAAAACAACAACAACAAAAAGGCAGGAAAAGAACGATTACATTTACCTACCAAACAATACAAAAGTCACGTCGCCTCCCTGGCTTCAATTCCCTCTATAAACACGGGGGCTGGGTGGAACTATCTTTATGCTTCCTCCTACTACGAACAGTTTTTCTTAGGGAGAGACTGGAAGAGACAGGGATTGCTAATTTATAGATTGCTATTTTGCTTATCTTCCCTCAAAAACATCCAAGGACAAACACAACAGTGTACATCTGTGTACAAACACAACCCAATTCACTGTCCCAGCTGCGGAGAAAGCCTCTCTGTCCAAGCACAAGAGCAGGTCCTAGACTATCTCATGAGCTCGTTCATCCGTCTTTCTTTGTTGCTGTCCTCTTACTCTCAGGTTCTGTCAAAGGCTGTATCCACATCTTCAAGTCTTTGAAAATTCTCCTACTGAACTACACTTACACAGTTCCTAGGTGTGGAGAGTACTTTTCACTATTTCCAAAACTTCTGTACGGGTTCTTGTTTAATCCTCTCAAATACTGATGACATGGTATTACTTATCCAAAACATTTCTGGACAGAAATCAATGGCTTATTCACAGCTAATATGTCCACACTAGTAAAGTAATGCTCAAAATTCTCCAAGCCAGGCTTCAGCAATACATGAACTGTGAACTTCCAGATGTTCAAGCTCGTTTTAGAAAAGGCAGAGGAATCAGAGATCAAATTGCCACCATCTGCTGGATCACAGAAAAAGCAAAAGAGTTCCAGAAAAACATCTGTTTCTGCTTTATTGACTATGCCAAAGCCCTTGACTGCGTGGATCACAATAAACTGGAAAATTCTGAAAGAGATGGGAATACCAGACCACCTGACCTGCCTCTTGAGAACCTGTATGCAGGTCAGGAAGCAACAGTTAGAACTGGACATGGAACAATAGACTGTTTCCAAATAGGAAAAGGAGTATGTCAAGGCTGTATATTGTCACCCTGCTTATTTAACTTCTATGCAGAGTACATCATGAGAAACGATGGGCTGGAAGAAGTACAAGCTGGAATCAAGACTTTCGGGAGAAATATCAATAACCTCAGATATGCAGATGACACCACCCTTATGGCAGAGGGTGAAGAAGAACTTAAGAGCCTCCTGATGAAAGTGAAAGAGGAGAGTGAAAAAGTTGGCTTAAAGCTCAACATTCAGAAAACTAACATCATGGCAGCCGGACGGTCCCCTCACTTCATGGCAGATAGATGGGGAAACAGTGGAAACAGTGGCTGACCTTATTTTTTTGGGCTCCAAAATCACTGCAGATGGTGACTGCAGCCATGAAATTAAAAGACACTTACTCCTTGGAAGGAAAGTTATGACCAACCTAGATAGCATATTAAAAAGCAGAGGCATTACTTTGTCAACAAATGTCTGTCTAGTCAAGGCTATGGTTTTTCTAGTAGTCATGTATGGATGTGAGAGATGGACCATAAAGAAAGCTGAGTGCTGAAGAATTGATGCTTTTGAACTGTGGTGTTGGAGAAGACTCTTGGGAGTCCCCTTGGACTGCAAGGAGATCCAACCAGTCCAGCCTAAAAGAGATCAGTCCTGGGTGCTCACTGGAAGTACTGATGTTGAAGCTGAAACTCCAATACTCTGGCCACCTGATGTGAAGAGCTGACTCATTTGAAAAGACCCTGATGTTGGGAAAGATTGAAGGCAGGAGAAGAAAGGTACGACAGAGGATGAGATGGTTGGATGGCATTACCGACTCAATGGACATGAGTTTGGGTAGATTTCGGGAGTTGGTGATGGACAGGGAGGCCTGGCGTGCTGCGGTTCATAGGGTCGCAAAGAGTTGGACATGACTGAGCGACTGAACTGACTGAATATATCCAAAACAGAGCTCCTGATTTTAAACTTCACCCTGTTCCTTGCTCAGTCACCCCCATTTCACCCTTGGTTACCCAATGGCCCCAGTCTAGATACCCTTCCTGATATCTCTCCCTCCCTCTGAGTCCAAAGTATCCTGGACCATTCACTGCTCTCCGCCCCCACCGCTCCTCGTACATTACTTCTCCCTTGAGGACCCTGCCCTTGGAGTGCTTTCCCATTCTAGAGCTTGGACGGGCTGGCTTAGCTCCCGGAACACCAGCTGTTGGCCTTCTCCTTTCTCCTTTTCCTTCACTGACGATTCTGAGCAACGTTGTCTGAATGCTCACAACTCTAATTTCGGTGTGACCCTAAGTCTCTTAAGTTTTCAAGAAGGAGAAAATGATGTTATTTCCTGGCCCAGTCTGAGGCAATTCTGTTGGTAGTACGTGAAAAGGCCTCTCAAAATCCCTTGAAAATCAAGGACCGATTCTGCCAAAAGCAAGTAAAAGCAAAGACTTTAGGAAAAAAAAAACAAAAAACTATAGAAAATATACCACCACTATCAATAACAAAGTTGATCAAGTAACATTTCTCATTACATAACCATTGGGCAATAACATAAAGAGTATATCTGTATGATACTGTTGATTGGCTCAAAAATGCTGCTTGATGCCAAGCCCCGGAAGTCAGTCAATCACATAGCGAGCTAACCCTCGGGCACCTTTCAGAGCAGGTTAACAGATTTCCCGGATAGTCTATGGGGGTGTCCTGCTTCAAGACTACAGGTATTTCACTGAACTGCCCATCACAGTGGTGGGCTGGAAGTGCGTCACTAACTCAGTCATGGACATGGGGAAGATTACAGCAGCATACGGACATGTACTCGGGAATACAATCAGCTGTAACAACTAGCCAGATAAGGGATCCCTTTTGCCATGTATGTATTCCAGAATTAGAACTCAAAATGATATCACTATTATAACGCACTGATAGAGTATTAAGACTTAAGGCAGAAACTCTGTGTGTGTATGAAAGAGAGAGAGGGAGAGAGAGAAACAATTACCAAGCACTGATCATGCACAAATTACATGCTAACACCTAGAATGGTAGGCCCATGGTGCAATTTCTAAGGGATAATGAGGCCAGATGACCTAGAGGATTCTTCCCAATTAATTTTTTACTATCAATATTTAATCAACTCCTGATTTTCGTACTAAAGAAGATAATCCCTAAATCACAACTACTTGACTTCTGAATATACTGTATAATCTACTTTTTTTAAAAAAAACGCATACTTACTGTCTAAATAATATAATGAAATTTATGACTTGAGCCAACATTAAAATAAATTTGGCACAGATCAACTACTGGTTAGAAACTGGATGACAGCTCAGAAGTTGGACTGGGGCGGGGGGAGACCAGCATAGAATCTAAAATTTCCTGTAGATAGTCCCCATATGAATAATGAAGATATGACAGTGTGGGAAAATTTATCATTACGTGTAACATACTAAAAGACCTCCCCTATTTTGCGGTGGTTGTTACTGAAGGTGAGAGGGGTAGTGATTTGCTGGAGTCATACAGAATTAAAAAGTGAGAAACAGAAGAGAGAGACATCCGCAAGTCCTTGGCTGAGGTTGCTGAAACCCACCCACTGCACCAGGCCTCCCATTCTGCCACCAGGGTTGCATGCCTGCCAAGAGCTCCTAAATGACGTCTTCAAAGTTCTGCAGAAAGAGAAAAGAGCCAAGGGATCACAACAGCTAGCAGAAGCGGCTGGGGCTGCAGCATATGTGGGAGCATTTGTCTTCCAATTAACTATTACTTTCTTTTTGACTAAACTCCAGCTCTTGGTATCAGAAAAAAAATATTACCCACAGGCAAAACTTGTTCAGATGGTGAAATCCGGAGGCTGTGCCCCATCTTACCAGATTTCCTACAGCCAAGACGTGTTCAAACTGTGGCGTCATAGGATGGTGCTCCATTGCCATAAACAGGGTGTTCAGGACGATGCAGATGGTGATGGCCAGGTCCACGAAAGGGTCCATAACAATCAAGTTCACAATCTCCTTCAGCTTTATCCAGTAAGGGTGACACTCCCAGATGAGGAAAGTGTTGGCAAATTTATACCAGCATGGCGGGCACTTCCTCTGAGACTCTTCCAGCTCTGTAGTGGGTCAAGAACAAAGGGAGCCCCTCAGTCTTGGGAAGGAAATGAAAGGGTTAGGCTTGGCGGGTCTCACTGTTATCGACACGAGAAGGAAGGTGGCTGGGGAGTGCAAACTCTCCTGAGAGTTTCCGTCAGTTTTCCTTCTCTTGAAGGCAAAAAGGAGGCTGATCAGCCCCAGGTCCCATCCCTGTTAACAATGATCTAGTTATAAACAAAACTCAACACACCCGTTTGGGGAGCATGGCAGCCCTGGACCAGCTGGCTTTAACATGCACAACTGTACGATCTCAGGCAAGGTAGTGCTGACTGCTCTACGCCCCTGCTGCGTCATCTGAAAGGGCACTGACTTCTAAGCTACAGGACTAAAGGAGTCCTCAATTCTCCATCACTTACGCACTCAGTGGTTGACAACAGATAGCACCGGGCCTGGCATAAGGTAACTCCTCAATAAACGGTAGATACGCATTGTATCATTAAACTATTATCAAAGAAGCAGAACACTCTGAAGCCAGACACACGTGGGTGCAATCAGCTCAGACAATTGCTAACTGTGGGCCTTGAGTAAATTACTTCAATTTTCTGTGGGAATTAAATGAGCTAAAATACATATAAAGTGCCTCAGAACACCCTAGTGTATAGCAAGTGGTGCTATGGAAGTATTTGCTGCTATTATACATTTTCTTTACAGCAGAATCTGCATCGTCAGTCAAGCCACCATGTGGACTCTCTTCTGCTCTTGAGGATGCGGGAGTTCGCAGCGCTGTCAGGAGCAGAAACCGCGTCCGTTCCTCTCTGCTCCTTCCCTCCTCTCTGTCATCCCTCCTCTCTCTCTTTCTCTTCCTTTTACCCATTCCCACTCTCACCCTTCCCTTCTCTATCTTCTTCCTCTTCCCTTCCCTTGACCTCTTTCTTTTTTCCTTTTTCTTATTCTCTTGTCTTCTCCTCTGTCTCTTTAGTTTGTTACTCTTTTAAAAGCAGAACCCGTTGTCTTCAAACAAGTTCTTATTTGACCTCCAGTACATAAAACAGACAAACCAGGAGCTGCTCTAGCTGAGGCAGGAAGAGGAGTTGGAGTCCAGTGTAATCCAAGTCTTCCTTCCCTGAGGTGCTGCCTCAGGGTCCTAGGACTCTAATAAAATCAGACTGAGAATCACTGGACGCAATGAGCTCGAAGGCAGTTTTACAATGCAAAGATGGGAAAGGATGATCAAACACAGAGAGCTATTCTGCTACAACAATCTAGGTTTCCTGCTGCTGCTGCTGAGTCACTTCAGTCGTGTCCGACTCTGTGCGACCCCATAGACGGCAGCCCACCAGGCTCCCCCGCCCCTGGGATTCTCCAGGCAAGAACACTGGAGTGGGTTGCCATTTCCTTCTCCAATGCATGAAAGTGAAAAGTGAAAGTAAAGTTGCTCAGTCGTGTCCGACTCTTAGCGACCCCATGGACTGCAGCCTACCAGGCTCCTCCGTCCATGGGATTTTCCAGGCAAGAGTACTGGCGTGGGTTGCCATTGCCTTCTCCGAATCTAGGTGTGAGATCCCTTCAAATTAAACATAAAATATAATACACAGCATCACTAAGGTTCAAGAACCTTGATCTGGAAGGATGTTCTTTAAGAGGTATAACTCTGAAAACTCAGCAGCATGACAGTCCTTAGAGGCCAGGTCTTGGTTTTGTGGGGTTGGATACAACTGTGTCTCCTACTGCCCTAGCCCTACTCAAATCCACTAATGAAATCAAATCATTTGGGAATAGAAAAAAATTTCCCAACATTTCACCAAGAACAAGATGGCTGCTTTGTATCAGTCTACTTCCCCCATTTCCAACCAGCTGGAAGGTGCCCATGGTGATGGCTTTATTTTAGATGGGGTGCTTTGGTTGGGCTTCTGATTGGCTCCCTGGTTGCTAAGAAAATAGGTTGCCTTGGTTTTTCAGATTTAAGGGCCACAGTAAGCGCCACGTGGGAGTCTGCGTGGGAAAGGAAGTCTGTGAAGAAAATTTGCTTTGGCTTCTTCCTCACAGAACTCCCTCCCTTCCCAAGGTAAATTTAGTTTTCTCCTAAAAAAGAAAATTGAAAAGGTTCTCTTATTTCCATAAATTCTTATAGTACATATTTGGAAATTTGGTTCCGTTCCTTTTTTAATCTCCTCCTTTCTCCAAATGTCTGCTGTTTACCGGCAGGTGGAGGTTGAAGCGGTGACTGTTCACGTTTCTAACCGGTGATACAATTGTAATGTTTCACAATGAACTAAGCTCCCAGTCCTCCCCAGACAGCAAAGGGCGGGGTGGGTTTCCCTACCCTATAGGGCACCAGGAAGGGATACTAGGCATCTCCTCCCCTCATTTACAGAGACGAGAAGATCGTTGGGATAATCTTTTCCGTTTCACAGAGACTAAGTAAAGCTGTGGAGCTCTAGGAGCTAGGAAAGATCGACTAGGGGAATAAGGAGGTTTATGAAGTGACTCGCAACTCTGCAAACTGTTATTGGCCCCACATGCCTGGAACGGTGGAAGAACGTGGTCTGGGGAAACGTGTTAACCTATGGGGAGAGATGTCCAAAAGTTTGTGGAGCTTCTCTTAGTTTGTTCCTGAACATTTTCAGAGAGGTGACTGTAGTCTTCCCAGCCTCGAGGGCACTGGGGACTGCTTGCAGAGAGAGGCCTCAGAATTCCTCCAAGATGGCAGCCTCAGCAGACCAGGAGGCTTCTGGAGGCAAGGGCCTCTCCCAGCTCAGTTCAACAATGGGCCAGGCACTGGGAATACATCTGGTGAACAAGAGTCGTCACCCTCACAGAGCTGACAGCCACGGCTGCAAAGGAAGATACCTGGTAAGCAATTGCACTGACACTTTTGAAGCTGCTTAACCTGAGAATTAATAATGCTAAGCACCATCACTTCCTCATTCTTACTTCAACTCTCTCCCGCAGCTCTACTGTTTGAGAAGTAAGACTGCATCACTCTCTGCCACTATCCCATGTCTTGTCGTCTGAACTATCCCCCAAAGTTATGGCTCTGCTGACAGTGAATTCCACTGAGTTTACTGGATCCTGGTGAGCATGTTTGCAATAGGATGGGGGCGGGGGGGGAGTCAGAGCAGGCAGGATTATCCCATTATTTACAGTATTCTGGAATTCTCCATTGTGGTTTCTAAACCATTAGATAAGAGGTCTGCTTCTTTGGACTAAAATGATGCCAGTTTCCTAACTGAAGGCCTGAAAAGAACAAATGATTATTCATTCAACGCTGGCTTTCCTTGCTGCAGCAATCATGAAATACAGAGGGAGCGGTGGTTAAATAGGAATAGATCTTTCTTATTGTCCATTAATTCTTCCTCACATCATTCAGCTGCAGCCAACCACTGTTCTTTGCTCACAGCAGCTCTGTCTCATCACCTTTAGCAAAGAAAATCAAATATTAGGAGAGGGGATCGGAGAGAAGGGCGGCACAGGTGCTAAGGCCCCCAAAGGACTCCTGCAGCCCCAGTGCTCCTCCCCAGCTTCAAGCACAACAAAATTCAGCTCAGTACACATCTTTTGAGCATCAGCTTTTGCCACACCCTGTGCCAGGCCCCTGAGGTAATCAATAAATCACTGTTGTACTGCATGGATAGTTCTCCTGCTCTGATGTTTTTACCAGGAATAAAATATGCCTGGTGGAGGTTGTTAGCTTTTCTTTCTCAACTGCCATAGATAGTCAGAGAAACCTTGTCTTGCTCTCCAAGTGAAGAATAAAATTAGCCAAGGTTTTTAAGCTATTAATAATATATCTTTTCTTGGAATTCTTATGATTTGCAATTATTTACATGTTATCTCAAAGTATAAAGTTTAAAGGTGTTCTATCAGACAATGACCTCAATGAGAATTAAAGAAATCAGGAGCTGAAAGCAGTTAGTTCAGTGTTCCTTTTACTTGATACACTCTCAAGACCAGTCTAGGTTTAGTCTAACTCCTTGCCTACGTGTGCAGATGTGATCAGTCCAGGGGAGCTTGAGGTTCATTTCTAGGGGTTCTCCTTGCACCAGAGATGCCTGCCTCTGCCCAACACACCCACACACATACCCTCCCCCAAACACGCACAGACCAGAAGTGGTATTTTGCTTAAATGACTCAAAAAAAAAAAAAAAATTGTTCCAGGAACACCAGAATAATTTGAGTCTCCTTATCTCTGGAGAAGGAAACGGCAATCCACTCCAGTACTTGACTCTAAGTATCATGGGGTAGCCTGGGAGTGTGGACGCTGGAGAACTGCAGTCGGGAACAGTGTGGGTCCATCACGTGACCAATCAGCTAAAATAACACGCATCAAATGAAGCAGCAGCATTTGGAGTCAGCCAGAATCCCGTGAGAAAACAAATCTAGTCACGGAATCTACCACCGAAGAAATCCAGAAGAGCCTGGCATACAGACATGACCGGACCGAAAGCGGACCTGTGCTGGGGGACTTCGGGGTAATGCGAAATGCTCAGCTGCCTCTCAGCAAGTCAGGCTGTGGTGCGGAGGAGCCCCTGACGTGGAGTCCAGGCTCTGACAGCTATGCTGCTGCAGACATGCTATGGTTCAACAGCGGCCGCTCTTCCCCGGGGCACCGAGTGCCAACGTAAGGGGGCTTTCGGCTTACCTGTTCACATGCCCAGTGTATTTATGGATATGTGGGGGTGTTTAAAGAGAGGCAGAATTAGGTATAATCAAAACGCACAGTGCATTTGTCCTTAAGGGAAAACCAAAAGCTTTGTAAGCAGCTAAAAAGGAAACAGGGAAGGCAAGCCTGGTGGTCGGGGGCATGAGGGGCTTCCGTCATCTTACGTCATGACAGTTCTTCAGTCTACGCTCCTCTCTGTCTCACATCAGCTCATCTGTTCCTCACCTGTGATGATTACAGAGCCTTCCCAAGATCCCCTGGCTCACTCTTAACATTGTTCCTTTGTACTTCTTACCTATCTGTGCACGGTGCTGGCCGCAGCTTTGAAGTCCTTACTGGATTCTCCGCATGCAGATTTGGGATGCTGGTTTCTACAACCAACAGACTCTATTCCTAAAGCTCAGAGGTAGTTTTTGCAAGCAAAATTCAGACCAAGGGATTATATTCATATTACACACACTACATATTTATATCCCAGCAGCTTGGACCAACATCACAGGGCACATACCTTCTACCAGTGTATTTGTAACAACGCTCAATATACTGTTGATCCTGTCCTTTCGTCCATAGGAAGCCAGTTGGTCCATAGAAACTAACAGAGATCCAGGGCCTTTCTTCTTAATCTCCACCTCAGTTGTAGCCTTAAAAAAAGAGAAAACAAACAGGAAGTTGGGTGAGTGAAGTCTTATAAATGTTAAGGATATACCTTACTGGATATAGTCCAGAGGAATAAGAACATATGCTCTTCATTAGATCTTTTTATTCTAATCCTACAGTCCTATTTACTTCAAGAGGTAGAATGAAACAAACTGGCCATGGGTCATCCTTAGTTCCAGAGATGACAAGACCAAGTTGTTTAGGTGTGTATAAAATCTACAATGAACCCAAGAGCCTGGCTGGGACCCACATACTTCACCTGCTCAATCTAAGCATGGAGTAGAAACACCAGATTCCCTGGGGCAATGCCATCAGAAGCAGACCCTGAGGTTTTCCTGTCCTCGTCTCTTCTCCACAGCATTTAGATACAATTGGACCGTATGATGAAAAAAAGTCAAACTCACCTGTACTTGAAATTTTATGAAGGGCCAAGTCCCTGAGCACACTGAATATTACAGATGCTGTCTCCTCCATGTATAGGAACGCCATCATTCTACCAGACTGTCACTTTCACATGTCAAACCTGGGCCTCACTGAACATTAGCAAGTTGAAGGTCTACCCCAAATATCCTCCAAGCCACGATAAACAAGTATGTTAGGTTTTGCTATCTTAATAAAAGACATTGCCTCATATAGGGGTACCTTGCCTTTTTACGTTTTTATTTTATGAGTTAACCTGCAATGTTCAAATTCCCAACCAAATAAAAAGGGCAGAAAATACCATCAGATTGTTAAAGTATTTTCCACACAGTCCACCCTGGGCAATGCTGGTATGGTAGATTATAGCAAAGGGTTTCTTAATGTCTCTCACTTGTATTCTTTGTGCCAACCTGAATATTCTACATCAGATTAGGCTTAATAGGGTGGCTTAAAACCCAACTTTCTAGTAACCATGTTGTCCACTGTAACACGTCATCCATATAAACCTGGGGGCTCCTTCCCTGTGCAGGGAAGAGGGCAGAGACAGTCACTGTCCCTCACAGGACAGGGAAGATATATGTTTGCATGAAGCTAGAGAAGTATTTGTCTAATCAGCGCCAGAGTGTTCTGAAAAGAAAACAAGGGTCTTTGGAGAGCTACGTCAGAAAGTCTTTTTATTCTTATATAGATTTAGATTTTAAGAACCATACTGAACAAAGCTCCTGGCAGACTATATCTTTATCCCACTGTAGTATTTTATCAGACAGTTTCAGATTCAGAGATGTGGTTCACCTTAGGGTTTTATTTGTTCTATTTTGTTTGTTTGGCAGAGCTACAGAAGAAATGGAAGAGAAAAAGAACCAGTTTCCTTGGGAATTCCTATATGCAATACTATAGCAACATCTGCATTTGTAAGAATGACTTCTTAACGATTACCTCAGTTCATGATAATGTATGTTTCTTGGAGAAATCACTTTTTGCTACCATTCCCAGCCTGATATTCATGACACTTGATAAATGAGATTAAACTACTACATTTTAAGAGTGACAATCATCTAAAAATGAACACAGAAAGTCCCAATACAATGGACATTCTTATTTCTAACACCTATGACTCTAGATTTTTACTGAACTGCCCTTGTGCAAATCTACAGTAGACAGATTTCTATAATGCTGACCTCCACGGTACTGTAATACCTAGTGGACTGGCTGGTTCATCAAAGATGATGCAACTCCGCTTAATACGGCTTTGGTACTAATGCCGCTTGCTGTTTTCTGGGCACACTGGATATCAGCATACATAAATTCTTCAGACTTTAATAACAACAACTCTGAAAAACAAACTTAGTAAAAATGCTATCTAAAAAGACCTGGTCAAATTATTAGGTTATCATTTGTTGATACCTATCCAAAAGAAAACAATTTTGAGCTTGGGTTAAAAATATCCACAAAAATTAAAGAAAAATTAACCTCCAAACTTAATATTAAGATGGGACAAGTATTATTTATATCTTTCTATGTAAAATAAAAGTAAACTATAGCAGGACTATGTGGAGACAACTTTGAAATATTAAAATTTATCCCATAATCCATAATGTGTTATAGAACTATAATACACACTGTACATCAATTAAGTTTCAAAAAAGAAACAAATGAAAGAAGATGCCAAGAAATGAATATCTCAAAGCCCATATTTAAGAAACTTTAGAGGGTCAAAAGAAAAATTCATTAATTATTTTTTTACAAAGGCAAGAGTATTTAGCATCAGTTCAGTTCAGTTCAGTTGCTCAGTCATGTCCGACTCTTTGCAACCCCATGAATCGCAGCACGCCAGGCCTCCCTGTCCATCACCAACTCCCAGAGTTCACTCAGACTCACGTCCATCGAGTCCGTGATGCCATCCAGCCATCTCATCCTCTGTCATCCCCTTCTCCTCCTGCCCACAATCCCTCCCAGCATCAGAGTCTTTTCCAATGAGTCAACTCTTTGCATGAGATGGGCAAAGTACTGGAGTTTCAGCTTCAGCATCATTCCTTCCAAAGAACACCCAGGGCTGATCTCCTTGAGAATGGACTCGTTGGATCTCCCTGCAGTCCAAGGGACTCTCAAGAGTCTTCTCCAACACCACAGTTCAAAAGCATCAATTCTTCGGCACTCAGCCTTCTTCACAGTCCAACTCTCACATCCATACATGACCACAGGAAAAACCATAGCCTTGACTAGACAGACCTTAGTCAGCAAAGTAATGTCTCTGCTTTTGAATATGCGATCTAGGTTGGTCATAACTTTTCTTCCAAGGAGTAAGCGTCTTTTGATTTCATGGCTGCAGTCACCACCTGCAGTGATTTTGGAGCCCCCCAAAATAAAGTCTGACACTGTTTCCATTGTTTCCCCATCTATTTCCCATGAAGTGATGGGACCAGATGCCATGATCTTCGTTTTCTGAATGTTGAGTTTTAAGCCAACTTTTTCACTCTCTTCTTTCACTTTCATCAAGAGGCTTTTTAGTTCCTCTTCACTTTCTGCCATAAGGGTGGTGTCATCTGCATATCTGAGGTTATTGATATTTCTCCCGGCAATCTTGATTCCAGCTTGTGTTTCTTCCAGTCCAGCGTTTCCCATGATATACTCTGCATAGAAGTTAAATAAGCAGGGTGACAATATACAGCCTTGACGTACTCCTTTTCCTATTTGGAACCAGTCTGTTGTTCCATGTCCAGTTCTAACTGTTGCTTCCTGACCTGCATACAGATTTCTCAAGAGGCAGGTCAGGTGGTCTGGTATTCCCATCTCTCTCAGAATTTTCCACAGTTTATTGTGATCCACAGAGTCAAAGGCTTTGGCATAGTCAATAAAGCAGAAGTAGATGTTTTTCTGGAACTCTCTTGCTTTTTCCACGATCCAGTGGATGTTGGCAATTTGATCTCTGGTTCCTCTGCCTTTTCTAAAACCAGCTTGAACATCAGGGAGTTCACGGTTCACGTATTGCTGAAGCCTGGCTTGGAGAATTTTAAGCATTACTTTACTAGCATGTGAGATGAGTGCAATTGTTCAGTAGTTTGAGCATTCTTTTGCATTGCCTTTCTTTGGGATTGGAATGAAAACTGATCTTTTCCAGTCCTGTAGCCACTGCTGAGTTTTCCAAATTTGCTGGCATACTGAGTGCAGCACTTTCACAGCATCATCTTTCAGGATTTGAAACAGCTCAACTGGAATTCTATCACCTCCACTAGCTTTGTTCGTAGCGATGCTTTCTAAGGCCTGCTTGACTTCACATTCCAAGATATCTCGCTCTAGATTAGTGATCACATCATCATGATTATCTGGGTCGTGAAGATCTTTTTTATACAGTTCTTCCGTGTATTCTTGCCATCTCTTCTTAATATCTTCTGCTCCTGTTATGTCCATACCATTTCTGTCCTTTATCGAGCCCATCTTTGCATGAAATATTCCCTTGGTATCTCTAATTTTCTTGAAGAGATCTCTAGTCTTTCCCATTCTGTTCTTTTCCTCTATTTCTTTGCACTGATCACTGAAGAAGGCTTTCTTATCTCTTCTTGCTATTCTTTGGAACTCTGCATTCAGATGCTTCTATCTTTCCTTTTCTCCTTTGCTTTTCGCCGCTCTTCTTTTCACAGCTATTTGTAAGCCCTTCCCAGACAACCATTTTGCTTTTTTGCATTTCTTTTCCATGGGGATGGTCTTGATCCCTGTCTCCTGTACAATGTCACGAACCTCAGTCCATAGTTCATCAGGCACTCTATCTATCAGATCTAGGCTCTTATTTCTCACTTCCACTGTATAATCATAAGTTTTTAGCATAGATCCAAATAAATGGCTCCACCAAAAATCTTGGTAACAATAAGATATCCAGAAAATTCCCACATATTTGCAAATTAAACAAGTCTTCTAAAGATCCATGAATCAAAAAGATGATCACAGGGAAACTAAAAAATATTTTAACTGATGATAATGAAAACATAATACATCAAGATTTATGGGATAAAGCTAATGAAACTGTTAAGAGAAAAATTTTCAGCTTTAAATGTTTATATTAAAAAATAAAAAAGATATAAAATCAATTATCTAAGCTTCCATCTTAAGAAACTAGTAAAAGAAGATCAAATTAAACCCTAGGTAAGCAGGGTTTCATCTTATTTACCTTTCATCTAGGTTAGTAGATGAAAGGAAATAACAGTAAGAATGGAAATCAATGAATTAGTAAATAGATAAACAACATACAATTTTTAAATAGGTCAAATATTGGTTCTTTAAAAAGATTAATAAAACTGATAATTCCCCTGGCAAGACTGATCAAGAAAAAAATAGAGAAAATGCAAATTATAATTTTTAGGAATGAAAAAGGCAGATATTAACTACAAATCCTATCAGTTCATTCAGTTCAGTTCAATCGCTCAGTCATGTCCAACTTTTTGCGACCCCATGAATCGCAGCACACCAGACCTCCCTGTCCATCACCAGCTCCCGGAGTTGGTGATGCCATCCAGCCATCTCATCCTCTGTCATCCCCTTCTCCTCCTGCCCACAATCCCTCCCAGCATCAGAGTCTTTTCCAATGAGTCAACTCTTCGCATGAGATGGCCAAAGTACTGGAGTTTCAGCTTCAGCATCATTCCTTCCAAAGAACACCCAGGGCTGATCTTCAGAATGGACTTGGTGGATCTCCTTGCAGTCCAAGGGACTCTCAAGAGTCTTCTCCAACACCACAGTTCAAAAGCATCAATTCTTCGGCACTCAGCCTTCTTCACAGTCCAACTCTCACATCCATACATGACCACAGGAAAAACCATAGCCTTGACTAGACAGACCTTAGTCGGCAAAGTAATGTCTCTGCTTTTGAATATGCTATCTAGGTTGGTCATAACTTTTCTTCCAAGGAGTAAGCGTCTTTTGATTTCATGGCTGCAGTCACCATCTGCAGTGATTTTGGAGCCCCCCAAAATAAAGTCTGACACTGTTTCCATTGTTTCCCCATCTATTTCCCATGAAGTGATGGGACCAGATGCCATGATCTTCGTTTTCTGAATGTTGAGTTTTAAGCCAACTTTTTCACTCTCTTCTTTCACTTTCATCAAGAGGCTTTTTAGTTCCTCTTCACTTTCTTCCATAAGGGTGGTGTCATCTGCATATCTGAGGTTATTGATATTTCTCCCGGCAATCTTGATTCCAGCTTGTGTTTCTTCCAGTCCAGCGTTTCCCATGATATACTCTGCATAGAAGTTAAATAAGCAGGGTGACAATATACAGCCTTGACGTACTCCTTTTCCTATTTGGAACCAGTCTGTTGTTCCATGTCCAGTTCTAACTGTTGCTTCCTGACCTGCATATAGGTTTCTCAAGAGGCAGGTCAGGTGGTCTGGTATTCCCATCTCTCTCAGAATTTTCCACAGTTTATTGTGATCCACAGAGTCAAAGGCTTTGGCATAGTCAATAAAGCAGAAGTAGATGTTTTTCTGGAACTCTCTTGCTTTTTCCACGATCCAGCGGATGTTGGCAATTTGATCTCTGGTTCCTCTGCCTTTTCTAAAACCAGCTTGAACATCAGGGAGTTCACGGTTCACATATTGCTGAAGCCTGGCTTGGAGAATTGTGAGCATTACTTTACTATAGGAATTATTAAAATAAAAAGGATACATTATGAACAATTTTATGCTGTTTCATCTTAAATGAAACGGACAAACATATCCAAACACAACTTATAAAAACTGACATAAGAAGAAATAAAAAATCTAAATAGCCCATATTAATTTACAAAATAATAATAAAACATCTTATCACTAAGAGAACTCTAGACCCAGATAGGCCTCTGCAAGTGAATTCCATCAAATGTTACGGATGGAAGAAATAATACCAATTCTACACAAATTCTTTCAGAAAACAAAGTTTAAGAGAATGCTTGTCAACTTGTTTTATAAAACTAACATAACCCTGATATTAAATCTGACAAGAATATTACAAGAAAAGACAATTAGAGACTAAAATCTCCCATAAACAGAAATGTGAAATTCTTAACAAATATGAATAAATAGAATCCAACAATATATACAAAGGATACTATATAATGACCATCAGGGCTTATTCCAGGAAAGCAAAGTTAATTTAATACTAGGGGAAAAGTCAGTGTTATTCATCACAATAACAGAATAAAGGAGAAAAACCATATGATCATCTTACTCATGCAGAAAAAAGAACACTTAGCAAAATTCAACACTTCTGCATAAAAATAAAATTTCTTAGCAAGCCATGAATAACAATATAGCAGTTCCAATCTGACAAAGAACATTTATGAAATCTATAGCCAACATTACACTTCTCAGTGAAACATTAAATCCTTTTCCTCTAATACTGGAGACACGGAAGGATGTATGCTTTTATCAATTCTATTCAATTTTGTACCTAAAGTCTTAGCTAGTGTAATAAAGCAAGAAAAATAAGTTGAAAGCATAAAGACTGCAGTTGCTGCTATTCACAGAAAATATTGTACATGTAGGAAAAACTATGGAATTTAACAAACAAACAAACCCCAAAACCAAAACCCTAAAACAAAAAACCCTCCAAGGCTAACACAACCAATACACTAATTTATCAAGGTCATGAGCTATAAGGTCAATATGCAAAAATCAACTGTATTTCTATATTCTGGAAACAAATAATTGAAAATAAAAATTTTAATTATACCTTTTACAATAGTAATTTGAAATTAATTAATTTGAGTTGAATCAAAGACCTAAATGTAAAACTCAGAACCATAAAGCTTATAGAAGAAAAACATCTTCATGTTCTTGGGGATCAGCAAAGATTTCTTGGATAGGATGCAAAAAAAACATCATGGAAGAAAACTAACTGATACACTGCACTTCATTAAAATTAAAAATTTACCTACCTAATAAAGCACTTGCATCCCCAACATACAAAAAACTAAAAAAAATCCACGAAAGATGAACAGTACAATTGAAAATGGGCAAAAGATGTGAATAAACAATTAACAAGAAAAGATAACTGTGAAGCCAATAAGCATATGAAGAGATAAAAGCATCATTTTCAACAAAGAAATGTAAATTAAAATCATAATAAATAAATAAACAAAATTTTTAAAAGGGACTTCCCTGGTGGTTCAGTGAGTAAGAATCTGCCTATGAATGCAGGGAACGTGGGTTTGATGCCTGGTCCGGGAAGATCCCACATGCTGCACAACAGCTAAGCCTATGAGGTGTAACTACTGAGGCCATGTGGCACGGCTACTGGGTGCGCGCCTAGAGCCCACGCGCTGCGACAGGAGAAGCCACCACTCATCACAACCAGAGAAACCCAGCACACAGTGACAGAGACCCAGCACAGCCAAAACTAAACAAATCATTTAAAAATCACAGTAACATTTTATGTCCACTAAAATTCTAAAGTCAGCATTAATTATGTGCTAGGAATACGGAGCAACTGGAACTCTAACACATTGTTGGTGGGAGTACAAAAAATGGTATAACTGTTTCGGAACACTTGTTTGGTAGTTTCTTATGTAAATAAAGTTAAACATATATGTACCATATGACCCAGGAATTTCATTCTGAGGTGTTTATTCAATATAGACAAAAACACTTATCTACAAAGAGAGCTGTATAAAAATGCTCTCAGCAAGCCATACTACCACAAACTGGAAATAATGTGAATGTCCAACAACAGGAAAACGGATAAACAAATTGGGGTATATTTATACAATAAATTACCACTCATCAATACCAAAGAATGAACAGAGGTTAAAGCGTCTGCCTGCAATGTGGTAGACCTGGGTTCGATCCCTGGGTCGGGAAGATCCCCTGGAGAAGGAACTGGCAACCCACTCCAGTATTCTTGCCTGGACAATCCCATGGATGGAGGAGCTTGGTGGGCTACAGTCCACGGGTCGCAAAGAGTCGGACACGACTGAGCGACTTCACTCACTCACTCACTCACTCACTCACTGATACACAGAACAACATGAACGTACATCCAAACATTCTGATGAATGAAACAAGCCAAATAAAAGCTACATATTTTATTTGCATATGGGCCTGCAAAAATGCAAGAAAGCTAACCTACAATGATATAAACCAGAAATGGTGGTTTGGAGGAAGACAGCTTGACTAGAAAAGAGGATTGAGGGTACTCTTTGGGATGTCTTAATAGTAAAGAGGAGTTTCTGGAACAATTCTCAGCTGATCAGAGAGTGCCTCCTCCACCTTCCTTTCACCTGCATCTTTGGTGATTCTTGGGCGCCAATTACCCGATGTGCTACAGAAATACTGATTATGCAGTGGAATTCCTTTGAGAAGGAAGAAGGAATGCAGACTGCATAAATGTGTATAAGATGTTATCTGTATGGCGGAAATAAACAAAGATCAACTAAATAAGAAAATCAAAGGCTATTTATTCTGAGTTTGATGTAGTGAGGGAGTTAAGTCACATCATGCACGTTTTTGGCAGAAGTTGAAAGGCAGGCAGAGTAGCAGAGTCTTGAATAGGAATAGGAAAAAACCAAAAGGCTTTAGGTGTGCCTGATTCAAGGCTGCTGGTAGGAAGCTGCAGGCAAGCTAAGAAGCAGCAGGGCAGCCTACATGATTGGCTAGGGGTGCCTATTTGGCTTTCTCTGGGCAGTCCTAAACTGGAAAGAGGGACAAAAATTAGGGAAGTTGTCAGTTATTAATCTAGTAATCAAGCCCTGGCTGCTTTGGGCTGATTGTTAACAGAAGTTACTGTTTAGCTCCCTGGACCGTCACTAGAGATAGCAATCTGGCTTTCTCAAAGTTTGGTTTACAGCAGGCTGGTTTCTTGATTATTTATTGTATGTGTTGTGTTATTATTGTATGTGTCGTGTATGCCTCTTTGAGACTTTGTGGACTGTGGCCCTCCAATTCCTTTGTCCATGGAACTCTCCAGGCCATTTCCTCCTCCAGGGGATCTTCCTGACCCAGGGATCCTACCGGTGTCTCCTGCATCCCCTGCACTGGCAGGCAGATTCTTCACCACTGTGCCACCTGGGAAGCCCCTGTTTATTGTAGACAAATCGATTAATTATTGTAGGTAAACAGACCTTGGCTGCCCAGGTGAAAATTCTATTTTCATATATAGTCCGTTCATTGTCCCTTTGTGTATCCATTTCTTAGTACTCAGCAGATCACACTGATTAACGGAGAGACAGAGCAAACATATTCATCACAGTTAACTGCCTAAAATGATATAACCTAAAAAAGCCTATGAGGAACACTCCTTAAGAGTTCGAAGCACCAGTTGGGAGCTAAGATGGTATCCAGAGAAAAATGCATCTCTGCTACTAAGAAAATTCACCCCACTGAAATCAGGGCACATAGGATATACCAAGATGGGTGGGTCCCTGTGGCAGTCCCTCCTCCCCAGGCGAGGTTGTGAAAGCTGGGACTGAAAGTCCAGATACTGGGCCAGTGTTTCTGTTGTTTTTGTTTGTTTTTTTCCAATTAGAAAAAATTGAGATAAAATGTATATAACATAAAACTCACCATTTGAACCATTATAAAGTATATGACTCAGTAGCTTTTAGTATATTTACAATGCAGATGGGCTTCCCAGGTGGTGCTAGGGTAAAGAATCCGCCTGCCAATGCAGGAGACATAAGAGATATGGGTTCAGTCCCTGGGTTGGGAAGATTCCCTGGAGGACGGCACAGCAACTCACTCCAGTATTATTGCCTGGAGAACCTCATGGATAGGGGAGCCTAGTGGGCTACAGTTCACAGGGTCGCAGAGTCTACTGAGGAGACTCAGCGCACACGGGTGGACTCACAAGGCTGTTACTATTTAACGCCAGGACATTTTCATCATACCAAACACCACCACCTGTCAGCAGTCACTCCCAACCCCTGCCTCTACCCAGCCTCTAGGAACCAACAATCTGCTTTCTGTCTGTATGGATCTGCCTTTTCCAGACATTTCACATAAATGCAACAATATGGTATGTGCCTAGCTCCTCTCACCTAGCATAATTTTTCAAGGTTTATTCATACTGTAGAATGTATCAATTCATGTTGGCTGAATGAGAGTCCATTATAGGGATTCCACTGTATCACATTTTGTTTCTCCATTCATCAGCTAGTAGGTACTTGAATTGTTTATACTTTTTGGCTATTATGAATAAAGATTTTAAGAAGACTTATGTATAAATTTTTGTGTGAACACATTTGAAATTTCCCTGGATAATATACCTAGGAATAGAATTCCTGGGTCATATGGTAACTATGTTTATCTTTTGGAGGAGCTGTCAAACTGTCTAAGTATCTGCACCATTTTATTCCCCTAACAGTAATGTCGGCTGTCGTTTCTCGTGTTAGACTACGGCCAACTGAAGGGAAGAAAACCTGGAGCAGGCTTTTCCCCAGGTACAGCAGCTTCATCATCACCTTCCATCTAGAATCTGAATAGGATTCAGTGAGATATGTCTCTGTTATTGGCTCAGCTGCCCAGTTCTCATCACCTGGGACATGCAGCGAAGGCGTCTTCCTCCAAGCATGCTGAGACCCAGGGACCACAGGAAAGATCATATACTCATTTTCTCCCCTGCCTGATTTTTTTTAGGTCATTTTGGGGCGGGGGGCAGATGAAGGTGTGTATTTTTGTTTCATTTTGTTGGGGAGAGAGAAGGAAAAGTAAAAAGTCAGGAGCCTCTGCCTTTTAAAAATTCAGCCCCTAAGGAGTAATAGAGGAAGCAATTGAGAACCTTAATTACTTTAAACCCAGGACAAATTTGTTCCATTTCTCTTAACTCAAATGCAAAGTTTATTAAGCATTTAGCCACTGACTTCCAACCTCCTAAATTGTAGCTGCCCTTCTCAAAGAGATATTCTACCATATCTGCCGATGTCAGGTTTTGACCACATTTCCACAGATCTACCCAAGGAATCTCAACTTGTTATTGATTCTAAACTGATTTCACATGGAAATACATAACTGGAAATTTATCAGCCAGTCACCTTTCTTGGAACTAAAATTTAGAGCATTTTAGAACCTAGTCATTTATCTCTAGTTCAAGCCTTGCTAAAATTTCTGTGGTATGTATTTTGCTTCAAAACAACTGTACAAAAACTTCTTCTCAAAGGATCTTTAGAATCTTAGAAGAAATCTGACTCTCTCCAAGTCAAGCAATTCAGCAGAAATCCCACTGTCTACTTTTCCAGTTAAAAAGACCAAAAATGCACATGGAAAGGAATAGAAATTGAATTTCTGAATACCAAGAATGGGCCAAGTAATATGCTTCACATTTTATAAACGTTATTATTATTATATTTAATTCAAATAGCTGTCTAACAAAGGTCCTTTTATCTCACTTTTTTTTTTTTTACAGATAAGGATATGGGCTTAGAGATGCTAATTTTTCAGGATCATGAAGAACCCAGGCTTCATAGTCAGCATAGCATAATAGTTAGTGGTTAACGCCGTGCAGTTAGATTGTCTGGATTCAAATCCTACCTATACTGCTTACGGTGCAACCTTGGACAAGTGACTTTATTTCTCTAAGCCTTGGTTTCCTCCCCGTAAAATGCACACAGTAGTAGGATCTAACTCAGAGGGCAGGTGCTGTGAGCATGAAATGAGATAATACTTCTACATCTGCAACATGGCTTCTGAGTCATGTGTGTTTTGGATAGTCAGGAGCACCCGCTTCCTTTACAAGTGAAGAGCAATGATTTTCCAGCTCAGAGCTGAAAAGACATGGGAAAAGTCCCCTTATCCTGTGTTTCAGCAAAAAGCAAAAGCAAAAATTCTCAAACCATCAAGAAATCATCACCACTCAACCACAACTGAATAGTGAATGAAGATGTGAAATATTTTTGATGAGATTCTAATGAGGTGATGTCTGGGTGTCTTTTTTTCATTAAGAATATTGTATTTCTTCATTTGAGCCTGAATAAAAACTACATATGTGGCATAGCTCAAGCATTCATGCTGTGTGAGACCAACCGTGGACCATCAGCGGCTCCCATACCAGTCCATAAAGCATGAGTACGTAACTGGAAGCATACTGATGGTTCAGGCGAAGACAAGTTAATCCGTA
The DNA here is from genome assembly GCF_016772045.2 of Ovis aries. Lineage (NCBI taxonomy): Eukaryota > Metazoa > Chordata > Mammalia > Artiodactyla > Bovidae > Ovis > Ovis aries. The sequence goes on from NC_056056.1 coordinate 134,565,122, forward strand.
GCTGCAGACACATCCAAAATGTTTTGACAGTGAGAATCGCTATCTTCTAGCCGAAAGGGGTATAATAATTGCTCATTTGGCCCAGGCTGCATGTAACATCACGAATATATTAATTCCTTCTAAGATAAATGACTGTTTTCCTACTTCCAAAATAAGCAGTCAGGAAGCATAAGCATCAGAAAGACCTTGGTATCATTTCCACAAGTTACCAAATCTCTGTTAACTGGATAAAACCACCTACTGAATGAGGAGGTTAAATGAGAACATATGTGTAAACTGCTGAGCATAGTGTAGTTAGAACTCAATATACGGTAGCTGTAAGGATTAGGCCCACTGTAGCAAATTAGAAAGAACAACAAAGTGTAAGAAAGGAAAAAAAACACACTAGTTATTTCCCCTCCCAATGCTGTTAACTTGTAGTCAGTCATCCTTTTCCCTATGCAGTTTGTCTTTACATAGATGATATACCACACAAGCAATATGCATTCTGTTTTTGTTTGGGTCTGTCTTTTTGGTTTATTCATATAACTTAGGTATTTTTCCACACCATTAACTACTAGGAGGTGCTTCCTTATGGCTTTCAACAAAACAGTTTTTCCCAGTTATGAAGCCCTTGAGAATAATTTAGTCCTGCCTTCCTCATCTTCCTGCCACTTTGGGATCTGATCTCCTGACCTTGGGAATGCTCAAGTCTGTCAGCATCATCACTCAGGACCACTGCAAAGAATTCTCCTAAGTGCTTACAGGGTGCTGAGTGTGCAGGACCCCCCCCAAATCCCAAAGGTAGCATTCCATCGGCCACAGGGTAAGGCAGTGCAGACAGCCGTACATGCCACAGCCATCTGCTCAACTGCTTCTCACATTTTTCTCCCACACAATATAACAGAAGCTGCTAAAAAAACAAAAACGAAACCTGCAAACCTGCTTATCTGCCTTTAAGCTGAAGTTCAAGCTCCTTCTTCCTGGACACCTTTTCTAATACTTTCTCTTCAAAGAAAAAGCAAGATATATTATTTGACTTAAATATTTTTTAAAACTGGTAGGGTATCAAATGTTACTGTGGTTCTCAACATTTAAACTGTCCCAACTGTACTGTCCATGGTGATCTACCTGTCATTCTCCACTGATTTCGTCTCTTATTTATTCAGAGAATATCATTTGCTATCTAATTGTGGAGCCCAAAATTTATATCTAAACATAGAATTAGTGAAAGTCAAAAGTTAGATTTAAAGTAAAGATAGTCATTCGTAATATATATTTTGGCCAACTGTCTGGTTTAGTGGGGGACTTTGGAACTACTATGTTATTATTATTGTTCTTATTATACCTGATCTGAAACAAACAGTTCTCAAGAGCAATGGTCATGTGACTAGGTAGAGAAGACATTAAAATTAACTGAGAAATCAAAGACTCGGGTTTCTGAAAAGTTTTTCAATGATGAGTTGTGTAACCCCAAGGAGTACAAATTCACTGAGCCTGTTTCCCCATCTCAGAAACAGGAATATCAGCTCCACTTTATCAGCCTTATGGAATTTTTACTTAGAACAAATAAGGCATGTAAAAGTAAACTGTAGCTTGTAAAGAACCATCTAAATGTAAGGGGGAAAATATTTTGCTTAAGAGTAGGAAGAGAAAGACAACATCAAACATCCTCTCTTTTGAATTTAGGACAGTCAACAACTGTCCTAGGATAGTCAAACAACTGTCCCAAAGTGCTAAATAACAAGTCATTCTGAGTAATTCCATCCTTGATCGTCCAGTTTTCCTCCACACATGCATCATGCTAATTAAAGGGTTGGCTATCTTCATGCTGTGTTAGAGGAAATTGAAGTGTTAGAACAAAACAGACCGACATGCTATCTTAAGAAGCTCAGACCAGCTAAGGAGGGACTGAGGAAAGCTAAGGAATCAGAGGTAGAAAGGATCAGGATCATTAAGGTTATAAGAATTTAAAGCTATAAAAAAGGTATAAACAGCTTAGAATATAAAGAAATGTTAAAGAGATGGCTTTTCCCAAAGAGGGGTGCCATTATCCTAACCCCTTGCCAAGTGATTTTGTGAAGTGAAGCTATTATATGCCACTTCTCCAGAGCCTGACATTTGATTACATTTAAAATTTATCTTTCACTTCCCTGTTCCCTCCTCCCCCATGTACCATGTGTTCTTGCCCCAACCACCTACCTTCCCCTCCTTTGATTTATCTCAATCCCCTTATTAAATGTCCAGCTCCCCACCAGTTTCCTTCACCTCTTTGCCTGGCTCTCCCAGTGCCCACTTCCTACCCTCAGCATCACACACGCACATGCCTCTTTGGAAAAATCACATCTCATTCTTGTAGAGGAGACTAAGAAGATTGTTCAAAGGTATATTTGAACTTTTTTTTTTTTAAATAGAAATAAAAGAGCTTTAAAGTCCAAGCTGTTTCCCTATGAGGAGGCAGGACGTAGGGGGAGAGAAGCAATGGTAGTTTCAAACCCGCTTAGACTTGGTCATTGGTGATGGCAAAGGCCCTTCTCATTCCATCTGGGCAGGATCCGCTGGCCAGAGGCATTCAGTCAAAGCAGGTGGGGGTAGGGTGGGGGAGAGAAGCAGAGAGAGAAGTGCAAAAGATGGAGAGAAAGAAACATCGATAAAATTAAGGGCTGATGGGGGAAGGGCAAGAGTCAGAAACAAGAAAGGAAGATGGGGGTGGGGATGGGGAAATGGAGCAAGGAATAAACAAGGGAAAAGAGGGTGAGCGAAGGAGGAGGGCTGAAGAAAGAAATAGAAACAAATCAGGAGGGAGAAAACAGAAGCTGTAGGCGGTAGAGACGTTGAGTCCAGACGGGAGCAAGTGGGATCGAGTGGGATGGGCGGAGCAAAGGAGAGAAGAGAGGAAGGGAGCGGGAGAGACTGCCATGCCTAGCCGCGGTCTACCGGTGTTACTTCCTTACACTGTCATCAGTAGCTGCCTTATCTATTTTCACCTCTGGCAGGAGACGCCCGCTGATGTGGGAGCCGGGGCCGCCGATGAGGGACACCACGCCGTTGCAGTCCACTGTGCTGTTGCGCTTGACGCTGCGCCGCAGGCTGGGGAAGATGCGCGACGAGCGGCTGCCCTGGCTGTAGCCGCTGTAGCCACTGTAGCTGCTGCGGCGCTCGCGCGCCCGGATGGGGATGAAGAGCGAGTCCCGGCGGCCCTCGCTCTCCTCCACCGTGCTGTGCTCGTCGTCCGCAAACTCATTCTCCGAGCCCGGGTCCCGGAACCGCCCGGGCCCCCTGAAGCTGAAGATGCTGCTCTTGCTGTTGTGGCGGGAGAGGAATGGGGAACCCGGAATGCTGAGCAGTGACTGTAAGGGCAGGAGGAGAGAGAGACAAGAGAGGCAGGCATGAGACAGGAAGGAACCCACAGAAGCTGAACAAAGGCGGTTAGCTTCCCCAGTCTGGCCCCATCCTTGCATTCCTGCTAATCAGAACACAGGTGTTTCCAGAAAGCACTTTGCGATGTTGAATTTCTCCTGCCGTTCAACACCCATCACCACTCCTCCTTGCCCCATAACCTTGAGGTACACCTGTCTTTGACCTGTTAACCATTCACAAGTTCCATGAGCAGTTCACCTACGCACTGAAACAATGTTTTTATCTCATGCTTTGTGTAGCAAATCCACTGGAAACACTATTTTTCATTACTATGAGCTCACGTGGAGTGTGCTTTTAATCTACCAGGTTAGCTTCTATGCCACATTTGGCAAAAGGAGAGATTTAGAAGTGCCCAGTCACTTACTACTTTCAATGCAGGTTAAGAACTATGCCAATAGTGGTTTTTCCGTTCTGCTGAAAATGGTATATGTCCCCTTCTCCATTTTTTTTTTTCAACTTTTTTTTTATCCGAAGTTTAACTATTTGTAAGTTCCCAGAATTGACATTTTCAAGTCAAACTCATATTTATCACGTAGAAAACTTTCATTTTTCTTTTTCAGCTCGTACTGCCATTCCACATTCCCTAGAGAATTTTGTGCTAACCTGTATCTTTATGCTTTAATGCGTTGTATGGACCCCCTTTCAATACTTTTCTGTAACAAGTGTAAACTGTACTTAAAACCAATTTCCCGTGACCATGAGCCTGTAAGAAATTTAAAAAATTTTCCTGGATTGTGCTTTTATTACAATTCTCATTAATATAACTGATCACAAATATTCTGTTTTATAAGTAATTACTAAGCTTAAAATTTTATTAAAATGTATCTCAATGAGATGAATGAGCTTTTCTTTCCCCCAACTGGTGTTTTGATGTTTAAATATTTGTAGATAGTATAACTTATTATTAGAATCATACATGGCTCAACAGAAGCCCCCCTCCCCTTTCTAAGATTAGATTTTAAGTGCTGAGAAACTTTATTCATATAAATGGTATCTTGGAACAGAAGAACACTGTTACAGTAATATCACTCAATTCTTTGAACTCCTTCCAAGTTATATGCCAAAATTACACAGTAAGCTATCAGCAAAATTTATTTTAATGATCTATCAGCTGACAATTAAATCAAGTCCTCTTTCAATATTGTTGAAAGCGAAGAACTGAAAAACCATCCAACCTGCCAAAGGACTTGTTACCCACTTGTTAGAATATTCCATTTCCTGATTTCTGATGGTATCAAAAAGGCTTTAATTATTATTTACTAATAATTATATCAGTACCTCTTACAGGGGCTATTCTTTTAAAGGAACTTTACTTGACCTAACAGAAAAGGTTGGAATAAGCAAAGCATTGTCAATTTCTATATATCAATGCCAACATTAATTTTTTAATAAAATGATCTTACCACATGCTTTAGAGATGTTTTCATTAAATCTTTAGAGTCACAGATTTAGATCATTTAATTTAAAAAATGCCCACCATATGATCTAATTAGCAAAGCCACTCCCCACTATCAAAACAATTGGCCAAATCAGACTTGTTTTCATTGGAAAAAGTATGACCTCATTTTTCATTTTAAATAAATGTATGACTATGTATCCCAGTGACATCCATCCTGCTCCTGAACTTAAAACATCTGAATGCCCCTGATTATAATTCTATATTTCATTCTTATTAGAAGTATGTAAGAGAGGTAAATTCAGAAAGCCTTACAATGGATTTGTTTCCCAGATTAAAGAAATGCCAAACAATGTTCAAACTACCATACAAGTGCGCTTATTTCACATGCTAGCAAGGTTATGCACAAAATCCTTCAAGCTAGACTGTAACAGTATGTGAGCCAAGAACTTCCAGATGTACAAGCTGGGTTTAGAAAAGGCAGAGGAACCAGAGGTCAAATTGCCAACATTTGTTGGATCATAGAGAAAGCAAGAGAATTCCAGAAAACATCTACTTCTGCTTTACTAAGAGACTGTGCTAAAGCCTTTGACTGTGTGGAGCACAACAAACTGTGGAAAATTCTTAAAGAGATGGGAATCAGACCACCTTACCTGTCTCCTGACAAACTTGTACGCAGGTCAAGAAGCAACAGCTGGAACCAGACATGGAACAACGGACTACTTCAAAATTGGGAAAGGAGTATATTGTCAAGGCTGTAGACTGACATAGATGTATACTGTTACTCTGGTTATTTAACTTCTATGCAGGGTATATCATACAAAATGCTGTGCTGGATGTATCACAAGCTAGAATTAAGATTCCTAGGAAAATATCAACAACCTCAGATATGCAGATAATACCACTCTAATTGCAGAAACGAAGAGGGAAGAGTCTCTTGATGAGCATGAAAAGAGAAGGGTGAAAACGCTAGCTTAAAACTTAACATTAAAAAAACTAAGATCGTGGTATCCAGCCCCATCACTTTATGGCAAAGAGAAGGGGAAAAAGTGGAAACAGTGACAGATTATATTTTCTTGGGCTCTAGAACCACTACTGACGGTGACTGTAGCCATGAAATTAAGACTCTTGCTCCTTGGAAGGAAAGCTACGACAAACCAGACAGCGTATTAAAAACCAGAGACATGACTTCGCTGATAAAGGTTCATATAGCCAGAGCTATGTTTTTTTTTCCCAGTAGTCATGTAGGGATATGAGAGCTGGACCATAAAGAAGGCTGAGCACCAAAGAATTGATGCTTTCAAATTGTGGTGCTGGAGAAGACACTTGAGAGTCCCTTGGACTGCAAGATCAAACCAATCAATCCTAAAGGAAATCAACCCTGAATATTCATTGGAAGGACTGATGCTAAAGCTGAAGCTTCAATATTTTGGTTACCTGATGCGAAGAGCTGACTCACTGGAAGTTTCTGCTGCTGGGAAAGGTTGAAGGCAACAGGAGAAGGGGTGGCAGAGGATGAGATTGTTAGACAGAATCATCGACTCAATGGACATGAATCTGAGCAAACTCTGGAAAATCGAGAAGGACACGGAAGCCTGGCATGCTGCAGTCCATGGTGTCCCAAAGAATGGGACATGACTAAGTAACTGAACAACAACAGTTTAAAGAAAACTCTGTAGACGCTAATATTTGAACTGTCCCTTTGTCTGGCACCCCAAAGATCTTCAGGATTTGGGATGATAGAGAGGTATGCCTTCCTTTTGTAAAGTGGGAGAAGTTTGACTGTGAAAAGAAAAATGGAAAAGGAGAAATGGTGTGACTTTAGACCACAGGGTTCACCCTAGGTATAGGAATATGTAACTTAAAGATCTGAAAATCTAGTTCCTTAAAACTGTGCTTGAAAAGTCTTCCAGTGCCCTGAAAGGATACAATCCCAGTTTGAGGACCAGTGCTCTAAGAGAACAAAACCTGTCAAACAACTGGCCTCAGACAGCCCTCTTTGCTACCCTGAGATAATCAGTTTGCCCAATTATGACTCTAAAGAAATTTCAAGGTAACTTTTAACTATATACGATGTTTGCCTTAGAGTTTAGGCCTTAACCTTCTTTTAAAAATGATTCCACTGTGAAAGTTCTTTGTGGCCAGCTCAGCCTGAGTGCCACAACTACTGAGCCTGTGCACCGTAGAGCCTGGGCTCTGCAACAAGAGAAGCCACCACAATGAGAAGCCTGCCCACTGCAAGGAAGAGTAGTCCCTGCTCATCGCAACTAGAGCAAGCCCACATGTAGTGTTGAAGACCCAAAACGACCCAAAATAAATACATGACATATATTTTTAATAGGGAACACACACGGCCAACTCTTTTACTTCCTTCTTCATGCTGTTGGGTTGGCAGAGGGGATCAGTGCCTCCTCTAGCTTATCGCTTGCTATTCCTCATCTCACATTTATGTTTGGGCACCCTCACTGATTCATTTTCCTCAACCAGTTCTCAAAGTGTGATTTACAGATCACTGCTAGTATATGATCCATTACTGGTTTGCAATGAGGCAGTAAAAAGCTGAGAGAAGCATTTAGAAATTTTAATAGCAATTAGGCATTTGCACAACATCCAAGAATGGGATACTTTTCTCTAGAAATTTACTGTTTTTATAAGGGTATCTATCAGTTCATGAAGAACTGGGAAAAACAGAAACTGATCCTTCACTACAGATAGTTTAAGAAGCACTTCTCTAAACAATGTGGCTGGCCAGAAGACTTACAAGTGTCTTGGAATGTACCTATGATTTTGTTTTAATCAGGTATGGTAAGCTGGGCCCAGAGCCTTTGCTGTGGTTTCCTCAGATAGGGATGGTAAAGCAGAGCAGGCACACTGGAACAAGTTTAAAATTGGACAGTTTGAATAATTTCACATAGGCTTTGGGCTATAGAAATGGTCCTATAAGTCCTGGCTCTGGAGTGATTTCAGTTCAGTTGCTTAGTCGTGTCCAACTCCTTGCGACCCCATGGACTGCAGCAAGCCAGGCCTCCCTGTCCATCACCAACTCCCCGAGCTTACTCAAACTCATGTCCATCAAGTTGGTGATGCCATCCAACCATCTATCCTCTGTCATCCCCTTCTCTTCCCGCCTTCAATCTTTTCCAGCATCAGGGTCTTTCCCAATGAGTCAGTTCTTCAGGTGGCCAAAGTACTGGAGTTTCAGCTTCAACATCAGTCCTTCCAATGAATATTCAAGGTTGATTTCCTTTAGGATGGATTGGTTGGGTCTCCTTGCAGTCCAGGGGAATCTCACGAGTCTTCTCCAACACCACAGTTCTAAAGCATCAATTCTTCGGTGCTCAGCTTTATAGTCCAACTCTCACATCCATCTATTACTACTGGAAAAACCATAGCTTTGACTAGACATACTTTTGTTGGCAAAATAATGTCTCTGCTTTTTAATATGCTGTCTAGGTTGGTCATAGCTTTTCTTCCAAGGAGCAAATGTCTTTTAATTTCATGGCTGTGGTCACCATCTGCAGTGATTTTGGAGCCCCGCAAAATAAAGTCTGACACTGTTTCCATTGTTTCCCCATCTATTTCCCATGAAGTGACGGGACCAGATGCCATGATCTTAGTTTTCTGAATGTCTAGTTTTAAGCCAACTTTTTCACTCTTCTCTTTCACTTTCATCAAGAGGCTCTTTAGTTCCTCTTCACTTTCTGCCATATGGGTGGTGTCATCTGCATATCTGAGGTTATTGATATTTTTCCCAGCAATCTTGATTCCAGCTTGTGCTTCATCCAGCCCGGCATTTTGCATGATGTACTCTGCATATAAGTTAAATAAGCAGGGTGACAATATACAGCCTTGATGTACTCCTTTTCCTATTTGGAACCAGTCTGTTGTTCCATGTCCAGTTCTAACTGTTGCTTCCTGACCTGCATACAGATTTCTGAAGAGGCAAGTCAGGTGGTCTGGTATTCCCATCTCTTTCAGAATTTTCCACAGTTTATTGTGATCCACACTAGGGCTGGGCAAATATTGGCTGGTGTGTAAAGTAGATGAAAGGAGGCTGGGGATAAAGGTCTTTGATCGGTTGATCTGCACATGAAAGGGCAAGTTGTTCACTATCTCCAGGAATTAAACTAGTACTGGAAGGGGCAGCTCTCTCCAGCCAGCAAGGCTCCTAGCATGTCAAAGCATCATAAAATACAGAAAATAAAATCTTCCTCTCTTCTCACAGCAAGCTTCCGTGGACTGGATCCGTGATTTTTATTAGCAAAATGTTAGGTGCTGACACTGCCTAGTATATTAGGTCTACATAGTAGGAAAGAGGTCTGATTTTTATTTGACAAAAGATCATCAAATACTTGTTGTGTGCTAAGTGATATGGATACAGCGGTGAACAAGACATATAACATGGTCCCTGCCCTCTCAAAAGCTACAGCCTAGTAGAAAATATTACGGAGTGTATGAGGAAATATTATATATTACATTAGACCTCATATAGTATATAATAATACCTGACTGTTTTTAACTGGAAAATCCCATGGATGGAGGAGCCTGGTAGGCTGCAGTCCATGCAGTCGCTAAGTCGGACATGACTGAGTGACTTCACTTTCACCTTTCGCTTTCATGCACTGGAGAAGAAAATGGCAACCCACTCCAGTGTTCTTGCCTGGAGAATCTCAGGGACGGGGGAGCCTGGTGGGCTGCCATATATGGGGTTGCACAGAGTCAGACACGACTGAATTGACTTAGCAATAGCAATTCTTAACTGATAGGAAAGTGATAGGAAGTGATGGAAAGATAATGATAAATTCCGTGATCCAGGGACACTCAGGAATCAGGATCCTGAAAAAAATACAAACTAAAAGTAAACAGTGTATCTATTATTCTTTAATTCTTTGTTCCATTCTTGGCAAAAGAGTCCACTGCAATCAACATAGAAGGGAAAAGATGAACTTGACCCATTTCGCCTTGTACCTCTTATATCTAGCCCTGATCTGGCCAATTCCCTAAGGAGACACATCCTGAGAGTAGCCACCCTGGCCCTCCCCAATCTTAATTTTCCTGGATTGAAGGGTTTCACTGATGACTCAGGACCTGTGGCTCTATTAACTCCTGTGATTCAGCTACTTTATGAGATGGGTCCTGTTTTCAAAATGTTTGCTATCAAGAAACGAGGAAGAAGCGTCCGGTCCTTTTTAGGCAGTCACATCACAGCTAACTAAAAATACTACTTTAGATCTAGGTGTCTGCTTGGGAGAACAGCTCTGGGATGTTTTTGATTTGAGGGCATGGCCTCAGATTACACAGAAAAATTAACCGGGAATTTCAGGGCATACATGTCAGCTGTCTACTGGAATGAAGCTTAACAATGACTAAGATGTCTGGAATGTCAGAAATTGATGATTTAAATGTCCTATTTCCATGCCATAGTTCATCTTTTCTTCACTTCACTTTTTCTTTCCAATACAATAGTGGTTCTTAACATGCGGTCTGGGAACTCCTAGGTCCTTGTGCCCTTTTGAGGGGGGGTGGATCACAAGATTAAACTACTTCATAATAATATTAAGAAGATGTCTGCCTTTCTTACTCTCATTTCTCAGAGGTACAGACTGCAAGCCTGACAGTTTCCCAGAATTTAAAGACTTTTCTTATGAGCTTGAGCGGGAACGTATGTGATGTTTTAATATTCTATGTTAGCACTTGGAAGAGCTGCATAATTCAGTGAAGCAGTATTTCCCAAAGGATCAATGTAGGATGCTACAAATCATTCAAGAATTAAATATCTATGGTGTAAAATACAACAAAAGATTTTAATATAACAGTACCAAGTTACTGATACAGTTTCAGCTTCGACATTGCAACTAACCATTTAAAAACCTACTGTTATCCAATTTTGGAACAGCATCAAAGAAGAATATTCACAATTATCTGAAAAGGTTGTTAAAATATCCCTCCCTTTTCCAACTATATCTGTATGAAAACAGATTTTCTTTAAATACTTCAACCAAAAGGAATATTGCAACAGACTGAATGAAGGTTTGCTATTCCAGCCATCTCCCATTAAACCACAGATTAAAGAGATTTGCAAAGATGTAAACAGTACCATTTTTTTCTGTTAAATTTTTTTGATCTGGAGAACAGTTAATTAAAAAAAATGTATGATTTGTGTTAAACACAGGTTTATCATTACCATTTTTTTCAATAAATCAGTAAATGAACATTATAAAATTTCTTAATTATTATTTCTAATACAATAAATTAAAAAAATCTCTTTGGGGTCCTCAATAATTTTTAAAGATATGAAGATCAAAATGTCTGAGAACTGCTGTAGCAGAATAATTAAAATACTTTGCAAAAAGGGACTTTATAAACTCACCTAAAGCCTAAAAACACAGCAATAATTTTATGTCTCAAGAGGATCTTAAACTAACACTGGAAATCAACTGTACTCCAGCAAAATTAATTAAAAAAAAAAAAAAAAGCGGTTCTCAGCAGATCTGCAGTACAGGCCACTGATGTTCACTTGAACTGTGTGGTGGGAAAACCAAAGTCACCTTCACTGTTAACCCAACGCAACAGATGACCACGTATGTGTGCAGGTAAGTGGGGAGGGGATAGAGACCGCAGTACAAGGCTTACAGTCAGAAGAACCTGGTTCAAATCTTGACTCCAACACCTACTAGCTATATAACCTTAGATAAAAGAGTTAATCTCTCTAGGCCTCGACCATTTTTCCAGATAAAATCAGAGAAACTGCAGGAGAGTCTTAGGACAAAGAATATCACCGCCGTACAGTTTCTAAGGAAGTCTTGGCAGTCAGCCGTGGCCTCAAGGAATCCACAGTTTTTTCCGATGGGGAAATGAGAAGAAGTGACTATTTTTATGCAAAGCAGGACATCTCAGAAGCCCAGCTTTATTTTTTGAGCCAGGGAGCAATCAGTGCGACTCTGTGCTGAAGCCTATTTATTAATCAGAGCCCATTCAATAGCGAAGTGTTAAGGGCACTAAGGTATCTATTAACAAGCTTAGGATGGCTCTCAAGGCAAGCATTGGATTACAATAAAGCTACAATCACACTTTCCCTCAAAAGAGGCTGAACTAGGGGAAAGGTGAAGTGAAGGTAAGACAGAGATGGTTCCATAAAGAAGGCCATAAAGAAGTTCCAGAAGGGGTTAAATCAGTTTCCAACAAATCTCTGCGGGTACACAGAAGTAGGCCTTAATTTTAGGACTTTATGTGAGAGAGGAGAGGATATGAAGATTAGTAAATATAAAACCACACAGAGTAAAAAGCAACACCCAAAGAGGGACATATAAAACATAATGGAAAGATGAAATGATAATTTCTCACTGGAGGTAGGATGGGGGCAGGTCAGGGAAGGTTTCTTGGGAGAAGGATGTGAAGAGTAAGTATAATGTGCACATTCAGAACTGGAAAAAACAGGGCTTCTTAGAGAGGCTGTTTTGGTAGAAAAGCAGCATCCTGTATGAGAAGCATCTAGCAGTTCTCTCTGGTGTGAGTACAGAGTGCCTGACGGGGCACAGGGACTGGAGACCATAAAAGGGAAGCTGCGTCCCGGGAAGCAGGGTGCTGTGGTTTCAGTGCTGAAGGGTTGGGACTTCTTTAGTAAACAGGCTGAACCTGATTGGGGGGAATTCCCTCTCCCAGTCTTCTTAATAACTGTTTTAAGCTGTCACCATTTTCTTCACCCTCCTGATTCAACTTCTCATTCCCTTCGATAAGATTTTAAATTTCATACATTATTGAAAATGAGACTGTCAGGGGTCATCTTTCTCCATTTCCTACTCCCCATCTACAAACTTACACACATACACACACACACCCCACCCCACACCTCCCTTTCTCCATTTCCTACTCCCCATCTACAAACTTACACACACACACACACCCACACCCCCACACACACACCCACCCCACCCCCATTGCCTTATGTGTTTTTGGCGGGGGAGGACAAGGTGCCCCTTTCCTGTTCAAGACTACACCTATTCTCACATCTCCCAAGACTGTTCTATTTTCTTTTCTATTCTACTCTACTCCATTTTCTACTTCTGTCTCCCCTTCTTCTGGGTCTCCCCCCCAAAACAGATTATAAAAATGCTTACTTTCACCCACATTCTTTAAAAAAGTTTGAATGGAAAGTCTCTTCCCATTCAATATGGCATCCACCCTTTCCCTGGACTGAAATCTGTCTTTCAAGTTCTCAAGGACTTCTAGTGCCAAATCTAACAGGCATTTCCAGTTCTGATCTCATGATGCTTCTCTGTTAAGCTTCAACCCACTGATCGCTCCCCTCCCTCTCCTACCCTTGTGCTCGCCTGTCCTCACTGCTCTCTCGGTTCTCTTAGCAGCCCTCATGACCAACAGTCACCTGTTTTCCTCTATGAGGTCCATCTCCGAAGCCCATGAACACCAGTGTCGTATTGCATGTCACTGTCCCTTCCCCTGACACAATCTCTCCAAGTCGTCTCAGCCAGTCTCTCGGTTTCAGCCACTATCTCTTAGCTCAGGACCTCTTCCCTGAGCTATCATTTGACTATCCATGTGTCTAAACTGGTTTCCCAACAAATAATTCATATTTGGGATGTCCAAACTGGAACACACTTTTCTTCCAAACCTGGAATGTTCTTTCTTCTGTCCTCCTGCTCCCTCACCAACACACACGCTCATTACCCGACTAACTCCTATTTATCCTTTATTGACCTTCCCCAGAAAATCTTTGCTGAAGCTCCAGGCTGGGATAGATCTGTGCCTTCTAAAACACGTCTGTGTATTTCAACTATGGAACAATACCATCAGTGCTATTACACTAATTACAAAAATAATTTTTTTGGTGTATCTGGCTACCCCACTGTACTGTAAGCTCCCTAGGGCAGACATGGTGTTCTAACCACCTTTCAATCGCTAGGACCTAGCACAATCCTTGACACATGGTAGGTACTCTATAAATGCTTGGTAATGAATAACCAGAGATATGTTTTAGGAAGTGATTGGCTGACAATATATAAAACATGAGAGAGAGAAAGAGAGATATACCAGAGGGAACGAAGCTGTACTGGATAAGTGCAGTACAACAAAGTAATATGAAGTCTGAACTAAAGTAGCATTAATAGGAACAAGAAGAGGGTGGACATGAGAGATTTTGCTGTGATAAAACGAACTGGACTGGGAAAGGACGGAACCCGGGGGTGAGGGAGGTAAGGGACAGGCACCATGAATCATCTCTAGAGAAACAAGACAAGACTCTGGCTGTACTGCCATAATCAGGAACTGCAATCTATCCTACACCTTACAAACTTTCTTTAAAAGGGGGCATTAAGTAGCTTAAGAATTGGATTTTGGTGGTGTTCTCTGAAGTCCAAAAATATCTATCATATCATGAAATGCACAGTAATACAATGCTCAACAATTATCCATAAGTCCTCTCCCTTCTCTCTCTCTTAACTGCCCAATTTAACAAAGTTAGGTAAAATTAGAGGCTTTTAATCTACCATAGGCTAATGTATCAGCATGACATTACAAATCTAGAATAATTAATTATCAGAACTTGCCACACTCAAATAAGGTGACCTAAAGAGTTTCATGAGGGTTTTTTTTTTTTTTACCTAAAATTACATACAACTCTTAAACAAGGTATTTGATCTAAATTCTGAAGTTCAGATGCTAAGAAAAGTTCTTCATGATGTTTTAGAGCAGTGGTCTCCAACCTTTTTGGTACCAGGGACCAGTTTCATGCAAGACAATTTTCCACAGATCGGGGTAGGGGTGGGTTTTAGGATGATTCAAGCATTTTACATTTATTGTGTACTTTATTTCTATTGTTATTACATCAGCTCCACCTCAGATCATCAGGCATTAGGTCCCATAGGTATGGTTTAGAATACAAGGCCTGCTGGAGTGGCACAGATGTTCCTGCTGCAGTTAAGTTTGCCAAAGGTGACCAGGTTGTCCTGGGTGAGATTTAGAGCAGAGAAGGCACCTTTATACGCAAGCAGCACTTCTTCCTAGAGGAAAACAAAGTGGAGTGGGGAGGTGGCCTGAGGATGCAGGGATGGGACTGGAAAATGTAAACCCAAAGGGGAATATGAGAATCAAGTAAGATTAGGAAACCTGGAATTTCTTAGGCTTCTGTGACCCAGCACCAACACTTTACCTGATTCATGATGGAAAACTTCCTCCCTATTCTGTTGTCTGGGAGCCGAAAGCCCTTCCTCCTCAGACCATCTTCTGATTCTGACTTGAACACCTTCTCAGGATCCCCTTTCTCCTCTCCTTCAGAGAGCTCCTTTTGTTTCCTCTTCTTTCTCCGGTTCCGTCTCTCTTTGGCACTCTTGGAACTCAGTTTAGAGATTTCAGATGAGCTCCGGGGAGAGCCTGCCCCTTCTTCACCTTCTTCCTCTATGGCATCTTCTGAGACAGTTCCTGCTGAAGTGGCCATCGCCGCCGCCTAGGAAAGTGAAATTTCACAGCAACAGACCAGATCGGAAGCAATTAACTAGAGCCACACAAAGCTAAGCAAGTGGTGGAGATCACTTCCTTCCTTTCCCAAAGACAGGGGGAAAAGGAGGAAGGAAAACAAGTCTGTCAGAGGACACTGGTGGGGGCCTGGTATCTCCATTTCCTAGCTAAATTTGTATGGTGGCACACAGCCCTGCATAATCAGAGCGGAACTTCATGGTGAGAGCTTTGGGACTTTCTCTGTTTAGTATCTCAGACAAGAACTTGGCTGCCACCTTGATACCAAATGATCTTTTTTTGGGCAACTCTGAAAATCAATACTATATATTATGGCCCCAACAATGTAAAAAATACATGTATATTTGGATAAAAATTAAAAAGTAAAGTGTTATCAGTGATAAGAAAACAGACTCTGTATGATTTCAATACCTTTAGACCATGAAGTTTTTGCACTTTGTTTTGTGACCCAGGATACAGTCCCATGTCTCCCAGTATATAGTCCATGGGAACATGAATAGAATTTGCATCCTGCTGTTGAGTGAAAATTATATAAACCTTAATTATGTTGAATTAGTTCATAGTGCTTTCCAGGTCTACTGTATCTTTCTATTTTCCTATCTGTTTGTTCTATTAATTTTTGAAAGTTTGATATTGAAACTCTAACTGAAAATCCTACCTATTTAAAAATAATTGTAATGTACAGTGGTACTATATGTAACTTTGTTCGGTATTTTCCAAGTCTCCTATAAATATCACCATACTTTCATAATTTTTTCTAAAAAAGTAAGATGTTAGGGTGTTAGTGGAATCACAAGTTTGTTTTTTAAACTTTACTTCAATACTTTACTTGTATCTTCTTTTCAAGACTCGTTATGAACACAGACAATCTCTGGAGGAGATCCTAATGTTTCCCCCAACAAAAACACCTATGCTTACATGATGCATTATATAAACTGCTCTGGTCACTTTTTTTTTCCTCTCTCCAGCTATCACAGCAGTTGTGCACTGAACGGTTGAGAGATTCAACAGAAGATCATATTCACAAACAATTTGGCCATTAAGACAAATGTATCAATTGGACTGACCATCTGCAGTTGTTATTTGGGTTATTTCAATCAGATCAATGACTTCTGTTAGACAGTGTGCCTAGAAAGATCAACTGGAGTGGCAATCAGAGGGGGCCTTAGTCACCACGATCTTGCAGGAAGGACTATGGCAAAGAGTTGATCACCAACCTGTGCCTCTTCCTGTTGCTTCTTAAGCTGCTCTAACATTGCTTTGAACTCGGCCTCTTTCTGCTCTGCCTCCTCCAGTGTTGCCTGATTCTGCTCTTCATAAGCCATGGCCACCACAGCCAGGATCAAGTTCACCAGATAGAAAGAACCCACAAAGATGACCAAGACGAAGAAGATCATGTACGTCTTCCCAGCTGCTCGTAAGGTCTGGAAAGACAAAAACCACTTCTTAAGTTGCTTGCATCAGACGAATCAGGCTGAAAACAACTCATGGGCTGAGGTTCCTCTGCAGAGGCAGTACTGCATTTGGAACGGGACCAGCCTTTCCTGTGCAGAACTTCTGTACTGCAGACACTCAGCATCCCCAGCTGCCAAATGGCCTCCCCTACCCCAGACTCACAGGAAATGTCAGTAGTACCTCCTATTCACTGTGGCAAAAAATAAAATAAAATAAAATCCTCTTCCATTCCAAATACTCCTAATACACTCCTTCCATAGAAAAATGCTTCCTTTTTTAAAAGGAAAAATTGCTCTGAGCTAGAATTATGTTTGACTTTGTCAGCTGGTTTTAAAACAAGTGTGAAGAAATGAAAACAAAGACCTCGGGTCATTTATATACTGGTCTTCAAAGAGCATTTACAGAAATCTCATCTTTGGAATCAGGCCCAACTCATAAGAAGTCCCTATCTTGAGTGACATCCTTCCTTAGCCGTTTGCAATAGGATGAGTTTTTAAAGAGAGATATAATGTGAAGGATGTGGGGGTGGGGTAGGGGAGAAAAAGGAAAGAGGATCCTAAGAGTATTCCTCTCACTAGCACCAAACAAACAGACATCAAAGAACAACTGGGTTTTAGGTTATATGCATATACACAGGACCCATTATCACTTAGTTCTCATTTTTATTCTTCTCAACCACAAATATTTCATGGAACTTAGCATCAGTTACAAATATTTCATGGGAATACTAGGCTGTACAACAGAAAAGAAGTATTCTAGGAACTCCAAATAAGAAACTTTCATTGGAAAAACAAAGTTAGTTCACTTAAAGGGTTTCCTTCATGCCTGAGGGGTTCACAATTCTTACTATCAAACTAACTAGCATTATCAAAGGCTGTGAGTCAAATGTAAAACAATGGATTATTAGAGAATTTCTAAGTTGGAAGACCCTCAGCAGTCATCTAGACTAACTTCTCCATCATACCCAGCAAAATTAAACGACTTGTCCAGAGTCACCAAAGCAGGCCAACAGAATGGCAGTGACCGTTAAAAAAAAAAAAATTGTCACAATGTTCTTGAACAAATACAACTGTGTTATAAATCTCAAAATGCTCTCAAGTCTGTGAGCATCTACAGCTAGACATGATTCGCATTAAAGAAACTGGGCCAAAAGCTGGGAGAATTCACTTAATTTTGTAAACCAGCTGACTCTGAGAAATACCACCCAAAGATTCTGTATAATGTCTTCACCAAAGGTCTCTTACACAGAACGTCCCCAACCCCACATACTGTAAATTCCACCACCGAAAAACATGGTATTACTTACTAATTGATACAAGTTTTCCCAGTAGTCCTGGGTCATAAGGCGGAATAATGCCAAGAAGGCCCAGCTGAACGTGTCAAAGCTTGTGTAACCGTAGTTGGGGTTCCTTCCTGCCTTCATACATTGGTATCCCTCTGGACATTGCCTGGGGAAAGAGAAGGAAGCACCGGGCTTTTCAGCGTAATCCTACCCGGTCGTCAGCTGGAAGTCATCTCTATGACCTTGCAGATAATAAACAGCCATCTACAGAGGCTATGCCAACAAACAGGAATTTTAAAAAAAGAAGAGGAAGGAAACGAAGTAGCCAGGTGAGTTTTTAAAAAATGACGTCCTGGGGACAGTCTAGGATCAGAATCACCTTAAAAATGCGGATACCTATGTCCTAGACAAGACCTAGGAATAAAAACTCTGCATATGGGATCCATGAATTTGCATTTTTAAGGGGCATGTCAGATGACTCTTATGCATGCCAAAACTTGAGAATCACTGTTCTAGATTCATATCAGTGTGCAATTCAACCAAATTTAACTTAGCTACTAACCTAAATGACAAATGCCTAGACATCCCTCTTAATCATCTCTATTCTAACACTCACTGTGACAAACTGTATCATACTAGGATTTCAGTGATCTCAGTTATAATAGTTCTTCTGCTTTAAGACTCACCTGATATTTATTCCAATGTAATTTCTAGTATCTATCAATACGTCAGTATAGAAATTAAATGGACTTCTAGTTAATATCACTGAACTGTATATGTAAAAATGGTTAAGAGACCAAATTTTATGTTATGTATATTTTGCCACAATGAAAAAAAAGCGGGGTGGGGGGAGGAGATAATACATTGCAACTCTTTTCCCTCCCACATTCTGTCAGGCCTGGCATATTTGCGGTCACCCTTGGGTGCTAACCTATCATGAAAACAGTGCCCTTACTCGATAACTTTTTGTATTAAGACAAAATGAGAGGAGTCTACAAGAGACAGGCAAGATATCTGGTGCTACAGATCCTATCCTTGGCCTTTTATCTTTGATTGTGGTTTAAGACTAATAGCCCCCTTCACCTACTAGTGAAATGTCAACTTTGGATGGATATAAAACAGAAAATCTGAGTCAACCAATTTACTGGACCCACTACACAAGCACAAAGAAAGTGAAAATATTGTTCATTTTTGTGCGACACAGTATTTTTGGGGGGAGGAGAATAAAATTAAGTGAGCTGCTTACCCAGCATCAGAACTGTTCCCACAGAGCAAAGGTTCCAGCATACCAGGAACTATGTAGAAATTTGCTAGAAAAGTTTGAAGAGGCAGGAAATGAATAAGGCAGATTTAAGTGAATGAGAGAATAAGGTTACACTGTTCCTAACTAGCCCAGCAGAAATAGTTATTGATTTTAGCTCATATAAATCTTTTCTGACAGCAGTGAAACCTGATAAGAATTCCTTCCCATTAACTATTTTCCAATATATAGTTAACAATGAAAAGTGCTGCCACGTGGGCTTTAATGCAAGGTTCTTTTCAGACACCCGATTTCTACTTGTATTAATACTTCAGACCTATCTGCCATGTTCTAGTACTCGAATCAAAGGGTCTAGAAGAGAGGTTTCTGAGTCCTTTACCCCTTTATACAACTCTACCCTGCTATCCTTATAACTTCTCTTTACCAAAGATAAACTGATCACTAGTAACCATGTCTTATTTTAAAGTAGAAGACGTTTCCCTTTCCTGTTTGTGTCCCTGAAATCCCCTTTGAACACTTTCTTGTGGATACTTACCTGCCTTGATTTCCTCAAGAGTGACTAAGAGGGATACTGCTAACTTTCCTCCCTAGTTTCATACAAGTACAGGTGGCGCTAGTGGTAACGAACCCCTCTGCCAATGCATCTTTAAGAGACGTGGGTTCCGTCAGAAAGATCAGGAAGATCCCCTTGGGGAGGGTGTGGCAATCCACTCCATTACTCTTGCCCGGAGAATCCCATGGACAGAGGAGCCTAGTGGGCTACAGCCTATAGGGTCACAAAGAGTCGGACGTGACTGAAGCGACTTTGCACACATGTACACTACTACACCAAATATTCCTAAGAGTAACACCCAAATGCTCTGGTTCCTGAAATGAACTTGTTAAAACTCCTCAACTGTGATGGGATTAAACAGTTATTTTTTGGAGATTACTCCCCTAGACCAGACTGATTGCTAAGGTCTTAGTAATATTAAGAAACCTAAGTGAACAGTGAAAGTGAACGTTGCTCGGTCTTGTCCTACTCTTTGTGACCCTATGGACTGTACACCATTAGGCTCCTCTGTCCATGGAATTCTCCAGGCAAGAATATTGGAGTGGGTAGCCTTTCCCTTCTCCAGGGGATCTTTCCAACCCTGGGATCAATCCCAGGTCTCCTGCATTGTAGGTGGATTCTTTACCATCTGAGCTACCAGGGAAGCCCAAATATACTCTAAATGTTTAAATATCTCAGGGGAAAAAAAGGATTTTTCATCAAGTTTCTAAGCTCGATTTTCCAAAGCAAAAGTTTAGGGGTACATGTGAGCAAAATATAAAGTTTCACTTATCCTTTCAAAGGGAGAGAAAAGAGAGAAGGGGTAGGAGGGCTGATATCTGCAAGCTTCTGAAGATAATGTGACCTCAAGGAATGGGAGAAGGTTCACAAAGCTCCTCCCAGCAGTCCTGGCCTTTCTTTCTGGCTCAGGCACTTTTGTACAGCCCAGGGGTGGCTCCATCATTCGCACTGGAGACGGACGTTCTCCCCACTCTTGCAGAGAAAGGGCTACCTACTTTTATTGTTGATGTACTCTTCCCAGTCAAAGCCCTTGGTGCCGTTTTCGAGATAGCTCTCGTTGAAGTTGATGGGCCACACCACACACTTGTTGCGCAGGTTCCCCATGAAGAGCTGCAGTCCGATCAAGGCAAAGACGCTCAGGCAAAACACTGTCAGGATCATCACGTCTGACAGCTTCTTCACGGACTGAATCAGGGCGCCCACGATGGTCTTCAGGCCTGAGGGGAGAGAACCCCCAGAGTGAGAGTCGCCCCACAGCCCTCCCCACCTCCCCCAGCCTCCCCCTCAGCCCTGGTTCCCACTCCTCCCCCCAGCACCACCCTTGACACATGGCCACTTCATCTTTTATACCACGGGAATAACAATGGGTCAGCAATATTATCACTTTTCCCAGGGGCATCCATTTTTAAGCCAATACTTCTGGAAAAGAAAGTCCCTTCTCCAGTATGTGGCTCTCTTCTTCCTGGAAGTACTTTCTTGTCTCTGACTCAGATGAGTCAAGCTCTTACTTGCCCAGGTGTCTCCACAATTGCTGCTCTCTTTGCCTGGAATGCTTCCTCCATTCTCTTGTCCCTCCTGCCTGTATCCTACTCATCCTTCACTCTCAGCCAAACAGCAACTCCCCCAGAAAGGCTTCTCGGACGTCTCAACTCTTCTCCCTCCCCTACTATTACTATTTTAATAGCGCCTGTTAGTTTCCTCTGTGGCACTTATCATGGGCATAATTAATTAGGTCTGTCTTGTTCACAGCTGTATCTGTATGGCTTAGCCCACAGCAGGCACTCAGAAAATATTAGCTGAACCAACAAATGGAAAATCAGGAATAGAGGCGGCGTCCAGGTTGGAAAGAGAACTACGGGGAGGTTTCAAAGCCAACAATAAGTGAGAAGGTACAATAAAGTTTCCCAAGAGCTCTGGAAATGCCAATGTATTGAAAAGGTTGCTGCTGCTGCTAAGTCGCTTCAGTCGTGTCCGACTCTGTGTGACCCCATAGACGGCAGCCCACCAGGCTCCGCCGTCCCTGGGATTCTCCAGGCAAGAACACTGGAGTGGGTTGCCATTTCCTTCTCCAATGCATGAAATTGAAAAGTGAAAGTGAAGGTGCTCAGTCGTGCCTGACTCTAGTGACCCCATGGCCTGCAGCCCACTAGGCTCCTCCATCCATAGGATTTTAAGGCAAGAGTCCTGGAGTGGGGTGCCATTGCCTTCTCCTATTGAAAAGGTTAATTATTATCAATTCAGTATTTGTGGTTTGTCTTTTCACTAAAAATTACACGTTTTCTGCATCACATATATGTCCTGTTCCCTATAACTGACCTTTTTTCTGTCCTAGATTAAAAAAAACAAACATATAACCCACTCGAATTGGCAGCTTAAAGGCAAGCCACTGTTTCAAATGTAAATCTGCAGGCAGATTTCTTAACTGCACGGGAGAGATCAGTGACAGGAGACAAAGCAAAGTACAGTTGTGGGTTCATGACGTTTGGATCGAGACTGAGTCTACACGTGGCTCTCCTGGGCATGTCCACACACCAGCGACCTGTAAGACGTGGCCAAGGGGAGCACTGAGGACTCCCGGGTGCTGAAACACCAGGACAGACAGAGGCAGACACAGAGCCTTGACGCACAGATCTCAAGAGGGGGCTTTCCCTAAGTTACTTCTGAAAGCAAGAATATCCAGTGAAATTCTACAGAAATCCTAATCCTGGCTCTAAAGTATGAGTCTGGGTAGATAATTACTAATCTTAATCAAATTATACCACTTACTTGTGTGGCCTGAGCAATATACCTAACCTTTTGGGATCTGTGTTTTCATCCCTAAAATGGGGATACTTATAGTGAAGTATCATAGGGCTGTTGTGAGGCTTAATTAAGCGTGACTAATATAAACCCTTAGCACAGTACCTGGCACAGAGTCAATAACTCAAATGTTAACCACTTTTGTTTGAACCTCAGTTTACCTATCTGTAAAAAGGTATTGACAGTACCAATCTCGTTGGCTTGTTGTGAGGTTTGAATAAGGTAATGAATATTAAATCCCAAGTATGCCCCCAGGTACTTATATCTTGTTAGCTGTCACTGTTATTCATATGTTGCCCTCCTCCAAGAGATATGACTGGGATAATATCACTGACTGGCTAACCTTGTATGATGGTCATCTAATGGGAGGTGCGGACATGACTCTTCTTTTGCTGTATTTTGCAAGTAACCACCTAGAATTGTCAAAGTTAAGCCTGAGATTGGTAATGGATGCTGTGCTTAGCACAAGACCTGGCACAAAGCAGGCACTTACTACGCGTGTGTGTGTATTTAACTGGAGGATAATCGCTTTACAATGTTGTGGTGGTCTTGGCCATACAACTATTTTTAAGTTCTTTGTTGGAAGAGTAAATGAATATGAAATTTTCTTTTCTCTTACACAGATATCCTAAAAGACACGGAAGAGAAATTAAAGTAAAAAGAGCCAAGAGTTAGACTGTAGAGAGCTGACAGTGTGCAAAGGCCTGTGCTTTCTCACAGAATGGGCCTTTCCTGGAGGCTGTGGCCACCAAAGGGATCAGGAAGAGCTTGCCTGGGCTCCAGCACATAACGCATTTCAAGCCTGATTCCTTCTGCTCACAGGACTGAGCAGAAAGAGCACAAGGCAGGAATCAGAAAGCAGGAATTCTGGTCCTGGCTCAGCCTCTATTTAAGATGCACTGTGTTTCGGAACAAACTTAAGGTCACCTCCCAGTCTCATTTTCTCATACACCGGACATGGATAAACATAAGACCACCTGGCAGTGGGCAGTGGAGGAGCTAAAAGCCTTTAAAAGTAGGGTAGAGATATTTGTTTGCGATTTGAAGTGGTTGGAGTTTCAATCTTTTATTCCTAAAGTTCTGGGAAACTGTGTATCACTATCATGCAGTTAGTTAAGAAGGTTTTGGTGGTATAAATAAGAGGCAGCTATAGAGAAGGAAAAATTGTCCCCGTGTTATGGAACTTATTTCAGTAAGTTGCTAAGGAACAGAGAAGTCCTTCGCTACATTTGGTTGAGTTGAAGCAGGTGTATATTGGGTCAATAACTCAATTTTAGGTCCTTAAAATGACACAGTTATGTTTTCAAAAAGAGTGATTTTTTTTTTAAAGAGTAGTTGACAAATCGGAATGGAAAAGAACATAAAAAGAATGTATATATATATGTATACCTGAGTCACTTTTGCTTTACATCAGTAATTAACACAACATTGTAATTCAACTCTACATCAATAAAAAATAATAAAAAAATGAGTAGTTAATAGGTCACTGAAGAATGGCTGTAAAGTTTCTATTCTTGCCTTCTTTATGAAGAGCTCATACAGCAATCTCTCTTGAATGGCTCAATCACCTATCTAAACATTTGATGACAGTTTCAAGCCACTTTTTACTTCTATTTTCATGAACTGAGTTGTTAGCTGTCATCTGTATCAGTAACAAGAGGATAAAACTTTAAAACAGTCAAACCAATGCATCTGTGACATTAATTCACTTTTAAAAACATATAATTTGAGCATAAGTCTAATCTGATTTTCCTTGGCTGGGAAATTTCTGGACAGTTCCAAGCCCCATACAATAGGAAATTCCAGGCAGTGAGCTCAAATCATCTTCTATTCCATAAGGCCAGGCTCCCAGCAGCTTTGTTTGCAGGAAGTGACCTTCTCTTAGTAGTTAGATGTCAGGGTGGACATCTGACCTAAATCTAGATCCTGAATTCCAGGAATTTGGAATGGGGCAAGAGAGAGTCCAGTAGCCTTTCAAGTGGTGGGAATGATAATAAATAAATATGGGAGCTAGGTGGTAGCCATATTCTATCGTTATATTAGGATATGTCTGAGAAGTAAAGGCAGTATGCCTAGACACAGAAAAAGGAAACAGATGCAAGGAGAAGAGAAATATGAAGACAAGGTAGTCCTTGGTGTCTGGGGCTTGCTGGCTCTGTGTTCTGGTTTCACTGGCTTCCAGAAGCCCCCAAACATTCCATGAAGGATGTCCTTGAAGGATGCTTGTATCTTTCTACTTTCAACCAGAGATGTTCAACTAAAACACCAACCCTACATGGAACTCCTTGTTTTTCTGGGGATGGACCTGAACACTCACAATCAGCTGGTTCAACATCTGTTCTCCATAAACCAGAGGCCACTGCTGACGAAATCTGTAAACATGAGTCCAGAAGGCTAAAAAATATTTTTCAAGTGTTCTGCTTTGAGGTCTGATCAACAACTTGGCGAAGTTCTTTCAGCTTTCAAGAAGTTTAAAATAAAAGCTTAAGTTGGAAATGGTATTCATAGGGCCACAAAGGAACAAATCTTACTTAAACAAAACTGATCACTAAATAACAGAATGGCCATCCAAAAAGTTTATTCTCTAAGATTCTCATCCAGATTGTTAGGAGAAAATCAGAGGGAGGCAGAGGAAGAAGAAAGGTGATCAGCCTGATGTCTGTAGTGAAGGTAAGCACACAATGACTCAGCAACATTCAATGTAAACAGTCACTGCATTCACTCAGGCATCAGCCAAGACTCGTCTTCCTTCCATAAGAGTTGATAACTGCAAATGACCATATCTGCAGACATCAAGGCCAATTTAAGGAGATGATGCCCTCAATGCTTTTCTTAAGCTTAACCTTCATAGTCTGGCTAGCAGTGGCTGCCACATACTAGTTAATGCAGCCAAGCAAAAGTGCTCCCCCTGCAACCAGCAACACAGGCCACAAAAGGTAAGAAGTT
Source organism: Ovis aries (assembly GCF_016772045.2). Lineage (NCBI taxonomy): Eukaryota > Metazoa > Chordata > Mammalia > Artiodactyla > Bovidae > Ovis > Ovis aries. The sequence goes on from NC_056056.1 coordinate 134,590,701, forward strand.
GCTGGCAGAATTCTTGACCCGATGCATGCATGACTGGAGAATACCACTGCTCTGGCTTTAAGGATAAGCTGTCTACTTCCTCTGCTGGTTCACAATACCACATACCAGAGCAAGCAAGAAAACCGACTATCCAAAACAGGGCAGAATGCTCCTTCATGTGACTCCTACACAACAGAGTGTGCAACAGAAGCCACAGGGGGCAAGCTGGACAGTGAGAACTCTTGGAAAAGGCTAACATTAACTAGCACTGGGATGTGTCTGAGCAGAAACAGTTAATATATTTACTATAGAACAAGGAAAGGCAGCTGGACCTAATGTACAGAAAGGTCAGCTACCAGACAGGAAGTGGGACACTTAAAGAACTCTGAGAAGCAAGGGAAGCTGCTACCACAGAATTTTATTCCACCCTATGTCCAAAGGCACCTCTGAAACTCCTGTCTCATTTCCTGATGCCCAGCGGTCCCTTGAATAAATGAACAAAGCCTGCTGACGTGCCGAATCCAGAGAAATCAGCTGTGCATACTGGGATCAAGATTTTCCACCAGGCTGATGCCAGATTATAAATAGTCAATTTATCTCTCCTGGTTTGTGACTCAGGTTGAGAAATCTTACGGGTTTGAAGCCACATGAGCTATTCCTCCTACAAAATGAACATCGGAATAGGCCTCAACAGCCGTTAGCACGCAGCCCTCACAATAGTGAAGGAATGGCTCCTCAGTCCCACAGTCTGGCTCGTCCAGACAAGTCCTGGGGTACAGTTGCGCCCAGTCACCTTCTCTGCTGCAGATTCTGTCCTCCCAATGATAGCTATTAGAGGTTCTTTAGATCAAGAGTAACGTGCGAGAGACTTGGGGGCCCTAGATTTCTTTACTCAAGACCAGATAGATTCATATCACACAGTCTGACCACAATGAAACCAGCTCCCAGTGGCGGGGCAGGGAGATGCCATGAGCCCTCGGTGTTCCGCTCAGGATGATGGCGGTACACTTCAGCTGTCTACCCGGAGAAACAACGCGGAAAAAGGAGAAATACAAAAGCTACTGGGTTGATAACCAGAGTATTTTAAAAGAAACAACGAGTCCCAATGCAGTCTTAAAATGCATTCTATCCCCCTTCACTATGCAGTAGAAATTGCTACATTCATAATGGGGACATTTTTTAAAAATGCTTTCTTTGCGAATACTGGGGTGGGAGGGAGAAGGACCTCTCATTTCCCCTGCTTTGTATCTGATACCACAGGTAAAGAGACAGAGAAGGTAAAAGAAATGAAAGCAGAGAAATATCAAACCCAAGAGAAAAATAATCTAGAAATTATAGCTCTAAAGAGAGCAAAATGGCGAACAGAAGGAGCGCTTTCAGAAGCCATTTCAATGATGATGGAAATGAAAATGGACCAACAGCGAGGCCCTCCCAACCAGTTTTATTTACGCCAGTAAGTGCTATTCTCTAAGGAAACTCTGAGACACCTGCTTTAAGATGTCCACCCTATCTTGGGAGCACGTCAGTCCTGTGGCATGTGGCCAAAGCACGCAGAGGATGAAACTTCTGACAGTCACTCAGAAGTTCCTTTTTGTACCCAGATACATACAAAGTAAAAACAAAGGTTTAAGACATACAGCTTTCTATACAGAATACTTCAATGTCAAGTTGAATCTGGCAAGTTCCAGACCAAAAGAAAAATTTAAAGTGTCTTTTCCTGTAACTGATCCCTTTAGCACAGTTTGCGTGGCACCGTTCTTCAAGTCGAGTCCTCTGAAGCAAAGGGAAATCATGAATGATAGGTATCCAAGTCTTGAGTTAGCAAATAAAGAGGGTCAGAATGCGAGTTTACTCTTTTCTAAGCCACAAGAAGGGTCTGCACTGAAGCATCCTGTATAAAAGGCTGGACTCTCCAATCTTCAGGAAGTCCTGGCTGCCGTGACACACCCAGACCATCTACCAACATCAGCCCAGGTGAGCAGGGTAAGTGCTCTAGCAGGGGAAAACGCTCAGAAAGGGAGTTGAGAACGCGAGATCTTACAGGCCCCTGTCAGTTCTGCGGTAGATCACCCTTCTGTTTTTGGCAGCTTCGGCAAAAGCCTACATACAGTCAAAGTGGGAGCAGGAGAAGGCAAAGAAAGTAGCAATTCCGCTGAAGTGGCCTATGAGAAAACTTGGTACGCAAAGCAGTGGCTTTTATTCAGAGGGAGCTATGGCCCCGCTCTGTGACAGCAGAGTCAAAATGACTCAGATTTCCAATCAAGAGATGGCTCAGGTCCACTGACTCAGACTGGTATTCCCACCGCGGAAGGAGACCTGGTAACAGGCAGGTAGGCACGGGGCAACGCTCTCCACAAGTAGAATCAAGAGTAAAAGAACTTGGGATAAAAAGTCACACTTTAAGAACTGACAATATCATTGACTTTATTATCCCTTAAAGTTATTGTCAAAAACCTCCCAAAGCCAGCTCAACTAGGAGGTGCTTCTAGAAATAGGAATCCAATAATTTATTTTAAACTGTGAAGTTGGTATCTAAATCTTCACACAAACTCTTTCTTTGGGTGTAGGTTTCTTCTTTTTTAATTGCTATTGCTAAAATCATTTAGAGAGGGCTATTACAGGCCAGGCACTGTGTTTATAGATATATATTTATAATACAGAGTGTAAAACTAGACATTAATATATACCTATAAAACTAGAACATTAAGGATAATAACGTGACATCAGTCAGAGTTATCTTGCAGAAATGCTGTGGTCAGAAGTTAATCATACAGCAGAGACAGAGGCTAAGAGCTGGAGCAGAGATAGCATCTGCTGCCCTAGTTAGTGAGGAGAGCACAGCTTTCCAATTTAGTTCTGGAAGAGAAGTTTTGAGATCACAAGAACATAAAGGGACAGATGCCTTGCGGAGTACACTGGGGGAAGTGAGCAGAAAACTCGGCATCATATTTAAAAGAGGCCAGAGGAGGAAAGAGACCAAAGGAAATGACAGTGAAGACTTGGTGGCATAGATGTCTTACAAACAGGAAAAAAAAAAGACAAGGACTGCTTAAAGGTTAGGCTGCCATCAACAAGCTTCATAAAGGTGCCTAGAGACGGAGCTGGATTTTCTGTTAAATGGATTTATTAATAAAATGGTTAAGAACTAAACTTTGATAAGTCTCGGTTATAGTTTTTTGCCAATAAGAATATACTCTAGGGGACTTCCCTGATGATCCAGTGGTTGGGACTTTGCCTTCCCGTGTGTGGGGTGTGAGTTCGACCCCTGGTCAAGGAGCTAAGATCATACATGCCTGGCTGCCAAAAAAATCAACCCATAAAACAGAGGCAACATTGTAACAAACACAATAAAGACCTTGAAGATGGTTCATATGAAAAAAAAATGTTAAAAAAAAAAAAAGAATATACTCCACTGACATCTAGCCTCTGGTTGATAAGAAGTAAGCTACCATTGCTAAAACTAAAGTAATTCATTCTCAACAGGGCCGTAATTTATGGGCCCACCTGATGGCCCAAGTTTGTAAATGGAGAAACTGAGATTTACCTCCCTGAGGTTTTCAGTCGGCAGAATTCTACCTCTGTACTTCCCTCTCTCTGCATTTGCTATCTAGACAATGTTGAAAAGGAGAAAACAGGAATATTTTTGGTGCAGCCACAGAAGAGCCACGCGATGCCTGGAATAGGATGCCTCTGTTCTTCATGTTTGTTTCCATGAAACTGCAGTGGAAAGCCTGGCCTCTTGGGAGTCTTCCTTCCCTAAAAACTCCCGAATACAACCGAAGTCCAGCCAGTGACAACACAGTCTAGACTTCTGCCATGTTTCTGCCATGTTAGCTAGTCTCCTAACTAACATATCTTTCCTTCCAGATTTCAAGACTGGTCTTCTGAAAAACAGTTATTACTGGGCAGCAAGGATTTGAATTAAATTAATAGATCTCAACCTTGGGGGGGCCCATCAATGGGCTTTGCTGGGATGGCGGTGCCTGTGAAATTTCACCTGGTTCTCAAAACGATACAAAACCTTCAAAAGGTTAAGAACCATTCTCAATCAGAATCAAGAAAGAGGCAAAAAATGTAAAGACTGTCAATCAACTACCTCTCAACTAGCCCGATTACTTTTTTTTTCCTTGTAAAGTTTCTGTACATTTTTGTTTGACCATGTGCTTAGATGTATCTTATCTTACCTTTGACTTTTTTTTTAATGGCACCCAAATAAGCTTTCACTGGGATTTATGTCTGAGAATGGTCTCTGAATATATATGTAATAGATATCTACTGGTTCTTATTCTAGTGAATTAGACAGTAACAGTATGTGATATACAGTGATTATTAAAGTTCAGGTCACTAACACCAAGGCTCTTAAATTTGTCTGGAACACCGGACTAGTCAATGGGGTAAGGGCTCCTCTGTGATTAAATAATTCCATTAACACAGTAACAGTACAAGTGCAATTCTTCAAATAACATCCCATCAGCAAACCATGCGACAGGAAGCCTAGAAATCACAAGCAATGGAATGATGGTGAATGTTAAAATTACTGTAATTCCACGAGGCCAGGAACCAAATGATTCATATTCAAACAGACAGCTAGCTCCGTGACAATTTTTTCAGGTATCTTAAGATCCAAGTGACTCTTAAGCACGTGCTTTTTCAGAGCATGGATGGAATGGGGGTTGCATGCCTGGCAAGCACTGTCAGAGCAACTTTGGCTTAAGGACCAAAGAGCCATTCCAGAGAACATCTCCTGGGAAAAGCATGCGAAATGCAAGGCCATCTCAGCTGTGCTGATGCTGCTTCAGGATGTGGTGGACAGAGCCAATGGAGGAGAGAGGAGGAGATGAGGCCAAGTCAGTCTGGTGTTTAAATTTTCTCACCTGGAATTACAGAGATAGTTTTCAAAGCTCGGAGAACCCTGAATGTTCTCAGCGCTGAGACATTGCCCAGGTCCACAAACTCTGTCACATATCTGTAGTAAGGGAGGTCACGCACAGACACAAATGACAAACACGGACACAAACACAAACACCAAAGGAAAAAACGAAACCACAACAAAACAAAAAGTACAATACGTCACGTCAGGGCCCTAACCCAACACCTAACACCAACCCCGGGCCATCTTACCTGGGATTACCGAAATAGTTTTCAAAGCCCTCAGAACCCTGAAAGTGCGTAGAGCTGAAACATTGCCTAGGTTTACAAACTCTGTTATATACCTGCAGAATCAAACCAAAGTTAACTTGTAATGGTACCACTGGGCGAGGGTTTGAGAATAGGGGTAAGAAAGGGTCTTATAAGTAAGATATGATTTCATTTTTTTCCTTGAAAAAGAAAAGTTTCAAATACAAGCATTTAAGGAACACATTTTATTTTTTTTCAGTTGGGCAAGGAGAAATCCAAAGTGTATTTGAAAGAAGTGATACCACCAGAAGGCTCCTGGGGCTTTCTCACGCAGCATCACGATGTGCAGATCCCAATCAGAATGACTACTCTTAGTCCATTCTCTTTTTCCAGTTAAAAGGAAGGCCAGGAGGTATTCAAAGGCTTATGTCTCCAAGTTTTGTGAACAATTTCTTAGGGAAAGGAGACAGATTTCTGCAGCAGGAGCCCCATATAAATAAATCTACATTAAAATAACTTCCTAGTTGACAATGGAAAAAATGCCTAAATCTCTGCATATATGACTTATCCAAGAGTTGTCTGCATATCATTGCAGTCATGCCTACATATGAAGTTTTAGCTTGTGGCATACAGGAAAAACCAGATCATGGGATCAGAGCCAATATTCTGTTAAGTGTTCATTTAATCACCAGCTCTGTGCCTAGCAAGGACACTTACATTTTAAATAAACACCAGTGTGTATTCATAATGCTGGAAAGCTAGAAATTTTCTTAATATAACAGAAAGTCAAAGTTCCAGTTTCAAATGTTCAGGGTATATCATCCATTCAGACTTTATAGTTGAAATACATCTTTGTATCAGATGCTCAGACCCAAACATATACAAATGCACTCAATCTCTTACGTATCTGCGTGCACACATACAAACACACACACAATCTACACTACACCTTCACCCCCTACCAACCCACGAAACACTTTCCCCAACATGAAAATACAAATAAAGTCTGCTACACTTCTCCTGTCACCATCTAAGTTTCCTGAAGAGAAACATTTTCATTGTTAAAACACTAATTACATAGAGCAGCTAGCATGCCAATGTGGGGTTACACTGCTCCCAAGTAATAATAGTTTGAAGCTCTGGTCAGCAGTTCTTTAGGAAGTGAGCAGATTGGATACTTGGCTTATGTTTTGACTCTAAAATATGCTCTGAATTCTGCAACATCTGGACAGCCTCAAGAAATTACATGTAACATAATATACCCAGGAAACTGAGTTCCAGCCTAAGGTTTACACCTAAAAAATATGAAGTCTTCACCAAGGCCTCCTAGTGATAACTGTGTACGCCCTGGTCAGTGTTATAGGGGGAAACAAAATATAAGGGAGTTGCAACAGAAAATCACTTCTTACTTTTGCTCCCATCTGCTCATCCTCTCCCATATCCACACACTGTCACTGCCTGAACCCCAAGAGGCCTTCATAAGGAAGAATCAGACACATGGCATACCACTTTACATGGTTATCCTTTAATTCCTCACACAACTAAGCCCATAAACTCACGCTTACACTGTCATACACACACCCAAGAGTACAACCACACACACCCAGAACACCAATAAAGTAAGCAGAGAACTTACGCCATCATGATGACACTGAAATCTAACCAGTTCCATGGATCCCGTAAAAAGGTAAAGCCATCTATGCAGAAACCTCTTGCAATGATTTTCACTAGTGATTCAAATGTATAAATCCCTGTGAACGTGTACCTGTCGAAGAAATGGATAGCTTGAGGCAATTTCTTAACAGAAAGGAACTTTAAATGAGCCTTCTAGGAGAGCAGTTGCCGACATGCAGCCTCACTAACAGAGACAAAACAGGAAGGACACAACTGATGCAGCAGAAAGGAAGCGAGGAAAGAAAGGGAGGCATCTAATGACAATTACTGAAATGCACAAACCAAGAAAGCTGCAATGTGGCACTGGGTCCTGAAGGGCACCACAAAGGAACAGCTCTGTACGGCCACCTACCACGTGATCATTCTGAACCGGGAAAGGAGGCCCCAGAGTTAATTTTCACTTGAAACAAGTCAACAAGAAAAGGAAAGCTAAAGCTGGAGAAAAAGGCAGTATCCTCAGGAATTGAGAGCAGAAGATGGGGATGGGCCAGTCAAAGCTTTGGCTAACACAGGCTACCACAGGAAAGGGCAGAGGTGGTGAGTCGTCACTTCCACGGCAGCCTTTCCCTTCGTAGAGTTGATTTCTAAGGATATTTCTTCAATTCCACATGTATCCTCACCCACTCCGTGAAATAAAACGTGGGCAATAATCCGGAAACAATAATTTCCAGAGTTGATTTCTAAGGATACTTACTTCTTAAATTGCAGATGTATCCTCACCCACTCAGTGAAATTAAAAAATGGGTAATAACCTAGAAATAATAATTTCCAGAGTTGATGTCGAAGGATATTTCCTAAATTCCACATGTATCCTCATCCATCTCTGTCACATGAAAAGTAGGCAAATGATTTTCTTCCTTGATGGATAAGCTGTGCGGTGCAAGATGCAGTAAGTAGAGATATTTAAAACAAGCGAGCAGAAAAATAAATACATGACTACTTACTCCACATTCTTCGACCAGTCGGGAGGGTTACTAAAAGTCATGAACACACAGTTGGTCAAAATAGTGCACATAATGATCATGCTAAACACTGTAGAAAAGAGTCAAGGGAGAATACACAAACTCCGGCCCGCTTCCATCCTCAGGAAGCAAATACATTTCACATTAAGTATCATGAGGATTAAAATCAGTGACCTGAGAGGAGACAGAGCACAGAGGAGGAGACGGCAAGGTGATAATGAAAACTGGCCGCCACTATAAACCGTATGAGCGCCAGCACATGTACCCACACCCGCCCAGAGAATGGGAGTGGGTGCAGGAGGGTGGCCCCTCTTTTTCAAAAGGGCTGTCACTGTTCTCCTTTCGGATAAATATTTCTCCTTCTTACCATTTATGCCTCTAAATACCTTTTTGCCCAATAACCAGAAATCTTGCAGTCTGCCAGATGCCAAAGTCATCGGATGAGAAAAACAAATTAAATCTTATCTATGTTATTGAAGAGTCATTTATTGTTAATTATCTTGTATTACCAATTATTTGGAAATGTTCATGTATTTAACAGCTTACTTTTTTTCCATAGCCCTTCAAAGGGCTGTGTCCTTGCAGGGCAAGGCAACGGTTAACGTCTGCGGAATCTGTCAAGTTTGGGAAACCAATTCTTATGACCCCATGGACTGTAGCCCACCAGGCTCCTCTGTCCATGGAATTTTCCAGGCAAGAATACTGGAGTGGGTTGCCATTTCCTTCTCCATGTTCTTGTTTACTGAGAAGAATTAAACTGCTTTAGATCAATACGAGTTACTTAAACTGCACAGAAGTCATATCTCATTTGTTACTAATTCACTCTCTCTTGCTAGTGGCATTCACTACCTTCATTCTATTAGTGGAGTTTTAAAAAGGAAGAACATGTCTTATAGCTGGATTTTTTCTTCCCACAGCTGGATTTTTCTTCAGGGAATAATAACATGTTCTAGTTAGAATAGAAAAAAACATCATCCTCTGATCCAACAAGAAAAGGAAGGAGTCCATTGCGAATTATTTATTTTCTTATAAACCTTTAGATTTCAGAACTATGTCGCTTGTAAAACTCACAAATTCCAGATCAGGCTGCTAAATTCTTAACAAAAATAAAAGGTGCAAAAGCTTAACAAACCTGTTTATGAAGCAGCAACTGCTGGTTTCTTCATCCTACTTGGAGGATACAAAACTCTGAAGCATGGGACTAAGTACCGTCAAATTAAATACCAACCATGAAGGTTTAAAGTTACTAAGTGAAGTTGCTAAACCCATCATGTAATTTTTCATCTGTCATATGCTCTCCTATATTAATGAGATACAAAGTCAAGCCACATGAGTAAATTGGCATTTTCTCTTAAGGGGAGCAAAAATATAAATAAAAAATTCATATCAATCCTGCAATCTAGATCTAAACCTGTGCACCAAAGAGGCCATTTAATCTTAGAGATTATCTTACTTCCTAAACTTGTGGTTTAAGAAATCAAAGCAGATCTCTAAAATACTTGCTCAATTATTTACAGTAGCTTTTCAAAAATTCTAACTGGGCTTTAATATATAAAAAAGCTGAATAATATAACTTGTTATGAAATTACTAAAGTCTGAGTGCTTTAAAAATTAAGACATCAGTAAAGCTACCATCTTAACTTGTCCCTCTTAATGATACCCACAAAATTCCAGATTCCCGTGATATCATCCTAAGAAAAAAGAATCTGCTGAAGCTCAGCTAAGGCTTTAGCAGAAGTTCTGACTGGAGGAATAGTCAGCTACACCACTGATAAAATAGTTAATATACAATTAGGTGGCGGACATTCAGAAACACATACCAGCGACCACACAACGGCTGCACTCACTCCACATTTGCAGAAAAGGATATGAATGTATCAAAATTTTAATAGCTATTCTTCTTATCAGGTTAAAAGGACTTAAAATGTACAAGGCAGGCGTGGCACTAAATCTGAAGAGAGTTTTCCCTCTGTTTAATACTACAAAGGTCTGTGGAGAAAGAAAGAGAAAAATTATTAAAGCACAGGAATTAATCACCACGTGAAATAACATTTTTCTAGGCAAGAAATTAACTCAAATGGACGCATGTTTTACTTCCCAATTTGGTGTCTAAGGCAAGAAACCTTAAGGCAATATACTAAGGCAAGAGAAGCCGCTTTCCCTTACCTCCCTCCCCTGCACTGCTCCAGATTACATTACAAACAGATGACACTATCTTGGCAGTTTTAAATATTAGACTTTTCTTTCAGAAACAAGCCGTGTCAACTATACCTAAGCTATCTGTGCCTGCTCTGGACAAGATTCTGAAGTTTATTAATTTAGGATTCATTCACTCAACAAAGAATTACTGAGTGCCAACTATGTGCCAGGCAATGTTCCAGGTGCTTGGGAAGGATCGGTGAACAAGGCCACCCTAGTGAGAGGAGCTTATGTTCTAAGACGGGAGACAGACAATAAATAAAAAACCTAATGAGTAAGTAAATTATATCAAATGTGATAGGTGCTGTGGGAAAAGGAGGAAGATTAGGGAAAGGCAACTCGAGAGTGCAGGGGTCAGAGGATGGGTGAATGTTTTGTTTTTTAATTGAAATGTTATGCCAATCTCTGCTGTAACAGCAAGGTGACTCACTTATATACATATACACATTCTTTTCCAATATGGTTTATCCCAGGAGATTCAATGTTGTTCCCTGTGCTATACATCAGGACCTTGTTGTTCGTCCATTCTAAATGTAGTAGTTGCATCTACCAACCCCAACCAGTCCGTCCATCCCTCTCAGGTGATCAGGGTAAGCCTACTGAGGAGAGAGTTTTGAGCAAAGACTCAAGGAGGTGAGAGGAGTTATTCACCTTGTCGATATTTACCTACAGAGTCTACTCTTTTTAGCTTTTAAGAACCTCCATTATCAGCCTTGCCAAATTCATTCAACTACATTCCTAGCATGAATCCTCCTTTCGTGCAAAACCAGAACAGGTTATAGTAATTCAAACTTTGGCCTTGGCTCTCATTGCCCATCCTACTCAGATGCCTCTTCCTATTGCATGAATTCAATTCAAATATTTTGGAGCACCTGTTTTGTGCCAAGCATTGTGCTAAGCTTCTTGGAGACTGAATAAAATTGCACTTTTAGGGAAGACATATATGTGAACTAGTAATAATAAACATAAAATTCAATAACAAAAATATACGTAATGTATGAGAGGCAGCAGAAGAGAGAGATTTTTACTTTCCCATTGGATGGGCAATTCAAGGAGGGGAGTGAGCGGGGAGGTGTTCACAAAGGCAGGTTACTAAACATTTGGAAGGGGTTTTAAAGGATAAGTGCCAATTAGCAGAGATTAATTGGGCAGATAAAGGGGGAAGGCTTAGCAAGGAAAGGGAACAGCGCAGGATTACAAAGGCACAGTAGCACAGAACTGGGGGTGCTTCCTGGGAATTGGTAAGTAATTCAGTGTTGCCGGAGGTTTAACGAGAGGGTAAGCAGCAAACTGCGGAGCTGGAGATTCAGGGTCTGCTAGACTGAGGTCCTGCGGACACAGGCCAGTGGCCAGCACACAGTCCTGGCATCTAACCGAGCAGGTGAAGAAGCGCGTGGTCAAATGCTGGCCCCTTTAAGTAGGCTTTTGTTTTCGCTTTGTTGGTTAATTTAAAGTAGCACATGTTCACAATCATAAAAAAAGGAACAGAAGACAAGTTCCACCTCATTACTCAATGATAACCGTTGCTTGTGTATCATCTTTTCTTACGTATCTTTTTAAAACTTTTCTGCATTAATATAAACACACAGATAAAGCCTTAAAAAGACTCTTCTCTCCCTCCCTTACCCTCCCCTCAACTATACTATAAATACTCTTCTGCACCCTGCATTAAAAAAATGAACCCCCACAAAGAAAAACCCAGGGCCAGATGGCTTCTCTGATGAGTTCCACCAAACGTTTAAAGAATTATTATCAGTCCTTCATAAATTCTTCCAAAAAATAGGAGAAAAGGGCACACTTCCCAACTCATTCTGTAAGGCCAGTGTTGCCTTGATACAAAACCAGAGAGAGACATTTAAAGAAAAGAAAACTATAGACTAATATCCTTTATGAATATAGACACAAAAACCTCAACAAAATACCAGCAAACAGTATCTGGCAGCATATAAAAAAAGGATTACACACCACCAAATGGGATTTATCCCAGAAATACAAAGATAATTTAACATATGAAAGCCAATCAATGTAATATAACATTAATAAAATAAAGGACAATTACTGCATGATCATCACAAAAGATGCATAAAAAGCACTTGACAAAATCCAAAATTCTTTCATAGTAAAATACACGGCAAACTAGTAATAGAACAGAATGTCCCTAACCTGATAAAGGGCATCTATGAAAAATCCACAGCTAACATTATATTTAATGTTAAAAGACTAAAAACTTTCTCCTTAAGACCAGGAATAAGACAAAGGGTCCACTCTTATCTCTTTCATTCAGCATTGTACTAGATGTTCTAGACAAGGCAATTAAGCAAGTAAACCTATTTCTAATTGCAGATGAATAAGTTCTTCTATGGAATACCCCAAGGAAAACATAAACACAAAACAGAGCTCATTAACAAGTTCAGCAAGGTTCTAAGACATAAAAGCAACATATAAATATGGTTACATTTCTATACACCAGCAGAAAACAATCTGAAAATGAAATTAATATGCCATTTATAAGAGTATCAAAAAAACACATAGGAATAAATTTAACAGAAGAAGTGTAAGAGTTATACACTGAAAACTATAAAACACTAGTAAAAGAAACGGGGAAAAAAGTAAATAAATGGAAAGACATCTGATGCTCATGGACTGCAAGGCTTAATATTGCTATGGTTCAGTGCAATCTCTCAAAATTTCAACTGCCTTTTTTGGTGGAAATTAACAAGATGATCCTAAGATCTGTATAGAAATTTAAGGGAACCAAATTACAATCTTGAAAAATAAGAACAAAGTTGAGGACTCACACTTCCGCATTTTAAATCTTACAGCAAAGCTATAATAATCAAAACTGGTGCTAACATAAGATTAGCCAAACACATCAATAGGACAGAATTGAGAGTCCAGAAATAAACCCACACATCTACAGTCAACTGATTTTTGACAAGCGTGCCAAGACAATCCAAAGGGGAAAGAACAGTCTTCAATTAATGGTGGTGGGACAAACAGATGCAAAAGAATGAATCTGAACCTCTGTTTCACACCTGATGTGAAAATTAACTCAAAATGGATAAAAAACTTAAATGTAAAAGGTTAAAACTATAAAACTCAGTGAAGATAACATAGGTGTAAATCTTTTTACCTTTGGATTAGGCAACAGTGTCATAGATGGGACACTGAAAGTACAAGCAACCAAGGCAAACACAGATTAAATTGAACTTCATCAAAATTGAGAATTTCTGTACAACAAATGACACTACTCAAAAAGTGAGAAGACACCCCAAAGAATGGGTGAAAATATTTGCAAATCGTGTATCTAGTAAGGGTTTTGCAGCCAGACTAGATTACAAAAACACCTACAACTCAGTAAAGAGACAAACAATTCAAGTTAAAAATGGGCAAGGATCTGAATAGACATTTCTACAGAGCAGACATACAAACAGCTAATAAGCACATGAAAAGACACTCAATATTATCAGTCATTAGAAAAATGCAAATAAAACCACAATGAGATACGACTTTACACCCATTAGAATGGTAATACTTTTTTTAAAAGAACATGGAAAATAACAAATGTTGGCAAGAATATAAAGAAACTGGAACTCTCATATATTATTGGTAGGAATGGAAAATGGTCCAGCCACTTTGGAAAACAGCTGACAGTTCCTCAGAAGTTAAACACTGAGATACCATACAACCTAGCAATTCCACTCCTAGCTATACACACCCAGGAGAACTGAAAACAGGTTCACACAAAAATGTATACATGGATGTTCATAAAAGCATCAAAATACTGCAAAAGTGGAAACAACCCATCAACGGACAAAAATGTAAACAAAATGTGGTATATATCCATATGATGGATAGTATCCAGTCTTAAAAGGGTTGGAATTCTGACATGTGCTAGACATGCATGAACCTAGAAGACACCACTGCTGCTGCTAAGTCTCTTCAGTCATGTCCGACTCTGTACGACCCCATAGATGGAAGCCAACCAGGCTCCCCCGTCCCTGGGATTCTCCAGGCAAGAGTACTGGAGTGGGTTGCCATTTCCTTCTCCATTGCATGAAAGTGAAAAGTGAAAGTGAAGTCGCTCAGCCGTGACCCACTCTTAGCAACCCTGTGGACTGCAGCCTACCAAGCTCCTCCATCCATGGGATTTTCCAGGCAAGAGTACTGGAGTGGGGTGCTACTGCCTTCTCCGCTAGAAGACATTAGGCTAAGTGAAATAAGCCAGACACAAAAGGACAAATATTATATGATTCCACTTATATGAGGTACCTAGAATTAGCAAATACATAGAGACAGAAAGTAGAAGAGAGTTTATAAGGGGCTTTAGGCAGGAGGAATGGAGAGTTACTTTTTAATGGGTGTAAGTTTCTGTTTGAGATGAAAAAGTGGAAATGGATGGTGGCGAAGGTTGTACAACATGGTGGATATATTTAACACCATTGAATTGTGCCCTTAAGAAAGGTTAACATGGTAAATTTTGTGTTATATATAGTTTACCACAATAAAAAATATATACAGTTGACCCTTGAATAACATGGGTTTGAATGGCACAGGTCCACCTGTACATGGCTTTTTTTTCAACAGGAAATCCTGCAGAGATCCAGTCAGTGGGATCTGCTGCTGCGGAAACACAGATACAAACAAATCAGAAGCTCTAAGGGACCGAGGCGTGAGGGCACCACGCATGCTGAGGGCTGCCTACAGTTATAGGTGGATCTTCGACTGGGCCCTTCACGCCTGTGTCGTTCAAGGGTCAACTGTATATTATTACCTGAAAAGTGACCAGTAATGTGTTACGGATAAATTTTTAAAAATCAGTTTTATTCCAAACCAAATAATAGAATTAAGAATAGCAATAGCTAAAAGTGTTTCCTAACCCGTTTGGAACTTCAGAAAGATTTAAGAACCTTTTTGAAAAATAAAGACATCTGGCCCAAGAAAAAAAGAAAGGAAGAGAAGTTAAGTATTTATACATGCTACAACATGAATGAAACCTGAAAAACCTTGCTGCTGCTAAGTCACTTCAGTCATGTCTGACTCTGTGCAACCCCATAGACGACAGCCTATCAGGCCCTGCTGTCCCTGGGATTCTCCAGGCAAGAACACTGGAGTGGGTTGCCATTTCCTCGAGAAGAGTTCAAACACAACAGGCCACATACTGTAGGATTCCATTTACACGGAATGTCTAGAATAGGCAAATTTTGATAGAAAGCTGGTCAGCCTAGGATTGGATGGAGACGGGATTAGGAGCTCCTTGCTAATGGGTCTCTCTGTTGTGGTTGTTTAGTAGACAAGTCATGTCCGACTTGCTGTGACCCTATGGACTGTACAGCCCACAGCGCCTCTTGTCCATGGGATTCTCCAGGCAGGAATACTGGAGTGGGCTGGCATTTCCTTCTCCAGGGGATCTTGTGACTCAGGATCAAACCCACATCACCTGCATTGGCAGGTGGGTTCTTTAACACTGAACCACCAGGGAAGCCAGCGGGTCTCTTTAGGGTGATGAAAATGTTCTGAAATTAGAAAGTGATGATGGCTTCACAAACTAGCAAATAAAAACCCAATGAATTGAAAAAAAAAAAAAAAACCACCCAAGGAATTGTACACATTAAAATGGTGGATTTTCTAGCATGTGAACTGTATCTCAATGAAAACAAAAATACTGCAAAAATGAACCATATGAGAGGCATAAGACATATTAAAAAGTCTACAGAATGATACCACAAACATCTCTATACCCATCAGCTAGCCTAGGAAATAACACTTTATTAATACAGTTTCTTTCTGCAGTCCTTTCCAACTCCATCCCCCTCCTTCCCACAGAGGTCAGTGTTACTTTGACTTTGGTACTGAGGTCCCACTTCTTTTTTTTAAAAAAGACTTGTTTATTTTTGGCTGTGCTGGGTCTTCTTTGCTGCACACAGGTGCTCTCCAGTTGTGGCAAGTAGGGGCTAGTCTTCGTTGTGGTGAGCAGGCTTCTCACTGCTCGTTGCGGAGCACACAGCACACAGGCTTCAGCAATTGCAGCTCACAGGCTCAATGCTTGTGGCACATGGGCATGTGGGATCTTCCCAGACCAGGGATTGAGTCCATGTCCCTTGCACTGGCAGGCAGATTCTTAATCACTAGACCACCGGGGAAGCCCAAGGTCCCACTTTTTTATGATAATTACTCTGACTTCCCCCTTTGCTAACTCTTGTTACACTCAGAGTTTGTGTCTTTCCTTATTCTCCAAGTTCTTTTTGTACCCTCCCCTCCACTCTCCACCCCTACTAGTTTTCATGCTCTTGGAGAGCAGGAAACAACTTCACACTTCTTCCCACAGTTTCAATATAATGCTCAACCCAAGTACTCCCCATACACAGTGGCTGGCAGATTTTTTTAAAGTTCCCGTCCTTTCATCTTCTATTCTTTCCGTTCCTGGCAGTCATGCCATTTTCTCCACAATAAAAAGCAGTGCTGGTGTTGAGCCATATGCATTCTGTAAATGTTCGATGAAGCAGCCCCAGTGGAGAGATTGCACTGAGATCATATTCCTCCTGTACTAGAAGGTAGTGGCCCCAGGCAGCGATGGGGCGGGGGGGGGAGGGGGCGGGGGGCGATAACTGCAGGCAAAACTTAACCCTAAGAGCAAGAGGAAGTAGTAGGCTTGGGGTTAGGCTGAAAGAGGTCAAGGGCCAAGCTCAGGCTCTTCCATATTTTGGGCTCTCAAAGGAACAAAGAGCCCTGCTTGAAACTTCTAATCCAATTCTGAGAATATAAATAAATACCATGTTGTAACACACACACAAACACACATGAAATTAACAAGTGATACAGCATTATTAACAATAGGACAAATTTTGTTCTAACTTCACAAAATTTTATGCTACTGTCCATTATTTGTTTTCATACCTATTGAAGACTCCACGTCGTATTTAATTGCATTGAGCAGCTTCCGCAGCATACAACAAATTCTGGTAAATTCTCTTTCCATTTTTATTCTATTACAATTTTCCCCCTAATTTTCCTTATTATGGCTTCTTAGCTACACCATCATTTAAAAGTGGACATTTAATTTCCAAATACATGGGATTTTGTTTAAAGTATCTTTAATATTAATTTCTCATTTTGATACTAATTTCTCACTTAAATGCTTCCTTCTCTGCAATCACTCTGTGTTTCTTTCAGTCAACTTTATTGAGACTTTTGATGGCTAAGTCGAAGATCTCTCTTGGTAAATGTCACACTGCACTGGAAAATATGTGGGTTATTTTCAAATTTCTTTTGATATTGATTTCTAACATAATCTACAATGATAAGAGAACAGACTATGCGATTTCAATATCTCTAGACCATGAAGTTTTTGCACCTTATGTCCCGGAATATATTCCAGTGTCTCCTAGTTTACAGTCTATGGGAGCTTGAATAGAATTTGTATCTTACTGTTGAGTGAAAATTATATAAATCTTAATTATATTGACTTGGTTCACAGTGCCTTTCAGGTCTACTATGTCTTTCTACTTCTCTGTATATTCATTCCATTAATTTTTGAGAGTTTGATATTGAAACTCCAACTTAAAATCTTATTTTACCTACTTAAAAAATAATTGTATGTAACTTTGTTCTGTATTTTCCAAGTCTCCTGTAAATGTGTTATCATACTTCATAATTCAAAAAAAATAAAAACTAAAGAGCCCTGAACTTTCCTGAAATCTCTTCTCTGAAGTACTTGTATGCCTCTGCGTTTCTATAGCAACCCCCTCCAAGAAAATGTCAAACCTTTTAAATAACCTCCTCATTCAACCTCATAATATTCCCATGAAGTATGTGTGAAGGAGGGATTATTATCCTCTGTGCATTTCACAAAAGCTCAGGAGAGGGACACCACCTATCAAAGGTTAGGCGCAAGGAGCAACATATAGATGCCAAGTTTAGAGTCTCTTTACAGCTTCTATTTGCCAGACAGAGAAGTAATTCAGTGACGGGGACTGGACCTGGTGAGGAGATGCAGTCTCTGGTGGATGAGAAACCTGAGCCCCTGAGGTACACTGCATGAAAGCCTCAGCAACAACGAAAGAAATGCTGGCCCAAGTCCCAGGATCCAAAACCACCAGGCCGGGCCTGTATAAAATCTAACTGCCTCAGAAGGAGATAAGCATCAGAGTTTTTTAAAGTAACAAATTCTGCACCTCCCAATTTCTTATCTTTTAGCCTGGCCATGATGGAAAGACAGGTCTAGAGGAACCGCTGAGGGTATTTCCTATCTCAGGATCAGAGCGTGCACAGCAGCACAAAACAGGTGCTCAATAAATGCTACTTGCTGCTGCTGCTGCTAAGTCGCTTCAGTCGTGTCCGACTCTGTGCGAGCCCATAGACGGCAGCCCATCAGGCTCCCCCGTCCCTGGGATTCTCCAGGCAAGAACACTGGAGTGGGTTGCCATTTCCTTCTCCAATGCATGAAAGTGAAAAGTGAAAGTGAAGTCACTCAGTCATGCCCAACTCTTAGCAACCCCATGGACTGCAGCCTACCAGGCTCCTCCGTCCATGGGATTTTCCAGGCAAGAGTACTGGAGTGGGGTGCCATTGCCTTCTCCGAATGCTATTTGAGGACTGAACAAATGCTTGCATGGCTGAGGTGAGGGAAAAGAAAAGGAAGGCATTAGGAAACTGACATTGTCAGGCCTTGGTTGAAGAAAAACCAGGAGGTAGCTAGGATTCTAAATGAGTACAGTGATGCATTGGCAAGGATGATCCTGATGATCCTGAGGGAAACTATGTTTCTACAGTGAATTTTTAAAAGATTAAAAAAATAAATAAACAAAAGATGGTTTTGTAGGAATAAAGGTTTCCTTAAGGACATTTTATGCGTGAAGTAGAAATTTCATAATTAATTTGGATACTGAATACTGCATACAGAATAGTTTAATCATCACTCCTTTCTAAGTATTTATATCCTCTATGAAGTATAAAAACAGATCTTTTTTTTGATCAAAGAGAAATAAACCTCTAGTTTACACTAAATGTCCAGAAATGAAGGTGAATCCTCCATACTTCAAAGTAGCAAGCTGCATTACAATGAAGCATACTTTATTATTAAATAATTATTTTACATATGCTTAACTTATATGCAGGTTTTCAAATATCATCTTTTGCAAAAGGCAAGATGGTGTTTGGACCAATACAAGGTCTCAAAGCTTAAGAATCTCCTCTTACACTTGTAGTGCTTAGCTGAGAGAATAATATATATCAGGGGTCAGCAAACCTTTTTTGTAAAGGGTCAGAGAGCAAATGTCACAGGCTCTATGGACCACACGGTCCCTGGTGCAGCAACTCAACCCTGCCACTGCAGTTGCAAAAGTAACCATGGACGATATGTAAACAAATAAGAGGGACCATGCTTCAGTAAAACTTTATTTATGGACAAGGAAGTTTTAATTTCCTAAAATTTTCATACATCACAGAATATTGTGGTTGTTTTTTTTTTTTTTTTTACTTTTCCCCAATTACTTACAGGGCTTCCCTGGTGGCTCAGATGGTAAAGAATCTGCCTGCAATGTGGGAGACCTGGGTTCGATCCCTGGGTTGGGAAGATCCCCTGGAGAAGGGAATGGCAACCCACTCCATTATTCATGCCTGGAGAGTCCCCGTGGACAGAGGAGCCTGATAGGCTATAGCCCCTGGGGTCACAAAGAGTAGCACACAACTGAGAAACTAAGCACAGACTAAGCACAATCACCTAAAAATGTGAAAAGCCTTCTCTGTTATTTTTGGCTGTGCCATGCTTCTTGCGGGATCTTAGTTCCCCAACCAGGGATTGAACCTGTGCCTCCTGCAGTGGAAATGCAGAGTCCTAACCTCCGAACCACTGGACCACTCTGGAAGTCCTGTGAAAACCCATCTTAACTCATGGGCCATACAAAAGCAAATGGCAGAGCTGATCTGGGCCAGGGGTCAAGGCTGGTAAATCCCTGTTTTGTATGAATACCAGTTCTGACATAAGACAGACTGGTTGCTTAAGAATAATCTGATCATCTTTAAAAAAAAAAAAAACAAACAAACCCACAGATTCACAAGCCCCACCTCAGAGATTCTGATAAACAAGCTGCAGAGGAACCTGTGTTCACCAGGATTTGATCTCTGCCACATCACCTCTGAGGTATTAAAACACACAGGCTGTCCTTTTCCACCTGTCTCCACGTGGCAGTGCGACCTGGGGAAGCCCCTACAGCTCTCTGGATCTCGTTTTCCTCTTCTCTACCTTAAGAGAAGGGGCTGCCTGATGGGTGTGCCCAGGTCCTTTCCAGCTCTGACACCTATGAGCCTATGTTTAGAAAACATATAGACGCAGCCAATATTGTAAAAGGGCTTCCCTAGTAGCTCAGTCGGTAAATATCTCCTCCAATGCAGGAGACCCTGGTCCCATTCCTGGGTCAGGAAGATCCCCTGGAGAAGGGATAGGCTACCCACTCCAGTATTCCTGGGCATCCCTTGTGGCTCAGCTGATAAAAAATCCGCCTGTAATGTGGGAGATCCCTGGGTTCGAACCCTGGTTTGGGAAGATCCCCTGCAGAAGGGAAAGGCTACCCACTCCATTATTCTGGCCTGGAGAATTTCAGGGACTATATAAAGTCCATGAGGTCACAAAGAGTCAGATACAACTGAGCGATTTTCACTTCCAAAATCAAGTGCAACAAAGGGCAAACCATAGTTTTGAGGAGAAAGCCTACTTACTATTCTATTCATTCCTTCACATACCACCTTGGTGGAACTCTCCTGAGTTAGTTATGTTGCTTTTTTGAGTGAAACTGTCAAGGCCGGGGTCAACGGTGCTTAATACTATCCTGACAATGGTACTTATGTGAGAAATGGGCAGCACGGTCCCATGGGAGTGTCGTACCATGGGCTGCTTTTTCACCCTCTAGACCCTCTACTTTTATCACCTTTTCTGGGCAGAACAGTGACGATGCAAAAGAGAATGAATAAAGAGGATTGGTGCTGGGCTGAATTTAAAATATATATATATACACAAAAGCATTTTAAAGTCATATGATTTAAATCTCAGTAGGGGATGACAGAGGATGAGCTGGTTGGATGGCATCACCGACTCAATGGACATGAGTTTGAGTAAACTCCAGGAGTTGGTGATAGACAGGGAGGCCTGGTGTGCTACAGTCCATGGGGTCGCAAAGAGTCGGACACTACTGAGCGATTGAACTGAACTGAACTGAATCATCATTAAACTGCTGGTAAGAACCCAGGAAAGGAGAGTTACCCTTTGTTCAATCCCGTGCTCCAACACCAGATCCTTTAAAGCCCAGCAGGAGAGTGAAGGACAGCTAGTTTTGGATTCTTACGAGAATACTTCTTAAGCAACAGTCACTCGGTACCCATGAAGTCCAATATTTTACCTAATCTGTCTTAAAATAGATCTCTGTGAAGTAAATGAGTTAAAAGGGAAATTGATATTGAATTGTGGTTTATGGCCCAGGGGAAAATATCAGTTTATAACGACAGCCACTGAATGTGTGTGAGTACAAGGCCCATTAGCAGCGGTAGAACAACTCTTAACGAGTTATGGCATGGAGTATTAATAAATGTGTCATGCCGGCATAAGACGAGCCTTCTGAAAAGCACAGGCTTTTTGTTTCTAATTAGCTATGTGGGGCTGGAAGCACACGTTGGAGGAGCTTTGCCACCGCTAACGCCAGGTAAGAGGCATTCCCTTCAGGGTCTACATAAGGAACAGCGACATTCTGCAAGGCCAAGCATGAGCTCATTCATATTCATGCCAAACAAATCCTAGCACACGGCAAACACACTGCAATACATGCGCAGAGTCACCAAAGTACTGCATGAAGCCAACTCATGAGCAGCCCCCACCCTCACCCCGGGACTGGGTTAATTCTTCAGCCATTCAAAATGTACACATTAAAATAATAAAGGGTGCATAAACTGCAAAGGACACTGCAGAGAACTCAGCATATGGGTGCAGTACATCGCAAACAGAAAGCTTCTTAGAGAGAAGTTTATCACCCAGTCCCGGCTTTGCTGTGGGTCACAAGGCCCAGGAGAGCAGTTCCCCACCCAACCAGATTCTTCCTCCCCTGAGAGGTTATCATTTCCACCAGGGCAAAGGGGACCTGTAGGCACCTGAGGGCCTTGTGGGTCTAATGCACACCTAGGGGCCAGGGATTGAGCTAATCTATAGAGGGGGAGGTGGGAATCAATACCCTTTGGCTCCATCTGCTATAACTGTTATCCACACTGCTTTACGACAGTCTGCCAGAGTTTGGACCCTAGATCCTAACTGTTTTGACTTCTGGAGCTGCCTAATCCTCTCATCTTTAAATGACGTCTCTAGCCTTAAATTCTTGCCTGCTAATCTAATATATATATATACACTTTATTCTCCCAGATCTATGTACCTCTTCTGAACCAGGTAACTAGCTGATTAGACTTTTAGTAGTTGTTAGTTCTTTCCTGCCTAAGTATAAATTTTTTGTTCTGGCAACTTTTAACAGCAAATCCTCTCTGCCTAATGGTTTCAGAGTGTGCACTCACAGAGAGGTACTCTTCTACCAATAATACAAATACAGCTGATTGGAAAACCAGCTATAACAGTGGTAAGAGCAGTAGTGAGCAGTAGTAGCCAATTGTCTACTGCTGCTGCTGCTGCTAAGTCGCTTCAGTCGTGTCTGACTCTGTGCGACCCCACCAGGCTCCCCCGTCCCTGGGATTCTCCAGGCAAGAACACTGGAGTGGGTTGCCATTTCCTTCTCCAATGCATGAAAGTAAAAAGTGAAAGTGAAGTCGCTCAGTTGTGTCTGACTCCTAGCGACCCCATGGACTGCAGCCTACCAGGCTCCTCCATCCATGGGAGTTTCCAGGCAAGAGCACTGGAGTGGGGTGCCATTGCCTTCTCCAACTGTCCACTAATCAACAGCTATTTGGCATTCACTTCTGGTTAATTACACAGCCAATATAGCAGGCAACAAATAAACGTCCTTTCAAAATTTCCCTGTTTTAATAAAGAAAAGCATGATGCTAAATCTAAACAGATTCTACCTCAGACTAGGAAGCTGTTCAAACATAAATGACCTATACTGTCAAAATGACTATACCATGTTACAGGGGGTCCTGATGCCTTTTATTTACTTATATACTTATTATATTTTGGAAATTTTTTTGGCCACACCACATGGCCTATGTGATCTAGTTCCCCAGCCAGGAATTGAACCCATGTCCCCTGCAGTGGAAGCATGGAGTTATAACCACTGAACTGCCAGGAAGTCCCAAATTATACACTGTACTTTTTTTGGGGGGTAGGGGTGGGCTGCACCACATGGCTTGCAGAATCTAAGTTGCTCAACCAGTGACTGAACCAAGGTTTCCACAGTTAAAGCACCAAATCCTAACCATTAGGCCACCAGAGAACTCCCCTGATGCCTTTCTTAATGCTAATCTGCTCAGTGGCTCCCTCAAGTAAAATGACAATTATAGTCCCAACGTGTCCTAGGAAAGGCTCCAGCAGAGGCGCAACTGGCCTGAATTTACAGAGCGCCTGAGCCCTGGCACCCAGCTTAGAAACACTGAACCGAAAAGCAGGACATTAGGACACAGGCAGTTTTTTTTCCTTTAGGCTTATACTTCTGTTTGAACTACATGAATGTTTGTAGTGCTCCTCTTCCAAGGCTCTATTTCACTATACTGAGAACAGAGTGAGAGGCCTTTAAATCCCATGTTTATATTTTAATTTCCCTTACTTATTAATAACTGCACCTGTGTGTCTATTTGAAGAAATAACATTTAGCATGTATTAAGCATTTACTATGCAGAAGGAACCCTACTGAGATGCCTTTAACAATACCTGTCTCACAGCAACCACTTGATAAAGAAGGTATATTTTACTAATAATGAAACTGCAACAAAAAGGTCAACTTGCCCAAAACCACCGTTATTTAGTGGTAAAACTTAGAACTGAACCAAGGCAATCTAACGCCAAAGTCTATTCTCTTAATTATCACGTCATACTGCAATTTTTTAAAAACTTCAAAACTACTTATCAACTCTAACTCCTCACTTTATAGACAAGAAACCAAGCACAAGGATTTCCCTGGTGGTCCAGTGGTTAAGAACCCACCTGCCAATGCAGGAGACACCAGTTCTACCCCTGGTCTGGGAAGATCCCACAGGCTGCGGAGCAACTAAGCCCGTGAGCCACAACTACTGAGCTCATGTGTCTAGAAGCCATGCTCTGAAACAAGAGGAGCCACTGCAATGAGAAGCCCTTGCACTGCAACTTGAGAAAGCCTGCATGCAGCAACGAAGACCCAGCTTAGCCAAAAATAAATTTTTTAAAAATTAAAAATTAAAAAAAAGAGAGAAGAAATCAAACACAGTGTGCTCTGCTCAAGCTGAGTCATCTGATCCAACCCTCAGACCAATGAAGAAATCATTTTTACTAAATTCTTTTTAACTCTGACAAAAAAGAAAGCCCCCTGCATATGCCAGCGACGTCACAGCAGCTGTGTATGGTATTTTCCCAAGTTAAGCTCGATGAAGATGATGCCAGCATCTGGCCTCTCTGCGGCTTTGCTGGTTCCCAGTGCTTCTGCATATACTTTCTCATTTGCTTTGACCTTGTGACCCCTATGTCCTCCAGCCCACATCTGGAGCAGGTGACACCGATTCCTGCCTACATCCTGATCACAGGAAGACACACTGGCAGAACAGCAGCTGCTTCAGCACTGAGCCAGCATGTTCCTGCTCCCTGAGGCAGGGCGGCTTGGAACCTCCTACCTGGCCTCCCTTCCTCACCATCCTTCAATCAGATTTGCTGTTGATTTTCTTCTCCCTTATGCTCTTGGGGTCCCCAGCCTGCAGCTGCTCTAAGGTAAAGAGGAAGGTGGATTTAGTATGTAAAGCATACTAGTGCCTCTCTTCACTGCACTGTGCTCGTACTCTAGAATCTCTTCTCACTCTCCTCTCTCTCAGAAAGCAGCAGAGTAGAATGGTTAGGCTTTGAGGCCACCTGGATTCAAGATCCAGCTGTTGCTTATTAGTTGTTATGATTTTAGGCAACTAACTCAGGTTGCCAAGGCTCCGTTTTCTTATGGATGAAATATGGATAATGACTGACAGTAACCTATTTTATCAGATTATGAGGGTTAAATGAAAATTCACCAAAAGTCCTGACTACAGTGCCTGGCCCAGAATAAGGACTCAAAACAAACGGAATTACGATGACGCTTTTGCTATCATACCGATCATTGCGGCTCCCTCTGTTCCTTGGCAGGGTGGCAGGAGGAGACTCTCAGGGGTAATATTCAACATATTTAGCATTCACACACGTGGCACAAGCCAGTAGGACCCTTGTGCATAAGCCAGACTAAGAGTCTACAGTTACTAGGGCCAAAGTCACAGGACACTGCACTGGTTCAAAATGGGCCCCAGAGGTCATCTCACACTGAGAACTCCAGAAGCAGGAGAAAATAAAAACTGCTGAGTATGTACACAGTGGGGTCCAACCTGCCTCTCTCCTTTATCTCCTGTCTCACCAGACCACACCCTCATGCTCCAGTCACGGTGAACTCAAGGTTCTAAACACTTTAATGTTGTTCATGCCTCTGTCTTTTCATGCACTGTTCTTTAGACCCAAACTACTCTTTCTTCTCTTCTCCAATGAGTGAAATGTTTATTAAACATACTTTAATACTTCAAGGTACAGTTCAAATATCACCTTTTCAACATTCAACTTTCTCACACAGAGAAAGTTTCTCATTACCCTTCCTGCTGCTGTGTTCCCGCTACACTTTGTACTTACTTCTGATCTAGCACTTAATATAGTATTGTCATTTTGCTTACACACTGATCTCCCTCATTGGACACCGAGATCCTTACAGGCTGTGAAAGTGCTGCACTCAGTATGCCAGCAAATATGGAAAACTCAGCAGTGGTCACAGGACTGGAAAAGGTCAGTTTTCATTCCAATCCCAAAGAAAGGCAATGCCAAAGAATGCTCAAACTATGCACAACTACACTCATTTCACATGCCAGCACAGTAATGCTCAAAATTCTCCAAGCCAGGCTTCAACAGTACGTGAACCGAGAACTTCCAGATGTTCAAGCTGGACTTAAAAAAGGCAGAGGAACCAGAGATCAAATTGCCAACATCAGCTGGATCACAGAAAAAGCAAGGGAATTCCAGAAAAACATCTACTTCTGTTTCATTGACTGCACTAAAGCCTTTGACTGTGTGGATCACAACAAACTGGAAAATTCTTAAAGACATGGTAATACCAGACCACCTTACCTGCCTCCTGAGAAATCTGTATGCAGGTCAAGAAGCAACAGTTAGAATCAAACATGAAACAATAGACTGGTTCCAAACTGGGAAAGGAGTACGTCAAGGCTATAGATTGTCACCCTGTTTATTTCACAGATTACATCATGTGAAATGCCAGGCTGAATCACAAACTGGAATCAAGATTGCTGGGAGAAATATCAACAACCTCAGATATGCAGATGATAGCACCCTTACGGCAGAAAGCGAAGAAGAACATAAAATGCCTCTTGATGAAGGTGAAAGAGGAGAGTGAAAAAGCTGGCTTAAAACTCAACATTCAAAAAACCGAAGATCATGGCATCCAGTTGCATCACTTTATGGCAAATAGATGGGGAAACAATGGAAACAGTGAGAGACTTTATTTTCTTGGGCTCCAAAATCACTGCAGATGATGGCTGCAGCCACAAAATTAAGACACCTGCTCCTTGGAAGGAAAGCTATAACAAACCTAGACAGCATATTAAAAAGCAGAAACATTACTTAGCTGACAAAGGTCTGTCTAGTCAAAGCTATGGTTTTTCCAGTAGTCATGTATGCATGTGACAGTTGGACCGTAAAGAAGGCTGAATGCCAAAGAATTAATGCTTTTTAGCTGTGGTGTCGGAGAAGACTCTTGAGGGTCCCTTGGACTGCAAGGAGATCAAACCAGTCAATTCTAAAGGAAATCAATACTGAATATTCATTAGAAGGACTGATGCTAAAGCTAAAGCTCCAATACTTTGGCCCCCTGATGCGAAGAGCCAACTCGTTAGAAAAGACTGATGCTGGGAAAGATTGAAGGCAGGAGAAGAAGCGGACGACAGAGGATGAGATGGTTGGAGACTCAACGGACATGAGTTTGAGCAAGCTCCAGGAGATGGTGAAGGACAGGGAATCCCGGCGTGTTGCATTCCGTGAGGTCACAAAGAGTCGGACACGACTGAGCGACTGAACAACAACAACAACTGTGACTTTCTTGGCTTAGCAAGCAGAAGATGTCATATAATACCTGGCTGGGGCAAGGCAGACAGTTCATACATATTTGCTGACTAAATGAATAAACCTCTTCAGTTCAGTTCATTTCAGTCGCTCAGTCGTGTCTGACTCTTTGCGACCCCATGAATTGCAGCACGCCAGGCCTCCCTGTCCATCACCAACTCCCAGAGTTCACTCAGACTCATGTCCATTGAGTCGGTGATGCCATCCAGCCATCTCATCCTCTGTCGTCCCCTTCTCCTCCTGCCCCCAATCCCTCCCAGCATCAGAGTCCTTTCCAATGAGTCAACTCTTCGCATGAGGTGGCCAAAGTACTGGAGTTTCAGCGTCAGCATCATTCCCTCCAAAGAAATCCCAGGGCTGATCTCCTTCAGAATGGACTGGCTGGATCTCCTTGCAGTCCAAGGGACTCTCAAGAGTCTTCTCCAACACCACAGTTCAAAAGCATCAATTCTTCGGTGCTCAGCTTTCTTCACAGTCCAACTCTCACATCCATACATGGAATGAACCTCTTAGTCATGAAGAAATGATATAGCTAAAATCAACTAACTTATTACTATATCCAACTTTATGCAAGGTGTCTAATTGACCTTTTCCACGCTGTCTCTCATCCACTCATAAAAATTCATTAATTTTAGTTTGAAAAGTTTTCTTATGTTTTCTATGTCTTAGATTGAGGCAGTGCAAGGCCTCATACTGAGGCAGTGCAAAACGACAGAAATTATCCAAAAATGACAGTAGATAACAAAACTCGCAATACACTCTCTAGAGACAGCACAGCATGGTAGAAAGACAAGTACTAAACTCACAGATCCCAGGAACCGAAACCTGGGGGACTCCACACACTAGGTGAGGGAATTTCAGCAGTAAATTAATGTTTCTGAGCCAAAATTTTTTCTCCCTTGTAATAATGTGCAACATTCTACTGACAGTTCCCTCATATTGGTGATCCTCAGGAATACAGAAAATTAGAGAGGCATTAATAATACCTAGAATTTGGGTGGTATCATCAACTAAAACAGCAGATGAAATAAGATAAGTAGGTTTGAGGGAAGAAAATTAGTTCAATTTGGAATACACTGAGTTGCCTACGGGAAGCCCAGATAGAGATGCCTGGCAAAACACTGAATATTTAAGGAGTGTTCTGGGCTAGAGATATAGACTCAAGAGTAGTGAGAGAATGGATGAGATCAGTCAGGGAAGAGTGTGCCAAGTGAGAGGCACACGGGCCAAGGACTGAACCCACGGGAATGTCAACACTTAAGGGAAAGGAGAGAGAAATGAAGGAGAAAGAAGAGAAAGAATAGTCCGAAATGTAAGATGAATTAGGCCCAGGAAGTAAAGAGCTGCAAGAATCGGGGAGTCACAAATAGTGCCAAATACAGCAAAGAGGTTCAGTGAGATAAGAGCTGAAAAAGCATCCATCAGATTTGGCAATTTGAGATCATGGAGGATCTTATACTGAGAATGCAGTCAAGACGGGAGGGTGAGAGCCAGGATGGAGGAGTGGGTGGGAGATGCGCGGGTGGTGAGGGCAAGTGAAAGGTGACTCTTTAAAGGCTTCAGTGGCGTGGAAAGACAGATTACGCCTCATGGGGGCATGGGGCCAAGCATGGGTTGATGAAGATGGGCAGGCTTTGAGTATGTTTATAGGCTGAGGGGAAGAACCACTCTGAAAGGGAAAGAGTGAAAGAACAGAAAAGAGAGGGGATAACTGAGAGGCTCAAGTGCCAGAGAAGGTTGACAGGCAGGGTCACAGGCACAAGGAGAAGGATTGACCTTGAGAAGTAGATGGGTTGGGTACCTTATCCTCTGAAATTGGGGGACTCTTTTATTCAAACTTAATTCCACAGGCCAAACTGCGTAGACTCACAGTGTCTGGAATATGACTGCTTCTTCAGGGCAGGTATCAAACATATTGCTAGAATCAGAGTTGACTGATTCTAGCAACTCTGATCTCAAATTGCCAGAAATCCCCCAGAAATTTCATTTCATGGGGAAATCTTAATCTTGAATTCTGTCAAACAGAGTTATACGTAAAGAATTTACAGCTCATGTGAATTTGGAATCAATCAGTAAAAGAAGCATCCCTCTGTATAATGATATCACAGTCTTACTCTCCTTGACTTAGAAGGGATTTAAAATCTGGTAAATTGTAGATCTAATACATTAGAGAAGATGATCAATATCACTGCAATCTTGAGACATCCTTCAACATTTAAATGGTCATTATTAAATACCCCATTCAACAGGTTAATTCTTAATCGAATAAAATTATTTCATGACCTATACTCTGTAGAAACTATCAGAGACCAATTCCTAAAATTACCAGTCAGTGGGATTTTATGGTTCAGGTGATTTGCTAATAAAAATAATACACATCCAAGAATTCAGGTAAAAGTTGTTACACCACAATGTGGCTCAGACCTTTGGAGCTGCAACTCAGAACTTGTACAAGGTCCAGAGAAGACCTGAGGTTCTTTTCTGGGAAAAATGCTAGGTTTATCTATATGTGCCCCTATAGCTCACATGAATGCTGAAACCTACTGAACTCCTACCTATGTAAAACTCTGAGATCGGCAAACTCAACGGGGTGACAATACTGGCTTTTACACAACTCAGAATATCTGTGGTATGGGTCCTTTCAAAGATTATAATTTGACTTCCCTGGTGGCTCAGATGGTATGGGTCCTTTCAAAGATTATAATTTAGTACTTGCTAAAAGTCTGTTTAAGACAGCATTGTAGCCCTTGATGCTTCTGGATTCTCCAAGTTTAGGTCTCTGTACCAAGGTAAGATGACCACAACCTTTAAAGTATCTGGACTTTATCAACTTTATTAATGTGCCTATCACTACCTGCAATAATTTTTATTTCTTTAATAGTTTACTATCTGTCTCCCCAACAAAAACTAACTTCCAAGCATAGTATATAGAACTTGCCTGCTTTGTTCCCAAGGGCATGGAACAGAACCTAGGTATGTAGAAATTGCTCAGTAACGATTTATCAGATTGTCAGATAAAGGACTGAGTGTCCTTAAGCCTCTACAATCAATCACAAAGTCCTACCAATTCATACTCACTTTTGAAATCACCAAGTCCCCTCACTTTTCACTTTCACCACTACTGTTTGTTTAGACCCCCACCATCACTACTTCATAGCCGGCCACTCGGTCCAAGTTCTCGTTCCCTCTGGTCCATACCACACATCACTGTCACATTCACCTCCTGAAGGTACAACTTTAATCATGTATCCTTACTCCCACTCGAAACTCTCCAGCAGTTCTCTGTTACTTAACAAGTGACACCCAGACTTCTCAGTCTAACACTGCAAGTTCTCCATGTCTTGGCTCCAGCACTCCCTTCCCAGACTCACTGCCCACTCTCCAAATTCCAATCAAATGAGACGATTCAGCTCTCTCCTACACTGTCCTGTGCCCTGGTTTCTAAGTCTTCGTTCATATTCTTCTCTCTGCCTATAATGTTACAGTCTATCCTTCATTTCTAAAATCCAAACCTTAATCCAAACATTACTCCTACTGCCAATTCCCTGGTGGCTCAGAGGTTAAAGCGTCTGCCTCCAATGCGGGAGACCCGGGTTCGATCCCCAGGTCGGGAAGATCCCCGGGTCGGGAAGATCCCCTGGAGAAGGAAATGGCAACCCACTCCAGTATCCTTGCCTGGAGACTCCCATGGACTGAGGAGCCTGGTGGGCTCCAGTCCATGGGGTCACAAAGAGTCAGACACGACTGAGTGACTTTACTTACTTTATGAAGTAAATAAGGCCTGTTCTGAGGCCCCCTAGCAAAAGTGATATCACACTACACACTATTATGTTATAAGCTACATAAGGGTAAAAAACTGACTTTATTAATCTGTTTCCCACAAGCGAACCCAATACCCCCAGGGCCTCACACAGAGGAAATACTCAAGAAGTAAAGATTGCATAAACAGATCATATTTTATATGAGACAACCCAAACTAATATATATTCCATGTCAGTTTCTCTCATTTCCGTTAGAGTCAGTTAATACTGGGAGGATAACACAACTCCCACAGCCAAGAAAGCAGCCAAACAATAAAAGAAGACATGACAGAACAACTTAGAACATTCAGGAAACGACATCCTTTGTATAATAAAGACTTGAGACCAATAAATCAAGAAGAGCACTAGATGGGGGTCTTTTGATGGCATCGCTCCTAATTCTAAGGCTCTGCAAGAGGAGAGGTCGGACTGGTGGCACTTAACAGTAGCTCAGCCCTCCAAAATCTCTAAAATATCACGAGACCTATTTCCTGATCTACTTGTTCAGCCCCTAAAGGAAACTAATTCTTCAGGAAAGGAAAAGATATACTGGTAATCAGTCTTTTCCCCCAGAGAGTTCCATTCAGTTTGGTAGATGGGAAAACTTTTCATTTTGGGGAAAAAAAAAAACCCATGATGTACCCTTTCATGGTCAAAGCACTTAGAAAAGTACATTGTGTTTTCATATGCATCTTCTCATAAGACTAACTCATTCATTTAACAGATATGGCTTGAACACTTATTACAGGGCATGAACACACTGCTCTGGCTAATGAGCTTACAAGAGGATGAACAAACAAACAAACGTATCATATGCTAGGTGTATAGTGGAGAAAAATGAAGCAGGGCTGGTACAACAGGCTGCTTTGTTTCGTATTGGGTAGGCAAGAAATATTCTTCACCACAGCACTGTAGCATACCTGGGAGCTTAGTTATTAGCATAATTTTAATTTTCCAGATTAGGGAGACTGAGACGCTGAATGGTTAAGTGACATGCCGGAGATGCTCCAGAATAAGGTGGAAATGGGCTTAGAAATAAGGTTTCCCAACTTTTGGTCTGTTACTAAAGCTATAAAAGAGGAATGTGATTTAAGAATGCTTAAGCTCCTTTCCATCTTGATAATCATGCTCATGGAATAGAAAAGAACCCTATATATGAATGTCATTAACCCATCACCCTTATAATGGCCTTCCAGCTACTGGCTCACAAGCATTTGCCTCAATTTGATTTGGTGAATTAAATAATGGAAACATTTTGTTTTTTTATATTGTTGCAAAACAGTTTTTTAAAACAAAGTTTTAAAACATCTAATTTTTATTTAAAATGGAAAGCAGCATCTAGGCTTATTATGCAAAAACAGGCAATGTAATAGCACATTAGCAATATTTCAAATCACACCTAATGAACATACTTTCCTTTAACTGTCTCTGCTCTGCACATCTGTTGAAAGTGTGTGAAACTAGATTCAGCAAGGATTTTCTGCCAGGAGCTCATGGGTCTGTGTGTGTGAGAGAGCCTTAACAGTTCTTCATTGGAGGAAGCTGATGGCGCTAATACTAGTGAGGTAAGGAGAAAACTGTCAACGTTGCTGGGAACGGGGGCCCTGCCATGAACAGCAACCTAACCTGTTGCTGTTCAGTCGCTCAGTCATGTCTGATTCTTTGGGACTCCATGGACTACAGCAAACCATGCTTCCCTGTCCTTCACTATCTCCCAGAGTTTGCTCAAACTCATGTCCACTGAGTCAGTGATACCACCCAACCATCCTCTGTTGTCCCCTTCACCTCCTGCCCTCAATCTTTCCCAGCATCAGGGTCTTTTTCAGTGAGCTGGCTCTTCACATCAGGTGGCCAAAGTATTAGAGGTTAAACCTAAAAACCACTTCTTATCAAAGGTAGGGCTGAGATCTTAATGTGTTAAAGAAATTCAGGAGGAGAAATCAGTTCCAATGTAAAGAATCAAGTTAGGCTGTAAGGAAGAAGAGGCTTCAGGGCTAGGCCTGGATGAATTGGAAGAGTGTCACAAGGTGAAGTTAAAGGACAGAGGATATTACAACAGGAGAGAATGAAGACCAGAAGGCAGGGAGGACACCAGGGAAACAGACAGAATAGCTTGCTCCAGCTAAGCATATATGACAGGCACACATGTAAAATACAACTAGATATAAGCCCAACTGTTACCCTGCAGATATTCTAGACAAGGAAATTGAAGCCCAGAGAATTTAAGCGATTTGGCCAAGGGCAGACAAGGGGCAAAGGCAGAACTAAAATGAAGGTTTTTATATTCCCAGTAGGTACTTTTTTCACTGTACCATTCTGCTGGTAAGCTTGGGGATTGATGATTGAAAGGAAAGATAATCTTCCTTTAAAAGTAAAAAAATGTGAAGATGTAGGTTAAGTAAAAGCATCGTGTGTTAGTCGCTCAGTCTTGTCTGACTCTACGGACTGTAGCCTGCCAGGCTCCTCTGTCCAGGGAGTTCTCCAGGCAAGAATACAGGAGTGGGTAGCCATTCCCTTCTCCAGGGGATCTTCCTGACCCAGGGATTGAACCTGAGTCTCCTGCATTGCAGGCAGATTCTTTATAGTCTGAGCTACCAGGGAAGCTCTGGTTAAATAAATTCCCTCCAAATTACAGGTATAGCTGTACAGTGGTAGCAATACTGATACTGAGCCCAAGTCTCCTGAACAAATTGTCCACGGCTACCAGACTACTTAGAGCTCCTTCACCTGAGAAGGTAAAATAATGGAGCTGACACAAAGCCCTTCCTTTCCCTGAGATGCATGGCATTTCTTAGGACCCATGCTAAGAAGGGTTATTACACCACAGGAATTATCAGGGATGTGAATGAAAAAGCAGGTTCCCGCCGCCAGCCCATCTCCATATTTGCACGTCTAGTTTCAGAAGAACTGAACCAACTGAGACAGAAGGTCAGTTAATGAAAAATTAGAAAAGTGGAAAACTAGAAACATGTTGTAACAAACTGACAGGAGGCACTGGCTTTTGACAAAGTTATTTTACATTATTAAACTTATAAAATGAGGAGGCTGAACTAGATGATGTCTAAGGCCACCATATTCTAATTTTCTATGATTCTAGGTTGACTCCAATTTGCAGGAAAATACAAGCCATGAAAACTTGAAGGTAAACTGAACTTTGGGAAACCATATGTAATTTTTTAATGCAATAGGTATGTACCCTATTTAAAAGCACATAATCAATCCTATAATTTGGATTTTTGTTTATAGGACTTTCTTACAAGAGAGCATATCCACTGAACAAAAAGGATACACATAATAGTCACTGGTTTTCAGGAACAGGAGAAAGAGTAGAAGCTAACTCTGAAGGCCTTCTTTCAACTTAATCCATAGATTTTCTTGCTGCCAACTTAAGAAAGCTCTTAGAAATATACATGGCCATTTAAAATTCAACAAATTGCTATAAGCAAACATGGCCCATTCTTTTTAACTTTGCATAGTATTTCATAAAACAAACAAATCAAGAGTCATTTAACCACTCACTATACAGAAAATACATAATTTTTAAAAATTCAACAAGTTATTATTAAGAATTGGAGAGTATAGTTTGTAGTGAAGACAGAAAGACTCTGAGCAACAGAGAAAGAGCCCTTGGTTTGATTCACTAAAGAAAGTGTGGAAGGGGGGAAATGAACTGAAATTTTACCTTGATAAAACTTAAGATTCTACAGTATGAAAGAAGGGAAAACAAATAACAAAATTAAGACTTTAATTGACTTTAAAAAATAACAGAAAGAAAACCAAGAACAAAGGCATTCAAGGTCAGTTCAAGTTCCTAAAAATACTTGTTTGTTTTTGCTTGTACATATACTGTATAAATAGTTTCCCCCATAGCTCAGTCGGTAAAGAATCTGCCTGCAATGCAGGAGACCTGGGTTCAATTCCTGAGTCAGTAAGATCCCCTGGAGAAGGAAATGGCTACCCATTCCAGGATTCTTGCCTGGAGAATCCCATGGACAGAGGAGCCCAGCAGGCTACATACAGTCCATGGGGTCACAAGAGTCGGACACGATTTAGTGACTACACCACCACCACCATACTGTGTAAAGAAACTCTGGAAGATACTACTAACAGTGCTTACCTGTTCAGGGAGGCGGGACACGCACAGATGAGAGACAGGTATAAAGGGGAGACTTTTTACTGAGGTCTTCTTTACTGAAGAGCTTTTGCTGAATTTTTAACCATGGAAACATATTACCTACTTTATTTTTTGGCTACACCACACGGCTTATGGGATCTCAGTTCCCCAGCCAAGGATCAAACCCGCACCCCCTGCAGTGGAAGCACGGAGCCTTAACCACTGGATCACCAGGAAAGTCCTTGTATCACCTATTTTTAATATTAAATACATTTAAAAGTTTAATGTCCTTTAAATTCAATTATTTGCAGGTAGCACTTGAAAAACAAGAAAGAAACACTTTGTTTGGAGACATCCAAAGGAAGCACCAAGAGGCAAAGAGCATGCAGCACTGGGAGGGCTGAGACAACTCAGAGAAAGGACGATCTGGACGGTGGAGGGCCATCCGGGGAGGTCAGGTGGAAAGTTAAAGGAACACCACTGTTCAGGGCCCCAAGCAACTCACGACAGCTCGCACCAGTACCAGCTTGTGCAGCAGTACCTTGAAAATGGGACACACATATCTTATGGCCCTGTGTCCCTGGACACTGTCAAGTCTACACTGGGATGAAACCAGAACTTTACTAATAGGGAACTAGCTTTCTTTCATCCTCTAAAATAAAGAGAGAAGGAAATGAGAAACCAGTTTCCATGAGTCCCAAAAATGATCAATGAGGTAGAAAACGAGAACCAAAAAGAAAAAATTAAGAAATCCATTTGTAGCATTAAGCAAAGGGAAGAGATTTTTACTTTGCAGGAATTACTTAAGGCAGCCCTTGAGAAACAAACAGAAAGAATGTCCTCTTAAAGTCATTTCTCCTCTCAGGATGTTTTGGTTTGTGGGTTGATTCCCAGTGTGCTTCCTCGTAGGGGAGACCTTGCTAATTCGGCCCAGTGAAAGGCCTATTTAGTAAGAAGTATTGGTAATGCTGGTGAAGATATGCAAGTGAATTTGAACAAACCTATTTCTTTAATCAACTGAAGAAGTCTTTATTTAAAAATAAAATCAATATCTCTCAAGTGCTACTAATTCCCTCTCTTGTCATAGGTGTTTATTTGCTTTATAATAATCATTAAACTAAGCATTTATATTTTATATGTATACAAAAGCACTTATATTTTAAGAATTTTTCTGCATGGTGGTGTATTTCAGTTTTTTTTTTTTTTTAAAGAATTTCAAAAAACACAATTAAAGTTATCCTTTCCATAAACTATTTACCCTGTGGTGAGGCCAAAGATCAAAATCAGATTTCCTATCATGAAGAGTCAGTCCCCTACTGGAGTGCCATTAACATCTGGCCTACCCAAAAAGGGGTAGCCATTAGGGCCAGAGACCCACTGTCTTTGGGGCCTCACTTCCAAGTTAGCACCACTGAAGTCTAAGGCATTGGGAATGAAAAGAGGCTGTCTAAAGGGCAGGAACCAGGGGAAAAGGCATGCAAAGGAAAACTAGGTTCTGATAATGAACCTAGTTCTCTAGTTTTAAGAAAACGAAATTTAATCTGTATCTGAGTTGGAAAAACAAATAGTTCAAATAAAAGCAAAGCGGTTTTAGCCACCTGAAAGGCCAGCGTCCACAGGGCTTTACCTATCGGTTTATTGCCATAAGGCTTCCCTGGTGGCTCAGAGGGTAAAGAGTCTGCCTGCAATGCAGGAGGCCTAGGTTCAGTCCCTGGGTTGGCAAGATCCCCTGGAGAAGGAAATGGCAACCCATTCCAGTACTCCTGCCCGGAAAATCCCGGTCAGGGGAGTCTGGTAGTCTATAGTCCATGGGGTTGCAAAAAGTCGGACTTTCACTTTATTGCCAAAGGAGTATTTTCTGAAAAAGTTCTACTAAGACTATGGATACCAGAGCAGGAAAGAGGAGGGAAATATATCTTAAAATATTTCAAAATTTTACAATCAATGAAATATTCTTCTAAAAACAGCCTAAGATTCCACGTTTCCTTATTCACTAACCCAGATATTTAAACTTTGTCTCCTTCCTCACCCACCTACCCCTATTCAGCAAAGGCCCAGATTAAAAATTTAGATTTTAAAAGAGGGATGAGGAAACAAGGAAATCGAAGACAGTTTATGAAAACTTAGTCCCAGAATTTGACACGTGACAAAGTCCTTAGAAGCCTTGTTCTACTGCTCAGTTCCTAGATGAGACATTTAGGCACAGAGAGGTGAAGTGGCTTACTAAAGGACATGAACTAATTTTGAGAAGATTTTTTCTTTATTTACTACTTTCCCCCGCCATGAACTATTTGTGGCAGCTTAAAAAACACACATACTAAAAAGATAACCATAAATAATAAACATGGTGAATTATGATAGAGCAAGGATTTCTTCTAATCTAGTACTTTTTATATCATATGATGTTTTGCTCCTTAAACTTTCTAAATTTCCCAGTAGAAGTTATAGGCTACTGATTCTGCTTTGTTCCCAGTAGACAGCTGTTCTGAGCTGCAAGAGAAGTATGCAGGTGAAGGGCCATTTTGTGTAGAAAATTACTCAACTGTTTTTGCCACTCAGAACTAAGATGCCTCCACAACTATAGCTTAATCAAGAGATCTGTTCACCTCAAGTCTTACTTCTGGCCAGTTGTTAAGATAAAGAAACAGAAATTTCTTCCCAAACAGACTGAAAGACAATTTTAGTTAAGGTCAGTTTAGAAGGCAGTTTGGTTAATAAAGGCAGTTAAGCTTTATATTTGTAAATATGTAATTACACAAAGTCCTTTCCCCCTTCATCTGGAAACACCTTTGGATTTAATTCTTTCAATGACACCTGTCAAATGAGGGATCTCTAAAATGCTGTCTGATGTCAGCCTTTAGCATTTATGGCTAACTACTTGGCTTTTGGATTAACTGGGGGCTTTGCTTCTTCACTTGTTGCTTAGCTTCAAAAGATAATCATGAGAAAGAAACCCAAAGTTTTAGTCAAATATGCTAGGGAAATTTGTAACTCTTGGCCAAATGGAGATTAGTATTTCTTTCACTCACACTCCCTACCAGCAGGAATAACAGAACTGATTCTCATGTTAAGAGTCAGTGCTGGCGGAACTCAGACAACTGTGTAACAAGGCCAAAGACCTGGTCTTCTCACTGGCCCAGTTTGGTTTACTCTGTTCTATTGCTGTCCCCAGTGGTTATGGTCTAATGTCACAAAGGAGGCTAGGTTAGAGTACAAATTCATCTCTGTTACGTTAACAAAAGGCTCTGTCGATACTGCAACATCATTTTTATATTTAAAGATAGGATTCTCAATGTGTGTGTGAGCCAAGATTCTACAGGGCTGTACCATCTCTCACTATGCCATTTTTTCTTGCACTATATCAAACAGTCCCCATTTCATTTATGTAACCCCTCCTTTTTTTTAAAATAAATCTTTTTCTGATTTGACATGGAGCCAAAAACAGAAGCCTTATTAACAGATTGAGAAGACCCACAAATGACTCTTGGTAGCAATTAAAACAAAAAAGAACCCCCATAAACCAGAACTGAAACAAAAGTTTAACTACTTATCCAAACTCTGGCAAAGAGACACAACTCTTTCTCCCCCTCTCCCCTAAGCCTGTTAGGAAAGGGGCATCTGACGCTGCTGCTCCTTCTCCTCCAACTCACTTTCTGCGTCAGATAGTATGGGTCAAAGTCCTCCAGGGGAACCGCGACCAAGCCTTGTGGGATGTCCCCGTAGATGAAAGGCAAACTCTTCCCTGCCTCCAGGTCACTGTTTGGCTTGGGCTTGCTGTCCTCATCGTCCTCCCGATGACTGCCGTCGGCCTTGGGCGGTTTCTTGAGCTTGCTCTCGGCAATGCGCCTCTCGATGTTTGCCAGTGACTCAGGGGTGAAAGGCTTGAAACTATCAGGGCCTGGTGGTGCGAGCAGCCGCGCTGCCATCTTCTCATCCTGCAGCAGCTTCGTTAGTTATGCTGCGTCCAGGACAGGTCAGCTCTGGAAGAAACAGCAACACAGACAGCATTAATCAATCACTACTCTAAAAGGAGGCCAGACCAAACCATCTCACGCTCAACCTCCATTCACAGTCTTTGCAACATGTAGTTTCTTCCATGACACGGTTATTTTTCTCTTCAGAAAATCTGTGACATGAACGGACAAGGCGATGTTCATAACCACCCCCTCAGGGGAATGAGCCGGAGAAGGCAATGGCACCCCACTCCAGTACTCTTGCCTGGAAAATCCCATGGACGGAGGAGCCTGGTAGGCTGCAGTCCATGGGGTCGCTAAGAGTCGGACACGACTGAGCGACTTCACTTTCAACTTTTCAGTTTCCTGCACTGGAGAAGGAAATGGCAACCCACTCCAGTGTTCTTGCCTGGAGAATCCCAGGGACAGGGGAGCCTGGTGGGCTGCCGTCTCTGGGGTCACACAGAGTCGGACACGACTGAAGCGACATAGCAGCAGCAGCAGCAGCAGGGGAATGAGCAGCCAAGGAGATCAAAACATGGGAGTCTTCTGGATTGCTAGTTTTTATTACTGACTTAGTACAACTCACCATCAGGGACCAGCTCCAAAGATACGTTCCATACCCTCCATGTTTAAGTGAAAAAAGTCAGACAAATACAAGTACTATATGCTATCACTATATGTGGAATCTAAAAATGACAAGAGACTAGAGAATATAACAAAAGAGAAGCAGGCTCAAGATAGAGAGAAGAAGTCACTGGTTTGTTGTTTAGGTGCTAATTCGTGTCCAACTCTTTTGCGACCCCATGGAATGTAGCCTGCCAGGCACCTCTGTCCATGGGATTTCCCAGGCAAGAATACTGGAGGGGGTTGTCATTTCCTTCTCCAGGGAACCTTCCTGACCCACGGATTGAACC
Organism: Ovis aries; assembly: GCF_016772045.2. Taxonomy (NCBI): domain Eukaryota; kingdom Metazoa; phylum Chordata; class Mammalia; order Artiodactyla; family Bovidae; genus Ovis; species Ovis aries. The sequence continues at coordinate 134,630,725 of NC_056056.1, forward strand.
CATGCCTCCTGTATCAGCAAGTGGATTCTTCACCAGAGCCTCCAGGGAAGCCCAAACTAGTGGTTACCAGTGAGGAAAGGGGAGGAGAGGGGGGGTAATCTAGGGATGAAGAGGTACAAACTATTAGGTGTAAAATAAGCTACAAGGATATAAAGGACAACACAGGGAATGTAGCCAATATTTTATAAAAACTATAAATGGAATATAACCTTTAAAAACTGTGAATCACAAAATTATATACCTGTAACTTATATAATATTGTACAGCAACTATACTTTAATAAAAAAAATAAAAGAGATTTTTCTTATAGACAACATTTAAAAAAAATAAAGATCTATTCCATACTCTCAAGGAACATCTATTCTAAGTAAATGAGGATATTTAACACTACCCAGAAGTGCACATCCACTCTGGAAATCTGCGCTCAAGTCATCTTCCCCTCCTAGAACTCTACTCCCTAAAGACCGACTCCTTCTTCCAAGGACCACACAAGGGCAAACTGTCACTCTTTCCACATTTCAGCTTCTGAAAACACTGAACCCTTCAAAACTTTGGAGGCACAACATACAGCATAAAAGCACTGCCATGGGCTTCGGCTCTTTTGTTTCTAGTTCTTTTTCAATTCACACAGTTTTGTAAAAGTCGGTCTGGGATAAAAGTCCAGACCAAGCTGATGGCCAAGCTCATGCCAGAGAAAATCACAAAGCAATTTTCTTCAAGGAGAGGGCAGACATTGCTCCACGCACCTCCCACTCAGCAACAGGAAAGCAAGTGGAGGCGGAATCTTAAGACATTTTCCTCTGAGGCACAGCCTTGCAGGATGAATGACAGCAGAAAGGCCCCTGAGCTGGGCTCACGCCAGAAGGGCAGGAAGTGAGAACTGAATCACAATGCAAATTCCCTTCTCAACAGAGAACCTGAAGGAGTGCCATACGCGAGCCAACGATTTCTGAGCAAGGGATCCGAAAAGCCCATTTTCGTGTATGTTTATACAGAGTCCTAGGTTACTGAAATACACATCTGGGAACAAGGGCTCCCTACTGTCAAAGCCACAGTGTTACAAAGGCCACAGGCAGGCGAGTCTCCCGGTGAAAGCTCTAGTGGTGCGGTGTTGCTGCTTCTCCCTTTCATCCTGTGAGCTCTACAGACTATCCAGGAAATTGTCTTAAAAGGCCAAAGACTGTTCCTTTCCTCCTGCTTAGCCCTTAGGGTCCTCTTCAAGGTAAGTACCCATAAAACTTGAGGCTCCTCAAGAGAACAGTAGTAGAGTTATCTCTAAATAATTTGGCAGTGAAATACCCAAGGGCTCTTTTCATATTACAAATACACCTGCTGCTGCTGCTAAGTCGCTTCAGTCGTGCCCGACTCTGTGCGACCCCATAGACGGCAGCCCATCAGGCTCCCTCGTCCCTGGGATTCTCCAGGCAAGAACACTGGAGTGGGTTACCATTTCCTTCTCCAATGCATGAAAGTGAAAAGTCAAAGTGAAATCGCTCAGTCGTGTCCAACTCTTTGTGATCCCATGGACCGCAGCCCACCAGGCTCCTCCGACCACGGGATTTTCCAGGCAACAGTACTGGAGTGGGGTGCCACTGCCTTCTCCGCAGAGAGCCCCAATTCTCCATTGGTGGTGAGGTGGTGGTGACATTTTCCAAAGGCAGTGCATGGTATCCATGCAGGCTGATCAGCTCACTGGGCTACAGACTGGCACCAGGGAGGCCAGAACCACAAGTTCGCTCCCACTGCACGCACACAAAACGCCGTCCCACGGATGGTGGGATCAAAGAAATCATTTCATGTATGAGGCATGGGATTTTAGAGCTGTGAGGGATTTTATATATCCAGACCATTTCAAGAATTAGGAAACTTGCAGTCAAAAGAGATGAAACAATTTGCCCAAAGTCACATGGCCAGAGGGAAAAAAAAAATCACAAAGAACTCTTGACTCTTCCTACTCATACTTCTTTTATCATGACAAGTATCAGCTGCCCATCTTCTGATCCTACTCTGACTCCCACTATTCCTCAACAGGAATAGTCTGGTTCAAGCAAATCACAGGCTAATGCCAATCGTTCTACTGATTTAAGACTTTACTCATATTGTTTTCCCCAAACTTAAAGTTCCTTTCCTCTTATCAGTCCCCGAATTGCCTTACTCCTCCAGAGAACCTTCCCATCAGCTCCAGGCTTTACTAATTTTTTTCCATGTGTGAACTCCTACAGCTTTGTCATGATCTCAGCTAACATTCATCACATGTTTGCTATGTTCAGGTATTGTTCCAAGCACCTTGCTTGTATTAAGTCATTTAATCTCCAGGAAAAACTCTAAGGTAGATATTATTATTGTCCCTATTTAACAGATGAGGAAAAAGAGGCAGAGACCTAACTAACATAACTCGTCCAAAGCTACACAGCTGAAAAACAACAAAGTCAGGATTCAAGACATCCTACTCACATTTGTTTTGGCTCTCCGTTATTAATCACTTGCACTATATAAATCTTCAGAGGGCTTGAGGGGTATCTTAAACTTCTTTTGTATCCTTTTCACAGAGTTTAAGATTATGCCTGGAACCCATAATTGGTCCAATACCTGGGGCTCCTCGGCTTCCATAGCCACACTCATTTTCAACCTTGGGTCACCCTCGGTTTCTCTTAGACGGCAAGGAATACTGCAAAAGGAAGTCACTGCAGATGCTGACAAATCCTTGTGACCTGACTGCACACACCTGGGTTCTTCCCAGGTAACGCCATCCTACAAGAAGTCCTCTGCCTTTGCCTTTGTTTACCCCTACCTTCTGCAAGACCAGGTTCCCTCAGTGATTCCCGCTCTCCATCACAGTCTCAATCTCTGCTTCTCCTCTCCTACTTCTGTGCGTCCTCCTCTTATATCTTCACATCCCCCCCACCCAGCTTCATTTGGCTTACGTGATCCTGGTCCTCTTCTGATGCCCTGGTTCTATCCATAACCGCAGTCTCTTCGTCCTCTACCACATTCTTCTTCTGTAAGGGCTGGCTTTCTACAATCTCTCTGCATCTCTCCTCCTTTGAGGGATCTCATCTACTCCAAATGATCTCTTTTCAGATTTCTGTCACCAGCCCTGATTGCTCTTCTGGGCCCCACAACTGCCTGTCACCACTTCATCACAATTAAAGCATTTGAAACCACTCATCCTTTTACTTCCAAAACCTGGCTTTCCTAATTCTGTTACTGGACCATCATTCCTCCAGCCATCTAGTGTGGAACCTCGGTCCTCTTTGCCCCATCATCCTTACTTTGACCAATCAGTCATCAGCCTCACTAAGTCTTTCTTCTTCCTTCAGAGTTTCCATTTTCAACCTAATTCAGGTCCTACTGCAATACCGTCCCACCTGTGGACCAGTCCTCAGTCCACTAGGCACATCTCCAAAGATCTGTTTCCCTAAAACTCTGCTTCTGTTACGTCATTTCCCTCCCTTGAATCTAGTGGAGTTACAGAACAGAATCCAAACTCCTGCCATTTCACTGCCATTCAAGGTTTTTGCAAACTTACACTTCTCAAATACTCACCTACAACTTTATACTTCTCAAACACCCTTTTATACTGCTTCCCTACTCTGGTGACTCATTTTTGTTTTAATTTTCTAGTTTTCCTTTTTTTTTAAGGTAGGACAATAAAGTATACAAATCTTAAGTGCACAGATTGGTTATTTTGTAACATGTATATTAGGTATTAATATGTGTATACCACATAATAATATAATATCTGTGTAACCACCACTCAGATTAAGATACAGAAGATTTATTCCCAGCTCCCTAAACGGCTCTCTTGTGCTCCCCTATCAATAACCACTGTGACCACCCCTGCCCAGCAGAAGCTATTCTGACATACATCATCATAGATTAGCTTGACTTTAGTAGAATATAATATACTCTGCAAACCTCAGGTTTCTTTCTGTGAAATTTACCTTTGTGTGGTGTAGCAGTGTTCATTCTTTTCATTGCTCTATAGTATTCCACCTAAGAATACAGCACTATTTATTCGTCTATTCTACTCTGGTAGACATTTGGGCTGCTTACAGTTTCAGTCCATCATAAGCAAAAACTGCTCAGAGCCTTTCTGGGCATGCCTCTTGGGAGCTACACGTGCTCCTCTCTTTCCAGCATACAGGAGGGAGTGGAATACTGGGCTCAGAACAGGGCATGTGTTTATTCAGCTTTAGTGACACTTCAACCAGCAAGACAAGAGGGTTCCAGTTGCTGCACATCCTCACCAACACTGAGAAATGACAGTCCCCTTAATTTTATCCAGTTCTAGTGAACATATATATATATATAATGATATCTCACGGGTTGTTTTTTTTTTTAAACTTCATGAGGTGAAATTAACTACTTTAAAGGGAACAACTCAGTGGCAGTTAATACACGCACAACCACCGCCTCTGCATGTGTGCTAAGCCACTTCAGTCGTGTCCGACTCTTTGTGACCTTATGGACTGTAGCCCACCAGGCTCCTCTGTCCATGGGATTCTCCAGGCAAGAATACTAGAGTGGGTTGCCATGCCCCCTCTCCAAGGGATCTTCCTGACCCAGGGATCGAACCTGCGTCTCTGATGTCTCCTGCATTGGCAGGAGGGTTCTTTTTTTTTTTTTCAATTATTTTAATTGGAGGATAATTGCTTTACAATATTGTGATGGTTTTTGCCATACATCGACATGAATCAGCTACAGGTGCACATACGTCCCCCCATCCTGAACCCTCCACTGACCTCCCTCCCCACCCCATTCCTCTGGGTTGTCCCAAAGCACCAGCTTTGAGTGCCCTGCTTCATGCACTGAACTTGCACTGGTCATCTATTTTACATATGGTAATACACATGTTTCAAGGCTATTCTCTCAAATTATCCCACCCTTGCTTTCTCCCACATGGTCCAAAGGTCTGTTCTTTACATCTGTGTCTTTTTTTCTTTTTAATTTTTTATTGAAGGATAACTGCTTTACAGAATTTTGTTGTTTTCTGTCAAACCTCAACATGAGTCAGCCACAGGTATACACATATCCCCTCCTTTTTGAAGCTCCTTCCCATCTCCCTCCCCATCCCACCCCTCTAGGTTGATACAGAGCCCCTGTTTGAGTTTCCTGAGTCATACAGCAAATTCCTGTTGCCAATCTACTTTACACATGGCAATATAAGTTCCCATGTTACTCTTTCCATACATCTCACCCTCTCCTCCCCTCTCCCCATGTCCATAAGTCTATTCTGTATGTCTGTTGCTGCCTTGTAAATAAATTTTTCAGTACCATTTTTCTAGATTCCATATATGGGCATTAGAACACAATATTTATCTTTCTCGTTCTGATTCACTTCACTCTGTGTAATAGGTTCTAGGTTCATCCACCTCATTAGAACTGACTCAAATGTGTTCCTTTTTATGGCTGAGTAATATTCCATTGTGTACATGTACCACAACTTCTTTATCCGTTCATCTGTTCATCTTTGGACATCTAGGTTGCTTCCATGTTCTAGCTGTTGTAAATAGTGCTGCAATGAACAATGGGATACATGTGTCTTTTTCAATTTTGGATTCCTCAGGGTATATGCCTAGGAGTGGGATTGCTGGGTCCTATGGTGGTTTTATTCCTAGTTTTATAAGGAATCTCTGTACCATCTTCCATAGTGGCCGTGTCAGTTTGCATTCCCACCAACAGTGCAAGAGTGTTCCTTTTTCTCCACACCCTCTCCACCATTTACTGTTTGTAGACTTTTTGATGATGGCCATTCTGACCAGTGTGAGGTGATATCTCACTGTGGTTTTGATTTGCATTTCTCTAATAATGAGTGATCTTGAGCATCTTTCATGTCTTTGTTAGCCACCTGTATGTCTTCTTTGGAGAAATGTCTGTTTAGGTCTTTCCCTCACTTTTTGATTAGGTTGTTTTTCTGGCATTGAGTTGTATGAGCTGCTTGTATATTTTGGAAATTAATCCTTTGTCAGTTGTTTCATTTGCTATTATTTTCTCCCGTTCTGAGGGTTGTCTTTTCACTCTGCTTATAGTTTCCTTTGCTGTGCAAAAGCTTTTAAGTTTAATCAGGTCCCACTTGTTTACTTTTGTTTTTATTTCTGTTACTCTAGGAGGTGGGTCATAGAGGATCTTGCTTTGATTCATGTCATCGAGTGTTCTGCCTATGTTTTCCTCTAAGAGTCTTATAGTTTCTGGTCTCACATTTAGGGCTTTAATCTGTTTTGAGTTTATCTTTGTGTATGGTGTGAGGAAGTGTTCTAACTTCATGCTTTCACATGCAGCTGTCCAGTTTTCCCAGCACCATTTATTGAAGAGGCTGTCTTTGTCCCATTGTATATTCTTGCCTCCTTTGTCAAAAATAAGGTACCCATAGGTGCATGGGTTTATTTCTGGGCTTTCTATCTTGTTCCATTGGTCTATATTTCTGTTTTTGTGCCAGTACCATACTGTCCTGATGACTGCAGCTTTGTAGTATAATCTGGAGTCAGGAAGGTTGATTCCTCCAGCTCCATTCTTCTTTCTCAAGACATCTGTGTCTCTTTTGCTGCCTTGCATATAGGATTGTCATTACTGTCCTTCTAAATTCCATATATATGCATTAATATACAGTACTGGTGTTTCTCTGACTTACTTCACTCTGTGTAATAGGCTCCAGTTTCATCCACCTCATTAGAACTGACTCAAATGCGTTCCTTTTAATGGCTGAGTAATATTCCATTGTGTGTGTACCACCACTTCCTTATCTCTTGGTCTGCTGATGGACATCTAGGTTGTTTCCATGTCCTAGCTATCACAAATGGGCTGCCAACAAACATTGGGGTACATGTGTCTCTTTTAATTCTGGTTTCCTCGGAGTGTACGCCTAGCAGTAGGATTGCTAGACTGTACGGCAGTTCTATTTTTAGTTTTTTTAGGAATCTCCAAACTGTTCTCCATAGTGGCTGTACCAGTTTGCATTCCCACCAACAGTGTAAGAGGGTTCCCTTTTCTCCACACTCTCTCCAGCATTTATTGTTTGTAGACTTTTTGATTGGAGAAGGCAATGGCGGTCGCCATTCTGATCAGCATTGAGTTACTACCTATTGTGATTTTGATTTTCATTTCTCTAATAATGAGTGAGGTTGAGCATCTTTTCATTTGTTTATTAGCCATCTGCATGTCTTCTTTGGAGAAATGTCTGTTTTGCCCACTTTTTGTTTGGGTTGTTCGTTTTTCTAGTATTGAGTTATATGAAGTGCTTATATATTTTGAAGATTAATTCTTTGTCAGCTGTTTTACTTATTATTTTCTCCCATTCTGAAGGCTGCCTGTTCACCTTGCTTATAGTTTCCTTCATTGTGCAAAAGCTTTTAAGTTAAATTAGGTCCCATTTGTTTATTTTTAATTTTCATTACTCTGGGATGTGGGTCATAGAGGATCTTGCTGTGACTTATGTCAGACAGTGTTCTGCCTATGTTTTCCTCGAGGAGTTTTATAGTTTCTGGTCTTACATTTAGATCTTTAATCCATTTTGAATTTATTTTTGTGTATGGTGTTAGAAAGTGTTCTAGTTTCATTCTTTTCTACGTGGTTGACCAGTTTTCCCAGCACCACTGGCAGGTGGCTTCTTTACCGCTAGCAAACATTTCCATCACTTCAAAGTAAAACCATTTACTTGTTAATCAATTTTCCTCCATCCCTCTTCCCTATACCCACCCAACCCCACCCTCCTCAGCTTTTGGCAAGCATGGCGTTCGGTCTCTATAATCTACTGATTGATCTACTCTGGAAATTCATATAAATGGAATCATACAATATGTAACCTCTCATGTCTGGCTTCTTTCATTCACACTTAGCATGTACCAGTACTTCACTCCTTTCTACGGATGAATAATGTTTCATTACATGTATGTATCATAGTTTGCTCATTCATGCATCCACTGAGGAACAGCCAGGCGGGGTTCTTTCCTCTTCTTGATTACTGTGAAGAGAACACGCACATGCACTTATTTTAGTCCCTGTTTTTAGTTCTTTCAAGTATAGACCTTTAGGAGTAGAAGAGCAGGGTCATACGGTAACTCTGTATTTCACTTAAGTATAGACCTTTAGGAGTAGAAGAGCAGGGTCATACGGTAACTCTGTATTTCACTTTTTGAGGAAACACCAAACCGTTTTTCCACAGAGGCGAAACCATTCTGCATTCTCACCCAGCAAGGTTCCAATTTCTTTACATCTTAGCCAACACATAGTTTCCTTTTCTTTTTTTTTTTTTTTTTAACAGCCATCTTAGTGGATATGAAGTGGTAGCTCATTGCAGTTTTGATTTGCATTTTCCTAATGACTAATGATGTTGAGCAGTTCTTCGTGTGTTTGTTAGCTCACTGGAGTTTTAACTTGCTTTTCTATGATGATACTGAACACCTTTTCATATGTTTATTGACCATTTATTGACAGTTTAAGTGTTTGCCCAGTTTCTTCTACTGAGTCCTCTGCACTTTTCTATTTATTTCATTTTTTATTTATTTGTGGGAGTTCTCTGTACATCCTGCATACAGGTCTCTTGTCAGATATATTTCAAATATTTTTCTTGTTTTAACTTTCTTAATGGTATCTTTTGACAAAAAGTAGTTCTTGATTTTATTGAAATCCAATCTATCAATCTTCCCTTTCATGTGTGTGTGTTTTTGATGCTGTTGTTGTTATAAGAAATCTTTTTTTTAATCCCAAGGTCATGCATCAACAAGCTTACAATTTCTTCTAGAAGCTTTATTGTTTTAACCTTCTTATTCAGACTTCATATAATTTGGAATTGATTTTTGTATATTGTGTGAGATAGAGGTCAAGGTTCATTTTTTTTCCCTACATGGATATTCAACCGACTCAGCATCACTTAATTGTCTGATTACTGTTGTTTTCATTGACTCCTAAACACACTTTCATTTTCTTATTTTAAATCTCCTAAACTCTTTCTTTCCTTCTCATCTAAATTCTGTTCATCTATAAAACCAGCTTAAATTCCTCCTCCTTCTGAGGAATAAAAATAAAAATGAACTTTGTAGGTTTAGAAGGTAATTGGAGACCATTTAGCCCAACTTTCTTTAACTTCACAGATAAAAAAATTTAACAGTAAGTTATGGAACTGCTCATCAATTGGTGACAGATGCAGAGCGAGGGCACAGGTCTGGCCTCCAGTATAAGGCTCTCTTCACTATGCCACACCGTATCTGAGGCAATGCACCTCACCCATCATAAAAATAAGTGCAAGTTTTAGCCCCGAGAGCTCTGAAAGAGACTGAACCAGACTCAAAGTTGGTAGAGATCGGTGATTAGGGCTCCCTTCTGTTGGTCATCCAGGAGTATGAAGACCTTAAAACATCAGCTGTAGGCTGAAAACACACAAATAAAGGTGGCTCTGAAGAAAAGGGGGCAGAAAATGGCCCTGGAGTTAGGCTATGACGCAGATGAAGGAAGAGAAGTCACCAAGGAGGAGCTGCTGAGGGAAACACTACAGGCATGGGTACATAACAAGGATCAAACAGCAACGAGTACTGAACACTCGTCCCAGGGCTTCCTGGTGGTGTAGCAGTCAAGAATCCGCCTGCCAACCCAGGGGACGTGGGTTCGATCCCTGGTCAGGGAAGATCCCACATACAGCGGGGCAACTAAGCCCATGCGCCGCAACTACCAAAGCCCACTACCGAAGCCCATGTGCCTAGAGCCTGTGCTCCCCAACAAGGGAAGCCACCGCAATGAGAAGCCTGCCCACGCCCTCCCCCTGCAGCAGCTAGAGAAAGCCCAGGCGGAGCAACGAAGACACAGAACAGCCAAAAAAAAAAATCTTAAAAAAACTTCCTCAGACCTAAGAAAGAACAAATCAGAGGGCTCATACTTTTTGATATCAAAAATTATTACAAAGTTACAGAACCAAAGCAGTGTGGTGCTGGCATAAAGACAGACATATAAACCAATGTAATACATTAGACAGCCCAGAAGCAAATCCTCACACATATGGTCAAATGATGTTCAAAAAGAGTGCCAAAACCATTCATTGGGGGAAAGGACAGTCAACAAATGGTGCTGGGAAAATCCAATACCCAATGCAAAAGAATAAGGTTGGACTCTCACCTTATTATACCATATACAAAAATTAACTCAAAATGGATCAAATATCAAAATGTAAGAGCTAAAAATATAAAACTCTTTAGAAGAAAACACAGGGGGAAAGCTTCATAAAGTTGAATTTGTCAATGATTTCTTGCATATGAAACCAAAAGCAGAGCAACAAAAGAAAAAATGGATTTATTGTGTATCATCGAAATTAAAAAACCTTTCTGAATCAAAGGACACAAGAGAGAAAAGGCAACACACGGAATGAGAGAAAATATCTGCAAATCATGTATTTCATAAGGGATTAATACTCAGGATACAAAAAGAGTTCCTATAACTCAGAAACAACGAAAAACCAAACTAATTAAAAAATGGGGACCGATGACTTGAACAGACGTTTCTCCGAAAAAGACATACAAATGGACAATAACCACATGAAAAGATGCTCAACATCACTAATCATTAGGCAAATGCAAATCAAAACCCCAATGAGATACCACTTCACACTCATTAAGATGGATATTATGAAAACAACAAGCATTAGAAAATGTGGAGAAACTGGAACCCGTGTGCTGTTAATGGAAACAGTATGATGCATCCTCAAAAAATTAAACAGAATTGCCATAAGATTCAGCAATCCCACTTTTAGGTACATATCCAAAAGAACTGGAAGCAGGGATTCAAACAAATATTTATAGGCTCATGTTAACAGCAGCAGTATTCACAATAGCCAAAAGGTGGAATCAACACAAATATCAATAGGCAGATGAATGGATAAACAAAATGGGCTACAGATGTACAATGGCATATTATTCAGCCTTAGAAAAGGAAGGAAATTCTGACATATGCTACAACAAGAATGAACCTTGACGCCAGTATGCTAAGTAAAATAAACTAGACATGAAAGGACAAATATTGTATGATTCCACTTAATATTCGGTACCTATAATCAAACGCATAGAGACAAGAAGTAGAATAGTGGTTACGAGGAGCTGGGGGGAGGAAGCAAGGGGGTTATCGTGTAATGAGTACAGGGTTTCAGTTTGGGATGACAGAAAAGTTCTGGAGACGGATAGAAGTGATAGTTGCACAGCAAAGTGAATAAACTCAAGTCTACTGAGTTGCACACTAAATGGTTAAAAAGGAAAGTTTTACATTTTGTATATTTTACCATTTTTAAAGAGAAAAAAACTGAAACATTTACTATACCCCTATTATATGCCAGAAACTGTACTGCTCATCAATATAGATCCTTGTCTTCAGGGACCTTTAAAGTCTTCAGAGGCAGAAGACAAGTAAACAGCAAAGTACAATAAGATAAATCCAACAGGCTTCCATAGACATACACAAGCAAGACATTTAATCTAGCTCAGAGAGATCAGGGAACGTTTCCAGCGATGAGTGACATCTTAGCTAAAGCCCAAGGCTGGTGTAAGTAGAAGATGGCAGGAAAATGGTTACAGCGTTGCAGGAAGAAAAACAGCATATGCAGACCACAGACAAGGGAGATTGGGCCACTTAGGTGCTGCGTAAGCGTTCAGTGTAACTGGCCTTTAGAAAACTAACAGCAGGTAAACGGGTGTCTATCAGGGAGGCACAATCATGATCATGTGAAATGGTTTTGATTTTATCCCGAAGGCAATATGAAGATCCTGAAGGTTAAATGACTTGATCAAAGTTACACTTTAGGAAGATTATTCCAGCTACAGTGCAAAGAATGAGGCAGGCAGGGGGAGAAGAGGTGGAGGTGGGGCAAGATCAGAATGAAGACGACCAGGTAGAAGACTGCTGAAGCAGTTCAGCTGAGAGAAAACAAAGGCCTGAACCAGGCAGCAGCAATAGGGGTTATGCACAGAATGGAAGGTCAACTAACTGAAGTGGGAGGTAAGGCAGAAGGAAAATTAAGAGGCCCAGATTTTTGCCAAGGGCAATGCAAGGTAGTAAAATTCAGAGACAGGGAGTAAGATGTGATGCACAGCTCTGGGCTTAAGATTATGACTTCACTTTTAACATGGGGAGTTTCAGTTGCTTTGGTACATTCACATGGAGGCTCTGAAGAGCCAGGAGATATGTGGTTCTGAAGTTCAAGGGAAAGACTTAGGGACAAGAGCTGAAAGGAGAGAAGCAACTTGGGACAGAACTATAGCTAGACTCTGAGGACTGCCAGCCAGTCTTTGCAAGTTGATATATAGCTCGCTTGGAATGAGCCAGAGGAGCAGCTCTGCACTGGGAGGAAGGTGGGCGGCTCTTATCACAGGAGAAGAGAGAAAAGAGCCAGATGGACAGAATTTACACTGTCCCCACTCCCTGGACCCCCCCTTCCTCCAATGAAAACTAGATGCTAGGTGGCCAATTTTCTCCTTTGTCACGTACAGATTTCATTTTGGAAAATCCTGTAACAATTCTAGACATTGAAATAAAAGCAATTTTGTCAAATCTTAATTTTACTCATTTGAAACAGATAACATTACAGTCCTAAGGCCTTTCTTGATAACATCAAAATCTGGTTTTCCCTCCTAAAATACCTTCTGACCCATCCCTACCCCCAGCGAATGTCAGCACCCATGCTAACTGATAGCTGCCCTGTGCATTCTTCTGCCTCACAGGTTTTCTACCTTGTGAAGCCACTTCAAAGTTTGTTCTTCTTAAGCCTCACACCCACCCAACTTTCCCAAAGCTGAGCTATTTGACTATGATTCTCAATAAGTGGTCTCTTCCTAATCCTTGTAGGAGAGTCACTCTTGGCTGATTTGCATCTGTCTTCCTTCAGACACCCAAGATCTTGTTTACAGAATATTTTGAAAGAGGCCTAATATGGATATAAAGTTAAGATTAACCATCATAAGTAAGTAACTCTATCAGGAGGTACATGTGAAGCACAGACTTGAGTACTTGAATATTTTGATCTAAAAATGCTTTTAAATGAAGTCAAAGTCAATGATTACAATGATCTTAAATGGAACCAAAAGTTCCTCTGAGCAGGGCCCATCAGCCCAAAATGAAGTGAGATCTCCTCCTTGTCTATGTAGCCATACAACTATCAAGCCTAGCCTTCCATCTGCTTCTCAATAAATAGCCCAAGCAAGAGGTCATTAGACTTCCATCTCCCTGGCTCTGCTGACACTACAAGTCACAGTTTTCCTCAATTTTATCACCTATTCCCCAACACCAGCTTTCTTTTTCTCAAATTTAACCGTCCCTCCCTGCTCGTCCAGTTTATTCCACAAGGTACAGGAGCCTTCGCCTTTCCATCCCTTTGTAGACTGTGGTTGTTGCCCTCTCATCTATTGCCATCCTCTTCACAAGTCTCCTGATTCAAGTTGTTCAAGGCAAATAATTTTTCTTGCCTATTGCTTTATAACCAAAAAGGGTTTTGGTGATCTGTGGTTCTCTACTTCTTTTTGCCTCAATTCCAACACGCACATTAGTTTTTACCTTTAGTATCCTATGAATCTTTTTCGCAGTAATATTGAGACTGCCCTCTCACCTATGCGGTCCCTATCTCCCGTCCCCATGCAGTTGTTTAAAGAGAGCAGATGTCTTATTTTTCACTAGATGGTCTCCACGTATTCCAGAGAACTAAACGACTGACATATGCTTAACACTGAGGAAAGAAATCTCAATTAACAGGCATTCCTACCCCAAGGGAAGACCAAAGTGTTTAAGCAGCCATATTTTATCTCAAGTATCTAAGGCAGGCTCCTCAGTACAACTCCAGAGCTTGGATGAGAAATGTTCACTTTATACCATCTCCCATAAAGATCTGCTGGGCGTGGTGGAGACAGGAAAACCCCTCCATATGAAGGAACATGGTTGGGAGTGGAGCAAGGAAGTAGCTGTACACACACAAACATTATAAAATTCTTAATTATAACTGAGGAAATCAACAAATCTCATGTGTGCGCTCAGCCGCTTCAGTCATGTCCAGCTCTTTGCGACCCTATGGACTGCAGCCTGTCAGGCTCCTCTGTCCATGAGATTCTCCAGGCAAGAATACTGGAGTGGGATGCCATGCCCTTCTCTAGGGGATCCTCCCCACCCAGGCATTGAACCTGCATCTCTTACACCTCCTGCACTGGCAGGCAGGTTCTTTACCACTAGCACCACCTGGGAAGCCCACAAATCTCATACTTAATGTTGTTTTTTCCCTTTACTATTATTAATAGATACAGTTAATCAGCTTAAGTCCACTGAATATACGATTTGGGGTAGAGATTCACTGCTTCCGACCAAAAATCCAACAGCTTTAAACTCTGCCTCTACTGTAAAATGACTGTGAGACCTATGACTGTGACAAAGAGAACACAGGGGCTAATACAGCGCCTGACATGCGAATGGGTACAGTAAATACTAGCTCTCGATACGATCTGTATCACCAGTTTAATTTTTTCCACACAAGCTTCATAAAATAAGTAAAAATTCAAAACAATTTTAGCAAATCATTGCATAAATTCTGCTGAACCAAGATGCCATCATTGTAGATATTCATTTTTGGTGGGTAATCTATGATATGAAACCTAACCTAAAAATGTTCATTTTTCAGTTGATACAAAAAAATCCAAATGTGCTGTGCACAATTTAGGCAAGTTGTACATACTCTCTACTACACCACAGACTACACACAGCCAGGGGCAAGTTTGCTAAGTTTAAGTGAGGAATGAAGACGGTTTTACTCTTACCAGAGGAAGAGACGGTGGAAATGCTTACTGGACTTAACCTTTCACAACTGAGGATTAAGATACAGACTATGATAACAAAACATCACAGGGTTATATTACTTTCATCTGCATACACCTTTTTTCACTGTATTCAGAATTCAGAAATTAAGTCATGAGATGTTACAGCTAGCTTTGACTTTTCCATCTTCAAAATATAGCATTTGGCTATCATGATTATTATGAGGTTTCTGTTTTCCACTGGTAAGACCCTCGCCCATATGCTTCTGTAAAGCCTGGTGATTTGCAGTCAAAACAATAGTTGTGCACATGGTTGTGTCAGCTGTAGACAGCCGACATCACTGTTGCGGTGAAGTTTTTTTAAAATTAAGACATCAGATCAAGATCTCTACTACACCACAAAGGAGATACAATTTGAGGCCAAGATTAAGAAACTGATATTATAATTCAGACATTGTCACTGACCGGCCGTATGGCCTTTAATAAATCAATCCAAGCTTTGGTCTTATTTATAAAAGAAGGGAAATGCATGAAATGATTTCTAGAGCTGGCTCTGCAATTTGCCAGCTAACTGACCTTGGGAAAATTACACAATATTATGGAGCCTCCATTTCCTCATTTGAGGGTTAAATGAGATGATAAATGTGAAGTAGGTCTCAATAAATAAATGATAATCATAATATTAACAATAATAATAGTTAATATGGAGTATGTACTACATGCTCTAGGCACAGCTCTAAGAGCTTTTATAATAATTCTTTTGATTCTTCCTACAATCCTGTGAGGTAGTACTATTACTATCCCATATTACTGAAGCACAGAGATTAAGTAATTTGCCCAAGATCACAGAATGGTTTTCAAACCCAAGCTGTCTGGCTTCAGGGTCTGTGTTCTTAATCATTTCACTATACTACTTCTTGTTATCAGCACTTTTCCCCCTTCTCTGCACCTCTTCTGAGATCCCTTTCAGCTCTGCTTTCATAAAAATAGACTAATTAGCTACCCTGGACTCTGACAGGCTAAGCAAAGTTGGCTTCTCTGAGAGAATTACGAAAATTCTAAATGTACGGAGGCTTCGATCAGAAAGAACTGCGTCCTGATTCAATGCCTATCATCAAATAATTATGTGTTGAATAAAGGAATGAACACAGAGGCTAAAAAGAGGTCAAGTACTATTTGGCTGATCCTTACCATAACCATGAACAGGAATTCATCCATTCAATAAGCACTTCTTGGGTATCTACTATATGGCAAGCACTGGAAAGCTTACAGCTTAGAAAACTGACATCAGAACACATTCTCCTAAGTCATTATCTGGCAGCCATATTGCAAAGTAAATTTCCACACTGGATGGTAGAAAGCTGGATGAAAACTTTAAAGCTTGTTTGTTTTCAGGCAGTAGAGGTCTTTCTCAAATGCAATCTTAGATGAAATGTCAATATATAATACAGACAAAAGCATCTCTGTTCTGGTTGAAGAATGCACTGAGCCTGGAGCCCACCCTCGCTCCACCCATACCACCGTAAAGACATTTCTGCAGAGTGTCAAGATGGCTCTAGAGCTATTAACCACAACAGTGAGTCTCTAGCAACTCCAGAATTCAGTGGACATCTCTAACAGCAACGGACAGTGATTGTTTCCTAATAAAGTTCACTTGACATGGACACGCAGAAATATACGAACGTGGTTATATGCCTGTATGCAAGGCTGGTGCAATGTCTAGAGAGATTACTATAATGGCGCCCCACTCCAGTACTCTTGCCTGGAAAATCCCATGGATGGAGGAGCCTGGTGGGCTGCAGTCCACAGGGTCGCGAAGAGTCGGACACGACTGAGCGACTTCTTTCACTTTTCACTTTCATGCATTGGAGAAGGAAATGACAACCCACTCCAGTGTTCTTGCCTGGAGAATCCCAGGGATGGCGGAGCCTGGTGGGCTGCCATCTCTGGGGTCGCACAGGGTCAGACACGAGTGAAGCGACTTAGCAGCAGCAGCAGCAGCAGCGTAACATTGTCAGGCATTTTATAAACATTACCTGTAATTCTCACAACACCAAATTAAGCAGGTATTAACAGTTTCACTTCACAAGTGAAGAAAGTAAGACTTATATAAAAAATATGAATTCCCAAGGTCATATGGGAAGAGCCCCCTTCCAAAGCCCACAGGGTTTCCTCTATAGACTAAGGTCAAGTACTTGTCTACTCCAAAGAAGTTCTGCAACAGGAGGAAGACTTTCAATGGCAACACAAAAGCAGACAGCTTCGCAGGCAACTCACATGCTGCTTCACTGGTCAAAAAAAAGGTTAACACCTCAACTGGGTCAGACCTAGGGCATTCAAGCAACACTGAGCACCAAAGCCTTGCTAAGAGGTTGGAACATGGGCACCACCTATGGTTTTTGCTCTTCACTTGCAGAATCAATCACTAACATACACATTACCACACGTGAAATAGAAAGCCAGTGGGAGCTTGCTGCACGACATAGGGAACCCAAAGCCGCTGCTCTGTGACAACATAGAGGGGTGGGAGGAGGAGGAGGCTGGGAGAGAGGTTCAAGAGGGAGGGGACGTATGTATGCTGATGGCTAATTCATGTTAATATATGGTAAAAAAAAAAAAAACCATCGCAATATTGTAATTATCCTACACTTAAAAATAAAACATAAATTTAAAAAAAAATCAATAATACCCAGGCAGACCCATTACATGGTTACTAGAAGATCACCTACTTACCTAACTCAGAAGCAAGGCTCACACTTCCGTGAGGTTCTACGGGGGAAGGGAAGACAGGTCACCCAAGTATCTGCTGTGGCTCTCAGACACAGTGACTACAAGCAGGGAGACACACACACAACAGAAGGGTCTGAGACACAGCTTCAACCACGGGGTAACGAAACCCACCTCACAGGGTTACCATGAAGAGCAGAAGGGAGGGTATCTGCCGAGAGCTCTAGAAGTGTTATACAAATGTCAGTACACCAGTACACAGTCACCTGCCTGTGAACTGCTAGGAGGTCATTGCAGCAAACAATCCAGTGTGGTCAGCCACAATTAAAACCAGGGTAGATCTTTCCTGAACAAGATTTTAGACTTGTCAAGAATCCTAGGAGACTGAGCTGACAGAGGGACAATCTCTGCAAACAGTTGCGGAGGCTACAAATTAATGCAACCTCATATTTGTATGGGCTGTAACATTTACAGAGCATTCTCTTTCCTTTACCTCATCTCAGCCTCACTAGTGAGGTTAAAGGAGCAAATATTGCTAGATCAAATTTCACAGAAAAGGTACTTGAGGTTAGAGAGACCAACTGACTTGCCTTGATTCAAAATGCCAGTGTCACAGGGAGAAGGTATTAAAGAATCTGCTTGCCAACGGAGGAGATGGAGGAGATGCAGATTCGATCCCTGGGATGAGAAGATCCTCTGGAGGAGGAAATGGCAACCTACTCCGTATTCTTGCTTGGAAAATTCCACAGACAGAGGAGCCTGGTGGGCTATAGTCCATGGGGGTCACAAAGGAGCCAGATACGACAGCACACACATGCACATGTGCACACACACACACACTTTTCCATTTTCAAAAGAGGGAGAACTCCTTACCTGTTAAAACTAGCTATCTTCTGTATGCCAAAGAGAACATAAGAAGGGAAAGGGGAAAACTCTTTAAATAATAATGATGGTGATGGTAAAGAGGTCACGAAGAAAACCCTGAGAACGTGGCTGCTACTGGAGAGGAAGCAACAGTTAGAACTGGACATGGAACAACAGACTGGTTCCAAATAGGAAAAGGAGTACATCAAGGCTGTATATTGTCTCCCTGCTTATTTAACTTCTATGCAGAGTACATCATGAGAAACGGTGGGCTGGAGGAAGCACAAGCTGGAATCAAGATTGCCGGGAGAAATATCAATAACCTCAGATATTCAGATGACACCACCCTTATGGCAGAAAGTGAAGAACTAAAGAGCCTCTTCATGAAAGTGAAAGAGGAATGAAAAAGTTGGCTTAAAGCTCAACATTCAGAAAACTAAGATCATGGCATCCAGTCCCATCACTTCATGGCAGATAGATGGGGAAACAGTGGAAACAGTGGCTGACTTTATTTTTCTGGGATCTAAAATCACTGCAGATGGTGATTGCAGCCATGAAATTAAAAGACGCTTGCTCCTTGGAAGGAAAGTTATGACCAACCTAGACAGCATATTAAAGAGCAGAGACATTACTTTGCCAACAAAGGTCCGTCTAGTCAAGGCTATGGTTTTCCAGTAGTCATGTATGGATGTGAGTTAGACTATGAAGAAAGCTGAGTGCCGAAGAATTGATGCTTTTGAACTGTGGTATTGGAGAAGACTCTTCAGAGTCCCTTGGACTGCAAGGAGATCCAACCAGTCCATCCTAAAGGAGATCAGTCCTGGGTGTTTATTGGAAGGACTGATGCTAAAGCTGAAACTCCAGTACTTTGGCCACCTGATGTGAAGAGCTGACTCATTTGAAAAGACCCTGATGCTGGGAGGGATTGAAGGCAGGAAGAGAAGGGGACGACAGAGGATGAGATGATTGGATGGCATCACCAACTCAATGGGTATGGGTTTGGGTAGACTCCGGGAGTTGGTGGTGATGGACAGGGAGGGCTGGTGTGCTGTGGTTCATGGGGTTGCAAAGAGTTGGCCACAACTGAGCAACTGAACTGAACTGGAGACAGCTGTCAGTGCAGATGGGAAGTTGGGGACAGAAAGAAAAAGAGGAGACAGGACCTACTATATTGAGTGGCTAAAGAATACTCTTCAGGAAGTCTAGCGGTTTAATGGCCAACACACACTTTGATAACCTCTTCGAGAAGCATGCAGTGAAGACATATGTTACTCACTTAAGTCTTTTGGAGTAAGTGTGTTTTGTTCTCGGAGGCTTTGCTGCTGTTCTGTTTTGATGGTGCCTTAAGACAAAAGCAGGGTAGCTTACAAAAGCAGTTACATCTGAATTACAACGGCAAGTGGCAGGGTGTGGGCTGGGACTCCGTGCTTCTGCTTCCTACCCCAGTGCTTCTCTATGACAACACACTGCGTTTAAGCACTGTGGACTTGATGTGGACAGTCTTTTCAGAAGTATTTGTAAATTATCACCTCCGAATATATGGCACAGCAACATGTATCTCAATACTGTTAGTAATGCTTTCGTAATGCTATTTTTTCAAATGAAATCCTACAACTACACCCCAAGATGGGCTCACAGAAGTTAAAGGACGCCTTCAGTGTCACAAAGAGAGCAGGGAGCAGAGCCAGGACTGAACTCTTCATTCAGTGTGCTTTTCTGCAGGTTGATGCTTCTCGTTCAGGAAAAGAACGTTATAATGGGACAAGCACAGTGATAACAAGATAAGAACTGTATTTCTAATCTCATTTGTAATGCATTAACAAAAATTAATCTTATGCTTTTCCCTAAGATGTTCAAAGTTCTCTCTCTTATTTACGCAGAGATGGTGAGATTAGCAAAAATCCTGTAGAAAAATTAAAGGAGAAAATTGTTCATGGCTGTTATGGTGCCTTAAGTCTTGTTAACCACCTCACTGAGGATAAATGAATCTGACTAACCCTTAAGCACGACCCACACAACCTCTGGACAGTATGGTAATTCTAAACTGGTGGATATACTCTGAAAGTGGTATGAAGTTTAGGTTGGATGGTCTTCTGCTCAGAAACCTTCAGACTCTCGTTCTCCACTGCTCTTCAGACTCTCTACTGCTTTTGATTAAAATTTCAAATCCTTAAATGAGCACTCAGGGCCCTTTACAGCCTATTAATAGACACTCTCTGCTGGCATCCTGTGCTTCATAAACCATCCTCACTCCTGTATTTTTCCACTCCCACACCTGTGGCTGTGCCACTCCTGCCAGGCACATTCCCTCTAGTCAAAAACGGTCCACTCTCCCCTCAGCGTATCACTCCTAAAGTACAACGTTAAGTTCTCCGTTTCTGCTTCTTTCCCCCTACTTGATCATAAGCACTGCAAGCGCAAAGATCACACTTACTAATCACTGCATCCTCCAAACACTTCGCCTTGTGCTTTGCCCATGAAGAGGAATACAGTAGGACATCAGATAATTATGGCATTTATGAGAGAATAACCTCCAGTTTTTTTGTCTTAAGTAAGACAACGGCCATGCTGCGAAGCAAATTGACTCTAATACCTGTGAGATAATGCACCCATATGTCTTGAGATTGTCAATATTCAAGAGATCTAGGGCTCAAACCAACTAGATAACTAACTTTTCCATTAACTATCTTTCCACATACCCATAGTCCAAGAGTTCTGTGATAAAAGGAAGTGACGGTTTGGGAATGTGGCACTTGTTGTTAATAAAATGAAGCATCGCCTTTGGGCTGAAGTGGCCTTCATTCAGACTACAAGGTGGAAGATGGTAGCAGCTCTGAATCATTGGGCCCAACAGGCTGACTGACTCCTGAAAGTAACAGAAATATGATAGGTTGAGGCAGTCTATAGAAACTGAATTATTAAGGAGATGAATACTCAGGACAGCAGCTCCACTGTGGAAAGGTGGAGGCAGGCGGAGACTTGACTTGCTAGTTTTACAGGCATGTTCGCTGAAAACTTATCAAGTATGTAGTCACAGTTTCTGCCATTTTCTATATGCATGCTATACTGCAATAAGAAGTTTTTATAAAATGAATGATGACTAAAGAACTTAACTAATATTAAAAAGCATACCGCTTAAAGCGAGGTCTGAAAATAACATTGAAAATCAGATAAGATGAAGGAGGAATGAATTAAAACTTTAAAAACTCATTTATTTATTTCAATCCCAGGTATACTTTCTTCATTTCAGTACTTCCTCATTCATTAATTCAAGTAAGGCACCAGCATTTAAAACTCTAGCTTTTCACTTCTCCACTTAAAAGTTCCAGAGAAAATTCTGGAATTCTTATTACTCAATCTAATGACTTCTCTTGTACCTATGAGCAGAAAATATAGTTTATCAAATGGTTCAGTTTCCAGAATGTTCCCTTCAGCTGTGACCTTTGCATTAACTGGTTCATTCCGTTTACGCTTTAATTCAAGCATTACCAGTGCTTTCTATGTGCTGGACATTGTGCTAAATACTAGGGATTAGTTGAATAATGAACAAAATATCTGTATCCTATCCTTATGGAGTTTAAATTCCAGTAGAGACAGATTATCTGCCAATTACAATGCAGTGGCAACAGTATTAAGGATAAGGTACTAGGGATCCATCTAACCCAGAACGAGGGGCAGATGGGTATGGGTGGGGTAGATGCAGGATTTCCTATAAAAGTAATATCTAAGCTGAGAAGAAAAGGAAGTTTGTTCTATGAATGTGAAATATGAAGTCCTAGGGACAAGACAAAGAGAAAAGAAGAATAAAAAATTAAAATTAAGTTTATTTCTCTGTAGTCTGATCCAGACCATCTTCAATCCCATGAGAATTTCTTCTAACTAGGGAGTAGTCAATTTGTTAATTATGCTGTCAGTCTTTGAAAATCATTATTTGCCTTAACATGATTTTACATAATACTAAATAACATCCTTTGTCTTTAAAAATCCCAGGTTTTTTTCTGTAAATTTAATTTTTATTGTAAAGAAAAATATAAAGCAAAGAGAACAGTAAAGCACTCATCAAATTAAAGTGTTTGAAAATTATAGCTAGTTAAGGTAACTGAAAAATACTCTCAGGTCGACTGGAGAAAAAACTGTGAGTGGCTGTCAATACTATCTTACTGTCTTATTTTGATATTCTGTGATCTCATAAATAAATATTAAATAAATAGTATTTATTATCACATTTCCAGCTGGAAAACTTGAAAAGTACAGAAAAATATTAAAAATGAAAATCATCTAGATATGAATGGCTGTTAAATCCTTAAATGTTCTTTCCTTTGTCCATAGTTTTACAAAGTTGGGGGTCACAGTCTATATACATTTCTATAGAATATTTGTGTCCTCCCAAAATTTGTATGTTGAATTACAGAAGATAAGAGTGCCTTATTAAAGAAACCCCAGAGAGCTCCCTTGCCCCCTGCCATGTGAGGTCACATTGAGAAAGACAACCTTCCATGAACCAGGAGGCAAGGGCAGACTTCAATCTGCCAGCAACCTGACGCGGTACTTCCTAGACTCCAGAACTGAGAAGTAAGTATTGGTTGTTTACAAGTCACCTAGACAAAGATATTTTTGTTACAGCAACCTAAACAAACTAAGACGTACATTTTGAATTCTTATTACAGTTGACTTATTTCAGGTATTAAAAAAAAAACCAAACAAACAGATATGGACTTCCCTGATGGTACAGTTAAGAACCCTTGAGACACAGGTTTGATCCCTGGTCCAGGAAGATTCCACAAGCTGCAGGGCAGCTAAGCCCATGTGCCGCAGCCACTGAGCCCACACTCAAGAGTTCATGCTCTGCAACAAGAGAAGTCACTACCAGGAAGGAGCAGGCCGCACAGCACAACTGGAGAGAAGCCCCTGGCCACCGCGACTAAAGCAAGCCCTCACGCAGCAACAAAGACCCAGCACAGCCGTAAATAAATAAATATTTTTAAAACACCACACAGACAGTAATAGAACTTTACAGATACAACAGAAGCTCCATGTGTAATTTTTCCTATATAATTCCTCTCTTTCCTTCTCAAAGGCAACCACTATCTTGAATTAGGTGTTTCTCAAATTCTTGCACTTAATATTATTTTATATTATTACCACATAAACAATGTACCCATTATAAAGGACTGTTCTGCACTGTTCTAAAATTTATTATTTTTTATTATTTTTGTACTATTACCACAGAGTAGCCAATGTAACATATATCCAATATAACATAAAGGATTGTTGTGTATGTTCTGAAACTTTGTATAAAGGCAAAATATTGACCGTAACCTGAAACTTGCCTTATCCCATTTCCTATTAAGGCTGACATTTATTCCTTTTGACATTGTTGCTTAGTTGCTAAGTCACGTCTGAGTCTTTTGCAACCCCCTGGACTGTAGCCAGCCAGGCTCCTCTGTCCATGGGATTTTCCAGCCAAGAATACTGGAATGGGTTGCCATTTCCTTCCTCAGGGGATCTTCCCGACCCAAGGAAAGAACCTGCTTCTCCTACATTGCAGGTGCATTCTTTGTCACTGAGCCACCAGGGAAGCCCTGCCTTTGACATATTTTCCTCTAATTCATGCATATTCTCAGTTTCATAGTAGTGGTTCAATGTTGACTAAACCACAATTTATCTACTCTTCTATTGATGAAACTTTGTTTCCAAAAATGTCATACTATTATCAACAACCATAAACATTCTTGTCCCGGCTACCATGCACTCATATGAGAAAGTCTCTTGGGTATATATACTTAGGAGTTCAAATACTAGGTTCTAGAGTATAAGCATTTTTAATTTCTATACTTGAACATTAAGTATTTTAAATAATAAAACTGAATAGTTCTTCAAAGCAATTATAAGGAATATCTTCATCCAAATATCCCTTCTCTAGTTTGGGTCAGGGTTCAGTTCAGTTCAGTCCAGTCGCTCAGTCGTGTCCGACTCTTTGCAACCCCATGAACTGCAGCACGCCAGCCCTCCCTGTCCATCACCAACTCCCAGAGTTCACCCAAACTCATGTCCATAGAGTTGGTGATGCCATCCAGCCATCTCATCCTCTGTCGTCCCCTCCTCCTCCTGCCCCCAATCCCTCCCAGCATCAGGGTCTTTTCCAATCAGTCAACTCTTTGCATGAGGTGGCCAAAGTATTGGAGTTTCAGCTTTAGCATCAGTCCTTCCAAAGAACACCCAGGGCTGATCTTTAGAATGGACTGGTTGGATCTCCTTGTTAGGGTACCATAACTAAATAAAATCAAACGAGTAAACATGGAAGGCTAAGAGATAGTGAGCAGCAACCAGGATCTACACAGAGAATCTACACAGTGTTACAGAAATGATTAAACGGTAATTACACCTGACTATCTTCAAATAATGCGCTATCAAGGAACTGCTGCTGCTGCTGCTGCTGTTGCTAGGTCGCTTCAGTCATGTCCGACTCTGTGCGACCTCATAGATGGCAATCCACCAGGCTCCCCCGTCTCTGGGATTCTCCAGGCAAGAACACTGGAGTGGGTTGCCAGTTCCTTCTCCAGTAAGGAACTGCTGAGGCATCCTTAACTCTTACCAGAACTCTCTTCAGACTACATTCAGCAGGAGATATAAAAAAACAAAGGAGAGAAGGATGTATTCTGGGGTCATAAAGAATCGGTAACAGAAATTTTGCAAAGCATATTGGTAAAAGCAAACCTCCTTAGCCAAACAGTTGATGAAGATTCTTGTTGAAAATATGATTTTTAAAAGAGAGACTCCCTTTTTTTTAAAGATTTTTAAAAGAGAAAAGAGACTAAGAAATTGATTTTCTTAAACAGACATTCCACGGCAAAACAACAGGTTAGAAAATAGCTGAGAACCTTGAAAATGATAGGGAATATAGAGATGATTTCCCCTTGGCCTTACCTTCAACGCATTTCTATTATCTATGTATATGTATATATGCGTGTAAACACATCCAAGGGTAAGGTAGATAGGATACAGCATGAAAAAGCCCCTGGGGATTCTGATACACCATTTCCTTCGGCATCTCCCTTCCCACGGCTCCCTCACCCACAGCCTTGGAAACCACTGCTGTGGTTCTCTATAATGACGACTAATGCAACACGTAACACAGAGCTATGCACACTACTTCCACATATATTACTGCATTTGACTCTCAACATAACTTGGCAAAGGTTGGTGCTGCTGTTATTCTCATTTTACAGAAGAGAAAGATAAAGCTCAGAGAGGTAAAGCAATTTGCCCAAGGTCACAGCAAGGGATGGGGAGCGAGCTGTGAAAGCGCTTGAGGAAACAGAATAATGAACACAGGTCATGGAAGGCAAACCCGCAGGGAGGACACACTGCAAAGTCTGTTCAAAAGGGCTGGGGGCTGCACACAGGGATTCTGGGCTTCAAATGAACCCATGATTTCTTACATTCAAAAAAAGACTTAAGTGAAAGTGAAGTCATGTCTGACTCTTTGCGACCCGTGGACTGTAGCCCACCAAGCTCCTCCGTCCATGGGATTCTCCAGGCAAGAGTACTGGAGTGGGTTGCCATTTCCTTCTCCAGGGGATCTTCCTGACCCAGGGATCGAACCCAAGTCTCTCATATTGCAGGCAGACGCTTTAACCTCTGCACCACCAGGGAAGCAAAAAGACTTAAAGCAAAATATTAAATTATTTTCTACACTTTTCTGTATTCTTAAACAATTTCATGTTAAAAACGAAAGAATTCTGTGGGCAAAGTTTAGAGATACTATTATATCGAGGTCCCTGGTGGCTCAGAGGTTAAAGTGTCTGCCTCCAATGCGGGAGAGCCGGGTTTGATCCCTGGGTCAGGAAGATCCCCTGGAGAAGGAAATGGCAATCCACTCCAGTATTCTTGCCTGGAGAATCCCATGGACGGGGAAGCCTAGTAGGTTACAGTCCAGGGGGTCACAAAGAGTCGGACATGATTGAGCGACTTCACCTTCACCTTCACTTAGGATGACAAGGAGTACATAGTATCTAAGGCCGAGGTAGAAAAGGTCTTACTTTTCCAGGGATCAGAAGAGGCGAAAGGTATAACCAAGTCTAGGATTGAAACTGACATAAGAGGACACAAGCTAGAGAGCATAGTTATGCAAGCAGCAGGCCTAGAGGGGAACCAGGGAGTCTCCAAAGAAGCCGGCAATACGTTACACTGGTTCAGGGAGGTTCCAGCAGCCTGAGCCCACACACCTAGGACAAACTTACTCCACAAACTCTTCTGAATTTCCCCCACTTAACAGAAAAAATCGTTTGTGCCTTTTAAAACAGCTGAATGCACCGAAGCACAATCCAGTGAGTCCTGTGGGAAAGAAGCATGACTGGTGGAAAAAGAACAGAGACTAAGAATGCCGGGGTTTATCTTGGAGGAGAAATTCCTCCTTATCTTAAAAGTGGAGGCTACGGTAAGTAACTTGAGCAAAGCCTGGTGAACCAGGAGTTACAGGGCAGGGGGCCATACTGCCTCATAATCTTGCTGGGAAAATCATTTTATATAAAAAAAAAAAAGTCTTCCACCTTATCTGTCTTGCTGGTTTTACCTATTTCCCTGATCTTCCCACATTAACACAGTGGGGTAGGGGTGGGGACAGGGCTGTCTCTTGCTGAAGGTGCATAGCTGAGCCAAGAATAGAACCCTAGCATCCTGTCTCTCGGTTCACTTCTGGACCATGCTACCTCAGGAAGGAACATTTGAAAATAGTAGTTCTCTCCCACCTTGCAACCAAGCTGTGCATAAGCACATGATCAATGAATGAAGTTGGCTAAGTGACTCAGCACTGGGCTGGCTCTCCCGTGAGTCAGGCCCAGAATCCTGAGTGGCTGGAAGCACACACTCTTTAAATAAGACTTTAAAACTAAGGTCTTCACCACCCAGGAGCACTGGAAGATTTCAGGGGTATTTCATTTTGGCTGAACATAGATCAGGATGTCACCTCTTACATTTCAGGTGTGAATCAGTTTAATTATATTGTCCACAATTTTCATGGATGTACTTTCTCTGCACTCTGTAGGTGGACTTAGGTAGCAGTCTTAGAACTCAGGATCAGTTGAGGTGGAGCGAGGCAGGAGCACAAGAGAGGACAGTGGATAAGCGGTTGGACTATAGGAATTACTAACAATTTAGGATCATATCTGCCTTTCTTCCTCTTTAATGCAAAAAACACCCCAAAGTAAGGCCTTCTCGTATTCCTTTGAAGATAACAACTACACACACAGCTTTGAGGGCACACCGGTAAGCTGCTCCAACCCGACCCTGTCAATAGCCGTTGGTTTTGACCACCTGCTCCCAGCAGGGAAGAAGCGAGCCTCTGAGCAATGACCCCTGCGACAGATGGCATAGTACAGACAGAAAAGGGCCAGCCAAAAATATTTCTTTCCACACAGGGAGGGAGCCTGGGTGTTTAAAGAAAGAAGTCAAAGGAACAAAGCAATGAAATTCATCAAGTGTATCTAAAACTCACCCTCAGGCTATCAGTAGTCTTTTGAATGACAAATGAATCAAAACCTTTGATGAAGGGACCTCAGGACCCTGGGTACAACAAGCTGCCACTAGCAAGGTTTTAGAACAAATTATCTTGGGGAAAAAAATGTGACAATGAGCTTAGTGAAGGACTCTCAGAGCCATTAAAGAGAACCTGAGCACTTAAGGCAACCTCAAAATCGACTCCAATTTTCAGAGACTGACTAGTCTTGAAATAACACAGAGAGTTCAGAGGACAGTGATTGCAGATGTCAGTCTTGCAAGGGACTTTAACTTGCAGGAAAAAAAAAAAAACACATTAGCCCCTGCTTTGGTTGGATTACCAGTACTAGGAGGGAGACCTAAAAGAAACAAAAGTAGAGGAGCTGGCATAAAAATAGGTGAAAAAAAGAAAGTGTCACTCACCATGTGCCAATGCCCAGCACTCCACAAGGAGCCTTTACACACAGTACGAATGAAGCATTATTTGTTGACATTTTTAAATGGAAAAAAAGAAAAAAGGCAGCATTATTCACAGTAGCAGAAAAGTGGAAGCAACCTAAACGCCTACTGACAGATGAATGGATAAAGAACCGTGGCATACACATACAATGGGATATTGTTAAGCCTTAAAATGGAAAATCTGACACAAGCTACAACATGGAGGAAGCTTGAAAATACGCCGCGTGAAATAGGTGCATCACAGAAGAACAAATACTATGTGATTTCTCTTACACAAGGTACCAAGAGTAGTCAAGCTCACAGACAGAAAGCAGAATGGTGGTTACCAGGGGATAAGGGGGAGGGGAAAAGGGGAGTCATTTTTCAATGGGTCGAGTTTCAGTCCTGCCAGATGAAAAAGTTCTGGAGGTGAATGGTGGCAATGGCTGTACAACAACGTGAATGCACTTAATGCCAC
This sequence comes from Ovis aries, assembly GCF_016772045.2. Taxonomy (NCBI): domain Eukaryota; kingdom Metazoa; phylum Chordata; class Mammalia; order Artiodactyla; family Bovidae; genus Ovis; species Ovis aries. The sequence goes on from NC_056056.1 coordinate 134,659,492, forward strand.
CGAACTGTACACTTGAAAACAGCTAAAATGGCAACTGAGGTGTCCAACAGTAGATGAATGAGTAATACGAGTGAGTGAAGGTGCAGCACACGTATACAGTGGAATACATTCAGCCATTAAAGAGAACGGACTCTTGCCAGCTGCAATAAGACAGACGCACCTAGAGGCTGGTGCCCCAAACGAAATAAATCAGACAGAGAACAACAAATTTGTGTGACTTCACTTAAATGTGGAATCTAAAAAACACAAAAAAGAATTAAAATCATAAAAAAGAAAGAGAGTCACAGAGCACAAACATTTTATTGCCAGAGGGGTGGGGGTCGAGGGAGGAGAGAAACCAGTGAGGGAGATTAAGAAGTACAAATTTCCAGCTGCAAAATAGGGGGGTCATGGATATGAAATGTACAGTGTGGGGAATAGAGTCGATAACCGTGTGATATCTTTGTATGGTGAATAACTGATATCTTTGTATGGTGACATATCTCAACTAGACTTCTCACAGTGATCATTTTGAAATGTATAGAGATACTGAACCACTGTGTCATGTAACAAGAACTAACCTAGGGTTGCAGGTCAATTATACTTCAAAAACAGACAAACTCATAGAATGAGATCAGATCTGTGGTTATCACAGGTGAAAGGGTGGGAGGAGGGGGAAGCTGGATGAAGGCGGTCAGAAGGTTCAAACTCCCAGTTATAAGATAAATAAGTAGCAGGGGGAAAATTGGTTAAAGTGGTAAACTTTATGTTATGCATATTTTACCACAATTTTTAAAAAATGAAATAAACATGTAATAGGAAACACAGTTAAGAAACATGTCAGATCAAAACTAGTAAACGGAGGAACCAAGATTCAAGCTTATAAGTTGCATGGGCACGCCTGCCTCTCCTCCACCACAGAACAGTCCAGGCTCTCAGAGGGAAGGAAAAGGGTCAGGAAGAGAACCTTGCTTGACCACAGCTGACTAAGCTGTGATGGCTAATCCACATCGCTCCCTTCCCACTCGCTGGTCTCTCATTCAGGTGTCTTTACTACAACCTTGTCTAATCTTCTCCCCTCATCTCATAGCCTCCTCGCAGGAGTACACCCTGCTTAGGGAACATCCTGTATATTCCAAGCTCACCATCACCACCCAGCAGATTCTGACAACCTTCCAACCCAAAAAGACTCCCTGAATTGGAAAGGAACTAAATATCACAACTCCAGGTATGTAGGTCCTCTAACCAGTTCTTACTTGCTGAAAATATTATGCTGCAGAATTCACTTGCAAAGCAAAAGAAAGTTTAAACTGCTAGAGTTCTGAAGCACCTTAACTTGTTTACCTGACCCAGAGGTTCTACACTGGGGAGGTTTTGCCTTTCACAGAAATTTTGGCATTGTCTAGAGACATTTTGGGAGGCTTCCCTGTGGCTCAGCGGTAAAGAATCTGCCTGCAATGCGGTAGACCCGGGTTCCATCCCTGGGTCGGGATGATTCCCCTGGAGAAGGGAATGGCTACACACTCTAGTACTCTTGCCTGGAAAATCCCATGGATGGGTCGGCTCATCTTTGGGGTTGCAAAGAGTCAGACACGACTGAGCAACTAAGCGCGCACGCGCACACACGTTCTTGAGTGCCACAACTGGGGCCGAAGTGGGTGCTACTGGCATCTAGCGGTAGGCTGGGGTTGCAGCTAACCACCCTACAAAGCACAGAACAGCCCACCAGTACAACAGAGAATTCTCCCAATTTTCCCAATGAAAGTGCCAAGGTGGAGATGCGCTGACGGCCCGGCCACTCTATGCCGCAGGCACTGCCTTTACAAACTGCCTAGAGACAAAAGCAGCTCTGCTGTTCACAGGAAGAGTTTTGACCTGAGGCAGTTCATCTGTGAACAAATAAGCACATTCCGCACATTCCATCAGAATTTGGCCCTGCCAGCTTTCACCTATCAACCTTAACTACTTCTTGAGTAGTCAGGCCTCTGATTTACATGACACCCCTTCAAAGTCAGAAGACAGTTACCACATCTTATAAACACAGTCGATGGACATTTATATAATTGTCTAGACCTGCTTTTATGCTTAGTTAGGTATGAGTCCTGCACTGAAATTCTCAAGAGCAGGTAACACACCTGCATTGTGTTGCTCAGCTTGCCAGTAAAAATATCCAAACCAGTACTTAATAGTATATAACTAGTACTCACTAACTAAACATGAAGGTTTAGTAAACATGGTAAACAGGAAGGAAACATGCCAGCCAGATATAATTCCTGGATCAGACGTGCTGCGTGCTAAATTACTTCAGTCGTGTCTGAGTCTGCGACCCTAAGGACTGTAGCTCACCAGGCTCCTCTGTCCACGGGATTCTCCAGGCAAGAATACTGGAGTGGGTTGTCATTTCCTTCTCCAGGAGATCTTTCCAACCCAGGGATCGAACCTGAGTCTACGGCATCTCCTGCACTGGCAGGTGGGTTCTTTACCACTAGTGCCACCTGGGAAGCCCTCTGGATCAGACAGGTACCCTATTTTAGGGGAGACATGCCATTACTAGAACAGGCCTATTGATAACAATACCTGACTCTTCTTTCCACTTGAAACAGTCTCTACCATTCAGGCCAGCAAGACACACACACACACACACATCCCCCAGCCTGTGAGAATCCCTACACAGCAGGAATCCTCTTCACCCTCCAGAAGGAAAGTGAACCAAAATCTCCATAAAAGGCTGCTAATTCATGGCCTATCTGTTTAGCTGAGCTACAAAACTGCTAAAAACCTCTGACACTCTACATGGATTATATTATTAATGACATCAGCAGTCTAAGAAGGCTCTGCAGGAGCAAGAGGCTTCGTAAGCATTAAGTCTCAACCTTGAAGAGCTACTCTATACAATGGCAAGGACTCACCTCTGAACAAAGTTTGAAGGTTGCTTCTTTGACTGAGACAGAGGTATAGCTACAGTGAATAACCGCAATTTTAAAACGACTCTCGAAATCTCAACAGCTGCTCTACGGGTGCATGCACCTACCGGTACACCATCCTCATTCTGACCTCTAACCTCACCAGGCATGCCCTTCTTCTTTTGTTTCCCAAATTTAACCTACAATGTCTTTAAGTTCTATATCAGGATCTCCCTCAGACCTTCTACCAAGTTTGTTTTATTAAACTGTTTCCATGATGACGCCTCCCAGGCTGTACACCAACTTGTCCCTCACGTGCATATATTCTGCTCTAGAATTAGCCCCCAAAGGGTTTATTTATACCAGATACCCTAAACACTGAACCAGTATCAACGAATCAACAAATATTTATTAAGTACCTATAATGAACTTTTCACTCTAGGTTCCATAGGATATAGGAAATATATACCTATACTCTTTACTTACTCTCATTAAAGTGCCGAAACTCACTCAAAACAATGACTAAATATAAGAAAGAATGTAATTACTAAATTACAGCTATTGATGATAAATACTACTGAAGTTCAGAAAATAAGATCAAGGTTGCTCAGTTCCCATTCCTTGGAGCTAACGTCAGAAACAAAAGGAAAAAGAAATATATTCATTCATTTCCTCAATATTTTCTGAGGCTTTTTATGTATAAGACATTATAATATACCTAACATTTATACTGTACTTCAAGTCTTATACTTATTATCTCATTTCATCCTTAACAAGAATACAAAATAGGTAGACAAAGTGGTAATCATCAACCCCATTCTGTAATCCTGGTGCTCATGTTAACAACAAAACCAAAGGTGGAACAAGTCTCCTGAACCCTAGTCCTCACAGTCCCAAACAGCACCCCACAGCCCCTCCTTCCCTGATCCAGTTCAGTTCGGTTCAGTCGCTCAATCGTGTCTGACTCTTTGCGACCCCATGAATCGCAGCACACCAGGCCTCCCTGTCCGTCACCATCTCCCAGAGTTCACTCAGACTCACGTCCATCGAGTCCGTGATGCCATCCAGCCATCTCATCCTCTGTCGTTCCCTTCTCCTCCTGCCCCCAATCCCTCCCAGCATCAGAGTTTTTTCCAATGAGTCAACTCTTCTCATGAGGTGGTCAAAGTACTGGAGTTTCAGCTTTAGCATCATTCCTTCCAAAGAAATCCCAGGGCTGATATCCTTCAGAATGGACTGGTTGGATCTCCTTGCAGTCCAAGGGACTCTCAAGAGTCTTCTCCAACACCACAGTTCAAAAGCATCAACTCTTCGGTGCTCAGCCTTCTTCACAGTTCAACTCTCACATCCATACATGACCACAGGAAAAACCATAGCCTGACTAAACGGACCTTAGTCGGCAAAGTAATGTCTCTGCTTTTGAATATACTATCTAGGTTGGTCATAACCTTTCTTCCAATCCAGCCACACATATATAACTATACTCCTTCCCCCATCACTGCTTTTCAGATGCAATGGTAAAAAGACAACTACCTAAACATAGCTTTCAGTTTTTAAAATATCTGCTCCAGATCCTTAAAAGAAAATCCGTCAGTCATACGCCTTTCCTTATAGTTGTCATGAAAGTAAAAACTCAAATCCATAAAATAAGCTCCTCTAAAGGATATTCAGAAAACAAGCGGAGTATGGGGGGCAGTAGGAGTTTGGAGACACAGCAAAATGAGAGGATGTATTTTTGTATGAGATATTAATGTTGATAAAGGAGAGACATGCACTCTATCTGGTTATGAGTTTTCCATCTCTTAGATTAAGCCCTGTGTCTTCAGAGACTAGCAAGTGCCTGGCACACGGCAGTGCAACTGAATGCATCTGTTTTTCTTGATATATCATGAGCTCCTTGTGGGCAAAGACTTCATTTCATACGCTTCTGTAGTCCTGTTTCAATGTCATCAGTCAGCAACACACTGAATTAGATTATTCGACTGGTGGGCAGAGAGAGTGCCATGTAGGAAGGCTGTGTTAGTACTGTGATCTCTTAGAGCTTGTATTTGTCTATTTGGCATTCATTAATCACAGGGCCAGACTAACAGCCAGCACTGTTTATGCCTCCCCTGCCAGCAAGACCCCATGTTCTAGACTGTCTCCTTTAACTCTCACACACAAGGCTAGTGTTTCCCAGGCCCTAAATCAATCGACAGATGACAGACGTCTGTACAAGACCACAAGGAACAATCCCCACGCCCGAAGACCCAAGCAGTTATTCAAACTAGCCAATCCTAAGCCGCTTCCCCTGCCCTGCCGTGCCTTTCCCAGAGTAGAGCAAAGGAAAACCATAAAGGCTCTGGGCCATGCTTCCTCCTTGCTCTGCTCTCCTGACCAAACCTGGTGCTTCTCCCGGGGGCCCCATGTGATGGGGGCATGTCCCCTTCTCTCGGGAAATGTAAATGGTAAATTCTTTTAATGGCATTGACCTCTCCATGCCTTTATAAAGACTTTATTAAGACTTAGGCACTAATCAGTTGAATACTATTATTACCATCCCACCAGACACAACAAACCAGAACCTAACCCAGATTATACCTATAGGCCGGCTCACAAAAATCTTACTTTCCCTATTAGACGGCAAACTCCTTTTAAACAAGATTGTCTCTTATATTACATACTCACCAAATTTAACGTTACAAACACAGCAGTCACATTGTAAGGCGAATGTTACAAAGATAAGTTAGTAATTAGTTGACTTTTTTCAGCCCGAATCTTTATCAATTATTAATGATCCCCTCTGATCTCAAATGGGTGACCATTCTCTAATGCTGCACAGCGTGGCAATTTCCTTAAGTGTTTACAGCAGCTTTATCTATAAAGGTCCAGCGACTTTAAACTGGAAGCAACCAAGATGTCTTTCAACAGGTGAATGGATAAACCAATTCTGATGTACCTACAGAATGGAGTATTATTCAGTGACAAAAAGGAACAAGCTACTGATCATGAAACAATACGGATGAATCTTAAAATGCATTTTGGCTAAGTGAACAACTATAAATTGCAAGATTCCATTCATGTGACATTCTGGAAAAGGCAAAACTCCAGGTGTAGAAAACAGATAAGTGGCATTAAACAGATTAACCAAAGTGACGGGAGGTGACTGACTACAAGGGAAGGCACGTGGAAATTTTTAGGGAGATGGAACTGTTCTACATGGTACAAGGGTGGTAAACATATGACTTCTGTATTTAACAAAACCTAAAAACTGTATCTTGTGTGTGTTAGTTGCTCAGTTGTGCCTGACTCTTTGTGACCCCCATGGACTGTAGCCCACCAGGCTCCTTTATCCATGGGATTCTCTAGGCAAGAATACTGGAGTGGGTTGCTATTCCCTTCTCCAGGGGATCTTCCTGACCCAGGAATTGAACCCAGGTCTCCTGAATTGCAGGCAGATTCTTTACCATCTGAACATACCTTACCAAGAGTGAACCTTAATATACATAATTTTTTTAAAAATCAAAAAGGATGTCAAGGGATCCCAAGATAGAACGCAGACTGTCACAAATGAACTTAATATAAATTAAGTAATAATACAATAAAAACTATAAACATAAATATAAAGCTATATTTATTATATAAATATAAAACTATATTTATTATATAAATAAATATAATAAGTAATAATATAATTTAAAAACTCACTGAAGGAAGTGAGGTGAAACCGAAGTAACCTTGGAAAATGTTTCAACAGGAAACTATAAGGCTAAAGACAAAAGGAACTATACATAAACACTGCACCCTGGTTAGCAAATCTGTTGCTCAGAGAAATACGGGTTAACACTTCTGAACCTGTCTCACATGTATACAGAATTAAATAAGTAAGGAAACCCACCATCTATTATGGTGGATGGTGACAGGCAGGTTTCTCGCTGTCAGAGAAGGAATTTCAGATATTAAGGGGGGAAAGCTAGAATAAACTCTGTGGTACTGCATTAGAGTCAGAGACGAGAGTGTGGATCCGTGTTCACTTCAGTGTGTATGCAGGTGGATATATAGGAGTGATTTACATATGTATATACACATGGGTTAGTCCACATATGTGTATTTCCTAGCTCTCTCTGCTGAGGGCTTACTAGCAATGTGTACACCCAATGCTCAGATCTTGGTTTCTCCAAAGAAAAAAACCAAGGCTCCTGAAGAAAATGCTGATTCAAGAGCAAGGACAGGGAAAATACAAGAGGAGCTTGGAACATCTCCTAGTTTCAGAAAGTAAGGAAGTGCTCAAGTGGCAAAAGGACGTGGGCATGTCAAAGGGATAGAGAACCCAACCTGGAATAGTTCCCAGTAGCTAAAACTGCAACAATTTGAGCAATAAAATAAACTGCATGGTACTGAATGATAACCTAAAGTATACGAGTTCATACTGATATAAACTAATGACAATTAATAAACATACGGCTAAAAAGAGTAAGTCTTCCTTTATAGAAAAATTTCAAATAATATGTGCAGATATTACTTCCTCCAGGAAGTGGAGCTTAATCCTCACTCCTCCTCCCCCAAGAGTGAGCTGGACTTAACTGACTCATTTCCAGAGAATATGGAAAGGAAACAGTCACTTTATGGTGGAGAAACCTGGCAAATACCACCTTAACCAAGCGATCAAGGTTAACACCACCAGTGATAGGTAGTGTTAGTGTCATATCCCCAGACAGGATATGCTGAAGAGGGCATTTCATCTCTAAGGTGTTCTTCCTCAAAACCCACAACCCGAGTCTAATCCTGAGAAAGACTTCAGGAAACCCCAACAGACAGGCAGTCTACAAAATTACTCACCAGTGCTCCTCAAAATTGCCAGTCATAAAAATCGTGGAAAGTCTGAGAAATGGTCACAGACCAGAGGAGCCCAAGGACAGAGACACAATGACCAAATGCAATGAGGTACACTAAACTGAACCTTGGAACAGAAGAAGATTAGTGAAAGATCGGGTAAAATCCAAAGTGTTGAATTTAACAGTAAATGCACCAATTTTGGTTTCTTAGTTTTGACAAATACATGACAGTGATGTTAGACGTGAACACTGCGGGAAATGTGAGTGATGCATGCAAGAACTCTCTGAATTATCTTTGCAGCTTTTCTGTAAATCCAAAGTTATTCGAAAATTAAAAGTTGATTTTTAAAAATAATCTAATAGGGCTTCCCTAGCAGCTCAGTGGTAAAGAATTTGCAGCCAGTGCAGAAGACTTGGGTTCAGTCCTTGGGTTGGGAAGATCCCCTTGAGAAAGAAATGCCAACCCCTTTCAGTATTCTTGCCTGGGAAGAGACAAGACAGAGAAGCCTGGCAGCTACAGTGCATGGGGTCGCAAAGACGCAGACATGACTGAACAATTAAACAACGGCAGCACTAATGTAGGGTCAAATTAGCGAGGAAAAATTTACTAATTAAATTTTTATTTGCAAAAGTTCCGTATAACAGAAATATAGGGTCACACTGTTGGGTGTATCTTTTTACAGAGAGGAAATGAAGTGCTCCTGACATGTTATCTTATAGACTGAATCTACTGTAATGATAGTTCTGTTGATGAAGAAAATGCTTTCCCATAGCACATTCATGGTTTGGTGCTTCTCTACCAGAGGCAGAAATAATCCTCCGGGTATAGGACTACATGAGCTTCCCTGGTGGCTCAGTATATAAAGAATCTGCCAGCAATGCAGGAGACCTGGGTTCAATCCCTGGGTTGGGAAGATCCTTTGGAAGAGGGCATGGCAACCCACCCCAGTATTCTTGCCTGGAGAATCCCCATGGACAGAAGAGTCTGGCAGGCTGCAGTCCATGGGGTCACAAAGAGTCGGACACGACTGAGCGACTAAGCACAGCACACACAGGGCTACAAGTTCTATCTTTGATTAAGAATGCCTTCCTTCTCTCCCATACCTTCGATGGGTGTAAGTAGGTTTCCCTGGCCATTTCTGCCCATGTAGCAGAACTCTGGCCTCTTTTGGGACTCTTACTTGTCTGGTCTGGACCCTGGCCTGCTATAAAAGGCCTAGAGCTGTGACTAAGACTCTGCTCCTTCCTTCTTGTTCACTATTGCCTCTGACACAGAACTAAAGAAAGCTGAACTATCCCAGTTTCTCTGTGTCCAGATTAAATGATTCCCAGAAGCACCACTGTGTACATAAACTGATAGTAGCAATGTCCTAGTCTGCAGTCAAATAACTGCACAGGTTCTGCATAAAGTATCTGAACTGATGAGCAACAGCTGACATCCACCATTACTATCACAATTTTGAGAACTCACTATCTACCAGGTCATCATTACAATGTATTTTGCATTCCTAAGTGAACAAGACTGGGAACTGACTGTGGCTCAGATCATGAACTCCTTATTGCCAAATTCAGACTGAAATTGAAGAAAGTGGAGAAAACCACTAGACCATTCAGGTATGACCTAAATCAAATCCCTTATGACTATACAGTGGAAGTGAGAAATAGCTTTAAGGGACTAGATCTGATAGACAGAGTGCCTGATAAACTATGGATGGAGGTTAGTGACATTGTACAGGAGACAAGACCATCCCCATAGAAAAGAAATGCAAAAAAGCAAAATGGCTGTCTGAGGAGGCCTTACAAATAGCTGTGAAAAGAAGAGAAGCAAAAAGCAAAGGAGAAAAGGAAAGATATACCCATTTGAATGTGGAGTTCCAAAGAATAGCAAGGAGAGATAAGAAAGCCTGAGTGATCAATGCAAAGAAATAGAGGAAAACAATAGAATGGGAAAGACTAGAGATCTCTTCAAGAAAATTAGAGATACGAAGGGAACATTTCATGCAAAGATGGGCACAATAAAAGGACAGAAATGGTAGGGACCTAACAGAAGCAGAAGATATTAAGAAGAGATGGCAAGAATACACAGAAGAACTGTACAAAAAAGATCTTCACGACCCAGATAATCACAATGGTGTGATCACTCATCTAGAGCCAGACATCCTGGAATGTGAAGTCAAGTGGGCCTTAGGAAGCATCACTACAAACAAAGCTAGTGGAGGCAATGGAATTCCAGTTGAGCTATTTCAAATCCTGAAAGATAACTCTGTGAAAGGGCTGCACTCAATATGCCAGCAAATATGGAAAACTCAGCAGTGGCCATAGGACTGGAAAAGGTCAATTTTCATTGCAATCCCAAAGAAAGGCAACGTCAAAGAATGCTCAAACTACCACACAATTGCACTCATCTCACACGCTAGTAAAGTAATGCTTAAAATTCTTCAAGCCAGGCTTCAGCAATATGTGAACCGTAAACTTCCAGATGTTCAAGCTGGTTTTAGAAAAGGCAGAGGAACCAGGGATCAATTGCCAACATCCGCTGGATCATGGAAAAAGCAAGAGAGTTCCAGAAAAACATCTATTTCTGCTTTATTGACTATGCCAAAGCCTTTGACTGCGTGGATCACAATAAACTGTGGAAAATTCTGAAAGAGACGGGAATACCAGATCACCTGACCTGTCTCCTGAGAAACCTATATGCAGGTCAGAAAGCAACAGTTAGAACTGGACATGGAACAACAGACTGGTTCCAAATAGGTAAAGGAGTACGTCAGGGCTGTATATTATCACCCTGCTTATTTAACTTATATGCAGAGTACATCATGAGAAATGCTGGGCTGGAGGAAGCACAAGCTGGAATCAAGGTTGCTGGGAGAAATATCAATAACCTCAGATATGCAGATGACCCCACCCTTATGGCAGAAAGTGAAGAAGAACTAAGGAGCCTCTTCATGAAAGTGAAAGAGGAGAGTGAAAAAGTTGGCTTAAAGTTCCACATTCAGAAAACTAAGATCATGGCATCTGGTCCCATCACTTCATGGCAGATAGATGGGAAAACGGTGGAAACAGTGGCTGACTTTATTTTTCTGGGCTCCAAAATCACCGCAGATGGTGACTGCAGCATGAAATTAAAAGACGCTTACCCCTTGGAAGGAAAGTTATGACCAACCTAGACAGCATAAAAAGTAGAGACATTACTTTGCCAGCAAAGGTCCATCTAGTCAAGGCTATGAGTTGGACTATAAAGAAAGCTGAGTGCCAAAGAATTGATGTTTTTGAACTGTGGTGTTGGAGAAGACTCTTGAGAGTCCCTTGGACTACAAGGAGATCCAACCAGTCCATCCTAAGGGAGATCAGTCCTGGGTGCTCATTGGAAGGACTGATGTTGAAGCTGAAACTCCAATACTTTGGCCACCTGATGTGAAGAGCTGACTCATTGGAAAAGACCCTGATGTTGGGAAAGACTGAGGGCAGAAAGAGAAGGGGACAACAGAGGATGAGACGGTTGGATGGCATCATCGACTCGATGGACATGGGTTTGGGTGGACTCCGGCAGATGGTGATGGACAGGTAGGGCTGGCGTGCTGCAATTCATGGGGTTGCAGAGTCGGACACGACTGAGCGACTGAACTGAACTGAACCCAAGTGAAAATCCGCAGTATTTAGGGTAATGATTTAGAATTCAGAGAATGCACAGGCTGCCTTCTCAGAAAGATACATACTGACTCTGATCTCTAAATCCAAATTTTGTAATGTTCAAAAGAGAATTTCTAGACCCAAACAGACATGGCGAGTTTGTGATAAGCACTCTTGATAAACTTTTTATATGATAAGCAGAGAAGGTCACAAAACTTTATGACGATAAAAAGTAAAAGATAAAGCACTTAAACAATCAAAAGTTTCTCCAGTCTTTCCTCTACTGCACTGCTCTAGAAAGCCACAATCTGAGGAAAGACCAAGGATATGCCATGAGCCATCCTCAGCATCTTCCAGTAAGCCTGCTCTACTCAAGTCATTGTAAAGAAGGGTCACACTTTACTTTCCCAGTTTGCCCCACAGTGCTATCTGATTCTACAGCCCCCCTCCTTTTTTTCTGACTGATGTAGAATAGGTTTGAAAGGCAATTTCAAACAAGAAACACCAATAATGTTTTCTGGAACAACTGTTTCACTGTATTAAACACACAGCCTTCCAAGATAGCTGTTTTCCTTTGTTTTCTAGTATATTACATTTCTTTAAAAAAGTTATACATGCCCATCCAAAAATTTCAAACAATCTAGGTTTAAAGGTATAAAAATTAAAAACAAGATGATTATCTGAAGAGCCACCCAAACCAGTTTCATCACTTACTCATCTACCCAATTAGAGTTCTCTCTGGGAAAGCCACACATCATTCACTTTAAAAATAGTCTTTTCAAGTCCCTGTCCAGATGCCAAATCAAAAAAACCCCCAAAAGATTTTTTTAAGTCTTTTTTTAAAATCAATTTTATAGCTAATTTTATTTTATTAAAATTAATTGAAGCAGATAATGACACAGTCAAAGCCAAGTAATTATGAAGATTTTTGAGCACCCCACTGATCTGATTTCTAGTCTCAGGTGTCACATCAAAAGGATCAAAAGGAAGGTTACTAGCAAAATGCTCCATCATACTGGAAAAGCTGACATACAGATTTTCCAATAAAGCCTTGCTTTATTGGAAATAAACACCATAAACCATCAAAAAACCCTGAAGTGACAACTCTTTGGTATCTATATTAAATATGTCTCCAAGACTGCCTCACATTCAACTTTTTCACATCAAATGTGGTGATCCAGGGGTCAGAAAACATCATTATATTTGTAAGGCCTCTGTTTCACCATCAGTACAGTGAATGATAACAGCTTTCTCCAGCCCTCTCTACCTACCTATACAGACATGGTTATATAGGTAAGCACACACAATGGACAAAATGTTCCTCAGAAGAAAGGCTTTAACGCAAACCAGCATCTGAGGATTTGGAGCTGACTGCCCATCAGTTGGACTGGTCATCCACATCCTCCTGATTGTCACAGCCTTCCTTTCGGATGTTTCCCATTTAGTAATTTTACAATATTTTTTTTTCCCCACAGCTTGTTGGCATGTCTCTTACTAGAATAACAAGGACGAGAAAGAAGAAAAATGCCAATTGACACATTTTCCTTTTCTTCCACATCATGTTGGTAAAAATCCAGGCACAATCAGAGTTAGATATCAGCCAGAGATAGAGAAAGACTTAAGATTATATGAAGGTTTCTATTACGTCATCTAATAGTCCTCTCCTTACAGAGGTTTAAAAAACTGCAGTTGTGTGAAATAAGATATCAATATGCTATTAACAACTTGGTAACTTTCAGTGAACACACATCCTTTCCTGCCCAGCAATGTCACTTCCAGGTATTTATTCTATAGATACTGCCCCACATATGTCATAGAGGTAGACAAGGATATGCAATGCAACTTTCCTGTAATAACAAAGGGCTGAATAAACATTTATTGGTGGAATAAAATCTATCAATAAAGGACTCATTAAATGAATCATAATATATTCTTTAAATGGCATTCTACACAGCTGCTAAGAAGAATGAGGCCTTCTGTAGACACTGCTATGGAAAGTCTCCAGGACATACTAAGTGAGAAAGCAAAGCATAGAGCAGTGTGCATAGCACACGACTGTTCTTGTTGCTATATGCACACATATTCCCATTTTATACATGGTATTGTGTGGAACACCTCTGGAAGGACACAGAAGAAACTAGTACATGGGTGCCTCCAGGGGCAGGAACTGGGTGGCCAGTGGATAAGTAAGTAGAGTACCTCTAACTTTATTACCTTTATAACTTCCAGATTTTGTACTAAGTACAAATACAATCTCTTTTTAAATTTTAATTTAAATTAAAAAATTAAAAAGAAGGAAGAAAGAGCACCCTGAACCAAAAACACTGGAGTCCTTCCTTGGGGTGTCTTCTCCATTAGGGACCCTAAGGCCTGTTAGTCCAGTCACTTGATCTTTCAAGACTGATAACCTGCCTTGAAGCCACCACCTTTTTTGCCCCGGTCTATCTTGTCCTCTCTTAAAATGTGTCTAATAAATAGCCAAAGTTTCTGGTTCCAATTAAGATGGAGTAAGTACATTCCACAGTGTTCCTCCCAGGGAATTCAGCTAAACTCCAGAGCTGCTCCATACATTATCTCAAGATTAAAAAGTAACTGATAGCTGGTGGACAGAGAAAAAACCATGGCTCAAAATATCATAAAATCTATGGAGTTTCCCTTTCTGCTTCTTCTAGTATCCCCTGGGCTCCAAAATCACTTCAGATGGTGATTGCAGCCATGAAATTAAAAGACGCTTGCTCCTTGGAAGGAAAGCTATGACCAATCTAGATAGCATATTAAAAAGCAGAGACATTACTTTGCCAACAAAAGTCCATCTAGTCAAGGCTATGGTTTTTCCAGTGTTCATGTATGGATGTGAGAGTTGGACTATAAAGAAAGCTGAGCGCCGAAGAATTGATGCTTTCGAACTGTGGTGTTGGAGAAGACTCTTGAGAGTCCCTTGGACTGCAAGGAGATCCAACCAGTCCATCCTAAGGGAGATCAGTCCTGGGTGCTCATTGGAAGGACTGATGTTGAAGCTGAAACTCCAATACTTTAGCCACCTGATGCGAAGAGCTGACTCATTGGAAAAGACCCTGATGCTGAGAGGGATTGAAGACAGGAGGGGAAGGGGATGACAGAGGATGAGATGGTTGGATGGCATCACTGACTCAATAGACATGGGTTTGGGTAGACTCCGGGAGGTGGTGATGGACAGGGAGGCTTGGCGTGCTGCGGTCCGTGGGGTCGCAAAGAGTCGGACACGACTAAATTGAACTGAACTGAACGGAGTATCTCCTGGCCTGGACTCAAGGGCAGCCCAAACTCAGAACTGTGCACCAGGTACAGAAAGAAAAAGTTCCAAGTAGACCTCCATTTTTGGCCCCAGAAACAGTAAAGGGATTCCCTAAAGGTCAAAGGGAGTAGAGGCAACCCCCTGATTTTTTCCCTTCTGTCCTCTTGCCCTACCTTCAAGGTAACTAGGCAGCAGTTGCAATGACAACAGCAGTCAGAAAGGAAAACCTTTTCGCTGACCAGAGGAACTGTGATCCCAGGAGCCTTGAAGGAAACTCCGTTGCTTTGTTTTCTTTCCTGAGCCTCCTGTCACTTGGTTCTCAAGGGAAAGGTAATCACAGGATGTGCAAGGCAGAGCAGAGAAATTCAAGTCTCAGCTTTCTAGCAAGTGAAGCAAGGAGAATCCTTTGTAACTGGAAAGTCTGGGTTAACAACAGAAAGAAGAGGGAGCTCAATGAAGCTGTATGTGAACTTCAGGAATCACCCCCAGGCTGCACATGAAAGTATCTGACCCTAAACAACACACTGAAGATTTTGACAATTGATCTATGAGGTATACCACTGCCCAAGTTGGAGACTAGCCACTGGCTGGTGTGTACATGGAACAGATACAAATAACACAGCAAACAGCACTTTGAAAACTAAACTGATATTGAACTCCAGCCCAAAGAAGGCAAATAGGTATTTTCAGCCTGAACCTAACTAGACTGCCTGCCTGATCACATAAACAAACAAATCTATAGGATTTGAACAAGATCCAAAGTCTCATATAATTTTTTAAATGTCAGAATATGAATCCAAACTGATATACAGATGACTCTTTAACATGTTTCCCTTGTGGCTCAGATGGTAAAAATCTGCCTGCAATGCAGGAAATCCAGGTTCCATCCCTGGGTTAGAAAGATCCCTGGAGAAGGGAATGGCAACCACTCCACTATTCTTGCCTGGACAAGTCCATGGCCAGGGGAGCCTGGCAGGCTACAATCCATGGGGGTCACAAAGAGTCAGACATGACCAAGCAACTTTTACTTCTTCACTTCAACAACATGTGTTTGAACTGTGTGGCTCCAATTATACACAAATTGTTTTCAATAATACTACACAATCTCCAGCTGGCTGAACCCACAGATATGGAACTGCTGATATGGAGGGCAAATGACAAAGTTAAATGTGGATTTTTGACTGCATGGGGGCTGGTGTCCATAACCTTCACACTGTTCAAGGGTCAACCCGTACAAAAAGATGAAAATTTCAACATCTCACAAGGGAAAAGATAATCAACAGATACCAACTTCAAGATGTTATAATTATATAAACTCAGATGACAGCACCCTTATGGCAGAAAGCGAAGAGGAAGTGAACAGCCTCTTGATGAATGTGAAAGAAGAGAGTGGAAAAAGCTGGCTTAAAACTCAACATTCAAAAAACTAAGGTCATGGCACATGGTCCCATCACTTCATGACAAATAGATGAGGAAACAATGGAAACAGTTATTTTGGGGGGCTCCAAAATCACTGCAGATGGTGACTGCAGCCATGAAATTAAAAGATGCTTGCTCCTTGGAAGAAAAGCTATGACAAACCTAGTCAGCATATTAAAAAGCAGAGACATTATGTTGCCAACAAAGGTCCATCTAGTCAAAGCTATGGTTTTTCCAGCAGTCATGTATGGATGTGAGAGTTGAACTATAAAGAAAGCTGAGCACCAAAGAATTGATGTTTCTGAACTGTGATGTTGGAGAAGACTCTTGAGAGTTCCTTGCACAGCATGGAGATACAACCAGTCCATCCTAAACGAAATTAGTCCTGAATATTCATTGGAAGGACTGACGCTGAAGCTGAAACTCTAATCCTTTGGCCACCTGATGTGAAGAACTGACTCATTGGAAAAGACCCTGATGCTGAGAAAGATTGAAAGCTGTAGGAGAACGGGACGACAGAGGATGAGATGGTTGGATGGCATCACCGACTCAATGGACATGAGTTTGAGTAAACTCCAGGAGTTGGTGATGGACAGGTGGGCCTGGTGTGCTGCAGTCCATGCGGTCACAAAGCGTCAGACGCTACTGAGCGACTCAACTGAACTGAACCAAAGGAGTTCAAACCAGTCAATCCTAACAGAAATCAGTCCTGAATATTCATTGGAAGAACTGATATTAAAGCTGAAGCTCCAATACTTTGGCCACCTGATGTGAAGAACTGACTCACTAGAAAAGGCCCTGATGCTGGGAAAGATTGAAGGCAGGAGGAGAAGAGGACGAAAGAGGATGAGATGGTTGGATGGCATCACTGACTCAAGAGACATGAGTTTGAGCAAGCTCTGGGAGCTGGTGATGGATAGGGAACCCTGGCATGCTATAGTCCATGGATCTCAAAGAGTCGGACATGACTGAGCAACTGAACTGACCCAAAAGCACATATTATAATCATGCTCAAAGAAATAAAGACAAATGATCTTGAAGTGAAAGGAAAAGTAGACAGTCTTGACAAAGAATAGATGAAGAAGGAGAAGAACCAAATGAAAAAATCTAAACTAGAAAATATAATGACAGAAATTTAAAAATTCACTAGTTGGACTCTACAGTGTAACTGAAATGACAGGTCAGTGAACTTGAAAATGGATCTACAGAATGATCCAAGCTGAACAACTGAGAAAAAAGACTGGAAAACAAAAATGAACAGA
Source organism: Ovis aries (assembly GCF_016772045.2). NCBI lineage: Eukaryota > Metazoa > Chordata > Mammalia > Artiodactyla > Bovidae > Ovis > Ovis aries. Next base: position 134,676,776 of record NC_056056.1, read on the forward strand.
GCCTTGAGGACCCACGGGAAAATATCAAAAGGCCTAACATTTGTATCATCAAAGGCCGATTAGTAAAGGAGAAAGAGTATGCTACAGAAATAATATTTGAGGGAATTCCCTGGTGGTCCAGTGGTTAGGACTTGGCACTTTCACTGCCATGAGCCCAGGTTCAATCCCTGGTCGGGGAACTCAGATCCCAAAAGATGTGTGGTGTGGTCAAAAAGAAAAATATTTCAAGAAATAATAGCTCAATACTCCCCAACTTTAGTAAAAGACATAAACTTATAGATTCAAGAAATTCAGTGAATATCAATCAGAATAACCTCAAAGAAATTCTTGCCAAGTAAAATCTAAAGCAAAGGAAAAGAAAAATCTTGAAAGCAGTCAGAGAAAAAGAATGCATTACATATGGGGAAAAAATAATTCAAATGACTGTGAATGTCCTATCAGAAACCACAGAGAACAGATAACAGTGGAAAAAGAATTTCAAGTGCTGGAAAACAACGGCCAAGCCCAGAATTCTGCATATCCAGTGAAACAGCTTTCAAAAATGATGAAATAAATTCTCAAAGAAAACCAAGAGAAGCCATCACTAGCAGACTTGCCAAAGATGCTAAAGAAAGTTCTTTGGATGGAAGGAAATGATACAACATGGGAACAAAATTTCAGGAAAGAAGGAAGAGCACTAGAAATGGCAAATATCTGAGTAAATGATACAGCCTATTTTACTTCTAAGTTCTTTAAAAGATGGAAGATGATCGAAAGCAAAAATTATAACAATGTCTGATGGGGTTTTCAATGACTAAAGATGGTACGCGTATGACCACTACAAGATAAAAAGGAAGGGCAAACCAATCTTTATGGTACTAAAGTTTCTATATTCTACTTGAAGTGATAAATATTAGTTTTAAGTATAATACTTGAATATGTGTACTGTAATTCCTAGTCAACACTGAAATAAAAAAGCAGTAAAAATTCAGTGTGTATGTGTGTGTGTCAGTCGCTCATTTATGTCTGATTCTTTGTGATCCCATGGACTGTAGCCCACCAGGCTCCTCTGTCCATGGAATTCTCCAGGCAAGAATACTGGAGTGGATTGCCATTCCCTTCTCCAGGGGATCTTCCCAACCCAAGAATCAAACCCAGGTATCCCACATTGCAGGCAGACTCTTTACAATCTGAGCCACCAGGGAAACCAAAAACTCAATAGAGAAATCTAAAGTGAAAGTGAAGTCGCTCAGTCGTGCCTGACTCTTTGCGACCCCATGGACTGTAGCCTACCAGGCTCCTCCGTCCATGGGATTCTCCAGGCAAGAGTACTGGAGTGGGTTGCCATTTCCTTCTCCAGGGGATCTTCCTGACCCAGGGATCGAACCCGGGTCTCCTGCAGTGGAGGCAGACGCTTTAAGCCATCAGGGAAGCCCTCTAAGCAGAATACTAAAATAGTTCAAATAATCCAAAAGAAGGACATAAAGGGAGACAAAGAAACACAAAATAGAAAGAACAGAAAAATATAACAAAACGGCAGACCTAGATCTAAAATATCAATAATTAGATTAAATGTAAATGGTCTAAACACATCAATTAAAAGAGATGTTATCAGGATGGATTTGCAAAAAAAGACACACTGTGTGTAGTCTACCAGAAACCTGCTCAATACAATGATATACATAGGTTAAAAAATGAAAGGATACTAAATGCTATTATGGCTGCCTGGACTGAATTATAGAAAAGGAAAAAAAAAAAATTAGTAGACAAACTGGTGAAATCTATGAAATTCTGTAGTTTAGTTAATAGAGTAATATACCAATGTTAATTTCTTAGTTTTGATAAATGTAGTATGGTTTTATGTAATATGTTAACATTAGGGAAAGCTAAATAAAGGGCATATAGAAACTCTATGTGTTATTTTTGCAACTCCTTTATAAATGTGAAATTATTATAAAAAATGTAAGTAAAAGAAGGAGGTAAGAATATACTATGAAAATGAGTTATCAGAACTATATTAACTGTATGTTAATAGGCTTTATTAATATCAGATAAAGCAGACTTCTAAACAAGGAAAATTATCAGGGATAAAAAGGATAGTAAATAATGATAAAAGGGTCAATTCACTAAAATAAAACACAATCTTAAATGTGTATGTATCTAAGAAAAGAGCTTCAAAATATATGACGCAACAACTGATGGAACTAAGGGAAGAAACGGACAAATCTACAACTTTAGAGGCTTCAGTTTTCCTTTCTCAGTCCTCAACAGAACAAGTAAACAGAAAATTATCAAGGATATCAAAACATGTACATGTTAAATATATATAATTCCTATTTGTCAATAATACCTCAATAAGTCTGAAAAAATAAAGAAGAGGTAGGATATAATGTTGCAATTGAATAATAAATAAATCACATTTTAATTTTTTTAAGAAGGAGAAGGAAAAAAATCAAGGCTATAGGAGAGTGAGGGGAGGAAAGTAAGAAGTAAAAGAGATTAAGAAATACAAACTTTCAGTTGCTATATAAATGAGTCATGGATATGAAATGTATATGTAGGGAATATAGTCAATAACTACGTAATGTCTTTGTATGGTGACATATTGTAACTAGACTTCCATGATGATCATTTTGAAATGTACAGAAGTATACCACTATGTTGTGTAACAGAAACATAGTGTTGTAGATCAGTTATTCTTCGAAAACAAACACAGAAAAAGATCCAATTTATGGTTATCAGAGGTAGGAGGTGGAAGGAGGGGGAACTGGATGAAGGCGATCAAAAGGAAGAAACTTCCAGTTATACAAAAACTAAGTATTTGAGATAGAATGTACAATATGATAAATATAATGAATACTGCTATATATTATATATGAAAGCCATTAAGAAAGTAAATCCTAAGAGTTCTCATTACAACAAAAACAATTTTTTCTATTTCTTTAATCTTATACCTACATAAGATGACAGATGCTCACTAAACTTTTTGCAGTAATCATTTCATGATGTATATAAGTCAAATTATTACACTATACACCTTAAACTTAGGCAGTGTTCCACATCAATTATATCTGAGTAAAACTGGTAGGAAAAAAAATCAAGGATACCAAGGAACTGAACAACCAATTGCCTATAATGAACATTTATAGACCATTCCACCTAACAGTAGAATATACACTCTACTCATGTGCACCTAGGACATTCACCAAGATAGAGCATATCTTGGGTTATAAAACAAACCTCAACAAATTTAAACATGTTGAAATCATACAAAGTATGTTCTCCGACCATAATGGAATTAAACTAGAAATCAATAAAATAAAAGACTTTGGAAAATCTCCCAATACTCCAAACACTCAAAGCAACACACTTCTAAAGAATTCGTTGGTCAAAGAAGAAGTTTCAACATATCAAAATTTGTACAAATGCAACCACAGCAGTGCTTATAGGGAAATTTATAGTATTAAAAGCTTGTATTTTAAAAAAGGAAAGGTTTCAAACCAATGATCTAAAAAAACATAGTTTTTCACCTTAAAAAAAGAGTAAATTAATTCAAAGTAAGCACAAGGGAAAAAATAAGAAGAGTAGAAATCAATTATATTGAAAACAGAAAAAAATAGAGGAAAAATCAATAAAATCAGAAATAGGTTCTTTGAAAAGATGAATAAAATTGATAAACTTCTAGTAAAACAAAAACAAAAGAATGAATATACAAATTATCTATATTAAGAATGAAAGGATATTAATATAGACCCAGACACTAAAAGGCAGAGAAGGCAATGGCACCCCACTCCAGTACTCTTGCCTGGAAAATCCCATGGACGGAGGAGCCTGGTAGGCTGCAGTCTATGGGGTCATGAAGAGTCAGACACGCCTGAGAGACTTCACTTTCATTTTTCACTTTCATGCACTGGAGAAGGAAATGGCAACCCACTCCAGTGTTCTTGCCTGGAGAATCCCAGGGATGACTGAAGCGACTTAGCAGAAGGCAGCAGCAGTAGCAGACACTAAAAGGATACTAAGAAAATACCATGAATGAATCTATGTACATAAAGTTGACAACTTAGATGAATGCGCCAACTCCTTAAAAACCACAAAGTACCAGAACTTACCCAAAAAGTATTAGACAACTTGTATTGTTCTATATCTATTAAAGAAGTTTAATTTATAGTTAAAAACTCCCACACAAAGAAAACCCTATGCATAGTTCATTGAAGAATTCTACCAAATATTTTAAAAAGGAATTCTACATTTCCTCTTCCCCAAAATGAACACTTTTAAACTTATTTTATAAGACCAGCATTATCCTGATACCAAAACTTGATGGCACAAAAAAAAATAACAAAACTAGTACTAATATCTTCATAAACACAGATGCAAAACTCAACAAATATTAGCAAATCATATTCAACAATATAGAAGAACACATCACAACCAATTGGGTGTTTACCCCAAGAAGGTAAGGGTAGGTCAATATTTGAAAATCAATCAGTATAATTCATTATATTAACAGATTAAATAATTTGAAAAAAATCACATAATTATATCAACTAATACATAAAAGCATCTGACAAAATTCAACATCCATTCCCGAAAAAACTCTCAACAAATTGGGAACAGAAGGGAATTTATTCAACCTGAGAAAGAGTATCTACAAAAACTAACAGCTACCATCATACTTAATGGGAAGAAACTACATGCTTTTTCCCGAAGATCAGGAAGAAAGCAAGAAGGTCCACTTTCACACTTTCATGCAATATCTTACTAGAAGGCTATATTAACGGTGGAGGAGGTGAAGAAATAAAAAGGACAAAGACTAGAAAGAAAGATATAAAACTCATTTTTTACAGATGACATAACTTCCCTGGCGGTTCTGTGGTTAAGACTCCATGCTTCCATTACAGGGGGCACAGGTTTAACCCTGGTTGGGGAATTTGAAATCCTATATACCAAGCATCATGGTAAAAAAAACCCAAAATAAAGCTCCTAGAATTAAACAGTTTAATAAGGCTGTAAGACACAACTTCAATACGAAAAAAATCTATCCTATTTCTATATCCTGGGAATGAATTAGAAACTGAAACTTAATTTTTAAATTTTACAATAGCTTAAAACTAGGTATAAATCTAACAATATATGAAAACCTATATGCTGAAAACTATAAAATGACTGTTGTTGTTCTGTCACTAAGTCACGTCCAATCATCAGCTCTTCAGCACTCAGCCTTCTTTATGGTTCAACTCTCACATCTGTACACGACTAATGGAAAAACCATATGAAGTGATAAAAGAAATAAAATACTACCTAAATAAATGATGAAGACATTTATCATATTCATTGACTGGAAGACACAATTATCAATTCTCAAACTGATCTCCAGATTTAATGCAGTCCCAAGCAAAACAGGGCTTCACAGGAGGCTCAGTGGTAAAGAATCCACCTGCCAATGCAGGAGACATTCGATCCCTGAGTCAGGAAGATCCCCTGGAATAGGAGATGGCATCCCACTCAAGCAGTCTTGCCTGGAAAATTCCATGGACAGAGGAACCTGGGGGGCTACAGTCCTTGGGGCTGCAGAGAGTCAGACATGACTGAGAGACAAAGCACAGCACAAGCAGAATGCTAGCAGGAGTTCTGCAGACACAGGCAAACTAGGAAATTCAGTGGAAAGACAAAAGAACTATAATGCTGTTCAGTTGCTAAGTCATTTCTGACTCTTTGCAACCCCATGGACTACAGCACACCAGGCTACCGTGTCCTTCACTATCTCCCAGGGTTTGCTCAAATTCATGTCCATTGAGTCGGTGATGCTATCTCATCCTCTGCCGCCCTCTTCTTTTGCCTTCAACCTTTCCCAGCATCAGGGTCTTTTCCAATGAGTCGGCTCTTTGCATCAGGAGGCAAAAGTACTGCAGCTTCATCTTCAGCATCAGTCCTTCCAATGAATATTCAGGGTTGATTTCCTCTAGGATGGACTGGTTGGATCTCCTTGCTGTCCCAGGGACTCTCAAGAGTCTTTTCCGACACCACAGTTCTAAAGCATCAATTCTTTGGCACTCAGGCTTCTTTATGGTCCAGCTCTCACATCTGTCTGTACATGACTACTGGAAAAACCATAACTTTTGACTATACAGACGTTTGTTGGCAAGGTGATGTCTTTGCTTTTTAATACACTGTCTAGGTTTGTTATAGCTTTCCTTCCAAGGAGTATGCATCTTTTAATTTCATGGCTGCAGCCACCATCTGCAGTGATTTTGGAGCCCAAGAAAATAAGATGTCACTGCTTCCATTTTTTCCCCTTCTAATTGCCATGAAGTGATGGGACCGGATGCCATGACCTTAGATTTTTTTAATACTGAGTTTTAAGCAGTTTTTTCTCTCTCCTCTTTCACCTTCATCAAGAGGTTCTTTAGTTCCTCTTCACTGTGTCATTAGAGTGGTATTATCTGCATATCTGAAGTTGATATTTCTCCCTGCAATCTTGATTCCAGCTTGTGATTCATCCAGCCCAGCATTTCACATGATGTACCCTACACAGAATTTAAATAAACAGGGTGACAATATACAGCCTTGTTGTACTCCTTTCCCAACTGGGAAGCAGTCAGTTGTTCCATGTAAGGTTCTAAATATTGCTTCTAACCCCCCATACAGGTCTCTCAGGAGACACATAAGGTGGTCTGGTATCTCTTTAAGAATTTTCCAGTTTGTTGTGATCTACACAAAGGATTTCGTGTAGTTAATGAAGGAGAAGAAGAGGTTTTTCTGGAATTCTCTTCTTTCTCTATGATCCAGTAAATGTTGGCAGTTTGATCTCTGGGTCCTTTGCCTTTTCTAAACCCAGCTTGTACATATGGAAGTTTTCAGTTCATGTACTAATGAAGCCTAACTTGAAGGATTTTGAGTATAACCTTACTAACATACGAACATGCTAAATGAGCACAACTGTATAGTAGTTTGAACATTCTCTGGCACTGCCCTTCTTTGGGAATGAAAACTGATCTTTTCCAGTCCTGTGGTCACAGCTGGGTTTTCCAAATTTGCTGCTCACATTGGGTGCCATGCTTTAACAGCATCATTTTTTAGGATTTGAAATAGCTCAGCTGGAATTCCCTCACCTCCACTAGTTTTATTTGTAGTAATGCTTCCTAAGGCCCATTTGACTTCACACTCCAGGATGTCGGGCTCTAGGTGAGTGACCACACCATCGTGGTTATACTGGTCATTAAGGCCTTTTCTGTGTAGTTCTTCGTGTATTCTTGCCACCTCTTCTTAATTTCTTCTGCCTCTGTTAGGTCCTTACTGTTTCTGTCCTTTATCGAGCCCATCTTTGCACGAAATGTTCCCTTGGTATCTCTGATTTTCTTGAAGAGATCTCTAGTCTTTCCCATTCTATTGTTTTCCTCTACTTCTCTGCAGTGTCCATTGAAGAAGGCCTTCTTACTTCTCCTTGCTATTCTCTGGAACTCTGCATTCACTTGGGTATATCGTTCCCTTTCCCCCTTGCTTTTCATTTCTCTTCTTTCTCAGCTATTTGTAAAACCTACTCAGACAACTATTTTGCCTTCTTGTATTTATTTTTCTTGGGGATAGTTTGGGTCACTGCCTCCTGTACAATGTTACGAACTTCCATCCACAGTTCCTCAGGTACTCTATCTATATCAGATCTAATCCCTTTAATCTAATCATCACCTCCACTGTGATAATCATACAGAATTTGATTTAGGTCATACCTGAATGGCCTAGTGGTTTTCCCTACTTTATTCAATTTAAGCCTGAATTTTGCAACAAGGAGCTGATGATCTGAGCCACAGTCAGCTCCAGGTCTTGTTTTTTGCTGACTGTATAGTTTCTCCATCTTTGGTCACAAACAACAGAATCAATCTGATTTCTGGATTGACCGTTTGGTGATGTCCATGTGTAGAGTCATCCCTTGTGTTGCTGGAAAAGGGTATTTGGTAGGACCAATGTGTTCTCTTGACAAAACTCTGTTAGCCTTTGCCCTGGTTCATTCTGTACTCCAAGGCCAAGCTTGCTGGTTACTCCAGGTGTCTCTTGACTTCCTCCTTTTGCATTCTAATCCCCTATGATGAAAAGGACATCTTTTTTTAGTGTTAGTTCTAGAAGGTCATGTAGGTCTTCACAGAACTGTTCAACTTCACCTTCTTCAGCATCAGTGGTAGGGGCATGACTTGAATTACTGTGATGTTGAATGGTTTGCTTTGGAAATGAACCAAGATTATTCTTTTTTGAGACTGTACCCAAGTACTCCATTTTGGACTCTTCAGTTGACTATGTGGGCTACTCCATTTCTTCCAAGGGATTCCTGCCCATAGTAGTAGACATAACGGTCATCTGAATTAAATTAACCCATCCTGGTCCATTTTAGTTCACTGATTCCTAAGATGTCAATGTTCACTTTTGCCATCTCCTGCTGGACCACATCCAATTTACCTTGATTCAGATTCTTATGCAATACTGTTCTTTACAGCATCAGACTTTATTTTCACCACCAGACACATTCACAACTGAGTTTCATTTCTGCTTTGGCCTAATCACTTCATTCTTTCTGAAGCTATTAGTAACTGTCCTCTGCTCTTCAGCAGGAGCACACTGGACACCTTGTAACCTGGAGGGCTCATCCTGCAGTGTCATATCTTTTTATCTTTTCATACTGTTTACGGGGTTCTTGCAGCAAGAATATGAGAGTGGTTTACCACTACTTCCTCCAGTGTTTTTTGCAGACATAGACAAGCTGACTATGAAATTCAATGGAGAAGCAAAAGAACTATTAATAGTCAAACAATTTTGAAATAAGAAAATAAAATTGGAAGACTCACACTACATAATTTTAAGCCTTACTGTAAAGTTACATATCTATAATCAGATCAGTGTGGTACTGGTGACAGGACAGATACATATGACAATGAAATGGAATAATCTAGAAAAAGGCCAAAACAAATATTGTCAATTGAGTTTTGACAAGAGTGCAAAGTCAATTCAAGGGGAAAAGGATAGCCTTTTTAATAGTAATGGTGCTAGAACAATCATACATCTATCTGCAAAATAAATATATAAAAATGAACTTTTACCTAAATTTCATATTCAATGCAAAAATTAACTCAAATGAATTATACATCTAAATGTAAAATGCAAAACCATAAAACTCCTGGAGGAAAGCAAAGAACATATTTGCAAGCTTGGATTATATAAAGAATTCTTACTTACATCAAAAACATGACCCATCAAAGAAAGAAACTGACAAATTAAACTTACTTAAGATTTAAGCATTAGCTCTATAAAGGACACTGTAAAGAGAAGAAAAAGAAAAGCTACACACCAAGGCAAAACATGTTCAAGTAATTTACCTGACGATTGATATCCAGGTTACATGATTTTTTAAAAAGGCTCTCAAAACTCACAGTAATAAAACAAATAACTCATTTTAAAACATGGGCAAAAGATTTGAATAAAAGATTTGGTTAAGACACTTAAGACATGCGGATGACAATATATGTGTGAAAAATGCTCAAGATCATTAGCTCTTAGGGAAAAGCAAATTGAAACCACAATGAGATACCACCACAGGCCTGTTAAAATAGTCAAAATAAAAAATCTGAATGCTCAATATCACTAACCATCAAGAGAATGTGAAATCAAAACTACAGTGAGAACAGACAGCTGGCATGGAGCTGCTGTATAGCACAGGGAACACAGCTTGGTGCTCTGTGATGACCTAGAGGTGTGGGAGGGGATGGGAGGGAGGGAGGTGCAAGAGGAAGGGGATATATGTATACGTACAGCTGACTGACACAGTTGCACGGCAGAAACTAACACAGGATTGTAAAGCAATTATCTTCTAATGAAATATTAAATTAAAAAAAACTACAGTTAGCAATCACCTCACAGTTGTCAGACAGTTATTATTTAAAAAAAAAAAAAAAAAAGGTAACAAGCGCTCAAAAGGATGCAGAGAAACTGGAGCCCCTGGCACACTGTTGGTGGGAATGCAAAACGGTGTAGCTGCTGTGGAAGACAGTATGGAAATTCTTCAAAAAATGAAAACTAGACCTACCATACAATCCAGCAGTCTCACTTCTGGGTAGTTCTCCAAAAGAATTAAAATCAGGATCTTGAAGAAATATTAGCTATACCATGTTCACTGCAGCACCGTTCAATAGTTACCAAGATAGGGAGGCAACCTAAATGTCCATCTATAGATGAACACACAAAGAAAACACACAGCCACAGGAATACTGTTCAGCTTGTTTTAAAAAGGAAGAAATTCTGACATATTCTATAACATGGATGAACCTTGAGGACATCATACTAAGTGTAATAAGCCAGTCATGGAAAGAGAAATACTGCGTAATTACCCTTATACGAGACATACAAAATCGTCACATTCATAGAATCCAAGTAGAATGATGTTTGCCAGGGCTGGGGGAAGAGGGAAATAGGAAGTTGCTTATCACTGGACAGAAAGTTTCAATTAAGCAAGATGAATAAGCTCTAGAAATCCATGTAAAACACTGGACCTATAGTCAATAACAATGTACACTTAAAATTTTGTTAAGAGAAAAGATCTCTGTGGTGCTCTTACCACAATACAACTAAAAAATAAACAAAAATTCTGACAATACCAAGTGCAAATGAAGATATTAACGACAACTCTCACACACTATTGATGCAAAAGCAAAATGGTATAATCACTTTGAAAAAAATGGTTTAATAGTTTCTATTACTCAGCAATTCACCCTTACAGATATCTTTGAATACTGTAAATTCAGATTCATACCAAAACCTATACATTTATAGCAGCAGTATTCATAATCACTTGAAACTGGACATATCTCAAATATCCTTCAACAAATGAATGGATAAACAAACTGATATATAACCATTCAATGGGATACCACTACACACAAAAAAGAACAAACTATTGATAAACATAACAACATAGATAAATCTCCAAGGTACCATGCTGAGTGAAAGAAGGTAATTTCAAAAGATTCTATTCTATAGCATGATTCTATTTAAATGACATTATAAAAAAAAAACAAAACCACAGAACAGAGAGCCATTTGGGAGCTGGCAGAGATCACACATTAGAGAGCTTGACTACAAATGGGCAGCAGAGGGCTTTTTGAGGGGATGGATCTGTTTTGTATCCTGACTGTAGTCCTGGTTACATAAATATATACATGTATTAAAACTCAGAACTCTAGTTCAAAATTTTTTTCAACTGTCCTCTTGTAAATTTTTAAAACAACAATAAAAAATAACCAAAGCTGTTAAAAATGTTAAAAAGGAAAAAATATATATTTGCCAAACATAAGCTAGAACTTCAAAAGCTTTTCAAATATTAGTAATGCTGAACTTATTCTTGTGAAGGAAATAGTCCTCTGTTTGGTTATAGTATCCTAATAGGAATAAATTTCCAAATAGGAAAAAAGACCCCGTGTGTCCCAGGGGCACTGTGTCTTGGCCCAAGGCTATAAGTAGATTGCAGGAGTTATGAAGTCTCAGTTTCCACCACAAGAACATCTAATACTCTCTTGCTTAAAATACAGACTAGCATCCATACTTCAAACTCTACAGACTAGATTTTTAAAACATCCGCATAAAGTCAGCATTCAGTTCTCACAAGTAAGAGTTCTCAACTAGGTTCTGTGATTAAACCAGAAGGAAAAAATAACTGGTAAACCCTTAACAACTCAACATCTATAAACAGAAGCAGTGTCTATAAGGAGCTAATGGTTCTGGAAACCTGGCTAGAAAAGTGGAATTGCTTCCTGGGAGGATTTTTCCTCCTTCAGATTTTGCAGTAGACTGCACTGAATGATACACACATTGCTCTTTAAAAACCCTGTCCCTGAGCACTAGCCTGGGCCTTTTTAGGCAGGGCTGCAGAGCAGCGCCCAAGCGGGACACAGGAGTCACACTCTGCTGGGTGATAACGGCTCACCTCAGCCCTGGGGACCTGGGCAGCCTGCTGAGGAGGGAGAAGTGGAAGACGCCCACCTCCTACCAGCTGCAAGGGACAATACAGACCAGAGACTTCCTAATGGTCAGGAAGGAGCGTGCGGCTGGGAACACAGCACGCTAGCCCCAAGGGTCGGGCTGCATATGAGCTCGCCAAAATGAAAGACAGACAACATTCGGATCTAATTAACAACAAGGCTTTGATACCCACTCATGACACAAACGGACTTATTTTCTTTGACCCATAAAGCTTTGGAGCAATTTCTAATGCAAAGAATCTACATTAAGATCCCAAAATAAAAAAAACTTTTACCACTTACAGCTTAAGTTTTCTTGTATGAGTCAGAGAAAAAAAAAGAAAAAAAGCCTTGTGAGGTGAGTGAAATCCTCATACGCTCATTCCATTTTGTTTCCCCACTCCACTTGATCACTCAATCACTCAATATGTGCCTTGCACCACTCCCTTTTCTAGAGACAAGGAAGAAGAAATATTACAAATGAAAGGAAAGTGAGAAAATAAAAACTTACCAAAAAAAGATGTCCTTTCCATCACAGGAGATTGGAATGCAAAACTAGGAAGTCAAGACATACCTGGAGTAACAGGCAAGTTTGGCCTTGGGAGTACAAAACTGAAGCAGGGCAAACGCTAACAGAGTTTTGCCAAGAGAACGCACAGGTCACAGTGCAGATCCTCTTCCAACAACACAAGAGACGACTCTACGCATGGACATCACCAGATGGTCAACACCGAAATCAGACTGGTTACATTCTTTGCAGCCAAAGATGGAGAAGCTCTATAGAGTCAGCAAAAACAAGACCTGGAGCTGACTGTGGCTCAGATCATGAACTCCTTATTGCAAAATTCAGACTTAAATGGAAGAAAGTAGGGAAAACCACTAGGCCATTCAGGCAGGACCTAAATCAAGTCCCTTACAATTATACACTGGAAATGACAAACAGATTCAAGGGATTAGATCTGATAGATAGAGTGCCTGAAGAACTATGAACAGAGGTTCATAGCATTGTACAGGAGGTGGTGATCAAGACCATCCCCAAGAAAAAGAAAGGCAAAAAGGTAAAATGGCTATCTGAGGAGGTCTTACAAATGGCTGAGAAAAGAAGAGAAGCAAAAGGCAAAGGAGAAAAGGAAAGATATACCCATCTGAAGGCAGTTCCAAAGAATAGCAAGGATAGATAAGAAAGCCTTCCTACATGAACAACACAAAGAAACAGAGGAAAATAATAAAATGGGAAAGACTAGAGATCTCTTCAAGAAAATTAGAGATACCAAGGGAACATTTCATGCAAAGATGGACAAAACAAAGGACACAAACGGTATGGACCTAACAGAAGCAGAAGATATTAAGAGGTGGCAACAATACACCGAAGAACTATATAAAAATATCTTAATGACCAGGATAACCATGATGGTGTGATCACTCACCTAGAGCCAGACATCCTGGAATGCGAAGTCAACTGGGTCTTAGGAAGCATCACTACGAACAAAGCTAATGGAGGTGATGGAACTACAGCTGAGCTACTTCAAATCCTAAAAGATGATGCTGTTGAAGTGCTGCACTCAATATGCCAGCAAATTTGGAAAGCTCAGCAGTGGCCACAGGACTGGAAAAGGTCAGGTTTCATTCCAATCCCAAAGAAAGGCAATGCTAAAGAATGTTCAAACTATTGCACAACTGCACTCATCTCACACAATAGCAAAGTAATGCTCAAAATTCTCCAAGCTAGGCTTCAACCATACATGAACTGAAAACTTCCAGATGTTCAAGCTGGATTTAGAAAAGGCAAAGGAATCAGAGATCAAATAGCCAACATTTACTGGATCATAGAGAAAGCAAGAGAATTCGAGGAAAACATCTACTTCTGATTCATTGACTATGCAAAAGCCTGTGACTGTGTGGATCACAACAAACTGTGGAAAATTCTTCAAGAGCTGAGAATACCAGACTACCTGACCTGCCTCCTGAGAAACCTGTATGCAGGTCAGTTACAACTGGACATGGAACAACGGACTGGTTCGAAACTGGGAAAAGAGTACATCAAGGCTGTACATTGTCACCCTGCTTATTTAACTTCTATGCAGAGTACATCATGCGAAATGCTGGGCTGGATGAAGCACTAGCTAGAATCAAGATTGCAGGGAAAAATATCAACAACCTCAGATATGCAGATGACACCATCCTTACGGCAGAAAGCAAAGAAGAACTAAAGAGCCTCTTGATGAAAGTGAAAGAGGACAGTGAAAAAGTTGGCTTAAAGTTCAACATTCAGAAAGCTAAGACCATGGCATCTGGTCCCATCACTTCATGGCAAATAGATGGGGAAACAATTGAAACAGTGACAGACTTTATTTTCTTGGGCTCCAAAATCACTGCAGATGGTGACTGCAGCCATGAAATTAAAAGAAACTTGCTCCTTGCAAGAAGAGCCATGACAAAGCTAGACAGCATATTAAAAAGCAGAGACATTACTTTGTCAGTCAAAGCTATGGTTTTTCCATTAGTCATGTATGGATATGAGAGCTGGACCATAAAGAAAGCTGAGCACCAAAGAACTGATGCTTTGGAACTGTGGTGTTAGAGAAGACTCTTGAGAGTCCCTGGGACAGCAAGGAGATCCAACCAGTCAATCCTAAAGGAAATCAGTCCTGAATATTCACTGGAAGGACTGATGCTGAAGGTGAAATTCCAATACTTTGGCCACCTGATGCGAAGAACTGACTCACTGGAAAAGACTCTGATGCTGGGAAAGATTGAAGGCCGGAGGAAAGGAGATGACAGAGGATGAGATGGTTGGACGGCATCACCGACTCAATGGACATGAGTTTGAGCAAGGTCCAGGAGATGGGGAAGGACAGGGAAGCCTGGCGTGCTGCAGTCCATGGGGTCGCAGAGTCAGACACAACTGAGCGACTGAACAACAACAACAACATAAACCTACTAAAATATTACTTGTATTAGAACATCTAGATTAATAAAACAGACTGCCATCATCTAGCTAAGTGGTCTTTATGGACTTTCCTCAACCCAAACTATTTTAAGAATGCCTTCCTAAGAGGTTGCTGTTTAACTGTTCTTAACCACTATTACCTTGAGCATTCAAACTAGGAAACAGGTACAAACTTACAATATGATTGCAAAGAGAACCTCCTGATGGGATTATTGTAAAGACGCTTTACATCCCTAAGTGACATCGTGCTAAGTACCACTGCACTGCGTGGGAAGTCCTTTACGTCCCTCAACAGAGTGCTAAATTTACCAACGTCTTGGACATGAACTCTGCCTGGTCCACTGGTTCCACACAAACCATGGAGATGTCTTGTCAACAGTCTGAGTGCAAACTGCAGCGAACGTTAACTGGATTTGCCAAGAACTCAGTAACTTCGGAGGGGAGAAGGAAACTCAAATGAAAAAATTCAACCAATTAAATTGCTTTTCTCTAGATGCCGTCTGTTATTTTGCTTGTGTGTGTTCTGATGTTCTGATCATCCTTTATTTTTTCTTATTCAAAGATCTTTACCTACTGCAAAATGCTAGGACGCCACACCCTTGAGCTCACCCTTCACTCTGAACTATCACTGTGTACTGAAGCGACACATTGGGGCCCACTCACCACTGTCCTGTACCCTAGCTACACCAAGCCAAGTCTGACATTCTGTATGGACAGTCCAAGATCAGTACCAGAAATGACCAGCAACATTACTGGCTCATAAAGCCTAACATTTTCCCTCTGCTTTCACCTGTTAAAATCCTCTCAGTTGCTACCTTTAATTCAGCCTGAAACTTCACTTACTTACTACTATGGCTTCCAAAAAGCACAGAAAATATAAGCAAACGATCAAAGAGAAAAAGTCACTGAGTTTCAGTAAGGACAAAATAGTCCTTATGAAAACAAAAGAGTCCTATGAAAAGGCACAAAATTCTTATTTCTTTATACACTAAACCAAAGGTTAGTTGAGAGTATCAAGGAAAAAGTTGAGAATATCAAGGGAGCTAAGTGTCTATATACAGACAGAATGAAAGACCACAAAATAAGCAAAGGATAGAAACCCACAAAGATTAAGTAATCTTTATCAGTGAGAGAACACACAGAATAAAAAAGTTGCAAGACTTAGGTTTTCCTTAAAGAAAGCATGAGAAGCTCAGGGGAAAAACCCTCTGCAGAGAAAAGATCAAAAATTAGAAATCAGTAGCCTGCTAACCAAGATGCTCTGGACTAGACTGCCAACGTATATTACAGAACTTATTTCCTCAGATTTTCTAAAGAGAAGGTTCTCTGTCTCTCAACTTTAAAAGAGTAAAATAATCTTTTAACTCCTTCTCCTTCCTTCCCCTCAAGTAAAGTTATTCACCAAGTTCTATTGGGCCTTCTTAGAAACTACTTCTTGCATTAAAAAATGTTGCTCAAACACACACATCCATGTGACACACATATAAAAGTTATCTTCATGTTCTTTCCTTTCCGTCTTCATCACTACTATCCAAGCCCAAAGCTTTGTCACCACAAAACTAGGCCAAATCAAACAGCCAATTAACTGGAAGCCCATTCTTCGTTCTATTTCATCCTGCTGTACATTCACCGCTGCCCAATCCTCCTAAAATATTATAAACTGTGATGTGTCATTCTGCATGCCTTAAAAAAACAACCACCACCTTCTATGTTCTCCATCGTCTCCAAGGATAACTGCAACGTCAACAAATTCATAATGTTTAGCTAACTCTCCCCCATTTTTGCAGGCTTATCTGCCACTGGGGTATCCTAACCTAGTCCTACTGATTTGTTCTTGGTGAAATTTCTATTCTAATTTGAATATAATTCTAATTATACTCTAATTATATTCAAATCCCCAAATTTATAACCCAGAATGGAAGAGATACCTTCAACGGTGCCTTTTGAGAAAATGTGTTCATATTAAATGACTTAATATCCTTAAAAAAAAAAAAAAAAGAAACTAAAAAAAAAAATACATTTAAGAATGTCACTAAATGTTTTTGCTAAGGGGGGATTAATTGATCTAAAATGACCTAGACTGAGAATTCAAATCCTCAAACTATTGTAACAGTCTTCCTCAAAAGACAAAGGATGTAATTGTGTGGGGGACAGGGAAGAGAAAGAGTTTACAAGCATATCATGTAGAAAGGATACAAAGAAGCTGGTAACAGTAGTTATCTTTATAGAATGCACACGGAGTGAAGGTGACAGGATAAGAAGACTTAACTTTGAAGCTTCTGATTTTTTTAACCCTTTGCCTCTGTTAACTCTTTAAACAAATAAATGTTAAAGATGAATTTTATGTACAGAATGGAGAGATACCTGCAACAGTGCCGTTTGAGAAAATGTTTTTATATTAAATGACTTAAAATCATTTAAAAAAAAGTTAATTATAAACACATTTAAGAATGTTACCATTTTTTGTTTATTTGTTTTATTACAAAGCAAGAAAGTATTCTCCATCTTTTCCAAAGCAGAGATGAGGAAAAGTAAGCAATCTGCAGCAAAGTTCTAGCAAAGGAAGGGGTAAAATAACATTTAAAACACAAAACATCCTCCTGAAGGTCTGTGCTAGATCCAGAAGCTCAGGATCATTCTAGCTCAGGGAATAAACAGAGACACGTATCCAAAGGAGCCTGCAGAGGAGAGAGGACTCTCCCCAAGTTCACATCCAGGCTCCCTTGTCCATTTCCACTGCGGTCATTCTTTTTTTAATTGAAGGATACCCGCTTTGCAGAATTTTGCTGCTTCCTGTTACACGCCAACATGAATCAGCCTAGGGATACACATGCTGCAGTCATTCTTTTCACTTTCTCTCACTCTCCACTTTGATAATTTCTCACCCTCCAAATGATTTCTTCCTTATCACAGTATAAATCTATTTTAAATGCTTTATTTTCTTCAAGGCATCATTCCTAGAAACAAGACATTTCTCCTTTTAATTTTCACCAAAATCTCTGGCTATCCAAATGGGAATTCTGTGGCAAATGAGATGTTTGGGTATTCTGACCTCCAAGAAAGTGCTACCAGTCTCTTTTGAAACCCGCTCAATCCTTCTCTGCAATTTAATAATAATGCATCAGTCTGCTTTCAGTTAAAAGCATTTTTATTCAGCTGCTTGCTAAAACAAAAAGATACTAGTGAATGTGAAGCAAAAGCCTGCTGCATTTATCCTTAATTGAAGAAAAATTCCTTGTAAAACAAGACACTAACCATGTAATAAATTAAGACCTATTTATTTACAGGGCTGTCACTCAGTAAAATGAAGGAAAAATGCCATTTCATACTGGCTTCTGGTGAACATTAAGCTTTTGGAGGCTCAGCTTTCAACTGTCTGTACTTTAAAATAAGGAGAGAGTAAGAATAGATGAAAAATGAACTACTTTTTTATTGATTTCTTTCTTTATCAATCACTAAAAATTTACAGTAACATTTTAATTTTGACTTTTTCTCCTTTCCCAAGTTCACTCTGATGGAAATGCTAATAATCAGTTAAATACTTAAAATGTAGAAAAAGGGAGGAAAATAAATGGCACATATAATTCATAGCCTAGATAACCCATCCCTGGATAAATAAGCATTCACTATATTTCTCTGATGTTCTTATTCCCCAGGAACTCAAAAGACTTTACAGCATAAAACTCACACTAATCAACTGAACATGAAAGGAGCCTGTTAACGCGTCTTTTGAGGGACTTCAGTGTTTTCCATTTCCAGATCCTGGGACAAGCCCGGTGAATGCTGGAAGCCTCTCACTACCACCAACAGTGAATATAAAACCTCTCCAGACAACATTTTAGTTACCCTAACCCAATCAACTCCTTCCAGGATCAAGAGCGCTTCAGTTCCAAACTAAGAGCCCATCTCAGACCCTTCGAGTCCCAGCTTCCCTTCTGTTCGGCTCTGCTCAGAACCACATATCTCCATATCCCTAAGGGAAATCAGAACTATTACCTACTTTCACCTTTGCTCTTTTAGACTAACAGCCTCCCAGAACTTTTTCTACTTCAACTAGGTTACCCTCACCCCCCAGGAGCAATTTTCCTCTGAGTCCTATACCAATTTCAGCCTTGCATAAGCAAAAAAAAAGTCCAGGTGATGGTGGCCATAATTACCCTATGGTCCTGATTATAACTTATGTTGGCAATGTGGGAGCATTTGTGAGCAGCCAAACATGTGTTTATGTGTAAGAGAAATTAAGAAAGACAAGCAAACCCCAAGACATGACGACTTTTTTTAAAGAAGTAGCTAGGACAGCTGCAGAAACAAAGCAAGCAGGTTACTTCCATGCCTCCTCTCTTCATCTGTACTCTATTTATCGGTGAGACACATCTTCTGCTCACTTTCCCTCATCCGTCCTGCTTCCAGAATCCGTCCTGCTCTCCTTCAAAGGTACTCTGGCCTTCCCTCTGCCTATCCCAGAATCTTTCATTATGCCCACTCACTAAGATATGTTTAGCTACCTAGGATAATGATAATTTCCTAAAATAAAGCCAAAATTGTTCACATCACTTGGTTATATGAATATCAGAATATAACACCATTTAATAGAAAAAAAAATCTTTTAAACATTAATTAACCAACCTGGGTCCCTGTCTCCACTCCATCATTTAATGGTCCCATAGCCCTGGACAACTCAAGCTAGGATACTCAATTTCCTCAGACTGAAAATGAGTAGAATAATATCTGTCTTACCTAACTCAAACAATCAACTCATCAAAAGATTTTTAAAGTTTTTATAAACATAGAGTAATAATTAGGTAGATGGTGAGCCATGAGACCTAAATGTAAGACACTCATTCAAAGAAAGCAGTTAGAAGACGACATAATTGAGGATTTCCCTGGTGGTCCAGTGGTTAAGACTCCACACTCCCAATGCAGGGCCATGGGTTTGATCCCTGGCCAGGGAATTAAGATCCCACAATGCTGCACTTCCCACCCACCCTCTCCCCACAAAAAAGACTATACAATGGGAAAACCTACAAGAATGCTGGAGACAAAAGCAACTCCAAACCTGTATAATCACTTAGCACAGTGAAGACACCCAACTCGAGAATAAAGGGGAACCTCAGCCTTTGAGTCCACTCCACCTTCAGATCTCAAGCCATGGCTAAAACCAGCTCAGCTGCCTGCCAACTGGTGAGTGCCAGAGCATTCCTATTTGGTAAAAAGTTCTATTCTAGAACAGTTTGGGAATGAACGCAGAAAGAATTACTTTAGTAACTGCAGTTGCATGGGGTGGGTGGGGGGTGGCGGTCAGCACTGCAACTGTACAGTAAAACCTTTCTCCTTCTACATTAGCAACGCCCATCCACAGTCAGGGTACCTCTTGACGCTATCCTCTGCCAGACTGAAGATAAAGCAACTGTCTGCTTTCCAGACTACTGAAATTTAATACAGTACACATATACTATATCAAATACACATATAAATACACACTAAGCTGCTAAATCCCAAGAGGAAAAGGAGCTAATATACACTGAGCTCTATGTGTCAGAAACCATAAGGAAACAGAGATTTCATTTAATCCCCACAAACACCATGCCACGTAGGTATTATTATTCCTATTTTTACAGATGAGAACACCAAAGCTCAGATAGATTAAATAACCTATCCAAGGTGACAAAGCTAGTAAGCAGAAGACTGGAGACTTGAACCTTAGTGTTGCCTGTCCCCAAAGCCCACACTGCTGCTGACTTTCTCCTCTCAATGGTGTAACCAGGACAACCTTCTTGGGTCTTCATTTCACCTTAATTCCTGATACGTACTTAACTGCAAGTCCTGGTTTAAAGAAAATTTTTCCAGATTTCTTCTTTGCCTTTTCTTTACACACATTTACTTCATGTTTCTGCATAAAATTATTCTTTTTAGGTTGAATCACTGGGCTAGATCTAATATGCTACCATTCAACATTTCAGCAATTAATATACATGAAGGGTGAAAGTTCTAGTCCCTTCTTTTAACACTTTAATAGTCATAGTTTTCAAGCATGTTATCCTTTTCTAAGCTGGTTCTTGCCATTTAAAGAGTTAGTGTTTAGTACAATGCTTCACACACAGTAGGTGCAGAGGGAGAATATTTATTGAGTCCCTGATTGAGAGAAGTTGTCTTTATTCTTCTAGTTAACTGGCTATATTTGAGTATAGAATGAATTCTTTTACATTAAAGATAATTTCTTGAAATTAAAAAAAAAAGATTCCCAAAAAAAAAGATATTAAAATCTAACAGTCTAGCAGTTACATCTCTAAATGACTAGTAGACTGTGAACTTAAGAGTTTAAAAGGCTTGGTTTTAAAATACTTATTTTTATTGTTCTGAATAACTTTTGCAAGTGCTTCTTTCCCTCTTTACAGAAAAAACAAAACTGAAATAACCATAAAACAACTGTTTCACTAATGATGACTTTTTCCATTTTCCACATACTAAAATATTTCTGTAATAAGTATCCTTTATTTTTATAATTATGGAAACTCATCTCTGAACAAACTGTTTTTGTTTGTTTGTTTTTGCCAATTGCAGGAACCACCTACACCCCAGAGCACTCTATTGAGACATTACTGTTTATGCAGTTACACTGCTTGAGCTATCCAAGTTTCCCTGTGCCTGGTCCCAGGTCACTCTATGTAGAGTTGTCCCCAGGCTGCCAGGAGCTGGGACACTGCTAGGAAAAGGCTAGACCCAGAGTGGAAAGAACAGTACCTCTGAGGAGCTGCAGAGGAGTCACTGGGCTTTCAGAGAGCCCTTAAGGTGAGCAGAGAGGTCAGGAGTATGGGCTTAAGCCAGGGCCCGGGGGAAACATTCCCTGAGACAAGTCAAGCCCCAGTCCTCTCTGAGGTTTCCAGAACAAAGGCTAGGTGTGGAGAGAGCAGGTGGTGTTACCTCCAGGCACTGCTGAAGCTAGGGGAGCATGGCAGAGAGGCCTGCATGATGGGCGTATAACCTGTGGCAACTGGGCCTCCCCACAACACTGGGCAATAAGTATCTGTTATGGGGGAACCTGGCACCATGGCTGGGCTGGAGCACCCAGCACTAGGCCTGGGGGCCACGGGGCTGCTGGGGTGAGCCAGCTGCTGCCCACACCCTACTTTAAGCAACTGCTGAATAAACTGCATTTTGAACACTTTCTAAACAGTGTGGTTTTATTTTCCTTCTCAGATATAATCTATAGGAATTAAGTATTCACTAATTCATGCATGCGGCTCTAGAACAACTTGTTATATACTATCAGCACATTAAAGGTAATTATTTCTGCTTCCATTCAAGAATGTTTTCCTTGCTTTAGGTGGATATGTCTCTATCTTTGTATTCTTTTCAAGCAGGTGCAGGTTTCTTGTATAATCTCTATAGAACACTGAACGTCAGTCTTTTCTTAGTAAGAAGCACAAGAATGACATCTGCCCCTCATCACACCCAATTTATATGTCTTTTAACTTTATGTTACCTTTTCAATGACATAGAAGTGCTTCAGTCACAGTGGAACCCCAGCAGAATGACCTGCTTTATGTGAGGTCTCATAAAAGGGGATCCCTGTGCTAGATGGGAGATCCATACAAGCTGAATTTTATGCCCGTCTTCACTATTTTAGGATTTTAAAATACTTTTTTGAGAAATTACTTTGGTGAAACAATGAACTGCATACCGGCCTCTGCTGTGTCAAGTCCTTTTCCCTGCTCACTGTTCAAACCAACCCAAATAAGATGCCCTTCTGATCCAGCTTAACTTAGCAAGCCAGGTGATTAGTTTGGGAGACCAAAATCTCATAACATTCATAGTTTCTTGCTACTTGAAATTATCAAAATGTGCTGAAATAATGTAGTCAGCAAAATGTCACTGTGTGACTTACATATGGATCTGTTGCAGCCTGCAAAAACACTGTCTCCATGAGGGACAGCCAAAATGAAGAGTTATGTGGGAGTAATAAAATATGATAACTAGGTCTGCAACTTCAAGTATAAACCGAGCTGCGCATGCACACATCTACAGGAGAGCCTGCTGATCCAAAAGCAAGAAAAACCCAAGCCATGTCCAGCATGTATGCACTCCACTAGCAGGCCTGCCAGGGAACTGTCCTTTCAGCACCACGGCAAGAAACCCTGGCGTAAACCTCCATACAGGCAACCAAAGCTGGGCAAGCTGGGCCCTGAGAAACGTTTGTTAGAGACCCTGCAACGAAAGCAACAACCAACTGTATGGCTGTTTATTTTTATGTACACTATCTGCCATTTCATAATCCTTTACTAATTTAAAATAAAATCCTTCAATATTTTGGTAAAAGTTGACAAAACCCCAAAAGAAAACCGAAGATGTATTAAGTCAGCCTCTCAGACTGAACCCAGAAAACCAGTAACTGGCCTGCACTGTCAAGAGCTGCGCTGCAGTACCCACGAGCAGCACTACCAAGAAACACAACACACTTACACACACCCTGTATCAGATGTGCACAGAGCACATAACATGCTTAGAGCCCTCTCCGGGGACAGCCTCAATTTCTAGGACAGACAATGTTTGCTGAGTGCCAAGCCATCACTACCACCCCCCTTCCAAGCAGTCAAATTCTCTTTCAGGGAGAACTGAAGGCCTTGTGTGTCATGAGCTCCGAAGAAAAAATGCTGCAGTATTTCAAGAACCAGGTTAAAGGCAATGTATTACGAAGCTTTCAGCATTTTAAGTCGGATTCCCCCAAGATTTCTACCAGGATGGGACCGGATGGTAATGTCACCCAGCCATTTCCATTACACATCAAAAATAAAAATTTTTTTTAAGAAAAAAAAAAAAAAAGTCCCCCAACCACCATTATCTTCTAATGCACGTGGAGAAAAGAGAAGTACAGAAAGACTGTGAAACAGTGAAAACCTACCACACCCGAAATCTCTCTTGGAAAACTAAAACATCCCCAGCCTTAGCACACCCCTACCTCTCTGAAGGCTCTCCAGGCTCAAACTTGAGAAACAGTTACAAAAAGTGCCTTCCCCCTTGGCCCCCAGAGCCCTCACCCACACTTTCTGCCTCCATCCCGACTTCTCTGGTGCCCACTGTGCACGCATTAAAAGCAATTTTCCCTGTTTGGTAGCGCTTGCTCTATGTTAATTATTTCTCCCTCCCCCTGAATTAGCCAGATGCAATGCAAAGTTTCTTCTCCAACTCTCCCCTCCTCCCCAAACAGATGACATCCTTTTATTATGGATACTGATACTGAACCTTGGAGTCTCCGGATGTAAAATGTATTCCCCCATGTTTCAAAAACTGCAGTGTAAGTGTGGAAGAGGGCACAGGGTGGGGTACCTGGAAGGAATGCCTGGTTTGAAAAATCATATTTATCAGACTGAAAAATGATTCCTATTCCATACCACTTCAAAACTGGGACCCTTGAAGGGGTCTGAAAGCCCTGGCTAAGCACCCCCGAAAGTTAACTGCCAAGTCTCCACTGGTGGTTGCTGCTGGCACGAAGAGGATGGAGCTGAGCTCTCAGGAAAAATGCAGAGGCTTTGCAGTCCCCCGAGTACCAAGGGAGAACTACAGAGCTGGGGTCCAAGCCCGTGCAGCTGGGCAGTCCTGTAAGCCCAAAGCTAGCAGAAGCCCAGGGTGCTCGCTGCCGGTGGCACGGTGGGGGAGGGCAGGAGAGAGGAGGAGAGGAGCAGGCTCTGCATCGGGTGGCGTAGGGGTGGGGGTGGGGGAAGGGGATATTCTCAAAGTGATGTACTCCCTAATGCAGGAATCCTAGCCTGCCGAGGAAGGTCCCGGGGGCCCCCAACACAGCCCCAGGGCACCCTGTCGGAAGGGGGACGGAAGCATCTGAGTAAAGGACAGGGGAGTCCCGGCTCCCCTAAGAACCCACGAGCCCCTGGCTTCTGCACTTGGTAACAACCTGGAGCTGGATGGGGGAGAAGGATGCAGTAAGACATGGGGGAGGGGGTAGAGCTAAGGAGCTGCTCTAGAAGATCCGGACAGCGCTGCCCTTCCAGTGCAACCGGGCAAGGGGCCCCGACTCTGCCCTGGCTCTGGCATACAGGAAGGAGGGGGTGCTGCACCACGGAAGGGGCGCCGAGAGCAGCCAGAGTCCCCCCCTGTGCAGCCAAGAGCGGAGGAGAGAGAGGGTGTATGGGGGTGGGGGGCAGTGGTCCTCAATTCTCCTCAGGGATCCCCGATAAACACGTTAGAAGGAAGCAAGACTTCCAAGCACCTGTACAAAACCGGGAGGGCAGAAACCCCGCTCCATAGCCCCTAGAGCCCCGCCGCGCACTCTGCGGCAAAGCCCCTGACTGGAGATGGGCGAGCCCCGCTCCAGGGTCCCGAGACGAGAAAGGGAACCCGGCGGACGAAGAGCGGCGCCGGGGCAGGGGCTCTGGGGCGACTTACGGCAGCGGCGGCGAGGGAGGCAGCGGCGGCCCTAGCGCGGGGCCCGGGAGGCGCGGCCGGACTGCAGAGGCGCCGAGGATGCGGCGGGCGGGACTGCGGTGGGCGCCATCTTGGAGCGCTCCCCGCGCCCGCCCCCCGCGCCGCCCGAGTCCTTGCATAATTGATGACTCGCGCCCGCCGCGCGCCGCCGCGCGCGCCCCCGCCGCCGGGCCCCCCGCCCACCCCGCCCCCGCGCCGACCCCCGCCCGCGCGCGCCCCCCGCCCGCCCCCGGCCCCCGCCCGCGCGCGCCGCCCCCGCCCGCCCTCCTGCCTGCGTCCCGAGGCCCACCTACCCCTGCAGGGCGCGCCCGTTCGCTCGCGGCGCTCCGCGCCGTTCGCCGGTCCGCTCGCTGGCTGTCAGGCCGGCGTCCCCGCGCCGCCCGGACCGGATCCGGGGCGAGGGAGCAGGGCGCCGGTAGGGGGCGCCGCGCCGGAGCGCCTCGCGAGCGTCCCCGGGCCCGCCTCCCCGACGCCCCCACCGAGCCGCGCGGGAGGGGCAGCCGGGCAGAGCGCCGGGACGCGGCCGCGGAACACGCTGGCGGGCTGTCAGCCAGCACGCGGGCGTTGAAACCCGAAAGGTGCTATGTGGACTCGAGGGCCCCGTGACCCTTGTAAATGCCAAGCCTTACCTTTTTCCTGAACTGCAGTCGCAGAAGAATATGTCCAGCAATATTGCAGTGCTCAGTTGTCGGAATTTCTGACATCTGTAAACACCAGGAACTCAATTTATCCGATCTTTGGCCATCGGAGGAAAAAAAATCGCAGAAGTCTAGCAACAGCAGTTGGAGCCTTGTGATTCAGTGGACAGGGAGCCCTGGTAGGAGGAGGGAGCCATCCCTTCCCCCAGACCTGAAACTAAAAGTCACCTTAATCTTTTTGAACCTCAGTTTGTCCATCTGTAAAGTAGGCACAGTCATTTGCTTACTCCACACTCTCTTAGGAGGATCTAGATAATGAATGTGTGGACTCTTAGCACTTTATTGTGCCTCTCAGATATTTCTTTCTATCACAAGTTCACAGTTCAGAGTGAGAGTGTGGTCAGGCTGCCACTTACTAACTGGGTAGCCTTGGACGTGAACAACTCTGAGCTTCAGTGTCATCTGTAAAAAGGTACAATCATAGGATCAGCCTGTAGGTTTGTTGTGATAATTAAAGAGGAGGTTGCATTTTACACACTTAAAACACTTATCTGGCACACACAGTGTGCCCACTATATACATTTTAAAATAGTTTTAAAAATAGATTTATGGAAATATATTTGATATAGAATAAACTATGCAAGTCTAGAGTGAACAGTTTTGATGTATGTACACATGGAACTATCAACAGTCATCAAGGTAATGAACATACCCATCACCTCCAAAAGTTTCCCCAGGCCTCTGTGTAATCCATACATCACTCTCCTACACTCACTCCCTCTCCAGGCAACCACAATCTTCTATTACTATATATTAGTTTGCATTTTCCAGAATTTTAAACAAATGGGATCGTACCATATGTACTTTCTTTGTATGGCTTCTACTCAGCATAATAATTTTGAAATTATTCTGTTGTTGATTATTCAGTCATCTATCAATAGTTCTTTCCCTTTTATTGCTGAGTAGTATTCATTATAGAGATATACCACAATTTGTCTATCTGATCACGTGATGATGACATATAGGTTATTTCCAGTTTTGTCCTATTATAAATAAAGCTGTCATGAGTATCTGTGTGCACGTCCTTCTGTGAACATGTGCTTTTATTTCTCTTGGGTATAAATTTCTAAGAATGGGACAACTGAGTCCTATTGTTCAGTTCAGTTCAGTTCAGTCGCTCAGTCGTGTCCAACTCTTTGCAACCCCATGAACTGCAGCAGCCAGGCCTCCCTGTCCATCACCAACTCCCAGAGTTCACTCAGACTCATGTCTATCGAGTCGGTGATGCCATCCAGCCATCTCATCCTCTGTCGTCCCCTTCTCGTCCTGCCCCCAATCCCTCCCAGCATCAGAGTCTTTTCCAATGAGTCAACTCTTCGCATCAGGTGGCCAAAGTACTGGAGTTTCAGCTTCAGCATCATTCCTTCCAAAGAAATCCCAGGGCTGATCTGGCTTGGAGAATTTTGAGCATTACTTTACTAGTGTGTGAGATGAGTGCAATTGTGCGGCAGTTTGAGCATTCTTTGGCATTGCCTTTCTTTCGGATTGGAATGAAAACTGACCTTTTCCAGTCCTGTGGCCACTGCTGAGTTTTCCAAATTTGTACATGTATATTAAGCATATTAAGAAAGGGCCAAACTACTTTTCAAAGGTGTGTCATTTTCCATTCTTACTAGCGGTAAATGAGAGTTTCAGTTGCTCCCCATCCTTGACAATATTAGGTATGGTCAGTCTTTTTCACTTCAGCCATTCTGACAAGTGAGAAGTGTTACCTTATTGCAGTTTTGATTGGCATTTCCTTAATGACTAAAGATACTGAGCATCTTTCCATGGGCTTATTTGTCATCAGTAAATGCTCTTGGGTGAAGTTTCTATTCAAGTCTCTTGCCTATTTTTTTCAGTTGGAGTGTTTGTTTCTCATTAATGAGTTTTGAGAGGTGTTTATATATTCTGGATACAAGTCTTTTATGAGATAAGGGATTTGTACATATTGTCTCCCAATCTAGGTATACCTTTTAATTCTCCTAAAGTTTTTCAAAGTGCAAAAATTCTTGATTTTTATGAAGTCTGACTTATTTTCTCCTCATTTATGGATCCTGCTTTTGGAGTCATATATAAGGTTTTTTTCTTTTGACATGGATATCTAGTTTTTCCTGTACTATCTGATTACCCATACACATTTATCAAAAATCAGTTAATCGAGTATGTTAAGGGTCTAATTCTGGCCTCTCTATTTTATTTTGTTGATCTTTTTGTCTATCTTGATTCTAAGACCACATTGTCTGATTGCTTTAGCTTTTTAATAAATCTTGAAGTCAGATAATTTAAGCCCTCTGACTTTGCTTTTCTTTTTTAATATTGATTTTGCTATTCTAGTTCCTTTGCATTTCTATATGAATTTTAGAATCAGCTTGTCAAATTCTGCAAAAAAGGCCCTTGGGATTTTGATCAAGATTCCATTGAATTCTACAGATCTGTTTGGGGAGAATTGACATTATTACAACAGCATGATGTATCATTCCATGTATTTCAGTTCTCTTTAATTTCTTTCAACAATGTTCTATAGTTTTCAGGATACAGGTCTTGTTCACCTTTCTGGGATTTATTCCTAAATGTTTCATGTTTGATGCTATTAAATAGTGTTTTTGTTTTTTAGCCACTCCACATAGCATGTGGGATCCTAGTTCCCCGACCAGAGATTGAACCTGTGCCCCCTGCAAAGTCCCAACTACTGGACCATCAGGGAAGTCCCAGCGTTTTTATATTTTAACTTCTGATTATTCATTGGTAGTATATAAAGTACAATTCCCTTTTATATATTGATCTTATGTCCTGCAACTTTGCTAAATTCACTTCTAGCTCTATTAGATTTTTTGTAGGGTCTATCAGATTTTCTACAGAGATTATTGTGTCACTGGCAATAAACACAGTTTTGTTTCTTCCTTTCCAATCCGAATGCCTTTTATTCCTTTTTCTTACCTTATTGCACTAGCTAGAACCTCTAGTACAATATTGAATAGAAGTGGTAAAGCAAAACGTCTTCCTCGTCTTAGGGGGAATACATTTAGTCTTTTACCACTAAATATAAAGTTAACTATAGGCTTTTCCTAGATACTATATCATGTTGAGAGGCGCATCTCTTCTTTTTCTGCTTTCCTGAGAGTTTTTTTTAATCAGGACTGAATATTGAACTTTCTCAATACTTTTTCTGCATATGTTTTTTCTTTCTTAGTTTGTTAATATGGTGAATTACACTGACTGATTTTCAAATGTTAAACCAACCTAGGGTAGTGAACTGGTCATGGTGTATTATCCTTTCCATATGTTGTTGGATTTGATTTACTAACATTTTGTTAAAAATTGTTGCATCTGTGTTCATGAGGTGTTTTGGTCTACAATTTTCTTGTAATGCCCTGTTTCTGGTATTAGAGTAATCCTGGCCTCATAGAATAGGTTAGGAGGTAGTCCTTCCACTTCAGTTTTCTGGAAGAGTTTGTATAGAATTTATATTCTTTCTTCTTTAAATGGTTGATAGAATTGCCCAAATGAAATCAATTGGCCCAGAGTTTTCTTTGAAGGAAAGTTTTCGCAAATTAAATGTCTTTAATAGATTAGGGCCATTCAGGTTTTTTACTTCTTCTTGAGTGAACTTTGATAGTTGTGTCTTTCAAGGAACTTCCATTTTATCTAAGTCGTTGGATTTATAGCCATAGAGTTGTTCATAATAATACCATATTTTTCATTTACTACCTATAGAATCAGTAGTGATGCCAACTCTCTCATTCCTGAGATTGGTAATTTATGACTTCTGTCTCTCTTTTTTATTTCTGATTATCTGGCTAAAAGTTTATAATTTTTACTGACTTCCCCAAAGAACCACTTTTTGGTTTCATTGATTTTTCTCTACTGATTTTCTTTGTTTTTTTGTCATTGATTTCCACTCTGATCATTATTATTTCCTTCATTCTGCTTACTTTGTTTCATTTGTTCTTTTTCCTCCTAGATTCTTAAAGTAGAAACTGAGGTCATTGATTTGAGACCTTCTCCTTTACCAAAACAGGCATTTATTATTATACATTTCTCTCTAAGTACTGCTTTAGCAGCAAACCACAAACTTTGATAGGTTATATTTTCATTTTAATTAAATTAAAGAAACTTTCTAATTTCCCTTTTGATTTTTTCATTGCTTCATGGATTATGTAGAAGTATATTATCTAATTTTCAAATATTTAAGGATTTTCCAGCTATTTTTCTGTTATCAATTTCTAATTTTATTGCACTTTGGTCAGAGAACATGAATTGTATGACTTGAACCCTTTAAAAATTTTTGAGACTTTTTTTTAATAGCCCAGAATATGAGTTATCTTGGTAAATATTCCATGTGCAATTGAGAAGGGTGTATTCTCTGCTGTTCTATAAACATTAATTATGTTGAGTTGATTAATAGTAATGTTCAAGTGTACTATATTATTCTATATCTTTACTGATTTTCTTTCTACTTTTTTATCAGTTATTGAGAGAAGGATGTTGAATCTCTGAATATAATTATAGATTAGTGCAGTTCTGTCAGTGTTTGCTTCACATATTTTGAAATTCTGTTATTAGGCCAATTAGTGTTTAGGATTGTTATGTCCTATTGATGAATTGACTTCTTTATTGTTACAAAATGACCTTCTTCATCCCTGGTAATATTTTTTGCTCTGAAATTTACTTTGTCTGAGATAGACAAATACTGGCATGGTGTTTCTTTTCATATTTAAAAAAATTTAACCTATTTATATCTTTATATTAAAATGGGTTTCTTTCGGGCAACATCTGGTTGAGCCTTGTTCCCCAGTCCCCCACCCCCGCTATCTAACAAGTTATGTTTTTCAATTGGGTGGTCAGACAATTTATAGTTCACGTGGTTATTAATATGGTTGGGGTTAAATCTAACATTGTGCCATTTATTTCCTATTTATCTTTCTATTCTTTGTCCTCCTTTTATGCCTTATATTGATTAGTGGGTATTTATTTTATGAGGTAACTATAAAGAGAAGGAATGGAAATGAAATCCACAAAAATGGTTAAGCAGAATTACTAAAAGCTTTATGTAGTATAATTTATAAGAAAACCAGTGTGTAAATAAGTTAGAATTTTGAGGCTATAGATTTTTTAAAAATTAAATCTCATGACATGGAGAAACTCTTTCTTCTTCCTTGCCTTTGTAAATAGTTTTTATTTTGCATTTTTGAAACTCTATGATTGTTATAGTAAGGATGTATGTCCTTGATACTAAAACTGGCTTTTCCTGAAAACCAGACCCTTTGGAGCTATCATTAGACATTATTTGCCAAGAAGTGAGAGAGAACAGAGTTCTATATCCTTTCTCCAATATTTTAACAAACTTGGAAAGTCAGCCTCATGGGATTACATGGGGTTCAGGTAATAGAATTTGTTACTTTTAAGCTCCATGCAAGCTTTTCAAAATTTAAGAATTTTTGCTGACTTCATGAGAATCTTTGAAGGCATCAAAAATGTCAGGGATTTCCTTTAACAACTAAGCTCATGTCAGAAAAAATTTCAATACACCTAAAAATGAGTTTACATTTAGAAAGATGAACGAGGGATTAGACTTACCCAGGGTTGCTCCAGGGGGCAAAACTAAGACCAGGGTTGGGAGTTCCTAGAAGATAAGTGCCAGCTCAGTATGAGGAAGGATGTTCTAATAGAGCTGATCAGCAACAAATCAGACCACTCCGAGGAAAAGAGCCAAAAGCATTTGTTCAAGGAGAAACTGTTGGATCAGTCGTTGGACCCATTCGAAAATCTGATGAAAAGCTATGAACTTCTTTTTCTTTCCAGATAAATTCACAGATCCATGCACACACATGCACATATACTAACACACAGCTTTACATTCTCTTGTGAAACTCATCCTCGACCCCAGGTTAATGATGACTGATGTCCCGGATGTTTAAAGTGTGAAGTGGGACATGCCCCTTCCCACCTTGAGAGCCTGTGACCCTCTTATTCTGTCTCCATCCTCACCACTGCTTTTAGAGGTCACCTAGGGTTTAATGGAAATCCAGCAGAAGTACTTTCCCTCTTTGGATGTTCTGCCTGGCTTTTCATCTCTACCTTTTGACCCAATAATAACTTACTTAATCTTCTCTCCCTCATTCCAGACATTACTGCTCCCTCTAAATTCACTGTTCCCTTCAATGGTAACAGGATTTAATACCTTAGCTTTCTGTGATGCCACCAGACTCCAGTCTGGAGATTTTATCTCTGAGATTACTCCTAATCTCCCACACAGAAATATTGGTGATGTGGAGGACATTATTCACTCTAGTCTTCCTTTTCTCTGCAACCAGTGTGAAACCCCCCACAATAATATACACTGTGTGCTAGTAGGCTTGTGGACTGTTGGACTATTCTACTTTTGGTTTAGCTTACTTTTGGCTTGTTGTTGTCGCCTGTTGTTTAGTCGCTAAGTCATGTACGATTCTTCGAGACCCCATGGACTATAGCCCACCAGGCTCCTCTGTCCATGGGATTTCCCAGGAAAGAATACTGGAGTGGGTTGCCATTTCTTTCTCCAAGGATCTTCATGACCCAGGGATCCAACCCACATCTCCTGCATTGGCAGGCAGATTCTTTACCACTGAGCCACCAGGGAAGCCCCCTCCCAGGACTGGCCCTTGTTAGGCCAGCTGTCTCTGACTTCCTCTCCGATCTGCACCCATCTACACTCACGGGCCTCCCTCATTACTTGGAGACACCAGGGCTTTTGCCCTCGCTGATCCTTCTGCCCGGATCATCCTTCTTCTCTCTTCCTCCAGACAGCCACAGCATGTCCCCTTATTCCCTTTAGGTATAAACAGATATCTCTTTCTCAGTGATGCCTTCCCTGGTCATCCAATCCAAAATTTCAGTTCTACCCCCAATGTTTCCAATTCCCCTTCCCTGCTTTATTTTTCTCCTTAGCAAATATCATTATTTAGCATACTATCTATTTTATTTATTTGTCTTGTCTATTGTCTGACTCTTCCGCTAGAACATAAACTCTGGTAGGGCAGGGATTTTAAGTCTGCTTTATTCACTGCTCTATCCTCAGTACCTAGAAGAAGATCTATCAAGCACTCAAAATAAATATATTGAATGAATGACAGAAGGAAACTAAAATGGGGGAAAAAAATTAAGGTGTTAGCACAGGGTTAGATGAACAGATCCATGGAACTGAATGGAAATCCCAGAAACAGACCCCCCACATTTATAAATCCTTGATGTTTGACCATAGTTGATTTTGCAGACCAATGGGGAAGTGACAGACTTTTCAATAAATGGTGCTGAAATTGGATAACCACATGGAAAATAATGAGATTAGACTACTTCCATGTGAAATAAACATCTAAATGTGAAAGACAGAACTATAAAAGCTTTGACTCTAATACTGAAGAATAACTACATGGCCTCACGGAAAAGAAGGATTTCTTAAATAAGACACAAAAAGCACTTTATCTTTAAAGGAGAAGACAAATCCAGTCCTGATCAAATTGAATCGTTATTTTCCAAAAGATACCATAAAGAAAGTGGAAAGACAAGGTGTCGGATAGGGAAAATATCTGAAACACATATAACTGGCACAAGGCTGAGATTAAGAACTCCTGCAACCAAACCACCATTAGAAACCAGGCAGAAGACTAGCGCTTCACATGAAGAGAAATCTAAACGCTCAGTAAGCACACAGAGAGGTGTTCGACTTTATTAACAATGAAAAATCAAGTTAAACCCTCAGTGAAATGACTACCAGATTAACAGAAAAATTCCAAATCTGACAGTGCCAGTATGTTGACATTGATATGGGACGAGGAGATCTTTCATCTTCCGTAGCACTAATGGGCACCTGTGTGAGACAGAATGGAATTGTCCAGTCAGATTAAAGAGAAGCATATTCTATATCCCGGCAAGGCCAGTCTCATGTGTGTACCTCAGAGAAACTCAGGCTCGCGTGCACCAGGATGCATGGGGGAAAAATGTTCATAAAAGCAATGCTTACCATAGTCGGATGTCCTTCAACCCTAGAACGAATAAATTAAATGCAGTACAGTCACAGAAAAGACTACAACAATGAGGATGAACTAACTCGCCCCTCATGAAACAACATGGATGACTCTCAGAAACATCGTGTTGGACACAGAAGCAAGGCACAAAGTAGATAGAGCTGATTACTCCCTTTCTACAAAGTTCAAAAACAGGTCAACTACATTACATAAATTAGGGATCAGATATAGGTGGTAAAACATAAAGAAAGGCAAGAAAATGGTTATCACCAAGGTCAGGACAGTGATTGCCTCTGTGGGGGAAGGAAGGAAATTATAATCGAGAAGGGACAACTGACGGGCTTCTTGGGGGCCAACAGTGTTCTGTTTCTCAGCTTGGGTGGCATTTTACAGGTCTTTGTTTTCTGGTTTGTCTTGAAAATATACTCTCTGTTTCATGCCCTCTGCTGTAAGTATGATGCATCTCATAATAAAACTTTTAAATGTGGAAAGAGAAGAAAGCTTGCAGCTGTAAATACTAGAGACATAAGTTAAAACATCTAAGAAAATATAGTCCAGTTAAGAAAATGGAAATATTGGATCGATTAAAGAGTGAGATGTCACAAATGCCTGTGGCATAGCTTTGTGATATGCATGATCCCACCATAAGTACTAGGTAAAAATAAGAAAAATCAATTTGTAAAACTGTTTCAGCAGGTATTCTAGCCAGATGCTCATCATCAAGTAACAAGAGTCTGAAAGAGTCACTTACAATTTTTAGTTATACTTGAGAAGAAAATTGTATACTAGTATGGCGTATTACTAAAGTCTACAATAACAGATGTGCACTGTAATCCCACTGGCTAAGCACAGTACAGTTTCATTTTTCATATGCAGCCTGATGGGCAGCAGGGAGGAGAAGTAGCTTTGTTCCACAGTCATTCAGGAACTTCCTGGATGTCAACAGTCAGCTTGCAGACCCCACAGAAAGTTTTAGGGTTCCATCATTTCCGCCCACATTCCACTGGCCAGAATCTAATCACGTGGTCCAACACGCAAGGAATGATGGAAAACAAAGTCCTTTGCTAGAAGCCACTTGTTAGCAGCAGCTCTATAATGTGCAAGGGGAACATAAGACTTCATGAAAAAGCTGGCCTTCACTGCCACGGTGGTATTCAATATTTTATATATTTTTGAAGATTTCAGAATATATATTTTTTGACCCTCAAGGTTCCACTGTACATCGACTACAGCATTGTTATAGTATGTTGTCTAAACTGTAAACTTCATATTGATAAGAAATGAGTCTTTTAAACCTCAACATGAATCAGCCATGACAGAAAACAGCAAAATACTGTAAAGCAATTATCCTTTGATAAAAAATAAATAAATCTTAAAAAAGAGATAATCATTAAAAAAAAAAAAAGAAATGACTCTTTCATTTTAACAGGTAAGAGCATACAGAAAAAGTCTAACCGCCCCCCCATTCCACACAAAAGTTGACACAGTGTACAATGTGTTCTGCATCTAGCTTTTATCTCTTAACAGTATACCTTGGGACATTTCCAATGCCCTTACATAAAGAGCCTCCTCATTCTTTGTTATAACTGCACAGTATCCCACCATATGGATGCTTTGTCATTCTTTAAGCAGGGACAGGTCCTATATCCCCAATGCCTAATAGAGCACCTGATACATAGGGAGGGCACTTTATAAATATTTGAAAAATGAATAACTCTGCCCTCAAGAAGATGGTAGTATAATAAACATACAAACCTAGACATGAAGAAGGCCAAGAACATGGTATATTACATAACAGTACACACGACACATGAAACAAGCAGAGATAATTTATTTTAAAGGTAATTATTCAAGTGGGACGTGATGTCTAAGAGCCCATGTCCCGAGCTCGCGTTCAGACCACCCAAGTTGCAGTGTGAGCTCTGCCATTCACTAAGCATACAACCTTAGGCAGACGACTTGTTCTCACTGTGCCTCCATTTCTTCACCTTGCAGTTGGACTAACTAAATGGGATAATACACATTAAAGCTTCACCATTCCTGGCATATCCCCAGCACTCAGTACAGGTTAGACATCATCTCAGATGAGATGGGGCTGACAGAGGCAGCCTCATGGAGGTGTGTTTTGGTGGGAAAGGAGGAGGGTGGTACAAATAATACAAAGGTCTCAACAGGAAGGAATGCCGGGAGCAAAGGTGTAGCCATAGGATCCCTAAGGACCCTGTGGGGGATGTCAACAGAATTGTATTTGGAGCACAGACAGCTTCCTAAGGAGTAATGAAACAACGAGATTGGTGAGATGTAGACTCTGACAGCAAATTGAAATTTGTGATTAATGCCAGTGTAAGTCAGAGAGATGACATTTCATAGCTCTGTCTCAGGAAGATAATTTTAATAAGCAGTGTTCAGGATAGATCAGAAAGACAAGTGAAAGAAAAAAATTAATACTGTGTGATGATCATTATAGTGTTTCAAAACATCAAATCACTGTGTTGTGCACTTGGAATTGACAGTGTCATAGGTCAATTTTTACTTTAATTTTCCTGACTAGCCAAACACATTAATAAAACAATTAATATTATGTTCCTACTTTGTGTTGATTTTGGCCCTTCATAAACTTGATCTCATTTTGCTTTCACTCAGCTCTATGATGAAGGTATTATTAGCCCTGTTGTAGATACAGCCTGACTTGAAGAGGCTGGGTATTGTGTACTGCCCACAGCTGGAGAACAAAAAGTCAGCAAAGTTAAGTAGAACCTGAACTTGTCTGACTCCAAAGCAGAGGTGTGCTAGGACTGACACATTACAGCCTTGCAAGAGCTGATAGGCAAAATTTCAGGAATTTTGTGAGCGTCTGTCAGGCAGTTAGTGATATAAACTTAAGTAATGCAAAACTTAAGTGATGCAAACTTACACTTTAATTATATTTAAAACAAGAGAATAAATACTGAAAATTCATCACTTCCTAAGTATTAACACTACCTGTGATAGTGTCTATGCTGTTAAGGTTATTTACATCTTTTGGATCTGTAGAGTGGAAATACTAAATAATGTTATGCTACCCTGAATCTCTTCCCAACTACAATCAGTAAGATCATGCTGATAGCTTGAAATTGACTGTGATGGGAGTATTTACAACAGAACAAATGGGACACATTACAATTCAGGACTTGATTTATCATTTTGCCAATTGTCTAGACTTAAGAAGGTGGTGGGAAAATGTTAGAAATGTAGACTATACTTACAAGTGTGTTGTGTCTATAGTGACTACATTTTTCAAAACACAAAAACATTGAGGAACGACTCCTTCAGTATTAGGAGACTGTTACCTGATTCAGCAAGGAAGTCCCTTATGTCATTGACAAATCAGTGAAGTTTCAACATATGTCTTTGCTGTTCATTTTCCTCTTATTCAGTAAACAAAAACACCAACCAACATTCATGACAAAACTGTATTCTTCTGTCAACTGCAACCTAGGTTGGCTATGGATACAGAGTTAGGGAAAAACCACAAGAGCTTTCGGTGAGAATCATCGGCTAATTGGCTATATGGTTGTTGCTGTTCCATTGCTCAGTTGTGTACGACTCTTTGCGACCCCATGGACTGCAGCACACCAGGCTTCCCTGCCCTTCACCATCTTCCGGAGCTTGCTCAGACGCATGTCCATTGAGTCAGTGATGCCATCTAACCATCTCATCCTCTGTCACTCCCTTCTCCTCCTGCCCTCAATCTTTCCCAGCATCAGGGTCTTTTCTAATGAGTCAGCTCTTCCCATCAG
Source organism: Ovis aries (assembly GCF_016772045.2). NCBI lineage: Eukaryota > Metazoa > Chordata > Mammalia > Artiodactyla > Bovidae > Ovis > Ovis aries. The sequence continues at coordinate 134,714,603 of NC_056056.1, forward strand.
GTGGCCAAAGTGTTGGAGCTTCAGCTTCAGCATCCAGTCCTTCCAATGAATATTTAGGGTTGATTTCCTTTAGGATTGACTGGTTTGGTCTCCTTGCTGGCCAAGTGACTCTCAAGAGTCTTCTCCAACACCACAGTTCAAAAGCATCAATTCTTCAGTTCTCAGCCTTCTTTATGGTCCAACTCTCATATACGTACATGACTACTAGAAAAACCATAGCTTTGACTATATGGACCTTTGTCAGCAAAGTGACGTCCCTGCTTTTTAATACTCTCTCTAAGTTTGTCATAGTTTTTCTTCCAAGGAGCAAGCGTCTTTTAATTTCATGGCTGCAGTCATAGTCCACAGTGATTTTGGAGCCCAAGAAAATAAAGTCTATCACTATTTTCATTTTCCCCCATTTATTCGCCATGAAGTGACGGGACTGATGCCATGATCTTAGTTTTTTGAATGTTGAGCTTTAAACCAGCTTTTTAACTCTCCTCTTTCACCCTCATCAAGAGGCCCTTTAGTTCTTCTTCACTACCTGCTATATGGTCATTTACAACAAAGGGTAGTATATTTAATAATATTTGTAAGCTGTGTGCTACCTATCCTTTCTATCAGTAAAATTTATAATAAACATATATATGCACATTTTTCTAGAAAGGCAGTTGCTGAACATTTATCAGCACTTCAGTGTTCTAAGTTATCATATCACCTTGCCTCCCAAGGGGAGAGGGAGACCAACCGTGCTTCTCTAGATCAAGTTAATGAATAGCAGCCTCCATCAAACATAGTATACTTATTTTAGGCAAACTGTGCTATTTTCTTTTAACCTTTTCCCTGATTTTATTCTAGGTCCTTGAAATACATCACTTCTTATTTTCAGCCCAAATTATGCAAGTATGTAAGACTTCCTCTAATTCTGTAAATAGTAATTTTCTGACTCTGCCTTTTCCTTCAACATACTGATTCATCAGTTCTAAGATGCACTTTTTTTTTTTTTTTCACATTCTAACATCTCTGAAATCGAGAATCCTCTTATAGTCACTGTTGGCCCGGCAGCAGCTGTGTCACTGCTTCCCATGTGTGAGCTTGGCCGTACCTCTTCCATTGGCATCACTGCAGATGAGCTTCACTGATGTCTAAAACGTCCTTTAAAAGGCTGCTCGCTGAAATAAAAGGTTGCCGTAGTCACAGAACTGCAGAGAAACAGAGCAACAGGGACAAACTGGTAGAAATAAACCAAACATTTCACTATGGAGGAATGGCCAAAATGCTAATTCTCCTGTAAAGACCAGCCAAGAGCTTTATAAGATCAAAGAAAGGAAGAGGCCCACCACTAGATGAAGTTGTGTTCCATTTTGTACCTGACATACATATATGCAAAAGCAATGTCCATCAGAATATCATGCACCAAGCAAATATAGCAAATAAAGGGAGGGAAAACTGCCAAATCTCTAGGAATAAATAAAATTTGAGATTTGCTGAAATCTGATTACTAGTTTTATTTTCCTCTTCCATTCACTGATTTATATCATCAAACATTGCTTTGCATGTCTCTCAAATATCATATGTTTTGGTATTTAACTAGAGAAATATAAAAGCTACTTTGAAACCAAAAGAAGGCCATCTCCACATAGGATCTGTCCTAACTCTATATGCCTCTCTTTCAGTCTTCCTTCCTTTAGAATATAACAGCAACCAACTGCTTTTTTCAAATAACTTTTAGATCGATGCATAATACACATATAAAAATGCAAACATTGTAAAGGTACAGTTCAAAGAATTACTACAAAGTAACCACCATGCAGGTTAAGAAAAGAACATCAGTAGTATCCCAGACAGGTCCCCCCCAGTTACTAACTCTCCTCTCTTCCCCAAAGATATCCTCTAACAATATAGATTCATTTTGCCCATTTTTAAACTTTATATAAATAGAATGAGATAGTTTATATTGTTTTACTTTTATTTCTTTCACTCAATAACATGTTTGTGAGATTTATCAAACTTCAGGAGTGAGAAGGGAGAGTCAATGCTTTTCAAAAATATTGATAACCCTACTCTTAAGAGACTTTGGGTTTCCCAGGTCGTGCTAGTGTAAAGAACACACCTGCCAATGCAGGAGACATAAGAGATGTGGGTTTGATCCCTGGGTCGAGAAGATCCCCTGGAGGAGGGCATGGCAACCCACTCCAGTATTCTTGCCTGGAAAATCCAATGACTGGCAGGCTACAGTCCATAGGGTCACACAGAGTCAGACACAACTTACCACACACCCACGCAAGAGACTTTGGGATCTTTTAATTGGTCTGTTCTCTTCCTCAATGTGAAAACGTTGACCTTGCCTTACACTTTTTCCTTTCCCTATATTTTTTTTGAACTGAATTCCCTTTCTTACCACTTCCCAGCATCAGCAGATACTAGATGCTTCCAGTGGGACCCCAGACAGCACTCCCATCTCCTCGGCCTCCCCATCAGGAGAAAAGGCTTATTCCTTGCTCTTGTCATAGTTGGCCAGCACCCAGGGCTGGTATGATGCCTTATAGGAGGGCATCTAGAAATCCAGGAGTTTCCTTCTACCTTGTTGCTCTGCCGTCTTCATGATGGCAGTCCTCATGTTCCAAGATAAGGCACCACAGAATCGACATTGTGAGCAGTAGGATAGGGAGGGGGGAGAGAATGGCCTGTTCCTCTCTTTAAGGGTGCAATCTGAAAATTGCACAGGTTAACTTTTCTCATAACAGCCCATAAGTCAGAACTTTGTCATATGGCCACATTGAACTGCAAGGAAGAATAAATAGCTATCTTACTTCTGGAAGACCATGAGCCCAGGCTTAGAAGAAGGAAAGAGCTAATGTTGGGGAGCAACTGGCACTCCCTGCCACCCCACCCTTGGAGTGAATGCCAACTGAAATGCCAACACTTTTACTAGGTCCCCCTGCTGAATCCCCCAGTATCCAGAAGCACTGAATCCCAGCAGCTCTGCCTCTTAGCAATGATGCTCCTCAAAACATGCTCAGAACCTTTTGTACCTCTTGGATTCTCTCATTACTTCTGTGCACATGTCTTATTCCCCTGCTGCTGCTGCTGCTGCTAAGTCGCTTCAGTTTTGTCCAACTCTTCGCGACCCCATAGAAGGCAGCCCACCAGGCTCTGCTGTTCCTGGGATTCTCCAGGCAAGAACACTGGAGTGAGTTGCCATTTCCTTCTCCAATGCATGAAAGTGAAAAGTGAAAGTGAAGTCGCTCAGTCATGTCCAACTCTTAGCGACCCCATGGACTGCAGCCCACCAGACTCCTCCATCCATGCCAAATGTAAATCTCCTTGAGGGCAGGATCCAAGTTGGATTCAGTTTGCATTTTCCATGCTAGGAAGCAATTCTTGCATTGAAATTGGTTCAAGTATTTATCCTGCCTTCCTGTGGGAACTATAAATAGGGATAACCAAATAGGTAAGGAGAAATTTCCTTTTATAGAAATATTCCAGCTAATATTTAAAGAAGAAATGATAGGATTAAAATATCACCACTTCATAATCCCTAAAGAAACAATAATGGATTGAACATGACTGCTGACACCTCAAAAGGAGAGACAAACCTACACATCTTTAAACCTCTGCAATTTGGGGGCTTCCCAGGGAAAGCTGGTGAAGAATCCACCTACCAATGCAGGACACATGAGAGATGGGGGTTCAGTCCCTGGGTCAGGAAGATCCCCAGGTGGAGGAAACGGCAACCCACTCCAGTTTTCTTGCCTGGAAAATTCCTTGAACAGAGGAGACTGGTAAGCTACAGTCCATGGGGTCACAAAGAATTGGACATGACCAAACACGTGCACACACACACACATACTTATTAGTTTATTAGCATCATCCAGGACTCAGATGTTCAGTATTCCTCCTGAAATTACATAAAAACGCAAATGGAAAGAATCCAAGTCAAAATTATGTAACAAAACAGCGCTCCATCACAAAAGCATGTTAAATTGTAAGAATGTTATTTTAAAACACTGGCACTTTAAGAAAACGATAGTCTTGAAAACCACAGAACTGCCAAATTGTTCTCTAAACTGCTAAGCAGATAAACATATGACCCTAATGAATGAGCTCGAATTTTTAAAAAAATCAAATTCAAATAAATCAGATAATTCACACTGAGATACAGAGTTTATGTATCTTCTCCCCTCATGTCTATTGATTATAAAGGGGCAAACCATTACATAGGAAGATATACCTGATTTAAAGTGTGGTACATGATGTTAAAAGTTGACCCGATTAATTAATTAAGTATCTCTAATGGAACATCTCAAGTTTCCTAAATAGTCCGTATTTAGATAAAAAGGAAAAGATATTTACAGCCAGCACCTTTTCCCCAGAGCCTCTGTCAATGTCAACAAAAAAACTTAATACGTCAGTCTTGTATTTTAAGCTCACGCTTCTGGGGCTACATTCTCAGGTTTTTAACAAGGGAACTGCAAATATAACTGCCCAGCCCATGGACTGTTTTACTAGTCCCTCAGGGACAGGCTTTCAAAATGCTTAATTCTAATAATCCCATGCTGTGAGTAGATGGGTTAGTCTTCACTTTGTAAATGTAACTGGGCTCTGTGAACTCAATATCAACTGATCAAGATTTGAGCCTCAGTTATGAAGGAAACAGTGGAAACAGTGTCAGACTTTATTTTGGGGGGCTCCAAAATCACTGCAGATGGTGATTGCAGCCATGAAATTAAAAGACGGTTACTCCTTGGAAGGAAAGTTATGACCAACCTAGATAGCATATTCAAAAGCAGAGACATCACTTTGCCAACAAAGGTCCGTCTAGTCAAGGCTATAGTTTTTCCAGTGGTCATGTATGGATGTGAGAGTTGGACTGTGAAGAAAGCTGAGTGCCAAAGAATTGATGCTTTTGAACTGTGGTGCTGGAGAGGACTCTTGAGAGTCCCTTGGACTGCAAGGAGATCCAACCAGTCCATTCTAAAGGAGATCAGTCCTGGGTGTTCTTTGGAAGGAATGATGCTAAAGCTGAAACTCCAATACTTTGGCCACCTCATGCGAAGAGCTGACTCATTGGAAAAGACTGATGCTGGGAGGGATTGGGGGCAGGAGGAGAAGGGGACGACAGAGGATGAGATGGCTGGATGGCATCACCAACTCGATGGACATGAGTTTGAGTGAACTCTGGGAGTTGGTGATGGACAGGGAGGCCTGGCGTGCTGCAATTCATGGGGTTGCAAAGAGTTGGACACGACTGAGAGACTGAACTAACTAACTAACTATGAAGGAAAACTGTCTCAATTCAACTTTTATTATCCTCTTCATGAGTATGCAAGGTATGTAGACAAAAGCTTTTTATCACCTAACTATATGAAAGATGAAGCACTGCAATAACTCATGCAATCCAAAATGGGCAAAAGGAAAAGACCAGCTTCTGCTCAGGAGAAAATTGTCAGACCTATGGAAAGGACAATACTAATAAAAAGTTGTATTTGTTTAGAAGCGTTCAGAATGTCAACAAAACAGCTGCAACTTTTTTCTTTTTTTGCAATTACAGGATGGTGTTCAGTTAACAGAATAAGAATTATTTCATATAAGCTTCATCAGAGACAACTGAAGATGAAAAACACTTCCATTCCCAAATGTAACTAACTTGAGCTATGCACCAACAAGAACAGGCTTTAAATTTCCAGGCAAATCTGCAACCCCCATAATAGTACCAGGCAGGGTCAGTAGCTGTTGAAAATATCACCGGGACAGGGCCATCTAAAGACACATTTGGTAGTATGTTACCTATATAAGAAAAGACACTGTGCAGTTTAAAAACAAATCTTACAAAGCCTTACATTCCAGTTTTTTTCCTTGAAAGGAGTGAGCTGTCCACATGGGGGTTAAATTCTTTATAGACAAGAGAAAAAAAAACTGGGTTAGGAGCAACTTACTCATCATCTTCCTCTTCATTTTCTTTTTTAAAAAGCTGTTGACTTACTTATTTCTGGCTGCGCTGGGTCTTCATTGATGCCGGCTTTTCTCTATTTGTGGTGAGTGGGGGCTGCTGTCTAGCCGCAGTACACAGGCTTCTCATTATGGTAGCTTTTCTTGCTGCAGGGCTCCAGGCTCAGGGGACTCAGTAGTTGCGGCTCGCGGCTCTCCTCATATTCCTTCTTATTCTCGCTTTTTTCAGCCTTTGGTTGCTGCATCGCGATAGTCAGTCATGTCTGACTCTTTGCAACCCCGACTCTGAGCCACCGGGGAAGCCTACTATTAAGAAATATTTCTAAGTATAAAGACAGGTCAACTTAAAAAGTGTCAGCAGATAAATGTTTGACTTTATCTTATAATCTGTAAAAATATGGAAGCTTCACGAACTTGCACGCCATCCTTGTGCAGGGCCAGGCTGCTCTTGTGTATCGCTCCAAAGTTAGTATGTGTGCTCGCTGTTGTGCATCGGGTTTCCCTTTAGCCTGGCATGCAGCAATACTCTTCTTGGACTTTCCCTCCAGCTGAGCAGCCTTCTTCTCACAGGGCTGCTTGGCATCTGCTGCAGTGTTAGTCCACATCTCTCTCAGTCTCTTGGCAGCTTCACCAGTGAAGAGGCCAGGGTGTTCTCCTTTGATTTTTGGACAATACTCAGAACAAAACCAGGAAAAGGCCGAAGGAGGCCTCTTGGGCACATTGGGATCTTTGAACTTCTTTTTTGTTTCCTCTTTAGGAGGGATATAAATTTTAATTTCTTCTGCATGACGGGCCTTCCCTGCCTTTGCCATGTCTACGAACGTCCCTTTGGCTTGAGCAAACGTGGTCCTCCACCTCTCTGCACACTTCTTAGAAAACTCTGAGACGTTGACTGAGCATCTGGGTGCTTCTTCTTGTGCTCCTCCCAGCAAGTTCGCACAGAAAATGCGTATGATATTTTTCTCTTGGCTTCTTAGGATCTCCTTGGCCCACGTTTGGTTATTTTTCCTCAGCCATGCACAGGGTCACCCAGTGCTACCCGGCTCTCACTTGCCCTGGTGCCATCTCTGAGAAACTCAACATACTTCGATGGCTGTGAGAGTGGGAGCCAGATACAGCCTCCTCACTCTCTCCAATCTGTCAACAACCGTACATTTTGCGTCTGTCTGACAGGGTCTTTCAAAAATAGATAATCTGGGGACTTCCCTGGCAGTCCAGTTAAGATTTCAAACTTCCATTGCAGGAGGCATGGGTTCTGTCCCTAGCCAGGGAACTAAGATCCCACATGCCTTGAGGTACAGATGGAAAAATAAAATCTGAATTTAAAAGAAATATAGAGGAGGGTGGAATATTTTAAATAATACCAGAGGTGGGAACCTGTAAAGGACAAATGACCTGGTTTCTTCAATATGTAAGTTGAAAGGAAAAAAGAGAAAGACAAAAGGGAAAAACCTATAGATTACAAGAAGCTCAAAATGTGTGTCAGTCACTTGCAATATGTGGAACTTATTTCAGTTCAGTTCAGTTGCTCAGTCGTGTCCAACTCTCTGCAACCCCAAATTGTAGCACTCCAGGCCTCCCTGTCCATCACCAACTCCCAGAGTTCACCCAAACTCATGTCCATCAAGTCAGTGATGCCATCCAGCCATCTCATCCTCTGTCGTCCCCTTCTCCCCCGGCCCCCAATCCCTCCCAGCATCAGAGTCTTTTCCAATGAGTCAGCTCTTCGCATGAGGTGGCCAAATTATTGGAATTTCAGCTTTAGCATCATTCCTTCCAAAGAACACCCAGGACTGATCTTTAGAATGGACTGGTTGGATCTGCTTGCAGTCCAAGGGACCCTCAAGAGTCTTCTCCAATACCACAGTTCAAAAGCATCAATTCTTTGGCACTCAGCTTTCTTCACAGTCCAACTCTCACATCCATACATGACCACTGGAAAAACCATAGCCTTGACTAGATGGACCTTCGTTGGCAAAGTAATGTCTCTGCTTTTGAATATGCTATCTAGGTTGGTCATAACTTTCCTTCCAAGGAGTAACTGTCTTTTAATTTCATGGCTGCAATCACCATCTGTGGTGATTTTGGAGCCCCAAAAAATAAAGTCTGACACTATTTCCACTGTTTCCCCGTCTATTTCCCATGAAGTGATGGGACCAGATGCCATGATAGTTTTCTGAATGTTGAGCTCTAAGCCAACTTTTTCACTCTCCTCTTTCACTTTTATCAAGAGGTTTTTTAGTTCCTCTTCACTTTCTGCCATAAGGGTGGTGTCATCTGCATATCTGAGGTTATTGATATTTCTCCCAGCAATCTTGATTCCAGCTTGTGCTTCCTCCAGCCCAGCGTTTCTCATGATGTACTCCAAACAAACTATGAAAATAACCAAACATGCAAACCTGAACTGAGTGGATATTTGATATGAGGCAATTACTGTTAATTTTTAAGGTCCAATAATGATATTATGGTTATGTCCTTGGTTAGGAGTTCTTATCTTTTGGAGATTCAAGTTGAAATATTTACAGATTAAATAACAGAAAGCCATGGGGGAGGGGTGTATAGGTGAAAAAAATACAAATGAGTTGATAGTTATTGTTGGGTGATGGGTACATGGAGTGTTATTATATATTTTCTCTACTTTTATTTTTGCTTGAAATTCTCCATAATATGTTTTTAATACAAAAAATGGCCTCCTTCATGGTGCCTAGATCAGTATTTACACACAGCAGGTACTCTGCGAAAAATATGTACTGAATTGTCAGACAGCATCAGCTTTAGGGTCATCTGGGCTCCAACACCCATTTTCAGTGCTGATATTCACCCAGTATCTTACATACAATGACCACTCGCTGCCTTCTTAGAATTCCCATCAGGCCCTCATGTAGGACATGAATAGACAACCGATCAGAGCTGAATGCACCTGGGGTAGCAACCAAGTCACAGATAGGTGAGCCAATCAGATTCTCTCTCAGTGACTTGAAATAAGATGCTAAGACTTGGTCAGACAAGAAGGGGCCCTACCAACGAAAGATTTTATAGGGTGGAGGGCAAAAGTCTGCACCACATACTTTTACATGAAAAGAAGTTCAACTTCACTCACTGTAAGAGACATACAAATTGAAACTACAGTGAAAAATCATTCCAGTCCCATCAAACTAGCAAACATTCAAAAGTGTAGCAACATATATGGTTGGCAAGGTGGTGATGATACAGGGACTCTCATATATTGCAGGTAATAATACAAACGAGTACAGCCCTGTGGAGAGGAAGTTGGTAATACCTATCATGTACCTTGTGAGCCAGAAATCCCATTTCTAAGAATTTAGGCTCAAAAGACACCTCGAACAATACAAAACTACATAGGCACAGGGTTATTTATTACAGCATTATGGGTAAGTCACAACTGCAAAATACTGGAATATTCCTTTTTGTCTGTGCGTATTTCTTGTGTCTGGCTTCTTTGATTCAAGGTTTTCTGAGATTAGTCTCTGTTGCCATGTGTATCGTAGCTCATCTCTGTTTATTACGGAACAGCAGTCCACTGTACGGGTATGCCACAATGTCTTGATCCAGTCATCCGGTGATGGACATCTTCACGTTTCCAGGTTTTTTACTATTATGAATAAAGTGACTATGAAAATTCATATACAAGTCTTTGTGTGGATGTAGAGTCTCATTTCTCTTAGGCTAATACATGTGAGTAAAGTTTCTAGGTCACATGGTAAACATAAAACTTTACAAGACAGATTTATTTTAAACACTGCCAATTTCCCCCAAAGTGGTTCCAATAGCAATATATGAGCATTTTAGTCATCCACATCTTTGTCAATGATGTTATTGTCCTTCTCTTAATTTTAGCCATTCTAGTGAGTGTAATGGTATATCATTGTGGTTTTAATAGGAATTTCCTGATGATTAATGTTATAGAGCATCTTTTTTATGTGATTATTGGCCACTAGTATATCTTATTGGTGAACCAAGAATTCATGGAGAAATTGTTCATTCCAGAGCTAAAGCATCATAGCCGCAGCAGATTCCTTGACATATATACACACCTTGCGACTTGCAACCAAGGCTTCTGGATTTGAACCACTCTGAACTGACCTCCTGGAGGGCAGAAATTGTATTCTTTTTTGTTGCCTCCCTGAGAATCCCAGGGACGGCAGAGCCTGGTGGGCTGCCGTCTATGGGGTCGCACAGAGTCGGACACGACTGAAGCGACTTAGCAGCAGCAGCAGCAGCAGCATGCCCAGGGTGCGGCATTTAATGGATGCTCACGATGGTTTGTTGGAATGAATTTATTTCTGTAGTTCTGTTAATGTGTTACTACCTGGAAATCCAGTTTCCATCCCTGGGTCGGAAAGATCCCCTGGAGAAGGGAATGGCTACCCATTCCAGTATTCTTGCCTGGAGAATCACATGGACAGAGGAGCCTGTTGGGCTACCATCTACCGCGTCACAAAAAGTCGGACATGACCAAAATGACTTAGCACACAGGCATGCTCCTAGAAATCCAAAGACCCAAGAAAAGATATTGAAAACAGAAAAAACTTCTTGCCAGTGGATGTTAGTGTTTTGTTCCTCTCTTGCCTCCATAGACAGTCCACCACCTGCCCTCTTCCATCGGCCTTTGTGTTTCCCTTTGGCTTGTAACGTCCTCCCAGGATCAGGCAGTAAGATCCCAGCCACTGAAGAACACACAATTCCCGGTGTCAGTTTCAGACATCCTGTTTTTCTACGACAATTGTCACTTAAATAGGGGTCTAATTTCCTGGCTTGAGCAGCTTATTCCCCTGCTGGGCATGCATTCTTAGCAGTGATATAGCTGATTGGCACAACAAGATAGCTGGACTTTCTCCTCCCAGGGCAGGGGGAGAAGGTTGGTAGGTAAATATTTCACTATTGCAAAAGGGACAACCCTTTGGGTAAGTGGAAAGCAAAAGTACTCAATGATTTCTTGTGTAGACATATCAGTTATCTATTGCTGCATAATAAACCTCTCAAAATTTAGTAGCTTAAAACATCAGAAATCCCCACAGACAGAGGAGACTGGAGGGCTAAAGTCCATGGGTTTGCAAAAGGTTGGACGTGACGGAGCAACACTTTCAAAACATCAACAATTAATTATTCATCCATACTGTGAGTGTAAAGGGCAGTTCTTATGTTGGTCTCACCTGACCCCACTCATGCAGCTGCGTTCTGGACTCGATGGAACAGAATGACCTCACTTGTGTGTCTGGGGCCTTGTGTGCAATGGCTGGAATGTATGAAAAAGAAATGGGCCTCTGTCTCCACTGGCTCTCATATCCTGGACTTCTCAGCATAGCGATTTCAGGCCAAAATCCCAAGAGGACCAAAGTAGGAGCTTCTAGGTCTCTTGAGACTTGCTTAGAAGTCATAAATAACCTCTGTTATGTTCTGTTGGCCAAAGCCAATCAAAAGGCCAGCCCAGATTCAAGGGGTAGAGAATTAGACTCCATCTCTTGGTAGGAAGAGCAGCAAAGAACTTGTGGCCATTTTAATCCACCACATGATCTGATAACAGTAGCGCACCCCAAGTGCTATGAGACCAAATATATAAAAAAGTGTCAGGACAGAGCTGAAGTGTGGATAGGGAACACAAGTGAACTAAAACTTGTTTTTGTTTTTCTGGCTGTGGGGTACCTCGGTTATTTTGTTTTATTTCTAGAAAGAAAATGTCAAGAGAAGAATTGTGAGGGTGGTGGAGAGAGTTCAAATCACCAAGACACAATAGAAGGAGCTAGAGCTGTTTGTCCTGGTGATGAAAAGGCTCAGAGGAGATGGGGAACTGATTCCAAATGTTCAGAAGACTAGTACGTATTAGGAGGCTTGTTTGTGTGCTACCAGAAAGCAGAAGTAGAACCAGGAGGTAGACATTTCAGGGAAGCAGATTTTCCTTAATTTAAGAGAGAACTAACAATCAGAGATGTACATAAACGAGGTGAACTACCACAAGAGATGGGCCTCGCTGCTGGCTCAGAAGGCAAACAATTTGCCTGCAACACAGAAGACCCAGGTACAATCCCTGGGTCGGGAAGATCCCCTGGAGAAGGGAACGGCTACCCACCCCAGTATTCTTGGCTAGAGAATTCCAAGGACATAGGAGCCTGGTGGGCTAGTTCATGGGGTCACAAAGAGTTGGACACGACTGAGTGACTAACACTGACTTTTTCACCACAAGAAACAGTGAACCACCCTCCACTGTGGTTTGGAAGCAGATGTTGGTGATCACTGTTCTAGAATGTAGGAGTTATTCATGCATCTGGCGGGGCCTCTGGGATTCCTCCCAACTTTGAGATTTGGTGATGCCACTCCCTTCTATTGTTACCGTGGGGCCTCTGTGATAGGCGCGTTACCCAACTGCTAGTTCCCTGGGCAGTTTCCAGAACCTCTATGCTGCCAGTGGCTCCCTGAGCTCTGCAAACCCCCAAGTGGCAGCGGGGTGGCACAGGCCTGCACGCATCCTTCCTGAAGTTCTCTGACAGTTTTGCTCCTTCTGTTCGCTATTGTTCCAAGATTTCCTTCTGACGTTTTCCAGGAGGTGAAAAGGATCCGTCTTACCCTGTCTGGGGTGGATGTGTTTCTTGCAGCCCAGAGACAACCACCAACATTGACTCCTTTCTTTTTAATTATTTATTTGGCTGGGCTGGATCTTAGTTGTGGCATGCAGGATCTTTTTGTTGCAGCCTTTGGGTTTCCCTAGCTGTGGCGCGAAGGCCTCTCTCTAGTTGTCCGTGGGCTAAGTAGTTGCGGTGCGTGGATTTAGTTGCCCCACGGCATGTGGGATCTTAGTTCCCCAGCCAGGGATGGAAACTAAGTCCCTTGCATTGGAAGGCAGATTCTTTTTCTAACTTATTTATCTTTGGCTGTGCTGGGTCTTCATTGCTGCATGCGGGCTTTTCTTCAGTTGCAGTGAGTTGGAGCTACACTGTAGTTGTGGTGCACAGGCTTCTCGTTGCAGCAGCTTCTTTGTTGCCGAGCACAGGCTGTAGGGTGCTCAGGCTTCGGTAGCTGCGGCACACGGGCTCAGTAGCTGTGGTTCCTGGGCCCGAGAGCACAGGTTCGATAGTTATGGCGCATGGGCTCAGCTGCTTCACAGCATGTAGAATCTTCCCAGACCAGGGATCGAACCCGTGTTTCCTGCATTGGCAGGCGGATTGTTTACCACTGAGCCACCAAGGAAACCCTAAGCTAAGTGAGACCTCTTTCTTCCTGTGTTTGAAGATTTTTCCACCTCAGGGTGCCATCTTCTCTCAGTACTCTGCATCCACAGAAGGCAAGGCTATCTCTCCTTCCTGCTTAGTTTAGGGGGAGGTGGGCTGCGGCAAGGCAGCTCCTGCATCTCCTCTGGAGCATGTTTGCCAGAGACCTGCTTTTCACAAGCTGCTCGACCCTGTGCTGTTTCAGTATGCATTCTGCTTACTGGCGGTTGTCTGTAAGTCTTGCTGGTTTGGAGTTATGAAGGCTCCTGGGGGTAGAGAAGAGGCCTGGGGACTCCCTCTGTTCAGCTGCCAGAAAGCCATTTCCCAACATGGGGTCTGGGCTCTTGCTGCTGCAGCTAATGGGAAAGGATGGCTGTGGATCTCACCATCTGTCAGCCAGCGGGAGGGAGGAGCAGGGACCCAGCTCATTCATGCTCCCTCTTTGTAAGAGCAAGAGCTGAGGAGTGGTCTGCATCACCTTCGCGGTTCACTCCCAAACCATTAGCCAGAGCTCAGGCAAGAGACACACCTGGCTTTAAGAAGGCTAGCACCTCTCTAATTTTGGAAGAAGAGGAGACTAGGTACTGGGGGACAGCAGGATTCTCCACCCACTCTCGCCCTCCAGCTGGTGTCTAATACAGTAGTATAAATATGCACATTTTTGCAAGGAAAAAAACCATAACAAAGTGATACACTTAGAGCAGCAGAACTTTAAAAATATAAAGATCAGCAACTTGTGGTGCCAGAGAGCAAGGAAGTGCTCAAAAATAAAAAAGATGTCAGATTGAGGAACTAGCTTGAAAGAACACCCAGTGGCTAAAGCTGGGACAATCTGGGTGATGAAATTGGTAGTGTAGTATGGATTATAACCCAAAGCATAGAATATGCATGACATCTTTGCATAAATTAATGATTCAGCATATAGATTCTTGTTGTTTAGTCGCTAAGTCATGTCTGACTCTTTTGCAACTCCAAGGACTATAGCCCACCAGGCTTCTCTGTCCATGGGATTCCCCAGGCAAGAATATTGGAGTGGATTGCCATTTCCTTCTCCAGGGGACCTTCCCGACCCAGTGATCAAAACTTCATCTCCTGCATTGCAGGCAGATTCTTTACAGCTGAGCCACAAGGGGAGCCTTTATATGGATAGGAGACAAAAGGCAAATGTCCCTTACAGAAGAATTCCAAATAATACAAGTAGACACTCCACCCTTAGTAGGTGGAGCTTAATTCTTGCCTCTTGTGGGCTGAACCTAGTGAATACAGAATGGAAAGGAGGGAAACAGCCATCTTACAGTGGACAAACCTGGCCAACACTACCTTAACCAAGTGATCAAGGTTAACATCCCCAGCGACGAGTCAGGGCAGTATCTTCTACTTCAACAGGATGTGATAGGAAGCCCTTCATCTCTTCAGGGCTCTTCCTAAAAGCTCATAACCCCACTCTGACCATGAGAAAAACACGTGGTTTGTGGATTGGGGGACATTCTGTAAAATATCTTTTACCAATACTCCTCAAAATAGCTAAGGTCATGATAAACAAGGAAAGAGAAACTGTCACAGACCAGAGATGGTTAAGGAGACGTGGTAACTAAGTGCAAGACAGGGTCCTGGTTTGGATCCTGGAACTAAACACTGTAAAAGTAGCTGGAATCCACATAGAGCCTAGAACCTAGTTAAAAATAATATACTGGGACTTCCCTGGAGGTCCAGTGGTTAAGACTTTGCCTTCCAATGCAGAGGTTGTGGGTTTGATTCCTGGTGGGGAAGCTAAGATCCCACATGCCTCGTGGCCAGAAAACCAAGACAGAAAGTTGAAGCAACAGTGTAACAAATTCAATAAAGATTAAAAAAAAAATTTTTTTAAAAAGATATCAATGTCCATTTCTTTTCACAAAGTACAATTTTACGAAGTTTTAACAAAGTACTATTGTATTGTAAGATGCTAAAGTTAGGGGGAAAGGGATGGGGTATACGGAGACTCTATTTTATCTTTACAATGTTTCTATAAAATCTAAAATTATTTCAAACTAAAAATCTATTACTATATATGTATAGGTACGTTTTGTTGTTGTTGTTATTGAGTCATTAAGTTGTGTCTGACTCTTGAAATACATCCCCAAAGGATTTTGTACCTGTCTAGAAATTCCTCCTAAAACTAAGTTCTAAATTTACATCATTATAGGGAATCCTTTTAATTCAGATGGATCTTCAAAAAAACTCAATTAAGGGACTTCCCAGGCAGTCCAGTCTCTCGAGAAAGAGGAAATTCTTTTCTTCTGGGCTCTCACAATTTAGTCGGGGCGAAAACTAACATATCTACTGCATAATCGTGACATAGGTAGATAGCACCATTTAGGGAAGTGTAAGTGAACTGTGGTGTTGCAGAAGACTCTTGAGAGTCCCTTGGACTGCAAGGAGATCCAACCAGTCCATTCTGAAAGAGATCAGTCCTGGGATTTCTTTGGAAGGAATGATGCGAAAGCTGAAACTCCGGTACTTTGGCCACCTCATGCGAAGAGTGGACTCATTGGAAAAGACTCTGATGCTGGGAGGGTTTGGGAGCAGGAGGAGAAGGGGACAACAGCGATGGCTGGATGGCATCACTGACTCGATGGACGTGAGTCTGAGTGAACTCTGGGAGTTGGTGATGGACAGGGAGGCCTGGCATGCTGCGATTCATGGGGTCACAAAGAGTCGGACACGACTGAGCGACTGAACTGAACTGAACTGAACTGAAGCTCTATGCGAACTCAGTGAAAAGACTTGCTTCTAGCTCCAAGAATCTGGGAAGGCTTAATGGAGGAAGTGACATTTAAATTGGACTCTGAAAGATGAGTAGGATTTGAATAGGATTCGAATAGGATTCTGGAGTCCTTCCGCCCTTGGCTCTAGTCCCCAGGATTAGCAGCTGTTCATATGTCTCTCCAGCAGAGGGCAGGCTGAGCAAAGATGGGCTGCTGCTGCTGCTGCTGCTGCTGCTGCTGCTGCTGCTGCTGCTGCTGCTGCTGCTGCTGCTGCTGCTGCTGCTGCTGCTGCTGCTGCTGCTGCTGCTGCTGCTGCTGCTGCTGCTAAGTCGCTTCAGTTGCGTCCGACTCTGTGTGACCCCAGAGACGGCAGCCCACCAGGCTCCCCCATCCCTGGGATTCTCCAGGCAAGAATACTGGAGTGGGTCGCCATTTCCTTCTCCAGTGCATGAAAGGGAAAAGTGAAAGTGAAGTCGCTCAGTCGTGCCCGACTTAGCGACCCCATGGACTGCATGCAGCCTACCAGGCTCCTCCGCCCATGATTTTCCAGGCAAGAGTACTGGAGTGGGGCGCCATTGCTAGAAAGTCCTATCTTTTAGTCAAGTCTCTCAGGGTGGTCTCAGCACTCCCTGAACTGACTGGATAGTTTTTCAGGCTTGCTAAAATTAGTGAGTCATCGCTATACTTGTTTTGGAGTTATTAAACTCAAGTGTGTGCTCCATACTTACACCTTAGGCTTCGCCTGAAATTGATATACCGAGTTTGCATTTTCTATCAGTTTCCTGTGTGTCAGGGCAGTCAGAAGTCTGGAACCACCTCTCCTTGGGTGCTGATGATGTCCTTTCTAGAGAAGTAAGGCCAGGCAGATTTCAGTGGTCCAGGCTGGGCAAGGTGAAAGGAATGCTTCTCTAGGTTGCCGTGGAAAGAGGTTCAGCTTTCCCCACCACCCCTTATTTTGTCCCTTCTCCATAATGAATTGAAGATTGCTGTGGTGCTTGAACTTTCTGCTGTCTTAGGTCAAGTGGTTTACTAAGGAAACATTTCCACTTCTGTAAGGAGCTGTGGAAAGCAAAATAGGGAAGGAGAAGCTAGTGTCTGACTTCAGCTGAAGTCCCAACCTCAGTCTGATCCCGCAGCGAGCTCAGGAATATAACTGGTAGCCATCTTGGGGCAAAGGGACTCTTCCTTCCTATTCCCACACCCATCAGTCACTGGTTTCCATTGCCCCAGGGAACATAGTAAACTCACAGGCACTTCCAGCTTCTTGGTGCCTCTGGGTGAGGTAGCTTCTGGAACGCTTGTGTTACACTCTGTAGACTCTTGTTGGCAGGAACCCTTAGAAGTGAACACAGCAGCCAGGGGTTGACAGGGAGCCGGTGAGAGGGATCTGAGGGGGCCAGTGGCAGCACTTCTAGCATCTGCTACTCTCTGCAAGGCCCCTTCTGTTTATCAGGCTCCCCATGACAGAGGACTTTGTCCCCCCACCCCCCGCCGCCCCAGGGAGAGCCTCTGGGAAACCAATGGTTTCAAGCCCTCCCTTCAGAGGCATTTCCCAGGATCTCAGCACTGCCTTTGTTGCTCTCAGGAATGTAGATTTTCATTGCAGGGTTCTCTTCACCATCTCCAAATCCCTCCTTGCCCAGCTCCTTGAAACTTATCCTGCCAGAGTTCTCTACTCCCAGCAATTGTCACTTCAGAAACTCCCTGTTGGGCTTTCCTGGTGATAGGAATCTGCCTTCCAATGCAGGGGACATGGGTTCCATGCCCAGTCCGGGAAGATCCCACAGCTGCTGAGCCGGCACTCTAGAACCTGCGAATGGCGACTACTGAGCCCACTCGCTGAGACTACTGAAGCCCGCCTGCTTAGAGCCCATGCTCTGCAACATAAGAAGTCATCTCAAAGGAAGCCTGGGCACCGCAACTAGAGGATGCCCACACCCGGCAGCAGAGACCCAGCGTAAACAAACACAACTTTCTCAAAAAAGAAAAAAGCCCCGTGTGTGCATGAATGGCAGAGAATGCTCCAAGAGGCGTGCATTTTATCCCATTGATCCTCTGTTTCGCTGAAGAGTAAGTTCTTTGAAGGGCAGGACTGGGTCCACGCAGCTTACTATGGAGTCTCCCCCTGTGGTTCATAGACGTCCAGCGACAGACTAACAGGAAATGCTTGTAAAAATATTAACCCTCCTTCCCCTCCACATACAATGGAGAAGTCTGGGAATCTGTTTTTTTTTTTTTTTCTTTTTTTTCCACAAGTTGCCTATGTGACTGGTGGTCATTAAAGAATGAGAACCACTGCTGAGCATCCAGGGGCAGGCTGGGGTTCTCCACAGAATTTTCATAGGTGGCTGACGCCTTCAGTGGCTCAGATGGTAAAGAATCTGCCTGGGATGCAGGAGACCCGGGTTCAGCCCCTAGGTTGGGAAGATCCCCTGGAGAAGGGCACGGCAACCCACTCTAGTATTCTTGCTGGGAGAATCCCACGGACAGAGGAACCTGGCAGGCTATAGTCCGTGGTGTCCCACAGAGTCAGACACGACTAAGTAACCAACACTCTTTCACTTTCACCACCGCACCCAGCATTCTGTCCCTTATATCTGCTTGACTTTCTCAAGCAGGTATAAAACAATAGCATTAACTACCTTATTTGTTTTGCCTATTGCTTCTAGCCTCTCCTCATTCCCATTAGAACTAATAAGCTTCATGAGGGCAAAGATCTGTGTCTCCCTGAATGGGGTACTCCAGTACCTGGACGGCAACGTCTGCAACTGCAGGTGTTCAGGGAATATTTGTTGCATGAATGAATGAAGCAGTTCTGTGGAGAGGCATCAGTGCAGCTGAAGACAAAGATTATTCTACTTTCTAATCTTCTTTCATCACAGACATTACGTTGGGAGTCCCCAAGGCCACCCTCAGGCTCAGTGATTCACTGGAAGGAACCAGAGGACTCAGAAAAGCTCTCATACTCACAGTTAGGGTTTATTATTCCAAAAGGGTACAGATTAAAGTCGGCAAAGAGGAAAAGAATCTGGGTTTAAGTCCAGGAGAAAGCGGGCTCAGTCTGCAGGTGTCCCCTCCCGCTGGAGTTACATGAGGATGAGAAACTGTTTGTGGCAACACATGCGAAGTATTGCCAAGACGGGGGCATAGCCAAGCCTTGCTTCCAGGGCTTTCAATGGGGCCCAGTCAGGTAGGCATGCCGTGCCCAGTGGCTGACCTTAGCTGCCCAGTCTTTAGCTCTCTGCCTCCTAGAGGTCAAACTGATACACATGGTTTCAAGGCCTTCAACAGGCAAAAACAAGTATTAGCCAAAAGTTCCACTGTTGGCATTAAGTATCTGGACATACTGGTACTGTCTGGCCCAAGGTCTCTGGTCCTGAAAAAAAATTTTTTTTTTGGTCAAGCAGGATATTCCGAAGGCTCGAAGGTTATTTCCTAGGAGCCAAGTCAAGGGCCAGTTCAGAAGAGAGGCCTTTCTTTGAAATGTGCAGGGTTTGAGCAACCCAGGCCTGCTGAGTTAACCTTTCTACACAGACATCAAAATCATGCCCTCAGCATGGACACAACTGAGGTTGTTCTGTAATTAAACTATTTGGTATTGATCTGACTTCTCCTTAGACACAATTATACCTAATTAGCATATACCTGCATACTAATTCTGCCTCAGAGTTGGACTGAATGTTCATTTAGCCAAGAGTTACCAAGGATTCACCATGTGCTAGGTACAGTTCCTCACTGGGAATGCAAGAATGACCAGAAGCGACCTTGTCTCTGTCTTCAAGGAGTTTAGCGTTTTAGGCCTATAAAGACAGTTTTTGGACTTTGGTATGTAAAGGATTATTCTGAAATGACCAATTTCAAAGGTAGGCAGGGAAAAGGGACCATGGAATAAATATAATAAAGATGTAAAAATAAAAAGATAAAGATGTGCATAAGAAAGTTACTACCAAACGGTCAGCTCTGCCCTTTGGAATTGCTACTGCAGATCTTGGGGATTCGCCTGTGGTTTGTCTGAGCCTGGAGATTTGCTAGAAGCAAGGCTGCCTTCTGAGATTAAGGACAGTCAGAGAATATCAATTTTGTGTACATGTTTATTTATCACTTATACGGCAGCTGGGACTGCAAGGAGATCCAACCAGTCCATTCTAAAGGAGATCAGTCCTGGGTGTTGTTTGGAAGGAATGATGCTAAAGCTGAAACTCCAATACTTTGGCCACCTTATGCAAAGAGTTGACTCATTGGAAAAGACTCTGATGCTGGGAGGGATTGAGGGCAGGAGGAGAAGGGGACGACCGAGGATGAGATGGCTGGATGGCATCACTGACTTGATGGACATGGGTTTGGGTGAACTCCAAGAGTTGGTGATGGACAGGGAGGCCTGGCGTGCTGCAATTCATGGGGTCGCAGAGTCGGACACAACTGAGCGACTGAATTGAACGGAACTGAACTGAATATGGCCGCTACTATGATAGACACTTCATTGGTGTTAACCCACGGCCACCCTGTGCCCTTATCTGCAGCCTCCCCCGCCCTATGCTCCTGATGCAGGCTGTGTGTGCTAGGAGGGCAGCAGAAATCACTACCTCTGCCCTGGAGCCCCTTCTGAACCCAGCACTTTCCTACTCTCAAATGTTCATCAGCTTAGCCCTCCCGATCCCAGACTCACGTCTTCCTTAGCCTCTCCCTAGCCAGCCCCTTTCCTTATATTCTTAGGAAGCCCTTTCTTATAGGAACATACTCCCTATATTGCACTTTCTACTAATGCTTGTGGCACTTGCTTTCACTGAAGCCTGGCTCTCTCCAGATGTATTGATTCTCAGCTCAGGTAATCAGTGAAGTAGTGACAGAATCAGTTTGCAGTCTGAGAAGCCAGCTAGGGCAGTAATGAGGATGGAAACAAGAGTTCAAGAAGAAACATCCAAGGGCAGAGCTGAAGGTCCCAGAGTCACATTTCACTGGATTAAGAAGAGGTGAGGATGGACCAAGGCAGTGACAGATGAAATGGCAGGAGCTTAAGGAAACCCAGAGCTGCCATTAGCCCATAGGGTGCTTTTGTGCAAATGTGACAAAAGTCCTCCTTCCCCCACCCAAATGCAACCATGTTGGGGGACAGAGTGTGGGGAGTGAGCATGAGGTTCCAGCTTCTATTCCCTCTTTGACCCGGGCACCTTTTAGTGCAGCTGTGCATGAATACACAGGGTAACCTTGGGAAACCCAGGTCAGAAGAGGCAGCCCTGACTCTTCTCCTCCCCAGATCAGCGGGCCAGCCCAAAGGCAGTTTGGCAAATTCTTCCACTCCAAACATCCCAGTCCAAGGGGCAGGACAGACACAGCTGTGGAATTTGGGTGCCGTGGTTTTCAGAGTCTGGCGGCCATCTGGAAGGGCTCTATCAGGAAAGAAAGACCTTGGAAAGTCATCCCACGACTAGTAGGAGCAAGGAAGGAATATAATAAGGAAGGGGAATAATGCTGGAACCCTGTGACTGCTGGGCCCCAAAAACAAGGGAGCCAGGCAAGCAGAGCTCCATGTCATTACTTTTTGTCCTGGCCCTCACACCACCCTCCCTAAGACACCCAAGCTCCACATAAATACCAGCATCTCAGATTCTGTTTCTCTATATATTATTTCCATATCTCTCAGCTCAGCATCAGCTCGGTTTAGCCCCAGCAAATGCTTGTGGATTAAACATAGAGAACCATTCTTTCTGTGACCATCATTTTTATATTTATGCACCATAAAACAAACACTAAATACGTGATATGTATGTTGTGTTGTAGCAGAGAAATTACAAAAGCATCATGAAGTGATAGGGATGGAAGCAGTCTTAAACTTATTGAAATTCAACATCCTCTCTTTACAGAGAAGGAAATTGATATCTAACATAGAGAAGTGTCTTACTCAGAGCCCCCCAGTTGGTGAATGGCAGAGCTGGGATGAGGAGCTGAAAGAACAGCCGGATGGGGAGCAGACTTTGGGCCCAGTATGCAGGGGAAAGGCTTGCTAGTTGTTGAAGTCTCGGGCCTTGCTTTTGCTCCTGACCCACGTGGCAAAGCAGAAAGGGAAAACCTGAGAGTGAAATCACTGAAGAAGTGTAGGTTGGTCTCTGTTCCCAGTTCCTGGCACAGAGCTCTTAAAACCCTTATAATTTCCTGAGTTACAGGAGGGGACACAGAGCTCCTAAACCCTCGAAATTCCCCAAGTGATGGGACCATCTTTTGTTCTAATGAGGCAGCTCTGCTTGGGCTCCTGGATGGGGCCTGATCATTAGAAAGACCAAGTCATGAATAGAAGCATGGAACTTCCAGGCCCACCCCACCCCCATTCTCTGGAAAGGGGAATGGGGCTGGATGGTGAGTCAAATCATTGATACTCCTAAATGACGTAACGTCCATAAAACCCCCAAAGTACAGGGTTAGTAGAGCTTCAGGGTTACTGGGTGCATTCCTATGATGGCACCTCAGCTGGGAGTAGAAGTCCCCACCTTGGAGACCCCCACACTTCACCCTGTGTATCTCTTCATATGACTGTTCACTCATATCCCAGAAAGTATCCTTTGAAATAAAGCATCAGTAGTAGGTAGCCTGCTTTCCCAGCTTCTATGAGCTGCTCTAGCAAGTCATTAAACCCAAGGAAGGGATCGTGGGAAGTTTGTAGCCAAGTCGGACCGAGGTTGTGGGCAACCTGAGGAACCCACCACTTGCAATTGACATCTGAAATGGGGGAGAAGAGGCAGCTTTGTGGGACTGAACCCTTAACCTGTGGAGTCTATGCTAAGACAAGGCAGTTAGTGTCAGGATGGCCTGGTTTGGAAAACCCATACATCTGGTGTCAGCAGTGTTGTGCATTTGGGTTGAGAAAGAACAGAGCTTTTCCCCTATTCACTGAGCGTGCTCAATACTGAACAGAAAACCTCTGGTTTTCACGAGGTGAATCTCAACAGGAAAGTGGGAAGCTGCTCTCTAATAAACTGGTGGTATACGTGGCAGGGTTTTCCCTAAAAAATGAAAAAGTCTCCCAGAATCTGAGCACAGACTTTCTACATTTTAAAATATTTCTTGAAGTGCCTATTTCCTTTGAAGTGCACCTGTATCGTGCGCAAACTGCAGGTAAAACCCTGACAATAGGGAACCCGTTCTTCCTTTTCTCTGAGTTGAGAGGTCTGTAGTAGACTTGCCCAGCCCAGCATCTGTCAGTTTCTGTGGACCAGAGAAAAGCTGTGCTTCTTGGCAAGGGTTCTGTTCAAAGCCCTGGGGGCTGAAGATTCTGAACTAGCTCTACCTGTTGCCAGGAGGTGCTCAGTCTGCTGGGGAGACCAAACTGGAGATCCTGTGATCCTGTTCAGGGAGGCTCAACCATCTCAACTCAGTCCAAACGGAGTGTCCCACCCCACGACCCCACTGCACTGAAATGGGCCGCTCACCCCTGCCGGGGAATGTCAGTTGGACTATCAGGCCTGCTCACTCCCCTCTAGTTTAGGACAAACTGAACAGAAAAAGAGCTCCTTTCTGGGGAACTGGAGCATGTTCCAACCTAGACAACCCAGGCAAAGGAGAGAGAAAGGACAGACTCCTGTTCCCACCCTAGAACGCAAAAGGCCTGTTCTTTCGTATTTTGATTCTGGCTCAGAGTCATTCGTGAGGCCCATTCTAAGTCACTGCAGATGGCTTTCTTCTGGACACACTCCTCTGGCTCAGTATAGGGGCATTCTGGCTGCTCTGCAAATAGAATCACAGGACTCGAAAGCTGCTCATGGCCCCTAGGAGCTGGAGCGCACAGCAGGCTCTCTGGGGAGCAGGGAGGGAGCAGAGTATAGAGTAGGAAAAGGCATGCTTAGTATTATGAAATAATTTTATATTTGGATAGTGTCAACTACAAATTAGTACTTGCCATGGGTACTTGCCATCTATCTCTACAAGGATCACTAATAACCCATGTGCTGCTGCACCTGCTGACCTTCAACACTCCTGAAGGGAGTTCAAGGTGGAAAGCGGAAATGAAGTACTCTGTGCTCTGGAAAACTGGCAGAACAGGTCTTCAGGTAGTTAGATATTTTAAGGAGCCAATTTATGAGCCCAATTCTTGTATTTCCTTATATCTAGAAAAGCACTAAAATCCTTCAAGGTAATGAATGTTCCTCGTGACTAGCAGAAACTTCTGGAAACATGTCTGCTTGATTGCATGTATTCCCCCTTGACCAAAATCACATATATACTGTCCTTCCCCTCCTTCTCTTTGGAGCAGTTTCTCAGAGCTATCTGAGGTACTGTCTTCCACACTACAATCCTCATTTTGCCCCAAATAAAATTTAACTTGCAACTCTCACATTGTGTATTTTTTAAAGTTGACATGAACATCAGGTTAAAAGGCTTAAGAAAACCTCCCCTGAGGATTTGCCTATTGGTTAGGACTGTGCGCTTCCACTGCAGGGGGATGGGTTTGATCCCTGGTGGGGGAACTAGGATCCCACAAGTTGTGCAGTGCAAACAAACAAAACAAACAAAAAACAACAACCTCCTCTGCAGACACTGGGAGGTAAATTAATCTAGCGGAAAGAGGAAGGACTTCGGAGGCGTATCTGCCACCTAAGAGCAGTGTGATTTCAGGAAAATTACTTTGCATCTCTGATCTATAGTTCAGTTCAGTTCAGTCACTCAGTCCTGTCTGACTCTGAAATCCCATGGACTGCAGCACACCAGGCTTCCCTGTCCATCACCAGCTCCTGGAGCTTGCTCAAACTCATGTCCGTCAAGTCGGTAATGCCATCCAACCATCTCATCCTCTGTCATCCTCTTCTCCTCCTGCCTTCAATCTTCCCCAGCATCAGGGTCTTTTCCAACGAATCAGTTCTTTGCATCAGGTGGCCAAAGTATTGGAGTTTCAGCTTCAGCATCAGTCTTTCCAATGAATATTCAGGACCGATTTCCTTTAGGATGGACTGGTTGAATCTCCTTGCTGTCCAAGGGACTCTCAAGAGTCTTCTCCAACCACAGTTCAAAAGCATCAATTCTTCGGCACTCAGCTTTCTTTATAGTTCAACTCTCACATCCATACATGACTACTGGAAAAACCATAGCTTTGACTAAACGGACCTTGGTTGGCAAACTAATGTCTCTGCTTTTTAATATACGGTCTAGGTTGGTCATGCCTTTTTCATCCAAGGAGCAAGCGTCTTTTAATTTCATGGTTGCAGTCACCATCTGCAGTGATTCTGGAGCCCAAAAACTAAAGTCTCTCACTGTTTCCCCATCTATCTGCCATGAAGAGATGGGGCTGAATGCCATGATCTTAGTTATTTGAATGTTGAGTTTTAAACCAACTTTTTCACTCTTCTCTTTCACCCTTATCAAGAGGCTCTTTAGTTCCTCTTTACTTTCTGCCATTGGAGTGGTATCATCTGCATATCGGAGGTCATTGATATTTCTGATGGCAATCTTGATTCCAGCTTGTGCTTCATCCAGCCCGGCATTTCTCATGATGTACTCTGCAGAGAAGTTAAATAAGCAGGGTGACAATATACAGCTTTGACTACTCCTTTCCCAATTTGGAACTAGTCTGATCTATAACATAGGAACAATTATACCTTCTATACAGTGCTCTACAAAAGGTTTGTCTTATTTGAAACTATGTATAGCCCAACAGCATCCATATACTTCAGTCAATTCCAGTTCTCTGGTGAGGCTCAGAGTAGTAGGTAGATGGGAAAGTATCTGGAGGCAGAAGAGGGCTTTGCTGGACACATGTTGTGGAGAGGTGATGTGAGCAGGGAGGATTGCTCACAGTCCTTCTGGAGCTGGAAGTTGAAGAGGACAACAAGGCCCCACAGAGTCCTCTGAGATATGTCATTTTTGGTATGTTTGTCCTGTGCAAAGGGAGATACGGATGAGAAGGAACCAGCAGGGAGAATACGGATGGAGAAGTGGGGAGGAGCTGTGCTAGAGGAGGTGGCGGCGGGAAGGACAAGACCTAGATGTGAGTGGATGATCAGCTTCCATCACATCCCCAGGGAAGCCGGCGACAGTCAGTGATAAGATATTCATCAGGAGGACGGTGGAAGGCTGATGTGGAGGGCTAAGCAGGACCCTTCTTCCTGGATGGGTGTTCATTTTCACCCTTCCTGGTTGGGATATTGCCAGTGAGATGACGACCCCAGTTCCAGGGACTTTATCTGCAAGGTCACAATGTCTGGGAGTGTAGTTATCACAACAGCACATAACTCAGGCTTCCTCTGGTTAGAGTTTTTCCAGTAACTCATTAAAGGCCAATCAAAGCTGAGTCTGTTACCCTGTGATCATATGAGTGGATTTGTGCTCCCTTCAGCAGGCAGAGGCCATAAAACCCCTTCTTTGGACACTCAACCCAGTTAGTATGCCCGGTTCAGGAGATCACACATGGACACAGGCGCCCAGCTGCCCCAACAGGATCCTGAGGTTCTAGGTCCTGCTGGGACTTCCTCCCCCTGGAACTGCTTCCTCAAACTTTTACCCACTGGCTTCCAGACTCCAACATGCCTGGACCCTCCTTGATGTCTCTGGTCCTTGAAACAGGATTCTCTGCCCTTGCACCTGATCAGTCTTCTCGGGTTTTCCTACCTCTGTGGCTCCTGGTTCACCACAGAGTTGATCCTGCCAAGCAATTCCTGCCTTCATTATAGACTCAGGGCACGTAGAACTTGGAAGTTAAGAAACCATTTTACCATATGATCCAGAGATCACACTCTTGGGCGTATATCTGGAGAAAACTGTAATTTGAAAAGAAACATGCACCCCAGTGTTCATAAGCAGCACTATTTATGATAGCCAAGACATGGAAGCAACCTAAGTGTCCACTGATGGATGAAGGAATAGAGAAAATGCAGTTTGCAAACACAATGGAATACTGATCAGCCATAAAAGAATGGAATAATCCCATTTTCAGCAATATAGACGGACCCAGAGATAATTAAAACATTATACTAAGTGAAGTAAGCCAAAGACAAAATCATATCATTCACATGTGGAATCTTAAAAATGATACAAATGAACTTTCTTACAAAACAGAAATAAGCTCACAGACATAGAAAACAAACATGGTTACCAAAGGTGGAAGGTGAGAGGGAAAAATTAGGAGTTTGAGATTAAAATATACACACAACTATATATAAAATTGATAACAAGGACCAACTGCACAGCACAGGGAACTATACTCAATATCTTATAATAACCTATAACGAAAAAGAATCTAAAAAGAATATTATATATGTAAAATATATATACAAATTATGAAAGTTGCTCAGTTGTGTCCGACTCTTTGTGACCCCATGGACTCTTCCAGTTCTCCAGGTCAGAATACTGGAGTAGGTAGCCTTTCCCTTCTGCAGAGGATCTTCCCAACCCAGGGAATGAGCCCAGGTCTCCCGCATTGCAGGCGGATTCTTTACCAGTTGAGCCACATATATATATATATATATATATATATATATATATATATATATATATAACTGAATCACTTTGCTGTACATTTGAATCTAGTACGACATTGCAAATCAACTATAGTTTAATAAAACATTTTTAAAAAAGAAAGCATCTAAACATGAGTTCTCATTTATACTAAGAAACTAAGGCCCAGAGAAGGAAGCAGAAATTGGCAAACAGCAGAGTCAGGACCAGAGAACCCTGTCTCCTGATGTCCACTTTCCCAGAGCCATGTAGTGACCCTGAGATTGAGGGTCTCAGAAAAGTTTTCCAAACTGCCCACCCTGTTGGTGAGATCAGCTTCCCCCTGGATGCACGTAATGTGCTCAGTTATGCCACCCCCTCCTAGACTGGAAGCCCCATGTTTGCTCACCATTGTGTCCCAAGCCCTAGGGATACTGCCTGGCTCAGAGTAAGTACACCACCATTATTTCTTGACTCAATAAGCAGGTCAGTGTAGATATGGCCAAACCAATTTACTCAGCTCTCAAAGTGGTCATTTGGGCCTAGGAACTGGATGAGCTGAACCAGTGTCATCAGAACAATGAACAGTGCTATGGTTTTGAGCATGGATGTGCTTTGGCCTCAGGAAGATCTGGGTTTGAATCGTAGCTCTGCCATCTACTGGCTGTACACCTCTTAACCTCAGTTCCCACACCCATAAAAAAGAAGTAGCAATGCGTACCTCAAAGGGTTGTTGTGAGAGTTAAATGAATTATGTATTTCAAAGTACTCGGCTCAGTGTTTGACACATTCTAGCCCTTAAAGCATGGAAACTTTTTATATTAGAGATGCTGCATGAGCAATGCCTACCCATACTGCCTTCTAGGAGCAACTGCTACTCATGAGCTCTGCTGCCCACGTGACCTTAACCTTGGACAGGGCTGATTGGACCGGGGTAGGGTGTTAATAGGGGTTAACTTATTCAGTCTCCCTCTTCGTGGGACCTTCCAGGCAACTGCCATCCCATCTTGTAATGGATGCTCTTCCTTTGGCCACTGGAGGAACCAAGGCAACTTAGCTTTGGGTAGCCACTGGGAGAGGGGAGAGTGCCTCCATGCTGGGAGAAAAGGCTCTTCATCTCTGGATCAGGAGGAGCTCGGTGATGCTGCCTCAGGGCCCCAGTGAGCAATGCCATCAATGCATGAGGGTGTTGGCCCAGTGCAGAGTGGATCGGCACTAAGTGTGTCTGCAGGGGTGACAATGGAGGTGGCAATGGCAGTAGAGTCTCATTCAGCATTGGACGTGGAGGTTGTCGTTGAAGTCACCACCTTTGTGAACAGACATGAGTTAGCTCTGAGGGGTATTGAGAGGACCTGGAGGTCCTATAATAGCAGCTGACAGGCAGGAGGCAAGCAAGAAAACACTCTTATGTTTTTTTACGTAACTCTAATGTTTTAACCTAGACCCACATGATCTGGGACCTGCATAACCAAAGGCCCCGCCCCAGGGTGGTGGGGATTCGAAGTGCAGAGGCCCTCACCCTCCTGCTTGGCCTCAGAAGCAGACGACTGCATCCCACAGCCTGTCTTCCCTGTACCATTTGCTCCCTCCACTCAACTCAGACATCTGGTCCCCACCCACTCCTTCATCACCACCCTCCCATCTCTCATCTCCTCCCGGGCCATGCAGTCTGTCTGCAGCACCCTATCTCTGCCAAGGAGTCAAGGGCCCGCCCGTCCATCCTCACACCTTCAGGTTCCCAGCAGCGTCCACTCTGTACCTCTGTGAGCTGGGCACGCCCTGGCTCCTGAGGCAGTTGATTCTGTTCTTGGTCAACTTTGGCTCTAAGTTCTAACCTTGAACCTAAACCTGTCCCCTTAGAAGAGAAGCTAGGTCTGGGCTATGTCCTCTGGAGCTCTGTCAAGCGAATTTGCTCTTTATTCTACGCAATGGACTTTTGCTCAGATGTGACATCAGAGTGATGTCCACTCTGCTTGGATCCCCCACATCCAGTTGCTTTTTGCCTTCGTCTCCCTCATCTGCCTTTCTCTCCATCGGTGCTTCCCCTTCCTTCCCCAGAGCCTCACCACCTCGTGCTGGTCCACCCACCTCCTTTCTCCTCTTCCAAGTCTTCTTCTTCAGGGCCACAAGATGAATTTTTCCAAACCATCAACAAGCATACATTTCCCCTGTGACAGTGGCCTGGAACCTATAGGAAAGTCCTCCTCAATCTGGCATTCAAGGTCTCCTTTCCTCTGTCTCCAAGTTTGGACAATTGCTTTCTGACACAAAACCCTTTGCTGTTGTTTAGTTGCTAGTTGTGTGATCTTTTGTGATCCTGTGGACTGACTGTAAACCTCCAGGTTCCTCTGTCCATGGGATTTCCCATGCAAGAATACTGGAGTGGGCTGCCATTCCCTCTCCAGGGGATCTTCCCATCACAGGGACTGAACCCTCATCTCCTGCATTGGCAGGAGGATTCTTTACCACTGAGCCACCAGGGAAGCCAGCTGCAAGCAAACCAGTCAAATTCACTGTCATCAGAACATTCCATTAGCACTCTTGCCTCTGAGGCCTGATCTATATACTATCTTTTCTCATCTCCTTCTTTCTCTCCTGTATCATCTTTGGAGGCCTCCCTGACTGAGGCTCTGACAGGATCCCCTCCACACCCCAGAGAAACCCACAGTCCTCACCACTATGCGTCTCATATGTGATCTTATTTTTGATATGAGTCCCACTGAAGGTCCTCTGAGAAGTTTTATTCCCCCACCCCCTTCCTAGGTAGGCACTAAACACCTGAGTTTTGAGGGCAAAGATGAGATCAACCCTGCTGCCGAGACTCCCTGAGCCCTCTTCCACCCTCTTCACGTGTTCCTCCTTCTCTGTTTTTCCAGCAGGCTCTGAAGAGGACACAAGAGTCTCTGTGGGGTCTGACCACTGCCTGGTAGGATGAAACCACAGCTCCCCTGAGCCAATTAGGGAGGAGCATGCAGTGGATCATGATGTAACAATTTGGTCACCAACCATGATTTACCAAGTTCCCCCAATCTTGGATCTGTACTTGAGTTCTTCACATCTTAACAATGCATCCTAAAATTCCTCAAGAAAACATTTCCAGGACTGCTCAGAAGTGATCACTTTCCTTGGCTTTCAGGTTTCTTTTTGTTTTCTAATTGTTTAAAAATCCTGCCATGTTGTAGGCACTCTTTCTGGACCACTGAATTTGTGTTTGTTTTCTCAACTTTGCCTGCTGTTTACAAGTCATATAACTCATACATTCTCTAGTTATACATTTCTATAATGACTTTTCAGTCTGCCCTTTTCCGTTTCTGTATACATCCAAATATGACCCCATAGTTAGGAAACTTATGAAGCCACTAGAGAGTGGGGAAGCTGAGGGCACAGATTCCAAACACACAAACATAAGCTCACTCAAGTCTCTGTTGTATCAGCTGTGTACTTAAACAATAACCTTTGTGAGCTTCAGTTTTCATCTGGAGGAGCATCAAGTATCCATTCCGTGTCTCGTGATGGTCAGATAATGTACACCTGGACGGTCAGATAATGTACACCTGATGTGTTTAGCCAGGCATGTTACAAACACATACCAGATGTTGGCTACTGTTGCCAGAGATTCCCCAGTGAGGGCTTCAGCCCTGCAAGGTAGGTTATGAGGGGCCCAAGGAAGGCCTTTGATGGTGATGATAGTGAAAATAGAACTGTTAAAAGAGGCCACGGAGGCCCTTCTGACTCAAAATTAGAGCTAGAATCACACAGCCCAAAATTGGTAGAAAACTTACCACTCTTTAGAGCAGTCAAGGCATGAGCATCTTTTCTTTTCTTAGGGAAATCAGGTGATAATTCATTTAGTAATTTCTGAGAGTGGGGAGGGGCTTTGGGGACTATGGTAAGAATAGAGAAATGACCATTATCGTTTTGGAGATTGGGAATTCTCCATTCACCCTTCCTCTCCCCTTGGGACCTAGGGACTACACCCCCAAAGATCAACGGCTGAACGAGGAACTGACGGTCTTATGCTGAGCTAGCACCCCACAACCTCAAATGGAAGCTGAGCTGGAGAGCATGACCGAGGCCCAGAAGCCCCAGCAAGGGGCTGATTCAGTACCTATAAACCACATAGACAAAGGTTACAATGACCATGACCCCCTCCCCTTGACCCTAGGGTGTCCACTCTACAACACAGCTGCAAGGCCGAGGACCAGGAGGGCAGGAGAGGGGCAGGCCTGCTCCTGGCGGAGGCACCAAGGGAAGGCAGAGAGGGCTTAATTAGTCTCTCCCATACACCTATAAAGAAGGTGGTATTATCACTCCCATTTTGCAGGGAAGAAACTGAGGCACGGATGAAGCAAGCTGCCCCAGGTCACACAGGTATGAGGCAGAGCTGGAACTTGAAGCCTGGCGGGTTTGTTCCTGGTTTCCTTCTCATTTACTTGCCAGTTGCTAACAGCCTCAATCATACCCACTTAGTCTCCTGACAGGGAAGCTTGGTGATTCCTTCCACTTGTGAGCACTGACATCAACCAAACAGGTGAGATCATGGGGGGTGAGCTCTGCTAGGGACCTTTGGGGCAATGGTTGAAGGAGAGAGCAATGTAATTCTTGCACATTTTTCTTACAAGCTTGTACCTGTGAGTCCCAGCAATTAAACACAGTCAGTTAGTTCAGTCGCTCAGTCGTGTCTGACTCTTTGTGACCCCATGAACTGCAGCACGCCAGGCCTCCCTGTCCATCTCCAACTCCCAAAGTCCACCCAAAACCATGTCCATCGAGTCGATGATGCCATCCAACCATCTCATCCTCTGTTGTCCCCTTCTCCTCCTGTCCTCAATCTTTCCCAGCATCAGGGTCTTTTCAAAGGAGTCAGCTCTTTGCATCATGTGGCCAAAGTATTGCAGTTTCAGCTTCAACAGGGAGGACTGAGTCCTTCCAATGAACACCCAGGACTGATCTCCTTCAGAATGGACTGGTTGGATCTCCTTGCAGTCCAAGGGACTCTCAAGTCTTCTCCAACACCACAATTCAAAAGCATCAATTCTTCTGCGCTCAGCTTTCTTCACAGTCCAACTCTCACATCCATACATGACTACTGGAAAACTATAGCCTTGACTAGACGGACCTTTGTTGGCAAAGTAATGTCTCTGCTCTTTAATATGCTGTCTAGGTTGGTCATAACTTTCCTTCCAAGGAGTAAGCGTCTTTTAATTTCATGGCTGCAATCACCATCTGCAGTGATTTTGGAGCCCCCAAAACTAAAGTCAGCCACTGTTTCCACTGTTTCCCCATCTATCTGCCATGAAGTGATGGGACCAGATGCCATGATCTTCGTTTTCTGAATGTTGAGCTTTAAGCCAACTTTTTCACTCTCCTCTTTCACTTTCATCAAGAGGCTCTTTAGTTCTTCTTCACTTTCTGCCATAAGGGTGGTGTCACCTGCATATCTGAAGTTATTGATATTTCTCCCGGCAATCTTGATTCCAGCTTGTGCTTCTTCCAGCCCAGCGTTTCTCATGATGTACTCTGCATAGAAGTTAAATAAGCAGGGTGACAATATACAGCCTGGACATACTCCTTTTCCTGTTTGGAATCAGTCTGTTGTTCCATGTCCATTTCTAACTGTTGCTTCCTGACCTGCATACAGTTTTCTCAGGAGGCAGGTCAGGTGATCTGGTATGCCCATCTCTCTCAGAATTTTCCACAGTTTATTGTGATCCACACAGTCAAAGTCTTTGGCATAGTCAATAAAGCAGAAATAGATGTTTTTCTGGAACTCTCTTACTTTTTTTGATGATCCAGCGGGTGTTGGCAATTTGATTTCTGGTTCCTCTGCCTTTTCTAAAACCAGCTTGAACATCTGGAACTTCAAGGTTCATGTATTGCTGACGCCTGGCTTGGAGAATTTTAAGCATTACTTTACTAGTGTGTGAGATGAGTGCAATTGTGCAGTAGTTTGAGCATTCTTTGGCATTCCCTTTCTCTGGGATTGGGATGAAAACTGACCTTTTCCAGACCTTTTCCAGGCACTGCTGTGTTTTCCATATTTGCTGGCATATTGAGTGCAGCACTTTCACAGAGTCATCTTTCAGGATTTGAAATAGCTCCACTGGAATTCCATCACCGCCACTAGCTTTGTTTGTAGTGATGCTTCCTAAGGCCCACTTGATTTCACATTTCAGGTTGTCTGGCTCTAGGTGAGTGATCACACCATTGTGGTTATCTGGGTGGTGAAGATCTTTTTGTACAGTTCTTATGTGTATTCTTGCCACCTCTTCTTAATATCTTCTGCTTCTCTTAGGTTCCTACCATTTCTTTCCTTTATTGAGCTCATCTTTGCATGAAATGTTCCCTTGGTATCTCTAATTTTCTTGAAGAGATCTCTAGTCTTTCCCATTCTATTGTTTTCCTGTATTTCTTTGCATTGATCGCTGAGGAAGGCTTTCTTATCTCTCCTTGCTGTTCTCTGGAACTCTACATTCAAATGGGTATATCTTTCCTTTTCCGAGCCACAGTCAGCTCCTGGTCTTGTTTTTGCTGACTGTATAGCGCTTCTCCATCTTTGGCTGTAAAGAATATAATCAATCTGATTTCAGTGTCGACCATCTGGTGATGTTCATGTGTAGAGTCTTATCACACAACCAAGAGGTAAAAGGGGTGAACTTGTAACCTGGTCTGTAACCCTTGGATCAGCCTTGGACATCACTAAGATAACTAGCCATGTCAATTGCTCTATCTCCTTCTAAGGGAAACTAACAAGTCATAGCCTCTGCTGAAGGAACATCCCTCAACTGCCGTTATCTGGTACCGCTTGACCCTCATTCTTCCCCAGTTGGCCCTGAGAGGTCCCAAACCCAAAGGCCCCTGACTCATAGGCTGGTCAGGGACCTACAACATGGCTAAGAAATAATGAGTTGGGCCCAATCACATTCTCAACCTTGGGAATCTGACTCTAGAAATACAGAGACAGTGAAAGCTGTGAGCCATGGGGATTGAAGCTGAAAGAATCTGGAGGTGGTTAAGGCTATGACAGGTTGGGCAGAGAGACAATGACATTGCAGAAAAGCTGTAAGGTAGGAAAACATACAGTGGAGGGTGAGAATAAGCTGGTTGGAAGTGAAGCAGGCACAGACGAGCTGAGTCAGGCCAAGACGAAGGTGAAGTGTGAAAGCAGTCGACGTTTGATCTTCCTGCACGTAAGTATCATCTGGAGAGAATCTAACAAACACCAGCGTCTGTGCTTATTCCCAGGGAGTCTGTGTAATCAGTGTGGAGTGGGGGCCAGGCATTAGTAGATTAAAAATGTCCTCAGGTAGAGGCAGGTGGAACACCTCTAACCTGCCGGGAGGCTCCCCAGCCTCCGGAGTCTCCTGTTTTCGCAGCCCGGCTCCTGCTCTGCTAGAGGCCCCGTAGTTCAGGTTCCCCTGGGTCCTTTGGCAGATTCTTTTGGATATTCGGTCACTTACAGCTCCTGCCTTATTCCTTGCTAACAGAAGTTTGTACAAGTAACAGAGGAGCAATATGGTCAAGGAAGATGGGCCCAACCCTGGAGAATGAAGACAATTTGTCCAAGCCAAACAAGATAATCCCATCCCCTTCTCCCATCTTAGAGATGAGTATATGACTCAATTCTGACCAATGACATGTTGGGGACAGGGGGCTTCTGGGAGAGGTTTTCTCCTTTAAAAGAGAGAGAGAGAGAAGCTGGAGAAAGCCCCCTCACCCTCTGTTGTACTGAAGAGTTGTGCTGCCTGATGTGACGACCAGAGCTTCTGGAGCTATCCTGTGACTATGAGGGGGAAAACCAAGAGAACTGCAGAAAATCTGACCAGAGCCCTGATGCGACTGCTGCCATTAACCAACCCAGGAGCCACCTTCCTCCAGGTTTCTTGTTACTTGCTCTATGTTTAGTGTGTGCCAGGTACCATCTTGAGCACTTTTCATGTGTAACTTAATGGGTGAAAACTGGCTTCAGTTCCTGCACAGGAACCTTCCCATACACCCCCTGTGACTTAACCCTGGCTTGTCCTGTGTCCCACACCTATTTGTCTTGGTTCTCCTTCCTGGAAGAGCCACAGAGGGCTGGTTTCAGGAGGCTTCCAGCTGATGCCCTTCCAGTCACATTCCACCAGGCTGGCTGACTGGCTCTCCCCTTACCCTTCCCTTCTACCTCCCCCACTCACCTCTTTACTCTTACTCCAATCCTTCCTTCTTCCCCTTTCCTCCATCCCTCCAATGACTGGATTTGAGAGGAAGAGAAATGGAGCCTCATGCCCTCTAAAACCAAAACTATCTGGAATGACTGTAGATCTCTAAAATCTGGATTTGTAGACAGTGGCAAGTCCTTAAATATTAGTAACTGGTCTCATCAGCCTAGCTGTAGCTCCAAGGTGGGCTTTCTTTTCATGCTATCCTGTCCCCTGACCCAAAAATAAGTCTAAGTGGTCCCCAAAGAAAGGGCAGTCTAGCCTCTTCCATGGCTCCAGCCAGGGATCCTCAGGATCTGCACGCAGGAAAGTGTATAGGCCCCTCTTCAGGCCCACCCCCGCATCTTCATAACTCTTCTTCCCGAGTCTGGAAGGTGGTTACCTTGGCTCAGATCCCGCGTTTCGAGCTCAAAAAACACCATAGGTATTAACAGTTACACAGACTTTATTTTTCACCCATTGAGCATAGGAAGGTCTGGGCAGGCAGAGGTGTCACCATCACCCCCTCGGTTCACAGACACAGACCGTGAGACTAGGCGGTGAGGGACAGGGGTCCTGTTGCTACCGCAGATTGCTAGGGGATTATCACAATGACACGTGTTCTTGGTTCTATTTACACCATGGAGTGTGGAGAGGGTACATTTCTTACACTAAAAATATATACTTTGGAATCTCTAAAACAAAAATATCTCTATCTCTACAGGAGACCTACTAGAAAGAAGAACATAGAAAACGAGGGAAATGTACCAGCACCTCAAGCCGTCCCCTTCCGTGGGAAGGTCGCTGTGCTCTCCACCTGACACCATGTGCTTGGGAGGGCAGCTGTATCTAACCAGTCGGACAGACAGACACAGATAAACAAGAGGGAGGCTTATCATCTTGGAGGAGTGAATATGGAGGAGAGGTGTGGGGAGAAGGATTTTGGCCTCTTTTGCAAAAGGAGTAATTGCACATCCAGTTTATTGCACGTGTGGAAAACCTGCAAGTTGAAATCGACTGCAAACCTGCTAAAAGAACCCGAGCTCTGCTGTTCCTGCTGGGCTTGGGAAAGGGCCGTGGGTGGGCTCTCTCTCCCGCTCAGAAATATTAGTGCCATCAGCTAGAAGAAAAATTCTATATTCTCCAATGCTGAAAGTGAGTTAGGTTTCAGAAAATGCTATTCCTTTTCTTTTCAGAAGGATCAGAAACCATTCCATTCCCTTTGAGCACAGAATCTCCTAAAAGAATTATGCCTGTAGTTGAATTGCTCCCCTTTCTGATGTTTCCTATTGAAAAGATTCATGTGACACTCCTTTCCTCTTTCGATAGAGTTACTTCACACCTCTTTGGTTGTGAAAGTCAGCCTCCTTCCAATAAAGAAACTAAAGAAATGTGAATTGAGTCAACTACCCCATTCTCTATAATTAATACAAGACCTCAGGGGCACCAAGAATGATAAAGAGTTTGGTAGAAAAATCCCTTCTATTTGGTTTTGGAATGTCTTTCTCTATTTACACTGAAATATGGATGAGCCTGAGGGCTTGAGAATTCATAGTCCCTCATCCTAAATAAGGCAAATAACCATCAAGTTCCTTTTTGGAGCAGCCCCAGAACTATCCAACCTCCCCCCTTTCTTCCTAGCCCCCACTGGCGGGGGCTGTTAGGACCTCGGACCAAAAACTCCTTCCCTCCAAGAAGAACTTGAAAGACTGAGGAAAAGGCAGAAAGGAGAGAAAGAGAGCTTGAAAAAGCTAGGTCAGCAAAAAGGGGCAGAACTGAGATGATGTCTCACTTGGCCAGTTAGGACCGGCAGGAACAAATTCTACCTTAGAAGGTCTGGCAGCTACGACCAAGAGACAGTCAAGAAGGCTGAGAATATCTGATGCATGTCGACTGTCTTGCCAGGATGTGGCTTGGGAACCTGAGAAGTCTAAGGAAAATGCAGTAACGAACTAGCAAAGAGTGCTTAAAAGTCCTCAGAGGAGGTGCTAACTCTCCTGCAAAGGCAGACGTTTAGAGAAGCTAACAAAGTAGTAGAAAGAACATACTGGAGACTATGTCTAATGAGAGTTAGAATGAAAGCCATGGGCTCTTGGCTCAAGCCTTCTCCTATGCATCAGGAAAACCTGGACATGTTGAACATGGACGTTGAAATCATCAGAGAAGTTGCAGGGAGAATTACTGATTCCTTAATTAGAAGGAAAGTCTAGAATACAGAATAGGTAGAAAATAAAGTCAAACAGGGAAATGTCCTTTTTGGATGACCAAAAACCAGATTCCCCAAAGCAGAGACCTCTTAAAGGTCACAGATGTCAACCTAAGATGTTAACCAAACCTAAGACTTAGCTTACCAGATTTTGATCAAATATCTATGACTAATTTAAGAGCCAGTCCTATCCCAGACAAATAGAAAGAGCAACTATTTATAACCTGTTTTGGAAATGTATGGTTCTCTAGTTCTCCACCCCAAAGGCAAATTTAATATATGAACAAGGAGAGGGGACAGGAGCTGAGTGCAGTAAAGACCAGCCCTCCTGATAGTCCCATCATCAGAAGTTTGAAATCATAAACAGCTACAAAGAATTAGCCTGCATTTTACGTAAGCAACATTTTGGGCAATTTCACAACACATTTCTGCTGACCTTCACCTTCTCCCTAGACCAACCCTTCCTTAAGTCATAAATTAGGAAGTAACCCAACCACTTAGTAATGCCACTAGATGCCACTTTTTCTGCTTAGAACAAAGATTCTACTCACCATCACTTTCTTAATCCCTGGCCTCCATCCCTTCCTACTCTACAACACCAGCCTATCAGGACACTGACTGTCAACACTCAAACTACTCCTGAAATTTCCCCTCGTCAGAGAAGAGGTGGATTATTTCTCTGGCCCAAGCAAGCCTGGGCATGGGAATTACCTAACTACCTGCCTTGCTTTCTACCCCTAAATCAGTTTTTCCTTAATATTGAGCTTAAACACCTTTTTCTAAGACTAAGCTATCGCATTTGCCCTCAGGCAATTCTATCAGGCTAGAGAGGGAAGTCCTAGATAGGGGAAGGACACGAGGCTGTTCAGTAGCAGCAACGATATCTCCTGGATACACTCTTACTTGTCGGTAAGCACACATGCACACACATACACACACATATACACACGAGGCCTCTGTTTCACTGTCACTCTGTTTCCTATCCTAAACACTGTCCCAACTTGACTCTGCCACCCACAGTCACCAGCCACAGACCTGAGCTGGGAAGCAGCCAGGACTGGGGCTGAGTGCTGGGTGGGATTTGGGAAAGATGAGAGAGGAAGAGTATGGAGTGGTTCCTGCCGCTGAGATGCAGCACAAATGGAGCTAGCTGCTGTTTGAGGAAAACTTAACTGCCCCAAAAGACTGGCACAGCCTCCCAAAGTAGGGAGCCCACAGGACAGGGCGTCATGAGACATCAGTGTGTGCAGAAACTGATGTTCGGAGCGACACTGTCACCCAGTTCTCCTGCATGGTGGAGACTTCCCTGCTAAATTCCCTGTAGCCACGCTGAGGCCAAAGGAACAGGAAGCAGTTACCACCTTCCCTATACAGAGGTGGCAGGAAAAGATGGGAGGGGCAAGATGGGGGCAGAGAGGAGGGATGTTCTCAGGGAACAGAGAAGAAAGGAGGCAAGTTCAAGGAAGCAGCCAGAGAGGGACAGGGAAAGGCAGCAAGAAAGCTTTTCCCAGTGATGGGTTGCCTTATGATTTTTCTAAACCAGGTAGGGAAACAGGTACAATGATTACATTTATCCTAAAATGATAAAATGTGAAGCTTTGGCTCTCAAAGATTTTAATGCCCATAGAGTTCAAAGAAGCATGCCTGATCCTGTCTGCACCATAGGAAAGGAAGCTGAGGCTGTCCCTGAAACAGCCTTATGAATAGAAATTAGACAAGCAGGAACAATACCCATAATTCAAAGGGATAGCACTTTAATATTTGAAAGCAGGGTGATGTTCAGCCAGTCAGCACTGGTATGGCCATACATACTGCTTGTTTATAGCAGGCATCCTTTCTGAGTGGTTGGTATCTATCCTGTACCAGTTGTCAAATATTTTGAAAATCATCTGTGTATTAAAAATAATTGTGGCTCTAAGAGATAGGGAGATAGGAAAATGCAGGATTCCTTCAATATCAAAGTCCCTAGAGTAAGACTAGAATAGCATCAACATATTTTTGGAGTCTAAGGAATGTAAACTTCAATAAGATTATGTAGCAACTCTTCACCTATGAAAGAGAGCACACTGAGGGGCTGTCCCTCTGTACAAATATTCTCCAGGATGGAAACTGATCAGATCCCCTGGGTACCAACATGCTTGTTAGTCACATTCTGTGCACAAAGGAAGGGAAAGTCTATACACAATGGAGCCCAAACCCTCACTGCAACAGAGAAAAGGAGACAAAAAGTAGAAATATAGTCTTAAACTGAATACCAGAATTAATTTCACCACTTACAGTTCATTTCCCTGTTGTGGCTTTTTGCATCTGAAAGTCAAAACGTGTCAACAAAAAAAAATATCCAGAATGATCAAAGTGGTTTGGTCCATTGAGTTGATGATGGTTTGCGACTAAGGCAGCTAAGGAGACATTATGTAAGCACTTGGATCTCTCCAGGAATGGAATCAAAATATGTCCTCAAGAGACAGCAGCAAGACACGGATGTTTCCTCAACATGCCCAATAAAAAACCCCTTATCTTTTTCTACTCACAAACAACTATGGTCAAACTTTCACCAGATATCCAGAAAGCGGACAGTACGACAAATCTTCAGGCTGGGAAGTCCTTCCTGATGTCTAAACTAACCCCTTCTGTAGCCACTAAAGCTCATTCTCTTACTCTATCAATGAACCAAGCGAAGCTGTTCATCCTCATTCATCATTTTCCCCTGAGCCTTTTCCCATCTGAGATAAGCAAGTCCAGTGTGTGTGTCCCTCTCGGCCCTTCCATCATCCAAGGTTCTCGCTGAGTTATGCAGGCTGCTGCTAGGGAGCGAGGAAGACGCACCGGGTCAGAGGCATCTTCTGGCTGTTGTGGTTGGCACTGCCAACGCTCAGGGTGCTGACCCTCCTAGGAGCAGACCTTCTGGCAGCCTCTGGGTCTGACCAGCATCCCCCAGAGGAGGCAACCAAACCAAGGCCCAGGGCTGCCCAGGAGCCTGCAGTCACTATGCAACCGGAGAGGCTTCCCTTTGCTCTCTGCTCTCCTCCCGCTCCCCCACCCTGTCCTTGAGCAAGAGGGACCTCCCTGAGGAAAATCCTCAGTGGCAGAATGGATATAGATGGCTCAGCAGGCCAGCCACCTGAAGAGGCAATGTTTGGCAAGTGGGAAGCTGGGTCTTCAATGGTGGCAGTTCTGAAGAGAAAGAGAAGGAAGAAGAGAAGTACCAGCAGGAGGTGGTCTTCGGTTTCCATGCTCAGGCCCGGCGATGCCCTCTGACGCACACCACCAATAACTGAATCTCGCATGGCTTGGCCAGGACCAAGGACAGGGCCAGGCTGGGGCTCGCTTCATCTCAGAGACCCCCGCCATCTTCTCTGTAACCAGAGCTTCCCTGTGGCACCTCACGGCCCACAGCCTCCAGCCCAGCAAAGACATTTAGTTGAAGAGACTGAACAAAAGTGTTACAATTAGACAAAAAGGGAACACATGATTCATTCCTGCTTTTAACACAATACTTTGAAGATGTCACCACAATTTGGATCTGGCTGTATTTTAAGTTCATTTACAAGTAGACTAGTTCTCAACTAAAAATAATCATGTGCGTTATACTTTCGACAGCTGCCTGGATTTTCCTCTGAAGGAAACAAGATTCTATATTTCACTCACATTCATCACAGATTTATTTTAACCCATTCGATGAAGAAATAACCCACCACTACCACCCACTAGTGGCTGTGACTTTCCAGAGCAGCCTTATGAATGAGAGTTATTTACCCCCATTTCATGGCTGAATAAACCAACTGCCAGAAACAGTGGTCTGCCAGGTTACACATGACATTAATAGCTAGGCCAAGTCTCCTAACCTAGCCTACTGATTTTTTTTTTTTAAGCTAGAAAAATTGCCTTTAGTAAGACCTAAGATTTCACCTTCAATTATCTGATGACTTAGTGTTTGGACCAAATTATTTACGTAATTTGAGTACACAGCCTACCTCAATGTAGGCAAAAATGCCTCAAGTCTTTCCCTTTTCTTCATGAACCAGATTAAGATTGATCTATGCTACTGACAAATGATATTCAGAATTTGGTTTTCAAAATAAGAAAACAGTTACAATTTAATATTTCAAAATCTTTATGAGACAATAATTCTCATTATGGAACAAGTTAAATAGGTTACTTTGTATCAATATTATCAACACTATCCAATATTGTAAGGATTTTCCAGTTTGTATGGCTGCAATCACCAGAGAGATGCTCTACCGATTTTGAAATGGGAAATAGAAAGAGGATAAAGGGAATGAAACAATAAAGCAAATTTACATTCCAAAATAATTCTATCCTAACTTTGGGCTTGTGTAAATGGGCAGCTCAAAACAATATATCTGCTCAAATAGCTGGAAAACATTTTTGCTTCTCTTAGGCTTGTAACAATTCTGTGAGGTTAGTGGCAGTCCTAGATGTGCTATTTAACAGAGAAATTCAATTTTACACCTAAAATACAGTTTACTTTCAACACAATTTCTATTTTTAAAAGCCAGAAATAAATAAAAATCAGCAATTATAGTTCTCTTTACCTCTTTTCCTTTGTGTTTCCAGAATTTATACTGAGAGCTTTCCAGACCGTGGTTTTAGGCATTTCATCAGATAT
This sequence comes from Ovis aries, assembly GCF_016772045.2. Taxonomy (NCBI): domain Eukaryota; kingdom Metazoa; phylum Chordata; class Mammalia; order Artiodactyla; family Bovidae; genus Ovis; species Ovis aries. The sequence continues at coordinate 134,756,938 of NC_056056.1, forward strand.
ATTAATCTCGGAGGGGTCACATCTGAAATCAATGCTCAGGACAGTCAGTGTCAGCCATACAAATCAGTCATATACCTGTCTGTGACGCCCGCCCCCCACCAGAAGGGAAAAGATGAAGTCTGAGGGGGCTCGCCTCACAGCTCTCACAGCACGAGGAGCCAGATGGTGGGAATTCGAAAGGCAAGGTGGCCCGTGAGTCAGAGCTGAGGGCTGGGCTGGGGTGCTGGCCAGCGGCCAGCCCTGCCTGCAAGTTCTGCTCGCCTCTGACAGGCCCCTCTGGCAACGCTGGTGGCAGCATCAGGGGCTACAACTGACTGAGCGCTCACTGCATGCCAGGCATGGGGCTAAGCACTCTTTGTTCCTTTTCTCATTTACATGGCCAGATCTTTTCCATTTGTAGTTTACACAGGTCCGTTACAATGTGGTATCTTAACGATTATAGCATCAGAGATAATTAACATCCTCACTCTGAATGTGCAGAAACCAAAGCTTGTAGGGTTAAGAGACCGTCCAAGGTCAAACGTGCATCAGTGGAAACTCAAGACCTTGAATCCTGTCCTTGGTCTCCTAGAAACCCCCATCCCCTCAATACTCTGAAGCTTTCCTCAAGCCAGACTGTTCCTTTTAAAAGGCCAAGAGAGGAGGCAACACCTGCTAGGAAAGGAACATGGCTCCCACTATACCACAGAGAATGCAAAGTCTCTGGCTCCTTGAATGGCAACTCACAGAAAGTTTATTAAGGACCAAAGATTCCATTTCTTTGTGGTCAGTGTCTTTTTTAAGTTGAATACTCATAGTAACAGAGTAGAACGGTGGTTACCAGAGGCTGAGGGGTGGGGGACAAGGGGAGATATTGATCAAAGGGTACAAACTTCCCATTAAAAGATGAGTAATCTGAAGACTTAATATAGAGCATGGTGACTACAGTTAGTAATAAGAATGTATTGTATACTTGAAATTTGCTAAGAAAGTAGATCTCAGATGTTCTCTCCACCCACAAAAAAGAAACGGTACATATAGGAAGTGATGAATATACTGTCAATTTGATTAAAGTAATTCTTTTACCAGATATATTTACGTATTACATATAATGTTGCATACCTTAAATATATATTACTTTCAGTTGTCATAAATAAATGAATAAAAGGCCAAAGAAAAGCTTTTCCTCTTCTCTCCCTCAGTATAAACCACAATCAATTCAATAAGTCGGCAGTAAATTATCCAGCATCTAGATGGCCCAGATCCCCTCTCTCTCCCTTTTCTGTTCCCTCTCTACCTCTGGGCTTCTTTCAGCTGTGTATTCCTCTCTCAAAGTGGAAACAAAATGCCAGGAATGAAAGCACAAATGGACCAATTTAGCATCCTGTGATTTGTGGTGAGCAGGCCACAAATAGGTTGAACAGACCAAAAGGCTAAGATCACTGGCAGAAGTAAGGAACTGGAGGAATCCCAGTTCAGTTTCCCCTTGGCTTCTAGGACTGCAGCTGCCGTGAGCCAAGCTGGAAGGGGATGTCCCTGCCCATCCCCTCAAGACTTGCCTAAGCGTGGGAACTTCACGCCCACTAGGAGGACAAGCATAGCCTGTACCCTATTCACCTTTGGAAGGTGGCAGATAGCCAGAAAGAGTCCTGGTTTGAGGAGAGCATGAACTCTGGAAGCAGGGTCCTCCCATGACTCCCATAACTGGCACAGTGCCTGACATACAGCAGGCCCTCAGGAAACCATGAAAGGAAGTGTGTTTTCATAGGTTGCAACTGAGAGGCTGAATGTTTAGCTTTTTATACCAGCAGCTGCATTCATGCCCCAACCCCCACCACAAAGCCAGAATGTTTACAGAACCACCAAAAGAAGTCAACTCCTCCGTGTTTTGGGAGCTTTACCTGAAACTGTTGTTCTTTCCAGGACTACTTAGTAACTTCCTGCTCTCTAAGGGGAACTTGTCTCCCCCAATTTCTAACATTTTCTCAGCTTCCTGTAAGAAAAGGAGACATTATTTTATCTTGGATCAAGTGAAACCAGTAGTCTACACCAGCCCATTTTTCAATCCCTATAATTTCTACCTAATTTTCTCTCACATTTATTATAAGAGAGTGTAGCTATGTTCTTTCATAGTTTTGCCTCACCATAAAATGAGTGACAATCCAATATCTGTACCTATTGAACAGTACTTTAAAAAAAAAGAACCTGAATATGAGTAAACCTTTAGATACAACTACCGATTTACTGGAAAGAGGACCCCGAAGGCTACAGTTGATGGCACTGCAAATGATTTAGCGACTGAAAAACAATACTGTTAACTATAGTCACAAGGCTGGATACTATAACCCCATAACTTACTCATCTCATTGACCTATCACAGCCCTACCCCTTAGCGTTCTGTGATGCCACCAGACTCCAGTCTGGAGATTTTTATCTCAGATCACTCCTAATTTCCACACTGGCAAGCCCTACAGAAATATTGGTGATGTGGAGGACATTGCTCACTCTAGTCTTCCTTTCCTCTGCAACCAATGTGAAATCCCCCACAGAAACACACCCTACGTGTTAGTTAGCCTGTGGACTTTTGGACTATCCTACTTTAGGCTTGTTGTTGTTGTTTTGTCACTAAGTTGTGTCTGACTCTTTTGCGACCCCATAGCCTGTAGCCCACCAGGCTCCTCTGTCCATGGCATTTCCCATGCAAGAATATTGGAGTGGGTTACCACTTCCTTCTCCAGAGGATCTTCCTGACCCAGGGATTGAATTTTTGGCTTATCCTTATATAGGATCATTGCACTGTATACCTTAAACTTACAACATATTATGGGTCAATTACATCTCAAAAAAATAACACAAGATTTTCAAAATTCAAGATTTTGGGGAAAAATTCCTCTAAAATGAATTTCAAAGTGCCTATTTCAGGCACTAACTGGATGTGGAAACTCTTTCAGGCTCATCCTTGGACTGGTATCTTCATTTTGCTGAACATCCATTCTTTGCACATATTATAAGCCACTGACAGAAGGTCCATTGTGTGGATGGCAGAAGCCAAGTGCTCAGGAAAGTGAGAAAGGACAGAAAGTCCTATATAAGTTATCTCTATGAACCACAACACATCTGCAATTAAGTATGTAACAAACACTCTCAGAAAATAATAGATTTTGAATGATTATCAAATTAGACCTTTGGGAAAACATAAACTATTCAATCTGATAATAAAAGCAGATTCACATCCATATTCTAAGTGTAAACCTGGTAAGTAGGCTGTAGACAAACAGAAGAAAAAACAACTGGTTATCAAATTTGAAGATGAAGGACAGACATCAGCTGAGAATATCTTCAGAGTAATCTTCCCTGATCCTAAATATAACCCTTGGGATTCCAGACATGCTGACTTTCATGTGGCCCTTCCTATGTTCTGTAATTTAAGGCTGCCCCAAAGCGTGCAGCTGGTGCAAGAACTATGACCTCTTCCTCCTTGGCCTTCTTCTTGGCATCATCCAGCTTCTTCTTTTTGCTCTCAGGCATAAGATCATCCAACCAGCTCAGCTCCCGCTTAGAGAAACAGAGATCCATGACTTTCCTGACAAAGACCAAGGCCAAAACCTGAAGAAAAATAAAGAAAATGAATTAAAGGGGCGTGTTCCCTTCTGGAGTAAAAAGCCACGTCTTATGTTCACAGCAGACTAAGACGTGTCAGGCAGAATCAAACTCGACAATCATCATAGTTGCCTTTTATTGAGGCTCTCTATACCAGATACTACGTGTCTTATGCACAATATTTTATTTAACTATCATCATAACAACTCTAAACTTATTAATTCCCTACTTGAACTAATTTAATTTCTTCACTGAAAAGAGAAACCCTCATCATCAGATTGCCCTAAGAGCTGTCTTCTCCTGCCTCAAGGCCAGTAGGAAGGGCTAGAGGGCAGGACAGGGGTGGCAAGCCTCTCTAGGAGATGGTTTTGGTGGGGCCAGTTATACCCAACCTGAGCATGGGCCACCGCAGGGTCAGGGCACCCTGAAGGGCCATGTGGATTTCCTCTGGCCCTCTGCCTGTACATTACATTGCAAAGCCTTGCTTTGTGTCTGCTGCATGGATCTCGAGTGGTTTCTGCCCCTGGCCTCTGACGAGGTTTGACACTCATTTTATAAATGAGGAAACTAAGGCCCAGGGAGAGAAGGTAACTTGCCTAAAATATGACAGCTAATCAACTCAATAGAAATGAGCAGAGTTCTCAAATACTTCTCCACTTTCTCCCCATAAGGGCCGTTTCAGCCAAAGGAGAACCAATAACAGCCCAGAATGCCCTGTGTGGACTGACTGCTATTCACCAGCTAAATCCAGTGACTAGATCAGAAATGGGGCAAATCTGGCTAACTGCATTCATTTCCCCTTAATTGCAACAACTATTTTTACAATAAATCCAAAATTGAAAGTATCCCTTCCAGGATTTGCTGGGAATTTGCTATTTCTTTAACCAAACACTCAAGCCCTGAACACAGCACCCCGATGCAGAACCCTACATGTATTCTGACAAAACTGAGAATCCCATCAGGAAGATATATATCTAGGAGATTAGGGGAAAAGAACCCCAAAGTTTCCTCATCCTTGAATATTCTCCCAGTAAGACAGACTTCAAAAGTATGTAAATGAATACTCGGTATTACCCTCATTGCCTTCTCCCTCCAGAGGCGCATCCTTTGGATAACTTTCAAACAGCCCACTGAATGCTCAGCATTCTCATGACATAGATAGAGTAAGCCAGAGAGAGGAAGGCATCAAGGGGACAAGATGAAACAGTGAGGTGGTCGGGTGGCAGGTATTCCATCATCACCCTGGTTTTAGGAAACAGATTGTCACCTGTTGCACCACACAGTTCAGCTTTCCTGGTCTCCTTTCCAAAGCTCTTGCTTCAGTTTGAAAGGAGGCAGGCGTGTCCCAGTCACTTATCAGTACTAGACACCTCTTCCTCTCTCCCAGTGACTTGAAACAGTGCATTTTCATCACTATAGACACTTCTGATTGCAATGAATTCTAAACTGGAACGCTACTGCTTTCAGATAATACACAAATTATCACAAACATGAAGAGTCCTCTCTCCATATCAGATTCAAGAAAGACAGAGAAATATTAATAAATAGAAATACAGAGAGGCAGAAAGGCAGATGGACAGTCTTGAAAGAAAACATGGCAAACTACTACACATGTGCATCCACAGCCCAAGGTCCCCCACATGCTTGGTCTGTGAAGACCAGCCAAACAAGCAGGAACTCACCACCAATGAAGGACTAATATCCAGAATACAGAAAGCACTCCTGAAACCCAACAACACAAAAACAAACCACCTTATCTCAGAATGGGCAGAGGACTTGAACAGACACTTCTCCAAAGAAGATATACCAATGGCCAATAAACACGTGAAAAGATGCTCAACATAACGTATCACTGCAGACATTAAAACCAAATCAAAACCACAACGAGATACTAACTCACACCGATTAGGATGGATATTCTCCAAAACACCCACCCTGACGCAACATGGACCAACCTTGAAGACATGCTAAGTGAAGCAAACCAGTCACAAAAGGACAAATACTGTGATTCCACTCACATGAGGTCCTGAGAGGAGTCAAATTCATAGAGACAGAAATTAGAATGGTGGTTGCCAGGGACTGAGGGGAGTTATTGGGTCACAGGTACAGAATTTCAAGTTTTGCAAGATGAAGAAGGTTCTGGAGAAAGATGGTGGTGATGGCTGCACAACAAGGGGAGTGTACTTAATGCCACTGAATTGCACAGTTACCATAGTGAAGATGCTAAGCCTTACATTACGTCTATTTTATCACTCTTTTTAAAAATAAAGAACAATACCTTTTAACACTCACCATCATGGGAAAGACAATGGCAGCTGGAGACGCCTTGATGGCCCAGAGCAGCACGAGGCAGGTCAGCTGGATGAGGGTGAAAAGGTGCACCTTGCGCAGCGGCACGTGCCGGAGGTAGATGAAGTCCGGCTGGTGCTTCGCGGGCATCCCAAAGAGCTTCAGGCGATCAAAGAACTGGAAAAGGGGGGTCAGCACTTATCTTCTGGTGGTTTTCCTGGGGCTCGTTGGGCCCATTCATGTCTGATATACCATAGGCTGTGAAAGGTAGCTAATACCATCTCTACCTGACAGAAGTAGAAACTGAGTCTCAAAGAGAACAGGTCATTTGGCCAAGGTTGGTAAGGGACAGCATCACATTTAAACCTCTCTCTTCTCATTTTCAGTTCAACTTTCTTCTACCCATACTGTAGCTCCTGAGAGAGCTCTTTCTTGGGGAGTACTGAAAACAAAATAGGCCAATGGCATTCTTCTGCTTAAAAGCCCAAATCTACTTGTTCTTGGAGGAGTTTGGAGCTTTTCACGAACTATTTAAAGTAAAAAGATAATATGAAACCTCACAACATTCTGGATATAGAAAATATCCTTATATTATGAAAAGGAAAACAGAGACTCTTGAGAGATTAAATAACCTGCCCAAAGAACTCAGTGTTTAAAAGTGATTACTGGACATCCAAAAAGACAAAGAGGAACCAGCCACCAATAGAAGAAGTAGCTAAATTATCATTTTATCTATGATAAAATGAGCTAACACAAGTTAGCTCCTGATTTTCTCAATTCAAAGGACTCAGAGGAATGAGCTGATAGACAGGGAAAGACAATGTGTGACAAGAAGTAATACCTGCTTCCCTGGGGCAGTTCCCTTGACTTCCCAATCTCTTCACCAATGTACCCCCAGTTACACCTCCCCCCACACACATTTTAGCCTGGCACCAAAACTAGTGGCATCCATGGCAACTCACTCCAGTATTCTTGTCTGGAAAATCCCATGGACAGAGGAGCCTGGAGGGCTATGGTCCACAGGGTCGCAAAGAGCAGGACACGACTGAGGCAACTTGACGTGCACATATGCATGTGTAGAAGCCCGTCTGGCTTCTGACCAACCTTCCAGATCTAAGTTTACTAGCATCTGACAAAACACCTAGTGTTTAACACATGTCTGATGACTGCCGAATAAAACTGACGAAGGACTGGAACCATGGCGCTGAGTCAGGCCACCCTGGAAGTCTCTGTGCCCTCATGCCAACACGACTGTATTTTGTCCAGTGTCCAAGGGAATGTCTAAAAGAGCTTAAGCAGCAAGACTAGGAAATAGTTCCTCAAGAACTGACTTCTGGTTCCCAAGGGAAGCTGCTCTCCCTGGTCAGGAAGGTGAGCTCACAGAGTGAAGACGCTGCCTGGCTGAACCCCATAGTACCTGAATTCCTTGCAGGGAAGACACTCCCATGTAGAGGAAGACTCCATACAGGACCGGCATCGGGATAAACTGAAGATGAAAGGGCAGAGACCAGAAATTCAATGTGGTATCATAGCACACTCAAGATTATATAAACTGCCAAACCTCCAAGAAGGGAAGCAAACTCAAAATCACTGTAGAAATGCTGCATTCGTTTCTGCTGTTTTTACATGATTAAGAAGCAGAAGCGAAAACAGAAGCTGACAATGATACGAATCATTTTGTTCTGAAATGAAATGATTACATGTAAGTGTAATCTGGTCCTGGTTAAATCATAGGTCTCACATCTTCTCCCCATCTGGTTCTTCCTCCTCCAGGGAAATGGGCAGGCAGGCACACACACACACACACATGTACACACACACACTCACCCATCTCTTTTACAGAACTGAAATCTTTTAAATCTTTTGTAATCACATAATCATCTCCTCAAGGATTTGGTGTATTTTAATATAGGCTAAAAGCATTTGCTTTTTATTAATCAGAGACTTGAGGGCAGGGGTAGGGAGGTATCTTGTCAGATAAAGAATAATTTAGGGAGAAATGGCAACATGATTCTATTACACTTGAATACACATGCACACTTCCCACATTATACCAATCTAGGTAATTTTCAGAGCAGCTTTGTGAGGTAATGAGGCCCATGGAATTAAGGCAAGGAAAATGTCACTGCAAAGACTACACTCAACTTGCTCTTATGCTGGGGCTAAAGAACATTTCTAAACATAATTCTTCTTTGAACTAGAAAATTCCCATTGGATTTTACATTGTTCTGGCTCTAGAGTGAGTAGACATATCAGTTTGGTGCTAATCTTGTTAGAACTACTGAATGATTTCCTAAGAGAATCCTCCTGAGACTGTTCTAGGAGCGCCAGGCAATGCCCACCACAGTGACTCATGGTTACGTTCCAAAGAGCAGACACCTTTGGGCTCCTCCAGATGGCACCCAGATCAGAGGTGGGGGCGTGGGGCATGAGGAGAAGGGGCAAGATCAAGTGGAAGGTAAGGGGGCAGGAGGAGGGTTCAGAATCCTGTCCCACCTCTGACAATTTGCACCCTTAAGCAGCATCTGCATTGCAGGCTGAAGTGGTTGACAAGTCACTAAAAAGTGGGAGAAGGAGGCAAGGGAGATAAGTAAGTGCTCCACAATGGCTGGGGCTTGAACTTTCTTTTTTATCCTGTTTTTCCCACAGGCAGGCCTTTCACCCACAAAAACATTTTTTCCTCATGTTCAAAGTAGCTTCTATCTTTCCAAAAATCCTATTTTCACCCCATGTCTCATACCAGTACTGCCCATTTCACTCTTCTACTTCAACAGAAAAAACTTCTTGATAGAGTTGTCTGCCCACACTCTCTTTACTTCCTCATCACCTATACACGCTTTGGGTCCCCATCCCTAGGCTTCTACTGTATTGTTCCAATGAATCTACTCTTGGAAAGTCTCATTAGGCTTCCATGTTACTAAACCCAATGATCTTGGCTTGGTCCTCATTTTTCCAGACAGTTTCCAATCAATCATTGCCCTCGCTTGAATTCCCTGACATCATACGCTCCCGGTTCTCCCCCTCCCGCTCTGGCAGCCCCTCTGAGTCTCGGTTGCTGTCTCCTCCTCTACCCACCTTCTACATACTGGACCTCCATGGACTCTGCTCTTCTCTCCACTCCTCCTTTTTTATAGCTACCCTTCCCCCGAGTGAGCTCATCTATGCCCCTGGCTTTCACTACCACCTATGTGTTGCTGACTCCCAACATTTATATTTGTAGTTTAGTAACCCCCCCTAACCTCTCCACTCAGATGCCTACCAGACATCTCACTCAAATCTGATCACAGCCCATCCCTTACAAAATCACTTCCTCCTTCATACAGTCTTCTCCGCCTTAAATGCCATCTCTATGCACCCAGATGGTCAAGCCAAAAACCTAGCAGTCATTTTTATGTTTCTATTCTCCCATTCCATATCCAATCAACCAGCAAGACCTGATCTCCTCCAAGATATACAGAAGTTATGCCTTTTATGCATTCCTTACTACCAACTTCCTTATCCAACCACCATCCTCTCTCATCTGTAATAGACTCACCAGTCTCTCTACCTCTATTTTTCCTCAAACATAAATACTTATTCTCTAGATATAAGCCAGAGAGATCTTTTAAAAAAAGACTAAATGGATAATGTCCCTCTACTGTTAAAACCCTTTGAAGACTACCTTTACCAGTGTTAACAAGCCCTACATGCTTTGCCCTTGCCCTCTTCAATCTCATCTCGCAGTGCTTCTGCTTTACATCCCTGAGCCACACAGCTCTGGTAGCTCCTAGAACATGTACCATTATTCCCCACTTCAGGACTTGTCTAGACTGCTTTTCTCCTTTCCCCCATGTCCTCTCCCACCACTCATGGCAGGGCTGGCTCCATCTCATCTTAAACACCATTTCCTTAGAGAGGCCTCCTCTGACCACACTAACAAAACACATCCCTTTAATTCTCTATAAAACCATACAACACTGTATATTTCCTTTGATCACATATTACATTCTATAACTACCCTGTTTATTTTCTTAACTAACTTCCTTAACTACATCTTATCTGTCTTGCTCCCCTCAGAATAAACTCCTCAGGGCAGGTATTTGTATGTGTTTCTATTTATCATACCACTGCATTCCCAGCACACATCAGGCACTTAATATTTACCTAGTGAGCGAATGAATGGTTGTACCTTTAATACAGCTGTCATGAAGACTGAGCAGCCCATCAGCACAAAGATCATAAGGCCTGTCACTCTCTGTTCTCGGATGCCCAAGAATTTGGGCTGTTCTCCAGGGGCAGAGCACTCAGATTCCAGTTTGAGGCTATTCACGTGTGTGATGGATAGGACAGTTGCAGCCACAAACCAGGGCAGGCCCATGATGGAGCAGACACCCAGCATGATGGCCACCATCAGCAGGTCCAGGTGGTAGCCACATCCTTTCTGTGGGGAAACAGAGTCTCCATCACCATCAGTGGGCTGGCTGTAGTGGGACATAGGACAGTGAGCTAAGAGTCTCAGGCCCAAAGCAGGAAGGATAAGGAAGGGGTCCAGGGATTCCAGAAGAGTCTTGCAGCCCCTCCTGGTTTGGAGGGAACAGAGAAGAAAGAGAAACCTTAGCGTGTCCTACACATGCCAATATCCAGTTTTTATCCAAGTGTCCCCAGATCTCACCCTGAGTATCACATATTCAAAGATTCATCCTTTCTCAGCAGAGTAGCCAAAGACACATCTTGACCATTCTAGAGGGTCGACCCTACAGGAGTTGGCAATGAAAAGGTTCCTATAAACATTCCCCATTCCTTGCCAAATATGGATGTTGCCTACACTAGGGAATGAAGGAATAGAGACAAGTCATGAAGCCTCTCACTAATCAATGTATTGGCACCAACCCTACCTCCTAGGATTCTTGGGCTCAGAGTTCAGTCTGGAAACCTCACTAAAGGACACCATGGGAGAACAGTTGTCTCCAGGAAACAGTGGTCCGAGCCCTAACCTGAACCTCAGGAAGATAATCCTGGACCAGAGCACGTGACCATATAGGGACCACCAAGAACTCTGCCCACCAACCTGCCCTACAGGTCTGAGAGGAGAATAATAGAGTCCAAGCTTCCTTCACACTGTACAAACATGCTCTACTCTAGTTTCATCTCCAAACCAATCTCTGTCATTAATGAAGGAGTCAGAAGCCCCTGGAAACTCTCTATGAGCTCCTTCCATAACTGCTTTCACCCAGGTTCTACAGTTCCTGGTCTAAATGGGTTTTCCCTAAAATTTTTTAAAGATGTAATAGGTTGCCATTATTATTATGCCATTATTCTAGGTCAGAAATTTTTCTTACCTTGAGTTTGTGTTCCTTCCTGTTAATGATGACGGCTGTGATCTGCTGGTCCATGAATATTAAGATAGTGCAGAGCAGTGCTGGGATAACTGCAGCAATCACAGTCCACCAGGGATTGGGGCCAATGGGACTAATAATCCACCCTCGGTCATCCCTTGTTGGCTAAAGGGAAAAAGCAAGGTTTTATTTTTGTATTTTAAGTTAACTGTAGTCATTAGGGCAAAACAGATCAAACTGAATCACAACAACCACACTTCTTTTTATTCTTGAATGAAAATTCTCAAAAAAAAAAAAAGGCATGAAACACAGCAATTCCTTAGAAAATCTATGACCTTGTTCCAAATCCCCTTTGAAAGAGTCAGTCCTCAATTGTCAATTTCTTATGGAATATTCACTAATCCTTCACTTCCTTCCCTGGCTCTCCAAACTCCTGTGTACAGAAAAAGTGACTTTATCTCCACATCGACCCAGATACAATATGTTAACTAATAACAAAATCTGTTGTTTAAAGAAGAATTTATAACTTTGAAAGACAATATAAATAACTTTGATTATCCTCCTCACTACTCTCCCCACCAGAAGCCATATCACGTATGTTTACAGCACAAATTAAGGCAACAGAGTCAGTTACGTGGAATCTCAGGGGCCTGGTCCAAGACCCGCCTCCCACCAGCAATGAAACAAGGTCCAGGCCCTAGAGACCTGAGAGAGGAGCCCAAAACACTGAATCTGGGGACTCGCATGATCTGGGATCCTCTTCAGTGACCCTGTAAGACCACTGTTCCTAAATCTTACAAACTAACTGTTGCTGCTGCTGCTAAGTCGCTTCAGTCGTGTCCGACTCTGTGCGACCCCATAGATGCAGCCCACCAGGCTCCCCCGTCCCTGGGATTCTCCAGGCAAGAACACTGGAGTGGGTTGCCATTTCCTTCTCCAGTGCATAAAAGTGAAAAGTGAAAGGGAAGTCGCTCAGTCGTGTCCAACTCTTCTAACTAAACTCTTCTAAATCTAAAAAAAAAAATGCCAGGGTATTCTGGGGAAGAAAAGTTCACTTTGATTGGCAAGTAGGGATGGAAGATAAAAGGCCAGGGATACAAACTGGCCCCAAACTCATGAACAAAGCAAATACTTAAATCCAAAGTATTTGGTTCCACATTGGTTATCATTCTAGGATTCAAAGACTCTTCAATAATGTCACCAAGTTAGGTTCTGAAAGTTTATAGAATCTGTGTTTCCTTAGTAATAATGTTCTAAATGGCTCTTAAATTGCTAGGTCAACACAAAAACTTATCAATCCCTAACTGACATTAACCCATCAATAATAGTACTAGCCTTCAGACTGGGTCTTGGTCACTGGGGGTCATGTGGTGTAATAGGGAAGAGAAAAAAGAAGAAAATGTTCTCTCTGCTTCCTGAAAGGGAGGCCTGCCAATGAGCAGCACTGCCTTTGACATTCCCCCATTTTCTCTGACGTCTCTCCCATCTTCCAGAGGCCTTCTTCCGAGATGTCCCAGAAATGCAGTGCCTTCTGACTATCTGAAGCCTACCCATCAGGAAACCTTTCCAAGAACTGCTTAATGCTCCGAGATTACTTATTTTTACACAAAATCCATTCCTCCTGCCTTGTCGACCTCAGCCAGCTATTAGAGAAAAAGCTGACTGCACTCATTCACACAGGGTGAGTATGATATATATTCTAGGAGGTATATACTTTTAAAGAGGATTTTTTTAACCCATCAATTTCTAACTGGGTGGAATTTCAGTTGAATTTAACAAAATGAAATAAAATCTTTTCAAGCAATACAGAAAAAGATATTTTTAACCAGGCCTGCTTCAGGGAGAGAGAAAGGGAAGACGAAGGCTGACTATGCCAGGTGTTTACAAGTTACCGCGGGCCTGCGCTCCCAGCTTCCTCCTCCTCCCCAGCCTCCCCCCATTCCCTCCTCTCCTGGCTCCTCTCCAGTCCCCGAGGACACCCAGGTTTCCTCTTCTCTCCACCCTGTGGGGATCTGTGGAACTGAGCTCAGCTGTTCTATCTTCTCAGTTTCCTCAGTAGGTACCCCCAGACTGAAACAGATTCGAGTCCCCATGTTTAGATCATCTGTTTTACTTTTTGTATAGATTTCTGGATCAACAGTATTGATTATAGACAGATATACAAGCAATGAATTAGGGTTGAAGAGAGGTCACAATTACTCTGGTGGGAGCCCTAGAATGAGGGTGAAGCTCCTCCACCGCCTCACCTCCTCATGGGGCAAGATACTTGAGGAGCAGGACTGAGGCCTACAAAGAGCCTTTTCACCCTTCCTGATTTCCTAAGCCAGCTGATGCTCAATGAAGTGCTGTGAACCAGAACTTGTTCCAGAGACCCACATTCCCACAGTCTTTGGTATATGTTTATATAACTATAAATAGTCCATTGTTTTATTTTTAAAATTATTTATTTGGCTGCACTGAATCTTATTAATAGCTGTGGCATGGAAACTCTTGGTTGAGCCATGTGGGATCTAGTTCCCTGACCAGGGATCGAACCCAGCTCCCTGAATTGGGAGTATGGAGTTCTAGCCACTGGAACACCAGGCAAGTTCCCACATTTCATTGTTATAAATCTTCACATTTTAAAGACAATAAATGGCGTTAAGAAAATAAATAAGGCTTTTCATTCATTAAACAACATTAGGTTTTCTGACTTTTCTGATTTGAACTCAGTCAAGCCTGAAGAGTTTGCTTTTCTGCATGGTATGGTGTGAGCAGCACAACTCAGATTTAGAGGACCACAAAACACATGATTAGGATAAGGAGAGGCCCCTGAAATAACTCGGGATCAGATTCTATGAACTACATAATGGCACCAAGTACCCTAAGATCTGTTTACCTTGAACACACTGGGAACCTGAAGCTTGGGTGATGGGACTCCAATCAAAAAATCAATAATCACCATTGTGAAGATAGTGAGGAAAACGGCAAAGTCACTCACCATGGAGCGGACCTGGCAGGAAAAAGGATCGGAGATGTGTTACAGTGGATTAAACACAATAGGAAAGGCTCAGGTATTGTAAAATGCTTAAATGTGCTCAGAAGAATGATTTAATTTTATTGGTCAATTAATACAAGCATATTTAAACAATAGGACTATGTTAACATGCCCAAATTAATACCACCAAAGTGTGGGTATCATAAGGGAGAATGAATCTTCTGACAAATTCTCCTGGGACCCACTCCAAACTCCGAGTTCTGTTTAGAGATTCTGGGCCCAGCATTTAGGGACTATCTCTGAGAACCTGGGATAAGATTTCCTGGGACCAACAAGATCCAGCTGTACCCAGACCTCGCAGCAGCACCAACTCGTCTTTGCTCTCAGCCCCAGCATCAAATCCATACGCAAGTCCTGGTGGCTCTGCTTTTAGCTCATGCCCACAGTCTGACCCCTTCTCACCACCCCATAGCTCCCAACCATATCAGAGGCACCAGCAGCTCTTGTCTCTGTAGCTGGCAGCAGACTCCTAACCCTGCCTCTGTCCTTATGCAAAGCTGCTGGAATGAGCATTCAAAACACAAGTCAGATCATGTCACCCTTCTACCAAAACCCTGAAGTGCCTCTTCATTTCACGGAGCTAAAAAGCCCAGAGACCTCCTTGGCCAGTGGGGCCCACACACATCTGATATCACTACTGCTCTGACCCAGGACCTAATGCTCCCCAGCTCACTCTGCCTGTCCCAGCCACACAGCCCTCCTTGCTGTTTCTTACTCACGCCAGACTCTCCCACCTCAGGGCCTTTGCACTTGCTCATCCCCTTGCCTCAGCGGCTTTTCCTCCAGGTGCCTCCATGGGCAGCTCCTCCTTTACAGCCACTCAAGTATCACAGTTTCCACTTAATCGTCTCTCACGGTCACCACCCTCCACCCTAGTACTTCCTGTGTGCCTTTCCTACATTTCTTTTCTCCAAAGCCCCCTTAGCACCATTTTGCCCCTTAGTGGACTGACTAACCGATTTTATAGTTTTGTAGCTTTAATAAAACACAGTCCCCCTCAGTGTCTAGTGCCCACTGTATGCCCACCTTAACTGAGCTTCCAACAAGACTGAGCCAGATATAACATCTGGCCAGACATACATGGCCACATGTAACATCACTGATACCTTAACCTGGCTTTGCTTTCTTTTGAAACCTGAGGTTTCTAGCTCCCCTTCCCTGGTTTTTTAGTTCTCCTCTGAATGTTACATAAATTCTCTGAACATGTAGCTGCCCTACCAAGAAGCCCATCCTGGGGCCCAGGGTCCTTCTCTTCTCTGAACTCCTGTGGCACTTATATCCCAGGATGGCATCCATCTAATGACTGCTATCTCCTATGGGCCTGGTTGTTTCATGGGTTTTCCCTTCCTATTGATGACAGGGACTCTCTCTCTCTCTCTTTCTCTCTCTCTCTCTCTCTCTCTACATATATATATATATATATATATATATGTATATACACACACACACAAATTAGAGGATAATTACTTCACAGCAGTGGAAGGTTTCTGCCATACATCAACACAAATCAGCCATAGGTACACATATGTCCCCTCCCTCTCAAACTCCCATCCCACCTCCCTCCCCATCCCACTCCTTTAGACTGTCACAGAGCACCGGCTTTGAGTTCCCTGCATCACTCAGCAAACTTCTACTATCTATTTTACATATGGCAATGAGTATGTTTCAAGGCTATTCTCTCACATCATCCCACCTTCTCCTTCACCACTATGTTCAAAAGTCTGTTCTTCATGTCTGTGTTGCCTTTGCCGCCCTGCAAGTAGGAATAAAACTACCATATGAGAAGCTAAAGGAGAAAAGGAAAGATATACCCATTTGAATGCAGAGTTCCAAAGAATAGCAAGGAGAAATAAGAAAGCCTTCCCAAGTGAACAATGCAAAAAAATAGAAGAGAATAATAGAATGAGAAAGACTAGAGATCTCAAGAAAATTAGAGATACCAAGGGAACATTTCATGCAAAGATGGACACAATAAAGGACAGAAATGTTATGGACTTAACAGAAGCAGACAATATTAAGAAGAGATGGCAACAATACACAGAAGAACTATACAAAAGAGATCTTAATGACCCAGATAACCATGATGGTGTGATCACTCACCTAGAGCCAGACATCCTGGAATGTAAAATCAAGTGGGCCTTAGGAAGCATCACTACGAACAAAGCTAGTGGAGGTGATGGAATTCCAGCTGAGCTATTTTAAATCCTAAATGATGATGCTGTTAAAGTGTTGCACTCAATATGCCAGTAAATTTGAAAAACTCGGCAGTGGCCGCAGGACTGAAAAAATGAGTTTTCATCCCAATCCCAAAGAAAGGCAATGCCAAAGAATGTTCAAACTACCGCACACTTGCACTCATCTCACACACTAGCAAAGTAATGCTCAAAATTCTCCAAGCCAGGCTTCAACAGCACATGAACCATGAACTTCCAGATGTTCAAGCTGGTTTTAGAAAAGGCAGAGGAACCAGAGGTCAAATTGCCAACATCTGTTAGATCATTGAAAAAGCAAGAGAGTTCCAGAAAAATATATACTTCTGCTTTATTGATTATGCCAAAGCTTTTGACGGTGTAGCTCACAACAAACTGTGGAAAACTCTTCAAGAGATGGGATTACCAGTCCACCTGACCTGCCTCCTGAGAAATCGGTATGCAGGTCAAGAAGCAACAGTTAGAACCAAACATGGAACAACAGACTGGTTCCAAACTGGGAAAGGAGTACGTCAAGGCTGTATATTGTCACCCTGCTTATTTAACTTCTACGCAGAGCACATCATGCAAAATGCCGGGCTTGAAGAAGCATAAGCTGGAATCAAGATTGCCGGGGGAAGTATCAGTAACCTCAGATATGCATATGACACCACCCTTATGGCAGAAAGTGAAGCAGAACTAAAGAGCCTGATGAAAGTGAAAGAGGAAAGTGGAAAAAGCTGGCTTAAAATTCAACATTCAAAACACAAAGATCATGGCATCCAGTTGCAAATAGATGGGGCAACAATGGAAACAGTGAGAAACTTTATTTTGGGGGGTTCCGAAATCACTGCAGATAGTGACTGCAGCCATAAAATTAAAAGATGCTTGTTCCTTGGCAGAAAAAGCTATGACCAACCTAGACAGCATATTAAAAAGCAGAGATATTACTTTGCCAACAAAGGTCCTTCTAGTCAAAGCTATGGTTTTTCTAGTAGTCATGTACGGATGTGAGAGTTGGACTATAAAGAAAGTTGAGCGCTGAAGAACGGATACTCTTGAACTGTGGTGTTGGAGAAGACTCTTTGAGAATCCCTGGGACAGCAAGGAGATCCAACCAGTCCATCCTAAAGTAAAATCAGTCCTGAATATTCACTGGAAGGACTGATACTGAAGCTGAAATTCCAATACTTTGGCCACCTGATGCAAAGAACTGACTCATTGGAAAAGATTCTGATGCTAGGAAAGATTGAAGGCAGGAGAAGAGGATGACAGAGGATGAGATGGTTGGATGGCATCACGGACTTGATGGACATGAGTTTGTGTCCATCAGGAGTTGATGAACAGGGAAGCCTGTCATGCTGCAGTCTATGGGGTGGCGAAGAGTCTGACACTACTGAGCGACTGAGCTTAGCTGATGACCCAGCAATCCCGGGCATATACCCTGAGGAAACAATAATTGAAAAAGACACATGTACCCCAGTGTTCATTGCAGCACGATTTACAGTAGGTAGGACATGGAAGCAACCTAGACGTCCATCAACAGATGAGTATATAAGGAAGTTGTGGTACATATACACAATAGAATATTACCCAGCTATAAACAGGAATGCATTTGAGTCAGTTCTAAAAAGGTGGATGAACCTAGAGCTTATTACAGAGTGAAATCGGAAACAGAAAGAGAAATATCATATATTAATGCATACCTATGGACTCTAGAAAGGTGGTACTGACGATCCTACTTGCAGAGCAGCAAAGGAGACACAGACATGTCTATTTTTAAATTATATAGTAACTTTCAGTTCAGTTCAGTCGCTCAGTCATGTCCGACTCTGTGTGACCCCATGAATCGCAGCACGCCAGGCCTCCCTGTCCATCACCAACTCCCGGAGTTCACTCAGACTCATGTCCATCGAGTCCGTGATGCCATACAGCCATCTCATCCTCTGTCGTCCTCTTCTCCTCCTGCCCACAATCCCTCCCAGCATCAGAGTCTTTTCCAATGAGTCAACTCTTTGCATGAGGTGGCCAAAGTACTGGAGCTTCAGCTTTAGCATCATTCCTTCCAAAGAAATCCCAGGCTTGATCTCCTTTAGAATGGACTGGTTGGATATCCTTGCAGTCCAAGAGACTCTCAAGAGTCTTCTCCAACACCACAGTTCAAAAGCATCAATTCTTTGGCACTCAGCTTTCTTCACAGTCCAACTCTCACATCCATACATGACTACTGGAAAAATCATAGCCTTGACTAGACGGACATTTGTTGGCAAAAAAAAAAGTCTCTGCTTTTGAATATACTATCTAGGTTGGTCATAACTTTCCTTCCAAGGAGTAAGCGTCTTTTAATTTCATGGCTGCAGTCACCATCTGCAGTGATTTTGGAGCCCAAAAAGATAAAGTCTGACACTGTTTCCACTGTTTCCCCATCTATTTCCCATGAAGTGATGGGACCGGATGCCATGATCTTTGTTTTCTGAATGTTGAGCTTTAAGCCAACTTTTTTGCTCTCCTCTTTCACTTTCATCAAGAGGCTTTTTAGCTCCTCTTCACTTTCTGCCATAAGGGTGGGGTCATCTGCATATCTGAGGTTATTGATATTTCTCCCAGCAATCTTGATTCCAGCTTGTGCTTCTTCCAGTCCAGCGTTTCTCATGATGTACTCTGCATAGAAGTTAAATAAGCAGGGTGACAATATATAGCCTTGACATACTCTTTTTCCTATTTGGAACCAGTCTGTTGTTCCAGGTCCAGTTCTAACTGTTGTTTCCTGACCTGCATACAGATTTCTCAAGAGGCAGGTCAGGTGGTCTGGTATTCCCATCTCTTTCAGAATTTTCCACAGTTTATTGTGATCCACAGAGTCAAAGGCTTTGGCATAGTCAATAAAGCAGAAATAGATGTTTTTCTGGAACTCTCTTGCTTTTTTCCATGATCCAGCGAATGTTGGCAATTTGATCTCTGGTTCCTCTGCCTTTTCTAAAACCAGCTTGAACATCAGGGAGTTCACGGTTCACGTATTGCTGAAGCCTGGCTTGGAGAATTTTGAGCATTACTTTACTAGCGTGTGAGATGACTGCAATTGTGCGGTAGTTTGAGCATTCTTTTGCATTGCCTTTCTTTGGAATTGGAATGAAAAATGACCTTTTCCGGTCCTGTGGCCGCTGCTGAGTTTTCCAAATTTGCTGGCATATTGAGTGCAGCACTTTCACAGCATCATCTTTCAGGATTTGAAAAAGCTCAACTGGAATTCCATCACCTCCACTAGCTTTGTTCATAGTGATGCTTTCTAAGGCCCACTTGACTTCACATTCCAAGATGTCTAGCTCTAGATTAGTGATCGCATCATCATGATTATCTGGGTCGTGAAGATCTTTTTTGTCCAGCTCTTCCATGTATTCTTGCCACCTCTTCTTAATATCTTCTGCTTCTGTTAGGTCCATACCATTTCTGTCCTTTATCGAGCCCATCTTTGCATGAAATGTTCCCTTGGTATCTCTAATTTTCTTGAAGAGATCTCTAGTAACTTTACTGAGATATAATTCACATGTTTTACAGTTTATTATTTTTTAATCAAAGTATACTTGATTCACAGTGTTTCAGGTGTACAAAAAAGTGATTCCATTTCATATATATATTATTCTTCAGGTTCTTTTCCATTATACGTTAATTACAAGACACTGAGTAGAGTTCCCTGTGCTATACAGCAGGTCCTTGTTTATCTATTTTATATATAGTAGTATGTGTATCTGTTACAGAGACAACATTTTAAGCTTCTTTTGCATCCCCTATTTCACTTAAGCCAGGCTTAAGTAGCAAGTAGTCAGTACACAACTGCCACCTGTTCATTTTATATCCAGACCGGAAACAACAACTTATTTAGAAATTATTTATTTAGACAACTTATTTAGAAACAACAACTTATTTAGAACTGCAGCCTCCACCTGCCCTCCATGCAGCTTCCCTTAACCACTGTGTAGACTGACTGTCATCTAAGAATGTGTTGTCGTCTTGAATGTATACACAGAAAATGTCTCATCAACTGATACCCCCACTCATTCACACATCCTGCTTTGCATATCTGACTGATAAAAGCCTCACACACAGAAAAACCACCATTTCCTCCTGATCTTAGCTCCTCCTCAAAGCAAAGATACCTTTAGTCCCTCTATGTTTGGCCTCTAATTCCACCCCGCCCAAACCAGTCATGGAACAACAATGCCGTCTGCATCAGAGAGAGGCAGTTGAGGCTTCAAACCATCATGCAAACCAAGTCAGGAGCGTTTTGGCTGCTGCAGTCAATGTGCCCAGTGATTCCACAAGCTATTACTCGTCATCCCCAAGAGGAGACTCTGGGGTCCCCTACACATCCCAGGCAATCATCCCAATGTACTGTCTTCAGGTGCCAGTTCCAGCTACTGCTTGCGACATACCCCAGCATTCTGGAAATGAGATGTAATTGAACACGACGACCCCCTTAAACTCACCGGACACTTTTCAATCAAAAATTCTTAGGTATTAACCCCTCAACCTACACACATATAGTCCACACATCTATCAAAGAGGCTGTTGGACACAGGAAGAAGAGAAGGCCACGGCCTCCTGAATCAGGTCTTTTGGAGCTCTGCACCTGTCAGTGTACTCACAAGCAGCATGGAGGCTGAGAAAGGGTCTGTGAGATTAGAAGTCTAACACAAAAGAAATGCAAGAGTGTGCTACCTACTCTGGTCGGGAAATAGCGACTCGTCTTGAACGTCTTCAAGGTGCTGGAAAGGATGAAGGTGGTGAAGAAGAGAATGCAGGACCAAAAGAGCACGTCAGGAGTATAGGGTCCGTGGTGGCCACAGGCGGAACCTGAGAACTCTCCGTGCATCTCCTGGCACTCCTGGAGGAATAGACACTCTGGGTGATGAAAGGCAGGCACGAGGGGGGAAACAGCGGCTGCCTCCTGACTGTCACTGTCATCCCAGGGTTGCTGGGACATGCAGGCTGCCTGGAGCCTCCACCTGCCCTCCGTGCAGCTGTGGGCTCTTGTTTGCATTTTGGGTGACTGCTTATGGTCCTAACTAAGACACTTTTGTAAATGAAATCAGAACTGTCCTGAGCAAACACGAGGTTCTGGGATGGTCCCAGCTATTGCACTGTTTTTATTACAGAGGACTTCCAAACTTGAATGTTCTTCGAGCCCCCACAAAACCTGGATCTGTCCCCTGATCCTCCCTGATTTCATTCCCACACATCCTCATTGTAGGGTCACTGGGCAGGACATGTGTGGGAAAGAGGTACAAGGTCATCTTCCTTTCCCTTTGTGTACAAGAGAATTCTGAAGGGAAAGGAAAGTCAGTTAAGAATTGTGCTCTAAAAAAACAAAACCAAAAAGCTTTATTTCTATCAACGCCAGAGTTTACTGAAGGGCTCCCCACTTCTGCCTAGAAGGACCCTGTAAGCCAGAGGTCAGAAGGCTGAGCTGCCTGGCAGCGCCCAGACTTACGCTAACAGTCAGATTGGCCCAGGGGACTTCTGCTGCCACGATGCTGTGGTCCTTCCAGTACTGCAAAGTGTGATTGTTTGGGTTCTCTGGGAGGGTACACCTGCAGCTGAGGGGAAAAGAAGAAACATTCCTGAGAGAAGCAGCCAAGTATTCAAGTAAATATTCTGAGCCATGACAGGGCCAAAGGCATTGACAAAGCCCATGCTATTTCTCCTTTGCCCGCTTCAGATCCTTGAGGTTGGTCCTATTCATTGAGACCCAACTATACCCTGATTTTTCAGTCAGTCATTACTAAAATTGGGCTCATATCAGCATGTGGGTCTTCAGATATTGTGCTGACAAGTTAGGCATCTGATGTGGTAATTCCCTTGCTTAGTTTCTATCTCTTGGGCTCTTCCTACAAAATTCATTCTACATAGCAAGGAGGACCAGATACCCCATTCAGCTCCCAATAGCCTCCCCAAGCTTAAATATTTTGTACCTTAAATCCCTATCACATTCTCGCTTTAAAATCAGAGCCTCCTGGAATCATGATGGAAACCACAACATTCTCCCTGGTAATATCCACTCTCCTGGTCATTCCCCAGCTCCCCGGCCTCATCTTGCATCCAAACCAGAGCAGACCAGACCTGTCCCACTGGCCACCATGTTGCTTCTCAGTCCCAGCATGCTTCACGCCTGTACTGGCTCCCAGTATACTCAACTGACTTGGCCGTTCCCAGCAACTTGGTTTCACCTCTGATTCTGCCAAGCATGCCTTCTAAGGATGCAGCGTGACAGGATTCAAATTCAAAAAGATCTCAATAGGTAATAACAATAGAAGGAAATCAACAAAACAAAGACAGAGAAAGCCATAAAGTACTATATTTACGTATTAAAAAGATCAGTTCCAAACTTGGAAACAACAGAAATGTTCCTCAGAGGGTGAATGTATGTACAGTAGTACCTCCAGACAATCGACTGTTATTCAGTGCTAAAATGAAACGAGCCACCAAGCCACAAAAAGACAAAGAAGACATTTAAGCACATAGTATGAAGTGAATAAAGCCAATCCGAAAAGCCTACGTGCTGTATGATTACAACTATATGACACAGCAGGAAAGGCAAAACTATGGAGTAAGAAGATCAGTGGTTGCCAGAGGTTGGGGTGAGGAGGCGGGATGAACAGGCAGGGCACAGAGGGTTCTTAGGGCAGAGAAACTATTCAGTAGGATGCTGTAACGGCAGATATGTCACTATACGTGTGTCGAAACCCACAGAATATACGATTCCAAGAGTGAACCCTAATGTAAACTCCGGATTATGGGTGATCATGATGTGTCATTGACTGCAACAAACATGTCACTCTGGTGATGGATGCTGATAGTGGGGGAGACTGCACGGTGGGGGCCAGGAGGTATACGAGAACTGTCTGTACTTTGTGCTCAATTCTGCTGTTATCCTAAAATTTGCTCTCAAAAAAATTAACTCTATTTAAAAAATCAGTTACACACCTATTACCATAAAATCACTTAAAGAATTGGGGAGTTCTAGCTTTACAAATGGAGATGGCAATGGCAACCCACTCCAGTACTCTTGCCTGGAAAATCTCATGGACGGAGGAGCCTGGAAGGCTGCAGTCCACGGGATCGCTGAGGGTCGGACACGACTGAGCGACTTTACTTTCACTTTTCACTTTCATGCATTGGAGAAGGAAATGGCAACCCCCTCCAGTGTTCTTGCCTGGAGAATCCCAGGGACAGGGTAGCCTGGTGGGCTGCTGTCTATGGGGTCGCACAGAGTTGGACACGACTGAAGTGACTTAGCAGTAGCAGCTTTATAAAGGGCTTCCCTGGTGGTTCAGATGTAAAGAATCCACCTGCAATATGAATCAACAGTGGAATGCAACTGAAATGTTAAAAAAATACCATCTTGGCGCTTCCCTGGTGACTCAGTGGTAAAGAATTGCCTGCCAATGTAGGAGACACCAGTTCAGTCCCTCATCCAGGAAGATCCCACACGCCAAGGCGCCACTAAGCCTGTGCACCACAACCATTGACCCTGTGCTCTAGAGCCCAGGAACCACTACCAAGCCTGTGTGCCGCAAGTACTGACGCCCGCTCAGACCGGAGCCTCTGCTCCACCAGGGAAGCCGCCACAATGGGAAGCCTGCACACCACATCCCGAGTGACCCCAGGCCTCCGCAACTGGAGAAAGCCGGAGCGGCAACGAAGACCCAGACAGCCAAAAAGAAACAAAATTAGTTTTTAAAGAAAATACTGTCTTGAGCTTTGTTAACAAAGAATTTCAGTATCCAAGGCCAAAGCCTACACAGTCCAGAGCTGGTCACTTTTGTCTGTCTTCACTTGGACATAAATTCATGAGGGTAGAACTTTTGTCTGTCATGTTCCCTGCTATGTTTCCAGGCTCTAAACAGTGCCGGGCACATAGTAGGTGCTCAGTGAATATTTGTTAAATGAGTAAATGAATGATTAAAAAAGGTCAAAGAATGAACCTTCCTCCAACGCCAATCAGAAATCCACTAGGTTTCAAAGATTATATTCCCTGATGGTGATTACTTCGTAATAAAATAATTTTTAAATTCTAATACATATTTAAGGAGTTATTTTTAAAGTGTGAATAAGGGATAGTAGAATCTAGAAAAGCGTATTGAGGCTGGCTGGCAGGCATCTCCACACAGTGTGCCTTCTGCTCAGGCAGTTTCAGATATTGTTCACTTCACAACCAGACCTTCCACATCAGAATGGTACAACTCGAACGGAGGGAACTTGATGTACAAAGCTAAAGGATAGGGAGAATTCTCTTTAGTCATAATTCAGAGAACACGATTCCCAAGAAGAAATGTTTACAGGACCAGACTCTCCTAGAAGGATGAAGACACAGTGCAACTGTCTTTTTTTCAACTTAGCCTAACTATATTGAATAAGTGAAAAAAAAAGTTGAAATCTAGGTAAGTAAGTAGATTTTGTGTGTGTGTGTGTTAGTTCTAGAAAGTCATGAAGGTCTTCAGAGAATCACTCCACTTTTTCTTCAGCATTATTGTTTGGTGCATAGGCTTGGATCACTATGATGCTGAATGGCCTGCCCTGGAAATGAACCAAGGTCATTCTGTCATTTTTGAGTTTGCACCCAAGTATTGCATTTCATACTCTTTCACTGACTATGAGGGCTACTCCATTTCTTCTAAGGGATTCTTACCCAGAGTAGTAGATATAATGGTCATCTGAATTAATTCACTCATTCCTGTCCATTTTAGCTCACTGATTCTAAGATAGCGATGTTCACTCTTGCCATCTCCTGCTTAACCACACATCCAATTTGCCTTGATTCATGGACTTAATGTTCCGGGTCCCTATACAATATTGTTCTTTATAGCATCAGACTTTACTTTCACCATCAGACATATCCACAACTGAGTGTTGTTTTTGCTTTGGCCCAGCTGCATCATTTTATCTGGAGTTATTAGCAAATGCCATCTACTCTTCTCCAGTAGCATATTGGACACCTTCTGAGCTGGGGGGCTCATTTTCCAGTGTCATATCTTTTTGCCTTTTCATACTGCTCATGGGGTTCTCGTGGCAAGAATACTGGAGTGTCCTTTTCATCATAGGGGATTGGAATACAAAAGGAGAAAGTCAAGAGATATCTGGAGTTACAGGCAAGTTTGGCCTTGGAGTACAAAATGAAACAGGGCGAAGGCTAACAGAGCTATGTCAATAGAACACACTGGACATAGCAAACACCCTCTTTCCAACAACATAGAGGTGACTCAACACACGGACATCACCAGATGGTCGATACTGAAATCAGAATGATTATATTCCTTGCAGCGTAAGATAGAGAAGCTCTATACAGTCAGTAAAAACAAGACGTGGAGCTGAATGTGGCTCAGATCATTAGTTTCTTATTGTAAAATTCAGTCTTATATTGAAAAAAGTAGGGAAAAATACTAGGCCATTCAGGTATGATCTGAATCAAATCCCTTATGGTTATACAGTGGAGATGATAAATAGATTCAAGGGATTAGATCTGGTAGACAGAGTGCCTGAAGAACCAAGGACAGAGGTTTTTAACACTGTACAGGAGGCAGTGACCAAAACCATCCTAAAGAGGAATGCAAGAAGGCAAAGTGGTCGTGTGAGGAGGCTTTACAAATAGCTGAGGAAAGAAGAGAAGGAAAAAGCAAGGGAGAAAGGTAACGATATATCCAACTGAATGCAGAATTCCAGAGAATAGCAAGGAGAGATAAGAAGCCTTCTTAAGCAGTACAAAAAAAGAGAGGAAAATACTACAGTGGAAAGACTAGAGATCTCTTCAAGAAAACTGGAGATATCAAGGGAATATTTCACGCAAGAATGTGCACGATAATGGACAGAAAAAGTAAGGACCTAACAGAAGCAAAAGAGATTAAGAAGAGGTAGCAAGAAAACACAGAACCATATTAAAGAAAGGTCTTAACGACCAGGATAACAATGATGGTATGGGCACTCACGTAGAACCAGACATCCTGGAGTGTGAAGTCAAGTGGGCCTTAGGAAGCATTACTACAAAGAAAGCTAGTAGAGTGATGAAACTCCAGTTGAGTTATTTCAAATCCTAAAAGATGATGCTGTTAAAGTACTGCACTCAATATGTCAGGAAATTTGGAAAACCCAGCAGTGGCCACAGGACTGGAAAAGGTCAGTTTTAATCCCAGTCCCAAAGAAGGGCAGGGCCAAAGAAAGTGTCCAGTTCAAACTACTGGACAATTGCCCTCATTTTGCAAGTTAGTAAAGTTATGCTCAAAAATCCTTCAAGTTAGGCTTCAACAGTACATGAACTGAGAAAAGCTGGGTTTAGAAAAGGCAGAGGAACCAGAGATCAAACTGCCAACGTTTACTGAATCGTGGAGAAAGCAAAGAAATTCCAGAAAAGCATCTACTTGCTTCACTGACTATGTGAAAGCCCTTGACTATGTGGATCATGACAAACTGTGGAAAATTCTTAAAGAGACGGGAATAGCAGACCACCTTACCCGTCTCCTGAGTAAACTGTGAGTCAAGAAGCAACAGTTAGAACCTTATTATGGAACAACTAACTGGTTCCCAGTTGGGAAAGGAGTACATCAAAGCTATATGTGACCCTGCTTATTTAACTTCTATGCAGAGTACATCATGCGAAATGCTGGGCTGGATGAATCATAAGCTGGAATCAAGACTGCCAGGAGAAATATTAACAACTTCATATATGCATATGATACCACTCTAATGGCAAAAGGTGAAGAGGAACTAAAGAGCTTCTTGATGAACGTGGAAAAGCTGGCTTTAAACTCAACATTCAAAAATGAAGATCCAGCCCCACCATTTCATGGCAAATAGGGAAAAAGTGGAAGCAGTGACAGATTTTATTTTCTTGGGTTCCAAGATCACTGCAGATGGTGACTGCAGCCATGAAATTAAAAAATGCTTGCTCCTTGGAGGAAAGCTATAACAAACCTAGACAGTATATTAAAAAGCAAAGACACCATTTTGCTGACAAAGGTCCGTATAGTCAAAGTTATGGTTTTTCCAGTAGTCATGTACAGACATGAGAGTTGGACCTTAAAGAAGACTGAGCACTGAAGAATTGATGCTTTAAATTGTGGTGCTGGAGAAGACTCTTAAGAGTCCCTTGGACAGTAAGGAGATGAAACCAGTCAATCCTAAAGGAAATCAGTCCTGAATATTCATTAGAAGGACTGATGCTGATACTGAAGCTCCAATATTTTGGCCATCTGATGTGAAGAGCTGACTCATTGGAAAAGACCCTGATGTTCAGAAAGACTGAAGGCAGGAGGAAAAGGTGCAACAGAGGATGAGACTGTTAGGTAGCATCACTGCCTCAGTGGACATGAATTTGAGCAAATTCTGGGAGATAGTGGAGGACATGGGAGCCTGGCATGCTGCAGTCCATGGTGCTGCAAAGAGTTGGACACAATTTGGCAACTGAACAACAAAGTAGATTTCTAGACCTTTTGGATACAGAGTAAGATACCTATGGATCTATAAGGAATTATTAATATTTTCTACCTAATGATTCCTAAGAGTAGCCTATATATACTCACAGAGAATGTGATGTGGTCCAAAGCCTCACAAGTTTTTGCAAAAAGAAGGTCTTCCCAACAACTAACTTGAATTCTCCTTGCTACACTTGCAGTCTATTTTTGTCTCAGTGCCTGGACCCAAAAGACATACTCTGGAAAGCATTTCTCAAGTCCTCTCTGATTCTTACTCTTAATCTATCTTCCCCATCATTGTCTTAAAAAAATTTTATGTGGGTAATTTTAAAAATCTTTGTTGAATTTATTACAATATTCTTCTCTTTTATGTTTTGGATTTTTGGCTGTGAGGCATGTGGGATCTTAGCTCCCTGGCCAGGGATTGAACCCACACCCTGCCCTTTGGAAGGTGGAGTTTTTACCAATGGTCCACCAGGGAAGTCCCCCCATCATCACTTTTGACTGTTCTCCTCTGGCAGACCCCCAGGTCTCCACATTCATGTCCAAGCTCTGTTTCCCAGAGGGCCAACACACTTCCTTAACAGAAGCTACAAGTCCCGCATGGCATGCTACCTCAGCCATTATCCTCAGGCCCTTCACTTTAGTTTTTTAAAAATAAAAGAAGCAGAAGCATACTCACTAATACAGGCTAAGGTGGTCCAGCTGGCTGTGCATGTGGATGGGGTAGGTCTCTGCCAGGTGAATCAGCTTCTCTATTGCTTCATAGATGAAAATAATGCAAATCAGGGAGGCAAACGCTTCTTCAGTGAAGCGAGTAATGTAGCAGACGAGGGAACTGGCATCAGTTGCCACAAGGACAATACACAGGAAGGCAGTCCACAGTCCAATACAAGCTCGCAGGGAGAGGTATGAAAGAGCGTAGTCTCTGAAACAAGACCGAAGTTCATCAAAAGTCAGTGTATGGCGTTACATTCTGACCCACTGCATTACAGGCCAGGGGCAGAAGTGTGGTTAATTCATCTGCTATTGTCAGTTCCAGTACTGCAAGCTAATTTGTCCCTGATTCTGACTGCACTTTACTCCTGAAGGCTGTCTTGGGACCATTGCGACAAAGATTTGCTTTATAGGTAGTATTTCCCACAGCAAGGACAGGGACAGTGGAGGAGGAGCAAACTGTCCACTGCCCACTTCTGCCATTCCTGCCCGATGTGGTTAAGATCCTCTCCCGACAGTTGAGGAGGAAGAGCTGGTCCTTGCTCCACGTGCTACTTCTAATACACAATGAAAGAAAGATTTACTGGAAAATGAGGGCGTTGCTGACTCCCCACCAACAATCAGAATATAAAGGGGGAGTATTAACTCAAATTAAAAATTGACTGGAACAGACTTAGAGATATCAAAAACAAACTTATGGCTACCTAAGGGGAATCATGAAGAGGGAGAAATAAATCAGGAGTTTGGGATGCACATACACACATTACTATATATACAGATAACAGATAACCAACAAGGACCTACTATATAGCACAGGGAACTCTACTCAATATTCCATGATAACCTATATAAGAAAAGAACCTGAAAAAGAATGAATATAGGTCTATGCATAACTGAATCACTTTGCTTACAACTGAAACTAACACAATATTATAATTCAGCTACACTCCAATTTAAAATTTTTAAAAATCCACACAATTAAAAAATTAAATTTTTTACAAGAAAAATTGACTGGAAATGGAAATTGAGTTTTCATTAGGAAACTTTCATTAGGAGTTTGGATTAGCTAGGGAAAGTGCTTTTAAAGATAAAAAGTCAAAAAAGTCAAAAGTTGAGGGACATTAATAAAGCTCTCAGGGCCAGGAGATCTGCTATTTTAGGTATGGTCCTACCTGGGGGCAGGGTGACAGACCACAGGACGCTTTTGCCTGCTGACACTCTAGTAGGACCCTAACATTCAAACCTAATAGCAAAATCCAGATAGGGTTTTCAGAAAACCAAATATCTTACTTGCAGAATTTGAACAAAATCTTTTCAAACACAAGCACTGGCCCAGTACTTCCCAGGATGGTAAGAGCCTGGCCGGCAAACAAGGAATAGGCGATCCCAGTCATGGAGGCTCCAAACAAGGATTCAATCGCACTCTACAGAGGGAAAAAAATCATCAGAGTCCACAGCCCATCTGAAATGAGTGCCACAGGGTTATATACATTCTTAACTTAGCTCTCCAATGCACCTGACAAGCCGCTTGTTTGTATTTTGTCTCAGCAAGAGTGATATGTACATAGTCTAATCCTCTTGTAAATGGACACTGCTTCAATAATTTAGGTCCCCAAATCTATCTACATATGACTTCTTAACAAGTGTACTATGCACAACTCAATTCATTATTTATAAATATACATAGAAAGCACAATGATACCATTCACGTTATGGGTTGTCATACAGAGTCACCTTAAATCTTATTTTCAGACGACATCAATATATAATTTTCTATCCCTGGAGCAATGGGGAATACAACAGGGCAATCGGCTACCTAAACTGATATGCAGGCAGAAAAGGGTCTGTTCTAAAGGGAGAGCAGTGTGGCTCATTGGCGTGAAGTCAGGAGACTATGTAATTCAGCAGGAAGAAACCAATCTCTTCAGTCCATGCCCAGGGAATTTTCCTCCCAGTAGACTTGGCTGCCTTCATAATATTTTTACTCTCATTTGGGACCATTAGAAGTGGCAAAAGTTCTTACTATGCGCCCCTCGGTGGCTTCTCCAAGCAATCCCCCAAAGGTGATGACAGGCGACATGCAGGCACAGTACAGGAACAGAAAGGAGGCCAAGCACTGTAAGCTGAGGGCATCCCGGTAGTCACTCCAGTACCAGGGGGCCTTCCGCTTGATGTCCAGCACCAAGCCCCCAAAAAGCCTGCAGAAACACGGCAGACAGGTGTCTAATGCAGTCCCTCTCCCACGAAAGCAAGTCAACAGAGCACATTCGAAAGCACTTCCAATGCACTCTGTATGGAGGTTAAAAATTGGCTTCAGTTTGACCCCAAGCACAAGAGATCTCTCTGGGGCCAGCATGGATTCTGGCCATGTTCCAACATGGATTCTATTTACAATCAAAGGCATGAATTTGAATGATTATCCCAAGCATAAAAATAATTAATTTGCTATGCATAACACCCATTCAATAAAAAGTTCCCAAAATTTAACATGAAATGAAGTATTAGCTTCAAACTTCAAATTCTGAGCTGTTAGGAAGCAATGAACAAAACTATCATGGTATTAAATCTGTTAGTTTTATTATCTGTTTTCTAGATGAAAAGCCCCTAGCCAAAATCACTGCCGATGGTGACTGCAGCCATGAAATTAAAAGACGCTTACTCCTTGGAAGGAAAGTTATGACCAACCTAGATAGCATATTCAAAAGCAGAGACATTACTTTGCCAACAAAGGTCCATCTAGACAAGGCTACAGTTTTTCCAGTAGTCATGTATGGATGTGAGAGTTGGATTGTGAAGAAAGCTGAGCGCTGAGGAATTGATGCTTTTGAACTGTGGTGTTGGAGAAGACTCTTGAGAGTCCCTTGGACTGCAAGCAGATCCAACCAGTCCATTCTAAAGATAAGTCCTGGGTGTTCTTTGGAAGGACTGATGTTGAAGCTGAAACTCCAGTACTTTGGCCACCTCACGCAAAGAGTTGACTCATTGGAAAAGACTCTGATGCTGGGAGGGATTGGGGGCAGGAGGAGAAGGGGACGACAGAGGATAAGATAGCTGGATGGCATCACCGACTTGATGGACGTGAGTCTGAGTGAAGTCCGGGAGTTGGTGATGGACAGGGAGGCCTGGCATGCTGCAGTTCATAGGGTCGCAGAGAGTCGGACACGACTGAGCGACTGAACTGACATGTTTATTCTTACTCTGAACTACCCACCTTACTCAAGAAATCAGCATAATCATTCATGCAGTTGCCAAGTAGTAACAGATACTTCATGCCAAGCACTGTGCCAGGTGTTGGAGATGCAACAGTAGCAAGGCAAACACAGCCCTTTCTCTCTAGGGTGAACAGTCTGGCACTAGGGGACAGACAGTGTTGTGAGGGTGCCATGGCCGCAAAGAACAGGGAGGGCGTTTCAGCTGGGACTCGAGAATGGACCAGGAGTACCAGATGAGGCAGAGGGGCTGGCGTGGACGGCGCCTAGAGGTGAGAGCGCTTGGCCCGTTCAAGGTGCTGAAAGAGTTATGACTGGATAAGGCAATGTGAGGGGTAATATCAATAGACAAGGCTAGAGATGTTGGACAAGCTAAGTCACAAAGGACCTTATAAAAAAGAATCAGGAATTTATCCCAACAGTGTGTCAAGCAGTGAAGGACTTTAAACAGGGAAGCAGCATAAGTAAGCAGGCATTTTGAAAGGATCACTCCGGTGAGAGTGTCATGAATGGAGCATGGGGCAAGGCTGAAGGCCATGGGTTGGAAAGAGAATAGGGTGCTAGTTAGGAGGCAGAATCAACAGAACTTGGTGGCAGGACTTCAAGATCCCTCTCCACTTCCCAAGGACGAGAAAGATCAAGAGTGAGATGTCCTTCACCAAGAAGAAGGAGTATGTCCAGACAGGGGCAATTTTTAAAGAGTGGAGTCATTGAAGAAAGTCATTCAGCATTCTACAGGGCAAATTACCTACTTCTACACATGAATGGCACAGGGAAAAAAAAAAAAAAAGAGGAGGAGGCCTGTTATAGAAGGGGAACATAATAATGCAATGCAAACCTCCACTGGATCCTGCGTCAACAGACTTTAAAAGGATGTTGCCAAGACAATCACAGAAGGGTGAATATGGACTAAGCATGAGACAATGTAAACAACTGTTGTTAATTTTATTAGATTTCATAACGGAATGATGGCTGTTTTTTAAAATGTCCTTATCGAACAGAGATACCTGCTCAAGTAGTTACAGGTGAAATGACATGTAACTGGTGATTTGGCTTAAAATAATCTAGAAAACATAAAAATAAAACAAGTAGTGAAGAAACAGACGAAACAAGATCGGCAAAATGTTGGTAACTATTGATGGGCACATGGGGGTTCATTACAGTGTCCTCTCTTCTTGTTTATGTTTGAAATGTTCTATACTGAAAACTAAAACACACCAATCTACTCTCTCATGAAAGGAGGCTTAGCTAGCTCTTTCTTTCTCTGTGCTCAGGGGCCTAGAGGTGTCCTATGAGGCCTGGGATCTGTATGCCAGAGAAGAAGGCCGAGCCAGCTCTCCTCCTCCATTCAAAAGCTCACTCTCTGTGGGATGAACTGAGAGTAGTTTTGACATATACATATTACCATGTGTAAAACAGACAGCTAGTGGGAAGCTCCTGTATGGCACAGGGAGCTTAGTTTGGTGCCCTGTAATGACCTAGAAGGGTAGAACGGTAGTCGGGGTTGGGGGAGTCTCAAGAGGGAGGGAATACATGTATACATGTAGCTGATTCATAGTTGTTGTATAACAGAAACTAACGCAACATTGTAAAGCAATTACACTCCAATTTAAAGCAAAATAAAAGCTCCCTCTTTCATCTAGCCAGGTCAAATATGTATGCAGATGGACACAGGGCACACACTCTTATCTGATCCACTTGCTCTTCTGGTTTGCAGGGCACAGTTGGAACTTACTCTTCCTCAACCTACAGCAGTAACATCACAGTCTGGGCCTGGGTTTAGAGGAGAGAGGCAAAGTCAGCCTTGTGACCTGCTTCGGTTTTAGCCTGTCTGGCAGGCCTCGCTGAGGTAAGGAGCTATCTACAGGGTCTAACCTAGAGCATGGGAGTTCCACCTCAGGGTTTGGGACCCAGGTTACAGTTTGTAATAAAATGTCACTTGGTCTTGCTTTCCCCTCTGAGGAGATAGCCCCTCAAGGACCTTAGGAGCAGCCACAATTAATCCCGGGCAACAAGATTTTCCAGGTCCTTAGCCAACATAGCATTACCTCCCAAACACCAATGACCTTCCTCTGAGGGGTATTATTCTGGGAGAGTAACCTTCTGCAGCAGTGAGCCTCACCCTACGATGCTGCCATGATTGGTCCTCCTGGATGCGCGAGGCTCATTATTCAGGAGGAGTGTCTATGAGTAACAGGCAAAAGATTTATGTGAAATGGATTTATAAGAAGCCATGGAAAGGAAGGACATCTGTCTGCCTAGCAGTGATTGACAGGGGAGAGAAAAGATCTGAGGCTCCTATTGATGGTATAACATAAATTAACAAAATGATTTCAAATCCTGTTTTGGAATCTGTCTCATTCCCCACTCATACAGACCCTAATCGAGTTATCTGGCACAGACAATAATCAGACATGGATGCTTTCCTCCACATATTTGAGACTTCCTTTCCCTTTCAATACTATCCTTGATGTTCAAGTTTGGGGCAGCAGGAGGCACACAGGGCCACAAATTTACGCTTGAAGCCAGAAAGGACTTACCTGTGGGGAGGGCCACTAGGCTCTAGAGCACTAATTAGGAAGCCCTCTGGGGAGGGTTTTAGGGACAGGCCAGCCATCCAATTGTCTGCTGTGCCTGGAAAGAAACCTATTTCAAGTGGGGCTGGGATCATCAAGATAGTAACTCCCAATTCTTTTCTTCATCAACCCTTCCCCAAAGTGGCTTCGCCAACAAGGTACACCAATCTACTTGGGAAAACCCCTCAGCAGAGCATCCTCTGTGCTGTGAAGCTTCTGGCCTAGGAACTCTAGTCAGACTTTGCTCTTCACTCTACATGGGAATGCCTCAGAGTCACAACCTATCGTCAACATCAGGGAGGCCCAAGGCACTGTCTCAGCCCTGGCTTGGGAGGTCAGATCACACACAACTCAGACTGTTCTCAACTCTGCCTTCTCTCCGACCTTCTTAGAGCCTATACTACCATATCTTCAGGACCTCTCCATCCAACTAGGATGTCATCACCAGGTTGCGCACCACCTCAAAGAAACACAGCTAAAGGCACAAATAATACAGAGTCCAGCTTAACATAGTTTTAGTCTGTGAAGTCCAGGAAGGCCCAGAAAACTCTAGGGTGTCCATCTGCAGAGGAAGGTTCATATTCACCCCTACATACTTTGAGACTGGGAAAGGAGCCAGAGTTGGCATGAACTGTGAACTGTGATCCCCAATACAAGCTGAAAAAGCTACAAGAAGAAAGTCGCGTGTCTCGAGGTCTTTTCCTAAGGGCTCTGAGGGAAACTTCTGGAGATCAGGAAGAGGCCCATCAAATAGAGTGAGGCTCTGAGTCTAGATGACCCTTGCTGTCAGCTTTGTCAATTCCAGCAGTTCCTCACTCGGCATTTCGAAGAATATCCTCAACCCCATTTGAACTTGTGAGTAAAGGTACTAGGGGCTGGTGATTAAGTGTGTGATGGTCCTGGCTATATGGGTTTTACTTTGGGGATGTCAGGCACCATTTCCCAGATTCTGTATCAGGTCTAGATATAGATCCAATGTAATGGGCTCCCAAACCCCCATGTGGAATGGACTATAAGTGACCCTCCTCTAAAAAAGCATGAGACCCTAGTTTATTCTCTTTTTGAAACCAAAAGAAAGCTGAGCTCTCATCTCTGCAAAGATCATGTGTTTGAAGGAAAGTTGTTGGCCTCATTTCTACTACTTTCAAACTCTCAGTCCTGAGTTGTGAACACCCTTTGTATTCAAAAGGATAATCACAGCTTTGAAATTCTATCAAATCCATACCCAAGACTCTTCCCCTTAAAAAAGCACCACCTCCTTTAAGATAGTCTCAATTCTGGAAACTATTCTGAAGACAAATGTATCCTTTGAAATGCTTCTCAATACCAGGACTCCTCTGCCACAACTCAGACCTCTTCCAACTTTAAAGAAAATACGAACTTTACTTCTGGAACTTGATCCCTCTTTTCAGTGACCCCTTCCATCAAAGGGCTCCTCCTTTCCTCCAGTAATCCCTCCCAGAGCCCAGTTATCCTTCCGCCCTTGAATACATTCCACCAGGCAGAATGAATTCTCCCTATCAACACTGCTAGTTAAATGCTATTCTGTCGGCTTCTCAGTTTCCTCTCCTGTCTGTCCCTGAATTTTCAAGAGTGGAAAAATTAACACTCTCTGCAATTCAAAAAAACAAACAAATGTTGGGTTTCCATTGGATAGAGTACTGAAGATAAAGAAATAAGGAAAGCAACTTCAAGGAAGGAAGAAAAAAATAGGCAAAAGCACTGGAGTAGACATTAAAGCTCCTTTCCGTCATCTGAGTCCTGTGCTGAGAGTCTCTGCCCAGCAGACCCTCTTAGACACAAGCACAACTTACAGTGCCAGAACCATAATCCCAACCTTCTCCCACAACGTGGGGGACACCTCTGGATGCCCCTCCAACCGCAAATCTCATTCTCTTTTACTACCTTCCTACCTGGAATATAAAACATCCCAGCTTGGGGACCCTCTTTCCTCATCTACCAGAGAACCTCCTCATTGGACATCTGTCCTTAAAATCTGGGCCCAGAAGAGTAAGTTGTCTATTCTCAGACACACCTAAAATAGTACTTATTTCCCTATCCCAAGGGGTTTCTTAACTTAAAATAACCATTTACTATTTATCCATGTCGTGTCCACTCGTGCTAAAGAACAGTCATCATTCTAATAGTCATTCATCAGATAATAATCGTGTACCCACTCTACGCAGGGCACTGAACTGGGTGTTAGGAATATAATGGGGTCCCCGCCTTTAGGGAACAAACCCTTCTGGCAGGAAAGACATCAAATCAAGAAATAATAATAAAACATGACCAGGGCTATAACAGGGGACTGGGCTAAGGGTAGTAGCTGGCCATGGGACAGGGCTCTAAGCTGTGATACCACACAGCACGAATAACCTAACCTCCTTTAAAGAGTGTCTTAGAAGACTCCAAAGGGACACCTAAGCTGAATCAAAGGACAAGAAGCAGTTAGCCTGGAAATGAAGAGGCGGAGGAATGTTCGAATAGGGGAGAACAATGTGTGGGAAGGATAGGAGGTGAGACAGAACATGGTAGGTGGTGTGAGAAACTTGAATGAGCGATACAGTATTTGATAGAATTGTAATATTTATTGTCAGTGGTCCCATTTGAAGTCATTCCCAGCCAATAAAGATACTATAGAGAAGAAGGCTGAAAGCAAAGATGACTCATTTCTTTATACAGCGTCTGTCCAGTAAGCAGTATTAGCTGTGAAATATTCCAGAACTTACCGCCCGGTACGCTGAAGCTCTGGCCCGCTGTGGCCCCCATGTGGCTCTGGTTCTATGTGGCAAATGTTTCCATTTGGAACTCCAGGCATTTTCCTTTTCTCCTTTTAACAGAGGACCACAAAATTAGCAAAGTCAACCACCTATTCTGTCTTTCCTGCTATGGCGGAGGTAGGCGGGGTGGAAGCGTGGGAGATGGCGGGGATCAGGGTAGCATGAGAGAATCCAAAAGCAGCCCCCCAAATACCCAGGTGTTTCTTATAGCTTTCAGATGCATTTACTGATTTGGGACAGTTTATTGACTTTCCTGAAAAATACAAAAGACAACAAATAATTTCTCTTCCTCTCCACTGGTACCTGACTCCTCTGTCTTGTCCAGAAACAGAAACGTGAAGGCTTTGGCATCAGATATGACCTAAGTTCAAGTTGCAAATCTGTCTATGTGTAATCATTACCTTAAAACCTTGAAGATAGTATTTTTATTCCTCATTTGTTAAATAAAGAATAACAACACCTACTTGGAGATGTTGCTGAGAGATTTAATTAACATAAGCAAAGCACCTGGCCCAGGGACCAGTGTACAGTAGAAGTTTTTTTCCATCTTTAACCTCTCAAGCACTCTCTATGCACCGAGCTCTTTTCATTTAATGGCTTCCTTCTTAATAGACTCCCAAGAAATGCCCCCTCCTCTCCTCTCTGCCATTTCACACCAATCCTCCAAAAGTTGGCTTAAAATTCATCCCAGGGTAATCCTGGCCAATCGATGTTACTACATATTCATATTTTATTACTCTTCTGACATTCTAGGCACCCTGCAATAGAACCACATCTCGGTTTATTTAGCATACACCAACATGGTCTTTGCTGTGTCCACGGTGGGCTCTCAGTAAGTGACACTAGGCCACCACTGGCTCATGTGCATACATTACCTGGGAAGGGACATTTTTGGGTGGCTCAATTCGAATGGAGGGGTCCCACTCCCCTGGAGGAAGCACCGTCACCTGGTCTAGGAACTCATCAATCCCTGCCAGGAGGTCATCTCGCTCTTTTGCCTTATAAGCCACATCATGAAAAATCTAAGAGAAGAAAAAATCCTCAGGAAAGCTGAAAGTCACTTGACTTAAACAATAACCAATGGATATGGTAAAAGATGGATAAAACCTCTTGGTTTTTATCTTTGTCTAGGGGCTCTGAAATGTAGCTAAGTTTAGCACTTAAACAAGTACAGGGATAAAAGAGTTTTAAAAATGAATCTAAAGATGAGTCAAAAAAACTTAATATATGTCTATTAGTGTAGAAAGAGATAAGACATGACTCTAAAGTTTTGTAATTCTGTTATCTCCTCAAAGAATGGAACAAAAGCCAAGATGCGTAAGAAATTTTCCTGAAAAACTGCATGGAATTACTAATAAAGGTCCTCCCTGAAATATGCCTTCCAACCAAAGACGGCGGATAAAACACAGCCCCATCTCCCTTTGCCTCTTAGACATATGCCTTTTCAAGGCCCTACTTTGCAGCTTACCTGAGCAGCACAGTCCTCACCAGGGATGCAGCAGGGGCAGCCGAAATGGCTAGTAACCCTAGTACATTCACATGACAATGCCCAAGAGCATCCCCCTGACAACTGGTCTCATTTACGTGAAATGGGAGTGAGGTTTCTTTATGTAAATGGCTTGGATACACTTCATTAACTATCTTCCCTAGAAAGTTAAGTCAGCCTTAATATCTTTCCTACTTGGTATCCTACTTGGCAATAGTTTTCCCAGAAAAAGATTTCTCTGCATCCTTGATTATTCCAAAAAGGAGAGATGACAGAGGAAGAAAAATCCAAGAGGCCTTGGTCCTCAAAAACATGACCTGCATTGCTTCCCAGCAATAATTGTTTTACCCCCAACAACTAGCACAATGCCTGGCACAGAGTAAACACTCAATAAATATTCATGAGATGAACACATGAAAAGTAGAAGTGGTGTGCATACCTCATCTGTCATGATGGTGGCCATGGATCTGCCAATCTCATGATACTGCTGACCTTTCCCTACTGGACCCAGCAAGATAAACAAGAACCTGGCAACACACAAAAAGGATGAAATTATGTGAGCAAAAGGAAATTATACAAGGAAATTTCTTCTCTAAACAACATAACATTTCTCTTTTCTATCAAACAGAATTTATCATAGTAACTTCAAAAAAAGGAAGCAAACTAATGTTGGAGCAATCTGAGTAGCCTTGACCTAATAGCTCTACTGTAGTCATTAGAAGCTATCTGTACGACTCCATTCAATAATGTGGTTATAATTCTCAGGGTTTCCATAGACACAATTCCTTGCTCTAGAAAGGATGTTTTTTCAAAACATGGCATTGTAGTGCAAATTCAAGATTATCTGAATCTCATTCATTGCTCTAATAAGAAAATGATGGGGAGAGGAGAAGGAGAAGGCAATTGAAATGATCAAGCCCTGCAGAGGAGTCTAAATTGTGGCCTGGACATCTGAATATTCCATAATTAATGGGACTCTGAATCACCTGAATCACCACCTTCAAAGTGCATGAATAGGCTTTGGAACAAATGTGGACATATTTGCAAACCATACAAGTCCTGCCAGAACTATGGAAAGAGACATCGATACCTTTACTTAGAGATGTCTCCTCGGGATAAAGCTCTGCAGAACGGGGAGATCAAGACAGTCTCCCTATCCCAAGTAAGTGGTCCTTGCTATGTCTTTGGAATACTCTTTGAGTCTCAATTTCCCACGTCATAGAAACTGCACAGTCACAGCCTTTAAAGTCTTACAATTCTTCTGCACAGAGGTTAATCAAATATACCCCAGTTTTCTGAGATCATTGCTGAATTTTAACAGCAATCCCCAAATTAATTAATCTTACATTTTGGCATTAGCTGGTTTCTTCCACTGCTGCTGCTGCTGCTAAATCGCTTCAGTCATGTCCGACTCTGTGCGACCGACCCCATAGATGGCAGCCCACCAGGCTCCCCCATCCATGGGACTCTCCAGGCAAGAACGCTGGAGTGGGGTGCCATTGCCGTCTCCGGGTTTCTTCCACTAGAGCTCACATAACCTGTGCATTAGACTGTGCTTTGTGGTCCTCATCTTTACCTTGTTGGGATGGGCACTTCTGTCAGGCCTGAGAGAAGGACAGCCGGAGATAGCCTCACAAAGGCGACAATGGGGCGGTCCAGAGAGTCCACCTCTCCAACCAGGACATTCGAGGCCTCCGCCCCAGTGGGAATTTTCTTCATAAAATGAAGGTCCACCTGAAAATTTAAAAGCACCCCGACAGTGTGGGAGCCATCACCTCACACGTCCATCACCCTCCTCACAACTTACATTCATGCATCATTTTATGATTTAACATATTTTTCTCACACTACTTCACTTAACCCTTATAACAACTCTCTATGGCGGATAAGATTGGCCAATCAGACTCATTCTTTATTTAAAAAGTGAAGCCACCAAGACCCAGAGAGATGAAGTTGACTTGCCCATGACCACAGAGCTTCTAAAAGAGAGAATTTAAATCTAGGGTTCTGATTTGAATTCCATTACGCCATGCATCCTCAAAGTAAATGTTTTTGAAACTCCAGGTCAAATTGTTTCCATTTTTAAATACCTGAATGCTTTGCCTGAGGTTTCGGAGGGCCTCATGAGCTGAGAAGTGACATAATACTATCTGCGTTTTGGAAAGACAGTGTCAGGGAAAGACCAGAGCAAGAAAAGGCTGGCAGCTGGGAGATCAAGGATTGAGCCAAGAGCTGCAGGAGTACCCGGATACTGTGGGAAAGGCCTCAGACACCAAAGTCACAGTCACCAAGAAGAGTTTAACCACAAAGTAGTTGTGAGATAGTAGCAAAAATATTGTTTTCACAAAACCCTTGGAGGTAAATAAATAAGAATAATTGAAAAATAAAACCTTGAAGGTAAGAAGGTGCTCCTAGAGAGCAGGTATCAGAAAATAATTCTGAAACAGCAGGAGGTGTGCATCAGGGTGGTTTATCAGTGGCTAGTGGGTTTCAGCAGGTCGAATCTGGGGGAAAAACTGATGAGTCAGCCCTCTCTGGGACAGAGAAGGAGGAAGACATGAGCAGATGGGCCTCCTTTTCTGCAGAAGGGGGTCTGGTCCTGGAGAAAGGGTACTGAAATGCCAAAGCTTACCCAGCTTCCAGCAACAGGACTCTGGGCTCCACAAGAGATATGCTTAGGCCTGTGAGCCAACTTCCACATCTCTGCTCACCTTGCTTAAATCCACTGGACTGTGTTCACAATTCACTCCATTCTTTACTTCAAGACTTGTGGTTGGAATGGACTGAGGAGACACAGTTTGACCTATTTGGAGAAAATCAAACAGAATTCTCTGAGTCTTGCCCTTTCCCTCTTTGACGCACCTCATCCGTTGTCAGCTGGTCATGGCTCCCGGCTGCAAAGCCCACAGAGAGAAGAGGTTCAGGTGACTAGGAAGTGAGGACCCACACATACCTGTCTCCTTACCTACCAGCTAGCAGTAAAGGGGGCACAGAGATCTTACTATCCCTGAGCCCTCTTCCTGCACCATTTGTGATGTTTTTTTCTTGCTTTATTAAAGGCGGTAATCCTCAACAAGGAGTGCACACCATAAATTCCTATGGAGAACTTTTCAAATACATGGGTCCCCAGGCATATCTCCTATGCATTGTGTTTCGGTAAATGTGGGGACAAGGAGACCCCCAGCCTGGCCACAGAAATGGAAGGCATTCAGCAGCTGAAATTCATCAGATGTTTACAACCCACCACACACCTGGCTCAGGGCTTTACGCAGATTAATTTATTGAAGCCTCACAACAGACTGATGGAGTAGATCTTATCATTATCGTTACTCTACAAAGTGTGCTTAAAGAGGTTTGAGAGGTTGTCCAAGATCTTTGCAAGAGGTGAAGCCAGAATCTCAAGCCTGGAAATCTGACTGAAGAGTCTACACTACTGAATTTTGCCTCCCTAATCTAAGACATTTGTTTACTTCTAAAAAGCTCCAGTTGATCTTCGCTGGAGCCAAATTATCCCCAGTGTGGATATATCCCTGTCTCACTGATCCTGCTGACTCCACCAACTATCTTGCTGTATCTCACTGTGTACACTCTTCATTGAGCCCAGGGTAGGCAAGGTGCGAGCAGGGAAACTGGAAGAAAACTCATGGAGTCATAGGAACTGCAAACACATTTCTTCTCTCCTGAATGGCACAGCAGCCATAGCAATGGACATGCTATATTCTCTCCTCTCATGGTTGACCCAGCAGACACAGCCTGAACGCAACCTCACTACCATAATGCAGCCATAACGTAGCCCCCCAGCAGCACAGCCAACTCTCTCTCTCTCTGGCATGCCAAGTGAAGCTTATATACGCTTACAGAACAAAAGTAGGCTGCAGGCAAGCGAGTATCTCGGAACGTGCATCTGCAGTGCTGTAAGTGATCTCAGCTGATATAGAATCATTATTATAAAACGTGGGGCAAGAATGAGAGGGCATGGGGTGGGAGAGCCTGACCAGGCCATCTTGGCTAATTTGATCTTTTCCTACACTCCCCAAGTCGCATCAGCTCTGAGGCCATTCTGGGGCACAAACCTTTCCCCTGAGGTCCACCGAAATGTATCTGAGGCATACATCCTTAGTACCACAAGAGATGATGGTCGCCAGTCCCAGCCACCCATCTTGCCGATCCTCAAAAAGGACTGTGTCAAAGTGAGCATGAAAGCATATTAGAGAAATGCTGTTCCTACCCTCTAGTAACTCAGCATCTCCAACTAGTGCCTAAATGTCTTATTAATCTAAAGAAAAAGCAGTTACTCCTAATAATCTTACCATGTTTATCCATTGAATGTGGGTCAGACTGCTTCTTGCCAACCTCAGCAAAGGAGCGAACAATGGGGATGAGGTTGTTTCTCTTCTTCTCATTCTGATGATGATGCTTTTTGAGAAGGGCTTCCCGGACTTTAACCCTCATGCTGTCATTCAGGTCACTGAACAGCTCCTGCTGGTCCAGGATCAGGTCTGGAAGGCAGGTGCTAACA
This sequence comes from Ovis aries, assembly GCF_016772045.2. Classification (NCBI taxonomy): domain Eukaryota; kingdom Metazoa; phylum Chordata; class Mammalia; order Artiodactyla; family Bovidae; genus Ovis; species Ovis aries. The sequence goes on from NC_056056.1 coordinate 134,800,096, forward strand.
TGAACACTCAAACTGATGGTCAATGATTCCAAAGAAGGCAAGGTCAGGTGAGGTAAGGGACACAGAGTAGGGAGAAGCAGTTCTACCAGGATCACTGAGGTTACAGTCTCTGTATCAGTGCCTGAAAGAGCTAACTGCTGATAGCAGCTGTGACACATTACACATTATTCATGTAACAAATCATTACTTTTATAAATGGAAACTATTGAGCACTTAACATGTGCCAGGAACTACATTCTGAACTTATTACATAATGATCTAATCTGATCCTTATAAAACCTCTGAAAAGTAGGTGGTATTATAACAATTTTTACAGATCAGGAAACTGAGGCCCCCAAATTACAAAATCCCCATGATCTCACATCTAGTGAGTTGCAGAGATGGGATTCAAATTCCAGACTGTCTGACTCAAATGTCCACATGATTGCCATTCTGTTCTATCATTTGCCAAAGTTCCCCTAGGTTCTCTTCCTCTGAGATTTTAACACTGCTGTGATTGTCAAGAGAAACTATAACTGTAGAAGGCCACATGACTGTTTGAAGGTAGAATCCCTAAAAATAATTAATTTGTTCTTGATTAAGCCATGCAGACAATTAATACCAAGCATCAATCTTGACCTGCCAAGTCCAGCAGAACTGAGGGGGAAAAAATCCCAACACCCACTACTGCAAGGCAGCTGGCACAGAAGTTAACAGCATGTGTCCCGGAGCTAAACGTCCACACCTCTCCCACCCACTTCTACCACTTTGTTTGATAAACCTCTCTGTACCTCAGTTTCCTCATCTGTAACATGAAGCAAATATGATCCTTAGAAGATTGTTGTGAAAAATTAATAAGATATATAAAATGCTGATTCACTACAAGTGAGACCATTTACCTACCCTTATCACTAACATGAATACCTCAGGTCCCTAATGTGAAGAACCATAGCCGTTTTACTTAAACCCTACATATCCAGCCCCCTGCCACCACCTCTCCCAAACTTCAACCCGTTCTCAACTCCAGCTCCATCCATGACTATCCAAGTGTTAGAAGCAATAAATAAAAGAAATCTATTTCAAATATTCAAGCCAAAGATCCAAGCTTCTCTCTCCTTAACTTTTAGATTGATTGGTTCCTTGTCTCACAATATAAACATGCTTCAGGATACTTCATCTTGGGGAAGAAAAAATAGAAGAACATCCCTCCCAGGTCTCCCTTTATCTGTTGCCTTCCCTTTCTCGCACATGCACTCACTCACCCTCTCTTTCCTCTCAAAAGAAACATTTCTCACCTGCTGCAATATGGCTGCCTCAATGAAACTGCTTTTGATAAAATCATCAACAACCTTCCAGTTGCTAAATCTGGTGGATGCTTCCAGTTCTTACTTCATCCACCTCTCTGCAGCATCTGACACTGATGAACTCAACTCCTCTCTTCTTTTGTTGTGGGCTGAATGGCGCCCCTTCAAAAGATGCTATGTACTATATACTAACTCCCCAGAACCCATGAGTACGATCTCATTTGTAAAGAGAGTCTTCACAGATGTAACTAAGGTGCTAACACAAGATCCCATCAGTAAGACCTCTCCCCAGGTCCCCATGTGATCCCAGACAGGCAGAATTACTTGGATACTTGTAATGAAGAAAAGCTGGAAGAAACTTAAAAATCTGTCCAACCAAACAGAGCCAAGCCAAGGAAAAGCCTCATGTGCACCCAGGAGTTTCTCAAACTCCATTCCCCAAACACAATACCTTACACTTCCTGTACTAGGAAACTCCATCAGATATCTCCCCTTCACATCATGCTGAAGAAGTGGGGAGTCCTTTGGCTCAATTTCATACATGTTTTTCCTATTTGCCATATTGAAAAAAATCTTTCTTTCACTTGAACCCACTTTTCTCTGCAGAGCTCCCAGTCATACTTATTACCAAACCAGAGCTTGGTTGTTGCACTTATTTTAATTGCCCTATGGCTATTTTCCTCACTGGGGCTTCCCTGATGATTCAGACGGTAAAGAATCTGCCTGCGAAGCAGGAGACGTGGGTTCAGTCCCTGGGTTGGGAAGATCCTCTGGAGAAGGAAATGGGAACCCACTCCAGTATTCTTGCCTGGAGAATTGCATGTACATAGGAGCCTGGCGGGCTACAGTCCATGGGGTTGCAGAGTTGGACACGACTGAGAGAATAACACACACACACACATTTTCCCCACTAGAAGGTGAGCTCCTTGAGGGTAGAAACTGTATCGTATCCTGTGCCTAGTACATAATCAAGCATAGATAGAAAATAATGTTTGCTAAACAAACAGGCAAATGGAAAACCACACTCCATGTCATTTGCATCCCAGAACAAGCCTGTGGAATAGGCAGGGAAGAAATCCATCCCAGAGCTGAAGGTGCTGAGGTCAGGAAGGTAAGTGACTTGCCCAAGCACAAACAGCCACTTTCTTCTTTCTTTCCTCCACACCACACCACAAACGATCCTCTGCTTTCTCTCCCCTAACGTTACCTGAGATTTCTTCTATGCTATTTGCACGCATATCCAGAAGGACCGTCCCATTAATAAGACAGCTTCTTAACTCAAAGAGGCTGTGCAGTGAAAGGGTTGCCACATAAGGCTTGCTCCATCGTTCTCCCCCATCCTCAACATCTTCTTCAAACTTCAGCCACCTGAAAGCATGACAAAGAGATGCCAAAAACAGAAAATAAAGAATTTTCAGGAGAGGGTTTTAAATGTAGATCACAAAGAAAGGTACCTGAATAATCACACTGAACCTTGTAATCTAATCTATATGTTCAGCATGCAATGGCAAGTGAAATAAGCAGGTTACAAACCACTGCAAAATTGAGTATAGCTTGATTCCATTTTTATTAAAGGAAAATCTTAAAATACAACACACACATATATAAGACACCAAATGTTATATTCATTATCCCTGGGGTATAAATTTTTATTTTCTTTTTGCTTATCCTTATTTTCGCATTTTGTATAGTGAGCATGCATTACTTGTGCAACTAAAAAAACAGATCTAATCTATATCATTTGGATACACTGACAAATCACATTAATAAAATGATCATATTTTTCTTTGTTAAGAAGTCTGTGTGACCTTCAGAAGTTTGCAAAGACAGGATGTTAAGGCTAATTGCCTTCTTGCTTGGTATGAGGTTAATTGGTTTGTTTAATCCTCTCTACTCATTGAACACATCTATGGATACAGCAGGTATCCAGGAAGAGCTGTTTCAATGAGACCTTCAGCCATGCTTTGCTGGTTATCCACCTCATTTTCTTCCCTGAGGCTCAGGCATGCTGGCTTTGTATCACCCAGAAGGCTCACTTGTCAGTTACTAGAGGAACCCTAGACATGGGCTTGGTTCATCTGAGAGTTATTCTTGGGTTTGAGCCTTAGACAAGTGTACTCACTCTCTAATCAAGGGAAGCCTACCGTCAGGCTGGATATTATCCCAGAGGTCTCTATGAAGTTGGATTGTCCCATAGGCTGTCTCAAAAACTGGGGAATCTCCAGTGAATTAAACCTCAAATGATTGGGATTTCCCTGATGGTCTGGAGGCTAAGACTTCATGCTCCTAATGAAGGTGACCTGGGTTTGATCCCTGTTTGGGGAACTAGTTCCTATATGCTGCAACTAAAAACTCCCATGGTGCAACTAAGACCTGGCAAAGTCAAATAAATTAAAGAATTTAAAAAAAAAAAATGATGCTATGGCTCACCCATAGAAAAAGGCTATGTCTGCTGGGCTAGGTCTAGGCCAAGGTGGCCCCCTCAGGCATCTTCCAAGTCAGACATACAATACTAAGAGCCCAGGAACAAGTGAGAGAGGATCCCCTGTTCCACGTTTATGTCACCAATCCCCAGCTCAAGGTCAACTGGAACAGGTGTTAGTTACCCCCGACATGACAAAGAGGCCAACATCAAGACTTTCCATGCAAGAGCCTAGAACGTCAGTGCCCATGTCAGTCATCATGTCTCCCGTGAAGAAATAAAAGGCAGGCAGACCTGTCACTCATGGAAAGGTACACATTTGCCTGCCCCGGCAAACCTTGGCCCAGGCTATTCAGGGCCTCACCTGGCTGTCTCCTTCCACTCAGCATCTTCTCCCTCTTTCAGACAGATCTCATCCAGCTCCGTGAAGAGGTCATGAGGCACATGTTCTTCATCCTCCTCAGTGCCAAGAATGAACTGAACACGCTGAGATGGTGTGTCTGGAAAAGCAGCCACAGAGAAAGGTCTGCTCCCAACCTCCACTTGGGACAGAAATAGCATCCTGCCACACTCAGTGCACCTGGGGGGCTTCCAGCTTGTGAAACATATAAAGACAATCCTGAATTCAGATCAAAAAGATTTCTTTACTCCCAGAATTAAAAAAAAAAAAAAAAAAAAAAACTATTCTTTGGAGTTTCCCTGACAGCTAGTTGGTAAAGAATCCGCCTGCAATACAGGAGACCTTCGTTCAATTTCAGAGTTGAGAAGATCCACTAGAGAAGGGATAGGCTACCCACTCCAGTTTTCTTGGGCTTCCCTGGTGGCTCAGCTGGTAAAGAATCCGCTTGCAATGCAGGAGACCTGGGTTCAATCTCTGGGTTGGGAAGATCCCCTGCAGAAGGGAAAGGCTACCCACTCCAGTATTCTGGCCCGGACAATTCCAGGACTGTATAGTCCATGGGGTTGCAAAGAGTCGGACACGAGTCAGCAACTTCCACTTTCATTCTTTGGAAGCAGTTTCATGAAAAGAAAAAAATTAAGTAAGACCACTTGAAGAAAACCCATAAGAAACTAGAAATCTGACTAATTTGATCAAAAGGAATAGCTAATTCTCCAGCAAATTATTTCACCTTCTATGGTACTGATTTGGGGGGCCTGAACAGTGAAGTTTTCAGGTAGATACTTTTGATTTTCAGAGGCATTTCTTCTTCTGTGAAGCAAGCTGGAAAGCCTAGAGAATGAAAACTACTACCTGCTGGATGTCCATCCCACATGCCCTCAGTCTCAGGGGGACTCCCAGCTGTGGACGCCCACCCGCCTGCCCTCCTGAGGTGTTACCGTGGGCCAGGGCCTCTGCGCCTTCCTCCCCCTGGCTGGCTCCCTTGCCCCGCGTTCGTCTCCGGTGCTTCTGACCATGCGTTCGGTGGTGCCGATGGCTCTGCCGGCCCAGTGGCATCCGGACCCCCACGTACAGGGTCCTATGGCCTGAAAAGAAGCAGAAGGTCTGAAGAGAGAACTCCTTTCAGAAAAGGAGGCTAGTGTATTTAAGAGGAAGAAGAAAAAGTCACAACTCTGTAATGACAAAACTTCAAAGACCTCCAGGACTGAATCTGTAGAGATGGGCAAGTTGAAGATCTCCATCCTGTTTGTGGCTGCAAACTTCACAGGAGGGTTGTGAAGATCAAAGAAAATTATGTGTGTGAACATGATTTGCAAACTATAGGGACAAAAACAAAAGCTAGTAGTTGCCACTACAAGACAATTTGAGCAATTGATAAAACGTGATATGGTCACACCAGGATACCTACACCAAGTCTTGGCACAGAGGCCACTTGGGAAAGTGGTTAAGTGCTGAAGTCAACCTGCCTGGGTCCAAAACTTGATTTCACCATTCACTTGCCATGTGACCCTGAACAAATTATCTAATCTCTCTGTGACTATCTTTCACAGGGAATATTGTAGCTTATTCTTTAAACTCAGAGAATTTTTGTGAACAGTAAATAAGATAATGTATGTAAAATGCTTAACACAATGCCTGGAATCAATTTTAGCAGCCAGTACGTTCTAGGATCAGTTTCCATTTTATTTTTTCTGCACTGTAGAATACACCATCTAGAATAGCAGTGAGAGGCTAGTTACAAATTATAAGGGGTATAAGGCTGGGAGCATAAAGGAGAGATATTACATATTTTACAAGAATACAAGATAACAAGTGATCCCATGGCAGTCCTTTCCAGTCCCTCCTTTCTGCTCTCTCATCCCACCCATGAACCTTATTTTGTTTTGTTCCTGACTTCCAGGCCTGTCTTACCTCCACCTGATTTCCCTGGCCTTCCTGCCCAGCCTGGGGCCCCGAATCAGCAACTCTAAGGATGCTACACTGACACACAGAGCTGTGACCTTGCCCCGTTTCTGCCCAGTTTCTGCTGCTTAACTCTTGATCTCAGGCTGCCTCTGTACATCTCCACCACAGGAGCTTTTGTCGCTATCTTCACATCCACAAGCTTCCCTACACTTCCTCCCTCTGAGCAGGTGACCTCACTTCATGCGGTACTGAAAAGACAGGTTCTGTCCTATGAACTCCCACCTTCTCAGCCTGGCTCACTTTCCTCCCCCAGGTCCCCCTCTTTACAGGCTAATGAGTATCACCTCCCATCCTGCTGGGTCCCACTCTATCAGTTATCCTCAGTCTCTCCTTTCCATCCATCCCTTCCCTGGGCTTCTCAAGTCTCTCTTACCTAATACAGAAATGTTCCTGCCACCATATGATCCAACAATTCTACTCCTGGATGCTATGCTATGCTAAGTCACTTCAGTCGTGTCTGACTCTGTGCAACCCCATAGACGGCAGCCCACCAGGCTCCCCCATCCCTGGGATTCTCCAGGAAAGAACGCTGGAGTGGGTTGCCATTTCCTTCTCCAGTGCATGAAAGTGAAAAGTGAAAGTGAAGTCGCTCAGTCGTGTCCGACTCCTTGCAACCCCATGAATTGAAGCCTACCAGGCTCCTCTGTCCATGGGATTTTCCAGGCAAGCATACTGGAGTGGGTATATATATTAAAAAACAAACAAACAAACAAACACAAAATATTCATTTGAAAAGAAACATGTGTCCTAACATTCATAGCAGCATTATTTACAATTACCAAGGTATGGAAGCAACCTAAGTGTCCATCATATGATGAATGGATAAAGAAGACATGGTGTATATACATACAGTGGAATACTACTCAGCCATAAGAGAGAATGGCATTTTGCCATCTGCAGCAACATGGATGAACTTGGAAAGCATTATGCAAAGTGAAATGAGTCAGACAGAGAAAGACAAATACTGTACAATACTCCTATGTGGAGTCTAAAAAATACAACAAACTAGTGAATAAAGTAACAAAAGAAGCAGGCTCACAGATATAAAGAACAAACTAGTAGTTACCAGTGGGGGTGGCGGGAGGGAAGCAGTATAGGGGTAGGGGGAAAGCGGTTATTATGGGATTATATGAAACCATGTGTGGGAAAGTTCTGAAAACCGTAAAGCATTATAGAATTTAAAGATTTTTTCATTCAATAAAAATAAAGTTTTAAAATAAAAATAAATTTAAAAAAGAAATGTTCCCAGTGAAGTGCTACTCTTCCAGGTTCCTCCATCAGGTCACATTCAAGAACAGCTATTGCTCTAGCTCCCTTTCCTCACCATCTCCATAGCCTCTGCATGTGGCTGCTCGCCACTGACTGCCTTCATTAGGGACACTGAAGTCCACTAAACCACTAAGTCCATCATATTATGTCTCTCTCAATCCAATTCAAAAGACTTCCTAGAGAGCCCACCAGGCCGCAGCCATCATCTCAGTCCCTAAGGACTTCCTCCCCTTGGTGGTCCGGGCCCCCCAGCACCTGGGCCACTGCCTCCCTGGCTCACTTGCACTCCTCTGACTGCTTCTCCAGCCCTTCCACAATCCATCAAAGGAAGGTTCTCCAGGTTTCTGCCCCTTTCTTCTCTCTTTTTAGTGATATTTACTTTCATGATTTCAAAGTTTCTGTCTACAAATGACCCCCAAATGTTTATCTCTGGAAAGTCAACATGTTCCAAAGCAAACTCACTGTCCTCAATCTCAAATCAGGCTCATACTCATGTCTTATATTTTTCTGTCCATGGCATCACCATTCTTTCAACTTTCCAGGCTGGAAACCTCAGTGTTACCTTGTATCTCCACCTTGCCCCTCAGCGCTCCATCCCACAGATTATGATCATCCACAGATTAGATCAAGTCTTTTCTCCTCCCATTTTGAGGACAGCAGGGGCCTCCTTCCTGTCTCCCCTACCAATTCAGTCCTACAAACAAGCCCTCCTGAAGCACTGCCCTGATCCTGGCTCACTCCTACAATCAGGACCCTTCATGCTCTAGCACGCAGGGGGCCCAGCCTCCTTTCTAGTCTTTTCTTTCTCTAGAACAAATTATACATTCAGTAGGGAAAGAAAGGGAAAGCTCTCTAAAAGAACCGAGTGATCAGCTCAAGAGAAATCAAAATGGAAATCCCACACATGCCCACACTGAATAAATGTTCTTGGGGAAAAAGTCTAGAGATGTATACCTTCTGCATCTACCCCAACAACAGAACAGCCTGGTTTTGACCCTGTCTCCTTCTCATGGCCTCAGCTGATGCTCCCACCCTCACCTCACACTGGTCTCCACCTACACCAAACTGCTATTCCAAAAATGTGCCAATGCTTTCCAGACACTGACTTGGCTCACTCCTTCAAGACTCACTGCAAATTCACCTTCCTTCTTGGTATTTTTGCTGATCCCTTCGATCAGATGTGCTGCCTCCTTCCTGTAAATCCCCAAAGTCCTTGGCTAGCATCCCCTTATGCACTTATTTGCGTACTGCATTACAGTTAGGTATTTATCAGTTTTTCTCCCACTACTCATCTGCAAGATCCTCTAAGTCCCAGGGTAGGGCCTCCCTGGTGGCTCAGAGGTAAAAATTCTGCCTACCAATGCAGGGGACATGGCTTTAATCCCTGGGTCAGGAAGATCTCGCATGCCTCAGAGCAACTAGATCCATGTGCCTCAACTACTGAGCCCATGCTCAAGAGCCCAGGAACTGCAACTACTGAAGCCTGTGCCTATGCTCTGCAACAAGAGAAGCCACTGCAATGAGAAGCCTGCACACAGCAGCTAGAGAGTAGCCCCTAGTCGCCACTACCAGAGAAAAAGCCCACACAGCACAGCCAAAAAGCAATCAACCAACCAATAAAAAAAACAAGTCCCACATTATGGGGGTCCCAGGCTTCCCCAGCGGTACTGTGGTAAAGAACATGCCTGCCAGTGCAAGAGACATAAGAGACATAGGTTCAGTCCCTGGGTCAGGAAGATCCCCTGGAGGAGGGCAGGGCAACCCACTCCAGTACTCTTGCCTGGAGAATCCCATGGACAGAGGAGCCTGGCAGGCTGCAGTCCATAAGGTCACAAAGAGGTGGACACAACTGAGCAAATTAGCATGCAGAAAGAGCAGAGAGAGGGAGAAAGGACCGGAGGAAATATCTGAAGAGATAATAGCTGAAAACTTCCCTGAATGGGAAAGAAAAAGTCAACCAAGTCCAGGAAGCGCCGAGAAGAGTCCCTGAGACACACAGTAATAAAACTGACAAAAATTTAAAACAAAGATAAAATATTAAAAGCAACAAGGGAAAAATGACAAATAACATACGAGGGAACTCTCATAAGGCTATGAGCTGATTTCTCAACAGAAACTCTACAAGCCAGAAGGGAATGGCACAATGTATTTAAAGTGATTAACAGCCAAGAATACTCTACCCAGCAAGACTCTCATTCAGATTTGATGGAGAAATCAAGAGCTTCTCAGACAAGCAAAGTGAAGAGAATTCAGCACCACCAAACCAGCTTTACGACATACGCTAAAGGAGCTTCTCTAGGCAAGAAACACAAGAGAAAGAAAAGACCTACAGAAAATAAACCCAAAACAATTAAGAAATTGGTAATAGGATCACACATTAATAATTACCTTAAACGTAAATGGATTAAATGCACCAACCAAAAGACATAAACTGGCTGGGTGGATGAAAACATGTCCATGCATGTACTTTCACTTACCACATCACGCTGCTTAACCCCTCAAATCGTATGCAATTATTTTATATTGTTAGGTTAATCATGTTCCAATTATGACTTGCAATTATAAATATCTTTTATCTGACTATTTATTGTAAAAACTGATAAACATCTTTTACTATTATGTATTATGTAACTATTATTCACTTATACTGTTTTATCATGACTAGTCAACAGAAAATAATAGAATTCTATATCACTAATACTACCATTTAAAAGAAAAACCTGCAATCACTTTTTAAAATCCACATGCATATCAGAATTCTCTTGGAATTTTTTGAAGAATACAAATACCCAGGTATTGCTTTTTTTCTCCAAAGCTCCAGATGCGTTTCTAATGAGCAGCCATGTTTAAAAACAACCGGACTCCAGTGTTCATCACAGCACTGTTTACAATAGCTAGGATATGGAAGCAATCTAGATGTCCATCGGCAGACGAACGGATAAGAAAGCTGTGGTACATATACACAATGGAATATTACTCAGCTATTAAAAAGAATGTACCTGATTCAGTTCTAATGAGGTGGATGAAACTGGAGCCTATTATACACAGTGAAGTGAGCCAGAAAGAAAAATACCAATACAGTATACTAACACATATATATGGAATTTTCAAACATGGTAATGATGACCCTATATGTGAGACAGCAAAAGAGACACAGATATGAAGAACAGACTTTTGGACTCTGGGAGAAGGCGAGGGTATAGTATTGAAACATGTACATTACCATATGTGAAAGAGATCACCAAGTTCAATGCATGAAACAGGGCGCTCAAAGCCAGTGCACTGGGACCACCCTAAGGATGGGATGTGGAGGGAGGTGGAGGGGGGTTCAGGATGGGGGAAACATGTACACCCATGGCTGATTCATGTCCATGTATGGCAAAAACCACCACAATATTGTAAAGTAATTAGCCTCCAATTAAAACAAATTAATTAATTTTTAAAAAGAAGAAAAAACCACCACTGGACTATGATTATCTTTCATTTTTGTCTAGATTGTTTTACTTTTTCTATTTCATATTCATTCAGTGTCCCCACTTCATGTAGTTTGTTTTCCAATTTCTCCATCTCTTCTTTTTTTTTAATGTTCTCTCTCAAGCCTTTGTCAAATGTAATAGAAAATCTTTTGTACATAACATATATAGTATGTATAATATATATATTTTAGAAAACTTGGGAATTTTTCCCTAGCTAAAAAATTTATGGGGACTTCCCTGGTGGATCAGTGGCTAAGACTGCACTCCCAATGCAGGGGGCCTGGGATTGATCCCTGATCAGGGAACTAGATCCCATATGCTGCAGCTAAGACCCAGTGCAGCCAAATATATAAACATTAAAGAAAGAAAAAAAAATTTATGACATTTTGATTCCACTCATTTGACTTAGTATGAATAGAATGCTAGATTTCTAACTTATATTCACTCAAAACTTTGATATAGTTCCAAGTATTTTGGCATCTAGTATCACTGCTAAAAGTCTAGAAAATTTATTGTATTAGTGATCTTTTTAAAAAAATTTGAATGAAGCTTGAAACTGCTAATCCAATTCTGAGAATATAAAGAAATACTATGTTGTTAAAAAATAGGAAATTAACATCTGATACAGTATTATTAACTAAAGTATAGATTTTGTTCAAATTTCAAAAAAATTTATGCTAGTGTCCATTATTTGTTTTCATAACTTATTCAAGACTCCACATCATATTTGATTGTATTGAGCAGCTTCAGCAGCATGCAACAAATTCTGGTAAATTCTCTTTTCATTTTTATTCTATTACAAATATTTGCTATTTCCTTGTTATGGCTCCTTCAATACACTCATCATTTAAAAGTAGACAAATAATTTCCAAATACATGGTATTTTAAGAGAATCTTTGACGTTAATTTCTCGTTTTGATATTAGCTTCCCTTTCAAATGCTTTCCTCTCTGCGATCACCCTCTATGTTTTCCAGTCTCCTAACTGCATTGAGCCTTTCAGTGACTAGCCAAAGATCTCTGGTAAAAGTCACGCTGCACTTGGAAACATGTGGGTTATTTTCCATTTTTTTTTTTTCTGCTTTTCCAACATAAACATTTTATTGAAAAAAATACTAAGTAATTTACAAATTCCTCTGTTCCTCTCTGACATGAGAGGAATAGTACATCTCCACTTGCCAAGAATGGTGACACCAACATAGCAACTGAAACCATCTGTAAACAAGGCTTGTGGTTGTTTTCCCTTCTCCAACTGACAACAGAGAACTTGCCTTAAGGGCACAGGTATTAGTAAAAGCATACAAGCTGGAGAGTGAACAATGGCTCCTACTTATCCGTTTTCCTTGAGATACCATTGGCATGAGTTTCACTGCTGGAAGTTCCCTGTGGCCTGACTTTGGCCAGGGCGCAGGAATCACCATTGGCTGGGGGCAGACACCTGCAGTGACCTGCTATCTCATGTTAAGATACTATTTTCAAATATCTTTTGATATTCATCTCTAACATACTTCCACAGTGATAAGAGAACAGACTCTGTATTATTTCATTACCTTTATGCCATCAAACTGTTGCACTTGGTTTTATGTCCCTGGATATGTTCCAGTAGTCTCTCCTAGTTTATAGTCTATGGGAATTTGAATAGAATTTGTACCCTACTGTTGTGTGGAAATTGTATAAATCTTAATTACGTTGGATTGGTTCACAGTGCTTTTCAGGTCTACTCTCTCCTTCTACTTCTCTGTATCTTGATTCTACTAACTTTTGAGAGTTTGATATTGAAACTCCAACTAAAAATCTTAATTTATCTACTAAAAAAATAATTATAATATATAGTAGAACTATAGGTAATCTTGTTCTATATTTTCTAAGTCTACTATAAATGTGTTATCATATTTTAATAATTTAAAAAATTTTAAAGAGAAGCAAAAAAAAGTCCCAGATCAGACCTTCTTCCTTTCAGAATTTCTTATATAACAAAACACAGTATCTGAAAAGGGCCACAAAAGGAACAGGCAACCAAAGTGAATGTGCTTAGAGTGGATGAAATACCCACCAGGGCATGAGATGATTGAGAAGGTCCTAATTAACCTAGGGATGGAAAGCTCAATCCAGGAAGAGTTCCTATATAAGGGACTTTTGCAAAGAGTTACTAAGGAAGACTTTTCCTTCTCTAAGAAGTATTTTTGATCCAATGAGTTCCCATATATATTAGCCAACCACAGCACGTGCTTTTGAAAACACCAGAGAGACAGGCAAAAAAGAAAACAAAATCCAGCAGAGGTCAGAGCTAAGAACAACCAAATGGCTACCAGAAAACCAGACATCAGTTTCTAGGCTGGAGACTCAGAAACAGGGACTCATATATTCTGAGTGAAATCAGAAAAGATGACAAACAAATGGACCCTGGGAAACGAATGCAGCACCAACAAAATCCAGTCCGTCTAATGGGATTCTGCAGCCGAGGGACTTTACTAAACTTAAACTAATCCTGTAGTCATTTCACTGGCCTCTCAACTGCTCTCCTACCCACACAGTCTTCATCCCCCTCATCTACGTACTTACTCACCCAAATTCTGCCTTTTTCCCAGTCTTTCTTCCAGTTATTGTCAAACCTACTCTCTCGGGACTGTGTGCAAATACAAGTATTCATTTAATAAAACTTACTAGGAGATGTAATTGTAGAGTTTACTTTTTAAATAAGTATGTACACACAGAGAGCATTAGTGAACTGGAACTGAATCTTGCAGAGCATGATAGGAATCACAGAGCGAGCCTACCCTGCAGACGGAGTCTGGACTTTCGGAAGCTGAATGCATTCTGAGCACGCTAGAGCATGGAGCACGCGCACAGAACACAGAACGCCTTAGCACACACTGATGGGTGCCCGATTTCCTGGGCTTCAGGTTGAGTCAAAGTCAATTATGGCAGGGAAAGTATAACATGTGGAGCATTTGCAAGCCACCCCTTTCCCCCACCCCCCAACTTATAACTAAGGCCAAATGGCTCTTACCTCTTTTAAAAACTTATTAGAAGGTACCAAACTCACTCTAGGATTCATTAGTCCAGTAGCTAATCAGGAATAATGATCTGCCAGAAAAGATGGAAAAAGCCATTCCTCTAAATAAAGCCACTGCCCTGTGTTCCTCTGGGACTGGGAGAGTCCCCTGAAGAAATCATGCACTATTGCTCTTTTTGAGTTTCTCTTTGGAAATTTGTCCTAATGTTTGCTTTTGACTCATATATATATACATACATACATACATATATATGTATAAAGCAAAGGCTTCCCAGGTGGCACAGTGGTAAAAAAAAAAAAAAAAAAAAATCTGCCTGCCAATGCAGGAGACACAAGAAACATGAGTTCTATCCCTGGGTCAGGAAGATCCGCTGGAGGAAGAAGTAACAGGATTAACAAGGCGGAGGAAGGGGTGGGGCAATGCATAAAATGTTCACATGATGGAGCAAGATTTTGAGGTCGGGTGGTTAACTCTGGGTAGGCCCTCCTCTGCAGGTAGTATGATAACAGTGGAAAGAGCAGAATTCCATCCCAGTCTTAACTGCTTAGACCCTGAGAAGTTTCCCCACCATGTAAAATAGGGATGATACCTACCTGCCTTGATTGCTGTGAAGATTAAAAAGACAAAGAAGTGCCTAATCAAATGCTTATCACACAAGGGGTTTTCAACAAATGTTCGCCTCCCACCTCTACACCCTTCTTTCTTGCTCTTTCTTCCAACTGCTGAAAGCCACACTGGCTCCTCTTCCATCTGGTCAAAATAACTTGGGAAGCTTGATCTTGATACATCCAAACACCATTGACCTCCACTGAGCCACCCACATAAATTCTCATGGTAACAGACCCAGAGGCTGAGTCAGCCTCTACAGCTTTGACTCTCCCAACCAAAGGACAAGTTTTCTCTGGGGATTGTACAACTTTGATGAAAAAAATAAAACCAGCACGGGAACAAGCAGTACAGAGAGAACATTTCACATGCTGTCTCAGTCATTAGAAAGTTGCTGTGTCATAGCCTTCAACGTTGCAGGAGATGCTATAGAGATTTCACAAAGGCTTTTGAGCCAAATGTGGGTTCGCGTTAAAGTTATCGTGGACACAAGCCTTTTTTTAATAAAACTGAGTGCGAAGAGTTGACTCATTGGAAAAGACTCTGATGCTGGGAGGGATTGGGGGCAGGAGGAGAAGGGACGACAGAGGATGAGATGGCTGGATGGCATCACTGACTTGATGGACATGAATCTGAGTGAACTCCGGGAGTTGGTGATGGACAGGGAGGCCTGGCGTGCCTTGACTCATGGGGTCGCAAAGAGTTGGACACGACTGAACGACTGAACTGAACTGAACTGAACTGAGCATCACCAGCATTATCAGGACACTAGGCTCTGTGGGAAAAAGGAAAGCAGAAGGACAGCACATGATGGTCATGTGGGGAGTTGGGGGAGGGGAGGGGAGAAGAGCCTTGACAGAGAGACAGATGCAAAGAGCAGGTCAATTACAATGCCTCTTCCTTCCCTTCCACTTCGGTGGATTTTTATACAGCTCTGTGCTGTGGGCCCTCAGCAAATATGCCACAGGTGTGTGTGTGTGTTTTCCCTTTTCTTGTTTAGATGAAAACACCAGATAGAAATGGGTATTAAGGGGGAAAGCAAACACTGCAAATGGGATAAAAATAAAGTTTTATGTTTAAGTTTTTAAAACTATTTGTATTTTATTTCTTTTGTATAGATTTGTGTTTGTATCTGTAATTTTTGCTTAATGATTCTAAGCAATCATCAAGAATCAATAAGCTGATCTGAGTGCTTCGCATTCTCAAGGAATAAGGTCATTTATTAATACTTACATTGGACTTTATTCAAAGCACTGTCTCACTAGCTGTCTACTAGATTCTAACAGTAAGACAGGTAGTATTATGTCTACTTTTGTTTAAGAGATGAGGAGATTGAGGCTAAGGGAAATTAAGGGATTTTCCCCCAAGGTCTCACAGCTGGTGAGCCAGAGTTAGGACTCCAGCCCAGGTCTCCTGAGAGCAAAGCTGCTCCTCGGCACAGGCTGCCTCTCACTGATTTCCCTCGGCACACGTAACAGCAGGGCTTACCTTCCAACTCTTCCTTCTCATAGTGGATGTTGAGAATTGTGCTGGTCCCACCCTGATCCACCACAGCTTCTTCATCTGGTCTCTGTTGAAACATAAATTAGTAGCCACAGTAACACTCATACATTCATTCAAACTTTCATTCAAGTACTGTGTGTTTGCCTCATCCTTTACGCAACACTGAAGGCGAAAACCCAGTGGTTTACAGATATTTTCCATTTGAACCTCACAATAACTCTGAGATGCAAACATGGCAGCCATTCTTTCTCATTTCATAAATAAACAGCCTGAGTCTCGGAAAACTTTAAGCAATTATTGCCCAAGGTCAGAAACATGGTAAAAGGCAGAAGTAGAATTGAGCCGAGGTCTTGTAACTATGGATCCCACGTCTTTCCCACCTCCATACTCTACCCATAAGTCTGGACAATGTATTGGAATTTTGAAAGTGGTGTCAACCACATTGCCTCATTTGGTATAAGCTGGTCTCTTTGAGGGGATTCCCTGGTGGTCCACTGGTTAGGACTCTGTACTCTCACTGCCAAGGACCCAGGTTCAATCCCTGGATGGGGAACTAATATCCCACAAGCTGCATGGCATAGCCAAAAAGAAAGTGTTGGTCTCTTTGACCTCTCTGCAGCATGAAGCCTACTTACCACTCTGTCCTTGAAATACTCCATCCTGCTCCTCTGCCCCATTCTAAGGCTCATCTCCTTCCTCCAACCATAATTCCCGAGGATGAGCACTCTACCTTTTGTTTTCCATGCTTGAGTCTTGCAATTTCAACAGTGTACTGAAGCTATGAGGCTCAGTATTTGACAAGCCACTGGGATGCCATGCTTCAAGATCCATGTGTCCAAAACCCAATGAATCTTCCTTCCAGACTGATATCCTGTGCTCGTTTATTTACTCCTACCCATGGCTCCATGGCTCCACGATTTCTTAGCCCACGTTTGAAATTTCAAACTTATTCATCCATTCCATGTGTTGAGCGCCCGTTGTATACCTTCCAGGAAGCAGCTCCCTTTTCTTGTCAAGTCCTCCTTTGCAGTTCTCTCAGGTTCCCTCTCCACTCTCAGCCTCTCTGTCGCCTACCCTCCTGCCCTTTCAGTCAGAGTGGACATTGTTTTCAGTTCTGGAATCACACTCATATTCTTCCCTCAGTCCAGAACTATCACCCTCTCCCTGCTGTGCCCGCCTCCAGCACCAGCAGCTAACACTTATTCATCATCCCAATCTCAACCTAAAAGTGCTTCCTTAGAAGCCTTTCCTGACTACCCTCCATTTATATGCCCCCAAAGTACGCTGTATTTCTCCTTAGAAATGAAATCTCTCTGCTCCTAGGGAGGGACCATATCTGTCTTCCTCATCATGGTTTCCCCAACACTCAATGGATTTTTCGCATAGGAGGTGCTCAGTAAATTTTTCTTTAAAGAATAAATGTAACGGCATCTACATCTTATCAAGACCCTCACCAGATCCGGAATTATTTTAAAAAAGATCTTAGCTAATTTCCCTGCCAATCAATTTCTTCTACCAAACCTGCAACTCCAGCCAGGCTCTCTGACCCCATGAACAGCACACACACTCCCACCGTCACACCTTTGCTCACACTGTCTGGTCATCTAACAGTCTCTTCCCCAACTCTCCAGCATACCAAATCCTCACCATCCTTCCATCCTGCTCAACGTTCCAGCTTTAGGTTCAATTTTACTATTTTATAGTTATCATCTATGTCCCCTATGTTTTAAAAAATAAAAAGAAAGGTGGAGAAAACTATTTAATTTGCTAACTTTTAGCTAAGAAAGGGTGTTGGAACAAAAATATCTGCTTATACTTAAAAACATATAAAGGAAGAACAAGCCATAAGGGATATTTTTAAGTAGTTACCTACAGAGGAGGGAGGCAATGGGGTAGATGATAAGGATAGAAAGACTAAACTTCTTCGAAGATGACTTATATTGAAAACTTTAAAACAAAATTAATTTATTAAAAAAATTTAAAAAAATTTTCCAGAAAATGAAAATAAATGCCAAATTGATGGCATAACTATTCTAAAAGAAATTATTCCAAATAAATTTAAAACATAATAAACTGACTGAACATCCTTAGTGACATATACCCTAAGGACAAAAAGAATTTGAAAAGATCTGAAACTGCTTTTTAGCTGTCGTATTGTTGGTTACAGTGTTGGTGTTATTTTTCAGAGACTGTTCTGTACTGTGAAATACAGTAAATGATTATATGAACTTACCCTGGCACTCTCAGTGTGACTGAGACCTGGGGTTCTCAGCAGGGGTGAAAGGAGATACAATTGTAAGGCAGAAGTTAAGTAAAAACTATATAGTCCTGAATTTGAATTGGAAGTATCAACAAGAATATATATATATGATATATTTATAACTTTAAATATTTTACAATTTATAAATTTATATTTCCTAGCTCTGTCCAGACAAAATGTCTAGAAAAAATTATCAGTCGGTAGCAAGAAGTATCATTAGCACCTAGACTGTGGTATCTTAAAATATCATTTTCTGCTAAAAGACACTCAAAGACAACTAGGTTTATGTCAAAAGGACTCAGATCCAACTTAGAGAGGGCCCTTACTAACACAGGACAATCTGAGCATCAGTAAAGGTGATAATTATAACAGATTGAAAATATCAAATATATTTGAATCCATGAGTTCACCATGTCACTTTAAAAATTAGTTAACTGGTCAACATTGGAGGATAATACTAGCAAGTGAAAAAATGAAGTGAAAGTGTTAGTCACTCAATCGTGTCTGACTCTTTGCAATACCATGGACTGTAGCCTGCCAGGCTTCTCTGTCCAAGAGACTCTCTAAGCAAGAATAATGGAATGGGTTGCCATTCCCTCCTCCAGGGAATCTTCCCAACCCAGGGATCCAACCCGGGTCTCCTGCACTGCAGGCAGACTCTTTTATCATCTGAACCACCAGGGAAGTGCAATACTAGTGAGTGAAAGTCGCTCAGTTCTGTCCAACTCTTTGAGACCCCATGGACTATGCAGTCCATGGAATTCTCCAGGTCAGAATACTGGAGAGGATAGCTGTTTCCTTCTCCAAGGGATCTTCCCAACCTAGGGACTGAACCCAGGTCTCCTGCATTGCAGGCAGATTCTTTACCAGCTGAGCCATGAGGGAAGCCCCAATACTAGCAAACCAATTCATTATCTTGCAAACTGGTGAAAATTCATCCTGGCCTTCCTATATAAATTGTACCTTACAGTGATACCATAGAGTAGATGAGAGAAGTTTCCTATTATAGAAAAGACTAAATGAAAAATAATGTTAGCGTTAGGACATTGCCATTTTACAATCCCTAATGGACTGCATTGATTTTCAAGGCCACTAACACCACAAAAAGAGAAACAACCAGACACTATGCCTCCTAATGGGAGACCTTATCACCACCCATGAGGTAATCTTACCAAATAAATTGTCCCTGAGTCTGATCAAGACTCTACGCCCAAAAACCAATTTCCCGAAAATACAAAGAAACACAGTTCGATGGAAAAACACCACCACAGGAATATAATCAGCAAAATCCAGACTGTGGGAAAATCTAAAGCTATAGGATAAATCCTCTCCCCACCATCTTTTTTAAAATAAATAATTGCAAGAAGACAAAGAGATAGAGACAGAGGAACCTAAAACCAATAGGTCAAAAGAGACAACAAACCAATCACAATGTGTGGACTTAATTTGAATCTTGATTTAAACAAACTAACGAAAATAATTTTTTAGTTATTGATAAAATAATTTTTAAGGATATGACATTTGAGACAACTGGAAGTTTTTCTTTCATGATATTCAAGAAATTGTTATATTCTCTTTAGGTGGTACTATGCTTATTTTTTAAAGAATATTTACCTTTTGGGACTTCCCTGGTGGTTCAGACGGTAAAGAGTCTGCCTAAAATGCAAGAGATCTGGGTTCCATCCTGGGTCGGGAAGATCTCCTGGAGAAGGAAATGGCAACCCACTCCAATATTCTTGCCTGGAGAATCTCAGGGATGGGGGAGCCTGGCAGACTATAGTCCATACAGTTCACAGGGTGGCAAAGAATTATTTTTGCAAATTGTTATTTTCTTTTTTAGGTGGCACTATGGTTATTTTTTAAAAGCATCTTAGTACTCTTTTAGTACTCATACTGAAATATTTACCAATAAAATTGAACAATTACAGATATGTAAAATAAGTTAACTTAGAAACACTATTTTTCTCACATTTTATAAAATAATGTTATTCACAAGCCTCAATACATCTTTAACAACAATGTCTTCCTCAATACCACAGACGCTTTGAGTCAATTTTCCAGAGCATGTCAGCTTCATTTCCACCTAAGTGGTACAGGCGCTCATAAAAAGTCAAGTCCTTTCTGAAGAATAACTTCTTGGTGGAAAAAACTCATCTTTATTTTAGACTTACTTATTATTTGTGAATTTCCTGATAGCAGGAGCCATGTATTTTCATCTTTTTATTCTCCCAGAGCCTAACACAGTAGTTTACCACTGTAAGTAGCCTGCACTCCTGTAAGTTCCAAGAGGGTAGGTACTGTGTCTTTTGTTGACCACCATGTACCTAGCACCTAGTACCATGTCCAGTATGTGGTAAGTATCCAATACATTTTTAAAATTTATTTTTAATTGGAGGATACTTGCTGTACAATGTCGTGCTGGTTGCTGCCATACAGCATGAATCAGCTGTAAGCATACATACATCCCCTCTCTCTTGAACCTCCCTCCCACCTCCCCACCCCATTCCACCCCTCTCAGTTGTCATAAAGTACCAGGTTGGGCTCCGTGTGTTATACAGCAACTTCTCATTAGCCATCTATTTTACATACGGTAATGTATATGTTTCATTGCTCCTCTCTCAATTCGTCCCACCCTCTCTCTCCTGCCCCCACTGTGTTCACAAGTCTGTTCTCCATGTCTGCATCTCTATTCCTGCCCTGCAAATAGGCTCATCAGTACTATTTTTCTAGATTGCATAATATGTGTTAATTGTACAATATTCATCTTTCTCTTTCTGACTTACTTCACTGTGTATAACGGGCTTTAGGTTTATCCACTAGAACTGACTCAAGTGGGTTTACGGCCAAGTACTATTCCACTGTATATATGTACCACAACTTCTTTATCTATTGATCTGTCAATGGACATCTAAGCGGCTTCCATGTCCTAACAATTGTAAATAGCGCTGCAATGAACACTGGGGTACATGTGTCTTTTTAATTACATATCCAATATATTTTGATGGATGAATATTTGTTAGTTTTCCAAACTTTCTCATATGTTTCCTCATAAAACCTCACACATGTGTATACCTATATACATATACATGAATAATTTTTCATGTTGGCTTCCCCACAGTTTTGTAATATCCAGAGGATAGGGGCCAACTGATTATAATGCTTAATACTGTCCACAGACATCTGACACAGCACAGAACACAGAGTCTAGAGAAAGCGGGGAGCGAGGGGTGGTTGAATTCTTGACTCTAAGACTATAAAAGCAAACTGTATAGAGCCAGGTCAGTCAGCTGAAAAATTCAGGTTGAAAATCAACTTGCATGTTACTTTAATTTAGCTTGGTTAATTACAGTCTAATGTCACTGAATAAATGTTCATGCACCTTCTGTGTCTTACTAAAGAAAACAGAACTACTGTCAAACACCATCAGCCAAGCACTGTTGAGATCTATTGCTCACAGAAAAAGATTCCTTTCAAAATATTACTGCTCACTGACAATGCCCTTGGTCACCCAAGAGCTCTAACAAAGATGTACAATGACATGTTGCTTTCATGCCTGCTAACAATACAATACCCATTCTGTAGCCCATGGATCAAGGAGTCATTTCAATTTTCAAGTCATATTATTTAAGAATACATTTCATAATGTATGTAGTGCCTATGGAGAGTGATTTCTCTGATGGGTACGGGCAAAGAAAATTGAAAATCTTCTGGAACAGAGTCACCATCCTAAATGCCATTAAGAACATTCATGATTCATGGAAAGAGGTCAAAATATCAATATGAACAGGAGTTTGGAGGAAGTTAATCCCAACCGTCATGGATGAAGCCTTGAGGGGTTCAAGACTTCAGAGGAGGAAGTAACTGCGGATGTGGTGGAAATAGCAAGAAAACTAGAATCAGAAGTGGAGCCTGAAGATGGGACTGGATTGCTAGAACCACAGAGTGAAACTTGAACAGATAAGGAGTTGCTTCTTATGAATTAGCAAAGAAAGTGGCTTCTTGAGATGGAATCTACTAGATGGGATCTTCATAAGAAGCAACTCCTTATCTGGGAAGATGCTGTTGAAGTGATAACAAAGAATTCAGAATATTACATAAACTTAGTTGATAAAGCAGTAGCAGGGCTCGAGGGGACTGGCTCCAATTTTGAAAGAAGTTCTACTGTGGGTAAAATGCTATCAAACTGCATTGCATGCTACAGAGAAATTGTTCCTGGAAGGAAGAATCAATGGATGTGGCAAACTTCACTGTTGCCTTATTTTAAGTAACTGCAACAGTCATCCCAACCTTCAGCAACCACTGCCCTGATCCATAACCAGCCATCCACATCAAGGCAAGACTCTCTGCCAGCAAAAACATTACGACTTGCTAAAGGCTCAGATGATGGATAACATTTTTCAGCAATAAAGTATTTTTTAATTAAGGTATGTACATTTTTTAGATATAATGCTATTGCACACTTAATAGATTACAGGAGAAGATAAACATAGCTTTTATATGCGCTGAGAAACCAGAAAATCTGTGCGACTTGCCTACAGCAGTCACTTTATTGTGGTGGTCTGGAATTGAACCAGCAGTATCTCCAAGGTATGCCCATATTCTGATACGGTGGTCATGTCATTAAAAAAAGGAAAAAGGTCCTTAATCTTTAGTAATACATACTTAAGCTTTTACTGACGAAATGATACAGTGTCTGGGATTTGGAGACTGGGTAGAGACATAGATGAAATAAGACAGGCTGTCTGTTCATTGTTGAAGCCAGGTCATGGGATACACGGTGATTCATTTTCCAATTCTCTCTACTTTGGAATATCCTTAAAATGTTGGATAAATTTCAAACATATTAAGCTTTGCTTAAAATCATAAAACATGAAAATAAAAGAACATTGAGTCTCAGTTGTCTGTGCTTATTGTGGATTCCTCACCATGTGATTAGTATGGACCTCTGATACTGTCCTTATTTCTTAACTTATTTCGAGGATTTCTTAACTATGAATTTCCAGGATTCCTATGAATGGGCTTCAGAGGATTATATGCGAGTGTGCATTTTTCTTAGGAGAGATTCCATAGCTTTCATCAGATTCTCAAGGGTACCACGTGGTATAAGTTTAGGAGAAAAAGGAAAGGAGGACAGGAGGGAAAGAAGGGTGAACTGGAGAAACAACCTGGTTTCTGTACCTCTTCCTGACTCATGACCATGACTCACAATATAAATGTGAACTGATGTGGGTGCCTACCCGAAGGATTGAGTAAGACAAAAAGAACTAAGAGGGTTAAATACACATTAAAACACTGAAATTGCAAGGCACGCTGTGAGAAAGAAAGCATTGTTATGAGCCTTGAAAAATGAATGAATTACAGCTGAGTAGCAGACCAGCTTCTCACTTACAGTTAATGGACAAATTAAAAGGCAGAGGCGGGGCTGTCTTACATAATGGCCCCAGATCCTTGAAGCAACCACAAAGGCTGCAGCAGGCAGCGGGGCCCACCTTGAGCCCTCTCCCTGACCCCTCCCTGTGGCTCCACTCTGGTCCTGAGAGGTGGCAGTCCTGCCAAACTCAGCTCTGCTTCCTCTCCTGCAGTCAGCCTCAGAGCCTTTCACCTCCAAAGACCCCTTTCCTCTTTTATCTAATGTTTTCAGATAACAGCCTCCTACCCCACCCACCCAATAAGAGTCAAGTGTTGATTGAGTTCTGATACATAACCATTTTTAAATTAAACACAGAAGTGACTTTTAGGGTTTCTTATCAGTAAACTGAGTTTCTATAATTAATATTAGGAACAAATATTTACAGAACACTGACTGTATATCTAGCATTATGCTTTACATATATCATCTCAACCCTCACAACAGTCCTAAATAAATCAAGGCTAAGTAAGATCTCACAAGGGCTGAGACAGGAGGAACTCCAACTCAAGTTTCTCTGTATTAACATTATATACTATAACATATTAACATCATACACTAACACCGCCAAAAGCAAAGAACCTGGTCATTTTAGAGAGTTCAGGTCACCTAATCATGGATTAATGTCCACAGTGAAAACAGCTCAAGATTGTCACATTGTTACCTTCTTAAATCCTTGTACTTCACACTGCCTTTACTGACCAGAGTTCAAATATAGTTCTCCATCTCTTCACTCTCGACTTCCTTTTTATCGAGAAAGCTCATGAATTCTGACCCCTTGTAGACACCATCACTGAATCTGACCCAGAGATCCTCAACTCTCTAATGCCCTCAATCTGACGTCCTCACTGGATGAAGACAATGGATAGTAAGAAAAGGGGGTTCCACGAGGTTGTATGCAGCTGTTCTGGTCCTCCTCTCAGGGGCCATGAGCTCCTGAGCACCCGTGAGTTTCCTAGTCTGACTCTTCAGCAGGCTGCTAGGGGCCTAAAATTGCAAAGTGACTCTGGTTTCTCAGTGATTTTTCTTTTTTATTGAACCCCACTTGGAATCACTCCTGTTCAGTACAATTTACTAGTAAGCACACTGCAGTTTGCAGAATAATGGCTCCCAAAGGATTTGCACATCTTAATCCCTGGAACCCAAGAATACGTTGCTTTATACAGCAATAGGGAATTAAGGTTGCAGATAGAAGCAGGGTCGCTAATCAGTGGATCTTAAAATAAGGACGTTATCTGGATTATCCATGGGTTCAATGTAATCACAAGGATCCCTAAAAATGGAAGAAGGAGGTAGGAGATTTGAGCCAGAGAATGAAGTTTGATGACAAAAGCAGGGACTGAGAGATGCTGTGCTGCTGGTTTTGGCTGCTGAGAGAGGGAACTGTGAGCTAAGGCATGCGGGCAGCCTCACAGAGCTGAAGTTAAAGGGACAGATTCTCCCACAGAGCCTCCAGAAAGAAACACAGCCTCGCCAACACTGATTTTAGCCCAGGGGGCTCATGATGGAAATCTGAAGTAAAGAACTGTAAGATACTCAGTTTGTGTTGTTTTAAGCCAATAAATGTGTGGTGGTTTGTTAGGGCAGCAACAGACACTAATACATACATCATGGCTTCCTAACTAGCAAGATCAGAGTAAACCTGTTACTACTTTATGGGAAACAACCAACCTCTCCATTATCTCGGATTTGTTGCTGTTACCTAGCAGCAGATTTAGAATAAACATGTTGCTTTTCTGTGTTCTGATTACCATTGTGATAGGCTTAACTGAGAGCCCTGTCCACCCTGCCAAGGCAAACCATGAGCAAAGACAATTATCTACAAGTTCAGAAGGAAGTAAATTTGCAATCTGAATTGTATCCCCAGCCTACCTCAATTCTCTGCTTGGCAGGAAAGCCCACACCTCTCCTACTGAAGCTCCCCAGTAGAGCTGATAGCACCAGGTAAAGAGAATGCTCATGTGTCCCTCAATTCCCACACGGGAAAGGAACACCTAGTGTGAGGTGGGAGAGGCTGGAGGCCTGCAGACTGTATGCACACTGCGAGGCAGTGAGAGGAGAAGCTGCTATGGTGGACACTTCTGTCCAATACATACTGACTGCGTCCCATGGACTGACCATGGCACTCAGAAGTCACCAGCTTTCTACAGAGACACGCACGCATTCACTCAGCAGACATGCACCAATGCGGGCCAGGGCCAGCAGGCACTAGCATCCAGGAGTTTTTCCAGGTCCACTTTAAACATGAAGTGTGCCTCTCTTCCCATCCGCCAAGTTTCCCAATTATCACCCATTCACCAGGATTTGTTATTCTGAAGATTTCTACACATTTCCCAGTCTGAGTTGGTCTGATTCACATAAAAGCCTTTCTAATTGCCCTAATGCACTTGCACCTCCCTTTACCATTTGTGCCCTCTCCGAGCCTCCCTGAGGTTCCCAGCACCACTTGGCTCAAGTGCTGACAGTTTCAACCTCTGTAGCCTTCTCTTCCAGAAATTCTGCTCAATTCTGAAAATGCTGATCAGGAGAATTTGAAGCTACAGATGTCCCTTGTTCCAGTCCAAACCAAAGGTTCTCCCTCAAGCTTTCTGATCTTCCACTCTTATCATGCCCTTTAAGAACGCACCACCTTCAGAGATCTCATTAAAATTCAATAATGCAGGCCTTCGTTAACTCATTCTAAATTCCAACAGCCACCTAGCTGTCCCCCATCATCCCAGCTCTTCCCACTCTAATATATCCTTTGTACTCCTTGCCACACATATATTCCCAAACATGTTGAAGTGCTCACTCTGAACCAGGCACCAGTCTAGGTGCCAGAGGCACAAGTTATGGTCATGTAGACCAAGGGCACATTCTTTGGAGAGGGTCAGCTCTGCCACTTATTAGAAGTTACTTAACCTCGTGGTTTCCTCATTTGGAAAATAAGGATAAGAAGGGCATGTAAATTTATGGTTATTGAAAGACCGAGGCAATGCCTGGAAAGCACTAGGCACAGCACCTGGCACATGGCACACACTCACGCAAGTTAACTTACAGAGACAGCAAACAAGGAGCTGGCAGGTCAGCAGCAGAGACGAACATGTAGAGTTCACAGGTAAGGGGTGGAAGAAGTAATAACGACTTCGTGAGTGTTGTGAGCAGAAAAGACTAAGTGAAATTCCGATAGTGATACAGTGCTCATGCGTGCTCAGGCATGCCAACTCTTTGTGACCCCATGGACTGTAGCCCACCAGGGTCCTCTGGCCATGGGATTCTCCAGGAAAGAATACTGGAGTGGGTTGCTATGCCCTCCTCCAGGGGATCTTCCTGACCCAGGGATCAAACCCAAGTCTTCTGCATCTCCTGCATTACAGGCAGATTCCTTACCCACTGAGCCACCTGAGAAGCCCACTGAGCCACGTGGGAAACCCACTGATACAGAGCCAGACCTTAAAGATTAAAACGGAATATTCTAGGTAGATAGGAGGGGGAATGTTTTCCAGCTAGAACACCTGAGCAAAGACACAATAGCAGAAATGGGAGACTTTTAAACAGGGAACGTGATAAAACAATGGTCATCTCAGACTCTGGGCTAATACTGACAAGACCATGAGCTCCTTAAGGAGAGGCACACTGGCTGTGGATACAGGAAAGTCATTCATTCACTCAGAACATCAACTTTATTCCAGGCACTGTGTAGACAAAAAGATTTTCTGCCCAGTCCATCCCATCATAATGCTTCTATTTAAAAAGATAATAAACAAGACCATATCATATAAGTCATATATGCTATTAAGAAAGTAAAGCAGAATCAGGGGCTTCCCTGGTGGTCCAGTTGTAAGACTCCACACTCCCAATGCAGCAGTCATGGGTTCCAATCCCTGGTCAGGAAATTAAGATCCCATATGCTGCATGGTGTGACAAAAATAAATGAATAAAAACGAAAGCAGGTCATATGAAAGAGAGTAACTGTGAGTGGAGACCAAGGACAGCTACTCTGAGGAGGTGACATCTGAGTTGAGTCACGAGAGGACTTGGGTAGAAGAAAATCCACAGGAACAAGAACAAAGCTCTTGTAGAATGAGGAGCTGGTTGTGCTGGAGAAACAGAAAGAGAGCCAAGGCAGGAGTGCATGGTGAGAGAGTTGGAAAGGCTATCAGGGAGGGTGGGCAAGGCCCTGGTCATAATGAAACTTGGGAGGCCATAATAAGGTGTTCGGATTTTATTCTAAACTGCACTGGGAAGCCACTGAAGGGTTTCAAGCTAGGATATGACATCATCTGATTTGTGTTTTTAAAAGCTCTCTCTAGCTGCCACAGGACAAGTGGACTGTAGAAGGAGAAGCAGGAGAGAAAGCAGAGGGAACTGTCAGGGGTCAGCACAGTAGGAAACAGCCTAGCCACACGGTATGTAGATGTGATGCTTGGAATCTCTGTTTACATCAAGTACACAGCCAGCTCACTTTACAAGGTCCATCTCCCCTTCACACAGCCTTCGTACAGGAGGTTTTGTTGGTAATTTTCAATTGATTGACTTGTCTCCCCCAAATTACCCCCATTTCCTTTCCTCTTTCTATCCTCATTTCTTTTCCCCCCTGTATCTTATCTCAAGTACCCATTTGCCCATCACCTGACTCAGCCTTTGCAAGGTCTTGCTGTTCCCATCCTGTTTTTGTCTCTCTCCTCACCCCACCATCCCCGAGTTTCATGAACTAGATGTAAAAGATATAATTACTTTCTGTCCTACCCCAGAAGCACTCAGGAATTATCAGTTTCACAGAGCACCAACAGAAGCCTGGGGGTTATTATGATCCTGACAATACAACTGGAACACATTCTGCATATTAAGGACACTGTCTCCCCACATTCGTTCCAGCCTGTTCTCCCCACTGCAGCCAGAAAATCTTTCAGGAGGAGAATCTGATCATAATCTCACTAGCTCTCATTCTCTCTCTGGCTCCTCTCTCTCCTTCTCTCTGTATGCTATGACCCTGGAGTACATCTCACACCATTCACCTCTTTGCTCCCTGTGGCTCCAGCCACTCTGGCCTTCTTTCAGATCTTTGAACCCGATGGGCCCCCTCTGCTGTTCTCTTTGTCTCCAAAGCCCTTTGATCTCCTTCTTCCCTCAGTTGACACTTATTCTTTAGATCTTTGCCCAAATTTTCTTCCTTAGCAAAATCTCTGATCTGAGACCAAAGCTGGAACCACTGTGATACACATTCACAGCACCACATATCTTTCTTTCTAAGCACTCATCACAGTTTATAATAAAACATTTATTTGTGTGACTGTTTGATTAAAATGATTATACACACACACACTAAATGGGAAACTCCAGCAGGGCAAGAATATTGCCTATTTTTGCCCATCACTGTATCACAAACATAAGCTGAATATTCTTCATAGACGTTAGGAGAATTAGATATGGAAGGATTTCCCAAAATCACAGATGTTGTTCCTTTTTTGATGGAGCAAGCAAAACGAATTATGGGTCATCTAGTAGCAAACTACTGCCAGAAGAGGGGTGAGTCAGTGATACCCATTTTGCTACAAACTCAGAAAAGAGTTCTGTCTCTTTACAAAAACCATCCTGACATCAATGTAGCCCTTGTTTCAAGACCTGTCATCCTTCTGAGTAGGTCCATCATTCTCGTCACAGCCCCCCACTTCATATCTGACCTCCCTTCAATATCTCTTTGCAGAGCAATAAGCATATCAGTCACCTGATGGGCACAGGAAAGAGGGGAGTGAGAATTCAATGAGTTATCTCTCCTATACTGGTTTAACAAAGCCCCTTCCCAAACAGCTGCTCATTTAGTTCTCAAAACCATCCCGTGAAGTAAGCAAAGCAGGTATTCTTATCCCTATTTTACTAGATAGGGAAATGTGATTCAAAGAGGCAAGTGACTTACTCAAGGTCACAAAGCCCATGTGAGGCAGATGCAGATTTGAACCTACAGTGTCTGACACCCAGCCCAATGCTTTACCTTACATTAGCTACCCCAACAGTTAGCAGTTTCTTAAACCTGTTTCTTCATTTCTTTAAGTAAACACCTGTTCCTGAC
Organism: Ovis aries; assembly: GCF_016772045.2. Taxonomy (NCBI): domain Eukaryota; kingdom Metazoa; phylum Chordata; class Mammalia; order Artiodactyla; family Bovidae; genus Ovis; species Ovis aries. The sequence continues at coordinate 134,829,751 of NC_056056.1, forward strand.
CCCTCGGCACTTTTCCAGCCGCTGTCCACTTCGCTATCCAGAACTTGTCAGCCCGTCTGTGCCATGGAATGAAGGGAGTTTTATGCACACGAACAAGGCTGAGCGTTTGGTCCGAGCCTCCAGTCTTTTCCAGCTCTTCCTCTGAGCCAGTAAGGAACCAGAAAGCTCCATTAATAAAACACAAAGAGGAGACCTGCCCCGCCAGAGCAAGGTCCCTGGCTATCCTTTCTCCCACGTTCCAGCAGGACGCGGCAAGGCCAGAAGCCAGCCTCTTTCCCAGCAAGGAGGACCTGAGCAGAACAGAGGTCACCGGCCGCGGGCCGTCAGGGCTCCTCAGCTGGCCACGCAAAGGATACGGCTCCCGGTTTGGCCCAAGGTCACCCTCTCGCAGCCCGGGCCCGATCCCCGACCGCCCGGAGCGCCCCCTGGTGTCGCGGGCTGGCCTCCCCTCGCCCTCAGGGAGCGGCCTGCGAAGCCCCGGCTCGGGGGCAGAGAAAGGAGGGTGGGCAGAGGATGAGGAGGCTGAGCCCCTGGGAGGGGCGGGAGGCGGGGCCCTACCTGATAGCTGAGGACGCCATCCGGATCGTTACTCCCGGCCGGCATGGCGGAGCCCAACTAGGTCTCGCCCGCGGGGTCCAGGCCGAACGTCAGCAGGCCACGCACTCCGGTCGGGTTTGAGCAGATCGCCCGAGCGGCGACCCCTACCCCGGTGCCAACGGTCAACCATCAACCGCCGCCGCCTCCATAGCCACCGGCCCGCGAGGCTTCGCCGCAGCCAATCAGCGCGCGGCCTGTACGGCCAATCAGGGCGCGGAGCACGGGAGGACGCTGTCCGGCGGTACCCTGGGCTACCAGGAGGTGGAGGAGGGAGCCGGGGGAGCCAATCGCTCTCGGGCCCGGTTGCCGTGGAAACCGCCTCCCTCCCTTCAAGGGCCTCTGGGCTTGAAGGTCCTCCCAAACGCTTGCTAGAAATTGAAGATCTCGTGGTTCTATTTGAGGATGCACCTGACCCTTGAAAACTGAGAAAGTGTCAGGTTTGCCTATCATGATTTTATTCCTTGGTCATAATTATTTTTGGATTCTGGGGAACCATCCCTTGAGCTTGCAGAAGGAAGTAGCAGAATGAGAGGGAAGGGCCTTCTCAAATTACTGGCTAATCCTCGAGCTAGTGGCCAGATTAAACAGTATCAAAGAGAAGCAGGCAGGCAGTAATCCAATCCCCTCCACAGATTGACTACGAATACAGGTCTTCTCCCTGGGCCTCAGGTTGGCAGTGAAAAGCAGGAGGTTGAGCTAAGGAAGATGGTTGAAACAACTCCACAAAAATGCTTCCAACTTTTCTGAGAAATAATCTAGGGCAAATCATTTAACAAAAGAATAACTGCTGATTTAAGGCAAAGTTAGAAACCCATGAGTAACACATTCAATTTGATTTGGGTTTAAAACAAGAGAGACTGGCCATAATCCAACCAACCCTCTGTCCCAAGAGGAGGAAAGGGGTCTTTTACTTTACATCCACTATCACATCAGACGGTAGGAGAGTCCACATTATTAAAAGAAAAAGAGCAGGTGCAAATCATTCTCAGCCTCTGGAGAAACTACACTTGGGGAGCATAGCCTGGCTGGTGCACATTAAATGTTCAACCTCTGCATACCATTGCTTGCACTGGCTCTGAAATTTGAACCAAGTTTGTGCTTCCATGTCCCTGAGGCAGAACCATATTTCCAGTCTTCAATTTAAGGTCTTGGGCCCATTTCTGAGTCTTAGTGTTCATTTCCCCAGTCTCTGTTGACCTCTTCACTAATTCCGTCCCTTGAATCTGTAATTCACCCCCATTTTTCCCCATCAAAACTTTAATCATACTTCAAAGTCAACCTCAAAGGCCACCTCTTCCAAGAAACTTTATTCTCCTCTCCTCAATACCCCTAAAAGATGTCATCACTCCCCTTTGAGTCTTCATAGCACTTCATACCATCCTTATAGCAGTTACCATGCTATGGTCAAGTACTTTAATTAAATGTTAATTTTAGCTTACTGTAACAGTGTCATTTTTTGAAGGCAATAATTATTTTTCTTATACCCTTCTGTACAAAGCCGCAAAGAATGCTGGGCACATAGAACATAATTATAAATATGTAAGTTATATAAATATATATAAATAAATATAACTTATAAATATATAAGTGACTATATGTACTTTTAATTCAGTCTAACAAAAAACATATTAAACACAAAGTACAAGCCCAAATGGCACTGAAGATGCAGCAAATCTAAAATAAAATATGTATCTCCAGAGGGCTTATGGCCTAATCAGGGGAACAGGATATATGTTAATATGATGGCAAGATAACAGAATATAAAACAAGAGCCATATGAGGACTATAGACAACAAAGGTTATAAAAATTTAGAAGAGAAAATGTTAATATGATGACAAGATAATAGAACATAAAACAAGAGCCATATAAGTTATATAGATAACAAAGATTATAAATATTTCCAAGAGAAAATAATTTTTTTTTACTTGGAACATGACACAGAGGACATTGGTTTGGGTTAAACCCAAAAACAGTCAAGCCAAAGTAAGGAGAGCAAGCATCTTAGTTCTTAGGGAATGAGACCCATTCAGGATAGCCACAATTTGGGCCAAAGCAGAAAGGTATGGAGAAGAGCAGTAGGAAATAAAAATTGTGGTAAAGAAAAAATGACCAAGTTATAGAGAAACAGCTAATCAGTTCAGACTTTTTTTTTCCTCCTACGATAGAAAATATGATACTGTTGAAAATTTTAAAGAGTTTGTCCACACACTAGGACCTGGGTTTAGTGGTGTAAATGCACTATGTCATTTAATATTCCTAACCCTTCATAGTTTATCCATTTCACTGGTAAGAAAACTGAGGCTGAGAAGTTTAGCAACTTTCTCAAGGTTAAGTAGATAATAGGCTGGGATATGATTACCTCTTGAGCCTTGCAATCTAGTGGAGAAACAGCAAACAAGTAAAAATGAACACAATTACAGATTATGAGAGCTGCAGTGAAGTAAACTGCAAGGTTATGTGATAGAGTATTGGCCAGGGGGGTGGAGAGAGCCACTGCAGATGGGACGGTCAGAAAGGGCTTTTCTGAGGAGGTGAGGAGAGTCTCATTTGATGAGTCAAGGATGGTTCTGTCTGAGCTTAGAGTCCCTGGCCACTATATGACACTGTCCTACGTAAGTGGTACCACTGGTGAAATCTGCCACTGGGGGCAAGGGGGGTTAGAGGGGGGAAGCTGAGGCAGGGGGTCATTTAGGCTGACTGGCAACATGGCAATTCTGGAGGGGCCAGGGATGGTGACCAGATGTGCCCTCCATTTGCCACTCCCTAAAGAGCCAGCTCCCGTGGTGCTTTCATGAGAGTGGGCGCGAGTTGTCAGGGCACAGAGAAGAAGCAGGAGGGAGAGGATTACTGCTAGGAGCTCTGCAAGTCTGATTTGACTCCAGTTCGAAAGTAGAAAAAGTCAGAGCCTCTGGCTCTTGACTCCAGGGTCAAGAGCCCCATCTTCTGGTCTGTTGTGCAAATTACAAAAGGAATTGGCTGCAGAGGCGGCTGCAAGACTGCCCTGAGGCAGCTGTCTGTCTGCAGAGACAGGCTCTCCCCTCCCAGGCCTGTCTTGTGTCCTCTTTCCCAAAGAAGGCGAGCTCGCTGGCTGCAGGCTCCAGGCACTAGGCTGCCGGCACCTTCAGCTCTCTACACAGCTTGGAAAGGAGCAAATATGCCGCTCTCAGCCTGGCCAGCAAAGAGGTGTGGAAGGGGCTGGAAGGAGGAAGATATTCAGCCAAGGACACCACCTCACACTGATTATTCTTCTAAAGAAAGTGGGGGTTTTGGGGGAGTGGGGGGCGGTGGCGAGGAGAACCCAGCAAAACAGAACTCAGAAACTTCTGAGGCCTGCACAGAATTCTTGGAGGAGGAGACATAAAATAGACAGGAAAATGAAAATATGGGTGGAGACAGAGACCACACACACACACATACACACACACACACAGCTCACAGGGAAGCACGGAGGCTTGCAACAACTCTGTGAGGTACGTGCTATCTCCTCCATCATTTTACAGATGAGAACACTAAAGACTGAGGCTTAGAGATGTAAGCTACCCCAGTTCACACAGCAAGCACAGTCTATAAATGGAGACCCTGAGTCTGAGCTCAGAAGTAGCTCATTACAGAGTATACACACTTAACCACTCACTGCCTCCCATGGGGCTGCCTGGACTTCAGTCCTTCCCTAACTTTAGAAGCTCCACCCTCCCTTTGTGACTTCCGAATGTGGCTATTTTCCCATCTTTGTCTCTAGATCCTTCCTTCTTCTAATACTAGTGTTCTTAAACTTTGGTGGGGAGAGGTTAGGTCTTGAGCCTCTGGGGACATGACAATATCTGTGGGACTCTCTTTTCAGGTAAGTAAACAGAGAGCCAAATTTTGCATCTCATTGTAAGGATGTGTTCACAGCCTGCCCAGGGAAGCACGAAGCACCTTACCTGTATTATTTTTAAATATTGTCTGGAAAGCATTGAGATTCTCTTATTCAGAGACAAAGAGGCATGAAACACAAGTAACTCAAAAGGTCTGAGGAAATGTCCTCACATAATTGCAACCAATTTTTCCATCAAAAGCATCTTAATTTCTCCATCTATGTACCATGTTTCTTGCCCAGTTTAAACTGTCAAAAGAGCTGCCAGGGCAGAGGTTTTGGTCTTTACTTGCCATTAGGTAGTACCCAATCCCAGCCGCATCTTATACCTGATTTGGTTTCTCCACATTCCTCTTAATTATACGTCAAAAACCAAGGAAAGGTTGGAGGGAAAGAGGTCGGGATTCGAGGAAAGACTTAATTAGGGCTTGTTGTGCGGCTGGCCGTCTGGGAGCATTTCCTGTGAAGGGAGCGGGAGCCGGAGAGAGACACTATTCTTGTCAAGCTGGAAAGGTCATGCAGGTGCGTGATGTGCAGTCAGCTCTTGCCAAGTCACAGCACATCTAGAGAGACTACAGAATACAGTTTTCTTTGTTCACAGCAGGCTGCCAGCCTGGGACACTATACATCATACAGAAAAACAACAAAATGCTACACAAACCGAGTCTTGCCTGCAAAAATCACTCCCCCTCCATTCATCACCATCAACATCGTCCATAGAAATCGCCTATACCGGGGAATTCCCTGGTGGGTTCAGTGGTTAGGACTTGGCACGTTTACAACCACGGACCTGGGGTTCAATCCCTGGATGGAGAACTAAGATCACGCTAGCTGTGCGGCAGGGCCAAAAAGGCTTTTAAAAAGAGGACTGGACTTCCTTGGTGGTACCGTGGCTAAGAATCCGCCTGCCAGCACAGGGGACGCAAGTTTGATCCCTGGTCCAGGAAGATTCCACATGCCGTGGGGCAGCTAAGCCCGGGCACCCCAACTACTGAGTCAGCGCTCTAGAGCCCGAGTGCCACAGCCACTGAAGGCCGAGCGCTTGGAGTCTGTGCTCCACAACAGGAAAAGGCACAGCAGTGGGGTGCCTGAGCGCCACAACAGAGAAGCTCCTGCTAGCGATAACTGGAGAAAGCCCACACAAAGCAGGAAGGTGCAGAACCACTAAAATGAAATACACATTATATATCTAAAAAGAGGACTCCCCTGGTGGTCCAATGGATAAGAATCTGCCTGCCAATGCAGGGGACACAAGTTCAATCCCTGGTTCAGGAAGATCCCACACGCCTCAGGGCAACTAAGCCCAGGCGAACTGCTGAAACCCTAGCCAAAATGAGAAGCCCGCACACCACGACTATGGAATAGCCCCAACTCGCAGCAAAAGCCCGAGTGCCAAAAATAAATAAATATGAAATAAAATGATAGGTGAAAGAAAAGGAATTGCCTATACTGAACTAATTTACACCTTGCTCCAGACTCAGTAAGGCTCTGGTAGACAGAACCCATTCAAACTGGCAAAAACCTCCTTCTCCTTTCTCTGGGATCACAACTGAGATATTTGGACAAAGGCAGAAGGAAAAGACAGCTGCTGCTGCTGCTGCTAAGTCGTTTCAGTCGTGTCCGACTCTGTGCAGCCCCATAGACGGCAGCCCACCAGGCTCCCCCGTCCCTGGGATTCTCCAGGCAAGAACACTGGAGTGGGTTGCCATTTCCCTCTCCAATGAATGAAAGTGAAAAGTGAAAGGGAAGTCGCTCAGTTGTGTCTGACTTCTAGTGACCCCATGGACTGCAGCCCACCAGGCTCCTCCATCCATGGGATTTTCCAGGCAAGAGTACTGGAGTCGGTTGCCATTGCCTTCTCCAAAGGAAAGGACGACTAGAGGGAGTAGAACAAAACAGAAACAGATTAGATTAGAAACAGAAACAGATTAGAACAAAACAGAAAAGTAAACTTTGAAGAAAGAAGCTTTGGGACTTCCAGATCCACATAGGAAGTCATTCAGGAATTCAGGAGAAGTAGGTGTTAACCAAGGACCACTTGCCAAGTCCTTGCTATCAGATTTGAACACATTTGTATTCATTAAATGCATTTATCTTATCCGTTTCTAACCAAACCTCGCCCTGCTTAGAAACCAAGTGTGTTTACAGTGGTTTTACTCCCTGTCTTATCTTCTTGGGGATAAGATCTCTTGAGCCTGTAGAGAAGTTCTTATTTCGCTTTTAACCAGTAGGCCTGGGATATCCTTAAGGTTGCTGCAGATTCAGTGCTTCACATCTGTATACTTCTATATACTCAATGTTTTTATCACGTTACCTCATTTCTCTCAAATGGGACTGTAAATATACACAGAATATTTCACAGACTAGAAAGCTGAAATAAGCCTGGAACAGGGACTTGCCCAAGCCAGTTAATGACAGAGCTCAGTAAAGAACTACTCATGCTTTTCATGGTTTGTGTGGATTCCTAGAAATACAATTCCATGCAGCCCTTTCCTGCATAAAATTGAATTGGCTTCAATTGAACAGTAAATTGTGAATCTCCTTTAGAAACGACATGAACTCCCCATAGCAGAAACCAAGGGCTTCTCCTCTATTACCCTTTTACCATCCGATTACAGTTGCATATAATTTCTACTTTGGAAAGCTTGTCAGTAATACCCATTCATTAGTTTACTGAACAAACTTTCATGAAGTTCTGAAAATAACTATTACTGCTTATCTCTAGAAACACATTATCTGACACAGATACAAATTCAATCCAAAATACTCTTACTCCCACTAAAACACCACTTGGGGCCCTTTATTTTGCAGTTAATTTTTTTTTTTTTAAGTGGGAGACCCATTCAGACTTCTGGGCTGGGGCAAAAGGGAATAGACATAGAATCTGAATGTATCTCAGGAATTTATCTTTTTCCACCTCTAACCTTTTGCCGAATTGAAATGACCACCCTCCTTTTTTAAAGAAGGTAGAGTTTCTCCGGTCCTTTCTTATAAAATACAAGAAAGAGTATTTGCTAGATCTACCAAGAACAGCTAGGACTGTGAGATGGGCAGTCAATGAATAGCAGAGAAAAAAATTCAGCCCTGAAGCAGATACAGAAGCACTCAGCTTCGTTTGGGGCAGGCAAAATGAACAAGGGTCATTACAGTTTGATTTCAACTTACATATCTGTTGAGATTTCTCTAGAACTTCTTGCCCCTGTCCTCTAAGAATTGTTGGAAGGGACTTAAAAGGCCTATATTCCAACACCATATACAAAAATAAACTCAAAATAGATAAAAGACTCAAGTGTAAGACTGGATACTATTAAACTCCTGGAGGAAAACATAGAGCACTCATTGACATAAACCACAGCAGTATTTTTTTGACCTCCTAGAGTAATGAAAATAAAAGCAAAAATAAATAGGACCTAATTAAACGTAAAAGCTTTTGCATGACAAAGAAAACCATAAACAAAACAAAAAGACAACCTACAGAATGGGAGAAAATATTTACAAACAATGTGATCAACAAGGGATCGATTTCCAAAATATTACGAAGAGTTCATACAGCTCAACATTAAATATATAAACAAATAAATGGGTAGAAGACAAGTAGTTCAGTCGCTCAGTCCTGTCCGACTCTTCGCGATCCCATGGACTGGAGCATGCCAAGCGTCCCTGTCCATCACCAACTCCCCAAGCTTCCTCAAACTCATGTCCATCCATGGAGTTGCCGATGCCATCCAACCATCTCATCCTCTGTCGTCCCCTTCTCCTCCCACCTTCATTCTTTCCCAGCATCAGGGTCTTTTCCAATGAGTCAGTTCTTCTCATGAGGTGGCCCAAGTATTGCAGTTTCAGCTTCAGCATCAGTCCTTCCAATGAATATTCAGGACTGATTTCCTTTAGGATGGACTGGTTGGATCTCTTTGCAATCCAAAGGACTCTCAAGAGTCTTCTCCAACACCACAGCTCAAAAGCATCAATTCTTTGGTGCTCAGCTTTCTTTATAGTCCAACTCTCATATCCATACATGATTACTAGAAAAACCATAGCTTTGACTAGATGGACCTTTGTTGGCGAAGTAATGTCTCTGCTTTTTAACATGCTGTCTAGGTTGGACATAGCTTTTCTTCCAAGGAGCAAACGTCTTTTAATTTCATGGCTGCAGTCACCATCTGCAGTGATTTGGGAGCTCAAGAAAATAAAATCTGTCACTGTTTCTATTGTTTCCCCATCTATTTGCCATGAAGTGATGGGACTGGATGCCATAATCTTAGTTTTCTGAATGTTGAGTTTTAAGCCAACTTTTTCACTCTCCTCTTTCACTTTCATCAAGAGGCTCTTGAGTTCTTCTTCATTTTCTGCCATAAGGGTGGTGTCATCTGCATATAGAAGTTATTGATATTTATCCTGGCAATCTTGATTCCAGCTTGTGCTTCATCCAGCCTAGCATTTCGCCTGATACACTCTGCATGTAAGTTAAATAAGCAGGGTGACAATATACAGCCTTGATGTACTCCTTTCCCAATTTGGAACCAGTCTGTTGTTCCATGTCCAGTTCTAACTGTTGCTTCTTGTCCTGCATACAGATTTCTCAGGAGGCAGGTAACGGGGCCTGGTATTTCCATCTCTTGAAGAATTTTCCACAGTTTTCTGTGATCCACACAGTCAAAATCTTTGGCATAGTCAATAAAACAGAAATAGACTTTTTTCTGGAACTCTCTTGCTTTTTTAATGATCCAACGGATGTTGGCAATTTGATTTCTGGTTCAGATCTCTGTTCTCTGCCTTTTCTAAATTTAGCTTGAACATCTAGAATTTCACGGTTCACATACTGTTGAAGCCTGGCTTGAAGAATTTTGAGCATTACTTTGCTAGCGTGTGAGATGAGTGCAAGTGTGCAATAGTCTGAGCATTCTTTGGCATTGCCTTTCTTTGGGATTGGAATGAAAACTGACTTTTTCCAGTCCTGTGGCCACTGCTGAGTATTCCAAATTTGCTGGCATATTGAGTGCAGCACTTTCACAGCATCATCTTTTAGGGTTTGAAATAGTTCAGTTAGAATTCCATCACCTCCACTAGCTTTGTTCATAGTGATGCTTCCTAAGGCCCACTTGACTTCACATTCCAGGATATCTGGCTCTAGGTGAGTGATCACACCATCGTGGTTATCTGGGTCATTAAGATCTTTTTTGTATAGTTATTCTGTGTATTGTTGCCGCCTCTTCTTAATATCTTCTGCTTCTGTTAGGTCCATACCACCTCTGTCCTTTATTGTGCCCATCTTTGCATGAAATGTTTTGTTGGTATCTCTAATTTTCTTGAAGAGATCTCTAGTCTTTCCCATTCTGTTGTTTTCCTCTATTTGCACTGATCACTGAGGAGGCTCTTATCTCTCCTTGCTATGTTTTGGAACTCTGCATTCAAATGGGTATATCTTTCCTTTTCTCCTTTGCCTTGAAATTCTCTTCTTTTCTCAGCTATTTGTAAGGCCTCCTCAGACAACCATTTGCCTTTTTGCATTTCTTTTTCTTGGGGATGGTCTTGATCCCTCTCTCTTGTACAATGTCACGAACCTTCGTCCATAGTTCTTCAGGCACTCTATCAGATCTAATCCCTTGAATCTATTTGTCACTTCCACTGTATAATCTCAAGGGATTTGATTTAGGTCATAACTGAATGGTCTAGTGGTTCCCCCTACTTTCTTCAAGTTCAGTCTGAATTTGGCAATAAGGAGTTCATGATCTGAGCCACAGTCAGCTCCCAGTCTTGTTTTTGCTGACTGTATAGAGCTTCTGGCTGCAAAGAATATAATCAATCCGACTTCGGTATTGACCGTCTGATGATGTCCATGTGTAGAGTCTTCTCCTGTGTTGTTGGAAGAGGGTGTTTGCTATGACCAGTGCATTCTCTTGGCAAAATTCCATTAGCCTTTGCCCTGCTTCATTTTTGTACTCCAAGGCCAAATTTGCCTGTTACTCCAGGTATCTCTTGACTTCCTACATTTGCATTCCAGTCCCCTATAGTGAAAAGGACCTCTATTTTGGGATTTAAGAAGGGTATCTAGAAGGTCTTATAGTTCTTCATAGAACAGTTCAACTTCAGCTTCTTCAGCATTACTGGTCAGGGGATAGACTAGGATGACTGTGACATTGTATGGTTTGCCTTGGAAATGAACAGACTTTTCTTCAAAGAAGATAGGCCAACAGGTATATGAAAAGATGCTCAGTATTGCTAATTATTGGAGAAATGCAAATCAAGGCTACAATGAGGTATCAGCTCACACTGGTCAGAATGGCCATCATCTAGAATTCTATGAAGGGCTTCCCTGGTAGTCCAGTGGTTAAGAATCTGCCTTGCAATTCCAGGGACACCAGTTCAATTCCTGGTCTCGGAAGATCCCACATGCCATGAAGCAACTAAGCCTGGGCTTCACAACTGAGACCCAGCACAGCCAAATAAATAATTGCTTTAAAAAAAAAAAAAAGACACCAGAAATGTGTCTTGGTACAAGATTACCATGCAAAAATCAATAGCTTTCCTATAACACTAAGCACAGCTGATTAGGTAACAGAATGAGAGAATAGATGCCCGTTACAGTAATAAGTAGAGATGAAAAAACAGCAGACAAGTAACATGCAAGAACGACATGAACACTGCTACTGACCGGCACGAAAGAAGTCTGGGTAAACCGAAAGGCACATCTGCATCTTGCAGAGAAAACTCAATTTTATTAATCCTCCTTTTTATTCATCTGTAAGTTTCAGGATATCATAATAAAACTACCAACACGGTTTATTGCTTTAATGGAAAAACAAAAATATCCAGGAAAATTCTGGAGGAAAAAAAAACTGGGTCACAATTACATCCGTTCCTCACATCTTAACCCGTTCTGGAAGGGAAAAGGTCTGGACATTACTCTTTCCCTGAAGAATGGCTGTGAACAAGTCCCAAAGTGGCTCCCTCGACAGGGACTCAACTATACAAGCTTCTCCAGACCCAGCCTCATTGTGGTGTGGCAGAGCCCCAGCTTCCGGGAACCCACACCTGCAGCCACAAACCCAAGCAGCCTTGGGTCTTTAAGCAGAAAGACGTGAACACTGTGTTCCCGGAGTATCACCCCTGAGTGGGAGGCACTTCAGTGCCCTGGGACCTGGCAGGCCTTCCTTGCCCTCTGCAGGCTTTCTGACGTGTCTAAGAGATGCTGTTACAGATTAAATTATGCCCCCCATCCCTAGAGCAACAAAAAGCTATGTTGAAGTCCTAAGCCCTATTACCTCAGAAAGTGACCTCATTTGGAAACAGATGGTCACTCCAGGTGTAACTGATTAAGATGAGGTTACCCTGGAGTAGCTGTGAGGTGGCTAAGTCATGTCCGACTCTTTTGCAGCCACACAGACTCTAGCCCACCAGGCTCCACTGTCCATGAGATTTCCCAGGCAAGAATACTGGGGTGGGTTGCCATTTCCTTCTCCAGGAGACCTTCCCGACCCAGGGATCCAACCTGTGTCTCCTGCACTGGAGGCGGATTCTTCACCACTGAGCCACCAGGAAAGTGCTGCTGGAGACGCGCACGTGTCTGGCTAAGTCGCTTCAGTCGTGTCTGACTCTATGCAACCCTACGGACTGTAGCCCGCCAGGCTCCTCTGTCCAAGGACTTCTCCAGGCAAGACTACTGGAGTGGGTTGCTATGCCCTCCTCCAGGGGATCTTCCCAACCCAGGGATCGAACCCACATTTCTTACGTCTCCTCTACCAGCAGGCAGGTTCTTCCCATGAGAATCGCCTGGGAAGCCCACACTGGAGTAGAGCAGGCACCTAACCCGGTGCGACCGGTGTCCTTATAAAGCGACAGCCAGGGCTCCCTGACAATCCAGGGGTTAAGCCTTTGCCTTCCATTGCAGTGGGTGCGGGTTCAACTCCTGCTCCAGGAGCTAAGCTCCCACATGCCTGGTGGCCAAAACACCAAAACATAAAACAGAAGCAATATGGTAACAGATTTATTAAAGACTTTAAAGAAATAAAGTGACGACAGTGTAAAGACACAGAAGGACATAGGGAGAACTCCATGTGAGGATGGAGGATTGGAGTGATGTGTCTCTGGTCCAGGGAATGTCAAAGAAGGATGATAAACCACCAGAAGCTAAGAAGAGGCAAGGAAGGGTCCCCTACCGGTTTTAGAGGGAGCGTGGCCCTGCAGATTTCTCCAGAATCATTAGACAATAAATTTCTGTTTTAAGCCACTCAGTGTATGGTACTTTGTCATAGCAGCTGTAGGAAACAGATACAGACATCTGGGATTAGAATCTGCACTCTACACTCCTAGGGCAGGAGGCTGTGTGCCAGCTGGAAGGGGCCAGGCGGAAAAACCAAGAGTTTTAAACAGGAAATTCTGACTTGTCCACCCAGGAGGGCAAGGATGATACCTTCTCAGGGCAAGACATCGCTCCAGCACCCTTCCTCATGCCCCCGATTTTGCCCTGAGGACCGGCTGGCCTGGGCTGGTTCCTCATTAACTTTGGCCCCCTTTGCAACAAGCTGGCTGCTGAGCCTGGATCAACACCAGTGACCACAGGGATGCTGGGGGGAGAGAGGAGCCTCAGAGAGCCCCAGGCTAAGCTTCTGAATCTGCTCTGGCAGGATCTAGAGCACTAAATTCTGGGGACAAGCTGGGGCGTATTTGCAGTCCAAATGGTGGGGCCACCCCGGTCACAGAGATGCCCCTCCCTCTGCCTGTGCCTCCCTCCACTTGCCCACTTGGCAATCCTCTACTCATTCTTTGCAAACCAGGTCACCTCACCTTCTCCTCCAGCAGGTAAGTTAATCACTCCCCTCCTTTGTGCCATCCTGGATCTCCTCCACACATTGCTCTATTACACTATAGCCCATTCTAGAAGATTCGTTCAATGGACCGTGACCTCCTTACAGATAAGGACCGAGTCTTTCATCTCTGAGTCCCTAGGGCCCAACACTCCAGCCCACACCAGCGACGCTTTACAGCTTCCATGGAGCCTCCATGTGCATTAACCATCCCAACTGTGGACCAAATGTTAGAACATAACTGCTTATTCCAGGGCAAAATCTCCCTCCTGGGATAATTTGATTTGTAGCTGGTGATCGCTCCCATTAAACAAAGAGCTCCCTGAAAGAGAAATGCTAGTTCTTTGCCCTCTGATGGTCCTAACCCCAATCACACAGAAGTCACCTTCAGTAAATGCAGCTTCAGCTTTTGCTGCCCCCGCTTCCTCCTCTCAGGGAAGCACACTGATAACCCCATTACATCTGTCTGGTGCTTTCTGACCTGAGCATCTCCAGGGAACCAGGCAGTCCAATTTGTTTAATGCTATGTGATCTGCTGCACTCACACCACATTTTATGATCTAATTCGATTTATTACAGACATTATGATATGGCTCTGTTTCTCTGAAAAACAGGTTACCTCTTACACTAGTTACTTAACCATTAGCTGTCTCCTAGCCGACAAGAGTGGGGACTTTTACATCTCTCTTTCTAGTAATGGATAATTACTCCCGGAATAAGAATCAAAAACCTTAATATTCATAGCCTCTGACTCAGCAATTCCACTTCGAGCAGGTAACCCTAGGAAAATGGCCAAAGATTTGCACAAAGGAAGGTTACAGGGGCACTCTTTATATTCAGCAGGGAAGACCTCACTAGGGAATTTGGTACAATTTCTCCAAAGCAAACATGGGGGACACAGTTGGCCACAGAGCCTCAACAGGCCTGGACCTAAGTTTGTAATGACGTGGAGAAATGGTGACCTCTCCAACTCACTAAGCACTAACAGGTCCTGAGGCACGCCATACCCCGGGGGCCTGGGAGATAAGCCAGACTGCAACAGCCCCTTGTCTCTCTAGTCTCGGGGAGGTCTCCAAAGCAGAAGCCTTCCAGTTCCCTGGTCTTCCAGCTATCTCCAAGTCCTATCTGGGAAGTTGTCTGGTTCAAAGGGTAGCTCACGAGATAAAGCCTAGAGAGTAGTCCATCCCTCACAATCCAATAAATGCCCCCTCACCCTCACCCCATCACCCTACAAGTTACCACTCAGCTTTGCTCCTCTGCTCTTTGGAGACTCAAAAGTGTCATCTCCTAAGTTGTTCTTTGAAGTTCCTCTCTGCCAGGCTTGTGTTTAAACAAACACACACAGCCGTTTTACTGCTCCTCTGTGGCAGTGAATTAATTCAGTGTGGCTTATTGATCAGATTCTTTGGGTTGCAAGTAACAAAAACACACTCAAAGAATTTTCAACCAGGGCTTCCTTGGGGCTCAGCAGTAAAGAATCCACCTGCCGATGCAGGAGACACGGATTCAGTCCCTGATTCGGGAGGATCCCACATCCAGCAGAGCAACTAAGCCCGTGTGCCACAACTATTGAGCCTGTGCTCTAGAGCCTGGGAGCCGCAACTACTGAGCTCACAAGCTGCAACCACTGAAGCCCAAGCACCCTAGGGCCCGAGCTCCACAGCAAGAGAAGCCACTGCAATGAGAGGCCCAGGCAGTGCAGCTGGAGAGCAGCCTCAGCTCTCCACAACTAGAGATGCGCCTGCGCAGCAGCCAAGACTCAGCACAGCCAAAAAGAAATAAATAACATATTTTTTTAAATAAATTTTTCAACCAAAACAAGAAGGAAGGAAAGTAGAAAGGAAGGAAGAGAGGGATGGAGGGAAAGAAAGCAAAGGAAAAACAGAGAAGAAAAGGGGGAAACAAGAACGTGGAAGAAGGGAGAAATCTAGGAATAGATTGTTTCCTCCGTGCTTTATTTTCACCGCCTGCTTTCCGAGTGTTGGCTTCATGCCCAGTTTGCCTGTCCATCCTCGTGTAACAGCAAAAATGGCCACTAGCTGCTCTGAACTTACATCAACTTCCCAACTAATGATTCCATCAGTGATCATGTGGGGTGGGGGATGAGAAGTGTGGGCCTGGGGCAGCCCATCTCTCTTTTGCTGGTTCCAGGAAATATATCAGGGAAGGCTCTGGGTAGCCTGGCTTGGGGAATGTGCTGAACCCTAAACCAATGACAGCGGCCAGAGGACCTCTGCACGTGGGTATGACATGCATATACATAAATACATCATTGGTCCACCCTTGGTGCTGGGGAGTGAGGTGGGCCTCGTCTGAACTCCATGGGACTAAGAATCAAAGGTGGTTCCCTGAGGACATGCTAGACAAAGAAGAAAGCCGGTCCTTTGCGCTTGACGGGCCCTGTCCCGGTCACCATCTGTCCCCGTCCACAGTCAGGCTCCCCAGGCTCCCCTGCATTTAGTCAGGAGTCAGCCTCACAGACTGACACGTGCACATTCAGCAGGTAGCCCCAGTCCAAGGTGGTCGTCAGGTTCCTCCACGCTGCTCCCAACGTCAGATCTGGATCTACTCTTAGACCCAGCAACAGCTGCTATGGGGGAGATTCTTCGAGTTTGCCTGAGTCTGGCTTCACCCACAGTGAAGTCCTTCCACCTGCCTCTAGGAGCGATCACTGAGACAGGCTCTGGACAGAGGCAGGAGCTCCATGGCTGCCCAGGTGGCCTTGCAACTTGTGCCCTGCTCAACCTTAGCTTGCCAAGTCGTGCCCTGACACAGGTCTGCATCTACCCCGAGGAAGTGGGGGCCTGCTCACAACTCAGCAGGCTCTTTACAGGCTAACAACCGCGTGCTCAGACGGTAAAGAATCTGCCTGCAATACAGGAGACCCAGGTTCGATCCCTGGTTTGGGAAGATCCCTTGGAAAAGGAAATGGCAACCCACTCCAGTATCCTTGCCTGGAGAATCCCATGGATAGAGGAGCCTGGCGGACTACAGTGTATGGGGTCAGAAAGAGTCAGACCCGACTGAAGCGACCAACACCTGCTGCAGCTCGTGGACAGATAAGGGGAAAGAGACTGCCCCAAGGCTGATCCAGGGAGAATTTCAAGGCTTGGACTTTAGACCCAGGACACCTGGCTTGAGTAACAGAATGACTGTCTTCTGCAGTGTTTTATTGTTTCTGGGTGTGACGCAGCTGGAGTTAGAGGCAGCCAACCTGCAGTTCCGCAGTCCTCCTTGCCAGCACACCTCCTTCTCCCCACAGCTGCCAACATCACCAAACGCTGCGAACTAACACAGGAAGACACGGGAGCAGCAACCAGCCACCTGAATGTGTCCTTTTCTCATTTCTATCCCTTGCACTGCTTTCAGCTGCTCAGGGACCAAACCAAAGTGAAAGAAATTTGAGCAGGAGCCAAGCAGTCATTCTTGCCCAGCCTTGAAACCCAGACCAAACACCAGTCACCCAAGCCCACCAACTAGCGGTGAGGCTCCCGCGCAAAGGCTGAAAACGACTCAGCAAAGCTTCCAGAGGAGTTAAAGCCATTTGTATGTGTGTGTTAAGTCCCTTCAGCCATGTCTGACTCTTTGCGACCCCATGGACTGTAGCCTTCCAGGCTCCTCTGTCCATGGGATTCTCCAGGCAAGAATACTGGAATGGGTTGCCATGCCCTCCTCCAGCGGAGTTTCCCGACCCAGGGATGGAACCTGCATTTTTATGTCTCCTGCACTGGCAGGCAGGTTCTTTACCTCTAGCGCCACCCGAGAAGCCCATCAGGAAAGTCATTTATTAATATTATATGCTGAGTATGAATGATTTACATACTTTATTTCATCAAACTCCACAACCAACCCACTCCAATATCTTCTTTTCCAAACGAGAAAACCGAGGGACTTCCCTGGCAGTCCAGTGTTTAGGACTCCGTGCTTCCACCACAGAGGGCACAGGTTCGATCCCTGGTTGGGGAACTAAGATCCCACAAGCAGTATGTCATGGTCAGAAAAAAAAGAGAGAGAGAGAGAAAACCGAGGTTGAATAATTTGCCCATGATTACAGACCAGCAGCCAACTGAGGGACCCTCTGC
This sequence comes from Ovis aries, assembly GCF_016772045.2. Taxonomy (NCBI): domain Eukaryota; kingdom Metazoa; phylum Chordata; class Mammalia; order Artiodactyla; family Bovidae; genus Ovis; species Ovis aries. The sequence continues at coordinate 134,847,091 of NC_056056.1, forward strand.
CATTACTCTCCAAGCCTCTTTTTTGATTATGGGGAGTTCTATCAGGGCCTCCCAGGCCATAGGGTAGAACGTGCCATCCTCATAGCATCTGGCTGTGGGGTAACCACGTGAAGAATGGATGAGGCATCCAGAACATTCCCTGGGCTCCTACTCTCCAGTCCCAAAGGCAAGAAGTGCAGGAGCCCCAGCTCCAGCGTTTTCCTCCTCTGTGAGGTCTCAGAGGGGCAGCAGGCTAAGGCTCCCATTCAGACATGAATTTCTCAACCATGGGAGTTAAAAGACGAGGATCAGATTGGCTCTGACGTTCTCTGATTCCCCAGGTAGGATTGTTTTCACTGTTGCTTTCCAGGTTCTGTAGAAAATTCTACTTTTTCTACACTCAAAGCAAAATCTGAATGCCCTTAAGAGGAGGTATGGGTCCCTTTGGACTGGTTCCCCTCATACTATGCCCTTGGCTCCAGAACAGTCCACTGAGCTGTCTCACATAACAGATGCCAGGATGGGAAGGACCCCATGAGCAATATAAGCTCTAGCTCAACAGTGCCAGTGGTGGCCCAGGTTCTGTCATCCAAATTCTGCTCCACCCTGTCACCGAGAGCTTTGTTCTCAGGCTTTTGAGGGGGTGTTTTATTCTTTCAAAGGAATGAAAGCTGTCTTGGAGGGTCCCAGCAAACACCTTTCTTTATCCATCACTGGCAAGGAAATCACCATATTGAACTTAAACTAATGGCCAAGGGGTGAAAAATGCCAGGAGGTCAAATACCCTGACCACCATAGCCTTCAAATTTAGTACCTGTGAGCTCCTCAGGGTACTGAAGCCAGAGGAGGATAACACTTTACAGAGCCCATCAGGGTTCTAAAAGTGTGTCTAGGGAGCTCAGGTGGGGCTTCTCCTCCTTCTATTCTTGAGACATCCTTGTTTGTACCTGAACTACTCGGTAGTTGAGCAAGCCTGGAACGGTTTTCCATAAACCTGTAACAGCTGAACCCAGGATGTTTCAAGCCTTGATAACGAACGTCTGTGTGTGTATCATCATCTGCTCGGTCATGTCCACCCATGGATCCTGCCAGGCTCCTCAGTCCGTGGGACTTCCCAGGCAAGAATACTGGAGTGAGTTGCCATTTTCTCCTCGAGGGCATCTTCCCGACCCAGAATCTACTACTTCTCCAGAGCCTCCTACATTGGCAGGCAGAGTCTTTACCACCAAGTCACCTGGAAAGCTGATAATTAATAAGCAGAGCCAATATCCTTTCAAAGTTTGAGCTCACCCCTTGTTAGGACACTAGAATGCTGTCCCATCTTACTGCAGTCTGGAGGAATGCACTTCAATCAAGGCACACGCTCAGGTCTGTCTTTTCCTGGTAGTGTCAGATATAAAGGAGTGCATTCAGGCTCCTCGAAGGTCCTGCTGAAAAAATTATGTGATGTAAATAAACTAGATAATCTACATCCCCATTCATCTTTTCCATGGAGTACAACAAGGGATCAGAGATGTTCTGAGGCATCCCTTCAAACTGATAAAATTCTATGAGTAAGCAAGAATGTTGGTTTTTTCCTCACTAGCTACAGGTGTTTCTTAGTAGTACTCCTCACCAAATACCACCATCTTCCTGTCTGGCAGTAGGTCCCACGTGTGAGAAAACATTTATACATTCCCACTGTGCGGGACTGTTTTTTTCCCCACCGTTACGTTGCAGGTGGGGTGGGGTTGTAGACTTTGCTGATAATCAGCAACTCTTTAAAGAACTATAAATCCATGATTTCAAACAGTAAAATCTATTTTAATCTGCTCTCAGCAAATATAACACACATTCCATTCAGGGAGAAAGAAAAGATGATTGTATTCGTTTAGGGCTTCCCCTTCAGTCTCTGCTGATGGCTGAGTGTTTAGAAAGCCCTGAGATCAAAGCCCTCCGGATGTATCTGTAGATTCAGGTAAAACAAACCCAGGAGAGGGCAGAGGAGCAGCACTTGGCAGGGTGTGGCCTCTGCCCACTCTGCCCACCGCACCTGGAGGGAAGGCCCACTCTGTACTTACGAGCTGCCGCTGCAGAGTGCCAACATTTTTTAAAGGTTACTCCGAGAGTTGCTGATGGACAGGGAGGCCTGGCGTGCTGCGGTTCATGGGGTCTCAAAGAGTCGGACATGACTGAGCAACTGAATTTTTTGATTCAGTCAGACAGAGCCAAGATTCAATCCCAGGTCTCACTCCAAAACTGTTTTCACTTTGCAAAAATCCTATGCTGTTGATATTCTATCTACTTAGAAAACCCAAGAGAGTCCACTGGAAATCTATCAGAACCACAGAGATAGCTCAATAAGTTGATTGCTTTTAAAATAACTTTAACCTCTTCAGATAATATAATGAAAAAGTTACTATTTATGGTACTTGCTAAAATCAGGATGACTCCTTCTCTACGCTACGTTTCTAAAAAGAATCAAAAGAAACTAGTAAGAGTGTCTGCTCCTGGGAGGAAAACTAGGTAACCAGGAATAGGAGTAGTTTACTATACTTGTGAACTTTTGATCGTTGTGCCAATAGGTAATATGCATGTTACCTACAGAAAATAAAAAAGTTTCCATGTGAATTAAGAAGCAGTGAGGCAAAAACTTCAGGACACTAAGAGGACATTAAAAAAATCAGAACATTAAGAAATACATTGAGTTATTCTATCACTTCTCCTTTACTTTCTATATGAAACAATATTAAACAATATTCCAGCGCTATCTGATAGATTTCAACCCTTTCTAATGACATCTACTGTTTCTTCAAATGTCTTAGAAGATAGGAACCTCCTCTATTTCTTTAGGGGTAAATAATAGATGAAGAAACAATGGAAACAGTGAGAGACTTATTTTCTTGGGCTCCAAAATCACTGCAGATGGTGACTGCAGCCATGAATTAAAAGATGCTTGCTCCTTGGAAGAAAAGCTATGACCAGTCATAGCTTTAACGTGTTCTGACAGCATATTAAAAAGCAGAGACATTACTTTGCCAACAAAGGTCCATCTAGTCAAAGCTATGGTTTTTCCAGTGGTCATATATGGATGTGAGAGTTGGACTATAAAGAAAGCTGAGCACCAAAAAACTGATGTTTTTGAACTGCGGTGTTGGAGAAGACTCTTGAGAGTCCCTTGGACTACAAGGAGATCCAACCAGTCCATCCTAAAGGAGATCAGTCCTGGGTGCTCATTGAAAGGACTGATGCTGAAGCTGAAACTCCAATGCTTTGGCCACCTGATGCAAAGAGCTGACTCATTTGAAAAGACCCTAATGCTGGGAGGGATTGGGGGCAGGAGGAGAAAGGGACGATAGAGGATGAGATGGTTGGATGGCATCACCGACTCAATGGACATGGGTTTGGGTGGACTCTGGGAGTTGGTGATGGACAGGGAGACCTGAAGTGCTGTGGTTCATGGGGTCGCAAAGAGTCAGACACGATTGAGCGACTGAACTGAACTGAACTGATGTGTATGATTATATTTACATAGAAAAAAATAGAACATATTATACCAAGTGAATAACAGTGGTTATCTCTAGGTGTCAAATTATGGGTAGTTTATTTTCTTGTGATTTTCTGTGCTTTTTATAAATAGGATATTTAGCAATTATAAAAACAATAAATAAACATTACTCACCCTCTCACTCTTCTAACCCTCCTCCTTTTTCTTGTTCCCTCTTCTATTCTCTTCAGGTTCTTTGTCCAGACCCCAGAGCAGCACCATGCTGAGCCATACTGGAGCCTGAGGAGAAAGGAAATTGGCTTTAATGCAAGCATACTCTTCAGTGATACTTTGTAAATTTAATTCTTCATTTGTTTCATTTTCAGTTGAGACTGCCATGTTTAATAATTTCTCTTGGTCAAGTGATGATCTTAAATACATTTTAATTAACTTAAGATGAAGTAAAATTAGCATCACCGACTCAACAGACACGTGTTTGAGTAAGCCACAGGAGTTGGTGATGGACAGGGAAGCCTGGCGTGCTGCAGTCCATGGGGTCGCAAAGAGTCAGACACGACTGAGCGACTGAACTGAACTGAAGTAAAATCATAGCAATGTATAAATAAAATACTATTGTGAGTTTTCATATACTTTTCATTCTTTTTAATATTTTTTTCATTAATAAGCATTTTTAAAATACACACAAGTGTGGATAGGGAATTATGTAGCAGCCCAGTGGTTAAGACTCGGCACTCTCACTGCTGAGGACCCAGGTTTGATCCCTGGTCAGGGAACTAAGATCTCACAAGCCTAATGGAAAACCAATAAAATTAATAGAAAAAAAAAAAAACAACCCATGGATATAGAGTGTGCACGTTTTTCCTTTGACCTCAGGCTCCACCATCGCTCAGGCTCAGGCTCCAGGCACTACTCTTTTGTTCCTATTTTGTTCATCATAGACATTTTCTGATTAATTTTGATTCTTTTTTTACTTAAAAAAATTTATTTATTTATTTGTTTTGACTGCACTGGGTCTCAGGTGCCGCACGTGGGATCTTCCATCTCTGTTGAGGAATAAGAAGTCTTTAGCTGCAGCATGTGGGATCTAGTTCCCTGACCTGGGATCAAACCCAGGCCCCATGCATTGGGAGGACTGAGTCTTAGCCACTTCACCTCCAGGCAAGCCCCTTGATTTTTTAAATATTACATTATATATACCAAGAGAACGCACTGGTCATAGCAAAACCCTCTTCCAACAACACAAGAGATGACTCTACACATGGACATCACCAGATGGTCAACACGAAAATCAGATTGATTCTATTCTTTGCAGCCGAAGATGGAGAAGCTCTATACAGTCAGCAAAAAACAAGTCTGGGATCTGACTGTGGTTCAAATCATGAGCTCCTTATTGCAAAATTCAGACTGAAATTGAAGAAAGTAGGGGAAACCTCTAGACCATTCAGATATGACCTAAGTCAAATCCCTTGAGATTATACAGTGGGAGTGACAAATAGATTAAAGGAATTAGATCTGATAGACAGAGCGCCTGAGGAACTATGCATGGAGGTTCATAACATTGTACAGGAGACAGTGACCAAAACCATGCCAAAGAAAAAGAAATGCAAGAAGTCAAAATGGTTGTCTGAAGAGGGCTTACAAATAGCTGAGAAAACAAGAGAAGCAAAGGGTAAAGAAGAAAGGAAATGATAAACCTATTTGAATGCAGAGTTCCAAAGAACAGGAAGGAGCGATAAGAAAGCCTTCTTAAGTGAACAATGCAAAGAAACAGAGGAAAACAGGAATGGGAAAGACTAGAGATCTCGTCAAGAAAATTAGAGACATCAAGGGAACATTTCCTACAAAGATGGGCACAATAGTGAAAGTGAAGTCGCTCAGTCATGTCCGACTCTTTGTGACTCGTGGACTGTAGCCCACCAAGCTCCTCCGTCCACGGGATTCTCCAGGCAAGAATACTGGAGTGGGTTGCCATTTCCTTCTCCAGGGGATCTTCCCAACCCAGGGATCGAACCCAGGTCTCCCACATTGCAGGCAGACGCTTTAACCTCTGCACCACCAGGGAAGCCCTTAAATACAAGAATACAGTCTCTCAGAAAACCTCCTATAGAGACACAGAACTTCAGATCCAAGTACTCACATCAAAGATTTCAAGGGAGGAAAGGAAGCCAGGTTGAAAGAAGAAGGGGGAGGAGGCGGAGAGGGGGTTGAAAGGGGTGGCCTTACAGACGTCTCCTGCCACCTACAGATGCCCAGGTGCTATGGGACTTTTCCCTGGGCCTCCAGAGAAGGGAGGACTGGAACTCGGCCCTATCAGAAATCAGACCAGACCAGAACCAGAATTAGAGTTCTCTGCCAAGAGGAGGTGATCAGTCTCCAATCCTCAGCTCAGGCTGAGGGCCCTTCGACCAGATTCCTGCGTCCAGGACCGGGGGACTAGAAAGACAGGGAAGGATAGGAAGGGTTAAGGAGAGGAAAGAGGAAAGGGGTCCGCCGTCCTGCAACAAATGGCGACTCTGGTGGGACTCTTCTTCGCTGAGACTGACATCCTGACCACTCGGGGTACTCAGGGGCCAGCTTGCCTGCCAATGGACCAGACCTAGCGGCCGCAACTAGGATCCTTTTGTCCCTGGTCTCCTCCTGATGCAGACGACTGGCCAGAGTGCCCCGACCAGTAAGGAACAAGAGACTTTATTGACCTCTCTCCCCTTCCCTCTCTTTCCTTCAGACACGACTGAAGCAACTTAGCAGCAGCAGCAGCATCTATTTCACATACAGTATTGTAAATTTCTGTTACTCTCTCCATACATCTCCCCTTCCCCCTCCTCTCTTCCTTCCATGTCCATAGGTCTGTTCTCTATGTCTGTTTCTCCATTGCTGATGGTATCTCTTCAGATCCAGGAGAAAGAGATCCAGGGGAATGAGATAAAAAAAGAGGAAGGTGAAATAGAAAGAGAAAAGAGATAAATGGATGTAAACAGAAGAATCAAACTATCCCATTTTCATGTCAGTTATCTACTCCACCTGCACAACCATCTCTAAGGCACCATTAATCTTTACAGATAAGAAACGGAGACAGAAGTTCAAGGGACTGTTGGGTTCCTCCACGGGGGTACCTGCAGAGGGTGGGGGAGGGGTACAGGCTGCCCTCCCTCCTGACCTCCCAATGCAGTTTCCTGACAGATTCTCCACAGTCTTTCCCTCCCAGATGGCGGCAGCACATCCTCCTTGTGAGCAAGTCTCCCTCATTCTGTCCCACCCAGAAGTGGGCGTTCCCTCGCCAGGGACCACGTGTGCAAGAGACTAGCTAGGGGCCAAGGCTGAAGTCAATAGCCTCCAGAGCTGTTCTTGTCTGCCGGCTTCCCGTCAATGTGCACCACACCATGCTTCCTGCCTTGCTGGGGGGAACCCCCTGAAGCACACTGTTGCGAAAAGCGAAACTTCAGAATACCCCAAAACAGAATCTAAATTGGCCAAAGAATAAGAATATGAGGGGAAAAAAAGAGAGACAGAGAAGATATTCACAGGGCTTGTTGAGGCGTGGGAAATCCAGGCCTGTCTTGCAGAAGAGCTCAATGATGGGACGTTTCCATCATGAGCAGGCAGAGATGATTTCTGGAGAGGAGTAACGGAAATGACTCTTTCATTGTCTACTTTTCTCTAGTGCTTGAATTTTTTTTTAACCAGGTGGCTCTATAACATTTGCAATTACAGAAGACTATTTTAAAGTGGCCTGCCATGCATCACCATCCTGTGCGGCTCCCCTTCCTGTGAGAAGAGAACAGCTCAGTCAGGGCATGACACATTAGGGGTGGGGGCACACATCCGGTCTACTACATATGCCTCCAAATTATGCAACTCATTGTTCTGAGGACTCAGAGTCACGTTTAAAATCAGAGTCAGCTAAAGTAAAACTGGAAGAGAAATTTGTTTCTGGAATGTGGAGCACACAGCACAGACCGACGCGGCTTCCCTGGGCAGCACCCTCTCAGGGACTCTGGGATGGGTTTAGCGGTCATGACTGTCCTGGGGAAGAATTGGGGCGGTGAGTCCAGTCCAGCCCATCACCCTCAGGTCAGGGTGGGTCCTGAAAAAGCCTCAGCCTCCGAGGGTTACAGAGCAGAGTCAGAGGAAGAGCGGAGCAAAGACCACAGCGTCAGACCCGCACAGGAGTGTCGAGCATCCAGAAAGAGAGAAATGAGGGGCAGCATCCCACAGTCTTCAAAAGGAGATGTCCTTATTCCGAGAAAGGTAGCTGAGGAACCAGGCAAGTGACAGTGGTGGCAGCTGAAGCAGTGAGGTTAGAATGAACCCTGAGGGTCTGTAAAGGAAACAAAACAGATGATCAAGGCAAACGCTATATAAAGTCTCTTTAGAAATTTAAACCGCAGTGGGTGTGCATACTCAGTCATGTCCGACTCTTTGTGACCCCATGAAGTGTAGCCCGCCAGGCTCCTCTGTCCATGTTATTGTCCCAGCAAGAATACTGGAGTGGGTTGTCATTTCCTCCTCCAGGGGATCTTCCTGACCCAGGGATCGAACCCACGTCTCCCGCATTGAGATGATGGATTCTTCACCAATGAGACACCTGGGAAGTCCCTTTAAACCCCAGAGTCTCTAATGTGAAAGAAGGGAATTGAGGGCAGGGGAATCACTCAGCCACTTGGTTGGTGTTAGGGGAGGAGACAGGTGAGCAGGCCAAGACTGAGTGGACACTTCCCTTTTCTACTTCTTTAGGAACATCCATCCTTCACCCACTTCCTGATCTAGCGTAGGGGGCCAAGGTCTTCTCCCTGCTCCACTGGCCTCCTCTCTCCAGAATCCATCACTGGAGAAGCTCTGACCTCCCTCTGAATAGCTCAGTTCTACTGTGGGGTTCCAGACTAGAGAACAAGGTTACTTCTCTCATCCAGCTGTTAATCCCCAGTGGCTTCCCCTGCTCTTCCAGGTTCATGTCACAACTGCCTTCTTGCTCAGATCTGCCCACCCACACTCCTGCCCCTGGCCCCGGGTCTTACGGACTTAGAAATACAAATTCATTTAAGCATCAAGACAAAAGAAAAACAGAATTGGTGGTTGAATTTTCTGCCATAGAACGTTTCCAAATTATCGGCTATTTGGAGTGGTCCTTTTCTATTACTGAGACAAGGGCCCAAAAGATTACATCACAGAATCCTGGTGAGCAGCCTGAGGGTGGGGGTGGTAGTGAGTCAGAGCGTGGGTTTAGGGACTGAACTTACTTATTTGGATTTTAATTCCAGCTCTGACACTACTCGCTCAGTGATTCTCAAAGTTGAGAATGCACCAGAATTACCTGGAGGGCTTATAAAGATACAAATTACTGGGTCCCATCCCCCAAGTTTCGTATTATTTAGGTCCGAGGTGGGACCTGACAATCTATATTTCTAACAGTTTATCAGATGATGCTGAAGCCGCTGGTCTACTTTGAGCCGCACTCTCCAGCGGCGTGGTCAGCCACCTTCCGTGTATATTCCGGACAATAATCGTAGTTATTTGCTGGGGCTAGTGTTTACCTGAGACCCGGCACATGAAGACCTTAGCATTGTTAGTGGCACACGGCAAATTCCCTGCTCTTATTGTTGGATGAAGGGGAGCAATCATTTGGTCAAGACCACTCCTCCCGATGAGAAGTAAACCTGGGACGGAGCCCCTGGGTGCCTCTCTCTCCGGCGGCGTTTCTCTGCTCCGGAGCCTCTTCCTCCAGACTCTGAGCGCTGCGGGCACATGGCCACTGAGCCCGCGCGCCGCACGCGGCGGTTCCAAGCACACGCCGGCGACTCCCGCCTGTCGTCTTTGTGGTGGCCAGGACCCTCCAATCTTTATCGACGCCGAGAGCCTGGCCGCGGAGACTGGCCCCCGGAACTCGCTGAGATCTGTAGAAGCCGGAGCAGCCGGGCTCCCAGCCGCGGCGGCGGGGGCGGGGTGCATGGGCCCGGGGCGTCCCCGCAGCAAGCCGGCGTTCCGGGGCGCCGAGCAATGCTGGGGAGCTCAGCCCCCGGCACCTGACCCGGAGGGGCGGGGAGGACGCGCCCCAGCGGCCGGGCAGGGCCCGCTTCGGCCCCGCCCTCCAGGACGTCCCGTCGGGAAACCGGTGAGCTGCACGGCCGCGCGGCTGCGGCTCCGCCCGGGCACCACAGGTAAGCGGCAGAAGCAGCCCGCCACCCTTCTCTGGACTTAGAACCCAGAGCCCTCCCGCTTCCTGGGACTTCCTGCAGGTCGAGCTCGCTTCTCCCAAGCCCTTGTTCCCCATCCACCTCCCCCCTCCGCCGATCTCTTCCTCCTCCTCCTCCTCCTCTTCCTCGCCACCCCCGACAGTGACACGAAGGGGCAGGGCCGGGCTGGGCCATGTGTCGTGGTGGCCTCTAGCCCCTCCCTCGGTAGCACTCCCTACACCTTCGCGCCTTCCTTAAAGGTTGAAAGAAAAGCTGGGGTCTCGGTCCTGGAGGGGCGGGGTGGGAGAGGTGCGAGCTGCACTGCCTCCGGGGCTCTGCAGCCTCTGCCCGTCACGCATGCCTTAGCACCCCTTCTGCGCCCCCATCGCCCCGCGCTGGGCCAGCCCCTGTGCTCAGCTGCAGAAAACCTTGCAGAGAGGTTCCCTCCTGCCCGGGCTGCGCGGCTCCCAAGCAGAAGCGGTGAGCCGGCGAGAGAAGCCTCCCTGGTGAGGGCAGGGTCTCAGACATCCTCCCTGTGGAGACTTGGGCCTTTAAGGGGCAGGAACTGTGCTCAGCAGTGTTGGGAGGGAGTCTGATGGGTGTTCATGACTGTGACTGTCACTGACTTCCTGATTTCCTGTCACTTGTTCCGAACCCTAGGCCAACCGAAAGGAGAAATAGTTTGTTACTTGCCCCCAGAGCCTGTCATCCCAGACACTGACCTCTGCAGAGGTTAGGATAGGGCTCAGCTGTATGTATGGGGATGGTGAGGTGTCAGTTTGCCAGCACAGCATAAAACAGACCCCTCTATTAGCCAATCACCCCATTGCAACATTCACAGGAGCGTTCTAACACTGCACTCTCAGTGCACTGCCAGACCTGCAAATGCAGTTTGCAGACACTGCAGGAGGTTAACAACTCTGGACACACCAAAGAACCTGGGGCTTGTGCTCATTTTGCCAGAGATATGTGTACACTGCCCACGCCCCATTCTCTCGGTGAATGAGCTGTGTCTCTGCCCATTACAGGAAGAGTGAAAAGGATGAGACAGGCAAATGCACGTGATCAATAGTGCAAGCTAAGGTGAGGGGTTTGAAATTTACTTTAGTTCAGGTTATCCAGCAGAAGCCAGTATCATTGCAGGTACTTCCTGACCTCCTGTTCCTTAACAGCACCATTCACTTTAGGCACCCAGAGGTAACAAAACAACTTTCAGGGGCACCAGAGCAGTTAGCGGAGCAGGCAATGGGAAGGTAGTCTAGAGCTGGTGGAACCACGAAGAATCCCTGGCTGCCTGGAAAGCCCTCATCCTTGGTAATCACTGCCTATAGTTAGCAGAACAGCTGACTCCTACCCACATGGAAGAACTCAGGCCTGAAAAGGGAAGCCCTGAGGCATGTCAAAAACTGTCTGAGATCAGAAACATCTCAGCCCCAAATTCAGCTGGGAGAAACCTGAACAGGAGATACGACCTTGGGCTTAGCCCATATAGCCATTACCTAGAACAGAAATCAGGAATTAAAGGGACAACTAGCCCTAGGGCCAAGGCAGTGGGTATAATGGAGGCGGAGAGCTGGCTCAGCTCTGTCACTAAATTAGCTGTCTGACCTTGGCCAAATCACATAAACACTCCCTGGGTGGGGAACAAATGAGAAGGTGTATATGAAAATGCTTTGTCAAAGCTCCAAGCACCAGCCAAGTGCAAGGCAGCATGGTGCTATGTTTAAGATAGTGGGCTTGGGAGAGATGTGGGCTTGGGAGAAAATTCTGCCTCTGCCATTTCATAGCTGTGTGTCCTTGGTCAGGTTACTAAACCTCCGTGGGCTTCAGTTTCCTTATAGGTAAAATGGAAAAGGACAACTGTGTCTTGCTTTGGTATGGTAAGCAGTGATATTTTAAAAAAGGCTCTGGTATTGTCCTGCACCTCCTCTGGCTTCATGGACATGTTCTGACATCTCCAGCCTTAGAAGTGAAGCTGAGGTCCAAAGTGGGTTTCTTTGTCCTGGGCGGACCCAGTGGCTGTGCCAAAGATTTGGGCAAACTCAGCTCATCGTACAGCCCTCTGCCCCTCTCTGGGAAAGCCCAACATACCCTTACTCATTTGATGGGAATGAGAGTGAGGGTTTGAATAAATGAGAGGTCAAGTGCAGGGCAGTGCCTGTCTCTGTGTCAAGCTCAAAGCTGTAATTGTGCTGTGCACAAGGCTTGCCCAGTGAACAAGGATGGCCTCAGTCTGGGGAGAAGAAGGACTGTTACAAGACTCTTTTGTGGCACCTGAGAGCCCTGGGAGGTCAGGTTATTCTCTGGTCTCCTGTGCAGCGTGGTCCTCAGCCCTGGGTAGAGATTTGAAGAAAGGAAGAAACTCTATCCTCACCCTCAGCTCTGCGGATAGAAGAAAACAAAGAACAGACAGATCAGGGCGTGGAATTAACAACCAGATACCTCAGGATGGAGGGACACTGCAGCGATAGGAAGGTTAGGGGAACTAGTTGGGAAAAGCATACTAGAGGCAGAAGATTGCTGCTAAGTCACTTCAGTCGTGTCCAACTCTGTGCGACCCCATAGACGGCAGCCTACCAGGCTCCCCCATCCCTGGGATTCTCCAGGCAAGAACACTGGAGTGGGTTGCCATTTCCTTCTCCAGTGCATGAAAGTGAAAAGTGAAAGTGAAGTCGCTCAGTCGTGTCCGACTCTTCGAGACTGCAGCCTACCAGGCTCCTCTGCCCATGGGATTTTCCAGGCAAGAGTACTGGAGTGGGGTGCCATTGCCTTCTCCGAGGCAGAAGATTAGGGACCAGGATTTAAAGATTTGAGAAGATGAAAGAAAAGGGAACCTAGGTAGCCCAATGTCTAGACCTGTTGGTTCTCCCTCCTCCATAAAATCTAGTGGGGGTCCTGCGTGAAGTAACATGGGCCGTGAAACTTGGAAAAAAATATGCCCGATACTCATGGCAGTAAGATGCACTTTAGTCTGAGAAGGCTTCTTGGAGGAGGGGAGTTTCAGGTAAGAATTCGAGAAAAGAAACATAATTTGCTTTTAGTTCAGTTCAGTCACTCAGTCGTGTCCGACTCTTTGCGACCCCATGGACTGCAGCACACCAGGCCTCCCTGTCCATCACCAACTTCCCTAGCTTACTCAAACTCAACTCATGAGTTGAGCTTACTCAACTCATGTTGGTGATGCCATCCAACCATCTCATCCTCTGTTGTCCCCTTCTCCTCTTGCCTTCAATCTTTCCCAGCATCAGGGTCTTTTCCGGTGAGTCAATTCTTCACATCAGGTGGCCAAAGTACTGGAATTTCAGCTATAGCATCAGTCCTTCCAATGAGTATTCAGGACTGAGTTCCTTTAGGATTGACTGGTTTGGTCTCCTTGCTGTCCAAGGGACTCTCAAGAGTCTTCTCCAACACCACATTTCAAAAGCATCAATTCTTTGGTGCTCAGCTTTCTTTATGGTCCAACTCTCACATCCATACATGACTACTGGGAAAAAACCCATAGTTTTGACTAGACGGATCTTTGTTGGCAAAGTAGTCTCTGCTTTTTAATATGCAGTCTAGGTTGAAAATAGCTTTTCTTCCAAGAAGCAAGTGTCTTTTTATTTCATGGCTGCAGTCACCATCTGCAGTGATTTTGGAGCCCAAGAAAATAAAGTTTCTCACTGTTTCCATTGTTTCCCCATCTATTTGCCATGAAGTGATGAGACCAGGTGCTTTAAGCCAACTTTTTCACTCTCCTCTTTCACTTTTATCAAGAGGCTCTTTAGTTCTTCTTCAATTTCTGCCATGAGAGTGGTGTCATCTGCATATCGAGGTTATTTCTCTCAGCAATCTTGATTCCAGCTTGTGTTTCATCCAACCATACATTTCGCATGATGTACTCTGCATATAAGTTAAATAAACAGGGTGACAATATACAACCTTGATGTACTCCTTTCCCAATTTGGAAGCAGTCTGCTGTTCCATGTTTGGTTCTAACTGTTGCTTCTTGACCTGCATAAAGATTTCTCAGGAGGCAGGTCAGGTGATCTGGTATTCCCATCTCTTGAAGAATTTTCCACAGTTTGTTGTGATCCACACAGTCAAAGGCTTCAGCGTAGTCAATAAAGCAGAAGTAGGTGTTTTTCTGGAACTCTTGCTTTTCCATGATCCAGTGGATGTCGGCTAGTTGATCTGCTTAGCAAGAGCATAAGGGAAATGCTTTGAAGAGGAAGAGATAGCCAGTGAGCGTGAGGAGCAAACAGGAAGCAGACTGCCAAGGCCATGTTTCTGCTACAGTCAAATGGCGCGAAAGGACTATGAATATGGCCCTTCTAGACTGTGAAAGGGAGAGAGAGGCCTGAGGCAGAGGGAGCTGGCAAGCAGCTTCTGCTGATCCTCCAGATGCTAGGTCATAAGAGCACAGTCTCGGAGAATGGCGTTAAAAGGGCAGAGGAAGAGGAAGATCCAGGAGGCAGAGAATGAATCAGCAGGACTCGGGAGCATGCATGGAGTGAACCTGACGTTGAAACCCATTTAGAAACTCCATGCCTGGGAGTAGAGTAGGGGCAGGAGTAGTTTCCAGGGTTTCAACGCTACTGGTCGCAATGGGGAAATTGGGAAGGCTGACCAGCTTAGGGGGCAGCCCACAGACTCTTGAGTTCAGGGTGTGGCACATCGAGTATCCAGTGGCCCTGGGTAGAAGTCCTATAGCCGGGAGCCCGCTGTACACTGAAGAGAGAAGGGAAAGTTCTGTCCTCACCCATCACCTGCCCCTCAATCTGAAGATGAGCGCAAACCTTCAGGAATACCCCTTCTGTAAATACCCCCATCCATCCCTCTCCCCCTGCCAGGTGATGGATGATAAGACTCAGTTCAAGTTTTTTTTCTCTCCCGCCCCCGACCCTGGCTTTCTCTCAAACCCAACCTAATTGTCACCAGGTTTCCTAAATGATTAGGGAATCCCAGCCCATGCCCACCTAAGGTTCTTCTTCATCCCTAGGTTCTGAGGACTCTCAAGGCTCAGTTTGAAACGGTTACGTATCCCTGCCCGACCTGGCAGGACCTGGAGATCCTTTAGTGACAAAAACCTGTGAGCTGGTGAACTTCCTGCTTGGTCACGCATTATTTTGATTTTTCAGTAACTTAACAAACTTGGACTAGATCAAGAAACATTTGCTGAGCACCTGCTATGAGCCAAGTCTATTCTAGGTACACAGCGTGAGTCAAGTTCAATTGGGTTTTTTTCAACGGAAAAATCTGTTTGGGCAACTAAAGCTTAAAATGTTATGCAAACAAAAGATGAACCTAGATCAGCCCAGGAGAAAACTCGATAGACTTGCTACTGAAATAATTTTCAGTGAGTCTTTCTGGGAAAATAAAGCCACATACTGCAGCTCTAGTGTTGAAAGGGAAAGCTGAGGTGTTCTGAAGGTGTAATTATGGGGAAAAGTGAAAACCTATCAGCATTCTGTAATCAAAAAGGTCAGCGGTGGAAGGAGGGGTTTGGAGGAGATAATTTGCTACTTTGTTCACAGCATGAGAACACAGGAAGTGAGGTGCAGTGGGTTGGTTTTGATAACTGAGAAAGTGCTGCCCGGGAGGAAAAAAGGGAGAATCATTTGTCCCAAACAGCCTCTTGGCCCCCTCCCCACAACCAGCAGCTTGAAATGGACCTGTGCGCTCCCCACCGTGGTGTTAGCTCCGTCTCACGCCTGCTCCTGGTGAGAGTGGCGACAGTCATCACTTTTCAAGAAACCTGTAATTGAGCGACAGCCTGACTAGCTTGAGCAAACATCCCTGTTGGTGGTGTTGCCACTGCTAACTTCCTGGCTGCCACGTCTCTAGGAGGTGAGCAGCTCCCTAGATAAACAGAAAGAAACTTTGTTATAAACAGGCTACCTGGCCAGCAAGGGCCTGTTCCGGGTAGCTGACCCTGGTTCTCGTTAAAGCCAAACCTTGACCTGGAAGCTACTTTCGTGGCATCTTTAAAGCATTTGTGGTCCTAGGTGAGAACTAGAGGCGGGCAAGCCTGGGGAAAGTGGTGGGAGGAGAGGGGAGGGGATGGGGGGATGGGTAGAGGTTGGCAGCGCGGTGTCTATGAGTGAAATAGGGAGTTTCTGGAAAATAGTCCTGCTCCAGGTTCAGGAGACCCAAACCTAGTCCCCAAACTCCCCAGGTAACCTCCAAGGGGAAGGTAAAATGGTGGGAAAAGAGCAGTGCCTGGGAGTTGAGAGATGGGCACCTGCTCCCAGGAGCCATGAGCTTGTGACACAAGGGAAGTCACCTAATCAAACGGGCCTCGCTGTCAAATAAGAGTACTGGGCTCAGACGGACCTAGTCTAAGTGGCTCACTTGTGGGTAGCAACAGACTATCGTGTAACCCACATGCACAAACGCATTCAAAACATCATTCAGTGAAGCCAGGGCTCACCTTTGTGTCTTTAAATGGGTCGTGTTAGCCCTATTGGTCTCATCTCATTTAACAAGAGTTTTTGGAGTACCTGCTGCATGCAGACTTTGTGCTAGAACTTTGCAAGAGACAAAAAGCTGAAGACAACTTGCTCTCTCTGGTCCAGTTCACAAAGGTGTGAGAGAGGAGAGACTGTGAGAAGATCAAAGTAGAAGTATAAACAGTTTGCTAAGGGGGTGAGGGGCTTCCCCGGTGGCACTAGTGGTAAAGAACCCACCTGCCAATGCAGGAGACCTGAGAGACATGGGTTCATAAGATGTGAGACATAAGATAATCGGTTCGATCCCTGGGTTGGGAAGATCCCCTGGAGGAGGGCGCGGGCACCTCACTCCAGTATTCTTGCCTGGAGAATTCCATGGGCAGAGGAGCCTGCAGTCCATGGGGTCGCACAGAGTCAGACCTGTGGAGCGACTTAGCATGCACACAAGGGGGTGAAACTAGAGATATAAATTCTGCAAGAGACCTAGGAAGGTTTCTTGGAGGAAACTAGGATGTAAAATGGAGGAATTAGACTGTATCACTGGCTTTTTGACTGGACCTGGGGAAGGTGGCGGAAGGAGAGGGGAGGGGATGGGGGGATGGGTAGAGGTTGGAAGGGGGGCATTTTACAAGAAAACTTAGTATCCTCTTATATGTGACAGGGTATCTCAAAAGTCTCAGGAAAGCTTTGTTGTGTGGGGTCTTAGTTCTCCAACCAGGGATTGAACCCTGGCCACAGCAGTGAAAGGGCTGAGTCCTAACCTTTAGGAAAATTTTACAGTTTAATCGCCTAAGAGGTATGAATTCTACAAACTAACAAAAAACATCATTTGAAAATATGATTCCTTTCACCTATGTGAATTTTTTTTTTTAACAGGCAGCAATGTATTTATTGGAAATGAACTAGACATTACATTAACCACCTATGTGAATTTTGAATAACAACTTTTCATTTTAATTTTGTATCAGGAAATGTTTATCATCTTCAATGAATGGAGACAGACATTAAAATAATAATTTTTTATTCAAAATTCATAGAAACGAGGTGAAAGAAATTTAAACTTTCAAATGATGTTCTTTGTAAGCCTGTGGCATTTATACTTCCAAAGTTATTGAAGCATAAGATTGTACTAGGACTTTTGGTACATTTACTCTATACATGTATGTGTAATAACCAAAATGAAATTTTAACAAAACAATACTTACCCATATTACCTGTGATGTAATTGGTATTTTTTTTTTTTGCTCTAGTCTAGTCTGATCTTTTAAATAATTTTTTTCCATGCTGATTTGCAACACTTTAAATGTATTTCACAGTCTTGTAATGAGTTGCAATCAACAGTTTGATAGACATTGGACTGGGTGAAGCCTCAGTTCCCTTATACCAGTGTATACCAATTTGTATTCTGATTGGTGAGGCCAGGAAAACAGGTCCAATTTGTTCAGTCTAGAAAATGTTCCCAGAATAAGAGGATTTCTGGTATCATCTCAGTACTAAAATCAAGATGGTCTGATGTTTTGCAATCCCAAGGGTGGCTGGAGGAAAAAGAGCTGGGAGTGAAAGTTTAGCAGCAGCAGGAGGGCGTGAGTGGTTGAGGGCCTTGGGCATACTCGCCGGTGGACCTCTTGGCCAGTCAGAAGCTGGACCATGTGAAGCCCTGCTCTTGACAAAGGACTGTGTGCAACAGGGCCTCTTTCTCCCCCAAGTCTGGTGACCTCCCCGACCTTGCCAGCCACACTTCTGGTAATCGTCTCCTACGTAGAGAGCAGGAATCCTTAAAGCCAAAGTCTTCTGACTTACACTGGATTTTGTGTCCCTTCGAAGAGACTCCTTCCCATCGCCTGCATGCCAAGCAAACAAACCAGAGTCCCTTACTGCCAAGCCTAATCACAGGTGTCTTGTTTCATTTCAGGATGTGGTTAGTACCTTGAGGAACTGCAAGCACCAGAGAGAAAGCCTTAGACAGCCAGGCTGGATTGAGAGAGCAGATGCCTGGGAAGAGCTCAGTTTAACCCCAAGTCTCTCTTCAGGAGGGAACAAAGGTGAATCACACTGTGATGCCAAGACGAGGGAGTTGGAGTGACCTGGGTGATTCTGAGTGAGTCAGTCAGGGAGGCCTTCCTGGAGGAGGTGAGTCTTAAGCACTTGGCAGCATCTGATAACTAAATTTTGTAGGCATATGTTGTTTTATTGTGCTTTACTTCATCTTGCTTCACAGATACAGCATTTTTTACAAATCGAAGGTTTGTGGCAACCCTATATCCAGCAAATCTATCTCTGAAATGTTCCCGGAAATGTTATTTTTTCATTAAAGTATGTACTTCTTTTTTTTTTTTTTTTACATAATGCTATTGCACACTTAGTAGACTACAGTATGGTATAAACATAACTTTTATATGTTCTGGGAAACCAAAATATTGTGTGACCCACTTTCTTGCCATGGTCTGGAACTGACTGCACAGTAACTCCCAGGTTATGCCTGTACCATGCCTTTGTTTCTAACTGTGCTCCCTCTTTCTTGTTGGAGCGGAAGGTAGACAGACAAAGTGTCAGGGGAGATGCCGCATTCAGATGGTTCAACCCTGTTGTAGCAAACACTTCCCCATCCTGCGGTGCTCGGTCTGTGCTTAGCTGGGGCAGTTGCAGAATTGATGAGATGTCAAGTTCAGGCATCAACCAGCCTAGCAACCCCTAGACAGGACACCATCTCTACATTGAATCTCCGTTTCCTCCCTGAAGCCTTCTTCAAGCCAGCGGGGTACTCTCCTTGTCTTACACAGTTCAAATTGTATTACTTTTTGAATAATGTTGTCAGGGTTCAAAGTGCAAAAGGATATTTAGAAATAGATTTTTTTCCTGCTTCTATTCCCTCCTGGGACCAGTGCTCCCTGAACCCAGTGCCACCAGTTCTTGGTAGCACTCCAACTAGATTTTAAAATCTGGCGGGGAAAGAGGTGGTCTCACACCTCTCTGTGTCCCTCTGTGTCCCAGCTAGGATGAACTGTCCCGCCTCATCACCCAAGGAAGTTCCTCTAGCACCACACCCTCCCTCCTCATCCGCACTGCTGCTATTTTGGGTCAGACGCCCCTAGTTCCTCTTAACTGGTCATCCAGCTGCCAGTCAGGTGCATCTCCTAGACACCCTCCACCAGCTATCACACTACTCTTCTTGTAATGTTGGGCTCCCACTAATCTTTACTGCTTCCCATGCCTCGGGTCAAGGGCAAACTCTTTGCTTTCATGACTTGGTTTCAAGCCACCTCTCCGGACCACCTGCTACGCCCATCAGGCTTCATACTCCCACCAAACCAAATTCCTTGGAGTTCTCTGATGGATCATGCTGTCTCCTGCATCTAGGGCTTTTTATATATATTGTTCCCTCTGCCTGAAATGTGCTCACGTCACCAGCCAACTCCTACTTGTGGGTTAGGGCTCAGCCCAAGTTTCTCTCCAGAGGGACTTAACGAACATCACCCTCCCCAACTCAGTGAGTTGACTGCATCCTCTCTCCCTCTGACCCCGAGGATGCCTCTCTCAGGCTGGGTGCCTCTCGGCTTAAAATTTTACTCCCCCAATTGACTGTACTCTCCTTGAATGCTGGGCTCTCTGCATAGGAGATGATTACCAGAAGTGTGGCTGGCAAGGTCAGGGAGGTCACCAGACGTGGGGGAGAAACAGCCCCTATTGCACACAGTCCTTTGTCAAGGGCAGGGCTTCATATGGTCCTCCCCGCAGTGTACCTTGCTCACCTTCTGGCTGGCCACCATCTGGCAGAGTACCTGGCATAAAGCAGGAATTGACTCAATACTGGCAGGATCAACGAATCTCCTCTGTCTCCCAGACAATACCTAATATAAAATAGATGCTCGAAAAGATTTAATCTTATTCGATTTTTGATGCTGCTGCTGAATCCTTTTTTTTTTTTTTTTTGCAAAAAGCACTCAACATGTTTATATACAGCAGGCACTTAAAATGTTTCTCTATACAGTAGATACTCAACATATTTGTGAGAAGTAGGTGCTTAGGTATATTTGCTGTATACAGTAGGCACTCAGCACATGCTTGCTATGTATATGGTAGGCATTCAGTGTGTGTCTCTATACAGGCAGAAATTCAATGTGCTTGCTACACACAAAGGTGCTTGCTTCATGCTTGCTGTTTACAGTAGGTGCACAATTTCAGCTTCCTGTGCACAGCAGATACTTAGTGTCTGTTTCCTATGTGCATGAATCTGAGGTTTTAAAAGAGAACATCTCCCCTCTTTCCCAGAGTGACCCCTGTTCCCACTTGACATCATGACGGCCACATGTGCCCCAAGTGGACCCAAGTGACTCCAAACACCGGGCTTCTCCACAGGCAGCAGCTCGTGTGTTTACCACAGCTCAGTTGAAGTTCCTTGTAAGTGAGACAGAGTAATGAGTGTGGCTTTGGCCAAAGACCAGTTGCCTGAGGATAATTGCTGGGAAACTGAGCAGCAATTTATTAACAACAACCATCGAAATAATTGAGGGCTTGGTCTGTGCCAGACACTAGGCTGAGTATTTTATATACATTATTTCTGACTTAATCCTCACACCCCCTGTGGGTTAGGTATTAGTTACTCCCACTTTATAGATGAGGAAGTTGAGGCTTAGAGAGATTAAGTCATGTGCTGAGGGTCACACAGCTACTACTGATAAAAACTAACACTTTTTGAGCATTGACTGGGTGCAGAGACTGCTAAGCTTTTCCAGGAATTATTTTATTGAACTTAATCCTTACAACAAACAACTCTAGGAGGTAGGTGCTATTACTGTTATAAGCTGCAGATCTAGAATTTGTGCGCAGGTCTGTTGCCACCAGCATCTAGTGCTCACCCCATGAGCCTTATACTTGCAGAACTGTCTGCAGAACTGTCTACAGAAGTTTTGCAAACACTCTTCCTCTGAGCCTGGTACCACATACATGAGGGTAGATGCTCGGGGCCATGGTCCTGCCTGGAATGGGCTGTCATTAGGATCTTTAGATTTAAAAATTGTTTTTAATTTTTTTATTAAATATGAGTAGATACAGAAAATATTTATAAAATATGCATAGGGTATAAAGAATAGCAGTGCTGCCAGCAACCACCATTCACTTTTTTTAAAAAAAGCTTATTTTGAAGTCCCCCCATGTGCCTTTATACCCATGTCTTCCCTCCCTCTTCAGAAACTTCTGCTTTTTTTTTTTCACTCAACTTTGCATCTGTGTTGTGGCATGTAGGGACGGTACACTCTTTGTCACGGTTGTGCAGTCCATGTGCTGTGGATATTTCACACTGTTTGTTCATTATAATGCCAATAGACATTTGGATTATTTCTAATTTTTGCCTTTTTTGTGGGTACTACTAGAAATGTTCTTGTGCACGCCTTTGGGCATATGTTTATCTGAGATATAAAACCAGGAGAGGACTTGCAGGGGTCATAGGGTGTGAACATTTTAAATTTTTCTAGAAAAAGACAGATTGTTTCAAAAAGTGGTTACATTCATTAGATTTCTTCATGTAGCGTTTCAATGTTCCAGATTTTCTAGGTCCATGAATGTCAGAATCTCAGGGCAGAAGAGAAACAGGGTCCGTTTTCCTTATTATCTGGATGGAGACAGTTTAGGTGCAGACAAGTAACGTGATGGGACTAAGGTGATGTCACCATTCAGCAGCAGAGCCTGGACAAGAACCCGCAAATCCCCTGACTCCCTTTCTCCACCTGCCTTGGCTCATTTCTCTCTCTCATCCCCCCTTCTCAGGCCGAGGCCCCAGGGTGGTGCCACCACGACACCTCGAGCTGTTTCCAGGGCCAGGCGCAGCAGTCGGAGCTGACTCAGCCGGGGTCCCTGTCGGTTCCAGAGGATGAGGCTGCTCCGCAGACGCCACATGGCCGTGCGCCTGGTCATGGTGGGCAGCGCCTTCGTGCTCTTTCTCTTCATCCTGCAGAGGGACGTAAGCGGCAGGGAGCAGGCCACAGAGAAGCCATGGCTGAGGTCCTTGGTGAGCCAGAAGGACCACGTCCTGGACCTCATGCTGGGGGCAGTGCACAACCTCAGGGACTCAATGCCCAAGTTCCAGATCAGGGCTCCGGAGCCCCAGCAGACACTGGCCTCCACCAACCAGTCCTGCCTCCCAGGTTTCTACACCCCAGCTGAGCTGAAGCCATTCTGGGAACGGCCGCCACAGGACCCCAATGGCCCTGGGGCAGATGGGAAAGCATTTCAGAAGAAAGAGTGGACACCCCAGGAGACCCAGGAAAAGGAAGAGGGCTATAAGAAGCACTGCTTCAATGCCTTTGCCAGTGACCGCATCTCCCTGCAGAGGGCCCTGGGGCCGGACACCCGACCCCCTGAGTAAGTAGCACTGCATCCCCGGGTGAGGCCAGGATTCTGCCAGAGGCGTGGCTGGTATGTCCACAGCCAGTGTAAAGGGCTGACACGGATTTTATTTTATATCAGTATTTATTTATTTATTTGGCTGCGTCGGGTCTTGGTTGCGGCGCTCCAGCTCAGCAGTTGTGGCATACAGGCTTGGTTCCCCCAAGGCATGTGGGATCTTAGTTCCCCAACCAGGGATCAAACCTGCATCCCCTGCATTGGAAGGTAAATTCTTAACCACTGGACCACCAGGGATGCCCCTGACAGGGATTTTAGAATGTGGGCAAGGGTTTCCTCTAAGCCTTCATTTCTTTTCCTGAGCCATTGTCGTTATCCCAGGGGTTGGGATTCAAGGGCATCATGGTCAGGCCAGAGTCTCAGGGAGACCTGTGAGAGTGAAAAACAATTGTGAAGGTAACGGGATCCAGAAAAAGGAACTCCTGACGGGGACCACAGCAGGCCAAGGGGTGACTAAGAGTGCCTGACTGCAGCCCACAGACTCGGGGGCTTTGCCCTCTGCCGAGAGGCTGGAGACTACAGGACTCTGCCGCTGAGCTCCTAACAAAGGACATTTCCTGAAAATGGCCCTGGTGGTCAGGATTACTGCTCACCTCCTGGTTTCTTTCAGTGAAGACTCATAGGGCCATGAACTCATTCCAACCAATTATTTGAACCTGTTTGTACTTTCAGTCCTGGGCAGTGAACCAGCTCTTAGATCTTTGAGCTGAAGCCCCTTCAGTCTGTGTTCTTACTGGCCTCCCATCAAAGGTTTTGTGTCTTTCTCGTCTAGACGTTGTCATTCCCAACTCAAGAGGAATACCGTTTTGGGCCTTTTCTCACATGGCAGTTAGGGACTTCCCCAGTGGCTCAGCCACAAAGGATCTGCCTGCAACGCAAGAGATGCAGGAGGCCTGGGTTCCATCCGTGGGTCAGGAAGATCTGCTGGAGCAGGAAATGGAAACGCACTCCAGTATTCTTCCCTGGAGAATCCCATCGACAGAGGTGGGCTGCAGTCCACGGGGTCTCAATGACTAGGATGTGACTGAGCATTCATCCCCACACACGGCAGTTTGCATTCTCAGGTTCATGATTCTTTAGGGCTGTGAACCCGGAGTTCCTCAGACTTGGACCAAGTATTAGAGGCCTAGAACGTGGAGCCACCCTGAGTTACCAGGACTCCTCACAGGGAAGGGCAGTGGGCCTGAGGCCAGCAGGTGGAGGAAGTCTGGGAGTCTTCTCTGGAGGCCCCCTGAGAAATCTCTCTGACCAGCAGAGGGAGTTTAAAAAGGGCCTTTAGAGACTTCCCTGGCAGTCTAGTGGCTGAGACTCCCCGCTCCCAATGTAGGGGGACCGGGTTCAATCCCTGGTCAGGGAACTAGATCCCATATTCTGCAACTAAGATTAAAGATCCTGTATGTTGCACCTTAGACCCAGTGCAGCCAAATAAATAAATAAGTACTATTTTAAAAGAAAGAAAGAATGATTTAGGCCGCACAGTTCCTTGAGATCCAGCATTGACACATTACCACCCCCACCTGAGATGGTGTGTCGGGGAGGGAGGCAGTGCCGCCTAGTGCCCCAGAGTGGTTGGAGTGGATGAGGATAGAGAAAAGTCCCAGCAAAGTGTTTGTGATAGTAGTATCAGATTACAGGGAATGCATGAGGAAATGGGTTCCAGTGGAACCGTTCACTGTAAAGAGTAAAGCCTTTCTTTCCCTCTCACTGAATATGGAATTTGTAGTCACTTTTTCCAGATGTCAGAGTTGCCCTTTGTTACTTTCCCTCTGGGACCTCAGGTGGGGGAAGTAGGCTTTGGGTTTTTTTGGGGGGGGACCGTCTGTTTTTTGCCATGCTGGGTCTTAGCCACTATACACAGGATCTTTGATCTTAGTTGTGGCATGAGGGATATCTCAGTTATGGCGTGCAAACTCGTAGCTGCAGCATGTGCAATCTAGTTCCCCGACATGGGATCGAGCCCAAGCCCCCTGCGCTGGGAGTGCAGAGTCTCAGCCACTGGACCACCAGGGAAGTCCTGAGAGACAGGTTTTGGAGTGGGTTGCTTAGCGCCTGTGCAGAGGCTTAGAGTAGGTGGCAAATAGTGGATAAGCTGGGAAAAGCATGCCGCTATTCCCAGCTCCAAAGGGGAATGTAGGCTGGGGTTTCAAGGAGCAGAGAATGCTTATAGGAATCTGTGGACAGAGCCCTCCCCGCCCCCAGAACTACCAGGCACCCGGAGAACTGTATCTGCACTCTCGTCCTTGCAGGTGTGTCGACCAGAAGTTCCGGCGCTGCCCCCCGCTGCCTGCCACCAGCGTCATCATTGTGTTCCACAATGAGGCCTGGTCCACACTGCTGCGGACGGTGTACAGCGTCCTGCACACCACCCCTGCCATCCTGCTGAAGGAGATCATTCTGGTAGATGATGCCAGCACGGACGGTGAGGCTAGGAGGCCCCTGAGGAGGGGCCTGGGGTCTCCCCGGGTACTCTGGGAAAGAGGGCCTACCAGTGCTCCCAAGGGAGCAGACACTGCCTTGTGGCCTGTGATCCCAGCTCATCATAAAGGTCAGGAGCAGGAAGAAGGCAGGTGGGTGCTAGGGGGCGGGTAGGCCACATTCCTGAACTTGATTTGCAGTTGACCCCTAAAGTTCCAAAAGCTTAGCTGTTCTGGCCTCAAGGCTTCCCTTAGAGCTGCCAAGCCCAACCCCAATTCAGAAATGCAGATGGTGGGGACGGGCCCTCCCCTCTGTTTCCCACCTATTGGACCGTTCTTTTGCTCTTGAAGACTCCATCTCAGAAGCCTTCGTTGTAGTTGGTAGTAGGCAAGTGAGTTTGCTCACCAAACTTCCACAGTTCAAAGCATTTTCACAAATATCTGCTGAGTTATTTGTGCCTGGTGCTGCCTCAGGCGTAGGAGATGACATGACAAATGACAAATTAGACAGATCTCGTCCTGAGTAGGCTAACAGCCCTCATAGTCAGATGACTGCTTACAGCACCAGCCGTGGTGGTGTGACCTGGAACACACCCTAGCGGGCATGAGAGGACACGGACTTGAGAGTCCAACACCCAGGAACTCAAATCCTAGCTCTGACTTTTCCTAGCTCTGTGACCTTGGGCAAGATACTTAGCCTCTCTGAACTTCCATCCTCACATTGTCTTTGTTTTTTCAAATATTTATTCATGTGTGCCAGCTCTTAGTTGAGGCGTGCAGATCTTTAGTTGCAGCATGTGGGATCTAGTTCCTGATCAGGGATCAAACCTAGGACCCCTGCATTTGGAGTGTGGAGTCTTAACCACTGGACCACCGTGGAAGTCCTTCAGTCCCTTCTTCTAAAAATGAAGATAATTGACTCC
Organism: Ovis aries; assembly: GCF_016772045.2. Classification (NCBI taxonomy): domain Eukaryota; kingdom Metazoa; phylum Chordata; class Mammalia; order Artiodactyla; family Bovidae; genus Ovis; species Ovis aries. The sequence continues at coordinate 134,872,894 of NC_056056.1, forward strand.
CTTGCAAGGTGGACAAGGGATCAGAGATAGATGGTAAATGAGATCGTTCATGTGCTGTGGAGTACTTAGTTTCCAGTAAGAGCTCCATATGCATTCAGTTCAGTTCAGTTCAGTCGCTCAGTCGTGTCCGACTCTGTGACCCCATGAATCACAGCACACCAGGCCTCCCTGTCCATCACCATCTCCCGGAGTTCACTCAAACTCACGTCCATCGAGTAGGTGATACCTTCCAGCCATCTCATCCTCTGTCGTCCCCTTCTCCTCCTGCCCCCAATCCCGCCCAGCATTAGAGTCTTCTCCAATGAGTCAACTCTTCGCCTGAGGTGGCCAAAGTACTGGAATTTCAGCTTTAGCATCAGTCCTTCCAAAGAACACCCAGGACTGATCTCCTTTAGAATGGACTGGTTGGATCTCCTTGCAGTCCAAGGGACTCTCAAAAGTCTTCTCCAACACCACAGTTGAAAAGCATCAATTCCTTGGCACTCAGCTTTCTTCACAGTCCAGCTCTCACATCCATACATGACCACTGGAAAAACCATAGCCTTGACTAGATGGACCTTTGTTGGCAAAGTAATGTCTCTGCTTTTGAATATGCTATCTAGGTTGGTCATAACTTTCCTTCCAAAGAGTAAATGTCTTTTAATTTCATGGCTGCAGTCACCATCTGCAGTGATTTTGGAGCCTCCCAAAACAAAGTCTGACACTGTTTCCACTGTTTCCCCATCTATTTCCCATGAAGTGATGGGACCAGATGCCATGATCTTCGTTTTCTGAATGTTGAGCTTTAAGCCAACTTTTTCACTCTCCTCTTTCACTTTCATCAAGAGGCTTTTTATTTCCTCTTCACTTTCTGCCATAAGGATGGTGTCATCTGAATATCTGAGGTTATTGACATTTCTCCCAGCAATCTTGATTCCAGCTTGAGCTTCTTCCAGCCCAGCGTTTCTCATGATGTACTCTGCATAGAAGTTAAATAAGCAGGGTAACAATATACAGCCTTGATGTACTCCTTTTCCTATTTGGAACCAGTCTGTTGTTCCATGTCCAGTTCTAACTGTTGCTTCCTGACCTGCATATAGGTTTCTCAAGAGGCAGGTCAGGTGGTCTGGTATTCCCATATATTTCATAATTTTCCACAGTTTATTGTGATCCACACAGTCAAAAGCTTTGGCATAGTCAATAAAGCATAAATAGATGTTTTTCTAGAAGTCTCTTGCTTTTTAGATGATCCAGCGGATGTTGGCAATTTGATGTCTGGTTCCTCTGCCTTTTCTAAAACCAGCTTGAACCTCTGAAAGTTCATGGTTCACGTACTGCTGAAGCCTGGCTTGGAGAATTTTGAGCTCATTTTATTCTTTGTTTGGGAGCAGTGCACTGTGGGAGATGTTATTTCCGTGTGGCCTTGCTGAGACGTTCACATTGGATTAGAGCTTCACCTGAAAGCCCAAGTGTCCAGGGAGAGAAGAGGTGTTTCAGGGCAGCCCCAGAAGAGAAAACAGCATCAGCCAAGCTCGAGAGACATTGGTATTTGTGCTGTAGGAAATGACGCTGAAAAGATGTTGAATGAAATCCTTACATGCATGCTAAGTCGCTTCAGTCATGTCCAACTCTTTGTGACCTCATGGACTGTGGCCTGCCAGGCTCCTCTGTCCATGGGATTCTCCAGGCAAGAATACTGGAGTGGGTTGCCATGCCCTCCTCCAGAGGATCTTCCCAATGCAGGGACTGAACCTGTGTCTCTTATGTCTCCGGCATTGGCAGGCAGGTTCTTTACCACTAGTGCTTCCTGGGAAGCCTGAATGAAATCCACACCATGCTAAAAGTATTTATTTGGGGGGAAGAAAATGAATCATTGAAAGTGCTTAAGCTGGAGAGTGACCTCGTCTCAGAAAGGTGGCAGCTTTGGGGAGGGTGATTGTCAGGAAGAGAAGCAGAGGACCTGAGTCCAGAGAGGAAGTCCTTACAGTCACTCAAGCATGGGATGCCGGGGCCAGAACTAGAGAAGCACCGTAGGACCCCTGCAGCAGTAGACTGGGGTCCTCTAGGAGTCGCGCCTTCCTCCCAGGTGGCAAGTGGGGCCTGGGCTCTCCCAGTTTGGCTTCCTGTGCCCGTGCTCCCATATTGAGGGCAGGAACCATAGGCGTTCCTCCGGCAGCCCAGCTGCTGATGCACCCTTTCCTTCCCCAAACCCCCTCCTTCACCCCGGGAAAGAGGACTAGAGCCAGGGAGGACAGAGGAAGGAGGCACTGAGTATGGCTCTGTGAGCCCATTTCCTCTGGAAGCTCCCACTTTCCTGGGAAGGGCAGACAAGTATCAGAGATGCGTGAAAGGGTCTAGTGGACAGGGAGCAGAGAGATGAGCTTGTGGAAAGGGAGGGGCAGAGAGTCTGGCAGAGAGGGTTGGAACTTGGGAGTGGCCTCTGGGGAATCTTAGGAGCAGTAGAATTGTTGTAAGGAACAGGAACCAGTGTATCCGTTGCCCTTCAGCTCAAACTGCTGTCTTGTAACCCTTATTCCCATGACCCTGAGTTGGCTCATCCCTCAGAAGTTTCTTGCCTTAAATCACATGTGGTGGAGTTTTCTAAACTATCTCAGCTTGTCACTCAGAATTGTTTAAGTAAAAGGCACACTGCCCAGCTGGGTGTCTCCTTGGACCAGGCCAGCCAACGACATAGTACCAGGCTGGCATGGGCAGTTTCAAAGAGGCAGAGTGGCCTGTGCCTATTAGGGTGGCTTGGCAGTAGCTACTCCAAACAGCCTGCCCCTCTCAGGCCACCAGACATATTCCCATTCCTTCTGGTGGCCTCTCCCTTCTTGCCCTGGACTGTCTCTTAGAGTCGAGTCCAGCATCTCAGAATCACCTGTCTGAAAAACCAGAACCAGCCATTCTTATTTTCTTGGGTCCTGGCCTCCTTTGACAGTCTGTTAAAAGCTATGCCCTTCTCTCTAGAGGGCTTCCCAGGTGGCTCAGCAGGTAAGGAATCTTCCTGCCATGCAAGAGTCACAGGGGACGCGGGCTTGGTCCCTGGGTTGGGAAAATCCTCTGGAGGGGGTCATGGCAACCAACTCCAGTATTCTTGCCTGGTAAATCCCATGAACAGTGGAGCCTGAAGGGCTGCAGTCCATGGGGTCCCAAAGAGTCAGACACGACTGAAGCGACTAAGGGTGCAGGCACTCCCTAGAATAGCGCACAGCTGCCACAAGGGTGCACACACCCACATTTGTGCATGTGATTCAGGGAGTTTGTGGACCCCAGGATAAACCACCATACCTTGAGGGCTTTGAGACTTTAGAGAGACTTTCAGCAAAGAAAGAAAAATATCCTCAGATCCACGGTAACCTCTGCAGCCATAGCGGGATAAAGTTTGCCACACAGCAGACCGTTTGATCAGATTAACTGGCTCTCATTACACACACGAGGGCTGTGTCTGTGCTGAAATTCAATGTCCAGGCTCTCTGTCCTCCTGTCCAGGTGCCCAGCAGCATGGTTTGAGCACAAGTGTACAGGCATTTGATATTGGGGGCCAGGTATCAGAAAGAGGTCTGGAGCCAGGCCAAAGACCTGGCTCAGTCCTACCCCACAGTCCTTTCCCAGGCACAGGCTTCCCTCCTGCATGGCCAGGTCAGCACCTGAGGCCCACCCTTGATCTGGCATGTTTCACGAGCTCCCAAAAACTGGCCTTTCCAAGACTGTCAATCCACCGTGCTCCCAACAGGGCCTCCCTTGTCCAAAGCCCTGCTCTGCCCCAGGTGGGGAGGCTGAGGCAGGGAACTTCTGCTGCCCTTAGTGGGAATTCACTAAATAAGGGGGAGGAATTCAGACACTTACCAGGGACCCAGAGAGCTGAGCAGAAATAAGAGCAGGATGACTGCAGAGATGTGAGCAAGGAGGCAGAAACAGCACTGGTGCGAACTGAGTTTACAGAGGTGAACAGAGCTGAATCACAAGACCTTTGCAAGCAGTAGTCAGTGTTTGGATTTTTAGGGGGTGTGTGGTAAAATATACATAAAATTTACCATCTTCGCCATTTTTAAGTGTGCCATTCAGTGGCATTAAATACATTCTCATTGTTGTAAAACCATTGCCAGAACTCTTTCATCCTCCCAAACTGAAACTCTGTGCCCATTAAACAAGAACTCCCTATTCCCAGCACCCCAGCCCTTGGCAACCCGCATTCCACTTTCGGTCTAGGAATTTGACTACTCTCGATATCTTGTATAAGTGGAATCATGCAGTTTGTGACCTCTGGTGCCTGGCTTATTTCACTAAGCATAACATCTTCAAGGTTCATCCATGTTGTGATGTGTCAGAATTTGCTTCCTTTTTAAGACTGGAAAAGGGCACGACAGATCCACTCCAGCATTCTTGCCTGGAGAATCCTATGGACAGAGGAGCCTGGTGGGCTACAGTTCATGGGGTCTCAAACAGTCAGACCCGACTAAAGTGGCTGAGCACGCACAGAGCACACACGCATGCCATTGTTAGTATCGTTCACATTTTTCATTCATTCATTCACCCACGGAGATTTGGATTGTTGCCACATTTTTGGCTATTGTGAATAATAGCAAAAATATTGCTATCCACATGGGTGTACCAATATTTGTTTGAGTTCCTGATCTCTGTTATTTTATTAAATACCCAGAAATGGAATTGCTGTATCATATGGTAGTTCTTGGTTTAATTTTTTGAGGAGCTATCATACTGTTTAGATTTTTTTTTTTTTAATTTTTGGTGGCACCCTGAAGCATGTGGGACCTTAGTTCCCCGACCAGGGATTGAACCCATGACCCCTGCACTGGGAGATGGAGTCTCAACCACTGGACCACCAGGGAAGTCCCTGGGATGTTTTTTTTTATGGCTGTGCTTTTCTCTGCGTGTGGGGCGTAGGAGGCCGCACTCTGGCTGTGGTGCCCAGGCTTCTCACTGCCGTGGCTCCTCCTGCTGCGGAGCACAGGCTCTAGGGCCTCAGGCTCCAGTAGCTGCAGCGCATGGGCTCAGTGGTTGCAGATCCCAGGGTCTAAAGCACAGGCTCAGTAGTTGTGGCCCATGGGCTGAGTTGCTTCAAGGCATATGGGATCTTCCGGGATCAGGGATCGAACCTGCCTCTCCTGCATTGGCAGATGGTTTCTTTACCACTGAATCACCAGTGAAGTCTTGGATTCACTTTTTTAAGTGAAATTTTAAACCATCATAGTGACGTGATCTGAGTTGTAGTTTTAAGAGAGAATTCACTGTGGGTACTGTGTCAAGAGGAGACTGGGAGCATTTCCCTGGTGGTCCAGTGGTTAAGACTATGGGCTTCCACTGCCGGAGGCATAGGTTCAACCCCTGACCGGGGAACTAAGATACCACATGCCTCACAGCATGGCCAAAAAATAAATGAAAATAAAGACTGATGCCAAAAAAAAAAAAAAATCCTTAATGAACAAAAAAATCAAAATTGAAAAAAACAAAAAAAGAGTAGATTGGGAAGGGGAGTGGTATAGAATAGAGGTCAGGAGATAAGTTAAGACATTATTGCGGAGGTGCAATAAGAATGGAAAATTGGCCTTACTTGCTGATGGACTGATTGTGGGGAGTGGGAAGAGGGGGAGCGTTTAGCACAATTCCTAGGTTAGAGCAGCTGTTGGGATAATGGTACACAGGGGAGGCTGGGAGGGCAGGTGGGGAAGAAATCTGGGGTTCCACTTCAGGTGTGTTAGGTTTATGGGGGGTTTTGTTTTGTTTTGTTTAATTTACTTGGCCATGAGGCATGCAGTATCTTCCCCAACCACGGATCAAACCGGTGCGCCCTTCAGTGGAAGCGCGGAGTCGTAACCGCTGGACTGCCAGAGAAACCCAGTTTTTTGGTTTGCTCGACATCCAAGTGAAGATTTAAGGCCAGGAAAAAAGGCCCAGGGGTATCTGCATATAGATGGTATTCTGCACATGGGATTGAGTAAGACGGGTGTAGGGGAGGTCACAGGAGTCGTGTAGACGTTGATTGTGAGGAATGAACCGAAATGAGGAGGCTCTCACCTGGGGAACATAATACTAGATGGGCCCATCTGTGTCTCCATGCTCAGCTCTGCTGCACTCCGGTCTGGGGTGTCTGTCCAGTGGGTCCAACAAGGGGCATTACTCAGGGGTGTTGTCTCATCCCCTTCAGAGAGCCTGAGGCTCAAGCCCCGAATTCCCAGGTCCCGCCTAGCTGCTGGGATTGGAGAGAAGGGCTGGGAGAAGGGCTCTGTAGAGGTCAGGTGCCCCTGACATTCACAGCTCAGTGCGTGGCGGGCCCTTACCACAAAACCCACTTCCTCTGATGTTCTGTCTCCTGGTTCTCTCCATCACCATGAACTTCCTGTGAGCACAGTTATGTTATCAAGGGAAACATCAGCCACGTTGAGAAGGCAAGGCTCCTGCGCAGAGTTCCTCCCACCTCCCTGTTAGAGCCCACGCTGGAGCCTGTGCTTGGAGGTTGAGCCTAGGAGCTCTGAGCAGGCAGGACCCAGACCTGGCCCCGCCCTGCCCAGGACAATGGCTGGCACCTGGCAGTGTGTTCACAGGTATACCCTAAGTGAGTGCTGGGCTGAAGCTGCCAAATGAGGCTAATTTTGAATCATAAGCCCTAGGGACAACACTTCCTATTTCGTAGCATTTTAATCTTCACGTGGGTGCTCAGTCGCTCAGTCATGTCGGACTCTTGGTGACCCCGTGGACTGTAGCCCAGCAGGCTTCTCTGCCCATGGGGATTCTCCAGGCACGAATACCGGAGTGAGTTGTCATTTCCTTCTCCAGGGGATCTTCCCAACCCAGGGGTCAAACATGCGTCTCCTGGGGCTCCTGTGTTGGCAGGCAAAAATTCTTTACCACTGAGCTCCATGGGAAGCTCTTTAATCTTCACAGAGAAGATTAACTAAGAAAGTCAGCATGGAAGCATCTAGTCCCATGACTGGCATGTAGTAGGTGCCCCAGTATTTGGACACAGAGTGTGTGTGTGTGTGTGTGTGTGTGTGTGTGTGTGTGTGTGTGTGTGTGTGTGTGTGTGTGTGTGTGTGAGTGTGTTTCAAAGTAGAGAGAGGGACTTCCCAGGTGGTCCAGTGGTTAAGACTTCATGCTTCCACTACTGAGGACCCTCGTTCAGTCCCTGGTCAGAGAACCAAGATCCCGCATGCCACATGGCATGGCCAAAACTAAGAAGCAGAGAGGGAGAGATCAATTGCACCTGCACAAAAACAGCCCCCAGTTTGTATGATATGACGGTGGGAGCAAGGCCTAAGCACTGGGCTGACCCCACACCCCTCAAGAGAGAAAGGACACAGTCAGCCTTCACTGCTGCCCCACACCACCACATCTGAAACCACAGGCCTTCCATCCTGCACAGTGGGGAACAGAGCAGCTGCACAGGTAAACCAAGACAGCGGTTAATGAATCATCACTACGATTTGGACTACGTTCCCAGATGGATCGCTTCAGAATAGGGTTATTTTTTAAAAACTGTGTATGTATTTTAAATCTTGAGTAAGTGTATTTTATTTTGTTTTTTATTATTTGTTTATTTGGCTGCCTGGGGTCTTAGTTGTGGCACACAAGATCAATCTTCTTGCAGCATGTGGGGTCTAGTTCCCTGACCAGGAGTTGAACCTGGGCTCCCTGCATTGGGAGTGCAGAGTCTTAGCCACTGGACCACCAAGGAAGTCCTTAGGGCTATTTTTAATGCTCTGAGGGTTTCTGATTGATGAACAAGGGTCCTGAAGTGAGCCCCCTCTCAGAATGAACTGGAGATCTCATCAGATACCCCACCCTTCAAGGAGCTTTCCACTCCCCCTCTCCAATTCGGGCGTTGGCCCCTCCTGCAGTCTCCCCCAGCCCTGCGCCACCTCTGGCGGTTCCTTCATCACCTACCCTGCAGTTGCCCGCTCCCTGGGCAGACAGGCTCACTGCTGTGCCTGACTCTGCAGGCCCTGGGTACCTGGCTTTTAAGTTTAATTTAAAAGCTGTTCTGCATCATTTCATCTTCCTAAAGAATTCCACGTGCAGAGGAGGTAATAAAGAGGATTAGAGGAAGGCTTCTTGCTGCTGCCCCAGAAGCCAGAAATGAACGCTTGTGCACGCTCCACTTGTCAGACGTGCTCTGAAGAGCCTGGGAGACAGAGACTCAGACGCAGAGAAATGACTGCCAAAGCCCGAGTGTGGAAAGGAGGGGAGGCCTGAGACACAGCTCTGAAAATCGGGAGCTGAGGCCAAGAGAGGCATCGAGAGCCGTCATCAGAAGTTTATACTTGATTTGAAACCAAAGAAACACAGCTGTGAGGTCCTGTCTCCGACATCAGAGAAGTCGCCCCAGTATACAGACGCAGGGTGGGCACTGCGGAGCCAGTGGAGTGTCCTGGCAAGGTGGCCATGTGCTGTGGGCACCTCCTCCACCCTCCGACCCCCACCTTGGGCTTCGGTGAAGTTGCTCAGCACAGTAGGTGTGAGAGAGGATTAGAATGCAGGCCTGCTGGAGGCCTGATAGTGCCCGGACCTGGTGTCCACGGAAGATTACGTATGCCTCCCTTGTAGCTCAGTTAGTAAAGAATCTGCCTGCAGTGCAGGAGACCCGGCTCAATTTCTGGGTCGGGAAGATCCCCCGGAGGAGAGCATGGCAACCCACTCCAGTATTCTTGCCTGGAGAATCCCATGGACAGAGGAGCCTGGCAGGCTGCAGTCCATGGGGTTGCAAGAGTGGGACACGACTTAGCGACTAAACCACCACCAAGTCGCTTCTGTTGTGTCCGATTCTGTGCGACCCTATGGACTGTAGCCTGCCAGGCTCCTCTGTCCATGGGATTCTCCAGGCAAGAATACTGGAGTGGGTTGCCATGCTCTCCTCTGGGGGGTCTTCCCGACCCAGGGATCGAACCCACGTCTCTTACATCTCCTGCATTGGCAGGCGAGTTCTTTACCGCTCGTGCCACCTGGGAAGTGCAATGGGGAATTAGGTTTGTGGCAAAGTGTTGAGCGGGTGGCAATGACCCTGTGCCTTCCAGAGTACTTGAAGGAGCCCCTGGAGCGGCACGTGAAGCAGCTGCAGGTGGTGCAGGTGGTGCGGCAGCAGGAGAGGAAGGGGCTGATCACCGCCCGGCTGCTGGGAGCCAGCGTGGCCCAGGCGGAGGTGCTCACCTTCCTGGATGCCCACTGTGAGTAAAGGGGGCCGGCCCGGCTCTGCCCCCCTTCCCTCCCTGGCAGAAGGAAAAGCTGGGACCCCTGCGTCACCCAGGCCCCTGCCTGCTCTGCTGTCCCAGGAGTGAAGCAGGCTTGGGACTCCCCCAGATTCTTCAACCCTTTTCTCACCCCATTCCCTAGGATGGTTATCAGGAGGCATGCACAGCCCTAAAACCATTAAAACTAAAACCTAAAACTGTGGTGACCCCACAGTTGCTGGGAGAATGTTCTAGAACCCAGACACTCCTCTTCTTGCTCCCCTGATCTGTACCTCATTCTGAGCTCAGCCCCTCGGACAGGCTCCTATTACCTCTGGGTGCTGTTCGGTGTGGCCCTTTCCACATGGAAAGGAAGGCCTGCTTTTTGCCCCCAAACAAAGCACTTCCCTTGCTGTTGTCGGGGGGGAAAAAGTGTTCCCTGAAAGCAGTGATATTCTGAGAAGCTGTAGACTTGGAGTCAGAAGACCTGGATTTGTTTTCTGACCCTGCCACTAACAGCCTCAGTCTTCTCCTTTATCAAGTGGGATAAGGATGCCAGCCATCCTCACCAATAAAATCATCACTCCAGGGGCCAAATAATCTCTGCAGGTCATCAGAAATCCCCAAGGGGTGATTATTCTGCAGCTAGAGCTGAAGCATGAGGTGCAGAGACCCCAGGGAGAGGGGCACCCCCGCATGAGACCCTCACTTGGGTGGGGAGAGTCAACGGAGTGGCTAGCCTGCAGACCCTGAAGACAGCCCTATACGGCCTCCCTGTGCCTTTGGAGCCTCCATGTTACTCCCCTGATACCTCTGTTCTCCCCTCCAAAGCCATTTCCACCTCTCTGGGAGGAGGGGCAGGGGTAGCCGGGTCCTGGGAAATCTCTGTCTGCTCTCTGTGGCTGTGGAGCATGCACGTGTTTTCCTGCCTACCACTGGGGAGCAGGCACTTGTCCTCCTGGGGCTCCCCACTGGCCGGGGGGTGCAGGCTGGCCAGGGGGCAGCATCCTGACTGCTGTCTCCTGGCCCTGGCCTGCAGGTGAGTGCTTCCATGGCTGGCTGGAGCCCCTCCTGGCGCGCATCGCTGAGGACGAGACGGTGGTGGTGAGCCCGAACATCGTCACCATTGACCTGAACACTTTTGAGTTCTCCAAGCCCGTCCAGAGGGGCCGAGTCCAGAGTCGGGGCAACTTTGACTGGAGCCTGACCTTTGGCTGGGAGGTTTTACCGGCACGAGAGAAGCAGAGGCGCAAGGATGAGACCTACCCCATCAAGTAAGTACCATAGCCTTGTGGGCCCCCACGCTGGCCTCTGCAGTCACAGGGACCTGGGCCATCTCAGGTCAGCATTTATTAGGTGTTGTGTGAAGAGCTTAGCATATTTAATCATCATCCCCTTGAGGTAGGTACTATGATTAGCCTGTTTTGCAGACGAGAACACTGAGGTTCCTGGTGGTTAACAGTTGGCCCCAGACTATACCACCCTGGAAACTAGGGGAGCAAGAATGCCCATCCCACCAGTTTGGCCACAAGCCTGTCCCCCCACCGTGGTGCTGTCCTGCCTAGTGCCATAACAGTTGGCTCTCACTCTCCATCTTCCTTGTGCCAGGCCCTGGCTTCAGGGCTTTCTGTACTTTGTCTCGTCATTTCTTCCCTACAGGTAGAAAGGACATGACTGCTGCTCGCAGAGAGATAGTGGGTAGAGACCATTGTAAAACAGCTGTTATAATAAGAGGGGGTGGTGTGTGCAGCCAAGTGGCCATCTTTGAAAAGACTGAGAATGTCTTAAAGGAGGATAGACGAATGTCCTGCAATGGGCAATGCGCTGCAGTTGTCCTGAACTCTTTCAGGAAAGGGCCAGATAGCAGATATTTTAGGTTTTGCCAGGCTAGGCTTCCCAGGTGGCACAGTGGTAGAGAATCTGCCTGCCGGTGCAGGAGATGCAAGAAATGCAGGTTCAGTCCCCTGGAGTAGGAAATGGCAACCTACTCCAGTATTCTTGCCTGGAAAATCCCATGGAGAGAGGAGCCTGGCGGACCGCAGTCCATGGGGTTGCAAAGAGTTGAGCACAACTGAGTACCCACACACATACATACGTGCAGCTACAAAAAAGAATCTTTTCAAAATGTAAAAACTATTCTATGCCAGAACCTTAGAAAGTCAGGCCAGCTGTGACCCACAGGCCACAGTCTGCCAGCCCCTGAGCTAGAAGGCAGGTGCTTGAAAGTTTATCCATTGTTTGATGCCCAGCTGGGTTTGCCTTCTCCCAACACACCCACCCTGCTCCTCCCTCTCAGACTGCCTGTGGGTGCTGTTAGAGACCACAGATGTCTCAACCAGACTGCGTTGAGGAGTGACTTTTAGAGTATCCATTGCTTCTGGATTATCTGTACCACAGTTTTTCTATACTGTCCAGGAAACTGAAGGGTCAACCAAACATGTACCAGGGGTGGTGGGAAGCAGACTTTGGGGACATAGTGAGCAGGGTTGGGAGGGAAGGCTTTCTCCCCTTCCACGTCCCTAGATCCTAAGAAATGCTGCCCAGAGCCTCAGTAGAGAGGCTGCAGAAAGGAATCCCATGGATCTGGAACAGCCAGCTGCTCTGTCTCCTTTGGAAAGAAGAGAAGCAGCAGCAGAAGGGGCAGAAAGGAAAGGAGAAGACAGGAGAGAGAAAACAAATTGGAACTCCCTATTGAGTCTTTGCTTGATTCATAGATGTCTTTTGTTTGGGATGCACAGCAACAAAGCCCCCTCCCCCCAAGCTAGGGGCTAGGCACACAGTGGCACAGTCAGGGACAGGGCACCAGGCCCCCACCCATCACTGACGTCCCCTGCTCCGATGTCCAAGGACCATACAGCTGGAAGACAAAGCTCCAGTATTTGAGGAGTGAATCTGCTCCCTGGTCCAAATGGCCTGGTGGTGTGCTTGCTTGCCTCAGGCACTTTGCCTGGTACCCGCCAGGAGACCTGCAGGCAGCACCCTCCCTTCCACCACTCCCAAAGTTAACAAGAGACTAAGAGAAGAGGTGAGGACACAGGGGAGCTCAGGAAGCAGGCCCTGGCAAATACAGAAAGTTTTCTCTGAAAATACAGAGAGTTTTCAGAGGTTGCCAATTGGTTGTGGGTCTGTAGTGACATTCCCTGTGTAGTTATCCTCAGAGATAATTTGTCAGTGGCTTCTTAGTCAGGGGGACCTCCCAAAACCAAGAAACAGGGACTTCCCTGGTGATCCAGTGGTTAAGATTCTGAGCTCCCAATGCAGGGACCTGGGTTTGATCCCTGGTCAGGGAACTAGCTCCCATATGCCACACTAAAGATCCTGAGTGCTGCAAGTAAGACCTGGTGCAGCCTAAATAAGTAAACAAATATTAAAAAGAAAAAAGCCAAGAGACAGGCTTAGGTCCAGGAGACCCTCAAGAAGCAGCCAGTTAGTTCCAAAATGCTCATCTAGAGTCCCAGGACTCTCTGAGCCTTCCTTGGCCTTCCTTGGGCTGGCTTAGAACCCCTAGGAGAAGCCAACTGCTACTGCTGCTGCTAAGTCGCTTCAGTCGTGTCTGACTCTGTGCGACTCCATAGACGGCAGCCCACCAGGCTCCCCCGTCCCTGAGATTCTCCAGGCAAGAACACTGGAGTGGGTTGCCATTTCCTTCTCCAATGCATGAAAGTGAAAAGTGAAAGTGAAGTCGCTCAGTTGTGCCCGACTCTTAGCGACCCCATGGACTGCGGCCCACCAGGCTCCTTCATCCATGGGATTTTCCAGGCAAGAGTACTGGAGTGGGGTGCCATTGCCAAAGCCAGGGACAAAAAGCCTGCCTGAGCTTGAGGGTTTCCCAACTGAAATTCCTTCCAGGTGGCTACATGAGCCAACCTCAGGGCAATGAGAACAGTGGTAGGGTAACACCAACTTCAGGCTCCTGTGTGGTTGCCTTGACTAGTCAGCCAGTGAGTACTGATTGAGGCCCTGCTGTGTCTGAAACACCTTGACTGGTCCTGGGCTTACAGAGAAGGTTTCTGCTTGGCTGTGCCACATGGAGCTGCCCACTGAGGGCAGCAAAGCCCCATCCAAGCCAGCCTGGCCTGGCGCAGAGACAAACAGTGAGTGATATGTGTGCACTCCTGTCTCCCCAGCTCCCACCCCTGCCTTCAACCCTTAGCTCAGCCCCTGTCATGAGCAGTGTGCTATCTAAGTTCTTGATGTTTCGTCAGTTTGTCTAAATGTGGGTCCGTGCCTCCCTGCCTTTGTCCGAAAGCCAGAATCTTTTTGTAATCTCCAAATGCTCCCTTTAGTCCAAATCGAGTTTAATTTCATCTCACTTCCTACCCTGTTTCCAGGAGCACCTATGTCCAAAACCATTTTCACAGAGCTTCTGATGACTGAGTATCTACTGTGCTTTATGAACTTTGCTGCCAAAAAGCAAAAGATGGTGACTTTTGTCTCAGCTACTACCCTGTCTCTCTACTGACCTCTTTACTCTGTATGACTAATACATAGGACAATCCCAGATAGCCCGTGTGTAATATATCCAGTTGGATGAGTAAATAAGTGCCTTTTATTATTTATTTATTTACTTACTGTTGGCTGTGCTGGGTCTTCATTGTTGTGTGCAGGCTTCTCATTTGTGGTGTCTTGTCTTGTTGCAAACAGCGGGCTCTAGGTACGCTAGCTCTCTGAGGCCTATAGAATCTTCCTAGACCAGGGATCGAACCCATGTCCCCACATTGCAAGACGGATTCTTAACCACTGGACCACCAGGGAAGTCCATGAGTACCTTTCAGAAGACAGTCATGATCTTTACATCTCTCTTGGACCCAGTCCTAGAAGGCAAAAAATAAAAGCTCAATAAACATTTGCTAAGTGAATGAGTTAGTGGCTGCACATCCCAGACGAGAAGAAAGGAGGAAGGAGGGAGTCTTAGGAGAATCTGCAGTGAGTCCGCCCCTTTCCATGCTGGGCTCCGGCCCCCCTTCCCCCCAGAAGATGCACATGCTTTTCCCTCTGTCTCTCCAGATCCCCGACGTTTGCTGGTGGCCTCTTCTCCATCTCCAAGGCCTACTTTGAGCACATCGGTACCTATGATAATCAGATGGAGATCTGGGGAGGGGAGAACGTGGAAATGTCCTTCCGGGTGAGAGCGAAGAGGGCTTCGTGGGGGAACCACAAGGTCCCGGGGCACGGATGGCCCAAGACCCCGTCTCTTAGGCAGCAGCAGGGTCAGCATATCCGGAGCTGAGCTTAGAAGGCTGGCTCTTCCCCGTCATGGCTCCACCTTCCCTCTGCCCCCACACCCCCTGGTCCATGGCAGTAGGGCCATGGGACTCAGATTGGACATATGGGAAGAGATGACTGGGCAGAACCCCTCAGAGGGAAGGGATAGTTGGGTAACAGGGACTGGACATCTGGGGATCCGTGACATCTTTCATGATGTCTGTGGGAACAGAATTAGGGTGAAGGTGGGACAGATCAGTAAGCAGTCACTATCCTTTTTCTGGAAAAACCAGGCTCCACTTCCTAGGTCAGAGGACACATGCCTCGGTAGCCTTTGGAGTTACCCTCCCCTATGGTCAGCATGCTCTTCATAACTGTAAGAGAAGATGATGGCCCAAATTCTGGTGGACCCCAGAACTCTGAGAGATTCCAGGAATAAAGCAAATCAGGATTAGGTTAGCAAGAAAGGCTTCCTTGTGGTGAAATCGACACAAATCTCCGACCAGGAGAAAGTAATTAACAAGGAAATGAGCTTGCTTATGAAGTCATTTGGATGGCATCGTCGACTCAATGGACATGAGTTTGAACAAACTATGGGAGATAGTGAAGGACAGGGAAGCCGGGTGTGCTGCAGTCCATGGGGTTGCAGAGGGTCGGACACGACTGAGCGACTGAGTAACAACAACAGTGAAGTCGCTTATCACAATGCCTGGCAGGAATACGCAGTTCATTGACATCATTGCTGTTACTATGGCTATGATTGTGCATTTCTGTTGCTGCTGTATGAACAGCACTGAAACATGTTTATTATGTGTGCAACAGATCACCAGTCCAGGTTCGATGCATGAGACAGGGTGCTCAGGGCTGGTGCACTGGGATGACCCTGAGGGATGGGATGGGGAGGGAGGTGGGAGGAAGGTTCAGGATGGGGAACACATGTACACCCATGGCTGATTCATGTCAATGTATGGCAAAACCACTACAATATTGTAAAGTAATTAGCCTACAATTAAATAAATAAAGAAAAATAAATAAAATTAATAACAACATACCTCCCAATCTAAAACCTAAAAAAGGACAAGACGCAAGTGGAAGGAGTGTTCTAAACCAGCCCTCTGACAGAGAACGGTCACCAACTTAGCACCGTAATTCCCAGGGTTCTGATTCTGGGCTAGTTCATGAGCCTCTGACCTCTGTTCAGTCTTTCTGTAAGGAGGCTACTGTACTAAAGGTCAGGTGATTGCCATAAACCACCTGATGGTGGCTTTTAAACAGTGCATTGATGCTTTGATTGGGTCAAAAGTCCATCTCCATTTAAAGGAGCTTGAGTTCCTGAGTTTCCAGTAACACGTGAGTGAGCTGATAAAATCACCTTTCTGGGTCAAAAAGCCAGGTGGCGCCAGAGCTCAGAGTAGGTAAGATGGATGTAAACTTGGCCATCTGTCTCTTCTCCAAAGTGGGCCCTGGTAACCCTCAGGACCCTGCAAATTTCCGCTTGCTTAAATCAAAAGTGAACCACATCAGAGAGCCAGGGATTGTGTAGTTATGGCCTGTGATGAAGCCTGCTACTGCTGCTGCTAAGTCGCTTCAGTTGTGTCCAACTCTGTATGACCCCATAGACGGCAGCCCACCAGGCTCCCCCGTCCCTGGGATTCTCCAGGCAAGAACACTGGAGTGGGTTGCCATTTCCTTCTCCAGTGCATGAAAGGGAAAAGTGAAAGTGAAGTTGGTCAGTCGTGTCCGACTCAGCGACCCCATGGACCACAGCCCACCAGGCTCCTCCGTCCATGGGATTTTCCAGGCAAGAGTACTGGAGTAGGGTGCCATTGCCTTCTCTGGTTATGAAGCCTAGTCTGTGTCTTTTTTTCCAGGGGGAGAGAGGGGCATTTCCGTGATTTCGTGGACCTGGGGTCTGGCACCCTGGGAATGGAACAGAGTTGCTTGGGGTAGGTTGTCCCACCCATCTGCTGAAAACCCCATCCCGTCTCATCTTATGGCAGGTGTGGCAGTGCGGCGGCCAGCTAGAGATTATCCCCTGCTCTGTGGTCGGCCACGTGTTCCGTACCAAGAGCCCCCACACCTTCCCCAAGGGCATCAATGTCATTGCTCGCAACCAAGTGCGCCTGGCTGAGGTCTGGATGGATGGCTACAAGGAGATTTTCTACAGGAGAAATCTGCAGGCAGCACAGATGGCCCGAGAGGTGAGAGGGGAGGATGCTCAGGAGATGTTCAGATGAAGAGAAGGGCATAGTCTCAGACCGTGATCCAGGGCTTCATGATGATGGAGGCCCACTCAGCTCCGACACCTGGTGCCTTTTCCCCTCAGGCCTTGGGAGCTAGAGCCCCGGCTCTATTTTGGAGGCTAGAGAATGAGGAAGGGCAGGCTTTGTTGTCCCTGCCTGGAGAGCCCCAGCATCTTTTAGAAGGGGAGGGAGACGAGATTTGGAGGAAGAACCTCTTACAGGAAGAATGGCTTTGCTCTGAGAAAGTAGGAATTGAAGACTGGAGGAAAACTGAGAGGTCACAGGAGACGGGGAGTGCTATGGGTGGGGATCCCAAAGCCAAGGCAAGGGGTTTGGGATTAGATGTGGAGCTGAGCCAGGGACCCCACTTATTGGGAATGAGCATGAGACCCATTCTGGGAGAAAGCGGTCCCAGAAACCCTAGGCTACATCTGCCCAGACAGGAAGGCCAAGACTAGTGAGACTGACCCTCTGGGGGCTGCCTTGACAGAAATCTTTTGGTGACATTTCGGAACGACTGCAGCTGAGGGAACGACTCAACTGTCGCAACTTTTCCTGGTTCCTGGACAACATTTACCCGGAGATGTTTGTCCCTGACCTGAAGCCCACCTTCTTTGGAGCTGTGAGTCTTAAGAACAAATGTGCCTACCCATCATCCCAGAAGCCCCAGGAGAAGTTTCAGGACCATTGAGCCCATAGCTGGATGAGAAACAATCGATTTTTATTCTCCACACTCGTTTATCCAGGAGGGGGACCTGGAGGCCACCTGGGCTTCTAGAACTAGCTGAAAAACTTCATAAGGAGGAAATAAGCTGTAAGCAGTGGTTCTCACTCACTCACTTGCATCAGTCACCAGAAAGGCTTGTTAAGACACCGTGTGTTGAATCAGGAGGACTGGGATGGGGCCTGACAATTTGCATTTCTAACCAGCCCTCAGGCGATGCTGAGGGTCGGGGGTGGGGGGGGGTGGGGGGGTGGGGGGGGGGGGGGGGGGGGGGTGGGGGGGTGGGGGGGGGGGGGTGGGGGGGGGGGGGGGGGGGGGGGATCACACTTTGAGAACCACTGCTCAGAAGGACATTCCTACAGGCTGAGGGCTTTTCCCAGAGATCTGCCTGGTTGCCCACCCCGCCCTTGCCCAGCCCTTGGGTTCTGCACCTCATTTGCTGTTCACTCCAGGCATCTGGGTTAATAAGCGGGGGAGGAAGGTCACAGAGGGGGAATGCAGCCATGCAGATTTATTCCAGATGGACCCCATACCACAAACCAAAAAACCACCTCACTGTGTTCCCCTGAGCTCCCTCTCTGCTCACCATCCTGCAGCTCAAGAACCTTGGCGTGGATCACTGTCTGGACGTGGGAGAGAACAACAACGGGGGAAAGCCCCTCATCCTGTACGCCTGCCATGGCCTCGGTGGCAACCAGGTACACAGCCCAACCGCTGACTGGCCTGTCTCCCGGGGCACCTCCTCTCTGCACACACCCCCTTTCTCCATACAGAGGAGTCCTTTCCTGAGGACTAGGGCAGGAGAGATCCAGAACGAGGAGGAGATACCAGTCCTGCCCTCAGGAAGCCCCCAGTCTGAGGGGAAATGCATGATACACACAGATAAGGTCCTAAGTGTGGATCAGGGGCCTCCAGAGAGGAGTGAGCAGCAGTGCTGGCTGGTAGAGAGGGGCTGGATGGGGCAGGATTGTTCATCACAGGACGCCTGCTGAAGGATGTGAGCTGCTGAGTGATGTTTTAAGGTGACCGTGAAAATTTTTTTGAGCCCTTTCCCTCACCTACACTCAACTTTTTTTTTTTTTTTTTTTTGCTATTTCCAGGAGGCCCATTTATTATATTTTTTAAGTGGCCAACTTGTGGAGTTGACTTTTGAAATTTATTTATTTTTGGCTGTTCTGGGTCTTCATTGCTGCACACAGTCTTTCTCTAGTTACAGTGCTTGGGTTTCAGTGGCTTCTCTTACTGCAGAGCACAGGCTTCAATAGTTGTGACACCTGGGCTCAATAATTGTGACTCACGGGCTCTAGAACGCAGGAGTTGTGGCACAGGGCTTAGTGTCCCAAGGCATGTGGGATATTTCCAGATCAAAGATCGAACCGGTGTCCCCTGTGTTGCAAACTGTATTCTTAATCACTGGACCACCAGGGAAGCCCTTACATTCAACTATCTTCAATGCTTCCCCTGCCCAGAAGCTAGCACTCTGATCCTACCACCCATCAGTGACCCCAAAACAACTCCCTAGTGCATCCACTGTAAGGGCCCATTTCCCCCTGTGCTACAATGTCCAGCTCTTTCCTGAGGAATAACTAGTAACCTCTTTGGCCCCAGTTCCTCAATCTACCCTGAAGGCCCAGTGTTTGATAAGTAAAAGGCAATTGAAGCAGAGCTGAAGGAAGGAAAAAGTGGCAGGGGACACTGAATAGGATGCCAACGTATGCAAGCGAAGACAAACCCATTCTGAAGCCATTTCCTGTACCACTGGCCTGCACAGTGATTTTAGGTGGCATACCGCTGAGCATTTTTTCTATAAAGAAAGCTGAGTGCCGAAGAATTGATGCTTTTGAACTGCGGTGTTGGAGAAGACTCTTGAGAGTCCCTTGGACTGCAAGGAGATCCAACCAGTCCATCCTAAAGGAGATCAGTCCTGGGTGTTCATTGGAAGGACTGATGTTGAAGCTGAAACTCCCATACTTTGGCCACCTCATGCAAAGAACTGACTCATTTGAAAAGACCCTGATGCTGGGAAAGATTGAGGGCAGGAGGAGAAGGGGAGGGCAGGAGGAGAAGGGGACGACAGGGGATGAGATGGTTAGATGGCATCACCGACTCGATGGACATGGGTTTGGGTGGACTCCGGGAGTTGGTGATGGACAGGGAGGCCTGGCATGCTGCAATTCATGGGGTCACAAAGAGTCGGACACGACTGTGACTGAACTGAACTGAACCTATTTACAAAAAAAGAACCAGCATATCAAACACATGATTTCACAGATAACGCTTTAAATGAGGTGAAGTTAATATTTTTTTTTCGGTCGAGCCTCACAGCTTGCAAGATCTTAGTTCTCTGACCAGGGATCGAACCCTTACCCTCTGCAGTGGACGGTCCCTGGACTGCCAGGGAATTCCCTAAGTTAAATTTTTACCTAAAGAAAAAATATTTAGTAACTATTATCTATTATTCCAGTATAATAACCCAGATACGGTGGCACATGAATTACTGAAATCTTGGCATCCACTCATTTCCTCCCCAAGAGGCCATCTGTGATTGATATCTCTGGGCTGTTGGCTTTGGGAGGTGGCGGGAAAACTCTCCACCTGTCCCTCAGAACCTTCTCTTGTGTTGTGTTCTAGTACTTTGAGTACACAACCCAGAGAGACCTTCGCCACAACATCGCAAAGCAGCTGTGTCTACATGCCAGTGCTGGCACTCTGGGCCTTAGGAGCTGCCACTTCACTGGCAAGAATAGCCAAGTGCCCAAGGATGAGGAATGGGAATTCACCCAGGTGAGTGAGCTGTCCTAAAACCTCAGAATCAAGAACCTGAGGCCGCAACTGCCCCCTCCCTTCCTTCTGCATCTTCTGAGATACTATGGGGTGGATCCAGACCATGTAGGAAGTATGGAGAATGGGAGCTAGGTCACAGGCAGCGTCACGGGACTCAAGTGCTGTTTGGTGATGGCTGATTCTGCTTGATATAAAGATGGAGGTAGGGTTATGGTCTAGGGCCAGCTCATAGTCCAGGTATTTTTAGGGTGAACCCCAGTAGATGAAGAGTCATTCATGGTTCCCGCCTGGCCTCTGTGTGCTAAGCACAAGGCACTCACGTACTTTGGTTTGGTTAATCTTCCAGAGGCTCTTCCCAAGTAGGTGGTGTCCCCACGACTAGAGATGGGCCAGCAGCAGCTCAGCAAGTTTGTGTCTGACCCAAGATCCTTCACTAGGTAAATGGTAGACCTGGGGTTTGGACCAGATAAGTCTGACTCAATAGCATGGGTTCTTTCCATTAGACTGCCCTGCCTCGGGATGAATGATGTAACTTCTACAGGATCGGGCTCAAACTAGCAGCCTCCGATGAGCCTCCATACCCACTCCACCCCAATCCCTAATCCTGGGCT
The DNA here is from genome assembly GCF_016772045.2 of Ovis aries. Lineage (NCBI taxonomy): Eukaryota > Metazoa > Chordata > Mammalia > Artiodactyla > Bovidae > Ovis > Ovis aries. The sequence continues at coordinate 134,893,625 of NC_056056.1, forward strand.
TAGGAAAAGAGGAGCCTAACCTTGGGGCTACAGGGAAGGGAGTAGTCTGAATATGATCAAAGGCAGAAAGTGCAGGTAGACTGCAGTGGCCCAGGTCTTTGAGACTGGCCATCTGGAGGCAGTTTTCATTTTCATTTCATCCTGAAAGCATTTTTCAGTTAGCCCATGGTCCTGCCTTCCTGTGTTGCAGTTCTTCATGCTAAAGCTGGAGGTGGCAAATTGGCACCCAGCACAGGAATGCCAATTCCTGTGAAAACTCAGGAATGCATCTCATTAGAGTATCTGGCATCCAAGGAAAGGAATGTGGAAGTATCCCCCCTGTGCCTTGCTGGATTTCCCTTCCCTTTGGTTTATTGTCCTCATCTCATTTACCCTAGCAGTACTATCAGAAGTCTGAGGCCTAAGTTGACCCTTTGTTTTGCTGTGTCATCTTTTAGGATCAACTCATCAGGAACTCAGGATCTGGTACCTGCCTGACATCCAAAGACAAAAAGCCAGTCATGGCCACCTGCAACCCCAGTGATCCCCACCAGCACTGGCTCTTCATTTAGGCCCCAGATCGCCCCCTTTGGGAGTTCCCACAAGCTTCTCAGGAAACAGAATCTGGGGGAAACCTGATGTTTGAGAACCTGACCAGCAGCTTCCCTGTCAGCCTTAAAGATGGATTTCAAATCCAAAGGAAGTCAAGGCAGAACCTTCCTACTCCTTGCAACAACATTGGGCCTGATTTCTTTCCTCCACTTTGGTGGACAAGACCATTAGAACACATAAGACAGGGCCTAGAGCTCTCCTTCTGTCCTAGAAACAGACCTCCAAAGCAGAGGAGGCAGCTGGGGAAGGACCCGGGGCAGCAATGACGAATTCAAGGAAAGTGCCCCTGCAGCCACGTCCTGGATCCCTGGTCATCTAGGACACCTGCAGCTTCCAGTGAACTCTAGAATCTATCAGAGGAATTGGAGGTCTAAGTCTCCCTTGCTGTTTTTACCTGAAGCACCTTGACAGTGCTTGACAGGTACACAACAGTCCTATGAGAGAGACAGGAATCACCGTGCCCATTTTATAGACAAGAAAACTGAGGCAGAGAGGAGTAAAGGAGCTGGTCTGTATTCCACAGCTGGTGCGTGGCTGGAGCTGAAACTGAGGCTCAAATTTGAACCTTGAATCCAGGCTCCTCCCACTACGAGAACACTAAGCAACTAGCCATCAACTCTCCACTCTTTTTTCACTCCAGTCTGACCCTTTCTGGCTGACTGGTCTCCATAAAGCCTAGAACAGTGGACCAGGTAACCATGAGGGAGACCACATTTGGGAATCCTGTGATGTTCATTTTGAAAGAAACCTTGTGGAACTAGCTAGTGATTTCTCAGGTTTACGTCCCAGAGCCTTTTTTCAATGCTCCTCGTAAGCAAATTAGCCATGGATGAAAATGAAGGCAGGATGAGGGCAGTGCCCACCAGGCCCTGATTTTCCAAAGGTCTGCAAACACAATTTGAAAGTCCTTGTTTTAATCCAAGCCTATCATTTTCATATTATGAAACCAAAGCCAGATAAGAGAAGTTACTTGCCCTAGGCCACACAAGGAGGTATTGGCAACCCAGAAGCTAGGACCCAGATAAGGCTAACAGAATTCCTGGGAAGTCTGAGGAAGCAGGGCTCACGGGTAGCCTGGAGCATGACTCTGTGACTGGCCTGGTGTGCTGTTCTCGCATGAACTCCCCACGTGGAGCAGGCCTGCTATGCATGTCAGCTCTTCTCCAAGCAAGTTGGACCCCAGCACACATGGCCGCTTTGCCTGAAGTAGAGAACCCCAGCTGCCTGAAGGAGGACCCATTGCTTCCAGGAGGGATTCCTACTTTGAGTAGAGGGCTATCCTCTTGGGCATCACCACATGAGGCTGCCGTGGGACCACAGCTGCCTCTCCTTCCCACTCAGGAAGTCTAGGTCCCATGGGGCAGCCCAGCCAAAGAGAAAGAAGAGTGGCCAGCAGTGGAGAAAGAGAAAAGTTCTTTCCCAGCACGAGAAGAGAGTGGTACACAGATCCCAATGGAAATAAAGGTTTTATGGCATGGGTGAAGAAGTTGGCATTGGGTTCCTCTTCTTCTGGCTTGTCCCTTAGCTGATCTGTCTGGAGGATCCGCTGCTTCAAGTTGTGAAGAATCACGCACATCTGAAAAGTTCTCTCTCAGCCACTGTCTCATCTCTAGATATCCTCTAGCTTTCAATCTGGCCTACACAACTGTGTCAAGCATGGGCGGACATGAGGAGATATGAGGCTCTTCCTCCTGTGGAACTCCCGCTCGAGCTGGGAAAAAAGCTGAGAACAAGTCATACCAAAACTAGAGATTTTCAGAGCTGGACTAGGTGAGTTAGAACAGTTCCTTTCATTTAGGGAAATCAAGAAAGCCTCACAAAGAAGGTAACCTTAGACCTCAAAGGATGAATCCTCAGGTAGGAAGAGCTCAGTAAGGAAAGATCCCACATGTGAGAAAAGTCGCAGAGGGGCAGCAGTGCAAGTGGGCGCGGGAAGCAGGAAGACCTCAGGGGGAGGGCGCCGTGGATGGTAGAAGCCAGGTCAGGACCACACTTTGGCTTTTGCGAGCCCTAGGCACTTGAGCCGTCATTAAAAAGTATTAAATTATATTTCTTAAAACTGCGTTGGTATTAAGATGAACATAGTCCTGAGTGATTCTTGAGACTGAGACACGTTTGCGGGCCTAAGAAGTATTATGGGCCTTGGGCACTGTGCCTGCTGCGTTTACTGGGGGAGTCAGCCCTGTAGAACAATGGGTGGGGTCCCCATTGAGAAGACTGTGACTGCCATGCTAAGTTCGGTAAGCTCTAGGGAGCCTTAGTGCTTAACTCCAGTCTTAGCCCAACTCTCAGTTCCATTAAGCATCCTGACATTTATCAGGCACTGATTGTCTGCCGTCCGTTTATCTTGATATCCCTCATATTCTCTATAGGATCAGCCAACAGCTCTGCAGCCCAATCTTATGATGCATGCCCAACCAAGGTGCCCTGTCATGGTACTCAGTTTCCTCACCCCGACCCCACAGCAGGAGAGCCTCACCCAGGGCCAGTCAGCTAAGGATAACCCACAGGAGTGAGAGATGCAGCAGGTTTGGGGGTGAAGGGAGGACCAAGGAAGAGAAGTGCTCAAGAAGAGAGAAAGAGCACTAATGGGGTGGTAGAGGGGCTCAGAAACCAGCTTCGTGGCCTGCCCTTAGCCCAGGCTGGCCTTGACCTATCCCCACATCTGTGCTACTAAAATCCACCCCTCTGATCATTCTCAGCTCAGTTCAGTCGCCCAGTCGTGTCCGACTCTTTGCGACCCCATGGACTGCAGCACGCCAGACTTCCCTGTCCATCACCAACTCCCAGAGTTTACCCAAACTCATGTCCATCGAGTCGGTGATGCCTTCCAGCCATCTCATCCTCTGTCGTCCCCTTCTCCTCCTGCCCCCAATCCTTCCCAGCATCAGTCTTTTCCAATGAGTCAACTCTTTACATGAGGTGGCCGAAGTATTGGAGTTTCAGCTTCAACATCAGTCCCTCCAATGAACACCCAGGACTGATCTCCTTTAGGATGGACTGGTGTGATCTTCTTGCAGTCCAAGGGACTCTCAAGAGTCTTCTCCAACACCACAGTTCAAAAGCATCAATTCTTTGGCGCTTAGCTTTCCTTGCAGTCCAACTCTCACATCCATACATGACCACTGGAAAAACCATAGCCTTGAGTTGACAGACCTTTGTTGGCAAAAGTGCCATTCTCAGGGCTAAACGAAAACCGTAAATCCTGCTTAAAATCTTGATGCTGGTTAGCCCTGTGCTACTGTCCCCTGGCTCCAGAAACCTCTCACCTTAGCACTGAGTGGCTGGTCCCCTCTGGGGATCTATTTCCCACTTGAAGAGAATGTGTGCCATTGCTAAAAATGAATAAATGTCCTAGAATATATTTCTTAGTTTTAATTACAAAAATAAGGGATTTCCCTGGTAGTCCAGGGAGAAGGCAAATGGCACCCTACTCCAGTTCTCTTGCCTGGAAAATCCCATGGACGGAGGAGCCTGGTGGGCTGCAGTCCATGGGGTCGCTAAGAGTCGGACACGACTGAGCGACTTCACTTTCGCTTTTCACTTTCCTGCACTGGAGAAGGAAATGGCAACCCACTCCAGTGTTCTTGCCTGGAGAATCCCAGAGACGGGGGAGCCTGGTGGGCTGCCGTCTGTGGGGTTGCACAGAGTCGGACACGACTGAAGTGACTTAGCAGCAGCAGCAGCTGGTGGTCCAGTGGTTAAGATTCCAAACTTCCAATGCAGGGGACATGGGTTTTGATCCCTGGTTGGGGAACTAAGATCTGGCAGGCTACCAGGAGCAGCCAATAATAATAATAATATTGTAGATAAGTCAAATAACACAGAAAAGTGTGTTTTAAAAGTGAAACTGGGGAATTCCCTGGTGGTCTACTGGTTAGGATTACAGGCTTTCACTATCATGGCCGGAGATCAATCCCTGGTCAGGGAACTGAGATCTCACAAGCCAAGGTGTATAGCCAAAAAAGTACACACACAAAAAAGGGAAATTGATCATCACAGTGCTCCCATACCTATTGATTCATTGTCTAGAAGTAATCCTTTTCTATAAAGGTAATAATTTCTAGGTATAAACCTTCTGTACCCTGTTTCTATATATATAAGTATATATTACATATATGTGGGTAGCCATTCCTTTCTCCAGGGGCTCTTCCTAACCCAGGGATTGAACCTGGATCTCCTGCATTGCAGGCAGATTCTTTACCATCTGAGACACCCAGGAAGCCCCCTATATAAAACAAATATATATAAATAATATATGAATATATTTTTAAAAGGAGAAGGGGGCAGCAGAGGATGAGATGGTTAGAAAGCATCACCAACTCAATGGACATGAATTTGAGCAAACCCTGGGAGACGGTGAAGGGCAAAGGAGCCTAGTGTGCTGCATTCCATGGGGTTGCAAAGAGTAGGATATAACTTAGCAAAAAACAACAGCAATAAACATATAGGTACACAGAGTACCATATTGTTTGAAACTTGTTATCTTCATTTAATATACCAAGGGCATTTTTTCATATCATGTCATTTAAGTCTAACTCATTCTTTTTATCTCATTTTTAAAAATATTTATTTATTTGGCTGTGCTGGGTCTTAGTTGTAGCACACAGGACCTTCCGTCTTCCTTGCAGCATGCAGGATCTTTAGTTGTGGCATGTGGGATCTAGTTCCCCAACCAGGGATCAAGCCCAGGCCCTCTCCATTGGGAGCATGGAGTCTTAGACACTGGACCACCGGCAAGTCCCTAACTCATTCTTTGTAAAAGCTGGATAGTATTCCTTAATATGATTAAACCTAATTTATCCAACTTTCCTCTATTGATGAATATTTAGGTTTTTCCCAATTTTTTGACAAATTTTATGACAAACTACACAAAATTGGATGACAACTGTACTAGAATCCAGGCCTCCCTGATGGGCTCAGATGGTAAAGAATCTGCCTGCAATGCAGGAGACCTGGGTTCAATCTCTGGGTTGGGAAGACCCCCTGGAGGAGGGCATGGCAATCCACTCAGGTATTCTTGTCTGGAGACTCCCTGTGGAGGGACCTGGTGGGCTACTGTCCATGGGGTCACAAAGAGTTGGACACGACTGAGCGACTAAGTCGGAGAAGGCAATGGCACCCCACTCCAGTACTCTTGCCTGGAAAATTCCACGGGCAAAGGAGCCTGGTAGGCTACAGTCCATGGGGTCTCGAAGGGTTGGACATGACTGAGCAACTTCACTTTCACTTTTCACTTTCATGCATTGGAGAGGGAAATGGCAACCCACTCCAGTGTTCTTGCCTGGAGAATCCCAGGGACGGGGGAGCCTGGTGGGCTGCCATCTATGGGGTCGCACAGAGTCGGACACGACTGAAGTGACTTAGCAGAGCGACTAAGTACAGCACTTACGAGAACCCACATCTTTCTACATGTATTTGTGTGCCTCTGTTTATTTCAAAAGGAACTAGCATTGCTCAGAAAAAATGCAGAGCCTCAGAATAAAAGCCAAGCCTTCCTCCACACATCACCCTCAGAATCAGGATGAAGAGTCTGACCAGCATGAGAGATGAGGCTCAGTGTGAGATTAGGCAACGGCACTGAGAGTATTAAGTGCAATGCTTAACAGTCTAATTTTTAAGCAAATACATATTAGGCTTTCCCAAAGAATACAAAGATGGATGTGATATTGACCCTGCCCTCAAAGGCTCACTTTGGAGTCTGTAACCTTCAGGAGGCTCGAGCTTCCTCTTGGACTCCTCATCCTGAGGCTAGAGCCATCTCCCTACCCTCCAGAGGGGGCAGGGAGGTGGAAGGAGAATGACAAAGGAGGCCAGGGTTCCCCAGCCAGCTCAGCCCTCTTCCCCAGGGCCAGGTCTGCTTTAGGTTAGGATCCTGGGGGATCGGGCTGGAGAGGCAGTGCCAGGGTCCAGCCCCAGTGGATCCAGGGAATTCGAAGCGGGGACGGTGTTGGCAAGGAAAACTTATTTATTTATTAATATAAGATTAGATTAGGAAGAAATAGTGTAGTAGGAAAATTAAGTGGAGAAAGAGGGCTGAATAACTTGGCTTACGGGGAAAGCCAATAAAGTTCCAGACAAGGAGCTTGCACTATCTACGTTGGGCCACCGGCGCCCACTTGAGTATCTAAGGGTGCCCCTCCTTAGGCTCCCTTTCGCACGGGTCTTAAAAGCCAGGGCAAGTAAGTAGACTTAGTGAGCTGCCCCGCTCCAAGTGGGAATTCAGCCTGAAATTAGAGTAAAGAGGAGACACGGGAGAAACCAGTCCAGCGACTGGCTCCATCCTCTATTGTTCAGAAAGCCTTTTATACTTTTGATAAAACATGGAGATCAATGGGTAACACAAAGTTATGCAGCGTTAGCAGTCCAGACTCATCAAAACCAGGCTTTTCTCTCTGCATACCTAATTGTATACACAAGTCTTAGGTGATTTACATCATCTTCCGGCCAAAAGGGCCAATTAACAGTTTACAGCCTTGTTTCTGATAAGGGTTTGTCAACCAGAAGACTTGTTTGTGTTGATCTTCCCAAAGTCTGGTGCCATTCTCAGAAAGCACTAAATAAAGTTACATTCTTACATAGCAAGGATACAAGAGGAGTGTAGTGATATATAACAAAGAGAAAAGTAATTAACTCAAAAGTCTAGTGTTGCTAACATAAAAACTACTATATATCTTTTCCATATCCCGTTTACATTGATTAACATCCTCCCAGGTGCCTAAAAGATAAAGAATATGGAGGCCTGGCAGCAGTCATTGAGTCAACAGTGAAAATCCTCTACCAATGTAATTTTTAACTCTTTAGAAAAGGCTCTGTATCTTTAAGATGCTTTTAAGCTTTGTGCCTCTTGCAGCTGGGGGGCTGAAAGCCATTCACAAGCTGTAGGAGGTCCGGGGGAACCTGTTAGGCAAGCTGGAGAGTTATCAGAGGGGGTTTTAACTGAAACATCCCTTTCAAATGCAGAAGACTAAAGCCCTGATTTGACTTTTTCCAGAGAATATTAGAAGAGTGGAAAAGCAGGCAGATTCTTATTTTGGGGGGGTGGATGCTCAGGAAATTCCAGGGGGAAACCTGAGGTCTGATTAGCCTTGCCATCAGAGCTCTGCCGCATGACCTTGTCACTGGTGGAATTCCTCACGCTGGCTCCCGGCAAGGCAGCCCTTAGTGCAGTTCCCCGTCCCCTTCCTGGCTTCAGTTCAGTTTATTTCAGTTCAATCTCTCAGTCGTGTCCGACTCTTTGCGACCCCATGGACTGCAGCATGCCAAGCTTCCCTGTCCATCACCAACTTTCGGAGCTTGCTCAAACTCAAGTCCATTGAGTCAGTGATGCCATCCAACCATCTCATCCTCTGTCATCCCCTTCTCCTCCCGCCTTCAATCTTTCCCAGCATCAGGGTCTTTTCAAATGAGTCAGCTCTTTGCATCAGGTGGCCAAAGTATTGGAGTTTCAGCTTCAGCATCAGTCCTTCCAATGAATATTCAGGACTGATTTCCTTTAGGATGGACTGGTTGGATCTCCTTGAAGTCCAAGGGACTCTCAAGAGTCTTCTCCAACACCACAGTTCAAAAGCATCAATTCTTCAGCACTCAGCTTTCTTTACGGTCCAACTGTCACATCCCTACACAACTCCTGGGAAAACCATAGCCTTGACTAGATGGACCTTTGTTGGCAAAGTAATGTCTCTGCTTTTGAATATGCTGTCTAGGTTTGTCATAGCTTTTCTTCCAAGGAACAAGTGTCTTTTAATTTCATGGGTGCAGTAATTTTGGAGCCCCCCCCAAAATAAAGTCTCTCACTGTTTCCATTGTTTCCCCATCTATCTGCCACGAAGTTATGGGACCAGATGCCATGATCTTAGTTTTCTGAATGTTGAGTTTTAAACCAACTTTTTCACTCTCCTCTTTCACTTTTATCAAGAGGCTCTTTAGTTCTTCGATTTCTGCCATAATGGTGGTGTCATCTGCATATCTGAGATTATTGATGTTTCTCCCAGCAATCTTGATTCCAGCTTGTGCTTCATCCAGCCCAGCATTTCCCATGATGTACTCTGCATATAAGTTAAATAAGCAGGGTGACAATATACAGCCTTGACGTACTCCTTTCCCTATTCGGAACCAGTCTGTTGTTCCATGTCCAGTTCTAACTGTTGCTTCCTGACCTGCATACAGATTTCTCAGGAGGCAGGTAAGGTGGTCTGGTATGCCCATCTCTTGAAGAATTTTCCATAGTTTGTTGTGATCCACACAGTCAAAGGCTTTGGCATAGTCAATAAAGCAGAAGTAGATGTTTTTCTGGAACTCTCTTGCTTTTTCGATGATCCAATGGATGTTGGCAATTTGACCTCTGGTTCCTCTGCCTTTTCTAAATCCAGCTTGAACATCTGGAAGTTCATGGTGCATGTACTGTTGAAGCCTGGCTTGGATAATTTTGAGCATTACTTTGCTAGCGTGTGAGATGAGTGCAATTGTGCGATAATTGAACATTCTTTGGCATTGCCGTTCCTTAGGACTGGAATGAAAACTGACCTTTCTCAGTCTTGTGGCCACTGCTCAGTTATCCAAATTTGCTGGCATATTGAGTGCAGCACTTTCACAGCATCATCTTTTAGAGTTTGAAATAGCTCAACTGGAATTCCATCACCTCCACTAGCTTTGTTTGTAGTGATGCTTCCTAAGGCCCACTTGACTTCACATTCCAGGATGTCTGGCTCCAGGTGAGTGATCACACCATTGTGGCTTCCTCTGTGGACATCACTGTGGCACCATTCCTGGCTTCTCTCTGCCTAAATCACAGCTCCACAGCCAGTGCTCATTCAGGAACCTCCCAACCCAGAGTTTGCCACCCACGACCAGGCACTCTGCACCTCCCTCCTTCTTCCTCTCCTGACTCTGATGAGCAGAGCCTCTCATCTCCTGCAGGACACACCTGTCCTGAAACTCCCGATCCTCCGCCCCCACCCTCATAGCCGGAAGACTAGCTTCCTATCCTGAAGGCTCTCTCTTCTCACCCACCCCATACCCTCCTTCTCTGAGAGCTCTTTCATCTGCTATCCATATGAGTTTCCCCTAACCTGCTTCCTAATACCGTCCTCCATCAGAAGTCTCTCCACTGAACTTCCCTGGTGGTCCAGTGGTTAAGACGCCTTGCTCCATTGGAGCTGGCACAGATTCCATCCCTGGTTGAGAAAGTTCCATATGCCAAGGGGCAGCCAGAGAGAAAAATAAATGCATAAAGTAAAATACACCCAATGGAAACTAAATACCATTAACAATTTGATACCATTGCCACCACAATCACACCTTTAAAAAAATGAATAATAAACAAACATTTGGAAGTATACATTGTTCTTAAAAAAATAATAATTCTCTCCACTGCATCTACTCTGCTTTTGTTGCCCTGCATTTATACCTCTGTCTGTGTCCTGGGGGAATGACCCATCTTCTTTGGGCAGGGAGATGCTGCTGTCTCTTCCTTCTTTCTGCTGACCTTCCAGCCCTGTTTGCCTCCACCTCCTGGTGCACGGGGTAGGTCTCTGCACTTACAGTGCCCCAGAGGGCAGTGAGGCAGTGGCAGGTTAGGAGGGGAGCACCCCAAAGGAAAAGCCAGTCCTGTCTTTCCATCTTATTTCTGGTAAAGAGTTTGTTGGATGCTTTTCAACTGAAAGCAGATGATTAATTCAGCCCTGGCCTTGTTCTGTCTTTGATCATAGATAAATTAGTTTACCTGAAAAGAAATCTTTTCATTTGTGTTTCCATGTCACCTGTGATTTTCCCTGCCTTTCACCAACAGCCCTGCCAGTTGGCAGGAAGAAGGTCAGCAAAGCTGCTGATAAGAGGAGTATAAAGAGGGCTTGGTTCATGGCAAGGGGGCAGTGGTCTACTCGCTGGCAACATGCTGCGCTTGCTGGTGTTCGCCTCTCTCGTCCTTTATGGTAAGTGGGTCATCTGGCCGGAGATCTGTAGGGAGGGAGATAGAGCAGGAGGGTCCGAAAGCTTTCACTAAGCCCAGGTCTTATCCTGGGGCAAGCAGGAGACTCTGCCTGTGTGTCTAGCAAAAACTTTACTCTCCTGGAGCTCGTGATAGAAAAGGTCAGGAACCCCGGGCTGACAGGTTCCTGAAGCAGAGAGGAGCCTCTTCCAGGCCCCAGACTCCCCCATCATCCCCGAGGACAGGAAGACATCCTCAGCAGGCGCCTCGGGGCATGTGTACTGCTTTCCCCCCTGGGGACTCCAGCTAAAGCTCTGTGTGTGGGCAGGTGGGGGTGAGGTGAGGGGTAGAGACCCTGAGTGAGGCTGAGACCACTGGGTCCTGGTGGCTGTGTGAAATGGGTCAGAGCTCTGGGGACACGTAGGGGAAGCAGAAGGCACTTGGACTTCCCTGCTTTCAAAAGGGACCCAGAGAACTCACAGCTGGGCCCCTCATTTGCTGGGAGGAACTGTGAGTTTGCAGACAAAGCACAACTGCCTCCCGCCCTCCCACCCTGAGCTGACCCCACGCTTAGTCATCACTCACTTTTCTTCTGCTCCACAAAGGACACGGCACCCAGGACTTTCCAGAAACCAACGCCCGGGTAGTTGGAGGGACTGCGGTCTCGAAGAATTCTTGGCCCTCTCAGGTGGGTGTTCCTGCACAGCCCAGACTGCCAATGAAATAAGAGTTGCTTGTGCCCTGATATACATTGTTATGTATATGTGTGCATATCCTTATCTACAGGAAGTTCTCCAGCTGCCTGGATTCTAGATGTTGAAGATGAATGGGACCAGGCTTAGGAGTTTTTTTCTAAATGCAAAAGGAGTTTTTCTCTAAATGCAAAAACACCAACCACACTCACTTTCCCAGGCACACACACAAACACAAACCTCATGTACGCTCCCAGCGATACCACTTTGACCACACTAGCAAGACTGTATGCGAGACTCACATAGATGCAACACACCTTCACACACACACACACACACAGCCCTCTCCATGCAGTGTGTGTCACATGTGAACACACCCTGCCCCCAGCTAGAGCCCCTTGTTTATGTGGCTGTTTAAAGAGTTTCCACTTTCAAAATAGGGCTAGGCTTTGATTTAAGCAATTCTAATTGTGTAAAACTGGCAAATTGATTGGTGAATAGCCATACTTTGAGAGGAATCACTGCAATTAATTCTGAATTAAACCCAATTTACAAAAGTTTGAGCCTCCATTTTCAGGAGTAGAGTTATTGCGTGATAAGAGCCACCAAAGGAGGAGGCGTGAACTGATTAAAACGAAGGCTCCAGTGGCGTTTCTAAGCATCCGCTGAATGAAGGGCCAGGGTGTATCTTGAAAACACTGGAGGGGAGTTCTGGGGACCTCGGCTTGTGAATTAGGTGACAGAGCAATTCCATGGCTACATTTCCTTCCCAAGAGGCAATCGAGGTAGAAGGACCTGGGTTCTTGGCCCTTTGCCACAACCTAGTGTAACGATGCCAAATGCACTGTATGTGTAGCCCAGATAGTTGGCAGATATTTTGAGGGATGGCAGGAGTTTAAGGAGATCTTGGTTTGGGACAAAGTTTTTTTAAAAACACCAACCTATTCCTCTTTTCTTCTCTCCCCGTCTAGATTTCCCTCCAGTACAAGTCTGGAAGTTCCTGGTATCACACCTGTGGCGGCACCCTCATCAAACAGAACTGGGTGATGACAGCTGCTCACTGTGTGGATAGGTGAGAAAAACAAGCCAGCTTTTCTGAGCCCTGGGAGAAGAATCTGGTCCTTCTAGAGGAATATGTATCCTGGACCACTCAGGACAAGACTTAAGAAGGAGTCTGGGGGCCTGCAGGGAGGTAGTAAGATGAAAAGTACAAACTATGTACTTTTCAAAGCCTGGCATCAGACAAGTTCACGTTCAAATCCAGTCCCACCTTCTTCTAGCTATGTGAACTTGGATGGTGTACTTAGCTCCCTAAGCTCTTACTCTCTTATCTCTAATGGGGTAATAATACCTACTTTGTAGAATTATTGTGAAGATTAAGTAGATAAATATTTAAGTACTAGTCAATGCCTGATTGGTAACCGTTTTTTCATATTTATCTTGAGCAATGGTTCTTAAATTTAAGCATGTATCAGAATCACCTACAAGGCACAGATTGCTGGGCCCCACCCGGTAGAGTTCCTGATAGAGAACTCCAGGCTGAGTCCTGATAATCGGCATTTCTAGCAAGTTTCCAGGTTCTACTGATGCTGCTGGTCCAGGGACCATGTTTTAAGAACTCTTGGTCTAGAAATTTATATACCTCTCAACATCCCTTTGTGGTCTGAGAGACATTCTTTCATTTACGCCCACCACACTTCTTCCAAGTTATGAGATATTCAGCCTCTGACACTGGGGAAATGAAGCTGATAGTAGTTTTTGTCACTTCCACAAGTTAGCAAATTGGGGATGAGAGGGCTAGTTACTTCATCTCCCAGGGTCTTCCATATTCCCTCTGCCTGGGCCAGAAAAGATGAGTTCCTGTCCTAAAAATGAGATGGAAGATGCCTTCCCAACTTTTCTCTGAGAGGAGAAAGAAAAGGCTCACTCAGGGGTTCCCTCTCTCCCTTCAGCACACTGACCTTCCGTGTGGTGCTGGGAGACCACAACCTGAGCCAGAACGATGGCACCGAGCAGTACATCAGCGTGCAGAAGATCGTGGTGCACCCGTCCTGGAACAGCAATAACGTGGCTGCAGGGTAGGGCAAGGTGGCGCTGGCCTGGGGCTGGGAGGTGGAGGGCTAGCTGCCCAGCCACAGGGTCTGGGCTTCCTTCACAGTCATCCAGGAGGACTTTGAGAATTAAGATGTTGGGGGGCTTCCCCAGGGGCTCAAGTGGTAAAGAATCTGCCTGCAATACAGGAGACACAGGAGATGTGGGTTCGATCCCTGGGTCAGCAGGATCCCCTGGAAGAGGAAATGGCAACCCACTCCAGTATTCTTGCCTGGAAAATCCCATGGACAGAGGAGCCTGATGGGCTACAGTCCATGGGGCTGCAAAGGGTTGGACATGACTGAGCACACACTAGGGCTTGAGAACATTTGAAGGTCTTTGGGATTTGTTTGATCTGGGCTGGTCTGCATTATTGGATCCCCTGAAGCTCCTTCTCTGCAGAGTTCAATGTTCCTGTTTCTATTGTTATTTATTATTCATTTTATGGCACAGACTCCATTAGCAAAAGGCTTTCCTTGTAGCTCAGTTGGTAAAAAATCTGCCTGCAATGCAGGAGACCTGAGTTCCATCCCTGGGTCACAAAGATCCCCTGGAGGAGGAAATGGCAACCCACTCCAGTTTTCTTGCCTGGAGAATCCCATGAACAGAGGAGCCTGACAGGCTACAGTCCGTGGGGTCGTGAGAGTCAGACACGACTTAGCTACTATACCACCACCATTAGCAAAAACGGACTTCCTAAAAATGAATCTTATAGTAAGAAAACTTCAGCAAGACTGAGCTGTAAACTTTTGGAAAGGAAGTGGTTAAAAGGGTGGCCAGTCTATAGAGTGTGGGAGTGGGATTGGGCTCCAGTAACTGGGGTATATCTGCAAAGCATCTTATGTCTTTCTCATTTGAGAACTCTTCTCCACTACCAAGATCACAGCTCTTCACTCAGAAAAGAGCTTCACTCCCCAGGGCTGCAAATAAGAACTAGTGACCATGCCAAGACCTCACCAGCAGGGGCTGCTGTTACACATAGAATATCCTAGACCCCAAATGCGCAATTCCTCAAGTTTGAAGCTTGGCGAGTCCCCTCCTTCTTCGTAGTCACTGGTTTCCGATCCTGTGGGGACACAAAGCTTAGGGAGGGCTTATCCCTATGCTGAGCTGAAGGAAGTTCCGGTCCTGTGAACAAGCAATCTCCTTTCTACCCGCAGTTACGACATCGCTGTGCTGCGCCTGGCCCAGAGTGCTACCCTCAACAGCTCTGTCAAGCTGGGTGTTCTGCCACAGTCAGGAACCATCCTGGCTAACAACACGCCCTGCTACATCACAGGCTGGGGCAGGACTAAGAGTAAGTTGCCTGCACTGGCACCATCCATCCCCCACACGGATACTGATTAGGTAGCTGAGCTTCTGCAGCCCTTGTTTTGTGGTCCTAAGTGTTCAGAGCCGGAGGTCAGGAACCAGAGGAACCACCAGAGATAAAATAACTGGTGCGTGAAATCAACCTAAGAACAAGCCATGCAACAGTCAATTCAGAGATTCACAGACTCTTAGCAACCAAAAAAATCAGGCCTTACCTCAGAGAGTATTTTTTACTAGCCTCTCATTTTATATATGAGGACTGAGGCCCAAAGAAAGTAAAGACTTTGTTCAAGGTCCCATGACTAGATAGTGACTAGTTAGTACCTGGTTAGCTGGGGCCAGAATGCCGATATCTTGGCTCCCACTTTGGTGGTCACTACAGCATCATGCTACCTCCATAGACAAATCACTGGGCTGTGGGTTGGAGTGAAAGAGCCAGGGGTGGTTGCAGGTCCAAAGAAGTCAAGGCAGAGGAGGCCTCAGCCTTCTTCTGGTCAATCATGGGAGGATTACTGGAAGGGAAAGTCACTGGATGACATGGAAAGGTGGGAGAGGCTATGAGCAGAGATGGTTAACAAGGGTAGAGACAGCAGGCCTGGTGCAGAAAGCTGAGAGCCACTGGGCAGGATCTGAGCTCTGCAGGAGAGGCAAGGTCTTACTGTGAGCAACAGTCTACTGGGAAAACCTGGGACTGAGACAGACATGCTTCTAATCCAGCTTTGCTCTCGCTTCACTTAATGTCATTGTGATTCAATTCCCTGATCTGTATATAACATGAAAGTGTTGTTGTAAGGATACACACACACACACACACAATCAGATAAAGGAAAACTGCACTAAGTTCTTAAGAAATGGAAAGAAGGCTGCACAGTTCCAGTTCTACTCCATGGGGTTTATGGTGTAAGGAAACAGGATAGACAGATGAGTTATTAACAATAAGACCATTCTAGTTACTTAACTAAAGTAGTCATGAGTTAGTGGTTTGGAATCTGGGAATACTAGTCAAGGAAGGTGCCTGTACCTTTCAACTAAAAAGAAACAAGAGGACATCTATGACATGGCAGAGAAAAGGAGCTTACCCTGACCTCAGCTTTCATCAGAGCTTGGGAAAGTTTGGCCAGGTGTGGAAGGTTTTCCCTGCACAGCATCTGGGGCTGACCTCTAAAGTTGTGTGTGCTGTTCAGCCAATGGGCAGCTGGCCCAGACCCTGCAGCAGGCTTACCTGCCCTCCGTGGACTACGCCACCTGCTCCAGCTCCTCCTACTGGGGCTCCACCGTGAAGACCACCATGGTGTGCGCTGGAGGAGACGGAGTTCGTGCTGGATGCCAGGTGAACACAGGCTCAGAGTGTCAGAAGTCTCACCCCAGCTCCCTCTCTTCTCTCCCTCTCACCCCCTACCTTTTCTCCACCTCCTATTCCACACCTACTCCCACCCGTAAATACAGACTCAACTTACTAGTCTAGTGTCTGGATGAGAATTATTCTGTGCTGATAAGTCTGTATTCAAGGAATCTCAAAGTTGAAAGGAAACTTAAAATTCATCTTGCCTGCCTGATGCCCTCACCTCAAAAGTTTGCATGTGGCCTAACATTTGTGTTGGTATATGTGAGTGTCCTTTAGAAGTTATTGGTGCCTTAGACTTTTAATGGCTGCGGTAGGGCTAGGCCTGAATTAGTGGTTGTGACTGTGTACAGGGTAGCTTCCCTCCCATCAACCCCAATTTTTCTTTCTTTCTTTTTTTTTTAAATATTCTGTTTATTTATTTGACTGAGCCAGGTCTTAGTTGTAACAGGTGAGATCTTCTGTCTGGGATCTTTAGTTGTGGCATGTCAACTCCCAGTTTCAGTATATGGGATCTAGTTCCCTGACCAGGGATCAAACCCAGGCCCCCTACATTGGGAGCGCAGAGTCTTAGCCATTCAGGGAAGTCCTGACCCTAATTTTTCTTATAGCTCCTCTACCACCACCCTTTTGACCTAGTAGTGTTGATAGCAATATATATACAGGTAAATACGGTAGGGGAAAGTACACTAAATAGCTTTATAATAGTATATATAAACTATTATAAAATTATATATATGTATAAATCATCTTCTATTTACACAAGATCAATCAGCAATACACCATCTTACAGATTTGGTACTGCAGTCCAATAAAAGTTCTTGATTATCTGCTAAATGCTAGTCACTGTGTTTGATTCATCTTTGTATCAAAAATACAAAAGATACAAAGATGAATATAAACACAGTCTAGTGGAGGAATGGAAAGAGCAGACATAGGACAGAACGTCTACAGTGTGGCTAAGTGTTATCATAAAGACATGCCTAAAGGTGATACAGGAATCCAAAAAACAGATACTGCCCTCTCTACCTGTTGGTGTCAGAAAAGACTTTCCTTCCCTGAGAAGCTAGAGTTCATAGTGAGTCATGAAGTTTAAACAGAAAGCCAGGCAAGAAAAAAAGAGGTAAAAATATTCAGAGAGAGAGAACATGAAGAAAGACATGGGCTAAGAACCTAGAACACACAGAGAATTATAAGGCATTCCCTTCAGCTATAGCAGCGGTTCAGGGCTCACAGCCTCCAGCACCCAACTTGCTGCCTCTGTTTTTCGTGTGGCCCGTGAGCTAAGAATGTTTTTGGTATTTTTTTTAATGGTTGGGAAAAAATTTAAAAAGGAAGAATATGTTATGACACATGAAAAATATACAATTTCAATGTTTGTTTTAAAAAGAAGGTTTCCCTGGAATGCAGTTAGACTTGTTCATGACATTGTTTATGGCTGCATTCATGGGGATGAACAGTTGCGAGAGGGACAGTATGACCTGCAAAGCCTGAGATACTTACTCTTTGGCTCTTTACAAAAAAAAAAAAAAATGTGCTCACCTCTGGGCTGCAACATAAACTATTACCATTCTAGGGAATGTCAGGAGATGACACTAGAGACGGGTAGGAGCCACAGGACTTGGGCCTTCATTCAAATAGCATGCTTGGGACATGCACTTTATCTTAGGCACTGGGAAACCCCTCAAGAGTTTTAAACAGGAGAACAGCGTGAGCAGATTTGCCTTTTAAAATCACTCTCTGATGATAAGGTAAGCGTGTATTTGAAGAGGGCAAAATTAGCAGGGAGACTGGTTAGGAGACTGTTTCAATTATCTAGGCAAGAAATCTGAGGGTCTGAGTTAGTGCAGTGGAGAGGAGGGAGGTGGAGGAGCAGTAGTGACTTCCAGGCGTCTCAGTTAAGTGATTTGGGGGAGGGGTTTGCAGCCTCCAATGAGACAAGATTCTAGGATTTCAGAGGGAAAGTGATGAATATGGTTCTGGACAAATTGAGTCTGAGATCTCAGTGGGACATTCAGCTGTAGTTTAACTGGTAAGAAACCAGATATAAAGAGAGTAGAGCCTGGAGGAGAAAACTGGGCTAGAGATAAGTTCAACAGGAAATGAGATCCCTCAAACTCTCCCACCCTCTACTGCCTACTCCTCAGGGAAAAAATGGTAGAATGAGGAAAAAAGAAAATAAAACAGTGATTTGGGGGAAGAACTGTGATAACAGAAATAGTTGCGTGCTTCAGGGATAGGTGGAGGACAAAGGATCCATAAGGATCTAAGAAGTAAGAGGAAACCATAGTAATAAGGGTTTTTACAAACCCTCAGGAAATACTGACAGGGACAGTGCATAACTGAAAGTAGCTTCTTCGGCAGTTGACTGATCACTGGTAACTATGGCCAGAACAGTTTCAGTGGAGTGATGAGGACAGAAGCTTGATTGAAAGGTAAGGCATGAAGAGGCAATAACAAATAGCAAGAAACATAGAATACTCTTTCAAGAATCTTGGATGAAAGAGGAATTTAGAAGTCTGGTAGCTTTCAGGAGGATGAAAGTCGTGGAGCGGGTGCATCTTTTAAGATCGAAGAAAACTGAGTGTATTTCTGGGCAGAGCGGAAAGGATCCTGTAGAGTCAGAGAAAGGGAATAAATGGATGATGCAAGACCCCAGGGGCCACCCCAGGGGTAGCTCAGCTGGTAAAGAATCTGCCTACAATGCAGGAGACATGGGTTCAATCCCTGGGTCGGGAAGATACCCTGGAGGAGGGCATGGCAACACACTCTAGTATTCTTGCCTAGAGAATCCCCATGGACAGAGGAGCCTGGCTGGCTACAGTCCATGGAGTTGCAAAGAGTCGGACATGACTGAGCGACTAAGCACAGCACAGCACAGCAAGATCCCAGAGGGGAAGGAAAAGATGAACCAAGAACACAGGTGGAGCTGGCTTTGAATAGAAGGGGGTCACAGAAACATGCATGGATATGAAAGAATGTGCAGGCTGAGTAGCTCAAATTTGGTGGGTGTTCTGTAATTGCTTCTATTTACGCATGAACTAGGAGTCAAATTTAAATGTGGAAAATGAAGGGGTAAAAGGGTTGGATGGATTTGGATTAATTAAGATGAATGGAGAAAGACTGGCCTCCATGATGTTGCTGATAGGCTGAGGTTAGAGACCATGCAGTAATCATATGGGTAAATTATTCACTCCATTCAAAGATCTAGTTGTAGGGAATGGATTAGTTCAGGGCTGGGCTTTCATGCATTATTGAAACATAAAGACAGTATTGCAGATCAAATGCAAGCTCTAAGCTAGGTGGAGGAGGAAGAGAAGCCAGAAGGAGACTGGTAGGCTGGCTGAAATAGTAGAATCAAAAATTAAAGGTTTTTTTGGTGAGCACTTAGTACTATGAAAGTAAGGTGACCAACTCATCCCAGTTTTCCCAGGACTTCCCCAGGGTCAGCTGAAAAAAAAAACCCAAAACCACACAACTTACAAGTTAAGAGTTTTGTTTTATTGGATGAATTTACTGAGGATTATAGCCTGGAAGACACCCTCTCAGACAGCTCAGAGGAACAGTTGCAAAGAGGTAAGGAAGGAGCCAAGGGATGTTAGAATTTTTGCGGGGGGGAAGAAAACAGTCAGCCATCAAAGATTACTGCCAATTAACAAGAAACAGACATCTCAAGTGAATGGTTTCAGTGCTTTTCTCTGTATGGGAAAATGCAAGAGTCTGGGCTCATAGAAACCAGCCCTTTGATATTCATTGTAACTATCTAGGGTCAGTATCATTTTTCGCCATCCTGAAATCTCTTCAGGATGTGGAAAGCAGCTGCGGGGGCAGGTGGCTTGATAGTGGGCAACATTCATTGTTTCCCAGAATAGCAGGCAACACTTTGTTTACTGACACAGCAGGCAACATTTTTTTGTCCACATCTAAAAGTCCTGTATCCTGGGAACCCTACCTGTAAGTTAGGGCAAAAAAAAAAGATGTGGGACTTCCCTGGTGGTTTAGTGGCTAAGGCTCAGTGCTCTGAATACAGGGGGCTCTGGGTTCGATCCTTGGTCAGAGAACTAGATTCCACATGTCACAACTAAGACCCAGTGCAGCCAAATGAATAAATAAATAAATGAAGACAAACACATAAGTTAAATTCTTCCAGTTCCTCACCAGCCAGCCTCACCTATAACCTCTTAAGGTTTAATCTTTCTGAGTTTAATTCACTTTCCCCTGCTCTCTCTCAAAGTCTTGAACACTGAAAAACTAGAGTACTTCCCTTCTGGCTGACACTGCAAATCAGATATTCTCTGAGGCCATTGTGTCTCCACAGTCCCTTCCCAATGGAATTTCCCAAATATTGTGTCTTGGTTTTGGGGCTTTCAGATTTCTGTGTCCCCCGCCAATATCCTCAGAGGGGATTCATTAAACACCTCTCACCTCAATCTACCCACTCCCACTGAGCTCTCTCCCAGCTCTTCCTTCTGCCCTAAAATCCTCAGCCATATCCTCCTTCACTACAGAGCTTTTGTTTCTTTTCAGGTCAATTAGCATAAGACAGAAATATGGTACACAATTCAATTACCTTCCATTCCTCTAGCTTAGAAATGCTCTCAAATCCCTATTAGAATTTAGGTGGAAGATATTTAAATTGTTTTGTATTGAGTACAATAACCTAAAGGAATATATATCTTTCTTTTTATAAAAAGAATAACCATCTTCTTAACCCAAACATAGTTAGGGTGGGGTACAGCTACTTCCTTAAAAAAAAAAAATTAGCCCCAATTTGAACTTTTGGTCTCTTTCCCTAGTTCTTTTTTTTGTTGTTGTTGTTTTCATTGAATGATGACTTTGTTTAAGGTGGCAAATAAAACTCTGAGGCTTGATAGTGGGAAAGAACAATCATGTGTTTCTTCTTTGACCTGGAGTTCTCACTCCCTAGAGGGGACTACTTTTAACTCTTGAGTTGACTTCTTTTATGTCTACCTCCAGCTCTCTAAAAGCGTATACTTATATTGCTACTTAATTTTTCACTTCAGGCATTATGCAAGATATGGAACTTCTCTTCCTTTACACATTTATACTTGCCCTTCAAGCATGAATTTTTCTGATCCCCACCCCAACCTCCCTAAATAATTTCTCTTAAACTAACATTTAGTATTTATCATACTCATGCAAAATGCTATTCCCTGAATAATTTTGTTTTCCCTAGAGTTAATCATTGTCTTTTAAAATTTGCATAAAATATATATTCATGGCAAATAGATGGGGAAAAAATGGAAACTGGCAGATTTTATTTTCTTGTGCTTAAAAATCACTGCAGACGGTGACTGCAGCCATGAAATCAAAAGACACTTGCTCCTTGGAAGAAAAGCTACGACAAACCTAGATGGCATATTAAAAAGCAGAGGCATTACTTTGCTAACAAACGTCCATATAGTCAAAGCTGTGACTTTTGCCGTAGTCACACAGATGTGAAAATTGGACAATAAAGAAGGTTGAGCGCCGAAGAAATGATCCTTTTGAATTGTGGTGCTGAAGAAGACTTGAGAGTCGCTTGGACAGCAAAAAGATCAAACCAGTCAGTCCTAAAGGAAACCAACCCTGAATATTCATTGGAAGGACTGATGCTGAAGCTGAAACTCCCATACTTTGGCCACCTGATGAGAAGAGCTGACTCAATGGAAAAGACCCTGATGCTGGGAAAGATTGAGGGCAGAAGGAGAAGAAGACGACAGAGGATGAGATGGTTAGATGGCATCACTAACTCAATCGACATGAGTTTGAGCAAACTTTGGGAGATAGTGAAGGACAGGGAAGTCTGGCGTGCTGCAGTCCATGGGGTCACAAAGAGTTGGACAAGACTTATTGACCAGACAACAACCAACAACATACTCAACTCATCACCAGTTCAGCCTTAAACTCTCCACTAATTTATAACTGACCTATTTTATCTTCTCTTGACCCTGGTGTTCTGTGTCTTGGTATGGGTCTATTTGCATTCATTTTGAGGGATAGTGAGTTTTTTCATCCTGGAAACTCCAGACCTTTGGTTCTGAAAATGTTTATTTATTGATGATTTCCTCCCCTCCGTTTTCATTTTTTGTTTCTAGAATTCCTGTTACTCACAATCCACCTCCTAAACTGGTTCCCCTATTTTCTTATTTTCTCTCTATATAGTTTGTCTATCTCCTAGCCTAATATTTCATTACTACCATCATATTCATGTTTCCAAAGGCTTTTTGTTTTCTGAATGCTCTAATAGCTTGCTCTTCTTATATCATGGATATAATACTTATATAGTTTTATTGTTTGTAGTCTTCTCCCTGCATAATCTTGGTTGTCTTCAGTTTTGGTTTATTTCTTTCTCTTTATTTTGATCTTTATTTTTTAAATTAAAAAAAAATTTTTTTTATTGGAGTATAGGTAATTTACAACATTGTGTGAGTTTTAGGTATACACAAAGTAGAATCAGTTATACATATATTCACTTTTTTTTTCATTCTTTTCCCACATGGGCCATTATAGAATATTGAGTAGAAGTTCCCTGTGCTGTACAGTAGGTTCTTATTAGTTACCTATTTTACATATAGTACTGTATATATGTCAATCCCAATCTCCCTATTTTCCCTCCCCACCCATTTCTCTCTCCCCTGATAATCACAAGTTTGCTTTCTACATCTGTGACTCTACTTCTGTTTTAGATTCCACATATAAGTGATATCATATGATATTTGTCTTTCTGTGTCTGACTTACTTCACTCAGGATCTTTATTTTTATGTTGAGGCTTTCTTCCCTGGTGCCCCAGATGGTAAAGAGTCTGCCTGCAATGCAGGAGACCCGGGTTCGATGCCTGGGTTGGGAAGATCCCCTGGAGAAGGAAATGGCAACCCACTCCATAATTCTTGCCTGGAGAATCTCATGAACAGAGGAGCCTGGAGGGCTACAGTCCATGGGGTCGCAAAGAGTCAGACACGACTGAGCGACCAACGCTTTCTTAGATGTTTGGTCATCCTTGACCATCTGCTCTTATTTCAGAGTAGGACAGTGGCAAGCTGATAGGTCCCTCTGAGCCATAGGTGGGGTTCATCTATAGGGAACTGCTTCGTCAGGTGAGCTGGCTAGGCCGTTTCATTGGAGGACTTCTAACGATAGTACCTCAAAGTCTTCCCTCTTGTGCTGGTCAGATTCTTCAACGAAATAGCTTCCAATTTTATGTCTGGAATCACAGAACTGACATCTGGGAACTGAGTAAGGAAAAGAGTATCAAGGTCATAATCTGTAAACTCAGATTCTTCCGATTCTGAGCCCAAGCACGTAACCACTACCCAATACAGCACTTTCTCTTCTCTTTACCTCAGTTTAGTTTAACATGTTTTGACTACCTGCCCTGTTATCTAAATGCTGTCTAATTAGACCTGTTGGTCTGAATGCTGGGGGTAGGTAAATCATTAGAACACCCTATTTCCCCCCACTGTAGGTTCAATTTAAGTCAGTAATAGCTATTGAACTTAAGACATTCAAAGTTCTAGGCTAGCATTGTAGAGCGGAAAATATCAGCAAGATGTAGTTCCTGTCTCGAGAAGATCACAGATAAGCGTGGGAGTTAGAAACAAATTATGAAACCAAAACACAAGGCAGAACATGACAAACATGCTGCAAAAAAAAGGAAGAAGTACTATAATTGTTTAGAAAGTGGGGATACGAAGGAAGTAGGGATTCCAATTGGAGGTTTTATACAGTACGGGATTTATAAACAGAGATGTGGGTGGGTAGGGTGTAAGCAGAAACAAAGGCCCAA
This sequence comes from Ovis aries, assembly GCF_016772045.2. NCBI lineage: Eukaryota > Metazoa > Chordata > Mammalia > Artiodactyla > Bovidae > Ovis > Ovis aries. Next base: position 134,917,367 of record NC_056056.1, read on the forward strand.
AGAGCCAAAGATCTGGAGTTTTAGGACTCTGCTTCTCTTCCCCACAGGGTGATTCTGGGGGCCCCCTTCACTGCTTGGTGAATGGCCAGTATGCTGTCCATGGTGTGACCAGCTTTGTATCCAGCCTGGGCTGTAATGTCGCCAAGAAGCCCACAGTCTTCACCCGGGTCTCTGCTTACATCTCTTGGATAAATAATGTGAGTCCTCTCAAATGATGGGATGAAATACAGTCACCTGGAGACTCACGCATTGACTAGGGTAGGGAGCAAAAGTTGGGCAGGAGAAGCCGTCAACTTCCTCATCACCTTCAAATAGTTATTTACCCCTTTCCCTTCCCCTCTAGTGAACTTTCGCCTGATAGTGTTGCCATCCCGAGTTCCTCTTCACATACCTACTAAGCAGGCTTCACCATATTGTTTACTACTTAGAGTAAGGTGGCAACAGCAGGCCTGAACCAGGTGCCTATTGCGGCTGTCCAAGTCAAGGCCAAGGGGAAAATGGCTTCAGAAAGGCCTGCACACTCCAGGCAAGGGAACAGGCACTAACATTCTCCCCCACCAGTTCTTTCTAAGGGCATCATGAGAATTTGCTCTACCGTTTGGCAAGAGGTTTTACCACCTTAAACAGTGCTTGAGTGCTAGATGAGAATGTACCTACACTGACCTGGTGGTAGAGCCTCACACCATCCCACCTGTGCCCTCCAGCCTTCAAACACATTCTGGAGTCTTGTGGCATGAACCTTGACTTACAACCAGTTCAAGTTCTGCCACTAAGTTCTGAGTATGCGCTTATAGCACTGAATTGTCCTGGCCCAGTTAAGAACTGCTTCTTGCCTCCCACCCTCACAACTCCCCATAAACCCAGTACAGGGCCATACTCAACTAGGAGCCCTGAAGAAAAAAGAAAGGAGGTGAACAGAAGTTGCTGACTGGATATAACCGGTTTTCCCTTTAGGCCATTGCCAGCAACTGAACATCTTCCTGAGTCCAGCGGCCTTCCCAAGATGATTCTGGGACTGACAGCAGAACTTGAGGCCATCAAGGAAAAAACCAGTCTAAGAGACTATTGAGCCAGATGTGGAAAAGCAAATAAAATTGAATATACATAACACCCTGTGTCTTTTTATTTGTAATTAAGCCTTCTAGGGGAAAGGCAGTTATAGGGCCTGAGTTGGATTTCACCAGATTTCTGGGCTGGTTCTTCCATTTGCTGCCATCTCTATCAGTTCACAAACTAAACCAAGTGAAAGTGGCCTTACATTATCCTTTTTGGATTATGTTAGGATCTACCCATCTGTTAATCTGCCTGTCTGCCCCTCCTTCCACGCATATTTGCTATATTCAGAGGCACAGAGGGCTTTAAAAATGTTCCAGAGTGCTCGCTTCGGCAGCACATATACTAAAAATGTTCCAGAATGACAAAATGTGCCCTGACTCTCCAGGCAGATTGGGGGCTCAGCTTTCTTTTGGTTCTCCCGTCAGTACCTAGAACCGTGCTCACCCCAAAGTTCTGAGTCATGACAACTGTGGGGATACATTAGAGGTAGGAGTATAAGATTGGGTGGTAGGTCAGGTGCCAGCAGACAGTGAAAGTGACAAATCAGAAAGGAGATAGAGAGGAAAGAATTGAAAAAATGAGAAAAGAAGATGCAGAACAAAGAAAGGAAAGGATTGAGGGGAAAAGAATATGGGGCCTCAAGTTACGTATGAGTCAGCACTTCAAGGTTGGACTAAAACAGGCAACTGGATCCGGGGTTCTATAAAAAACACAGAACTGGGAAGCTGATAAATCTTCCCTATCCTGGCCAGGGCTCTGTCTGTTAGAGTGGCGTATGATAAAGCAAAGAGGGAACTGAAAGGAGAAAGCTAAGGGGATGAGAAACAGTTTTTCATAGCAACTGCTGAGGATCAGACAAGAGGGATCTGGAGAGTTTACATTACATTAGAGGAAACTGTCTAAGACCGGTCTCACAATTTATAGGCTACTTTGTCAGCAGAGGCTTCTAGAACAGTTTGTACAGCAAAAGAAGCTGGGCAAGGGATTTCCTTGGTGGTCCAGTGGCTAAGACGTTATGCTCCCAATGCAGGGGGCCTGGGTTCAGTCTAGATCCCACATACCACTATTAATAAGAGTTCACACCAAAAAAAAAAAAAAAGAGTTCATATGCAGCAACTAAAAGATCCTGCATGCCACAACTAAGACCTCTTGCAGCCAGATAAATCAATTACTTAAATAAATATTTTTTTTAAAAAAAGAAGCTGGGCTTGACAGGACACCTGTATTCTCGTCTCTGTTCTACTACCGACAAACTGGGTGTGTGTGCCTGTGCCAAGTTGCTTCAGTTGTGTCTGACTCTGTGCAACACTATGTAGCCTGCCAGAGGAACTGGATAACGTTGGGCAAGTCACCCTTTCTGTTACTCAGATTCCCAACCTAGTTACTTTCCAAAGATTTGTCCTGCTCTAATACTACATGATTTGGTGACTATCAATTTCAGTTCCCAAGGGATTGGCACTGAAGAGGGTTTTTTAGGAAGCAGTGGCTGGGCTGCATTGCTGAGGATGCTGTGAATTCCAGAGAATGACCCAAGTACTGGCCTCCTTCTGCTACTGATCATCACATCTGTGGTGATCACCATCTCTCTCAGTGTTCCCACAGCACCACTGTCCTCCCACTTCCCTCCACTTCTTCCCATCCAACATCAAGTCCTTCCATTTCTTCACTTTGCCCCTTCTAGATCATCCCCACAACTAGCATTATAACACAATAAACCCTAATGACCTATTACCCGAAAATTTTGTATCCATCTCTAAAATCATCTGATTAACAACCTATCTCCACTTCCAGACTTTAAGCATTTTTAAGTCAAGAATCACTTTAAAAAAATTCATTCTTGGCTTCCCAGCACCTGGCAATGCCTGTCACATGCTTGATTCTAAGTGCAATATGGCTGTTTGGGGGAGTGATCTGGAAAAGGATAGCAGAGAAGGCTTTCTGATTTTGTCTCAGGTGTTCAGCTTCCTTCTCCAGTCCTTAGGAAGTTTATCTTGAACTTCTTTCCTTCTTTTGGAGAATTTTACTTGCAAAATCCTTCAGTAAATGGTTCCTCCAAACCTAGTGTCCTAATTTCCAGCTATCTTCTCAATCAGGTCAGGAAGCAACTTCCATTTAGAAAGTTACCTAGAGAAGCAACTGTTATAATCTCAGCAGTCCCATCCCAATTTACACAATGTATTTTCTGCCTCCATCTAGTACACTATACTAGTTCCTCCAGCTAGAAAAATTTGCTCCCCATGCCCAGCACAGGCTTCCATATCCAACTCTTTGGCCTTTTTTCTATAAGGTCCTCTCCCTTCCTAGGCATCTTCATCTCTACTTCTAGCTCAGCTGCTCCTCTCTTTCAAGTCCAGATTTGGAGTCCTGTCCTCTACTCAACCTACCCCTCCTACCAGTTTGGGTTTGGAGTCATGAGTGAAAAAATGTTGCCTGACCTATCAGTAAACAAAGGTTGTTGCAGTCATCAAGTCATCACAGTACAGCCCCATCCTCCCCATGGTGAGCCCTGAGAGAGCTCAGGAGAGAGAGAGGATGCTGGCCCTCAGGCCATCAGCCACTATAGCCACCACTCACTGTAGTACCCTGAGGAGACTTGGGATGAGAAAGTGCAAGATACTGGCTCCACATAGTGGAGGTACATATCCAAGGAATAATTTCAGTGAGCCAGACTCTTGCATCTTCCCATAAACAGAAAAGTGCCAAATTCCTTAACTTGAAATACCTGGTTTTAATCACCTATAATCTTTTGATGATTACGTATTGGCTCTTCTCTTACCTCTTCTGAGCAGTTTCTCAGAGCTGAGAGGCTGCGTCCCAGGCTTAAGTCCTCAGTTTTGTCTGCTAAATAAAACATAATTCTCCACTTTTAGATTGTGCTTTTTTTTTTTTTTTTTTCCCAGTTGACAGAGCCAACCTCTCCAGTAGAGGCCTTCCATCTTTAAAAACTCCACCCTGAAGCAGAAAGTCCATTTTATTTGGTCATCCGGTTGTTGTTTAGTCACTGAGTCCTGTCTCTGTCTCTCCATGAACCGTATCCCACCTGGCTCCTCTGTCCATGGGATTTCCCAGGCAAGAATACTGGAGTACGCTGCTCCTGCACACATATCCATAAACACCCCATTCAACACTCTCACTGAGTGGAAATTACAAAAAATTTCTACCCTCCTGTTCCAGTTATTTTCCCCTGCTGATCGTTACCGCTGGTTAGCTCTCAGGGAACATTGTTTTGGCCCAGATTTGAAAACTCTTCGCGGATGATGTTCTCTACCTCACGGGTAGAGGGTTTGAAGCTGGCCTGGAGGAAGCGCTGCCTGAAGGCAGACCTGAGTCTCTGGCCTCCTGGGAACAGACCCAACCCCAGCCTGAGCCTCACAAGTGTCCGCGGGCCCCTCGCCCACGCCCTGGGCCATGCCCCGGGCCGAACAGCCGTGGGCCTCCAGCGAGAGCGCAGGTGAGCGGCCAGCTGGGCCTGCCGTGAGCTAGGCCGCCGCCCTGGGCCTGTGTTGCGCAGGTTTCCGGCTGCGTCCGCAGGGCCCGGGGCCTCAGGCGGTCCAGGGTGATTCCCAGGCGGCAACGGGGCGGGGTGACCTGCGCGAGGCCCGCCTGGCCGGATGCGAGGCATGACGGGAACGCACTTCCTCCTCTGGGGGCCTCAAGAAAACCACAGGGCGCCGGGCCAGGGGAGGCCGCCCCCGAGGGAGTTGGCAGGATGGCCGAGGGCCGGGCGGGCGGCGCTGCCGGCCTCTTCGCCAAGCAGGTGCAGAAGAAGTTCAGCAGAGCCCAAGAGAAGGTAGGAGGCTGGGAGCCGAGGCTGAGGCCCGACGCGGCCGCAGGGTGTGCGGGGTGTTAGGGGCGTTCGGGGCGGGAGACTTGGGCTGGACACAGAGGCTGACCTCGGGAAAGGCGAGCAGGGGTTCCCATGAAACCAGCAGATTTGAGAGAAGACAGAGAGCCTCGCCCAGTCTCGGACAGGGATGGGGGAAGCTGAGAGACAGTTCCCACCGTCTGTTTCTCTTGGAACCTAAACAACGCCCAAGCTGACCCAGAAAAGGGAAAAGAAAGGAACTAAAGTTGGTGACTGCTCTGTAGCAGATTTTGTCCTCGCCACCCAGCGAGAGTGGTATTTTTCACAGATGATGAAACTGGAGGTTCAAAGAGGGTCATTTCCCACATAAGACAGCACTCAACCAGCTGGGCTGGCAGCGAGTACCACCCGTTAAGGTGGGACCTGGAGTCCACAAGGACTAGAGTGATTCTGACGGATTCTTTCCTTGCCTGACCCGGCCTGGCCGCAGGCTGTTGCTTTAGCGGATGTAAGCAGAAACTCGTATCTGCTTCCTGTGCCTCTCTTTGGCGTTGGAGAGTACTTGGTTCAGGGTGGGCTAGGAGCATCTCTTTTTGCACTGTGTCCTGAATTAGCTTTGGGTGGCCCTGCTCCGAAGGGCTTCCCTGGTGGCTCAGACGGTAAAGAATCCCCCTGCTATCCTGGAGACCTGGGTTGAATCACTGGGTTGGGAAGATCCCCTGGAGGGGGGGCATGGCAACCCAATATTCTTGCCTGGAAAATCCCCAAGGACAGAGGAGCCTGGCCGGCTGCAGTCCATGGGGTCGCGAAGAGTCGGACAGGACTGGGACTGAATGACTAAGCACAGCACGGCTCCATCGAGGTAGACTGTCTTATCTGTATCTTGCCCACTTAACTAGATGATGTGACCATTTCTGCACACATTTCACTGGCATTTTTGTTTCTATGTGTCCAGTGTATTTTCTTTGCTTCTGATCTGAGTCCCTGCTCTCCACGCATCAGCACCCTGGTAGGTAAGATGGTAAGGAGAAGTGAATAGGCTAGAAGGAGAATGGGAGGGAGAGAGAGAACTAGGACCTGAGTGAGAATCTTGGTTTTCTAAGACTTCATGGTCTTAGAAGCATTTGAATGAACACCATATGCTTAAGAATTTAAATAAAAGCAGAGCACTAGCTTGGGTGCTGGGAAGGATTAAAGGCAACTAGCTCTCCAAAGTGGGATTATTAACAGAGAATTTATGGAATATAGATTTAGCCTTTATCTTTAAGAGGCTCACAATGGAAGGGTAGGGGGAATATGTGTGTGTGTGTTTCCCCTGTCTTTGTCTGAGGAAGCTGGGTCATGTGAAAGAGCAGAGGAAAACGGAAAGATTTTTGTGTGGCTAGATTTTGTTACTTCACCTTAACCTAACTTCACCTTGATCATGGTTTCAATCTCTCCAAAGGTTACAAAGCCTATGGAAAGGTCTAGTTAGAAGTCATTGTGGAGGAAAAGGAGGTGCTAGAGAAGAGAAGGCTGGTCACTCTTATGGGTTGGAAAAACAAAAAGAAATCGCCAAAGGCCAAAAATTTGTGGACAATAGTTATGTTTTACCTCCCTCTTTCACCTTCTATCATCATCCAACCTATCAACACTATGCATGCATGCGTGCTAAGCCACTTTAGTCATGTCTTTGTGACCCTATGGATGTAGCCTGCCAGACTCCTCTGGGATTTTCCAGGCAAGAATACTGGAGTGCATTGCCATGCCCTCCTCCAGCACGTCTTCCTGATCCAGGGATTGAACTCGCATCTCTTACGTCTCCTGCATTGGCAGGTGGATTCTTTACCACTAGTGCCACCTAGGAAGCCCCATCACTATGCCCTTGCTTTAAAGTTTCTCTCTCTTTTTTTAAAGCATCAACTTGAAGCCTCAGGTAAATAACAGCTCTGCTCTAGGCTTCAGATTCTGCATCTGTAAAATGCAGTTGATGTTCAGTGATTTGGAGACTCAATTTGGTAAGGACACTGAAGTGAGAAGGGGAGAGGGCTCCTTGAACCTCAGAGTCAAATACTTCCCAACTGCCCAAATACACTCTGTCCTTCTTAGTCTGAGCCCCTAGAAGGCAGAGAGAGAAACAAACTTGAATCTGCCCTGAGAAAGTCCCAGGCTGTTGCAGAAAACAAGGAGATACTCTGAACCCAGATTTAGACACAAAGGCAAGCAGACATTGAACTTCAAGCAGTACAGCTGGTACCCTAGAGGCAGTGGGTGTTGTCTGGATAGGATAGAAATGACCTGGGTTAGGAGAAAGAGTTCAGCTCAGCCTGTCAGAGTTTTTGAGTCTTGGGAAGTTATTGAAGGCAAAATAAAGACGGAGAAATTTACAGTCAAAAGAAAGGATTCCCTGGGACACTGCAATTTTACTATATGTGGTTGACTGTAATATGTAACAACTAATGTGTCAAATATCAAGTGCCTGCTATAGACAAAGCACAGGAATATAAGAAGGACATGATCTCTCCCTTTATGGAGCCCACATTCTCATGATCTCACTTCATCTTTTCAACGCTTTAAGCTTTATGTTAGTATCCTAAATTTAGAAATGAGGAAATAAGGCTCCAAAGAGATTGGCAAGTGGCAGAATTATCACTGAAACTCAGGTGTCCTGCCTTAGGATCCCAATCTCAGGCTGCTCTCTATAAAGTTCCTGAAAAACCGCTCTAACATCTGTGTCTCCCCACTTCCTGCTGTGCTGGCCCACTTCCTGCTGATCTTCTTGCAGGAGTAAAGCTGCGAGTGAAGGTCTGGTGACTGTTAAACCAGTGGAGAGGAAGCATCATCCTGTTTTATTTTCCAGTTCCTTCTCAGATTCAAGATGAGTCTGGCTTTATTGTGTTTCTACAGTATGCTACATCTTCACATTTCACACAAATGCTTTCACCATCTGTTTGTGATTTCTCTGTGGCAAGCCTCTTAGATCTCCCCCCAGGAAAAGGCATTCACTGTTTACCACTCCTCTGTTGGTCTTTTTCGCTGCTGACTTTCAGTCAACTTGTGAGGGTTCAGTCAGCAATATTTACAGAAAAATCCCTTTGTCCACGATATGGGCTGGACAACTCATCTCTGGAACTTAGAGATGAGTTGAGTAAGAGGCATTCTTGACTGCTAGAAGCTTACAGTCTAGGTGTTTTGTTTTGTTTTGTTTTTAAGTAAAATAAGTGACCTGAGAGATAAATCCATGGGAATTCAGAAGGCGAGAACAGAGCGGGGTTTTGTAGTGAAGGCTGAATTGAGAAAGGAATTATGTCTGATTAATAGTTCCTCAGGCAAGTGATGAGAGAGCATTCCAGCTGAGGAATGCCAGTAGGAGCAAAGCATAGAATCTGGAAATCCTTTTAGGCAAACTAGGGAGAAATGCTGCTGAGCTGGAGTTCAGGGATTGGTGGGAGAAAAAGCTGGAAAATATATGAGGGGATAAAGGAGAGCCTACTTTAGAATATATCTTGACAATAAGGATTCCATCATATCTAATATCCAAGGCATCTTCAAATTACTCCAATTGACAGAATTAACTAAAATATAATAAATGACTATAGGGAGGGGTCATAGTGAGGAACTACAGCTACCAAACATGTCTGCAGTGGCTTTTTTTTTTTTTTTTTTTTTTAAGCTTTATACTTGTAACTCAACTTACATAAAAGGTAAAATAGGTGAATGAACATTGCAATATTCTTCACCTATTTCACCGAGTGTTAACATTTTGCCACATTGACTTTTTTTCTTGTCCCTGCTCTTTTCTCTTTAAACATCTGTATTCCAACTTCTCAGCTGCTAGGCCAGGCAAATTGGGGCAGAATTCTCAGTGCAGGACTTTAGGGATTAGTATTATATGGGCTTTCATTAGTAAGTGATCCAAAGGTAAAATTACTAATTCTTTCAACAAACATTTTTGGAGCACCATACATCATCCTTCTTCAAGGAACTCAAGTTGAGGAGGAACATCTACAGCGTAGTTTAAGTGCCCTGAGACATGGCCCTATTGCTTAAGACAAAAAATACTTTGGCCCCAAGACACTGGGTTGTGTTTTCACGGTGATCATGCTCATCTTTTCAGTTTCAGAATTGAAGGTGGGCGTATTCCTTCAACAAACACACTCCCACACCCTCCAAGCTTTTTTGCCCTGAGCCTTTGAGGTTTGGGGAAGTTGGTCTGCTCCCAGGTTTGTCACACAGACTCTAAACTGAATTGACTCCTCTCTCCTTTCAGCCCCCACCCCCCTCTCCCCACCAAGAACCAAGCCCCAGGCAGAGGAAGGGAGGGCTGGCAGGAAGGAAGTGAGAGCTGTGATTACCACTAAGCCAAGGTGGTTTTGCAACTTTCTGGTAGAGGACAGTGTTTGGTTGAGGGGAGAGGGTGGAGCTTGGGAAGATGAGTGACTCTGCACACCCAGGGCCCTGTGTTTAGTGAGGCAGAATAAAGACAAGAATGCCCTGAAAAGGAAGTAAAGACAGGTGTTTATAGGGAATAGAGTGGAACTCAGCAGGATGACAGTGAATTTGTATTAACTACTCACCATAGGGCACCACTATGAAAGCAAGTTATGTGTATAATATCATTTAATTCTCCCAACAACTCCAGGAGATATTATTCTTAATGGAGGAAAGGGAGTTCTACAAACTGAGGCTCTAGAGTTTAAGTGATTTGCCCAAAGGCTTATAGCCAGTAAGTAGAAAAGCCAAGATATGGGCATATATCAGTTCGGTTCCAGAGACCTTGGTCTTAACTGCCATAGAGAAAGCTCCAGAACCCCAGGATTAAGAGTGGAGACACCTGAGTCAGAGTCTGCATAGAGCTGGCCTCACGCCCAAGACCTGGGCACTCCTTCATATGATTCAGAGTTCTTCACAATGAGACTCCAATCTCCCTTTCTAGTTTCCTTTAACATCACTCCTTGTAACACTCTAAGCCATTCATGCTGAACCATTTCATGAAAACTGCTGTGAATCTGCACACTTCTGTTACTTTGCTGATGTTGTCATTGCCTGAAATCCTCTTTCTACCCTCACCTTTTTCACTTTATTCCAGTCTAGCAAAATCTTAAAGGCCCAACCTTTTGGTCCCCTCCTGTATCAGTCTCACTCTCCTTCCTGTTATAAGTATTAAGTATCTATTTGCTGGATACTGAGAAATATAAATAAGTAAGGCAAGTGTCCAGTCCTCAAGGAGCTCACAGTTTAGAAAGAGACAAAGATAAATGCAAATAATAAAACAGAGAGGAATTCCCTGGTGATCCATGGAAAACTGGCAACCAAAGATGAACGGTTTGACCAGAGTGCCAATAACTTCCATCAACAACAGGTAATCTGGAGGGTGGGAAAGGGAAGCTTGTAGAAAGAAGGCATGAGGGCTGAGTGGTAGAACACAGCAGGTTCTGCAAATCAGCAGGCAAGTTAAGCAAGTTAAGTCTCCATGCTTCCACTGAAAGGAGCTTGGGTGCAATCCCTGGTTGAGGAACTAAGATCCCACAAGCCACACAGTGTGACAAAAAAAGAGCAACAGTAATAGAAATGTATACAGGTGCAGAAGTTGTAAGTGCTTAGGAGGGACTGATTTACCTTGATTAATGAGATGCAATAGATGTGATTAAGTGTCACAAAGAATATAGAGTATGAATTTGGTCATTTTAGATAGTTGCCTGATGATAAGGTAAGAAAGAACATTCCAGAAAGAAGGAATAGCATCTACAACAAGAACAGTACAGCTTATTAGAAAACTAAAAACATGAGTGAGAGAGAGACCTGTAGGAAAAAGGAATAGTGAGAGCTGAGGCTTAATGAAGGGTCAGATCCTAGAGACCCATATGTATACTAGAGCTACAACTATAATTTGTAGATACGTAATGGACATTTAACTGAAACATTTGTTGAGCAGATGAATGGAGAATCATTAGAAGGTTTTAAGCAGCAACAAGATAGGCCTGTTGTCACAGGCCAAAAAAAACAGTGAGGCCCTGGACTAAAGCCATAGCAGTGAGACTAGAAAACATGGGATGGTTTCCAGAGCTGGACATGGTGAGGGATTCTGTGAAGGAAGTGAGAGAGAAGTAGTTGAGGGTAACTCCTGATTCTGACTTGGGCCTGGGGGATGGTGGTACCTCTTTCCAAACTGGGGGTTACAGGTAGAAGAGTCAGGGCTTTCTTACTTGTTGTAAGTGAGTGTCCTCTAGGAGAAGAGAAACTGTATCTTTCTCATTTCTGTGTCCTTTGCATCAGCACTGAGACCACTATGATGGCTGGTTCTCTGGGTCCTAGGGGAGAGGAGGTAGCTATTGATAGCGTTCACTTCTAGCTGAGTTTCAAATGCATAATGTCAGAGCTTCTCAGTTTTCCTACAAGGGGCTTCAGAGAAAAGTCTCCTACCCACCTCTCTGACTTCATCTACCTAAAGGAATCTGCTGCTATGGCTGGAAGAGGGTGTCCCATGTGAGAAAATGTCTTCAAGGCTAAGGCTTATCTGAGGCTAAGACGTGCATTTTAGCCATGCACATTTTGCATTCTTCTAACTAATCCTTACTTTAATATAATACTCTCCCCCCATCCCCACAGAAAACCACTCTAAATAACAATTTCATACCTTATTTATTCTGGGCTTTATATATACTCTAGCACATTGCTGAATACCCCAAATTGAGAAGAACCATAAAACATAATTGAAAAAAAAAACAAACATAATTGACTTTTCAGCAACATGCTGTATTTCTAATTCTGTTGGGCTAATATATGTACTTCCCTTTAGTTGAACCTGAGACTCAGAAGCCAGGGTCAGATGAGGCTAACAGACAAGAGAGACTTGACTATAACAGTGTGGACCTCTCTGATTTATATTCCCAGGTACTGCAGAAGTTGGGGAAAACTGTGGAGACCAAAGATGAACGGTTTGAACAAAGTGCCAGTAATTTCCACCAACAACAGGTAATCTGGAGGATGGGAATGGGAAGCTTGGAGGAAGAAAGATGTGAGGGCTGAGTGGCAGAACAACAGCAGGTTCTGCAGATCAGCAAGCATCCCTTCTAACCCACCTAGCCCCAGGAGTCAGGGCCACGGGGTGACCTACCTGCTGCTTATTCTTCCCCTGGGAACCACAGAAAACTACCTTTCCTGTTCCTGCTCACCCTGGTTCGTAAGGGACAGAGAGTGTTTTTTTCTCATCATGATTCCCGCAGGGTATAGAGACATCACCAGGTCCTTGGACAAAAATCAAAACAAGTGCCTTCCACTTCAGTTTCTGGCGTATTCTTTTCCTCAGACTGCCTCTCTCCTACCCTAGCATCTTCTCATCACAGTGGCCCTGTGTCATGTTGCCTCTTTGTCCATTTCATCTACCTCACCAAAGCCTTTTATTCTAAAATAATACCTCCATCTTTTACCTGTCATTCTGACCAGCAAAACTCCTGCTCTCACTGTTGCTTCTGTCTTCACTGGATGCTATGGGTAATTTTATGTAGAAAACTTACATTTAAAAAAAAGAAGAAAACTTACATTAAGAAGTGGAAAAGAAGGCACTGCAACCAACTCTGAAAATTCTATACTGCATATGTGATTTGAACAAGAAAAAATATAATTCATATATAGTAACGTTAAAAAAAAAAGAAGAGAAAGTGGGTAACACTTGGTGGCCTATGGATGGGGAGAGGCACCTGGCCAGCCATCGGGCCTTGGGGAGCCGTGCTTCCAGAGCTGTTGGATGTGACACCTTCTCCAGACCCAGCATGTGAGTGACAGGTGACTGCCATGAACTACAGAGCCATGAAGATCCATAGCGATTCACATTTCCAGGGTGGAGTCCAGGTCAAAAACAAAAAAAAGAACAGTCTTTGAATTTTCTGAAAACTGAGAACAAACCAGAAAAGCAGAAAAAAGCATTTTACACTGACTTACCTTCTGTCACTATATCTGAAAAATTGCAAAAGGACAAGATCTGGGAGAGTGAGTTGAAGAATTTCTCAGTAAAGATTTCAGTTACCTAACTTCAAAGAAAAAGTACAGATTTCTCCTTTTAGTAAAACTAGTAATGACTGATTTTATTCCTTCAAATAGATTACCAAATATCATGGGGAGTAAAAATTCTTCATACTGATGACATAAGATACTACATGGAACAAAAGAAAAAAAAGTATTTACTCAAGAAATCAAGAACTTCTGTAAGAGATGTAGGAAAAAGAGTAGGAACTGGCCCACAAAAAGCAAGAACAAGTAGACTCAAAAAGCCTTTTTTATAAAGGTAAATGACATGAGGCACATCTTATAAGTGAGCAACACAGAAACTTTGCACAGAGTAATCACTATCAAGTTGTTGATGTTATTGTATCTAAGTTAGTTTTTGACTATAAAAACTGCAAATGTCCCGGAAAAGTCTGAATATAAAGAAAAGCTGGAACTTCAACATACACCTCAGAAGGACATCAGGGAAAATAATGTACAGTTACTTGACCAGGGTTTCCTATGTAAAGAAACCCAATAACCGAACAAAACTTTGGGTTTTTTTCAGAACGTGTTTCTCTACCCTTCTTCTATTGAATTGAAAGGACTTGATGAGAAAACATCTAATAAAGGTTCCATTTATGAAAATGACATAAAATTTTACATATCTACTGTTACATAAAAATGAACAAAAATGCATTCTGGCATTTCTGAATGGAAATGAATTATACATGAAAATGAAGAGCTAAGGGTAGATCACTGTCTGTAGGATACACACATGTATACAAGTTTCTGATTTCAACATGGAAAAAACTACATCTCAACCAAAACAAAAGTTAGATGCTGTGCACTTCCCAGCATAGGATCTGAAGGAAAAGGACCTTCATTCTGTATTTGGCCAAGACTCTTATTTGTTATCAGTAAATAGTTCAGGGATGTGTGCTCAGTTGCTCAGTTGTGTCTGACTCTTTTCGACCCTATGGACATAGCCCACCAGGCTCCTTTGTCCATGGGATTCTCCAGACAAGCATACTGTAGTGGTTTGCCATTTACTTCTCTAGGAGAGCTGCTTGACCCAGGGATTGAACCTACATCTCTTAGGTCTCCTGCATTATCAGGTAGGTTCGGGTTTGATCCCTGAGTCAGGAAGATCCCCTGGAGAAGGAAATGGCAACCCACTCCAGTACTACTCTTGCCTGGAAAATTTCATGGATGGAGGAGCCTGGTAGGCTACAGTCCATGGGAATGCAAAGAGTCAGACAAAACTGAGTGACTTCACTTTCTCTCTTTCTTTCTTTTCTTTACCACTAGCACCACCTTAGTTCAGAGGAGGCTCCATCCCAAAGTTCTGGGAATCCAATGAATGTGATGTCAAGAATTCAGAGAGCTTACCATCTGGTAAAATCCACTGGAGAATGAAAATATTATAAGGAAGAAATTTTTTTAAAAATCTGGAACCAAATGCAGAGTTTTATAAGAATACTAAACTTCTTACTATGCAAGAAGAAAACAGAATTTGTAGTTCACAAATACAATCTCATGAATTTGAGCAAGCTCTGGGAGGTAGTGGAGGACAGAGGAGCCTGGCTTGCTGCAGTCCATGGGGTCGCAACAAAATCAGACATGATTTAGTGACTGAATGACAACAGTACAATCTCTACTGAACTTTTTTCAGACTAGTGAAGAGAAGTCAGAATTCTTAGGTTACACAGGTTACACTGAAAACAACGATATATGTGATGTTTTAGATATTTGGGAAGAGGGAAATTCAAATAATCTGTTGTCAGTGTTTTTTCTTTCGACCTCTATATCTAGTGGGTTTTAGACTTAAAAAGATAAATAACTTTCAGAAATGATGAAAACCAAATTCTTGAAATTTTTATAAATTTATATAAAAATTCTTAAGGTTTTCTTTCTCCCCCAAGTTTGTTTATAGAACCAAATAAATAGTAACTATTTTGTTTGCATTTTTCTTCAGAATTGAATACCTATTATAGAAAATTGTAGAATAAATTTGTGGTTCATCTTGTTAAAAAGGAGAAAGAGAGAGAAGTGTGTACAGAGATTTATTCTTCTATGGGATATTGACTTTCTATCTCTGTACCAGGCCTCACATTTATCTGATTTAAGTCTGACATCAGTCCTGGAGCATGTGATCTTCTCTTTATAATAGGAAGGAATTATTAACTTAAATGAATATCCAATTGCAATGCAATTCTGACACTAAATACCCAGAGTAAGTCCAGACATTACAGGTTGAGGGCATAGTTCCCCACCAAACTACCTCATTTCAGACACCAGCCACAAAGCTCGAGAGTTCCCAGGCCACTTGCATTTTTGACCAACTGGTTACAAATTTGGAGGTTCTTACCAGCCACTCTCTGTTCATTTCCAAGGCAAACCATTCAATATTACAGTAATCCAAATCTATGCCCCAACCAGTGATGCTGAAGAAGCTGAAGGTGAACGGTTCTGTGAAGACCATCTAGAACTAATACCGAAAAAAGATATCCTTTTCATTATAGGGGACTGGAATGCAAAAGTAAGAAGTCAAGAGATACCTGGAATAACAGGCAAATTTGGCCTTGGAGTACAAAATGAAGTAGGTTAAAGGCTAACAGCACTGGTCATAGCAAACACCTTCTTCCAACATAACAAGAGAAGACTCAACACATGTACATTACCAGCTGGTCAATACCAAAATTAGACTGATTATATTCTTTGCAGCCAAAGATGGAGAAGCTCTATACAGTCAGCATAAACAAGTCTGGGAGCCGACTGTGCCTCAGATCATGAACTCCTTATTGCCAAATTCAGACTGAAATGGAAGAAAGTAGGGAAAACCACTAGACCATTCATGTATGACCTAAATCAAATCCCTTACTATTATACAGTAGAAGTGACAAATAGATTCAAGGGATTAGATCTGATAGAGTGCCTGAAGAATTATGGATGGTGGTTCGTGACATTGTACAGGAGGCAGTGATCAAGACCATCCCCAAGAAAAAGAAATGCAAAAAGGCAAAATGGTTGTCTGAGGAGGTCTTAAAAATAACTGAGAAAAGAGAAGCTCAAGGCAATGAAGAAAAGGAAAGATATACCCATTTGAATGCAAAATTCCAAAGAATAGCAAGGAGAGATAAGAAAGCCTTCCTCAGTGATCAGTGCAAAGAAATAGAGGAAAGCAATAGAATGGGAAAGACTAGAGATCTCTTCAAGAAAATTAGAGATACCAAGGGAACATTTCATGCAAGTGAAAAGTGAAGTCGCTCAGTCGTGTCCGACTCTTTGGGACGCCATGGACTGTAGCCCACCAGGCTTCTCCATCCATGGAATTTTCCAGGCATGAGTGCTGGAGTAGGTTGCCATTTCCTTCTCCAGAGGATCTTCCTGACCCAGGGATTGAACCCTGGTCTCCCGCATTGCAGGCAGATGCTTTACCATCTGAGCCACCAGGGAAAAGATGGGCACAATTAAGGACAGAAATGGTATGGACCTAACAGAAGCAAAAGATATTAAGAAGAGGTGGCAAGAGTACACAGAGCTATACAAAAAAGATCTTCATGACCCAGATAACCATGAGGGTGTGATCACTCACCTAGAGCCAAACATCCTGGAATGTGAAGTCAAGTGGGCCTTAGGAAGCATCACTACGAACAAAGCTAGTGGAGGTAATGGAATTCCAGTTGAGCTATTTCAAACCCTAAAAGATGATGCTGTGAAAGTGCTGCACTCAATATGCCAGCAAATCTGGAAAACTCAGCAATGTCCACAGACTGGAAAAGGTTAGTTTTCATTCCAACCCCAAAGAAAGGCAATGCCAAAGAATGTTCAAACTACCGCACAATTGCACTCATCTCAGAGGCTAGCAAAGTAAAGCTCAGAATTCTCCAAGCCAGGCTTTAACAGTACATGAACCATGAACTTCCAGATGTTCAAGCTGGATTTAGAAAAGGCAGAGGAACCGGAGATCAAATTGCCAACATCTGTTGGTTCATTGAAAAAAGCAAGAGAGTTCCAGAAAAACATCTACTTCTGCTTTATTGACTGTGCCAAAGCCTTTGACTGTGTGGATCACAAGAAACTATGGAAAATTCTTGAAGAGATAGGAATTCCAGACCACTTGACCTGCCTCGTGAGGAATCTGTATGCAGGTCAAGAAGCAACAGTTAGAACTGACATGAAACAACAGACTGGTTCCAAATTGGGAAAGGAGTAGGTCAAGGCTATATATTGTCACCCTGCTTATTTAATTTATATGCAGAGTATATTATGCAAAGTGCCATGCTGGATGAAGCACAAGCTGGAATCAAGATTGCCGGGAGAAATATCAATAACCTCTATATGCAGATGACACCACCCTTTTGGCAGAAAGTGAAGAACTAAACAGCCTCTTGATGACAGTGAAAGAGGAGAGTGAAAAAGTTGGCTTAAAACTCAACATTCAGTAAACTATGATCATGGCATTCAGTCCCATCACTTCATGGCAGATAGATGGGGAAATAATGGAAACAGTGGCTGACTTTATTTTTTTGGGCTCCAAAATCACTGCTGATGGTGACTGCAGTGATGACATTAAAAGACCTTTGCTCCTTGGAAGAAAAGCTATGACCAACCTAGACAGCGTATTCAAAAGCAGAGATATTACTTTGCCAACAAAGGTCCATCTAGCCAAAGCTATGGTTTTTCCAGTAGTCATGTATGGATATGAGAGTTGGACTGTGAAGAAGGCTGAGCACCAAAGAATTGATGCTTTTGAACTGTGGTGCTGGAGAAGACTCTTGAGAGTCCCTTGGACTTCAATGAGATCCAACCAGTTTATCCTAAAGGAAATCAGTCTTGAATATTCATTGGAAGGACTGATCCTGAAGCTGAAACTCCAATATTTTGGCCACTTGATGGGAAGAGCTGATTTATTTGAAAAGACCCTGATGCTGGGAAAGATTGAAGGCTGGAGGAAAAGGGGACAACAGAGGATGAGATGGTTGGATGGCATCACCGACTCAATGGACATGAGTTTGAGTAAGCTCCAGGAGTTGGCAATGGACAGGGAAGCCTGGCGTGCTACAATCCATGGGGTCAAAGAGTTGGACATGACTGAGAGACTGAACTGACTGGCCACTCAGCTTCCATAATTCACTAGAATGACTCACAGAACTCAGGAAAGAGCTCTAGTTACAGTTTTATTATAAAGGGTACAAACCAGGACCAGCCAAATGAAGAGACACACAAGGGGAGGTCTGGGATGATCCCAAGCATGAAGCTTCTATGTTCTGAAGACATGTTACTTTCCCAGCATGTTGATATAGGATTACCAACCAGGGAAGCTTACCTAAACTTAAGATGTCTAGAGTTTTTATTGTGATTTCATTACATAGTGAATCATAGGCCATGTGATTGAACCTGATCTCTAACTTTCTTCCTCTCCTTTCCCCTGGAGGTCATGCTGATATCACCTATCTGAAAGCCCCAACCCCCTAATCACATGGTTCACATTTCTGGTCTGACCAGCCACCATCCTGAGTCATTTATTTAGCATAAACTTAGGTATGATCTGAGAGATCCACCGTGAATATCTTGGAAGTAACTTGGAAAATCCCAAGAATTTAGAAGTTACTTCTCAGAAACCAGGGCCAAAGACCAGTCAAATTTTTTATTGTCCTATATCAGTTAACTGAATTATATGGAAAATAATTCTTTAAAATTAATTTAAAAGCATATTAGCTATAATCTAATTCAGTAGTTGACTGTGCCAGAATCATTTGAGAAATGTTTTTAAATACAACATCTCCAGTAGTAGAGCTTGGGAATCTGTATTTTTAAACGTGTTTTAATGGAAGATTTCAGATACATACTAAGAAAAACCTGTTTCTTGTTTCATCTTGATACAGATAAAATCTTGATAACAGATGAAATCTTATTTCATCTGTATCTCCACCCACTTTCCCCATCCTTGATCATTTTGGAGCAAATTCTAGATATTTTATCTATAAAAATTTTATTATCAGTCTCTAAAGATAAGGACACTTAAAATTTCACCACAAAATCATTATTACACCTAAAAATATTTTTTGTAAAACATTTACTCATTCCAGCAATGAATTTTTAAATTTTTTTTGAGATATTTAAATTATAAATATCAAGAGGAAATCCCTGATGGTCCAGTGTCCTCAGAGCCAAAGGCCCAGGTTCAAGGCCTAGTTGGGGAACTAAAATCCCACAAACCACATGGCCAAAAAAATAGTATATTAAGAAAAAAAAATTAAAAAATAATGGTTTCACACCATCCCATGCTACAACTACTGTTTTTTATACTTACAATTACTTCGCTGTGTATGTGTATGATCTCACAACAATCAGTTTACAAAAGTGTTATTATTCCATTCATTGGTTTTATAACTTACTTTTTTCACTTTACAAATATCTTTCAAGATAGTTCGGGTTAAGTATCTGGCTTAAAACATATTTTAGCAGTATCTTAAAAACATCTAAAAACTAGCAGTAATTTCTTAATATCATAAAATATGCAGTGTTCACACTCCTCGATTTGTGTCACTTAAAAAATAATTTGTTTAAATCAGCAATTTGTTGACATATTTAATAAATCTCTTAATCTGTAGGTTTCTTATCTCTCCTTTTTGCAGTTTATTTATGGATGATAGCTTCCCTAGTGGCTCAGACGGTAAAGCGTCTGCCTGCAATGCGAGAGTCCCGGGTTCGATTCCTGGGTTAGGAAGATCCCTGGAGAAGGAAATGGCAACCCACTCCAGTATCCTTGCCTGGAGAATCCCATGGACAGAGGAGCCTGGTAGGCTACAGCCCACAGGGCCGCAGAAAGTCGGACACGACTGAGCGACTTCACTTCATGGATAATACCAGGTTGTTTTTCCTGCAGTTTCTAAATTTTGCTGACTGAATCTCCCTGATACTGTTTAACAGGTTACTCTCTCTCTCTTGCATTTTCTGTAAATTAATCGTTAGATTTAGAGAGTTGATGAGATTCAGATTTTTGTTTTTATTTGTTTTGGAAGCAAGAATACTTGATATTATAGGTGTTACATTCTTCCACTGGAGACACGTAGTGTGTGATTATCTCCTTTTTTGTGTGATATTAACAGCCATAGGTGATCATTAACTAGAGTATCTGTTTTACATTAAGCTTTCTAAGTGATTATGATGTAGCAGTGGGAGAACAGCTTTTGGCCACCACCAATCTAGTTTAAAAAGCTTCCCTGGTGGCTCAGACGGTAAAGCGTCTGCCTGCAATGCGAGAGACCTGGGTTTGATCCCTGGGTTAGGAAGATCCCTGGAGATGGAAATGGCAACCCACTCCAGTACCCTTGCCTGGAGAATCCATGGACAGAGGAGCCTGGTAGGCTATAGCCCATGGGGTCCAGAGAGTCAGACATGACTGAGCGACTTCACTTTCACTTTCAATCTAGTCTAACTCCATCAAGGGGAAATAGGATCTGATTGAGAGGGAAGTAATTTAATCAAAGTAACATAACTTAAGAGCTGCAGAGCTAGGATTCAAACTTAAAGCCTTTACTTTTTTCCCCCTGTACCTCACATGGAGGCCTCCCTGGGCCTCTTCTCAACTCCAGCTGCTGCTCTACTTCCAACGCCAAGATAGGAAGCATACTTTGAAAGGTTTCTGACTCTTGGCCCATCTGGCCCGCAGTTCTTTCTCTGCCTTATAGGGTGGACTTGGAATGGTAGATGTGTGGGTAGAAAAGGTAGGAGATGAAGGAATAGCCATCAAGAAGAAGAAGAGGATCAGATGGGACAACCCCCTCAGTATTCCCTGTGTGAGCCCACCAACTGACTGTCACTTGAGCGAGGAAATACATTTGAGAGATGAAATGGAGTTAGATTAGGAATAAGGGAAAACATTTCTCCTGAGAGAATGATGCACCTAGGTAACTGGTGTTTGAATATGCTTGGAAAGTTTAAGTAACAACCATTTCATAGGTACTTGCTACATACAAACAATACAGCACCCCTGTTCTCAAGGCTTTCACAGTTTAGGAAGAAAAACAGTGAATATACAGTCGGGTCTGAAGCTGGACTTGGGTGTCTAAAATGAACAGGAGGACTCTCAGACATAAATCACAGCAGGATCCTCTATGATCCACCTCCCAGAATTCTGGAAATAAAAGCAAAAATAAACAAATGGGATCTAATTAAAATTAAAAGCTTCTGCACAACAAAGGAAAATATAAGCAAGGTGAAAAGACAGCCTTCTGAATGGGAGAAAATAATAGCAAATGAAGCAACTGACAAACAACTAATCTCAAAAATATACAAGCAACTTATGCAGCTCAATTCCAGAAAAATAAATGACCCAATCAAAAAATGGGCCAAAGAGCTAAATAGACATTTCTCCAAAGAAGACATAAGGATGGCTAACAAACACATGAAAAGATGCTCAACATCACTCATTATTAGAGAAATGCAAATCAAAACCACAATGAGGTACCACTTCACACCAGTCAGAATGTCTGCGATCCAAAAATCTGCAAGCAATAAATGCTGGAGAGGGTGTGGAGAAAAGGGAACCCTCCTACACTGTTGGTGGGAATGCAAACTAGTACAGCCACTATGGAGAACAGTGTGGAGATTCCTTAAAAAATTGCAAATAGAACTACCTTATGACCCAGCAATCCCACTTCTGGGCATACACACCGAGGAAACCAGAATTGAAAGAGACACATGTACCCCAATGTTCATCGCAGCACTGTTTATAATAGCCAGGACATGGAAACAACCTAGATGTCCATCAGCAGATGAATGGATAAGAAAGCTGTGGTACATATACACAATGGAGTATTACTCAGCCGCTAAAAAGAATTCATTTGAATCAGTTCTGATGAGATGGATGAAACTGGAGCCGATTATTCAGAGTGAAGTAAGCCAGAAAGAAAAACACCAATACAGTATACTAACACATATATATGGAATTTAGGAAGATGGCAATGACGACCCTGTATGCAAGACAGCAAAAAAGACACAGATGTATATAACGGACTTTTGGACTCAGAGGGAGAGGGAGAGGGTGGGATGATTTGGGAGAATGGCATTCTAACATGTATACTATCATGTAAGAATTAAATCGCCAGTCTATGTCTGACACAGGATACAGCATGCTTGGGGCTGGTGCATGGGGATGACCCAGAGAGATGTTATGGGGAGGGAGGTGGGAGGGGGGTTCATGTTTGGGAATGCATGTAAGAATTAAAGATTTTAAAATTAAAAAAAATAAAAAACTTTAAACCCCCCCCCAAAAAATAAATAAATAAAAATAAAAATAAATAAAATGAACAGGAGGAAAAAGGACAAGGTTAAGGTAGTTGGGCCCTGATAGCTCAGTTGGTAAAGAATCTGCCTGCAATGTGGGAGACCTGGGTTCAATCCCTGGGTTGGGAAGATCCCCTGCAGAAGGGAAAGGCTACCTACTCCAGTATTCTGGCCTGGAGAATTCCATGGACTGTATAGTCCATGGGATTGCAAAGAGTTGGACACTACTGAGCAACTTTCACTTTCAAGGAAATTGAAAGTAAGTGAAGTTTTCCAGAAGTTGGACCAGCTGGTCATGTGCCCTACCTTTCACCTGCAACCAGTTTATAGGTGAACTTTTTATTAATAAATAAATATTACTCCCAAACTACCCAGCCAGACTTCAAGGCTTTGACACTTGCCTAGGTGCTTCATCAAATTTTCATAAGTAATTTTTCTTTGAGGACTCTGCTTATTTCCCCCTTTCCCTTTCCTCAAAATGTATTATATAGGAAGAATTATTTTCCTCAAGCAGCATTTTCATCTCTTATTTCTGGTAGTGACAGCTGCTTCCAATTCATTGCCTTTAAAATCACATCTAGGGACTTCCCTGGTGGTCCAATAGTTAAGAATCCACCTGCCAATGCAGGGGACACAGGTTTGATTCCTGATCCGGGAAGATCCCACATGCCGCTGGGCAGCTAAGCCCGTGCACCACAACCACTGAGCCCACATGCCTAGAGCCCATGTTCCACAAGAAGAGAACCCACTGCATTGAGAAGCCTGAGCAACACAGCCAGAGAGTAGTCCCTGCTCATTCCAACTAGAGGAAAGCCCGCCCACAGCAGAGAAGACCCAGCCAAAAATAAATAAATTAATTTAAAATCACATCTAACAATCTAGCTTCATCTTTCCCTCCTGGACCTCTGTTAGATCAAGAACTGTCAACACTTGCTCAGGATTGGTCATGCCCTTATTTTGCTGAGTGTTTGTGTTTCTCTGAGTCCATTTTTCTCTAGCAAGTTAGAAACCCTAGGATGGACTTCTCCATCCTCAGAACCCCAGTCTACTAGGACACAGCTCTGTCTACCTGAGTGCTTAGCACAAGCTTCCAGAGTGAGGGCTGGGACTGTTTGTTTCAGGGATGGGAAGGATGAACTCAGACTCTATGATGCCATCAAGAATTTTGCAAGGATTTAGAGGCTGGGAAAGATTGAAGGCTGGAGGAGAAGGGGACGACAGAGGATGAGATGGTTGGATGGCATCACCGACTCAATGGACATGAGTTTGAGTAAACTCCAGGAGTTGGTGATGGGCAGGGAGGCCTGGCGTGCTGCAGTCCATGGGTTCGCAAAGAGTTGGACACGACTGAGCAATTGAACTGAACAGAGAGAGCAGAAGTGATAAAATTATAATATTTAGAGCCAGAATTAACATTTAGAGCTGGGCTTAGTTGATATTTATAGATGAGGAAATTAAAGCCAGAGAAGTAGAATAGCTTGCTAGTTGGTGGCAGAAACAAGTTTTTGACTTCCAGACAAGTGGGAGGCTAAGACTGTCAGAGCCCCATCTGTCCGGAGAGAAAAAAGATGCTGGGATTATTCAGCCTGCAGATATTATTTCAGGTCAAAGAAATAAAATGACGCTGGTCCTGTCCCACGTCTCTAGCACCCACTACCACCACCGCACATCCTCTCTGTCTGTCTGTCTCTCTCTCTCTTCATCTCCCCAACGGAAAGAGCAGGAGCATACAGGAAGAACTTTGACCAAGACACTTGATCTAAAACACAGAAATGGAGTTGGGCTTTTGTGAGGTGCAGTGGAGGGTAGAAGCATTCTGGTCTTAAGGACAATGGTATAAATAGTACCCTTGGTTTTGAATAGTGTACCTATAACGTGCATCATCATACATGGTAGCCTTGATTACTGATCTGGTTTTTCAGGCCGTATAATATCTAATGGGATAAAAAATTAAGAACTTCATTTGTAGAAATTATGCAAGATAGTTTAACAGTTTTTATTACTTACATTTGTATTCTGAAGACCAAATCTTCATGGTGAAGTAAAAAGTTGAGTCCATGTTATTTCCTTTCAAAAAAGAAATTAAAATCCTTGTTAACTTACATAATCCCTCAAACTCTTTCAAAGCATGGTTATCACATTTTCAAAACTCTCAAAGTTATACCCACCTACCATACCCATGTTTAAAACATATTATGTACGTCTTAGACTGTTTAAACTTTTTTCTGTGAATGACAAAGCAAAGAGGAAGTGAGACATCTTTCCTGGTGAATGCTGTTTCTGAATTTTGCTAGCTGAATCTGTCTATTACGCTATTAAAATCTGTCTCTGTCACTTTCTCAAGGTCACCCGTGACCTCCAATTACCAGGCTCAATGATTTCCTGATTCTTCATGCATTCTGACCTCTCTGTTCCATCTTACCCTTCTTCTGTCAGGATGTTCCTTTGATCCTTGTTTGCTGTGCCACACATACGATCCCAGTTCTTCTCCCACCCATCTGATGGCACCTCAGATTCCCTTGAGACTATCTGTCTTTGTGTCCCTTGAGCCCTGGCATGCAGCCCCTTGAAAAAGACTTTTAGCCTGAGGTATGGTCAAGAGTTTGAACTGGCTTAGAGGTGAGCTCTGGAGGCAAGAAGATGGATGCTAATCATCTAGCTTCCTTTGTTTACTTGACCAAGTAGACCTAGTTTTTCTGCTGCTGAAATTAAGTAATAATGATTTTTCTCACAAACAGTTCCACAGTTTAAACTTTTAAATTATGAGATAGAATTTTGTGAGTTTTCAGCTTTTTTCTCATAAATTTTTCATACTCTTGGTATACTCAACAGCCTACCTATAATGAACATAAGCGAATAAAACAAGCAAACATGTTCACAAGTATTTTTATGATGTACGGCAAAATGCCTCTTAGCTCAGATCATCTGAACGGAGGATCACTGCTCGGGTCTGCAGGCCTGGCCCTGTTGGATACCCTTGATGTGGGCTGTCCATCTAGTCCCACACTCCAAATGTTGGGAGTGTCAGTCTCCAAAAGGCTGATGGCCTGGGGTCAGAACTCCTCCTCACTCAATTCCTAGAAACTAGAATTCACACAGAGGAAGGAGTCCAGATATAAAGGGTCTTAGACAACACCATGAGGAACAATTGAGGAGGCCTATGAAAAATAAGACCTTGTGAAATATGTCTTCAAAGCTGCGTGCAAGAGAGACTAGTTTGCTCTGAATACAGAGGGCCAACCTAGGACCAGTGGGCAGAAGGTCTAAGAGAGCTATTAAAAAATGAAATGCAGGGGGGGTGGGGGTGGGGAAGCAAAAAAAAAAATGAAGTGCAAACACAACCTTGTAAATCAACCTTACTCCAATAAAAATTAACTAAAAAAAAACAACTGTACATTGGTGAGTGGTAAACAGTCCACCTGCCAGTGCAGGAGATGTACAAGACGCAAGTTTGATCTCTGGGTAGGGAAGATCTCCCGGAGAAGGAAATGGCAACCCACTCCAATATTCTTGCCTGGGAAATCCCATGGACAGAGGAGCCTGCTGGGCTACAGTCCATGGGGTCACAAAGAGTCGGACACGACTGAGCAACTGAGCACACACGCACACACATTGGTCAAAATCTTCCTGGAGGTGACGCAGTTTAGTCTCATGACAGTCAACCTAAATTTTCATAAGACCTACATAAAATTATACCTGGTAAAGAGTGTTGTTGATTAAAACATAAATACCAAAAGAAAAAAGGAAGTTCAGGGAAGGACAGGAATGGCCTGTGTCTGAGTACAAAGAAAGAAGGGAGCCTGGTGTCTGCAGAAAATGGTAGCAGTTTATCTACTCAGAGAGGTCAAGGTCAGCCAGAGGGTCACATAGATAGCTTCACATAGGATCCTTAAATTCCAAGGGTCTATTAGGTGGGGGTTCTCGTTCACTGGGGAGAACAAACCAAGGAAAAAAGACGTGCCAGTGCAGTGGGAGCAATTTCGCAACTTGAAATTTTATCCCAAAGGAGACAACCTACAACTTCTTGGTAAAGAGAATAGAAGCTGATATATAACATTTGCAGATGTTTGAAGAAATTCCAGGACTGATTTCTGCTTTTAACCTACTTTTCAACCTTGACACCTAGAGTGTCTTTCCAGATATATCTCTTTAGTCATTAGAGGCACTTCTCCATTTCAGGCAGAAGGTCATAAGCTATACAAGGACCTGAAGAACTTCCTCAGTGCAGTCAAAGGTGAGTATCAGGGAGCACAGGGGGATCCAGATGGTGTTTATGCAGCTACTAAGAAGTCTGGGGGATAGGGAAAAAACCAACCATACTCAGGCTTTTCATCACTTGCCTGTGCCTGACCCCTGGAACTTTGTGGACTCAACGAAGAGTAACTTTTCCTATCCAACCCCACCCAGCTTCCCTCAGTGATAGCCCAAACCTACGGAATTTGCTGTTTTGGATTAGCCCCATTGATTCGCCTGTCACCTATATGATTATGTCAGACTACCTTATGGTAGCACTGAGTTCTCTCCTTTCAGTGATGCATGAAAGTTCAAAGAGAGTGTCAGAAACCCTGCAGGAGATCTACAGCAGCAAGTGGGACGGTCATGAGGAGCTGAAGGCCATCGTGGCGGTAAGAGTATGCTGGGCTTTACAGCTCTTCCACAGTCACCCTACCCTCATCTCAGCCTCCTCCCAGCTTCTCTGTCCAAGCAAACAGGAGAACAAAGGAGCCAATTCACACTGTTTGTTTGTATAGCCCTGATCACAGGTGGTAGGAAGGAGCTGTAATTATGAAGGTAAAAGCAAGTTTTCCCTAATCCGTGGATTCCTCTCTTTTTTATCCTTTTCCTCTCTTGAAAACCTTAGAAAGTTTTACCTACACAAAACCCAGTTTGTTGGTTTTGAAAACTAACTTTATGCAGTCATTTGCTCCCATACTTCCCTATCCTTCAAACTCTAGAGTCCAAGACTGTTCTTAATCCCTAGAATGTGTGTCCAGTCTCTTACAGGGCAGTTCCCGAGGAAGAGCTGTTTCTTCATCTGACTTTTCCCCAGAGTTCAAAATGCTCTTTTGAAAATATTGGTGCTCTCAAAGGAAGTTTGTTGTGGGAAGAATTGGGATATTTCCCTGGAATGAAGTTGCTGTTGAGAAGCGGGGCCCTTACCACTGCCCTCTGCCTCTATCCTACAGAATAATGATCTCCTTTGGGAAGACTATGAAGAGAAACTAGCTGACCAGGCTTTGAGGACCATGGAAAACTATGTGGCCCAGTTTAGTGAGATTAAGGTAATCAGTTTACAGCATCAAGGATGGATTATGGGTGGCCCATGTAAGTTAGAAGACAAGGAAGATCCCCTGGAGAAGAGAATGGCAGTCCACTCCAGTATTCTTGCCTGGAGAATTTCATGGACAGAGGAGCCTGGTAGGTTCCAGTCCAGGGAGTCACAGAGTTGGACATGACTGAGTGACTGTCTCTTTCACTTTCACCTGGGTAAAAGTACAAAGTAGAGTTTGAGCCCATGGTTAGGAATGAAGTTGGGTAGGTTAGGAAAAAGATTGAAAGTTGAGGGTTTACACAAGAGGTTAGCGTGAAGGGTTAGAGACAGTGTAAAGGTTACATTCAGATTTAGATTTCAGTGAACTAGATTTGGGCTGGTTTTGAATTAGATCCAGGTCAGAGCATCCCTTTTTGTTGTGAGAAACAGCTGGTGGGACTAAAGATATTTATTGTAGAGAAGAGAAAACTTAGAGGAGTCATAATAATTATCTTCAAATATTTGAAAGCCTGTTAGGTAAAAGAGGATTTCAGCCTGTTCTAAACTGTTCCAGAAAGTAGAATTAGAATTCATTAATTCATTCAACTCATATTTATTAAACATCTACTCTGTTGAACACTGTGCTGGTTTTAGATTAATATAGGAAGAAATTAAAGGAAGCCTCACTTAAATTTCTCATAGCTAAAGCTTTCCCCCAAAAATGAAATCTACTGAGAGATAGTGAGTTGTCTATTCTCTGTTCAAACAGAAGTCTAACTACTTCTTATCTTGGATATTGTGGATAAGCTTTGTGAATTGAATAGGAAGTTGGGTCAGATAATTAACAAGATCCTTTCAAGTTCTGTGGTTGAGAGAACAAGACAAAGCCGTTACCATGGTTTGCCTCTCCCTGGTGTAATTTGTAGTTGGTATGAGATTGAGTAGATGTTCTCTCAGAGCTCATAATAGTTTGCAATGTTTATTATTATGCTGTAGGATTTTCAAACTACTTTATATTCAGCATTTGATCTTTAAAATAACACTATGGGGCAGCTGGGCTTCCCTGGTGTCGAAGTTCAGTTCAGTCGCTCAGTCATGTCTGACTCTGCAACCCCATGGACTGCAGCACGCCAGGCCTCCCTGTCCATCACCAACTCGGAGTTTACCCAAACTCATGTCCATCGAATTGGTGATGCCATCCAACCGTCTCATCCTCTGTCGTCCCCTTCTCCTTCTGCCCTCAATCTTTCCCAGTATCAGGGTCTTTTCAAATAAGTCAGTTCTTCACATTAGGTGGCCAAAGTATTGGAGTTTCAGCTTCAGCATCAGTCCTTCCAATGAATATTCAGGACTGATATCCTTTAGGATTCTTAAAGAAATGGGAATACAGACCACCTGACCTGCCTCCTGAGAAATCTGTATGCAGGTCAGGAAGTAACAGTTAGAACCAGACATGGGACAGCAGACTGGTTCCAAATTGGGAAAGAAGTACGTCAAGGCTGTATATTGTCACCCTGCTTCTTTAACTTCTATGCAGAGTACATCATGAGAAACGCTGGGCTGGATGAAGTACAAGCTGGAATCAAGATTGCTGGGAGGTATATCAATAACCTCAGATATTCATATGATACCACCCTTATGGCAGAAAGTGAAGAAGAACTAAAGAGCCTCTTGATGAAAAAGTTGGCTTAAAGCTCAACATTTAGAAAACTAAGATCATGGCATCTAGTCCCATCACTTCATGGCAAATAGACAGGGAAACAATGGAAACAGTGAGAGACTTTATTTTGGGGGGCTCCAAAATCACTGCAGATGGTGACTGCAGCCACGAAATAAAAAGACACTTGCTCCTTGGAAGAAAAGTTATGACCAACCTAGACAGCATATTAAAAAGCAGAGACATTACTTTGTGAACAAAGGGCCATCTAGTCAAAGCTATGGTTTTTCCAGTGGTCGTGTATGGATGTGAGAGTTGGACCATAGAGAAAGCTGAGCACTGAAGAATTGATGCTTTTGAACTGTGGTGCTGGAGGAGACTCTTGAGAGTCCCTTGGACTGCAAGGAGATCCAAGCAGTCCATCCTAAAGGAAATCAGCCCTTGGTGGCTCAGTGGTAAAGAATTCACCTGCCAGTGCAGGAGCCATGAGTTCGATTCCTGGGTCGAGAGGATCCCCTGGAAGAAGAAACAGCAACCTACTCCAGAATTCTTGCCTGAGAAGTCCTATGGACAGAGGAGCCTGGCAGGCTACAGTCCATGGGGTCACAAAAGTCAGACACAACTGAGCAACTTAACAACAACACAGGGCAGATGAGGCTACTGAGGCTCCAAAAGAGGCATGCCTTGCCCTGGGTGACAAGGCTAATAAATGGTAATGATGGGAGTAAAACCCAAAAACTCCTGACTTTCAATTTAGTAGGTTTCTCAAGGCCATTTGTTCTGGGTGCTGAACCAGTTTCTAATAGGGTCGTAGGATATGTTGCAGTTGAGTGCGGGCTTCCAGGTGCTCTGGGGGATTGCCCTCTACTCTCTCCCCCTGAGAATTCTCCATTCTTTCCAGATAATGAGAGAGATCCCTGAGCACAAAACCCTGTTAGAAAGTACAATAAAATTTGATAATAGGACAGGAATGCTGCCTCTCTGATACTCTGTTACCAACATCCTGGTCACTTAAAAGTGAGTATCAAGGTCCTCTCTCTTGACTCTGGGTTAGGAAAGAATCGCCAAGCGGGGCCGGAAGCTTGTGGACTACGACAGTGCCCGACATCACCTGGAGGCAGTGCAGAATGCCAAGAAGAAAGATGAGGCCAAGACAGCCAAGGTGAAAAACAAACAAGCCCTGGTAAAACCTCCATGCCCTCCCTTTACCCACAGTGGTGGCAGGTGGTTGAGCCAAGTTCGGTTTAGGAAATGATAAACTTAGCCTCCAGTGTCTTGAAGGAAATCCTGTTTCCTCTGACACCAATGCTCTCAGGATAGTCAGACTCAAGGCTGGGGAGGACACAGGTCTGGGGAAGGAGAGGCATGTTTCCTAGTAAGCCTAGTCCCTGAAAAAATGCAGAAGAGAGAGGAAGCAATCTCTAGCTTTGGGTTCAGGAATAAGGGGAATTGGTCTGTCTCTCTTACTACCTAGGCAGAGGAAGAGTTCAACAAAGCCCAGGTTGTGTTTGAAGATCTGAACCAGGAACTACTAGAGGAGCTGCCTGTCCTTTATAACAGGTAATGACTGAGTTTCAGAAGAAGGCTGGATCCCAGGCCCTGGGCAGCCCAAACATGTTGCCTCCTGAAAAGAGCCCTGGTCCAAGAATGGAATGTAGCCTCAGCCCTGCTCCTAACTTGCTGGGGGTTATTAGGCTCACCACCTTATCTCTGGACCTTGATTCTTCATCTGAAATTCAGAGATTCTTTGCCCTACCAGCTTTTCTGGGTTTAAAGACAACATGTCTCTTAGGTAGGAGAGATCTTGGCAAGTAAAGTGCTGTCATCATGCCTGCTAGGAGTATCTGGTTTTATGCTTGAGTGTGTATTGTTTTAAACAAGCTTGGTTCATGAACATCTAGATTCATATATAAGATAAACCATAGGATGAGTGTTTCCATTAAAGAAGATGTTTTTGCTTCATAGTAGGTAAAAATGTTTTAGATATAAATTTCCCACATTGGAAAAGGAATCTGATCAGAAGTTCTGTTTGTATCCTATTTTCTTTTCATTGTACAAGATATGCTTTAATGCAGAGTATTTTATATTGTTACTTTATATTAGTCTATGAGTGAGGGATCCTTTATAATGACTACATGTATTCTAAAATATTAATTAGGTGATTCCTAATTTAAACAGAATTAAAATTTAATAGTTTCTTTAAATGTAAGCTTCCACAGTTCATCTACAGTAGAATTTCATTAATGTACATACAGCTGCATAGACATCCAAGTACCACATACTGAGAAAGAATACTTATAATTACAGCTGTATGGCCTTATACATCACTTCTAAAATTCTTCAAAGCACTTGCATGTCTACTTCAGTATCTGAAGAGCCTGAATCAGTAACTTCATTCACGCATGCTAAGTCACTTGAGTCGTGTCCAACTCTTGGCAACCCTGTGGATTGTAACCCTCCAGGCTCCCCTGTCCATGGGATTCTCCAGGCAAGGATACTGGAGTGGATTGC
Source organism: Ovis aries (assembly GCF_016772045.2). Lineage (NCBI taxonomy): Eukaryota > Metazoa > Chordata > Mammalia > Artiodactyla > Bovidae > Ovis > Ovis aries. The sequence goes on from NC_056056.1 coordinate 134,948,906, forward strand.
CATGCCCTTCACAGGGGCTCTTCCCAACCTAGGGACTGAACCCATGTCTCCTGTGGCTCCTGCGTTGCAGGCAGATTCTTTACTTCTGAGCCACTGGGAAACTTCACTCATAGAGATCTGTTATACTTTTGGTATCATGTCTCCCCTGCCTTCCCACTCCTGAGAGTCTAATGTACTCCTGTCCTGGCTCTGATGAATCCAGATCCCAGCATCCTGAGTCTAGGCCATGCAGTGCTTTCCTATGAGGAGCCCGGCAGTGGCTGGCTTTGGCTTATGAGTCTACCTTATACTTCCAACAGAGACTTTCTTTATCAGCACTTACCTGTACGTGTTTGTTCTTTTGCTTCCTGATAGTCGTATTGGCTGTTATGTGACCATCTTCCAAAACATTTCCAACCTGAGGGATGTCTTCTACAGGGAAATGAGCAAGGTGAGAAGCATCTGGCCAATTTAGACACCTGAAAGTGTTAGTCGCTCAGTCATGTCCAACTCTTGGCAATTCCATGGGCTGTAACTTGCCAGGCTCTTCTGTCCATGGAATTCTCCAGGCAAGAATACTGGAGTGGGTTGCCACTCTCTTCTCCCAAGGATCATCCCGACCCAGAGACTAAACTTGGGTCTCCTGCATTGCAGCCAGATTCCTTACCATCTGCGCCACCAGAGAAGCCCGTTTAGACACCTAGGAGGGTTTTTCTAACAAATCTGAAGGTCGCTTTAATTTACATAACCTCATTAAATATCCATATTGGCATCACAGATGTTTACTTTTTTCTCATGGTGAAATAACAGCACTTGATGGACTGTGCTGCTCCATTAACAACTGAATGGTCTCCAAATGAGTTTCAGGTGCACCAAGGAGATTAGGACTATAGAAGGAACAGCTGAAATGGGGAACTAAGTTGTGTAATCTTTGTCTTCTGTTGCTGGGGAGTGGAGGTGGTGTTTAAACATAGCCCAGTTTCTCAGGGCATTGGTCTTGGAAAGGGCCAGTCCTATTTAGAGATGGGCAGCCATGGGACGTGACCCCATGGGGTCTTTTCTAGACCTGCAATTCCAAGACACCTTGCTGTTAACAGTATTAATTATATTCACATCCATATCCACACATGTTCCTCTCCACAGTTTCTTGGCTAAATTATGGTTTGTCTAGTTGATACTACAATGACTTTTTGTTCCCTGGGTCACCTGAGAGACGCTAGAACCTCAAATCAACATCAGATATCAAGGACCTAGCCTTGAGAGAACTGCCAGTCTGATGGAAACGACAGAAATTAAGACACAACTGAGACACTAATGCAAAAGAGATGAGGAATTTTATCATTTAGGGTAGGAAGGTTTTATTTTGGGGAGAGAAGGAATTTGTTGGTCCCAGGTTCCCACGTGGCTAACATCTCTTCTCTTGCTTGCTCCAGCTGAACCACAATCTCTACGAGGTGATGAGCAAACTGGAGAAGCAACATTCTGACAAAGTCTTTGTGGTGAAGGGACTCTCAAGGTGAGCTGCTTCTGAGACTCATTTCTGTTTGGTTTATTCTGTGTGTGAACACATTCAGCACTCTCATCTCTGATCCCAAATCCTGACCTTTCCTTTGTGTCCAAGTGCATAATATTGTTTTTCGTTTGTGCTAGACCCCTAAATATATTATTTTTCTTTTGTGAAATACTTCAATGATAACTAAAGATAAAAAAGAATAGTACAACAAATAGCCATATAGCCATCACCAAATTTAAGAAATCACTTAATTAATTCCCTGGTGGCTCAGTGGATAGGAATCCGCCTGCCAATGAAGGGGACACAGGTTCAATCCCTAGTCCGGGAAGATTCCACATGCTGCAGAGCAAGTAAGCCCAAGTGCCACAGCTACTGAAGCCCACAAACCACAACCAAGAGTAGACCCCGCTTCTCCACAGCTAGAGAAAGCCTGTGTGCAGCAGCCAAGACTGAGTGCAACCAAAACTAAATAGATAAATACATAAAAACTTTTTAGAAGAAAAAAAGAATATATATAATTAAATCTCCCAGTATCCCTTCCCCACTCACTTTCTCTTCCTGTCCCCCACCGAGGGTAACCACTGTCTTAAATTTTAGTATTTATTATCCACATGTTTTTTTACTTTAATTATACACATATATGAATACACAAAAATACTATTTTGCATGTTTTAAAATTTTATTTAAATATAATTATACTGTATATATTCTTTTGTTCTTAGTATTGTTTTTGAGATTTACTTATCCTGTTGCTACATGTTGTTAGCTCTGATCTTTCCTTTTCATAACTGTTACGGATATTACTATATGGCTAGTTCACAATCTATTTGAACTGCTAGTGGACATTGACATTGCCTTCCAGTTTTATGCTATTACAAATAATGGTGCAATGAATGTGTTTTACATTTCTCCTTGTATGAATATTATTAAGAGTTTCTTTAGGATGTACTGGGAGTAGAATTGCTGACTCATAGAATCTGTACGTTTGGGTTCCTTCAGCCTTATGAGACATTACCATTGCCAGATTGCTCTCCAAAGCCATTGTCCCAGTTTACAGCCCAGCAGCAGTGAATTGAAGCCCCCATTGCTCCATATTCTTGCTACATGTGACATTGTCAGACTTCTTAATTTTTCCAAGGAAATGGGTATGAAATTGAATTTTTTGCAGTTTTAATTACATCTCCACAATGGCTGGTTAGCTTGAATATCTGTTCATGTTATTGACCTTTTAAGCTTCCTGTTCTGTGACTTTCATGTTTATCCTTTATTCACATTTTTCATGTAGATAGTTTACTTCTTTTTAAAAATTGATTTATATGAGGTGGGTTTTTTTTTATATTCTGGATATTAATCCTTCAGTGATACACATTACAAATACCTTTTCTTAACCTGTCATGAGTTGCTCTCCTGTGTGTGTCAATGTGGCATGTCTGTTACCTTCATAATGTGATCACTTTCTTATTCTAAAGCCTTTTAAGTTTTAGTAAGTTCTTTCTATGCACAAGGTTTTATGCTGAGAGTTAGGGACCCAGAGACATAGGTGACTTGTCTTTTCCCTGAAGTGACTTACAAAAGTTGGAGGGACACAAAATGTGCCTAAGAAAACAAGGAACAATATAAAATTGCACATACTAAGCACCTAAGGAGACCAGTTAGGAACCAAGAGTTAAGTGATTGCAATATGCAGATAGATGGTCAGGGAAGACTGAGGAGGTGCTGAAACTGAGTTTGAGATTTGAAGAAAGAATGGGACTCAGTATGTTGTTTGTATTTGATATTTGTATTACTCATTTAACAGTCAGTTACAGACTATTAAAAGGAATCACTAACGGGCCAATATAGACTTCCCTTTTCCAAAAACTCTATTTCTTCTCTTCCCAGCATTGAAAACCAGAGTTCTCTCTGAGTCCATTCATCTGAAATTAACCATCATTTACACCAAGATGTCCTAGAACCTTGCAGAGAAATCTGATCTTTTCTTTCTATATCCTGGGCCTTCTAAACCTGCTGACCCATAAGATGCTAGTGCTAGAAAGAACCTTATATCACTTAGCTTATCTTACATCAGAAACTCCCACAGGCTGGAACTAAATTATTACCTTTCTCCTCCTATCACTCTTCCTATCACTCTCTCCCATCCTTGAACCCAGGATACAGCACGTAGTTGCTATACATCAAGCAAATATTGGTGAGTTGCTTAATCAGGTAGTGGCTGGTACCCAGGAGGCACTTAAGGAGGTGAGTAGGAGTTAAGCTGATGTTGCCTGCAGAAGCACTCAGCACAGTATCCAGAATACTCAATAAATGTTGTAGTCAGTTTTCATTGTTCATGGTAGTTTTGTTTTAGAAATCACCACAAGCACTGAATTAGTGAATACTGACCCACTGCTCCTAGGAGAAACATGGGGTTAGGTTCTTAGGAGCCTCTGGTTCCAACATTTTCATCAAGCAATCCATACAGAAGCTTTCTTGTATATTTGTTTAAAGACATTTAATATATATTGTTGATTCATTCATATTGGGAGAAGGCAATGGCAACCCACTCCAGTACTCTTGCCTGGAAGATTGCATGGATGGAGGAGCCTGGTGGGCTGCAGTACATGGGGTCACTAGGAGTCAGACACGACTGAGCAACTTCACTTTCACTTTTCACTTTCATGCGTTGGAGAAGGAAATGGCAACCCACTCCAGTATTCTTGCCTGGAGAATCCCAGAGACGGGGGAGCCTGGTGGGCTGCCGTCTATGAGGTCACACAGAGACACGACTGAAGCAGTTTAGTGGCAGCAGCAGCATTCATATTGAACCCACAGCCACCAGCACTATAACTCATGCCTGAATGAAGCTTATCTAACATATGTATTTTCTCTGGAAGGCACATCACAGACTTTCTGGTTTCAAATAGCACTTTGGCACTGCACTTAGAGGCCATTTTAAGCAGCAAAATCACCAAAGAAAATCACAACAATGTGTAAAAACTTGGCAAACAGGACATATTTACACTAAGAGAGCTAAAACAGGAAGGCAGAGGCTTGCCTTGTTAGACCTCAGTTGGGAGAGTACTGGTCAGGCAATCATTCTTCATAGCTGGCATTTGTCCGAGAGTGATTCTGAAAGTATCACAAGTGTTGATCTTGAGGTTTAAATAAATTTCAGAGGGTAGATGAATTTGCAAACACAGAATCCATGAGGATCAACTGTATTTCACTCATGAACTGTTTTTCCCTGAGGAAAATACTTTGTTAATATATTGCTGAGTTTTTTTCCAGTCATTTTTTCTTTATATATTTTTAGATAATCAAGATTGTGATATGGATAAAAATTCTATAGCCTTTTTCCACTTTACTTTATAATTTAAGCACTATTGCAAATTATACAAACTTTCTGATGCCATTTAAAATTGCTTTTTCTGTTTTATTATTATATGAATGTATCATTATATATTTGAGATATTGGGGTTACTTCCAGTTTTTCACTCTTCTGAATCTAAACACCCTTCCTTTTTTTAGCAGCAACAGACGCTCTTTAGTCATCTCTCCCCCAGTTCGAACATCTACAGTCTCCAGCCCTCTAACCTCACCTACCAGTCCTTCCGCACTTTCCTTGAAGAGTGAGAAGGACTCCAGCTCAGCAAGTGAAGAAGAGCTGGCGTCTGATTCAGCCCAGGGAGAAGACAACTCTGAGATTAAAGAAGAGCCCTTAAAAGACAAGGAAACAGAGGAGGAGGCCGAGACAAGCTCCTCTGAGGAAGAAGAGCCTCTGCTAGCCTGCAATGGCCCCACCCAGTCCCAGCCCTCACCCCTCACTGAGGATAGAGAGTCCCAGGAGGAAGTTTTCCCTTGCTCCCCAGCTCCATCACCAGCCAGAGCTCTGACCCCTTCAGAGCAGGCTTCATCTTCCTCAGTAGCAGTCCTCCGAACTCGTACCTCAAGCGAGGGATCTGAAGAGCTAAAGAAGAGAGTCTCTGTGCAGAGGGCTTCAGCACCACCTAGTAGGCCTCCGCCACCCAGAGCCACTCCCAGTCCTAGGGGCTCCTTAGGGAACACGCCCTCCAGCCCTCCAGCCTCACCCACCAGCCATCGGGCTTCCTCAGAGGCCTCTCCTGACCCACAGCCACCAGAGAAGCCAGTAAGAGAAAAGGAAAACACCAGCAATCTGAACCCAGAAGAACTTTGTACTTCCCCTACTTTGATGATCTCTCAGGTGAGCATAGATCTGGCTGAGTCTTTATTCCCTTTTATAATCTCCATGGGGATCATTTTTGCTATGCTCAGGTTGCCCCACAGTAGATAGGATTTTACGTCATTATATTACAGTTTCAAGGATAGTCTCAGACACCTTTTTTGGTTCTGGGATTTCTTGCACATCATCATAGCAACTAATTTAGTGATTTGTACTGCTAGGGTAATTGACTTTTGCAAAGGGCTTATCTCTAATATTAGTATAACCAGATTGTTACTAATTCTTTCTTTCTTTTGCTCCAAGTTCTGGGAGTTCCCAATATAAAGTACCCACAACTGACATCTGATCATTACTTTTTAATGTGGGGTAGGGAGGAAGGTCTCATTTCACTTTGTCATACTTGTAACTATGGTAAACAGACGCCAAGCAAAATGGCATCAGCAAATTTCCAAGGCATTGTCTTTGATGAGAGAGGCCTAGAAGGAACTCACAGAGGACAGTAAAGCAAAACGATGGTCTTTTGAAAAGTGAAAATTTTGATGAGAAAAGGATTGTGTTAAAATAGAAACGCAGACCCTCTGTGAAAGATCTGGAAATCAAGTCATATTCTATTCAAATTACATGGAAAGTCTATCATATAGAAGAGAGATTTGACTTGTTCTTCAAGACTCCTGAGGACAGAAAAAGGCCCTATGTGTGAAGTTTTTTTTTTAAGGTACACTTTGAATCAGTGTAGAGGAACTTTCAGCGATTAGCTCTGTTAAAAAATGGCATGGGAAAAATATTTTTTTAATACAGGGAAAGGGGGCACCAGGGGCATCCAAAAACCAAAGGATGAGCCACCTTGAAAAATAGTTCCCCTTCCTTGATGTTAGAAGCTCAGGCTATGTGGTCACCTACCTGTCAGGTGCATTGTGCAGAGTATTATGGTGCAGCATCTGACTGGATGGCATCCAGATTCATTCATTCAATCCACAATCATTCATTAAACCCCTTCTATGTGCCAAACACTTTTCTAGGAAGTAGGGTTATTAGAGTAAAGCCAAACACAAAATTCTCTGCCTTCCTGCATCTTACCTTTTAGTGGAGGGGAAAGACAAGAAACAGAATAAGTAAGTAAAATTATAGTTTAGTGTTAATAAGAGTTACAGAGAAAAACTAAGTAGGGGAAGGGACCAGAAGGGGGTGCTGAATTGCAGTTTTAAACAGTGGTCAGAAAAGGTGACACTTGGCAGTGAAGGAGGCCAGGGCATGAACCATGTGGATATCTAGGAGTGTGAGATGTCTGGTACACCTCAGATCATAGCACCCTACTACTGGGTATGCCTACCTGAAGGTTGACCCAGCTCCCTTGGGAGCTCCCTGCTGTCTGAGAGGAGCTAGCATGGACACAGGGCACAAGGCTGTGATGCCTGGCAAGACAAGGAAGATAGAAAACACGAGGACAATAAGCTTATCTCAGCTGACTCCCCTGAGGTACTAAAATCTGAGTCATCAAGGGTGTTTTATCCTTGCCTGGGAAGGATACTCACGTGACTCACCTGAGGTATTGGGATATTGAAAATGCTAATACATAGGACATAAAACTTGCCCTTGGCTGGTTTCCGGTCTGAGGTTGCCATTCCGTGTGAGAGAGATATGCAGGACACGTGGATAGTGCATAAGCACAAGGCCACTGTGGGGTTTTGTTTAGTGAAGAGTAGAGTCACTTTTCTGCACTGAAAAAAGCAACTCAACTCTATGGAAAATCCAAAATTGAATTTGACTTTGTAATGTATGATTTTAGGATAGAGGCAGCAATAGAATGACCTGTTTGGCTCAGGTGAATAAGTTTGCATTCTTGGAGTAATTTTACTGAAGGGGAAATTCTGGGGGCCATGATGCTATTTGATACTTTGAGGAACAGGTTAGTAACACTATCTTCCTAGGGAAAGAGGTGCAGGACATAACCTCCTTACATTTGAGATTTATATAGTGTTTCCTTACTCGCAGCCTCTCCTATGGGATTGCTTTAGTCAGTGGCTAAGGAGACATATTTTTTCTGTGGAATTAAGCAATAGAGCATCTTACATCCTGGCCTGTCAGTATCATCAGTCCTTTGAAGCTTGTGTCCCTATAAAATTTGTTCACCTCCCTCACAGATATATCATAAATCATATGTTCTCTCAAGCAGAACTGTGGACCTATCACATATAAAAGTGGGCAAATAGAAAGATAACTGAGAAAATCTGTTCTTGCCCAGCATTTGAATCACCTGAGAGAACATGAAGATTTTGACAACTTCCTTGGAGGTAGCACTTACTTATTTGGAGGTAGAATTGTTGTTGTTTAGTTGCTAAGTCATGTCTGATTCTTTGTGACCCCATGAACTGCAGCCTGCCAGGCTCTTCTGTCCATGGGATTCTCCAAGCAGGAATACTGGAGCGGGTTGCCATTTCCTTCACAGGATCTTCCCGACCCATGGATTGAACCCGAGTCATCTGCCTTGCAGGCAGATTCTTTACCAATGAGCCACCATGGAAGCCCAGAGGTAGTATTACCTTTGAGGTAATTCATGGCCTAGAATCAGCAGAGGGACTAAGAAGAAGGAAATTTTCCTGAAAGGAGAAATCACAGAATTTCACATGACTATCATACTGTTAGGTTTTACTTTAAAAGGATGACTTTTATAGTGTGTAAATAAAATTTCAATTTTTAAAAAATCTTTTTAAACCTTAAGAGTGCCAAGGTCTTCCCCTGTCTTAGCAGTTCCACACCTCAGGCTCCCATCTCAGAACCTAGACATTTTCCCAAAGAAGACATCATACCACTTGGCTCTCCTAACTGCCAGGGGTTAGGATCATCTAAGTGCATTCTTGAGGAGAATTGGTCTAAAAGTGGTAGCTAGTGGTTTTAAGTCCTATATTTGTATCCTTACAGACCATCACATAAATACATCTATATAGATGCATGTCACACAAATCATGGAAACAGTTCTGGAATTCAAAGGCCTGGTTGCCTGTCCCAGCAAGTCACTTCAGCCTTTGAATCTTGTTTTCCTAATCCAAGAGAGGATGACATAAAGCCTTCCCTGATGCTTTCAGGCTGCAGTGAAACAACTTTATATGTTTGCCCTTAGTATTACCTGTGACCCTAATAAAGTGTAGGGCACAAAAGACCCTTCTAAGCCGACAGGCTGGGAGGTTGAGCCACATCTCACCAGTAGAACTCTTCTTTTTGTAGAACCAAAGTCTTCAGCTTCATGGCTCTGCAGTTCCAGAAGAGAGCAATGTCATAGCACATGAGCCTGAAGAAGAGGTAAGAAGGCCAGATGCTCAGAGAACACGGGGGTGGTGAGACTGGGATTGGGGCTTGGCTTGGCTGCAGGCTGGAATCCTCACTGTGGGCTGCACGGGGAACCCAGCAGTGAACAGATTCCTTAGGGCAAAGTCAAGCAGGTGGGAGCCAGAAGAATCAAAAGTAAATGAGGCTTCCTTTGTGCCCATTTCCCAACTGGCTTTGGATTTCCTGATCCCTTCTCATAGCCGTCTCCTAAGAATATATTTAGTTATGCCTAAACTTATTTCCAAAAAGAAGTTAAGAGACTCAAAAGGCATACAAAAGGTAAATACACACACACACAAAATGTAGCAAAGTAATGCAGAATTCTGTACATTAGTGATAGTGACATAAAATGGAGCCATGAATTAGGCAAATACAAAAATGCATTCTGTAAAATAGACTTACTAACGATAGACCACAAAATTGGTTCCAGACTTTCTAACATCCAAGAAGAAGAGGGAAAACCTGATCAGTTCACCCACTTTATGATGCCCCTTCCTTAAGAGAACATCTCCTGCTACTAAGATGAAAAGAAATCTCTTCTGGGACTTCCCTGGTGGTCCAGTGGTTAAAAATTTGCTTTCCATCCCTGGGGACATGGGTTCAAGCCCTGGTCAGGGAACTAAGATCCCACATGCTGAGGGTCAGCTAAGCCCGACCACAACCAAGACCCAATACAGCTAGAAATAAGTAATATTTTTAAAAAGAAATCTCCTCTGCGAATCCTTATAAAGAGATGGTGAATGAGATAGTGAACAGTCTCTGCAATAAGGCTTTAAAATCATCCCAATAGCCAATTTCACATCCTCCCCCACCCCCCATAAAGGCCAGTGCATTCCACTAAATATATTCAGGAGAGGAAGACTGATTTTTTATTTCCCTTGAGTGGTTGGTGGGAGGGCAGGTCCACATCTAATGCAATCATGTTTACTTTCTAGGTGTCTACCATTCAAAATGCCCAACTCTGAAGAGGAACCGCGAGGACCTCCCCACACACCTCCCTGGAGAAAGTCCTCAGCTAGAGGATGTAGGTCAGAGGGACTAACGACCCAGCATTCATTCCTGGTTTCTCAGGCTCTGAATCCCGGCTGTCTCTAAAGACCTAGCATTAATGGAGGCTGAGGAGCACACTTAGGGGAGGGAGGGAGGCAGGCTTGGGAGAAGAGACTGTTGGAATATTTAGTTCAGGTTTTAGCATTTTGACAGTAATAAGACCTTATATACTAATTAAGTGGGACTAAAATTATAGTGAGACTATAAAAAGCAAAAGCAAAAAAAAAAAGCAAAAGCATCTGTGGACATAGACATCTGTCCTCATACAGACATATAACCACATATGCCCAGAGACTCATGCACAAATCTTTGATTTACCACTCATTTTGCAGGACTTAAAGCCAAAAGAACAGATTTTCAGATTGATAAATAAAGTATTATTCTGATGTGTGTGGGGTTTCTTTTTTGGACACAGGAAGTTGTTCCAGGCCGGCACACTGTCCTCCACTTAGGCAAGGTTATTGACTGTACCCCAGGTTCAGAAAGCTTTAGTCACATCCCTGACCTCCAGCTCCCCCTACCTCGTGGCTATAACACTTTGCTGATGCCTGGGGCTACAGGCTTCTCTCCTCAGTCTAGATGCATTGTTGCCTACCTCCTCTGCCCTTTGGTTAATAAGCAGATATCCTTGGAAAGGGGTTTTATTTTAGAGCTGTGTCTAGTGTCTACAGATTGGTACTTGATGTAAGTAAGGCTCTGACCAGGGTGGAAGAAGAAACAGAACTCCAAGTGAAGGGGAAGGATTCATGGTATAGATACAAAGTGCAATGGAAGTGGTATGGAATTTGGAATCAGAACTTTTGGATTCAAGTACTATCATTTGCTTCTGTGAAAACATTAAAAACTAACTTCGAGCACTTCCCAGATGGTCCACTGGTTGAGAATACGCCTGCCAATGCTTGGGACTTGGGTTTGATCCCTGATCTGGGAAGATTCCACATGCCAAGGGGCAACTAAGCCCTCACGCCACAACTGCTGAGCCCAAGCACCCTAGTTCATGCTCTGCAACGAGAAGCCACTGCAATGAGAAGCCTGTGTACCACAACTAGAGAAAACCCAGTGCAGCCAAAAGTAAATAAATAATAAATTTTTAAAAAATTTCACTTTGAAGTCCTGCCACCCTGATAAATATGCATACATATAAAAGCACTCATCCATTTTTTTTTTTGTTTCTGGGGGTGATTAATGATGTCACTATTCGTTCAGTCATTCAGCAAGAATTTATTGAGTAGTCTGCCAAGCACTGCACTGAGTACTAGAGAAACAATGAGGATGGGGGAGAGTAAGAACTTTATAGAGACAGACTGCTCAGCAGGGAGCAGAACAGGCAGGATTTAGCAATGAGTGAGAGGAGACATGTGATGAAGACTGAAGTTTTGAGGAATTATTTTAGGTTAGGCTTGGTAACATTTCCTGGAATGGTGACTACAGGAGGAAATGCATTATATATGAGTTTACTGGTTTCAGACAACAAACTGACACAATTCAGCACTAAAGGATATGATGGAAGGATATTACGCAGCTCACAGAACTGAAAGACAACCAGGCTGCAGAAAGGACCAGTCTACGGATGTCTGTAGCAGGAATGCATGGGCTGCCCCACCTGGCTGCTGTCATTGGAAGACTCAGCTTCAGCTGCCTCCTGCCACTGTGTTCTTTCCCTGGAGAAAGACTCTGACTGGCCCAGTTCGGGGGGAGGCATGTTAGTGTCTACAGGAATGACAGGAAGACCGTGTTGGTGGTGGTAGAGGGTGGGAGTAGGAAGGAGGGTGGATTACAAAGAAGGGCAAAGAAGCTTTGGGGTGATTTGACTGGGATAGTGGTGATAATTTAATATGTATCCCTTTGTCAAAACTGATCAAATTGTACCCTTTATGTGCAGTTTATTGGGTGTCCCACACAAACATTAATACAAAGAGCTTGAGAACTTGCGGGACTTTTCAGTAGACATGTCACTTAGGGAGCTGGAAATGCATATTCGTACTTAGGAGTCATTTTTCTAAGATCTAATCCTGTTATTGTTCCATTTTAAAAACTTCAGAGGATCTCTAATGAAGTGGAGGTTGCATATCCCCCTATCAAAGTCCTCCTGTCTGTATTTTAATTCCTCTCCTAGAAGGCTTCCCGCTCCCCTGGCACTCAGTCACTGCTGCGGGTGATACTCTAGGACTAATGGAGGGGGTAGGGGAATGCTAGGAATACAGGCTTCCTGGCTGTCCAAGGCCCTCCAGGACCTGCATAGAATGCTCCTCCCAAGGCAAAACCCCAGTTCAAGCCTTTTCTCTTTTGGGCTTTCCTGACCCTCATCTCCTAGGAAGCTGATCCTCTTTGGAAAGTGTGCCAGAGAGGACTCCTAGGGTCCTTGGTCTATTGGTGGGGAGATAAGCACTCAAGGTAACTTCCACAAAAGAGGCACAAATGAAGTGGAAAACTTAACTGTGTGAGACTGACGCTCTATTAGCATATGCCGCCTCCCCACCTGAGGCTCCAGGAATATTGGGAAGAGGGCTAGTAAGCTGGGCATGAGTAATCATTTTGCTTATCTAGGGCAGATGGTCCCAGTTAGGAATCAAATTGTTTACCCTAATTTGAAAAATGGTGAAGTTGTAGCTGGTCCAACGGTAGTGGGTTGACAGAACTTACTAGACTAGGACTTAGAAGACTGCCATCCTGGCAGCACCACAAGAAGGGGCTGAAAGCTGGGCAGAGATGAATATGTCTTACCCTCTACCCTGAGGCCCCTGGAGGTCTGTTGCCATAAGGATGGCTGCAGCTTCTGAAGTCTGGCATTTAATACTTGGAGAATACTGGTAGCTCACCACCACCTGAGGCGTCATTCATCACCTATCTGTATGCATCTAGAATTGATTGCAAGCCCATCACCCAATCCCTGACTTCCAACAATGTGAAGGAGACTATTGACAGACCAGGGAAAATATCCAGAGAATACTAGAAACTAGACACATCCAGGATACACGGGACACACCAGAGAGCAGAGGACACACTGATTACGGTACTGGTTATTTTATGCTGAAGTGGATGCTGAGCATGTGCATGCATGTTGTTCACTCAATCGTGCCCGACTTTTTGAGACCCCATACACTGCAGCACACCAGGCTTTCATGTCCTTCACCATCTCCTCCAGTTTTCTCAAATTCGTGTCCATTGAGTTGGTGATGCCATCCAACCATCTCATCCTCTGTCGTCCCCTTCTCCTGCCTTCAGTCTTTCTCAGCATCAAGGTCTCTTCCAAAGACTCGGCTCTTCCCACCAGGTGGCCAAAGTAGTGGAGCTTCAGCTTCAGCATCAATCCTTCCAATGAATATTCAGGGTTGATTTCCTTTAAGACTGACTGGTTTGATCCCCTTGCTGTCCACGGGACTCTCGAGTCTTCTCCAACACCACAGTTTGAAGGCATCAGTTCTTTGGTGTTCAGCCTTTTTTATTGTCCAGCTCTCATATCCATACATGATGACAACTGGAAAAACCATAGCTTTTAGCTAGATGGACATTTGTAGGCAAAGTAATGTCTCTGCTTTTTAATATGCTGTCTAGGCTTGTCATTGCTTTTCTTTCAAGGAGCAAGCGTCTTTTAATTTCATGGTTGCAATCACCTTCCACAGTGATTTTGGAGTCCAAGAAAAGTCTGTCACTGTTTCCATTGTTTCCCCATCTATTTGCTGTGAAATGATGGAACCAGATGCCCTGACCTTAGTTTTCTGAATGTTGAGTTTTAAGCCAACTTTTTCACTCTCCTCTTTCACTTTCATCAAGAGGCTCTTTAATTCCTTAAATCCTTCTTTGCTTTCTCTGCCATAAGGGTGGTGTCATCTGCATATCTGAAGTTATTGACATTTCTGCCCACAATCTTGATTCCAGCTTGTGCTTCATCCAGCCCTGCATTTTGCTCAGTGTACTCTCTATATAAGTTAAATAAGCACGATGACAATGTACAGCCTTGACATACTCCTTTCCCAATTTGGAACCAGTCCGTGCATGCATATGGACCCTATTTTTCCGCATGTTTACACTTTCAAAGTGAATGGCATGTGCCAACATGGATAAAATCATGTACCAGCAAACCTTTTAAGGTTACATTTTAAACAGAAAAAAAGATGCTTCTGAGAGACTATGAACCTTCACATTAAAGTGTAAAAGTAATAGCAAATCAGTAGTCAGTTGGACTGGATGGCTTCTGAGAGTCTGTGGTTCTAACAATCTTGAAACATAGTGGAGGGACTTCCTTGGTGGTCCAGTGGTTAAGAAACCGCCTCCTACCGTGGGTTCAGTCCCTGGTCTGAGAAGATCCACATGCTTTGAGGCAAGTAAGTCCATGTGCCACAACTACTGAGCCTGTGCCCCACAAGAGAAGTCCTGCAATGAGAAGCCCGCACAGCATAAGGAAGGGTAGTCCCCACTTGCTGCAATTAGAGAAAGACCGTGTTAAGCCATGAAGACACAGCACAGCCAAAAATAAATGAATAAAAAAATAAAAATAATTTTTTAAAGTGTTAGGAAAAAAACATAATGGACTATGCCATGGGGGAGACTGACCCAGATACAAGAAAAATCTCAACTTTCCCTGGAATTCATGGTCAGTTTGTCAATAAATGCAAGCAGTTGTCCACCTCTGCAATTTAGCCCTTAGGATTTGAGTTTCCTTTTCTATTCTTTTATCTGAGGACTGGCTAGGCTTACCTTTTTATTAACTTACATACATCTTGCCTACGTGTTAACTTTCTTTGCCTTTCTTGGTTGGATTGGTAGTTTTCTCACACATGGCCTTTTTTCTTTCTCACTGACAACTGCTCTATCGTTGAATATATATTTAAATGAATGAATTTAATCAACTTATTTTGTTTTTTTCCTTTTTTTAACCAATAAGTATCTTTAGGAATAAAAGCAACTATCTTTGCTTACTTATTATTTTATTTATTCTTTGCTTCCCCCCCCCAAACTTATTTATTTTTAACTGAAGGAAAATTGCTTCACAATATCTTGTTGGCCTCTGCCACACATCAACATGAATCAGTCATAGGTATACATGTGTCCCCTCCCTCTTTAACCTCCACCCCACCCATTCCCACCCCTCTAAATTGTTACAGAGTATTCTTTGCCTTTTTCCCCTTACTCTATGCCCCTATTCTCTGAGACTCTGTCTTTCAGTCCTTGTTTCCCAAATGAACAAGTACAATTCCTGTCTCTATCTGATTTATATAAATACTGATTCACAAAGATAGAGAACTCCTTCCAGGAATAAGAAGCAAGCATAGAAGTCTGTAACACTTAGAGGGAAGATGAGTAACAATAAGAGTTCTAACTAGTAAGTAGGAAGCCAAGATAACATTTACTGAGCACTTACTATTGTGCCAGGTAAGCTTCTAACGCTTTAAATGCATGAACTCCTTCCATCCCCACAGTAATTCTGTGAGACAGGTACTGCTCCAGATGAGAGAAATGAAACAGAACTGTCCAAGATCAAACAGCAGAGCAGGTTCCAGAGCCTGTGTTAACACTAACATTACAGCCTTACTCATCGAGCTCCTCATTAATTGGGAACATTTCCTGCCACAAAGAAGTGAGTCAAGAGGTGACTAAAGTCTGGCATTAATTAGTCTCAAATGGAGGTGTTTCCCAGGTGCTAGAACCACACTGAAACGGCATGATTTTTCAGTCCCCCATTTCAGGGATGAAAGATCGGATTTTAGAGATGTTAACTAATCTGCCCAAAGTCACAAGGCTAAGAAGCAGCGGAGCTAGGACTGTTTGAGTCCAAAGTCCACGAGTCTCTCCACCTCTGCGCTACACCTCTTCAGAAGAATTCGGGCATCGTTCCTCTCTCCATCGCACCCGCATGCTCCCCGGCCCGAGGTGTGCCCACTACGTTAGCTTAGGTTCCAAGCTTCTGCACACAGACCTGTTTACGTAAATGACACGCAAATGCAAGTGAAATGTAACTTTTTATTTGCTGAAAATTCAAATAATGTCGGTGGCGGGGAAAGCGGATGGTCGCACTAACCCCGGGGTTCATCAGGTCCCGTGCCCTCCCGAGCCTCGAGGCAGGCGGGGGAGGAAGCGGCTCCGGATGGAGAGTAAAGTGACAATCGGAGAAGGAAAAGCAGCCTTTCCTCCCGGGGGAGCAGGAGGCGGCCGGCGGGCAGAGGGAACCTGCAGAGGGCGGTTTCTCTCCTCTTTTCCTGTCCCACCCAGTCGGCCGCCCCCACCCCACCCCCACGCCTACTCCCGCCGGCCTCGGCAGCTAACTCGGCCAGTCCCTGCGCGCTTCCTCAGCTCCGAGTCCCCGGCGGGTCCCCGCGCTGCCTGCGGTGCCCGCCCCCGTCGAGTTGAGAGGGACGCGCGGCGCCCGCCCGTCCCCGCCGCCCGTCCGACTGGTAAGGTGAGCACGCGGGGGAGGGGACTGCGCAGGGCGGGAGGGCCGGGCGCGCCGGACGCCCACACTCGCACCGCAGCCGCCGCGGCCGCGCAGGAACTGAAACCCAGAGCGGCCGAGCTTGGGCCTCGGCTGGAGCCTCCCGTCTTGGCGGCTCGGAACCGGTGCCCAGGACGGGCCGCCCTCGGAGCGCAGCGAGCCCTGCCTGGCGCGGTAAAGGGGGCCGGGGCGGGGGCCGCGAGCCCCGACGATCGTGGACGCGACGAGGGCCCCAGGGTGTCCCGGTCTCGGCAGGGCCAGGTGGGGGGCGGGCCCCGGGGCCCGGCTAGCGGGGGTCGGTAGACGCTCGGACGGCGCAGCGGACGACCGAGGGGCCACTGGCAGGCGGCGAGCCGGGCCCCGACAACCGGCCGTCTCGGACGGGCCGGGGGACGATTGAGGACCCCCTCTCCGGTTCCCCGCTCCTGGCTCCCCCAGCGGGGCCGGGCCCCTGCCCCCGCGCCGCCACCGAGCCTGGGCCGGGGGCCTGCCCTCCCTGCGCTCTCCTGACACCTAGTGGACGGCTCCCCCAACTCGCGGGCTGGGAGAGAGCCGGTGGTAGGGGGGGAACCTATTACCGCGCCTGGGCGAGCCCGGGTCCGTTGCTAATTTGCAGACTCTTACCTAACTTTCTCAGGCCTTGATAAGCCTCCTAGGTAAACGTGGTGGCCCAGTGAAGGGATCTCGGGATAGACGCTCAAAGGGGAAAGGGTGGGTGGGGGGAGGCGAAGGGATTCAGGAAAACCTGGCACCAGATGCTTTCTTAGGATTTCCGGTCGTTTTCAGCCCCAGGCACGGGCCCACCCACCTCATGCTGGGCTCTGTCCCTTTTCCTACAGACCCGCACCTCCCTACCGGTGCCCGATCACCTACCGCGATGACTGGCTTCCCAACCACGCCTCCTCCAGCAGGTAGGTGAGCGCCTCTCCCAGTTCAAGTCCCTCACCCACAGTCCAGTTCCGGAATTCCCTGAGGCCTCAGCCCAGAAGGGAAGACTCTTCCACCACTCTCCACCTGCCTGACACCGCAAAACCCGCGAGGAAGCCGAAGGCAACCTGACTGCACACTTCAGTACAGTTTGAATCTGGAGCTTCATGGACCTGGGCCCATTCCTGGTACCACTTAGAGCTTTGTGACCTTGAGTGAATTATCTACCTTCTTAGCGCCAGTCTCCTCATTTGTAAAATGGGGGAAATAGTACCTTAAGAGATTATCTGTGAGGGTGAAATGAGATAATCCATGCAAAACACTGAACACAGTGTCTGGTGTCTAGTAAGCGCTCAAAAACATGGGTTATTATTACTGGGTGCTTGTAAGAAAAGTCCATCTATTCCTGGGAAGCAGTTTTGCTTGTTTTTTCCCCCCTGGCCCCCAGTTGTGTGGGATTCCCCAAATCTCTGCCATGTGGTGTCTTAGTTCCCTTACCAGGGACTGAACCTGGCCCCCTACAGTGGAGGGGCAGATTCTTAACCACAGGGCCGCCTGGGAAGTCCCTCGGCCTGCTTTCTAATTCCACTCTGATGATTCACTCCAGCATCAAAAATCCCTTGTTCCTGGAACTATTGTTAACCCTGTTCCTCAGGCCAGTACCCCCTCTTCTTCTGCTTCACATTGAGAATGGAGTCCCACCTTTCATTTCATAAACAAACTTAGCTGGACAAACTAAGCTTGTTTTCATTGCATGTTAATTAGGATGAGGAAAGAATGAAACCTTGGTTAGTCTGTATACTTTTGTTTTCATATACCGTCTCATCTGTCATTAGGACAGACATTCTCTGCTTTTCTGTTGTGGAAACAAGTGAGTGAGAACCCCAGGGGAAGTTGAAGGTGCTGTCCTGTATGACTGGTGATGAACACAATTCAGATCTTTAGTTTTCTGCTGAGAGATAAGAAAAGGGAGAAACAGGTAACCAGCTAGATTAGTCAGTACAGGCTTCATGAGTGGGGAAGGGGATTGAGCATTAACGCTTGAAGGATGGGTGAGGTTTATACAGGCCAAGAGGGGTGCAGCAGGGATTCCAGACAAAGGCAGTGCCACCTCTTGTGAGCTGCAGAGCCTGTGCTTACCCTGGAGGGTATCCTGAGGGAGAAGACAGAGGCCCTCCAGAGTATACCTGCCTGTAGGGAAGAGAAGTGACGCTTGCCTGGCAGCTAAGGAGTTAGAACTTGGGCAAAAGGAGAACTGTATACATTCCTTTTCTTTTAAGTTGGTGGTAAGATAAACATAATATAAATGTTACCATTTTGATTATTTTTTGGCATGTTGTTCAGTGCTGTTAAGTATTGATTGACATTCAGGTTGCTCTGCAGTTATCACCACCATCCATCTCCAGAACTTTTCACCTTCCCGAACTGAACCTCTGTATCTATTAAATAATAACTCTTCCTTCCACTTTCCCCACAGCCCCTGGCTACCACCATTATACTTTTGATCTGTTTGTATTTGACTAAGTACCTAGTGTAAGTGGAATCATACAAAATTGGTCCTTTTGTGTCTGGCTTATTTCAGTTAGCATAACATTTCCAAGGCACATCCATTTTGTAGCATGTGTCAGAATTTCCTTCCTTTTTAAGGCCGAATAATATTATATACATATATATGTATATAAGTACATCATTTTTTTAATTCATTCATTCATCAGTAGATACTTGGCTTGCTTGCCTGTTGTGAACTGCTGCAGTGAACATGGTTTTACAAATATCTCTTTGAGTCCCTGCTTTCAATTCTTTTGGATTGAATTAGAATTTGGATTGGAGTAGAATTGCAAGAATGTGTGGTAATTCTGTTTAATTTTTTGAAGACCTGTCATACTATTTCCCAGGGTAGCTGTACACTTTACATTCTTAACAGCAATGCATAGGGTTCCAATTTCTCTACATCTCTACAA
Organism: Ovis aries; assembly: GCF_016772045.2. Lineage (NCBI taxonomy): Eukaryota > Metazoa > Chordata > Mammalia > Artiodactyla > Bovidae > Ovis > Ovis aries. The sequence continues at coordinate 134,968,270 of NC_056056.1, forward strand.
CACTTGTTATTTTTTGATTTTTGATAGTGGCTATCCGAATGGGTATGGATGGGATCTCACTGTGGTTTTGATTTACATTTCCCTGATGGCATCACGGACTTGATGGACGTGAGTCTGAGTGAACTCCGGGAGATGGTGATGGACAGGGAGGCCTGGTGTGCTGTGATTCATGGGGTCGCAAAGAGTTGGACACGACTGAGCAACTGAACTGAACTGAATGACTAGTGATGTTGAACCTCTTTTCACGTGTTTATTGGCATCTGTATATCTTCTTTGGAGAAATGTCTATTCAAGTCCATGCCCATTTTTTAATTGTCTGTTTTGATTTGTTGTTGAGTTGTGTATTTACATTTTTGACCCACCAAATGACTTGGGTGGAGTGGTGTTTTAGGACATACCATATAGTCCCCTACCTAGTGGGTCCAAGCAAATGTATTAATAAGTTCCCAGGACAGAAATGGAAAAAAATCCCACAGGGTGAGAGCTTTCACTGGGAAAAATGTGATCATTGAGGGCCTCGCATGTCTCTTCCCCACCTCCCTACCTATCCCCTCTCACATCCCTTTTCCTCAATCTGTAAAGTCCTCCCCAAGGAGGACTTTAAGAGGGTTGAAAGTGAGGGCCACATTGTAACTTTCATGGGCCCTTAGCACGTGTGCTTTTGTGGACCCATTCCTCCATTTGAAAAAGGTAATATATTAAAAATTGTATTTTACAACTGTGTTGCTGTAAGGAAGAATATAATATCAATATAATAAAAATCACTAATGGTTATATTTATAATTAATTGATTGATATAGCAATATTACAATGTCCTTGACATAAACATGTATCAATTTTTTCTTCTGATTTTAAAAGAAGTTAAGATCATTAAAAAACATTTTCATGGGCCCCTAGAAGTATTGTGGATCCTAGCATGTTGCCTGTTGTACATAGTGCGTAAGTTGCCTTCTTGGAAGGAGAGTGGAGTGGAACTTGGTGTTGTGGGCTCTGCCCACCCCACCAGGTAAAGCCCAATGCCTTGCCACCTAGTCACACTAGGTTGTCCTCACTCTAGATTAGATGCTCAGGGTTTTTCATCATGCTTATTCTTCATCACAATCCTGTGAGCACTTATTAAAAATTTATTTATTTATTTATTTTTGGCTACACTGGGTGCTCATTGCTGTGCACGGGCTTTCTCAGGTTGCAGCAAGTGGGTGCCACTCTTTGTTGCCACGCACAGGCTTCTCTCTGTGATGACTTCTCTTGTTGCAGAGCATGGACTCTAGTGTGAACGGGCTTCATTAACTGTGGCGCACGCACTTAGTAGCTCTGAGGCCTGTGGGATCTTCCCAGACTAGGGATCATTGGCAGGCAGATTCTCAACCACTGGACCATCAGGAAAGTTCTGTGAGAATGTTTCATTCACATTTTAAAGAAGCAAAAACTGAGGTTCAGAGACGTTAAATGTTCAGAGGCTAAACTCTCCCAAGGTTAAGCAACTGATAATGGCAGAGGCAGGATATTGTGCCAAGTCTGATTTATTCTAGAGCCTGTGTTCTTTCCATCATAGTGCACTGCTCTCAGCCACTCCACCCCGTGGCTGAGGCACATGACAAAGAAGGAAGAAAGGAAGCAGAATTCCAGGGCGGGTTCCCATGGAAAGGAGAACTGGGGGAGCCGCCCTGTGCTGGGCAGGGCTAGAGCAAATAAGTAGGTTGGCAGACTCAGGTGGCAAAGGATCTGATGTCTCAGTGATAAGAGATTTAGCCCAGGAACAAGGGCCACAAAGAAACCAACCAGTATCTAGGTTAACTATAACAAAAAAAAGAGTAGGTGAGCCAAATAGATCTTGAAGTTCATTTACTGTAGGTTAGGATTTGGGTTAGCCTCAAATCTCAAATCTTGTGGTCCTCAGCCCCAGGCCTCCCTTCTTAAAGAAAATCAGTGCTATACTCTTTCCATGTCTAAGAAGGGAAGGATAAAGACACATTCTTATTCCTTTGTTTGGAAGAGGAGACAGGAGAGAAATGGGATGGGAAAAGGAGATCAGGGAAGTAAACCATTCCTTCCACTTAATGCCAGGTTTCCTGAACTTTGTTTATTTCATTGTTGTTTTTTCATTACAAAGCTATTACATCCCCCTCAGGGAATAACCTTCTAGGCTTCTCTGTGTGTATATATATATATATGTGTGCGTATTTATAGTTTTATTTTAACTTACTTTTTCTTTACAAACATGTAATCATATTACACGTACTGCCCTAGCAATTTGCTTTTTTTGTCTAACCGTATACTCTGTTCCAGTAATTGCAGATCTACCACATTCTTTTTAACAACTGTGTACTATTTCCAGAATGAATGGCCTGTCATTTATTTAATCATTCCTCTGCTGATAGACATTCAGATATGTGTCACTCTTGCAAACAGTGCTTCAGTGAACACCCTTTCCATCCTGCAGTCAAGCTCTGAGAACCAAACCCAGCAGACAGTTCAACAAAATGTTCAGGCTGGAGTGAATAGGGATGGTTCCAGACTTTGGAGAGAACCTTGAAGTGAGGGGACAAATTTGTAGCTGGGCCTAGCCAACCGCTGAGTGACGAGGGGCTGGTGGATGAAGCTTGCCGAGCTGCCTCAGTTTTTTGGCTTGTATGTAACGATAACACCAACCCTAGTTATATCACGTTATTGGAGTGGAGATAAAATAGCTTATGTTTTTTGAACTCTAAGTCACAGATATAGATTACCATTGTGATACTTGGGCTTCCCAAGTAGCGCTAGTGGTAAAGAACATGACTGCCCACGCAGGAGACATAAGAGACACAGGTTCAACTCTTGTGTCAGCCCAAAGGCCCCAGCTCATTCACGCGAACATCCTGTGACCTGTAGTCTGAGAAAAATTCTTCTGCATAGAGTTAGGTTCATATTCTTTTTTTTTTTTTTTTTGGCTACACCACATGACATGTAGAATCTTAGTTCCCTGACAAGGGATCCAACCTCTGCCCCATGCAGTGGAAGCTCAAAAGTTTTAACCACTGAACCACCAGGCAAGTCCCTGATTTTTTTTTAATGGAAATATAGTTGATTTACAATGTTGTATTTGTTTCTGCTGTACAGTAAAGTGAACCAGTTATATACACAAACCTATACCCAGTCTTTTTTAGATTCTTTAAAATTTTTTATGTTTTTAATAGACATTTTATTTTGGAATAATTTTAAGTTTATAGAAAAGTTGAAAAAATAGTACAGTACCCTTTCATTTCAGTTCAGTTCAGTCGCTCAGTCGTATCCGACTCTTCGTGACCCCATGAATTGCAGCACGCCAGGTCTCCCTGTCCATCACCAACTTCCGGAGTTCACTCAAACTCACGTCCATCAAGCTGGTGATGCCATCCAGCCATCTCATCCTCTGTCGTCCCTTCTCCTCCTGCTCCCAAACCCTTCCAGCATCTGAGTCTTTTCCAATGAGTCAACTCTTCGCATGAGGTGGCCAAAATATTGGAGTTTCAGTTTTAGCATCATTCCTTCCAAGAGCACCCAGGACCAATCTCCTTTAGAATGGACTGGTTGGATCTCCTTGCACTAGTCAATCTAACCACACGGACCACAGCCTTGTCCAACTCAGTGAAACTAAGCCATGCCGTGTGGGGCCACCCAAGACGGGTGGGTCATGGTGGAGAGGTCTACAGAATGTGGTCCACTGGAGAAGGGAATGGCAAACCACTTCAGTATTCTTGCCTTGAGAACCCCATGAACAGTAGGAAAAGGCAAAATGATAGGATACTGGAAGAGAAACTCCCCAGGTCGGTAGGTGCTCAATATGCTACTGGAGATCAGTGGAGAAATAACTCCAGAAAGAATGAAGGGATGGAGCCAAAACAAAAACAATCCCCAGCTGTGGATGTGACTGGTGATAGAAGCAAGGTCTGATGCTGTAAAGAGCAATATGGCATAGGAACCTGGAATGTTAGGTCTATGAATCAAGGCAAATTGGAAGTGGTCAAACAGGAGATGGCAAGAGTGAATGTCGACATTCTAGGAATCAGCGAACTAAAATGGACTGGAATGGGTGAATTTAACTCAAATGACCATTATATCTACTACTGTGGGCAGGAATCCCTTAGAAGAAATGGAGTAGCCATCATGGTCAACAAAAGAGTCTAAAATGAAGTACTTGGATGCAATCTCAAGAATGACAGAATGATCTCTTCGTTTCCAAGGCAAACCATTCAATAATATCACAGTAATCCAAGTCTATGCCCCAACCAGTAACGCTGAAGCAGCTGGAATTGAACGGTTTTATGAAGACCTCCAAGACCTTTTAGAACTTACACCCAAAAAAGATGTCCTTTTCATTATAGGGGACTGGAATGCAAAAGTAGGAAGTCAAGAAACACCTGGGGTAACAGGCAAATTTGGCCTTGGAATGCGGATTGAAGCAGGGCAAAGACTAATAGAGTTTTACCAAGAGAACGAACTAGTCATAGCAAACACCCTCTTCCAACAATACAGGAGAAGACTCTACACATGGACATCACCAGATGGTCAACACCGAAATCAGATTGATTGTATTCCTTGCAGCCAAAGATGGAGAAGCTCTATACAGTCAGCAAAAACAAGACTGGGAGCTGACTGTGGCTCAGATCATGAACTCCTTATTGCCAAATTCAGACTGAAATTGAAGAAAGTAGGGAAAACCACTAGACCATTCAGGTATGACCTAAATCAAATCCCTTATGATTATACAGTGGAAGTGAGAAATAGATTTAAGGGACTAGATCGGATAGAAGAGTGCCTGATGAACTATGGACGGAGGTACGTGATATTGTACGGGAGACAGGGATCAAAACCATCCCCATGGAAAAGAAATGCAAAAAGCAAAATGGCTGTCTGGGGAGGCCTTACAAATAGCTGTGAAAAGAAGAGAAGCGAAAAGCAAAGGAGAAAAGGAGAGATATAAGCATCTGAATGCAGAGTTCCAAAGACTAGCAAGGAGAGATAAGAAAGCCTTCCTCAGCAATCAATGCAAAGAAATAGAGGAAAACAACAGAATGGGAAAGACTAGAGATCTCTTCAAGAAAATTAGATACCAAGGGAGCATTTCATGCAAAGATGGGCTCAATAAAGGACAGAAACAGCACCCTTTCGTTACCTGAAATGTCATTTGGTTCATTTGACATTAATACAGAGGACCATAGTACATTTGTGAAGACCAAAAAATTAACACTGGCACGATACTGTTAACAAATTACAGATTTCACTGAGATGTCACATTTGAAAATTTGATTTTGAAGATAATTCTGATAAAAGACTTCAAATTTTCAAAAATTCTTAACATTAAGACTGAGAAAAGTCTTGGAGGGTCAGCTAGTTCAGCTACCCTTTCTGAGCCAGGGTTCTCTTTCCTGATGCCCACGAAGCTTCTGTCCCGCTTTGCCCTTCATTCTCTGGGGGAGACACCCATCTCCCGTTAATTTCTGCCAGTAGTCCTTTTGTACGAGTTGATGTATTCGAAGACAGCACTCAAGTCCTAGTCCTTGCTTCCTGACCAGGTTTTCACTCTGAGCTTTCTCTTGCAAGCTTTCCTCATCTGATGTGGTTTCTCTTGCAAGCTTTCCTTATCTGATATGGTTTCCAAGCCATTTACTGTGTTCCCCACTCAACTCAAAAATACCCAGACTCAACTCAGCAGCCTAGGAGTAGCACAAAGTGGGACTGCCCTGCTGATACCACTATTAGAGGCCATATTTATATTCATGGATCCTCTGTATCGTCAAAAAAGCAAGAGAGTTCCCAAAAAACATCTATTTCTGCTTTATTGACTATGCCAAAGCCTTTGACTGTGTGGATCACAATAAACTGTGGAAAATTCTGAAACAGATGGGAATACCAGACCACCTGACCTGCTTCTTGAGAAACCTATATGCAGGTCAGGAAGCAACAGAACTGAACATGGAACAACAGACTGGTTCCAAATAGGAAAAGGAATACGTCAAGGCTGTATATTGTCACCCTGCTTATTTAACTTATATGCAGAGTACATCATGAGAAACGCTGGACTGGAAGAAACACAAGCTGGAATCAAGGTTGCTGGGAGAAATATCAATAACCTCAGATATGCAGATGACACCACCCTTATTGCAGAAAGTGAAGAAGAACTAAAAGCCTCTTGATGAAAGTGAAAGAGGAGAGTGAAAAAGTTGGCTTAAAGCTCAACATTCAGAAAACGAAGATCATGGCATCTGGTCCCATCACTTCATGGCAAATAGGTGGGGAAACAGTGGCTGACTTTATTTTTCTGGGCTCCAAAATCACTGCAGATGGTGATTACAGCCATGAAATTAAAAGACGCTTGCTCCTTGGAAGGAAAGTTATGACCAACCTAGACAGCATATTAAAAAAGCAGAGACCTTACTTTGCCAACAAAGGTCCATCTGGTAAAGGCTATGGTTTTTCCAGGAGTCATGTATGTATGTGAGAGATGGACTATAAAGAAAGCTGAGCATAGAAGAATTGATGTTTTTGAACTGTGGTGTTGGAGAAGACTCTTGAGAGTCCCTTGGACTGCAAGGAGTTCCAGCCAGTCCATCCTAAAGGAGATCAGTCCTGGGTGTTCATTGGAGGGACTGATGTTGAAGCTGAAACTCCAGTACTTTGGCCACCTGATGCGAAGAGCTGACGCATTTGAAAAGACCCTGATGCTGGGAAGGACTGAGGGCAGGAGGAGAAGGGGACGGCAGAGGATGAAATGGTTGGATGGCATCACCAACACAATGGACATGGGTTTGGGTGAACTCCGGGAGTTGGTGATGAACAGGGAGGCCTGGCGTGCTGCAATTCATGGGGTCGCAAAGAGTCAGACACGACTGAGCAACTGAACTGAACTGAAAATAAGAGCAAGCTTTAACTATTTTAGGATTATAAAAGTCATTATCATTGTAAGAAACTTGAAAGATAAAGGAAAAGATACAGAAGAAACTAAAAGGCGTCCAAAGTCCTACCACCTCCCTGTCGCTTTCACTGCTGTTTTGAGGTCTGTGCTTCCAGCGTCAGTGAGTTTCTACTGATCCCACTGTAAGTCTTTTATAGATGCTGCCACTAAGCTGTGGCTTCCCCCCCCCCCCTCTTTATTTGTGAGTAGTTGATTTCCTGGACCCAAGAGCAAGGAGTCTGTTGAATTCTCATCTTGTTAAATCTGGCCCATTTCTCTAGCCATTTTTAATCTCTGTTTATCAACTTATCAGTGGCTCCTTAACTTTGTGTCTTTCGCAAATTTGCCAAAACTTCCCTGGGTCTACTGGGTTCTGTATTTACGTGAAGGACACTAAACCCTTCCACACAGCACCAGTAAGGCAGAACACCAAAACCAAAGCTCTTGTAAAGAATTCGATATTTACTTTTTGGGGGGCCATGCTCCCCAGCTTGTGGGCTCTTAATTCCCTGAGCAGAGATTGAACCTGGGCCCTCAGCAGCAACAGCATAGAGCCCTAGCCACTTAACTAGCAAGGAGCTCCCTCATTTATGTATATTTTAAAAATATTTTTGTTTATTTAGCTGTGCTGGGTCTTAGTTGAGGCACGTGGGATCTAGTTCCCTGACCAAGGATCAAACCCAGGCCCCCTGCATTGGGAGCATTGGGTCCCAGCCCCTGGGCCACCAGGGAAGTCCCCCTCACTATTTTTTAAACACTAGCAAAAAAGCTAAGAGCTGTTACCATAAGGGGAAAATGTATTATTGGACTTTGTTATATCTGTCTTGTGATTTAACATTTTTATTTTGAATTACATAAAGGCCTTAATTTGGCCCTGGCATGGTCTGTCATAATAATATCAATTCAAAAAGAACTGAGGTCAAGTCCCAGCGGAAGAAGCTCTGTTTAGACTGGCATCACTCCATTCCTTGATGGCCAATTACTACCCCACTTAGTCCTTAATAAAGCCAGGCTGTGTTAGTCCACAGAGATATTATAAACACTCCATCATGTGTTCTCGGATGAGATGCTAGCTACTCGGGCAGCACCTTCAACTCCCCTAACCCACCCCCTTCTCATCCTTACTCTTAAGTTGATGACATGACCTTCTATTTTCTGGAGCAAATTAGAGTTCTCAGGCTCCCCTGCCCCCATCTGCATACTACCCGCCTCCATGCCCACGTGCACATTAATCTTGAGTGATCTCTGCTGTCTGCAGCCAGTCCCTCCATCTGTGCACTGGATCCCATCCCTTCAAGGACATGGCTCCAGGTGTCAATTGTCCCCTCTCATCTGAGTCATTCATATCCATACATAAACATACTGTCATTTCTCCCATCCAAAAAGCAAAAACAAAAAATTTGAACTCTCTTCCCCCCTCCAGCTATAGCTCTATCTCCCTGCTCACCTTTGCAAAAATAAAAGAGTTCATATCGTGCTGTCAGTGCCTTTCCTTCCCTTTTTTTCTTTTTTACTGAAGTGTAATTGTTGACTTACACATTGTGTTAGTTTCCGGTGTACAGCAAAGTGATTCAGTGATTCAGTGATTCAGTAGATACATATATATCTATTCTTTTTCAGGTTCTTTTCGCTTATAGGTTATTAAAAAATATTGAATATAGTTCCCTGTGTTATATAGTAGGTCCTTGTTGGTTAATTATTTTATAGATAGTAGCATGTATATGTTAATCCCAAGCTCCTAATTTCCCCCTTTCCCCTTTGGTGACCATAAATTTGTTTTCTGTGTCTGGGTTTATTTCTGTTTTATAAATAAGTTCATTTATTTTTTTTAGATTCTGCATAAGCGATATCATATCATGTTTGTCTTTGTCTGGCTTACTTAGTGTGACAATCTCTAGGTCCATCCATGTTGCTGCACATGGCATTATTTCATTCTTTTTATGGCTGAGGAATATCCCAGAGAGAGAGTGTGTGTGTGTGTGTGTGTGTGTGTGTGTCTTTTTATGGCTGAGTAATATCCCTGTGTGTGTGCGTCTTTTTATGGCTGAGTAATATCCCACTGTGTGTGTGTGTGTGTGTGTGTGTGTATCTTTTTATGGCTAAGTAATATCCCTGTGTGTGTGTGTGTGTGTGTGTCTTTTTATGGCTGAGTAATATCCCACTGTGTGTGTGTGTGTGTGTGTGTGTATCTTTTTATGGCTGAGTAATATCCCTGTGTGTGTGTGTGTGTGTGTGTCTTTTTATGGCTGAGTAATATCCCACTGTGTGTGTGTGTGTGTGTGTGTATCTTTTTATGGCTGAGTAATATCCCTGTGTGTGTGTCTTTTTATGGCTGAGTAATATCCCACTGTGTGTGTGTGTGTGTGTGTGTTTATGTATGTGTGTGTGCACGAACGATCTTCTGATCCATTCATCTGTCAAGTGACATTTAGGTTGCCTTCTCTTTTTTTCTTGAACACACTGTAAACCAGGGATTTATACTCAGCACTTCACCAAACGTCTCTTGTCAACGTTACTCATGACCTCTGCATGCAAAACCTGGTAGTCCTCCTAACTTGGTCTGTTTGGCTGCTACTCCTCAGCCTCCTAAGCCCCCCTGGGCTCAGTCCTTGGTCCTCTTTGTCCATACTTACTCTCTTGGTGATCTCATTCCGTCTCATGTTTGTAAATATGCTGGCTTTTTATTTATTTTTTAAAAACTGTTTCTTCATGGCTGTGCTGGGTCTTTGTTGCTGTGGCGGCTTTTCTCTCGTTGGGCCGAGCGGGCACTACTCTCCGTTGCAGTGCTGGGGCTTCTAACCGCAGTGGCTTCTCTTGCTGCAGAGCATGGGCTCGAGGGTACGCAGGCTTCAGTCATTGTGACTCCTGGGCTCTGGAGCACAGACTCTGAGTTGTTCTCTGCAGCGTGCAGGATTTTTCCGGGCCAGGGATCGAACCTGTGTCTCCTACATTGGCAGGCAGATTCTTTACTACTAAGCCACCGAGGAAGCCCTGTGCTGACTTTTTAAATCTCCAGTCCAGACCTCTTCCCCAGATTCCAGTTTATTTATGGTTGGGGAAGTTTATTTATGGTTGTCCTAGGTCTTCGTTGCTTTGCTTGGGCTTTCTCTAGTTGCAGTGAGTGGGCACTGCTCTTTAGTTGGGCTTCTCATCGTGGTGGCTCCTCTTGTTGCAGAGCACAGGCTATAGAGCATGGGGTCAGTAGTTGTGGGGTTGTCTCAAGGCATGTAGAATCCTCCCAGACCAGGGATTGAACCCATGTCCCTGCATTGGCAGGTGGACTCCCAGGCACTGGACCACAGGGAAGTCTTAGTTGTTGTTGTTTTTTTCGGCGCACCGTGCAGCCTGTGGGATCTTGTTTCCCTGACCAGGGATTGACCCTGCACCCTCAGCAGTGAAAACTCTGGACTGCCAGGGAATCCCCCCCTCAACTTCTATAGGTGTTTATTTCACTCAAGTCACCTCCCTGGCCACCCCATTCACAGTCCAACTCCTGATTCCCTTTCCTGCTTTTATTTTCTACATAGCACTAACCAAAGTCTAACGTGGTACAACCTTTACTCCTTTATCTGTTCATGGTCCATCTTCCCCCAGTCAGGATGTAACTTGTATGACAAAATGGGTTTTTTTTTAAATTGCAGTAAAATTAGACACAAGATAAAATTTACCCTTTTAAAGGATACAGTTCAGTGGCACTATGTAGATTTCCATCGTTCTGCAGCCGTCACTGTCATCCATCTCTAGAACTTTCTCGTCATCCCAAACTGAAACTCGGTACCTGTTAAACAGTATCCCCTCATTCTCCTCTCCTCCCAGCTGCTGATAACCACTTTCTGTACCTATGAATTTGACTATTCTAGGTACCTCAGATAAGTAGAATCATGTGCTGTTTGTCCTTTTGTGACTGGCTTACTTCGGTTAGCATGATATCTTCAACATTCATCCATGTTGTAGCATGTGTCAGAACATCCTTCCTTTTCAATGCTTCATAATATTCTGTTGTGTGTGTGTGTGTGTACACGTACACGTGTATGTGTGTGTGTTAGTTGCTCAGTCATGTCTGACTCTTTGCAACTCCATGGACTGTGGCCCACCAGGCTCCTCTGTCCTTGGAATTCTCCAGGCAAGAGTATGGGAATGGATAGCCATTCTCTTCTCCAGGGGATCTTCCCAAGGCAGAGATCAAACCCAGGTCTCTTGCATTGTAGGCAGATTCTTTACCATTTGAGGCACCAGGGAAGCCCATATATATACACACACATACACACATATATATAGAATTATGCCATCTTTTGTTTATCTGCTCATCTGTTGATAGACATTTGAGTTGTTTCACTCTTTAGTTGTTAATGTGAATAATGCTGCTGTGGGCATTGATGTACAAATGGTAGTCCCAGTTCCTGCCTTCATTTCTTGTGGATAAATACCCAGAAGTGGAATTGCTGGATCATGTGATAATTCTACTTAATTTTTTTAAGGAACTATGAACGCATGAGTTTTTGCCTGTTGTGTTCACTAATCTATAACCAAACCAATCTATAATCGAACAGAGGCTGGTCCAAAGTACACACTCCATAAATACTTGTTTAATTAACTTTTTAATTTCTCATTCTCTGGACAGTCTAAAAAGGCTGTGTGACTTGTCTGACCTAGCTTGCTCCTAGTGGTCTCACACTAACTCTTAATGCTTGTGGTTTCAAGTTCAAGACCCCCAAAGCAGTCCCTTATAACTTGTACTAGAATTTTCCTGGGAATGATATCAGTTTCACCAGTTGTTTATAGAACCCACCCCATTCCGTGGCCCTTCAGGCTTCTGGCCCCTCTGTCTTTCGCAGAAGCTCCTGTGTCACCAATAGCTGTCCCATTTACATACTCTCCCAGTGCCCTTGACTGTCACTTCACTGAGTCCCTTTCATATTAGCCTGGTGCTTTTTGCTTCGCTTCCCTTGAGCTCACTTCCCCATGTCGCCAAGGCTCCTGCTACTCTTTTAGTGCAGAAATCATTCACTTTGACAGGAGGCAGAGGCAAAAGGGGCTGAGAGATTTCTAGTCTCTGTTACCTCCAGTCTCTTAGCTTCAGTGCCAGACAGCAGACCTGTCCCGTTTCCTTGTTTTTGCTCCAAATATAACACTTTTAAAATTGTCCTTCCAGTGTCCTTTGCCAGCTGGAGCTGTGTAGAGTTTCCTGACACGGTTCTCTAAGTTTCTGCTATTAGCTTTTATGTGCATTTTTTTAAAGACTCACCTTCTGAAATCACGTTACTGGAAATGGGCTTACAGGAAATACAGAACTGGGACAGAACACTCAAAACTTATGTAACTTTGTAACAAGAACCCTAAAACTACAACAACAATCTGAATTAAAATACTAGCAGTCAAATCTCTGCTAACAGTCAAACCTCGAATCCTTGTCCATCGTAGACCCCTGTGCCCTGGGGAGTGTGCTTCCTCCTAGATTAGAGGTAGGTTCCGGAGAGATGTCACTTCCAAGAAAGACTGTTTTCATCAAAATTAAAAATCTGATGTAGGATCTGCCTTCTTCTAGTGTTTTTTGAATAGAGATAAATTTTCTACAGAGGTAAATTTCGCATAGGGGTCTCCCTTCATCTGATGTGTTGGATAGAAGGAAAATTTTTTTTACCACCTTCGTTTCCATTTATTGCTTCACCAGATGGCTTAATATAAGTGGAAAACAACTGATATCTGCATCCAAGGAAGGTTCAGTTCATTTCAGTTCAGTTGCTCAGTCGTGTCCGACGCTCTGTGACACCATGAATCGCAGCACGCCAGGCCTCCCTGTCCATCACCAAATCCTGGAGTTCACTCAGACTCATGTCCATCGAGTCGGTGATGCCATCCAGCCATCTTATCCTCTGTCATCCCCTTCTCCTGCCCCCAAACCTTCCCAGCATCAGAGTCTTTTCCAATGAGTCAGCTCTTCGCATGAGGTCGCCAGAGTACTGGAGTTTCAGCTTTAGCATCATTCCTTCCAAAGAAATCCCAGGGCTGATCTCCTTCAGAATGGACTGGTTGGATCTCCTTGCAGTCCAAGGGACTCTCAAGAGTCTTCTCCAACACCACAGTTCAAAAGCATCAATTCTTCGGTGCTCAGCTTTCTTCACAGTCCAACTCTCGCATCCATTCATGACCACTGGAAAAACCATAACCTTGACTAGACGGACCTTTGTTGGCAAAGTAGTGTCTCTGCTTTTGAATATGGTATCTAGGTTGGTCATAACTTTTCTTCCAAGGAGTAAGCGTCTTTTAATTTCATGGCTGCAGTCACCATCTGCAGTGATTTTGGAGCCCAAGAAAACAAAAGTCTGACACTATTTCCCCATCTATTTGCCGTGAAGTGATGGGACCGGATGCCATGATCTTCGTTTTCTTAATGTTGAGCTTTAAGCCAACTTTTTCACTCTCCTCTTTCACTTTCATCAAGAGGCTTTTTAGTTCCTCTTCACTTTCTGCCATAAGGGTGGGGTCATCTGCTTATCTGAGGTTATTGATATTTCTCCTGGCAATCTTGATTCCAGCTTGTGTTTCTTCCAGCCCAGCGTTTCTTATGATGTACTCTGCATATAAGTTAAATAAGCAGGGTGACAATATACAGCCTTGACATACTCCTTTACCTATTTGGAACCAGTCTGTTGTTCCATGTCCAGTTCTAACTGTTGCTTCCTAACCTGCATACAGGTTTCTCAAGAGGCAGGTCAGGTGGTCTGGTAATCCCATATATTTCAGAATTTTCCACAGTTTATTGTGATCCACACAGTCAAAGGCTTTGGCATAGTCAATAAAGCAGAAATAGATGTTTTTTCTGGAACTCTCTTGCTTTTTCCATGATCCAGCGGATGTTGGCAATTTGATCTCTGGTTCCTCTGCCTTTTCTAAAACCAGCTTCAACATATGGAAATTCACAGTTCACATATTGCTGAAGCCTGGCTTGGAGAATTTTGAGCATTACTTTGCTAGCATGTGAGATGAGTGCAATTGTGCATAGTTTGAGCATTCTTTGGCATTGCCTTTCTTTGGGATTGGAATGAAAACCGACTTTTCCAGTCCTGTGGCCACTGCTGAGTTTTCCAAATTTGCTGGCATATGGAGTGCAGCACTTTCACAGTATCATCTTTCAGGATTTGAAATAGCTCAACTGGAATGCCATCACCTCCACTAGCTTTGTTCGTAGTGATGCTTTCTAAGGCCCACTTGACTTAACATTTCAGGATGTCTGGCTCTAGGTAAGTGATCACACTATCGTGATTATCTTGGTCGTGAAGATCTTTTTTGTATAGTTCTTCTATGTATTCTTGCCACTACTTCTTAATATCTTCTGCTTCTGTTAGGTCCATACCATTTCTGTCCATTATCGAGCCCATCTTTGCATGAAATGTAACTAACCCTTGCTATCTCTAATTTTCTTGAAGAGATCTCTCGTCTTTCCCATTCTGTTGTTTTCCTCTATTTCTTTGCACTGATTGCTGAGGAAGGCTTTCTTATCTCTCCTTGCTAGTCTTTGGAACTCTGCATTCAGATGCTTATATCTCTCCTTTTCTCCTTTGCTTTTCGCTTCTCTTCTTTTCACAGCTATTTGTAAGGCCTCCCCAGACAGCCATTTTGCTTTTTTGCATTTCTTTTCCATGGGGATGGTCTTGATCCCTGTCTCTTGTAGTGTCACGAACCTCCGTCCACAGTTCATCAGGCACTCTATCAGATCTAGCCCCTTAAATCTATTTCTCACTTCCACTATATAATCATAAGGGATTTGATTTAGGTCATACCTGAATGGTCTAGTGGTTTTCCCTACTTTCTTCAATTTCAGTCTGAATTTGGCAATAAGGAGTTCATGATCTGAGCCACAGTCAGCTCCCAGTCTTGTTTTTGCTGACTGTATAGAGCTTCTCCATCTTTGGCTGCAAGGAAGACAATCAATCTGATTTCGGTGTTGACCATCTGGTGATGTCCATGTGTAGAGTCTTCTCCTGTGTTGTTGGAAGAGGGTGTTTGCTATGACCAGTGCGTCCTCTTGGTAAAACTCTATTAGCCTTTACCCTGCTTCATTCCATATTCCAAGGCCAAATTTGCCTGTTACCCCAGGTGTTTCTTGACTTCCTACTTTTGCATTCCAGCCCCCTATAATGAAAAGAACATCTTTTTTGGGTGTTAGTTCTAAAAAGTCTTGGAGGTCTTCATCGAACCATTCAATTCCAGCTGCTTCAGTGTTACTGGTTGGGGCATAGACTTGGATTACTGTGATATTATTGAATGGTTTGCCTTGGAAACGAAGAGATCATTCTGTCATTCTTGAGATTGCATCCAAGTACTACATTTCGGATTCTTTTGTTGACCATGATGGCTACTCCATTTCTTCTAGGGAATTCCTGCCCACAGTAGTAGATATAATGGTCATTTGAGTTAAATTCACCCATTCCAGTCCATTTTAGTTCGTTGATTCCTAGAATGTCGACGTTCACTCTTGCCATCTCCTGTTTGACCACTTCCAATTTGCTTTGATTCATGGACCTAGCATTCCAGGTCCCTATGCAATATTGCTCTTTACAGCATCAGACCTTGCTTCTATCACCAGTCACATCCACAGCTGGGGATTGTTTTTGTTTTGGCTCCATCCCTTCATTCTTTCTGGAGTTATTTCTCCACTGATCTCCAGTAGCATATTGGGCACCTACCGACCTGGGGAGTTTCTCTTCCAGTATCCTATCATTTTGCCTTTTCCTACTGTTCATGGGGTTCTCAAGGCAAGAATACTGAAGTGGTTTGCCATTCCCTTCTCCAGTGGACCACATTCTGTCAGACCTCTCCACCATGACCCGCCTGTCTTTGGTGGCCCCACATGGCATGGCTTAGTTTCACTGAGTTAGACAAGGCTGTGGTCCTTGTGATCAGATTGACTAGTTTTCTGTGATTATGGTTTCAGTGTGTCTGCCCTCTAATGCCCTCTCGCCATACCTACCCTCTTAGTTGGATTTCTCCTACCTTGGACGTGGGGTATCTCCTCACCGCTGCCCTTCCTGACCTTGAGCATGGAGTAGCTCCTCTCGGCCTTCCTGCGCCCACGAAGCCACCGCTCCTTAGATCCAGGGATCAAGCCAATCTCTTAAGTCTCTTGCATTGGCAGGCGAGTTCTTTAGCACTAGCGCCACCTGGGGAGCCCCTACAGTAAAATGCTGACTAGGAGAAAACTGAAGGGCTTCCTGACTTATGGAAACGGAAGCCTGGGTAGTGACTTTTTAGAAGTGGGACTTCCAGGCTCTGAAGGACACAGATAGACCAATATAGCAGGAGGAGGTATGGGATATATTTTAGGATAGGAGAGGCCTTATTTCAAAAACTTTCAAATTGCAAGGCCTACTCTGAATGTATAGAAAAGGGTTTTAATGAGGGAAGGAGAAATGTTTCATTATTTTTAAAAAAATGTTTACAAAGAGTTTGTAAGAACATTAAAGAAATACATGTGCTGTATAATATAAATATACGTACACATATATGCATTCATTATTTGATCTCATTTATATAAAAATGTGTATTCCTAACAATAACATACCCTGTTGAATTACTACATGTCACGACAACCCTATAAAGTAGGTACTGTTATCGCCAGTTTGCAAATGCACAGATGGGTTAGGTAATTTTCCAAAAATGACACAGCCTATGAAAGATAAAGCTCAGATTTGAACCTCGCGGGTATATATATGTATATATGTGTGTGTGTATATTTTTTGCCAGGCAGTGCAATTTATAGAATCTTAGTTCCCTGCCCAGGAATCAGACCTCGGGCCCTCAGCAGTACAAGTGCAGAGTCCTAACCACTGTACCACTAGGAGATTCTAGAGCCCATACTCTTAACTATTATGTTAGAGAGGAATCTATCAAAATGTTCATTGTGGTGGTTTGCTTTCTCCTCTGTTCTCCAGGTTTTTCTATATAGATATCCTATAAGAGTTAAATGATAGAAGTTTGAGTAGGGAAGAAGTGGGGGGTGAAATTGAAGGATAAATATGTTTTAGAACAAAAGAATCCACACTATTTCTTTTTCCACTTTGTTAAATTTTCCAGAAGAACTGATGGCTACCACAATTCTACAGGCCACTGAGGCCCTGTCTCCGGAAGCTGAAGCCAGCACAGCTCTCATTGCAGGTAACAAAGACTCTGAGTCAAATCCAAGGGGCCTTCTGAGCTCAGGGGCCCTCTTGCTTCAAAGACAGCCAAGAAACCAATGTGATGGACTAAGATTCTCCCTATACAGAACAGCACCACAAACTAGAGACTAAATCTATTAATGGGTTCACTTTGGCATGTAAGTTATGTTACACACACATAGAGGCTTCACATCAGAGGCACTGCCAGTAATTGAGAGGTTGGGAGGTAGCCACAAACAGATGCACTGCCTATGGGTGCTGCAGTCGGGTGTGGGGATAGCGATGAGGATGTGTGTGGTTTGTTGAGTGGTGAGAAAGAGGATGGGAGGGATCAGAAACCCCTACAGGAGGCGATGGGTTTAAAAACTCTTCCTGTTGGGATAAGCGATTTCCTGTTTCCCTCCTTCCTATTTCCATCATAATCATCAGGAACGAGTTGAGCAGTTCATTTTGACAGAAATCAAGTCCTTAAGCCCAAGGAGACTCTGGATATCATATACTGAGGAAGTTGGGCTTGGTGGGAGAATATGGACTTGGACACTAGTTAACAGCATGAGGATCCTCATTAAGAGTGAGGGAATCGTCTAAAGCAGGGGACCCGGTGAGTTACTGAGACGCCCCAATCCTGAAACATGCATTTTCCCTCTCCTTTCCAAGTTGTTATCACCGTGGTCTTCCTCACCCTGCTCTCAGTCGTGATCTTGATCTTCTTTTACCTGTACAAGAACAAAGGCAGCTACGTCACCTACGAACCTGCAGATGGCGAGCCCGGTGCCGTTGTCCTGATGGAGAATGATTCAGCCAAGGGCAGGGAAAAGGAAGAATATTTCATCTAATGGTTCCCAGGCCCCAAGGAGCTTATCCAGGTTCCAGTGCTATCACACTATTTATTAGGTGAAAGTTTTACCTGAAACTGGTGAGAACCATCGATTGATATGGGTAGACCTGAGCTCCTTCCAGGACACAGACCTAACTGCCAGCATCACCGACACCATGGACCGAGGATACGAAGAAAGCTGCTCACGTCTCTAACCAGCCTGTCACACAGCTTCTGACCGATGAGTGAGATGGAGCTGGACTGGGCAACACTGGAGTATATACCCAGTCATCTTCACTTTTTTCACAGGTTGAAGGGAAGAGGAGTTGGGGGTCACTGGATGCTCCTGTCCCTTACCTGGTCACCTAGTGACAACCGAAGTGGAAGCAGTATCCTTAGTTCTTCCCAGAGGCGGGAGACCGCAAGGAAAGGCCAGGCCAGGAAACTGTGGAGACC
The DNA here is from genome assembly GCF_016772045.2 of Ovis aries. Taxonomy (NCBI): domain Eukaryota; kingdom Metazoa; phylum Chordata; class Mammalia; order Artiodactyla; family Bovidae; genus Ovis; species Ovis aries. Next base: position 134,986,613 of record NC_056056.1, read on the forward strand.
TCCCTCCTGATGAACATGCCACATCCCTAAATCTGAGCCCTTCCTTTCCTTAGCCCCCAACAATCCAGACATATGCTATTTTTATTGGAATTAAAATCATTTACTGATACAGAAATCCGATTCTCATGTGCAAAAAATCACCATCTTTACACTGTGACTTATCTTTGCTGAGACTTTTTTGACAGGTTGCTGCTGTTGTTGTTCAGTCTCTCAGGCCTGTCCGACTCTGTGACCCCATGAACTGCAGCATGCCAGGCTTCCCTGTCCTCTATCACCCAGAGTTTGCACAAGTTCATGTCCATTTTTTGCTTACTCAACTCTTACCTGTGTTCTCTCCCAAGCAAAGGGGGCCCCAGGGAAGTTTCAGAAGTTCCCAGAACAATCTCAGAGGTTTGCAACAGAGGTGGTCCTGGGAAATTTGTCCTGGAAGAGGGTCATTAGAAATAGACCCTGGGAGATGAGTTGTCTAGCCTCCATCCTGGCAAGGGCCAGTATGTCCCTGATCCATTCTGTGTACACACAGAGGGAACCAGGAACAACCTGTGACTTTTCCCACCAGTGCCCTTTCTATCTCATTTCATCCATCTCAAAATGAGGCATATTTAAAAGGTACAGTGTTTTGGTAGAAATCATTAACTCTCCATGCATTGTTTACTTTGGAATTAAACTAAACCTCCTTCAAGGTCTTAACTATATGGTCTTCATTTTTCAAGCTCAAGTCCACCCAAGGTAAGACCCAAGAGTTGAGAAATTCATCTTAGCAACTTATATTCCAGTTTTCAGCATTTCTCCAAACAGAATTTTGGAAAAACCGAAGATCACCCTCAACTTACAGCTTAACAGTTGTCAAACTTAAGGGCTGGAGGAGACTCCTCCAAATGAGGAGACTCAGTTGTTCCCTTATTTCTAAGTTTATGTTCTGAATTCCTCTGGCCTAATAGGCTTTTAAGAATCTGAAAGCACTTAGGAAATAAAATGAAAAAAAGCTAACATCTAGAATGGAACTCATGAAAATGGTCAAATCTTAGCCTTGTACTCCTGCATTTATTTCAAAGACTTCATTAAAAGAAAAAAACAAAACAAAACAATGACAGCAACACTTATCTGAATTCTAGGTGGGATATAAAAAACGTTATATACAGAAGAGATCTAAAAACAAGTTGAGTAAAGAATCCTTGAAGTGAGGTGTAATGCAACTTCATCACTTTATTCAAATCTTCAAAATAGTCTTTATTCTACATTTTTAGTATAAAAAATCCACAAGTTAAGTGCACCACAGTGTAGAGAGAGACATACAACGCTGAACTTCCATAACAGTCAATGGTACAGTCAAACATCACATGTACAGAACACAAATTTAGATGAACTGAAATTATAAGATAAAATAAAATAAAATCCAATTTTAGAAAACAAAAATCAAAATATTAAGGATCCCTGAAATATTCTTAACCCTAATGAGATTTCACTGGACTCAAGTCATTTAGTAGTGAGGCATTCACAATATGACCCCATTAACCCAGCTGAGGAATTCTTGGGAGCCATAAGTGGCTACATCAGACACTGACAAGAAATGGTAACCAATTTCTGATCTGCAAACTCCCCTTAATTTGGCTCCAGAGTCATCAGGCTTTTAAATGCATCCTCTTCCTTGCCCCTCAAAATTATAAAGACTGCTGTTTACGGTAGTTTGCACTGATATCCTTTGTTAAAACAAGGTTCAGTTTTTCTGGCACCAGAACAAATTTGGGCTTGGTTCATGTCTGAAGAGAAAACCTATGAGGAGGGTCCAAAAGGCACCCTCCGCTTTTGCCTGAGGAGATGCAAAAGCAGAAGCAATGGGTCCTGTGCTTGGGGCACAGAGGGGGTTTCAGAGGATCCTTTGTGAAAGACTAGTTAAAAGATGACAAGTGGGGGGAAGTGCAAGGAGAGAAGGAAATTAGTCTGACTGGCTTTCTGTCCTGCACCATTGATTCAATGGAGATTGGTGGGAAGGAGTGGAAGACAAGGGTTGAGGGTAGGACCAGGGGCAAAGGACGGAAAGAAAAAGGCAGACAACTAATGCGGTTCGTTTATAACAAGTAATATAAATCAAAGACTTAAAGGAGATTAAAGACCAATCAGAATAATTTGGCAACTTTAATTCTTAGGAAGATCAAAGTTCCCTCCAAACCTAATTTGATGTTTTATTACTAAAAGCAAAGACCAGTATGGTACAGTATTACTCCAGAGGAATTAAAGGAAGATCCTTAGGGCTGCTTCACCCACATTCATTTTATGAATGGATACCTCCCCTACCTCAAAATGCTTTAGGGAGGTACTGCTACCATTACATGGTTCCTTATTAAGTTTGAAAAGTGCCTGAAAGTTTGGGCACCAGAAAGACACCCCAACAACATGTGTCTAAACTGCAACTTCAGGTTAATATGACTAAAGCAGTTACATTGTGAGAAGTGCTGAAGGTATGTGATGTCTTTCCCGGCATAGAGATGGCCTTGGTTCTTCACCAGATGGTGTAGCCACCATCTGAGCCACCCATGAAGAAGTTTCCCTTCCGCTGAGTTACGAGGACATTGGCTCCCTGCATGACTGCCAGCTGAGCAGCATTGGGAGGGCATCCAGGGGGAGGAGGCTGAAAGGAAAAGACAAGGTTGATTGGGCAGAGGGCAGCTATGGGAGGGAAGTGGACAAAGGTGAAAAAGGACCAATCAGGAAGATGGCAGTGTGCTAACCAGCGGCATCTCAAAGAGCTATCTGGGCCACCAATCTGAGTCCAGCAGGTCTACATTCTTTGTAAGGCCAAAGATATAAACAGGAAACCCACTCATTTAAAGGGTTCTGGATCCAAAATAAAGCCTATGGATACCTTCTAAGTGTGGGAAGTCCAGACTTGGCATTTTCAGTGCAGAAAATCACTCCTATTCACATCCCAAAACGGAGCGGGTACCAGGTCCAGGGACTTATATCACAGGGCCTGACAGTTTTCAAATGGCCCTGGATAATCTGAAGGCTCTACCTGATGACAGCATTTTCACTTCATCCCTAGCCTATGGTTATTGAGTAGATGGTCCTAGCAAGGACCATATGGGCTCTAATTCCCATACATAGGGGAACTAATCAAGAGACATTGCTAAAATCCCTAGTATCTCTCTAAATGCAATTTAATAGGGATTATGCATTGTTTTTTTAATCGTCATGGTTCCTAATACGATGCCATGCTGATGGCACATATAAATAAATGCTTATGGAATGAATGAGGAGTGTTACTAAACTAGTATCAAAGTGAACTGGAAAAGCAGCAGGCAGGACTCCTAAGACAGGAAAACAAAGGAATCTGATAAATTCTAACATCAGTGAGTACGCCAGATGTTACTGACTGGCCACGGTTCTCCTGCCCCTTTGAGTGCTTTCTGCCTGACTACTGGACGTCAGTGATTATTACACCAATACCAGCAACTATTACCCAGGGATGATGAAAGGATGACCAGTCATTTCAGAAAGTTAAAATACACAAGGGTCGAGCTTTTTTGTGACCAAGTCATACTCACAGGAATGTTTCCGGCAGTAGCGCCAGCTCCAAATCTGGCCCCTGTATCATACCCTCCTTCCACCAGCACTGTTGAACCAGGTGGATAGATGGGACCAACTGGATAATAAGCCATGGGGATTGTGGAACCTAAAGGTCCAACAGCCACAGACTGGGCCATGGGAAGATACAGTGAGGCGCCAGGAAATGCAGCTGACATGGTGGGGACGGTGGCAGCCCCCGGGTGCACAAAGCTCGGACGATAGAGCTAGAAGAGGCAGAAGAGAAGGCAATAAGTTACTTCATGACATTCCTATTTCAGATCTCAATTTAATGAGTCAAGTCTTAATTCTCCTTGTGCAGATTACACTCTTTGAGTTACACAAGTTGCCTTTCCACTGCCACTCAATATTCTCCTGGATCACTTCCTGCTATAGCTAATGTTAGGCTCAGGGAATGCAAACTCATCTTCTTAACTTCAGCCAGTGCCAAATAACATAAAACAATCAGATAATGCCTTCTCAAACCCAAAAGAAATGGCTGAACTATGTCACGTTTTAAGATGATTCATGTGAGCACTCTCTTCTGTTTGTGGAAAGTAAATAAATGTGTGGAGCCAGACTTGGCCAAGGACCGAAAACATGATCCAAGAGTATTCCATTATTAAGTTAACTGGAAGCACCTCTGAGTAGGCAGGTGGAGCATCAGTATAGGGTGGAGCCTGAGGAAGATGCAAGGTCTGAGGGTACACAGGGTTCCCAGGAGGCTGCACAGGGTAAGTTGGCTGCGTTGGATATTGACCTGGAAGACAAGGGGGGAAAAAAAGCATGTTGTCTACCATACAGTCACCAAAACAAAGCAGGGCATATTGGGTAGCTAATCTAGCTGGGATAAGCAAAAAGAGATTTCCAAACAGACTGCCCTAGAGGGCCTGATTCCTGGAGCCAAGAAAATAAGCATTCTCGTTGCACCCTTAAAGCTGAAGAAGCTGGATTCCAACTGGACATCCAGTAGCCGACTGCTGTAAGGGGAAAGTCTAGCTGGGCCCAAGATCCTCTCAGAACGCAGGGCAGTTCTGGGCATCCCCTCTAGCCGGTATTTCAACGGTGTGTCCTGTCTCCCTGTCCTGCGTGGTCTCCAAAGGTCTGGTTGTAACTGACCAAGACCTCGTGAGTAACGGTGGTTGTGGTCATCGACCTCACAGGTTCCTACTCAAGGTCGACTTCCAAATGAAAAGAGTGAGTGGTGGAAGTGAATGCTGAGATCGTGGAGGGGGCTGAAGGGAATGTTCTGACACAGAAACCGGGAGACTTTCTGGCCGCCAGCGAGGGTAAGGGGGAAGAGACCCCCTTCGGGCCCGACTGGCCCGCCCACCAGAGCGGCACTTTACTAGTTAAGCCCGGAGGCCTGCCTGTGGTTCCGGAGCGCGGCGCCCCGCCTCTGCCAGTTCTCCATTGGCCTACCCAAATCTCGCCTCCAGCTCCCCATTTGCTCCTACAGATGCCCATCACGACAAACCTTCTCCCCACCCCCCCAACCCACCCACCCAACAGCCCCCCCCCAACCCGAGTCCGCAGCTCCAAACTGCGCCACAGAGTTTAAGGGAGAAAGGGCCGTGAGGGAGCGAACGGCCGTAGTTCGGGAATGACGAAGGTGTCTGGCGCAGCCCCGGGCACTGCAGCTGGCTCAGGAGCGCGGCGCACCTCGCCCCAGGCCTGGCGTTCGGTGACCCTGGGCTCCGGGCCCGCTCGTTCCGGGCCAGCACTAGTCCCCCCGGCGGCCTCAGCCACCCCCTATCCTTGCCTTTGCTGTTCATGGTGGCTGCGGGTCCGGCTCGGCTCGGCGTCGCGGACGGTTATTTTTTTCGTCCTCTTCCTGTTCGTAGTCACTTCCGTGTCACGTGACGATCTGTCCGCCTAGCGTCACCCGACGCCCGAGTGCCGCTGCCACCGGAAACCCCGCCCCTTCGCCCGGCCGCCGGTTGCAGGAGGGAGGGCCCGCGTGATCCCGTCCGCTCGCGTAGGCCCCGCCCACCGGGTCTGGTCCTCCAACCCCTACCCTTGTCCCTCGGCTGAAGGAAAACCAAATACAGGTATTGTCTCAAAACGGGATCTTCTCTCTCTTGAACGCTCGGAGGCAGTAACATTAAACTATTCTCTGGAACCTTTTTCCACCTACGTTCAGCACCTCAAGGTCACCTCACCTTGACAGCCTTTCTACAAGGGGCATGCATGCTTGCTAAGTCTCATCGGTCGAGTCCGACTCTGTGCGACTCTGTCCATGAGATTCTCCAGGCAAGAATACTGGAGTGGGTTGCCATTTCCCATGGACCGAACCGGAAACTAACACACACACACACACACACACGGGACATAGATTCCTACACACACACACACACACACACACACACACACACACGGGACATAGATTTCTACAATCTTACCTAACTGCCTGAGATGCTTCGCAACCCTTGATCTATCTCTCGTTCCCCTCACTCAAGTCTTCACTGCCTTTCTATTCTACCGATAGGCTGTCGGTGTTTTATTTCTGTGTCGCTTTCTCACCGACAGAAAGGGTATGCTGTGCTGTGCCCCGCCCCACCCCGCTGCAACAGCTAGCACTAAAACGCATGTTCTTGGTACCCAAGGAGTACCCATGCCCTGGCCCTTACTTTGATACCTGTCACAGACACCTGTATGGTACCTGATAGGTATTTTCTCTGTGTATCCCTTCTCTTCTAACTTAATCGTTCTTAAGAGCAAAGATGCCATCCTTTAAGGCAACAATTGCTTCCATTCTTTAAGATATTTGCTGAACGCTTGCTGTGTTCAGGTACAGAGATGGAGCTGAACAAGACAGCCCAAGGCTATTTTCTCATGGTTTACATTCTGTAGTGTAGGAAGAACATTAGAAAAGCATCTGAAAAGAAAGCTTTGAAAAGAAAAACCCTCGGTAAACATTAGCAACCTGATCCATATTTGCTGTTGAATGACTTAAACCACTGAAAAGACCAGTACTCACTTCATCAGCAGTCCGCTGTTTTTCTCTCCAGTGTCAAATTACAGTTTGCAGGACACCATTAATATGCATGATTTTATGGAGTCATCACAGATCTTCACAACAGCCCTGTGTGGCAGGCAGGGCTTGTTTAAGCATTTCTGTTTTTCAAATGAGAGATTTGCCCTAAGTCACACAGTGAACAGGTTACAAAGTCAGGTGTGTTATCTTGGTCCCCACCCCCACCCCGGTTCCCAAATCAGTGGTTTGGTTTTGTTTTGTTCTTATCCCTTTACTCTGCCTATCACAACTGCTGCTGCTGCTGCTGCTAAGTCGCTTCAGTCGTGTCCGACTCTGTGCGACCCCATAGACGGCAGCCCACCAGGCTCCCCCGTCCCTGGGATTCTCCAGGCAAGAACACTGGAGTGAGTTGCCATTTCCTTCTCCACTGCATGAAAGTGAAAAGTGAAAGTGAGGTCGCTCAGTCGTGTCCGACTCTTAGCGACCCCATGGACTGCAGCCCACCAGGCTCCTCGGTCCATGGGATTTTCCAGGCAAGAGTACTGGAGTGGGGTGCCATTGCCTTCTCCAGCCTATCACAACTAAAATGCCCTAAAAGCACAATATCCAAGACTGTATTTGGAGTTCTTTTAGGTTTTTTCCCTTTCTTTAAATTCATATTATTTATTTGGTTCAGGCTGGTATTATTAGTATGATAAAGCCTCTGATATTTACCTTTTCTTGTATTTCTGACTAATCTTCTTGAAGGCAGGCACAGTGTTAGATATTCACTCATTCAACAGTTCTTTGGAGAACACTGAAAAATGCCAAGCACTGTTCTAAAAGAAAACAAAGCTCTTGCTCTCCTGAATTCACCTTCTGGTAAAGGGGCTTGCAAAGTTTTTTGAGCAAAATTCACAGTAATTTAAAGTAATAAACTTTAAATCATGACCCAGTACACACACATAAATAAATATGTGGAATTATATGTAACTGGAAATTTTATGACCTGATATCTATCCTTCTGTATACAATGCACTCTCATATTTTCTAATCTCTCTTATTTCCTTTTTTCAATTCTGGTTGTGATTTCACATCCTACTAACAAGTCAGGACTCACACTTTGAAAAACACTGTTTTGGGGTTTGTTTGTTTAAGTGGACTTTTAGGGTCTTGCATTTTTCTTAGCATGAAATTTGCAGTCACTAATTGGTAAATTTGAAAGAATAAGTCCTTGGAGGTCAGATCAGTCAATCTTCTCCCTTGTAACCTAACTTTTACAACTTAGATCCTAAACCACCCGAAAGCCTGAAACTGGAGAGGTCACTAATCTATACCCATCCTACCCTGTGCCCAGGGCCTCAGACAATACAGCAATGAACCTAAGAAAGGAACTGCCCTTATTTGGACCCCCAGTTAGGAACCCTGAAATTGTGTTGACTATAGCAAACCATGTCGGGCTTCCCTGGGGGCTCAGAGGGCAAAGCGTCTGCCTGCAATGCAGGAAACTGGGGTTTGATCCCTGGGTCAGGAAGAGCCCCTGGAGAAGGAAATGGCAACCCACTCCAGTACTCTAGCCTGGAAAATCCCATGGACGGAGAAGCCTGGTAGGCTTCATGGGGTCGCAAAGAGTCAGACACGACTGAGCAACTTCCCTTTCATAGCAATCCATGTCAGTGAGAATGTAGGAGAGGGATGCTAGTTCTGGTCATCACTGTGTCACCAGCTAACTGACTTTGGTCCTCATCTTCTCTGCTGCGCTTGTTCCTTGTCATATAGGAATCAGAATCTACACCAGTGTCCTTGCAGACGCTATGCACTTTGTGTCCATAACAGACAGAGGAAACATTCAGGCAAGAGGACTGTATTTCCGAGAGGTTAAATAGCTGAACTAAGTTACACTGCTACAGAGCCAGTGTTCAGTCTCAGCTTTGCTTGATTTACAAGCCTTGTTTCTAGTGTTTATTAATACATTGTTTAATCTGTTTACCTTGTTTTTAATCTGTTGCCTCCCAAGGGTCTCAGTTTCATCATCTGCCAAAAAATTCACATGATTCTTGTGTCACCTCCTGCTCTAAATCTAAACTCTGTTTTGAGGAAGGAAAAAAGCAAAGAGGAGCCTGAGAAGGCAGAGGGGAAGTGGGCCAAGCTGATAATCAGATTGTAAATTCTGGTCAGGCTCTGTGTGTGTTAATCGCTCAGTCGTGTCCAACACTTTGCGACTATATGGATTGTAGCCCTGCAGGCTCCTCCATCCATGGAATTCTCTAGGCAAGAATACTGGGGTGGATAGCCATTCCCTTCTCAAGGAGATCTTTGCAACCCAGGAATCGAACCCAGGTCTCCTGCAGTACAGGCAGATGCTTTACCATCTGAGCCACCAGGGAAGCCCAGTCAGGCCCTATCAGGTGTTACAAGGATAAATACAAATACTTCTACTGGATGATAATCAGCCACTGCCCCAAGCCTTCTCCCCTAATACCCTCCTCTACTCCAGCCCTTCACTGAAACCCCTCCTCTGCAGACCTTTCCATAGTCTAGTGACTAAAGGGTTAACTCTTGACGTCCAGGAAGCCTGCAGGATCTAGCTCCAGCTAAGGCTAACTGCCTTCAGACTGGTCAGTCTTCATCCTCCTCTACAGGATGTTAGGTATTTTTTTTGCTTAATGCTTTCAGGAACCTGGGTCTCCTGAAAGCCAGGGCAGAGCCAAATGAGGTTACCACCAAAAAGAAGGAGCTGCAAACACTTGTTTTCCCTGGCAGGTGGGATTAAGGGGCATATGGCTACTTTCTTGAACAGGCATCAAAAGCTTTTTTATTTTCTTCATGCTCCTGGGTCCCCCAATGAGACAAAGATACCATTCAGTCATCAAACATCCTTTCCTGAATTAATTTAACAACTGTTGATTGACGGACTTCCCTAATGCTTCAGTAGTTAGGAGTCTGCCTGCCAATGCAGGGGACACAGGTTCGACCACTGGTCTGGGAGGATTCCACATGCTGTGGGACAGCTGGGCCCATGCACCACAGCTGCTGAAGCCCACACACCTTAGAGCCTATGCTGTGCAACAGGAGAGGCCACCACAGTGAGGGCCCACACACATAGGCCGGAGAGTGGCTCCCACTCACTGCAGCCGGAGGAGGGTGTGAGCAGCAACAGAGACCCAGCCCAGCCAAAAGTAAATAAATTTTAAAAATTAAAAAGTAATTTAAAAAAGCCTATTTATCAAGCACCTGTTATGTGCCAGGCCCTATAATAGACTCCAGGGACACAGTAATGAAGAAGCACACTTAGTCCCTGTCCTCATGGAACTTAGTCTACCTAATGAGAGAGAGAAAGTAAACAAAGTCAAAGTATAGTGTGATTAGTGCTGTCATAACGATGGTATGGGGCCTCCCCTTGTGGCTCTGCCTGCAGTACAGGAGACACAGGTTCAATCCGTGATCTAGGAAGATCCCATGTGCTGCGGAGCAACTAAGCCCCTGTGCCACGACTATTGAGCCTGTGCTCTAGAGCCCAGGAGCCGCAGCTACTGAAGCCCTAGGGCCCTGGAGCTTGTGCTCAGCAGCAAGAGAGCCGCTGCACTGAGACGCCGGAGCACTCCAGCTAGAGAGCAGCCCTCACCTGCAGCAGCCAGAGAAAGCCCACGCAGCAACGAAGACCCAGCACAGCCATAAATGAACAGGTAGAATTATACCTGAAAACCAGCTGGACTAACACTGAGATTAATGTCCTGGATTAGTTAACAGGGTTAATGTCAGGGATAAAAACTCCATAAAGTCAAAAGAAAAATGACAAATGAGGGAACAAATCGCAATTTGCATCACAAAGGGCTGCTGCTGCTGCTAAGTTGCTTCAGTCATATCCAACTCTGTGCGACCCCATAGATGGCAGCCCACCAGGCTCCCCCGTCCCTGGGATTCTCCAGGCAAGAACACTGCAGTGGGTTGCCATTTCCTTCTCCAATTCATGAAAGTTAAAGGGAAAGTGAAGTCGCTCAGTTGTGTCCTACCCTCAGCGACCCCATGGACTGCAGCCTAGCAGGCTCCTCCATCCATGGGACTTTCCAGGCAAGAGTACTAGAGTGGGATGCTGTTACCTTCTCCAAAGGGCTAATCCCCCTAAATATTAATCACTTCTAGAGATCAATAAGTATATGACCAACCATCAGAAAAAATAGCTGGGAGCACAAGGAGTTCGATGAACGTAGTCAAAATGTACAAGGATGTAACATACAACACGATACAGATAATTAACACTGCTGTAATTGTAAATGAAAGTTCTTAAGATAGTAAATCCTGAGTTCTCATCACAAAATTTTTTTCTATTTCTTTAATTTTGTATCTATGTGAGATGGATTTCACTAACTAAACCTATTGTGACCATTTCATGATGTTTGTAAGTCGAATCATTTTGTTGTATACCTTAAATTCACATAGTTGTTGTTGTTTAGTCGCTAAGTCACGTCTGACTCATTGTGACCCTATGGATGTAGCTCACCAGGTTCCTCTGTCCATGGGATTTCCCAGGAAAGAATACTGAAATGGGTTGCCATTTCCTTCTCCAGGGGATTTTCCCTGTCCAGAGATTGAACTCAAATCTTCTTTATTGGCAGGCGGATTCTTTACCACTGAGCCACCAGACAAGCCCAGACTTACATAGTGCCGTATGTCAGTTATGTCTCCATAAAACTGGAAAAAAAATTTTTTTTAATTAAAAAGTTTTTTAAATAGCAAGTGATTTTTACAGACAGTCCACAGAAAAGGAAATATGAATGGCTTCTCAGTTCAGTTCAGTCTCTCAGTCATGTCCAGCTGTTTGAGACCCCATGGACTGCAGCATGCCAGGCCTCCCTGTCCATCACCAGCTCCTGGAGTTTACTCAAACTTATGTCCATTGAGCTGGTGATGCCATCCAACCATCTCATCCTCTGTCCATCCCTTTCTCCTCCCACCTTCAATTTTTCCTAGCATCAGAGTCTTTTCAAATGATTCAGCTCTTCAAATCAGATGGCCAAAGTATGGGAATTTCAGCTTCAGCATCAGTCCTTCCAATGAATATTCAGGACTAATTTCCTTTAGGTTGGACTGGTGGGATCCCTTCGAAGTCCAAAAGACTCTCAAGAGTCTTCTCCAACACCACAGTTCAAAAGCATCAATTCTCAGCTTTCTTTATAGTCCAATTCTTACATCCATACATGACTGCAGGAAAAACCATAGCCTTGACTAGACCGACCTTTGTTGGCAAAGTAATGTCTTTGCTTTTTAATACGTTGTCTAGGTTGGTCATAACTTTCCTTCCAAGGAGTAAGCATCTTTTAATTTCATGGCTGCAGTCACCATCTGCAGTGATTTTGGAGCTCCCAAAAATGAAGTCAGCCACTGTTTCCCCATCTATTTGGCATGAAGTGATGGGACCAGATGCCATGATCTTAGTTTTCTGAATGTTGAGCTTTAAGCCAACTTTTTCACTCTTCTCTTTCACTTTCATCAAGAGGCTCTTTAGTTCTTCTTCACTTTCTGCCATAAGGGTGGCATCATCTGCATATCTGAGGTTAGTGATATTTCTCCCAGCAATCTTGATTCCAGTGTGTGCTTCCTCCAGCCCAGCGTTTCTCATGATGTACTCTGCATAGAAGTTAAATAAGCAGGGTGACAATATACAGCCTTGACATACTCCTTTTCCTATTTGGAACCAGTCTGTTGTTCCATGTCCAGTTCTAACTGTTGCTTCCTGACCTGCGTACAGATTTCTCAAGAGAAATCAGGTCAGGTGGTCTGGTATTCCCATATGTTTCAGAATTTTCCACAGTTTATTGTCATCCACACAGTCAAAGGCTTTGGCATAGTCAGTAAAGCAGAAATAGATGTTTTCTGGAACTCTCTTGCTTTTTCGATGAATGGCTTCTAAATATATGAAAAGATGTTCAGCCTCATTCTTAAGAAGGCAGATTAAAACCACACAGATACTACCATCAGACTGGCAAAAATCCAAACATTTACAAACTTTAATTGTGAGGCTGTGGATAGGCAGACACTCTTTAATTTATTGATGGTGGGAGTACTATTCCTATAGGGTTAATTTGGCAAATGTCAAATTTTATAATCCCCACTTCTAAGAATGGTTCCTACAGATACCTTTGCATTCATGAGAAACACTGTGTATATAAGGCTGTTTACTGCAGCATTGTTTGTAAAGCAAAAGATTAGAAATAACCTATATATGTCCATCAGTAGGGAAATGGTAAATTAAATCTTAGTACATCCATATAATTAAACACTGCATGGCTGTAACAAAGAATGAGAAAGCTCTCCAAAATATTTTTTAAATGAAAACGAGGCTAGTTTCAGAATCATGCTTAGCATGGAATCTTCTGTGTAAAAGAGTGGGAAAACCATATTCGTTAGTATTTGAGTAAAGAAATTCTGGAAGATTACACATGATACCTATAAAAGTGGTAACTGAGTCAGGTTGGGGACAGAGATGGGAGTGACTTTTCACTGTATACCTTAAAAAACATTTTTAAAAATTTTGAAACGTGAATGCTTACCAGTTCAAAAACTTAAAACAATGTTGGCACACCTATTAAAATGGTTAACATTAAAAAGACTGACTGGACTTCCCTGATGGTACAGTGGATAAGAAGCTGCCTGCCAATGCAGGGGACACGGGTTCAATCCCTGGTCCCCCCATGCCACAGAGCAGCTAAGCCCGTGTGCCACAAATACTGAAGCCTGCATGCTCTAGGTTCCTGGAGCCACAACTACTGAAACCTGTGCCCCTTCAGCCTGTGCGCCACAGCAAGAGAAGCCACTGCAATGAGAAGCCCGGGCACCGCAACTAAAAAGTAGCCTCCACTGTCCATACCTAGAGAAAGCCTTTGCACAGCAATGAAGATCCATCATAACCAAAAATAAAGTAACTTAATAATAATCAAAAAAGACTGACTATTTCAAGCCTTGGAGAGTATGTGGAGCTACTAGAATTCTCACACTGCTGATAAGAGTGTAAAATGGTACAACCACTTTGAAAACAGTATGGCAGGATTTTAAAAGTTATACTTACTGGGTGATCAGTCCTTTCACTCCTATTAACCCAAGAGAAACGAAGGAATGTGGGCACACAAACGCTTGCCCATGACTATTACAGCTTTATTTGTAACAGCCAGAAACTGGAAACAACACAAATATCCATCAACAGGTCAGTGGATAAATACATTGTGGTATTAAGGAATGAACTGTGTATCCATGCAACATCAGTTCAGTTCAGTTGCTCAGTCGTGTCCAACTCTTTGCAACCCCATGAATCGCAGCATGCCAGGCCTCCCTGTTCATCACCAACTCCCGGAGTTTACCCGAACCCATGTCCATCAAGTCGATGATAGCATCCAGCCATCTCATCCTCTGTTGTCCCCTTCTCCTCTGGCCCTCAATCTTTCCCAGCATCAGGGTCTTTTCCAATGAGTCAGCTCTTTGCATCAGGTGGCCAAAGTATTGGAGTTTCAGCTTCAACATCAGTCCTTCCAATGAATACCCAGGACTGATCTCCTTTAGGATGGACTGGTTGGATCTCCTTGCAGTCCAAGGGACTCCCAAGAGTCTTCTCCAACACCACAGTTCAAAAGCATCAATTCTTCAGTGCTCAGCTTTCTTTATAGTCCAACTCTCACATCTATACTTGACTACTGGAAAAACCTTTTAAGCTCAATTATGTTGAAGGAAAGAAACCAGACAAAGAGTGCACACTAAAGGGTGCCATTTATATAAAATTTTAGAGAATTTACAAACCATAGTGATAAAAAACAGATCAATGATTGCCAGTATAAAGGGAAAGGGAGGGACAGGAGAGAAGAGGTGGACTTTGGGAAGCTTTGAGGAGTGATGGATATGTTCATTGTTTTGATTGTGGTGATAGTCTTCTTGGGAGTGTCAAAATTTTCCAGCTTGTACATCTTAAGCATATGCAGTTTATTGTATGTTGTGTGTGCGTGCTTAGTCGCTCACCTGTCCGACTCTTTGTGACCCCATGGACTGCAGCCCGACAGGCTCCTCTGCTCATGGGATTCTCCAGGTAAGAATACTGGAGTTGGTGGCCATTTCCTACTCCAAGGGATCTTCCCAACCCAGGGATCGAACCCAAGTCTCCTGCATTGGCAGAAAGGTTTTTTTTTAACCACTGAGCCACCTGGAAAACCCTTATTGTGTCAATTATGCCTTAATAAAGGTGTTTTTAATTTTTTTTTTGGTGATACCCCTCTCTTTTTATTATTTTTTTGGCCACAGTGTGTGGCCTATGGGATCTTAATTCCCCGACCAGGGATTGAACCCATGCCCCTGCACTGGAAGATAGAGTCTTAACCACTGGACCACAGGGGAATTCCCAATAAAGGTGTTTAAAAAAAAAAAAGTTAATGTTGGGAGGATTTCTTTTGTGGTCCGGTAGTTAAGGATCTGCCTTCCAATGCAGAGGATGTGGGTTTGATCCTTTGTCAGGGAACTAAGATCTCACAACTAAGCCTGTACACCACAACTAGAGAGAAGCCTGAGCATTGCAAGGAGAGGTCCTGTGAGCCACAGCTAACACTCAACGCTGCCAAATAAATAAAAATTGTAAACTATTTATTCATTTTTGGCTGCGCTGGGTCTTCTTTGCTGTCTGCGGGCTTGTCTTGTTGCAGAGAGTAGGGGCTTCTCTCTAGCTGTGCCTAGTCTTCTCGTTGTGCTGTCTTCTCTTGTTGACTCACACAGGCTCTAGAGTGTGGGGTCAGTCGTGGTGCAGGGGCCCAGTTGCCTTAGAGCACGTGGAATCTTCCCAGACCAGGAATGGAACCCATGTCCTCTGCTTTCGCAAGCAGAATCTTAACCACTGGACCACGAGGGAAGTCCAATAATTGTTTTTAAAAAATAAATTTTAAAATTGTTGGGATGAAGAAGAGAGAATAGCCAAGAATGATGCTAATGAACTCTTGTAGTGTGTTTGGGCAAGAGAGATGCTGAGAGGGAAATTATAGAACTCAGTAAGCACTACAGTAGAGATGGATAAACTGCCCTCCGAGGGTTCAGAGATTGACACACCTCTTCCTGAAGGTTCTCCTGTGTGTGTGTTAAGTCACTTCAGTTGTGTCTGACTCTTTGTGAACCTATGGATTGTAAACGACCAGGCAAGATTACTGGAGTGGGTTGCCGTGCCCTCCTCCAGGGGATGTTCCCGACCCAGGGATCGAACCGGAGTCTCTTTTGGCTCCTACGTTGCAGGTGGGTTTACCACTGAGCCACCAGGGAAGCCCCGAAGGTTATCCTAGTCCCAGTAAATTAGGCTGACTAGAGCTCTTCTGCGCTATGCTGGGACTTCATTGCTTTTGCTCAGGCTTTCTCTAGTTGCAGCAAGCAGGTGCTGCTCTTCCTTGTGATGTGTGGGCTTCTCATCGCAGAAGCTTCTCTTGTTGTGGAGCACAGGCTCCAGGCATGCAGGCTTCAGTAGCTGCGGCACATGGGCTCTAGAATGTGGGCTCAGCAGCTGTGGGGCAAAGGCCTAGCTGCTCCAGAACATGTGGAATCTTCCTGGACCAGAGATCGAACCAGTTTCCCCTGTACTTTCAGGCGGATTCTTATCCTCTGTGCCACCGGGAAGTCCCTGATTAGAGCTTTTTAATGTACCTTTATTGAACATCTACTGTGTTGGACTCTTCATTTCTATTAACAGAAAACAAAAACACCTCCTATTTCTCAGCCCAGAGAGGGAGGGTGGAGGTTTGTGGAAGAATCCAGTCAGGCTCTGAAGCAACCTTTTCAAAGCTTTGGCTGGTCTTTGTGTAACTAACTAAGGGAACAAAGATTACAAGATATATGACTCAGAAATGGATCCTCTTTTCTTATTGCTGGCAAGCCTTTGTAGGAGAGGCAATAACACTGCTCTGCATAATAATGTCAAGGCTTAACTCCACTGTAGCTGGGGAGCCTAGTAAATCCTGGGACAGCTTCTTTTCTTTGGGGGATCTGAGCAATTTTTATCCCTGTGAAATCCCAAACCACTTGTATGAGAATCACTTAGTGTTTATTAAAAATACAGCGTAGTAGGGTGATTCTACCACATGACATTTGCTGGTTTGAGGGTTAAGCTTTCATTTTATTCTTCAAGGTGTGTGTGTGTGTTGTGTGTGTGTGCTCCAAAAGTTATTTTCCAAAGGGTACTCAGAAAAAATAGAGCCTCATCTCCATCTCCATCTGCCCAAGAGACTGGAAGGGGTCTGGACTTGGGGTGCCAACCTTCCTTGGACAAATTTTCTGGGTGGATTGTGTGCTAAAGCTCATAGCGCCCACTCCATCCCTCACCCTCATTTAGGGAAATGTATTTCTGAATAGGGGCTCCCAGGTGGTGCTAGTGGTAAAGAATCCACCTGTAACGCAGGAGACTCGGGTTCGATCCCTGGGTTGGGAAGATCCCCTGGAGGAGGAAATGACAACCCACTCCAGTATTCTTGTTTAGGAAATCCCATGAACAGAGGAGCCCAACGGGCTACTGTCCATGGGGTCGAACAGAGTTGGACACCACTAAGCGACTGCGCACGCGCACACACTTCTGAGTAAAAGTGAGGAAGCAGAGGGAGGAAGGGCTTGGGCCCTCCCAGAAAGGAATGGAAGTTTGAAGGAGGAGTTCCTAGGGAGGAAAACTGGCCTGAGGACAGGGAGTCAGATTAGGGTTTGGGGTCCAGGCATGCAAAATCTGACCCGCTCATAAAAACTGAACTTCTTATCTGGTTTTCATTTGAATTACACAGAAAGTTAAAAAATTAAATGCTCTTATTTATTGGAATTCTCTTTAGCTTTTTTCCCAACTCTTCAATAAAGAACAACCTTGAGGGACTTCCCTGGTGATCCAGTGGCTAAGACTCTGCACTCCTAATGCAGGGGGCCCAGGTTCGATCCCTGGTCAGGGAACTAGATCCCACATCCCCCAACTAAAGATCCCTCGTGCCGCAACTAAGATCTGACACAGCCAAATAAATACTTTTCTTTAAAAAAAGAGCAACCATATTCAGTCATGCTGGGGAGAACTCACAGCGGTGCCCCACTGTGACTACAGCTGCATTTCATCCAGAGGAACCACACCAGGCAACTAGCAGGACAGATGGAAACAGAGGACCAAGCGAAAGACTTGGGGGCACAGGCAAACGACAAGCCTTGCCTTCTATTCCATTTCCCCAAATAAATATACAGATCCCACGGGGTATTTTGTTCTAGGATCCACACCCCCTTCACAGATACCAAAATCCAAGACTGCTCAGATCCCTTATATAAAATGGTATTTGCCTAAAACCTCTGCACATTCTCCTGTATAACTTGAAATCATCTCTAGATTACTTATAATACCTCAGTTCTGTCACTCAGTCATGTCCGTCTGACTCTTTTTGACCCTATAGACTGTAGCCCACCAGGCTCCTCCATCCATGGGTTTTCCAGGCAAGAATACTGGAGTTGGTTGCCATCTCTTTCTCCATACAATGTAAATGCTATGTAAGTTGCATAGTTTTAAATACTATGTAGTTGTAGATTCTATATACAAAGTTTGATTTGCAGCAAATTCACCTTTTGGTTTTGGGGACTTTCTGAAATTTATTTTCCAGATATTTTCAATCCTTGGTAAATTGAATCCTCTGATGCAATACCCATGGATAGTGGATGGCCAGCTGTGCTAGAGAGAAGGAGCCTTTAAAATAGAGGAAAGTGCTGACACTTGGGTTTCATATACATCATCTCATTTAATTCTTAAAAACTCTTAAAAAAAAAACAACTCTAGAAGTGTAATCCCCATTTTACAAATGAGAAACTACAGCCTAAAGAGGCTATCTTGCCCCAGTGAAACAGCTAGTCAGTGACCGTGATCAGATCTGAACCCATATCTGTAGATCTGGCTGAATTATAATATCTCCTCCTGGATCCTGTGGCAGAGGAGTTTGGCAATCATGGCAGTTAACTGCCTGTCCATTTGTTATTCTTTATTCTATAGAACTTTAGGTTATTTGATGCTTTCAAGCCTGTATTGCTTCTGAATTTCACAGAAATAATAAAGATACTAAAAAGAGAAAATAATAAAATCAGTGGTTCTTGGAAAACAATGTGAAATGCCTCTGGGAGTGGTAGGTTTCATTATTCCAGAGGATTTAGGAAGACAGAGTATAAAGAACATGGAATATGGAAGAAAACGTAGATCCCAGTCCTGCTCTGCTCACCAGCTGTTTGGCTTTAGACAAATCACTTAACCTCTCTGAGCCTGAGTTGTCTCATCTTGAAATTATTCCTACCTCACAGACATGGTATGAAGGTTAAATAATAACATAAATGGTAACACTTCTTGGGCTGCAGAATGTAATCTGTATGTATGAAGTCTAAAAAAATATCTATCAGATTTGCTAAAGCTGCTCCTTTGTTGCAAGAAAGGGGACTCCTTTTGGACACTTCCTGGACACAATTTCTGTGGAAGCAGGAGTCAGAGGCCTTTAGCCAAGTTAAATGAATGATGGTTGATTCTGCCAGCTTATTTCCTACTTTATATTTTCTTTTCCTCTTATCTACACATCTGCATGTCAGGAATAAAAATTTTCCCCTATGATATGATTTTTTTGATGGAAACTTCCAGACTTAGATGGGAGAAAGAAGGGGGGAACAAAAGCCCACGTTTCTTCAGCATTTCAATCAACAACCTCATTTTCTTCTAACAGTCGAAGTGAACTTCTTATGAATAATGGATGATAACCTGATGAATATGCACACAGCCTATTATGCCTGTGAGGTTTGGTGAATAATTTATGAGCTAAAATGTTCCTCACCTTGTTACTGTACAAAAATTATGGGGGAAAAAATCCATATTTACCCTTTGAGCTGGTAAGGTGATCTGTCAGAGTGACAGCAGCCCAGCAATAATTTTACATCATTGCTAAAATTAAAGTAAATAGATAAAATATATGCATTTCAGTGTGGGAAGTCTATAAAAAATGGAGCATGCCCAACCACACTCCTTGCCAAGCAAGTATTCCAGAACTCTGACTTCTCACCTTTAAATAGCCCCACATTGTTACCGGCACTTAGGGATCTTCTCTTTTTCCCTTCACAAGGACTTCAGTATAACTAGTCAAGGTGAACAATAGCTTCCTTGTTTTATGAAAGCTGGCCAACTACAAGCCATGATGTAAAATTTAAGACATCAGAGATTTTTTAAAAAGAAAGTCCTAAAAGCTTTCAGAGAGCAAGCAGGTAAACACAGTGGGGGGTGGAACCTGGCCCAGAAGCACTTGAAAAATGTATTTGCATTGCTGTCTTCCCTCACAGCTGAAAGATTTTTTCCCCTGCTGACCAGCCTGACTCCCTGCTGTATCATCCTTCAACTCACTCCCACCTGCCCAAGCCTCCTTCTCTTAGCAACAGCAAAGATGCCTTTAACCTGGTGATTGGCAGGAGGAGGGCAAGATTAACTTGGCAGTTAAGGAAGGTGTCTGGGAAAATGTATGTGGATCCTGGGGAAATTTGGTTGCTCCAGGGCAACTTTTGAAGATCTGAAACTGAGTCAGTCCTCAAACCAGGAAAAACAGGGTTCTAGGGATTATCTACTTAGATCCCAAGAGCTTTCTAGGAATAGAGTGCAGGGCCAAGGAAGGCCCTTACTGTCAACAGAGCATCCTGATGCTTGGAGGAGACTCAGGTAAAAGAGGAAACACAAAGCCCTGTCCTACATCTGTTGGGTAAACCAATATATTCTCAGGAAACAGAAAGAAAGGGCTATTTACTACAAATTATGAGGTTTTTGAAACAATGATATAATTAAAATAATAATATTAATTTGAACAATTCAGTAATATTCAAGAAGGCTACTTAGAGAGGGTAAATCCTGAGGCGAGTTTGCAAGGAAAGAACAGCTCCAGCTGAATGTGAAGATTAAAGGTACATATTGGAGAAGGCAATGGCACCCCACTCCAGTACTCTTGCCTGGAAAATCCCATGGACGGAGGAGCCTGGAAGGCTGAAGTCCATGGGGTCGCTAGCAGTCAGACACGACTGAGCGACTTCACTTTCACTTTTCGCTTTCATGCATTGGAGAAGGAAATGGCAACCCACTCCAGTGTTCTTGCCTGGAGAATCCCAGGGGCGGGGGAGCCTGGTGGGCTGCCGTCTCTGGGGTCGCACAGAGTCGGACACGACTGAAGCGACTTAGCAGCAGCAGCAGAGGTACAAATGGCCAGGCTTTCCTGATTCGGGCCCTGCCTATCCTTCCAAGTTTATTTTGTGAAGTTCTTCCCATCACTTGCTGTGCTCGTTTCTTGAACACCAGGTGCTTTCCTGTCTTATCACCTCTGCTGTTCCTTTGGTCTCCTGCCTGTTTCACTTTTTAAAAGTATTTATTTTTCTTTCTTTATTTATTTGACTGCACCGAGTCTAAGCTGCAGCATGTAGAATCTTTAGTTGTGGCATGTAGGACCTAGTTCCCTGACCAGGAATTGAACTCAGGCACCCTGCAATGGGAGTGCAGTCTTAGCCACTGGAAAATCAGGAAAGTCCCTATTCCATCTTTTAAACTTCACCTTATATGTGACTTCCTTAGGGAGGCCTTCCCTGCCCCCCAGTGTGATTCTTTCTCATATCACCTTCTAGTTTCAGTCACTGTCACATGTAATGATATATTTGTGTGCTTATTTTTTTTTGTTTAACATGTGTTTCCCCAGAAGACTATAATTTCAAGAAAGCTGTTTTGTTTTCCACTGGACACTTAGCATCCAATGTAGTAGACAATAATATTTTTTGAATAAATGTAGGCTCAGAGGCACAGGAAGTGGGAGCAAAGGAGGAAAAAAAAATGTCCTGGGCTGAGGATACTATTGATGAGTTTTCTTTGGCGCAGCATGTCACTGGTGACAGCTTCTCCCTACTTACTCATGGAAATATTTGTATTGTTGGCTTTTTCTCTGACTATAAAATGTATACTTATTCCAAAAATCATATATTGCAATATTTCAAAAAAAGACTATTTCAAGCATCAGTGAGGATGAAACAACTAGAACTCTCATACATTACTAGTAAGGATATAAATTGGTTCAGACATTTTGGGAAAGTATTTAGCTGTATCTGTGTTGAAAGTGTTAGTGGCTCAGTTATATCTATTCTTTGTGACCCCATGTACTGTAGCCTGCCAGACTCCTCTGTCCATGGAATTTCTCAAGGCAAGAATACTGGAATGGATAGTCATTTCCTTCTCCAGGGGATCTTCCCAGCCCAGGGATCAAACCCAGGTCTCCCGCATTGCTGGCAGACTCTTTAATGTCTGAGCCACCAGGGGAGCAGTATCTATGGGGTTAGCCAAAAAGTTCATTCGAGTTTCTGTAAGATGTTATGGAAAACCCAAACCCAAAGGTTTTTATTGGCCAACCCAATAAAAAGTTGAACATATACCCCAAACTTAGCAATTCCACTTCTCAATATTCACCTAGGAAAAATAAGTGCCTGTATTCATAAAGAAACTTATACAAGCATGTTTAGAGCAGCTTTTATGCATAAAAGACAAAAAGAGAAATTACTCAAATGCCCATCAATAGTAGAATGGATAAATTGTGGTATACTTATACAATGGAATGTAAACAGCAGTATAAAAGAACAAGTAATACTGTTAAACACAACAACATGGGTGACTCTCAAAAACATGTGTTGAGTAACAGAAACCAGACACAAAAGAATACACATACTGTCTGACTCCATTTAGATGGAGTTCAAGAACCAGTAAAATTAATCTATAGTGATAACTGGAAGTTTACCTATCAAGGAACACAGAGGAGTCTTCTCAGTTGTTGGAAATGCTCTACATCATATTGTGGGTGTTGATTTTATATATGTTTATCAAATACATATGTGTGATATATAGTAAAATGTAATTATTATAATTATGCCCAGGGTTCCCTCATTGCAGGCAGATTCATTACCATTTGAGCTACCAGGGAAGCCCCAATTGCTATAAAAAATATTATATGTAAATAACATAATCTATTTTATATGTAAATAATGTGTGTAAATAATGTACTGTGTAGATAAAAATAAATATTTTATGTATAAATAATTCATCATTTAAGGTTTGTGTACTTTACTGTGTGCATGTTGCAACCGATAAATAAAAAATTTAGACCAACAAAAAAGTAATATATGTTCAGCATCAAAAATTTAGGCAGAAGAGTATACAATATAAGTTTAAGGCTTCCTTTTTCCAAAGAAAACCACAATTACCATTCTCATGTATGTCTCCCTGAATCCCTTTGATCACATCCGTTTCTTTCTTCATACTGTCCCTGATATCATGCATTTGATTTATCTGTGTGTGGCACCAAAACATGACACATAGTTTTTGTCTTCATCTGACTACATTCAATAGCAATACTGAGCCTCTTCACATAAACAGCAGTGGGAAAGACAAAAATGAGTTCTCACCATCTGCGCTCTCAAGAAATTTACAGCCTAAGAGGAGGGACCATAGGGACAAAAGATCAAACAAAACCTCCAAGAACTGTAATACTGTCATGTATCAGTTTTACAAGGCCAGTTAAAACTACAATTGTATATCAGTTAGAATTTTTCAAGGTTCTTTCACATACAAGCTCACACAGTTAAACTTCTTGACCCCGTGAAGTAATGATAATAGAAAAGTAAGTAATGAAGTTAAATCACCTGCCTGAACTTTGAGTGGAAGGGTAGGGGCTAAACCCTAAATATCCTAACTTGGAATCCATGGGTTACTCATAGATCTGCCAAGTGCAGGTAAGGTTCTGGAAAAGTGTGTAGAGATGGTCTACCACCTGGTGCTGCTCCCCTCTCCTCCTTTCCCCTGCCTTTCAGTGTCCTTCCATGGAGGGGTGAACAGTCTCCGGTGGGCTGAGGGCCCCACTTCCATTCTCCTCACATTACCTCTAACTCGTCTATGCTTACCTCATCAAAATATAAGCCACCAAATCTGGGGGTCGGGGTCGGGGGGAGCGGGCAGTAGATGGTGGGCCAGAGGGCAAGCAGCCCAGGGTGACGTCAGGCTGTCTCTAGGTCTCAAAGCTGGGACCCACAGTCGCTGCATTTACAGAGCCTCCCTCCTCCCCAATTCTTTTTCCCTCATTCTTTCTCTTCCCCTTTGTTCTTCCAACTCCTTCCTCTTTTATTTGCCAACGACGTCTCCTCCGTTTTCCCTCAGCCTCAAACTGTGCCTCTTTCTATCCCTTCCCCTTTCCCCACCTTCAGGAGCCTCTTAAAACCAAACCCTTCCCGACATCACCACCACCAAAGCAGAACGTTGGGTTTTTTGTGGGGTTTGTTTTTTTTTTGCTCTATGCCACAGAACTTTGTCTATTTTTCACATTTCCTCATCTACTTGGTCAAGAAAGCAGGCAAGCTAGTCTCTAGACAGCTGCTATATGGGGGCTTTCGGGTCCAGGCCCCCCACGCCTCCCACCTCCCCACCCCGCTCCCCCCGGGTGAGATGGAGCTCGGCCACAGTTGCTCCGGAGGTTGGTTGGGCGGTGGTTTTGGTCTGGCTGAGTTCCCTCCCTTTTCTCACAGTGGGGGCCCGGCCTGGGACTTGGGAATGGACACGAACTTGACTTTCAGTGTTGAGCAGGGCAACTGACCAAGCTAGAGAGGACAGGGCGGCCGCTGGGAGTTACCGCCCCCACCCTAGGCTGACGGGAATGTGGCATAGGGTCCCCAGTGTGGACTTCTGTGCTCCCCACTCTCGCACCTTCCAAAATGAAACGACCTCAGGATGCTCATCGGAGCGGGGCTGCGTGACCCGCCACATCGACTTTCCACTCCAGTCCGGGGAGCTAGCCTGTGGGGCCTCTGGGAGCGGGGGTGGCAAGGGGCTGGGATGCCCCCACCGTCGCTCGTTCTGGGTTCCCCAGATCCCCTCCCTTCCCTGCCGGCCCGCCCAGCCCGCCGCCCCCGGCGGCTGGCGCGCGCGGTGCAGCATGCGGCAAAGCTCTTTGCATAAATTATGCTCGTGACGCAGCAGCTAAAAAAATCCAAGTAGCAGAAGGAGGGAAAAAAAACGAGGGGGGGGAGGGAAAAGGGGGGGCCGTGGAAGGGGGGAAAGGAAGAAAAAATATATATATATACCTGACCGCCCCCCCACCCACCCTGCTTCCCCTTCTCGCTTGCCAGCCGTCCCCCCTCCGCCCAGCGCAGCCCGCCGAGTCCCTTTCGGCTCTGGCCAGCCCGGGCTGGGGGCCCGGGGGCGGCGGCGGGTCCCGACCGGCTCCCGGGCCGAGCCGAGCCCAGCCAAGCCGCACTGGCTTCTTTGTCTGCGGGTGGCGGCTGCCCCGGCCCCCGGGCCCCAGCCCCCGGCCCCCTGGCCCGAGCTGTGAGATGAATCTCTAATCGGTGGCCGCCGGGCACCCAGGGCGAAGGCAGCTCGGGCTCGGGCTCCGGTAAGTAGCGGGGTCCGGGGCGGGGAGGGGTTTGCACAGAGGGGGAGGGGGCCGGGCAGGGGAGGTTTCGGGTTTGGTTAATATGCAATGCCCGTAATTAGCATAATTTATATATTTATGATAAAGAGAAAAAAAATGCCGCGGGGCCGGGGCGCCGGGATGTTGGGCCGGGGCGGCGAGGAGCTCCGGGAGCTGAATGGCGTGTGGCCGCTCGCCGGAGGCCGGAGACCCCGGGGGCCGCGCCCTAGCCTTCCTGCCGGCCCACGGGGACCGAGGGGAGGAGGGGGCGGCCGCCAGGTGGACCCCGAGGGGAGCTTGGACCTGGCCCCTCCCCATTTCTGCTCCGGGAGCCCAGGTTGGGTACGGACCACGGGGACGTTCTTTACCCAGCCCCCGTGGCGACCGCGAAAGGATTGTCGCCCCACTGGAGAACCCGGACGCCTGGGTTCCCAGCAGTCAAGGTCAAATGAGGCGGCCAGAGGCACCTGTCACAATTCTCTCCAACCACCATACACCCGGAGGACTGGTGGGACTCGGGGTTAGGGGCCTGGTGCTGCTGGAAGGGTGGGAGAGTGGTGGGAGGGTCACCGTCTAGCCGAGCACAAGCACTTCATAAATATTTAATAACGATATTATTATTAATAAACAGTCATCATAATGGACCCGCTGTGTGCTCCCTGGGCATCCTCACCTGGCAAGGCCAAGGAGCCGCAGGGCGCCTTGCAACCTCCACTTTCCCGCGTTGCGGTCCCCTACTCATTTGTCATTGGAAGCCCCAAATCTTCGAAAGCCTCCGCAGCCGGCTGTGGGGGAAAATAAAACGCGGTTGTGAAGCCTACCTGGGCTAGTGGAAAGAAGCTCTTTGCGGAGATCTGTGATCTGCTCTTTGAAATTCCTTGATCCCAAAGTAGAAGGCTGGTCTTCAGTTGTTATTTCCCACCTCCCTTTTCTTGATAATCCAAGGCAGCCAAGTTGACCAGCAGGGCCTTCTGAGGAATAATTCCATGTATTTTGTTTTGAGTGAAGTCTAGTTTCTCAGGGTGTTATTTCTGTGATCTGGTATTTCTTTGCATATCTGCTGTAGACCTTCATTTATTTGTTCATTAGGGCGACAAAAATATCCACTCTGTGCCAACTCTGAACAATACAGACAGAATTTGCCCTGTCTTGGAGTTTAAATTTCAGTTTGATGGGTGGGATGGGGATGGGGACAGGCAGATCATAAACATGAAAAAAACAAGATCATAGAGTGATTGTGTGTGTGTGTGTGTGAGAGAGAGAGAAGGAGATGGGTTATTCTCTTCTTGGAAGTACTACCTAGCAATTAAGAGATGACTCAGAAGAAATTTGCTTTTCTAAGGAGTCTTTGCATTATGAAGGAACATGGGACAAGATCATATCCCCTCTCCCCAAGATTTGCTCACTGTAAAGTCATAGTAGTAATCTTACACATTTTTTATAACACTTTACAATTAAGAACAGTGCTTTACTTCAACTCAAAGCAATTACATAGTGTTTGCTGTGTGCCAGGCCCTGTTCCAAAAGCTTTACATAAATGTTAATGATTTAACAATAGCCCATGAGGTGGGCACTGGAATTTAGCCCCATTTCACAGATAAGGAAACAGGCTGGGAGGTGTTACCTTAAACAGAAGTGATACTCAATCTGAGTCTTCTGCCTTTAAACCCCAAGCTCTTTCTGTGTCAAAATGAGGGTCAGTGAGGCCACAGAGAGAATGAGACTCGGGAGA
Organism: Ovis aries; assembly: GCF_016772045.2. Taxonomy (NCBI): domain Eukaryota; kingdom Metazoa; phylum Chordata; class Mammalia; order Artiodactyla; family Bovidae; genus Ovis; species Ovis aries. The sequence goes on from NC_056056.1 coordinate 135,013,323, forward strand.
AACTGGCCAAATGAAGGAAGACTTGGGAATGAGGAGCTGAACTGGCACATTAGGAAGGGGTGAGTGTGACTGGGTTTCTTAAGAACTTAATACTGCTTCTTTGAAATCATTTTTAAGTAGCTCTAATATTGAAAATGAGGGCATGAAATTTGAAATAGGCTGTGTATTTTGAGGAAAAGGTAGGAAATATGAGGAGACTAAAGAGTATGATCTGATATCATAATTTATGTTTTCAGCTCGTATTCATTAACCTCTGTTGTGTACCAGGAATTTTATGAGGCTCTGGGATATGATGGTAAGTGGATATGCTTTCTTGGTCCTTAAAGTCTAGTAGGGGAACATACTTCTTGTTATTTTTCACATTTATCCCCTCTATTCACCCTGCCTGGGATAAATCAAGTTTGAGCACAAGGGGATGGGGGGTTGGTGCAGGAGGAGAAACCAAATCTAAATGTGTCTTTATAAAACAAGTCTTTACTGTTTGACTATGTTTGTCTAAAATTTACAAATGGTTGGTTGGAAAGAAATAAGTTTGTTCACTACTATCCTGTCTTTTGCCCTTCTCCTTCTGGCCCATGTGTGTGTCTAGCTAGTCTACCAATAGCTTGGCAAATAATTTATCTCTGTCCATGAATTGGGGTTGGAGGAAGTAAATTGATTAATGTTAGTCGCTCAATCATGTCCAACTCTTTGTGACCCCCATGCACTGTAGCCCACGAGGCTCCTCTGTCCATAGGAGTTGGCAAGCAAGAATAATGGAGTGGGTTGCCATTCCCTTCTCCAGGGGATCTTCCCAACCCAGGAATCAAATCTGGGTCTTCTACATTGCAGGCAGATTCTTTACCATCTGAGCCACCAGGGAAGCCCCAAAGTGAAAGTGTTAGTTGCTCAGTCATGTCTGACTCTTTGTAACCCCGTGGACTGCAGCCCTCCAGGCTTCTCTGTCCATGGAGTTCTGCAGGCAAGAATACTGGAGTGGGTAGCCATTCCCTTCTCCAGGGGACCTTCCTGACCCAGGAATCAAATCCTACATTGCAGTCAGATTCTTTACCATCTAAGCCACCAGGGAAGCCTGTTTTTATTTCTTGGCCACACCACCAGGCATGTGGGATCTTAGTTCCCTGAACAGGGATTGAACCCACACTCCCTGTGTTGGAAGCTCAGAGTCTTAACCACTGAAACAACCTGGAGCAGAATTGAGAGCTTCCGCTTTCCAGTGTGTCCTGATCCTTGGGGGCCAGAGCAGCTCCCACCAGCCTTCCTGCCATTTCCTGAATGAAGGCTTAGTGTGGTATCAGAAAAGAAATCTGGGGCAGGTGATGTGACCTTGAAGTTTGAAGGTCAGGGACTGTGCCCTTGGGCAAATCACCTGACCTCTCTCCACCTCCATTTCCCTATAGATAAAGATGGGGATCGTCGTAAGAATACAATGTTAAGCATTTTACTTGCATGATCTCATGAAAAAGTGAAAGTGTTAGTCTCTGAATCGTGTCCTACTCTTTGCTAACCCATGGACTGCAGTCCACCAGGCTCCTCTGTCCAAAGAATTCTCCAGGCAAGAATACTGGAGTGGGTTGCCATGCCCTTCTCTAGGGGATCTTCCTGATCCAGGGATTGAACCTGGGTCTCCCACATTGCTGGCTGACTCTTCACTGTCTGAGCCACCAGGGAAGCCCTAATCTCCTGTCACCATTATAACAACCCCATGAAGCTTGCCCATGTAATCAGCATTTTAAAGATAAGGAACTTAAACTTCAAAGAGATTCAGTCATTTGCCCAAGATGGCACAGCTATTTCATGACCTAGGGTTTTCTCCTAAGCCTATTCCATTATCTCTCTTTGATCATCCACTTACTCTTCAATAAAAATGGGGATTGTAATAGCTAATTGTTATTTGTGCTTTATACAGTAATTCTAAGATAAGCTCTCTTATTATTTATCCCTGAAAAAAACGGAAGTAATCTGCCCACTTGTCACACAGGTGGTCAAGCTTTACTATGTGTTTACTCTGTAGCCTGATGGGGCTGGTGTCAAAATTGAATAATAGTTAACAGTTCATATTTATTGAACCCTTACACAATTTGCTACAATGCCTAGTTATTCCCTTTTCAAATATGGTAACTGAGGCATAAAGACCTCAGTTACCAAACCTAGGCTCCTAACTGCTGTACTAAATTTAAATGAGATAGTATTTGTAAGGGCTTCCTTGGTGGCTGAGATGGTAAAGAATCTGCCTGCAGTGTAGTAGACCCAGATTCAATTTCCATATCAGGAAGATCCCCTGGAGAAGGGAATGGCCACCCATTCCAGTGTTCTTGCCTGGAGAATATGTAAATTTTTATAACAGCTACCATCTTCTGAGCACTTACTCTGTGCCAGTCGTTGGTCTAAACTTTTTATGGGCATCAATTTATTCAGTCTTCATAATAAGCCCTATGAAGTAGGTGGTATTACTCTCATTTTTACAGATGAGGAAGCTGAGGCAGAGAGGTTAAATAATTTGCCCGAAGTCCCACAGCTAGGGAATGTCAAAGCTGACATTGTGAACCCTAAAGTCTGTCTCCAAAGAGTGCTCAGTGTAGTACTATCCATAAAGGGGCTGGGTCCCAATAAGCTATTTTTAAAATTGATTTTTAAATTGAAGTATAGTTTATTGATAATGTTGTATTAATTTCTGCTATTCAGCAAAGTGACTCAGTTATATACACACATACTTTTTTTAAAATCTTCTGTTCCGTTATCATTTATCCCAGGACCAACAAACTATTAATAATGATTAACAGTTTTTTATTAATCATTAATAATGATTACTTTTCAGCAGATGGGAAGGGAAATCTATGTCCTGGGGCCAGAAATGGAGAAGGGTGGGAGAACATACAGAAAATCCATCAAGCAAATGAAAACTTGAAAGCTGTAGCAACCCACCTGAAGATTGATGGTTTAAGAACAGAGCAGATGATGCTTGCATGCAAGAGGGGATGTTATCTTGTGTTCCTTTGCATCAGGTACAACTACATGGACCATGATGGAAGTCATAAGAAGTGGAGGGATTCTGGGTGCACTGGAAGGGAGAGCCAACAGGATTTGAAGAAATCAATATAGATGGAAATATAAGAGCAAAGGCAAGGTTTTCAATCTGAGCATCTGTGGAAGGATGAAGCTGCCGTTTGCTGAGATGGGGAAGGCTGCAGGCAGGTGGAGCTGGTTTGGGGTGCAAATCAGGAGTTTGATTTCGAATATGTTAAGTATAAGATTTTGTAAGCAATCAGTAGGTAGTTGGATTATATGAGTCTGAAGTTGCCAGGTGAGGTCTCAACTGGTGGCTGACAGGCTGGGTGAGACCACCTCAGGAAACCATTCTTGTCTGGACGATCTGGCTCAACTCCAACTATCTGTCTGTACTAATCTCCTGCTTCCTGCTTCCTGTCCTTGTGACCTTTTTAGATGGCAGCCCTGCAGGAGGTAAGTTGTTGCACAATTTAAATATAGAAGTGATGTAGAGTTGGAGATGCTGATGTCAACAAACAATCTCATGTGAGAGGATTATGTCAAAAATTTGAAAGGTAATTTCCCATAACAAATGTGACTTTCAATTAAATACCAGTTAAACTCATTCCATTCACTCCTTTAATCCATGCAGAATACTCTCCACCCCTCAAAATGACTATAGTGAGAGGTACTTTACCTCTTGGAAACCTCAACCACATTAAGTATATATAAAGTGATTAAAATCACAGAGATGAGTCTGCATTAAAAGTCTGAATCTCATACAACAAATCCCATTTTCCTCTACATGTCACAAGATGCTTCATGTACTATCAAATTTTATGTCTGAAACACATGCCACCCTGGAACAAGGGGCAAAGGACCATATTTAAAAGTGCATTAGGTATACCTTCGGTGTATCTTCTGCCACCCTCTATTCATCCACGATGACACTTAAACATACTATATTGTTGTTATCTTTTTATTTCCTCAATGCCCATATTAGACTGTTGACTCCTTAACAAAGCTGGGGAACATGCTTTTTCCCCACTGTATCCCAATGCCCAGCACATAGTGGCCACTGAAGTATTTGTTGAATAAACAAAGGACAAAGCATTTCAGGATTCTTCTTACAGGATCTCAGGCTATTCTAGGGGGTTCTGATTTGTTATATACTTCATTGCTCCCCCTGGGTGTCTTGGAAGATTACCTTAAGCCCAAACCAGTTCCCAAAAGAGAATGATAAATAGAACCAGGTCCTCCAACTCAGTTTTTCTGCCACTGAGAGTCCTGGATGGTCCTGGACCTCTGGATTTTTGGGTTGGAGACAAATGCCTCAGGACCTGCTGTTTATCTTCCCCCCGAGGCTGCCTGTGTTTTTAGATGCTAGCACAGGAAAGCCAGGGACAAGTGAGCCATCTGTTAGCCTTGCCAGGTTTGATTCAGGTATTTTTCAAACTCAACTCACTGAAGAAAGAAGGCAAAGGGGCATGCTGTGGCTGGGCAGTGGCTCCTGTCCCAGCTTTAACCAAAGCAGCTCTGCTCTGATCTATGATTGCACCGGGGTTCTACTTCTGGGGTAGTCACAGGAGCCCCTTCTCTCAAAACTGACAGGTAATCGTCTCTCTTCATTGCTTTCAGGCTGTGGACACTGCATGATGATATCATGAGCTCAAAGGAGGCAGGCCATCCAGATGTGCTATTTACTAGAGTCACTGGAGTGAAACCCCTAAAACCCCTGGGGTCAGCCAGCAGTTGCACTCCTAGGTATATACCCCCAAATTGAAAACAGGTGTTCCAACAAAAACTTGTATACAAAGATTCATAGATGCACCATTCGCAGTAGCAGAAAGGTAGAAACAACCAAAATATCCATCATCGGATGACTGAATAAACAAAATATGGCATATCCATACCATGGGATTTTCTTTTGACATATGAGTTTAATTATGTGCTAGACTATCCAGATGGAAATATGTGATAAGTGGATGGAAACAAGAGTCATAAAATAAGAGAGGCCAGCATTTTTAGACCCATTTAAGTTTAGACATTTATAAGGTTGGACTGTTTTTTAATATTGACAGTAAAACTTTTTTTTTTTTTTTACCACAATAAACAGAACACTGTATTAAAACTGACTTCCAAAATTGTCCAAATTATTTTTTAATCGCTATTTAAAATTTTCACATATTTATTTAAATGTTTTCTTTGGCAGATTTCTCCAAAATACTGAAACCTTATTTTAGAACTTGGTTTATATTTGGATAATAACAAGCTTCATAAATTGGTGTTCATCAGGATACCTTTCTCTAAGCTCTAGTGGCTTATACCTTCTCTTTAAAATGTGCAAGTATCTTTTTTATTATGTTGGCATTCTCAGAGATTCTCTGGAGAAAGAATTATGAATGAAACTCTTATGAATTCATCTTCATTTCTGTTACACTGGAGCAATTTATCATCTTACCCACAGTGATCTATCAACTGGGTGAGGTTCAGTTTCTTGTCCTTTGGGGACTTAGTTGATTGCCCCTCACAGAGCGACATCTAGCTACAGTGTCTTTGCTTCCTTATTAACAGTTGTAACTGGGACAGGTCGTTCTTTGAGTGATACATTTTGACTAGTTTTACCCTCTGAAGTTCTCTGGAATCTCCTTCACCCATTTGGCGGATTTGGCTTTTTCTTCATTTAATCCTTGTTTGGAAATGTTCTCATTCACAAAATCGTTTTGGAGGACCATGCATAACCCAGTATCCAGTGATTTAGATTCATATGCAACACTTTTGTTTGTGTTTGGTCGCGCCATGTGGCATGTGGGATCTTAGTTCCTTGACCAGGGATCCAACCTGCACCTGTCTCCCCCTGCCACCCCAGACTGGAAGTGCAGAGTCTTAATCACTGGATCACCAGGGAAGTCCTGCATCAATATTCGTTAAAGTATTTTTCAAATATAAACTTTCTTCTAACTCACTGTGTGTTTAAATTTTTCTTGAAATTCCAAACAGTTTTTCTTTTGCTAAGGATCCGGTCTTCTCTGAAAAGATCTGATAGTTTTTTTCATTCTCGACTTTGAGATGCTTCACCACTCCATTTATTTATGAGAATTAAATGAAGACCTTGTTTTCCTTAATTGCTCTTTAAGTGTTGCGCTCATAGGTTGCGTTCTTGAACTGTTCGTATGGGGAGGTGGTGGATTGGCGTAGACCTGCAGAGTGCTCGGTGAAGTCACAGCTGAGTCTGATGGACTTTCCATCTTGGAAACAAAGTCTTGGTTTACCTGCGCCTCTGCCTTCCCTGGAGAGTGAAAGAGTCTATACGATGAAATTTTATCCAGCTGTGTAAAAAAATGAAGCGCCAATACATGCTACAGATAAACCTTGAAAATATTCTGCAAAGTAAAGGAAGCCAGACACAAAAAGACCCCATATCAAATGATTCCATTTATTAATATATGAAATATTAGTGTTAGTCTCTCAGATGTGTCCAAGTCATTATGACTATGGACTGTAGCCCACTAGGCTCCTCTGTCCATAGAATTCTCCAGGGAAGAATACTGGAGTGGGTAGCCATTCCCTTCTCCAGGGAACCTTCCCAACCCAGGAATTGAACCCAGGTCTCTGCATTGTAGGCAGATTCTTTACCATCTGAATCATCAGGAAAGCCTGTATGAAATATTCAGAACAGGCAAATCCAAAGAGAGAAAGCAGATTCGTGGTTGCCAAGGGCAAGAAAAGGGAGTAACCGCTAATGGGCATGGAATTTCCTTTTGGAGGATGAAAATGCTCTGGAGCTAAACAGTGTTGATGGTTGCACAGCACTGTAAATGTACTCTAAGTGTACTGAATTCCATCGAGTTGTACATTTAATCTGATGTCATGTGACTTGTACCTCAATTACTCAAATGACAACAACAAAAGGAAGCCCCATGAAACAAACCCAGAGGTAGAAAAGGAGGAAGAAGAGAAAGGTGAGGCATCTAGAACCCTTCTCTGAGCTGAGTGTCCTCACCTATGACACGGTGATGCTGATATTCCCATACCCCATCTGGCCTGAGTAGTACATGAATTAGTGTTCCATAGAATGCTTAGCACAGTGGGCACTCAGAATAAAAGTGTTGGTTGCTTCTTCTCTATTTCCGTGTCTAAAACTCGTTGTCCTAGCTATTTCCTTTATTTCTTGTGACTGTGGTTAGTGGCTCCAGCCAGACCGTCTGTTCTCGTAAGGTCTTCTCAGTCCTCACTGCCTGTGGCAGCCGCTCCACCATCTGGTATGTTGTCCTGCCTCCCATGCTAAAGGCCAGCGTGGTTCTTGGGCCACTGCCACAGAAACCCCTGAGGGACCCACCTACTGAATCAGACTCCCTGGAGATGCTTGGTCTGGGAAAATCGGGGTGGGGGGGCGGTCTGCAGTTTTAATGTGTTCCAGGCGCATTAAAGTCTGAGACAACTGTTTCCATTTATTCCTATCTTTGCCATCTCTTCCGGGGGAAGTCTGCTTAGACCCCTCCCCTGAGAATTGTTCTGATACCCAGAGGGCTCCTTACTTGTGTCTGGTTCTGAGTGTCTGGGTCAAAGTCACTTTGGGTTCTGCTGGGTCTGCTCTTTCCCATTGGACTGGGGAACTCCCAGGGACAGACGTCCGCCCCCCCCCCCCCTCCGCCAACCCCCACTCCTCCTGTTACCCTGGCTCCGCCTGAGTGTAGGTTGTCCTAGGGTGCTGCAGGAAGTCAGACATTTTAATTTTAAAATCCTTAGAATCCTGTTTCCTTCACTTCTACACATGCCTGAGAGCCCTTAGCTTCTCTCTCTTCCTACCATTCTACTTCTGACTTTCTGAGATGATATGGAAATTGTCTTGCATTGTCACATCAGCCTTTGCTTTTCCCATCTCATCTCACCCTGCAGAATGTGTAGGTGTGGGCCAGCCCCCACCCCACCCTGACAAGTCACCATGGATCCTGGAGCCGGGCCAGACTCATCTCTGACTGTCAATGAGCAGGTATCTTTTGGAGCAGAAAGAGGTGGGGGTGGGGAGGGGGATGGACTGAGGGGTGTGGGCAAGGAGGAAAACTCCATAAAGCCCCTTGTTGTCTGTTTCTTACCAACGTTCATGGTCGCTTGACCCATCCAGATGTGGTTGCCAGCTAGGATTTTTCAGGGGCTGGGTTTGGGGACTTTAGTTGTGACTTTAAAAAGTGGAAATATGTATAAGTTAATATGGGGAAAGATTTCGATATCCGGGAACTTATTTATTTTTCTTGGTTATATATCATTTTCTAATTTTTACTTCAATGATCTTTATAACTTATGTAAATTTTTTTTTTTTAATTGGCCATGCCTGTAGCTTGCAGGATCTTAATCTCCCAACCAGGAATCGAACCCAGGTCCCTGGCAGTGAGAGTACCAAGTCCTAACAACTGGACCACCAGGGAATTCCCTTATGTATTTTTAATGTATTTTTAAAAGGAGAAAAAAAGATGAACATCTCTTAAAATGTAATTGGAGTAAAGTTTCTCATAGTCAGGTTTGAGTCAGAAAGGAAACTGCTTGGGAAGGTTATTTCACTCATACTCCCCTGATGGGTCACATAGTTGCTTTTGTCCAGCAGAGTCTCTGGCTGGATCCAGTTTTCAGTCCCAAGGAGCATGTTGTGGGAGTGGCTTTGGCCCTGGGACAATCGCAGGGAAGGCCTGATACAGAGCTTTTTCATGCATAGGGTGTCCCTGATTCTTGAAAGACCCAAGTGGAAGCATGTCGGTGCTGGAGGTTAAGCACTAAGTGCTGGCTGTCTGAGCAGGAAGGAAGACCCAGTGTTCCAAGGAGGCCCAGGGGCCACCCGCATCGCTGGGCATGGGGGCTCCCCTCGAGCAGGTGCAAGGTTAGAGCATGCACACACCAGATGGCACGCTGGAGCTGCAGGTCGACAGGGTACAAAGCTCCAGTTCAGGAGGGCCAGCGAGAGGCCGTGCCTTCAGAATTCCTGACCCTCGCTTCAAGAAGTTAGCTTGCAAGGAAATCATGGCCTCTAACCTCAGGGTTTTGGACATTAAGGAACCATGAACTTCAAAAGTTCCTCAGCATCCTGGAGCATTCATTTTCCACTCCTGTAATGTTTAGAGGGACATGCAGAGGGCTTCCTGTCTTGTCCCAGCTGAAGCTGTGGGTCCTGTGTTTGGGGTCATCGTAACCACACTCCAGTATCCTAGCAGCCAAGAAGACATCCTGGCAAGGCTGTGGGTGAGGCCATTTACCAGTCCCTGAACTGAGAGCAAGAGAGGGAGCAGATAGAAATGTCTTCAAGTGGTTTCACTCAGTGGGACTTTTTCTAGCTTGTGTTAGACCCTTCCCCCTGTCACCAGGGTCTGCTCTCTCCTAGCACTTCCTCCCCTGGAATCAGAGAGCTCCAGGCTCCGGGAATTCTCACGAGCACACAGTCCTCGGGACAGGAAGTCTTCAATCTGAGATACTCTCTCCTCCCTGCCTCAGTCGCACCTAGAGCTTTAGCTCCCCGGAGGCTGTATCAGCCTCTTCCCCTAGCAGTGTCCCTCTCATCTGTTCACAGGTCATCGTGATGTCAGGCCATGAGACCATCCGAGTTCTGGAGGTTGGAGTGGATGCTCAGATCCCTGCTGAGGAGGAGGGCAAAGCACTGGAGGCTGTGGCCACCGAGGGCTCCCAGAGTGGAGGCCCTGCTGAAGCTGGTGAAGCTGCTGGTGAAGCTGGCCCAGACAACCCAGACTCCTCCGTGGAGGCAACTGGTACGAGGCCACTGCTCCCACCTGAGTCCCTTCCCGTGTTCCCCCTGGGGAGCCAGCATGAATCCCAGGGGGCTAGGTGGCTTTAGGGGTGTGTTGTCTTCCTGTCCACTGGGCAGGCCTCTGGTCACAGCCTGTGCTGCTGTTCAGCTCCTAGACCAGTCCTCAATCCCTGGTATGAAGGACCATTTTCAGTTATTTACAGACCTAAACTGGGACGTGTCAGGGTGAGGTGGGAGGAGAGTGGTGGGACTCGGCTGAGGGGATTGCATTTTCTTTATTTTCAGACAAGGCTTTCCTGGGGCCCCTGCTGCAGCAGAGGGAAGCGAGAACAAGCAACAGGTTCCCTTGCTTGCTCGCTCCCTGAGGGAGGACCAGCTTATTCCTTACATGGGGTGAAGGTAGGGATGTGTCCAAGGGTCAGGCTGAAGGGGTGGCCTAGGTATTTTGCCCATCCCTTAGGTGGCGTGTGCAGGGGGCATGCACAGTCCTCTGCTTTTGCTCTCGGCTCTTCAAAAGTGGCGGGTGGGTTTTTTGATCTCTTTGTATCTTTTGTTCAGAATTTGCCTTTTAACTGTACATGCACATCAAGGGGATTGAATTAACCTCCGAGAGGGCTCCCAGGTCTAAACCAGACCCTCAGGCTCAAGGCAGAGAGGACTTAACCTTTAGGGTACTACCAGCCCTTGCAAATCAGTACCTTTTATGGTAGAGCTGGGAGGTGCCAGGAGCTGGAGATGGAACGGCATCTTACCCACACTGGGCTAAGAATGTGTGTTAGGGAGGGCCTTGTAGAATCACAGCTTCTCACTCCTGGCTACACTGACAGCATCTAGCCTGGTGGGCTTATCTGGGCTATTTATCTCCAAAGGTGACTTTAGGGCATGAGTTTGATTCTCCTGCATGGGGAATGGATGTGGCTGATTGACTCACAGTGTCTCACCCAATGACTCTACAGTACAGCTGTGAGATAGCCAGGCTGTTCTAAAAGCTGGCACTGGTTGTAGGCACTGCTTTCTGGGCACAGGGTACCCTTTCATTGACTTTCCTCATTAACACCTTGCAGAATAGACATCTCTTTTTGCAGAAAGCCTGGGGCCTCCTTTGCCAGTTCCCCCAGAAAGCCATGGTTCATCTTGCCTTGCCTTCTGCTGAACTTCACCGCTTCCCTAGATTGGTGATCTGGTTGGGGGAGATGGGGGGGGGGCAAGAGGAAGAGACATGAAGAGAGCAAAGAGAATAGAAAACAGGTGAGAACACTTCGGGATCTCACCTCCCTTGCTGTACTTGCAAATCAGTATATAGATCCATTTGGGAGCCTGGTATTTTATTTTTCCTCCTTTTGAGTAAAGGAATGACAAGACACGTGCCCATTTTCCCTAGCCTGGCAATGTTCTGCTTCCTTGTTGAGGAAGTGTCCTGGGCCAGTGTCCTGGTGAGCAGGCAGGAAAAACAAGGATTCTCCATCTCGGCCAGCCTTTCCATTCCTTTCCATTGTGGGGATGGAGCCCCTTTTCAGGAAATCTGGGAGATTTTCCAGCTTTGTCCACAGTTCGTGTGTGTGTGTGTGTGTGTGTGTGTGTGTGTGTGAAGTTGCTTTAGTCATGTCCAACTCTTTGTGACCCCATGGACTGTAGCCCACCAGGCTCCTCTGTCCATGGGATTCTCCAGGCAAGCATACTGGAGTGGGTTGCCATGCCCTCCTCCAGGGGATCTTCCTGACCCATGGATTGAACATGGGGTCTCCTGTGGCTCCTGCACTACAGGTAGATTCTTTACCACTGAACCACCAGGGAAGCCCCCCCCCCCCCCAGAGTGCTTCCCTTTCTTTTTTACCCTTTTATCCATCTTCCGTATCTCATTTCCTCTAGCGCCTTAATTCTATTCCTTACCCAAAACTTACTCTCAGAAATGGATCCAAAACCAGTAATTTACATCTTAGCATGAGTGTTCATGGTAGTGTGCATCTTCTTCCAGAAGTTTATCTAATTAAGCCTTTCATTAAAGTCTTCTTTGTAAAGGAATTTTCGTCATGGTCAAGCAGGTAGGGGAGGTATGTTGGTAGTAATTCCTAAGAAGTTGCCAGCTTAAAATGTAGCTTTGACAGAACGTTTCTGCATATGAACTATTGAGAAGGGTTTCCTCTTAAAACTAAGTAATAGGAAACTTTTTCCAGATGAAAAAAGAATCTAGTGATTTGTGCTACTCTATTACCCAGACTTGGTCACACATACGTATTTCTATAGATGTGGCCCCTGAGGGCAGGCTAAGTAGTATGACACCTACCACCATATTATTTCATATTCTGTAGCCTTTACTAACAGGTTCACTCACTGATTTTGGCTCTGGCTATTATCAAACTCCCTGGTTTTTTCATTGTCATAAACAGCTGCTTTAACCCTATTTTTCTTTGAGGTGTAGTCCACTAAAATTCCTTTTGAAGAGAAATGAATTGTTTACACAATAGGAAATCATTACATGGAAAAACACACAAAACCTTGCTATCAATGAGAGGAAAAGTAGTCAGCCAAGAGGTACCATCTATATCTCTGAAGCCAGAAAAAGAAATTGTGATAAAATCTAAACTGGGTGGTGCTGTGGAGAAACAGGCACATTGTTGATGGTTCCGCAAATGGGTTCAGTCTTCCTGAAAAGCAGTCTGCTGCTGCTGCTAAGTTGCTTCAGTCGTGTCCGACTCTGTGCGACCCCATAGACGGCAGCCCACCAGGCTGCCCCGTCCCCAGGATTCTCCAGGCAAGAACACTGGAGGGGGTTGCCATTTCCTTCTCCAACGCATGAAAGTGAAAAGTGAAAGGGAAGTCGCGCAGTTATGTCCAGCTCTTAGTGACCCCATGGACTGCAGCCTACCAGGCTCCTCCATCCATGGGATTTTCCAGGTGGAAAAGCAGTCTAGCAGGAAGCAAAAAAAAAAAACAAACCTAAATGTAGGTGAATCCTAGGCCCCATAGTCCCACTCTGGAAATGTATCCTAATGAAATGACTTATTTCTTCAGATGGTAAGCTTTCATCACTCATGCTTGTTACAATTCCATTTCCTCAGTTTCCTTTATAGGTTTCATCACACTTAAAAAAAAATAAACAATCGCTGGTATTGTTGCTTGTTTTTATTTATTTATCTGGTTGTGTTGGGTCTCAGTTGCAGGACATCGGATCTTCGTTGTCCTTCACTGTGATGCATGGACTCTCTAGTTATGGCACACGGGTTCAGTAATTGCAGTGCCTGGCCTTAGTTGCTCCACAACACTTGGAATCTTAGTTTCCCAACCAGGGATTGAACCCACATCCTCTGCATTGCAAGGCAGACTCTTAACCACTGGACCACCAGGGAAGTCCCGGTTTCATGACACTTTGTCAAGTGAAATATTTTTTGAATTCTCAGAGGTTCAGATTATCCTTATCTTCTCTGATTTTTTTTCAACAGTTAGAAATATATTTCCCCTTCACAGTGGACATAAATCTGCCGTTTGGTTTTCTTTGGTATTTTATATGGTTTTTGTGGTTGCTTGTCTCTTTCATCCTTGAAGCAATCTGGATTTTAAAATTGTATACTGTGAATAGTCCTGGCTTAGGTTGGTGCCTTTCCAGATTAAAACAAGAGCTGGGAATGCAGGCTTGGAAGGTTCTCTAGTTCAGTGGTTCCCATTTTGTCCCTGTGTATTACAAGGGAGCTTAGAAGAAAGAGAGAGAGATGTGAGGTTGCCGGCCTCCACTCCTGGACATTCTGACTCAGTTGGCCTAGAATAGGGTCTGGAAACCTATGCCCAGCCAGCATTAAGAAGTCACTCATCTGGTCTAACACCCAACACCTGGACTCCCTGTAATGTCTCACTATGTATTAAATAACCCTTCTCCATATTGTTATGTGACTTTGAAGAATTTTTCTGCTAGGGGTCCCTACCTAACTCCATGTAGTGAGAGGAAGCTCTCACTTGGTTGAAAAGCTACAATTCATGAGAAGCTCCTTTGCAGCTGCTGCTGCTGCTGCTAAGTCGCTTCAGTTGTGTCCGACTCTGTGCGACCCTCATGGACTGCAGCCCACCAGGCTCCCCCGTCCCTAGGATTCTCCAGGCAAGAACACTGGAGTGGGGTGCCATTGCCTTCTCCAATGCATGAGAGTGAAAAGTGAAAGTGAAGTCGCTCAGTCGTGTCCGACTCTTCGAGACCCCCATGGACTGCAGCCCACCAGGCTCCTGGATCCATGGGATTTTCCAGGCAAGAGTACTGGAGTGGGGTGCCATTGCCTTCTCCAGGGAAGCTCCTTTAGAACCTCCTAAAAGCTGCTCATCAGACTTCAGACCTCAGGGAATGCCAGAGAGAAGTTATCTGGCCCCGGGATCCAGAGTGTGGCCATGACATGTCACTTCCTAGGCTTCATCCTGCAGAAATCCTGCCCCTTCCCTGAGCCAGCACTGCATCCCCAAAGTAGCCTGGAGGCAGAGTGACCATTGATCCAGTTGCTGGATGCGCCAATCAATCCCATTGATTCTGGCGCCTTCTCTCCCTGACACATGTTCATTTCTACTGCTGGTTATGTGATAGGTCCTAGCATCCTACCAAGCCAGGAGATGACAGGCTGATACCCAGCTGTGCCTGGGTCTGCATTTTCTTCATCCACATGTGGGATGAGGGTGGTATACCTTCCAAGTCTGGCATAGGGCTTTCCAGCCTCCCATGCTCACTACCAGTAACTTTGGGGGAACTCGCTCTTTGGGCCAAGGAAGCCAGAGATCGGCCTCGGGTTGTGCAGAAACGCAGTGCAGCACTGAGAGTTGTCCCACTCCGCCAGGTTCACTCCTTGTCCCTCTCTCTCCCAATGCTGCATGAAGTGAAGTCGCTTCCGGGGATGCCTTCGAGCCCTGCCCCTGCTGTTGCCACCTTCAGCCAAGCTCCATGCCAGCCTCAGGCATCACAGACCCTGACGCCGCTGGCTGTACAAGCTGCCCCCCAGGTAAGGACCACCCCAGGGAGCTAGACAGAGGGCAGTGGGCAAGAGCAAGGCATGGGATAGCCAACATGGGCTGGCCATGGGGTCTGGGGGTCTGGCCTGCCTCCTTCATGAGGCAGGACAGGGAAGGGGCTGTGGCTTGAGGGAGGGAATCTCCTACTAGGGACCCCTGACTTTTCCCCTAGCCCAGATCAGGCCCCCTGGGGAAAGTAAATCTACATTTGTCAGGTAATCCCCTCATGTCCAGCAAGGATTAATAGATTACAGTAACTCTTCAAGTCATCTAATGATTGAATGAGTGAATACCCTTGTCAGCCCCTCTAGCGGGTGCCTGGAAGAGTTAATGGCTCCTCATTTAGAGCAGAGGGCAGCCCCAGCACAGCAAGAAGCTGCTCCAGGGGCCTCCAGGCAGACTTAGCACCCTGTGACATCTTTCACTGCACACACAGATATCCAAGGTGTCCATCAGGAGTGTCCTCTATCATAGCTTCCCAGAGGCCTCTGTGGGCCTGGACAACTCAGTTCCACCAGCCCCTGCCCCTGCTCCTGGTCACAAAGCACTGGTCCCGTGAGCAAAGACCCAGGGAAGGCTTGGGAGGCAGCCAACCATGGCGGGAGAGGCCTGTGACCCTTTCTGATCCTTGGGCAGAGCTGGGCCCTGACCCTGATGTGGGCTACTTCTCCAAAGATGGGATAGTCCAGTCCAGGTCCCTCCTCAGGGATGGGCCTCCAGCTAGGGCTCATCTCTTCCCCGCACTCATGCAGCCTTTTCCCCCCTCCCCTCAGGATGCTTTGTGTGTGCTCAGCTGGGTCTAAAAGACCCAGCGTTTGCGGCTGTTGATGTTGATTTTTTATTTTTTCTTTTCTTTTTTGAAATCTTGTTTGCTTTTGCAGGTCTTGACTCAGGAAAACTTAGCCACAGTTCTGACAGGAGTTATGGTTCCAGCAGGGGCAGTTACTCAACCTCTTCTTATCCCCATCAGTATTGCAGGTCAAGTGGCTGGTCAACAGGGGCTGGCCGTGTGGACAATTCCTACTGCAACCGTGGCTGCCCTCCCAGGACTGACCGCTGCTTCTCCCACGGGGGGAATTTTCAAGCCACCTTTAGCCGGTCTCCAAGGTAACGGCAACTCTCCCCAGGACTGCACCAGGCCCCCGCCACCTTCCACTACCTTCCCTGCTCGTGTGTTTGCCATGTTGGACTCTGAACCCGCGGCCCTCCCAGGGCAAGAGCCCTGGAGTCTGGATCTGGTGCCCCAGGCCCCCAGCCACAGAGCTGCTGCACCACCTCAGGACTCTAGGCCAAGACACCACGCTGGCCCAGCAGGCCTGTCTTCCTTCAGCCAGCTGTCTGGGACTGCCCTCCCCCTACGCCAAACCTCACCCTGTGACCAGCCTCCTGAGAAGGACTGCAAGAAGATTCCACTTCTGGTTCTGAACCTACACATCTCCAGGCCCTAGGGAGGGGGGATGAGAGATGTTGGCATGTGCCACCCCTGCAAGGATCAAGGGAATCACAGCAGCCTGTGCCCCCACCCCAGTGCCCCGACCCCCGTCTCGTTCTTATACCAGATCCCTTGGGATTGGAGCTGCTCTGGCCTGCGGCTAGGCATTTGAGCGCCTCTGTCTCTGCCTTGCTCCGTAGCAGCTGCCGTGCTGAACACCGCTCTCCCGGCGCCTGTACAAGCCGCCCCACCGGCCCAGGCCTCCTCGCCTGCCCAGCCCCGACCACCGGCTCAGCCCCAGACGCTGTTCCAGCCCCAGCCACTGCTGCAGGCCACACCGGCCATTCTACCACAGCCCACTGCTGCCACCGCCACTGCCCCCACCCCCAAGTCTGTGGACACCCCCACACAGATCACCGTTCAGCCTGCAGGCTTCGCATTCAGCCCAGGAATCGTAAGCTGCTGCCCTCACCCAAGGCTCACCGGGGATGGACTGGATCTCTGGCCAAGGGTGAACCTGACCCTTCCCACGGGGGAGTATGGAGGTGGAGGACCAGCCCCCTGAATGCGGCTCTTTTCCAACACTTCGGCAGAGATGGGCTCCTTCCAAGGCAGCTGCCAGCCCATGCATCCCAGCCAAGAGCAGACAACCTCTACCAAGAGGGCTGGCCCAACTTTCCAGAACCTGGACCATGGACCAGCCTTGGAGGGTGGGATGATGTCTGGGGATTGCAAACTTGTGAGCTGTCACTCAAGTGGCGCTAGAGGCTCACGGCCCCATGCCAGTGTCTATCCAGTGTGGTTCCTGACTTGGTAGTGGAGCTGTTAGGCATGAGTAGATAGCTTCTAGTTAGATGTGGCTAGAGTCACATCAGCCTCTCCAGCCTGGCCCTTCTACTCTCCCCGGGCTGGCCTGAAAGATTAGCCAGAGGTACTCCTCCATGACTGTGCCCCTGTCCTTCCCTGCTCACCTTCTGCAGCCCCTGGCCCTGGATACCATTCAGTTGGTGGACTTGGGCTTGCAGCCCACACTCACATCTGTCCAGCATCGGTTACCCCCCACCCCTGCCCTAATACCCTCAGCCCTCTTCCTTCTGCTTTGGGCTCTTTCTTGCCCCGTTGCCTCTGAGCAAGGCTCTTCCTCCACCCACAGATCAGTGCTGCCTCCCTCGGGGGACAGACCCAGATCCTGGGCTCCCTCACCACAGCTCCAGTCATTGCCAACGCCATTCCCAGCATGCCGGGGATCAGCAGTCAGATTCTCACCAACGCTCAGGGTCAGGCAAGTGGTCAAAGCCAGGTGGAGGGGTGGGGATCGTGGAGATGCTGGCTGTGGGGGAGGGGCAGGACTGGGTCATAGAAACTCAACCAGGGTGAGAAGCTGCTGTTCATTATTGCCTGTGTGACAGCTCTCTGCCAACACTGAGGCCAGGCGGGGGCATCGCCCGCACCCCAACCCTGGCGGTGCTCACTCCAGTGGGGGGTTTTCATTTAGGGAGCCCTCGCTTTGTGGCCAGGTTCTGTGCTAAGTACTTTCTCATACATTATCCCACTTAATTCTGAGTACAGCCTGTTGGGTGGAGATTTTTGTTCCCATTTTCCAGGAGAGAAGGCTGAGGTTCGGAGAAATTAAGCTAGTTAAAGTGTGGCAGAGCAGGGCTTCACATGCAGGCCCACTCCTGCTCCCTCACGGCTCTGGAGAGAGGACAGAGAAGCAGCCCCTAGAGTGTGAATCCTCCACTTTACTGGAGGACCCTGAGGCCCAGAAGGGTTAGGTGACTTGTCTAAGTCCCTTCCTGCCAGTGTGGGGGTTGGGGGTGGAGCTGGACGCTGCCCTCACACGTGGGGTCCCTGTGTTTCCTCCCAGGTTATTGGAACACTTCCGTGGGTAGTGAACTCGGCTAGCGTGGCGGCCCCAGCACCGGCCCAAAGCCTGCAGGTCCAGGCTGTGACCCCCCAGCTGTTGTTGAACGCCCAGGGCCAGGTGATCGCGACCCTGGCCAGCAGCCCCCTGCCTCCTCCTGTGGCTGTCCGGAAGCCAAGCACTCCTGAGTCCCCTGCTAAGAGTGAGGTACAAGGGCTGGGTTGGGGGAGGGTGGCAGGCAGTGTTGTCAGGCATGAGCGGCCTCCCTCCAGAGGCTGGGCAAGACAACATTATTTTCCAAAGCTCCTGGGAAAGCAGGACACCTCCCCAAAGTGGAGGGAGGCTGAAGGTAGAAGGTCCCTTTGGTTCACACGTGCTCTGCCCAGAAAAACACCACCACCACCCCGCCCCTTACCCCCACACACCAAACGTGTATAGGTGTCCTCAGAGGCCAGTGCCACTCTGAGAAGGCCAGGGAAGGGTGGTCAAAGTGAACTGGGCCTTGGGGCTTCCCTGGTGGTTCAGTGCTTAAGACTCTGTACTTCCAATGCAGGGGACGCAGGTTCGACCCTTGGTAGGAGAACTAAGATCCCACATGCTGCAGAGTGAGGCCAAAAAAAAAAAAAAAAGTTAATTGGGGCTCAGTCAACTCCAGGGTGAACAAATTGCTGGAAAGGCCCTGGGAGGTTCATTCCGCACCCTCCTCTTCTCCACCCCTTCATCCCTCCACCCCTCCTCTGCTCTGCACTGTGGCATCAATTATTCACTCACGTGTTCATTCTAGGAGTGGTTTTTGAGTGCCTGCTATATTCCAGTGCTGAAGATACAGAGATGAATAAGATGCCCTTCCTTGCCTTAGGTAGCCCAGCATCAGAGACAATTAGAGTCAGTGTGGCAAAGGCTCTGATAGGGGCAGGATAAGGTGCTTTAGGAACCCAGTCTGCTGACTGAGGAGTTTGACAAGCCGTCACAGAGTACGACGTTGAACTAATCTAAAGGGATGGGTGGGATGGGAGATTCTTCTACTTCCACAGAACTGCAGGAAGTACAGTGTGCCAGAGAAGGGGTTCTCAAACTTGAGTGTGCCGAAGAACCACCTGGAGGGTGTGCTAAGATGCAGATTTCCAGGCCCCACCTTGAGTCTCATACAGTAGGTCTGGAGTGGGGCTGAAGGATTCACATCTCTAATAAGTTCCTAGGTGATGTTGAGGCTTGTGGTTCTCAAATGGATATGCTGCTTCCCAGCTTCATCGAATAACCTCAGCCTCATCTATAGAAGGAGAAGGCAATGGCACCCCACTCCAGTACTCTTGCCTGGAAAATCCCATGAACGGAGGAGCCTGGTAGGCTGCAGTCCATGGGGTCACGACTGAGAGACTTCGCTTTCACTTTTCCTTTCATGCATTGGAGAAGGAAATGGCAACCCACTCCAATGTTCTTGCCTGGAAAATCCCATGGGCTGAGGAGCCTGGTAGGCTGTAGTCCATGGGGTCCCTAAGAGTCAGACACGACTGAAGCGACTTAGCAGCAGCAGCATCTATAGAAGGAGAATGATGAGAGTACCAACCTAAGTTATGAATGGTAAAGGACACATTACATGGAAGGTTGGTGCACAAAGTGAAATGTGTGTGAAATGTGTGTAATATGTGTAAAAAATGGTGCTTTTATTGTTATCACTAATATTAGGTAACGGGGAGTCACCGGAGAGTTTTTAGCAGGAAAGTGGCTAGTTAGATGTGTATTTTAAAAATTCCTTTTGTTATCCAGGTGGAGCCAAGAATTGGACTGTGCTGAGACTTGAGTCCTATTTGTTATTGTTGCCCAGTCGCTCAGTCGGGTCTGACTCTTTGCAACCCCATGGACAGCAGCACGCCAGGCTTCCCTGTCCTTCACCATCTCCCAGAGTTTGCTCAAACTCATGTCCATTGAGTCGGTGATGTCATCCAACCATTTCATCCTCTGTCACCCCCTTCTCCTTCTGCCCTCAATCTTTCCCAGTATCAGAGTCTTTTCCAATGAGTCGGCTCTTCACATTAGGGAGCCAAATTATCAGGGCTTCAGCTCCAGCATCAATCCTTCCAGTGAATATTCAGGGTCAATTTCCTTCAAGATTGACTGGTTTGATCTCCTTGATGTCCAGAGGACTCTCAAGAGTCTTCTCCCAGCACCACAATTCAAAGGCATCAATTCTTCAGCCCTCAGCTATTAGGAGACAGCTTAAAGAATTCTACCCAGAGACAAGGAGCTCCAAACAAGGCCCTGGGGATGACGAGGGAATGACTTTAAGCTACCAGGAGGCAGAATTCAGGGAACAAGGCCCATCCTAGAGAAATCTGCACTTTCAGGAAGCTTAAAAAAAAAATCATACTTCAAATACTGATTTCATATAGTTTATCCTGATTGTAAATATGATATAAGCTGTTTATTAAAATTCCAACATTATGTGTGATGTCAAAAAGTAAAAATCCCTTCTAACTCCACTTCCAGAGATGACTTCTGTTGACACTTTGCTTTATATGACTCCAGAATTTTTTTCTTGGAAATTCATATTTTTTTAAAGGAATTATTCCATAAAAATTGTTTTTCACCTTACTTTTTTTTTCTTTCACTAAGCACTGTGACTCAGAGGTCTTTCCACGGCAGTTATTAAGAGATATTCTTTTTCATGGCTGCACAGTGTCTTAATGAAGCGAGGTCCCAAAAGTCATTTACATATTTAATATGCCAGTTAAAAATTAATGGATATGGGGTTTTCCTGGTGGCTCAGAGGTAAAGAATCCGCCTGCAATGCAGGAGACGCAGGAGATGCTGGTTCAGTCCCTGGGTGGGGAAGATCCCCTGGAGGAGGGCATGGCAGGCCACTCCAGTATTCTTGCCTGGAGTGTCCCATGGACAGAAGAGCCTGGTGGGCTACAGTGTGTATGGTTGCACAGATTTGGAAACAACTGAAGCGACTTAGCACACATGCTCGCACGCATTAATGGATATTTGGGGTGTGGTGGCTCTAGCATCAGGTTTAGGCTTCTCCTTTGAGGGCAGAGACTTGAGAGCAGTTATCGCAAGGGCGGATACTTGGAGCTTTGACCAAGTATGCTGAACCTTTCTGAGCCTCTGACCTGCCTGGGTCATAGACACCTACAAGGCCCTGGCTCGGTGGAGCACAACCTATGCTTATTTTGGAGGTCATCATCATTCAGTTCAGTTCAGTTCAGTTCAGTTGCTCAGTTGTGTCCGACTCTTTGGACCCCATGAATCGCAGCACACCAGGCCTCCCTGTCCATCACCAACTCCCGGAGTTCACCCAAACTCATGTGCGGCAAATCAGTGATGCCATCCAGCCATCTCATCCTCTGTCGTCCCCTTCTCCTCCTGCCCCCAATCCCCTCCAGCATCAGAGTATTTTCCAATGAGTCAACTCTTCGCATGAGGTGGCCAAAGTATTGGAGTTTCAGTTTTAGCATCAGTCCTTCCAATGAACACCCAGGACTGGCCTCCTTTAGGATGGACTGGTTGGATCTCCTTGCCTGGGTGGGTGCTAATGCATAGCTTCTAATCTAGCCTTTTGATGGGGCACAGGTAAAAGTGTGCTGGGTGAGGAAGGATTCCATGCCTGCTTTTGCCCTGCCTCTGGACTGCCCACCCCGCTGACCCAGGCAGGCGGGCAATTGGGGTTTGTTGGATCTTCTCACAGGTGCAGCCCATCCAGCCCACACCAGCCATGCCCCAGCCAGCCGTGGTCATCGCCAGCCCAGCCCCAGCGGCCAAGCCTGCTGCCTCTGCTCCCATCCCGATCACCTGCTCAGAGACCCCTACAGTCAGCCAGCTGGTGTCCAGTAAGTGGCTCCAAGGGAAGGGTATGGCGAAGGGGTGAGGCATTTATTCAGATACCCTGACCATATTAGATGATGCTCCCCTTAGTAAACTTTCCGGAGTCCAAAAGGGAAGAGCACAGGCCCGTTGCCAGGAACTGACTTTCTTAATCTCATTCTACGGAGCTGGATTCTGTGCATGACCATGGTGGAGGCTGCTTAGCCGGCTGTCTGGCTGCTTCTCTGAGAAGCCAAATCATTGGCTGTCTCTCCTATGGTCTCTCACCAGTATTTGAAGAATGTGGATAGCTAACAGGTGTGCATGGGGCCAGCCTGGGGATAATCAGGGAGGGTCAACAGTTAGAGCTGGAAGAACTTAAAATAGACCTCTATCTACAGGCACCTTGGTCCTGGCTCATTGCTCCCGTCTCGTCTTGGGGACAGGAATGATGAGGGTCTTAGGGTACGCAGGCTTTTTGTCAAACATCCTGATCCCTCACTACTCACCAGGGCTAGGCCCATGGGCTGGGTAAGCAGTGATGATTATCTGTCTTACACACTCACCCCTGCCCCCTTCCTCTGGCCTAGAGCCACATACCCCAAGTCTGGATGAGGATGGGATCAACTTAGAAGAGATCCGGGAGTTTGCCAAGAACTTTAAGATCCGGCGGCTATCCCTGGGCCTCACACAGACCCAAGTGGGTCAGGCTCTGACTGCAACGGAAGGCCCAGCCTACAGCCAGTCAGCCATCTGCCGGTGAGTAAGGCTGCCTGGGCAAGATCAGAGCACTCACAGGAGCTCAGGTATCTGGCACTTAGACATGAACACCTGGAATAGTCAAAGTCTTTCTGGGGCCCTCTGAAGTTTATCCTCCAATCCTGAGCATTTATATTATCTATTTAGGAGGAATCCAAGATCCTGATCCAGTTAGGAATCCTAGAGGGACAGGAGTACAGCTTATGAAATTAATCACAAGACTGGGAACTTCTGTTCTGGCTTGGTTCTAGACTATAACCCACAATCACCTCTATCATGCTTCCACCTCCCCCTCTTGTGAGACATGACTCTGAAGTGATGTAACTGACTTTTCTGTATGCAGCGTACAGACTGATTCTGGTGCCTGTATTATAGTTGATTGTAAAGTGTAAACCAACTATACTTCAATTTTTTTTTAATGGTGAAAGAAAGATATAATAAAAAGCACATCCCTAAGTCATGTGCATTTTCGAAAAAGCACATGGCTTAGGTATGGCCAAAAGGTTTCATCTGCTTGCCAACGCTATATATTAGACTAGAGTGACTATTAAGCTACAGTGTCATGTTGGGAATTCTGTAGTCTCATCTGGGCTCAGCCAGAAAGAGTATTCTGACTTAGTGATGCTGCAGTTGGAGGAAGACAGCACTTAGGACATCTATTTGCCATCTTGGAGGCCTCTCAACATGATTCCTCAAAGGACTTCACCCATTTGGGTGTGAAAGTTTTGGAATGGTGTTCATAAAGCAGCTGCCCTGTTATCATTGCACTATAAACTGAGGCCATGGGAATGGTCTCCCTGTCATGACCTGGGAGACAGGACAATCTGAGGAGTCTGGGCTGGGCCGAGCCAGGGGATCCTAGTGGGGGTTGTCAGGGGAGCACAGGTCTGCCAGCCCCGGGAGAAGCAGCCCCCTGAGGCCAGCACTCACGCCCGGGGTGGGGAGTAAGGCACTGTCACTGTCCCTTCCTGGGCCTGGGTCATCCACAGGTTTGAGAAGCTGGACATCACACCCAAGAGTGCCCAGAAGCTGAAGCCGGTGCTGGAAAAGTGGCTGCATGAAGCTGAACTCCGGAACCAGGAAGGCCAGCAGAACCTGATGGAGTTTGTGGGAGGCGAGCCCTCCAAGAAACGTAAGCGCCGCACCTCCTTCACCCCCCAGGCCATAGAGGCTCTCAATGCCTACTTCGAGAAGAACCCGCTGCCCACAGGCCAGGAGATCACCGAGATTGCAAAGGAGCTCAACTATGACCGGGAGGTGGTGCGGGTCTGGTTCTGCAACCGGCGCCAGACGCTCAAGAACACCAGCAAGCTGAATGTCTTTCAGATCCCGTAGGGCTCAGCCCCCAGCCCTATGTCCCAGCACTTTGTACCTCCCCTTGGCATCCGGCTCCGGCTGCCACCCTGTGGCCTCTGCCATTCTGCTGCCTGTGGCTGTGTTTGTCCTGGGTTGTGAGACTCCGCCATGCACCTGTGTGTCAGCTGCCTCCCTTCTCTTCCCCGTGCCATCTGCATCCCAGGGAGGGCAGTGGGGCCCACCTGAGACCTCCAGGTTTGGGGCTGGTCATGCCGAAGGAGGGGACTTGTCATGTCACTTAAAGAAGCACTTTGCTGATGTGGGTTTTTGAAGGGTGAATTCTGGCTGGGAACCAGAGGCTCCCCATCTTTGGGATGGGGCTGTAGTAGCCTCCAGGACCACTGGCCATTAGCTCTTGTTTTTGATGGCACTCTCTCCACTGTCTCTTCTCTGTTCCTCTGTGTGACCGTGGCAGGTACAGCGGCTCGTCCAGTGGAACCACAGCCTCACCCACCTACCCTCTGCCTGTAGGCACACTGTCCCCCGACAAAATCCAAGAGATCTTGTTCTGAAAAGTGTGATGTGCAGCTCAGAAAGTCAGATTCCATGTATGCCTTGACCTCAAGGTCAGAAGGTTTCCATAGACCTGGGGCCAGAACACATGATCACTCCCATCTCTCCTTGGCTCCTAGGTAGGGAAAATTTCACTAAAGCAGAATTTTTTTCTTTTATACATCATGTTGGAAGAAATCAGCAGTGAACACTAGCTGTCCTGGAGTTGACCTGGGCCTATAGCAGGTTGTGAAGTGAAAGTCACTCAGTTGTGTCCGACTTTGCGACCCATGGACTGTATAGTCCGTGGGATTCTCCAGGCCAGAATACTGGAGTGGGTAGCCTTTCCCTTCTTCAGGGAATCTTCCCAACCCAGGGATCAAACGCAGGTCTCCTGCATTGCAGACGGATTCTTTACCGGCTAAGCCAGCAGGTTGGGAACTTGATAAATAAGGCATCTCTCCCAGATTTTAATTTGATCTCTGTCTGTGGCCATCTCTGCATCAGAATGATGTGGTTAAGAGAACTTGCAGCCTGGAAAACCCCCTTGCCCAGATAAGCAGGCACTCAGGGGGCGGGGGGGTGGGGAAATGAAGAAAGGAATGCTAAGTCTCTCTTGCCCTCACACTCACCTCCCACCCAGTCCTGGGGTCTTCTCAGAAGCAGCAAATGAAGCGACACCAGACAGGAAGGTCCTGGAAAAAGCCCACATCCAGAAAGAGCTGACAGCAGCCTGGGAAGGTCCTCTGTGGAAGGTGACTTAACTAATTTTCTTTGTAACTTGCAGTCTTGGATACCAGAGGAGAAATCTAATTTTGTCCAGAGTCTTGGACCATGTGTTTGTGTGGACAAGCCCCCCAGAGTGCTTCTGAGTTGAGAATCCGCCTAGAGCAGGCTGGGTTTTGCCTTCAGAGAGGATATCTGTGGTACACTGGAGCTTGGCATCTCCTGCAAGATATCCAATGAGTTTCCCAGCCTCCCTGCAGCTGGGCATCCCCTGGAACTCAGTATGTGACTCCGGAAGGTCAGGAGGGCCCTGGGAGGTTTGCTAGAGAAGTCCAGACCTGCTATGTGGACTAGACTTAAAGGTCACACACAAGTCACAGGGGTCAGCCGCCCCCTGCTTTCACAACTCCTGTCCTTACAGAACCTGGTCTCTAGCAGCTGCCCTCACACGATAAACCCTGAAGAAGTGACTATCACCACCTCCGTGGGACACTGGGGCAGAGCCCAGCCTTGCTTCCCCTGGCAGACTGGGGTTCCTTTCCTACCTGAAGCTGGTGCGTCCCAGGCCTTTCAGGGCCACTGTGGCCAGCGTCTTGGTGGCCCTGCCAGTGAGAGGGCAGTTGTGTGTCAAATTGCCACATATGCGCACACACACCCCCCACACCACTGCATTCCGACCAACCAGACTTGCTCAAGTGTGGTGGGGGATGAGGACGCAGGTGCGCACCTCGCTTGCTGCAGCAGAGAATACGTCTCCAAGGGTAAGGCTGCACACTCAAGTTCAAGGTTATCCACCCGACTCAATGAGGTGACAGGCTCACTTGAGAGGGGTGTCGTAAACAAGTTTTCAGTGAGAATCAAGTACCAGAGTTTGTGAAGGATTCAGTGACTTACAGTTCAGTTAATTAGAGAGATACAGGTTTTTACCCTCAAGCCTTTGCTTTCAGATATGCTTGCTTTCTTGTGAGAGACAAGTGGGTCCTGGCTGGTGCACACAGGAGTAGCATGCGACCCAGTGGATGGCAGTGGATATGCCGGAGGACACCATCTGTCCTGAGTCACGGCAGGAAAAAGCTGCTCTAAATTAGTCCTGGCCATGCTTTCTTAGCTCCTCCCGCATCTAAATCTGTCTTCCCAAGGCTGGGTAGAACGAAACCTTTTCTTCTGCTGGAATGATGGGTTGGTCTTTCAGAGAAACAAGCCCGGGGGGAGGGGGCCAGAGTGTTTGCAAGCTGAATTCCCCAGGCAGGGGCTACAGGGAGTCCCTGAAGTAGGGACACAGAGGAACTCACCAACTTGATCTCTGCTCTTACTGCCCCACCATAGGGCCCCCTGGAAGCAGCTATGGCCTTGAGGTGAGGTTTTGTTTTGTTTATATCCTTCTTACGAGCAGCATCAGACTCTGAAGGGAGTTGATACTGAATTTGTTTTAAAAGCACCTTTCTGGTTACCAGCCAGAGCTCAGTGGCCCCTTTGCCATGGAAAGGCAGGCGAAAGGGCAGAAGAACTTCGCTGTTTGCATGAGGTTTTGTTTTTGTTTCAAAGACCAAAATGTTCTATGGCTTAATGAATTGGCTGGGGCCTTTGACCCTGCACTAATCATGACATTTTATCCAAGTGGGGTTCAGGAAGAGAACTCAGCCAAGTGGATTAAAGAACCTGTTTGAATTTGGAATGAGAGGCCCTGGCATTTTTGTGTATCCTTGGAAATCCAATAACCTTCCTATGCCTAGATTCCCTTCCTGTCTCACAGGCCAGGCTCTGACACCGAGGTTCTGACTGTTCCTGGACATGGACAAAGTCTGCTGAGAGCTGGAGTGAGGGGTGGGGTAGGGAGAATGGGGGGAGGGGGCAAGCACTTGGTGTAGTTGTGCGGAATAAACAGTATTTTTTCTTTTGTACTGGTCTGCTTGTTTCTCTTTTACCTCTCAGAGTGATGTAAGAGAATCAGGGTCAGAGACCAGGGGATGAGCTAGCTGCCTTTGCTGGCAGAGCTTGTGGCCTGGAAAATCCCATTGCAAGAGGAGGAGGATCAGCGCCCTGGACTCCTGCTTCACTGCCATGATCTCCCTGTGGGGTACAGGGTCAGGCGGGTGTGACCTTTCTCTTTCCAGACCACCCCTGATACCTAGGACCCCAGAATTCCCTGCCACGGGGCAGCTATTGTCAGAAAGCTTGGTGGACAGAGCTTGGCTATGCAGGCTGGATGCCTCTACATATGTACAAAGCCCTTTACAGTGTGAGGTGGAGCTGCAATGGGGTTAAGAGGAGGCAGGCTGGGGACGAGGACTGAGGCACATTCTAGCACAGAACTTGAGGGAGTCCTAGAAGTTCAAATTCAAACCTGGCCTTCTGGGTCATTATGAAGGCATGCTTATCATGATGAGAGGCTAGAATAGTCACAATTAGGTTGATTTATGCTTTCCCTGAAGAAGGACATGGCAACCCACTCCAGTATTCATGCCTGGAGAATCCCGTGGACAGAGAGCCCGGCAGGCTACATTCCACAGGGTCACACAGAATCAGACCTGACTGAAGCAACTTAGCATGCACCCACATGCTTTATAAACATTTAGATATAGGTAAGAGGATCTTCCTTTGTACTGTTTCCCAGGCCAGCAAATATTATGAGCAGGTCCACCACTCAAGTTCAGAATTGGGAAAGTATGGCTGTAAAATGGGTCTCCCTCCTAGGAGTAGGGTTCATGCCATACCTCCATGGACTCTCCCTCTCCCCAGTCCCCTGCCCCATCTTCCTAGTATTGATAAGGTCTGAGTGACATAATCTAAACTGGTGAGAAGAAGGCATCAGCTTTGATTCCACCCAACCAGGATTCCTGAGTCAGGCACTGTGCTGGGTTCCAAATCATGCTCTCCCATCCCTTCCCCACCCAAGGGACAGGAGATGTCTAAGATATAGATGTTAGGTTTGGGGATCAGAGGCGCTTTACAGGACTTTGAAATAATGAGGCCAAAATGACACAGAAGCCAGCACTTGTTTCTGCATAGATCTCACGATCCTAATATTGACTGTCCACACTAGGCTGTATATTGTCACCCTGCTTATTTTTTTTTTTTAATTTTTTTTTTTTAGTTTTTATTTTTTTAATTTTAAAATCTTTAATTCTTACAGGCGTTCCCAAACATGAACCCCCCTCCCACCTCCCTCCCCATAACATCTCTGTGGGTCATCCCCATGCACCAGCCCCAAGCATGCTGTATCCTGCGTCAGACATAGACTGGCAATTCAATTCTTACATGATAGTATACATGTTAGAATGCCATTCTCCCAAATCATCCCACCCTCTCCCTCTCCCTCTGAGTCCAAAAGTCCATTATATATATCTGTGTCTTTTTTCCTGTCTTGCATACAGGGTTGTCATTGCCATCTTTCTAAATTCCATATATATGTGTTAGTATACTGTATTGGTGTTTTTCTTTCTGGCTTACTTCACTCTGTATAATCGGCTCCAGTTTCATCCATCTCATCAGAACTGATTCAAATGAATTCTTTTTTATGGCTGAGTAATACTCCATTGTGTATATGTACCACAGCTTTCTTATCCATTCATCTGCTGATGGACATCTAGGTTGTTTCCATGTCCTGGCTATTATAAACAGTGCTGCGATGAACATTGGGGTACATGTGTCTCTTTCAATTCTGGTTTCCTCGGTGTGTATGCCTAGCAGTGGGATTGCTGGGTCATAAGGTAGTTCTATTTGCAATTTTTAAAGGAATCTCCACACTGTTCTCTATAGTGGCTGTACTAGTTTGCATTCCCACCAACAGTGTAGGAGGGTTCCCTTTTCTCCACACCCTCTCCAGCATTTATTGCTTGCAGATTTTTGGATCGCAGCCATTCTGACTGGTGTGAAGTGGTACCTCATTGTGGTTTTGATTTGCATTTCTCTAATAATGAGTGATGTTGAGCATCTTTTCATGTGTTTGTTAGCCATCCGTATGTCTTCTTTGGAGAAATGTCTATTTAGTTCTTTGGCCCATTTTTTGATTGGGTCGTTTATTTTTCTGGAATTGAGTTGCATAAGTTGCTTGTATATTTTTGAGATTAGCTGTTTGTCAGTTGCTTCATTTGCTATTATTTTCTCCCATTCAGAAGGCTGTCTTTTCACCTTGCTTATATTTTCCTTTGTTGTGCAGAAGCTTTTAATTTTAATTAGATCCCATTTGTTTATTTTTGCTTTTATTTCCAGAATTCTGGGAGGTGGATCATAGAGGATCCTGCTGTGATGTATGTCGGAGAGTGTTTTGCCTATGTTCTCCTCTAGGAGTTTTATAGTTTCTGGTCTTACATTTAGATCTTTAATCCATTTTGAGTTTATTTTTGTGTAGGGTGTTAGAAAGTGATCTAGTTTCATTCTTTTACAAGTGGTTGACCAGTTTTCCCAGCACCACTTGTTAAAGAGATTGTCTTTACTCCATTGTATATTCTTGCCTCCTTTGTCAAAGATAAGGTGTCCACACCCTGCTTATTTAACTTATATGCAGAGTACATCATGAGATATGCTGAACTGGAAGAAGCACAAGCTGGAATCAAGATTGCCGGGAGAAATATCAATAACCTCAGATATGCAAATGACACCATCCTTATGGCAGAAAGTGAAGAGGAACTAAAGAGCCTCTTGATGAAAGTGAAGGAGGAGAGTGAAAAAGTTGGCTTAAAGCTCAACATTCAGAAAACTAAGATCATGGCATCCGGTCCCATCACTTCATGGGAAATAGATGGGGAAACAGTGGAAACAGTGTCAGACTTTATTTTGGGGGGCTCCAAAATCACTGCAGATGGTAATTGCAGCCATGAAATTAAAAGATGCTTACTCCTTGGAAGAAAAGTTATGACCAACCTAGATAGCATATCGAAAAGCTGAGATATTACTTTGCCAACAAAGGTCCGTCTAGTCAAGGCTATGGTTTTCCAGTGGTCACGTATGGATGTGAGAGTTGGACTGTGGAGAAAGCTGAGTGCCGAAGAATTGATGCTTTTGAACTGTGGTGTTGGAGAAAACTCTTGAGAGTCACTTGGGCTGCAAGGAGATCCAACCAGTCCATTCTAAAGGAGATCAGTCCTGGGTGTTCATTGGAAGGACTGATGTTGAAGCTGAAACTCCAATACTTTGGCCACCTCATGCGAAGAGTTGACTCATTGGAAAAGACTCTGATGCTGGGAGGGATTGAGGGCAGGATAAGGGGATGACAGAGGATGAGATGGCTGGATGGCATCACAGACTCGATCCAAATGAGTTTGGGTGAACTCTGGGAGTTGGTGATGGACAGGGAGGCCTGGCGTGCTGCGATTCATGGGGTCGCAAAGAGTCAGACACGACTGAGCGACTGAACTGAACACTAGGCTGTGACTCAGGACCCAGGCCAAGGGCACAAAACAGATGCTTGATAAATAGCAGACAGATGACTGAATGCATTTTCTACCCACTTTGTCAAGGAAATCCTAAGAGCTGAGTCCCTGACTTCAGGCCACTGGGAGAAAGCAGGTTCAGAGGCTTCGGTAGTAGCACTGCAATGTTTAGACTGTGACATATGGGAGTGAATGGAATCTGGGCAGCGACTGGCCCTGAATGCAGACAGGCATCTCCCAACAGCTCCCAGCAGAAGTATCAGCGGAAGCTGTTATCTCCGGCTCAGACCAGTTGAGAACATTTCCTGGCAACTGGCCCCAGAAGGCTTTAAAGGAAGAGGGGTGAGTATGGAGGGACTGCAGTTTCTATTGTCGAGTCTGGGATGTTCCTTTGGGTTCCTGAACCCGTGTGTGTGTGTGTGTGTGTGTGTGTGTGTGCGCATGTGTGTGTGTGTAGGCTTCCCCACATCAGCAAGCAATTCTCGGATACTAGCAGTGTGTCCCAAAACTCAGCTCAATTCTGACATTATCTACCTAGAGATGGCATCAGATTCCACAGGTAAAGGGCTCTGTCCCAAAAGACCACCCTTCACTTCAGATGCCTCAACTGCAGGATCCATCAAAGAAGCCAGACTGGGCCTCAAAGTTTCTTCATCTGGAATGTATGAAAGATGTGAAGAGTTAAAACTAGATTGTCCCTGAAAAAGGCCTGCCTGGATAATGATCTCTTCCTGTACCTGGAGGAAAATGCCTGGTGATTGACTTGGGACCGCAGCAACAGTGACTGACTCTTAAACGAATTAGAAAGCCCAGGGGATGGATAGGTGTGGATCCTCCAGAGAGTTTGAGCCCTCAAGCCTCTGACCTCTAGTAGCTCAGATCGTAAAGAATCTGCCTGCAATGTGGGAGACCTGTGTTCAATTCCTGGGTCGGGAGGATCCCCTGGAGAAGGAAATGGCAACCCACTCCAGTATTCTTGCCTGGAGAATTCCATGGACAGAGGAGCCTGGCAAGCTACAGTCCATGGGGTCACAGAGTCAGACACAGTTAAGCAACTAACACTGACAAGGAACTGAGGTGCAGAGAATACAAGGAATCTACTCAGGGTTGCTTTGTTTGTAAGCAACAGAACTAGGCCTTAAATCAAGATGTGCCGTCTCTAAAGCCTGTGTGGTTAACTTTGTCCCATATAGGGTGGGACCTGGGGAGTGCTATCTGTCCCGATCTTTTGCGTAGGATTTCCATGTTTCCACCCTCCAGGGTAGGTCTTGCTGTGTTCCATCTAAACAGTGTCTAGTTTCAGGACCTAGTCTAGGGAAATGAATGCTTTACAATGAGGCAATAGTTCAGAACACTGAATTTGGAGCTCTGGGCCACAGGTGTTCTGGTTAATCACTCAAATTTATTATGAATAATGGTCTAATAGAAACCATGATTTTTGTTATGGGTACAAAATTTTGATTTCTTGATGGATGCTGCTGGATGTCCAGGGGAACACCTGATGATCTTTTCTTGGAGGCAGAACTCTCAGGACTGCTCCTGGAATTCCTGTTTCCAGGCCTGGCATTCCAACTTCATGAGTAGCTACATTGGAGAAGGAGAAAATGGGGAAAGTCCACTCCCTGGGGCAAAAGCGTTTACCCCTGAAATGTGGCTCAGCTGGTAAAGAATCCACCCGTAATGTGGGAGACCTGGGTTTGATCCCTGGCTTGGGAAGACCCCCTGGAGAAAGGAAAGGCTTACCTACTCCAGTTTTCTGGCCTGGAGAATTCCACCGACTGTGTAGTCCGTGGGGTCACAAAGAGTTGGACATGACTGAGCGACTTTCAATTTATTTCACTTTCTGAAAGTCACAGAATTCCAGGGGTAAATGCTGTCTGACGTCTTCTCCCCTCAGGTGGACCTGGGCTCAAGGACCTAAGTTTCAATGCTAATCTGTACTCTAGCTGGGAGGGCGGCCAAGCTTTAGGACTCACTTTTCATTTCATCTGTTTGTTTTAGAATGGCAAGGAGGACCTTTGTGAAGTCTTTGTTTTGGTTCAGAATTAAAACTTAACCTCAAACCTTTCCAAGAAATATATGTATTTCTTTTTTCTAAGTATTTCCCAGGGGACAGGGTGCCATAGGATTTCTGGATATGGCTATGTCTTCCAAATATCTACTATGGTTCTCTTCCAAACATTAATATAAATATTTCTTGTTTTATTTTCTTTTAATATTTATTTATTTAGGCATGTGGGATTTTTACTTGGCTGCACTGGGTCTTCATTGCTGTGCCAGGCTTTCTCTAGTTATAGCGAGTTAGAGGCTACTTTTCATTGCAGTGCTCAGGCTTCTCATTACAGTGGCTTCTCTTGTTCTGGAGCACAGGCTTTAGGCATACAGGCTTCAGTAGTTGGAGCTCGATGGCCCAAGAGCTCTGGCTTGGTAGTTGTGGAGCCCAGGCTTAGTTGCTCCATGTCATGTGGAATCTTCTCAGACCAGGGATTCAAGCCATGTCCCCTGCACTGGCAGGCGAATTCTAATCCACTGATCCACCAGGGAGGTCCCTCTGTATTATTTTTCAATCTGTTCCCTTTGAGCTATTTTACTGTTGATGAAAAATTGTACTTCATCCAATGTTCCTTCATGGGAACAATTTTTTGAAAACTCAATATTCTCCCCTCCACAGATGCAAACTTCACCTCTGAAAGGAAGAAAGGATGGAAAGTTTTGGGGTTTTTTTTTAGGTTATAACCATCCACAGGGGTGTGGTACCATGGTTAGATGCTCAGAGTGTAAGGCCAGTCAGTCAGACTTTACCACTGGGTGATCCTGGACAAGTCAACTCGTTTTTCTAAGCCTCAGTTTCCTTATCTATGAAATGAATCTAAAGTAGTACCTTCTTTGCAGGGGTAATGTTGGGAGGATGAAATGAGATAATCTACACAAAGCATCTAGTCAGGGCTTGGTACCTAGCAAGGGCTCAGGAAATAGTAGCCTGTCATTATTATCAGCTATTATTTGCTCTGTATTTGTACAGTCCCCAGAGCTGTACCACTAGCAGGGAGGCATCCCTGTAGGCAAAGGCCAGCTAAGAGAACTAGGGTAGTTCCTGGCTCAGATGCTAATTTATGTAATATCTGTTACATATTCAATAATACATTTTTTTGGTAAGTTATGAAAAATAATAATGAAACAATAACCCATGGACCTACCATTCAACTTGAGCAAACTACTACCATGGGTTAAAGCTACTTTTGAGTTCCTCCACAGCCCACCTCATTGCCTTTTCTTAGATGTGACCATCTATTAATAGAAAGAAAGCTGAGCACTGAAGAATTGATGCTTTTGAAGTCTGGTGTTGGAGAAGACTCTTGAGAGTCCCTTGGACTACAAGGAGATCTAACCAGTCCATCCTGAAGGAAATCAGTCCTGAATATTCATTGGAAGGACTAATGCTGAAGCTGAAACTCCAATACTTTGGCCACCTGATGGGAAGAACTGACTCACTGGAAAAGACCCTGATTCAGGGAAAGATTGAAGGCGGGAGGTGAAGGGGACAACAGAGGATGAGATGGTTGGATGACATCACCCACATGATGGACATGAGTTTGAGTAGGCTCCAGGAGTTGGTAATGGACAGGGAAGCCTGGCGTGCTGCAGCCCATGAGGTGGCAAAGAGTCAGACATGACTGAACGACTGAACTGATAATAGAGTTGTGTTTATCATTTCATTCCTTTTAAAATGAACATGTATGTATATATAATCCCCTAAATGGTATATTATTTAATTTTGCTGGGTTTTGAGCTTTATAAAGTGATGTTATACTGTATGAGCATTTCTGCATTTCCCCCACCATTCTAAGACTAATTTATTCCTGTATTTGCATATAGCTGTATTCATGTTCACTGCTGTATAATAATCTATTACACTCCAACTCATCCTTTCTCTTGTTGGCAGACATTTGTTCTGTTTTGCTGCTATAAATAGTGCTGCCATGAACATTCTCATACTAGATTCCTGGTATGCGTGTGTAAGAGTTCTCTAGTGTATATATGAAGAGTGGAGTTGCTGAAGCACAGAATAATTTTCAGGATAATTTCTAAAGAGGTTGTAGTCTGCAGAGAACACAGGTTCCATCCCTAGTGGGGAAACTAAGATCCCACACACCACACGGCCAAAAAAATTATAAAGCCTTGTTTATAAAGGATTTTGACTATGGCACCTCTCTTTTGGCCTCTGAGTTCAATACCCCTTCCTTTACACACAAGCACATATTTTGAGATACAACTGGCTCAAGGGAAGAAAAAAAATGTCTTAAAGAGATATTAAATGTCTTGAGAATGAACCAAGACTTGGATGCCAGGCTTACTAAAGTAAGAAGATGGATAAGACAGAGCCCTGAAAGACAGAAGACTCTAGTTGAAACTGGGAGCATGCTGTCAACTTCATGTCAACCTCTTTTCTTTCTATCTTTCCTTTTTTTTAATTCAATAAGCATAATAAAAAACCTATTGAATGTAGGAACTATACTAGGAGATATTTAGAACAGAAACCTGAAAAATATGCATTCTCTTTTCTTTAGGAGGTCATAATCTAGTGATAAAGGCATCTATCTATTTGTATCTATCTATCTCAACACATTGTACAAATTAAATACTTGAATACAGTAATGAACCAATACTTTCATACAGGCAATGTCTTGTAGTGAAATTATCCTTATAACTTTATAATAAAATTATCACATAATTTTATAATCCACTCTGAGATTGGCACCCCAATTTAGTTCTGGCGAATTTAAGGCTTCAGCCTCCTCTCCTTTTTGCAAAAATGAAGGTTATTAATACTTATATTTAGAATTGTAAATCTAGTTACAATTGTTTTCAGGATTATTGATAATGTAAAAAAGTTCCTTGTATATAGTTGATGCTCAATAAATAATGGACATTATTTAAACCTCAAAGGAGGAAGATGGAGCACGTGGAAGAAGGTGGAGCACGTATAGTTTTATCCCCGTTTTTCAAATAGAAAAAAGCTATATCTCGGTAAGATTAAAAGACTGACTATTCTGGTCACCAAGCCAGTAAATGAAGACGCCAGCACAAACCCTCATTTTCAGATCACCACCATTTAAAAACCACAACACTTTTACCTATCTCATGCTTTCCTGTTGAAAAGCATTAAAGGAGAATTCGGAAGATAAAAAGACTATCCGCGTAAGTGGAACTTAAGTATATTCTTGACCCCAGGAGAGGTGAGTTTAAGAAGAGAGTATTTAGAAGCATACAAGCACTAGTTAGGAGCGTTTGGGTAACAACCAAGAATCAGCCAGGGCGGGGTGTACGTTCAGTAAGACTAGAGTTAGAGCTCCACCCACGTCTTAGAGTTTTGACTAGCTACTTGGCAGACACCAGAAGCCTGGGAAAAACTAGGAAAGACGTTTAAACCCGGCCACCTGACGCACCCCAGTCCTCTCCCAGATAGCCCAGTCCATCTCAGGAGGCGGAGAGTCGTGGCATCGCTAGCCTATCATCATTGCCAAGCTCAGCGGAGTCGATTCTTAATTGGCTAATATTAGGGTGACGTCACACTCGCCGCTCCGGCGAAGGAAGAGGACGCCATGATTGGTTGGCGCTGGGACGGCGGGCGGTGGAGGAGCCTAGCTAGCCTGGGTTTCAAACCGGTGCTGGGCTGTCTCGAGCCATGTTTTGAGGCCGTGGGGGGCTGCGGAGGGCGGGGAGTCGGCTCAGTGGAAACCTGGATTTGGTTTTAAGAGCCGTGGAATTGAGAAGAAGTGACCGGAAGTGATCTTGGGACTGACCGGAAGCGAGGCCTGGAGGGGAAAGGGAGAGTGGTTCCCGGGAGGGAGGGGATTTCCAGCGGAAAGGGGCGGGGGAAAGGTGCTAAAGCGGCGTGGGAGTGCCGGCTAGGCAGTGGGTCGCTGCTGCTGGTTTGTTTGGAAAACAGCGAGTGACCACCGCGAGCTCAAGGGGAGATCCCAAAAAGAGTGCGAGGAGTCCAGGGTTGCCTCTGGATAGTCTGGAAGAGTTAAGCCAAAGGGCCCTCGTGCTCTAGAGACCTGGGTGCGGGGGAGGGATTTTGGAAGTCGGGGCAGCAGAGAGCGAAGAGCCAAGGGTACGGGAGATTAGTTGTGTGGGCAGTGTGGGTGGGGCTTGGGGGTTGCTTGTTGGGTGCTGCGTGGGAGATCTTGGTTTGGAGTTTTCTACAGTCTTGCAGTCTTGCCCCGGTTGGGTAGAATCACGCTACTCGCCTTTGTACAAGAAACTGTCTCCTGGGGCAAGGAAGGAGCCAGAATGGCCTGGGCTCTGAAGCTGCCTCTGGCCGATGAGGTGATTGAATCCGGGCTGGTGCAGGACTTTGATGCTAGTCTATCCGGGATCGGCCAGGAACTGGGTGCTGGTGCCTATAGCATGAGGTGAGTGAGATTTTCCCAGACCCTGCACCTTCTGAGTAACAAAGGCAGGATAGATAATAACGGGGGAGGAAAAGAGGTGTGTTGGGTTAGAGAAGCTCTCCGCGTTTAGAGAAAAGGAACTTGTTTCTCTTTTGAGTGGTGAGCATTGTGGTAGAAATGGAAAAAGAGATTATGGAAGTGTCAAGAAGAGTGGCTCTTGATTAGCAACCAAGTGAATGTTGAGAGGCTGTTGTGCCAGTGTGGGTGATTTGGAGACTGTTGGTGTGTGTGTGTGTGTGTGTGTGTGTGTGTGTACGTACGTGTGTGTACGTGTGGGTAGGTTGCACTGGACTTGTGTGAGTAAGAGGCCACATTGAACGTGTGAGATGTTTAGGGAGTTGGGACTTGATGATAAATATTGGTTGACTGCTTTTGGGGAAGAAATGTGAGATCCTAAGTCCACACATCTGTATTTTAACCAGCTTTCAGGCTTTACTCAATTCTGGGGTTTCTGACTTTTGAAACATACGCTGTGAAATGAAAAAGTGTCAACAAGAACTTTTAGATGCTTCTAGACCTTCATGTATCAAGCCAAATGTTGATAATAAATAAAAATCTCCTGTGAAAGCAACATAACCTGCCATGTAATTTATTTGCATGCGTTAGGAACTTCATTCCCCCAATATAGTTTGTTTCATTTAAAAGATGTGCAAGAGCCAAGTCTGGAAATGTTGAAACATCTGCTTCTTAATGTTTGATGGACTATAACTGGGTTTCCAAATGGATAATAAGCTTAATCTAAATAAGTGAGTCAAAGAAACTTTAGAATTTAGCACTCTTAATTAGGTTTATGAGTTTATAATGGAAGGATGCCTTTTATGGTGAAAGTGGGCAAATTTTGTATTCTGTTAGTGAGCATCTTTGAGAATTATAAAAGTGAACTTCCTTTCTTTAACCCTGCTAAGCCAAAGTGAACTTTCCTCACTGAAGTAAAATTATGAGTTAGAACTTAATACTTCATTTTCAGAAATCTTTGCTTACAGTTAGAATAGTAAAGGCCATCCTTGAATACATATTTTATTAATTTTCAGGGAAATTTGAGTTCTATCATGCAGTGCTCTTAGCCTTGAGAAATCTAATTTTGTCTGTTCTTGTTAAAATAAGTCTTACCATAAAAATAGAGATTGACTTGGTCTGAAGGTAAATGTCCTGACCCTGAGCTTGTGCGTCAGTACTGACATAATATTTGACAATTTATGGAGGTGTTTGTATAAAGATTACTACCACAAAAAGTTAAGTTCTGTCTAGGTTATCACAGTTAAGGATGGAGATAATTGAATATAGCTGTACTTGGTATAAAAATAGTTTAACATCATTAGCAAACATTTGTGTATCAACTGTGTGCTCTCTCTACCATGTGACCTTACCTTACATTTATGAATGCTTTCCTATTCATACCCTGAGTGCTCCTCACATGTATTAGTAGAATGCCTTGTATATTTACATGTTTGGAATTTTTTCCAACATTAAATCCACAATAGTTTTCAAACATCACTTTGTTTTTTCTCAGTAGCACAATGTGTAAAAAATGTTTTTCAAGTATACTTTTATTTGTCCTCTTTCACCTTCCTCTTTTTCGTGCACTTTGCTATTGTCATGATTTTCTCTTGTCTCTTACACACATTTAATCATTTGCATTAATTTGTGTTAAATAGATATTAGTTCTCAAACTGTAGTATTTATGAGAGTCATCTGGAAACTTATAAAAAAATAGTTTCCAGCATCCCATCTTTGGTGATTGTCTGGGGCACAGACTAAAAATCTGATTTTTTAAAAGCAAGTTCTTCGGTGATTTTGATGCATGTAGTCCATGGCTCAGATTTTGAGAAACACTGATTGGAGGAGGTTTTATTCTCAAAGACAATGATTCTTTGCTCTCCCTTTTTCTTCTTTTAACTAAACTTGTGATTGCTTTTCCTAAATCTTCGTTAGGGAGATCTCTCTGACAGCAATTTTTAAAAGAATTTTTATGTGTTTATTTATTTTGACTGCTCTGGGTCTTTGTTGCTGTGTGAGGGCTTTTGTATTATAGCTGGGGTGAGCGGGGCCTACTCTCTAGTAGCAGTGTGCTGGCATCTGTTTACGATGGCTTCTCTTGATGCAGAACTTGGGCCCTAGGGCACTGCAGGCCTTAGTAGTTCAGAGGGCAGTTGTGCAGTTGTGGCCCATGGTCCCTGCTACCCCAAGGCATGTGGGATTCTCCTGGACCAGGAATCGAATCTGTGTCTCCTGCACTGCCAGGTGGACTGCCAACCCCTGGACCACCAGGGAAGTCCCAACAGCAGTTTGTTTTATAAAATATTTTCCTAACATATTTGTTTTACCCTGACTTGCTTATTTCTACTGCATCTTAAAACGGTTTCATTTATACATCTGTTGGTTTATACTTTATAAATGATTTACCTTAGTTGGATGTTTTGATTCTTCATCTACCATTGCATTCATTAACTATATTATTTTCATAAAGTGAAAGTGAACTCGCTCAGTCGTGTCTGACTCTTTGCGATCCCGTGGACTGTAGCCTACCAGGCTCCTCCGTCCATGGGATTCTCCAGGCAAGAATACTGGAGTGGGTTGCCATTTCCTTCTCCAGGGGATTTTCCTGACCTAGGGATCGAACCCAGGGATTGAACCCAGGTCTCCCGCATTGCAGGCGGAGGTTTTAACCTCGGAGTCACCAGGGAAGCCCATTATTTTCATAAGTGGTCCTTTAATAGTCTCCATATTTTTTCCTTACGTCTTAATACATGGCACGCACTTTATAATTAAAATAAAGGAAGTTCCCTGAAAACAGGCTGAATAAAAGAAGTCAGTCACGAAAGACTACCTATGATTCTGTTTCTTGGGAATGTCCAGAATTGGCAAATCTATAGGGACAGAAGGTAGATTAGTGGTTGACTAGATAGTGAAGGACAGGGAAGCCTGGTATCCAGGGGGTTGCACTGAATAATATATTTTTGTATCAGTTTACTTATCCACTCAACTACTGAAGGGCATCTTGGTTGCTTCCAAGCTTAGGCATTATAAATAAAGCTGTTATAAACATCTGTGTGCAGATGGTTTTCATCTTTGAGCAGATACCAAGGAATGCCATTACTGGATCATATGGTATGAGTATGTTTAGCTTTGTAAAAAACTGACAAACCATTCTCTAAAGTGGCTGTACCATTTCGATTCCTACCAGCAATGAGAGGGTTCTGGTACTACTCCACACCTTGTCAGAATTTGGTGGTGTCATTGTTCTGGATTTTGGCCATCCTAAGAGGTATGTAGTGTATACTTAACTTTTTCAAGATCTGCCAAGCTGTTTTACACAACAGCTAAACCATTTTGCATTCTCACCTGCAATGTACAAGGGGTCATATTTCTCTGCATCCTCATCAATACTTGTTTTCTGTGTTTTAAATTAAAGTCATCCCAGTGAGTGTGAACTAGGATCTGATATTATTTGTTTTGCGTTCCCTTGATGACCATGATGTTGAACATCTTTTCATGTGCTTGTTGGCCATTCATGTGTCTTCTTTGGAAAAGGGTCCTTTGTGAAAGTGAAAGTTGCTTAGTCGTGTCCGACTCTTTGCAACCCCTTGTGCTATACAGTCTATGGAATTCTCCAGGCCAGAATACTGGAGTGGATAGCCTTTCCCTTCTGCAGGGAATCTTCTCAACTCAGGGATCAAACCCAGGTCTCCTGCATTGTAGGCAGATTCTTTACCAGCTGAGTCACAAGGGAAGCCCATTTGAGTCCTTTGCCCAGTTTTAAATTGGGTTGTTTGCACATTGTTGAGTTGAAGAGTTCTTTGTGTATTCTGATTACTAGATCGATAGGCTTCCCAGGTGGCTCAGTGGTAAAGAATCCTCCTCCAATTGCAGGAGATGTGGGTTTGATCCCTGGGTGGAGAAGATGCCTGGGAGAAGGAAATGGCAACCCACTCCAGTATTCTTGTCTGGAAAATCCCGTGGGCAGAAGAACCTGGCAGACCACACTCTATGGGGTCACAGGAGAGTCAGGCATGACTTAGGGGCTAAACAGCAGCTACAACAAGATTATTATCAGATGTGTGGTTTGTAGATACTTTCTCCAATTCTACATGCTGTCTTTCACATTCTTGACAGTGTTCTTTGATTCACCAAAGTGTTTAATTTTTAAAAAATATTTATTTTTATTTATTATTGTATTTGACTGTGCTGGGTCTTACTTGCAGTATGCAAACTGTTAGTTGTAGGAAGTGGGATCTAGTTCCCTGACCAGGGATTGAACCCAGAACCCTGCATTGGGAATCCAGATTCTTGGTCATTGGACTGCCAAGGACGTCCCCAACTGTGTTTACTTTTTATGAAGTCCAATTTATTCATTTTGTTGCTTTATGCTTTTGATGTCAGCTCTTAAGAATCTGTTGCTAAATTCAAGTTATGGCTATTTACCCTGTGGTTTCTTCTAGGAGTTTATACTTTACGCTCTTATGTTTAGGTCATTGATCTATTTTGAGTTAATCTTTTAATTTAAAGTGAGATAGGGGTCCAGCTTCATTTGTTTGTATTTGGATAGCCAGTTGTCCCAGCCATTTGTTCGTTTCCATTGAATGTTCTTTGTAGTCCCATTGAAAATCAAGTGGCCATACTTGTAAGGATTTATTTGTGGACTGGATTCTGTTCCATTGGTTGATATATCTTTTTGCCAGTACCACACTATTTTGATTACTGTAGCTTTGTAAAAAAAAAAGCTCTGAAATTGGGAAGTGTGATTTCTCTTATTTTTTCTTTTCCATTATTGTTTTTTGCTATTCAGGGCCCCTTGTAGTGCCATACAAATTTGAAAGTAAGCCTTTCTGTTTCTGCAAGACAGGCGATTGGGATTTTGATAGGGATTTCATTAAATCTGTAGATAGGTTTTGGAGTATTTCCATCTTAATAATACCAGGTTTATCAGTTCATGAACATGGGCTGTCTTTCCATTTAGTTAGGTCATCTTTAATTTCGTTAAGCAGTGTTTTGTAGTTTTCAATGTACAAGTCTTCCACATCCTTGGTTAAATTTATTCCTACATATTTTATTCTTTTAGAGGTTATTATATGCTTAGTTGCTCAGCTGTGTCTGATTCTCTGTGGCCCTATGGACTGTAGCCCACCAGACTCCTTTGTCCATGGAATTTTCCAGGAAATACTGACAGAATACTGGAGCATTTCCTACTCCAGGGGATCTCCCTGACTCAGGGAATCAAACCTGCATCCCTTCCATCTCCTATACTGGCAGGCAGATTCTTTACCACTAGTGCCACCTGGGAAGCCCTGGAGGTTATTGGGATTGCTATTTTTTCAGTTAGCATAGTGACTTCAAGGTGGTTTTCAGTGTTTAATGAAAGGATGTTGAATTTTGTCCTGTGCCTTTTCTATCAAAATGATCATATGGGGTATTACATTGGGATTTCCTTATCAGAACTATCCTTATACTTCTGAGATAAATTTCACTTAGTCATAGTTTAGAATCATTTTAATGTACTGTTGGATTCAGTTTGGTAGTATTTTGTTGGGGATTTTTGTATCTTTATTCATAAGGGATATTGGTCTGTACTGTTCTTGTATCCTTTTCTGGCTTTTGGTATCATAGACTGTTAGGAAGTGTTCCTCCCCCTTTTTGGGAAGAGTTTGAGTTAGAATGGTGTGAGGGACTTTCCTGTTGGTACAGTGGATAAAAATCGCCTGCCAGTGCAAGGGACATGGGTTCGATCCCTGGTCTGGGAAGGTTTCACAAGCCATGGAGCAGCCAAGCCCATGCGCCACATCTACTGAGCCCATGTTCTAGGGCTCACAAGCTGCAGCTGTCAGTACTGAGGCCTGCACACCTAGAGTCTGTGCTGCACAGCAAGAGAAGCCACTGCAGTGAGAAGCCTGTTCATCTCTAGAAAGAGTAGCCCCTACTCACTGCAGCTGTGTCTTTGTATGCTTTGTAATTCACAACAGGGGAAGTGCAGTTGATTTATAATATTGTGTTTGCTTCTGGTATGCATCAAAATGATTCAGTTATACATATGTATATATTTCAAATTATTTTCTATTATAGGTTATTATAATGTATTGAATGTAGTTCCCTGTGTGATACAGTAAATCTATGTTGCTTATCTATTTTATGTATAGTTTGAATCTGTTAATTGCATACTCCTGATTTACCCCTCCTTCCTCCCTTTCCCCTTTGCTACCTAAAGTCTGTTTTCTTAGTGAGTCTATTTTGTATATAGATTTATTTGTATTATTTAGATTTCACATATAAGTGATATCATACAATATTTGTCTTTGACTTATTTCACTTAGTATAATATTCTACAGGTTCATCCATATTGCTGCAAATGGCAGTATTTCATTCTTTTTTATGGCTGGGTAATATTCCATTAGTATATATATGTATATATATAAAATATTCCATTATTTTATATATGTTTGATATATATGTGTGTGTGATATATATGTCACATCCTCTCAAACCAATCAGTCATCTGTTGATTGGTACCTGAGTTCTTACCATGTCTTGGCTTTTGTAAACAGTGCTGCTATGAAAATTGAGGTACATGTGCTTTTTTGAATTAAAGTTTTTTCTTTTCTGGATATATGTCCAGAAGTGGGATTGCTGGATCTTATGATAGTTCTATTTTTAGTTTTTTGAGAAACCTCCATTCTCTTTTCCATAGTGGCTGCACCAATTTACATTCCCACCAACAGTGTAGGAGGGTTCCTTTTCCTCCATACCCTCTCCAGCATTTATTGTTTATAGACTTTTTGATGACAGCCATTCTGACTGGTGTGTGGTGATGCCTCATTGTGGTTTGGATTTTAATATTTCTCATAACTAGCAGTGTTGAGCATTTTTTCATGTGCCTATATGCTTTGTAATTTTTTGTTGAGAACTGGACATTTTGAGTATTATAATATGGTAACTCTGGAAGTCAGATTCTGCTCCCTCCCTAGAGATTACTGTTGTTACTGAGTGAAAGCTGAAATTGTCTGTTTATTTAGTGACTTCTCTAAACTTTTTTTTGTAGAGAGTATATTCATTGCTCTATATAGTCACCAAAGTCTCTTCTGTTATGTCATTATGTCCACCCTGTCAGTGACTTGACAAAGATTTTCTTAAATGCCTGGATCCAACAAGAAGAGAAAAGGGGGAAAAAAGAGTGTTCTATCTTTAAATCTCTTTGTCTCATTTTGCTAGGGAAGCTACTTCAGCCATGGGCTGAGACAGTGGTGAGCCTCTTTGCCAGCTCCTCAGCAATCAAAAACAGTGATCAAGACACAAAACTCTGGGAGTTCCCTCGTGGCCTAGTAGTTAGGATTCTGAGGTTTCTCTGCCATGGCCCAGGTTCAAGCCCTGACTGGTGAAATAAGATCTTGCAAGCTGAGCAGGGTGGCAAAAAGGAAAAAAAAAGACACATAACCTTGAGACAAGATCCATATTGCACATCCTAGCACCAGCAAGCTACAGTAGGATCTTGGGCTATTTATTGTTACCACTGCTTCCTGCCATGGGACTGGGAGCTGAAAAATGATAGGTACCATGCCAAATGCTGAAATTAACTAAAATTTACCAGCCTCTTCCTTCATCAAGCACTCCCTTGGATGCTGAAAGTGTTGACGAGATTCCAGAGTTTCAAAATAATTGCCTCAGGCATTTCTTGCCAGCTCAGTTCTTTTGGTGAAAGACCAATTCCTAGAGCTTCCTACTCTGCTATCTTCCAT
This sequence comes from Ovis aries, assembly GCF_016772045.2. NCBI lineage: Eukaryota > Metazoa > Chordata > Mammalia > Artiodactyla > Bovidae > Ovis > Ovis aries. The sequence goes on from NC_056056.1 coordinate 135,058,029, forward strand.
GACCCCTGTCCTTAATCTACAATAGCCTTTTAATTGGTTCAGCTCTGTTTCTAACTCTGCACTCACCACCATCCCCCCACCTAATCTGTTCTCTACACTGAAACCTTTGTAAGTGTGTGGGTATTTTGTTCATTTAAATAAAAAATAATTTCAGACTTGTGAAAGATTTGCAAAAACAGTCCAAGAATTTGTGCATACCCTTCAACCAGATTTCTTAAATGTTAACATTTACTAAATTTGCTTTATCTTTCCCCATCTCTCTCCACACACCTACAGTGATTTTTTTTCTGAACTGCTTAAGTTACAGATATGATGCCGCTTAACACCTAAATATTTCAGTGTGTCATCTTTTGAAACAAGAAATTCTCTGACGTAACCACAGTACAATGATCAAAATCAGGAACCTGACTCTGACACAATGCTATTATCTACCCATGAAACTTTTTCACATTTTGTCAGCTGTCTCAGTCATGTCCTTTATAACAGAGAAATATCCAAGATTATGTGTTGATTCAGTTGATCTGTCTTTCTTGTCTCGTTTAATCTAGAATGGCTCCAGCGTCTTTCATTGTATCTTCATGGCACTGACAATTTGATGAGTACAAGCCAGTTATTTTGTAGAATGTTCCTCAATTTAGGTTTGCTGTTTCCTTATGATTGAATTCAGTTTATACACTTTGCTGTTTAGTTGCTGAGTCATGTCTGACTCTTTTGTAAGCCCATGGACTGTAGCCCGCCAGGTTACTCTGTCCATGGGATTTTGCAGGCAAGAATACTGGAGTGAGTTACCATTTCCTCCTCCAGGGGATCTTCCTGATCCAGGGTTCGAACCTGAGTCCCCTGCATTGGCAAGCAGATTCTTTACCACTGAGCCACCAGGGAAGCCCTCAGTTTATGCACTTTGGGTAGTAATACCTAAGAAGAGTTACTTATTGGAAAAGACCCTGATGCTGGGAGGGATTGGAGGCAGGAGGAGAAGGGGACGACAGAGGATGAGATGGCTGGATGGCATCACCAACTCGATGCACATGAGTTTGGGTGAACTCCGGGAGTTGGTGATGGACAGGGAGGCCTGGGGTCGCAAAGAGTCATCGACTGAGCAACTGAACTGAACTGAACTGAACTGAACCTAAGTAGTGATGCTGAGTTCTCTGTGTATCATGTTACATTGTTGTTTTTTAGCTGCTAAGTTGTGTTTGACTCCTTTATGACCCTGTGGGCTATAGCCTACCAGGCTTCTCTGTCCACGGAATTTCCCAGGCAAGAATTACTAGAGTGGGTTGTCATTTCCTTCTCCAGGGGATCTTCCCAGGGATCAAATCCGTGTCTCCTGCATTGGCAGGCAGATTCTTTACCACTAAGCCCCACCTGGGAAGCCCATCATATTACATAGCACATGCTTGATTGATTCTATTCCTGGCAGTGTCAACTCTGGCCGTCTCATGAAGGTGACGTGTACCAATTTTCTTTTTTGGAAATTTATTGTCTTTTGTAATTGATAAATATCTTGTGGGGAGATACATTGAGACTATGTAAATATCCTATTACTTTTCAAACTTTTATCTATCAATTTTAGTGTTTATTCTTGCCTTAATCAGCTGTCGTTATGATGGTTGCTAATAGATGATTTTCTAACTGTGCCTTTCCTTCTAAATATGTTCGTTGGTTTTGTATGAAAGAGCTTTTCCACATACACGTACCCCTGTGTTCATAGAAGCGCTGTTTACAATAGCCAAGACATGGACACAGCTTAAGAATGTCTGACAGGTGAACAGATAAAGAAGATGTGGTATGTATGTGCACAATGGAATATTACTCAGCCGTAAAAATGAAACAATGTCATTTGTGGCAGCATGGATGGACCTAGAGATTATCATACTAAGCAACGTAAGTCAGGAAGAGACGAATACCACATGATACTGTTTATATGTAGAATCCAAGATATGACGCAGATGAACAGAGGCAGACTCACAGAGAGCAAACTTGTGGTGGCCAAGGGGACAGAGGCAGGGGGAGGGCAGTGTTAGAAGTTTGGGATTAGCAGATGCAAACTATTATATATGCTGGATAAGCAACAAGGCCCTACAGTGTATATAGCACAGGGAACTGTAGTCAATATCCTGTGATAAACCGTAATAGAAAAGAATATGAAATATATATATATATATATATATCTGTCTCACCTTAAAAAAAATGAACTTCTTATTTTTATCAGTGTAGTCTCATTACTTAATAGATTGTAATCATTTATTGATACTATCACGATATATTTTGATCAGTTCCAGATTTGGCTGGAGGAACCCCTTCAAGTTGGCTCCACATAGCAGCCTTTTGAAATGAAAGTCTTGTAACAAGCCTTTTGTCCTAACGTAAATATTGATAGCACCCTCCTTCACTCACCCAAGTGTCCCTGTTTGAATGATAAATTATGAGATTGTCTTACTTGAAATGTAGATCAGATTGTGCTGCTTTTCTCCTAAAAACTCTCCAGTGATTTTGCATCTCACTTTGAATAGAAGGTTCAGTTCTGGCATTGTTCCACCTGTGGTGCCTCTGTATCTTTCCATATCGACTCTTCCCCTTGCTGCTGACCCCAGCCACATCTAGCCTTCTTACAGTCCCTCACATGCTACGTACACCCCCACCTCGGGGCCTTTTGTATCTGCTGTAACTCCTCCTGAGATAAGACTTATACATTCCTTACTTCCTTTAGGTTTCTGCCTGCTGCTGCTAAGTCACTTCAGTCGTGTCCGACTCTGTGCGACCCCATAGACGGCAGCCCACCAGGCTCCCCCGTCCCTGGGATTCTCCAGGCAAGAGCACTGGAGTGGGTTGCCATTTCCTTCTCCAATGCATGAAAGTGAAAAGTCAAAGTGAAGTCGCTCAGTCGTGTCTGACTCTTAGCGACCCCATGGACTGCAGCCTACTAGGCTCCTCCGCCCATGGGATTTTCCAGGCAAGAGTTCTGGAGTGGGGTGCCATTGCTTTCTGCCTAAATATCACTTTATCAGAGAGGCCATCTCTCACTACCTTCAAAGAACATAGCAGACACCTCCTTCCTCTCACCAGCACTTTGCCTTCACTAGTCGTTTTTGTCTTTTCCCCAGTATCTGATGAGTAATTTATTTGCTTACCTCTTTCCCCGACTAGAATAAATGCTCCTTGAAGGCAGAGCCTTTGTTCTGATTTCTGCTATATCCCTAGTACCTTAGAAGAGTGTCTAAAAAATAGCTGCTGATCTGTTGAGTGAATGTACTGAACTCACTCTCACTCTTTTCTGTTTCAAAGGCAAGTTCAGTTCAGTTCAGTTGCTCAGTTGTGTCTGACTCTGCAACCCCGTGAACTGCGGCACGCCAGGCCTCTCTGTCCATCACCAACTCCTGGAGTTTACTCAAACTCATGTCCATTGAGTTGGTGATGCCATCCAACCATCTCATCCTCTGTCGTCCCCTTCTCCTCCCACCTTCAGTCTTTCCCAGCATCAGGATCTTTTCAAATGAGTCAGCTCTTCGCATGAGGTGGCCAAAGTATTGGAGTTTCAGCTTCAACATCAGTCCTTCCAATGAACACCCAGGACTGATTTCCTTTAGGATGAACTGGTTGGATCTCCTTGCTGTCCAAGGGACTCTCAAGAGTCTTCTCCAACACCACAGTTCAAAAGCATCAATTCTTTGGCACTCAAGCTTTCTTTATGACCCAACTCTCACATCCATACATGACTACTGGAAACACCATAGCCTTGACTAGACGGACCTTTGTTGGTAAAGTAATCTCTCTGCTTTTTAATATGCTGTCTAGGTTGGTCATAACTTTCCTTCCAAGGAGCAAGCGTCTTCAAATTTCATGGCTGCAGTCACCATCTGCAGTGAGTTTGGAGCCCCCTCCAAAAAAATAAAATCAGCCACTGTTTCCCCATCTATTTGCCATGAAATGATGGGACCAGAGGCCGTGATCTTAGTTTTCTGCATGTTTGGCTTTAAGCCAACTCTTTCACTCTCCTCTTTCACTTTCATCAAGGGGCTCTTTAGTTCTTCTTCACTTTCTGCCATAAGGGTGGTGTCGTCTGCATATCTGCGGTTATTGATATTATCTAAGGCCACTGTTTCTCTCCATTGACACTAATTTTTGTTCTTTTTTGTTGTGCTGCTTTTCCAGTACTGTTTACTTTCACTTTTCCCCCTTCAGCTGCCTTCTAAATCTTCATCTGTTTGTCTTAAGAGTTGATCCTGCTTCCTTTCCTTTCCCCTTCATTCTGAGTCTCTTATGATGGACAGTGTATTTAGATGAAATCCCTTTATTTGTCACAAAATTTATCCACTACTTTTTAAAAAATGACCTCACTGTAAAAATACAAAGAAATGACCAAGCATGTTTATCTTCAAGTTTGGGATACTCTTGCCTCTGGGAGTTGACTGAGGGATATAACTGAGGAATAAACAGAGGGCTTTAACTATAAATACTCTATTTCTGAAGCTAAGTGGTATATACACAGGTATTTGTTGTACTTTTTTTTTTTAACCTTTTTATAAGTCTGAAGTACTGCGTAATTTTGGGGGAAAAGTCTCTACTGCATAATCTGTTGCTGGCTATCTTCCCACATCTTTTAAAATTGTCCTATCCCGTTTGTTGGTTTTGTTCCTAAAGGTCTGTAGATGTTTCTGTGCTGTCTTAGTTTTCTTGCCCTCTTATAATTCTAATGGAAGTTGACCTACAACCCAATAATGTTGCCATTCCTTATTTATCCCACTTGTTACATTCCTTTTCTTTTTTCCACCTCCTCTTATCTCCTGCCTTTGTCTACCTTGCTGGCAGTAGTTTCCAATTGTAGCCAGAGGTTGACTTCTACAATGCATCATCCGGCTAGAATCTGGGAGAAAAATTCATTTGGGACTGTTTTTTTTGAAGTCTTTGTTGAATTTGTTACAATATTGTTTCTGTTTTATATTTTGATTTTTTGACGTTGAGGTATGTGGGATGTTAGTGCCCTGACCAGAGAGGAACCTGCACCCTTTGTAGTGGAAGGCAAAGTCTTAACCACTGACCACCAGGGAAATCCCCTTTTGGGACTTTTTAAAAGTTATTTTTAAAAATAATTTTATTTATTTAATTTTAATTTTGGCTGCTCTGGGTTGCTGCATGCAGGCTTACTCTAGTTGTAGCTAGCAGTGGCTACTGTGCATTGCGGTGTGCCGACTTCTCATTGTGGTGGCTCTTTTTGCTCTGGAGCACAGACTCTAGGTGAGTGGGCTTCAGCAGTTGCAGCACGTGGGCAGTTAACCCACAGCATGTGTAATCTTCCCAGACCAGGGATCAAAGTCGTGTTCCCTGCGTTGGCAGGTGGATTCTTAACCACTGGACCACCAGGGAAATCCTCATTTGGGACTTTGGATACACAAATTGTTGTTCTGATTTTCCTTTCATCACTAGTCTTTATAGTAATTTAAAATATATTTTGATCGTCATCTTTTGTCTTTATTTGTATAGCTGTCATCTTCTCCCAATTTATGGCTTGTAATTTCATTTTATGTGTCACTGGTTCCAAAGGTTTTAATTCAGTGTATTGTAATTGATCAGTCCTTTCCTTTATGGTATATAATTTTAATGTCTAGAAAATTCTTCCCTAGTCTAAGGCCGTGGAGTTATTCTTGTTTTCCTGGCTGTGCTGGGCCTTCATTGCTGCATGAGCTTTCTCTAGTTTTGGAGAGCAGGGCTACTGTCTAGTTGCAGCGCACAGGCTCCCTATTGGCTAGGCTTCTCTTGTTATGGAGCGCAGTCTCTCGGGCATGCGGGCTTCAGTAGTTGCATTTCCAGGGCTCAGCAGTTGTGACGCATGAGCTTAATTGTCCCCAGGGCATGTGGGATAGTCCCGGACCAGGAATCAAACCCATGTCTCCTGAATTGGCAGGCAGATTCTCTACCACTGAACCATAGTGTTATTCTTTTTTATTGTCTCCTAAACGTTTTACATTTTTGCTTTTTACGCTTAAATCTTTAATCCATTTAGATATATATAAATATTTGACATACCACGTGGCTTGCAGGGTCTTTGTTCCCAACCAGGGATTGAATGCAGGCCCTAATAGTGAAAATGCCAATGCCTAACCACTGCACCACCAGGGAACTCACAGAATTGGTTTTTAAAAAATTGTATTTTGTATTGGGTGTTGATCCAATTTCATTTTGTCCCATGTAGATATCCAATTTTTCCAACATTGTTTATTAAAAAGTTCATCCTTTCTTCACTGATCAGTGATACTAGCTCGGTCATAAAATAGGTTTTTGTATAGGTGGAGTCAGTTAATGGGTTCTGTATTCTGTTAGGTTAATTTGTCCATCTCATCAACACCATGCTATCTTAATTACTAAAACTTTGAAATAATGTTTGATATCTGACAGGGTAAATCTCTTTTATGTTTTTTCTTCTTAAGGAGTAGCTTAGCTATTCTTGGTTTTGCTAATTGATACAAGTTTTAGAATCAGTTTGTCAAGTTGAATCTGTTAGGATATTGACTGGGATTGAATCTGTAGATCAGTTTGGGAAAAATTGACATCTTTAACGTATTCAGTCTTTCAGCCCTTGAACATTCTATAACTCTCTGTTTAGGTCTTACTTGAAGATTTCATAAATTTGAAATGTTTCTACTTTCATTACTGGTTTAGACTTTCATTATTATTTACCCACACTGTTGCCTTATCTTTGAACTGATCTCCCTATCTATCCCTTTTTTTTTTTTTTTTGGCCATGCTGTGTGGCATGCAGAATCTTAGTTACCCAACCAGGGATCAAACCTAAGCCAGTTGTAGTAGAAGCTTGGAGTCTTAACCACTGCACCTGCATGGAGATCCTCCTGATCTCCTTATCTCTAGTGTCTTTTTACCAAGAGACAGTCTACTACAGTGAGATCTGGAACTAGATTTAGGAGTTTGAATTCTGGGTCTCTCAGGATTGGACAAGTTACTTAAGCTCTGTTGCTATGATTTAAAATAGAAATAATAATAGTACCTACCTCATGAGGTTCTTATGAACATTAAAAAAATTAAGACATGTAAAATAATTAAAACAATGTTAGGCGAGCAGTAAATGCTCAATAAATGCTAACTGTTATTATTGCTTTGATTTAAATTCTAGTGTCTAACTTCAGAGCCTGTCTTCTTAATTCTTGTACTCCACTGAAGAGAAGATGAACTTAAGATACATTTTACAGAGAAAAATTGATAGGACTTGTTAATGGGCATGAAGATAAGGGAAAAAGTACCGATCTAGGATGCCTTCAAGTGTTCTAGTTTGAGCATTTGGATGAATCATTTGCCGTCTGGTACAAGGAGGAATAGGGGGTGGAATGGTAGGTTGGGAAGGTTTGGAGGAAGATCGAAAGTTCGCATTTGGACCTGGTTCATTTGATATCCAGGAGAGACATCAAAGAGGCAATATTAGATAGATATTTAAATAGGGGATCTGGAGTTCAAAACAGAAGTCTGGAACTAGGTGTGCTTGGGAGTCATCAGATTACTGTGATATTTAAATATATGGGAATTAATGAGATCACCTGGGAGTGTAGAAAGAAAAGAGCCAAAATCACATCCTGAAGTTTTATGGAGGAAGGGTTGCTACAAGGCAGTTGAGGAGGCATTGCTGGTGAGGTGGGAAGAAAATTAGGAGGCCAGCGAGGAGAGTAGCCACTGTAGGAGTCAGATCTCTGTTGAATCCTGCTGAAGGTTGAAGTAAAATGAGCCCAGAGAAGTGACCGTTGAGTTTGGCTACATGGAAGTCATCAGTGACCACCACAGTCACTTTTTATGAGGAGTGAAAGCTTACCTGTCGTGGTTTGAGGAAAGAATCAGAGATGAGAAAATGGACACTGAGTATATATAGATAATTTTAGTTGTGAAAGGTACAGAGAAGCGTAGTAGTAGTTGAAGGGAGATGAGGGAACTTTATGAATGAGAGCTAGTCAAACATGAGTATGTGCTAATGGTTATAATCCAATAAAAGGTGATTGATGGTACATGCATGGGGACAGTCAAGGGAATAACGTTCTTAGGAATTAGGAACATGTGGATTCTAACTCCATGGGTAAGGATTAGCCTTTTCCAGCAGAAAGAATTTTGCCTTCATTGTATCAGGAGCAAAAAAGAAGATGGTTTCATGAGTAAGTAGGTTTGTAGATTTGGTTGTTTAAAAGATGCTTAGAAATATTGCATGAGAGATTTGATTAGTAAAATTGTGTGTGGAGAGGCAATTGTAAGTAACATGGAAATACACAGAAACTCTTTGCAGGAGTGATAGCCAGCCAAGTGCTCGACAGCTTTTTTTAATTTGTATGTATTTATCGGCTGTGCTGGGTCTTTGTTGCTGTGCAGGCTTTCCTCTAGTTGCCGAGAGTGGTCGCTGCTCTGGTTGCCGTGCACGGGCGTCTCATTCCCGCTGCTGCGCCTCTAGCTGCTGAGCACAGGCTCTAGGGCGCACGGGCTCCAGTGGTTGCAGCCCGAGGGCTCGGTACTTGCAGTCCCAGAGCTCTAGAGCACAGACTCGGCCGTTGTGGTTTAGTTCACTCTGCAGCTTGCGGGGTCTTCCTGGACCTGGGATCAAACCTGTGTCTTCTGCATTGGCAGCTGGATTCTTACTGCTGAGCCACCAGGGACGCCTGTCGATAGCGATTTCATAATAAATGATAGAAGCATTTTCTGGACTATTCATCCCCGTCATGTTTGCTGAGTAGCCTAAATTATAAAGACCTGGATTTTCTAATGCGATTATTACTATTCCTATTATTATTGTTGTGGTACTCGTTTAAACAATATTTATTGAGTACCTACTATGGCCAGGCCTTGTTAATACTAGGGTGACAAAACAAATGAGGTCTTTGCACTCTTGGAGCTTGCATTCTTATGGGAGGAGTAGTAAATAGGTATATAGTAGGTAAGTAGATAGACAGACAAGGAAGTGCCTTGATGGAAATGCATAGAATCTATTTAGGTAGAATGACCACGAATGTTTCTCTGTGGATGTGACAGTATAGCAGAGACCTGAATGATGCAAAACAGTCTGGAAGTTTAGTTTATGGACAGAGGAATCAACTGTTGTAAAAGCCCTGAGTACTTTTAGTGAAATCAGTTCATTGATACTATCATTCTATTAGTATGACTTGCACAAATAGCCATGTGTAGAGTGCTGGTGTGCATCACCTTAAGAAATATCTTTGGATCACTGAATTGATTACATTTTCCTCAGGAATGTTTTAAACAAATGCAACTTTATGCCAGGCATTGAGTAATAATAAAGAAGGATAAAACTTGGATAAAATTTGTTTACTATTTCTTTGCTGCCTGAAAGGGTGCCAGGCCTAAAATGCTCACAAACTATTGAATGAATGGATGAATAGACTTAGATTTATATTTGCTATTTTCTAGCCATTTAACCATGGGCAAATTTTTTTTAACATTTCAAATTACTTGATCAGTTTCTTCAACTGGCAGATAAGGAGAGGGACACAGTTGCTCCTTGTGTGGATAAATGCTAATTGACATGTAAAAAACCAGTGGTGGTAGTGGAGTTAGAGCAAGGGAAAGGAGCTATATTTTGTCAGCTGGAATTGTTAGAAGAGGGAAAAGAGAGATGAGAAGTATAATGAGAGATGAAACTGAACAAGTAAGCTGGATCCAGTTTGGAAGGGCCTTGAGTGCCCTGTTGAGCTAGTGTTTTATCAACATTTCAGTGGGAAGCCTCCCAAGCATTGTAAACAGAGTAGTGACATTTTAGATTCACATTTTTAAAGGTTACTCTTGACTGTAGATTGGGGGATCGTGATAAAAAGCTAGGTATTGTTCCTGAAAAGGATTGAGCCTTAGTGAACTGGGTGTCTTCTGTTCTGCATAGCCTTAGAACTGCAGTTTAATTCTCTGTCGATCATGTTGTGTATCCATCTATCTACATACTTACCTATCTGCTGTCTGTCTATAAAAGAAAGGGAGCAAAAGCAGTTCTGCTTCATTTGCATCATCAGGCCTAACTTGGGACATTTCCAGGGAGTATGTGGCCCTTTTAGAAGAAAAGACCTTCATCAAAGGTGTGGTCTGAAGGATAAGGCAGAGAGCTTTTCATAAGCCCTGCCACTGTAAGCATAAAGGGGAGAGAGGTAGCTAAAGTCTTTTGGCCATTTTGTAGGATAAGTATTCTGATACTTTTAGGATTTCCCCCAAAGTTATTAGTGGTTAAAGCATTAACAAACAGGAGAATGCCTGTCTTTCACTGCAGAGAGGAGTGGGGGACTAGCTAGGCTTGGTAGTGGGAATGGCATGGGCAAGGAATAAGAACCCCAGCAGTGGTGAGTGACGCTTGCTAATGAAAAGGGAGGCAAGTCTAACTGCATGCAAACAAGAAAATCAAAAGAACTGGGAGACATTTGGGACCTGAAAAGATGCTTTGAAGTTTGGCAGTATAAGGGGCTGAGTGTGGTTTCCCTTAGTCACAGGAAAACAAACAAAAAGGTCTTCACAGGTGGGCCATAATGTAATGCTGGATATCAGATCTTTGAGTACTGAAAGTGGAGCTCTATTTTTTATGTCAAAACTGCCAGATTCTCTGGAATATGTAACCCATGGTTGTCATTCATCACCTAAATGGGAAGAGTCAGTGATTTCAGAAATTTAATAAAAGAGCCTGGTACTAATGATGCCACAGGTGATGTTTTCAATTAGCAGTGTTTTAATGAGATTTGTAGGCTGTAAGAGCTAATCCTGTAATGTAGGAAAAAAACTGAGAAAGCAGGGCTATATCTGGCAAATCTCCTGAGGTAGGGCTTTGCTGATTCTGATTTCTTTGATTAAACTTTTAATATCTTACAAGCTCCCTGAAAGTAAATTTGATTCTGATTTTGGTCAGATTCTTTTCAGCTTCTAAAAATAAGTAAAGCTTCTAGACAGATTTGAAATAAGAAGTTTTTAGTGACTAAGTTAAAGGAAGATAACACATTGCTAAAGAAGGAAATAAATGGTAATTGGCAAATAGAAATGTATAGCAAAGTAGAAATGAGGGAAATTCAAAGATTTGGAGGGAGAAAAGAAATTAGCTTCATTTGGGGGGAAACTTTGAGATGTACTTGATAAATGACAACAATTCAAATCTCTGATCTCTCCTAACTGTGCTGAAGAATGGTTTATTCCCAGAAGCAATTCTTAAAGCGCTTAAGGAACCTTAAGCCCAGTACTGAGATCTGGGAAAAAAGTTCTAGAAACACTATTCGTAAAGAAAGCCTGTTGGATGATCGATCTCTCTTTCACAGACAGCATCAGCATAAAATCCACTTGTGGTGGATTTATCTAGCTCACTTGTGTTTTGAGGTCACACTGAACAGTCTCTGTTCCAGGTTTGAAGTTCAGATTTGAAGTTCCAGAAGCGTAGAGTTAAGCTACCGAGGGCAGAATTGTATATAAAACACCTACTGTAAATGTAGTAGGCCCCTTTGAGTTATATAATCTTTATTTTTAAATAATTCATTTATGCTTCCTCAAGTATTAGTCATACTTGGGCAATGAACTGGAATGTAGAAAAACAGTAGTTGTTTGTAGAACAGTAGGATTGTTCATGTGCAGAAAGAGAAATTTAGATGATAATGATGCTTTTTGCTCTGTAAGAGGATCTTATCTATATTGTGTTTATTACTATCTCTTCCACCTAAAAGAGGGCCCAGAACATAGTAGGTGTTCAAAGACTAGTGAAAGTTGCTCAGTTGTGTCCGACTCTTTGTGACCCCATGGACTATACAGTCCGTGGGATTCTCCTGGCCAGAATACTGGAGTGAGTAGCCTTTCCCTTCTTCAGGGGATCTTCTCAGCCCAGGGATCAAACCCAGATCTCCCGCATTGCAGGCAGATTCTTTACCAGCTGAGTCAAAGACTATTGGCTGAATAAATGAAGGAAAAAAAAAAGTTTTAAAGAAATGTACTAATTCAGTGTCAAGGTGAGTGCTTTCTCTCCAGTAGTGGTGATGGATTTGCACAAATCTGAACAAACTCCCTTACCCTTAGTGCTGATGTTTCAAGATGGCTTGCTGAGGTCCTCTGTAAAGTCAAGTCTTGGTGCAGAAAGTTGGTCATCCTAGATGACACTGAGATCAAACCCTTTTTTGGCTTAGACTCGGCCCTAAGTAGTTAAACTCACCAAACTCTCCCCCACCAGTTCAGATTTAGCTGGCATGGGATATGGCCTGGAAGGGAGTTTTAAAAGCTCCCCAGGAGATTCTTAATATTCAGCTAAGGTTGAGAGCTAGTGATGTTCATGTGCCTTCCGTACAGATCTTGATTTAGTAATGTAGTCTACAAATGTGACAGAAGATGACTTGAAAACTATCTTATATTTCCAATATTTTTTTCTGACTTACAAAGCAAGATTTGGACCACAATTTTTAAGGTATCTTCAGTGTGAATATGTTGGCTGTTAGATTTAGCAGCATCCTTAGTTGCTTTACATTGGAGAGTTATGTACTATATGAGTTAAAAAATGAGAGAGAGTGAGAGGGCCAAAAGTGACCCAATAAGGATGAGCTCAAAGAAGAATGATTTTTTGTTGAGTACGATCTGTTTACTCTCTGTGGGTATTTGTTTAACTAAACAAATTTAATTTAGTTTGTTTATTAAAGTAGATAATATAGTATTTAAATGGCAACCCACTCCAGTATCCTTGCCTGGAGAATCCCATGGATGGAGGAGTCTATGGGGTCGCAAAGAGTCGGACACGACTGAGTAACTTCACTTTCACTTTCATTTTCAAGCAGTTAGATGAGAGTTGTTTTTTAAATAGAGCTATTCTAAGAAAGGTTGATTTAATATCTTCCTGTATATAACCACCACTACTATGAAGTTTTATTGTAAAGAATTCTTTAGAAACATTGGAACAAGGGCCTGTTCCTTTCTTTGTCTTATTGCCTAACAAACCACTCCCCAGATGGAGTGATTTGAAACAATTTATGACTTCTCAGGGATCTGAGGGTTGATTGTGCAGATCTGCCTCGTGTGGTGTCAGCTGAGGTTCTGTGGTCATCTAGGGGCCTGGGCTGGAACATCACAGTCTAATGCTAGGCTCTGTGGGACCCTGGGATGGCTGCATTACCCCCACCACTACCGCATCCTACACCCCCACCCCTGCACCCGGCTCCATACGTAGCCTCAGGGCCTCTCTCTCCACTAGCCACTCCCTGTGATCTCTCCAGCAGGATGGTGGTGGTGGTTTAGTCACTGAGTTGTGTCCGACTCTTGCGACCCAGTGGACTGTAGCCAGCCAGGTACCTCTGTCCATGGGATTCTCCAGGCAAGAATACTGGCGTGGGGTTCCATTTCCTCCTCCAGGGGATCTTCCCGACCCAGGAATTGAACCTGGGTCTCCTGCATTGGAGGTAGATTCTGTACTCACTGAGCTACAAGGGCAGTCCAGCAGGGTAGGCATACTTCTTATGTAGACCTCGTATAACCAATAAATAAAAGCAAGGAAGGCAGACTTCTGGTTTATTTGTTGGTTGTGCTGGGTCTGCCTTGCTGTGGGCTTTCTCTAGTCGTGCTGAATGGGGGCTACTCTCCGTTGTAATAAACGGGTTTCTCTGTGGCAGCATGGGCTCTCGGGCAGGTGTGCTCAGTAGCTGAGGCTCCAGGGCTCTAGGGCGCGGGCTCAGTAGTTGTGGCACATGGGCTTATTAATAGTCCATGGCGCGTGGAATCTTCCTGGACCAGGGATCGAACCTCTGTCTCCTCCATGGGCAGGCAGGCGGATTCTTACCCACTGTACCGCCAGGGAAATCTGGTAGACTTCTTACCTGGCGATTCAGGGTTCCCCAAAGCACAAAAATGAAAGCTGACAGTCTTTCTTAAAGATTGGCTCCTAAGCCAGAGCTGGTACACAGCTGTTTCGTTATACATTGTATATACATTGCATTGTATATACATTTCATTATATATACATTGCCTATGTTAGAGCAAATTACTAGCCCAGATTCAAGGTGTAAGGAAGCCTCTGAAGGGTGTGAATACCCAGAGATACCCATCATCAGAGACCATTTTGGGAGATAAGTTACCAAAGGGACATTTAGCAGCCTAATTATGAGATCTCATCCAATTTTACTGGTTTATAAAACTGAAGGCTACACTTGGGTTATTTAGATTTTACTTATTTTCATTTTTTTCACCAAACTCTGTTTCAGCAATTGCCCTGTTACAGTTAGATAGGAACTGTCTAGCCACTGTTTAGCTAAAAGTGAGATATAAATGAAAAGAACGTAATAAGTTGTAGACTGCTTAGGGAAAAGTGAGTACAGAATGGGGAATAATGTGGTAAATTTTATGTTAGAAAAATTACTAATTAGTTTTCCAGCAAATTTGGAAAACTCAGCAGTGGCCATGGGACTGGTAAAGGTCAGTTTTCATTCCAATTCCAAAGAAAGGCAATGCCAAAGAAAATTCAAATTACTGTACACAGTTGCACTCATTTCACATGCTAGCAAGATTATGCTCAAAATCTTCAAGCGAGGCTTCAGCAGTACTTGAACTGAGAACTTCCAAATGTACAAGCTGGATTTAGAAAAGGTAGAGGAACCAGAGATCAAATTGCCAACATCTACTGGATCATAGAAAAAGCAAAGCAATTACAAAAAAAATCTGCTTCTGCTCCATTGACTACGCTGAAGATTTTGACTGTGTGGATCACAACAAACTGTGGAATATTCTTGAAGAGATGGGAATACCAGACCACCTTATCTGCCTCCTGAGAAACCTGTATGCAGAACTAGAAGCAATAGTTAGAACTGGACTGGAACAACAGACTGGTTCAAAATTGGGAAAGCAGTATTACTCGTCAAGGTTGTATATTGTCATCCTGTGTATTTAACTTATTTGCAGAATACATCATACAAAATGCTGGGCTGGATGACTCACAAACTGGAATCAAGGTTGCCAGGAGAAATAACAACCTCAGATAAGCAGATAGCACTTTAATGGCAGAAAGTGCAGAGGAACTAAAGGGCCTCTTGATGAAGGTGAAAGAGGAGAGTGAAAAAGCTGGCTTAAAACTCAACATTGAGAAAACTAAGATCATGGCATCCAGTCCTGTCACTTCATGGCAGATAGATGGGGAAAAGTGGATACTGTCAGATTTCATTTTCTTGGGCTCCAGAATCACTGCAGATGGTGACTGCAGCCAGGGAAATTAAAAGACCCTTCCTCATGAGCCTCCCTGGTGGCTCAGATGTTAAAGAATCTGCCTGCAGTGTGGGAGACCCAGGTTTGATCTCTGGGTCAGGAAGATCCCCTGGAGAAGGGAATGGCAGCCCACTCCAATATGCTTGCCTGGAAAATCCCATGGACAGATGAGCCTGGCAGGCTACAGTCCATGGGGTCACAAAGACTTGGACCCGACTGAGCAACTAACACTTTCGTTTTCTCTTTCCTCCTTGGAAGAAAAGCAATGACAGACTAGATAGCATATTAAAAAGCAGCAATATCACTTTATCGACAAAGGTCTATATAGTCAAAACTATAGTTTTTCCATTAGTGATGTATGGACGTGAGAATTGTACCATAAAGAAGGCTGAGTGCTGAAGAATTGCTGCTTTCGAACTATGGTGCTGGAGAAGACTCGAGAGTCCCTTGGACTGCAAGGAGATCTAAACCAGTCAGTCCTAAAGGAAGTCAGTCTTGAATATTCATTGGAAGGACTGATGCTAAAGCTGAAGCTCTAATACTTTGGCCACCTGATGCGAAGAACCAGCTCCTTGGAAAAGACCCTAATACTGGGAAAGATTGAGGGCAAGAGAAGAGAAGGGGCAACAGAGGATGAGATGGTTGGATGGCATGGACATGAGTTTGTGCAAACTCAGGGAGATAGGAAAGGACAAGGAAGCCTGGCATGCTGTAGTTCATGGGATGGCAAAGAGTTGGACACTACTTAACATCTGCACAACAAGAACAACAAAAGAGATACCATTTATTGACTGCTTTTGGGCTTCCCAGGTGGCACTAGTGGTAAAGAGCCCACCTGCCAATGCAAGAGACAAAAGAGATGTACGTTTGATCCCTGGGTCAGGAAGATCCCCCAGAGGAGGGCATGGCAACCCACTCCAGTTTGCTTGCCTGAAGAATCCCATGGACAGAGGGGCCTGGCCGGCTACATACAGTCCGCAGGGTTGCAGAGTCAGACTGAAGCGACTTAGCACTGAAACATAAAAGTCCAAAAGAGAGAAAAAAATAGGAAAGAAGAAAAATAATTTTATTTTAAAAGTTGATATGTAGTTTTTAGTACTTAGAATAGTCTGTCTGACGCTAGTAGATACTCAATAAATATTTGAATGAATGATTGAAGTTTTCTTTTTAAAGAGGGAGTTATCAATACTTCAGGAAACATGTTCTACTTGCTAGCTAGTTCATACATAGTTTAGCGGTAGAAGAGTGTGTTCCAAGTAGAATTCATTAGAATCATCTTTGGCCAAAAGAAAGTGTAGATTTTGTTTAAGAATTGAAACTCTTTTTATGACTTTTACCAAGAATATAATTTTTAGGAATCATCTATGTTAGGGAAAACTAGACTGATGAGTCTTGGGATGTGTTATAAGGAAAATTTAGCATGCCTTGATGTTATCTCTGCCTTTATTATGATTTGTGTAGTACTTGTTTTGTCATGGCAAATACACAAAGGTAAAAATGAAAAAATACACAAAGGTAAAAATGAAAAATACACAAAGGTAAAAATGAAAAATTATAAAAATATGTAGGAAGGTTTATAAGCCAGTTGGTCTAGCCAGTATACAGGCTTTATAGTTATCATTTGGTCATTGCTTTCTGTAACAGGTGATACAGAGTGATATGCTTTGGACTCTAATCGCAGTGAACCTGTGATGTTTCTTCTTCTAGAGGGCACTATATGCTGCATAGCCTTTTCTAATAACACATAGCCTTTCTAGGCCTATCCCAGTCAGCTTCTATAACTTGAGCAGGCTCAAGACATTTCATCCTTTTAGAATAATAAAACCATTTAATTGACTTTGTGATTTATTTTTGATTGGCTTAATTTAATGTTTAAAATAAGGGCAACTCTGAACTGATCAGTCCTAAACTGATCATTGAATCTCTCAGTAGACCTAACAAGACTTCTTTGCTTCAAATATCATTGTCTTGACTTACTCTTCAAACAACATAATGTTAGATCCCCTCATTTATTCTCATCTATTTCCTTAGATTTTAAAAATCTTTTTAAAGTTCCACATTCAGAGCTAAGTACAGTTCTCAAGTGTAGGCAGTTTGCGTAGAGAAGAGGCCATTTCCCTCCTCAGACTTTACTTTTAATGAAACATGATTATCAGCATAGGGGCAGCCATAGCACATTTTGTCTCACTGAAATAGATTTTTTCAAGTCCTAGTCTTTCTCACATATATTGAGCCCTTTTGTTGATGTTAATTCTAAGTGCATGACTTTATCCTTATTAAAGTTTATCCTGTTAGATTTATCCTTATTAAAGTTTAGATATCCTGTTAGTTTATCCTGTTAGAATAGCCTTCTATTCCAGCCACTTAGGATTACTTTAAAAGTTGATTTTATCACATATGATATTGCTTTCCCATCCCAGATTCCTGTCATTTGCATATTTGATCATCATCCAAGTCATTTATTTATAAAAAATGTTGCAGAGGACAGGTTTCCCTGAGGTCTGATGGAGTATCACTAAACCTTCTTCAAGACTTACTGTAGGTGCAGTTTGCATATAATAATTATCTTAACCACTTAACTTACAGAATTCATATTTTTCACCTTCAACAAAGATCTCAAGAGACTATTTTATACATTGCTGAAATCCAGAAATATTTATGTTTATAGCATTCCTTTGTCCAGCCACGTTTAAAAAGGAAACTGAGATAGTTTGGTTATGGTTTCTGGTGATGTTTGGTGCCCTGCCTGGACACTCATAAACTATTCTTTTAACGGGCTTCCCTGGTGCCTCAGCGGCACACAGTCCTACTTGCAGTGTAGGAGATGCAGGTTCGGTCCCTGGGTTTGGAAGATCTCCTGGATGAGGAAATGGCAACCCACTCCAGTATTCTTGCCAGGCAAATCTCATGGATAGAGGAGCCTGGCAGGCTGCAGTCCCTGGGGTCTCAAAGAGTCGGACACGACTGAACAGTTGGGCGTTCCTTTAATAACTGTTTCTGCAGTCTTGCCTTGGATTTCATATCAGATCACTGTGGTGTAAGGTGTGAAGAATGTACTCTCTTTTCATGTTGAAAGTTGCTACTACAGACATAAAAAGCTAATGTGATGCTTGGCATTATTAGAACCATGAGATTTGTCTGAGTTTACATACTGAGTGTCACCTACAGATCTCGTCTTCTCATTCTCTAATTTTCCTGGTATACAGTTTCATCCAGGTATATAATTTCATTCCTGGCACTTTTGATAGTCTCTTTATGTATTGTGATCCATTAATCCCATATTTGGTCTTCTTTTTCTATTCTTAAGGTGGTGTTTCTTTACAGAAAAGACAGAAGGAAAACCAGGGATCGAGATGTTCTCCTGTCTCTTTTTGATATTAATTATGTGTCATATACAACAAAAAGTGGACCTGTGCCTTTCCCTTACCTTTTTTTGCAGGTCTCAGCACAATCTGGGCTTCAACTCAAGCTTGTTCCTTTTATATATTGTTGCCACTTTTTAAAAAATAGTTTTTCCCTTTTATATATATATATATATTTTTTTTTTCTTATGCATGTCCTAATTCTGTGTTGATTGGTGAGCTTTCCATCCACTCTGTGTAGATACCTCCCTTCTTTTTCCGCTCTATCTCAGATAGCATGGGATTGGCAGATTTCATTTTTGAGGACTTTTTTTTGTCTCAGACCATGAGCTTGGGTCCTGTCTTCTTCACTGTTTGAACCCTGCTCTTAACTGTGTTCCTTATTCTTCCAGCTTACCTGGCTTGGTTGCTTTCATTTGAGGCTCCCAGCACTTCCTCTTTTGCAATCAGTTTCTCTTTCTTGGTCAACGTAGATTCAGAATTATAATTCTTACCTCTTCTGCTGTCTGGCTGGTAAACAACTAGCCAGGCAGGGTTTTTTTTTTTTTTTTTTTTTTACCATGTATGCTGCTTTTTAGTTGAAAAATTTTCACCAGTTGTTCAGGTAGCAGACATCTTTTATCACTTGTGACGGAGGGCTCTTCCCAAGAGAGTTAGCTGATTTCACCATTACTCAGTAGTTAGGGCATCTCACTGGCTTCAGAGTAAAACTTTCAGGGCCGTCTCTCCCTGCCAGGTGTCCTCCCTTATCTGCCCTTCCATCCTTCCCACACATCCAAGGAAATCATTCTGCTGTCCTCTCCTCTTTAAAAGTGTCATAGCCAGGTATTCACTGGATACTTTCTCCCTTTTTATTTATTTATTTATTTTTACCTTTTTTTCTTTTGAAGCTGACCTCAGAGTAGGGTGTATAGGCTTTTCGGTTCTTGTCCTTTCATGCTGTAACTAACATAGGAAGACTGGCATGTTTTCTTTCATGTGTTCTTTTCACCATGATGGAGTCTAAAGTATTAGGGAAGTTAGACGTTCCTGGCATCTTATCGTCCCAAGTTAGTTTCTAATTTCCTTAGTTGCTATGGACACCTTTCTGTTTACCTTTCTTACTCAAGGTTCAGTTCAGTTCAGTTGCTCAGTCGTGTCCGACTCTTTGCGACCCCATGAATCGAAGCACGCCGGGCCTCCCTGTCCATCACCAACTCCCGGAGTTCACTCAAGGTAAAGCTCATCAAACCTCTTTGCTCCAGGCTCTCTATCTAGAAGAGGGTTCAGGAACCAGCAGGCCTGAGGGAGAAGGTTAAACTATAGGAGTGCACTAGTACATTCAGAGGCTGCCTTATCTCAAAAGGGTAATTTATACTTCAGGGGACCATGAAGCAGCTCTTCATGGAATCCCAGTTACAAACAGGAAAGATCATACCTGATACTGTTTCTGTTCCTCAGTGGCTACCAATCAGATGCTTTCTGCTAGGCCTCTATACTCAGGAGTGGTTTTCTACTTAGTGGCACACATTTTTAATATGCAATCAACTTGAACAGGTAAGGTTTCTGTATCCTTACATTTAATCAGAGATACTGTGAAATGTTGAAAATTCAAAAATGGTCAAAATATATGAGGACTGGAATACTCTGGAGAATGCAGGCAAATAAAAATATAAATCATGTCAACAAGTATTTCAACACACCAAGGAGAAGTTATTCCCTTTAAACAGCTCATGTTTCACTGGAATGAATTAAGTATATGAGGCAGAGAATACAATAAAATGCTAAATTGGTAACAACCACTTAGAGTTCACTAGAGTTGGTTTTCCAAAGCTGCATTCAGTTTACATCAGAGAAGGAACAGACTTCTGTATTTCAAAATTGTTTCCTGCTGAATTGTTGTTGTTGTGGGATAAGCAGGGGCCTAGAGCTGTGTTTATCAGTGACCTTTAGCCTTCACTTCTAAGAATGTGGAGCTGAATGGATTCTTGCTCCCACAGCAGAGTAAAAGCAGCTCAGTGTGGCAAGGACATGAGTGATTATATTCAAGGATTTTAGATTTTAAAATCTCTAATGAGAGAGTACTTGGGTTGGCTATACTGTTATGAGCTGATTTTAGGGGTAGCAGTTTTAGAATTCTAGCCTTAATTGACAGCCCTTTGCTTAGTCACGAGGGGCTAGGTGTAATGCCACATTCATTATATTGAGAAGACTAGAAACTGTTGTTACATATTAACCTTACTAGGCACTGATAACTTGAGAAGAACAAAACAATGCAGCCACCCTACTTTCATAGTGTTTCAGCTGTTGTTATGTTGGAAAATCTGATTGGCCTTGATTTGATTCTCGGTAATCATCAGTCATCTTCCAAGAAATCATCAGGTGATGCATTTGGGAATGATAAGGCAGCTAAGTCTTCTGAAGACTGACATCATGTTTCTTAATTTTGCTTTATTTTCCATACTGTTTGCTGTGGGAGCAGTGGTAGCTTCCTCATTTTCCTGAGAAGAACTGGGACAGAGTACTTTTCTAGAAACCCCAGTGCTTCTATGGTTTATATTATGATCTCAAGGGTACCATAGTACATCTCACCTGACATTAGTATGGACAGAAAGGATTCCCTACCTTCTCCACCCTTAACACCACGGTGTGGACAAAGCACACACACCTCCAGACCAGAGAAAAAGGAAAGCACACTTTGTTTTTCTCGCCTTTTAAATTCTTTTTAGCTGTAAGAAACCTGTGTTTCATGAATACTAGTTTGCGTCTTGGCTTCCTGGATTCAACTCATAATGCATATAGCCTTGCTAAACATTAGATGTCAGTTGAAAGAGAAATTTCTTTCTTTTCTAACCCTCCTTTTTTTCTTTAGCATTTAGACCATTAAATTTTTATTATACTATGTGTATTCTTAGATCTTGCTTGTTTTATATTCCAATAAGGCTTATGATGTTTATGTGATTTGCATGACTATAGTCATTTTTCTGTAAATGATTGTTTTTGCCTGAATGTAATAATTTTATAATCTAATGTTTGGGAATAATGTAGGCTGCTGAGGGATATAGGTACACATAAGGAATTATCTTTCCATATGTGCTTAGTAAAGTTGATATTGATCTCTTTTTTGTAATATAAACATAATATTTAAATTATAGGTAAAAGTTTGAGTGTATTTCATTTTGAATGTGGAGAATGTTGTTAAGTCACTGCATCCCTGACCTCTAACCTTTTAGTTTCAACTGTTTATGCCATGTATCTTTTACCTTTCTCTTATATGTGCAAGTACACTGTGGCCTATACATATTTTTTCTATTAAAAAAAACTTTATTATAGAAAATTTCAAACATATATTAAGAAAATAATGATTTTGTACGTATCCTCTTGTACATATCCTCCAGCTTTAAATATTACATATTACGACTTTTTTATAGATTCTTTACTACCAGCACCACCTGGGAAGCCCCTACCATTTCTCATTCTCTGCTTACTAATTTTTTTTTTAGTAAAATTTATATATGTTAAAATGAATTTCAGCTGTACTTTACAACTATGTAATCCATATACCTAACATAATATAGAACACTTTTATATTCTAGAAAGTTCCCTGGTATATCTTCACAGTTGATCCCTACCCTGGTAGGAAGTCACTGTACTTTTAAATTTTGCTTGTTTTAGAACATCATATATCATGCATTATATTGATATATTCTTTTTTCTGATTTCTTTGGTTCAATATCACATCTGTGAGATCGAACCATTTTGTTGAATTCCTTGTTTGCTGAGTAGTATATTGGATGAGTGTACTGCAGTTTGTATTAATGTATCCATTTTCTTAGTTATGAACATTTGGATTCTTTCCAGTTTTTGCTTGTATGCTGTGGATATCTATGTGTAAGTCTTTGGCTGTTCTTAATCTTTCATTTCTCTTGGATGAATACCTATGAGTAGAATTGCTGGATCAAGGGGCCAGTGCATGTTTACTCCTTTAAGAGACTGCCTACCATTTTTCTAAAGTGGTCGCATCATTTTACATTCCTACTGGCAAAGGATGAGAGTTCTAGTTGCTCTACATCCTTGCCAGTACTTGGGTTCTTCCTCTTCATTTTAGCTGTCCTGGTGAGTATATGTACATAGTCTTTAAATTAAAATACATTTTATTTTGAGAATTTTGTGGCATGTCTTGAGATAATAGAAAATGCTCTTTAATTTGATTCAGCTCTTAAAATCCTTTTAAAGTTTGATCTGTACTGAATGCTGATCACAACAGTTGGTCTCCAGGGCCCAGGATATTCTTTCTCACTAACCATGGCTAGAGGTTCTGAGGGAAAATTATTGGTAATCTTTTACACCCATTTTAGCCCCTTATTTCCGAAATACTTCCTCATATATTTATTCTTGACAGCAGATGTGGTTCCCATTTTATAGATGAAGCGATGAACACTCAAAAGAACTTACCTAAGATTTGCCCCAGGGTTTTAGAGACTGAAACCCAGGACTTCTAACTTGGTCCAGTACTGTTTAACTAGGACATCAGAAGGAGTGCAGTTCAGTTCAGTTGCTCAGTCATGTCCGACTCTTTGCGACCCGATGCATCACAGCATGCCAGGCCTCCCTGTCTATCACCAACTCCTGGAGTCTATCCCAACTCCTGTCCATCGAGTTGGTGATGGCATCCAGCCATCTCATCCTCTGTCATCCCCTTCTCCTCCTGCCCCCATTCCCTCCCAGCATCAGGGTCTTTTCCAGTGAGTCAACTCTTCGTGAGGTGGCCAAAGTACTGGAGTTTCAGCTTCAGCATCAGTCCTTCCAATGAACACCCAGGACTGATCTCCTTTAGAATGGACTGGTTGGATCTCCTTGCAGTCCAAGGGACTCTCAAGAGTCTTCTCCAACACCACAGGTCAAAAGCATCAATTCTTCGGCGCTCAGCTTTCTTCATAGTCCAACTCTCACATCCATACATGACCACTGGAAAAACCATAGCCTTGACTAGACAGACCTTTGTTGGCAAAGTAAAGGAGTAACATACTAGAATTCATCAGATATGTGTGTTTGCAAGTTTAGATAAACTGATGGAAATATAAGAAGCTTTTTCTTGGAGGAGGTTGCTAATGGGGATATCTCCATGTTAGCTGTATTCCATAGAGTGTGAGCTGACCTTGAAATATGCACTGGTCATTGATTTGTGCTCTCATTTGGTTTCTTGGAATTTTGATTCTTGTTTAAATCCTTACAGTAGATGAGCTGATGTGGTTATAAAAATACTGTAGTTGGTGCCTTTCTGAGAACAAATACATCACTGAGCATCCTAAATTGACATTTTGGAACCCTGCATACAATTTTCAGAGCCGTTTTAGGAACCCCTGTCTGTGATTCCTAGAAACGCTCTTTGGACACTTAAGTGATTTTTAGCAGTGAATGTCTGTCACTGCCCACATTGTTGGGGTCAGAGGGATATCCCGACAGGTAACCTGAACTGGATGGTTAGGAAGAAACTTCATGGTGAGTAATGTTTATGGTTTTTGAAAGCAAATTGCAGTTAAAGGTTTCAGTATAAATCTGCTCTTACACCATTGTCAGATGTTAAAGTAAGGCATTTGTTTTATTTCAGTGATGTCCTTGCACTGCCCATTTTTAAGCAAGAAGAATCAAGTTTGCCTCCAGATAATGAGAATAAAATTCTCCCTTTTCAATATGTGCTTTGTGCTGCCACCTCTCCAGCAGTGAAACTCCATGATGAAACTCTGACATATCTCAATCAAGGTTAGATGTGGTCTTACTCATTAGTATTATTTATAGACCTACTGGATTTGTGATATTTAGTTTGGTACACTTATGTGTAAAAAAACTATACCTTTCTAGTGTGACCTGTTAAAGTAAAAAACTTACTTGAGAAATTTGAGTTTCAGTGTTGTATTTGATAAATATTACTGGTTTCTTTCTTCTACCTGCCCATTTTTAGTTCTAATCTCCCCTTTTCTAATCCCTGTTCCCTGAACATCCCTGTTTGTTACTGTCTGAGAAGTATTACTGTATCTAGCTCTTTTATTTACCAGTTGTGTGACCTTGGACAAGTTGATTAGACTCTACATTTCAGTTTCCTTATATGTGAAACTGAAACTGATAATACCTTAGAGAGTTGTGTCAATTAAATGATATAATTGATGAAAAACATTTAGCATTGTGCTTAGCATATAGTAAAGGATTAAAGTTGTTACTAATAATGTTACGCTCTTGTGTATTCAGATAATTGAATTTTATTCTTTTTGAATCTTGGGAAGTTAACCTATGATAAATATAATATATAGTTACTTTTTCCTTCTAGGACAGTCTTATGAAATCCGAATGCTAGACAATAGGAAACTTGGAGAACTTCCAGAAATCAATGGCAAGTTGGTGAAGGTAAAAAAACAAGTACTGACCCTCTTTGGATTAATATTTTTTCTTTCCTAAGGGGCTTGGTGGTAATCTCTCACCTACTGTAGTTTGTTAGCAGAGTGGTAAACTGCTGTGTTATTTCTTCGGGGCCAGAATGAACCCACCTATTCACCTGCATTTTTCAGAGCTGCCGAAAGAGAAAACTTAGCATACCAGGCCTGGGGAGTCTCATGACTCAGTGAAGTTCTTTTTGGGTGGAATAAAGTAGCCTCCTTGAGATCATTAGAGAAGTTCCAGTGTGTCTTTGGATACTTGGTCTAGTAGCAAGGAAACCAGGAGCTACTGTTGATGAATAGCAGTTTTCTTAGTCTGGACTGATAGTAATGAATTCACAGTATAATTGCAATGGAGGAGTTTGGTCAGCTGCTGTAGAAGGTGATGAGAAAGATGTCAACAGGCACGTCCACAAAGTAAGAGTAACAAAAGGAAAGTTGACGGAAGCAGCCCCTGCCTACCCTCAATGTTTACAGGTTGTGTGGTAGGTTAGCAAGCAGGGACGTGGTGAGGATTTCATGTACATCTAAAGAACTGAGCCAGACACTGCATGGTAACAGTGGACACATGTATTAATGCTTCCAGTGGGAGTTCTTTATGCCTAGTTACCAGTCAGGGCTGATGTTTAAGCCAAGTTTTAATTATGGTACTAGTTAACTATGAGGATTATATTTGAGCAGTTATAAAGTTTGCCTGGAAATATAGAATGCTTTGGGTTTTAAAGTAAAACAGATCTCAAGAAAAATAATTTTAGGTTGTGTCTGGAAGCCAACTGGGGGTGACTCCTGCTAGTTTTCTTTGTCAGCACTAATTTTCAAGGGATGCTGTTATCATTTGATATTATTGCTTTCTTTTAGAGTATATTCCGTGTTGTGTTCCACGACAGACGGCTACAGTACACCGAACATCAGCAGCTGGAGGGCTGGAGGTGGAACCGACCTGGAGATAGAATTCTTGACATAGGTAAGTTAAGAGAATCCATTGCTTAGGAAGTGCCTTTAACTATGGTCTGTGAATTGGTTTTCTTTACTTGACATTTGCCTTGACTCAAAATGCTCCAGGGGCTCAATTAACATGAACTAAGCATAAAATATTACTGGTGTAATGATTTCAGAATTCAAGTTGAAAGTGTAGAGACTTCAGTTCTGTAACAACTGCATCCGTTACTAAAAAGTGCTTTTTGTTTTTTGTTTTTTAATTTAGTTGTGGTAAAATATACATAACGTAAAATTTACTGTTTTAACCATTTTTAAGTATACAATTCAGTTGCATTAAGTACATGCCCATTGTTGCACAAACCATCACTACCATCCATCTCTAGAATTTTTTTCGTCTCGCAAAAGTGAAATTCTGTACCCAGGAAACAACAATTTCCCATTCCTTCCTCTCCCCAGCCCCTGGCAACCACCATTCTACTTCTTATCTGTATGAATTTAACTGCTGTAGGTACCTCATATAAATGAAATCATTATTTGTCTTTTTGTGCCTGGGATATTTCAGTCAGCGTAAATAAACCTCAAGATTCATACATATAGTGGCATGTGTTACAGTTTCCTTCTCTTTGGGAACGCTTATACACTGTTGTGGAAATTAAGTTGGTATAGCCACTGTGGAAAACAGTATGGAGGTTTTTCAGAAAGCTAAAAATAGAACTATCATATGACCTAACATTTCCACTCCTGGATATATATCCAAAAGAGCCCAAAACACCAATTCAAAAAGATACACGCACCACAACGTTCATAGCAGCATTATTCACAGTTGCCAAGATGTGCACACACCCTAAGTGTCCATCAACAGTTAAATGGATAAAGAAGATGTGAGACACACATACACATACATACACACACAAATACACATCCAAGCTCTATAGCGTTAGCCTCTCTTCGTGAATATGCTTTTAGTTCTGGCATCTGTCCTTGATCTCTTATTGGTTATTATCTCCTAATGGTAAACATGGTTGCTAAACAGACCTAAGTATTACTAATTTTATCTGAGAAAACACTGGTTCTCCTACGGATATCTTGATATCCATTTGATAAACTGACTTTAGGATAAATCCAACACAGCTAATAGTGTGGAGTGGGACCCACTTAATGCTTTCTTGTTTGAATCATTGATATTAAAACAGTTGAGAAGTTATAGCACAGTTATAGTAACAAATATTATCTGGCCTTATCCCTCAATTTGAATTATTAATAGCAGTCTTATTTTTAAAACTTTTTAAAGTGGAAAAAAGATGTTCAAAGGAAAGTACTTAGGTCAATTTTAGCTCTAATTGAACTCTTTTTTGGCAAAAAAAAAAAAAAAGTTTAGGGTATGATACACAAAAATCTTGGTAATTCAGGACCAATGATAGAAGAATCGGTGCTTTCTTATTTAAACCCAGTAGCACCCAGAATTGTTCAATGATCACCATTTATTTCTCAGATATCCCAATGTCTGTGGGTATAATCGATCCTAGGGCTAACCCAAACCAACTAAACACAGTGGAGTTCCTGTGGGACCCTGCGAAAAGGACGTCTGTGTTTATTCAGGTAAGATGCTGTGGACAGGGCTCCAGTTTTGAAAAGGATTCAGGTAAGACACTGTGGACAGGGCTTCAGTTTTGAAAAAGATACCTTACCACGAGTTTGGTCCTTAAAGGATAAAAACGTATTGAATTTGAAATCTTTCCGGGTTGCAACCTGTAAACTTCTAAACAAATGCAGACATCTCAACATGTGAAAGCAAAGAGAAGTTTCTGAGTTGCTCTTCTAATTTCCCCAATTTATTTATTTGTTTCTCTCAAAAATACTTGCTAATGCATGCATTATATTTTATTCTTGAGATAAACTTATCTAACAGTTGTCTAGCATTGAGATTATCCTCATTTTTCAGTACTACCAAAGAAGTTATTTTGAACATCTTCATAATTAGAATTTGATTTGCATATCTGATTATGTCCTTTGGGTAGACTGCCTGAAAACTCATACTTGTAATAATGATAGCCAGTAGTTGACTGAGTGCTTCTCATCAGATAGTCACTGTGTTAACACTTTTTACCCATGATTTTAAGACTTTCAACAAGAATCCTGTGGAGTAAGAATATTCCTTGAGTCTTAGATAAGTTAATAACTTACCCAGGCTAGTATTTGGTCAACCAGGGCTCCACTATGACGATTTGTCAAGATCTTGAACTTTATATGCAGTAGCCTAGCAAACAGTTTTCTTCCTATTGCTCGTGAGCTTTCATATTTACTATTCTCCCAGCATGGATGGTGCCTCTGTTTTCTAAAATCTACCGTAAATTTCAGGAAAGTTTCATTAACAGAAATCATTTCTCTTCTATGTTAACTCTGTCTTTTCTGAAATAATTAATGAATTCCTCAGAGCAGCTTTTTGTTAACATTAGACCTGTACATTTATTTTGTTTGCGTTTGTAAATCATTGAAGTTTTCCTCATTTCCTCATGAGAGTGTAAACTCTTCATGATCAGAAAGAGAGTGTAAGGTTATCTTGTAGGTGTTTAAAGGTTTTGCTGTTGCCCTAAAATGTTGCTGACCGGTTTGGCTCCTAATAGAACTGAAACCTGGCTGGATGGTGTATTCTTTTCAGGTGCATTGTATTAGCACAGAGTTTACCATGAGGAAACATGGTGGTGAGAAGGGAGTGCCATTTCGAGTACAAATTGATACCTTCAAGGAGAATGAGAGCGGGGAGTATACTGAGCACTTACACTCAGCCAGCTGCCAGATCAAAGTCTTCAAGGTATTCCTGGGCTTTGCGCTGGTCCTTGGACTTTTTTTCCTTGTCTTTCATTTGCAACATTAGTCACCAAGTGAGAAAGTCAGCTTGTCTCTTTTCCAAAACTATGAAAGCCCAGCCTAAATTAGAGTTACTGAAATAAGTACTGAGCTGCCCAGTGAAGAAGTTTAAATAGGGATGGTGGGAGAAGGGGAACTTGGAAAAGGGATCATAGGGATATCATGTGGATAAATATCTTCTCATTGCAAGATTCATTAACATGAAAGTATTTGGAGCATGACATGAAGTCCCCCTTTAGCACTCTTGCCCTGACCCCCAACCCCTCCCCAGAGGTAACCAGTCTCAGTAAGTTCATATGTATTCTTATTCACTTCTAATTCACTTATGTACACATGTACATAGATATACACATATTTTCCTTTCTTTGAAACATAAACAGAATTGTATTGTATGAATTGCTTTGAAGCTTGCTTTTTTCATAACTTAACTATGTGCTTTAGAGATTTTTTCATGTCTGAAGCTATAGATGTCGTACTCGCCTTCAATTCTATTACACATTTAAGTATCCCATTTTCAGACTTAGATTTAATGATGGCTCTGTCTTTACCTCATTGTATATACCTTTTTGTTTCACAAGTGATTATTCTAAGTTTGTAGAAGTAATGTTGAATCGAAGGGTAAGTACTTGAGTTTAAAATGGAATATTTCTCCTTTCAGCCCAAAGGTGCAGACAGAAAACAAAAAACAGATAGGGAGAAAATGGAGAAACGAACACCTCATGAGAAGGAGAAATACCAACCTTCCTATGAGACAACTATACTCACAGAGGTAAAAGGATTTCTTTGGGTGACAGTTTCAATCAGTATTTTTTACTCTTAAATAGCCAATTATTTTGTAACATACTGTTGACCCTTGAATAACACAGGTTTGAACTGCATGGGTCTATTTATACATAGGATTTTTTTTTTCCTTGCTAAATATGTATTAATACTAAGGGTTCCCTGGTGACACAGTAGTAAAGAATCCGCCTGCTGACGCAAGAGACCTGGGTTCGATCCCTGGGTCGGGAAGATTCCCCTGGAGGAGGAACTGACTACCCACTCCAGTATTCTTGCCTAGAAAATTCCACGGACAGAGGAGCCTGGCGGGCTACAGTCCATCGGGTTGTGAAGAGTCAAACATGACTGAATACGTACACAGCTGTGGACTATAGTACTACATGGTTTGCGACTGAATACAGGGGTGCAGATACAGAGGGCTGACCATCAAGTTATACCCAGAGTTTTGACTGTGGAAAAGGAGATGGTGCCCCTAACACCTATATTGCTCAAGGGTCAACTGTACACGTATTATCGTTGTGTTGTATACCTAGAACTAATATTATAGGTATGTCAGTTATATTTCAATTAAAAAAAAATAGAAGAAACATCACTTCTAGTCTGATCAAAACTTATTTGTCCTCTTAGTTGTGAGGACTTATGAGGAATTAAGATTTACTAATCAAGATGTGCTTTTTGAGGGACTTCTCTGCCAGTTCAGTGGTTAAGACTCCATGCTCCCGATTCAGGGGACACAGGTTCAATACCTGATTCGAAAACTAAGATCCTTCATGCCGCACGGTATGGCCAAAAAAAAAAAAGGTGTGCTATTCGACAAATGAACTTATCTACAAAACAGAAATAGAGTTACAGATGTAGAAAACAAACTTAGGGTTACCAGGGGGTCAGGGTCAGGAAGGGAAGGATAAATTGGGAGACTGGGATTGACATATACTGTGCTGTGCTGTACTTAGCCGTTCAGTCGTGTCTGACTGTTTGTGACCCATGGACTGTAGCCCGCCAGGCTCCTGTGTCCATGGGGATTCTCCAGGCAAGAATACCAGAGTGGGTTGCCATGCCCTCCTCCAGACATGTACACACTACTACATATAAAATAGATAACTGATAAGGACCTTCTGTATAGCACAGCGAGCTTACTCAGTACTCTTTAATGGCCTATATGGGAAAAGAATCTAAAAAAGAGTAGATATATGGTATATGTATAACTGATTCACGTTGCTGTACACCTGAAACTAGTATCACATTGTAAATCAACTCTGTGTGTGTGCATGTGTGTACATGCTTAGTCTCATCCAACTCTTTTCAACCCCATAGACTGTAGCCTGCCAGGCTCCTCTGTCCATGGAATTTTCCAGGCAAGAATACTGGAGTGTATGGCAAAACCAGATACAATATTGTCAAGTAATTAGCCTCCAATTAAAATAAATAAATTTTTAAAAAATGTGTAGTTGAATTAAAAAAGAAAAAAATACTGGAGTGGGTTGCCATTTCCTCCTCCAGAATATCTTCCCAACCCAGGAACTGAACCTGCGCTCTCTTGCATCTCCTGCATCGATAGGTGGATTCTTTACCACTGTACCACCTGGGAATCCAAAAAAAAAAAAAGATGGGCTATTTAAGTAACAGTGTTTTGGTGGAACTCTAGAGTCATGTACTTTCTGCATCTAAATTGTCCTTTGTTTTTAGTGTTCTCCATGGCCTGAGATCACATATGTCAATAATTCCCCATCACCTGGCTTCAACAGTTCCCATAGCAGTTTTTCTCTTGGTGAAGGGTAAGTCTAGAAAGTGAAATTAGCTTGTGTTTGTCCTAAAGATATATTATTTCATTATGTCTCCATAAGCAAAATCTTTGCAAATCAGTAAGAACTTCTGTTTGGTCAGTCTTTGATGGACTTATATACTAACTGAGGTTTGGATTATCTTAAAAAGAGACTAAGTTTTATGTAGCCTTTCCCCCCCACCCCATTATTTTATTTATTTATTGGTCATGCCACAAGACTTACAGGATTTTAGTTCCTCAACCAGAGATTGAACCCAGGCCTCTGGACCTCCAGGGAATTCCCTTCTCTCCACTCTTAAATAGCATTGTGGTCAGTGTTAAGTGATTTGAGGACTGATTTTCTGGACTTTTCCCTTCTTCCTCTTACTGCTTATCTTGAGGTTATTTCACTTCCTGATTATAGCATGGTCATTGGGAACTGAAACAGTGGTACAGACACTAAAATCTGTTTGGTTACTTATTAAAAAATGGTCCTAACACCTAATTTATTATAAATCTTTGATAATTGGGGGAAGAAAGTAAAGGTGAGAGCTCAAATGAAGTTTTGGAATTATCTATGGGATTTATTTAGTCTTGCTTTATTGTCGTTATTATCAGAGATAATTGAAAGTTGGCATAGATGCCTACTCCAGTTAAAAAAAAGTTGTCTTATAGTCCCAGCATTCAACACATTTTCTACATAGGCCATATTGAAATTTGAAATAGGTTGTGAAATGTGTGACTAGTTTGATTGTAATGTTTGCTTTTGAGTTTATTTAGGCTCTGTGTTCATGCTGCTTCTGAAGGTATTTAATTAAGATAGCTTAGAGAGTTCCCTGGTGGTCCAGTGGCTGGGACCCCACACTTCCGCTGCAGGGGGCGCGGGTTCAGTCCCTGGCCGGGAACTAGACTCCTGCAGGCTGTGCAGCACAGCCAAAAAAAAGGGAGGATGGTTAGCTAAAATATTCAAAGTGTAACTAACAATTAAGAATGAAACTAGATAGCGGTTTCAGAAGGAGTAGGTAGATAACTAAGGCCCTAAGATAAGTTGATTACTAAATTTGAATTTTGCAGCAAAGGTCAAAATTTTAAAATAGAAAAAGATATTTTTTGAAAGAAAAACCTGTTACTACCCTATGGATTATACTTAATAGAGAATTTAAAATACTATGTAAAACTTAAGAGTTCTAAAATTTTCTCTTTGTCATGTAGTTCAATATTAGGCTCTAATTTTTCTCCCATAAAAGAAGTAAGCATTAGGGAAGAGGGACAAACTACTGAGCAAAAAGAAGTGTAGGAAAAACTCAAGGGTGTGGAGATAGCCCTTGGATAACAAATTAGCACTAATTTTTGAAGCTTTAAAAAAAATAATTATTAAGTGTTTATTACTTAATAAACTTGCTTAAAATTATATATACTTAAAAATATATATATACTTAAAATATACTTATTATTAAGTATAAAAGTATGTGATCACATTTTAATTTTATACTTTTTAGTCTAACTTTTCTTGTATCTATTTGTGTATATTTATATGTTTCACATAGTAGTAATATATTGATTACTTTTATATTTTGATATTTTTAGTTTATAGTCTAATAAGCTTATGTTAATATTGTTTATGCCATAATTTAATCAGTCCCAACTTATTGGGTTTTTTTTTCAATTTCTTCAATAATAAAAAATGACATAGTTTCTACTGCTCCCCACCCCAAAGTCTTTGTGCTAAAATAATAGAAATGTTGGATCCAAGAGTTAAGAATGTTTTATGAGATAGTACAAATTCCTGTAAATCTCTAGCTTTAAGACTTACAGTGATGCAGAGTGAGACAACAAACCCTACTACGTTTCATGGACTCATCCTTTCATTTTAAATGTTTCTTTAGAAATGGTTCACCAAACCACCAGCCAGAGCCACCCCCTCCAGTCACAGATGTAAGTCCAAAGTTAAATGTCAGTTACTGGCCATGTCTAATAATACGTTGGTGACTGTGTGATTCAGTAGAAATTCTCAACTTTTAGAGAGTATTATTCATTCCTTCACTAAGCAAACATTAAATTTTGACTAAGAACCAGATACTGTGCTGTATTTAAGGAACTTTTGGTCTAGTGGGGAGGATAAAGATGGAATTTCATGGATAGCTTGCATGGTTAGAGGAAGAAGACCTGACGTATAAACAGCTTCCACGCAAACTCCGTCTGAATGTGGGTGTATTTGGCTGTTGTAATGTTTACCTTTTTAAAGTTGAGTCTATTTGGTTACCAAAAAAAATACTTTCCCTTTTTCAGAACCTCTTGCCAACAACCACACCTCAGGAGGCTCAGCAGTGGTTGCATCGAAACCGTTTCTCCACATTCACGAGGCTTTTTACAAACTTCTCAGGTTAAATTTGCTTGTCCTTTGT
This sequence comes from Ovis aries, assembly GCF_016772045.2. Classification (NCBI taxonomy): domain Eukaryota; kingdom Metazoa; phylum Chordata; class Mammalia; order Artiodactyla; family Bovidae; genus Ovis; species Ovis aries. Next base: position 135,091,738 of record NC_056056.1, read on the forward strand.
TTTGCCAGCATGGGATTTCTTTTATACTCTAGGAACTCCTGATATTCCTGTGCTGTGTGTGTGTATTGGGGGAGGGAGAGGTGGCTCTTAATGCATTTTTCTGATTAAATGAATTTCATTGAACTCTTCAGATTTTCTCACCAGCTGCAACTGTGCTGTGAAATACTCAAAAAGAAAACCCTCTTACACTCATTTTAAAATATTTATTCTATACAATACCTTTAAAATATATTATCCATACAGTATTTTATCAAGGAGCATTGCAGGTAGTCTGAAATTTCCCCCCTGATATTACTATCTTTTCTTTGCACATTCCACGTTTATTTAGCATCTTCTGTGTACCACGTATGGTAGGAATATATAAATAGATAAGGCATAGTTCCTGTTCAGTCACCATCTAGTATCAAAGAAAATCCAAATCAAAATAAAACCTTGAAAGAAGGAAAACAAATAGTTGTGATGCATTAGATAAATGTAGACAAAGTGAAGCATTTACAGAAGCATCTGGAGTTAGGGAACATGTGTGATGCATGAGGTAAATCTTGAGGGCTGAGGAGGAGTCTGTTAGACAGCGGAAGAATATTTTAGGCAGGAGGAACAACTTACTTATTAGGCATGATCAGTATGATGAAAGCATAGGGTTGAATGAGTAAGTTAATTGGGTCGGAATTGAGAAGGGAGAGGATGCAGAGGCCAGGTCATGGAAGGCTTTATATACCATGCAAGAGATTATGACTATAGCTTACTGGTAATGAGGTTGTCCTTGTAAGAGTCCATTTTAAAAGTCATTAACAAAGAGAATCTTTGCCTTTATCACCCATTTGCTTATATTTATTACAGGAGCAGATTTATTGAAACTAACTAGAGATGATGTGATTCAAATCTGTGGCCCTGCAGATGGAATCAGACTTTTTAATGCATTAAAAGGCCGGTATGTAATTAGTGTTAAAATATCAGTGGGGTTGGATTCCAAATGGATTTGGATTCAGGGACTCTTCACAATACTCTTTGTGCAGCTAAATACATCTTGTCAAAACATTCTATTTGAATGCCAGCTGCCAAATAAAGATGAAAATTGTCATTTCCTATACTTGATCCAAGAAATTCCTCACGATATTTCATTTTTCATTTCCAGGTAGTTTTTTTCATTTAATTAAATATTCATTGTCCCTATTATGAGCCATTAGGTTTGGTGATACATTGATGAGCTTTCTGGAGAGAGAGAGAGAAAGATGATATACAATAAGTATTTTGAATAGTAATAAGTGTTTTAAAGAAAAACAAACAAAAACAAAGTTGTAGCTTGTAGAGTACTCAGAATATAGTCAGGAAAGACCTTTCTGCAGAGGGGATATTTAAACTGAGTTATGAGAAGGATGGACGCTTTGGAGTCATGAGGGAAGAAGGTTCTATGGAGAAGAAACAGCAGGTACAAAGGTACTGAACTCAGTTTTACTAGAGAAGAGATCATTCTTAGGTTTCGGCAGGAATTCATGGAATGTCTGCTTAATACAGAGTAAGAGTAATGCCTGAGAGGAATTAAGCAGACTAATTAATGTCTGCTTAATTTCAAGTCTCTGTTTGGGATTTACAATTTAAAGTAGGTAGTAGTAATATTGATGGGAAAAAAATATAGGTCAGTGCCATAGAACCAAATCAGTGACTAAATAATGAAATAAGATTATGAAGTATTTTTGTTTATTATTGGAGATATAAAATCAAGTTGGAAACTTTTAAGCAAAGAGGTGAAATTCAAGGGTTGATTACTAGGCAAAAAAGACTGGATCATTCATTTTTAAATGTATTATCTACAGAGCATTTAGAAATAGGAAGGAATAAGGCGATGAGAGCAAGAGGTGATTCAGTATGGTTGTCTATGAAGAAAGAACAGAAGAAAGGCTAAAGCTGACTAGGAGGCAGTCGTGAGGGAAATGAGATTTTTCTAGTCTGTGGCATTGGTGCTCTTAAGTAAAAGGTATATCTTTGAACCGTACAAAACAGTGGCTTACACATACTGAGTCCTTCTAACCTTTACATCAAAGGTTACAAACTCTGACTACAGAGGCCACATGTAAATGGGTGACAGTCCAGTCTAGGGTGCACAGAAGAATGCGTGTGCACCGTGCCTGTGGGACAGCTGATTGGGTTCTGTTTTGCAGAATGAGGACCTTGGCTTTTTCAAGGAAAACCAAAGATTCAGAGGTTGATGATGCCTTCTGTTGGAATGAATTCAGTTAGACACAGATACACCCCAGTGAGAAGTAATAATTCATAGCAAATGAGCTACACTGGTCCAAGGGCTGCCAGTTTTCAACCTGTGCTCTATTGTATTAGACACAAAGGTTCTTCCGTAAAATGTGCTCACCATGAGAAATGTGACTGACAGTTGGTTTTTCTTTCTTCCTCCTCAGGATGGTACGCCCAAGGCTAACTATTTATGTTTGTCAGGAATCCTTGCAGCTAAGGGAGCAGCAGCAACAGCAGCAGAATCAGCAGAAACATGAGGATGGAGACTCAAATGGTACTTTCTTCGGTAGGTCGTTCTGGACAGGCCAGGACAGATATGAAGAAAAACGAAGAGATGACTTATGAGCATGTGTGATGGGAATTTATCAGGCAGCAGAGTCAGTATTTGCTAAAAGTAATGGTAATTGCTCTAATGTTTATTGAGTTCCTAATATACACCGGGCACTATTCTCAGCATTTTTACAGGTTTTAACTTTTACGGCTGGTGTCTCCTCATTGCAATATATTTTATTGTTCTTCCCCAACATTCAGGTGAGGAAAATGAGGCTTAGGGATGTTAAGTAACTTGCCCCAGGTCACACAGCTAGCAAGTGATTGAGCTGGGATTTCCGTTCAGGCAGTCTGCTTCTGCGTCCTTTAGAAAAAGTGGGCATTCATAGTGATGAGATTGCCTTTAAGAGCAGAGAAACTCTGTGCTGACTGTCTTTGCTTTCTCCCTTTTGCAGTTTACCATGCCATCTACCTAGAAGAACTGACAGCTGTTGAACTGACAGAAAAAATTGCTCAGCTTTTCAGCATTTCCCCTTGCCAGATCAGCCAGATCTACAAGCAGGGGCCAACAGGCATCCATGTGCTCATTAGCGATGAGGTAGATTGTTAGCACAGCTGAATCACCAGATGACAGTGATCTGTCTGGGCATATGACGGGCGCAGGAGCTGTTCCATGCGGGCAGCACGCTCTGTTTTCCAAGACAAGACGTTTTCAAACATTTTTGTTTGTTTACCTCCTAAGATTTTTTTAAAACTGTGTATCCCCTTGCACATTTTTAGGCTGACTTAAAAGTTTTTAAGTTTAAATAGTGGGGAAAATGTGCCCATTTGGGGTCGTATTATAGGACATATAAAAATGAAATGACTGCTTCACTTTTCTAACTATGTCTCATGTAACCTGAAGACAAGAGTAATTTAATACCACTGTCATTTAAAAAAAAATACATGAATATACTTTTTAACGGAATATTTATATCATTTGTTTTCTTAAGCTGATATTTTCATTCACTTCCCCCATAGAATTTCATCTTACCATAGTCTACTTTTATGCTTGAATGCCTTTTATTAGTTTTTCCTACTATATTACTTTGAAACAAAAACTTGTTTCAGTAAAAATTTAAAATTATTTGTTCTGGATAGAATTATCACCATAATTATACAATTGATTAAAGCAACATAAATGTATTATATATTTTGATAAGTAATTGTTAAACATTGAGAAAAAATTTATTAAAAGTACATCTGGGAAGTTCCCTGGTAACCTCATGGTTAGGATTCCGGGCTTTCACTGCCAAGGCCTGGTTCAATCCCTGGTCCAGGATCCACAAGTCATGTATCTTGGCCAAAAATAAATAAATAAACACAATACAATGAAAGTGCATATATTAATGAGATGGATGAGATTAACTGATTCCTTACCCTTTCTCCCAGACACAATTAATTCATAGATAAATACTGCCTATTACTAGAATGAAATAGAGTTCAACATCAATTCCATCCTGTTTTTTCCCCCTAGATAAGAAGTACTGTGGAATCTGATTCACATAAATTGATAGATAGGAATGGATGAAGTTTGCTATAATAGCATTGCTGGATTTTTTTTTTTTTTAACTTCTGGGTTATGTGCCAAAAATTACATAGTGATGGTATCAAAAATTATTTTGAATCATCTGTCATTTGACAATTTGTGGTTAGGTCACCCTTCAATTCTGGTGAAAAGAATTGAAAACTTCATGACTCCACGACTATATCACCTAGTCACTCTAGTTCTCATTTGCAATTACACTTTTGCATGCTGAAGGCTTTTATAGCCTAGGGCAGTACATCTCCATAAGATTTCAGGAGGGTGAAACTCTTGCCTTTACTTTATAAAATGGGGAAAAGGAGTTTGAAAAGGGAAGTGAGAAAGGAAAACAAGAGGTTCTCAGGTGGTTTTAGGAGAGATATAGATGTCTAATTCCTCCCATATGGGCCTGTCTGGATCTATGTGCCCTTGGAAAGTCTGGGGGTTAACCCAGGAAAATGTTTTCTCGAACTTTAAGAAAGCTATTTCAGCTTTTAAAGCTTTTGAAAACTAAACAGGAGAGAAAACAAAACAAAGGATTCTTTTTCATTTATATCTAATATAATAAAAAGCCACATAGGCAAAATAAATACAGAAAACCAAGGTTTTTAATGATCAGCAAAATTTCCTGCTTTTTTCAGATGATACAGAACTTTCAGGAAGAAGCCTGTTTTATTCTGGACACAATGAAAGGTAATAAAAATTAAGATAAACGCCTTTTTCAAAGGAGTCAGAGGGTTTTTTTTAATAGTAATTCTTTGAGGAGAAAGGGAAAATATTAACCACCATATTTGAGATAAAGAATGTGACATTATTGGAGATTGCTTCTTTGTGTGAATTGGCTTCTTGCCATTGTCAGGGCAGACGAAGTGTGACTTTCTGCCATCATCTTTTACCTTCCATGGACAAGTGATGAAACTGAGGCAAAATGTTTTTCTAGTGTATATTTATTACACGTATTCTGTGATAATTAATAAGTATACTACACTTTGTCCTCCTGTTTTTTTCTTTCTCTAAAGAACCTTAGCACATATATTTTTCTCCTTCTGTGTTTTGGAGGTGACTAAAGATGACTCTTTTCTTTTTCTTGCAGCAGAAACCAACGATAGCTATCATATCATACTGAAGTAGATACGGCTGCTGCTTCCTTCACCCATGGGAAATTCTCCTCTTGGAGGGGATCACAAATGGAGATTTGAATGGCTGTAGGAACCTGACCTGTCTGACTATGTGGGGGAGTCAGAGGCAGAGCCAGAACCCCAGCCATCTGTGTTGGGGCACACATGGATTCCTGCCTGACAGGCATTTCTGCAACTGTTTCTTAGTTAACATTTCTGGATTCTACTGTTGTTGAATATCAATAGAAACTCCACATCATTTAGGGGGTGTGTGTAGGGCATAATGATGATGAGAATTGTGTGATGTTTAATGGAAAGATGTTAAATTTTGTGGTATGCAGCCCATGTAATTTTTTTCTAACATAAAAGCAAACATCTATATTCCATAAGACTAGATCCTCAGTCTTTTTTGCCTGTGGAAACTTCATCAAAGAAGAGAAATTTGGAGAAAGAACAAAATTCTTTTAATTCCCCCATAATTTGATGATGAATAGTAATTTTGGCTAACATTTATTGCACATTTAGTTGTGCCAGGCAGTGTGATAAATTCTTTAAATGGATTATCTTGTTTAAATCCTCTTAATAACCCTATATGAAGTAGGTAATAATGATCCCTAATTGAAGATAAGGAAATGGAGTCACAGGGTGGCTAAGGAGCTTGCTGAGTAACAGGCAGCTAGTAGATAGTGACATGAAGTGCAAACCCAGGCAGGCTGACTCGTATTCACTGCTGCCCATGACTGCCACCCTCACAGTCCTCTGTGCATGCCATCCTTTCTTACTGTGGCTCCGCTGGTGAATCACACATAACAGTGAGCAAGAACTGACAGGTTAACACCCAAAGGGACAAACCACACCTGAATGATGAACCAATCAAGAGCTACAAAAAATGAAAACACAGACACTTTCAAAGCATCATTAGTTGTCAGATTCACAGAATTTAAGGCAGTGAAAACCAGAGATTATCTGTTATTCCCCAAATTCACTATTCTTGAATGACCTCAAACTATTTATTAATGGGTTAGACTAACCTCTGCTTTCTCTTTCCCCTCTGCATCTTGTCTTGAGATAGGAAGTTCTTTTACTCATGTAGCGTTCTTTTATATAAGCTTTACAATTCATTCCCATCCCATTCACATTCTTACCATATACTTTAGTTCTTCTGATTGTAATTGTGTGCGCTTGTGTGTGTGCATGTGTAAGACTGTGGGTCATTTTTTCACATGTAAAGTTTTATCCAGAAATCCCTCTAGGTGTTATGCTGAGGTGAAAAATGATAATGTTCAAAAGATTCTGTATTGGATTTGGATCTGTGTGTGTGTGTGTGTGTGTGTATTTTTAAGCATTTGATAAAGTTTAAATGTTTTTATACAGAGATTTTTGTTGTTGTTCATTAAAATCAACCTGCAAAATGGTCTTGATTTCTTTTGATTTGAAAGAAATTGAAAATTTTGAAACTGGAAAATTAAGTCAAATGACTTTATTTAAAATTGACCTGGACATCTTGACATAATAAGCCAAAATACTTTTTTAGTGACTGATTACTGGATGTCTCTATTTTTCTTTGTGGGGGGAGACATTTCTAATTGTATTATGTTCCTAAGACTGGTTCTCAGCCTCAGGGGAGTCAGCTGTCTCCCCAGCAGGATGCTAATTTTTATTTTTATTTATTTATTTATTCCAATCCTCTGAATGTTAGGCTGGGAGGGTTGGACTTTTAAGGTCCTTTCTAAATCTGAATCTGTGACTCTTGTTTACTGTAAATGATACACAGAATTCTATTAATATATTTACTATAAATTTTATACTTGCTAATTTTTACTTGGGGTTAGAGGATTTTTTAAGAGTAGTTCTCAGATTTATATAGAGATGAATTTATATGTTTGTAATCATAGATCCTCAAATTAACTAGAACATCTCTTAGGCTTTCTTTAGCTCCAAAAACATATTTATAGTGCCAATGCTGTATAATTGGTAAGAATTGGTATAGTGATAGAACATTGTAATTATTCAGTTTCCTTTAAAAATTTTCATTTCTTCACTATTGATCTTTTCAATTAAATGAAAATTTTAAACTAGCTTTTTCATAATGAAAGTAATACACAAAGTGATAAGTTCAACAACAAAGAAGTAACTTTTTCTACTTATAATAACTTTAATAAAGTATAACTTTTTCTACTTATGTCCTAGTCCCACTCTATAGAGGTAGTCATTGCAAAAAGTTTCTCTCTCAAACACACACGAACACACACACATATGCAGATGGGCTCATGTAGTTTTAGTGGTCTGCAGTTTTCTTTTTTGTATTTAACATGTCTTGAACACCTTTCTATATTAGAATTTATAGCTTGACATCATTCTTTTGAAAAGTGGTCATTCCCTATGAATGGCATTTAGGCTAAGTCCATTTAAGCTATATTCTAATTTTTTTTGCATTTATTTCTAAAATACCTTCCAAGAAACAAAGTTGGCTGGATTTCACCTCTTTAACCATGTGATAGTTGGTATTTAAAATAAAGAAGATGGTTTAATATTTCCATTAGAGTGAGGCTATATAAGGAGAAGAGTTAGATTTTAGACCCTCCTGAGAACTGTAGTAGCATCCTATTTGACTTAGCATTGTCAGCACTGTTCCCTTGAAGTATAATAGGTTCCATCTAGAAGAATCTGTAGTATAAAGACTTTGATAGTTAAAAGGGAGACATTGGAAAGTAAAAGGATCATTGCAGAATTCTTAAGGATTGAATACCAGTCACAACATAAAATGTGACTACTAAGTAATGAAGTCCCATATTATGCCCCAATGATAAGAATGTTTGCCCACATAAATGATTTATTTAAGAAGCCATTTAAAGGGAGCAGAAATGGAGGTTGTCATTTTGTCTGGAAAGAGATTACAATATGACAAATACAAGACAACTAGAGTCTGAGAGATCTGGGAAAGTGAGGTCCTCATGACGGGGTGGACGTGATTCCTGGAAGTCTGGCACCGTCAGGCACTGGATACACTGTGAAGGGCAGAGCATGATCTGACCACTGTGAGTTGGAGGAGCAAGGGGAAGCTTGGCAAGTGGAGAAGGCTTGGCATAGTGGAACTAACCATGTCTCATTTAGGCCTAATGAAAGAGTGTTCTGAAAACCCTTTGTATCCCCAAATGTTCTGAGAAAGTCTTTTGTATAGGGTTGCTGCAGAGATTTGGGCTATCTTCAAACTTCCATGAAGTATTGGCTGAAGCTTCAGCATTTAGTTTTGAAAGTAACACAAATTTCAGATGTAGATATTTGAAGTCAGGACTGAGTTTTTCCTTCTCCACTGAAGCTTTTTCCTCTGGCCAATACCTAATAATTCCAGGTAACTGGGGACCCAAGAGCTCAAACTGAGCCTTTGTATCATTTTTCTGAATTTTCAGTCAGCTTTCTTGGCTACGGATGGTTCCTCTATGGCAATTTGATCTGTTATGGCCTCTGCTGGTCTGTTATGAAAACTCTAGCCTCACCGGGAATGGCACAAATGCTCCCATCTAGCTGTATCTTTTTACTGATATATAAAATAGTCCTATCTCATTCTTTCGCTTCTCCTAAAAACTGCTCATATTTTCTCAGTTGTGAGCTAAGGTTTTTCCTGCTAAAATATATTTATTTTTATTTGTGATTAAATTTTTGTTTCATGATACAAACTCCAAGACTTAAATGAAGAAGAAAGATGCTCTATGTGATGTGACGTTAGTGGCATCAGTACTTGTTTTCTGTTTTATTAATATTTTATTTCTTCTCCTTGCTTCTTTTAATGATCTTTTATTTTACCTTTGACCTTAAACTCCCATCTATTTCTACTTCCTCCCTTTTTCCTCATCTTTCCTCTTCACATCCAGATTTCTTTTATATTTTTCTTTATGAATACTGGCCTGTTCAACAGATTAATTTGAAAATTGCAACTAAATCTAGCATTTGTAAAAGTTGTTTATGGGCTTCCCTGGTGGCCCAGTGGTATAGAATCTGCCTACTAATGTAGGAGATGTGGGTTCGATCCCTGATCTGGGAAGATCCCACATGCTGTGGAGCAGCTAAGCCCTTGCACCACAACGAGAGCCTGTGCTCCAGAGCTGGGGAGACGCAACTGCTGAGCCCACTCGCCCGAGAGCTTGTGCTCCATAGCACGAGAAGCCATGGTGAGAGGCCTGTGCACCGCAACGAGAGTAACGTCCCCTCACCACAATTAGAGAAAAGCCAGAGCAGCGCTGAAGACCCAGCACAGCCAACTTAAAAGTTGCATATAAATTACAATTTTCAGTTGGATTAATATCAATTATAAGTAAACTTGTTTTTTAAAAAATACTAATGTGTTACTTACTATGTGCTATGCTGTGCTTAGTTGCTCAGTCATGTCCAACTCTTTGCAACCCCATTGACTGTAGCCTGCCAGGCTCCTCTGTCCATGGGATTCTCCAGGCAAGAATAGTGGAGTGGGTTGCCTTATGCCCTCTAGCTCTTCCCAACCTTGGGATCAAACCCAGGTCTCCTGCATTGCGGGCAGATTCTATACTGTCTGAGCCACAGGGAAGCCCTCAGGAGGTAAACAGCAATCTGCAGTGATTAAAGTGAGGAATGTGTACCTCACCCAAACAGTACTATTTTGTATTATATGGAATCTTTGGGGACATGGATAATAACCTAGGTTTATTCTATTCTATGAAACTATGTTTTCATGTATTTGTGTAAGGTGAGGTACACATTCCTCATTTTAATCACTGCAGACTGCTGTTTTCTTTGAGTTCTTTTTTTTTTTAAATCACTGAATTGCCAGTGAATTTCCTCTTTCTGAATTCTAATGTCTAATTTTTCATTTAAGGGTTTAATTAATATCTTTCCTTAGACATCTGTATAACTTTGCTTCAGCCTTTCATTCACCTTTTTTAGGTTTATTAAGCTTGACTTCTCTAAATTCATCCTTGTACGCTAGCTCCTCAAAAATGGTTGTTACTTTGCTTTATTAATAGGTTTTTGTGTGTATTATACACTTATGTAGATCAATTTGTGAATGTCTTGTTTTTTGAAACCTTCCGTGATAAAACATACAGCTTTTTCTTATTTGTGCTTTTCAATTGCTATGGTCCTGTCTTTCTCCCAGATTTGCTCTACTGATCTCTTTTGGTTAGTGTGGAATTAGTCACAAAGTTGCCTGTCTCTCTAGATCTGGATTCTAATTAAATGTAAATTAGTAAAGTAACATACAGCCTCAGGGCTAAATCTACAGATTCCCTATTGAAAAACAAATAACAGTGGCTTGGATTTGTATCTTAACTCTTTTTCTCTAAGCATCATAGCGCATAGTATCCTCTGATCTATTCATTTTCAGCCTCCCAGGAGAATGTACTCTTTTATCTTTTGTTTGGTAAAGAGTGGTTGATAAAATGTATATTTTGGTGTCAGATGAACCCTTGTTCAAATCTCAAATCTTGGCTCTTCCTGGATGTGACCTTGGACAAAACAATCTCTTAAACCCCAACTTTCTCATCTTAAAAAGGAGATAATTCTTAATTCATAGGGTTGTTAAGGAGATTACAAAGGATAATAAGTATAAAACAGTTATATCTTGTTGCAGTTTTATTCCCTTGCTTAATAAATTTAGGATACTATTGAAGGCAAGATCACCTCTATGTGTAGATATAATCAAAAGACAGACGTATAAACACTGACCAGGATATAAAATGTGACCTTTGGCTTTTGTCTTTGTTGTTCTTGATTATCTGTCTTTCCTTCCTACTTGAGTTTTTTGCCCCTAAAACCCACCCAGCCATGAATTATGCATGGTCTGGAACAAAACAGTCACATTTAGAGTTAGATGTCATGTCCATTGCTATAATTTGCATATTAATGTTAGCGTTTCTCTTTTACTTGTCCTTATAACTTCTACTCTACTGCACTCCTAGTCATTTGACCCCCACTGGTCCTGCTTGGGCTGTAAGCAGAATCACAATTATTATGAGTGAACTGGCACCATTGTAATAACTTACCTAGTGATTCTATCAAGACAATGAAGTACAGTGAATAAGTGGCTCTGTGAGAAGTGGTTGTGATGTTTGTTCTAACAATCTACATGATCTTTTTGACTGATCTACAGCTTACTGGCAAACTGGATTCTCTCAAAGGATGTGCTAACTTTGCTTTGGCTGTCTTCTAATTTGGTGTCATTAACCAAGAAAGCTTGGGTATTGAGGCTGATGGTACTCTGATAAATTTCCCTGACTGACTGCTCAGATTCTAGATGTGTTGGTATATGAAACACTTTTAGCCTACCCAACATGGCCTTCGGGCTGTTTTTTGTTACTCATCCCACTGACTCTAAACATTCTGGGGTCTTCTCTTCCTTTTTGATTCCTGTGTGTCCAGGAAAAACAGAATCATATGAACGTTTATATCACACTGTGTTGTCAATAGTTTATACCACTATTTAACCTCCACAAAATCCTATGAGATACATACTTTTATCCCCATTTTGCAGATGAGGAGGCCAGGGCACAGGGACGTTAGTTACCTTGCCAAGGGTCACACCGTTAGTAAGAGGAGCTGGGGCTTGTAGTCAGGCCATCTAGCTCCAGATTTCATGCTCTTGGTTACATGTTATATCATGCCTAACTTTAGCAGATAGGTGGATGATCAGTACTGTAAGGACTGCTTTTTTATGATCTGCTTTTTTTCATTTTGCAGTATTGTACCTTGGTTTCTCTGAGTCTCTTATATCACCTAGGGGAGAGAACTGGAATTCTTGGCATTTTTCCAAGTCACTTAACCTCTCAGTTCTAAAACTGAGCTGGCTTGGTACCCGGTAGATCTGGCTCATAGTTCTTGGTGGCAATGTAAGTGCACCATGCTTTGGAACCAGCCTAACCAGAGTTTAAATCCTGCCATCCATCCATTTGATAAATAAAAAGTTCCTAAATGCCAAATACCGTGTTTTGTACTTGGTGCTGAGGATACAGTAAACAAAACAACTTCTTACTCTCATAGAATTCACTCAATTGATAAAAGACTGAAGGATAAATATACGTCAAATAGTAAATGCTTAAGAAATATAGGGCAAGGGGATAGATACTTAGGGGAAGCCCCATTTTAGAAATATGGTTAAGGAAGTGTCTCTGATGAGGGGACGTTTGAGCAAGTATTAAGCGAAGAAGTATAGATCTAGCTGGTGAAAGAGTGTTCCATGATTGTCCTGTTGCAAAGAATCTAATGGGCCAGGGCAGTTAAAACAGAAAGGGAGGGGAAATGTAAGAGACAAGCTGACATACAGGATGGTGGTTGTTCAGGCCAGAGGATTCACCTATATCTTACAGGGCCTTATAGGTCAAAGGAGAGACCTGTTCTTCCATTCTGAGCGAGACAAGACCAAGACTGGGTGTCCTTGGCAAGCGACGTACAACATTCTGATTTCTGAGTCTTAGTTCTCGGTTTTAAAAATGAGCTGCAAAATTGTGAAGATCAGAAATCACGTCAGAAAATCTGGAAAGAAAACAATCCATCAATACACACTGAAGATTACTCTGCATTGCTTCTATTTTCTTTATACTCTGGGCAAGCTGCAGCACGTCGCGCTGCTTAAGACTTAGATCCCCTGAGCGAGGATAAGGGGGATTACGTTCCTTAGACCTGGAAGTGTGGGTCTGATGAAAGGAAAAGGGGAGTTTTAGAAGAGAATCTGTTTAGTCATCGAAGATCTGGAGCTGAGGGTCTCCCCTCATCCTCTTCAAAAGGCTGCAGCGACGTCAAACTCGCTTTCCCAGGCTGCAGCGGAATCACAGCCTTCTGAGACTGCCGGCGAGTTTCGGCTCTGCGCAGGTAGCCGCCTCCAACTCCCGGCATGCCGCTGGGCGTAGGGCTATCACGTAGACTCCATTTCCCAGCCTGCCCCGGGGCTCGGTCCGGACGTGCCGGCGCCTATAAGAGCCAGAGCGCTGCGGCCGGAGCCTATTGTTAGCCGGAGCCGGGGCGGTTCTGGGCGGCTGCTGCCGGGGGGCGCCCGAGTTGTCGGAGCCGCCCGCCCTCTGCCGCCTGCCGGCCGACCTGCCCACCCATCGTCCCTCCCCGCCCTGCCGCCCTGGGAACTCCCAGACCGTCTGTGCGGCCCCGGGACTCGCTTTCTCCTCCCTCCTTCCACTTGGGCTAGGGCGGCGGCAGCGGGGGCGGCAGATACCATCACCGGAGGAGGCAGCTGCGGCGGAGCCGGTAATGGGCCTAGGGGTGGGGGGCGGAGGGTGCCTCCTCGTCCTTTCTCGGGATCGGCCCCCGGGCGACTGTGGAGGAGTGGTCAACCCAGAGCCGCGCGGATGGAGGGGTCAGAAATGAGGGAGGCACGGACGGCAGCGGTCGGGGGGCGGGGAGCTAGAGCGCCGCCGGGAAGGGAAAGAGTCGGGAGAGGCGTGGGAGCCGGGGGCACGGAGGACGCGGGCCCCGACTGCGGGGGCAGCTTAAGGGAGACCGACGAGCGGCTTAGAAGCCGGCAGGAATTCGGATTGCGGGTTGAGTTCGGAATGGAGTGGAGATGATGTAGGATGGAGGGAAGTGAAGGAAGGGGAGGGGGGAAATAGAAGAAAATGTGGGAGGAGTGGTTGGGAATTTGTGGGTAGCAGGCAGGAAAGGATGGGGAGCTGGGTAGGGGCTGCAGACGCTTGGAGTGAGCAGGAAGATTAGCAGGAGTCAGAGTGAAAAGGTACCCCAGCGCTGAAGGGTTCAGCGGGGGTGTCCATGAAGGGGAACTGGTGACTGGACATGTCCTTTCAACCCAGGTTCCTGAGGTCTCCCATTTTTTTGTGTGGCGTTGTGTGGGAAAACGAAAGCATCAGTTGCCCTAGTTGCTAGTTGGCTCTTTTTTCACAGGCCCAAACACGCAGCCGACTGCCATCCATTCCTTTTAGTGCCGCGGTCTTGATTCATCCTTTTAAAGGGAGCTAGAGTGGCAATGTGACACACACACGGTTCTTAAGTATGAAACGTTAGAAGTTATCCCCGAGAGACACAGTGTCCCCATGTCTTGCAGTTTTCAGTTCAAGGTAAATCCATCGTTAATTCAGATTCTCCTTTTCTTTTACCGACTTTCCAATTTGCAAGTGTCCAGAGCCAGGAGGGTGTCGATGTGAGCCAGGGTTATAAACGACTGGAGATCCTTGAGAGTTCATGGGTCCTGCAGCACCACCTTCCAGGTCTCCCACAAAGATCTCGTGCCCTTCACAGGATGGGAGTTTAGACGTGGAAAGCCAGATCCTCACCTTGTGTCAGTGAAGGGATGAAACCAGAGGGAAGGTTGGAGGGGAAAAGCTTCCTTGAAATTCCTAGTTTTAACAAAATGTTTTCACTTGAGCACCTTGTTAGTTCATGATCCTGGTTATCACAAGGACACATGGAGCCACAAAATTCATAGTATTTGAGGAGCAGCTCACAATATTTTGTAAAAGGAGAAACAGGACTGGCCATCTTATTTAGGTTGATCCTAACACTTAGCAGCAAGCTTTCCTTCCTCTAATCCAGCTATACATGGTAGTGCTGACATCTTACTAGAGATTTTCGGCCCTTGACCTTTAGCAGAAGGTTGGGTTCCAGTCGAGTAGAAGTGGGATGTGAGAGGTACCTTGTCTTATTTTGGACTCATTTAGGACAGAGATTTCATTACCTAAACTCTGTCAATACATTCTGCATCCACAGAATTAGGGGAGGGGCAATTCCTTTCTTGCTAGTCTCACATATGCTGGGTTTTGGGGTTTGAGGGCGGTTATAGGATTCCTCACAGGCCTGAAAAGGCTTAAGCTTAGTACTAAAATACATATATGCTATAAATCTGTTTTATTTGGTGCTAGCCTAATCTCTTCTATATACTGTGGATCTGAATCATTTTGTATACCTTTGGGAAATGTTCAACTAGCAGAAATACTTAAGAAAAGGCAGTAAGGCATGCAGCTAGAAAGTGTCAGCTGACCTTTCATTTTAATGGCACAAAAGCTGCTATAGAGGTTTGCGTTATTTTCTCCAAAAGCATTTATTCTTTGAGTTGGTCATTTTGACAGTTAACTGTCAGTTATGACCTGCATTTTCAGTCTCATCTTGATTATTTCGGTATGGGTTAAATGCTTGGAGTATAAGTTATAAGTGTTTTTCTTGAACATAGGCATTGATCCTCTGCCAAAGAATAAACAGTTGAAAAAAAAAAAAAAGAATAAATAGTTGAGAGAAGTGGGGATGACTGATTTCTAACTGTGGTTGGAAAGGAAGTTAAATTGATAAATTGAAAAGTGGAACCCATTGTTGTTATTGCTATTTCAGAAAAGGATTTCTTCAGGCCACAGTGGAAGTGGATGGGAGGTTTCTTGGTGCCCAGTGGACATCTTTATCTCACAAGTCAAGTTCACTCCAGAGAGCTGGACAAGGAAAGCTGGGTTGGAATCTTAAGTTATACTGGTTCTTAGGACAGAATTTTTGGATTTTTTTTTTTCTTTTTGATAAGAATGAGTTAATGGCAGAAAAAGTGATGCTAACATCCTGGATAGGGTGAAAAGAGCTCAGTCAGTGTGCACATTACTTATATATATTACTTTATATTACATATATTACATTACATTACTTACCCATTCAGATGATTCTCAGACATTTTAAGGAAAATATTTTTCTCCCAGGTTTTGCATCTTCTTTTCTTCTTTCTTACTAGCTTCCTCCTATCATTGCCCAGAAACCTCTTTTCCAGAAATGGGAGTGAGGAAGACGTAGAAAAAAAAAGAATAGAGAAAGCAGCCAGTAATCCTGGCCGCCCAGAGTGCACAAAAAGTGACCTGAAGGGAAAAGATACCCTGGGGGCAGCTGGGTTAAGACAGTGGAGGATTATGTTAAAGCACCATCTTGGACCAGACTCAATCACATGCAGGGCTTAAGGAGGAACATTCAGAAGGAACCCACACTCCTGGAAGCAAAGGGACACCAGAACAGAGGACAAGAGTGCACATTTGCTTACCTGGTGGTCTGGTGGCTAAGACTCTGCCTTCCAATGCAGGGGGCATTGGTTCAATCCCTGGTTGGGGAACTAAGATCCCACATGGCACAGGATGCTGTCAAAAAAATATAAATAAGTAAATAAGACTTGTTTTAAAACTTCATTTAAAAACAAATCTATTACTCAATGGACATGAGTTTGAGTAAACTCCGGGAGTTGGTGATGGACAGGGAGGCCTGGTGTGCTGCAGTCCATGGGGTTGCAAAGAGTTGGACACGACTGAGCGACTGAACTGATGAGTACCTTCAGGCTTAGGAACAAGGCACTTTCCTAGTGGCAGTATTAACTGATTCTCAGTTAAAACTGAAGCTGGACTTCAGTCCTTTCTAAGAAGGATTTTGAACTCAGGTCAGCATTTTTATATGGTCAATAAGATTTTTTGGTGGGGAGGAAATGTTGAGTTCAGTGGTCGACATTGTTTTTCTTTTTTTTATTCCTCCCCATAAGTACTCCATAGCAAGGGTCTCACCTCCTCCAATAATAGAATGAAATGAGATTTGTTAGTTAATAGGCATCTTCAAGCCCAGCTGAAATCTTAACCTTAAATAAAAGTCCATGGCTCTCTCCATTCTTACCCATGTCCTAGGAATGTCGTGACCCAAGATCATGTCCTAAGAATGTGATCTCCTAAAATAGGTAACCTGAAGAACAAAATTGATACTTTGGGCTCATTTTTAAATTTAATTACAATTTGTATCTAGTACTTGATTTTTTTTTTTCTTTCAGGCCAGTTTATTTCAGGAATGTGCTGGTCTGAGACCTATGAGGACAGGTTTCTTAGGTGCATCTTGTGACTTGAATTTTTATGAGATCTGGCTAGGTAAATTAAGAAATACCTAAAGTACTTATTAGGTCTGGTTGACTGTGGAGCTGAACCAAGAGCCAGCAAATTGCTTCCAAAACACAGTCTAGAAAATCAGCACTGTAGCAGGCACCTCTTGACACCACAGTATATTCTGGGGAGCTGCTCTGCAGTCATGCCGCCCTGGCTTTCTGGGCAGTGTTGTTATTCCTGCTGCATAATTAGCAACTAGTGAGATCATAGTCTGGGGAGATTCTGGCATTACTGAGGCAGAGCAGGGAGCTTTCGCATCATCATATGTGGCCCCGGCTCTGACAGTGTTTCTGTGGAGCAGATTCTTATCCTCGGGAACTCAAGTCCAAAGATGGAGGAGAAAGATCTGTCCCTGGGAAATGGACTATCCCAGACTCCTTGGTTGTGTGGCAGCACGTTGAAAACACTGCCTGCCATAATAATGTAACCAGAGTAAATCGTCACTTCTTTGCTGTTTGTCATGCCCTTGCCAGTTTCTTTATAGAGGGCAAGGATTGTGAAGGAAAGTCTTCTTGCAGAGGGGATGATGGTAGGTCAACCGAGCCCCGGTTTATGGAGCAGTAGGCAATTGGGAAAGAGTCTGGGTTTTGAAGCCAGTGCAGTTTCTAAATTCAGTCCATTCCTTCCCCCCATACCACCCCAACCCCCCTTCAGTCCATTCTTTAGAATCTAATTTGTCCTTTTCAGGAGCCTGGTGAGACACTTTGCATTTGTGAAGATCTGAGTAAAGCATTTCCCTGTGTACTTTGAAATTGAAAGCCTACAGCAGTGTCTCCCAAAGTGTGTTCCGAATCCTTTGCCCTGTAAGATACTCTAGAAACAAAGGATTACAGATGTGCGGAAGCCCTGCCTTCTGTTTCCTCTTACCCTTCACCAGGTTCTTTAACATATTAAAAGTCTCTGAAAGGTCTTTGTAAAAGCACTTTCCTTAAGTACTTTGACACAGCAGTCTTATTTCCATGTAAAAGCTATTAATATATTAATATCGTGTGTGTTGGGGGGTGGGGTGTGTGTTAGTCGCTCAGTTGTGATGGACTGTAGCCCACCAGGGGCTTCTATGTCCATGGAATTCTCCCGGCAAGAGTACTGGAGTGGGTTGCCATTCCCTTCTCCAGAGGATCTTTCCAACCCAGGGACTGAACCTGGGCATTACAAGCGAATTCTTTACCATCTGAAATTCTTCACCTGGGGGCACCAGGGAAGCCCCCCACCCTACCCCGTCTCCAATTTTCAGATACTATAAAAATTCACTTGGAGGAGGAAACTGAGGCACACTGACACGTGCCCCCTGCCCCCCACACACACACCCTAGGCCTCTATTAATTAATATCTGTGGAACTAGTTTATTTAGTGGGTACACTTTGGGAAATACCAGGCTATATTTCCAGAAAAATAATTGGATCTAGTATAGGTTGAGGCATAGCCTAATTCTGCCTTTGATCCCCAGTCCCTCCTGCGGGCCCTGTGGAGAGCTCTCCTGGGCAAGCAGAAGAGCACTACTGTTATCCCAGGGCTAATGAAGCCTTGAGCCCAGCTGGCTTGGAACCAAAGGCCTTCACTCCACTGGGAAAGGTGCTGCTGTTACTCATCTCATTATTCGAAGAGTGATTGAGGCTGGAGGGGCTAGAGAGAAACAGAAGGAGGGTGCTGACTGGAATAAGTAAAGATATGACCTTGTCTCAAGAGAGCAGATGTCTGTGCTAGTGACTCCGGGGTCTGCTTTCTGCACTTGGAGAGCTGTGTGTATAGGCCTGGGGGTGGTCTGTCTCAGGACTGGAGTGCTGATTCCTCTTCTCCCCTGGGCAGAATCCTAATGCACCTGGCTACCTGCTGGTGAGCAGGGGCTTTGGGGCCGACGTGGTGGGCTCCCCCAAGGAAACCCCTTTGAAACCAATGGATGCATTCACGGGCTCGGGTCTCAAGAGAAAGTTTGATGATGTGGATGTGGGCTCGTCAGTTTCCAACTCTGATGATGAGATCTCCAGCAGTGACAGTGCCGACAGCTGCGACAGCCTCAATCCTCCTACGTCTGCCAGCTTCACACGTGAGTGAGCCGCTCCCTGCCAGCCTGCAGCCCCGTCCCCCAAGCAGTGGAGCCCTTTGCAGCTCTCACGACAGCTTCTGTCCAGCTTGGGGATTTGTCCTTAGTTGTAATCTCTCCCACTCTTAGCTCAGTCGTGCTCTTCGGGGGACCTCATTGCTCTAATATCATAGACTTAAGTGGGATTTATTCTAGCTGATTTTACTTGGGCTGTGATTTTTGGGCCCCCAGAATGGGTCGAATTAAACTGAAGAAGGAAGAGTCCAAGAATTTACCCTTTCCCACTAGAATCCCATATAGTTACACAAAATTGTAGCTCTAGCAAGAAGTAAATGTTAACTGCCTGAGAAGGCAACTGGGGCATCTCAACGCTTCTTAATTCTTACAGCTCAGTTAGTTTCTTGGAAGGAACTTCTGATTCTATAAATCGGATTATCTGTGGGCTAAATCTGGCCCACTGTCCATTTTCATAAATAAAGTTTTATTGGAACACAGCCACAATACCCAGTGTCTACGGTGGCTTTCATGCTACAACAGCAGAGGTGAGTAGTTGCAAGAGGCCTTGTGGCCTGCAAAACCTAAAATATTTACTACCTGGACCTTTATAGAAGAAGTTTGCCATCTACTGCTATAGATCAGCACTGTCCAGCCAGAGTTCCCTGCTGGTTCCCTAGTGGTTAGGATTTGGCACTTTGACTGCTGTGACCTAGACTCCATCCCTGGTCAGGAAACTGACCTACAACCCGTGTAGGCTACACAACCTGTGTGGTATGGCCAAAACAAAAAGATGTGGTCCAAAAGAATTTTCTGCTATGATAGAGTGTTCTGTATCTGTATTGTCCAGTATGGTAGGCATTAGCCATATGTGGCCATTGAGTGCTTAAAGTGTGATTAGCGTGACTGAGGACCTGAATTTCAAGTTTTTATTTCATTTTAAGTACGTTGTCACATGTGACTAGCAGCTGCTGTATTGGACAGTGAAGTTGTGTAGATTGTTAAATCCCGAAAAGATTACCTACATTTCTCTTCCTAACTGATCTCTAAAAATAGATTTTGTGGTCATCTGTTTGGCAGAAGTCAGCCAGGAGGCAGTGGTATGGACCTGGTGATGGTCAAGGTCCTTTCCAACTGTGCATTTAAGGTTTGAAGATTTGGAAGGTCTCAAGGTACAAGGAGCACCTTTGGAGAACAGTTGAGAGCCTAGATGGATGAGAAAGAATGAGGTCCTCCAACAGGCCCTCTCTGGGTTAATAAAACTTTCTGTGCTCCCTTCTCAGCCACATCCATCTTGAAGCGGCAGAAGCAGCTGCGGAGGAAAAGTGTGCGATTTGACCAGGTGACTGTGTACTACTTTGCTCGGCGCCAGGGTTTTACCAGTGTGCCCAGCCAGGGCGGCAGCTCTCTGGGCATGGCCCAGCGCCATAACTCTGTACGCAGCTACACACTCTGTGAGTTTGCTCAGGAGCAGGAGGTGAACCATCGGGAGATTCTTCGTGAACACTTGAAGGAGGAGAAACTGCATGCCAAGAAGATGAAGGTGCCTAAGGGGTCTGGGGTCTGATACTTCCCCTGTGTAAGAAAAAGCAGAAAACCATCTAGGTCTATTGTGTTTTTCTTTTTTGTTTGTTGGTTTGGTTTGGTTTGGTTTTGGACTGTTGCCTTTGGTATGTAGAGACGCCACATCTTTTTAATGAAGAATCTAAGATTTGGAATCAAATCTCAGTCTGAGACACTTGTCTGTGGTAGAGAGTCTAGCAGAGACTCCCTAGAATTCCCTACCCTTCCCCCATCTATCACTGTTAAAAATTTGAATGACTACCTGAAGACATTCAGGTCTGCCACCCCTGGACCCTTAGGAAGCACAGTGTTTCCATTTCTCATCAAATGATTGTCCATTGGCTTGATGTACAGAACAGGTGTTGGATCTTTTGGATCCTTTGAAAGGATGCTGCCAATTCTGTACCTCCCCTTGCTTCTAGATGATAGGTTTTCAGATATAAACAATAACCTTACCAAATAGTTATTTTGATTTGTGTAGTACTGGGCCTGCAGTCTGCTGCTGCTCAGGAGAGCAGGGCTGGAAGGCCCACCTCAGATTTCTCTTTAATAGCTCCATATTTGCTCTTTGTACCACCTGGCACTCAGGTGTGGTTTCCACCAGTCTGCAAAATATTGCCCCCAGAGTTCCTAGTTCCAAGCTTGGAGAACACTGCTTCAGGCCTGGCTGAGTTTCTTGTGGGCTCAAAGCATGCAGACCCATGTTAAAACAGGTGGCTGCTTTATTTCCAGGGTCATGGGTGAAATCCTGATGAGACACACAGTGCCGGAAGGTTGGAGAACCAGTGACAGAGGTTGTATATGAACTAATCTCAGTGCTCTGTCCCTTTGAGAGCTCTGTGTCTGCTGCCTGAAGTCCACGCCTCAAACCTTACACCTGTTTTTCTAACTACAGTGACATTCAGGCTTCCCTGTCTTCAGTCTGAGAAATTCCATCACTGACCTATCACCTTCCTGCTGCTATAGCAACAGCTGAGCAAATAAACTTGTCATCATTTGCCATGAAGGCTTTCTTCCCTTTCCTTCTGTGTCAAGAGAACACCCTTACTTTGGACCAGTTTACTGTTTTCTTAGAAATCTTTCCTATCTTTAGCACTTTATAGAAGAGGCAGTTGTTCTCAAAAATAATACATTTTGCATCTCCCATATGCCATCTAATATTTGTTTTCCCTTTGGACTTCCATCAAGAAAAACAAAAACACTGATGCTTTGCATCAGTATTAGTACCTATAATTTTTCTAACATTTTTATTACTTTCTTTGGCCTTTTAGCCATATGGAATTCATTCTTAACAAATAGTATGAATTGGGAATCTAACTTATTTTTTTTTCCCCAAAAGAATAGACAGTTATCCCAATACCATTTAATGACTAGAATCTTTCTCACTGATTTGAAGTGTTCTTCTGTTAGGCTATATAAAATTGTCCTGTCTGTCTACATGGTTTCTTTCTATTGCACTTCTAATCTCTTTCCTTTGATAGGATATCAAGGAGGGGAGGGAGGTGCTTCGGAGGAAGCCAGCCCTGGTGAAATGGGCAGGAGCAATGCTCAGGTCTGCAGGAAGGCCCCTCGTAGTTGGCCTGCCTGCAACAGAAATAATAGATGTGGGGTTCCCCAGAAGCGCCACTTTATTTCTCTCACTCCTCTTCTCACCTCCCACAAACAAACAAACAGAACAGGTTTGTAGCTTATTAGCCGGGTCTGTTGCATCACATCTCTCCCAGGAGTTATTCCTTTACCAGCATTCTTCTGACTGGCTGATGAAATGAGCCAACCCCACCAGTAGCTTGGCTTTCATCCTGCCAGTAGCTTCCAGAGCCCTGGGGATCGTGAGGCCTCATTTTCTTTACCTGAACTCTCGAGTGGGTTTTCAGAACTCATTCAGCCACAAATTGTCTTCAGCCTGTCCTTCCACTCAGATCGCCCTTCCTGCCTCTTTGTCCTTCTTAGCCAGAGAACCCAGATTCCTTCCTGCAGAGAGTACACGCAGTATTATATTTGCCACCCCACCTCACATGCAGCTTCCTTTGAAACCAAATAAAAAGGATTAGAAGGGAGAAAGAGGGAATTCCCTGGTGGTCCACTGGTTAATACCTCAGCACTTTCACTGCTGAGGGCCCAGGTTCAATCCCTGGTCCAGGAACTAAGATTCCTGAATCCATGCAGCATGGCCGAAAAAAGAAAAAAAAAGGAAAAAGAATATATTTCTTTTAGGCCATGGGAAGTGAGGGCTTTCATGATAGCCATTGATAACTTGCTCACTTTGTTCTCCTCCCCATAAAATGAAGCTCTTCTGTGTATGCTCAGATTATTACTTAGGCTGTGAGGATTTAGGTTCATTGACAAAGACATGATAGGTAGCCTTGTACTACACCTTAATGTACTCTTCCCGGAGTTGTGGTTTTGGGTCCTTCGGAGTGCAAACTAACAGGTGTTTTGCAAGGCTGTTTACAGCCAAGGATTATCCATCTATTGAAGTGCCTTCTCTTCGTCCATGTATTAGATGGCAGGTAGCTGAGGGGCACAAGGCTGGAAATGGAGGGTGTAACTGTGGGGGAAAGTTACCTTCTCGGGGGGAGGGTGAGACAGATCTGGAGAAACTCTGAGCCGGAAAGGTGGTGCCCCTTGTGCTGACGGGCTGGTGGTGGTGCTGCATAGTGTTCCTGCCTTCCTGCTCTAGATTCTTCTCTGGACTGACTCTGTCCAGCATGGTAGGCACTTGCCACGCTAGTGGCTATTATACTTAATTAAAATGAGAGAAAGGTTACAGTTCACTTTGTCGGTTGCACTAGCCCCATTTACCGTGCTCAGGAGCCACGTGTGTGCGGGACAGGCTGCCTGGACGCCTGCGTCATGGCAGCAGGTTCGCTTGGCCTGACCTGCTCTGGTTGCGCCCGGTGAGGAGGCTCCTGCTGGTCCTGCTCTGGCACCTGACTTTCCTTCCTGTCTCTTGGCAGCTGACCAAGAACGGAACAGTGGAGTCAGTGGAGGCCGACGGCCTGACGCTGGACGATGTTTCAGATGAAGACATCGATGTGGAAAATGTGGAGGTGGATGATTACTTCTTCCTGCAGCCTCTGCCCACCAAGCGGCGACGCGCCCTGTTGCGGGCTTCTGGGGTCCACCGCATCGATGCTGAAGAGAAGCAAGAACTTCGAGCCATCCGCCTGTCGCGGGAAGAGTGTGGCTGTGACTGTCGACTGTATTGTGATCCAGAAGCATGTGCCTGCAGCCAGGCTGGGATTAAATGCCAGGTCAGTCCTCCCTGACCTGTGGTGGCATAGTGACCATAGTGTGGTCACCTGACCACAGGTGACCTGTGACCCCTGGCACCCCAGAGTCAGGGATGTTGTCTGGTGTGGGTGCCAGTGAATGTGGGGGGGTCCCTGGGTAGGAGGTAGCACTCCTCATTCTGCAGCCCTCCTCCACCAACAAAGAAAACAAGTATGGCAGGATTCTTAGGCTGTGGAGATAGGGATTTTTTTTTTTTTTCCTGTGTCTCTCACCTCAGAGATGATAAGAAGCAGTTGTCAGCACCTGGAGGAACTGGGTTAGTAAGTTTCACATTTAGTAGCTGTCCCTAAATACTGACTGATTCCTTGTAAACAGAAGCAAAGAACTGAGGTAGGCTTTAGATTTTATCCTACAAATACTTCCTCATGGTACCTCTAGTCCAGTTTTGTAAAAATCAGAATAGTCCTCAGAATCTGTAACTCAGGATCAGATTTGGGCTGAAATCCCCAGCATCCTGAAAGATAGCATCGTTTCCCAGAGAGCTTCTGACAAGAGACAGTTTGGAAGACAAATCTCAACTGGAAAATGGCAAAGAATATTTATCTGGAACCTGTATACTGAGGCTATCAGTCCTGAGTCCTTGGGGTAGAATTTATCCTAACCTTTTCTTATTTTCAGGTTGTATCAGATAACTGTAACAGGTCTGACCAGATAATGCTTTTCAGACTAAGTGCCATAACGAATTGGTCTGTTACACACAGGGCTGAGGATAGTTCTAAGAAATGGACTTTTCCCAAAAAGTGGAATGGAGAGTTCTAGAAGTTGATAGCATAGGAAGACATTGTATATTTGTCCATACTTATTGTCTGTTTGCATTTTTATTTTTGGTATGTGTGGGGGTTTTTCATCTGGAGAATTCAAAGGGGAGAGGAGGAGGTAGAAAGCATGTCTTTCCCAGATATCCCTGTTGTGTAAGCTGATTGTCTTGATGACTGCTTGCAAACCCAGCTGGCCAACCATCAGGGGAAAATGAAGCAAGGAGGGAAAACTGGCCATTATTTTGTTTGAACCATCACTCTAGCATCTTAGCAAACAGAGGCACTCACTTTTGCCTAGTTTCCCAGGAGTGTATTGCCTTAGACTGGATAGGTCTTCTACGTCCTTTTCCATCCCTGTCGTCAAAGAACAGGCTTGGGCCCTGGCCTTTGGTTTTCTTAATAAAGTAGGTAAGTTATGGAAGAGTCTCAGGGGTCCCTGCTTTTCATTTTCTCTGAGAATTGTCAGCTTTCAGAGAGTTCTCTCTGGACTTGTAACTGGAAGGGCTCTTTGACATGCTCTTTGTCTATTTTTTTGTTCAGAAGAAACAAAGCCCTAGGAGAGAGATGACTTTCCTTGAGGTCACACTTACTAATTAGTGGCTGAGCTGGAATTAAAAGGCAGGTGGTGTGGTAGCTCACAGGGCAGGCTATTTTTTTTTTCTAAGGTTTTTAAACTTTTTATTTTGTATTGGGGTATAGCCAGTTAGCAGTGTTGTGATAGTTTCAGGTTAACAGCTAAGAAACAGCCATACATATACATGTATCCATTGTATACATGTATTTATTCTCCCCCAAGAAGTTATGTTTTGAATCCGCTGTTTCTCTTCTAAGAAGACCTCAAACTCTGACACCCTGTGTCCGCCAGCTAACGTCTCCTATCTCATCTGGCCTCAACCACCTTGTCTTCTCCTCAGGTGGATCGCATGTCCTTTCCATGTGGCTGCTCCCGGGATGGCTGTGGCAACATGGCTGGGCGCATTGAATTCAATCCAATCCGGGTCCGGACTCATTACCTCCACACCATCATGAAGCTGGAGCTGGAGAGCAAGCGGCAGGTGAGCCGCCCGCCAGCCCCAGATGAGGAGCCCTCTCCCACCACCAGCTGCAGCCTGGCAGCAGCACAGGGTGCGGAAACACAGGACTTCCAGGAGTTCATTGCCGAGAACGAGACGGCAGTGATGCACCTGCAGAGCGCGGAGGAACTGGAGCGGCTCAAGGCGGAGGAGGACTCCAGCGGCTCCAGTGCCAGCCTGGACTCTGGCATCGAGAGCCTGGGCGTGTGCATCCTGGAGGAGCCCCTAGCTGTCCCGGAAGAGCTGTGCCCGGGCCTCACTGCCCCCATTCTCATCCAGGCTCAGCTGCCCCCAGGCTCCTCCGTGCTGTGTTTTGCCGAGAACTCGGACCACCCGACCGCCTCGGCCGTGAACAGCCCATCCTATTTGAACAGTGGCCCCCTGGTCTACTACCAGGTGGAGCAGAGGCCAGTCCTGGGGGTGAAAGGAGAGCCTGGGACGGAAGAAGGCCCACCCTCCTTCCCCAAGGAAAAGGATCTGAATGTCTTCTCTCTCCCTGTTACCTCACTGGTGGCTTGTGGCCCCACAGACCCAGCTGCCCTCTGTAAATCAGAGATGGGGAAAGCAGCCACTCTAGAAGCACTCGTGCCCGAAGATTGTAACCCCAAGGAGCCTGGGAGTGAAGACTGTCGCCCCTCCTGGTCCCCCTCAAGCCTCCCCATGTGCACGGACAGGGAAGAGGGCTGTGCAGTGGAGAAGACCCCGCCGCAGAGTGCGGACAGGCCCCCGGAGGAGCCTGCCCTGGAGCTCCCTCTGGCAGTGTGACGCATGGGCGGAGACTGCCTCCCACCCGTTCTCTATTTATTCCCTTATTTTATCTAACACCATTTCAAAAACAAAACTGTAGAAGCAGCTGCTGCTCCTATGTTATTTTATTGGGGTCACTGGGGAAAGGGTGGGAAAGGATTGTTTGTACAAGTATTTTTTAAAGGGCCAACAGAACCAAGGAGACCAGCCCCAGCTCGATCAGGGGACAGTCTTGGGGCAGAGGAGGCTGCATCCTGAGCTTTCTGGGCCTTCGGAACAAAGAACTAGGATCTCACAGGAGGAGCTGGGTAATTCAAGCAGCTATTCACGTAGGGACCAGAACACGACAATTTAAACAGCATGACAAAGCCCCTTCCTCTCTTCTGAGCTCCAGGCAGGGTTAAGCTCACCTTCCTCAGCAGTTACTCTGATACCCCACTTTGGTGTATTGTAGTAATACAGTTGAAATCGTCAGCTGGTTGAGG
Organism: Ovis aries; assembly: GCF_016772045.2. Lineage (NCBI taxonomy): Eukaryota > Metazoa > Chordata > Mammalia > Artiodactyla > Bovidae > Ovis > Ovis aries. The sequence goes on from NC_056056.1 coordinate 135,118,759, forward strand.
CTAGAAAGGAGGGGGTGAAAGTGTCTCTGCTTCTGTATAAAACCTCTAAGATCTATAAGAATTGAACCTGCCTTCCCTGACCCCCCCTTATTTGGTAAATAAGTTAATATTTGACATTTTTGTTCTCTGACCTGTTCCCCACACTGGGGATTCCTGGTCTTAACTTGGAAGTGTTTCTTTCACACGTTTTTAGGTACTAGAGTTAAACTTGTCTTTCCCCCTGCCCCCGCTTTGTCCTTTTTCCTTTGAAGGGAAAGAGCTAGATTGGCTGGGGATGTGGCATCAAGAGCCAGTCTTCCCTACATGTCTAACCGCAGCTCCATCAGGCAGCTTTAATCTGGGGCTCACACATCCCATGGGAGGCCTATATAGAGCATTAACCTGTGTCCAGAGGAGGCAGCAGGAACAGGCTGCTGTCTGGAAAGATGACTTTCTTTGTGCTGTGCTTGCGTTTTCACCTTAACCCCGCCCTGTTCCCTACCCCTCCCCCCAAAAAATTAAGCTTTAAAGGAGTGTAGGATGTGGCAAGTTCACCAGCTAGTGTTTTTGTGTTACCTTTTGTGTTTTTTCCTTTTTTGGGTCTACCCTCCTGGTCCCTCTTGGATATACAGGGTTAGAGTTCTTACATTCACATTCTGTTCCCAAGAACTGCAAATGCTTACTGGCTCCCTCCATCTTTATATATAAAGATTGTAAGCCACACCAGTTCCTAAATGCTTCCTGCAGCTCCCAGGTTCTAAGAAGTCAAGTTCTAACTGTAACTTTTGAGGTCTATTGAGTGGAACTCAGATTCTGTTCGTACCTTTATTAGGGGGGACATGGTTCCTGTTCTCTCATGTCCAGTTTATGTTCCAAGATGTGCTCCACTGAACACTGAATTCTTTTCACTAGCAAAGTTATCACTGCCTCTGTTTTCTTTTCTTTTTTTTTTTATGGCTCTTTGCTTCTGTTTGAAAAGGGAAGCATTAGGGAGCAAAACACTCTAGCATCCTTCACACTAAGCTTCATTACTGGTATGGTTTTTTGACCAGGAAAAGACAAAGTATAAACCTTTTTTTTTTTTTTTGGTGGAGGAGGTAACTGTTCCTACTATTTTGCTTATAAAGCCTTTTCTTGTGGGATCTTAAGGCCCCAGTGTCTGAAAGCAACCTTTATGTATGTATATCACAGTAGCATTTCACCTATCAAACCTAAACTGAGCCTGAAAGGCCTTATATTCAACATGGATACATCCTTTTAACTTATTTTGCCTCTCCTATTCATTCTTGTTTTTGCTGGTTTTACATTTGGAGGTGAATTAATAAGCCATAGGCCCTTATCTCTCCTCTAGGCTCACAAAACGGAGTCAGAGTCCTAAGCACCTGTGAAATAGGTGCTATCCTCAACTGAGCTACACTCTGCCACCTTAGACTGGTCCCCTCAGACAGAAGGTTGAACTTTAGTTGGGAATTTGACTCTGGAGATGAATCTTTCTAGAAGTTTGTGTCAGAAGGGGAGGGTGAGTGCTGTATCTTCCCTCCTTCGGAGGGCGCCAGCCTAAGCTAGGAAGTGGATTCACCTGTTTAATAAGACATTTGGGATCAGACCAAGAAGCTCAAACTAATTAAACTCATTGCCAGCCCCCAAGATAATAAATCCCTCCCTTCATTAACTACAGTTCTGACTCACCTGTCCCAACCTTTTAAATGCTAAATATTAACATTAACAATCTTGTTAAGCAAAGGGCCTTTTATGCAACCTAGTCCATCTCGTTTCTGGTGCTACCTGAGCTGGACAGACAGAATTACAGTGCATGGTTGCTAGAAAGGCTAGGCTGCTGACCACAAAAGCAGAGCTTCAGTGCTGCTTAGACTAGGTGGGATAAAAGAAATCCAGATAAATCACTCATTACAACTCAATATTTTCCAATTTCTTTTCTCACATACTGTACACAGGTAGTATTTTCAATGTGAATCCAAAGCTTGTCTGGTTCTCTGAAAAAAAAAAAATTTAATTTTTTTTTTTTTGCTTTTAGGTCCTTTACATTGTGATAATGCTGTATTTAAAGAAAATATTTAAATGTAATATTAAAGAAATATTCAAAAGAATGGTGTTTTCTTCTTTATCTTGGCAGACCACAATTCAGTTACTTGTTAGAGAAAAATGCTTCTCTAGTACTATATATAAAACCAATTAGGTCAGTTAAGGATTAATGTTAACAATAGGGATGTTTTACAATGGAAAAATAGAACATTCTATGGAGCATCAAGAGCTTCACTTGCATCATGTGCCCTTAGGCGCCTCTTCAGCTGGAGCAAGTCTTGATCTGCCCTGTTGGAGCTTTTCTGACTCAGTCCCTACTCTTGGGGCCCACTTTTCAATTCCATGGCTTTATATGTGTGTGTGTATATATGTGTGTGTGTGTGTGTGTATATATTCCTGTCTACTGTCTTAAAATCCAGCAAGAGCATCAACTTCACATCAGTTTTTTTGTTATTTCCATCCCATCAGAAGGTTCTATTCCAACCAATTATCTCTCCGTTAGGTTATGACAATCAGTCCTGTAAAAGGAACATTAGTAACTGGGGGACGTGTAAGTCATTTCCAGCAACTGGTTTCAGGCAGTCTTTACTTGAGTTTAAAAACAGTGCTTCATGCATTTACAATAAATTACTACAGGTCACTGATACACACAGAGAAAAGTTGAACCCAACTTACTATCTCAGTGTAGACCTCTGGGGCTGGGCAGTGATTAGTACCTTAACAAGACATCCATGGGCCAAAGAAGGCAGCCACTGTCAGTTACAGAGGGATCGCTGCAACACAGTGGAGGTAGCAAAGAGTTTAAGATCCACAGGGGCTGTAGTACAGCCCAGAAATTAAGACAAGGGAAGTGAAGGCTGTAAACACTTGGGGAGAAAGTCAAGAAGCACTTGCATTTCCTTTTATCTTTTCCATTAGAATGTTCCCGTAAGTTATTCACTTACAGAAAAATAAAAGTGCTCAAAAGGATTTGAAAAACAGGAAGTGGTTATTCCAGTCCCAGTGAGGGGAACGACAGAAGCAACAAATCTCTATTTTTGGTCATGCCAAAGTGTTGAGGGGGGCACCCAAGTACATGCGTGGATGTAAAGGCTCCAGTATAAGCAGTGCTCCTCCCCGCACCAGCCGGGACCTGGCTTGAACAAAAGCAGCTGTGAAGATTAGCGAGTAAATCCTAGGCCAAATGAGGATTCCTTCCTGGGGCAAAAGCTCATCCTCCTAGGATCTGAACTTAAAACACCACAGTTAAGACCAGTAGAGAGGCTGCTGCCAGCTCCAGCGAATTCTGAGGAAGTTGGGATGGCCCCTCTCATGGGCCACCCCACTAAAAGGGTTTCTTTTAGTTCCAGCTCCCACGTGGGCACCACGCTGTGAAGCCCATGGCACAGGTTCCTCTGTCTCCCACACCTAACGGTGCACACAGACTTCGCTGACAAGTGCTGTTTGGTCCCACGCTGCTGGGCTGTGACTGCAGGATGCCGCCAGCCACTGCATGTCCACTCAGCGCCTTGACCCAACGTAGTTGATGGAAAGCAGGACCACGTTGTGTAGCAAGAGGGACAGCTCAGTTTCTGAAAACACCATCAACGTTAATGGTTTGGCCAGGGAACAGTTTGCCTTCCAGCTACCCTGTTGTGCAGAGCGTGATACCAGAGGAGGGAAGCCAAGTGCAGGGAGGTGAGACACTAAGAGGCCATTGTCCTCGAAGCCCCACTGCTCGGCTCCAGTCCCTGCAGGTTTGCTTTCTTTCAAGTATACCTGTATTTACTTGATTCTCATGTGATGGCAGCAGAAAATTCATTTAATGGTAACGGTACTTAACAGCACTGTCACCCTTAGGATTTTTCTGGTAGAAGCTGGTCCTCAAGGGGCATTTCTTAGCCACAAGGAGATTAGGAGGCCTATCCGGACGTTCAGAGGCTTAGAGAATAACTAGGCAAAGGTTCCAAACAGGAGCCCCACAGGCCTAACACCCATCCGTGGATACTTTTCATTTAGCTAGGTGAGTGTCTTTGTTTTGAATTTGAATGCCTTTGGACCAGTACTTCTGACCTGGAACAATTCTGCTCTGTACATGGCACCCCACTCCAGTACTTTTGCCTGGAGAATCCTATGGATGGAGGAGCCTGGTAGGCTGCAGTCCATGGGGTCGCTAAGAGTCGGACACGACTAAGCGACTTCACTTTCACTTTTCACTTTCATGCACTGGAGAAGGAAATGGCAACCCACTCCAGTGTTCTTGCCTGGAGAATCCCAGGGACGGGGGAGCCTGGTGGGCTGCCGTCTCTGGGGTCACACAGAGTTGGACACGACTGAAGCGACTTAGCAGCAGCAGCAGCACTCCCTCCCCAAGTCACGTGGCAACGTCTGGAGACATTTTTGGTTGTTACCACTGTGTCGGGGGATGCTACTGGCATCTAGTGGACAGAGGCCAGGGATATCGCTATGTTGTTCTAGAGTGCACAGCACAGCCCCCCACAATAAAGCTATCAATAGCGCCAGGGTTGAGAAAGCCTGCTTCATGCTCAGACTCCCACAGTGCCCAGTCCTCCCTGTCTTGCACAGTCTACTTCATTAGCTGCCTGTAGGCAAGTGACTGCGCCCTTTCAATTAGACACACAAGTTAGATAAGGGTCTCACACTATTTAATAATTAACTCCCAAATTACCTTAGAAGAGAACACAAAAATGACTTGGCTTTTTGTTGCATTAACCATAGGGATTTGTCTTACCTTTCAGGCTGCAGGAAATCTGTAGCCATTCTCCCAGCCAAGTTCGACACCTCTCTTCAGCAATATGGGTGGAATTCAGGCCACGAAGATAACAAGCCTATACCACTCAGAAGAGAAAACAATCCTTAACTATCACAGGGCGAGTATGCCAAGGAAGTGTGAACCCACAAAGAATCCCAAATTCCCTCTAAATAAGTTAAAACCTCAACCTTACAAGAAACCTTTCACCATAGCGATATGAACTTTGATGGACAAGATGAAAAGTGGAAAGGCCCATATAATCTAAATCAGTAGATCTAAAATGTAGCATTCTTGATTTTTGAAGGACCAGAAGAAAAGACACATCAACCAAAATTACTGCAGGGAGTTCCTTCCCACGAGTTAAGTTCAGTCAAGAAAAAAGATGTAGAAATGAAATGAGAGAATGAAGAGCCTGGACTCTGATGTAACGAGAGACAGGAGCTCCCTGGAAACTCCCAGCCCCTGAGAGCCCACCAAGGACTGCGGGTTGATACTTCAATGAAGCACTTACCGACTTCACCTCCTGAGCAGTCAGCTGGCCAACCCCCAGCTTTGCCAAAGCCTTGTCCAGTTGGTGGATTACAGTGGTGTGAGTCTTTAAACGGTGTCTCAATAAGACAGAAGGCAGATAAGGTGTGAGAAGCATGGCTCGACTCAAGGCTTTCTGTGACACAACAATATAGGGGAAGAAAGGCAACTTGGTGTTACTGTAAGACCTGGAGCGAGATGAGGCCATGGAAGAGAGAAAGCCTCAAAGTGCTCACCATCTGCAAAGCACGGAGCTGGTCCATGCCCAGAGGATGGTTAGAGAAACACTCTCTCAGAGCCAGGATATCATGTACTGCTGGATGGATACCACGTTGCATCTTGGAGAGGTAAGAGATGGGAAGACGTTACGAAGGTCCTGACTAGCCCTTGTACCTAGTTTTAGTGCACACTGCATTTACCAAGATTCTTGGTGTGCAGGAAGGCTTAACTGGAGGAATACCTTGGTGCACAACTCTGTCATATGCCACTGGAGTCCTGCATCAGAAATGAGAGGGACAACTTTTTCTAAACAACAAAGGATTGCTGGGTGGGACTGCTTCCGGAGAGCATGATAGATATCTAAGAAATCAATTTGTTGCTTTGGGGTCCAGAAATGTTGGATCAGCAGTTGCCTAGGAAACAGGTACCTGAAAAGAAAAGGAATTACAAAGTCACTTGCTGAAACTAGCATCTTTCAAAGTGAGCTAAGAGCATTTAGCAGACATGAATGCTAGGAGGAAGAGATGGAAACACTTTTTCCCTATCTTACTGTTCTTTCCTGAAAATGAGAGTCAGATCAAGGTTTAAAGATACACTGAAGCCCGATTCAAGCAATATTACTGAGGTTTATGTAAAAGGAAACAGTGTAAGAGACTAGCCTTGCACACAGCAATCAGACAAATGACTCCTTTTGAGCCAAAGCATGTGAAGAACATATTTTGGACAGAGCTTCAGAGCTGGAGAGCATCACTGTGATGCTGACAACTTCAAACTGTTCACTGTCCCTGTGTGCATACAAAATGGAATTTCTTTAATTCATTTCTCTACAAATGTGGTGGTTTTAAAACATGGTCACAAATTCCCTGGCACTCTTCTCATTGAGAAGTGAAGTCTAATATCCCTGGCTTTTAAAACATAAGTGACTGCATCAACCAAGAGAATAGAGCAGAAGTCAGTCTTTGTGACTTTCAAGGCTAAGTTTTAAAAGGTCATGCAGATTCTTATTTGCTGAAACAGTCATTCTTGGAGCCCTGAGCTGCCATGTCAGAAGTCCCACTATCCTGAAGCTACCACACTACAGAGGCCACAGTAGCTACCTTGAGTTGAAGCTACCTTGAGTTGACAGTCCCAGTCTTCCAAAGCCATCTCTGCTAAAGCACCAGGCCTAAGAGTGACCTTAGACTGTCCTGACTAGTCCATTCACAAGTTAGGTGTTACTGAGGAACCTCTGTCAACACCACACTGGAGAAAAATCATTTACCCACCTGAGCCCTGCCCAAATTCCTGCCCCATAAATTCATGAAAATGCTGAATGTTTCAAGCTTTTAAGCTTTGAGGTTGTTCTATAGCAATAAATAACTAGCATAGCATGTAAGATCATAGTTTAAAACTGTCATCTTTGGATATAAGGTAAAGTAATAAAGATTGATATCATCAGAATAAGAAATGCATTTTTCTCCAGAAGGAAAAAAAAATGTCCTAAGTTGCTATGCCTCTCAGGGAGTGAGTGGGCTGCGCCTCTAGGGATGATGGAAAAGATCATTATCTTATTTCACATCACACAGGAACAGCTAAGAGGCCAGGATACCTACTCCTACAGCCGTTCCAGTAACCCAGGTGGCTTTTATGAACTTTGGCCTAATGAGAAAACTGGAGCAAAAGTTTGATAACCTCTGCCTAGATTCTGAAATGGAAAGCTCTTAATTTGTAATTTTTTAAAAAATCTACATATCTTCAACATGCTGGGGAGACAGAACTCTGTACTCACATTAGCAAGAAGACCAGGTAGTTGGCAAAAGGTGGAATGGAAAGAATACCTAGGAAAAGACACTTGGTGACGTCTCGACGAAACTAAGCAGAAATAAACACAGATGCAGTTTTAACCCAAGTGTTTGATACAATGGACAATCCCTCCACCCCACTATGCAGTAAACTTCTATTTTAGCCCAGATAAAGATCAAGGTTATTTCCATCTGCCTCTGGATAGAAATAACCTTGTTCCTTTAGGACAAGAAGCCCCGACCTGTCTGCTCACTTTTGTATTCCAAACACTGTCTAGTACAGGGCCTGACATTAGACCAAATCCCTCAGTAAATTCCTCCTGACCTATAGAATGGGTCCTAGATTGTTATTCTCAGCTTCAAATCTACCAACAAGCCATCACCAAATACTACCTCCCTGCTGTCTTTTGGATCCTTCCGTGTAGATTTTCGTATGTTCAGAAACAAACTGGATTTTACTGTTTACAACTTTTACCCAGAAAGTGTGCCAAAAACTCTATGGAGCTGTGCTTGGGGGGTGGGGGTGGGGGTGGGGGTGGTGCGGCAGTGCGGTGGTCACAAATGAACTGATTTTGCCAAATGATCTGCTCTTCTGGCAAGGGGCAACAGCTTGGTCAGTAGTGAAGAAAATAGGAAAGAAAAAACTTGAGATAACTGGGTTAACTTTAATTATCTCACCGTGAACTTCTGGTATCTGTCCTTGGTGCATACGTACCTGTCTCAAATGCTCCATCTCCCGGTATGGAAGTTGATGAAACTTTATATTATGCTTCCACATATTTGTCTTTATTCTTCTAGCCTTTTTGGCATCGGCCCATAACATCTGCAATCCTGCCTCATTAAAGGAGAGGACAGAGTGTGACATTATCCCAATTTGATTATCACAGACTTTTGCTCCACGTTCATCCATAAGACACACTTGTCCCTCCCTCCCTAACACTACTGTAAATCAAAGCTTTAAACTAGGTCACCTGAAACTCTTGTGAGGCTGACCTATATTTCATTTCTTATCCTTCTCCCTTCTGCCTCCTACTAACCTCTGCCCCCTATCAACCTCTGCCCCCAGAGTATCACCTCTCTTCATGCCAAGATGGTGTTCTGTGATCTACCAGGGAATGGTCTCCCTCTTCTGGTTCATTACTCACTCCCTTTTTAAAATAAAAATTCAATGACCTTTAACCTCAGTAAGTCTTGCCTAATTTATCCTGTGTATTTCTCAACCAGATATTAACTCATTTCCTCTCTAGAACACTTTTATAATTACTAGAATTCAACACACTTCTAAGATTGCCTTTTCTCTGCATTCCAAGATAATCCTTACACTGATCTAGGACTTTAGTTTTTAAAAATGTTTTCCTATTTATCAGTGAAATGGTATAATATCTAGGTTAGCTTTAAAGTAATACAGGAGAAAGCCAATGTATAAATGAAATAAGACTGGTGGCCAGGAGTCAATAATTGTGGAAGTGAGGTCGAGAATATGAAAGTTCATTATATTACTCTACTTCTGTGTATGTTTAAAAATTTCCAGAATATAAGGCTTAAAAACAACCAAAATGCTTTCAGACTTTTTTTTTTGTTTGATTCTAGTATCAACTGGGGAGCAGACAAAGCAGCCACTCTTATCTCCACTGTACAGCTTTTACAAGTCCATGAAGCTAGTAGTAATTATGATAATATTCAGGGCTGACAATGTGAAAGTTAACTATAATTGGTATTACAATAGAAGTACAGAGTATAATAGTTATAGCTACACTTACTGAGTACTTACTATGAATCAGGTCCTAAGGAGCTTACATGTAAGAATTTGTTTAATCTTCATAACCATGCAGTCAATGGGTAGGTTCTATCACTACCCTCATTTTACAAATGAGAAAACCAAAGAACAGAGAGGTTAGGTAACAAGTCCAATCACACAGGCAGTGTGACAAGCTGGGATTTGAACCCAGGCAGTCTGGCTTCAGAGTGGATGGTTGACATTATACCATCTCTTAGTAACTAACAGAGCTCCGATTTTAACTCAGACATTCAGAAACCAAGTACATACAGTGCTCTTTTCACAACATGCCACCGAGGAGAGATCTGTGACAATATTAAACCACGTTTTCGTACAAGCCAAGTGAACTGATAAATCACAGGGCAGGTCTGTGCAGCTATGGATCTCTGCCTTGTGCATGACAAATAATTTCTATTATAGGCAGACGTCTGGTTAAGCAAAGTGCAAAAATACCTATATTCCTCCTAGGTGTTGTGAGAAGTTGTTTCTCATATTACCCTTCTAGAAACATCCTCAAGAAGCTCTAACTTGTAAGAAGTAGTTTAATGCTCAAGCATTTATGAAACACAAGACACACCAGCTCACACCCCCATGCAGAGCCGGAAATGATCTTACTTATTCTCCCTGACACTGCCCAAGAGCTGATCCAATGGATTTTTATTTTAGTTTTGTCTTTACCTTTCATGAAGATTGTATACAGGACATAGAAGCGGGGGAAATGACGACCCAAGAAACGATGGTATTTCCCGTTAATCACTTTTGTCTTGGTCACCACATAAGAGATCAAGCTCTTCACATCTGCCTTTGGAGAAAGATGAAGCTTTGAAGACCTACAAGGAAGATGAAAGAGACTATCTGGGAACCAGCCCTGGAACCTGCTTCTCTGCTGCTGCTGCTAAGTCACTTCAGTCGTGTCCGACTCTGTGCGACCCTAGAGACGGCAGCCCACCAGGCTCCCCCGTCCCTGGGATTCTCCAGGCAAGAACACTGGAGTGGATTGCCATTTCCTTCTCCAATGCATGAAAGTGAAAAGTGAAAGTGAAGTCGCTCAGCTGTGTCCAACCCTCAGCGACCCCATGGACTGCAGCCTTCCCGGCTCCTCCATCCATGGGATTTTCCAGGCAAGAGTACTGGAGTGGGGTGCCATTGCCTTCTCCGTGCTTCTCCGCAGGGGTCCGTAAACGTAAAACACAGGCTTCAGAGAATTTATGCTAAGACCTGAAACTTCTGAAATCCAAGGAAGATCTTGAGATCACGGAGAGATAAGCAATTAGACTGAGAAAAACAGATAAGGCAGATAAGAGGCCAGACAAGAATGAATATCGGGGGAGTGGTGAGCCTGGAGAAAGCAGAAGGCCTGAGGGACAATTTGGGCAGCAGGCTAAAGCCAGAGAGGTGAGATCCAGGTAAGCAGCAGAAAAATCTTGAGCCGAAAAAGGTCGGCTCAGGACACGTGGAGAATTCAGGCAACACGCGGCGCTGAGAACTGAGAGGGTCAGGAAGCCAGGTCTCTAGCAGGGATACGAGTGCGACTTCTTAGCAGAATAGAAATCCAGGGGCCAGGGCGTGGAGCCCTGAGAATTAAGACAGCATGCAAACAATATTGAGACACTGGCAGGGCCTGAACGTCAAAAATGTTTTTCTCTCTCCAAGTCCCTCACCGAGGGGCCCCCCAGGTCAGGCCAGAGCGAACAAACTGCAGCCTTCGGACGACATATAGTCCAGGGGGCACCGCCGAACCCCACAAAGCAGCCCGAGCCCAACACACTCTGGACAGCGCCATCTTCACAGCGAGGGAGGGGCAGACAGGGAAAAGTCGTCTTCAGGTCAAAGTTCCTGAACGTTGCGTTCCTTCGCCGACGCATGCGCCTTTCCTGAGAGCTCATTGGTAACCATAGGCCGCTCTCCTCGCGCGCCCCCGCGGCGAGCCGTGGACGCGAAGGCTAAGAGCGGAAGGAGGTTTGGGATTGGATGCCACCAGCACTTCCTGGTTTAGAGGCGCCGGAACCGGGCTATCCCAGAGGGAGCGAGGGAGTATCTGCCCTTGGTTGGGATGTGGTTCTGCGAAGTTCGCTCTTGGAGGGTCTGGTGACCCCTGGAGCAGCTCTAGGGCCTATAGGTTTCCTGGCACCGTCGCCCTTGTTTTCTGTCCGCGTGGCGCCAGGCTTTGGGGCTTTGGCGCGGCAGGTGCCAGAGGTCAGTTAGGCGCGGCCTCTGGCCACGGCTCCTCCTTGGTCCTGGGAGGACCCCCGGCGCCCTCTAGTGCCAGTCAAGGTCTGGCCGCGAAGGTTGGCGGTCTGGGAGCGGCCCCTGCGTGGACCACTTACGGCGTTCCCTTTTGTGGGCTTTTTTCAAAGTAGGTCTGTGGGAATAATGTCTTTCATTAAGTGCCTCCTGAAGACCAAGCTTGAGTCTCAACCTTAATGGCACTTTTGTGAGAGGCTGGCTCTGACCAGAAGGACATGCATTTTCTCCCATTACCCCCCGTAATTTCTTTATAGCATTTAACCACATCGTTTATACGTTTGTTTCTTTTGACCAGGTGCCTGAACCAGCCTGAGGACAAGCACCTTCTTGCCTTAGTTACTGTTGTACTGTACCGCCACCGCTAGATGTCATGCCTGTCGCCTGAAGTGAAGTCGCTCAGTCGTGTCCGACTCTTTGCGATCCCTTGGACTGTAGCCTACCAGTCTCCTCCGTCCATGCAATTTTCCAGGCAAGAGTACTGGAGTGGGTTGCCATTTCCTTCACCAGAGGATCTTCCCGACCCGGGGATGGAACCTGGGTCTCCCGCATTAGTAGTTGCCCAATAAACATGTTTGACTACATTCATTAATCCCTGAAATTGTGAGGGATTGCCAGAAGTGATGTTGCAGGAAAGGGGAACCCCAGCTAGGAGCAGAGAGTGGGTTTTCATCTAATAATCGGAAATGAATTGTATGAGGAGATACATACGCTGACAAAGCAAGATACTTTATTAGGTAAGGGCGTCTGGACAGAGAGCAGCAGGGTAAGGGAACCCAGAACTGCTCTGCCACTTGGCTCAGCCTCAGGTTTTATGATGATGGAGTTAGTTTTCTGGTTGTCTCTGGCAGATTATTCTAAGGGTCCTTTCTGGTGGCACATGCATCACCCAGCCAAGATGGATTCCAGTGAGAAGGATTTGGAGAGGTTGGTAGGACTTATGTGAGGCAGGAAATGGATGGGCTTCAGTCTAGGCATTTACAGTTGGGCTACTGTTCAGCTTCCTGGGATGAGCGCCATTCATCACCAGGTGCCTATACATTTCCTGAAGCAAAAGACAAATGGGCTCTAGGACTACATATTTAAGACCGGACTCCTATCTATGTTTTGAGATCTCAGCAACAGGAATAGGGTAAATAACCAGACATTAGGCATTTTTATGGCAGGGACCGAGTGGGACTAAACCCTATTAAAAGACTGTTAAGAGGTAATCACACACCTCCCATCCTTGGGGCAAAGGAGATGTTTCACATGTGCGGAAAGTCTCCTTGGGGGTCAAAAGGAGGGGGGAGCGCCATTGCATAATATATGATGCTAATACGTGATCCCATAGGCTCCTGGACCGAAATCTATCTTGGAAAAAACCTGCACACTCATGGTGGGGAGGGTCCTAAGGCAGGTCAGATGTGGAAAAAGAAACCAGGTAATTGGCTAAAGGTAAACAAAGACCTGGAAGAACTGACCTATATAAATGACTTAACTACCCCTTCACTACACTCCTCCTTATTCAGGGAGACACCCCACACCCTTTCTATCCTAGTATGCATCCCTGGCTTGCTTCTATCTTAACAAACTATTTCTCTCTGTGTTCTCCCACTTTTGGTTGTGCCATATCTCTAAAAATAAACTTTGTACCTGTATTTAGTTTTTGCCTCCGTGAGAAATACATTTTTTCATTGGGGGCAAAGTTCCAGGGAAAAATAGCTCTACCTCTAGCCCTTGCTGGTTTGGAGGCTAGGATTCCAGATTTTTGTCCAGGCTACTCAAGTTCAATTCCTGGGCAAGGAATTAAGATATCATTTTACACCACCACCCACTGCTGCCTGCCAAAATCATACAGATTGGCATCTCCTCTCTTTCACCTTTCCCAAATTCTTCTGGTTGGTAGTAGCTTGTAGTTCCACTTCCTTACCAGGACCTCCTGTTTTAAGATAACTCATGCAAGTGGTTACTATCTTTCCTGATCAGGTCAGTGGTTCCCCTAAAACCCCCCTGCTGAGACTTCATTCTCAAGATATTCTTTGGGAACTGGGACACGGGTCTCTTTGTTCTGTAACTACTTCCTGCTGAGAGTGGGCATAACCCTGCCTAGTAGAAATCTCTTGCCACCTGATCTAAATCAAGGTATTCTGTGCCTCAAATTAGCATTCATCCTAATAGTAACAGTTGAGCCTGAAGCTGTTGGACCCTGTCAGAAATGAACCATGTAAACAGTTGAAGCAGACAGTGGCCAAGCATGAGGTCTAACAGGATGGTCATCGCTGGGCGAAGCAAAGGAAGGCAAAATTTGAGGCGAGGGCTGTAGGTTGTGTGACTTTTCCTCTGATTATTGGTGGCGCAGTTAACAAGGCAGTGCTTCACGAATCTTGTGCTCAGCTTGACATTACCATCCTCTGCCTGGGTAGGGGCTCCAGTTCTGCAGAACTCACAGGTATTGTTAGGCATATTCCTTGAGGAGGAACCAGGACCTTGCCCCAAGGCTGTACCACTATTCAACTATTCCTCCCTGGTTTTTACTTCGCCTCTCTTCCCTGATTAGCAACTGTGTGAATTTGCCCTTTGAAGCTCAGGGAAGGTCCAGGAGGCTGAATGAAGTTTATATCCTACAAACAAGAAACAGGGGACATGGAAAGGATTTGTATTCTGGAGTCCCAGGGAGTTCTGAGTTTTAATTTGGGAAACTGGGTGATGATGGCTCTGGCCATTTCCCGCTAAAATGAGGCATAGTCCTACCTCAATTTGGAGAACAGACACTAAATTGGAAGTATTTCTGAGTTCTAAGTCCTGGATCTGAGTTTAGTATGATTAAGATCTCAATCCCTTGGGAATTTAGGAGAATAAGCCTGAAACTCAGTCTGGACTTGCACTTCAAGGGAGACTTGGAACCAGATAGCCAGTTATTTATTTTTAAATTTTTATTTATTTATTTTTGGTTGCACTGGGTGTTTGTTGCTGCGTGTGTGCTCTCTCTAGTTGTGGCAAGCAGGGGCCACTCTGTTGTGGTTCACAGGCTTTTCGTTACAGTGGCCTCTTGTTGTGGAGCATGGGTTCTAGTTGTGGCACACGGGCCCAGTAGCTCTGAGGCATGTGAAATCTTCCTGGACCAGGGATCAAACCCATGTCCCCTGCATTGGCAGGTGGACTGCTATCCACTATGCCCCCAGGGAAGTCTTGCCAGTTGTCTAATTTTATCTAAGTTTTAACTCCTGATGTAGTATTAACATATCTATAACAGGAGCTATTGGCCATTACTTATGTCTCCCCTTTTTGATTAATATCTGATCTAAAACAATTTTATTCTCTAAAATATTTAATAGTTACAAGAGGATACTGTTAGGTAGTTAGAATAGGAAACAGGAGTCCAAAATGGGGGTGGCTAAAAGATAAGGAAAGGAAAAGCCCGCAAAAACAGAACAAAGCAAGGTCAAAGCTAGGTCCGAGGACCGGAGTGAGGACCTCGGGTAGAAGAAACAGCACTCCTGGCTAGCCCAGTTTACACAGGGTGGGCCCAGGGGGAGGAGGAAACATATAAAAAGAGGAGCCAAAGGGCTGGGGCTCTCTCTTCTCCTGGAGTCTTTGGGTCAGCATTCCCTCACGCCTCGAGGGTGTGTTTTCCTGCTGTTTTCTAAATAAAACTGAGCTGTAACACAGAGCTGTAACACTGATCTGTCTAAGAGCTATAACACGGTCTGTTCAAGAACCAAGAGCTGTGATGCACCGAGGGCTTAAATGTCTGTCGCTTCAAATTTTTGTTGAGATGAGACAGAACTGAGGAGATTACACTTGCCTGACAGAAACCTTGAAACCATAAGATTGCAGCTACTAGTGGACACTGATTTGAGAATGGCTAATGCCATTCTAAGCTAGTCTGACATAGCTGTTCTCAGCAATACAGGAACGTGTCTGAAATCCACAATGGTCCAACGGTCACCTAATTTTACCTTGAATGTCTGAACCAGTTGCTCTGTTTTGACTTTGGAATGTATTTACATTTCCCTCCTCAATGGATGTCAAAGCAGATGTCACTGTTAACAGTCTCTGTGCCTTTCTAAATATAGAAGATGCAAGAACTTGGGCTCATAAAATCTTCTGAAAATAGTTATCTCAAGGTCTGTTCTGCCAGTTTTTCGCACAGCATGGAGTGCCTCATTCCTGGTCTCCACCCTGAACTCCTTTCAGGGGCTGTTGAAGGTCAGTGGCCACAGTGGCCATTGACTGAGCTGGTTTGGTCAGTGGTTCCCCTATCAATGGCATTCAGTTGCTTCTAAGAGTTAATAATCCCCCTGAATACATATGAATATTCACCTACCATGGGAGGGTTGGCAGTGTAGTAGAAGGTCCATCCCATTTGGACCAGGGGTCTAGGTTCAAATCTGAGCCCTGCCGTTCCCTTTAGTGCGTGTGTGGCTTTGGACATGTCACTTTAGTTATAAGTTTATTTCCTCTACAATGGTACCTATTTTTATAAGACTTCTTTGAAGACCCAAGAAGAAGACGGTTGTGAATGTTCCCACAGTGTGTATTGCTTTATGGGTCACAGAGCTTTATAGTTGCATAGGTTGTTTATGCTTGAACCACTCATGTAATCAGAGGAAATTTTCTATAAATGAGTGTATTTCTGCAAGATGGGGATGGGTGGGGCAGAAAGTTGACTAACGCATGATTTCCATCTTCAGACAATTCCTCAGTCCTCTCAACAGCCCTCAATGTATTTCTCAAGAATGTTCAGCTCTAGGACTTCCCTGGTGGTCCAGTGGTTAAGACTCTGCACTTTCAATGCAGCGGGCATGTATTTGATCCCTGATCACAGAAGTTCTGCATGCCGTATGTTATGACCAAAAAAAAAAAAAAAAATTGTTCAGCTCTAAAATTCTAGAATATCCCAGAAAGATGGGGCTAAGATCAATCAGAGACAGGTTTGTGGAGGAAATGAGAAGGAATTTTGCCCGGAAGGACGGACTAGAGAAAAGGTGTTTCATGTGGTAAAACAGTATGACAGGTGCACACAGGAAGTCATTCATTCCTTCCTCAAATATTTATTTACTATATGGTGCCTCTCCCTCTATACCCCCTCACCTTAACATGCACACACTAAGTCTTGTCAGCTCTGTCTTCTCTTTCTTCAGTAATCCAGCTTCCTTCTCTCTAAGTGACAAGCCTCTAATCTAAATTGCCAGAGCAGCCTCCTTACCTGTTTCCCTTTCATCTATTTTGGCCTGCTTCCAATTAGTTCTCCATGCGGTAGCCAGAGAATGCTTTTGAAGTTGCAAATCTAAGATTGTCGCACCCTTTTGTAAAACCTTTCAAGTTTCCTCTGACTCCAAGGATAAAGTTCAGACTCCTTAACCTGGCCTACCAGGTCTTGCATTACTGATCTCAGCCTACCTTCTCGGCCTCATCTCATATCTCATGGTATCTCTTTCCCCTTAGCTTTCTATGCCAAGAACCATTGACCTTTCAGTTCTAGAATAGGCCAGACAACTTTATGCCTCTGGGCTTTTGCGCATGTCAGTTCAGTCAGTTCAGTCCCTCAGTGGTGTCCGACTCTTTGCAGCCCCATGGACTGCATCACGCCAGGCTTCCCAGCCCATCACCAAATCCCGGAGCTTGTTCAAACTCATGTCCATCAAGTCGGTGATGCCATCCAATCATCTCATCCTCTGTCGTTCTCTTCTCTTCCTGCCACCTTCAGTCTTTCCCAGCATCAGGGTCTTTCCCAATGAGTCAGTTCTTTGCATCAGGTGGCCAAAGTATTGGAGCTTCAGCATCAGTCCTTCCATGAATATTCAGGACTGATTTCATTTAGGATTTACAAATGTAGCTCTCTGCTTAGCATTTCTTCCTTCCTTTTTCCTCTTGGCTTGTCTTTCAGGTTTCAGTTGAAATGGTAACAAAAGATAACATTTATTGGGTAGGTACTGTGTGTCATGGTTGTTCTTAGTGTATAAACTCATTTAATCCTCACTATAACTTCAAAAGGTAGATACTATTGTTGTTGTTTTTAGTTGCTTAAAGTGTCTGATTCTTTTCTCACCCCATGAACTATAGCCCACCAGGATCTTCTGTCCATGGGATTTCACAGGCAAGAGTACTGAAGTGGGTTGCCATTTCCTTCTCCAGGGGATCTTCCCAAACCAGGGATAGAACCCTTGTTTCCTGCATTGGCAGGCAGATTCTTTACCATTGAGCCACCAGGGAAGCCCCTTATAAATAAGGAAGGAGAGGTTAAATAACCTACTTAGTATTTGAGTTAAAATTTAAACCCAGACCAATTGGGCACATGAATTACTGCTGCCCTGTACATAAGCAGCATGATTATAGGAGACTTTTAACCCCACAGACTTAGATTCCCAGTTATTCATCTTGTAGCTAACTAAACCTATCCTTCATAGTACTTAAATAATCATAATTAATTAGTGGTGGCATTATACACTTAATGATTCCTCCCTGTGAGATTCTAAACTCATTATATTTCCAATTCCTAGCACAGTGCCTTGCACATGAGCAGTGCTCATTAAATATTAAATGAATAGATACCTTAACTAAAGAGCCTCTTGATGAAGGTGAAAGAGGAGAATGAAAAAGCTGACTTGAAACTCAGCATTCAAAAAACTAAGATCATGGTACCTTGTCCCATCACTTCATGGCAAATAGATGAGGAAAAAGTGGAAACAGTGACAGATTTTATTTTCTTAGGTTCCAAAATCACTGTAGTGACCGCAGCCATGAACTTAAAAGATGTTTGCTCCTTGGAAGAAAAGCTATGACAAACCTACACAGCATATCCAAAGCAGAGATGTTACTTTGTGAACTAAGGGCCGTGTAGTCAAAGGTATGGTTTTTCCAGTAGTCATGTGTGGATGTGAGAGTTGGATCATAAAGAAGACTGAGGACTGAAGAACTGCTTTTGAACTGTGGTGTTAGAGAAGGCTCTTGAGAGTCCCTTGGACAGCAAGGAGATCAAACCAGTTAATACTAAAGAAAATCAACCCTGAATATTCATTGGAAGGACTGATGCTGAAGCTGAAACTCCAATACTTTGGCTAGCTGATGGGAAGAGCTGACTCATTGAAAATGACCCCAGTGCTGGGAAAGATTGAGGGCAAGAGGAGAAGGGGACAACAGAGGATGAGATGGCTGGATGGCATGACTTATTCAATGTACATGAGTTTGAGCAAACTTGGGGAGATAGTGAAGGATAGGGAAGCCTGGCGCACTGCAGCCTATGGGGTCGCAAAGAGTTGGACATGACTTAGCAACTGAACAAGTACCTGAACATAAGGTAATATTTTTCCTCTCAGATTAATTCCTCAGTGGGGCTTCCCTGGTCTTCCAATGGCTAAGAATCTGCCTTGCAAGGCAGGGAACACTGGTTCAATCCCTGATCTGGGCAGATCCCACATGCCACAGAGCAACTAAGCCCTTGCTGACCTTGCACTCTAGTGCCCTTGAGTCACAGCTACCAAAGCCCGTATGCCTAGAGACCATGCTCCCGTGCTCTGCAACAAGAGAGTATCCCCCACTTGCTGCAACTAGAGAAAGCATGCAAGAAGCAGCGAAGACCCAGCTCAGTTCAGTTGCTCAGTCCTGTCCAACTCTGCGACCCCGTGGACTGCAGCACACCAGGCCTCCCTGTCCATCACCAACCTCAGAGCTTGCTCAAACTCATGTCCATCAAGTTGAAGATGCCATTCAACCGTCTCATTCTCTGTCATCCCCTTCTCCTCCTGCTTTTAATCTTTCCCGGCATCAGGGTCTTTTCCAATGAGTCAACTCTTCCCATCATATAGAAAATGTTTTGGAGCTTCAGCGTCAGTCCTTCCAATGAATATTCAGGACTGACTTCCTTTAGGATGGACTGGTTGGATCTCCTTGCAGTCCAAGGCACTCTCAAGAGTCTTCACCAACACTGCAGTTCAAAAGCATCAATTCCTTGGAGTTTTTTTATAGTCCAACTCACATATCCAGACATGACTACTGGAAAAACCATAGCTTTGACTAGATGGATCTTTGTCAGCAAAGTAATGTCTCTGTTTTTTAATATGCTGTCTAGGTTGGTCATAACTTTTTTCCCAAGGAGCAAGTGTCTTTTAATTTCATATCTGCAGTCACCATCTGCAGTGATTTTGGAGCACAATAAAATAAAATCTGTCACTGTTTCCATTGTTTCTCCATCTATTTTCCATGGAGTGATGGGACCAGATGCCATGATCTTCATTTTTTGAATGTTGAGTTTTAAGCCAGCTTTTTCACTCTCCTTTTTTACTTTCATCAAGAGGCTCTTCAGTTCCCCTTCACTTTCTGCCATAAGGGTGGTATCATCTGCATATCTGAGGTTATTGATATTCTCCCATCAATCTTGATGCCAGCTTATGCTTCATCCAGCTTGGCATGATGTACTCTGCATAAAAGTTAAATAAGCATGGTGACAATATACAGCCTTGACAAACTCCTTTCCCAAATTGGAACCAGTCTGTTGTTCCATGTCCACAGACCCAGTGTAGTAAAAAATGTAAACAAATAAATAATTTAAAATATAATAATTCATCTGAAAGGAAGTTTCCTTATATTTCTTCTTCTTACAAAGTGTCCTATTGTAGGTCCATGATGTCCAATTTATATGTATATATATATATATGATATTTTGTTTTGAATCAAAATATTGCTTGGGAGGATGCAGCCTGATACAGCCTCAGTCAGTGCTAGTTTTGCAAGCTTATAGAGGTCATTGGATGGAATCACTTAAAAAGACAGGAGTGGGAGTAGTTAGGACTTGGCACTTTCACTGCTGTGGCCTAGGTTCAGTCCCTAATCAGGGAACTAAGATTCATGCAAGCTGCAAGTGGGGTAGTGTCACCCAAAAAAAAAAAAAAAAGCCAAAAAATTTAACACAGACTTAGTGAATTATCCTGGGGTTAGGACCTCACAATTTTTAGATGTTGTTGCTAATAAGTCTTTAAAAGCAACAGAAAGAAATAAAAAGGAACAGGACTTCCCTTGTGGTCCAGTGGTTGAGAATCTGCCTGGCAATGTAGAGTACATGCATTCAATCCCAGGTCCGGGAAGATTCCACATGCCATGGGGAAACTTAAGCCCTCAAGCCTGCAAACTGCAACTACTGCGTCCACGTGAGCTAGAGCCCATGCTCTGCAAGAAGAGAAGCCACTTCAGTGAGGAGCCCATGCACTGTAATTAGGGAGTAGCCCCCACTCACCACAACAGAGGAAACTCATGCAAAGCAGCAAAGACTCTGCCAAAGAAAAATTAGTAAAATTTTTCTAGTTTTAGTAGATGATTAGGTAGGATTAGTAGAGATGATTGACATTCAAAAATAATTATGTTCTCATGTAATAGATGTTGTAACAAGAGAAACGTCAAGGTACAATGAAAGTTGAAGGAGTAGTAAATTGCTAAATTCTGGTGGTGACAAGGTCATCCATGAAGACTATCTTTTTTGGGGAACAGGAGAAGCTCATTCTCAGTGGTTGATGAAGGGAAGGAGAGAAAAGAAAGGCATCTACTAAATTTTATATGTTTATATATATTTATGGGACTTCCCTGGTGGCTCAGTTGGTAAAGAATTCGCCTGCCAAGCAGGAGACCCAGGTTCAATCCCTGGGTTGGGGAGGTTCCCTGGAGAAGGAAATGGCAACCCATTCCAGCATTCCTGCCTGGGAAATCCCATGGATAGGTGAGCCTGACAGGATACAGTCCATGGAGTTGCAAGAATCAGACATGACTTAGTAACTAAACCACCACCATATATATTTATAGAACAGTTTTGAAAACTATATATAGTGAATACCATTAGCCTCTGACCCACTCCTTTCATTCTAGCTGTTAATCTCCATGTCCCAAAATGCTTAACTCCTGTTGCACAAAGATATCCAATACAGTGCCCAACTCAGACTTTCCTGCATTGGGGGTTGGGGGTAGGGGGTACTCTGAGAGTATCCAGGAGAGGCCTGGGAAGGTGTGTGGTGTGGTCTGACATCAACAGCCAAAGATACGTCTTGTCCTCTGGTCTCACCATGAAGAGAGTAAGATTTGAACTACATAGTGGAGGATAAATTGAAGATTGACTGGCAGACAATGGAGGAAGGACTTTCTGAGAAGAGGGAATAGATTATGTGAAGACCAAAGGCCGAAGCTTCAGGGAAAGGAAAATCTCTTTTGCTAGTGTTACAGCAAGATGAGTGAATGAGTGGCCTCACTCAGGAATGAGTAAGTGGCCTTTGTCACCACATACCTGTTGTGGCAGTCCAAACTCGGGTTAGAAAAGAATTTCCAGACATAGCGTATTGCAGAAAGGACTGAGTTTATTAAGAACAAAGAGCAGAGATAATGTGGGTGCTGCAAGAACTGCAGGCCGACCTCCTGACAGGCCAGGAAGAGCCGATGGCATGCTGTTAGAACAGTGGGTCATCTCAAGGGAGAGCTGACCCAAGGGAGAACAGAGTTCATTTCTGGGAGATACTGTTAGAACAGCAAGCCAGCTCAAGGGAGAGCCAACGCTTTTCATGGTTTAGTAGCCAATTTTTATAGTTTCAAGACAGAGAAAATTCCTATTGGAAGGTTGGCATTAGGTAATTGGTTAGGGTGCTATAGGGTAGGTACAGGGGTGGGTATTTTTGCCTAATTTAAGATCAGGAAGCTGACCTGTAAAAAGCAAGGGGGCTTTTGGCAATGGTTACAATGGGGCTCAGTCAGTTCCAGGGACCTTAGTACTGGGCTTCGCTTCTGTGCCCTTGGTGTGACTCTGGTATGGGACTCCATAATACCAGCCCAAGAGGCCTGCAAGAGTTAAGCAATCTTGGTTACTTTTGAGCTATTACTACCAACAAACACTTGTAGCTGGACTTGTCCTTCAAAAAGCTAAACAAAGCTAATTGCTCTCTTGACGACATATGAGTTGTACTCTGTACCTGGCTTTCTTCTCTCCCCTATACTCTCTTGTAGCATTCTACATTTCAAAACAGATTACACGCTGGTAGCTTTAGTGACACCAGACCCCAGCTGCTGAGTCGCCAGATGCCAGCTGTGGCTATTTTGAAACTTTGCCAAAAAAAGAAAAGAAGCAAGACCTTCATGAGGATTAAAAAAAACCTCTTCCTGTTACCAAGAGAAGGGGGCACCGTCTCCAAACTCCAAACGCTGTCTCTGTATTCCTATTTGGCATCAGTGGACAGGGAGACAATATTTTGGCAACACTGGTACAGATAATAGACACAGTGATTTGTCGCCTCTAGATACTAGTTTATTGAGTTTGACAGGCTGAATTTGGGCAGATTATTCTTCAGGCACTAGAAAAAAGAATCGCAAGATGAAAGAATTTTAATAACCATGGGTAATGCAACTTTATGATAGAGCAAGATTAAAAACTTCATAATTCCATTTTTTCTTATGTGTTAAAAATTTTTCAAGGAAAAGAACAAAGAATATAACATCAACATATCCACCACCAAAATGAATAAATGGTATCCTATCTATTTTTTCCTTCCAAGTCCTACTTCTTTTCCTTCCTTTAGGTATCCCTTTTATATTGGTCTACTTCTAATGCTTTAAAAAAAATACATGTACTATACACTACTTGTGGGGTGTGTGTGTGTGTGTATGTATATATACATATATACTTGGGGATATATACTATATAGTATTTTTTAAAGTTTGTAAAGTTCATATAATTCATTTAGTGTGACATTTTTGTTTTGTTCCCCTCAATTCTGTTTGCAAAATTCATCCACATAGACCAAGTTCATTAATTGTAGCTGCTGTGTGGTGTTCCATCACAGGAATACACTCCAATTTGTATATTTGCTGCTGATAGACATGTACTTCATTTTCAATGTTTCATTATTACAAACTCTACATTACAGGGAACAGGCTCTAATGTGTCTTCTTGTTTTTATTAATGGGAGTTTCTCTTAAACAGTGTTTTCAGAATGTTTTTCTATGTAACTGTAACTCATAGTGAGAAACATCTTTGATATCAAGACCCTGGTCATGTATGAAATAAATGTTTAATAAGATGATGCCTACTTTTGCTACATGCACTCTATTTTCTGTTCTATTCCTTTTTTGTAAAATGCTGAATGTACCCAATACATTTATTCATGACCTACTAATGGATTGAAAAATACTGCTGTAAGGCAGCAGATTTTCTGGTTCCAAAGATACGTGCATTTTCAACTTCAGTAAATATGTATTGTCAAGTTGCTCTCCAAAGTGATTGTGTCTGTTCTATAGGATACGAGACTCCTAGTTTCTTCACATCATTGCTAACACTTAAAATGGTCAGACTTTTAGGTTATTGTGAATCCAATAGATGTGAAATGAATCTCATTGCTGATTTTGCATTTTCCCAATTACTAGAGAGGTAGAGTAAGTTTTTCTATATATTATCGGTTATTTGGAATTCTTCTTCTGGAAATTATCTATTCATATCTTTGTCCATTTTTCTATTGGGTTGTTTATCATCTTTATTATTGTTGTTGTTGCTGGTTTGTAGGAATTCTTTACATATATCCATCTTTTTCTAATATACTTGTATGTTGCAGATAACTTCTCCCCATTTCCCTGTCACTTATATTTTAACCTTAAGATGTCTTTTATGTAGGATGTTTTAATTTTTTAATAGTAAATTTTATCAAAATTGCCCATTTTTTATAATTTGATTTAAGAAATTAGATCATGAGTATATTCTTTTTTTTTCCGATAATTTTGAAAGTTTTGTTTTACAACTTTAGGTCTTTCACTCACCTACAGTTTATTTAGCCTGTGCTTTTTCTGTCTTCTGAAACTTTGAGTGCTCACCATTTGATTCTTCACCACATTTCTCTCTAGTGTGAAGTCTCTGACACTCTAGCCATCTTACCTCCTCCCTCTGAGTCTTTCTCTTAGAAACAGCAGAATGGGAACATAAGTGAGGGTCCAGGTTTAGAAAACTAGCTCTCTGAAAGCCTGTAAAGAAGAAGGGGCAAAGCTGAGGTAAAAGGAGACATCAAGAGGCATCCCTGCAAAAGATGGTGCACTGACTTGCACTGGGTGGCCCCTTCTTCATCCTTCACACCAGGGCTAGGAACCCCAGATTCCTGCAAGAAGAATTATGCTTGTGGGGAGAAAGAAGTGTTTCAGAGGAGGGACCCTGAAAGAAAGGACGTGTAGACTTGAGACAGGATCCTGTGTCCTATGACTTTTTAAAAAAACTTTTTGTTTTGTATTGGGATATAGCCAATTAAGGCTTTCCATGTGGCTCAGCTGGTAAAGAATCTGCCTGTAGTGCGGGAGACCTGGGTTCTGTCTCTGGTTTGGGAAGATCCCCTGGAGAAGGGAAAGGCTACCCACTCCAGTATTCTGGCTTGGAGAATTCATGGACCTTATAGTCCATGGAGTCGCAGAGTCAGACAGGATTGAGCGACTTTCACATAGCCGATTAACAGTGTTGTGATAGTTTTAGGTGAATAAAGGGACTCAGCTATACATACATACATACATATGTGTGTGTGTGTGTGTATATATATATATATATATATATATATATATACACATATACATATATATCCATTCTCCTCTAGTTATGTCCTAAAGTCCTTCTACATCTACTTTCTTATTTTATCTCTCTCCCCTACCTTCAAACCCTGTGAGATTTTTTTTTTTTTTTGTCTTGGACTAGAAGACTGTGAAAGTGAAGCATATAGAGTCACATAGAAGTTTTTGGTGAATTTAAGGAAGAGCCAGGTCTCCTATCATCAAACTAGAAGGTTTCAGGCAAGCCCAGCTTGAAACCAAGTTGTAAGAGAAGACTTGTAAGAGAGGAGCAGTATCCCAAAATTACAAGAAGTAACCTTTGATTTCTAGTGTAATCTTGGCAGTCAAAATCATCAAAAAGCCTTTATTGGGGCCTCCTTGCAATGCACAATTAAGGTAGACACTGAAATAAATTTAGAACATATTGCTCACGAACATATTCTAAGAATCCACACTCGATGAAAATTAATATAAGCAGATAAGCAAAAGACATACCGATATGACAATAAAGAAGATGTGGACCAATGGGCAGTAAAGTGTCAACATTGAACATGTCAGAAGTCACTGCAGTTCACGGAAAAGAGCCTTTCTGGGAGAAGAGCAGAGCCTGGTAGGTGATGAGGGTTCAAGTTCAGGGAAACTATTACCGAACAATTAGGGAGGGCAGGTCTCTTGCCTTCTGACTTCTTCCCCTCCCTTCTACCCAACACACACATGCCCCACCCCCAGCTTTTCCTCTCCTAGGCAACATAACCCTTGCCAAGGCTCAAGATCAGAGGAAGTTTTACTTTGTGTTAGTCTTTGAGTCTGAATTAGGGACCTTTACCCAGCATCGGTAGGAACCACCCTCAGGAGCCACTTCGTGCTCCCTCGCACGTCCACAGCAATTAGAGCAAAAGGACAGAGGTAAGGACACTCCTGGAGGGAAGGTCTCTCCACCCAGCTTTGGCAGGGTCTCCCGGGATCTCTACCATTGGCCTTGATACTCACTGTGGCACATGGCTCATTACTCCACCTGCCCCCATTTGCTGAGTTTCTCCTGCCTTTGGTTTCTGTGGGAAAATGGAAGCCCTTGTTCCAAGGTACCCTCAGGGCAGGCACCTCTGCACATTCAGCAAGATTCGTCAATGTCTCACATAGCTGAATCAATATTAGAAAGAGTCCAAGGATTTTGCAGTTTAATATCACTCTCAGAATATCACTGTCAAGTGTTCTAATGTAGGAAAATAAAGGACTAATATGTTCACATATACATGCAAATATATACGTTACTAAATGTACATGCATTGCTCAGGCGGAAGTCACTGGCTCTGTCTCAGGGTCTTCACACTCTCTTTTCCCTCTGCCTGGAAGTTCTCCTCCAGATAGTTATTCCTGTGACTTGCTCTCTCACTTCAGTCAGGTTTATCCTTCAAAGTGAGGTCTTCCGTAATCAGTCCCTCTAAAATAGCCCTTCACCTCTGGCTCTTACTGCTTCTTACTGTGCTCTTTAAATTTATTTCTGAAATAGAATTTATCACTGCCTGACATATACTTACTGACTTCTTATCTTTACCCATGTCCCAGAATGTAAGTTTCCCGAGAGCAGGAATTTTGTAGGTCTTTTTTGTTTAAAGATTTTTTTGACGTGGACCATTTTTAAAGTCTTTATTGAATTTGTTACAGTATGATGTCTGTTGCTGTTGTGTCCTGTCCCACCCTTTGCGAGCGGGCTAGCACACCAGGCTCCTCTGTCCTCCGGTATCTCCCAGAGTTTGCTCAAATTCATGTCTGGTGATGTTATCTAACCATTTCATTCTCTGCTGCCCTCTTTTCCTCCTGCTTCTGTTTTATGTTTTTTTTTTTTTTTTTTGGCCTTATGGCATGTGGGATCTTAGCTCCCTGACCAGGGACTGAACCCACATAGCCTGCATTGGAAGACGAAGTCTTAACCACTGAACCACCAGGGAAGTCCCTGTATGTCTTAACTGCTACTATTTTCCAGTGTCCAGAACAGTATCTGGCACAGGGTAGATCCTCAATGCTGTATTATATGGATGAAATGAAATGGAACAAACATGTGTTTGTGTGTCCTCATTCTAATGTTGTTTGGTGACATTAAACAGGAGAGACTGAGATGTCTTTCTGAACTAATCCTATTCGGCTTTGGAAACTTGGTCACTCTGAACCTCTGACCCTACCTCTTGAGAAGACTCCTCCCCAACCTCTTTTGAGTACAGGTGACTCATCCTCTAACTCCAAGGGTCAGCTTATATCCTAGGTACCCCTGACCACTATTTTTGGTTTAAGATGTGGCTCATAACCCAAGTTAGGTGTCAGACAGAGCCCTCCCTGAGATTTTTGCTGGAATGACAAGGGAAAAAATATTTGTCCGCTAGTAGTAAGGATTCTATCAGCCCAGAGCAGATGGTGGCTGCCCTTCCACCATGCAGGCAGAACCTGTCTGAGAATAAACCATGCTGGGACTGAAGTAGAGCCCAGAGTGAGAGGGAGTTAGAAAGAAAGAGACTAGTGGATGGTGGCTTGGTTGATATTATCTGAATCCCCAGATGAAGCCCTGTCCAAGTTAACTGTACCATTGGGTTATGTGTATGATTCACTTCTCTTTGAGCATGGTCTGAATTGGGTTTCTATCATGAGTAAGCAGAAACCAAAACAAGGGAATTTGCTGGTGGTGCAGTGGTTAGGACTCAGTGCTGTCACTACTGGGGCCTGGGTGCGATCCCTGGTCAGGACACTAAGATTTCTGCAAAATTCAAGGGGAAGCCAAAAAAAAAAAAAAATCTAATGCCCATTTTGCTGTATAATTTATATTACATCAATTTTCATTTGTTTACTAAATGGCACATGCAGGTTTTTACCTAAAACTTTTGAACATTTCTATAGCTTACAAAATAATCTTGTATATATGTATCACTTAATTTTAGCACAAGTATGTGAGGTTGGGTATAGATTATTCTTTTGGTTGGCTAGACTGAAGCTCAGAGAAATCAAGGAATTTACCCAATAACAAACAGCTAATAAATGTCAGAGCAAGAACTCTAAGTAGTTCTTTGGCTCTAAATCTAAGGCCTATTCTATGGCTTCTCAGCTACTTAAGTAACTGTAGACTTTCCTTCTGAATTTCTTTTTTGTTTCTCTATTTTGAAAAATTAAAAAAAAATTTTTTTAACCACATTGTGTAGCTTGTGGGATCATAGCTTCCCAACCAAGGATTGAACCCACACCTTTGGCACTGAAAGCACCAAGTCCTAACCACTGGACCACCAGGGAACATCCCCCTTTTTTTGGTCTCTCTTAATAGAAGAGACGCTCTCTTAGAGATAGGACATTGCTCTTCACCTTGAGTCTTTTAATCCCTAGGGCAGCTCCCTGGAATAAGTGGGGCTCAGGGTGGAGGGTTCATTCTCACTGAATGCAAGGGGAGAGTTTGCTAGGTCTGTTCTCTCATCAAGGAGTTTGTAATCGGCTGCTGAAATAATGCATATGGATCACAATGGTGTTTTTCCACTTTTTTTTGACTGCTACAGTAAGAAAAATATTTTACATTAACCCAGTATATACACACATATTATTAAAATAAAGTTTCACAAAATAATACCTACTTTAGTGCTTGTGACATTCTCTGATATTTCCTATTCCTTTTTTTTTTTTTTTTACAAATTCTAATTGTGACACACTGAATTGATTTCATAATCCAATAATGTATTGAGACTGAAAAGCATTATTATAGGTCACATATGTATAAAGTCAAATCCAAGCTAAAGTTCACATCCCATGAGAGTCAGGAAAGGGTTTAAAGGGTGGGTGACATTTGAGTTATATCTTGAAAAATGAACAAGATTTCAGTACTAGAAGCACAGATGGAAGTAACAATAGGAGTCAAGCTGCAGGGTCAGGCAAGCTCAGGGTGTGTTCTGGATGGAGAGAATATGATATTCAACTGGAATGAAAGTTTTGCACAATGGAGAGGTGAGAGATGGGGTGGAAAGAAGGCTGGAACCATGGCATGGGAAACCTTGAATGTCAGATGAAAAGTCTATTCTTTATTTAAATTTGATAATGTGGGCAAAACATCTTCCACATGGCACTCAGTCAACCTGTGCTCCCTTCCCCTTCCTTCTCCTTTACTCCATAGGCAGTAGGGAGCCTTTGGTAGTTTCTAAGTGGGGAAGAGAAATGAACAGATTGACCAGGAGGATATGAGGTCTTTGAGGTCAGAGCAGTGGAGGCCTAAGCAGGAAGGTGACAGCTGAAAGACAGGAGCACCTGACCTGGGCAGATAGGCTATAGTCATGAGCATCGTGTGATGAGATGATGAGGAATCAAGAGAGCTTTTCATTGCCAAAATTCCAGAAGCTGCAAATACAGGGAAATTGTTGGAACAAGATGGTTTGAGGAGAGAGGAGGATAGCTTGGGGTGCAGCAACATTGACTTTCCAGCTGGCTGTCCAGGGAAAGAGACAGAGGTGGCTGTAGCTTGGGGGAGGAGGCTATAGAGACTAACTCTCGGGAGTCATCCTCAGGAAGGTGAAATGCTTCTGGGGCTTTGAAGCAATGCCGCCAGTCTTGGAGTCTTCCCTAAGGCAGTGAGAGTGCCCAGGACAAAGTCCTGGCCCTGACAGAGGATTCTAGGTAAAGAAATAGCCAAAGCAACTCCATGGGCTAATGCTATGGGAAAGGGAAGAATACAGTATAGGGTGACACAGAAGACACACTTCACTCAGAGACTAGAATTACAGAGGGTGTTCTGGAGGAAGGAACATCTATTTATTTATTTGGCTGTGCCAAGCCTTATTGCAGCATGTGGGATCTTTAGCTGTGGCATGCGGAAACTAGTTCCCTGACCAGAGATGGAACCTGGGTTCCCTGCATTGGGAGCCTAGAGGCTCAGCCACTGGACTACCAGGGAAATCCCTGCTAGAGGAAGGAATATCTAAAGTGAGGCATCAGAAACTTCCCTAGTGGTTCAGTGAATAATAATCCACCTGCCAATGCAGGGGACACAGTTTCGAGCCCTGGTCCCGGAAGAGTCTACATGCTGCTGAGCAACTAGGTCCGTGTAGCACAACTTCTGAGACCGAGCTCTAGAGCCAGAGAGTCGCAACTACTGAACCCACGTGATGCAACTACTGGAGACTGTGGGCCTGGAGTCTGTGCTCCGCAACAAGAGAAGCTACCGCAATGAGAAACCCATGCACTGCAATGAAGAGCAGCCTCTGCTCAACGCAGCTAGAGAAAGCCCATGCACAGTAATGAAGACCCATGCAAACAAACACACAAAAAGAGTAACTGGGCTTTCCTGGTGGCTCAGTGGGAAAGAATCTGCCTGCCAGTGCAGGAGGCACGGGTTTGATCCCTGGCCCGGGAAGATCCCACGTGCCACGGAGCAACTAAGGCCATGTACCACAACTATTGAGCGCTGGAACCCAGGAGCTGCAAACCCTAGAGGCTGTGCTCTGCAACAAGAGAAGCCACAGCAATGAGAAGCCTGCGCACCGCAGCTAGAGGGTAGCCCCCACCCTCCACAACCAGAGAAAGGGCCGTGCAGCAACGAAGATCCAGCACAGCTAAAAAGAGAACAAATAGAAAAATAAAAACATTTTTTAAAAAGGTAAAGTGAGACATGAATGGTGAGTAGGAGTTAGTCAGAGGATGGGCAGAGCCAGAATGCTGTAACATAGACACAATATGTGAAAAGACAGGGAGGTAAAAGAGAGCGTCGGTGCATTTGGGGAGCAAAAAATATAGGGAGTATCCCTGTGAGGCTGGTATCATACTCAGTTCAGACAAAGAAATGAAACAAAGTTTTAATAATTTACCCACGATATCTCAGTTGGCTTGACCTGGTATCCTGGTCTATTTTACGCTTAAGAGGCTGTTCTTACTCTCACTGCCCCATGAGTGTCTCTAATGCTGAGGGGGTCCCCAGTATTGTCACACTGAAACTCCAGACAGATTGCTGAGAATTAGAAGAGGACGAAAGGAGTGAACCTAAGGAATGCCTACGTGTAAGAAGTAGGAGGAAGAAAAGTCCCAGTGAAGGTCGGAGAGACAATTCAAACAGAACAACTCAAACAGTACAGTGTGATGGAAGCCAAAGAGAGAGTTGTAAGAGGAATGGTATCACATTTCAAAGATGGAGAGAGTTGTCGAGTTAGTGGTTTCTGACCCTACTTGGCAATGATCTCATTTAGCTAATGAGAACGTAATTTCTAGGGAAGAATTACAAAAGGACGGGAAAAAATGAGTGTTAAGGAAGCAGAGGAGTAAAGACCACTTTTGCAGATACGTTAATTTCTGGATACAGGAAGTCCTAAGAAGCACAGCCAAGCTTTTTGCAGTGGCAGTATTGTAACCAATGAGGTTTATCCGAGGCACAATTATCATTAATTGAAGAAAATAAATAAATAAAAAGAAGGGAAGCCAACTTCGAGATAGAGGCAGTCTGTTATTAGGAAGTGATCTTGGGATAGACACTAAGGGAAGGGAAGGAAGCAGTCTGCAGTAGAGAAGTTGAGCTGTGATGTAGGATAAAGGTTGAGCAGATCATCAGAGCTGTCCCTGGTTGGGGTGAGAGGGGTGAATCTTCACCTTCCCACATAGATCAGTCATTTGATGTGGGCTGCCTAAGAAAGGGGTAAGACGTGACTCTCGGGGCCAGTAGCATTCTCATTCCAAACAGAAGTGTTAAGTCCTTCATTCTCAAAGGGGAGACTTCCTGTGCATTCCAGTGTCATCAGAGGGAGAAATATTTTGAGGATAAAGACTTCATTTTATCTCTCTTCCCAGGTGGCTCAGTGGTAAATAATCTGCTGGCCAATGCAGGAAACAAGGGTTCGATCCCTGGGTTGGGAAGATCCCCTGGAGGAGGAAATGGCAACCCACTCTAGTATTCTTGCTTGGAAAATCCCATGGACAGAGGAACCTGGCAGGCTACAGTCTATAGGATCTCAAAGAGTTGGACATGATTTAGCAATTGAGCACACATAAAAAAACTCCATTTTGGAAATAGATACACAAATATAAACAGATATAGTATAATTATTCATCTTCATTGCTGGACAGCCATAACATATTAAAACAATGGGATGATACATTTATGGAACACCTTCTATATATCTGACCTTTGTTAGCACCAGGTGTACGAGATAAAATAATTGCCCCTATTGAGAAGCTTACATTTTAGTGGGAGAAGAAAGCACAAAAACGTTAATCCATAGGAGCTGTGCTTATCTTATTTGTACTGTATCTGTACCACCCATATTCTGCCTGATATATAATTGATTTTCAATAAATATATTCAGAATGAGTTAGTGCTAGAGTAGAGTAAGAAGTGTTTGGGTAGCAGACAGAATATAGGGCTAATGCTGCCTGGAGGAGGGCATCAGGGAATGCTTCAACAGAGGGGGATATCTTAATGGAATAATAGTAATGGGCTTCCCAGGTGGCACTAGTGGTAAAGAACCCACCTACAAATGCAGGAGGCAGAAGAGACGTCAGTTCCATCCCTGGATTAGGAAGATCCCCTGGAGGAGAGCATCACGATGCATTCCAGTTATTCTTGCCTGGAAAATCCCACGGACAGAGGAGACTGGCAAGCTACACTCTATAGGGTCACAAAGAGTTGGACACGACTGAAGCGACCTAACATATACACAATAATAGTGACAATAAAAACAACAACAGCAATAATGAGTTTTCCAGGTAAGGAAGGTATATGACTATTAACGTAACTGACGCCATCATGCCCAAGATGGCGTCAGTTCCTTTTGTCTTTCACTGACCCAACCCAGGACTGTACTGTGCTGTGAATCACTTCTCTGTTATCAAGTGTTTTGTAGTTAATAGGTACTGTTTAATAATCGCTAGTATCAGGTGGCCCCTATGCTCTGTTGATCCTCAAACAATGAAGCCTCTGCTGAGGTATTCCCATGAGACTAGTTACCCATTCATAAATCTTGCCTTGGGAATGCAGGTCCTGTTTTGAGCACCTACCCCCAACACTCTAGTTTAACAGTAAAATTGTCCCAATGGACATTGTGGTGTGGAATGTAGTTTTAAAGGCTTCTGGATCATTGTTTACGCAATCCCACCCTGTGAGTAAGTTACCATATAATAAACGGAAATATGATTATACGGAACTGCCTATCTTGCTTGCCTGTCTCAAGATGCCATCTCAGTTTGATGGGTGCTTTTTGTTCCCTCTGTCCTCCAACGAAAAGGAAGTTGTGGAAGGACTTAGGAGGGGGCTTCCTGGGTGGCTCAATGGTAAAGAACCTGCCTGTCAACGCAGGAGGCACAGGAGATGTGGTTTCCATCCCTGGGTCGCAAAGATCTCCTGGAAGAGGAAATGGCAACCCACTCCAGCATTCTTGCCTGGAAAATCCCAAGGACAGAAACGCTTGGCAGGCTATAGTCTATAGGGTCCCAAACAGTCGGACACAACTAAGTGACTGAGCAAATAGGCACGGGAGGAGTTAATATCGGGCAGTTGTTCAGGGACTACAAAAACATGAACAAGAATAGTGGGGGAGGGGATGGGAGGTGAGCATGGAAGGAAAAAAGTCTCCTATTCAAATAAAAAGCACACATCGTTCGGATACAGATTAACATCTACACAGAAATCGGTTGGCTATTGTGGTAACGTGAAATGTTCAGTGAATCTACACGAATAGGATTTTACAAAAGATATCATTTCTGAGCTTGAGATTTGAATGGAAGGAAATTGTTTCAGGTGTGTAAAATGGAGGTATTATGGTATGGTAGTTGGGATGCTGGCTCTGGGATCTAACAAATTTTTATTCAAAGCCTGGCTCTACCACTAACTTGCTGTTAAACTGAGTGAGTTACAGTCATTCAGTCGTGTCCGACTCTTTGTGACCCCATGGACTGTAGACTGCCACACTCCTCTATCCATGGAATTCTCCAGGCAAGAATACTGGAGTAGGTTGCTATTTCCTTCTCCAGGGAATCTTCCTGACACCCAGGGATTGAACACGGGTCTCCTATATTACAGGCAGATTCTTTACCATCTGAGCCACTAGGGAAGCCTACTATTAAGAGACATTTCTAAGTATAAAGACAGGTTAACTTAAAAAGTATCAGCAAATACATGCTTGACTTTATCTTATAATCTGTAGACAATACATTAGAATATGAGTGAATCCATACACGTTTTCCAAAGGAATACTGGAGACAGAAGTAGCAATAAAGTTATAAATGACAATCAACAATAAGATGAAATAATTTAGATGAAGCTTATCTTTCTAGAAGAGATGGGGGCTGGCAAGTAGTCAGGAAGGAAATATAATGTGCTTTTAATTTTGTATGAAAAATAATGTTCAGTTCCATGTTGCTGAACATAGTTCTGTTTTTGCCAAATAAGTTCTCTACTTCAAATTAATGTCCAAATCCTTTATTAAAACTCTGCTTCTGGCCTTTGTTTTGGAACGTGTTACTTCTATTGCCACCTCCTGATCGCTTAATTAACTTTAATTAGTTAACCTCCTTAACTAACAAATTACTCTTGCTCTCTCAGACTTAGGTTCCTAATATGCAAAATAAAAGATAGAGTTCTTGCCTCACAAATTTATTGTGAAGATCAATTGTTGTTTATAGCATATCAAATATATTGTTTGAGACATAATAAGAATTCCATAATGTTGTCAGTTACTATAAGTGCATTGGGGACCTAGCAGGCAAGACTGGAGCGTGTATGTTGGAAGCAGCTCCAGAGTAAAAGCCGCAGGAGGACTATGGTAGAGTCTCCTTGTAAAATGCATTTCTATTTTGGAAGTCCTAAACCAAAACAGGGTCTTTTCCTACAACAGGTTAGTTCTTGGGTAATTTCATATTTCTTCTTTTTTTCTTCTATTTTCCCATGAAGGGGGATAAACTAAGCCCAACCCAGTCTAAGGTAGTTCTGCCTTAGGGAACTTGCCTGCTGTAGAACAGGGACGAAGAGATAGGTCGGATAGTAACAAGATGACTTCTAGTCCTGGAATGAAAGGATCTTCATCTTGTGATGCTACGGCTGTCCTGTGTAGGAACTAGAGCCTCTTGCTGGAAGATGGATATGAACTGATTGCTCTTTTCTTTCTTTTCCATTATATGGTGTTTTTATATCTTTTATGCTTATTGCATGTTTTCATGGTACTAAGCAGATTTCCCATAAAACTGCCAGAAAACTTTCTGAAGGGAGCCAGTTCTTCCTTCCAGTAACCCCCTTATTCTCCCCACTCCCCTCCAATGCCTCTCCTTTCCAGCTTTGCCTCTGGCTGGCTGACTAATCTAGGATATTTGCCCGAGGCAAGTTCCTCCACCATTTTTTTCCCCAGATTGAGCAATCCCGGCTTTCTCTGGATATACATATCGCACACGTATACATAGCAGCCTCAGGTGTGTTTTGTTTTTTTCTTTAACATCAGACACTGAGTCTCGGGTTTGTGTGGCTTTGTTGTCCGCCTGTTTATTACTGATTGACCTGGCTGATGCCAGCGGGTTCTTCAGATCTCAAGGGATGGACTGGGTGGTGTTTTCACCCATACTCTGAGACTTCCTATAATTACCCTGGCACTGCACGTACCTATGTGGAAAATACTCATGGACTGTCAGGCTTGGGGTTAAGTGGTTTCAGTTTACGTCTCAGGGGTGCAGAGTCCTAGTGCACATGCAATCCTGGTTCAAGTGCCCAAACCAGCTTCACTCCAAGTGGGGGTGGCATCTGGGAAGGAAAGCAATTCCTCTTACTCCACCCCTTTCCACCACTGGAACACACAGGCTTGCCTCGGGCCCCCGTGAAATAAGACAGAGATGAAATCTTAGAATTAAAGTTTTCACATGCAATTAATTGTTCCTTAATGTCCAGGAGTGGCAGATATGTGATGCTTTCCTTTTCATGGCAGGTCAAAGATGAAATTTGATTATGCTTTGAAGGGTGTGGTTTGCTTCTCGAAATTCCCTGCAGTGTCTTTAACAATGTGTTGCCCAGAGTAAGGTAAGGGGCCTGTCTAACCAAGGGGAGGCGCACTTGTCTCCATATATAGAGGCAAGAGACAGGAGCAGCGCTGGGAGTCAGACCGAGCCTGCACAATGAAGAAACAGCTTAAGGAGGAGGCAGCCCCACAGTGTGAGCTAAGTAAGTAGCCAGCAATAAGCATATAATAGCCCAGGGAATCTACCCACCAGAGCAGACCCTGAACACGACAAGGAGGCTCCAGCCATTTTATTTTCTAGTTGCAGTAGAAGTTCCCAAAGGAAAGGTTCTGTTCTGGAGGGACTTCATCAAGCCTTTCTGAAACACCCCATACGTGTTGCAGAGAGATTTTCAGAACTAATTTGCACATTTTCTTTTCTCCCTAGGAGAAATTCGGTATGGAAACCAGCCTGTATCGGATCACTGATGATGCTCAGATCAGTTTTTTTTGGTCCCTGAATTTGGATTTTCCTTCTTGCAGTTTACTCTCCTTTTCTCTTCTCTTGGACTCTTTTATCAACTAATAAAAATTTCTCCTAGCAGTTTTTACACGAAGAAAGATGTTGGAAGGTTTTATGCTTTTCTTCTCTAGGTCTATGACTTGGTTAGATAAGCTTGGTTACCTTTAAGGAGAGCGGTTATGGGGGCAATGTGGGGGCCGGGAGAGAGAGGGGTCTAAGAATGTTTCTGGCAGCTGTAAAGGACATTGTAGAAAATTAGGGTGGTTAGTCAAACTATTTTCTCCTTTCTGAAGCACCACTAGCCTGGTCGTCATCTTCAGAGAAGACTCTGGGATGTGCGATTGAAACTGGGAATGGAGCGGGACTGCTTTTGGGTAGGTGGAAAATAAAGTTTGGGAGAAGAAGCGAGGCAGCTGAGTAGGAGAGAGGAAAACAATTCAATGCCGAGACTTGGGAGTAGGGCATCTGATGCAGTCGAACTGGCTGCGCTAGCTGATGCTTCGCGGTTCCTCCCAGCTGTGGGGTGCTCTTGGTGGGGCAGCAGATACTATGATGCGGCTTTGGGGGCGGGAGGTGGAGCTGGAACTCTCATATAGAGCCGTGTGTCAGAAGCAGTGATCTTGTCTTCCAGGGCCTAACGAAGTCACGGCGAACTACAGCAGGAAACGTACTCGTCCGTAGGTTGCTAGCTGGGTGGGAGACTCCACAACACAGCGTGGGTTGGATGAGCTCCAGCACTAGCTCAGCCGCAGACAGCTCCCGCCTAGACCTCCGTGGCCCCGCCCCCAGTCAGCCTGGAGTGGGCGGAGACTCGGGATCCGTAGTCAGCCTGCCACGCGCGTTGGCCGCTACGGCCAATATGGAGAGTCCAGCCAATAGGAACGTGCGGCTGCGATCCTGTCGGCCAATCGCGGGGCGTGTAGGGGGTAGGCTGGCGTGGCGCTGGCTCCAGGGATATGGAGCCGCTGGAGCCGGGACGGATTGTCAGGTGGTTGCGGAGCCGGTAAGGTGGGGAGCGGGCCAGGTCAGGGGTCACGCGGGCGCCCCGCTTTCCCGGGCTCCGGGCGGCTCGAGGGCCAGCCTGGGAGCAGGCGCTGCGGCCAGTATTTGGCGTGCGGGGCTCCAGGAGGGTTTGCGAGGGGCGGCGCGGGCTGGGAGGGCCTGGACGCGGGTTCCAGACGGAGCCGCATTCTTCAAAGGAAGAGCGAGAGGAGGGCCTCGGGAGGGGGAGCGGGAAGAGAGCGCCGGAGGTCGCAGGGGCCTCGTCCCTTCCCCGCCGCGGCCTAAAGAGACCTCAAGAGAAAATGGCTGAACCCCTGGGCGGACCTGCCGCGGTCCCGGGACCCGTGGTCGAAGGTCTGCCGACCCCGCTTCACGCCGCGGGAGAGGCCGACGGACGCGGGGCAAGGTCCCCTCGGCCTCCTTATCTTCGGAGCCCTGATGCCCCGTCCGCTCCCTGGGCCTCCCGCCGCCGCACTTCAGCGAAAGAATTCATTTTACTACAGGCGACATCCAAGAAGCGCCTCTTCGTGTGAAGGGCCTGGACAGACCGCAGAGTCCTGGTGTGTAGATCGGTTTTAGGGCGGTTTGTGCAGCCTCCAGGCTCAGGAGCTTTTGTAGGGGCGTTGTCGCACTCCGTGTGTGAGAAGGGTGGCTGGCTGCTCGACATCTGTTCCGTTTCATAGGTTCCTGCTGTTACAGCTATGTTTACTTTTGGATGTTCTGTTTTTGGTTTTTGTTTGTTTTGTTTTCAATTGGTTTCCCCCAATTCTCTTCATATATCAGGCTATTTCAAAGAGCATCATTGAAGAAGTTGAGTAACCTGGACTTGAGTTTTCCTGTGTGTAAAGTGAAGATATTCTCATACCGTCCACTGCTTTCAAAAGAAGTGTGATGGAGTTAAGGGAATGTGACACCTCTTTAAAGAAAAAAGCAAAAGCAAAAATTCTATGGAATGCGAGGCAAGAGGAGACAGGTTTCCAGAAACTTTTGCTGGCCATAGTTCTAGTGAATATTGCTGCAACTAGGGGACCTTGTTTTTCTCCCTTGACTCTTGTGGAATCTGAACCCCAACTAGTTTGCAGCACTTCTTGGTTCTCTAAACCTTTGAGCAGGGTTCTTAGGCTCTTTGTTCTTTTGTTTCCACATATTTAAAATGGGAATTGATAGTATCTTAAAGAGTATTAAATGGTGGTGAGTATTAAATGAATTAATACACATAAGGTGCTTAGAACAGTTCCTAGCATGTAGGAGCTTTTGTTATTAATATTACCTGTAAGTAAGTGCCTTCTTTCCCCTAAAAGATTCCACACTAAAAGAATTCTGACCTTATTATTCTTTGTTCAGAATCTCCTGACCCCATTGCCAGTGAACCCCTAGGCCTGTTTTCCATTCACATTCTTGTGACTATAGACTCTCTGCTGCGTGTTTATCGTTAAGTCAGGTTCGAAACTCCAGCTCTGCAGTACTGCCTGTCCATGATAGCTGTGTTGGGTAAATGAAAACTTCTTTGGCTGTTTAGTTTTTCATTGAATAATATTTCACTTACAGTCTTGGCCTACAGACTGTTTTTTTTGGACCCACTACCAAAAAGGCCATGATTGCAGCACACTTGGTTCCTCAGATTTCCGGAATGGCCATGGGACTTGGGCGGGGAATTTCTGGGCAGCCTGGCTGCACTTATTAGTGAATGGGGAAGCTTGACGCAAGTCTTACTGTACTGTTAGGAAATCAGCGGTGATCCCTTGGAATACGACACAGAGCTAAGCAGCTTTGGTTCATTTTTAAAAAATATTTATTTCTTTTGTTTATTATTTGTTTGGCTACGTCGGGTCTCAGCTGAGATGCGCTGAGTCTGCGGCATGGGCTCAGTAGTTGCCCCGCTGCACGTGAGATCTTAGTTACCCAACCGGGGGTCAAATCCACATTCCCTGCATTGGAGAGTGAACTCTTAACCACTGGACCACCCAGGAAGTCCTTGGATCAGTTTTGACTCAATGAAGTGATGGTTAGAGGTTACATACTGGTGTTCACAAAGCAGCATCTTTTCTATTAATAAGTGACTTTTAGTTCTAAGAGTTTGGGTGAGTGCTGTGAAATCAAAGACATCTTTAGCCACTATCTCCTTATTGTGTATGTAGATAGAAATGTCTGCTGACAGACTTAGGCTCTTTCTGTGAGTTTAGAAGTTTCTCTGAGGTTCTCTTGATACTATCTGGAAGGCTTTAATAGAAGACATTTCTGTCTTGCAGTTCTCCCTCTGCAAGAAAACTGCTGTTTACATAGGTAGCAGAATTGGAAACTAATCGCTAAATGAGAAACTTTGGATTTACAAAAAAAGAACATGGCTTACTGCATAAAGTATGCTGGCCTGTTTGCTAGCTTTTTATTAAGACAATTTAGTATTTATATAGTGTTGAAATTTTGATGTTGGCTTTGTGCAAGTGGAGAACATTGTGAAACCTTTGTGCTTTAATAAGGAGGACAGGGACTGATATCTTTAAAGAGTTGAGTGCTTGAGGCAGAGAGGGAAGCCTTTTTCTTTAATATTGTTGTCATCTTTATCATGTGAGTCTGGTTTGAATAAATATTTTGGAAAAGAGGACAGGGAGCATTTGAATGTGCAGAATATGAGGAGTTGGGAGACTGAGATCCTTGTTGTCTCAGCCATCCAATGCCATTTAGTCTTTTGATAATTTAACAAACGTATGTTGAACAGTTAACGTTTTTTGGCCCCTGGAGACATGAAGAGCCCTCCAGGTATCATCAGGAATATCATGGATATAGTAAAACAATAAATATGAATTATAAACTATAATATCAGAATGGAATGTCAAAGAGTTGGCCAGGAATGATAAAAATATATTTATTGTCTAATTCCTCTTCCACTTTTAAGATTAGAGTAACTTACATTTTTTAATGTAAGGATCAGTTCCCAGTAAAAACTTAGATTGGGAAATTAGGGTTTTCAGTCTTGTCTTTGTTCTTATTGCTAGTAGGTCATTCTGTGTGGGTATTTTTGTTTGCTTTGGTTCCATTTATTACTAATAATAGAGTGTCTATAAAATTCCTAGGTAATGAAAGGAGGCTGCAAGTTAACTATTGAAATTTCAGCAGGTTCCAAAGAGTAGAAGGAGGCCTGGAGAATCTTATATATATTGTCTGTTTTTACAGGTAATTTTTCTTTGCTTTAAGCAAAGAAACTTTGAGGAAAATATGTACTTAATATTGTTAAGGTCAGTCTGCCTCGAGGGAGCCAGTATCTTTCATTGGAATAAATAAGTTGAATGTAATCTAATGGTAATCATTCCTCACTTCTGCCAGAGAAAAGCTACCTTAAGTATAGGGCAAAACATTTTTTTTTTTTTTTTCCCCGAGGCAAGAAGTGGGTATAGATTAGTTTAATAGACTTTCTTACTTGAGGGTAAAGCTGTCTCTGAAATTTTTACAATGCTTGGAGTTGTGTTCTGAGATAGTTGTGTCGGGCGCAGAAGGCCAGGTTGGGCTGTCAAAGGGAAATAGTGCTGTAAATGTCGGTCGATTGGGAGGAAATCAGGGGAAGCTTACAGTGAGAGTTGGACGGAACAAAGACCAAGCTGTAGTTTCTGGAAGTAAGATGTTAGCGGCCCTGTCATGTAAGCAGGCAAGGAGGTTTGGAACCTGGCTAAGCCTCAGAGGGCTGAGCAGGGAAAGTGAAGAGCCCAGTTTAACAGATACTAATTGGGCCCTTCTAATTCTGAAGTCTCTGGCTGATGAGTGATATTTTTGTCTAAAAGCACAGTGCTTCTTGACAGCCTGGCCACATTTCTCCCCACTGTTATCGTCTTTGACACCCAGGCAGCTGATGTTGTTATCAACTGTGCTCTTCCCCCCGTGTCTTACCCCTCTCTCCTCCAATTGCTGCCTAACCTTTCTCTTCTTTCTTAATCATTAGATGTTTTCCACGTTAGGTTTTCCTTTCAACCATAAAACAGATTTTCAAAAGTCTAAGTCAGGTGGCAAACAGCAAACTTGGTGAGTTGAAATTGTGGTACTCTGATAGGCTAAATGAGATGTGTCCAATTTTCAGATCATTACTATGACATAAAAAGTCAGTAACATGGGGGGAAAAAAAAGTAACACAGTCTGTGGACCTTGTGCCAGAGAGAGAGAGAGGCTGTGATGTAAGTGAAGCGCCTTGAACAGTGGCAGCACTGTTTGTACTTTATGAACTGGCTGTGCTTGTGTGACTTTCAGCTTACTGAAATATCACCCACTAGGGTGGAGAGGATTAGAGTTTCAAGGCCTTTTTGTTACGCTAACACCAGAGGGTTATTCAGGAAGTAGATGTAATCTCTTTCCAACCTGTCTTTTTTTTTTAATATGTCGATTTTATATCAAGTTCATTTTTATGAGAGAAAAATAGGATTATTTTTTAATCGAAATTTAAAAAGCAATTGCAAACTTCACATCCTCAATTATAATTTAGAAATTCACATGACTTTTCTAAGCTTTTCTCTCCCATCATCCACTTTGGGGGAGATTTTTGGAATCAATTAGGTGGATATCCTGATGGAAAGACTGAGAAATGGGTGCTTTATTGACCTGGAGTGGAAAAACAGAGGAAATTACCATTTCTCATTTTGAAAAATGGCCAGTAGTATTCCTGATTAAAATCCATAGGTTCAGGGACTTCCTTGGTAGTCCAGTGGCAAAGGCTGTGTGCTCCTAATACAGGGGGCAGGGTTTGATCCCTGGTCAGGGAACTAGATGCCACATGCCACAGCTAAAGATCCTTGCACTTCAGCTAAGACCCAAAGCAGTCAAATAAGTAAATAGATACTTTTTAAAAAACATAGGTTCAGACAGCAGTGAGCTCTGTGTGAACCATGGAATATTTCAGTTTTGTTGACTCCCAATCATACGGGGGCAGGAGCTCACCTTCATGAAGAACATCTTATATAATATAAAAGCTAGATTAATAATAATGGTTTAGTAAGATTATCAAGTACTTTAGCCTTAAAGTAGACCTTTAGAGAAAAGGGAATTTTAGAAGGATCTAGAAATCTTTATGTTTTCTTCAAGCAAATGGAATTCTTTTTTTAATTTTTTTTTTTAATCACAACTCCTTTTTATTCTCCTATAAACAACTTGAGTATGACTTTTAACGCCTGTTTCTGGCAGTTTCCACCTTGTCACCAGCATGTTGAACACTGAGTATTGGCTGAGGAAGAAGAAGGGGTTTGCCAGTCAGCTTTAAACATTCCTGTTCATATTTATCTAATCAGCTGATTGCATGCACACTTTTATGGTTGCCTCTATGAAACTTCTTTTCCTACTAATGCTGTCTCTGATTTTATTTATATAATGGGGAAAAGACGAGGAGAATTATTAGAGGACTGTTCAAAAAACATTCCTCTCCAGAACTTAAAATTAATTTTAGGGAGACCGTTGCAACAGCTCCTAAGATCAATGAAATGGTTTGGGGTACCCTTGCTCTCTGTAAGAGAGTTTTCTAAGAAAAATATTAGTTTAAATTCAAGCATTTTTTTAGCCGTGGGGGGAAAAGTTGAAATTGTATGTATTTAATACTCAGTATTTCACACTTCCTTGGGGGCAATTTTTAAACCAGTTTTGGGCTATTCACATTGTTCTTCTTGAGTTCCTGTAAATGCCAAGAGAACACCTGGAATTACTGTGAATTAAATTTTCATAAGTTATTATAACTAGTAAGTGTTGGAGGATATAACTTTTTGTTTTGATGTAATTTCAGACTTGCAGAGAAGTTGCAAGAGTAGTATCAGGGAATAAGTGCTTTCAGAATAACATGATATTACAGTAGTAAGCAGCACATGCCTTGGGGAACGTGAAAGAGGGCCATTTAACCCATATTAGGGAGTGAAGCGGAGGATTTGCTGAGGAGACTTTTTTA
Organism: Ovis aries; assembly: GCF_016772045.2. NCBI lineage: Eukaryota > Metazoa > Chordata > Mammalia > Artiodactyla > Bovidae > Ovis > Ovis aries. The sequence continues at coordinate 135,161,958 of NC_056056.1, forward strand.
TTTCTTTGGATTCAGGAGAAACTTCCAAATCACAATTTCAGAGCATGGCTGTTTGCGCACTAAGTCCAAGTAGTAGTAAGTTAAGCTTGAGGCTTCAGCTCTCTGGGTATCCACTGCAGAAGCTCCATCAGAGAGAATTGGTCCCTGAAGTGTTCACTGAGAAACGGAAGGTTCCTGAGGTGTTTGTTGGGGAACTGAGTAAATCTGCATGATCTTTATGTTTTTAAAAAATAAACGATGCATTTACTTGGCAATTTTTTTTTTTTTAATTGTAAAACTGCACACAGTGTATTTTCACGAGAGGTCCTTCTTTCGCCTGACCTTGTCTGGGCTCCTCCACTCCTTCCTCTCGGAGTCGGCATTACCAGTTTTGGGCATCTCCTTGGGCATCTCCTCTGTTCGCGTATTTTCTCAATATTTCTCTTTTGTTGCATAAATGATAGCTAAGTGTTCTATAAATTATATCTTTAACTTCACAGTGTATCTTGGAGACTGTTTCCTACCAATCTGTTTAGATCTGCCTTGTTTATCGTATTCCATTCTATGAATGTCCTAGGTTGTTTTAGTCTTTTGACACTACAGACAGTGCTGTGGGAAATATTCTTGCATATGCTGATACTTCCTGTACAAATGTTTCTTCAGTATGCGTTCTTAGAAATGGAATTGCTGGGTCAAAGGATATGTAGACTTTTGACATTTAGACAGAAAATGTAATTAGCATTCTTATTTTATAAAACAGTCTTTCAACTTTTTTGATAAGGAATAGGATAAAATAGTTATTACATTGACCCGTGAGTGCCCTTTTCCCCCCTGCTGTCAATGGCTGTTTGATAGGAGGAGACTTACTGGCTCTAAGAGAAGGTGATGCTTAGTGGTTGGGGGTAAGCTAGAATGTCAAGGCACCTTGTTAATCATAACTGTCCGAGCACTGCAGGGTTGAATCTTGTTGCCTGTGTCTCCACTTGATCTTTTTCTTAGCATAATTTAATGACTGAAGTGACCTGGGGGTATGGTCCTAGAGAGCAAAGTGGTCTTATATTAACTTACTGCTTCTCTATGGGTGTTGGATTTTCGTGGAGACCTTAACATTGTGCAGCACCCAGAGTGTACTGACTCTCCATGCCTTGCCCTAGTTATGTTCTCTAGACACTGCAAGCAATGGAGCTTACAGTTTGTTGACTCAGTGTTTCGATGAGAAATTTGGAATAGGGAATTCCCTGATGGCCCACTGGTTAGGACTCAGTGCTCTCACTGCTGGGGCCCAGGTTGATCCCTGGTCTGGGAACTAAGATCCTACAAGCTGCATGGTGCAGCAAAACAAACAAGCAAACACACCAGCAAACAGGTTGGAATCTAGAACCCATTTTCTTCCTTGGAGAGAGATTTCACAGAGAAGGTCAGGCTTCTTGTGTTTTACAAGTTCTGTAAGTAATTATGGGAGCAATCACTTAGAACACTAATAGTAATTATTAAAATTTTTATCTTGAGATATTTCTGTTTAAAATTACTTAACTGTCACCTTTTCACACTTCATATTGGGAAAAAAACACACTACTGTCTCAACTGTTTGCTTTTTTAAAGATGCAAGGTTTAAAGGCTCCTTTTGGACAGGGATCGTCCTCAAATGCACTGAACGCTTCTGTGCCTTCTAACACCGAGTGTCAGTCATCATGCAAAAGTAGTTGAAGTTTATTGATTCTTCATGAGTAGGACAGCAGTTAGAAACTTGAGTTATTCTTAATAATAACAATATAACATTAGTAATACTATTCTTTAAAAAATAACCACTCAACACTTTTCAGCATGTCTTTTCATTTTATTTATTTTATTTATTTTTTGGCTGTGCTGTGTGGCTTGCAGGATCTCAGTTCCCCATTCAGGGATTGAACTGAATCCCAGGCCACAGCAATGAAAGGCTAGAGTCCTCATCACTATGCCACCAGGGAACTCCCAATAATAATGCTCTTTTTGGGGGGAATAGGGTGAGAGGCCTGTGCTTTGTGGCTTGTGGGATCTTGGTTCCCTGACCGGTGATTAAACTTGCCCTTTGCAGGGAAAGCATGGAGTTCTAACCACTGGACCACCAGGAAATTCCCGATAATCTTAATAATAATGTTCTCATAGCTGATTGAAGTATAAGGAAGTTGTCTCATAAAAAGCTCATGATTTCCCTTGTAAGAGCTGTAGTCCCAGATCGGATTTGTGGTTTCTAGTTTATTGTGTGTTATCCTGGCTTCTTAGAATTAAGTAAAAGTATCTGTGTTGTGATTGGAATTCAAGTGGTGCCGCTGCTGAGCGGTCAGATTAAGTCCCATTTAGTTGAGGTGCTGGCTGAAAGAGGGCTGGGATTTAGTCAGCAGTATTGAGGTCTGCTGGTGAAACCATCTCATAGCACAAACTGATAGGAAGGACATGGCTACTGTTTATTATGAGTCTCCTTATTGGTGACTATAGAGTTGAAAGTTTATATTTTCTAAATTAGCAAGATTTAGATGTTGCTATGTGGTATACTCCAGAAAATAGGTGAAATCTAATACCCCTTTCAGGTCTTAATTCTGTAATTTGGCAAAACAGATATAGAATATGTTGATTTGTTGTTGTTTTAGTCGCTAAGTCATGTCCAACTCTTGCGACCCCCATGGACTGTAGCCTATCAAGCTCCACTGTCCATGGGATTTTCCGTACAAGAGACTAGAGTGGACTGCCATTTCCCTTTCCAGGGGATCTTCCCTACCAGGGCTTGAACCCAAGTCTCCTGCATTGGCGTGAGGATTTTTTACTGTTGAGCTACCAGGGAAGTCCTAGAATATGTCGATAGATTATCTAAAAAAGAAAGTAGAGCACTGTTCACATAAGAGCAATAATGGTACGAGAGTGGAAAAAGACTAGTAAAGGATAGATAAGGGGAGGTTTCCTCAGTTTTTCAGGATGGTTGTTACTGGGATTCAACCAGTAAGGGGGGGTGGTTAACAATATTGTTTACCTTTCCCATAATTTCTAAGTCTAGAATTAACTAAGAAGTAGATTCCTTAATCAGTAGATCAGAATTTTTAAACAACCTTATTGGTGGAGTTGACTGGAGAATATGCCATATATCCGTGGCCCAGTGGGCTTACTAATACCACCTCTACCCCCTGTTAAACTTAGCCCACTTAAACTTAAGCCCTCTACCCCAGTTCACCTTAACCCAGTAGGAGGCTGGACATCTGGAATACCCCCTCACTACCACACCCCCTCACCCCTAACATCCCTCACTCCTCGTCCCCCCGGTAAGTTGCTTACTGCTGATAGAGAGACGTGCAGGTGGGCTGCTGTCGGTGCCCTTTTCTCCTGGTGCCTCGGCTCTCCTTGAGGGGAGTGTGGTCACTCACTCTTCTCTCAGTTGTTGAAGTGTTGGGGAATGAGACCTGAAACCTTAAAGCTGAAGTCTGTCTCAGAGAAAGATGAGACTGGGAAATAGTGGCCCTCTCCTACCAGTGTGCTGGTGAAGTCTTTCCCCCTTCCTCCCCACCCTCCAGAAACTTGAAACATGAACTTAAATTGTTAGTTAGATCAAAGAGAGTTATAGATCTTTGTCCTTAAAAGCGCATCAAAATGGTGGGAAGTCAGTCTTTTAAATATTTGGGTTAATTGCAGGTAAAGGGTGGGAGACTGGGTGACTGATTGCCTGGAAGCCTCTGTGTGGAGGCCTTATTTGTGTTGTTCAGTCGCTAAGTCGTGTCCAATTCTTTGCGACCTCTTGGACTGCAGCATGGCAGCTTTCCCTGCCATTCACTGTCTCCCGTGGATACTTAAAAACTACTTGCCCACTTGCCTGAAATACCTTTTGCTTCACTTTGGTTTCCAAGTGTTGCTAGTATTTCATTTTTTCCCCGTAAATATCTCTTAATCATATTCTGAAAACTGTGATTGTTTTCAAGGTTATCTAATTCAGTAGAACGATTATTCTTTTCGCATAGTAAGGGTTCAGTCATACAGTGTCACAGAATACTGGTTGTGAACTTGTTTTAATTTGTTCTTGCTAATTCTCCTCTTCTCTCTTTTCCAGAATCCTTTTCTAAGAACTCAGGCACTCAGGTATCCACCATGGTGTTGGGTCCTGAACAGAAGATACCAGATGGTAATTTACACCTTTGTGTTATTGACTCATTTTTGTTTGAAATTAGGCTTAAGCCATTAAGAAAAATGTACCATATTGTCCTTCTTGTCCTCTGTTCCATCAAAAGCTGTCACCATCTCCTGTCCCCCAGCCAACTATATGGAGACTTGCTCCATTCAGAGGTGACTTAGGTGACCTGGTGACCGAGGCTGTAAATGAAAATGGATTTATAACCATAGAGACCTGCCTCAATTTTATTTCCAGTTCTCAGATGAGCCAAGATTAGCTGCAAGTCTGGTTTCTATAGCAGTAGTGCTTGTAAAGGCAGTCTAACTTGCAGACCTGGTATAAAAACTTCTGGGGTGCTTTAGCTGCTGAAGACACTTCAGATAAGAGTGGAACAGGAAAATACTGAGCTAGCACCTTGTAGAGTATTTCAGGAGACTTTATGCTTTGACTAATCCTTCCTGATTCTAAATTTCTCCTTTAGAATTTCCATTCCTTTTCTGTACATTTACTCCTCAGTTCAGTGTCACTTAAGGTGAAGTGGGTCAGTTCCCTATGAAAAGAAAGCTTTTGTTTTTCTAATTGGCGGTTGCACGGGGTTCTTGGAAACCCTGAGATTAGAGCTTTGTGGTTAAAAATAGCCATTTGATGGTCTCAGCAGACTGGGTTTCCTAATTTTCTGGTGAGTTAGCCCTTTTCTGTCAGACCCTCGCCCGGCTCCCCTGCTGGCCGGATTTAAAATTAGCAGCGAAATGCAAGAGGAAGACTAATCACACTGGTGATTAGTCTGCGGTGAGCCCTTCAGTCGCAAGGGTGACACCTCCCCCTCCTCAGGCTCTTCACTGAAGGCCTTCACCAAACAGGAACCGATGGCAAAGGGTTCCTGTTAGGTCGTTTCTCTGCAGCTACAGATTTTAGCCTGAAATATGATAGTGTTTTGTAAGTTAATCATTTCTGGGGAAGCCTGATGGAGATACAATGTCCAAGAATGATCCTTTGAGTAAATCCTACCAAATAATGGGTGGGAGGTGGAGAGAATGTCCCGTTAGCCTGTTTCCTTCTAAAAGCTAAGATATAGGTTATCAGTGAGGCTAGTCTGGGGATGTTACATATTGAGCCCTGGACATCAGTGATTTGGGAAGAAAATGAAATGATTCTAAAAATTGGCAAGTGACAATAGAAGCGTGAAACTACGGGGAGGCCGGTTGTGAGATTAGTGTTGAAAACCGATATAGAGATTGGTGACTGGAGAAGAGGGTTGAGAGGGAGCTTTTTTACCGTAAGCATTTTTGTGTTTCTCAAATTTTCAGCCAATACATTTGAATGTATTGCCAATTCAAAAATTAATTTAAAAATATAGTACTGGAAATTGAGATGGAGTTAGGTAGATCTTGTGCATTTATTGAGGTATTAAAAAGATTTAACTTTAGCACTTCTAAAGATGATTATTGATATTACCAACTGCACTGGGCTTCCCAGGTAGTGCAGTGGGTAAAGAATCTTCCTGCCAATGCAGGAGACACCAGAGATGCAGGTTCAATCACTGGGTCAGGAAGATCCCCTGAAATAGGAAATGACAACCTGCTCCAGTATTCTTGCCTGGAAAATTCCACGGACAGAGGAGCCTGGCAGACTATAGTCCCTGGGGTTGCAAAGAGTCGGACAGAACCAAGCACCTTTATATTAGTGGATTTTATTCATTTTAATTCATTTCTTCTCGATTGTTTTAACTCAGAAGATGCTTCTGGAGACCATGGAGACTCTGCCAGTCTTGGTGCTATCAACCCTGCATATAGTAACTCCTCAATTCCGCAGTCCCCCGGGGCAGGCTCAGAGGACCCCTTTACCACCTACTTTAATGAGAAGATTGCCATTCCTGAGGAGGAGGTTAGTGACATGTCCTTGGGGGAAAATATTATTATCTAGGGAAAACTTATGTACAATGTCTGCTAGACAACTAAAGATCAGCAACCTCAGAGTCAATTCTGGCAGGCAGTCTCTGAAGACTGAATTTTTGTAGTCAGAGAAACTGTTAAGGAAACCAAGGTCCTTGTAAAACCATTGCCAAGTTTTACTGGTGAGCATTTTTTGATCCAGAAAACATGATTTTCATGTTCCCTTTTTTATGGTGCCTTTTGTCGCGTTTGGGTAGTGTTTGAGCACAGAGGTAGGAGTTATTATTGCTGGGGTTTTAGAATGAAAGGCTGTTGGAAGGGCAGGTAAGAGAAGGGCTCTTATTTGTACAGAGAGCTAACCAGGTTGCTGATAAGGAATGGATAAAATGGAAAAGAAACTTGGACACACCCACGTCCAACTTCTGAAATCCTTTGTTCTTATGAAGCTGATATTGTTGCAAGTTAGACCAGGAGTTTGGAGGTGGTAATCCTTTTTTTTCTCCAAGATAAATTTTATTTATTTTTATTATTATTTAAAAAATTTTTTATTCTGTATTGGAGTATAGCCAGTTAACAATATTGTGCTAGTATTGGGTGGATAGTGAAGGGAGTCAGCCATACATATGCATATATCCATTCTTCCCCTGGAGGTGATAATCATTTTGTTCTGTATTCCTCTCTTGTACAGTACTCTTGTTTTAGCTTTCGTAAACTCTGGGCCTTCACGGGACCAGGATTTCTTATGAGCATTGCTTACCTGGATCCAGGAAACATTGAGTCTGATTTGCAGTCTGGAGCAGTGGCTGGATTTAAGGTGAACATGGAGTCTTCCCCGCTTTCCTTTTTAAACACTTACAGCATACTTCTCCTCTGCTCTGCCTGTTGGATATCAACCTTGTGGGCTATGTGCTGATTCTGTATTGGCTCTGACACTTAGATGAAAAGTGCTTTTCCGTCTTTTTTTTTTAATCCCAACTAGGAATGAGAATTTATTTGTTTATTTATTCCTAGCTGTGCTGGGTCTTTGTTGCTTTGCGCAGGCTTTTCTCTAGTTGCAGCGAGAGTGGGGGCTACTCTCTAGTTGGGGTGCACAGAGTTCTCATCGCAGTGGCTTCTCTCGTCACAGAGCAGAGGCTCTAGATGTGCAGGTTTCAATAGCTGTGTTTCCCAGGCTCCAGAGGACAGGCCCAGGAGCTGTGGCATACGGGTTTAGTTGCTCCGTGGCATGTGGGATTTTCCCGGACGAGAGACTGAACCCTTTCTTCTGCATCAGCAGATGAATTTTTTACCACTGAGCCACCAGGGAAGCCCTTTCCATCTGTTTTTTTAAATGTTATTGTGTAGTTGGTTTTTAGTTTTGTTTTACCCAGGTAGTTTCCTTGAACAAAAGCGCAACTGCAGATGGGAAAAACTAAGGCTCAGAAAGGTGTGAGGTGACCTAGCAAGTTCTGTGCAGAATGTGATACAGAACTCAGATCATTGGATTCCTGAGCAGAGCTCTTTGAGTGTGCTATTTCCCATTGACATTGCCAAACAACCGAACTTAAACCACCAGTTATCTCATGAGTGTAATGGTGGGGTTTTGTTCTTCTCTAGCTGCTCTGGGTTCTCCTGTTGGCCACCATCGTGGGGCTCCTGCTCCAGCGTCTTGCAGCTCGACTGGGAGTGGTCACTGGGCTGCATCTGGCTGAAGTGTGTCACCGCCAGTATCCCAGGGTAAGCAGTGTTTGTCACCCATCTCATAGGTAACTGTGTGTCTAGACATTTGGGACTTGTTGCTGCCTAAGGCAGGAATGGGTAGACCCAGTGTCTGTAGGCTAGCTTTAAACTGACTTAATTGATCAGTCAGTTCAGTCGCTCAGTCGTGTCTGACTCTTTGCGACCCCATGAATTGCAGCACGCCAGGCCTCCCTGTCCATCACCAACTCCCGGAGTTCACTCAAACTCACGTCCATCGAGTCGGTGATGCTATCCAGCCATCTCATCCTCTGTCGTCCCCTTCTCCTCCTGCCCCCAATCCCTCCCAGCATCAGAGTCTTTTCCAATGAGTCAACTCTTCACATGAGGTGGCCAAAGTACTGGAGTTTCAGCTTTAGCATCAGTCCTTCCAAAGAACACCCAGGACTGATCTCCTTTAGAATGGACTGTTTGGATCTCCTTGCAGTCTAATTCAAAAGCAGAGACATTACTTTGCCAACAAAGGTCCATCTAGTCAAGGCTATGGTTTTTCCAGTAGTCATGTATGGATGTGAGAGTTGGACTGTGAAGAAAGCTGAGCGCCAAAGAATTGATGCTTTTGAACTGTGGTGTTGGAGAAGACTCTTGAGAGACTTGATTGTTAGATAAGTACTAATCTATCTCTGGTTCATCCTAAATGTTTAATCTCCTTTCCTGGCTGTGAGAGAGTATCCTTACCTGCTTTTTTTTCTTACATACCTCTCAAAAAAGAAGTTGGTAACTTGTTTGTTTTAGCTTCTCTTTCTTCTTACATTTCTTACACGTCATGTTTCTTAGTTTGTTTTTTTTCTGGCCTCAGTGTGCTAGCACTACTAAATTTCTTTCTGTTTGATTATTTGACCAGATTCGATCCCAGATTTTATTATAGGACACCCAATTCCAACACTTCGCCCCGAGTCCCTTTGTATATCTGTCTTTTTTTACTTGCTTGTGCATTATTACACCAAGGATGACTCCAACCTTTTCATATTTGTTTTGTCTCTTCAGCTGTGGTCAGAATAGATATTTTCTTCTGTAGTATTTTATTCTCTCCTGAACAATATTTTGACCATCTTAGCATCCTCATTTCCTCCTAACACTTTCAGGATTGTTTTTAGGCAAAAAATTAAGTGGAAACAATGAATGGAAACTCCATTCTTCTGTCGAGTAAAACAGAAGGAGAAGAAATTGGCATCAGCTCTGCCCTGACCTTGACTCAGGCTCTACCACAAAGAGCAACCTGGCCCTCTCCAGCAAGGGACCGAGTAAAGCTTGAATTCTGGTCCTTCATCTCCAGACCTAAGGCTTAATAAAGGACTGTTTTGGATCACTGCCAAAATATGTATTCCAAACTATGGAGGAAGTTCTTAGAAGTGATTAATTAAGAACCATATCTTTTTGCTGTTTGATGTTTAGGTTCCACGAATCATCCTGTGGCTGATGGTGGAGCTGGCTATCATTGGCTCAGACATGCAGGAAGTTATTGGCTCAGCTATTGCCATCAATCTCCTGTCTGTAGGAAGGTGAGGGGTTTTTCCTCTACAAATAATTTTTGTTTTGCCAGATTTCAAAGCAAGTGTAAAAAGAAAATCCCAAGTCATCTTCAATTTTAAAGATTCAGCTCACGTATTGTTTTTCCTGTGGAACCTTTCTGGAACCACCTTCTCTCCTGCCAGGTGGAGGCTCTCTGTCTTCCATGTTCTCATGGCAGGTTATGCAGACCTGTTGTTATCCAGTGTATGGCAGTGTGTTTTATAATTTGTATCTCAGTTTATCCCACTTGATAAGTGAGTCCCTTGAGAAATAAGACCCCTACTTTTTAGCTTTGTGTCCTGAATGTCTGAAATTATAGACAAAATTTGAATGAATGTGTTACTTCACTTAGTACTGAGATCCTAAACTACCCAAGGTCTGGCCCCCTTGCTGCTGTTCCTGTTTCCCAAGTCCTTAGTCCTCCACGTGTCATGTATCTGGAACGCTGTTGGAAAACTGGGAAATGGGTCTTTCTCAATGTTTCTTTCCTTTAATCTCCCTTTTTAATCTCTGACCTAGGATTCCTCTATGGGGTGGAGTTCTCATCACCATTGCAGATACTTTTGTATTTCTCTTTTTGGATAAATATGGTAAGGACAGTGGGAATGGAGGGGTCACTCAAAGGAGCTGCTTCCTGTCATGTGGCTTATGGGGTAATTGCCTTCTGTGAACTCACTGCTGTGCTTTTCCCCTTTAGGCTTGAGGAAGCTGGAAGCATTTTTTGGTTTTCTCATCACTATTATGGCCCTCACATTTGGCTATGAGGCAAGTATTACAGGCTTATTCATTAGCTTTATTATTATTCTTCTTAGCTTTTTAAAACAAGGCGTTTGTCCTTTTATTATGAAAGACAGTACATGCTAACAAAAGCCGAATTCAGCACTGGCCAGTTTTAAAGGAATAAGGATATGGCAGAGACTAGTGTCCAGGAAGACCTTCAGGGACTCCTAATTTAAAACTTTACTAGAATTTCTGGTCCCAAGTTATTCTCAGCAACAGAACAGCATTGGAGAGGGTTAGGAAAGGGGTTACAGGGTTATTCTTGGCTGTTAACATTAGAGGGGTTTGTTTTTGCTCATCCTAGTTGACAGTAGTTGCAGCTTGGACTTTCTCTGTATTGTAACAGTTAATGAACTATAGGGGATACAGTACATGTTTCCCAGTTTGTGCCCCAATCCGGACATTCCGTTGGGTTAAAAGTAACCCTAACCCTACCATTATATTCAGTAATGCCCCTGTCTGTGTCCAGTTATTATAAACTGATTTCTGCTTATTGTCCTAGCTAGGCTTTTGAAAATGTGTCTACTTTATGAGTAGATGATAGAGCTTGGTCTAAGGCTTCAAGAGAAATGCTAAACCAGGAAAAAGTGTTTCTGAGTGAGTCTCAGCAGATGCTAGTGGCAAGTGTTAGTGATTTTTCTATACAGAGGTGAACACGGGAGCATGATTAGTGTGGATAATCAAGAATCGACTATTCTAAGGTATGTCTCACAGGAGTTATTGTGATAATAATATCAATAAGGCCCTTAGCAGCTGTTTTATTTCTTTAGAATATTAATTAGATTCTCAACACATCCAGGCTTCCCAGGTGGTGCTGGTGTTAAAGAATCGGCCTGCCAGCGCAGGAGACACAGGAGACTTGGATTCTGTCTTTGGGTGGGGAGGATCCCCTGGAGGAGGAAATGGCACCCCTCTCCAGTATTCTTGCCTGTGAAATTCCGTGGGCAGAGGAGCCTGGCAGGCTGCAGTCCATGGGATTGCAAAGAGTCGGACAGGACTGAGCGACAGGACTGAGCAACAGCACTGCACATCGATTTCGTATATCTAAAATACAGTGTGAAGTGTCTGGACACCCCAGTCCTAAACTCTCTGACCTTGTGCTGCTTGGTTTTTTTGGGTGGTTCTGTGTGCCTCATTTCCTGTGTAGTTGTTGATGAAGGGGATTAAGGAGTAAAGATGCAGTGTCTCTAGTACTGTGTTACTCCCTAGTCTCATGCTCCAGAAAAGACTAATAGCTGTTCTGTTTGTATGTAGTATGTTACAGTGAAACCCAGCCAGACCCAGGTCCTCAAAGGCATGTTCCTACCATCCTGTTCAGGCTGTCGTACCCCACAGATTGAGCAGGCTGTGGGCATCGTGGGCGCTGTTATCATGCCACACAACATGTACCTGCATTCTGCCTTAGTTAAGGTGAGCAAGGCCTTTCTCATCTCAGTGGCCTGTGCAGTTTCATGGCCTCTTTTCCTTTCGCTGCAAGGGACACACACGTGGTTCACAGCTCTTGGAGCCCTGAAGGAGCACGCGATTTTCCACAGTTGGATGCCACACTCTTGTATCACCAAGGTGACCAGAGATGGCACCAGCATGACATAGAGAAGGGACTAGAGTCCTTCTTAAAAGAGCTGAAGGGGCACCATGTCTCTTGTGTTTAAATCTCAGAAGCCTGAGTGACCTCATGGAGGTCAGGAGGAAAGAGCCTAATCTGGCTTTTACCAGTTAATCCATCACAGTCGTTTGTTGGAAGATTTCAGAGACCTTTGTAATTAAGGTGGTGTCCACATTCGGTCTGAAATCAGATTGTTCTCGTAGGTCAGCAGTTCTTCCAGTCACATAACTGAGGGTTCAGCAGTCACTCGTTCACTTTTTCCTCTTTGGGATGTGTGATTTATCAAAGGGCCATGACTTCTTACTCACTCAGTTAACCAGGATGTAAGTGGAGTCTCAACATTTCATGTGGTCAGTTGTTTGCCCCCTAGGCCTTTCAGCTGACTACAGACTTGTGAAATATCACAAGGAAACTTGTTCCAGCTCGTCAAAAAGTGACTGTTGCTGTTACGTCTCTAGTCCAGACAGGTAGACCGGGCCAGCAAGCAGGAAGTTCGAGAAGCGAATAAGTACTTCTTCATTGAATCTTGCATCGCTCTCTTTGTTTCCTTTATCATCAACGTCTTTGTTGTCTCAGTGTTTGCCGAAGCATTTTTTGGGAAAACCAACGAGCAGGTGGTAAGTAAGCCTGGGTCCTGTGTAGTAGTGGATGTGAGGGTAGGGAGGAGGCTGCATTGGGGCAGGAAAACATGACAGTGACTTAGAGCTCAGGGGACATAGATCTCAGTGCTGTCCCTAAGTCATGGCACTACTCAGGTTTACAGTCTGGGCCTGTGACCAGGCCCAGACTCTCCTTCGCAGCTTTAACAGGTAAGGAAGTGTGCCTTAGACCAAGGTTGCCTTATGCTGTTGTTGGCGGCTTCATGTCTGTTTGGCTCTTTATCATCCCCTTTTGCTTCCTGTTTACCAACTACTGGCTGCTTGCCAGTCCTGCCATTTAGTGATTACAGGCGGGAGGAGTCAACCAACAGAAAATAGAAGCTGTGGCTAGACAGGCTATCACACTGAATTCTCTGTCCTCTTGACTCCTGATTGCCAATCTAGTTTTTTTTTTGCCAATCTAGTTTTGATAACTCCTTTGTTTCCCACCCATAGGACCTCTGACTCCTGGCTCTGCTTTGAATAAGGCCACCCTGTTCTGGGTGTCCTCTCATATTTGAAGTCTGTTTAAGGGCCCTCACCTCCTATTATCATTTAAAATGACCCAGCATTCGTGTATTACCATGCACACTCTATCTCAAGGAAAAGCTTTTGGTGACCTGGGGGTGTAGAAAAAGTGAGGAGGCAGAGCTCAAGGACCTGCCACCAGCCTCTGCTGTCATCAGCCTGTGTCCAGTGTCTCACCTGCAGGACTCGTTTCTTAGATGATCCCTCTGTCTGTGAGCTGCTGGGGAGGTCTTCTTCTTTGAGTTGTGGACTCAAAAGTTGTTCCTAAACTGCTTTGGTTCCAGGTTGCGGTCTGTAAAAACAGCAGCAGTCCCCATACTCACCTTTTCCCAGAGGATAACTCAACACTGGCTGTGGACATCTACAAAGGGGTAAATGTATTTGGATTTCTGATCTCTGCCCCTGAATCAAGATTCTCAGCATAGTGTCTGGTCTTTTCAGTGGGTTCACTTCAGAGCTCAGCATATCTTCTGTATAGTGTCCCTTTTTTTCAGAGGTCCAGATGCCAGACAAGCCTTTTGGATTACCTGGAAGGGAATAGGAGATCAGCTGACAAGATGATTTCATTGTGTCAGCAATTCCCAAACTTACATGTTGATAGCATATTGGTTTCTAGGTGTTAACTGGGGAGACTAAAGAAGTATCCCTGGTAAAGTGGTCTTTTTTGTGTGTGTGGCTGAAGACTATTTATTTATTTAAATTGCACTGTGTGGCATGCGGGATCTCAGTTCCCGGACCAGGGGTGAAATTTCTGCCCCCCTGCATGGGATCACAGAGTCTTAAGTACTGGACTGCCAGGGAAGTTCCAGTAAAGTGGTCTTTACTGGGGCCTCTCTGTCCGTTTTATGCTGATTACATTGTGAACCTCCAACAGTACACAATACATAGTATTTAACATTTCTGAAATTTATTGGAGGTTTCTTTCCATTCCTATTACCATCTTCCAGAATAGTGTGTTTAGGAATATAATTTGGGAAGTGTGTTATAGTCATTTTTCTTTTTGATACTTAACATATGAGTTGAGGATAAAGGCTTTAGGAGCCTAGAGAAGAGAAGGGACTAGGCTGAGGAGGAATGGGGGCCCATCCAGCAGAATGTAGGTTGAAAGCCTCTAGAATGAGGTCAGGACCCGAGTCTAGCTCCTGGGACAGTGCCAGCACATTGCTTGGTAGAGGTGGGTGCGTAGCCAGGAGTGGGGAGAGGTGACAGAGGATATGTTTGGGGTGCTGTCTCAGGTGATCTCTCTCCCTTGCCTCTCCAGGGTGTTGTGCTGGGGTGTTACTTCGGGCCTGCCGCTCTCTACATCTGGGCGGTGGGGATCCTGGCTGCGGGGCAGAGCTCCACCATGACAGGAACCTATTCCGGCCAGTTTGTCATGGAGGTACGTGCTGCTGTGACTGGGATAGACGAGAGGAAGAGGACATTGCCCTTTTGTCCCTTCTTAGTTCTGTGCCTCTAAGGTCTTCCCAAACCTCCCCAGACCTTTTTCTGTGTCCCTGTTCCAGACATTCATCCTGCTTCTGTGTTTTCTTCCAGGGATTCCTGAACCTAAAGTGGTCACGCTTTGCCCGAGTGATTCTTACCCGCTCTATTGCCATTATCCCCACTCTGCTTGTGGCCGTCTTCCAAGACGTGGAGCATCTAACAGGAATGAATGACTTCCTGAATGTTCTTCAGAGCTTACAAGTGAGAAGGGAGCTGGGGACACTCACATTCCATTGAGTCAGGAGGCATTCTGCATTGCCCTTAGGTACCAAGCCTAGTGTGGGTGTGGGGAAAATTCAGAGGAAGAAAGAGGCACAGTCTTGGTCTATGGTGAACGCATATGAAATCTCTAGAATCTAAAAGGTTTTTAGAAGTGGCTTGTTTTTTTCTAAGCCTGTTGAATGGGAATTATAAACTGTAATTACACATAGAACACAAAATTATTCATTAACTGAAGCAAACATTAAATAATGTAAAGGAGACTGTTGGATATTATGCAGATTAAGAAGACAAGGCAGATAGAAATTTTGTAGACACTGTGAGCATAACTGATGCTGGGTTCATGCTATAGATTTCCACATAACCCTGCAGCTTGTTGGGATGACAGGAGTAATTTCTCACAGAGTGGGTGAGGCAGGGTCTGTGGTTCCCTTTTGCTAAGAGTGCTGCTCTGTGGGGTGTTACAGGACCCCCTGGAGCCCCGTCTGATCTTAGCTTTCTCTTTTGCAGCTTCCCTTTGCTCTCATACCCATCCTCACGTTTACGAGCTTGCGGCCTGTGATGAGTGAATTTGCCAATGGATTGTGAGTGTACTTCTGTTCCCCAAGATGTGGGGGAGGAAGGGTATCTTCATCAAACTGACCAGTCAGAAATTAAGTCATAGGGGGACTATGTGCTTTAAGACATGATTGCTAGAGCTGCCCCCTCACTCTCTGACTTAGAAAATAGAGACTGTTGGGGACTTCCCGGTGGTCCAGTGGTTGAGACTGCCTTCTAGTGCAGGAGGTGCGATTTCCATCCCAGGTCAGGGAACTAAGGTCCTACATGCCACAGGGTGTGGCCAAAAATTAAAAATAAGTAAGCACAACATTGTGAATCAACTATACTTCAGTATAAAAAACATTAAAGAAAATGGAGACCATGAATTTAACAACGGAGGGCAAGCACATTTTTTGTTTCTGGTGGGAAATTTTTTAGCTTTTAGGGCTTTAACTAGTCAACTTCAGCCACTGAAGGTTAAAGTATCTTAAATCCATCTTAAATGATCTTAATGAGGGAGGCATAAGCTAATACCTTTTATATACATCTCTAAAGTACATGGGATATTTAAATGACATGTTGCATCTCTAGGGACTCATGACTGTTTCACTTGTAAGGCTTGTTGCATTTTTAGGGGCTTAAATAATAGGGATTATTTGATAGTGTTTTTTTCTTCTTCTTCTTCCTCTTTCTCCCTATCATTGCTCATTTAACCTAATCTGGGACCTAAGCATTTTTCGGTTTATTTTTAAATGCCACTTACTCCTGTCCTGTGACCACAAAAGACACAGTGTCTTTTTCTGTTTGTGGACAGGTTGGACTATTCTACCAATAACTGTGCTGATTCTTTTGACAGGGGCTGGAGGATCGCAGGCGGTATCTTGGTCCTCATCATCTGTTCCATCAACATGTACTTTGTCGTGGTTTATGTGCAGGATCTAGGGCATGTGGTATTGTACGTGGTGGCTGCAGTGGTCAGCGTAGCTTATCTGAGCTTTGTGTTTTACTTGGTAAGTCCAGTTGGAAGGGGCAGGGGTGGTCAAGGGGGACTAACACTCAGAAGAGAAAGGACCCAAAGGAGCATATGGTTATCTGTCTTTAGGTTATTGACACAATTTACATGAAATCGTTAAACCAGCTGTGACTAAAGAATATTTTTAACCATAAATTTTCCCTCGGTTCCTAAGAGCTATCATTTTTCTAAATCTGTCACTCTGTCTGGTTTCCATTCCTAATAATTCCTAACAAGAGAGTGTAGTATGTTTGAAGAACTTAAGATCAGGCATGTAGAAAGTAGAGTTGTATGAGATGAGGTTGGAGAATGGAGGTGTGTCTTGTGATTTCAAATCTCTGGAGGGAACACATGTGGGTTCACAGCACTGCCCAGCTCTACTGCTTAATAGCTGTCCAATGACGACTCAAGTAAAAAGTGATAATCTCTTGTTGAATTATTCTAGAATTACTAAAGAATGATGGTTATAAAACAAGCTATATAGAAAAGGAATGCAAAATAAATAAATAATAATAAAAAGAAAAAATGCAGAATTATAAATACCTAGATAATAAAAAAAATTGTCAAGAGTCTAGAGTAAATTACGTAAAATGGTAATAGTAGTTGCCTTTGGATGGTGGGGTTATGGATATATTCTTTTCTCTGTTTTCACCTTCTTCTGTAACATTACTTACATCCAGGAAAAGCAGCTATGCCAGCAACACATCTCCCTCATTATTCTAGACAGGTTTCTCTAAAAATCACAGTGGGTGAGGACTGGGGACAGCCGAGTTTATACCACGTCTACTGCAAAAAATGGGAAGACTGGATGATAGAAACCCCTGCTCGTCTGACAACCCCTAGCCCCCGTGTCAGGGTCTGCCAGAGGGTAGATGCTTGATTGGAAACATTGTTTTAATGAATGTTGGGAAATTGTGTTTTGGATGGATATAGCTCTGCTTTCTTCCTCCTCAGTGAGCCATGGGCACACTAAGATTATACTGATCCTACAATATAAGGACTTACTCCCAGGAAACCCAAGGAACTCAGTATGGCCTTGACAGAAATTGTTTTAATAATTCGCTGTAGGGTGACCCTTGGTGGCGTAGTGGTTAGAATTTCTGGCTTTCACTTCAAAATCCCAGATTCAGTCCCTGGTAAGGGAACTGAGCTCTGCAACACCCCCCAACCCTGGCCCCCCAAAAAAGTGCTGTAGAACTTAAGGGGATCCTTCCTTCATGCAGATCAGTTATGACAGTGCTGAGTCATTCTTAGTCACCCTGAGGCTGTAGAAAATGTTGAAGACCCATTTTCAAGGCTGGGGACTGATTCTAGACGAATTCCTACTGTTTAGTTCAGGAGACTGTTGCAGCTGTATTAGCCAGTGGGTCATTGCCCTGCATTGTGAGGAGTGGAGTAGGACTGAAATGGGGTAGTGGTCTTCAAGGAATTCTGCCTGAGAGTTAGATAAAAGAAACACACCACAAACACAAAGCAGTAGGAACAGAGGGAGCTGAGAATTGAAATTAGTACAGCAAAGAGGTTTGCATCTGAGCAGTGCATTTGTGGGCAGTGAGGGGGGTAAGTGGGCTCTCCAGACGGGTCAGCGAATGATGACCATATTTTCTCTTTTAGGGTTGGCAATGTTTGATTGCACTGGGCATGTCCTTCCTGGACTGTGGGCACACGGTAAGCATCTCTAAAGCCCTGCTGACCGAAGAAGCCACCACTGGCTATCCTAAGTAAACACTGTTCACAGGCAGCCATCAGAGCCAGTGTGTTTCTATGGTTTACTGTGTGAACATAGCCAAAGGTATGTGCTGTTGCACAGACTGCATTTAGGACTCGGCTGTTGGTTGGGAAAGACATTGTCGCATATTTGTTTGAAAGATAGCATTATTTTTCCTCCTGAACTCCTAACCTGGTAACTGGATTTAGGATCTTTGACAGCTTGATACCTGCTCTCAAACAGCACTGAATTCTTTCACTGTCCCAGGGTCAGTTGTTTTATTTTTATGTGAGATAATTCTCAATGCATGATTCTTAACAAGACTGACTATATGTTAAAAAAACATATTTGGAGAATGCAATACAGTTTTCATAATACAAATTACAGAATAGGTATGCAAGTTTTCTTTATCAAAAGATAATGGATTTAAAAGTCTGAGAAATACTTTCCTTATGCATACCCTTTGAATTAATTATAAAAAATAAAACAATTAGGGTGGTTTGATTCATATTAAATATAACCTTATGAGATAGTCTACCTCCATCAGGTTCAGGATTCTTTTAACTTATTTTCACTTTAATTTCATTGAAAGTTAAGAGGGGTAAGAAAGCATTAAAGAAGATGATAAATGGACAGATGGTAAAACTCACTTGTGGTCATGGTGACTAACACTAACCTCTTCTGAAAATCACTCTGATGATTTCCCTCAGAGATTGAGAGCTTACTGAAATGTTGTTGGGAGTCCCGACTTTAATGACTCTCATGTTAGTACAGAGCTCTCTTGATGGTATTTCTTTTTGAGCACTTGGAGTAGAGAAACCTTCCCCTTCCTCCTCCAGGAGGGTAGTGATAGAAAAAGATGGTAGCATTTATGAACTGATGTTCTCAAGAGACTTTGGGGTGAGGTGAAAAAACTTGAAAGAAGAGGAACCATCTGTTTTATTCCTGAAAAACACCTTCTACCAGAATCGTCATGTTTTTCTGAAGCATGCCCAAGACGACTTGCAAGGCAATCTCAGGAGCTCTGGATGTAAGCGTTGGAAAGCCCACTCCCTCTCAGCGAGTGCTTTGGTGTCACTGGTTGCCAAGTTCTCTCTGCAGGGTTGCACTGGGCTACCTCTCTTCAGCCATTCCCTCAGAGGGAAAAACTTTGAGACCAGATGGTGGAGCTCTGGAGTCAGAGGAAATGGGTCCCTTCAGCATGGAGCTGCTGCTC